>NC_042618.1:426891567-432711567 GCF_901001135.1 Rhinatrema bivittatum
ACTAGCTCCAAAAGAACCGGCTCTGGGGCCCGGACATCCAGTCAATAATGTCTGGCAAAGGTATGCAGAGACTGCCAGGTAGCCGCTCTGCAAATTCCTGTGGCGACACCTGCTGACATTCAGCCCAAGAAGCCACCTGTGACCAAATAGAGTGAGCCTTAAGACCAGATGGAATCGGGCGACCCTGAACCAGGTAAGCCGACACTATAGCCTCCTTCAACCAGCGTGCGTTGGTGGCCCTGGAAGCCTTCTGCCCCTTTCTGGGTCCACTCCACAGCACAAAAAGATGATCGAGAGCCGGAAGCTGTTGGTCACCTCCAAGTAACACAACAACACTCTCTTCTCGTCCAACTTCCGCAAATCCTTAGACTCTGCAGAGGAAGAATTTAAACCCGCGAAGGAAGGGAGTTCCACGGACTGGTTCAAATGAAAAGAGGATACGACCTTCGGAAGAAAGGAGGGAACTGTTCTCAAGGAAACTCCTGCCTCAGAAATCCTGAAGAAAGGTTCCCTGCAGGAAGGCCTGTAGTTCAGACACCCACCTCGAGGATGAAATAGCCACCAGAAAAACTGTCTTCAAGGTCAAATCCTTCAGGTCACTCGCTTCAAAGGCTCAAAAGGGGCATTACAAAGTGCCCTCAGCACCAAATTCAACTTCCACGAGGGACAAGGGCTCTTAACCGGAGGATGTGATGCTTAGCTCCTCTTAAAAAACGTGCCACGTCCGATGAGAGGCTAAAGCAACCCCTTGCACCTTTCCTCGAAAACAGCCAAGGGCCGCCACCTGCACCCGCAGAGAATTGAAGGCCAATCCTTTGGCTAAGCCTGCCTGTAAGAAATCCAGGACCTCCGGAATTGACGCCCTGGACGGCTGTACGTTGTGGTCTATGCACCAGGACTCAAACACTTCCCAAACTCTAAGGAACGCCACAGAGGTCGAAGTTTTACGGGAATGTAAGAGCGTGGTCACCACCGCATTCGAGTAACCCTTATTCCTCACCCTACACCTCTCATAAGCCATGCCGCTAGACGATCTGCCTCTGCGAAATAAATGGGGCCCTGATGCAATAGAGTCGGAGACGGACGAAACCTCAGAAGACGTTCACAAAGGTCCGCAAACCACAGGCACCTCGGCCACTCCGGAGCCACCAGAATCACCCTGCCGGCGTGCCTCTCAATGCGAAGTAGAACGTTTCCAACCAACGGCCACGGTGGAAACACATATAACAGAATGTCTTTTGGCCAGGGGAGAACCAGCGCATCTACCCCTTCTGCCCCCGGTTCCTGCCGCCTGCTGAAGAACCGGGGAGCCTTGGCATTGTTGTATGTCGCCATAAGATCCATGGCCGGCCTGGACCACCGGTCGCACAGGAGATGAAAGGCATCGGAGAGTTCCCTCTCCCCCGGATCCAACTGGTGACGGCTGAGAAAATCCGCCTGGACATTGGCCACTCCGGCTATGTGAGAGGCCGCTATCCGGTAAAGATGCTGTTCTCCCCAGTGGAACAAGAGCTGAGCCACCGACGCCACAGGACAACTCCTGGTTCCGCCCTGACGATTGATGTAGGCCACCGTTGTCGCATTGTCGGAGAGCACCCTCACCAACCTGCCCTCCACCATCGGAAGGGGGGCTTGGAGCGCCAACCGAACTGCCTTGGTTTCCAAGCGATTGATCGACCAGGAGGCTTCCGTCCTGGTCCACTGGCCCTGGACCACCGTACCTCGTCAAACCGCTCCCCACCTGGAGAGACTGGCATCTGTGGTCACTACGAACCAACAGGGAATCTCCAAATCCACCCCCTGGCGCAAATTGTGCCGCGAAAGCCACCCAGCAGACTGGAACACCCACCTCCGTCAGGGGCAGTACAAGATGGAAACGCTGCGAAAGATGATTCCATCGGGTGAGCAAGGCTGATTGAAGAGGCCTCATATGCGCAAAGGCCCATGGTACAAGATCTATTGTAGAAGCCATTGAACCCAGGACCTGCAAGTAATCTCAGACCCTGGGTTGAGGAAGAGAGCGCAAGGACTCCACCTGTGACGTGAGCTTGGAAATTCTCTCTTCAGTGAGAAAAACCTTTCCCAAGACCATGTCGAAGCGAGCCCCCAGAAACTCAAGTCTGTGAGGGAATCAGATGACTCTTCTCGGGGTTGACCCACACATCCCAATGAGTCCAACATCCAGAGCACCTGCGCCACTGCGGCTTTTCATAGGCTTTCTGACTTTGCTTGAATCAGCCAATTGTCCAGGTAGGGATGTACCAGTATCCTTCCCGTCGTAAGGCGGCCGTGACCACAACCATCACCTTGTTGAAGACCCTGGGCGCTGTCACCAGCCTGAAAAGGAGGGCGCAGAAGAATTGATAATGGTGCCCGAGGATCGCAAACCGCAGATATTTCTGATGGTCCAAGCGTATCGGTATGTGCAGGTACGTTTCCGTCAGGTCCAGCAACGCCAAGAACTCCCCTGTGCACCGACGCTATGAAGGAGCGAAGAGTTTCCATTCGGAACCGGGGAATCTTCAGGGCGTGAGTCACCGCTTCAGATCGAGGATGGGACGGAAGGTACCCTCTCTTTGGTACCACGAAGTAGATGGAGTAGCGCCCACGTCTTAGCTGCCCTTCAGGCACTGGAACTATGGCACCAAGATCTTGCAGGCGTTGCAGAGTGTCTCGCACCGCCCTGCTCTTTAGGCGGTACGCACAAGGGGACACTATGTAATGCTCCTTGATCAGCCGAGCAAAATCTAACGCTTAGCCGTGTTCTACGATGCTTAGGACCCATTGGTCGGAGGTCAATGTGGCCCGCGCCTCCTGGAAAAGGGACAACCTTCCCCCAATCCTTGGAACGGAAGGGTGGACCGACCTCACTTCATTGCACGGTCTTGGAGCACCCATGGGACTGCATAGCACCGTCCCTGGCAGGTCGGCGGCCTCAAAAGGACTGGTTCCAAGAAGCTTGAGGCCGGTGCCCTGGCGAAAAGATGACCGGACCGGTGGACGTGAGGAGGAAACGATGATTCCCCCGGAATCTTGCCTGCTGAGGAAAAGAACCTCTGGATCGAGGCCTATCTTCTGGCAACCTGTGGACCTTATTCTCTCCCAGAGACTTGATCATGTCCTCCAGCTATTGCCCAAAAAGGAGCTTCCCCTTGAATGGTAAAGAACTCAGCTGCACTTGAGAGGAAGAATCCGCAGACCAGTTCCTGAGCCAGAGGAGCCTGCGGGCGGACATTGCAGAACCATTGTCCTGCCCGCCGTTCTCAGAAGATCATACAGGGCATCAGCGCTGTATGCCACTGCTGCTTCTAGACGGCTAGCCCGCAGGACTGCCGTGCCGGAAAGGGAAGCCTCTTCCTGCCAATCCTGAATCCAGCGAGTCAAGCCCTCTGCGCAAAACTGCTGCACATAGCCGCCCTGACTCCAGGGCCGAAACCTCGAAAATCTTCTTTAGTTGCAGCTCCAGTTTACGATCCTGCAAGTCCTTCAACGCAGTGCCCCCGTAACAGGAATGATGGTCCCTTTAGTGACCACCAAGACCGCGGCATTCACCTTGGGAATCCAGAGGAGATCCAAGGCGTCCTCCGGAAGCGAGTACAATTTGTCCATAGCTCGTCCCATCTTCAAGCCAAGATCTGGACTGTCCCACTCCTTAAACAAGAGATCCGTTACTGACATATGAAAAGGAAAGGATCGAGCCGAACCCGGAGGCCCACCATGACCAGATCCATAGCCCCAAATCTGGAATCCTCAGGCAGGACTTCAATAGCAGCAAGCTCCTCCAAAATGACCGGTATCAGAGGACCCAGCTCATCCCTCCAGAACAGCCGCACCACCTTTGGATCATCGCCCTCCACTGCTGGGACACCACCCGTTTTGGCTGGCTGCGGGTTCTGATCCGGATCTTCATCCTGCCCCTCCCCCGGGGCCGACGAAGGCGAATGATCCTCATCCGACGTGTCCGTTTGCGAAGACTCCGCCGGCAAGGACTGAGACTGGAGAGGGCGCTTCGCCTTGGGATCATCACTGCCCCCTGACCTGGAGCATTTTTGCGAAGTGGATCCTCTCCCCGCTTCCGTGGATGCAGTGGACGTCCAGGGCAATTTGGAGCGAGATCTCTTATCCGTCCTGCGTGCCCGAAAGAACTTGTGCAGCATCCTGACAAATTCGGAGAACAAAGAAGAAGACCCATCTGAATCATGTTCCCGCTCCTCCTCAGAGAAATCATCCCAGGCATCCGGAACTGCGCCCCCTCCAGGGGCAGCCGGCCTCGGGGAAAGCGGTGGAGGAGATGACCCCTCTCCCAACACCTCCAGGGCTGCTCTCTCTGATCCCTCATAGTTTTTAATAAAGCCTCCGATCCTGCACTAAGGAGAAAGGGATCAGAGTCCTGCCACCTCCGATCGGGCCTCCCAGGCTCCCGACGCGGCCTGGCCATGTCTTTATCAGCCTTGTTCTGATTCCCCTGCGATGGACCTTCTCCGCCTGACAAACAGGCTGTGCAGACCCCAGCATGGGAAATCCACGCTTGCGCACTGCCACAGGCAGAGCAGGCCGCACCACAAGGCATATCCCCGTCCTCTATTTTGGCTCTCCCCAAAAAAAGAACTGTGATAACTGGACAGATTTCCCGGTCAAAAAACGGGCCGGGAAAGCAGCGAAAATTGACGAAAATGCGGCGAAAACGGAGCGGACGTTCGGCCGGAGAGCCCCCAAACAAACACCAAAAACACAATTTTATTTTTTTTTTTAACCTGGCTGAAGACAGGCTGGCTGAGGGTGAGTGAGCCGGGACCCCTGGTATCACCCCTCGCCGCAGCAGTTTCAGGGTTCCCAACCCTCTGCTCTCCAGCCTCGAATACCAGGGGGGAAGGTCCCACCAGGACCTGCCAACCCCCTGGGAGGCTACTCACAACTGTCTGTTTACTATTCTAACAAATCTTTTTTTTTTTTTTTAATTTAAAGGGACCCTTCAACTAAACTTCCCTTGTAAAATCAAGCGCTAAGAAACTAAAGTCAGACCAAATCCAACCCTAAATTCAGCACCTCTATCAGACACTAGGTTTTGCATCTCTGCCATCTGCTGGAGACAGAAAAATACTGACAGATACTAGATGGCACCTCAGGGGTATAGGACAGAGTCCGCGAAGTCTTTTTCTGTCTCCATCTGCTGGAGGGGAGGCAAAACCCAGCTGTCCTGGACTGATCCGGGTACATACAGGGAACAGACCTCAGCTTTGCTTGACTACGCTATTGACTATCACCGTGATAAGACCTCAGCCTTGCTTGCCACTGCCTCTGGATCGCCCCAGCCCTGACTCAAGCCTATCATTGGACGCCTCTTCTGCCTACTCCCTGGACGTGGATTCATCAGGCTTCGGCCTACCTTTGCTCGAGTGCCCTCTGTCTGCCTTTGTTCCATTAGCACCCGTTTCCAGGACATTATCCAGTCCAGAATAGGACTGCACCATCTCTCGCCTGCTGTCTCTGGGCTGAACCAACTTCTCCTGCACTATATACAGAGGCCCACCTAAGTCCTGCTGGTCCCGGCACCCAAAGGCTCAACCCGCGGTGAACGAGGGCTGGTATAGGTTAAGCTCCAGCGGCCTCTGCCTATCAGCCCACTCCACCTGCCGATGGTGGGGCCCCGTAGGTCCTTACCTATGGGTTGCGTCAACCCCTCCTCGGCCCAGCAGGTCCACCTCCGACGCAACATTCCCACCCTCTGAGTAAAAATATGCATATTATTGCAAACACATATACTTTCAATCACATACTATGGAGATGTTCCTAAGACTGCTATTAGGTGGAGGGACAGCAGGGTGCATAGTTTTGCATTTTCAAAACTACACGTATTGTTTTGGTCAGAAAATGTATCCACAGAAAAAAGCAGGTGCAAATCTCTGTGGGTATTTTTCCTGTGGCAATATTCAAAGCAAAACGGAACAGGTCTGTTGCGGTCCTGGCCACGAGCACCGCGGCCAGGCCCTTACCTCTTGATTCCCTGATCCAATTCCTGACGTCAGACGCCACAGCCTTGATAAGCCAGCCGCGGCCATCCAACCTTTGCCTTGCAACGGGTTAGCATTCTGGTTTCTTGTTGCGTTGCGCCCCAGAGTGACCTGCTTGGCTACGTCGCTCCGTTCCTGCTACAGTACCTGCTTGGTTCCTGCCTGCCTGTTACAGTACCTGCTTGGTTCCTGCCTGCTTTCTACAGTACCTGCTTGGTTCCTGCCCGCCTGCTACAGTTCCTGCCTGGTTCCAGTATCCGAGTCCTGCTACAGTTCCTGCCTGGTTCCAGTACCCGAGCCTGCTACAGTTCCTCCTGGTTCCAGTACCTGAGTCTTGCTACAGTTCCTGCCTGGTTCCAGAACCCGTACCCAGTTACAGTGTCACTGCTGTCCTAGTCTGGTTCCAGTTACCTGTCCTGATCCACAACCCGCCTAAGTCCCAGCGGCCGGGCCCCTACAGGCTCCTCCCGGGGGGGCTTCGGCTTCCAAGGGTGAAGCCACCTAAGTCCCAGCGGTTGGGCTCCTATGGGCTCCTCCCGGGGGAGCACCAGCTTCCAGGGTGAAGAGCATCTACGTCCCGCCTGAACATCTGCCTCCCGGCCCTCTGTTCATCAGAGACATTGTCCAGCTTTTCCTAGTCTCCAGCAGGTTGGCCCAAGGGTCCACTAAACTGAGACTCCCACAACAATGTCAATTATTTTTGCAAACCCTGTGGGTAAAAATTACCTGCGGTAATTGCAACAATGTGGCAGTTTAACTATTACCCTTACTGGGTATGTTTAATACCCTATGATAAAGAGAGAACACTAAGAGTGGAATAAGAGTGAGCTGGAATTAAAGGCAAGTCTTTCCTGAAATCCACTGCTTGTCCTTATTCAAGAAATGTGCCCTACTCTTCAGCAGATAAGCGTGTAATTTTTTATTGTCTATATTAGCGGTACTAAAAGGTGCCAGCACATTGCCTTGGTTCTGGCATTTGGAAAGGAACATACCGACATCGCTGGAGGAGCAGGATGCCAGCAGCTGGTGAGTCATAGGGTTGTATGCAACACACTGTATTGAATCATTATGTCTGGAAAAGAAAAAAGTCTTTTCATCACAAGGCACTAAAATACAAAATAATTCTATGTTTTCAGATGCAGAGAAGGAGAAAAAGAGGTATGGAAAGAAAATGGGATAGTCACATACGTGTACTTCAGAATGCCTTCTAGCTTGGAAGTCCAAATGATGACACTTTTGTCTGCCGATCCAGATGCAAAACGTTTGCCTGTGAATTTATCATGGGAAAGAAATATATTTTTAGTTAACACTGTGTACTGTTGCTGAAGCATTGACTCTTTGTTATTTCTTCCTTTATTGTTTTTTGTTTTATTGTGTGCTGTTCACCATCATTAAAAAGTGCAATAAAATAATGTAATTAAGAAATGTTCCATTGTTCCTATATTAGAATAATAAATATCATTAATAATACATTCGCTCTTTTTAGGCAATTTTCAAACTCCCCACACATGTGCAAAGTCCGCGAGGACTTTTTATCTGTTCACTTTGCACCAATTTTCAAAGTGAAACCTTTGCCTTTGAAAACAGCCTAAGAAAAACTACTTGCACAACTTTGCAAGCCTCTATCCAACCCCACCTCAGGAAATACTGCTCTTTTAGTGAGGGTAAAACCACATGTGTAGTGCCACTATGTACTTAATTTTACTCACACATAGGGTGGGCAATTTTCAAAGACCCCCATTTCCAAAGGTAAATGGCCATTTCCCTGCAGAAACGAAAATTGCCTTCCCTAAGATAAACTGATTATTTGAATACACAGAGGGATACCGGAAGGAAAACCTGTGTGACAAGGTGGATGATTGTGTCAGCGTTAGCTCAGAGAATAAATACCAGGTATCATGTTTGCTGAGCATTTTGATTTTGTACCCTGAGCAGCAGCATTTGAGAAACAGAAAGGAAAACTGAAGACATTTATTCCTCAATATAGAGGAAAAACAGATGCCATTGGACTGTTGAAAAGACGTATTTGTTCTGCTGTCAGATTTATAAAACAAATAGTTTTCAATCCAAAAAAGACCAACATATTCATAACTTAATTTAAAACAGGCTGATCATACTGGGCCCAGGTTAATATTCTACTAATGTCTGTGCTCTAATATAGAACTTTTCACTGATGGGCTTTACAGTTTTAATTCCTACCCTTTGATTTCACTTGAAAGACCGAATTTCCCCAGACATCTGGGACAGAACTATCAGAGAGCAAAGCTCCCTTCTAGGACACAGGGGAAGGTATTCACCCTGCCCATGGTTCTTGCAAGCTTTTACTGCAGGTCTGCAAGCTGACTTCCAAAGAGGAACTCCCCGTGGTCTAGCAGGGGAGTGCGGGTACTGAGGCCTTAACCCAGTCCACTTTTAACATGAGGTAAATTTCAAACCATCTGTACCTGAGTAAAAACTTCTGACTAGTTCCCCCCAATATGCAATAAAACCACAATGAAAGATGACAAAAAGAATCTCAGAGTTGTGTTAACAACAGGAACAACATTATAAGTGCTACCGAATAAAAAAAAGAAAAACATACTTTTTGATGGAATAAAGCAAACATGTTATTTACCATCCTTAGCATAAGCCACACAATATACTGTGTCCTTGTGTCCCTTCAGTGGCTGAATTAAGGTTCCATCTGATGTGTCATAAACCTGAAAAGGAGAGGTGTGACTATTTGTTAGCATTACTGTGCCAACATTAAAAGTAGAAATCTAGAATAAAACCCCAAAAAGCGCAATTTAGAATGCCAGGTCAGAAATCATGCCTTTGACTAGATAGAGCAGCATGCACTGATTGATTCAAAATGATTATAGTATCATACCAAATAATGTCTTTTAGCCATCACAGCCAATAGTTGAAACTCCTAAAAACAAATTTAAAATCATTGGGGCCAATATTCAGCCACTATCTAGATGCACAAGGTAGCTGGATAAAATTAGCGGCATGGCTGATAAGTTTGTCCAGCTGACTTTAGGACAGCTGAATAGCTGTCCGAGATTTATCCAGTTAACTAAGCTGGATAACGCTGAATATCGCTATTTATCTAGCTATGGGCCTTATTTCCTAAGCATTTTTCCCATAGACAAAGAATAGGAGAAAAACCCTTAGTAAATCAGGCCCTATGTAGGAGGGACAAATGGTACTGCACTGCAATGCCCCCATTCTGCCCCTCATTTAGCTGGCTAATGGGTAAATTTTCAAAACCCAGCGTGCACAAATACCAGGAGATACACGTGTGGCAGGGCCAAATGCATTTTCAAAACAGCCCAGCCATGCATCTATCTCCCAGTAGGTGTGGAAGTGCCAGGTTGTTGAAAAGGGGCAGGCCAGGGGCAGAGTGACGGGCCGGCCAGGACAGCATCATTTTGCGCGTCCCAGTGAAGCATGTGCTGGCAGCCAGCCAGTGCGTGCAACTTACTTCTGCTCAAAAGAGCAGGTAAGTTTTGAAACAAAAAAAATAGGGTAGGTAGGGTGGATTTAGTGGTCGGAGTGGAGAGGGGAAAAGGGAGGAAAGCGAGTTAGGGGGTAGGGAACTCGGTAAAGGCCGGATCACGTCGCCGCACGAAGTAAAAAAATTCCCCTCCTGCGTGCACAGGTATCAGATTTTATAATGTGCACGGCAATGCGCGCATGTTATAAAATCGGAGTGTCCATGTGCACGCGCCAGGAACTGTGCACACATGGACGCCTGTGCAGCCATTTAAAAATTTACCCCTAAGTGCCAGCCGTTGACCAAATCTGAATGTTCAAAGAGTCTGAATTTAACTGGCTAAATGGCACTGAATATCAGGCCCACAATTTTTAACTTGCCCTTAATTCATATGTACTGCCAGAGAATTTGAAATTTTCAGACTGTCCGCAGTGGAACAATGTCTATGTATATTTTTTACCTGTGGGCTTTGCACCAATTCTCAGAGCATAAGTACATATGTACCTTTGCTTTGAAAATTGCTGCAAGTATAAAGAACCCAAGTACATTCCCATCTACTCTTTATGTGGGACTTTTTTCATGAAAAATAATGCGCTGAATCCACCAATCTAAACACGTCCCCGGGAACACTTGCTCTGAATGCGGCTAAAGACATACACTACTGCATTGAGAGAGGCAACTTTCTGACAGCCACTTGGCTTGTGGAAATAGCTTTGAAAATTGCCCTCTCACTTAGTTATGTTGTAACAGCGTACATAAGAAAGTTGGCAAATACACCAGTTTTCAAAGCTGACTTACCTGCATAAGTCTGCTTTGAAAGTTATCCCTACAAATCTACCTGCACAAGTTACACTTGCTAAAACATCCACCAATTTTTCTGGGAAAATATCTGCAAGTACCTTTTAAAATCCAAAAGTATGAGCACTAGTCCAAACCCCTCAACTCCATGCCCAGGAACGCCTCCACTAAGTCTGGATAAACTTATGTGTGAATATGACATACATGCATAAGTTTGGGCAAGCAATTATACAAATGCTTATTTTCACAGGTAAAACAATGCTTTACCCATTGAAATGCTTTTGAAAATTATCCTCCCTATGCTAGCAAGTATGAAAAAATTGGTTCTTATCTGCTAATTTTCTTTCCTTGAGTCATCCCAGACCAGTTCAGATGGATGGTTTTTCTCCCCTACCAGCAGATGGAGACAGAGCATCAAAGCTTCACTGTACATAAGAACACTGTGCCACCTGCAGTCTCCCAGTAAACCTGTAACAAATGTGATGTAGCGCAGCCCGGCCGCAGGCAGAGCTGACAAGCTACCATAAGAGCAACAAGAATACCAGAGCCAGACAGGGGGTGCAGGGGAAGAGGAGAAGGACTACGAATCCCAGCTTCCCTGAAACTCCACCAGACAGGGGAGGAAAGCCTGAAGGCGAACAGGTGGCAGGCATAGAGGTTAATGAGGCAGACACCGATGAGTCCATGGAGGTGGAGGAAGAGGGCGTGCCCCCTTGGTGGAACTGGCCACAAAAACCCAGCTCTTCGGAGTCAGAGGAGGAAGAGATGGAGGTAGATTCAGGGGGAGAGGAGTCCTCCAGTTCGTATATGGATACCGAGTAAGCTGTGTGGGGTAAAGTATACTCCTTAGCCTAAAGGGGAAGGGAGGAGGGCTCTAAAGGGGCCTGTTGTGTTAGGTCTTGTAATAGCGCTGAGCATAAGAAGTAAAAGGTTACTCTGTAATAGCACTGCTTGTAAGAGAACCGGCGGGCTGGAGGGGGATGGGACAAGCCTCATGTAATGTTTCCAGGTGGTACGTTATAAACTGCTTTGAAGGAACTAGCGCTCTCTCTCTCTGTTGTCTTTGGGGATTGGGGGGTTGCTTACCCCCAACCCTGCTTGAAGGGAACTTAGGAGCCCAGCCAAACCAGGGCCAGCGGAGGCACGGACCCAGGGAGTTACGTGAGCCTGTCGAACTCCAGGGACCTTGGCCGCTGGTGGCGGCTCAGGACGGAAGACGGAAGGGCGGCGCCCGAGGCCTCACGGACGGTGAGCCATCACACAAAGCAAACATAAACTCCCCCTCCCTTTGAGCAAGGGAACTAAAAACAGTGGTGCAACTCCAAATTTAACTTGAAACCTCTTCACTAAATGGATCTATAAACACTAGAAAGAACTCAAGCAAGCACACACAGACACTATAGCTATACAGCAGTCCTCAGATTCAGAGAGCAGATTCTGGACTCGTCTGGGATGACTCAAGGAAAGAAAATTAGAAGGTAAGAAACAATTTTTCCTTTTTTATCGTCTCTCAGATCAGTCCATATGGATGGGATGTACCCGAGCCCCCTAAACTGGGTGGGACCCAGAAATCTGCTTGTACATTCTCCACCCTGGCGATGTGAAACACTGACACAGCTTTCAAATGTCATTCTGCCCACTGCAGCAACATTCCCGCTTCCAATAAAACTTCCAGGCACTTGGTTCCTACCTGTCTACTTATACATGCACCTGCTGTGGCATTGTCTAACAGCATGCTCACTGCATGATGCCTGATAAGTGGTTGAAAAAAAAAAAACTTGAAGGCTCTCCTGATTGCTCTTGTTTCTAGATGGTGATGGACCAGGATACTCCTGCCACTGTCCACTGACACTGCATCATCCACCCTTGGCAGACAGCATCCCAGCCACTCAGGCTGGCATTCGTGGTAACAGTGATCCAATCCGGAATTTCTAACTCCACTTCTTTGAACAAAGTGCCCTGTGAGAGTAACAATAAAGACTCAATCTGGCCTCTTCCCACAGTGGCAACCTGACCTCATGGCTCTGTAAATGAGGATTCCACCATGAGAGAAGAACCATCTGTAATGGCCTCATATAAGCCTCACCCAAGGACAAGGTCCAGCTTGGACACCATAGACCTGAGAACCTGAAGATAGTCCCAAGCCCTGGGTGATGTCAGTTGCAACAACCAGCAGACCTGTTCCTGAAGTATCATGCATCTTTCTGCTGTAAGAAACACCTTTCCTATAATCATCTTGAAACGAGAACCCAGATATTCCTGGCTCTGAGAAGGGGCCAACTTTGACCATCCAGACAAAACTCTGCAACAGAAGCACCACTCAGAGAACCAAGTGCCAACAATCCTCTTCCAAGCTTACCCAAATCAGCCAATCATCCAATATGGATGCACCAGAATTACATCTCTGAGCAGCGCCACCACCAAAACTACAATTACTTTGAAAAACAAGTAAGGAACTGTTTCCAGCCCAAAGGGGAGGTTCTGAAACTGGAAATGGCCCACTAACACTGCACACCTGAGAAATCTCTGATGGCCTCTCAGAATAGGAATGTTAGATAAGCCTCCAGTAAATCCAGGGATGCTGGAAACTCCCCTTTCCAGACCTCTGCAATTATAGACCAGATTGTTTCCATACGAAAATGAGATAGCCGCCAGGGTACATTCACCTTCTTTAAATCCAAAATGGACTGAAATGTGCCCTCCTTCTTTGGTACCACAAAATAGAATAACAGCTGAGATCTTTTTCCTCCTCGGCACTGGAACCACAATGGCCAACAGTAGGAGACGCTTTAAAATGGACCTGACCACTTCTCTTTTTAACCAGGAAGCATAAGTAGAGACCAGGAAGGCCTCCACTACTGGGCGAGCAAAATCTAAAGTGTAGCTGTCTCTTACATTTAAGAGGACCAAAGTTATCTTAGTCCAATCCTCGTAAAACAGGAACAAAAGACCTCCTATGTGAACCACTGAAGAGTAGACTAATTGATCCTCATTGAGAGTTTCTTAGGCCCTTCTGTATCAGAACCCATACCCTCTTTAAGAGTTTCTGTAGGCCCTGAGGACTGAGACTTCATGGGATACTGATGCTGCAATGAAGCACTCTTCCCCAGATTATAACATCTGGCTTCTCGAAACGTCATGCTGGCTAGAATGGTTTTACATGAACTCCTGGGCCTATCCTCCAGCTGGACTTTCCCAGGTCTTTCACCACCTTCTCCAGATCCTCCCCCAAAGAGTAACCTACTCCCTAAAGGGGAGTGTGGCACAAAGGCTTTCTCCTTTAAGCGCATTTATTAACAGTATCCAAACATCAGTATTTCACAATTAATCAAACAAAATAGGCAGCTATATTTCAAGGGGCTGTCTTATCCCCCTTACTCTCATAGTTAGCTTCACAATTTCCCAAACATAATCTCAAGCTAGCTATTATAAGGGACTGCCTATTCCCTCTGTACTCACATAGTTTAAACTTCACCAATAATCAGGTCACCAATTTTACAGCAGCTGCCTTCTCCAGGAGGCCCCAGGGCCTGTTTAAGCCTTCTAGGACCTGATTATTATCTTCAGATGTGGAAACCTCTGTGACCATAATCTCTTGCTACACTCAGCTTTAAGGTGGACTGGGCTAGATACCTGGAACAGGACCTTAAGGTGTTCGTGGACTCTTGGGCACATACTCTGTCAGATATGCTCTCCCACAGTTCAGTCTGTTAGGTTGAGCATCTGCCTGTGCCAGGGCGACCTCCTTGGCCCAGTAACCCTATTTGCCCTTGTCCCCTCCCACTGGGGCTCTACCCAACACAGTTTCTAGTACTTGACTTGCTTGGGTTTCTTTCACCATCACTTTTTCCATGGCTTAGTCAGCTTGGGTTGTCTGAAATACAGTTTCTTGTATTTGTTCTCATACTTGCTTGACTTGACTACTCCAGACCAGAGCCCTTAGATCACCTGAATCCAATTAGAGCTTATGTGGGGGACTCCCTCATTTCACCCAGGCCTACAAAATTATTCAGTCTAGGCTAGGTTACCCTCCACCATATTTCCACTGCGAATTTCTGTTAGTTTGCACTTGTTCTTATCTTTTCACCTTGGGCAGTTCTAGACAGGGTCTGCTTTCTCCCCCCACTAGGAGCCTGTCAGAGTGAGCCATCTCATTAGACTCCATCCTATCACTGTTAACTCCCTGTGGCAGTGCCAGTCCTGTCCCTTGACCATCATCCATCAACTCACTCTCATTGTACAGACAGTCTTTATCAATGTGATCTTGTTGTCCATCTTGGAGCCTGACCTGGGGTACTTTACAAGCCTATCAGAAGTTCTGAGTTCCAATCCTCCTCCTCAAGCACACCCTTTCTGGAACTCCTTCTGCAAGAACTCTCTTATACCCTTTTGAGTGCTGCTGCTTCCTTTGGAAAACTCTCTGTTCTCCCACAAGGTTTCCTGAGCCTTCTTATTCTATCCCTTCTTTATTCTCCTCCGTCTTTACCACATGCTCTTCAGGCCTCTCCGCCGCCTGCTGGATATCTGAGTTCAAGGAGGCTATTTTCTCCTCAGCGTTTTCCTTGCCTTCTTGCTCTGGCTTCAGCTCCCCAGCTTCCTGTGCTGCATAGAACTTGGGGAGGGGGTTAGCCATGCTAAGCTCCATTGTGAGTTCCCCTGATTAATGTGAATTCATTCACCGGACTTCTATACTCTTCTCATGCCCTCCATTGGGCCTGTTCTTGCATTTTTGGATGCACTTTCATTGTCTGCTCCACTGGTGCAGTCACTGCCATCACTAGTGCTCAACAGGCCTCCCAGTAGCACCATTCTCAGGTATTTCTCTGGGCCAATCAGTCATACTTCCCTTTTCTTCCTCTTGTACCTCTGGGTTTTCATACTCCTGGACAATATATCCCCAGTCAGGTGACTCACAGGGTTGCTGAGGTTGCTCTGCTTCCAGGGGTTCCAAGTCCTCCTATGGTTTTACCTCTGGTCGTTTGGAACTTGGAAGAACAAATCCTGCTTCAATCTTTTTTAATGTGATGTCTCTCTGATGACCTGCATCATCTCACTCACTTGGGCCAACCCTGTTACCACCCGCTGCAATTATTCATTTCTTCGCTTAGTCTTCATTTTAGACTTTGATGTAGCCCGGCTAGCTTTTGTTTTCAGAGGGCCTTGCCCAGATCAAACACAACCAACTTTCCTCTCCTTTTTTTCCTTCTCAAAAAAAAAGCAAAAAATACTCCTGCTTGTCCCAGCTCTAACTCACTCACTGTTTACCTGACTATCCTGGGTAGGGCTACTCTCTTTAGCCTGTTGTAAATTTAAACCTTACAAATTACTACTGCAACCCAGGCTTCTGGGAAATTATTTTTTTTGTGTATGTATATATTTTTTCTCACTGCTGTCTGGCCTGCACCTTGCATAGGAACAGACTCTCTTGCGCACACACAAAAAATTTCCTCTCTCTTTTTTTTTTCCTCTGGAGTGAGCACTGCTCTGTGCAACTATATCTTTTAGCATTTTCAGTAACACAAGCTTTAACATGGTTACAAACACTTCTTTTCTTCTTGAGGCGTGGATTTCTGACTGTGTGCTGTTTAGCTCAGAAAAATCCCACTGTTAACACCATATGTCCCACAAACACAAATAGTCTAAACTTTCTCATTCAAGTGCTTTTACTTACAGTACCCAAAATCAGCATTTTACAATTAATCAAACAAAACAGGCTAGTTATAATTCAAAGGGCTGCCTTACTCTGCTTAATCATGTAGTTAGTTTCACAATTCCCCAAACACATTCTCAGACTAGCTATTATAAGAGGCTGTCCATTCCCTTTGTACTCACATAGTTTAAATTTTACCAACAATCAGGTCAGCAATTTTACAGGAGTTGTCTTCTCCTGGAGTCCTGGGGCCTGTCTAAGCCATCTAGGACCTGAATCTTACCCTCAAATGTGGAAACCTCTCTGGGACCAAAATTCTTTGCTACACCCAGCTTTAAGGTGGTCTAGCCAGATACCTGGATCCAGACTTTAAGGTGTTCTGAGGCTCCAGGGTACATACTCTGTCACAGAGAAGTTACCATTTGGGAGTTAGATCACACATCCGCTGCCCAATTGCATAACTAACCAAAGGAGATGCCTAGCCAACACTGTGGATATCAATTTCCTAGCTGCAGTAAGCAGCAAATCATACAAGGCATCCGCAATAAAGACCAACAGGACTCCAGATGCTCCGCTCCTTCTCCAATAGCACCACTTCAGAGTCTGCTATCAGGATCTGCTACACCCAATGCAGACACCCATGAGCCATAAAACTGCTAAACACCACAGCCCGCATACCTGGTGCAGAAACCTTAAAAACATGTTTGAGATGAATCTCCATCTTCCTATCCTAAAAGTTCTTATAAGCCGCAAAGCCTTCCACCAGAATAATAGTCTTTTTTCAGAACTGCTGAGACCAAGGCATCTACTCTGGTCACCTTCAACAACTCCAAGGCTTCTTCTGAAAGAGGATACAACTTAGACCTAGCTCTGCCCACCTTAACGCCAGCTTCCAGAGTATTTCATTCCTTATAAACAAAAGCTTTGATAGTGCAATGGAATGGAAATGTCTTAATGGGACCTCTAAGTCCCACTCTCACCCTTCTCCTCCAGCTAGACTATTTCTTTAATATCTAGCACTGCAAGGGCCTGGGTTAACATGGAGGGCAATTCATCCTGCTTAAACAAACATACAACGTTTGGATCATTTTCATCTGAAATAAAGATCTCCCCTTCCTCCAGAGGCTTTCTATCCTCCTCACTTTCCTTGGGGAAATCTGTAGGGAGTCTGTCCTGAAAATCTCCCTCCAAAAAACCTCTGACCCCCATGTCAATATTTTTTTTAAAGATTTTTTACACCACCTAGTGAGAAAGTCAAGGCAGTTTATAATAAAATCATACATAAGATAAAAACAAGTCATAAAAACATACAATATAATAACTTAACTAAACAATAAACTGCTTATACTGTATATAGAGCATGAGATCGAAACAGTGTAACAAAGCAGGAACTAAAAATAGCTAGATTTTGAGATCAAATGTGAGTCTCCTCTTTTTTTGGACGGAAGAGATACACAGGATGTGCTGAAGACGTCTCCCTGTTTCTAGGCCCTTTAGAAGCAGACCCTTTCCTAATCAGGTATCCCTTAATACAAATTGAAGGGGAAAGGATCAGCCACATCCTCCTCCTCAAAAACCTGCAAGGCAGAGGTCCTTTCTGCATCAGCCCGCTGACTCCATACTCCCCAATTCACTGGGGTCAAAAACAGAGGAGCAGCACAGCCTCCCTCGAATTCCCCTGTATTGTGGGCAAGAGGTAAAAATGGCCACTGTTCCCACCCTACTGTACTCTCCAGCAGAGCCAGCTTCAGCATCTGACCACTGCTGTTTTCTTGCAGTCAACCTCAGAGCCTATCTGGCATTTGAAGAAGCCAAAGAACAGCACTCCCCATCGCCTACACACAATTTGCAGAAGCCAGAGAGGAGAATCTTTGCCTGATAGTCCCCCCCACGTAAGACATCGCTTCCCACGCTCAGCAGGAGCAGCTATAGCACCAGCACTTTGCAGCCAATAGGATCTACTTCCCTTGCCAAACTGCTTATCCTTCTCCACAGCCAGAAAACAAGGACCAAAACGTTTGTACCACAAGCTAGACTGCCATAGAAAGAATCCCTCCTGCAAACCTCTGCTAGCCCGATGCTTTTCTTTTTTAAAGGACACAAGCGCCTAGAAAAGCCAAAAAAATGCCCGAAAATAGGAAAGAAATACTTTCCTTATGACATCTTCTGCCAACGAGGATCAAGGAGAGAGAGGGTTGAAGGGAGACCTAGGGAAGAGGAAGGAAGCCAGCTCCATGGCTATCAAACCCCCTCAGCCCACGGGTAACAAGACAAAAAAGGACCACTGACCTCCTGCTCGACCCTTGCTCCACCAGGAGGATAGCTCGTAAAGATGATCTAGCACCCCAGGAGCAATTTTCCTTACAAACAGTGTCCAACGACAGGATGGACCACCCCTACCATCTGCTGGGAGATAGGGAAGATAAAAGGCACAGTGTCTTACATTCCAGAGTACAGTGAAGCTTTGATTCTCTGTCTCCATCTGGTGGTAGGGGAGAAAAAACATCCATCTGGACTGTCTGGGAGACAAGGAATGATTGGTTAGTGGAAAGCTGGAATGCAGTTCCTATATTCATTAGGGTTAGTCTTAGTACATTGATTCAATTATTGACTTTGCACTGGAGTAAATAACAAATTCAGCTCATTAGGCTGAACATTGCATATGAAAGAGAAATCAATTGGTAAAAAATGATATATAAAATAGAAGTCCAAAGGAATTCCTACCAGCACTCTGTTCCCTGCAGCTACAATCAGTTGAGTTCCATCTGGCTTAAAAGCAAGATCATATATACTGAAAGAAGAAGAAACAGGAATCAAATGATAACTTTTTAAAACATATTTGCCTGTCTATAGAAGATGAGTGAAATGTCCTGAAACAAAAAGAATTAGTAACTCAGAGTCACTGAGTGCCTATATGCAATAAGTTAGTGGTTTTAGTCTTGTCCTTAGTGCACAGATCCCTAAAACCACCACCATAACTGAAATTATTTGACACTTTGGCTCTTCTATTTCCTTTTCCAGTATATGCCAATGGTACTTACTAAATCAGTGTATATGTAAAAGAAACTCTCTCCTAAATCATACAATAAGAAGGGATGTTCATCTGACCAGAATGCCATAGGCGAACCTCTCAGGCAATCACGTGTCAATATTCATTGCCTTACAGTGCTTGCACAATCAACAGCAAATCTCTGACCCACTGGGCATAAAGGGGAGTTTTTGTTTCAGATTTACTTTTTTTTTTTTTTTTTTTTAAATATCAAGAGTACATACATAAAGAAACCAGAGAATCGGTCTCATTGAAAGAGTTTTTTTGTTTCCCCACAAATAAGTAAGGAAAGTCCTGGTACCAAACAGCAGGAACAGAGAAGAAAATGTACACATGCAAAACATCAGTATGTTCTCTCTCAACAGATGAAAAAACACATAGGCACAGATGATATAGACTATTTTAGTAGTTGAGGCACTGATGAAATTCATCCACAGGCTCTGCAATATTCATGCTGCTAATCATTTTTACTATGAAGATTTAGGCACTACGGATGCTCACAAAATCTGCAGGACTGACATTGAGACCTGCAGTTAATATGGAAATCTAGGCACAGATGACACTCAAAAATATGATGAGACCCAGCTTTGGGAGGGAGGATTTTGTCCAGTCCTGGGTGTTTGATACATATTCTTGAAGAATTTTTATACCTGCAGGGTTTGATCTCAAATGGCAAAAGGAAGACTATAAATACCAGAATGCAATGGGTTATAAATTCAAAACCAAGATTAGTCAAATTATAACTTCAAGCTTTAGCACATAGCTGCACTCATAGATCCAACACAGTTATACACAGTATTGTGCACGTTCTCCATTGATATCAGCTGAAAATACCAAGTCTTATCCGTGAGGAGAATTGCCAAGATGGCTGAATGGTGAGGATGCTGTTCTCTCTAAGCTCCCTGTTTTCTTAAATGTTTTCCATTTGATTCTTATTTTCTGGCTTATACAAGATGGAAAGGATTGGAAGGGAAAATTAGTTCTTACCTGCTAATTATCTTTCCTTTAGTCCTACCAGACCAGTCCAGATAGATGGGGGGTTTTTCTCCCCTACCAGCAGATGAAGACACAGAACAAAAGCTTTATTGTTCTGTTGGTACTTAACATACTGTGCCACCTGCACCTCTCAGTAAAAACTCTAACAAAGCTAAATCAACTCCCTCTAACAAGCAGGGGGAAAGAACCTAACATTGGTAAACCCTAAAATCAGGACTGAGACGCCTTCACTGAGGCATAACCATTCCCAGAAGTATATACAGGTAACTCTATGTCCAGGCAAGAGCAATCTTCAGATCCAAACTGGGTGGAATTCTAGATTGGTCTGGTAGGACTAAAGGAAAAAAGATTAGCAGGTAGGAACTAATTTTTCTTACCTTAGCATCCACTAAAACAGACCAGATGGATGGGATGTACCCAAGCCATCCTAGGTAGGAACCAGCATGACCTGCTTGGAAAATGCCCACTCCAAAAGCAGCCGCCTCCAGAGCACGAATGTCCAATTTGTAATGCTCGGAAAAAGTGTGTAGGAAAGACCAAGTTGTCACCCTACAAATGTCTTGCAGCAAGATCAACTGAGCTCTAGTGAAAAGAGCCCTAACACCGCGCTGGACCTGCAGTCCCTTTCACATGTACACTGACACAATCACCTCCTTAATCCATTTAGCAATAGAGACCTTAGATGCCTTCTCACCCTTGCTGCGATTGTTCAATAAAACAAAAAGAGATATCTCTGAAAACTATTCATAACTGTCAGATATCTCTGGAGAACCCCTACATATATCCATAACATGCAGCTCCTGAGACTGCGAAGTAGCATCCCATATCCAACCTTCTAAACTCTGACAGCTCCAAAAGAAAAGAAAGATACCACCTTGAGCCAAAAAGGATGACAGTGACCCATTAAAGATGCCATCTCTGACAACCGAAAGAAAGCATCTCCGTACAACAAAGCTGGAAGCTCAGAAATACATCTCGCTGAACAGATAAATACCAAAATCCCCATCTGCAACATAAAGTCTTTCAAAGATGCCTTCTTTATAGGGTCAAAGAAAGGATTGTGTGAGGCTTTCAGCACCAAATAAGATAACGCAGAGGAACCAGTCTTCATTTCGGTGGCCACAAATGCTTCACCGCCTTCAAAAAATCAGAGTACATCAGACTCTGATGCTACAAAACGCTCTGCACCTCACCTTAAGAGAATTCAGGACTAACTCCATCTGCAAACCCACTTGCGAAACAAAAAGACAAGATCAAAGGGATCGAAGCTCAAACAAGCCAACCCTGCCTCCTGACACCAGGTCTCAAAAAACTTCCAGACCCAAACATAGAACAGAGAGGTCAAAGGCTTCCCAGCCCGAAGCAAAGGGGAAATCACTTTCTCTGAACCGCCTCCACTCAAGAACCAAGCTGCAAGACAAAGGCAATCCATCTGATCCAAGAGAATTGGACTCTATTGTAAGAGACTGGGAACATAACCAACTGCAAGGGCCACTCTAACCTGAGCCATAACAAGTATGCAAATCATGGCCTTCTGGACCACTTTGGGACCCCAGAAATTACCAGACCTTGATGTCTCTTTATGCATCCTACAACCCGCCCTATCAAAGGTCAAGGAGGGAAAAACAAGCAAAACTCCTTTTAGCCACAGCTGAAACAGGACATTCATCCCCCTCAAACACCTCAGACCATGCGGAAAGGATAGAAGGTAAAGTTTATCTATTTGCGGATGATACTAAGATCTGCAACAGAGTGGACATGCCTGAAGGAGAAAATGAAAAGTGATTTAAGAAAGCTTGAAGACTGGTCAAGGATTTGGCAGCTGAGATTCAATGCCAAGAAGTACAGAGTCATGCATCTGGGGTGTGGCAATCCAAAAGAGATGTATGTGATGGGTGGTGAAGGGCTGTTGTGCACAGACTGGGAAATGGACCTTGGGGTGATACAGTCTGGTGATCTAAAGGTGGTGAAGCAATGTAACAAGGTGATAGCTAAAGCTAGAAGAATGCTGGGCTGCAAAGAGAGAGGAATAACCAATAAGAAAAAGGAGGTGGTGATGCCCTTGTACAGGTCCTTGGTGAGGCCTCATCATGAGTACTGCATTCAGTACTGGAGCCCGTATCTCAAAAAGGATAGAGACAGGATGGAGGCAGTCCAAAGAAGAGCGACCAAAATGGTGAGGGGTCAGCTTGAGAAGATTTATGAGGAAAGATTGAAGGATCTGAATATGTACACCCTGGAAGAGAGAAGGTGCAGGGAAGATATGATACAGACCTTCAGATATCTGAAAGGTTTTAATGATGCATTATCATTAAACCTTTTCCATTGGAAAGAAATCAGTAGAATTAGAAGTCACGAAATTAAACTACAGGGAGAACAACTGAAAACCAAAGTCAGGAAATATTCTTCATGGAAAGGGTGGTAGATGTTCTGTTTGCAATAACAGTCTCTTGAGAGTTAGCAATCTGTTGGTGTTTGAGGGTAGTTGTGGGTGGATCCTTGGGCTGGTGGCAGATGACATGCCCCGGGGAAGATCCCGAGAGGGACCACCGGTCAGGCTCAGAGTATGGAGACAGACACACACTAGTTCTTTTATTAATTTTAATATTTATTTATTTTAAATGTTAGCATTCTATGATTTAATTTTATATATGTATTGGTATTTTTATGACTGATTTTCCTGTTTTTAAGAAATGTATTGTATTTTATTTTCTTTTTATGTATTTTATATTATTTCTAATTTAAGAAACCTTGTTAACCAGTGTGAAGGTATGTACCAACACCGGTATAGAAAAACTAACTAACTAACTAAATAAAATAAATAAATTAGACAGTATACTGAACCACCAAAGGTGGCAGTAGTGAGCTGGAATGTCCGGCTGGGCTGTAGTCCCTCAGAAGCTGGAACAGCGATCCCTGGAGGCTGAGCTGTAGAGAAACTGAAATATAGTGAGTAGGCAGGGTAAGCAGAGTTCATGTACCAAATCAGATGGTAAGACTCACACAATATCTCATAGAAGCCCAGGAGCTGGAAAGTATAGGCCCTCGAGGAGCGAGTACCTGGTTCCAGGGAAAGCTCTGAGAGAGCGATGGTAACTCACAGATGAGGTGGGCAGTGTTGACTTCCAGGCAGAAGTGAATTCGAAGAAGTCCAGGAACAAGGGCCCTCGAGGAGCGAGTTCCGGTTCCAGTCTGCAATCTACAAAGTAAGAGAGAAAGCGAGGCCCCCGAGAAGCGGGTACCCCTGGTTAGTCCGAGGAGGCAGAGTAGCGTAGAAGGAACGAATCCTTATCCTTGCTAACTCGATCTGTTAGCAAATTCTAAGACCTTAAATATCCGTCACGGGTAACGTCATCTTCAGGGGACGCCCCTGAGGTTCACGCCATCGCCAGTACTTCAGTCGGGGCCGTGCGCGCGCCCCTAGGCCTCCAGGAAACATGGCGGTCAGCAGCGTGGAGCCGGTCCAGGGACGACGGAGGACCTCGGCAGAGAAACGCCGCAACAGCCAATCTTCCCACGGGCGAAGAGGGAGGCGCCAAAGAGGTGAGGAGGGCGGAGAGAGGGTGTCGGGAACCAACGGACACAACCGTAGATGCTTGGAATTCCCTTCCAGTGGATGTGGTGATGATGAAAATAGTGAAAGAATTCAAAGGGGCATGGGATAAACACTGTGGATCCCTAAAGGCTAAAGGATAGAAATGAAGAAAAGAGTGCATGGGAATAACTTACTGATGCCCTTAACCAATAAGCCTTGATACTGTTGATGCAACTTCAGCATTGCTCTCTGCTTCAATGGCAAAGGGAAAAGGGGAATTGGATTCACACAGCAACCAACGAGGCCCCAACCTTTACAATCTGGGAACAAATAAGTATGGGGGTAACTTGCTGATGTGGCTGTTACTACCCTTAACCAATAAGCCTAATACTTTTGATGCAACTCCAACATTGCTCTCTGCTTCAACAGCAAGGGGTAAAGGGGAATTAGATTCTGACAGCAACCAATGAAGGCCGTGACTTTTACAGTTAGTGAACCTGATAAGCATGGGGGTAACCTGCACAGCATGGCAGATACTATCATAAGCTTGGTGGACAGACTGGATGGACCATATGGTCCTTTTCTGCCATCATTTCTATGTTTCTATTTTTCTGCAACTAACTAATCTCAGTATTTTGGCATTTTGACCCACCACCATCAAATCCACGAAAGAAGATCCCCCCTAGATCTGAAGAGATGGCCTCCTCTGGCTATTCCACTTCTCCGGGATCCAGAAAATATATCTATTCAAATAATCTGCATGCAGATTTTTGACCCCTGCAATAAGAAGGGCAGACAGTAACTTCAGATGATAGTCTGCCCATTGAAGCAACTTTCCCAATTCCAAGGATACTGCCAAATTCCTGGTTCTTGCCTGCCTATGTTTATATGCCACTGCTGTTGCATTGTACAACAGCACTCTCACTGCCTCTCCTTTTGAGAAGGGACCAAAACACAGCAATGCCCCCCTGATCCCCCTTGTTTCCAACTGACTGAAAAACCAGGACATCTCCAACTGCATCCATCAACCTTGTGCCATCTGCCATTGACAAATGGCTCCCCAGCTGCCCAAACTGGCCTCTATCACCCACTCTGGAATCTCCAAATTCATACCCTATGACAAATTTGTATGAGAAACTCAATGTGGTCTTCCATAGCAGGAGTAACCTGCGCTTGTAATTCTGCTACTGGGAGTCTCCTCACATAAGAAAAGCCTTCTACAGTGGTCGCATATGAGCCGCTGCCCAAGGAACCAGCACTAATGTGGACACCATCAATCCCAAGACCTGGAGACAATCCCAGGCCCTAGGGAGCAGCATCTGAAACAACTGCTGAACTTTACCCTGAAGCTTCAAGCTTCTTTCCGTTTTAAGATGCACCCATCCTACATTTGACTCGAACTGGGTGCCAAAATATTCCAGGTTCTGAGATGGATCCAGCTTGCTCTTGGCAAACTGACCAACCAACCTAGGCTTTGCAACCAACCAATCACTCTGTGAACGGAACAATGGCATGCAGACTCTGACTTCACCCAGATCAAACACCCCACAAAGAGCCACCACCATGACCATCATGACCTTAGGGAACATGTGAGAAGCCATCTCCAGTCCAAAGGGGAGTGCCTGAAAACTGGAAATAACCTCCCAATATCACAAACCTGAGGTAATGCTGATGACCTTTCCGAATAGAAATATGCAGGTAAGCCTCCAAAGGATCCAAAACTGCCAGCCATTCTACTTTCTGACCGCTGCCATTAAAAATAAAATAGTTCCCATGTGGAAATGAGGAACTCTGAGGAATGCATTCACTTCTTTATATCCAAAACAGGATGAAAAGTGCCCTCCTTCATGGTCACTACAAAATAAATGAGAAATAGTCCTAACCTCTTTCCTACTCTGGAACTGGAATTTCTGTGGTCAAAAGGAGAAGGCGCTCTAGCGTAGAGCATACCACCTCTTTTTTTTTTGTGAGGCATATGGAGAGACCAGAAGGCTCGATTACTGGTAAAGCAAAAACCAAGGCATAGCCATTTCTTACAACAGATAGGACACATTGGGGTAACCTGCACAGAATGGCAAATACTACCATAAGAAGCTTGTTGGGCAGACTGGATGGACCATTTGGTCCTTTTCTGCTGTCATTACTATGTTACTATATTGATCCAGAGCAATATTGGTCCACTCTTTGTAAAAAAGTAACAACCTTCTCCCAATTTGCACAACTGAGGAATGGACCCCACATTCTCTCAAGAATTCCTGAGGACTTCAAAAGGGTTGGGATTTCAAAGCATACTGATGGTCTCTCAAAACTTCTGCCTACCGGGGAAAGACTTCTATTTTCCTAAGGCTCCTCTTCAGGCAATATATGCATTTCAGACTAGGAACGCAGAACTGAGGTCTGACTTGGACTTGGATTTGTCCTCCGATAGCTTATGAACAATGAATTCACAGCAATGCTTAACCAAGATCTTCAAATCTTCTCCAAAAGAAGCTTACAGCTGAAATTTGGCCCAAACATTCGCCATCCCAACAGGGAGCCACAACAAACATTTAGCAGCCATGAATGAGACCATGCTGCTAACAGAAGCACGAAACAAATCATGCAAAACTGTTGTTATAAAGGCATCACCAGCTTCCAGATGTTTAGCCTCTAGCCAAAACTGGAATCTACTGAAAAGACAGCATAAGCCTGCCCATGCCAAGACAAAGAAACAGACTAAAGCTCTGAAAGCCAGGGCCAAGAATTCAAGCCCCATGAAGATAGCCTTCATCTTCCTATTATGAACAGTCACTGGGGTGCACGCCCCTCACAGGGATCGCCGGCCTCTTAGGGACTGTGGACACCAAAGTTTCCACCTTAGACAATTTATACAAGCGAAAGCCTCCAACTCCACCTGTGGCATACCAAATTCCACTGCTATCAGAGCTTTGGGCACCCGAGGAAATGGAAAAGGCTTCACAGGACCTCCCTAACTCTCTAGCTCTTCTCCATCTCGCTCAGCCTCAGCTGGCAGTTTCTTAATACCCAACTCCACAGGGTTCTAGAAAACATAATGGCCAATTCCTCTTCTAAAATAATTTGACCAATCAAGGATCAGCACCTTTGGAGATAGGGATCTCCCCTTCTTCCAGGACATTTTATTTCTTTTCTTTTTTTTTTTTCATAAAAAGCTCTGAGCCAGAGCTGAGCCCAAGTCAGGAAAAAAAGGCTCCTCCAGGGCCTGCCCCCAACTTGCCTGCAGAGTAGAGCTTCTAGCTCCTTGTCTTACAGCATGAGTAAATAGGACTTCCAGCAGAGTCAAAACCAGAGAATGAATGATGGATTCCCAGCACTCCACCTTCACTTTGGGAACATATCAAAATAGTTGCTGCTACAACTCTACCCAGATCTCTTATCAATGCAAGATCCACGGCAATCTTCTGCCACCTGAAATGAAGTCTCTTTAAATTCAGAGCCCGAGAGGGATTCTAGTTATCAGTCCTTCACACCTCTCTCCACCCCTAGAGAGTCATGCATAACCCAGAGACCCTAACTGGTTCGCAGCTGCCTCTACCCAAAGGACATTAATTTCCCATGCTCTTGCACCACAGCCATGTTGTCAGGGCCATGCAGAAGAAATAATAATAATAAATAGGGATGTGAATCGTGTGATCGATCGTCTTAACGATCGATTTTGGCTGAGGGGGGGGGGGAGGAAATCTGATCGTCTTAGTTTTTTTGGTTTAAAAAATCGTTTTATCGGGGGAGGAGGGAGGGCGGGAAAACCGGCAAACCAAAACAACCTTAAAACCCACCCCGACCCTTTAAAACAAATCCCCCACCCTCCCGAACCCCCCCAAAATGTTTTAAATTACCTGGAGTCCAGTGGGGGGGTCCCGGCGCGATCTCCTGCTCTCTGGCCACGGCTGCGTTAATAGAAATGGCGCCGGTGGCCCTTTGCCCTTACCATGTGAAAGGGCAAAGGTAGCGCCGGCGCCATTTTGGTTCCTTGCAAAATGGTTCCTGGCACCCGACGTCACGAGTGCAGGAGATCGCTCCCGGACCCCCGCTGGACCCCCAGGGACATTTGGCCAGCTTGGGGGGCCTCCTGACCCCCACAAGACTTGCCAAAAGTCCAGCGGGGGTCCGGGAGCGACCTCCTGCACGCGGACCGTATTGCCAATATTCAAAATGGCGCCGGTGCTATCTTTGCCCTGACTATGTCATACGTCCGTATGACATAGTCAGGGCAAAGGTAGCGCCGGCGCCATTTTGAATATTGGCAATACGGCCCGCATGCAGGAGGTCGCTCCCGGACCCCCGCTGGACTTTTGGCAAGTCTTGTGGGGGTCAGGAGGCCCCCCCCAAGCTGGCCAAATGTCCCTGGGGGTCCAGCGGGGATCCGGGAGCGATCTCCTGCACTCGTGACGTCGGGTGCCAGGAACCAAAATGGCGCCAGCGCTACCTTTGCCCTGTCACATGGTAAGGGCAAAGGGCCACCGGCGCCATTTCTATTAACGCAGCCGTGGCCAGAGAGCGGGAGATCGTGCCGGGACCCCCCCACTGGACCCCAGGTAATTTAAAACATTTTGGGGGGGTTCAGGAGGGTGGGGGATTTGTTTTTAAAGGGTCGGGGTGGGTTTTAGGGTTGTTTTGGTGTGTCGGTTTTCCCGCCCTCCCCCCTCCCCCGATTTACGATTTTTTTTGACGGTAAATCGGGGGAATTGCTATTGTATCGCGGCTCTAACGAATTTTGACGATTTAAGTCTTGTTACGGATGTGGAGAACTTGCGTGCTCGGAGCAGGGTGCCAATTACTGCCCCCGAGTATCCGCTCTTCCTCTGGCGAGTCCTCTCAATGGCCAGACCGTAAGAGAGAATTGAGCTGGATCCTCGTGGAGCATCGGTCCTTCTTGGAGCAGTTCTCTGTGTGGAGGTAGCGGGAGGGGGCTCCCTGTCAGCAGCCTTCGCATGTCTGAGTACCACGGTCTTCTTGGCCAGTCCGGGGCCACTAGAAATACTGGTCCCCTGTGGTGTTCTATCTTGTGGATGATTGCGCCCAATACAGCCCTCGGTGGGAAGGTGTATAATAGAGTTTCCTGTGGCCAGGTCTGTACCAGGGTGTCGATTCCCTGGGACTGGGGTTCCCACTTGTGGCTGAAGAAGCTGGGCACTTGGGCGTTGGACCGGTTTGCCAGGAGGTCCATGGTTGGTGTTCCCCAAGGGTTTACTATCAATTGGAATGCTGTGGTCGACAGCCTCAATTCTCCTGGGTCTAGACTTTCTCTGCTGAGGTAATCCGCAGCGATGTTGTCTTTCCCCGTGATGTGGACAGCCGAGATCTCTTGAAGGTTCGCTTCCGCCCATGACATTAGGGGGTCTATTTCCAGAGACACCTGTTGGCTTCTGGTTCCTCCCTGATGGTTGATGTAGGCCACTGTTGTGGCGTTGTCCGACATTACTCTGACTGATTTGTCTCGGAGTCTGTGACCGAACCGTAGGCAGGCTAGTCTGACTGCCTGGGCTTCTAGGCGATTGATGTTCCATTCCGACTCTTCTTTGTTCCATTGCCCCCGGGGCGGTTAGCTCTTGGCAGTGTGCTCCCCATCCTCGCAGGCTGGCGTCCGTGGTTAGCAGGATCCAGGTTGGTGAGGATAGTCTCAGTCCCTGGTTCAGATGGCCTTCTTGTAGCCACCATCGTAGTTGGGTCCAAACTTTGTCCAGGAGCTGAAGCCATACGGTGTAGTTCTGGGACAGTGGATTCCATCGTGATAGTAGTGAGCGCTGTAGGGGTCTCATGTGAGCTCTTGCCCATGGCACTACTTCCAGTGTGGATGCCATGAGGCCGAGGACTTGGAGGTAGTCCCATGCCGTAGGAGCGAAGCTCGCTCAAGAGGGTTCGCAACTGGATCATCAGTTTTGATCTCTCTATCAGTGTCAGGATGACCTTGTCTTGTTTGGTGTCGAACCGGACTCCCAAGTATTCTAGAGATTGGAAGGGCTGCAGACAGCTCTTGTTTGTGTTGACCACTCTCCAGTAGAGTTTTGACTCTGTTGGTCGCCTGGTGGCTTTCCTCTGGGGATCTTGCCCTGATCAGCCAATTGTCTAGATAAGGGTATACGAGGATCCCTTCCTTCCTCAGTGTTGCTGCCACTACCACCATGATCTTGGTGAACGTCCGGGGTGCTGTGGCTAACCCGAATGGTAGTGTCCGGAACTGGTAGTGACGGTCCAGGATCGTGAAGCGTAGAAAACGCTGATGCTCTTGATGGATCGGAATGTGTAGGTAGGCTTCTGACAGATCCAGGGATGTAAGGAACTCTCCCGGTTGTATCGCTCTTATTACCGAGCGTAGAGTTTCCATGCAGAAGCACGGAATCTTCAGGTGGCAGGGTTGACCAACTTGAGGTCCAGGATGGGCCTGAACGTTCCTTCTTTCTTGGGAACGATAAAATAGATTGAATAATGTCCAGTATTTATTTGTTGTGCGGGCACCGGTGTTATAGCCTCTAAGGCTAGAAATCTAGTCAGTGTAGCTTCCACTGCCATCCTCTTGGAAGGGTCATGGCAGGGGGATTCCACAAACTTGCCCGAAGATGGTGGTCGAAATCCAGGTAATATCCCTCTTGAATGATGGCTAGGACCCACTTGTCTTAAGTTATTTTGACACATCTTTGGTAGAATAGGACAAGTCTGCCCCCTATGGCTTCTTCCTTTGGACGGGTCGGCTGATTTTCATTGTGGGGTGTGGCTGGGGCCTGGGCCCGAGCTGGCTCCCCTTTTGCTGTGCTTGTTCCGAAAGGACTGGCTCCTGCCTGCGGGGTGAGCCGCTTGATATGTGCTTCTGTATGGGTTGAAGCTCTGTGATCCTCTGCCCCTGGAAGTTCGGGGGAAGGGTCGCTGGTTTCTCTTATTCCTGTCCTCCGGTAGCCGCGGCAGTGGGGATTCGCCCCATTTGTTGGCTAGTTTCTCTAGTTCGCTTTCGAACAGGAGTGTTCCCTTGAAGGGCATCCTCGTGAGTTTCGTTTTGGAAGATGCGTCGTCCAACCAGTTTCGGAGCCAGAGTTGTCTTCAGGCTGCCACGGCTGCGGTGCATACCAGGTCAGAAGCAACGTTCGCGAGGAATGATACTGCTGATTCCAGGGCTTCCCCAGGAGTGTTGTTCCTGGTCTGTGAAAAGCAGGCGCATGTCACTACGGCACAGCAGGCTGCAATCTGTAGCAACATAGCGGAAACGTCAAAAGTCTGTTTGAGGATAGATTCCAGACGCCTGTCTTGAGCATCCTTGAGTGCTGCTCCTCCCTCCACTGGGATAGTAGTGCACTTCGAAACTGCGCAGACCATGGCATCCACTTTCAGACATGCCTCGAGCTTCGGAGACCGGAGACTTTTAACTAGATTTCTACCTTACCTTGTCTCGGCGCTTCCCGGTCTCGTTCCGGGAGGTCTCCGGCTGCGGGGGGAGAGGGAAATACCTTCACCGCTGTGCTCGAAGTTGCACCTGCTGCCTCTCAGCCTCACCCGATGTCGGGGGCTAGGTCCCCGCCAAGGATCGGCCGCCGGACCGAGACTTATCTCCGAGGGATTATGGAAATCACTTCGGGAATTCTCAAATGGGGGAGGGACCCAATGGGTGTCACCGCAGGAGAGCAGGGCTCATCTGTAGAGGTAAGATTTCTTCTTGTTTTGGTTTTCTTTGCTAAATTACTCTAACGCTGTGCTAGCATGCATAGAGTCCCGAACTGCTAATGAGATGGAAAATACTTAAGAGCTGCACTTCCTGCAGGGGTATATGTACTAGGGCTGACATCAGATTGAAATCTGATCCATCTCCAACTGCTATCAGGAGTACACTATACCCATTGGTCCTGAGTCCATCTGCTACACGCTAGGAAATTAGCGCTTGCTGAGTAACAGTAGAACTCTCAAGATCAGTTTTAAGAGATTCCCAGACCACTTTATGTTCACCAACTTCTTTGTCAACAGTTTTTAGCCGTTTGTCTAAATCTTGAACTGTGTTAGAGATAAGATTTACTTGTATTGAAATATTTGAATTCAAAACATGAATAGCATCCCAGATTGATTCCAGAGTAAATGACTGACGCCTTACCAGCTCTACTAGCAGAATAGGTGGATGGTCAGTAGTGCTCTCACCAGTCTGCTGGGAACAGCTCCAGCAGAAACCACTCCCGCTAGCCCTAAGCTCTGACAGAGGGCTGAGGCTTCTCCCTCCACAAACGCAGACTCTATCAGGTACTCACTACAGATGCCTTTCTCCGACACCTCTGAGTCCCGTTGCGGCGGATGGGATCGAACCTCAGCAGGGTTAGTGGCGGCATCCTCTCCTCCGGGGATAGAGTTGTTGAAAGCTCTGGGGCGGGTTCGGGCTCTTCTTCCTCCTAAACGACGACCAGTGAGCTAGGTCCCGGAATTGCTGAGTCCCGGCAAACATGGGTGTCCATTGATCCCACCACTGGAAGGGGGGAGAGAGCGCTTCCGAGCCAAGCACTCCCTTGCCCTTTGCTTGTAGGCCGAATGCGGCATTTGCTCAGAAAATGAACAAGCGGAAAAGAGAGACGCCCGTGTTCACCTCACTAAACTTTTTTTTTTTTTTTTTTAATAAAACTTAGCCCCTTAAAGCAGCCTTACCAGAGAAAAAGAAAGAAAACTGTACCTTCCTGACAGAAGCACTATTGGATCCAGGAACAAAGCAGCCAAAAGGGAGAGTGGAGAGGACTAGTGCTGAGGGAACCAGACCACCAGCTATCAGACTCGCCTTGCTGCGAGGACTGAACCACCAAAAATCACCAACCCCCTGCCATCCTTACTTGGGGGCAGATTTTATAAAATGTACGCTCGATTTTATAACATGCACGCGCAAGGGGGTGCACAATTGTGTACCTTGCGCGCGCTGAGCCCGCTCCGAGCCGTGCTGCCTTCTCCCGTTCCTTCCCAGGCCACTCTGAAATCGGAGCGGCCTCGGAGGGAACTTCCATACCCCCCCTACCCCACCTTCCCTCCCCCCCTACCTTTGTTGATTTCTTTTTTTTTTGTTTTAAAACTTACTTCAGCCCTGGGGCTGAAGTAAGTTGCGGGCGCCGGCCGACTGCCAGCACATGATCCCTGACCCAGAGGCCGTGCGGAGGCCTCTAGCCACGCCCCCGCCCCGGACCTCCCCGCCCCTTTTGTAAAGCCCCGGGACTTACAAGCGTCCCGGGGCTTTACATGCATCGCCGGGGCCTTTTGAAAATAGGCCCAGCATGCGTAACCTTTTGAAAATCCGGCCCTTGACTGGGAGGAAGCAACTCATGCACCAGAATTACAGACTGCAGATTCAACTTTTACCATATGCTAGAGACAGAGAATTACTGAGAGACTACAGGTGGCACAGTATGGTGAAATTTATACTTATCAGTTAAATTCCTTTTCTTTAGTCCTAAAAGACCAGTCCACATGCAGGGAATTTCCCCTGCATGCCAGCAGGTGGAGGCAGAGAACTCCTTCACGTTTTCTTTGTCCTTCCTACTATATATTCTGGGATAGTTGGGTGGTTCCCTCAGTAGTCTCTTGCCCTAGCTTTGTAGCTTAACATATTGACCTCTTTCTATGCTCGTCTTGTGCCTTTTTCACCATATCCCAATCTTAACCCCTTTTTGCTTTTTATTTACTTATCTTTTTTAATCCAACCCAAAAGAAAAGAACAGAAAAGTTATATAATCTTATGTCTCTTTTTTTTTGTAAAGGACAAACTTTCAAGAGACCTCCAATGAGTATAGTTGGTTCAGCTCCTCCTTCAGGATACCCCAAGTAACTCTTGTTGACACCACACACACACCCTTTTTTTTTTGGGGGGGGGGGGGGGTTTGGACTGGTCTGCTAGGACTATAGGATAGGACATTAATTGGTAAGGATAAATCTGACCTTCATTTTTGTCCTGCAGAAAGTCCACACCCGTGGGATGTATCTGAGCAGGTCTTAGTTAGGGTGGACTACAGCCTCTGTGGCTCCTAATACTATTCTGTCAAAGGTTAACTCTTTGCCTGCCTGAAGATCAAGTCTGTAGTGCTTCGTAAAAATATGCAGCAAAGATCAAGTTGCCACCCTGCAAATATCCTGTGATGTCGCTGACCTGCTCTCTGCCTGCAAGGTTGCCTGAGCCTTTGTCAAATGCGCACTAACAGGCTAATTTTAAAATGAGCATGTATGCACCCATATATGTGCATATCGGCATGTGAGCTGAAATATGCTGCAATTTTTAATTGTGTGCACACTTGCATGTGTATGTTATAGAATACACCTCCTGTGTGAAAGCATGCTCCTAATCTTAAAACATTGCTTGAGAAAACATACTTCGTGTATCTTTCCTAGGACTTTGCCAGCTTTTATGCACGTACGTGGATTTTTTTTATCTCTTTTTATTTAGCAGCAAGTATAAATATTGTTAACAATTCAGATAATACCAACATAGAAATGTGAAGATTTAACAATCATGACTTATCACTATCATCTTACAAAGTACAAACATATTTTCCAATAACTAGTCTGTGTCTCCTACCATACTCTGCTACAACTTTTTTTTACTTTATTTTCCCTCTCCCTATACCCACCTATTATCCCATCAACCCATTCACACCACACACTCCCATTTGAGCTCATACACTCCCTCTTCCACATACGCTTCCCCAACTATTACCTCAACTATTCCAATCCATGGCTCACCCATATACACACATTCTCCTACATTTATGAGAGAAATGATGTCCCTTAAAATATTTTTCATGTACTAAGTAGGCGGATTTGAAAACATGCTCGTGCAAAGGACTACACAGCTTTTCCACTTAGTCCACCAGTTTTGCCCAGTTAATATCAAGGTCTTCAAGACTCCTCTAGTTCTTCATCCTGCACACCCCCCAGTTGACCCAGACCCCTCACCCTGTCCTGTAAGCCCTAAAACTCGAGATCTACAGACTTGCTCCTCATTTGAAGCAGCAGTAAAGTTACACGGCTAACAAGCTGCCATGTGCTGCAGTTTTCAGTTTTAAAATACGGAGTTATGCGTATAACTATTGGCCCCACCCTCGAATACCCATGATCCGACCATGCCCCACCCCTTTCCCGCCATTTTATTTTTGACACGCGCACAGGTATATATGTTCGTACTTTGCAGCTTTTTTAAATCTACATTGGTCACACATGGCCCATATACACATGTATGTGGGCATTTTTGCTCAAGCAACACTTTTAAAATCGACCTCACAGAGTATGTGGAACTTGTTTATCCTTACCAATGTAAGCTGATGCTATTGCTTCCTTAATCCAGCATGCAATAGATGCCTTAGATGCTGCCTAGCCCTTTCTTTGGCCTTCAAGGAAAACAAATATCCTGTCCAACTTTCTGAACTTATTCATAACTTTCAAATATCACAGCAGCGCCCTCTGAACATCCAGCAAATGGGGATTATCGCCTGACTCTCCTCCTCCTGTTTTTGCCAAGGTTGGCAGCACGATCTCCAGATCACCCAGTCCTTCTCGACCCTCTATCACCTCACTCTGAATTGCCATCAGTTCTCCTAGACCTCCCAATTTCACCTGCGCAAGTCAATTAGCAGGCATAAATTGGTTAGTCTATAAGGTGCCTCCCGACTCCTGTCATTTTTGCCACACCAGACTAATACCGCTAGCCTTCTGAAGATTTTTCACCAGCAGATGTAAAAGTGTATGAACAAGTTCAGTAATGTATCGGTAATATTCATGATAGTCCCTGTGCAAATAACGTACAGATAGACAGGATCTAGCTACCTGTCAAAGCAAAGAAAAACTAAGATGCCAAATGGGACTGCAATTCCCAGTACCCAGATCTAGAAAGCATGAGCCAGAGTAGGCTGGGCCAGAGAGACTCAGCAGGTTTTCCATAATTGGTGGCCAAGTGCTATACTTGGGGGAGTTCCCTGACATAAAGGAGTTCCATATCCAGGGGAGGTCCAGTTCCAGTTCCAAGTTCCAGAGTACCAGTGCTAGCAACAGTCCCACTGTAGAAGCACATGGAAGTAGAGGAGGAAGGAGAAGCAGAGCCAGATGGGAAGCTATCTGCAGACAGAATCTTCACACAGAGTTAAGTTAGAGTTCCTTGCTTTTCTCTCTCTATCATATATTTTAGCCAAAAGAAAATTGAAAGGTGAATCAGATATAAGTGGGGGGATCTAAGGCTTCCCTGTTTTAAGTATTTTGGATTTAGGAATGTTAAAAGCTATAGTAATCTATGAAAGATTTGCCTTGAAGCTACTAAGAATCCATTTAAAGTTAATAAATTCACTATTGAGAATTGAAAGCTAAACACTGCCACTGCTTGAATGTTTGTCTGGAAAGCTGATTCCTTGTTTAGAATGGTTTAGTAGATGGCTGGGAAACTGCTTGAATGTTTGACTGCAGTAATTAATTCCTGGTAAATTTAGAGCAGCTGGTGAAAGACTGTGGTTAAGACAGCTTAAGGCTCACTACTATTTGCACTATTAAAAGTTTCAGATATTTGCACTTATTATGCAGCCAGTTTAAATTGCAGTAAACTGTAGGCGTCTGGGGCAGTTAAAACTGGGAGGAATTAAGCCCTGGAAGTTAAGCCAGGAACCTTTAATGAAAATGTTATCTGGAGCTGACAGTAACTTAAGATCAGGCAAGCAAGAGTCACCAGTTAGTTAGCCCTAACAGGGCTGGATTCCAAAGTGTACTACTGAGAACAGGGAGAAGTGCTCTCTAGGGAAAAGTCTAATATATAAACAGTGGCTTGAAGATGGGAAAGAAATAATTATTAAGACCAAAGCAAAATAGTGTTTTGTTGTGCATTTGTTTTTGTTTTAAACCCCTGGAAACTTGCTTTCTGAAATTATAAAATCTTGTATTAAACCATAGCATGGTTGTCGCATTGGTTTTCTTGGTCTTCTAAATGAGAGAATCTACCTTAGGCCCTACTATGCTGAATATATGTTAGGATTAGTTAGTGTGTGGGCCCTGGGCCGAGGTGAGAGATGGTACTGCCCACAGGGAGGAGCCCCGTGAGCCTCACTGTCGGGAGGCGAGGTCTCAGTGACTAACGTCAGACACAGAATCAGTCTAGAGTCTTTATTAAAGCGAAAGAGTGACACAACCTGCGGAGCGGGGGGTGCCAGAGAGGAGGTCTCACAGACTCAGAGATACGGGGTCCAAGGATAAGAGAATATCCCGAGTGGACACCTCCATAGAGTAGGTGATGATCTGCAGAGGAGGTACACTGATGATGTCTTCAGTAGAGATGGTAGTGGCCCGCGGAGCGGGGTACACCGAAGAAGGCCCTTAGTAGAGATGGTAGTGATCCACGAAGCGGGGTACACCGGAGAGGGTCCTCAGTAGTGATGCTTGCGGTCCGCAGAGCAGGGCATGCTGATGAGGTCCTTAATAGAGATGGTACCGGCCCGCGGAGCGGGGTACTCACGGTGAAGGTCCTCAGTAAAGAAGGTAGTGATCCGCAAAGCAGGGAACACCAGTGAGGTCCTCAGTGGAGATGATAGTGGTCCGCAAAGCGGGATACACCAGAGGGATCCTCGGTAGAACAGGAAGTAGTCCGCAGAGCAGGGTACTCACAAAAAGAGTAGTGATGGTTCCAGGGAAGCCCCAGGGAACAGGGCAGGCTGAAGTCCCAAGCGATAGGCCCTCCAAGGAGCAGATAGCCAAGATGAGGAAAAGGCCCCCGAGGAGCGGGTACCCAAGAGGAACTGGAACGCAAGTCCTCAGAGAGCGAGGTGGATTTAGCAAGAAGGGTTCTCTTTGCCAAGTCGTCGGTAGGCAGGGCCAGCTGGCTTAAATATCCTGGAGGGATGACATCATCCGGAGGGGACGCCCCCAAGGTTCCGCCATGACAGCTTTAAGACTGGCCAGTGCGCACCTAAGGACTTCCAACGGCAAGATGGTGGTCGGCGGTGTCCGTGCCGTCCCAGGAGGCCTGGGAGTGGTAGACAGGCCATCGGCAGCTGGTGGAGGCTGCCAGTCTACCCCACGGAGTCAGGGAAGCAAAGAAAACGGTGAGCAAGAGTGGCCAAGAGGCAGTGTCCATCGCTACAAGACCAGACGTATACATGTGAGCCCTCTGAGGACAGAGAAATAACTATGGTACCTGAATATAATCCACTTTGATATGCTGAAAAAGCTTGAAAAGTGGAATATAAATAAATAAATAGATTTATGTATCTCTCTTACAAAATGACAACTACCATGTATGCTTCTGAACCCCACCTCGGAATGCCCCTACACCACCCTTTTTCTCCCCTGCTAAAATGTATGCTTGAAACCACACACTTACAGGCCGATTCAATAAAAGGTGCGGGAGAGACAGCACTCCGAGTTGAGCGCCCGCTCTCCCGACGCGCACCCAGGCGTGCAATTCTCTATTTAAATGAGGCCGGGCGCTAATAAGGAGGTGCTAGAGACAATAGCGCATCCCTAGCGCTTCCTTATTAGCGGAAGAGGCGGCTGTCAGCGGGTCTGACAACCGATGCTTAATTTTACCAGCGTCGATTTTCGAACCCTCTGACAGACACGTGTTAAAAAAACAGACCCTGGCAAGATTAAACGTCCATTTTTCTAACCCGCTAACTGGCAGGCAGATTTTTTTTTTTTCTATTTTTGGTGCCTCTGACTTTATATCGCTAGGATATTAAGTCGGAGGGTGTACAGAAAAGTAGTATTTTCTGCTTTTCTATACACTTTTCGGGGTTACTTAGAATTTAATGCCTGCCCTTGGGCAGGTGTTAATTTCTGAGAATAAAATGTGCGGCTTGGCCGCACATTTTACTTTCTGTATTTTGGGCGACTAATAGGCTCATCAACATGCATTTGCATATGATAAGTGCTTTTAGTTTCAGGGGGGTTGGCCGCGCGGGTAATAAGAGCGTGTCTAAAACGCGCGACCAAACAGAGGCTAAGCGGTGCATTTGGCCAAGCGCACCATTCTATATCGGCCTGTTACTCTCTTCTCAGTTTGTGGCAGTGGCCAAGAAAGGAAATAGAAGGCTAGGAATTATTAGGAAAGGAATGAAGAATAAAACAGAGAATATCATAATGCCTCTTTATCACTTGAGTGTAATTCTGGTCACTGAATCTTAAAGATATAGCAGAATTAGAATAGGTACAGAGAACAGCGACCAAAATGATAAAGGGGATGGAATGATTCCCTTATGAGGAAAGGCTAAAGAGGTTTGGGGCTCTTCAACTTGAAGAGACAGCTGAGGGGAGACATGGTAAAGGTCTATAAAATGATAAGTGAAGTGGAACAGATAAATGCAAATTGGTTGTTTACTCTTTTAAAAAGTACAAAAACTAGGGGACATTAAATGAAGTTACTAGGTAATATTTGTAAGACAACTAGGAGACAATGTTATTTTTTATAATATTATTTATTTAGCTATTCTTATTTTCCACACATATACAACAAATTACAAATTTTGTTTTACTCAATGCATCCTTAAACTCTGGAATTCATTCTGGAGGATGTGATAAAAGCTGTTAATGTAGCTTGGTTTAAAAAAGGTTTGGACAATTTCCTGGAAGAAAAGTACATAATCCATTATTAAAGTGGACTTGGGGAAAAATCTGCTGCTTATCCCTGGGATAAGCAGTATGGAACCTATCGATGTTTTGGGATCCTGCCAGGTACTTGTGACCTGGATTGGCCACTGTTAGAAACAGAATACTGGGATTGATCTGACCCAGTATAGCAAATTTTATGTTCTCATAATATAGAGGTGTAGCACTAAGGAGTTAAGATCCCTTCTTATAAGGAGGAGCAAACTCAATCGTTTTTTAAAGTCAGAGGATTGCAGCTTTAATATGCATCCAATCAAGTAATCACAGTTTTTAAAGCAATTAGTATTGAGAGACACAGGGTTTACATCCCCCGACACGGACCGTGTTTCGCCACACGGCTGTATCAGAAGGGACCAGTTCACAGCAACTGTTAACAGAAAAGAGAAATAGAGGGTAAATAAATAAGGATCCATGAAAACAGGATGGCTGTCTTATCGTTCCATTGACTTTACACATCCCTCAACTGGTCGGGTCTTTTCTTTACAGCACTCCTCTACTTGTAGCACCAGCGGGGTAGTTTATATCATCACGTGCCCTTGCCCTCCACTTTATGTGGGCAAGATGACTCGCGTACTTAAAACCTATATTTTCAAATACCTTAGTTGTATTCGCAACTCTCGAGAAGAGGCCCCGCTTGTTTCCCATTGGCTTACAGCAAAGAATTCTGTTGAGGATCTCCATTTCATAGCCATCGAATTTCCCATCCGCCACTCCCGTGAACATCTTATACATCGAGAGCAATGGATCTACACCATGAATTCTCTCACTCCCTTTGGTTTAAACAGGGACACTGACTGGTCCATCTTCCCTTGTTTTATTTATCACCTTCATTCCTTTCTGTTTACGATATCTCACTTTGAACCACCCTGCCTTTTTATGATTGGCAGAATCACCCCATGTGATTTTTTTGGCGCTTCTTTTCAAAACCCTCCTACTTTCTTTTCAGTACTGGCAGCCTGTTTCTCGGCGTTTCTTTGATTCTCATTCAATTTCTGAATGGCTAATATACTTTTATTTGTAAACTTATTTGTATGTATCTCTGTTATTACCATTAGACCTCTTTTCCTTCCGCGTGTTCTTTGCTGGATTGAGATGTACTATGATTTAGATTTGTTTTTCTATTTTACAGTGTTTTCTGATATGTTGAAATAGCCATGTTTGGCTTCTTTGCACACTGTTACTTTATACTACTGTTATTATGATATGTATATGACTTTAATGGACAGCCATCCTGTTTTCATGGATCTTTATTTATTTACCCTCTGTTTCTCTGTTCGGTTAACAGTTGCTGTGAACTGCTCCCTCCTAATGCAGCCATTGTGGTGAAACACGGTCCGTGTCAGATGACTTTTTTTTTTTTTTCTTTATTTATCAATTTTTTAATTTACAAAACCTTTAAATTTTGCAAATAGAGAAAATTAGATCAGATGGAGGAGAACAGAAAATAAACAATATTAACATATCTTAGAAGTTATTCATCTTTTCTAAATATTAAATCAGTATATATCATGCCATTTTCTATCTTCCCTGGCAATGTATTAAGATCCATTTTAATTGAGAGTGAATCATCAAAGAAAAAATATATATTTAACAAATAAAAGGAGGCACATAACTCAACCATTATAATTAAGTATTAATGGGTGATGATGTAACAGGAGTTTGCAATGATAAAAAAGCTTTTAACTGTTCGGAAGTAAAGAAAATATTAACTTCAGCTCCTTTCTTTAAATAACATTTACAAGGAAACTTGATTTTAAATGAATAACCCAATGCGGTAACTTGTTGGCGCAGAGCAAGGAATTCTCTGCGTCTACCCTGGGTAATCGGGGATAAATCTGGGAAAATCTTCACATTTTCATTTAAAAAAGGGGTAGGAAATTTACTGAAATATTTCTTCATAATGGATTGAACATCCATAGTGGATAGCATTGAGACTAGTAAAGTTGCTCTATCTATTACTTCAGTAGTATTTGACTCTTCTAAAAATTGAGTCAAATTCTCCTGGATGTCTAGTCTGTTTGATGGTGGCAATGCTTTAGGCAAAAAGTAACATTTGTTCACAACAGGAATATTTGTTTCATCAAAACACAAGACATTCAGCATATATTTTTTTAAGGTAATATAGGGGTTTTCGCCTAAAACCCGAGGAAAATTCAAAATCCTTATATTTAAATTTCTTGAAGAGTTCTCCAATATCTCCAGTCTCCTAGCCATTGACTGATTGTCTTTAACAACAGCAGCGTGAAATTTTAAGTTAGTCTGCTCTTTTTCCTCCAGGGTTGTTACACGTTTTGAAACCTGGTCAAGTTTCTTTTGTAAATCAGTGGTATTTTGAGAGCTTTGAGAAGCTAATGTTCTTACTTCCTCACCCAGATGATTTACGACTGAGGCTACTCCCGCCATCAAGTCCCAAAGGGCAGCCATTGTCACTACATCAGGGCGATCTGGTATTTTCAGGGGATTAAAAGTCGGGGTAAGTGTTTGCGGTCTTTGCAGGATAAAACTCGCAGAACTTACCCCCGCTGCCCCTTCTCCCAGTCCGATGTCCGTTGTTTCCGCTCTGGCTGCTGTTCCTTCAGGGGCGACCGAAATTGTTGCTGGTGTTAGTATCGCATCAGTCAGCGTTGGCGTCTCTGCAAGTGACCCGGAAGGAGTTCCTTCAGTCAGAGCGTCGAGTTGGAAAAAAAGCCCTGACCCTTGCGTTGGAACTGCTCGCTGTTCTGGGCTCAGAGTAGTCTCCTCCGGAGCGGTTTTCTCACTCTCCGATTGCCGCTCCAAGGGTTCCTCGACCTCTGGATTGATGGTTGAGGAGCTAAGGAACTTTGTGATCTCCTGCTGCAAAATCGATAACGGAGGGGGTGCTGAGGGATAAACCCTTACTTTTCCCTTCCGTTTCGGCGACATGTCCACAAAGTATTCAGTAGTAAAGAGAACAAGCAGGAGATTCTATGGCTCCGGCTCTTAACGTGCCGCCATCTTGGATCTCAATCGTCGTGTCAGATGACTTAAACCCTGTGTCTCTCGATACAAATCGCTTTAAAAACTGTGCTTAGTTGATTGGATGCCTATTAAAGCTACATTCCTCAGATTTTAAAAAATGGTTGAGTTTGCTCCTCCTTATAAGCAGAGATCCTAACTCCTTAGCACAATACCTCTATATTTTTGTATTTCCTCAGCATGTACTGTTCATCACTTCCACTTTATATTTGCTAAATTTTATGTTCTAACATTTATAAAATAGCATATACATGCATATATTTGAAAATTCATTCCAAAAAGCTTTTGTCATTTTTTAAAGTAATTTTTTAATGCACTAAAAAATTAAGTCAATCAGTCCTAATTGAAATATATATCCAACCTGGCACAAAATGCTGAACATGGATAAACTCTCCCACATTTTTAAATCTCCACACCAATGATGGTGCTTCCTTTAGTTTGAAGATCATTGTTCATATAAGCCAGTACTACTGTATTTAATTCATAAATCCAATATTGTTCTAAACAATTCAGCTGCACCAAGGAGTCTCCTCCCCACAATCAATATTGATCTGCTTTATCACAGTCCATCTTAAAACTTCTGTGCCAAGCAATGTTGAATCATAGATGCATCCGCTTTAGACGTTTTGGTGCAACTATTTATGTATTTATTTGGATTTATATGTCACCTATACACAGTTTGAGGTGCCTTACAATATATATATATATATATATATATATATATATATATATATATATATATATATATACACCCACACACAAATTCTAACAAAAAACAGAGTTTCACTAAATCTAAATGAGGCTCCATTCCTAATGGGAAGATTTAAAAGGTGGGAGAATTTATCCATCAATGAACATTCATAGTGAGCAGCTGGCAGCTGATAATTGGTTGAGATGATACAACATGGACAGTATAACACCTTGAGGTTTTCAATGGAGTAGGAAAACAATAGCTGAATGGTGAGAATCACAAGAGATATGGCTCTTACCATAATATAGTATGCACAGTGTTTATTCAGTGAGTGGATCTGCATTAAATATATGCATGCTTTGGGTAGTTTATTGCCTCCTTATTTGTTCAGATCAGTACTACAGGCTTTAGTACTAAGTCACATTGATTATTGCAATGGGCTACTTGTAGGGTTACCAGATAAGATTATTTAAACCCTACAGTTGGTACAGAATGCGACTGCCAGGGTTATAAATCATAACAGCAGATTCGATCATACAAGCCTGGTTTTAAGGCAGTTTCATTGGCTCCGTTAGCCAAAGATCACAGTTCAAAATGATGGTACTTATTCATAAGTTGCTTTATTCAGAGAACAAATGTATGACTGCAACTAAGTTACAGCATTACAGGTCAAGGAAATAATTCAAATCTGAAAAAATTGGTTTGTTAGCTTTATTCCCAAGTCAGGAATATCAATCACAGTTAATTAGGAAAAGGGCCTTTTCCTTTTTAGACCTTTTATATAGAATAAGTTGCTAGCAGTTTTAAGAAAAGAAGGTGATATAACAACTTTTAGAAAACAATTGATGACTTTATTATGTCAAGATGCTTTAAATGTTTGATTGTTACTGTATTAATATATATGTATGATTTTTATTTATTTTATTTATTTGTTTTTTATATACCGACATTTGATCTCAATTGCGATATCACACCGGTTTACATTCAGGTACTGTAGGTATTTCTCTATCCCCAGCGGGCTTACAATCTAAGTTTTTGTACCTGATGTTATAACCCGCCCTGAACTACTGTATAAGAAGAGGCGGAATAGAAATGTTATAAATAAAATAAAAATATTGTTGTCCTCTTAGTTTTAAAATACATTTGCTGGAAGTAAAGGCATTTGAATGCTGAAGTAGTTACAACATAAGTAACAACAGCCAAGAGGATTTATAGTATAATGAAATGACAACAGTTGAGTAACACCCATGTTTACTGTTTTATGCTGCGTTGAAAATACATTTCAACTATAAATCAAGTCTGCCTTCAGGATAGATGATTTATTACCTTTTTAGTGCATAAAAAAGACATAAAATAACTAAAAAAAATTCTTATTAGTTACTATCTAAAAGTATTGGACCTATGATTATAAACCTAAGGCAATACGTGTTTTTCACACAATAGCTTCCATAAGTGGATTTTCTAAATACAATAAAAGACAACATTGGCATTTTCAGCAGATATCAGTGGAGAGTTTAGGTTGCTATTTATCTGTCTGATTTCATTTTTTAGTGTGTGTGCTTATATATTATTACAGATTCCACTGCAACCTAACCATCTGTTAAAAAGCTGAAGGGGATAAAGATGAAAGAGAGAAAATATCCTGGCCACACATCTTGACTTAACTCCAACTACAGGAATCATGTCTGCATGCAACTCTCCTCAGCTAGCATAAAGATCTCATCTCCTCCCTAGAGGGAAAGATCCCTGTCCTCATTGTCTGTCTGTCTGTCTGTGAACTGGATTATAAACTCTTCATTGTAAGGACTGCCTCTTCTATATGTCTGTCCTGCACTGTGTACACCACATTTATTTATTTTATTTATTTTTAATTTTTATATACCGAGGTTCTTATAGAGACTATAAATCACTCCGGTTTACATATAACGATAAACTGCCCAACAGAGATAAGGGGGCTTTACATAGAACATTGGTACATATGGAACATTATAACTGGATGACAATTTAACATAATGATAATAAATAATATAGAATAGTTTTACTTGTAATTAATAAAATTATGTAATATAAACTGTATAATTTAAATATTTAACTTGGATATAGTGACATATTAACCATGCCAAATATAAATAATAAGATAAAATGAATTTTGAACTTAGAAATTGTAGTCCAGTTGCAGAGGAAAATATAAATAAGATTAATTTTTAGAACTCAAAGATTGTTGTCCAGTTGCAGAGACCTGAAGGTAGGACTTGGTATGGTGACCATAATTAGGGGATACTTCTTATTTGGAAGACTTTCCGTCTTGGTAGGATTGTGAGTCTGGGAAGGCTTGTTGGAAAAGAAGAGTCTTTAGCCTTTTTTTGAACTCTTGATGATTGGGTTCAAGTCTTAGATTTGGGGGGAGCATGTTCCACTGGTGGGGGCCTGCTAAGGATAGCGCTCTTTTGCTCAGAGATGATTTTACTTGTTGGGCATGCAGTGATCCTTTGTAAGCGCTTCTGATAGGTCTGGAAGATGTGTGCGGTTGGAGTTGAAAGCTTAACGTGATGGGAGCTATTTTGTTTGTCGCTTTGTGGATGATTGTGAGTACCTTATAGAGTATCCTTTGTTTAATGGGAAGCCAATGTAGATTACTAAGGATTGGGGTGATGTGATCTTTTTTGTTAGTGCTTGTTAGAATTCTGGCAGCAGAATTCTGTACCATCTGTAATGGTTTGATCGTGTTGTTGAGTAGACCTAGTAGCAGGGAGTTGCAATAGTCACATCATACATAAATACATAAATAATACATAATAATAATAATAATAATAATACATAATACATAAATAAATACATAAATAAACACATCATACATAAATGTATGATGTGTGTGCAGCACTAAATAAATGTTTGATGGTAGTAGTGAAGGGGTTACAGTAGTACTGATAAAAACTGCAGCCAATGTGAAGTTGGGCACTGATGACACTCATTGGCCCTGTAGTTTACATCTATAACTATGATTTCTATGGAGATTAACATGGCCCAAGCTCCTGTTGTAAGCATGAGGTGAGTAAATACATTATGGTTTATCTGTTGTCTTTCTTTTTTTAAGGTAACTGAATTCTGAATATTTATCAAAGCTGCACACACGGACAGCTAAGCCTGAAGTCTTCATGACTAGCACTATTACCCAAGTTTCATAACCTTTTCTTTGCATGTGTTCCCATAGTGAGTGCACTTTTCTTCGGAAACACAAATATCAGTGACACTCACATACTTCGTAATTTACACTAATAATCACGGTTGCTATGGTGATTTAGGCGCAGATGACACTCATAGGCCTTGCACTGTTTACATTAGTAACCGCAGTTGCCATGGAGATTTAGGCGCAGATGGCACTCACAGGCCCGTCCCTCGCACTCACACACAGCTTACTTACCACTGCTCCACTTTATCCCGGTCGTGCACTTTGTCTATCCAGGTGGGGACAGCTCTCATGGCTGCTCGTTATAGCATAAAGTACAACAAGAAAATGTCCGCCGCCTGGTGACTCTGGCGGCCGACGAACCTCCCGCCCAGCCCACGGCCGCCGAGCTCGGCAGCTACTCATTTGCATAATCCCGCCCCTCCCGCCGGGTAGCTCATCTATAGCACATGCGCAGTAACGGGTTTCGAGCACTTCAGAACATACGCGCTTACTAATGACGTTTCCCGCCTATTTTGACGCGTTTCTAATGACGTTTCCCGCCGTGTGCTGGCTGACATTACGGGCAGCGGGAAATTGGCAGGAAGGTGAGAAGTCTTGTGGAAGGGGTGAGGGTTTACATCTCGTAGGCTACAGGCCCGGCTCAGCCCAGGGTTCCCGTCTAATAGGTTTGCTTGTTTGGGTTTTTTTAAACATATGTCATCGGTGAAGTTGAAGTTCCAATCTCTGCAAATGGGGGTGAGGTAAAACCAGGAATGGCTCAGGTGGAGATCTTACGTGTGCACTATAGTCTGTATTTTTGTGTGCTGCGCAGCCGGGGATTGAAGCTCATGTGTGCTTTTGTATCTGTGTGCTGTGTAACTGAATAGGATGCTCCAAGCTTGCTTTTGCTCCATTGCATGCATGGAATTATTGTTCTGATTTTCCTGCTGATTTCCCAGAGAAAATCAAAACTACAATTCTAAACAGAACCAGAACTAGATCAGCCTGTTTGGATGACCCAGGGTGAAGTGGCAACTCTTGTATTGTAATGTTTCTAATGTAAACAAAGCAAACACTGTTACTGATCCCCAGCAGCTGAATATTGGCACTGTGATCCAGAAGTCTTGGAACATTTTTAAAATTCCCTTCTGTCACTGTGCTTGCTTATCTCATTGTGCCTCAAGGACCCAATTGAAAATATACAGTACCTGAATGTAATCTGCTTTAAAGTGTCACTAAAGGTAAAATATAAATTAAATGTAAATTGAAAAGATGTTTGCCTTAATCTGGTTTTCCTAGTTAACAAATCAGTAAATGTTATTACAAGTCCTTATTTTAAAAATTGTACAAGTCTTCTGAACCTAAGGAACCAAGTCATGTTGAGAACAGTGTCCAGATTAAATAGATTAGTTCAATGGGATGTTATTGGTCCATGCAGGGGAAAGTATATGTTTGATCATAGACAATCTAGAATGTATATTTATTTTAACTGAGAGTACTTCTTTGAAATTAGCAAGTAATAAGTTTACATAAATAAATAGAATGTCCTTGCAGATAAGGACCATAAGACTCATCTAGTCTGCCCATTATATTATGTTAGCAAAAGTCACATTAATTAACACTTATTCCACATAATATTCTATATATAAACTCCTTCAAACATTCATGCATTCTGAAACTCCTAAATTGCTGGCAAACTAGCATTTCCTCTGGCCAGTCCCCCAAGTGGGTTATGCACTTCTACCCACAGATGTAGACAGAGTAAAAGCTGACATCATGGATATATAGCCCTGCCCCGACATCAGCCTGCAAGTATTCTCCATCTCCAGCAGATGGTGGACATGCATTTCCCTACTGGAGATTGCTTGTAGAAAAAAAAGAGGAAGATTGAGAAGAAAGGAGCAGTTTATCGCACTGCTTGTACTCCTGAGGTGACACCAATTAAGTCCCTCCCTTAGTTGAGCGCCTTAGTCCGGCAGCTTTTTCAGGCATAGGCTTAAAAAAAAAAAAAGGCGAAACAGCGGAAGGACAAGGGAGGCTCAGCGGTGGAGACTTTCGCCCTCTTTCCACCCCCCCTCCCCATATCCAGAGACCCGTCAGCTTCTCAGCCAGGGCAGACAGCTGAGCTCAGGTAAAAAACAAAAAAAGGGACAAAACAAAAGGACAAAGAGGAGGGAGGTTTTATTTCCCCTAATCCTTCCTTACTGGGTCTTCTTACCTTTGTGTGAGTGGTCAGCATCTTTTCTTTCTTTCCTCTCACTTATCTGGGGAGTTTAGTGAGGTGTGGTGGTGGCGCAGGCATGGCAGGTTAAGCAGCCTCTGGCTAGGCCCTGCTCCCAGGATTGCTTCTTCAAGAGGCATGGTAGGCCGCAGCAGTGTTTTTGCATGCTTGTTTGTGCGCATGCTTGCCATGCGGTAATGTGATATAGATGCACACGTGCGCGCCTATTTGCGTGCACAAAGCTGAGGCCTACATTTGTGGAATGCCTAATTGGAACTTAGCTCTGACTTGAGTGCGTACTGAGCACCTACTCAAGCGCACTGGATGCCTACTTGAGCGCAAGCGTACTGTGAGTGTACTTGAGTGCGTCTTTTATCTGGGTGCAGAAGAAAAGCAAGGCAGTATGGAACCAGTGATAGAGAAGTCTTAGGGCGTAGTGATCTATGCTGCCTGCCATATAAGGTCAATATGGCCTAGGATTTCTGTAATTCTATGCCGGTGCTACCTGGACGTTGGACCGTCCCCTCAGTGAGAGGGGACTGGAGCTGAAGGCAACTCATTGAGGTTGTCCCCTTCTTCAGTTGATTCTAGGATGGAAACGTCTTTAGGGGATGTTCAATCCAAGGATGTCAGATTGGGGCCTGTGTAGCCAGGTATGGGCCCATCCTCTTTTTCCTGAGTAGATTTCTCCAGGGTCTATAGATATTTGTGCAGGGGCACCCAGCAGAGACAGTGATACCTTCCAAGTGAGGTTGCGTACTTGGTGTTCCCAATTGTTTGTCCCTGATGATATGTAGGAGGATGTAGATTCATATAATTCTGACCAAGGATTTGGGTTTCTCCCCTCTGGATGATGGGGAAATTCTTCCAGATTTAGAGCCATATGAAATTCTGCTCTGTTTCTTTCATAGGGTTGAGTTACTAAGACTGTTATCTCAGACTCTGAAGCTGCTTGGTGCAGCTGGGGATGACTCTACGGGTGCACAAAAGACGGATCCAGTTATGGTCACCCTATGCAAGCATCATGTTTCTTTCCCCTCCTGGATGCAGTTCAAGAGTTGATTGCCTTTGTAAGGAATGCTCCAGAAGCAAACTTTAAAGGGGGACGTGCTTTGACGGGTTTGTACCCCTTGGAAGCAGTAGCGAGAGAACAGTTACATTTTCCGAAGTTGGAAGTGCTGGAGTGTTCTGTGTCTAAGCAGACCACCATTCCAGTAGAAGGAGGGGCAATTCTAACAGGTGCTCAGGATAGGAGAATTGATGCTATCCTTAAACAGGCCTTACGACCATGGCAATGATTTGGCACAATGGCTCTTGTTGCTTCCTGGTAGCTTGGACGAGCCTATGTGGCACAGGGAGGAATTTGCGCCTCGGCCTGCCCCGTCCCCATCTAGCATGGGAACAGTGGTCATTTTGCCTCCGCCATGCTTTAGTGTAGGGCTGGATGCAGGGGGAAGGGAGATCTCTCCCCGCCGAATTTGAGCCCTGTTAGCGGCTCCCGGTGCCTGCCTCTCCTCCTAGCTCTGATCCCCCCACAGGGGGGGCCTTAAAGGGCTAGCTTCCCTTTTTTTCCAAATTTGTGCTTTTAATGCACAAGGCATTTTTGGAGGCCGAGGCTGAGTTGCAGGCTGAGGAGCCTCCATCTGTGAAGGTGGCTAGGCTTTCTGGGGTTTCTGATTCCTCCAGGGGGAGGACGAGCCGTGCGGATTTGGATCTCACCCCAGTTGAGGGTGGGCTCATCAACATTATTGAGGAGGGAGGATCTTGATCATTTAATTCCTCATGTTCTGACGGAGCTCGGTATTGAGGCGCCACAGCCAAGCTCGGAGGCTACCAAGGGGGACCCCGTTCTCTCGGGGCTTCGGGCCCCTCCTAAAGCTTTTCCTTTTTCATCCTATGCTACTAAAACTCTTGACCCGAGAATGGGAGGCTCCCGAGGCCAGCCTTCGGGTGGGGCGAGCCATGGAGAAGCTCTACCCGCTGCCAGACGAATCCTTGGCCGTCCTTAGGGTCCCAAAAGTGGACGCAGCCGTTTCAGCCATCACTAAGCAGATGACCATTCTGGTTGCAGGGGCTGCCACTCATAAAGGATCTTCAGGATAGGAAGCTGGAGGTCCTTCTTAAGAGGATTTTTGAGGTCTCGGCACTTTGCGTTAGGGCAGCGGTCTGCAATAGCCTCATGCAAAGGGTGACTCTTCGTTGGGTGCAATGGTTGCTCACCATGCAGGAGTTGCCTCCAGCGGAAGTGGAGCAGGCAGGTCGCGTGGAGGCAGCTGTGGCTTACACCGCAGATGCCTTCTATGATCTTCTTCAGGCGTCCTCGCACACTATGGCTTTGGCGGTCTCGGCTAGAAGGCTTCTGTGGCTCCACAACTGGTCGGCCGATGTTTCCTCCAAGGCCCAGCTAGGCAATCTTTCCTTTAAAGGGAAATTCTTGTTCGGGGATGATCTGGAAGCCCTTATCAAATCCCTAGGGGACAATAAGGTGTACAAGTTGCCGGAGGACAAGCCTCTAACCTCCAGGGCTTTTGGGTTGGCGCACCCTCGGTTCCGGGGACAGCGCAAGTTTCGGCAGGACCAGGCTCTGGCCTTCACTCCACGTCAGCCGTCGACGAGGTCTCAGGCTTGGTCTCATTCTTTTCGCGGCCGCAGGCCTCTCCGTGATGGGGGTCCTCAGGGATCTTCTGAGGGCAAGTCCTCCCAATGAAGGTGTCCTGGCCCACTCCTCTGTTCCGGTGATAGGCGGCCGCCTCTCTCTCTTTTTTGAGGAGTGGGTCAAGGTTACGTTGGACCAGTGGGTTCTAAGCATCATCGAACACGGCTACGCTTTGGATTTTGCACGCCCATTGCGGGACCTGTTCTTGATGTCGCCCTGCGGGGCCCGCACGAAACGGACAGCGGTGACTCAAACCCTGGGCCGGTTGAAAGCGCTGGGAGCCTTTGTCCCGGTCCCACCGGAGGAGTTCAGGACCAGCAGATACTCCATATATTTCGTGGTTCCCAAGAAGGAGGGCTCCTTCCGCCCGATCTTGGATCTGAAGAAGGTGAACAAAGTGCTTCAGGTACCCTGTTTTCACATGGAAACTCTCCGCTCAGTCATTGCGGCCGTCCACTCTGGCGAATATTTGGCTTCTTTAGACCTGACGGAAGAGTATCTTCACATAGGGATCTGCAAACAGTATCGGCGGTTTCTCAGGTTCATGATTCTAGGCGAGCATTATCAGTTTCAGGCGCTCCCGTTCAGATTGGCGACAGCTACACGTGTCTTCACCAAAGTAATGGTGGTAGTAGCTGCGGCTCTCAGGCGGGAGGGGATCTTGGTTCATCCCTATCTGGACGATTGGCTCATCCGCGCAAAGTCGGAGGAGCTTTGCAGGACAGCTGTTCAGTCGGTAGTGGACTGGCTCCAATCCCTCTGTTGGGTCATCAGTTTTGCCAAGAGCCAATTAGTCCTGTGCCAGGTACGAACTTCTTGGGTGCTCGGTTCAACACATCAGTCGTCAAGGTCTTTCTCACACAGGAGCGAATCGACAGGTTAACGGCACGGATCCAGTGGTTGTTATATCTACCGCTACCCTGGTTTTGGGATTACTTGCAGGTGCTTGGTTCTATGGCGTCTACTCTAGAGTAGTCCCTTGGGCCTTTGCTCACATGAGACCCTTGCAGAGGGCATTACTTTCTCATTGGGACCCGAAGTCGGAAGAGTTCCAGATCCAATTGCCGCTCTTGGAACCTGCCAGGTCCAGTCTCCATTGGTGGTTGATTCCATTCCGCGCTGCACGTGGGCTGCACCTGGAGAAGCCCCAGTGGGTGATCGTGACGACAGACGCCAGCCTCTCCAGCTGGGGTGCGGTTTGCCAATCGAGGGCAGCACAAGGCCGATGGAGAGAGCAGCAGGCGAAATGGTCCATAAATTGCTTGGAAACCAGGGCAGCACGTCTGGCATTGCGCAGTTTTCTTCCCCTGGTGAGCCGGTGATCAGTGCAAGTATTGTCCGACAATGCGACAACGGTGGCTTACATCAGTGGGGAACCAGAAGTCGTCCAGTGGCATTGGAGGCCGACCAGCTAATGCTCTGGGCGGAGCGCCATCTGGTCCATCTAGCAGCTTCTCACATAGCCGGGGTCGACAACGTTCAGGCAGATTTTCTCAGTCGCCAGCATCTAGATTCTGAAGAGTGGGAACTTTCCGAGGAAGTGATGCATCTCGTGACTCATCGGTGGGGGTGTTCCTCGCCTGGACCTGATGGCGACTCAGAGAAATGCAAAGGCGGCTCGCTTCTTTAGTCACAGGAGGGAACATGGGGCGGAAGGTGTCAATGCTCTGGTCCTGCCATGGCCTCGCAGCGTTCTGCTGTACGTCTTTCCTCCCTGCCCGTTGGTGGGCAAAGTCTTGCGAAGGATAGAGGCTCACACAGGCTCATTCGTTCTCGTGGCTCTGGAGTGGCCACGGCGGCCGTGGTTTGCAGATTTGATCAACTTAGTGGTGGACGGTCCTCTTTGGCTCAGTCATCTACCAAATCTTCTTCGACAAGGTCCAGTATTTTTCGATCAACTGGATCGCTTTTGTCTAGCGACTTGGCTTATGAGAGGCGGCAGTTGAGGAAGAAAGGTTATATGGATTCGGTTATTTCCACCCTCCTGCAGGCGCGAAATACTTCTCTTATCTATGTTTGAATCTGGAAGTTTTTTGATTCCTGGTGTAGCAGGTTGAATGAGTGCCCACGGCACACCTCAATTGTCCATATTCTGGCGTTCTTACAGGAGGATCTGAAAAAAGGCTTGGCGTGCAGTTCTCTCAGGGTTCAAGTAGCGGCCCTGGGATGTTTGCAGGGAAAGATTGACGGGACATCCTTGGCATCTCATCCGGTTGTAACAAGTTTTTCCTGAGAGGTGCTAAACATTTGAACCCTCTGGCTCGTCCAGTGTGTCCTTCTTGGAGTCTGAATCTGGTTCTCCGTGGCTTGTGCGGTCTTCCATTTGAGCCTTTGAAACAGGCCACCTTGAAAGACTTGACACTTAAGGTGATTTTCCTGGTGGCTATCACTTCAGCACGGCGCATTTCTGAGCTTCAAGCGTTGTCCTGTAGGGAGCCTTTTCTCAGGATTTCGGATTCAGGGGTGTCCCTTAGGATGGTGCCCTCCTTTCTACCGAAGATTGTGTCGGAGTTTCATTTGAATCAGACCGTGGAGTTGTCTGCCTTCACGGATTTGGATCGGAATTCGCCTCAGGCTTGTGACTTGCGAAGATTAGATTAGATTAAATTAGATTAACTAATGCTAGAGTTAATCTCCAGAGGTTGGCTTCAAGCCCCTACTCTCTGAATATACCTCTCTACCTTGGTTTCTCCCACTCTTCATTTCCAATCCCCAGTTGCTCGCCCTTGTTGTAATGTAACTTTTACTTTCTTCTCCCACTCTGTCTCCTCTATTTGAGGTTTTGACTTGTTATTGTTAAGAGCTATTGTTCTATGTAAACCGAGTTGATTTGATCTGTATCAAGAAAGTCGGTATATAAAAACCCCTAAATAAATAATTTATTTTATTTATTTATTTTTAATTTTTATATACCGATGTTCCTGTATACAATACATATCGCACCGGTTTACATGGAAACTGAACTGTCGCCTCAAGGGCGTAATACATTGTAACATGTTGACAAGGAACTTTTAGTGAAACTTTCATAAACAAGATTAACTGAAACGGTACAAAATCAGAGAGGTATGTACAGTGGAATGGATAACGTTTATATAATAATAAATGTGCAGTGGATTCTGCTTCGCTATCTGAAGGGCACTAATGCTTTTTGTTTGTCTGATCATTTGTTTGTCTTATGGAGTGGTCCTAAGAAAGGACATAAGGCAACTAAAGCCACTATTGCCCGCAGTTCTGGATGGTTTGAAAGCGCATTCAATCTGTTCTCAGGCAGCGTTTTGGGCAGAGAGTCAGTTTGTTTTGCCATAGGAAATTTGCAGAGCGGCTACTTGGAAATCTTTACACACTTTTGCTAAGCATTACCGTTTGGACATCCGTGCTCCAGATGGCGACTGTTTTGGCAGTGGTGTTCTTCGAGCGGGACTCTCCAGGTCCCACCCTATTTAGGGCAGCTTGGTTACATCCCAGCGGACTGTATGTACAGGGAAAGGAAAATTGGTTCTTACCTGCTAAATTTCATTCCTGTAGTACCAAGGATCAGTCCAGGCACCCGCCCATGGAATCTGGAGAGTCCTTTCGGTATCGTTTTCATTCTGCAGAAAATTCTCAAGTGGACAGCATTCACATTGCATATGGAAGTACTCCCTCCAAGTGCATAAGTTCCAGAAGTTATGCAGTTTTTTCATTAGGTGGTTTGATATAGCCATTGGTTCTTATGTTGAGGTTATGATATGTTTCATTCTGCTATGGTATGGATTATACTGAAGGATCGCAGGTGGTACACCAGTGTAAGAGGGGGTGTCTTTCAGCTTTTTTTCTCTGACTCCATCTGCTGGAAGGGAGACACAACCCAGCGTCTGGATTGATCCTTTGGTACTACAGGAACGAAAATTAGCAGGTAAGAACCAATTTTCCTTTACCCTTGTCTGTCCTTTCTCCAGAGCAGCTGTATCCTTTTTTATTTATTTATTTATTTAATGGCTTTTATATACCGACGAACGTTGGGAACATCTCATCGGTTTACAGAGAACACAAAATTTAGCAACATGCTTTACAATTAACGCATGATTATATGAAGAACAGTTAAACCAATAGTGATTACATATAATAGCTTCGTTTTTCAGATGTTTTTCGTTTTTCAGATGTGGTAACCAGAATTACATATAGTATTCAAAGTGCGGTCTCACCACGGAGCGATACAGAGGCATTATGACATCCTCCGTTTTATTTGCCATTCCCTTCTTAATAATTCCTAACATTCTTGTTATAATCTGGTATGTTTGTAGACCCTTGATCAAGGTGAAAGCTGACTTCACCCACAGGGAGGAGCCCTGTGGGGACTCACCACGATAGGCGTGGCCTTTAGCTGAGATGGACACAACAGCAAAGAGACTTTATTGTACTGGAATGTAAAAAAACCCACCAAGAGGGAATAGAGAGACACAGTCCAGAGAATAGGTAGCTCAATGATATCTCCGGTAGTGGTCCGTGGAGCGGGGTATGTCAGGGAATCCCTCCTTCAATGGAACTTCTCTGTATAGATCCGGTAGTGGCCCACAGCGCAGGGTATGCCGAGAATCACAGGATGTTGAGAGTAGAGCAGGAAGTCAGCAGAGCTGAATAGCAGATGGTACTCACTCTGAAGTGTGCAAGGAAGGTTGCTGAGGCGAACACGGTAGTGGCCCGAGACACTGGGTATACCGGAGGCTCCATCAGCTGAAGGTAGCGAAGCTACAAGGCTGAACCAGACAGAGCCCAAAACTGATGAAGAGAGATTCCAGGCAGGAAGGCCCTCCGAGGAGCGGATAGCCAGAACGTGACAAGGCCCCCGAGGAGCAGGTACCTAAAGCGTTCAAGTCTCTGGATCAGGAATGAGTTCAGCGTAGTGAAGTAAAGCATCTCCGAAGGAGTGGAATTCAGCAGGAAGGAAGTCCTTGCTAACTCGTAGGTAGCCCAGACTGGCTGGCTCAAATACACGCAGGCAGATGACGTCATGCGGAGGGGACGCCCCCGAGGTTCCCGCCATGATGTGTATAAGATGGGGCCTGGCGTGCGCGTGCCCTAGGTAATTCCCGATTCAAGATGGACGGGATTGCCCATGCCGTCCCAGGAACGCTGAGGAGATCGGCATGCAGAGGCAGAGGTCGCCAATTGTCCAAGAATTACTGGTACAGGAAAAAAGGAGGTGAGCAACAGAGGTCGCAGCTGTCTGTGACCGGGCACAACAATTCTGTTTGATTTTTTGATCGCCACAGCATACTGGGCCAATGATTTCAATGAATTATCCACTATGACACCTAGATCTCTTTCCTGGGTGGTAACTCCTAACATTGTGTAACTGCTGCAAGGGTTATTTTTCCCTAGAAGCATCACTTTGCACTTGTCCATGTTAAATATCATATGCCATTTGGAAGCCCAGTCGTCTAATTTTGCAAGTTCCTCCTGCAATTTATCACAATCTGCTTGAGATTTAACTACTCTGCATAATTTTGTGTCATCCGCAAATTTGATCACCTCACTCACCTTTCCAGATCATTTATAAAAATATTAAAAAGCACCATTCCAAGTACAGATCCCTGAGGCACTCCACTGTTTATCTTTTTCCTCTGAAACACTGGTAAACAAAGTTTTTGTTTCCTTCAGGCTTTTTGGTGTTCCAAATAGATTTTTTGATGCTGATCACAGATATTACTTCAAAATTTGTACATCATGTAAGGTTTTGAGAAACAACCAATTTTGTGTTACAATAATTGTGAAATTTTAAAAAATATTCTCGCGTACATATAGGGGCGGATTTTCAGAGCCCTGCTCGCGTAAATCCGCCCAAAACCGGGCGGATTTACGCGAGCAGGGCCCTGCGCGCCGGTGAGCCTATTTTACATAGGCTCACGGCGCGCGCAGAACCCCGGGACTCGCGTAAGTCCCGGGGTTTTCGGAGTGGGCGTGTCGGGAGGCGTGTCGGGGGCGGGGCCGGAGCGCGCGGCGTTGCGGGGGCGTGTCGGCAGCGTTTTGGGGGCGGGTACGGGGGCGTGGCTACGGCCCAGGGGCGTGGCCGTGCCCTCCGTACCCGCCCCCAGGTCGCGGCCCGGCGCGCAGGAGGCCCGCTGGCGCGCGGGGATTTACGCCTCCCTCCGGGAGGCGTAAATCCCCCGACAAAGGTAGGATGGGGGTTTAGACAGGGCCGGGCGGGTGGGTTAGGTAGGGGAAGGGAGGGGAAGGTGAGGGGAGGGCAAAGGAAAGTTCCCTTCTAGGCCGCTCCGATTTCGGAGCGGCCTAGGAGGGAACGGGGGTAGGCTGCGCGGCTCGGCGCGCGCAGGCTATACAAAATCGATAGCCTTGCGCGCGCCGATCCAGGATTTTAGCCGATACGCGCGACTACGCGCGTATCTACTAAAATCCAGCGTACTTTTGTTTGCGCCTGGAGCGCAAACAAAAGTAGGCTGTTCGCGCTCGTCTGAAAATCTACCCCATATTTTCTTGCTTGACAGTAGTTTTTATGATTTTTAAAATTCATGTCGTATTTTTGACAGCCATAAGCAACGTAACAGAGACTGTTTGTTTTTTTAAATACACCAAGAAACTGCCTGATCATGCCAGAACTTGCTCGGGCAAGCCCCAGCTCGGCTGCAAGATTCCAACTTGTTTCCATGACGACGCAGCCTTATATAAGCAGCAGCAATAAGTAGTCTCCTATGCAATGTCTGTGTGAATGAGCGAATCGTATCGCTACAACTGTTGAGTTTAAAGCTTGTGGATTTAATTTCATATACTTTATGAAATATCACGCCAATGTCATAATAGCTGTGACACGTTTTGTTACATCTGTGGTGAGTTTACTCTGAAAGCACAGAAAAGGAGTATGACTGTGTTATGGTTATTGATGTTTGGGTGGATCCTTGGACGCTGTGGCAGCTGACGAAGCCCACGGGGGGCAGTCCTGTGAGGGACCACAGTGTCATGCTAGACTCTGGACACACAAACACAGATTTGAATCTTTTATTAAACAATTTGGAAACCACCAGAGGTGGCAGTAGTGAGTAGTGGATGTTGAGCCCGGCTGGGCAGGTCCCCCCCAGAATGCTGGAACAGCGAATCCTCTGCTAGGCTGTGCTGTAGTGGAAAGAGACTGAGTGTTATGAGTACACCCTGTTAACATTGTTAATGAACCCAAGTTCTTGGCTTCCTTGTTTAATGTAATGCCTTGTTAGCGCAGGTTTTATGGTTTAATGGAAACCAAATTGATTTGTAACTTGTTACAAGAATATCGGTATATAAGAGCCCTAAATAAATAAATAAATAAATACACAATGAGAAGCATTCAGAGTCCCAGGTAGAATTAGGGGAAGCTCTGAGACAGGGAGAGCAGGCCCTCGAGGAGCGAGTACCTGATCCCTTAGAGCAGAGAGACTCAGTTGTATTGTACTCACGTAGCAGTAACAGAGATTCCACAAGACAAGAGGTCTGGCACCGGAACAGAGGGCAAGCCCTCGAGGAGCGAGTATCTGGTTCCAGTGAAACAGTACTGTGGAATAGATGGTAGTTGTACTCACAGATGGAAACTGTTAGTGAAGTCTTCCAAATAGAAAGGTTTGAAGATGCAGGCAGTGACTCAGGGAACATGGGCCCTCGAGGAGCGAGTACTGGTTTCCTGATAGCACCTGAAAGAAGCAGAAGAGGCCCCCGAGGAGCGGGTACCCCGTTAGCAACCCCGAAGGGTGTAAGAGTTCCAAATAGCGCTGGAATGGCAGAGCAGCTTCGGTACGGAGAGTGAATCCCATCCGTAAAGTTACCGTTGATAACTCGATGAGCTAGCAAATACTGTAGGCTTAAATATCTGGGCAGCGTGACGTCATATCAGGGGGACGCCCCTGAGGTTTGCGCCAATGTGGAAATAAAGACGAGGGTGGCGTGCGCGCGCGCCCTAAGGTACTTTGGAGGAGTATGGCGGGAGGGAGCACCAAACCAGTCCGAGGATGCCGGAGAGGACGGCAAACAGACGCCGCAGCAGCCAGTAGTCCGAGGTGAGCGGGAGGAGAAAAAATGAGAACCGCCCACTATGATGTCACCACGCTCAGCGTTTCAGCCGGTAAACGACGCCGATCCACCAGGCAACGAGGCTGAGGGGCTGCCCTTCAACATCGGGCACTTGAGAAACAATCCCTGTCACAAAAAAAGAGAAAAATCGCTGGGAAAACAAGGAAGATATTGACAACTGAAAAAATGAGAACCACCCACTATGATGTCACCACGCTCAGCGTTTCAGCCGGTAAACGATGCCGGTCCACCAGGCTTTCTCCTTTGTGCTCCCCTTCATGCTAACCTTTGTGCTATCTTTGTATGTATGTTTTAGTTAATAATTTAACTTTTAGTAATGTTGTTCAGCTTCTTGCTTTATTTACAATTATTTTGTTACAGATGTTTCAATGTATCAGACTAAGGAATGTTATTTCCTGCTTATACTGTTTCATTGTAAACCGGTTTGATATGCATTTAATGCATGAAAATCGGTATATAAAAATCAAAAATAAAAAAAAATATATAAGTAGTGAGAGGTAGGCGGGGTGAAGCCGTCGAAGACCGACGGTTGCAACAGACTGCACTCATTAAGAAGGCATACGCGTTATACTTCGGGTGCAAAATTGGTGACAAGTATAGAGCATGGGCTCCTCATATATGTTGCACATCTTGCGCCAGTAGACTGCAAGCTTGGCTGAAAGGTGTGCGACCATCCATGCCATTTGCCATCCCAATGATATGGAGGGAACAGAAAGATCATATAACTGACTGTTACGTCTGCATGACGAATGCGTCAGGATACTCATGAAAGAACAGGAAGTTTATTGAGTACCCTAACCTTGCATCGGCAATGAGACCAGTGCTGGATGACGACAGTCTTCCTGTTCCAAAACCGCCAGAGGTGTGGACACTTGATGAGGAGGAGGTAGGCAAGTCGTCACAGATGGAAGCTGTGGCTGATCCTGATTTTGTGCCATCAACATCCAGCGATCCTCATTTAATATCTGTCAGAGCTGAACGATCTGGTCAGAGATTTGGCTTTATCGAAGAGTCAGGCAGAGCTGCTTGGGTCAAGGTTGCAAGGATGGAATCTTTTGTCATCTGATATGAAAATTTCAGTATTTCGCAGCCGTCATGAAGATTTGACAAAATATTTCAAACAAGTAGACAGTCTGACTTTTTGCTGTGACATCAATGGATTGTTTTGTGCTCTCTGATGTGACCACGACCTAACAGAATGGCGACTGTTTATTGATTCATCAATTTTAAGTTTGAAGGCTGTTTTGCTGCACAATGGCAATATCTACCCATCAATACCTGTCAGACATGCCGTTCATATGAAAGAAATGTATGAGAACATGCAGCTACTGCTGAACCACATTGAGTACTCTAGGAACAACTGGAATTTGTGTGGTGGTCTCAAGGTAGTTGCAATTCTATTGGGTCTGCAGCTTGGTTACACCAAGTATTGTTGCTTCCTTTGTGAGTCAGGCAGTTGAGCAAGAGATCCGCATTACGTCAGAAAAGTCTGGCCTCTCCGCAAGAAGTTGGTTCCAGGGCAGAAGAATGTTGCGCACGACCATTGGTGGATCCAAGTAAGATATTTCTTCCACCTTTGCACATTAAACTTGGGCTGATGAAAAACTTTTGTTAAGGCAATGAACAAGCAAAGTAAAGCCTTTGATTATTTGTGGCAAATGTTTCCACTCATAAGTGACGCCAAGATAAAAGAAGGTGTTTTCGTTGGCCCACAAATCCGAGCTGTGATGAAGGACAACCACTTTGATGGTCTTCTGCAAGGTACAGAACGTGTTGCGTGGACAGCCTTCAAGTATGTCATTTGTAACTTTCTAGGTAACTATAAGGCAGCAGTCTATGTCGAACAGGTTGAAAATCTGCTTCAGGCATACAAATTGATGAAGTGCAACTTGTCATTGAAGATACATTTTCTTCATTCCCACTTGGACTTCTTCCCAGACAACCTTGGCACTGTGACGAATATGGTGAAAGGTTTCATCAAGACATTGTCAAAATGGAGAAACAGCATCAAGGCAAGTGGAACCCCTCCATGCTTGATGACTATTGTTGGACTCTCATCTGCGCAGCGTCAAACAGTGATTACAAACGAAAATCTGCGGCAAAACATTCTTAGTTTTGTTTTCTGGTGCCAACATTGCCATTATAGCTTATGCCGCTACAGACACATAACAATGCTTAATGATATCGCACTTTTCTGGCAAATGGTACATGAAACAGACATAATAAATGCATATTTGTGTTCAGCTTGTTAAAATCTACTTGTTTCACCGAAGGTTGTGGAGGAAACAAAATGTTCCCAGAAATTTGTTTACCAGTGAAACTGACCATTTAATCCTACTCTCTGTTTACTGTCTTTTAACCAATTTGCAATCCACAAAAGGATATCGCCTCCTATCCCACAATATTTTAGTCTTCTTAGAAGCTTCTCATGCGGGATTTTGTCAAACGCCTTCTGAAAATCCAAATATACCACATCTACCGGTTCACCTTTGTCCACATGTTTATTCGCCCCTTAAAAAAAAATGTAGATTTGTGAGGCAAGACTTCCCTTGGGTAAATCCATGTTGGCTGTGTCCCATCAAACTATGTCTATCTAAATGTTTTGTGATTTTATTCTTTATAACAGTTTCCACGATTTTTCCCGGCACTGAAGATAGGCTCACCGGTCTATAGTTTCCCAGATCACCCCTGGATCCCTTTTTAAATATAGGGGTTACATTGGCCATCTTCCAATCTTCAGGTACATTGGATGATTTTAATGAAAGGTTACAAGTTAATTGAAATAGGTGATTTACTACTCTTCAGTTTGTCAATCAGACCTACCACGTCTTCCAGGTTCACCCTGATTTTGTTCAGTTGATCTGAATCATCACCCATGAAAACCTTCTCCTAAACATCCTCTTCAGCAAACACTGAAGCAAATAAATCGTTTAATCTTTCTGCAATGGCCTTATCTTCCCTAAGTGCCCCTTTAACCCCTTGATCAGCCAATGGTCCCTGAGAAGGATGCCTGAACAGAAAACCAACATGAAGAAGGAAATCCCCAGAAGCCTCTGCTTTTCTTTAGCCTGCATGGGCTGAATAAACTCTAAGTGACTTTCTGAGCATGACTTGCAGAATGTTCCTGGATATCTATAAAAGCGGACAAGCTGGCACCAGAAAGGTAATGCCTATTCATAGGGTCACAAAGAAGAAACCAAAGGGGAGCTTCAGGCACTATTCTCAGGAGTTTGTATCAACACAGCTACAGACGTGTTAATTATCTTGACCAGTAAGATTTTAACAGAACCAAGGACTATCTCGAAAGCCATGGTAAATGAGCTCCACCTCCTGGGGAAACTAATCAGGGGTAGTTAGGGATGATCTTATAATGCAGTTGACATTACAACTTATGTAAATGATCCTTTGGGCAGTCATGCAAATCTCTAGAACCTTCTATCCTTTTCCAGTATTAAATGTTATCTATAAAAGAAGGGTCACTTCCTGTATACAGTGAGATGCTGGTCAGTTTGTCAGACAAAGGGCATCCAGTACCCAGCATCTCCTGAGAATACTTATACTGATTAATAAAAAGAAATTATACTTTCTACTGAGACTAAGTGTTCTTGTGTCCCTGGCCATAAGCGTAGAGTGCGCTTAACATCCCTCACAGCCTTTCTGCTTCAGATATATTTTAAAATGTTTTTATTGTGAGTTTTTGCTTCTATGGCCAACTTCTTTTCAAATTCTCTCTTAGCCTGTCTTATCAATGTCTTACATTTAACTTGCCAATGCTTAAGTTTTATCCTAATTTCTTCTGATGGATCCTTCTTCCACTTTTTGAATGAAGATCTTTTGGCTAAAATAATCTCTTTCACCTTACTTTTAACTATGCCGGTAATCGTTTTGCCTTCCTTCCACCTTTCTTAATGCGTGAAATACATCTGGTCTGTGCTTCTAGGAAGGTAGGTTTTAGCAATGTCCATGCCTCTTGCACACGTTTTACCTTTGTAGCTGCACCTTTCAGTTTTTTTTCTCATTTTCTCAAAGTTTCCCTTTTGAAAGTTTAACGCTAGAGCTGTGGATTTACTTACTGTCCCCTTTCCAGTCATTAATTCAAATTTGATCATCACCGTTACCTCTCTCACCAAATCCTGCGTCCACTGAGAATTAGATCTAAAATTGCTCTCTCTCTCTCGTCCGTTTCTGAACCAATTGCTCCATAAAACTGTCTTTTATTCCATACAGGAACTTTATCTCTCTAGCATGTCCTGATGTTTCACTTACCCAGTCAATACAGGGGTAATTGAAATCTCCCTTTATTACTGCACTACCAGTTTGGTTAGCTTCCCTAATTTCTCTTAACATTTCACTGTCCATCTCACCATTTTGGCCAGGAGGATGGTAGTATACTCCTATCACTTTTCTCTTCCCCAACACACAAGGGATTTCTACCCATAAAGATTTGATTGTGTGTTTAGTCTCATGCACGATCTTTATCCTGTTGGAGTCTATGCCATCCCGGACATAAAGCGCCACCCTGCTTCCAAGATGCTTCTCTGTCATTGCAATATAATTTGTACCCCAGTATAGCACTATCCCAATGGTTATCCTCTTTCCTCCATATCTTTGATATGCCAATTAAGTCTATGACATCATTCACTGCTATACATTCTAATTTTCCCATCTTACTTCTTAGACTTCTGGTATTAGCATACAAACATTTCAAAGTGTGTTTTTTGTTTGTATTTATGTTTTGCTTTTCAGGTGAGTTTTAATTTTAGGCATTTGGACTACTTTTCTTATTATTGGAATCTCTCTGTTGGGATGCCCTAAATCTAATGCTTCATTAGTATCCTTTGAAGATACCTCCCTCCGAACCGTGCACTGCTGAGTGACCTTCGGCTTTCCGCTTTGTTCTAATTTAAAAGCTGCTCTATCTCCTTTTTTAAAGGTTGGCGCCAAGATCCTGGTTCGACCCTGGTTAATGTGGAACCCATTCCTTCAGAAAAGACTCCCCCTTCCCCAAAAGGTTCCCCAGTTTCTTACAAAACTGAATCCCTCTTCCTTGCACCATCATTTCATCCACGCATTGAGACTCTGGGGACTTGCGCGTGGACAGGGAGCAGGTCCCCAGAGCAGACACATCAAATGGCGTGGAGGAGTAACCTAGTGGTTAGAGCAGTGGGCTACGAACCAGGAGACCAGGGTTCAAGTCCCGCTGTCGCTCCTTGTGATCTTGGGCAAGTCACTTTACCCTACATTGCCTCAGGTACAAACTTAGATTGTAAGCCCTCTGGGGATGGGGAAATACCTACAGTACCTGAATGTAATCCACTTTGAAGTGCATAAAAAGTGTGAAAAGCGGAATATAAATCTAAATAAATAAAAATAACACTCAATAATTACAACTAATAAGGCTAAAAATCCTCCACTCTCCATACCTGGGAACTTATGATTTATAGTCACCTTCACGTAGTGGGGGGGTTGGAGGAGGAGGAGCAGGTTCTGCTTATGCCCACGGGAGGGGGGAATTACCCTGGGCACATCATCACTGTGCTGCCATGCTTCTGCTAATGTGCTTGTGGGGGGGGGACAGTGGATCTCTGCGGGCATGTTATCACATTCACCGCACCACAATCTCAATTTCCCCTAAACTTTAAGTCCCAAAATTACTCAGTAAAGTGATACTCACCGATCCTCTTCTGCCACCAGCAAAATCATCTTCTGCTCTCAATGCTCCCTCAGGATTGAGAGTTACTGAGTTCTTTCCCTGCTATATATCTTGAGCTTCGAAAGCAAATATTAACAAATTCCTTTGATTCACTTGTCAATTAGTTTGCCAGAGTGACCCTCTATTATTGTTCCTGCTTAACTTTGACACCTAATCAAATCATCATACTTCATTCACCTTTCTTTTCTTTTTATCAGGCACACATCTTTAGAATTACCTACTTTTCCTTTTTAATGACGCACACAAACTAAACAGCTTACCACCACAATCTCTCTCTCCCCCAAACTTTAAGGCCCAAAATTACCCTGTAAAGCGATACTCACCGATCCTTTTCTGCTCTGAACTCTCCCTCAGGATTCTGTGTGTGTACTTCTGCCTAGGCAAAGCTTGGGCAATTTTCAAACAGCTGATTTACCCAGGTAAATGGCTTCTGAAACTTATCCTCCAGATGTACAAATAAGTTTTAATACCCTCTGTATCAATTACAAATTTTGTGTTATGGTTTCAAAACAATTCTTTTATCAACTCCCTAGCAAATCCACTGAATTTCTATGTCCAGCTATAGAACATAGAATACTACAATATGACAAGATTTGATTATTGTAATTCCATGTTGATCAGTTTACCTAAAAAATATATTAGATGTTTGCAGTTCAAAATGCACCCATATTGTAATAGGCTGAGTACAGGAAAAGGATGTTGCCAGTGCTGGAAAAGTTGCACTGGCTCCCAACAGAGTTCTGCCTACAGTTTAAGATTATTTATCTGGGTTTTAAATCTGTCCATGGTACAGGAACAAAATATCTAAGAGACTAGGTGGTTGACTATTATGTTCTTCACAGACCGTACTCCTGGTTGAGCCTTCTGTCAAGGCATTTAGATTTACAAATAAACAGAAGCATGCATTTTCTTCCATTGTTCCTTATCTTGGGAACCGCTTACCTTCTGAAATTTGCTTAGTGCTGAATTATTTGGATTTTAAAAAATTAGTGAAAATTATTACCTTCTTTGTCAGATTTTTGCCTAATTTTTCTTCCTCACTTGCTTAATTTATTTTAATGTTCTACTTGCTTTTATTGTGTGTTAAATAAGTTACATTTTATTTATTTTGCTTTTAGTTATACATTTGCTTACATTTCTTACATTTTCTAATGTATTTTGTTTTTGTATTCATTTTTATTCTGTTCCAGTGAGGATGGTAGCACAGTGAAAAAACTGAAAAACAGATAATGACGGAAAGCAGGAAATGTTTTAGTTCCCATCCAGAAAGGCCTGAGACTATGGACTGTGATGCTAATGATAAAGAAAAGAATGCCGCAGAAGGACAAGATTTTGACAGCTGCAGAGCTAGTCTGGATGGATGGTCAAAGACCGTAAAACAAAGGCAATCAGGCAGGACAGCAGGAAGATATGATGTTTGTTTTATCAGGCAAGTTCTTTATACAGTTATGTATTTATGAGAATAAAAGTAATATATTGTCTATGGTAGTGTAATTCATGGAGCTGGCAGGGTTGTTGCGCTCGAGGGTGGACCCTTTTCCTGGAGCAGTGGAGAACAGCTCCCTGGTAGGAACATAAGAAATTGCCATGCTGGGTCAGACCAATGGTCCATCAAGCCCAGCATCCCATTTCCAACAGAAGCCAAACCAGGCCACAAGAACCTGGCAATTAGCCAAACACTAAGAAGATCCCATGCTACTGATGCAATTAATAGCAGTGGCTATTCCCTAAGTAAACTTGATTAATAGCCGTTAATGGACTTCTCCTCCAAGAACTTATCCAAACCTTTTTTGAACCCAGCTACACTAACTACACTAACCACATCCTCTGGCAACAAATTCCAGAGCTTTATTGTGCGTTGAGTGAAAAAGAATTTTCTCCGATTAGTCTTAAATGTGCTACTTGCTAACTTCATGGAATGCCCCTTAGTCCTTCTATTATTCGAAAGTGTAAATGAACGAGTAGATGTGACTCGGTTAAGACCTCTCATGATCTTAAAGATCTCTATCATATCCCCCTCAGCCGTCTCTTCTCCAAGCTGAACAGCCCTAACCTCTTCAGCCTTTCCTCATAGGGGAGCTGTTCCATCCCCTTATCATTTTGGTTGCCCTTCTCTGTACCTTCTCCATCGCAACTATATCTTTTTTTGAGATGCGGCGACCAGAATTGTACACAGTATTAAGAACATAAGAAAATGCCATACTGGGTCAGACCAAGGGTCCATCAAGCCCAGCATCCTGTTTCCAACAGTGGCCAATTGAGGCCATAAGAACCTGGCAAGTACCTAAAAACTAAGTCTATTCCATGTTAACATTGCTAATGGCAGTGGCTATTCTCTAAGTGAACTTAATAGCAGGAAATGGACTTCTCCTCCAAGAACTTATCCAATCCTTTTTTAAACACAGCTTTACTAACTGCACTAACCACATCCTCTGGCAACAAATTCCAGAGTTTAATTGTGCGTTGAGTAAAAAAGAACTTTCTCCGATTAGTTTTAAATGTGCCCCATGCTAACTTCATGGAGTGCCCCCTAGTCTTTCTACTATCCGAAAGAGTAAATAACTGATTCACATCTATCCGGTCCAGGTGATTTGCTACTCTTTAGTTTGTCAATCTGGCCTACTACATCTTCCAGGTTCACAGTAATTTTGTTCAGTTCGTCTGACTCATCACCCCTGAAAACCATTTCCGGAACTGGTATCTCCCCAACATCCTCATTAGTAAACACGGAAGCAAAGAATTCATTTAGTCTTTCTGCAATGGCCTTATCTTCCCTAAGAGCTCCTTTAACCCCTCGGTCATCTAATGGTCCAACCTACTCCCTCACACGTTTCTTGCTTTGGATATATTTAAAAAAGTTTTTATTATGAGTTTTTGCCTCTATGGCCAATTTCATTTCAAATTCTCTCTTCGCCTGTCTTATCAATGTTTTACACTTAACTTGACAATGCTTATGTTTTATCCTATTTTCTTCAGATGGATCCTTCTTCCAATTTTTGAAGGATGTTTTTTTGGCTAAAATAGCTTCTTTCACCTCACCTTTTAACCATGATGGTAATCGTTTTGCCTTCCTTCCACCTTTCTTAATGCGTGGAATACATATGGACTGCGCCTCTAGGATTGTATTTTTAAACAATGTCCAAGCCTGTTGAACACTTTTTACCTTTGCACTGCACCTTTCAATTTTTTCTAACTATTTTCCTCATTTTATCAAAGTTTCCCTTTTGAAAGTTTAATGTTAGAGCTGCAGATTTACTTATTGTCCCCCTTCCAGTTATTAGTTTAAATTTGATCATGTTATGATCACTGTTGCTAAGTGGCCCCACCACCGTTACCTCTGTCACCAAATCCTGCGTTCCACTAAGAATTAAATCTAAATCTCTTGTTGGTTCCTGAACCAATTGCTCCATGAAGCAATCATTTATTACATCCAGGAACTTTGTCTCTAGCACTGGAGAATACAGAGGCTAGGATGAGCGTCACCACTGGAAACCCACGGTCCCCCCCAGGTGGGAGCCCGTTGGGACCCGGGCCGCTTGGACTTAGGTGGGCCTCGCAGGGTCTCCTGGAGAAGTAGTAGACAGGCATGCCCACAGACAACAAGGGAGCGCGGTCGGACTCGAGGCTGTAGGTCTGATGGAGCAAGGAAGACCAGAACAGCGTAGGCAATAACAAGGCAAGGGATAGAGCCAGAATCAGAGGACGTGGCAATGGCAGCCGAGGTCAGAATCCGAGGATCAGTTCGAGGAGTAATCAACGAGGCAGGGGTCAGGTTCCGGAGGTCAGACGAGGTCACAAGGCAGGCAGAGATCAGGATCCAGGCAGCAGACAGAATGGTCAAGGAACAGGCTGAGGTCAGTACCAGGGAGATAGTCCGAGGTTATTACCTGGGGAGACGAGACAGAAGGACGCTGGAACGAGGCTGGAACAAGACTGTGAACGCGGAGGCAAACTAGTACACTTACAGTGCCGACCCGATTGCCAAGGCAAGGAAGTGCAGGCAGGAACTTCCTTATATTGGGCATTCAATCAGGGCACGCCACGGAGCTAGGACCCGCCCCTGGCCCTACAAGAGACTGGGCGGAGCGCGCGCAGGGGCGTGGCCAACGCCCCTGGAGATGCCAAACTCCGGCGTGAGGCCTGGTGTGTAGTGGAAGGCCCGGCGACCGCTGCCGCGGGACGCCGAGGCCTGGAGGAGCTCACGGCTGCTGCTGGGGAGGCCGACCCGTGACCTGCAGAGGAGCAAACGAGGTGAGCAGGCCCGGGCGCGGATGGGCACGTAACAAGGGTAGCAGTGTGAAACCAGTCACTTCCACAATGTAGCGTGGCCTGCCTTTAATAAGTTATTAAACCTCTGTGATGTAACCTAAATTGGCTGTGCTGTTGGGTCAGAGTCATTGTAATCTGATCACTGAATCTTCGCAGAGTTGTACGTGGTGTGCTGACTAATAAACCACACTATTACCAAAGGCTTGTTACGCATTCATATTACTTGTTTTCTCACAGAAGGATATTTAATTTTACAGATTTACCATAAAGATTTTTCACAATTAATTCTAATTGCTTAGTTTTCATAAAGTGTGTCATAACGAGTCTGTGCTAAGTTGCTTTTACTTTATTTCCCCAGCCCACAAGGAAAAATATTCAGATCCAAATGTGGCTTGGTGAAGTACCTTTATAAAACCAAAGGGATTAGTCTTCAACCAGAGGATTTTGATTTTACTGTTTGTGCCCAAAGAAAATTGAAGGCAAAGCCCCATGAAATCCCCACAGAGACAACCGAAAAAAGATTTCAGTGCAGCTCTGATTATCGCCAGAAAAAACAAAGACTCTCTGTGAAAAGTGAGGAAGAAGAAAGCGCATCTTCCGTGCCGAAGAATGATGCAGTCTCCCTGTCCAACCATGAGCCATCCAACAAGGATTCCCAGTGTGCACCTGAAGAGACAGTGAAAGGCCTAGACTGGAGTGCAAAGGATTCCCACTGTGGGCCTGAAGAGACAGTGAAAGGCCTAGACTGGAGTGCAAAGGACTGTCACTCAGCAAAGACCAGAAAGAAAGGAGCGGTGAGGAGGAAGGCTCCAAGCGAGAAAACGGGAAAAGGGATCGGAAAACAACAGTTCAGACCATGAGCAAAGGAAACGACAAAAGAAAGCATCTTCTTCTAGTAAACAAGCAGCTGAAGCCATCCAACATGAAAAGCGCCAGACCAAGAAAGTTAAAAGTTTCCACACTAAAGGCAAGAAAGGGAAGAAGCTTTCAGAGACTGCAGCACTTGCTCCAGAGTCGGAAACGGAAGCGTGTGGTAGAGAAGTTTTCTCTGCAGTCTCCACTGAAGTGTCAGAAGCTGTGGGAGAGCTGCAGTGTATAGGAGAGGATTCCGATCAGCACGTGGCAGATAGAGAAGTTAGGAGACCCGAGGAGCAGCTCAAGCTGGACCCCAAACTTTCCGTCTCTGACCGTGAAACAGATCAACAGGGCGTTAATGCTGCTCAGTGTTGCGATCATAAAGTATTCACCTCCTTGAAACCGCAGAAAGGTATGCCAGGAAAACCAGAATAGTGGTTTCAAATTGTAGGACACATTTCTAGGACTATGGATGATGTAATATGTTCTTCAGCTTTGTCAGTAGAAGTGGAACGATGAGGGAATTAGGCTTGGTCTTTTTCCCCCACTTGTGTCACTGATTCCCTTTTAACTTCAGGTGCCTCACTCCACCAGGCCTAGCTCACAGCCGATAAATGGACACTATCTCGGAATCCACGAGTTCTCCCTCTCTCATTCTTTTTTATATACTGGGTATCATAATACTAGTGGAAGCAAGGGAGAGATTAGCGAGTTCTGAATTCTTCTGCTGTAAACCAGCAAGAAGAAAGGTAATGGTTCACATCCAGCTATACAACACTGTTTGTTTTTAATTAAAAACCTGCCCTCTTTCAAGTGTTGGGTATATTTTGCACACAGTAATGTTTCTGCCACAGGCATTTATATAGAAACAGAGGTGCCGAGGACAGATAGGTATCCCCAGGCTTAACCAGTCTGCCTGTTTTCCCCACTTGCTGCTTACTTACTGTAGACCATAAATACAATTATACCCTTTGCAAAGGTGTGCTTTGATGCTGGCAACATATCATGTTGAATTAGTACAGGATGGCTACTTCAGTTCTCAACAACCACAAACGGCTCTGTTTTTTAGGCTGTTCATAATGAATATGCATGAGATACATTTGCATGCAATGGAGGAGGTGCATACAAATCTAGCTAATGCATGTTCGTTGCGGATATCCTGAAAACTCGGCCTGTTTGTGGCTCTTCAGGACTGGAGTTGGCCACCCCTGATTTAGCAGATTACAAATAACTGCTTTAAACGTAGCTCTAGCAGTGTATATGTATATATATAGATATCTTTGTGCAAGGTAATTTATGGGAAAAGGCAGCAGCCTTAAAAAGCTCATACTAGTATAAGCGACCATCAAAAATAATGGGTAAGAACACCATTTAGACAATGTGTGTAAATGAGTTTTGCAACATGCAACTCTGTTCCTGAGTGTGATCTTCATTGTCTCTGTCTCCTCTTTCAGCCAGTCTTCAACTCTCTGTAAACCCTTTGCCTTCCCATTTCATCTCTCTTATGACGTGTGTCTCCTCGTTTGTTTTGTTTTCTTTTAGTCTTGCTGTGCTTTCTGTAGTCAGCTGTTCTCTGCTTCATCTGGTTTCTTGTTTGCTACATTTGAGAGCGGTTCTCAGACCTGTGTACATCAGCAGTCTGAAAACTGCCCTTTTTTTTTTTTTTTTAAGGGGAGTCAGCATACAGGAAGGAAATCATTTTCATTGTATTTTGTGTTCAATGAATATTGTTAAGGGACAGTTTTGGTAAGATACCAAGAGTAGACCCTAAGTAAATATAATCAGTCAGTAAATGTACTGGGATAAACGCAGAGGCTCTCTGAGGAAGTGGTAGGGTTCATAAAGCTGACCAATTGGAAGGGCAGATTAGATGGGCCATATAGTCGTCTTCTGCCATCATGTTTCTGTGCTTTAAGTTGGCACAAATACAGTTTTTGGAGCATGTCAGAGGGACCAGGACACAGAGAAGATAATTTTGTTAAACTGCACTCTGCATCCTGTGGAGGAAGAAACTGCTTGGAGTTCAAATCCCCTCTAGTACCAGAGTAGTGCACAAGAGGCACTGGACCTCAGATTCCTCCTGGGTCTTCTCAGCAAGCATTTCTTATGGGGCCAATTTATTAAAGGAATTTCTGTGGGTAAATGGCTGCTTACCTGTGGAAAAAGTTATTTGAAAAACACTGGGGTTATCTTAGAAAAGTATGCATGGGAAGTTTATTTTTAACTTCACAACAGGTACTTTTGTTCCCTTAAAAGGAAACTTTGCAAGGAATTTCCCTTTGAAAATCAGCTTGCAAGTTCTTGAAAATAGTCCTCTGAATATCACGTAATAAGATGTGCTTGGCAGAGCACACAGTTTTGCCTATAGTTGTGTGCACATTTTTGTGTGCAGATTTTACTGCCAGTAGAGAAGGAATTTTGTGCACAACAGTGTGCGTACAGGTTAGCACTCCTCGAATTAACTTCATTGGTAATAAAGGCATTAGCTATTAGCCCTCCTTTCTTCCCCTGTCCCTCCCCATGCTGAGAGGTGGCTTACCTCATGTTTTCTCAGTGCTGGAAATTTAACTCCTAGTCAGAGGTGGCATAGTTTCCAGGGCTAATGTTAGTCTATGGGCGAAATCTGGAATTCTGATGCCGGGACCTGCAGTCAGGATTTTATGTGCCTAAAACATGCTTTGTGCACAAAGAGCATGTTTTCTGCACATATTTATTGATTGATTTATGCATCCAAAAATGCTTTCTGTGCTGAAAGCATTTTTGTGTGCATAAATCATATTTTATTTGCACATAAGTGCTTGTTTTTTGAGTGCACAAATCATGAGTGCAAGAGATTCCTTTTTCTTGCTGGAGTTAAAATGTAACCTCAGCCTATGCAAAAGGCTGAGCACACATTTTAACTCGTTTGCATGCTTTTAAGTCCCGATACATTAGCAAACCATTTGCTTATTGCACCTGAAATTACATTTTTTTTTACTATGCAGATTTTTAAAAAACTGCGATGAATTTCAGCACAGTTTAAGGAGCTTTGCTGCACAATGATCAAGGAGGCCTGCCTTCAAAGGTTGTGTCTGGCCAGTTTTTGGAGTTAGCCATGGACAAACCTCGACATTTTGTATCTCCTTTCCCCGCCTAGTCACTAGCAAAATTGTGTCCATGCAAAATTTACCCAAACAAAAGGAAGCAGTTCTAATATTCAACAGCCCGCATAACTGTCAGGATAAACAGCTGTCCTAAAGTTAACGTTATCTTTAGACTGGATATTCAACTGGCGGAGATCTGGGTTGAATATCTGGATAAAGTTATCCAAGGTTGTCCAGGTAACTTTATCTGGCAGCTGCTGGATTAATATGACCATTGGGGTTAACATATCCAGAGTGGACTCAAGGATAGACCCAGTGTTTGGATAGAACTGCTCCTCTGTTTTCTGACCCACTTCACAGTTCAAGAAAGAAGGGGCCTGGATGAAGGATAAGACCTAACTTTGTTCTGTTTTCCTGCTCATGTTCTTTTTGTAGCCAGTTATTTCATAGTTTGTTTATTTGCTGTTTTGACAGATTCTTTCCTGAAAGCACAGGCAGAAAAGAGAAAAACCAGCCCATACTTTTCCAGCAGATCCATTAAAGAAGGTAAAAACATCTTCTCAGATGCTGTGTGTTGGGAGGTACTCAAGATTGGTTACATAGTCATGTGCATTGCTATAAAATTCAAATTTTTTTTAGTTCTGGGTTGTATTGCAGTTTGTGTGGTAAACTGTGGTTAACACATAATTTTTAGCCCATGATTTCCTCAAAGAGTTTGATGACATAACTTATTTAGAAGTTATCTTTGTGACACTGGTAAAGGGAATAACTCAATCTTTGTCCAGTATATAAAAGTTATACATAAATAAATAAATGTTATGCAACTTCAGCAACAAGTGATAGTTTTATTTTAGCCATATACAGTATTTGTTTATTTACATTAAATTGAGACTGCTTTTCCAAAATTAGCTCGAAGTGATTTAAAGCACTAATCAAAATAGATTTACAGCAACCTAATAAAAAAATAATTAGAAAAAGCACAAATTGCAGTACTAAAAATTATAGAAATAAGACAAAATAAAAAGCATACAACAAATTCAAAACAGTTTACATCAACAACCTTAAAATCTCAATTCCTGTTCATACCCAGATCTATCCAAATTCCTGGATTTTGCATCCCTGCCAGCAGATGGAGACAGAGATGGTTTTTCTGACACTGTACATAACCTAGTGTGCCACCTGCAGTTCATAAGTATTGCTCTGTATTTCTCTTTCTCCACCAGATGGTAGGTAGTGTAAAACCTGCAGTCTGGAGAAAAAAAAAGATTAAAAGACAAGAATATTTCTGGATCCTCCCAGGGAGTTATGAGGTCCTAATGGGGCCATTCCCCCTGAAGGCGGACAAGCAGGAGGGTTGGTGACCCTTCTGGTAGCTCGGACCATAGGTCAATGGGTTGGACATCTGATGGTCATGTGACTTATATACTTATTCCTGAAGGGAATAAGTATATAAGCCACATGAAGCAACTCCTTTGCTTCATGTGGCTGCGAGAGTGTGTTCAGTTTCTCGCGCTCCTATTTGGGTTAGGCCGGCACTACAGACGTTCACCAAGGTGAAGGGGGTCCTGGCCTCCGTGCGATGAAAGGAAGGCCTTTTAATGCATCCCTATATGGACGTTTGGCTAATTCAGGAGCTTTTAAAGGTACTCGGTCAGGAAGCTAGTCTTCGCATCATGCAGGGGTTATGGACCCTGAGTTGCAGGGAAAATCTGGCATGAACAACTAGGGTATGGCCCAGTAGCTGGTGTGCCTAGCAGTCCACTTCAATACCAGGCTAGCCAAAGTGTTTGTCAGCAGTCAGTTCAGAAAGTACTGATGTAGTTGATGTCTCTGGACTGGATGGTGCATCAAGCAAAGAGCCATCTTGTTTCCTCTCAGACACTGGAATTTCTGGAAGCTTAGTTTGACAAGGAGGGGAGAGTGTTTCTCTCAGAAGTGAGGTTGCTGAAGTGGCAAGAAAAAGTTCGACACCTGTTAAATTTTTTGATACCCAAGGTCTGGGACTACTTCCATGTCCTAGATTCAATGGCATCTACATTGAAGCTAGTGTCTTGGGCATTCGCACATATGCAGCTTCTTCAAAAGGCTCTTCACTTCCACTGGAATCTGTTATCAGAGGAGTTCCATCTCCCCCTTCCTCTCAAGGAAGAAGGAAGTGACAGTCTTTTGTGGTGGCTTATTCAGGCAAATCTGGAGCGTGGTGTGGAACTGGAAGTTCCGAATTGGGTGATATTCACCACCAGTGCCAGCTTTTCTGATTGGGGAGCAGAATGTCAAAATCAGTCTGCGCAAGGCCATTGGTCAAAGCAGGAGGCTTCGTGGTCTACCAGTTGGTTAGAGATGAGAACAGTGCATGACGCTTTGCTTGCCTTTCTGCCTCTTACGCGACTGTCCGATGTGGTTCCTATTGGACAATCTCAACAGGCAGAGAATAACCAAGAGTTGGGCGATGGCTCAAGAGACCCAGGAGTTGATTCTTTGGGTGGAACAGCATTTGGAAAAGATAGCAGCGTCTCACATCGCTGGGGTGGACAGTGTTCAGGCAGTTTTTCACAGTCAAAGAAAATTAGATCCCAGGGAGTGGGATCTGTCAGAGGCAGCAATGCATCTCGTCCACAGAACATGGGGATATCCTCATATGGACTTGATGATGACCAGGCAGCACACCAAGGCATCTCGTTTTTATAGCCATCAGAAAACACACTGGGCAAAAGGCATCAATGCTCTAGTTCTGCCATGGCCTCAAAACATTCTTCTGTATAGAGAAGTATCAAGGCAGCATGATTTGGTGACTCTGGAGGGGCCACATCGTCCATGGTTTGCTTATCTGGTCAGCATAGCTATAGATGGGACCTCTGGGGTTACCTATCTGTTGAATTTTCTTCACCAGGGCTCAATATTTTTGGATCAGGTGACTCACTTGTTTTTCACGCCATGGCTTTTGAGAGGAGACAGCACAGGTATACTGAGGCAGTTATTGCCACTTTATTGCAGACCAGACAACCTTCCTCATCTTTGGCATATGTGAAGATTTGGGAGGGTTTTCAAGGCCTGCTGTGCAGTCAATGGAATACAACCTACTTTGGCTATAGTATCGCATATTTTGGCCTTTCTACAAGAGGATTTGGTCAAGGGTTTGTCCTTTAACTCACTGTGAGGCCAGGTACTGGCTTGGGCTGTCTCTGGGGTAAAGTACAGGGATATCCTCTGTCCACACATCCAGATGTTACATGATTTCTTTGAGGGGCTACGAATTTGCGCCCTACGGTGCGAAAGATCTGTATGTCTTGGAATCAATCTGGTGCTTACAGGGATGTGTACTGTTACGTTTGAACCACTAACGGGGGCATCTTTGAGGGACTTGACTTTCAAGGTGGTTTTTCTGGTGACTGTTTGTTCAGTCAGGAGAATTTCAAAGCTCCAAGCTTTATTGTGTTGAGACTTTTGTTTGCAGATTTCAGATTTGGAACTGTTTCGCATGGTGCCTTCATTTCTGCCAGAGGTGGTTTTGGTGTTCCATCTTAGTCAGATTGTGGAACTTCCAGTCTTTACAGATTTGGATACCACCACGTCTCATGCGAGAGAATTTAAGCTCTTGGTTGTAGGGCATGCTTTCTTGGGGTGTCTGAAATTCACTATTGATTTTCACAGATCTAATCACCTGTTTGCTCTGTGGAGTGGTCCAAAGAAGGAGTGTAAGGCTTCTAAAGCTTCCATTGTGCGGTGGTTTAAAGAGACGAAGGGGTCAATTTTATATATATATCAGGGTTGTCCTGTGCCTGAGGGCTTAAAGGGTCACTCGACGCCTTCTCAGGCAACCTCTTGGGCCGAATCACAATTGGTGTCTCCGCAGGAGATTTTCACGGCAGCTACTTGGAAGTTGCTACACACTTTCACCAGACATCTCTTGGATGTCAGGGCTCTGGCTTCCATGTGCCTTGGGGAGAGTGCTCTGCATGCGGGACTCTCTAGGTCCCGCCTGGTTTAGGGGAGCTTGGGTACATCCCAGGAGTCTGCACTGATCCGGGTACAAACAGGAAAGGAAAATTGGTTCTTACCTGCTAATTTATTTCCTATAGTACACAGATCAGTCCAGAGTCCCTGCCATAGGTGGAGTCCGCTCGTACTGATATGAGGCATATAATGTAGAGTTGTTGGGGGTTTTCCAAGCTGTTTACTTGCTGCACCTGCACAAACGCCCCTCTCCCCTGTTCATTAGGGGAGTTTGCATTTAGGATTTTTAGTGTTAAGGTCATCTTGGCTTGGGTACCGTACAGGTCAATACTGAGGGGCTGCAGGTAGCACACTGGGTTATGTACAGTGCCAATAAAACTTTCTCTGTCTCCATCTGCTGGCAGGGAAGCAAAACCCAGGAGTCTGGACTGATCTGTGGTACTACAGGAACAAACTTAGCAGGTAAGAATCAATTTTCCTTTGTATTGTGAGAAGTTAAAACGTTCTCTGTTATGAACAGGTTAAACTGAGTTCCCTGAAGAGCCACAAGTAGCTGTGAGCATTACAGTGAGCCTCATCCTACAAGCTATCTCTGATGAAATTTGCAGTTTAATGTTGTATAAAGTTTCCTATATGTCTTTATTTTTTGCTGTAGCTTTGAGCCCACCTAAAAGAAAGGCCTTCAACAAGTGGACTCCTCCTCGATCTCCCTTTAATTTGATCCAAGAAACACTCTTTCATGATCCTTGGAAGCTGCTTGTTGCTACTATATTTCTCAATAAAACCTCAGGTAACTACCAAATTTTCACCTGTGTAACACAGAAGTTGGGGGGTGCAGTTGGTGTCCTGTGAATATGTAATGGACAAAGGGTATAGGTGCAGCTCCCCTCTTCCATCACATAACATTTTGTTTAGCTGCAATGACCAGGCAATAGACTTACAAAGTAAGAGCCCATTGAGTGACACAAGTTGCCAAAGCTCAGATCATTTAAAACTTTTTCCAAAGACTAAGCAGGGCCTTTGTCCACTACATTCCAGGCATGACATTTAGTTCCAAACTGAGCAATAGATTAGATGTCTTGCACTGTGCTTACTTCTGTTCTTTGTGGATTCTTGTTAGGCTAGCACCTGACCATTTTGGACAGTCACAAGGATGTGCAGCACAACTTTCACCACCTGTGCTCTTGTTGCAGGGAAGATGGCAATACCTATGCTCTGGGAATTTCTAGAGAAATATCCTGCCCCTGATGTAGTGAGAAATGCAGATTGGAAGGAAATATCAGAGCTGATTAAACCTCTTGGGCTTTATGAACTCAGAGCGAAGGCAATCGTCAGGTTTTCAGGTACGTTCTTGACAAATATATATGAGGGCAAAACCTCTCGATCCTCTCCTAGAGAAATTGGGGACAGACTGTCACTAATCGCCTTTCACCACAGATAGAAACCGTGGACAGTCCTCTCCCTCAGGAAGAAAGAGAACTCAGTCTCAGAAATATCAAAAACAAAATTAAGAAATCAGAGAAGAATTCTAGTAGCCATATCTGTCCTGTAAAAAACTGAAGTCTTTTTAGGATGTGACAATGTTCAAAGGAACAATGAAAGAGGTGTAGTACTTGAGCTTTTGAGACCACAAGAGTCTCATGGTCAGATATCGCATTTTTTACATTTAATCACAATCTACAGAGATTCCAAGAATCTGGAAAAAGATTAACATTTAGGGGTTAATCTTGTAACAGCCTGCATCAGAAAGTTGGCAAAATGCACACAAGTCAATATCAGTTTTAAAAGTGAACTTATGTTTACTTTGAAAATTACCCCAGCACAAATAGCCACACTAAATTTCGACCACTAAGGAAAATTTCAAGTTCAAATTCCTCCCCAGCTCTGTCCCCGGGAACACCTTCTCTCAGTCCAGATAAACTTTCATGCACACATCACATACTCGCATAAGTTTATGTGCGTTAATGAGCCATTTCTGCAGGTAAAGGATTGTTTAACCCATGGAAACAGCTTTGGAAATTATCCTCTTGATTGTTGCAATATAAAAATCATTATCCCTGAGGGGCGCTAGTGAGCAGTGCTGCAAAATGGCCGCATAATACCTTAGCTCCCCTCCCGATCCCTTCTTTAAAGGCATTTTAGAGCTGACAGCCCGTTCCTACCCATGCATCAGCGATCTCTCTTGCCGCACTCAGAGTTTGCGATGGCGACAAGACGGAGAATTCCAGACTTAAAACAATTTTCTTTCAGCATACTGGCGGATGAGCTCCCGCTCGACGAAGGTACTCAGACACCAGGCCTCCAGGGGGAAATGGCCGACGGCGATAGCCTACGCACCAGGCACGCGGAAGGCCCCGAAACTACAACCGGCTCCTCTCACATAGATTTCCCCACGTGGGATGAATTGCGGACCTGGTTTATTGAGCTCCGGAATGACCTCACAAATCACAGCGCGGAACTTTTAACATGCATAGCAGAGATGAAAGAGGATATCTCCTCCTTGGGCAAACGCGTCAGCGAATTAGATGTGCTGGTGGAAAGACAAAGTGCAAATCTGGATAATTTAACTGTGCAGGCCAAACAATTTTCTGCCGAGCTGGAAGCCCTGGAGGACAAGGTCGATGACCTTGAAAATTGCTCCCGCAGGTCAAATCTCCATATCCGGGGCATCCCCGAAACTGAGCACTACACTGATAGCATGCAGATAGCAATGGAGGTTTGCCAGGATCTTTGGAAGAACTCCAGTGTGGCCACCAACGAGGAGGTACCTTCCCTCGCTCTGGACCTAGAGCGGGCACACCGGGCCATGGGCCCCAAAAGGAATAACCAGCCAAGAGACATCATCATTAAATTTCATAATTTCAAGATTAAGGAAGAAATCATAAAACTGGCCCGAGCTAACCCGCAGTGGAAATAGCGTGACCATGCTGTCTCTCTTTACAACGATTTGGCACCTTCCACCCTACAAAAGCACTTCCAACTGCGAGAAATGACAGCCATTCTGAGATGGGAAACCATATGCTACAGATGGGCCTTCCCCTTCACATTGATTTTTCAACATCAAGTCATTACATACCGATTGAAAACAGTGCCTGAGGCAGCAGATTGCTTTACCCAAGCTGGAATTCATTTTGATTTTGCGCCAACATCAAGACCAGTTCAGCTAAGGCAGAGACTGTAAGATGATGGCACCAAGGTCCCTGACGAGGCTGGCTCCACAGACAACAGGACCAATTTGGGAGCACAACTGCGGATAAGGGCTGAATGCCAAGACCTATATCTCAGATCTAGTCTGATCTTTGAGTTCAGTCTCACCGTCTATCGGGACAGTTACTAGAGTATAGTAAATATCTCAGTTAACCTTGAACATCAGAGAAAAAATGATTAACTATTTGATACCTCTATGGATGGGTAGCTATTAAGAAGCACCATGCCTAATATACTTTACACTTTATAGCCATTTGTCTTAATTTTTTTTTCTTTTTTTACTAAGGGAGGGAGGAGAAGGGAGAGGGTAGCTGCTGGCCGGCAGCGAGGCACATCATGTACCCCCAAGGGTTTGATTCGCGGAGGAAGGATAGCGGATCACTTTCAGATAGGATTGGGGAGTTGGTGGTACTCTTTTCTAGTTTTAGTTCTAAATTCCACCATGGATCCTGGCTATTTTGCTGTGGTGATCACAGGGCATGGACGGTCTATTTAGGATATCATTTCTACAAGAAGCAGGCAGAATATGGCTTTACCTACACAGTAGGTTTAATGTTCACTCCTTGTTATGGTTAGGCTAATTTCTCTTAATGTTAAAGGTCTGAATACCTATCGTAAGCGGTTTCTACTCAAAAAGGAATTATTACATCAAAAAGCGGATATTGCATTTATCCAGAAGACACATCTAAAATGCAAACATGAGCATTTACTTTATTACAAGGATTTCTCACATGTATTTCTGGCAGCCAGCGGGAAAGGGGCTAAATATAAGGGTACCGGGATCCTTATTTCAAATCATTTGGTATTTGAATTTTTATCCCAGGTGGCAGATCCGAATGGGAGATTTCTTATCCTAAAAATCAAAATTGGCACTCAAATGTACACTCTGGTGTCTATCTAGCCCCAAATCGAGATCAGAGTGCATTCTGGCAGGAGGTACGTAAAATACTACTGCTCCACGCTGAAGGCCCCTTTATACTGGGCGGAGACTTTAATATTTCGCTACACCCTGATTTGGATACGTCTAATTCTCACTCTCTCTGCAACCCCAGGAAATTTTTTAAAGAACTCCTGGCTGACTGGAATTTAGTGGACATTTGGAGGCACCGGTTTCCCAAGTCCCGATCCTATTCTTTTTATTCTGCTCCTCATGATAGTTATTCCCGCATTGATTATTTTTTTGTGGATAAAATGCTGGGCAACCAGGTTCGGAAAGCTGACATAGATGTTATCACATGGTCCGACCATGCCCCCCCCATTGGTCTGGATATGGGTGATCGGGACGAGGGCAGCCGGTTTTGGAAATTAAATGCTTCATTGCTGCATGATGCCTCCTTTGCTAAGTCTTTGGACATGCAGCTGCAGGAATACTTTTGCCTGAATCGCAGCTCAGATATTTCTCCTAGCACTCTATGGGAATGTTCCAAGGCAGTTGCACGGGGGTTTCTTCTTTCTAGAGTCACCGCGTGTAAGCGTTTTGAACAGCATGCTAGACGAGATTTGTTAGATAAAATCACTACTATGTCTCAGATTCATGTGCGCACTCAATCGAACAGATGTTACCAGAAACTGCTAGCGCTTAAATCCGAATTATCACAATTAGATAATAAGCACATATTGTATGCCCTGGAAACTGCCAAGCAGAAATATTATGAGGGTGGGAACAAAGCTGGCCGCCTATTGGCGCGGCAACTGCGGGCTCGCCTCTCCCAAAATGTTATCTCTAAAATTAAAGACCTTTTAATGGCATCCTCGGACATCCGCTCAGTTTTTACAAATTTTTATAAAGAGTTGTATGCCCCGGAGTTGCATATATCTCAATTAGATATAGAGAAGTACTTACAAGATATAGGCTTACCCAGCCTATCCCTGGAACAGCAGCAAGGCCTGGATGCTCCTATCTTGGCCAGTGAGATAGAGTTGGTGATTAAGGGCCTTAAACCGGGTAAGGCCCCAGGCCTAGATGGCCTATCAGGGGAGTACTATAAGAAATGCGTTTCCTCCATAGCAGAACCCCTGGCCCAATTTTTTAATCATATCAGGGAGGGTGGGGGTATTGGCCTCCAAAACAATGTAGCGGGCATCACTGTATTGGCTAAACCTGGGCGGAATCCAGCGCAATGTGGCTCCTACAGGCCAATTTCGCTTATCAACGTGGATCTAGAAATCTTAGCAAGGGTTCTAGCCATGCGACTTAATTATCTCCCACAGCTTGTTCACTCTGACCAGGTCTGTTTTATTCCGCGGCGTATGGCTGCTGATAACATTAGAAAGGTCATAGACCTTATTTGGCGGGCACATAAGGAGAGGATCCCAGCTGTACTACTATCCCTTGACGCTGAAAAGGCGTTTGACTTGGTTCATTGGCCTTTTCTTTTCGCCAATTTAAAGAAAATAGCGTTTGGACCCTTTTTTCTCCAGTGGGTACAACAATTATACGCGAACCCCACTGCAAGGGTCAAAGTAAACAACAGGTATGGTCCGGCATTTCCCATAGGAAGGGGTACTAGGCAGGGGTGCCCCTTGTCTCCCCTGTTATTTGCCCTCTACCTTGAGCCTTTTGCAACTAAGATCCGCTTGGCAGCCGATATCCAGGGTATAACGCTGGGCAATTCGGAATATAAAGCTTCGCTTTTTGCGGACGATATTCTGCTCACCTTAACAGACCCAGCCCGCTCCTTAGTGGGGGTCACACGAGACCTTTGCAGCTTTGGCGCGGTGGCGGGCCTCAAAGTACATTTTCAAAAGTCTGAACTGCTTAATGTTACCTTGAGTCCGGATACGGCACGAGCCCTTAGCGCTAGATTCCCGTTTAAATGGGCTAAATCGCACATCAAGTATCTGGGGGTTCTCTTGCCTGCTGGGTTATCCGACCTGTTTTCTCTTAATTACACGCCTTTGGCTGACAGGCTTACCCTGGATAAGAGTAGGTGGAACCGCGGAACCTTTTCATGGCTGGGTAGGATTGCAATTGCCAAAATGACTGTGCTACCGAAATTCTTATATCTATTCGCATCATTACTACTTAGCACACCTCCTCTGGCTCTCCGTAATTGGCAGAAACGGATATTTAATTTCATTTGGCGGAGTCCCCCCCCTAGGTTGGCACGCCATGTCCTATATTTATCAAATCTGCAAGGGGTTTAGGAGTGCCCAATATCACTTGGTACTACAGGGCATCCCAACTGAGAGCCATCCTAGACATAAATCGAAGCAGGGACGTTAAACAGTGGGTCTCTATTGAATAGGCTATTCTAGGAACTATGGCTATTCAGGCAATATTCTGGCAACCACGCAACACCTGGCGGCCGGTGGGGGGCATTACTTGGTCCTTACATGTCACCTTGCAAATCTGGAATCAGTGCAGGCGGCGGTTAGTGGGCAATTTATAAGTATTTCTGTCAGTCCTCTCTTCTCTACAATACACATTTGCCGGTAGGTTATCAAACCTCACAGCTGAGTTCCTGGCGGGAGAGGGGAGTTTCTAATATAGGGCACATGATGTCTCAAGAGATGGTCCTCTCCTTGGCAGGGATGGCGGACATACTACCCTTTGGTCCGCAAGACTTTTTGGCCTATGCACAGGTGGCTCACTTCTTACAATCTTTGCAGCGCTCTAACTCACTACGCCCCGGTAGATCTCTGTTTGAGGTTTTTGTTGAGCATAGTGATAGGATTAAGGGCCACATCTCAAAAATGTATCAATCATTTTTTCCTGAGACGCCGGAACCATGCAAGTTTCACCTTCAGTGGGAGGCCGACTTGGGTGTGAGATTGAGCGTACAAATGTGGGAAGCTGTAATGCAAACGGCTAGGAGATGTTCGATCTCTTCAGGTTTGCATGAGAATTGCTACAAAATGGTTTATAGATGGTACCTCACCCCTGACAAAATTCACAGAATGTACCCTAAGGTGACGGATCTCTGTTGGTGTGAGTGTGACCATCGGAGCACTTACTTCCACATTTGGTGGGCCTGCCATTACATGATGCCCTTTTGGGAGGCATTGTTTACTTGGATTGGTGATCTCCTTCAGGTCCCCCTAACACCGTCCGCTGCTATGGCCCTATTACATATTTACCAGATACTAGGCAAGGCCCAGCAGAGCTTGTGCTCCCAAATATTCATTGCAGCCCGCAAATTGATAGCTCTCTGATGGAACTCGGCCCAAGTGCCCTCTCTCACGGAAGTTATTGGTAAGATACATTCTTATGCCAGGCTGGCCTCTCTCACTGCTGCCAAATATGATAGAATGCACTCCTTTCGGAGAACCTGGAAACCGTTTACTGATTACATAGCTAACCTGTCATAAGTTTTTGATGCTTCTCATTTGTCTTTTGTTTCTTTCAAATGCATGTTTTCTCTCATGTTTTCTCTCATGTACCAATGGATGAATCATGATAACTTAGTGCTACACGCCCTGCATACTAAGAGTATTTCTAAAGTTGCTATCTAACAGCTTATGTTGACAATATTGTGGAATGTATTTCTCATAGATTCACCACGACGGGGGGTGCTGGGGGAGGGGGGAGGGATGGGAAGGATTTAAAGATTTATTAGGCATTAACACGTGCATTTTCTTGTTGTTGTACTTTGTACTACATGCTTTAATAAAGCTTTCAATTAAAAAAAAAAAATCATTATCCCTGTACGTACCCAGATCAGTCCAGACTGCTGGGTTATGCCTCCCTTCCAGCATATGGAGACAGAGAAAAACTTGCAAGGCACCCCCTCTTAGACTGGTGTGCTACCTGTGATCCTTCAGTATTTCTCTGTCTCCAGCAAATGAAGTGGCAGAACCTGCGGTCCTGATCCTTTAAAAAAAAAAAAGAAAAAAAAAGAGGGAAAAGTTAGCCTCCAGTGAGGAAGGCCCTTGTTATTTTAATTCTACCTCTGGCTAGATCAATCAGGTTAAAAAAAAAAAAAAGAGTACAAGTCCTCCCAAGGGGTTGGAGCTATCCCCCTTGGTGGCAGGCACGGCTGGGGTTGGGGATCCTGAGAGCCTGATTTCCCTGGGCTTGGCTTTCAGACCAGTGAGAAGGGGCATTTACCAGTGGGCCAGTCCCTCCCCCTAAAGACGTTTTCATTTCTCTGGTGAGACCTAGATTAAAATAAATAAATAAATAAATAAATAAGATAGACCCAGGGACATTTCATTCCTCTCCTCTGGTCGTTGTGTGCAAAAAAACAAAAATAAGTACTTAGCTGTGCAGGTCTCCCGGGTCTCCGGAGGTACTCTTTTTTTACTTTCCCTCGTCGCAGCTCCTTCTGCTGATGCCATGGGGATCGTGGTATTCTGCCTGTGGGGAGCTGGCTGCGCGGCTTTCCTGCGATGGCTTCTGCTCCCGATGTCTTCCCGGGGGAGATGGCCCGTCGGGGGCGACAGGGAGCAACAGTGGGGTGTCTATAACGCGGTCCCGAGGTGCAGGGAAGAAACTATCTGCTCGGAGGACTCGGCCTGCCCGTTCCCGATCAGCGTGGGAACGGCAGCCATTTTGAATCCTCCTGGCTCTGATGCAGATCAGTGCTTGGGGGGGAGGGGATTTCCCACCACAGCTTTCTCTGCCGAATCTAAGCCCTGAGAGGCCTCAGGGCTCAGTGCCTGCTTCCCCCTGTGGTTTAGGCTTACCCCCGGGGGGGTCTTAAGACAGCATCCTTTTTCTTCACAGAACACAAAGCTTATCTGGAGGCAGAGGCTGATTTTCAATCTCAGGAGCCTCCGCCAGCGAAGGTTCCCAGACCTGCAGAGAATTAGGACAGTCCGAGGGATTTCGGACGCGTCAGGGACCCCGCTAGCTGAACCGCCTGACCTTTCATCACAAGCCCCCCCCCCAACGTAGACGCGGACGAGGAAGTTGAATAATCCATCCCAGTTGAGGGAGATGATCCACGGGTGCTAAGGTTCTTTCGGAGGGATGAGCTTGATCCTATGATCCCTCATGTACTTGCGGAGCTGGGGATTCAGGCTCCGCAGCAAGTTTCGGAACCTTCCACGGTGGATCCCATCCTGTCGGGTCTTTGTGCTCTGCCTAGGACTTTTCCTTTCCACCCGATGCTATTACAGCTCATGCTCCGGGAGTGGGACACTCCAGAGGCAAGTCTGCGAGTCGGAAGAACTATGGAGAAGCTCTCTCCGCTACCTGAGGAGTCGCTGGAGCTTCTCAAAGTCCCTAAGGTGGACGCGGCTAATTCGGTTATCACCAAGCGAACGATTCCGGTGGCAGGAGCAGCTGCTCTTAAGGACCTCTGAGATAGGAAGCTTAAAGTCCTTCTTAAACGGATTTTTGAGGTATCGGCGCTTAGCGTCCGTCTGCAGAAGTCTCATGCAGCGGGCAACTCTGAGATGGGTGCAACAGTTACTCACTGCTCAGGATCTTCCCCCGGCGGAGGCGGAGCAGGTAGAGGCGGCAGTGGTGTATACAGCCTTGTATGATCTCCTCCGTACTTCCTCGTGCACGATGGTCTCTGTGGTTTTGGCCAGGAGGCTTCTCTGGCTCCGCAACTGGTCCGCTGATGTCTCTTCCAAGTCTCAGTTGAGGGCGCTTCCATTCAAAGGAAAAGTTTTGTTTGGAGACTATCTCAAACATCTCATCAAGTCCCTAGGAGACAATAAAATGTACAAGCTTCCGGAGGACAAGCCTAGGCCTTCTAGAACCTTCAGTCCATCTCGTCCCCGATTTCGGGGGCAGCACCGTTTTCATCAGGGCAAAACTCCTTCCTTCGCTCCGCGACGGCCTTTGGCGAGGTCCCAGTTTTGGGCTCATTCCTTTTGCAGCTGTAGGCCTCCCCTCGACAGGGTCCCTCGGGGATCTTCTGGCAGCAAGCCTACACAATGAAGGTGCACCGACCCACTCCTCCGGTGATAGGGGGTCGTCTCTCCCTGTTTTTCAAGGAATGGGTCAAGATTACTTCGGACCAGTGGGTTCTAAGCATCATAGAGCACAGCTACACTTTAGATTTTGCTTGCCCGCTGCGAGACCATTCAGCTCCTAGAGGCCAAGGGTCTTTTGGTGCAGGGCCGAATATCTTGAACCACTCTTCTCCATTCTATCTTATGGCCTGACTCTTGAAAGATCATACTTGGCCCGATTTGTCATGGACCACCCTTTTCCATTCTATTGTTCGGCGTGGCTCTTGAAAGGTCACACTTGAGGAGGAAGGATTATTTCTCTTTGGTTATTTCAACTCTGTTGAGGGCTTGGAAGACTTCTACTTCCGTGGCTTATATAGGAGTCTGGTGCATTTTTTAGGAATTTTGTAGGGTCTGGTGATGGCCACCTGATGTGGTATGCTTCTAGTATTTTGTTTTTTCTTCAGGAGGGTCTAGATAAAGATCTGTCCTTAGGTTCTGTTAAGGTTCAGATTGCAGCCCTAACCTATTTCAGGGGGAAGATTCATGGAGTGTTCCCATTGGACGTGGTTTAGTTTTTGCGAGGCGTCAAGCTACATCCTCAGTTTCAGCCTTTGGTTCCTTAGTGGGATCTCAATCTAGTTGTCAGGGCTTTCGTTGCTGTGGCAGATTTCCTTGCAGGATCTTACTCTTAAAGTGGTTTTCTTGGTGGCTATCTGCTCGATGTGCTGGGTATACAAAATCCAAGCCTTGTCTTGTAGGGACCTTTTTCTGGTTATTAGATCCGATTTTGTGTCCTGTTGGTCATTGCCCTCCTTCTTGCCAAAGGTCTTATCTCCATTTCATTTGCATCAGTCAGTTATACTTACAGCTTTCTCGAAGTCTGAATGTCAAGGCAAAAATAGGTCTTTGCAATTTTGGACTTGCGCCAGGTCTTAGGTATTTTGAGGTGTCTCTTTCTGGAGGACTAATAGATTGTTCATGCTCTATAAGGGGGCATTTTAAGCAGCCTCCAAGGGCACGATCCCTCAATGAATTAGGGACACCATAGCTTCAGTGTATTTGCTTAAAGGCCATAGGGTTCCTGATTTGATTTGGGCTCATTCAGCAAGGGCTCGGTCTTCATTTTGGGTGGAGAAGATAGCAATTGTACCAAAAGGTATTTGCAAGGCAGCTACTTGGTCATCTTTGCATTCTTTTTCCAAGCATTATCACTTAGACATATCTACTGAAGGGAATGCCACCTTTGGAGTGGGTATCCTCAACTCGGCCTTAACTTCCACTCTCCCTAAGTAGTGTTGCTTTGGTACTTCCCACCTATTGGGACTGGACTGGTGTAACAGGATGAAATGGAAGGAGAAATTTTTACTTGTTAATTTTCTTTCCAGGAGTCCTGCTACACCAGTCCAAGACCCTCCCAGGAAATTGGGCCACATTGGAGGTTGTGCGGAGTATATGGCTCAGATTTCTGTATTTTGTATACATTTTCAGGGCTACTCAATGCAGAGTCATTATGTTGTATATTTCTCCCATTCTGTTCCTTTCCATCCGTTGAATTTTGTTTTTTGTTCCTGGACAGGTGAGCGAAAACACAAGGATTTATTGTTATGAATGTTATCTCATAAATCATTGTTAGTTTGGGTTTTTTTACTGCTTTAACATAGGGATACTGGATTCTTTCAGTGCTGACCACCTATACATAGTGTGCTCTGCCTCCATTTGCTGGTAAGGGGAACCAACCCAACTGTTGGAACTGGACTGGTGTAGCAGGATTCCTGTAAAGAAAATTAACAGCAAAAATGTCTCCTTTTTGCTGTGAAATTGGGACCCCTGCAAAGTTATTCATTTAAAATGTATAAATCTCTGTATCAAATAAGCCCAGAGCAAAGTGAAAAACACACACGCGCGCACACACACACACGTACACGTTCATGCACTGAATAAAATTCCTTTATAGTCCATGATGATTAAGGGATGTATAAATAAGCTAAAAATATTTTAGTTTGGGCATAAATTGAATAGCTAACCGTGAACTTTCAACAGTTTGTCTGAAATCCTGATATTCTGTACTCTCATTTCTCCAGGCACTGATTTCCAAAATCTCTGTACCAATAGGAAAAATGCCCTGTCACATGTCCCACTGAGTTTTGCTACTGCGATTGATGGAATTGTCAGCAAAGCCTCCTGGGAGGATCTTGGTGTACAGTCTGGGCAGTACAGGATAGTTCGGACCTGAATGGACAGGCTACAATCAGATAATTTTTGTTTCTTTTTTCCTTACTGCCTAGATGAATATCTGACCAAAAAGTGGAAATATCCCATTGAACTCCATGGTATTGGAAAATATGGGAATGATTCTTATCGAATCTTCTGTGTTAATGAATGGAAGGAGGTAAGGGATATCACAGGACTAAGATAAGATCTTTTCTTTAGTTTATTCATGTGTATTACTGAGGATCCAACAGATGAGGGATGAAATAAGGCAGTATATACATGCAGAAGTGATATTACATTACCTCTCTTGAACATTAAAAAAATGAGCCCTGAACATTGAGAGACTACAGGTCCCTGGATATAACACTTGCTTGGTGCTAGAGTTGCTCAACCTTTGACTCACATGTGACAGTGCACCTGAGGTGGAATGTAATAGCCAGATATGAATTCTGTATTCTTTTTATTACTATGTGACACTCTCTTTTCAGTTTCTCTCTGTCTCTTGGCATCTAGTTATCAAGGCAATATAAGGTGTGAGGGTCAGAGTATCTACAACCACACATTTCATCTGCCCTCTCAAGCAACAGCTAATTATGTAATAAATAGCTTGAATCCCCAGTTTGGTTCTGGGCGGCCTCCTGTATTATGGACTGATGCATGCAGAATCCTCAGTCTGTCTTGGCTATTTGGGAAATATCTAAATACCATGTGTCCCTTGGTCACCCTGAATTCCTGGGACCCAGTTCTAGTATCAAACCTATGGGGCAGTCACACTCACAATAGCATTTATCAATATAAAAACATAAGAAATTGCCATACTGTGTCAGACCAACCATCAAGCCCAGCATCCTGTTTCCAACAGTGGCCAAATCAGCCACAAGAACCTGGCAATAACCCAAACACCAAGAAGATCCCATGCTACTGATGCCAGTAATAGCAGAGGCCACTCCCTAAGTCAACCTATGTATTTGCAGTGAAAACAATTTGAAAACAAATTTGTACTGAATTGTAGTGCAAAACAGATTTCATTAGGACTAAATTTTACATACAGCTAGCTCGACTGCAACTGAGAGAGATATGCTCATTTCAAACCTCAAGCGAGAAGACCCCCTTATTATTTAAAACAGCAAAGACTTATTCATAACATGACTGTATTGATTACAGGTTCATCCTCAGGACCACAAGCTAAATAAATACCATGCCTGGCTCTGGGAGAATCACCAAAAGCTCAACCTTGACTGAAAGCAATCATCAGATTTATTTTTGATGAGACACCTCATGGCATTGACCTATGACATGCAAGCTTTCGAGTCAGCAGCAGTTGAAGCGTTTGACCATGCTTGAAATATATCTGCCTTTTGTATGTACGTTTATCTGTTCTTATTACTGGTTTAAAAGTTTTTAAAATTATACAATCAATGTAATGTAAGCATTTTCAAAACACTAGATTTTATTTTTTTATAATAAAGTGGGATTTCTTGTCAGTTTAAGGTTTATTCCTACTAACAAGCTATGCTAGAAGTCACTAGTGGTCATGATTTCCACCAAGAGAATTCAGTGGAGATTGCATGTTTACTAAATCAGTTAAAAGATATTTTAAAGAATTGTATTATGTTTTATATTGCTTATCATCTTGCTCACGTGACAGCAGTAAATAACGGCACCAGGGATGGTCAGCAGTTCCGCTTTCTGGAGCTCGGCTGCTGGAGGCATGCTTATGAGTGTAGACAATCTTGCAGGTGTCGGAGTGTCTAGTTTTCAGAGTATTTTGTAGCAATCACAATGGATTACTTAAACACTTGTCATGATATTGAAGGATACCATACCTGTGATAATATGTAATTTATTGTGCTTATGGGAACATTGTCTTCCTACTGAAGGCACTTCAAAGTGTGAGCACTTTCCTACCTTTTATAACATGGCTTATGGGGCAACTCTTGCTTTTAAAGCAACAATATTAGCTTAAGTCCTCAATATTACAGTGCATCTGGCTTCCTCTTTTTCCATTTTTACTTTATGTATCTATTTTTTAAATAAAATGAATGCATCTTAGAGTTATATCCTTTGTTTTGAATATTTCACTAGCCTTTGTATGGGTACCCTTGTTTTCATATTTATTGAATATTTCCTTTCCTAAATATATCCTACAGCTCTGTACATACTATGTTCCTGCTTGACATGTGCTGTAACAGTGATATATCTCCATGGGACTCTAATGAAGATCTGCTCTTCAGCTGTCTGTGCTGTCTTCATTCTTAACATGTATCAGTATGATGTCTGCATGGATCTCTGAGGAGCCACTCTTCAGCAGCCGCCTATGTTGTGTTTGTGATTCCTGCATGAAGCTCTGATAAAGATTTCTTCAGCTGTCTGTGCTGTATTCATGCTTTACATATAACATGACACTTGCAAACGGGTTCTAATGAGAATCAGCCAATAGCACCAATTTACTTAAATTTATAATGGCAGGCTTAGATAAGTGGAAGCTTTCCAATACCTTAAACACTATAATACCATCAATTCTGCTTGTTTGCAGTTCAGATGTGTATACATTTTGGTTTAATGCATGTTCCTTGGGTTTATTCATCCATGCCAGCAGATGGAGACAGAGAAAGTAAAACTGACACTGCTTTATATACACTGATGCTACCTGCAGGTCCTCAGTATTTCTTTGTCTCCAGCAGATAGTGACTGATGCATAAACCTGCAGTTTGTTCCAATATTTTTGGTCTTTTTTTTTTTGGTTGCTCTGAGCCTTCCTCCCAGGGATCAGGGTTCCTCGTGAGGGATCCCTACCCTGTTTGGTCAAAGCGGACGGGCTGGGGGTTGGTGACCCTTTTGTACGCACGATCCAAAGATAGCCGTGGGGTGTACATCTGGTGGTCCAGATCCCTCCCCTTCACGAGGTCACGTAGGTGACTGGGTTTTTTGTTTGGCTCTTTTTCCTCACTTTCCTCTCCTTTTGCTTAACTTGCTGAATTGAGCTGGACAGCTCTTTTCAGTGTTAAGAGCTGGAAGCTAAAGTGAGGGTGTGTTAAAATTGTTTGTTTCTTGAAGAAAAAAAAACTAGAAACAAAAAGAAGTCTAAGGAAAAGCAGGTAGGAGCAGTGAAGGTCAGCTCTCCCCCACCCCTGCTTGTGAATCAATTAGGTAACACTAAGGTGCATCGATTGCCGGAGGAGAAGCCTAAGGGCAGACAGAGTTTTCCTCCACGTCCGCGTTTTCTGGACAGTTGAAGGTCTCTACAACTGTGGAGCTCGTCGGCAACACAGAGGCCTTTATCATCTCGCAGTCAGTATTGGGGGCAGTTCTTTCGAGGAGGACAACGGCCCTTCAGAATTCCCATCACCGGAGGATCACAATGAGGCGAGGCCGGCCCACTCCGCCGTCCCTTATATAGGGGTCAGGCTTGTTTTTACGAGGAGTGGGCCAGGATCAGTGGGTACTCAAGTGTCATAAGGGATGGTTATGCCTTAGAATTTGCTCAGCCCGTCCGCGACCTGTTCCTAATCTCCCTCTTCGGCTCGCTGCAGAATCGCAGGGCAGTGCGGGAGACTTTGCACAGGTTGCAGCGCTTGGGGACCGTGGTTCCGGTGCCTCCAGACGAACTCCGAACAGGTCGCTATTCCATTTACTTTTGTGGTCCTGAAGAAGGAGGGATCCTTTCGCCCCATTCTCGATTTGAAATGCGTGAATGTGGCGTTGAAAGTCCCCCGATTTCGCATGGAAACATTGCAGTCGGTGATAGTGGCTGTACGCACCCAGGAGTTCCTGGCATCGCTGGATTTGACGGAAGCGTATCTTCACATTCCAATTCGCCAAGATCATCAACACTACTTCCAGTTTCAAGCGCTGCAGTTCGGCCTGGCCATGGCACCTTGTACCTTTACCAAATTCATGTTAATCGTAGTGGCGGCGTTGCGGCATCAGAGAGTCCTCATACATCCTTATCTCGCCGATTGGCTCATTTGGGCAAAATCAGAGTGCAGTTGTCAATTCCGCCGTACAAACGGTGCTTCAGACTCTGCGGTTGCTAGGCTGGGTGGTGAATTTGGCCAAGAGCCACCCAATCCCGTCTCATACTCTGGAGTATCTGGGGGCGAATATGACACAAGCCAAGGCAGAGCCTTTCTGATGGAGGAGAGAGTGCACAAACCTCAGACTCAGGTTCAGGAATTGTCACAGTTGCGTGACCCCAGAGCTTGGGATATGCTGCAGGTCCTCGGTTCGATGAATTCCACGCTAGATCTGGTGCTGTGGGCCTTTCGCTCATATGCGTCCAATTCAGAGAGCTCTTCTGGCTCAGTGGAGTCCGTTGTCGGAAGAGTTTCACCAGCCTGTCTCTCTCTCTCCTTCGGCCAGGGACAGTCTGTCTTGGGGGTTGCAGACACCCAACCTCATGTGAGGGGTCGCATTGGAAGTTCTAGATTGGGTGATCCTGACTACAGATGCCAGTCTTTCTGGATGGGGAGCAGTTTGTCAGAAACAAGTGGCCTAGGGCACCTGGTCGGCCAAGGAGGCTTCTTGGTCTATTAATCGCTTGGAAGCCAGGGCGGTACATTTAGCGTTACTTGCTGTTCAACCTTTAGTTCAGGGGCATTCGGTGCAAGTTGTTTCAGACAATACGACGGCCGTAGCCTACATCAACAAACGGGGGCACCAAGAGCCAAATTTTGGTTCAAATAGCGGCATCGCATATCGCAGGAATCGAAAATGTTCAAGCGGATTATCTCAGTTGCACTCTCCTCAATCTGGAAGAATGGGAGTTGTTGGACAGAGCGATGCGGCTCATTTGCAAGAAATGGGAATACCCTCATGTCGATCTGATGGCGACGCGCCACAATGAAAAGCTCCTCGTTTTTTCAGCAGACGGAAGGAGCATGGAGCAGAGGGCATAGATGCTGTGGTGTTACCTTGGCCGCAGGGAGCTCTCCACTATGTTTTCCCCCCATGGCCATTGGTGGGAAAGGTCTTAAGGCAGACATTCAGGGGAGGTGGTGCTGGTAGCTCCGGAGTGGCCATGCCACCCATGGTTCGTGGATCTGGTAAACCTCGCAGTAGAGGACCCGTTGCGGCTCAGTCACTTCCCTTGCCAACTGCGGCAGGCCCCCATATTTTCTGGCCAGGCAGATTGCTTTTGTCTAGCAGCTTGGCTTTTGAGAGGAGACGTTTGAGATCAAGGGGGTACCCGGAAACGAAAGTTACTTCCCTTCTCCAGTCTAGGCGGAAGTCCACCTCTTTATCTTACGCCGTGTCTGGAAAGTCTTCAAGTCCTGGTGTGTGGCTAAGGGAGTGCAGGCATTACAGGTTTCACTGTCCCACATCTTGTCTTTCCTTCAGGACGGCCTGGTCAAGGGCCTCGCTTTCAACTCTCTTAGAGTTCAGATGCGGCTTTGGCTTGTTTGAGAGGAAAGATGGATGGTTACCATTTGTCTTCTCATCCTGAAGTGATCAGGTTTATTTGAGGAGTCAAGAATTTTACACCCTCCTATAAGGTGAGTTTGTCCTCCTTGGAACCTCAATCTGGTCCTTCAGGGTTTGTGTGAGGCCCCGTTTGAATCTGTCTGCAGGGCGACTCTTAAAGATTTGACTCTAAAGATTGTTTTCTTGGTAGCCATTTGCTCTGCAAGGGGAATTTTGGAATTGCAAGCTCTGTCGTGTCGAGATCCTTTTCTTCACATATCGGACGTAGGTGTGTCTTTGCGGACAGTGCTATCCTTTCTCCTGAAAGTGGTTTCCGCCTTCTATGTAATCAGTCTGTAGAGTTGCCGGCCTTTCCGGATTTAGGAGCTTCTGAGTCTAATGCTTGAGAGTTTAGGCTGCTGGACATCCATAGAGTGTTGCTCCGCTATCTTAAAGTCACAAATGGTTTTAGAAGTGGTCCAAAGAAGGGGTCTCAAGCTTCCAAAACTACCATTGCGAGATGGCTTAAGGAGGTTATTAGCTCCGTTTACATCCTTAAGGATAAGCCAGTTCCGGAAAGCTTGAGGGCCCATTCCACTCTATCTCAGGCGGCCTCTTGGGCAGAGGCTCACTTGGTGTTGCCACAGGAAATTTGTAGAGCGGCAATTTGGAAGTCTCTGCATACCTTTGCGAGTATGTGGGAGTCTTGGTCTTTCGACGAAGGTGTTTTACGAGTGGGACTCTCCAGGTCCCACCCTGTTTTAGGGAGCTTTGATACATCCCAGGAGTCTGGACTGATCCGGGTAGGAAAATTTGGTTCTTATCTGCTAATTTTCATTCCTCTAGTACTTTGTCTTCCTATTATGATTACTGTAAACCTGCTTTATATTCACTGATTGTAAACACCATCATATTTATGCAACACTAATAGCAAAAAGAATAAGTTGTCTTATTTAGGAGTAAACCTCATATAAAAATGGCGAGCTTTGTTAAATTCAGATAGCCCTGTCAGCCATATAATAATTGTGCGGTCACTTCGATACCATTTTGATACCAACCGTCACTATAGTATAATCATTGGTTACTCCGGTTTTTCTTTTTTAGTTTTTTGCTTTGTTTTAACTTTTTGTAGGGCAGTAATATTTAAGTAGCACTTATCATGATTGTAGGTGCAGCGGGGATATCTGGCTGGCGGTGGCCCGACACGGCTCGTGTTTCTGACAGCTTCTTCAGGGGCCGAAACGTGCCAGTTCTATGGTAGAGAAAAGCTTTTAAGCATCAACATAATGAAACTTTAAATACAGAGCGCTGCTTACTACGCTTCAACACTTGTGCAGAGCCATTCATTGCTGTGCGAAGACGCAGGTTCGTCCAAAGTGAACATTGATTTTGAATACATTGAGTTACATAAAAAACTGATTAGGTCACAACTACATTCAGCTACATTGGTTCAATATCTGAATCAACAAATCATTCCTCGTGGTCTACGAGTAAATAAGTCACCGTTAGTATTTAGAGAAGATGATGCATTCGTGGCACGTTGGATCTCGATCCTAAACAAATGTTCCATAGATCTTATGGTTCTGATTGTGGAGGGGACCAAGGAGTCGATTGACGAGACATCACAAAAAATATCACAACTTCAAGATCAAATTATTCATGATTCTTCGGCTGAACGACTCCAGGAAATCATAGATAAACATAATACTAAATTAGAAGAGTTCAAGAACTCCATCAAGCAGTTCAAATTAAAAACTCTGAAAAGAGACGAGAACGATTATGCAACTAATAATGTTTATCGTTGGTTAAACCCTGAAGAGAATCCACCAGGCAAACACGTTACCTTTGAAGAATCGGAGGGTAGTGGATCCAACGACTCAGATGAGGGTGAAGCACCTAAATACCCTAAGAGAGGTTCATATACACAACCTTTTTTAGGGCGAGGACGCCGGGGCAAATGGCAACGCAGATCCCATCGAAACGACCCAGTATCTCAAACATACGCTCAACGAGAATATCGGAGCGAACACACTGCCCAGTACCAGCCCCAAGAAGGACCCCAGACATGTTCACGCACACAGTTCGATCCGCAGTAGTGAACACGTCGGATCACCCCCTCACCACTATGCAAGAACAGGTCCTCAACCTCGGACTATCTTTTGTCCCCCATCAAAAACATGACCCCTTTGAAAGTCGCATACTTTTGGCAAAATTCATTCGCAAGTTACAAATTAAATTATACTGTAACACTAATGAGATTTCAGCGGATAACATCTCTATAGTACGGTCGAAATCAAAATGGACCCCTCCGGGCCCATTAGATTCCCATATCAGCACATTTCGGGACCTAGTTCTTCAAGATATGACATCTTTTGAAAAATCCAAAACCCAGTCTTTTATTAATTTTTCCACGCCGTCTCGCCAAGCCTTGAAGTCATTGGCCCAGAATCCTCAGATCATTATCAAACCGGCAGGACAAGGGTGGGAGCATTGTTGTACAGGACCGTAACCAATATTTCCAATCTCTATTTCATCATCTTTCTGATCAAAAATATTATAAACCTCTTACAGAGGACCCTACTAAAGAAATATCTTTGCTCATTGAAGAAATGCTAGAAGAAAAAGTAACACCATTTCTCACACGTAAAGAAAGAAATTTTCTTCTGGTTAAATATCCCCGTATACCGGTTATGTACGGTGTACCCAAAGTACACAAGTCCATTACAGATCCTCCATTAAGACCTATAGTAGCCAGCAATGGCTCTATACTGGAACCTTTAGCGTTTTTTTTTTTAGATTATTTCTTGAAACCACAGGTAAAACGGATGCGCTCGTACACACAAGACACTACCCAGACCCTGAAAAAACTTGAACAACATTGTTTTCTAACGAGACCAACTGTCTTAATGACCATGGATGTAATCTCCCTTTATACCAATGTATCACATACCACCGCTTTGCTCACGATAGAAGAATCTTTAAAAGATACCATGCAAGACTCCAGAATTCCTTTTTGGTTTGTCTTTAAAATTGCTCAACTTGTTATCCAAAAAAATTATTTTCAATTTTCAGACCAATTTTGTTTTGCAAATCCATGGTATCGCGATGGGTTCCTCCGCAGCTCCATCCAGAGCAAATTTGGTTATGGATAGATTAGAAAGAACACAGATATATGCATCAAGATGGTTTAAGATGACTTCTCTTTGGATCAGATACATAGATGATCTCTTGATATTTTGGATAGCAGATATACCGTTGCTACAGGAATTTTCCCAATGGATTAACACTATTGATATGGATCTTAAGTTCACCATACAGTTCAGTAAGGAGAAAATTGCGTTTTTGGACATTCTAATTTTTATTCAAAATTCTCAGTTACATACCACAATTTACCGGAAGGATATTGAATGCAATAATTTACTTATGTATCATAGCTTTCACCCTAGAGCCTTTAAACAAGGTCTCCCTGTCAGCCAATTTTTTAGGCTGCGACATATATGCTCTTCAGACAAGGACTTTAAAGTCCAAGCTAGCGAGCTGGCCACAAGATTTTTTGGCCGTGGCTATCCATATGCTTCGGTGTATAAAGCCTATAAGAGAGCCTGGCATTCCCCCCGCCAAGCCCACTTAGAATACAAAACACGGGATCCTGTCTCCAAAGACATCTGCGTATTCACTCATACTGCAAAATCCCATCTTATCATGCAAAGTATTAAAAGGCACTGGCATGTGCTCCAACTTCATTCGGTTTTTTCTGAACTCCTGCTATTTGCATACCAGCAGAGTAAGAACCTCCGGGATCATATTGTTCGAGCAGCGGTGAACCAGCAATTTTCCATCACAACACAAGGCTGTCATACCCAATGTGGGAACTGTGACATGTGCCCAGCAACCATTTCAGGTCAATCCTGGCAACACCCTACAACAGGTTACATCTATAAAAAGAGAGCTGTAACAACATGCGACTCATCTTGGGTCATCTATTTAATTCAATGTCCCTGTCAACTTTTATACGTGGGATGCACCAGCAGAAAAATTAGAATACGCTTACGAGAACATAGAAGTCGTCTCAATACAGCCAACCTAGAAGCACCTATGGTCAGCCACTGCATAGCTCAGGGCCATATGTTTGATCAGATGCGATGGACAATCCTGGAGCAAGTAAAACCTAACCCACGAGGTGGTGATTTGAATCAATTTTTGAACCACCGTGAGCAATGGTGGATATACACTTTAGCCTCACAATCTCCGCAGGGACTCAACGAAATGGTCGAATGGTCTTCGCTCATTTAAGTTCTTTATTGGCAATTTACTAGAGTTAATTGACACGTCAATTACTTCCTTTCCAAATCACAGGCAGGTATATAACATACAACTTTTCAAAATGGCGGATCCAGCTGTCATCGAGTAACATTGCAGCCGAGTAGCAGAATTGTCTACAGGGCAGACTTGGGACTGTACGTATATCGTAGTAAGCAGTGCTCTGTATTTAAAGTTTCATTATGTTGATGCTTAAAAGCTTTTCTCTACCATAGAACTGGCACGTTTCGGCCCCTGAAGAAGCTGTCAGAAACACGAGCCGTGTCGGGCCACCGCCAGCCAGATATCCCCGCTGCACCTACAATCACGATAAGTGCTACTTAAATATTACTGCCCTACAAAAAGTTAAAACAAAGCAAAAAACTAAAAAAGAAAAACCGGAGTAACCAATGATTATACTATAGTGACTGTTGGTATCAAAATGGTATCGAAGTGACCGCACAATTATTATATGGCTGACAGGGCTATCTGAATTTAACAAAGCTCGCCATTTTTATATGAGGTTTACTCCTAAATAAGACAACTTATTCTTTTTGCTATTAGTGTTGCATAAATATGATGGTGTTTACAATCAGTGAATATAAAGCAGTGTCAGTTTTACTTTCTCGTCTCCATCTGCTGGTACCATCAGCGGTATCTCCGGTTTATGGTCCTCAGCAAGCATTACCAGTTTCAGGCACTTCACTTCGAGCTGGCAACCGCTCCGCACACATTTACCAAGGTGATGGTGGTCACAGCGGCATCTCTCCGTCGCCATGGGATCCTGGTCCATCCCTACTTGGACGACTGGCTCATTCGAGTGAAGTCAAAGGAACTATGCGAGGCGACGGTCGCCAGGGAGGTGCAGACACTTCACGCTCTCAGTTGGATCATCAATGCAGACAAGAGCCAGTTGTCCCCCGCCCAGGTCCTGGATTTTTTGGGGGCGATATTCAATACTCTGATTGGGAAAGTCTTCCTGATGCAGGATCGGATAGACAAACTCATGTCGCAAGTTCGGTGTCTCTTGTCCCTGCCAGTTCCCAGGGCGTGGGACTATTTACAGGTTCTTGGTTCTATGGAGTCTACTCTGGAGTTGGTCCCGTGGGCTTTTGCTCATATGAGGCCGTTGCAAAGGGCTTTGCTCTCACTTTGGGACCCCAAGTCGGAAGCTTTTACCCCTCCAGGAACCGGCCAGGTCCAGCCTAGCTTGGTGGCTGACCCACGAACACTTGTCCCGAGGGATAGATCTGGAGGTCCCTCAGTGGACTATTGTGATGACGGATGCCAGTCTTTCCGGCTGGGGGACAGTTTCCCAATCTCAGGTAGCCCAAGGCCAATGGATGCAGCAGGAAGCGCAATGGTCCATCAGTTGTCTCAAGACCAGGACAGTCCGCTTGGCCCTGCAGAAGTTCTTGCCTCTGGTTCTTCATCAGTTGGTGAGAGTGTTCTCTGACAACACAACGATGGTAGCATATATCAACTGGCAAGGAGGCACAAAGAGACGTCCTGTAGCCGCAGAGGCGGACGAGCTCATGGCCTGGGCAGAAACTCATCTGCTCAGGATAGCAGCTTCACACATTGCTGGGGTAGACAACATACAGGCAGATTTTCTGAGCCGTCTGAGATTGGATTCCGGAGAATGGGAGCTGACTGACGAGGCGTTCGTGTTGATATCTCATCGCTGGGGGATTCTCCGTTTGCATCGATTAGCGACTCGAGGGAATGCCAAGGCGCGCACTGCTTCAGTCGCAGAAGACGGAGCGGAAAGGGTGGACACTTGTCCTCCCATGGCCTTGCGACATTCTGCTTTATGTATTCCCTCCTTGGCCTCTGGTAGGCAAGGTCTTGAGAAGGATAGAAGCCCATCCGGGAGCGGTGGTGCTGGTGGCTCTGGAATGGCCACAAAGGCCATGGTTCGCGGATCTCCTCAACCTTGCAGTGGATGGGCCCTCCGTCTGGGTCATCTTCCGAATCTCCTGCAGCAGGGTTCCAGTATTTTTCAACCATGTGGATTGCTTTTGTCTAGTGGCTTGGCTTATGAAAGGTGGCAGCTGAGAAAGAAGGGGTATCCGGATTTGGTGATTTCCACTCTTTTACAGGCTCGCAAAACTTCCACCTCTCTTATGTATGTCCGAATCTGGAAAGTTTTTGACTCTTGGTGTAGTAGGTCGAATGTTTCACCTAGGCAGGCCTCGATAGTCCACATTCTAGCCTTCTTGCAAGAGGGTTTGGTAAAAGGGCTAGCTTTCAGTTCTCTCCGGGTTCAAGTGGCGGCGTTAGGATGTTTACAGGGAAAGGTGGACGGTGTGTCCATAGCAGCTCATCCGGATGTGGTTCATTTCCTTCGGAGCGCTAAGCATTTGCATCCACCACGTCGAGCTGTTTGTCCATCCTGGAGTTTGAATTTTGTCCTTAGGACGTTGTATGAACCTCCTTTTGAACCGCTCAGGTGCGTCACTCTGAAGGATCTTATGCTCAAAACGGTGTTTTTTGGTAGCTATCTGTTCGACTCGGAGAATTTTGGAAATTCAGGCCCTATCTTCTCGCGAACCTTTTCTTAGGTTTTCCGATTTTAGTGTTTCTCTTATAACTGTGCCGTCCTTTCTGCCTAAGGTTGTATTGGCTTTTCACATGAACCAATCCGTTGAGTTGCCTGCATTCCCGGATTTTGGATCAGAATTCTCCACATGCTCGTAAATTGAAGCGTTTGGATGTCAGGCGGGCGCTGATGCGTTACTTGGAGGTCACTAATGATTTTCACCTGTTGGATCACCTTTTTGTCTTGTGGAGCGGTCCAAGGCTGCCAAGGCTACTTTTGCCCGGTGGTTGAAGGATGCTAATGCTTCAGCATACATATGTCACGGGCGAGTAGTTCCAAAGGGTCTTAGGGCTCATTCGCTCCATTCTTAGGCGGCGTCCGGGGCAGAAAGTCAGTTGATTTCCCCTCAGGAGACAATTAAAACATTGGTACAGTCGGCTCTGGATAGTCACATGATCACGAACCAGGAGGCTAAATTTTTGATAAACACGACCCCAGTTACACCAGTGTTTTATATCCTCCCCAAGATACATAAGACGCTGATACACCCCCCTGGGCGTCCCATAGTATCCGGTATTAACTCTCTGCTTGAACCGTTGTCTAAGTTTGTGTACGTATTTCTTAAGCCCTTTGTATCACACATTCAATCGTACGTGAGGGATTCGTCCCATCTAATTTCTATTTTACAGAATTTTCCAGTCCCTCCGGGTGATTTCTTTTTTGTGACCCTTGATGTGATTTCGCTTTACTCTAATATTCCACAAACTGAGGCTCTACAAGTAATCGAGGATATTTTGGACACTAGACCTGCTCCGCACCGGGTTTCCACTGCATTCCTGACCAAACTCTCTGAATTGGCCTTGACAAAAAAATTTTTTGAATTCGATCAGATTTTCTATCAACAAATTAAAGGTACTGCCATGGGGGCCACTATAGCCCCCAGCTTGGCGTGTCTCTATATGGACCGTTTTGAGACTTCCTTTATATATCTTTCAGAATGGTTTTCAAGGGCACCATTATGGCTACGATATATAGATGATATCTTGATTATCTGGATAGGATCTGATATACAATTCTTTTTATTTTTTGACTGGCTGAATTCTTTAAATCCCCACATCCAGTTTAATTTTTGCATTCATTTACAGCAAATCACGTTTCTTGATATTTTAATCAGTGTTGAGAACAATCAATTTGTTACCACTTTATTTCGCAAACCTACTGACCGGAACACTCTACTGTCTTATTCTAGTTGTCACCCTAAACCCCTGAGGGACAATATTCCTACGGGCCAGTTTCTTAGACTGCGCCGTCTATGTTCATCCCGTGGTGACTTTATACACCAATCACAGATTATGTCCCAGAGATTTTTAGACAGAGGATACCCACAGCGGGTTGTCAAAAAAGCCGTTAAAAGGGCATTATATACCAACCGGGAGTGGCTTTTTCTCCCTTCTTCTGAAGATGACATTCAATCTTTTAACTGTGTATTGCCCTTCTCGGTTGTGAGTAAACCTATATCTTTAATGATTCGCAGACACTGGCATAATTTAGCCCTATCTGTTTTGCTTCAGGGTTCTTTACGTTTTTCTTTTCGACGTGGCAGTAACCTCCGTGATCAACTCGTCCATACGAGGTTTGGCAGGAATGCGGTGGTCACTCGGGGGACGGGATGTCACAGCCCTTGTGGTCGCTGCACAATGTGCAGCCACACTTCTGTTATCTCGACCTTTAAACATCCTGGCTCTGGACAGATTTTTCAACTCCGTGGGGTGTCTGACTGCACAACTAAAGGGGTAGTTTATGTAATACAGTGTCCTTGCCCCCGTTTATACGTGGGCAAAACTAAGAGAATGGTGAAAATTCGTATCATTAAACATTGTTCTAACATTAGACTCCTCAGAACTGATGAACCTCTAATGTCTCATTGGATTCAGTTGTGCCATTCTATCTCTGACCTGTCATTTTTAGTCTTGGAGATTGTTCCCCCCTCTGTGAGGGGTGGAGATTATGCTGAAATGTTAGGGAGAAGAGAACAACGATGGATTTTTACTCTTAATACCATTCACCCTCACGGGCTTAACAAGGACATCGAATGGCATTTATTTGGTTAAACTAAGGGGGCGGGACTATTTTTGACGTTCTCGCGATGGCATCTGTTTTGGCGCCAAGGCTTCTTCTTTAAATAAGCTGACAGGGTGAGGGCGCTCGCGCTCCATGGTTCAATTTAAAGGTATGCATTTACACTTTAACTTTGATGTTATAGTAGCCTTCTGTTCTGTTCCAATTTGATTTCATTTGTTTGTATTACAGAATTTATAATTACTGTGGTCCCTCCCGATGCAGCCACCAGCAAAATACGGAACCGTGTCGGGGGACTGATACTTGTTTGCCTATTGATACACTTGTGGAGTTGCCGTTTTTCAGTGACTGTAAGAATAAGATTGCATTAGTACACTTTATACAATTTGTGGAACCGTAAATCTTTCCCTTGCACGTTGTGTTGTGGAATACTTGCTTAGTGCAAGGCATTGCTTCTGTTGTTCTATTTGGCTTATTCCAGATTTCAATTACCCCAATATTGACTGGATAAATGTAACAGCAGGACTTGCTGGAGACATAAAGCTCCTGGATGTAATAAATGACTGCTTCATGGAGCAATTGGTTCAGGAACCAACAAGAGAGGGAGCTATTTTAGATTTAATTCTTAGTGGAAAGCAGGATTTGATGAGAGAGGTAATGGTGGTGGGGCCACTTGGCAACAGTGATCATAACATGATCAAATTTAAACTAATAACTGGAAGGGGGACAATTAGTAAATCTGCAACTGTAACACTAAACTTTCAAAAGGGAAACTTTAATAAAATGAGGAAAATAGAAAAAAAACTGAAAGGTGCAGCTGCAAAGGTTAAAAGTGTTCAACAAGCATGGACATTGTTTAAAAATACAATCCTAGAGGTGCAGTCCATATGTATTCCACACATTAAGAAAGGTGGAAGGAAGGCAAAACGATTACCATCATGGTTAAAAGGTGAGGTGAAAGAGGCTATTTTAGCCAAAAAAAATCCTTCAAAAATTGGAAGAAGGATCCATCTGAAGAAAATAGGATAAAACATAAGCATTGCCAAGTTAAATGTAAAACATTGATAAGACAGGCGAAGAGAGAATTTGAAATGAAGTTGGCCATAGAGGCAAAAACTCATAATAAAAACTTTTTAAAATATATCTGAAGCAAGAAACCTGTGAGGGAGTCGGTTGGACCATTAGATGACCAATGGATTAAAGGGGCTCTTAGGGAAGATAAGGTCATTGCAGAATGACTAAATGAATTCTTTGCTTCCGTGTTTACTAATGAGGATGTTGGGGAGATACCAGTTCCTGAGATTGTTTTCAGGGGTGATGAGTCAGACGAACTGAACGAAATCACTGTGAACCTGGAAGATGTAGTAGGCCAGATTGACAAACTAAAGAGTGGCAAATCACCTGGACCGGATGGTATGCATCCTAGGGTAATGAAGGAACTAAAAAATGAAATTTCCGATCTATTAGTTAAAATCTGTAACCTATCATTAAAATCATCCATTGTACCAGAAGATTGGAGGGTGGCCAATGTAACCCCAATATTTTAAAAAGCCACCAGGGGCGATCTGGGTAACTATGGACCAGTGAGCCTGACTTCACTGCCGGGAAAAATAGTGGAAATTATTCTCAAGATCAAAATCGTAGAGCATATAGAAAGACATGGTTTAATGGAACACAGTCAACATGGATTTACCCAAGGGAAGTCTTGCCTAACAAATCTTCATTTTTTTGAAGGGGTTAATAAACATGTGGATAAAGGTGAACCAGTAGATGTAGTATATTTGGATTTTCAGAAGGCGTTTGACAAAGTACCTCATGAGAGGCTTCTAAGAAAAATAAAAAGTCATGGGATAGGAGGCGGTCCTTTCGTGGATTACAAACTGGTTAAAAGACAGGGAAACAGAGAGTAGGATTAAATGGTCAATTTTCTCAGTGGAAAAGGGTAAACAGTGGAGTGCCTCAGGGATCTGTACTTGGCCCGGTGCTTTTCAATATATATATAAATGATCTGGAAAGGAATACGACGAGTGAGGTTATCAAATTTGCGGATGATACAAAATTATTCAGAGTAGTTAAATCACAAGCGGATTGTGATACATTACAGGAGGACCTTGCAAGACTGGAAGATTGGGCATGAGAGGTCTAGAATGGGTAGATATGAATCGGTTATTTACTGTTTCGGATAGTAGAAAGACTAGGGGACACTCCATGAAGTTAGCATGGGGCACATTTAAAACTAATCGGAGGAAGTTCTTTTTTACTCAACGCACAATTAAACTCTGGAATTTGTTGCCAGAGGATGTGGTTAGTGCAGTTAGTATAGCTGTGTTTAAAAAAGGATTGGATAAGTTCTTGAAGGAGAAGTCCATTACCTGCTATTAAGTTCACTTAGAGAATAGCCACTGCCATTAGCAATGGTAACATGGAATAGACTTAGTTTTTTGGTACCTGCCAGGTTCTTATGGCCTGGATTGGCCACTGTTGGAAACAGGATGCTGGGCTTGATGGACCCTTGGTCTGACCCAGTATGGCATGTTCTTATGGCAGATGAAATTTAATGTGGACAAGTGCAAGGTGTTGCATATAGGGGAAAATAACCCTTGCTGTAGTTATACGGTTAGGTTCCATATTAGGAACTACCACCCAGGAAAAAGATCTAGGCATCATAGTGGATAATACTTTAAAATCGTCGGCTCGGGACTTGGTGGGACTTCGCCGAACCTTTCTTCAGACGTGGGAACCCTATCTACAACACTTACCCCACAGAGCTCGAAGTTTGGTACTCAATGGTTGAACACGTTCATTATGATTATAACCCGGCATTATTTGTCTTACAGTTGTAGATCTCTGGGGGTGGTGACGGGGAGGAACTTTAGGTGGCTTTTCTCACTTTATGTATGGTATTTAATGGAGCCTTGTGAATACAAGGGAAGATATAAGGGCTCCACCCATAAGTGGGAGGAGGAGGGTCACGTTTATCCCTTTAGACCCTTCAGCGGACCCAACCTAACACCCTAATCACTCAAACAAGAGACCTGGGAGTAATAATTGATAGTCATCTGAATTTAAAGAAATTCGTCAATCACACTGCCAAGGACTGCTTCTATAAATTGCAGGTGCTAAAAAGACTTAAACCGCTCTTACACTTCCAAGACTTCAGATCAGTGCTACAGGCCATTCTGTTTTCTAAGATAGACTATTGCAAATCCATCTTGCTTGGTCTTCCTGCCTCTACTACCAAACCCCTTCAGATGCTCCAGAATGCGGCCGCTAGAATCTTGACTAACACAAACAGAAGAGAGCATATCACGCCCATTCTCAGAGAGTTACACTGGCTCCCAATAAGTTTCAGAATCCTTCATAAATCTCTTACCATCATACATAAAACCTTCTACCATCAGATCCCCATCGACCTGCAACTCCCTCTCAGACACCATACTTCCGCAAGACCAATCAGGGAAGCCTACAAAGGCTCTCTACACACCCCTCCCATTAAATCCACACATCTGACAACTTCCAGAGAATGGGCCTTTTTGACAGCGGGTCCAGCCATCTGGAACGCCATCCCTCCCGATCTTAGACTGGAACCTTGTTTGTTGACTTTCAAGAAAAAACTCAAAACGTGGCTGTTTCAACAAGCCTTTCCCACAATCTAGACCACCACAATTCTCATACTTAGCCCAGCCATCCATTTCGCGCTATATCACACAATATATTTACTTTGTTTTGGCTTTTGAGTTTTCTGTCCACTTCTAGCTGCATCTTATTCCCAGTTTCGTCTCCCCTGTTCATTGTAACCTTCATCGCTGCATGTTTACTTTAGCCATGGTTGTTTACTGTTTATTGTTATCATACCCCGGTTCTATGTAAACCGATATGATATGATTAGTTCATGAATGTCGGTATAAAAAAGTATTAAATAAATAAATAGATAAAAATATGAGTGATCGCCTACTTTAGCTTTCATGGTATTTGTATTGCTCTTCTTATGTTTACTAATTTATCTGTTGTTACCATGGTTTATGAATGGTGTACACTGTTTTCTTTATGTATCACTTAATAAAATATATTGAACATAAAATCGTCGGCTCAGTGTGCTGCAGTAGTCAAAAAAGCATTCAGAATGTTAGGAATTATTAGGAAGGGAATGGTTAATAAAATGGAAAATGTCATAATGCCTCTATATCACTCCATGGTGAAACCGCACCTTGAATTCTGTGTACAATTCTGGTCGCCACATCTCAAAAAAGATATAGTTGCAATGGAGAAGGTACAGAGAAGGGCAACCAAAAATGATAAAGGGGATGGAACAGCTCCCCTATGAGGAAAGGCTGAAGAGTTTAGGGCTGTTCAGCTTGGAGAAGAGACGGCTGAGGGGGGATACGATAGAGGTCTTTAAGATCATGAGAGGTCTTGAACGAGTAGATGTGAATCGGTTATTTACACTTTCGAATAACAGAAGGACTAGGGGGCATTCCATGAAGTTAGCAAGTAACACATTTAAGACTAATCAGAGAAAATTCTTTTTCACTCAACGCACAATAAAGCTCTGGAATTTGTTGCCAGAGGATGTGGTTAGTGCAGTTAGTGTAGCTGGGTTCAAAAAAGGTTTGGATAAGTTCTTGGAGAAGAAGTCCATTAACGGCTATTAATCAAGTTTACTTAGGAGCGGATTTTAAAAGGGCCGCGCGCGTAAATCCCGAAGGATTTACGCGCGCAGGGCCCTCACGCGCCGGCACGCCTATTTTGCATAGGCCGCCGGCGCGCATAAAGCCCCTGGACGCGCGTAAGTCCCGGGGCTTTCGAAAAGGGGCGGGAGGGGGCATATCCGGGGGCGTCCCCGAAACGACGTGGCGTTTCGGGGGCGTGCCACGGCATTTCGGGGGCGGGCCTGGGGGGCGTGGCGCCGGCCCGGGGGCGTGGTCGAGGCCTCCGGACCAGCCCCCGGGACCGGAGGACGGAGCGGGGCTGCCGGCGACGCGCGCAAAGGTAAGGGGGGGGGTTTAGATAGGGCCGGGGGGGTGGGTTAGGGAGGGGAAGGTGGGGGGAGGGCGAAGAAAAGTTCCCTCCGAGGCCGCTCCGAAATCGGAGCGGCCTCGGAGGGAACAGGCAGCGCGCGCTGGGCTCGGCGCGCGCAGGTTGCACAAATGTGCACCCCCTTGCACGCGCCAACCCCGGATTTTATAAGATACGCGCGGCTACGCGCGTATCTTTTAAAATCCAGCGTACTTTTGTTCGCGCCTGGTGTGCGAACAAAAGTACGCGCTCGCGTATTTTTTAAAAATCTGCCCCTTAGGGAATAGCCACTGCTTTTAATTGCATAAGTAGCATCTTCTTAGTGTTTGGGTAATTGCCAGGTTCTTGTGGCCTGGTTTGGCCTCTGTTGGAAACAGGATGCTGGGCTTGATGGACCCTTGGACTCACCCAGCATGGCAATTTCTTATGTTCTTATGTACCCCAATCCACCATACTAGGATCCAACATCAGATTCCCATCTCCCCCTAATTAATACTAGACTCCCTCTTATTTAGAACACCCACAAAACAATCTCAAAATTAAGCCACCAACTACAGCAGTAGCATGCGAATAAGTGTGACTAGGGCTTCCCCGGCTTCTATGAATTCATGTAAAAAGTAGTTTCTTTATAGGCAGAAACAACAACAAAAAAAAGTAATAGTGAGTATAAGGCTCACTAAAATGTAATATAACCCTGATAATATAATCACACTGCAAAATCAAAGATTATGCAGGGCTGTTACTCAGTTAACAACGTTGCAAATCTAATAGATGTGCATTATAGCCAAAGCTCCTCAAGGGTGATATGGGAGACTGATCGACAGTTACAGGAAATGTTTAGTTAAAGTTATTACTGCTCAAGGAGGTTCCACCAGTTACTGAATGAAGGGCTCACATACTATTTCACACAAGGATACTGTTGCAGCCTGGGAAGCTGCAGTTCGAGAGTGGACCCTTGAGCCGAACCACCCTGGGTAGAGTAGCTCGGGAGGCGGAGCCACAGGCACAGATCTTCACCCGGGAACCAGGAACCCCCCAGGAGGAGCCCGTAGGGTCCTGGAGCCTTGGGACTTAGGAGACACACATATGGATCTTCACCCGAGAACTGGGAACCCCCCAGGAGGAGCCCGTAGGGTCCCAGAACCTTGGGACTTGAGAGTGCAGATAAGCTCTTCACCCGGGAACCGGAACCCCCCAGGAGGAGCCCGTAGGGTCCCAGAACCTTGGGACTTGAGAGTGCAGATAAGCTCTTCACCCGGGAACCGGAACCCCCCAGGAGGAGCCTGTAGGGTCCCAGTCCCTTGGGACTTATGCACAGTGTCAGTCTCTATAGAAAGGCCCGGGCAAGGAGTAGGCACAGAGTCCAGCAGCAAGGGCCAATAGGCCAGGGAGCACAGAGCAAGCGGGAGCAGGGTCAGAGTCAGTAATGTCTTGAATGGAACTTGCAGGGTGCAATATGGGAGCCAGCAGCGAGTAGGCCTGAGCCTGGCAGGAAGTAGAAGGTATCAAGGCCCAAGATAGTCTGGCCGTAGTTCCAGCCCAGACCTGCGTAGGACGCTGTCCGGAGGACAGGAGCGCAGCAGCTGCGGCAGAGAAGCCATGGACTGAGGCAGGCGGCAGGCAACAGCAGAGTCAGGAACGAGCAGAGGTCGGTGGCTGGCGGCAGGCAGAAGCAGAGTCAGGAACGAGCAGAGGTCGGTGGCTGAAGCAGTACAACGGAAGTGCAACTAAGAACTACACACTGTAGCGACCCTCGTTGCAAGGCAATGAGAGGACTGAAGAACGCCGGTTATATCGGCCTTGGGGCGTGGCGTGGCCAGCTCAGGCGGGGTCAGGCTTCCGGTGAGCGTACGTCCATAACGCGCGTCCCCGCGTGCGCGCGGGGCGGCAGCGAGACGGCCCAGCAATGGCGGACGCCCCGAATACTCAGCAGAGCCGCGGAGGCGGCGTTCCCGGCCTCGGAGGTGAGCCCTGATTACCGCCAGTAAGGGGAAAGCGGTGGAGACCGCAACAGATACTTACTGTTGAATATTTTTGTTTAATAATCAAAATATATCCTTTTTATCTGGACTTATTTATTCAATAGGGATTATCTTTCCCTTTTAGGATTTAGATTAGCATCTATTCATTTTGTGAATAATAAATTGTGCTAAAATACAGACCATCCTAGGGGTTCATTAACTTCTCAGTACTGTACTTACAAGATTTCCCAGAAAAAGGGAAGAAAATAATAAACATTGAACTTTACAAATCAAGTGATGAAGACTCAAATTTATTTGCAGTGCAACACTTTCAAATTCAAACAAAAATGTTTTGGATGCCTTAATGGCTGACTTAAGTTGGCAATATGAAAAATTAAATGACATTTTATCTAATTGAGTTTCTATCTGCCACATCACTTGCAAGTATTAATTCATCTGACTTACATTAGCATTAAAATATAAGGAAGATTTAAATGGTTCAGATATTTCTGCAGAAATTGAAAATTTCAAGTATCAAGCTTTGTCAATATTTGCCATGAAAATAGCTACCTCATTCCATCTTTTGCTGATCCATGAATATTTTCATTAATACGGTAGTAGTAGTCCTCTGAGCACTTTGTTCCTCAGTGTTGGTTGCTGCCTTGCATATTCTTTTTCTGTGGTGCCCTCTCTCTGCTCCTGTGCCTCCCTGCCTCCTGCCCCTGCTTGGTCTGTTCTTGGCCCTGTGTTTATCCTGTTCTTCTCTCCTTGATCTTCTGGTTTTGACCTTAGCTTGGACTTGGACTTCCCTGGATTGCTGCGCACATCCAGGGGTGGATTCCCGATGACGACCGGCCCGGGGATTCGCCGCCCCGGCGGGCCCAGGGGATACCACATGGTCTGCCGAGCGCATCTCTGTCACAGCCACACTCGGCAGACCACGTGACTAGAGCGACCGGCCCACCGGGGGATGCCCGATCCCCCGACACGCCAATCCACCCCTGCCCACATCTGACCCCTGCCTGGATTTGTGGTCTGCTACCTGCCGCCCTTAGCCCATCTTCCGGATTATGCTGCCTGCTGCCTACCTCTACTCCCGGTGTGACTCTTGGATTCCGCTGTATTCAGACTGTCCTGATCTTCGCCTGGACTCTGACTTGTGCTCCTTGGACCATCCCTGGGACCCACCTAAGACCTGCCAGCCATCAGAACCCAAGGGCCCAACCTTTGGGGAAGACAGTTGGTAAAGGCGAAGCTCCTTTCTATCCCTCATCAGGATATGTCCACCTGCTGCAGTATGCCCTACTACAGCCCAAGGGTCCGTGAAAACTGACAAGCCACCCCTGGCCAAGGATTACTTCCTGGTTGGATGGATGGTGAGGGGAAAATTAAAAATGAGAGAAAAAAAAATAATGGGTTTGCAAATGAAAGCTCATGGAGCTGTAGCCCTAGCAAAAGCTTGTCTGACTGAGCTGGAAGAAGAAATTGTTACCCTTCCACCACCCTTAACCCTTTTCCCAAAAAGCTGCTGCTGTCACTAAGAAATCAGAAGAGCTGCAGCGCAGATGCATGCAGCACAATCCTATAATGGTTTTGACAATCCCTCCTTATCTTTCTGCCCAAACCTTCCTTTGCACTTACACCTACATCTATTTTCTGGTACAAGCAATTTCTTTCCCTCCTTCACCTCTCCAGGATTTTTCCCACTAATCTATTTTTCCCTTTTTCTTACTCCTCATTCCCCCTCTCCTCCCTCAGGCTGCTGCATTTGACTAAATGCATTCTTCTAGACTTCACAGGTCATTCCTTCTTTCTTTTCATTTAGCAGTGCTGGACTGGGCTTCATTTGTCTTCTTTAGCAATGCTAGGCTGCAACTCCTCGCCTTTGCCCAATAGCTCTTGGCTGTGGTCCTTCTCTCAGCAGCACTGATAATCCCAGACCACAATACAGCCTAGAACTTGCTGGAGATCCAAATCCATAAACCTCGTTAGATCTGACAAATTTCTATGTCTGGTCACTAACAGTCAAGCCCCACAATAAGAGTCATGTGAGCCTGTGGAGGCAGCAACTTTTTAGACCTGTATTGCAGATTTTCAGAAATTTTCTACTTTTGCTGGAAACTCCTACATTAAATTTACTCTCAGATATTCACATAGCAGAGGTGCCAGCACAATGTAAAACCTGGCCAGCTCCATCCTCTTGAAGCCCTTGTCTGTGAGCTGAGGAGTAAGAAACACTAAGGAAATGTCAGTTCTACCCAGACTGATCTAAGGTTTCCTTCCCGTGAGCAGCTTTTAAGCTTCATTCTGGGTAGAACTGACATTTCCTTAGTGTTTCTTACTCCTCAGCTCACAGACAAGGGGCTTCAAGAGGATGGAGCATTCACGCGAACCAGGATTGCTTTCAGGGCCCAGCATCCTTATGCACATCTAGCCCTTGAAATTAAATGCAGTGGTTGTCTTGTACTCTTCATCCTGAGTTCCCTGCTCAGTACTTGCAAAGGTGATGTTGATAATAAAACAAGTGGATCACCTTTAATAACTGCAGTGATTACATAAAACATTTGTTTTAGGGCTGAAACCCCTGAAGAATTCAATACTTTCCCTCCCCCTGCCCCCCCCCCCCCCCTCCCTTGCAAATACTAATAACTCTGAGTTCAATGTCTACAGAAGTCCCTGGTCAGGGCTTGGCGAGCTGCATCTGTCCATGCAGTTGTTGGGTTAAAGAAAGGACTTTGGTTCCACATAGCTGAAAAGACATTCTTCTGGCCTCAACTTCTCATTTGGGAGATAAAGTCGCAGTTTATCCAACATCGATCCTGGCCAAAATGCATTTGACGATGGAGAGAAGAACAGGTGAGCATATCGACTTCTCAAATTTCTAGGGGATGAAAAAGAACACATCTATTATGAATGAGTCTAGGCAAAACTGGGCAGAGCTTTTAACTTAAGTTTCCATCATGCCTGTGCCAAGGAGGAAGGTGGAAGTAGGAAGGTGGTTAAGATGCTGTTCAGTAAGCCTTTATGTTTATCAAGGGAATTGGTGTGCGTTGCTATAGTATTACTAATATATAAACAGGATGAATAAATTGATTAAATATATTGTTTAAATATATTGTGGTATCATGTAACATGCTAGAGCATTGTCAAACATGACATCTCATAACTCACAGCACATTTACCAAACGTTCTCTTTAGTGTTTGAGTCTTTGTCTTTTTTAATTAAAAGACAAAAAAAGACTGGAACACTAAAGAGAATGTTTGGTAAATGATTATAACAGTGCTCAGTTATAAGAGCGTTGTCATATTTGCCTATGCTATATCACATTGTATCATACCACAATATATTTAAATAATAGATTTAATCAATTGATCCATCCTATTTACATATGTTAAAAATTGTTCTTACCTGATAATTTTCTTTCCTTGAGTTCTGCTAGACCAGTCCATTACACTTGGGATTCTCCCCATGCCTCAGCTGTCGGAGACAGAGGGCACACTCTCTAGATGATGTCATTTTTGGTCATAAAGGGGAAGTAGCTGCAGGCTCATGCCAGCAACCCTCTGTCAAACACCACCGGATATGGACCCCCAACTTACCCCTTTTATCTATGAAGAAAACCCTTCTTTTTTTTGTCCCTTGAGGTTCTTCCCCTCTTGAAGGAGGGCAAAGAGGAAAGCAAGAAAAGAGGAAGAGAAAGCAAGGGAGCCATATTACTTCAGGCATCTCTACTTATGGCCTCTGTATTCCAGGCTGGACCTTGGACCAGTCTAGTAGGACTCAAGGAAAGAAAATTATCAGGCAAGAACAATTTTACCTTCCTTTTCGCCTAATAGACCAGTCCATTATATTTGGGAGACACAAAAGTTTCCCCTAGGCTGAGTGAAAGTCAGGGCTGCCCACATCCAAATGCCATGACCTCCTCCACCTGTACATCCAGCCTGCTGAGCTTGGAAAAGGAGTGCAGGAATGACCAGGTGGCAGACCTGCAGATCTCACCTAGGGAGACCAATTTCTGCCTAGGATGCTGATTCAATCCTTGTAGAGTGAGCGCAGAGCATCCCCAGTGCTTGACTACTATTAAGTATGTAGGCTGAGATGATCAAATCTTTGACCCACCTCGCTAATGTAGCCTTGGAAGCTGCATCTCCCTTTTGTAATCCCACCCAAACAACATGAAAAGCCTATCAGATTTCCTGAATGGGTTCATCACATTCAAGTATATTAAGACAGCCCAACATATGTCCAGGAGGTGCAGTCTTTTGCCCGTACCTTTATAGTCCTTTCTTCAAAAGGCTGGTAATGACACTATCTGATTCAGATAAAAGGAAGACACCCTGGGGTCACTTTCTGTCAAATCTTCCAGCATAGCGCCAAGGATCCTCAGGGCTGTCCGCACACTGGTAATGAGGGCCAATAGCGCCTCTTTCTGAAACGGTCTTAGAATGGAGGAGCTCTCTTCCTGCGACAAGCACTGTTCTTCCTCCTGTGAGCTTGGGGGGGGGGGAACATTAGGCTCTGACATATCCACTAACCTGTCCTCTCTTTTGAATCTGGTGTGGCTGTAAGAAGGTAATGCTTTGAGAGTGAGGGCTCCTTGTAGGTGCATAGGGGGCCCCCACGCCCGCCCTCCATCGACTCTTGACCAGGGGAACTTAAACCAACACTACAGCCAGGCTTCTACGTAGTGCAGAAAGTCTGGTGCATTACTAGTACAAATTCCAGGGGAAAACCCATAGGTGCAGTTCCACTGAGCCCCTTGCAGAATCAAGCCAAAGGCATTTGCCTGTCTGCCACCTTTCTCAAGGATCCCCCCTTCTGCTTGGGATGCAATTTGGCCTGGCTGTCCAGGAGGCAGCAGCTTCTCCTCCCTCTGAGTCCCAGGTGGTAAAGCTGCTGCCAGCCCAGCCCCCTCCCGCAGCTCATCCCCTACATGGAGGAGCACCTCCTTGGGCTTATCTGCGATGGCAGGCCTAAGTCCTCCATCACATGCTTGACAAAAAACCTGGCCATGCTAGGGACCCTTTTAGCTTAGCAGTACACACACCTGTTGCCCCAGAGTATTTTCCCAGCTTGTTCTCTCTTTTTTTTTTTTTTTTTACAAGCCTATCTGCTTTGTTGCCACGACTCCCACAGCTCTGTTAACTCAAAGCACAGTGTGCCTCACCTGTTACTGGGCTTCTTCCCCCAGCAAGTCCCCCAGTTATTCACTCCTCCAAGGACTGCTGCACTGCTCTTGCATGACCGCATCCAGCCTGTGGCTCTGCTGTTTCACTGTCGCCATGTACTGTCTCTCTTTTTTTTTTTTTTAACTTTATGTCTCCAGTATGACCCGGGAGTCACAGAGGCCGAGCCACAGCACAAAAGGCACCAGAGAGGAGGGAGCAGAGAGAGAGAGAGACAGAGTCAAGAAAGGGAACCCGAGGTCCCACTCTAAGGGAATAATTCCTCTAATAGGGCCAGGTACTTCAGGATCCTCTACTCCCTAGGGAATCAGAGATCCACACCTAGGTGCCTTCCACCAGGGCTCTTCTTGGGAGGCTGCTCCAATGGGGAAAGGCAATCCCAAGGAACCGCTGCCCCAGGAGATCTAATCTCAACCAAGCCAGGACCGCATTCAGTCTCTAGGATAATGTCCATCTACACTTGTCCATAGCTGCAGGAGACAGAGACTACTGGCAAAGACTTGCAGCCACAACCCCTTTATGACCATGAATGAGATCATCAAGGGGATGTGCCCTATGACTTCCACAGCTGATCTGGAAGAATCCCAAGTGTAATGGACTGGTCTAGCAGGTGAAAGGAATATTATAGTGTGTTATGCGGATTGGATTGTTTTGTACATAAGAACATAAGAAAATGCCATACTGGGTCAGACCAAGGGTCCATCAAGCCCAGCATCCCGTTTCCAACAGTGGCCAATCCAGGCCATAAGAACCTGGCAAGTACCCAAAAACAAAGTCTATTTCATGTTACCATTGCTAATGTCAGTGTCTATTCTCTAAGTGAACTTAATAGCAGGTAATGGACTTCTCCTCCAAGAACTTATCCAATCCTTTTTTAAACACAGCTATACTAACTGCACTAACCACATCCTCTGGTAACAAATTCCAGAGTTTAATTGTGCATTGAGTAAAAAAGAACTTTCTCCGATTAGTTTTAAATGTGCCCCACTCTAACTTCATGGAGTGCCCCCTAGTCTTTCTACTATCCGAAAGAGTAAATAACCGATTCACATCTACCCGTTCTAGACCTCTCATGATTTTAAACACCTCTATCATATCCCCCCTCAGTCGTCTCTTCTCCAAGCTGAAAAGTCCTAACCGCTTTAGTCTTTCCTCGTAGGGAAGTTGTTCCATTCCCCTTATCATTTTGGTAGCCCTTCTCTGTACCTTCTCCATCGCAATTATATCTTTTTTGAGATGCGGCGACCAGAATTGTACACAGTATTCAAGGTGCGGTCTCACCATGGAGCGATACAGAGGCATTATGACATTTTCCGTTTTATTCACCATTCCCTTTCTAATAATTCCCAACATTCTGTTTGCTTTTTTAACTGCCGCAGCACACTGAACCGACGATTTCAATGTGTTATCCACTAGTTCAAGCAGGGCGAGCCTGTCTTGCCCTGCGAACATAACTGTAGTCAAGAGAGCGAAAAGGAAGGGCGGGATATTAGGTTAAGGGGACAGGAAAGGGGGGGAGGCGACGTTAAGGAGACAGTAGCCAATGGGGGGAGTAGAATTCAAATAGGAGGCATAGATTGGTGGATAGGGGGAGAAAAGGAAAGAAGGGGGGGGGGAATAACTGCCAGTCGGTGAGGAACGAATGAGGGAACAGGTTGAGGCTTGCCCACCCTCCCACCCGGTATAGTAGAAGGTGTGTTTTCAGTAGAATGTTGTATTTGTCGCAGTGGCGGTAAACCCGAGCCTCAAATGTTGTTTATTGCATTGTGTTGTTAAAGTTTACAAAGGGGGGGGAATCTTGTGCAGTGCAGGGGGGGCTGCTGCACGAGATTGCCAAAGAGCAAGAGGGGGGCCGATGCTCGGAGGCTTTACAGGGGGATGCTCTACCACTGGAAACGGTGGGGGGCGCTGTTGGACTGTTTACAGGGGAATGCTCTACCACTGGAAACGGTGGGGGGCGCTGTTGGACTGTTACCCGAATGGGGGGGGGGGGATTGTTATATATTGTATTATAAGTACTTGGCGAGGCTCGGGTCGGTTAATAAACTGCGGCCTTTATTACTCCAAAGAAAGTGTGGTGTGATTTGTGGGAAAGTTGTGAAACAAAAGGGGGTAATGAGGGGGGAAAGGAATGAGGGAATCTTGCATCTATCAGTTATGACACCTAGATCTCTTTCTTGGGTTGTAGCACCTAATATGGAACCCAACATTGTGTAATTATAGCATGGGTTATTTTTCCCTATATGCATCACCTTGCACTTATCCACATTAAATTTCATCTGCCATTTGGATGCCCAATTTTCCAGTCTCACAAGGTCTTCCTGCAATTTATCACAATCTGCTTGTGATTTAACTACTCTGAACAATTTTGTGTCATCTGCAAATTTGATTATCTCACTCGTCGTATTTCTTTCCAGATCATTTATAAATATATTGAAAAGTAAGGTTCCCAATACAGATCCCTGAGGCACTCCACTGTCCACTCCCTTCCACTCCCTTCCACTGAGAAAATTGTCCATTTAATCCTACTCTCTGTTTCTTGTCTTTTAGCCAGTTTGCAATCCATGAAAGGACATCGCCACCTCTCCCATGACTTTTTACTTTTCCTAGAAGCCTCTCATGAGGAACTTTGTCAAATGCCTTCTGAAAATCCAAGTACACTATGTCTACCGGTTCACCTTTATCCACATGTTTATTAACTCCTTCAAAAAAGTGAAGCAGATTTGTGAGGCAAGACTTGCCCTGGGTAAAACCATGCTGACTTTGTTCCATTAAACCATGTCTTTCTATATGTTCTATGATTTTGATGTTTAGAACACTTTCCACTATTTTTCCAGGCACTGAAGTCAGGCTAACCGGTCTGTAGTTTCCCAGTTTTGCTATATTATTTTATTACTTATGTATTAAAACTGCCATGAGAATAGAAAGTTATTATTGCATTGTATTAGTAATAAAATAACTGGAAAGGTAAACTCCATGGAGCACATAATTTCCAAAGGGATTCTGTTATTTACAAGGAAAGAAATGCACTGATCATTTACCTCTGTTACTGACCCTCCCCCAAATAATTTTTTGAGAGTGATGTGTTTAAGGAATATAGGTCTAAAGTTATCTGGCTAACCTGGCCGGATGTACCTGATATTTGGCTATGTTAGCTGGATAACTCTATCCCTCCCAGGCATGCCCGTGAAACACCCTTTTTTTATCCAGATAAATTAAGAAACATAAGAAAATGCCATACTGGGACAGGCAAAGGGTCCAATCAAGCCAGATAACTACTTAAACCACTTATCTGGCTATAATTTAGCCAGATAAGTAGCTTAATAAGCCATGTTTGCTGTTTAGATGTTCTTTTGTACACTGCCCCGAACTATTTGGAGGTGCGGGTAATAAATACTTTTAAATAAATAAATAGATAAATAAATAAACAGCTTTTGAATATTGACCTCTATAGTGTCCTTGGTTGTGGGCTTTATCAGATAACTAAGACTAAAAAGAGCCATATTGGGTATGACCAATGGTCCATCATGGCCAATTCAGGTCAATATCAAGTACTACTTTCACCTGTTCACAAAAAAGCCTTGGCCCAGGCTCTGCACATCTAAATTTAGGCACAAGCAAGTACCTGATAATAAAAGAACAGTAAGCACTGCTTTAGCACTACTGGGTAGCATTACGTGACCTGCATACATCAATACGTAAGAATATTATGTCACCTCAGCTCGGAGAAGGAATCAGTTACAGATCACCAGTACTCAATATAGGGAAGGAATTGCTTACAGAGCCTGGTTCTCTGTTCCATTTAAAAGAACAGCTGCTCTGTAAACCGGCAGGGTTCACACAAAAGGTCCTACACCCCCAAGTGGGCCCACATTTCTCTCTTTACAGCATGAGAAAAATGCAGATAATTGTACATTTGCACAGCTCTGGAATTTGGCAGACCAGAGTCCGATTCCGCTGGAAAATCAGACAGCAGTACTGAAAACCTGCGAAGAGAAGTGAAAAGTGACACAAGCTTTATACTGACTTGAGCATCTGCTCGTAGTCCTCAAATGTGATCCAAGAGTCCAGCGCCTGATGCTTCCTCTGAGGCTCCCCTCGCAGCTTCTCCTTCACGCAGTTAACATATTCTCTCGAAGGGTATGGCAAGCTGCAGATGAAAACACACCATTACTGGCAAACGGGCCGATACAGTACAGTGCGCTCCTGCGGAGCATTTGCATTTTGCAGGCGTTATTAGTTTCGGGGGGGGGGGGGGTTGGACGTGCGTTTTTGACGCGCTAGCTTTACCCCTTATACAGTAAGGGGTAATAGCGCGTCGAAAAAGTGCGCCCAACCCCCCCGAAACTAATAGCGCCTGCAACATGCAAATGCATGTTGATGGGCCTATTAGTTATTCCCGTGCGATACAGAAAGTAAAATGTGCAGCCAATCCGCACATTTTACTTTAAGAAATTAACGCCTGCTCAAAGGCTGGTGTTAATTTCTGCCGGCACCGGGAAAGTGCACAGAAAAGCAGAAAAAACTGCTTTTCTGTGCACCCTCCGACTTAATATCATAGCGATATTAAGTTGGAGGCCCCAAAATTTAAAAAAAATTTAAAAAAAAATTTTTAATGTTCTCGCGGGTCAGAAGACAGACGCTCAATTATGCCGGGGTCCGTTTTCTGAACCTGTAGCTGTCAGCGGGTCTGAGAACCGACGCCGGAAAAATTGAGCTAGTGTCCCTAGCGCCTCTTTTTACCGCGGGCCCTCATTAGCATTTTCTTCCCCCCTGAATCGCACGCATAGGAGCGTGGCCTTTGCCCGCTCTCCTGCGATTTTTACTGAATCGGCCTGAAAGGCAGGTGGTTTCTGTTGCACTGAGAACTACCTTGAGGGTATGTAGTGCAGATTTTTTTATCATGTTGTTATGGCTTTTTCATTTTACAATATAATGGATAAATCAGTGCTGCATTTTATAGAGCTCTAAGCGTTGGCAGTGCAGCATCCCCTTATGGCTTACTCTTAAGTCTTCTTTGACTTGGTCTGTGAGCCCTTGGGGGAAAGGAACTTTTCAACTTTCAAGGCTATTCAGCCAGGAATCTGGGAACCTGTAGGGGTCTATGAAAGGGTTTGGTTGGTTTTTTTTTGGGGGGGGGGGGGGGGGGCTGCCAAATCTAACAAAAAATAATGAAAAATAAAACCGAAATATACAGGTATAATAGTTTAACTAATTTATATACATGAGGTACAATTGTGCCGAGGAATTTTTTCAACAGGGGAGACAGTTTTAGAAGCAAAGCTTGAGAATTCTTGGCAGTACGCTGTGTGTCTGTGTGCTGTGACAGTGTTTATAGACATAATAAATGCTGATAACATAAACCTGGATTTTTTCTTGGAGGTACCGCCACTTTTCTTATAGGTGAGAAACGATCTCCCTTCCACTGTAAATTGGCCCGAAGGTAATGTGACCCCAGCCTGACCGCTCTTCAGGAACTCAGAAGGTAAGAAAGGAGACCCAGGCTGTCTGAGCTTCAGCGAGCGTTCACGCAACCCACGCAGTCCAGTGGCGGTCATCCTGCCAGAGAGCGAAGGAGTCCCAGTTTCCCTGGACCTCTGCCATTCAGTGTCGCCTAACAGATGCAGCCCAGCAGCTGCCGTCTTGCTGAAGGGTGCAGAAAGGGCCCCAGGCTGCCTGCTCTTTAGCAGCTGCTTGTAAGTACTTGACGGAGGCAGCCTAGCACTTGTGAACTTGCCGGAGGCTGAGAAAGGGCCCCTTGCCCGCTTGGTCTTTCGCAGTCGCTTAGGATCATACAGCAGATTGTCTCCAGGAAACAAAAGAGCTATTGGGGGGGGGGGGGACAAAAAAACACAACAGATGACGCAAAGTAATACAGGATATCGGTCTTGCGCTGGCATTTTAACTTCTAGTTTCTTCTCTCCTCCCTTGGTCTTTCTACCTTTTTGCAGCAGCTCCTCTGACAGGGAAACGTCGTACTGCTGACAGAGATGCAACACATTCAAGTAGTCCAAGAAGCACTTTTTCCTGAAGTTATTCACTGCCTCCCTGGTATCACCGCCCAGAGTCGAGGGCATGCAGTTTTTATCGATGGCTGCGATCCCTGTCTGCATCATCTGGCACTTCTCCAACGACTCCAGTAATGGAGCGGTACTCTTAAGGGAGAAAGCAGACAGAAAGTAGGCTGGCATCTGATAAGCAATGTGTCCTAGAGAAGAAGCAGCATTTCCACCTAGAGCTCAAGGTGCCTTGCAGTTACCGCAATTACAATCTCATTTATATCCCACCCTTTTCAAAACATAACATCAGCATTAAATACATCAGTATATAATAAAGCACATTCTTCTATATCTCCAGAATATAAGATAAGGCACTGTCCCAAGAGAACCCTCCCCATCCTAGCCCAGGCCTCCATCTCTCACAAAGGGCCTGGGACTACCACTAAATACCATCCAAGTCAAAAACTAAAAGGCTCTGTTGTACAAGCAGCAACATCCAAACCATAAACAGATCCTCAAATCTCCTAATGCCCACATGGCTCTCTCCTGACCCTGCTGGGGGTGTTCTCTTACTGCTATTGCACTGTTTCCCCCTGGGGGCCCACTATTGCTATTTAGCAAACTTTTTACTCATAGCCTCATTTTGAGGAGAGTAACAGCATAATAATACAATCAGAAATCAATAAAAACCATAACAATACTCAAAAGTAGAATTACAATAATATACTTAAATAAAACTGAACAAGGCAGATCAAGTTCCTCATGCCCATAATGAGCTAGTTGCCAGCCCAAACCAAAATATGAACACACATTTTAATTAACTACACTGAAGACTATCATAAACACGATTAAAATAAATATAAATCATAAATCAAGGCCCAAATGCTTGCTCAAAGAGCCACATCTTCAAAGAGTGAATAAGCCACATAATCAGTCACCAAATGGCATGATGAAGGCTGTGGAAAGGCACAGAAAAATGCTTGATTCCTAGTACAACATAGCCAGAACTTAATAAGAGAGGGCAGTTCCAAGAGAAAGTTGTCTTGAGACCATATCACCAAAGAGGTGATTTGGGGATTAAGGAACAAGCCACTCCTGGATATAAAATCAAATCTAGACCATGTAAGGGATTGATAGTAAGGCACAAAACTTTAAACCACACTCTGAACCTCACAGGAAGCCAATGTAAAGCTTGCAAAATTGGCTCAATGTGATCCTTAATTGAATAGGCCAATCAGCATTCGAGCCACAGAATTCTAGACTTGCTGCAGGGTCCTGAAAGACCTTAAGTACAGTGCGTTGGAATCGGGGCCAGTGCAAGGGTATTAGGCGCTCTAGGCAAACCTTCTGCCTTGGTCCCGCCCCCCCCCCCCCCCCCAGGCGACCTCCTATTGGTATGCACCGGCCCTGACTGCAATGATCCAAGAAAGACATTACTGCAGCATGAATGAAAACGGGCAGATGTTCCTGCAAAAAATAAGGTCTCAGCTGCCAAAGAACAAAAAGATAGCAATAAGCATTCTTCACCTCATTAGAAGTTTGCATATGAAGCTCTAATAGTCTCTATGCGAATCTCCAGATTATAGACCTCCTGACAACACACATCCATTTATGGTTAGAGTAAAGAGGTCTGGCTGAGGAGCTGAAAGCTCTGTCTTTCCAGAATTTAGAGGCATTGGTTTGTCACCATCCACTTCGAGACAACAGACAAGCAGGAGTCTAATATTAGACACTGACTCCTCCATTGAAGAAAACAACTAAATGTCAGCAAAAAGGTGGGATTGTAAACCAAATGCTCCTAAAGGCTTCTGATATAAATTAAACTATAAAAGGGAAAGAATTGCCCCACTGCATAACTCTGTAAGAAATATGTTCTTGGTGCTGGTATCTTCCCACAAGAAACAAATTAAACCACCTTGGAGCCCTGCTTCAATCAGGGCGACTTAACAAAATGTGGTGGCCCACTTTATTAAAAATGACAGACAGGTCTAAATACCAGACATGAGGTAGTCCCCAAGTCCATAGCCTGCAATAAATCATCAAATAGGGCAACAAGAACTGTTTGTGTCCAGTATTCCTTTCTGAACCCCAACAGTTTCTTGTCCAAGAATTTGATGATATCCAAAAAATCCTGGATTTGAGCTAAAACAGCTTTCTTTATTATCTGTGTCTCTTGGGAGGAGGGGAGTGTTGCTGCTATCAGACTGTGCCTCTCAAGGCATTCCCTGCTACCTCTTTGCTGGAGAAAAGGCACTGGACTTCTAAGTGAAACCGGCAAAGGTTCCTTTATGAGCTCAGTATCGGTGAGCTTTCATTAGCTGGATCTCCTCTCCTGCCCCAAAGCTATGGTTTGCAGCCACACTGAGAAGCAGGACCTGAACAGAACGCATACGGCTCTTATTGCACCTTTGCCTTTCTTCGTCTCTCTCGATATGTATTCCCAAACGCTTCCATGTCTTCATAGGTTAATAGCCTGCTTTTGTCTAGGCTGACAGGAGGAACGTCTAAGAATGAAGATACACTGAGAGAACTTCCACTGCTCTGCCTTTCGAGGGTCAGAGGGCCAGCAGGATCATCCGGAGTCTTTGCTTGGACATCCATGACCAGAAGACTGTCCTCTTCTTCTTAAGATTTAAAAAAAAAAAAAAAAAAAAATCATATGTCTTGCAATAAAAAATCTGAGAAGACACACAAGCAAGTTTTGAAGAAGTGCAGACACAATAACAGTTTTATTGCATAAAAACTATCAGCAGAGAAAGCCTTGCAGGTCCTTCTAATCTGCCCATTTTCCCCATTGACAGCCCCTAGTTGATCTCTGTTTTATGTTCACTTTCTCCTCTCTTTGGGGCCGATGTAATAAGACCCGCGGCAAAACAGGCACTCATTATGAAGGCGGGTTTTGATCACTGCGTGCGACTGAAGCTGCCGCTTCCATGCGATGTAAAAAAAAAATTATGCAAATGATTTGTGCGCAGAAATCCACGCACCTATCGAAAAATGCGCGTACCTAAGCGTGGAACAGGGCCTATATAATAAGCAGCTGAATCCGCGCTCAAAACCCGCACCAATAATCCGCACAAATAAGCGAGTGAGTAAGCGAACAGGTCTCCCTATTAAGTGAAAGTATGAACCTGGAAAGTATTTTTAAGATTTCAAATAACTGTGCTGCAGAAAACATGGCAAATATTTTCATGGATGCTAATTTACAACAATCTTGCCGCTCTTCTGGCCATGTATCTGTCCGCCCAGGGAAGCGCCTACTTCGGATGCCATGAAAAACACTTTGCTAAGCTGGCCACTCTGAAGCCGAGATAGGCACTTATCAGGCCGCTCATGCTCTTCTGTTCGTGGCAGAAAAATCTCTATGATAGGGCGCCCAGAAAGGCACCTAGCTTACCTTGCCATTTGGGTGCTGAGCTAGGCGCTTAGTTGCTCGCAAATCTGCATGATCGGGCGCCCAGAAAGGCACCTAGATAATCTTGCTGCTCAGGCACTGAACTAGGTGCTCAGTTGGTCGCAAATCTTGCTGCTCAGACATTGAGAAAAGTGCCTAGGGAAGTACCTACCTAAGCTGGCCTTTCCGACACACAGAAAAGCACCTAATTAAGCTGGCCACTCGGACACCGAGATAGGCGCTCAGCAAGGTGGTTTTCAGGACACTCGGATGCTGACATAGGCCTCCCAAGTTAGCACCAACACTTAACTCATGTCCTGACCATGGTGGTAAAAACCCCACATTAAAAAACCCGCAGTAGCATTAGCGCAGCTCCCTACATTGCCTATGATTAGCTAATCGCCTCCTTTGCATGCTATTAGCATGCATTTGCGCAGGGAAAAAATACGGGCCTGAAGCACGTTTGAACACGCTTTTTTCCTGCACACAAAACCCTTATTACATCCCTATATAGGGCTTTGCACGGGAAAACGCGCGTACAAACACGTGTACATCCACGCACAAACCCGCGGCAGCTTCAGTGCAACTTATTACATCGGCCCCTTTGAGTCCTCTATGTTTGGTCCAGGTCTTCAAGAATTCTAAAACTATATAAGCCCCTACTGCCTCTATTGGGAACTTAGTCCAAGCATCCACCATCTTCTCTTTGAAGAAATACTTCCTTCTCTTACTGACTCTGCCCCTTTTCCACCACATAGTTCTAGGACTTCCTTTCCGCTGAAAAGTACATCTAGTGCCATTATGTATATCCTTGAAATATATGAATATTCTTATCATTTACTCCTCTCCTGCCTTTCCTTTAAGGTATATATATTTGGGTCAGCAAGTCTCTGCATACAGGGCTTGTGGTACTGAATCTGCATTATTTTTGTAGCCTGCCTCTTCACCATCTTTAATCTAAGTACATAAGTATATAAGATTTGCCATACTGAGTCAAAGCAAAGGTCCATCAAGCCCAGTATCCTGTTTCCGACAGTGATCAATCCATGTCACAAGTACCTGGCAGGATCCCAAGGGATAGATTCTATTCTGCTTATCGCTGGGATAAGAAGTAGATTTCTGCAACTTCACATTAATAATGGACTTTTCCTCCAGGAACTTGACCAAACCTTTTTTTAAATGCAGCTACACTAATAGCTTTCACCATATCTTCTGGCAATGAATTCCAGAGCTTAATTATGCATTGAGTAAAAAAATATTTTCTTTTATTAGTTTTAAATGTATCACATAGTAACTTCATTGTGTGACCCTTAGTCTTTGTAGTCTTTGAAAGAGTAAACAACTGATTAACGTTTACTCGTTCCACTCCACTCTTTATTTTACAGACCTATATCATATCTCCCCTCAGCTGTCTCTTCACCAGGTTAAAGAGTCCTAACCTCTTTAACCTTTCCTCATAGGGGAATCATTCCATCCTCTTTACCATTTTGGTCACCCTTCTCTGTACCTAAGTCTGCTCTATCTCAATATTCCACTGTATCCCTCTAGAGATGAGACCTCCAATACTTCAAACAAGGTCTCACCAATGAGTTTTACAAAGGTCATTTCCACTCTTTTTCTAGTAGTTATACCTCTCCCTATGTTTCCTAGCATTTCCCTGACTCTTCCTGCTGCCTTGTACACATTTTGAAGGAGTCAAAAAGAGTCACTCCCAGACCTCTCTCTTTTGTGTACATCAGGACCTCAAACTTCATTACATATCACTTCCTTGAGTTTTCGCATCTCAAATGCATGAGTTTGAACTCTTTTGCATTATATCTTAGCTGCTAAGATCTTGACCATTCCACAAGCTTTCTTAAATCCCAACTTATTATCTGGACTTCACGCAACCTGTTGCGGATCTTAATATCTTTTCATTTTTTGCCTTTCTTACGAGCACCACAAATATGCTTTAGAATCAAGTAACAAGCATAAAAACAGTTGAAGAAGGTAGAAGTCAAATGATCAAACGATGTAATAATTATTTGAAAGTGTCCTACCTGTTTTTAAAAGCTTGTGTTCTTTCTGTGTTTCCCTGGTTTCAAGCTTCCACATTTTGTGATCAACAACCAGATCTTTATAGCTAAGAATATCTAATTCTGATGAGCTGAGAAAGGTTGCTAGATCATCCAGCTGCATGTCCATTACAGGGACACTAGCCTAGCCACAAAGAAAGAACAAAAATCCACAATGACTAATTATAAAACAATTGTAACTATTACAGAAAAAATGCTAAAAATGAAGCAAAAACAGAATAAAACAAGGTTGATAGAGAAAAATGTAGAGCCTCAGACAACCGATGCTGTTCTAGACTGCACTGTACAAGAGCTGAGGGTTTTCGCATAGTTTCCAAATCGCAGCTAGAAATCTTCTTCCTCTTAGCCTTATCAATTTGATTGTATGTCCTCCATTCAGAGCCTGTGCTCCTGCAGGTATTGATCCACCAGGGCAAAAGCTTCAGAGCACGGTTTCTGGATGGAGAGAGTGGCAGAACAGATCTGAGAACGGTGTTGAGACTGCTGTGGGAATAATCGCCCTGAAAAACATTACCAGCCAAAATTCTGGGCATTGAACTTGTCCACTTCAGCGCTAATATAGGATCAACCAGAAAACTATAATGCAAATTATAGCTGGATACTGGCAGTAGAACTCCTTATGAGATGCAGGGGGATTGGGGGGGGGGGGGGGGGGGGGAGGAGGGCACAATGATACTAGACAGGTTTCCTGTTCATACTCCAGATCAGTCCAGACAAGTCAGTTTTGCATCCCTACCAGTAGATGGAAGCAGAGAATAAAAACTTTGCAGACACGGCTACATAATCTAGAGTGCCACCTACAGTCACTCAGTATTTCACTGTCTCCAGCAGTTGGTAGCGTTGCAAACCCTCAGTCTGGAATTTTAACTTGAAAAAAAAAAAGAAAAAGGATTAGAAGAAAAGAAGATTTACTAAGAAGAGTGTGACTCCTCGAGGTGTTAGGTTCCTTCGTGGGACACCCCTTGGGTAGAGCAGGCAAGCAGGGGGTTGAATATCCCTGATCTGGCTCGGCCTTCATCTTACAGAGGGAGGGAAATCCAGGGGTCCTGCTTCCCTTGCTCTCTTTGTGTCCTCCTCACTCTAAAGCCATCAGGTAACAGCATGCAGGAGCAGGGAAGTATTCATTTTCTTTTTTTGGTTTACTATGTTTTTTGATCACTGTCACTTTAAAAATATATATAAGTATAATAAAAGGACAGAAACTTGGCGGCAGGGCTGATTGTGCACTGGGAGGCCAGAGGTGCGGGTGAATGGGGACACAAACAACTCAGCTGCTGTGCTGGGTGCGGGGCAGTGTCAAAGGCTGGGGATTCCTTTAACAGCAGGATCCTAAGTTTAACGCTGACCGCAGATTCATGGCACCACCCGCTTAGCACGGGGAACTGTGTTAGGGCTGCGGCCTGAGGCGATCGCACCTCAATGCAGCCTTGTTTTGCACCGTTGTGCCTCCAGAGAGGCAGAGACCTCCACGGGGTCACTGGTAGCGATCGCTCTACTCGTTTGTCCGGTCCCATGCAGGAGACCCTAGGGGGATCGGATGAGGTGGTGGCCATGTTGCCTCCATGTGGCAGAAGGCAGGCCTCTGCTAGGGAGCTGCGGGACTCTCCACCCTCCCCCCGCTTTCTCCGGTGGATCAGCGCCTGTGGAGGACAGGGAAGAGAGGTGCTGGATCGAGAGTCCAGTGGTACCAAGGACTTCTCCGCGGATTTTATCCTGCTCCTCCATAAAACCTATTTAGCTAAAAGGGAAGCAGGATCTAAGTGCTCTGCTCCTCAGAAGTCCCAAAACTTGGCTAAGAGGCTTAAGGCACCTAGGCAGTCGAGGTCAGGGGGAATTCTTTGTCTTCTGGGACTGGGATGCTCCTCAGCTGATGATGATGACACCTCAGACAAAGCAGAAGGTGAGGAAAGTCTACAGGAGGGTTCGGGGTTGATCCGGACAAGGATCCTGTGGACACAATAGTGGATTCCTTGCATGATGCTGAGGAGATCCCTGTTGCGGAGGGGGACAATCCTAGGGTGGTGAGATTGTTCCTTAAGGAGAAACTGTGGCCATTAACCCCCCCAGGTGTTGGAAGAGGTGGGGATCAAGGTCACGCAAGAAGATTCAAACAATGAAGGAGTGAACCCTGTCCTGGATGGACTATGTGGGCCACCTAAGGCCTTTTCTTTACCAAAGAAAGTAAAGAAGTTGGTTGACTGGGCATGAGAATCTCCTGAGGTGGGCCTTAAGGTAGCCACGGCTATGGCTAAGTTGTATCCCTTTCTGGAACAGACCTTGGAGCTTTGGAGGCTTTCAAAGGTAGATGCGGCAGTGTCAGCAGTGACCAAAAAGATGACCATCTCTGTGGTAGGATCAGCTGTGCTGAAGGATATCCAGGATTGGAAGTTGGAGATTCTATTGAAGAGGCTGTTTGAGGTCTCAGCTTTAAGCCTTCGTGCGGCGGTCTGAGGAAGCATAATGCAGAGAGACTGCTTGTGCTGGGTGCAGAAGGTACAGGAGAAGGAGTCGGGGCCTGCGACTGATTCCAGGCAGGCCACATGGTTGGAAGCGGGAGTAGCCTATGTGGTGGATGCCCTGTATGACATGATCCAGACGTTTGCCAGGAATATGGTTTTTGCAGTTGCAGTACGGAGACTCCTGTGGTTGCAGAATTGGTCTGCAGATGTGTGGACTAATGCACAGCTGTGTAACCTCCCTTTTAAAGGAAAGCTGTTGTTCGGAGAGGATCTGGAACAGGTGATGAAGCAGTTGGGGGAGTCAGAAGGGAATAAGTTGCCAGAAGATAAGAAGACTGGCAAGAAGCCTTTTCTGCTGCACTTTCGTTTTCGAGATGCAAGGATGTTTCACTCCAACAGGAGCTCTATGGCTACAATGCAAAAGCAAGGCTTGGAAAGGCAGCAGTCCTTTCTGGGGGCCTGTAGACCTTTCCATGATGGCTCTGGCCTAGGGGCTGGAGGAGATAAAGCCAGCCAATGAAGGCAGGCTGGTCCACTCTTCCTTAGAAGCTGTCGGAGGGAGACTAACCCTATTTTACGAGGAGTGGACCAGGATCTCGTCATACCAATGGGTTCAGGAGGAGATAAGAGATGATTATGCCTTAGAATTTTCAACCCAATCAGAGAAGCCTATGTGGTCTCCCATTGTGCTTCTCGCGCCAAACAAGAGGTGGTGCAGGACACGTTACAACAGCTACAGTGCCTGAACACCATTGTTCCCGTTCCCCCTCAGGAGCAGGGACTAGAAAGGTACTCAGTGTATTTCGTGGTTCCCAAGAAAGAGGATTTTTTGGCCTATTTGTAATCTGCAGAAGGTCAATGCGATGCTGCGGGTTCTGCGCTTTCATATGGAGACAGTGCGGATGTGATAGCAGCGTTTTCAAGGGATAGTTTCTGGTGTCATTGGATTTGACGGAGGCCTATCTACATAGTCCCATAAGACCCAACCATCAGAGATTCCTGCGGCTCATGATGCTAGGGGAGCATTTTCAGTTTCGGGCTCTTCCCTTCAGGTTAGTGCATGGCACGTAGGAGGGAAGAGATCCTGGTGCACCTGAACCTAGGCGATTGACTCATCAGGGCGAAGTCAGAAATGCAGTGTTGTCACTCAATTCAACGCGTCATAAAGCAGCTGTGCTCATTGGGCTGGGTGATGAACCTGGTGAAAACTCACCTGAAACCATCCCAGACATTGGAGTATCTGGGGGCTCGGTTCGATGCCCTCATAGGAAAAGGTGTTTCTTATCATGGAGAGGTTACTCAAGTTGCAGGCTCAGGTGCTTCGATTTCTGCAGTTTTCGGTTCCCAGAATCTGGGACTATTTGCAGGTCTTGGGTTCTATGGCTTCTACACTGGAGTTGGTTCCATTAGTATTCGCTCACATACAACGTCTCCAGAGGGTGCTTTTGTCCCGTTAAAATCCGCTCTATGAGGAATTTCAGCTTCCTTTGCCACTTCTGGGGGATGCTATGGTAGCTGTCTCATCTGAATTTGGAGAAAGGGGTGGACCTGGAGGTTCCAGACTGAGTGGTAGTTATCACGGATGTCAGCCTCAGAGGCTGGGGGGCAATATGTCAAGGAGAGATGGCCCAAGGTCAGTTGACACCAGTGGAAGTGTCCTGGTCGATCAACTGGTTGGAAACAAGGGTAGTTTGCAAGGCCTTTCTCGCAGATTCAGGGACAGACAGCGCGAGTGTTCTCAGACAATGTGACGATGGTGGCATACATCAATCTTCAAGGCAGGACGAAGAGTTGCCTGGTGGCTCTGGAGGTTCAGGAATTGTTCATCTGGGTGGAGAAGCATCTAGAGAGAGTAGCAGCATCTCACTTGGCCGGAGTGGACAATGTGCAGGCAGATTATCTCTGCAGAATGTTGTGTCCGTCGGTCGCAGATGGCTGCGACCGCTCTGCTTTACCTCTTTTTCTCCCCTTTCTCTCTCTCTCTGGGCAAGATGGCTGTCTCCGGTGCCGAGTGCCGAGGGCCTTGGAGTTTCCAGACCAGCATGGGCATCCCCATCCGCCATGCTCACTTCCATGGCCTCCTAGGGCGTGAGCGCGCACATCTCCGACGCTCAAATATATGTCATGGCGGGAACCTCTGGGTACATCTAGCCTCTGCTTCCTGAATCTTTGAGTTAGCAAAGACTTCGCTTTGCTACTCTGACTGCTCTAAGCTGCACGCTTAGAAGCCTCGCTAAGTGCCTCGCTCCAGCAGAAGCTCTAGCCACCCGCTCCTCGGGGGTCTCTCGCTTCCAACTTCCCTTCGGGGTCCTCACTAACCAAGACAACCGCTCCTCGGGGGTCTTTTCTCTTTATTTCTTTTCAGGATATTAGACCATTGGGTACTCGCTCCTCGAGGGCCTATCTACTTCATATCCTGCACCACGAACCTTTGGTCCCACCATTCCTCCATCAGGAAAATGCCTTCACTCTGTGAGTACCTCTACGATCCGGCACTCCAACTCCACCCACCAGCCGCGGCGTTACCCGCACTGCGGGCTCCTGTCTATCGTGAACATCTGGGTGAGACTACACTTCTGAGCCTGTTGAACTTATTGGCACTTCGTGGATCAGTGCCTTACCTTCCTGCTTCACCATCTATTACAGCAGTACAATAAAGACTCTATCCATTCTGTGTCTGCTATCTGTGTCAGCCTATCGCAGTGGTTCCCCACGGGGCTCCTCCCCGTGGGCGGAGTCATCTCCATTGCGACCAAGGGTCCACAAACACAACACAGACAGCAGCTGAATCCAGGGGAGTGGGAGTTGTCAGCAGAGGCTTTTGCCCTTATCCAAGCCAGGTGGAGCAGGCCGCAGCTGGACCTCATGGTGATTCAAGGGAATGCCAAGGCAGATCGGTTTTTCAGCTGCCAAACGGAGGTCGGCTTTGAGGGAATCGATGCTCTGGTTCAGCTGTGGTCAACGAAGCTTCTGCTCTACATGTTTCTCCCGTGGCTTCTCACAGGGCATCAAACATCATCCAGGCAGGGTGATTCTTGTGGCACCAGAGTGGCCGCGCCAGCCGTGGTTTGCAAATCTGGTTCATCTCACTATAGACGATCTCATTTGCTTAGCCTATCTGCATGGGCTGTTGCAACAGGGGCCCATCTTTTCGGAGCAGGCGGATCACATTTATCTAGCAACTTGGCTTTTGAAAGGTGATGGTTTCACTTGAAAGAGTACTCAGAGCCGGTGATTGAGACTTTGCTTCAGACTAGAAGGCCTTCCACTTCTCTGGCTTATATCCAGGTTTGGAGAGTGTTTGAGTTGTGGGGTTTGGAGAATGGGCTGGAGCCGTTGCAGGTGGATGTTCCTCAGGTCTTAGCCATTTTGCAAAATGGCTTAGCGAAGGGGCTGGCCTCGAATTTGCTCCAAGTACAGCCTTAAGTTATCTTTCAGGAAAGCTGCAGGGAAGGCTGTTGGCATCTCATCTGGACATCGTGTGTTTTCTGAAGAGGACGAAGCTCTTGTGCCCACCGGTCCGGAGGATGTGTCCAGCATGGAACCTTAATCTGGTTCTTTGGGTTCTTTGTGGACCTCCCTTTGAACTGATGGGAAGGGCATCTTTGAAAGATCTCACCCTGAAGATCGTTTTCTTGGTAGCAATTTGTTCAGCTAGGCGGATTTCAGAGCTTCAAGCGTTATCGTGCACAGTTCCCTTTCTACACATTTCAAATGATGCTGTATCGTTGCATACGGTCCCTTCTTTCTTGTTAAAGGTCGTTTCCTCATTTAATCTCAACCAGATGGTGGAACTACCAGCTTTCCCGCACTTGGGGTCCGATACGCTGCATGCAAAGGAGCTTCACCTACTGGATGTTCAGCAGGTTCTGTTGCAATATCTTAAGGTGATTAATGCTTTTCGGTGATCAGATCATCTATTTGTCTTGTTCAGTGGATCGAAGAAAGGAAGTAAAACTTCCATGAGCATGATTGCGCGATGGTTGAAGGATGCAATATTTTTGGCTTATATTTGTAAGGGTTGACCACTCCCAGAGGGGCTGAAGGCACATTCTGCTAGGGCACAAGCAATATTGTGAGTGGATTGTCAGCTGATCTTCACTTCACACTTTTACCAAACATTATCATCTGGATGTTCATGCACCAGAAGAAGCTACTTTTGGGGAAAGTGTATTGTGTGCGGGTCCTTCAGGTTCCCGCCCAGTGTAGAGGGGCTTGGATACATCCCACTTGTCTGGACTGATTGGTTCTTACCTGCTAATTTTCGTTCCTGGAATACCACAGATCAATCCAGAAACTCGTCTCCTTGGTTTTTTGAAAGACCTTTTGCACTTCTGGATGTTGCTCATGCAGTTTTTATTCAAATGCAAACTTACGAAGATTGTACATAGGTTAAACAGGGTTGCAAATTGAAATGACCCTGGTTGTAAGAGAGGGGGCCCTAGTTTTAGGAGGCTCCAACTTTGAGTCTCTGCTCACCCAGAATTATTGGGATTTTTTGGATTTTTACATCTTGGCTTGGGTATAGCTCAATACTGAGGAACTGCAGGTGGCACTCTCGATTATGTAGCAGTGCCTAAAAGGTTTTTATTCTCTGCCTCCATCTGCTGGTAGGATTGCAAAACCCACTTGTCTGGACTGATCTGTGGTATTCCAAGAATGAATATTAGCAGGTAAGAACCAATTTTCCATGTGTGAGATGCTGGGACAAAGCTCATTCTGATTGGCTTTTCTCAGGCAAATGTAATTTACTTTCACTTTTTTTGTCAATGATGTCCTTCTGGATTTGTTACGGAGGGGCTCTTCCCAACTTGTCTCCATTTACTGCAAAGCTGGGTTCATTTGACAAGAGACTCACAGCAGCCCCCTCTAGCACAACACTGCTTCTCTCATTTATGTGATTTGGAGGACCTCAGGTTGCCTGTTGACTGGCATTGAAGGTTTCAGCCTCAGAAGATGCCCTCAGTGGATGAAGTCACCGGTACCCTGCTGAGCAGTAAATGTTCTTTCTCTTTCACAAAGTTATCCAGGCCATGGCCTTTCCAAGCCATGTGTCCCATCAAAGATTTAGTATTTAATTAATGAGTGGGGCTGGCTCCTGTGCATTTGTACTACTTTCTCTCCCAAAACACTAAAAGGTTGATTTTAAAATGTTGCTTGCACAAAAATGGCCACATAATCACATATGTGGGCCACGTGCGAGCAACACATTTTAAAAAGCTATGAAATACGTGTGTATATGCCTGTGTGCACACAAAAAATAAGAGGGCGGAAAATGGGAGAAGCATATGCGTTCCAGGGTGGGGCCAACACTTCCATATGTAACGCCATATTTTAAGGACTGATGAAGCAAGAGGGTAGGTTGTCTAAGAACGCTGTGTAGGCAAGAATATGGATTAGACACCAGAAATAGTCCAAACGTTTCTTTATTTGAGTGGAGACAAGAATTCATATAATCGCCCGACTCAGGCCGAGTTTCGCCCCACTTGGGGCTGCCTCAGGGGCTAGAATGACAAATACGACATGTAAATAAACATACATACACAAATGGTTAAAATTCATTAATTGAAATCAAGAAGTCGTATGAGGTTACCACAGAAGTAAATGAACCATAAATGCCACTTGATGAATAAATTATATACATTAAATTGCAAAGATGTTTGTACCTGTGTGCAGATGTTCTCTTTTTATAATAAAAAGGTATTCTTTTGTTAGACTTCAAATGTATGGTAGTCTGGAAATAAATGTATAAAGTGTTATGACTTGCAAGTTCAATAATACAGACAAATAAGTGTACATAATATTGTACACAAAGGCGATATGTATATGAATTATGGGCACACAAAACCAAAAACGATTGTAACACTGGTAATTAATTCATATGAATCAATCTCGCCAAATATATGTAGGCCCCTCACTCTAAGGGTCTGTCAAAGTCATACAGACTCCTAATTAGGTATGGGGCCACCTTGCTTTAATTATAACATCTTTAAATTTTTAAGATTTTTTTGCGGTTTTTTCTGTTTTCTTTTTTTAAAATGTCAAGCAAAATAATCGATGATAGGCATTAAATCACCGCTGTTCATAGCACAAAGGTGTTAAAAGATACGAGAGGAACCGTCAATACTCATCTGTTGCCAAATTTTGGCTGGTCTCCCTCTCCCCGACATGCGCGTGTTTCGAACCCGAAGTTCTGCCTCAGGGGGATGTCCTTCTGTATCTGCTAATCAACGAATTGCCCAGCTTCAAGAATCGCGATTTGCCTTCTTCATTCTCTAACAATTTCTTGGCTTCTTTAGAGCTGTCTTAATTTTTCAGCGGCCGCGTCTCGTCGCCCTTGTATTTTAAAATGGCATCCCATTGAAGTGAAACTCTTATACCCTGGACCGGAGCTGACGTCATCATACACAGTTTTCCTTCACGTCGGAAGTCCCTTGTACGTCCCTATCGTCTCCAAACGGTGTTGTCATTCAATCATACCACAATTTCACAATGCTTAACGTTACTGCTCAGAAGAGCATATGTTTATATATCCAAACGGGCATTTTTTATATCCAAACGGGCATTTTTTTACTTCACAGTCCGCGTCTCCATAACTCGGAACAGGTGTATTGTGGCCCACAGGGTGGCGATATCCAAGCCCGTCTAAACATGCGGGAACAGTTCTGGATCTATTGGCTTAATACAATAGACCCGGCGGGTTTGAATGAAAAGATAAACTGGTACTCTTTGATCTAGATCCCGCTGTTTCCCTTTTACTGGTATGCTTGTTACTGACAAAATACATTGAATTCTATGCTTGTGTTCTTCTTTAAGAATATTGCATGAAGAGAGTCTGATATCAAGCTCTCAAACGAGGGACAATTATCAAAACATTATGCTACAACATAAGATACAATAGTTTCCAGGAATCTTTGATTAATGACTAACACTGGGAGTCTCTTGGACTCATGCACCCGATGACGCCATAAGTGGATGTGATAGAGGACTCCTCCGTTCCTGGTAGACCTATTTTCGAGTTATAATACTAGTTTTATGGTATATCTTATTTTTGTTATTTCAATTAACACTGTAACGTGGCAAATACTTAGATACATTTATCACTGATACGCAAATTACAATGTCAACGTACGTGTGGTCTGCTCAAAAACAAACATTAGTGTGCTCGGACCACGTAAAGACTACATTGACATCGTAATTTGCGTATCAGTGATAAATGTATCTAAGTATTTGCCACGTTACAGTGTTAATTGAAATAAAAATAACAAGATTTACCATAAAACTAGTATTATAACTATATTATAGCTGCACTATTGCCTATTCTGATTTTGTGTATTAAGTCATAAGTTAGATTAATTTGTGATTCAGATTTTAGATTCTAATTATCATAGTAGCACTGCATATATACTTAAAGGGAGTTCCATTGTTTTATCCAATGTAATTATATGCAATATTTTAATACCTTAAGTAACATGGAGTGACTTATTTGGTATTTGCAAACCATTACAAATCCAAGTCATGTATCTTGTTTTAATTTGATTTTTTTTTAACATTTTCCAAATGCCAGATTAGAGGTAAGCTTGTATTGAGCGACGTTAAAGATCTTTTATTAAAATAATATTTTAGAGTTATTTTAGTTGCTCAAATAAGCTTCTTTTGTGTACTGTTCTTCTTTACCTATCTTTGCACAGTTTTATGTTGATGTATTAAAATATGGTTTAGTTACATGCATTCAATACCTAATATGTTGCCCATAATTCATATACATATCGCCTTTGTGTACAATATTTTGTACACTTATTTGTCTGTATTATTGAACTTGCAAGTCATAACACTTTATACATTTATTTCCAGACTACCATACATTTGAAGTCTAACAAAAGAATACCTTTTTATTATAAAAAGAGAACATCTGCACACAGGTACAAACATCTTTGCAATTTAATGTAGAGGCAAAATGTAGAGGCAAAAACTCACAGTAAAAACTTTTTTAAATATATCCGAAGCAGAAAGCCTGTGAGGGAGTCAGTTGGACCGTTAGATGATCGAGGGGTTAAAGGGGCACTTAGAGAAGATAAGGCCATCGCGGAAAGATTAAATGATTTCTTTGCTTCGGTGTTTACTGAAGAGGATGTTGGGGAGGTACCCGTAATGGAGAAGGTTTTCATGGGTAATGATTCAGATGGACTGAATCAAATCACGGTGAACCTAGAAGATGTGGTAGGCCTGATTGACAAACTGAAGAGTAGTAAATCACCTGGACCGGATGGTATACACTCCAGAGTTCTGAAGGAACTAAAAAATGAAATTTCAGACCTATTAGTAAAAATTTGTAACTTATCATTAAAATCATCCATTGTACCTGAAGACTGGAGGATAGCAAATGTAACCCCAATATTTAAAAAGGGCTCCAGGGGCGATCAGGGAAACTACAGACCGGTTAGCCTGACTTCAGTGCCAGGAAAAATAGTGGAAAGTGTTATAAACATCAAAATCACAGAACATATAGAAAGACATGGTTTAATGGAACAAAGTCAGCATGGCTTTACCCAGGGCAAGTCTTGCCTCACAAATCTGCTTCACTTTTTTGAAGGAGTTAATAAACATGTGGATAAAGGTGAACCGGTAGATATAGTATACTTGGATTTTCAGAAGGCGTTTGACAAAGTTCCTCATGAGAGGCTTCTAGGAAAAGTAAAAAGTCATGGGATAGGTGGCGATGTCCTTTCGTGGATTGCAAACTGGCTAAAAGACAGGAAACAGAGAGTAGGATTAAATGGGCAATTTTCTCAGTGGAAGGGAGTGGACAGTGGAGTACCTCAGGGTTCTGTGTTGGGACCCTTACTGTTCAATATATTTATAAATGATCTGGAAAGAAATACGACGAGTGAGATAATCAAATTTGCAGATGACACAAAATTGTGCAGAGTAGTTAAATCACAAGCAGATTGTGATAAATTGCAGGAAGACCTTGTGAGACTGGAAAATTGGGCATCCAAATGGCAGATGAAATTTAATGTGGATAAGTGCAAGGTGATGCATATAGGGAAAAATAACCCATGCTATAATTACACGATGTTGGGTTCCATATTAGGTGCTACAACCCAAGAAAGAGATCTAGGTGTCATAGTGGATAACACATTGAAATCGTCGGTTCAGTGTGCTGCGGCAGTCAAAAAAGCAAACAGAATGTTGGGAATTATTAGAAAAGGAATGATGAATAAAACGGAAAATGTCATAATGCCTCTGTATCGCTCCATGGTGAGACCGCACCTTGAATACTGTGTACAATTCTGGTCGCCGCATCTCAAAAAAGATATAATTGCGATGGAGAAGGTACAGAGAAGGGCTACCAAAATGATAAGGGGAATGGAACAACTCCCCTATGAGGAAAGACTAAAGAGGTTAGGACTTTTCAGCTTGGAGAAGAGACGACTGAGGGGGGATATGATAGAGGTGTTTAAAATCATGAGAGGTCTAGAACGGGTAGATGTGAATCGGTTATTTACTCTTTCGGATAGTAGAAGGACTAGGGGACACTCCATGAAGTTAGCATGGGGCACATTTAAAACTAATCGGAGAAAGTTCTTTTTTACTCAACGCACAATTAAACTCTGGAATTTGTTGCCAGAGAATGTGGTTCGTGCAGTTAGTATAGCTGTGTTTAAAAAAGGATTGGATAAGTTCTTGGAGGAGAAGTCCATTACCTGCTATTAAGAAGTCCATTACCTGCTATTAAGTTCACTTAGAGAATAGCCACTGCCATTAGCAATGGTTACATGGAATAGACTTAGTTTTTGGGTACTTGCCAGGTTCTATGGCCTGGATTGGCCACTGTTGGAAACAGGATGCTGGGCTTGATGGACCCTTGGTCTGACCCAGTATGGCATTTTCTTATGTTCTTATGTTCTTATTCATCAAGTGGCATTTATGGTTCATTTACTTCTGTGGTAACATCATACGACTTCTTGATTTCAATTAATGAATTTTAACCATTTGTGTATGTATGTTTATTTACATGTCGTATTTGTCATTCTAGCCCCTGAGGCAGCCCCAAGTGGGGCGAAACTCGGCCCGAGTCGGGTGAATATATGAATTCTTGTCTCCACTCAAATAAAGAAACGTTTGGACTATTTCTGGTGTCTAATCCATATTCTTGCCTACACGCCATATTTTAAAACAGGAGTCTACACAGGCATTGGCTTGTTAGCTATGTAATTTTACTGCTGCTCTGGATGAGGAGCAAGTCTGTAGATCTCAACTTTTAGGGCTTACAGGTCAGGGTGAGGGGTCTGGGTGAACTGGAGAGCATGCAGGATGAAGAACCAGAGGGGTCATGAAGACCACAATATTAACTGGGCACATACTTATATGGGGGAGGTCTATTTTAAACATATGTGTGCAAGTGCGCACACAATTTTAAATTGTAGCATATCTCTGCTCACGCGCAGATACACACGTGATGGGCACATGCATGCTTGTTTTAAAATTAGCCTGTAAGGGCCTTATTCAAATAATTGTTTTTATTGGTAGCACCGGGGTTACCAGATGGCTCTAGGTCATCAGGGACAAACTAAAACAATACTAGTTTTGCCCCATTGCATGCATGGATTTGTAGTTCTGATTTCCTATTTATTTCCCTAAGTAAATCAGAACTCCAAGTCCATACATGCAATAAGACAAAACCAGGACTGGGTCAGCTTGTCCACTGATGACCTGGAGCCATCTGGTAACCCAATAATTAATGAATAAATGAATGGTGCTTATGACACTAACTACAAGATGACAACTTCCTTCATGCACTTCTAACCTTCTCTGCTTCTTCTGCCTGTTCCTGTATCTAGACTTTGACTGAACCCCTTTGCAGCGACTCCCATAATACAGTAGAAAATTAAATAGTGCACACCTGTGGAAGACGGACTGTGGATGGTAGACTTTCTATATATAACTTCTCAAGTCGTTTGAGCACCATAGCTTCCAGCTCTGTCAGGACAGACTTTTTCTGCAACCAGTTTCTAAGATTCACCATGTTATCCAGTTGAGCTCTGAATATTCTTCTTTCAGATATCCATGAGAGCAATTCCTCTTCCTCCGTTACCCGTGCCTGATCACTTTCTTGCTGAGGAAGCGCCCGTGTCCCCGAAACCACCTCCTTCCTGGGCTGCCGTGCTGCGTCCAGAGTTGAAACAGGCTTTGAATCTTGTTTCTCCATAGGGGGAGCAATGATTATTCGACGCCTGGATTTTGGGGGACCAAAGGTCCATGTTGCCACCTTAAACAAATACGTCTTAGACAAGTTTCTCTCTTTGTAGCGCTTGATCTGATCACCTGTTGACCGTTCCTGCTTCAGATCCTGTTCTTGCAATGATACTTTCTTAGCCATGGTTAAGCTTAAAAACAAGTGAGCAGAGTTATTGTTAGGTCCATAATCCCACCAGGTAGTAACAAAGAATTAAAACGTCATTTTTAAGCAGCCAGATTACAGACGTATCAGTGTGCATGTTTCTTAGTTCTGTTCCTCTTTTTGGATCTTAATCCTGGGCCTCCTTTTATATCCTAGTATTTTTAATTCCTTACGTTTATGCATGATTTTAAAATAAAAGATGCTCATCTTTTACTATGGACACACCATTTTTAAAAGTCTCTCTCCCCCACCCCTAACTGTCCATGCCTTATTCCTCTTTTTCTTGTATCAATCTTATGCTTGCAGGGAGTACACAGCTCCCAAATTTATCTTGATTTCTACAGTTAACAGTGATTAAATAAAAACAATGTTTAGAAACTTTCAATTCTAATATCACCCTAGAGATGAAATATAAATAAGATGAAAAAGGAAGAATGTTAACAATTTTTTTTTGTTTTAACTGCCAACTAAGGGCCAATAGAAACAATATTAGCAGATCAGGTCCTCTACGCGTTCTTTTACTATTTCCTAGTATGGCTGCTTTAAGAGTGACAGCGTAGGTCCCACATTCCATATTCATTCATTTCAAGGCATGAATTTGATTTTGGAATCTTGGTCAGCATTCATTGCTAATTACATGTTATTTCGTTAACAATCTCTTTTTGTGACAAATCAAATTCTGCACGACACCCAGGGTTTCTGTGTAAATTCATTTATGCCTTGCAATAAGATCAGGCCTGACAATCCTGGAGAAATTTACTTTTCATTTACTTCAGGATGACACCGAAGTCTTCAGAGCTACAGAAACCTGTTCATGGCAGATTACAGGCAAAAGCTAATAATTAAAACACAGGATTAAAACAACACAATTAAAAGCTTCATAAAACAACTGTGTCTTTAATACCTTTCTAAAGCGCTTATAATCTATTAGCTGCCGTCGGCTTACCGCAAGGTTGTTCCAGAGGGAAGGGGTGACTTGTGACTTGTGACTTGTGAAAAGGCACAGTTCCTTGTTCACTGTAACAGAGCGATCTTGATTGCTGGTATAGACCGCAAATGTTGGCCCATTGAGCATAGAGACCGCTCAGGCTGATGCAAAACCAGACATTTTTTTAATTGTTCAGTGCAGACCCATATAGAACCCGATGAACTAGGGTCAGAATTTTCAATTTTACCTGCTGCTCTATCAGCACTAATGTAACTTAAATAAAATTGGTGTAATGTTTTCTCGTAAAACCAAGTGAGCAGCAGTATTTAATAACAGTTGAAAACAATGCAATGGCACTTTGGAATCCCAATGTATATGGCACTGCAATAATCTAAAACCAACAATACAAAGGAGTGCATCAAGGATTTAAAATAATTTTCATCTAATAAAAATCAGAGATGATGTAATTTGCACAACCTAATATAATTGGGGTCGTAAGGTAAACACCTTATCAAAGAGAATGCCGAGATCATGAACAACTTGAATTGGACCAATATCGACCTCTTCAATCTGAACATTAAACAAAGGAGATGGATCCACATCATCTTACCAATTAATTTCCTTTCCTCGAATCCTAGCAGACCAGTCTGAACTTCTGGGATCCCTCTTTTCATCAGCAAGTGGAGGCACAGAACTTCCTTCTTCTTTTTTCAACTCGTCAGTAGCCTACTGTCTTAGCTAGAACAACCTACTCAAACACATTTAGGAGATAAAAAGGGAGCAGATTAGTAGGCCAGCAAATCCATGTAATAACTGAATTTATGAACTCCCCCTCTTTCCCCTTTTCTTTTCAAGATGCCTAAGAAGAACACATGCCTATGCCTGATTGAGTGCATTTTCCCCTCGCTCTTGTCTAATTTCTAAATATTATTCTATACCCCTCTTCTATATTTATTCATTTCTTTATTAAAACATTTTTTTGGTTAGGTGGGATGTAGACTGGTCTGCTAGGACTCAAGGAAAATAAATTAACGGGCAAGATTAAATTTCATCCTGCAGACCAGTCTGAACTTCTGAGATATGCCAGAGCAGTGCTAATTTGGGAGGGGTACAGGTTCTACCAATGTCAGTGCTTTCCTGCCAAAACTTGTATCCTCCTTTGTCTGCAAATTAAATTTATAATGCTTTGTAAATGAATGCAATTTATTTATTTATAACTTTTCTATACCGAAGTTCAAATAACAGTGATGTCCAAGTTGCTGCCCTGCAAATCTCCAGAGGAGGCGCTGCCATGCATTCTGCCCAGGTTGCCGACTGGACTCTAGAGTGGTAATAGCAAAAGTGGAAAAACCTCACATACCAAAGTCCAAATATAAACAAAAAAATGTGAGGAAGTAATTTAAACCCAAATATTTTTTAAAATTGTACAGTGCAGTCATTAATTACTTCCTCACATTTTTTGTTTACATTTAGACTCTAATAGAGTGGGCCATCAGGCCTACCAGCATCTGCTTGCCCTGACTAATATAAGCTGCTATTGCTTCCTTGATCCATCTTGCAATGGAATCCTTAGAAGTTACTTGTCCTTTTCTTGGTCCACCAAACAACATAAATAGCCTATCGGATTTCCTGAAATCAGTCGTGACTTCCAGGTATCTCATGAGGATTCTTTTAATGTCTAGTAAGAACATAAGAACATAAGAAATTGCCATGCTGGATCAGACCAAGAGTCCTTCAAGCCCAGCATCCTGTTTCCAACAGATGCCAAACCAGGCGACAAGAACCTGGCAAGTACCCAAACACCAAGGAGATCCCATGCTACTGATGCCAGTAATAGCAGAGGCCATCCCTTAAGTCAACTTGATTAATAGCAGTTAATGGACTTCTTCTGCAAGAACTTATCCAAACCTTTTTTTAAACACAGCTACAAGTACAGAGCCCTGAGGCACTCCACTGTTTACCCTTTTCCACTGAGAAAATTAAGAATTTAATCCTATTCTGTTTCCTGTCTTTTAACACATTTTGTTTGGATTATCAGAGATCGGCATCAAAAACAAAGCCCTAAACTGGTTCATATCCTTCCTCCAAAACAGAAACTACAAAGTCAAGATCAATAGCAAAGAGTCTCCACCGTTCAGTTCCACATTAGGGGTCCCTCAAGGCTCTTCGCTATCCCCTACGCTATTCAATATGGGGTAGATTTTCAGAGCCCTGCTCGCCTAAATCCGCCCAAAACCGGGCGGATTTAGGCGAGCAGGGCCCTGCGCGCCGGTAAGCCTATTTTACATAGGCCTACCGGCGCGCGCAGACCCCGGGACTCGCGTACGTCCCGGGTTTTCGGAGGGGGGCGAGTCGGGGGCGTGTCGGGGGGCGGGCCCGGTCGTCGCGGCGTTTCGGGGGCGTGTCGGCAGCGTTTTGGGGGGCGGGTACGGGGCGTGGCTACGGCCCGGGGGCGTGGCCGCGCCCTCCGTACCCGCCCCCAGGTCCGCGGCCCGGCGCGCAGCAGGCCCGCTGGCGCGCGGGGATTTACGTCTCCCTCCGGGAGGCGTAAATCCCCCGACAAAGGTAAGGGGGGGGTGTAGACAGGGCCGGGTGGGTGGGTTAGGTAGGGGAAGGGAGGGTAAGGTGAGGGGAGGGCAAAGGAAAGTTCCCTCCGAGGCCGCTCCGATTTCGGAGCGGCCTTGGAGGGAACGGGGGGAGGCAGCGCGGCTCGGCGCGCGCAGGCTATACAAAATCGATAGCCTTGCGCGCGCCGATCCAGGATTTTAGTGGATACGCGCGGCTCCGCGCGTATCTACTAAAATCCAGCGTACTTTTGCTTGAGTCTGATGCGCAAGCAAAAGTAGGCTGATCGCGCTTCTTTTAAAATCTACCCCTATCTATCTTCTCCCGCTTTGTCAGCTACTCTCAAATCTAAAGTTAACCCATCACTTATATGCTGATGATGTCCAAATCCTTATCCCTATCACCGAATCACTACAAAAGACCTTACTTTTCTGGAACTCCTGCCTCCTCTCCATCAACAAACTACTGTCAAATCTCAACCTGATTCTCAACACCGACAAGACAGAATTCCTCCTGATCACTCAAGATGGCACCCTTCCATTGAACAGCTCTCACATCTCACAGCTCCCAGTCTTCTCCACACAAGTCAGAAACCTAGGAGTGGTCATGGATAACCAACTAAGTCTCTCCGGACTCATCAACACTATGATCAAAGAGTGCTACTACCAACTCCAAGTTCTAAAAAGGATGCGTCCCCTCCTCCATTTCCATGATTTCAGAGCAGTGTTACAATCCATCATTTTTTCGAAAATAGACTATTGTAACTCACTTCTACACGGTCTCCCAGGCTACTCCATAAAACCCCTCCAACTGTTACAGAACGCAACAGCAAGATGTCTCACCAAATCCAGCAAAAGAGAACATATAACTCCAATTCTAAAAAAGCTCCACTGGCTCCCAGTCAAATTTCGAATCCTCTTCAAACTTCTATCAATCACCCACAAAATCATTTTCAACAACACCCCACTGGACCTCAGAATCCCTCTCCAACTTCACACATCTTCCCGACCAATAAGATTAGCACGAAGAGGAACGCTACACATGCCTCCCATGAAAACATCATTAAGTAAAAGAGCTCTATCTACAGCAGGCCCTAAACAGTGGAATCTTCTTCCTCCGGAACTAAGGTTGATACACTGCCACAGCACATTCAAAAAAAGACTCAAGACATGGCTATTCAGTCTAGCATTCCCATAACTTACTAAGTACTCTTCAACTCCCACTGACTGTAGACACCAATAGCTATTCTCCCTCTCCATGGCGTGTTTCGCATTAATAGTTTTGTAATGTTCTTATTCCCAGTTATGTTATCCAAGTTGTTCTTTCCCTGTTCTATGTAAGACACTTGTTGTCATTGTTTAATATTTATATCTGTTGCAATGTAAACCGGAGTGATAAGTAATTCTGTTACCTGAACTTCGGTATAGAAAAAGTTATAAATAAATAAATAAATAATCTACGAAAGGACATCGCCTCCTATCCCATGACTTTTTAGTTTTCTTAGAAGTCTCTCATGTAGCTTTCTATCTTCCCCTCTGAATTCTTTTTTTCTCGAATGCTCGGAGCAAGATCTCCTGGTTCATATGAAATTCTGATATCACTTTTGGGAGAAAGGACAGGATTAGTCTTATTGTGCCCCTATCTTTGTGAAACACCAGATACGGGTCCCTACACGAGAGTGCCTAGAGCTCTGAGATTCTTCTTGCAGAGCAAATTGCTATCAGGAAAACTGCTTTTAATGTCAAGTCCTTCACTGATGCCTCCTGCAAAGAATCAAATGGGGTCTCCTCTAAGGCCTTCAGGACTAGATTCAAGTTCCAAGCTGGCATTACCGGGCGAACTGGAGGGCAGACATGCTTTACAGCCCTAAGAAAACACACCTTGTCTAGGTGGGCCCTCACTGAGAAACCTTCAACTTGGCCCCTAAAGATCACTAAGGCCGCTACTTGGACTTTTAAAGAATTTAGCTCTAGCCCTTTTTTCAAACCTTCCTGCAGGAAGTGTAGGATTGATCTTATCTCCGTGTTATCGAGAACAATATTTTTATTCTTGCACCACATTTCAAATAGCCTTCATATTTTACCATATGCTATGAAGGTAAAGTTTTTCTTTGATTTAAGCAAAGTGTTAATGATTGCCTCTGAAAAACCCCTGGCTTTCAATTCTCTCTTCTCAAGAGCCAGGTTGTAAGTCAGTGGGGTTCTGGATCCTCCATGGTCAATGGACTCTGCTATAGGAGACCTCTGATCCCTTTTAGGCTGATCAGGCCCTCCTTCCATAATCTCAAAGGTCCCTTTACCATGGGTACCTGGGCCAATCCTGGACCACCAGCAAAATCCAGCTCCTGTGATAGGAGATCCTCCTGAGGATCCTCCCTATCATTTGCCACAGTGGGAATATGTATAGTAACTCATCTGTTGGACACTTTTTGATCAATGTGTCTATCCCCCTTGACCACCACTCTTTGTCTCGGCTAAATAATTTTTCTGCCTTTGCATTGCCCTGTGTTGCCATCAAATAATCCCCCACACTTGAATTATCCTCCTGAACGCTTCCTCCACAAGTTCCCACTGCCCAGGATCTAGCATATGTCTGCTGAGGTAATCTGCCTGTTGATTGGCCCTTCCTGACAGGGCCACTAGCTGGGCTTCTGCCCTCTCCATCAAGGCTTTTGCCTCCTGCAATTGAGCTCTCTGAGTGCCTTCCTGTTTGTTTATATATGTGACTGCTACAGTGCCGTCTAAGAATATCCTTACCACTTATCCCTGCAGGCTGAGGCAAATTCACCTGAGGGCCATCCTGACTGTTCTGAGTTCCAGCCAATTGATCAACCAGGATGCCTCTATCTCCGTCCATCTGTCTTGTGCTGTCTTCCTGCCGTAATGCACTGCCATTGTATTTGACTGGCATTGGTTGTCACTGTCCTCCAGTCTAGCTGTTCCAATGACACTCCTGCCCGCATGTTGGCATCTGATATCCACCACCATAAGCTTCCTTAGGCACTGCCCAGAAGTCTTAACCTCCTGTCATAGTCCTACATCTGTGGGGACCATCTTGCCAGAATGACTGACTAAAAGGTGCACATGTGAGCCCTTGCCCAAGGATCTAAGACTTATTAAGTCTATGACTCATGTCACGGACTCTAACATCTGGAGATATGAGCTGACTGTGGGGTTTCTCCCTCGCATCAGGCCCTTCACCTGGTTCTGCAATTTCTGGGTCCTTTCCTAGATCATAAAGACCATACCTACTTTTGTATCGAATAGTGTTCCCAAATGCACTAGAGATTGGATAGGCTCCAAGTGGCTCTTGTTTTCATTCACTATCCACCCCCAATCTCACTAGTAGCTGTCTGACTTTCACTGTTGACTTACTGCTTTCCTGGCAAGACTTAGCCCTGACTAATCAGTTGTCTAGATATGGGTGGACCAAAATTCCATGTTTCCTCAGAAATACTGTCACCATTGCCATTAGCTTGGTAAATGTGCATGGTTGCCGTCACCAAACCAAATGATAATGCCTTGAATTGAAACTGGATGCCTAATAATGAAAAACCTTAAATACTTCTGATGGACATCCCTCATCGATATGTGTAAATATGCTTCCGACAGATCTAGGGATATGAGAAACTCTCCTTTTCTTACAGACCCTATTACTGATTTCAAAGTTTCCATTTTGAAGCTGGGAATTCTTAGGTGTCTGTTTACCTTTTTCAGATCCAGCACTGGACAAAAAGTACATTCTTTCTTTGGTACTACAAAATAGAGGGAACAATGCCCCTTTCCCCCCTTTGACCTTCTGGCACCGGTATCATAGCTACTAATAGGTGCAACCTTTCTAAAGTTGCTTGAATCACCTTCTTTTTTGCTTGCAACCCTCCTGCGGAAACCAGAAATTAATCTGGAACTGGTGAGGCCAATTCTAGAGCATACCCCTTTTTGATGATCTCTAAGACCCACCTGTCCCTGGTAATGTGGACCCACTCTTCGTAGAACCTTTGCTAGGCGGCCACCCTCAAGAGTGGGTCCCCACAACATCACTTGCCCCTTCTTTGATCCCCTTCTCCTCTGGGGGTTCTATCTTTAAACCCGTTCTGAGTTACCCGAAAAGGAAGTCTCCCTTGGCTTCTTCCCTGCCAAAAGAGTCTTGGGGACCCATACTGCCTGTAATCTCCAGCCCTCCATCTAAAGCTTCTACATGAGCTTCTATTCTGGTCCTCTGGGAGTCTCAGAACCTTTAACTCTCCCAGGTCTTTCATTATTTTCTCTTAAAGGGCACTTTAGTTATCTGAGCTTTTGATGGAGCATCTGTGGACCAGTTTCTCAGCCACAAATACCTTCTGGCCATCACCCCTATTGCTACATATTTTGCCGAGGCTCTTATCAAGTCATAAAGGGTGTCCACTACAAAGGCTGGCCTGCCTCTCTCTGAGCTGTAGCTGATGAGCTGTTCCCTACTTCGCCGGCCTCTTCTCGCCATTTCTAAATCCATCTTATTAAGGCCCTAGCCACATAACCCCCTCAGACTGCCGCCTGCAGGGAGAGGCTTGCCACTTCAAAGAATCTTTTTAGGAAGTAGTCTATTTTCCAATCTTGCCCCCTTCAGGGATGATAGGGATTCTCCTTTTCTCATCGCTGCTATTACTGTTCTGAAGCATTCCATGTGCAAATGCAATATATTTAGAGATTTGTTTACCACTTTTAAATCTAGCACTGGTCTAAATATTCCCTCCTTCTTCAAGACCACAAAATAAATCTAATACCTGCCTTTTCCTAGGTCCATTTCCGGAACCGGAATTATTGCTTTTATTTGGAGAAGTCTGTATATTGTATCCTGAATGTAGTGGCTCCCCTCCCCCCCCCCCCCTTTATTTTTGCTACCTTGCATGTGGAGAGGACAAAGGCTTCCTTTATTGGTGTTTTCAATTCCAGGGCATAACCCTGCCAAATGACCTCTAATACCCACCAGTTACCTGTAATGTGGGCCCACTCCTTGTAATATCTCTGTAGATTCCCATTGGGGACCCTTACTTGATGTCAGTCCCTGGGTGCTTCCCTGCCTACTACCTCGAAAGAGCTAGGCCTTAACTGGTGGTCTGGATCTTTGGCCACCCCCTTCACCATGCTCCTGAGGCAGCCTCTGGGGCTTTGACTCTACCAGTTCCTTCACCAGTCTAGCCAATTCGTCCCCAAAGAGAGCTGTCCTCTAAAAGGCAACCTAATCAACCTTGCTTAGGAAGCTGAGTCTGCTGCCCAGCTTCTTTCCCATAGGAGATGCCTTGATATTGCTGTAGTGACCACCTGTTTAGACGAGATTGATCAAGTCATACAAGGTATCAGTGGTGAACTGGCCTTGCTATACCTAGCATATCATGGCTTTTGCCACGTATCTGCAACAAATGGCCACTGGCAATGAAAGACTTGCCATGACAAATGGTTTCTTCAGGATCCCATGGACCTTTTACTGCTGATCCCCCTTCTACTGGGATTGTAACTCTTTTAGTTACCACTGCTATAACTGCATCTACCTTAGGCATCTTAAATAGTTGCTGCTTCTCTTTCAGCTGTGCAGGGTACAGTCTCTCCATTGTTCCTAAATTCTTCAATTCCCACTCTGCTTTTATCATAACTAAAATAGCAGAGTGAACTGGAAATGACTTGGCTGGTTTCTTTATGCCAGCCAGGATTGGGTCCCTCCTCCTTAGGTTGGTCTTCCTTTAATCTTGGTGAATGAGAAACTTTGTAATTTACAACATTTAATTCCTGTTGTTTACCAACTGCTTGTGAATGCAGTTCACCCTCCTTCTCCTCATCTTCCTCGAGGGACGCTTCCAAGGGAACTCATGGCCCTGAGGGGATCACACCCTGTACATTTGCAATCTGAGTTTCTTCCCTGGTGGGGGCTCTTCCTCTCACTGTGGTCCCAGGCCCTGGGGGTGCCCTTCTGCCTTGTCCCTTCATTTCCCAATATGCTTTATGCATCATTTTAATAAATTCAACTGAGTACTCAGGACTTGCCATTTCCTTGGACCCCAGGAAGTCAAAGGTGTGTTTGGGGCCTGTCTATAGCTGTTCAGACGCTGCAAAAAAGTGCCACCAGAGAGCCCTGCTCCAACAATGCAGGAAACTACTGTGTGGGGAGGCCGTGTTACTCTGAACGGTCTGCCTCTCCCTCCATGCCCTGCACCGGCTTCTCCTTGGGCAAGAAGGGGGAGGCAGGTCTTACAAAATCAGCTGGCAATGCACACAATGCATCTAGCCTTGCATTTCCTTCCCCTCTTCATACTCGAGGCCTCTTATGGTGGAGGAAGAAGAGGGTCGACTCTGCACACCGATTTACCTCCAGCTCCCCGGAAACACTGCTGCTGCTAATGTGTTTTTGTTTTTTTTTTAAAGGATCCTCACCGCCACTGGGAAAAGCAGGAGTCTGCCACTCCTAACTGCCCCAGGGAAAGAGCAATCCAATAAGTCACTATCGTCCTCCTGGAACTTCCCTGATTCGGCCTGGGCCTATCCTATGGGAACCAAGCCACACTTTGGGCTGTTGCCCCAGAGGCCCCACCTTCTTCCTTCCTGCTGGAGACAGAGTATTACTGACACTGCCCCTGCTGCACCAGCTAATACAGAGAGAGGGCATCAGGACAAAGAACTTGGAAGGAGGGCAATTGCTTGCACAAACCTGATCCCTGAGAGATTGTTTGGGGATGGTAGTGGAGGAAGGATGTGAAACTAGTCCTAGGCCTGCTAAGCCTAGGACTTTAGGTGAGTAATGAGGAGTTTGTGGTCTGTCATACCTAAAGCCACTGAGAGAGGTCTACAAGTATAAGTAAGTCTGATTTGCCTGTAGTTCAGACAAAGTTGTAATATGGCAACCAGGCTTACTTGTTTAATTTCAGTAGTGTGGTGTGGTTGAAAACCAGACTGGAATGCAGATATTCAAATAACTACAATATTTATTTTATTTATTTAAAACCATTTTTTATTGCACTTCCTACCAGCACTGCCTTTTCAATGATCGTGCTCAAGAAAGGAAGGGTAGAGACTGGGCAATAGCTTTTCAATTTGTTGGGGTCTAAGTTAGGGTTCTTTAATGTAGGTCTCATGATCACTTACAAAAATGATCCCTTATAGTCTAAACAATTTATTGACCTATGAGCTTTCAAGGACAGATTTCACTTCGTGTGGCAATTGGGTGATAACTGTGAATGGGGTGCTTGTGGACCCTGAGGAGGGATGAAGAAATAGCATAGCAGTTGCTTTCTGCTTTGGATGAAGAAATAGCATGGCAGTTGCTTTCTGCTTTGGATGAGTACTGTGAAACAAATAACTTTAAGACACAAAAGGAAGGGAGTTTGCCCTCACGATTAATGCTGTTCTCAAAACACTGAGTCTTTGTTGGGTTTCTATGGGAGCTTCACTTTACAAGCTTTGGGACAATAACTTCATGAAGCTAAGTGCTTGATCACGTTTATTTGCAAATAAAAAGTACAAAATAGGACTTTATGATTATAACTGATACACAAAGATAAACATTAGTCATGCTTGTATATATACACTTTGTCATTTGTCACTTTGTCATTTGGAATCATTATTTCAGCAATATAAAAGAATGGGATCATGTGGGTAAAATATACATGATGACGCGGGTGAGAATGAGGGAAAGGATACAGAACAAAGAGAAGACACTGAATAGTGCAGACCAGAGTGTGGAAAGAGAGTGTTAATAGGATTATAGTTCAGCCTACTGACAACTGATGGAAGTGTGAAAAGACAGAATGATCTGATAACAGTTAATTTCATAGATAGTTGTAGTTAGTCATGAAGCCATTGTCTCTGTTCAGACCCAAGGTGATGGTGTTAAGTTTTTGGATGAGCTCCAATTCAGTAGTTTCTTGCAGGAGTTTCCTTCTGAAGTTCAACATTTCAATATTCCTATAAAGGAAGTGGACGATGTCCTCAGAAGCTCATGCCTCATTAATAGGCCGATTCAGTAAAGTCCGCGAGAGAGCGGGCAAACGCCCGCTCTCCCGGCACGCGCACAGGCCACTCGCCTGTGCTCGCGATACAGTATTTGAATGAGGCCCGGCGGTAGAATGAGGGAAAGGATACAGAACAAAGAGAAGACACTGAATAGTGCAGGCCAGAGTGTGGAAAGAGAGTGTTAATAGGATTATAGTTCAGCCTACTGACAACTGATGGAAGTGTGAAAAGACAGAATGATCTGATAACAGTTAATTTCATAGATAGTTGTAGTTAGTCATGAAGCCATTGTCTCTGTTCAGACCCAAGGTGATGGTGTTAAGTTTTTGGATGAGCTCCAATTCAGTAGTTTCTTGCAGGAGTTTCCTTCTGAAGTTCAACATTTCAATATTCCTATAAAGGAAGTGGACGATGTCCTCAGAAGCTCATGCCTCATTAATAGGCCGATTCAGTAAAGTCCGCGAGAGAGCGGGCAAACGCCCGCTCTCCCGGCACGCGCACAGGCCACTCGCCTGTGCTCGCGATACAGTATTTGAATGAGGCCCAATATAAAGCATGTAGAATTGCCCGCTCTCCCGGCACGTGCCGGGAGAGCGGGCAATTCTACCGCCGGGCCTCATTCAAATACTGTATCGCGAGCACAGGCGAGTGGCCTGTGCGCGTGCCGGGAGAGCGGGCGTTTGCCCGCTCTCTCGCGGACTTTATTCAGGACTTTATGTTGAACTATAGGCCCAATATAAAGCATGTAGAATTGCCCGCTCTCCCGGCACGCGCCGGGAGAGCGGGCAATTCTACCGCCGGGCCTCATTCAAATACTGTATCACGAGCACAGGCGAGTGGCCTGTGCGCGTGCCGGGAGAGCGGGCGTTTGCCCGCTCTCTCGCGGACTTTACTGAATCGGCCTATTAATGAGGCATGAGCTTCTGAGGACATCGTCCACTTCCTTTATAGGAATATTGAAATGTTGAACTTCAGAAGGAAACTCCTGCAAGAAACTACTGAATTGGAGCTCATCCAAAAACTTAACACCATCACCTTGGGTCTGAACAGAGACAATGGCTTCATGACTAACTACAACTATCTATGAAATTAACTGTTATCAGATCATTCTGTCTTTTCACACTTCCATCAGTTGTCAGTAGGCTGAACTATAATCCTATTAACACTCTCTTTCCACACTCTGGCCTGCACTATTCAGTGTCTTCTCTTTGTTCTGTATCCTTTCCCTCATTCTACCGCCGGGCCTCATTCAAATACTGTATCGCGTCCCTAGCGCCTTCTTTTTGACAGGAGCGGCGGCTGTCAGCGGGTTTGACAGCTGATGCTCAATTTTGCCGGCATCGGTTCTCGAGCCCGCTGACAGCCATGGGCTCGGAAACCGGACGCCGGCAAAATTGAGCATCCGGTTTTCGACCCGACAGCCGCCGGCCGACTTACAATTTTTTATAACTTTTTTTACTCTTCGGGACCTCCGACTTAATATCACCATGATATTAAGTTGGAGGGTGCACAGAAAAGCACCTAATAGGGCCATCAACATGCATTTGCATGTTGAGGGCGCTATTAGGTTCGGCGGGTTGGACGCGCGTTTTCCGCCCCTTACTGAATAAGGGGTAAGGGAAAATGCGCGTCCAATGGCACTGTACTGTATCCGGAGTGCATTGTACTGTATCGGCCTGTAAATTAGTTAGTCTACAAGTCTAATTTTTGCTAATACCAGAATAACACAGCTAGCCCCCTGAAGATTTTTTTTAAATAGTCCTGGTAGATGAGCCTTTACTAGTGACGTATTATTCATCATGGTCTGGAGACAACTTAATAGCCCAGATTTGGCTTGCTTGCTTAGCCAGGAGGGGCACGGATCTTCCTGGCAAGTAGCCACTTTGAGTGAGGCAAGTAGCTGGTGAAAATCAGTACAAAAGAGAGATGGTGGTGTTTTTTTACACATGCATTACTCCTGGGGCAATTCTACACAAAAAAAAAAATTTAAAATTCTGCGCAATTCTACATGCTTTATATTGGTTAAAATAACAAAATATACATGACAAAATATCCAGGAAATCTAGAAACAGACCCATCCCCCTTCATTGAATACATTGCCAAACACATCAACTATGACTCCCCAGCAATACTAATGGGAGACTTCAACCTACACATCGATTCAGCCCCACGCTCCACCAACTGCAATACTCTCCTATCTACGCTCCAACACCTAGGCTTCAGATCGTCAACAGCCCCACCCACAGAGCAGGCCACACCTTGGACCTAATCTTCGTGAATGAAGGCATCTCACTCTCGGATAATCCTACATGTACACCTGTACCTTGATCGGATCACCAGGTCATCACTACAGTCCTCAAAACATCAGACACCCTCTCCCCTTCCTTCCCAAAAACCACCGTCCATTACAGGAAACCCTGCTCTTCAGACGCATTAAGCAGCCAACTCTCCAAGGAACTGTCTCACCTCGACCTCCATAACTTCTTGGTACACTATCACCAACAAAGTAGCAGACCTAACATGCCCCCTAATCACTAAAGTTCCACACCTGTCCCTGGACAATAGAAAACCGTGGTTCACACCGGAACTGAAAGCTATCAAACTTGACCTCAGAAACAAAGAACATAAATGGCGCAAAAACCCCTCTCCATCGAATCAAGTGACTTACAAATCTACCCTCAACAAATATAGGAACACCATTCTTAGAACAAAGAAAGACTTCTTCGCTAAGAAAATCCACAATTTCATCTTTGACTCCAAAGCCCTCTTCACCTACATCTCTGCTCTCACCAAACCCACCCCTCCAACCATCCCAGATGACCAGGCACTCATCAAAGCCACAGAACTGGCGAACTACTTTGAAGATAAAATTATCAAACTCACCAGACCGCTCTCCTCCTCTAACCCTCCGCCCCCTCCCTCTATCGCAACCCCAACTCAATGGGGTGCAAGGTTAGAATCTTTCGAGACCACCTCCTCTCTTGAAATCGAAAACATTCTCAAGAAACTCAAACCATCCTCCCACCCATTTGACTCCATTCCTTCTAACCTCCTAATCTCAATCCCTAACACCATTGCGAAACCCATCGCAGGAATCATTAACTGCGCGCTAACACAAGGTCTTGTCCCAGACTCTTTAAAGCTAGCCATCCTGAAACCTCTCCTAAAAAAACCAAACCTATCTACAGCGGACCCAGCGAACTTCCGTCCCATTACCAATCTACCCATCATTGCCAAGCTTATGGAGAAAATAGTTAATAAGCAACTCACAGAATATCTGGAGGAACACAAGATTCTTGCTCCTTCACAATATGGTTTTCGCAAAGCACTAAACACAGAATCCCTTCTAATCTCCCTCACTGACTCCATTATCCTGAGCATGGAAAAAAAACAACCTCTCCTACTTGTTCTCCTAGATCTATCTGCAGCCTTCGACACGGTCAACCATACTATCCTCTTAGACCGGCTCGCAGACATTGGTATCACAGGCACCGCACTCAACTGGTTCAAATCCTTTCTCAGCAACAGAGCCTTCAAGGTAAAAATAAACAACAAAGAATCGCATCTGGTCAGCTCCAATCTGGGAGTCCCCCAAGGTTCCTCCCTTTCTCCTACACTCTTCAACATATACCTTCTACCTCTCTGCCTCCTTCTTTCCAAATTAAAGATCAAACATTATCTCTATGCGGATGATGTGCAAATTCTCATCCCTATTACAGAATCACTACAAAAACCCCTAAGTTTCTGGAATAGCTGTTTCCAGGAAATCACCACGCTCCTCTACAATCTCAATCTAGTCATCAACAAGTACAAAACGGAAATCCTCATCTCTCAGGGGGACAGCCACTCTCTCCTTAAATCTCCTTCCGCTACACCGGACAACAACATAACCTCATCTTACGTAAGAGATCTGGGTGTGCTCCTGGACAACCAGTTCAACCTCAAAAGATTTGTTAACAACACTACTAAGGAATGCTTCTTCAAACTTCAAGTACTAAAAAAGATGAAACCACTTCTACATTCTCAAGATTTCCGATTGATACTACAACCAATCATCCTCACAAAAATCGACTACTGTAACTCCTTGCTCCTGGGCCTTCCCGCCAACACCATCAAGCCCCTGCAGATGTTACAGAACTCGGCTGCCAGGATCCTGACGAATTCAAAAAAGAGCGACCACATCACGCCTATCCTCTACAACCTCCACTGGCTCCCTATCAAGTTCAGAATACTTTATAAAGTTCTGACCATCTTGCACAAAACCATACACAAACTCTCCCCTATTGATCTCACCATTCAGCTGCGCCCTCACACCTCAGTCAGACCAATTAGAAGAGCCTACCAAGGCACTCTAAACACCCCCCAAGCAAAATCATCTCTAAGGATCAGAGCCCTATCCACAGCAGGCCCCACGCAATGGAACTCTCTCCCCCCAGAACTGCGACTAGACCCCTGCCCAATTTCCTTAAAAAAAAACCTCAAAACGTGGCTATTTAAATCAGCGTTCCCAGAACCGCCCGGGTAACCATACCAACTCACCGTAACCTGTCTCATGGCACCCAGCAAGCATGGTATTTTGTTTCAAGTTAACTCTGTATCTCATTTATTAAGTCTTTCGTACCTCATGTACCAATTTCAGATCATCCTTGGTGCATCCAATGCCCCTCCTATTTTAATGTTATTTATTCAAAGCTATTGAATGTTTTATTCAAAGTTATTATATGTTTAAGGTTCTATGTAACGCTCTCATGCGAATTTATTGTTCCACTGTAAACCGGTTTGATTTGTATCCTATACAAGAAGATTGGTATATAAAAGTAAAAAATAAATAAATAAAATAAATAAATAAATAATTTAAAATGTAATACAGAAAAACATTATTACTTACAGATGCAGATTTTTAAATATTTTCAACATAATTTCCCTCAAAGTTCACTGTAAGAGTGTCTCTTCCACCTTTTCTCCCTATTCCCCTGGCCTTTCTCCTTTCACTTTGTCCTCTCAGGCCCCAACTCCTCCACCTGCCACTAATTCTCCCCTCTCCCTCTAGGCTCAATTCCTTCCACTCCATCTCCACTCCCAGAGTTTGAACCCTCTCTCGGTTCTGCCCCTCACTCAGGCTCCCTTTGTCCCTCTCTCTCTCTCTCACACTCAGGCTCCCTCTTTCTAGTGCATGCACCCCCCCTCATACAGGCTCCCTCTCTCTTTTGTGCACACACACATGCACCCTCATACAAACTCCCTCTCTTGCACACACACACATCCCTTCACACAGGCTCTCTTTCTTACACATACACACATCCTCACAGAGGCTCCCTCTCTCACAAACAAGCACCCTCACATGCACACAATCGCTTTTTCACACACATCAGCTCCCAATCTCTCACACACATACATACTCCTTCACAATCTCCTCACATAGGCTCCATCTCTCTGGCACCCACACACATGCTCTCTCTCTCACCCCCCAGGCTCGCAGTCTTACACACACACACAAAGACTCACTCTCACTGGGGCCTGCTCCATCTTCGCCGTGTGCAGCATGGCCTCCACTTGCAGCACACCTGGGCCTGCTTCATCTTTACCACGAGTGGGACAGGCTCCTCTCATGGCATGCCAGGGCTTGCTACTTCTTCGCCTTCGCTTGCAGAACCCCGGGACCTGCCAAATTCTACGTGGAAAACTGAATTTCTGTGCAGCTGTACAGGAGGGGAATTCTGCGCAACTTTGGCACTCCGCAGTAGCACAGAATTCCCCCAGGACTAACATGCTTTGGGCTCCTTATTGGAACCCTATCCACTTCTGACCAGATGTGTGTTTTCTCCATGAAAGATGTTGACATTTTATTGTGTTAGACGTTAGGGGGTGGGGGTGGGGATCCCAAGAGCTTACTGATTGTTTGGAGTGAGTTTTCCATTTGATTCATTGTTTTTGTATAGTAGGCTCTCTTTGCTTCAGTAATTTATTTATTTATTTATTTATTTATTTAATGGTTTTTCTATACCGCCGCTCATCAAAGATATCACGTCGGTGTACAAGGAACAAAAATACGCAATTGCGTGTACATATAACAGGATAATAATAGATGAATTCTAAATTACATTAAACAATATAAAACAGTAACAAGAACAAATTATTTAGCTAATAAAAAGATTATGTAAAACAATATAATGTAGATAACTATAGCAGCATAACTAAATCTAAAATCAAAAAGTAATCTAAGGGGGAAAGTGGGGAGGGGAGATAAATGAAATGGGGAGGGAAAAGGAAGGGTCAGAAAAAAGGAGGGTCAGGAAGGAGTGGGTTATATACAAATATATAGAGGGCAAAATCAGAGGTTATAAACAGATAAACAGGTAATGGCCTTGCAGTAGTTGGTCTGGTGGCATCTGCACTCATTTCTATCTGGTTATGGCTTTTTTCTTGTCTCCTGCCAGTTTGTTTTAATTCCTTCAGTGCTCTGTGAACCAGTGAGTGGGCTTGGAGTTTACTGAAGTGGGAAATTTTTAATGGGGGCAATGACATTTATAGCTGTTTTAAGGTCTGTGTTCTGGCCAACACCTGCTTTTACGGCTTGGATGGAGCCTCTTTACCCTTAGAGTAACCTGCATGGAGCAGGACAGACTGCATAGACCTTTTTGGTCGTTATCTGCCAATATTTACTATGTTACCATGTATTCCAGCAGTCAAGGAATACCAGGAAGGAAGCAGAGGATCAAGAGAAGCGGGGGAAGCTCTCTACTGTGTTTTGGAGAATGTGTAGACAGGAGTCTGGGTTAAGTTGTGCAGCTGGGCAGATAAGTCTTGTGGTTGTGTTAGTTCTGATTTTCTGGGATGGGCTGGTTTATTCGAACAGTAGCAGAAGATGGTTGGACCAGGAAAGTTGGATGGTGTGTATGTTCTCAATTGATCATTCACATAGCAATTGGTGTGATGCAAGTATCAAGTCCAGGGTGTGGCCTGCCACATGAGTAGGTTTATTAACGAATTGGATTAGTACTAGGGTTTCTAGCAAGGCCAGGAATTCTTGTGGGGAGTCTAAGTGAGGGTCATCCCTATGAAGTTGCCATTGACCAATGTGATTTCAGATGTCTTAATTTTTTTTTTATTTATATTCTGCCTTTCATAACTGGTCAGTCACTTCAAAAGCAGATTACATTCAGGCACTGTAGGTGTATCCCTGACCCCAGAGGGTTTACAAACTGTTTATACCCGAGGCAATGAATGGTGAAGTGGCTTGCCTAAGGTCACAAGGAGAATCAGTAGGATTTGAACCATGGCTTTCCTGATTGGCATCCTGTTTCTCTAACAACCAGGCTATTCCTTCTCCTCTTCCTCCATAACATGTCAGGTTGTGCAGGGTTTCATTGGGCAATATACTAAGATCATCTACCATTTTGGGTAGGTGTTAGCCAGGAGGAAGATGGATTCAATTCCATCAGGTTCCTGTGTGGGAGAGTGAGCCAGACCTTGTGATTACTTAAAGATTATGGCTACCCTGCCACCTTTCTGGTCTCTGTGTGGGGTTTGGGCCTGATCATTGCTACAAGGGCAAATCTGGACACATTGTGAGGTATCTGCATCCTGTATCCATGTGCTTATTAGGTACAATATAGCCACAGATTTATCTGCAAGTAGGTCATGTATGAGGTTAATCTTGTTGTGGATGAATCAGCATCATCTTGTGGAGGATATTTTCCTTAGAGGGAACCCTCTCTGTGCATTGATTTTTTTTTTTTTTTGGGTAGATATATGTCAGGGGTTCCAGAGTCTGGGAAATCCACCTGGAGAGTGGCACAGGACTGCAAGGCAGGACTTGGGGCAAGACAAGGGCTGGTCTTCCGCCTAGCCAGCCCCCTCATCTGCAGGTTGAGGCCTTAGGTTCTGTGGGCCGGTCTCTACGGCAGCGGTTCAACATGGGCGTGAGTCCACACAGGCTGGAACACGACTAGGCACGGCAAGGCTTGGACAACGCAGCCAAGGCAGGCAGGGCTTGGCAAGTTCTGGGGGCTGATAGGGCTCTATGGCGGCAGTACAACATGGTTGTGAGTCCACACAGGCTGGAACAAGACTAGGCATGGCAAGGTTGAAGGCAAGGCTTGGACAACGCAGCCAAGGCAGGCAGGGCTTGGCAAGTTCTGGGGGCTGGTAGGGCTCTGTGGCGGCGGTACAACATGGTTGTGAGTCCACATAGGCTGGAACATGACTAGGCACGGCAAGGTTGAAGGCAAGGCTTGGACAACACAGCCAAGGCAGGCAGGACTTGGCAGGCTGGACAAGGCAGACAAGGCAAGGCTTAGTTACTAGATAGGACCTGGAACTAGACAAGACACAAGGTGAGACAAGGCAAGGACAGGACTCTGGTATAGACAGGACTGGACAGGATACATGAACAAACAGGACAAGACCAACAAGGCAGACAAGGATAACAAAGAGCAAAGAACATATAAGCCCAAAAGCAACAAGGCTGTTATGTTCAGCACTTGTGGGACGGCCCCACAAGCAGTTATATTCACCCCAACATTGCCAGTTGACGCAGGCCGCTCGATGAGGCAGGAAAAGACCACCGTTCCAGTCCTGCCTCTAGGTGTGCCGACTTATGAAGACCCTATGGTGGGAATCCAGGCTCCTAGAGCGTCCCGATGACATCAGACAGAGAGGTTCCAATAAAAGCAAAAGTAGCCCATTTGCCTATAAGTAAAGAATCACTTGAGCTTAAGAATTCCAAATTATCCATATTAACTGAAAAGAAGGTAGCTAATACAAACAAAAAAACTCACTTTGAAATGTCTGTATGCCAATGCCAGAAGTCTAAGAAGTAAGATGAGAGAGTTAGAATGTATATATAGCAGTGAATGATGAGATAGGCATAATTGGCATCTCAGAGATCTGGTGGAAGGAGGATACCCAATGGGACAGTGCTATATGAGGGTACAAATTTATATTGCAATGATAGGGAGGATCAACTTGGTGGGGATGTAGCACTTTATGTCTGGGAGGGTAAGGAGTCCAACAGGATAAACATCAAAAAGAGACTAAATGCTCAGTAGAATCTATATAGGTAGAAATCCCATGTGTGTTGGGTAAGAGAATAGTGACAGGAGAATACTATTGTCCATCTGGCCAAAATGATAAGACAGATGATGAAATGCTAAGAGAGATCAGGGAAGCAGTGTAGTAATATGAGAGCTTCACTTTACAAGCTTTGGGATAATAACTTCATGAAGCTAAGTGCTTGAACAATTTTATTTGCAAAATAAAAAATACAAAGTAGGACCCTATGATTATAATAATTGATGCACGAAGATACATTAGTCACAGTTTAGTGTCCCTATACAAAGTGTCATTTTGAATCATTATTTCAGCATTAAAAAAAAAAGAGTGGAATCATTGTTTTTTGTATGAGTAGTTGCCAGACACAGGGTTGGATGAATGGAGCGTTAGCCTTATCTTTTGATAAGGTTATAGGATGGGTTAGGGACGTGCTGGAGCTTGGTCCATCGGGTGCTGTAAGGGTAGTGTGGCACCTTTGTGTCATGATGGATTCGCACAAAGGAGCCTACCTTTTGGTGTCAGGCCTGCTGTTGGAGTCATTTTTTTATTACTTTTGCTGAGAATGTATATAGAGGGTAGGCTGCATGGATTCAGAGTTTTCACCCAGACACAGACTAGTTTGAAGGCCACAGGCCAACCTCAGAGTGAATTCATATTTACTGTTTTGCACTGTGAAATGTTTAGGAACAGGCAAGAGTCTGTTTAGTTATTCCACTAGGTCTATAATGAGAAAGCAAACAACTTATACTAAAGCCTGAGAGAGAAAGTGAAGGCCACACAGCTATGCCTGATATCTGATAAGATATCAGCGGGAGGGAACATCACTGCTTTCACAAGCATTTTTAGTGGAGAGAGAGGGGAGAGTGGCTCCTGGACATGATACCAGTTGTTATTATTTATTTTATTTGTTCTGCCTCCTATTGCTCAAATAAACTTACTTTCCTAAATACCTAGAACCGTGATGTACTGAATCAAAGTTTGTGTAGGGACTAAGCTCCTGGGTTCAAGCTCCCAGGTATAATCCCAGTAATTGTGTGAGGCTTTTGTGCCTATCTGCCTCCTCACCCCTGTCCTCCTGTCCCAGATCCTCTCATTGACCTTTTCTTTTTCTCCTCTAGCCTGCTGCCCAGTGGCCTATCCCAATGTGTCCCAAACTTTTCATACTAAGGGTACACCTACATTAACAGAGCAGACTCTACAGTGCAGGCAGTGTGAACATAGAAATGACTTGTTTGGCCAAAATAAGAGCTAGGGATGCACTGACAGCCCAACCAGTCTCTCTTCCCAGTTTTAAACAAAGGGGGGGGGGGGGCACAAAGACACACATGAACCAGTCATGATGCATCAGCTCCCACAGGAGAAGGGAGAAGTCAGTGGGGTGTGGGCAGCTTGGTTGCCTCATGGGCTGCAAGGGGTCCTTCACTGCTGCTGCTCCCAGCATGCAGATTGAGTCACATCCAGCACTCAGTGAGTGCATTCCCTGTCTCACTCAGCCTAGGGATAAGACAGACTCAAAGATGGGGAAGATGAGCAGGTGTTGTGTGCACTGGCAGGCTGATGCAGAAAGGTGCGTTCAGTCAAACACATGTTTTCTGCACACAAGATTAACTGCCAATGCAATAAGAAGTTTTATGTGTACAAAATGTGTGTTCAAAAAAGTGCTTACAGGAATGGGTCTGCACATGTAAATGCAATGAAAATGAAGACATTAGCTCAGGGGTATCTAACTCTGGTCATTGAGAGCCACAAACAGGCCAGGTTTTCTCAATATCCACAATGAATTTGCATGAGATAAAATTGCATACAATGGAGGCAATGCATGCAGATCTATCTGATAAATATTCATCATGGATATCCTGAAAAACAGGTCTGTTTCTGGCTCTTGAGGACTAGTGTTCACCACCCCTGCATTAGCTAGTACTCTCCCGTGCAGGGAATTGCATCCAAAGCCTGACAGCCCTTTTATAGTTTACACACAATCCAGCAGTTAACATTGGTGAAGGATTCTCTGCCACTTCTCCTGCCAGTTGATGTATCTGCGCTTCTTTATTCTGCTTAGCTATCTGTTGCGTATGCGAGCAAGAATAGAGAAAACAGAGAAAGAGAGACTAGAAGGACCACAGGTGAAGAAAACAAAGAAAAGAGAAGGAGAGAGGACTGTGCAGTCCAGGCTAGAGCTATAATCCGGAGACTCTGCAGGCAGAATATACTTCAAGCTGTGGACATTTCTCGGATTGCCAGAGACTGATGTGGTGCAAAGGTATCGTTTGAGCTCAAGGGCGATTGTATCTCTTTATGAGGACTTTCATAGTGACATAATGACATAGAGGCAGTCCAGAGAAGGGCGAACAAAATGGTGAAGGGTTAGAATCGGAAGACTTCTGAGGAGAGGCTGAAGGATCTAAATATGTATACCCTGGAGGAGAGGAGGTGCAGGGGGAGATAAGATACAGACCTTCAGATACCTGAAAGGTTTTAATGATGCACAAACTTCAAAGCTTTTCCGTTGGAAAGGAATTAATAGAACTAGGGGTTACGAAATGAAACTCCGGGGGGGGAACAACTCAGAACCAACATCAGGAAATATTTCTTCACAGAGAGGGTGGTAGAGGCCTGGAATGCCCCTCCAGAGGAGGAGTGAAGACAAAAACAGTAAACTAATTAATTAAGGCATGGGATAAACATGGTAGATCCCTAAAGGCTAGAGGATGGAAAAGAAGAAAAGCGGGTATAAGGGTAACTTGCTGGTGTGGCAATTAGTATCCTTAGCAGATGGCATGGAGTTTACTACCCTTAACCAAGAAGCCTTGATGTTTTAATGCAACTGCAATATTGCTTTCTGCTTCGATGGCAGGGGAAAAAGGGGAATTTGATTCAGACAACTACCAACGAGGGCCCCAACTTTTACGGTCTGGGGTACTGATAAGCACGGGGGTAACCTGCACAGAGTGGCAGTTGCTTCTCTTAACAGAAGGCATGGGGACCTACTATCCTTAACGAATAAGGCTTGATGCATTTGCTACAACTGCAACATTGCTCTCCGTTTTGATTGGGTGGGGGGGGGGGGGGTAGGGAGATAAGGGGAATTGGATTCAGATGACAACTATCACAGGCCTTACTTCTACAGTCTGGAGTAATGATCCGCAGACATAAGGTGAAAAGCACAGGCCTACCTCTAGGCCAAGTCCATAAGCAAAGTACATCAAGCAGCACTGTTTGAATTTTCAAGAAGGCTCATCACCCAGTAAAAATGTTGCAGTAAATGTTCATGGGTTATTATAAGGCTTGGGCAGTTGCTACCCTTAAGAGAAACATGAGGGTAACCTGCAGGGAGCAGCAGTTATCATAAGAAGCTTGCTGGGCAGAGTGGATGGACCATTTGATCCTTTTCTGCCGTCATTACAAGGTTACTATTTTAGACCCCCTCTTAGCTTGTGATCATGCTATACTGGGGTTAGTGAAACTGCTCAGTGCTTTACATTTTCTGGCCAGTGGAAATTTCCAAAATACAATTGGCAGCATCAGCAGAAAGCACCAGTCCTCTTTTTCAAGACACTTCAGCCAAGTACTAAAGACAATGCTGAAACACAGAGGTCCATTTTCAGCCACTGTGCGGCTCATCTAGTTAGCCGGATAAATATATTCGGCAGCATGGTCATGGCCCTGAATATACCCAGCTATCTTAAGGCAGGATTCATAATTTCTTGCAGAATGTTGAATCCCGCAAAAAAGAAGGTGGGCCTGTGAAAGGCCACACAGTCGTTCACACCGCGGCGGTGCGATTTCGCCGGCTTTTGCTGTCTAGAATGTTCTGCGGCCGACTCTTCCCCCTCCCCAACTCCTCCCCTCCCAGTCATTTACATCCTATCGCATGTGAAAAGGCACTTTTCGCGTGTGATGGGGCTTATCGCGTGCGATAAGGCCCTAACGCACGCGATAAACCTTTAAAAAATAACCTCCTTAGTTAGCCAGTTCTGTTAACCGGCTAACTTTAGGGCAGCCCTATGACCCAACCAGAGTTAGCCATATAGGTTAAGCAGCTAATTCCTAATATCTGAGTTAGCTACATAATTTAGGTGGCTAACTCTGCTCCACCTGGAATGCCTCCCGCCCCCAACTTATGCGGCTAGAATGTAGTCATATAGAGCTCTCAATATGGCTTTTGAATATTGCTCTCATAAAGGATTATATCAAGCAACCAGAGGATCTAGCACAACTGCATGAGATAAGGTGTGGGTTTAATGATATTACTGGTATGCCAAATGTGATCAGTGCAATAGATTGCACCTATGTTGTAAAAAATGCAATCAGCAAAAATGTATTTTGTTGGTATGCATTTTGTTGCGTCTGTCGGTCTCAGACGGCTTCGACCTCTGTGCCTCACCTTTCTTTCTGCTCTCCCCGCTAACCTTAGGAAGATGGCTACCGCCGCGTCTGCTTGCTGCTCTCTCTGGCATCCCCAGAACGGCTATGGCAAGGCTATCCGCCATGTTTCTCGTGAGGCCTCCTAGGGTGTGCGCGCGCACGCCACCCATGTCTTTATCCACGTCATGGCGGGAACCTCGGGGGTGTCTCCCTCGAGTGACGTCACGCCATCCGGGTATTTAGCCTGCCCTTCGTTTGCTAATAAATTGAGTTAGCAAGGATTGGATACGCCTCCGGGCTGAGCTACTCTACCGCTTCCGTGCTGCCGCTGGAAGCTTTCTCTGCCCTTTGGGGTATTTCTTCTAAGCTGAGTACCCGCTCCTCGGGGGCCCTTTGCTTTCTTTCAGGTGCCTATCTGGGATACCAGGACTCGCTCCTTGAGGGCCTGCTCTCCCTGCCTAGAATCCAACTACTTCTGCCTGCTGGAATCTACATCTATACAGCTTCCAACTTAGTGAGTAATCTAACCTTTACCAGTCTGTCTCATCTACAGCTCTGCACTGGGATCCTGCAACCAGAACTCCCTATACCACCGAGTGCTGCTAACATCTACCATTGTGAGACGGGTCTCCTCTGCCGAGGGTCCCTGGACTGCTACTACTGGATCACCTCACTACTGCCACCTCTGGTGGTATCATCCAGCTGTATAATAAAAGACAAAATCTCTGTTTGCATGTCTCAAGTCTAGCCTAGTACTGTGGTTCCTCACGGGGCTCCTCCCCGTGAGAGTGGCCATCACCACAGTACCCAAGAATCCACTCCAACACCTCAAAACCATAACACATTTAAGTTGAAAAAACAATGTGAATGGAGGGACAACAGATTGAAAAATAAACAAAAGAAAGAGGGGTTGGTGGGGCACCTTGGGAAAAATGTTCTAAAATGGAGGGGAGGGGTGGATGGACCCAGGAAGTAGGATGGGGAGAAAAGCCTGGCATGGCTAATCATAAGACCCCACACATGCACAAAATGGACATCCAATGTTAACATCTAGATAGTGCATTCATAATCTGCTGTATGCCCATTTTGTGCATGCATGACACTGTACATGCCTCTTCTACATCATCATGACGCTTACCTATATACGGGGGCAGTCTTGGGAACAGCCATGTTGCAAGGCTGAAAGCAGCGTCCATCATGGCTGAAGAGAGACAGTGCTACACTCAACCTGGAAAGAGAAGGAACCAGGACTGGATAGACCCCACATGGAGGGCTCTCTGGTGTCAATTCAACTCCCATGTTTCCTACCCTTAGGATGCACCTGGAGGATAAAATAAATAGGAAGGCTGCCCTATTCTCTTGTATGGATGGGATGGTCAGATTAACCCCTGCTTACAGGCAGGGAGTCAGGATGGGAGGAGAAACAGTTTTGTTTTATCGATATGGGCAGTTTTACAGAGGGGTAGTAGGGGAGAAGGAGCAGCTGTAGGAGCACTCTGACAGCATGGTTTTTGGTCTCATATCTGAAGGCATTTTTTTCTTTCATGTTTTGTTCTTTCCAGGTTCACGATTTAAAGAAGAGAGGGCGGCAGGAAGGTAAGTGGATGTCACGCTTCTTGGGTTGGTGCTTTCGAACTGCTTTTTTCCAGACAGTTTTTCATAGTTTGATGCTTTTGTCTCTTTCTTTGCAGGCAGAAGCAACACAAGTTCAGAACAGAAGGAAGAGGAAGAAGACTGACAGGACCACCTCCACAACCACCAGCTACTGTCCTGATGGCACGTTAGGGTCAGGAACCACCACCATTACCCCAGTGGCAAGGACCACCGTTGCCACTGACTTGCCTTGGTGGCACAGAATCAGGGTCAGAGACCACCACTGTCACCAACCATTGTCCTGGTGGCATAGAGGCAGGGTCAACATCCACCATCACCACCAACAACCATTGCCCCAGTGGCGCAGGGTTAGGGACCACCATTGTCACCAACCGTTGTTCTGGTGGCACAGGGCAGGGTCAAGGTCCACCAACACTGCCACCAACCAGTGCCTTGGTAGCAGGGGCCACCACCACCATTGGGAGTCAAGGACCAGGACCAGACTGTGGTCCTTAATTTAGAGGAGGTTCCCCTCGAATCATGCCCTGCTCACTGCAGTGAAGCATGGGTCCCAGGAGGAAGCAGCAGTGCCTCCTCCCACTGGGGCCCTCTTTGAGCCAGTGCTGGAAATTTGAGAAAACCTAAAGGGAATGTCAGCCAGGACTGAATGAGTGAGCTCTGTTAGCAACAGTAACGGCTCAATCACTCGTAGTGCTGGCCCAGCAGCCACTACGGTAACCACCAATTGACATGGTATCTGCTTCCCCTGGACCTCAAAAATACAGACATATGAAACCATTAACCCCATGCACTATTCTGAAACCCTGAGATGACTAGTGCACAAGTCATATTTAAATGTAAAACAAATCTAGTTCTATTTTTGTTTCCTTTCTTTAAAGAACTGGGAAACTAGACAGTGCTCTGCCATTCTAGGGAGTTCCCAGAGCTTTTCTTTCTCAAGGTAACACAGGACCTGAATAAAATAAATAATTCATTATATTCTTCTGAACTTAAAATACATATATTTACAGAGGTTTTAACAAGCTTGCAGATTATGAGATTGTACTCCTCCTATGTTATGCTTTAGTATATGAAATCAAATGTCTTTTTGTCAGTTAGAGACTGATGAGCTATAATCAAAGCACTCAGATGTCTTATCGTAGATCTGATGTAAGATACAAGTTTATTTTTTATAGTCAAATGTTCTTGTATATTTAGCTTAACTAATACATCTAGCGATCAGAGATTCTAAGTTAGTTATTCGGACTTAAAGGCCATGATCTGCTACCTGACTAAAGATATAAAAACAGTGAAGTCCAGACATTCATGGCTATTATACTGTTCTCAGTGTAATATGCCCGAGTCCTGGCTGTTCTAACTGGTAAACAACCATTTGATTCATACTTTTTATTGTATCATAACTTGATCTGACTAATTAATTGTTCTGACAATTTGATATGATGTGATCAATTAAATGTATCAACTGAATTTAATTATATACTTTCCTCATGTAAAATAAAAATTATATTCTTTTTGAGAACATTTCTCTGAGTATTGAGTGGTTCTGATCTAATAAATAATTAACTGAAGGCAATATGATGCATCATCCTTAGTGGCATTGATGTCTTAATTTGTGTGATATGATTTTCTAATGTCCAGAGAGTAACCTTTAAGAGTACTCCTTACTAATAACTCTCTACTTAGAATTGCCTATCAGAACAGAACCGAGACACAACCTCCTAGCCAACCTGGCTTCTCTCTCAACTCTCTGCCCCCCCCCCATATTTATAATTACATTTTTTCCCTTAGTGCTCCTCCCCAGTTATAGCAAAAGCTCAAGGCAGAGTAGAAAAGTAAAACATTCATATTAAAACTGTAAACAAAGACAAAAATACCATGTCTGCACTTTAACTGACTGACTGCAATTTGATACTGGCATTGCTTCTTCCCTGGTATTATTTATTACACCTTGCATTGTTATGATGGAACTTCCATGAGTGCTTGTGAAAACAGGTATGTCTAATGCCTCTTTAAAAGATTTTGAACAAGCTAGCATTCGCAGAGTCTCCAGAAGGGAATTCCAAAAAATTGGACCTGCTGCTAAAAAGGACTGCTCCCTGGTTAAATCAAGATTTGCTACTTTTGCTGAAGGGCCTCAAAAAGATTTTTTATTAGCAAACTGTAAACTGTGCAATGGTTTATAAATGTGCAACATGGCATTAGGCCAGAAGGCTGTATTGCTGCACAATAATGTATTGGGTACAATATAAATTGGCTATCCTATCACTAAACTGGTAACCCATGTAGTAAGACCAGAACTGAAGTTGTGTGTTCACACTTCCGTATGCCTGTCAAGATCCTTACCACAGAGTTTTAAACTATTTGTATACTTCTTTATTTATGTGCAGAGACCAAACTTTATTTTGTGCATATGTAAATAAAAGATAGAAACTGAAAATTATTTACAAAAAGGTTTCTGCTGTGCCTTCTTTTTATACAGAGTGGCAATAGGGGTAAGGGTGAAAGGAGGTATTGCATTCATCACTTTTAATACAATCACTTACAGGCCGATACAGTACTGTGCACCCTCAGACTTAATATCATGGCGATATTAGGTCGGAGGCCCCAAAAGTTAAAAATAAAAAATGTTAAAATGGGCCCACGGCTTGAAAACCGGACGCTCAATTTTACCAGCGTCCGGTTTCCGAACCCAGTGCCTGTCAGCGGGTTGGAGAACCAATGCCGGCAAAATTAGCGTTGGCTGTCAAACTCGCTGACAGCCGCCGCTTCCGTCAAAAAAGAGGCGCTAGGGACGCGCTAGTGTCCCTAGCGCCTCCTTTTATCGCGGGTCCTAATTTAAATAAATTAAGTTACTGAATCACGCGCACAGGAGAGTGGCAGTTTACTGTATCGGCCCGATAGTAAGGGTTCTTCCCTTCATCAAATTGGTTTTCTTTTCTTTCTTTTTTTTTTAAACAGAAAGCCATTCATTGGTCCATTCGGTCTTCAAGTTCAAAGTACAGACTTCAGATTTGGGTGGAAAAAATAAAGAGCAACAGTAAGATAGGGAGTTATCACCTTCCCACATTAAGTGGCCTGTCAATTGTATGGGACAGAAAGTCACAGTGGTAGAGCACTTGCTGCCAGGGGTGGAACCTGACTGGAGCAGAATTTTGGAAAGCAAGGCAAAAATATCATTCCCTGCCCCCACAGAAAATGACAAAAAGGATGACAATTTAATAAATGTTTTCTTGGGTGTTTCCATCATAAAAGTTTTATTATTAATATTCATTTAATCATAACACTTTTTTAACTAATTCCCTTTAAAATAAAATTACATTTCTTTCCTCCTGAATAATTTCTACCCACCTTCCTATGGAAAACCCTGCCCCCACCAAAAAATAACTAGTGTATAACACAAGAAAAATAAAACTGCACAACATTACAGTCTAGAATGCATATTATAACGGAAGACCAAGCAGATATCAGCACTGCCCAGTGAAAGTGATCCACTTTGCTGAAGGAAAATAAAGCAGCGGTGACAGCAAAATGTGAAGTGAAGAGGAACCTGTTGGAAACAAGAACATATGAGTGATGGTGGCAAAGGAGGGAGGAAAAAAAACAACACACCAGTAGGCAGCAGTGGGAAAGCACTTACCTGGAACCAGCAAGGATGAGCACCAGAGAAGACAACAGGCAACACTGCTGGGGAAGGAACCTGTGGAGTGCAAGAACAAGACCACATCAGAGACAGCAGAGAAGAAAGGGGAGGAAAACCACAACAGGGAGGCAGCAGGAAAGCAATTACCTGGAAACAGCACAGATGAGTGCCGGAGAAGAGGACAGGCAGCATCAGTATACATAGAATCAGATGCCCATGATCTGGTGGCATTTTCAATGACATTCATTAGTACCAACACCCACATTGATAAGTTTGGCAATCTCATTGGTAATGATTTGCATGCTGGCTACCATATCCCATCGCATCTCTTGCAGTTCCCTCCGCAATGCGCACCATTCCTCAGCCACAGTGAAATCATGCCGCTCCTGCCGGGACATTATTTCAGTCACTAAGGGCTCACTGAAACCTTTCAGGCATAGGAGAAATGGAGAAGCTGCCTGCTCTTCTACAGGACTCATGGCCATGGGTTCTGTTCCCTCCCCAGCAGTACATGCGGCGTGTGGTGGATGATCCATCTCCTCCAATATTATGGTGGCAAGGTTGACCAGCTGGTTCTCCTGGCCATCCACAAGAAAAAGCAGCAGCCGTTCCAAGCGAAAGTCATGTTCACACACAAGCTGGCACAACAAGTCCTCCTCAGCCTCTGAGAAGCGCAGATCACACATATGTAACTTTGCTACATGAAACTTCGGTATATAAAAATGTAAATAAAAAATAAGTAAATAAATAATAAATATGTTTTTGAGACTCCTCTCCACTGGACCTTGCTTGCTATTCTTGCCATTCGGAGGGGGGGGGGGGGGGGGGGGGGGGGAGGCCTGTCTTCCTGCAACTGCTCTCCCTGCTCTGCCATCTCCTCCAATCTCTTCCTTTTCCCTCCAACTCCAGAGTCCTACCCATTTCTCCTCTTCTTTTCCCTCACCCATTCCCTTGCCCACCACCTTAACCACTTGCTCCAATGTGCTAAAGGAATGCAAATGTACACACAATCCCTCTTGTGAACCTAAAAATAAAAATTAAAGATTACAAAAAAAAAAAAAAAAAGGAATCAAACAAAACAAGGAACATGAACAGACAGCTACCAGCAATTAAATATACCTTTCCACTAGCAAGTTCAACAAGAAGCTGAAAACCAAGCTGCAGCACTGTCTTATGTACTGAGCTTGCCTTTTTATGAACCTAGGAATAAAAGAACAAAGGTTTAAGGTTAATAAAACATTGAACAGGTTACAGAAACCTCTGTTAAGAGCCCAAAGACCAAGGGGAAGGCTACATACACCATAAGACAAATTATACCCACTATAAAAAGAAATCACACAAAACACAAGGAAGAGCGAACAGACAGAAAAATCAGCAATTAAATATTCTTTACCACTAGCAAGTCCAAAGCAGCACAAAACCAACTAGTACAAAAACTGAAGCACTGCCCTTTTATGAACCGAGAAATAAAACAGTAAATATATTGCAGAACAGCTGTAGAAATCAAACAAAAGAACAAGGAAGAATGAAGACAGAAAAATCAGAAATCAACAATTAAAAATAAATATCTTACAAGCAGCAAGTCCAAGAATACAGCAGGAAACTATACTGGCTTGTACTACGTACACTTCACCTCCAAGAGGAAAATGGACCCTTTTACTCCCAAACTATCCTTTATATATTCATTTATTTATTGGCATTTGATATTCCGCTTTTTGCCATGAATGGCCTCAAAGCAGATTACTGTAGATTTAAAGGCGGTTACAGTTGTATCAAACCAAAAACATTGGTGGAGAATCTATATATTTAAATTAGCCTGAACCATGTAGAGGCAACCACATGATTCTCACAATTTTGTTTCCAGCATGAAAATCCATAAATGTTTTGTATATCTACACACCATAAAATAAACATTTTTAAATAAATGTATGATTTAAACATATATACACCCGCTGCAAGAAAACGTCTGTGCAGTAATCACCCCCACAACGCATATTTCTCCCTGAAATGTGGTTTTGGTTTTTTTTTATACCACCGTATTGTTTTGAACATCATTTACTGCATCAGCTTCACAAGCAATGTGGTTTCACATGCATTAGGAAATGTGTGCTGAATTGCAGCAAATGTTTTTAATGCCTATCAGGCCGATACAGAACGGTGCTTTAAGGGGTAATAGCGCGTGGAAAACGCGCGGCCAACCCCTCCCCCCGAAACTAATAGCGCTCATCACATGCAAATGCATGTTGAGGAGCCTATTAGTTAGTCACCCGCAATACAGAAAGTAAAATGTGCGGCCAAGCACTGGGCAAGAAAAAAACTGCTTTTCTGTACACCCTCTGACTTAATATCATAGTGATATTAAGTCAGAGGCCCCAAAAATAAAAAAAAAAAAAATCTGCCTGCGGCCCGCGGGTTGGAAAATGGATGCTCAACTTTGCCTGCGTCCGTTTTCCAAACCCGTGGCTGTCAGCAGGTTAGACAACCGACGCCGGTAAAATTAAGCGTCGGCTGACAGCCGCCACCTCCTTTTAGCGCGGGCCCTAATTTACGTATGTTATTGCTTCAGCCCAAGCTTCACAAAGTGAGTCCCAGCTATCTAACCCTGCAGGCCGATCATTACATTAATTACCACACTCTGAAGCTCATGCTGAGGCTAGAAAAAAGACATGCATGTAGCTATGTTCTCAGAAAGGATAACAGTCACTGACAGGGCTGGTTGAAGTACTAGGTGGACTAAGCGACTACCTAGAGTGCCTCCGATTGGGGGGGGCAACATTGGCATGGTCTCTACCTCTTCCAGCCCACACAGCTGGAAGACAATGCACCATGGCACTGTCCTGTGCGGGCAGGAAGGAGGAGAGACCATGCCAATACCAACATAGTCGAGAAGAAGAGCACACCCTCGCCACAAGATGCAGTACTGGCCTGGGCCATGCGGGTGGAGCAGGAGCAGCAGCAGCAGCAGCAGGAGCAGGAGCAGCAGCAGCAGCCGCAGCCGCAGCCGACCAGCATGGACCCACCCACTCAGGAAGTTATACGTCAGCCCTGGTCCCTGCAGCAGATGAAAGACGAGGCTATTGCTGTTGGCCTTGTGCTGCTGGGGAAGGGGACGTGAATGAGAGAACATGTTCGTGTGTGTGTGTGTAGGAGTGAGTGAGCATATTCATGTGTGTGCATGTATGAGAGAGAGATCATGTCGGTGTGTATGTGCATGTATGAGAGAGAAATCACATTTGTCTGTGTGGGTGCATGTATGAGAGAGCAAGTATGTGTATACCTTTGAGAGAGAAACCTTCTCCTCTCGCTAATCCACAACAATCTCAGGGCATCTGGCATTCAAAAGATCCCAGGTATAGACAGCAGGGGATTTTTTTTTTAATCTTTATTAATTGTAATTATTGGGTATTCTCTGATGTGTCTGTTTTTAAAGTTTATTGGTATTTGGAAAATTTGTAACTTACATTACTGGATGTTGTTCTATTAATCAGCTGAAAAGAAAAACTTTTTAATTAGTATGGTTTTACTCTATTGATAATGTATATTTATAATAATTTAACAAACAGTAAAATCAAGAAACATATAACTTTATTTGGGGGGGGGGGAGGGGGACAGCAGGCTGTAAATTTCGCCTAGGACGCGTAATAACCTTGCACCGGCCCTGGCCACTACTATATCTTTTGCTGCTGTGATTTGAGCATAAGGCAGTGATGACTTTTTCGGGGCACACTAGCTGGGAAAAACTTATCCTTCTCAGCCCCTCCCCCTTCAAACCCAGCAGCATAAGTCAGACTCAAAAGACCACTTCCCCTACCTACCAGCGTGGCGTCAGCTTTGAGTCTTTTTCCTTGGAGCAGAAAATCACTTAGCTCCAGCAACGAGCTCTCTACCAAGCATCCCCGCGCTGACCAAGTGCAAGCCTGACCTCAGCTGCTCGCCCACAAAGTGTTCTGCGCCTGCGTGATAGGGACGCGACGTGGTGACGCAAGCTTCCTGTTCACCTCCCTCCCCCACTCCCACCCTGTGTCGTGCTAGTCCCCGCACTCAAGAGTAGGAGGTGTTGGACCGAAGAAGGTGTGGAAGCAGCGCCGCAGCCATCAATGACTTTCCTGGTTCCATGGACTGCTCTCTCATGAAAGCGATTTGATGACACCCTTTGCGGTGTGACGCCCGGGGCAGATACCCCCCTTCGCCCCGCCCCTTAGTCCCGGCACTGTTTGTGCCGTTGGGGCCGGTGTCAGTTTTCCAGCGGCTTCCAGGGGTGGGGGAGGGGCGGAGGCAGTGTCCCGTCCCCGCCACCGCCGCCATCTTCCCCCGCACCGGGAGAGAGGGAGAGCCAAAGCGCTCTCTCCATCTGTCACCGGCGCCATGAGTAACGTTTCGTACCATATCTCCAACCTGCTGGAGAAGATGACATCTAGCGACAAGGACTTCAGGTGAGGACCCGGGATAGGGAAGCCTGAAGGGTGCTGACGGGCTTCTAGAGATACAAGAGGGGCTGGAAGCTGAGGGGAAGGATAATTGGTGGGCTGTGTTGGACTGTTAGTGTGAGAGTTGAGATGGAACATAGACGTGTGTGTGTGTGGTGCCACTCAAGGGCGCAGCTATGAGGAGATTTTGGAGGGTCTGTGCCCCTTTACATTTGATTCAGGCCTCCTTCCCTAGTAGCAGGATCTTGTCACATCTGAGTCAGCCCTTAAAGATGTAGCTGTTAGAAGGCCTAGACACGCTGGAATCACTACTAGACCACGATCCCCTGCGTCTTTAAAAAATAATTAACTTGCACGGGAAACCACACTGCCCTTGGGTTAAAACTGCAACGGTTTGAGACTGTCAAAGTCTTTGTTTACATTTAGTAGATAATTATGCCTCTCTCTACAACTTAAAAATTCAGGAATGCCTGGCAGATTGAAAGCCTGTTTCTATGATTGCTTTATAACAGAGATTAATACTTGCATAAAGTGGTTACTGTAACCACAGAGGGAGAATGAGAGACATCCAGGGCCAAGAAAAAGTGAAAAAACAGGAAATACCCAGTGTTGTCAGGAATTAAAGCATTTTGCAGCCACGGCCCTAAAGACTCACATGGGATGGGGGTTAGCACAGTCTCTCTTCCCCCACCCCATGTTAAAATTGAGCTCCTCCCAAAAATTCAGTTCTGGTTGTGCCTCTTGTGCCACCATACTGGCAGGTCAATACAGTAAAGTGCGACCGCGGTTACCCTGCTCCTAACCCGCTTTCTACTCACTTTTCGGTCGCGTTAGTCCAACCCGCGATACACTATCCCCTTTAACCTACTCTTACCGCCTCTTTAAATCACCGGGTAACCCCTTCTGCCCGCGGCATCTATATTACATGTAAACGATTGAATTAGCTATTCCCTCCCATACAGTAACGCGCGCCCCGACTATTGCTTTTTTACCCTGCCGTTTTGCTGCGCGTTTAATCTGCTAATTTACTGCCTACCCCTACCCCTGCGTTAGAGGCAGGGGTAAGGGTAGACGGCAAACTTTCCCCCAAAAGGAAAAACCTAAAATCCCCTCCTCCCGAAGCGACTTGACATGTTACCAACTTACTTTTTGTTGCTTTCAGCCCCTTCCCTTCTCTGCCGTCCACTGGAGGGGGCAGCTGGCGGCGAAGCGGTCCCCCGCCCCCCCCCCCCGGCACAGGTCCTGGTTCTCCTGGCTCAGCCCTCATCTGAAGATTGTGAAGTCAGGTAAGGGCCACTGTTCTGTGCCCTCTCCAATCACGGCGCGAGTGGAGTGGAGCGGGGCGAAACGAAGCGCACTTTCATTGGCTTCAGCGCCCGTCAATTTGGGCGCTCAAGCCAATGAAAGCACATGGACGGGCGTGCGTGACGCACACCGAGACATCACGCCCGCCCGTCCATGTGCTTTCATTGGCTGGAGCGCCCGTCAATTTGGGCGCTCAAGCCAATGAAGCACACGGACGGGCGGGTGATGTCTCGCCCGCCCGTCCATGTGCTTTCATTGGCTTGAGCGCCCAAATTGACGGGCGCTCCAGCCAATGAAAGTACGCCCCACTCGCGCTGTGACTGGAGAGGGCACAGAACAGTGGCTCTTACCTGACTTCACAATCTTCAGATGAGGGCTGAGCCAGGAGAACCGGGACCTGCGCGGGGGGGGACCACTGCAAGCTGCTTTCGCCGCCGGCTGCCCCCTCCGGAGGACAGCAGAGAAGGGAAGGGGCTGAAAGCAACAAAAAGTAAGTTTTCATGGGTTAAAGTTGGGATCTACTTCCTGGTGCCTGTCATTTCAAATGACATTTGAAATGACAGGTACCAGCGCACCCAGGATACTGTATAGGCGCTGTATTAAGCGCCTATACAGTAAAATGGGTTGCGCGGGCCTAACGCGTCACAGACGCTTCTTGGACGCGGCTTGCATTTGGAAGCTATTTAAATACAGTATCGAGCGGTAGGTGAGCAGGACTGCGTGCGACAAACGCGGGTGCACCCAGCACTAACGCAGCTCTTCCTACCGCTCCTTACTGTATCGGCCTATATATTGGGCTTGTGGGTTTGAAGGAACAGAAGTAACAAGTGTCCCCCAGAAAAGTGGTCTCTTGGTAGCTTTTGTGCTTCAGAATATCAGAAAAAAACCTGCAGAAGATGAATATTTGTGTCATGGAAAAAAGCATAAGCCCTACAGATAGGGAGCTGTAAATAAGATACATTTCTAGGAGTCTGCAAATACTCATCCCAGTATTAAAAGTAAAATGACATGACTATGCTGAACTGGGTTATCTCCCCCCCCCCCCCTCCCCACACACATACACACTTCCTGTATATGGTTAGCCGGGCTATTAAATATCAACATACTTTAGTTCTGTTTTCTGGGCCGATTGCAATTAATCTCTGAAACATAGAAATGATGGCAGAAAAGGACCAAATGATCCACTCAGTCTGTCCAGAAAGCTTATGCCAGTATCTGCTTCACTGTGCAGGTCACCCTCATGCTTATGTTTCCCACACCATAAAATTCAGGGCCCTCAGTTGCTGTTCCAATCCAGTTTTCCCTAACCCCTGCCGTGGAAGCAGAGAGCAATGATGGAGCCACATCAAAAGTATCAGGCTTAACGATTAAGGATAGTAAAAGTCACTGCAGCAAGTTACCCCATGTTTATTTGTTCCCTAAACCATAAAAGTCGGGCCCTTGGTTGCTGTCTGAATCCATTTCCCACTGCCGTTAAAGCAGAGAGCAATGATGGAGTTGCATTAAACCTTGATACTGTTATTTGTTAAGGGTAGCAACTGCCACACCAGCAAGTTACCCACATGCACTCTTTTCTTTAATGCCATCCTTTAGCTTTTAGGGATCCACATTGTGTAGCCCATGTCCCTTTGAATTCCTTCATTGTTTTTGTCTTTACCACTTCCTCCGGAAGGGCATTCCAGGCATTCACCACCCTCTCTGTGCATCATTAAAACCTTTCAGGTATCTGAAGTTCTGTATCATATCTCCCCTGCACCTTCTCTCTTCCAGGGTATATATATTCATATCCTTCAGCCTCTCTTCATAAGTATTCCAATCCTGACCCCTCACCAATTTGGTCACTCTTTGGACCGCCTCTATCCTGCCCTTATCCTTTTTGAGATAAGTGCACCAGTACTGAACACAGTACTCCAGGTGAGGCCTCACCAAGGACCTGAACAAGGGCATTATCACCTCTTTTTTTTCTTATTGGTTATTCCTCTCTCTGTGCAGCCCAGCATTCTTCTGGCTTTAGCAATCGCCTTGTTACATTGCTTCGCCGCCTTCAGATCACCAGACACTTATCACACTAAGGTCTCTCTCCCAGTCCGTGCGCATTGTTTTTTCACCACCCATCACATACATCTCTTTTGGATTGCCACACCCCAGATGCATGACTCTGCACTTCTTGGCATTGAATCCCAGCTGCCAAATCTTTGACCACTCTTCAAGCTTTCTTAAATCACTTTTCATATTCTCTGTTCCTGCAGGCAGCTCCACTCTGTTGCTGATCTTAGTATTATCCACAAATAGACAAACTTTACCTTCTATCCCTTCCGCCATATTGCTCATAAAGATATTGAACAGAATTAGTCCTGAAACCAATCTCGGTGGCACTCCACTTAACAGCGTTCTTTCTTCAGAGTAGGTTCCATTTACCATTGCGAGCTGTCTCCTGTCAGTCAACTAGTTTGCAATCCACGCTACTACCTTGGCACCCTCTCCCAAGCTTCTCATTTTGTTCACGAATCTCCTGTGTAGGACTGTATCAAAAACTTTACTAAAAGCCAAGTAAATCGCATCCAGCATTTTTCCCTGATCAATTTTCTAGTCATCCAATCAAAAATATCAATCAGATTTGTCTGACAGGACCTTCCCCTGGTGAATCCATGCTGCCTTAGGTCAAGCAACCCACAGGATTGTAGATAGTTCACTATCCTTTCCTTCAGCAGAGTCTCCATTTTCCCACCACTGAGGGGAGCTAACCAGCCTGTAGTTTCCAGCCTCTTGTCTGCTCCCACTCTTGTGAAGCGGGACCACCACTGCTCTTCTCCAATCTTACGGCACCACTTCTGTTACCAAGGATCTATTGAACAGGTCCTTCAGCAGACCTGCCAGCACATCTCTGAGCTCTGTATCCTGGGGTGTATCACATCTGGCCCCATGGCCTTGCCCACTTTCAGTTTTCCTACTCCACCCCCATCCACAGTCTTGTCAACTAGCGACTGTCCTTCTCCAGGGTCGTCTTTAGTTAATACCAAACCGAAGCATTTGTTTTAATATTTCGGTCATTTCTTTGTCTCCACACACTAATCTTTGTCACCTTTCAGTTTCACTATATCATTTCGGACATGTCTCCTTTCTCTGATATACTTGAAAAATGTTTTGTCACCTCGCTTTACCTCTTTTTGGCAATCCTTTCTTCCGTCTGACTTTTTGCTGTCTTGATTTCTTTCTTCGTCTCCCTCAGTTTCACCAGATATTCTTCTCTGTGTTCCTCTTTTGGGGATCCTTTATATTTCTTGAACACTGCTTTTTTTGCCTTTATTTTATCAGCCATATCCTATGAGAACCAGATTGGTTTCTTATTTCTTTTACTTTTGTTTACTTTTCTCACATACAGATTTGTTGCCTTTGTAATTACTCCTTTTAGTTTGGCCCACTTGTTGTCCCACGTCGCTCATTTTCTCCCAGTTTTCTAATTCTGCCTCCAGGTATGTCCCTATTTTGACAAAGTCCATATTTTTGAAATGTAAAACTCTGGTCTCTGTGTGACCTCTCTGTATCCTATTTGCGATATCAAACCATGCCCAGAGCCCAACACATGTTGTCCAATGTCGTCGTCATTAGTAGCGTAGCCAGCCCCAACAAAAAGGGCTGACCTTATGAAGGTGCGGGGCCCATGGCCAATCAACCATGGCAGGGTCCTGGAATGCTGAAATTATAATGTAGGGATGGGGATTACCATGGTGATGCACAGCCCAGGGCAGTTACCCCTATTTGTCCCTTCTTCCTCCCTCCCCAGTTATGGAGCATGGGAAGATAACTCTCAAAATTAATTAGATATGATATTAAGTCAGTCCAATATAAAGGTATTGATGGTGACAAAAGTTTTCCCTAACTCCCATCTACTGAGTTTATTTATGGAACTGCTTAGTCACCCGATATTGCTGAATAGCCTGCACATAACTGGATCATAGTATAAAAGATTGTGCAGTCCCATTTCCATTCTCTTCTACATGCACATCATATAATGACTGGTACACAAGCTGCCAAGGATTCAGCTGTGTATATTATCATCATCCTTTATGTCACACTTTTTCAACAAAGTGCGCAAAGCATGTTACAGTAGAATTGGTTACAGATATGTGCATAGTAGTAGTTGGGATAATACAGTGTTATACATTGGTGCATTATTACAGTATGGTACATTCAGAGTGTACGTTTGTAAATAGTGCAATAGTAAGCTGGCTGTAAATGGAGACTTGCTGGGTTTTAGGTCTTGCCGGAGGTTAGCTGGAGCCCTGTGCTGCTTCAAAGAGTTAGGTTCTCACCAGTTTTCTGAAGGATAGCTGGTCTGGTGCAAGTCTGATATGAGTTGGTAGAGTGTACAAGAGGGTTGGGGTTGATCATGCAAAGATGCTCTTCCTGGTGCTTTTAAGGTGTATTGATCTTAGGGATGGTAGTACTAGTTGAGTTTTTTTGTTTTTGTTTTAATTTTTTATTTATAGAATTTTTACTTACAAACATAACACCAATTTATAAAGAAATATGTGGAAAATCACAATTATTAACATACATATGTTGAGAATGTTTAAAATAGTAAATAATTCCACTACTAAGCAGAAATACATTAGGAAAATAGGGGAGGAAAGAAGAAAATTTAAAGGGAGATCTAAAGAGGCAAAATTATATACTGAAGCTTAAAGGCTTAACATAGACTTCCAGCGTTAGTAATTTTTTTTTTTTTTTTATGAAGGCACCGGGGAAGAGGTAAGTGGTTTCCGAGACTCAACAAATAATTTTAACTGTTAAAGAGAAAAAAAAAATAAAACACTCGTCTCCTTTTTTAATAATGCATTTGCATGGAAAACGAAGTAAAAAAGAAAATCCTAAAGCCTATTGGCGAATAGATAAAAAAAACCTTTTCGCCGAATTTGGGTTATAGAGGCTAAATCAGGAAAAATCTTCACTGGTGAGGTGAAGAAGGTGACCAGAATATTTCCTGAAGTAATTTTTCATTACTGCATTTAAATCTAGAGAAGAAATAAAGGAAACTTAACAATGTTCCTCTATCGGTAACCTCCATAGAGGAACTTTCAAGAAAATTAGTTAAATCATTTTGGAATGGCATATCAGCTACTGACCTAGGAACTTTAGATTTAGGTAGAAAGAAGCAAGTATTTATAGATGGTAAAGTGTCACTTGTAAAATCCAAAACCTCTTGCAAGAATTTCTTCAATATTGTATATGGAATTTCACCAGCCACCCTTGGAAAATTTAAGAAACCTCAGGTTAAGATGCCTAGCATTGTTCTCCAAATGATCTATCCGTCTGGCCAGAACCTCTCTGTCTTTCACTGTGACTACATTGAATTCTTGAACTTTTCTTAATATTTGCCTCAATTTCTCCTTTATTTCTGTTCCCCCCAAGTTTCAAAGCCTTTAATGTAGTCCCGAAACCAGCCACGAGATCCCACAAGGCATCCAATATCACCACTGCTAGACGAGAAGGGATTTTAAATAACTCAACGCTGTCAATGTTACCAGCCTGGGTTATTGATTCTCCTACGGCAAGATCCAATTTAGTTTCCTTGACATCCAAAATAGGGCTCAAAGAGCCCACTTCGATCTCACCAACACGAGGAAACGCTGAAAGAAAGCCCAGCTCCAGCGGTGAGATGCAGAGAGAAACTCCCTCTACTTCGAACCCGGAAGTGACGACATCCTCTGGGGCCCCAGAGGGGTTCTCGATGTTTGTTCTCTGTGCCAGTGGCTGTCGATGGTCTGGGCTCAGGGATGCCTCCTCTGCTGGCGCCCCCAAGCCGCCCTGAACACCAGGCTCCTCGGCCCCTGGACTAAACGCTGATGAGGACATGAAGTGGGTAATCTCCAGTTGTTGAATAGGAGAGGGGAAAGACTCCGAGGAGTAGACCCGGATCTTCCCCTTGCGTTTAGGAGGCATTTCAAATTAGATAATTCAAAGTTTCAGTGAGCAAAATCAAGCAGCTCCTCCATGCGTCCATGCTATGCCGCCATCTTGACTTCTCCCCTACTAGTTGAAAAGGTATAAAGGATAAGACAGCTGCTGAGGTAGGTTGAGCTTAGCATGGAGGTTTTCAACTTGGTGTGATAGAGGATTGGGAGCCAGTGAATAAGTTCTCATAATTGGCATTATGTTCAAACTTATTTGCATTCATTACCATGTGGGCTGCAGCATTCAGGATGAGCTGTAGATAGTGGGATAGGGTATTGGGGATTCCAACATTGAGCAAGTAACAGTCATCCAGGTGAGGAATTACAAGGTCTTGCATGGCGCTTGTATTAGCAGCAGCATCCAGGAGGGTGCATAGATGGAAAAAGATAATTTAGCCACTACTTGGACCTGGGGTTTGAATTGTCAGGTGTGAAGGCTAGACTCCAGACTTGGGAGCCTAGGGGTAGATTTGTACTGTTCAGGATCAGTGTAGGATGTGGCCAGCTGGTTTCTTTTATCCCAATGCATAGTACCTTTTGTCTTTTGAAAGTTTAGGATTATTTTCTTTGGTGTTGCGAGATTGTAATTTTTCCTAAACAGTAATTTAGATTGGCTGTGGTTTCATCTTAGTTTGATCTGAGTGGGATTAGCAATTGGATGTTATCAGCATTGAAATAAGTGATTTGGAGGTCTTTGAGTTTTCTCATGAAGGCCATATAAATGTTGAAAAAAGTGGGTGGAGAGGATGGAGTCTTTTGTGTGATGTTTTAAGAGTGCCGTTCCCAAGAAGACCAATTGGGTGCAGTCATGCAGAAAGGATGTGAACCAGACAATTGCTGATCCTGAAAATCCAAGGTTGGTTAGTTGGAAGATCAGGATTTTGTGGTTCAAAGTATCAAAAGTTGCTTTGAGAGCTAGGAGTGTTATTAGGGTTAATTGTGTTGACCAAGCTTATTACAGTTTTTTCAGTGTTGTCTGAAACCATATCCCAAAATAAAGTTTTAAATTTGCAATACTGGATGACTGCTGTAAAAAAGCAAGTCTAATATTTGTGAAACTGTTTTTCAGTTTTACTCAGATATAAACTTCTGATATTGCTTAAAGTGATGATGGTTGTAAATGTGTGTCATAGGTCCACTGGGTTAGGAAGGAAGCTAATCTGGTCCAGCTAGTACTAATAATATTTGATATTCTCAAGTGACTCTGATTATCCTTTTATCTCAGTAGGTTCCTAAGATATGAAAAATTTTGTGTCTTGGGGAAATTATATCACCATCAGTCATTAACTGTTGATTGTTCGTGAGTCATAGTGGAGATCGAATAGCCTAAAGGTTTAGATATAAAATAGCTCATTCTTTTTCACCTTCTCTCTATTTACGGATGATACTAAGTTCTGCAATAGAGTGGACACACCAGTAGAGAGCTTGAAAAATGATTTAAGAAAGCTTGAAGAGTGGTCAAAGATTTGGCAGTTGGGATTTAATGCCAATGTTGTTGTTCTACTGATGTCAGTAATTGTGTTAAGAACATAGAGATCTGAGATATGGCTTGAGAGGCTAAGCCCGATGTAGAGGGTGGTCTCGGATGTGACGGGAGGCCCACTGGAGGTAGTGCTGCCAGTAAAATATCACTGTCTGGCCCCCTGGGCTGAGTGATGTCAACCGGTGGGCGTCTGATCTTCTTGTAGAGCGGATCTTGAAGACTGGATTCTCCGTGGCGGTGTGAGGCCATGGAGAGACCTGAAAAAACCTCTGAAGAGGCCAAGGAGCTTCTAGAGATCGTTGGAGAAGATGGACCATCATCTGAATCCACAATAAGTAGGGGAGAAGATTCCCTTGGTTTTTTTATATCCGGTAGAGTGCTTTTAAGGAGGTTTGGCAGTAGGCTGAGTCAGTAGCATCTGTGTGAAAGGCACTGTGTCCGAGCCACGGTGGAGTCAGCAATGCGTCAATGGAACCTGATTTCGACGCAATTTCTTCCATGTGTCAATGCGTCTGAGTGCCAACACTCACTCGATGCATCAATGTTTCTTAGCCACGTCGGTGCATCGATGATTCTTAGGTGCGTCTGTGCTTTAATGCGCAGACACCTTCGATGCAGTATGCGGCTGCTGCACATCTCCCGCACCTTTAGTTGATCCTGATCGGGCCTGTTTCTGTGCCGGATGTGATGGACCTGGGGGGGTCCGCAGAGGTGGCCCTACGATGGGAGGGAGCCTTTGATTTTCGGTGGGATCCCAGAGAAGATCTGGTGGAAGCTTCAGAGGGGGCATAAGAGCCCGATGGTGCTCCTCTGAGCTGAGCTATGCGGGCAGCTCTCTACCGCTGTGCCCATGGGGACATGTGTCCGCAATTTCTACAACTTGACTGATCGTGGTTGGAACCCAAACAGATGCAGCAGTGTTCGTGCCCATCTGTGACAGACATAATTTTTCCACATACACAGAACTTAAAGCCTGGCGGACAAGGCATATTGAGTCTCTTTTCTGATAAATTCACTTTTTTTTTTCTCAGAGGAGGAGAGCTCCGCGTGCAGTTAGTCACGTGGAAAAAAACGGACTGAGGAGACTCGGGGAAACCCAGAAGATATAAGAAGGAACACCTCACTAAAGACTGTTTAGTGATCTTTGAGAGCTCTGCCACCTAGTGGCACGGAGAACGTCCCAGACAGCATGGCTAATTCATTTTAAATTAATACAGAAAAGTTATTGCTTAAAGATGCAAAATTTTAAATATTTTGAGCAGAATTTCCTTAGAAATTCACTGTAAGAGTGTCTTTTTAACTCACTCTCCCTACTCCCCTGGCCACTTTGCCCTCTCAGGCCCCAACTCCACCTGCCAGTATCTCTCCCTTCCACCTCTAGGCTCAAACCTTTTCACTCTATGGCCAATCCCAGAGTTTGACCCCGTTCTCAGTACTGCCCCTCACACAGGCTCCCTCTGTCCCTCCCTCTCTCTCACACACTTATTTATTTATTTTATTTATTAATCCTTATATACCGATGTTTCATGAGAACATATCACATTGGTTTACATTAGTTACAAATATTTTTAAATGAATATTTGTATTTACTTTTCATTTTAATTTTGGAAATAAAATTTCATAATAAACTAATATAAACAAATAAAATAGTAAATAATTACTAAAAAATTTAAACAGATAAAGATGCAGAACAGTAAGAGCAGGGATAATATATGTAACTAAGTATATTGAATAAAGAGGAAATATAATCATGCTCCCTCTCTCTAGTACACATACACACACCTTCATACAGGCTCTCTCACTCTCTCGCGCGCACACACACACATCCCCTCATACTGGGCCCCTCTTTCTTGCATACCCACCCACACAAGCTCCCTTTCACTTTCACACATACATCCTCACACAGGCTACCTATGTCTCTCTCTCACGCATCCCTTCACACAGGCTGTGTCTCACACATGCACAATCCCTTCACAGAGGCAGCACCCTCACATACATACGATCCCTTTTCATACACACCAACTCCCAATCTCTCACACATACACAATCCTTCACAATCTTCTCATATTGGCTCCCTCTCTCTGAAAACCACGCTCAAGCATCCCCCCCCCCACTCTCTCTTACCTCCCATGCTCTCTATTCCCCTCTCCTCTCTCACCCCCCTTCCCCTCTCTCACACACACACGTTTTCTCTCTCACTGAGGCCTTTATCTTTGCCGCAAGCGGAGCACACTCCGTTCACAGCACACAGGGGCCTTCCATCTTTGCCGCAAATGGAGCACACGCCGTTCGCAGCACAGAGGGGCCTTCCATTTTCGCCGCGAACAGTGCACCCGGGCCTTCATCTTCACTACGAGCGGAGCGCAACCTGCGGCACACGCAGACCTTCATCTTCGCACACTCTGTTTGCGGGATGCCGGAGTCTCCTCTGTTATTTTCTGCGTAAAATTTGGCACTTCTGCGCAGAAAATGGCAATTCTGCACGGGGGGGGGGGGGAATTCTGCGCAAATTCTGCACTCTGCAGTAGCGCAGAATTCCCTCAGGATGACTACTTTCTTTTTAGGCCCCATGTGCATAATAATGAAAAAACCCTGCATACTTTGGACTGCAAAAGGGCCTTAGCGTATTACAAGAAATAAACTCTGCCACATCTAAAAACCTCCCAGTTCTCCATCTAATGCAATCCCAGTCGAGTAGGAATAGCAGTTGAAAAATGTACCTTATCTAACTGACTTGTCAAGTGCATTCATCATTACTACACCTTAGCAGGTCTGCAAATCACAAGCTCTGTGAAGGCTCATCAAGTGAGAGCTATGGTTGCCTTCTGTTGTGCATCTTCGAAAGCTGCAACTTGATCTTCTGTTCTCATCTTTATGTCCTACTACTGTTTTGATAACCTCTCAAAGACTGACAGTAAATTTGGACAAGCAGGTTTGCAAAATCTGGTCTTACTGTAGTCCACTTTCTATGATGAGGGCTGGATTGCTTACTAAGTAAACGCTCAGCTGCAACCCTCAGCTTTGGACTCCCCATGTATAATGGCTAATTCAGCCTGCTTATGGACGGAAAAAGCAAGTTTGTGTACAAATCATGTTTTCCAGGCATAAAATATGATTTATGTGCAAAAATATATGCAGAAACTTGCTAAATGTGCTAAGGCTTTGTGCACATTATTTCTGGTTTGTGTGCGTTTTCTTTTTAACTCCCAGTGCATAGCATACTAATTAACTTCCTGCAACGGGAGTTAAAAACAAATAGTTGAATTTCAGCGCACAGTTTTAACACTCAGCTTTTGCATCGGCTCCCAAGTTTGTACCTGAGGCAATGGGAGAGTGAAATGACTTGCCCAAGGTCACAAGGTCCGGCAGTGGCATTTGAACCCAGGCTGAATTTCAGCGCACAGTTTTTAGCACTCAGCTTTTTGCATCTGCCTCTAGAGTTGTAACTGTAAGAGAGATCCCTTAAAATGGAAACATCACAGGCAGAGAGAAACAAACTTCATGTAGTACATATGAGTATGGGAATTAAAAGTATGATGAAGGTTGATGTGATCTGTTCCTCAGCTGCTGCATATCTGCGTTCTGTTCTATATTTGCTGATGCCAACAGGGAACATTCCTGATTTTATTTTTTCAGATTCATGGCCACCAATGATCTGATGATGGAATTGCAGAAAGACTCTATAAAGTTGGATGAAGACAGTGAGAAAAAAGTTGTTAAAATGCTTCTGAAATTATTGGAAGATAAGAATGGGGAGGTGCAAAATCTTGCTGTGAAGTGGTAAGAGACTTTGCTGTTTCATTCCCTCCTGCCTGTAGATTCCCTGTTACTTTCTGACTGTCTCTCTCGCTGTCTTTATAAGCATTAATGCAGGGCCAGTTTGTATGAAGGGAAACCCCCCCCCCCCCCCTTACTGACTGGATTTTCTTGGAACCTCAGATTCTGCTCTGCACTGAGGGGATGTTGGACTAGTATGACAAATGCACTGCTGCTGGTACTTTCGCAGTGCCGCCTTCACAATTTGTACTGCTCTAGGTGGCTGCCTAGTTTGCCTAGTGCTTGTGTCAGCCCTGCACTACTGCCTAACATACTCGCAACAACTTGAACGAAAGGTAATTTCTTATGGCCATATGCTGTTTTTAATTCTTCCTTTCCAGAAGTTACTACTTCAGTGGTTTTGTATCCTACTTTCTGAAGGGAACCAAGGTGCATGAGAGAGCTGTATGTGTATGAGTAGTGTGTATGTGGGCCCCCATACACAGACATACCTAATAGCTTTTGTGTTTGGCGTCCCATCCCCACCAAATTTTCAGAACATGTCAGTGTCCTCATGTTCCGGCTGATAAGTGCGTGGCTTTGTTTTGTTTTGATCCATGCATATCCAGAGACCATGAATGCACAGACATTCACATAATAGAACAGTGGTTCCCAAACTGGGTCATGACCATAAATGTGGTCACAAAATCAGTGAATGGGTTTACACGAAACAGGCTTTGTAAATGTGCCTCCAGAAATCTGCTCTGAGCTGCAACTGTCAGCTAGCATGGGATATGTGACCCTGTGAAGAGTCACAGATCCAGACCTACTCCTGTTAGTTCATGTGCTGACTGCTATTACTGTTGCCATCACTACTGCTTTTGCACTTTGTTTTTTTTTGTTTTTTTAAAATTCTTTATTTATTGCTTTACATAATTAATTACAATAAACAAATTACAATGAAAATAGAACACGTGTCAATCATAAGAAAACAGGAAACAAAAATCAATTTCTATATTGCTTGACCCCTATTTGGCATTTCTTCAAACAAGGCAAAATAAAATGGAATCTTCCAATGAACGAAATATTTAGGAATAAAATTATACATTAGGAAATAATATACATCATTTCTTGACCTGTTTTACTTTCCTAGTTACCGGTCATTTAATCTCGAGGAGATCTTTTAAACCTTTAGGATCGGAGAATATATAGTTGTTACCGTCCAGTTTAATAAAACATTTACACGGATATTTTAAAGAAAAAGTTCCTCCTTTCTCAACTACAGTTTTTCTATATTGTAGGAAATTTCTTCTTCGATCTTGAGTATCCTTAATTAAATCAGGAAAAATCCACAATTTTTGGCCATAAAAGGTATTTAATCTATTACAAAAAAGGATCTCAGAATATTATCTCTATCCGTAGAGAAAGCAAATTGAATTAATAAAGTTTCCCTTATTTTAACTTCAATTTCTTCCTGTGACTTTTGTAGTAAATCTGATAAATCTATAGAACTCTCTTCTACATCTTTCCCATCACTATTCTTTTTCACCTGTTCTAGTTCAAGTTTTTTCTTCTTTCCACCTAAGTAAAAAGCTTTTACTACTACTGGTGCACATTTATCAGGAATTTTTAACACTTGGGTAGCATAATTTCTAAATAATTCAATAGGATCCATTTTTCTAATAACTGGAAAGTTGTTAATTCTTAGATTTAATGATCTGACCGTATTTTCCAGTCTCTTATTTATTACTTCTTCCTTAACAATCTGATGACTTTGAATCTTTTCTATTTGAAATACCCGTTTATCTATTTTATTAATATCCTCTCTTTGTTTACTCAATTCACTAGTATTTTGATTTAAAGAATTTGATGTCTTTAATACTACTTCTGTTAAATTACCTATAGCAGTATCTAGTTTTTCCATATATGACCATAAACTATCCATAGTCACATTTACAGGTTTTGACCATTTCTTATTCGATTTTATTGTTACCTCAATATTATCAGTTTTACTTCTAACAGAGGCAACATTTCCAGGTGTACTAGTTTCTATCGGTATTAACGAAGAATTTTCCAATATACCCAATCTTACTTGATGTTCCAAAACACTTAAGTCCAACTTCTTATTTACTTTTCCTTTTTCTACTTCTATTCCCATTTCTTCTCCAGAGTCCTTTTGGTTCAAAGTTCCCTCTAATGAGCCGCTCGGATTAATTGGGGAAACACCCCTTTTTCTGGGCGGAGATGGTGGAGCCGGTTCCCCTGGGCTCAAAGATATCTCAGTAGTCAAGGAGAAAGCACTTCGTTCTAGTGAATTTCCTCCAGCGGCTAACACCTGTAGGGGATTCTGTGGGTCAAGCCATTCTAATACTGTCTTTTGTCCTACAACTGGAACATCCACTTCACTAGGAAGCCGTATCCTGGCTTTCCTTTTAGTGTGCGGCATTTCAGAGGAAATTATTGAACAAAACCACCAATGACAAAAGAGGTATTCAATGATAGATGCATATAACTCTTTAAGATTCCATTTCAGGAGTCAGAAGGAGATCTAAGTCTTACCTACTAAAGTAGTTCACACAGCCTGTTCCGGGCGAATTCTATAGGATAAACATTCCAATCTAATGAAGCGAAGTCCCAGCGAAGGCCCGGCAAAGCCCAGCTTTGCCGCACGCCCCTTAAACGCTTGCGGCTTTAGCAGCACGCCGGCTCTGCTGCGCACCGCTGTAGTGCTTGAATTTAAAGTCGAAGCCCTGGTCCCGCCTCCAGTGGAAACGCCCCCTCAGGCTCAGGCAATGAAGCAGTAGATGAAATCAAGCCGTCGGGGCTAGCTACCGCTTACCCCCGGTATCTGCTTCAGGTAGGAAAAAGAAACGCTCAGCTCTCCTCCCGGCTCGGGTTTCAGGCACAGCGACAAGATTTTTAAAGTCCAAGCCCTGGTCCCGCCTCCAGTGGAAACGCCCCCCTCAGGCTCAGGCAATGAAGCAGTAGATGAAATCAAGCCGTCGGGGCTAGCTACCGCTTATCCCCGGTATCTGCTTCAGGTAGAAAAAAGAAACGCTCAGCTCTCCTCCCGGCTCCTGCTTTTGCACTTTGAATGAGAGGGGGAGTGAAGTGGAAGATGGAGAGTGAAGGTCTGATACTTTGAACTTTTGGGGTCAAGTGAATTGGACCTGAATTTATCTTTTTTGTAATTTTAAATTTGTATTAAGATTTTCCAAAAAAAACCAAAAGCTCAATAAGCAGAGTCATCAAACAGTAAACTCCAGAACAGATCCCAACCCTTACTCCCCCATCACATTTATCTTCATTGAGCCAAATAAGCTGTAATATTCATTAATAATATTCAAAATTATGAATGTAATTCAAAAAGTATGAATGTAATATTCAAAATCATGCCAAAGTTCTTTAAATCTTCCAATAGTAGTGTGTTTAATTGGTGTCAACCTTTCCATCTGGTAGATATACAGAAGACTTTTGTAAACCAAGAACTTGCTAGGAGGGTTTTTCACTTTCCAGTGATCTGCTATTTCGCAGCACACTGCCAATAATTTTTGCAATATCAAAGTATCTGTTCGCTTTGGCATTCCTCCCACTGGGGCAGATAACACTAATACCAAAGGGTCATTGTCCAAAGAAAATTGAATAATTTTCTTGATAAGTGACCGAACCATATTCTAAAAAGAAGTAATGCCCTGGCAAGACCACCATATATAGCCTATAGTACCTCTATTCCCACACTCCCGCCAACACAAATCTGTCACATTAGGAAACATAGCTTTTAATCTGACTGGAGTATAATACCACTGCAAGTAAATTTTAAAACAATTTTCTGCTAAAGAAGCTGCAATTGACGTTTTCCTAATTCACCACCTAATATCTCCCCAATCCTCGTCTTCCACCAAGACACCCAATTCCCTTTTCCAGTCCCTTTCATGTTTAAGCAGTCCTTCCGGCAGATAGCCCAGTTTCTTATAAATGTCAGTAATTAACCCCTTAAGGGGCATTCTCTTAAGGCAAATATTTTTAAATATAGAAGGACCTCTACCCATCCAACTTGAACCCAAGACCCGATTATATGTAAGATCATAATTATAAATAAGCAAAGTGATCACCCACTTCTAAATTGTATCTATTTTGTAGCTATTAGGTACCTAGTCTTGTGGACCTAAACGTTGCCCCATACAAATGAGACCCCTCCTTTCCCATACTTGTAGTCTTGTGCTCCCCGTTCCAGCCAGGAAATCTTCCATTATACCTTACAGGCATTAATGGAGCGTGTCTACCCCACAAAATTAACTTTTCTTTAAACATGTCCCACACCTCCGGTGTCCACTTATTATATGGATTACAAATAGACAAAGTCTGCAATTGTTTCCTATTTAGCCAGGGTAGGACTTAAATTAGCATCTCTCACTCTGAATGTTCTTCAATATGTATTCATTGCTTTCTCCCTGAACTTTTATGCCATTCCAATATAACACAAATTTGTGCTGCTTTATAATACCACTCAATGCGCGGGACCCCCAATCCTCCGCAATCTTTAGGTATGAACATAATATCTCTAGCGATCTTAGATTTCTGTTGCCAAACAAATTTAAAAAAAATTGTTCTGAATCCACTGGGAGCTCCTGAAAAAGATAGCAGAGCCATTGCAAAGCATTCATTTTTAAAACAGCTATCCTTCCCAACCAGGAGATATTGCCCTTACCCTATGTATGTACATCTAGCATCAATTCTCCAATCAGATGAGAATAATTCAGATTAGCTAAGTGGTAGTGATCTCAAACTATTTTAACCCCTAAGTATTTATTTTTTTTATTTATGCATTTACAATATAATATCAAGCATTCACTTGAAAGGCAATACATGTAGTATTACAGCAAGAATAAAAAAAAAATTGGAAAAATTAAAGAACTAGAGAAAACAAATACCACATTTCTAACAAACCCACAATACATTCAAAAAGAAGCTAAAAACTTGGTTCTTTGCACAAGCATTCCTGGAAATCTAAGAGTCGGAAGAATACAATATCTACATAGACCTTGACCCACCATCCCCCTTGTACATAGGTTTCTGAACTACTCATTAAGGCAATAATTCGTTAACGCAATAATTCAGTAACACTAGTTAAATAGACATGTTTATTCTCTATAACCTCTCCCATGTTCCTTTTATGCCCCTTTAAGTTTTCTGTTATTTGTTCAATGTAAACTGCCCTTCGAGGCGTCAGTTTTATTTCCTTGTAAACCGGTGTGATATGTATATTATACAGGAACATCGGTATATAAAAACTAAAAATAAATAAATAAATAAATACACAAGCCAAGATTTACACTATCCATGAGGAAATCCTACTATAAGAAGAAGCATTAGCAATAATGGATCATCTTATCATCTGAGAGGTCAAGTTACTGCTTTAAGGAGCTCTTTAACCAGAGGCCGGAGAAGAGCTAAACTGAACTTCAGCTTTATTAGACAAAAAAGTTATTAATTGAGAAGGTTGAAAAAAACAAGTAAGTAGCCCCTTGATGCTTAATCAAAGATTTACATGGAAATTTTAATACAAATAACGATCCTAATTCAAGCACTTTAGGCTTTAATAACAAGAACTGATGTCTTCTCCTCTGAGTTTGTCTAGAGAGAACAGAGAATATTTGAACTTTATGGTTCAAAAATAGCTCTGTTCGATGTGTAAAATATTTTTTAAATATCCATTCTCTATCAGTCTCAAGTAAGAAAGTAACAATCAGAGTTGAGGTTGTTGCCAAATTTTCATCTGACTGTTCCAAAACTGCTGAGATATCCATCTTAGATGTTTCACTAGGTAATAAAACCTACATATTACTTCTGTCCAGTGAACTCTTCTTCAGTGGGGGAATATAATATATCTTAGACACTATTGGAAGCGTAGCTTCTGGGACTTTTAATATTTCCATTAGATACCTCCTCCATATGTCTTTAGGTGAAACAAACGGAACTTTCGGAAAGTTTATACATCGTAGATTTTTCCCACGCATTTGATTCTCCATGTTCTCTAATTTAAACTGCAGTAATTGATTTTCCTTGATCAATGCTTGTTGAGTAATAGTAGAACTCTCAAGATTAATTTTGCGGAATTCCAACACCACTTTACGTTCTCCAGCTTTCTCAACAGACTTTAAATGCATATCCAAATCTTTAACTATATTAATAATAGAATTTACTTGAACTGAAATATTTGAATTCAGAACATGTAGTGCATCCCATATCGTCTCTAGACTAAATATCTGAGGTCTTACCAGCTCTATTAATCATAAAGATGTATAATCAGCTGAGCTGTCAGCGGCCTGCTGCGAAGCAGCTCCAGCAGAAACCTCTCCCGCTTCCCCAAAGTTCTGTCGTAGGGCTGAGACGCCTTCCTCCAGCGTTGCGGGCTCCGGCTGAGACTCACTAAGGGCACTCATCTCAAGCAACTCAGTCTCGTCGCAGCTGGTGTAAGTGTCTTTCAGCAGGGTTAATGGATGGAGAACTCACCTCCGGGGATAGAGATGTCAGCAACTCAGGGATGGGTTCGGGCTCTTCTTCCCCCCCCGAACTCTGGCCAGCAAGCCTCCTCCTGGGACAGCTGATCCCCGATGGACATGAACGTCCATTGGTCCCACCACAAGAAGGGTAGAGAGAGCTTCCGAGGCTAGTCGCTCTCTTACCTTTCGTTTGCGGGCCGAATGCGGCATTGCCCAGAAGAAAGGAGAAGCAGAAAGAGACGCTCCTGTCCATCTCACTAAGGCACCATCTTGAATCTGATAAAAACCGCCTGGCTACTGCGCTTACTACCTCAAGCTTGCATAGTGGTTTCAGTCCCCAAGGAAAGATAACTTTCAAATACTAGGAAGAGAACTCTCTGATCAGACTCCACCCTCTGAAATTCTGCCGCTAGAGGTCGGGCTCAAAACCCTTAAGTATTTAACATACCTAGGTGCCTTTTTGAAAGGAAAACTATCATGCAAATGAGTCTCCAACTCCTGAGGGACAGATATATTAAGAATTTCTGATTTAGACATATTCACACTAAATCCTGAGATCTTGCTATATAATGTTAGCTCCTGTACCCTATTCAGCAGGGAAGTCAAAGGGCTAGATAGGGTGAACATGGCATCATCCGCGAACATCAACATTTTGTAATACACATTGCCTATGTGAATCCCATGAATTACATTTCTTCTGATCCTTTCCACAAGGGGTTCCATAACCAGCACAAACAGGAGTGGAGATAGTGGGCACCCCTGCCTCGTTCCCCCCTCCTCCAAATGAAATCGCTCTGATAACCCTCCATTTATTTTTAACAATGGCCTGGAGTGAGGCATATAATTTCTGTATCCATATATTAAACTGTATTCCCAGTCCATATTTTTCTAGAATTTTATACATAAAGGGGTAGATTTTAAAAGAAGCGCGATCAGCCTACTTTTGCTTGCGCATCAGACTCAAGCAAAAGTACGCTGGATTTTAGTAGAGACGCGCGGAGCCGTGCGTATCCACTAAAATCCTGGATCGGCGCGCGCAAGGCTATCGATTTTGTATAGCCTGCGCGCGCCGAGCCGCGCTGCCACCCCCCGTTCCCCTCCAAGGCCGCTCCGAAATCGGAGCGGCCTCGGAGGGAACTTTCCTTTGCCCTCCCCTCACCTTACCCTCCCTTCCCCTACCTAACCCCCCCGCCCGGCCCTGTCTAAACCCCCCCCTTACCTTTGTCGGGGGATTTACGCCTCCCGGGCCGTAGCCACGCCCCCGTACCCGCCCCCAAAACGCTGCCGACACGCCCCCGAAACGCCGCGACGACCGGGCCCGCCCCCCAACACGCCCCCCTCCGAGAACCCCGGGACTTACGCGAGTCCCGGGGCTCTGCGCGCGCCGGGAGGCCTATGTAAAATAGGCTTCCCGGCGCGCAGGGCCCTGCTCGCATAAATCCGCCCGGTTTTGGGCGGATTTACGCGAGCAGGGCTCTGAAAATCCGCCCCAAAGCTTCTTGATTAATATCCTTTGCAGCCCAAATCAGATTCAGGATGCACCGAATATTATCGGATGCATTTCTGCCCAGTATGAACACTGATTGATCGGCATGTGTTAGTCCCAGCATTATTCTTGTCAGCCAATCAGCCAATATTTTAGCCAATATCTTAACACCAGTGTTACATAATGATATAGGTCTATACTGACCTGTATTTATCTTGATTAGAATGTAAGCTCTGAGCAGGAAGTGTGTGGTGGTATTTGAACAGTGCTGTATTCATCGAGTAGCATTATAGAAATAGAAACAGAAACATGATGGCAGAAAAAGACTGTATGGCCTACCCATCCGGTTAATTTAGCATCACTTCCTTAGGGCTCCCCTCTGTTTATCTCTTGCTTTCTTGAATTCAGATATTCTTTGTCTCCACCACCTCCACTGGAAGGCTGTTTCCACCACGCTCTCTGGAAAGAAATATTTCCTAAGATTATTCCTAAATCTACCCCTCTGAAAGTAGGCTCTTTTTAGTTCTGGATGGAACTTCTTGTAATTCATACACTGGGTATATTATACTACCTTGCTGCTAGCAAAGACTCTTTATGAAGCACAGCAGAATGCTAATTTAATTACATCTAATGCAGAGGTTTCCCAAACCTGTCCTGTTGACATCACAGCAGCCTGGTTTTTAAGGCTATCCATGATGAATATTTATTGTGTGGTAGATAATCAAAAGTCATTTAGACGGAAAACTCATGAGTTATCTGTCTAAATGGCCAATGTGGCATATCAGTCACTTCTCTGGCTAAATTAAAGCTAGAGATAGTGTGGGAAGAGTAAGCTTAATGCTAAGCTTACGCTTCCAGTGCTGACTCCCTTAGAATAGCTGTGGAGGCACCGGGAGCAGGTGGAATATCCTTACTTCTGGCAATGAACAGAAAGGAAGCAGAGGGTTGGGGGAAGGGAGGATTGCCACATTGTCTTCTATCCTTGCGGGTGGGTGGGAGGGAAGGGGGAGATAGGCTGCCAGGCTGGGTCCCATTTTAAATTTGATGATTTTTAGGGGTGAGCTGCGTACGAGGGCATTTTATAAGTAATTTGGGGGGGGGGATTTGGCCACTGGTTTATGTATTCCATTTCATTCTGTACTGACAGCGCTACTTAGCCGCATGTTATCTGGCTCGATAACTAAAAATCTACCTGGCTATATTCAAACTTAAATCAAGAGCAGAGTGACTGCTCTATCACTGTAAGTAAAATATTTTTATTGTTGGTTTATTTTGTAAATATCTTATATTACTTCCATTGTTAATTCCTATTCCTACACTCAATGTGGGTGTGTTTATTTTAAAAAATTATTATACTACCTTTAGGAAGAGTAGAAGGTTAATTATATAGTGTAGGTGTCCCCGCACCAGTTTTGTTACTGGTTATAATCATTAACCTCCTACCACCTCCAAATTCATTTTTTTTTTAAAAAGTTTGATGCAAAATATTCACAATAAAGTCCCAAAAATTTCAATAACGTCCGTCGTATTGTTGACTCTAAATCTATTTGTGGAGAAAGGTAGATTTATCTTTGGAGATGACGTTTATGACATCCGTTCGTCGGCATGGAGCGGTGAAAAGGAGGTGATAACGGCAATCTGATGTGAAGTAAAAACTTAGCGAGGCAAGAATCCTGCAAGTTGGAGGTTTCCATCGTGAGACTCCCCTGAAGAAAGACGCATGTCTGAAACACGAACGTGGTTGTGTCGGGATTTAATTTCATTATTTAAAGAAGCCAACACATAGGAAGTTGGAAGGTACCCGCTTTAAATTTATTACCATCTCCAAAGATAAATCTACCTTTCTCCGCGAATGTCAACAATACGACGGACGTTATTGAAATTTTTGGGACTTTATTGTGAATATTTTGCATCAAACTTTTTTTAAAAAAATGAATTTGGAGGTGGTAGGAGGCTAATGATTATAACCAGTAACAAATTGGTGCGGAGACACCTACACTATATATTATGCAGTTAATAAGCATGTTATTTTGTAATACTATCTCGTAAATCTGTTACATGTATTTAGCTAGTTACTCAATTCAGCTGTTATAATGTATCATGTCATTAAGGCTAGCCTTAGACATCTTGTTATATGTAAACCGATGTGATATATCAAATCGAATGTCTATATAGAAAAATAAATAAATAAAATATATGAAACCTTCTACCTTTCCTAAAAAATTTTTTTTAGGTAGTATAATAATTTTTGAAAATAAACACACCCACGTTGAGTGTAGGCATAGGAATTAACAATGGAAGTAATATAAGATATTTACAAAATAAACCAACAATAAAAATATTTTACTTACAGTGATAGAGCAGTCACTCTGCTCTTGATTTGATTTGAATATTAGTGGATCACTGTCTTCAGTGGTGGTTACATAGAGTTCGGTTTGGTTTATATTCAAACTTAGCCAGTTAGGTTTTTTGTTTCTCTGACTAGAGGTAGCCAGATAACCTTAGGCTGGTTTATTCAGCTGGACATCTACCTGCTGAATATATGGGACAAGTTATCCAGACAACTTGTTTCCTAAACGGCCTATTGAATATTGGCCTCCATGTATTTGCATACATTAGAGACAGATAACATTTCAGACTAATAGAAATCTAGAAATGTTTAAACTGTTTGTGTAATTTTGGTTTGTTTAAGAATATAAGAAATGCCATACTGCTTAGACCAATGGTCCATCAAGATCAGCATCCTATTTCTGACAGAGGCCAATCCTTGCCATATTATTCACTCCCCAGAATAAGTGGTGACAATACCCAAGTCTACCTGGCTAATAATTAATGGACTTGTCCTTCACAAACTTTTGTCAAAACCCTTTTTTTTTTAAAGTCCACCCTTATACTAGTCTTGACCATATCATATGACAACAAATTTCACACTTAATTGTGTGCTGACTGAAACAAATACTTTCTTACATTTATTTTAATTTTTCTACCAGTTAGTTTCAGGGAGTGTCCCCCTAGTCCTAGAACTATTTGAAAGGGACAAAAACTGTTCTGTATTAACTTGTTCCACTTCACTCATGATTTTATAAACCTCTATCGCAGAGGTTCCCAAACCTGTCCTGGGGGTCCCCCAGTCAGTCAGGTTTTCAGGATATGTGCAATGAATAAGAATGAGAGATAATTTGCATGCTATGTAGGTGGTGCATAAAAATGATCTCATGCGTATTCATCGTGGATATACTGAAAACTTGACTGCCTTGGTTTGGGAACTACTGCTCCTATCGCATGCTCACAGCCATCTCTTCTCCAGGCTAAAGAGCCCTAACCTGTGTATCTTTTCTTTATAAAGGAACCGTTTCCATCCTGTTTCTCATTTTTGTTGCCCTGCTTTTATCTTTTTTGAGATTTATTTATTGACATTTGATATTCTGCTTTTACCATGAATGATCTCCGAGCAGATTACAGTACATTTAATTAATAACATTTAAAATTAACTATACAGTTAATCTGATTCACAGTTGACATAGTTATAAAAGTCCTAAAGTGGGTGACTAGTTGATCTTATTTAAGTTAGGTAGGAACACCCTGAACAGCACACGCTACTCAAGGTATACCATAAATTTACCCAAAGTACACAAATATATCCCTATTAAATAATATCATAAAGTAAGTGCTATATTGTACAACTGATTCAAAAGTTGTTATGATGTAATTTGTACTCTTATTTAATCATATACTATATAGATCTTAGAAAGGAAATTAACTTTGTTCTAGCTTTTAAATATTTTCTGCTATTGTAATTTAAAATCGCAGGCAGCTGAAAAAGCCCAGCAAAGTATCTGCTTCCATTAAAGTCTCCCATTTGTATTCCAGTGACTGAGAAGCAATAAGCTTCCATTCCTCTGTCCTCCAGACCAGTCAAGATCATTGTGTTTTTCTCCTCGATCAGCAGTTTTAGACAGAAGAAAAGCTTTATTGCTTTGCTTGGTATATGAGCCAGGGTGCACCTGCAGTTCCTCAGTAATTCTCTGTTTCCAGCAGATGGTAGAGATGTTAAACTTGCAGTCAGTTGATCTAGATAAATTTCTCCCAGGAGTGGCAGGTCCCTTTTGAGGCCAACCTTTTGGTGAAAAGGGGGTTAGTGGGCTTTGGTCAACTTGAGTCCCAGTACTAAGGGGGTTCTGATAGCCAGGGGATCTAGATCCTTTAGTCCCTGTCTCTCCCTTCTCCTTATCAGCAGAGTCCTACTATTTTTCATCTGCTCAGGAAAGTATATCATATGTTATTTCTAACTTACTGAGGCTGGTGGGGGCATCAGTTTTTTAAAGCTTAAAGTTTAAGGAAAGAAAAAAATTATCCTGCGTTTCCCTGTACGTACCCGGATCAGTCCAGACTGTGGGTTATGCCTCCCTTCCAGCAGATGGAGACAGAGAAAAACTTGAAGGGCACCCTCTCTTAACCTGGTGTGCCACCTGTATCCCCTCAGTATTTCTCTGTCTCTAGCAGATGGAGGTGGTGCAAACCCTGCAGTCTTGCCCTGTTCCTGGGTTTAAGGCGATTTCCCCTTTAAAAAAAAAAAAAAAAAAAGAAGTAGTTAGAGGTTTCTCTGACAGGAATCAAGCAAAAAAAAAAAAAAAGGCATCAAATCCTCCCAGGGGGTCAGTAGGTCTTGCAGGGCCGTCCCCCCTAGTAGTAGGTGGAGGAGCTGGGGTTGGTTACCCCATGGGGCTCCTAGCAGGTAAGGCGCCGATGGTCCGGTCCCTCTTCTCCCGCTGATCAGCCCGATGAAAAAAAAAAAGTTTTGGCTGAAAGCAGCCTGTCAGTTTCTTTCTTCAGCGGTGGCATTCTGTTCCGTTTCAGGCGGAGTACAGGCTCATTTTCAAGAGTCTTAAGGCACCCTGCTGCTTCCCTCGCTGCCGTGCAGTTTTTTCTCTCCCCTCCCGTTTCAGGATGCTGCAGCCATCTTCCTGCACTGCCTGCGAGGAGTCTTCGTCTAGACTCTCCCATGCAGGCCTCTGTTCGCGATGCCTCTCAGGTGGGGAGGGCAGTTTTTTTTTGCCGATGGGAAGCATTTCTAAGCCCCGAGGTGCAGCTAAAAGGTTAGCACCTCGGGAGGCTGGGGCCGATCCGTTTCCCGTCAGTGCGGGAATGGCGGCCATTTTAAATACTTTGGCAGAGGCTCAAGCCAGAGCCATGGGAACAGGAGAACTCCCGCCCAATCTTTCCCCTGTTTCTGCCAGTCCTGGGGATCACTGATCAAGACCAGGACGATTTTGATGATGTGCCCGATCCCCCGGGGGGGGGGGGGGGGGGGGAAGGGGCAGGCTCTCATGCTTTTTCATTAGATTTGGTGCTTCTTATGCACAAAGCTTTTTTGGCTTCTCAGTCTTCACAGGGTATGGCTTCCTCTCTGAGCCGCCCCTCTGAACCCCCTCCCCCACAAAGTGATCGCTAAACTGCAGCTGGATCCGCCATTCCAGATGCGGTGGAGACTGGAGCTACGAACGCGCTGTCTGCTACCTTGCCCCCGCCCGGCACGGGCGGCACTGGGTCAGAGGAGGACCTGGGAAAGCAGACTCTTTTAGATGGAGACAATCCGAAGGTGGTCCAGCTATTTCACAGGGAGGAGCTGGAGCCTCTGATCCCCTCGGTATTGTCGGATTGGAGTGGACCTCCCTACGCAGCCTCTACCGCAGGATTCCGTGGACCCGGTCCTGGCGGGGCTAAAGTCTCCCACCAAAGCTCTTCCTCTTCATCCCCTGCTCCAGCAGTTAATGACCCGGGAGTGGGATGTTACAGATGCCGGCTTGAGAGTAGATCGGGCTATGGATAAGCTGAATCCCTTGGATGAAGTGTCTCTGGAGCTGTTGAAGTCCCCTAAGGTAGATGCTTCAGTTTCAGCTGTCACTAAATGGACCACAGTCCCTGTCACAGGAGCAGCGGCGCTCAAGGATCTTCAAGATAGGAAACTGGAAGTTCTCCTCAAGCGAATCTTTGAGGTGTCTGCTCTGGGCATACGAGTGGCGGTGTGTAGTAGCTACATGCTTCGGGCGAGTCTCCAATGGGTCCAACAATTGTTAACGTCCAGAGATCTCCTGGGTGAGTCTGAGCAGGCAGAGCATTTGGAAGTGGCGGTAGCATATGGGGCTGATGCTCTATATGACCACCTTTGTACTTCGTCTCATACCATGTCGTCCGCAGTTTTGGCAAGGCAGCTCTTCTGGCTGCGTAACTGGTCAGCAGATGTATCATCTAAGGCTCAGTTGGGTGCCTTGCCGTTCAAGGGAAAATTTCTCTTTGGTGACGACTTGGAGCAGTTGATTAAATCCTTGAGTGAGAACAGAGTCCATAAACTCCCGGAAGAGAGGCCAAAACTTTCCAGAGGATTTCCTTCCACCTGATCACGTTTCCATGGACAGCAAAGATTTTGTCAGGGCAGACCACAGCCTGTAGGACAGAGGCAGCCATCGACTAGGCTGCAATCCTAGTCTTCTTCCTTTCGAGGACGCAGGCCCACTTGTGACGGTGGTGCCACTCCCGCCGTTGGCTCAAAGACTTCTCAATGAGATACAGCCGGTCCATCCCTCGATTCCTCGAGTGGGGGGACGATTATCCCAGTTCTATGAGGAATGGGCCAGAATAACCTCCGACCAATGGGTTCTAAGCATCATAGAACATGGCTTCGCTTGGAATTTGCTTGGCCTCTCCAAGATTTTTTTATAGTATCCCCTTGCGGATCACGCAAGGCCCAGATCGGCCAGCAGACCCTCGACCATCTACTGTCCCTTGGCGCCATAAAACCTGTCCCCCAGGTCGACTGGAAGACAGGCAGTACTCCATTTATTTTGTGGTCCCAAAAAAGGAGGGTTCCTTCTGCCCTATTCTAGACCTGAAGAAGGTAAACAAGGCTCTCAAGATACCTCACTTTCGCATGGAAACGCTACGCTCTGTTATCACAGCGGACACAAAGGCGAGTTCTTGGCATCCCTGGATTTGATGAAAGCCTACTTGCACATACCTATCCGCGAAGACCATCAGAAATTTCTTCGCTTCATGATCCTGGGCAGGCATTTCCAGTTTTGCGCTCTACCGTTTGGTCTGGCCACGACTCCTCGCACATTCACCAAGGTGATGGTTGTGGTGGCAGCAGCTCTGTGGAGACAAAGTCTGCTCATTCATCCCTACTTGGACGACTGACTCATCAGGGTGAAGTTGAGGGATCTCTGCATGGAAGCAATCAGGAAGGTGGTCAGTCTCCTGGAGTCAATTGGTTGGGTGGTCAATCAATCCAAAAGCAACCTTATCCCTTCTCAGTCAATGGACTTCCTGGGAGCCCGGTTCGATACCAAAGTAGGCAAGGTTTTTTCTGCCGGACCGGATAACCAAATTAATGGAGCAAGTTTGACACTTGTTGTCACTCCCACTCCCCAAAGCCTGGGACTGTCTACACGTCCTCGGATCCATGGCATCCACCTTGGAGTTGGTCCCCTGGGCTTTTGCTCTTATGAGACCATTACTTAGGGAATAGCCAATGCTATTAATTGCATCAGTAGCATGGGATCTTCTTGGTGTTTGGGTAATTGCCAGGTTCTTGTGGCCTGGTTTGGCCTCTGTTGGAAACAGGATGCTGGGCTTGATGGACCCTTGGTCTGACCCAGCATGGCAATTTCTTATGTTCTTATGTTCATTACAACGAGCTTTGCTTTCCCGTTGGGACCCCAAGTCTGAGTTCCAGTTCCCTCTAATGCTCACCGATCCCACAAGATCCAGTGTTGGATGATGGCTTTGTCCGCACAATCTGACACGCGGCATAGATCTCAAAGTCCCGGCTTGGATAGTAGTGACCACGGATGCCAGTCTCTCCAGCTGGGGAGCGGTCTGTTAGTCCCACTCAGTCCAAAGCCGCTGGTCAGAAGAGTCGTAGAGCTGGTCAATCAATCGCCTGGAGACCAAGGCAGTTCTGTTAGCTCTGAAGCACTTCCTCCCCTTGTTAAGCAATCAGGCAGACCGGGTTCTGTTCGACAATGTGACAATGGGAGCTTACATCAACCGTCAAGGTAGCACCAAGAGCCAAGCCGTAGCCGAAGAAGCAGAGCAGCTCATAGTTTGGACAGAAAAACATCTTGCTCTTTGTGCAGCGTCTCACATCGCTGGAACAGACAACATTTATTTATTTAATTAAAAACTCTTCTATACTGTCGTTAATTCACCATCACAACGGTTTACATAAAGGCACAATAAGAAAAAAATATATAATTGGTATAGATTACAATTTAAACATGTGCCAACATAGAACGTAACAAATTTTAATAAGAGAAACTATGTGTTGATTAGAGCTTATATGTTGGTTAGGAAACTGTTAAGTGGTTCAAGTCTACGTTTAATATGCATTTGGAGATATAAATGAAAAAATTGTTATCTATCTATTGTTTTCCTCGTTCTCTTTGTCTTTGTTAAAGGCTTGTTTAAAAAGCCAGGTTTTCAGATTAGTTTTAAATAGTTTCAGATTTCTCTGTAGCCTTATTTCGAGTGGCATGGAGTTCCAAAGCACAGGTCCAGCCAGTGACAGTGCTCTCTCCCTTACTTGAGTGAGGCGTGCTGATTTGACGGAAGGAACAGTTAATAAAGCCTTATTAGCAGACCTCAGGTTTCTGTGTGGTATATGTACGCACAGTGCTGTGTTGAGCCAGTCGGCCTTTTCATCGTGGATTCGTTTATGAATTATACACAGTGCCTTATATTGTATTCTTTGTTCGATTGGGAGCCAGTGTAGTTCAGCAAGTGTTCCTGTAATGTGGTCTCTTTTTTTCTTTTTGCCTGTCAGAATTTTAGCAGCGGAATTTTGCAATATTTGTAGTGGCCTAATGGTAACTTGAGGTAGCCCTAATAGCAGAGAGTTACAGTAGTCTGTGCTTGTGAAAATCAGTGCCTGTAGAACTGTATGAAAATTTTTTAGCGTTAGCAGGGGTTTGTGGTCTAAGAACCATTAATTTGGCATAACCTTCTTTTAATTTCTGTGAAATGTGTTTCATACAGGTGGAATTCCCGAGTCGGAAGCGCATAGATCCAGGGGAGTGGGAACTTTCCGACAAAGCGATGGGTCTTATTTCTTGCAGATGGGGTTCCCCCCACATGGACTTGATGGCGACACAAGACAATGCCAAGGCTCCTAGTTTCTTCAGCAACAGAAGGAATCACGGAGCAGAAGGAGTCGATGCGCTGGTACTTCCTTGGCCGACCACGGTACTCCTGTATGTGTTCCCTCCATGGAGTCTGGTGGGCAAGGTTCTCTGCAGAATAGAGGTTCAACCAGGAAGTGTGATCCTAGTCGCTCCGGAATGGCCCCGACTGCTGTGGTTTGTGGATCTGGTCAATCTGGCAGTAGACGGGCCTCTGAGGCTCAGCCATCTTCCAAATCTGCTACGTCAAGGTCCTATATTTTTCAAACAGGCAGATTGCTTTTGTCTAGCAGCTTGGCTTTTGAAAGGAGAAGGTTAAGAAAGAGAGGTTATTCGGAAGAAGTAATTACTACTCTCCTACAGGCCAGGAAAACATCTACCTCTCTGTCATATGTCAGGGTCTGGAGTGTCTTCGAGACCTCGTGTACAGATCAAGGCATCCTTCCCAGACAGGCATCTGTGGCTCATATGTTGGCATTTTGGCAAAGCGGCTTATCCAAAGGCTTGTCCTTTAATTTCCTCCTCATGCAGGTGGCGACGTTGGGTTCTCTTGTCGGCAGTTCAGTAGCGTCCCATCTGAATATGGTGCGTTTCTTCAAAGGGGTGAGGCATTTGAATCCGCCCATCTGTTCGTCCTGGAGCCTTAATTTGGTGCTTAGTGTTGTGTGATCCGCCTTTTGAGCCCTTTCTATGTTTCTATGTTAAACAGGCCACGTTAAAGGACTTCACGTTGAAAACAGTATTTTTGGTGGCAATATGTTCCACACACAGGATCTCTGAGCTGCAGGCTCTCTCTTGTAGGGAACCTTTTTTGAGAATTTATGATTCGGGAGTCTCACTTCGTACTGTGCCTTCCTTTTTGCCAAAGGTGGTCTCCACTTTTTATTTAAGCCAATCAGTTGAACTCCCGGCCTTTCCAACTTTATCGTCCAATGCCCCGCACGTGAGAGAGCTTCGTCGGTTAGATGTCAGACAGTCTCTGTTACTTGGAGGTCACAAATCCTTTCAGACTTTCATATCATTTATTTGCCTTGTGGTGCGGTCCCAAGAAGGGTCATACAGCTTCTAAGCCAAAGTTTGCATGCTGGTTGAAAGAGTCTATTTCGTCCGCTTACATTTGTAAAGGACGGCCCGTTCCTGAGGGTTTGAAAGCCCATTCAGTTCGTTCACAGGCAGCTTCTTGAGCTGATTGTCAGCTAGTTTCGCCACAGGAAATCTGTAGGGCAGCTATATGGAAAACACTTCATGCATTTGCGCGTCACTACCACTTGGACGTTCAGGCTCCAGATGTCACTAATTTTGGCAGTGGAGTTCTTCACGCGGGACTCTCTGCGTCCCACCCTGTATAGGGAAGCTTTGGTACATCCCACAGTCTGGACTGATCCGGGTACGTACAGGGAAAAGAAAATTGGTTCTTACCTGCTAATTTTCGTTCCTGTAGTACCACGGATCAGTCCAGATGCCCGCCCAAGATAAGGGTTCTTAGAAGAGTCTGCACTCATATTCAGTTTTTATTGCAGACAGCTAAAGAAGAAGAAGGCTGGAGGAAGTGACGTCACTCTTCATGAGAACACCTTAACTCGGTGCTCTCCGCTCCCATTCAAACTAAAAGCATCTTTTGGCTTTTAAATACACGATTCCACTGACACTCCGTGCTGCCTAACGCTCCCGGGAACCTGATGGCGGCGGCGGGTAAGAAAAAATTCGCCGATCTGCAGAAATTTTCATATTCGAAACTCGGAGAGGAGCCCGAGTCGGCGAGTGGCAAAATGGCGTCAGGGGAGACTCAAGCTGCGCAGCGGGAGGACGGAGGCTTGCCTGAGGGGAATGACATGGACCTGCCCACGCGCGGCGAAATGCGCGGTTGGTTTATGGAAATTAGGCAGGACATTAAAAATTATAAAATGGAAATGTCAACTATTATTGAAGAAATTAGAGAAGAACATGCAGGCATAACCAGGAGGCTGGATGAGACGGAAATACGCTTAGACACTCAAGGGGAAAGCTGGCACTCTCTTCAAAAGGACACTGCGGCGCTTACCTCGCAATATCAACAACTAGCAGACAAAATGGAGGACATTGAAAACCGCAGCAGACGGTGCAACATTCGCATTCGAGGGGTCCCTGAGACTGAAGATTATGCTGACTGCATGGCCGTAGTCACTCGGCTATCAAAATTTTTTCTTTCGCAGGGAGAGCAGTCTGCGGTGGCAGATGATGTTGCTATTAATATAGAGCGGGCACACAGGACCCTTGGACCTCGGACCTCCAACAAGCCCAGAGATATCGTGGCGTGCTACCTCTCCTATCAGCAAAAAGAGCACGTATTCGGTGCTGCTCGCAAGCAGCGCACATGGCTTTGGGATGGACATGAGATCGCTATATTCGCTGATCTGGCAGCGGCTACACTCCGCAAGAGACAGGAATTCAAGTGTATTACTTCTCAACTTTTGGCCTCCAATGTTCGTTATCGCTGGATCTTTCCTGGAGGTATGGTTTTCACACTGGAGGGGATTTCTCACAGGGTGAGCACCGTGGAAGAGGCAGCAGGGATACTTACTGCAGCGGGTATCAACGTGGAGGTACCCCCTAAGTCTGCGACCGTGGGCGCATATCATCGAGGTGCACCACCGTCGGCACCTCCGAAATGGCAAAGAGTCGCAAATGGCCGTCGACGTCTGCAAAGGAATTCCCTGGGATCTCAGGCACAGACTGATCCTGCTTGATTCTCTGCTACTTGAGCAGGGTGCTTTATACTTACTGACTAGCTATTAAGCCTCAGGGCCTGTTTGCTATTGTTTGACATCACTTTGGTTTATCTGCCAGTTTGGGAGACTGCTTCGTTGTGCAGGTTCTACATTAAGTGGCCTGGAATCATTATGAATCTTTTGCTGCCACCAAAAGAATTTGTTGGATACATTCGCAAGTTTGAGCGGGACGTAGAGGAGATGTGACCTATCATCCTCCTTTTGGTGCTGAGATATGAGAGAAATATCTCAGGTGGTGGGGAGGGGTGGGGGGGAGGGGATAAATCTATTGAGAGTTATACTACTAACTGGGGAATGGGTGACGATGATTATGGGGGAATGGGTGTATGCTTGTAACATCTGGTCTTGCTTAGAGGGGATTGTGCATTTCTTTGTATGCTCTTTGGGGGTGTGTTTGGGGGTCTTGACGACTGCCTGTCCTATCTGTTCCAGTGGTTCACATGTTGCGGGCCCTGGTGCCTCAGAGACACTAGTTTGGCGGACTTTAGGGGTTGAGTAACTTTACTGTAATGACGACCTTTCAGTTCTTGTCCCTCAACGTAAAGGGACTTAATACCCCCCGCAAACGCAGTCTGCTTTTCAGGGAACTAGATAGGCTGCATGTTACTGTGGCATTCCTGCAGGAGACGCATTTGCGCAAATGTTATCAGCGACTGATGCACTCTGTCAAGTACCCGCATCAATACTGGGCAGCGGCTTCTAAAACTTCTAAGTATGCCGGAGTGGGGATCCTTTTACATAAGGATGTCCACTTCGAATTTAAGGGAATGTGGGCAGACCCGGAAGGTAGATATTTGTCTTTAATCATTACTATTGGAGGCGCACTGTATACTCTTATCTCTGTGTATGGGGCTACGACTTATAAGGCGGACTTTTATCACGCTATGGCACAGAATCTGGAGGGGAGGGTGGAGGGATACACGATAATGGGTGGTGATTTTAATTTGACGATCAATCCCAGTTTAGATACATCCAGTGGCCGCAGCAGTGACCCTAGGGCCGCTAGATGTGCTTTGAAGTCTATTATGAATACCTTGGGGATCATTGATATATGGCGTACTAGATATCCTAAATCTCGCAATTATACATTCTTTTCCCATCCTAATCAGTGCTATTCTAGATTAGACATGTTTTTCGTGAGTACCAAGCTCGCACCGAAAGTCCTACAGGCCGATCTCGAAGCGATTTTGTGGTCTGACCATGCCCCCATCTGGTTTGCTTTGGATATCACAGACTATGATAGTGGTCTCCGATACTGGAGATTTAATGATTCTCTCTTGGACGACTCTCAGTATGTTACTCAAATTCGGGGTGAGATTGCTGATTATTTAGATCATAATGACAATGGAGCTGTTAATCCGGTGGTACTATGGGACTGCCTTAAGGCTGTGTTGCGAGGTAAATTTATTGCTCGCTCCTCTTATCTTAAAAAACAAAGGGAGCAGACTCGGGTGGGGTTGCTTGTTAATTTACACAGGCTTGAAGAGCAACATAAGGCAGCTCCCAAATCTATCCCTATTATGACCCAATTGACGGCTATACGCAGTCAACTAGCCTCTTTGGATTCGGCAGCCATAGCCCACCAATTAAATCTTTCCCAACAAAAATATTTTGAGGGTGGCAATAAAGCCGGAAAGCTTTTAGCTCAGACCCTTAATCGCAAGACTTCTCAATCTACGATTGTAAAAATTAAAGAGTGTGATGGGCGTATGCTTACTGACAATAAATCTATCCGACAAAGGTTTTTACAGTTTTACGCGGAATTGTATTCCCAGGATAGTGCAATAAGCTCCGAGGGGATAGCAGCATATTTGGTTAATACCCCCCTGTCAGAAATTTCAGAGTCTCAGAGAGTTCTGATGGATAAAGATATTAATCAATTTGAAGTGCAACAGGCTATCAAATCTTTGAAGCCAGGGAAATCACCAGGGTTAGACGGGTACACTGGACGCTTCTATCAGGTATTCTCGGTGGAGCTGACTCCCTTATTAGTGAAACTTTTCCAAGCCTTAAAAGGGGGCATACCCATATCATCTGAGGGAAACACCGCTGGGATAACTATCCTCGCCAAACCCGGCCGAGATCCGACGTTATGTGGATCTTACCGCCCAATTTCTCTGATAAACATAGACCTGAAGATATTGGCGAAAATTCTGGCAACGCGTCTAAATAGCTTTATCGCCCAGGTAATACACCCAGATCAGGCGGGCTTTATACCTGGCCGGCAGGCTAGCGATAATGTCCATAAAATTTTAGATTTGATTTGGTGGGTGAAAAAGCAGAATATCCCGACACTAGCGCTATCAGTCGACGCCGAGAAGGCGTTCGACATGGTTCATTGGCCCTATCTTTTTGCTCTTTTGCGTAAATTAAATTTCGGTGACTCCTTTCTACACTGGTTGGCACGCTTGTACGACAATCCCTTAGCCTGTATAAAAGTGAATGGAGGTTACTCCGGTACTTTTCCTGTACGAAGGGGAACGAGACAGGGATGTCCTCTCTCACCACTTTTATTTGCTATTTTTTTGGAACCTTTTGCAGTTAAGCTACGGGAGGACTCTAGGGTGCAGGGGGTCACCTTGGGCTCCTCATCCTCTAAGCTATCGTTATTTGCCGACGATATTATGATTATGGTCACTGAACCACATTCTTCATTAGCACATCTGACTGTCGCCTTAGAGGAGTTTAGTGCTGTCTCCGGATTTCGCATCAATTGGGAGAAATCTGAGATATTGAATATAAATACCCCACCCGCTATGGCGAATGTGTTACGGACGAAATTTCGGTTCAAATGGGCGCAAACACAATTGAAATATCTGGGGGTTTATATTGGTGCCACTGGTAATGAATTCCAATTGAATTATGACACTTTGTGGCAGCGACTGACTAGGGATCTTGAAGAGTGGAACAGGTACAGCATTTCGTGGCTGGGCAGGATAGCGGCGATAAAAATGACAGTTTTACCCAGGCTGTTGTACCTGTTTCAGACTTTGCCCATTGCTGTCCCCTCCCAGAGACTTATTCACTGGCAGAGGAGACTGATGTCTTACATTTGGGGTAATAGGAGGCCCAGGGTGGCCCGTCGTATCTTGTATCAGACTCGGACCAAAGGGGGGCTGGGTGTTCCTAATCTAGTGAAGTATTATTTAGCTGCCCGACTAAAGTCTACTGTTGATTGGCACAGACAGACCTCCCCTAAGTTATGGGTTACACATAACCAGTGTCTATTGGGCAATGTGCCCTTAAACAGCTTGCTTTGGCAACCCAGAAATACGTGGCTGCTTCCCTCCAGAGATAATATACCTCCTTCGCTGCATTTTACTTTAGAATTATGGTCCAAGCACAAATCCCTTTTGGTGGGTACTAGGGATTATCATCGACAGACTTATCTATATGCTAACTCGACTTTTACCCCGGGCTATAGTTCCCCTATCTTTCGACGTTGGGAGGCTCAGGGCATTAAGATCTGGGATCATGTGTGGGGTACAAAAGATATCTTACCCTTTGCTGTATTACAAAATAGATTCGCTCTTCCTGATTCAGACGTCTTTGCATACATTCAATTGAGACACTTTGCTCATACCCACTTTCTTGGGAGCCATCTCACTCAGGGACGGTCGGATTATGAACTTATCTGCAGCAAAGCTGATTCTGCTACCAAAATACTATCTACCCTCTATGCCATCTTGGGCGCGGTTCCCTTTGTGAAATATCACCATACAAGCCGTTAAGCCCGTTAAAACGGGCTACATCCCTCTGTCTCTCACCTCCCCCTCATTCTCTCTCCCCTCACTCTTCACCACCCCCTACCTCCCTCCCTCACCCACTCCTCCCCACCCTCCCTCTCCTCTCACTCAGTCCCTCCCTCCCACTCAGTCTCACTCCCTCCCCCCTCTCTCCCTCCCTCTCACTCACTCAGTCCCACTCACTCTCACTCAGTCCCCACTCCCTCCGTCCCACTCCCTCCCTCCCTCTCTCTCCCTCAGTCCCACTCCCTCTCACTCAGTCCCTCCCCCCCCAGTCCCTCCCCCTCACTCAGTCCCTCCCTCCCACTCACTCCTCACTCACTCCCTCCCCCCTCTCTCCCTCCCTCTCACTCACTCAGTCCCACTCACTCTCACTCAGTCCCCACTCCCTCCGTCCTCTCCCTAACAGTCCCACTCCCTCCCTCCCTCTCTCTCCCTCAGTCCCACTCACTCCCTCTCACTCAGTCCCTCCCCCTCACTCAATCCCTCCCTCCCACTCAGTCCCTCCCTCCCCCCTCTCTCACTCACTCAGTCCCACTCACTCTCCCTCAGTCCCACTGCCTCCCTCTCTCTCCCAGTCCCACTCCCTCTCACTCAGTCCCCCCTCTCCCTCAGTCCCACTCACTCCCTCTCACTCAGTCCCACTCCCTCACTCGATCCCTCCCTCCCACTCAGTCCCTCCCTCCCACTCAGTCCGTCCCTCCCTCTCTCCCTCTCTCCTCCCTCCCTCGCTACTGGCCGCTACCGTCGCCCGCTACCGCCGCCGCCGCTACCGCCGCCCGCTGCCGGTACCGCCGGTACCGCCGCCGCCCGCTACCGCCGTCGCCGCCCGCTGCTGCCACTGGGCGCCGCCATTTTTTTTCTGACGCTGGCTCAGATCGACGTGCTCGCCCGCACATGCGCGGTAGAGCTGGTCTCTACTGCGCATTTGCGGGCCGTCGGTCAGAGCCCATTTATAAGGTAGATGGTAGCTTGGGAAACAGACCTACAAATGACCATGTCTGGAAAAGAATGGGAGGGTATCATTTCACAACTGGGTAAGGGAGTCATAGCAGCCTCCTTGATTGAAAATTCCCTGAAAGTGTTTTATCGTTGGCATTTAACACCTGAACGTCTTCACAAAATGCGCTCCCACATTTCTGATAGATGTTGGAGGGCATGTGGAGCTCTGGGAAGTTATCTGCATATCTGGTGGGAGTGTAAAGGGATTCGAGGTCTGTGGGATGATATCGAACAATGGATGGTGCGCCTATTTCAAGTCTCGTTGTCTGTGGCTCCCAAGCATGCGCTATTGGGTGTTCCACTTCTCTCACTGACTGGGAGTAATAATAGATTGGCTAATTATATTTTTACGGCTGCCAGGACGGTGATTGCAAGCCATTGGAATTCCCCCTCTGGTCCTGGGGTGGCGGAGGTTCGAAGTAAGTTAGATAAAATTTGTATCTTGGCGGAGATTACCGCACACAAACAAAAGCAGAGCGGGTTATTCCGTAAGGTTTGGCAGCCTTACCTCACTTGGAGGATACATGACACTTGAATTTTGCCTATGCCCTTCTCACATGATATTCTGGTAGTGTAGTTACATGAAGGATCACTGCCGTCCTTCTCTTCGCATTGCCAGTGGAGAACGCATTCCCTACAGATGCATATTCACCTTTTGACCAATAATTATGTGTGGCAATTACAAATCGGATCCTCATTCCCTCAGGGGCCGATGGGTGGTGGGGAGGGGGGGAGGGGAGGGAGATTTGTTGGGCTTAAATAACAAGAGACAAATGTTGAGAATTTGTATTGCTTTTTATTTTCTGTATCATTGATATCTATGCAGCGTATAGTATGTCTATGCATATGTCTCAATAAAAATTTTCAATTATAAAAAAAAAAAAGAAGAAGAAGGCTACAGGTTGTTTTCCAGTTATATGTTCTACTGTTTTTAAATGTTGACTTTTGCTTGATTTGTTATTTTTACTGCTTGGATAATCTTTATACTGAGGGGATGCAGGTGGCTCACCAGGTTAAGAGAGGGTGCCCTTCAAGTTTTTCTCTGTCTCCATCTGCTGGAAGGGAGGCATAACCCACAGTCTGGACTGATCCGAGGTGCTACAGGAACAAAAATTAGCAGGTAAGAACCAATTTTCTTTTCCTAGACAATTGGTATGTGGGGGCACACTGATCAGCAGTGGGTGTCTTGTGGAGTGGGACCATGTGTGTTCCTGTACACTGTGAGGAGAGTGGCACATTCCTTTGTCTTTGCTTCATGGTTTCAGCATAGGCTGCATGGCTGCTGCACATGGCATGTGGAGGCCACCGTTGCTTGGCCCAAGCCTCAACTTTATGCAAGTCTTGCTCCAGGGGTGAAGAGGTTCTTTCTGAAGAGAACCTTTTGGGCGCTGATAGAAAAAAATTGGCCTCTAAGACAGCAGGCCTTTTAGTGGAACTAGGCCTACTGGGAGATCAGAGCAGGGAAACCGCAGTGGCCATTTTAGATTTTCCCACATTTATGGAAGAGCGAGGAGAGAGTTTTGCATGCCCGTTGCTGTTAGCTCCAGTGTCAGCGATTTGAGCATGTCGCTGGGGTATGAGCCTGGTAGGCTTTCTATGCAGGTGAACTTGGAACAGAATCCAGGAGGAGTGTGTAAGCACAGAATTTGTGCTGCTTATGCATAGGGCTTTTTTTTTCTTCAAGAAAGAGCTCTCACTCTGGTACAGGAGCATGAGGCTCTATTGGGATGCCATCTCCTCTACCCCTCTCCCTAAGTGCTGTCTTAGGGACAAGGATATTGCATTGAATGATGAGTGGTTGTCTTCAGGGGATTAATCTCTGGATGAGGACCCTGGGGCAGCTCCAGATTATATTGAATGGTAAAAGGAACCCCTGGATTGAGGGGAGATCCCTGTCTCAAAAGGGGATGACCCAAGGAGTTGAACATTTATTTAGAATAGAGGTCTTGGGCATTATGATTACTCAAGCCTTGTCTGAGTTAGGGATTAAGGGGAAGTCATCAGAACCAGTGGATGAGGATGAAGATCCTATTTTAGAGGGGTTGAGGGTCACGTGGCATCAGGCGAACCACTACTGGGTGTGCAATGGGAAGGCCAAGCCTCATCCGTAGAAAAAGAACAATGGGGCACTGTAGGAGCACAGCCACTGACTGGGAGGTAAGGTTACACCAAAGAAGAACTGGCTGGACCAAGCGGGGAGGAGAGAAGTTGGGATGAGAGAATAGAGGGAGAAATGAGGGGAAGAAAGGGATGAGTGAGGTGGAGGAGAAAGGAGTGAATGAAAGGCAGTGTGAGGGGGAGGGAAAGGGATGAATGAAACAAAGAGAAGGGTGCAGCGTGGGGAGAGAAAGGAGGGGGAAAGGGTGAATGAGAGGGAAGGGATGGGGTCTCAGACCTGGAGGGTGGAGGCAGTGGTGGTAGAAAGGGCGAGACTCAGAGGGGGCCACTGCAGCCGAAGACAGAGAGAGAGAAGCAGCTGAAGAAATAAAAGCAAGAAAGGCCCTGATAGAGCTGCTGGTGGCGGAGAAAGGAAAACTGGAGCGAGGCCTTGGCATGAGGAAGCGTTTGTGTTTCTGCGAGAGCATGTGTAGCGGGACGCGTGGGGGAAAAAAAGGCCATACTGCATTGAAAAGCAGCGGCAGTAGCAAGCAGCATCGGCCTCAAGCAGCAGCGCAGGCCTGGAGCAAAATCAGAAGCAGCCAGCAATCAGCAAGGGAGATAGCGTTAGCCCCCATGGGCAATGGGATTCTTTTTTTTTTTTGGGTTGTGAGGGTTGGAGGAGGCTGCTTCAGCTGCCATTTATGCTTTAGGGAAGGGAGAGAGTGGGAATGAGACAGCCAGCCAAGGTATAAGTGAGAGACAGAGATGTGTGTGAATGAGAGCTTGTGTGTAAGTGAGATAAAGAGAACATGTGTGTGATTGAAAGTCTGTGTGTAAGTAAGAGAGAGAGAGCATTGTGTGATTGAGAGAGACTGGTCAGGAAGGTGACGTGTTTGTGTGAGAGACTGGTTGGGGAGATGAGAGACAGAAACTGGTCCTGAGAGTGTGACTGGTGTGAGTGAGAGAGACAGAGACTGGTTGTGGTTCCTAAGGAATGGGACCATGAGGACAAAGCTTCAGCAGCCCTTGCTGCCTCTAGTGAGTACTGTTGGCCTGCAAGGGAAAGGAGTAGGAAAGTTGCTGGAGAGGGTAAGTAAAGGTGGCTTTTTAAATTCATTTTTCTTGATTGACTGCCATTTTAATTATTGGGTATTATGTGGTGTGTCTGCTGTTTTGAAATATTTTGTTAGTGTTTGAAGAATTTTTAATAATTTTAAGAGTTTTTAGTTGTTAGATGTTCTGTTCATCGGCTGTTTTGAAACATTTATTAGTATAGTTTTACAATTATTTCTGTGTGGGGATATATAGCAGCTTGACTTGTTCTGTTTTCCTAACTGGAGGTGCATTGGTGGTAGGGCCTGATTTAATATTCGTAGTGTTACCATTTTATAGGTTGAGTTGTTAGTTTGTGTGTTCCATAATACAGGTGTAACTTTGTGCAGATTAGTTTCTGTGCATTATTGCAGATCCTGGGAGTGTGTTAGGTGCCATGGCTAGTAAAATACCTCACCTTATTTGTTGTGTTTTTCTCAATAGGACATGCAAGGGTGGTGAACTGCTATTTATTTATAAGTAAGGCTATTGTTCCTGGTACTAGAGGGAGTTTGTGTAGCTGTTATTGAGATAACCCCATAGTATTGTGTTTTGTATGATGATTTGTACAGGGAATGTTATAGTTCTTTCTGCTTTATACCCATTGCTGAGGGGTGGGAGTGGGGGGCTTCCTATGGATGCAAAGTGTACATTTACATTTAGCCTTGTGATTGTCATGTGTTCAGTGTGTCTCGCATGTGAGAACCATCTATTAGGTGTGTCCTGACAGGAAAAAAGGTTGAGAATCACTGCGCTAGGGTATAACCTGTGGGCAGGGAACTTGCCCAGAGGCAAGCAGAAACCCAGTTGACAGGTGGGAGGTTGGCAGTGTAGAAGCACGTGCACAGGACCCTCCAAGTGGCCACAGGGTTACCCTGCGTGGGTAGTAGGGGCAGCGCTGCGATGTTACGTGACAAAGGCTTATGAAAATTACTCTCCTCGAGCAATATTTAAAGGAATCTTGCAGGTAGAGAGGTTCTTAACTGAAAAGCGCATATGGAGTTCACAATGCCCATTCTTTTGGCCACATTAAAAAGGGACGTTTTTAGGTCAGGTGAGTAAAGGACAGATGCGTACATTTTCCCCCATGTCTCTGCTTGCAGAAGGAGAAGATGCAAAGTACATAGGTACTTGTGTGACCCCCATGAGCAAATTTTCAAAGAAAAACAACTCTAGTAATTTTTCTCTTTGAAAATTAAAATAATAATAGTTATCATTTTTATAGCATTACAGAATGTACATGATACTGTACAGTAGTCATAAATATTCAGGCCCCAAAGAGCTTACATTCTACGTGGGTATCTGAGGCAGTGGGAGATAAAGTGACTTCCCCAGGGTCACAAGGAGTGTCAGTGGGTGAAATGGGATTTAAACCCTGGCTTACCTGCTTTTCAGCACAATGCCACTCTTCCTTATTGCCTACATGGTCTGCATGTAGAAATATGCCTGCTTAAGAAGGCTACTGAAAATTGACCCCTTTAAGATTATCTTTCCCTATATACATCACTTTGCTCTTGTCCACATTAAGTTTCATCTGTCATTTAGATATCCAGTTATCAAGGTCCACCTGTAGTTCTTTTCAGTCTGCTTGTTTCACTACTATGCATAATTTTGTGTCAGCTGCAAATTTGTTTACATTACACATTGCTTCTTTTTCCTAGTACACATCCCTGGGACACTCAGCTATTTACCTCTTTCTACTGACCATTTAGTGCTACTGTTTACTATCTAGTGTGTGTGTTGTTGTTTTTTTTTTTTGTATTTGTATCTTTACAGATCTTTTAGCCAACTTAACAAAAGTCCCAAAGGACTATTCCAATACAGATATTGTCAATACAAAGATTTCCAACAACAAATGCACAAAATATGGACAAAATGTGTACCAACTTTTGTTTAAATTATGGTTCATCTTCCTATTCTCCTCATTCTCTTCCTTCTGTATCCTATCTACCTCCATCTTTCCCCCATTCCCCTGCAGTCTAGATATATTGTTCCGTTGTAAGGCCTACAAAAAGAAATACATCATCACTTAGCTACCAATAGACACATCAATCAACTGTTTTACACCAGTGGGTATAAGGACCCCATACACATTCAAACAAGTTACGTCTGTCATTATGTAAAGCAGTCAGTTTTTCCATGTAGTATTTATTTTTAACATGAGTAGTCAAAAGATGAACGCTAGGCACAAAGTTCCTTCTCCAACCTGCCACTGTTTCACCTTTAGCAACTGACAGGATCTTTATTATCAGCTTAGCTTTTCGGTAGGGACTGTCAGCTAGAATAGCATATAAAAGAAAACTTTTTGGATCTTTGGAAAAGTCCAGAGTTACCATTTGCACCTCATCCCAAAATCATTGGATCCATGCATGCTCCCACCAAATATGATAGAAAGTACCCACCACATTTCATCTCCAGCAACAATCTGTAACTGATGGATAAAACTTATACAACCTGTCTAGTGTTAAATACCATCAGAATAAGACCTTAAAACCATTTTTCCATTATAACTGATGATATAGATACTATATAGAAACATTTATTCCATAATACATCATCCAGCACTTCTCCCATATCCTTTTTGCGTGCAAGAATGTGTTTAGCCTTATCCCCGAATTTTGGAAAGAGATTAAGATAGATCTTAGATATTAATCCCTCAGACATTCCCTTTGAAAAACACAAAATTTCAAACACTATTGGCGTTCAACATGATTCCCTAAATATTATCCCATCCAACAAAAAGTGTCTTATCTGCAGATAAGCAAAAAAAAGTTTGTCAGCTATTGAATATTTAGCCTTTATGCAAAACTAACTATAGTCTTATTCTGGAAAAATTGGCCTAGATACCACAAACACAGAACATTCAGCCTTCAAAAAACTGGGTATATAATGGAGAAATTACTTACCTGATAATTTAGTTTTCCTTGGTGTAGACAGATGGACTCAGGACCAATGGGTATAGTGTACTCCTGCTAGCAGTTGGAGACTGATCAGATTTCAATCTGACGTCAGCCCCTAGTACATATACCCCTGCAGGAAGTGCAGCTCTTCAGTATTCTCCTCGAAAAGCATTGTGGATATATGTATGACTGACTGATTGATTAACTTAATTTGGTTAACTTGGATAACTTCATAACTAGGTTAAACGTTAAACTTGATTAACTTGAACTGGTTGATTGACTATAGCTGGAGACCGCCAGTGTACTCAACCGGAAGCGTCGACACCCAGCAGGTAAATGAAAAACATGGCTTACCCTTGAACATTTGAGGGCCCTGCGTGACGGCAGCCAAGGGGCCACGGCGGGAAGGCGTATAGTAGAGTCCCCGGGGGCCAGGGCTGTACCAGGGCATCAATCCCTTGGGACTGCGGTTCCCGCCTGCGGCTGAAGTATCTGGATACTTGAGCGTTGGATCTGTTTGCCAGAAGGTCCACGTCCGGTGTTCCCCACCGATCCACTATTATCTTGAAGGCTGTTGGTGACAGCCTCCATTCTCCTGGGTCTAGACTTTCCCTGCTGAGGAAGTCTGCCGTGATGTCTTTCCCGGCGATGTGGACGGCGGAGATCTGCTGGAGGTTTGCTTCCGCCCACGCCATCAGGAGGTCTATTTCTAGGGACACCTGTTGGCTTCTGGTTCCCCCCTGCCGGTTGATGTAGGCCACTGTCGTGGTGTTGTCCGACATTACTCTGACCGCTTTGTTTCGAAGTTTGTGGACAAACCGTATGCAGGCTAGTCTGACTGCTCGCGCTTCTAGGCGGTTGATGTTCCATCCCGCCTCTTCTGCGTTCCACTGCCCTTGGGCGGTTAACTCCTCGCAGTGTGCTCCCCATCCTCGTAGACTGGCATCTGTGGTGAGTAGAGTCCAGGTTGGGGAGGATAGTCTTGATCCCCGGCTCATGTGGCTGGCCTGCAGCCACCACCGTAGCTGGGTCCGAACTCTGCCCGGGAGTGATAGACATATGGTGTAGTTCTGGGACCGTGGGCTCCACCGTGATAGGAGTGAGCGCTGTAGGGGCCTCATGTGGGCTCGTGCCAATGGCACAACTTCCAGTGTGGATGCCATCAGCCCGAGGACATGCAGATAATCCCATGCTGTGGGACGAGGATTGTCCGGCAAGGTTTGTAGCCGGTTTCACAATTTTGATCTCCTTGTGAGGGTTAGGCTGACCTTGTCCTCTTTGGTGTCGAATCGGACTCCTAGGTACTCCAGCGACTGTGAGGGCTGTAGGGAGCTTTTGTTTGTGTTGACTACCCATCCTAGGCTTTCCAGTAGAGTTATGACTCTGCTGGTTGCTTGGCGGCTTTCCTCCGGTGACTTTGCTCTGATCAGCCAATCGTCCAGGTAGGGGTAAACAAGGATTCCTTCCTTCCTCGGTGTTGCCGCCACCACCACTATTACCTTGGTGAACGTCCGGGGTGCTATGGCTAACCCGAAGGGTAGTGCCCGGAACTGGTAGTGACAGTTCAGGACTTTGAAGCTTAGGTAGCGCTGATGTTCTGATGAATGGGGATGTGCAGATAGGCCTCCGAAAGATCCAGGGATGTGAGAGACTCTCCTGGTTGTATCGACCTTATAACGGATCGTAGGGTTTCCAAGTGGAAGCAAGGGATCCTAAGGTGGCAGTTAACCGACTTGAGATCCAGGATGGGCCTGAATGTTCTCTCTTTCTTGGGAACGATAAAATAAATGGAATAATGGCCAGTATTTATTTCCTGTGGAGGTACTGAGGTTATGGCCTCGAGTGCCAGTAGCCTGGACAGTGTAGCTTCCACTGCCGCCCTCTTGGAGGGGTCGTGGCAGGGGGACTCCACGTACTTGTCCGGAGGGGTTCGTAGGAAATCCAGGTAGTACCCCTCCCGAATGATGGCTAGGACCCACTTGTCCGATGTTATCTCGACCCATCTGTGGTAGAATAGGGCTAATCTGCCCCTATGGCTTCTTCCCTTGGATGGGTCGGCTGAATTTCATTGTGTGGTGTGGCTGGGGCCCATACCCGAGCTGGTTCCCCTCTTGTTGTGCTTGGTCCGAAAGGACTGGTTCCAGCCCGTAGGGCGGGGCACTTGATAGTTGTTCCTGTAAGGATTGAAGCGCTGTGAACTTCTGCCCCTGGAGGACCTGGGGAAGGGACGCTGATTTCTCTTTGTCTTATCTTCCGGCAGTCCCCCTCTTTACTTTGGGACCCCAAACAACTCCCCATAAGTAATATTTTCCATTAATACGCTGCTCTGTTTCACACCTTTGCTTTAAAAAATGTGCACACTGCCACATACAAATAACCCTGATTTGCACCACTAGATAATACTGCTTAAAATCAGGGGCAGCCAAACCCCGGATAGCTTCTTCAGATACATTATTCTCCTACACACCTTCAGTGTTCTCCTTTTCCAGATGAAACTAAATATCTGTTGCTGGCATAATTTCAGAATGGCATTGGATACAGGAATTGATAAAGTCCGAAATAAGCAATGCCATCTCAGTACTATTGTCATCTTAACAGCACCTATATGCCCTATCCACGATAATTCAGATTTATGTCAATTTAACAGATCTTTCCTTGTTTTTGCTAACAAGGGGATGTAATTTAAATGGAATATTTATTTCCAATCTGCTTCCAGCTGAATTCCCAAATATCTTATGCTCTCTTTTTTTCCCACATGAACAGAAATGATTCCTTTGATCTAGTCACTTTATTAGCCAAGAGATTAAGGTTTAATAGTTCCGATTTTCCCCATATTAATTTGTGTCCAGTCAGATGAATCCAGAACAAATGGCTTTATACTCCCCTACCGGCAGATGGAGACAGAGTAAACTGATGTCACACTATATAACCCCCTCTAGAGACATCAGCTTGCCAGTATTCTCCGTCTCCAGCAGATGGACATGCATCTCCCCACTGGAGATTGCTTCAATTTGAGAAAAGGAGAAAAAAAAAAATTCACCCTGCTCTCCTACGGTATTACTCAGTTGAGAATTCCTGAGGTGATTTCTGTGGTCCCTCAGAGGTGTGCCTTGGACCAGTAGCTGGTTTTTCAGCTGGCATGGGCTAGGACTTCCTTACTCCCAGTTTACGTGCTCAGCATGCCGTTCCACTGTTCGTTCCGCTCCGTGGGAGGTCGAGAGATGTGGGCAGCCTGGCAGGTTGAGTAGCCTCCATTGGCTAGGCCTGCTCTGAGGTTTCTTGATTGTGTGCCATGAGGTAGGCCTCAACGGCTTTTCATACACTTATTAGGCCAGCGGTTCTCAACTGATGTGTTGCGACACACCAGTGTGTCGCCAAGCACTGGCAGGTGTGTCGCAGCTCCCGGTGTTCCACAGCCCCGCTTGTGCTTCCCTTCTCCCTAGGGGCAGGGCTGAAGACTGGAGAGACGCTGCACACCACCGCAGGCCAGGCCGGCAGGGCCGAAGAGAAGAGAGACCTGCGTGCCGCCGCCGGCGGGACTGAAGAAAGGAGAGACGCTGCGCGCCACTGCGGGAGGCCAGGCCGGCAGGGCTGAAGAGAAGAGAGACCTGTGTGCCGCCACCGGCGGGACTGAAGAAAGGAGAGACGCTGCGCGCCACTGCAGGAGGCCAGGCCGGCAGGGCTGAAGAGAAGAGAGACCTGCATGCCGCCACCAGAGGGGCTGAAGAGTGGAGAAATCCTGCGCAATGCGGGAGGCGGCTGGAGAGAATTTGCACGCCGATGGAGGTCAGGCCAGAGGTGGCTGAGAAGCGGAGGCCAGGTTTATTGGGCCAAACAATGAGAAGAGGCTCCATGTGAGCTTGTATGTGTATGGTAGAATGGGTGCCTAGGTGCATGAGTGGGAGCTTTTGTGTGTGTGTGTGTGTGTGTGTGTGTGTGTGTGTGTGTGTGTGTGAGTGGTAGAATGAGTGCCTGGATGCGTGAGTGGCAGCTTTGTGTGTGTGTGGTACAATGGGTGCATGAGTGGCAGTCTGTGTGTGTGTGTGTGTGTGTGTGTGTGTGTGTGGTACAATGGGTGCCTGGGTGGCAGCTTTGTGTGTGTGTGTGTGTTAGAATGCATGCCTGGGTTGGTGAGTGGCAGATTTGTGTATGTATGTGTGTGTTACAATGGGTGCCTGGGTGCATGATGGGCAGTGTGTGTGTTTGTGGTAGAATGGGTGCCTGGGCGCATGAGTGAGAGCTTGTGTGTGTGTGTGTGTGGTACAATGGGTGCATGAGTGGCAGTATGTATGTGAATGGTTGTAAGTGACAGAGTATGTGTGTGATTGAGACAGACTGGTCAGGGAGGAAACTGTTGTGAGTGTGTGTGAAAAACAGAGACTGGTCAGGGAGGTGACTGGTGTGTGTGTGTGTGTGTGTGTGTGAGAGAGACACTGGTCAGGGAGGTGACTGGTATGTGTGTGTGTGAGAGAGAGACAGAGACTGGTCAGGGAGGTGAATGGTGTGTGTGTGTGTGAGAGAGACACTGGTCAGGGAGGTGACTGGTATGTGTGTGTGAGAGAGACAGAGACTGGTCAGGGAGGTGACGTGTATGTGAGAGAGACAGAGACTGGTCAGGGAGGTGACTGGTATGTGTGTGTGTATGTGAGACTGATCAGGGAGGTGACTGGTGTGTGTGTGAGGAAGAGATACTAGTTAGGGAAGTTACTGGTCTGTGTGAGACAGAGACTGGTTGTGACTGGTTGTGGGCCCTAAGGAAGAAAACAGTGAAGACACAGCTTCAGCAGCCCTGCTGCTTCTGGTGAGTGCTATTGGCCTGCAAGGGAAAGGAGTAGGAGAGTTGCTGGAGAGGGTAAGTAAAGGCAGCTTTTTAAGTTTATTTTTCTTGATTGACTGCCATTTTAATTATTGGGTATTATGTGATGAAGGAGAAATCCTTGGAGTTTAGGGAATAGTCATCTTGGCTCTCAGTTAAGTAGCAGTACCTAAAGGATTTTATTATATGCCTCCATCTGCTGGTAGGGATGCAAAACCTACTTCTCTGGACTGATCTGTGGTATTCCAGGATCAAAAATTAACAGGTAAAAAACAATTTTTCTTTTCTGCTGCGCCATCTCGCTTTTTGCTACTCGGGGAAACTTATTGTCAACCAATGCTTTTGATACTGAAAGACGCTGATATAAGCAGAGGCCCCTCAGAACTCCAAGCTCAAGCATCCATCTTAAGAGGGTGATGTCGCTTTCTGATCCTCATTTATTATCTTTTAACCAGTTACCAGTCCACAATAGGATATTGCTTCCTATCCATGATGTTTTCATTTCCTCTGAGTTTCTAATGAGGAACTTTTATCAAATGCCTTCTGAAATCCCATATAAATGATTTCTAATGTGGTTGGTTTTTCTGCTTCCTCTGCCAGCTTGGGCCCCTTAGTTGGAAAAGTGAAAGAATACCAAGTGGAGACAATTGTAGACACCCTGTGTACCAACATGCTATCTGACAAAGAACAGCTGCGAGATATCTCCAGTATTGGACTGAAAACAGTCATCTCCGAACTACCTCCAGCATCCTCAGGTAATATGACTGGGATTGTTTGCCCAGCATCTGGGACTAAACTGTGGGGTAATGTCATTTCTGTACTGAGTAAAAGAGTCTGGGGGCAGGCGAAGGAAGCAAGAGAGGGTTGTCACTCTAACCTTATCAGATCAGGATTTGGAGTCTGCTGCGTGTTTCAGGTTCAGCATTGCTCGTGTAAGAGGGTGTTACGATCCCGGTCACTAGCCTAGTGACCGGGCTCTTACCTTCCTCCGTGGCACCGCGAACCGCCGGGTTTCTGGCCTCCAGGGCCGCATGGCAGCGGCGTCTCCTCGTGGAGACGTCGTCAGAAACTCCTCCCCCCAGCCCTGGTACGCGCGCGCGCGCGCGAAGAGCCGTGTTTTAAGGCGTCTGCACCCGGATGTGCAGACACGCCTCTTTTGACGTCAGCTGATTGAGCAGGGGATTTAAGCCGGGACTTTTGAAGTTGCAATTCGCCTTGCAACGAGGTTTCTCTTCGGAGTGCTAGTTGCCATCGTTCATCTGCCTGCCTGGTTCCTGACTTCAGCCTGCCTGGTTCCTGACTTCAGCCTGCCTGACTCTGGTATCGTTTATCTGCCTGCCTGGTTCCTGACTTCTGCTTGCCTGACTCTGGTATCGTTTATCTGCCTGCCTGGTTCCTGACTTCTGCCTGCCTGACTCTGGTATCGTTTATCTGCCTGCCTGGTTCCTGACTTCTGCCTGCCTGACTCCGGTATCGTTTGCCAGCCTGGTTCCTGATCTCTGCCTGCCTGACTCCGCTCTCTGCCTGCTTGTACCCCGGTTCGTATCGCTTCCTTGGATTCTTCTGTTATCACCTAAGACCCAGCGGTCCGGGTCCCTACAGGCTCCTCCTGGGGGGATCTCGGGCTTCCAGGGCGAAGACTCCTAAGCCCTAGTGACCCGGGCCTCTACAGCTCCTCTGGAGGGGTCACGGGTTCCCAGGTGAAGATTCATCGTTTCATCTAGTCTGCCTCCCGTCCGTCTCCCTCCAGCGGTCGGCCCAAGGATCCACTTCCGGATTGGTCAATCACAACAGAGGGTGTGATAATTTCACAAACATCTGAAGAATTAATAGATGTGAAGAAGTTCAAGTAGGATTAGTTAACATGGAAGAAAGTGGAACTCTGCAACATAGTAACTTTAATAAATTATGACAGCAGATAAAAAAAAAAAGTTGTTGAAGATTTATTCCAATTTCTACCACTTGTAGATGAGCACACAAATTAGCTTTGCCTAATCCAGCATCAGCTTTGTCTCCTATGATCCCACCCAATCTCTCAATCCTAATTCCACCACCGTACTCCATGACTGGCCTAAGTATTTCCCTTTGTTTCATGTCTAAAAGCTTTGTAACTTGTGTGGGATATGATGGCCAGTTTAGGCCAGAAACATGGCAACAGAGGTGAGGAGGGACCTATTGGCTCATAACAGATGATTATCGATAAATAATTTGCTTGCCCACAAATAATTTGAAGTAAGTAGTATTGTAGACATAGGAGGTAATTTTACACTTGTAAACATAACGTACTATTGTAGCAATTTTAAAAAGCCATTTATGCATGTAAAGTGCACGTACACATGAATATCCTATGGACAATTCAGTATATTGTAGCAATTTTCAAAAGTCCACTTAAAGTGCATTTACACATGTAAAACCCAATTTTAAGTGTGTAAATGCTTCTTAAAATCAGTCCTTGTGGGTCTGTTGGTGATTAAATTTTAGATTCCAAATGCTATACTTGATTGGAACATGTGGGTTTGAATTCCTAAGCAATGATTTCTTTCACAAATATAACTGATTGAAGGGGACTGTTAATGCCCCTTTCATGTCACCTTTGGCAGCGGTGGTCTTTACTACCATATGAATCGGGATTCATTGTTTAATGGATTGTTGGTGTTTTCTTTGGTGTAGGCTCAGCGATGACTGCTAATGTGTGTAAGAAGATCACAGCTCAGCTGACAGGAGCAATTGGGAAGCAGGAGGATGTGTCTGTGCAGCTAGAGGCGCTGGATATCTTGTCAGACATGCTGAGCCGGTGAGAGCGGGTCTGTGTAAGGCATGCATGCCTGGGAACATGCTGTCCTTACTGACACTGTCACTTGCTATTTCTGTGTCTGCGCTTCCAGGTTGGGTGGCATGCTTTTTGCCTTCCATTCATCCATCCTCAGCTGCCTTCTCCCTCAGCTCACGAGTCCTCGTCTGGCGGTGCGGAAGAGAGCTATCATTGCGCTAGGGCACCTTGTCCAGACCTGCAATGGGAATATCTTCACAGAGCTGATGGACCGTCTCCTGAGTGAACTGCAGGGTAGCGAGTCCACCTCCAGCACCCGGACCTACATCCAGTGCATGGCAGGCATCAGCAGGCAGGCCGGGCATCGCATCGGTAAGAGGATATTGAGGGAAGACTGGGCACCACATGGGTGAGGGGGTTAGGTCAGAATCAGAATGTCGAGGGCAACGAGCCTGGAGGTTCAGAGCAACTAGGCAAGGTGAGGAAGCTCTGCTTAGTGGGAGCCCTTTACTGTTCCATTCTGTCTTTTTAGCTGTCTACTCAAAGCAGCCTCATTTTGATAGTAGTCGTCTGCTTATGAAGAAAAGATGACTCTCGATTCCTAGAATGCAGAGTATGTGAGGTCATGGAGCATGCTGTTGTATTGGTGTAATGTAAGGAAATTGCCCAGTGCTGTGATAGATATGCAAGCTAGGAATCTATGATAGTTAACATCAGACATTTATTAATAAGCTGAAGAAGAGTAGGAAGATGAGTGCTCATTTTCTCTTTCAGGAGGATATCTGGAGAAGATTATCCCTCTAATTGTCAAATATTGTAATGTGGAGGATGATGAGCTTCGAGAATACTGTTTTCAGGCATTTGAATCTTTTGTGAGAAGGTAAGGGCTCCTCCAAGAACTTTGTTTATATCTAAGCAACAAGAACTCCTGTTAAACATAGCAAATCTTTTTAATCAACGTCTCTCCTTTTTTGAAGGTGTCCAAAGGAGATCTCTCCTCACATCTCCACGGTGACGGGACTGTGCTTGATGTACATCGCGTATGATCCGAACTACAACTATGAGCATGAAGAGGAGGATGAGGAGGAGGAAATGATGGAAACGGAGAATGGGGAGGATGAAGAACAAGGTAAGAGAGGGGGAAGGCTGCTAATGGGATTATCCTGTCCTGTTTAGTAGAAACTTTGGGAGCAGAATATATTTGGATGAGAGTTCAAAAGCTGGGACTGGACTGAAATTGCAGCTGTGTATATGAGGTGGAATCTTAAAAAAAAAAAGGACTGAAGGGAGGTAGTAAAGGATAGGGAGAGGTTAGGTAGGTATGGCAGAGTACCTGATAGTTCAGCTAGCTGTTGGATTTGTGCTCTTATTCAAATTTGTTACAGACAGTTATTGTACAATGGCACCTGGTAAGACTGACTGTTTATACATGTGAGTCACATTCAGTAGCCTCTGAGCTCTGCTAAAGATTCCTGGGATTTTACTGCATGTCTTGTTTGAGACTGATGTGTATTAGGTATTCCCTGTATGTACCAGGATCAGTCCAGACGGTGGGTTATGTCCCCCGTCCAGCAGAGGGAGTCAGACAAAACTTCGAAGGGTGCTGTCACATAAGCCAGTGCACCCTCTGCAGGAACTCAGTATTTCTCTGACTCCAGCAGAGGAGAGTAGGGTTACATGGCACTTCCCCTGGATGAGCATTAGTCTTGCTTTAATTTTCTTTCTCAGCTTGTTCTTCTGTGGTTGGATCAAGTTAATTTACTTAAAAAAAAAAAAAATCAGGTTTTGCTTTAGTGTGAGGTTGTCGATCCTGTCTGGCAGTCAGGTCTGTCTCTATTCTTTCTTTCCCACGTTTTCCATGCATCTTTGTCTGGGGGTAAGTTGTCTGTTGTTTTTTGGTTTCAGGAGTTTTTCCTTCTGTAGCTGCGATTACAGCAGGAAGCTGGTGGTGCCAGCCTCTCCTCGCTCTGCCGCCAGTGGTCCCGCAATGTTTTGATTCCCCGGGACCGCCTCAGCAGGGAAGGGGTGATTCCCCTGCTGCCTCCGGGGGCACTCGGGGAAGCGGAGGTGAGGTCGATTCCCGCTCCCCACGGCATTTTAAGACATACCCCCCCCCCCCCCCCCCGCTGCTCGCCCCCTTCCTTCCCCGGCCGCCTCAGACCATGCCGCGGCCATCCCGCTGTGCGGCCTGTGGTGAGCCGGGGTCCAGACTATCGAGGGAGGGCATCCGTTCCAGGTGCCTCCCCAGCGGGGAAGGCATCTCCGAGCCGCAAAATCGTTTTTCTTGCCGCTCTCCGGCGTGCCGGGGGCAGTGTGAGCCAGCCCCTTCGCCGCCTTTGGCGGGAACGGCGGCCATCTTGGATCCCCCGGATCGCGTCTCTCAGCCTTTGGGAGTGGAGGGGCAGGGTTTCTTCGACAGTTCCCCTCTGATTTTAACGCCGGTGGCTAGCCTCGATGCCCGGGCCCTCCCAGAGGACCCCTTGCCCGTCCCTCCCCCGGGCCTTCCAATATTCTCACCAGAGTTCATTGTGCTTATGCACAATGCATACCTCCAGCGTTTGGAAGCCCCCGGGACGCCTTCCCAGGAGCCCCCTTCCGCCAAGACCCCCCGCCTCACGGATCTTCCGCAGGGGGACCAGAGCGCACCAGGCAGTGTATCAGGGACTACAAATGGGGGCCCCAGGGTCCACTTAGCCCCCTCTGCGCGGGGAGGAGCGGGCGCATACCCGGACCAGGGGGGAGACACCCCCGCCCCCCGGATCAGCCGGATGATCCCCTAGCAGAGCCACAGCTAAAGGGAGACGATCCGTGGGTGCTCCACATCTTCGGGAGAGACAAACTTAAGAATCTCCAGATCCTGCAGGAGGTGGATCTTCATTCCCCTCCCGAGCTGCCGGGACCCTCTGCTCCAGTGGTGGCATCGTCAGCTAGAAAGGGGGACCCGGTCCTGGCGGGGTTGCGCCCTCTGTCTCGGGCCTTCCACGCTCATTCTACGTTTCTACAACTATTGACCAGGGAGTGGGACTCTCCCGAATCCTTCCTAAAGTTCGGACGGACTATGGAGAAGCTCTATCCTCTCCCGGAGGGCTTCCTGGACTTGCTCAAGGTGCCAAAAGTGGATTCGGTGGTGCCGGCTGTTACCAAGAGGACGACTATCCCTGTCACGGGTGGCACGGCCCTTCGGGACCTCCAGGACAGGAAGCTAGAAATCTACCTCGAGAGAGAGTCTTTGAAGTCTCGGCATATGGATTGCGCGCGGCCACCTGCAGCACCCTCGCCCAGAGGGTGAGTCTCCGCTGGGTTCAACAGCCGCTCACATCTCAATCCCTGCCACCTGAGGAGGCGACTCCAGCTGACCACCTAGTGTCAGCCATAGCATACGGGGCGGACGCCCTGTATGCTTTCGCCCGAGTCTTGGTGAGATCTATGGTCTCGGCGGTGTCAACGGGACATCTTCTGTGACTCCACAAATGGTCGGCAGGCTCCTCCTCCAAGACTAGCCTGGGCTCCCTCCCTTTCAAAGGCAAGTTCCGCTTTGGAGAAGACCTCAATCAGATCATCAAGTCTCTGGCAGAGAATACAGTACACCGGTTGCCTGAGGATCGTCAGAGGACTTTCAGGGCCTTCAATCCCTACAGGTCACGACCCCGGGCTCAGCGTCATTACCAGGGGTACAGACCGGCGGGGCCCAGGGCGTCTTCTTCCAGATCCCTGTCCTGGACCCGTTCCTTTCAAGGTTGCAGGCCCGCCCGGGAGGGGGCGAGTCAGGGGACCTCCGACAAATCCTCTCAATGATGTCAGGCTCACCCACTCCTTTCTCCCTCGGATCGGGGGTCGCATCTCCCTCTTCTACGAGGAGTGGGTGCACATTACCTCAGACCAGTGGGTCCTCGACATCTTAAGGAACGGCTACGCATTAGAGTTTGCCCGCCTGCCAGGGGACCGGTTTCTCTTCTCTCCTTGCGGTTCGTCTCACAAGAGGCTAGCTGTACGACAGCCCCTGGACCGCCTCCAGATGCTAGGGGCCATTCAGCCTGTCCCCTCCGGAGAGGTGGGCTCGGGCCATTATTCCATCTACTTCATCGTACCCAAGAAGGACGGGTCTTGTCATCCAATCCTGGATCTCAAGGAGGTCAACAAGTCCCTCAGGGTGCTCCGTTTCCGCATGGAGACCCTGCGCTCCGTCATCGCGGCGGTACATCAGGTGGAATTTCTGGCCTCCCTGGACCTGACGGAAGCCTATCTCCACATTTCCATGCTCCCGGCTCATCGGCGGTTCCTTCGCTTCAAGCTCCTGGATCAACACCTTCAGTTCCGGGCTCTCCCTTTCGGCCTGGCGGCCGCCCCGCATACTTTCACAAAGATCATGGCAGTGGTGGCGGCGTCTCTGAGGCGAGAGGGGATCCTTGTCCATCCCTACCTGGACGACTGGCTCATTCGAGCGAAGTCCTTCGCACAGAGACAGGCGGCAGTCTCCAGGGTCGTACAGCTCCTCCCATCCTTGGGCTGGGTAGTGCACTTTGCCAAGAGTTCCCTCACGCTCTTCTCAATCCTTGGACTCTTTGGGAGCACGGTTCGATACTCTTCAGGGCAAGGTCTTACTGCACCCGGACACAGCTCAGGCCCTTCGGGAACAGATACAACATTTTATTATGCTGCCAGCGCCCTCGTCTTGGGACTATCTACAGATCCTAGGGTCTATGGCGTTCACGATCGACCTCGTCCCTTGGGTTTTTGCTCACCTACGGCCGTTTCAGGCGACCCTGCTATCCCGCTGGAAGCCGGTCTCGCAGGACTACCAACTCGTTCTGCCTCTCCCCCAGCAGGTCAAGGACAGCTTGCGTTGGTGGCTGGACCCACGGCATCTGGCACAAGGTCTTTCGCTCGAGTTCCCGGATTGGGTGGTACTCACCACCGATGCCAGTCTGTCCGGATGGGGGGCAGTTTGCGGGCACAGCTTGGCCCTCATCCACTTCTTGCCTCTGGTGCGGAATCGAGCGGTACACATCCTCTCGGACAACGCGACCACCGTCACATATATCAACCGGCAAGGTGGCACAAGGAGTCGACATGTAGCGCTCGAGACGGCCCGTCTGATGGCATGGGCGGAGCAGCACCTGGCGCGCTGGGCGCCCTCCCACATCGCGGACATGGACAACGTGCAGGCAGACTACCTGATCCGTCAGCGGCTGGATCCTGGGGAGTGGATTCTCTCCAAAGAGGCGCGGCAACTCATCGTTCATCGCTGGGGCAGCCTTGCTTGGATCTGATGGCGATGTCCCTCAACGCCAAAGCAGCCAGATCCTTCAGCCGTCGTTGGGAGCGGGGGGCGGAAGGAGTGGATGCTCTAGTGCTCCCATGGCCTCACCATCTCCTTCTCTACGTATCCCCCCCCCCCCCCCCATGGCCTCTGGTGGGCAAGGTCATCCGGAAGATAGAGCACCATCTGGATCCTGTCATCGTAGTGGCCCCCGAATGGTCCTGTCGACCCTGGTTCGCCGACCTCCTCCAGTTGGTGGTGGACGGTCCGCTTCGCCTGGGACATCTTCCTCGGCTGCTCCATCAGGGACCAGTATTTTTTGATCAGGCAGAACCCTTCTGTCTTGCGGCCTGTCTTTTGAACGGCGCAGTCTCCGGTGCAAGGAACACCCGGAGGCGGTAGTCTCAACTCTTCTCAAGGCCCGCAAGCCTTCGACATCCATCGCCTACGTGAGGGTCTGGAAGGTCTTCGAGACTTGGTGTTCTTCCAGGGGCGTCTTTTTCCCACAAGGGCCTCAGTCCCGCAGTTCCTGGCGTTCCTTCAAGATGGATTGGACAAAGGGCTCTCCTACAACTCCTTGCGTGTCCAGGTGGCCGCTCTGGGGTGGCTCCTCCAGTATGAAGATCATGCCTCCCTCTTGGGACAGCCGGACATTTCACGTTTCCTCAAGGGGGCGAGGCACTTACGGCCCCCAGTGAGGGATCCTTGCCCTTCCTGGAGCCTCAATTTAGTACTCCGGTCGCTGGCAGGCTCACCCTTTGAACCTCAGCGCACCGCCACCATCAAGGTTCTTACCCTCAAGACAATCTTCCTGATGGCTATCTCGTCAGCACGTCGCATCTCGGAACTACAAGCGCTCTTCTGTCGGGAACTCTGCCTCCGGTTTACGGATTCTGGGGTATCTCTCCAGACAGTCCCCTCCTTCTTACCGAAGGTCGTTTCAAATTTCCATATGAACCAGACAGTAGAGCTTCCGTCCTTCCCAGCTGACGAGCCGAGAACGCTCCGGGCTCTGGACATCAAATGCACGCTTCTTCGCTACATGGAGGTAACGAACGACTTCCGGGTCTCGGATCATCTGTTCATTCTGTGGTTGGGACCAAGGAAGGGTTCCCTGGCCTCGAAGACGACCATTGCGAGATGGCTCCAGGAAGCTGCATATATAGCTGCAGGTCAGACTCCTCCTCTGGGCGTCGAAGCCCATTCTCTTCACTTCCAATCGGCTACTTAGGCCGAGGTGCAGTACGTCGCCCCTCAGGAAATCTCTCGAGCAGCGTCTTGGAAGTCCTTACATACCTTCTCGAGACGCTATCGCCTGCACCTACCGTCATCCATTTCCGGTCCCTTGGGGACAGGGTCCTTCGAGCAGGGCTTTCAAGGGCCCACCCGGTTTGGGGAAGCTTTGGTACATCCCACCGTCTGGACTGATCCTGGTACGTACAGGGAAAAGAAAATTATTCCTTACCTGCTAATTTTCGTTCCTGTAGTACCAAGGATCAGTCCAGACGCCCACCGCATAATTTACTGGGGCTATGGGTTCTTCCCTGCTTGCTCTTTTCTCTTTTCCTGCTGCTCGAGACTCTCTCGCATTTGTCAACCTGTTTTCACAGTTTTTTTTTTCTGCGAGTTACTAGTTGGCACGAGTTGAACTCTTACTAGTTGGCACGAGTTGACCGGTTTACGGTTGGTTATGGTTGGGGACTCTTGATCCACCCTCTTTCAAGTTTTGTTATTCTGGCTTTGATATACTCCATACTGAGCTCCTGCAGAGGGTGCACTGGCTTATGTGACAGCACCCTTCAAAGTTTTGTCTGACTCCTTCTGCTGGACGGGGGACATAACCCACCGTCTGGACTGATCCTAGGTACTACAGGAACGAAAATTAGCAGGTAAGGAATAATTTTCTTGTCTTGGGGCTGGGTATACTGGAGAATGATAAATGTGAGGATATTCTGCTTATCTCTCACAGTGCCTGTGCTTCTGTTTCCTTTTAGAAAGTGATGATGAGTACAGCGATGATGATGACATGAGTTGGAAGGTGCGCAGGTCGGCCGCCAAGTGCCTTGAGGCGTTGGTCAGCACCCGGCAAGACCTACTGCAGGAGTTCTACAGGAGCGTGTCTCCTGTTCTTATCAGCAGGTTCAAGGAAAGGGAGGAGAACGTCAAAGCCGACATCTTCAGTGCGTATGTGTCTTTGTTAAAGCAGACTCGGCCCGCACAGAGCTGGCTGCAGGCCTCAGATTCAGTGAGCAAGGAAGATATACCCCTCACCATGCTGCAGAACCAGGTGAGGAGTCTGCTGACCAGTGCAGGAGGAAATCCTAGCCTGACTCGGTGACGTCATGGGAAGCCTGAGACAGACTGACACTGGGACTGCTTACCTGGCATTCTGTCACAAGCTTACACACTCGCACACATATGTGCAGTTAGTGCTGTGTGTGAATCACACTGACATGCAGTAAGTTCTGTGTACCTCACTGCATCACCCAAAGTGGCTCAAGCAGGGAACAAAAAGAAGGCAAATTATCAGTAGGAAATACAAATGCCCCAGGTGACCTAGAAATGAGTTGCATATGTTTTGCGCCATTCCATAGCTGAGGTAAAGTATTTTTTCCTCCAGTTCCATTAATTTTATATTTAAATCACTGGCAGAAACCTACACATTACAGATTTGTGGGATCTTATCCCTGACCCCTCTTCCCCCAGCCCCCCATTCATTTCAGCTGTCATTCGGCCATAGGTGGGTAGAGGGGAAAATGGCTGCACTATTTGTGTGTCTTTATATTTCAGGTTCCAAATATAGTGAAAGCGTTAGCCAAGCAATTCAAAGACAAAAGCATGAAATCCAGACAAGGATGCTTTGGCCTTCTGACAGAACTAGCAAACATCTTCCCTGGCTCTCTGGCAGACCATATTCCTGCATTAGTACCTGGTAAGGACCACGTTCCCAGAGTGAGCAAAGAGATCTGGGAAAAATAATTTGCTGAACAAAATGTGTGATAAACACTGTTTAATCATGACTGATGGGAAAAAAATCCCAGTAAATTAAAAAAAAAAAAGAAAGAAAACAATTATTGAGAGGAAGTGAAGGTAAAGCCAGATGTGGGCAAAGTGATATCGCAGTAGGAAAGGCTTGGTGGCCTTTATCTTCCCTTAGCTCTGAGGAGGTTTCTGGTTTTTTGCCTCACTCTGCATATGATACCATTTCCTAAGTCACTCTTACTGTGTCCCTTGTTGGATAACTCTGCTACACTTCCTCTGAGCTCCCAAGAATAAAGTTACAAATTTACCTTATATATAGGGACCTTTATTTTCAGTTTTTATTTTATTTTTCCTGGGAATTTTGGTTTTTGTTCTAAATGGAAGAAAATTAGTGGAAAGGAATTACTTTTATTGATATTCATACCCCAGATTAGTCCAGACTTTTGGGTTTTGCCTCCCTGCCAGCAGATGGAGACAGAGAGAAAAAGTTTCACTGACACTGCCATATAACCTAGTGTGCCATCTGCATTCCCTCATTGTCTTAAGCAGATGATAGCGGTGTGAAATCTGCAGTCTTGAGTATGGGGGTGGGGGTGGGGAAAGGATAGTTTTTCCAGTTTGCCTCCCAGGGGGTTGTTAGGTCCAGGTGAGGCCATCCCTCCTCATTCAAGATGGATGAGCAGGGGATGGGTGACCCTTTGAAGGCAGCTGGGTCCTGTAATCTGTTGAGGTGCACAGCTTGTGGTCCAGTTCCCTCATCCTCCAGGATATGTCATTGGATTGTTATGGTAGCTCTGCACTTCGAAAGTCCCAGCTGAGTTAACAGAGGTATATTTTTGCCTGCATAATGGGGCACTTAAAAGTTTGTTGAAAAGAAACAAGGCTTTGAGGGACATGCTGACTTGCTCGTTGCAGGGATCACAGCAGTCTCTCTCTGACAGTGTTGCTCACAGGGCGCATAGCTACCTGTCTCTCTTTTTCTGGGGGGCCCAGTGCTGAGGTGACCGCAGGTGCTCCAAGCACTACGTGGCGAACATGGCCCACGGCAAGATCTGCTTCTCTTGTGGTGAGTCATTGCGGCTATTGCAGGTCAGCTTGTCCACCCAATCAGTCTCTTGGGGGGGGGGGGGGGGAGAGGGGCAGTTCGGGGGAACAGAGTGCCCGATCAAAGGCCAGGCAAATGTCATGGTTGGATACTGAGACTTTTCCTGTCAGTGTGGGAATGGCGGACATTTTGGCCACAGTAGCAGCAGGAACAGTTGGGGAGGCAGGGTATTCCCCGTCCTCATTATCTCCTGCAGTGTCCAGGCCTGAGGATGGTCAAGGGAAACTGTGGTTCTGAAGAAGACCCTCTGGAGGAGGAGTCAGACAGTCCTAAAGCCTTTCCCATGGATTTTGTGCTCCTCATGCACAAGGCATATCTGGCGAAGAAAGCAGCGGAATGAACAACCCTCAGTCCCTGGGTCGGTCTGCGAATGGGTCGCAGTCTGCAAATAAACCCAAGCTTTCAAAGAGCACGGGATAGGGGGTCACATGATAAGCTTCATGTGAATGGACGTGCCCTGCCTGAGCTCCTAAGCCCCTAACTCTTTATCCTTCACCATCCATATTAAAAACTTGTTTACTCAGCTTGTAACCGATGTCCAGAGATGTGCCTTCTAAATCTCTGCCAGTCATGTGGGCTGATCAGCCGCCGAAGGCACAAACATCAGGCAGAAAAGCAGTTGCTGGCAGAGGGGATGAAACGGAGGAGCGTGCGGCTGAGAAGGAATGGCCGGCTCTTGCTATCCCGCTTGACGCCAGTACACAGTTGAAACAGCTGTTTGAGGCTTTCTCAGCCAAGCTTACCTCCACAATTAACAGCGAACTGGCTATTGTCATGGAAAAGATTGCAGATCTGGTTGTGACCATGCAAGAAAACTCTGCTCAGATTGAGGACCTTGAGACCAGAATGGAGGAGGTCGAGCTGTCCGCCACGGAGGCCAGAAGAAAGGTAGAGAAGTTTGATAAGCAGCATGAGCTGGCTCTGGAAAAATTCAAGGACCTTGAAAATCATGGGAGCCGCCGAAACATCCAGCTCATTGGTTTTCCGGAGGGTGAGGAGGAGTCTAATCTGATTGCTTTCTTCGAGCATTGGATTCCTGAAATCCTAGGCCTGGAGGTGAAGGGAGGCCAGATCAAGATTGAACGAGCGCATCAGGCGTTTGCCCTGCTTCTGGCGCCAGGCAGATGCCCACGAACGATCATCTTGCAGGTCCATCGATTTCTGGATAAGAGACGCATTTTGGACAAGGCTCGTGAAATTGGAGATGTCTGCTTTAAAGGCAGGAAAGTTATTTATGTTCTTTAAAGACTTTGAGGTCGCAACGCAGAAGCAGCGGGCGGATTATGGCCTTGTTTAGGAGCAGCAAAATCATGGAATGGCCTATGCGTTGCTTTACCTGGCATGTCTTCCGGGTCACCCTCAGCAATAATAAAATGAGAATTTTTTTTATTCTCCTACAGAGGTTCTTTGCTATTTGGAGCAAGCGGGGGAGGCAGGCCTGGTGAGGAAATGGTGGCTGGCCTTCTCTCAGGGTGATACTTGAACTGTGACTGACTCTGTTTTCCTCTTTGGTTTTGTTTTTTTTTTCCTCAAGGAGTCTCTTCCTCTTTCCTCACTGCCATCCTTCCCCCCCCCCCCCCCCCCCCCCGCCATATTTCTTTTATGGCGTGAATATATATTTTTAATGTTCCTTACAGTTTTCCTGGGGCCTGGGTGGCCTAAGGGGAGGATGAGTCCCACTTCTTTTTTTTTTTTTTTCGGGTTAGTAAATGTTGGGTGATTCTGGCAGGGGTTTAGATTGGGTGGAGGGTAGGGCGGGGACTATCCCCATTGCTTTTGTATTGTGGGTTTTTTTGTTTGTGTCCTGTTGGGTATTTTAAGCATGGAGGTGAGCTGGTAGATTTCTGGGGGACTTGGGGTAGTGCTCTCCATGATCTGAGAGTACTGTACTATGAGCCAGGTGAAAAGGTTGTGCCTTTCATTATTTCAATCAGCCACCACATCGGTGGGATCAGTGCATTTTTACTTTTAGTGATTGCCATGCCTTTTTTTCTTCGGGCTCCCACGTATATAATATCTTTGTGTGGGGGGGGGGGGGGGGTAGTGCAGTTGGCTGAATTTTTTTTTTTTTTTTTTTACTGTTGGCGGGAGTTTTGCTCAGGGAAGGTCGGAAGCACTAATTAAGCAAACCGCTGTAGTCCTCTTGCGGTTCGTGAGGTGTTTTCCTCGCATTTTTATATTTTTCTTTCGCTGTCCAGGGCAGCCGAGGCATGAGCTGTTCCTGATTGTGTGGTGGCAGATCACATGGCAGTTTTTTTTTGTCTGTTTCTTGAGTTTTTGATATGTGTGCTGTGTGGGGGGACCTGTTGACTTATTGTATTATCTATCCTGGGATGTTCTCCCTGCTTTCTCTCTATTCTGTATGCTTGATATTTTTGCTAACTTTTTGTTATGTCCCCAGTGGGTTCTGGGTTTTAGGTGGTTTTCTATGAAGAGGGTTAAGCTAGGGGTGACAGGTGGTTATGGAGCGGGTGGTTTCTGGTCAGTTAGTTTTGCTTCTTTGTCCTAGCATCCATGAGGGGTGGTGCTCAAGGTTGTGGGGTCAGGGTAATTTTTGGGCTACAGGTTTTTGTTGCAGATTGTGGGGTCCTCCCCTTAGATCCTGATTTGTTTCCCATCTGAGGGGTCATGGATCCAGGGGGGTGGGATGGAGGCTACTGTTCCAGTTGGGGGCTTCATTTGGTTGCCCTATTGGTTGGGGTTTTCAGGGTTGTTTGGATAGGCATAGAGTTCTCCAATTGATTTTGGGTATGTTGAAAGGTGATAAGGCGTACGGGTTGCTGGTTTCTTTGCCAATGGTATTTTTTGCACTTTCATAGCCTGGGTGATTTTGCTGTTCCTGGTAGTTTTTCTTTTTCAGTGGGTCCTGATAGGATTGTTTTTCTTGGACTTGATGCTTTAGGGTTGGAAGTTTTTCCCAGGTAATTTGTTTTCACTCCCTCTGGATCTGTGCCATAACTAATAATGTTACTTATCTCTTTTAATATTAGAGGCATCTCTTCCCCAATCAAGTGTAAGTGTATTTTACAGTTTGCCAAGAGAAATAAGGCTTTTATTGTTCTCTTGCAAAAGACACGTTTGAAAAGTTAAAGGTGGGCTGGATTGGTGCAGTGTATCACTCCTCTTATAACTCTCGTAATCGGGGGACCTGTATTTCCATTGACAAAAAGTTGTCCTTGCAGGTTCATCGGTCCTATTCAGATGTAGAGGGTAGTTACATCATTTTGGAATGTATTTTATATTCTTCTACTTTTACTTTAGCGAATGTTTACGGCACAGACACTAATCAGCTTAACTTTTATCGGCTCCTCTCGGAAAAGATAGCCTCATTTGGCTGCGATAAGTTATTCATTGGGGGTGACTGGAATCTTTGTCCTTCCCCTGAATTGGATAAAACGTTTAAGGTTAGCAGGCGGGCCTCTGGCAGTGATCCTGATAATTATTTGGTTCGTATGTTCCACTTAGTGGATGTCTGGCGGCAACAACACCTGTTAGTACAGGACTATACCTTTTTCTCTCCCAAGCATGCCACATACAGTTGAATTGACTACTTTTTATGTACCAACCTTTTTTCTTTTGTAGTGGACAGTGACATGTTGTCATGTATTATTTCAGATCATTATCCAGTTCAAGTCTGACTCCAGTTTGTGCCACCAAAGCCTCATGGTTTTACTTGGAGACTTAATGCTTCTCTCCTGGTGGGGGGGGCAAAGAATTTTCTAACTTGGTTACTAAGGGAGTGGTTGAATTAAATGAGTTTAATCCTGCAATAAATTATGACCCTGGCTTGCACTGGGCTTCCTTTAAGGCCTCCTTGCGAGACAAAATTATAGCTTATGTGCCACCTCCAGAAACAATGCTGGGCAAAGGTGGCTGAGCTTACTGCTGTTATTGCCAAGCTGGAGGCATGGCACAAATTGAATTGTTCCTCCCGCACTTGTAAATTGTTTGAGGCTACGAGACAAATTTAAAATCATTGGAGATTGAGAAAATTGGACGTGCTTTTAAGTACTCTAGATTAAAATTCTATGAGCATGGTGATAAGCCGGGTACCTTGCTGGCCGGTCTCATATATTTTCTCTGCACGACTTTCAGGGGAGGATCACGGCAGAATGGGGGGGAAATGGATCATTTGTGCAGTATTTTTCCAGTCTCTGCTCCACTCCCGAGCCGCCCTCTGAACACATTCAAGATTTTCTGCTTGGTCTTAACTTACCAAAATTATGTACGGATCAGATTGAAAAACTGGTGGCCCCTTTCTTGTCGTATTAACTTCAGAGTGCGGTTAAAGGTCTGCCTCAAGGGAAATGCCCAAGGCAGAGCATTGGTTTCCCGTTGGAATTTTATAAAGCGTTTCTCCCAGAGGTGTCTTCTTTTCTTCTCTCGTTGTTTCAGAAAGCTGGTGAAGTGGACTCTGCCCTGTATGATCTGGCAGATGCTGCAATTACTTTAATTCATAAGAAGGGTAACGACTCTGCTGACTGTGGATCTTATAAGCCTATATCTTTGCTGAACTCTGATTTGAAGATTTTGGCTAAGATGTTGCAGATTTGGATGGAGGTGGTCCTGCCCGACCTGGTCCATAAGGATCAGGTGGGTTTTGTGAAAGATAGGGTCTCTACCGCTAATATGAGGCATCTTGTCAATATCTTGCATATGGCCAAGAAGGAGGGCTGACCAGCAATGGTTATTTCCCTGGATGCTGAAAAAGCCTTTGATTGGGGTGGCTGTTTCTGTTTCAGACTTTAGCGGGGGCTGGTTTTCCGATCCAGTTCCTTACTTGGATTAGGGCTATGTATCATCGACCGAGGGCTAGAATTTTGATTAATGGGTCGTTATCTGCTTTTATTGATATTGCTAGGGGTACCAGACAAAGCTGCCCCTTGTCATCTTTACTCTTTGATTTAGCCATAGAGCCGCTGGCGGCTGCTGTCTGGCAGCATGCCTGCATTCATGGTATTAAGCTTGGTGGTAGGGATCAGAAGATTTCCCTTTACGCGGACGATGTCTTAATTTATCTGTTGTCACCCTCAACATTGGGACCTGCTTTGTTAAATTTGCTTGCCGAATATGGGGCTCTTTTGGGTTATAAAATTAACCTGGATAAATCTGACATTTTCCCTATTGACCGGAAGTTGCTTATTCCGAGCTGTTTTTCGAGCTTTCGCATTGAACCGGATGGCTTTTTTGTTTGGAGGTTTATTTTCCCAGGGACTGGCGATGTTTGCGAAAAATTTTACTGGTCCTATTGGGGACATTAAGAAAAAGCTGCAGCTTTGGGGTGAGATGCCCATCTCTTGGGTGGGCAGAATTAATTTGCTCAAGATGAACATCCTTCCTGGCTTGCTTTATCTCTTTCAACATGTTCCGTGTGAAGTACCCAGAGGGTTTTTTCTAATTTGCACGGTGTGATAGGTAGGTTTATTTGGCATTATAGGCCTGCCAGGATACATTTGGTAAGCTCTGGCTGCGTAAGCTGTTTGGTGGGATGGTGCTTCCTAATTTGCAGTTGGAGATACAGCAGCTGAGCGGCCCAGTAATACAAGTGTGGATTTGTGGCTCAGATGAGTCATGGGTGGCTCTGGAAAGCATGTATGACAGTGTTGCTGGTTTGGCCCTGCCCCCATTTTTGCCACGGAATTCCCCTATATGTTGCAGGGTATGTAGGGATAGTCCTATTTTGGTACCTACCTTGAGGGTCTGGCACTAGGTGCGCAAGTTTCTCAAAGTGGACGGTGAGGCTATATTGCCTATTATTCAAATTGCAATAAATGGGAGAATCTCTAATTGCGTCTTTTCACCTGTGTTTAAAGCGTTGCGAGCGAATGGGTTAGTCACAGTGGCACAACTGTGGGGTAATGGGGAAGAGGATGTGTTATCCTCTTTTCAAACTTTAGTGGAGGACTTCGACATTGAATCTGTATCCCGGGCACAATACTTGCAACTATGTCAGGTCTTGACCAGATGCTTTGATGTGGAGGCTTTGGTGTGGAGGCTTTTCTGAGTTCTGTGGGTGCACGACGTAAGGGAATTAGCTATTATCTATCACGGCCTTTTCGAGGATAAGTATGGTAAGGAGCCTCCTCCTACCCTTATTGAAGCTTGGAAAGAGGGCCTTAACTTGACATTGGAGAGTGGAGATGGAAGAATATTTGGACTAGTGCTCACCATGTTTCTTTATGTGCTTCATGGAGCAATTGGTTCAAGAACCAACAAGAGAGGGAGCTATTTTAGATTTAATTCTTAGTGGAACGCAAGATTTGGTGAGAGAAGAACGGTGGTGGGGCCAATTGGCAACAGTGATCATAACATGATAAGATTTAAACTAATAACTGGAAGGGGGACAATAAGTAAATCTGCAGCTCTAACACTAAATTTTAAAAAGGGAAACTTTGATAAAATGAGGAAAAAAGTTAGAAAAAAACTGAAATGTGCAGCTGCAAAGGTTAAAAGTGTTCAACAGGCTTGGACATTGTTTAAAAATACAATCCTAGAGGCGCAGTCCATATGTATTCCACGCATTAAGAAAGGTGGAAGGAAGGCAAAACGATTACCATCATGGTTAAAAGGTGAGGTGAAAGAGGCTGTTTTAGCCAAAAAAAATCCTTTAAAAATTGGAAGAAGGATCCATCTGAAGAAAATAGGATAAAACATAAGCATTGTCAAGGTAAGTGTAAAACATTGATAAGACAGGCGAAGAGAGAATTTGAAATGAAGTTGGCCATAGAGGCAAAAACTCATAATAAAAACTTTTTTAAATATATCCAAAACAAGAAACCTGTGAGGGAGTTGGTTGGACCATTAGATGACAGACGGGTTAAAGGGGCTCTTAGGGGAAGATAAGGCCATTGCAGAAAGACTAAATGAATTCTTTGCCTCCGTGTTTACTAATGAGGATGTTGGGGAGATACCAGTTCCGGAGATGGTTTTCAGGGGTGGTGAGTCAGACGAACTGAACAAAATCACTGTGAACCTGGAAGATGTAGTAGGCCAGATTGACAAACTAAAGAGTAGCAAATCACCTGGACCAGATGGTATGCATACTAGGGTTCTGAAGGAACTCAAAAATGAAATTTCTGATCTTTTAGTTAAAATTTGTAACCTATCATTAAAATCATCCATTGTACCTGAAGACTGGAGGGTGGCCAATGTAACCCCAATATTTAAAAAAGGATCCAGGGGCGATCCGGGTAACTATAGACCAGTGAGCCTGACTTCAGTGCCGGAAAAAATAGTAGAAACTATTCTCAAGATCAAAATCGTAGAGCATATAGAAAGACATGATTTAATGGGGACACAGTCAACATGGATTTACCCAAGGGAAGTCTTGCCTAACAAATCTGCTTCATTTTTGTGAAGAGGTTAATAAACATGTGGATAAAGGTGAACCGAGAGATGTAGTGTATTTGGATGTTCAGAAGGCGTTTGACAAAGTCCCTCATGAGAGGCTTCTAAGAAAACTAAAAAGTCATGGGATAGGAGGCGATGTCCTTTTGTGGATTAAAAACCTGTTAAAAGACAGGAAACAGAGTAGGATTAAATGTCAATTTTCTCAGTGGAAAAGGGTAAACAGTGGAGTGCCTCAGGGATCTGTACTTGGACCGGTGCTTTTCAATATATATATATATATATATATATATAAATGATCTGGAAAGGAATACGACGAGTGAGGTTATCAAATTTGCGGATGATACAAAATTATTCAGAGTAGTTAAATCACAAGCAGACTGTGATACATTACAGGAAGACCTTGCAAGACTGGAAGATTGGGCATCCAAATGGCAGATGAAATTTAATGTGGACAAGTGCAAGGTGTTGCATATAGGGAAAAATAACCCTTGCTGTATTTACATGATGTAAGATTCCATATTAGGAGCTACCACCCAGGAAAAAGATCTAGGCATCATAGTGGATAATACTTTAAAATCGTCGGCTCAGTGTGCTGCAGCAGTCAAAAAAGCAAATAGAATGTTAAGAATTATTAGGAAGGGAATGGTTAATAGAACGGAAAATGTCATAATGCCTCTGTATCGCTCCATGGTGAGACCGCACCTTGAATACTGTGTACAATTCTGGTCGCCGCATTTCAAAAAAGATATAGTTGCGATGGAGAAGGTACAGAGAAGGGCAACAAAAATGATAAAGGGGATGGAACAGCCCTATGAGGAAAGGCTGAAGAGGTTAGGGCTGTTCAGCTTGGAGAAGAGACGGCTGAGGGGGGATATGATAGAGGTCTTTAAGATCATGAGAGGTCTTGAATGAGTAGATGTGACTTGGCTATTTACACTTTTGAATAATAGAAGGACTAATCGGAGAAAATTCTTTTTCACTCCATGCACAATAAAGCTCTGGAATTTGTTGCCAGAGGATGTAGTTAGTGCAGTTAGTGTAGCTGGGTTCAAAAAAGGTTTGGATAAGTTCTTGGAGGAGAAGTCCATTAATGGCTGTTAATCAATTTTACTTAGGGAATAGCCACTGCTATTAATTGCATCAGTAGCATGGGATCTTCTTAGTGTTTGGGTAATTGCCAGGTTCTTGTGGCCTGGTTTTGGCCTCTGTTGAAAACAGGATGCTGGGCTTGATGGACCCTTGGTCTGACCCAGCATGGCAATTTCTTATGTTCTTATGCATGGCGGGTGGCCTTAATGGTCAGGTTGCTCCATAGGACTTACTGAACTCTGCTCTTTTATTCCAAAATTTTTCCCGAGGCCAGTAGTTCCTGTTGGTGGGGATGCAGAGAGGTGGGTACCTTTATACACATGTAGTGGCATTGCCCAAATGTCAGTTACTTTTGGTTCCAGGTCACTCAGGAGGTGGCTGATATCCTGGGGTTTTCAGTCTTTATTGGACCCAGTCTGGGTTTGTTGGGTAGATGGTCCCACGCCTCCATTCCAGTTAAGTGCAGACCTCTGGACACTTGCTTCTAGTGGCCTGCTTTATGATTGCTAAGTTTTGGAAATCCAGCCCTTTTCTAACATATTGGCGCACCCAGGTGCAAGATATCGTTTATGTTGAAAGATTACATTATGATCTGAAAAATGAACTTTTTACATTTGAACTAATATGGGGTCCTTATATGGAGTATACCAAGTCCTAAATGTTGGTACTGTCTGCTTAGTGCCAAGATATGATTTTTAATCTCTGCTGTCTGATGGTTTATAATGTGTAATCTTTGCTTTTTCTTTTTTTCTATACCTCTCCTGCAACCTGTATGCTTAAAAAAAAAAAAAAAAAAAAAAAAGGTTAAATAGAGTGTTTTAAAAAAAACAAACCAACCTACAGGGTCTACTAGCATACGAAGGCTTCTTGGTTTGTTGGCTCGGCCAGGTGGTCCCAGGGAGGGGGGACACTGACGAATTGAAGGAATCTGAGGTTCCTGCAGAGGATTCTGTGGGAGCAGGCTGCACGCAAGATGTATAGGAGCCAGATGATGGACAGGAGGCGGTTCTGGTGGCTGGAGGGAATGACCCAAGGTGGTATGCTTTTTTTGCAAGGAGGAGCTGTGGCCCTTGATATTCTGCATGTCCTTAAGGAACTGGGTTTCACAAGAGGAATCCGATCAAGAAGGGGTGGACCCCATCATGGACAAATTGAGGGACCCAGCAAAAGCATTTCCTTTTCATAAGATGGTGAAGAAATTGGTGATCAGGGAGTGGGACATCCCTGAGTCCGGCCTAAAGGTTGGTAGCGCAATGACGAATCAATATCCATTGCCGGAGGATATGCTAGAGCTTTTGGCGCTTCTGAAGGTGGATGCTTTGGTGTCGGCGGTAACCAAGAAGACTATCATTCTGATGGCAGGATCATTCACGGTAAAAAAAAAAAAAAAAATGTTCAGGATGAGAGTTGGAAGTCCACATCAAGAAGTTTTTTTGAAGTCTTGGCCCTGGGCATCAGGGCTGCGGTTTACAGTGGTTTTATGCAAAGGGCCTGCTTGTACTAGGTCCAGATTTGCAAGCGAAGGAGTCTACATCAGCGACTGCAACGAAACAGGCTGAGCATTTGGAAGTGGTGGTGGCGGCATATGTGGTGGATATCTTATATGACTTGATCAGAACATTTTCCAAGATTATGATATCTGCTGTTTCGGCCAGTTGTCTAGTTTGGTTACGAAACTGGTAAACAGATCTATTGTCCAAGTCTCAGCTAGGGGCCCTTCCATTCAAGGGCAAGCTCCTGTTTGGAGAAGACTTGGAACAGCTGGTGAGGCATTTAGGAGAGTCCAAAGGGCATAAACTGCCGGAGAACAGGCCAAAAGGCAGGAAATCTTTTCCCACCCTTTCACACTTTTGAGAGAATAAGATATATTTTGACAGAATAGGTGCTCTTCGGGACCTCTGAGGCAGGATTCGACTGTACACAATCCTGGAGGAAGTCCTTACGGGGTGGACACAAGCCATCCCAAGACAACCCTGGTTAGGGAGCCAGGGGCACCAAGTTCTCACAATGAGGCAAGGCTGGTCCACTCTTCTGTTCCAGTTATTGGGGGTCATTTGTCTCTCTTTTACGAGGAGTGGACCAGAATTATGATGGACCAGTGGGTCCTAAGTGTGATGAGAGATGACTTTGCATTCAAATTTGCTTGACTGATTTGAGAGGCTTACATTGTATCCCCTTGCGATCTCCACGCCAAGAGAGTGGCAGTTCAGGGGACAGTGGACCGCTTGCAGCATCTGGGGGCATAGTGCCGTTTCCTCAAGAGGAACAGAGAACAGAGAGGTACTTCATTTATTTCATGGTACCAAAAAAGGAGGAAATGTTCAGGCTGGCTTTGGATTTAAAAAAGCTAAACACAGCTCTCAAGGTTCCTTGGTTCCACATGGAAACCGTGTGGTCATTCATAGTGGCCGTACACAAGGGAGAGTCCCTGGCCTCTCTTGATTTGACAGAAGCATATCTGCATATAGCCATTAGGCCAGAACACTAGCAGTTTCTACAGTTCATGATCCTGGATAAACATTTTCAATTTTGTATGCTTCCTTTCAGATTGGCTACAGCTCCATGTACATTCACCAAAGTGATGGCAGTGATGGCAATAGTACTCAGGCAGGAAGGTATATTGGTGCATCCTGTATCTGGCTGACTGCTAATTTGAGCAAAATTGGCGGACTTCTGTGGAAAGTCTGTGCTGTTGCGGTTAAGGTCTCTGGGCTGGGAAGGCAACGACGGTAGTTTACATCAGTCAACAGGGAGGAACCAAGAGTTGAGCGATGGCTCAGGAAGCCCGGGAGTTAGTGCGATGGACGGAACAACAAAACTGACGGCATTTCACATAGCCGAGGTGAACAATGTTTTGGCGGATTTTCTCAGTCTTAGAAAGCTAGACCCTGGAGAGTGGGAACTATCGGAGGCAGCGATGCATCTCATTCAGGTCAGGTGGGATTACGCCACATGGACTTGATGGCATCCAACAGAATGCCAAGGTGCCTCGTTTTTACAGTTGTCAGAACACTGGACAAAGGATCAATGCTCTGGTTCTACCCTGGCCTCGAGACATTCTGGTGGGCAAGGCGCTAAGGCAGATAGAGAAACATCAGGCAATGTGATTCTGGTGGCTCCGGAGTGGCCACATTGTCCATGGTTCACAGACCTGGTCAACATGACAGCAGACAAGTCTCTAAGGTTCAGCCATCTATTGAGGCTTCACCAAGGTCTAATATGTTGAGAACAGGTGGCTTACTTCTGTCTTGTGGCTTGGCTTTTGAGAGGAAATGGCTGAGATGAAAGGCTTACTCTGAGAACATTATTGCTACCTTGCTGTAGGCCAGATGACCATCCACACCCTTGGCTTATCTGAGGAGTTGGTGGGTCTTTGAGTCCTGGTGTGCCGATCAGTGAGTTCTACCTACTCATGTTTCAGGGTCTCATATTTTGATTTTACTGCAAAGGGGCTTGGTGAAGGGACTAGCCTATAATTCTCTTCGGGTACAGGTCAAAGCATTGAGATATCTTCAGGGTGTAAGGTGCACGGAGTTTCCCTGGCCACGCATCTGGATGTCATGTATTCTTCAAAGAGCAAAACATTTGCATCCTGTGGTGAGAAAGATCTGCCCCTTTTGGAATATTAATCTGTTTCTGAGAGGGATGTGTGAGGCTTCATTGAGCCGCTGAAGAGAGTAACCATAAAGGACTTGACTCTGAAGGTAGTTTTTCTGGTGGCTATTTGTTCAGCCAGAAGGATTTTGGAACTTCAGGCACTGCCTTGTCAGGACACTTTTCTGTAAATTTCAGAATCTGGGGTCTCATGCATAGTATCCTCTTTTTTTTCTTCCAAAGCTTGTTTCAGCATTCTGTCTTAGCCAAACAGTGGAGCTTCCGGCCTTTTGGAATTTGGATTCATCCGCACCTCATGCGAAAGAGCTTCAGGTGTTGGATGTGCAGCGAGCATTGTTGAGGTATTTCAAGATTACTAATAGTTTCCGCATGTCAGATCATGTCTTTTTGTTTTGGAGTGGTCCCAAGAAGGGGTGTAAGGCGTCCAAAGCGACAATTTTGTATTGGCTGAAGGAAGCTATTGGCTCAGCTTACATTTGTAAGGGTCATCCTGTTCCAGAAGGGTCAAGGGCTCACTCAACTCATTCTCAGGCAACTTCTTGGGACAAATCTCAACAGGTGTTTCCACAGGAGATTTGTCGGGCAGCTACTTGGAAGTCATTGCACACTTTCACCAGACATCTGCTGGATGTCTGGACTCCAGATTCTATGGTCTTTGGTGAGAGTGTTCTACGAGTGGGACTTTCACAGTCCCACCCAATTTAGGGAAGCTTGGGAACATCCCAGGAGTCTCGACTCATCTGGGGTATGAACAGGAAAGGAAAATTGGTTCTTACCTGCTAATTTTCGTTCCTGGAATACCACAGATCAGTCCACAGCCCCACTCATTCTGGAAGAGTCCGTTCGTACTAACTGTTTATTTGTAATGCAGAGTTGTCAACTGATTCAATGATCTCCTTTGTTTTGGAAAGAATTTCCAATTTTGAGGCTTCACCTTCTGCTCATTGAGGGGGATTTGGAGTCTTAGTTGTTAGTGTTTATTAATTATAATCTTGGCTTGGGTACAGGTCAATACTGAGGGACTGCAGGTGGCACACTAGGTTATATGGCAGTGTCTGTTAAACCTTTTTTTTTTCTGTCTCCATCTGCTGGCAGGGAGACAAAACCCAAGAGTCTGGCCTGATCTGTGGCATTCCAGGAACCAAAATTTAGCAGGTAAGAACCAATTTTCCTTTTATGTTTGTTGCAATACTGATAAATTCCCAGGAAAAAATAAAATGAAGTCTGAAAATGAAGGTCTCTACTTAATGTGGAAACGGGATGCGATTGCTTCATACTATAACGCCATGACAACCAGTATGCCTTAACTAGCTTCAGCAAGTGTGAAGTCAATTGTGACTACTACTAACCATCCCACATACTTAAGAGAGAATGGCAGTGCAGTAAGGTTTCCATGTTAGCACTTTTCTGCAGCATGTACGTAGTGTTGCAGTATGCTGGCCTGGCAGTTTCCTCCTCCTTCCTTTGGGCTTCAGGTGCTATTGTAACCAGCCTCTGTTTGGCCATGGCACTATGAATCTGCATAAGCATGCAGGGTTTTTCCTCTAGTTTCTGTATCTTCTCTGAACTTAGCCTTGCAATTTGCATTGACCATGAATAGCCAGGAGCCATTGAAAATGGCTACCTTCCTGAGCAAGCACCCCCAAGTTATGTGAAGGCTGTTTCTCACCCCCTCCATCAGGGCTGTGGATGATTCTCCAAAGCATCCCTAACCAGACCATAGATCAGAATTCAGGCCCAGAAATTATATTGTCATCCTGCATGACAGCACTGCCATTGGGCCATCTGTGGACAGGTTTAACAAAACAACTATTTTTCTAGCGTGTAACCAGGTGGACTCAGGACCAATGTGTTATGTTCCCCTGCCAGAAGATGGAGACTGAGTCAGATTTCAAAGCTAATTCCACCCTAGATACACCCCTGCAGTGACCTCAGCCCTTCAGTATTTCTCAGACTCTAGCAGATGGTGGATGTACCTCTCCCTATGGGGATTGCTGTACATTTTTGGAAGGAGAAATTCTACATTTAATTTGTAGGAAAATATTGAGCCTTGCTCTCCTGCAGTGATACCTAAAGGCCCCTCCTGAGGTGATTTCCGAGATCCCTCGAAGGTGTGTCTTGGTCTGGTAGCCGGTTCCCAGCGTGGACTTTGCTGCTTAAGCAGCTAAAAGGCAGCAGGTGCAGGAAGCCGAGCATGGCGGTGACAGCCAAAGCCCTCTCCCCCTGCAGCCGGAGACCGTCTCTGTACTCAGCCGGTAAGCGTTGAGCCCAGGTAAGTTTAAAAAAAAAAAGATTTACCTCCCTATTCAGAGACATTTGGAGGGGTTTCGGTAAGACTTCCTCCAGTCTCCTTGCTCAGTGTGCTGTACCAACGTCATTCTGATCCCATTGGGGTAAGGGGAAATGGGCTTCTGAGCAGGTTGAGCGGCCCTCCAGTGGACTAGGCCTTGCTTTAGGCTTGGTTGGCACACCAATTGGTAGGCCGCAGCAGTGCCATATTGCATGCATCTTTCTGCATGCCTTATTGCCCTCCATAGAATGTCGATACGCGCAATGCGTTGGCTTTGTGCATGTGCTGTGCGCATAACATTGCGCACATACATACGTGCAGAATACAGGCAATGCCTGGCCCACGGGCTGTGTGTGCACCTCTTGTGTCCCGCCTAGGTGCCCAAAATCTGTGCGCATAAAATTTTAAGTGCAAGCCGACAGAACACAGTTACCGTCTCCATTGGCTCTGGCCTTTCTCCCTGCGCTACTTGTCATATTAGGGTTTCACAGTCTGACCTGGATTCCAACTTATGTCATCATTATGAGGAAGCCCCTGGAGAGTTGGCCTCCCCGGACTTTGCTAAGCCCGGCTCCTCACATTCAGAGGTTGGGTTAGCCACAGCCTTAACTGGACGTATGCTGGATCGGAGCACTCCCGGGACTGGGTCATCCATGGGAGAGGGAAATTTAGCGGCACCTACCCCAGTACCTCCTGGGCTAGGCATAGATCCGGCTGCCTTCTCTTGAGTGGAATTTTTCCAGGGCCTTCAAGCCTTCGTGCAGGTGCAGTCTTGCCTCACAAATCTTCACCTTTTTTGAAGGAGTTAATAAACATTTAGATAAAGGTGAACCAGTAGATGTAGTATATTTGGAATTTCAGAAGGCGTTTGACAAAGTTCCTCATGAGAGGCTTCTAGGAAAAGTAAAAAGTCATGGGATAGGTGGCGATGTCCTTTCATGGATTACAACTGGCTAAAAGACAGGAAACAGAGAGTAGGGTTAAATGGACAATTTTCTCAGTGGAAGGGAGTGGGCAGTGGAGTGCCTCAGGGATCTGTATTGGGACCCATACTTTTCAATATATTTAGAAATGATCTGGAAAGAAATACGACAAGTGAGGTAATCAAATTTGCAGATGATACAAAATTGTTCAGAGTAGTTAAATCACAAGCAGATTGTGATAAATTGCAGGAAGATCTTCTGAGGCTGGAAAATTGGGCATCCAAATGGCAGATGAAATTTAATGTGGATAAGTGCAAAGTGATGCATATAGGGAAAAACAACCCATGTTATAGTTACAATGTTAGGTTCCATATTAGGAGCTACCACCCAAGAAAGAGATCTAGGCATCAGTGGATAACACATTGAAATCATCGGTTCAGTGTGCTGCGGCAGTCAAAAAAGCAAACAGAATGTTGAGAATTATTAGAAAGGGAAGGGTGAATAAAACGGAAAATGTCATAATGCCTCTATCGCTCCATGGTGAGACCGCACCTTGAATACTGTGTACAATTATGGTCACCGCATCTCAAAAAACATACATAGAAACAGAAATGACGGCAGAAGAAGACCAAACGGCCCATCCAGTCTGCCCAGCAAGCTTCGCACTTTTTTTTTTCTCTCTCATACTTATCTGTTACTCTTGGCTCTTAGTAACTTTTGGTTCTATTTCCCTTCCACCCCCGCCATTAATGCAGAGAGCAGTGTTGGAGCTGCATCTAAATGAAATATCTAGCTTAGTTAGGGATAGTAACCGCCGCAATAAGCAAGCTACACCCATGCTTATTTGTTTACCCAGACTATGTAATTCAGTCCTTGTTGGTTGTTGTCTGTATATAGATCCACTTTTATTCATTTTCCCTGCCGTTGAAGCAGAGAGCTATGCTGGATATGCGTGAAGTATCAGTCTTTCTCCCCTGCCGTTGAAAAGATATAGTTGCGATGGAGAAGGTACAGAGAAGGGCGACCAAAATGATAAAGGGAATGAAACAGCTCCCCTATGAGGAAAGACTAAAGAGGTTAGGACTTTTCAGCTTGGAGAAGAGACGGCTGAGGGGATATATGATAGAGGTGTTTAAAATCATGAGAGGCTAGAACGGGTTAATGTGAATCAGTTATTTACTCTTTCGGGTAATAGAAAGACTAGGGGGCTTTCCATGAAGTTAGCATGTGGCACATGCTAAAACTAATCGGAGAAAGTTCTTTTTCACTCAACGCACAATTAAACTCTGGAATTTGTTGCCAGAGGATGTGGTTAGTGCAGTTAGTGTAGCTGTGTTTAAAAAAGGATTGGATAAGTTCTTGGAGGAGAAGTCCATTACCTACTATTAATTAAATTGACTTAGAAAATAGCCACTGCTATTACTAGCAACAGTAGCATGAAATAGACTTAGTTTTGGGGTACTTGCCAGGTTCTTATGGCCTGGATTGGCCACTGTTGGAATCAGGATGCTGGGCTTGATGAAAACCTTGGTCTGATCCCAGTATTGCATGTTCTTATGTTCTTACCTCACTTGCCCCTGTCAGGACGGAACCTCAGCCGGTATGCCCTTCCTCTCGGCAGCCCTCGAGGAATGTCTGTCCCCACCAAGGGTATCTCTGGCAGGGACCCAGACGGCACGGACGAAGAGGAGTATACAGATTCCTTGGAAGATGGGGAAATTCTCCCTGGTTTAGAACCGTATAGTACCGTGTTATGGTTTTTCCATAGAGACAAATTGCCAGCCTTGTTTTCCCAGACCCTGAAGATGCTGGGAGTTCCTGGGGCGGACTGACAGAACCAAAGAAGAATCCCATTCTGATTTCCATACGGAAAGCCTCTCGCTACTTTCCAATTCTGGAAGCCACCCAGGAGTTGATTGACCTGGAATGGGATGCCCCAGAAGCAAGTTTTAAAGGTGGACGAGTGTTATACCCACTGGATCCAGCAGTGAGAGGTTGCCTTTCCCTAAAGTGGATGCACTGGTCTGTGCCATCTCTAAGCGAACAACTAACCCAGTAGATGGAGGAGTGGCCTTAACAGATGTGCACAATAGACAGATGGAGTCTATCCTTAAACAGGCCTTTGATGCAGTAGCAATGACCTTACAGATTGCTGCTTGTTGTGCCCTGGTAGCTCATTTGTGCCTACTCCTCTTCAGGAGGTGAATGACTCAGGGTGAATTCCAGAGTGGATATGGAACCTGCTGCCACCTTTTTAGCTGACACAGGCTCAGATCTAGTCTGTACTTTGAAGACAGCTATGGCTGCGGAATTGGTCAGCAGATGCAACCTCCAAGGCAGATCTTGCAAAGATGCCCTTTAAAAGACCACTCCTTTTCGGAAACAAATTGGAAAAGCTGGCCATTAAATCAGGCAAATCTCCATTTTCCCCGGCTACCAGAAGATAAGAGAAAGCAGTTACGGCACCCCTTGCCTATGAGGGGTCAATCCAGGGGCTTCCAACACTTTCGCCCCTACAGAAACTCGACATTTCAGAGGTCTTGGCCCTTTGGGAGGTCTCAGTCATTTATTTGTGTTTAGCAATTATGTATGTTTTAAACTGTAAACCGCTTAGATCTGTATAGGGGATATACAAAACTTTTTAAATTAAATTAGTAGCCGACAGCCCAAGAGAGAGGCAGGCTCGGGTTCAGGTTCATCCCGAATCCCCCAATGAAATTTTGCTGACCCACCCTCAGAATGTCCCTCTTCTACCAGAGGTGGGTCGAGATCATTTTGGATAAATGAGTACTGGAGGTCATACGAGAAGAATATGCGCTGCAATTTCACAGCACGCCTCGGAACATATAATTTCTCCTTGCCACTCCCAGCACAAGAAGCAGGCAGTGGGAGACTACTCTTCTAAGGCTCCTCAGAATGAGGGCTATAAACCCAGTACCTGCACCCCAGGAAAATACAGGACATTCCATCTATTTCATCATACCCAAGAAGGAAGGTTCCTTTTGCCCCATCCTGGACCTCAAGAGTGTCAACCAATATCTACGAGTGAATCATTTCTGCATGAAAAACCCTATTCTCTGTGATAATGGCCATACAGTCGGGAGAATTCTTAACCTCCTTGGACCTATCTGAGGCCTACCTACATATTCCAATCCGTCAAGAACACAAACGTTTCCTATGCTTTGTGGTATGGGGTCGCCATTATCAGTTCTGTGCACTGCCCTTTGGCCTAGCCACTGCCCCCAGAACATTTTCCAAGATTATGGTGGTCGTAGTGGCAGCATTGAGAAAAGAGGGAATCCTGGTGCACTTGTACTTGGACAACTGGTTGATCCGGATCAAGTCCATGGAAGAGAGTCTCCCGGTGACCAACAGGGTGACCTCCTTGCTTCAGGAACTCGGGTCATAAAACCTGTCCAAGAGCAGTCTCACGCCTTCTCAGTCCTTGGAGTATCTGGGAGTCTAGTTCAACATGAGGCAGGGCAAGGTCTTTCTGCCAACCACACAGATCCAGAAGTTGATGTTCCAGGTGCGTCAGTTGATGAACCCGATACGCCCGATGGTATGGTGCTATCTCCAAGTTCTCGGTTTGATGATGGCAACCCTGGAAGTGGTAACTTGGGCGAGGGTGCATAATCATCCGCTTCAGCTTTCTCTGCTGTCATGTTGGAACCCACAGTCTCGATTATTCGGTTTGCCTCCACTTGCTGATAGAAATTTGTTCTCGCCGCCAGTGGTGGCTGCAGGAGAGTCATCCTGAGCAGGGGGGTGCATTTGTCCCGTTCCCCCCCCCCCCCCCCCCCCAATCTGGTTGGTTCTCACGACAGATGAGAGTCTCTGGGGTTGGGGAGCTCACTGTAAGGAACTGGTGGCCCAGGGATGTTGGTCTGGAACATCAATTGCCTGGAAGCCCAGGCAGTCAGGTTGGCATGCTTACAATTCAGCCACAGACTCCAGGGGCAAGCAGTCCGCGTGATGTTGGACAAAGTGACAACTGTGGCCTACATCAATTGCCAGGGAGTAACCAAGAACCAGCAAGTATCGCAGGAGATAGACCTTATGGAATGGGTGGAAGCACATCTACAGATTATCTCAGCCTTCCACATCACAGGAAAAGATAACATCAGAGCAGACTTTCTAAGCAGAGTCTGGATCCAGGAGAGTGGGTGTTGTCCTCCAAAGCATTTCAACTGATAATGGATCGCTGGGGCTTCCCGTCACTCGACCTGCTGGCCACATCTCACAATGCGAAGGTTCCTCGATTCTTCAGTTGCACAAGAGATTCGGGGTCCCTGGGAATCGACGCGCTCATCCAGATCTGGCCGGAAGACGAGTTGCTATACGCCTTCCCTCCATGGCCCCTTCTGGCAGGATCATTCGCAGAATCGAACACTACAGAGGATTAATCTTCCTGGTAGCTCCAGATTGACCCAGACATCTGTGGTATGCAAACCTATGGAGACTTCTTGTGGAGAACCCCCTATGCCTCCCGCCGCACAAGGACCTGTTGCAGCAGGGCCCGGTTCTTCATGAGGATCTGACTCAATTCTGTCTTACGGTCTGGCCCTTGAGAGGGCTTGCCTGATGAAGCGGGGATTTTCTGCAGCAGTAATTGTCACCTTGCTTCGCACTCGGAAGTTCTCCACGACTAGCTAAATGCGGATTTGGAGAGTATTTGAGGCTTGATGCAAGGAGCACGGTGTTTCCCCCTCGTGCTGTCAAAATCCCACTTACTCTGGAATTTTTGCAGGATGGGTTGAATAAAGAATTAGCCCTTAACTCCTTGAAGGTTCAGGTAGTGACTCTCTCCTGTTTCAGGGGTGAGGTGAATATGGCCTCCCTGTTGGCCCATTTTGACATGGTCCATTTTCTGAAGGGAGTGAAGCACCTTCGGGCTCCCTTGCGATTACCAGTCCCCCTCCCTTGTGTAATCTTAATCTAGTGCTGGATAGTTTGGTGGGCCCTACCTTTTGACCATTGCATGGTCTTTCCTTGCATCTGTTGACTTTGAAAATGGTGTTCCTGGTGGCTGTATGCTCAGCGCATCTCATCTCTGAACTGCAGACATTGTCGTGCCGGGAGCCATTCTTCTGGATGACTCTAGAGGTGTTACAGCTACATACTGTTCCATCCTTCTTGCCTAAGGTAGTCTCTGAGTTTCATTTGAATCAGTCCATTTCGTTACCATCCCTATATAAAATCAGGGACGTGGAGGAATATCGCCTCCTACGTCATTTGGATATCAAGAAACTGCTAGTGCGTTATCTGCAAGTTTCAGAAATGGTCTGAAAGACAGATTGCCTGTTTGTCCTTCACAGTGCAAGGAAGTAGGGTGAACCAGCTTCGCGGGCTACCATAGCTCACTGGATTAAGGCGGTGGTCACGGATGCCTATGGTGGAGGCTGGAAAGCCCATTGCCTTCTCAGATTAGAGCTCATTCCACTAAGGCTCAGGTGGTGTTATGGGTGGAGGTTAGACTGTTGTCTCTCGTCAATATCTGCCGAGCAGCGATGCGGTCCTCCTTGTACACCTTCTCCAGATTTTATCGCCTGGATGTACAGGCCCGAAAGGATGCAGCCTTTGCACGGGTGGTATTAACTGGACCATGGGTAGCCTCCCACCCCAATCGGGAGTAGCTTTTGTATATCCCATTGGTCCTGAGTCCATCTGGCTACACACTAGGAAATGGAGAAATTACTTACCTGATAATTTACCTGATGGACTCGGCTTTCCGCCCTTGGCTGCCCAACGATTATGCCATGGGACCTTCCGTGGGGGGCTTCTAATCCAAAGAGATTACTGGTAAGTGTTCATCCAGTCTCTAGATTGGGGTATCTGTGTTCTTACTAGAGTTCAGTGTTTATGATTGGTTGAGTATAGATACGGTTGTCTGTTTTTAATCATATTTTTAATCAAGTTTTTTTCTAGTATGTCCACAGTGGCTTTTGAAGAGAATACTGCCATCTGAGGTCACTGCAGGGGTGAATGTACTGTGACGTCAGCTTTGCTCTGTCTCCATCTGCTGGCAGAGGAGCATAACCCATTGTTCCTGAGTCCATCTGTCTACACTAAGGAAATGAAATTATCAGGTAAGTAACTTCTCCATTTTTTATTTTTTACTGAGTCAAAAATTAAGAAGTAGCACTTGTCTAAGTAGTTCATTTCACAAGCTTTGGGAACTAGAAACCGGGGTGATGGTGGGATTTTATGTGTATTGTGTGCATAGCAATAAAATGTGGTTTTGCCTCCCACACAGGAATCGTTTTCTCTTTGACTGAAAAATCTAGCTCCTCTAACATGCGCATTGACACGCTGGCTTTCCTATACGTCCTTCTCTGCAGTCACCCTCCAGAGGTGTTCCACCCGCATGTTAGCACCCTGTTTTCCCCTGTTGTGGTCTGCATTGGAGATCCTTTCTACAAGATCACTTCAGAAGCTCTGCTGGTCACTCAGCAGCTAGTGAAAGTCATTCGACCCCTGGACAAGCCTTGTACCTTTAGCTGCCAGCCATATGTGCAGGATCTGTTTTCCAGCACTTTGAAGAGGCTTCAAGCTGCTGACATTGATCAAGAAGTGAAGGAGCGTGCCATCGCCTGTATGGGACAGATAATTTGCAACCTCGGGGATCACCTTGGTAGTGACCTGCAGCCAACACTAAAGATCTTTCTTGAAAGACTGAAAAATGAAATTACACGACTACCCACAGTCAAAGCCTTGACAATGATTGCAAGCTCTCCTCTTAAGATTGATCTGAGGCCTCTGCTTGGGGAAGGGTTTCCCATTCTGGCATCCTTCCTGCGGAAGAATCAACGGGCCTTAAAGCTAAGCACCTTGACTGCCCTGGATATTCTGATCAAGAACTACAGTGACAGCCTGAAACCTGCCATGGTTGAGTCTGTGCTAGCAGAGCTGCCGGCATTAATTACAGAGAATGACATGCACATCTCTCAGGTCTCCATCATCTTTCTTACCTCTCTAGCCACTGTCTACCCATCTTCCTTGTCAAAGATCAGTGGCTCAGTTCTTTCTGAGCTTTTCCACCTTGTGCACTCCCCCCTGTTACAGGGAGGGGCCCTTAATGCTATCCTGGACTTCTTCCAAGCTCTGGTGCTTACAAAGACCAGCAATTTGGGCTACATCAATCTGATGAAGCAGCTGACAGGTCCCATTTATTCTTCCAGCTATGCTGCTGCCCCTGTGGCCATGCACAAACAAGCCTATTATTCCGTGGCTAAATGTGTGGCAGCCCTTTCTTCCGTTTGCCCCAAGGAAGCTGCTGGTATGGTTAGCCAGTTTGTTCAGGATGTGAAGAACCCACGTTCTAGTGATGCAGTTCGCATGCTGGCTTTCCTTTCCTTGGCAGAGATAGGACGTACTATGAACCTGAGTGCACAGCGTGAACTCAAAGCAGTCATTCTAGATGCCCTATCTTCTCACAGTGAGGAGGTGAAATCAGCTGCTTCCTATGCCTTGGGCAACATCAGCATTGGTAGCCTGAGGGACTACCTGCCCTTCATCCTTCAAGAGATTGGCAGCCAACCTAAGAGGCAGTATCTACTGCTGCACTCCCTGAAGGAGGTGATCAGCTCCTCTCCTGCAGATAGCCTGAAGCCTTATGTGGAAGACATATGGGCCTTGTTGTTCAAGCACTGTGAGTGCTCAGAAGAAGGGACACGTAGTGTGGTGGCAGAGTGCTTGGGGAAGCTCACGCTGGTCAATCCCTCCCAGCTGCTGCCACGGCTGAAAAAGCAACTGACAGCAGGTAATCAGATCCATGTTAGTTTAGCAAATGATATTAATCTTCTATGAGGTCTTTGCAAGTGTACAGGTGTGTACCTGTGTGTATGTGCATGTTTGTCTTTGCATACATGTTGAGTGGCTGCTTGTGCCTGTATCTATTAGTTTCTACTTGACCCTTTTTTTTTTTTTTACTTTGCCAATGTATAGCAAAGGTTGTTGACAATACGTGCTTCATGAAAACAACATGAAAATGCTTATATGCATGATATAAATATATTTATGTATGCTTATAAATGAAAATATTGAATATTACATTTTTACCTATGGTATTGTGGTTGTAGATTTTAACCCTTTCCGTGGTTGCAGGTTCCCCATATGCACGGAGCACTGTGGTTACTGCCATCAAATTTACAATTTCCGATCAGCCCCAGCCTATTGACCTGCTCTTAAGAAGCTGTATAGGTAAGTAAGCCTGTGTTACTTGGGGGGAACCCTCAGTCATGTCCAGAAAACAAAGGATGCCAAACAGGGATGATTACTAGCTGTTAATATTAGATTTTTACTTACCCAGTTTTTACGTACATCCTGTTTGTAAAGTTATCTTGAGTTGGTATCTTACCCTTGGAGAAAGTGGAAGATAGGAGCACTTTGAGTCTCATTTCAGGTGTTCAGTAAATAAAGGTGAAGGCCAGGAGGATAAGGATGTAGCTCACAGGAATTCTGCCCATTTGGGAGGGTGGTGTGCTTAGGAAAACAAGAGGGCTTTAGTTTACAGAATTTAAGAGGATAAGGAATGCTGTATATGTGGCTATGGTGGGTTTAGGGAGATGGAACTTACAAGCTTGCTTTATACTGAAGATGAAGGGATTGTAACCTGCAGCAGTGCTGTATATATGTGAGTAGAGCAAGCTGTGGGTTGGCTAGAATGTGTCGGTTCTTAATATATCTCCATCTGCTGATTCACTAATTGTTGAAATTCCATTTCCTCTTCACTCAGTCAGGCCAGTTCATTACTAGTGGGTTATGCATGTGAACTAGCATGCGGAGACAGAGATCAAAGGCTTGCTGATGTCACTCCTCATATACTCCAGCTGATGCTGGATGTGCTAACTTAAGCTCAGTGCTTGGGCATCGTGGAATAGGATAGATGTCAGGCTCCTGAGGTGACAGCTAAGTTCCCTCCGTCAGTTGAGTGGGATCCTGACTGCAACTAGGGGTTGATTCTAAGGGAGCTCCAGAGATGATGTCAGAATTCCTCTCCCTCTGTTGAGCAGGCATGGATAGAAGGGGAGTTTTCACGTAAATAAGCAGCTGAATTAGCCATGCTGTCTGGGTACGTCTTCGTGCCACTAGGTGGCGGAGCTCTCCAAGTCTAGCAAAGTCTTTCAGCTAGGTTCTCCCTCTTATATCTTCTCTGATATACCTCAGGCTCCTCAGTCAGTTTTCTTCCGCTCGGCAGTTGGCACGTGGAGCTCTGCTCTCCTGTGAGAGAACTTTGTGAAGTAAAAGAAAAGAAAGAAAACCAGCGTTTAAACATCAAGGTTTGGTTAAAACGTTACCAGCAGTCAGAGACATGCCACGTCCTGGCTTTAAATTTTGCTTGTGTGGCAAAATTATCTCGGCCACAGATGGCCACATTCTGTGTTATCTCTGTCTGGGACCCTCCCATGACCAGATAAATTGTGCGGACTGCGGACGCATGTCCCCACGCACCCAGTGTCAGCGGGCTGCCAAACAACAAGATCTACAGTTAAAAGCTTCGGGCTCTTGTACCCCTTCTGAGACCTCGGTGTGAGCCTCCCCAGGCCCAAAAAGGAAGCAAACCACCTCTTCATTGAGGAGGGCTTCCTCTGTCGACCCTCCTACATCAGGACACCCGCAATTGCTCACCTGGCTGCAATCGGAGCACGGAGCGGGAGATACGTCGGCGGCATCGCGACAGCATGCCTCACCGACGCATCTACTCCCTGAAGACAGACGCACCAAAGCTGCTTCAAAGCGTTGCCACATTGAAGTAAGGCCAAGCGGTTGACGCACCGGCACAAAGAGGCTTCAGCACCGAAGCTATACCATGCCGGCACATCGTTGAAGCATCCAGCACATCGACGCAGAGGCACCACCGCAATGCACCCTCGACTCACTGATGCACCACCGACGCAAATGATGCACGTCAGTGTACAGTCGACGCAGCCATCCCACAGCCACCCCAAAAAACTTCATTCCGGCCATAAGAGGCCTAGGGAAGCGTCGCCATCATCGATAGTGGATCTGGACAGGGATATTTCACCATTCTGTTCATCGTTCACTTCTCCTTCATCACCAGCATGGTATAACTTCCACGTCCCTTCCCTCAGAAGTGCCTCTGGCTCCCGACCAACCTCTGGCTATTCCACAACTTCTGCCATTGAGACCGCCTCCACAGAAGCAGCAGCCACTACAGGAAGGGCTTCGTCCCACCCCTCCACACCCTGTGCCGACGCCTTCAACTTCAGGCTTAGCTACACAGGCCATGACTCAAATTACCATCATACTGACACAGTTTTTACAGTCAGTAGAACAGTCTCAAATTCCACCTTCGTCACCTGTGGTCCCGCCAGAACCTACAGTAGACCCAGCATTCCAGGACCAGCACCAAAGGTCCCTCTTACTCAACCACCATCTCAGACACATGATATATCAGATACTGATTCCTCATCTACGGGCTTCCCCTCTGACCCAGCAGAGGTACCCCTGGAACCGTCTTCGCCTCCAGAAGACCTGACGTATTCGCAGTTTATTGAAAAAGTCGGACAACTGTTGAATGTAGAAACACGTAGACTTCCTGATCCTGCCAAGAAATGCTTGGTATACTGAAGATTTTTGATGAGCCTACAGAGCCCGTGTCCCTCCCACATCATCCAGTTTTAACAACTCTTATGGAAAAGTCCTCCCACGTCACGGAAAATTGACTTAAAGTACAGGATGAAAGATTCCTCCTTTCATACGTCGATTCATCTACCTCATAATTCTGTGGTAGTTGAGTCTGCAGTGCAGAAAGCCAGAAAATCCAGAATTCATGCTAATACACCACCACACAGGGACCAAAAGTCACTGGATGATTTTGCAAAGAAAACCTTTCAGTCTGCGATGTTGAATGCACGCATCCAGAACCATCAGTTCTACATAGCCCAATACCTGTTTGAGAATCTCCAGGCATTGAAGTTGTCCATTCAACAAGCCTCGCCGGACGTCGCCGTTCCTCCTCAATATCATAATATCGAAGAAGGTCTTCGACATTTATTAAGATCCATTTATGAGGGATTTGATATTTCCTCAAAATCTTCCGCAAAAGCAGTTGCAGTGAGACACTTAGCATGGTTGCGATCCAATGCCATACGGGACAATGTCCATGAAAAACTGGTAAATCTACCCTGTCGTCCCGAAAATTTGTTTGGAGACAAATTTACTGAAACAGTAGCTAAGCTCAAGGAGCAAAAGACGGCCGTCCTTTCCTTGACTGCTCCTCACATCCCATCGACCTCAAGGCTTCATTACACATCCTCAACATCCTACAGGAAGACCCCCTTTAAGTCTTTCAAGCCCTTTTTTTATTTAATAATATTATTATTTTTTTGTTTTTGTTTTTATTTATTTATTTATTTATTTTTTATTTTTATATACCGAAGTTCTTGTGAGAACTACAAATCACTCCGGTTTACATAAAACGATGAAGTGCCCAAAAGAGAAAGGGGCTTTACATGGAACCATAGAACAGATGGAACAATAATGGAACAATATAACCGGATGTCAATTTAACATAGTAATAAATAAATATTATATTTAACGTAGAAATAATGACATATTAAAGCTACAATATAAATACAATAAAAATATGATGAACTTTTGGACTCAAAGATTGTTGTACAGTTGCAGAGTCCTGATAGTAGGACTTGGTGAGGTGTCCGTAATTTGGGGATACCTCATATTTAGGAGGTCCTCCCGTCTAAGTAGCATTGGGGTAGATTTTCAAATAGCGCGAATTGGCCTACTTTTGCTGGCGCATCAGGCGCAAGCAAAAGTAAGCTGGATTTTAGTAGATACGCGCGGAGCCGCACGTATCTGCTAAAAACCTGGATCGGCGCGCGCAAGGCTATTGATTTTGTATAGCCGGCGCGCGCCGAGCCGCGCAGCCTACCCCCGTTCCCTCCGAGGCCGCTCCGAAATCAGAGCGGCCTCGGAGGGAACTTCCTTTTGCCCTCCCCTCACCTTCCCCTCCCTAACCCACCCACTCGGCCCTGTCTATGCCCCCCCCTTACCTTTGTCGGGGGATTTACGCCTCCCAGAGGGAGGCGTAAATCCCCGCGCGCCAGCGGGCCTCTTGCGCGCCGGGACGCGACCTGGGGGCGGGTACGGAGGGCGCGGCCACGCCCCCGGACCGCCCCGGGCCGTAGCCACGCCCCCGTACCCGCCCCCAAAATGCTGCCGACACGCCCCCTAAACGCCGCGACGACCGGGCCCGCCCCCGACACGCCCCCCTCGGAGAACCCCGGGACTTACGCGAGTCCCGGGGCTCTGCGCGCGCCGGTAGGCCTATGTAAAATAGGCTCACCGGCGCGCAGGGCCCTGCTCGCCTAAATCCGCCCAGATTTGGGCGGATTTAGGCGAGCAGGGCTCTGAAAATCCGCCCCATTGAGAGTCTGGGAAGGCTTGTTGGAAAAGCCATGTCTTCAGTCTTCTTTTGAACTCTTGATGACTGGGTTCTAGTCTTAGATCTGGGGGGAGCGCGTTCCACTGGTTTGGGCCTGCTGAAGATAGTGCTCAACGATGATTTTACTTGTGGGGCCTGCAGTGTTCCTTTGTATGCGCTTCTAATTGGTCTGGAAGATGTATGCGGTTGAAGTTGAGAGCTTAGCATGATAGGAGCCAGTTTGTATGTCGCTTTGTGGACGATTGTGAGTACCTTATAGAGTATCCTGTGTTTGATAGGAAGCCAATGTAGGTTCCGAAGGATTGGGGTGATATGATCTTTTTTGTTAGAGCTTGTGAGGATTCTAGCAGCGGAATTCTGTACCATCTGTAATGGTTTAATGGTGTTGATGGGTAGACCTAGCAGAAGGGAGTTGCAATAGTCGAGCTTAGATAATATGATGGATTGCAGTACTAGCCTGAAGTCGGAGAAGTAAAGGAGGGGTTTAAGTTTTTTGAGTACTTGCAGTTTGTAAAAGCAGTCCTTTGTGGTAGTGTTTACGAACTTTTTTAGGTTTAGATGGTTGTCTAGCCAGGCTCCAAGGTCTCTGACGTCAGGTGAGAACAAGTTATTTGAGTTTGGTGGAGAGAGGCTAGATGAGATTGTAAGGGGATCCTGGGAGATAATGAGCATTTCGGTTTTATTGGCATTCAATACTAAGTTGAGGCTTGAGAGTAAGTTTTTAATAGGCTGTAGGCATTCGTTCCAGTATGTGATGGTTTTTTGAAGGGATTCTGTAATCGGGAGAAGGATTTGTATGTCGTCTGCATAGAGGTAATGGGTAAGCTTGAGGTTTGAGAGTAGTTGGCAGAGAGGGAGGAGGTAGATGTTGAAGAGGGTGGGTGAAAGTGAGGATCCTTGCGGGACTCCTTGATCTGTAAGGACTGGATGCGATTCTTTGTTGTTTATCCTGACTTTGTAGAATCTGTTGCTTAAGAAGGACTGAAACCATCTGAGAGCTGTGCCTTTGATCCCTATATTGGCTAGTTGTTCTATAAGTGTAGTGTGTTTTACCGTGTCAAACGCAGCAGAAAGATCAAGAAGAACAAGCAGGTAAGATTGTTTTTTCTCCAGGTTAACGAGGATGGTGTCAGTGAGAGATAGTAAGAGAGATTCGGTGTTTAGGCGTTTTCGGAAACCATATTGAGCCGGGGATAGAATGTATATACCGACATTCGATCTGAGATATCACATCGGTTTACATTCAGGTACTGTAGGTATTTCTGTATCCCCAGAGGGCTTACAGTCTAAGTTTGTACCTGAGGCAATGGAGAGTAAAGTGACTTGCCCAAGGTCACAAGGAGCGACCCTGGTCTCCTGGTTCGTAGCCCACTGCTCTAACCACTAGGCTATTCCTCCTCCCTTTAAGCCTCCCCTATTCCTCCCCCCTTTAAGCCTCCAACTTACCAGCAGGCTCAGTAACCATCCTATCAGTCTCAGGCGCCACGTCAACGTGCAAGGGCTGCTCGTACACCACGCCAGCAGGCAGATCTTCCACCCGCAAAACCTCAATCCAGTTTTTGAACATACCTTCGCCACCGTCACAACCCTCTCCAATGGGAGGCAGATTAACCAAGTATTTACCAGCCTGGAATCAAATAACTATGGACCAATGGGTCCTATCAATCATACGCCAGGGTTACAACCTTCACTTTTCATCCCTCCTGACCCTTCCGCATTGGGTACCACAGAAGCAATTAACATCTCACAAAGAACCTCTGTTGAAAGAACTTAAGATGCTTCTGCACAACAACTGCATTCAGAAATTATCTTCCAAAGCATTCCGTCAGGGATTCCACTCCCAATATTTCCTAATTCCCAAGAAATCGGGAGGTCTGCATCCGATCTTAGATCTGCGTTCCCTCAACAAACACTTCTAATCCATCCTTCCCTATCTTCAATCAGGGGATTGGATGTGCTCGCTAGACCTGAAGGATGCGTTTGCTCATATCCCAATGCACCCCAGTTCTTGGCGGTACCTCTGCTTCCAAGTGGACAACCAACACTTCCAATACAAAGTCCTTCCATTTGGCCTTTCTTCTGCCCCCAGAGTTTTTACCAAACATCTCGCAGTGGCGGTGGCGCACCTTCGGTCATCAGGGGGTGCAAATATTCCCTTATCTGGATGATTGGCTCCTCGTAGCACCCAATCAAGACCTACTGAGATCCAATCTTCTCCTTATTATTTCCTGCCTTGCCAACCTAGGTCTACTTATCAGTTATGAAAAGTCAAACCTAGAACCCACTCAGACATTACAATTCATACGCGCCTTCATCGACACAATTCAGGACAAGGCTTTCCTCCCTCCGACGAGAGCTTTAGCCCTCTCCACTCTAGCTACGGATGTACTGCACAGCACATCAACACCAGCTCGCCAGATACTAACTGTTCTGGGACACATGGCAGCATCCATATATGTGGTCCCACACACACGTCTACACATGCGTCGCCTACAATGAGGCCTAAAGAAACAATGGATTCAATTCCTTCATCCACTGTCTACTCCAGTTACCTTGACTGACAGTATGAAAAAAGACCTCCAGTGGTGGCTTTTTCCGTCAACCCTACAGTCGGGTTCGCACCTACGACCCCCTTCAACATCAGATTATACACACCACATATGCGTTCCCCAAGGGTTTGGGAGCTCATCTGGATCACTTAACAACTCAAGGTCTATAGACTGCGTACGTACGAACGAACACAACACATAAACCTCCTAGAGCTCAAAGCAGTGAGAAATGTCTTTCGAGCCTTCGAAGAATCTTTACGAGGAAAGATAGTAATGATTCACTCGGACAACCAGGTAACAAAGTTCTACATAAACAAGAAAGGAGGGTCCGGTTCTTGGAACCTTTGCAAAGAAACTGTCCTGATCCTGGAATGGGCTCACAGCGGTCCATTTCTCTCCAAGCAACTTATCTGCCTGGCATCCAAAACTCCAGAGCAGACAAACTCAGCAGAATTTTTCATCCCCACGAGTGGGAACTAGATCAGACAGTAGTTCATCACATCTTCTACATATGGGGTCTTCCTACTATTGACCTCTTTGCGACAAAGGACAACTGGAACTGGAAACCTTTTGTTCAGTCTACCCGAGCCCTCATCAACTCGCTCCGGATGCCTTTCTAGTGAGTTAGTCTCACGACCTCCTTTATGCGTTCCCTCCGATTCCATTCATATCCCGTACGATTCAGAGATGCATCGAAGACCGAGCGGATTTAATTTTAATAGCACCAGCGTGGCCCAGACAACCCTGGTACAGCTACCTATTCAACATATCAATTTGCGACCCAATACCCCTGGGCAACAGCCCCCAACTACTCACCCAGGACAAGGGATCTCTCCTTCACCCTCTTCACTCGTCCCTACACCTCACGGCGTGGAGATTGAATGGATCGCATACCAACACCTAAACATTTCGCCTGATCTTCAAAATATTTTACTGTCCTCTAGGAAACAGTCAACAAGAATTAATTACAATAGAAAATTGGCAAGCTACACTTCCTGGTGTTTGACCATGGGTATTGACCTGTTAACCTGCTCACCTGAACAACTCCTTTCCTATCTCCATCTACTCTAAACGAGAGGCCTTGCGACATCCTCACTTCGTGTCCATTTAAGCGCTATAGGAGCTTACCACAATCCTCTTAACGGAGGTCCCATCTCATGTCATGAGCTAGTATCCAGATTCATGAAGGGTGCTTTACGCCTTCGTCCACCTTTACAGAAACCACCGGTACCGTGGGACGTTAATATCGTCATTGAACAACTAATGCTTCCACCCTTTGAACCATTAGACACTTGTCATCTCTGAGTACTTTTTCTAGTAGCTTTAACTTCTGCACGACGGATTACTGAGTTACAAGCCTTAGTCCACTACCCCCCTTATCTTCAATTTTGCCATGACAAGGTGACTTTACGAACTCACCCCAAATTCTTGCCAAAGGTGATTTCCAGTTTTCACATCAACCAAACCATAACCTTACCCATTTTTTATCCAAAACCTCATGTAACTGATAATAAGAAAAGACTCCACACTTAGGACTGCAAACGTGCGCTAGCCTACTATAAGCAGCCCACCCATTCTCCTACCAGACCTTCTCAACTCTTTCTATCCTTCAATCCGAACGCCCAAGGACGTCCAGTAAGAAAAAGAACTCTATCCATCTGGATATCAAATTGCATTCGATTTTGCTACCAGCAACGCTCACAAACTCTACCTACAACTGTGAAAGCGCAACAAGTACATGCACTAGCAGCCTCAGTGGCTCATCTACATGATGTTCTGATCATAGACATTTGTAAAGTGGCAACATGGTCATCGCTGCACACTTTCACATCCCATTACTGCTTAGATAAACAAGCAAAGGATGACGCATTAATGGGCCAGACTATCCTACAGAAGAGCACACGTTCCTCACACACACAGCCTTCATAGGACCTGTCCGCCACTAACTTTGGTATTGAGCTACACTTCTAATTAACTACTCAAATGCTCAGTACATCAGCTGGGGATGCCCAGACAGCATGGCTAATTCAGCTGCTTATCTACATGAAAAGAGCAAGTTTGTTTACCGTAAACGGCGTTTTCCGTAGATAGCAAATGAATTAGCCAAGCTGACCCGCCCGCCTCCCTGGACAGTTTCAGCATACACTGCACTTGCTTTGATACTGACTGAGAAGCCTGAGGTATATCAGAGAAGATATAAGAAGGAGCACCTAGCTGAAAGACTGCTAGATTTAGAGAGCTCCGCCACCTAGTGGCACGGAAGACGTACCCAGACAACATGGCTAATTCATCTGCTATCTACGGAAAACACCGTTTACGGTAAGCAAACGTGCTCTTCCAGGAGGGTAAGGTGTGAACTTTTTTTTCTTTTTCTCTTCTCTTGTTTGACCACCATGCCCCACCCATGCCTCCCCCAATCTGTGTATCGGAAAGGTATCTAAGGATGGAACTTTTTGTCTCTGTTCTCCCAAGGTTTATTGGGGTTTGTTAAGATAGACATCTTTGCTTGGGTACAGGTCAATACTGAGGGACTGCAAGTGGCACTCCCTCAGTATTGACCTCAAAGTTTTGTTCTCTGCTTCCATCTGCTGGTAGGGATGCATAAACCCACTTCTCTGGACTGATCTGTGGTACTTCAGGAACAAAAATTAACAGGTAAGAACCAATTTTCCTTGTCCTAGACTGTCAGCAGTGATTGAGGGATGGTATAGGAGAGGTTGAGGAAGCATAGCTGCAGCATTACCCGTTTCTGTATCCTCTAAGGAAGGGCAGCTTGCAGTGAGGCTAGGAAAGTCTTCAACAGGAAGCTGATGATTCCTGTGCACTGCATGATGCCATATCTGACCATGTTATGGTTTTCCATAGAGACGAATTGCCAGCCCTGGTTTCCCAGATCTTGAAGATGCTTGGGTGTTCCTGGGGCAGACTGTATGACAGAACCAAAGAAGAACCCTATTCTGATTTCCCTATGGAAAGCTTCTTGCTATTTTCCAGTACTGGAAGCCATCCTGGAGTTGATTGACCTGGAATGGGATGCCCCAGAAGCAAGTTTAAAAGGTGGACGGGTGTTAGAAGCTCTATACCCACTGGATCCGGCAGTGAGAGAACGTTTGCATTTCCCTAACGTGGATGCGCTGGTCTGTGCCATCTCTAAGCGAACAACTATCCCGGTGAAGGGAGGAGCGGCCTTAAAGGATGCACACGATAGACTGATAGTCTATCTTTAAACAGGCTTTTGACCTTACAGATTGCTTCTTGTTGTGCCCTGGTAGCTTGTTCGTGCCTGCTTCTCTCTCTAGGGAGTTGAATGACTCAGGGGCGAATTCCAGAGCGGTTATGGAACCCACAGCCACCTTTTTAGCTGACGCGGGCTTGGACCTAGTCCATACATCAGCCAGAGGAGTGGCCTCTGTGGTGGCTAGAAGACAGCTATGGCTGCGGAATTGGTTAGACACAACCTTCAAGGCAGATCAAACAAAGATGCCCTTTAAAGGATCACTCCTCTTCAGAAGTGAATTGGTAAAGCTGGTCACTAAATGGGGCGAATCTCCAGTTGCCTGGCTACCAGAAGATCAGAGAAAGCAGTTACAACACACCTCACCTATAAGGAGTCGATCCAGGGGCTTCCAACGCTTTCGCCCCTACAGAAACTCGACATTTCAGAGGTCTCGGCCCTTTGGGAGGTCTCAGTCCTTTCGTAGTCAACAGCCCAAGAGAGAGGGTCAGGTTCAGGTTTGTCCCAAACCTCCCCAAAGAAGTTTTACCGACCCACCCTAGGAACGAGATAGAAGCGGTACAGTCGACCCCTACCAGTGATGGGTCAAGATCACTTTGGACAAATGGCTATTGGAAGTCATACGAGAAGGATATATGCGCTAGAATTTCGCAGCACTCCTCGGGACATATTCATATCTCCTTGCCACTCCCAGCACAAGAAGTAGGTAGTGGAGACTACCCTGTTAAGACTCCTCAGGATAAGGGCTATAATCCTAGTACCCAGGAAAATATGGGGCGTTGCTCCATCTATTTCATCGTACCCAAAAAGGAAGGTTCTTTTTGCCCCATCCTGGACCTTGAGAGCTTCAATTGACATCCTATGAGTGATTCATTTCCGCATGGTTTCCGCATGGAAACCCTACGCTCCGTGATAATGACCTGACTGGAGAGTGTTTAATCTCACTGGACCTATCTGATGCCTAACTACATATTCAAATCCGGCAAGAACACAACGTTTCCTACGCTTTGCAGTACTGGGTCGCCATTATCAGTTCCGAGCACTGCCCTTTGGTCTGGCCAACGCCCCCAGAACATTTTCCAAGATTATGGTGATCATAGTGGCAGTGTTGAGAAAAGAGGGAATCCTGGTGCACCTGTACTTGGATGACTGGTTGATCCAGGCAAAGTCCATGGAAGAGAGTCTTCAAGTTACCTCCTTGCTTCAGGAACTCAGTTGGGTCGTAAACCTGGACAAAAGCAGTCTCAAACCCTCCCAGTCCTTGGAATATCTGGGAGTCCGGTTTGATACCAAGCAGGGTAAGGTCTTCCTCTCAATCAAGTGGATAAGGAAGTTGATGTCCCAAGAGCGTCCATTGATGATCACAATGCACCCAACAGTGTGGAGCTATCTTTAAGTCCTCGATTTGATGGCAGTAACCCTGGAAGTAGTGCTGTGGGTGAGGGCACACATGCGACCACTTCAGCGCTCCCTGCTATCATGTTGGAACCCGCTGTTTCAAGACTATTCGATTTGCTTCCACTTACCGATGGAAGTATGCTCTTGGCTCTAGTGGTGGCTGCAGGAAGCTCATCTGTGCAGGGATGTACCTCTGTTCCCTCCAAACTGGCTGGTCCTCATGACAGATGTGAGCTTCCAGGGCTGGAGAGCTCACTGTCAGGAACTGACAGCCCAGGGGCATTGGACCAAGGAAGGGAGGCCCTCTGGAACATAAACTGCCTGGAAGCCCAGGCAGTCAGATTGGCATGCCTACACTTCAGCCACATACTCCAGGGTCAAGTGGTCCACGTAATGTCAGACAGCACAACAACGATAGCCTACATCAACTGCCAGGGTGGAACCAAAAGCCAGCAAGTGTCACAGGAGATAGATACCTCTATGGAATGGGCAGAAATACATCTACAGACGATCTCAGCCTCCCACATTGCAGGAAAAGACAACATCAGAGCAGACTTTCTAAGCAGGGAGAGTCTGGATCCAGGAGAGTGGGCATTGTCGGCCAAAGCCTTTCAGCTGGTAGTAGATTGCTGGGGTCTCCCGTCCATTGACCTGCTGGCCGCATCTCACAATGCGAAGGTTCCCCACTTCTTCAGACACAGAAGAGATCAGTTGAACCTGGGGATCGACGCTCTCATTCAGACCTGGCTGGAAGAGGGGTTGCTATACGCCTTCCCTCTGTGGCCCCCTCCTAGGCAGGGTCATTCGCAGAATCGAGCACCACAGGGGATTAGTCCTACTAGTAGCTCCAGATTGGCCCAGGTGTCCGTGATATGCAGACATGTGGAGACTCCTGGTGGAAACCCCACTGTGCCTCCCACCGCACAGGGACCTGCTACAGCAGGGACAGGTTCTTCATGAGAATCTGACTCAATTTTGTCTTACGGTCTCGCCCTTGAGAGGGCTTGCCTGATGAAGCGAGGATATTCGGTGGCAGTAATTGCCATCTTTCTCCGCGCACTGAAGTTCTCTACGTCCCTAGAGTATGTGCGGATCTGAAGAATATTTGAAGCCTGGTGCGAGGAATGCGATGTTTCCCCTTGGACAGTCAAAATCCCACTAATTCTGAAATTATTACAGGACAGCTTGAATAAAGGTTTGACCCTTAACTCCTTTGAAGGTCCAGGTAGCAGCTCTCCTGTTTCAGGGGTGAGGTGAACGGAACCTGCCTGTCAGCTCATACGGACATGGCCCGTTTTCTGAAAGGGGTGAAACACCTTCGACCACCCCTACAGTGGCTGGTTCCTTTGTGAAATCTTAATCTAGTATTGGAGTTTTTGGCAGGGCCTTCTTTTCGGCTGCTGTACAGTCTTTCCTTGCGTTTATTAACCCTGAAAAGGGTGTTCCTGGTGACTATATGCTCGGCACGCCGCATCTCTGAACGACAGGCATTGTTGTCAAAAAACGTTTCTCTGCATGACTCAAGGAGCATTACAGCTTCGTATCGTTCCATCCTTCTTGCCCAAGGTAATCTCAGAGTTTCGTTTGAATCAGTTCATTTCGTTGCCATCCCTTGATGAGCACAACGCGGAAGAATACCGCCGCATCTGCCATTTGAATGTCAGTAGGCTTTTGGTGTAGCATCTGGAAGTTTCAGAACTGGTCCGAAAGATGGACCACTTGTTTGTCCTACACGGTGGAAGGAAGCAGGGCAAACCAGCTTTGTGGGCTACCATAGCTCGCTGGATTAAGAAGGTGGTCACAGGAGCCTGTGTGGAGGCAGGTTAAAGCTCATTCCACTAGGGCTCAGGCAGTCTCATGGGTGGAAGCTAGAATACTGTCTCCCATCAACATCTGCAGAGCAGCGATGTGGTCCTCCTTGCACACCTTCTCCAGGTTCTATTGCCTGGATGTTCAGGCCCAGGAGGACGCAGCCTTTGCAAGGGCAGTGGTAACTAGACCGCGGACGGCCTCCTGCCCCAATCAGGAGCAGCTTTTGTACACATTGGTCCTGAGTCCATCTGGCTACACGCTAGGAAATGGAGAAATTACTTACCTGATAATTTCGTTTTACTTGGTGTAGACAGATGGTCTCAGCATCCCACACACGGCTGCCCAAGAACGGTGTCAAGGATTCGCCATGAAGTGGATATCGATTCCAAGAAATTACGGGCAAGTAATCATCCATTCCCTAGATCAGGGCATCTATAATCTTGCTGGGTTCTGTGTTTGGTTGAGTACAGTTACAGTTATCTGGTTTAATCAAGTTTTTAATCAAGTTTTTTCGATAGTGTGTCCACAGTGGCTTTTAAAGAGAATACTAAAGGGCTGAGGTCACTGCAGGGGGTGTATCTAGGGTGACATCAGCTTTGAAACCTGACTCAGTTTCCATCTGCTGGCAGGGGAGGATAAACCCATTGGTCCTGAGTCCATATGTCTGTACTAAGGAAAACAAAATTATCATGTTAGTAATTTCTCCAGTCTTGGTCCTGGCCATCAATAGAATCTGTTTTCTTGACATTCAAGGCTAAACTGTTCAAAATGTACTTCCAGGTATTAAATGCAACTCCAGAGGACTTACCTCAGCTAGCACAGCTTCAGACGGGACCGGGGAGGGGGGGGTAGTCGGAGCGCCGGGGCTTAGTGTAACTTCCTCGGCCAGCAAAGCTGATATCCGCCCAGAGTCGGCATTTATTTATTTATTTATTTTTATTTAGCGTTTTTTATATACCGAGGTATAGCAGAGTTGCCTTCACTCCGGTTTACATTATAACAACCTGTTACATTGAAATTTTGAAATTACATTAAACAGACTGAGAACTGACATATAAAATTAGTCCAAACAAAACAGGATATACCAAAAGTTAGGTATACTGAAAAAACAGGGTTCATAGATAATAGGAGATATCTATAGTTAGGAAGCAGGATAAATTGTCCAATCAGAAGACTGATAGTTATGAGATCAATAGTCTGAGCTGCCAGTAAGAGATTGGCTTAGTAGCCAGGATTTTAGGTCTTTTTTAAAAGATTTAGGGTTTTCTTGACCAGCGAGGTACTGAGGTAGTGAGTTCCATAACTTTGGGCCGATGATGGAGATGGCTCTATTTCTGGTGGAAGAGAGTTTGGCGTGAGCCTCTTTCCGCGTTTGGCCTGCCTCAGAGATAGGCGATGACGAAGCCGCTGCTTCTCTGAGCTTGGCTTTTCTTTTAAAATGCGGCATTTTTAGATTATAAATAATTTTGAAGAAAACGGGGAGAGAGTGTTTCGCCAGCCTTTCACACGGCGGCCATCTTGAAACTCCCCCGTAGTGTTCTGCTTTCTGAACAGCACCCTTTTTTGCTATCTATCTAGCAAGGAATTTACATTAGAACTAACAGGTTGATAAAAGCAAGGAGTCCACTGCTCCCAAAGGAGGTCAGATTTAATTGGTTTATGCCGCAATACTAAAATAGAAGTAGGATTTCTATGGAAAGGCACATAAGGTTGTTTAATCTGGCAGTTTATTAAATAATGGTCCAAAAATGGAACAGCGGAGCAATCACAATTAATATATTAAATAATGGTCTGACCATGGAACAACAGAGCAATCACAGTTAAATGATTCCTCAGGTAACCAGTGGCAATGCACAAAAATGAGATCTAAGGTATGGCTTTGCTTATGAGTTGGCCTAATAAGTTGAGACTAGCCTAAGGCTTGCATTGATACAAGAAAGTCTCTGCATGTGGCAGGCTGAGGAAGGGCATCTATATGAAGATTGAAGTCACCTAAAATTATTACATTCTTTAGGTCAGCCTTTTAGTCTAATAAGCAGTCAGTAAACATGGAGAAGTATGAAACTAAAGAACCTGGTGGACAGTATACCAAGAAAAAGCTCCAGTTTAACGAGGACACAAGGAAGAGTGTCTTGATGGGGTAATGTCTTCAATAGGTCCTAAAACCAGCTGAAGGCAAACTTTAGCAACAACCAAGAGACCATCACTCTTTTTTTTGCCAAGTGAGGTTTGAAAAATACCACATAATTTAAGATGTGTAGCTGATTTAGTAACACCGAGCCAGATTGGAGAGTAGCACATACCAGCAATAATAGCCTGGATAAGCAGAAACAGTAGGGAAACCGCAATCTTAATATCATATAAAACATTAAAAGCAGTTGTAAAACCAGATTTACCAAAGTTAATATCGCAGGGACAAACATCAAAGTGAGGCACAGCGATTGAAACGCACTGACGCACAAAGGAGCATGTTCCTTGCGCAACTCAGGCATTGCTAAGAGCAGTTAATGGGAAAACCTTCCCAACTTCATCAAGGGGCGGGGCACTCTTACCACTGGGAGGAGGAGGGAAGTCCAAGCAAACACATATTTTGGCAGGACAATCAACACAGGCAATAGAGCAGGTAGAGATGCAGATAGGCAGCAATGAGACGTCAGGCATCGCGGCAGGCAGTTAATGGGAGAAAGCTCCTGATGACGTCAAGGGGCGAGGCAACCTGATGACACAGTCTGGGCCTTTACTAAGGTTCCTCCTCTTTCCCTGGGACCTCTAAAGTGACAGTGGCCTGATGGATAAAAGAGGTGGTCATGACAGCATTTGTGAAGGCTAATGTGCCTTAATGTAAGCAAATTCAAGTTCATTCCACGATACAGGATACATCATGGGCAGAGCTTCAGCTGGTTTCTCCGTCAGAGATTTGCAGTGCAGTGATGTAGTCGTCCTTTCATTCCTTTTTGAAACATTGTCTGGATTTCCAGGTGAAGGAGGATGCTTCCTTTGCCTCAGCAGTGTTTAAGGGGGTGTGGGAAGCATCCTGCCCTTTGTGGAAGTAGCTTTGGTTCATCACACTAGTAATGGACTGGCCTGACTGGGTGAAGAGGATGGTGAAATTATTACTTACCTAATAATTTCCTTTCCTCAAGAACAGTCAGGGCCGGTCTATGAAAACTTCCTATGCTGCCTTCTAGTTGGATGCTTTTAGGTTCATGACAAGGCATATGAGGGCCATATCATTCAGAACCTAGGATCTTGGTATGTATGAGGGGGGTTATTTTTCTTTTCCCCATGGCTACCAATTTTCCTGTATGTTGGTTCTGTCGCTCCCTTGTTGTGGAAGTTTAAAAAAAAAGTGTATTGAAATTAAAGGGAACCGAATGGGAATTGTTATGGTCTTAAGGTGACCATAGTTGGCTTTTACAGAATTTACTTGATCTGTCTCCCTCTGCAGGTTGTCGTGCATGTCCCACTAGTAATGTTCCAGTCTGACTGTTCTAGAGGAAAGGAATGATCAATGTTTATATTTTTTTATGGCTGTTTTTATTATAAACCTCTCTGATAACTTTGCTTATGGTGCGGTATATACATTTTAAAATAAACTAATGGGGGATGTCATTGGAATCTGTGATAATTTGGTGTTAGCGGACAGAAGTCATGTTGAGCAGTGTTTCATCTATGACTTTCAGCACTGTACAAGCTCCAATATGGATTTAAACTGATGTGGTTGCTTACTTCACCCAATTGAATGAATATATGGCCAACAAACAAGGGTATAGGTGATTGCATTGACCTGATGAAGAAAGTGCCACAAATGTTGGTCCTGAGACTTAAATTATCACTAATTATTTCCTAGCGTCCATCTACCAGCCCTCCTCCACAAAACCAACATTTGTGGCACTTTCTGGGAGGCATAGGGAATCCATGCCATCACTAGAAGGGAGTTGAGCTGCTTCGAGGTGGGACAGGGGTAGAATTTGGTGCAGACCTCCAGTTGCTCTGTCCATGTGCAGAATACCACCAGCAGGAGTGAGCATTTCCAAAACTCACAAGCTGGTTGTGCTAATATCTTGCATCAAAAGATCATGAAGTTTGAAAATGCTTGCTCATGGTGCCAGCATTGGCAACAAATCATTTTGTTGCACTTTTGCTTCTGATATGTTGCTGCTGTTGATTTCCATCCTGATATCAGATATGATTTCAGAAGGTTTTAGACATCACAGGTACCCCTGTGGTTCTCTGAGGGCCTGGGCAAACTATTGCGATAAGCTTCCTTAACTGGCAAAAAGTCCAAGCTGCACCCTGTAGGTACCCAGATCAATCCAGACTCCTGGGTTTTGCCAGCCTGCCAGCAGATGGAGACAGAGAAAGTTTCACTGATACTGAACATAACCCAGTGTGCCACCTGCAGTCCCTCAGTATTTTTTGTCTCCAGCAGATGGTGGAAAACTTGCAGGAGACTGTTTTAGATTTATGAGCCTTCCAGGGTTTTTTTTTGGGTCCTAGTGGGTCCTTCCCTGTCTAGTCGAGGTGGACGAGTTGGAGGTTGGTGACCCTTTTGTACGTTTGCTTCTTTCTTCCGTGGGATGTAAATTTGGTGGTCTAGATCCCTCATGAGGCTGCTGAGGCAGCTACAGGATCAGGTCAACTGTTAACTTATAGTCTGTCCCTCTTTTAATTTGGCTGGTTTTCTTTTATTTTCTGCTAGCAACTCTGTGTTCCATTCTAGAGAGTAGGTATTGTAAGTTTGGTAAAGTTTTGAAGAAAAAAAGGTCTGGCTTTTTTCTGATCTGCCATGCTTCCTGAGCTCCTGGAACCTGAACCTCTGCACCAAAGGAAAGAATTGGTTTCTATATATCTTTATTTGTTCTCAGAGAGGAAAAAAAAAAAAGAGAGAGAACAAGGAACTAGATAGAGGAATCTGTGCAGCGGTGAGGTTCAAGGTGGGGAAGCTACCTTAGCAGCTCGGGGAGCACAGCAATGGGGTTTTTCAGCATCTTTTCTGCCTGCAGAGGAGACCGGGTGTCTGCTTCAGGACGCTGAGAGACTGTTCCCCTGCTTGCCGTTGAGGCACTGGTGGTGCTGCAAGTGCGGGCAGGAGAACAGCGTGTGTGTTCAGCAAAAGCTTTTAGGGGTCTGCATCAAACATGGCCGCACCGGTAGAACAAGCCTCATGGATGATGGGGTCTAGCACTGAGGCTTTCCCTGTCAGCGAAGAAACAGCGGCCATTTTCGATTCTCTAGCAGCGTCAGCAGGAGAGGCAGGGGAATCCCTTCCTCAACTGTCGCCGGCAGTTCCCTGTCCCGCAGAAGTGCAGATTGGCACGTTCTCTGAGGAGAGGAGTAGAGGTCTTCTGATGGTTATAATTTGCTTATGCGCAAGGCGTGTTTAGTAAGATGCTGGCTCTTGGCCCCAGTCTCCATGGATTCTTGGCCAGTCAAGAGGCCTGAGCTGTTGTGAAGTTCTTTCAGGCCAATGATTTTTAGTGCTAGATGTTAAACAGATCCGGGCATAACCACACTGAAGGTTCAGGCAGACTTTACTTAGCCGTGTGGTAGGCCACTGTAGCAGTTCTTTTCTTGCATGCGTAGGCATGAGCGCACATTCTCACCGTATGGCAGTTGCATGTGCTGGGGCCTGTGTGTGTAAGGCCACGGCCTAGATTTGAGCATGTACGTCTGTGACCTAGACTTGAGCAAGTATTTGCGCAGGTACTTGAGCGCATAAGGCTTCAACCTAGATTGGAACGCGTATTTGTGCGGGTACTTGTGCATATATGACCATGGCCTAGTCTTGAGCGCGTATTTGCGTGCGTCCTGGAGGGGTGTACGTGTATGCCCAGGTAACATTTGTGTGCCCACAGGAGGCCGCCTAGAGCCGAAGTTCAGGAGAACTAGGTGCCAGGTACAAACAGGTCCAAGCGCCTTGCTATCTGTGAGGCTTGCTATCTGATAGCAAATCAGTCCTCACTCTCTCTCCGTTTGTGTCCGTACTGTTTAGATGCTCAAAGCAATTTGACTACTACAGCTTTTGCCCATGTTGGGACATCCCCTCAGCCTATGGTGTCTGTGGAAGGGGAGCGGAGTGGGTGGCGAAGCAATGGTCAGTTCTCCCTTGTTCCCGAAGGCAGAAGCTTCCCCGAGAGAGCAAGATTGGGACTATGGACTCTGATATAGATCCATCCTCCTCCTGGGTGAAATGTTTCCAGGGCCTGCAGACCTTTCTGCAGGGGGGGTGCCCAGCGAAAGCAAAGCAACCTACTATGTAGGGATCACGTGCTTTGGCCTCCCAATTTTCAGTCATGGCAGGCAAATGTCACAGGGAGGCTGTCCCTGGTAATGTTCAAACGGGTGTGGATTATGATTCATTGGAGGATTCCGATGGGGAATTGGCTATATCACTTCTAGAAGAGGGAGAAATTGCATATGATTGAGAGCCGCTTTGGACTCTGCTCATATTTTTCTTATTTTCACAGAGATCACTTGCTGAGTTTGTTAGCTCAGACCCTGAACACGCTTAGTGTGGCCAGAGGTCTATTTTAAGTTAAGCATCCTGTTTCTTTTTCCCCCGTATCTAATTCAAGAGATATTGGATTTAAAGAAAGTAAATGCAGCTCTCAAGGTTCCCCATTTCCACATGGAAACTGAGGTCCAACTCTGAGCTCCATCATAGCAGCGGTACATGAGGGAGAGTTCTTGGCATCTCTCACCTTGATAGAGCCCATATCTGCACATAGCCATCAGGGCAGAGCACCAAAGATTCCTGAAGTTCATGGTCCTAAGGGAACATTTTGTGTTTCAAGCCCTTCCCTTCGCTGGCGACAGCTCCACATACCTTCACCATATACCTTCATCACATTGTCTAATAGGATCCAAGGTGATGGTGGTGGCGGCATCTGCATTGCAAAAGGAGGGTGTGTTGGTGTATCTGTATCTGGATGACTAGCTTATTCATGCGAAATCAAATGACCTCTGTTGACAATGAGTACAAAAGGTACAGATGCACTTGAAGTCTCTAGGATGGGTGGTGAACCTAGCAGCGAGCCATTTAATCCTCTTACAAAACACTAAAGGAGAGCGTGTTTCTCGTGGAGAGAGATTGCTGAAATTGCAGAGTCAGATTCGGCTTCTGCTTGAGCTTTCGGTGCCCAGGGTCTGTTACTAATTACAGGACTGGGTTCTATGGCATCTACATTGGAATTGATACTTTGGGCATGCGCACATATGCGGCCTCTGCAAGGGGCTTTTCTCCCACTGGAATCCATTATTGGAAGAGTTTCATCTTCCTCGTATAATTAGAGGGGGAAGCCAGGGATAGTCTTTTTTTCGTGGTGCTTACTTGCACCAATCTCGAACATGGTGCGGAATTGAAGATTCGGAATTGGATAATAGTTACCACCAATGCAGGCCTTTCTGGATGGAAGGCGGTGTGGCAAGATCAGTCGGTGCAGGGCCAATGGTCAAAACAGGAGGCCTCATGGCCTAACCAATCGGTTAGCGATGAGAGTGGTGCAGTTCGTGTTGCTTGCTTGTCTGCCAAGGTTACGTGGCCTTCCAGTTTGGATCCTATTAGACAATGTGATGATGGTGGATTACATCAACCATCAAGGCGGAACCAAGAATCTGGCAATGACTCGAGAGGACCAGGAGTTTATTTTCTGGGCAAACAGCACTTGGAACGGCTAGCAGTATCTCACATCACCAGAGTGAACTATGTTCAGGTGGATTTTAATAGTCTGAGAAAGTTAGACCCCAGGGAATGGGTGCTGTCGTAGGCAGCAATGTATCTCATTCACAGCAGATGGGGATATCCTGATCAAAGAGAACACAAAGGCGTCTCAGTTTTACATCCACTGAACTGATCCCTGTACAAAGGAATCGGAGTTCTGGTGCTGCCATGGACTTGAGGGATTCTTGTCTTCCCTCCCGTGGCCTCTGGTGGACAAGGGATTACGGAGGATAGAGAAACATCCAGGCAATGTTATACTAGTAGCTCCAAAGTGGCCTCATCGACCATGCTTCCCAGATCTGAGCAACATGGCCATAGATGGGCCCCTGAGGTTCAGACATCGGTCTACTGTTTTCCACCAGGGCTCAGTATTTTGGGGTCAGGTGGCTCACTTCTGAGAGGAGACAACTAGATGGAGGGGATATTTCAAAGCGGTCCTTGATGTATGTGCAAATTTAGAGGATCTTCGAGTCCTGATCTGCTGTTGACAGAATGCAGCCTCAGTCTGTTCAGGCTATGATGTTGCATATTTTGGTTTTTCTACAGATAGGTTCTGCTCAGGGGACTGACCTTTAATTCTGAGTGTCCAGGTAGCGACACTGGGTTGTCTCCAGGGTAAGGTGCAAGGGTATCCTCTGTCCACACATCCGGATGTTCTATGGTTCCTTCAGGGAGCTAAGAACTTGTGTCTGCAGGTGAGGAAACATTAGTCTATCTTGGAATCTGAATCTAGTCTTTAGAGGATTGTGTGAGGCTCTGAACCATTAAAGAGAGCTACTGTTAAAGATTTGATTCTTAAGTGGTTTTCTTGGTTGCTATTTGTTCAGCCAGGAGAATTTCAGAGCTACAGGCGCTGTTTTGTTGAGATCCCTTCCTACAGATGTCTGATTCAGGGGTATCTTTATGCATGGTGCTTTCTTTTCTGCCTGAGGTAGTCTCTGCATTCCATCTTAGACAGTAGAGCTTCCAGCTTTTATGGATTTGGATTCATCTGCACAGAGTCACATCAGGTGTCTCCACATGAAATTTGCTGAGTGGCTACAGGGAATTTGTTGCCCACTTTTGCTAGGCATTATCGCTTGGATGTCAGGGCTCCAGCTTCCATGTGCTTTAGTGAGCGTGTTCTATGAGCGGAACTCTCCACATCCCACCCAAGATAAGGGGAGCTTAGGGTCATCCCAGGAGTCTGGACTGATCTGAGTATGTACAGGGAAAGGAAAATTTGTTCTTACCTGCTAATTTTCGTTCCTGTAGTACCACAGATCAGTCCAGAGACCTGCCCATTTACTGAGGGGGGGGGGAGTCCGCCTCTCGTACTGCTGCTTTTGAATATAGTACAGAGTTGTTGGTTTTCAGTGCTGATCGCTTATATTAAATTTGGGAAACGAGTTTTCTGTTGTCTTTTTGGGCAACTTCACCTTCTTCCGGCTCGTTGGAGGGGAGCAGGTTTGCTTAGAAGCTTGCTTAGAAATTTATGGTTGTTGCTGTCATCTTGGCTTGGGTACCCGTCAATACTGAGGGACTGCAGGTGGCACACTGGTTTTGTGCAGTGTCAGTGAAACTTTCTCATAAGAACATGCCATATTGGGTCAGACCAAGGGTCCATCAAGCCCAACATCCTGTTTCCAATAGTGGCCAATCCAGGCCATAAGAACCTGGCAAGTACCCAAAAACTACGTCTATTCCATGTTACCATTGCTAGTAATAGCAGTGGCAGGGAGGCAAAACCCAGGAGTCTGGACTGATCTGTGGTACTACAGGAGCAAAAATTAGCAGGTAAGAACCAATTTTCCTTTTGTTGTCAGAATTGCACGTTTAGATTTGGTCACTGACTAATGTTTCAACTATTACGTGTTTCTTCATATCTGTAGTGATTGCTAAACTGTAGCATATATGTTTAATATCCCCAGGTGACTTTCTAAAGACACTTCAGGATCCTGATTTGAATGTCCGACGTGTGGCTTTGGTGATGTTTAACTCTGCAGCTCACAACAAACCATCCCTGATCAGAGATTTACTAACTACTGTCCTGCCACACTTGTATGCAGAGACCAAGGTCAGGAAGGATCTCATCCGAGAGGTAAATGACAGCTATACATGATACAGGTCAGACTGATCAGTACTGAGATAGGTATTCCTAAGGAGCTCAAGTTCATGGATTCCCACAAACAGTTTCCTCTTCAGCCAGCCAGACCAGTGCATACATATGGGTTATGTTCCCTAGCCAGCAGATGGAAACAGAATCACAGGTTTGCTGATGTCATGTGACCCTTATAGGATACCAGGCTGCCTGGACCTGCCATTATTCTGTCTCCAGCAAATTTTAGGCAAGTATCCTGCGCTGTAAACTGAGGCCTAGTGTTAAGCTAGATAAAGAAGCTGGATTAGTTTAGGCTGCTTCTGGGGTAATATTCTCTAGCTTCCCTCTCTTGATTGAGCATAGCTCTTCAACAAGACTTTTAATATTTTGGAACAGGGCTCTTTCCAGATTATCAGTCTAAAATATTCTCTTCGCCCCTCTATTTTCTGTATTCTGTGGCCTCTCCTCCTTGAAGATTATTTTAAAAAGTTTCCTTCTCCCCTGATATCTTCTCTCTGTTTATTTATTTATTGCTGCTGCTGCTCTCCCTGGCACTGGTTTAATAAGGTTTTTTATATATAAGGAAAAGCAAAGCTGGCCAGTTGAAGTCGGTTTTCCAGGTGCAGGGTAAGAGAAAAGGTATCTGCAAGGTCAGCTTTGGATTTTGGAGCTGTGGTGCAGGTTCAGCAGGAAGGGCAGGCAGGCAACAATGATCATAATACTATCAAATTTGATAAAATAACCAAAAGAAAAATATTTAAACTATTGCAGAAGCATTCATGTTCAATAAGGGAAACTGATAAAATGAGACATTTGGTCAGGAAGAAAATAAAAGGATCAGTTGCAAGGGTTAAATATTCTTGTATGAGATGTTGTTTAAAAATACCATTTTGGAAGCAGAGATAAAATGATTTTCACCATTAAAATAGGTTTAGTGAAGACCCAGTGGCTGCCAGTATGGTTATATGGTGCTGTGAAAGAGGCTACAAAAGCCAAAATGGCGTCTTTTAAAAAATGGAAGGCAAGTCCAAATGAGAACAGGCACTGATAAGGTAGATTGAAAACATTAATAAGACAAGTCATAAAAGAATATGCCATTGAGGCAAAAACATATAAAGATTTTCAAATACATAAAGAAACAAGAAGCCTGTGAGAGAGTCATTTGGACCACTAAATGATTGGGGATAAAAGGGGTGAGAGAAGACAATTACCATTATCCCAGGACAAAGCAGGATGCTAGTCCTCACATCATTGATGAAGCCCTGGTACGGAAAACTTTCTGTCAAAGTTTCTAGAAACTTTTGACTGGCCCTGTGAGGCCACTGAGCATGCCATGATATTCTCTGCCACAGACGTCTCTCTTCAGTCTTCGTTTTTCCGCGCTGCTGTAAGCATCGCGGAGCAAGGAGCCTTGTGAGTTTTTCTCACAGTGTTTACTGACTAAAAAGTCATTTATTTCTCATTCTTTTTCTCCCACAAGGGATCTCTCTCAGATTTCCACCAGCTGGTGAGTAATCATAGTCTCGTTTTTACTCTCGGAGTAAAAACTTTTTTCTCATAATTTTTTCCCTCACTTCATCGACGGCTGTCAATTGAAAATGGCTACCAGTTTTAAAAAGTGTCCTATCTGTAATCAAGTGTGTCCTTTGTTTGGAGGGAAAACATGATGTCTCAACCTGCCCTAAATGTGCAGAGATGACTCCCAAAGGAAGAAAACTTCGCCAAGAGAAGATGGAACATCTTTTTCACCTACAGCTTCTGCCTTCTCCCTCAACTTCAACAAAATCGTCTCCGGTCGGAGTTTCAAAACGAATTATATTGAAAAAACGTCATCCAGAGGGGTCCGGAGATCATCCATCGACATCGACAAGGTCAGTAGTCGAGCACCGACCGAAACATTGTCTTAGACATCGGCACACATAGACTCCAGCGGCGCTTCTCTCCCCGGAGGAACCGACCGCTAAGCGGCTCAAAGTTCAGGAAACACCGCTACCCTCAGCGCCGGGGCCTTCACCTTCCGAAGAGACACCAATAGTCGAACCTCCACAGGGCTCTGTGGAAGGGGTATCGACGCCTCCACCGCCACCGCGTTCAGCTGCTCTGCCTGCACCAGCTGTTCCGCAGGAATTGTCGGATTTTATCCAGCAAGCGGTGCTCCAGGCCCTTAAGGAGCAAATGCCTATTCCTTCGCTGATGCCGGTTCCTGAACCAATGCCGGTACTATTACCGAAGCCGGTGACTACACCAATGCCGACGACTCTGTCGATGCCGGTACCCATACCGATGCAGACGATTCCGTTGATGCCAGTGCCTACACCAATGCTGTCCAAAATAATGCCGGCACGACCATCGATGACATCGATGACATCTTCGATTCCGGCCCCGATACCATCGATGCCAATCTCACCTGGGGACCCAGGACATCCAGAACTGAGACTATATCAGTTCATAATGAAGAGATTTGATGAAGTAGTCGGTGCTCTTCCTCCCAAGCCTGGAAAAGAAAAGCCTGAAGGAACACCCTTCGATGACCCGCAACCAGGTCCTTCAGGGCTTCCTCATCCGCCTAGATCTTCTCCAATATCTCCACCTAGAGAAGATCCATATGATACTTGGGACGAGGGACACACAGACACCTCATCTGAAGATTTCATGTCAGATCCTTCACCTCCAGACCCAAGGAAGAAATCTCCACCGGAGGATTTACCATTTACCAATTTCATCCAGGAAATGGCTGACACCATACCTTTCACCTTGGTGACAGAAGAAGATTCACGGCAACAGACATTGGAGGTTCTCCAATTTGTAGACCCTCCAAAGCAAGTAGTAGCCATACCTGTCCATGATGTCTTCTGGACCTACAACATCGGCTTTGGGAGCATCCATGCTCAGTGCCTACACAACATATTTGGTGCAGTCTGCTCCTGGCTACCAAAAGTCACAGCTTCCACACCAATCAGCGGTGGTAGAATCTGCTCTAAAGAAGTCAAAGAGGATAAGACCACATTCCTCAACTCCCCCGGGAAAAGATCACAGATTCTTGGATTCCCTGGGAAGAAAGGTTTTATCAAGGAGCCATGTTAAATTCTAAAATATCTTCTTACCAATTATACATGACTCAATACCAAAGAAATCTGTGGAAACAGATGCAGGAGTTTATACCATCATTGCCACAACAACATCAGGAAGCAGCCCAAACAATTATTCACAAAGGGCTGGAGGCAGACAAGCACGAGGTCCGTGCTGCTTATGATGGCTTTGAAACAGCATCTAGAATGGCTGCATCGGGTATAAATGCAAGACGTTGGGCATGGCTTAAAGCCTCGGACCTCAGGCCTGAAGTCCAGGAGAAATTGGTCGACCTCCCATGTCTTGGTGATAATCTTTTTGGTTCCAAGGTACAGGATGCAGTTGCTCAATTGAAAGAGCACGCAGAAACCCTGCAACAACTCTCATTGATTCCGCAGGATCCGGCTACACAGTCAACTCGTAGGCCTCAAAGGAAAGAACCTTCTACCAACAGAGGCAGTATTACCCTCCAATATCTAGGAGCAGATCTTCTAGGTCACAACAAAGATCTCAGCCCAGACAACTTAGGGCAGCTAGGCCTCAACCTCCGCCACAGATGGGGACCGGCTGCTGGCTTTTGAGACCTTTCCCAGAGACCGAAGCCATCTCTCCAATTCTCATCCAGAGCTTCTGGTAGGAGGTCGAATATCCTCCTTTTACAACCATTGGTTACAAATCACAACAAGACCAATGGGTACTTGCAATAATATCTCGTGGTTACCAACTCAATTTCCTCTCAATTCCAACAGATTCTCCTCCGAGACCTCTTTCTCTAAGTGAAAATCACATAATCCAATTACAAGTAGAATTATCCACCCTTCTGAGAGCCAGAGCTGTAGAGCCAGTGCCCCAGTCTCAGCAGGGCAGAGGATTCTATTCCTGTTATTTCCTCATTCCAAAGAAAACCGGAGGCCTATGCCCCATCCTAGACCTCAGAAATCTCAACAGATTTGTAAAGAAAGAAAAGTTCAGGATGGTTTCTCTAGGCACCATGCTTCCACTTCTTCAAACAGGAGATTGGCTTTGTTCTCTGGATCTTCAAGACGCTTACGCTCACATTCCAATATTCCCTCCTCATCACAAGTATCTGCGTTTCATGGTGGGTCATTAACATTTCCAGTACAGAGTACTGCCATTCGGACTTGCCTCTGCTCCCAAAGTATTCACCAAATGTCTGGCAGTAATAGCAGCACACTTGCACAAGGAAAGTGTCCATGTCTTTTCCTATTTAGACGACTGGCTCATCAGAAGTCTATCTCAACAGGGAGCTCTGGCTTCTCTCAGTCGAACAATTACTCTACTTCACTCCATGGGTTTTCTCATCAATTATCAAAAGTCCCATCTCACTCCGTCTCACCTGCTTCAATTCATAGGAGCAGAATTGAACACCATCCTCTCAAAGGCCTTTCTACCAGGGGATCGGGCAGGCACCCTTTCCCTATTGGCAAACTCGCTACATTCAAAGAAACAAGAAACAGCTCATTGGTTTCTAACCTTACTAGGCCACATGGCCTCCACAGTTCATTTCACTCCTACGGCAAGGCTCGCCATGAGAGTAACCCAATGGACATTAAGATCACAATGGATCCAAGCCATTCAACAACTGCATTCTCCAATTCAAATAACCCACCAGCTACGTTCGTCTCTGCTATGGTGGGCGAACAAAGACAATTTGCACAAGGGCCTACCCTTCCAGCAACCGATCCCACAGATAACTTTAACTACAGATGCATCCACCTTGGGTTGGGGAGCTCACATAAACAATCTCCAAACCAAGGGGACTTGGACAAAACTCGAAGCAACATTTCAAATCAATTTCCTGGAGCTTCGAGCTATACATTATGCGCTGCATGCGTTCAAGGACTGCCTTTTACACAAGACTGTTTTGATCCAAACGGACAACACAGTAGCCATGTGGTACATCAACAAACAGGGAGGTACGGGCTCGAATCTCCTTTGTCAAGAAGCTGCACAGATTTGGGACTGGGCCCTAACACACTCAATGTTTCTCCGGGCCACTTATCTGGCAGGCATTCACAATGTACTGGCGGATCGACTCGGTCGTCTGTTCCAACCACACGAATGATCCCTGGATCCCTTAGTAGTGACCAAGATATTTCAACGTTGGGGACAACCAACAATAGACCTCTTTGCATCACACCTGAATCATAAAGTGGACAAATTCTGCACTCTGTACAGACAGAATCACCAGCAAGCCAAGGATGCCTTTGCTCACCCTTGGAACTCAGGCCTTCTATACGCGTATCCTCTGATACCGCTCATAACCAAAACTCTAGTGAAGCTACAACAGGACAAGGGGTCCATGATACTCATAGCCCCATATTGGCCTTGACAAGTATGGTTTTCCACACTTCTAAACCTCTCGATCAGGGATCCAATTCGCCTGGGTGTAGCTCCCACTCTCATAACTCAGGTTCAGGGTCGGTTGCGCCATCCCAACCTTCAATCCCTATCCCTGCCAGCATGGATACTGAAAGCTTGATTTTACAGCCACTCAATCTTTCAACCAATGTATCTCAAGTGCTTATAGCTTCACGCAAACCTTCCACACGAAAGAACTATTCTTCGACATGGAAAAGATTTACTTTGTGGTGCAGGCAAAAGAGTATTGATCCCTTCTCCTGCCCCACAACATCTCTATTAGACTATTTATGCCATCTTTCAGACTTTGGTCTACAGACTTCATCCATAAGAGTACACTTAAGTGCAATCTCAGCTTACCATAACAAGATGGGAGATGCACTAATATCCATACAACCTCTTGTCAGCAGGCTTATGAGAGGTTTAACTCAACTTAAACCACCAATTCGGCCACCAGTCACAGAATGGGACCTGAATCTGGTCTTAACAAGACTCATGCGTTCTCCTTTTGAACCCATGAATTCCTGTGATCTTAAATTTCTCACATGGAAGACTGTCTTCCTCATAGCCATTACATCGGCTAGAAGGGTTAGTGAGTTACAAGCACTTGTCACGTATTCAGCATATACAAAATTCCTACATGACAGTGGTTCTCCGTACACATCCAAAATTCCTCCCCAAGGTAGTTACGGAATTCCACTTGAACCAATCCATAGTTTTACCCACATTCTTTCCAAGGCCTCATTCTCACCTAGGAGAACAGGCTTTACATACCTTGGACTGTAAGTGTGCGCTAGCATTTTACTTAGACCACACTGCAGTCCACAGAAAATCCACTCAGCTCTTTGTATCTTATGATCCAAACAAACTGGGTAAAGCAGTGGGTAAACATACTCTATCCAACTGGCTAGCAGATTGCATACAGTTTTGCTATGAAAAAGCAGGCCTTCCTCTCCAAGGGCGAGTAAAGGCATATTCAGTAAGAGCGATGTCAACCTCAGTAGCACACTATCGTTCAGTGCCAATCCTTGACATATGTAAAGCAGCAACATGGAGTTCTCTTCACACCTTTGCAGTTCATTACTGTTTGGACAAAGAAGGACGACAAGATTCAGCCTATGGACAATCTGTCTTAAAGAACTTGTTTCCAGTTGAATCCCAACTCCTTCCACATCCTACCTGCTGTGATCTTCAGCTGCCTCATTTCAACAACAATACTTCAGTGCTGCTTCACTATAAAATGACTCAGCCTCTAGCTTACTAATCAACCATATGTGAGGACTAGCATCCTGCTTGTCCTGGGATAAAGCAAAATTGCTTACCTTGTAATAGGTGTTATCCCAGGTCAGCAGGATGTAGTCCTCACGAAACCCACCCGCCACCCAGTGGAGTTGGGTCCGATTATATTTATTATTTTATTTTTGCTAAAGCTTATTGCTACATACGAGACTGAAGAGAGACCCTTGTGGCAGAGAATATCATGGCATGCTGGGCATGCTCAGTGGCCTCACAGGGCCAGTCAAAAGTTTCTAGAAACCTTGACAGAAAGTTTTCTGTACCAGGGTTCCATCAATGATGTCACCCTTATGTGAGGACTACATCCTATCTCATTGAGGGATGAGGGCCCAAGTTACTTGAGACATAAGATGAAATGGCCCTTGCACTGTCTGGCACATTGCTAGCATTCCAATCATCTGCTCTGTTACACTTGCAATCTTTTACAGAATTGCCTAAAACATTGTCATGGTCTTGTATATTTTCACTGATTGGCCCTCAACTTTGGAATAAGTTACTTTAGTTTTGGGGCATGAACTCAGTTGAGGCTCTCTATAAAGGACCTAAAACTTTTTTCTTTTTCTAGCTTATTAATTTGGTCTGGATAATCTAGTTGTTTTAACTCATTCCCCTGATTTAATTTAGAGTCTGGATTTAATTTTTGTTTCCTCTTCTAGTCGAACTAGTCAAGACCAGAGGATTATGCACACCCACCAGCAGATGGAGATTGAGATCAACAGGCTGACCGTTGGCACCCCTATACCTCCATGCTGCCATCAGCCTGCCAATATTCTCTCTCTAGCAGATGGTAGACGAGCATTCTCTGCTGTGGACTACAGTCTGGCTAGGCCGAATAGGAAGATTGCTAGTGACAGACTAGCTTTCCCTCAATTGAGCGGGCTCTGCAGATGGCACTGGAAAGTTTTGCAAGCAGCTCCTGAAATGACAGCCTAGTGCAGTGGAGCACAGCCTGGTTGCAAGCGAGGTCTTCCAGATTGTTTCTTCTTTCTGACTTTTCTAACTGGTGGCTCAGCTCCTGCTTTGATTCCTTTCCCTTCCTCCCTAATATTTCTCCCCCATGTGTTTTTCTCTTCCTCCCCCACCTTTTCCACTGCTTGCTCCTTGGGAAGCCTTCTTTTTTGTCAAAATCATTTTTATTAGGGAACATGCGCCGACAGTTTCAACAGCCTCAATAGAGGCAAGTCAGGCCAACCAATAACAAAAGTAGAAAAGCAACAGAACGCAATAGACGCTGGCATACAAGTAACCATACAAATGTGACAGCATTTCTCCCTTCTTTTCCAATGGTTATCTACCCCCCACTCACGCCTCCTAACACCCAGCACAAACACTCACACCCTTTCACTCAACCATCCTTCCTGTAACTCCCTACCCCCCCCCCCCCCCCCCAGGAGATGGTGTTAGAACCAGCAATAGCGAAATTAATTGGCTACAATAGCAACAAATCATTAGCACTGGGAGACCACATTTATGTCCATACATTTTGGTATCCATTATTTAAAAGTTGGGTTTGTATATCCAGAGGTAGTAAGTCAAAACAAGTAGTCCAGTGAGCCACAGAAGTAGCATCCAGAGTGCGGCCCGTTGAAAGGAGATTGAGGCGTGTCAGCTGCATAGTTATCGCAAGTTTAGAGTACCAGGCTCTCAAAGTTGGTTGCGTCGTGGGATCAATCCAAACAGCTAATATCAACTGGCAGGCCAACAAGATAGCAGTACGTCCAAAACGTCCAGCAGTAGCAGTATGAGGGGTAATATTACTGCGCAACCCCGACAGCAAGAGCTTCCCTGATCTCAAGATATGGGAAGTAGTGCAACGAGCCACATGGGTCAATACGCCATCCCAGAATGACCGAAGGGTCGCGCACTGAAATAAGCGGTGTGCCAAGGTGCCAGGTACAGTACCACATTTTACACATTGGGGTGAGGGTAACCTGCCCATTTGGTAATGGCGAACGTCATCACAGACAACGTGATGCAGGATCCGAAATTGCAGGTCCCGCAGGGCATGGTCTGGCACCGTGGCATTTATGGTTTTGAAACATAGCAAAATGTCTTCAGCAGAACAAGGTCGCCCCCAGGCTTCCGACCAATACTCCGCCAGGGCCCGCAGATGGGAAGGTTTGCTGTTTTTTTGGCTCAATACACGCCATCCCCTGATAGAATTATGTAGAAGAGCAGTATCAAAAAATTGATGGGCAAAATTAGACTCCCTACGGAATTCTTCCTCTGTCCATTTGAACGTCTGGATGTAATGGCGAGCTTGAAGATAAGCAAAGAAGTGTTTGGAGGGTAGCGTGTAGGTGTGCGCCAAAGTGGCAAAATCCTGCACCACTGGAGTATCCGGACAGTAGAAATGAAAAATGAATGGCAGTCCTTTTTGAAGCCAACTTTGAAAACTTGCCCAGCAGTCCAATCCAGGCGTGAATTTCTTATTACCCAAAAGTGGCATTAACAGAGAGGTGAGGCCGGATAAACCCACCTGCTGACGAAGCCAACGCCAGGCTTGTCTACAAGGCTGCAATAATTCCTTGGGGACAGTCAATGTGCTGTAAGTGGCTGTATCTGCCTGTATCAGATACAGCGGAGACCACGGAGCGGTCATACTAATTAGCAAATTATCTTCACAATAAGAGTACTGGTCCAATATCCACTCCCCCACAAAGCGAAGCTGGCATGAAGCATTGTACATTCGGATGTCAGGCATATTCAATCCCCCCTTCTCCTTTGAGTGTATTAAGACAGAATACTTAAGGCGTGCCCGCCCCCCTACCCACAGAAAGTTTTGAAAAGATCGTTGTAACCACAGAACATCCGCACGTTTTAACCAACAAGGTAGCATGTGGAGCTTATAGAGCAATTTTGGTACCAATGTCATTTTAATCAAGGCACAGCGCCCAAATAGGGACAGCGGCAATTTATGCCAAGCTTTCAGTTGGGCCCCCAAGTCTATTAACGTTTTCTTTATATTAAAGGTGTCTAACTCATTCAAATTTCTGGGGATCCAAACCCCTAAATACTTTAACTTTTCCGAGGCCCATGCAAAGGGAAACCCACTTCCCCAATCCCGCGCCATAGTAGGTGTAAGCGCTAAGGCCTCAGATTTAGCATAGTTAATATTTAAACTGGCAATCCCCTTAAAGGAGGAGAAGTGTTGAAGAATCACGGGGACACTCTGCTTGGGTTTACCCACAAACAACAGAATATCATCTGCAAACAACGCCAGCTTTAATTGGTGCCTCCGTATACGAAGGCCTGCAAAGGTGGGATCGGAACGTAATTTAATCGCTAGGGGCTCAATAGCCAGTACAAAAAGTAGTGGGGACAAAGGACACCCCTGACGCACCCCACAGTGTAAAGAGAAAGGTGTAGTCAGTGCGCCATTAATGAGGAGGCGCGCTCCAGGGTTACTATACAAAACCTCCAACCATGTGACTATATTTCCCATCATGCCATACTGGCGTATACTCCAAAACAGGTAATCCCAGGAAAGCGAGTCGAATGCCTTCTCGGCATCTAGACTCAAAATTAAAGCATCTGTTTGCTCATAGAAACTAAGTGCTGCAATGAGCCTATGGACATTCTTCACTCCCTGTCTACCTTTGATGAAACCTGTCTGGTCTGGATGTATCAGCGTGGGTAGTATAAGGGCTAGCCGAGCTGCCAGGACAGCCGCAAATATTTTTAAGTCGCTATTTATCAAAGAAATAGGACGGTAAGAGCCTACATCGTGGGGGTCCTTCCCAGGCTTAGGGATGAGGACAATAGTAGATTGGTTCTCAGAAGCAGTTAAGGAGTTAGCATGTATCAAGTCATTAAAGTAGGGAGTCAAAACGGGCAGAACTGGGAATTTCAATATTTTATAAAACTCGGGCCCCAGGCCGTCAGGCCCCGCTGCCTTCCCCAATTTCAGGGTGTGGATGATAGCATATACTTCGGCCTCCTTAATAGAAGCGTTCAACACCTCCAGTTGCGTTGAGGTTAATTGCGGCCACTGGAGTCCCTGAAAGTAGGTAGCCGCAGCTTCCGCAGGACTAGGTTTCACCCCATAGAGGGTTTTATAGTAGTCTAAAAACCGATCCATAATTGCATCCGGTGCAGTTAAATGGGTGCCCTGTTTATCCCTGACACTCGTGATGAGAGACTTTGGTCTCCGATTACGAACTAAGTTGGCTAACATTTTACCGGGGCGATTGATCAAGGAAGTGATCATGGAAGCTTATGTAGAGGTAGGGAAGCCTTTACCCCTTCAGGTTAAAGCTCATTCCACTAGGGCTCAGGCAGTATCCTGGGCAGAAGCTAAGCTACTGTCTCCCGTCAACATCTGCTGAGCAGCTACGTGGTCTTCCTTGCACACCTTCTCTAGGTTATATCACCTAGACCTCCAAGCCTGAGAAGACACAGCCTTTGTGAGGGCAGTGCTAACTGGACCACAAGCAGCCTCCCGCCCTGTTTTGGAGTAGCCTTTGTACATACCATTGGTCCTGAGTCCATCTGGCTACTGCTAGGAAATGGAGAAATTACTTACCTGATAATTTCGTTTTCCTTAGTGTAGACAGATGGTCTCGGCATCCTGCCCACGGCTGCCCATGAACAGTGCCAAGTAATCGCACATGAATCTCGATCCCAAAGAGATTATGGGTAAGCCATCACCCTCTCCCTAGATCTGGGCATCTATAATATTGCTGGGATTCAGTGGTTGAGTACAGTTAGTCACCAGTTTTAATCAAGTTCTTTTATTTATTTATTTATTTAAATTATTTTAATATACCGATGCTCAAGACAAGTCTTATCATACCAGTTTACAGTAGAACGAGGGGAAACCATTTAACTAACTGAAAGAAAGTTACAATGAACAGGGAGTACAATTTGGGATATTTAAGCGAGAGAGAAAAAAGTTTAACAAAACGCACCTAATAGTAATGCAGGATAGTACAAATTCAATTGATTAGCATGGAGAGCTAAATTAACATTTAATATAAATAAGTAATTCGAGCATAACAGATTCCTTTAGATACTTGGCTGCGGAGGCATCATACCGGGGCGATGACCTGGGCCAGGAACGGGGCAGTGGCAGGGGAAGTGGTTATAGGTGAGGAGGAAAGGTATTGGGAGCAGAGTAGGCTACATTGCTAGTTGAGTAGTGTCTCATCAGGGGAATGCTTGTGAGAACAGCCAAGTTTTCAGTTTCTTTCCTAAGGAGAGAATTATTAAATTGTATTCAAGTTTTTCAATATTATGTCCACAATGGCTTTTGAAGAGAATACTGGAGGGCTGAGGTCACTGCAGAGGTATATCTAGGGTGACATCAGCTTTGAAATCTGGCTCCGTCTCCATCTGTTAGCTGGGGAGCACATAACCCATTGGTCCTGAGTCCATCTGTCTACACTAAGGAAAACAAAATTATCAGGTAAGTAATTTCTCCATTAGAGCAGCTCACACCATGGATTGGATTGCCAATAAGTTTCCTGTCCTGCCCAGTTCACAGAAAAAGCTCTGCCAGTTGATTTATGTTCCATCCCTTTTTATTTTTTCCTTTTAAACTTCTTAAAGGGACCCAAATACCCTGAAGTAGCACAGATAACCATAAAAGCAAAGGAATATTTTCCTAAATAAGGCTTCTTTCAGGAGACAGGAGGGATCCACCATAGGGAGGGAGAAGATGTCAGGGAATGAGGGAGACAGCCTGCGTGTCAGGATACAAGGCAAACAAGGATCACTGACCCATCATCTCTCTCTTGAGCCTGTTCCACCAGAGGGATGGCCGCTATGGCAGCATTTACTACCAACAAAGGTCTGATTGCAGGTTGGACTCCCCAGTCATCTGCTGGAGACAGAGAATACTGAGTTGACAGCAGGTGGCATACTTTCCTAACAATCCAGTAAAGCTCTGCCTCCATCTACTGGTAGGGGAGAAAAATCCAATTTTCTGGACTGATTTGGGGGGATGATAAGGAAACAAGAATTTGCAAGTACTGCCAGGCAACCTGAAGTGGCCACTATTTAGAGATGGATGCTGGACTCAATAGACAATTGGACCAGTCTCAGCATGGTATCTCTTTTGAGGGGGCACATTTCTTTGAGTTAGTACCAAACCAATGTCGAATCAGTACTGACCCAAGCGGCAACATGCTAATGCTGTCTCGCTGTGACCTGCTGACACACTGAACTGTAGGGGTGAGGTTGTGTACGCTGCTGACACATATTCTTATTTTGCTACAGGTGGAGATGGGACCTTTTAAACATACAGTGGATGATGGGCTGGATGTGAGGAAAGCTGCGTTTGAGTGCATGTACACATTATTGGAGAGCTGCTTGGACAGGCTGGACATCTTTGAGTATTTAAACCATGTGGAAGATGGACTGAAGGACCACTATGACATCAGGGTAATCTGTCTTTCTGCAGGCCTGCTCTGGAGAAGGATCCTGTGCATTCAGACACAGACTGCCATCCAAGTTCCCAAACTGGCAGACAGAGTGAGGAGCCAAAGTGTGGCAAGTGAGGGTGAACCAGAGGAAGAAGAGAAAAGTGCCTAATTTGTATTGTACACAGGGCCAGATTTATATATTTGGCACCCATAGGCAGTGGGGAGAGATGTTGTTGATGCCAATCCCTCACTGCAGCAAAGTCCTCTTCCTTACCTCTGAGCTGTAGCTCTCCTCTACCCCAACTCTTGCAGTAACAGCAACATTTTAAAAAGGAAATTTTGCATGGGACCTTCAGCCTTGCATCATGCTCTCAAGGTCCTGCAGTGCCCTTCCCCCTCCTTCCACACGGGCTTCCTATTTCTATGGAAACCCGTGTGAGGGAAGGGGCATCACAGAACCTTGAGAGTGCAATGCAAGGCTGGAGGTCCTGTGGTACATTCACTTTTTAAATTATTGCTGCTAGTACAGGAGTTCTTAGTGGAGTGCCGTGGCTCAGTTGCAGGACCAGGTAGAGGCATGGGAGTAGGCAGCATTCTAGCCCAGGAGGCAGTTGCCTAATGTTGCCTATCCCTAAATCTGGGCATGACTGTTCTCAATTTGTTTTGTTCAGTTATTTCATGCCCTGTAATGCATTTCACTAAGACTTTGTGACATGTCTACCATGTGCATCACACTGCCCAGAATGTCCTAGGTCAGCTTTTGAAACCCATCCATTTCAAGAATATTATCCTATGTCTCCTAGATGCTGACATTTATTATGCTGGCCCGGTTATCAACACTGTGTCCGAATGCTGTATTACAAAGATTGGACCGTCTGATAGAGCCCCTGAGAGCAACCTGCACCACTAAGGTATCTCAGAGTAGAGTTTCTATGATACAGCTGTTGACCCAAAAAGTAGCAGCTATTGTTAAGTTCTGTACTGCTAACACTGAATGCCATTTTCTGTGAGGCATGTGCTAATGAGACACTATGGGCCTGCAAAAAATTATTATAAATTAGGCACACCATAGTCCAATAGCTTATTTCTCGTGATCCTGTTAAATGCAGCTGATGCGATTAATGCTGTTTGCACCTGAGAGGGGGCTATATGTTTAGTAGTCATAAAATTGTTTAGACTGTGACATAAATTGATGTGATACTAAAAACAGCAAAGCTGAATCTGCTAAGGTGCCCTCTCATATCTGTGTGCAGGTAAAAGCTGGCTCGGTGAAACAGGAGTTTGAAAAGCAGGATGAGCTGAAGCGCTCTGCGATGAGAGCAGTGGCTGCTCTACTTACCATCGCAGAGGCAGAGAAGAGACCTGTCATGGCAGAATTCACATCTCAAATCCGAGCCAATCCGGAAATGGCCTCCCTTTTTGAAAGCATTCAGAAGGATTCAACATCATTAGCCGGCATGGAGTTAATGGACACCACCTAAATCCTGGCTTTCTATGGCTGCTTCAATGTGTGCAAAGCTACTGGAGAGAATATTACAGCTCCAGCTTTTGTGCCAGACTAGAAATGCATGCTTGCAAAATGTGACATCAGTCATCACTGTGGTATCATGCTGTGATGTCACAGGTGTGATTCTAAGATCATAAGAGCCACCCACGCAGCAGCCAGAATGGAAAACTTATCAGCATGCATCTGTTAGGCTCAGGATTCTTATGTAGTGGAAAAAGACCAATCCTCCCATCGGATTGGAGATGCAGCCTCTGACTAAAAGGACTGAATTGCTCCTAGGGGTGGTCGATGCAGTTAGTGCTCTGGCATGTGGTAATGCTGCTAACTTATCATTTAAAGGGGGAACTGTTTGGTGTCAAGAGTGTTTTTTCAGGCTTGCCGTCACCTGATGCACAATGAAGGCATGCAGTTTGCATTACATTCTGACAATGTGTGTTGCAGATGACAGTTGCTGTAAAAGGCGTGCGCTAGCTGAATCTGTTACATTTCATGCACACTGCAGACCCTGGGCTGCTTTTTGCAAAGGATGTTGCACTAGCTTCTGTCTCTCGGTTCAGTTTCGACCCCTTCCTATTATATAGTATGCAAAAGCATAAATAATTGCTGTCTTGTTGCAAACTAGAGGTGGTGGTTCTTTCACCAATTGTTTTATAAAGATGTTTGGGATCCTGTATGATGAAAGGTGCTGTGAGTCTGCATTTGTAACACAGAAAAAAAGCCCCAAACAAATCTTTCTTAAAGGGGGTGGTGGGGGAAGTAGGGTTGAAGATGTTGATCGATTGCAGCATCCACTGTTTCTAATAACAGCAGCCTTGCTGTACGCACAAAGATGGGTTATACAATTCTGTCCCAAACAGCCCATTTGGAATCTTGATCTTTCTGAACTGGTTGCCATGTGGCCAGGCCACCATGCAACCCACTGCTGCTCAGATCTCCAATTTGTTGCTCTTTGAGGTGCTGAAAGGCTGATCTGTATTTACTCTCCAGTTGCCACATTCATTCTTTGGGATGTCTAATCTTCCAGTTTAAAACTTCTTTAGAAGATGTGCATACAGAATTTTGATGCTTATGGGTGCAGATATTAGAACATGAAGTGGACCTGTGCATGAAGCTACAAGGTTCCTAAAGACAGGGGCAATGGAGGGACCACACATTAGAGCTTTCTCTGTGGCATTGCTGCACGTAGGTTTGTGAGATTAAGATTACACTGCAAGTGCAGTTTCAAAGCATTGTGATTGTATCTGAAATTCATGTTTGTGGATTAGTCCTCCAGTACGTAAAGCTTACTGCAGAATCTGGATAAAACTGGGCCTGATTTTCACCTTCTTGCTCAGACTATCACATTTTGGGGTGTTTTGGTTTTGTTTTGGTTTTTTTTATCATGGGCCCTATTGCAGTTCTTCCTCAGTATTCAGAGCCCAGTATTGTAGCAAAAACATAGTTAAGTTTTTTAAGGGCGGCACACCTTAATGTAGAAATATAAAGGCAGTTTTTCTCCCATTACATCCAGGCTCCCTTGTTCAGTCTCTTCAGTCAGAGAGCATGCTTGCAGCTGAACTTTGATAGGTATACTTGAAAATAATTGTTTTAATTTGCTTGGCATTGAGCAATAGCTTTGTACTCAAACCTCCTTTGAACATAACACTTCAAGTGGCTTATTGTATTGACAGTTCAATATTTTAAACCCTGTCTTAAAACCCCAGTGTCAAAAACTGGCATGTATTTCTGGCCTTGCAGCCATTCTGTAGGAAGGAATGCACTGCTTCTTTAAGTCTTTAAAAAAGAAAAAAAGAGGCAGCTCCTGTCATGTGAACATGTTCTGTTGTCCTAATCGTGCTCAGCCTGTTCACTGCTTTTGCATTTAAGCTATTGAGTTTTGTGTGTGTTGGGGGGGGGGCACGGAGATTTGCTTGTATTCCATATAATCACACAGATGGAGATAAATGTTGAGAAAGATGGGTAAAGATATAAATATCATCCTTTGTGCTTGCTTGCTAATCCTTATTTAGCTCTGTTGATTAGTTGGTTTTCACCATTCGCATAGGGTTGATCTCTTCAGTTTGATACTTCATCAACTCCAGAAAATTACGCAGTCCTCTACCTGAATATCATATTTTTTTGCCCTTAATTCTAGTTTTAGATTGTTGTACTTTAGTGTCTTCTAATCTACACAGTAAACCCACACCTTTTTTCTCTGCTGCATGTCCAAAACCCATGGCAGCCTGGCAGTCATCTTTAGCTTTGGCATTCTCCATATGTATGAACCCACTGAGGCTGCTTGGGAGTAGAGAAAACTAAATTGCTTACCTGTAATTGGGGTTCTCTTATAATGGCAGGTCATTACATTCACACAACCCACCCATCTTCCCTGTAGATTTTCTAAGCTTTCCAAAGAACGAAACCAGTGCCTTGAGCAGCTTTGGGTAGTATGGCTGCCCCAACCAGGGTAAAAGTAGCAAACATTCTGAACTAACCCAATCAGTGTGAGTTCACGGAGGCTGCTTATTAGAAAGCCCTAATTAGAGTTAAGTGCAATTCTGTACCAAGATTTCTTGAGCAATGGGAGAATTGTATTCTGATTGCTACAGGGTATATTCCTTTTAGCTACTCTTTTAGAAAGTGATATTTTTAAGGGTGTTGTAGCAAAATTGTAAAAGCTAAATGAGTGCAGCATGTAACCCTGCTTAAGTAAAGTTCCCTGTACGTACCCGGATCAGTCCAGACTGTGAGTTGAGCCTCCTGTCCAGCAGATGGAGACAGACTAAAACTGAAAAGGGTATCCTATATCAGGACAGACCCTACCCTGCAGCCCTTCAGTATTTGTCTGTCTCCAGCAGATGGATCAGCTCACCCTGCGGTTCCCTGATCTCGGCTTCTTAGCCTTTTCCCAAATTGGGTAGATCTATCTCAGGATCAAGCAAGTACTTTTTCGTTTGTTCAGAATAAAAAAATAAATAAATAAATAAAAAGGCAGTTGGCTCTGGTTTTCTATTTTTCAGGAGACAGTCCTGTCTCCACGCTCTTGTGGGGCTTAGGGGGGCTTTGCCCCTTGTGGAAACATAGCCTAAGCCCCTGTTCCCGGTGATCCGTGGGGGTGAAACTGGTAGACCAGTCACTCCCCCCTTCCCTGGCTGCCCTCAGTTTGCCAAGGAAGCCCCCCTAGGACAGTTCCCTTTGGGATCCTGTCTTTCTCAGTTTTACTTTAGGCTGTAAAAAAAAAAAAAAAGGTTAAAAACAGCAAACCTATTTCTACAGCTTTTCAGTCGTCGGGGGCTGGCAGCCAGGGTGGTTTGGGAGAGGAGCGTGCAGGGTTCAGTCTGCTGCCTCCGCTCCTCTCTGCAGCACATTTTCAGCTCTAATTACAATCAGCTGATTTCCCTGCTCTTCGTGGCTTTTCTTCATTGATCATGCCGCGCTCTGCTGTCTGTCGTGTGGAGAGCCCTCGCATGCTTACCGGGGGATGAAGGGTCCTCTTGGGGGGGCGCGTTCAAATTTAGCCCGGGGTCGCTCTTCTAGTCGCATGGCCAAGCCGTTCCCGGGTTGGCAGACCGCAGGAACGGCGGACATTTTGGGGGTTTCTGCAGCTCCTAATTTGGAGCTGCTTGGCACTGACATCTGATTTGAGCCCTGTGAGTCCCGGCTAGGCAGCATTTTTCTTCAGAATTTGTGCTCCTTATGCATAAATCTTATCTGGCCAGCTTGCAGGAGGAGGAGGATTTTTCCCTGGTCCCCCGCCGGCCAAAGTTCCACGATTAGACCCCCCCTCCCACTCCCGGAGGGGCAGGGGTCTGTTTGGGTGCAGGTGGTCTCAAGGGCCCCCCCTCCCGGACCCTCCAGCACCCCTGGGCATTCCTGATCCAGATCAGAGTCTGGACGTGGCGGAGACGCTTCCTCCTCTAGACAGGGATGATCCTAGGGTCCTCCGGCTTTTTCACAAGGAGGAGTTAGAGCCCATCATTCCTTTTGTCCTTCAGGAATTAGGGATCGAGGGCCCCCCGGCGGATTCCCTGATGGCCGCGCTGCCTAAGCATATGGACCCCGTCCTGGCAGGACTTCGGGCTCAGGCATCGGCTTTTCCTTTCCATGCTATGCACAAGTTGCTGCTCCTTCGGGCACTGACATCTGATTTTTTTCGGGAATGGGAAGCTCCCGAGGCGGGGCTCCGCGTCGGGAGAGCCATGGACAAGCTCTATCCGCTCCCGGAGGACTGTTTGGAGATGCTGAAAATTCCCACGGTGGATTCTTCAGTCTCTGCTGTGACCAAGCACACCACTATCCCAGTGGTGGGTGCTACGGCCTTGAAGGACATGCAGGATCACAAGCTGGAATTTCACCTTAAGCGCATCTTCGAGGTGCTTGCATTGGGAGTCCAGGCGACTATTTGCAGCAGTCTCATGCAGCGAGCAGGCCTTAGGTGGGTTCAGCAATTACTCGGCACCCAGGACCTCCCGACCGCAGAGGCTGAGAAGGCTGAGCGGTTGGAAGGAGTCATTGCGTATGGGGCGGATGCTCTGTACGATCTGCTCCGAATCCAGGCGAAGGCGATGGCCTCGGCGGCCTCTGCTTGTAGGCTCCTCTGGTTGCATAACTGGTCAGTGGACCCGTCGTCTAAGGCGCAGTTGGGCACTCTGCCCTTCAAGGGTAAGTTGCTTTTTGGCGAAGACCTGGAACAATTCATTAATTCCTTGGGTGAGAACAAGGTTAATAAGCTGCCTGAGGACCAGCCGAAACAATCCCGGGCGTTTATGCCTTCTCGTTCCCGTTTCCGGGGCCAACATCGGTATGTAGGGCGTGGTACTTCTGCCAGGGAGTACCCTTCCAGGTCCCAATCTTGGTCCCAGCCCTTTCGAGGGCGCCGGCCCTTCCGCGAGGGGTCCTCTCAGCGGGTCGCCCCGAAGCCCGCTTCGCAATGAGATATGGTCGGCCCGTTCCTCGGTCCCCAACCTAGGGGGTCGCCTCTTCCTATTTTTAGACGAATGGGTCAAGATCACATCGGACCAGTGGGTTCTCAAGATCATCCGCGACGGCTACGCTTTAGAATTTTCTTGGGATCTACCGGACCTCTATGTAGTCTCTCCCTGCGGGCGCCTAAAACGGGATGCAGTGGCCCAAACCCTTACCAGGCTCCGGCAGCTGGGCGCCATTGTCCCGGTTCTGGAGGCAGAGATTGGCGCCAGCCAGTATTCCATCTACTTCATAGTGCCAAAGAAGGAAGACTCTTTTCGCCCGATTTTGGACCTCAAGAGGGTAAACAGGGCTCTCAAGGTGCCCCATTTTTGGATGGAGACCCTGAGGGCGGTCATAGCAGCTGTACATCCCGGTGAATTCCTAGCCTCCCTCGACCGCACGGAGGCGTACTTACTCATTCCGATTCATCCCGAACACCAGAGGTTCCTTCGCTTCCATGTTCTGGGCTAGCACTTTCAGTTCCGGGCGCTGCCCTTTGGCCTCGCCACCGCGCCGCGCACCTTTACCAAGGTGATGGTGGTCGTGGCAGCTGCTCTCCGACGGGAAGGGATCTTGGTCCATCCTTATCTAGATTGGCTCGTACAGGCCAAGTCGGAGATTCTCTGCCGACAGGCAGTCGACCGGGTTCTTGTTCTTCTTACCTCCCTAGGGTGGATAGTCAACTTTCCCAAGAGCCATTTCCAGCCTTCCCAAATGTTGGAATTTCTGGGGGCACGTTTCGACACACGGCTTGGCAAGGTGTTCCTGCCCCATGCTCGGGCATTCAAGCTCATCGATCAGGTGAGCAACCTTATTTCGCTCCAGCTCCCGATGGTGTGGGACTATCTCCAGGTCCTGGGGACTATGGCCTCAACCATCGCCCTAGTCTCCTGGGCTTTTGCACATATGCGACCGTTACAGAGAGCTTTGCTATCCCGCTGGCAGCCGGTGTCTGAGCAGTTTCAAGCGATTTCTTCCGCTTTCGGCCTCTACTATCGCTGACATACAGTGGTGGCTTTCGCTTCCGCATCTTCTGAGAGGAATGCCTCTTCGGACTCCACAGAAGATCATAGTCGCCACAGATGCCAGTCTCTCCGGCTGGGGGGGCAGTCTGCCAGTCTCAGACCACCCAGGGTCATTGGTCCTTGGTCCAAGCCTGCTGGCACATCAATCGGCTGGAAGCCCGGGCAGTACGCCTAGCTCTACAGGTGTTCTTACCCCCTGCTCCAAGGCAAAGCGGTAAGGGTCCTCTCCGACAACTCCATGATGGTAGCTTATATCAACAGGCAGGGGGGCATGAGGAGTTGCCTAGTGGCTCTGGAAGCCAGCCGGCTCCTTGCCTGGGCAGAGCGGCACCTGGATTGTCTAGCAGCCTCCCACATAGCAGCCAAGGAGAATGTACAGGCCGATTTTCTCAGTCGTCAGCGTCTTGATCCAGGAGAGTGGGAGCTCTCGGATGAGGCCATGACCATCAACAGGTGGGGCCCTCCTCACCTGGACCTCATGGCGACTTTGAGCAACTCCAAAGCCAACAGGTTCTTCAGCCGGTGGAGGGAGCACTGTTCGGAGGGAATGGATGTCCTCGCTCTCCCTTAGCCATCGGATGTCCTCCTTTATGTGTTCTCTCCGTGGCCTCTCGTGGCAAAAGTCCTCCAACGAATAGAGCTCCACGAGGGGCCAGTCATCCTGGTAGCTCCTGAATGGCCCCGCAGGCCGTGGTTCGCGGATCTGGTCAATCTGGTGTCGGACGGTCCTCTTCGTCTCGGCCACCTTCCTCGTCTACTATGACAGGGTCCCGTATTTTTTGACCAGGTGGACCGCTTTTGTCTAGCGGCCTGGCTTTTGAATGGTGACGGCTGAGGCGTAAAGGCTATAAGGAAGAGGTGATTACCACCCTCTTGCGGGCACGTAAGCCATCTACTTCTTTAGCTTATGTCCGTATTTGGAAGGTCTTTGAGACTGTCTGTAATGATTCGGGTGTCTCGGCTCGTTCGGCACCGGTCTCCGTGGTTCTTTCCTTCCTCCAAAAGGGCCTCTCCAAGGGTCTTTCCTTCAATTTGTTGCGCGTCCAAGTGTCCACTCTCGGTTCGCTTCTCGGTCGTGTAGAAGGACACCCCTTGGCGTCTCATGTGGATGTCGCTCGGTTTTTGAAGGGCGCAAAACATTTGAGCCCCCCCTTCCGACCCACATGTCCGTCCTGGAATCTCAATTTTGTCCTCCGGGCTCTCTGTGTGGCTCTGTTTGAATCCCTCCGTCGGGCTACACTAAAGGACCTTACGCTTAAGGCGGTTTTCGTAGTTTCTATTTGTTCCGCTCGTAGGGTCTCGGAGATTCAGGCGCTATCCTGTCGGGAGTCTTTTCTGCGTTTTTTGGACTCTGGAGTCTCTCTCAAAACCGTTTCTTCTTTTCTTCTGAAGGTCGTTTCTTCCTTCCATGTTAATCAGTCTGTGGAGCTTCTGGCATTCTCCACGGAGGATGTCACCGGTCCCAATGGGGGCAAACTTCACCGGCTTGATGTGAAACATGTTACTCCGTTATCTTCAAGTCACCAATGAGTTTCGACTCTCCGATCATCTTTTTGTCCTCTGGAGTGGTCCGAGTAAGGGAAAACAGGCTTCTCGGACTACCATTGCTCAGTGACTGAAGGACGCGATTGCCGAGGCCGGTCAGTTCCTGAGGGTCTGAAGGCTCACTCCTTGCGTTCTCAGGCTACTTCGTGGGCGGAGAGTCATTTGGTCTCTCCGCAGGAAATCTGCAGGGCTGCTCCATGGACATCCTGCATACTTTTGCTCGGTATTATCATCTAAACCTGCATGCCCCGGTTTGTGGTTCTTTGGGGCAGCAGGTGCTTCGAGCGGGACTGTCTCGGTCCCACCCGGTATAGGGAAGCTTTGGTACATCCCATGGTCTGGACTGATCTGGGTATGTACAGGGAAAGGAAAATTAGTTCTTACCTGTTAATTTTTGTTCCTGTAATACCACGGATCAGTCCAGATGCCCTTCTGTGGTTCTCTTACTTTCCGCCGACCACTCAAAGCTTTTTCTACAGGTTCCTGGATCGATTTCTCTCATTATATTAAGGACACCGGAAGCATCTATCTGATGTCGACGGATTTGCAAGAGCGCTATTTTACAGAGTCCATTCCTTGTTGATAATTGTTGCCTCTGTTACTCTTTTGAGTTGTGTTTACTTGCTTGATCTTTTTCCTGGGTTATATTAGTCTTTCTCCTTTGACAATGGTTATACTGAAGGGCTGCAGGGTAGGGTCTGTCCTGATATAGGATACCCTTTTCAGTTTGTCTGTCTCCATCTGCTGGACAGGAGGCTCAACCCATGGTCTGGACTGATCCGTAGTACTACAGGAACGAAAACTAACATGTAAGAACTAATTTTCCTGTTTTCTGCTTGCAACCATAGTAAAACAGCTGTGGTGGACAGAAACTTAAACCAAATTGCATGTAGGTGGAAGGGCAAGCTTCAACATGTTAATCAGCTGCTTGAAAACTTTCTCCCCCAGGAAAAGTACAACTGTAGCTTGTATTTTAAAATCTTCATGTGTACTCTTCCATTCAAAAGCAGATGAAACATGTCAGTGCAAACTGTGTGGTTGTGGTAGGTTTCAATTTGAAAGTTGGCCTGGGCTTTCACTTGAAAATTTTGGGGGTGATGAGCACCTGCAGCCTGATTGACAACTCTGTCCAAAATGGCAGCTGCTGCTGCAACTACTGCCTGATTCTGGGCTTCAGACAGGGGTAAGAATGAATGAATGAATGATCATACTATAGCAGAGAAAGTGAGAAATATACAGCAAGCTTCTGCTCTTATAACTTCTCTATTGAAGAGCAACTTAAACAAGCTTGGAATGAAAATTTTAGCTACTGCTTTTGCAGAATTGAAGTCCTGTGGCAGTTTTTACCCACAGCTGAAACGGTCTAGGCAGCTATGCTGACTCACAGTAACTTTTATTTCACCTATGAACTGCCTGGGTTTTACATTAATGAGATGTTATCAGAATTGGTGTAAAGTCCTTGTTTAGCTTCAAGGTGGTTTTATGAATTGCTTCTGTCTTTTTGTCGTATTACCAAAGGATACAGGAGCTGCATTTTTTGCCAGACTTATCTACAGATCAGAACAGAATGGATGTTCGTAATAGCATGGTATTCTTTCTGGTCATGCCAAAGGCAAATACAGCACCAAAAAACAAAAACCTTCTCCTATGCCACTGTTTGATCTGTATTCTCTGAAAATAAAGGCTGACAGCTCTGCAGAAGAGCAAGATCCTGTACCACGTACCATATAAGAGTATGGTAAGTAATCCCAGGCGTTGAATGTGGCAGGTTCCTACTACAACAATCAGACAGTACCTTATTTTCCCAAGCTTTTTGCCTATTTTGTATCTTTGCAAGATAGCTCTGAACACTGAAGTAACAGGATTGGGACCAGGGGCAAACCTATTGCTAATTGAATATGAAATCATAATTCTATGACACAAAAAAAAATGATTTGCAGACTCAGAGTAAGGAGACATTTTCTTATCTGTTAATTTCCTTTCCATTCTTTCTGTTACACTAATCCAGGCCATAACAAGTGGGTTATCTCCCCCTCCCAGCAGATGGAGGTAGACAACACTGTTTTCCTGTGCCATTACAGCCATTATTTAGGAGGTGGTGCTAGCAGTAGGAATCCAGGATACTGACAAAGCTTTGAATCACTCCCTACCCCTTGAAGAATAAACTAGTCCCACAACTGTGAAGTTTTCCTGCAACCTGCCACAGAAGGGAAAAAGGAAAGAAGGACAGCCAACACTAAAGACAAGGTAAAGCCAAGGCTCTCAACCTGACAGCTAAAACAAGCCATCTGCCATAATGCAGCCTTACTTTCTGGGTGGGTCCTGGACTAGTAAAGCAGGACTAATGGAAAGAATATTAGCAGGTAAGAACATTTCTCCTTCCATCTTATCCTCCACCAGTCCAGGCCATAACAAGTGGGATGTGCCAAAATACACGGGTGTGTGGAAGTGAGAGCTGCCTGTTGAATCCCAGCACCAGTGGCTGTGTCCTCCCTCACCAACACATCTAGCTAGTACTGTTTCACAAAGGTGTGTCATGACGATGAAGCAGCTGCCTTGCAAATATCTACTGCTGAGAGTGCCACCAACTCTGTCCAGGACATGGGAAAAACATTTAAAATGGCTGCCAGCTCTGAGGCAACTGCAGCTGACTGCATGTCTGGGCCCTCAAACTGTGGCGGCATTAAAAAGGAGCTTTGCAGAGAAGAGAAAGAAAGGCCAGTCGCTAGGCCAGCCCCAGCTGTACGCGCACACACCAAGCATAGGGATTACCTTCTCAGCCATAGCCCGAAGAAACCTGCAGTGCTCGCAATGGCACATGACCCTCGCAGCCCGATTCATCCCCCTCTGTCGCAGTGGACACATCCCAATGCTCCCCTTCCCTGACTCGCTGCTCCCTGAAAATGAGCTGTTTAGAGGCCTTGCATGCCTTGGCCTCTTTATTTTTTTTTGCTTTATTAAAAAAGGACAGCCAAGAGCAGGCAGATGGGGGGGAGTCAAAGATAGCAGAGCTAAACTGCAACCTTTCTCTCAGTAGCAACAATTTTTCTTTTTGTCAGTTCCCTTCTGCCAAGCACCTTTATGAGGCTTTCTGTGGAGTCTCCAGGATAGGATTCTTCTTTGGTTCCATTATAAGAGTCCACACCAGGCACTCCCAGTGTCTTCAGTGTCCTGGGAAACCAGGACTGGCAATTCATCTTGGTGGAAAAACAGCAACATGGCTCCAAACCTGGTGCGATTTCCCCATCTTCCAAGGAATCTGAATCCCCTTCTTCGTCTGTGGTGTCTGGGTAGGGATACCCTTGGTATGACTAGGCATGTCTCGGGGCCTGCCGATAGAGCTGGAAGAGGGAGCCTGACCGGCTGGGATTCCAGCCAGCCAGGGGCAAGTGAAGCAGACTGCACCTGTACGAAGGCTGGAAGGCCTTGAAAAAATTCCACCCAAGAGAAGGCCACAGGGTCCATGCTTAGCCTAGGAGGTATTGGGGTAGGTACCACTGGATTTCCCTCTCCCATGGAAGGCCCAGGATTACTCAGATCCAGGGTACTACCAGTTAAGGTTGTGGTTGACCCATCCTCTGAATGGGAGGAGCCAAGCTTAGCAAAGGCCTGGGAGGCCAACTCTCCTTCGGCCTCCTCACAGTGCTGACAAAAGAATCCAGGTCAGACTGTGCAGCTCTATAACAAGCAGCGCAGAAAGAAAAGCGTTTTGTTTCTTTGCTGTCAGAGCCATTGGCGACTGTGTTCAGATGGCTCACGCTTAAAATTTTATGCACACAGATTTCGGGCGCCTACGCAGCCCATGTGCCCGGCTTTACTTGTATTCTGCACCTAGTAAGTTGTGCATGTATGTGCACAGCACAGAGCAGACATACACTACACATACCAGCAATACAGGCACAAAAGCACATGCAAAATGTCGCTGCCGCAGCCTGCCACATACTGTGTCAACCAAGCCTAAAGTGGGGCCTAGCCCACAGAGGGCCAATTAACCCATTCAGAAGCCCACTTCTCTTTAGCCCAATGGGACTGGGAACAACTTCAGTGCAGCGCACTGAGCAAGGAGATGGGAGGAAATCCTTTTTTCTTTTTTAAACTCACCTGGGCTCAGCGCTTACCGGCTGAGTACAGAGACAATCTCCAGCTGCGTGAGGAGAGGGCTTTGGCCGTCACCGCTGCGCTTGGCTTCTTGCACTCACTGCCTTTCAGCTGCTTCAGCAGTAAAGTCCACACCAGAATCCAGCTACCAGACCAAGGCACCCTTCTGAGGGATCTCAGGAATTCTCAGTTGTGGGGAGGGAACTTAAGGTATCACTGCAGAAGAGCGGTGCTCAGTCTTTTCTCCAATTTAAAAGAATTTCTTCTTCCAAAAGGTACAGCGATCCCCATAGGGAAAGCATGTCTGCATCTGCTGGAGACAGAGAAATACTGAAGGGCTGAGGTCACTGCAGGGGTGTATCTAGGGTGACGGCAGTTTTGAAACCTGACTGGCTCCAGCTGCTGGCAGGGCAGCATAAACCCATTAGTCTCAAGTCCATATAGCTACACACTAGGAAACTACATAAGGCTGTCAAATAAGAACAACCCTTCCCCTCACTGCTTTTCAACCTGTACCCAACAGCCTTTCAATTGTTACTACCAAGCAGCACCTGGAATTTTCCTCTGCCCCATCTCAAAGTGTTAGGTGCCTATGCCTGGCATGTGGGTTTTCACTGGAGACAAATCTAATTACTTGTAAAAATTCTGCATAGCTCCTTTAGTGCCTGGCTTCTTTTCTTGACCCCCCAAGCTGTGAGCCAACACTATTGCATTACAGTTCAGACAAAGCCTTAAGAATAGGAAAATTAGTTCTTACCTGTTAATTTTCATTCCTGTAGTACCATGGATCAGTCCAGACTGTGGTTGAGCCTCCTTTCCAGCAGGTGGAGACAGACAAACTTGAAGGATATCCTATATGAAGACAGAGCCTATGCTATAACCCTTCAGTATAACGAATGTCAAAGTAGAAAATAACAAAACCAGAGTAGGATCAAGCAAGCAACCATAAAGCTCAATAGAGCAAAAGGTAGAACAATTAACGAAACAAGTTATGTCTAACTGCTCTTGCATATACTTGGTACTTGGACAACCAAGGCTTCCGGTGTATTTGCTCAGTATTGTTGCACAAAAGGAAGTCTAAAAAGAACTGCAACCTGCAAGAACAAGCTTCGAGAGGACAGAAAGAGAGACAAACAGGGAAGGGCATCTGGACTGAACCGTGGTACTACAGGAACAAAAATTAACAGGTAAGAACTAATTTTCCTTTCCCTGTATTTTCCCGGATCAGTCCAGACTGTGGGATGTACCAAAGCTCCCCTAAACCAGGTGGGATCGAGACAGTCCCGCTCGAAGCACTGGTAGACCAAAAGAACCAAAGAGCCGAACTCGCACAGCCAGGCGGTAGTGTCGATCAAAAGTAGGTAAGGATGTCCAAGTGGCGGCACTGCAAATTTCCTATGGAGAGAACAATTGAAGGTTCGCCCAGGAAGTAGCTCCAAAACGCAGTGAATGAGTCGTTAGAACCTCGGGAACCGCCCGAGCATGACAAAGATAAGGTGAGAAGATCGCTACCTTCAACCAGCGCACTATAGCGGACTCAGAAGCCGGCTTACCCCGATTGGACCCACTCAAGAGGACAAAGGATGGACTGAAACATGAAGGCCATTGGTAATGAGGTAGCGACGTAGAACTCGTAAGGCATTAAGGTAACAAAGAACGTCACTAGTTGCAGGGGAAACGTGGGGAGTTCCGCCGACTGGAGGACATGGAGGTTAGAAGAACCTGCACCAAGAAGGAAGGGCCCGTACAAGAGATACCCCGGAGTCGGAAGGACGCAAAGAGGTTCTCGACCAGACAGCGCTAGGATCTCCGAACTCCGACGAGCAGAGGAGATAGGGACCAGAAACCAGTCTTAAGTGGAAGAGCCTTCAAGGTAGCGCGACGGAGAGGTTCGAACAGAGCCGCAGAGAGGGCGCGAAAAGAACTAGATGAAAACTATGACGGGCAAGCGGCGGAGAAGGCGGACGGGGATGTTTGACGCCCATGAAGCAGAAAATTGCAGCCAGGTGACTGCTCAGTGACGACCTTTCACCCGACCCAGGAGAGAGCCGAGAGGGGAGACAAACGTACCGAGAACGAGAGGAAAGACCCTCAGAGAGCCTGTCTTGAAGAAGAAAAGACTAATGAGAACGGGGCAGAGTATGCTGAGAAACCCAACTCCGCACAAACAGCCTCAAACACGTTCCAGATATGCATGTAGTCCAGAGAAGTTGACCGTTTCCGGGCCCGCAGCCAGGCGGAGAAGACCTCCTCCTAATAGCACTTGCGCCGGAGACGTCGTCGTTCAAAGGACAGGCCGCTAAACAAGCGCGATCGGCCTGGACGGAAAATACAGGTCCCTGACTAGGGAGCCAAGGAAGATGGCGAAGCCGCAGAGGTACATCTGTCACTAGATTGAGAAAAGAATCCGTGAACTCGAAGTCCCGGCGGAGGGCACGAACGCGAAGAGACTATGGCAGCCACGAGAAAATGGAATATGCCACTGTGAAAAACGAGAGGTACGAGGAATGCCCCGGGGCAAGACGGCACGAGTATGCTCACAGGGTGCCCCTGCGGAGAAGCGGGACCTTGAAAGCCCGGTTGACTCTTGTGAGGTCTAAGACTGAACAAAGAAAATAGGATAGTGGCCTGCGGCAAGAACGCTGTCTGGAACCGGGGCCTCCGCGCCCAGACACAGGAGCTTGGCGGAGGTTTGCTCCACCGTGTGTCGCAGGGACCGACCGCACGGGGAAACACAAAAAGATTCTGACAAACTCGAGGAAAGCGAAGACGTACCCGTCTCTGAGAACGTCAAGGACACACTGGTCTGACAGGATCTGAACCCAGTCCGCGGAGAACAGGGAAAAGGCGACCGCCCCAGAAGGGGACCGAAGAATGAGGTAAGGAAACTCCAGAGTGTGTGCAGGCGGAAGGATTGAGCGCGTGGGCTAACCCTCGCGAAAGGGATGGCGCCCACAAGAATGCTGCGACAAAAACTGTGATCAAGAAGGAACAAACCCCCTGAGGAGTCACAGTGCCCACGTGGGGTATACCGCCTCTGGCCCCAAAGCGTAGACGAGAGGGTATAAGGGACCGGGATGGGTTCGGATGGGCCACCAGGAGCTGACGGCCCTTATTTTCCCCTAAGGAATCCCTAGATTCTCAAGGTCCTGGACAAGGAACAGCTTACCTTTGAACGGCAACATATCCCACCGGGCTGTGGACGCTGGAGCGGCCAACCAGTGGCGCAGCTAGAGGAGCCATGTGGCGGACATCGCTGAGGCAATCGCCTTTGGCTGGAGGCGGAGAAGGGTCGAATGCACAGCCTCTGGCCACGGGAGGTCCCGGTTGCAGAGGAAAATTGATGTTGACCCCATCCGAGACCGGCCCGCAGCAGGAAACTGCAGCAAATAGTGGAACACACCCCCGGCGCTAGAACATCAAAGTGCGCTTCACAGGAGCCTCGAGCAGGCGTACTGGGGCCGCTTGAAAGCCGGGAAAAACTCTCCTGAAACGTGACCGCATAAGTAGCCCACAGAGAGATTATTGGGTTTTTTGGGGGGTTTTTTAAACGAAGAATGCACCGGGAGGGGGAGCTTGTTCAGGGCACGGCCCGGCCGGGGAGCCTGCCAATGCCTCAGGCGCAACTGTTTGGGCGTGGGAGGAAGGGGAAGGCACTTGCTGAAAACCGGAATCCCGCCCGGACCGGAGCACCAGGAGTGGAAGGGAGCTTACGCGACCGGATGGGCTATAGGATCCGGGAGTACTGGATCCGCCGGGGGGGGGGGGGTCAGAGAGGGGGACACACCGGGACCACCCACACCCCAAGGGACCCCGGGGGCTCAGTAGCCAGTCGAACTGTCAGCAGCACGGAGTGGGGAAATGTCATTTTATTATTATTTATTTTTTTAAAAAAATGTTTTTTTTGTAATTGTTTTGTCGGGGGGCGGCAGAGAAAAGGTTTGATTGACAGCCTGGAGGCCAGGAGTGAAGCAGGGGGGAATCCTGCTGACTCTTGCCTGTCTGGCTGCCGGTTCAAGGCCTGCTAGGACCAGAAAAAGAAAAAATACTGGTCTACTGCTGCAAATAAGCTGGAGGTAGGGGACTACCTGCAACTTATAATAAAAGTGAAAATTCCTCTTCTAAATCTTTTTTTAAATTGAGCGCAGCAGTCGGGTTCTAAACCCTCTCGGCAGCCGGGGGGGGGGGGGGGGGGCGGAGACGAGACCCGGTCCCCACACCTGGAAGCGGGACGGACTCAGGCTATGTAGCGCACAAGGGGCAAAGCCCCCCTGAGACCGGCAAGAGCCGGGAGACAGAACAGTCTCCCACAGAAGAAAAGAAAAAAATCACTAAAGTGTTCCTTTACTACGACGGAAAATAATAAGTACTTGATCCGTGAGGAAAGAAGAAAGGCTGACTAGCCTGAAGCAGAGAATGAAGGGTGAGCTACTAACACTTGCTGGAGACAGACGAATACTGAAGGGTTATAGCATAGGCTCTGTCCTCATATAGGATATCCTTCAAGTTTTAGTCTGTCTCCACCTGCTGGAAAGGAGGCTCAACCACAGTCTGGACTGATCCGGGTACGTACAGGGAAACAAACAGATTCAGGACAAAGCTCCTATGCCCATATCATCTGAAAAGAGCATTTTCACCCTCTTCCAGAGTTTAAATTTGCAGAGCTCTGTGAATCTATATGCAGTGAAGAAGTGTCATTCTATACAAGCATGTATTTCAGCAGCAAGAGAAACATACTGCCTTAAAAAACTGCAGCCCTTCTGCTTGTATTATGGAATACAAGCAGGGACAACACAATGCTTCTGATTTAGCAAAGGCATTTTACTATAATTTGGATGGACAATATATAAAAAAAAAAAAAAAGCTTCACCTACACAAGTGCCATAAAAGATACAATGGGCAGAAGTTATAGAAAAATGGATATAGCAAGAATGATCAAAACCCAGCAATGGTGCTAGCTATTTCAAAGACCCAAACAGTAAAGCTAAATGTGTTTATAAACTTTTACTACTACCATTGAGCTTTGGTTCCTGTAAATCTGTAATAGCAGATGATGCTTTTACAGGGAACTGCACATAGTGACACAAGCAGAAGCTTGTGCTTTGAAACTAACAAGTTACTCCAGCTCTGGTAATAGCAAAACTGGGAATCCGCCTGCACTGGAATTTATCGGATTGTGGATTTGAACAGCATGTGTGCATTCCTCATGAAACATGTTTATTTTGAGGACTAAAACCTCTCTTTCAAACACATACTTTTTGCTTTACTGGGGCCTACAGTTGCTTTGACTCCTTAGTATGTCAAAGTTTTCAAAATCTTTAATCTTCAGTCACATTTGCATTTCTTTAAAATTCAGACAAGCACTGACCAACCAGACTTAGGAGTTTTTAACATCTTTTATTAAAGCCATGCATAATGAAGAGATTTATTCATTTTCCTCGCTTCGCAGTCTGGCATTGGGATTTGTGATCTTTATCGCAAGCTGAGCCGCCCTCTCTACAATGGTCTTACGGTTCTTGGAAGAAACATTGTGGGCAATTTCTGCACAAAAGGACCTGAAAGGGGGGGGAGAAAAAACAAAAAAAGTGTCTGTATTCCACATCATGTTATCTGCTATAAGGCTCCAAAGTCTACTACAGCAGAATTCTGTAACCACTTGCCACTATCTACCCAGCCAGTCTGCTGTAGCAGCAGGAAGGGCCAGGATTCTCCCCCTAACACCATCCCCTCCCACACAGCTGAATGGTATAGCAGCGCACAGTATACAGTAGCCTGCTATGAGCAGTCTGCACATGTGCAGCAGACCAAACAGGACACATAACTGGCTATTATATACCGGTAGGTGTCTTGCATGGTGCAGAGATATGACTCTGTCAAGCTGCAGAGATGTTTCAAGGTCAACCAGCATAAAGCCAGCAGTAAGGCTTTGGTACACTTGGGTATAAGCTGCCTAACATGGGAGGGAGGACGAACTTTGCTACAAACCCCTGCCAAAAGCAAAAGTGGATAAGGAACAACCTCCTGCAGGCAGTAAAGTTTGTATAAACGGAAGCTCTAGTGCAAACAGCAGTGATAAGGTGCAAGGAAGGGCAATGACCAGATCTAACAGAGTCAAGCAGGGATACCTGGGTGACAAATAGGCTACACCACACAGGGTAACTATTCCAGGGGCTGCTTTCTTATGGCCAGATGTCTGGCTGACCTACAGTCTGAAGTGAGGATTGAACTGAGGCCAGTAAGGGGGTCATGCCAGAGCAGCACACAACCTACCTCCCCCTCCCCCCCACATTGAGCACATCACCTTCATAATATTCTTACCCCACTGGCGATGAGGCATCCATGCCTCAGCAGCACAGCTGAGTCTGAGAGAATCATATGCAAGGCACTTTCACTCTTGCCTTGTGACTCTAGGGACCCAGTTTACCAAAAGTGAAAATGGAGAAAGTTTATCTTCACATCAGGCCCAACTTACCTATTGCTCATCATGAGCACCTCGAGCTCTCGGACATTGTGCACCAGAAACTTGCGGAATCCAGAGGGCAGCATGTGTTTGGTTCTTTTGTTGCTCCCATAGCCAATGTTTGGCATCAGGATCTGGCCCTTAAACCTCCTGCGAACTCTATTATCAATGCCTCTGGGTTTACGCCAGTTACGCTAGAAGGAAAGGATTGCATCACATTAGAAATGGAAAACAAGATACAAATAAAATAGTGAAGCTTTAGTATTTGATAGTCTGCCCTTTCCTAAACCAATGAGTTATGTTCCCCTGCCAGCAGATGGAGACGGAGTCAGGTTGCAAAGCTGTCGTCACCCTACATATACCCCTGCAATGACCTCAGCGTGCCAGTATTCTGACTCCAGCAGATGGTGGACGAACCTCTCCCTATGGGGATTGCTGTACTTTTTGGATGGAGAAATTTGACATTCTAAATTGAAGAAAATCGAGCCCCGCTCTCCTGCAGTGATACCTAAAGGTCCCTCCCCCAGTTAAGAATTCCTGAGGCGATTTCCAAGACCCCTCAGAGGTGAGCCTTGGTCTGGTAGCAGATTTCCGGCATGGACTTTGCTGCTTAGGCAGCTAAAAGACAGTGGAGGCAAGAAGCAGAGCTCGGTGGTGACGGCTAAAGCCCCCCCCCCTCCGCAATCGGAGACAGTATCTGTACTCAGCAGATAAGCTGAGCCCAGGTAAGTATAAAAAAAAAGGAAGATTTACCTCCCAGTGCAGAAATGATTAGAGCGAGTTTTGGTAGGTCTTCCCTTGGTCTCCATGCTTGGCGTGCCATACCAAGGTCGTTCCCACTTCCATTGGGGGCAAGGGGAACTGGGCTTTCGAGTGGGTTGAGCAGCCCCCACTATAGACTTGATTGGCACACTGTGTGGGTAGGCCAAGGCAGCGCCATCTTGCCCTCCATAGGATGTCAGTACGCCCAGTGCATCGGCTCTGCGCATGGGCTCTGCATGTAACATCAGGCACGTACCTACGCGCACATCTTTTAAAGCGTGCGATACAGAAAGAGCTGTGTGCACGCTTCACTATACCCCACCCGGACACTCGAAATTTGTACACAAATTTTTAAGCGCGAGCCAAGAGAGCGCACAATTACCTCTGCCACCAACCAAGAAACCTAAGCACCTTGCTCTCTGCAAAGCCTGCCATATTAGAGCCTCGCAGTTGGCACTGTGAGGAAGCCCAAGGAGAACTGGCCTCCTCGGACTTTGCTAAGCCAGGCTCCTCCCGTTCAGATAACGGGTTGGTCACTGGTGTTGAATTGAGTTCCTAGGTACTTCAAGGTTTGGGACGGCATTAGATAGCTCTTTGCTAGGTTCACCACCCAGCCCAGAGCTCTCAACCTCTCTAGGAACCACTGTTCTGCCAGCTGACAGTGGTCCGCCGACTTTGCCCAAAGCAACTAGTAGTCAAGATATGGGTATAATCAGCATTCTTTCCTTCCGAAGGGCTACTGCCACCATCACTTTGGTGAATGCACGTGAAGCAGTCGCCAAACCGAAAGAAAAGGCACAAAAATGAAAATGGTCTCCCAAAATCATAGATTGCAGGAACTTCTAGTGCTCCTGCCTGATTTGGCTATGTAGGTACACCTCTGTGAGGTCTAGTGATATCAGGAACTCTTCCTTGCGAACTGCCGCTATGATCAAATGTGTATCCATACGAAACCATGATTCCTTGAGGGCTACATTGACCTTCTTTAAATCCAATATCAGACTGAACATTTCTTCCTTTTTCGGCACTCCCCATTCTTCTCGTGGAATCTGCACCATCGAACTTAGCTGTCGCAAGTGGTACACCATGTCATGAACCATTGCCTGTTGTGTGAGAAGCGCAAGGGGAGTCAATGGAAAAATTACTTACCTGATAAATTTCATTTTCCTAAATGTAGACAGATGGACTCAGGACCAATGGGCATTGTGCTCTCCTGATAGCAGATGGGAGACAGAGTCAGATTTCAAAGAAGCTGACATCAGCCTACATATACCCGTGCAACATGCTTAGCTCTTTAGTATTCTCTTTGAAAAGCCAGTTTGGATATATGTTGCTTAATACTTGATTAACCTTGAACTGTTTCAACTGATTAAAAAAATTTTGGAACTGGAGACCACCAGTGCACTGAAACAATAAATGCCAACACCTGGGCAACTGCGGGTGTCTTGAACTAGAGGTAGGCTGTGGCTTACCTGTACTTGCTCAGTCTCAAGATTTGATATCCAGGTTCTCTATTTCTGGAGCAGCAGTGGGCGGGATGCCGAGTCCATCTGTCTACACTAAGGAAAACGAAACGTAATTTCTCCATTTCCTAGCGTGTAGCCAGATGGACTCAGGACCAATGGGATGTACAAAAGCTACTCCCCTACAGGGTGGGAGGCTACCCGTGGCCCACTTAGTGCTGCCCTTGCAAAAGCTGTATCCTCCCTGGCCTGAACATCCAGGCGGTAGAACCTGGAGGTGGTGTGTAGGGAGGACCATGTTGCCGCCCGACAGATCTCGGCTGGCGAAAGCAGCTTTGTTTCAGCCCAGGAGACTGCCTGGGCCCTTGAAGAATGCACCTTGAGCTGTAGAGGTAATGGTTTTCCTTCCTCTATGTAGGCTGCATGAATTACTTCTTTGATCCAGCGGGCTATGAATCAGGAGACCAGGGTTTGAGTCCCGCTGTCACTCCTTGTGACCTTGGGCAAGTCACTTTACCCTCCATTACCTCAGGTACAAACTTAGATTGTAAGCCCTCCAGGGATAGGGAAATACCTACACTACCTGAATGTAATCCACTTTGAAGCGCTGGAAAAAAAAATGCAAAAAGGGATACACCCCTTCCTGGTCCGACTCCGCCTGAGGACGTTTAATGCCTAGCTGTTTAAGCACATGTGGAATCAAGGGGCACAATTCTTCCTTGTGAAACACCAGACAACTTTAGGGTCATCCCCTTCAGTCACCGGCGCCTCCTCCAGATCCGGATTGGAAAGGTCCTGAGGGGACTCTGCCATCGGAGACCCATCCAGCAGAACATTATCACCTTCGGACTCCTCCATGGGGCTGCCTCGCTGCCCAGCCAAGTCGAGCACCTTCCGGATGTTGGGCATGGTCTTTCTGCAGGCCTTAAGTCACTTTATAGCTGACCCTGAGTACAAGGGCACTTTCTCCCTGCTGCCTTTCTAACCAGATAGGCTCTGTAGAGAAGCAACACAAAATCTGAAGACAGGACTTGAGAATCCTCCTGCATTTAGGTCTCCTCATTTTTCAAAGCTTCCAGCCTCTGCATAGCAGATGATAGAGGAGGAGGGCAATCCCCTGCTTCCCCAGGCATCTCAGGTGCTGCTCAGACTACACTCAAGATGGCCGCCATTCTTGCGCTCACAGGAAAAGGATCTGTGGTGGCTCCAGTCTTTTACATGCTGAAACAGGAAAGCTGCCTTCCCATGATCCTTGGCCAGTGCCATGTGCCTCTTTGTCACTTGCTGTGGCAGTCTCATCAGCGCTGTGCCTCCCAGCTACCACTGGCTCTCACCTGGGGCCGGTATAGAAACATAGAAATGACGGCAGAAGAAGACCAAATGGCCCATCCAGTCTGCCCAGCAAGCCACGCAGTTCATCCATTTATTTTATTTTTTTTTTCCCCACCCTTTTTCTCCCTCCCACCCATCACTATTGGCTTCCAGCACCCTCCGGCCCCAACTCCCACCCCTCCACCATGCAGAGAGCAGCGCCGTATCAGCATCCCAGTGAACATCCAGCTCAATCAGGGGTAGCAACCGCCGCAACAAGCAGGCCACACCCCTGCCCCATACTCTTACCCACCCCTGCTTTGTTTGTTTCTTGTTTTTGTTTTTTGGAGATGGCAGCCCTTCGTGAAGGTGGAACACCAACCACTGGCCACTGGCATCCCGCTCCATGAATGCCTCTGTGGCTACTGCCGCTCCGTGCAGTGTTTTGCTGCCTGAAGGTGGAACCCCAACTACTGGCCACTGGCATCCCGCTCCGTGAATGCCTCTGTGGCTACTGCCGCTCCGTGCAGTGTTTTGTTGCCTCCTCTTTATTTACGCCCACTAGACTTGATGGATCCACAGTGTTTATCCCACGCCCCTTTGAAGTCCTTCACAGTTTTAGACTTCATCACTTCCTCCGGAAGGACATTCCAGGCATCCACCACCCTTTCCGTGAAGAAATACTTCCTGACATTGGTTCTTAGTCTTCCTCCCTGGAGCCTCAGCTCGTGACCTCTGGTTCTGCTGATTTTTTTCCCGACGGAAAAGGTTTGTCGTTGTCTTTGGATCATTAAAGTTTTTTAAGTATCTGAAAGTCTGAATCATATCACCCCTGCTCCTCCTTTCCTCCAGGGTGTACATATTTAGATTCTTCAATCTCTCCTCGTATGTCATCCGATGAAGATCCTCCACCTTCCTGGTCGCCCTTCTCTGTACCGCTTCCATCTCGTCTTTGTCTCTTTGTCTGATCACTGATCACTCAGAGCCAGCTGAAATTGAGAACCCCTCTCCAAGCCACCCTGTAAAATGATCTGCTTTTCCTTTCTTTTTGTAATAGATAAAGACAAAAGTACTTTCCTCAATGCTGCAGAGTGGGTTCTTGACCACCAGCTAATCGAAATCCCCTCAGTGTCCAGGGACAAGCCAGCAGTAAGGGTCACCAACCCCTTGCTCGTTCACCTCAACCAGGGACCTAACAACCCCCTAGAAGGAAAGCTCCTGAAAAAAAAAAAATTTCTAACTCCAGACTGCAGGTTTTAAAGCTCTACCATCTGCTGGAGATAGCGAAATACAGAGGATCTGCAGGTAGTACACTAGGTTAAGTAGTAGTATCAGTAAAGCTTTTCTTCTGTCTCCATCTGCTGCAGGCAAAACCCAGGAGTTTAGACTGACCTAGGTATGAATAGGAATATATTTAAATCAATCTTACATTTGGGGTATGAACTGGACCTGTGCTACCTTTTAATAATTCTTTATATATTACTCGCATACATTATATTGTAAAAACGTCAAATGATGGAGGCACATTACAGACATTTATTGAGGCATACATTTTGAGAACAAACGTCCACTCTGTCCGATACCTCAAATTTGCTAGTCTATAAGGTGGCCTTTTTGTTACTACAAACTAACAGGGCCTTCCCCTCTGGAAATTACAGCATTGTAAGTTTACCAACTAAGTTTCAGCAAGTGAGATTAACTAACTTGTCCAATGTCACACATACTTTGTAAAGAGAATAATCTAATTGGGATATGCCTGATTCACAGGTATTCACAAAAATCCTTCTCTTTTGACTAAAATGTAAAATTCATTTGGTCATATACAAGAATGCTCATAACACCTTAAACCTTGGATTGCCCCTAACATAAATTATTTCATTCATCAAACAAACGATGCAGTAAATTTCTACTCTTGTAGATGACTGATGTCATTCGAGATGAACGAATACGTAATGGTTGTCCTTGCAACCTACACACTTCAAATACATGCCAGAGGTCATTCCTGTTTTCAACTCCATTCTAGTACCATTAGACATACAATTTTATACGGCTTCTCCCCAAAGATTCAAGGCTGTAACAAAACCTAGGGCTTCTTTCAAAGACACCTACCTTAATCTTGACATAGCGATCTGACTGGTGGCGGATGAATTTCTTGGTTCTTTTCTTGACGATCTTAGGTTTCAGTAGAGGTCTCAGGGCAGCCATACCACCTTTGGAGGAAAACACGCAAGATATGCCATTATACAAAGTAACATCTAATTGAAAGGTCCACCTCTTGCTAATTTAGTTAAGACTATTTCAATCTTGAATACAATATTTCCTATTTGCATTTCAAATTGCTATTTCTGTTGTGACTTAAATTAGACCTTAAAACTAAGCTTCATCAGTTGACAGTATATTTAAATATTTCTCTTAACATATCAGTAATGATTTGAGAAGGGCATCAGGTAATAAAAAAAATTATGTTCCCCTGATGAAGAATGAGCAGTTCAAAACATGGACCCATGTTCAGATTTGAATTTGAGAACATTGGGAATTGAGCTCACTGGGAACAAATTTAAAAAGATAACATTTCTGAATTAGTTAGAAATAGACAATATAATGCAGAGAATTTTATCTGCATAAATTAAAACAAAAAAAGTTTTCCAGTGCTGATATATCTTCAATAGCATTATATGCATTATCGGGTGCAGATATCTTTTCAGTATCTTTGCATGGATTATGACCTATGATTAAATATAAGGCTGAATACTAAAAGTAGTATTTGAATATTCAGTCAGTTGCTGAAGCCTAATATGAAGTTCTAATTTAGGTGACATCAATAATAGCAATTTGAAATGCAGATAGTGGGAGATATAGTGTGCTGAAGATTATACAAGGAAATACATCAGAACTCTTTACCATATCCAGGAAAATGCAGTCAGCTTACTGGAATCTTGTACAGACATTACATTACATTTAATAAATAGTAAAGTTTGATCATTTATCCAGCAGAAGCGATAACTCTGCCTGGACACACACAAGCTTGTGGCAGATTATCTTCCATGTACTAGTCAGTGATAGAACTAGTCATGGAATGGGTAATTCCTCTGCGTCACTTTCCCTCCCTTATCCGAAGCTGGAGGAGTACGGACAGCTCTCCAGGTGCTATCACAGGAGGTTACACCGCATGTGTTTTTAAGAGTTATGAAACTTTTTAAAGCCAGTACCGAGATCATGCACAAAGGCGCATAAGACTATTCCTATTCACCAATATATAGCTTATACATTGTGTCAGATCTCCCAAAAAAAGCATGGGGATAACCTGCACAGAACGGCAGTTACAACCCAAAATAGCAATGATATGACTTCATTGAGGCTCAAAGAAAGCCTGGGGAGGCTAACAATCAGGCCGATACAGTACAGTGCGCTCCGGTAGAGCGCACTGTTAATACGTGATTGGACGCGTGTTTTCCACGAGCTAGCTTTACCCCTTATTCAGTAAGGGGTAATAGTGCGTCGAAAACACGCATCCAACCGCCCCGAACCTAATAGCGCCTGCAATATGCAAATGCAGGTAGGGCCGCACATTTTACTTTCAGAAATTAGCGCCTACCCAAAGGTAGGCATTAATTCTCTGAGCACAGGAAAACGCACAGAAAAGCAGTTTTTACTGCACCCTCCGACTTAATATCATGGCAATATTAAGTCGGAGATCACGAAAGTTAAAAAAAAGTTTAAAAAAAAAATTTGAAATCGGCCTGCGGCTCGAAAACCGGACGCTCACTTTTGCTGGCGTCCGGTTTCCGAAACCGTGGCTGTCAGCGGATTTGAGAACCGATGAGTGTCGGCTCTCAAACCCACTGACAGCCCCCGCTCCTGTCCAAAAAGAGGTGCTAGTGTCCCTAGCGCCTCTTTCTACAGCGGGCCCTCATTTGAATACAGAATTGCGTGCACAAGAGAATGGCCTGTTCGCCCGCTCTCCCGCGACTTTTACTGTATCGGCCCGAATGTGATGGAACTGGCCACGATTGAGAAAGATGAGTGAGGACTGAGAGATCAGATAGAAGACAGGAGTGGGGCCAGGCCTAGATTTGTCAATAGTACACCAGGTCTGTGCTTAGAGCAGCAGAAATCGGCCTTAGACCTTCTGCCCCGTTGTCTAACTTTGGGGGACCCGAGGAAAAATGGGGATAACAAGGGGCGACAGCATCAACAGTGCCTAGAGGGTGCCAACATCCTAAATCCGTCAGAGTGCGGCAAGGGTTAGATTCGGGAATTTTATAAGCAAATCTCCCTAAAGAGGTTGAACTTAAACTGGGAAGAACGGATGGGCTATTTTGATCGTTAGCTGCAGTCATTTACCATGTGACTACCAGTCTAAACCTGGTTCCATAGCCCAGTAAATAAGAGTGCCCGGTACATATATCCCCCAAGTGGGGAGCGGGAGACAGGAATTCCGGCATGACAGACATAGAGCCAAATTCTTCCAATCTTACTTAAATACTATTTACGATATAGCCAGTTTGATATGTTCAGAATCACAATCCTAGATAAACGCTTTAGAGCTCATTGCACGAGACTGCGCACATCGCACAGAGCAGCGTGCAACGACCGTGGCAATACACTTAGCGCTAACAACACAAAGAGCCCAAGTTGTAACACCGGCACATCAAGCCGCAGAATAGAGGTGAAGCCAGTTACCAACAAACTACTTCATATCTCCTAGAGGCTCCCGGTATAACCAGGACCGCATCTTAAGCGACGAATACACAACCGGAGCCCCACCCACCTACTCCCTCCCCGTCTTTCTTCCCAGCCGCTAATAGCAACAAGAAACTCCAATATCCCGGTAACAACTCCTGGGAGTGGCGGCAATAGACGAGAGCGAGCCTAGGGTAACCGATGATCCGCGCAGCCTACACAAACATCGCGAAAATCCCTCCTTCCACTATCAAAACATTCCCAGCATCCTGCGATGCTTCCGTGAGCACGCGGGATACCGGTCAGGAGCCTAAATACCCCTGTTCCAAGTCAGATGTCGGTGGATTCTGCTCACCGGTTCGAAAATCCTTACGTTCACAGACAGTCCTGCAAAAAAAAAGAAAGTGCAAAGGCTGTCGGGAAAGATAAGCGTGCTCGAAGGGACGTATGAAGAGCGCGAAGGATGCCGGGAAAGATAAGAAAGGCGGAAGTGGCGAGCGCAAAACATGCCAGGAACGGTAGGCAGGACAGAAAGGAAGAAAGAAAAGCACGGATTTTCTTTATCTTTTTATTTTAATCATTCTGTATATTACTTTAGCAACACGTAAAATTGTTATGCCAGTAAAGTTATCTGAATCTGAAGGGAGAAGCAAGACAGAAGAGATGAGCGAGAAGGATGCCGGGAAAGGTTAGGCAAGCCGGAAGGGCAGGGGAACGTAAAGGCAGTTGGCATTGATAAACAGCGGAAGCGTTTCTGTCGGATAGTTTTGAGTTCGGACCTAGTGACGTGTTTCTGGCCGGAAATGATTTCTTCTAGAGCGGTGGCTGGTGCTGGAAGCTGCCACGTTTGAGGCTGGACCTGCGAAGATAGCGGCGGCACCATGGTAAGGTGTCTCTGTGAAAGGAGCTTTTCTGTTGGGCCCTCGAGGGAAAGGAAGTGGAGGGTAGTCAGCATCCAGGAAGGAGGCTAGGACCTTAGAAAAAGCTATGAAAGTGTAGGAAAGGGTTATCTGCTGTTCACCTTTTCTCCTATTCCTCCCCAGTGAGTAATAAAATGAAATACTACAGCTTATCCTTTCCTTGCAAATTGGTCTAAGGTAGTGTCGCTGCCCCTATCTCCATGACTAGCAGAAATTATACACTTCTGCTAGAAAGCGCATTAATCTAATGCTATCGTAATTTGCAATTTGATGAAATAGCTCCTATTGGCATCTAGCCTAGAGATAGGCAGCACTTGCTTTCCTTTAAAATCAGAAGATACAAAGGTTTTCCTCAGGATTTATTTAAAACAAACCGTATATGAACTGAAAGGCTGTGTTTTAATACCCGAGGCTTGTTATAAGAAGTTGCCATAGTGAGTCAGACCAAGGGTCCATCAAGCCCAGTATCCTGTTCCCAATAGTGGCTGATCCAAGTTGCAAGTACCCAACATTAAATAGATCCCACGCTACTATTCCTTATTGATTAATAGCAGAGTATGGACTTATCCTTTCCTTTGGTACACCTTATCTGGTTTATATTCAATGTGCCTATCCTTTGGGATAGCTTGCCTTGTCCATATGTTTGACATGACAGTTCTCAGATTGTTAAATGTTGTTTTTCTTAAATGTCTTCAATAGTTTTATGTAACAGGTTGTTATAATTGTAAACCGGAGTGAAGGCTACTCTGCTCTACCTCGGTATCTAAAAAATGCTAAATAAATAAAATAAATTATCCAGGAACTTATCCAAACCTTTTTTAAACACAGTGGGGCCGATGCAAAAATATTCGCGGAAAGTGGGCACTGACTTTTCAGCACCCGCTTTCTTAACAGATGCATGGTGCCCCCAAGGGGGGTGCCATGCAATATTTAAGTTAGGGGGTCGTGCTAGGAAGGAGGTGCTAGGGTCGCTTGTGTGACCTTAGCGCCTCCTTCCTAGCGTGATCCGCCGTGGCTGCTGGTTATGAAGACTGCCGGTAAACTCTGCGTCTGTTTTCATAAATGGCCGTCTGCCAGTAATGAAAATGGCTGCCGATTAAACTCGACGGTCTGCTGAGTTATTTTATTTTTTTCTTTAAAAAAGTACAGAAAAGCAGTTTTTTTTTCTGCTTTTCTGTACTTCTTTTCAGTGCGCTCAGCTTTTTCAACGTGCTCAGCTTTTTCAACTGCTCCAGGCAGGCATTAATATCTGAGTGATAAATGTGCATCTGAGACGCACATTTATCTTTTTGCATTTGGAGTGAATGAGTAATAGCCTCATTCACATGCATTTGCATGTGATACGCGCTAACTCATTCACTCTGTGTCCGACGCACGTTAAATTGGCGCTAATCCTCCTATTGCATTAGGGGGTGGATTAGCTCCTATTTAACCCGCGTCCGACAGCGCTCGCCTGAGCGCACTGTATTGCATTGGCCCCAGTTTCATTAACTGCTGTAACCACATCCTCTGGCAATGAATTCCAGAGTTTAATTGTGTGGTGTGTGAAAAATATTTTTCTCCAATTTTGTTTTAAATGGGCTACTTGCTAACTTCATAGAGTGCCCCCTAGTCTTTCTATTATCTGAGAGAGTAAATAACCAATTCACATTTACCTATTCAAGTCCTTTCATCCTTTCTATCATATCCCCCTTCTCCAAGCTGAACAGCCCTAATCTCTTTAGCCTTTCCTCATAGGGGAGCTGTTCCATGCCACTTATTTTGGCCACCCTTCTCTGTACTTTCTTTAGTGCAACTATATCTTTTATGAGATGTGGCAAACAACTGCACACAGTATTCAAGGTGCGTTCTCACATCCACTGTTTATTTGCCATTCCCTTCTTAATAATTCCTAACATTCTTTGCTTTTTTGACTGCCACAGTGTATTATCCACAATGATGCCTAGATCTCGTTCATAGGTGGTAATTCCTAATATGGAACCTACATATGGTAATATGGTAACTACAGCAAGGGCTGTTTTTCCCTGTATGCATCACTTTGCATTGTCCAAATTAAGAACATAAGAAAATGCCATACTGGGTCAGACCAAGGGTCCATCAAGCCCAGCATCCTGTTTCCAACAGTGGCCAATCCAGGCCATAAGAACCTGGCAAGTACCCCAAAACTAAGCCTATTCCATGTTACCATTGCTAATGGCAGTGGCTATTCTCTAAGTGAACTTAATAGCAAGTAATGGACTTCTCCTCCAAGAACTTATCCAATCCTTTTTTAAACACAGCTATACTAACTGCACTAACCACATCCTCTGGCAACAAATTCCAGAGTTTAATTGTGCGTTGAGTAAAAAAGAACTTTCTCCGATTAGTTTTAAATGTGCCCCATGCTAACTTCATGGAGTGCCCCCTAGTCTTTCTACTATCCGAAAGAGTAAATAACCGATTCACATCTACCCGTTCTAGACCTCTCATGATTTTAAACACCTCTATCATATCCCCCCTCAGCCGTCTCTTCTCCAAGCTGAAAAGTCCTAACCTCTTTAGTCTTTCCTCATAGGGGAGTTGTTCTATTCCCCTTATCATTTTGGTAGCCCTTCTCTGTACCTTCTCCATCGCAATTACATCTTTTTTGAGATGCGGCGACCAGAATTGTACACAGTATTCAAGGTGCGGTCTCACCTTGGAGCGATAGAGAGGCATTATGACATTTTCCATTTTATTCACCATTCCCTTTCTAATAATTCCCAACATTCTGTTTGCTTTTTTGACTGCCGCAGCACACTGTACCAACGATTTCAATGTGTTATCCACTATGACACCTAGATCTCTTTCTTGGGTTGTAGCACCTAATATGGAACCCAACATTGTGTAATTATAGCATGGGTTATTTTTCCCTATATGCATCACCTTGCACTTATCCACATTAAATTTCATCTGCCATTTGGATGCCCAATTTTCCAGTCTCACAAGGTCTTCCTGCAATTTATCACAATCTGCTTGTGATTTAACTACTCTGAACAATTTTGTGTCATCTGCAAATTTGATTATCTCACTCGTATTTCTTTCCAGATCATTTATAAATATATTAAAAAGTAAGGGTCCCAATACAGATCCCTGAGGCACTCCACTGTCCACTCCCTTCCACTGAGAAAATTGCCCATTTAATACTACTTTCTGTTTCCTGTCTTTTAGCCAGTTTGCAATCCACGAAAGGACATCGCCACCTATCCCATGACTTTTTACTTTTCCTAGAAGCCTTTCATGAGGAACTTTGTCAAACGCCTTCTGAAAATCCAAGTATACTATATCTACCGGTTCACCTTTATCCACATGTTTATTAACGCCTTCAAAAAAGTGAAGCAGATTTGTGAGGCAAGACTTGCCCTGGGTAAAGCCATGCTGACTTTGTTCCATTAAACCATGTCTTTCTATATGTTCTGTGATTTTGATGTTTAGAACACTTTCCACTATTTTTCCTGGCACTGAAGTCAGGCTAATTGGTCTGTAGTTTCCCGGATCGCCCCTGGAGCCCTTTTTAAATATTGGGGTTACATTTGCTATCCTCCAGTCTTCAGGTACAATGGATGATTTTAATGATAAGTTACAAATTTTTACTAATAGGTCTGAAATTTCATTTTTTAGTTCCTTCAGAACTCTGGGGTGTATACCATCCAGTCCAGGTGATTTACTACTCTTCAGTTTGTCAATCAGGCCTACCACATCTTCTAGGTTCACCGTGACTTGATTCAGTCCATCTGAATCATTACCCATGAAAACCTTCTCCATTATGGGTACCTCCCCAACATCCTCTTCAGTAAACACCGAAGCAAAGAAATCATTTAATCTTTCCGCAATGGCCTTATCTTCTCTAAGTGCCCCTTTAACCCCTAGATCATCTAACGGTCCAACTGACTCCCTCACAGGCTTTCTGCTTCGGATATATTTAAAAAAGTTTTTACTCTGAGTTTTTGCCTCTACAGCCAACTTCTTTTCAAATTCTCTCTTAGCCTGTCTTATCAATGTCTTACATTTAACTTGCCAATGTTTATGCTTTATCCTATTTTCTTCTGTTGGATCCTTCTTCCAATTTTTGAATGAAGATCTTTTGGCTAAAATAGCTTCTTTCACCTCCCCTTTCAACCATGCCGGTAATCGTTTTGCCTTCTTTCCACCTTTGTTAGTGTGTGGAATACATCTGGACTGTGCTTCTAGAGTGGTATTTTTTAACAATGACCACGCCTCTTGGACATTTTTTACTTTTGTAGCTGCTCCTTTTAGTTTTTTTCTAACAACTTTTCTCATTTTATCAAAGTTTCCCTTTTGAAAGTTTAGCATGAGAGCCTTGGATTTGCACACTGTTCCTTTTCCAGTCATTAAATCAAATTTGATCTTATGATCACTATTGCCAAGCGGCCCCACCACCGTTACCTCTCTCACCAAGTCCTGTGCTCCACTGAGAATTAGATCTAAAAATGCTCCCTCTCTCGTCGGTTCCTGAACCAATTGCTGCATAAAGCTATCATTTATTCCATCCAGGAACGTTATCTCTCTAGCGTGACCTAATGATACATTTACCCAGTCTATATTGGGGTAATTGAAGTCTCCCATTATTACTGCACTACCAATTTGGTTAGCTTCCCTAATTTCTCTTAGCATTTCACTGTCTGTCTCAGCATCTTGACCAGGTGGACAGTAGTATACCCCTATCACTATAGTCTTCCCCGACACACAAGGGATTTCTAACCATAAAGATTCAATTTTGTATTTAGTCTCATGCAGGATGTTTATCCTGTTGGACTCAATGCCATCCCGGACATAAAGTGCCACACCTCCTCCCGAGTGCTCCACTCTGTCATTGCGATATAATTTGTACCCCGGTATAGCACTGTCCCATTGGTTATCCTCTTTCCACCATGTCTCTGAGATGCCAATTAAATCCATGTCATCATTCACTGCTATACATTCTAATTCTCCCATCTTACTTCTTAGACTTCTGGCATTAGCATACAAACATTTCAAAGTTTGTTTTTTGTTTGTATTTTCATTCTGCTTTTTAATTGATAGGGATAAGTTAGCATTTTTTAGCTCAGGTGAATTTTTAGTTACAGGCACTTGGACTACTTTTCTAATTATTGGAACCTCACTGTCGGGATGCCCTAAGTCTAATGCATCATTAGTATCCTTTAAAGATACCTCTCTCCGAACCATGCGCTGCTGAGCGACTGTCGGCTTTCCCCTTTGTTCTAGTTTAAAAGCTGCCCTATCTCCTTTTTAAAGGTTAGCGCCAGCAGTCTGGTTCCACCCTGGTTAAGGTGCAGCCCATCCCTTCGGAAGAGACTCCCCCTTCCCCAAAAGGTTCCCCAGTTCCTAACAAAACTGAATCCCTCTTCCTTGCACCATCGTCTCATCCCTGCATTGAGACTCCGGAGCTCTGCCTGCCTCTGGTGACCTGCGCGTGGAGCAGGGAGCATTTCAGAGAATGCTACCCTGGAGGTTCTGGATTTAAGCTTTCTACCTAAGAGCCTAAATTTGGCTTCCAGAACCTCCCTCCCACATTTTCCTATGTTGTTGGTGCCCACATGTACCACGACAGCCGGCTCCTCCTCAGCACTGTCTAAAATCCTATCTAGGTGACGCGTGAGGTCCGCCACCTTCGCACCAGGTAGGCATGTTACCAGGCGATCCTCAAGCCCACCAGCCACCCAGCTATCTACATTCCTAATAATCGAATCACCAACTATGACGGCCAGGTTCACCGTGATTTGCTTCAGTTCCTCTGAATCATTATTACCCTTGAAAACCATCTCTGGAACGTGTATCTCCCCATCATCCTCATCCATAAACACCAAAGCAACAAATTCATTTAGTCTTTCCTCTATGGCTTTATCTTCCCTAAGTGCCCTTTAACCCCTCAATCGTCTATCAGTCCAAATGACTCCCTCACAGACTTCCTGCTTCGGATATATTTTTAAAAGTTTTTATTATGAATTTTTGCCTCTACAGCCAACTTTTTTTCAAATTCTCTTTTAGCCTGTCTTATCAATGTTTTACATTTAACTTATTAATGCTTATGCTTTTTCCTATTTTCTTCAGATAGATCCTTCTTCCAATTTTTAAAGGACGATCTTTTGGCTAAATATATCTGGACAGTGCGTCTAAGATGGTATTTTTTAACAATGCACACTCTTAACCTTTGTAGCCGCACCTTTCAGTTTGGGGGGGGGGGGGCCTTTAACTAATCTTTCTCATTTTATCAAAGCTTCCCTTTTGAAAGTTTAGTGATTAGAGCCGTGGATTTACTTACTGTCCCGTCCCCCCCCCTCCCCTTCCAGTCATTAATTCAAATTTGATCTTGTTATGATCACTATTGCCAAGCGGCCCTCACCACCATTAACTTTTATGTTATATTTGTATTTCGCCTTCCTTAGACATAGTCCAATCCAAAGCAGCCCGTATGGGTCTTTATAGCGTAACGTCTAAAACTGTTTCTATATATCCATGATACTGAGGTTGATTTAGCTGCTCAGCATTTTAAGACCCCGCTAAGTATGAATTTTTGTCCTCATTATCTGGCTATAGAAGTGATCCTCTTTTTGAGTAGAAGCCCTTGGTCTGTAGTAATTAAGAGATTTTGGAGCTGCAATGATCCTAGAGAAAACTGGATTCCTTGTATGCTGTGATACTTTTTACTGGATCAAAATAAGAATTATGCAGAGCTCTTGTAGGATGTGAGATTTTATACATATACAGGTGTTTTTTTTTCCTCAGGTGAAGGTAATCATTTTTTTTTCCCTACTACTGAACTGTGTGCTGTAATGTCTGATCATGGGTTTTTTGGGTTTTTTCCCCCCCAGGTGTCTGTAATTAATACGGTGGACACGTCACATGAGGACATGATTGTAAGAACAAACTTTAATTATATTCTGCTATTTCTTCAAAAAATATTTTAAAATGCATTTCTTCCAATGTAAAGCATTACTTGTTATAACAGTTAAGTAAACCAGGTATGTGAAGGACTAGACTGCAATAATTATCATGGAAAAGAATCTTAAAATTCAATATATCTATATAAATGTTTGCATTAAGATATGATGTGTTAAAGATTAAGTAAAATTCCTTATTTATGTTTTATGCATTATAATTCCATCTAAAGTAAAGCTATTTAAACCCTAAAGTATTGAATTATGCACACAATACATATAGTTTTTTCAATTACCAACAAATATAAAGTTTGATTAACTATGATGGAATAATAGTTCATAGTCACTGAGGTGAGAACCCTGGGTGCAATATTGGACTCCAGACTTACTTTTAAGGCACACATAAAACAAGAAGCAAGACTGTATTTTTTTTTAAGCTCAAAATATTGAGACCTTTTAGGTTCATGCTTTCACAAGACTTGTTTCAGGCAGTAATTACTAGTCAGTTTGATTATTGTAATAATTTTTTAGTAGGCTAACACGTGTTTTGCATCTTATTCAGTATGCTGCCACAAAACATATCTGGAAGGAAGATCAGTGAACTTATCACTCCTGTGTTAGACCATTTGCAGTGATTACCAGTGCAGTGGCGGTGTCAATTTAAAATCTTTAGTTCTTATTCACAAGTTATTACACCAAGAGAATGTTTGTTCATTAATGAACAAGATAAAGCCTTATGTTCCAACAGAATGCCTAAGGTCTATGCAAGCTCAACTGCTTTCCTCGCCTACCTGCAGAAATTATAAGCTTCAATAGACATGGAAAAGGGCCATCTCCTATTTTGGTCCTGTTCTTTGGAATGTGCTTCCTTATGCCCGAGAGACTTTTTTTAGAAAGATTCTGAAAACAAAGAATTTTAATGAGGCATATGAATTTGTTTTATTATTGTATTTATTTGTTTTGTTTGTCTATTTTATTATGAGTGTATTTGATATAATTCGCAGCGGAATGTTGTTTTAAATAAAATAAATGTCGTGAACTGAGAAGCCCTGTACTTTTATTGTGTTTGTGTCCACCAATATTGTAAAATCTTGCCAGTGCTTAGAGTAATTTAATATTATTGGGGTGCACTGCTTTGGTTCCTTAATATTGCTACATTTTTTAAATGACAGCAGTCCTAGTTAAACACTTTGCTCTTTAATTTTTGAAGCAAACTGTGACCGTCATTCCCAGGGTTTCAGATAGAACATTTTAATAATGTTTATAATCATGCCCACAGGCATATGAGGAGTGACCATCTTTTTGCTGCTTTGAACATTTTGTAATTACTTTTCTCTCCACTCAGCTGGTTCCAGTCTTTGGTGGCACACAGGGCAGGTGATAGAACAACTGTGCAGGTAGCTCAAGAAGGGGGGAAGTGTAGTGACTAGACTACAAATACCAAAACTGGCACCAGCAGAGCCCATAACGCAAGCCCTGTCTCACTGCCATGTGCCTGAGGACTGGGACTTCAGATAATGAGATTAGCTAAAGTGTGCTTGTCAAATGACATCCTGCTTGAGTTTTGAACGTGCAGTTTTTCTCCTTTCAGCATGATGCACAGATGGATTATTATGGTACACGCCTTGCAACTTGCTCTTCAGATAGATCTGTGAAAATCTTTGATGTAAAGAATGGGGGCCAGATCCTCATAGCTGACTTGAGAGGGTGAGTTAGATGGCTTGTGAATTTACTTGAAGGAAAGCCTATGGTGGCTCTGTCTTCCCTGGTAAAGTAGGTAGGAAGCCATAAGTGTATTGAAGCAGGCTTGGTACAGGCAGTGAATGTTGGACCTGTTCAGAGAGCTGCACCTCTCCTAAGCTTCGATCCACTACAAACACTGCATTGCAACCGCTTGATTCCTTCTTCTATGACCGAAATATACCCCCAGGTACTAGCCAGACCCAGATTACTTCTGCCTTCATTCTGGCCTTACTGTGGCTGTGAAGTCATCACGTTGTGAGATGGTTGCGCTACCATTCCCTGAGCAGTATGTCTCATTTCAGGCATGAAGGCCCAGTGTGGCAGGTTGCCTGGGCTCACCCCATGTATGGCAACATCCTGGTCTCTTGCTCGTACGACCGGAAGGTTATCATCTGGAAGGAAGAAAATGGCACGTGGGAAAAAACCTATGAATACACAGGGCATGACTCCTCAGGTATTCAGTGTTTTTTTTTCTTTATTTTATCGTGACCTCGCAGTGTACTTCAGAACGTAACTTGACAAGATGTCACCATTCCCTTGAGATTTTCTGCTGCTCTTTGAAAAGTTAGATATAATGAAAACCACAAATCTTTTCTGGGCCACTCTACAAGATGTCAGCAGCTGGTTGCACTTACCCTGACACTGTTGGTCACTGCACAGAAGAAGGCAGCATGGCAATGCTGCTATGGGCTGTGCTGGCAGTGAGTGGGGGACAGCATTCATTCACATTTATATGTAGCCAGTACCTTGGTCCTAGGCAGCTTACAACCAGACATACCCAATATTTCAGGGTGTCTGTGATTGTAATAGCTTTGAAGTAGTGTTTTAAAACTTATCCCAGATCCTGCCATGAAGTGCAAAAACAGTCAGTCAGGTGTCGGTGTTCTATTTCTCCCATCCCACAAAACATGACCATTTCCAAAACATCTTATAGGTTGCCTGAAGGTGATAAACACTTTTCTTTAACAATGAGGCGTAGGCTTGATTATTGCACCTGAGATTGTTTGTGTATGAGGCTGTTTAACCTAGTCAAATCCCAGTGCTTGCTGCTGGGTATCGAATCAGATCAGGTTGTACACGTGCATAACCCATCTTGCATGGATAATGTCACCTGACCTAGACAAATGAAGCTCTTTCCCACACTTAGAGAGCAGGGACCAATGTTAATCAGTTCCCATACTGCTATAGTCTTGTAATGCCAGTGTCTATTTTGGAACAGTGAATTCTGTTTGCTGGGCCCCACATGATTACGGATTGCTGCTGGCATGTGGCAGCTCAGATGGAGCCATCTCCCTACTCACCTATACAGGCGACGGCCCTTGGGAAGTAAAAAAGATTAACAATGCACACACTGTAAGTGTCTGTTACATCGTCTTCCAATTATGTTGTATAATATTAACAAAAACTGATTTACGAAGCAGCAGTTTATTCTTTCACCTTTTCTGGGGTGGAAGGTTCTATGATATCCAATAGAAATAAACAGTCGCTCCCTTACATGCACGTCCCATGGCAAATTGCTTCTTTTAATGCTGTAGAGTTGGTACTCTGTCCTGGCTGGAGCTGATTGAGGTATTCTGTATCTTTAGATTGGCTGTAATGCTGTCAGCTGGGCTCCAGCTGTTGTGCCAGGGAGCCTCATTGATCAGCCGTCTGGACAAAAACCAAACTACATCAAACGATTTGTGTCGGGGGGCTGTGATAACCTAGTGAAGATCTGGAAGTAAGTCTGCCTACTGCACTCGAATCTGTCCACTACGGGGTCAGTTTTTCCACTACAGTAGCAGCTATGTATAGTGTTAAGCGCCATGCCATTTTTTATGACGCTTATGGCCAGGGAAACAAGAACACTTAGATTTTCAGTGTAAAACATAATCTTTTATTGATCAATATAAGTATTCTCGGGAGATGCTGATGCCATGCCTCTGACAACCTGTCCACCAGCATCTCATCGTATATAGGAAGTGATCCTTCTTTTATAGATAACATACAATATTGTAGAAGCTTCTAGACTTGCGTGACTGCCCAAAGAATCATTTACATAGGTTGTTGTGTCAACAGCATGATGTGACTATCTCTGAACTGCCCTGATTAGTTTTCCCAGGCGTGGCCCATTTGCCCTCACTCTCGAGATAGTCCTTTGTTCTTTTAAAATCTTACTGGTCAAGATAATGAACACATCTGTGGCTGTGTTGATAAAAACTCCTAAGAATACTGCCTGAAGCTCCCGCAGTTGGTTTCTTCTTTGTGACCCAATGACTAGGCCTCACCTTTCTGGTGCCAGCTTGTCTGCCTTTATAGATATCCAGGGAAATTCTGCAAGTCATGCTCAGAAAGTCACTTAGAGTTCATTCAGCCCAGGCAGGCTAAAGAAAAGCAGAGGATTCTGGGGATTTCCTTCTCCAAGTTGTTTTTTTGTTCAGGCCCACTCATCAATAGCTTGAAGACTGCCGATGACTCTGCCATTAACTCATTAAATAAAACACACCAGACTCATTCCAAATCACTTCGTATTATTCAGAAGTGGAATTTGGGAGATGGAGCTCGTAACTTTTCTTATTGTCTGCATTAATTCTCTGCTCAAATACATACATACAATGGCTTTCATTGCAAATCAAAATTATACTCCCAAAATACATTTTGTATGGTATTTGTGATGTCAGAAATTTACTCTTAACAGGTCCCCTTTGTATTAAACTTATTGGCCTCCAGCCTCTTTGTTAGCTAAAGAGCTTATGGGCACCATGTTTCCTTTGATATCTGTCTGACTCTGATTCCAGAGAGGAGGATGGACAGTGGAAAGAAGATCAGAAGCTGGAAGCTCACAGTGATTGGGTTCGAGATGTAGCCTGGGCTCCATCTATTGGTTTACCAACCAGTACTATTGTCAGCTGCTCACAGGTAAACTTTCTTCATTTATGGCCTGGGCAGAGAAGTAGAACTGTTTGCACTAGCAAGCAAATATTTTTAATTATGTACAATCTGAAGTAAGTGTCTCTCTTAATCCCTTACTGGCCCTGCTGATAAAACAGGTTCATATAGGGGCCCTGTGTTGATGATTAGACAGCGGTGGGGTATGGTGATTGTGTTCAGACCTCAATGCCATTGACCTTGGTTTGGTGTTCTAGGATGGTAGAGTGTTTATCTGGACTTGTGATGATGCATCTGGGAACTGCTGGACACCAAAACTTCTTCACAAGTTCAATGATGTTGTCTGGCATGTGAGCTGGTCCATCACGGCCAACATCCTTGCTGTCTCGGGAGGAGACAATAAGGTGAGATCTCCATTATTATAATTTATTTTTTTTTTTTTTTTGCACAGGGGTCAGCTAAAATACACATGGCATTTTGATTTGTGCCTGTTACATCATGGCTATATTTGGCTTTTTTTTTTTTTTTGCCTTCATGGATTACTTTGTTCAGTTTAATCTTTCTAGATAAATATAAAACTTCCATGATAAAAATTTCCAACATTTAGCACTTTTTATGTATAATGAGAAACTTGAACAAGTAAGGAAAGAATGAGTACTTCTTATAGTGCTCTTTTCCTCCCAATACCTATTTCTTGGTAACACACATCACATAACTGGACTACTAGTTCCATCTTAATTTTGTTTTGTTATCAAGTTAAAATGTTTATGGGAATGGGGATGTAAAGCTAATCTAAAGTACTTTTTAGTCTATTGATTTTATTTTATACTTGTCTAACAATGACCCTCAAAACAATACAGTTAATTTAGTTAGATCTACCTAGTTACTCCCCTTATTGACTCTTGTTTTGAATTAAACTCCTTCTATGTAAACTTATAGTAAGAAAGTTTGAGGTGCGCATGCCACAAGGCGCGTGTGTGGAGCCTGGATTACTCACAGTAACTTCTGGAGTCCTCTCCTGGGGGCTGCTGGGAATGGTATGCAGACGAGCCTTCTGGTCCTCTTCTGATGTATTCCATGCAATAGAGAAGGCAAAATGACTGCTGGCATGGTTAAAAGTTGAAGTGAAAATATTTGAGCCAAACAAATTTTTCAAAAATTGGAAAAAGGATCCAACTGAACAAAATGGAAAAGCATAAGCAGTGGCAAGTTAGATGCAAAACATTGATAAGAGCATAAGAATATAAGATTTGCCATACAGGGTCAGACCAAAGGTCCATCAAGCCCAGTATTCTGTTTCCAAACGTGGCCAATCCAGGTCACAAGTACCGAGCAGGATTCCAAGCTGCTTTATCCCAGGATTAAGCAGAGGATTTATGCACCCCTCCTTATTTTATTTATTTATTTGCTTTTATATACAGACATTCATTGGGATATATCACATCGGTTTACATGTTAGCATGGAGAAATAGTAGGACGAACGTGTCTTACTATTTTTACATAATGGACTTCCCTCCAGGAACTTGTCCAAAATTTTTTAAATGCAGCTACACTAACAGCTTTCACCATATTTTCTGGCAATGAATTTCAGAGCTTAATTATGTATTGTGTGAAAAAATATGTTCTTATTAGTTTCAAATGTACAACTTAACTTCATTGTGTTTTCTCTAGACTGTACATTTTGAAAGAGTAAACAACCGATTCATGTTTACTTGTTGCACTCCATTCATTTTATAGTCCTCTATCATATCTCCCCTGAACTGTCTTTTCTCCAAGCTAGAGAGTCCTAACCTCTTTAGCCTTTCCTCATAGGTGAATCGTTCCATCCCCTTTATCATTTTGGTCGCTCTACTCTACATTTTACAGTGCAAGTCTATCTTTTTTGAGATGCAGTGACCAGGCTTGTACACAATACTGAAGATTAGATCGCATAATGGAATGATAGAGGTGTTATGATGTTAGGAAAGGATTGGAGAGTAAATCAGACAATAATCCCTAGAATTCTATTTGCTTTCTTGGCTGCTGCTGCACACTGAGCAGAAGATTTCAACATATTTTCAAAGATGACATTTAGATCCTTTCCCTGAATGGTGACTCCTAATGTGGAACCTTGCATTTTGTAGCTATAATGTGGGTTACTCTTCCCTAAGTGCATCACTTCGCACTGTCTGATCGTCCTGCCAGAGCAGTAGACTTAGGGGATTATCCCGCTAACCAGCGGATGAGGGCAGAGTATGTGACTACTTCTGTGCTGTCAGCAATATATAGGCTGGCCCAGCAGGGAGATTCAGTTGCCTCCAACAGATGGTGAGGGGCAACCCGAAAGATGCTGGCCCAGTAGTGAGTGGCAGTGACCTTCCTAAAGGTTGATTTTTCTCTTGCAGCCTGGGCTGGGTGGAGGATCACCTGCGGGACGACAGCCTTCTTAGGATTGCTCTTCCCTTCCCAGGTCAGCCAGTCATCTAGGTCCTCTGGCCTTCCCTATGCAACTACAGAAAAAAAAAAAAAAGAGCAGCCTGGCCTGAAGTGCATTCCCCTCATGGACAAAGAGAGGAAGCTTGTGAGATGCGGAGCCAGACGCGTGCAGTGCATCACTGGCTCCTTTTTTCCTAACTGACCGAGAGTCGTTACATATGAGAAACAAACCACAAGGGAGGTGGGGCCGCCAGCATTGAACAGCACACTATGTCGAGTGCTTCCTGCCCGCCATTGTTCAAGCTGGTATTTAGGATGTTTGCGGCGCTCCTAAGCTGCGTCAGAGGGAGGTGCAGGCCTGCTGAAGCAGCAGAAGCCGTGGTCCCCATGACCGGAGGGGGAGGGGGGGTGAATCTTCCACTGACTTCATTCTGGCAGTACACCAAGCTTATTGCCAGATGATGGATAGGTAGGGAGAGGCAAGAATTCCCCCAGGGGGAGAAAGGGAAAGCCCAGGCTTCATGGGGAGGATAGAGGCCAGAGAGAGAAACCCCTACAGGAGAAGAAGAGGAAGATGAGGATTCATTACAGGAGGAAGGGGAACTAAAAGACTCAGCAGTTCACCTGTTTAGGGTTGGGGACACTGATAGTGAGAGTATCACAGGTATTGAGCCTGCAAGAGGAGCATACCAGGGAGGCCAGAATGAAGGCAAACCCAATCCTTAAAGGCATGAAGCCAGCTAGGGCCTTCCCGATGCACTCGGCAATCCAGGATAATTTATCAGCAGAGTGAGAAATACCGGAGTCCAGGCTCAGGAGCCCAGGACTCTGCAGCGACTATATCTGGTCAACCAGCACTATAGGGACAGGTTCTTGAACCTCTCTAAAGTGGATGTAGCCATAGCAGCAGTTGCCAAAAAGACCATGATTCCTGTGCAAGGGGGAGTGGTCTTAAAGGACCATCAGGATGGGAGGGTAGAGAAACTCCTAAGAAGGTCTTTAAACTAAACTACCATCATTGGCATTACAAGCAGCAATCTGGAGGGGGGGATGTGGCAAGAGCATTAGTCATCTGGGCCGAGCAGGCACCTCAGGAAGCACAGCAGATCTTAGTTTGGTGGCATTAGCAGCATCCTTTGTGGCAGATACCATGTATGATCTGATACAGGATTCAGCCAAGCAAGCTGCAACAGAGGTGGTAGCAAGACACTTGCTATGGCTGAAGAACTGGGCAGCAGACTCTGCCTCTAAGATGAAACTGGGGAAGCTACCCTTCAAGGGAAGGCTGTTTGGAGAACTAGAGAAACCAGTGAAGAACCTGGGGGGAACAAAGGTTCAGAGGCTGCCTGAGGGAAAAACCCAGAAGGTTCCTGGGGGAGTGGGGGGGGGAGGGGTGTCCATGGAGACACAGTGGCCAAGGGACTATAGAAAGGTCAAGACCTCTAGAGGATAGGGCAGCCGGATGTCTGGCTACAAGGGAGAGTGCAGCCCTTTCTGGGAAATAGGTGTTTTGCAAGAGAAGGTACTGCCCGAAGCCCTTTAGAGGGCAAATTGGTGCAATGACTTGGGCAGGCCCACTCCTTTCTACCTCCAGTGGGCGGCAGGTTGCCGAAGTTAGAGAAGTCTAGTGGGTGTTTGATATCATCTAAGCAGGCAATCGGACAGACTTGAAGTTTCCCTTAAGGGAATCCCTTTATTATCTCACCATGCAGCACAAACAAAGGGGTGGTGCAACAAACATTGGACAGGTTAATCCACCTATGGGGAATAATACCGGTACCGGAAGAAGAGTGGGGGTCAAATCTAGAATCCTCTGGGAAAGTGTCCCTTTCCAGGGAAACACAGTGGCTCCTGCAGTTAAGTTAGTAATTGCTAATTTCTGACACATTTCTGATACCTCTTGGAGGTTGTGAGTCTTCCTGTTTGCTTTTGAGTGTGTGCAAAGTGATGTATTTTGAAATGCATTGAGCGACTCGTAAAAATGCACGCTCCAGGCCCACTCATCCACTTTTTGCTCTGGATTGAATTGTGCGAGCGATAATGTGTAGACAAAGCGGAACCATAAGTGATTTTTAGTTAGGCTAAAAGGGCTAAAAATGCTTCCTCATTGTCTCCCAAACCAGTCCAGATGAATGGGTTTTTCTCCCCTAGCAGAGAGGAAAAGCTTTACTGTACTGTTGATAATTAAGTTACTGTGCCACCTGCAGTCTCTCAGTATTCTGTCTTCAGTAAATGATAGAGGTGGCCATCCTGCAATTGGACTGTTTGTTAGGTCTTCTTTGAGGGCCATCCTCCTGGTAAAATTATCAAGCAGTGGGTCAGTGATCCTTGGTGGTCTTGTTTCATATGTATGAATATGAACTAGAATATGTATTTGTTATAGTGTTAACCTAGAATGTGGTGATTGACCAAGAAAATGAATGCTGATAATGTAAAGGGAATTACTCTATTCAATAGGGCTAATAAAGTGTGTTGAACGTTAATATTTATTTATTTATTTAAGGGTTTTTATATACCGCAGTACGTAAGGAAATACATCACCGCAGTTTACATTAAACAATAACTTAGCAACAGGCTTTACATTGACATTCTTAATAGGTATTAAATAAACTAACATCCATATAACAGTTTTGACGGAAAACAGGCTGAACAGACTGTGGACCATCCAATAAAGTATAACATACCATTAAACTATTGATGTAACTATTAAACCTTAACAAACCAACACAAAAACTGAATAGTATCTAAAACAATACCAGTTCTGAGAGTAGATACAATTTCTATATTGCACCGAAGACATTTCTGTTATTTAAAGCTAATTTATATCGAAATGGGTAAGGGTGGGCAAGTAAGGTGAATAATATGTGAAAAAAACCACACCTGTCTCCTATAAGTACATCCAAAAGGAAAACCTCAAAAGACACCTCTCTGTCTCTTGTCAATACTCACAATATAGGCTATAGCAGATATTATCAGTTTATGTATATACCGCATCAGCAAGCCTGACGACATGCCAACCTACAGTTTATTAAAGGGGAGGCCATCCGGTCTTTTAATCATCTGCGGTTAGAGTAACTTGCATTAAGGCTATCACGGTGCAATTACTATATTCAGTGGAGGTGCAGTTGGAAATTGTCAATTTTTCAAATTTTTAAACATTTTTCAATTAATTTTTTAACCTCTCTGCAATCCCACTGTATTCAACTCGAAAAATGTTTAAAAATTGTCACACTATTTTGGCATGAAATCAGCTGCTGCTTCCCCCCCCCCCCCCCCACCCCCCCCCCCCCCCCCCCCCCCCCCCCCCCCCCCCCCCCCCTGGTTGGAGTGTGATATCATTTATGGACAGCTCCTAAGTAGCTGATGATGAAAAGCAGCTCCTGGCTGGAGTTTTGCCAGACTTATGTTAAGTCCCCCATCTAGATTATTTATTTATATAGATTTTTAGGTTCTCACCATGGTGGAAGGAAAAAGTCACATGCACCAGTATAACAAACTACTGCAGTCTGCACTAACAAACTCTGTATTCACAACAGCAGGTGAGTGCTGATCAGCAGCAGTAGTACATCTCTGAGGAATATTATTGTAGCTAGGATATAATGGCAGCAATTTCCTTTTTTTGTATATATATATATATATATATATATATATACAGATCTTTTAAACTGTTCGGGGTGATTAAATGTAATTGCAGAAAGGGTGCTGGCACATATGGAAAATAGGTAAAACAGAAAAACAGCAGTAATATATTCTTCATAAGAGCACACAAAGCATGGGGGAAGCCAGAAATGTGATGGAGGTGGACTTGGCTATGCTTGGGACAAATAGGAGAGACTGGGTAGGAGTTGGTGTTGGGTTGCATTTGTGAATTTAATATGCACATAAACGTCTGTATAGAAAAATAAATATATTTTGGTCTTTATCTGCTGCATTTACTATGTTGCTCAGATTGAGCACCCATTTCTTCATGGATCTCAGCAATCCTTCCTTTGCTCATCTTTATTCTCCTCTAATTCAGAAACTTTGCAAATATCACCCCCACATGGTGCCAACAGCCTGGAGCTCCTTCGATGGCTTTGCAAGATCTGACATTTCACTGAAAAGGATGTCCTTGAGTTCAGGGGAAGTGGCCCCTACGTGCCATCTAATGTTTTGCTGACAGACCTACATTACAAAAGCTGTTTAAATAGTTATGTAACTAAAATGAGTCAAAGGGCTGTGGGCAGTTCCTCGTTGCAATTGCTGCACTGGAAATAACAGCATTCGCATCTGACAATAGGAAGCTTTCAATAATAGTGGATCAATGCCTGAATTTGTTATAAAGTGTTTTCCTAGAAAAGAGGGGACTCGTATGAAAAGAGTGCTGGTGATTTCAACAGCTTTTCTCTTTTAGGTGACTTTGTGGAAAGAGTCTGTGGATGGGCAGTGGGTCTGTATAAGTGACGTGAACAAGGGCCAGGGAGCAGTATCTGCAGTTACAGAGAGCCAACAGAATGAGCAGTGATGGTCCTGCAGTCTCCTCTCAGAATCAGCACAGAAGCTGCAGCTGTTTATCTGAGAAAAATATTCCAATAAGAATATCCCATGACTGTTTGATAAAAAAAAAAATCAAGATTTGTTTTTTTTAAACTTCATTATGAGGATATGGCTATTGACTATGACTGTTGCGTTCAAAGACAGCACCCTTTAAAAAAAAAAAAAAAAAAATTCAAAATATGATTGGCAGAAGCTCTTACTTTTGTAATGATATCCACTTTTGTTTATCTCGGGTCTATTGCTTTATGTAAAAGGAAACGGAATAAAAGTATTCTTGATTATAAAGTTTGGTGTGACTTTTTATACTATAAAACCTTTTATTTATATATTGCTCAGGGTTGTGTACAATGATATAAAAATGCACAACAAAACTGCACACAAATGTAAAAACAAAACACTATAAAAGAAACCAATATACTACCCACTCTGACTCAACTGTTACAAGCCCATCCACCCTCCCAACATAAAGCACCAGTCCCTTTCTATTTGACTGCCAAGCCCAACCATAGTAATATTGTAAATGACAGCAGTAAAGACCAATTGGTCCATCCAGGCTGCCCAGCAAGTTATTTATGGTAGTAACTGCTGCTCTGTACAGTTTACCCCTGTACAAAAAAATTACACCCAAAGTGAACATATTTCTTAATTTACATCCTCTAATCTCTAAGGATCTGCAGTGATTATCCCATGCCCTCTTGTTCTTTGTTACTGTTCTTGTCTTCACCACTTCCAGGAGGACATTCCAGGCATCCACCACCCTCTCTATGAAGAAATATTTCCTGATTTGATTCTGAGACTCCCTTCCTGGAGTTTCATGTCATGATCCCTAGTCGTACAGTTTCCTTCCCAACGGAAAAGGTTTGATTGTACCTTTCAGGTATTTAAGATAGATCATAATCTCCCTTGCACCTCTTCTCCAGGGAATATCTGTTTAGATACCTCAGCCTCTTCTGATACAGGCCCCACACTATTTGGTCACCTTCATCTGGACCTCTTCCATCATATGTCTATCCTTTTTGAGATACAGACTCCAGAAATGAACACGGTACTCCAGGTGAGACCTGTACAAGCTCATTTTCCCTGCCAGTTATGCCTCTGTACAGCCCAGTATCCCTCTGACTATCTACCACCTTGTCACGTTTCTTTGTTATCTTCAGACACTGTCCCCCAAAGTCCCTCTCCTGGTCCATGTGTATTATTTTGGATTACTGCATCCCAAATGCATGACGCACTTTTTGGCATTTAATTCCAACTGTCAAATCTCCAACCACTCTTCAAGGTTTCTTAAATCGCTCTTCATTCTCTTCACAACTTTGTATGTCCACTCTGTTGCAGACCTTAGTATCATCTGCAAAAAGACAAACTTTTTCCCTCTAAATCCTCTGCAATATTGCTCACAAAGAAATTGAACAGAATCAATCCCAAAACCGATTCCTGAGGCACTCCACTTATGTTCTGCCTTCAGAGCAGGTTCCATTTCCCATTACCTGCTGTTTCCTGTCAGTCAACCAATTTGTAATCCACTCCACCACCTTGACACCCACTCCCAAGCTTCTCGTTTTATTCTTGGGCCTCCTGTGTGTATCAAAAGCTTTGCTGAAATCCAGGTAAAAGAGTGTTCTTCCTTTGACCTAAGTCTCTAGTTACCCAATAAAAAAAAAAAAATTAGATTCATTTGACAGGAACTTCCTCTGGTGAAATCATGTTGCTTCAGGTCCAGCAACCCACCAGATTGTAAATAGTTTACTACCTTTTCCTTCAGCAGGGTCTCTTAATTTTCCCATCACCAAGCTGAGGCTAACTGGCCTGTAGTTTCCAGCCTCCTCTCTGCTTTCACTTTTATGAAGTGGGACTGCAACTGTTCTTCTCTAACCTTCGGTGCCACTCCCGTTGCCAGGGATCTATGGAACAGATCTTTTAGTGGACCTGCTCGCCTGTCTTGGAACCTCCCTTAGGATCCCGGGATGTACCTCTTCTGGCCCCTTGGCCTTGTCTACTTTGTTTGTTTTCCTAGGTCTTCCCATACATTCTTTGTCTCCCTCACTCCCATCCATGCTTTTATCAGCCAGCAATGATCTTCTTTAGTGAACACTGAACTAAAATGTTTAATATTTTTGCTGTTTCTTTATCTTTTTCCACACATTGCTCTTTGTTTCACTATACCACTTTGGCCCTTCCTACTTCGATATATCTGAAAAATGTTTTGTTGCCTCGCTTTACCTGATTTCTTTCCTCACCTTCACAACATATTCTTCTCAGTGTTCCACTTTTGGGATCTTTTGTAATTCCCTTCTTTTACATGAGCTCAGCTATTAACGCCTGCTCCAGGCAGGCGTTAATATCCGAGAGCTAAATGTACGTCAAACTTTTCAAACTATACCTACAATGCTTTGCAAAAGTCTTTGCACCATTATGTTTTTCACATTTTCCTGTGTAAAAAATACAAATCAAAATGCATAAAAGTTTGTTTCACCGAGCTACATAACAAACTCTACACTTTCATTGTGAAAAAAACACTTTTGGAACATTTCTATAATTAAGAAAGAATAAAAAGCCAAAGTCTTGATTGCCAAAGTCTTCGCCCACTTTGTCACAGCAAATCCAAATTTAGCTCTGGCAGAATGTAACATGTACAAGGGTGTGAAGACTTTTGCAAGGCACTGTACACAAAAAGTGGATGGCTTGGCACAAGTCCTGGCTTCTGCCACCAAACCAGCCGTCTTTACACACTCTTTCTTTACTGTTGGGCTGCTTGTCATAAATAGTTCCTCTGACATGCAAATAATGTTTTATGTGTGTGTGTGTGTGTGTGGGGGGGGGCTCGATTTATCTAAGATCAATATTTACCGTACCAGAACATCCAAAGCTGCAGTGAAGAATTCCCCTCTTGCACTGACAGGAACTGATGTGGTTTGATAGGAGTGCACTAATGCCACAATCATGTTTGTTTTTCCAATTCCAGAGTAAATACAGCAGAGAAACAAATGCAGCCAAGGCCGCCTTCAGGTGCTGACTTTTGTTTTTTTAATTATTGTGGGATGATAATAGGTCTGTTTTAAAAATACAAGTTTAAGGACCCTGGTAGCAGTTCAGTACAACTGAGAGGATAGAAAATCATGTGGAAGACCCAAAAGTGGATGGATTGTTCTTTTAATGAGAAGGGCATCACCACAGCAATCTCATCACCTCACAATAAAGGTGATGAGCAGGGAAAAGAGGTGGTGGTGGTGAGCTTGCCATCATCTTCTAGGTTTCTTGATCTACATTATAATTAAAGGCAGGAGTCTGTTTCTGTGCCATCCAACATACGGGATGTTGGAAAGAATTGCATTGAAGGGAACTGTCCGTCTGGGGCCAAAATAACTCCAACAACAGAGACAGAAAGTCATCAAATTTGGCTCACTGGAAGAAAATGGGACCATCTCAGATGAGTTTGAAATCCAAAACCACTGGGCTGGTATTTTCAGAGAACCAAGGCTCCCCATTGCTCTACTATGGCAGGCAGTGAGAGGCTATGAAATATTACCAGACAGAGAAACAAGATGTAAAGCAGCTGGTGAAGGATGGGGCCTTTCAAGCCATCTCCCCTCCACCCTCTATGCCCCACATCTGTGCACACAAATCTCATAGACAACCCCATATCCCCCTCCACATCTTGTGTCCCAAACACACCTGAGATTGAATACTGTTCACTTGTGCGTGTCTGCCTGGGTCTGTAGTCCTCGCTTCCCTGCTTGCTTTTCAAAGTTTGAATTTACACCAGAATATTCTGACTAACTATGCAAATTGGAATGTTGCTTTAGTTTTGCTCTGGGGGCTTCTGCCTTTTGGAGTGAACCACACCAATATTCCACAGCATCTAACATACTCTGCTAAGCACCACAATCCTACTTAAGGCCACACACTTATAAAAGGTAACCTTCCAAGCTGCTCCTCCCTGCCCTAACCAACCTCGATGACTGAAAAAGAAAACCATGCTGTGCTTGGTCACTAATGGAAGAATCCCATCATTCTCTGTCCACAAATCTATACCGGAAAGCTTTCCCAAAGTCAGGCCTCTAGTGCATACTTCCCCCACTTGTTCAATTTAAGTTGGGTTTTTTTCACCAAAGAATCACATAAGCTGTTACAAATCATTATGGGAAACTTTTAATTATTATCAAGCAAGAGAATAAAATACGTCATTAACAAATTACGACAATCCAGAAAATGTTACAGTTTCAAATACCATATATGATACGTGCAAATAATACCAAAACAACACTTCCACATTGTTCCCTCACCATATATAACAATCCCCACCCCACCCCTAAAACAGCTAAACATAGGTAATCAATCTATTGCTAAAAGAATTGACCATGGAACTGTGCAGACTAGGAGATAAGGCACTAGGTATGAGTACCAAATATCTAACAAAATTGTCCTTTTCCTCTTGTTTTTCGATGGACAGTAAGTTTTTCAAGTAGAAATTGGTGCATGTGAATCCAATCCCTCTTTAGCTTATTGTGCTCGATGTCTGACAAATGTGTCTCTTGTAACAGGGCAAAACTCGCCTTCTGTCTACCTACAATTTGTAATATCTTTTTCCGCTTAATAGGTGAACCCTCACCTGCCACATTCCAAGTTATGATATTATCCTTTTGATCTCCTAACATTTGACAAATAATTGCAAAACTTTGAACAGGATATTAGAGGGGTGTCGCTCCCCAGCTTAAGCAGCCTCCCCTACAATCTTGAACACCATGCAGTATTCTCTCGTCCTTTAATGAGTACCTCTTGAGCTACCCCTTCCCAACCTTCCTTATCCCTTCCCATCACCTTAGACAAAAGGTTTGCATGCATAGACCCCACATTCATCACATACAATCGCTCATTCATCAAGATGCATTAGGGTGCCACCCCCATCCCCAGCTTCAAAATCCCAGACATACCATACACTCATTGACCCCACTCACACCTTGCTTCAAATATCATTAAACAATGTTAAACAGTATAGAAATTCCTGAAAGGAAGAAACAGTATAAAAATCTTGTAGATCTTCAAACAGCAATCAATACTACTACTAAAAAAAAAAAATGTTCAGCATGTCTATCATAGATATAACATCACAGTGCCTGGCAGAGTAGGTTAGGAAGACTGCAATATCATCTATGGCCATAATTTGTGGAGTCCCGATTTCCATCTTCTGGGTAAGAATACAGTCACCCCACAGTCCCTGCCGTTCCCAGGTTGCCCACATCTCCTCATTAAAATTTCAGCGGCCAGATCACAGTTGGTGTATAGTCCGCAGTCAATAAAGTGTGTCTTTCCCATTGTTTGCTTTCTGGAACACAGCTGAAATTACACATATTGGGCTTACCTCTGTTCGCGAGTCGAAGCATTGTCCTCAGCCCTTTCCAGTGGAGCCAACTGAAACCATGGTGACAAAAACACTGGGATTCAGATGGAATCAGACTTTTGATGAGAAAAAGAAGTACATGCAGATGTCTTATCCTTTTTCTTCAACAACCCCCTAGCCACCAACCATTTGTCCGGTGCAAAATAGTTCATAAAAAAACTAAAGTGGCAATTACAACCAACCGTAAGGCTGTCCACCTTTCCTTTTTGTGCATAGTATAGCAGGAATAGCCAGCATGAACTTCACCTTCTTCCACGCCAGATATGCTCAAAATGACATCATCTTGTGGCATTTCACCACAACCAAAGCAGAGACGTCATTAAATATTAGGATTTTAACCCCATCGTATTTCAACTCCACCAGCGACTTGAACGCTTTTAATATTTTTTTGTTTGTCGCTGAAATCAAGTATCCGTGCCACAATGGGTCTGGATCTGGCGTTTATATCTCTGCGTGCGCCCAGTTTATGGATCTGTTCAAACCTTATGACCAGCTGAAGCTCGTATAAGTTCAATTCTTTCAAAAGCCAAGCCATGAACAGCTCCATCAATTTAGATTCATGTAGATTCTCTGATATTCCCAATACCTTGATATTATTTTGGTGGCTCTGATTCACCAAATCTTCTAACTTAGGGATCGATTTTACAAGATGCTCGCCAGTGTGCACATATACAGGTGGCCTGTGCCTCATGGGGGGGGGGGGAAGGGAATTTTACAAAGCAACGCATGGTGATGCAAGTTGGGCTTCCCCAGTTCCCTCCCAGTCTGCTCCAGTTAAGGAGTGGATTGGGAGGGAACTTCCCTCTATCTAACCTTCCTACTTTTTCCCCTCTCCTCCCTGACCCCTTCCCTCTCCCTATTGGTTTTTTTTTTGTTTAACTACTTACTTCAACTTCCGAGTTGAGGTAATCTCCGCGCACTGGCCGGCTGCCGGCACGTGTTTCCCCAAGACAGCGGCTAATGGCACTGCCCTGGCCCGCCCCTTTGGAGAGGCCTAGCACTTCATTGCGTAACGGGGTTTACGCACGTGGCATGTGCAAGGCCCGGCCAAGCATGTGTAACCCATTTTTACACACGTGGCCCTTTTAAAATCGGGCCGCTAATGTATGCCACCTGTACCAGGTTCTCTGCCATACGGGTCTCCAAGGCCTGTACTTTAGCTGCATTTTCATTTACCTCCGTTTCATTTTCAACAAACCTCTGAGCAAAGTCTGTCAGTTTAGGAGTAAAGTTTAAGACCTGTGCGTGGGCATACATGTACGCGCGTAGGGCTTTTAAAATCCGGCCCTTAGAATCCAGTTTATTTTGTCCAGCTTACTGTCCATAGCTGCACTCCCGCAGTGACCTCTCTAATAATCTCCATTACTTCACCTGTATTTTGAGGAGGGCGCGCAGGTGCCATTTTGGAGATGGAAGGTTGAACTTTCCCTCATTCTCTCTCTTTTCGGATGCGTTTAATGGGCAAACTAATATATCCGAATGCTTGCACGCCTTTCCCACATCGCTGTGCGGTTTGAGATCACCCACAAAAATACTAAACAATAGTGAAAGTTTCAGAAGAGGGGGATAGCAAACCATGACCTTTCAGCTCACTGTATCACGTGGTCTTCTGTTACAAATCATTAAAACTAAACTATTTCTGAAGGAGAAAAAAAAATATCCTTCCAATGCAGTGACATATGCTGACCTCCTATCACTACATAAAACTATATGAAACATTTTGCAATGGATCTTTGTGTTAAGGGCTCCTAGTCTACAGTGGAGTTTCAGAAATCCTTTTTTTTTTTTTAATCTGAACATGGCACATTAGGCCATTTCAGACTGATAAGTTAAAATAAGGAAACAAAAATTTGAATTGCAGGGGTAAAGCTCATTCCATGAAAACTTCACGTCTGAAAGAAACATTACAAGGGATCTATGTATTTTGCTTTTTTTCTCTTGTTGATTTTATTCGCCACAGCACTATCGCCTTTGTAAGTTTCCAAGGTGTCTGAAACTCTTAAATACCAGCTAATACATGCCAGATCTGACACCGGAGCAGTCCCACAGCTAGTATTCTGCCAGTACTATATAAATAGCATGAGCAGCAACTGGGAAAGATACAGCCAGAGATTATCAGGTAAGGGCAGTCTTTTTATTTCACGTTTTGTTGGCTTGTAGAATTTTCTCCTTCCAATCATAGCCGTAATTCTTTTTCACAATGGTGGCATAGTTTGAATATACCATACATAGTGTATTTATGTAATCAGAGCAAAATTTGTATTCTCTCTTTTTCCATATGCTCGATGAAAATCTTTTACAGAATCCCCAGTTCAGGGTTTTCTCATCAAATATATTCCCAGCATGTGACTGTGAAAAGTTTAGACTGGTTCCCAAGAGTTTTACAGGTGCTTGAAATGATGTGTAAAAAGTTTTACAGATGTATAAATGCGAGGTGCTCTGTGGCTGCACGTGAAGACTGATGCATACACTCCATCTTTTCATCCTGCAGAACTCTGCCGCGGTGCCAAGCTTCTAATCCGTCTGGTCTGCATCCCATCATGTTTCCTAGGGCCATGAGCTGGGCCTTCCTCTTGATGGCTTTGCTTTGGACAGAATGGACTGAGGCTGGATCTAGCTTTTTAAGCCCTGCTGATCTTGAAAAACCAGTGGTAAACATCACTTCTTTCTTTCCTTTGATAAGGAGTTGTATGCTTGGTATGTTAGCCCACTTGGATGCACAGAAATAAACATTAATGAGTTGTAGATGAGACTTGTTTATTGGATTAACAATCCATTTGTGACTAACTTTCAAGACATATTACTAACATAATGATAGGAGTATAACTCAAAAGCTAGTCACGTGTATATTAGGTTAGTCCAAGATAAAGGTCTGCTGGAAACCTACAAGATGTGTGCAAGGCCACTCGCTCCTTCCTGTTGTATCCTTTTACTTTGTACTTTTTCAATTCTGATCCAACAGGAAAGGTGGAGGCAAAAGCCACTTTGGCTTTTTCATGTATTCATTCAACTTACCTTCCGTGAAGAAATTTCTCTTCTGCTCCTCCTGCATGCACCCCCTTTCAGCTGCATCTCATGACCGCTTGTCCAGAACTTCTTTTCCAAACAATGCACCATTTTTGGCAGCTTTCCTCTAGTTTACCACTACCCCTTTCTGAAGAAGTTGCTTCCAGCCTGCAGCCCAAAACTCCGGTGAACATTTCCCTATTGCTGCACAGAGAGGCATTATTGCTTCCCTCTCCCATCCACTCCAGTCCTCCTCTGCACCATGCCGCTCACTGGTTTGCAATCTCAAGCTCCTTCTCACTTGGTGTAATTGCACATCTAACCACCCCCCCTCGCTCTCAGCATGTCTTACTAATCTATTAGAATTCATTGTAGGTGTAAAACAGTTGTGGCTAAGGAAAAGCCAGGTGATTTTATGCACCTGCATTTTCAGAAGACATTTGGTAAAGTTCCTTAAGTGAGATGCCTCAGAAAACTAAAATCATGGGCTAGAAGGTAATGTCCTATTATGGACTGGTAACAAACAGTAGATCTAAATGAGCAATTTTCCCACTGGTAAGAGTTGAATAATGGAGTGCCCCAAGCATCCATACTAGGACCAGGAGAAAAAATAGTTGAGCGATAAGGATGCACCAAGCTAGAAGTTTTTCGTAACCTACATAAGCATATTAATGTTAAAATCAAACTGCCTAATTTGTTCCTAACAATCAGGTTTAACTTACACACCTAGTTCATTATTTTAAATTGTTACCGTACTATGATGGCACACGAGTAATTTGTAATCTATACCACCCTTATTTCTCTTTATCGTACCCTTCTGTAAACCATTGTGATGGTATTTAACTTAACGATGGTATAGAAAATTTTTTAAATAAATAAATAAATTAATTAATTAATGATCCAGAAGGAGCAGTGTGCAAGGTGATCACATTTGTAGATGACATTTTTCAAAGTAGTTACAACAGGAGCAGACTGAGAAATTGCAAGGCTGGGGAACTGCGCATTTAAATGGCAAATGCAATGTAATGTGAACAAGTGCAAAGTATGCATACAAGGAGAAAAATGCTGAGTTACCTTGGAGTAATTGTGGACAAGACATTGAAATCGTCAGCTCAGTTTGTGGCAGTGGTGAAAAAAGCAAAGAGAATGTTATTACATCCAGGGAAAGGACGCATGAGCCATTATAGACAATACAATGAACTCTTCAATGCAGTGTGCAGCAGCAATCAAAAGAGCAAATAGAACATGAGGAATTATTCAGAAAGGATTAGAGAATAAAACTCAGAATATCCTATCACCTCTGTACAGATCAATATTGCAACTGCACCTTGAATATTAATTGCAGTACTAGTCACCCCCTTCTATAGAAAGATATAGCATAACTAGAAAAGGTATAGAGCAGGGCAAAAAAATGATAAAATGGATAGAATGGCTCCTTTCTGAAACGAGATTAAACAGGTTAAGGCTCTTCAGCTTGGAATAAAGGTCACTGAGGGGCTAGGATAGTTTATAAAATCATGGGTGGGATGAACAGATTAATAGAAAGTGGTCATTTCCCTTTCAAATAGTATTGGAACTAGGGGACATTTCATAAAACTAACTGGGAGCAGATTTGAAACAAAGAAGCATTTTTTCAGGGCAAACTAGAAAGATCATAATAGTCTTTTTTTTCTACCCTCACATTTCAATGTAGGTAATGCACAATTAAGTCATGGAATGCGTTGGCAGAGGATGTGGTCAAAGATAATAGTATAACTGGGTTTAAAAAAAAGGAGGCCAGTTCCATAAACAATTATTAACAAGCCTGGGTGGGAGTGTCACCTCCTATGTCTGGGAATGGACAGTAAATGGATCCCTTCATTAATATTTGCAGATACTGTCAAATGACCCAACTTGTCCAGTACTGGAGACAAGATGCTGGGCTCAAGTGACCTTTGGTCTGTCCTAGTATGGCTAATCTTACGTTCTTACTACTGGCTTGGATTTCTACACTCTTATGCATAATTTCACTTTCTGCATTAAATCTTAGTTGCTAAACTCTTGACCACTCCTCAAACTTATTTAGATCATTTCTCATATCTTCTACTCCATCTGGAGATGTCACCGTTACAGATGTTAGTATGTGCAAGAAGCCAAGCCCTTCCTTATAGCACTTCTGCAATATCACTTATGAAAATATTGTACAAGACTGATCCTTGAATCATTCCACCGCTAATCCCCACCACCTCCCTCAGTTGAGTGAGTTACCTCCCTTCTGTGTAAAAAAAAAAAAAAAGGGGGGGGGGAGGAAGAGGACAAGCTAATGTGGGCTCCAGAGGTGAAAGCTTTTGTTCACTCCCTCTGGTGGGCTGGTGAGGGCCAGGGGGCATTTGGATCTAGTTCACCTCTCACCTCCCTCCCTTGGACCCTAGTTTTCCATAAGGGCAATTGTGCCTTTCAAAAAAAAAAAAAAAAAAGGCAAGGCAGCAGAGTGCGCAGTGACGGTTAACGGCCCCAGCACAGGAGAATGGTTTTCAGCTTCAGGAGCGGTGGGGGGGGGGTACAGATTTAGTCACTCAGCCCAGTGAAAGGGGAGTTTAGTTGGTGAAATGTAGCACTGAGCAGTTTCTCAGGCCCGAGTCCAAGCCCACAGCACCGGATGCTTACCAGCGGCTGGCACCAGCACATGGTCAGCGCAGAGATAGATGAGGAGTGACCGCAGCAAGTTTGTTCATCTCTGTCAAATAACTATTAAATTACATCAACTCTTCTAAAATTCTTTAAACTTGTAGTCCAAGAAGCCTTCCAGAAAAGTTATTCCAACCCAGCAGCAGCGCCGGGAGGCAGGTGGTCTTTGGGGCAATTATGAACAGCCAATGGAAGGAGACAATGAGGAGAGAGACATCCAGGTTTGTGCACTTTAATTCTATGGCTGCTTTTTTTTTTTTTTTAATCTTTACAATTTCCAGCCTGGTTCAGGTGGAGCCCATCCTTTCAGAAGACGCTGGATGAAAACCTTCTATAACTCAACTCCATACGAAAGTATCCCCGTCCTTTTAATTAACCTGAAAGAGGCAAGCGAACAGAATGCAAGGGGTGTTCAGCTTCTGGGGCAAATGTCACAGATTTGGTTCACAGCGAGCCTAGCAGCTTGGGCTCTGACTGTGGCCAGGCAGAGTCACAAGGACGAGGCCGATCACCCATCTAGATCATTTTCCTGATATTCACATTCTTTAGTCACCCCCCCCAATAGTATTCTGGACTTGACCAAACATCTTTTAAACCCCCAATGCTAGTTACAGGGATCACCTCCTCCAAGGCAGATTGCGCAGCTTGGACAGGCACAGAGTGAAATAGCACGTTCTTTTTTTTTTTTTTTTTTTTTTTTTTTTTTACTTATTTAGGCAATTTTAGATTGATCAAGACAAAACTTTGGTGCAGTAACATGAAGAAAAATAACAAAGAAAAAAAGCATACAATACAGAAAATATCGTATCCAATTCTATGTACAGTTATATCCAATAATATATAGCAGAGATTAGGCACATCCTCATTATTATCCCCGAATAATGAAGAAAACTTTAAACCATGCAGAGGGGAAGTAAGATACCAGGAAAAATAAGTAAAGGCCTCTACCAAGTAAGGACCCCCATATATTAATACTGGTCTCCGTCCACTAGGAATCAGTCAGAACCGGAGAAGACGTAATCACGTGCCTGGCACGGAGAAAGGATTGTAGCTGCTCAGGTGCAAAAAAAAATACAAAAGCATCTGAGCATAGCGTCACAAAACATTTACAAGGACAACGTAAAGCCCCCAACTCGAGAGCTAGAAACCCTCTCTCCCCGTTGCTGGGTGAGCCTGGAAATATCTGGGGAAATCCTCAAATTTTGACCATAAAAATGGAAGCTTTGAGTATTCCCTTGTTTTAGAATTATTTAAAAGGGCAAATAACCGTCCTCTGTTCACCCCTGCCACCCCGCTCCATAATTTTAGAAATTTCTATCATGTCCCCCTCTAAAAATGGTCTCTTTTTCCAAGTTGAGGAGCTGGCACTTGCATAGCCTCTCATCACCTAGGCCTGTTTGTGTTAGGCGATTAATAAATTTTAATAAATAAAAATGAAAAAAATCACAGTGAAGCCCATCACATGTAGCTCCCCAACAGAAGCAAGTTTCCTGTTAAAGCTGCAGTACCTTACACAGACATTTTTTTTTTTAAATAGCAGCATACAAAAAGCTCGAACTAAATAACATTTTAGGATTAAGAGATTTTGAGCTGCATGGTGATGTGCTTCCACACTCTTCTATTTGTAAAAGGTTTTTCAGCAGCTATGCACACCGTTAAGATGGGAACAAAGGTTTAATTTCACACATTGATATGGCCTAGTCCTGGGGGAATTCTGTGCTACTGCGGAGCACAGAATTTGCGCAGAATCCCCCCCCCCCCGTGCAGAATTACCAAATTCTGGGCAGAAAATGGCAGAGGAGACCGGGAATGCCATGACCTGAGTGCACTGTTCGCGATGAAGATGAAGGCCCCCAGCGTGCCGGTCGCGATAAAGATGAAGGCCCTGGTGTGCCGCAAACGGAACGTGCGCACGCCATTTGCGGCAAACATGAAGGCTCCCGTGTGCCTTGGGATGCACTCCACTCGCGGCAAAGATGAAGGCCCCTGTGAGCGTGAATGTAAATAGAGAGGTGTGTGTGTGTGAGAGAGAGGAGGGGGTATGAGAGAGCAGGTGAGTGTGAGATACCACGGAGGGTAAGGAGGGGGTTGTGAGAGAGAGCAGGGGGGTGTTTGAGTGTTGGTGCCAGAGAGAGCGAGCCTATATAAGGAGACAGTAAAGGAGTGTGTATGTGTGAGAGAGATTGGGAGCTGGTGTGTATGAAAAAGGGATCCTGTGTGTATGTGAGAGTGCTCGCCTGTGTGAAGGGATTGTGTATGTGTGACAGAGAGCCTGTGTGGAGTGCGTGAGAGACATAGGTAGCCTGTGTGAGGATGTATGTGTGAGAAAGGGAGCTTGTGTGGGTGTGCATGCAAGAGAGAGGGACCCTGTAAGAGGAAATGTGTGTGTGCACGCGCGCAAGAGAGTGAGGGAGCCTGTATGAGGGTGTGTGTATGTGTTATTGATAACTGGAGTCTCTCTCTAATTTCATCTTTAGCTGGTGTTGTACCTTTAAAACAAATTTTGCAGAGGAATAGTAAATAGGTTTGGCTGGTTTTCTCCCAATTAAAAAAAAAAAGTTGGAAAAATACAAACTTGCAGTACTTAACTATTAAAAATAAAAAAATATTAGTATGATCATCCATAATGCTAATAGCAGCTGTAAGGAACTATTTTAGACAGGGTCTAGACTAACAAATAATTCCTTGATAATCTAGATTCCAAATATTTTTAAACCAAATAACTTTTGAGAACTTTTCAAAACAAAATTTCTAAAGTTAGGGAAACAATTTCAAAATACGCCCAACACCTTGCGACCTAGATATGGATTCAGACACAACATTATGGTCTGATTTTGAGACCATGAGTAAAAATATTCCTATAACTGTAAAAAGAAAAAAAAAAGATTTTGACCACATCAATTATATCCATGCAGCACCAGTGAAGAGAGTATTGATTGAAGACATCTGTCAACCCTGAACACTAATCTTGTAATCTATCGCTCACAACAGATGAATTACCTTCTCAAAAAAAAAAAAAAAAAGCATTAGTACCCCCCTTTAATTAAAAAGCCACAGAGCCATATGAAGGGGTTATCAAATTATAGGTCAATATCTTCAATCCCGTTCCCAGCCAAAGTTATTGAGAGTGCTGTACTGAAACAGCTCAACTTTTCTAGAGGAACATCAAGTTTTGGATTGCTCTCAATTTGGCTTTCACCAAAAGCACAACACAGCACTCTTGCTACTGGCATCGTGGATTTGATAAAGGCCCCAATTATCTATTAGTATTATTAGATTTCTCCTCTGCTTTCAGTACTCTTGATCACAATAGGAGGTACAATGTTAAATTTATTTTCCTCTTATTTGACTGATAGATCGCAGCAAGCACAATATGGATGTTCTTGTTCTGAATGGTTGCCTCTCAACACAGGGGTGCCACAAGGCGCTGCCTTGATGGCCATACTATTTAATATTTATCTAAGACTATTATGCAAACCCCTTACAGCATTAGGCCTGCATTACTCTTTTTGTGCAGACAATATTAAATGTTTCTTTCCTAGCTCTGAAGACCCCTAAGGCTTCATTAACTTCAGTTAAGAGTTGGTTAACACATAACAAGCTTGTCATGAAAATAGACAAAAACAGAAATCAGATTAAGAACATAAGAACATGCCATACTGGGTCAGACCAAGGGTCCATCAAGCCCAGCATCCTGTTTCCAACAGTGACCAATCCAGGCCATAAGAACCTGGCAAGTACCCAAAAACTGTCTATTCCATGTTACCATTGCTAATGTCAGTTGCTATTCTCTAAGTGAACTTAATAGCAGGTAATGGACTTCTCCTCCAAGAATTTATCCAATCCTTTTTTAAACACAGCTATACTAACTGCACTGACCACATCCTCTGGTAACAAATTCCAGAGTTTAATTGTGCGTTGAGTAAAAAAGAACTTTCTCCGATTAGTTTTAAATGTGCCCCATGCTAACTTCATGGAGTGCCCCCTAGTCTTTCTACTATCCGAAAGAGTAAATAACCGATTCACATCTACCCGTTCTAGACCTCTCATGATTTTAAACACCTCTATCATATCCCCCCTCAGTCATCTCTTTTCCAAGCTGAAAAGTCCTAACCTCTTTAGTCTTTCCTCGTAGAGAAGTTGTTCCATTCCCCTTATTTTGGTAGCCCTTCTCTGTACCTTCTCCATCGCAATTATATCTTTTATGAGATGCGGCGACCAGAATTGTACACAGTATTCAAGGTGCGGTCTCACCATGGAGCGATACAGAGGCATTATGACATTTTCCGTTTTATTCACCATTCCCTTTCTAATAATTCCCAACATTCTGTTTGCTTTTTTGACTGCCGCAGCACACTGAACCAATTTCAATGTGTTATCCACTATGACGCCTAGATCTCTTTCTTGGGTTGTAGCACCTAATATGGAACCCAACATTGTGTAATTATACCATGGGTTATTTTTCCCTATATGCATCACCTTGCACTTATCCACATTAAATTTCATCTGCCATTTGGATGCCAATTTTCCAGTCTCACAAGGTCTTCCTGCAATTTATCACAATCTGCTTGTGATTTAACTACTCTGAACAATTTTGTGTCATCTGCAAATTTGATTATCTCACTTGTCGTATTTCTTTCCAGATCATTTATAAATATATTGAAAAGTAAGGGTCCCAATACAGATCCCTGAGGCATTCCACTGTCCACTCCCTTCCACTGAGAAAATTGTCCATTTAATCCTACTCTCTGTTTCCTTTTAGCCAGTTTGCAATCCATGAAAGGACATCGCCACCTATCCCATGCCTTTTACTTTTCCTAGAAGCCTCTCATGAGGAACTTTGTCAAATGCCTTCTGAAAATCCAAGTATACTATATCTACCGGTTCACCTTTATCCACATGTTTATTAACTCCTTCAAAAAAGTGAAGCAGATTTGTGAGGCAAGACTTGCCCTGGGTAAAGCCATGCTGACTTTGTTCCATTAAACCATGTCTTTCTATATGTTCTATGATTTTGATGTTTAGAACACTTTCCACTATTTTTCCTGGCACTGAAGTCAGGCTAACCGGTCTATAGTTTCCTGGATCACCCCTGGAGCCCTTTTTAAATATTGGGGTTACATTTGCTATCCTCCAGTCTTCAGGAACAATGGATGATTTTAATGATAAGTTACAAATTTTTACTAATAGGTCTGAAATTTCATTTTTTAGTTCCTTCAGAACTCTGGGGTGTATACCATCTGGTCCAGGTGATTTACTACTCTTCAGTTTGTCAATCAGGCCTACCACATCTTCTAGGTTCACCGTGATTTGATTCAGTCCATCTGAATCATTACCCATGAAAACCTTCTTCATTACGGGTACCTCCCCAACATCCTCTTCAGTAAACACCAAAGCAAAAGAAATCATTTAATCTTTCCGCGATGGCCTTATCTTCTCTAAGTGCCCCTTTAACCCCTCGATCATCTAACGGTCCAACTGACTCCCTCACAGGCTTTCTGCTTCGGATATATTTAAAAAAAATTTTACTGTGAATTTTTGCCTCTACAGCCAACTTCTTTTCAAATTCTCTCTTAGCCTGTCTTATCAATGTTTAACATTTAACTTGCCAATGTTTATGCTTTATCCTATTTTCTTCTGTTGGATCTTCTTCCAATTTTTGAATGAATATCTTTTGGCTAAAATAGCTTCTTTCACCTCCCCTTTCAACCATGCCGGTAATCGTTTTGCCTTCTTTCCACCTTTAATGTGTGGAATACATCTGGACTGTATTTTGAAGCAAAAAGGCAGATACTGTCTGCCCAGCAATTTTTAGCCATAGTCAGACAAACCAGAAACTTAGGAGTTATTATAGAAACCAACTTACCATGTAAAAGGCCTTTTGGAAGCTTTACATGCTTAAAATGCCGGAAGCCTTTTCTAGAAGCAAATGATTTTAGAACGGTCATCCAAGCTTTAGTAATTCCTTCCTTAGGCCTGGATTCACTAATGCCGCAAGGCATAGTGAATCCCGGCGGTAACGGGAGGCGGTCCTGTGCTAGCCGGCAGCGATCCCACCTCCGCACTGCGCTAGCAGAGTCGGGCCCGGTGGTGCCCCGACTCCTCCTCTTCTGGGGCTGACTCCGCCCCGATGTTGCTTTTGCACACGTGCGATAGCTTTAGAAAATAACCCCCTTAGACTACTATAACTCTGAATTAAAGCAATTCAGATAATTCAAATTTCGGCAGCAAGAGTTGAGACTGGGACTTCAAAATTCAACATTACTCCTGTCCTCAATTATCTGCACTGGCTTCCTGTAAAGATTCCATATACAATATAAAATACAGGTCATGATCCACAACGCATTTAATCACGAGTACATATCACACTATTAAAAATTCACAGACCCACCCAGAAGCATAAGGTTGGAAGGCCAATATCCACTGGCTGTACCTTTCCATAAGATTATTCATTTAGCAATATCCAGAGAGATTATTCTCGGTAGCTGGCCCCATGCTTTGGAACCAGCTGCCAGCAAATTTACACAAACAGACAAGGAGCAAGACATTCAAGAAACAGCTAAAAACATATTTCAACAGGCTTTTTATTAACCACTTTTAAGTACAGCTCCCTGGTGACAGAAATTGCTCAGAAGATGAAATCATATTGTTTGATCTATTTCACGTTAGGAGTAGTTCAGGTTTTTGTTTTGGTATGGTTTTGTAGTTTTAGTTTGTGATTTATTTTAAGGGTTGTTTTTATCATTTTATATATATTTTTTAATGATTTTACATTTTTATTTATAACAGTTGTCATTTTGTTCATTGTTTAAATATTTATGAATGTATAATTTTCTTGTAATTCATCCAGAACAGGGGATGATGTGGCCTTAAACAAATAAGTTTGCTTACTGTTTGGGCTCCACATCAAGTTACAGCTTCATCCACCTGTCCTGTATACTGACAATACAATCTACAGTCGTCACAGACATAAGATCCCCTTTCCCAGCATCAGATTCACCATAATAGTGATTCACCCATTCCAGCAGCTACTTTTAAAGGGAAGGCCCATTGAGTCTTTTAATATTAATTTTATTACGTATAGCATGGTTGAGAAAGGTTCAAATAGCCAAAAGTGCGAGACCCCATCACTTTATCATTGCACAGGTTAGTGACACATGGTACCATAAAAAATATATCACAATAGCATTATTCAATCCAACTAAACTAGAGCTAGTTTTAATAAAGATAACTTAATATGAGTTTTCCTCTTTTTTTCCTCCAGCAATCCTTTGGCTCTTGTCTTTCTCCAGGAGCTCTGGTGGGTTAGATTTTGATTCCAACATACCCACTTTGCTGCTTACATAATGCATCCTGGCACTGCAGCTTCTGCATTCTCCCCTTTTAAAAGTTTACACAGAGCAGATTCTGTCCAATGGGATCTCGGCCCCTTGTTCAAGGGATGAATTTGGTAAGGGGGACAGGGCAGCTCTATCACTACCCCATCTTTCCACCCTCAGGGGTGATAGAGAAGGGCTCAACTTCCTTACTGCCCTCTGCCAACTGCAGGTTCCAGGCCATAGGACTGGGAAAGGGGGGGGGGGGGGGAGAAAACGACTAACAATTGTTTTTAAAAAGTCCTACCTTCAACAACACTAATGCAGGCCTCTCTCAGCTGTGAAACCTAAGCATCTTCCCTTTCTGCTTTCTCTAGTTCAATTTTCCATTCGAGTTAGATGTGAAAATACCAATAACCCATTACCACGAATACAGACAGAGTGTGCAGAATGTGCTAGAAGGGCTGTTTGCAGGACACCCACAAGGTATGTTTCTCATGAGAACAAAATCTATTTGAAATACAAATTCTGAAAGTAAGGCGACATTCAATTATTCTTGTTTTCCTTCAGAGGTGCACCAGGAAAATGAGTAAATCACAGAAGATGAAGAAAAAGGTTGCAGAAACTTCTCACCAGTCCTCTGGGTCCTTTAAAGCACCAGTGCTCAACCATCACCAATTACTGGATGACTTTATGATTTTTCTTTTGTAAGGGATGGGGGGGGGGGGGGGGGGGGAGAGGAAAAATGCATTTCTTCGTATCACGTACATTTGCAAAAACCTGTAATTTCTCAATAGTACTAAGAAAATACTGTGCTGAGATGTAAAACTGATATGGACCAAAAAAAGGGGGCGAGCAAAGAAAAAAATAAAAGTGTACAAAAGCAGAAAATATTGATAACACTTCTAAAATGATTTAGCAAAAGGCTTTTTCCTTCACAGGCTCAGCATGGGATCAGAGCAAAAAGGGTCATGCATCCACCTTGCAATTCTCAGCAACTGTCAGGAAAACAGTCAGAAAGCAGCGAGAACCCCCAAGGGCCTGATTTACTCCCATTCTGTGGCTGGGGGAAAGATGTTGGTTCTGTTCCTGGCCAGGCCCATGCTCTGCAGGATGCCCGAAGGAAAGTTTCTTTACACTGTTTTAAGTCATTGCAGACCGTTGATACAGACCCTACACAGCACACAAAGGTTTCCAGTTCCAGCTTTCTCTGCAGTGTTAGTTAGTTGCAGAGCTTTCCCCAAGGCTGGAAAAAGGTCTGGAGCAGTATCAAACTATAAGGCCTCAGGCCCTTACTTATCTATATAGATCCCTTCCCTTTGAACAGAGCTGGCACTTCAGCCACCACAGCCCTCCGCATCAGAAATTGCAGACCAGTATGAAAAATGAGATCTTGTATTATAAGGACCTGAACTTCTAATCTGAAAGGTGTTTCTACCTCTAGCTCCAATGACTCAACACTAAGCCTGCTCTGCAAGATCTTTGGTACTAGTTGAGATAGCAAAGTAATGTTTTTTTCCCAAGCTTGGGCGAGGGCATGGATAGCCACCACGCACTGTGGTCTTAAAACTGGGGAAAAAAACCAAAAAAAACCCCAAAACTTCACTAGTATCACTCTGGGCTGGTGCCATCAGGTCCATGAGCAGGGAACTCCACTGAGCACAAATTAAAGTATGTTCAGGGCCCATGCCCCCGGCAGCCACAGGTGCTTTACTCAGTCTACCTGTGCAAGCAGATGTCCTGCAAAGTTCACTTGCTGATTGACTGACCAGCTTGTGGCACCTGTTTCATCACCTCAGATAAAGCATACTGGTAACCCCTACCAACGTCTGTTACATTTACCACAGCAAGCATTTTTCTACAGTTAAAACACGTTTACCCGCATAGCATGGTTTATTGGCCCTCTCCCAGTATAGGCAAAAATAGGGGCACTTTTCCTAGTGTGAGTAAATTTACCTGCACAAAAAAGGGGCAGAGAAAGGTCAGGGGAGTGACAGCACATGCAGAGAGTTAATCTTGAAATTTCCACATGTTCTCACACACGTGTACTATGCACCTACTCCCATGAGACTTTTGTACCTGCAGTGTGCACACCCACCAGATTTTCCTTATGGAGTTTCCCTCCAAAAATGAGGTTGCAGGCAAATGGCTACAAAGCAAGCTTCACAGGGCATTTCAGAATTGCCCACCCTACAACCTGATACTCCATCACCTGCGATGACCCTAATTTTAAGAAGCCACCAAGACCAAAAGGAGACTGACGTGTAGGACTCATGTTGTGAGGTCCTCGGCAGACTGATGCAGAAGAGGGGCTCGGTTCATGCTTCTAGTAATCTGCACACAGTGCAACACACACCAGCTCCCGCCTCTTGCTTGCCACTCGTCATCCATGTTTAGACCGAGCTAGCTGCGGATCATTTGCGTACAAGCCAACTAACAGAATATTATATGAAACCTGGCCCATAGATCCATCATTATGGTAGATATTAATAGCCCGGCATGCATAAAAATTGGTACTTACACGCGTGGCCGGGCCCCTGTGCACACCGCGTGCATTTCCAAAAGGGCCTGGCCCCACATGTAAGTGCCGATAAGCGCACAAGTGCCTGGCCCTGAAAAAGGGGCGGTGTGGAGGCTGGCTGGCCAGAACAGCTCCAGGGGAGCAGTAAATACCAAAACAAAAAAAATGTAAGTCACTGGGATGGGTTTAGGGGGTGTGGAGGAGAGGGGAAGAGGGAGGGAGTTTAGGTAGGGCATGTTATAAAATCAGCGCATCCATGTGAGCGTGGTGGGAACCGCACACATCTTTTAAGATCTACCCCTATGGGCTTTCTAAAGGACTTTAACCCAGGCTGTTGCTCTGGAAACATTTTTATTAAGGCCCTATGAGTTCCAAACTCTGGGTGAAGACCAGTAATGACCACATCCAGCCTGCTGAAGTACTGCACTTTCAAAAAGGATGACAGAATCTGACCTCTGGTAACCTGACTTGTCCCAAATGCCTACAGAATCTTCATAACACAAGAACATAAGCTATGCCATACTGGGCTCCATCAAGCCCAGTATCTTGTTCCCAACAGTGGCCAATCCAACTCACAAGTACCTGGCAAGTTCCCAAACATTAGATAAGTCACAAGCTACTATTGCTTATTAATTACTGTAATAACAGTTTATGGATTTTTCTTCTAGGAACTTATCCAAACCTTTTTTAAACCCAGTTACGTTAACTGCTGTAACCACATCCTCTGGCAATGAATTCCAGAGCTTAACTATGCGCTGAATAAAAAAAGAATTTTCTTTGTTTTAAATGAGCTACTTGCTAACTTCATGGAGTGCCTCCTTGTCCTTCTATTATCTGAGAGAGTAAATAACCAATTTACTTTAACTTGTTCAAGTCCTTTCATGATTTTGTAACTTCTATCACATCCCCCCCCCAGTTGTCTTTTCTCCAAACTGAACAGCTCTAACTTCTTTAGCCTTGCCTCATACGACAGCTGTTCCAACCCCTTTATCATTTTGATTGCCGTTCTCTGCACTTTCTCCAGTGCAGCTATATCCTTTTTGAGATGCAATGACCAGAACTGCACATAGTATTCAAGGTGCTGTCTCACCATGGAGCAACACAGAAGCATAATGACAGCCTCTGTTTTATTTGCCATTCCCTTCCTAATAATTCCTAACATTCTGTTTGCTTTTTTGATCGCCACAGAACACTGAGCTAATGATTTCAATGTATTACCCACAATGATGCTTAGATCTCTTTCCTGGGTGGTAACTCCTATGATAGAACCTAACATTGTGTAACTATAGCATTGGTTATTTTTCCCTATATGCATCACTTTGCATTTCTCCATATTAAATTTCATCTGCCATTTGGAAGCCCAATCTTCCAGTCTTACAAGGTCCTCCTATAATTTATCACAATCTGCTTGAGATTTAACTACTCCACATAATTTTGTGTCATCCAAAGATTTGATCACCTCAGTCATATCCCTTTCCAGATCATTTATAAATATATTAAAAAGCACTGGTCCAAGTACAGATCCCTGAGGCACTCCATTGTTTACCCTTTTCCACTGTGAAAACTGACCATTTAATCCTATTCTGTTTCCTGTCTTTTAACCAGCTTGGAATCCACAAAAGGACATCGCTTCCTATCCCATGACATCCTCCAAAGATTGATCCTGCAATGTCTACAGAACTTCTGTCCCAACTGATCATCCATCCACACTCTCCCTGTCTCTGCCCATGGCCAAACCAGGTCACAAGTATCCAGCTAATCCCAAAGAGTAGATCCAGATCCTTGTTGCTTACTCCCAGGGATAAGCAGTGGCAATTCCTAAATCCAACAAGGCCAGATGATCTTCACTACAGGCTTCACAGTACTCCAGATGCACCCATCCTGCCAAGTGCCACTCAAGTACAAAAAGACAAAAAACAGATCCTGCAGGCCCCAGCCAATTTTCAACATCCTGTGTTGTGTGCAAAGCATGGGGTCTACTTTAGCCCAGGTACATTGCACCAATTCTCCAATGGAAATAATCCCCCTTTGAAAAAGAGCAAGAGTAAAGAACATGTTAAGAACATAAGAATGTGTCATACTGGGTCAGACCAAGGGTCCATCAAGCCCAGCATCCTGTTTCCAACAGTGGCCAATCCAGGCCATAAGAACCTGGCAAGTACCCAAAAACTAAGTCTATTCCATGTTACCGTTGCTAATGGCAGTGGCTATTCTCTAAGGGGTAGATCTTAAAAAAATCCACGCGCGCGAACAAAAGTAAGCCAGATTTTAAAAGATACGCACGTATCTTTTAAAATCCGGGTTCGGCGTGCGCAAGGCTGCGCAAAATTGGCAGCCTGCACACGCCGAGCCGCACAGCCTGCCTCCGTTCCCTCTGAGGCCGCTCCGAAATCGGAGCGGCCTCGGAGGGAACTTTCCTTCCGCATCCCCCCACCTTTCCCTATCTAACCTACCCCCCAGCCCTACCTAAATCCCCCACCCTACCTTTGTTGTACAAGTTATGCCTGCTTGAAGCAGGCGTAACTTGTGCGCGCCGCCTCGTCAGCCCCCGGCACAGGCCGCAGTGCCGGGAGACTTGGGACCGCCCCTGACCCCGGGCACGCCCCCGGTCTTCGGACACACCCCCAGACATGCCCCTCCCGCCCCTTTTACGAAGCCCCGGGACTTACACCCGTCCTGGGGCTTTACACGCGCCAGCGGCCTATGCAAAATAGGTGCGCCGGCGCTCGCAGGGCTTTTAAAATCTACCCCTAAGTGAACTTAATAGCAGGTAATGGACTTCTCCTCCAAGAACTTATCCAATCCTTTTTTAAACACAGCTACACTAACTGCACTAACCACACCCTCTGGCAACAAATTCCAGAGTTTAATTGTGCGTTGAGTAAAAAAAGAACTTTCTCCGATTAGTTTTAAATGTGCCCCATGCTAACTTCATGGCGTGCCCCCTAGTTTTTCTATTATCTGAAAGAGTAAATAACCGATTCACATCTACCCGTTCTAGACCTCTCATGATTTTGAACATCTCTATCATATCCCCCTCAGCCGTCTCTTCTCCAAGCTGAAAAGTCCTAACCTCTTTAGTCTTTCCTCATAGGGGAGCTGTTCCATTCCCCTTATCATTTTGGTAGCCCTTCTCTGTACCTTCTCCATCGCAATTATATCTTTTTTGAGATGCGGCGACCAGAATTGTACACAGTATTCAATGTGCGGTCTCACCGTGGAGTGATACAGAGGCATTATGACATTTTCCGTTTTATTCACCATTCCCTTTTTAATAATTCCCAACATTCTGTTTGCTTTTTTGACTGCCGCAGCACACTGAACCGATGATTCCAATGTGTTATCCACTATGACGCCTAGATCTCTTTCTTGGGTTGTAGCACCTAATATGGAACCCAACATTGTGTAATTATAGCATGGGTTATTTTTCCCTATATGCATCACCTTGCACTTATCCACATTAAATTTCACCTGCCATTTGGATGCCCAATTTTCCAGTCTCACAAGGTCTTCCTGCAATTTATCACAATCTGCTTGTGATTTAACTACTCTGAACAATTTTGTGTATCACTGTTAGATGTTGACAACACTGGCAATATAAGATAAGTCAAAGTTCTCATAGATCATGGACGTATAACATGAGTTCAGGAGTTAATGTATATTTTAATATCACGGGTGATGAAGACAAAAATATAAAAAATTATTTGAGGTGATAACACTGATCTATGATTATAAATAAGGCAGAGTGAAAAAATTGCTGAGAAGCATAACACAATGATGCCTATTATGACGGTCAAGATCTCTAGCGTACTAAGTTTTGTCAAGAAGGGAAAGTAGTTATCAGTATATAGTATTCGTTAGACCGACTATACCCACAAAAAAAAAAAAAAAAAAGGGCCGTTTAGCACCAAAAGTTATAGATCATTCACTGCTATACATTCTAATTCTCCCATCTTAATCTTAGACTTCTGGCATTAGCATACAAACATTTTAAAGTTTGTTTTTTGTTTGTATTTTCATTCAGCTTTTTAATTGATAGGGATAAATTAGATTTTTTTTTAGCTCAGGTGAGTTTTTAGTTACAGGCACTTGGACTACTTTTCTAATTATTGGAACCTCACTGTCGGGATGCCCTAATTCTAATGCATCATTAGTATCCTTTGAAGATACCTCTCTCCGAACCATGCGCTGCTGAGCGACTGTTGGCTTTCCCCTTTGTTCTAGTTTAAAAGCTGCTCTCTCCGGGGGGCGCTGTTGCGCATCGGATGAGAGCAGTCGCCTGAACGCAGAGCTCCGCTCCCCACAAGCAAACAAACCCTGGCAAACGCTGATTACGCCAGCTTTTTCGGCTAAATTCTTTACCCGCAGCGCTTGTTAGCAGCCAGGCACAACCGGAGATGGCGGCGAAACGAAAAACCGCCGATTTGCGGCAGTTTTCGTTTGAGAAGGCAGTTCTCCCCTTGGGCCTGGAAGATGGCGGCCGCGCAGCACCCGAAATGGAGTCTGATCATGCGGCGGCGGAAACGGGGGCTGACTCGGGGGTAAGCGCAGAATCACCACCAGTGCCGGCACAACTCTCCCGAGATGAAATTAGGGACTGGTTTATCACACTCCGTGCAGACATGAAAAGGGACAAAGCAGATATAATGGCGGCTGTGGCTGATATCAAGGAAGATATTGCTGCTCTGGGCCACAGGGTGGATGACATTGATATCAGGGTGGAAGGCCATGGAGAGGCTCTTAATGCCCTAAACTCCCAGCAGCTAACATTCCACAGTGAACTTGGGGCTCTTCAGGATAAACTTGAAGATCTTGAGAACCGTAGCAGACGATGCAACATACGGATTAGGGGCGTACTGGACACGGGGGAGTATGAGGATGCTACTCTCACTGCGCAACAGATTTGTGCGCATGTTCTTTCCCTCGCGAATGCGGGTCCGCCTAACTCACCAGCGCAGCCGGAGATCCGCTTGGAGAGGGCGCACCGGGCTTTGGGGCCCAGAAGTGACCAGCGCCCTAGAGACATTGTCCTCTGCTTCCATAGCTTCCTCCAGAAAAATCAGGTCTCTGAGGCCGCTCGCAATTTAAAGGAAGTTAAGTGGAATAATCATGCCATTTCCATCTACCAGGATCTGGCCCCAGCAACACTTAAGCGGCGATACGATCTCCGTGAAGTCACTGCTAGTCTACGCTCTTCTTCTATCCGCTACAGATGGACATTTCCTTTTGGATTACAATTCCAAGTGCAGGGCACCACGTATCGGATCAAATCAGTGACGGAAGCGGTGGAGGCCTTCAAGCAAGCACACCTGGATATCACCTTTCAGGCTCCAAAATCGACAGCGCCACCAGCTAAAATGGATACCGCCCCACGGTGGCAGCACGCTGCCAAGGGCGGTAGGAGACTCCGGCGCCAGATATCTGATACTGTTTCCGCCTCTGTGGATATGGGTTGAGGAGCCCTCCGGAATCCTGATTTAGGCTGTTGCCTGTATTCTCCTCTACGCGCCACTGGTGCGGTTCTGGCACTGTTGCTGGGAGAATTTGTGCCTTACGGACAAGCATTTATTAGCTGTTATTTACAGTATTGCTCATAATCACACTATTTATGAATGACTTGCTGGGTTTTGCTGCACTCTTTTTGATGGTTGAGTTCATGTTGAGCTTGTGGGGGGGGGGGGGGGGGGGTCTGCTAGCATTCTGATGAGTGCACCCCGTTGGGAGTGTGTTTCCCACCGAGCCAGGGTGGCACACGATTGGACTAATGGGGAGGTCAGCTGGTTTTTTTTCTTTTTCCACTGAGGACATTTCTGGTAATCATTTCTCTTTACAGGCGGGCGAGTGGTTTTCACCTTTATATATCCTGGGTTCTGTCAGAGTACAGAGAGTCTGTTCTATATTGCCCTAGATCATGGCGCATAAAATTGTTTCTCTCAATGTAAAGGGCCTCAACACACCCCGTAAGCGTCTCTTACTAAAGAGGGAACTGCAGAGTCTGGGGGCCACTATTGGCTTTATACAGGAAACTCATGTGCGCAAGCACCATGAAAAACTTCTGATTTTCCCGTCCTATGCTCAGTCTTACTGGGCGGCCAGTACCAAATCGTCCCGCTATGCCGGCGTGGGAGTCCTTGTCTCTAATTCCTTAACTCATGAGGTTCTGGATAAATATCTTGACACCCGCGGCCGATATTTACTTCTCAAATTGAGAATGGGATCTAGCGTCATTACCCTACTGAATGTCTATTTTCCGAATACTTCCCAAGTCACCTTTCTCCACGACATAGACCAGTTGCTCTTATCTTATGGCGAGGGCGATCTGGTGTTAGGTGGGGACTTCAATGCTATATATGACCCGTCCGTGGACAGTACTGCTCAGACGGTAGCCCCTCCTGGGATGCGGAAGGAGTGGAGTTCCTTCCTAGAGCGCTGGAGTTTGGTGGATATATGGAGACAACGATTCCCTCGCTCTCGGTCATACACCTTCTACTCCTCTCCGCACGGTACATACTCCCGTATTGAGTATTTATTTATATCGTCCCACTTGCAGAATGCTGTCTCAGGGGCTGGTATAGAACCCATTACATAGTCCGATCATGGGCCGGTATGGCTAGCTGCACGCCAGGGTGACCGGGATAGAGGGTTTAAACCTTGGCGTCTAAATGACAGCTTGTTAAAGGATAAGGACTTCCTCGCTCGTACTGCTGATCATCTTAGGGAGTATTTTAGCAACAATACCAAGGACGCTTCACGTCCTACCACAGTGTGGGATTGTTCTAAGGCTGTGCTTCGGGGGTGGTTTATTGCTAGGGCTGTTCACTGTAATAGGGAGCGGGAGAAAGAACGCTCTCGTCTTCAGTCCGAGATTGCTACACTCACTCAACTGCATATCATTGATGGCTCTAACTCCACCTATAATAAAATACTCAGAGCTAAGGATGTTTTGAGGGCTCTTGAGGATACGGCCATTAGTCACCACTTGCTTATGTTGAAGCAGCAATTTTTTGAAGGGGGTAATAAAGCCGGACGATATTTAGCTCAGAAGCTTAAAGCTGCCAGGGCCCAAACCTTTGTAGCAAAGATTTGCAACACCCAGGGCTCTATTGTCACAACCTCTGCAGAAATTCGTGACTGCTTCACGGAGTTTTATGCTCAGCTCTATTCGGGGGCCCCGGGTATCTTGGAGGACGATATTACCTCGTACCTGAACTCTGTGTCTCTGTCTGCCCTAACTCAAGCCCAACGGGACTCTCTGGACCGGCCTATAGAACCGCATGAAGTGTTAGAGGCAATCAAGGGCTTGAAGCCTGGCAAGGCCCCAGGCCTTGATGGGTTTACGGGCTCGTACTATCGCAATTTGGCTACGGTCCTTGTTGAGCCACTCACGGACATGTTCAATTTCCTACGTACTGAGGGACATATCGCTCAAGATAGTAACACCGCTGGCATCTCGGTTATAGCCAAGCCGGGGCGGGACAGCACACAATGGGGGTCCTATCGACCTATTTCTTTGATCAATATTGATCTGAAATTACTTGCCCGGATTTTAGCTGCTCGACTCAATGGAGTCTTGACTAAACTTGTTCACTCCGATCAGGTCGGATTTGTACCTGGCCGCTTAGCGGCTGATGTCAGGCGCATTGTTGACCTTGTTGACTATGTTTCTAACTCTAAAGTTCCTGCTGTTCTCCTCTCCTTGGATGCCGAAAAGGCGTTTGATCTAGTCCACTGGCCCTTTTTATTCCATACCCTTTCTCGAATGGGCTTTGGTAGCAATTTTATTAAGTGGATTGCCAAACTTTATGACCATCCGCAGGCCCGGGTTAAAGTCAATGGAACATATGGGGCCCCTTTTGATATATGCCGGGGTACCAGACAGGGGTGTCCGCTTTCCCCTTTACTTTTTGCGCTGTTTTTAGAGCCTTTTACCACTAGAGTTAGGAGTTCCGCTGCAGTTACTGGAGTCCGTGCGGGTGAACATCATTTCAAAATTTCGTTATTTGCGGATGACGTGATGTTTACTCTTACTGACCCGTCCCAATCCCTCTCCGGGGTTATGCAGGAACTGGTGCAGTTCACCAAGGTATCTGGACTCAAGGTCAATTATGATAAATCTGAGATTCTTAATCTCACTCTACCCGAGGATGAAGTGCGGCGGTTGCAGGGCCAGTTTCCTTTTAAGTGGGCTAAGGGTGCGATAAAATACTTGGGAGTGCGTATCGGGCATAGGTCTGACCAATTATTTCACTTAAATTATACCCCGCTTGTTAAGACCTTAAAGACAGACTTAGATAAGTGGAGTCGACATACCCATTCGTGGCTGGGGCGAATTGCCATTATTAAAATGAATGTCTTGCCCCGTTTTCTCTACTTTTTCACCACCATCCCTATATATCAAGTCGGCGGTCCTCAACCTCTGGCAACGCATTATTTTTGGGTTTATTTGGCGCAAGCGCCCACCGCGAGTAGCGCGCGCTACTCTATACTTACCAAAGGACAGGGGCGGGTTAAGTGTTCCCAACCTTAGTTGGTATTACACCGCGGCACAGTTAAGAGCCCTGGTAGCTCTCCATAGAACGCAGGAGGTACCTCAGTGGATTCTCCTGGAACAATCCCTGGTCGGAGATATGCCATTATCCGCGTTACCCTGGCAGCCTCGAAGCACCTGGGATCCCTTTTTGTATTTTCCTACCGCATTGAGGACTACGGTTCAGGTGTGGGCGCAATGGAAGCATAGATTAGTTGGGACAGCGGATTTTATGCTACTGACACACCTTTTCACCAATTCCTTAATGCCCCGTATGGCTCACTCGCAGGGGACTCGTGAGTGGCGCAGGGCAGGCCTTATCCGTATAGAACAGGTGCAGGTACAGGGGGCTATTTTGTCCAGGGAGGATTTAGGCCGCCTTTATGAGCCCCTTACCATTGATTTCTTTTTATATGCACAGATATATCATGCCCTTCATCGGCTGCTCCGCTTGGGCACTCTTAAATTGGAGGGCTCTCTTTTTGAATCTTATTGTATGAATGCTCATCATATGCGAGGGGTGATATCTAAAACTTATGCGTTATTAAATGGAAGGCGGCTTAGCCCCTTTCTGCAGCAGAAAGCGTGGGACTCTGACTTTCAACGGTCCCTCTCGGAGGAAGAATGGGATGATATCTTCACCAATGCGCACAAGTGCTCTATTTCGGCAGGTATTCAGGAAAATTGCTATAAAATGCTGTATCGCTGGCATTATACTCCTGTACGCTTGCACCGTTTCCACTCGGCCTTTTCCGAGTTGTGTTGGCGAGGCTGTGGAGAGACTGGCACTTACTAATCACATATGGTGGAGCTGCACTCTCGTAGCCCCGTTTTGGCTAAATGTTGTAGCTTGGGTCTCCGCTGTTCTGGGTGCGGAAATCCAGGCTACCCCCTGGTATACCCTACTATCCTTGTATATTGCAGATCTTAATAATGACAAACAGAGAATTGCCCAACAGGTTTTTATTGCGGCTCGCACAGAAATTGCATTACACTGGAAGCAGAGAGCTGTACCTAGTCTTGCCCAGGTGCAAGCTAGGTTACATAAATACTACCAATTGGCTAGGCTCACAGCTGTGCATCATGACCGCTTGGGGGCTTTTACAAAAACATGGGCTCCCTATCACGACTGGCTTGCGTCCCAAGGATAATCATCGCATTCTTCCCCCATTCACATATAGTGACCAGTGACGACGGATTTCTGTATACTTATTTATTTATTTAACATTTTTCTATACCGAACTTCATGACAAGCTTCATATCAGGCCGGTTTACATCAAACTTAGGGATTAACTGAACATAACCATATAACAGGAAGGCCGAAGCGCAGGTACAAATAACAGGGAGAATGAACTTGGGGGCTAGAGTAGCCAGGAAATAAAGGACAGAAAAAACTGGAGAATCATAACATTTAATTCAAAAAAATGCTATTTCAGATACCATGGAACACAGTCAGCATGGATTTACCCAAGGGAAGTCTTGCCTAACAAATCTGCTTCTTTTTTTGAAGGGGTTAATAAACATGTGGATAAAGGTGAGCCAATTGATGTAGTGTATTTGGATTTTCAGAAGGCATTTGACAAAGTCATCATGAGAGGCTTCTAAGGAAACTAAAAAGCCATGGGATAGGAGGTGGTGTCCTTTCATGGATTACAAACTGGTTAAAAGACAGGAAACAGAGAGTAGGATTAAATGGTCAATTTTCTCAGTGGAAAAGGGTAAACAGTAGAGTGCCTCAGGGATCTGTACTTGGACTGGTGCTTTTCAATATATTTATAAATGATCTGGAAAGGAATATGACGAGTGAAGTAACCAAATTTGCAGATGATACAAAATTATTCAGAGAAGTTAAATCACATGTGGATTGTGATAAATTGCAGGAGGACCTTGTGAGACTGAAAGATTGGGCATCCAAAGGGTAGATGAAATTTAATGTGGATAAGTGCAAGGTGATGCATATAGGGAAAAATAATACATGCTGTAGTTCCACCATGTTAAGTTCTATATTAGGAGCTACCACCCAGGGAAAAGATCTAGGTGTCATAGTGGATAATACATTGAAATCATCAGCTCAGTGTGCTGCAACAGTCAAAAAAGCAAACAGAATGTTAGGAATTATTAGGAAGGGAATGTTAATAAAACGGAAAATGTCATAATGTTTCTATATCGCTCCATGGTGAGACTGCATCTTTAATTCTGTGTACAATTCTGGTCGCCGCATCTCAAGAAAGATATAGTTGCGATGGAGAAGGTACAGAGAAGGGCGACCAAAACGATAAAAGAGATGGAACAGCTCCCCTATGAGGAAAGGCTAAAGAGGTTAGGGCTGATCAGCTTGGAGAAGAGACAGCTGAGGGGGGATGTGATAGAAGTCTTCAAAATCATGAGAGGTCTAGAATGTAAACCATTCTGATGGCGTTCTGATGTAATTGGTACTGTAAACCGTTCTGATGGCGAAACCGAATGACAGTATACAAAACATGTTAAATAAAATAAATAAATAATAAATGGGTAAATGTGAATCAGTTATTTACTCTTTCGGATAATAGGACTAGGGGGCACTTCATGAAGTCAGCAAGTAGCACATTTAAAACTAATAGGAGAAAATTCTTTTTCACTCAACGCACAGTTAAGCTCTGGAATTTGTTGCCAGAGGATGTGGTTAGTGCAGTTAGTGTAGCTGGGTTTAAAAAAAGTTTCGATAAGTTCATAGAGGAGAAGTCCATTAACTGCTATTAATCAAGTTGTACCCACCTTGGATTTGGTGCTATAGTCCCTGTGCTTGTAGAACCCCAAATTAGTGATCCTAGAATGGTGATTCCTGTTTCATTTGACTGTCGGCTTCCCGGTCTTCTAAGGGGAAGGAACCAAGAGCATTCTTACTCTTATGATATGTGTACTCTGATTAGTTGCCTGTATTGATGACATTCGGCAGAACCGCTTTGCTTATCCTTGTTTTTCGTTTTTCTTTATTTTTTCCCATGTTTGTGGGTCTCTTTTGTTGTATCCTCAGTGTAACAGTGTGTCTCTTTTTCTTGACTTACCAGCTGACGGGGGGGGGGGGGGGGGGGGGGGGGGGGGATAGGTTCTAACACATGTTTCATTTCTGTAACCATTTATGAGGTTGTTCATGTTTTATGCTATCCATTTGCAATGGCGTATCTAGCGTTTGGTTTGTGTTCTGTATCTTGACTTTTTGGATATGTAATTTCTGTACCTCATCTCAATAAAAACCTTCTGAAAGAAAAAAGCTGCTCTCTCCTTTTTAAAGGTTAGCGCCAGCAGTCTGGTTCCATCCTGGTTAAGGTGGAGCCCACCCCTTCGGAAGAGACTCCCCCTTCCCCAAAAGGTTCCCCAGTTCCTAACAAAACTGAATCCCTCTTCCTTGCACCATCGTCTCATCCACGCATTGAGACTCCGGAGCTCTGCCTGCCTCTGGTGAGCTGCGCGTGGAACAGGGAGCATTTCAGAGAATGCTACCCTGGAGGTTCTGGATTTAAGCTTTCTACCTAAGAGCCTAAATTTGGCTTCCAGAACCTCCCTCCCACATTTTCCTATGTCGTTGGTGCCCAAATGTACCACAACAGCCGGCTCCTCCCCAGCACTGTCTAAAATCCTATTTAGGTGACGCGTGAGGTCCGCCACCTTCGCACCAGGTAGGCATGTTACCAGGCGATCCTCATGCCCACCAGCCACCCAGCTATCTACATTCCTAATAATCGAATCACCAACTATGACGGCCGATCTAACCCTTCCCTCCTAGGCAGTAGGCCTTGGGGAGACATCCTCAGTGCGAAAGGACAATGCATCACCTGGAGAGCAGGTCCTTGCTACAGGATCCTTTCCTGCTGCACCTGGTTGATGCTCTCCCATCATGAGACCTTCTTCCTCCAAGGCAGCACCAGGGCTGCCAGTCTGAAGTTGGGACTTTACTACTATGTCCCTGAAGGTCTCATCTATATACCTCTCTGTCTGCCTCAGCTCCTCCAGGTCTGCCACTCTAGCCTCCAGAGATAGGACTCGTTCTCTGAGAGCCAGGAGCTCTTTGTATCGCATGCACATGTACAACTTCTCACCGGTGGGTAAACAAATCATACATGTGACACTCTATGCAAAAGACTGGGAAGCCCCCCTCTTGCTGCTGGACTGCTGCCTTCATCTCAATTTTGATCAGTTCCTAGTTAAGTTTTAGGTTGCTATGGGAGTAGGAATATGTCTAATGTCCTTTAAATGTATTAGTGAATTCACTATGTGTCTGGTAGTGGCCTACTGGGGTCTGATCGAATTCTCAATAAAGTTTTTGTTGATTTTTTTTTTTTGTGAAAGTGGCACCTGCCTATAAATTAAGGGATGAGCTAGGGGTGGGTTGGGAAATCCAAACAGTCTAACTTCAGTTAGTCAGCCAGAGTGACTCACTGCTCTCTTGATTAACAAATGTTGTACCTATTCAAACCCAATCACACTACCTCAACACCTTTCCAAGGTTCAGTAACTCAGCTGAACTATTCAACCTTTTTACTTAGGTATATACTGCTCCTAGCTATTTCTAGCTTCTGGCTACTTTTTGTGGGGGTTTTTGTGGTTTTTTTTTTCTTCAATACAAACACTCAGTTTGTATTAAATACAAACACTCAGTTCTGCAGACTTTTAAAAATAAACACACTACCTACTGCTTACTAGCTACCTTATTGACCATTTAAAAATACAAACAGTCTAACTTGTTTATTCACTGCCTTTCTATTAAAAGCACAAACACACAAAATAATATTCCCAAATAGTTAACTTTGCCCCAATACTTTTAAAAAAGACAATGTCCCAAGCAAAAACTTACTGATTCCTTTCAGCCACCAGAAGGTGATCCTCTCCTCTCAGTGTTCCCACTGGAATGTTAGATGCGTGGTATGCATCTGTGCCTATTTGTGCAGATGGCTGAATGGGAGCAACAAAGCACATGTACATGTGTTATTTTCCTCTTCACCCCAAGTATGGATGTTGGAATAATCCCATAGAAAGCGACCGCTATATGGCTCACGAGTTAATTCAGAAATTGGCACTGGTCTTATGACCTAATCCAACAACTGTGAAGTCATTTAGAGGCTTTGACCCACAAGTGCACCTGTTCAGCTTGACCAATGTTTTATGCACATCTCTCAATATAGTTTATAGTCAGAGATCCCAGCAATAATGCACTGGTCTTCACCATTCAATCTTCCATAAAAGCACAAGCAAAAGGATCCAGCTTTCAAAGCTTGAAACTTAGTCTCACAAAAACACTATATGGTCTTTTCCCTCCTGGAGGGGTTTACTACCTACTCCAATCCCCATGTGCAGCTATGTGGGAACCTCATCTAACGCCTAAGCAAGCATGTGATCTGGCGCTCCTAAAGGCCAGAATAATCCATGTCTGTCAGGCTTGTCAAGCTAAGTTATTATGTGAACCTATCCCCAAGGGCCAAGTTTAATCAACATGGAGGTCCCTAACTTAATCAAGGAGCAAACTGGGAGAGCAGGTCCAAGGGACAGAACCTGCTGAGAACCTGATTGAGACACCCCTCCTCCACCCACCACAAAAATAATAAAATAAAAATAAATCTAAATATCTAGTTTAAAAAGAAACTGACTCAACGAGTTTGCAAAATCTGGTCCACATTTATCCCTAGCAGAGGATGTCCCGCCTTCAGTATTGGAACTCTGTTTCATCCTCAGTATTCCACAGGGGTGAGGCGCGGGCCTCAGGATTCCACCACCCCACTTTTTCAGCCTGTGTGTGTGTGTACATCCGTTTTTACGTCTCCAGGTTAAATAAAAAAGTTGCAGTTCATAAAACAAAATTGTTTAATCTATTAAAAAGTTTACAATATTCATCTGCTTATCACTTAGAAAAACCAAACTTCTTAAAAGCCTTCTGGTTTGTTTACCAAATTACACGAACAGAAGAAGTCCAAGGAGAAGCAGATTACTATAAAAACAGAAGTGAAATTAGGACTCTTTTCCTCAAACGGTTAAAAAAACAAACACAAATATAAAGGCAATACTGGAAGTGAAACTAAAGGAATCCAGGAGCTCATCAGACAGGCATTTCATGGACACAGACATTTTGTTAAAAGTATTCTTGGGAAACAGACATTTCACCTTTTGTCACAGTTAGCTATACAAGCACTTTGTTTTTCCTCCCATGAGGAACAAACAGGAAAACAGATTCTGTGCTTGGATCACATGTTGGGCTGGCCATGAACAGGTGGTGGTCATCGAAGGATCCAGAATCAAAACACGTTCTGCTACAAATGCCGTCTGCTGGAATGGGAGACCAAGCACGGTCTGTTTCCTTCCAAAAAAAAAAAAAAAAAAAAAGGAGAATGGAATCTGTGGAGAGGTTTTCCGGCTCAGGATATGCAATCATCTAAACAATGAAAGGAAAAAAAGTTGTCTTTTTCAAAAAAAAGAAACAAATGTACTTCCATTAAGAGAAGGGCTAAAGATATAGAGTTGGCTGGTGTTCTCTCGCAGCACAGCCAGGACAGAAGACATCGGCAGTCCTTTCAGTCTTGCAATTTCTTCGACCGTGTGAAGTGCCAGACCAGGATGAGAGTACAGACATAGGCTTTTGGGAACCTAGAAAAGAAGAGAGTGCGCCTTTACTTGTTCTATGCATTGCCTTGTCCCCCACAGCCAACCTACCCCCCCCCCCCCCTCCAAAATATACTACTTCACAGAAAGGCCTGAAGACTAACTCAGTGTTTTAAGAGCAAATTCAATTAAAAAGGGGTACCACAACATTGAAAAAAAAGACACACGTGTCTGCAACCTGCAAATTGGAACTGACACCAACAGCACTGCAGGGAAGCTAAATTTAGAAATGACAAATCAGATCATAGGAAAGGTCACTGAACTTAGGCCTTTTGATTTTAGGTCAGTAGCTTAAATGCATCCTATGGCAATAGTAAAGGTCACTACCATTTTAAGGTTGGTCAGTAGCCCAGTCAAAGATACTAATCTAGTTCCTAACAGATAACCATCCTCATCATCAAAGCCCCTCAATTCTCAACGTCTGGTACTTCATCTGGCAGTTTTAAGAGAGGTAAAGATGTGAATCCTACACTTTGCTTTGGACCACTGGTGTGGTTTCAGGGCAGCCTTTGGGGTACACACCTTGAAGTAAAAAAGTCTGTAGGAATAACATTTCTGCTCAGGTTACAGCTTCTGAAAGAGCCAGCAAGGCCCTTCCTCCTTCTGCAGGCACCATCCATGATAATGTGCAAGAGCAGACATGCACCAGTAAAAAGCAACAAACAATCTAATCCAGGTACCAACCAAAGAAACTAATCCTTACCTGCCCAGGTGGAAAATGGAAAGCATCTGTTTCTACAATAATTTGCTCCAGTGATATGTTCTAGGATTTAATTATAACAGCAATCACAGTAAATATCTTGCTGGATGGACCATTTGATCCTTTAACTGCCACTATTTACCTACTGGAAAAATTACTTATTTGATAAATTTAATTTTCCTTAGTGTAGACAGATGGACTCAGGACCAGTGGGTTATGCTCCCCTGCCATCAGATGGAGACTGAGCAAGCTGATGTCACAGTATACATACCCCTGCAATGATCCCAGCCTGCCAAAAGCCTGGGTTAGTTCAGCGCTACCAGAAGTACTAGTCCCCTGTGGCCTTAGATTTGGCAATTTATTCTGCCTAGCAAGGGCCATGGAGGAAAGCCATAAGCATCCTGTCTTCTGGCCAGACCCATACAAAAGCATCTATACCCAGGGACCACTGATCTCTCCTGTGACTGAAGAACCTTCACACAGAGACGTTGCCAGCAGGTCTAGGAACGGAAGGCCCCAGCGATCCACAATCAGCTGAAACAAACACCCATTCTCCTGGGTCCAGACTCTCCCTGCTGAGAAAGTCCGTTCTTACATTCAGGCCGATACAGTACCGATGCGTAAGAAACAGTGCGGCAGTGCCGGGCGCCCGCTCGTTTGCTGCACGCACAATTTGGTTCACAAGCTGCTTGATTCAGTATTCAAATTAGATGCAAATCCAAGCGGCAGCAAATGAGTGTCCAAAGCGTGCCTATGAAGTTGTAGGCATTTACAATGCATTTTACTGTACAGAGCGGAGAGAATCCAGGGTGCGCTGGCGCCATACCTGTCATTTGAAATGTCATTCCACCAGGTAAGTGGATGGTTCTTTTTTTACAGACCCCTCATGGACACCGGGGCTGCTGCCCTGAGCATCCGTACGTCCTTGTTCGGAGGCCACCAGGAACGCTGCCTTCCAACATCCATGGACGCTGCCTTGAGCGCCTGGCCGGACGTCCAACCGAATGAAAAAGATCAGAGACAGTATATACACGTATATACTGTATACGTATAGACCCGGGCGGAGTTCAAGTTCTTTGTAAACCGGACTGATTTGTATCTAATACAGGAATTTCGGTATAGAAAAAAATAAAAATAAATAAATAAAATAAATAAATACACGTTGTCCATGGCCCTGTCTGGTACGAAGCTGACTGAACACCACACTAACGCCAGGGACAGGGTAGGTGGTAAATATTCAGGTTAAAGACGCAGTAATAAGCTGGTTAAAAAGGCGATAATTTGGGCGCACATTACTGTATCGGAGAGAATAGCTAATCCGATCATTACATATCATATACATGCAGCAGGCGGAAAACGGATATGCGTCCTTTTCGGCAAGCGGTAAGGACGCATAAAAGCCAATACTGAATCGCGGGTACGCCTTACGCATCCAAAACGTGCGTCCAAAGTGGGTTAAAACAGGGTAACCATGGCCGCGCTTTACTGTAAATCGGCCCGATTGTTTTTTTCCTGCAATGTTAGAGGCAGAGATTATCTGTAGGTTCCTTCCACCCATTCCATAAGTAGGTCTATTTCCTGCGACACTTGCTGGCTTTTGATTTGTCCCTGGCGATTGATGTAGGCCATTGTTGTCGCGTTGTCTGAAATCAGGCAGACCGCTTGACCCTGAAGCCTATGGCTGAACTGCAATGCATGCCAACCGGACCACCCAGGCTTCCAGGTGATTGATATTCCAGAGGGACTCTTTGGCATTCCAATGCCCTTGGGCCATCAGCTCCTGACAGTGAGCTCCCCAACTCTGGAGACTCGAATCTGTTATGAATACCAACCAGGTCGGAGAGGACAAGAAAACTCCTCAGATGAGCCTTCTGAAACCACCACTGGAGGTGAGAGCAAACATCCATCGGCAAGTGGAGCCGAACCGAATAATCCTTAGACTGTGGGTTCCAAACAGTAGGGAGCGCTAAAGAGGGTGCATATGACCCTCTTCCACGGCACCACTTCCAGGTTTGCCACCATCAAGCTGAGCACCCGTAGTTAGGACCACATTGTCTGATGTATAGTGTTCACCAACTGACACACCTGAGACATCAATTTCTGAATCCGACCGTCCAGCAGGAAAACCTTGTCCTGTCCGTGTCAAACCAAACCCCCAGAGACACCATCAACTGAGATGGCTGAAGACTGCTCTTGGCCAGTTTCACCACCCAACTGAGCACCTGCAACAAGGAGATCACCTTGTGTGTCCACCAGGCAGCTCTCTTCCTGAGATTTGGCTCGAATCAACAGATAGAAGACAACGTGTGATGATAAATGGAACCTACTCCGAAGAGAGAATGGTATTAAGCGGATTGCCGCAGGGATCAGTGTAGGGACTAGTTCTGTTCAACATCTTCATGAGCAACATTGCGGAAGGGATAGAAGGTAAAGTTTGTCTATTTGCAGATGATACTAAGATCTATAACACAGTGGACACCCCGGAAGGAGTACAGAGAATGAGATGGGATTTAAGGAAGCTGGAAGAATGGTCGAACATATGGCAAGCTGGGATTCAATGCCAAGAAATGCAGTGTCATACATCTGGGGAGTGGTAATCCAAAAGAACTATGCGCGTGGGGGGGTGAAGGGATGATGTGCACGGAGCAGGAGAGAGACCTTGGGGTGATAGTGTCTAACGACTTGAAGTCGATGAAGCAGTGTGACATGGCGATAGCCAAAGCCAGAAGAATGCTGGGCTGCATAGAGAGGAATATCTAGTAAGAAATGGGAAGTGATAATCCCCTTGTACAGGTCCTTGGTGAGGCCTCACCTGGAGTACTGTGTTCAGTTCTGGAGACCGTATCTCAAAGGAGACAGACAGGATGGAGGCAGTTCAGAGAAGGGCGACCAAAATGGTGGATGGTCTCTATCGAATGACTTATGAGGAGAGGTTGAAGAACCTGAATATGAATACCCTGAAGAAGAGGAGGAGCAGGGGTGATATGATACAGACCTTCAGATACTTGAAATGTTTTAATGATCCATGGTCATCAAACCTTTTCCATTGGAAACAATTTAGTAGAACTAGGGGTTACAATTTGAAACTCCAGAGAGGAAGACTTAGAACCAAAGTCAGGAAATATTTCTTCTCTGAGAGGGTAGTGAATGCCTGGAATGCCCTTCCGGAGGAAGTGAAGACCAAAACCGTGAAGGATTTCAAAAGGGGCATGGGATAAACACTGTGGATCCCTAAAGGGCTAGAGGATGGGAATAAATAAAAAAGCTAAACCGGCACAGAGCGGCAGTTATTACCCCTTAAGAGAAACATGGGGGTAACCTGCACAGAGCAGCAGTTACTACCTTGGGAAGCTTACTGGGCAGACTAGACCTTTTTGGTCTTTTTCTGCCGTCATTACTATGTTACTATGAATCAGCCAATCATCTAAGTATGGATGCACCAGGATCCCTTTCAAGGTTGCCACTACCACCACCATAGCCTTGGAAAAGTATTCTGAGGGCGGTGGATAGATCAAAGGGCAGCACCGGAAACTGATAATGGTGCCTCAACACCGCAAAATGTAGAAAATGATGACCCAAACGGATGGGAATATGAAGGTAGGTCTCAGACAGGTCCAGGGACGTTAGAAATTCTCAACTGCACTACCATTATCACAGATCGTAAGGTTTCAATGTGAAAATGAGGCACCTTCAAATGAGTGTTGACTCTTGAGATCCAGGATGGGACGAAAGGAACCTTCCTTCTTGGGTACAACAAAATAAATAGAATATTGCCCCATACTTTGAGACGTGGGCAACGGAACTACAATCCTCAGCCTGAGGTGCCTTTGAAGTGCTAACTCCACTGCCTCCTTCTTCTGCGGGGGAGTGGCAAAGGAGACACCATGAACAAGTCCCGAGGAATACTGCAAAAATTCCAGCACATATCTTCTTTTATCACCTCCAGGACCCATTGGTTCAATGTGATCTCGACCTACCTCTGATAAAAAAAAGAGGCAGCCCCCTAACTCTTGTTCCTGAAGGTGGGTCGGCAAAACCTTCATTGGGAAGCTCAGGAACATCTGCCACCTGAGCCTGCTCCTCTCTTGTGGCTGTCTGGGACAAAAGGACTGAGACCTACCGAAAGCAGAGTCCTCTGAAATGTCGACCCTCAGCAGGGACGAAACCACTTGGAACCCCGAAGACGACCCCTCATACCAGAGGGGCGCTGCAATTGCTTCTTATCCTCCGGCAACCGATGAACCAGAGATTCGCCCCACTTACTGGCCAGTCTTTCCAACTTGCTCTCAAACAAGAGCAAGCCTTTAAAAGGCATCTTGATAAGATTAGCTTTGGAGGCTTTGTCAGCTGACCAATTCGCAACCAGAGTTGATGCCCAGCCACTATTACCAAAGCCACTCCTCTGGCTGAGGTACAGACCGAATCACAGCCTGCGTCTGCTAAAAAGGCAGCAGCAGGTTCCATAACTGCTCTGGAATTCCCTCCAGAATCATCAACCTCTTGAGAGAGAAGCAGACAAGATTATGCCATGAGGGCAAAACAGAAAATGATCTGTAATGTCAGCACCACTGCCTCAAAAGCTTGGTAAAGGATAGCCTCAATCCTCCTATCATGCACATCCTTCAAGGCTGCTCCTCCCTCTATGGCGCATACCAGTGCATCCACTGTGGGAAAACACAATGTTCCCTCACAGCTGAATCCAAGGGGTACAGGCCTCCCAATGACCGACCCCTTTTAAAATTTGCCTCCAGGGCATCCCATTCAAGATCAAACAATTCCTAAATGGCATCCATCAAGAGGCTTTACATAAGGAAACCAAAATGGGATTCTTCTTCGGCTCCAACATGGCATTCGTACCAGGAACACCCTGCTGTTTCAAAATCTGAGAAATCAGGGCCGGCAATTCATCTCTATGAAAGAACCGCAACATAGTTCAATATGATTCCAGTCCAAGAGGAATTTCCCCATCTTCCAGGGAATCAAGATTTGCCTCATCCTCCGTGCCATCTGCAGGGAGCTGAAACGAGCCCCAGTGCTTTAGCATAGGACTGGAAGAATTAGGTGTAGCAGAAGATTGAGCCTGAAGGAAAGCTTGTAAGCCTTGAAAAGATTCCACCCAAGAAAAAGCAGATGGATCCAGACCAAGCCCAGAAGGAATTGGAGCAGGGCCCACAGAACTGCCCTCTCCTGCCTAGGAGCCAGTCAAGGGAGAACCAAGGTCTGGCATCCCTCCAGCCAAAGCTGTAACCAATCCATCATCAGAATGGGAGGAGCCAGGCTTAGCAAAATCCGAAGACGACAATTCTCCCTGAGCGCCCGAACAGCACTGACATACTGAAAGACAGGTCAGGCAGATAAGCCTTAATATGACAGGCAACACAAAGAGAAAAAGCGCTTAGGCTTCTTGTTTACCAGCGCAATTGCGGCGGTAAACGTGCGTCTGAATGACTCAAGCTCAAAAATGTATGTGCACAAAATTTAAGCACTGGAGAAATGTGTGGCAAAGCACATGCACAACTCGTGTGTCAAGCCAAGGCATTTGAGATAGTTCAAAATTTACGCGTGCAAATGGAGCGCCCAAAAGCAAGCACACAACACATGCGCAGAGCCAATGCACTGCGCTCACCGATGGCCTGTGGAGGGCAGCAAAGCACGCTTAGGAGCATGCAAAAATGCTGCCGCACCCAACCACGTGGCATGCAAGCAAAAAGCCTGTGGGGCCTAACCCACCAGGCTGCCCAGATCTCAAAACGGGAGCGGGAAAGAATGTCAGGATGACATGCTGAGCACGAAGACCGGAGAAGTCCTAAAACCCCTCTGCTTTGCCCTCTTTTTTTTTTTTTTTATTTGAAACCTTAGCCATTAAGCACTGAGCTCAGGTGAGTACAGAAATGGTCTCCAGCTGCAGGGGAAGAGGGCATCTGCTGTCACCACTGCGCTCGGCCTCCCTGCAACCACTGCCTTTCAGCTGAATGAGCAGCTAAGTCCACGCCGGGAAACCCAGCTACCGGACCAAGGCACACCTCTGAGGAACCGCAGAAATCACCTGAGGAATTCTCAACTGGGGTATGGACCTTTGGTATCCCTACTGGAGAGCGGGGCTCTCTTTTCCTTAATTTGAATTTCTCCTTCCAAAAAAAACCTGAAGCAATCCTCAGAGAGAGATGCACATCCACTATCTGTTGGAGATGGAGAATACTGGCAGGCAGCTTGCTCCATCTCCATCTGCTGGCAGGAGAGCATAACCCACTGGTCCTGAGTCCATCTGTCTACATGCTAGGAAAATATTATTTTCCTTATTTATTTTAACAGGATGGGCATACCAAGTCACCAGCAGAACGGTGTGATCCCAAAACTAACATTACAAATAGAGACCTTTGTTTTTAGCTTTGAATTTATCAGTGATTACAACAAGAAAAAAATGGCAAGTTATTGTTTTTCTGATTTCTCCAGTTTTTGTTCTTATTGTAGTAATTCAAGAAAGAATAAAAACTGAAAATGAAGGTCCTTGATTACACCACATCACACCCAGGTACAAACCAAAGAAACCAATTCTTACCTGCCTTGGCAGAAAATAGGGAGCATCCGTTTCTACAATGATACGCTCCAGTGGGATTTTTCTCAAAGCCTCCCTGGCTTCATAGGCAGATGGGTAGGGTAAGAAGGGCAGTAAAGCCCACAGCCAAGTTTGGAAACTCCAGCAAAAATGGTTCTATGACATTATAACTACCAGTAAAGCATGCCTGAAGGGGAATAGCAGAAAATGTTAACTTAGAAAGAGCAATCTTTGCAAGATCTACATATTTTACAATCCTTATTCCTTGTAATGCTACAGCAATAAAAATGTAAAAAAAAGACACTCAGTAAAGGCAGAGATACCATCATTCATTCACGCTTAAATAATGCAAGTTCAATCTGCAGTATGAGGCAGAGTGGCATGCATTATCAGATCCCCCACACAACCTACTCCTCCATTTTACACCTTATGCCTCCCAAAATTATTTTTCTTCAAAGGATAAACAAAGTAGATGGCAGAGCTAACAAACGTTTAAAGTTGCAAGCCCCAAGAAGCATAAATTCCCTTTGTCAGGAGCCATTGTTTCACAGGTTAACATGATAATCCCTTTTAACTCTCCCCCCCCAAAGCACAATGTTGAATAGGGAAAGATGCAGTGTAGAAATCATTAATTCAAGGTCTTAAAATCCAAACTAGACATCACTCTCCGCATGAATTTGTTTCTAGAACTATGGTCAAACACATTAAGTTTGACGAAAGACTATCAGTACGCAGAGTACAAAATGATGCTACTTTCCCTTACAGTCCCTCTGATTTTAGCTCAACAAGTTATGATGCACTGCTATTTTAGACAGGGCCATGGTGTCAATGGTGTTGTGTGATCTCTTTAATGCAAGCGAGCATGCACCTACATGAGACTATAACAAGTCTCACGATTCCAGCTGGAGAACATCTTCCAATGGCATGCAACAGCCCAAAGGAGCAATAGGCTACTCACAGGTAAGGATAGAAGAGAGGAGGGAGAGAAGCAGAAGTGAGAGAACATGAGCATCTGAAAACTAAGCACAGTAGATGCAGGGAAAAGAAAACAGATGGGTGAGAGACACGCCATGAGACACCTGAGGGGGCAAGCATGAAAAGTAAAAGAAATGAGCAGCAAATGGAAACCTTAGTGACAAATGCAGAACAAATTTCCAATATAAAAATTTTTTTAACTGGATGACTGTTACCACATATATGCATTCAATTTTTTATTCCAATTGAGAACTGGAACACTGAATAGAGTTACAGAAAGTTTGCTGATCCTATAAAACTTGGTTGACTGAGCATAATGGAAAAGTTACTTACCTGATAATTTCGTTTTCCTTAGTGTAGACAGACGGACTCAGGACCAATGGGTATTGTGCTCTCCTGATAGCAAATGGGAGACTGAGTCAGATTTCAAAGCTGACATCAGCCTACATATACCCGTGCAGCATGCTTAGCTCTTCAGTATTCTCCTCGAAAAGCCAATGTGGATATATGTTGCTTGATACTTGATTACACTTGAGTATACTTGATTAACTTTGAACTGGTTCAACTGATTATATATATAAAAATCTTTTGGCACTGGAGACCGCCAGTGCGCTGAAAAACGCAGACACCTAGGTAACTGTGGGTGTCTTAACACAGAGGTAGGCCGAGGCTTACCCCGTACAGTCTCGAGATTGATATCCGAGGTTCTCTATTTCTGGAGCAGCCTTGGGCGGGATGTTGAATCCATCTGTCTACACTAAGGAAAACGAAATTATCAGGTAAGTAATTCCTCCATTTCCTAGCGTGTAGCTAGATGGACTCAGGACCAATGGGATGTACAAAAGCTACTCCCCTACCGGGTTGGAGGCTGCCCATTGCCCACTTAGTGCTGCCCTTGTGAAGGCTGTATCCTCCCTGGCCTGGACATCCAGGCGGTAGAACCTGGAGAAGGTGTGTAGGGAGGACAGTGTCACCGCCTGACAGATCTCGGCTGGCAAAAGCAGTCTGGTTTTGGCCCAGGAGACTGCCTGGGCCCTTGTAGAATGTGCCTTGACCTGTAGAGGTATTTTTTTTTTTTGCCTCTATGTAGGCAGCATTAATGACTTCTTTGATTCAGCGGGCTATGGTCGCCTGCGATGCCGCTTCCCCTTCTTCCTTCCCGCTGCGAAGAATGAACAGGTGATCAGTTCTACGCAAGGATTCCGATCTCTTGAGGTATCTGACTAGGATTCTGCCAACATTCAGGTGGCGAAGGAGGTGTGAGCCTTTGAATCCCTGTGTTCATCTGGAGATGGTAAGGATATGGTCTGGTTCATATGGAACTGGGAAACCACTTTCGGAAGAAAGGATGGTACCGTACACAGCTGTTTGGTGCCTGGGGTGAACCTGAGGAACGGTTCTCGAAAGGATAACGCTTGAAGTTCGGAGATGCGCCGAGCTGAGCATATTGCGATCAAGAATGCTGTCTTTAAGGTCAAGAGGCATAGGGACAGGCCGCTTGTTGGTCTGAAGGACTCCCCTGCTAGGAAGTCTAGTACTAGGTTGAGGTTCTATAGAGGCACCGGCCACTTTAGTGGTGGCCAGAGTTGTTTGACTCCTTTCAGGAAGCAAGACATCAGGATGAGTTGATAGTCTGATGCCATCCACTTCAGACCTGAAACAGGCCAGTGCTGTGACTTGAACCTTGAGGGAGTTGAGGGATAACCCCTTCTGCATGCCGTCCTGTTGGAATTCTAGGATCGTGGGAATCTTGGCTCTCCTCTGAAGGAGGGCGCAGTCTTCACACCAGGCTTCAAATACTCTCCAGATCCGTATGTAAGACAGATGTGGAGAACTTGCGTGCTCGGAGCAGAGTGTCAATCACGGCTTTTGAGTAGCCGCGCTCTTTTAGGTTAGACCTCTCAAGGGCCATGCCATAAGAGAATCGAGCTGGGTCTTCGTGGGAGATCGGTCTCTACTGAAGAAGGTCCCTGAATGGCGGTAGACGCAGAGGATTCCCTGCCAATAGTCTTCGCATGTCCGCATAACATGGTCTTCTTGGCCAATCCGGGGCTAGTCCCCTGTGGTGCTCTATCTTGTGAATGACCCCTGCCCAGTAGCAGCCAGGGTGGGAAGCCACACAGGATGTCTTCCTCTGGCCAGTTCTGGACGAGAGCGTCGATTCCTTGAGACTGTGGTTCTCATCTGCGGCTGAAAAGTCTGGGGACTTGGGCATTGCGATGAGTTCCTAGGAGGTCCATGGCTGGGGGGACCCCATCGATTCGCTATCAGCTGGAAGGCTGTGTCCGCCAGCGACCATTCCCCCGGGTCTAGGCTTTCTTGCTGAGAATCTGCAGAGGTTATGTCTTTTTCCCGCGATGTGGGAGGCCGAAATCCCTTGCAAGTTTGTTCTTCTACCCACTCCATGAGAGGGTCTATTTCCAGAGACACCTGCTGGCTCTTGGTTCCTCCCTGGCGGCGATGTAGGCCACGGTTGTGGCGTTGGCCGACATGACTGACAGAGACTCGCCTCAGAGTCTGTGGCTGAATCGCAGGCCAGGCTAGTCTGACTGTGCGAGTTTCCAGGAGGTTTATGTTCCATTCTGCCTCTTCTTTGTTCCATTGGTTCCTGGGCTGTTAGTTCCTGACAGTGGGCTCCCCACCCTCGCAGACTCGCATCCGTGGTAAGATCCACTTCGGTGCGGATTAGGTTTAAGCCTCTGCTTTAGGTGTTCTTCCTGTTGCCACCATTGAAGCTGATGCTGAACTTCTGTCGGTAGCTGGAGGCGAATTGAGTAGTTCTGGGACACTGGATTCCATCATGACAATAGGGAGCATTGTAGTGGTTGCATATGGGGCCCTTGCCCATGGAACAACTTCCAGAGTTGATGTCATTAGGGTCGAGGACTTGGAGATAATCCCATACTTTGGGGCGAGCAGAGGTCGACATGTTTTGCAATTCACTCAGTTCCTTCTCCTCTGAGGGGGAAGGTAGACCTTGTCCAGCTTGGTATCGAACCAGTCTCCTAGGTATTCTAGTGACTGGGGAGGGCTGTAGGCAGCCTCTTCGCTGTGTTCACAACCCACTCGAGCTCTTGTAGTAAGTTCTTTGACTCTGGTGGTCGCATGGCGACTCTCCTCCGGAGACTTTGCTCTGATCAGCCAATCGTCCAAGTAAGGATGTACCACAACTCCTTTCCTCAGTGCTGCTGCTACACCACCATAATTTTGGTGAAGTTCTGGGAGCCGTAACTAGTTCCGAAGGATAGTGCTTGCCCAGTATCGCAAAGCACAGGAAGTGCTGGTGGTCCTGATGGACCGGGATGTGAAGGTAGGCTTTGGATAGGTCCAGGGAGGTTACGAATTCTCCCGGTTGTACTGCCATTATAACAGAGTGTAGGGTTTCCATGCGGAAGTGTGGTACCTTCAGGTAGCGGTTGACGGCCTTGAGGTCCAGGATGGGCCGGAATATTCCTTCTTTGTTGGGAACGATAAAATAGATGGAATAGTGGCCAGTATTTTGTTGAGACGTGGGCACTGAAGCTATTGCCTTCAGGCTGAGTAGTCTTACTAGTGTGGTTTCCACTATCAGTCCTTTGGAATGGGAGAGGCACTGTGATCTCATAAATTTGTCTGGGGGGGGATGCTTTGGAATTCCAGGGCGTACCCCTCTCGAATGATAGTTAGGACCCACTTGTCCGATGTTACTTCGACCCATCTTTGGTAGAAGAGGGTAAAGTCTGCCCCCTATGTCTTTTTCCTGTGGATGGGTCTGGATCTTCTCATTGTGGGGCATGGCTGGAGCCTGCCCCTGAGCTTACTCCTCTCTTAATGTGCTTGTTCCGAAAGTACTGAAACCTTCCTGAAGTAAGAGGTGCTTGGGACTGTGTTCCTGTAAGGTTTAAAATGCTGTGATCCTCTACCCTTGGTTCTTCTGTGGGAGGAGCGCTGATATATTCTTTTGTTCCTGTCTTCATGTAATCGGGGTACTGGGGATTCGCCCCATTTGTTGGCTAACTTCTCTAGTTTAGGCATTTTTGTGAGGTTCGCCTTGGAAGTCGTGTCAGCCGACCAACTTTGGAACCATAATTGTCTTTTGGCTGCCACTGCGGTGGCGACACCCCTGGATGATGTGCGCACGAGATCCGCGGTAGCAAGGGTGAGATAGGAGACCACAGGTTCCATCGCTTCTCCGGGCGTGGTAGCGTCTCTGGAGAGGATCAAACAGGAACATGCCACCAAGGCGCAGCAGGAGGCAATTTGTAGATTCATTGCTGAAACAAAGGACAGCTTAAGGATGGCTTCCAGCTTCCTGTCTTGGGCGTCCTTCAGTGCCACTCCTCCCTCCACAGGGATCGTGGTGTGTTTTGAGACACCACAGATCATAGCATCCACTTTAGGGAAGCGTAGAAGTTCCTTGGCCATGGGTTCCAGTGGGTATAGGGCTTCTAGTGCCCGTCCCCCTTTAAAACTGGCCTCTGGAGCATTCCATTCCAGGTCAATCAGTTCCTTGATTGGCTCCAACATAGGAAAACAGCATGAGGCTTTACGGAGGTACACCAACATGGGATTCTTTTTCAGTTCCAATGTAGGGTCCGTGCCTGGAAGACCCAGTGTTTTCATAGTTTAGGACATGAGGGCTGGTAATTCATCTCTGTAGAAGAATCTGAGCATGGTCCCGGTATGGCTCCATCCCTGGAGGGGATTTCCCCTTCCTCTAGGGAGTCCATTTCCTCCTCTGAGGTGTCTGGATCCCCATCCGGGATGATCTTGGTTAGGAGAGGCATGTCTCGAGAGCCTCAGGTGGTGCTGGAAGGACTTGTGCTTCCGGCGGAGTTTGAGGCAAGTGGACAGCCTGGGTTGGTTGCCGCCTAGACAAACGTTGCAGCCTTTGAAAAATTCCATCCAGGAGAGGTTCCTGGGTCCATGTTGATGCCAGGAGGGATTGTAGTGATAGCCCCGGTGGAACTTTCTTCTGGGGGCGCCGAGTTGGACATAGTTAGATCCGGTGTGCCATCATCAGTGGTTCTAGATCCCGCTCCTGGCTGTGGGAGGGTCTTGATTTGGCTCTCCCTGGTTCTGTTCGCACTGCTGGCACAGGAGGGAATTTAGTTCAGGCTGCGCAGCTCTCAAGTGGCAGGCTGGGCAAAGGAAGGGTCCCTTGGCCTTCTTGGATGCTGGTGCCATTGTTTGTGCGCGTGTAGGGCTTAAAAGCTTGTCCGTACAAGAGTTATGCACGTGGATGCTCTTCGTTGTGTGCATCGAGAGCGCAGGAGTTATGTGCAGTAAGTGTGCACAAGTTATGTGTGCAGGGTGGCGGATTTTATGCGCTCCGCTGTGCGCACAACTCAGATGGGCGCACCGTTAAGCGTGTATCCCTACGGGCGCGCTCAAGTTAGGCACCTTGGGCCTCTGGCCTGCTCCGCGTGTACCGACGGCGAGGGGAGAAGATGGTGCAGACGACCCCGGTGACAAGATAGCGACCCGCCGGAGGACCTCCACATGTGTGGACCCTCGCACCAGATCGGGGCCTAGCCTGAGGGATGCTGCTCAACCCGATTTCAACCTTGGAGGAAGGTCGGTACGGCTGTTCGAGCCTTGGAGACCGGAGACTTAGAAGAAAAGGTTTCTACCTTACCTGGTCTCGGCGCTTACCAGTTGTGTGCCAGGTGGTTTCCAGCTGCGGGGGAAGAGGGAAATACCTTCACCCCGCACTCGAATCTGCACCCGCTGCCTTTCAGCCACCCGGGGGCAACGTCCACACTGGGTATCGGCCTGTGGACTAAGGCTCACCTCTGAGGGATATTGAATCGACCTCAGGAAAGTCTTGATTGCGGGAGGGACCATTAGGTTTCAATGCAGGAGAAGCGGGGCTCTCTTAAGGTAAATTTTTTTTCTCTCTTGTAAATTGAGATAATACTCAATGTTAAGAGAGAATATTTCAGCAATAAAATAGAAAAATTTGCAAATAATCCAAGAGCACTATTCTCAAAAGTTTCAAACCTAACCAGTGACAAACAGGAATACAAAACCTACCAGAAACAAAATGTAATGAAATTGCCAAATTTTTCAGTGACAAAAATCACGAAATTAAGAGACAAACTTCCAAACACTGCCAACCAAGAAATTAAAATGCAAAAAAGGGATGTCAACCCATGGATATCTTCACTGAGATATCTGAAATGGAAGTGGAACAGATGCTAAAAAATGTAAACCCCGCCCCACACAAAATTAACAATACCTACAATTGAACTGAAGAAATCAGCTAACAGTCGCCCATACGCTGACTAAAATCATAAACCTATCCCAAAAGAAGGAACAATGCCAGATATACTGAAAGGAGCAATAATAAAACCAATAATTAAGAAAAAAACCCAGTGATCCCCTTATCCTAAACAACTACAGACCAGTATCAAATCTTCCTTTAATAGCTAAACTAATCGAAAAAACAGTACAGAAACAGCTAGCTGAACACCTGGATAACAATAACATACTGTACCCATCTCAACACGGTTTTCGAAAACACTACAGCACTGAGACTCTTCTCTCTCTATCAGATAACATTCTGAGAGGCTTTGATAGTGGTAAACACTATATTCTACTAATGCTTGACCTATCGGCAGCCTTTGTCACAGTAAACCATAAAATACTACTAAATAGACTGGAAGAAATCGGATTACACGGCCAAACATTAAAATGGTTCAGTTCATATCTAAAAAAAACAGGTTTTTCCAAGTTCAGATCAACAACACAGTATCAGAAAAAATTAATCTCAAAACAGGAGTTCCACAGGGATCAGCACTATCTGCGACCCTTTTTAACATATACATGCTGCCATTATGCCACCTACTTGCAAGACTAGGAATTATCCACTACATTTACTCCGACGACATCCAACTAATTCTACCCATAGATGACACTTTAGAGGAAACATTAAACCTAGCCAACATGTACCTAAGCATTATAAAACTACTGACACAAATGGAACTTGTAATTAATATTGATAAAACAGAATTTCTACACTTAGAACGAAAAAATTCTGAAATCAGTCAAACCTCAATAATTCTCAGACAACCAGAAAATTGAACTAACTGGAAAAGTACGTAACCTGGGAATAATTATAGACCCTGAAATCAATCTGAAACACAAATCACTAAAAGTAAAAGGAAGGTTATGCAAAGCTCATGGTACTCAGAAAACTTAAACCACTACTAACTCAAAATGACTTCTGAACAATACTACAGGCACTAATTTTCTCCAGCACAGACTACTGCAAAGCCCTTATGCTAGGACTACCTAATACGACATTAAGACCACTGCAGCAAGAATACTAACCGGAAAAAGAAGGAGGGACCATATAACAAACCCTAGCAGAGTTACATTGGCTACCAATTGAACACAGAATTAAATACAAAACCCTATGTATCATTCACAAACTAATTTATGACGAGAAATCAGATTAGCTAAACACAGCATTACGGGTACACACTCCACATAGGAACCTCCGATCAGCAAATAAAGCACTCCTAACCATTCCATCAGTTAAAACAGCAAGACTGACCCAAGTGAGGGAGAGAGCCCTATCACTAGCAGGACCCATAATCTGGAACACAATGCCTCCAGAGATCAGACTACAAAGTGATCTAAAGACATTCAAGAAAAGTTTAAAAAGCCATGTTTTTAAACAAGCATTTTACAAAGAGACGAAAGAATAGAGAGAAATTATTCAGGAAAAGACAGAAAGGCACAGACACACAGTACGTAGAACTTTACAATAGATTAGTCTATGAACTCTACACCACAACAAACATAACTATAATACTATGTGTGATAAAACTACCCGTGTAAGTACCTTGGTACAACTGGTCATGAACTTCTTCGCTAAATGTCTCTGTCTAATGATATATTGTAACCAAACCTTTAACGGCACCTGTTAGAATGTACTATAGTACGCTTTTACCTTCATTAAATATGTGCCTACATGTAAACCGTTGCGATGGTATTTAACTTAGCAATGGTATAGAAAAGTTTTTAAATAAATAAATGTTACACTATTCTCTTTTGGATAGTGTCCGCATCTGCTATGGGAGACTGAGAAATACTGAAGAGCTAAGCATGTTGCACGGGTATATGTAGGCTGATATCAGCTTTGAAATCTGACTCAGTCTCCCATCTGCTATCAGGAGAGCACAATTCCCATTGGTCCTGAGTCCTCCTGGCTACACGCTAGGAAAACTCTTATTAAACATGGATAAGACAAATTTTATCTCTTACATCAGATGTTCCTAATTTTTTTTGGAGTACGGATAGCAATATCTAGATAAATTAATAATTTAGCGATACTTATGGACACTATGCTAACTCTCTGCACTCAAGTGAGAAAGATGGTTAAGAATGCATTTTTTAAGCTCCGGATATTGTGCCCTTTCAGTTAGACTCATTTTAAAAGTTGTGTACTCCAGTAATTTCATCGCTTGACTATTATGTTGGATTGCCACAAACACTTCAAAATACTGCTGCATGAACCATTACTAGGACCTCAATTCGAGAGCACATCTCATCAATGCTATCTAAATTGCACTGGCTACCAAGTGCCTTCCACCTATGCAGCATTAAAATTTATCAGCCAATGCAAAGTCTGAGATCTGCATCCCAAGGCTTATTATGTGCACAATCATTTAAACAAATCAGGCTTGACAAGTTTTGCGAACAGCTTTTGAGTGTTCAAGGATCTATGTTGGGGAACACACCTTCCAGGAGTAATTAAAGGAAAAACAATCACTACTGAAATTTCACAAAATGATAAAGGTTAATTCCAACAGGCTGGAGCCTTTGATGCTTTGACACTGAGTCAGGGGTCCTGCCATGTCCTTGGAGATATTAATTCATTATACTGACTGCCAACGATGAGCAAGCGGTATCGCAACTTATGTGTTATTTATATTTATTAAGAGGTATAGTGATGTGTTTCAATTTTTTTATGTATGTTTTTAGCCATATTTTAACTATCCAAATATTTGTTTTATCATTTTTATTATTGTGGTGTTGCTTGTTTAAATTATGAATGATATTCTGCCTAGTAAAGTTGATACATGGTTTAGAAATTCTTAAATAAAGTAAAAATATTCAAACACACACAGTTCAACTGGTATAAGCTAAACTAATAGCCTGCGTAATGTTTTTAATAGTACAAATGATGTGCAAATTAGCACACATATAAAACTGCACACAGAATGGAGACACAGATCTGGCAAACTGGGGTTGACCCAATGCTGTGCACTGCTATACAGAGAGACCCAAATGCAATTTCCAAATCAGGTTTTCCACTCCACAAGTTGGCCAGGGATACTGTGGGAGCAGCATTCACAGCCCCTGGAGGAAGGGAGTTTATCACTGCACAAAAGCAACACCTATTGATCACAGGGTTCTGGAAGGAGCCCCCAGCTGAGCATTGTTGCTGCAGTGACTGAAGTTGGGAAGCAATATAAAAATAGGGAGGTCCATATTCAGTAGCTGTTTAGTGGACAAGTTATCCGGCTAAGATAACGTGTCCTGGATATTCAATGGGATAAACGCCTAATGCTATGCCAGGCCCGGATTGAAGTAGGATGCAACCACAATCAGAGCTGAAGAAATACAGTCATTTAAGATACCAAAATGGGTTTGGAAGGGAAAAAGTGGAGTGGCCATTAGGTGGGAGAGGGGAGACCTGAAGAGCACCATAGTTTTTGGATAAATTGGGAACACTGGAGCGGGTTGTGGGGGGAGAAGGATTGACTGGCAATACTCTCAGCCCTCAAATTGCTTTTTTAAAGCTTGCAATGGGGAAGCTAAAGGGAGGGGAGTGGCAGGATAAACATGGGAGCAAGGTAGGGGTCAGCTTTGGGCATCTAGGGCTGGACTCAGGATCAGTGGGTTATGTGCTCTTCTGCTAGCAGATGGGAGATGGAATCAGGTTTCAAAGCGGACATCATCTTAGATATACCCCTGCAGTGACCTCAGCCCTTCAGTACTCTCTTCAAAAGCCATTGCGGACCTACTATTGAAAAACTTGAACAAAATTTGGATAAAACTTAACTTGATTAAACAACTTGATTAAAAAAAAATGGTGACCGTAACTGTACTCAACCAAACAAACACTGAATCCCAGCAATATAATTGATGCCCTGATCTAGGGATAGGGCAACAGCTTATCTGTAACTTCTTGGAATCGATATTCACCTCATGGGCAGCCTTGAGTGGTATGCCGAGTCCATCTGTCTACACTAAGGAAAACAAAATTATCAGGTAAGTAATTTCTCCGTTTCCTAGCATGTAGCCAGATGGACTCAGGACCAATGGGATGTACAAAAGCTACTCCTGAACAGGGTGGGAAGGCTGCCCGCGGTCCGGTTAGCACCGCCCTTGCAAAGGTTGCGTCCTCTCTGGCCTGGACAACCAGGCGATAGAACCTGAAGAAGGCATGTAAGGAGGACCACATCGCTGCTCAACAGATGTCTACGGGAAACAGTAGCTTAGCTTCCGCCCGGGATACTGCCTAGGCCCTAGCGGAATGAGCTTTAACCTGAAGGTATAAAGGGTTCCCTGCCTCTACATTAGCTCCCATGATCACTTCCTTGATCCAGCGAGCTCTAGTAGCTCGCAAAGCCGCTTCGCCTTGTTTCCTTTCGCCATGAAGAACAAACGAGCGATCAGGCTTGTGCACCAGTTCTGAACATTCCAGATACCGTACTAACAAGCTAATGACATTTAAGTGGCGTAGGAGGCGGTAGTCTTCCATGTCCTTGCATCTATCAAGGGACGGTAAGGAAATGGACTGGTTCAGGTGAAACTCCGAGACTACCTTTGGTAAGAAGAAAAGAACGGTGCGGAGCTGTAACGTTCCTGGAGTAAACCAGAGGAACAGCTCCCGACATGACAGCGCCTGCAGTTCAGAGATGCAAAGAGCCGAACATATCACCACCAAGAATACAGTCTTCAGCATTAACAGGTGTAGAGACTGACTGCGCAGCGGCCGAAAGGAAGGCCCTGCTAAAAAGTCCAATACTATACTGAGGTTCCATAGGGGCTGCTCAATCCGATCAGTGCTCCCTTTTAACCTTGCCGGAAGAAAGGAATCGGTACGGCAATCCGAGAGCTCTGGAGACCTGAAATTTAAAGTTTTCTTCTTACCTGGTCTCGGTGCTTACCGATCGTGTGCCGGACGGTCTCCAGCTGGGAGGGGGGGGGGGGGGGGGGGAAAGAGGGTTTTACCTTCACCGCCGCACTCTGTTATGCACCTGCTGCCTTTCAGCCACTCTAGGGGCTAAGTCCACACTGGGAACCGGCTACCAGACCAAGGCACACCTCTGAGGAATATCAGGGATCACCTCAGGAATTCTCAACAGGGGGAGGGACCCTTAGGTATCACCACAGGACAGCGGGGTTCAATCTTCTTTAAGATAATTTTGTGTCTTCTTGCTGTAATTTTCCCAACACTGTGCTAGTGTGTGGGATAGTGTCCACATCTGCTAGGAGACAGAGATACTGAGGAGCTGAGGTCACTGCAGGGGTATATCTAGAGTGACATCAGCTTTGAAATCTGACTGTCTCCCATCTGCTAGCAGAGGAGCACAATGCCCACTGGTCCTGAGTCCATCTGGCTACACGCTAGGAAATTTCCAAAGGTTGGAGGACTGGTCTGTTCGGTTATGAAATGGTCTACTATTTCAGGGGAAGGTGTAGCTGCCTTGAAAGGTGTGTAGGACAAAAGTTCGCCCATCTTGAAGCAGCCATTTGAAGTGGCCAGTAGAACACTGCAGGTAAGGGGCCTGCACACATATGTGACAAGGTCCAGTTTTCTGCTTGATGTGTTGTGCTCAGGCGTGGTTGTTGGAGGAATCTCTACATGAACCTAGGAGCAATGTACCCTGTGGACACTGGCCTCTGATCTGGGGCAAATTGTGGCCAGGGGAATTATTTTTTTATTTAATTTATATTCTGCCTTTCAGCTACTCCCCTTCTGGAGAATATTGTCCCCATGATTTAAAAAAAAAACAAAAGCAGGAATCCCTCTGACTCCACTAGTTCCTTTTCTTCTGACTTTTTTTTTTTTTTTTAAATAATTGAAATGTTAATAAAAATCACCACAATATCAACATTAATAAAGGATTCCAAGAATATTCAAATACTTGTGTATACTCTTCAGTTCTATTCAGAATATACAAATATAGTAGTTCCAATAACAAAAACCAAGCTATTAAACTTTCATAGTCTGAAAATTCAAACATAACTGTTCTTTTCTAGTTTTAATAACAGAACACGATCCCCCTTTTTTTTTCTTTAAATAACCCTTCCCTTTATTCCCCCCCCCCCCCATCTTGTTCCCATAATTTAATGTGTGTATGTTTATGCTGAGGTCTTTATTTAACAAGGCATAGATCTTTGACAAAGCTTTTGTGACTGTCAGCTTGCTTACATAAATTTTCAAAAAAGGCAACCATTTCTAAATCATTTTTTTTTACCTGATTTCTCGAGAAAAAGATGACAACTGTAAGCCTCCCACATGACGATTCAGGGATACAAGGTCTAAAAAAAATCTATTGTGAAATAGGGATGTGCTACCAAAATATTCTCTTTTACCCACCAGTTGTTTCTTCCACTGATTCCACACTTTTAGTGTGTGGTCTACCAAGTTGGGAAGAGCTGTTAGTTTTAACCATGCCTATCGAGAATGCCATATCAAAGCACCTATAGGCATAGAGCCAATGAGAGCCTGATCGAGAACCACCCACGGCTTCTTTTTCCTCAAGCGATGCCAGTCAAGTACTGCTTTTAAATAGCTCGTTGTAAGATACCACTGAATGTTTGGGACACCTACCCCCCCTTGTAATTTAGATAAAAATAAAACCTTCCTGGCCACCCACAGACGTTTTCCTTTCCAAATAAATTTAAGCAGGCATTTCTGCCATATCTTCAGTGTATTTGAGGGAACCGCATATGGGATTGTTTGAAAACAGATATAGAAGTCTCAATACTATAATTTTTACCACAGCTGTACGACCAACCCATGAAGTATGGTAGTTCACTCTTCCACTCTTCCATATACTTGTAAATCCAATCTAGCAAAGGAGGGTAGTTCAATTGAAACGTTTTTTTTTTGTTTCCAATATACACCACTAAATATTTGATTTGGTGATTCGCCCATCAAAACGAGTGTGCTGCACGTAAATGTTGGACTAGTACCTCCGGTGCTGTGAAATTTAGTATTTCAGATTTTTCCCAGTTAATTCTGAAACCAGAGACCCCACTAAAAGTCACTATTTCCAGACATATTTCAGGTAGTCAAACCTTGGGATTAGTTACTGTAAATAAAATGTCATCTGCAAAGAGAGATAAAGGAAAATTCCCTGATTTCTATCTCCACTATCTTGGGATTAAGCTAGATCCTGGTAGCCCTACACACTGGAAATGTAGATGAGAATCCTCCATTAAATTTTTAAACAAGCCAACTGGTTTTGATATAATTTTTGTATCCACTGAAGGAAATAATTGCCAGATTTCATGGCCCGCATTGCAGAAAAGAGAATAAGGCTAGCATTTATTGAGAGAAGTAGGAAGGGAATTTTATTTTCCCCGGCCCATCAGATAGTCAGCTGTTTTACAAATATTCGACCGATACAGTACCGACACGTAAGAAAAAGTGTGGCAGTGCCGGGCGCCCGCTTGTTTGACGCGTGCACATTTTGGTTCACAAGCCGCTCGATTCAGTATTCAAATGAGACGCAAATCCAAGCGGCGGCAAACTAGCGTCCAAAGCACGCCTATGAAGCGGTAGGCGTTTGCAATGCATTTTACTGTATAGAGCGGAGAGAATCCAGGGTGAGCTGGCGCCATACCTGCCATTCGAAATGTCATTCCACCAGGTAAGTGGATGGTTCTTTTCTACAGACCTCGCATGGACACCAGGGCCGCTGCCCTGAGCATCCGGACGTCCTTATTCAGAGGCCACCCCCAACCTTCCACGTCCGGGCGCTTAAGGACGTGCAAGGACGTCCGGGCCTCCAAGCATGGAAGCCCGGAAAGAGGAACGCTGCCTTCCAACGTCCATGGACGCTGCCTTGAGCGCCCGTCCGGACGTCCAAGGTCGGGGCTTCCGTTCATGGACGTTCCCGCCTGGGCGTCCATGATTGGAGACCCCGCTGCCTTCCAACGTCATGGCTGCCTTGAGCGCCCGGCTGGACGCTCAAGGCAGCCGGACGTCCAACCGAATGAAAAAGATCAGCAGAGCCAATATATGCATGTTATCCATGACGCTGTCTTGTCCGAAGCTGACTGAACACCACACTAACGCCAGGGTCAGGGTAGGCAGTAAATATTGAGGTTAAAGACGCGGTAAAAAAGCTGGTTAAATCGCAATATTTTGGGCGCGCGTTACTGTATTGGGGGGGGGGGGGGAATAGCTAATCCGATCATTAACATATCATATACATACGGCAGGCGGAAAGGTATACACGTCTTTTTCGGCAAGCGCTAAGGATGCATAAAAGCCGATACTGAATCGCGCGTCCGTCTTACACGCTCAAAACGTGCATCCAAAGCAGGTTAAAAACCACGCAACCGCGGCCGCGCTTTACTGTATCGGCCCAATTGTCGGATGCTGTCCGCCGTGAGATAAATCTGGATTGGTGAAGATGAACAATTTTTCACATGCTGTCCATTAGCTAATATTTTAGCCAGCAGTTTTCATATCTAGATTGATAAGGGATATTGGGCAACATGAGCCGCATAAAGCCGGGTCTCTCCTGGTTTCGCTAATATAGTGATTTCTGCCATATTAGAGTTCTGAGATATTGTTCCCCCTATTCTTAAAGAGAGTTAAACACCTTCACCAATAGGGGAGCTAGAAGGTCCGCATACAGCTTATAAAATCTTGCCTTATACCCGTCTAGACCCGGTGATTTCCTTATTTTCAAATTTTTTATGGCCTAGACTTCTGCCTGAGTAATTTCCTTTTCCAATATTTCCTTTTGGATATTGGATAATTGAGGCAAATGAGGTATCTTTCAAGTAATTTTCAATTTTCCCTTGCTCTATATTAGGGTCAGCACTGTATAATTCCATACATAAATGTAGGAAGCGCTGTCAAATATCTGAGCACCGGGTTAGCATGTTCCCTTTTTCATCTTTAATTTTTACGATATTATTTTGGGTTCTTTTCATTAATTTATTGGCAATATTCTCCCGACTGTTTCCACCCTCGAAGTGTACCTGTCTCAAAAGTTCTAGATGAGCAACCAAAGCTGCATCTAAATCAGCTTTCTGTTTATGTTCATCAAGTTGCTTGAGGGTCTTGCTGGAGAGTGTACTCTTGTGCGAGTGTTCAAGTCAGGCTGTGTGTGATATTCTGTTCTTTCCCTTATTTTTTTTCACATGTACTGCTCTCGCAACTAGTTTACCACAGATTACTGCCTTCAAGCATTTCCACACTACCGAAGGGGTGTTCTCTCCTGTGTCATTCAGTTCTATATAATTTCTTTTTTTTTTTTTTAACTTGTTGATTATATTTTTCATCCTCAGAGGCTGTCATTTAATCTCCAGTATTGCTGCCCTCTGTGTTAAAATTTAATTGAGAAAATAAATTATATTGACCATTCAGAACAGTATATAATAATTATATTGAAAATCATGCTCAATCCATGAGATAGGATTAAAATCTATATTAGAAATACTAGTAGCACAACCCTTGTCCACTAAAAATAAATCGATCCTCGCGTATGAATTGTGCGCTCTAGGAAAAAAAAAAAAAAAGAGTAGCTCCTGCACTTTGGGTACCACGATCTCCATATATCAGTTACCCTTAGCCAGAAATAAAAGTTTTTAATAGGTACCAATCTTTTCCTGCGGTAGAAGCGTTACCAGAATTATCTAGTAGTGGTTTTATAGTTAAATTAAAATCACCACCAAATAAATGGCCCTGGGCATGCTTCTCTATCAGATCTCTCAATTTCTGGGAAAAAACTCCTGGATATAAATTTACTAAAGTGTATTTTACCCTTCCTATAGAAAGCACCAAAATGATATCTCTTTCCCCAGGGTCTAATACACTCGTCAACATTTTAAACAATATATCCTTCCTAAAAAGGACTCCCACTCCAGAGTACTTTGCTTCCTTATGACCAGCCATCCAATATTATGATGGACCGCATCAGGCGTTTATACCTTCACCTTAAATGGGTTTCTTGCACCAACACAATGGGGACCTGCTGAGATTTTAAATCTCAGAAAAATAAGTGCCTTTTACAGAAAGAGTTAAATCCCTTTACATTAAGGGATAATATATTGAGAGAGGTCATAACCCTTAATTTAAAAGTGTAAGGTGAGCTACTGCCCACTTCATCCAACTCCCATGCTTTGATATTAACTGTAAGCAAAGAATAAAAGCCACTACCCCCACAACTTGTCCAGTTGAGATATAACTTACGATACCTCCAGTTTCTCTCCCTGATTATATCGGTAGCAGTGGAAATCGTAATGCATTCTAATAATTCAATTCCCAACCCGCCCCCCTTACCCCTAGCAGAGAGAACCACTCCTCGTGTCTTTTCCGCCATTTCTCAGAGGAAGTCACCAGGTGACCGTAGTTCTTCCCCCCTCATTTATAACAAAATACCTCCCAAAATAATAACTGCAATCCCCCAAATAAAGTCATGTAAATGCTATGCTACCCAAGCTCACGAGGCAATCAAGCTGCTTAAGCAAGAAAACTAATAGCTTTACTGTCCCGAGCGTCTTTCAGGTAGTTTCTTGGCTCGTTAGCTCTTGGTCTATATTCCTGCGGAGGCGACATCCTCCTTTGTCCACCCGTTGCCAGCATGGAGCTTTGTTTTTCTGGAAGCGTTAATTCAGGTATACTCTTCAAAATCAGAGTAGCCCGCTTCCCGTAGTATCTCCAATGCTTCTGCCAAGGTGAGCACGTGGTGCGAAATGCCTTTCAGCGAAAAACCCAGGCCGAAGGGGAACAGTCATCTGTAATGTATGTTATCTGATCAAAGAACCTCTGTGACACTGCGCATTTCTATAAGCTTACGAATTGTTGAGGGAGATAGGTTTGCTTCCGAGCGATAATTGCGATTTTCTCTTTGATTGCGTAACTGTGGTAGCAAACCAGTATGTCTCAAGGCTTCTGCCCCAACGCTCGGTGCGCCCACTCACTCAATCTGTATATCCAGCAAGAGCGATGTTTCTTGTTGTTCCTGTGACGCCAAGATGGATTGACTAATGTGCTTGACCATCTCCATACAATTTTGGTATTCAGGTAGTTTGGGAATTCCCCTAAACCTCAAGGTTTGCCTCCCGAGTGATTCTCAAGATCTTCAAGTTTATCGCTCTTCCCTCAAGGCATCTGTTTTGTTTTCCATATTAAAAATACACCGGCCGTACTCCATTTCTTCTTTCATCTCATCGATCGAAGCCATTATTTCTTGTTTGTTATTTTGCATCTCTTGTTGTAGCTCGGTAAACCATTGCTGCATCTCCACGCTGGTCGGCAATTCTTCCCCCGTTGGCTGCCTCTCACTGTCAGCACCCTCCACTTCAAGGCCAGTTTCCTGCTGTGCCATGTTGGAGAGGCCGCTTACTTTAAGCGAGTCCACTTTTTGGTAGGAATACTTTTGAAAATCAAAGGATTTTCGCTTTAACGACATTGATTGTTCACCAACTTGTTAGCAAAAGCACTTTCAGGTGACAGATCTACACGATGTCTGCGATTCGGAAAGATTGTTCTTGGGGGAGAGGGGCCCACGCTTCGCTTGATAATCTACTTCGGTGATGTCATATCGTCATATCCTCTTCACCGTCTTCCAACTCAACATGACCCTCGAAATTTACTCCTTGGGTGGGGGAAGATCAGGAGCAGAACTCTGTCCCTACCACTGTCTACAGCAGGGGTCGGGAACCCATGGCTCGCGAGCCAGATATGGCTCTTTTGATGGCTGCATCTGGCTCGCAGACAAATCTAAATCAGTGTGTCGCCACACTTTCCAGTCCCCCGCTGACCCAGCTGCTCCCCGGTCCTCCTCCGCCCGGGCCTAAAATGCTGTCAGCCCAGGCGGAACGCTGCAGAATAGCTGGAGTCTGCGGCACTGGCATGCTCTCTTCTTCCCGCCCCCCTCCCCGCGGCCCGGAAGAGGAAGCGGCAGAATAGCTGGAGTCGGCGGCACCGGCATGCTCTCTTCTTCCCGCCCCCCCGCGGCCTGGAAGCGGAAGTGGTAAGCATCGGGTGCCTATGCAGGAAGAAGAGACAACGCTAGTGTGGTCAGCGTCGGTCCAACGAAAAGAAGACTGTGCAGCGCGGCTCGGAGGAAAATAAAGAAGAGCTTCAACCGCGGCTGATGGGACTCCTCCTCCGCGAGGGCTGAAAATGAAGGAGGTTAGCGTTGGGAGGAGGCTGCTGCTGCCGCGAGTTCCCGGGGTGGGGGAGAGAGAGAGTGAATGAGCGAGCAAGCATGTATGTTTGAGATCCTGTGTGTGAGTGAGAGATTGCATGTATGTGAATGATTGAGAGCCTGTATATGTGAAAGAGAGTATTGTCTGTGATTGAGAGCCTGCCTGTGAGAGAGAGAGCATGAATGTAAGTTTACGACTGGGAACCTGTATGTGTAAGTTTGTGATTGAAAACCTGTTTGTGTGAAAGAGTATGTGTGTATGATTGAGATCATGTGTATGTATTTATTTAAGGCTTTTCTATACCGGCATTCATGATACAATCATATCATGCCGGTTTACAAATAACAGGGGTGTGTAATAACTGTTCTTTTAACTAGTGCAAAAGAGGCAAAAAGTTACAATATAACAAGGTCGTTGAAACTGGGAGATGAAGGAGACAAGAATAGAAAGGAATATAAGCTTTACATAGGTAGATTATTTACATTTTGCAGTAATGTCTCTTTGTGGTAATTATTTACATAGTACCGAAGGTCTCTCAATGGATGGTGGATTCTGTAGGGCTCGCTTGCCGTAGGGTTTCTCCTTGGGTATTAGATTGCCTTGTGTAAGAGCCTGTGTGTATAAGTAAGAGAGAGCATGTGTGTCTGTGTGTGATTGAGAGCTGGTTTAGGTGATGGAGCATGTGAGTATGTGATTGAAAGAGAGGACATGTTTGTAAGCATGTGAATGAGAGTATGTGTGAGAGAAAAAGACAGCATGTATTTATGTGATTGAAAGCCTGTGTAAGCGTGAAAAGATAGACAGCATGTGTGTAAATGTGTAATTAAGAGCCTATATAAGTGAGAGAGAAAAAGCATGTGTATATGTGAGTGACTGAGAGCATGTGTGTATAGGTGTGAAATTGAGAGCCAGTGTGAGAGAGCGCGCTGGTATGTGACAGAGGAGAAAGTTCCAAGCAAACCACCCCTCCTCCTGCTAATTCAGAACAATCTCAGGACACCTGGATATCAAACGTTCCCAGGTATGCAGAGCAAACAATTGTTTGTATCCTTATTTTTCATTACTGGGTCTTTGTGTCTGCTATTTTGTCATATTTTGTTGGTATCTGGAAATTTTTTCTATGAGTTTTTAATTATTGGATATTCCACTCATCAGCTGTTTCGAAATATGTTCTTTTTGTTAGTACAGTTTTACTGCTGATGATTTTATATTTCTTGATTTGTTTTATAAGGATGGGTGATGTTTCTTTTTTCCTTTGTTACACTGCATACAGTGTATGCTTCTTGTTATGCGTTTTGGTCTCTTTATTCTATGTTAGGTGAGGGTCAGCACGTGATTCAGGTGAGGTTTTCTGCTGGCGTGTAGTTTCTGTGTAGGACTCTATAGCAGCCTGACTTGGTCCGTTTTCCTAATAGGAGATGTATTGGTGTCTTAAGGCCTGGTGTAATATTTTCAGAGACTTATTGTACTTTAAAAGTGTGATCTTACATAAAATGCACACATTTACTTGTATTTAGTTTTAAACATATTGTATGGCTCTCATGGAATTACATTTTAAAATATGTGGCGTTCATAGCTCTCTCAGCCAAAAAGGTTCCTGACCCCTGGTCTACAGCAAGACTCCCAGAATTAGCTGAAAAAAAGGCAACACCTGGAGAGAAAAAAAAAAAGCCGCTCCTGAAAACTGGCTTTTTTAGGTCTGGCTGCAGACTCTTGCCACATAGGAAGCCAAAGATGGAGGCTCTAACTCAAAACACTGAAGCCACAATTCCCACCATGGCCAATTTGATTCCTTTAGCAAATATGTAGAGGTAAAAGCCTGGAGTTGCCCTTGGGACTGAACTATGTTCCATAATTTATTTATTTTATTTATTTATTTTTTTTTGTTATACCGAGTTTCATGACAGGCATCACATCAACCCGGTTTACAATTAACAAAGTGTGTAAAACATAACATAACGTAAAACAATGTTCTCAAAAAGAACCTTGAACTTTAAATATCGTGAATCAGATAAAGGAATTGAGAAAGTTACAATAAATCAGGGAAATCAACTTGGAGCTGGAAAAGGGGAGAGATTGCACAGAGCAATATTAACATTTCAGTCTATTAATGTAATAGAGTAGCATAGTGAGTAAATAAGAATATGTGAGAAACTGTGGCAATACCTCACTATGGAACGGAACATAAATAACCAAATGCATAAATACGACAGTGTTATGATAAAAGTTCAGCAGGTATTGATGATTGTCAATTTAAGGTTGATTGAATTGTATTTGGTCCAGTTATTGGATAAGAGTTTGTGCTATTTAATGGAGGAATTATTCAAGGCTTGGAAATGCTTTTTTGAAAAGCCAAGTTTTTAGTCTTTTCCTAAATGTTAGACTGCATAAATGTTAGACTGCATTTATAAACTGCATTCATGCACTTTATAAATTCCTTTGATCTGGCAGCCCAAGCAAAGGAGGAAGTATCCACCGGGGTAGGGACCAATGCTGGCTGTAACCTAGATGGCCCTTCAGCTGTCCCTATGTTTTCCTGAACTGCCGCAGCTAAAAGGAGGCCACCCCCCAACTCTCTTCCATCCCCCCCTCCCCCCACAAGGTCCCAAGCTAGCCACCAATGCGGTTGCAGCACTGCCTTCCCTGGGCAGCCACAGCACACATGCCCCTTTACCTACTATTTGCTGGAGACAGAATACTGGCAGGCTAAAGTCAGCATGATTGTGTCAGGGGCGAGGTCAGTGAACCTATTAATCTCTGTCTCCATCTGCTGGTCAGGGGACATAACCCATTCACCTGGAATGGTCTGACTGGATGAAGAGGAATGCTTACGTTTGCCACTTTCTTGTTTCTAATATCCTAATTCATATTTTCATTTCTGCACCTCTACCATGACCTCACCAAGGCCCAAATTTCTCAGCTTTTCTTCATTTAGAACAGTGTTTCTCACCTCTTCAGCTGTCCCATAAGCAAAACCATATCACACCAGCACTCAAAACTTCAGTGGCTCCCTGTCTCTTAGGCTTACAGAGGGAATAACTGCCCTTTTAATTTAATGGGCTATGACTAGAATGCTGCTGAACAGAGGATGTTCAATGGTCGTTACCTGTGTATCTTGTAATCTCGTGGCACATACTTTTTCATAATCTCCAGCAAGTCTTTATCTGCATCTCTGCAGTGTATTACCAAGGGTTTCTTCAGAGCCACGCCCAATTGCAGTTGTTGTTCAAACACCTGGGATTACAAACAAGAAACCAAATTTAAAAGAAAAAAAAACAAACCCCAAAACAAAAAGCACACCACAAACCCGGTCTAATGTTTTGAAGGGCCCTGCATGTTCTCTTCTTGTTACTGCAGCTCTGGCTGGCCTTGGACCTTGTGTCAGGAACTAACAGAGCCAACAGATATAAGGAACTGTCACTATAGCAACAGCACAAATGCAACCCAGTACGTCCACCTGGAAAATAAACTGGGTTTGTAAGCCTCAACTGGGGCAACTGTTTACCATCGTTATATGCCTGATTTAAGTCCCCTCTTCTTCTAAAAATCCTCCAACTGCCATCTGAAAAAGGATACTCATACAATTATACAAGCCTGAGGTAACTCAAGAGCTCCTGCTTTAAGTAGCCACATCACCAAAAGGAGCATTATTCAATTCCAATTTAAAGCTTATTTTCCCACAGTTCAAAATTTTTAAAGAATTTTAGCAAAGACACAATGGCATTAGAAGCATAGTTGCAGAGAGGACCTTCATAACACCTGTATGTGCAGAATGATTTCTAACATGAAATGCCCGGGTCATATTTAATCATTGGTCCATCATTTATACAAAAATATCCCTCTGTTATGTTTTAATGTTTTAGAATGCAAGATAATTTAATTACATTTAATCAGACAACTTCCCTTATTTATCAGAAATGCCAGCGGTGGCAGCAGCAAGAGCAGTGCTCGTTCCCAATATAACGTTATTGGTTGTATTCCACCGCGTTGCGTGGCCATTTTGAACCTTTGAGATGAAGCAATTCTTGTCCAAATGTAATAAGCGTATTGTCCCATGCAAAAATTTGTAAGTGTGCATTCTTTTGTTTAAACTGATTGTTTCCTTTGATGTTAAAGAAAAAGACACTGACATCCTTTGACGTGCATCCCTGAGACAGCCACGGAGTGAAAAATATGGTCGGGAACGTGCACTGCTGTTGCTGCTGGTACTTCTGATAAAAGAGGGAAGTTGTCTGATTAAATTGAATTAATTTTATCTTGCATTCTAAAAAGTTAAAAACACACACACACACACACATAACAGAAGGATACTTTTATATAAAAGATGGACCAATGATTAAATATGACCCGGGCATTTCATGTTAGAAATCATTCTGCACGTACGGGTGTTATGAAGGTCTTCTCTGCAACTATGCTTCTAATGCCGTTGTGTCTTTGCTAAAATTCTTTAAAAATTTTGAACTGAGGGAAAATAAGCTTTAAATTGGAATTGAATGCTCCTGTTGCTGCATTCATACTTTGACTCTCCTTATTGCCTTGTGTAAGTAGCCACATGCCAGCAAACTTGCTAAGTTTAATAAAAAAAAAAACAAAAAACCCACGCTTCACACAGTTAAAACGAATATAATACAGCTATGGAATGTAGAGCCAAGGTCAACTAAGTTAATGAGGGAAAACAAACATTCACCCAATGTGAAAGACTAGATAGTGAAAAAGGGTGGGATTGCTGAGAAGGATTTAAGTTGAACAGGGAAAAAATTATTTTTTTATTTTATGCTGGTTCAGCATTCACTTTTAAATACTGTTACGGGTTGTATTTAAAGGTGATGTTCTAATGGAGAGATAACTGAGCTCCTGTTTTACACTTATACAAGTACGAACTACTAAATATTATGAATATGCGGTGTGTGTAAGATTGTATTTACTGTTCTAAGAAGATGGTATATTTTTGTAGTTTTTGCAAGTTGTCTTAAATTCTAAAGTAGAAAAGGTGATTTAAAAAATCTACATAAAGAGTGATTAGGCTGTGGCCTCTTCTACCTAGGCTGGATCAGAATCAGAAAGCAGCTGGATCCAAAAGAAGTTGAACCCGATGGCCCTGAATTTTTGGAGCCTTACCTTGTGCTGTTTGGAGACCTCGGTGGTGCATTTGTGAGAGTAATCCAACCCCATTTCCCCAAATGCAACAGCTTTGGGGTGCCTTAGTGCATACAAGAGGTCTCGCTTTTGACCTTCTGTGTAGTAACGCGCAAAATGTGGATGGCAACCAAATGCGCCCCAAACCAGGTCTTCTCCCAGCAAGTCATTCCAAAGGAAATCCTTCAGCGTGTGAGGATTGCAGAAATCCGCTATACAGCCCTGAAACTCTTTCGGGAATGTGCTGTCATACTCCTGCCGAAACTTTGCAAATGTTCCTTTAAAAGACAGCTTGGCGTACAGCATATCTAGATGGCAGTGGGTGTCAATGAATCCTTCCGGCGGCCGCCTTTGGCGTTCAATGGGCAACTGCTCCTGGACAAACTGATCAGGAAGGAAATCGGACATCTGTGCCCTGTACGAAGTGTCTAGTTCCACCTCCTCAAATGTTCTCTTTTCCTCGTGGATCCAAGAATCAAAGGAACCCGAGTGGTAACACCCATCTTCACCTGCTGTATCAAAATTTTTTGATGTACTTAAGGAAGAAACTGCTTCAAACACAGAGTTTTCGGAAATGTAACTGCTGCCCGACCCACTTCGTTTGAACTTGCTGCCATCAGTACATGGGGTACTAGTCCAGGACCTGGAATAATCACACCAGGGACTGCGATATAAATGAGAAGGGTACATGATGTAGTCAGATGGGAGACATGCAACATCTTGTTCTGACCAGGAAGATGGAAGTAGTTCATCCTGAGAGAATTTGATTAGGGGTTCCAAATCTTCTACATCTGAAAAGTCACTTCCAACTGATGGGTCTCTCTCAACCACAGCTTTCTGTTTAAAACAAGAGATAAAAAGGCAAATTTAAAAAAAAATAAAAATACAAGCACTTAGTGCAGGAGTATTAGCAAGAAAAGATCTGAAAAGGAGGATTACAATTTCAACAAAGCTCGGAAATCTCAATACAGAGAGAATACAAAACGTGCAACTCCATATTGTAATAATTCCCCTGGCATATATTATATACATAAAATCAATTGAACAAACTCCAAGTAGCTGGGGCTACTAGAGCCACCTCTTAAAATCTCTAAAGAGATTAGTCAATGTTTAAGTTGCCCTAAAATTTTTCTTTTACAATTCCACTCCCCCATGGAAATACACATTTGATGCACTACCTCAGCTGAATGGCAAAATAGAAAAAGGAGAAATTGGGTCTTACCTGATAATTTCCTCTTTGCATCAAATCAGACTAGTCTAGATGAATGAGTTATAAATCCTGACCAGATTGAGACAGAGATAAACAGGTGCGCTATCACTTTTATGCATCCATGCTGACTTCAGCCTGCCAGTATCACCTGTAACAAGCTGAGGACAATATAAAAGTCTTATAACAAAAGTTCTCTCTCATTCCTTTTTTTTTTTGTTTTAGAAAACAGAGCTTCCAAGAGCAAGAAACCCAATCTGAAATGGAAATAACAGCAAGAACTATATGAGCAGCCCTATAAGAAACATACCTGAAGTTACAACTCTGTTGACCTTTTCAACCAGCAGCAAGAAGTTCAAATTTTTTTTCTGTCAATGTAACAGCATAATAGCTCTTCTTGTACTGAAATAAAGACGACAGGAGTTTGGCTGCACAGGGAGGATTCTGGGACTGGACTTAAGGAAACAAATAGGTAAGACCTAAATTTCTCTTTCCTCTTCATGCAGTCAAACCAGTCTAGATGAATAGGATGTACCCAAGATACTCCTGAATAGGACGAGTTGCTGCCAAACCTATTCTCAATACCTCATCAGCGAACAGGTTCCTGTTTGGCCTCTACATTCAATCTATAATGCAAGGAAGACCAAGTCGCCACTTTACAGATTTCCATTGGAGAGCCAAAATGTAGCTCTACCCAGGACACTACTTAAGCTCTAGTAGAATCTGCCCAGACCTGGTTAGGTAAGGACATACCACAATCCACATATACCATCGTAATCACTTCTTTAATCCAACAAGCTATCAAAGCCTTTGATGCTGTTTCACCATTCAAACTCCACCCTATAACACAAAAAGATGAACCAATTTTCTGAAAGCATTCATTACCTTGAGATACTACAAAAGCACATCCAAACGGTACAGTAATCTAAAATTTGCCTCATCGGTATGTCTACTGAACAAAAGCAAACAGACTGATTCAAACGAAAGGTAGAAACCGCCTTTGGGAGGAAGGAAGGTGCTGTCCGAATCCTGATCACACCATTAAGAAATCTCTAAAGGGGGCTCTTTGCAGGACAACTCCAAAATCATCCTGGCAGAATAAATCACTACCAGAAATGCCACTCTCCTGGATCTACCACATCTACTAAGAAAGTCTGCTTAAACAAAAAGCAAACATTCTCCACCCATTATATCAGAAGCCAATAGCATCCTCAAATGTTTTCCTGCCCACAATTTGTACCGCCTTCCACTACTTGCCAACAATTTGTGCCATCTTGATTGTTCACATTCGCCACCGTGGCATTGTGAGACATTATCCAGTCTGTCTGACCTCTCAAAAGCAGGACAAAATGTTTAAAGAGCTACCCAAATAGCCCTGGTTTCCAGGTAACTGACACTTCCTTTGACCACCAGCCCTGAACAAATCATCCCAGACAGACAATGAGCTCCCCATCCTGCTAGGCTGGCATCCATCATTATCAACACCAGACTGGAGACTCAAAATCCACTCTAAAGGCCACATTTTTAGGATTGAACCGCTATTTCAAGCTTGTCCGGAATTTCTTCAGCCCTGTCAGTTACACGGAGTAATCCAGAGACTGCGGATCCCATCTGTACAGCAAGTCCCACTGCAACGATTTCAAGTGAACCCTTGCCCAGGAAACCAAATCAAATGCTGCCACCATGGAGTCAAGGAGTTGAAGATAACTCCATACCAGAGGACTCCAGGCAGATAATGAAAATCTGCTGGTGGAGTTTCTGAATCCTTTGCTTCATCAGATGCAGTCAACCTGCTCTTGTGTTGAACAGGGCTCCCATATATTTCAGGATCTGAGAAGGGCTCAAACCGCTCTTAGAGAAGGTGACTATCCAACCTAGCTCCTGCAAAACTTGCCATCCTCTTGGTGGCTACTGCACGCTTCTGTTCTGACTTTGCCCTTATCAACCAATCATCTAAATAAGGATGAGTGCCACTGCCACCACGACCTTCACCTTCAAATAGTTCTTGGAAAAATGGCTAACCTGAAAGGCAGAGCCTGAAACTGAAAATGCTCTCCAGCACTGCAAAACAAAAGAACTGCTGGGGTTCCCTCTATGACACAATATGGAGATATGCTTTAGTGAGGTTCAAAGAGATCAGAAACTCCCCTTGCCTCAATGTCAGAATGACCAAACTCAAGGTTCCATTCTGAAACGACACAGATACTTTTGACTTGTTTATGATCCAGAATGGAATGGAAGACTTTGTACTTCTTGGGCTCCACAAAGTAAATCAAACAGCAACCCAGACCCCATAGGAAAATTAGTTTCTTACCTGATAATTTTCGTTCCTGTAGTACCAAGGATCAGTCCAGACTGCTGGGTTATGCCTCCCCTCCAGCAGATGGAGTCAGAGAGAAAACTGAAAGCACCCCCTAGATATACTGGTGTGCCACCTGCGATCCCTCAGTATAATTGATAACAAAGCAGAAGGAAAAATCACCCCTCTGCAGATTAAAACCACAAACCTGTCAACCACTGATCAGACCAAGTAGTAACATCTCCCTGAAAACATAAACAAACTTATCTCCCTACTGCAATAAAACAGGAGTGGAGAACAACTTACCTTATAAAACAGAGAATAGATAAATGACACTGTTAGGAAACACGTAACACAGAGTAACACAGACAGAAGTACGAGCGGATTCTCCAAAGTCGGGCGGGCGTCTGGACTGATCCTTGGTACTACAGGAATGAAAATTATCAGGTAAGAAACTAATTTTCCTTTCCCTGTACGTACCAGGATCAGTCCAGACTGCTGGGATGTACCCAAGCCGCCTTAACTGGGGTGGGACCTGGAGAGTCCCGCTCGAATCTTGCTGCTCCCGAAGGACTCTTCCGACAAACCACGCACATCCGCGCGATAACGCCTAGCAAAAGTATGCAAGGATTTCCAAGTGGCCGCTCTGCAAATTTCCTGGCTAGAAACACACTGGCTTTCGGCCCACGAAGTCGCCTGAGAATGCAGAGAGTGAGCCTTAAGCCCATCCGGAACAGACTTACCGCAACCGATGTATGTGGACGCTATTGCGCTCTTCAACCATCGAGCAACAGTTGCCTTTGATGCCTGAAGACCCTTCTTGGGTCCATGCCACAGCACGAATAGGTGATCCGACCTCCGAAAATCATTAACCACCTCCAGATACCGTAGGAGCACCCGGACATCCAGACCTGCAAGTCCCGACCTTGAGACGACCGGAGTTCCTCCTCCGAAAAAGAAGGTAATTCCACCGTCTGATTAACACGAAAGGCCGATACCACCTTTGGTAAGAAGGAAGGAACGGTGCGCAAGGACACTCCCGACTCGGAAATACGCAAGAACGGCTCCCTGCAAGAGAAAGCCTGAAGCTCCGAAACACGACGCGCTGACGAAATGGCCACTAGGAAAACTGCCTTAAGAGTTAAATCCTTCAAGGAGGCCCTCTTAAGAGGCTCAAAAGGGGCTGAACAGAGACCGCGGAGAACCAAGTTCAAGTTCCAGGAAGGATAGGGAGTCCGCAGAGGAGGATGCAAGTTCCTAACGCCTCGCAAAAAACGCGCAACATCCGGGTGACACGCAAGAAAGCAACCTTCAACCGTTCCCCTCAAGCAACCCAGTGCAGACACTTGAACCCTAAGAGAGCTGTAGGCCAACCCTTTCTTCAAACCATCCTGCAAAAACATAAGGATATGGCCCACCGAAGTCTGTTGTGGCGAAATCCTTAAGTCACAGCACCACGAGCAAAGACCTTCCATACCCTAGCATTGGTAAGGGTAGTCGAGGATCTGCGCGCCCGAAGGGTAGAAATAACCGCCTCTGGATAACCTTTCCTCCTCAACTGCCGCCACTCATAAGCCAAGCCGCCAGACAAAAGCGATCTGCCTGATCGAAAAATACCGGCCCCTGGCGAAGTAGATTCGGAAGATGACCGAGACGCAAAGGTCCGTCCACCGCCAGATTGACGAGATTTATTTATTTATTTACAGTTCTTATATACCGCACAATGGGTAGGGAACTATCCGTCTAGGCGGTTTACATATTAATACATACACAAATAATATTATACTAACAATACGTTGACAAATAGATCATAAACATATGCAATCATATTAAAATCATAAAATAAACGTAAAATACAAAGGAATATATGTTATGGTAAACTTAATATATATTGTAAGCCTGAGTAAAAAGGTGGGTTTTTAGTAGTTTCTTGAATTCTGTACGACTAGCAGTTAGACGAATATGTTCAGGCAGTGAGTTCCAAAGTACTGGACCGGCAACAGAAAAAGCTCGTTTACGGGTAAGTGCCAAACTGACAGATTTTATAGAAGGTACTTCAAGTATACATTTATCAATAGAACGGAGTTGTCGAGATGGTCTGTAGATTCGCAATAAAGAGCATAACCAGATGGAATTGATATTATAAAGTAGGTTATGTATTGTAGTTAAAATTTTGTAAGTGATGCGATATGTAATTGGTAACCAATGCAGATGTTGTAAAACAGGAGTAATGTGTTCTGACCGTGGCGTATTGTATAACATGCGAGCAGCTGCATTTTGTATTAATTGTAAAGGACGTACAGTTGCTTGTGGTAGACCAAGAAAGAGAGCATTGCAGTAGTCTAATGAAGATCCATGAACCATGGGCGTCATGGCCACTCCGGGGCCACCAGAATCACCAGACCCCAATGGGATTCTATGCGTCTTAACACCTTTCCCACCAGGGGCCACGGTGGAAACACAGAGGAGAACGTGAATAGGCCATGGAAGCACTAGTGCATCCACCCCTTCCGAACCGTGCTCTCGCCTTCGGCTGAAGAACCGCGCCACCTTTGCATTTAGACGAGTCGCCATCAAGTCCAGATGCGGCAACCCCCAACGCTGGGTTATGAGACCCATCGCGGTGGCAGACAGCTCCCACTCTCCGGGGTCGAGGGATTGCCGACAGATAATCCGCCTGAATGTTGTCCACCCCTGCAATATGGGTGGCTGCGATGCGGGACAAATGACGCTACGCCCAGGCCATCAACAATGACGCCTCTGTCGGGACCGGACGACTCCTTGTGCCTCCTTGTTGATTTATATACGCCACCGTGTTCGCGCTGTCCGACAGAACTCGCACCGCCCGACCGCGCACAATCGGGAGGAGTTGACGCAATGCCAGACGGACCGCTCTGGTCTCCAACCGATTGATGGACCAAGAGGCCTGACGGGGAGACCACGTCCCCTGGAGGGCTCGGGACTGACACACAAGATGGTGGTTCTAAGTCCATCCCTTGCAGAAGATGGACCGGGTTCAGCCACCAATCGAGGCTGGACCGGGCTGGCTCCAGCAATGGCAACTCCATGTCGTACAGCTCGGACCTGGGATCCCACCGAGACAGAAGCACTCTTTGTAAAGGCCGCATATGCACAAAACACCCACGGCACCATCTCTAGAGTAGAAGCCATATACCCAATGACTTGCAAATAATCCCAGGCCGTGGGTAACTGTAGATCCAAGAGGTTCCGCACCTGCCTCATCAGGTTGACCATCCACTGATGTGGTAGAAATACTTTGCTCAGTAGAGTATCGAACCGAGCTCCCAAAAACTCCAAGCGTTGGGTCGGGCTCAGCCCGCTCTTCGCGAAGTTGACTACCCAACCCAGCGCCTGAAGTTGCTCCACCATCAACCGAACCGCCCGTTTGCACAATGCCTCCAACTTTGCCCGGATGAGCCAATCGTCGAGATAGGGATGAACCAGTATTTGACGGTGCAGAAAAGCTGCGATGACCACCAGCACCTTGGTGAATACCCTGGGGGCCGTTGCTAACCCGAACGGGAGAGCACAAAACTGAAAATGGTTCCCTAACACCATGAACCCTCAGGTACCTCTGATGATGCCCCCAGATTCCGATGTGGAGATACGCCTCTGTTAGATCCAAAGAAGCCAAAAATTCTCCCTTGTGGACGGCCGCAATAACAAACTGCAACGTCTCCATACGGAAACGAGGAATGCGTAAAGCCTTGTTTACCCGCTTCAAATCCAAGATCGGTCTGAACGCGCCCTCCTTCTTTGGAACCATGAAGTATATGGAATACCGTCCCGTTCTGCACTGGGCCGGGGGAACTGGAATTACCGCCCCCAGTGCCCGCAACTGGTCCAAGGTTTGAGCAATAACCAGCCGTTTTTCCGGAGGACCGCATGGGGATGCCATAAAAAGATCTGAGCAGACGAGCAAAATTCAACTCGTAACCGTGACGAACGACGTCGAGGACCCACTGGTCTGAGGTAATCTTGACCCATTCCTCCCAATACAGGGACAAGAGACCCCCGACGCACAGCGTGGAGGAATGGGTCTGCGCGCCTTCATTGAGTAGCCTTGGTGGGGGTAAACCCCTGCGAGGATCCCGACCGCTGAGGCCGACGTCCCCGAAAGGAAGGAGACCAAGACTGAGACCGTGACTCTTGCTGCCGTTGGGGAAAGGAACCACCCCTTCCCAAACGGAACCGGCGCTGACCCCGCAGCTGGCCCCTGGAATTCCCGAATGACCGAAATTGTCGGGGTTTATCCTCAGGCAATTTATAAACCTTGTTGTCTCCCAAGTCCTTGATGAGCTGATCCAGCTCAGCTCCAAACGACAACTTGCCCTTGAAGGGAAAGGTGCCTAAACGTGACTTAGACGAGGCATCCGCTGCCCAGTGATGGCGCCATAGCAACTGCCTGGCTGAAACTGCAGAAGCCATAGTACAAGCCGAAGTCCGCAGCAAATCATATGAGGCATCCGCTGTGTATGCCACTGCAGCCTCCACACAGTTGACCTGCTCCGCTTCGACCGGCGGGAGATCCTGCGCTGTAAGCAGCTGTTGAATCCAGCGAAGAGTGGCTCTCTGCACCAGGCTGCTACAAGCCGTGGCTCATACCCCCAAGGCCGCAACTTCAAAGATGCGCCTCAACACGATCTCCAGCTTTCGGTCCTGGAGATCCTTCAACGCTATCCCTCCCGTCACGGGGATGGTAGTGTGCTTCACTACGGCCGCTACCACCGAATCCACCGAGGGAGATTTGAGAAGGTCCAAAGACTCCGCCGGCAGGGGATACAACTTGTCCATAGCCCGGCTAACCCGCAAAGAAGCTTCTGGGCACATCCCATTCCTTAGAGACAATCTGAAACACTTTGGGAATGGAAGAGAAAAGGCTTGCGGGGGGGGGGGCGGCTCGCAGCCCCGCCAGTGCCACATCCCCCGTGGAAGTGTCAGCTTCCTGGTGCGGCCCTGATATTTCCAACTCCTTTAAAAAACATGATAGATTAGATCATTTAACTCGTCCCTCCCAAATAACCGAAGAACTTGCAGATCGTCCCCCTCAAGAAACCCCTGGCCATCTGTATCCCCTGCCCCTGGCACCTCTGGGATATCTGGAGCGGGATCCAAGTCCCCCTGACCTATTGCTCCTTCTTGTGGGTGGGGGCAACGAGCCCCAGTTGACCCTGGATCTGGAGCTGTCCTAGGGATCTTAGGAGGATTGGGACCCTCCGGCTCCCAACCTGCTTCTGCCTCCAAAAAGGCTTTGTGCATCAGTAGCACAAACTTGGAGGAAAAGGGAACTGGCCCTTTAAAGGCTTCCTCTGCGGGTCGGGCGGGAGCCGAGGGGCTTAAAAAAAAAAAATCGGGCGTGCTCTGTGGACTGAGGGCCGGCAGCGAAGCAGGAGGGGAATCTTCCTCCTCCGAAGCTGTTTCCTCTGCTGCCTGAGCAAGCCGCGTGTTTAAAATGGCCGCCGGCTCCCTCTCCGATGGGGCGTGCCCGAAACTCGGGACCAGAGCACACGCCGTTGCCGCACCGAAGACAGAAGAGAAGAGGCACTGCGGGCAGCGCTCGGCCCCCGAGAAGGTCCCTCGCCCCTGGGAAGACATCGGGAGCAGAGACCCACTCGGGAGAGTTGCGCCCCCGCCTTCCCGCAGGCCGTGCAGGCTGAAGATCGCGGCATCGACGAGCAGGGCAGAAGTTACAGCAAAGCGCGCCAAGGTAAGCAAACTGCCACGAGGCAGCAGAATTCGCCGGGTGAACCAGCCACCCCCTCCGGGGTCCCAAGGCTAAAGCGCAGCAGGCCGGGGCAATAAGAAACAAGCGCACCGCCTGCCCCCAGCAGGACTCACATGACCTCTGAATATTTTTTTTTTTTTTCCAAAAGGAAACTGTACTGTGACTACTCAGCCCCCTTCAGAGGTAAGCCTCTGGCAACCGATAACCGTGAGAGGGGGGGGGGGGGGAGGGGAGGGTGACAGGCCCACCGGTAATCTCTCCCCCTGCGCCTAATGGGACAGCAAGAATCCGGGAAAACGGTTCGAGGGCATTGCCCTGCGAGGCCTGCCTATAACCCTGCTGCCACGCTGCGCGGAGAACAGAAGAAAACTACAATCTTTTTTTTTTTTTTTTTTTTACCAAAAAAAAAAAAAAAAGGGACACAAAACTAGTTGATCTAGTCAGGGAAGTTTTAACCAAGATAAACCTGGAGATCCCAGAAGAATTTGGATGAGACCAGGACCGCAGGTAATGCCTCTCTATCTGCTGGAGTCAGAGAAAATACTGAGGGATCGCAGGTGGCACACCAGTATATCTAGGGGGTGCTTTCAGTTTTCTCTCTGACTCCATCTGCTGGAGGGGAGGCATAACCCAGCAGTCTAGACTGATCCTCGTACGTACAGCGAATGAGACTTGGGAACCGGAATCACTGCTTTCAAGCAGAAAAGCTGGTCCAGCGTTGCCCTTACAGCCCCTCACTTCAGCAGGGAATGACAAGGGGAAACCATAAAAGTATCTGAAACCGATCAGAAGAATTCTAAGATGTAGCCCTTCCAAATAACCTCTAGCACCCAATGATCTGAAGTGATTTGGGCCCATCTCTGATGGGATCTTTACAAACACCCATCTATCTCCAGAATCAGAGCCTGGGCCCCCAACTTTCATTGAGAGGTTCAAGAGGCACCTGCTCCTGAGTTGCCATCTTTACCTCCTCTCTTGGCTGAATGAAAGGATTGATATCTAACGACTGGGATCTTTGAGAACCTGATGAGTCCCAAAATGTATTTTAGGTTGGAAGAGATTGAGAATCACCCCTCCAAGGTACCTAGCCTTCCAGACTTGTCTCAAGCATTGGCTGTCTTCTCAAGCGCCCCTCCAAACAGCTGTCATTTAAAAGGCAGCTTGGTTAAATTAGTCTTAGAAATATAGAGTCCACATATCAGTTTTGCAGCCAAAGGAGACTTCTTGGTGCCACTACAGACAATATTCTTCTGGCTGCTACTTGCACTAGATCAAAGGTGGTGTCCTCCTGGTAAGCAGCCCCTGGTTCCAGCTGAAGAGACTCATTCACCAACTCCTCTTGAACATGCTGTGCTAGGTGGAAATCAGTCCTTGCCACAATACAAGTGCAAGCTGCTATATGCAATGCCATGTGGGCTTCAAATGCTTGCTTTAAGAAAGACTAATCTTGTGCATCTTTCAAAACAGCTCCACCTTCCTCAGGTATTACTCACTTTATGGCCAAACAGACCTGTGCATCCTCCTTCTGAAACCAAAGTATGTCCCTTTCTTGTGAAACTAAAGGATATAACTGTTGTGATCTTATTTTGGAACGACTGTATATAAAACGCCTAAATAAAATAAACGCTGAAGCTACACAATGTTCAGTTCCATTTTAGGAGTTACCACCCAGGAAAGAGATCTAGGCATCATAATGGATAATACATTGAAATTGGCTCAATGTACTGTGGTGGACAAACAAGCGATGAGTAGGGAGCTTGTACTCTCTTATTTTGTGATTACCACATCAGGACAAACAAGCAAAACAGAATGCTAGAAATTATTAAGAAGGGTTATGGTAAATAAAACAGAGGATGTCATAATGCCTCTTTCGCTCAATGCTCAGACCACACCTTGAATACTGTGCGCAATTCTGGTTGCCACATCTCAAAAAAAGATATATATAGTTGCACTACAGAAAGTACAGAGAAGGGAACCAAAATAAAGGACATGGAATGGCTCCCCTATGAGGAACGGCTCTTCAGCTTGGAGAAAAGACGGCTGAGGGGGGGTATGATAGAGGTCTACAAAATCATGAAAGGACTTGAACGGGTAAATGTGACATGATTTACTCTTTTGGATAATACAAGGACTAGGGGGCACTCCGTGGTTGCACATTTAAAACAAAATCGGAGAAAATTCTTTCATACAAAGCATAATTAAGCTCTAGAATTCATTTGCCAGAGGATGTGGTTAGGGAAGTTAGTGTAGCTGGGTTTAAAAAAAGTTTTGGAGATCACGTGACCTGATGAGCAGGTAGGCTGCTGGCTGACCGCGCTCCTGGCTCCCCTGCCAAACAAGCTGTGTCCTCGGCGCTCAATTTGCGAAAAGTGGCGGCCCAAGCTAAACCAGGGTCACTCCAGCCAACGATAGACTCGTATTTTCCCCAGCAGAACGCCCGGGATGGCGGCTAAGCCGCAAAGAAATAATCGAGTCGGCAGCCAGAAGGCAAAATGGCCGCCGGACCGCCGAGCCCCAGCTCACCTGCAGATAAACCGGGCCTCGTAAGGAAAGTCACCCATGCTGTGGTACAAGCACTGGAGCCAAGATTGTCGGAGCTTGCTCAGAAAGTTAATGCAGGAAATTAAACGCTGCAAGAAATAAAGACACAAATGGCAGATACACAGAGGATCGCAGATGTGCAGTCAAGAGACACAGAACCTACTCCATAAACATGACACACTACTCAACCAAGTAACCACCCTAGAAAATAAAGTGGAGGACTTGGAAAACAGATCAAGGAGGAACAACATCAGGTTTGTGGGGATCCCAGAAACAGTACTGGAAAGGGAGCTAGCCAAGGCTTTGGAAACGTGGCTATTGCAAGAGCTGGGACTAGCAGAGCTGACAGGAAGTGTTATAGTTGAAAGTGCGCACAGATTGGGAACCAGGAAACCTGAGGTTACGAAGTCCAGGGTGGTGATTGCAAGATTTCTGAATTTTTCTCATAAAACTGCAATAATGCAAGCCTACAGGCGCTGCACTACACTGACCTACGAGGGAAGCAAAATGATGATTTTTCAGGATTACTCAGCGGGCGTATCCGCCAAACGTCAAGACTTCTCTCCCATATGTGCGGATCTCTTCAATAGAAAACATGAAGTTCACACTCTAATATCACTTGGCCACACAACTAGTATTGGACGCCTTTTAAATCTCCTCAATTTTCTCTTCGGGAGATTTGGAGAGTACCGGCAAATCGCGGACCGATAAAGGGCATCAATCTTTGATAATTGACTCCCCCCCCCCCCCAAGGGGCCAAGCATTTGTCACTCGTTCGCCTACTTTCAATCCCTTGACTGCTGGGAAAGGTTACAAGACACCTGATGTATATTTACAGGACAGCACGGCCTGCACATATCTCATGCCAAAAAAAAAAAAAAGTGGGATCCCTACCTTGCACTCACTGAGCCCACACCTTTAAGACGCAAAACATCAACGACCCAACACTCCACGGTCCTAATGCTTCAAACAAACAAAAACATCAAGGACCAATGCTCATACCTTTTACTTATGCAAGGACTCAATGCCTTTATAAGATACTGCCAGCGATAATGCCAACTATCCTGCACAGCACACATGGGGAGGGGGGAAAGGGAAGAAAGTAGGACGAGGGAAAAGACTGATCATATGTCCATATCTCTTTGTTTCTCAGATACCTGGTGTGTAACTGTATTGCTCCCAGTTCTGCCCCTGGGGTTTTACCTGTATGATCTTCGCACATTTGTCTTAACATGTTGCTGTTTGTTAGCTGAAAATTAATAAGTAAAAAAAAAAAAAAAAAAGTAGTTTTGGATAAGTTCCTGGAGAAGTTCATAAACTGTTAATCAATAGAGAATAGCCACTGCTTGTTGCTGGCATTAGTAGCATGCAATTTATTTAATGTTTGGGTATTTACAACTTGGATTGGCCACTGTTGGAGACAGGATACTGGGCTTGGTGGATCCTTGGTCTGACCCAGTATGGCATCTTATGTTCCTATGAAATTTGGCCAAGAAGCAACCCTCACTCCCACTTAAACTTGGCCTCTGGAGAAAACCACTCCAGATCCATTATAGCCGGATGTTTGGATGGCTTCCTAATACCGACCATAATATGACCTTCTGGGAGTCTCCTCCTTCTCCGCTATATTCAGTGCAATCAAAGCCACCAACTCCTCTCTATGAAAGCACTGTCATGGTCCTGCTCTATCAACCCCTCCCTCTGCAGCCAGAGTGCCTAGACATTTTGGTTTAATCCTCCAGAGAATCCTCCAAATTGAAAAAATTCTCCTCCTCCATATCTCTGAAGTCTTCTCACTTTTGGCTCCTGCTCTGGAAGGTTTTGGAAAACCTGAAGTGGATCCAGGACCTGAACCCTGCGCCACTGAAAAGGCTTGCTGGAAATACAAACTCACAAGAGAAAGAAGCCCAGACAGCAGAGATTTCTTCTACAGGAGGAGCAACTGCACCAAAAAACTTCAGCCGGACAGAGAGTCACCACAGACCCCCATCCCCATCCCCTCCCATGGCTCGACTTTCAGTGCTGAGGGCCCGGCTCCCCCTTGCTACCAGGCAGTCCCAAACTGGCCACTGTGCCAAAAAACTCAAGTCACTAATTTGCTATGCCCACTTCACCACTGCAAATCCCACCCCCAGATCACTGCTCTCACTGTCACAAAACTCAGCATTTTTTCATCATTCCCCATGAAGGCAGCCTGTGGATCCCACACCCTGAATAGAGGGGTGTTTTCTTCCTGTGCTCTTCTGCCGCCACGACAGCCTGTGCCTCTCTCCTACTGCACTGCCGTGATTGAGAGATTAAAAAAATCCCAGCAACTCAACATTTCTTCCTCAGCGATGCCACAACCAGGCAGCCACAGCCCAAGTGAATCCTGCAGTGATCTGCATCTGTGCCTTTTTTTTTTTTTTTTTAACTTTATGGTTAAGGCAACCAAAACAAGCCCAGATAGATGGGCGAGCAGAAGGAATGATAAGACCCCCAACCCAGTCTGACCCAGGCTTTGGCTCAACTGAAGGAGGGCATTGCTGGAGTTTTCACATCAGGAGCTGCCTTTTTGTTGTTTTAAACCTGACTATCCTGGGAGGGGGAAACTGGTCTTTTACATCAGGAACTGCCCCTACCACAATTCCAATTCAGTCTACCAGGCCTCAGTCCACAGTATGGGGTATACACCTGTACCATCTGCGGGAGACACAGAATACTGGCAGGCTGAGGTCAGTGAGCCTGTTCACCTGTCTCCATAACCCATTTATCTGGGCTGGTCTGACTGAAGAGGAATGACGACATATATAGAAGTACAGAAAGACATCCATAAAGATATTATTTTAGCTGAAGCCCTTGATATATTAATTGGTCTTGTTATATAAGTTTAATAAATCCAGGGATGAAATCAGCAACTGCATTTTATGAGCTTCTTGTATGTAGTTTGTCCACACACAGGGGTTGCCAGAATTGCCTCCATCCTCTCCCCATGCTGCTGCTCCCTTTGGCATGACATATCCCTGTCAGCTCTCTGTGACTGACCCAAGGATGGCTTTATTAGCATTTATTTTCAAACAAACATTCAGAATGTGCAATGGTTTTTTTTTAATTCCGTGGCTGCCAGATTTCTATTTTCAAATAATGCACGCAATATTCACTTATTGCCTTAGTGTAAAGCGATAGAAGAATTCTCTGTGGTGCATAGGTTCTTCTGTGGACTAGCTACCCAGCAAATGAATTAGGGTGAATGACAATAAAATGACTGCTTCACATCATGAAATAACACAGAAGGTATATCTTGTTTCCTAAACCCAATTAATCTCAAAACCTAAGGAAACACTTCCAACTAAACATTTCACAAAAAACAAATATATATTACAAAATTTTACAAGCATCAAGTTATTCTTACTAAATTAATTCTTTACACCACTTAAAATACATACAAAAGGCATCTATATAATAATACCACATATGCCATCATTCACACCATAATCATGAAAATCCATACCCAACAAAACAGGACCCTCTTTGTGGTGTAAAGAATTAAATTTAGTAAGAACAACTTGGTGTTTGTAAAATTTTGTAACAATAAATATAAATCAAATAAATCATATATTATTGGTTTTTGTGAAATGTTTAGTTGGAAGCGTTTCCTGAGGTTTTGAGATTCACGTCATGAAACCCGTTCATCGCACTAGGGTGCCTGCTATGGGGGTGAGCCGTTGCCACTACTCCTCGCAATGCACCCAACCCAAGGAGAATTTAAAAAAAAATAAGAAATGCATACGCCCTACCCTGCCTGTTTAGGTCTGACAGGAATCTATAGCACCAAACTGACACTCAATATTCTTTCAGTGATCCATTACCTACCTCGTATAGACGGCACATGATGCTCATCATAAGAACCCTAAACAGATTTCACATTAAAATAAAGGTTTGATTTTTTTTTAGTTTTGGTTAGTGTGTCAAGTGTTTCCAACATTCATTACTTCCCCAGTGACACTGCTGAGAAACTTCAAAGGAAAAATGATTTTCAGATATAAAAATCTGCTAGAGTAAACATGGTGAACTAGTGGGGGAAAAAAAATTAAATAAATACGAAGGACCCTGGCCTGAGTTACTGGTGTGGCTCCCCTCCCTCCTACTGGCCCAAATTAGTGTGGAGGGAGGGGACTTGGGAACGCATAGCGGGACAGCCTCTGCCTCCTCAACCTGGCTCAGGCACCACAGGAGACCAGAAGTTCTGGTAGTGCTGTCGCAGGATAGGATGGAACCAGTTTGCTAGCTTAGTACCATGTTTGGAAATTTTTAATAAGGAGATATGCACATTTGTGATCTATCCCTGTACAATATGAAACAGCCTGCATCTTTCTGTTCTGCCTTTATTTTGCTCTCTCTGCTTCTGTTGTCTTGCTTTTCTGTAAATACTGGCTGTAACTGGCAAGGTCCTACAATATCTAAACACAGAGTAGGAGGCCTCACAGGCAGAGCCACAGATCCAGGGATTTATATAATTTTCAGATCATGGAAAAATAGCCGCTCATTTACTAACGATGCAATTTAACAAGACACTAAATGACCTAATATTCAAATACCTTCTGGTCATCTTCATCTGAATCTTCATGTAAAAAAACGAGCCTAGATGTCTGCAGAGCACCAGCTCCTCCATCATTAAGAGATTGTGCCAGAGTGTCAGCGCACCGTGTGTCTGTCCATGTGGCACTGCACTGGTCTCCTTCACGTCGAGTGCCATTCTTACTCTCTAAATCTCGTTTGGATTCTTGATCCTCTCCTTCACTGCTTGAGACATTTCTTGCATGCTTACTGCTCGGTTTGCCAGCTTCTGTTCTCTCTGGTGAAGCGCATTCTGGACTTTTGCTTGAATTAGCATCCTCCTTCCCAGCTCGTTTTTTGAAAGAACTTCCAAAGGTGTCAAGGAGGGTCCTCCGGAACAGTGCAGAGGGCGGCTGGTCACTCAATCTTTTTCTCTTCTCATGCATGGAGCAGTTTTTCTGGGAAGATCCTTCACTTGAAGTGTGTGGCATGGGGAAGAGACTGCTGTCACCATTTACACCACCTTCATATTTCATCTGCATTTGCAAGAAAAGGCACATGTGAAAAAACAGAAATGTATACAGCAATCTACAAAGTGGTAGACAAGAAAAAAAGTAGACCACAGCTAAGGGAGAACAAATCAAGGGACACGCAGAGAAAGTGCCACATGACATGTTTATGGTCCTAGAATGAAACCAGTGATGGGATTCCAAGCCAGGCTTGCTTAACTTGATATATAAATCTTACATTTCTTGCAGTCTGTTCATATTTACATAGCTTTTCTTCCTGACTACTTTCCTGTGCAGCTCTCATAAGGGAACCACATCCTGTGGCTGAAAACAGGATTCAGTGCTGCTTTCTGGCCTAGAAGAAAGGGTCAATATAAGAGCAACGCCTGACTTAGCCCTCCTTTTATGGGTGAGCTTACTGCTTGTGCACCATTCACAAAGAGAAGTAACCAATGTGAACCATCTACTACATTTCTGGATGTGTGTGGGCTACAAGTCTTTTAAATAAATAAAATAACCCAAGTTATGACAGCAAGGGTAGAAAAATTCTGGATGCCAGGTCACCTAAAAATTTAGCATCTGACACCCACTGAAGAGCAGACACCGTGCCCCCCCTGCCAGGCAGCCCATGGCCACAGTAAGAAGAGACTGGTGGAGAAAGAGGCAAGAAAGATAGACTGGGCTGAAGGCTAGGGAGGAAAAGGCTGGTAGAATGAGGGGTAGCAAAAAGAAAACTCAAAACCAAAACATTAAAATAAGCACATATCCCCTCCAGACAGGAGATATAAAAAAATTATATTGTTCCCTGGCTCCTAACACACACTCAGGCCAATACAGTAAAGTGCACTCAGCTGAGCGCACTGTTTAACCCGTAGTTGGATGCGCGTCCACCACCCCTTAAACAATAAGGGGTTTAACGCGTCTAAACCCCCCTCTCCGAAACTAATAGCGCTCATCAGATGCAAATGCATGTTGATGGGGCTATTAGCCCCAGATACAGGGAAAAAAAAAAAGAAGAAGATCATGGCGATATTAAGTCGGAGGAACAAAAAGGTTAAAAAATTAAATAAATAAAAAGTGTGCTGGCGATCAAGTTAGGAAAACCAGACGCTCAATTTTACGAGCGTCCATTACCCTAACCTGTGGCTGTGCACAGGTTAGGAAAAATGAACGCTTGTAAAAATGAGTGTCCGTTTTCCCAACCCACTGACAGCCAGCTCTCCTGGGCTTCCGCTGCTAAGGAGGTGCCAAGGGCATGTGCTATTGTCCCTAGCGCCTCCTTTTTATGGTGACACCCCCCCCCTCCTTTAAATACCGTATTGCGCGCCCAGGAGAGCTGGCTGGGCGCACATTAGGAAAGCGGGCACTCAACACCGAGCGCCCATTTTCCATGCAACCTTACTGTATCGCAGAGCTTTCCAAAGTGTGTGTCGCGACACTTTGGTGTGTTGCCTGAGGTGTGCCGGTGTGTCGCACAAGCCCGGTGCACGTGACACACCGGCAAGTGGGAGCCAATGCAGCCGCCAGTGGAGCTCATCCCACTGGCGGCTGAGCAGTAAAATATCGCTGATCGGCAAGGCCGTGGTGGAGCTCACCTCACCACAGCCCGAAGAAGAAAAAGGTCACGTCGAGACGTGCAGGTGCTCCTCCTTCCTGCCCATGCGGCCCCGGAAGAAAAATGTTGCCAGAGCCGCACGGGCAGAAAGGGGGAGGAGCGTCAGCCGCGTCCAGAAGAGGAGCAGCAGCGTTGTGGCAGCGGGGAGAGAAGAGGAGGAGGAGGCCCGGTAGCAGGGCCGCCGCTGCCGCGGATCGGCCCGAGAAGAGCAGGGTGGCCGCTGCAGAGCCCATCCTGCAGCGACCCGTGAAGAGGAGGCCCAGAGGTAAGAGAGCGGCTGAGGGCCCGTAGAGTGCATCTGTGAGCTGAGTTGAGCGATTGTGTGCGTCTGTGAGCTGAGTTGAGAGATTGTGTGCGTGAATGAGGTGAGCTGAGCGATTGTGTGCGTGAATGAGGTGAGCTGAGTTGAGAGATTGTGTGTGTGTATGAGGTGAGTTGAGAGATTGTGTGTGGGAGTGAGGACCTGAATGTTTGCAGAGACAACATGTGAGAGAGCCTGTGTGTGTGTGAGAGAGACAGCATGTGACAGTGAGAGCCTGTGTGTATGAATGATTGTATGAGAGAGAGCATGTGACAGTGAGAGCCTGTGCTTGAGCAAGACAACATGTGGGTGTGAGAGAGAGCCTGGGTGTGTGAGAGTCAGACAGCATGTGCAAGAGAGAGACTGTATGAATGATTGTATGAGAGAAAGCATGTGAGTGTGAGAGAGAGAAAGCATGTGAGAATGAGAACCTGACTGAATGTTTGAGGGAAGAAGATAGATGGAGAGAAAAGAAATAGAAAAAAAGACAATATGAAAGGAATTGGCAAAAAAATAAGAAAGGGGAGGTGGAACAAAAAAGCCTGTGACCAACCGATTAGAAAACTAAGATCAGACAGCAAAGGTAAAAAAAAAGAAATAAATTACTTTTTACTGATTGGCACATGTAATCTTTGGTAATGTGCAAGAGTAGCACTTTCTCTATGCTGATTTCACAATGTACGAGATCAACATGGAGGAAGTGGAAACCCACGGGTCCTGCACAGAGGAGGCAGCAGAATGGGCTTCAGTGCCAATAGCAGCGATCAGCGCCTCCCCAATAGCCATGCGGCAGCAGTGGCAGCAGAGGAATGAGAGAGGCTCCGAGGTTGCTGGCAAAAGAAAGAGAGGGGGTTTGCCTTTAGTGTGTGCCTGCCTGAGGGTGTGTCTGTGTATGAGAATGTATGGGTGTCTTCCTGGGGTTTGTATGTGTGAGAATAGGTGCCGGCCTGTGTGTGGTGTATGTGTGTGTGAGAATGAATTGGTGCCTGCCTGGGGGTCTGTGTGTGTGAGAATGACTGGGAGCTTGCCTGGGTGTGTGTGTTTGTGTGTATGTGAGGGAGCCAGACAGAGTATGTATGAGAAAATCCAGGGGAGTAAGAGTTTGTGTGGGGGTGTGTGTGTGGAGGGAGAGAGAGTGTCTTAGAGCTTGAGAGTGTGTCAGTGTCTGTGAGAGCGAGAGGTTATGGTGGGTATAAGAGCATGAATGTGTATGTATGTGACAGTATATGTGTGAGAGAGAATGGAAATGTGAGTATGTGTGAGAGAGAGAGGATAACCTAATCCTTGACAATATCAGGGTGACTGGAAATCAAGAGCTCCCACGTATGGACAGCAGGGGCTTTTTAAAATCCTTATTAGTTTTAATTATTGGGTGTTATTTGATATATGTGCTGTTTTGAAATATTTTATTGGTGTTTAGGAAATTGTAAAAAATGTATATGATTTTAATGAATATAAATTATATTTATCAGTAGTTTTAAAATATTCTTTTATTAGTATGGTTTTACTATTATAACTGATGCTTTATGTTTCTTGATTTTATTTGTTTTATGAGGAATGATGGTTCTGTTTTTCCATTATTAATACACAGAGTCTGGCTTCTTGGGGTTTCCATTTCAGTTTTTGTCTAATTTGTGCTCCTTTATTTTGTATTCTGTATTTGGTGAGGGTCTGTCTCTGCTCTGTGTGTGTGACCATGATGAGAAATTCGCTAGCATAGGGATCTATAGCAATCGGGTTTGTTTTGTTTCCTCAGTAGGTGGTGTATTGGTATTCTAGGACCCAGTATAATATTTACCCTTGCTTTTTCACAGGTAGGGTTATTGTTGTTAGAGTCCTTGGTGTTATTACTGTTATGTTATGATGGGATTGCAGTATAGATTTTGAGTGTCTTTTTTTTTTTGCGAGGTTTTATTTTCGTTCACAATGTGCCTGGCAGTGGAAGGTGTTTGTGCTGCTGTTACTGTGAGGTGACACCAGAATTTGAAAACATCTTTTAGTATGATGAGCTGTAAGGGAAACATTCAAGCTCCATTGTTTGGGGGAATTTCAGTGGATGCACAGAGTTACAGAACTGGAGGTGCAGGATTTATATTGACATTCTGTCCCTTCCTATAAATTCCAGTCTTCACTCTCATAGCCATATAGAATTAGTTGAATGAGGCTATCAAATAATTTTATAGTGTGAAACTGGCCAGCTTTTTAAAATTACGCAGAAGACCCTTTGGACTTTCTTATTAACACCAAATATTCAAATCTGTGTTCATCCCATCAAGCTCATATATCTCATTAAAGAGGTAAATTGAATAACACAATAACTTTGTTTTATTATTGTTACTCATAAATTATAACAATAACATTAATCTTGGAATATTATATTTTTTAATATAAATGAAAGATTTTCACAAGATAGGTTGTGTCGTGAAACATTTTATTATGTATATATTTAAGGAAACATACATAAATTGTCGAAATACATTTTGTTCGTTTAACCTTTAACCTCTGGTTTGCTAGTAGACTGAATTACTGTGTCCCGAAATTATGTTTGTCTAAAAAGTGTGTCACCAACATGAAAAGTTTGGAAAGCTCTGCTGTATCGGCCTGACTGTGGTCCCTAAGTTTCTGAAATATTTTTCCAGCTCTGCCCATCTCTTCACCGGTTTCTAAGAATACAGAAGGAATACACAGCTGAGTTCTGGCATCCATACCTTTCCAATAGAAAACTGGATCTCTGCAGGCTCTGATTCTTTTTAATGTACCAACATAAGAATGATCCAAAGATGTTGTACATGTGCACTGGAGCTCAGATTTCTAACTCCTCTAATTTGAACAAAAGGCTTACAGTTTTACCAATGCACAGAAACAGGACAGGAATTTCACAGGAGCTTTAACTCTGAAGGGGAATTGGACCAGCTATTAAAATACACAGAACTATTACAAGACTACTCTTTTTTTTTTTTTTTTTTAATGGCTGGCTTTCACTGCTACATATTCCAGTCTATAAAATAGCTGAACATAGTTCATTAATAATCAAATTGCCAGTGTATTGTCTCACACAGAATTATCACTTGCATGTTACTCAGAAACCTGTGCTGCAGTGTTTTCCAGTGATCTAAAATGAAGACTGCTTAGGCTGCAGTATCAAGCAACTTCAAATTCATGGTCTGAAAGAAAATGTAAGGCAACGATGTGCCTTCATATACCACATTTTCAAAAGGTTACTGTTCATATTTTCTGCAGCTTCAACTTTATATTTGCTGAGTCTAATTATAGTTTCACATACCTCATTGCTCAAGGCCTCCGACTGAAGAGAAACAGTTTCTGAGTTCTTTTCCTGGCAACTGGGTTTACTGAACAGATTCTTCTGAAGCAAAAAGTCACTTTTCCTCCCACTGTCCTTGCCACCTCCTATTTTCTGGGCTGAGCCTAAAGAAGACATTCCTGAAAACTGATGATTTGTCTTTGTGCCAGACCACTCTCTGGAAGTTGCCACCGAAGAATCCAAGGTTACATGGGTTTCATTTCCCAGGCTTACAGATACAGGATTACCTTCCAATTCACAGGGCTTCTCTTGATCATCCTGGCTGATGACTAGGCAGCTGGGAGGTTGACGACACATTTTACTGCATTTTTGATATTTGCTGGGAGACACCTCTGTCAATCTGTCCCATCTATATTTGATCTTTTTACTGCCATCGCACTGCATGACCAAGTCTAAAACAGAAACCAAAAATGTAATACACAATTACTATGCAAGCAGTTCTGTCAAGTGGCCTTTAGAACTATATGTTTAAGAGAATCTGATACTACTCAAAATTTTGGAGAAATGTGCTGCTTCCAGCATCTCTTAGGAGAAACTTCAGATGTATCATGTTCATAAGGAACAGATATTCCAAATCTAGAATATATATATATTGGGATTTAGTGCAAGCCTTTTATTATTTTTTATTTAAAAATCTTATATTGTGCAAAATCCATATTTTTCAATGTGGATTACATTACATACAAAAAAATATAACAGCATACAATTCTACATACATAGACTAAAAAATAGTGATTATTGATAGTGCAAGCAAAATAAACGTGCACACTCTAAGTAGGTCCCTGTCCCTGAGCACTTACAATGAAAGTTTGTACATGAGGTAATGAAGGCGAAAGCTTGCTCAAGGTCACAAAGCATCAGTAAACGTGGGAACTGAACCCGGGCTTTCCTGTTCTCAACCCACTGCTCCGATTACAAGAGTACACCTCACTTGGATATGGAGAACGGATCGTAGCATGGTTATTCTACATACCACAATGTATTCTAACATGTAAAATACAAGGAAGTGATACTCAGACTCTGCTCAGAGTCACATCCACTTTCTCGCTTCATTGTGTAGCTGTCTTCAGATGCAGTATCTTAAACTTCATGAGTTTACTAGCAGAACACAACTATAAAGCATGTTTTAGACACCCATAATAAGATATCACCAAAACGTCTTTACAGCACTACTAATGCAAGACCCACACAAGGATTAGAGGTCAAAGCCCTCCATCAAAGTTATTTACTGGGATCCAATAATCAGACTAGAGAAATGGTTAACATCTTAATGTTACCGTCAGAAAAGAGACCCCAGACAACTGGTCCGTAAAAGATAGACTTTATTGCTAGCAAGACACAGCTGAAACAATGGTTCAGAATATCTGCGTCAGTACCCCAATGGCCAACCCTTTCTGGGGTCTCTTTTCTGACGGTAACATTATCAGCTTTTACGCAACCCATCAGTTCTGCCCTGCCTCAGGCCCCAGTCGTAGCACTCTCCCCATGTTCGTTTATCGGCATAGGCGGACCCGATCTGCTTTGTAATCCAGTTGTTCAAAAGGAAATCAGGCGAGCAACTGGATAAAAGCAGAACTAGATCAGGAAGCCCTGGGAAACAAAACGGAGCCATTGGGGAAGCCTAGCTCCAAAGCAACTTGAGCCCCCACCTCAGGCCCACAACGCAGCAAAACCCTCCCCAGACACCACTAATATCCCGGCACCAAATTAATCCGCTCCAGTGCTCCCATATCCCTTTTCCCGACGAACCTCCACGTTGAGTCCCAGACCGCACCCGCTCCACGTTCTCACACGCCTCACGTGACCAGCTCACGCTGCACTCTTCCACACGACTCTAGTTGGCTGAACGGAGATAGAAAGTTGCTTCTGAGTGGACAGATGAGATTAGAAGCGGGATCAGCGGTTGCTTCCGATTGGAAGCTTGAAAGTAAGGCCAGAGAAATACAATTGTGATTGGATGGCTGACACAGGAAGCACGTGCAGCCTTAGCCCTAGGAGGCTGAGACGGAGAAGGCGGATCCGGCTGGCGCGAGGCTCCTGTAGTTGCGCAGTGTTCGGTTCGGCTCTTGTGCAAAGGTGTGATGCTTGGGAAGGGAGTGAGAGGCAGGCATGTGGCTATCATTCACTGGAAGGGGCTGGCTTTTAATGCTCAGCCAATCAATAAAAGAACATCTTCCTCGTTTGTTCGTACAAAAGGTCCCTCTAACTCAGAGCTTTCCAAACTTTTCATGTTGGTGACACACTTTTTAGACAATTTCTAGCAAACCAGAGGTTAAAGGTTACACGAACGAAACATATTTCAACAATTTATGTATGTTTCTTAAATATATACATAAATAAAATGTTTTACAACACAACCTAGCTCATGAAAACCTTTCATTTATATTAAAAATATATAATATTCTAAGATTAATGTTATTGTTATAATTTATGAACAATAAAACAAATTCTGTCCCCCACAAACTCATCTCTCTCCCCCAAGCAAATGTCTACCCCCGTCGAGCACATCTGTCCCCCACACACTCATCTCTCTCCCCCCAAGCACGTCTATCCCCCATACACTCATATCTCCCTCCCAGCACGTGACCCCCACACACTCATCTCTCTCCCCCTAAGCACGTCTGTCCACCACACATCATCTCTCCTCCCCCCCAAGCACATGTCTGGCCCCCACACATCATCTCTCCTCCCCCCCAAGCACATGTCTGGCCCCCACACACTCATATCTCCCCCCAAAGCACATCTGTCCCCCACACACTCATCTCTCTCCCCCACCCAAGCACATGTCTAGCCCCCACACACTTATCTATCCCCCACAAGCACATGTCTAGCCCCCACACTCATGTACCTCTTCTTTTTTATTGTTGTCAGTGTTTCATGAAAAAACAAGCCCAAGCACGTCTGTCCCCCACACATTCATCTCTCACTCTCTCCCCCCCCCCACCAAGCACGTCTGTCCCCCACACACTCATCTCTCTCCCCCTCCCCCCAAGCACGTCTGGCCCCCAAACTCATGTACCTCTTATTTTTGATTGTTGCCAGTGTTTCATGAAAAAACAAGCCCAAGCACGTCTGTCCTCCACACATTCATCTCTCTCCCCCCAAGCACGTCTATCCCCCATACACTCATATCTCCCCCCTAGCACGTGTCCCCCACACACTCATCTCTCTCCCCCCCCCAAGCACATATCTGGCCCCCACACACTCATATCTCCCCCCTAGCACGTGTCCCCCACACACTCATCTCTCTCCCCCCCCCCAAGCACATATCTGGCCCCTACACACTCATCTCTCCCCCCCAAGCACATGTCTGGCCTCCACACACTCATCTCTTCCCCCCAAGCACATGTCTGGCCCCCACACACTCATCTCTCTCCCCCCCAGCATGTCTGGCCCCCACACTCATGTACCTCTTCTTTTTAATTGTTGCCAGTTAAATGCTTCACTCCCTTTAGGGTTCAAGCCTAGCCTAGCCTGCCCTGCTGCATAAAACCTTCCAGGATCACCAGACACTGTTGCTTGCAGTCAGTACTCCTCCTGGCCAGGCCTCATCGGCAGCAGCAGCCAATGACAGGGATAGCTGGGCTCAAGTCCCACCCACCAAGCCCAAATCCCCCCCCCCCTCCAAATGCGATTGACAGCAAAAATCACCCAATAATAAGCAACCCACGAACTGGGGAAAAAAAAAAAAAGTGAATCTCTAGAAAAAAAAAGCCCAAACTTGCCTCAGAGTTGACCAGGCTTGAGCGACGCCTGCAGGACTGCATGTGACACACAGTTTTCGAAGATCTGCTTGCAAAGGCTTTTCTCTTGCCTTACATTTTACATTGTAATAGGTTTTGGTGAGGTTGTCAGCTAAAAGTATTCACAGGTTACAGTTTATGCAAAATATGCCAGTAAGATTGATTTATGGTTGTGGTGGGAAGCTCAGTGCCACTCCTTTATCAAAGCAGCTGCAAGTGCTCCCACTCCAGCAAAGAGCACAGTTTAAAATCATGCTTGATGTATAAAGTATAGAGAGGATGGGGGTAAAGTATTTACAACAGTTGGTAGAGCGTTGTACATCAAGGACATGCCTTCATTCAGTATTAGAAATTTTATTTAGAAGTCCAACAGTAAAGGATCACAGTTAGGAAGTGTCTCATTGGTGTTGTGGGACCCCAACTCTGGAATTCAGTAGCAAAGGAGTTACAGATGAAATAAAATTATTTGCTCTTCTGGAAAAAGGTAAAAATGTGGCTGTTTGCCTGAAAATTAATATACTGCATTTTGGCTTTTATAATTTATTTTATTAATATTGATATTGATTATATGACTTTTTTTATGTTATGTTTTTTGAATGTAGATCTGCTTGCATCCTGATTTTAATGTATGTGGTTGCTTGAATGTTATACACCGCAGCAACCAGTTTTTTTTCCTGAGGGAGCAAGCAATAAGAATGAATAAAAAAAGAAAGAAAGAGCTTATGTAGTACTTCTCCACCCAGTCCTTGGGGCACAGCAAGCCAGTCAGGTTTTTAGGATAGCTGCGATGAATATGCATGAGATAGACTTCCATGCATGGATTCCATTTTATGCCTATTCATTGTGGAGATCCTAAAAACATCACCGACTTGGTATGTCCTCAAGGCCTGGGTTGAAAAGCAATGCTTTAAATCACAGATGAGCAACATTTTGAGCCTTGGTACCCCCTTCCATTCATGCAATTGGTCAGGGTGCCCAAGGATGGGTTTATGGGACATTCCATATCAAGTGGACCAATTTAGAAAATCATCCACCTCCTTCAAATTGAATAAAATTGTGTGTGGATGGGCGCTAGGCCTCAACTAAAACCATGCAAAATATTTTGGCTGGATTGCTATTGGTTCAAGAGCTAGAGGCAGCTGAATGAAGATAATGCAGAGTACTGTGCTCTGCACACCACAAAACGGGCACTGTAGCCAAGCAATCCCTGTTAGGGGCCTGAAATTTTGTGTATTATTACAATCTCTAGTGCTACGTTCCTCTGCAACGTTTGGAACCTAACATGCAGCCTTTTTATGGGCGAGCACATTATGTGAACATTTTTACAAAAGAAAGTTAAGGCCTACTTTGACTTGTCTTTGCTCCTGATGTATAATTAGATTCAGGCCATAACTAGATTAGTAGTGATGGCCCATGATGTACATCTAGGATTTTCACTAGGAGGCTTTGCAGTCAACTGGAAGCAAAGATATAGTTATATATATAGACAGATAGCACCTTTTATGCTAATTTTCACCATTTTTGGGGTGCAGATATCTGTGTAGTGTTTTTTTTTTTTCTAATGTCATTTGATAGAGCACCTTTTTTGCTACAAAAGTTACCCTGTTTCGTCTTGGACCCAGCCTTGCTTTGGTCAGCATTACAGTCCCAAAGACAAGCATCATTTGCATGTGTGAATGCACTATGTTAAAAAGATCCCATCACACCATTTCTCAACTTTCCTCTTTGGAAGAGATGTATATATATCAATCTGCATGGTGGCAATATATTGCTGGCTGGCTATCGGTTTATTGATGACATTTTCCTGTTATGGACAGCATCAGAAGATAGATTGAGAAAATTTACTGTACAGATCAACTCATTGGATATTAATTTGCAATTCACAGTGCAGTGGCTTACACATTCTACTTCATTTTTAGAGGTTCTAGTGTTATAGCAACAGGGATCGTTTAAAACTACAATCTACAGAAAACTGACAGACAAAACCAATTTGCTTTGTTTTTATAGTCACCATGCAAGGACATTCAAAATGGGATTACCGGTGAATCGGTTCTTCTGTATTGGAATTTGTTCAGAGACAGAAGAATTCGAGAGGCAAGCCATGATTTTAGCTTCCAAATTCCAAGAACAGGGATATCCCCATAAGGCGGTCATTCAGGCATAGAAAAGGGCTAAATTTACTTACAGACAATCTTTGCTCCAATATAAGCCAGTAAAAGAGCATTCATGCTTTATTTGTGTACTTAAACTACAGCCACGGCATCCATTGCAGTAGCCATAAGAAAGCATTGGCATCCTTTAAGCTTGCATGGGATTTTTCGTGATCCGCCATTGATAGCTACATCACAGGGCACTAATATTAGAGACAAAGGTGGTCCATTCTGAGTTGATTGATGTACATGTTACAACTAATGCCTGCCATTTTAAGTGCATCTCATGTAACTTTCGTAGTAGTACTATTGAAGGTATAACATGGAAAGATCCTGTTATGGGTTTTACAATCAAAAGAAAAACGTATACAGATTGCCATTCAGCTAATGTTGTTTACAAAATCAAATGTACATGCCTTAAGGTAGATGTAGGGAGCACTTCACAGGCCATTAAAATACAGCTAATTGAACACAAGTCCTGTCTTAAAACAATTCAAATAAGTGCCCTCATGGTACAACATTGTGTAGTGTTGCAACATACTTTTGATGATTTAAAGTGGACTATTATTGAGCAAGTACGGGGGGGGGGGGGGGGGGGTGATTTAAACGCCTGCTTGAACTAGCATGAAGCATCCTGGATTTACACTCTCCATACAGTCACACCAGCTGGCATGACTGAAGAATTAAATTGGAGCACGTTAGTGTAGCCTAAGATTGTTTTTCATTTTTGGAGTTGTGACTTATTGAAACCGAAGCGATTCAAGAAGTTTATTCTGATTGGTTCAGGCAGCTTGGTTACTGCTTTGAAATAACTGGTCTTTGTAGCAAAAACCTGTCCCACTGGCTATTTCCAGGTCAAATGATGGATATGTATTTGAAATGGACTGTGTATTACATTCATCCAGTGCAAGTTCAGCGTTTCAGTGAGAAAGGGCCAAGCTTAAAGCAATGCAGGACTGGCACAATTGGAAAGGAAGATGCTTCCCGTGCCAAAAAACGTTTTCTGAAATGTGGCCTCGTGGGGAGGGCAGTAAGATATTTTTTATGTTGATTAGAAATGAACCCTGGCTCGGTATAGCATAGGAAATTCAAGGAATAGTTTAAGTTTGCACAGTTGAAGAAAATATTTCACTATTTGAATTAACAAAAACAAATTTAAAATTTTTGAACAATATAGGGAGGAAGGTGGGTGGTGGTTTCTGATTATATTAATATTGTGAGACTGATTACCAGAGGTATCAGTTTCATTTCTATATGAAAACTCCATCCTTTTCACATATATATTTTATACTGTATTAAAAGTTAAGTATATACACAATTTTAGGTCCATTTCTGGAAAAGTGAGGAATGGTGTGATGAGATTTGGATTTTATTAGGACACCTTTTCTGGTGGTGATTTTGTTAATTGCTATGTTAAAAAGAGCCATCTTTGGCACCCAGCTATGAAATAGGCAAATAAACTAGAGCTGTGAAATTTTACAATGCAGTTCAGTGGACTAGGCTTACCACACTTTTACCTTTTGACATATTTTCATAAATTAATCATCAAAGTCAGTGCAAAACTTTGTATGCTGATTAGTTTCCTTGCATTGATCAGTGGTGACAGCCACTGCCAAGTCAGCAAAATTGACAACCTCATCACCTAGGGGCCACTCCAGACATCCAGACAAGGTACCAGCCATAGCTGTCCAAGCTTTTATTTAAGCACAAAACAAGAAAAGGCAAGACACTACTTATGAGAATTGCTTAAACCGCAGCTTTCACAAAAATCCACGTAGTCTTTTTTCCCGCCTTGCACGTGCTTTTGAATGTCCCAAAGTGGCTTGTGAATAAATGTACGGCCTGCCTGATGAAATTGTTCTGGGTGCAACAAGGGTAGCACGAATGTGCTCTTCTGGAACTCCACACGTGTCTCTACGAGGCAGCCAGTAAAATGACTTCGCATATATGGCCAATCCAGCAGGAATGATCATAGATGCAAGCTAAATACTGACCAGGGTGGAAGCGGGACACTTGCAGGGCAGGAAAATATTCATGTTCTAGAACACTTGCCAGGTGATTTTTACTGGTTGCCCCGTGGAGACACGAGTTGGGGTCCAGAAGAGTACCCATAACAACTTCACTAGACAGGCAGTACCTTTGTAAAACCATGCTGCCTCAGAGCCTGCATCCTGCTGGATTCAAGATACTTTACTATTTCCTTTAGTAAAACTTCTGTAATAATAAGAAAAAAAAAAAGACAGAGGCCAGGTGGTACCTTATAGATTACGATAGACAATCAGGGACACACCAATTTAAATCAAAAGATTCCAACAAAATGACCGGTGTAGATGTATTTTTTTCTGCTCCAACTCTCTCTCTTTCTTCAAAAAATAAACAAATTTATAAAATTTGAGAGGAAAAGACCTCAGCACTGGAGGAAAATGCAACAAGCTGAATCCCAACCCAGTAGGTGCAGTCACGGGTCTGGATAAAAACTCTCTTTACCTTATAGATTAACAGATTTATCTGTTTTAACAGATGCTACCATCTTCTTGACTTTTTTCCTTTACTAAACTCTGCATTAAATTAGCCACCACTATCATGAGGCTCATCAGCCTATAATTTCCTATTCTTATGAAAAGGAACAACATCTCTGTTGCACTAGTGTCATAGAATCTACAGTGATTGATTGCTCAGGCACACCAGCAAATGCAGCAGAACTTCGCCGAGCTCTTGTAACATCCTAGAGCAGGGGTGGGCAATTCCAGCCCCTCGAGGGCCGCAAACCAGTCGGGTTTTCAGGATATCCCTAAAGAATATGCTTGAAATAGAGACAGAGTGCAGACAAATCTCTCTCATGCATCTTCGTTAGGGATATTCTGAAAACCTGACCAAATTGCAGCCCTCGAAGACTGAAATCACCTACTCCTGTCCTAGAATGTATCCAATCTAGCCCCATAGCTTTGTCTTTTTTTTTTTTTAAATTTGTTAGACTTAAAAGATCCTTACTTTTGTGGTTTTCTCCATCAATTTTAAGTATGTCAGGGGGTGACAGCTGAATGCAATCAGCATCCATCTACCCACCCACCAGTCCCCTAAATTTCTCATGTAGAATCTCGATTCCCCTCAGACGCAAAGGCAGGCCATCCTTTAATTTATTTATAAACTACCTTTCTATATGTACAATGCATCCAAAGCAGTAGAGTAAGGCTTTCAATTGTTCCACGTACACCCCCTTACACAATGTTGACCTTTTATTGCCTTATAGCCTGGAAGTAAAATACACTAAAACAGTGTTTGTTCCATGCATTCTGCCTCCCAAGTGAAAGGTATATTCCATAATTCCATAGAAAATGAAGTAAAAATAAAAATGGAATAGTTTGGTTGGCTAAGTGTCCATCACCCCACCCTCCTTGTACTTTTTTAGCAATCCTAAATACTTACAGCTCTGGTTTAACCAATCACCTTCAAAAGCACATATCAAGTATTAAGCTATACTAATTCACATCACGACAGGATAAATTCAGCAGTTCCTATTGCTGCTGGGTAGCTCACCTCAAATGAAAGACCTAACCATCGGGCCGATACAGTACAGTGCGCTCCAGCAGAGCGGACTGTTAACCCACGTTTGGACGCGCGTTTGACGCGCTAGCTTTACCCCTTATTCAGTAAGGGGTAATAGCGTGTCAAAAACGTGTGGCCAACCCCCCCCCCCCCTCCGAAACAAATAGCCCCCATAACATGCAAATGCATGTTGATGGTCCGATTAGTTATTCCTGCGCGATTCAGTAAGTAAAACGTGCAGCAAAGCCGCACATTTTACTTTCAGAAATTAGCGCCTACCCAAAGGTAGGCGCTAATTTCTGCCGGCACCGGGAAAGTGCACAGAAAAGCAGTAAAAACTCACTGACAGCCGCCGCTCCTGTCAAAAAAAGAGGCGCTAGGGACGTGCTATTGTCCCTAGCGCCTCTTTTTACTGCGGGCCCTCATTTGAATACTAAATCGCGCGCACAGGAGAGTGGCCTGCGCTTGCCCGCTCTCCCATGACTTTTACTATATCGGCCCGCATGAGTACCAAAGAGCTGTCAAAAAAACTCCAGGCACAAAATCTGGAGATGGGTATAAGAATTGCAAAATCCTTAAAGATCCCTTGGAGCATGGCCAAGATCAAGATAATTACTAAGAAGTGGAATGGGTATGACATCATCATGACCCTGCCGAGATCAAACCATTCCTCCAAACTAGTCAGTTTTCTAAATGGAGGAATTTAAATAGTGGAGAACCCAGGTATCAGTACTAGGACCAGTACTTTTTATTATATTTATAAATGGCCTGTAAAAGAAACTAGTGAGGTGAACAAATTTGCAGATGATACAAAATTATTTAAAGTTGTTAAATCACGAGCAGATTGTGAGAAACTGCAGGAGGATCTTACAAGACTGGGAGATCAGCTCCAAGTGGCAGATGAAATTTAATATTAGACAAGTGCAAAGTGATGCACATAGGGAAAAGTAATCCAAATTGTAATTATACAATGTTAGGTTCTACATGAGGAGTCACCACTCAGGGAAAGGATCTGGCATCATCATGGACAATACATTGAAATCCATGGCTCAGTATGCAGCAGCAGTCAAAAAAAAAAAAAAGCAAAATGTTAGGCATTATTAAAAAAGGAATGGAGAATAAAATGAAGCATATCATAATTGTAAATCACTTATGCAGTTCTGGTCATGTCTGAAAAAAAAAAGATAGAAAAGATTCAGAGAAGAGCAACCAAAATGATAAAAGAAATGGAACAGTTCTATGAGGAAAGGCTCTTCAGCTTGGAGAAGAGACAGCTAAGGGGAGAGATGATAGAAGTTTATAAAATCCTGAGTGGAGTAGAGTGGAATGAGTAAATGTGAATTTGTTGTTTACTCTTTCAAAAAAATAAAAAGACTAGGGGACACCATGAAGTTATTAAGTAGCACATTTAAAACAAATCTGAGAAAATATTTTCATCAATGCACAATTAATCTCTGGAATTCATCGCTGAAGGTGGTCTTAAAGGCAGTTAACATATTGGGGTTCTTAGAGGAAAAGTCCATAAACCTTCATTTACCAGTAGATTTGAGGAAAACCACTGCTTTTCCTTGGGTATAAGCAACATGCAATCTCTCTCTTATTTATGACCCTGCCAGGTATTTGTAATCTAGATTGACCACTGCTGGAAACAGGATACTGGGCTTGATGGACCCTTAATCTCACCCAGTATGTCAGTTCTTATATTCTGGATGATCAAGCAAGCAGCAGACTGATCAGGAAAGCAACTAAGAGGCCAATAGCAATTTTTCTTAAGAGGTACAGGCTTTTATTTTATTTAGGAGTTTTTTTTATATACCGAGGTATAGCAAAAAAATGCCTTCACTCCGGTTTACATTTATAACAACCTGTTACATCTAACGCATTTAAACAGTAACATGAACTGGTAGTGAACAATAACTTAGTACAATAAATAGAAAACCAAACGATATAAATCATAAAACGAGGCATATAGCAGTGCTCAAATTATGTATGGGGGAATTGTTAGAGGGAGATGATAGGTGAGTGATGGGTGAGGATTCGATGAGTCAGAGAGAAAAGTCAATGGAATGATATTGCAAACTCTGAGATGAGAAGACTGGTCAAAGTGTGCATGTGACAATATCCTAAGCACAACACATATCTGGCCTGCATGATAGGGTGGCAAAAAGGAAGCCACTGAAGAAAGCCTGTATGGAAATCTCAATTCTTACTAACAGGACAAGCAGCTAAGATGGACTCTCTGATGTCAGAGAAAATTGGCCGATATGGCTATGTCCATCTGCAGCCAAATGAAAATTATGAGATACTTTGTAGTTTCTATGTACATGACCAGCTTGACAGATTTACAGGCCCCCTGCCAGCCTGGAAGGCACCCAGTGAAGCAGAGAAAACAGAAGTACAATTGACCTCTTTTTATGACTCTGGGGTCAATTCCAGAGCAGGACTTAAGTTTACTGTCAGATATGAACAAGTGGTATTTGTCATGCGGGCCCCTCTCTGATCCTGGAGAAAGCACTCTGAAAGCACGTGAAGCCACAGCCTTTCAAAACCTTAATTGTGCATTCACGAGAATATGCACAAGGCTGCTGAATTTTGCATAGGTGAGCCCTTAAAAGCAGCAGGGAGCAAGCACTCATGTTCATAGTCTGTCAATCATTACCCATCCAGAAGACCCAGCTGTGTGCTGCTTGCACTCCCCTGCACCTGAGCTGAGAGAGTGTCTGATCCCTCAGAGGAATCCATGAGTAGAAGTACTGAGTGCACCTTGCTGCTGGCCAGTGATAAAAGGAAGCCCTCCTCAGCTCGGGATGAAGTGCAGCAGGGAGCAGATCGTTTCACCTCAGAGTTCTACTCCCCATCCCTATCAGTGGGTCAGAAAGATAGGTTGTTTTTTTTTAGCTCTGGTATGCAAGTCTAAGCTAGGGATGAGAGACTAGCATTAACTCTAATCTAATAAGCACCGGATATTAAGCATGCTTTTATAACTATTGTTTTCGTATTGTTGTTTCCCTAATAACTGCTGGCCTTGCATTAGTGTCATTACAGTAGCTCCTGAATAAATAAGATTTTACTCAAACCCTCAGTATGTGTATTTCACAGGAACTAGGGGGGAATCGCTGGAAAAGGAAGCAGTGGGGAGGGAGGTAAGACACCCCCCCCCCTTCCCTGGGACTCCCCCTACAAGCTCTCCTTGAATAAAACACTCAGGGGATGATATAGCTATGTGGCAAAAAGTTTGTGATGACAAAATTAAAATAGAACGTTTTGTCCTGAAACATTATGTTTGGCATAAATCAACACAGGTCATCATGTTATGGGGATGTTTCTCAAAGGCAGGAACTGGGGCACTTGTCAGGATGAACGGGACAATGGATTGGAGAAAAGCCCCTGAGGAAACCTCCCTGCAAGAAAGCTGGGACAGCTTTCAGCATGACGAATGACCCAAAGCACTCAGCCAGAACTACATTGGAGTGGCTAAGGAACAAAAGGTTAAAGCTCTCAAAGTGGCCAGTCAGAGATCCGATCTTAATCCAATCCAAAATAGGTACCACAACTTGAAGATTGCTGTCCATCAATGCTCCCCCGCCCCAAAAAAAAAGACAAAGCATGAACAGTTTTGTAAAGAAGAATGATCCAAAATCGAAAAATCTAGGTAAGCAAAAGTTGCTGGAGCCTCACTCACCAATCTCTCAGTTGTAACAGCTGCCCAAAAGGTGCTTCCATCACCTATTGACTCAGGGGAGTGGAGATTTATCCAACTGGCTTTCAGTTTTGTTTTTGGCTATATATGCTTTGTTCCCCAGTAAAACCTTTTGTTCTGCAAGATGTGAAGTATGGTGTATTGATAAGTGGGAAAAACTTTAAATACATGGAATTGACACAAAATGTAAAAAATGTTAAAGGAGGTGCAGACTTTCTGTAGCCATTGTATATGTATAACGCTCGTATCTTTACACCTGTTCTTGAGCCACGTATTGAAGCTGTTGATGTGACATGGCCTGTCTTTGCCTGTACAACAAAAGGCAAAACCCTAGACAATGCCAGAGTCTTTGTGATCAGACTAGATAGTCCATGTTTTACAGGAGAAGGTGAAGAGATTGGGGGAGGGACAAAGGGTTTTGCCAGGTCTTTGATCCCTAAGTGGAGTATGACATCAACATCACATTCTCTTATTTAATAATAAGAATACTGGTATCATCTTTGCCAGCCAAGGATCCTGGTAGGCATGTGATCTTTTGTGTTTCCCGCCAATTGTGCCCTGCAATCAATGCCTTTGATGACAGTCTCCCAGCAGAAGCAGGATCCTGTTATTTTGCAGTCTTTCGAAACTACCCTTGGGTTCCCTTCTTCGGGGGGGGGGGGGGGGGGGGGGGTGTCTTTCTTCAACTTTGTCACCACTTTAGCTGCACTTCAGCAGTAGCTTCTATTTCCAGTGCTGTGAAGGCATTTTGTATTGGTATTATTTGGGTGGCAGGGCTGCGATGTAATCCATCCTCTCCTAGGCCTTCTGACCCTTTATGGAAGTAGGGTGTAGAGTTCCTAGACTCTGGATAAGGATGATTCTGGCCACTCGTTTCCTGGAGTTGCGTGACCTCTCTCCTCAGTGCAGAAAACTGCATCAAAATTGAAGCCCAAAGCCTCTAGGAGATTTGTCAATGACTAAAGCACCACAGTTATTATACTGAACAGTGCTCTGGATATTTTTTTTAAAGCTTTTCCTATCTTTCCTATGCTACTGTTTTTTCTAATCTCCCACAGTTGAGGAGAGGGTTGATGTCATCAATCGATATGGTCTGTTTTAACCCTTTTGAATGGTTTGTATATTTATTATACAATGAAATCAGGAAATTACATTTGACAGAGTATGATAATATACAATTATGGAAACAGACATCTTTCTAACTGCATATAATCCATAAATAAAATTAAAGCAGGAAAATAGCTACAGCCATACAGTACTATTAAAAAAAAAAATTAAATAAATAATAAAGTATGATTTTTAAAGTTTTGTACTGCAGTTATAAAAAAAATATGAACCATACCAAAGAAAATTACAGGAATGAAAACTGAGCCAAAAAAAAGTTCTTGTATAGGATAAATTCATCTTAATATATACTCCTGTTTTGTACTTATTTTCAATCTTCATAATGCTCTATGTAGTTTTGCGCCTCCAAAAGAAACTTAGCATTGCTGAGACGCGATAGCTTATGAGAAAATGGGAGACCAACTGCAGTTGTCCTGGTTTCAAATACAGAACTGTCACTTTGCCAGCGTCGCACAGTCCCTTCCAGCCAGCTCTGTTGCAGTCCATTTCTACTTGTCGTCAGCAGTGGCTAATGGGGGTCTTTGGGGCACTGCCTGCACAAAAAGGTCCTTGCTCGATGGTTTCCCCATCACAAGTAAGGCGCCCGTATGGATTTTCTTGAGGAAATCCAAGCAGCACCACTGACCTCCTGGCCTGATGCGTGGCACTGGACACTTCTGCAGCTGCCAGAGAAGACCACGTTCTCCGCTCCTTCATGCCGAATGAGACTCTGGTAAGCACACCGCGCCTTCTCTGTGCTGTCCAGGGCTGCCTAAGGCAAAATCAAACAATTCCAAGCCGTTAAAACACTTTTTCATAAAGAAAAATGGATCTGCATCAACTTATTTTTCTGTTCATGGATTTCATTTCCCAGAGAAGACACTGCTGTGTCTTGAAAGAAAGTCCATATTGATCCCAATCATTGCAGTAATACAATTCCACTACCACGAATAACACCTGTAACAGGAAGAGCAAGGCAAGCCTCCCAATGTCCCCAACCCTACATCAAAATGCTGCTGTTCTTCTAGAAATGCAAGCTATGAAGTGTCTCCACTAGTTACCTGAACACACTGTTTCCTTTACAGCCAGGCCAAACAAGTATAGCAGATCAATCACTGCTCGGACTTATCTGAAACCTCAGGTAACACGAGTCAGTCGGACCTTCAGAGAGGATATAGTTTAACAAACCTTGGCGATATGATGAAATCCAGTTACCTCCCTGGCAGAAATCGTATTGCTTTCTAGAGAATCATATCCATTCCCTGGAGTCTTCCTCCATTTCAGTGTTGTTTGAATGAAAGAAAAGTCCCCCCTGAGAATGAATAGTCACTGGGAAGGACCAGGCTGGGATGCTCTTTTGAATCTCCCATTTTGTACACCACTACCCCTCCCCCACACCCGAGACAGTATATGTCCAGGGAATGCCCGAGCCTTCGCCGGGCTGGAGGGAAGCCTCCTCAGACTTGTCCTTCGTGCCGTGGCTTTGGCCAGCAGGGGCCATCACAGCAGAAGCTGTCGCCATTCCTCCCCTCCCTCACCAGGACTGAGCACATTGCCTACATGCCTCTCTGTCAAGCTGAAGACTCAGAGGCTTGAGGCTGCTGTGGCCTGAGCCTTGGGGCTTGCTTTCATGAACACGCCACCATATCTAGCGTTCCATAGCCTACTATCCAGGCAAAAGAAACACACGATTTACAGCTATGCCATAAAGTGCAGTAAGTGTGCAGGTTCATGTTCTTCATTCAGTTCAAAGTGTATTCGGTGTACTTTCCGGGCTGCTGAGAGAATACGGAGGGGGAGGCAAAGCTCAATAATGGGGCATTTCCTATAAGAGGGATCCACCACCTCTGGTGTCTGTCTTTCACTTTTACAGAGAGAGGGAAAGTTTAGTAAACCCTTCAGAGGCTGATATTCCCTTGGTAAGAGGGACCTTTATCCAGATATTCAGCAGAACATAATAGAGGTGAGCTTTGTTTTTTACTACCGGGTTGTTTTTTTTTTTTGAGTCGGACGCTTCGGGGTAAAGTTCGGTTTTCCTCTGTTAGTTTTTTTGAAAAACTAAACGGGGAAAACCAAAACCAGCCCAAAAAACGACACGGGAAAACAAAGCTAAAAAACCCCCACCCCAAGCATTAAAACTTACTATAAAACATTAAATACAACCCCCCCCCCCCACCATCCCGATCCCTCCCCAAGACTTACCAACATCACTGGTGGTCCAGCGGGGTCCCGCGAGCGATTTGCCCCTCCGTGCCCGGCGTGCCTGCCTCATTCGAAATGGCGCCGATAGCCTCTGATCTACTATGTCACAGGGGCTACCGGCGCAATTGGTCAGCCCCTGTCACATGGCCATCGGCACCATCTTGTGCTCCTGCCATGTGACAGGGGCTGACCAATGGCGCCGGTAGCCCCTGTGACATACTATGGGCAAAGGCTATCGGCTGCCTGTAATCAAAATGGTGCCGATAGCCTCTGATCTACTATGTCACAGGGGCTACCGGCGCCATTGGTCAGCCCCTGTCACATGGCAGGAGCACAAGATGGTGCCGATGGCCATGTGACAGGGGCTGACCAATGGCGCCGGTAGCCCCTGTGACATAGTAGATCAGAGGCTATCGGCGCCATTTCGAGTGAGGCAGGCACGCCGGGGCAAATCGCTTGCGGGACCCCGCTGGACCACCAGGGATGTTAGTAAGTCTTGGGGAGGGATCGGTTGTATGTATGTTAATTGTAATGCTTGGGGTGGTTTTTAAATTTAAAAAAATAAAATGTGCCCCTCCCCCCATAAAAAAACCCGAAAAACGGATTTTCCCCGAAGTTTGGGGAAAAACCGTTTTGGGGTTCGGGGCCCCCGATCCATGACTAATTAGGCAATTTCAACGCAAATGTTAGGTACCACACAGTTCCTGCATGGCATATGTCGTGGTGCATTTTAGTTTGCAAGGTCAGGAGCTTAACGGGGCTCTCGGCTGCTAGCAGCACTGACTTCCCTCTCCTTCCAAGGAGTATGGTAGCATTCGGCTCCAAGCCTTACAAAATCAACAATTCTTGGAAAAATAAAATAAAATAAAGAGGGGCCCCAATTATACAGAAGGGACAGCGTGGAAAGAACGACTGTTCCTATCCTCAAGTAACTTTGTAAAAACTAACGAAATCTTTTTGTTTTTCATGGAAGATGGCAGAACAGCCCTGAGACCTGGTGGATTTTTAGGAGGCCTCCTTTTACCTTTTGCCTGGGCAGTATTCACGTTGGCTGTCAAACACCCGCCCGGAGATGGGGAGGGCAGGTCGGGAGAACACTTGCTGATCCTTGCCCTTTCTCCAGCATCCCTGGCGCACACCTTGGCATCTGTCTTGGTAGCAGGAAGCGTGCCACTTTCCAGAGAAGCAAATCCATTCTCTGGCAGGCAATAGGCAGGTGCCGCAGGAAGGGAAGTTACAATAGCAGATTCATCCGATTCACAAGGATCTTGCATACTCTCCTCAGCACCCCAGTCAGGCTCTGTACTGCTTACGGATGGCCGAGACCTCATGCTCACACTGTTCTGAATGGAAACTGAAAAATCCTCATCCTCAGTTTCTTCTGGGGTATTAAGCGAGACCCTCGTCCTTCCTGAAATAGACAGACTGTTTATTGCAGACACACTGGTCTGCTCTCTGATCTCACATTCAGCCTCTTGCATCACTGCAAATACCTGTTGGCAAAAATAAGAAAAAAAGACACCATTAGTCAGTTTAATTCTTAAACTAATCATAGTAGTATTTATTTAGTTACAGAAATTATATCTGCCTAGTCACAATTATAAGCGGTTTACTATATACATGCATTAATAAAGCCTAAAATATATACAATACACATAAAAACTTATGATTAAAATACTATCAAACACAAAATACTAAAAACAGCAAAAATTACCAATACACAGTCAAATTATAAACATAAAAACGTAGCCCAAAACATAACAGTAAATCTTGAACAAACATTAAAAGGGGTAATTTTCAATGACTCGCATGTGCATAAAATCAGGATACAAGCATGCGTGGTAAGTGAATCATCAAAAGGGCGGGCGTACACACATACTGTCACCCTGCATGGAAAGGTATGCGCTTACAAAGGTGGGGTTTCTATAGTGTTCCAAGGCACAGTTTGGAAGGGCATGCTCATTTATGTATTTTATAAAAGGAAAAAAAAAAAGTGTAAATAGAACTTGGTACCAAATATACAGTAATCTGAACTGAAGCACATGTATATTTGATTCCAAGTTTGTTTAAGATTGTACTATTTACACTTCATTTTTTTTCCTTGACATTGTAGTAATATAAGTGCCCTGCTTATTTTATCAGGATTTGCTGCATTTTAAAACATACCTGATATAACAAAAGGTTAAAAATGCAAGGACCTTTGATCTTCACTGCACATGCACTAATATACCCTACCAATGAGTTGTAGTTTGGTAATAAGGTGTTTCTTGGACGAGGCCCAGGCAGCCAGGGAAAATAAAGCAGTGTACGAGGTGGATGAGAAGGCCCAACCCCTCTCTTACAATATTTCCCCTGGCCTAAAATCGGTTTGGACAGTGCTACTAATGAACAACATATTTATCCATACGTTTTAACAGAAAATAAATAAAATGCTGGGATTCAGTGTAAATAACAGCCACAGTGAACCTAAATGGCAAAACCTACAAACATATAATAGAGGTGATTACATATAGTCTTCAGTCCTAGCCCAGCACGAAGGAATACAAGCACCATACAAACAGGGCCGTCCACCCTGGGCTCAGCACTGCCAGGGTAGTTCCATCCCATCCCAGCATTCCAAGGCCTTCCTGAGCCCTGCACTCTCCCTAAGGTCAGCCCTGCATACAAAGTAATTATTGTTGCTCCTGACCCTATTATAGAGTGAAAATGCAAAAAACAAACAAAACAAAAAACAGGCTCTCTCTTCAGTTCTTTTCACAGAGGCAGCTACGGCGGACGTTACTCACAGGAGGTGAGGCTTACGGCCAGGAGACACGGCGGTCCCCATTCAAGTTAAACCAAACATGAACTAACAGCAAAACTAATAGCCCATTAAGCAAAACCAAGCCAGTCAGCACTACCTAGCTGCAAACACACTCTGCATGATCCACACGAAGGGGCCACCTTGCCAAGCCAGCAGCCACTTAAAAGTAGCAGAGTGGAGGGGACAGGGGAGGAGGACTGATGTCAGGCTGGCCCCACTCCCCAACTCCATGATGCAGGAAACATTTGTTGCAGACAAGTACAGTTTGCAGGAGATTTTTTTTTCACACTTCCTAAGGTCCCGCATCCCTCATGTGGTTTAAATATGGTCTCCTCTCCTCACCAGGTCCAGTTCTTCAGAGGGATCAATAATTCAGTAAGCCAAGAAGCAGCAGATTTATTCAGGAAGTTACCCAGATTAACCTTAGACCTGCTGTCTATCATGCTCAGACTAATCCACCTGAATTTCAGAGCTTTGTCCCCCGAACACCTCATGCCACCTCTTTTATCCAGATAAGCCATTACCTGGCTAAAAAAAAAACCTTACCTACAGCAAGGGGCGGGGTATTTAAAATTCCAGGTTTGTCTGGATAATTCCCAGCATAGCCAGACAAACTCTTTTGAACATTAATTCCAGACATTTTATCCATTTGTCATTTTTTCCCCCCCCCAGAACAAGACTGGAGCAATAACTTGATAAAATCTACCTTCAGGAGAGAGTTTATGAGTCGTGCGCCTTTGCCGACGTGCGCAAATGGATGCACCGATTTTATAACACGCGTGCATCTATGCGCACGTTATAAAATCCGCTACTTGTGCTCACGATTTTATATAGACAAGCGCATGTGCGTGCGAATGCCGTCTCGCTCACGCTAGTTTGGGGGGAGTTTAGTAAATGTGCGCGGTGACGCATTAGAACCTATTTCCCTGTTCCCTCCCAGTTCGCCCCTGTAAAGGTAGCGGATTTACTAAACCCCATACCTAACCTGCACCTCCTTTTTACCACACTAGCCCTGACCCTTAAAACCCTGCTGAATACCCTCGATTTTATTTTTTTTTACTACTTACCCGCAGTCCATAGCAGCAGCAACTTACGCGGTCGTCTGATTCCGACGCGCGCTTCTACGTGACTCAGAATTAATGGCGCTGTCGCGGCCCGCCCAGGCCCCGTCCCTTTTTGCAAAATCCTTTCCAATGCATGTACCAGGAGATACGTGCGTGGCTGCGGGCCTCTTAAAATCCGTTTGGCCCGTGTGCGTCCCAGTCCCGCGCATATTTCCCAGATTTGCTGCGTGTAGGGCTTTTAAAATCCCCCCTCCAGTGCGCACTTGTACACTGAAAGCTCCAGGATATTTCTGTGGGATAGGGAGGAGGGAACAAGGGTTGAATGCTGCCTTTGTAACAAACTAAATGTTTTTCAAATGTCTTTTTATCCCCAGATTTCTTCCAGATTATTTTAATATGCCATCTCCACAATCTCAGAGGAAGTGTCCCGGTGATTTAGTAATTTGAGGGCCAGAGGGAAGTTCTCCCCAATATCATCCCTCAATGCCGTGCCACGTTAGCAGCAGACACCCTTCCTTCCTGGACTGCGTCATCTCTGGGGCACTGCCAGCCCCATCATAAAGGGGGATCCACACACTGGATCCCGAGTCACAGGCTGGACCATACTCTCCTCATTTAATGCAATCTGTCAGAGCTGGCCATGTTTTGCATTAGCCCCTGGGTGAATGCAGACATCCGACCTACCTTAAGCAATATGGGCTTCTTTTTCCGCAGGCAGAGGCAGACGGCGGTGGCAAAGCGGACAGCAGCATTTTCTGAGAGACGTCCAGCTTTCCTTTCCAGATAGCGGAGGCTCAGTTCCTTGGCAGCGAGCTCCTCTGTAAGTCTCTCTTTGGACATCTTCTCTGGAGTGTGCAGCACTGCTTTTGCTTTCTGCATTTCTTCCAAGATCAAATCCTTCTGTTGAGGACAGAGCAGTAAACTCTAGCAGTACAGCCTTTTGTCAAACAAGACTATATGTTATTAAGGACCATCGTTAACAGTAATCTAAGAGTGGCTGCAAGAGATGGATGGATGAAAAGCATTCAAAGTAAATCCCCAGGGCTGGGGATATCAAGCATGGATAAATTAATATCTTTCCACTTACTCCAGGAGCTTCCAGCAACTATAGACCAATGAGTCTGATGTCTGTGCTGGGCAAAATGGTAGAAGCCATTTTTAAAGAGGAACAGTCAACATGGTTTTAACAAGGGGGAGTCGTCTTTACCAATCTTTAAGAAGTTTTTTTTTCCCCAAATAAAGCTTTATTAAACATTTTTGATAAACAGCAATAAAAAAATAATTATGCAACAATCCAATTTCAACCAATACAGTAAAGGTTTTTACTCAGTTACACACACCCTACCATACATAAGCAAATCTAAGGGGCAAATTAACAGCATGAAGTCAAAGCAAAAAAGCACATAAAATAAATTCTACACCATGACTATGTATGATCAATAAGAATATTAAGAGCTCCTATCCTCCCAGAATAGAAGAAATATAGGTTCCCCAAAATAGCCTAGAACCAGTAGTCTACAACTTGGATTTTTTTTTTGTTTGTTTTTGCATACTCAACTGCTCAAGGGGATCCCAAATTTTATTAAATGTCTGCAAGACATCTGATTGCCCAAGTCTTTCCATATAACATTTTCAGAATTTGAAATTTTAATTATGTTTCTTCAGAAAGAAAACACTTTTCCTCCTGCATCTAGCCACTTCACACCTAGCAGCTACAATAATATGGCTTATCATAGAAGAGAGATATGGCAGCCTCTGAACACGGGATATTTGGCAAAAGCACCTCAAGTTCCTTTGTTATCGAAGATTCAGGGTCATGTCCCACCATATATGAAAGAAAATGCCTATTTGTTCACATCCCCTCCAACATTTCTCTTGTTCTTCTGGACATACTTTTTCATATCATAGGAGGTTGTGTTTTATTTTGGACTGGTATCTGGTTAAAAGGCTGGAAATTGAGCTTTCCAAATGGAGAAAGGTCATTAAGTGTAGTACCACAGGGATCGGTACTGGGACCGGTGCTGCTTAACATTCACAAAAGATCTGGAAAAGGGAACTGTATTGGAAGTCACTATCCAGGAAAAGCACCTTGGAATCCTGGTGGACAATGCGTTAAAATACTCATCTCAGTGTGTGATGGTGGTCAAAAAGCAAACAGAACGTTAAGAATGACCTCAAAAGCAAAGGAGAATAAAATGGAAAATATCATATTGCCTCTGATTCAAGCCATGGTGCGACCGCAATTTGAGTATAGTGTGTGCAATTCTGGTCACCCCCATTTCAAGAAAGACATAATGGAACCAGAAAAGGTGCAGAGGAGAACAACAAAAATGATAAATGGGATGGAGCATCTCTCCTATGATGAGAGGCTACGTAGGCTGGGTCTCTTCAGCTTGGAAAAGAGATCGCCGAGAGGGGACATGATAAACGTTTTTAAAATTATGAGCGAGGTGGAACGGGTAAATAAAGGATAGCTATTTATCCTTTCAAATATTTCTAAAACAAGGGGACACTTCATGAAAATGACAATCAGCAGGTTCATAACAAATAGTAAAAAAAAGTATTTTTTTTTACGAAGTGCACTATGAAGCTGTTGATAGAGGACATGATCATAGTGGGGTTTAAAATAGGTTTGGACAAGTTCTTGGAGGAAAAGTCCATAACACATAATTAGCCAGATAGATTAAAGAAAGGTATTGCTCTCCCTGGGTGTGACCGGTACTTGTGACCTGGATTGGCCACTGTTGGAGACAAGATGCTGGGCTTGAAGGACCTCGGTCTGATCTAGCATGGCAATTCTTATGTAACTGTTTTGAGACTGATGTTGCCCAACTGTCAGTTTCTGGAGGGAGACTTGTGGTCAGTCTTGCCTTTAGAACTGATGCAGTAAATGTATACAGCAGGGCCATGATCACAGGAAACTCAAATATCCAGGAGTAAATGGATTACGGTGGGCTCTGGTCGAAGAAGCCCTGTGACCCAGAGACACCCAATCTCTTCAACTGACAAACATTCCGGATAACTGTCCCCACTCCCACTGAGGAGTCAAATATCCAGGAATATGGTGGGCTCTGGTAGATTAAGGCCTGGGGTGAAGAGACATTCTCTGTCCACACTGTTACCCTTATATAATGCCTTTTCTGCGTTGGAAACTGAAGCTGCTCCTCCAGACAATAAGTGGGGGTCTGCAAAAGGAAGAAGCCACTCAAGGCAACCAAAAACCCTGTAACATTATCAAACCTCAGAAAAGAAAGCTCCTGATAGGAGACTTAATCAGAGGAACTAATCTGGGATCTCTTTTCAAAGGCGACACAAATTAAATGCCTTTGGGTTTGCATTTCTACCAGCGGAAGATCCTCAAGTAAATCAATGACATTATAGAAGGAAGTAAAGACTCGAATATCAATGTTATCATCCATCTGGGGACCAATGACCTTGCTAGAAACAGTATCTAATTATAGAAAGATTTCCAGTGTCTCCCATGGTACAGAATATCGCCTTTTCTGAAATAGCACCTGTTCACAGAAAGGGAAAGGAAAGGATAGGATAAGCCAGATAGACAATTTCAATTCCTGGCTCAAAACATAGTGTAAAGAAAGTGGATTTGGATACATTGGAGTTGTGTATGGAGCAGTAAAAGGAATACACAATAAGGATGATATACATTTGACAGTCTAAAATTAAATCATCCATATATGATTAAATACAAAAGAACAAACAAGGCTGTAGAGGTCAATGCTCAAATTTTCAAGCTACCAGCATTAATTTGGCATGGTTAGTCTTCTCATTGCCCTCCTCCGCCCTTGTTTAACTGACAGTTTTAAAAAACCTTTTTTTATATATGCTCAAAACCAACCAGTGCAATAATGAAATGTTCTTAAAAAAATTATCTGAGCCTGTAAATTGGATGTCGGTGTCTGCAAACAGTCATTTAAGAAAACTGACATGGGTTGCATTAAAAAAAAAATAAAAAAAAAATCAGCATTTCTTCAGGGGATTTGTTAGTCTTATCCAGAAGCAACATTATTCACAAAATGCCCAAGAACTACTGGCGTTCCATGTTTGGCTCAAAATGAGAAGCTGGGCAGCACTCAGCCAGAACTGGAAACGTCTTTATCTAGGAAAATATCACCAAGGTAACCTCAAAGCTTTTGATACAATCCCGCATAGGAGACTTGTGAACAAAATGAGACGCTTGGGAGTCAGCGCCAAGGTGATGGAGTGGATTACAAATTGGTTGACTGACAAGAGACAGCAGCTAATGTTAAATGGAACCTCTGACGAGAAAAACGATGTTAAAGTGCCACAAGGACTGGTATATGGACTGCTCTGTTCAATATCAAACAGGCCGATACAGTACAGTGCGCTCCGACTGAGCGCACTGTTAGCCTGCTATTGGACGCGCGTTTTCCCTTACCCCTTATACAGTAAGGGGGAGGAAGACGTGTCCAACCCGCGGCACCTAATAGGGCCATCAACATGCAAATGCATGTTGATGGCCCTATTAGGTATGCGCGTGGGATACAGAAAGTAAAATGTGCAGCCAAGCCGCACATTTTACTTTCAGAAATTAGCGCCGACCCAAAGGTCGGCGCTAATTTCTTCCAGCACTGGGAAAGTGCACAGAAAAGCAGTAAAAACTGCTTTTCTGTGCACCCTCCGTCTTAATATCATAGCGATATTAAGTCGGATGTCCCGAAGAGTAAAAAAAAGTTAAAAAAAAATAATTTTGAATTCGGTCCGCGGCTGTCGGGCCGAAAACTGGACGCTCAATTTTGCTGGCTTCCAGTTTCCGAGCCCGTGGCTGTCAGCGGGCTCGAGAACAGACGCCAGCAAAATTGAGCGTCGGCTGTCAAACCCGCTGACAGCAGTCGCTCCTGTCCAAAAAGAGGCGCTAGGGACGCTCTAGTGTCCCTAGCGCCTTTTTTACCGCCAGGCCTAATTTAAATAAATTAACTTACTGTATCGCGCGCACAGGAGTGTCCTGTGCGCGCGCCCGCTCTCCCGTGTTTTTTACTGTATCGGCCCGTTTGTGAGTGACATTGCAGAAGGGATAGAAGATAAAGTTTGTCTATTTGCGGATGATACTAAGATCTGCAACAGAGTAGACACCTGAAGGAGTAGAGTGTATGAAAAGTGATTTAAGAAAGCTTGAGGAGTGGTCCAAGATTTGGCAGCTGGGATTCAATGCCAAGAAGTGCAGAGTAATGAGTTTGGGATGCGGTATTCCAAAAGAGCTGTAGGTCATGGGGGGGTGAAAGACTGATGTGCAGGGATGTAATGGCTGGGTAGTGGTTATGGTTGCAAGGTGACCACAGCAAGACAGTTGGGGTCACTAGATGATCCACTGTACTTAGCTGATTTTCAAATTTATTGTCCCAGTAAATTGAGAATATATAAATTGAAATGCACATAAGAATAAGGTATAATATAATAAAGGAAAAATAATACAAATGCAATAGAAGATAAAATACAAGAAAGTATATGCACAGAGTAAGTAAATCAAATCAGGGAATATAGAGAAATAGAGATATATTTACAATGTAAAACTAAATGCTCACTTCCCTGAGGTCGTCCCATGAATCTCAGCAGTGAAAGTGTTAAAATTCTTAGGACTTCAGTGCTAGAACACCAGCAAGTCATGAACGTCTTGCATTACCGCTAGCATTAAGGAATTGGACTTGTGAAGTGGTTAATATAGAATATCTCGTTCTTTGTCTTTTTCCCACCAGTACCTAGCCATAAATCAGGCTGTGAACCCTTTCCTTTACCATGCATGCCAGCCCTAGGGCAGAATGTCCCTGCCGGGGGTTGGTTCAAGGTGGTCAGCAGAATGTGAGCTGCAGGTAATGCAGATTTCCTGAGGACCTCAGAGACTCATCACTAGCACACAAAATTCAGTGGTTTAGTTTTCCAGAGGAGACAGAGAGCTTAGCATAAAAAAGTCAAAAGGCTTAACAAATCCTAAATACATAGATATAGGTTCACAGTTTATACAGCTCAGAGGTTCAATTCTTTGGGGGCCTAACTGGCCCCGCCCGTACAGCGAAGTTTTTCACATTGTCAATCCCTATCTAATATAACAGACCAAGAGAGGGATCTTGGGGTGATAGTGTCTGGCAATCTGAAGGCAGCAAAGCAATGTGACAAGGTGACAGCTAAAGCCAGAAGAATGCTGGGCTGTACAGAGAGAGGAATAACCAGTAAGAAAAAGGAGGTGATGATGACCTTGTACAGGTCTTTGGGAAGTCTCACCTGGAGTACTGTGTTCAGTTCTGGAGACTGGAACTCAAAAAGAGTAGAGACAGGATGAAGGTGGTCCAGAGAAGGGCGACCAAAATGGCGTAAGGTTAGTATCAGAAGAATTATGAGAAGAAAATGAAAGATCTAAATATGTATATCCTGGAAGAGAGGAGGTGCAGGGGAGATAGGATACAGACCTTCAGATACCTGAAAGGTTTTAATGATGCACGAAGTTCAAACCTTTTCCTTTGGAAAGAAATCAGTAGAACTATGGATCACGAAATTAAACTCTGGGAGGACGACTCAGAACCAACACCAGAAAATATTTCTTCACACAATGCTCTTCCAGAGAAAGTGGTGAAGACTTACACAGTCAAATAATTTAAAGTGCCATGGGATAAACGCTGTGGATCCCTAAAGGTAGAAGATGAAAATAAAGGAAAGGGTGTATGGGGGTAACTTGATGATGTGGTGTTTACTACTCTTAACCAATACCTTTGATACTTTTGATGCAACTGCAACACTGCTCTCCACTTCAACGGCAGGGAGAAAAGGGGAATTGGATTCAGACAACTAACGAGGGCCCCAACTTTTATGGTCTGGGGAACTGATGAGCATGGGGGTAACCTGCACGGAGCAGCAATTACTATCTTTAACAAAAGGAAAGGGCTTACTACCTTTAACCAATAAGCCTTGAAGCTTTTGATGAAACTACACCACTCTTTGCTTTGACGGTGGGAAGAGAAATTGGAGACAGACAACAACCAACATGGGCCATGACTTTTACTGTCTGGGGTAGAGATATGCAGACATTAAGTAAAAAAGCACAAGGCCAACTTCATAAGTAACACACGTCAGCACTGTCTGAATTTTCAAGAAGGCTCAGCAGCCAGTAAAAATGTTGCTAGCAGTACATTTTTTATGGGTTATCATAAGGCTCGGGAATAACTGCACAGAGCTTCAGTTACTACCATAAGAAGCTTGCTGGGCAGACTGGATGAATCATTTGCTCTTTTTCTGCTGTCATCAGTACGTTTTAATAAAACTAGAACTGGAGATCAACTCTAATATCATCAGTTCCTGCAGACAGATCGTGGTTTTGTATTTATCTGCCAATGAAAAATTCACTTAAGTGCAAAAACAAAAAATGTAACTTATAACAACTCCGTGTATAGTGCAAACAGAATCGACTGTCATTAAAAAAAGTGCAAAATCAAAACTGTACTACCCCAAAGGCCTACAGCCAACGAGTAACTGATGAAAAACGACCCAACCGATGTGACTCAGCTTCAAAGGGGCAGCAATAAGGTGAAGGAAATTCATAGAGGCCATTAAACATCCTGTAGGTTTGCTGCACAATGGACAAGTAGAAGGTAATTTTATAACTCCTCATACAGGGGTAAGTCTGTGTGTACTATGTTAAAAAAAAGAGAGACTTATGTCTCTTTGAAAGTCAGGCCCTTAACAGGGAAGTCGCTCCTGATCCAGACCTCGCCAAATATGAATCTTGTTGGTTTTTCCCGTGAAATTTCCTTCACCTTTTCGCTGCCTCTTTGCAGCTGAATCACATCGGTTGGGGTGTTTTTCACTGGTTACTCATCGGCTGCAGGAGTTGGGGGAAGTGCAATTTTGGTTTACACTTTCACCATTTTGAGTCTTTTACACTTTAAGAGAAAGTCACTGCTTTTTGAGCTATTTAAGAGATTGTACAGGGAGTCTTCTGAAGTTACACTTTTTTTTTTTTTTGCACTTTAGTGAATTTTTTATGAACACAGAGGTCCATATTCAAAAGGGGTTTCTCCATCTATTCCCCTTCCTGTGGTGGAATACGGGCCTCATAAAATACAACTGCACGATTTGACAGAGTCTCTGCTGGGATGGATGATAAAAAGTGTCACGCTGTAGGAGTTGATCTCTAGCTCTGGTTTCATTATGAATGGTCCATTTGTATTAAGTTTATCAGTTTTGTGTGGTTTTCCCATGGGACTTCTTTGTATACTCTAGAGTCCACATCCCAGTGTACTGTGCTGTTCGTATTACTACTTCTTCCAACTGGCATCGGAGGAAACAAAACACATCAGAAGAGATGTGTCAGGGAGCAGGAAGTGGCCTAAAGTTTCATCCACAAACTGGGTCACTTGGCAGTCCTGTGTGAGAAACAGCAGAGTCCCCACTTCCTCTGTCACTCACCACTCCCAGCCCTGCAGGAGCACTGCAGCCCTTTGCTGGATTTCCTCTCTCTCTGAGTCTGCATTCTTAGCTTTGTAAATAAAAGACTCCATTTGGCACAAAATCTTCAGGCAGCGCAGGTAATTGTACAAATGAACTGGAATAATCCTAAGTATTTTGTCTCAAAGCAATTCCACAGATCACATCTGTGAGTGAAAAACCCAAAACACGAGCGTGCACCATACAATGCCAGGATGGAAAGAAAGTGCTAGTCTTAGTTATTGGCTTTTGTTTGCATTTCTCAAACATGTGAAGTGTGCCTGGATCATTAGAATTCTGCAGCAAAAAGAAGGGAATCCCCTTAGCACCCGTCATTGTACTTAACATACAGAGGCGAGTATTTACTGCTACCAACTACAACATGGAGTGCAACATGTCAGGGGCAATCTTCAGATAACCCGCACACTTACCAACGATGTGCACGGTTTCAGTGCATGTACGTTATGCAACTAGGCAAAGGGATACTACTCAAGGCTTCTCTCTGAAAATGGGAAAGTGCAGAGTGTACAGAGCATTAAAAGCAGACGTGCAGTTCACATCTGCTGCTTGTGTGAGGAGAAAAGTGGAGTCAAAACAGCGCAGATACATTTCAAAGTGAATGTGCGGCTTCCCTTCCCTAAACACCTCTTTTCCACACTACCTAAATGCAGATTTTCATGGATAAGTGCCTTTGAAAATCACCCTCCCCAGGAATAATAATTGCGTGCATTTAACACACGTTACTCCACAAAGTGGATTTGTTTTCTCTAACACCTCCATGAGCATGCTCGTCCATATCCTGAAGTAGAAATGTAATAGGTCTTCTGATAGCGCTATAATAAGATAAGATCATTAACTGTGTACAGTTAATTGGAAAGCGATACCAGCCAATGTTTTCCACCAGCATTCCCTCCAAGTATGAGAAGAGCTGGCAGGGAGAGAGTGCAGGCACTTGCATGAGACACCCGAACTCCCCAGATTGCCTAGTGTCGGCACTCTGCTGAGGAAGAGGATGTGCTAGTATGAAGGATTCCTGTTTGCAGTTTCCTTACCAGGCACTCAGGTTGTCTTCCTTCCTCCAAAGCTTTCAGGCCAGTCAGCATCTCTGCAAGAACCTACAAAAACAAAACAAAACACAACACTAATAGTGCTGCACTTGCATAGATCTTTTTCCAAGAGTTTTGCATCCCTGACATTTGAAAATGCTAAATTACTATTATAAAAAAATTTAAAAAATGATACTACTACAGCAGAGAACAGGTTATCTATAGTATTCAGGAATACTTTTCTAGCCCATTTCCCCCCCAGGAACATTTGCTTCAATGAATGTTGTAACTTCCTTCACCCAGGCTGAGAGGCTTGATATATCCTGCCCAAAGTCACCTAACATGCAATGCTCCATAAGGGTGTAGAAGTCATTTCCTTTGCGATTCAGAGAGGAAAAGGGGAAAATGTGTGAGAGAGAAGAGATTGGTGCAGTGTGTGCATGTGTGTGTATATGCCAGATTGGGGCGAGGTTAGGGAGGGTATGAAAAGGTGAGTAGGACTCAGCACGGTAGGCACACCTGCCTCCTTCCATCATTCAGATCTTAAGAACATAAGTTGCCATACTGGGTCAGACCAAGGGTCCATCAAGCCCAGCATCCTGTTTTCAACAGGGGCCAATCCAAGTTACAAGTACCTGGCAAGTACCCAAATATTAAGTAGACCCCATGTTTCTAATTCCAGTAATAGCAGTGGCTATTCCCTAAATCAACATGAGTAACAGCAGTTAATGGACTTCTCTGAGAACTTGTCCAATCCTTTTTTAAACACAGCTACACTAACTGCACTAACCACATCCCCTAGCAACAAATTCCAGAGGTTAACTGCGCGTTGAGTGAAAAAGAATTTTCTCCGATTAGTTTTAAATGTGTTGCATGCTAATTTATGGAGTGCCCCCTAGTCTATTTTCTGAAAGAGTAAATAACTGATTCACATTTACCCGTTCTAGATCCCTCATGATTTTAAACATCTCTATCATATCCCCCCTTAGCCGTCTCTTCTCCAAGCTGAAAAGTCCTAACCTCTTTAGTCTTTCCTCATAGGGGAGCTGTTCCATTCCCCTTATTTTGGTAGCCCTTCTCTGTATCTTCTCCATCACAATTATATCTTTCTTGAGATGCGGCGACCAGAACTGTACACAGTATTCAAGGTGCAGTCTTACCATGGAGTGCTACAAAGGCACTAGGACATCCTCAGTTTTATTCACCATTCCCTTCCTAATATTCTGTTTGCTGTTTTTTTGGCAGCGGGGTTGTGCCATATAGTTTCTACTCTCTGTTGTCCGAACTTATGGGTGGGGGAAGGCGACAGGAGTGGGCAAAAGTCTAAATCCATCATAGCTCTCCTAGCAGCACTAAAAGCTACCACTTTGAGCAGACTGCCCACAGTCTGAGTCAGGCTGCCGGGTTCAGTGGACCATTGATCTAACCCAGCACGGCACGTCTTATGTTCTTATACAAATGCACACTAGTTCCCCGATGCGCCTAGTAGAGGGGTTAGAGGAGAGTGCATGGTGCAAAGCCCCAAAACTACAAATAGAACTTTTTACCAAAGGTTAGTTCCTGTACGGTTCCATGTTTTATTTATTTAAAAGTTCTTATTTTCCGCATCTTCCACAACGTTCAGTGCAGAGTTCAAGTTATACATAGTAATTCAATAAGACAGTACTTATAACGTTAGTGACAACAACAGCACTGCAACTGTTATTATTACTATCAGGGCAATAATTAATCTGCCCACACTGATGCGAACACAGAGGGTAGTTTTACTTGCAGGGTTTGCCCCAATAATCAAAGCACAAGTACGCACGACAAGGAAAAAAAAAAAAAAAAGTATGTAGTTTTGAAAATACAGTACTCCGCATTTTATTGCCTTCCCTGACTTAACCCTGTCCTGCTGTTCTACTTGTGGAAATGGCCCTCTACGGTGGCAAATTTCAAGCCATCTGCATTGCAGCAGTTATAAGAGGAAAAATATGCATGCACTTCTCCCCAGGAGAAAGGTATTGCAGAGATTTGTATCTAGCTTTTCTGCAAAACTATTATGCATGCTTTTCTCTCCTGACCCAATCCTACCCCAGTTAAGGCCCCCACTGCAACACAGGTAGAAGTGCGCATGCTGTGGAACTAGGGGCATGGTTTTACCTACAGACTGGGCAATTTTTAGAGGGGCAATTACGTGGATAAAACACTTTTTTACCAGTGGAAATCCTTTTGAAAATTGCCCCCTATTTCTATTCAAACCATTTGAATGTAGTCAACTCCTTGTCAGCTGCATTGGCCTCTATCTAAATACTTCTGCACACCTTAGGAGGTGATAGGCAGCTCTGTCAGAGCAGATCCTTTTCGTGTACTCTCTCAGAGCAACAAAGCAATTGGGGGATGCATCTCTCGAGCACGTGAGAATCGAGCGTCTTGCATCAGTACTCCTCTAGGTGAGAGAGTTTTCTGCCTCACTGTTTAGCACAGTGTAACTGCTAAAGTGCACTGCGGATCAGAAAGCCACACCCCAGCACCGTGCTGAGCTCCGCACACAAGAGTGATTAGCAGGAACATAGCATCTGCGGGTCACATCTGACGCTTCCCCAGCACCAGCTGTTTAAACCTTCCATTCCCTGACCTAGCCTGAGCCATTCCAGTATTCACTGGGAGCTTAATTACACATGCCCTTAATTGATAAAAAGGAGAAGAACGTACTATCCCACAGCCAAAGATGTCAGTTCGCTCTGTCAGTTGTCCACATCTCAGAAACTCCTCTGGGAGGTAAGCACCATACGGCTTGACAATCCTGGTGTTCAGCACTCTGTACTCCGATTTCTTCTCCACCATGCTAAAGCGACAACCTGAGTTTGCCAGTTTGGGGATGTAGTTTTCATCCAGCAAAACATTGGAGCTGTAAAACACAGGAAATATCAAGAAGGCTTGGTCAGTCCGACGCATGGTACATCTTCATGCAAAGCCCATTCATCATTCAGGCTGAGGCATTGGTCCTTGTCCAGAACTCATCAGAAGCCAATGCAAAACCACAAGCAGATTTACATTAAAAAGGGGTCACTGCCGCCATCAAAGCTCCGCCCCCTGAGGTCTCCTAGATGCGCGCGGTGACGACAGCCCCTTCCTTAAAGGGGCCACCGCGGGAAATATCCGGGTCAGCCCCGGAAGTTCCCCATCCCTGTGGGGGCATTTAAAGCTTCAATCTTCCATCATCCAGCGAGTTAACCATATTTCTACTAATACATTATTGGGAAAAACCCAGTATAAATTCTTAACTCATTCTCAGGCTGATGCAATAAAGTGCACGTAATAAACATGCATCCAAATCGGGCGCCAGTTTGTTTTTTTTTACTCTCGCACATCCACCTCTCCTGGGCGCCCAATGCAACATGTAAATGAGCTGCTGTGCTAAAAACGGAAACGCTGGGGATAAAATTGTGTGTCCCTAAGACGTCCTTGGCATCGGACGCCCAGGAGACGTGGCTGTGTGCAGGATACTAAAACAGACGCTCAATTTATGAGCATCCGTTTTATCCCACAGCAGCAAGTTTACTGGCCCAATATTCACAGCTTGAAGCATTTTTTATATTGCTCCTTGAAATTTTGTTTTTCCCCCTCAAGCCTCTCTTCTTCAGGATGCTTTCTGTAGTTCCTCCTAGTCGTATCGTGATGATCCAAGGTAGGAGGAACTATGGAAAAGCAGTATTTTTTGTTTTTAAGTAGACTCCTCGACACGGAGCAGGTGTAAAATTTGACGGGTTAAAAAAGTGTGCCTTGGATGCGCAGCGATTTTTTGTATCGCGGGGCAATAGCTATAGCCTCATCTATGAAAAGGCTTACCTCCTGCGGATCATTAATACCTTTCAGGTATTTGAATGTCTCCATCACCTCCCCCATATACATATTTAGGGCTTTTGCTGCTTATCCTATAACCATTTTAGTAGCTCTTCTCCAGACTGCCTCCACCTCTGTCTATATCCTTCCGGAGGTCCAGCCTCAAGAACTGGGCACAATACTCCAGGTAAGGTCTTACCAATGACCGGATAACCATAGAATCACCTCCTCTTTTCCACTACTTATTCTTCTCCCTCCAGCTCTGGCCACCACCTTGAACTACTTTGCTACCTTGAAATCATTTGATATGATTACCCCAAGGTCTCGGCCACAAAATAGGAACATCAGCATTTCACCTCTTGTGGACTGCTCCCTTGGATTTCTGCATCCCAAATGCATAACTGCTTTTTTTTTTTTTTTTAATACTGAAACTGAGGTGCCAGCAGTAGGACCATTCCTTGAGCTTTTTTTTAGGTCACTTTTCATTTTGCCTGTACTCAGTTGCAGATATTAGCATCAGCTGCAAAGAAATAAAAAAAAAATCTTTCCCCTCCTACCCCTCTGCAGTATCCAGCCTCAGGGCTGATCCCTGAGGCCCTCCACCAATCACCTTTCTCTGCCTAGCATTTCCCACCATGCTGTTACCTATCCCTCAACCAATCTCTAATCCAGTCCCGCCCCTAGACTATGCAGCTTGCGTGTGAGCAATATCATTCGAGTGCTTGGGAATTTGTACACAGTTACAGCACTTGACCAGTTGCCTCCTCACCTCTTAACATTCCCATGAAGGATCCCAGTGGCGTGCAAATGCTGAATGGCTCTGAGGACTCCCAACGCAATGGTCACACGCTTCTCCCAGGACAGGAGAGCCACATCTTTCTGGAGAGAGGAAGGAGTCATTGGTCAATCAGAGCTGCTAATCTTCCCCACAGGCTCTAGGAAATTCACATGTTTTGGAAATATGTGCCTTGCCGGTTTCCCCCCACAGTACAGCAGCTGGGGAGGGGGGGGGGGGGGGGCGCAGAAAGCTTCACATGACATTTTACAGATATTCATATGTTTGGCAGATAAGTCATGGGGAGACACAGACTTGTCTCAAAGGCCCCCAGGAAAAGGATTCAACCGAGGGCATTCGGTCCTCACACGGGGCTCTGATGCTGGCAGAGTTATCAGCCCTGCGTCAAGCACCAACCCAGCACACTTCACGCTATAGCACAGTATGCTATGCAGCCACCTCCAGGGTGGATGGTACCGCAGCACAATTTTAGCTCCTAAAGGGAGGCAAGAACTCCCTAAATTTCAGTGAATAGCGGTTGTTTTTCTTCGCTTAGCAGGAGGCCTACTCCTCTTGCTTTGGCCATGGTTGCCACATTATGTCCCCAATGGGACTGGGTGTCAGGGTGTCATTTTGTAGCAGTTTTCAGGCTCAGCTCATGGTGCAGGGAGTTCTCTCGCATCCAAATCTCTCTAACTCTGGATCAATTTAATCCAGAACTGAATCTGGAATGGTTTGTTATGTTTAAATATTATTTTCAAACAGTAATATAGTAGAAATATTGTAACAGAATGCAGTACTTCACTGTTAATCTGGCTTCATTCCCTGATCTTTGCAGAGAGAGAAACCACTTCAGGTGATTTAATCCTGGAGTAGCAAAAAGAACAGTCAGTGAAACCAGAATAATCCTGAACTGAATGGTGCAATGGGCCATTCCAGAAGGAAAAGGGTCCGTGTGACACAAAGGAAAGGATTTGAACTTTAAAGTCCCAAGCACGAGACACCCTCCCCACATCTCTGCTTCACCTGGCCGTGCAGCGCTTTGTCCAGGGAGCCATTAGGCATGTACTGGTATATCAGGCACCGTAACTCCCCTTCTACACAGAACCCCAACAGCTTGAGAAGGTTGCTGTGGCAACAGCTAAAAAAAAAAGCAAAACAAGAAATGGCTGAAAACGTCGCAGATGAGTAGAAGATAAGAAAATATTAACACTTTAAAATGCATGTCGACACGCAACCATCACGCCTCATTGCATCGTCACCACAAACTCTTAACAGATGCCATTTTAGATCATTAAGCACACTGGTAGTTTTAAGTTTCTGGTGGGTTTCACTCGTCCCTGGAGTGTGTTTGGAACACACATTTCAGAGTCACAAATGTTTCCCCCCACGTGCTGGATGGTCAAGATTCAGCATCAGACATTGCTACTGAGAGAAATGCACCCCGAATTCACCGTGAGAGAGCCCTGCTCTATTGGCCCACACAAGGTGACGGGAGGAAAGGGGCAATTAGCACACCAGTTACCCACATCAATGGCCTATCTCCCAGCAGCAAGACCCCAGGGCAAGCTAGAAAGGAAAGGAGAGGCCCTGCAAGTGAATTAGCGTAATGGTATTCCAGGGAAACATTCCTGCAAGAGACAGCTGCAGATGTACTCACCGAAAGCAAATTTGCAGTTCTGTATGAAAAAATGTTTGAGCTGAGATCTGGCAAGTGCTGTCCAACTGTTGAAAGTGCACAGAAAAAAAAAAGTTATTTAAAAGTAGGCACTTAAGGACTGGGTAGAGAGAAGGTGGTGGTAGTGTGGAAGCAGTGAGAGAGGCAGCTCTAAGGGGGGGGAACACACACACAAGGCTTCTGGCTTCAAAAGAAATGTTCCAAGGCTTGGAGCAGAAAGCTACACCCTCAGGTGAGGCCCATGGTGAAAACTGCCACGTCTCACTCCAGCAAAACGTTACAGCAGCGCTGAAATGGGCGGGAGATGAACCGAGGCTCCTGCACTGGCGCGAGCAGCGATGAACACTACCATATCATCAGGATAGAACCTTCTCAGTATTTTGGGGGGGGGGGGGGGGGAGCATGAAAGATGGCGGCCCATCTGCTGTTCCGTATTGGTGGCCACCCACCACCTTCGGTACTGTCTGCCTCCAGGATACCTCAAGTCAGTGGCTAAGCTGCAACGGTATCGGAGAGAGGAACAGGAGGTGGTAGGGGGGGGGGGATGGGATGCAACCGTCTGTGATCCACGAGAAACGTTTGCTTGGAGATCCGGATGATGGACAGAGCACTACATGTAACATCAAAGCTTCACAGGGGAGCCAAAGTTTAAGCTGTGAATGGTGGGTTCCCATGAGCCTCTGACCAGTGATTCTCCTACGACAGAGTCAGAGCCCTGGCGCTGGGAAGTGGCTCTACCTCTCACCTGCTGCAGAGGTGCGATCTGGGGAGAGAAGGCTTCAAGGATCAGAGAAACAAAAGCATCACTAGATCTGTTTAAAAAAAAAAAAAAACCAAAAAACTGGCAAAACTAAATTGGTGGTGAAGGCGGCATTGAAGATCCAAATACTGGTGCCGATTCCAGCACAACCTGTGAGAGAATGAGGCAAGAACAGGGACGTTCTTATCAAGGGGCTCAGACCTGCTTTGCTCCACAGGCAAAGACCCTCTCTTTTCCTATAATAATGTAACCAGGGGCTCCCAAGAACCCACTGGGCAAGGATTCTTAGGGCAAGATCTAAGATAGCCGGACAAGTGCTCTGATACTGGTTTAGACAGACATGGAACACATTAACCTGCAAATGTTTGGATTAAATAGATGCACATCTAAACATGACTCGGACATAATCAGTGATACTCAGTCACAGATCTACCTTCCCAAAAAGAGGCACTGAAATGTAGATCTACACACACACACCAGCAGCGGATCCTTACCCCTTTCAACCGTTTAATAGCGTACTGTTTGTTAACTCTGCATCCTCTGTAGACATCAGCGACGGCACCAGCCTCTATTTTACTCCCAGCACTGAAGTTGTCAGTGGCTACTTTCACTTCCTCCTGGGTCCACAGCAGATCACAGTTGGGTGTGACTGGGCTTAGTTCCTGAAGAGAAGTCTGAATTGTACGCAGCTAAGAAATACAAAATAAAATGGGGTTATCCCAGCTCCATCTCCATGGGCTCTCAGAATTCACATGGAAGTGACTGCAATCCATGAAGCTGCAGGTTTGTACCCTCACGCCCACAGCAACCTTTCCACATGTCCACTACTCATGTGGTGCCCGGAGGCCTTATCTGAGCTGTCGCACAAGGGCATTTTATGAGATTACAAAACTGGACAGGGGCTACAGGAGCTTTTAATGGAGAGAAGGAAGTAGCTCCTGGCAAACGCAACTTAAAATTACAAAACATGTGAATTAAAAAATTATTGAACTTGTTACATTCAAGACAAACAACCATTGATGGTCCATCCACAAAACCACCAATCTCATCCCAATCATCCATATTATGAAGGTGGACATTATACAGACAAGCAAATCAGCTTATTCCATGATGTGACTTATACCATTTAAGATAAGAGATAAGATAAAGGTCCCAAATATTCAAGAATGATGTTTGAGCCATCTTTCTTGATGACAGAAAGTTTCTCCATAAAGAATACTGACCAGATCAATTTCAGATATGAATCCACAAAGGGCAAAGTCAACCAAATAAAGCGCAGTTGCTTACCTGTAACAGGTGTTCTCCTAGGACAGCAGGATGTTAGTCCTCGCATGTGGGTGACGACATCCGATGGAGCCCAGCACGGAAAACTTTTGCCCAGCCTGCTGCTATCCGCGTGTCCACGCGAGGTCCTCCTTCAGTCTCGTAACATAGGGAAAGTACGAGCGAGAAAAACAACAAACTGAAGGTGAACCCAACATTGTGGGGTGGTGGGTGGGTTTCGTGAGTAGTAACATCCTGCTGTCCTAGGAGAACACCTGTTACAGGTAAGCAACTGCGCTTTCTCCCAGGACAAGCAGGATGGTAGTCTTCACATGTGGGTGATTACAGAGCTCCAGACTGCCCCATGAGATCAGCAGGACCCACAGTAGCTGAACAAGGTGCCAATGGGTACAAAACAACTGCAGTGCTGTGGGAAAAACAGGTGCAGTCTGGCCCCACAGAGAGCACGATGAGAACAGTTGGGTTCAGGACTGGAATAGATTGCGAAGGACAGACTGGCCAAAAGCGCTGTCCTGGCGACTATCCCTGTCGAGACCGTAGCGAGCCGTGAATATGTGGAGAGAACTCCAGGTGGAGACCCTGCAGATTTCGGCAACAGGGTCCGCATGCAGATGGGCCACAGCCCACACAGAGTGAGCCTTCACCCTGCCAGCCAGCTGGAGGCCTGCCTGCTCATAGCAGAAGGCAATGCAAGCTGCTAGCCAGTTGGATAGGGTCTGCTTCCCCACTGCTGCTCCCAGCCTATTTGTGTCAAAAGACAAAGAGCTGGGTAGACTGCCTATGGCTCACTGTACCATCCAAGTAGAAAGTGAGCGCCTGCTTGCAGTCCAGGATATGGAGAGCACATTCCCCCGGGTGAGAATGAGGCCATGGGAAGAAAGGAGAAGGATGATTGACTGGCTGATGTGGAAAGCAGTCACCACCTTCGGCAGAAGTTTTGGATGCGTGCACAGCACCACACAATCATGAAAGAATTTCTTGAAGGGAACATACGTAACCAGGGCCTGGATCTCACTGACCCTGTGAGCAGATGTAATCGCCACCAGGAACATAACTTTCCAGGTGAGGAACTTCAGGTCACAGGATTTGAGAGGCTCGAACAGATGCCACATGAGCTCGCTAGGACAGCGTTGAGATCCCACGAGATCGCTGGTGGGCGAAGCGGGGGCTTCAGTTGAACTAGGCCCCGCATGAAATGCCAGACCACTGGCTGGGCTGAGATGGGTGCCCCGGCAACACCCTGGTGGTAGGCGCAGAGGTGTACTCGGACCGAGCTGGTTTGGGAGGTCAGACTTGGACAGGTGCCAAAGATAGTCCAGCAGGTGGGGGAGCAGTCAGGAGAAAGGGTCCAGCCCGTGGCTCCCGCACCAGGTGGAGAAATGCTTCCACTTCGAGCTGTAAGATTTCTGGGTGGAAGGTTTCCGGAATTCAATCAAGAATCTGGAGACACCATCTGAGAGCTGTAGGGGCTGGAGGATCATGCGCTCAATATCCAAGCCGTGAGAGCCAGGGCCCGGAGGTTCAGGTGGCGCAGGGTGCCCTGGTTCTGCGATAAGAGGTCGGGAGCCATCCCCAGCGAAGCAAAGGAGCCTGCCACAGACTGGGGGATCGACCGCCAGGGGAACCGGCGTTTGGTTTGTGCCCCCTCACTGACAGTCAAAAGCCGGCGGACGAGGCTTGTTGCGCCCTCGGCACTTGCTGCTGCTGGAGAAAAATTACTTCCTCAGCTTGTAGAAGGGCTTATGAGAGCCCAGCCTGGAGGACTTCCTGGCGGTGGAAGCGCCTTCAAAGGGGCTGGTGGAGAGTTGCTGAAGAGTATCATGCTGATCTTTCAGCTGCACCATGACCTCTTTCACCTTATCCTCAAACAGATTCTTGCCTGTACAGGGGAAGTCCGCAAGCCTGTCCTGAACCTCCGGTCGGAGCCCGGAGCCCGGCCAGCCATCTGGCGCCAAAGCCTCCGGCAGCTAGGCAGTCTTCGGGCTCAAAAACATCATAGGTAGACCTGACCTCATGTCTACCCACCTCAAGCCCCAGCATGGCACTAGCTGCAAGGGACTCCTGCTGTTGCTGGGGGAAGGCCCTCCGTAAACACCAGGACCTGCATCCACAGGTTGCGGTTGTATTGGGTCATGTATTGCTGGTAGGCCGCAATACGGGCAACCAGTATAGCCCCCTGGAACATTTTCCTCCCTATGCCATTGAGCTCCCTGCGTTCGCACCCCGGAGAGGCAGAAGCATGTGTCCAGGAACGTCTGGCCTTTTTAAGCGCAGACTCCACCACCGCTGATTGGTGGGATAGGTGCCGCCATTCAAAGCCCACGGTCTGTTGAACCAGATAAAATCACCTCAGCCTTCCTGTTTATTGGGGAAACAGTCACCGGTGTTCCCACATACAGAGGAGGAGCTCCTTAAAGATGTCATGGACTGGGACCACCACGATCTCCTTTGGAGCATCGATGAACTGGAGGACCTCCAGCATCTGGTGATGGGTATCCTCCTCTGACAGGAGCTGGAAGGGGATGGCCTCTGCCATGGCCCTTACAAAGCTGGCAAATGACAAGTCTTCGGGGGGAGATCGACGCCGTTCCTCCGGAGGGGAAGGCTCCGAGAAGGAGTCATCAGAGAACTCTGAGGACGAGTCAGAGGAGTTAATCGCCCCATAGGTCATAGGGACCCTCCTCCTCGCTAGGGCCCAGATGCCGAGGTCGGGGAGGGATGGTAGGCCTGGGCCCCCAAGGACATCGAAGGCTGTGTGGGGCATCGATGGACCCCCGGGCATCAAGGGGGGCATGGGCACCCAGTCCCCAAGGCCTCATCCTCCTTTGAGGACCTGGGAATCTAGTTCGCTCCAGTGGAGGGCGTTGGAGGCTGAGGAGGCATTGAAGGCCTCTCGGGCACCAGTTGTGTCGGTAGAGCGCCAAGGACATCCAGACGCTCCAGCAGGGGTGCGAACATTGAAGGCAGAGGCTCGGGCGCTGGTATGGGGGCCCATGGCGCCAGCAGCTCGATGCTCTGTAGCACTTGGACCGCAGGGTGCAATCGGCGGCGCTCAAACTCCTCCTGAAAGTCCTGGGTTGTAAGGGCTGATGGAGGGGACAAGGCATCACCGGTACATCCTCAGAAGGTTCACGAGGAGGTTTGGCACCCAGCACTGTTGCCGGTGGGGAATGCCTTGGGCTACTGGGGCCTCCGGTGGCCGGTGCTGCTTCGATGGCGGTTCCGGAACTAGACCCGTGGCGGGATGGTGACCGGTGTCTATGCTTCCTGGATTTCCAGCGCTCGGCCCGGTCTTTCCCCTGCGCCGAGGAAGACTTTGTCCCTGAGGTTAGGGGGAGGGGAGAGACCACAGAGGATTGATCTTCTTCTCCTCGGTCCTTAGGGGTACTGGAGAGCGGGACCACCAGAGGAAGAGACTGGGATGGTTCCCCGCGGTCCTTGGGTGTGGAGGATACCGAAGCGGAGAGTTTTGGAGAGCTGAAGAGCTCCATTTTATCCAGGCACGCACGACGCCCTTTGGGGGTCATTTGGTCACAGAAACACCCCAGCACATCATGCAAGGCCCCCAGGCAGAGGATACACACCTCATGTGGATCTGTAATGGACATGGGCACTGGGGGCACAGTCAAAAACCTGACGCCATCCAAAAAAAAAAAAAAAGGCTGGCACAAGGCCAATGACTGATGGGCACCACAGGTGCAGGAGTTGGGAATCAACTGCAAATAATGAAGACAAAAGCCAAGGGTACCTACCGAATGCGAAGGGGACCCAGACGCAGAGAAATCCCCGAAAAGACAGGAAAAAAAAATATTTTTTTTGAGGATTTGGAGCTCCACAACCACGAGGCTACTGCAGCATGGAAAAGAAGAGACTGATGAGAGACCTCGCGCGGACAACAGCGGGCTGGGCATGCTCAGTCTGCCAGTCAAAGTTCCTAGAAACTTTGACAAAAGTTTTCTGTGCCGGCTCCATCGGATGATGTCACCCACACGTGAGGACTAACATCCTGCTGTCCTGGGAGAACACCTGTTACAGGTAAGCAGCTGCGCTTTACTGCTATCTTACCCTCTAGCACAGAACTATATGATAAGAGAGGAAGGGCAGTTAGTTAACAATATGGGGACGATTTTGAGTCGATGCAAAAATGTATTGTTTTTTATTCTGCCTTTCATGACATTTCAAAGCTGTTTTGCATGTAGATATTTTCTTATTCCCAAAGGACTCACTATCCAAGTTTGTACCTAATGCAATGGAGGTTGTGAAGTGGCTTGCCCAAAGTCACAAGGAGTTATCAGCAGGATCTGAACCCAGGCTTCCCTGGTTCTCTAGAGCCTGCTGCTCTAACCATTAGGCCACTCCTCCCCTGTGTGCCCATGTATCTCGAGCTGGAGAGAACCCATACACCTAGTCTCTCTTGGATGGTTAGCTCATGATACACAGGGCAAAGTTATCTGCATGCCACATGAATTTTTGGCCCTGCACTTTGTGTGGCTGGGAATCTGGGAACCTACCTAGAATCTGAAAATTAAATTCTAACACATAGTTCAGTCCCCCAACCACACCATGCCCCTAGGAAGGCCGAAGTTGAAGAGTGGCTAAGGACTGCCACCAAGTGAAAACTAGTCTGCTGTATTTAGCCGCTCTGTAGTGGAGCCTTTTCCACAGAGAAGATTGAGCATCCCCACCTTGATTAGCCGGTGAGGTTCCTTTCAAACTTGTCCATAATCACACAGCCCCACACAGCTGAGACTATGCATTTCACCACTCTGAAAAGCCGCTTTAAATCCAGACTAACTTAGTCAGAGGACAGCGCATTACCTCGGTGGGATCTGAACTGTGCCTGGACTCCAAGGACTGTAGGAGATCCCAGAGGGGCGATGGCGGATGCGTCAGCGTGCAAGAGAGACACCCTGAAAACACAAGATTTCATTCTGTTGTGACATATTTCAAGGAAGTGGCTCCAAAATCATCATTGCGCCATGTGGCCAGCACGCCTCTTGTTTTCAGACACAGGTACTTGTTTTTGGGGGATCGATGCTTGGGAATGCCCCGGTGATAAGAAGAGCTAAAAGTCTGGGGGTTCCCCCCACATGAAACTGTATTGTGACCCTCAGCTTGACTCTTCTAAATTTACTAATTCAAAATAATTTTACACTCAGGTAGAATAAAATACAGAGCGAGAGGAAATGTCTTTCTGACATAGAAGATGGCATGCAGAGAAGGACCTTTTGGGCCACACAGTCAACCCGGTTTCCCTGCCTAAATAAAGGTGTCGACCCCTTGCTGGCGATTCATGTTTGTTGACCCTCACTTTCTCTTCTTCCTGGAAGCTTGATGGAGCAGGACCAGTGCTCTGTGCAAGAAGGCTTCTGTCTTCTCCCCTTCGTGGCCCCCCCCCCCCTAATGTTCCATGAGAGCGACTCCATAGGCAAAGCAGTCACAAGAGATGAACACACAGCGACCGCCCCGAGTCCCAAGCCAGGGACACCACTCTGCCCTTTTCAGTCAGTCTGTGGCACATGAAACCAGAGCATCGTTTTGTCCAGCGACTGCCCTGCCCATAAAGGGGCTGATGCAGGAATCTGGACATTAAAACACTGTGGCTGTATTCTAATGCTCAGATTCAGTTTTTGTTTTGTTTGTTTTTTTTAATCCTGATGCAGCAGGCTAACGATATCCTAATGTACTGGGAGTTAAAAAAAAAAAAAAAAAAAAAAGCGAGCTGCTTGTAAAATGTGAGTTTGGCACAGGCCGAATGCACATTTTAACTCAGGAAGGGGAGTGGAAGGCTTCTCCGACAAGCAGATCGGCTCTGGGTATATGCTGACTTAGCCGGCTATCTGGCCAGATTCGTCGCTACTGCTTACCTTGATAAGCTGGTACTTATCCAGCTATCTGGCGCAATTTGCCAGAAGAGCATTTGAACAGCGAACTGTGCAAGATAGCTGGATAAGCCAGTACTTATCCATGAAGTGTTTGTGCCATTTGTTTCCATATTTCTTTCTGGTTTTTACTGGTTTTAAGTGCCAGCGCAGTGGCACTGGAAACTTAACTCCATTTCTGATCCTAGAGTTAGATTTCCAGTGCTAAGAAGATGCTGGCCGGGCCAGCACACCTGTCTGCATCAGGGAGTAATGCTTAATGCCCTCATTAGCATGGGATTTCCACGCGAGGACACTATGCAGTATTCCCATTTTAGAGCACTCATTTTGTGAGCATAAAACTCCTTACTGCATGAGCAGTAAAGCTTACTCTCACAAATGCAGGAAAAGCTGAGCATTGGCCAGAGCGCATCTTTCTGCATCGGCCCGAGAGTTTTAAAACTACTCCAACTCACATTTCTTCTACCTGTTAATCCCCAATATCAAATCCGAAATTAATGACATTCTGCGCTTTGCACTCTTCTCTTTGCAGAAACCATATGTAAAAAAAATTTAAAAATAAAAAAAGACTTATAGCAGAAGCCTCAGTGACTGAGGGCTGGAACTCAGAGGGGTACATTTAAAAAAATAAAGCGCAAGCGCATACTTTTGTTCGCACACCAGACGCAAACAAAAGTATGCTGGACAAATGTGCACCCCCTTGCGCGCTCGACCCCTGCGAGCGCAGCCCGTTCCCTCCGAGGCCGCTCTGAAATTGGAGCGGCCTCGGAGGGAACTTTCCTTCTGCCTCCCTCCACCTTCCCCTACCTAACCCACCCCCTCAGCCCTATCTAAACCCTCCCCACCTTTATCGAAAAAGTTACACCTGCCCGAAGCAGGCGAAACTCGCAGGCGCCAGTGACCCGCTGGCGCGCCATCATCCAATCCGGGGGCTGGTCCGGAGGCCTCAGCCACGCCCCCCTAGCAAAGCCCCGGGACTTACGCACGTCCCGGGGCTTGCACGCGCCGCCGAGCAAGCCCCGGGACTTACGCACGTCCCGGGGCTTGCACGCGCCGCCGAGCCTATGCAAAATAGGCTTGGCGCGCACAGGGGTTTTTTTTTTAAGGGTTACGCGCGTAACTTATGCACGTAACCCTTTTAAAATCCGCCCCAGAGCACCCAGAGAAAACAAAAGGCTCATTACCCAATGGGATAGGAAAAATGTTTCATAAACTAGACTCCACAGTTTATCACTAGAGGGGCATTTTTAAACCTTTATTCTGTCTGGGTGCAACACAGCACTGCCTAACCCACCTGCCACTGGCTGACTGGAAAGGAGAGGAAACAAGAGGCGTGCAGCTGCAAGGCTGCGAGATGCCACATGTGCGCAGCCGAGAAAATCTGCAATAAAGAGAAGTTTCAGGGCCCTGGGGTACCAGGACTTTTGTTTCTCAAGTGGATCCAAAAACACCGTGGTTCAAGTGACAACCACAAAGCGAGGTAAAGGCTTCTGACACGTCATACCTTGCTTCCTTATCGCTGCTAACACACCTGGGTTTGTAGAGTCTGGTGTTGGGAATTCACTGCATTTCTTCCCCTCGCGATCAGAGCTGCTTCCTGCACAAGGGAGGGATCTGACGCCATTCCCAGTAGTTTCGGCAGAGGTTTGGTAGGAAGGGAACGACCTCCCTGCAAGGCAATAAGAGTATCCTCACACAGGTGTCAGCCTTCCGGCCATCCACGTCAAAGGAAGGCTGTAGCCACACTCAGGCCCAGATTTAAGCGCAGGTAACAGGCAGCTGCCTATTGTGCCAAAGATGCAGAACAAAGAAGAACCTGTCTCTGCTTGCTTTAGGGCCAAGGGGAAGCACTGCCATGGCAGCCTATCAACATCAAAATCTTAAATCCAGCTCTGGCCACACTGAGATCTGAACAAAGTGCTTTCATCATCTGCTTGCAGGGGAACACTATACCTCACTTCCTTTTAGCGTGCAGACGGTTTCACACTTCTGCTTATAACATGCAAATTTAAGAAGTCTGCAACCTTTAGTTTAAAAAAAAAAAAAAATATCCCCAGGAAATCACTGTGTGCTTTGGAACTAAAGTTTTTACATACACAAAAGCAAAACATCTATGAAGGCATCACTTGGGAAAAACGGAGAGAAAAAAAGTCCCGTAAGCTCCCTAGAGAGAGCAAAGGTTTGCGTGCTCTCAGTGGTGGTGGGGGAGCCTGATAGCAACATTCCAACTTGGCCAGCTTGAGTCAAATAAATTTAAGTGCCTTTTCATAAAAGATTCAGCAATGTTCCCCTGTACTGAATAACAAAATCCGAGGGAATTCCAATATTGCTGGAAAACAAAGCTCCTGACTTGCATAGAAGGTTTCACTCCGGCACATGGGGCATGAAGGCTACCTACTGAGCAATAATGGCCACTGCCTCACTGGGAAGGATATGGGGAAAGGGAATACCTGCAACATGCTCCAAGAATAGCAAACAATGGGGCCGACGTAATAAAGGTGCGCTGAAGCTGCCGCGGGTTTGTAGGTGCGTTCTCGTGCAAAGCCCGATACAGGGATGTAATAAGGGTTTTGTGCACGGGGAAAAAAAAAAAAACCGCGTATGAATGCGCTCACAGACCCGCGGGTTTTCCTGTGCGAATGCACAGGCATGCAAACAAGGCGATTAGCTAATCATAGGCAATGCAGGGAGCTGCGCCAATGCTACTGCGGGTTTTTTTACCGCCATGGTCATGGCACAAATTAGGTCTCCCCGAGTCGGAGTTGACACTTATTTCGGCATCCGAGCGTCCTGAAAGCCACCTTGCTGAGCGCCCGCGTGTCCAGCTTAGCTAGGTGCTTTTCTGGACATTGGAACAGCCAACTTAGGTAGGTGCTTCCCTAGGCGCCCGAAGGCATACATTCGCAACCAAGTAAAGCACCTAGCCTTACTGTTGTCGCTTGGGTGCTGAGCTAGGCGCTTACTTGTTTGCGAATGTATGCTGTTGGGCGCCCAGAAAGGCGCCTAGCTACCATTGCCAAGTAAGCGCCTAGCTCAGCGCCCAAGCGGCAACAGTAGCTAGGCACCTTTCTGAGCGCCTGATCGTGCAGATTTTTCTGCCACGAACAGAGCACGAGCGGCCTGATAAGCGCCTACCTCAGCTTCAGAGTAGCCAGCTTAGAAAAGCGCTTTTCACGGCATCCGAAGTAGGCGCTTCCCTGAGCGGACAGATACACGGCCAGAAGAGCGGCAAGTTTGTCAAGAATTAGCAACCATGAAAATATTTACCCCGTTTTCTGCAGCACAGTTATTGGAAATTTTTAAAAATACTTTCCAGGGTCATACTTTCACTTAATAGGGAGACCTGCTCGCTCACTTTTATGCGTGGATTATCGACATGGGTTTTGAGTGTGGATGCGGCCATAGGCCCTGTATCAACGCTTAGGTAGCACATTTTTCCGTACGTGCGCGGATTTTCTGCGTGCAAGTCATTTGCATAATTTGTTTTTTACATCCCGCAGAAGTGGCAGCTTCAGCCACACACGGTGATCAAAACCTATGCATAACGAGCGCCTGTCTTGCCATGGGTTTTATTATATCGGCCCCAATATATTTTTAGCACATTCTGATATGGGATTTTTTTTTTTTTTTAAACTATGTAACAGACTCAAAAGGCATTAAAGCATTTTCCCATACACACAAAATGGGAGGGGGGGGGGGGAATGTGAAGTACATGTGACCCACTGTTCTTTATAAAAATTTAATATGGTTTTTCTTAACTGGCTTACAAAGGTGTTTCGGTAAGCAAAGGCCTGAGATTATGGACTATTGTACTGGTGCGTACATATGGACTTTGTGGCAAGAGGTAGCAGGGATTAAGACCTGGGGCAGCTATGGTTTCCAGAACTCTAGCCTGCTTTAACTTCACTAGATGCCCTCAGGCAGACTTCCACGGGGGGGAGAATCAATAGTAATAGTAATCACTCACCTAATGTCTTCACTTAAACAAAAAAAAAAAAAAAAAAAGTTAAGCGACAGTACCCTGAACTATTTGTAAGCACTAATGTTTAGAGGATTCAACACTGCAGGGCACTGGATCACTCACATTTCAATATTACATCCTTGGCTCTGTGCAGTTCCAGCTTCTCCAGGAGTTCCAGCAGTTCCTGCACCGTGTGCAACCTCTGCCCCCACCACCACATCAGCTCCCTGGTTATACTGATGCCGCATTTCTCCAGGGACTTTATTTTCCTCAGTTCAGTCTGGTCAGTTATCACATAGGATGCTAAAACAGGCAGAGGGCAGCCAGTGAGTCAAAGACAGACAGGGGGAAGGCAATACTTTTAAATATGGACTGAAAATTAAAGTGGTGCACATCTTTTATAACAAATAAAATGCAAATGTAAGACATAAATATATATATCTGATTAAAAAGAAAAAAAGAAATCCTGAGAATCAGACGAAGAGAGAAAACAGATGAGCTAAGAAGCCAAGTTTATAGTTTGAAAATTCTACTGCAGCTATTGCATCGGCCTCTCGGTTACTAAGGTGCACTCAGCAGAGGTCCATTTTCCCGCAATCATGCTTACTTTTCAGATGATACAAGAGGGAGTTTTGGGCACCAAAAACATGTGTATCGCTTAGCAGCCTCACATGGAATTGCTGTGCTAATGAAGACATTAGCTATTACTCTGCTCCCATGCAGAAAGGCGAGAGCATGGGTTCTTAGCACTGGAAAAGTAAATCAGACTGATGCAATATCATTACATAAAAAAAAAACAAGCATCCAAACTGGGCACACGTTTTCTTTGAAGGCAGACACATCCATCTCTCCTGGACGTTCAATGCAATAGGAAAGTGAGCTGCCGTGCTAAAAGGGATGCGCAATAGGTAATTTCTGCGTCCCTAGTGCTCTTCATTGGGTGCCCAGGAGACATGGAAGGGCTGTTCCCAATTGGTCCTTTTCACTGACACTTGAAGAAGTGAATATTAAGTGCCCGACACTTAATTTATTCACTCATTCACTTGCTGCCGGCAGGGGTTCCAGTTGGGCCAGACCTTGGGGATGCTGCTTTCTGTGGTTCCTCCTATGAGGAATCACAGAAAACAGTATTTATTTTTTGGTTGAGCTCTTGAGCACAGCAGGCTTAACACCAGCTCCTGGGCAGGCACTAAATTTGCCACATTAAAATGGGCACCTTGGCCGCATGACAATTTTTGGCATCACGGAGTAATAGCTAATAGCCTTATTAAGTGGAATTTGCATGTGATGAGACCTATTAGCTATGCGCTCGATTGGACATGCATTTGGGACGCAATAATCCCCGTATTGTATCGGGGGATATTTTAATGTGCCAAAACACACGTCCAATAGAGTGTTGCCCAGTGCACTAGCCTGAACGCACTATATTGCATTGGCCTGCTTGTGAGAGGTAGAGTCGAGTTTCCAGGACTAATGTTAGTCTAAGGGTGGAAGCTAGAGCTCTGGTGCCAGGATTTAATGAACAGAAAACACGCTTTGTGCACGTATTTTATAAATAAAATATGATTTGTGCACACACACACAAAAAAAAAAAAAAGTTTCCTGCTCACAAAATAGGAGGGAAAGGTGGCTTTTCCTCTGCCCCTGCTCTTGTGTGTGTGCTTATAAACTCCTCCGCTCACATTTTAACTTGGGTTTATACAATCTGTTTTGTAACACCCTATGCATTAGAACTCCATTTGCTTACTGCATCCGGAGAGGCACTTTTTTTTTTTTTTAAAAACTCTGAATTTCATATCTTTTTATATCTCGCCTGAAGTTGGGCACTCTCCTCAGGCGTGCAGCAAGACACCAGGCTAAAGTGCAGCGTTCAACCGACCAAAAATGACTTTTTTTTTAAGCAGGTGGTTTAATCCTCCCACTTTGGCAATGGTTATAATACAATCATCCACCCAGAAGGTAGGAGTGGATTCACCAAGGTAGGCAAGTGCCTATGGACAGCCTGGCTTCACTGCTGTAGTGCCCCACTGTCCTGTGAGAGGGGGCAGGGGAACAGCTGAATGTCCCCCTGCCTAAGGCAGCCAGGGATATAAATTTGCCACTTCCACTGGGGTCAGATAGCAGAGCAATAACCCCCCCAATTGTACAAGTCTCAATCGTGGCCAAAAGGCCAAGAAAGACCCAGACCTTGCTTCTGGAAGTTAGCCAGAGAAAGGCAAAGAAGCAATGCAAGTATCAAGTACATCTTGAAGTGCTCTATTGCCATTTTCTAATTATTTCAGTTCAAAAACAAGTGTACAGTGTTTGGACTGACCAGTACTGTGGTGAGATAACAGTAACCAATGTTATTAACAGCAAATAACGTACAGCTTAAGCAAAGTATTATCCCTATTTTTCGTTGTTATAGCTCTGCTAGATACTGTACAAACAGATACAGGAGAGTCCCTGCTACCGGGAGCTTACAGTGCAGACAAAACACGTGGGCAAGGCAAATAGGAGGAAGCTTAACGTGGATCAGTCTGCTCTGCCTGGTTCGGAAGAAAGCAGCTGTCCATCAGGGGAAAGAGAAGGTTTCAGCTGTCCCCACAGTGTGAACATATATACAGGGTGCATATGAAGGGGGCTGTTATCAAGGAACAGTGCGGCTATCACAGACAAATTAGTCAGGCGGCGGCAGCAGCACGGTATTTCTGGCTGGTTTCACTTGCATTCAGAAAGAGAGGCACTAGTCGGATGGCATTTTATTTGACTTGATTTTAAAAAGCAAGCACCTTTTATTCCAAAGAAGCGCAGATAGTAAGAAATAAAAACGGTCAAAAGGAGGAAGAACTAGGAATAAGCAAAGCAGAAGGAAGAACCAAATCGTGACCACAAGTATCAAAAACAAAACGCAAACTTTCCTCCTCTATATAGCGCACTTTGCCTACTGCGGTTTTAGGGGAAGGAGTAGCGATACTGGATCCACACCAAAAAAGAAAGAAGCGAAACTCCCGCACGCCCACATCCGTGCTGCAGGGGTGCCGTTTCTTAAGTGAGCGTATGAAAAGAAACCAAAACCGCTGCCCCATCCTCGCCCTTCATTAAAATTAATTACCCCCGTCCCGAGAGAGCAACCCAGTCTAGCCCTGGCCCACTGGACCTTCTGCCTCCTCACCGAAGCGCATCCAGTCCCAGTCACTCAGGCAGTCCATGATCCGGCAGAAAACCTCCAGCACCGGGGGCGGCAGCTCCATCAGCGAAACCGGGTCCATCCCGTTCACAGCCATCCCAGAGCCGCGAGTGCTTCCGACAAGTCCGAGCTATGCCCCAGACGGCCGCATCTCCCCGCCCTTCCGCCGGGAGGGGGCGGAGCCTAGCGCCCCGCCCACTGCTTCTTCCGAAGAGGGGGTCAGATGAGGCTAAAGGAGGGACGCGACAGCCAGGGGAATCTCCCTCTCCACCTTTATTTCCAGGTAGCCTGACGGCTCCCTGACCACCTCACTCTAATGCTGGGGAAGTTCACAGCAATCGTGAGCTGGAGTGGAGGCGTGGCCTAACGATTAGTACAGTAGGTTGTGAGCCAGCGACCGAGTCCCCCTGATGCTCCTTGTGACCCTGGGCAAGTCACTTTACTTTCAATGATCTCGGGTACAAACTTTTTAGAGCTCTGTTTGCTAATCATTTACCCCCATAGACACAAAACCGAGAGAAAAACCTTTAGATTGTGAGCCCTCTGGGAACCGGGAAACACGGTCATTTCCTGAAAGGTGGAATACAAATCAAAATGTTCTGGGTCTGCCTAAACTTCCCGTGCAATGCACCACACCAAAAATTAACCTTTTCATCATTTATTGAAGTTGCTGATTGCAGCCTTTGCCTGGCAATTATTCTACAGTGAACATAATGTATACAAATTTGAGTGGCATGGGGGAAAACTATTTTAAAGTTTAGAGAGGGGTGTTTTGAAACCTTTTTTGGATGTTTGGCCTGTGAGACAAGAGTAGGTGCAGTTTTTGCAACTTTTTTTCTGCTGAGGTTTACTGTGTGGAAACAGAATGTAAAAGCAAAATTGATGTTAACTAAAGAGGATTGTCAGCAGTAAGCTGATAGCACAGCCATGTAAAGCCACCCAAACAGAGAGAAGGGGCTTTATACTGCTCCTAAAATTCAGCATCTCTGACATAGAAAATTCACAGGAGAGGAAAGGAGATTAGCCTAGGTAGGACAGTGTTTCCTGAAATGGTGAAAGCCAGCAAAAAAAATCACCATTTTGCGGAATTCACTAAACCCTGATTTCTTTTTGTATATTTGTAGTTGCTAATGTAAAAAATACAATTAATAGCATAAATGCAATCAATAAAGATACAGTAGAAGACATAACTACCATAATCATCATGGGGTTTATTGAACCAAAATATCAGTATTTACAGTAAATTGCCTGATTACATTGCTGTATAGATGACTTGATAACTATTGTTCCCCCTAGGAGACTCATAAATAAACTGAGCAGCCGAAGTGCTTACCTGCGGTAGAAACTGGTTGAGGGATAGACAAGGGTAGTGCGAAGGCTAAATGGATTTCACTTGGTGAAAATAAAGAGTAATGAGTGCAGTGCCTCAGGGAATGAAAGAAAGGCCTTAGAGAATCAAGACCTTTTGCCCCATCATCCTTGCCACTCACCTGCCCACCCTGTTTTACTTATATAGGCTTTTTAGAAGGATGGAGGCCTGATATCTTGCAGCTTTATTCAGTTATATAAAGTTGTCCTTTCCTCAATTAACCCAACCTAAAAAAATATCTTTTGAAGTAGCTTTAGATCTTAAACCTTGGTTCACCCTAAGCATGGCCTTGCTGATTTTAACTTTTGCCTAGATTGTAAGCTCCATAGAGCGGGTACTGCCTCTCATGCTTATCTGTGCCTAGGGTGCCCCAGGCAAAGCCTCACTTCACCCGGTTTGCTGCACAGCTCCTGCTCTCATGTTGGAACAGGCTGGGCCGCTTGTTGGTCCGCACAGGTAGTGCACGCACACGTCCAGGTGCAGAGAGGGAGCATATAGAAGGGAGCCGTCAGTGTGCACCTTGCCCCGCTGAGTTCCATATTCCAGTGCCCCCGTCGGTCTGGTGCCCGCACTAACAGCCCTGTCTGATAGTGCTATAGAAATGATTGGGGGCAGTAGTAGGGTACCCATGGTTTGGTAAGTCGTGGGAGGGTGGTGTGGATGGCAGGAAGACAGAGGGAAGTGTTCACAGCTGATCAGGCCAGCTGCTGAACAACAGTCTGAGATGACAACTGTGCCAGGCTAGGAAGATGGGCGGCAGAAGCATGGCAGCAGAATAAGTACTTTGAGGAAAAATAACTAGCAGTTAAAAAAAACAAAACGTTTACCATAAATATTGTGGTCTACATGGTAAGAGTCAACAAAGTAAGAAAGTGCCTTACTCTGCTGCCCTGGTGCAGTCAGATGTCGTCAGTACAAGAGCAGCCACCGGAAACTGCCTTGGGGAAGTCAGACCAGACTATTTCCTGTAAAACTTCTAGATTTTGCCCAAAATTGTTCTTACAAAAATAGTGCTGGTACAACGTACTTGTTATTACTGTCTGTATCTTTCTAATCTTCTTACAATCCCCTGGAAACAACAACAAATTCAACCTTCACTCTGAACTTGATTTTTGCTGATTAGATTTTGTCCTAATCTCGGAGCTGGAATTTCCCTTTGTCCCGTCAGTCACAGATCTAATATCACTGCCATGAATCATTTCTAGAGCGTTAGTGCCATACACATAAAAGAGACGGTCTCTCCTCCGTGGAGCTTACAATCTAGGCAAGGCACACAGACCACGCAGATAAGAAGCTCTGGGTTAAAATCAGCAAGAGTATGACCCGGAAAAACCAGAGCCAGAACAAACTGGGTTATTAGGCTGAGTTAACTGACAAAAAGAGACTAGTGAGGAGAGCTGCAGGAAGACAGGTCTTTGTGCAAGAAAAATGAGAGCGTGCGTGGGGCTCAAAGTCAGATACATTAACCTTTCAGGCACTGGATCCTTTTAACAGAAACAAATAACTGGAGTAAAAGATCCAAATTGCTCGACTTGTACATTCAGATAACTCCATGGTACATAATAAGCACATTCTAAACAAAGGGTGGATTGAACTTCAGTCTGTACAGGGAGGTCAGGTTAAGGAGGAAGGGGTTTGTGAAAGGCCCCCATGTAAGGATAATTTTAGGCAAGCTAGTTAGATCTCCGGAAGACTTTGTAACCCAAATAGACAGCTATGGATCAGAACAGACTCCAGTGATTGATAAGTGTGATTTGAGTGCAGGGATGCTACAAAGGCATGACACTATCACCATTTCTTCCCTCATTCCTGAGACTTCCTGGCCCCAGTGTGCTGATAGAGTGGGGATCCCCCCCCCCAGAAATATTTGGTGACCCTGGGAACCTCAAAGGCCATAACATTTAGTATTTCTTATCACCTGGGAAGATCAAATGCTAAACACTAGTACCCATACCAATGAGCTGATAATAAATTAAACAATCGATGTCCTTTACCAAATGGGAGATCAAAAGACTGGTACTGAAATACCTTCCTGGGTAAAAGTGCAAATTAAAGCACTTTTATTATTCTTTGATTAATGTTCTATCTTTAATTCTGTCTGTCTCCTATTTACTTGTATTGATTTATGTACAGCTTACTGTGATACTGTATTCAATGTTGATATTACTTTGCTGATTTATTATCCAGATATTTACAACATTTAGTAAATTAAGTTTTGTTTTTGCAATATTTGTTTCTGCGTGTTCTGTGACATAATATAAAATATACCCCCACGCGACCACCGTGCACCAATATTGGGGATGGGATTAGTGACTGATTATCTAACACTTTGGTAAACATAGTCAGAAAGCAACAAAAAGAATTTGTGTCCTTTTTGCTGTTAATGCTGGGATCATGTGTAAGTCTAGCACTACTCCGGGTGACCTGGCTTTTGATAGCATATCTGGCTGGTCTAGTTACGAACAATTTAATGTTGCAGCATAATTACTGAACCAAGTAGACACTGCAGATTTAAGGGAACTTATAGCACTGGGACAAAATTCTGATTTGATTTCAGAGATTGTTAACTGTCTTTTCCTGAGAAGGGTGGCAAATGTCAGGAACTATTTGGAATCAGGTCTTATGCTTTTGTCTGATTGCCATTGCAATGAAGAACTGCTGTCTGCTTAATTCCAGGAGCAAGGAACTGCTCCGGATCCTGGAATCACAGCCCAGTCTCAATTTACACTTGTAGTAGACCTGCACAATTGTGTAGGGATTCAGAATTGTGTCATGGGGGGAACATAGGGGCGCCACTATTGGAGATATTGACAATTCGGTTGCTGTAGCAGCAATTACTAGTGTTAAAAGTTTTAAAACTTGAAAGGACACAGGGAGTGAAGGGGTTAACAGCAGAGAGAAAGGAGGGTGGGGGATGCAGAAAAGTGTTTCTCCTACCCAAATACAGAGGGGGAAACTCCTTTTAATGAATTGATCTTTCAGTTTAAAAGTTACCAACAGACTGCTGGGGAATTACAGATATTTGCAGAAACAGAACTTGATTTGGCAAGAATGTTTGATTTCATTTGCAGTAAAGTAAAATCTCTGTCTTGTCAGAACAGGGAATGTATACCTCTCAATGACTAGCATTGAATTTGTACACAAACTAATAAAGGTTTGGTTTCTATAAGCGCTGGGTAAATACGTGTGTGAAATGGATCAGCATCGCTCTATGGTTCAGTTTTCTTTTTCATTTCTGCATCAGACAGATGTGCAACGTTCCTGCTACAAGAAAGAGGAGACGAGATTAAAAGAAAGTTGTTCTGGTCCTGAATCAGACCGGAACGCCTGTCATGTGACCAAATGTGTTCATAAATGTTTATATTTTATCCCTATTATATGTATATATGGCAGAATGAGTTGAAACATGCAGTTAGTTTCTGAGTGCCTTGCTTTTTGAACAAAGCAGATGTTTGTAGCCCTTTATACAGAGAGCTGATATAAAAGATGAGATAAGTTTCCTTCTTATCTTATTGCTTCAAACATTATAGAGAGGGATGTCCTCCTATTATATAATTTCTTTTACTTCATTTTATTTTTGTTTATTTCATATCAGGTATTAATTCATACACATGCATCTGACTTAATGATGGGCATGCAAAGGTTTTGCTTTAACGGCAAGCTTCAAGAGCACTGTCTCGAAAGAACTGTACACACTAAGACCCCCTTCAGCCTTTCATTTTTGGACTGACGTGCTTAGAAGTTATGCATAAGCTCTGTCCTCATGTTTTCCTGTTTTTGTTTCATGAAGCAATATGTCTCCTTTTGAAATGTAATAACCAACTATCATGATGAAATATTTTTATGAGTCACTTAGTTAACATCTGGTCACAGACCTACTTGCAGATGCCACTCTTTTGTTGCTCACATACATGTTAGAGCCTGAATTGATGCAGTTTTATTGGTCCTTAGTTGCTATTCTCTGTGTCCCTGGTATTAGCTGTCTGTATGTTCTCACAACATTCAGAGAGTACTTTTTACTGTGATATTTGACCTGCACCACTCGCCCTCCTGAGGTGGGCATGTCAGTCCTTTGGGAGAAATCATGAAGGGCAATGCATAATATTTTTGGAAGCACAGCATTCTTACAAACCAACTCTAGGATGGCAGCTCCAACCGACCTAAATAGTACTGAGGGCTGTAGGCAGTGGTCATCTCCTCTTACCTAGCAGCCCTAAGACTAAGAAAAGATGGTCAGTGACTCAGATCTCTCGCCCTCTTACTCCCTCTCTCTCTCTCTCTCTCTCTCTCATCCCTTATGCCTTAATGTAAATTCTCAGCTTTTATGCTCTTTTTTGTTAATCATCTCTATCTACAACTTTTATCGGTCGCTTTTTCTTCTAGGTCTTATTGGTTTTCCTAAAATAAAGGGTTTTTTCCCTACATTTTTCCCCACCATTCCTCTCCTCCATCCCTCACTGCCTCATGTAGTTTGTTCGCATCTTGACAGTTTGCACACTGAGCTGAGTGTAGCCTGCATAACAAAAGCTCCACAGGTGCTATTATTTGGATGTTTCTCCACCCTGCAACGAAATATGGTCTCCCATCTCCCACTGGCAGTGTAGTATAGCTTGCTAATTTTTTATTTTTTTTTAGATTTCCAGAACATTTAAACACGGGTGTGACTTACACTCCCCCACCCACCAGTGTTACAAGAGGTGAAAAACAAAAACAAACTTCTGTTTCAAAAATCTATCCTAATTCTTTCTTGCAAAGAATAAGCTCCAACAGCACGTCCGACGTCATTTGTACACTGCGGCACTGACAGACACCCCCAAAGGCCTGGCCAGGGCTGTGAGGCTTAGCCAAAGCTGTGGCTTTTCTAGGCAAAGCCGTGTGGGAAGGTTATTCACCCAGGCGGAGCACGCCCTGCTTCCCAGGCATATTATTTCTGCATTACAAAAATGAAAGGATTTCTTAGATTAAATAGATCCTGGTATATTTATACGAGTGGTTTTTGGAGTGGGGATGTGTTGTAGCGGTTTCAGGCTGCTTGTGCAAACTCAAACCTTTACTTGTGGGAAACAATTTTGAATTATTATAATTTGTCTAACTTTGTTTTCTTATTTATTTAATGATTTTATTAGCTTTGAATGCAACATACAAAATACATTTTCAAATATGTTAGAACATAAGAAATTGCCATGCTGGGTCAGACCAAGGGTCCATCAAGCCCAGCATCCTGTTTCCAACAGAGGCCAAACCAGGCCACAAGAACCTGACAATTACCCAAACACTAAGAAGATCCCATGCTACTGATGCAATTAATAGCAGTGGCTATTCCCTAAGTAAACTTGATTAATAGCCGTTAATGGACTTCTCCTCCAAGAACTTATCCAAACCTTTTTTGAACCCAGCTACACTAACTGCACTAACCACATCCTCTGGCAACAAATTCCAGAGCTTTATTGTGCGTTGAGTGAAAAAGAAATTTCTCCGATTAGTCTTAAATGTGCTACTTGCATATTTCTTAAATTAAATTAAATTAATCCTGCGAGGCAGCTCTTGTTAAGGCAAGATAGAAGTGTCCATGTGAAAACAAGCCTGACAAAAAATAAACTTCCAACAGGAAAAAAAAACTAAAAACCCCGTGTTTGGGTTTTGTTCACTGTTATAAGGAGGGCCGAATGCTGCACCACAGGAAACTGTCGCTTTCCAGCAACTGTGCTGTCTGTGCCAACTCCTGCTCTGTGTCACTGCCAGTAATCCTGCTTCCGGTTGCACAATTTCATTCCGTTCTTAGTTTTCAGCCTCCCATTGCTCAGGTTTGTGCCGGGCATTCTGCTGCCTAGGGCCAGTTCTTCCAGTGCTTCTCAGCCCGGCACTAGGGGGTGGGGCACATCCACCATGAACAGGCATGAGATAGATCTGCACGCATTGCTTCAATTATATGCAAAGTTACCTCATGCCTGTACATGGTGGAGTTCCTGGAACCCTGACTGACTAGGCATATCCTGAGGAATGGGATTGAGAAGCACCGGTCTAGGGTGCCAAAATTCCGGGAAAAGAGTCCGCAAAAACCTCCAGGTGCCACCTACCCACTTTTAAGGTATGGCACTGCAAGAAAAAACAGAATGGATGCTGAGTTCAGGGGGTTGAAGACAGGAAGCTGGTGGGCTGGGGGATTTGTGGAGAGCGCATTCTTGGTGGGTGAGGGTGGGGTGAAGACAGAGAGAGAATTTTGGTTAGGTGGGGGTAGAGAGAGGAAACATAGAAACATAGAAATGACCGCAGAAGAAGACCAGACGGACCATCCAGTCTGCCCAGCAAGCTTTCACACTTATTTTCTTTAAACTTATCTGTTACTCTTGTCCCTTGTAAATAACTTTTTGGTTCTATTTCCCTTCTATCCCCACCATCGATCTATTTCCCTTCCACCCCCGTCATCAATGTAGTTAGCAGTGCTGGAGTTGCATCTAAGTGAAGTATCTAGCTAATTGGTTAGGGGTAGTAACCGCTGTCATAGCAAGCTACTCCCACACATGTTTATCTAGCCTGTGCAATTCAGTCCTTGTTGGTTGTTGTCCGAATATAAATAATTTTTTCATCATTCTCCCTGCCGTTGAAGCAGAGAACTATGTTGGATAAGCATTGAAAGTGAAGTATCAGGCTTATTTGGTTTGGGGTAGTAACCGCTGTATCAAGCAAGCTACTCCCCTGCTTTTTTGTGGATGCAAATCCTTTTTTTCACATTTCCTCTTGCCGTTGAAGCATAGAGCAATGTTGGAGTTGCATTAACCGTATGTATGTTTATTGAATAAGGATATTAATCTCTAGGTAGTAGCCATCATTCCCGCAAGCCACCCCCATGCCTCTTCACTTCATTCACATCCTCTAGACTTTATGGATCCACAGTGTTTATCCCACGCCTCTTTGAAATCCTTCACAGTTTTGGTCTTCACCACTTCCTTTGGAAGGGCGTTCCAGGCATCCACCACTTTCTCCGTGAAGAAATACTTCCTGACATTGGTTCTGAGTCTTCCTCCCTGGAGTTTTAAATCATGACCCCTGGTTCTGCTGATTTTTTTTGCAACGGAAAAGTTTTGTCGTTGTCTTTGGATCATTAAAACCTTTCAAGTATCTGAAAGTCTGTATCATATCACCTCTGCTCCTCCTTTCCTCCAGGGTGTACATATTTAGATTCTTCAATCTCTCCTCATAAGTCATTCGATGAAGACCCTCCACCTTTTTGGTCGCCCTTCTCTGGACCGCCTCCATCCTGTCTCTGTCCCTTCGGAGATACGGTCTCCAGAACTGAACACAGTACTCCAGGTGAGGCCTCACCAAGGACCTGTACAAGGGGATAATCACATGGCTTTTCTTACTCGATATTCCTCTCTCTATGCAGCCCAGCATTCTTCTGGCTTTAGCTATCGCCTTGTCACATTGTTTCGTCGACTTCAGATCATTAGACACTATCACCCCAAGGTCTCTCTCCTGCTCCGTGCACATCAGCCCTTCTCCCCCCATCGAATACAGTTCTTTTGGATTTCCACACCCCATATGCATGACTCGGCACTTCTTGTCATTGAATCTCAGCTGCCATATCTTCGACCACTCTTCCAGTTTCCTTAAATCCCGTCCCATTCTCTCCACTCCTTCCGGCGTGCCCACTCTATTGCAGATCTTAGTGTCATCCGCAAAAAGACAAACCTTACCTTCTATTCTGTCCGCAATGTCACTCACAAAAATATTGAACAGCAACAGTCCCAATACCGATGCTTGCGGCACTCCGCTCAACACCGCTCTCTCTTCAGAGTAAGTTGCATTCACCATCACACATTGTCTTCTGTCCGTCAACCAGTTTGAAATCCAGGCCAGCACCTTGGCATTCACTCCTAAGCTTCTCATTTTATTCACCAGTCTCCTATGCGGGATTGTATCAAAAGCTTTACTGAAGTCCAAGTAGATGACATTGAGTGTTCTTCCTCGATCCAATTCCTTGGTTACCCAGTCAAAAAAGTCAATCAGATTTGTCTGACAGGATCTTCCCCTGGTGAATCCATGCTGCTTCTGGTCCAGCAATTCTCCTGACTGTAGATAGTTCACTATTCTTTCTTTCAACAGCGACTCCATTACTTTTCCCACCACCAAGGTGAGGCTAACTGGTCTGTAGTTACCAGCCTCTTCTCTGTTCCCACTCTTGTGAAGCGGGACCACCACCGCTCTTCTCCAATCATTCGGCACCACTCCCATCTCTAGGGATCTATTGAAAAGGTCACACAGTGGACCCGCCAGCACATCTCTGAGCTTCCTCAGTATCCTGGGATGAACCTCATCAGGTCCCATGGCTTTGTCCACTTTCAGTTTCCCCAGCTCATCCCATACATTCTCTACTGTAAATGGAGTTAAATCTACTCCATTCCTCTCCAATTTCTTGTTAACTAGCGACGGTCCTTCTCCAGGGTCCTCTTTAGTGAACACTGAACTGAAGTATTTGTTTAATATTTCTGCCATTTCTTCGTCTCTCTCCACACATTGATCTTTTTCACCTTTCAGTTTCACTATACCACTTTGAACTTTTCTCCTTTCACTGATGTATCTGAAAAATGTTTTGTCACCTCTCTTTACCTCTTTGGCTATCCTTTCTTCCGCTTGACTTTTTGCTGTCTTGATTACTTTCTTTGTCTCCCTCAGTTCTACCAGATATTCTTTGTGTTCCTCCCTTTGGGATTCTTTATATTTCTTGAACGCTGTTCTTTTAGCCTTTATTTTGTCAGCCACCTCCTTTGAGAACCAGATAGGTTTCATTCTTCTTTTGCTTTTCTTTACTTTTCTAACATATAGATTAGTTGCCATGGTAATTGTTCCATTTAGTTTGGTCCTCTGTTGCTCCACATCTCTCTTGTTCTCCCAGCTTACTAGTTCTACCTCCAGGTACTTCCCCATTTCCTCAAAGTCTGTGTTTTTGAACTGCAAAACTTGGTTCCGTGTGCTTCTTTTCCGTATCCTTTTTGTGATATTAAACCATACTGTATGATGATCACTGGTGCTGAGGTGGGCGCCCACTTGGACATCAGAGACATTATCTCCATTAGTGAGCACTAGGTCGAGTATAGCTCCCTCCCTTGTGAGTTCCATTACCATTTGTTTGAACAGAGCCCCTTGCAGGGCATCCACTATCTCTCTACTACTGTTAGATTCTGCAGAAGGGATTCTCCAGTCTACATCCTGCGAATTAAAGTCTCCAACTATCACCACTTCTCCCTTCTTTCCCATCTTTTGGATGTCTTCAACCAGATCTCTGTCAAGCTCTTCCTTTTGGTTTGGAGGCCTGTAAACCACTCCAATAAAAATGGATGCCCTATCGTTTTTTAGGTTGGCCCATAGTGTTTCTTCATTGCCCTATCTTCCTTGCAGCTCAGATGCTTGGATATTGTTTCTGACATAAAGAGCCACGTCTCCCCCTTTCCTATCCTCTCTGTCCTTCCTTAACAAGTTATAGCCTGGTATTTCCATATCCCAATTATGAGATTGCGTGAACCACGTCTCCGTGACAGCAACAACGTCCAAGTCCGCCTCTACCGTTAGGGCTTGCAGATCTGGGATTTTATTGCCCAAACTACGAGCATTTGTGCTCATAGCTTTCCAGCTTTCCTTGTTCAAGTTACTGCTGTTCCTGGACTCCTTTTGTGACTTTTTTAGTTAAGTTTTGTTATCCACTTCTCCCTTTCCCTTTGCATTTGTGCAAAGGAAAGGATTAGTGCCTCTGATGACAGATTCATCCAGCACAATGAGCTTTTTCCTTTGGTTATTGATCTGGAATTTCTGTATGCATTGGGTTTCTTCTTTCTTTTCAGTTAACACTTCAATCTTTTTCTCAAGAACTTCTTCAGTATTTAATACAGAGAAGGCTTTTTGTACTTGTTGCACTTGATGCAGTGTATGTCTCTGCATCACAGGTCTAATTCTACCAGAGCCCATGGTAATCCTGTTGTTTATTGAGTTCCTTCATGCCCTGTGTGAGTGTGAGTGTGTGTGTGGGGGGGGGGGGGGGGTAGACTTGTGGGCTGCACAGCTGTCAAGAACGGGTGCCTGTGGGTCACAGGTCTTATCCTACCTGAGCCCACTGTAAATCTCTTTTTCCTTGACTTTTGTTTTTTTTGTGGTAATGGGGAATTAATTCCTGAATGTTATAAAGTGGATGAAGCTTTCTTCATTGAAGCTAATTTAGCTTTAACTTCAGCCAGCTCCTTTTCCAAGGAAGAGAGTTCTGAACAAATGGGGCAATCCCTAAGTTTCCAGATGATTTCCCTCAGAATAAAGGCTCCACAATAGTTACATTGGATTGTCCTCATTTTGGTAATTTATTTGATGGTTAACACCTAAGTAAATACCAATTTACTATTTTATCTTGTTGCCAATTATGAATTTAGGTAGGCTATATTAGAAAAACAAACCTAGGGGTGGGTGTGTAGAGGGGTAGGATGGGAGGAAGTTAAACAGTTAACCTTTGGTCAAGCTAGGTACAACCAGATACTTCTGGAAATTTAGGATGCTGGACATTGCAAAAAGAGAGGAAAGAGACTGGGGTGATGCTGTGTTGAGCAGGAAGTGAAGGAGAGAAAAAGCAGGAGGCTGGGCAGAAGGTTAGAGAGAAGGGATCCTGGGTACTGTGGACAGGAGGCAAAGGAAGAAGGATGCAGGACTTGGAAGAGGGTGAGAAGAGACAAGAGAATGCAATGCAGGGTGAGAGGAGGGATGCTGTACCAGAGCTACTACTACTATGACTTAGCATTTCTACAGCACTACACGACATATGGAGCGTTGTACAAACACACAAAAAGACAGTCCCTGCTCAATAGAGCTTACAATCTAATAAGACAAACATACAGCACAAGAGACTTGAGGTATAAAGCAAGACAATGGTTACAAAGAAAAGAAAGTTAACAAGACTAAAAGCAGACAATCGGGCATAAGATTTTAAAGCAGTTAAAAAAAGGTGGGTCTTTAGATGGGATTTAAACATGGCAAGAGAGAGAGCATGATGCACCAGTTCAGGAAGACTATTCCAAGCACACAGCGCAGCCAGGTGGAAAGCACCGAGTCAGGAAATGGTGGTAGAGAAGGGCACAGATAGGAGTGACTTATCTGATGAGCGGAGTGCACAGGAAGGGGGGTAGAGAGAGATAAGAGGTAGTGAGGTGCTGCAGAGTGAATACGATTGTAGGTGAGAAAGAGGAGCTTGAACTGTATGTGGGAGTGGATAGGGAGCCAATGCAGTGACATCAGAAGAAGGGGTTATGTGAGCATAGCGAGTTTGGCGAAAGAGAAGTCATGCAGCTGAATTTAGGACAGATTGCAGGGGAGAGAGCTACTGCTGCTGCTGCTGGACAGGTGTGTAAGGACAAAAGTAAAAAACCGAAAGGTTCTCACTGAGGTAAATTTTAAGACGGTGCGGGCACGCAATGGCGCACATTTGCTGGTTCGCGCAGATGGAAGTGACAATTATAAAATATAAATGCGTATATGTGCATGTTTTTAAATCGTTTATTCGCGCATACATGTGCGCACAATTTCATATTGATGCTCACAATTCCCAGCAAAGTGGGGGGGATTTTACTAGACACCTGCTGATGCAATTACTTCTTTTCTTAGTTTGATTCCAGTTCGCCCCATTAAAGGAGAGGACTTCCTAACCCCCATAACTAACTTGCTTCCCTTTTACCCTATTTGCCCCGACCCTTAAAACCCCGCTGAATACCGTATTTCTTTTTATTTTACTACTTCCACATCATCCATAGCAGAAGTAAAGTGATGCAGTAGAGGACCCCGGCGATCTTGTGCACGTAAAGACTTACGCGCAGACTTCATGGTACAGACCCGGCCCGACCCTTTTTGTGAATAAAAACGTTCTGCGCATCCTGGGAGATTCATATGTTCTTGCGAATTTTTTAAAATCCACACGGACGCGCTGGGCCAAGTCGCGCGCGTATCTCCTGGCTTTGGCACATGTAGGGCTTTTAAAATAGAGATTAGGTGCCTAATCCCTTTGCACTGGCCCTGAAAATGAGCCACCCTAGGTATTTGCCTGTGCCTAATTCCAGGTCTCCTGCTGTTAATTTTCTTCTTTTACTGACCTGCTCAGTGTTTTGTTCTCTATATTGCTGTGCATTGCTTCTCATGTGTTTGACATTTTAACTATTAATGTTTCATTATGGATTTTTTGTGAATAAATGTTTTGAATATTCATCACACACACACACACTTTATTTATTTAACACCTTTTCATAGGTAGCTCAAGATGAGTTATATTGAGGTACTGTAGGTATTTGCCTGTTCCCAGGGGGCTTACAATCTAAGGGGCTCATTCATAAGAACATAAGAAATTGCCATGCTGGGTCAGACCAAGGGTCCATCAAGCCCAGCATCCTGTTTCCAACAGAGGCCAAAACCAGGCCACAAGAACCTGGCAATTACCCAAACACTAAGAAGATCCCATGCTACTGATGCAATTAATAGCAGTGGCTATTCCCTAAGTAAACTTGATTAATAGCCATTAATGGACTTCTCCTCCAAGAACTTATCCAAACCTTTTTTGAACCCAGCTACACTAACTGCACTAACCACATCCTCTGGCAACAAATTCCAGAGCTTTATTGTGCGTTGAGTGAAAAAGAATTTTCTCCGATTAGTCTTAAATGTGTTACTTGCTAACTTCTTGGAATGAAGTTAGCAAGTAACACATTCACTAAGCCCTGACACTTTGTGACTTCTGCAGTATTTTTCCCTGCAGGAAAATACCATAGGGAAAAATACCAGAGTAAGCCCCCCCCCCCAAATAGTTAAAAACTCCAGGGGTCTGCATAGATCCCTGTCCCACCCACCCCACCTCCCTCCACTGCCCTCAGAGGCAGCCCTTGTTCAAAAATGTAAAGACTAAAAGTCAGTATCATGCTGGACCTCAACCCTGCCCCCTTCTATAACAAATCCAGTCCCTGGCGGCCAGGACCCCCCTGCCTCTCTTACTGACAAAGGAGTTCCTGTAGAGGCAGCGGTGGATTCACGATGTCAGACCGGCCCGGGTATTCGCCGCCCAGGCCGGCCCAGGACACATCACGTGGTCTGCCGAGCACAGCTCTGTCACGGCCGTGCGATGCAGACCACGTGACTGGAGCGATCGGCCCACTGGGAGATGCCCGATCCCCCGATAGGCCAATTCACCCCTGTATAGAGGCAAAGGACCAGCTGACAGTATTTGGAAAATGGAGGCCACTGGGCCCAGAGGGTGCTCTGGGGGTGTGGCCTGGCTGCTGACTTTTAAACTTATCTTTTTACGTTTTTGAACAATGGACACCTCCAAGGATAGTGGGACAGGGGAGGGGGGTCTATGCAAACCCCTAGGGTTTTATGATGACTTTCAGGGAGTGGGTTTACTCGGGACCGTTGGTTCCTTTCTGACAGGGCCCTGCAAGCATCGGGTCCTGCAGTAACATCCCCATGCTCCTAGGGGAAGTTAGTTACAACTCTTGAGTTGTAATGAACTTCAAATAAAGTGGCTTGTGATTTTTTTCTGCAAGCTGCATTATTTGATTTGCATCATTTAGGGTATTTATCTAAGCAGCTCATTTAAATGCATGCAGTGCTGGAGTCAAATTAACACATGGTATGAGAAATACCCCACCTTATCCAGTTTACTGTACAATAAATGGCCTAATGCAGCTTTGTGTTTGAACCTCTGAATGTGTACTTGAAGATGAGGTGACTTGCGTAAGGTCACAAGGAGGGTCAGCAAGATTTGAACCCTGGCTTTTGTGACTCTTAGCCCACTGCTCAAACCACTAGTTATGCCTCCATAGAGAGACACTGAAAGCATGCAAGCTGTGTGTATACGACTGTTTTATTGGGATCCATGCATCTTTTAAAATTGTGTGTGTGTGAGAGAGTTTATATATTGGGAGGAGGAAAGGGGTGAGATGAGATAGGAGGATGTGCATGTGTTTGTGGATGAGAATGTGGTTGTGTGTGTGTTTATGAAATATTTATAGTCCGCTTATATCTAGAATGTGCTAAGCGGAAAACAATATTCAAATAAGTAAAACTATTTAAAAATCAAATCAAAACACAATTCACAAAATAAATAAAATACTTTTTTATTTGGAAATGTGCATCTTCTAAAATTGTGTTTGTGTGCATGTGTCTGTATAAGAGTAGAAGAAAAGATTGTGTAAGAACATACGTACCAATTCCTGAATGCATTTGGTATAAAATTGCTATGACCACTTTTAAATTGCTGAGCCCCGATTCTCCTTCCTGGTCCAATACCCTTTTAAGGATTTATAAGCCAACTCGGGACTTAAGATCCATCTCAGTGTGGACTATTAGACATTCCTTCTGTTCGTCTTTCTCAACTAGAGAAACCTCATTTCCAGTAGCAGCTTCATCTTTATGGAACTCATTGCCATATGATCTCCATATTCAAGAGAACTTGAAAAAATTCAGACCTCAATTGAAGCTCTTCCTTTTACAGCAGGCCTATGGCTAGCCTAAGTTGACAGTGGCTTGTTAAGGAGATGTTTGTCTATATGACATTTCTAATTAATCACTGACTTCTTTTGAAGAACTCCCCAGTGTACCTTGTCTATGTTTATCTCGTGCTGTTGTTAGTTAATCCTTATTTTTATGTTTTTATTGTTTGTTTGGTTATCAATTTTATGTATGTTTTACTGTAAGTCGCTTAGGCCTATTTTGTGTTAAGCGCTTAATACATTTTAATAAATACAAATACGGGTGAGTGAGACTTTTTAAAACTGGAATGCTTCCTTTTCAAGGACTGGCACCATTGGACCAAATGAGTAAACCAGGGTGAAGCAGTAGCTGGGGGTGGGAGGATGAGATCCTGACTTCAGTTGCATCGGTACTGTGTTGGATGCTCAACTGGCAGGGCCACACAGTGTCCCGCAGCTTTATTTAAGCCGGTACGGGGAAAGGGGGAAGACCCTCACAGGTGGCCCCACCACTTTGAAAGTACTGCATCACATCTTCGGTGCCCCCTGCTGGAAGCACTCAAATAAAACCTAAGCCCCTTCCGGGTGCACAGTGTCTTGCAAAAGCAGCAGCAGATCCGGTAGCACAGGCGCACCGCAGGCTGCTGCCTCCTTGCAGCCAATCAGCAATATCAGTGGCAGGGCGCTACTCTCCTTTTTTATTGAAGGAAACACACGATAGACAGAAACCAGGTTTTATTATACAGAACACAGAGTGGGTAGAGCTGTGCACCACACATCAGCAGCTCCTGTCGCTCATTAATTTGCAGTCCTGGGCCCAGGCCTGGGTCAGTAAGAACATAAGAAATGCCATGCTGGGTCCGAGCAAGGCCCAGCCTCCTGCCTAGGACACTTAGAATTACCTAGCAGATCCCTTGCCGGTCCCAGTGCACAATAGAGGGTTGAAGGAGGGTGAGGGAAACCAGAAAGAGGGAAAGGGGGAGGAAGGGTAGAGACGGCAAGAGGCCAACGGGGAGATGTGGGTATAAATGACTTAAAGGGATTTAGGGACTAGGGAGAGAGAAGACATGCCAGAAATCAAACACTACAGCAAAATGCCGAAGACCTGGAGGACATATGCCCCCAGGGAATCACGACTCACGCACCCTGGAAAAGAGCTCTCTCATGTGCAGGCCTACCTCCAGCCATCAGGCGTGTGCCAGACCTTCTCAGTTTTAGGAAACAACTGAAAACTTGGCTGTTCATAGCAGCTCTCCGCCCACAGCCGCAGCCTGCAGTCCCTGACCTGAACCTCCACAACCTAAAACATAAATGTATTTTACACTTCTCCAAGTAGATCTACTGCCTCTGTTGCATCCAGACAGTGCTGAAATTCTATTACCAATACACTCTCTATGGATTGTAAATTCAAATTAGCATCCAAATTTGTTTTGAAATGCCATCATCAAAGTACTCGAGCTATGGTAAACCCAAACTCTGCTGTAACATACTTTGAATTCTTCTGCTAGAAAAGCACAAGATAAATAAATGATGGCGAAAGGAGGAAAAGAGAAGAAAAAAAAGACATTAAACATAAGAAAAAAAAAGATAAAAGGATAACAGAAATGAAATAAAATCTGAACAAAAGAAGAACTTGGGGAAGCAGTCCCAACAAAGGTTGGGAACTTATTTTAGTTTTGAAATGATAAAAAACAGACTGCTAATTCCCAAACTGACTCATCACTTCTTGCACAATTGTAAAATTTACAGCCAAGGGTGGGGGAGAGTGAGAGTGGATCAGGATTTGAATCTGTAGAGCAGAAAGCGGACCCTCTCTGTTTTAGCCTGGTTGCTCGTATCCTTCCTCTTTTCATACTATTCCCTTACAGTGGTTTTCAGTAAAAACATCCATTGCAAGCAATGCTGTAAATTCCAAGATGCAAAAATTAAAAGTTAGCTGAAAAATGCTCTCCACAGATGTTATAGTACTACAGTACAGTCCTCTCTTAGGAGAGATTTTATTTTTCCAGTTTAAGTTTTATTAAAATCATAGATAAAGAATAAATTCACATGGAGACTGCAGCAATCCCAAATTCGCTTCACGCCACCCAAATATCAAACAAAATAAAATAAATCAATTAGGAGGCAATACTCAAATTCACAAAAGGAAATACCTGATCAACCTATAGGGGCTCCTAACCAATGTGGATATGGTCTCCATATATTATTGAATTGCAAAAGCAAATCACTTTTTTAAATAGCAGTCAACTTCCCCAGATAATGAATGCTCCTAAGCCACTGGCAAACAGAGGACAAAGGAGGTGCGATAAGCTTTTTCCACCCAGCTGCAAGCGTATATCTAGCTGCGATAATAATCTGCAAAATTAAATATTGCAAGGCTTAGACACCCCAGGGGCTGGAATACTCAGTAAAAACATTGTAGTATCCTTGGAGGAATAGTTTCTGTAATATCTTTAATTAACCCCACAATCTGATCCCAGAATTGCTGAACCAAATGACGTTGCTGCCAGATATAGTACAAAGTTCCAACCCCACCACATTGCCGCCAACTTCCTCACTTAGCATTAGGATATATTTTATGGATCCGCTCAGTTCTAAGGTACCAACAGAACAAGAACGTATACCCATTTCAATAAGTAGAGATGAAACAAATATCCCAAGTAATCTCATCCAAGGTCTCTCCCAGATCATTCTCCCATGCCACTAAATGCCTAGGTTTAGAAGAAAGATCTCCATGTAGTAAAGGATACATTTTAAAAATCCAACCTTTAATACAACGAGCCTTATCACAGAAGCCCTCAAAGGAAGTTTTCCCCTTCAGTGGGTCCCGTCCCAGATCCACAAAATGCTTTAATTGGAGATACAGAAACTTATGCTGAGTACTAACTGATTTTTTTTTCCCAGAAGGCTTTCAGAACTCATCATTCAAACATTTCCCCAATCCTTCTCTAATTAGCCAATTCCCAGGGCTTCCCACCAATGAAAAGCTGAAGAAGTAAACCCTGGTTGAAAATTCACATATTATCGAATTGGAGACTTAAAAAAAGTAGTGCCTAGAGCCCACCAAAGAGGCCTTCAAGGAGCCCCAAATCTTTAATATTAATGGAGTAAAAAGAGAAAATAAGACCAAATCCACTCAGGATCTTTTAGTAACCAAACTAATGATTTCACTGGGGTTGTCCCCACAATCATCTGCTCATAGATGGCCCATTGTTTACCATCCTCCTTTCTATGCCGATGCACTATTGCCCTCAGCTGAGAAGCCATAATAGTATTCATTCATATTAGGGACCACAAGATTGCCTGACGATTTGAGTTGATAAAGGACCAATTAAGCAACCTTTGGGGGTCTACGTCTCTATATGAAACTAAACGTCCTTCTCTGCAACATTTTCAAAACTTTATCGGATAGCAAGATTGGAAGGGTCTGAAAAAGACACCGGAGGCGAGGAGGTAAAACATTCATCTTGATTGAAGTAATTCTGCCCAACCAAGATAAATGGTACTGCTCCCATTTCCCCAGTCTTGTGAAATGATTGGAATCACAGGGGTGTAATTGAGCCTAGAAAGCTCATTAATCTCTTCCCTAAATATTTCAGATTCTCTTTTGCCATTTAAAGGGAAACTGAGGTTTCACACCCTGAATTGCAGTCTCTGGGAGAGAGACAGCTTCTCAAATCCCATCCTTGAGAATCACAAATAGATCTCTGCTTTTCAGAGTATCCATAATGGCTGTTCCTGACACATTTGATCTACACACATTTAAATTCCATATTTTGGTTACCTTGCTGAGAGACCTCAAAGATTGGATTTAAGAACCAGCTGTTTTATTGTGTTCAACTTCATAAACTGCTAGAGTCAGCTAGGATAAAATCTTCTATTAAAGGAAAAAAAGGGGTCAGATTTAAAATGTCTGTACCAATAGGCAAAGGCGTGAAGGGATCCCACATCTCAGCCCCAAAAATAATCATACTGTACAGATACTTTGAGAAGGTTTTCTATGAAGCCAGATTAGTTTGGTAGTGGTAAAAAAAAATAAAGAGAATTACGGTATAATGAAATTGCACTGATCGACTTGTAGAACTATCCAAGGCTGCTAAAATGGTAAAGTATGTGTCATGGAATGTGAGTCCTTCTGACTGTCGCGTGATTGACACAGCCCAGCAGGCAACAGCTGGTGGACATGCTCAAACTAGACAAGGTCTGGGCTTCACCTATACCAACCCCTTCCCCCTGCAGGTTGAGCCCTTGGGTTCTGGGCAGGCAGGACTTAGGAAAATGATCCTGTAGAGAGTGGTCAGGTTAAATCCATAAACTGCTATTACAGTAATTAATAAACAATAGTAGCTTGTGATCTATCTAATGTTTGGGTACCTGCCAAGAACATGATTGGCCACTGTTGGAAACAGGATTCTGGGCTTGATGGACCCTTGGTCTGACCCAGTTTGGCATTTCTTATGTTATTAACAGGTGGACACAGCAATGGCAAAAGTCAGAAGGATGCTTGGTTGTAAAGGGAGAGATGGCCAGAAGAAAAAGATGATATTACCCCTATATAAATTCCTGGTGAGACCTCATTTGGAATACTGTATATTGTCTGGCAGACTGCATCTTTAAAAGGATATAAACTGGTTGGAGGTGTTCCAGAGGGTGGCTATTAAAATCATCAGTGTTCTTCATTCTAAAGCAGGACTTATGGAGTCTTATAGACACTCAATATATGCAAATTTATCTCATGCATATTCATTGTGGATATTCTGAAAATATGACTGGCTGTGGGGTCCTCAGGACAGGTTTGAAAAGCCCTATACTAAAGCATATGGTGAAAGACAAAGATATAAACATGGAGCAGCTGGTACAAGAACCAACAAGAGGGGAAACTATTTTAGACCTAGTCCTTAGTGGAACACAGGATCTTTGATGGGGGCAGTGTCCCATTGTGGATTGTCAACTGGTTAATGTTAGGATTTTGCTTGCTACACAGCTTCATCCTACCCTGCTACCTCCTGCAATGACTCCCCCCCCCCCCCCCCCCCCCAGCAGAGGCCTTCAGTGAGCCTTCTTATGGGTAACCCAAGCCATTTCCTCGCCACCAGCCTAATGATCCTTGTGGTACAGTTTCCTTTCCTCCAGGAGCCCTCTGCAAACTTAGGCACCTGCCTTGTCATGCTCCTCCTCCTTCCCTGTACCATATCCAGACTTTAACCCTACATAATCTTGCATCTCCAGTATACTGTGCCTTCTCCTGGAGCCTCCCTTGGCTCCTTGACCTGGCTGTTGTTTCCTTGCCTTGTGACCTATGGGCCTTCTTGTTCCTAGTTCTTTCCTCTATGGCCTATTCTGGCCTTTCCCTGCTCTTGCTCTGTGGCCTACCCTTACCTTGTGGCCTTCAGGCCTGCTCTTTCCTTTTATCTTGCCTTATGGCCTATCCAGGCCTCTCTCTATACTAGTGGCTTACGGGCCTTTAACCTTGCTGCCTTCAGGCATCTATGTTCCTTGTTCTGTGCTGTCTTGCCTTGTCCTGTCCTATCTCTGAGTGGTCTCATCCAAGCCTCTATGTAACTCCTTACCTGCACTCAGTTCCAGTTCCAGTCTGTACCTGCACTCAGTTCCAGTTTCAGTCCATACCTGCACCCAGTCTGCCCAGCCTATATATACCATGATGTACTGCCACCGCAGCCAAGGCCTACTGACCCCCAGAATTCAAGGGCCCAACCTGAGGGGAAGGGGACTGGGTAGGCAGAAGACTAGCCCAAGCTTTGCCCTGCAGTCCTGTGCCACTCCTAGGGTGGGGTTCCCTGCATCCAACCAGGACCCAAGTCATGACAGTTAAAAGACAGAAAACAGAGTAGGGCTAAATGGTAAATGTTCCCAATGGAGAAAGGTGAATAGTGGAGTGCCCCAGGGATCTGTTCCTGGACCACTATTTTTTAGTATCTTTTTAAATAACCTGGAAATGGGAACAACGATTGAGATGATGAAATTTGCTGATGACAAAATTATTCAAAGTTGTTAACTCACATGACGATTGTGAGAAATTGCAAGAGGACCTAGCAAAACTGGGAAACTGGGCATGCAAATGGCAAATGAAATTTAATGCAGACAAGTGTAAAGTGATGCACTTAGGGAAGAGCAACCCAAAGTATAGCTACAAAATGCAAGGTTCCACATTAGGCATCATCATTCAGGACAAGGATCTTGGTGTCATCATTGATTATTCGTTGAAATCTTCTGTGTGCAGCAGCAGCCAAGAAAGCAAACAGAATGTTAGGGATTATTAGGAAAGGAATGGAGAATAAAACAAGAGAATATCATAATACCTCTGTATCGCTCCATAGTGCGACCTCATCTGGAGTATGGTGTGCAGTTCTGGTCACCACATCTCAAGTAAAATATATCAGAATTAGACAAGGTACAGAGAAGGGCAACCAAAATTTACAAAGATATCTAATCAGAAACATTTTTTTAAAAAAAGAAGTAAAAGAACACTGCTCTTTGTTACTTTTCATCCCAGTACATTTATGATGCTTTGGATTTTGAATAAAGCAATTTTTAATAAGGGTTTCAAAACCTCCTTCCAAAGTCTAATCTTCAACTGTTCCCACTACCTTTATTTTAGCTGCATTGGTACAGCTGGGAACGTTTGAGTTGTGGTCACCCTGAGATTGCTGTTGATAACCAGAGTGGAGCAGAGGAATGGAATAATATGTATCAGTTTTCCCTCTTACACCCCAAATAATCCACACTTTCTCTCTGTTCCTCACACCCACCTCATCACTTGTCCCCTCTCCAGAGATGACCCCCACCATACTTCCCCTTCCTCTCTTCCTGACCCCAGCACTCTCTTTGTTCCCATCCCTATAAGACTTAGCTCCATGACTTGTGCATCCTTAATCTATCCTTAGCTGAGTGAGTCTCAAGTCCTGGAATCACAGCTGCAGACTGAGTTTTGTGTATATTGCAGTCAGTCTCCAGAGTTTCTCTCCAAATGCTGCTTGCAGTGCCTACTCCAGGCTCGCCCCACTTCTCCTGATCTGTGCAGGCTTACTGAGGAAGGGGAGTGGCTGAGCTGTATACAGAGAGGCCCTGACATATCTAGTGTTTCCCCTGAGACCCTGCAACTGATGCAAATTTTCTGAGTCTCAGGGTGAAATCCTAAGGGTTCCCAGATATGTGATTGGTGGGACTGCGCAGCTGAGTCAATGCAGCAGCATCCCAACTTACTTAGAATTAGGAAGATGCTTCGAAAAGCTTACAACACTAATATCTGCTCAGGAATTTATTTATTTAAAACTTTTCTTTGATTACAAGATCACCCTGAGTGGTAAACAACACAAAGTACAAAATTAAATTTAACACATTCTACCCAGCAAAAGAAAAAAAATTAAAAGAAATACAAATTTAAAAACAAAAATAAAAACAGTACACAATTATCATCAAAATAAAAATAAACAATATTATAATTAAAGACTCAATCATCTCCTTACATGTCTCAGCTACACAACCTCCAGAGTCCAACCTCTTACCCTATGGACACTTCAGGAAAAAAGCCAAGACTTCAGCTTCCTAAAGGCAAGGCAGTTCCTTCTCTTGCCTAATATCCATCCATCAGAAACTTGTTCCAGAAAGTGGGAGCCATGACAGAAACCCCCCTGGATCTGCACACTCCCCACTACCTTAAAAGAAGGAACTTTAAGCAATACCCCTCTTTAAATCGTAAATTTTGTTGGGGACAATACCATTCAAATTTATCCAGTAGAATAGAGAAGCCCATCGGCTATCATCGCTTTAAAAACCCAAGACAGGACTTTAAATTGAGCTCGGGCTAGCACTGGTAGACAATGTAGAACACTACACATTCACCTTGTTGATATCCCTGTGTAATAGCCCAGCATCACCCTGGTCACAGGATTTTGACCCACTATTTTTTTTTTTTATTATACGTATATTCTGCAAAATCTGATTCCAGACTGATCACTGTGGATTACACAATTTCATACAGGAGCATATCAAACACCATTAATACAACAAAATGTACAATACACAATATATTATTTACATTGCATAAACCTGCTTAAAAAAACAAGATTTAAAATACTTTCTAAAACATATAGAGTCTTAAGGAAGCAGGCAAATTACACTAGAAGCTTGTGCAAGCCGATATGACAGGCCTGCCCACAGGCCACTGCAGTAATCTAACTGCGAGATCACCAACAAACGGACCACGGTTTTAAACAAACCCTGGTCCAAAAACGACCTCCACAGCTTCAAAAAGACACAGACGTCTCCAGACCAAATGTGGCTTCAACAATGAGACCCAAATCTCTGACCTTCTCAGAAGTTTTCACTTGTTCAGTCTCTACCTTCAGATAGAGAGGTGCTGCCATCCCACCCACCTCCTGTTTTTGCCGAGTTCAGCACTCAGCAATTACATATCAATCATAATGAAAAGGAGCAGCAGCATAATTGTTTTAAATGCTGAGTTATCTACAAAAAAGGGTCACGGTGCCGAGACTTTAAACTGTATTAGCAAATGCAAACCTCTTGAAGCTGAAGTGCTTCTTCCCACCTGACCTACTTTACAGTGCGCTGGATTGCACTTCCCTTTCAGCTGGAGGAGGACACTGTAAACCTTGTCTCAAAGTCACTGCTTCCTTATGGCGATGGGAACGCTCACGTGCACTGGTCTCTTGCTCCAACAGCCCATTTCCGCCTCTTCGCAAACCACCACATCATCCTCCCACCTGATTACGAAGTGGCCACCATGTGTTCAGATAAAATCCGGATCACTGTTTTACTGAAAGCATCAGAGCAACATCCAAATAAATCAAGATACAATTAAGAACTCAGAGATTCAAACAAACAAAAAAAAAAAAGCAAAGCACTGTGAAAGAATAAACGTGCATTCCACGGCCACAGGCAACTTCCCATCTCTCATTGTCAAATCTGGATTGGGTTTACTGCTTGCTCAGTCTATTTTATTTCATTATTGCATTTCCAATGTGCTCGTGTAATGCAGATATAAGGCCCGCAACATGTTCTGAATTCAAATCGAAAGCAAACATTTAAAAAAAAAACTATATACATTTTACTGTTTTTCCATAAAAAAAATAGTCACTGATATAAAACAGCACCGTAAGAGCACACACACATATCTAATGTACTCGAGAGGAAAAATTATTCAAGAGAATCCTGCCCCGCTCTCTTGGGGACCAATGGATCAAATAAAGGTACAAAGGGAGAGCCCACTGGGCCACAACAGGACCAGCTTCACAGAGGGAAGACAGCAGAGAGGAGGTCCTTTGATAACCACACTTGCGCCATCTTACCACAAGCCTCAGTCCAATGTGGTGGTTGGGGAGCAGAAGGGGGGCAGGTTTTCGTGATCACAGATCTATCCTCACCATCACCATTTATTCCATGCTTTTCCAACTAGTCTGGCGTGATACAGCAGGTCATCATTTGCCTTCTTAATGTTACCTGTTTCTTAGCTATTGCTAACTCGATGTGCACTAGCCAACTGCAGTCAGATGCAGGCCGTGGTGCCTCCAGGCTGCTAGTGAACTCAGCGAGGGGCAGTTTGGATTTCACCCCACTGATGAACCATTATGACAGCCCCGTTTGTACTCATTAACTGTATTCATTTGGCGAAGGTAAATTATTTCAGTAAACCAATAGCTATTTTATCAATATTTCACATTCGTCCTCAATCTACTGTGCTTAGACAAAGTTGTTTTGGTTATTTGTAGTTATCAGTATGTTTTGTGTTTGTTTTTAGGTGAATTTTAATGTTTGTTTTTACTGTGACCTGCTTAGCACAGCTGGCTTGCTATAGGCAAAATAAAATTTAAGTTTAATAAGTAAATACAAATTATTAATAAATGAAAATTTTATTTCACACACAAGATTGTGGGAATGTTTCAAGGTAATACGCTAGAGGTTGCCCCTGCTGCGACTGGGGATGTTCTGTGCTAACTCTGCTCCTTTTGATAGTTGCTGCAGTAAGCCAGGATACAGTATGTACACTCTCTCAGGAGGTAGGTCTTATCTTAGTAAAACAGAGACTATGGCCGGCCAGGTGGCTCAGTGACAACACCTTCTCCCTGCTTCGATTGCTGGGATCAGATCTCCCGCATGCAGATCAGCTGGGGATGCTGCAGAGGGCAGCATTCACAGTCCCCTGCAGCAAAACAATAAGGGTAATACCTGCTGGCCAGATTTAAAGCCAGTGATCCAGAAGGAGCCACGTGCATCACTCCTCAGCCACAGGGCTGTTGCTGGAATGACCAGACTAGGCACAGGAGAAGGGAGGGTCTATTAGAGCAGGGAAAAAAATAGCTCCAGGGGAGTTGCAAACAAAGGCTAGCGGCATCAGAATCCCAAGCCTAGTTTTGTGTAAACTAGAAAAAAAAATAGAATGAAACTACTGGGCTAGAAAAACAGAACAGAAAAAGTCTCGACCCTATAAGCTCGTAGCCCACAGCCTCTGCCGAAACCTGACAGCACAGCCGGGAAAAGCTCTTCCTGAGGGAGCTCTGCCTCCTAGCTCAACCCTCTGCTAAGCTTTGAGTTGGTCCCCGGCAGGACGAGTCTCCAAAATAATGTCAAATGGATTGCTGGAGATCTTCACACTTCTCTCTCTCTTAAGGTTCATGAAGCAAGGATCTCAGAGCTGGGTCCTGTTCAAAGCTTCCAAAAGAATTAGTAGAATAAAAGGCACAAAGGCAGGTGTTCCTACAATGGATTTTATCTAATGAATGAGCTAGCATACAGTTTACCTTTGCAGCTGAGAACAGACACCCCTATTTCTCTTCTGTTTCCTAGTATTAAAAAAGCACCGATATTTATTTGCAAAGAAATGTTACTTATTTGCACTTTAGCAAAAGGTGTTGCTTCGATGTGCATTATTCTTTTGCTTTCTCAAAGCATGGGTATAAAACGGAGGTGCCACACTGTCCACTAATTGGTATCCCAAGAACACGGCTTAGTGACTGGGCACCTCTCCAGAAGCAAATTTAATCTCATGCATATTCATTGTAGATATCCTGAAAACAGGACTGGCTGTGGGGTTCCCAGGCCAGGTTTGGGAAGCCCCGAACTGTGGCATACCGCCAGTCTCACCATGCTGTGTAGACAGTGCCTGGAGCCCCTGGGACAAGGACTCAATCAGGCATTGCGCTCTGGTGCCACCTCATGCTATGGGGCAAAGGGCAACATTACAAGTTACTCACAGTGGCATCCTGTCCTAAGCTATGGAGGTCAATGCAGACCTTTATGCAGTAAAATACAAGAGGACAAATGGAACAGTTTACTGAATCAAAGTGAATATAAAATGAGTTGAGAGCGCAACCTCACAGAGGAGCCAAATAATACAACCTCCTTCCCCACCCTAAGGATACAACAAATCTTAAGGAACATATTACATTGCTATAAGTTTTAGAAAGCCTGAGTGCCTGCTCAGAGCCAGGATCTGAACCACACTTTTACACAAACTTGCAGTCCTGATGCTGGCATCAATGAGACAATGTTTAATACTAATGAAGTCTGTTACATTTATAGGTACATTCTAAGTTACAATGATAGCGGTAAAAAAAACCAACCCCCCTCCCCACCCCCCAAAAAAAACAACTGTCTTCAGTGATCTCTGCCTACTGCTTATGCTCTTCAGTCCCATCCAAGCCCTGTTCACTTACAGTCAAGTGTACTAAAGAGTTTTTCACATTCTGTGCTTACGGGAAAAATGCTTCATGTATCTGTCCTCGTGTGCTTCCACTATCCTGGAACAAATGTTTCAACAGCACGAAGAGGGGATCATTTGGAAGAGCACACCTGCAGCATCCCCCCTGAAAGCCTGAATACAGCCATGCTCTGCCTGGCTTTTAAATTAATCCTCCTCGTCTTGCTTCTTCTCTTATCTCTAGTGCAAGTCGCTGGAGGTCTTTCCTGACATCTGGGTGATCTTCCAGGTCCTCATACAAAGACCTAACAATGTCCAGCCTCCTGTAGTCTTCTGGTTTGACAAGACTACGGACAACTTGAAGGCACCTCTCTTTCAGGCTGTAGACTGCAAGACACAAGAGGAGTTTTCTAATAAACATTTCCGTTTTGTGCAAGGTCAGTAGAGTATATAGTAAACAATAGGGATGTGAATCTTTTTTGACGATTTAAAACAATCGTCAGATATATTTTAAATCGTCAAAAATCGTTAAGAGTCGCGGTCAATAGAAATCCCCCCGATTTATCGTGAAAAATCGTAAATCGGGGGAGGGCGGGGAAAACCGGCACACCAAAAAAACCCCTAAACCCACCCAGACCCTATAAAACGAATCCCTTACCTTCCCCCACCCTCCCGAACCCCCCCCAAAACTTTTTACGAGTACCTGGTGGTCCAGTGGGGGCGCGGTTACCGATCTCCCGCTCTCGGTCCATCGGTGCCATTTTGGCTGCCACTCAAAAATGGCGCCGATGGCCCAATAAAAAAACAACCCACCCGACCCTTTAAAAACGACCCCTTAGCTTCCCCCACCCTCCCGATCCCCCCAAAACATACCTGGTGGTCTAGTGGTGGTCCCGGGAACGATCTCCCGTTCTCAGGCCGTCAGCTGCCACTCATAAAGATGGCGCCGATGGCCCTTTGCCCTTACCATATGACAGGGTATCCGTGCCATTGGCCGGCCCCTGTCACATGGTAGGAGCACTGGCTGGCCGGCGCCATCTTTCAAGATGGTCGGGTGGGTTGTTTTTTTTTTTTATCGGGCCATCGGCGCCATTTTTGAGTGGCAGCCAAAATAGCGCCGATGGCCCGAGAGCGGGAGATCAGTCCCCGCGCCCCCACTGGACCACCAGGTAATCGTAAAAAGTTTTGGGGGGGTTCGGGAGGGTGGGGGAAGGTAAGGGGTTAATTTTAAAGGGTCGGGCCTCACTACAAAAAAAATAACGATGTGAATCAGAACCAATTCCGATTCACATCACCCACAATCAGATTTTTTCCCCCCTCTAGCCGAACCCGATCGTTAAGACGATCAGGCACACGATTCACATCTCTAGTAAACAACACGTACCCTCCGCACAAATGCAGCGACCACTAGAAGGCAGCTCCTGCCAGGTCTCTGCACCTTACCCAACTCTTGAGAAAAGCAGAATTCTCTACCTCCGTGTTGCAGGCATTCTACTGTAGATTGCTCATATCAATAGCATTTAGCATTCTACCTTATGTATGGCTGCCACCTGGGCAGAAAAACACACTGGCATCTCCACTGAAAATTGCTAAAGCAGCAATATGTTTGCAAAACATTATAGGCTACATGTGGCAGCATTGGCTGATGTGTTCAGGAGTGTATTATCAGCCATGATTAGCAATTCACATGTATCCTTCCCATGAGTAATGGGTATTGCTTTGACTTGTCTCAGTGGCCTGCAATATCATGAGTTTCTCTGTGTTCTACCATAGGAAGTGCAGATAGTCCTCCCTGAATGATTAAAAAAAAAGGGGAGAAACTAATATTTAAACTGTTTATAGATTTATATCATAATGGAGTATGGTCAGATTTTCACAATTAATTTCAGTTTTGTGCACATGAATGATGTTTTAGCATAGGATAAAAATGTTTTCTCAACGTCAGAATACCTTGCAACTCAAGCAGGCGTTGGTCTGCTTGACCTGACGTTTTGCTGAAACCTGTTATCAAGAGGATTAAATCCTAGTGGTCTGGGTTATTAAGAGGAATAGCAAACTACTTCTTATATCATGTGCTAATCAGACAGAAAGCAGACAGGATGCAGAGCTGGACTCTTGTCTACATCAAAGCTCAAGGTCTAGCATGCAATGATCACTCCCTGCTATCAGACTGCCTTGTTTCCACTTACACTAATGAATCAGAGCCGCATGCACTGATGGCCTCCTACCAATTTGTCTGATCGTCTCGTAAAGTTTAACCAGGGGAGCTTCTATTAGCACTTCACATCCGTTCACAACCCAAAGCAGAGTCTCTCTTTTGCAGTGCTTCTCACGCCTAAATCAATCCTGTATCCAAATCTCTCATGGGGCTGCACTTGCTTCCCATTCCTCCTAGGCCCAATTCCAGATGGTTATCAACACCATCAAGCTCATCACTCCCGTTCCATATACTTCCAGTCTCTTAGTAAATTCCTCGTCATTCCTTCTTTGCTTTTATGTAACACGACCCCAGTCAGCATTAACATACACCTACCTCTGTGTTGCTAATGATTCCTCTTCCTCCTAACCCTTCTCCTCTGAAACCAACTTCCACCTCCACCCATCTCTAATTTTGAGAGTTTTCTTTGTTCTATAATTCTCCTGTCTCATACTTGACCATTTCTCAGATTAGCTATCCTGATGATGATAATCTATTAATTAGAAAAAGAACAACATAACCAGATTCGGTGCTAACATCCCCCAAGCCTTTTAAACAACCAGGTCCTATTCTTGGAAACGTATGTTGGCTGTCATCTTTTGGTCATTTGAATTCTCAGGTGAAAAGGACAGTATTAGCTCTGGAAACGGATTAAGTTAGTCAAATAAAAGAAGGTATCACCTTAGATATATAATTTTTTTTTTGTTTTTATTTATTGACCTTTTATTTCTATGCTATTCTTGATAGTTAAGGAAGGCTGGAATGTGGCAATGTTTATTCTAGGGAGAATGAAACCGCAGGCCTCTATCACTTCTTAAGGAGTGTCTCATCTGTACCTGGTAAAGTGACATTTGCAAAGCTTGGCTGTCCATTCACATTCCCAGAGGGTACAAACAATTCTTGCTTGTTTGCAAGGAGCCCGTCATCCGTTTCCGCGTCTCTGAACACCCAGAGATGACCTGCATGAATTTAAAAAAAAAAAAAAAAATCAACAAACTTGTAGCTGCTCCCCTTCCCCGCAGGACTCCTTTCCGTGGCCGATAATCTCACCCCTTCCCCACAAGTCTCCCTCCCGCTACCTGTCACATTACAGCAAAATGCACTCATAACTAATTTCAGAAATGAGAATTCTAAAAGGGGTACTTCAGAACTTTTTTTTTTTATACCTTTATTTTGCACAAGTAGAGATACACATACAAATAGGAAACAGGTCATAATCAGCAACACATGATGAAGAAAACTTAACAGCCAAAAAGCAAGAAATTTGAGGCTAGTGTCTTTAGGTATCCACACTTGTGGTTAGTTTTGTAGTAATCAGAATTCATTCACACCTAATACATACTCTCATACATCCATCCACATTCATACCCTCAATCACACTGCTGCATTACAATAGGCACACACATCCCATATAAAACATGATAACCAATTTCGATGTTATATTAACGAGAGAATCAAACTACCATGTGGTAGAGTATCCGCTAATCATCAAATTGTGTCTAAGTGCCATGGGTAATAAATGTTAGTCAATTCCCAGAGCTTCTTATATTCTACAGGTACCCGTCATGAGTAAAATTAACATCCAGTCTCTCTATCTGTATCCAGTTTGCAAGTTTTTGAAACCACATTGTTGGTGAGGTTTAAGCCAATTGAAGAGCAGACTCAAGTTGGTTGTAAGTCAAGACTATTTTTTCCAAAAGAAATAATGGAAATACCCATAATGCGTTCCGAACCTCCCAAAGCACCCCTTACCTAACATTTTCATAATAAAAAAGGGTTGTATAATGTGTGTAATTACCAGAAACACCTATAATTTTTCTAGTGTATTCACCAAAAAGTTAGAAAATGTGCCTAGCCTACCAGAAACAACAATTTCATACTGTGTTCACCATTCAAGTTGACCTCTTTGGCTTGCAGGAAGGGAAGATGGGGAGGATTCCCCCCCTCCCCACCCCTTCAGAGCACATCTCTGGCCCCCAAACACTCATTTCCCCCTCCCATCATACTCATTTCTCCCCTCCTGATACCTTGCTGTAGCCAATGAGTGCTACACTCCCTTTCTGCTGCTGCACAGAAGCTTCCTTGGTCACCAGTGATGCTGTTGCTTGCTGCAATGCCGTGCAGGGTCTGCCTATGTGCTCCTGTGAACATTTGCAGCTCTGGGTGCGCCTGAGATGGACAGGCCTCATCGGCAGCGGCAGCCAATCACTGCAACAGCAGAGCAGAAGTCCCACCCACCAAGCCCAAAAAAATGCAATTGACAGGAAAAGACGCCCAATTAGAAGCAACCGCACGCACGAGCAGGTACACATGGCCTTGGCCAGCATTCAGGTTGTAACTCAAAACTAAAATTTTTGTTGTAACTCAAGCCGGTTGTAACTCAAGGGTCCACTGTATACACATCTTCATATTTCATTGGCTGTGAAGCCCCTTGCCTTTTATACTCTGTATTTCAAATTTATCTGTAAAGTTTAGAAGTTTAGCAATCACTGGCCTCAGTTTGCCAGCATTTTGATTACGTACCCCAAGGTGGTGGGCTCTCTCCACGATCACTGGCTCAGTAACAGGCCGATACAGTAAAGTTCGCGGGGAGAGCGGGCAAGCGCCCGCTCTCCCGGCACGCACACAGGCCAGTGTCCTGTGCGCACGATACAGTAAAACAAAATATTTAAATTAGGGCCCGCGGTAAAAAGAGGCGGTAGTGACACTAGCGCGTCCCAAGCACCTCTTTTTGGACAGGAGCGGTGGCTGTCAGCGGGTTTGACAGCAGACGCTCAATTTTGCCAGCGTCGGTTCTCGAGCCCGCTGACAGCCACGGGTTCGGAAACCGGACGCCGGCAAAATTGAGCGTCCGGTTTTCAACCCACGAGCTAATTTTAAATTTTTTTTTATTTTTAACTTTTTTTAACTTTTGGGACCTCTGACTTAATATCGCCATGATATTAAGTCGGAGGGTGCACAGAAAAGCAGTTTTTACTGCTTTTCTGTGCACTTCCCCGGCGCGGGCAGAAATTAACGCCTACCTTTGGGTAGGCGCTAATTTCTTAAAGTAAAATGTGCACCTTGGCTGCACATTTTACTTATTGTATCGCACAGGAATGACTAATAGGGCCATCAACATGCATTTGCATGTTGCGGGCGCTATTAGTCTCGGGGGGGGGGGGGGGGGGGGATGGGGGTTGGACGCGCGTTTTAGACGCGCTATTACCCCTTACTGAATAAGGGGTAAAGCTAGCGCATCAAACGCGCGTTAAAATGTGGGTTAACAGTGCGCTTCACCGGAGTACACTGTACTGTATCGGCCTGTAACTAAGGAAAGGCCCAAAGTCTCCGGCAGCCATACCTGCAGAAGTGGTATTAGATCAAGATATTTACAGTTTCAGGTACACCAATAACCCACAAATTGTTCCTTCTACTTCTGCTTTCTTGATCTTCAATGTGGTCTTTCAAGATGGAGTTCTCTTTTTTTCACTGCCATAAGTTCTGTTTCAAAGCAATCAGTCATTGCTTCCTGCATCACCGTATGAGTTTCCAACTCTTCCACTCTGCTCTTTTGGGAATCAAGAGAGATTCTTTTATCTCCTGTATAGAGGACTGCAATTTGTTTAGGGTATCCTGCAATTTCGCTCAGCCATTTTTTTATATTTCCTTTATCAGCTCCGCTTTCATTTCCTGCATTGTTTTTTCAAAGTCAGCCACCATTTGTAGATCACCAGCCTTCGTTTTCTCTCTAGTAATGCATTGCTATTTTGTTGTCATACCTCACCAAACCGGGCATATGGTGTACCAGGGAGACCCCCGTGCACCAAATTGCAAAAATATAGGACTTCCAATGAAAATAGGCAGGTTTGTGAGGCTTGTAAAGTATCGCTTGAGTGAAGCTCCTCTAAACTGGTCTTCACAGCTTCAAGACATCACCAGAAGCCCCATACTTCAGAACTTGATAGACCCTGATCAGAATGGGTTTGTTAAGGGGAGAATCTCCCCCACAAATGTCCTTAAAGCTTCTCTATACCTTTCCAAAACAGCAAATAAGAAAGGAATACTACTCAGCCTGCATGTGAAAAAAGTATTCGACTGGGTGGAATAGTCATATTTATCTTCTGCTCAATTTGCAGCAGCAACAGCTATGAAACGGGCCAATACAGTAAAAATGCAGGAGAGTGGGCGAGCGCTCGCTCTCCTGTGCGCGCGATACAGTAAGATAATTTATTTAAATTAGGCCCGGCGGTAAAAAGAGGTGCTAGGGACACTAGTGCGTCCCTAGCGCCTCTTTTCGGACAGGAGCGGCGGCTGTCAGTGGGTTTGACAGCCGACGCTCAATTTTGCCGGCGTTGGTTCTCGAGCCCGCTGACAGCCACAGGTTCGGAAACCAGACGCCGGCAAAATTGAGCGTCCGGTTTTCAACCCGTGAGCAGCGGGCCTATTTCAAATTTTTTTTTTTTTTTAACTTTTTTAAACTTTCGGGACCTCCGACTTAATATCACCATGATATTAAGTCGGAGGGTGCACAGAAAAGCAGTTTTTACTGCTTTTCTGTGCACTTTCCCGGTGCCCGGAGAAATTAGCGCCAACCTTTAGGTAGGCGCTAATTTCTGAAAGTAAAATGTGCGGCTTGGCTGCACATTTTACTTACTGAATCGCGCGGGAATACCTAATAGGGCCATCAACATGCATTTGCATGCTGCGGGCGCTATTAATCGGGGGGGGGGGGGGGAGGGGGGAGTGGACGTGCATTTCGATGCGCTATTACCCCTTACTGTATCAGCCTGAAAGCAAATAAAATGCTAGGGATTATTAGGAAAGGAATGGAGAATAAATCAAACAATATCATAATGCCTCTGTTTTGCTCCATGGTGCAACCTAATCTTGCAAATTGTGTGCAGTTCTGGTCACCACATCTCAAAAAAGATATAGCAGAATTAGACAAGGTACAGAAAAGGGCGACTAAAATGTAAAGGTATGGAACAATTCCTCTATGAAGAAAGGCTAAAGGGGTTAGGACTCTTCAGCTTGAAGAGGAGATCAATGAGGAGAGATATGATTGAGGTCTATAAAATAATGAGTGGAATGGAACCAAATCAGTTGCTTACTCTTTGGAAAAGTACAAAGACCAATGAGGACACAATGAAGCTACTAGGTAATACATTTAAAACTAATAAGCGAAAATATATTTTTACTCAAGGCATAATTAAGCTCTGGAATTCATTGCCACAGGTTGTGGTGAAAGCTATTAGTGCAGCTGCTTTAAAAAAGGTTTGGACAAGTTCCTAAAGGAAAAGTCCATTAACCATTATTAAGGTACAGTTGCAGAAATCCACTGCTTATTCTTGGGATAAGCAGCTTGGAATCTATCTACCCTTTGGGATCCTGCCAGGTGCTTGTGATTTGGCTTGGCCACTGTTGGAAACTGGATACTAGGCTTGATGGACCTTTGGTATGAACCAATATGGTAAGTCTTATGTTCTGCCCACTCCGACAGGTCTCCCTCCTGCGCCCGATTATACCCACCCCGATAAGTCGTCATCCGAAGACTGGTGCCCGGCTGAAGCAACGGATAGGCCTGCGGCTCGCCCTGGAAATTGATCCAGACAGGCTTTACAGTGCGCGGCGAGCGGTTGCAGAAAATGGCGTTCAGCGGCTGGCGAGTGTTGACGGAACGGAGCCGCGGGGTCCATGTTCCGGGCTGCGGCATCCTCAACCCCGCACACCGCGATCTGGACGCACGCCAGGACTGCTTGCCTCCCCTTCCGGGTTCCAGCGCCACATCTGTCGTCACGGGGCTCGCCGTTTGTGTCGTCATGCGGCCAATGGGAAGATGGGACATGTAGTCCTGGGGCCGCACACTTCCTCGGGCTATCTCTCGTTTGGGTAAGGTTACCAGACGTGATTTGGGACCTTGTCAGGGGCAAGGGACAGAAGCTCAACAACAAGGAAATGCAGTACAGCGCCTGTGTGCGTGATACGGCAGGCCCTACGGCCCCTGCCGCTGGTTACATGAGGGCCCAGACAAATTCTGCCGCACTCTGCATTTCTTTTCTATTGCTGCTAAGGAATGTGGCCCGGGACAGGCATAAAAGGTGTTGGGGAGAAACGGGGACGGCATGGAGAGCGAAAGAAAGAAGCCAGGAAGGAGCTATTGGGGAAGGAAGATTTATGTTAGGAGGGTGCCCTGGGGCAGAGGAACTGGAGGGTGATTGTGAAACGAGGTTAGGGAAGAGAGGATGATTTATGTGGTGAGAAGAAAAGGAAGGTGATAATGAAAGGAGGTTGGAGAGAAAGGAACGTGATTATAAAATGATTTTTTCTGTTCCTACATCGAGACAGGTTCGCTTCGGTAACATTAGATCAGGGATTTTCTGAACTGTAGGAAAAAGATCTGGGCTTCATAGTTGATATTACATTGAAATCGTCGGCTCAGTGTGCAAACTCTCCCCCTTTTTACCCATCCCCGATCCCCAACCTTTAAGTTGTTGTCGTCGACATGGGAAGGTCTTATCACAATATTTCTCATTGGACGTGACATATACAAATAGCTCTTGATAAATCAAAAAGTCTGCTCCTTGCTTTGGCCTTTAAGGACATGATAAATACAGAGCATTTGTCCAGGAACTCGTTATACTTTGCAGGGGATGACCTCTTAGCAGATATATGTTCAAAGACTGCCATATGGTGTAGTTTCAGTCTCCAAGATGTCACAGTCGGGGTGTCTTCCTTGATCCACATTTCCAGAATCGATTTTTTCGCTAACCAGAATGCTTTTTGTAGAAATTCCTTTTGACTTTCCGTGACTCTGGAGGGCAATTTGTCTATCACCTCAAATAAGCAGAAGTGCGCATCTTCCGGTAGAGGTGTGTGTAAAAGTCTGCATCTGACTTACATTAAATACAATTGTCATTATTTGTGAGTTTAACCTTACAAGCTCCGCCCACGAGGCGTTACCACCTAGAGCTTGGGGAGGCCATAAAGTGCAGGCCTTGGAACCCGGCGTCGCAGCCTCAGCACTTAAGCCCCCGCTGTCATCTGCTGTGTTTGCCTGCTCTCCTGCCTCAACTAACATCCGAGGAAACAGCTTCGGGAACTGCATTTCACCTGCTCCACTTGGTTCCAGGCTAAATGCCGCGCTTGTTCCCTCCCCTGGTACGTAGCTCCGCCCACGAGGTGTTACCACCTAGAGCTCGGGGAGGCCATAAAGCTAAGGCCTTGGAACCCAGCGTCCGCAGAGCTGCTTCAAGGAGCCGTGATTAATCTATTCCTTTCCTTATGTAAGTGACCTTCTATTTTGCTCCACAGCCTTTTTCTTTAATTTCTAATATGGCCTGCAACACCCAGCATCCGCAGTAAATTCCAGTTCGCATCACCCACCGTCAAAATCAGAGTACAGATTCGAAATGTACAGTTATGAAAAGTTCTATTCATGCTCAAAATCACAAGATACTTCAAACTTTATATAATATACTATGCGAAGAGAATCAGATACAATTTTCAAACTTTATTTTCATCACATTTTTCTTAATTAATAATCAGGCGAAAAGCAAAAAGACCCCTATAATTTCGGATCTATTAAATGATAAGAAACCGGACTTTTTCGCCATTACAGAGACCTGGCTTAAAGCCACTGACAATGTTATCTCCAATCATCTAGTTCATCTTAATTATGATATCTTTTCGATTCCTAGAACTCAACGCAGAGGTGGAGGTCTTATGTTGATAATCAAAAAACAATTTAGAATTAAAATTGTTCCATCTCCTATTGCTTATCCCTATGAGCTTACATTATTTGGCTCTGATTCATTACAGTTGTGCGTTTTATATTGTCCCCCTGGTTTATTAGACCACAATATTTCTCCACTTCTTGAGTGTTTAACCTTAATTTTGAATCCCAATAAACCCTCTTTAATTTTAGGGGATTTCAATGTACATGTTGATGTTATTTTAGATTCTACTTGTTCTACCTTATGTGACTCTTTAGCAGCCTTGGGCTACAATCTTGTTTCATGGGCTCCCACTCACAAAGCTGGCCATGTGTTAGATCTGATTTTGTTAATGCTAAGTTTTGCACAAATATTTCTTTGAATATAACGCCAGTCCCCTGGTCTGATAATTTTTTAATTTATTCTGAAGCTAAATTTAATTCACCACTTTATTTTAGAAAAGAAAAGCCATCTCATATTACCTTTCAGCGCAAACCTAAAATTGAAGATCTAACAACAGAATTTCAAAAAATCAGAGGTATTTCTAAATCTAACAATTTAATTAATTTATCTTCTGCCTGGCTAACAAACTGCTTCAATATTGCAAAGAAACTGTGCCCATTAAAAACAAAGGTAATTAAACCTAAACAAATTCAAAATCCCTGGTTTAATAAGGAAATTAAGAAACAAAAACAAATTAAAAAAAATTAGAAATAACATGGAGAAGGAACAAAACAGTCCAAACATTAGCAGTATATAGATCTGCTTTACATCAATATAAAAAATCCATTGAGAATCTTGACGAAATTTGGGTTTTGTGGTCGGATACTTGACTACATTAATGTTCTGTATTCGAACCCCACAGCTCAAATTCTAGTTAATGGGGTGCTATCTGAAGAATTCTGTTTGGCTCGGGGTACTCGTCAGGGGTGCCCTCTCTCGCCACTTTTGTTTATATTGACTGTGGAACCTCTGGTGTGCGCTTTAAAAGCCTCTCCGGATGTTAAGGGCATTGGGATCGGTCCTCAATCATATCTTACCTTGTTGTTTGCAGATGACCTTTTGCTCCTTTTGTCTTATGCGCGCACTTCTCTCCCCAGCGTACTTTTGTTCGCGCCTGGTGCGTATTTTTTAAAGATCTACCCCTACGTGAGCGGCAAATGATCAGTATACACATTGTTCTTAACTTCTTTGATGGGCTACCATTATCTTTATTTGTATTTTATTGTTCTTTTTATTATTATGCTGTATTTTATTGTTTTTTATTATTATGTTTTATCTTAATTTGACTCCTACTTCTATGAATTTTTAGTTTATCTATCGGTTTATAAATTATCTTTTATTAACAGCTAATTTATTTCCTAATCTTGTGTAGTTTTTAGCTGTTACTATTTTATTAATTGTATTTCTGAATATGTTAACTTTTGTAAACCGATGTGAAGGTACGTCTGATACTATCGGTATATAAATGCCAATAAATTAAACTAAACTATTCAAAGAGGCATATGACATTTTTTGTCCCTTCGGAATGGAAAAGAATTTTATGAAAATTGGAGTGTTGGGCAAACTAGATCTCAAGAGAAGGTCACGTTCAGTAAAGTGGCGTACTTGTAAATATACATAAAACTCCTTATGTGATAGTCCATATTCCAGTCTTAAACCTTCAAACGTATGTACCCTTTCTGTCTCGCTGTGCAGGAATTGATGTAGGTACTCCAACCCCTTACCCACCCAAGCTTTAATGACCAGGTTTCCTAATCCTGGGGGAAATCTAGGATGTCCCAGTATAGAAATGAATGGCGATACCTACCAGGATATACCAAGTCTATGACATAGCTCTCGCCAAGCCGCCCTACAACTCGTGAGAAGCAGGTTATGGGAGATCTCTCTGGACAAAATATTGCCCGGAACATGCAGTAGGTTCTGGAGTTTTAAAGGGCCACAACAGGCTTGCAGGAAACTAACGGGTGAGTATATCTTGGACCCAGCAACCAGTCCTGGATATATCGGAGGAGACACGCAAGATTATAGTCCTGTATATTAGGGCAATCCATTCCCCTAGTACTCCAAGTGAACTGTAAAGCCGACAGTGTTATCCAGGCCCGTTTCCCTCACTGTAGAGACGTGCTCAATCTCCTCTCTAGTTCCTTCACGTGTTTCTTTTTGAGCCATATAGGCAACATTTGAAGGACATAAAGCCAGCACAGGAGCTCCATCATTTTGAATAATTGTATTCTACCACCTAAAGGTAGAGGTAATGCCTGCCAAATATCCAGTCCCTATTTTGTTTTAGCAAGTAAGGGTAAAATATTGCAGTTATACATTTGGTCTATATTGATTGGGATTTTAATATCCAGATATTTCATCTCCTTGTCAACCCACCTTAATGGAAAGGGACCCATCCATTGACTCTTGAGGGAACCTATAATATCCAAGGCCTCAGATTTATCGAGGTTTATTTTGAGACCCGAGAAGGCACCAAACTGCCTCTGGAGAGCCATCATCTTCAGCAGAGATATTATGGGATCGGTTAAGAACACCAATACGTCGTCTGCAAAAGCAGCGATTTTGAAAGTCTCCTCCCAGATCTCAAATCCCCCAGTCTCCAAAGCTGCAGCGATCTTTCTAAGTAGGGGATCTAGAGACAGAATATATAGCAGAGGGGAGAGTGGGCAACCTTGTCGAGTTCCACGTTGCAGGTCAAAACTTTGAGATATGTCTCCATTTGCCAAAATACATGAGAAGGGAGCCTGATATAACAAAGAAATATTACGTATGGTTTTGCCTGCAAACCCATATCGCCGTAAGACGGAGAATAGATAATTCCATGCCACTCGGTCAAACGCTTTTTCTGCATCAAAGCCTACCACCGTTGCTGGCTTCCCCATTAATTTACAATGTGTCATTGCCGCCCAGAGACGTATAATATGTTTACAGGACATTCTGTCCTTAACAAAGCCTGCTTGATCTAAATAAATCAGGGTTGGCAGAATCTCATGCAGTCTAGTGGCAATAATCTTAGCAAACAATTTCATATCAAAATTTAATAGGGAAATGGGTCAGTATGAAGCTGCTTGCAGGGGGTCCTTCCCCCCCCCCCCCCTTTTGGGAAGAACCGTTATATAGGCCGGTCAGTTTCACTTCCTTCGGGAAAGCGCCCTCATTTAGGGCTGCTAAGAAATACGCCCTGAGATCGTCTCCCAGTTCCCTGTTCAGAATTTGATAGTACTCCGCATTAAACCCATCGGATCCAGGGGCTTTATGAGTGGGGCTGTTCTTAATCCCATCAACAATCTCCTGTACTCCAATAGGCCGATTTAGCCACTCCAGTTGCTGGGGGGAGACTAGTGGAAGTGACAAATCTTGAAAGAATTTCTGTTCTTGAATATCTGCTTACCCTGATACTTCGGCACTGTATAGATTCTCAAAAAAGGCCCTAAATATTTTGCATATTTCTGCTGCCGAAGTATGTCTCACCCCCCTTGTATCCTTCAGATAAAAGTTTGTCCCTTATGGGCTTTAAATAGGGTGGCTAATAACTTTCCAGCCTTGTTTCCAAATCGGTATAATTGATGAGAGGCATAGAGCAGATGCTTCTCTGTTCTTTGGTGTAAATAACTGTTTAAGGAGCAAAGCACTTCTCTGTATGTCTTTTTGTTGTTCTCTGATAGGCACCTAATTAATTTGACCTTTACCTTGCGTAGCTCATTCTCTAATTCTAGAATACGCTGGTTAAGTAATTTAGATTTCCTGATCACATAGGCTATTTCCCCCCGCATCACTGATTTACCTGCATCCCAAAATAATAGTGGCGTAGATTTATGTTGGTCGTTATTTATGGCATAGCCAGCCCATTTTTCTTTGAGATATGCTTGGAAGTCTAGATCACAGGCTAAATGTATAGGGAACCTCCACCTGTGTGGCCCACTTTTCATCGCTCCCCCCAATTTACCTCAACCCAAATGAGGGAATGATCAGAGAACTCTGGTGACCCTCTCTCTGTCCGGTGCTCCTGTGCTATGCTTCCCATCGATATTAAAATATAATCTATCCTGGACATGGTCATACGGGCCTGTAGTCTAATTCTTCAGGATGTAGAGTCTTCCAGATATTCAGCAACCGCAAGTGTTTACAAAGTAAAGAAATTCCCTTGTTTTTTTCCCAGAGCCGATATGGCTACTCGAGAGGATCTATCCAAGATGGGGTCTACCATACAGTTGAAATCCCCCGCTACCATCAGTGGACCTTGTACTATTGTTAGAAGCTCCTGCATTAATGTTGTGAAAAACTTATGGGAATACACATTGGGGGCATATATGCTGTAGATAGTAATAATGCGCCCGCAGATTTTCCCAACCTTAATAATATACCGCCCCATAAGATCTTTAGTGGTGGAAATCCATTCCCAAGCTACTTTTTTCCCAATGAGAATCGCCAACCCCCCCCCCCCCCCTCTTTCTGTTAACCGCTGGAGAGGAGTAAACCTCCCCAACCCAGTCTTTTTTCAACTTGCGGTATTCAAAGTCATTTAAGTGAGTCTCCTGAATACATACGACCTATGCTTTATGTCTATGTAAAGAGGTAAGCAGTTTTGTCCGCTTTACCGGTGAACCAATGCCTGCCACATTCCATGAGATTAACCGGACATTTTCAACCATATTTGATCCAGTATACCATTTGTAGCTCTGTAAGACATAACCTTTTAGATGCAATCATGTTCTATTCCCCCAAGCCAAGGAATCGAACATCTAATGTCACCCGCCTTTCGTCCTTTTTGATTTTAGATGGATATCTTCCCTGACGACAATTTATAACACCATAGAGCCCTAGCTCCCTTCCCCTATCCCCCTCACCCCCAACAAGCAAAAAAACCATCCCACCAAACATAAGGCCTCTAATAAAAGAGGCATGGAGACCACATATCGATCTGTACCAGTCCCCCCTCCTTAGTGTAGCAGACACATTGAAATATGTAAGTTACATAAAAGTTATATGAATATAGTCCCTTCTGGGCCATCATCCTTACTTTCTGAAGGAACAATAACAAATTTCCAACCTGTTCCTGAATTAGCCAGATACCCTTATATGAGGAGTGTCATCTGTCAACTGAGTCCAGAGGAACTCAATTGTCAGTTTGGGAATCTAAAAATTGTTGGGCACTAGATGCTGTTTCGAATGTGCGCCATGTTCCTTTGTGCTCCAACTGTAGTTTCGCTGTGTATTGTAGGGTAAACTTGATGCGTCTTTTAAACAGAATATTGCAGATCTCGGAGTATTCCCTCCTTTTTGCAGACACCATAGCGGAAAAGTCCTGGAATATTAAGATTTTAGTACTTTCAAATTCCAGGGTAGCTTTTTTCCTGTAGGCTTGCAAGATTAACATTTTATGGGCATAGTTCAGAAAATGGGCTATGACTATCTAGGTCTGGAGTTGCCAGGTAAGCATGCCCCCAGTCTGTGCTCCCGTTCTACGCTACGTTGACCTCTGAGGTTTTGGAGCCCCAGTTCATCCAGTAGCCAGCCCTCCAGTAATGAATTAAGGTCATGGTCCGTGACGGATTCAGGGAGACCCACGAACCGCAAGTTGTTCCTGTGTGACCTATTTTCTAGATCTTCTACATTCGCCTCTAGCGCCCTTACTTGTTCCAGTGTTCCATGTTGCTGCTGCTGGGCCTGCATATCTATTTCCAGGCCCACAATCCTGGTCTGTGTGTCTTCCACCTGTTTTTTTTTATTTCTGACAGTGTTTCATTACCCGCAGAGATTTGCTGCAAGATAGCTTGGAAACGGGTGTCTATAGCTAGCACCACCGCCCGGGTGACTTCTTCAACCAGCGTGCTGACTCGGGCTCGGCAGCCCGTCAGCCATTTTAGATTCAGCCGTCTTCCCTGGGAGTTTTTCTCTTGCTGCGGCTTGCTGGACATTTCGCTGCTGCTCTGCCAGAGTTCGTCGAGGTTTTGTTGGGAAGCCACGCATAAAGCAGTGCGTGACTCCAAGCGCCAGAAAATCAGCGAAAAATGGCCCGATTCGGAGGGGGGACCAGGAGTGGGTAAGAGAGTGTCCTACCCGCACATTGGATCATGTGGTCTCTCTGCAGGAGAAATTTTATCTAAGAGGCTAGAGAGGTTTATGAAAAAATTCACATACAACTGACCAGAATGGAAGGGGTCTCACAGGACAGGAGGGAACCGACATGGGTGGAGCAAGTGCTTATGACCGCAAAAGTGGGATTCAAAATTATCTCTCCCTTATATCATGCTATCACTCTAACTTATGAGGACAGAAAATCCCTCACTGCAAAAATAGACAAATGAAACATGGATTTGGGGGAGAATTTAACAGAGACAGATTGGAAGACTATTTGGAAGAAAGTATTTGCAGTAGGAGAACTGAATTCATGTACAAATGTATTAGGAGTATATATAGATATCTAATGTACTTTGTTTTCACCATGAGCATCTGGCTTGTGTTGGAGGGGTTGTGGAGAGGAGGGGGTCTTATTTCCATGTATGGTGGTCATATAAGCCTTTAGCGGAATTCTGTAATAGAACTGCAGCAGTTGTGATTTGAATTTTGGGTCGTCGGGTGCGTTTCCATCCTAAAATGTTTATTGGGGCTAGGGATGATGCTGAATCTTGATAGGTATCAGCGATTTTGTATGGCCATTTAATTCATGCAGCATGCTATATAGTCGCCACATATTGGAAGTTGATGCCCTCACTCGCCCAATGGGATCAACAGGTACTTGATACTGCTGTACTGAAAAAACTTACATCTGCCCTACAGAAGAAGACTTGTATGTATGAAAAAGTATGGGGACCTCATTGGAGTTATAAGGAGTCGAGAAGGAGAAACTGATGTGATAGAGTGGGATATGTGGCCGAGCTAAAGTTGAGGGGGTATATGGTGAATTATAAGTATCCAATTCGCACACTTTATATATCTAAAAGGTGTTGGCATTGAACATGTGTTGAAAATTGTATTACTTTACATTGGTCTGTCTTATAAATAAAGTGTTAAAATTAAAAAGAAAAAGCATCTTGATACAGACAGACAACCAAGTCGCAATGTTTTATGTCAACAAGCAGGGAGGCACAGGAGACCCTTCAAATTTGGCAATGGCAATTGACCATCAAGTGACTCTGCAAGCAATGTATCTACCTGGTCTAGCCAACATGGTAGCAGACCATCTCAGCAGAATATTTAAACTGCATGAACGGTCTCTCAGACAATATACTGCCGACAAGACTCTTCAGGTTATGGGGTTGCCAGCAGACAGACCTCTTCACTACAGAAGCCAATGGAAAAGTAGATCAATTCTGTTCAATCCTACCAAGCCCCCTGTGAAAAGGGCTCAAGCCATATTTTTGCTTGATTGGGGCCAGGCCTTATGTATGCTTTTCCACCATTACCACTAATTAAGAGGGCAGTCCAGAAACTCATTTGAGACTGAGCACAAATGATCCTCATTGCACTATCATGGCTGAGACAAATATGGTACACATATCTGATATAACAGTCGTTGCACAACTCCCCTCCCCTCCCCCCCCCCCCCCCCCCCCGAACCACTGGGAGTTGGTCAGTCTTTACTTACACATGAAAAAAGGTAGTTTGCTTCATCCGGACCTGGCATTGCTTCTCTTGAAGACGTAAATATTGCGCATGAAGTGATTGCAGGTCTTGCTGTATCACAAAAAAATGGAATATATATCCTTCTCTCAACCAGGAAGCTGTCGACAAGATGGAACTACGCATTCAAATGGAAGCATTACCCCAGTTGGTGTGTATGAAACGCCTTAAATATTTACATCTGTGAGCCTCGATTACTACTGTCTTAAATTCTTCATCTCATCTACTGGTTTAGCAACTTCTTCAGTTCCTGAACGCATTTTGGCATATCATAAGCAGGTAGATAATTAATATTGACTCATTCTCTGATCTCTTGTTAAATGAAAGGACTGCTAAAAATTAAACCACCGGTTAACAGACCAGCAGATCCCTGGGATCTCGGTGTAGTCCTAACACTATTTATGAGAACTCCATTTGAGCTGTTGGACTTAGCTCTTCTCAAATTTCTCATGTGGAAAGTGGTGTTTTTATAGCCATCACTTCAGCACGAAGAATCGGTCAACTTCAAGCTCTCATACACTATTTATTTAAAAAATTTTCTATACCGTCGTTTAGTGATTATACCATCACAACGGTTTACAAATAGGCACATAAATAAATTCGAGATGGATTGTACTTTAACCAGAGGGTGCCGCAGTTGTTCAGATACATGATTCAATATTATAAGCTATATGTAAAGTGTATTAAAATTACTTTTATGGGCTAACCGAAGATGCGGTATACTGTAATTCTTTAACTTAATACTTAAGTGTGATAAAATAAAAATAAAAACACACATATGTTCTCAGGTGACTTTTGCTTGTGTGTATAAGTCCTTTTCTTGTTTCTTAGTACTACCTATTTCCCATTCTCACTTTGAAAGGCCTTTTTGAAAAGCCATGTTTTAAAGCTTTTTTTGAAAAGTTTTTGATCCCTCGTTAGTCTTATTTCGGGTGGCATTGAGTTCCATAATATAGGGCCGGCTAATGACAGTGCTCTCTCCCTTTCTTGTGTCAGTTTAGCTGTCTTTACAGAGGGTATGGTTAGTAAGGCTTTATTTGCTGATCTGAGATTTCTTTGGGGAACATGTAGTCTTAATGCAGTGTTTAACCAATCCGTATTTTCTTCATTAATTAACTTGTGGATTGTGCAAAGTATTTTAAATTGTACTATTTGCCTTACCTTTGAATTCTTCCATGATAAAGTGGTCCTTCACAGCAACCCTAAGTTTCTTCCAAAAGTGATCTCAGCATATCATATCAAACAATTGTACTACTGGCTTTCTATCCTCGCCCTCATACACCTGAGGGAAAAGGAGCTACACACACACTGCATTGGTCTATTACATACAGAGAACTCAGTCTTATCGTGAAGCAACTCAACTCTTTGTATCCTATGATCCCAATCTCATGGGAATTGTGGTGGCAAAACAATGTCCAGCTGGATAATAGACTGTATTCACATAAGAACATAAGAAAATGCCATACTGGGTCAGACCAAGGGTCCATCAAGCCCAGCATCCTGTTTCCAACAGTGGCCAATCCAGGCCATAAGAACCTGGCAAGTACCCAAAAACTAAGTCTATTCCATGTAACCATTGCTAATGGCAGTGGCTATTCTCTAAGTGAACTTAATAGCAGGTAATGGACTTCTCCTCCAAGAACTTATCCAATCCTTTTTTAAACACAGCTATACAAACTGCACTAACCACATCCTCTGGCAACAAATTCCAGAGTTTAATTGTGCGTTGAGTAAAAAAGAACTTTCTCCGATTAGTTTTAAATGTGCCCCATGCTAACTTCATGAAGTGCCCCCTAGTCTTTCTATTATCCGAAAGAGTAAATAACTGATTCACATCTACCCGTTCTAGACCTCTCATGAATTTAAACACCTCTATCATATCCCCCCTCAGCCATCCCTTCTCCAAGCTGAAAAGTCCTAACCTCTTTAGTCTTTCCTCAGAGGGGAGCTGTTCCATTCCCCTTATCATTTTGGTAGCCCTTCTCTGTACCTTCTCCATCGCAATTATCTTTTTTGAGATGCGGTGACCAGAATTGTACACAGTATTCAAGGTGCGGGTTCATCATGGAGCGATACAGAGGCATTATGACATTTTCCGTTTTATTCACCATTCCCTTTCTAATAATTCCCAACATTCTATTTGCTTTTTTGACTGCTGCAGCACACTGAACCGACGATTTCAATGTGTTATCCACTATGACTCCTAGATCTCTTTCTTGGGTTGTAGCACCTAATATGGAACCTAGCATTGTGTAACTATAGCATGGGTTATTTTTCCCTATATGCATCACCTTGCACTTATCCACATTAAATTTCATATGCCATTTTGATGCCCAGTTTTCCAGGCTCACAAGGTCTTCCTGCAATTTATCACAATCTGCTTGTGATTTAACTACTCTGAAAAAATTTGTGTCATCTGCAAATTTGATTATCTCACTCGTCATTTTTCTTTCCAGATCATTCATAAATATATTGAAAAGTAAGGGTCCCAATACAGATCCCTGAGGCACTCCACTGCCCACTCCCTTCCATTGAGAAAATTGTCCTTTTAATCCTACTCTGTTTCCTGTCTTTTAGCCAGTTTGCAATCCACGAAAGGACATCGCCACCTATCCCATAACTTTTTACTTTTCCTTGAAGCCTCTCATGAGGAACTTTGTCAAACACCTTCTGAAAATCCAAGTATACTACATCTACCGGTTCACCTTTATCCACATGTTTATTAACTCCTTCAAAAAAGTGAAGCAGATTTGTGAGGCAAGACTTGCCTTCGGTAAAGCCATGCTGACTTTGTTCCATTAAACCATGTCTTTCTATATGTTCTGTGATTTTGATGTTTAGAACACTTTCCACTATTTTTCCTGGCATTGAAGTCAGGCTAACTGGTCTGTAGTTTCCCGGATCGCCCCTGGAGCCCTTTTTAAATATTGGGGTTTCATTAGCTATCCTCCAGTCTTCAGGTACAATGGATGATTTTAATGATAGGTTACAAATTTTTACTAATATATCTGAAATTTCATTTTTTAGTTCCTTCAGAACTCTGGAGTGTATACCATCTGGTCCAGGTGATTTACTACTCTTCGGCTTGTCAGTCAGGTCTACCACATCTTCTAGGTTCACCGTGATTTGATTCAGTCCATCTGAATCATTACCCATGAAAACCTTCTCCGGTATGGGTACCTCCCCAACATCCTCTTCAGTAAACACCGAAGCAAAGAAATCATTTAATCTTTCCGCGATGGCCTTATCTTCTCTAAGTGCCCCTTTAACCCCTCGATCACCTAACGGTCCGACTGACTCCCTCACAGGCTTTCTGCTTCGGATATATTTAAAAAGGTTTTTACTGTGAGTTTTTGCCTCTACAGCCAACTTCTTTTCAAATTCTCTCTTAGCCTGTCTTATCAATGTCTTACATTTAACTTGCCATCGTTTATGCATTATCCTATTTTCTTCTGTTGGATCCTTCTTCCAATTTTTGAATGAAGATCTTTTGGCTAAATAGCTTCTTTCACCTCCCCTTTTAACCATGCTGGTAATTGTTTTGCCTTTTTCCACCTTTCTTAATGTGTGGAATACATCTGGACTGTGCTTCTAGAATGGTATTTTTTAACAATGACCACGCCTCTTGCACATGTTTTACTTTTGTAGCTGCTCCTTTCAGTTTTTTCTAACAATTTTTCTCATTTTATCAAAGTTTCCCTTTTGAAAGTTTAGCACGAGAGCCGTGGATTTGCATACTGTTCCTCTTCCAGTCATTAATTCAAATGTGATCATATTATGATCACTATTGCCAAGCGGCCCCACCACCGTTACCTCTCTCACCAAGTCCTGTGCTCCCCTGAGAATTAGATCTAAAATTGCTCCCTCTCTCGTCAGTTCCTGAACCAATTGCTCCATAAAGCTATCATTTATTCCATCCAGGAACGTTATCTCTCTAGCGTGTCCTGATGATACATTTATCCAGTCAATATTGGGGTAATTGGCAGAGATAGCGTTGACAAAAATTTTTTTTCAATTTAAGGACCAAATTTACCAACAAAATAAGGGGACTGCGATGGGGGCGACAATGGCACCGAGTTTGGCGTGCCTGTATATGGACGACTATGAAACATCTAAGATTTATACGTCGGATTGGTCTTCTTTCATTAATACCTGGTTACGTTACATTGACGATATTTTCATTATATGGATGGGTACTGATATACAGTTTTATGTATTTTTTGACTGGGTTAATTCCTTGAATCCCCACATTCAATTTAATTACAATATTCATCCCACACATATTTCTTTTTTGGACGTCTCCATTTTCTGGATGGGGGACCATTTTCAGACCTCACTGTACCGTAAAGACACTGATCGGAATACGTTACTGGCATATAATAGCTGCCATCCTCGGGCTCTTCGTGAGAATATCCCGACGGGGCAATTTCTAAGATTGCGTCGCCTTTGCTCAAACCGCACTGACTTTCTCTCACAAGCTCAAATTCTATCGGCCCGGTTCAAGGAAAGGGGCTATCCTCCTCGGGTCATCAAAAAAGCGTTTAAACGAGCATTATACACGCACCGGGAATGGCTCTTTATATCCCCCACGGTCACTGAGAATACATCGCTGAACTGCATCCTTCCATTCTCTATAGTCGGGAGGACCGTAGTTAACATGATTAAGAGACATTGGGCAGCCCTTTCCCTTAACACTCTGATGCACGGATCACTTCGGTTCACTTTTAAGAGAGGGACTAATTTACGGGACCGACTGGTTCATACAGCAAGTCGCCCTAGTGATCCGAGATCTGATAGGAGGGGTCAGCATTCCCCTTGCGGCCATTGCGCTATGTGCCGACATACAGAACCATTGAGGGAATTTGTACACCCCAAAACTGGACGGGTATTTAAGCTGTTTTCCAATACTGACTGTACAACTAGAGGGGTGGTCTACGTGGTTAAATGTCCTTGTCCTTTGTTATACGTGGGTAAAACCTCGCGTATGATAAAAACAAGGATTATAGAGCATTGTTGTAATATCAGATCCTCCAGGATTGACGAGCCTCTTGTATCACACTGGCTCCAGGCTGGCCATTCCATCGATGCTCTCTCCTTCCTGGTCCTGGAGGTGGTCGCATGTCCCCAACGAGGGGGAGACTTTTCCGGGATGCTAGGACGGAGAGAGCAGCGCTGGATTTTCACATTGGATTCAGTTTTCCCCAATGGCTTAAACAAGGAGATCGAATGGTACCAATTTTATTAATTGTCTATTAATTCGACATGTGTGTGGCTGTGCGCTCCGGCGTTTTCCAGCTTCTCGCGAGAGGTTTTCCTTTCGCGCCTTTTTTCCTTTTAAATGGCTGTCATTGCTATAGGGCGCTCGCGCTCCTGTGATCTCTTTAAAGGTATGTACCTGTCACGTTACATTTGTATATTTACTATTTTGTTCCATTCTTGATATGTATCGTTTTATTGTAGATCATAATATACTGCGGTCCCTCCTGATGCAGTTCACACGAAACACGGACCGTGTCGGGGGACAAGTATTTAAAATATTCTTTGTTTACCTGAAGGAGTTGCCGTATTGAATGAACTATGAAAATTCAGTTATATAATAAATACACGTTTGAATTTTGAATGGAACTTCACTTTCTGTCCTGCACCTGTCTAGATGGGTAATTGAAATCTCCCATTATTACCGCACTACTAATTTGGTTAGCTTCCCTAATTTCCCTTAGCGTTTCACTGTCCATCTCACCATCTTGACCAGGTGGACGGTAGTATACTCCTATCACTATAGTCTTCCCCGACAAAACAAGGGATTTCTACCCATAAAGATTCAGTTTTGTATTTAGTCTCATGCAGGATGTTTATCCTGTTGGACTCTATGCCATCCCGGACATAAAGCGCCACACCACCTCCCGGGTGCTCCTCTCTGTCATTGCGATATAATTTGTACCCCGGTATAGTACTGTCCCATTGGTTATCCTCCTTCCACCATGTCTCTGAGATGCCAATTAAGTCTATGTCATCATTCACTGCTGTACATTCTAATTCTCCCATCTTACTACTTAGACTTCTGGCATTAGCATACAAACATTTCAAAGTTTGTTTTTTGTTTGTATTTTCATTTTTTAGCTCAGGTGAGTTTTTAGTTACAGGCATTTGGACTACTTTTCTTATTATTGGAACCTACTGTCGGGATGCCCTAATTCTAGTGCATCATTAGTATCCTTTGAAGATACCTCTCTCCGAACCATGTGCTGCTGAGCGACTGTCGGCTTTCCCTTTTGTTCTAGTTTAAAAGCTACTCTATCTCCTTTTTAAAGGTTAGCGCCAGCAGTCTGGTTCCACCCTGGTTAAGATGGAGCCCATCCCTTCGGAAGAGACTCCCTCTTCTCCAAAAGGTTCCACAGTTCCTAACAAAACTGAATCCCTCTTCCTTGCACCATCGTCTCATCCACGCATTGAGACTCCGGAGCTCTGCCTGCCTCTGGTGACCTGCACGTGGAACAGGGAGCATTTCAGAGAACGCTACCCTGGAGGTTCTGGATTTAAGCTTTCTACCTAAGAGCCTAAATTTGGCTTCCAGAACTTCCCTCCCACATTTTTCTATGTTGTTGGTGCCCACATGTACCACGACAGCCAGCTCCTCCCCAGCACTGTCTAAAATCCTATCTAGGTGATGCGTGAGGTCCGCCACCTTTGCACCAGGTAGGCATGTTACCAGGCGATCCTCATGCCCACCAGCCATCCAGCTATCTACATTCCTAATAATCGAATCACCAACTATGACGGCTGACCTAACCCTTCCCTCCTGGGCAGTAGGCCTTGGGGAGATATCCTCTGTGCAAAAGGACAATGCATCACCTGGAGAGCAGGTCCTCGCTGCAGGATCCTTTCCTGCTGCACCCGGTTGATGCTCTCCAATCATGAGACCTTCTTCCTCCAAGGCAGCACCTGGGCTGCCAGTCTGAAGTTGGGACTTGGCTACTATGTCCCTGATGATCTCATCTATATACCTCTCTGTCTGCCTCAGCTCCTCCAGGTCTGCCACTCTAGCCTCCAGAGATCGGACTCATTCTCTGAGAGCCAGGAGCTCTTTGCATCGCATGCACATGTACAACTTCTCACCAGTGGGTAAAAAATCATACATGTGACACTCAATGCAAAAGACTGGGAAGCCCCCCTCTTGCTGCTGGACTGCTGCCTTCATCTCAATTTTGATCAGTTCCTAGTTAAGTTTGTTTGCTATGGGAGTAGGAATGTGTCTAACGTCTTTTAAATGTATTAGCGAATTCACTATATGTCTGGTAGTGGCCTACCGGGGTCTGATCAAACTCTCAATAAAGTTTTTGTTCGTTTTTTTTTTTTTTTTTGTGAAAGTGTCACCTGCCTATAAATTAAAGGATGGGCAAGGGGTGGGAGGGTTGTGAAATCCAAACAGTCTAACTTCAGTTAGTCAGCCAGAGTGACTCACTGCTCTCTTGATTAACAAATGTTGGTACCTATTCAAAACCTTTCCAAGGTGAGCAACTGAGCTGAACTTTTCAACCGTTTTACTTAGGTATACACTGCTCCTAGCTTATTTCTAGCTTCTGGCTACTTTTTTGAGTTGTATTTTTTTAATACAAAAACTCAGTTTGTATTAAATACAAACACTCAGTTCTTAAAAGTCTGCAGAACACTCACTTCTGCAGACCTTTAAAAATAAACACACTACCTACTGTTTACTAGCTGCCTTATTGACTGACTATTTAAAAATACAGTCTAACTTGTTTATTCACTGCCTTACTGAATATTCAAAGCACAAACACACTAAATAATATTCCCAAATTGTTAACTTTGCCCCAATACTTTTTAAAAAAACTTACTGATTCCTTTCAGCCACCAGCAAGGTGATCCTCTCCTCTCAGTGCTCCCACTGGAAGGTACAGAGAAGGGCTACCAAAATGATAAGGGGAATGGAACAGCTCCCCTATAAGGAAAGACTAAAGAGGTTAGGACTGTTCAGCTTGGAGAAGAGACGGCTGAGGGGGGAATATGATAGAGGTGTTTAAAATCATGAGAGGTCTAGAACAGGTAGATGTGAAGCGGTTATTTACTCTTTCGGATAATAGAAAGACTAGGGGTCATTCCATGAAGTTAGCATGTGGCACATTTAAAACCAATCGGCGAAAGTTCTTTTTTACTCAACGCACAATTAAACTCTGGAATTTGTTGCTAGAGGATGTGGTTAGTGCAGTTAATATAGCTGTGTTTAAAAAAGGATTGGATAAGTTCTTGGAGGAGAAGTCCATTACCTGCTATTAATTAAGTTGACTTAGAAAATAGCCACTAGCAACGGTAACATGGAATAGACTTAGTTTTTGGGTACTTGCGAGGATCTTATGGCCTGGATTGGCCACTGTTGGAGACAGAATGCTGGGCTTGATGGATCCTTGGTCCGACCCAGTATGGCATGTTCTTATAGTCTTATGCATTAAGAAAGATGGAAGGAAGGCAAACTGATTACCAGCATGGAAATGTTCCCAAATTTAGCTTAGCCGGTTCAGCACTGAGAAGCCTCCTGAAAACTTACCTTGAGCAGCTCCAGAGGATCTAACCTCACTGAAGGGCCTGTCCCTTAATCTAAAAAAAAATACCCACCTCTACCCTGACTCCCAATAGCTCGGTCATTCTTGATGCAGGTTTCTCTTCGTCTGTTAAAGAAAGGTTCAGACTTTAAAATGTGTAAGGCTGAATGCACATCACCATTATATACAGGGAGGACAATAATGAAAGCCATTTCTGGGGGTAAAGCTCTCTTTTATTCACAGAAATAGGCTGTTTGATTACTGTCCATCCTCTACACAAGTAAAAGTAGGAGCATATAACAAGGAATACTTCTGGTTTGGAGATCGGACAGGGGGAAAACTATAGCAAGAGACCAAAGTGTTATGTCCCTTTAAGGGCTGCAGCTGGAGAGCTAAGCCAGCTCTGGATTATGATGTCTGATTATGACATCACCATAGTAGAGGTTTGAAACCCTGCAACTGCTTTCTTTCTTGGTCTTTGCAACAGAGTCCTCTGTTGCTCCTAGGCTGTGATCCCTGTGCTTCGGTGCCGTGCCTCCAGTGTCTCCTGTGTCATCGTCCCTCCAGCGTCTCCTGTGTCTTCATACCTCCAGCGTCTCTTGGGTCTTCATGCCTCCAGCATCTCCATGTTCCTGTGACCATCACTTCGTCTCTTCGCTATCTGCCACAGACCTTCTGCCTGGACTACGCTGTCTCTTCAAGAGATTGGTTCCTATCTTGCTGGGTGAACGCTCTATATCTCCCTTCTCTTTCCTCTCTGCCCACCTGCCTTTGCTGTTCTCTAATTTTCCTCCCCTTTCTCTGACTTGTTTGTTTCCCCTTTCCCCTTTTCCTTTCCCTTACTTCTCCTTTTAGCAAAACAGTTTTAGTGGTTAATATTATTTCTCTCCCATGTAAATTCCCTTTTATTACCATTAGAGGGTCCCTGAGGGAGAGAGAGCTGTGGGTTCATAGGAACAGGCACGGAGAGTTTGTAAAGCTAAGGAAGCCCAGCCAGTTGTACAGTCTGAGCTGATCTTATCAGCACCCTCACAGCCGACTGAGACAGGTGCAGCATTCAGCTCTGCAAAAACATTCACTTAAAAACCAGTTGGAGTTACTGTGAAATTCCTTTTCTTCTTCCCCTGCTTGTAATACAGTCTTCATAACAAGCTCTGTTTATTAGCACTGTGGATCCTATGTAAGTGAGTTTTTCAGTGATTCTTGTATTTTTTGGATGTACAGTCTTTATTTGTCTGGATACTCTGAAACCCCAGGTTTAGGGAGTCACAATGTCCTCAGAAATCTCTCCTGAAGGAGCAGGTGGTAGGGTACTTCAAGGGGAAACCCAGTTGGTGGGTGGGAGGTTGTCAGGAGAGAGGCACAAGTGCAGGAGCAGGCAAGGCCTCTGCAGTGCTTTCTAGGACCTTCAAGGTCCAAGCAAGTGAGCAAGGGTTTAACCTCCAAGTGTCAGCTGAAGCAGCTTTTGCTTTACTTCTGCTATGAATGTTTTATTGCAGGGAGGTAAAGGAAGAGATGTGATGTGTGCTCTTCATTCCTGCCATGAATATTTAATTCTGTGTGGCTGGGGCGGAGCCAGGAGCAGCACAGCTCTTGCTCTGTTTTCCCTGTGAACATTTAATTTTGGGGTGGGAGGCTGCAGGAAGGAGCCAAGGATGAGGCAGGAGCTCTTGTTCCACTCTCCAGTCCTTATGAAAATTTGATTCAAGAATAAGGGGGAGGGATGAATCAAAGATGTGGCAGCAGATCATGCTCGCTCCTGCCTTGAACATTTGATTATGGGGGTGAGAGGCAAAAGCCCCCTCCAAGAACCTCTGGTTTGGGGCTCTGGCACTGGCTGCCTGGGACTGAGCTGTGGGTCTCATCTGGGTCTGGATGTTTCACAGCCTTGACCTAAATAATCAAAGTATGCAAGGTCTGGCCAATCCCATCTGAATTTTAACCTGAGGTGATAAGGAATGCAAAAGTACACATCTAGATTTGCCTTGTTTATTGCCCCCTCAAAAATACCCCTGCCTGCTTTTTGTGAGGGCACGTAGTTAAAGGAAAACTCTGCATATAGTTTTCCCCCTGTCCGAACTCCAAACCAGAAATATGCCTTGTTATATGCTCCTACCTTTACTTGTGTAGAGGATGGACAGTAATCAAACAGCCTATTTCTGTGGATAAACGAGAGCTTTACCCCCAGAAATGGCTTTCATTATTGTCCTCCCTGTATATAATGGTGATGTGCATTCAGCCTTACACATTTTAAAGTCTGAACCTTTCTTTACAGACGAAGACAAGCCTGCATCAAAAATGACCGAGCGATTGGGAGTCAGGGTAGAGGTGGGTATTTTTTTTAGATTAAGGGACAGGCCCTTCAGTCAGGTTAGATCCTCTGGAACTGCTCAGGGTAAGTTTTCAGGAGGCTTCTCAGTGCTGAACCGGCTAAGCTGAATTCCCTGTACGTACCCGGATCAGTCCAGATTCCTGGGTTTTGCCCCCCCCCCCCCCCCCTCTAGCAGTTGGAGACAGAAGTTTATCAAACAAAACTCTGCCTTATCTAGGCTGCTGCCACCTACAGTCTGGCAATATTCTTCTGTCTCCTAGCAGGTGGAGGAGGTGCAAAACCTACAGTCTGTGCTGAGGCCTAGTTTTTCAGTTCTAGATAGTATTGTTAGCTGGGTAAAAAGAAGGATAAAGTTAGAATAAGGTATAGGACCGCAGTGGTTTGCCTGCAAGTCCAGTCTCCCGCCTCCCAGGGGGTTGTGAGGGCCTGAGGGGACCATCCTCCCTGGTTTCCGAGGCCGCTGAGGTGTGGGGTACTTTGCCCTCCTGCCAGTGTGAATTCGTGACTGGGGGTGATACCGGGGAGCCCGGCTCACTCCCCCCAGTTGGTCCAGGACCCGGAGGCTATTGGGCGAGTATATTAAAAAAAAAAAAAAAAAAGTTAAAATATTTTTTTGTGTGTTCTGTCGGGGCTTGATTCTCCTTCCCTTCCAGTCGCATTCGGGGTGCTTGTGCCATTTTCGCCGCCTTCCGAGCGACTTTCGGGGCTGTTTTTTGCTGCAGCATGCCGCGTCGGGCCGCTTATAGGGCCTGCTGCGCCACGCGGGCGCGACTGTCCTGGGACAATTTGTGTTCTGATTGCCTCTCCGGAGGTGAGGGAGTCTCTGCGGCCCCGGGCAGGGTCCTGGTGAGGGTCCAAACAGTGACCGGAGCATTTGGGGACTTACAGTCTTCAGGTGCCGACCAGTTCCCGCTTATGCATAAAGCCTTCAAGGCCCACAAAGTGGGCAGGAAGAGGGCACACGGACCGGACCCCCCACTAGGGTCTGGAAAACAGGCCAAGCCTGCTCAGGACCTGGATCTCATGGAGGGGCCACGCCCTTTCAGATTGCAGACCCCTCTGGTGGATCTGGATTCCTCTTCGGATATGGAGGATCTGGAGGACCAGCCGGAGGACCTGGACCTGCCGTCCCAACCCCCGAGGGGGGTTGAAGGGGACGGTGACCAGCTGTACAGAAATTTTCGAGGTGCCCATGGGGCAGACGGGATGACCCAAAGGTGGTCCATCTCTTTCGACGGGACGAACTGGGTCCCCTCATTCCAACAATACTCGGGGAATTAGAGATACAGCTGCCTCAGGAAGAATCCAGGCTTGGGGCTACGGACCCGGTGGTGTTGGGCCCCTTAGGTCCCCCCTCAGCTTTTCCCTTTCATTTTTCAGCGACGGATTTGCTCTTCAAAGAATGGGATACCCCAGACTTAGGCCTCAAGGTGGTTAAAGCAATGGACAAGCTCTATCCCTGCCAGAGGAGGCCTTGGAGCTGCTAAGGGTCCCTAAGGTGGATTCGGCTGTGGCGGCTGTCACGAAGAAGACCACCATTCCAGTTGCTAGGGGGGACGCCTCTTAAAGACTTGCAGGACCGTAAGCTGGAGGTCCAACTTAAGAAGATATTCGAAGTCTCTGCGCTAGGGATTCGTGCAGCTATCTGCAGTAATTTCTCCTTGCGAGCAGGGCTTCGTTGGGTGCAACAGCTACTAGCCAATGATTCACTTTCCCCAGAGGAAGTGAGCTAGGCGGGACGTCTGGAAGCGGTGATTGCTTACAGTGCGGATGCCTTTTATGATTTGCTTCGCACATCGGCCAGATCCATGGTGTCGGCAGTTTCAGCGCGGCGCTTGTTGTGGCTGTGCCATTGGGCAGAGGATGTGTCCTCTAAATCACGGCTGGGTTCGTTGTCTTTAAAGACAAGTTGCTGTTTGGAAAGGAATTGGAGGATCTGATTGAGTCCCTAGGCGAGAACAAAGTGCATCGTTTGCCAGAGGACAGACCAATGTGGAGAGGTGCTCTGCCTTCCTGTTCACGATATAGGGGATATTGGAGGCCTCGGACTTCTCGGGGGTCAGTTTCCTCCTTCCGCCATAGTGCCAACAGGCAGCAGACGTACTCTCAGTCCTTTCGTGGGCGCCGATTCAGCTGACCGGGTGCTGGTCAGAATGCGTAGGGTGGAAAGCCCTCGCGATGATGTGCGGCCCGTCATTCCTCGGTACCAGTGGTTGGAGGCAGGTTGTCTCGGTTTTACGAGGAGTGGATCAGAATCACATCGAATCAGTGGGTCCTAGATGTGATAAGACACGGTTACGCATTAGATTTTGTACGTCAGCCTCGCCAGTGCTTCCTGGTCTCGCCCTGCGGTTTTGCGGCCAAACGCCGGGCAGTAAGAGAGACTCTGAGAAGCCTTCATGATCTCATCGCGATTGTTCTTGTCCCACCACCCGAACTTCGCAAGGGCCGTTATTCCATTTATTTATTGGTTCCAAAAAAAGAAGGAACCTTTCTTCCCATTGTCGACCTAAAACGGGTCAACAGATGTCTGCGAATACCTCATTTTCACATGGAGACCTTGCGGTCCTTGATTGCTTCGATGCGACAGGTGGAATTTCTCGCGTCCCTGGACCTCACGGAAGCGTATCTTCACATCGGGATCCGGACCGATCACCAGCGATTTCTAAGGTTCTCCGTGTTGGGTCAACATTACCAATTTCAGGCACTGCCATTTGGCCTTGCCACCGCACCTCGGATTTTCAACCAAGATTATGGTGGGTGGTAGCGGCGCAGCTTCGCAGAGAAGGTTTGTTGGTGCACCCGTACCTGGACGATTGGCTGATTTGCGCAAAATCGGAGTTGCTCTATCAGGAAGCAATTCACCAGGTGCTTCAATTGTTTGCGAACATCTCGGCTGGATAATCAATGCGTCCAAAAGCCGGCTGGGGCCTTCTCAGTCTCTGGAGTTTTTGGGAGCTTTATTCGACACTTGTCGGGGAACGGTGTCTCTCACAGTGGAACGCATGTACAAGTTACAGGGTCAGGTGCGAAACTTGTTATCCAAGCGAGTTCCGATTGTCTGGGAATATCTTCAGGTGTTGGGGTCAATGACTTTGACATTGAAATTGGTTCCCTGGGCCTTCGCTCATATGCGGCCTTTACAGTCAGCGTTGCTTTCCCGATGGAACCCGGTGTCAGAACAATTTCGTCTTCCTTTACCCCTGACGGATTCAGCTTGGTCCAGCCTGGATTGGTGGTTGTGTCAGAGCAACTTATGCCGCAGAGTACCGTTAGTAGTTCCGACCCGGACAGTGGTTACTACGGATGCCAGCTTGTCCGGTTGGGGAGCGGTTTGTCTGCAGAAGTCGATGCAGGGGCAATGGTCCCCACAGGAAGCTCCTTGGTCCATCAATCGTCTGGAGACCAGAGCGGTTCAATTGGCGCTGCAGGCTTTTCTTCCGCTTCTCCGAGGCAAGTTGGTCAGAGTTCTTTCAGACAATGCGACCACGGTTGCTTACATCAATCGGCAGGGGAGAACCAAAAGTCAACCAGTGGCGTTGGAAGCACGACAGTTGATCGCGTGGGCGGAAAAGAATTTGTGCAGCATAGCAGCCTCTCACATTGCCAGGGTAGAGAATGTTCATTCGGATTTCCTCAGTCGCAATCGCCTAGACCCCGGAGAGTGGGAACTCGCGGACACCACATTTCAGCTCATTTGTGCCCATTGGGGGACACCCGCTCTGGATCTGATGGCGACGTTCAAGAATTCCAAAGCTCCACGGCTCTTCGCCCGTCGCAGGGAGATGGGAGCGGAGGGCATGGACGCTCTGGTACTATCTTGGCCGACGGATGTTCTACTGTATGTGTTTCCTCCGTGGCCTCTCATCGGCAGGGTCCTTCGCCGCATAGAGTTACATCCGACAGAGGTGGTGCTCGTAGCTCCCGAATGGCCGCGACGTCCCTGGTTTGCGGATCTGGTAAATCTAGCCTTAGAGGAACCCCTACGGTTTTCGAACATGCCGGATCTACTGTATCAGGAGCCTGTTTGTTTCGACCAGGTCGAACGCTTTTGTCTAGCGGCATGGCTTTTGAGAGGCAGCGGCTGAAATCCAGAGGGTACTCGGATGCTGTGGTAACTACTCTCTTAAGGTCCCACAAGGTTTCTACATCTTTATCTTATGTGCGGGTCTGGAAGATCTTTGAGGCCTGGTGCCTTGCTCGGGATGTGGTGCCCACTCGGGCGACCGTTCCGGATGTTTTGCATTTTCTTCAGGATGGTTTGGAAAAGGATCTCTCGTGTAGCTCCTTGCGCTAGGTTCTTTGCGCAGTCAGACCCATGGTGCGTCTTTGGTGTCTCACCTAGATGTTGTTCGTTTCCTTAAAGGGGCAAAACATGTATGCCGACCATTCCGGCAGCCCTGTCCTTCCTGGAATCTGAATATGGTTCTTAAGGCTTTGTGTGGGGCACCCTTTGAACCTATCCGCAGGGCCACCTTGAAGGATCTCACTCTGAAGGTGGTGTTTTTTAGTGGCTATTGCATCGGCAAGGCGGGTGTCAGAACTTCAAGCCCTGTCTTGTCGGGAGCCCTTTTTGCAGATCACGGAATCTGGGGTATCTCTGCGAATGGTACCCTCATTTCTACCTAAGGTTGTCTCTTCCTTTCATTTAAATCAGGCGGTGGAACCTCCATTTTGGATTTGGACAGCTCAGATATTTTGTCTAAGGACTTGCGGAAATTAGATGTCTGTAGGGCACTGTGGCACTACCTGGAGGTTACCAACGGTTTCCATGTATCGGATCACCTGTTCGTACTTTGGAGTGGGCCTAGAAGAGGCAATGAGGTTTTGAAGACTACGATAGCTTGCTGGTTGAAGGAGGCCATAAACTCTGAGTATCTGTTCCAGGGACGGTCACTGCCGGTGGGTCTCCGAGCTCATTGTACGCGATCTCAGGCCGCATCCTGGGTGGAATGCCAACAAATATCTCCAGAGGAGATTTTCAGGGCGGCTATGTGGAAGTCCTTACATACTTTTGCCAGACATTATCGTCTGGACGTTCAGGCTCCAGGGACTGGTGGATTTGGAGAAGGGGTGCTCAGAGCGGGCCTCTCCGGATCCCATCCCATGTAATGGCAGCTCTGGTACATCCCAGGAGTCTGGACTGATCCGGGTACGTACAGGGAAAAGAAAATTGGTTCTTACCTGATAATTTTCGCTCCTGTAGTACCACGGATCAGTCCAGAGTCCCGCCCATCTGTTCTTCCAAGGAAAGGAAGAGTCCGTTCTGCTTGTTTTCTTTCATTCACAACTCAATTGTGTATGTCCTGTTATTGATAGTACGGGTTCTGTTCCCATTTGGGGATTTATTGAGCCGGTTCAAGTTGTTAGGTTACTGTATATAGTTAGTTTGGGTGTTTTGTAATCCATTCTGCTTTGACATTAAGTAATACTGCCAGACTGTAGGTGGCACCAGCCTAGATAAGGCAGAGTTTTGTTTGATAAACTTCTGTCTCCATCTGCTAGAGGGGGGGCAAAACCCAGGAGTCTGGACTGATCCGAGGTAAAACAGGAACGAAAATTATCGGGTAAGAACCAATTTTCTTTTTGGGAATATTTCCAGCCCCCATGCTGTGATTGAAAATGTATCCAATAAACGTAATCAACTCTTGTGGTCACTCAGCAGCTCTTCTGAAAACTTACCCCTTACTTTGTATACAGAATTGGCACAATTAACTTTGTGATAACCAAGATCAATGCCTGTACCTCAGATGGAAAGTAGGACATCAGGAAATGCTTACATATCTCCTTTCTTTTTCTTTCCGGTTCCGCTCATCCTGCAAACTTCAGCACCGGTGCAACTACTCCCACCCCTCTTTCCACTGCTCCCTCTGCTCTCCCCTACCCCATGCCTCCCCCCTCTCTATCTCCCCTCTTCCCTCTCCCATCAATCTCCCTGCCTTATCTCCTGTTCTCCCCTTCCATCTTTTTCTCCTTTGCTCCTTCCTGTTATTGTATCAACTCCTCCCACCCCTCTTTCCAATGCTCCCTCTGCTCTCCCTCCTCTCCCCTAGCCCATGCCTCCCTTCTCTATATCTTCCTTCTCCTTCCTCTCTGCCCACCTGCCTTTGCTGTTCTATTCTTTTCCTCCACTTTTTCTGTCTTGTTTATGCTTCCCCTTTCCCCTTTTCCTTTCCCTTACTTCTCCTTGACATCCCGTGTGTGTTTGGTCTGATTGCAGTGCATGCGCTACGAAGAAAAAAAACCGGTAAGGAGCCTTTGCAAACATCGCTTTGTGCCCTGTAATACTTTTAAAAGTCATCGGTCAGCAGATTTGTCCAGCTGAGTTTGGAATTTAGCTGGACAAACCGCAAAGTGTTAAAACTGTGGGCCAATGAATGCTAACCTACCTGGATAAAAAGAGATGACCGTGTGTGGGGCTTATGTTTAGCTGGGTAGCATATAGTTTTCCCCCTGTCCGAACTCCAAACCAGAAATATGCCTTGTTATATGCTCCTACTTTTACTTGTGTAGAGGATGGACAGTAATCACAGCCTATTTCTGTGGATAAAAGAGCGCTTTACCCCCAGAAATGGCTTTCATTATTGTCCTCCCTTTATATAATTGTGATGTGCATTCAGCCTTACACATTTTAAAGTCTGAACCTTTCTTTACAGACGAAGACAAGCCTGCATAAAAAATGACCGAGCGATTGGGAGTCAGGGTAGAGGTAGGTATTTTTTTTAGATTAAGGGACAGGCCTTTCAGTGAGGTTAGATCCTCTGGAGCTGCTCAGGGTAAGTTTTCAGGAGGCTTCTCAGTGCTGAACCGGCTAAGCTAAATTTGGGAACATTTCCAGCCGCCATGCTGTGATTGAAAATTTATCCAATAAACAGAATCAACTCTTGTGGTCACTCAGCAGCTCTTCTGAAAACGTACCCCTTACTTTGTATACAGAAATGGGCACAATTAACTTTGTGATAACCAATATCAATGTCTGTGCCTCAGATGGAAAGTAGGACATCAGGAAATGCTCACATATCTCCTTTCTTTCTCTTTCTGGTTCTGCTCGTCCTGCAAACTTCAGCACCGGTGCAACTACTCCCATCCCTCTTTCCACTGCTCCTTCTGCTCTCCTCCGTATCTCCCCTCCTCCCTCTCCCATCAATCTCCCTGCCTTATCTTTTGTTCTCCCCCTTCCATCTTTTTCTCCTTTGCTCCTTCCTGTTATTTTATCAACTCCTCCCACCCCTCCTTCCAATGCTCCCTCTGCTCTCCCTCCTCTCCCCTAGCCCATGCCTCCCTTCTCTATATCTTCCTTCTCCTTCCTCTCTGCCCACCTGCCTTTGCTGTTCTCTACTTTTCCTCCCCTTTCTCTGTCTTGTTTATGCTTCCCCTTTCCCCTTTTCCTTTCCCTTACTTCTCCTTGACATCCCGTGTGCTTTTGGTCTGATTGCAGTGCATGCGCTACGAAGAAAAAAAACCGGTAAGGAGCCTTTGCAAACATCGCTTTGTGCCCTGTAATACTTTTAAAGGTCCTCAGTCAGTGGATTTGTCCAGCTGAGTTTGGAATTTAGCTGGACAAACCGCAAAGTGTTAAAATTGTGGGCCAATGAATGGTTAACTTACCTGGTTAAAAAGAGATGACCGGGTGTGGGGCTTATGTTTAGTTGGGTAGCAGCCCTGAAGTTAGCTAGATAAACTTACTCCACTGTCTTTGGGTCTATCCAGCGGGAACTCGTACCTGGGTAAGTGCAGCTAACTTCCTGCTCTCAGCACCGCTGCATGGACCTATTAGTTTATAAATATAAATGAAGAAACATTTTGTTGGTATTCAGGGATTTCACAGTGCTAATCAGTGATTTCTCAGAGACGAGGAGTCCCTCAGATCACAGGGAACTGTGCCCTCTATAGTTACTCCAGTGAGACATAGCAAATGGTTTAGTCCACTCACTACCCTAAACTAGGTCCTCCTCTGGGAGGTGCTTAGACCTTAGAAAAGGGACCCAGAAAAGACAAAACAATAAATATAACAATTGAGGAAACACTAAATAGCACAATCTGTGGTCAGAAGACCTCCTCACTGATTCAGATGCTTGTTGGTTACTCCAGCTCTACCTGACAAAAAACCTGAAAGAACTGTGTGAGACTTGGTGCAGGACCCTGCTGATACCCAGCACTAACTTACCTGTCACTAATCATTCACAGAAACAGTGCTAATAAATGAATGTTTGTTATTATATATAAGAAAATGATTTACAGTTAACTCAAAAGGCTTGAAAAACTGGATACAGCAAAAAGGAAAGAAAAGGAACAGTAACTGCTGGTACTTAACAGTTTGCCTGCAGAGTGAAGTGCTACTTCCTTCCTAGTCAGATATGAGGGCCCTGTGCAACCTTTTCCTGTCAACCCACAGCTGTACTTCCCAGCTGAAACAGGTCTCTCACTCTCTTTCTGCTGATTACAACTGTCATTCTCTCAGCCCGTTCTATCACTTTAACAGATCCTCAGCAGCAGTGCAATGTCTATGAAACGAGCATCTCTCCTCAGTGTTACAGTCTCTCTCTCTCTCTCAGAACCTTAGCAGCAGGGTGAAGACATCGGTCCTGGGATTCATCCCCTCAGCTCCAGCTCCTGGTGCCAGTGGAACGCTCTTATACTGCTGCCTGCTGACCGGCTGAAGATCATCTGAATAAAAAAACCTTCTCTCAATATACCAGGCGAATAACAATTAAAACTCCTGCTCATCACCAAGAATAATTTTCCAAGTGCATGGCTCGACTTTTTTGCTGTACTGGAGAGACATTTGAAATTCTGCTGACTCCGCCCCTCCAGCTCTGCCTCAGCTCCATCCCTGAAACACCTCTGCTCGCTGGCTGTAAAAGACTAGGGGTTAGAGCAGTGGGCTGGAAACCAGGGTTTAAATACCACTGTCACCACTCCTTGTGGCCTCAGGGTCAGATTGTGAGCCCACTATGAATAAAGAAATAACTATAGTACCGGAATGTCATCCACTTTGAAGTGCTGAAAGTTGGAATATAAATAAAATTAAATTAAAAAAAACAAACCTCAGGCTCCTGATTGATTTTCCCCATGTAACCTCTATAGTACCGGGGAAAGGGTTAGGTCGGCCATCATAAATGTAGATAGCTGGGTGGCTGGTGGACATGAGGATTGCCTGCCTGTTAACTTGCCTGCCTGGTGGGAAGGTGGCACACCTCACGCGTCACCCAGATAGGATTATAGACGGTGCTAGGAAGGAGCTGGCTGCCATGGTACATATGGGCACCAACGACATAGAAAAATGTGGGAGAGAGGTTCTGGAAGCCAAATTTAGGATTTCAGGTAGAAAGCTGAAATCTGGAGCCTCCAGGGTGGCATTCTCTGAAATGCTGCCCATTCCAGGTGCAGGTCCTCAGAGGCAGGCAGAGCTCTGGGGTCTCAATTCATGGATGAGACGATGATGCAGGGAGCAGGGATTCAGTTTTGTAAAAAACTGGGAAACCAGAATGAAATCAGGCTGCTGGCACTAACTTTTAAAAAGCATATAGAGCAGCTTTTAAACGGTTCGGAGGAATGTATCTTTGAAGGATACTAATGAAATAGGAGACTTATGGCATCCCAACAGAGAGGTTCCAATAAAAGCAAATGTAGTCCACGTGCCTGTAAGTAAAGAATCCAAATTATCTCTATCAACTGAAAGCAGGTTGTTAATACAAACAAAAAACACACTTTGAAATGTCTGTATGCCATTGCCAGAAATCTAAGAAGTAAGATGTGTAGGGAATCAGCTGATGCAGTGGCTGACAAACCATGCTGACTCAGCGATTTCAACACATCTTCACTTCCTTACCTCTGACCATTGCACTGAGCACAGCAAGATTAGCACATCTTAAAGCTCTAGCTTATAATTAACCCCCACTGCCTAAAGACAGGATGCCTGTCTGCCACGTACACAGCTGCAGGCAAAAGACAGACACATATATGGTATAGGCTTCAGCAGCCAATGAAATGATCTGTACGCACCTCCTGAACCAATGATATAATGACACATCTGTATGCTATGAATGTATGTACAATAAAAGGAGGCCCCCGAGGGTGTTCGGGAGCCTCGCCGAGCCTTGGCCACGAATTCTGCCTGTTGTGTCTTCATTGCCGTAACATCTGGTGACCCCGACGTGATACCCCTGCTCATCCGGCTGGAATAGCCTTGGTGCAGCACAGCAAACTCGCTCCCGCAGTCGTAAGTATATTTCAGCAAGTTTGTTCCCACATTCGTGAGTATGGGGGGGGGGGGGGGGAATTGTCAGCTCAGCAGAAGTCTCATGCAAAAGAGTTGCAAAAAATAATCAAGAATCATTATTTCGTCACCAAGGGAGAAATAGCACAAGTCAGAATAGGGGACTTAGAAAAATTGATAGGCGAAATAGCCTGCCAGTGCCCATGGTATCCAGAGGCTGGGACTCTGGATGTCAAGGAGTGGATTCAGATAGGTAACAGTCTCCATGCGCCTCCATGCGCTCCCATACGGCAGTTGTTACTCTGGCAAAAGTGCACAGAGGCCATTGAAAACATGGGGATTAACAATCTCAAGGCACCATCCACAGTTCCTGTGTCCTCAGACGCAAAGAAGCAGACAGGCCTGTAATTAGTACACCCACTCCACACACCCTTCCCCCACCATTTCCGCAAACTCCCTCAGAGACAGCAAATTCTCTGTATCCACAGCTCCCCATGCCCGAGCCCATGACACAGCCCATCCATACCTTCCAACCTTATTTAGAAAAACAGCCCTTAAGCACAATTAAACCACAACCTGGCCCGTGCGGTGCAATTCGCATGGGGTTTCACCAGGAACAGATAAAAGGAAACCTTACAGGAGAAGAGTTATTAGGACTTTAAGCCTTTCCCATTACAGAAAGGACCAGTGAACTAGGTGGGACAGAATATAGTTGGTCCGCCCTTCCCTATAGTGTTCTTAGAGAACTCCGCACAAGTATCAAGGAGACAGGGTTCCACTCCTCTTACACCCGAGGGTTGCTAGAGGGATCCCTGACAGCAATTGAATTGAATACCGCCCGGAGTGCCATAAGCAGTAACAATACCTCCAGGTCTTCAAAGAAATTAGCATATATGACCTTGGGCCAAGTAGCCGCACTTCTGATATTGCAGTGGCGTTACAAACAAAAAAAGTACCAACATGAGAGAAATGATCTAATGAGACAGTACAATGGCCTGTTGCAAACCAGACTAAACCAAGTGATGGAGCAGACAAAGCAAACCTGGAAGGAATGTTTATCATGGGCCTTGCTATTCTGTTGCAGGAAGCCTGCAAACTTAGAGCGCATTTCCCCACAGGCAGTGTTCCCTCACACATCAGAGAAAGATCCAGTGTTTGCAGGGCCTTACTTTGTAACTACAGTGAAACTGGGACAGGACACTGTGTAAACTCAATGTGAAATGGTCCCTTATGACAAAGTTAAATAGGGCAAGATTTAGGATGACTTCGTTACTCTGAAATTTATTTTTGTAGCTATTGCTTGCATTGCCAGCGCACATACTTTGCATTTTTACTGCAATTTTTGTTTTAGGACAAAGTAGGTTAAGATAGAATCTGTTTACAAAAGACCAGCAAATCCTTGCCAGTCTTATTGTTTCTGGTTGATGTTATCTAGTTATGTTATCATTTGCTGGTACATGTTTTGTATAAGGATTTTTAGTTAACTAAGTTAATGTTATACGGTACCGCTTTTCAGTTCCTCTAAACATAAAGGATTAATTCATTGAATAGAGTTCTCTCCTCTGTTTATTTTCTCTTGAGAAACACTGTTCTGCATCCCTACACTAACCCTCCCTCTCACTCTGTCTTTCTGTTGTTAACTCTTAATTGCCACTCGTAAGGTGAAGGGAGAACTTTTGAAAAGAAAAAACTGGACTTAGTACTGCAGTTTCTCTCCCTAATTTCTGTATCTGTTATATCTCTGTTACATTTCTTTATCACAACACATACTTTATACTTTTCCTTCCTGAATTATCTGCCCCAACTGTGCGTTGCAGCTTTCAAAGGCAGGCACGAGACAGATCAGATCTCCTGCTGATCCAAACCTCTTTTCCCTCACCCTTCAATGCTGAACCTTTATTACTTTTATACTTTCAAATTTCTTTAATACTGAACTGAGGTTACTGACAAGGACATTTTACTAGTGTTGAAATTCAGAATCTGAGCTACTGAAATCTGAATCTGAAAGGATGTGTTATCTATAAAGTGATGATAGTGCATCCACTAGGAGGCACTATACTATTCTACTAGTTGTACAATATTTGTTATTTTAATAATTCTGTTGTATACTAGTTTTTACTTTTCAGGTCTACAGTCCTCCTGTCTTAAAGAAACTTCAGTTTTATTTTCTTTTTCTAATTTTTATACAGAATTCTGAACTTTTATTTTTCAAACATTTTTCAAACACCTTTTGATTTTTGATCTTTGATCTAAATTTTTTGATAAATTTTTGATACGAATTTTGAGCTCCAATTATGTGTTATCTGTTGTCTGTCTTGATGTCAAGAAGACGATGAATGAATATTTGTAGGATGGATGAATATGTGTTAGTCTTGTGTAACATATGATTAATGTAGTGTCTGAAATACTTGTTGTTTGTGGTTCAGCCTACTGCAAATGACTTTCCCTTTAAATTATTAATTTGAATCTGCATGTAACCGTTGATACTTTCTCACATTTTCTATGGGCCGCACTCCAAAAAGGGGAAGCAACCAAACATGTTATTAATCACTGTATTAAAACATTCTCGATAATGGGATTACCCTCTGTTCTGAAAACTGATAATGGCTCTGCTTACAGCAGCCATTCCTTTGCTGACTTTTGCCAACAATGGAACATTAAGCATATATTTGGTATTCCCTACAACTCCACCGGACAGGCTATTGTGGAGCGAGCCAACACACCCTTACGACAGCTCTTGACAAACACAAACAAAAGGCAGGGAATGCCCCTGGACTTCCCCCTAAACAAGACTGGCTGAACAAAGTATTGTTTACTTTGAATCATCTAAACATATCAAATTCAAATCAGACCACAGCCGTGGATAATCATTATGGGACTAGGGTTAGTCACCCACAGCCGTCAGTCTTGTATAGAATGTTACCTAACCCAGTCTGGCATGGTCCTGTTCCCTTGTTAACATGGGGATGGGGATATACTGCTGTGCTTGCTGCCACAGGTCCACTTTGGATCCCGAGCTGCTATGTAAAGCCGTGGAAAGATGGCATGGCATCAAGGTCTACATAACCCAATCCCAAACTTCTCCCTGAGCCTCCACAACCCTCAGAAGTACCGAGACTGGTTATGCAGCCCAAATGATACAACAAATTAAAAATACCAATGACATGTCCACTAACCAGTTGTGGAACATTTGGATGCTATGCGGGCGTAGAGCATATATGCGCATCCCCCCCAGGTGGACAGGCCGATGCACTCTAGGCTATGTCATCCCTTCCTTTTACACCGTCCCCACACTACCCAAAGCCAGACTTCTAAACAAAAGAGAGACGATCACAAATCCCATGGGAAGGGAATCAGGAACTATGGTGTATAGAGGCCTGTTCCCCCCATTAGGCGCAGCTTTGAATTACAGAGATCTGCTTACTCTTGCCAACTGGACAACTGCCCTATTTAATCAGACAGTCCTCTCATTAAAACTACTCACAGCGGAAGTCTCTCAAATGAGAGAAGTGGTATTACAAAACCACTATGCTATAGACACCATCTTGGCTGCTAAAGGCAGTGTTTGTGCATTAATTGGATCTCATTGCTGTGTATACATATCAGATTATAAAGCAAATCTCACACATAACATAGAGCAGATGGAAACCATGGTTGCTGATGCACCACTTTCAGACAAAACACCAATTTCTCCCTGGGACTGGCTATGGTCCTGGCTTCCTGATATTTCTGGTCTCAAAAAGGTGATTCCTATTATAATAATTGTAATTGTCTTACTTATTTGCCTGTGCTGCTGCATTCAGTGCATACCCAATCTCATATCCATACTGAAACCCCGCTTTCAGCCTGGATAAAAAGATATTTTGTATGCTGCTTAAATTAAAACAGAAAGGAGGAGATGTAGGGAATCAGCTGATGCAGTAGCTGGCAAACCATGCTGACTCAGCGATTTCAACACATCTTCACTTCTCACCTTTGCACTGAGCACAGCAAGATTAGCACATCTTAAAGCTCTAGCTTATAATTAACCCCCACTGCCTAAAGACAGGATGCCTGTCTGCCACGTGCACAGCTGCAGGCAAAAGACAGACACATATATGGTATAGGCTTCAGCAGCCAATGACATGATCTGTACGCACCTCCTGAACCAATGATATAATGACACATCTGTATGCTATGAATGTATGTACAATAAAAGGAGGCCCCCGAGGGTGTTCGGGAGCCTCGCCGAGCCTTGGCCACGAATCCTGCCTGTTGTGTCTTCATTGCCGTAACAAAGATGGGAGAGTTAGAGTGTATAGCGGTGAATGATGAGATAGACATAATTGTCATCACAAGAGACTTGGTGGAAGGAGGATAACCAATGGGACAGTGCTATATCAGGATACAAATTATATCGCAATGATAGGGAGGATCATCTTGGAGGGTGTGGCACTTTATGTCCAGGAGGCTATGGAGTTCAACAGTATAAAGATCATACAAGAGACTAAATGCTCAGTAGAATCTATATGGGTTGAAATCGCATGTGTGTTGGGTAAGAGTACAGTGATAGGAGTATACTACCGTCCACCAGGCCAAAATGGTCAGATGATGAAATGCTAAGATAAATCAGGGAAGCTAACTAATTTGGCAGAGCAGTAATGGGAGATTTCAATTACTGATAACACAAAGAGTCAATAATTATCCACTGTGATCCATATTATCGACAACAAAAGTGGAACCAAATTGAATTTAAAGAAAATGGCTAAAGAAGGCATCAGCAAGCCTGACGTGTGAATTCTTACAAAGACACCAACCGGTCTTTTCAATCATTCGCCTTCTTTTAAATTTATTTAATTTCAAAATAATTTTTGTTAGGAATTTTTTCTTTTTTCTTAAAATGTCCTCCGTCAATCATAGACTCTTAAACATAAATGCTTGACTCTATTGCAGCCCGACACGGCCCATGTTTCACCCATAAGCTTCTTCAAGGGCGTATGAACAACATATAGACAAGAGTCTGTATCCTATAATGGCAATAAGTCAAAAATTAAATTCTTTATCCTAAAGAAGGTTGAAAAAACTTATACTCATCTTTAAGTTAAGCCAGCTACCAATTCATCCGGACATCACGTCTCAACAACCGGGAAAATGGAGGGAGGAAGGGAGAAGCCAAACCACACGTCTCTTTAAACGTACGAGATTTAGTGATGTCATTAATTACGCCAAATATTCGTGACGTCTCATCTTACGACATCTATCAGGGTAGGTAGTGAGAATAATCAAGTTCCCATGTTTATCCGAGAAAAGAATACAAATCCAATTCAGCATTCAGTCCCATAGGAGCAACAGTATTCAAACGAAAAATCCAACGTTGTTCTGACTGTAAAAGCAGACGTTCTCGATCTCCACCGCGCCAATGCGGTGGGATATGGTCGATTCCACAGAAAAGCAAATCAGAAAAAGTATGATTTAATTCCATACAATGTGTCACAAGAGGTTCATCTTCTCTTTTATTTTTAATATTTGATCGATGTTCTATCATCCTAGTTTTTAAAGCCCTTTTAGTCTTTCCAATATAAAGAAGATGACATGGACATTGTATTAAGTAAACCACCATCACAGAGTTACAAGTAGTAATATATTTCAAAAAAATCTTATAACCAGATTTAATAGTGAAACTGCCTTGAATGTTCATAGAAGAACCACAAACAGAACAATTTTGGCATGGTTGGTGTGAGCCAATTGATGACATGGGTGGAAGTGGGTCCAAAGAACTATCTGACCTTACTAGAGCATGTCTTAGATTGGTGGCCCGTGAAAAAGTGATACAGGGAGGTGTTTGAAAAATATCGTGCAGCAGTAGCACATGCCAATTTCTTAAAATTGAACGACGCATTTCCTAAGCAAATGAAGAGAAGGGAAGAACGCAAGTATGACGTGACTCAGTCTCAACCGATCGGGGAAGAAACAGCCACTCGCGATGGCAATATTTGGCTCGATGGTAAGCTCTTCGGATGCATTTGCGTGGATAGCCACGAGCCAAAAAACGATCTTGTAAGATCAAAGATTGATATTCAAAATCAGCAACTGTGATACAGAGGTGCCGAGCTCTAATAAATTGGCTGACTGGTAAAGCACTGGAATAATGCAAATAGGTATTAGAGCTTACAGGCTTCCGATAAAGTGATGTAATAAATTTACCGTCAATCAAAGTGATTTGTATATTCAGAAAGGTAATAGAAACCGATTCAATATGCGACGTAAACTTCAAGCTCGGGTTACAAGAATTTAACCACATGGTGAATGTTCTGAAAGAATCTTTGTCCACTCTCCATAAGATGAACACGTCATCTTTGTATCGCTTCCACGTTATTAGTTGTCGTTGAAAGGGATGATTGCTTAGCCACTGTGATTCGAAAGAAGCCATATACAAATTTGCCAAGTCGGGGGCCATAGTGGCCCCCATGGCTGTGCCACAAATCTGTTGATAAAATTGACGATCATAAGCAAAGAAATTCTTCTTCAAAGCAACTGTCAAAAGATGTAATAAAAAAGCACTTGGGAGTCCTTGAAAACCGGATCCCAGCGGCGCATCGCGTCCGCTGGCGCGTCGCCTAAGCCGCGCGCGCAACTTAGCTCCAACTTTGCTCAAGACTTTGTCAAGAATTGGACGGTTCTCTTCCACTTCTCCCCGAAGGGCAGGTAATTGCTAATTTAAAAGAAAAGGTGAGGTAAGCCCGTTTGAATTTCTTCTGACTGTATAATGCCTCATACAAAGCGGAAAGGATGTTTGAGACAGGAGTCCTCTGCTGCTGACCCGAACACTCCCGCTCAACTCAAAATAGAAGGGTTTTTTTCACCGGTAACAGCTTCAACACCGGGTGAAAAGTCCGCGGAGGTTTTTGGTGGGGAACAAGGCCTAAACCTAATGGACTGCCAAACATCTTTAAGCCCAGGTGCACCTGTGACCCCCCCACCTCCTAATCCAGGAAAAATTCAGGACCTCGTCCAAGAGAAACAGGCTAATGGCCAGGGGACTCGGGAATCAGAGGGAGGAACTGGGGAGAGTACTGGGGAATCCCTTCGAGTAATCAGGGATTTGATGAAAGAACATGAGAGGGGGGATGATACAGCAGGCGAAATTAGTAGAATTTCGGAAGCCTGTCGTATAGGAATGGTGAAAACTGATTTTGAACTTCCTAAGTTAGATAGACCTAAAGTTATAACTTTGGACTCCATATGGCAAGCTATTGTAATTTTAGAAAAATCAGTGTCAATGCTAGCTACTAGTATGAATAAATCACAAGATATGATACAAGCTATTGAACCAAGGGTGAAAATTCAAGAAGAACAAATCAAAGAAGTAACAAATAAAATATCTATAGTGCAGGATATTCAATTAACTATGATACAATCTGAAAATATCATGAAAAGGAGAATTGAAACCATGGAAAACAAATTAAGATATCTAAATTTAAGAGTCCTTAACTTTCCTAGTGTTAAGTTGATCTCCCCAAAGGAACAGTTTAAAAAATATCTTAAGGATATTTTGATGATATCAGGTGATAAGGTACCAGAGATATTAAAAATTTATTTTGTTCCTATTCCTAAAAATACACAGGAGTTAAAAACTGGTGAGTTAAATATGAATTTGAATTTAGAAGCAGATTTAACTGCATATATAGAAGCACCATCAGAAGAATATATAGAACAAAGAGGAACTTTATTAGTCTCCTTTAAATATCCTACAGATAGGGATTTAGTTCTTAGAATTTTCTTAAAGAACCGTAATAAATTATATTACGGTCAAAAGGTATGGATATACCCCGATATAGTAAAAGATACTCAGACCCGAAGGAAAGTGTTTGTGGGGTTAGCAAAAGTAGCTAGAGATATTGGTGCCCAAGTTAACATTAGGTACCCCTGTAAATGCCTAATGAGGCATAAAGGAAACAGATATATTTTCTATGACCCTCGAGACATGGAAAAATATTTGGATAACAACAAAGAGGGAACTAGATAACCAAACCAACAGGTGATAAAGGTATAAGCTGTTATATTCTTTGTTTAAAATTATATACTATTGAAAAGTATTGTTCCCATTTTAATTACTGTAATGGGCCCTTCATCTCTTTCTTTATACACTGTAAACAGATTATATGGTTTGCTATTAATATTCTTCATTGTTATGTGAATTGTGGGTTATATATGTAGGTAAACCGATTGTTTGTTAAAAATGAAAATGATGATAAATAAAGAATTATTAAAAAAAAAAAAAAAAGCACTTGGAATCCTATGCGGTTTAGGGCGTTTTTCAAAAAATATTCCAGCAATCTCTATAGCTTCATCTTGAGGAATGGACGTGTATAAGGCTTCCACATCTAAAGTAGCCATCATTAAGTTTGTGGTGTCAATATCAAGATTTTCCAAAAAAATGATCATTTCAGACGAATCTTTGATATAAGGTGATGAGAGGGACAAAAGGTGCCAGGAAATAGTCCACAAAACGAGAGAGAGGTTCTAACAAAGAATCACAACTAGATACTATAGGGCGTCCCGGAGGATTATGAATGTTTTTGTGGTACAGAGCTCGGCGCCTCTGTACCACAGTTGCTGATTTTGAATATCAATCTTTGATCTTACAAGATCGTTTTTTGGCTCGTGGCTATCCACGCAAATGCATCCGAAGAGCTTACCATCGAGCCAAATATTGCCATCGCGAGTGGCTGTTTCTTCCCCGATCGGTTGAGACTGAGTCACGTCATACTTGCGTTCTTTCCTTCTCTTCATTTGCTTTGGAAATACGTCGTTCAATTTTAAGAAATTGGCATGTGCTACAGCTGCACGATATTTTTCAAACACCTCCCCGTATCACTTTTTCACAGGCCACCAATCTAAGACATGCTCTAGTAAGGTCAGATAGTTCTTTGGACCCACTTCCACCCATGTCATCAATTGGCTCACACCAACCATGCCAAAATTGTTCTGTTTGTGGTTCTTCTATGAACATTCAAGGCAGTTTCACTATTAAATCTGGTTATAAGATTTTTTTGAAATATATTACTACTTGCAACTCTGTGATGGTGGTTTACTTAATACAATGTCCATGTCATCTTCTTTATATTGGAAAGACTAAAAGGGCTTTAAAAACTAGGATGATAAAACATCGATCAAATATTAAAAATAAAAGAGAAGATGAACCTCTTGTGACACATTGTATGGAATTAAATCATACTTTTTCTGATTTGCTTTTCTGTGGAATCGACCATATCCCACCGCATTGGCACGGTGGAGATCGAGAATGTCTGCTTTTACAGTCAGAACAACGTTGGATTTTTCGTTTGAATACTGTTGCTCCTTTGGGACTGAATGCTGAATTGGATTTGTATTCTTTTCTCGGATAAACATGGAAATTTGATTATTCTCACTACCTACCCTGATGGATGTCGTAAGATGAGATGTCACGAATATTTGGCGTAATTAATGACATCACTAAATCTCGTACATTTAAAGAGACGTGTGGTTTGGCTTCTCCCTTCCTCCCTCCATTTTCCCGGTTGTTGAGACGTGATGTCCGGATGAATTGGTAGCTGGCTTAACTTAAAGATGAGTATAAGTTTTTTCAACCTTCTTTAGGATAAAGAATTTAATTTTTGACTTATTGCCATTATAGGATACAGACTCTTGTCTATATGTTGTTCATACGCCCCTGAAGAAGCTTATGGGTGAAACACGGGCCGTGTCGGGCCGCAATAGAGTCAAGCATTTATGTTTAAGAGTCTATGATTGACTGAGGACATTTTAAGAAAAAAGAAAAAATTCCTAACAAAAATTATTTTGAAATTAAACAAATTTAAAAGAAGGCGAATGATTGAAAAGACCGGTTGGTGTCTTTGTAAGAATTCACACAAAGTCAGGCTTGCTGACGCCTTCTTTAGCCATTTTCTTTAAATTCAATTTGGTTCCACTTTTGTTGTCGATAATATGGATCACAGTGGATAATTATTGACTCTTTGTGTTATCGGTAATTGAAGTCTCCCATTACTGCTCTGCCAAATTAGTTAGCTTCCCTGATTTATCTTAGCATTTCATCATCTGACCATTTTGGCCTGGTGGACGGTAGTATACTCCTATCACTGTACTCTTACCCAACACACATGCGATTTCAACCCATATAGATTCTACTGAGCATTTAGTCTCTTGTATGATCTTTATACTGTTGAACTCCATAGCCTCCTGGACATAAAGTGCCACACCCTCCAAGATGATCCTCCCTATCATTGCGATATAATTTGTATCCTGATATAGCACTGTCCCATTGGTTATCCTCCTTCCACCAAGTCTCTTGTGATGACAATTATGTCTATCTCATCATTCACCGCTATACACTCTAACTCTCCCATCTTTGTTACGGCAATGAAGACACAACAGGCAGGATTCGTGGCCAAGGCTCGGCGAGGCTCCCGAACACCCTCGGGGGCCTCCTTTTATTGTACATACATTCATAGCATACAGATGTGTCATTATATCATTGGTTCAGGAGGTGCGTACAGATCATGTCATTGGCTGCTGAAGCCTATACCATATATGTGTCTGTCTTTTGCCTGCAGCTGTGCACGTGGCAGACAGGCATCCTGTCTTTAGGCAGTGGGGGTTAATTATAAGCTAGAGCTTTAAGATGTGCTAATCTTGCTGTGCTCAGTGCAAAGGTGAGAGGTAAAGAAGTGAAGATGTGTTGAAATCGCTGAGTCAGCATGGTTTGCCAGCTACTGCATCAGCTGATTCCCTACATCTCCTCCTTTCTGTTTTAATTTAAACAGCATACAAAATATCTTTTTATCCAGGCTGAAAGCAGGGTTTCAGTATGGATATGAGATTGGGTATGCACTGAATGCAGCAGCACAGGCAAATAAGTAACACATTTATTTATTTATCTATCTATCTATCTATCTATCTATCTATCCGACATTCTCGATATAAAATATCAAATCAGGTCGGTTTCCATAGAACAAAACTGTCGCTGGTAAGGCGTTACATTAAACATTGAACATTAAACAAGGGTAAGGCGTTACATTAAACAGAGTTTAGGACAAAAGAATGTAAATCATTAAATATTAAATATAAAATATAAAATAGATAGCAATAATTCATCAAATAACATGAGTAAGTGATAAGACTAACTACAAATAATTGGTTATTATAATAGGAATCACCTTTTTGAGACCAGAAATATCAGGAAGCCAGGACCATAGCCAGTCCCAGGGAGAAATTGGTGTTTTGTCTGAAAGTGGTGCATCAGCAACCATGGTTTCCATCTGCGTATGGCCATCTGCGTATGGCCATACGTGTATGGCCGGCGCCATTTTGCTGTACAGCAAAACGATTCGAGTTTAGGAGGTTGTTCCCGGACCCCCGCTGGACTTTTGGCAAGTCTTGTGGGGGTCAGGAGGCCCCCCCAAGCTGGCCAAAAGTCCCTGGGGGTCCAGCGGGGGTCCGGGAGCGATCTCCTACGCTCCTGACGTCGGGGGACAAAAACCAAAATGGCACCAGCGCTACCTTTGCCCTGTCATATGACAGGGCAAAGGTAGCGCTGGCGCCATTTCTACAACGCACCGCAGGCCCGAGAGTAAAAGATCACACCGGGACCCTCCCTCTGGACCCCAGGTAATTTAAGGCATTTTGGGGGGGTTCGGGAGGGTGGGGGATTTATTTTAAAGGGTCGGGGTGGGTTTTAGGGATGTTTTAGTGTGCCGGTTTTCCCGCCCTCCCCCGATTTATGATTTACACGATATTTTAAAAAACAAAACCGCGACGATAAGATTCCCTCCCCCCCCAGCCGAAATCGATCGTTAAGACGATCGATCACACGATTCACATCTCTAGTGACTAATCCCTTTCAGAGATTGGATCATCTGTTTGTCCTGTTCAATGGATCACAGAAGGGAAATAATGCTTCCAAGGGCACTATTGCTCGCTGGATAAAAGAGATGATATCTTTGGCTTACATCTGCAAGGGCCAGCCGGAGCCGGAAGGGTTGCGAGTGCATTCCAGTAGGGCATAGGCCACCTCATGGGCAGAGTGTCAACTGCATTCTCCACAGGAGATCTATCGTGCGGCGATGTGGTCTTCTCTTCTCACTTTTACCAAACATTACCGCTTATGATGTGCGGGCTCCAGGGGATGCGACATTTGGGGAGAGGGTTTTGCGTGCGGATCTTTCGGGTTCCCTCCCAGCATAGAGGGGCTTGGACTGATCTAGGGGTAGGAACAGGAAAGGAAAATTGGCTCTTACCTGCTAATTTTCATTCCTGAAGTACCATGGATCAGTCTAGAGATCCATCCCCATCTGTTGAAAGACTTCCTTGCTTCTGGATATGGCTAAGCTGATTGAGCTGGCATTTGATATAAAGAGAGTAATGAAAACTGGACATAGTTTGGTGTACGTTTGTGTTAAATCAAGGGGGCCTAGTTTGCAGGGGGCTCCAACTGTATTTCAGAGAGATTGTAGTGGAGAGAGATGCTTCAGGAGCTGCAGCCGAGGGTGGGGCTGCTTTCTCAACACTTTCTCTAGTGTTTGCAGGGCTAGAAGGAGCAGGCAGGGCTCAGAATAAAGGCAGAAACTTTCTGCCTCCCCAGGACTGGAAATCCCTGCAAGCCCCAGATCTTTTCCCTCCAGGAAGAGGAAAACCTTCAGCCTGAATCCATCCCTGCAGCTGCTGAAAATGGAGGGAAATGCTGGCCCTGGTTTCTGATCAGGTAAGAGATTCTTCTTTGTCCTTTTATACACAGGGCACCAACACTTAAAGGAAAATTTAACCCAGCACAGTGCAAAGATCTTTACAGGCCTGGGAGGCTTTCAGTTCCGGTCAAAAGAATATAGCCGGTTACATGGCAATGTAGACTTTAAAGAAAAAGGAATCTTATGGGCCTAATGTCCCAAATGACATCCCCCATCCCCCACCACACACACCCAAGCTGTAACCATTGGCCCTGTTGGGTCAGTATTCTCAGCTCCCAAATCCCTCCTAAAAGGATTTAAATAGTAAAAGTGAAGGAGTCAGGGCCAGCCTCCTCTATCCACCTGTTCCCAGTTTAAACAAATACTTTCCTCTCACTCCCTCCCACCCTCCCAGTACCTTTCCCAATCTCATTGTGGTGAGCTCCTACCATAATCCCGGCTAGCACTCTCTGCACTGCTCACATGGGAACATGAAAAGCACGAGCCAGGATTGTGGTAACCGCGGGTCTCCATCCTGGCTGAAGACTGAGATCGGCAAAGATATCGGGAGAGCTGGGGGAGGGAGGGAGGGGGAGGCTATTTGTGCCACAATTACATTGAATTGGAATAGAAAGAGCAGTACATCATCCCCTTTCTGTCTTCAGGGGTCCAGTTGGTAGTAAATAATCCTTTACATTTTTTCATTAGTTTTTGTGGTTTTTTAGCTGCTGCAGTGGATCCATGAACAGCATCATCATAGCCTTCAGCAGCACCAGGGATTTAATCTTTACCTGAAGATTCAACACTATTACTACACCTCTCATTAGCCCTAGTGCTTGGACTAAGGGTGGGCATATTTTTATACTGGGCAATGTGCATCCAGAATGATGTTTTCATTCTTCTTCCTATCATACTTCAATAGTAGTAGTCACCTCACTGGGATTTACTTTAGGTATTATGCAACAGCATCACTACATGAAGGAACTTAGCAAGACTTGGTGAAGGACACTTACTCCATTTATGCTTCCTGATTCTCTCCTCTGTGGATCCTTTTATGCATTTTCAGTCCCTGTTTTGATGTGAAGCTTTTATCATATTCAGAGCATATTAATGGTTTCCATCCTGTGTGGATCCTTTCATGCCTAATATTCTGTTTGCTTTTTGACTGCCGCAGCACACTGAGCCGACGATTTTAAAGTATTATCCACTATGACGCCTAGACCTCTTTCCTGGGCAGTAGCTTTTTTTTTTTTTTTTTTTAATTTTTAATTTATACATTTTCAAAATTTATTTATTTATTTTATTTATTTATTTATTGAGTTTTATATACCGTCATTCGGTAAAGCCATCATAACGGTTTACAAAAACTCAAAATTTACATTGGAAATTCAAAAATATCATACGGATAGTTGCATATTTCATTTTAAACAAAATTATTAGAAACACATCTTAATATCCAAGTTTACATTGTAATAAACTCCAGAAAGGAGTATGAATCCAAAGCGGTCATCTAGGAAAATTAAAGGGAACAATTCCCTTTATTACAATAACTGAAAAAAAAAGAATTTATACAACTGGTATTTAATTCATTTAGCCTCAATATCCAGATCTACAGACTCTTGGGATTTGGAATCTAGAAAGTTACGTAACTGTGATATCTCAAAAAATAAATGCTTTTGATTTTGCCACAGAATTTCACATTTACATGGAAATCTTAATGCCATTTTACCTCCCTTCATTTCAATCTCAGACCTTATTGCCAAAAAATTCTCTCTTTTTACTTGCGTTATCCTGGAGAAGTCTGGATAAATCCAAACTTTTTCTCCGTGGAATAAAGATAATCTATTCTTCATACAAAGACGAAAAACGGCATCACGTTCTGTGGCAAAAGTAAATGTTACATATAACGTAGATCTAGTTGATATAACCGTATTTGATGTTGCTTCAATTAATCCGGATAAATTCAGTGAAGTTTCTACTAGTTTACTATCTAATACACTTTTGCCTCTCATCAGTACATAATAAATTTTAGAAGTAACCGGAATCGCTTGTTGAGGCATCTTTAAAATCTGTGTTACATATTCCCTGAACATATCTTGAGAGGATATTAAATGATGTTTAGGGAATCCATGGACTTTTAAATCCATGCACTTTAAAAGTGTGCACAGATAACTGAAGGGGAAGTTCCCCGCTGTAAAATTATTTAAAAAGAAACTGTGTCGGCATCATTGAGAATCGTTTGGGTGCTTCTTGAAAAAAGAGCCCAATTGTGGGTGGAAAAAACTTCAAAAAATCCCAATACAGATAAGTGACGGGGAAGTTCCCTGCTGTAAAACTGTGTGTCGGCGTTTTTGAGAATTGTTCAAGGGCTTCTTGAAAAATAGAAGGTTGAAGAAAGCCCAATTGTGGGTGACAAAAAACTTTAAGAAAAATTCTAAAGAAAAGTTTCAAGATTTTTTCATTAAATTCAATCACGTTAAAAATAGAAAACATATTCATGGGTTGGAGGACGTTGGTTCATGATTAAAAATGCCATACATTGCTGGATGCGATGATATGAAATTGTATGAAACCTTCCTCTTCTTCCCCTAAAAGTTTTTCTTTTGCCTTGTTGGTGGATAAACAATTGCATTCGATAGTTTCTTCAAATATTGAGAGATTTTTTCTTCGGTTTGTAAAATGTTAAAGAAAATCATTTGAAGATTGGTTTGAGGTGATACCATGTTTTGTGATATTCATATCCCTCTAAAAACAGTTTGTGCATTGTTTTTGTGGTTTATTAGTGATCCCAGCATTTTTTGTGTATTAGGTATGTAGGTGCATTTCTAGAAACTGCGTGACTGCTGGGCTTTGTGGGGTCTCAGTGTTCCTTGAAACCACCAAGGGATAGCTTGTGGGAAGGGTACATCCCAGAGGCGAGTAGGAACCCAGTTGGCAGGTTGCTAGTGTAGGGCTTGCAGTGTAAGGGCTCAAGTGTCTATGGGATTAATGCTGAGTAGGTGTTAAGAGTAGCACTAAGGTGAGACAAGTACGACACAAGTACTGCAGTTCAAATTTTTATTATCCTAACAACAAATCCAAACAAGCCCTTTGTCTTAGAATTCAGACACAGAGCAACATAATAACTTTACAGAAGGATTGTAGAGCAGCACTGCACCTCTCCTGGGAAAGTAGATACTCAGCTATCAATGCCTGTAATCACAAAGGGACAGGCAATGGTAAGAACCCTGTTTGCAAATTTCTCTATCAGCTGTCCTCTGAGCCCCCTATGCGGCCTCAGCAGGATGATTTTGCTGTACTCCTGCAGGCTCAGGTGTCAGCCAGTGATGCTGCTTCTCCCAAAGGCTCTTCTGTAGGCTCTCATAAGTCTCTTAAATGCAATGCACAGACAGCAGATTTTTATCTAACCCCAACAGGAAATAACTAGTATAACAAGAACAATAACAAACGTAAGAAGAAAAGCAAAAGTTTCAAAGTTATCATCATGTCCCCACAACTGAAAACAAAAGACGACACTCAAGCCCTTCAATCTAAATTTTAAAGTGTGCTCTAACATATTCCTCCATGACACACTGAAACATTCATGGCAGCATCTAATGAGGCACCTGGATTGCATTTTTTTTTTTTTTAAATATAATGTACTTTTAAGTTACAGCTCTGTGTGGTTTTACTCCACCTTCGCACAGCTTGCCCGAGCTCCCTGGACATTTCTTCCTGCAACATGATGGCAGGGAAATACATCTCTTGCACTGGCCGAGGGTAGAGGAAGGGAGCCACCACTGCAGCACTACTGCCTCTCTTCTTCAGGGAACTGGTGCTCTATGGAAGCCAGATCTGCCTCGTGTGCTGTGGCCCTGGCAAAGGTACGTCTCAGCAGATAAACCGCGGCATGAAGCCCACCTATGTTCACCCATACCGTCTGAGCTTTGCGCCAGAGATGTCCCGTCTTAGCCAACGCCTGCAGGGAAAATAAAAGGAGAAGTGAGATTTTGAATCGCAGCAGACTCAGCGCCACACATGCTGGATTCCAGCTTTGTGAGTATTTGTGGGATTCAATCCCACCCCCCGCCATATTACTGAGATTCATAATTGTGGGAGTGACTGAACAGGAACGCTTCGCTATAGTCATCCCCTCAGGAATTAAATAACAATCTGAACAAAAAGGACATTAGCAATTTTGTTTCAGCTGCCAACAAAATAATTGAAAAATATTTTTCCTGCTACAGCAGCAGCAGCATAGTCAGGAGTCACTATGCAAGACATCTTTCTAATGTGACCAGATTACCACACCCTTTTCTCCAGCTCTTAACACACCAAATTCTTGCATTCTGCATCTTTCCATCACTGTTCAGTCCATATCTCTTATGATTCTCTATCCATTGCCTGAGCCCACCTGACTTGTGAGGCTCACGATTCAGAATTTGTAACAGAGTACATGGAACTAGAGACGCAAGACAATAAAATCACCCTTTCAGGTCCCTTCCAGCTCTAGCTTTTGTTGATTTTATAACTGCTGCTTTCCACAGCAATCTATTAAAACCAAGAAAACAATGTTTTCACTTTCATAATGTTGTCTCTCTGTTAAAGCTGATTCTTTTAGTTATTGCCCCACTGCCACCCTTCCCACCCCTTTTTCTATGCAGTTCTATTCTCCTTTCCATAGCAGAGGCACAGTCTGCTCAGAGCACTGCCGCAGCTGGGATGATTATCCGTTCAGTTCACCTAAGGTTTGCTCTGTAACCAAACAAAGAGCAGGAGCAGCAGTATTCAGAGGTACCAAAACAGCATATGATGTTCCCAGCACACTTGAGGGGGTGGGGGAGATAGGAATTGGGGCAAATGCAGGGGCTTTTGCACCTTGAGGAAACACTTCTTGTCATGGGTAAGCAACACAGCTCTGCCAGTCCCAGGCCTACACACTCGGCTCATCTCTCGCAAACACGCCGGATACAGGTCCCAGTTCTTTCGCTTGGATCCTATCCTGTGGAGGCAAATGCAAGAGCTAGATGAGCCACCCTTTGCATCTCAGGCAAGTAGATAAGTACCAGAAATGGAATCAATATGCCCTCCATACACCAACCTGAAGCTTTCCACAAAAGCAGGTTACGCAGAGCTCCAGGCCTATCTAGTCTCTCTGCCCAGTCCCTGTCCTACTGCAATGCTATTCTATTACCATTTTTGCCCCACTTCCTCCATACTGTTCCATACATCTACTGCTTCTGAGAAAAAAATATTTCCTTACCTTACTCCAGGGTTTACCCCTACCTTCCCCAGCTTCATACCCTGCCCCCTTGTTGTGGAATTCTTTCCACCTTTCCTTGGTTTCCATAGTAAAATGTGTCTCTTATTTTATGTAACAGGCAGATTTTCTGCCACCAAATCTTTGCTCCTCTTCATCCAGTCAAATCAGCCCAGACGAATAGGTTATGCACCCTGACCAGCAGTTGAAGACAGAGGTGCACAGGCTTGCTGACGTCGTCCTTATATGCATCCATGCCAACCTCAGACTGCCACTATTCTCTGTCTCCAGCAGATGGTAAAGTTGCACCCCAATGCTGTAGACTGAGGCCTAATAGGCTAAATTGGAATTCTTTTTCAGGCAGCTCTTGAGGCGAAAAACTAGTTCTCTTTCTTCTCAATTGAGCAGCACCCTAGGATAGTTTTAAAAAAGAAAGAATAAAACAAGAAGCTCCTGAGGTGAAAGCAGAGTGCTCCCTCCCTCAGTGGAGCAGGGCCTGAGCCAGGGGGCTTGTGAATGAGGTTGGGGTCTTGATGTCACTTCCTAATTCTAACCCCTCTCTCCCACCACCCTCTCCCCCCAGCTGCCCTCCTGCGCTTCTTCTGACTTGGCTATTTTTTCTTGTCTTGACCATAAAATTACAACAAAATAAAAAAGGCAGAGGAAGCAAGAACTGAGGGACTCTTTGGAGCTGTGGACCATGGCAGCCTGCTAGCAGCTTTCACCAGCAGTGAAACAAGGCATCAGAACAGGTGCCATGACTGCCCTGGAAGAGTGCGGGAAGACAGCCATACTCTGCTCAGGGTGTGGGTCCTGGCGGCAGCCTGCAGAACAGGGGATGGTGAAAAGATGCTGAATTTGTTTAAACGAAAGAGAGCTGCAGCAGCACAATGAAATATCCTCGGGGGGGGGGAGGGTCTGCTGGAATGGAGCAGGCATGACAGCATGTTGGTGGTACATCTTCATGTTTAATAGAACTGAATGTTTATATTTTATTATTGTAAGCTGCTTTGGGTTTCATGGGAGAAAGATGGGATATAAATCCAAGACAGAATAAAACAATGTTATAAGGAGAGAGACACTCCAGCTCAGTCATGCTTGAGAAGTGACTGCTCCTTTGATTCACCAGATGACACCCATTTCTTTTAGAATAGCATTCTATGGAAACCTGCAAGCTGCTAACAGGAAAAGGCTTCTGTGGTCCCCACCTCTTTCCGAAGGGCATGTCTGTTACAATGACATCCACAGAGCCCGTCCTCAGGGGGAGGTTGAAGATATCCCAGTGGACTGCATCGATTGGCAAACCCCATGAGGAGCTGATGGGAAAGAGAAGAGGAAAATATTCAGTGGGCTTCATAAATTTGACCATCTAATAATTATAGCTTTGAAAAACCAAGTAGGAGTCCTGAGTTCCAGCACCAGCTCAGGCTCCTGCTCTCTGGGCTCCCTACAATGCCAGTCGTGAAAGTGAAATTCCATTCTTGTCTCACCTCCAATTCTTGGGCTCACAGCCTTTAATGCACTGCCTTACAGGAAACCTGGGTTCAATCCCAGCTTCCTGCCTCTTGGATTTACAGCAGTTAACAATCTGCACGGCCATGCAGCAAACCTGGGTTCCAGTTCTGGCTTGGGTTTCTGCTAAAACAGATCTCTCAGCCCCTGGAGAAGAACTGAGCTAAGTGCTGTGCTCTGGTGACATCTAGTGGACAGTAAAAATAGCAACTGAAATAGCTCTCAAGGAGCCAAACCTATCAATCTGTAACAAGATGAGTTGATGGGGTAGGAAACAGGAAAATATTCTTGGTAGCAAGGGATGTGTCCCCGATGACGGCCAGAGAAAGGAAAGATGTAAAGCGAGGCAATGTTAGAGATACAGTGGAAGGAGAAAGGACAAGAGGTATGCATGATAAATCCATATGTATTGGATGGGAAGTAAAGATATGAAACGGATGGGAAGAGTGAGGCCTTTCCCTTAGCTCACATGGAAGTAGTAAGCACTAAGCAGTATAATATTTTTACCTTTCTTTGCTCTGACGCTTCTTCAGTAAGGACAGAATATTATTTGCAGCTCTATTCACTGCCTGGGGGTTGTTATCACCAGCTACAAAGAAACTCTGAGACCATTCGCTTACTCCCTGAAAGTACAAGTAACTAGTCAGAAATGCAAATCGCAAAAGACATTTCAAAAACCTTCCAATCACCCCCTTTTTCACAACTGACCAGCTCTCACTCGGCGGTTCCCTCAAACTCTCTCTATGCTCTGTTCCACACTATCTTCATGGCTCAATTTAAGCTACACCTTCCACACTCTATTGTCTCAATCTTACTCCAGCTCTGTCTTCTGCAGCCACTGCATTAATAAGTTTCTGTCTCAGAGCCCAGGTGAATGCCGTAATGTGGTATTGTAACCTGGATGTCACGGCAAACCCCTCAGGACCATGGGAGGGTGCTAGGGCTGCATCAAGATCTTACAAGTTCCCCGAGGCTTCACCATGGATATGCAAGAATGACATGGAGCACTGGGATTGTGCGAATTCCCTGGGGCTCTGTCAGGATTGCATAAGCGCACCCAGCAACTCCCAAACAGGCTGATGCAGGAAAGGGCATTCAGCTGAACACACAGGTTTACCTGCTCTTGACCGCTCAGTTTCTGAGTGTAAATCTTACTGACCATGCAGCAAGGAGTTTTACGCTCACAAAATGAATGTTCAAAAAAATGTGCGGTCAGCTCAGCGCCCTCACATGGAAATTCCATGCTAAAGAGATTATGTCCTCCCAATGCAGAGAGGTGCACTGGCCGAACACACACTTTTTTGTAACGCTGGAAACTTTATCCCTTGTCAGAGGTGAAGTAAAGTTTCCAGAGTTGCTATCTGGCGATGGATTGGCCAAAAAAAAAAAAAAAGATTTTCCTGAGGCCAGCCAGATAGCCAAACAAGTACTGACTTAGCTGGGCAGAGGTTAGCTGCTGCCACTTGCCCAAAACATTAGTACTTATCCGGCTAAGTGATAGTGACTGTCATCAGCCTGACTGTTCTGGTGGCTCCCTCACTTCCCCTCCCAAATTAAAATATGCATTCAGTCCATGTTGAATGCACGTTTAACTCATCAAACACACATTTTAACTCCTGTTGCATTAGCATATCATTAAGTTTACTGCATCGGGAGTTTAAAACATTTAATTGTGTGTTAAACTGTGTGCTGGACTTTAGTGGAGAAGTCCATTACCTGCTATTAATTAAGTTGACTTAGAAAATACACTGCTATTACTAGCAACAGTAGCATGGAATAGACTTAGTTTATTATTGGCCACTGTTGGAAACAGGATGCTGGGCTTGATGGACCCTTGGTCTGACCCAATATGGCATGTTCTTATGTTCTTATGATTATTGCATCGGTCTGTCAGTAAGGGTTTCTTTCAGCAGAAGAGGAATGTTGTGTCCCTTTAACAAGGTGAAAGCTGAACTTTAATACGTTTCCCAACCTTTCCTGGAAGCACACCTAATTGGTCGGGTTTTCAGGATATCCATAATGAATATGCATGGAACAGATCTGCATACATTGTAATCCCAGGGTGTGCCTCCAGGAGAAGTTTGGGAAACACTTTTAATATACTCAACTCAAAGGTGGATATATTCAATGAAACCGTTTGACCTTGATAAATCTGGTTAATCTGCATTTTTCCTCATTGCTAATTACTGTAAATGTTTATCTGAATTTTATCATATAGAGCATGTAAACACAAGAAATACCTCAATGGGAATGGCTCCTGTTCCACACATGGGATCCAGTATTACATCAGTAGGCTGAGGGTCACAGAGCCTGGATAACAGAGCACATACTAGCAGTGATCAGGTACTAAATCTCCCAGGCCACAACTTACACTGCAAACTCTTAGGGGCAGGGACGCTAATCATGTAATCTTGTACAGAACTATGTACACAGATGAAGTTACTAAAACATTATAAATGAGCCATGAAATAGTAGTGGTCTGTCATTTGTTATCAGTGCTTTGACACATCGAAAATAAGAAAATAATAATCCTCTCAGTATCTTCAGTAGGTAGGAAGGCAGAACATTTTAGAAACAGGAAGTGTAGCCCTAATAAAACGTGCACACCTTTTATCAAGGACAAGATAAGTAATAAAGAGAGACTGTGGAGAGGGATGCAACGGATGAACAGTATCATGGCTGTAACTTTGCCACACTTTTACATGTGAAGCTTTTTCCTGACCTGAGCATGCCATAAGCCAGGGTGGATCGCAGTGTTGTGGGACCAAAGTGTGTGATATTCCTCCGGTGTAGACTCTCCTCCGTCAGTGCAATTGCCACCACCAACTCATTACTGTGAATGTTCAATAAGACCTACAACAGAAGGTGGCATTGTGAGGTGCAGAGAGATGGTATCACACAACACTTAGTGCCACCCCTAACGCCCACTCAGGGTTAACCCTGTGGACACTTGGAGAGGACCTGCCAAGCACAGCTCAAACCTGCCTGCACCTGCGTATGTGTCTTTACACTAGTAACCTCCCACCTGCCTGTGGGTAAAATACCCTGCCCGCAAGTTGTTCCCTGGTGGTTTCTAGGGAGAATGAGACTCCCCAAAACCCAAGTGTCACACCATACCTAGAAATGCACCTACAGACCAAATACAAAAAAAAAAAAATTGCCAGGATCATCCATCAGTCACAGTGATGATAAACTAAATCGTTTATTATAAATAAGGAAATACAGTGAACTATAAAAGCTATGATAAGGAAATACAGTGAACTATAAAAGCTATAAGGAAAGGAAAAAGTGAAATTTAGTCTTACCTGTTCATTTCCTTTCTTTGAGTCCTGTTACACCAGCCCAGACTAGTAGGTCATCTTTGCCTACTAGCAGATGGAGACTGAGGACGCACCCTTCTCAGTACATCATCATTTGGTATATAGGCTGGTGCTGTCAAAGCAATGGAAAATACCAATTGCCCCTAAAACACAATTAACTTTAGGAATAATAAATAGAGACTTCATAAACAGGAGGGACAGCAGAAACTCTCCTGTTTGTCCTGCTTAGAAAGCACACTCTGCTGAACAGGGACCGCATCCCACATATCTCTGTACAGCACTGCACACAACATGCAGCACCACAGAAAGAAAATAGAACAGAAGAAGCAGTCTCGAAGATGTATCAAAGGCAAAATCAAAATTTTCTGCAAAACCAGAGTCCGCTACCAAGGATAACAATGCAGGCCCTGACTTCCCAGGAGGGTCTTGGACAGGTGTAGCAAGTCTCAAGAAAAGGAAATTAACAGGTAAGACTAAAAGTCACATTATCATCCTGCTATACCAGTCCAGACTAGTAGGATATACCCAAGCCCATTCCAACACGTGGTAAGAAGATAGGGCTGCTCCAAGAATGCCTGCTCCATCGCAGTATCTCCCTTGGCTTGCACCCCTAATCCATAGCATCTATGAGAGAAATGAAAGACCAAGTGGGCTGCCTTACAGATATCCTCCAGAGCAGGTGCTGAAGACTGCTTAAGAAGAAGCCTGAGCTCTCATAGAATGAGCTTGAAGCACTTTTGGAACCTGTTGGTCCTTCAACAATAGGATGAGTGAATCGTCTTCTTGATTTACATAGACAATGAGGATTCTGAAGCTGCCTCTCCCCATGAAATCTGCTGAATAAAGGCCTATTGGTTAGTTGAAAGTTATTAGTTAGCCATCTTTTAAATACCTAAGGAAAGTTCAAAGAATCTGTAACAAGGGGAGAGACTACCTGTCTAGAAACTTTGACTAGGCACACTGAGCATACCCATCATGCCCTATACCACACGTTCACGCAGGGTCCCTCTTCAGTCTCTTTCTTCCACATTGCTGTCAGCATTGCAGTTTGATTGAGCTGTAAAACTTTGGCATTTTGCCTCGTGGAAAACGTCTTTTTGCTGCCTCTCTTCAAAAGTGTCACAGGTCTCTCTTGGTGCCTCCCTGTTGTGTCCCCAGTCAGGGTTTTCGGCATTTGGGTAAGTTTCCTTTCACGGTCTATTCCCCCCATTGTGGTGGTGCCTTGGTGCCTGCTCTCCATCGATGCCCGCTGCCATCGTTCTGTAATTTTCCCCTTTTGTTTCACCCCGTCATGGCTATGTCTGGCTTCCACTGATGCCCCTAGTGCCCGAGGACCATGTCAATCACCGATCTTCATGAGGTTTGCATCCTCTGCCTGGGTGCGCCCAGATGACCCCGAAGGGACGTCAGCTTCCACTCAACAAGATGGACAACCTCTTCAGGTTAAAGAAGTCTGAGCCATCGGCACTGGCCACAAAAATGGACACCACACCATCAACATCGGTGGGACTGTCTGTTCTGTTGAGATTGCTGGTGGATAGGGGCCAGACCGACTGTTGTCGATCTCCTCCAGGCCGAGGACGTCCGGTTCATTGTCCTCGACTTTGGCATGAGGAAAGACCAGGCTGAGCACCATGGGAAGACCAGAAGCAATGGCACTTGACCTTCGCATGGTTTGTCAGGGTGATGGCGGAGACCATCCCATTCCAGTTTTTGACTGAAGACGACACCAGGCACAAAATGCTTGGGGTTCTTCAGTTCATGGAGCCTCCTAATGAGAACATGGCGGTCCCAGTACATGGGCTTGTCCTCCGACAGCTTGTAAACCTTATTATCCCCTAAGTCTTTAATGAGATGCTCGAGATCATCCCCAAATAAAACCTTGCCTTTGAACGGGAAGGACCCCAGTTGAGACTTGGAAGAGACGTCAGCCAACCAATTGCGGAGCCAAAGAAGCCTCCTTGCTGATACAGCCGAGGACATCATGCGTGAGGAGGTATGTAGGAGATCATACAGGGCATCCGCTGTATAAACGACCACCGCTTCCATCCGCTCCGCTTCTGCCAGGGGAAATTCCTGAGCCATAAGCAACTGCTGTACCCATCTAAGGGTAGCTCTCTGCATTAGACTACTGCAGACGGCCGCCCTAACGCCAAGCGCCGACACCTCAAAAGTCAGCTCGATGAGAACCTCCAGCTTCCTGTCCTGGAGATCCTTAAGAGCACGTGGTGCGCTTGGCGATCACAGAGACGGCCGCATCAACTTTAGGAATCCTGAGAAGTTCTAAGGACTCATCTGGGAGTGGATAAAGCTTCTCCATGGCTCTACTGACCCGCAGGCTGGCTTCCGGGGCGTCCTATTCCCGGGTCATGAGCTGCAAGAGCCTCGGGTGAAAAGGAAAAGTTCTAGGAGGGGCGTGAAGACCCGATAACAAAGGATACCCTGGGGAAGGCTCCGCCACTGGTTGCAGAGCTGGAATATTGAGTTCCACGAGAACATGAGGGATCAGAGGGTCCAGCTGCTCCCTTCAAAACAACTGGAGCACCTGCGGATCATCCCCCTCTACTGGAGCGGAATTATCAATGTCATTGCCCGGGTCCACAGAGAAAGAGAGTCTTGGGGCGCAGGGTCAGGAGGGGGAGGCGATACCACTGTATCAGGAGCTGGGCAGGGTAGTGGGGCCCTAGGAGTCTCCTGCCCATCCACAGGCCTGGGGATCTTTGCCGCAGGAGGCCCCTGCAAATCCAAATCAGCCTCTGCCTCCATGTAAGCCTTATGCAGTAAAAGGACAAATTGTAAAGAAAAGGGGTGCTGCCTCTTTAAGGCCCCCCCCCCCCCCCGAGGCAGGGAAGGAGGAGATTGAGGATCAATACCCGAATCGAGGGGCCTCTCAGTACTTAAATTAAGCGGCGGTGGTAAATCCCCTCCCCCGGAGCCCTGTGCAGTATCGGAGCTTGAGTCTCCCAAAATGGCCGCCATTCCCGCGCTAATCGGGGATGGGGGTCGGCCGTTTTCTCTGAAGCAGCTGACTGATTCCAGCTCCTCACGGCCGCGGGAGCGATACTCTTTTGCCTGCTACAGGCAACTGTGAAGGGCCTTGACCCCGGGGAATACAGCGAGAACATAGTCCCTCGCGGGAGAGCCGTGCTGCCAGCTCTCCACAGGCCGAGCACCACGATCCACGCGGCATGGTAAGTGAAGCTGCAGAGGAAATCAGCTGGGTAATAGAGAATTACCCCTTCTGAAGACCCGGGAGAATAAGCAGGCTCTCGCGTCTCTTTTTTTTTTTTTTTTTTTAAATCGAGCCGATTAACTAGGGGAATAAAACATCCCTGTGTTTAAGTATTAAATAGTAGCCCTCAACAGAGGAATGAAACGTCTCTGGAGGTATGGAGGGGGGAGGGACCGGCCCACCGGTAAATCCTCCCTCTCACCAGGCTTCTAAATGTACTCCAGGTATAGAGGCTTTAGGACCAATGGCCCTGCCTTGCCTGCTGCCACTGAAACTGTCCCACTAGGGAGAATCTGTACTCCTTGTACTTCCCTCAGCCTTAAAACTTTTTTTTAAGCTACTTACTAAAACCTTGATCTAGCCAGAGGCCCTTCCAACTTATTAAAGAATCAAAAATGTTTAAAGGATCAGGACCGTAGGTTATGCCATCCTTCATCTGTTGGAGTCAGAGAAATACTGAAGGATCGCAGGTGGCCCACCGGGTTATCAGGGGGTGCCTTTCAGCTTTTTTTCTCTGACTCAATCTGCTGGAAGGGAGGCATAACCCAGCAGTCTGGACTGATCCGGGTCCGTACAGGGAATGCAGTTTTACTGCTGCTGCTTAGCCCAGTCAGCCCAGAAGTAAGGGAAATAAGCCCAAGTGTGGGAGATGGGGGGGCAGAGGGGGATGGTAGAGGGAGGAGGAAGGGGTGGGAAAGGCCCACACCCACACTCATAAGTCTCAGATAGCGGGGGATCTGCCAAAGGCTTCTTCTATCAGACTTCTCAAGTCTCAATCAGGCTCGGCTGGAGGCCTGGGAACAACCTGCCAGGCCTGAAGGTAATCCAGGAGCTACTTCACCAGCTCTGGTTTGCCAGGCCCCAAAGTGAACCCAATAGTCACTTACCAGATGCTGTTCAACCAGGCCCCAAAGTGAACCTGGGAGTCATTATCCAGGTCCTGCTCAACCAAACCCTGATGGGAGCTCTGGGAGTCACGATCCAAGCCCTGCTCAACTAGGCCCCGAAGGGAACCTTGGAACTCACTATCCAGGCCCTGCTCAATTTGGCCCCGAAGGGAACCTTGGAACTCACTATCCAGGCCCTGCTCAACCAGTCCTCGAAGGATACCCTGAGTGCCCAACATGGCCCTGAAAGGATCCTTGGGAGCCACAATCCAGGCCCTGTTCACCAAGATCCCAAAGGGAACCCCTAGGAGCCATGATTCAGGCCCTGCTCAACTAGGCCCCAAAGGGAATCCTGGGAGTCATGATCCAGGTCTGCTTCATCAAGGGAACAATCACAAAAATTATTTTCCTATGCCCTAGGAGCAGAAATCCTGCTCCATCAGGGAAAACTCAAAATAATGATCCAGATAATACCAGACACTTGTGTACTCAACAAAAAATATTAATAGTCTGGCTGGAAATGGATTGTATATGTTTGAACTGGGGAAACCTCATAAAGTGCCTAAATTGGGCTATATGGATATGCCCAATGGCTACTAACGAGACTCTAGCTCCAACTTAGTGGTTGTTAGAGAAAAGTTATTTATAATCATTGGAAAACCCCAGAATGTACAAGTTGCTCAATCTATTATTCTGATGGCTAACTTGATAGTCCAGTGCGAGTCAGCTGTGGTGGTATACAAAAATTAAATGTTGCCCTGGGAGCAAACTCCACCAGAGTCTGGGCACCAAGAAATCCTACTGCACCAGTACATCATGTGTCCATCATTTGCTGGAGATAGAGAAATACTGGCTATTGCCGGTGCATCACCAGCCTATATACAAAATGATGATGTCACTGAAAAGGGTGTTTCCTCAGTCTCATCTGCTAGTAGGCAGCAATAACCTACTAGTCTGGACTGGTGTAGCAGGATGATAAGGAACAGGAATTATACAATAAACACTATCTAATCAAGATTAACTTTGAGTAGCCAGTGCCTAGGGAAGCTCCAGTAACAGTCTGTCCACAGGATACTATTCAGAAGTAGGACAGGATCCTTACACAGGCCTGGTCAGTTGTGCTCCTCGATCAGGATTGAGATTTCTGGGCTGGGTCTCTGGAGCTAGTGTTCTAGAACCAATCCTAATCCAGGACATTGGCTTCCTGACCAATCACATTGCTGAATCTTAAAACACTCATAGAACACTGTAATATCAGAACTTCCAGGTGAAAAGCAAGAAATGCCTCCATTTTGTATCAATGGAGTGAGGTTAACCCTTTCAGTCCTGGATTACACAAAGGAGAGCCTCCCAGATGTCAAGAATTTCAGGTGGTCACTTGTATGGTAATTTAAGAGTTTGCAAGAAGAAGGAATTCTCACAGGGGAAAACAAGGAATCACAAGAGGCACAAAGATCCCTATTTCGTCACAGATGGATTATGTGAAATGGGAAAAAAAAAAACCTCTCAGCATATGAATTCTCCAACACATTACAATTCCGCACTTATATGTATACATTAGTGATAATACTCTGCAGCCTGTTTACAGCACCATAAGATATAACTGTGAGGGAGTATACTATATAAGAAACTCCCTAAGATCACCTTAAATGGCCGGCTACAGCTATCTGTACCGGTCCTCCTTAACTCCCAACACAGCAAGAGATTCTGGGCAAGCAAGGATAGGAGGCCAGGGCTCTAGGGAAAAGGGAGGGCCCCCCAGAGAGCTCAGAAGCCTTGAGATAACTAAGTAACAATTGTTTTGTTGAACTGCACAAACCAAGTTATTTTATTATTGTTCACCAATAAAGAAGCTTATAAAGATTTTTGCTAGAGTCCAGCCTGGAGTCTGTTCTCTGGCTAGTTCTGACTGCTCAGCATCACAATAACATTCTGTGAAGCATGACTCTCCACTAATATTTACAGTGCCGTAAGGTACAAATCTGTTCACCAGTGTTTACAGCACCATAAGATACAGTTCTCTGAACCAATGTATTTTATGGTGCTGTAAACAATGCTCTCCACTAATATTTACAGAGCTGCACATTATACTTTCCCAAAGTTTATAGCACTGTATGCTATGAATCTGTCCATGGCTCATGCAGATTCAGTGTGAGTAGCAGGACTCTTTTGTTGTCGTATAAAACTTACAGAAGAGCAGAATTTATTAGAAAGCTTGACACTCTGTACCTCCACATCGAAGGCGGTCATATCAGCTTTCCACTGAAAATGCTCCTGCACAGCCCCTCCAAAGTCTCGCGCTGCCTCATTGGAAGTGAAGCTGTGCTTGTCTCCAGCGCGGTTACAGGTGACTCGGAACTTCAGCACATGGGTCCCTACATCATGGATCTCATCTGCTTCCTTCCTGGAGCTGGACATTATGTCACCATTATCTTCTATGGCATGGGAAGCAGAGACAGCGAGAGAGAGAAACAGTGAACACCAGAGGCGTAGGGACCTTCCTTTTCAGTTTTTATTTTATTTTTTCCAGGGCATTTCAGTGTTATAACAAAAAGAAATCAGTGGAAAAATTACTTTTTCACTGATTTTTCTCCTGTGTGTTATAGCAAAGTAATTCTTCCAATAACTGTATTTTTTTGTTTTAGCATTAAAATTCTCTGGAAAAAAATAAAATAGAAACTGAAAACAAAAGTCCCTACAGATGAGCCAGCCATAAATAATATTAATGAAAAGGCACCCAGTATGGCAGTGGGTAGAAATGATACTTTTAGAAGGCTAATGAATAAATGAATGAAAGGCAGACATGAACTACTAAGGTCCCTTCGAATATTGTTTGAGGAAAGCATTACATTTCACTTTTACCTTTCTCTTCTGAGCTCTCGCCTAAAAGCAATGTTGCTTCCTGTCCATCATGCTCTTGAGAGTTTCTGTGTTGCACATCAGGTGCTACTTCCAAAGAATTACTGGGCCCAAGCTCTCCCTGCTGTGGTCCTTGTGCTGCTCCCTGTCTGCTGCCCTTTGCTGGATTTTGCTGTTTGCGTCTTGTTTTCTTCTTCTTGAGGCTGGTGTTGATTTTCCACACATGCAGAGCAGGTTCCCAGGGCAGCTTCCCTGCTAACTGCTGCATGTCTTCCAGAGCCGCGTCCTGAGCAAGAGATGGACACTGGGGTCATGAGAATGCCTCAGGAGTGTCTGTCCTTCACCAGCGTCACTTGGTGGTAGCATTATCTACACAATATCAGACTTGTAAAGTTTATCAACAGGCTCCCCCTTTTTAGAGAGCATCATGACCAGTCTTGACAATACTCACAAACAAGAAACACTCCAGCATCTCAGGACATTAAAGGTTTGCATGAAGAAAAAATCCTTTATCTTTTTCACTTTAAAATTTAATTCAAATAAAGTTTCATTAAAATTGAAGACATGAACAACCCACCCCCATATAGCATTCTTATTTTTTTTTCCTCACTGAGCCCAAATCACTTTATTCCCATTTTGACTATACATAATAAACAAACAACAAAAAAAAACCTAGTGACTCAGGCCCTAAGAGCTTCATTTGCCAATTAACTCACCTTAGATTCTTTGAACTGATAATCTGCAAATGCCTGTACAACCACAAAAAGGTTATCAACTGACCTCAGACGATGAACCTTGGGTGGGAAGAGAGAGGGAGGGGGAGGAGACATCTTGTCAGTGACATTTTCCAAAAAGACTGTGTACAGCCCTGCTGGAACTCTGCAGGGTAAAAGGTGAAGACAGTTCAACAGTTGGTACTTCAACTTATCACCAGAAATCTGAACCTCAACTAACTGAACAATTAGATCTGGGAAACAGCAACTTTGGAAAAGTTTCTATACCCACTGAAGTCCAAACAAGATATATATGATATGAAGTTCCAAGAGGGTAGACTCAGGACAACGTCAAGAAAATATTTGTTCATGGAAAAGGTGATGGATACCAGGAATGCCTTCCCAGTGAAGGTGGTGAAGAAAAAAGCAGAACTAGAATTCAAGAGGGCATGAAATAAACGCAAAAGATGGTAATCAGGGCTTAATTTGTGGGGGAACTGTCTGGAACTGAGTTCCACCTTTTCTTTTCAGATTTAAGAGAGAACAGCAGAAGTTCAAGCCCCTCCCCTCCATGCAGCCTGCAAAAAGCCATTCTGCTCCCTAATTCGGCCATTCCCCTCCTATTGTGTAGAGAACAGGACAGGGTGTGATCCTGATGCAGACACTGTATCCAAAAGAACAGATACACAGGGACTGAATTACTTGTGAGCAGTAATGCCAATCACCAAGGCTTCAACCTTGGCTACTACTCACAAGTTTCAAACTTGTGCCTTTTTGTGTCTTTTACCCAGGGCTTAATTTCTGAAAGAACAATCTAGAATGTTTTTTTGCCATCTTTTTTCCCAGGATCTGACGAAGTGGAGTAGAGCTGATGATGTAAATCAGTTTTGGTGGGTGACGAATAGCCAGGGGGTGATGCACTAATGGGGGCTGAGAGGGGAGGATCATTGGAGTAAGAAGGAAGAAAAGTGTGTTAGAGTGTATGTTTGGGAGAGAAAGTTCACAAGCAGTCCTGTCCTCACCCTGTCTCACCTGGCCAAGATCCTCTCCCTCTCTCAAAGCTCCACAGTTCTATTTCCTTTTTATCTACAAATTAAGCCCCGATGGTAATAAAGCAGTGAGGTAACCTGCATGGAAAAGCAGTTGCAAACCTAAACAGAAGGGGGTATTCTGCACAGAGCAATTCTAACCCTGAAAAATCTTGCTGGACAGGCTGGATTGGCCATTTGTCTCTCTCTGCAATTATTTATGTTACTATGATATGATAAGATTTGATATGGTGTGACATGAGTTGGTATGGCATTACTATTGTATGGGCATGTTACTGGAATTAGCTTGAAAAAGGTGTCTGTAATTGATAGTTTTCTCTCTTATTATAAAGTGACAGTTCACTGGAAACCAGGACACTTATAACCCTCTTTTTGTCTGTAATGTACTGTTTAATTAAAAAAAAATGTTTGTGAATTTTTTTAAATGAGACTTCAGTCTAAGATATTACAGTGTTTGAATCTGGAATCTGCTGAGTCTTTAACACTTCAAAACAGTAACTTGCCTGCTATTTGGCTCTATTGTTTCCTCTTTTGGTCTTGTTCATAAGACACTGTTTCACACATCTTTGGAATACATGTGAACCCGTTCATTATATCCATAGCCTTTCAGGTGGATGTCAATTTTGTTTAAAACCAACCTGGGAAAGGCTATCCATGGGAATGTCAAAGTATATTTTCCCCCGATCTTTGCTTATTCTGCAGCTTGAGCTCAGTTTTTCTTTCACTTCCTCTGCAGCAGTGAGCTCAAAGCCAGTTGGAACAGTCGCACCAATGGTGAATGTGGCATCATTCGGATTTGAGACCAAGTCACTTTGTACTGCAGGTGTGCCAGGGTCAGTAAGGGCAACTTCAGCTAATGTGTCAGCGGTTTCCTGGACCTCTGACATTTTGACAGGGCATCCACTTAGATATGAAGATATTCTAGTGCCTTAAAAGTAAACACATATAATGTGAGATTTTATCCTTATGAGCCATCTTCCCCATCCTTCTAGTAATTCACACGCCACCTCAGGCAAACCATTTTCAATATTAGCAAAGCTGTTTACTCCAATGGCCAGGATGGAGGCCACCCCACGCGTAGATCTCTGGTGCCATTATTTAAAATATTACATTAAAAAGCAACTTTCATTGAAAGTCCATAGCTTAAAAGCAGTGCAAACCACAGTAAGGATAAAGTTCCCTGTTTATCTCACGGGAAAAAGATAACCCTGTCCTCCAACCCCCCTTTCTTCCTAGGATCCACTACCATATATTAGAGCGACCCCGCCCTCCAATTATAAAGAACTTCCCATCCCTTCTTTGCCAGGAACCCCCAATACCGTGGACTCAGTATCCCTTACTCCGGGTGCGGATTCTCTCCGCGTCCGGGGATGATGCCGGTGATAAGTCTGCTGAAACCCTCACTCTCCCCTGCCCGCTGCCGATGTCTCTCCCCCAGAAACAGCATTACGCGTGCGCCAAGAAAGCCGCCATGCGCATCAATCGCTCGGTGCTCGACTCTCGTCCTCTTCCTATCACCGTTCGCGAGTGCCGAGACAACGATCTGGGACAGCACTGAAGTAAGAGAGAAGGGTCACAGGAGAAGGGAAAGGTTACAAGAGAGCGGAGAAAGGAAGAAAGAGGGAAAAGCTCACAGCACTGAAGACAGAGAGAACGCGCAGAGTTGCTTACCTGTAACAGGTGTTCTCTGTGGACAAATAGCCACCCATCTTGTTGACATCATCTGATAACGCTAAATCGGGTACCAGATTCTTCCAGCTCAGGAATCTGCTAGAATTTTCCAGAGCATGTGTAGTTGACTTGATGCACTTGCCACCTCACTCTTCACTTCAGTTTTTGTCCCTAGTTATCCAACTTAGCAGGGAGGATGGAGTGTATGTGTGGTTGTTTGTCCTGCTGTCCATGGAAAACACGTTATAAATAAGCAACTCTGCTTTCTCCATGGACAAGCAGACAGTACAACCACACATCTGGGACTTCCTAGCTAAGGGTTGTCGATGAATACAGAATATCGTTCAGAGTCCCTACAACCGAATCATATTCTTTTTTTGTTTGTTTGTTTGTGATAAATTAGAGATTTTGAAATTTTTTGCCTACTTGCTTTCTTCCTTACTGTTGTTTTTTTATTCTTACTGAAGAACGTTATTTAAGACTGCCTTCCCAACGTTAAAATCTGGGGCATTATCTTTGTGCAATGCATATTGTTTTGCAAAAGGAAAATTTGGTTTTTACCTGCTAATTTTCATTCCTGTAGTACCGTGCCAGCAGATGGAGACAGTGAAAGTTTCACTGACACTGCTACATAACCTAGTGTGCCACCTGCAGTCCCTCAGTATTGATCTGTATCCAAGCCAAGATGATAACAACACTAAGAACCTTAAATGCAAACCATCACAACGAGCAGGAGGAAGGTGAAGTTTAAATTGAAAAGAAACCTTGTTCCCAGAAAATGAACTGAAGTCAATAAACAACGTGGAAACCAACAATTCTGCATTATGTACAAACAATCAGTATGAGCGGTAGACTTTCCCCGCCCCCCCCCCCATAGAAAGGTCGAAATTTGCAATACATTAGCATGAATTAGCATATCAGGACTCGAACACCCTCCAAATCCTGACATACACCAAGGATGTGGAAGGCCTCCTGGCCTGTAATAAGATGGTAATGATTGCTTTGGAATATCCTTGCCATCTTGGCCGCCGCCTTTCAAAAGCTGCGAGACAGAAGTGAGTTGCCTGATCTGAAAATATTGGACCCTGGCATAGAAGATTCAACAGATGGCTGAACCTCAGCGGTCCATCTAAGGCCATGTTGACAAGGTCTGCAAATCATGGATGATGTGGCCACTTCGGAACCACCAGAATCATGTTGCCAGGATGCTTCTCTATCCGACTTATCACCTTGCCTACCAGAGGCCACGGAAAAAAGACATAAAGAAGAATGCCTCAAGGCCATGGAAGCATCAGAGCATTAATGCCTTCTGTCCCGTGTTCTCTTCAACGGCTGTAAAAACAAGATGCCTTGGCATTCTGCCTGGTCACCATTAAGATGTTATGGGGATACCCCCAAGTTATGTGGATTAGATGCATCGTCGCCTCTGACAGCTCCCATTTCCCAGGGTCTAACTTTCTTTGACTGAGAAAATCCGCCTGAACATTGTCCATCCCAGCGATGTGAGACACCGCTATCTTCTCCAAGTGCTGTCCCGCCCCGAGAATCAACCCTTGAGCCTCTTGAGCCACTGCCTGACTCTTGGTTCCTCCCTGTCAGTTGAAGTAGGCCACCATTGTTGCATTGTCCAATGGTATCCTTACAGGACGGCCATGTAATAGTGGTAGAAAGGCAAGTAAAGCGTAACATACTGCTCTCATCTCTAATCGATTGATAGACCATGAAGCCTCTTTCTTCGACCAGTGGCCCTGCACCAACTGGTCCTGATATATTGTTCCCTAACCTGAAAGACTGGCATCAGTGGTGAGTATCTCCCAATCCAGAAGCTCCAATTCCACACCATGCTCCAGACTGGCCTGAAGGAGCCACCACAAAATACTGTCCCTTCCTTCTCCCTTCAGTGGAATGGGAAGATGAAACTCAGACAACGGATTCCACCAGGTGAGAATAGTCCTCTTAAGAAGTTGTATATGTGCGAATGCCCAAGGCACCAATTCCAAGATCAATGCCATAGACCCCAGGACTTGCAAATAGACCCAGACCTTGGGCACCGAAAGCCCCAACAAGTGTCGAATCTGACCCTGCAACTTCAGCATCCGTGAGAAACACTCTCCCCTCCCCCCACCCCGCATATCAAACCAAGCCCCAGGTCTGAGAGGGAAAAAGATGGCTCTTTGTTAGATTCACCACCCAGCCTAGAGACTTCAACCGTAACAGCACCTTCTGCACCAACTGCTGACAGAGATCCTCTGACTTCACTCGGGTGAGCCAGTCCATTGATACAAATGCTCCAGCACACCTTCCTAATGTAAGGTCACCACCACAATCACCATTATCTTGGTGACCGTGTGTGGTGCCATTGCCAGACTGAACAGAAGGGCACAAAACTGAAAATGTTGCCTTAGAATCGTGAACCTTAGAAACCACTGGTGCTCCGCCTCGATGGCTATATGCAAATAAGCTTCTGTCAAATCTAGAGAGGTTAAAAATCCTGTATACTGCCGTGATGACCAATCGCAGGATCTCCATGCGGAACTGAGGAACCTTTGGAGACACATTCACCTTCCTCAAATTCAAAATCCAGTGAAACATCCCTTCCTTCTTTGGCACGATGAAATAAATGGAATATCTTCCTGTTCTTTGTTCCTCTCGAGGATCTGGCATTCCCTGTACGTACCCGGATCAGTCCAGGACAGCTGGGTTTTGCCTCCCCACCAGCAGATGGAGACAGAAGAAGACTTCACGGACTCTGTCCTATACCCCTGAGGTGCCACCTAGTGTCTGCCAGTATTCTTCTGTCTTCAGCAGATGGTGGAGGTGCAAAGCCTAGTGTCTCTTGGTGGTGCTAAGTTAGGAGTTTTTTGCTCTTCTTAGCTTAGTGCTGCTTTTTTGGTTTGTTAGGGATCTTGGTCAGGGTTCCTTTAAATTTGAAAAAAAAAAAGAAGGAAGATTTCAGGCAAGTAGTGCAGTGTCTAGCCTCTCAGGGGGTTGTCAGGTCCTGGTGGGACCACCCCCCATGGTAATCGAGGCTGCAGAGCAGAGGGTTGGGGACCCTACTTCTGCCGTGGCTCGGGGTGATGCCGGGGGTCTCGGCCACTCATCCTCGACCAGCCTGACGTTTTTTCAGGTAAAGTTAAAATTTAAAATATTTTATAAATTCTTTTCAAAACTTGCCTGGAGTTAGAGCTTCCTTCGGCCGGGTGTTCGCTCCGTTTCCGCCATTTTTTGCTGCTTCCTTACCGTTTTTTCACCATTTTTTCGGCCCGGGGGGGACCGGGAAATCGCACCGAATGCCGCGGTTCTTTTTTCGGATAGCTAAAAAATTGAGCCCGGGGATGTGCCGCGTGGTGCGGCCTGCTCTGCCTGTGGCAGTGCGTGCGCGCAGATTTCCCGCGCAGGGGTTTGCACGGCCTGTCTCTCTGGGGGTAGGGCTCCTCACAGGATTTACTTGGTAAGGAGCCTGGGCAAGGCTCCAGATCGCGTCGGGAGCCCCGGAGGCCCGATCGTAGGGAAAAGGACCCGGCTCCATTCCAGCTCAGTGCTGGTTCGGAGGCTTTGTTGGGAACCTTCCGAGACCAGGAAAAGGCAGCGCTGGGTGAGGGGTCTTCTCCTCCTCCGCTCTCCCCGAGGCCGGCTGCTCCTGGTGGGGGCATGGTGGCGACAGCTCCAACCGGGGTTTCCTCAGATGAGGAGGATCCGGAGTCTGATGGTTCTTCTTCCTCGTTCTGCTCCCACTTTGTGGACATGATGCGCAAGTTCTTCAAAGCTCGTAGGTCGGGACGGAGGTCACAATCCAAGTTGCCCCGGGAGTCTTCGTCACGGAAACGGTCTAGGCATTCAGAGGGGGGCGGATGCCCCCAAGCCGAAGCGTCCTCTCCGGTCTCGGGCAAAGCTGACGGAGTCTTCTCAGTCGGGCTCAATAGAGGACGATCCAGCGTCTCCATTGGCTCCTGGCGACAGGCAGGAAGAGGATCCTGAGTTTCACCCTCAGCCGGCCAAGCTGGGGGTGGTCCAGGCGACGGATGGCGATGATCCCAAGGTGGTGTGCCTGTTTCGAAGGGATGAGCTAGGGCCGCTGATACCGGTCATTCTAGAGGAGCTCACTATTGAAGTCCCCCCTGAGGATTCCAGGGTTGGATCTATGGACCCCGTCATGGTGGGTCTCCGAGGTCCGGCTCGTTCCTTTCCCTTTCACTGGTCGGTCACGGACTTATTGTATAAGGAATGGGACAATCCGGAGCTAGGTTTAAAAGTCGGCCGAGCAATGGAAAAATTGTACCCGCTCCCGGAGGACGCGTTGGAGCTCCTCAGGCTTCCCAAGATTGATTCCGTGGTTGCCACGGTCACCAAAAGTACCACTATTCCGGTAACAGGGGGTACAGCCTTGAAAGACCTGCAGGATCGTAAGCTGGAGCTGCAGCTTAAGAGGATTTTTGAGGTGTCGGCCCTTGGAATCAGGGCAGCTATGTGTACCAGCTTCGCCCAGAGGGCTTGTCTCAGCTGGGTTCAGGATTGGCAGGCTGAGTCCGACCTATCTGGTGCGGCAGCAGATCGAGCTAGTCGGCTGGAAGCGGCGGTTGTATATGGCGCTGACGCTTTGTATGATCTCCTGAGGACGTCTGCCCGGACGATGGTCTCAGCGGTTTCTGCCCGCAGGCTCCTATGGCTCCGGCACTGGGCAGCGAATACGTCTTCAAAAGCGCAGCTGAGTTCCTTGCCATTTAAGGGGAAGCTCCTCTTCGGGCAACAGTTGGACGATTTGATTAAGTCTCTGGGTGAGAACAAGGTTCACCGGTTGCCGGAGGATAGGCACCGGTCCAAAAGTACCTTTCCTCCGCGAAATCGTTCTCGGGGGAATCGTCGATACCGGTCTTCTCGGTCCACCGGGTCGTCCTTTCGTCAGAACGCACCCCGACAGGCTTCTTGGAATCAGTCCTTTCGGGGATGTCGTCCAGCCAGGGATGGTGCCCCCCAGTCCCAGGGGGGCTCCAAGGCTACGCAATGAAGTGCGGCCGGCCCACCCTTCCGTTCCAAAGATCGGAGACAGTTGTCTCTTTTCCGGGAGGCGTGGGCCCAACTGACGTCCGATCAATGGGTCCTAGACATAATAGAGCACGGCTACGCCTTAGATTTTGCACGGCCAGTCAGGGACCATTACATAGTGTCCCCTTGAGCGTACAGCCAGAAGCGCATGGCGGTACAGGTCACCCTGCAACGCCTGCAAGATCTAGGGGCCATAGTTCCGGTGCCCGCAGGGCAGCTGCGGCGTGGGCGCTACTCCATCTACTTCATGGTCCCAAAAAAGGACGGGTCCTTTCGGCCCATCCTCGATTTGAAGCGCGTAAATCACGCTCTGAAGGTGCCCCGGTTTCGGATGGAAACGCTTCGCTCGGTAATAGTGTCAGTGCACAAGGGGGAGTTCTTAGCTTCTCTGGACCTGTCGGAGGCGTACTTCCACATCCCCATCCGCCCGGACCATCAGAGATACCTGCGGTTTGCAGTCCTGGGGCGTCATTTTCAGTTCTGCGCCCTTCCGTTCGGTCTGGCGACGGCTCCCAGAGTATTCACCAAGGTGATGGTCGTGGTTGCGGCCGCATTGCGACGGGAGGGGATCCTGGTCCATCCGTACCTGGATGATTGGTTGGTTCGAGCGAAGTCGGAAAGTCTCTGCAGGGACGCGGTACAGCGGGTCCTTTGGAAGTTGGGCTCTTTGGGATGGGTGGTCAACCCCGCGAAGAGCCATCTGACCCCCTCTCAGAACTTGGTATTCCTGGGGGCTCGTTTCGATACGGTCTTAGGGAAGGTCTTTCTGACGGAGGAAAGAGTCTGGAAGCTCATGCAACAGGTGACGGATTTCCAATCTCTCTCTCATCCTACGGCCTGGGATTATTTGCAGGTCCTAGGATTCATGGCCTCGACTATCGATCTCGTGCCATGGGCATTTGCACATATGCGTCCTCTTCACTCAGATTTGTTGTCCCGCTGGAAGCTCGCTCGCAGCTTTACGACACTGTCCTTCCCCTGTCGGGGGCGGTGCATTCCAGTCTGCAGTGGTGGCTTTCTCCGCACAACTTGCGTCAGGGGATGGCCCAGGCAAGCAAGAAAAATGTAAAGGGGTATACTTTCCTGCACCAGGATTGTAACTGCAGAGAGCTGCCAGCGAGTTCTAAGCTGCTTTGCTGCTTCGTGAAGGGGAGGGATCTGATTACCAGATTTACCCCACGGAACACCAGACTGAGCATACAAAAGGGTCACCAATTCCCTGCTCGTCTACTTCAAACCAGAGGGATGGCCCCACCAGGATCTAATGACCTCCTGGGAGGAATCCTTCTCCCTTTTGTTTGTCTTTTTTTTACTTCAGAACTGCAGATTTTACACCATCTACCATCTGCTGAAGACAGAAATACTGAGGGCCTGCAGGTGGCACACTAGGTTATGTAGCAGTGTGAGTGAAACTTCCTCTAACTCCATCTGCTGGCATGGATGCAAAACCCAGGAGTCTGGACTGATCTGGGAATGTACAGGAATGTGAAATTATTTTTGGTAAGAACTTTGGATGGGTTCGAAAAATTACCCTACCTTCATAGAACTGAATATATGGATGACAGATCACTAACACCTGCAGTTCGCTGATTCATCTTGTTGAAGTTATAGCGATGAGAAATAAAACTTTCCATGTTGCAAACTTTCCAAAGGTTCAAAAGGAGGATGCATCAGACAGGTTAAAACAATATTTAAATCCCACTGTGAAGCTGGGAGTTTTGTTGTAGGCTTCAGCCTTCCATAAATCTCTGGATTAAGGGATTTTGAGAAATTGGTTTCCCATCTATGCAACAATAATACAGTGAAATGGTGCTTGAATGCAGGTTTACTAAAGATGTTTGTAGACCTGAATCTGAAAGGCTTAACAGATAGGCTAGGATGGATTCAGTGGTACTGGAAGAAGGATTTAACTGTCTCTACACCAAAGGGAAAACCTCTTCTGTTTAAAAGCGTAAGATTTTACAGTAGCCATTCTCCTTGATGCTAGTAGCACTTTTTTCTCATCATCATCTCTCATCAAGTTGAGATCAGCTATTAATTTCCGCTCAGCATCCATGCTGTCAGCAGCTAGAGATTCCAGGTTGGGATGTATATGGGTGCCATCAAGCTGTGTTAACAGGTCTGGAAATAGCGGGAGAGACAATGGTAGTCATATGGCCAAACTGTTCAGTCAGGGGATCCATGCTTGACATGGCCAGAATGGGGCTATCCAGGACTGGATTTAGAGTAAATGGTGCCTGGATGAAAAGCATCCCTCTTTAACTGATGGCACCCCTCTTTAAGCCACGGTGGCATGGGATCCGTCATGGCCACACTGAGAAAACTCTGCTGTTGCAGAGGGCGGTGATGAGGTGTGGACTGATAGCAAGCACGAGGAGGCAGCGCATGCCCAACCCTACACTCCGGCCATGTTTTAGGATCTGCTCCTCCAGAAGGGAGGAGTTAGCAATCTGTTATAATCTGTTATAATCTGCTCCTCCAGAAGGGAGGAGTTAGCAGTCTGATAGGATCTGCTCCTCCAGAGGGGAGGAGTTAGCAATCTGTATGGATCTGCTATGCTAATGAGAGGAGTAGCAGTCTATTGTGCTCAGCTCCTGAAGTGGGAGGAATGAGCACTCTAATGTAAATAGGTGAATCCTTGGGCTGATGGCAGATGACAGCGCCCCCAGGAGGATATCCTGAGACGAACCTCCGGCTAGGCTTGGTTATGGAGACAGACACAGATAGTTCTTTTATTAGACAGGTTAGTAGAACCACCAGAGGTGGTAGTAGTGAGCTGGTATGCCCGGCAGGGCTGAAGTCCCTCAGATACTGGAACTGCAATCCCAGGGTTGCTGAGCTGTAGAGAGACTATAGATAGTGAGTAGACAGGTATGCTGTATATATAGCCAGTAGTAGATGACACCCTCACATAGATTCTTAAGAAGGCTCAGTAGCTGGAAGGAGTTAGGCCCTCGAGGAGCGAGTACCTGGTTCCAGGGAAAGCTCTGAGAGAGCGGTGGTAACTCACGAATGTCTGTATCTGCGATAGCTTCCAGGCAGTAAAGAATCTTCAGAGTATTCAGGAACATGGGCCCTCGAGGAGCGAGTACCGGTTCCTATCTGCAATCTGAAATAGAGAAAAGAGAGCAAGGCCCCCGAGGAGCAGGTACCTCTGCTAAGTCCGAGGATGCAGAGTAGCTTGGACGAATTCGTATCCTTGACCGAGTTCGATTCGTAGTCCTTGCTAACTCAAATCGTAAGCGTAAGTGAAGACCTTTTATGTTGGAAGCGGATGACGTCAATACAGGGGGATGCCCCTGAGGTTCGCGCCCTTGCTGGTACATACTTCGGAGCCACGCACGCGCGCAGTAGGTCTTGGGGGGGGGGGGTCAGGATGGTGGGGGTTTGTAGTAAATTAATTTGGCAGGTCTTGGGGGGTGTCAGGAGAGTAGGGGGTTGTAGTAAATTAATTTGGTAGGTCTTGGGGGGGTTCAGGAGGGTGGGGGGTTGTAGTTAGTATGGCTCTCACAGAATTACATTTTAAAATATGTGGCGTTCATGGCTCTCTCAGCCAAAAAGGTTCCCGACCCCTGCAATAGAATATGTCAAATGAGGATCAGACAACACCACTCAAGATGGCATTCTTTAGCTACCGATGTACAGCAAGGATCATCCCTTTCAGCCTTGTTATTTAATCTATACCTTGCTCCAATCAGTAAGATCCTTGCAGGCCTCTGTGATAACAACCGAATCTACACAGATGATATGAATTTTTCATCCGCATACTTCCTAACTGGTCTGACACAATGAAACTAGTTCAGATCTGTATTTCTACCATCAGATGATGGTTGCAACATAACAAACCGGCTCTAAATGTTTCCAAATCAGAATTTACTATAATCCAGGGGTCGGGAACCTTTTTGGCTGAGAGAGCCATGAACGCCACATATTTTAAAATGTAATTCTGTGAGAGCCATACTAACTACAACCACCCACCCTCCTGAACCCCCCCAAGACCTACCAAATTAATTTACTACAACCCCCCACCATCCTGACCCCCCCCCCAAGACCTACCAAATTAATTTACTACAACCCCCCACCCTCCTGACACCCCCCCCCCCCCCCAAGACCTGCCAAAAGTCCCTGGTGGTCCAGCGGGGATCCAGGGCTCGCAGACAAATCTTTAATAAAAAAGTAAAAATCTAACAAAACCCCCCACCCTCCTGACACCCCCCAAGACCTCCAAAATTAATTTACTACTGGCGACTCCAGTGACATAGTGAGGGCAAAGGGCTATCGGCGCCATTTTGACTACTGGCAGCCAACAGCCCAAGTCCAGGAGATCGCTCCCGGACCGCTCCTGGACCCCCGCTGGACCACCAGGGACTTTTGGCAGGTCTTGGGGGGGTCAGGAGGGTGGGGGGTTGTAGTAAATTAATTTTGGAGGTCTTGGGGGGCGTCAGGAGGGTGGGGGTTTTTGTTAGATTTTTACTTTTTTATTAAAGATTTGTCTGCGAGCCAGATGCAGCCATCAAAAGAGCCACATCTGGCTCGCGAGCCATAGGTTCCCGACCCCTGCTATAATCCATCAGCATGTTGACAATCCTTTTCTGGCAGACTTAACCATGGAGAGGGTTGTATTTCTAATTTAACCTTGTGTCAAGAGCCAAGGGTCTGGATCGATTAGCACCTGTCTTTTCGTGATCAGGTTGACTCTGTTACCAGGCCTGTTTTTTGAAGCTTCGCCTTTTTGCATGGCCTAAAACCTCTAGGGTAGATTTTAAAAGCATTGCTCATGCAAAAACGGCCCATACACACGTATGTAGGCCATGCGCGAGCAACACGATTTTTAAGAAGCCACGAAGAAAGTGCGTACATACCTATGCGCACATCAAGAACAAGGGGGCAGAAAAGGGGGTGGGGCATGGGTGTTCCTTGGTGGGGCCAAGAGTTATGCACACAACTCTAAATTTATAAAAGCTGAACATGGTGCACGTTGGTGTGTTATCCACGTAACTTTACTGCTAGTCCTGATGAGGAGCAAGTCTGGAGATCTCGAGCCTTAGAGATTTCAGCACAGCATGAGGGTTCAGAGTCAAGTGGGTGGCTTACAGGATGAAGAACCAGATGGGGTCTTCAAGACTGCTGAACTAGCATATACACTCAAGAGAGGGGAGGAAAAGGGAGAGAGAGAGAGACACAATATGACACTATATATATCTACTGCTGTAAGAGGGACACTTGCATCTCAGGTTAGATTTGAATCATAAGAACCTTATCCAAACCTTTTTTAAACCCAGCTATACTAGCTGCCATAACCACATCCTCTGGTAATGAATTCTAGAGCTTAATTATGCATTGAGTGAAAAAGAAGTTTCTCCAATTCGTTTTAAATGAGCTACTTGCTAACTTCATAGAGTGCCCCCTAGTCCTTCTATTATCTGAAAGAGTAAATAACCGATTTACATTTACCTGTTCAAGTCCTTCACTCTTTCCTCCATGGCCAGGGTGCAAGGGTCTGTAGCGTGCCAATGTAACACCACACAGCTCCAACCCACCCTGAGTTGAAAGTGCCTTCTTACAGTGGTAGATATATATTTAGTGTCATATTGTTTCTCTTACAGTGCTCACTCTCTTCCTCCCTCCCTCCCCCCCCCCCCCTTTTGTGAGCATATGCGCAAAAAAGCTGCTAAAGCTCTGGTGGCAATTCATGCAGGACATTTACTCGAGCCACCTCGTAAGATCACATGCACACATACGCGTGGAAGGAGTATTTTAAATGATGTGCGCACATGATATAAAACTACAGCTTATCTCTGCTCGCCTGCTGACATACGCATTTATGGGCGCAGCGTGTTCTTTTTAAAATTAGCCAGTCTGTTAGAAGCTGATGACTTTAGAACAGTGGTCCAGGCTTCAATTCTTCCTCTTTTGGATTACTGCAGTGCAATTTATATTGACCTTCCAGGAGTTACTCTAAGGTCAATGCAACTACTACAGAACTCAGCAGCTTGCTTAATATCAGGAAAGAGCAGGAGGGATCATATCCCTCACATACTGGCTGAATTACATTGGTTAACTGTCTACTATTATGTAATTTTTAAAATTTCATCCTTGCTATACAAACTGCAGAGACTGGATTCACCACCTTGGGCTAATGCCCTGTTGTGAATATACAACCCGACATGATTATTGAGATCTTCCAAGAGAGTCTTCCTTGTGGTTTGTATTTTATTATGAGTGGGCTTTTGTAAGTCATTTAAGCTTTAAGTGATAACTAATTAAAAACTGGTGACCAGAGAGATTGCCTGATTACAGCTGCCTGCTGTGCTTGTACTACCTGAGTTAGCACTGTATTTTGCTGCATAACTTGCTTTCACAGCGCCTGCTGCTGGTCAGTTTGAGTTTGTACGGCATTCTGCAGTTGCTGTAGCGAGTATCTTTAACACTTGCTCCATCTTCCCCGCCTCCATACATATCTCTCCAGGGGAAGAAGAAGGAAAAATAAAAAAAAACCAAAAAACAGCTGGCCTGTCCGGCCCTTACTGCTTGAAACCTGACAGCCCAGGTAGGGATAGCCCCCTTGGTCTGTTGTAACTTATGCCCCCTTGGTCTGTTATAACTTCGGCTTAGCAAGGGAAACCTTGAGGCCCCAGGGGAAAAAAAAGATTCTGTAGGGGTTGCTTTTTTTTCTTGCTGCTACTGTGGGCTTCTGTGTGTGCTTCACGCTTAGACAAGAAGTCCCACTGCTGACACCATATATGGTAACTGGGAGTGGCCATGGCTTGGGGAAACAACCAGGAAGAAAGACAGAGGCAGACTCTGGCTATTTCCACACACAAACTTTATTTACAATAACAGAAAAGTATAGCACAAAAGACTGCTTACCTTTGCAGATCTTAACTTACAGTCCTCAATGTAAATTGGCTTCCTGCCTTCTCTCTGGGGCTTCCCCAACCCTTCTGGGCCCTAACTCCTTATAGTATGGTGAGGGCAGCCTCCTTTCGCCCATAATCCCTTGTGGGACTGGTTCTTAAGGAGGACCAGGCCAGATAGCTGTGGCCGGTCCTTTAAAGTGTTCTGAGGGTGTTTCCCCATATACTCCACTGACATTTAGCATGATATGTATGTAGGCATCTTTGAGTTCTATCAATATCATCCAGTTTCAACTCTGCAGCAATAGAAGAACTGTGGTTAAAGAGATTTTTCTTAACTTTTCCTTTTTGAGAAAGAGGTTGAGATCTCTGAGGTCGAGAATAGGCTGGTAGTCTCTGTTTTCTTTGGAATAAGGAAGTATTTGTAGTAAAAGCCTCTTCCACTTTGGTCTTGTGGAACTGGCTCTGGCTTTGATGTTGAGCAAATGCTGCAGTTCTGCTTGTATTATATTTTGCAGCTTTAATTAATATACCTCATAAATTGTTTGTTTCTCTGGAGGTTTATTTCTCAAAATTTAAACAATAGCCCTTTGATACTATGTCTAGTACCCAATGGTGTTGTTACGCTCGGCAGTCCACGGGCTATTTCCATGGACTGCCGCTCTCCGGACCCACCTTACAGGTGCACAGTGTTCCAGCACGGGGATGGCTCCCTGCGCGCCACACAACTTCCTGCAGCAGCACTGCCGGCCCCAGGCCTGGCTCGTTGCTTATAACGCCGACTGTCCTGGAGAGAACAGGCTGTGGGGCCTTCCCGAAGCCTTCCTCCGGCGCTGCTCCCTGGGCCTCCCTAGGTGCGTGCACATGCAGCTCAGGCAAATTTTAAGGGCCCACGGTAGAAAATACACCACGGCACCCTTGGGTGACATCACAGCCTTCCCCTACTTAAAGTCTGCTCTCTCCTGCCTTAGATGCCTCGGCATATTGAGAAGTGCATTTCGTCTTGAGAAGTGCATTGCCTCTGCGTTCCTGTTCTTGATTCTTATTTCTGGTTCCTTTTCATGTTTCTGAGTCCCTGTGTCTGGTTCCTTGCAGTTTGGTTTGTCTTCTGAGTCCCAGTCTTCATGGGGAGTTCCTCCTTCATCTGTCTTCAGTATCTGTCTTGCTCCTGTGGTCCCTCGTTTTCTCTGCCTTTCCTCGCTCCTCATCTCTTGGATTGGACTTCTGGCTTTTGACCTTGGCTTGGAACTTGACGCTGCTTGACCTCTGCCTGCCCCTGACCAAGGCCTGCTCTCACTCCTGACTGAACTCCACCTGCCCAGACCACTGCCTGAACCATGACATCATTTGAATGCTGCCTGCCTAGACCTCATCCTGAATCTGACTCCGCTTGCTCTTCTGTCTCAGCCTTGTCTTGACATATCTTCACCAGCTCAGAGGCCTACACCTAAGTCCAGCCAGCCCCAACACCTGAGGGCTCAACCTATGGGGAATGAGGGCTGGTACTGGTGAAGCTCTAGTTGGGCCTCTGCTCCAGTCAGCTCTGCCTACCGTCAGTGGGGACCTGCAGGGCACTTCTCTGCAGGTTTTCCCAACTTCCCCTAGGCCCAAGGGTCCACTTCCACAGCAAGTCTGTCAAAATTTCTTCCCCAAACTGATGGGAAAACCACAGGTGTCTGCTGATGGGCAGATGTGACCAAGAGTTTGTCTTCTGAAGACTGAAATCATCAAAAGCTGTAGGGGTTCTAAGAGTAGGCAGCTGTGATTGCCTTTGCTAGAGCTTATCTCTGTTTCTAGATCTTGTTGGTTGTTGAGGCTGCTGCTGTTGAGAAGCTGGATGAAGATCATCTGCTGTCCATAATATTGATGAGTACACATTAAACCTCCTTTTCTGTGATGGACAGTATGGCCTTCTGTACTGAGTGGAAGGACAACATTTTGGTGTTGAGCAAGGTCTCTGAGTGGCAGTTAAGGACTGTAGAGCTGACTTATGCTGTTTGAGATATTTCACAGCTTCATTAACCTTTTTTATAAACAGGTTTTCACCTGTGCAAGGTGTATCTACCAGACATTCGTGTACATCTTCTCGTAGGCTCGATGCCTTCAACCAGGCCAATCTTCTAGTTGCAATGGCAATAGCTGACTCTGGAGGTTGTGACAAATGCATCATAAATACATCCGATCATGTGCTTTGTGCACTCCTTTAGATCTGCAATTATTTGAGTGTAAGTGACTTGTTCTAATGACAAACTCTGGGCGAAGTCATCCAATTTTTGTAATTTGGAGAAAGTAAATTGCGCCATCTGCATTTGGTGTACTTTAATTCATGGAATTAACATTGACACTTGGAAAATCTTTTTCCCGGTTGAATCTAATAACCTGGCATCTCTGCCCAGAGGAATTGAAGAAGTCCTTAATTTTCTAACTTTTTGCATGGCTGCCTCAATTATGAGAGACTCGAGAAATCTGAATCCTTTGGTGACCCATGCTTTTCTGTATTTTGTACTTTGATTCTATTATTTTAGACACAGGTAGAATAGATTAAGAATCTTCCTCCAAAGTTCCATGCATAGGAGCTGCCTTAGCCTGCTCTTGAGGTTGGATAAATTGGTATACTCTGTCATAGTCTTTGTACTTTGAATTTTCCTTGCCTAGACTGAAGTTATTATTTTCTGGCATCTTAACTAAAAATGTCAGGTAGGTGGAATCGTCAGGAGGCTTGGTTCTGCTCCTGGATCAGGCAAGGGACCTGAAGGGAGATCAGGTGAAAATGGAATTGAGAACATTATGTGCTAAGCATTTCCTTTATGTGCATTTTTACTTGGATTTGTGTGCATTTTTTAACCACCGAATTCGCATCCCAGTAGTTTATTGCATCAAGTGTTAAAACATTTTTTAGCATTTGCATTAAGAAACTGCACTGATTTTCAGCATAGTTTTAACACTCAGTTTATGATATGGGCTCCTGGATTAGCACTGAAGTTCAGAGATAATTAGCAGAATCACAGACATTGGAAGTATTGGAATTCTTGTGAATATCACACTATCAAACTGATTGCAGGTCTTAGAGGCTCCCAGTGAGTCATAAATCCAATGTCTTGGTTCAGTCCATTATTTTTGAAGTCTAAAAGATAAATATATTTCAGTTACTAAAACTCATGTAGTGCAACATGCAAAACCAAATTCTTCTCTAGAGGGAGACATTTCATGTACAAATTAGGAACACAGTCAATGCAATGATGGCTATGTCCAGTAAGTCAAGCATAAAGTCAGGAAATTGAATAATTAACTCTGTTAATTAGTCATATCTGCCTGTTTCTACTTATTCGCCCAATTTTTTGTGAGCAGTTTTGACTTGGGTCACATTTTGGAGTGCTGTGCATTCACAGAGCTCATCTAATGGGCTTTCTGAGGTGCTATTCTCCGGAAGCTTTGTGGAGATCTGCTGATTTGGCATGAATCTGGATGCAGTCCTCCAGCATAGCTGCAGAGGAGATGCAATTGCGGCAAGCTGGAAGAGTTCATGTGCTGGAGACTGAACTGTAATGTGTCAGTGCAGCACAGTGCAGTGGTGGAGGACAATGTGACAGAGAAGGGCAGTATCACAGGACAGGGAACAAGGAGCAGAGTTGTTTTCACATCCTAAAATCTCAGCTACATACATGACTGAATATCTGGAGAAATTCTTTGCAGTCTGGAAGAGAACACCAAGGGAAGAAGATTTTCAGGCTGGCTTGGATAATGTTCAGTCCCCCGAGAGCTTTATTCCCAAGTCTTCATTGTTGAACTGACAAAGGCTACAGCACCTGATTTTTCTCAGTCTTTCACATTTTAAGCGAATGTGACATTTTTATTAATAAAGATGTTCTCAAAGCACCCCAGAGAGATCATTACATTTTCTGAAGCAATGTTTTGCTAAAAAAAAAAAAAAAAATTCAAGTTTTCTCGGTTCTACTGATTTCATTTTCAATCCTTTGACAAAAATATGAACGTCTCTTTCACATGAGCTGAATGGGATGCATCCTTCCGACTCACAGGACAGGCTCCAAACCCTGAAACTCTGGGTCAGGCCCAGAGAGTTTGCAGTTATGGGCACCTCCTCAGATTAAAGGGAAACAGATAACTTCAATTTGGAGGACGGGGTTCTTTTCTCAAAGGAGTGGTGGTGAATCTGGAACGTTTTACCAGAGGAGACCATCACTGCTGCAACATTGAAGGGTGAGGGTCAGATTCAAGGCGTGAGTAAACGTCTCAAAGTGCATGTTTCTTATCATCTAGTTCACTTAATTTTCTTTTATGCAAGGTTTTAGCTTGGGAACAACTTGTGGCATAGGAAAATGCTATGCTATTCCAGATGTGGTATTTTTTTTATATAATTCTGTGCAGCTCTGAACTCAGGGAATATTTTAAAACACAGAGGGTCAGTCGCAAAAGATATAGGAGCTAAGCCACATACACAGTCACAATCCAGTCTCTTCAAGCCCCGTTCGGTGGGTTCTTCGTCAGGGGAAAGATATCCTCTAGGGCGCGAGGGTGGGTCAATCACCAAGTGCAGTTAGAAGAACTGGAGGGACACTTGACTGCTGTTGCCACAAAAGTCTTTACTCAAACCCTTGTGAAATAACAGGAATCTGACAACGAATACACTTTTCCTTCTGATACAGCCACAATCCAAAAATAAATATTTGAATCAGCAAGTGTGTGTCTCCTTCTTTCTATTAGTGGGGTTCCCTTTAGTCTTTTCTGAAATGTAGGGCCTCTCGCCAGCTACTCCAGCTGGAATTTTAGGAACTATCACGACTCTGTACAATGGACACTGCCTCCAATGTATAAATGGTATCTGAGTAATGCTGAGGTGCTGGTTAGTTCTTTCCCTTTGCTCTTCTTGCTAGGCCTCCTCTGTGTGCCAAGTCTGTATTTCTTGTGGTTAAACACTGGATGGATGCCACTCTTCTCCTTTTGCCTTCTCCCTTTTGCACGCTGAATACTGAACATAAGAACACGCCATACTGGGTCAGACCAAGGGTCCATCAAGCCCAGCATCCTGTTTCCAACAGTGGCCAATCCAGGCCAAAAGAACCTGGCAAGTACCCAAAAACTAAGTCTAATCCATGTTACCGTTGCTAGTAATAGCGGTGGCTATTTTCTAAGTCAATTTAATTAATAGCAGGTAATGGACTTCTCCTTTTTCCAGAGGGTTTCTGCTGGATGGGCAAGGAATCCCTTAGATAGCATGGAAGAGTAACCTAGTGGTTAGTGCAGTGGGCTGCCAACCAGGGAAGTCACTCCTTGTGTCCTTGGGCAAGTCACTTCACTCTCCAACGCCTCAGGTAAAAACTTACAGTGCAGAAAAGTGCATTCAGACCAGTGCACAGCTTTGCCTGCATTAGAATGCTCATTTTGTGAGTGTAAACCTTACTGCCGAGGCAGCAAAATGTGTGTTCTGAAACGAGAATGCTACTGAGTGCCCTCACATGGAAATCCCATGCAAACGAGAGCATCAAGCAGTACTCCCCAATGCAGAGAGGTGCACTGGCCAAAAGTGGTTCTTCATGGTGCAGGAAACTTAACTCCAGAGTTAGAGATGGAGTAAAGTTTCCAGCACTACTTAAGACCCTCTAAAGTGGACAAAAAGTTAAAAAAAGAAGTCTGGATTTATTGGACTTACTGCAGCCACTTAGCCAGATGAGTATGGGCTTACTCGGATAACTGGCAGCCGCCGCCATGTAGCTGGATATGAATAAACCTATCCTGCTAATTGGCGGCAACGGCCTAACAGGACTGTCAGGGATGTTCTGCATCAGCCTATCAGGGATGCTACCCTCCCCTCCCTTTCCTGAGTTAAAATGTGTGTTCAGCCTGTGCCGGAAGCACATTTCACACTTAATGCTCTTTTTTAACTCTCCATGCATTTGCAGAGCATTGGCTTACTGCATCGGGAGTTTAAACAAATTTAATCTGGGTGTTAAAAATCTGCACTGAAATGCAGCGCACAGCTTCTTAACGCACAGATTGCTGCACCAGCCTGTTAGACTGTAAGCCCTCTTGGGATAGGGAGATGAACCTGAATGTAATCCACTTTGAAGTGCCTGAAAAGTGGAATATAAATCAAATCAAATAAATAAAACTAGAGGAGCACCAATTTAGAAAACTTCTGTTTGCCATTCCTCTGTATGTGGACAGGAAGGGTGAATGAAAACGTCTTTCAAAGCAAAAATCTCACTGGATACTTAACTACAAAAACTCAGCAGACCACTGGGTGTGAGCTGGAAGTTTCGTGCTTTCAAAAAGCCATAAGTCAAGGCTCTGACCCTTCACTCTGAAAGGAAACACTCCTCTCTCTAAAGCCAGACACTAGACTGTTACCTGCCTTTATGCAAGCAGTTTGTACAACATTGTGGTTCAGCATTATTATTATTATTTTTTTAGCCATGTGTTGTATCCTGACTATCCTATTACATCCTACAGGAAGATAGAAGTCTGCAAATCTAGCACAAATCTGCCATGACGTTCAGTCAGTGAGAAGACAGCAGAATCTTGGTGAACCTTTACAAAATATTAAGAGTGGCATATGAGTGAAAAGCATCTAAAAGCCTGTAAAGTTTTTCCACCAGAAATATGGTGAGGAGCCTTTGGATCAGAAAAGGAAATAAGCTGTTCTAGACCTTTCCACATCCATAGTGCACAGTGGTGCACAGGCACCACCAACTTTAAAATGGGGTGTGCCGAGCACCACCAACTGCGTGCATATCCACGAGAATGGTGACAGAGAAGTGGAAGAGGCCCATGAGGACCCTGGTGGCCGAGAAAAGGAGCAGGACCGGGAGGCAGCTGGTGGACCCCATCCTGCTGGTGGCCGAGAAGAGGAAGAGGCCCATGAGGCCACCGGCAGGCCCATCCCACCAGCGGCCAAATGAAGACATCCGGGAGGCTGCCAGTGGATCCTATGCCAGCAACTAAGAAAAGGAGCAGGCCAGAGAGGCCACCGGTGGCCGAGACGAGGAAGAAGACCATTCTCCCACTTTTTTAAGTGTGCCAGGCTTCTGGCATTCAAACAAGCGGGCCGATACAGTACAGTGCGCTCCGATGGAGCGCACTGTACTGTATCGGCCAACCCCCCCGAACCTAATAGCGCCCGCAACATGCAAATGCATGTTGATGGCCCTATTAGGTATTCTTGTGCGATTCAGAAAGCAAAATGTGCAGCCAAGCCGCACATTTTGCTTTCAGAAATTAGCGCCTTCCCAAAGGTAGGCACTAATTTCTCCGGGACCGGGAAAGTGCATCCTCCAACTTAATATCATAGCGATATTAAGTCGGAGGTCCCGAAAGTTTAAAAAAGTAAAAAATTAAAAAAAAAAAAAATTTAAATGGACCCGCGACTGTCGGGTCAAAAACCGGACGCTCAATTTTGCCGGTGTCCAGTTTCCGAGCCCGTGGCTATCAGCGGGCTTGAGAACCGACGCCGGCAAAATTGAGCATCGGCTGTCAAACCCGCTGACAGCCGCCGCTTCCGTCAAAAAAGAGATGCTAGGGACGCACTAGTGTCTCTAGTGGCTCTTTTTACCGACGGGCCTAATTTAAATAAATTAAGATACTGTATCGGGCGCACAGGAGAGTGGCCTGTCCCCGCGTTTTTACTGTATCGGCCCGAATGTGCGGCCAGTAGGTGCTTTATGCTGATCTCATGCATCATAAGATCAGCACAGAGGAAGTGCTCGCCCCACAAATTTTGAAAAGCACGAGGCGGGCACACGAGGGCCAGTGGGAGAATGGGTTACTTCCTCTTCTTGGCCACCAGCAGCCTCCCTGGCCTGCTCCTCTTTTCAGCCACTGGTGGCATCCTGGACCCGATGGGGAGCCTGCCTGTGTTTTGTCTTTGTGTATGTGAGTGAATGGGAATCTACCTGGGTGTCAGCTGTATGTGTGTAAATAGTAGCCTGCCTGGGTGTGTGTATGTGTGAAAGGTATCCTGCCTGGGTGTGTGTGGGTGTGAGTGTGTGAATGGTAGTATGGAGAGCAGGAGATTTTTTAATCTTTGTTAGTTTTCATTATTGAGTGTAATGTTTCTATTGTTTTGAAATATTTTATTGTTTTTTTGGGGAAATAGAACATTTTTTGATTATTGGATGTTTTATTCATCAAATGTTTTGAAATATTTTATTGATGTTTGGGAAATATTAGAACAAATTTATGCAAGTTTTTTAAAATTAGTGGATATTTGTCAGTTGTGTTGATATTTATTCTTTAATATTATGAATGATGTTTTATCTCTTGATTTTATTGTTTGATATTTTGCGAGGAATGATGATGTTTCTGTTTTTTCATTGTTGCACTGCATAATACAGTGGGGCTTGTGGTTTCCAGTATAGTTTTTCTTGGCACATTTCTATTCTGTATTTGGCGAGGGTTTGTCTGTATTTTAAAAGTCCAGTTGTTGTATAATTTTAATTCTTGCTGTGAAAATGATGGTACTTATCATCATTGGCTTTTACAGCATTATGATCCTCTCTTCCTCATTTCTATTTGAAACAGAAATTTTTTGCTTCAAAGAAAGTAATGCTTGCAAGGTGATGTAGGAGAGTGGACTGTGTTTTAGAGCACCTGGCAGCAGCAAATTTTCTGGTGCACCACCAACTTCGGCAGTCACTCTAAACCCCAAGTCAGGAGCAACATAGGAGAAAAACTAATTGGCAAATTGGGCAGCTAGAATCTATCCAAACACAGGCAATAAGCAGACAAAATATATTAACTGATAATTTAATGTGTGAAACTGTTCATTTTAATCAGCTACTTTTGTATGTTTTCCTTAACATTGTTTGTTTTACAATACCTTGATCTCTCAGCTAGCAGCACTAAAACTATGCTAGGAACTTAAACTATAGTCCATGCAATCTGATGTTATTTTCCTTTGCCAAGCCACATGCCCTCCCAGTGCCTAAGAAAGCAGGCCACGTCCTATGCTGTTGTCTGTTCACCATTAGGTTAGAGCAATTCTTGGTCCAGCCCTCTGCCCTGGAGCTGTCACAGCCCTGGAGGCAGGTTCCTGTAGAGCAGCAGGAAGTGCAGTGTGCATCCCAGAATGCGCCCTCTTACACAACATATACAGATGTTTAACACTTCCTAACAACTTGGTCCCGTTCTCTAGAGTTGGGGTGGGATGGGCGTAAATGGGTCGGGATGGGAGGGAGGGGGAGTCTTTACTGTTGGGATCAAGAACATTTGTATTTTAAGAACATCTGTATATTGCCTAATGGTGTGCAGAACTAGCTCACTATTGGGCGAGCCTCATGTTGAGTTGTAAATTGTTGATGTTAAAATACAAATAAAAAGATGAAAACATAAAGAAGCTCTTGATAACAAATGAAGCAGTGAACAGTTACTGAACTGAATGCTACACAATTTTCCATTGAAAAAGGTGAGAGTATGGATACAGACAGCAGTAGATATTACAGTTTCATTTGCTATTCACAATCAGGGTATTTTCCCCTCACTGTATTGCCTGTTCATTGGTAAATGAGTGTCTCAGTGGAGGCGAGATCATACTTTGCTTACGCTTCAAATGAATATCCGTGAAAGCAAAGCCCAGCGTACATGTATCATCCATCCTCAGGCAACCAAACTACTCTCTTCCAGAGCTGTGCTCATGTGAACTTACAGTTGCCATGGCAGGGAAATTGTAATACATTCACATAAGATTTACACTTGTGTTAACATCTCCTGAATGTTCTTTCCCTTAAGCTTTCTCTTCTATCCATTCACCTCGCTTCGATGGGCACAGCCAACCTCAACACCACATCTCTTCTACAGCACCTGTGGGTTTTACATTTTACATCTCCCACATTACTGCTCAGTCAAACCCAGCACTAGGGACATAACACTTGCAAAAAAAAAAGAGCCCAATGCATTGGGGTGGGAGAAAACCAGGATATGTTTTTCAAAGTGGGGCTTAAAACGATTTTTGGACAGGTTCCTGGAGGAAAAGTCTATAAACAATTATTAGCCAGGTAGACTCGGGAAAGCCGCTGTTTATTCCTGGGAGTGAGCAACAAGAAAATGAATCTACTCTTTGGGATTTACAATCTACTTGTGATCCATACTGATCACTGTCACAGACAGGATGCTGGGCTCAATGGACTTTGGCCTGACCCAGCCTGGCACCTCTCATGCTCTTTTTTTTTCAACCCTGTGTTTTCCAAATTGTGGTCTCAGTACCACTAAGAGCCTCCCATGGCTTATGTGGGGCTCCTTCCCTGGAGATATTCCAGGCCTTCTCCAGAAGAAGTGGGGAGGGGAAGAAACAGAGAAAGGAAGAGTAATTCCACCTGGATGGCAAAGAAATGGACACTGCAGTTAAGACGGGGAGAAATATACATATGCAGTTAATAATGCTGCCATAGAACAATGGTAACCATATCAACCATCTGCACAAGTGGACCCCACTGGCTCCAAAACATACCAATCATCAGCACGGCAAGAGATTATCAAGGATTTATAGGCATGGAGGTTTCAGTAAAATAATGAATCCTGAAGGAAGTCCTTTAGTGAATGAGACTTAAGGCCCATTGCCTGCTTTACTGGATTATTACCTGGAAAGTAACTGCTATTTGCAAGGGACTAAGACCATTCTTAGCTCACAGAGAAATCAGTTTAATTCCGATATCTTTTTATTTCTTTCTGTTTTGATAGGAAACAATTTCCCTATTACTATAAAATTAATTAACTCGGCTCTACTTCCTATTCACAGGAAAATGATACATAACTTGCTGTTCTGTGCAAACTCCTTGAGCTTTAGGTCAGTAGTGTTGTATAAATTGATATGAAGTTAATGCCCCAGTCTTTATTGAACACAACATTTGTGTTCTTATTCTCCATTGTTGAAAATGAGTTGCTGCCAATGTTATGGGCTCTGGCTGCATCCCCTTAAAATGAACAGAGATTTCAGAGGATTTATCCCAGGAGATTATTGTACCAGGTGTGGTCTCTAATGTTCTCCTTATATGCTATCACCAATCAGGACATGCCCTGTGCTGAACCAATGGGAACATCTGAGAGCGCGTACGACTACCTGGTAACCAGAGGGAAAATGTTTCCAGGCCTTTCCCCGGCCCTATGGCTTCTCTTTAGCTTTCTGGTCTCCGTCTTCTAGGGTTGCCAGTTCAAGCCCTGTCAGTCCTAACAATAGTCCAGTTTATGTTGGATCACAAGCTCTTTTCTGAAACATGAGGAGATTCTGTTATAAATTTAAAGTGTCATAAATATAAATGAATAAACTAATAGCTATATACTGTAAATATATATAAGGGGGGGGGGTCACAAAATTGTCCCTTATTAGAGTCTCAGCAGGCTGTGAAGGTGAGGCTACAGGGAGAATGTAAGAGTGGTAGAGGGATGTGACTCTAACAAGTGGGAGGTGTCAGTTTAACAGAACCACTGTGCCCCTGTGGTTCAGGGTTCTTCTTCAGAGCTCTCTTTCTGAGAGAGAGATTCTTCTTCTTCTTTGGGGGTGGCCTCTCCCAAGAATAAGACCGCCTGTCTCCTGTCCTGGACAGGTGGCTGCAATCTAAGGTCAGGGTGCCCAGGAGTTGGGAGCCATTTTGTTATCATGGCGTCCAAGGAGACCACTGAAATTATTTAAGAACCAGAAGTGGTCTACAAAACGAGAGAGGTGCTTCCCTACTTCACAGCTGTCCAGGGAGATTGCTTCTCTTAAGTGAAGAGTGGAATTTCCTACGTGGAGTTGTGAAGAGGATTGTCAGGCTTGGGGAAACACCATCCTAGAACTATCTGAGGAAGGCATCTGTCAGGATGAGACCCAGATGGGGGCTTGAAACATTGTTGGCTCTGAAATTTGGGACTGGAAACCTCTAGACCAGCTGAGCACCCGAATCAAGCAGACATCTGGCGCAGAGATCCCCTAAAAGCCACACTCCTGAGAAACAGGGATTGGTTGGAGATCAGCTAAAAGGGGTTGCTGGGGAAACAGGAAGCTATTTGCAGCAACCCAAAAGGCTGCCTGCCTTTTGCTACAGAGCCTACTATTTTTGGAAGTCCAGCTTACTCGTAAGTCAAGCTTCTTTTTTCAAGCCTGCTTCATTGTGAACTTATATTGACTCCAGCTTTTGGCCTGCAAGTCCAGCTTTTTGTTCAAGTCTGCTATGTTGTGAACCTGGTTCTGACTCCAGTTTCTCTCCTGCATAGCTAGCTTCCAGTTAAGCCTGCTTCTGTGTGTACTGTTCCTGATTCTAGTTCTTGGCCAGCACTGCAGCTCGCTGCTCAAGCCCACTATTGTTCTGTGTGCAACCTGCCAGGACTCCTGACTGTTCCCAGCCTATCCTAGGCTCAGTCCGAGCACCCCTTAGCCCTGCTCCCTACCTGTGAGTATCCAGAGGGTGGGAACCTGGCCAGAATCAGTCAGAGGTTCATCCGGCTCATCTATTTACTAAAGAGAAGCATCCAGTTCTGATTTGCTGGAGTCCAGAGAGCTGCATCCAGATTGCAGGTGCTGCAAGGGAAAGTGCCCAGGGAAGGTTTTCCTTAACCAGAGTACTTCCTGCCAGGATGTGCAGCTATACTGTTGACTGAGACTGTGATTTATTGGAACTTTATTTTCCTGTACTAACTGCAGATAACAAAGATGCTCCTACTGTGACTTTTACTTGCCTTCAAGTTTTACCAGTAATGGATTTTATGTTCAACAACACTTACAGTGGTAGTGTGTATTTTTTCTGCTGGACTGTTGCAGAAGACCACCAGAAGAACCCTAACAGCCTTGAAAGACTGTGTCCTTTCCACCCTGTGAGGGAAGAATCCACAAACGTATATGCTGCAATGACCTATGATGTTCAATGTGAGCCTATCGCCAAGAAGAAGTAACAAAATCAATCAGTTAAAAAAAGCAGAAAAGGGATTTAGAATAGCAGCTGGAAAGCTATGACCACAAATGCTCATAGTCTGGGCAATAAAATCCCAAAGCCTGCAGGCCTTAATGTGTAGAGTCAGACTTGGACATTGTCACTGTTTTCGGAGATATGGTTCACTGATTCTTATGGATTGAAATACAGCCAATATGGGCTATAATTTATTTATTTATTTATTTATTAAGGCTTTTATATACCGACTTTCTTGATACAAATCAAATCAATTCGGTTTACAATGAACTAAGTAGAATATACAATTAACCAATCAACAAGAGATACAGAGCATACAGTTACATTATAACAATCTTCATAATTGCTTAGGAAGGACTGAAAGGATAGAAAAGGTGGAGGAGTAGATTTTTATGTCAAAAACAATATCCAAGGAACTGAATTGCAAGGGATGTTGGTAGAGAAGAAGCATTATGAACCATCCTAAAAAAGAACATGGTGCTTCCATTTTTATTGGAGTGATCTACAGGACTCCTTCTCAAACAGAAGAACTGGACAAAGATCTGATCAAAGACATCCAAAAGATGGGAAAAGAAGGGAGAAGTGTTGCTCATTGGAGATTTGAATCTGCCGATTGTGGATTGGAGCATCCCTTCTGCAGAATCTTCAAGAAGTAGAGAGACAGTGAATGTAATTTAAGGGGCTCTGCTCAAAGAAATGGTATTGGAACCCACAAGGGAGCGTGTGATACTCAACCTATTGCTCACTAATGGGGATAATGTCTCTAATATCCAGGTAGGTGCCCACCTGAGCACCAGTGATCATCAGACAGTCTGGTTTGAGATCGCGAACAGGATACCGAGAAGTCACATGAAGATTAAAGTTTTGAATTTCATAAATACAGACTTTGTCAAAATGGGGATGTACCTGGAAGAAGAACTGGAAGACTAACTAGGAGAAAAATGGGAGAGGTGGAAGAACAGTGGGTAAATTAAAAGGAGTTATTCCAAACGCAACAAATCTGTATGTTAGAAAAGTAAACAAAAGGAAAAGTAAAAAGAAACTGATCTGGTTCTCAAAGGAGGTGACTGACAAAATAAAGGCAAAAAAGAACAGCATTCAAGAAATATAAAGGATTCCAAAAAGAGGAACACAGGGAAAAATATCTGGTGAAGCTGAGGGAAACAAGAAAGAAATTAGAAAAACAAAAGATCAAGCAGAAGAAAGGATTGCCAAAGAGGTAAAGTGGGGTGACAAAAACATTTTTCAAATATATCAGAGAAAGAAAGGTAGGCCCAAAGTAGTATAATGAAATTGAAAGGTGACGAGAAGCAATGTGTGGAGAGAGATGAAGAGATGGCAGAAATATTAAACAAATACTTCAGTTCAGGGTTCACTAAAGAGGACCCTGGAGAAGGACCATTGCTGGTTGACAGGACCATAGATGAGGATGGGGTAGACAAAACTCTGTTTACAGAAGAGAATGTATGGGATGAGCTAAGTAAAATGAAAGTGGGCAAGGCCATGGGGGTCAGATAAGGTACATCCCAGGGTACTGAGGGAGCTCAGAGAAGTGCTGGCAGGTCCACTGAAAGACCAATAGATCCCTGTAAAATGGGAGTGGGGCTGCCAGACTAAAGAAGTGCAGTTATGGTCCCTCTTCACAAGGGTTGGTAACAGAGAGGATGTTACGAGCGTGACCTTCCGGAGCCTGTTACGAACTGAGGGCTTGGTGGCCTTCGGCTATGGTTACGAGCGCGGAGGCGCGGTCATTTCTAACAGGTGAATGTGAGCCCTTGGACTACGGCATGGCTCAGGGAGGAGCCCCATTCACACCGCGGGAGTGAGCTGGTGCGAGCACGGGTAACGAGGAGCTGGACAAGGCTGATAGCAAAAACAAGGATACAGAGGTCTGAACCTTTGCCGGACCTGCATGCCCTAGGATGACCAACAACGCAATGTTGATCGATGAACAGTCCTCCGACCATTCCAAGCCCTTTCGGACCTGCTGCTGGGTACGGCAAGACGTGACAAGAGGTGACAGGCCAGACAGAGGATGAGGGCAGACGGAGTCCTTAGAACACAGAAGACTTGGGACGAAGACTGAGGTGAGGACACTGTAGACGAAGACTCAGGCGAAGACACTGTAGACGAGGACTGAAGTGAGGACACTGTAGACAAGGACTGAAGTGAGGCCACGGTAGACGAAGGCTCAAGGCAAGGACCAAAGTTCTGGGTTGAGACTGCAATGCAGCACGCCCTACACAGTCCACCCGCGGGGCTGGTCGCGGACCATGCTAGGCTCGAAGCAGACTCCAGGAGGAATAGTGGAAGCTGATACCAGAACATGACGAAGATACTGAAGAGGCCTGCACCGGGGCGTGCCCTACACAGTCCCCCCTCGGGACTGGTCGCGGACCATACTGGTGCGGAGCAGGTTCGAACAGAGTCTTGACATGGACAGACGCAATTTGCAATAGGCTCAGAAGACCAGGACAAGATTCAAGCACAGGATTCAACGATAAAAACTTAGGACTGAAGCAGAAGTCTTCCGGAGGGTTGCACTGCAGAGATGAGGATGGCCTATGTACCGTGAGGCGCCCTACATAGCCCACCAGTGGGACTGGTTGCGGACCACGACAACGGCACACCAGGAAAGTGAACATCAGGGAACCAAGGCATGGAGGCAAAGGCAAAGGCATCAGGAAGGACATCGGACATCAGAAGGTACGAACGAAGAACATCAGGAACATGAAGACATCAGAAGACACGGACAAAGGACATCAGGAACCTGAAGATAACTGGAGACCTGGACAAAGGACATCAGGGAACAAGAAGACAACTGGAGACCTGGACGAAGGACATCAGGAACATGAAGACGAAGCCGTCAAAACAGGAGAAGACCACGGAGGACCTGGACCGGTCAGAAGACACAAACAACTGTGGAACCCGATCCGAAGGCCAGGAGTGACTGAAGAGGAACCCTTATATGTGGCTGAAGCAGAAAGTAGTCATTGGGTAGGACCCGGGGCATATCTGGCCACGAGCCCTTTAAATGAAGTGAAGAGGTGCATGCCGGCGCCTACAGGAAGGCCCTGAAGAGAAGCAGGACCCTTGACAGCGGCGTCTTCTGGCACAGGAGCAAAGGAGAAGCAGGCAGGCTTCGGGGTGGCCTCGAGCCCGCGCGACGAGGTCAGAGTAGCAGCGGCCTCCCCCTGCCACTCGAAGAGGATCCGGGGTGGGGCGGCTCCCTGCCGTGAGGAAGGTGTTTCGGCGGTGGTACAGACCGCAAGGAAGATGGCATCGGGCACGGCCACCTGAGCCGCAACAGCGCGGCGGCAGCAGCAGCAGCCACAGCCGTGAAGAAACAGCTCCCGGCAGGGATAGCCCTGCCGCGCAGGGCAGGAGATGGTCGCGGCTTCTCGGCCGCAGAGAATGGAGTCGGCGGCATCCTGCCGCAAGGATAACAGGTGGGAGGAGAGGCTGCCCACAGGTCACCGTGGGCAGGGCCGTAATAGAAGAGGCTGAAAACTACCGGCCAGTTAGCCTCACCTAGGTGGTGGGGAAATTAATAGAGACTCTGCTGAAGGAAATGATTTTGAACTATCTACAATCAAGTGGCTTGCTGGATCTGAGGCATCATGGATTCACCAGGGGAAGGTCCTGTCAGACCAATATTATTGATTTTATTTTGATTGGGTGACAAGAGAATTGGATCAAGGAAGAGCACTCAATATGATCTACTTGGATATCAGCAAAGCTTTTGATACAGTCCCAAATAGGATGCTTGTGAATAAAATGAGAAGTTTGGGAGTGAGCGCCAAGATTGTAGCAGGGAATACAAACTGGTTGAATGATAGGAGACAGCATGTAATGGTAAATGGAACCTACTTTGAAGAGAGAACTGTGTTAAGCAGAGTGCCACAACAATCAGTTTTGCAACTGGTTCTTTTCAATATCCTTATGAGTGACATTGTAAAAGGGATAGAAGATAAAATTTGTCTATTTGTGGATGATACTAAGACCTGCAATAGAGTGGTCACGCCTGAAGGAGTAGAGAGAATGAAAAGAAATTTAAGAAAGCTTGAAGAGTGGTCGAAGATTTAGCAGCTGGGATTCAATGCCAAGAAGTGCAGAGTCATGCATCTGGGATGTGATAATCCGAAAGAGCTTTATATGATGGGGAGTGAAACACTGAGAGAAACTTTGGGGTAATAGTATCTGGCGATCTGTAGATGGTGAAGCAATGTGACAAGGTGATAGCTAAAGCCAGAAGAATGCTGGGCTGCATAGAGAGAGGAATAACCAGCAGGAATAATGAGGTGAAAATGCCCTTGTACAGGTCCTTGGTGAGGCTTCGTGCTGTGCTCCATTCTGGATAGAGTTCAGTTCTCAAAAAGGATAGAGACAGGCTGGAGGCAGTCCAGAGAAGGGCTACCAAAATGGTGTGGGGTCTGTATCAGAAGACATATGAGGAAAGGCTGAAGGATCTGAATAAGTATACCCCGGATGAGAGGAGGTTCAGAGGAGATATGATACAAATCTTCAGATACTTGAATGGTTTTAAGTTGCACACATTTCAAGCTTTTCTGTTGAAAAGGAAACAGTAGAACTAGGGGGTCACAAAATGAAACTCCAGGGGGGACGACTCAGAACTAATGTCAGGAAATATTTCTCATGGAGAGGGTGGTGGAGGCTTGGAATGCCCTTTCAGAGGAGGTGGTGAAGAAGAAAAACAGTCAACAAATTCAAAGGGGCAATGGGATAAACATTATGGATCCCTAAAGACTAGTGGATGGAAATGAAGAAGAGGTTGCATGGGGTTAACTTGTACGAGTGGCAGTTACTACACTTAACAGAAGACATGGGGATTACAACCCTCATTCAATAGCCTTGATGCTTTTGATGCAACTGCAGCATTGCTCTCCGCTTTGATGGCAGGGGTGGGAGGGGAGAGGAACTGGATACAGACAACAACCAACATGGGTCTTGACTTTTACTGACACACAGACATAAGGAAAAAAAAAGTAGAGGATGGATTCTTTATCCAAGTCCAAAGCAAAGAACTTCAAGCAGCATTGTCTGAATTATCAAGAAGGCTCCTCACCCAGTAAAAATGTTGCTAGCAGTAATGTATGGGTTTGACAGTTGCTTGTTTTGATTGATTGTAAATATTACTACATTTATCATAAAGCTTGGAGGTAACTGTACGGAGCAGAAGTTAGTACCCTTGAGAGAAACATGGGTATCCTGCACAGAGTGGCAAATACTACCATAAGAAGCTTGCTGGGCAAACTGGATGGGTCATCTGGCCCTTTTCTGCCATCATTACTATGTTTTGTTACTGTCAGTGGAGTTAGGAAACTTTGAAAACATTATACCATTTATGATCCATTATCAAGGACCTGCCTCTCTTTTGGTAGCTGGTCAACTTTCCAGGGGATTTCAGTCTTGGCAACCTGGAAGCAGGGCAGCAGCCGGCTGCATAATGCCCCTCCCCTTGCAGAGTTGCTCCTTGGAGCAGCAGTAGCACAGGCCTGTGCAGCTACACAAATGCAGCCACATGTTCCCGCATGCTCTCCTGACGAGTCCATCTGGCGGCAAGCAGTCACATCCTGATAAGATTTATCAAATGATATGACTGAAGAAAAATGTAATTATGATTTTATCCAAGTTGAGTTGTACATTCATTGAAAGAAAAAAGTGACTTGAAGAGACCAAGGATATTGTAAGTGAAAAAAAAAAAAGCCTGAGAGGCAAGGTATTTGAAGATGTTATCATGGTTCCTTATTTTCTTCATAGGACACAGCACTTAATTTCCTGCTGCATATTTCCAGTCATCTTTGTGCGAGCAGTATCCGAATGTGGTTTGTGCAAGCCTGAGCCCAAGCAGTATTATCTGCTGAATTCTCACTTTAAACGTTTCACAATTGGTGTGTGCGGCAAAAGAAGAGATCTCAGGCCCTAGCAGTCCCTCTCCCTGGGTGTCAATGCCACCCACCAGAGCTTGCATCTTACCTGGTGCAAGGTGTGCCCAGCTACCATGCTCAGTAATGGGCAGGGAATGGCACGAGCCAGGCTGCGCAGAATCCTCTGGTGTCCTCCTGGAGTCTGCCACTGCACTTTGGTTTTTTTTTTTAACTCTTTATTTATGAACTTTTAATTTACAAACCACATAGTTTGTTACAGAAATCCGTGGATAAACACAATCATACTTAAATGATCTAATAATAAATTTTAAATAAACAAGGTATAATATTTAATCCACTTCCCAGCAAGAATACATTTGATAATAGGGGGAGGCAGATGCAATTTAAAGGGAGTTTCTACGCATGTTTTCCTGCGCAAAGCCCTATAAGGGGATGTAATAAGGGTTTTGTGCACGGGAAAAAAGCACGTAGAGACGCACTTACAGACCCGCGTTTTTTCCTGCACAAATACATACTAACAGCATACAAAGGAGGCAATTAGCTAATCATAGGCAATGCAGGGAGCTGCGCTAATGCTATGCGGGTTTTTTAATCCGGGTTTTTTATCGCCATGGTCAGGGCACGAGTTAAGTGTCAGCGCCGACTTGGGGGTGGCCTATGTCAGCGTCCGAGTGCCCTGAAAAGAAAACCACCTTGCTGAGCACCTATCTCGGTGTCCAAGTGGCCAGCTTAGCTAGGTGCTTTTCTGGGGGTTGGAATGGCCAGCTTAGGTAGGTGCTTCCCTAGGCGCTTTTCTCGAAGCCTGAGTGGCTAGATTTGTGACCAGCTGAGTGCCTAGCTCAGTCCCGAGTGACCAGATACACGGTCAGAAGAGCACCTGAGCAGCAAGATTAGCTAGGCGCCTTTCTGGACACCCGATCATGTAGAGTTTTCTACCATGAACAGGAGGAGGAGCATGAGCGGCCTGATAAGCCTATCTTGACTTCAGAGTGGCAAGCTTAGGAAAGGGCTTTTCACGGCATCCGAGGTAGGCGCTTCCCTGGGCAGACAGATAAACCGCCAGAAGAGCGTCAAGATTGTTGTGAATTATCACCCATGAAAATATTTACCATGTTTTCTGCAGCAAAGTTATTGGAAATATTAAAACTACTTTCCAGGGTCATACTTTCACTTAATAGGGAGACCCATTCGCTTGCTCACTCGCTTTTATGCATGGATTATCGGCGCGGGTTTTGAGCGTGGATGCAGCCGCTTATTACATAGGCCCTGTACCATGCTTAGGTATGCGTATTTTTCCACACGTGTGTGGATTTCTGCGTGCAAATCTTTTGCATAATTTTCTTTTTTTTACATCCCGTGGAAGCGGCAACTTCAGCTGCGCTTGGTGATCAAAACCCACGCACATAATGAGTGCCTGTTTTGCTGCGGGTCTTATTGCATTGGCCCCTGTATAAGTAAGCTAGGGCAGTGTATTTGTATTTGTAAAGATATGGTGTTAAGATGGAATTAGATGTTAATAAAGGAAAAGAAAAACTATGCATGTGAGGCAGACCATTGGAGACAAACTCTAGAGCAACAGGCAACTTGCTTTTGCCTTGCCACTGGAAACTAATTGAATCTGTTTACTACCAAGGGATTTGCACTGTGGATAGATGGGTGACTGAGACCTGCATCGCAGACAGTGCAGCTGGAAAGCATCAACAGACTTTCCCGCCAGTTAGGACATTCAAATCTATAGCACAGTAGGATATTGGATAGGCCTTTTGTTGATTTCAGGGCAGAGATTTGCAAGCACTGTCTCCCAGCCTGGATTGTTCTGCTCATTTTCAGTTCTATAACTCATATACATATTATAAATTGTATGGTATTTGCAAAGTCTAACTGATTAAGTTTGGCTCATTCTTACAGTAAACTGTTATGGTGTTTCATATTATTGAGTTGTGGTCTCATTACTGATGCTGGGTTAACTACAGAGCTGACAATTGCCCATACTGATTGCATTGCACAAACTAAACCTTACAGCCAAAGCAGCATTACATGAAGAGAAAAACATAGTAATAAATATTACAGTGATAGAGCATGCATTAGTGTTTAATTCATGTATTATTTTGACATATATATATATATATATATATATATATATATCAGAAACGTTACAAAGAAAATTGGGGCCCCACATTGGGCGCCAATTTGCAACCTGCCAGTACACTGTCTTACAAACATAGCAGGATTTTCACAGGGTGTAAGCTTTGGGTGTACTCTCAGTCCATTCCCTACACCCTCCATACCCTTGTGCACCTGCACAATAAAACTACATGATTCACTCATCTTTAAATCTGCCTTGTTTATTTCTTGGCACCCTTAAACACAGAGAATGCAGGTTCCAGGCCTGAGATAGTTGAATACAATTGAAAGAATCCAGATACTATCAGAACTATCAGCACATCAGTAGATGACGATTACTACCTGATGCAATTTATTAAGTCCCACATCAGATGATTGCTGCTCTTAGCTTAGAGAATTCGCTGACAGTGGAACTGCTGTAACTCCATGGTACTCACTCTCTGAGGATTTGCCCAAGCCTTGGCAGGAGAAGTAGCTGGCTTCTACAGGGAGCTGGGTTCCTCCAGGGCAGCATGCTGGAAGCTGATATGACTCCGTTAGAGGTTCTCATAAATGACCTCACAACAAAATGGAGCATGCGTTTTTATAGCAGCCAAAAATGCCAAACCTTGCCACTAGGGCCCACGGAGTTCCATGCTCTTAGTAACCATGGTTTACACTGGGACAAGAAAACAACCAGAACTTTGTTTTTAAATTGAAAAAATTTAACTTTTAGACAAAAGGGCAGTTTTTAAAGCAGTTTAACTGTGTTTAAATTAATTCCCTAAATTGCCTTCCTCAACCCTGTTTAAAGAATGCTTAGGCTGCCTGTACTTTTTAGCTGGCCTGCGAGAAGGCATTCCCAGGTGGGGAAGGAGAGTGTTAGGTCTATAAAAAAATATCTTTTTAAGCAGATATATGTTACATAAGTTTTATGATATTGTGGGTTTTAAAGTTTGTTTTATTTGTGAATGTTTGCGAATGTTTATTATGCACGCCACACAGATCAGTATGTTTGGATGTTGTGGGTTATAAATGTAACAAACAAATAAATAAATATAATGACAGTTAGCAAGAAATATCCAAAAGTTCATACCCTGCATATTAACCAAGGTACTTGCATATTCCAGGGCTAGATTAAATTAATAATGCGAGCATGAGTAACTCTAACTTATACCCTGTTGTATGTCAAAGAACAGAGATGATAAAGTACTATTTATGAAAATTTGAGCTCTCAGAATATAAAGTCTGAATCAACATAGTACAGGGTGAAAAAGTAGCCTGCCTCCAATGCACTGGTATTGCAGGCAGGCTACGTTTCCATGGGTCACCCTGTACAATTTAGTTTTGATTTATATTCCCTCTTTTTAGTATAAAATAGTACTCAAAGAAGCTAACAGTGAATACAATTCAACAGTTACAATCCAATATACAATACTTGGGTAATTTATCTTTGAAAATTAGCGTAAAGTACCAGGGCTAAAAGCAGGTACCTATCTCAGAATTATTCAGGCTCTTCCAAAATTGGACCTTAATCCTTTTTATTAATTTGTATTCGCTGAAGCGTCCGTGAAATCAGAGAATGATGTGACATCGTTGGACATGTTCAGACTGCCTTGCCACTGGGTGATGTGCTGACTCCATGTATGGTCATCTGATGCTGACTGAGAAATTACGCAGCTCGATTTTTGTCCAGAACGAGGCACGAGATCAAAGGCCAGGTTCCGTCAGAACCTGGGAATTACATGGAAATCCCGTGCTGAACCCCTGAAATGTATTACTGTGTGTGTAGGCTTCAGAGCCTGGTTCTGCAGCTAGCATGCAATTCGACAGAGATGCTGAAGGGTAGGCGGACTAAGGCTGCTTGGTTCCCATTTGTGCTATTCTGGTTTAGTTTCTGTTTCCCACTAGCCTGTCACCGGAGCCCAGCTTGGGAGTGTCTTCTAAATCTATTTATGTATTTCTGAGCAAGCGCATCTGCCAGTGCTGGGCAAAAGCCACAATAAGGAAGCACTTGTCCCCCACTCACCCTAGTAATACTTACCCACAATCCCTTGTCAAAAGTCCTGGTCATCTTTTGGAAAGCTGGTAACCATAGGAGCCAAGCCCATAGGGTTCTTTGAGTGTTTGAGCATCCCCAACCTCAGATCCACCCGCTATGTCACCTCTTCAGTCTCCCGGGCCCACGGCAGCTAAGAGGAAAGGAGAGAATGAAGACGTAACGAGGGAGGCAGATCTAATATTGGGGTTGCTCAAACCCCCCCCCCCCCCCCCCCAGCACCCCCAGCACTGATGCCTGTGCCGGTAACCTTAGTCGGGTTACAGCCCTGCTGCTTTCTGTCTTCTGGTTCCCCTTTTCCCCTTCCTCTCCCACCTTCCCTTTGACACGCGGTACGATGGTAAAATGGCGGTGGCATGGTTGTGCCTGTTACGATAGGCTAGCACCGTGGCAGGGCTTTCCTTCCTCAGAGCACAGGAAGCAGCACAAACATATTTACCAGCTATGCACACAGTTTCATAAGGACAGATGTTCCGTGTTAAGCACATATGCACAAATTGGGAAACTATCTGGCCTGTTAGGGCCTTTATCTTCTAACCAGATGCCCCAGTTCTTTGGAAAATGAAGCTCATTGTAACAGAAAAGCAGCGCGGCACAAAGTCACTCTTGTGTCCCGTGGTGGGAGGACCGCACATAAGTTCTCAAGAGGTCTGCTCTCACCATGGAATGAGAACAAAAGCCGTTGTCCTGTCCGATTTATATCATTCGGGGGGGGGGGGGGGGGGGGGGTGCGCACAGCATTCGTTACAGAAACATGCTCATCAAAACAGAGTCCGCCCACGGCACGAAACCGCTGGCATCATAAGGTGAGAAGGAAGGGGAGGCGCTACCCTCTCGGAGCAGCACGCTGAGAATCCCACCTCGGCTGCAGCAGCAGCCCACGGTACCCAAATTCCCGATCCATTCATGCAGTGATTCTCCCAGCATGGAGGCTCCTGAATTTCTGAAAGCTAGCTACCATAGCAACAAGCTTTCAGCCACTCCAGGCAGGACACTCTCAATGCGAACCAATAGCGGAGAGCTGCTGGCATGCTCAGGGTCATCCCAGGGGCTCTGTGGCAGTGCTGCCATGCGGAGGGACCTGGCCTTTTGCTCCTGGCTCTGCGGAGGCACAGGGAAGAGGGAGTCACAGTCTTCGTGCGATGGCGACATCTAGTGGACGGATTAAGGGCCCGTGGTTGCAGAAGGAGACCTGTGGCCTGGCCCCTGGCCGAGGCCTGTCTCTGCGATGACTAAGTGAGTTGGGAGGGGATATAAAAGATATATAACAAAGGCTCATGGATCCAGATTTCAACCCCCTAGTTATGACTGAGCAGGAGGAAACCGCCGAGTAAAAAAAAACAAAAAACCCAGTAAATTTTTAACACTTTACTTTTAAAATGCACGACACGTAAAAATACAGAGGTGTCAAAAAGATGCAACATGTACAAAGTGTTAAAGAAGAAACAGGGATGAAAGTGTGGTGACACGGCGAGAATGAAATACCAGCCTGTTGCTTGCACGTAGCCCGAAGCGGTGCCCAAGCTGAATCATATTCATCCAGTTTCTCTTTTATCATATCTGTTAATTTCTCGGCGTTAGCTATTTTGGTTCCATGGCTTTTCCAGCTGAGGATCGGACTTAGCGGAGAAAGGCGGGAGTGTGCCTAGCAGCCTACATCAGCTCATTAACTACATTTTTCACTTTCGCTGGGGCCCCAACCTCCCAAAATAACCCCAGAGACAAAGCAAATGAATAAAAAGAACCTCTGTACCAGTGATGGCAGCAGGATTCCTTTTCTACCAAGGAGCAAAAGAGCTGTGTACATCTGCAAGATCACCACACACCACAGCCTCTCCAACTCGAGGGGCTGGAAACAGTGAATTCAGAAAAACCGGAATGAAAAACGTGTCGGCACAATGAAGTATATTCTGTACATGAGCGCTCTTTTCTTACAGCAAACCAAGATAATCTGCTGCTCCCCAGTCATCCTCAGTTAGCTACATTTGTGCTGCCTGGTTCCACTTTGGCTCAGGGTAAGTGGAGGGCTCCTGAAGGGGTGAGATAATGCTGAATCCAGAGAGCTCTCCTCATCCACAGCTGTAAAACCTGAGTTGTATACAACAGGAAATTGTAACTGGACATTTTATCAGCTTTCCATTCTTAATCAGTAAAAGCTAAGTTGGCAACCTTTTCAGCTTCCAGCCTGATCATTAGTGCTGTTTACAAGAGGCTGCAATGTTGACTTAAGGCTTAAACAAGTCACAGGATCTAGAAGAAAATCTTACTCCGCCCCCTTCTCCCCAAACAGGGAGTTGTGGATATCAGATCTGGCGTAACATCAGGAGGGGACTTCAACAACCTAAACTCGTATCTGAGGCGTGGTGTATGGGGTCCTGAAAAGGGACATGAGCCTAGGGCTCACACAAATAAAACATAGAAACAATAATGGCAGAAAAAGAGCCTACGGCCTATCCATTCATCTTTACAACCCCCTACTACTCCCTCACAGATCGTCTGTATTTATTCCATGCTTTCTTGCATTCAGATTTTGATATATTTAGATCCAAGAAACATATATAACAGATTGAAACATATATAACAGGCATGGTAAGCAACCATTTTAGTTACATTAACTCTGACTGCCCATGAAATAGGCAAATCTCTCCAATTTTCCAAATGACCCCTTCCCCTCAGCTGATGGAGCACAGCGGGGTAATTTGCTTTGTAGGGACCCTTTAAGATTGCCATGATGTGAAGTATTAAAACCTCAAGCGGCTATCTTGAATCCTCCAAAGCAAACAGGAGCAGAGGTTTCATCCATTAATACCAGACTTTTGGATTTGGTAAGTCCTGCCCTATATCCTGACGCCTGACTATATCTGGCCGCAATGGACAGGCCTGAGTTAGGCAATTGAGTCATACAGATAGTTTGCCATCAGCATATAATAACAATTAGAAATATAAAACATTCATGCCCTGCATTATACCAAAGTACAAGTTAAGAATGCCAGTGGTTCCAGGGCTAGATTTAATTAATAATGCAAGTGTGAGTAATCCTACCTTGTACCCCGTTGTATGTCAAAGGTCAGAGATAAAGCACGCTTGTGAAAATCTGAGCTCTCAGGATATAATGTCTTAATCCATGTAATACAATGCAATTTTGTTTTATATCTCATCTTCTAGTATAAAATAGTACTAACAGCGAATACAATTCAACATTTACAATCCAATAGAGCAGTGTTTCCCATCCCTTTTCTGGAGACACAGCTACAGTCATGTTTTCAGGGTATCCATAATGAATATGCATGAAATAGATTTGCATATACTGGGTCTCAATGTATGCCAATCTGTCTGATGCATATTGATTGTGGCAATTCTGAAAACCTGCCTATGCAATATACAATGTAAATCTAAGCAAGCCTGAAAATACAAAACAAACAACTAAAATCAATCAATAATGCACTAATTCATCCAGAGCTAATACTTCACATCCACAGGGAATGAATTTTAACAGCCTCGGCTTGGCTCAAACTCTCCCATGACACTAACTTCTTACCCTAACAACCCTTACCATAAGGGCCAAAGAAGCCATAAAGTCGCTGCTTCACAACTAAGAAAGGAGCATGCCAAAGTGGTACCCCTGTGGCAAAAACCCAGTGGTGGTAACCTTCTGGAGATGGGCTTGAATTTACCCTTGCCTGGAACTGGAAACTGGCCTGCAACTGCTGCTGGAAAATGCTTGGCTGGGCCTGCTCGTCACCCTCCCCTGGAGCAGGGTGATGAACTGCAAATCAACTGGAAAGCCATCAGGCCCCAGGCACTTACCTAGGGAGAGGGATTTTAAAGTCTGAATGCCTGTGACTTCTATAATAATTGGGAATTCTGCCTCTCCTTCCCCGTCTCTCAGATCCTGCCCCTCTCGCCTCTCCTTCCCCGTCTCTCAGATCCTGTCCCTCTCACCTCTCATTCCCTGTCTCTCAGATCCTGCCCCTCTCACCTCTCCTTCCCCATCTCTAAGATCCTAACTCTCTTGTCTCTTTCTCCTCTCTCAGATCCTGTCCCTCTCACTTCTCCTTCCCTGTCTCTCAGATCCTGCCCCTCTCACCTCTCCTTCCCTGTCTCTCAGATCCTGCCCCTCTCACCTCTCCTTCCCTGTCTCTCAGATCCTGCCCCTCTCACCTCTCCTTCCCCGTCTCTCAGATCCTGCCCCTCTCACCTCTCACCTCTCCTTCCCCGTCTCTCAGATCCTGCCCCTCTCACCTCTCACCTCTCCTTCCCCGTCTCTCAGATCCTGCCCCTCTCACCTCTCCTTCCCCATCTCTCAGATCCTGCCCCTCTCACCTCTCCTTCCCCATCTCTCAGATCCTGCCCCTCTCGCCTCTAGTTCCTCTTCTCTCAGATCCTGCCCCTCTTGCCTCTCATTCCCCGTCTCTCAGATCCTGCCCCTCTCGCCTCTCCTTCCCCGTCTCTCAGATCTTGTCCCTCTCACCTCTCATTCCCTGTCTCTCAGATCCTGCCCCTCTCACCTCTCCTTCCCCATCTCTCAGATCCTAACTCTCTTGTCTTTCTCCTCTCTCAGATCCTGTCCCTCTCACCTCTCCTTCCCCATCTCGCAGATCCTGCCCCTCTCACCTCTCCTTCCCCATCTCTCAGATCCTGCCCCTCTCACCTCTCCTTCCCCATCTCTCAGATCCTGCCCCTCTCACCTCTCCTTCCCCATCTCTCAGATCCTGCCCCTCTCGCCTCTAGTTCCTCTTCTCTCAGATCCTGCCCCTCTTGCCTCTCATTCCCCGTCTCTCAGATCCTGCCCCTCTCGCCTCTCCTTCCCCGTCTCTCAGATCTTGTCCCTCTCACCTCTCATTCCCTGTCTCTCAGATCCTGCCCCTCTCACCTCTCCTTCCCCATCTCTCAGATCCTAACTCTCTTGTCTTTCTCCTCTCTCAGATCCTGTCCCTCTCACCTCTCCTTCCCCATCTCTCAGATCCTGCCCCTCTCACCTCTCCTTCCCCATCTCTCAGATCCTGCCCCTCTCACCGCTCCTTCCCCATCTTTCAGATCCCGTTCCTCTTCTCTCAGATCCTGCCCCTCTCGCCTCTCCTTCCCCGTCTCTCAGATCCTGTCCCTCTCACCTCTCCTTCCCCCTCTCTCAGATCTTGTCCCTCTCACCTCTCCTTCCCTGTCTCTTAGATCCTGCCCCTCTCGCCTCTCCTTCCCCCCTCTAAGATGCTCTTCCTCCTTCCTCTCCTGCCTTCTGTCTCAGATCTTGCTTCTCTGTCCTTCCTATAAACAGAGGACGGTATAACACTTCATTGGGAAGCACTGCCTCATATTCCACTTATGTAAACTGGAAAAAAAAAACCCAGTGATCAGCTAGACAGGGCAGAGTCTATTGTCCAAGCACACCTGCTACCCTCTGCTGCTTGGATGTGGACACAGCCTTGGAGATCCCAGCGGTGCAGAGCAAAGTTCCTCCTTCTGAAAGAGCAGCAACAGCTTGCATGGGAGCCGTATCTATGACAACCACTAAATTATTCTTCTTAAAGGTCACATTTTAATACTCAAATGAAAATAGCATGATAGAGACAGGGAATCCTTAAGAAATGCCCCTTGTGATGCAAGCAGTTCTGTCTCAGAGGGGCGTGTGCTGCACCACTAGGAGAAGCCCCAACCTTTGGAAGGGGAGCTGATGTGTTTGATGGGATGACTGTGTCAGACAAGTGATGCGGGGGGGAGGGCAGAATTTGGTGATGGGGAATGTACCTGCTATTCGTTGTTGGAGATCTGGAGGCAGCAGTGGAGGAGAGGTGGGCTCGTGGCTAGTGAAATGCGCTAGAGGCTGGCAGGAAGGAGGAATGGGCTAATCCAGATGCAGCTACGGAATCTGTAAGGTTTGATCTCAGGGAAGTCACTTTGTCGCCCTGTACCTCGGGTAATGTCAGTAAAGCCGGAGTGATAAGCTCTCTGATAGTGATTGGTTTTGGACAGTACCAGGTGTACTTGCAGTTCGGTGAATGGTGCCCAGCAGGAGATTCTGCAGGGACCCTGCTGTCGTACTCAAGGGAAATATGGAGGCTGGATGACCTGGGCCTGGGATCGGTTGGGAAAACCTTGACAGCCGAGTCAGGATTTTACGTTTCTCGTTTCCTTTCCTTCTTCCTGTTCCTCTTTCTCACTCCCTCGTCCTTTGACATCTTGCTCCTCTCCGTTCTCTGTCTCTCTCTCTCTCACTCCCTATTCCTCCTCACTCTCACTTTCTCTGTGTGCCTTTTCCCCTCGGTCACTGTCTCTTTTTATGTCACTCTTTCCTCCCACTTTCTCTTTTGCTGTTTATTGAACTGTTCTGGCACAGGGAGGGGAGAGTCACAGCCAGATTCAGCAGATGTGCTCTGCCTCTTGACCTCCGCTTTCCCCCAGCCGGAATCCCTTTTAATTCAACCTATTTATTTAACATCTTTCTTTCTGAAATAGTTCTCTGTCACTAACATTTTCTGCTTTTCAGTCCAATAAGGACAGGCACATTTTGGAGGAGTTCAAAAGTATCTGATCGGGGTTGTGCAGATTTTTGCTCACTCTGCCATATCCTCTCCTTACCAAATGTAACGCTGTCTTTTAGGGTCAACTTGGCATGAGACGGTGAGAAATGAAAGCCAGCTGGGTCCAGTTCTGTTCAATATTTTAATAAGAGATATTGTAGAAGGGTTAATAGGAAAAGTTTGGCTCTTTGCAACTAAGACTAAGGTCTGTGGTAAAGCAAACACTCCTGATGAAGTGCACAGAATGAGGAATGTTCTAGCAAATCTTGAAGAGATGTCAACCATTTGGCAACCAAGATTTAATAATAAAAGAAATGAATTTGGGATGCAGAAATCCATGAAAGCAGTACATGATGGGACTGGGGTGGGAGGTGTGTGTGTGTCCGGTGGGATGAGGGGATAAGATGAACCAAACAAAAGAGAAACCTGAGGGTAATTATATCCGATGTTCTCAAGCTAGCAAAACAGTGAGACAAGGCAGTGGCCAAAGCCAGAGGGATCCTAGGGTGTTCAAGGAGAGGCAGAGGCCGCAGAAGTAAGGGGATTGATAATGCCTTTGTGCTGGTCATTGGTGAGACCTCATTTAGAGTGGTGTGCCCAGTTCTGGAGGCCACATTTCCAAAAGGATACAAAAAGAGTGAAGGTGGTTCAGAGTTTGTCCCATAAACCTTCTAAAATGAGCAGTGGCTTACCTAAAGTATTTGGCACTCTGGGTGGATACTTCCTTTGGCACCCCCCCTCCAGATTCACTTCTCCATCCCTCCTTCCCACTTCTCCATCCCTCCTCCGCCCCCATCCCGCCCAGTGATCTCTGGTTCCCCTCTCCCTCACACAGGCGCTCCCTCTCTCTTGCACACACATCCCTGCACACAGGCTCCCTCCATTTCTCTCTCTCATACATACACACCCCTTCACACAGTACCCTCACTCCCATACACACACACACAGAGACACGCTGTAACACACATATAGACACAAACACGCTCTCTCTCACGTCCTACCCTGCTCCCCATCAGAAGCACAGCAGCAGTTTCCTCCTTCAGCCCCCGCGACAGACGGGGACTCTTAATTTTTCTTGAGGGCGGCACGGGGGCTGTTGCGGCTCTGCTTCCTGCATCTGCGGTGAGGGGGCAGCGCTATTGCTCTGCCTCCTGCTTCGCGCCACGACTGCATGACCTTTCCTTCTTCCCGCCCACGCAGACCCACCCTCTTGTGGGCGGGAAGTAGAGAAGACTATGCAGTTGCCAGCTGCAGACTCGTGGTGCTCTAGGCGGCCGCCCAGTGCTCCCACTGCTTGCGGCTCGGAGGCCTCCCTCTTCTAGAGCGAGCGGGATGGGCTCCGCTTGTGGCCGCTGGCCTCCCAGCTGTCACCTGGGGCAAACTGCACCCCTGCACCCTCCTTAGTACGCCACTGAAAATGAGATTTAAGAACCTAAATATGTATATCCTAGAAAATAATTTCTGAAAAGTATAAATATACAAGAAGCTTGATTCAGTGGAGGGGAAGTTCTATAACTACAGCTTATGATATGAGGCTGGAAAGGGTTAAACTCAGGAATAACATAGGGAAATATTTCTTCATAGACAGAGTGGTGGATACCTGAAACGGCTTCTTAGGGGCAGTGATAATGGCAAATACAATATCAGAATCCAGGCAAGAAAATGTGGGATAAACAGAGAGGGTTCTTAGTTGTGAATTTAACAATCCCCCATCCCTCCTCCCCGTCACAGGGGGATTGCCTTCAAGTGCTGTAAGGTTGGGAAAAACTGACCGCAGAAGAGAATCAGAACAGGATTCATCCAGTGGGGGCGAGCTTCTGGTACAAGGCCCAAGGGAAATTAACGTAGTCCAAATTAATAGTCCACACCCAGAGTTTTGTTCCAAAACAAGAAAACAGAGTTTATTTGGAGGCCACCACATCAAAGTCCAGTAAGGCAGAAAGAAAAAAATCAGCAAAACAGTCCACAAATTCAGGAAAAAATAATGCACAGCTTTTCTGAGAATCTGAGCATTTTATACATAGTTAGTTACTCACTTTCTCCTGTCTCTTCAGTACAGTCCATATGATGATTTCCCCTCACAGGTCTCTACTAATGTCTTTCCTTCCTTCAGGCCCCAATGCAGAATGGGAAAACTTCTATTTCCACACTTACTGGCCACAGACTTCCGCAGACAAGAATGTGGGCCCCATGGACGAGCTGGCTTGTGCCCTTACCAGAGATATATTACAAATCTCCCCAACCAAGACAAAAAAAAAGTAACCAAAGTCCTTCTGTCCTCAGTCTCCGGCTCCTTACAACTCCTCAGCACTCCTGTTATTCCTGTTCTCCCTAGTGCCATGTGGACGCACCCTATATACACCTCCAAACCTATCCCCTTTGGGAGAAGACCCCTCTACTTCACGCCTTAACTCACACCTTCCTTGGACCTTCCATTTCTGGAAAATTCTTAGTATTAACATATAGTCCATACTTTAGTGAAACCTAACCGAGCTCACATGAGGAAGTGAAGGGAAGCCGAGATCATATAAGATCTGAGGGCATTGTAACATGAAAGTATCATAGGCCATATTTATCTGTCCTTATATCCTCTGGTTCTGCTGTTCTCCTGCACCACAACAATCAGGACAAGCTTTAGTGTTATGATATCGAGGTGTTTGGTGGATTCTCAGGGGCAACAGTGATGTTATCTCCTACGGGGAGGAGCCCCGTAGGGAAATGAAGCACTGGGCTAAACTCAGATGCACAAACACAGAGAATATATCTTTTATTAAACAGCTAGCGTGGTCCACCAGAGGCAGCAGTAGAGAGTAGATTAGGTAGCGGTAGTCTGTGCTCCTTGGTGTAGGAGATCCGTCCCACAATGGTGGTGTAAGGCCCCGATGCAGATGTCCAATAAGGCACTGTAGGAGAGACAGACTGGCAGATGTTATAACACACTCCCTGGTAGCTGAGTAGATAGAGTTCCCAATGAGCAGTAGAGAGAGGATAGGTATTAACAGTCTGTAAACCTCGGCAGAGGAGACCTGCTCCACAATGGTGGTGTAGGGCCCGATGCAGATGAGCAGCGAGGAGCTGCAGATGGACAGACTAGGAGAAGTAGTACTCACTCTCTGTAGCTGATAGGTAGTTTTCCAGCAGGTTGAAGAATTGGTAGCAGGCACCAGGATAGACACACCGGCCCTCGAGGAGCGAGTACCTGTATAGAGGATAGGCACCTGGAAATAAGGGCCCTCGAGGAGCGGGTACCCAGGTTAGTAGCACCCCGGAGGCTGAAGGTGGCTTCCAGCAGTGTAGAAGCAGCAGAGCAGCTTCAGACCGGAACGAATCCAATCTGTTGCTAACTCGGCGAGAGTCTGCAAATGGGCAACCTTTTGAATATGGAAGCAGTGACGACACTCGAGGGGGACGCCCCCGAGGTTCGCGCCAACACTGCTACAAGATGTGAGGCATGAGTGCGCGCACGCTCTAGGAGGTCTCAGGTCAACATGGCAGGATGCCGCGCCAGAGCCGCTCCGGGGAAGCTGGAGGGTGCGGCAAGGAGACGCTATGGACGCCATTCTCCCGAGGCTGGTGGAGAAGGTTGTAATAGAGGTGAGGCATGTCGGGCGAAGCCGCCTGAGACCTACGGACGCAACATTTAGGAGTACTTGTTAGCCAAAATAATAAGACGATCTGAAGCATTTTCCCTAAAGGTGTTATACCTGGTCATCAGTCAAGGTCTAGCTGCTTTTAGCATGAGATCCAGATCTTCTTCCTCAGCCCAAAAGAGTGATCAATCCTTACTAGAATGTCACCACAAATATTGAGTCCTATCCTATAACTTCTCTGCATCTGAAGAACAGAAAATATTTGAGAGCAGTCTTCTTTTATTTTAAATGAGGAAGCAGGTCTCTGGTACATGAGGACTTTTGGATGCTCAGTTTGAAAGATATTGGAGTACTTAATACCCTTCATCTGTACCTGTCAGGCATGCGTTTTGATTTTTTTAGCTCTCTGATTCTGGATGTTTGGGTGTTCTGTAGATGATCAGTATTGTCACTGAAAATCGCAAAACTGGAAGTATCATTACAGAACTGAATTTATCTCCTGTAGTGCCTAATATTATATTACTTATCTATTGCCATTCCCACTGCTCCCTAGAGAGTCTGTACAGTGCAAAGCTAGCAGTGCCCCATCACAATCAGTGTCCTCTTGCTACTCTGCTTCTGCTCTTCACTTTAATTAGTATGCTAAGAGAGCTTTCAGAGGTTCCAAACTATACATCTTCCTATTGCTCCAGTGGTATCTCCTACCATCTCTTTCTCCAAAGCTTTAATTTTAAAAAAGATATTGCATTGTCGCTATCTGAAATAATTTTATAAATATGAGATATTAGCCCCAAGGTAGAAGTAGCTGCGAGACATTTTTTCAAAGATGGTAATTAGCTTTGCTGAAACTTTTCTAATATCATTTGACACGATAAAACGTCTGAAGTGTAGATATTGATGTAGCTCACAGATAGATAAAACTTACCTTTAGCCTGTTGGAAAGGAGTTAGTTGGGGGTGGTGATTCAGATCAACTAAACCAAATCATGGTGAAACTGGAAGATGTAGTAGGCCTGATAGACAAACTGAAGAGTAGTAAATCACCTGGACCAGATAGTATATACCCTAGGGTTCTGAAAGAACTAAAAAATGAAATTTCAGACCTATTAGTAAAATATTGTAGCCTATCATTAAAATCATCCGATGTACTTGAAGTCTGAAAGATGGCCAATGTAACCCCGATATTTAAAAAGGGTTCCAGGGGTGATCTGAGAAACTATAGACCGGTGAGCCTGACTTCAGTGCCAGGAAAAATCATGGAAACTGTTATAAAGAATAAAATCACAAACATTTAGATAGACATGGTTTAATGAGACACAGCCAGCATGGATTTACCCAAGGGAAGTCTTGCTTCACAAATCTCCTACTTTTTTTTGAAGGGGTGAATAAACAAGTGGACAAAGGTGAACCAGTAGATGTGGTGTATTTGGATTTTCAGAAGACATTCAACAAAGTCCCACATGAGAGGCTTCTAAGAAAACTAAAATTCATGGGATAGGAGGTTATGTCCTTATGTGGATTGCAAGTTGGTTAAAAGACAGGAAACAGAGAGTAGGATTAAATGGTCAGTTTTCACAATGGAAAAAGGTAAACAGTGGAGTGCCTCAGGGATCTGTGCTTGGACTGGTGCTTTTTAATATATTTATAAATGATCTGGAAAGAGGTACAATGAGTGAGGTGATCAAATTTGCGGATGACACAAAATTATGCAGAGTAGTTAAATCTCAAGTGGATTGTGATGAGTTGCAGATGGATCTTGCGAGACTGGAAGATTGGGCTTCCAAATGGCAAATGAAATTTAATGTGGACAAGTGCAAAGTGATGCATATAGGGAAAAATAACCTTTGATGTAGTTACACAATGTTAGGTTCTATCTTAGGAGTTACCACCCAAGAAAGAGATCTAGGTGTCATAGTGGATAATACATTGAATTCGTTGGCCCAGAGTGCTGTGGCGATCAAAAAAGCAAATAGAATCATAGGAATTATTAACAAGGAAATGGAAAATAAAATGGAGGATGTCATAATGTCCTTGTATCGCTCCATGGTGAAACTGCACCTTGAATACTGTGTGCAGTTCTGGTCACTGCATCTCAAAAAGGATATAGCTGCACTGGAGAATGTGCAGAGAAGGGTGACCAAAATGACAAGGGGCATGGAACGGCAGCCCTATAAGGAAAGGCTAAAGAAGTTAGGGCTGTTCAGAGTGGAGAAGAGATGGCTAAGAGGGGATATGATAGAGGTCTACAAACTCATGAAAGGACTTGAACAAATTAAAGTAAATCAGTTATTTACTCTCTCAGATAACAGAAGGACCAGGGGGCACTTCATGAAGTTAGCAAGTAGCTCATTTAAAACAAATCGAAGAAAATTCTTTTTCATTCAGCACGTAGTTAAGCTCTGAAATTCATTGCCAGAGGATGTGCTTACAGCAGATAGTGTAACTGAGTTTAAAAAAGGTTTGGATAAGTTCCTAGAGGATAAATCCATAAACTGCTATGACAGTAATTAATAAGCAATAGAAGCTTGTGATCTGCCTAATGTTTGGGTACTTGCCAGGTACGTGTGACTTGGATTGGCCACTGTTGGAAACAGGGTACTGGGCTTGATGGATTCCTAGTCTGACCCAGAATGGCAACTTCTTATGTTCTTATGTAAATCCTGAGATCTTGCCATTCTTATGTAACCAGGCTAAGTCAATCCCTACCCAGCAAGGAAGAGAGGATTCCAAAATATTGAGAATAAAGATGATAGAGTCGAAGATGCTTTCTTTTGCTGCACAATATAATCCTGGTTTTCTAGGGGGAACCTGGACTAGCCTGTGTTTCTCAGGGTCCAACCTTCAGCAGAATCCATGGGAGTTTATTGACTGAAATAGATGGAAGCACCATCTGTTCAATTTGTACCCAATATTTATATTCTTCAAGCTGCGAGCATTCAATTATGCAATGGCAAATAATAGTGAGTAATGTTAGGCATACCCAGACCTGCCAGACTCTTAGACAGAAATCAGACCCTTTTGGAGATTCTGGGAATCTTGCCAGACCAAACAAACCTCACAACAGTATTCTGTAAAGATATCAGTTGTGTCTGAGGGATTTTAATTGGAAGAGCTTGAAAGAAAAAGATTAACCTGGGAAGAGTGTTCATTTTTACACTCCTATGCAACCCATACAGGAAATAGTAACCCTGCTCCCCACTGACAGATCTTCAGTTCTGAAAACGTTGTCGGGCTGTAAGTAATTATGAATCCCAAACAGGAAACAGAATACTCAGCTTGAGCCCATCTAAAGAAGAAATTGTCTCTAATGTGTCACTGGGCCTCCTGTGACATTATTATTTTTTTTTTTAATTCAACCTTAAGTCCTGATAGATTCACAAAAGTGTTCATTTCTGACATCAAGAAAGGTCACCAAAAATCAGAAGGCTGAATATCATTAGCATAAAGAAACGTTATATTCTATACTGCACATTCTGATGCCAGGATTATCCCTTATCCTATGTGCAAATAGTTCTATACCAAGATGAAATATCACCTGGGGAACTTCTTTGTTGGGTGTTGCGGATAAGAAAGATCCGGTTGGAGAAAGTACTATTAAGAAAATCCTTAGCGCAGGGATAAGAATACAACTTAAACACCCAAATGGTAAAGTGTAGAATCGTCTCTGCTCTTGCTAGAATAGTATGTATGAAGATCTACTAGACCCAGGCAAAGTCCTTCTCGACATCCAGAGAATCATTGACTTAGATAGGCCTTGACTGGGCTGAGTGAATAATGCCAATTACTCACCGGATTGATGTCATCAAAGGTATCCTTGACTGGTCCAAGTTTATCAAGCATGGGAGAATAAACTCAAGTCTAGTAACTAGAAGCAAAGAAACATGGCGGCAGAAAAAGACCATATGGCCCATCCAGTCTGCCCATCTATCCAATAATTTAGCATTCTAATTCCTATCACTTCCTTAGAGATTTTTTTCAGATCTAAGTCTAGGAGAGAAGCTTTTGTCTTTCTTGAGGATGACCACTAATGATACTTTTATTATTTTTGGAGAGGCCTTTCCCTGAAAGGAGATTATTAAACAGTTTTTCAAGAGACGGACAATTGGTCACAAAAGTTTGATAAAGAAGCCATCTGGGCCGGGAACATCAGGTGGTTTCAGTATCTTAATGGCAGCCAAAGTTTCTTCACATGTAATTGGCGCTTTCAAATCATCTCTCTATTTTCAGTACTAAAAGAGGTAATTGCTGGAGGCAATTTTCTTACCTTGCGCTTGCCCCTAAGATTAATACAGATCTGTACAGTATTATTTCTGCTTACATGTGTTTTTCATTTCTATAGTGCTACTAAATGTATGCAGGAAATTTATCTTCATTGCAATAGGTTTAGAATCTTATATCGTGAACCATAGCTGCTTTTAACCTTGGTGACTCCCTGGCTTTCTGAACAGCGTTTTTAGTCTATAAGCCAACCATCTGTGATTCTTATTCCTATGCCTGAGGAATCCTTGCCTAAAGTGTTTCAGGGCGCAACCAGTTTTGTTCCTTTGCTAAGTTTTCAGTAGGCCTCCAGTATGGCTGAATTCTCAGTATGGCGCTAGACCTAGTTCTAATGTGTATTCTGTAATTCGTTCACTCTGATTTACAGTTCCAGGCACTGGGAATGTTGGATCCACATTAAGTGAACGGCAGCACTGATTAACTCACCTCTAACTACTACCTTGGAGGCTTCTCAGACTGATGTGAGACACCTCAGTATGTTACTTAACTGAGACATATAATTTCACCTATTTGAGAATTATCTTCTTATTGACTGGACCACTTAAGAGACTTTCCTTCAGCCTGCACTGTTTGTAACTGGAAATCAGTGAAGTGCAGTGTGATGGGATGGGCTATGCAGTGCCCTGATGCTGGTTATGGCTTATAACACATGTGGGCTGTTTAAATCATAGGGGTTGTAATATTAGTATTCACTACACATTATCGCAATGTAGCGAGAGCGGTCCTTACAACTATCCAATATTTCAATTATATAGATTCCTTCATCCATTTTCTTCTGTTCTTCTATAGTGAAGTACCAGAAGGATTCTGGGACAATTGCATAGGCACAATTCTGAAATGTAACATTTCTAGGCCACGTCTAGTCAGTTCATACTGTATAGTGCTAAGAGACGGGAACCAGGAATGAAGTACAATCTTATGGTGGCATGATGTGGAATTTTAGAGTGCATTGGGAAGGACTAGAGTGAAACAAGTGGTTGACTTTGGGATAGGTGCTTTGGCAGTTGTTCACAGGCATTTAAATGTTAGGCCTGTATCAGGAGCTGAAGGGATGTTTGTTTTAACCTATGTGTGCTGGACATTACAATACAAGTACAATAAGGAAATTACATGTTGGCTAAAGTGTGCTGTGACACCAGTCTTGTTTACTGGATTTTACTAATCTGTGGAGAGAAGATGAACCAAGCCTAGCTGAAGTGGTGGAGTAGCCTAGTGGTTAGAGCAGCAGGTTGTAAACAAGAGAAGCCAGGGTTCAAATGCTGTGGCTGCTCCTTGTGACCTTGGGCATGACACTTTGTCCTCCATTGTCAGAGGGACAAGCTTAAATTGTGAGCCCTCCAGTGACAAGAAAATACCTACTGTTTTGAAGTATCTGAAAGGCAGAATCTACATAAATAAACCTAATCATACAAATGATCCAGGCAATGAGTTTTGTGAAAAATCAGTTTCTATTGTAGTTCCTGTAATATTGCAGAATTTGGTGTCTTCCTGCAATGCTGATGGCTGCAACAAATCAGATTGAGGAAGAAGTTGTGAATGAAGAGTCTTGTGTATGGGCTCATTATGCTTTCACTGCTTGGGTCTGTCGCCTAAGCCTCAGGTAGTGGGCACAAACACAACAGAAAGAGCATCCAGAGCTAGGGTTTCATTGAGGAAGAACCAGGAAGGTTTCACTGTGTTGTCTCTAATTTAAAGAAGCACAGCAGAGCCGGTTCTTTCATTAGATGAACTAGGCAGTTGCCTAGGATTCCAAATATTTTTTTGGGGTGGCAAAACCCTAGAATCTTCAGGAGCCGCCTACCCACTTTTAAGGAATGGCAACACAAGAAAGAATGGAATGGATGCTTGGTAGAAGTTGGGGGTGAAGAAAAAGAGTAAGCTGAGAGGATGGTAGAGCTATGGGAATAGGATGCTGGGTGCATGGGGAGAGAGAGAGAGAGAGAGAGAGAGGATGTTGGGAACTGTAAACAAGGAGCAAAGAGATTGGAGTGATGCTGGTATGCTGAGCAGGCAGTGAATGGAAGAAAGAAGAGATGCTGGGGAGGTTGGCGGAAGAAGGAGAAATGCTGAACAGAGGGACAGAGAAAAGGAATGCTAGGCACTGTGGGCAGGGGCAAAGGGAGGGGCATACAGGGCTTGGCAGAGAGTGAGAGGTAGATGTTGAGTGGGGCAAGAGAGGAAGATACAGTGCCAGAGCTGCTGCCAATAGGTGAGTGTGTAAGGGAGAGAAAGCAAGCGTGAAGGTTTATCTAGGGCACCTTAATGTCCTTGTCCCGGCCCTGCAGCACAGCTGTGACGTGGTGATTTCTCATTGCACGGCACTGAGCCTGTTCACTTGCTCCCGTGCTACAATCCCTTTCCTGGGGAGATGGTGATGGGTACAGCTGTGCATTGTGTGATCACAGTGGCAGGCACGCTCCTTTATCTAAGAGCACACACAGCTGTAGTTTGGAACAGCACCATTATTAAAGAAGACTTTGATAATAGCAGTCGCTTTGTCAAAGTGAGATCTTACAGTTGCTTTGTGAATCTGCTCTGTGACGTTCTGCTCATGTCTGCTCAGTTTCCTGGTTAAAATCCCTCTTGGTGCACATCAGTAAGCATGCATTGGGCTTTGACTTGACTTTAAGAGCCCTGGTTCTTCCCCAAGCTCTCTTATTTGTCGTCTGCCTGCCTTGATTAGACTGAAGTTCCACGGAGCGGGGACTCTCTCTTATGCGTATCTGTGCAGTGCTGCTTTACATCTAGTAGCACTATGGAAATAAGTAGCGGCAGTAGTAGCTGACATCAGAAAACAAGGTCTTCGTCCTGCCTTAGGATTCAGCTTCTCAAAGAAAGAATTAGCCTGAGTTTTATCTCTCTTTCTGAATTTTTTACCACTTATGTAAGAAAATAAGAGATCACCAGTTCACCTTTCCGCAGCGGTAACATTAAAATTAGGGGGAGGGAAGGAGTCGGGGCGGAGTTAGGGAGGAGTCGGCGGCGGCACCGCTGCCGGCGATAATGTTTCAAACATTATCGCCGGCAGTAACACGGGGAATAGCACCAAATTTTACGATGACGCTATGCCTGCGAGAGCCTGCAGCCGGCCGCACCGCGGCAGGTGAAATCGCACCTCCGTGGTGCAATCGGCTGCGGGCTATTCGCCGCCCCCTTCTTCACCCCCCACCCCCTTTAGCGCAGGCCTCATCATTCCGCACGGACACTCCCGACAGTTTTTGGCTGCGGTCGATGGGCAACACTTCAGTCACATTCCCGTTATTGGGACTGCTGATGTCCTGGTGATCTCGGTTGGTCTCCGAAGACATTGCGGTCCTGTTGCAGGAATCATGAAATCGCTCAATGGCAATTTCCAGTGATCCAGTGGTCTCGTAAATGGCAAAGGCAAAGTCCAATTTTTGAAGAAAAGTTTTGTTGTAGCCAATGAGTGTTCAGCATGGCAAGAATGCACAACTCTCTCTCCTCCTGCGTCTGTGCCATGACTTGCTCCTTATATAATTCTTTATTTTGAAAATTATTCCCAAGATATCAACTTGGACAGAAAAGAAGCTGTTGTCATTACAAATAAAATAATTCAAGAAAATAGCTTAACAATTAGAATTAAATACAAAATGACCAGCAGCAAAATTATAAGAATTGGAGAGGGGGGGAAGGCGGAAAGAAATAAAGAGCGTACATAAGCAGTTTTTGTTACAAATCTGGTCGCTACACACTAGAACAAACCTATATACTATATAGCTGAAGCAGTAATAGGATTCTCTGGGGATAATGACCGTATAAAGGCTCTGAGCTGGTCTGGTTCTAAATATACATATTGTACATTCCTATATCTTATACAACATTTTGCTGGATATTTTAACACAAAGCTTGCACCAAGCTGTATAACCTCTGTTCTCATTTGTAAGAATTCCTTACGTCTCAACTGGGTTACTTTTATGACGTCCGGGTAGATCCAAATAGGACGACCAAAAAAGGATACCTGCCTATTTCTCAAAAATAATTTTAAAACATAATTTCTTTCAGACAGGAAAGCAAATGAAATAAGAAGAGGCTTCCTTATTTTGATCTCTGAATCCAGTGAGGTTTCTAAGAAATTTGTTAAGTCCAAATTCTCCATTAGAGGCCCTGCTACGGCTTGCTCTGTAGTTTCCTCTCTTTGCTGTAGATAATAGGCCTTAACAATAACAGGTGTTGCTGCTTCTGGAATCTTTAATATATGATTCATATAAATCTTGAACATATCTAGAGGGGATGTTAAATGCTGGACTGGAAAATTGAGAACTCTCAGATTGTGAGCTCTTAGTGAGTTCTCTATTCCCTCTAGTCTTTTGTTAGCAATTTTCTCAGAAGTTATCAACTTCTGTTGGATTTTCTCTATAGAATCCACTCTCTTTTCCAGGCCATCCATTTTTTCATTAAATGTCCTTATTAATTTGTTATTGATTATTATTTGTTCTCTTGTTTCCAAAGTTATCTGGGAGAGGGATTTGATAGAAGTTTCTATAGATTTCAAAGCAGCCCATATCCCTTCCAGTGTAATATTAGTAGATGTAGAAATCCCAAAACCAGCAGTCATTGCCCTTAAACGGTTTTCTCCCTCCTCCATATTACCTTGCTCGCACCTCGCTGATCCTTGCAATTGTTGTCCTTCTATCGGGCGTGGGGCAGCCACCTCTACTGATCTTCCCAGGTTGGCCGTTTCCTCTCTCGCTCCGGTGCTCTCACCTCCTCGAGTCGCCTTATTTGCTCCACCCAGATTGACCGCCTGGGGAGCCTCTGAAGCGACCGAACTGCTTGGTATCGCGCCGTTGTTAGTAGAGGGTGCAAGCCGCTTCGGCTTGCCAGGGCTCAGCGAGATGTCCGAGGTCAGGGGTGAGTCCGCTCGCTCTAGCGTCTCCGTCCCAGTGACCAATCTCACCGGCGTTGAGGCTACGGATCCGGCAAAGAATCCGTCGATTCGAGGCTGTGAGGGCTCTAAGGGAGGTAAGCTGTCTTCCACCCCCCTCAGTCTCCCTTTTCTTTTCGTGTGCGTCATGTTTTTAGGTAATTTGGAAGAAGAAACAACCAGCCTTCTCTCGGCATTTCTCGCCGACCTAGTGTGTGGCGGCCATCTTGCTCCGCCCCCCGGCTCCTTATGCTTTTCAGGCATTCTTGGCCACTGTGTCACTGCTGTGGTTGGGGCAATGGACATGGCGATTCTCTGTAACTGCCTGCAATTGGCTTGGAGTCATTGGCACCAAAGGCAGCTTCTCTGACATGTGCAATACTAATGTCCATATGCAGATTTTATGTGCTTAGCTCTTGTAAGATGCCCCATTGGCAGGAATGTTGGCCATCTTTAGCAAAAATCGCAGTTCACCATAACACAGCAGTTTCACTCCAAAACACGACATAAACAGACACAAATATCACAACACATAGTTCTTTCACTTGAGGACTCTTGCAAACTTGCAAAAAAAAAAGAGTCCCTATTCGGGCACCACTTTATGTAACCCCTGGGCGGGATGTCTCCTTTTTCTTGCACCTAGTGGCACATACGAAAAAGAAAAAGGGATGGAGCCTGTCTGCACAACACTCCTTCACTGACTCTCAGTCTTTCCTTTACCCCACCAGAGTCCTGTCAGCCTGAAACTGAAATTAAAAATCCACGAGGATAGATGGTGCCTTGGGATGATAAATAGCTAGGACACACCATCTGCTGTTCCCACATGGGGGAGCAAAACCTAACCCTCTCTCACTAATTTCTATACAAAACCTTTCCAATCCCTACATAATCGATTACTACGTTACAGTGCTAAGATAATAAAGGGGTAATTTTCAAAGAGTTATACGGGAACTGCGCACATAAAATTAGCATAAATGTGCGTGAGTAGTATGTGCGCGCATATGCGCTATTTTAGAAACTTCGCAAATACGTACCTACTTGCAGTGTGGAGTGAAAATATTAATAGGAAAAAAAGGGGCGTTGCAGGGTGGAGTTCAGAAATACTGTACACATGCAAATTGCTATTTTGTAAGCAGTATACATGCATACATTACCAAATTTGTCTGAACACTTTTACACCTGCTAATTGACTCGTGCAATTGAAATCAGACTTGTCTTTTCACTGCAGTTTTTGGGTGGGAGGTCTGGATGAACGGGTGGATGTCGAGGCAAACTGACAATTCCAAGTACGCATGCAAGTATTTTCAAAAGCAGAGTACATGTATACTCTATAAAATATCTGCCTCTGTATTTAATTCTGGTTTGTCATGCGGCAAACTATTACAGTTATTACATGTTGCGGGGTGAAACTGGTAGTGGACCCTTGGGCCAGCCTGGTGGAGCGATAGCTCCGAGGATGGTACGGAGGCCGGGAGGTGGAACACAGCTGGTGCGGACGAAGAGGAGCTTCACCCTGGAGACCCGAGACCCCCCAGGAGGAGCCCGTAGGGATCCGGGTCACTGGGACTTAGGAGTGTGGCAGCGGAGAGACGTAGGAACGGACCAGTGGTCGAGGCTGGCTGAAGACAAGGAGAGTCGAGGTGAGCCAAGGTCAGGAGCCGAAGAGTCAAGCCAAAGGAGCAGGAACTGGAGCGGAGCAGGACCAGCAGGAACAGGAGCGGATCTGGGTCAGAAGGATCAGGAGCGGATCTGGATCAGCGGGATCAGGAGCAAGTCAGGAACAGCAGGATCAGGAGCAAGTCAGAAACAGCAGGATCTGGAGCAAGTCAGGAACAGCAGGAACAGCAACTAACACTGACAAGGAGCAACCTCGTTGCAAGGCAAGGCAGAGGAGGCAGACACCAGCTTAAGTATCCTGCCGGCATCTGACGTCAGTCTAGGGGCGGTTCAGCACTTCCGGGTGCTGGACCTACAAAACCCCGGGCCTCACGCACGCACGTTCCCCAGCAGGGGAGGAGCCAGAATCGGGCCTTGGCGGCGTCTCCACGAGGGAGACACCGCTGCCATGCGGCCAGGCCGGCCCCGGGGTTTGCGGCTCCCAGCACGGCGAAGGGGACAGAAGAGCAGGTAAGGACCCACCGGGATCGCAACAATTACATGCATAAAATATACATGCATATTTTCATAAAAAAGGGTAGAGTAAGTGTGCATGTACTAAACACATGCGTGTACTTTTGGAGCAGAAATACGCTGTATTTTATAAACCATGCTGCTCCTGCCATACAATTTATAAAATACTTGCATAAATCTCCATGCACCCACTTATGTGCAGCTGGGCTCTAAAAGCACAAAGCATTTTCTTGACATTTTTACAATTTTAAAATTTCATTGAGAAAGTGATGTTTGTAAACACACCATGGAGAATAAAAGAGAACAGATGGAGGCAGGGTGTCAGAAGGAAGAGAGAGCAGCAAAAAGCAAAGACAGAAGGAAGAAAGACAAAAAAAGAATGAGGAAAATATCATAGCAACAATTATTTTTAAACAATAAGCATTTAACTCCCCTTTTCCCAGACTACCCTGACACTGCCCCAATAAAATGTGAAAAGAGAGAAAATTTATTTGGGCTTTGATGCATCTTCTGATCTGAGTAGGATTTTATTGTTATATTATTTTTTTACCATATAATTAATTTTTAGTTGTATCTTTATATTTATTTTATTTTAATTTTGAGCCTATATTGTAATGTTTTTGTATTTTGGTTTCTGTTTTTATTAAGTATTAATATATAGACTATTTTTTATATTGTATGTATTGTTAAACTAGTTGGAGCCATTTATTGAACAGGAAGTGGATAAATGAAATAAATAAATAAATGTCATTTGAAAAATAATGTCTGTTGAGAAACAAGCAACCATGATCAGGGTTGAGGTTTTTGTGTTTGCAGCTAACTACAGGTGACCCAGTCAAGCCTGCTTCCTTAGTCTCTCTGATCTGAGCATTTCTTGTACTAACTACAAGAAACCCACAAATGCTTAGAGAAGGGAAATAAAAAAACTCCAGAATTAGCTCATTGTGTCATTCATGGCTTGGACTTTGCAGGCAGTTTGGAATGTAAAATGAATTTGGCTATGTCTGCCTAGCATACGTGGAATATGTGTTCACAGTCTGTAAATTTGTTTTTATTCACCAGCTGGGCAAAAATTAAAAAAGGCCCTGTCAATGAAATGCAACTGAGACAGAGACACGGGTTCAGATCTCACCTGCACCTCCCCCAGCCCCTGTTAGTCTGAAGGTGATTGAACCCAACAGCCAAATGTCTTTGGTCAGGTGATGTAGGTAAGTACAGTGTGCACACAAAAACAGCCCAGAAACATGCCCGTACGTTCTAGCGTTAAGGAGGACCCGGGACATTGCGTTGAGACTGTGGCAGAAGAGTAGTGGCAACTGAGAACAATAAATATGATAATATGAAAAGCATATACATAATATTTAATAAATAATGAAATAAAAACAGACATGAGAAATATACAACAAAAAAAAAGGTGAGGAAAAGAGCTCTAAAATCCCACCATCATCATGTTTCCTCAAAATATGCCTGCAACAGGGTTTAGAACCTAAAAACATTAAATATAAAACATATCAAATAATATAAAAATACAATTCGTATAACAGTCAATATACAAATATAAATAGATACATAAGTTAATTTCAACAAAGTGCCCGTTAGAGAGTGTTCACATCTACATAGAGAGAACACCAGTAGAAATATGGAAAATCCCTGGAGTGATGGTTAGTCGCCTCCTTGGTGGTCCAAGAACTTGCTGAGCTTCTAACAGTGACCATCCATCCACTTGGGATCCCAAATCTGTCCACATCAATAACATTTCCTAAATGCAATAGTTACAAAAAAAGAAATTGCATGTTTAACAAAGAATTTGATGCATACAATGTAAATCTCAAAGTTGCAAAAAAAAAACCCAACAACCTTTTACCATGGAATCACATGGTAGTGGAGCAGGGATAGATTTAAGATTTTGGTACCCGTAGGCAGAGTGCCAGGGTGGCATCCCTTTGAAGCTGTGCAGGCACACTTGTCCTAAGGAAAATGGTAGCAGAATCCTCTTTGGCCTGGATATTTGGCACTCTAGGCAGTTGCCTATGCTGGCTATGCCTAAATCTGGGCCTATGATGGTGCAGATCTTCTATGTTCTTTAGTACTCTGTAGGAGTATAACATGCATACATAAAGTGATTACAGATCTGAGGGCCTGCTTTATGAAAGTTTTTCTCCCATTCTGTGTCTATGGGAAAAATGCTTAGTAAATGAGGCTCTGCACATAACATAAGACTTACCATACTGGGTCAGACCAAAGGTCCATCAAGCCCAGTATCCTGCTTCCATCAATAGCCTATCCAGGTCTTAAGTACCTGGCAGGATCCCAAGGGGTAGATTCCAAGCTGCTCATCCCAAGAATAAGCAGTGGATTTCTGCAACGCTACCTTAATAATGGTTTATGGAGTTTTCCTCCAGGAACTTGTAAACCTTTTCTAAATGCAGGTACCCCAATAGCTTTTACTACATCCTCTGGCAAAGAATTCCAGAGCTTAATTATGCGCTGAATAAAAAAATATTTTCTCTTATTAGTTTTAAATGTATTACCTATGTCAGTGTGTGCCCCCTGGTCTTTGTATTTTTTGAAAGAGTAAACAACTGATTAACGTTTACTTGTTCCACTCCACTCTTTGGGGCAGATTTTCAAAGCCCTATGCGCACTGGGCCTATTTTCAAAAGGCCCGGTGGTGCATATAAAGCCCTGGGACGCGTGTAAATCCCGGGGTGGGGGCGTGGACAGAAGCCTCCGTATGGCCACTGGGCTGGGGGATCGCGCGCCGGCACTTGGCCAGTGCGCGCAAGTTACGCCGGCCTCTGGCAGGCGTAACTTCAACAACAAAGGTACGGGGGGGGGGTTTGGGCTGGGGGGGCGGGACAGGTAGGGGAAGGTAGGAGGGAACGGGGAAAGCCAGCTGGTCTCCCTTAGGGCTCGGCGTGCACTAGTGTGCACACCCTTGCACGCGCCAACTCCTGATTTTATAACATGCGCGCGGCTGCACACGCATGTTATAAGATCGGACGTACATTTGTGCGCGCCGGGTAGCGCGCACAAATGTAGACCACGCGCATCACTTTTAAAATCTGCCCCTTTATTTTATAGACCTCTATCATATCAATCCCTCAGCCATCTCTTCTCCAAGCTGAAGAGTCCTAACCTCTTTAGCCATTCCTCATAGGGGAATTGTTCCATTCCCTTTATCATTTTGGTCCCCCTTCTCTGTACCTTTTCTAATTCTGTTATATCCTTTTTGAGATGTGATGACCAGAACTGAACACGATACTCAAGATGCGTTTTTTAATGCTAGCCTTTCACTATTATTACTACTAATACTACTATTTATATAAAATGCTGTACAGGTACATATGAGAGAGAGTCTGTGCGCCAAGGAGCTTACAATCTAGCCAAAACTTACAGACAAGGCAACCAAGAATCTGGAAGACGTGTAACAGACACCTACTTAAGGATTTAAGAGCAGTTTTGAAAAGGTGAGTTTTTGAACTGGATTTGAATGTGCCCTAATAACCTGGGGTGGGTTTTGCTACTATAATATAAAGAAAAAAAAAAAGAAAAACTATATATGTATGGCTAAATAATAAATTCATAAAAAAATATAAAGGGGGAGGGAGAAATTCTACCCAGAATTCAGAAACTCAGAGGTGGGAGGATACCCCATACATCTAGGTTGTTCATTTTTAAAAGTGCAACCTAAATAAAAGCAGGAGCCCAAATGTATGAGAAGAAAACTGTATAGTTTCAAAATACATTGATAGAAAAGAATCTTTAGAAATGAAAATTCGATGTAGTTGGTAAGATAAATGTAGGTAAATGTGAGCATATCAAATGTATAAATAATCTGGGTCACAGCCGCTTACTGCAGGTTCGTGCAGCATGAAGTCTGACTCTATGTGGGAGAGCACAGTTCTCAAAGATATGTTTTATCCCTGTCCAGATCTTTTCGGACTGCAATTCAGCCAAAGGACAAAATACATTAATAAAAAAAGAAATGAAAGACGTTAGGGGAAACCCCGCGTAACGAATATTGCCAAAGAACGCCCAGCTGGTTTCAGAGCCTGGGGTGGTTGTGCAGGAATGGTGGAGGGCGGACAGGAGATGGCGATTTTCCCCACCCGCCTGGTGTTCTCGCCCGTCTCTGGAAAGGACGGCGCTCGGCTGGAACTGGCCAGGGGGCTGTGGGGTGAATTTTTAAAAGCCTGGCGGGAGCCAAAGCCGGGAGATAGCGCGCAGGAGTCGGGCCGGCACGCGCTGAGCGGATTTTCGGAGGCGCCCAGGTACACCCCGTATCTCCCGGGTTGTGCACAAATAAGAAGTAGCAAAGGAGGGTGCGGCGTGCGGGAGGGGTCAGGCCGGGGCATGGGCAGGACATGGGTGTTCCGGGACTTTAACACGAAACAAGCGCGTAAGTATTCATGCGCACAAGCGCACGCTGGGGTCCCCTGCTGTGGATGGCGTGTAAATAATAAAATTTAAAAAATGGTGGTGGTAGCAGGATAAAAGGGAGGCTATTTAACTAGGGGAGTTAGGAAGTCCTATCCCTTACCTGGGTGAACTGGGAACGAACTGGGAATACTGGGAATTGCATCGGCGCCCGTCTACTAAAATCCCCCCCCCCCACCTTACACGGTAGATGCAGCATTTGCGCATACATGCGAGCGCCCATGTAAAATTGTGCGCACACGTACACGCATACAGCCTGTTTTGTACCATTTGCGCATAGATGTGTGCGACCACGTCCTTTAGCGCGAGCAGGCACTCGTGCGTACGTGGGCGCCCGCACGCCAGTGTCAAAGTTACCAATCCTGCTTGGCGCAGACCCTCCACCTTCAGACGTTCTACCGCTCTCTGAGCACCAGCAGACGCCGCTGCACCTCCCCCCCCCCCCCCCTGCCTTCCTTCCCCCACCCTAATCTGGCTTTAGGGAGAGGGCCTGGCTCCTGCTGAAAGGTTCCTGTTCCTTTCAGGACCTCCCTCCCTCCCATTCCCCCTAGAATTGCTGTCACTAAGAGAAGGACACCCCCCCCACCCCCAGTCTGGCCCTCACTCTTTACGTCTCCATCTCCTTGGCAGGCGTGAGCTGTTGGTACTCGCTGTAGCCTACCCGAGAAAAAAAAAAGGAATTATTGGGAAGGGCAGAACAATGGGGCCTTTGTGCACTGAAGGCAGTGAAGTCATAGTTTCCCAGGCTTTCAATTTTGCCTGAGATGCCTTGCAATGAGGAAGAAGGGGAAGGGGAAGGGGAAGGGAAAGGGGGGGGGGGGGCAGTACACAAAAGAGAGAGTCCTGCTGAATGCATCAGAGGGCAACCTGCAGCCTATACATGCCCGGCGCATAATGTTCCATCGCAGCTGCTCCCTGTCGCAGGTGGCCATCCTTTCAGGACCCCCAGGACACACAGAACATGGCATTCGCATGAGATTGCTCTTCAGACTACATTTTTTTTAGGAGCACTCCTGCTTCCTTCGTGGCCTTTGCTGCCATGTTTTGGCAGAAGCTGACTCATTAGCTAATTGAATTGCTGAAGAGGACAGCGACTGTTTCATTTCTGACTCTGATTTTAGTCCAATAAGATCTCACCCGCTGACTGTCTGTAACTTTTCTGTTTCTCATGCTTGGTGGGAGGTGACTCCTCCTGGAGCTAGAGGGTTGCCTGAGACCATTGCAACCGGAAGCTAAGGCCTGATCTCGAGAGCCTGAGGTCTCCGTGCTCTGCTCTGTGTCTTTGGGAAATGGGATTGTATCGCCTCTGCCTCCTGGTGCATCAGTCCGGCAGCAGGTAAAAGGTGTTGCGCTTTGTGCAGGTAGCTCTTCTATTAATCTGGCATCCCTGTTAAGTCCATTAAGCCGTTTGTTTATGGATAGGCTCCGGCTGATTTCCAACTCAAGCTTGAATTGCGGATGTTTTAGTCGGTGCTGCATGCTACCTATTAACTCTATGTGGTGGTGTTATTGATTAGCCCTTGGAGTGATGCCTGAATGGTTTTCTGTGGCTATGGTCACAATTATGAAGTAAAGATATTCCTTTGCCAATTGGTTTTTTTTCTCTTCTCAAATTAGGTTTCTGTTTCTTTTTGAATCTGCAGCTCTAAGCGGGACATCATTTTGGTTCTGACAGGTAGTGGTAGGGCTGTACAGATGCTTTTCCCATCGCTTCCTGAAGAGCTGGGCCTGCAGCAATTGGTGGCTAACATGCCAGGAGGTGATGTAACTTCTTGCCCTTTGTTCCAGCTGACCTCATGGCATGAGCATGCTCCCTGGGCGTTCTACATCCAGTTCCAGATGTTGGTGATGCTCCTGCATGCAGCACTCCTGTCCAACCATGGGATACACACCGGAAAAGATTAGCCTCTCTCAGGGTTCCCAATAAGTATAAAGAATAAATACAGATAAAAATCTGACTATGGGGAGAATTTGGAGACCTCAGACACTGCATGGAAAAGGATCCAGCAACAACTTCATTCTGTGGGTAACTTCAGCCACTAATCAATCAGTGAAAGGTTTTCTGAAAGTAACAATACTGTTACCAAGGATCCTCAGATTCTATGTTATGCATAAAATAAAGCAACCTTTCCCTGCAATGTTTCAAATCCCTAAAGAAATTTTAATTTATTGAAATAAACAGCTTTTTAGGAGGAAGAAAATAGAGAAATGATCACTTTTTTTGGTCAGTTAAAAGGATGACTTGTCTGTTCATTGGCCAGCCTGGCTTGACGCAGGTAAATCTGGGAAGAAAAACCAGTGGAAAATGTGGCTGTCACGGTCAGGCAGGCTGGATTCTGCTATTTCCCCCAGCAGGGGTGGTACAGGACTTCAAGGCTGAGCAGGACAAGGTCTTCACCTGGCCAGCCCCCTCCACCTTGGGTTGAGCCCGCAGGTTCTGGGGGCCAGCAGGACGTCCTTAGAGTGCTAGCAGTCAAACTAGGCCGGGACTGGAGACGAGGCTGAGACTGAAAACAGGTAGGAGCTGGAGAAGAAGGCTGGAACTAGAGGCAAGAGCTGGAGAGGGAGACACCAGTCGGAACAGAGGGCACACTGGAACGGGGCCACAAAGAGGACTGGATAGTACTAGACAAGGACTGGCAAAGAACTAGGAATATACCAACACAGGAAAACAGGTATCAAGGCAAAGATAAATATAAGGCAAACATACAATGAGGCCAGGTGGCCACAAAGCAAGGCAGAGTTGGAAGGCCCCAAGGGCCACACAGCAAAACAAGGCTAGGACAGAAGGTCTGCAGGCCCCAAACTAAAGCAAAAAAGCCAATGAAGCAAGACAGCAAGGCAGGAAGGCCAAAGAGGCCTCAGAGCAAGGCAAGAAGGCCAAAGAGGCTGCTGGACAAGGAAGGAAGGCCAAGGAGGTTGCAGGGCAAGACAAGGAAAGAAGGCCACAAGGGCCAAGCAGAAGCAAAGCAAGAGGACTGGAGCAAAGAGCCGAGGTGACTCAATAATGAGGCCCAGGGAAAGGAAGGGTCGTACAGGGCTGAGCTTGCTGCGTGCAGCAGCTAGAGTGATTTATTGAGCATGGCTTAGTGAGGGCCTTTGCTAGTAGGAGGGCTGCCTAGCAGCCTGAATCGTCACAATGGCAACCCTGAGGAGAAAAGTAAAACGGAGGTGTTGGTAGCCATAGACAGCTGATGGTCGAATGAACAGACCTAACATGCCTGCCCTATATTAACATGCAACCTGCCCGTCTCTACATACTGCTCAGTTCCGAGGCTCTTCACACGAGGTTCAAGATGGATTTAATTCAGAGACAGAGTCACTATGAAAATAAAAGAAAGGGCAAGAATGAGAAAAAAGGGAGAGAGGAAACAGCACAATGGGGAAGGAAAGGAGCAAGCAAAAGACAGTGAGTGAAAGGAGCATGAAAAGAGAGAAAGAATAAAGTTAAAAAAGGAAAAATGTGAGAAATGAGATAAAGTTTAGCAAAGAGTAAAGAAAGAGGGATCAAGAGAGTTTATTAATATGGCTAATTCCCCTCTAAACATTCCTATATGTGGTGCCTGAATGTGCGCTGCTGACACAGATGAGTGAATACAGGGAAGTGATACAGATGTGCTGAGCATAGGATGTGGTGCAGGTATGCTGGATGTGGGTAACTGACACAGATGAGTGAATACAGGGAAGTGATACAGATGTGCTGAGCATAGGATTTGGTGCAGGTATGCTGGATGTGGTTCACTGACACAGATGAGTGAATACAGGGAAGTGATACAGATGTGCTGAGCATAGGATGTGGTGCCGGTATGCTGGATGTGGACCGCTGGCACAGATGAGTGAATACAGGGAAGTGATACAGATATGCTGAGCATAGGATGTGGTGCAGGTATGCTGGATGTGGGTAACTGACACAGATGGGTGAATACAGGGAAGTGATACAGATGTGCTGAGCATAGAATGTGGTGTAGGTATGCTGGATGTGGTTCACTGACACAGATGAGTGAATACAGGGAAGTGATACAGATGTGCTGAGCATAGGATGTGGTGCAGGTATGCTGGATGTGGTTCACTGACACAGATGAGTGAATACAGGGAAGTGATACAGATGTGCTGAGCATAGGATGTGGTGTAGGTATGCTGGATGTGGACCGCTGGCACAGATGAGTGAATACAGGGGAGTGATACAGATGTGCTGAGCATAGGATGTGGAGCAGGTATGCTGGATGTGAGCTGCTGACAAAGATGAGTGAATACAGGGAAGTGATACAGATGTGCTGAGCATAGGATGTGGTGCAGGTATGCTGGATGTGGATCACTGGCATAGATGAGTGAATACAGGGTAGTGATACAGATGTGCTGAGCATAGGATGTGGTACAGGTGTGCTGGATGTGGGTTGCTGGCACAGATGAGTGATACAGATGTGCTGAGCATAGGATATGGTGCAGGTATGCTGGATGTGGATCACTGGCATAGATGAGTGAATACAGGGTAGTGATACAGATGTGCTGAGCATAGGATGTGGTACAGGTGTGCTGGATGTGGGTTGCTGGCACAGATGAGTGAATACAGGGTAGTGATACAGATATACTGAGCATAGGATGTGGTGCAGGTAAGCTGGATGTCAGCTGCTGGCACAGATGAGTGAATACAGGGTAGTGTTACAGATGTGCTGAGCATAGGATATGGTGCAGGTATGCTGGATGTGTGCTGCTGGCACAGACGAGTGAATACAGGGCAGTGATACAGATGTGCTGAGTATAGGATGTGGTGCAGGTATGCTGGATGTGGGTTGCTGGCACAGATGAGTGAATACAGGGTACTGAGGGTAGTGATACAAATATGCTGAGCATAGGATGTGGTGCAGGTATGCTGGATGTGGGTCACTGACACAGATGAGTGAATACAGGGTACTGAGGGTAGTGATACAAATATGCTGAACATAGGATGTGGTGCAGGTATGCTGGATGTGGGTCACTGACACAGATGAGTGAATACAGGGTACTGAGGGTAGTGATACAAATATGCTGAGCATAGGATGTGGTGCAGGTAAGCTGGATGTCAGCTGCTGGCATAGATGAGTGAATACAGGGAAGTGATACAGATGTGCTGAGCATAGGATGTGGTGCAGGTATGCTGGATGTGCCCTGCTGGCACAGATCAGTGAATACAGGGAAGTGATACAGATGTGCTGAGCATAGGATGTGGTGCAGTTATGCTGGATGTGGGTGGCTGACACAGGTGAGTGAATACAGGGAAGTGATACAGATGTGCTGAGCATAGTATGTGGTGCAGGTATGCTGGATGTGGGCTGCTGGCACAGATGAGTGAATACAGAGTTGTGATACAGATGTGCCGAGCATAGGATGTGGTACAGGTGTGCTGGATGTGGGTCGCTGGCACAGATGAGTGAATACAGGGTAGTGATACAGATATACTGAGCATAGGATGTGGTGCAGGTATGCTAGATGTGCGCTGCTGGCACAGATGAGTGAATACAGGGAAAGTGATACAGATATGCTGAGCATAGGATGTGGAGCAGGTCTGTTGATGTGGGCTGCTGACAGAGATGAGTGAATACAGGGAAGTGATACAGATGTGCTGAGCATAGTATGTGGTGCAGGTATGCTGGATGTGGGGCTGCTGGCACAGATGAGTGAATACAGGGTAGTGATTCAGATGTGCTGAGCATAGGATGTGGTGCAGGTATGCTGAATGTCGGTCACTGGCATAGATGAGTGAATACAGAGTTGTGATACAGATGTGCCGAGCACAGGATGTGGTACAGGTGTGGTGGATGTGTGTCGCTGGCACAGATGAGTGAATACAGGGTAGTGATACAGATATACTGAGCATAGGATGTGGTGTAGGTATGCTGATGTGGGCCGCTGGCACAGATGAGTGAATACAGGGAAGTGATACAGATGTGCTGAGCAAAGAATGTGGTACAGGTATGCTGGATGTGGGCTGCTGGCACAGATGAGTGAATACAGGTTAGTGATACAGATGGGTTGAACATAGGATGTGGTGCAGGTATGCTGTATGTGCATTGCTAAAAAACTATGCACCCAAATAGTATTTTATAGAAGACACATATATATCAATGTCAATTCAAACTCACAAAAAGTGTCCCATCTATTGTTTCTGAGATAATATTTCAAATTATTAATGGGGAAAAGACCTCCACTATCAAAAGACCATGGCTCATTACAATGACTTTCTGAACAAAAAAATTTTTAAGGAGGAAATGGAATGATTCATAAATCTACAATGCATTACTGGCTTGTAATGCTATGTATCAGTTTTAATCACGAACGTGCATTGCTGGCACAGATGAGTGAATACAGGGTAGTGATACAGATATGCTGAAGATAGGATGTGGTGCAGGTATGCTGGATGTGCGCTGATGGCATAGCTCAGTGAATACAGGGAAGTGATACAAATGTGCTGAGGATAGGATGTGGTGCATATATGCTGGATGTGGGTCACTGACACAGGTGAGTGAATACTGGGAAGTGAGACAGATGTCCTGAGCATAGGATGTGGTGCAGGTATGCTGGATGTGGGCTGCTGGAACAGATGGGTAAATACAGGGAAGTGATACAGATGTGCTGAGCATAGAATGTGGTGCAGGTATGCTGGATGTGGGTCACTGACACAGGTGAGTGAATACAGGGAAGTGATACACATGTGCTATGCATAGGATGTGGTGTAGGTATGCTGGATGTGGGCCGCTGGCACAGATGGGTGAATACAGGGAAGTGATACAGATGTTCTGAGCATAGGATGTGGTGCAGGTATGCTGGATGTGGGCCGCTGGCACACATGGGTGAATACAGGGAACTGATACAGATGTGCTATGCATAGGATGTGGTGTAGGTATGCTGGATGTGGGTCACTGACACAGGTGAGTGAATACAGGGAAGTGATACAGATGTGCTATGCATAGGATGTGGTGTAGGTATGCTGGATGTGGGCCGCTGGCACAGATGAGTGAATACAGGGAAGTGATACAGATGTGCTGAGCATAGGATGTGGTGCAGGTATGCTGGATGTGGGCCGCTGGCACAGATGGGTGAATACAGGGAAGTGATACACATGTGCTGAGCATAGGATGTGGTGCAGGTATGCTGGATGTGGGCCGCTGGCACAGATGAGTGAATACAGGGAAGTGATACACATGTGCTGAGCATAGGATGTGGTGCAGGTATGCTGGATGTGGGCCGCTGGCACAGATGGGTGAATACAGGGAAGTGATACACATGTGCTGAGCATAGAATGTGGTGTAGGTATGCTGATGTGGGCCGCTGGCACAGATGAGTGAATACAGGGAAGTGATACAGATGTGCTGAGCATAGGATGTGGTGCAGGTATGCTAGATGTGCGCTGCTGGCACAGATGAGTGAATACTGGGAAGTGATACAGATGTGCTGAGCATAGAATGTGGTGTAGGTAGGCTGGATGTGGGCCGCTGGCAGAGATGGGTGAATACAGGGAAGTGATACAGATGTTCTGAGCATAGGAGGTGGTGCAGGTATGCTGGATGTGGGTCACTGACACAGGTGAGTGAATACAGGGAAGTGATACAGATGTGCTATGCATAGGATGTGGTGTAGGTATGCTGGATGTGGGCCGCTGGCACAGATGAGTGAATACAGGGAAGTGATACAGATGTGCTGAGCATAGGATGTGGTGCAGGTAAGCTGGATGTGCGCTGCTGGCACAGATCAGTGAATACAGGGAAGTGATACAGATATGCTGAGCATAGGATGTGGAGCAGGTCTGTTGATGTGGGCTGCTGACAGAGATGAGTGAATATAGGGAAGTGATACAGATGTGCTGAGCATAGTATGTGGTGCAGGTATGCTGGATGTGGGGCTGCTGGCACAGATGAGTGAATACAGGGTAGTGATTCAGATGTGCTGAGCATAGGATGTGGTGCAGGTATGCTGAATGTCGGTCACTGGCATAGATGAGTGAATACAGAGTTGTGATACAGATGTGCCGAGCACAGGATGTGGCACAGGTGTGGTGGATGTGTGTCGCTGGCACAGATGAGTGAATACAGGGTAGTGATACAGATATACTGAGCATAGGATGTGGTGTAGGTATGCTGATGTGGGCCGCTGGCACAGATGAGTGAATACAGGGAAGTGATACAGATGTGCTGAGCAAAGATTGTGGTACAGGTATGCTGGATGTGGGCTGCTGGCACAGATGAGTGAATACAGGTTAGTGATACAGATGGGGTTGAACATAGGATGTGGGTGCAGGTATGCTGTATGTGCATTGCTAAAAAACTATGCACCAATAGTATTTTATAGAAGACACATATATACAATGTCAATTCAAACTCACCAAAAAGTGTCCCATCTATTGTTTTCTGAGCATAGGATGTGGTGCAGGTATGCTGGATGTGGGCCGCTGGCACAGATGGGTGAATACGGGAAGTGATACACATGTGCGAGCATAGAATGTGTGTAGGTATGCTGGATGTGCGCTGCTGGCACAGACAGTGCATTGGAATACAGGGTAGTGTTAAAGATGTGCTGAGCATAGGATGTTGGGTGTAGGTATGCTGGATGTGGGCCGCTGGCACAGATGGGTGAATACAGGGAAGTGATACACATGTGCTGAGCATAGGATGTGGTGCAGGTATGCTGGATGTGGGCCGCTGGCACAGATGGGTGAATACAGGGAAGTGATACACATGTGCTGAGCATAGGAGGTGGTGCAGGTATGCTGGATGTGGGCCGCTGGCACAGATGGTGAATACAGGGAAGTGATACAGATGTGCTGAGCATAGGATGTGGTGCAGGTATGCTGGATGTGGGCTGCTGGCACAGATGAGTGAATACAGGGAAGTGATACAGATGTGCTGAGCATAGGATGTGGTGCAGGTATGCTGGATGTGCGCTGCTGGCACAGATGAGTGAATACAGGGTAATGATACTGATATGCTGCATAGGATGTGGTGCAGGTATGCTGATGCCGGTCACTGGCATAGATGAGTGAATACAGAGTTGTGATACAGATGTGCTGAGCACAGGATGTGGTACAGGTGTGGTGGATGTGTGTCGCTGGCACAGATGAGTGAATACAGGGTAGTGATACAGATATACTGAGCATAGGATGTGGGTATGCTGGATGTGGGCCGCTGGCACAGATGAGTGAATACAGGGAAGTGATACAGATGTGCTGAGGATAGGATGTGGTGCATATATGCTGGATGTGGGCCGCTGGCACAGATGAGTGAATACAGATTAGTGATACAGATGTGCTGAGCATAGGATGTGGTGCAGGTATGCTGGATGTGGGCCACTGGCACAGATGAGTGAATACAGGTTAGTGATACAGATGGGTTGAACATAGGATGTGGCGCAAGTGTGTTAACTATGAGTCACAGGCACAGGTGAGTGAATACAGGTTAGTGATACAGATGTGTTTAACACAGAATGTGGTGCAGGTATGCTGGATGTGGGTCGCTGGCACAGATGAGTGAATACAGGGTAGTGATACAGATGTGTTGAACATAGGATGTGGTGCAGGTATGCTGGATGTGGGCCACTGGCACAGATGAGTGAATACAGGGTAGTGATACAGATGTGCTGAGCATAGGATGTGGTACAGGTATGCTGGATGTGGGCCGCTGGCACAGATGAGTGAACACAGGGTAGTGATACAGATGTGTTGAACATAGGATGTGGTACAGGTATGCTGGATGTGGGCTGCTGGCACAGATGAGTGAATACAGGTTAGTGATACAGATGGGTTGAACATAGGATGTGGTGCAAGTGTGTTAACTATGAGTCACAGTCACAGATGAGTGAATATAGGGTAGGGATACAGATGTGCTGAGCATAGGATGTAGTGCAGGTATGCTGGATGTGGGCCGCTGGCACAGATGAGTGAACACAGGGTAGTGATACAGATGTGTTGAACATAGGATGTGGTACAGGTATGCTGGACATGGACCACTGGCACAGATGAGTGAATACAGGGTAGTGATACAGATGTGTTGAGCATGGGATGTGGTAGAGGTATAATGATGTTGTATGCGGACGCAGATGTGTGAATATAGAACAGGAGCACAGGCATACAAAATGTGGCTCTGTGAAGTCAAACAGAAAAAATTACAAGTCTGAATTTGTCAGGTGATGTGGAGGAATTTAACGAAGCATTCAGACTCTACATGCACTTGTACTGACCCTTAGTTAAGCCCTTTGCATCTCAGGCAGGAGTTCGTGTGCTGGGTTGGGCTGTTATTTCTGGGTGCTGGTGTGAGTGGTCTTCTTTTGCTCTACATAATCTTCTGGCATATCATTCAGCTGTAAGAATTTATGGGGAAATACCTGAGTCCCCAGGCATTGCTAAAAAGTGGAAGCCAGTAAGACAGTCAGCTGCCTATGAAATGTTCCTGAAACTAGGAACGGTTTTAAGCGAATGTTGCATCTGCTTCTCAAGCTCACCTTAGCCTGCTTGGAGTGACCAAGCTGTCATAGTTAAGCTGGGTGGCTCTGCACCTAGGGTTTGAGCTATTTATTACAGATACATGTTTCTTGCCAATCACATGTTAAAGTTGCATACTAGAAAATCAACTTTTAATCTCCTTCAATGTTTTAACTCTTTCAGAACTGTGCCCTCGAGACATGGAGGTAGCACAGCTGCTTCCAGCAAGATTCTGGGATTCCTGGACCTTGAGTCCATTTTGTTCCTGGCCATCATCGTGGCTGATAATGTGAGAAGCTGCAACGCTGCAAACTTCGGCCAGCAGATTTATTCATGCCTCTGTATATGCAAAATGAATTCACCCAATTTTAAACCTCTGTAGGGTCAATAGTGGAAAAAGCAGCTGTGGCAAAAGTAGATGTTAGACCCCCCCCCCAAAAAAAAAGGAAATATTTGTGATGGCCTGAAAGAAGACACCCCATTTACAGCCTCCACTCCATTCCACCCACAATCATGAGAGCCAATTTTTAAAAATGATTAAAGGAGCTAAACACAAGAATGACCCCCTTCCTGAACACAGTGAAGGAGTTTGCATAATATTAGGGGTGCCCAAGCAGCTATGGCACCCAAAGAGCTGGCGCCGCTGCCCACAGCCATTCACAGATGCATACCCAACTTGTATTTGGCTCTGGCAGCTGTCAGACTCCTTCTGGAGCAGAGCCGCATCTACACAGCTCCTATTATGCTCTTGGGAGAGTGGGCCGGCCAGGTCTGAGCACTGGCAGGGGAAAGGGGTACTTGTGTGTTTGCTTTTTGTGTTATGTTATTACTGTCGATTTGTTATTATGTTTTGTTAGTTGGAATTTATTTTTTTTAAAAGATATATTTTTGCTGTGTTGTCAAAAATGACAGGAAAGGAAACGAAGGTCTCTGGTTCGGTTGCTGGTGGGCTGGGGGCAAGGGAGAAAGTCATTCTCATCCCTGAAGGGTGACACCTAGTGGTTGGAATTAGGGCCTGTGATTGCAGGTGCTTGACTCCTGGCCCAGGACCAGCACTGCAATCACCAGACTACCAGACTAGGTACATTGGGTGGGGAGGAGAGGTATAAAATAGAGGGAGAATTCCTGGAGGCCCAGCCCTGCTTCTGACTGAGCTGGAAGCAGCAGGAGAGAACTGCAGGATGGAAAAAAAAAAAGAAAAAAAGAAGATCTTCAGAGGGCGTTTAACACTTCCAAAAACAGTATCAGCAGTGATCCATTTCAGTGCATTTTTAATGTACACAAAACAGACATTTCTACATTTGTTGCCATTTTCCAGCACTTTTATTTTTTTAAAATATCCTGTATTCTCTTGTAATGCCTGAATGCCATCTGTCTGGTGCATTCTTGTAAAGTCACTTTAATGTAATCTGCAAAATGACATTGTCACAAAATTTAACTATATTATTATTTATATGTCTAAAAAATAAGAAAAAATGCTATTAATCCTTCTCCCTTCTAAAGGCTTCCTCTGGTCACTTACCAGCACGTTCTGCACCCATGGGCTGGGCACCGCTGCTTCTGACCTGTCCTGATCCATCTCCCATTGCTCCAAATCCTCTGCACGTCTCCTGCAATTTGACTCCAAACAGCTATTCACAGGCCCAGACTGTGTCAGGGTCCAGGAGCTCCCAGCCAGATGAGACAGCTGCAGGATTTGTGAGAGCAGTTGCTAAGCACATGCTATTAGTTCTGCCTCACTGGGATGCTTCTGTCTGCCTGTATGTGCAGGCAGAAACTAACACACTCAGATTAGTCGGGCCAAAAAGCCTGATCTGAAATTGTAAAACCTGCCTGTAATCTAAGTGCCCATTCATCCAGTGGGGCTGTTGGATTGTGATAGTAGATTGATTGGGCACTTTGCCAATTATTCCACCCTCCCACCAATTTCCTGGGTTCTCTTCATAGCCTGGGATGAGAATGCAAGAAACCCTGCCCCTGGATAAATAATGGGAATATGGGTGGTGTTTGTAAAAATCCCCCCCTCCCGCGCAAGCAAACATAGTAATTGGTGCTGATGGGGCAGACAAGGATAATAACTCGGTGTGGATTCTGCGGAGAATGTTGCCTCGCACCTCCTATGCCGAACATTTAGCCTTGCCAGTGGTCATGGTTGCTTAATTTCCTACTAACAGAGCTCTGGCACTGCTCGGTGTGCCTTGCTGCTTCCCTGCAAAAGATTCCTGCACCTGAGCATGTCTTGTTGTTACAAGGCAAGAGCTCCAGGCATGGATCCGCAGCCAGCTGCCATGTGGGCCTCCAAAGCTTCCTCACCATTCATGCACACAGCTCTGGGGTAAGGAGGCCCCTGGGAGGCACTCCCTTCGCTTCTCTGGAAGGCACTGCTTGACTGTGGAGGTTTTGTCAGACTATTTTGCTTAGAAGTCGAATATATCTTCCTATAGGTATAATTCTTGTTTAAAGAACATTCTGCTTATGAAAATCACTTTTCCTCGTTTTACGGAGTTCCTTCCTACAGAATTAATTGCTCTAATCAGAAGAGCGGGACCCATAGCATTTCTCAGGTTCATAATCCCCACCCAAGGCAGGCCCCGAGATGCTGCAGGAATGGGAGTCATTTCCCCAGAGTCAGTCACTGTAACGCTGCAACATGGGGGAGATTTTCACTGCAATCTTTTTTTTCTGTGATTATAATGATTTGGGGACAGAGGCTTGTGTTGCAAAGAATAAAGAATACATGTATCTGGCCTCTATGCCGTTTTCATTTTTGAAGCACAAATCCGCTGTGTTGCAACATCCTAAATTTTCAGAGAACCAAGGTATGATTTGTGGGTGCCAAATCATCCTTTCCTTGTTTCTACAAAGTTGTTACACATTTTCTTATAAGTGAAAATGAGCTCTTCTCTACCAAAGCCCCTGCAAGCAAGCAACTCCAAAATTCAGCTTTTTCTACACCACAAACTAGAACAATTAAAAGTAAAAGGTGTGCTTCCTCTCCTGGTTGAAAGTGTCAACATAAACTTGTTTCAAATAAAGCTCTACCTTGGTTCATGTTAAAATCACGGGGGTCAGTATGAGGAAGAGATGGCTGAGAGGGGACAAGATAGAAGTTCATAAAATCATGAGTGGGGTGGAACAGGTTAAAGAAAAGGCAGTTATTTACTCTTTCAGGTAATACTAAAACAAAGGGCCACTCCATGAAACTAACAACAAATGGCAGAAGGTACGTTTTCCCTCCAAGCACAATCAAGCTGTGGAATCTGTTGGAAGGGGTCATGGTCAAGGCGACGAGCATAGCGGGGGTTTAAAAGAGCTTTGGACAAGCTCCTGGAGGAAAAGACAATAACACATTAGCTAGGTGGATTAACCAGTGACTGCAGTTCTTCATCAGGGAGGAATTTCACCCTAATGTCTTGGAAAAAAAAAATTAAAACTGCAAGAAAGCCATAAAAATAATGCTTACCTGGTTAAAAATAAATAGACTGGATTGGCTTTGAAAATAATCCACCAGAAATATCAATAAAGTTATTTTTATAGTTTTTTTTTTTTTTTTGTAATACAATTTTTATTGAGTGATCCTCAGACACAATATGAAACTTTGCCGATAACAGACAAGCAAACATAATACAACAAACGATATTGATGACACAAATATAGTTTTATCAATGTAAACACAACTTGCACAAGACAAATTAACGACTGCCTCTACTCAGGTAAACTAGGCAGTCACCTGAGGGAGGTAACAAAAAACAGCTGCAGTGATAGTAAAACATTAGGTCCTGACAGCCACATAAAATCAAAAAGTCATCCGCTCTTTTAATCACTTTCAGGCTGATTCAGTACAGTGTGCTCAGGCCGAGCACACCATTAGCCCCCATTTGGACGCGCATTTTCCACGCACTATTATTATCCCTAGCGCGTGGAAAACGCACGTCCAACCCCCCCCCCCCCCCGAAACTAATAGCGCCCTCAACATGCAAATGCATGTTGATGAGCCTATTAGTTAGTCCTGCGCGATACAGAAAGTAAAATCTGCAGCCAAGCCGCACATTTTACTCTCAGAAATTAACGCCTGCCCAAAGGTAGGAGTTAATTTCGGCCAGCACCGGGAAAGTGTACAGAAAAGCAGAAAAAACTGCTTTTCTGTACACCCTCCGACTTAATATCATAGCGATATTAAGTCGGAGGCCCCAAAAATAAAAAAAATCTTAAAAAAAAAAATCTGCCCGTGGCTGTCAGCGGGTTCAACAACCGATGCCGATGCCGGTAAAATTAAGCGTCGGCTGTCAAACCCGCTGACAGTCGCTGCTTCTGCCAATAAGGAGGCACTAGGGACGCACTAGTGTCTCCTTTTTACCGCGGGCCCTCATTTGCATACAGAATCGCGCGCCCAGGAGAGTGGCCTGGGTGCGCGTCGGGAGAGTGGGCACTCGCCTCGGAGCGCCGGCTCTCCCGCGCATTTTACTGAATCAGCCCATTCGTCTTCACATCTTTCATGCACACAAGTAAACAGCTACACAGAGTACTGCTTTTATCTGTGGCTTTATTTATTTTTGCATTTTAGGTTTTATGAGAGGAATTCTCAAAACTGTGCAGAAAGGTGCAAAGTTGCAGATACTTTGATCTGTGGATTTTGTACCAGTTCTTAAAGGGAACCTATGTGAATACTTACCCTTTGAAAATTACCCAAGGGAAAAGTAACCAGAGAAATGTGCACTTGTTTTTCCAGTGGATATTTCTTTGGGCAAAATCAATGCAGCTAGTTTTGAAAATGCAGGACTATGTGCGTTGTTGCCTCCTCCTCAGCTTAACCGTTCCCTGGGAACCTCTCTATGAGTATAACACATGCACTTTTACCAACATACAGGGTGGGTAATTTTCAAATACTTGTATAAGTAGCCATATACTATAAATGGCTTTTGAAAATTGCTTTATATGGCATAAGTGCTGGAGTATTAAATAATTTTGTGAAAAAAAGACATACCTCACTTTCAGGCCGATACAGTAAAGTTCGCGGGAGAGCGGGTGAGGGCCCACTGTCCCGGAGCGTGCACAGGTCAGTGTCCTGTGCGCGCGATACAGTAAAACAAAATATTTAAATTAGGGCCCGCGGTAAAAAGAGGCGCACATTTTACTTACTGTATCGTGCGGGAATGACTAATAGGGCCAGAAACATGCATTTGCATGCTGCAGGCACTATTAGTCTCGGGGGTGGGGGGGTTGGACGCGCATTTTGGACACGCTATTACCCCTTACTGAATAAGGGGTAAAGCTAGCACGTCGAAAACGTGCGTCCAAATGCAGGTTAACAGTGCGCTCCACCAGAGCTCACTGTACTGTATCGGCTCGCTAGTGGAACAGAGCAGGTAAAAGCCCCTTGATAAAAAACTAGCATCTCATTACTGATCGGGTGAGTCTATCAGTATGGTCTAAACTTTTGGCTCCGCCAGTGTTTCCCTGCATGATTGGTGCACATCCTAAGGCCAGCAGGATCTTAGTTACACTCCTGTTCTGTGTTTTTACAGGATTGTTCCTGAGGGGAGAGAAAAGCGGGGTCTTATCATGATTTTTTAATCTCAGGAAGGGGACGTTATGGGCTCAAGCACGGAGTCTTTTAAGTACTTAGCAATGCCTCTACTTTTATAGCTGGCAGCTGGGATATATTCTTAGTAATGTGGACTGGAATATCGGGGCAGATCGAATGGGTTAGTTGGTCTTTTTTGTCATCATCTGCTATGTTATAATCTGTTATCGTGTTCTCTTTTTCATATAAAATAAATCTATAATTATAAATGCAGTTTGTTTTATTCATACTAATGCTCAACATTAACTTTCAATGTTAGTTTTGGGGTGATGGTTGTGTGCACGGCTGAAGATTCACCTAGGGCACTTAATTCCTTATACTGGCCTTGCCTCTGCTAACCAAAAAAGGCAAAGAAGCAGACAGACTCCTGATGGCTGTGAGAAAAGAAATTAGAACTCATTGTGGCCACCAAACACGTTTTAAACCCAACAAGGCTAGATGCCTTGACCACATCCTCTGGAAATAATTTCAACAGCTTGATTGCGAGTTGAATGAAAAAATGCATTCTCCAATTTGTTTTAAAACTGCTATCAGTCAGTTTCCTGAACTGTTCCCTAGTCCTTGTACTGTATTTACATGACTTCTTTGAAAAATGTGATCCAGCCACCATCATTCACTCCCCGATCTCCAGTCGCATTGCATTGACTGCTGCAATCCCCAGTAGCACGGTATTCCTCAGCACAGCCTCAAGCACCTCCAACTGCTGCAAAGCAGAGTATCAGAGGTGTAGCTATGAGTGGGCCTCAGGAGCCTGTATCTCCTCACTTTTGGCACAGGTCCCCACCCCTAGCAGCAGGGTCATGTTCCTTCTGAGTCAGCCTCTTAAAGGCGAGTTAGAAGATATGGAGGCATTGGAATTGCTGCCTGACGATAATCCCCTGGGCCTTTTAAGGAGGCTAACTTGAATGGGAAATACCTCTGGCCATTGGGCTAGACATGTAAAAGTTTGAGGTTATCAACGCTGTTTACTTTTGGCATATAATTATTTATCCCTTCCCCCCCCCCCACCCCTCCTTTCAGCCCCTTCAAAGTTCAGGAAAGCCTGGGCTGGGTGGAAGCCTATTTACATAACTGCTTTTCAGCAGCTTGAGAGATTAAGTAGTTGTCTTTACCACAGACAGGGAGAAACGTCAGAGACAGGCCAGGGAGACAGTGAACGGGCAGCACCCTTGGGCTGAGGCAGGGTTGATGCATCCTACAGGGAGGAGCCCTGCAGGTCCTCACTCTCGGCAGGCGGACCCTGAACAACGAAGCAAAGGCCAAGCAGGAGCTTTGCCTTTACCAGCTCACGTTCCCCTTGGGTTGAGCTTTTGGGTGCCAGGGCCGGCAGATCTTAGGTGGGGGGGGGAGGGGGGGGGAGGGGGGCCTCTGCTGATGACAGAGAGATTTGTGGCAGGCAGAGGTCAGGTGTATCCTGTGGCACCGCCTCTCCCAGGAGGGGCATTCCATGCATCCACCACCCTTTCCATGAAGAAATATTTTTTTGATATTGTTCTTGAGTCTACCTTCTTGGAGCTTCATAGCATGACCCCTAGTTCTATAGATTTCTTTCTGTTGGAAACGGTGTGATTCACGTGCATCATTAATTCCTTTCAGTCTGTATCCTATCTCCCCATCCCTCCTCCGGGGTAGTACATATTTAGGTCCTTCAGTCTCATCTGGTAATTCTTTCAATGCAGATCCCACACCAATTGGGTTGCCTTTCTCTGGACCGCTCCCAACCTGCCTCTATCCTTTTTGAGACAGGGTCTCCGGAAACAGGGCCAGATTTAGGCATGGGTGACCTAGGCACTTGCCTTGGGTGCCAAATTCTGAAGGTGTCCAAAAACTAGGATTTCCCCCTGCTGCTCTCTGTTTTCCAGGGGGAGAGGCGGGAGGGGACTTCTTACTTGAAGTCCTCGGCCTATGGGCACCTCATCTTAAATCCAGCCCTATCTAGAACTGGACATAATACTTCAGGTGAAGCCTCAGCAGTGACCTGTACAGGGTCATTATTACGTCCTTTTTCCTGCCTCTCTCTCTCTGGAGCCCAGCATCCTTCTGGCCATTTTTTGTCGCCCTTCTTCTTCTGCACCTTTTTCTAGTTCCTGGATGTCTTTATTCAGGTTGGGGGCCAGCAGACCTGCGCCCAGTATTCCAGGTGCGGGCACGGTTGTCTTCTCCCTCCTCCTTCTTGCTCGCTTGCAGTGCGATCTGCTGTCCTCTAGGCTCCCAAGTGTCAGTTTTTCTGAAATCTGGAAGGAGGAGCCTGGTGATGTGACGTGTTCCTCACTTCAACCCTGCAGCAAAAGAAGCAAAAAAAAAAATCCGTGTACACAGCTCCGGAGCGATCGGCGCCAAATGCACGCTGGAGAGGGACTGGGAAAGGTACCCCGGGGACAAGCTGCGAGTGATGGGCAACGCGAGAGCGCTGGGACCGTGAGCCAAGGCGCTCCCCTGCCCCTCTCCTCCGGCTGACCGGCGCTTTCAGATGCTTTGATTTCGCTTCCCCCTTCTCCCTGCCTGGGCAGCCTGCAGTTCTCGGGGTGGGGGGAGGGAAAGAAGAGAAGGGATTTGGGGAAAAAAATTGATCTTTCCAGTCAAGTGAAACAGATTTGGCCGGCCAGAAAAAAGCAAAGCAAACTGGAGCGGCGCAGCTTGACAGAAGCAACCGAAGCGAAGCGGATCCCGGGGGTCTGCTCCACCACAGCTAGCAAAAGATGTCAGCGCAGACCAAGTTCAAGAAAGACAAAGAGATCATAACGGAGTATGAGACGCAGGTGAAAGGTAAGCGGGGGCTCCTTAACCCGTGGGGGAGTGGGGGGGGGGGGGGGTTTCGGGCCGTTGGATTCTTCCCCATTGCCAGAGAGAAGTTATTTGCGCGCCCCGGATTCTTACGAGATGGGCTAGCGAGGAGTGGGAACTGCATTGCAGCGGAGTTGCACCCGTCAGGTTGGCTTTTGGAGTGGCCCCCTTTTCGCTAAGACCCGCGTTGCAGCCCGTTCCCTGCTGCTGAGCGGTCGGTGTCTGTTATCTGCTATAAGACAGGGTGCCGCGCCGTGAGCATGGGTGGGGTTTTGCCGTGTGTGTGTTTTGTGCACAGCCCATGTTACATGCATTCCTCTGGGCAGGGGCTCTTATGCAAGGGATGAGCTCCTTGCATGTGCTCGCCCTCTGCAGAAATCCTCGGTTGGAGGCCAGCTCCGGCTCTCGGATTGCTTCACGGGGAGAACTTTCCTTCCTCATACAGGCGGGGGTCGGGTTATTGGGGGTGCTTTGAAGGGTTTTTTTTGTTTTTTTTTTTGGCTTTCTGGCTCAAGATTGTCAGATCAGGCCTTCGGAGCTCTGGCGACTTTGATCAGAGGGAAGAACCTGTTTCCTGGCGGCTCTGACACCGAACATCCCTCATGATGGGATTGGGGAGGGGCTGCGCTGCCCACGAAAGTGCGATGGGCCGAGCAGCTGCAGACTTTGCAGGCACTTATGAAGGATCAGGGCTGATCTCCTCTTTCATTAAAAGACACTTATATGCTGTTGGCTGTGCTTTGCAATCGGAGCTCCCCCCCCCCCCCCCCCACAACCATACACACACACACGGGTCCCTGGACACACTGCCCTCATCTGCTTCTGAAAAGACCCCAAACAGTGCCAGATGGAGGGGGGATGGGGGAGGGGAGAGAGGCGAGATTCGGTCTCTTGGTTTTTCGCCATTGTTTACCTTCCTCTGCTCCTCAGCCTTTTGTCCTGGACTTTGAAAAATGATACAACTGGCACAACATATATTAATTTATACCAGTTATCTTTGTCCCTGTGTATAATGTGGTCAGATTGATGTTACTGCAGCCTGCAGTTAGAGACAGATGAAAATACTTAGCTTGTGGGGGTCTTCCCATTTTATGGAAAGAATCAGCTGTATTTACTCCTTAAAGGGATTAGAAAGCTGAGGGGAAACTCTTGCATTACTCAAGAGGAATTTACAATTATATAGTATTTTTTTTAAAGATGTCAGCACTCAATAAAATGAGTACTTAAAATAGAGATTTGGTTTTTTTTTTTCTGGTGAGGCTTTAGGGTTCTGGATTAGAATGAGAGGCCTCGAAATTGAAATCTTCCTCAGGCACCAAGACCAAGGGGTTGATTCACCCTTGGCGGTTTTGGCCTCAGGAGGTGAATGACAGACAAATGCTAGGTTTTTCCTGAATATCTGCTGCGAAAATTACAAATTCTGCAGAATTCTGCAGACTTTATTTGTTCAGCTAATACAATATATTCACTGTCTGAGTAATAATTAAATTATAGTACGATACAGAAACAAGTTATTACTCAGAGATGTAGATTTTTTCAATTTTTTTATGCAGAATTTTCATGTACTGATTCTCTCACCCTTCCCCATGATTAAGGTTAAAATTTATTTATATGCCGCCCATATCCGGGGTGGCTCACAACGAAACATACACAATAAAACATAGGTAAATAAACATAATAAAACAACATAAAATAAGCATCATTAGCATCACAATAAAACTAACATCCAATCAATCCCATCTCATGACAACATCTGGACAACGGGGCATGCTCAACGACCCTCCCCAGCTCCTTATGGCTTGAAGCCGGTCCCCATGCTTGATTTCTCCTCCTTTTCTGGTTATTCCCACAATTTGCTCATTAACACATACACGCCCATTTCTCTGTCTCTCTCACTCTAACCACAAGGAAAACATTCAACTCTCTTTGCTCCTCCCCCCTGCTCAGACTCTCTACCCGCCTGTTTTCTCTTTCCCCCACTCCCAACTTTCTCTGCAAGGCTTGAACCCATCCCCAGTTTTCCTTCTCTGCTCCCCCAATTCTCTCCCCTAGCTTTCGCTCTGTCAGCCACCCTCCCCTTTAGAAAGGCCCCCAAACTTTTTCTCTGCCCCCTCGGGCTTGAGTTAGTGTGGCGGTCAGACAGAGAGAAACCTTCCCCCCCCCCCCCCCCCAGTTCTGTCCCTACACCCCAGCAAGATCCCTCTAGCTTTCTATCTGTCTACCACCCCCCTCTTTAGCAGGACTCCCTGCTCTCTCCCTGCCGTCTACCTCTCTCATTCAGGTCATGCAAGCCAAGTTCGAGGCTGCAGGCTTTTCTGTTTTGGCTTTCGTCGGCTAATGCTGACTCTCCTAACTCTTTTTCAGTCTGCAAAGGTCACTTCCAGCTGACTCAAGACACTATTGCTTCCTCTCTTCTGACCTGCGCAGGCCTCCACTGCTGCTTCTACTTCCTGGTCCCCGCGCCTAATTCTGTGAGGCAAATGCAGACTTCTGCATGAGAGGGGAATTCTGCGCACATTCTGCGTAACTGAGCAACGCAGAATCCCCCCAGGAATAATTAAATGGCTAGTCAAACCTGATACCTGATACATGGCTTTTATTCATCCAGGGACTCTACCCTGAATATATTTACTCCAGCTCAGGGCAGGAGTAAATTCGGCTGGCTTCCCCTTTGGCCTGTGTTGATCCCACTATTTCTTATGGGAGAAAGTGTAACTTTCTGGTTTCTTTTTCTCCCATGGATTTCCTTCACTCTGTCTTATTCCATTGGCTTGAAATCAGAAAAAAAAATGCCTCAGGAAAAAGTTGGAAAAAAAATCCCATTTGGAGCCGTTTATGGCGACTGCAAGAGATTGTCAGTCATGATGACCATCGCACACTGCAGCATTTGTCTGTTGAAAAAATGTCACAGTTCCACAATTTCATTTATACTTGGTAGAAGAAACAAAGACCTTTCCGGCTTCGTATTTCTCCTGGAGTAGTAGAAATCTTCCTCATCCTGTGCTCATGGCCTTCCCTGATATCTTCTGACTGGGACCCCATCGCACCAGGAACTGTTCCGTTTCCGGTAGTAACAGCACAGCATGGAGGGACTGCGCCATCTCATCTCATTCTGGCAAGCCCAGTTTGTGTGAGAAGCAAAGTCGCACACTGAGCACATTTACAGCTGCACGCCAAGGAAATCAGCATTTTACCTGAAACATGCTGGGCACCCAACCTCAGACGCTTACCATGTACAAAGCAACACAACGTGGATGACAAAGATGGCCACATAACTCAAGCCTTAGCAATGACTTTTGTCATCAGTATAGAGCAGCCTTTTGGCATAAAGACAGCACAGACGGCAGCACATCTAGATCTCCAAAAGCAGGGTTTCCCAAGCCTGTCCTGGGGACCCACAGTCAGTTGGGTTTTCAGTATTTCCATGAGATACGTTTGCATATACTGAGTCTCTATGATATGCACATGTATCTCATGCATATCCATTGTAGATATCCTAAAAACCCAACCAGCTGGGGGGTCCCCAGGGCAGGTTTGGAGAGCCCTGTCCTAAAGGTTTCTCATGATTCATAGGTGCTAGGAAAATGATTTGGGTTTTTAGATGTAATTACTCATCTTTCCAAACCTGGGCGCAATGAGAGTTGTATTCAGGTACAGTAGGTAGCTCCCTGACCAAGAGGGATTATAAACCTGATTTACGAAGGCTTTTCTCCCCTCCTGTGTTCATGGGATAGCAGATAAGGCCCTAAGTTTGTATTGTATCTGAGGTAATGGAGGTTGAAGTGATTTGCCCAAGGTCACAAAGCATCATCAGTGGGAGAAGTGGGGATCTGAACACTGTTTTCTTTGGTTCTTAATGGGCTGCTCTAACCATTCGGCTACTCCCAGGGCTGGTCTTAGGAAGGTGTGGGATCCAGAGAAAATCGACCGCAGCAGAGCCTTGACAGGCTGAAATTTTAGTGTTGGGGATGGGGCTATCAGGGTGATGTGGGGGTCCCCTAACGTGCAAGGCTCAGGGTGATTGCCCTTATTCTCCCTCCCTAAGGATGGCCCTGGCTACTCCTCCACTCCTAAAGAGGCAGAATACAACTATGCAAGGAGGATGGCCACCTCCAAGCAGTGAGAAAGAAGGGACCTAGAAGGTGAAGAACATCGTGGGAGGATGCAGAGGAAATTGCTAGCCTTATGGATGAGAGGGCCTGCGTCTCCCTGTTGTGCCCTTCTGCTGGAATCTGTGGCACTTGGTACCGGCTGAACTTCAAGCTGTGCAACCTGAGAAAGAGAGAAGGCAGAAGAGGAGCTGCAGGCACTTCGTGGTATCCCTCTGCCACAAATTCGGTGAGGGCAGAGCCAGATTTAAGATTTTGGCACCTACTGGCAGGACTGGAAAACAGGGAGATGAGAGGCCCAGAGGTACCATGGTGATGATGCCCCTTTGAAGAAGTGCTGGCACGGGGCTCTAAAGCAAGCAAGACCGGGCTCCTCTTTGGCCTGGGTATTTGGCACATTCAAAATCTGGCACCCGAGGTAGTTGCCTATGCCTGAACCTGAGCCTCGGTGAGAGGTTTGAAGCACTGCATTCTCCTCGCCTGCAGTTTGTACCTTCTTGACCTGGAGCCATCCTGCAACCCAGAGTTAGTGCAACCTCACTGGTGCTGAGTCCTTGCAAAGTCTCACTACAAAGTGTGCAAGAAGGCTGCATCACCCCTTATTCGGCCTATGCCAGTCAAGTATTGCTCAGACATGTGGTGCATAGCCTCAGCATTAGCCTCCTGGCCTTCATGCATGGCACATAACTTAGTTACTCGTTAAGCTTGCTGATTCTTGAGAGGCGTCACTAAAGAGGTCAACAGTTCATATTGTTGCTCTAGATAAGCCTGCAAGCATGCATCATGTCACCTGTCTAAATCCAACTGCTGCAGATTACGCTGTAGGAATGACTGTCTCACAAGAACCTCTCCAGGGTGCTACCTACCCCTTGGATTGACTCAGGTGACGCAGGAGGAGAGGGTGGAGATCTGATCTGAAAGGAAGCCTGTCACAATGTGGGCAGTGTAAAGGCTGCGTTGGCCCCCTCCCCCCTCCACTTCCAACATATGGCGCAATTGCAATGACTTCATTCGAAAAGCAGATTTTATTGGTTGGATAAAATTGGCCGCAGCCCATAAGCATTGAATAAACGGCAATTAGCAAGCATAACTATAACATCATTGTAACTATACACAACTGCATAACTGATCATAACAAAGTTACAGGTCGATCCAGTAAGGCCGCGGTAGAAACAGTGCGGTAGTGTCAGGCGCACCCTTTTTCCCCGCACGCACAGTTCTCTTCACTAACTCCCCGATACTCTCCTCTAATCGCATGCAAATGCATGCCGCGGCTTTAAAGCGGTAGGGAAGGGTTATGGCCGCGTAACCCATTTTACTGTATAGGCGCTTAATACAGCGCCTATACAGTAACCAGGGTGCGCTGGTACCTGTCATTTCAAATGACATTTGAAATGACAGGTACCAGGAAGTGTAAAAATCAAAATTTTTAAATTCTTGTCGGAGGGCCGCGTGGGTCCAGGCGGCCGGCGGGATCCGGGGGGGCCGGTGGTCGCGTGTTAAATCTAGGCCGCGGGCGGGTGGGCGCCTGTTCCGGGCGGCGGGGGGTGGACGCGCGTTAGTTTCAGACGGCCGCGTGGGTGCCGGCGGCGGCGGGAGCCGGGTGGTCGCGTGTTAAATCTAAGCCGCGGGCGGGTGGGTGCCTGTGCCGGGCGGCGGCAGCGGCGGCGGGGGGACACGCGTTAGTTCGAGACGGCCGGCGGGTGGTCGCGTGTTAAATCTAGGCCGGGTCCGCACAGGCGCGCATTCACTGCCGGTGGGGGCTGCCTCTCCCGGCAGCCCCCACCGGCAGTGAATGAATGCGCGCCTGTGCGACCCCTGCGATTCGGCGCTCAAGGCAGTCACATGCCGTGACGTCACGCCTTGAGCGCCGAATCGCAGGGGTCGCACAGGCGCGCATTCATTCATCCAGGCGGAGGAGCCGGTGGCGAAAGCAGCCGGCTCCTCCGCCTGGATGAATGAATTCATTCACTGCCGGTGGGGGCTGCCTCTCCCGGCAGCCCCCACCGGCAGTGAATGAATGCGCGCCTGTGCGACCCCTGCGATTCGGCGCTCAAGGCAGTCACATGCCGTGACGTCACGCCTTGAGCGCCGAATCGCAGGGGTCGCACAGGCGCGCATTCATTCATCCAGGCGGAGGAGCCGGTGGCGAAAGCAGCCGGCTCCTCCGCCTGGATGAATGAATTCATTCACTGCCGGTGGGGGCTGCCTCTCCCGGCAGCCCCCACCGGCAGTGAATGAATGCGCGCCTGTGCGACCCCTGCGATTCGGCGCTCAAGGCAGTCACATGCCGTGACGTCACGCCTTGAGCGCCGAATCGCAGGGGTCGCACAGGCGCGCATTCATTCATCCAGGCGGAGGAGCCGGTGGCGAAAGCAGCCGGCTCCTCCGCCTGGATGAATGAATTCATTCACTGCCGGTGGGGGCTGCCTCTCCCGGCAGCCCCCACCGGCAGTGAATGAATGCGCGCCTGTGCGACCCCTGCGATTCGGCGCTCAAGGCAGTCACATGCCGTGACGTCACGCCTTGAGCGCCCAATCGCAGGGGTCGCACAGGCGCGCATTCATTCATTCACTGCCGGTGGGGGCTGCCGGGAGAGGCAGCCCCCACCGGCAGTGAATGCGCGCCTGTGCGGACCCGGCCTAGATTTAACACGCGACCGCCCGCCCGCCGGCCGTCTCGAACTAACGCGTGTCCCCCCGCCGCCGCTGCCGCCGCCGCCCGGAACAGGCACCCACCCGCCCGCGGCCTAGACTTAACACGCGACCACCCGGCTCCCGCCGCCTGGACCCACGCCGGCCGCCTGGACCCACGTGGCCCTCCGACAGGTATTTAAAATTTTTTATTTTTTCTTCTGACAGGTTTTATGTGTCCCACATCATTACATTTTCTCGATCATCTCTGTATCGCTTTTTTTTTAAATTGTGTTTTATTGTTTTTGAGTATCTTAAGCGGTGTCGATGGATTTATTACTAGACTCACAGTCCTAACTCCTACTAGGGGGAGGCGGTAAACTAACACGTTACGGCCGCGGCAAAACAGTGCGTTACTAATGAGAGAACCTGAGCGCGCCTTACGGTATCGGAGGGGAATAGCTAATTCCTTCATTATACAGCTAATTCGTTCATTTACATGCCGGGTGCGGGAAGGGTTACGCGTCTGTTTTAAGAAGCACTACGGATGCGCAAAATTGGAGACTGTATCGCTGGTTTGCCTTACGCGTCCGAATTGTGCGCAGCGAGCTCGTTACAGACGAGAAATCTTCAACTGAACTTTACTGGATCGACCTGTTAGTGACTAGCGATGGCCCCCCCCCCCCACGCTTCTAAAAGTTGAAGGTATGAAAATCAGCTGAGGCGGGTGCACACCCCTTGGCCGTATAAGCCGCGGAGTTGTCCTTTGACCCCTGGCCGTTGAAGCCATAGCGTCCGTCGACCCGACCGTGGAAGTCGGGAACGTTTGTTCTAATCGCCTCGCCTCGGCATCTCTTGCTTCTTCCCTCTCGACCGTCGAAGCGTCGAGGGACTGCGCCGGCTCTGCTAGGCTGCTTGCCCAGTCCGAACCGCCTATTGGACTCTCCTAAATGCAGGGGGGGGGGGGGTTGTTGTTGCTTGTGCCAGTCACCATGCCGCTACGCAACGCCAAGGGCTGCGACAGGGCCAGAAGATCTGGCCCTCTATACTGGTTCTATCTGTCCTAATGAGAAAAAACGGGAGGGTGGGAGGGAATGAAGCAGCTCTGCACAGGACGGAAAGGAGGGGCTGCCCGTGCTGGCTCTCCCTTTTCTACTCCCTTCCCCTCCGCCCCCTTCCCCCCCCCCCCCCCCCCCTGCTTAGCCCTGCCTACCTTGCCTTACCCGCCCCATTGTGCCCTGCTCCCTAACGGAGGAGGCGCAGGGCTCCTTCACCAAAGGATTGTGGTGTGGGCTTCACTTCAGCCTCTTTATCTGTTGGCTGTGATGGGAGGGGTGTCTTCACTTGTACCCATATCTATAACTCCCCTTATCTAATATGTGAGGATTGAAGGAAGGGGAGTGAGTGCACCGAAACCTCTGGCTCAGAGCTGCCAGGATCTTACTGCATGACAGGGACATCAGAAAGGCTTCTTTTATTCAGAGAACATTTTAATGGTTTTATTCACTGACTTGCACAGATATTCACTTCAGCCTTCTCGCTGGTTGCAAAATGGGTGAATCAAATCCCATCAGCAAATTCTTGCCTCATGCACCGCCCTGCTACAGACCAGATATGGCACAGGCATCAACACACACACACACACACACACACACACGTATTGCATGAGCAGCAGCAGTGCAAGTTTCCAATTTTATCCCACCTTAGAAAACAATATTCACCTCTCATCTTTTAAACCACAAAATAGACATCGGTATAATTATATGTGTCCAAGACTGTAGTAATATCAAATATATACAATAGACAAATTCTGTACATTGGAAGGTATACTGACTTCTCAGAGTATTAGGGAGACCTGCTATATGCAGTCATATTTATAGTACACAATTTAATATACACATTTCACTTACTACCCTCCTTAGTCCCGTAAACACAACAACTCCTAAACTTACAAATGCACATCCATATGTTCTAAAGCACAGACATCAAAATATAAAACAGTTCATACAGGCACTGATACCACACATTAGGCTGTAACACTAATAAAACATTTAGTTAAATACAGTTTTTAAAAAACTGCAGCATTTGTTTTTTCTGGCAAGCCAAGGTGATGGTAAGTGGGGAGGAGTGAGACTGGGTCCCTTCTGGGACGTCGCCACTGCTCACAGAAGGAGGATTTAAAGGATTTTGTAGTTCATCAGCCTGCTGCTTCCTAATTTTCCTCTTTCTACGGTTTGTATTTGGAAAAGGGACACAGAAGTGCTTTGGAGCATATTTAAATAAGGCAGTGTGGTGGCCGAAATGTGGACAAGTGTATTTGGCTTCTTGCCTTGAGTCTGAGCTGACATCGTGGTAAGACTCTGCTCAATGCGCTTCCTTTGCCTAATTCCAGATGTTGGGGGTTGTCAGGAGAGTGAGTCTGCACATCTGAGAAGGACTAATGAGGCTCATGCGTATTGTAAAGGAGAATGTATTACACAATTCTGAACAGAGGCCAGTCTGAAAGAGTGCGCGAGGAGCACTTATTTGCTGTTCCTGAACTACGTAAAGCCTATGCATTTGTTTTTTTTAAAGATGGGGGATGTGGTTATTTTTACACAACAAAGTCAATGAATAACTTTCTGCTGAAAAACTTAAAAGTCCCAGAGCAGAAAATGATATGACGTGCATCCATTCTGTACAACTTGCACACATCTGTAGCATGATCCTTCTCCTTCTCCCCCTCCCAGAAAGAAACAATACTGCCAGTTACATCCATAAGATGTTAATTTCTCTGTCTTAGCTGGACATTCAAGGCAAGCCTCAAAAACTGAAGCAAACAGCTAGAAACAAGTTCCTTCTTAGCTCTTGGCAACAGAACTGTTTGTTGTCTTGTGTCTGATTTTGCAGTTGTACTGTTGCATCATTTTGTACTCGAATCACATTGCCGTTTTTATGGCACCAGATGTTGAGGAATCCAGGAAGGAGGAGAGGAGACTGTAACATCTTTGGCTATTGTATTTACTCTGAGAAGAAATATTTATTTATTTATTTGATTTAGATTCCGCCTTTCAGACACTTCAGAGTGGATTACATTCAGGTTCTGTTTGTATTAAAGGTCAACAAACAAGTTATCGGTGACTCCTGTTTCTTGGAGTGACTTAATACATTTACAGTATAAACTATTTTACATCTCTTTAATACAGTCCATCCTTCAATGAGATTCAAAATAGATTACTCCAAGAAAAAAAGCTAATTGTTTAGATTCTACAGTGTAAACCAATTACAAACATCTAAATACAGAAAACCAACTAACAGATGCAGTGAACATCATCCACTCGGAGGCAGTTCCTTGCATCCACTTCCTGTCTGTAAAGAAATATTTCCTAACTTTACTCCTGAGTCTACCCCTTTTACCCTCATCCCATGACCCCTCGTTCTAGAGCTTCCTTTCCATTGAAAGATGCTCGCCTCCTGTGCATGGAAACCTTTGAGATATTTAAATGTCTCTATCATATCTCCCCTATCTCGCCTTTCCTGTAGGGTGTACATGTTTAGATCTTTAAGTCTATTCCCATATGCTTTATAATGAAGACCATAGCCCATTTTAGAAGCCATCTTCTGGACCTCCTCCAACCAGTTTATATCCTTTTGAAGGTGCGATCTCCAGAATTGTACACAGTATTCCAAGTGAGGTCTCACCAGGGACCTATACAGGGGCAATATCACCTCCCTTTTTCTGCTTACCATTTCTTTCCCAATGCAGCCAAGCATCTTTGTGGCTTTTGACATCACTTTATCCACCTGTTTGGTGCTCTTAAGATCATCAGATACAATCACTCCCATATCTTTTGTGCTTAGAAGAATTTCACTTCCAATAGTTATAATATAATAATTCTTCCTTTGGTTTCTGAATCCTAAATGCATTACTTTGAAATTTTTAGCATTATTTATTTATTTAAGCATTAATCTTAGCTGTCAGACCCTAGACCATTCCTCAAGCTTCTCTCCATCCCTTCTCATGTTTTCTATACCTTCCCGGCTGGTATCATCTGCAAAAAGACAAACCTTTACTAACAATCCTTCAGTTATGTCACTCACAAAAATGTTGAATAGAACTGGTCCAAGGACTGATCCCTGAGGCACTCCCCCCCTCTGAGTATTCTCCGTGTACCACTACTCTTTGTTACCTCCCACTCAGCCAGTTTCTACCCCAGTCAGTCACTCTAGGTTCCATGCCAAGGGTGCTCAATTTATTTACGCCTCCTGTTCAGTACTGTGTTCAAGGCCTTACTGAAATCCAAGTACACTACAACTAGTGCTGTCCCTTGATCCAGTTCTTTGCTCACCCATTGAAAGACATGGATCACATTTGTCTGACAAAATCTACCTGTAATAAAACCATGCTGCCTCGGATCTTGCAATCCATTGGATTCCAGAAATTGCACTATCCTCTGTTTTAGCAGCAGTTCCATTAATTTGCTTACCGCAGAGGTCAGACTAACTGGCTTGTAGTTCCCAGCCGCCTCCTTACTTCCACTTTTATGATTAGGGAATCCATCCGCCCATCTCCAGTCCTCTGGAACTACCGGTACTTCTTATTCTAAAGAAGCATTGAAAAGATCAGCCAGTGGAGCTGCCAGGACTTTTCCAAGTTTGCTCGCCACCCTTGGATGTATCCCATCTGGCCTCATCACCTTTGCTACTTTAAATCTAGTTAGCTCCTGAAGAAAAATCGATTGAGATATACTTTGCTTCCAATCTTATTTGTATCGTTTTGTGTGGTCCTGCTCCTGTCCCTTCCACAGTGAACACCGAGCAGAAATATTTATTAAGCAATTTTGCTTTTTTTTTCTCTCATCTTCTGTATATTCCTTCCTTTCACCGTTGAGTCTCAGAATGCCACTTTTGCACTTCCTTCTATCACTAACCTATCTTAAAGAAGTCTCATCCCTCTCGTTTTATTACATTTTCTATTTTTTCTTCCGTTTGAATTTTTGCGTTCCTGGCTACTTTCCCGGCCTCTGTTAGGTTTTACAGATAGTTTTGCCTGTGTCTTCCTCTTTTTGTGATTTATTTATTTATTAAAGGCTTTTCTATACCGAATTTCTTGATACAAATCAAATCAACTCGGTTTACATCAAACAATAAGGAACTATAACCAACCAAACAGTAAAAACAATTTGAAGGAGAGTAAAGTTACATTATAACAGGGATGTGTAACTTGGAGGAGGAAATAAGAGGGGGACGAGAGATTAAGATATACATTGGAGTATGCGAAGGTGACAAGTAGATGACCTCATGATAAATTTGTAAACATTCTCTTAAAATTTATATACACAGCTTAGCGTCTGTTAAAGTGATCTCTTGTAATGTATGAGCGCTAACCTTTTCAGCCACTTCTTTGGAAAACCACAGTGGCCTCTTTTTCATCTTTCTTTACTTTCCTAACGAAAGGATAGTCGCCCTCATAATACCCTTTGTTTAGTTTTGGTCGCTGCTTCTTCTACTTCCCCTAGATTTTCTCATCCTGCTAACGACTCCTTGAGGTATTCCCATCCATTTTAACAAAATTAATTTTTCTGAAGCCTTCATCTGCTGCGCTCCAGGCCCACATGGTACCACTGTATATACTGTAACCCAAAAGACAGGGATAAACACCTCAGACACCTGTGAATATTCACTTAAAAATCTCAGGAAAAAAGTGCAGAATAAAGGGAAGAAACAAAGAGTGGGTACCCCGTGCAGTAAAATACATCCCAGAAATACATCCTAGAAAAAGTAAGAAAAATCATGAATCTACAGACACTACTCCTAATGGATGAAACACTGAAAGAAATATTCCCTGCCCCTCCAGTACTAGCTTTCTGGTAACCCATAATCTAAAGCAAAAACTAGTAAGAAGCTGCAAACAAATCCAAAAATAAAATGGTACAAACCCTGCAGGATACTGTACTACATACTGTGCCAGGACATATCACAAGTCCCTACAGTTACAGAAGAATAAGGGATCTATTTCATGGTTCTCTATAAATGTCATCTTTACAGCATTGTTTAATATAGAAAGCATGAAAAGGGATGCTACATCGATGAAATGGGTCAGAAGTGAAAGATGAGCATAAACTTTCATATAGACAAGATAACATAGTGATTTCCAAACCTCTCCTATTGACTTCCCAGCCAGCCAGGTTTTTAGGATATCTGCAGTGAATCTGCATGGGTCTGACTGATGAGCTTTCTCGCATCCTACGTCAGTGGGAAAATTCTGTGATAATTAGCCCATATGTGCCCTGACAGCTGACTGATACTGGTAGAAATATTCACACTTTACAAGATAGCTGTCTTTCACAAAAGACAGGCGAGCACTAAAAAATAATTCTTCTGACCCATGCGTAATGTGTAGTCTTGTCAATCCGGGTCCCAATGAAAAATGATCCCAGGCCACATCACAACTGATTCAAATTAACATTCTTGTTAACATCGACAGATAAGGCAAGAAGTGACTCAGAACTGAGGCTGAATTGCTTTGCCCAAGCCCTCTCCAAAGTGATCCGGCTAGAGCTAGACTAAGGCACTTACAGGCCGACACAATACAGTGCGCTCAGCTGAGTGCACCGCTTAACCCGCGCGTTGGACGCGCGTTCCCAACCCCTCATACTATAAGGGGTTTAGCACATCCAAAAGGCAGTCCAATTCCTCCCCCCCCTCAAAACTAATAGTGCTTGTCACATGCAAATGCATGTTGATGAGGCTATTAGCTATTCACCCCAAAGAACCAAAAAAAAAAAAAAAATGTTCTCCTGATCCACACATTTTAATGCTCAGAAATTAACGCCAGCCTAGAGCAGGCATTAATTTCCGAGCAGCCCAAAAAACGTGTACAGAAAAGCAGAAAATACTGCTCTTCTGTACGTCCTCCAACGTAATATCCAACTTAAAATGAGCGTCCGTTTCCCTAACCCGCTGACAGCCACCTCTCCTGGGCGTCAGCTGCCGAGGAGGCGCTGGGGGCGTGCAGCAGTCCCTAGCGCCTCCTTTTTAGCTCGACCCCTCACTTAAATATTGTATCGAGCGCCCAGGAGGGGCGGCTGGGCGCGCATTGGGAAAGCGGGCACCCAACGCCGAACGCCCGTTTTCCCGCGCGTGTCTTTATTGCGTCGGCCTGATTGGCAGGGAAACAGGGGCAAAGCTGAGACTGCTGCATCTTTACAGTCACCGCACGAGATACAAATGTGAGATTTGAACCTTCTAGCTCTTCTGATCCATCCCTGACCTCACGGAGGAAAATGACCAGGAACCACGTTTGCAATTTTTGGCAGACATCTTATGTTCAGGTTTTGGCATTTGAAAGAGGGGATGGGGGATGCATCATACACCCCTTGGCAAAGCAAACATAACTTGGGGTGTTTCGTCACCACTGGGTAGCTTAGAAGTGGCAAAGAGGGGTTTGGGATGGAAATGACACTGCCCCCTCCCCTCCCCCCACCACTAATATATAAATAATAGTTTGTAAGACAAATGATTCATGAATTCTAACAGGGGATGGGGGGGGGGGAGGGGTTTGCTGGAGGTAGGAGGGGAGAAAAGTGGCTGTGGTCCATCTTTACAAAAGTGGTAACAGAGCGGATTTTGGAAACTACAGGCCGGTTAGCCTCACACGGGTGGTGGGAAAATTAATGGAGAGAGACTGTCCCGAAGGAAAGGGGAGTGAGCTAGCTACAGTGGGTTGCAGAATCCGAGGGAGCATAGTTTTTTCTAGAAGAAAGATGGTATCAAATGAATCTGATCTTTTTTTTTGGTTGGATAGCTAGAGGAGCAGATCAGAGGTGCGCGCCGGAATGAGGTTCACCTTGTATTTCAGCAAAGCTTTGGCTCCCGCTCCACCTAGCAGACCCATGAATAAAACGAAGAGCCTGGGCGAGGGTCCCAAGGTGGGGGGGAATGGATTAGAAATTGGTGGACTGAGAGGTGACAGAGGAGCTCGTTCTGAGGAGAGGAAGGTGATGAGTGGAGTGCCTCAGGAATTGGGTCTGGGGCCCGGCTCTCTTTAATATCTTTGAGACCAGTATTGTGGAGGGGATCTGAAGGAAGAGTTTGCCCTTTTTTTTGCGGATGACGCTAAAGATCTGCAAAAGAGTGGACACCCACGAGGAAGCAGACAGAATGAAAAGTGATCGAAGACAGCCTGCTTGCATGGTCGGAGGTTTGGCAGTTGAGATTCAGTATCAAAAAGCACAGCGTCGTGCATTTGTGGGGGCAGAAATCCACAGGAGTTGTAGATAACATGGGGGGATTGAGAGACCGGGAGAGACACCTCGGAGTGATAATATCTGATGATCTGAAGGTAGGGAAGCAATGGGTCAAGGCAGTGACCAGGGCCAGAGGCTTGCCTGCCTGCACAGAGAGAGGCATAACCAGCAGGAAAAAGGACCCTGTTACAGGTCTTTGGTGAGGCCTCACCTGGAGTACCGTGTCCAGTTCTGCAGACCGTATTTCCAAAAGGACGGAGACAGGATGGACGCGGCCCAGGGAAAGGCAACCAACATGGTGCACAGCCTGCATCAAAAGACACAGGAGGTCCTAAATATATATACCTTAGAGGAGAGGAAAAATAACGCGCACAAAGCAGCAGTTACAACCATAAACAGAAGGCAAGGAGGTAACCTGTCCGGAGCAGCAGCTACAACCCTGAATCCCTTGCTGGATGGACCATTTTAGGTTTTATCTGTCATCATTTACCATGTTACTATGCTCTTATGGAGCAAATATGAATTTAAATATTGAGGGGATTGATGGAGGGAGCTGATGATGATTCCTTTCAGATCCAGCTTCTGTACTATCTGTGTTAGCTTTAGGACAGGAGTTAAACTAGGACCTGACCAGAATTTCCTGACTGATGAGGTTTGTGGCACGATATCCGTACAGTTAAAATTCCAGTGCTGTTTCGCCTGAGCCATATTTGCACTGGTGCTCGATTTCAACTGCTTTTCCAGCTGGGAAGTGTCAACGTAGCAGTGCCAGCCTCTCCGTGGTTTTATATATATATATATATATATATATATATATATATATATATATATATATAAATTTTAGATCTCATTTCAAGGTTTGTTGTTCAGGTAAACCTGGAAACTGAAAGAAAGACAGATAGAATCTGCAAGAGGTGGAGAAACTGCAGGAAAATCATTTTCTTTACATAAAAGCAGGCTGCAGTGCCAGGAATCATGGGAACTGAGTGCTGGAATGAGAAGAGATGAGGGGTGAAAGTGACAATCCTGGAGACATGGAAAGGGTTCTGGCTCCCAACAGGGGACTCTCCTGCTGAAAATGCAAACCTAGCAACACAGAAGATGCCAGTAAGATAAAGCTATTCGGCCCACCCAGTCTGCCCGCACCCCTGCCTACACTGCTTTGGCTAAGGATTATCCCCCAGCTGTCAGCCGGAAGCTTGGCTCTGCTGGGCAGCATAGACGCATCAGCCTGCCTGAGAGGAGCAGAGCTGCGTGTACAAGCACAGAGCTGATGCAAAATAACACCATGGCAGAGGGGAAGTGGAAACGTTGGGCTAGGATGGGGGAAGTTACCATGGTATGCCTGCATGTGTTGCAATCCAGAAATCAAAACCGAAGTGGGGGAGTCAGGATCCTCAGTGTTCTAGCTGTATCTGAATGACTGACTGGTAAGGAAGTTTATTCAAACGGCTTACGGAAAGTGCGGGATTCGTATTCGCACGGGCGTGGAAATGCATCGAGTTAATAGCAGGACCGCAGCTTGGCGGCTTGAGTGTGAGGTTTTCCCAGCGATTGCTTCTGTCTGTAGCTACCTCTTCCCTCCGCCACCTTGCACCCAGAGCTGAATTTCCCGTCACGCACATGTTCAGAGGGCGCCATGTGTCTTTAAGGGGGTGGGTCCAAGGGGCAATAACTGCCAGGCACGGAGGAGGAGGAGGCGCCATCCACCCTGGCATATCTTTAGACAGGGCCCCCTCCCTCATCACAGGGAGACCACAGGGAGACCTCCACCCCCAACACAGCTTCAGAGGGTGACCCCTTTCCCCTGGCCCTGCCTGGATCGCCCTGATACGGACTGAGCAGTCCAGCACTTTCCGGGCACATTTTTTGGCATCGGTCCCCCCTGAACGAATGGTTTGCCCCATCCGCTCTTTTGTCCTGGCTGAGACGTCCTGTTCTTCAGCCCTCTCCAGCTGTGCCCCCAGCTTCCTGCCATAACTGTTAGGGAAAGGGGGGAAAGCTGTGAGTCCACATGCAGTTTTACAAAAGTCAGAGAGGACAAAGATGTTGCTTCTATTAAGGACTTTTTTGGGCTTGATTTTTCGAAACAGCTTACATGCATAAAACTTGGTGTTAGGTCTGGAAGGGGGTTTTTAAAGATGGGGGCGGGGCGGCGTGGAGGAGGGGAACCACGTGCATGTGAACTTTTGATTCCTGAAAGTATGTGCCTGACTCTACACGCACACGTTTACACCTGCTCGGGAGTGCGTGTGCGCTTGTTATGTCGGCGCGGGTTGCACACATGCCTGGCAATTTTCAAAATGGACTTGCATGCATTATTCCGCTTTGAAAATTCTGCGTGTGCAGACTTTAGCCTTTCCACGGGATGCTTAAGATGACCCCCTCCCTTACACGCACAAAGGTCTATATTGGGCAGCGCAGGGAACGTGAATGTGCCCGGGTAACTTTAGGACAGCCTTGATGGATTCATGGATCCTTGTTGCTGTGGGCAGGTTGGCTCAGCCTATGGGGAAGGCCCCCTAGGTCTTTACCCTCAGGTACGAAAGGAAGAGACAAGTCTGGAGCTTCACCTATTCCAACCCCTTTCCCCTTGGGTTGAGCCCTCTGATTCCAGGAAGTGTCAGGCGAGAGTCTCTTAGGAAGCAGTGGGGGAGGGGGGGGGGGTGGTAAGTCCCAATCAGGCTAGGGTCAGAGGCAGCGCGGCAGGCAAGAAGGGTCAATGTCCAGGCTGTCAGTGGCAGGCGGCAGGCAAGAATGATCAAGGTCCAGGTTAGGGTCGAATCCAGAAGTCTTGTCTGAGGGCAGGAGAAGAGGACAAGGAGGAGGACTGACACAGCAGGGCAGGAAGGAAGACTGGGGCCGTATAAGACTAGGCTGGAGAGGCAAGGCAGACTGAGCTCAGGAACACAGAAGCAGCAACTCACACTACACTGGAATGTAGGGGATCTGTTGCTGAGGTGTTGGAAAGGCCCTTTTATAGGGCTGCAGTGGTGACATCATCAAGCATAGCCTATTTCCCGCCGCAGGCCCTTCAAAGGCAAGGAGGGTAGGTGTGTACGCGCCTAGGGAGATGCGCCGGTGGCAGCGGTTCTGGTGGCGTCCGGCCGCGCACAGGGAGCTCGGCGGCATATGCCACGGAGGAGGGTCCAGGGTGCATTTTTTTTCAGCCAGGCTATCTGGCTCCATTTTACCGGGTAGTATTCAGTCTAGGTGCTATAGGGGGGGTCAACTGTGTGGGTGCAGTGAGTGCCTCCAAGGAGGGGTCCTTTGTGTTGAGTTTAGCACCCCCCGAATAATATTGAAAAGTTGGCTGCTAGGCTCAGCGCTACCCAACTGATCCCCAGAATGCCTCTGCCCTCTGTTTGTACCTGGCTAAGTCTTGCCCTGTTAAAACGTTGCCGGGGCAAAATTGAGCTGGATGGAGGCGGGGGGAAACAACCAATTATAGGTTTTTCTCCAAGTAACTAAAATGTTTTCTGGACAGAGCCCTTGCAATGTGGACTCCACTGCAAATACAAGCGAAAGAAGACAATTTGTAGAAAGAAGCAGAAACAAAGCAAGAAACCTATCCACAGGCAGGGAGGGGGCAGGTTTTGAGGAGTGCATTGTAGCACTTGGGGGGGGGGGGGGTTGCAGATGCTTTGCATGATGGGTACATAAATAATTCAGCAGGGGGTGCCAGGAAGAAATCACAGTCCATCCGTGGACGAGAAAAACGATCTGGTGAGTAGTATAGGAAACCCATCCTAGGCAGGAGCGCTGTCGGAGGCTTTCAGCCCCTCACAGCCGTTGTGGTTCGTCTTGAGTTATAAAGCTTCCTGCAGGTTATCAGACTTTAATGGTGGCTAATGGGCCTATAAGAGATCAGCTGGATTGGCTTTTTGAAAGCTTTATTTTTTCTTAAGAGGCATTAATGATTCACTTAATTGACTGCAATGTCTGTGCCCAGTTCCTACGCTTGTCTGCGTCCTGGGCTTGCTGAAGTTTTGAGAAAAGTATCCATGGAGGGAGCGGCTCCCGGACTGAGGCAGTCGTCTTTCTTTGCTGCGGGTCCTTTCTGGAGATCTGAGATGGGAGCAGTTCATTCTGCATTAATGACCTGATTATGATGCAGAAATCAGAGGGCGTGGTACAGATTAAACGCACATAGGCGTTTAATCTGCATTGCCTATGACTTGGCTTCTTCGGGGAGGGGGGGGTGTCAGATCTTGCCGTTTCCTTCTTTCTCTCTTTTTTTTTGTCTTTTCCTAATTTTCTTCCTATTCCCCTCTCCCTAGAATGCCCTGGCAGGGTAGCGCAGGTCCTTTAGCTGGCTAAAGAAAACTGCCTTCCCGCCCTGGACAGCTGAGGTTCCCTTCCAAGCCGCAGCTGTGCACCCACCCCCCTTTGCCCTGACTGCAGGAGAGCCGCCCCTCCCAGCTCTAACGGAGGGAGCTGGAAACTCGGATCCCGCAGGGCTGGGGACTGAACTGTTTATTAGCAACCAATCAGCTTGGTGGTGGGGGGCAGGAATTGGCTCGTGCTTCCAAGGTACAGCAGCCCGTTCATTGGCCAGTGTTCATGCATCATCTGATTGCTCTTTATAATATTTCTGACGTGATGGGCTGGCATTACACACGTTTATGGCCTGGAGGGGATGACGTCTTCCACCATTGTGGAGATGTTGTGCCTAATGGGAGCTGGTTTTGGAGCGGTCGGGAGGCTGGGGGCTTTTTGTTTACTACTTTCGTTTATTTGGGTGGGTCTGGGCGGGAGTCGTCTTGTTTATTTAGATTTGATTTGCCACCTGTAAAACAAGGTATCCAAGCGGTTTACAATAAAATCAGACTCTGTGCAGTACAACTGACAAAGCTAACATGCCAGACTAAAAGTGGCTGGAAGAAGCTGCAGTGCACCACTGACTCAAGTAGCGGTTAGAGGCCTGGGAGAAAAGCCAGGGTTTCCAACTTTCAATGAGTTGGATTCAGCACCTATGCCAGTGGGGAGAGCCTTCCAGAGGGCCAGCGCCTGGTAGGGGAAGGAAGATGGAGAAGGCCTTTTTGAGATAAACGTAATGAGCGGTCAGGAGAGTAAGGAATTGGTTGTTGTGCTGGATCGAGTGGGGGCTCTGTCTTGCCTTACTGAGAGTGAGTGGGGTGAGGCAGCATTTCCTCTTTAAGCTGTTAATGCATTAATGCATCTTCTGATGTATTTGTAAGTTTGGGTGTGTTTTGTTATGATGCGGTAGCTATTTATTGTACATTTGGTGCTCTGTAAACCTCTTTGGGTTGAACTCTGTTCAAGGAAGGCGATATAGAAGTAGAGCCTAGCATAATATGAGAGGCTGGTTTCGTAACCTCGCGGATATCTCCTGGCCCTGGTCTTCAGTGCTGTTTTTTGATAAACAAGGACGTACAATGTTGTGCAAACTTATTGTAGTAAAATTCCCCTCCCCACTCATTGCCAGGGTGACACTCCTCATGGGAAAATGCTCACCCTGCTAACCATGTCGTTCGCCTGGAGAGACCTCACCCTTTGCTTAAATATCAGCTCTCCGTCATATCTATTGATGGTCTCTTGAGATGTCAGTGCTCTGCGGGCCCGCATTTCGGGAGGTCTGCGCCCAGGTTCCTTGCTAGCTTATCACAGCTGTAACACATGACAAAGAATGTCTGTATAACCATGTGGCAGCAACATAGGTTGCAGTCTAAAGCTGTTTCTTTTTAGGAGGTAATTACATTAATCTAAGTCCAAATGCCAACATAGGATGTGATTATAACTCAGACATTACCTTAAATACAAGCTGCATCCAGTGCAAATTAAAGAGATGCCGTCAGGGTTGGTAACATCTTGTTATCCCAGGATCCATTTGTATTTAGTTGTGTCTTTGTTTCTTTCTTCCTTTTGACTGTGCTTTTTTTTTTTTCCAAGTACTGCTAAAGAAATGTGAGTTTCTGGATTGTAGCATTATCACACAATTTGCATAAGTGTTGGTGTTGTGTAGTAGTTGGCAGATAGCGCCATTTAAACGCTCGTTTTCCCAAGCCTGACAGTGTTAAGAGGAGTCCACCTTGTTTACATGGTTTTGAGCAATGCAGACTACGTCTGTGCGTAGGGGAAGGCTGTAATGGGTTGGCAGGGCAGGGCATGAGAGGCGGCCATTTTATTCTTGGGTAGAGCCCCACTGGGATCCCTATAAAGGAGTATGGCCTAGTGGTTTGTCAGGCCAGTGTACAGCACCCCCACTAGGATGCAGTATTGATTTATTCCTGCTGGTATATAAGCCAAATGACCCTTTAGTGTCCATGTGGATTTTTAGTTTGGATTTTGAGAGAGAAGGAGTGTTTCCTTTCAGTTCTCTTAAGTTTGTAAAGTAAAGGCCCAAAGCCTTGGCTGAGGAGTCTTAGAGAGTATAGTGAGCAGTTTTCAACTCACAACCAGTGCTTGGCAATACCTCTCTAGTGATCACTGCAGTAAATTATTCTGTGTGATTTTTGTTTGGGACTAAGCTTTTTCCACCCTTCCTGCCCAGAGAGAGGAGTAAAAAAAAGAGGTTTTCTTAGTGTCCCCGTAGCTAGTCCGGGAGTGGATACCCAGCTGGTAGCATCACTGGGAGGAGAGAGGGGAATCTGAGCTACTATTCTGAATGTTCACAAACAGCGAACATCCAAGGAGATGCCCTTAGGGGACAGATTGGAAAATTCAAGATCAAGCAATGGAGCTCGGGTATTGTAAAGAGGACCCCAGCAGTGGGTGAGGAGGACCCCATGTTTACAGTTTCATCCAGGGAGGCTTCACATTCTGTTCAAGTTTAAAGAAGGGACCTAAAAGGGAGGGATTACGAGGCCACAGATTCACAGATGTACTGCTTTCATTTGCTTTGTGGTTATTCTATGAAACAGACATGTATCACGTGCCTTTTTTTCAAGTTTGAACTACTTCATCAGTGGAGTTTATGTTGGAACACCTTCAGCACTGCCCGGCTTCTTAGTTGGCACTCTGAAGTGGATTATATAGTTAACACCCAGGGTCTAGGAGGTTCACCCCCCACCCCACGGAGAACCCTCCAATTGGGGAAAAAAGAGAAAGACAGAATACTGTCAGAGATTTAGCCCTGGTATTGTGTATACCCTCTGGCTCTTTGAGAATCAGATGAGTTGGGGGTTACACTTGCAATAAATAGCACAGGTAATAATGTCCTGACTTCCTTCACTGCACTGACATGAAATATATCTAACACTAAAGCAGAGATGTCCAACTGCAGTCCTCGAGAGCCACAGAGAGGCCTGGTTTTTCAGGATATCCATGGTGAATGTGCATGAGAGAGATTTGCATGCACTGCCTCCACTGTATGTAAATCTAGCCCATCCATAATCATTTTGGATATCCTGAAAAGCAGAACTCTTTGTGGTTCTTGAGGACCGGAGTTGGCTATTAAGCTATTCAAGGCTTTCTCCCATTTTATGCCTGTGGGAAAAAATGCTTAGTGCACCTGGGCCTTATTGGAATGTCTGCATTCAGTTTCTCTTCCTCTTTAATTCGCAAATACACGTTAGACAAAACCGCAGACCTGTATTTACACACATGCCTGCTAGGCCTCCGTTTGCACAGCAGAGGGAAAATTCTGGGAGTGGAAAGTGGGGCACAGTGCTTATGTGTTAACAGAGTGCTAAAAAGTGACAGATGGGGAGAGGTAGTGAGATAAAAAGCCCAAGTCTCTGTTACGTCCTTTTATGTTAGTATTTGATCATTTTAATATCAAATATCTTATGTTCCTGGATAGCTCTGAAGCTGTCTTTTAGTGCCCCTGATCATAAGGTCAGGCCCTGAAAAAATGCTTCCCCATGCAGGTGTTGCCTTTCTCGTCTTTGTGATGCGGTATCTTGTACAGGTTTATTCCTGTCTCTTTTATATTCTGGCTTGTTTCACCACTCTAGCATCCCTCGCCACATTTTGTGCATGGAATACCGGGGCAATTTTTGGCCAGAGTCCGTACTGCTCTTTACCCGCTGACTCTACACCAGAGTTTGAAAGAGGGAGCACGCCCGTCGCGTCCCCGTTGAAACTTGCTGTAGGTACAAAGTTAGCCACAGACTTTTCCAGCTGCTTTGTGCGAGGGTAGGTTTTCCCATGGAAAGTCACGTGCGCAGACCAGAAAATGCAATCTGCAAGTGGGATGTTCCAGTGCCATCCCAAAGTGCGCTCCGGCAATCTCTCACCTAAATGCGGCTAAAAACAGGTGCGTTGTTCAACTGTGTGTGTGTGTACCTGGTGCCGGACTGAGGGAGGGCAGTTATCAGGGAGCCAAATCATTCCCGGAAATGGCTTTGAAAATAGTCCTCCACATATTTATCTATTTATTTTCTATATTTGATAAATTGCCTTTCCACCATAAACCTGAAGTCGAGTTACGAAGCAAAGCCACAACACACTGTACTAACAATACAAGAATAACAAATACAAAATATCACATAAAAAAAAACCTAAACAAAATACACATTCCTATCACCAAGTACTTTGATCCATACAATGGTAGAGCATCTGAAGACAAGAATCAGGGCTCAAAGATGGCCAAAAGAAGAGAAAATGAAGAGCACTCTTAAATAAAACAGGACCTCTTCCATCCGGGCACTTCAGCAGACAGGATTTGAAATTGAACTTGCCACTGAACCAGTGTAACTACTAACATGGTCTCTGGGCTTGACGCCTGTTAGAATTTCCGCAGCTCCATTCTGGAGAGGCCGGAGCCCTTTGACAATGTTTTGTGGTAGCCCTGGCTACAGCAAGTTGCAGTACTCACTCCTGCTTGGGTTCGGCGCATGAACAGTTGTTGGTAAATTTGTCTAGACAAAAAAGGCGCAAATCTCCGATGTACCGCCGGGAAATAAACGAAGACTGAATCGCTGATGAAATTTGGGAGGCTAGGAATAGCTTGGAATCAATAATGACTCCAAGATCACAGATCACCTCTCTTGGTTTCATTTCTACCCCATAACTGAGGGAAATACCATGAGGGTTCTGTCTCTCCTAGATATCCTTAATAGATCTGATTTTTTGGGGGTTTAAACGTAACATAGATGATGTGAACCAGCCAGCTATTCTTCTAAGCAGGAATTCTCAGTGGCTTCTGCTGCGGCCTGATCCTCCCCTACTGCCACACAAAGCTGAATATCATGAACATAAACATGAGAAGTGACACCAAATCCTTCACCTCTTTGTAAGCGATGGAGAAGTAGCCTAGTATTTAGTGCAGTAAGCTAAAAACCAGAGAAGCCAGGCTTCAACTACCAGGGCTGCTCCTTGTGAGTTTTTATAAGTCAGTTTACCTTCCATTGGTCTAGGTACAGGTGAATTTTCAAAGAAGTTACACATGGAAATGCAGCATACTATCATAGCAATTTTCAAAAGCCATTTACCCATGTTAAGTGCACTTAATGCAGATTAAACCGATTGGCAATTCAATGGCATATATTGAAGCAATTTTCAAAAGCCCACTTACATGAGTAAAGTGCATTTACACGTGTAAAACTCAATTTTAAGCATGTAAATGCTTTTGAAAATCAAACTCTTAGGGGGTCATTTTCTAAGCCTACCGCACGCGAAAAGGGACTTTTCGCGTGCGATAGGTTGCCGGGGGCGGGGAGGAGGCGGACAAGGCGGTATCTTCGCTGGCGGCGATAAGGTAAGCACCGTTATCGCCGCCAGTAGCGCGCCCGACCTTTCACGGTGGCGCTATTGGGTGCGAAAGCCGGCGGCGATAACACTGCGGTGGTGCGATCGCTGCCGGCTTTCGCAGGCCCGCCCCCCCGTTACCGCTGGAGTCACCATTCTCTGCGAGAATGGAAAATCCCGTCTTTAGATTGTAAATGGCATTTGAATGTGGACTTCCTAGTGACTAGGACCTATTTTAGGCTCCCCATCGCAAATAAATGCATTTATGGAACATGGACTGCAGTAACGAATAAATCTGTGCTAATGCCTCTGTTAATACAACACTTTAATTATATTTCTAGATGTGCAGTTAGACATGTTGCATTAAGAGCATGCAGTGAGGCACCTTTTTTTTTTTTTACAGTATTCACTAAAGGGTGTAAAGCCGGTCCACTTTCCAAAGATTTAACCAGCTAACTTTGGGAGCCAGCCAGGTTTTGCTTGTATCTGTTCTGTGATGGGGCAGGGCTGCAGGTAGGGCAACTGCCCAGGGCACCAAGTCGGGACCTGGGGGTGCCCCGCTACCCTTTAATGTCAGTCTGTCAGCCTGCCACCATGCAAGCCCAAAAGGATGGAGAACACCCAAAGCAACCCTTACCCTGGATGACATAGTGTCAGGAGGAAGAGGAACTGGCACTGTTTATGCTGTACCTGTAAAATTGTTATTTCTCATGATTTATTGTAACTAGAAAAGAGTGGAATGAAACGCTGCAAATAAAAATCGGCGTGCGGTAGTCACATCTCATTGGCCGATTGCTTGGGAGAGGCTGTGACTTCTGTGCAGGCAGAGACCCATCGAGGGCTAGAGAAACCATCAGTCCTTTGGACACTGCCATCTCACACCCTCTCACGTGGAGGAAATGCACAAAAAAACCAAGATTAGCTGCCAGCACACAAAGGGAATGGGAGAGGGATGAAATATAACCCTACAAAGTGCCACCCGGAGAAGGGGGAAGGGGCTCTGCTGTCACTCCCCATCCTAAAGCAGATCCCATAACACAAAGGGCCAGTAACCATGAGCCAGGGAAGGGAGCAGAAATAACCCGGTTAGACCCAGGGAGTGGCCACATAATGAGGGTGGCAGAGCCGGCTCAAGATTTTCTGCTGCCTAACGCAAGAATTGCCTCCCCTCCCTCCTTTTACACAAGTCCTCTCACCTCCCTCCTTCCCACCTGCACCACCGGCTCACAACTGCCGTGCTTGGGCGATAACTGCCAGGACCACCAGCAGCTGGCGCCCAGCTATGAGGCACCGCGCCTCTGGCTCTGCCGCCCTGAGTGCTCGGCTACTTTCCCTGTGCCTGGAGCGGGCCCTGAGAGCTGGTTCCTGGAATTCTTTAATCACTGGTTGCACCGTCCGGCGGCTCGTCACTGGTAGCGTTCAGCGCTGATCCCCCCCCTCACCGGGGAGGCAGATACAGTCACAAGGGAGGAGGACCTTGCACTGGACAGTGAAACACAGCGCACTCGCTATGGCTGTCCATCCCGGTGCACGCGCCGTGTCACAAGCAAACCGCCAGGGCTCAGTAGTGCAGCAGAATTTGATATCTGAGCGGGTGGGGGGGGAGTTTGGAATAGAAGCGAAGAGCGAGCTCTGGAGGAAGGAACCCAGTACGGACGAGCAGGCCTGCAGCGGGGCCAAAAGAGAATGGTTGCCAGTTTTTTATTTATTAGAAATAGCCCGGGCATTCTAGGGTGCGCCCCTCGCCTTCTGCCGAGCCACGGACCGGGGAGGTTTCCCAGTGCAGAAAATGTGATACTCCAGAGTCTCCGGAGGGAGGCAACCGGGGTGTGGGTAATTCTCTTATAATGCAGTGAGCGGCTGGCAGTGGAAGGGGGTTGGCGGGGGGCTGAGAATTATGGAAGCCCTCAGAATTCTTAGCACTGAGAAGATTTTGGTTTATCCATTACCTTTACCCAGGCATTCCAGCGCCTGCTAGAAATACACAAATGTTCAAATTCCTCGCACAGTTGATACCGTTGATACTGTCTGTTTTGACTCGAAGGGTACCTAATTATAATTCTGTGTTTGGAAAGTCTTCTTTTTAGAATGCTCCTCTCGGGAGAAATGTCCTGTCGGGCTTAGCCTGGCATGGTGGCTCTGTCTAGACTATATATATATATATATATATATATATATGCATATACATGCTAAATCTCGTTATGTAAATGCATTTTTAGTGAGCCTTCGAGAAGCCTTGTTCCATGTCGACTGCCTGTGTAGACTACAATCTGAATATTCAGTGTGCAGCAGGGGTGGCCAGCTCTGGTCCTCGAGAGCCACAAACAGACCTGGTTTTCAGGATGTCCACAATGAACAGGCATGAGATAGATCTGCATGTACTATCTCCACTGTATGCAAATCTATTTCATGCATATTTATGATGGATATCCTGAGAACCTGGCATGTTTGTGACTCTCAAAAACTGGAGTTGGCACCTCTAGTGTGCAGGATAGCTCCTCCTTACTGGTACTGCAGATTACAGGGATCTCTGTCCCTCAGACCTCCTCGTAAAAACCAAAACGATGCATGATACTGATTAGTTCGCTTGGACAATAAGCTCTTTGGGGCAGGGATGCTAATAATTTCCCATCTGTGCGATGCAATTGAATTCAGTTCTAGTCCAAACAGGCATAGCTTTCAGGACATCCACAACAAATATTCATCCGAAGTATTAAGGACTTGAAGTTATATACCCTGTCTTCCCAGTACTATTCCAACTGTAAATCTGAACATCACTGTAAAAAAAATCTCAATTACAATTTGTCTGTTTTTAAATTGATTGTAATCCACCTTGAGGCCATTCTTGGTAAAAGGCAGAATATCAAATGTCTATAATTAAATCTGTTTACATATGGTGCAAGAACCACGCTTAGGGTCACCCTGAAAACCAGAACTGTTCTGGGCCAGCCCTGAGGGACTGAAGTAGAACTCCCTTTCTGTGTGCTCCCCTCCTGACACTGCTGCCTCCTCAGCTCATGATGCTGGGGATAAGACTAGCTATAGGTGAGTCATCTGTGACAGCTTCTCCAGAGTGGTGAGAAACCGGACAAGACCCAGACCCAGAAAGGAAAGGCAGAGAATCACTATCTGCATGCTCGGGGAGCGTGCTCAAAGGGCTTTCACAGAGCCATCCAGACGTATTCAGGTGTAAATTCATCCTTAAGGCAGTAGATTTATACCCCAGGCTGCCCTTAGGCCATTGCTTCTCAACCCAGTCCTTGGTGCACACCTAGCCAGTCAGATTTTCAGGAAATCCACAATGAATATGCATGAGATAGATTTGCATAAAATGGAAGCAGTGCATGCAAATCCATCGCATGCGTATTCATTGTGGATATCCTGCAAACCTGTGCTCTGAGGACTGGGTTGAGAGGCACTGCATTAGGCATTTGGATAGCCACCTAGCCTCGCCCCCCTCCAGAGTCGCAGCTGGCCCTTCCGATGACGCAGCCATGCAGGAGTGGCTGCGACAGCTCATTTCTGCCGCGTTTCACTGACACCCTGATGGTCCACTCCCTGCACACGGGCAGAGTGACCTCTCCCCACTTGGGGTGGCCATACATGGACAGTTGTCTTCTCTGCCTCATAAGTTGATTCTGGGCTTACATTCAACAGTAGTTACCAATTCCCCTTATACCTGACACCCAACTGCCCTCATACCTCATAATTTTGAGCTTGTAGGGCAAGCTGCCCAGGCTGGAATTGTGGATGTCAGGGAGGTGGGCAGGGCTGGGCAGGGAGTGGAGAAGCAAAAAATGTACAATCAGGCTGATGCAACATTGGGTGCTCAGGTCAGCGCGTTGATTAACACTCAGTTGGACGCACTAAAATAACCCCTGATGCAATACCAGGATAGCGCATCCAATCAAGTGCATAGCTAACAGTGATCATGGCATGCAAATTCCATGTAGATGAGGCTATTAGCTATTACCCCACAATGCAAAAAATTGCTGCGCAGCCACGGTGACCATTTTAACGCTGAAAATGTAATGCCTCCCTGGGAGCAGGCATTAAAACATGCGGTGCTCAAGGGATGACAAAAACAAAAATCCTGCTTTCTGTGATCCCTCATAGGGGAAACCACAGAAAGCAGCATCCCCAAGATCTGGCCCAGTCGGAACCCCTGCTGACAGTAAGCGAAGGAGTCAAAACATTAATATCGGGCACTTGATATTAATTTATTCACTCCTTCGTTTCCTGCTGATTGGTCCATTCACTGTCACATGTCAATGAAAGGACCAATCCCCATTCAGAAAGCTGTAGTGTCAGTGAAAAGTAGCAATGAGGAACAGTCCTGCCAGTTGTTGGGAGGGAGCTCTGGCCAGGCTGTTCTAGATGCACAGCCACTTCTCTTGGGCACCCAATGCAGAGCCCTAGGGACGCACAAATTACCCAATGCGCGTCCCTTTTAGTTCGGCAGCTCATTTGCCAATTGCATCAAGCGCCCAGGACAGGTGGTTATGTATGTGTCAGCTGCAGAGGAGGGAGAATCCGAGTGACCATCCGGGGCCTGCACTGCCGCAGTAGCCTCGTCCCTGACATACAGCTTCCGGACAGCACACAGGTGCAGGCGTGCACATCAGCATTCCGGGGCCTTGCTCCTTTGGGATATTTGCGTGTTCAGAACATGCTGTTTGGTTGCTGTCTTAGTTCACTTGAATTCAATTCAAAAGAGACCACTTTAGGCACATGTCGGGGGTGTTCTGGGGGGGTGGGTGGGAGGCGTTTTAGGGAGGAGCGGAGTTAGCTGCATAAGTTTACCGGCTAACTCCGATATGTGTCTAAATCTGGTTGTGACGCTGATCTGTCCTAAGCAGCATAAACTTATGCATATAAATAGTAAATGATATATCACAATTCTTAGTTTATAATTAATAAACTTTTATTCATAACATATGCGGCTAACTTTAAGATAGCCAGGTATATTCAGCAGTGTGACTGTGCCACTGAATATACCCTGCTAGTTATCCGGATAGGATAACTAGCTCAGCTGCTTAGCGGCTGAATATTGCCCCCTAGAAATTTAGCTTGAGGTAAATGTTAAAGTAAGTCAGTTAATCTCTACTTTTGAATTATGGTAATGAGGCATTGTTGCAGAGGATTATTGAGGGGATTTGGTATATGCCTTTATGAGCTTTGAGAACTACAGTGGAGAGGTTTTTTAGGTTAATATAAGATGGTGTTCAGAGGGGAAAGGGGTTTCTTTTGGGTCTTTGTTGAGGGCTGTGTGAGGAGTTAAGCAGCTCTTAAGAGGGTGGCTGGTCTACTCAGTCCAGCAAGGCCAAGGCATGGAAGACCAGTAAACCATTACTGGGCAGGGTGGTGTCCAGTGGCAATCCAGGAGGATTATGAACCGAAAAAGCTTTGTGAACCTCTTTTGGAAAGTGGGTGAGCTGTGCTGAGGGGACTGGGACTGAGAAGAATTCTGCATGGAGATGTGAGTACTGAGACGTAGCGGTCATGCACAACATGCTAGATCCCAACGCTGACAACAGTGGGGCCTAGGGAAGCGTGCTGGGGTGAGGGGTGGCAGAGGGAGATGGCAGTGTTGCTGGCTAAGAAGGGTGGAAAAGCCAGGACTTTACCAGATGGCAGAATATTAATAAGTTGATGGCACATCTGCCCTCAGCTGGGAGAGAGTTCCAGAGCTTGAGGATGTACCAGGAGAAGGTCTGCTTACAAGTTCAAGTCTTAAGGGTAGGGAGCTTCTTTTTCAGACCTTGGTCAGCAAGTGGTTTTGTTAGGGGCTAGGAAGTTCTTCAGAAGGTTTGGACCCAGATCTGTTTGCAATTTGAAGGCAATGCGGCAGGGCTTTAAATTTAACCTGATAAGGGATTGGTAGCCAAGGTAGGCTCAGGAGGACTGGGGTAATGTGGTTTAAAACAAAATAGGACATATTTTCAAAATGGAACAAAAGAAAAAAACAAAATTTCATTAGTTTTCCTTCTGTAAAAAAAAAAAAAAAAGCTGCAAAAAACAACCCCAATTTCTGCCATCGCCGGTTTGGGGCTCTCTGGAGCCAACCGATAGGGCTAGCTCGAGGCTTCCCTCTGTCCAAGTATGGTTGCATCTACTTTAGTCACTAGAAGTGATAGAAGGCTTCACTTAACTGTGGTGATTTGGGTTTCCATATGTAGTTTGGAGTCAAAGAATATACTTAGGCTTTGGATCTGATGTTTTATTGAGAGCAGAGAGAGATTTTCAAGGGCTAGCTCTTCTGTTTTGCTGGGATTTAGCTTAAGTTTGTTGGAGGTAGCGCATTTTCAGTTTTCTGAGAGTCCTTTGTTTATCTTTGTACGGCCGCGTCTCTGTCAGATCCCAGTGACATAAAGACCTGAATGTCATCTGCCTAGAGAAAGCATCAAAGTTCGGATTTCCTGAGAGAAAACGTTGAACAGGGTCTGGGAGAGGATCGACCTCTGTGGAACGACGCACTGGAAGGGGTTTCACAGATGAGGAAAAGTCATTCATAACAACCAATACCAATGCCTGGAAGTCTGTTTATTACGATCTCATTGACAATGGCGTTGAAGGTGGCTGAAAAGGCAAGTAGGATTAGGGGAATGGGCTTTCCTGCATTGGAGGCTCTGAGGAAGTCATCTAGCCATTAGGACTGTTTCCAGGCTATGGCCCTTCCTGAAACTGGATTGGAGTTTCTCCAGAAACTGCCCTTTTTCCAACAATTTTATATGTTTTTTAATTGGTTTAAAATGTTCATTATACGTATGTTTCATTATAGTAGCCCCTGAGGCAGCTCTATGAATGGAGCAAAACTCGGCCAGAGTTGGGCCTACATACTGTGACAAATTTTTGCCAATACACCAATCTCTTTGTTCTTGGTCATTACATAGCTATATTGAATTGGCTTCCGTTCTTGTTCCAACAAGGCTTGAAGCTGATGAAAGGCTGCCTTTTCAATGATTTTGGCCAGCAGTAGGGTGTTTGATATGTGCCTATAGTTGTCTAGCATATTGGGGTTGAGGGAGGGTTTCTTTTCGAGTGCATGAATAATGGCTATTTTACTGCAACTGGCATAATAATCTCAGTTAAGGAGCGGTTCACCAACTGGACAGTCCAGCTGGAAATGAGCTGATTACCTTAATTTTGCATTCTAATCAGCTCATTTAAATTATAATGCAAAAATGAGTGTTAATGGTAAAAAAGTTACCTTTAATATGATTATGTTAATGCCACTTTAGCATGTGATAAATGGTACTGTAAGCATTCAAGAGGCATTAATGCCTACATTAGCCTTAATGTGGTTTGTTAAATAGGTGTTAATGAGTTATAATAGTTTAAGCATTTTTAAGGGTTTTTTTTTTTCAGAAATTTTCAAGAATGTGTGTGTATGTGTGTGTGGGTGTTTATGTGTGCATGCATATATCTAGTCAAATAGATATGCTTGGAATCATCATCGTCTTAAAGTTACCCGGGTAATTTTATCCACATATATTCAGCGGAACATTTAACCAGCTAAGTTCTGCTGACTACCCGGATGAAGGTACCCAGGTAACTTTTTCATTTGCTGGCCCGCTGAATATCAACCTCAGATATATATATATATATATATATATATATAAGTTTCTTTTCTGTGTATATATATTTGTATATGTAGGGAAGAAACTTGCTTAATGCATTTTTGCCATAAATTAAAGTCCTGGCTGATGACTTCTGAGCTTAACCTAGAGCTTTTAAGAATTTTAAGCTAAAGTTTCCCTAGTCCAGTATTGTTTTTAATCAATTGATGGTTTTATTTTATTGCATTGCTTTGCTTTGCTTTGGAAAGACTTATTATGAGTTTTGGAAGGTGATTCATAAATCTTAGAAATAAATAAATATACAGTAAATAATGTGTGTGTGTTGACGACTGACTCTTATTGGGAACTTCCTCAGCCTCCTTTTGTGGCCATCTAGATAGCTTGGTCTTTACTAGTTTCTTAAAACATAATTGGGTGTTTGCAATGTGCTGAGATCTTTCTTGCAGGGTAATTTGGCCAGACCTGGCCTCTGTTATTTTTGTAACTAGGTCGCTCTTGTCCGTTCTAGCTGTGGCGGCAGCTTTCATGTTAAGTGCTGTTTTGGTAAAGGCTTTCTGGCCTCTGGAAAGCTGGTTAAAGCAGGAGTGTTTAAAAATACCTTTTGTAAGGAATTCTAGGGGTTTGGGAATGCCTCGGTTCGAAAACTAGCTTTGGGGTGTTCCAGATTTAGCTTCACCTGATGAACATATTTAAAGCCATGGAGGAAGCCTCAGAATGTCCGTCCAGATCCTTTCTGCCTCATTAGGAAGCGGGACACACGGCCGGCAGGACTCACTCACTTTCTCTTCTGCAACCTCTTTAGTAACTCTGGCTAATAATAAAGTCTTCTTACCCGACTCTTCCCTGCCCACAACTTTGCTGCTTGCTGTGGAAGGGATTTGTCCGATCCTAACAATCTGGGAGTCGTGGGCTTCAGCTGCAGACTTTTTTTTTCATGAGTGCCATTGCTGGGCCTTGCAGGTAGGGTCTTGGGGCAGACTTCCCTGGAAGTTTATTAGAAGGATGTAAGTAACTTGTGGGCAGAGGAAATGGCCTCCTTGAACATTTTTGGGTGCATTTGAAATGGTATTGCATGCAGACTTCCAAGGTGGTTTTCTGTACTTCAGTTTGCTACTGCTGGAACACTTAGAAATGGCAGATTAGGACCCTGAGGCCTATCTCCCCTGCCTCGTTTCATTGCTGGTGCACTGCCAGAAACCCCGGCTGATCTCTGGCTTCCCCCCCCTCACTTCCTCGCACCTAGAGATCCCCTATGCTTATCCCAGGCTTTCGTGAATCCTGTGACTGTTTTTGCCTTCATCCTCTCTACTGGGAGTCCATTCCATGCAACCAGCGTCCTTTCCCTGAAGAAATAGTTTCTGATGTTTCTCCTGGCTGGGAGCCTCATAACATATTTATTGAATGGTTAAATATGGACTAGGGCGCACTTTTAAAGTGCATCCATCCTTCCTGCATCATTTACGGGTAGAGAGCTCTTACGGAGGAGACCCATAGCTCTTTCTCTCGGATGAGCGGACAGTGCTTGGATAGCCACTGGTGACGTTTCTAAATAATATTGTAGCTGGGGAAAATTTCTGCAATCGTTTGTGTGTTATCTCAGGTGTTATTGCTAACCTCATGTACAGCGCATGCAGAATAAAAAGAAAAGATCCATTTTCAAGGATGTTTCTGTGTCCCTCGTTAGGAATATCGCTATTTGCTATTGTCACTCAGGAATGGAATATCTGGCTTTGGAACCGGTTTTCTTTTTAACCATCCGTCTCTGTCTTCCTCTTGCTGCTGCTCTGTCATGGCCTCTCTCTTTCTCTCTGTTCTTTCACAGGCTGAGGTAAAACGACGCAGACACAGGAACATCCCCCGCGTGCCCGATGCAGTATTCAAATGAGATTGCAATCAGGGTGGCGTAAAAAGGGGCACGCTGAGGGATTAATGTGCTTTTCTGGCGCTCGGGAGTTTAGTACATCGGGCGTCCAAATTGTTACAAATGTGCACTTATTATTGGCTACCCTGCCTAAGCTGATTGATTTTAATTTTTGGAAAACACATTTTGAAAACCATCCAAGCATCCCCAGTGGTGCTTGAAGCCTGCAGGCTACATAAAGGGTTGCGGTATCTACATTAATATATTTGAGAGATGTTTGTGTAGCTGCAGTTCCGTTCTGCTCTTGTGCACGCGAGCACGGGGGAGGGGCAGGGTTGCAGACTATGGAAAGCTCCATAACTTCCTGAGGTTCCCGCACAGGGGGGAAAAGACAGTCTTAGGGTTTTTTTTCTTCTCTTTGGGTTACTGCACACCAGTAAGTCACTCCAAAAAAATTATTCTTCACTCTAGCTCTGTTCGAAATAAAAGTTTTTACTGAAACTGTTGGCAGAAAACCACAAGATCCACAAAAGAACACCAGTGGGTAGTGCGCCCCAGAAAACGAAAGTCCAAAAAATGTGGCTCAGTCTCTTTCACCTCACACATTTCCCCAAATGGGTTGTTTGTTACGGGCAGCTACCCATCCCCAGTTCAGCTATGGAATCCAATTTTTATTCTCCCAAAATATTTCCGACTCGGTTGTCTGGATAGATCCCAACAGCTCAGACTTTGTCAGTTATCATGCCCCAGTGGACTTTCTTTTATTTCATTTAAACTCCCTAGTGTCCGATGGTTGTGGCCCCATGGACTCTCTTCTGGATTCACAGACCTCACTGATGATGTTAGTGTCTCAGTAGCCCAGCCCCTGAAAGACGGAGTCAGCATGGAGCATCCCTGGACTCCACTCAGTGGTGGGAGGCGTTGAACAGTCTCCCCATTGCCTGGCTGACCCTTTCACAGCTTTGGGCCACAACATAACTGTTTTATTTCTTTTCCCACTGGGCTCCCATAACCGCACTCTCTTCTGCTAGCCAGTCCTGCTCTGCCCCGACCAGAGCATCTCCCTGAGTATCTGTGCCCACTTTAGGTAACGGGGCATAGATAAACCATCTTAAAAATTCCAAAAAAGCCTTCGCCAGCACTGGCTGCTGGACTGTGAGTAAACTTTATTCCACCTCTAGAGCCGGAGTTAAATTTCCCAGGTTAAAAAATGTGCGTTGGGCGCCCAGCCTTTGGGCGTGCTACGGTAATAGCTAATGTCTTAATTTACATGGAATTTGCACGCGTCAGGCGCTATCCGGTACGCACCTGTTAGAACGCGCGTTTTAGGTGTGCTAATCTTCTTGCCGCATTGGTGGCTATTATTGCGCGCACGAAATGCGTGCCCGACCATGAGTAAAACCATGCGCTAGGCTGGCTGCACCTTATTGCATCAGCCTGTCAGTGTCTTTGACATCCAGCCGTGATTCTGTTATTCCTCAGACGTGAGTCAGCGGGCTGGAAACTTGAAGCCCAGTTGGCTGCCCTCTTTTAAAAAGCCCAGTTGCTTTTAGGGAGGAGAGCTGCCCTTCAGCTGAATCTCTCCTTGCATCCCTGGATATGTACTGTCTCTTGTTTTTTAAGTGGCCATCTTTCTCTATTTACAGTGGGAAGAGCTGCCTTTTATGACACCACCTTGTATTTCCTAGTCAGTAACTTTATTAGTCATGCGTTGAACAACTGTAAATGCTTAAACAAAGAAACTTGGAAATGACGTCAGAAAACGACCAAAATGGTCCATCCAGTCTGCCCAGCAAGCTTCTTATGGTAGTATCTGCCGCACTGTGCAGGTTACCCCATGTTTCTCTTAAGGGTAGCAATTGCTGCTCTGCGCAGTTATCCCCAAGCCTTATGATAACCCATAAAACATTTACTGCTAGCAACATTTTTATTGGATGATGAGCCTTTTTGAAAATTCAGACAGTGCTGCCTCAAGAGTTTTGCTTATGTCGGCTGTAGAAGCTGTCCTGTGCTGTTTTCCCTTATGTCTGCACATCAGTTCCAGACTGTAAAAGTCGGGGACCCTCCTTGGTTGCTGTCTGAATCCAATTCCCCTTTCCCCCCAGCCACTGGAGCAGAGAGCAATGATGGAGTTGCATCAACAGTATCAAAGCTAATATTGGTTAAGGCTCTTGCTTTTCATCTGCTTCTAAGAAGAAACCATGGCAATGCCACAAATGGTGTGTTCTGTCGGAGTGCACTGGCTCTGGCCTGACAATAGGAGCTCTGTATACTATTGGTGTACGTGGTAGGAGGAAGTGTAGAAGAAATCTACATGAGTTATACTGATTCAGCAGTTGCTGAGGTCAGTGTGGGACTTGCAGTTTTAAAGAGGCTCATCATGGTGAAGTACCTCTTTTTTCCAAAATACAAAGATGTGAAACGTTTGTAGAAGTTACTGCTGGACAGCTGGGTGCTGTCCTATAATATTTCTAAAGTTAGCTGGAAATGTTAGTTCTAAAAAGTCTGAATCATGACAACTAGATAGCCTTTCTGGGGGCTTGGCCAGCTGTGAAGTCACACCTGCATCTGGCCCCAGCTGGAAGCACCATCCTAGCAGGACTGGAGGGAAGAGGATGCAGATCTTTCTGCTGTGTTTAGGATGCTCTATATTGCCCTTGTTGTGCGCACAGAGATATACCACAGGAATACATTTAAAGTAAAACAATTCCAAACACTGTCTGATCGATGCAATGTCGGCGAGTGTTAAAGGGGCACGCATGATTGAGCGCCCACTCCCTTAACGTGCCAATCCACCTCTCCGGAGCGCCCAATGCAAAATGCAAATGGGCTGCTGCGGTAAAAAGGAGGCGCTAGTGGAAATTGCAGCAGGTGCCTGGGGAGAGGTGGCTGTCAGCCGGTTAGGAAAACGAATGCTCACGTTTAGAGCACCTGTTTCCCTAACCTGTGTACAGCCACAACGTAGGAAAACGTTCGCTCAGTTTTAGAGCATCCATTTTTCTAACCTGACCACCGGCACACATTAAAAAAAAAAATTTTTGGGGGGGACATTTCTAATTTTTTAGTTCCTCTGACTTATATCGCCACAATATTAAGTCAGAGGAAGTACAGAAAAGAAGTGTTTTCTGCTCTTCTGTACACTTTTTGGGCTCCTCCAAAATTAACGCCTGCTCCGGAGCTGGCGTCACATTTGGTGAGTAAAAATGCGCGTCTTGGGCACACACTTTTCTTTTGAAGGGTGGTAATAGGTAATAGCTTCATCCTCGTGAATTTGCGATTGGATGCGCGTTTCGGATGCGCTAACCCCCGTTTTGCTTCGGGGGTTATGGACGCACGTCCAGTCATGGTTTAAACCGTGCGAGGCAGCCAGCACACTGTATAGCATCGGCCTGTATCTGAGCTGACTTTAGCCACCATGTAAAAAGTGTTTGTCTAGGACTGAAACAGCCCCAGAGACTCTGCACATCCCCACCAGACGGAGTATATCTTTTGCCTGATCCCAACTCTCCCTTCCTACGCGCGAGGGGGGACCTCGTGAGGTTTAACTGTCAGATATGTACTGAGAGAGGCCATGTGTGATGGGTCCCTGAAGAGAACTGAATAGAAAAGAAAATGAAGAAATAGCTTGCAGGGGGGAAAGGTAGATATTCTTCCTCTCCTCAATTCCAGCAAATCGGCCTCTTCTCCTGTGGTGTTTACTGCAGCTGGCAGGTAGTGCGGCTCAGCGGTAAATGTCTGAGGCCATACTTCAAGCATCCAGCACTTTAGGGAAAAAGCTGTGATAGTCCATCACTCTCAAGCTGAAAATAATCTCCTTTTGCCTCTCATGTAATGGAGATGCTTGCTTGAACTGAAGGCGAACGTAAAGAAACACAAAACACCCTTGCTGGCTGCAGTTGACATTTGCCGGGACTTGGAAAGTGCTGTGCGTACAAAGTATCTGTCCAGAATAAGAGATTTTCTTAGTTCCCAGCCTTGAGAATAAGAAGAAAATCAAAACACACAAGCTAAGATTTTCTGTGTGCCTCTTTCTCTTTCTTTAGCTGTCAGTCTATCATGAAAATGCCTCTTAGAATATTTCTGCCAAAGCTTAAAGGCATTTCTACTCCTTCAGGCACGCAGTTATGTACAAAGTTTAGGCAGCCCTCCTCAAATTGTATGTCTCAATGAATCTCTACGTGAACAGAAGGCGATGCAACCTTTCCATGGTACAAACTCAAACACGACATGGTACAAAGAGAGGAATATCCAAACATTGAATTTTAATAGTTCAAAGTTTTAATAGGTGCTCCGTATCTTATTACTATTTACCACAAAGTTAAATTCTTTGCTAGGACGCTGCAGAAGCATCCACTATGCATCAAACAGAGAAAAACGTTTCAAAAGCAAAGGGGTTCAGAGCAAATGAGTCCCCCGACATGGCCATGATTTGCCTGTCGGCTTCTCTGGGAACATCGTTCTGCAGTGTTTAATGCAAAATGACTTATTTGCTCGTTTTAAGAATTTGAAAATAATGAAAAAGTGAATATGGCATGGGCAAAGTTTGGAAAACCTTCCAATTAATTTCATTACTACATTTAAAATGTTGTTAATAAGACCCAAAATGTTGATTGACTCGTTAGGTCTTCAGTTAGTCAGATACAGACGATCCCATGGTTTAAACAAATGCTCTGATTCTGATTGTTGTCTACTTTCAATAACCATGAGCTCCTCTAAGCATCTGTCTGAGCATTTGGAAATGAAGATAATTCACTCTTACAAAGCCGAGGAATGCTATAAATAAGCTCTGTAAGCACTTCCAGCTAGCAGTTTCACCTGTCAAAAATATTGTTAGGAAATGGAATTATTGAGGTCTGGGCAAGTTCTAGAAGATCAAAAAAAATTTCTGATAGAACTACCTGCAAACCAGAGCCCAGCGATCACTGCAAACGACCTGCCGAAAAGTTTAGCTGCTACTGGAGTAGTTGTCCACAGATTCATAATACGGCGTTAACTAACCCAACAATAATCTGCATGGGAAACGTGTCAGAAGGAAACCATTTCTAGGACATCATGACAAAAGTCATTGTCTAAATTATGCAAAACAAAACCTTGATAAGCTTGAATCATTTTGAGCAAAGTGCTTTGGATTGATGGAACTATAATTGAACTATTTGGACACAATCACAAGATGCGTTTAGTGAAAACACTACAGGGTGAAGCATTTGAAGAAAAGAACACCTTGCCAACTGTTAAGCACGGGGATGGATTTATTATGTTTTGGGCAGGTGGACCAAAGAATGGATTCAACTAAATATATCACCCTATCCTAAAAGCTAATGTCCCACAGTTGGTGAAACAATTGAAACTGAAAAAAGGTTGGATATTTCAGCAAGACAACAATCTGAAACATACCTCAAAATCAGCCATGAAGTACTTACAGGAAAGAAAGATGAAGGTTTTGGGATGGCCTTCACAGTGCCCAGGCTTGAATATTATTGAAAATCCATTGGGAGGTCTCAAACATGCAGTGCATGCAAGGAGATGAAAGAATATTTCTGCGCTAGAAGATTTCCGCAAGGAAGACTGGGAAGAAATTCCAAAAGCCAGACTAGAAAGGCTCTTAAGCTGGCTAGAGGAAATGTTTGGAAGCTGTTCTTTCTGCCTGAGGAGTTGTTACAAAATGCTGACTGAAAGGGTGCCCAAACTTTTGCACCTGTCATATTCACTGCTTTCTTATTTTGAATCTGTAAACCAATGAAAATAAATAGCAATTATGTTTTAAAAATTGCAGAAAGATGTTGTGGAGGTTGTCAGCTTCTGTTCACGTACAGATTCGTTGAAGCATATCATTTGAACAGAAGTGCCTAAACTTTGCCCACACAGCTGTCCTGTATCCTGCTGCTCTAGCACTCCCTCATGGAGGTTCATTTTCTCCAGGTCAGTCACAATCAGTAGACAATCAGTATAATGATGTTAGGCTCAGGACAGGAGAGGCTTGAAGGTGCCAGATGCTCGAAGGCCTGCAGAAGCGATGTCTGCGGCCTCTGCGCAGCAGTTAAAAATCTGATGGCCACGTGTTGGAGCAGGACCAGCTAGCAGGAGAACTTCAAGGGAGGAAGCTTCCTTCCTGCTCTCTACTGGCAGAAGACCTTGGGTTACCTTGCTTAACACTTTGGGGTAGAAAAGACCATGGGAGGAATTAGAACTCGTTACTGCCCTGGTATGTTTCCCGAAGAGCTGCCTGCAAATAACATTCGACAAATACACTTCTTAGCACCAAGGAAAGCAAAACCTGGGAGAAGATTCCAAAGATAACATCAACAAGCCAGCAGTTTTAAAGGTATTGAAGGCACCAGCTTTAAGACTGCTGTAATTTAACAATTTAAGCAAATCACTAACCTTGGAAACCGTGAATAAATAAACCGGTATTTAAGCAGATCACTGTGCAGGTGGCTGCAGAATGTGTCACACCGAAAGGAACCCTCCACAGCAAAGGAGAGGTTGATAAGGCTTATAACATTTAGGAAGCGGCTTTTTTCCTGTATGTTGCACCTTTGCTTGGACAAGTTTTGTCAGTTAACATTTTTTGCAGCCTGATCCAACGATAATAAAAATCAGACTCCCTGATACGGGATTCTGGCATGGAACGTGTCCCAGTTAATCGCTCAGAGGAAGACCTTGGATGGACTTCTTTATTTTGGTTCAGAGCTCTTTACTTTCTGTGGGGCCGATGCAATATTATTTGCGGAAAGTGGGCGCTGACTTTTCAGCGCCCGCTTTCTCAATGTATGCATGGCGCCCGCCAGGGGGGCGCCATGCAATACGCAAATTAGGGGGTCGCGCTAGCAAAGAGGTGCTAGGGTCACTAGCGCGACCTTAGCGCCTCCTTGCTAACATGACCCCGCGGTTACCAGCGGTCTGCCGGTTATGAAAACCAATGCCGAGTTTTTCGGCGTTGGTTTTCATTACTGCAGCCGGCCAGTTATGAAAACCGATGCCGAGCATATCGGTGTCGGTCTTCAAAGCGGCCGGCAGAGATTTTTTTTTTTTCATTTTTTTTACTTTTAAAAAAAGTACAGAAAAGCAGTTTTTTCTGCTTTTCTGTACTTTTTTCCAGTGCAGAGCAGGCATTAATAGCTGAGCGATAAATGAGTGTCTGAGACGCACATTTATCTTTTTGCATTTGGAGTGAATGAGAAATAGCCTCATTCACATGCATTTGCATGTGATGAGCGCTAACTCATTCACTCCGCGTTGCACGCGCTTAAATAGGTTAAATAGGCGCTAATCCCCTTATTGCATTGGGGGGTGGATTAGCGCCTATTTAACCCGCGTCTGACAGCGGGTTAAACAGTGCGCTCGGCTGAGCGCACTGTATTGCATGGGGGACTGCTGAAGCTTCTACAGCTTCTCTTTAATCCCAAATCCTCATCTTTCACCTCCGATTGAGGCTTCTCTTACCTGACAGCACTGTGGAGTCCTCCGAAGGGTGACCTATGCCGCAGCACAGTGCCTGCCCCACCAGTAATGAATGCCCCAGCTCTTTCCCCGAATCTCTTCTGCTTCAAATCGCAGAGGTAATTGTATCTATTGTGATGGTCATTCTTGTAAATTACAAGCCATTGTGGCATCAGACTCGTGAATTATCTGGGCCCCATGACATCATCGTCATGGGGCCCAGCTGGAGAGCTCAAAGTGGGTTTACTAACGGAGCTTTTTACAGTGTCATGCACCACAGTGTAACAGCTGAGCAGTACAAACGCAAAGATTTGTGAACACCTTGTAGAGATTAAGCCTAGCACAAGGTAACACACTGCATTTGCCTGCGTAAAGCTATCACAGAGCTGAAAACAGGACAGAAGCTAGGTGAAATCGGGTGCAGTTAGAATATTGCTGCTGCGTTGGGCAGAGGGTAAATACCCCATTGATGCAGAGCTGACTGTAGCACAGAAGGCCAGCTTCTATTAGGTAGAAGTCATTTCAAGGGGTGAAGTGGCTCCATTTGGTAGGGGGACATCACTCCTTAGGACCCTAATCAGAAGGAGTATTATTTCGATAAGCAGTAGTACAGTGGAAGGGTAACAGTGTTTGAGGCTGATAACCTGGCCCTGGGCTTTAATAAGGAGTAATTGATAAGGGGTCCGGCCCGGTGGCCGGGTGCCAAGCACTGCACTCCGCCGTGCAGAGGACCTGGGTTGAATTCCTGGGCCTGGGCTCTGCTTCCCAGGCCACACAGGGCTGGGGCATGCCAAGGAAGCAGACCCTGGGGAAAAGGGAGCCCGAGTCGCTGCACAACGCTGGCAGGGCTTAGGGGCCCATAAGTGGAGCCTGATGTGTGTGGCCCCCCCTCTGACCAAGAAACGAGGTGGCTGGGGCTGAGTGGTTTGGAAGGGGATATAAAATAGGGGTGAAAAGCCCTGAAAGTTACGAACAAGGGCTCATGAGGTCAGATCCCGGCACTTGGTTCCGAGTTGGAAGTCCAAAGGAGCAGGGAGGAAGTGCCAGGCCAAAGGAAAGAAAGAAAATAGCCGAAGCTCTTGTTGAGGTCATTTCAGTGGCTATTGTTGGCCTTGGCAAGCTGCAGATCCTCCTGGGAGGGGGGAGGGGGGTGCAGGAGAGAAAGTTTTTGTAAGCAGGCAAGATGCCCCTTTTTTTCCCACTCCGGCCTAATAATGTTTGCCATCACTCAGCTCTCCTGGAGACAGCTGTGCAAGGCTCTATTTAGAAGCGATTCAAGGTTGGATAAGCAAAGACAGTGAGGGACTGCATTCCTTCTTGCGCCCCATCGAGGGGTGGTCTGGCAGGGCTCGACTGTAATGATGGAGCAGCGTGAGAGAGCAGGCATGAGCGCGGTTAGCCAATAACACTGCCTTTTAAATAGTGACCCCCCACCCCCGTCCTTCCGCGTCCTGGTCATGCATCATTCGCACATCACTGCCTGGGACGTGCCGGGATTTCACCAGAATGATTCCCCCTCTTCCCCCCCCCACCTCACCGTCACTTTCAGACCAACCCAGCCTGCTGAGTCATTCACTCCCAGGGGGGAGTTTGGGGCTTCTCAGCCCGAAAGATGCAGACTCCTAATTACAATGGATTAATGACATGAAGGGAGCGATTTGGAAGAGAGGGTGACGTCCAGCTCTTGCTTGTCTCTCAATGACTCTCTCATTCGGGCCGATACAGTACAGTACACTCCGACGGAGCGCAGTGTTAACCCTCGATTGGACACGCGTTTTCGATGCGATAGCGTTACCCCTTATTCAGTAAGGGGCCGAAAAAGTGCTTCCAATCCCCCCCCCCCGAACCTAATAGCGCCCACAACATGCAAATGCATGTTGATGGCCCTATTAGGTATTCCCGTGCGATTCAGTAAGTAAAATGTGCAGCCAAGCCGCACATTTTACTTTCAGAAATTAGCGCCTAATTTCTTCGGGCACCGGGAAAGTGCACAGAAAAGCAGTAAAACTGCTTTTCTGTGCACCCTCCGACCTAATACCGGTATCATGGTGATATTAAGTCGGAGGTCCCGAAAGTAACCAAAAGTTAAAAAAAAAAAATTGAAGTCGGCTCGCGGATTGAAAACCGGACGCTCAATTTTGCCGGCGTCCGGTTTCCGAATCCATGGCTGTCAGCGGGCTTGAGAACCGACGCCAGCAAAATTGAGCGTCGGCTGTCAAACCTGCTAACAGCCGCCGCTCTGGTCCAAAAGGAGACGCTAGGGACGCGCTAGTGTCCCTAGCGCCTCCTTTTACCTGTTTTTACTGCCGGGACTAATTTGCATACTGAATCGCGCGCACAGGAGAGCGGGGCGTTCGCCCGCTGTCCTGCGGACTTTATTGTATCAGCCTGATTGTAAGGCCAGTAAATTATTCTCTCTCCCTCTACTTCACTCTCTTATCTTTCTGCCTTGATCCTTCACGCCAGTCTCTCCCCACAATCTTCTTTTATCCCGCCTGACACCATGGGGGTCACCAGAGGTGGCGGTGCTTTCGCAACGCGTAATACAGGCAGCAGTAACAGGGAGCAATGTCGCTGTAGTAATTCTGAGTACTTTCAGAGGAAGATTCACATCCCTTGTACTGATGATTTTGTCGTATTTTAAATGTGGAAAGTATTCCAGTAAATTCTGAGGGACTGGGAGGTCAGGCATGGGCGAGGCGGATTGATGCAAGCTCTCATTCATCAAGACATTTTCCCATAGAGGTCAGGCCAAAGGTCACATGGGCGGTCAGCTGCTTGTCTACCTGGGAGAGATGGGCATGAATCCAGCTGGGGCTGGGTCAGCTGATAACGTAGCTCTCATAAGATGCAGTATCGGTGCACGGAAAACAGGCGCTCATGAGTGCCCGCCCTTCTAACACGCGCTGATCGACCTCTCCGGGGCACCCAGTGCAATATGCAAATGGAGAAATTGTGCGCCCCTAGCGCCTCCTCGGCAGCAGACGCCCAGGAGCGATGACTGTCAGCAGGTTAGGAAAACAGACACTCAATTTTTACGAGCATCCGTTTTCCTAACCTGATCTAACCACCAGCACATTTTTTAATTTAAAAAAAAAAAAATTTTTTTTGGACAATTCTAATTTTTTAGTTCCTGCAATTTAATATCGCCACAATGTTAAGTTGGAAGAAGTACAGAAAAGCAGTATTTTCTGCTTTTCTGTACATGTTTTGGGCTCTGGGGCAGGCGTTAATTTTGGAGAGTAAAAATGTGCGCGTTGGATGCACATGATTTTTTTTTGCATCCGGGGGCAATAGCTAATAGCCGCATCAACATGAATTTACATGTGATGAGTGCTGTTAGCTACCCGTGCCATTGGACATGCGTTTTGGACGTGCTAACCCCCGTTTTGCATCGAGGGTTATGGACGCGCGTCCAATCGTGTGTTGATCCGTGCTCTGCCCACAGCGCACGGTATTGCATCGGCCCAATAGACTTTAGTGGTGATGGAGGAGCGGTCCCTGTGTTTAAATTGACGCGCAGTGGTCAGTTACAGGTGGGCGTTAGAAGCAGCTCTTCCAGACGCTGCATTTTTCTGCCTCTGATTTTATTTCTCACTGTTTTTTTCCTTTTTGGCTTCAGAGTTCATGCAGTAAATTAGCAGAGACAGCTTGAAGTTGTGAAGTAAAGTGAACTGAAGGCCAATGTGTATGATTTAACAAGAGCAGACTGTAACACTCCTGTAAACCACTCTTCCAGGTGCTAAAAGGGAAGGGACTTGTGGCAGCAAGGGAGTGGGGAATTCCTGGAGTCGGCTTTTGTTCTTACTTTGTGGAGTTAGCTGCTGCTGCTTGAGGCACAGTCCACTCCACATCTCTGAAGTTTGCTCTCTTGGCTTGGTTTAGGTTCATGGAACAATGAAACTGATAACTTGGTGCTAAGAACCACATGTCCTGCCGTTTGGAGCGTCCTCACTGCAGGCTTCAAGTTGGGTGCTGACTTCATCCAGGTTCTTATTTCTACTCAAGGCCAACGTACCTGAATAAATACTGCATCAGTCAAATGTTATATGTTACAAACGTAGAAGTCTGGCTCTGCTAGAGGAGTCAGAAATTTCCATCCTTAGAAACTGGAGTGAGACTGCTAGAAAATTGTTTGGGTTGAAATATCTACTGCTACTTCTTGTCTTATTTGGCAGGGGTGGGCAAACCTTTTTTTTTTTAAAGAGGGCCACATTACTGGGGCTTATTGGAGTCCAGGGCTGGAGTCATCCTTAGAACTCTGTGAGAGCGAGTAGGGGCAGTTACTGGCAATTATACCCCACAGTCAGAGGACCAAAGCAGCAACCATACCAATAAAAAGAATAATTCAACACAATTAACAAATAGAATAACATCAAATAGCAGGTCCAAAGCTTTGGAATTCTCTACCCGAGATGTTACAGGTGTTACCAGACAGGAAGAGATTTAAACGTGAACTAAAAACATGGCTATTCAAAAATGCATATACCCTAAATTAAAAACATCAGAATATAAAGAACTACAATGACAAGATAGACGAGAGACATTAATGGAAGCATGAGAAATAAAAAATGAGTGAACATAAGAATCTTAAAACAATGAACAGAATGGGGTAGATTTTCAAAGGGTTACACGCGTAACCCCCGAAAACCTACCCCAAATCCCCCCCTGCGCATGCCGAGCCTATCTTGCATAGGCTGCCGGCGTGCGCAAAGCTCCAGGACATGCATATTCCTGGGGCTTTCTTGGGGGAAACGTGTCGGGGGGGCGTTCCGGGGGCGGAGCCGTGGGCGTGGTTCTGGCCCGAGGGCGCGGCCGCGTCCTCCGGACAGCCCCCGGAACGGAACATGGCCAGCCGGCCCGGTGCGTGCAAGTTTCGCCTGCCTCGGGCAGGCATAACTTTTGGATTAAAGGTAGGGGGGGTTTAGATAGGGCCGGGGGGGTGGGTTAGGTAGGGGAAGGTGCGGGGGGGGTGGAAGGAAAGTTCCCTCCAAGGCCGCTCCAATTTCGGAGCGGCCTCGGAGGGAACGGCGCCTTGCACGCGCCGACCCCGGATTTTAACAGATATGCGCGGCTACATGCGTATCTATTGAAATCCGGTGTACTTTTGTTTGCGCCTGGTGCGTGAACAAAAGTACGCGCGCGTGTAGTTTTATAAAATCTGCCCCTAAATCATGTGATATTTGTTATATGATCATCATGTATTACCTGCCTTAAATCTTAGATCTTTAGTAAGTAATTTAATATGTAATCATTGCTTATGAACACTAACTACGTAAATCGTCAAGACTTGTTGATTAATAATTATGAATGTTACTTCTGTAAAGCATTGTGATCATTATATGGAACGACAGTACATAAAATGTCTAAATAAATAAATAGTCAAAAACTCATATAAAAATGTTCCAAATATCCATAAAATATTTCAAAACAGACCCATCAAATAATACCCAATAATTATCCAGATGCCCTGAGAATTATCATGGATTAGCAGGCAGAGAGGAAGGGGAGGTATTTTTGCACACATATGTGTTGTCTTTCTCTCTTTCTCTTACCCACACACATACACACAATGCTCTCTTACTCATCCACACACATTGCTCTCTCAACCACCCATATACATACAATCATGCACCCACTCTCACTGACTCCATCATATACACACAACATGCACTCACTCTGGTGCCCTCACACACACACACACACACAAAAATATGCTGTGATTCTCACTGGCCTCCTGACACACACACATGCACTCACTCTCACTGGCTTCCTCACACACACAACCCAGGCAAGATCCCATTCTTTCACACAAACACAGAACCCCAGGCAAGCTCCTATTCTCATACACACAGACTCCCAGGCAGGCATCCATTCATTCTTACACACACACACACACACAGACCCCCAGAAAGACTCCCATTCATTCTCTCTCCTCTCTCTCTCACACACACACACGCAGACTCCCATTCATTTTCTCTCTCTCTCTGTCTCACACACACACACATGGCAGCCTCGGAGCCCCTTTTGCTCCTCCTTTGCTGCTATCACCGCTGCTGTGTGCCGGGAAGGAGCCGATCCATTGTCCAAGCCTGCTCTGCTGATCCTCCTCTTTGCAGGCCACACAGTATTGAAAATTTGCAGGTGTAGCACTTCCTTTATGCCAATCTCATGTAGCGTGAGATCAGCACAGAGCCCTAGTGAGCTTTTATTACCGAGAGGCGTGCACAGACTATAAGACGGGCTCAGGTTGCTCGGCGATGCAGACGCACGGCTTCTGTACCACTGAGCGCACTGAAGAGACAGGCCTTTTCCTTTCTTTGCCACTGGTGGGATGGGGGTCCACTGGCAGCCTCTTCTTTTCTTTACTGCTGGTAGGATGGAGTCCACTGTGGCCGCATGAGCCTCTTCTCTTCGCCATCGGTGGGTTGGGGTCCATTGACGCCTGCAAAGACCTCTCTACGGCTGGAAAATGCTCCTCCTCTTCCTGCCCCGTTTCTCCCTCTGAGGGGGACATCACCTCTGGCCACCAACATCCAGGTTGAAGTCATCATCAATGCCTGCAATATCAGGCTATTGTTGATGACATTGAAGATGCCGGTAGGGTGGATCTAATGGGCAAATTGAGGAGGAGGAGGGCCAGAAAAAAATCTGTCGTTGGGCTGGGTTTGGCCTGCGGGCCATAGTTTGCCCACCTCTGTTATATGGCATTTTCCGACCTGCATTGTGGTGGTTGGGGGAAAAGGGAGTGAAATAGTGAAAATAACCCAAGGGTTATCTGTTTAGTCAGGCAAGGAGATGAGTGGTCTGACTTGGGTATTGTCTCTCCTTTTGTTTTACTTGACTGTGCTACAGCTGGAGGGCTTTGACAACTTCATGGCTCCTCCCTTCCCCAACCTTCTGCTGTGACCCCTAGTTCTAGAACTTCCTCTTTGCTCTTTGTGCATTTTCTTGTACCCTTGGAGTTAACTGAGAATGGATCTCATTGTCTTCCCCCCTCTCTCTCCTCTCCTAGGGCTTTCAGTGCAGACCCAGCACTGTTTTGGTAGCCTCTGCCTGGGCCATTTTAGTCTGTCTATGAGCTTTTGAAGGTGGGATGGGAAGTGTTCTTCAGCCGTAGAAGCAGAGGCGGCAGCCACTGGAGCGCAGGGTATTAGGCTGGTATCATCTTTTATGGAACGAGAATAGGTCAGAACTGCTTCCATTAGATACTGTAATTCCTTATCAGCCTTGAGACAGTGATGGGAAGGGGTGATAGACAAGGCTAAATTAAAGTAGAGATTGATTGGCTATTTAGCAAGGGATAAACTAATGGAGGCAGCATATAAACTTAGACAGGGACTTTCTGTGGTTCTGGAGGCCTGGTTGAATCTTCTGAAGTGACTTTAATAACTACCCAGGAAAGAAATTCAATATTTCCGGCTGACCATTTTGATGAATTTGCTATTGCTGCCCTGTTTTATTTGGATTGCACAATCATGTCAAGTTTGAGGTATGTGAACTTCATGCTGTGATAGTTTCAGAAGATGGAGGTAGACTATACGCTGACGTTTCACCTTTCTGATAATAGTACGAAGTGATAAACTGTGGATCTAAGAAGAAACGGCTCCTCTAATAAGACCGGGTACTGTTAAACAGGCCAAGTATGTCAGAAGTAAGAGAACTATAACGTGTATTTTCGTAGTTCTTCTGCATCTGCCATACTTGGGCTTATTTTTATAGATGGCCCTAGGATGGCCTGAAGGAATACATATCCTTCATGGTGCCAGAGGCTAGGCCAGGGATGATGCATCTATAGACCGTGAATGTTTCCAATCTGGATTTTTGTCAGGGAGGTGGCTGCACATACGGGCTGATACAGTAAAAACGCGGGAGAGCGGGCGAGCACCTGCTCTCCCAGCGCACGCACAGGCCACTCTCCTGTGCGCGCGATACAGTATTTTAATTTATTTTAATTAGGGCCGGCTGTAAAAAGAGGCGCTAGGGACACTAGCACGTCCCTAGCGCCTCCTTTTTGACAGGAGCGGCGGCTGTCAGTGGGTTTGACAGCCGACACTCAATTTTGCCGGCGTCGGTTCTCGAGCCCGCTGACAGCCACAGGTTTGGAAACCAGACGCTGGCAAAATTGAGCGTCTGGTTTTTGAGCTGCGGGCCTATTTCTATTTTTTTTTAACTTTTTTTTAACTTTCGGGACCTCCGACTTAATATCGCTATGATATTAAGTCGGAGGGTGCACAGAAAAGCAGTTTTTACTGCTTTTCTGTGCACTTTCCCTGTGCCTGGAGAAATTAGCGCGTACCCAAAACTGTATCAGCCCATTAGTGATGTGCAACACACAGAGTCACAGAGAAGGGCCGGAGCTACCAAGTTACACAGGTCTAGGATGGAGACTTTTTGGCCAGTTGTGCTTTTGAAAGTAATTCCCAGAGCAGCATGGTATTTGTAGTCCTTGACTCCACCCATGGAAATCAGTGCTGCAGGTCCCATAATGCATCAGGATGGGGTTGTTAGAAATTCAGGATTTGCCTAAACTCTCCCTCCTGGAACTTGGCAACTCTGGAAGGGCCACCTGGGGCCAGCCGAATTTAAACCTTAGCTATAGCGCAATACTCTGACGAATGAAGACACTGACTGCTGCTGTGCCCACACTGCACAAGGTGAGCATGTCTGTGTTTGTAAAATGGTCACGAGTCTAGAAGGTGCATTGGTCCAAAGAAAACAGGATTCATTGCAAGACTGGGGGTTCTGGTGCCTTTCTCTCCCTTTTTTTTTTTTTTTAGAACTTCTGTTTGGGTTTCAGATTTCCCAGGAGAAGTAAATATGCTCATGCATGAGGTAACCTTGTGAAAGATTTCCAAACTTTTGTGCTTTTGTCATGAATATTCATTTGCACCTTGGATCTCACTGTCTAGTTAAGACAGACAAGAAACAAACAGGGTCATTTTAAAAGGGCCGTGCATGCGCCCATAAGGCGCGTATTGGTGCGCGAGTAGAGAGAAACTGCTATTTTAAATTGTGCTCGCAAGTACACACGTATCATTTAAAGTACCCCTCCCGCATGTATTTCGGCTAGGGCTTTAGCGGCTTTTACAGACATATGCAGGCAGAATTTAAAATGTTCTAGGGCGAGGGTAAAAACAGTTTTTACAAGTAGTCCACCAGTTTGCCGAGTTCATATCGAGGTCTTCAAGACTTCATCCTGCAAGCCCCTCCACTTGACCCCGAACCCTCACACTGTGCTAAATGCCCTAAAACTTGAGATCTCCAGACCCGCTCCTCATCAGGACCAAAAGTAAAGTTACACGGATGACAAGCCGTCGTGCGCCACGGTCAGCGTTTTTAAAATGTGGACTTATGCGCAAAAGTCTCGGCCCCGCCCTGGAGTGCCCATGCTTTACGCGTGACCCGCCCCTCCTCTGCCCCCTTCTACATGTGCACTTCGCGGCTTCTTAAAATGCGTGTTGCTAGCGCAAACCCTGCACACTCGCATATGTGGCCATTTTTGTACGAGCAATGCTTTTAAAATTGACCTGAAAGAATTTTGAGTTAAAACAGTGAAGCAAGCCATGGGAAAATAAGAACACAAGAAATTGCCATGCTGGGTCAGACCAAGAATCCATCAAGCCTAGCATCCTGTTTCCAACAGTGGCCAAACCAGGCCACAAAAACCTGGCAATTACCCAAATACTAAGACAATCCCATGCTACTGATGCAATTAATAGCAGTGGCTATTCCCTAAGTAAACTTGATTTTAGGAACATAAGAAACTGCCATGCTGGGTCAGACCAAGGGTCCTTCAAGCCCAGCATCCTGTTTCCAACAGAGGCCAAACCAGGCCACAAGAACCTGGCAATTACCCAAATACTAAGAAGATCTCATGCTACTGATGCAATTAATAGCAGTGGCTATTTCTTAAGTAAACTAGATAAATAGCAGTTAATTGACTTCTCCTCCAAGGACTTATCCAAACATTTTTTGAACCCAGCTACACTAACTGCACTAACCACATCCTCTGGCAACAAATTCCAGAGCTTAATTGTGTATTGAGTGAAAATGAATTTTCTCCGACTAGGCTTAAATGTGCTACTTGCTAACTTCATGGAATGCCCCCTTGTCCTTCTATTATCCAAAAGTGTAAATAACCAATTCACATCTACTCTTTCAAGACCTCTCATGATCTTAAAGACCTCTATCATATCTCCCCTCAGCCGTCTCTTCTCTAAGCTGAACAACCCTAATCTCTTCAGCCTTTCCTCATAGGGGAGGTGTTCCATCCCCTTTTTCATTTTGGTTGCCCTTCTCTGTACCTTCTCCATTGCAACTAAATCTTTTTTGAGATGCGGCGACCAGAATTGTACACAGTATTCAAGGTACGGTCTCGCCATACAGAGGCTGAATTGGATGGGTTATACAATGGATGAATTGAGGAAGAGGTAACTTTGTGTACAGCTGCAAGGAGTGAGGCCTGCTGGATTTTTGGGAGGGTTTGGATTTGATTGCTTGCTTTTTCAAGTCAGCTACATTCAGGCACTGCAGTTATTTCCACGCCGAAGCAGATTTAAAATCTAATTTGTACTGAAGCAAGGGTGGGTAAAACGATTTACCCAGGGTCACCAAGTGTATCTGTAGGAGAAACAGGATTTGAACCCTGGCTCTCAGTTCCCTCCACACCGCCACTCTTAAGAGTTTATATAAGAAAAGCAACCGGGGGGGTGGTTAGTAGTCCCGATACCGTTCAGGCTGGCAGCAGATGGGCAGGGGGTGCCTACTGTTGCGTCCATCGGACTGACGGCTTTGTCCCACATGCCTCACCTCAGTATTCACTTTCTCCATCAGCCTCGGGGAAAATGGCGACCACTGCGTCTGCTTGCCACACTCCCCGGCGTCCCTGGAGCGGCTATAGCAAGGCATTCCGCCATGATTCACCTGAGGGCTTCCTAGGGTTCGTGCGCGCGCACTACCCACGTCTTTATTCCAGCGTTGGCGGGAACCTCGGGGGCGTCCCCCTCGAGTGACATCACAACATCCGGGTATTTAGCCTGCCCATTTGCTGACTGACTTTGAGTTAGCAAGGATTGGACTCGTCCGGTCTAAGCTGTTCTTCCGCTTCTAGCTGCTGCTGGAAGCTCTCTCTACCCTCCGGGGTTTTACTAACTTGGGTACCTGCTCCTCGGGGGCCCTATGCTTCTTTCCAGGGGCCTATCCAGTATCCAGGTACTCGCGCCTCGAGGGCCTGAGATGTCTACCTTGGTGCCTGCTACCATTACTTCTACCTGCTGGGATCTCCACCACTACAGCTACAAGAGTGAGTAATCTAACATCTATCAGCCTGTTTCACCTACAGCTCTTCATTGAAGATCTGCATCGGAGCTCCCTATACCACCATTGTGGGACGGGTCTCCTCACCCGAGGACCCAAGACTGCTGCTGCAGGAATCTACTCACTACTGCCACCTCTGGTGAACTCTACAAGCTGGACAATAAAAACTATCTCTGTGTTTGTGCATCGGAGTCTAGCCTGGTACTACAGTTCCCCGCGGGGCTCCTCTCCATGGGAGTGGCCATCACTGCAGCACCTAAGAATCCACCAGACACCTCAAAACCATAACACCTACCAGCCATTGTTATCTGGTGGGCTGAGACTTGGGGAAGGAAAACTGCTGGACAGAGAGAGAAGACAGGAGAAAAGAGTAGAGGAGGGGTGGAGGCGGGCAAGTGAAAAGGCATTTTTAGGAGGGAAAAAGACTGTAGGGTGAGAAGGTGTTAGAGGAGAAGGCAGAAGAAAGGGGAAAGAAGAGAACGAAAAGGATGAAAAATCAAGACGGGGAAAAAAAAATCTAACATCCAGACACATAAGAGAGGCTGGAAAACTACTTTATTCCTATAGCCTTAAAAGGTTTAGCTTCATAAATAATATGCAAACGAGCTCTCTATTTGGAAAACATTTGCTGCAGAAATTTCAAACTCCCACCACCGAATTTACCTAAAAACCTTTGCAGGACGCAAACTGCAGCCTCGCCTGGCAACGTCTTTCTTCTGTAGGATTCCCAGTACCTCCGTCTGTCTTCCCAAGCCCTTATTGCAATATGGACGTTTGCTGGCTCCCAGACTGCTGGCACTTAGGCTGGCACTGGCCTTGGCGGATCTTTCTTCCCTTCCCTTCCCTTCCAATAAAAGCCAAAAAAATAAAATGTAGCAATTTTCTGCGACTTTGGGCCTCCAGCTCATTCGAGACTAGGACTGTGATCTGGTGCCAGGAGCCTTCATGTGCAGCCATCTGGGGATTTTGTTCCCTATTTTACATCCCCTCCCAACTGACTTTAGCCCAGTCACTGCAGCGACAGCCCTGGGCCAGGGGCCACCACGCACCAGAGTTCCTTCCGTAAGCCTGCAGTCACGGGCCCTAAATCCGGCCACTAGGTGTCGCTATTGCCTGATGACTGCAACTCTCCCTCCCCGGGGGCCTCCGCAGCCATAACCGATCCGGGGAGTGGGAATCAAACCCAAGCTGCTCCTCATGGCAGCGATGACTGAGCTGGGCAGGCCCCTGAGTCATTTTTTTCTCTTTGCATTTGGACATTAGCAGATAACGGAACTCCTTCACACAGCACGGAGGAAAAGGCGATTTATTTCTCTTTCCTCGAGGGAAAACTGAAACGCTCCTACCCTCCAGGCTTCAGTCTGCACTCTCCTGGAGAAGAGAAGTTTCTGGAACAGGAGCTTTTTTTTAGTTCTTCACAGCCAGTGGCCAAGTTCTGCGCCCGCCATGGCGTGGTTCTACGTGGGGGCGCGCGTGGCCTGCAGGCGATGTCTTCCCTAAATATAATTACCGTCCGAGGTTCTCCTGACGCCAGCTCGCGCTGCAATGGAGAATAAATTTGAGTCAAATGGAAGGCCACAAATGATGTATTTTGAGCTAAAAAGAAAACTAGAAAAGAAAAAGATTTTCAAGTATAATATTTATTTGACATATTTGAAGCTGCACTTAAAAAGGCTTTTGAAGTTGGCAATTGTTATGGTTTAGCGGTGTTTGAGTGGATTCTTGGGTACTGTGGCAGATGACCACGCCACCGGGGGGCGGGGGGTGTGGGGAGTCACAGTACTGGGCTAGACTCAGGACACACAAACACAGAGTTAGATCTTTTATTGTACAGCTGATGTGTACCACCAGAGGTGGCGGTAGTGAGGTGATCCAGAGGTAGCAGTCCAGGGACCCTCGGCAGAGGGAACCCGTTTCACCAAGATGGTATAAGGATATCCAGGTGTAGGTTTCCCAGCACGGCAAAGCTGTAGATGAGATAGACTGAGAATTAGATTACTCACTAGATGGTAGCTGTAAGGTTGGCGATTCCACCAGGCTGAAGTAGATGGTTGGAGGCACCAAGGCAGGGAGAGCAGGCCCTCGAGGAGCGAGTACTTGATCCCAGTAAGGCACTTGAAATGAAAGCAGAGGGCCCCCGAGGAGCGGGTATCCAGGTTAGAAAATACCCCGAAGGGCAGAGAGAGAGCTTCCAGCGGCAGCAGGAGGTGGCAGAGTAGCTTAGACCGGACGAGTCCAATCCTTGCTAACTCAACGAGCTAGTAAACAATCGTAGGCTAAATACCCGGATGGCGTGACGTCACTTGAGGTTCGCTCCATAGCTGGAATAAAGACGTGGGTAGTGCACGCACGCGCACCCTAGGAGGCCCTTGAGAGGAACACGGCGGGAGGCAACGCCATAGCCGTTCGGGGATGCCGGAGAGAGCGGCTTGCAGACGCAGGGGTGGCCATCTTCCCAAGGCTAGCGGGGAGAGCAGAGAAAAAGGTGAGGCACAAGGGTCGAAGCCACCTGAGACCGATGGACGCAACAGCAATTTTAACAAAAAGAATCCTAGTTTAGAGAAGACTTAGAAAACCTCATTTGGAGAAAGATGTGAGTATTATCCGTGGCACTGGTTGGAACACGGAGTAAGTGAACTCACTCTAAGCCACGTTTAGGAAGCCACTGCCCAGCTTGGAGGTTATTGTTAGGTATTAACTTCAGGGAACAGGTACAGCCCTCTGCTTAGCCAGTGCGTCTTTTTGTGGCCGATGCAATAAAGTCGCGTAGAAAGCGGGCGCTGAACAGTCAGCGCCCGCTCTCTTAACACGCGCATGGCTCCCCTAAGGGGAGCGCCATGCACTATTAAAATTAGGGGGTCGCCTTAGCAAGGAGGCGCGACCCTAATCGGTTTTTATGACTGCTGTACGCCGGTCATGAAAACCGACGCCGGGTTTATCGGTGTTGGTTTTCCTTAGCAGCGGACAGCCACGAAAACCGACGCCAATAAACCTGGCGGCGGTTTTCGTGACCGGCATACGGCAGTCAGGGAAACCGAGTTTATCCGTGTTGGTTTACCTTACCGTAGGACAGCCACAAAAAACGACGCCGATTAAACCCGGCGTTGGTTTTCCTGACAACCGTTCGCCGCTGAAAACCAATGGCGAGTTTATCGGCGTTGGTTTTCGTGTCTGTCCGCCAATAAGGAAAACCGACGCTGATAAACTTGGCGGCGGTTTTCGTGATGGCTCCAACTGTCAATTTTTTTGTTTTTGTTTTATTTCTTTTTCTTCTTTTTTTGATGTGCACATTTATTAACATCTGCTCCTGGCAGGCGTTAATAGATGACAGTTAAATGTGCTTCTGAGACGCACATTTTTTGTTTTTGCATCGGGAGTGAATGTCTAATAGCCTCATTCACATGCATTTGTGATGAGCGCTATTACATTAACTCCGCATTGGACGCGCGTTGAATATGCGCTAATCCCCTTATTGCATTAGGGGATTGATTAGCGCCTGTTCTACCCGCGTCTGACTACATGTTACCAGTGCGCTCGGCTCAGCGCAACGTATTGCATCGGCCCCTTTGGCTGGCTAACCAGCACGTCATGTTTTCACAGTGATTGTAAAGGACCCAGACTGGGAAGGGTTTTGCAGAGAATACAAACAGTCCTGAGCCCAGGTGCACAGCGTCTCTGCTAGGTGAAGTCTAGGGAATGACTTCTTGCCGGTTACCCTTCCTCCTCGTCAGTATGTCCTGGGAGAGGAGACCCGTCACCGTCCTAATAGTTTGTTTGTAATCTGCAGGATGCCTTGTGCTAGAAGCAATTAGATTCTGACAAATCTGATCTGCCTCATTAGTGGATAATATCCGTCTGCTGGGTGCTGGCACCTGTGCGCTGGATGCAATGCGGAGGATGTGACGTGGAGCTGGAGAAAGTCTCTTCTGGCCCTACTTTATGGGAACGTGATCTGCCCCAATGAGCCCTACATTCAGATAGTGCCACCGCAGGCTCCCGGGAATTTGGGACTGCCGGTGCGTGGCGCGGTTAGCCCAGGGTCTGCCGTTTTCTCATGCTGGGTCAGACCAGTGGTCCAGTAAAGCCCACTATGACAGTGGCCTGATCCAGTCCCTTGGAAGTTTCTGGCAACTCCCAATATGAAGGTCTGTTTCATGTTGCTCTCTGCAAAAATGAAGAGATGGAGAAACTGAAGTCCATTAAGCTAATAATTATTTATGGCCCAGTACTCCAGAAACTTGTCCAAACCTTTTTTAAGCTCGGTTATATTACCAGCCTTAACCACATTTTCTGGCAACAAGTTCCATAGCATAATTACGCCTTCATTGCAAAACTACTTTCTTAAATTTGTTTTAAATTGCTACCTGTCAGTTTCTGGGACTGTCCACTGGTCCTAGCACTGTTTGACAGTATAAATTACCGTTCCCTGTTAACCCGTTCCGTGCCATGCCACACATACTTTTATAACTTTCTATCATGTCCCCTCTCAGCCTCTTCTCCAGACTGAAAGCCCTCACCTGTTTAACCTTTCCTCATAGGTGAGCCGCTCCATCCCCTTTATCATTTTGTTTGCTCCTCTCTGCTCCTTTTCTAGTTCTACTTTATCTTTTTTGAGATGCGATGACCAGAATTGCACTCAGTAGTCAAGGCGCGGTCGCACCATGGAGTGATTATAGAGGTATTATTATATTCCCAGCTTGGTTTTCTATTCCTTTCTGAATAATTCCTAACATTTTTCCACACACTAAGCAGAGGATTTCAGCGTGCTGTCCACAGTGACCTCCCCACTTCTTTTCCTGAGTGGTGCATCCTAATATGGGACCCAGCATGGTGTACTTAAGAGTAAGGACTGTTTTTCTCCATGTGCATCACTTTGCCCCTGTCCACGTTAAATTTCCTCTGCCATTTAGATGTCCAGTTTCGCAGTGTCCAGTAATTCCTCACAATCAGCTCGTGTTTTAGCTACCTTTAATAATTTTGTGTCTTCTGCATATTTGATCACCTCACTCATTCCTCCTTTTTCTAGATCATTTATGAATACGCCCAACACTGATCCCAGTACAGATCCCTGGGGCTCTTCTCTCCGCATGCACTCCTACTCTCCATTCCCTACAGCGCTGTGTACTTCGAGTAGCGCTACAGAAGTGATAAATAGTAGTAGAGTCTTTCAACCAGTTACCAGTTCACAACTGGACATTGCCTCCTAATTGATGAGTTTGTAATTTCTCTTGGTTCAAAGGCTATTTTGGAAGCTTTATCCTATCCCTTTTACCATTGATGGTTCTGCATTTTCCATTCAGTCTGAAAAGCTTAGGTTATTTGGATTGATACAAATCTCTCCCTGCATGCCCACATCAGGACAGTAGTAAGACCTGGTTTTTACCAACTACACATTTTTGTGGGTTGACATCTTTACTTGAAAAATCTGATCTTCGCATGGTGGTGCATGCATCAATCTTACCACTGGTTGGCTATTGCAGTGCCCTATACATGGGCCTTCCTGCTTCCACCATAAGAACTTGAAAGCCGCTTTTGAATTTGGCAGCAGGTCTTATCTCAGGAGTCGGTCGTAGGGAACACATTACCCCATACTTACTGATTTGCATTGGTTATCGATATTGCAACGTATCGACTACAAAGTAGGCGTGATGGGATTTAAACTCATTAGCTCTGGCTCAGCTCCCTGGTCCAGTGCTCCGCTAAGGCTCTATCAGCCTGCCCACTCCTTGTGATGCTTGCAGAAGTGGATTATTAGACGTTCCCTCAACGAGGCAGGCTCGTCCGGCAGAAACACACTGGAGTGCCTTTTCTGTCACAGCTCCCATGCAGTGGAACTCATTTCCTGAGGCATCGCGACACTTGGACTCTTTAAAAGCATTCAAGGGCATGATAAACCTCCATCTCTTTAAGATGGCCTATTTTTGAACTAAACTAAATCCTGTTAAGACTTGCTACTCTCTGAGGAACCTTTTATATTCTATTTTTATTTTATTGTTTTTATGCTTTTAAATATTTTATGATTCATCCATTTTATTCTTTCTGTCTAGATGTTGGAATCACGTATGTTACTTTGTTTATAGCTTAGTGCTTTGCTTTCAAGTGATTTAATACATTTAAATAGGGATTTTATTTATTTATTTAAAAGTATTTACCACCTGTCCTTCCTAAAGGTTTGGGGGTAGGGTGCAATAAAACAAACATAATTGTTAAAACAAAATAATCATAGAATACGGTATATACAATCGAAGGTCTATATGAGATGGTATATAATGATATAAATGAACTCACAAAAAAGGTAATTTCCTGAGAAGACTCTCGTGTGGGGTTATATCAGATGTCTTCTGAAAATCCAGGTACACTATATCGACTGGATCAGCCTTATCCACATTTATTTACCCCTTCAAATAATTCTAATAGATTGCTAAGGCAGGCTGTGCATGTATATGATATGGGGGGAGGAGAGAGATAGATTAGTAAGGCACGACTTCCCACAGCGAGGACCATGTTGACTTTTTCCAGTCAGACACCCCAGAAATATGTTAATAGGAGAAAGCATGTCAACCAAGAAGACCTCTAGCTCCAACAAAGATAAGAATATTATCTCTATTTGCATTTATTAGCATGTACTAATTATTCATAGTGATAATTACCCTTTACAGTTTCACATTAATTTAAATTGCTTTTCAAAAGCAATCAAGGATAGAATGAGGAGATTGTACATCAAAGTGGGACGAGCTCTTGCAGAAGCTTGGAACAAATGAGGTTGGACAGCTGTAGGTGCCTTCTCCCGGGAGACTCATGATCTTGAGGCCATTATTGAAAAGAAGATCCGTGCTTTCAAAGAGATGGCAGCTGTTTTTTTCAGAGAGACCTCAGCCGTTAAAGAAAGATCCCCAAAATGAAACCTTCATGTCCGCCTTCAGGCCACCACTACAGATGTGTTTTATATCTGCTGCTTCCTTGTCACTTTACAAAGCTGGTCGTTTTTTAAAAGCCTCTTTAATTGTTTTGTAGCCACCTATAGTACATCTTGTAAATACCCAAAGGGGACATTTTCTTTAACCTTTAGTTCTTGCTGACTGTCCCTCCCCCTAGCTCACTTTCTTTCAGGACATCAGTGGATATTGGCAGAGCGAAAAGCTTGTCCTGCAAAGGCCTTTGCAGTAAGTTTGTCTTCAGGAAGAAGAGAAAAGCTAATTTCGGCCACAGAATAATGAGGGCTGAGAAATAACCGCAGTGCGGTCTCATTTCTGAGAGTGAGGACACTAAAAGCATTGTCCTACCAGGATGCTGATCATCCCTGAAGAAGCCTTATCAATAGCAGAGCATCAGGGCATGAGAGTTGATTTGTGACTAAAGATTCATGGGCTGTGTTTGCCATTCGTAAACATTGCATTCACTGTGCCTGTACGTGATCTTAGGGAAGGGTAACGTGGTCACTGTCTCTAACTTTCTAGCCCTCATTGCAGAGGTCTCTGGTCCTTGTTATCCAGCCTCATCATCATTATTGACTTTGATACGAAGGTCGGCAGCAGGGCACTTGCTGGATGAAATGGCACCTCAGGCAACGGTTGCTTTTGGTGCTTCCTGTCCTTTTGGGCTCACGTGTTCATGGACTCACGGGGCCGATTGAAACGGTTGATGTGGCAGCTCCTCCCCTGCTCCTGGCTCGCCCTTCTCACTCATTCCTTACAGCAGCCCTGGCCAGCAGCGCAGAGGTACCAGTTCTCTCTGTACTCTGCTTTGCTTTTAGTTTTGCCCAGTTTTCTTGGTGTCGTACGTTCTGCTGTCAAGTTTCTATGTTTCCGCGTTATGGCTGTTTTTTTTTTTTTTTTAATTCTATCACCCTGTGCCGTTCTCTGCCAGTCTGGGTCTCTCCTCCAGTACGAGATTAGCTAACTTGTCACCAGAGCCTCTGGGATGAATTATCAGAGATCCGCTAGGTGGATTAATGGTTCATTTCAGACGTTTATCTTTAGGAGAATTTTCATCCGAACTGAACTGGCTAGATTTTCAGCTGAAGATACACCGAAATCTAGCTGACCAAATTCAGGCGGCTAGATTTAGGGCAACTGTTTGATTGACTGGGGGGGTTGCCTGCCTAAACCTAGCCTGTGAGCACTGCAAATAAACACTCTCTGGGTATGGGTAAGTCATGTCTGCCCCTGCAGCCCCCGCCCCCGTTTTGCTTGCCTTGTGAATTTAGGGTTTTAAATTTAGCCAGTCAAGTTTAATTGGTTTAAGTGGTTAACCTTTGAACTTAGCTGGTTAAAACCTTTTGTACATGACCAGCAAATCTCATTTGCTTTTGACCAAGACTCCTGTCAGGGATCTTGTGGTTAGAAACCTAGGCTGACCTGGAGATGTGCTTAAGAACAGCGGGGTTCAAAGATGAACAAAAGTGAAGACCGCGTGGGAAAACGTCAAGACTGCCTTTAAATATCTCAGGTGGATGCTTGACTTGCTAATGAATCACGTCTGCTTACATTAGTCACTGCATGTCACGTAAATCAGCACGAGGAACAGAACTGATTGGGATGTTACATGAAAGCAATTCTGATAAGTCACGCTTCTGAACACCTGTTATAGGACAGAGCGCTGTTCTGAAGGAAATCCCGACCGTCCGCCATAAGGAGGGGCCTTTCTGGGTGTGTCTGCGTCTACAGCACACTGGGGCTGGCACGACAAGTAGGTGGACGTGCCCAGCCCCTGCGCGGTAGAGCCAGGTGCTCCATGAGATTTCTGTGGACCCTTGTTGGTTTGTAATGAGGAGTTCTTGGTGAATCTGCACTTGGATGTCATGGGATAGGAGGCAGTGTCCTATTGTGGATGGGGAACTGGTTAAAAGACAGGAAACAGAGGGCTAGAAGTACCGTAGGTGAGTTTTTTGAATGGCAAAACATCATTAGAGGAGTACCCCAGGGATTGGGACTGGGCTCTGTGCTCTTTGACATATTCATAAATGATCTGGAAAAAGGGAGCGAGTGATATGATCAAATCTGCAGATGACATGAAATTATTCAAAATTGCAAAGAACCATAGAAGGACCTTGCCAGACTAGGGCATCTGAATGGCAAATGAAATTTAATGAGGAAAAGCGCAAAGTGATGCATGTAGGGGAAAGACTAATCTAAACTATAGTTACATGATGCTGGGTTCCATATTAGGATCTGTTGTGGAAAAGACACTGAAATCCTCAGCTCAGTGTGTGGCAGGGGGGTCTAAAAAAGCAAACAGAATGTTAGGAATGATCCAAAAAAAGGAACGGAGCATAACACGGAAAACATCATACTGCCTCTGTACTGAGCCGTGGTGCGACCGCACCTTGAGACAAGGTGCAGAGAAAAGCAACAAAAATGAAAACGCGGATGGAACGGCTCTCTTACGATGAGAGTTACCCAGGTTACTGCTCTTCAGCTTGGAAAAGAGGTGGCTGAGAAGGGACATAACAGGAATTCAGAAAAACGTGATTGGGGTGGGACAGGTGAATAAAGGATGATACTAAAACAAGGGGGCACTCCATGAAACTAACAACCAGCAGATTTACAACAGAGCGTAGAAAGTACTTCTTCACTCAGCGCCATGGCAGAGGACATGGGCAAGGAGATGATCGTACTGGCATTTTAAAAGAGGTTTGGACAAGTTCCTGGAGGAAAAGACCATGACACATGATTAGCCAGGTGGATTAAGCAAAGTTACTGCTCTCCCTGGGAGTGAGTAACGGGAATAAGATCTACTTTACGGGACCCGGTCAGGTACTTGTGACCTGGATTGGCCGCTGTTGGACACAGGATGCTGGGCTTGATGGACCCTTGGTCTGACCCAGCATGGTATTCCTTATGTTCTTGATCTTATGTACCTTCGCCCGCACCCGTCCTCGTGAGATAGGGCCCTGCTTTCCTTTCTGTGAGGTGGCGAGATCCCTTCCCTAATGTCAGTGTCCTGGAGATGAGACCCTTCAGAGGTGAACAGAGGATGAGAATGAATTTCCTAGCTCAGCATGAGCTGTTCATAGGACCTTTCCGAGTCATTATAAAACGAGTGCAGGTAGTGGCTGACCTGAGCAGGAGACCTTCTCCTCCCTGCAGTGCGCAGCTCAGCTGCAGGCTCCAGCAAGGAGGAGTTTTATGTAATATAAAAAGCCAAAAACCCATCCAAACTGTCCATTTCTGCTATGTAACCACCCTCTTTGCAGGGAAATCAGCATGGCAGAGAGGTTTTCAGGCATTCCTCAGATGTCTGACCTTCATCTGTCCTCATTAGCTTTTTCTTGCAGAAATCAGTAGTCCTTGTGCAACAAAGCTTGCTCTTCTGCAGGCTTTCCTGCTTTGGCTCTTCTGTGAGGCTCGGGAGGGAGGCACCGTGTCCGCAGCTAGGATCCCAGGCACAGTCAAAGCAGCAGCATACAGCAGAGAAACCTTGCATTTGCTAAGTCATTCAGCAGCAGGAAGAAACGAAAGCATTTCCATTTTGCTTTCCTTTTGAGGATTAAACGTTAGACTGATAAAATCTCAACATAGTGTGAGCTGGAGATCTTTGATAAAAGGGAGTGTGGCCCCAGTGAAAAGTGCACACTTCTGTGCCAAGCAGATATACCAACGTCGGAGCTAAAATATTTGAATAAAAAGGAAAACAGACTCAGGAGACAGAGCAACAGAGGAAGGCATGGAGCCAGAAAGAAGCCAGCTGCTATTTAGAGGCCTGTAGGCGGAACTTCTGTTGCCTGAGAACTGAAGGCAGAATGCGTCTTCAGAGCAGCCAAGCTCCAGTCCCCCCCAGCAGACGCCTCCTGCGCCTCCCCCTTTTTCCCTGTTTTATGTCTCATACACTGCCTTGATTGGCCTTAGGGCCGCAAAGCCGCTATAAAATAATTTTAAATAAATATATAACTATTTCTGATTTCTAAGCTGAGGTACCCTGCCTTGGATACATTTATTGTTTAAAAGGATGGGTAATAAACCCAAGTAATAAATAATAACTGTTCAACTATTCTCTGCACGCTGGGGTGAACAGGCCAAGCCCCATTCAGAACTCCTGGATTGGCTCCTTCTCCGTCAGTGAGATCTAAACGGGGATTGGTCCGTTCCACATCAGTGTACACAGCCCTGCACAGTTACAGAGCAGTGCTTATATATAAAGCTCCATCAGTGTACACAGCCCTGCACAGTTATAGAGCAATGATTATGTATAAAGTTCCATCAGTGTACACATTCCTGTACAGTTACAGACAAATGATTACATATAAAGTTTCATCAGTGTACACAGCCCTGTATAGTTGCAAAGCAGCGATTACATATAAAGTTCCATTAGTGTATACAGCCGGAGCGTAGCATCCATAGTGCACAGTGATGCACAGGCAACCACCAACTTTAAAATGGGATGTGCCATACCCCATTCATCTTCTCTGGCTCTCCCCCCAGAACCATTAGTGCTGCTGCGCACCACTAATGTTCCCTCTAAGCTGCACATGTGCGCGGCAAAAGTTCTGCGCATGTGTGCAACTCTAAGATGGACGTATGTTCTCGTGCACAACTTTTCCTGTGGGCGCACATAACTCACCCCCATTTCAGTGCAGAAAGCCTGCCTGGGCCATGGCAGTGCCCATCCCGCCATGGCCCAAAGAGAAGTAGAGGCCAGCGGGGACGTGGCGCATTCCGCCATGGCCCGAAGAGAATAGGAGGCTGTGTCTGAATATGGACCTCATGGTGTTTGGAAAATATTAGAAAAATTTATGCAAGTTTTTTTTTTTTAATTATTGGATGTTGGTAGGCTGTTTTGACATTTATTATTTTTATTAGCATGGTTTAATATTATGAATGCTGCTTTATATCTCCAATTTTATTGCTTGATGTTTTGAGAGGAATGATGATGTCTCTGTTTTTCCATTGTTGCACTGTGCAACACAGTTGGGCTTGTGGTTTCCAGTATAGCTTTTGTTGGCACTTTTCTATTCTGTTTTTGGTGACGGTGGGTCAGTATTTTAAAGGTCCAGTTCTTGTGTAACTTTAGTTCTTGCTGTGAAAATGATGACACTTATCACTGGCTTTTAAGGTATTGGGGCAGATTTTGAAAGGGTTACGCACGTAAGCCCGAAAACCTGTTCCTGCGTGCGCCGAGCCTATTTTGCATAGGCTCAGCGACGTGTGCAAGCCCCGGGACTCGCGTATGTCCCGGGGCTTTGAAAAAGGGGCGGGAAGGGGGTGGGGGCGTGGGCGAGGCACTGGTCCGGCGGCGGGACCACGTGCCGGCAGCCGTTGCCCGCAAGTTACACCAGCCTCAGACAGGCGTAAATAGGAGAACAAAGGTAGGGAGGGGGATTTAGGTAGGGCTGGGGGGCGGGTTAGATAGAGGAAGGGAGGGGAAGGTGGGGGGTAGCAAAAGGAAAGTTCCCTCCGAGGCCGCTCCGATTTCGGAGCGGCCTCGGAGGGAGCGGGGAAAGCCATCGGGGCTCCCCTAGGGCTCGGCACGCGCAAGGTGCACACTTGTGCACCCCCCTTGTGCGCGCCGACCCCGGATTTTATAACATGCGCATGGCTGTGCGCGCATGTTATAAAATCGGGCGTAGATTTGTGCGCGCCGGGTTGCGCGCACAAATCTACGCCCGCGCACAAGTTTTAAAATCTGGCCCTTTATGTTTATCTCTTCCTCATTTCTATTTTAAACAGAAGTTTGCTCTTAATTTCACTTGCATACAGAAAGCAGTTTTGAATGTTCATGCAGAAAATATATTTTCATTCACATATTTTATTGTAACTGCTGTTAGTAGATTAGGTGATTATTTGGAGGGATTAGCTAATTTTCCCTCTAAGGATTGGGTTGCTGTGACTATAAATTTGATAAGCTTTTTGCATAAAAGAAAGTAATGCTCACAGGATAATGTAGGAGGGTGTAGTGTGTTCTAGGGCACATAGCAGCAGCAAATTTTCTGGTGCACCACCAACTTCAGCAGTCACTCTGTACCCCTGTATACAGCCATGTTCAGTTGCAGAGCAATGATTATGTATAAAGCTCCATCAGTGTACAGAGCTCTGTAGTAAATGTAATTAAAAGTCCTTGCCTTAGATATCTGTTTAAATTCTTATGTGTGTAATCATGTTCCCCGCCCTGAACTTTGGAGGGTGCGGGCTACAAATAATTTTAAATAAAATATTAATTTATTCACTGCGCTCCAGGGTGAACAGACAAAGCCCTGTTCAGAGCTTAGTCCTGGTCCCTTCCCGGTGGGTAAAGGCCGCACTGACCAATGGGAACATCAGAATCCCAAGAGGTCCTTACAGGCAACTAACAGGAATGTTATGGGCACATCAGAGCAAATAATGCTTACAGTAACACTTGGCCTTTTTCCATTACACAGCAGCAATCCTTCCTTCCTTCCTCCATCAATCACCTGACATCAGTTAAACTGCAGCTCTAGGTGAGGCGAGTTTGGTGATCTCAGCCAAGTTTTTAGAACAGGAATATCCACACTGAAAACTTCCAGCGGAAATGGGCCATATTTGTTGACAATCCCATTAGCAACGTTGCTGGCCTAACTCCACATCACTGTCAGGCCGATACAGTACAGTGCGCTCCGCGTTTTCGACGTGCTAGCTTTACCCCTTATTCAGTAAGGGGTAATAGCGTGTCGAAAACGCGCGTCCAACCCCCCGAGACTAATAGCGCCCGCAACATGCAAATACATGTTGATGGCCCTATTAGGTATTCCCACGCGATTCAGTAAGTAAAATGTGCAGCCAAGCCGCACATTTTACTTTAAGAAATTAGCGCCTACCCAAAGGTAGGCGTTAATTTCTGCCGGCACCGGGGAAGTGCACAGAAAAGCAGTAAAAACTGCTTTTCTGTGCACCCTCCAACTTAATATCATGGCGATATTAAGTCGGAGATCCCAAAACTTAAAAAAAAAGTTAAAAATAAAAAAATTTAAAATCAGCCTGCGGCTCGCGGGTTGAAAACTGGATGCTCAATTTTGCCGGCGTCCGGTTTCTGAACCCATGGCTGGCAGCGGGCTCGAGAACCAACGCCGGCAAAATTGAGCATCGGCTGTCAAACCCGCTGACAGCCGCCGCTCTTGTCCAAAAAGAGGCGCTAGGGATGCGCTAGTGTCCCTAGCGCCTCTTTTTAACCGCGGGCCCTAATTTAAATTAATTTACTGAATCGCGTGCACAGGAGAGTGGCCTGTGCGTGCGCCGGGAGAGCAGGTGCTCGCCCACTCTCCCGCGATTTTTACTGTATCGGCCCGTGTGAGAGGCTAGCATGGCATTTCTTTCATTAACCCCCGACCAGGGAACGCTGGACCTTGTAGTTCTGCTATCTAATGTGCTTTACCCTAACTGAGCACACAAATTCCCACTCTCAGTCCAGTATTTCTCCCTGCCCATGTCTTTTCCACCAAGCTTTGATAACAGCAAGTATTTGTTTTGTATCAGCAATGCTGCCAGTGACATCCGTTCCTTGTAATGTAGAATCTCGCCAGAATGATCACTCTGGGCTGCGATCAGGCCTCCGACCGCCAGATTCCTCGGGAAAATCTGCAACTCAGGTTTTCTTTCAGGTGTGTTTGTTGCAAACAATTTTGAGTTCTGCAGTTCTGCTTTTATTTAGTGCATCTCCAAGGCGGCAGAAGGTGAAAAGAAAAAAATATAAGTATGACCTGGCCGGAATCAGCACTTTCTTCCTGGAGCCTGCAGGGCGGCGATCTTTCAGCTTTTCTGTGATCGTACTCTGCCTGCCTGTGACTGAAAGGCTGGAGGAATCACATTAGCAAACCCATGCAAGGCAAAGCCTCCTCTGTAGTGGCATGGTTGTGATTAACAGTGGCGATACCCCTGAACACCCATGGCCCCGATGGGGTCTGTGCAGGGGGAACTTTCCTTCTGACGAAGCTGCAGAAAGGGTCCTATGCTAAAGAAAATTGTCCCCATGAAGTGGCTAGAAGCTTGTGCTATCTTTCCCTGGTTTTGGGCAGAGAGCAGGAAAATTCTGGGAGTGCTAATGTGCCAGCCTGGCCTCTGCTGCGGTGACGCACACCCAGGCCATGAGCACATTTCAGAGGCCGAGTGGAAAGCACGCTGCACGTTACAGACCAACAGCACGCAGGGGTGGTTTCTGGTTATCTGTGGAGTCCTGTTAGTGCACACAGCCCTGTACAGTTACAGAGCAGCGCTTTGTTAAGGTCATTTTGGAACAGCCCCCATAAGAAAGTCATGTTACATGCGTGTTTGCATTGAAAACTACCCCACGAACAAGTCACCTCTGCACACGCAATTACACCTGCTAAAATGTATACAGAATATATTTGTGAAAATATACTCACATATTTTGAAAATCCAAAAATACGGTGCGTGTGTGGGTTGGGGGGGGGGGAGTGTACACCCAAACCCCTCCCCCGCTCTGTTCCGGGTTCTAACCGCAAACACAGTAAATTCTACCCAAGAGGCTGCTATACCTTACCCAATGTAAGCACACCCCCACAATTACGGAGATTATACCTGGGGTCTTGATCCCAGGAGCTCACTCTCCACACAAATACTCGCACGCACACTGACTCAGTGCGTCGAAAAGAAAAAAAGTAAAATCAGATAATACTGAAGATCATACCTACATATGTACATACATACATACACATATATATATATATATATATATATATATATATTACACAAAAAAACCCCCAACGTAAAAACTTGGGAGAAAGAACCAAGCACTCTTATTAATCAATAAACCATTCCAAAAATGTAGTTTTTTCTTAAGATTATTACTGTTTTATTGAAAAAGTAGGACAGGGTTGAGGGTTACGATCATGTAGACTTAAAACTAGATTTAGTGATCATGGTTAGTAGGTGCAAATGAAATAATCAATGATATATTAGAGATTGATTTTACGAAATATTGACAAATTTATGTTATCAAATTTTCAATAAAACAGTAATAATCTTAAGAAAAAACTACATTTTTGGAATGGTTTATTGATTAATAAGAGTGCTTGGTCCTTTCTCCCAAGTTTTTACGTTGGGGTTTTTTTTGTATACAATAAGTTATAGCACCGGTGGAGACAATATTGCCTATTTTTTTGAGATATATATATATATATATATATATTTTTTTTTTTTTAATATATATACACACACACAGCAAAGCTTACATTTCCAAAGGATCAGTCTGCTCTATCACATCCAGGATGATCTCTTCTTTCCTCTATCTGTTATTACGCTTCAATTCAGTATTCACTGCCTGTCCCTTTTCTAGTTATATCCTTTCTAGCTGTATAACTGAAACTGTTATCAGAAATGCAGGCAGTGTTCCCAAAACACAGTCTAGGCTGTCTCTTATAATTTTGACCCCTTCCTATCAGATTCTGCGCACCTGGTGTTTACCACTTATCTCACAGTAGTTACAGTCATGTGATGTGTGTCTGTGTGAGAATCCTGAGTCCACTAAAGGCCTAACTTTTAAATACAATCTCAGCCAGAGTAATTGGAAGTAATTCCATTTCAGTCTTCATTCCTGGGAACACCTCTGCTCGGTCCAGTTAATCTTACACACAGGCAGCACATACTCACGTAATCTTGTCTGCATATTGGGTAGGCAGATTTAACAAACCATTTTGATGAATAAAGCACTGTTTTATCCATGAAAATTACTTTGAAAATTACCCTCAGTATTTATAAAATGCCTTCAATGTACACAGCCCTGCACAGTTGGCAGAGCAATACTTATTTATCAAGCTTCAACAATGTACACAGGCCTGTATAGTTATAGAGTAAAATGATTATGTATAAAGCTCCATCAGTGTGCATAGCCCTGTACAATTGCAGAGCAATGCTTATTATATATAAAGCTCCATCAGTGTACCCAGGCCCGTACAATTATAAAGCAAAATGATTATGTATAAAGCTTCATTAGCGTACACAGCTCTGTAGAAGATGTAAGTTGAAAGATCCTTGCCCCAGCTAATAGGACTATGAGGACCAGAGTGGCCTGGGTTGGGGGTTAATGAAATAAATGACATGCCAGCCTCTCAAAGTAATGTGGAGTTAGGCCAGCAACACTGCTAATGGGATTCTCAGCAAATGTGGTCCAGATCTGCTGGAAGTTTTCAGTGTGGATATCCCTGTTGTAAAAACTTGGCCGAGATCACTAAACTCACCTCACCTAAAGCTGCAGCTAGGCTGTGAGTCAGGTGATTGATGAAGGAAGGAAGGATTACTGCTGGTTAATGGAAAAGGACCAAGTGTTTGCTCAGACGTGCCTGTAACATTCCCCTTACTGGCACGTAAAGACCTCTTGGAGCAGTCATGGGATTGGAAGTGGGATTCTGATGTTCCCATTACTCAGTGCTGCCTAAGCAGTGACGTGACAGGCTTTCAGGATAGGATACCACCCGGTTCTGGAGTGAGCGATTTCAGGACTTCCTGCATTTTTTCCAGCCCATTGCATGAGGACAGGCGTGACTCAATTCTTTCCAGATGGCACACATGTTCCAGCCAGGTTTATAATACTCCAAATTGCCCTTCCATTCCCCCCCCCCCCCAGTTACATCACTTGGAAGCCAGGACTGCTGTGAAAACCTAAGTCTCTATCCAAGTTAAATAGCGGAGGAAGCCTTGCTTCTGAGCTCAGTGCTCTGCTGGCCTTCCTCGGGGGGGGGGGGAGGGCGTGGGCAGGGCTACCCAAGGAAGAGTTGGAATTCATCAGGTTTCATGCTTGCTCCTGCAGCCAGAAGATCAGTTTTCCCCCAGAAGAAAAATACCATCTGTTTTTGAGGCAGATTCGGTTTGACTTTCTCTGAGCCCAGCGTGGAGATTATGACATCGCTTCAGCGGAAATCACCTAATCCAGACCTCGTGTGCCAGGGATTTGCTGCCTCCAGCGTTATTTCTTTGCATTAAGGCCTGGTTCTTTTCTCTCACTGCAGTGGTGTAACCCAGAACAAGTGAAAGGCTGGAATGCTTCCATACAGGTTCAGAGGGTTTCTGAAAGACAAAACAAAAGAGGAGTGGCACCCTTCAAAGACAAATACGGAAAAAAACAGACTAGGAATAATAAATAATAGAAACTACTGTAAATGAATACATTCAAATAAGTAAATATACAGGTGTCAAGGTACAAAATCCACAAAATATATGCAGCAAAATAAACTATATTTTAATAAAATTGTATAAAATATACATAACTATTTTGTACAAGTTTATTAAAATCAAGTTTATTTTACTACGTGTGGTATTGCATATATTTTGTGGATTTTTTACCTTGACACCTGTATATTTATTTATTTGAATGTATTAATTTACAGTAGTTTCTATTTATTATTACTAGTCTATCTTTGAAGAGTGCCACTCCTGTTGTTGTTGTTTGTGGTCACTAGCCTCTGGTTTTCTTTTTTTTTTTTTTGCTCAGCTTTTTGGCCTGTGGAGAAAGAGAGAGACTGGAATTAATAAGAGGACTTTGAGCCTTTGCTTGTGAGCCTTTTGTCCAAACAGGATGTCCATGTGCTTTACGATCAGAGACCTTCAGAAACATCCCTGCAGCCACCTCCGGGCTGCAAGGCTTGCACGAATATATATATATGCACGGTTACTGCAGGGCAGAGAGAAGGAGCTTATTCCTTCCCATCTTGCTTTCAGGGATACTGTGTTTTGGCAGCAGCGTTAAAAAAAAATTCTGCTGCACAGTTTTGGAAATTCGGCAGCCGTTCTGTGGGACATTTGCACAGACTTGCATACAGCTTTACAAATACATTGCTATTGTCCTTCAGTAAAATTGATTTCAAACCTTTCTATGTGCCTGGATAATTTAGTTTCTTCTTTTTCACTCTTTCATTGGTTTCCCTATTCATTTTAAATCTTTTTTTTTCTCCCTTCTCTCTCTCCTCTCACACTGATCCATACCCCGCTCTCATGACAGCCTTCTCTCTCCCTAGCCTCTCCTCTGATACCTCTGCAGGCTTCCTTCCCCCAATCTCTTTCTCCCCAGCCTCACTCTATCCCTCCTTTTTTTTTTTTAGCTACGACCTCTTTTCCCACCTTCCCCTCTTTTCTCTCCCTCATCCTCACCTCTCCAATCTTTTTATCCTTCCCCTCACTCTCACGCTGGCCCACAGATGAGGAGCAGTAGCAGCAGCCGGGGCTGGCTTGGATGGAGGGGAGCATAGCAGGAGCAGCTGATGGGCCAGAACCAGAACCATGGGGTAGGAGGGAGAGGGCAGCCAGTGCAGGCCATGAGTGGCTCCATGACAGCTTCCATGTTCATGAAATCACAGTAAACTGTGGGCTCTGCTTACTTTATTTCGTTAAAGTGAGATCCAGGAAAGGAAAGTGAATTGCAGGGATTCAGAGCCCCATGAATTCTAGTTCCCACATACTGCTGTAACTTTCATTCTTTTCGAGTGCTTAGTAGAAGCAGAGAGCACATCTAGAAACATTTGGGCAAAAAGTTGTTCTTTTGCTTTATTGCTCTGCTAGGAATTCTGACCTCAATCCTGCTGGGCCCTCTCACTCGAGATGAAAAATAGTGTAGTCTTGATTCAGAATCAGTGGTGAGCCTCACTCCTTCAGAGTTCTTGAGGTAAAGGTTGCGCTGTGATGTTTCATGCTATAAAGCTCCGATGCTGGCCGGTTGGTGGTGGCCAGGTACTCTTCAAACAAGCCCATGGGGACTCAGGGGGGGGTCAGGTGTCTGAGCCACAACCCCAGTAGTTTTGGAAGCTGTTTAGATTCTTAGAGCTTGGAGGGAGGTGGGTGCTGGATTAAGTACGGGATGTTAATGCTCATTTACCCAGGAAGGTAGAGAAGCAATAAGGAAATAAATGAAAACCTGACTTGGATGAGATGTGGCAACATACAAGCATGCAAGCTTCTGTTGCTGGAAGCTGGGCTAGATCCTTAGCCATGTGGAGCAGAATAACAATGCAAAGCAGATGGTGCAGTTGGTCGTTTTCTGCTGTGATCTACCATGTTTACTGTGTGCTGAGCTAGAGGCTGGTTAAGGTCACATGAGCCACATGACTGTGCAGTTGGACCTGAATGGTGTAACGTTTCACAGCGTTTAGGCATATTGTTGTAGTTTATTACTGGCAATAAATAAAAACCGACGTGACTATAAGGGAGATCAGATATGGGGGCATCCTTGGGACAGATGAGAATGTGATGGGAATTCTGTGGGGACCTCAGCCAGATGAGGGGAAACCTAACATTCATCTATAGGTCAGTCCCTAGAGATTCAGTGATCCCATAATGCAATGGAACATGATCTGGCACTCTGTAACCTGACAGCATGAAATACCAGGAAACAGAATCCAGAAAGTTATCTAGGTCACAAGGCTCCTCCCTGGGTTTATGCTGGTGTAATCTGTGCACGGGACCAGATACATTTTTTTTTTTTTAAGTTTTATTTTTCTGTCATTTTGGGAGCTTCCTTCAGGTGGTACAATGCTCAGGAGCACCGGCCGTTTGACTGCATCATGCTTACCCCAAATTTAGAAGACTGCCAGTTTTTGTCAGTTTTGAGCCTGCCCTCCCTTCAGCAGGTGGGTGGGGCTGACGTGTTGCGTTCGTGGAGCAGTGGTGGCATTTTAGGTTTTCAGGGGAAGAGTTGTCCTTTTTTACCGTGAGCAGCTCAACGCGGCCCCTTTGAGTCTGTCTGAGCAGACAGAATTGGTTAATTTGGCCCTGAAGCATATCACTGCGCTCTAATGCTTGCCTGCTAGTAAAAGCAACGCTGTATATGCTAAGATTAATAGTGGCAGGCTTTGCTTTAAATGTAGCCTGAAGTATCTGCTATTGAAGAAGCTGCTGGAAGTGCCCAAAACTGGCTGTTGTATGACTTACACGTAAGTGCTCTTGGATGGCCAGGGCTTGCTGGGAGAATGTTACTAGTGGATAGAATTTGAGCACATTTTCTTCCTGTATTTCACCTACTTCCTGCACATCCATGGAAGAATGAAGGTTTTGAGGGTTGTTGACCTAGAGTGGATACTTATTTGGCTCTTCTCTTCAATTTGGATGGTGAACTCCTCCAAATTGGTGGAAACCATGCACGGCAGGCCAGCACCCAAAAAAGTGTCCACATTGAACTACATCCAGAGTTACTATATACTACGAGGGTGGCCAACTCCAGTCCTCGAGAGCAACAAACAGACCTGCTTTCCAGGGCATCTACAATGAATATGCATGAGATAGATTTGCATGTACTACCTCCATCGTCTGCAAATCTATCTCATGCATATTCATTGTAGATGCCCTGAAAACCAGGTCTGTTTGTTGCTCTCGAGGACTGGAGTTGGCCACCCGTGACATAGCCTTCTTCCCGTTCCTAGGCAACTATCTTCCAGATATATTAAATAGCTGCTGCCACTGCTGGATAACGATCTAATCTAAAGGATTGTATGCATAGGACCAAATGATATGTGTTTTATTTTATTTTACAAGTCTGTACATTTTAAATTCCAAGGACGCCTGAAACAGGAAATGAAGTACATATGCCAGGGTAATAAATGAATATGTAGGAACAGGAGTACCTGTTCACAGTGGAAAGCAAAGGAACATATTACTTCTTAATAATAGCTAAGTGAAAGAAGGACAAATGCAGTAGAACTTAGGAGCAGAACAACAGGAAAAGCAGAACGGGTGCTGCGCTGTGGCCTGCAGTATTACTGTTTGTGCTCAAATAAATCTAATAACAGAGATTTCAACCCAAAACCTCCAGAACTAAATGTTAACAATTACTGCATTAGACAACAATTTATTCCGAAGAAAACCTCCCAAGTGTTCAGGGTCAGGAAAAACGTAACAATGACTCCTATATTTAATAAATATCGGCCTGGAAATTGAAGAAAAATTCAAAGCGGCTTGGTGTGGAGAGAGGAAACTTTCTTGTGCTTTTACAGAAATCAGGAAAGACCCAAAAACTTTCTGACCCAAAAACGGCTCAGTTCTGAGATGGGAAAACCCCTCAGAGCCCAGTCCCTGTCTGAGTTGAAGGCAGAGGATACCAGGAACACAGCTCTTTGGTGGGTGCTGGCAGGACTGGTGGTCTGCCGTGCTGCTGATAGGATATCTGGCCCCCATCACACAACACAACTCTTAAAAAAAGACTGAAAAACGCACTAAAAGCCTAGAGCTGACCTGGCCAGCGGACACCAGCATCTTCCTCAGGACTTCCTGCACCATGCTCGTCCACCGGCTACACAGCTGGAAATGAGGTGGATGCCGACCCGATGCCACAGCTTCTTCTTTTCCATTAACCCCTAAGAGTCTATAGCGCGTTCAGTGATGAGCAGGGGGGGGTCCGCAGGACGTTCCTCCAGCTTGCTGTTGTTTTACGAACAAATGCGCCAAAGGGCTTTTCCCATTCGTGTCTATAAGTACATCTGAAGAGTTATAGCCCAGTCACTGTGAATGTGCTACTGGGCAACCGTTCAATGAATTCTCCACGAACACTGTGGTTTTACTGCTTCAGTTCATGCCGGCAGGTTTAATAGTGAAGTCGGTTTTCTGCGATCGTGTATTGTGTTTCTGCTTTTTATCCACCGAGGGAAGGGTCACGCAGCCACAATGGAATTCTCCGAGTAGTGGTATAACACAAAAGCGCTCCTGTGTGAGTTATGTAACAAATCTCAACCTTTGCTCAGGTCTCTCACACAGCGGCCATGACACGTCTGCCGCATGAAGGGGACGTGAGAGAGTGCCTCTTTCTGCCTTGTGTGTGCAGAAGACGAAACACGTTTACCCGCAGTGCCATTCTCACATTCCCTAAAAGTGCCTTTCATATATTTTGTTATCACTGCATGGGGACGTATCAAGAGCTACAGGCCTGGATGTGTCCCCGTTTCTCCCTAGACCAAAGAGCTAGCTACTGTACCAGGCAGCTGTTAACGTCGGCCACTCTTAGCCGAAGTCACAAGGCTGGCATGGACCTGCTACAGGGAACTGAGGGACTACAAAGGACATGCTTTACTTTCTCGTTGCTCAAAAAGCAGGCAGATGCAGTTCCTCTCTTCTGGATGAATAGATGATTTCTTTTATTGGTTTTCTTTTCAGTTGAGTTCTTCCTTCTCTTTGTGAACTCCTGCCTTTCTGAGCCCTGGCTTTGCTGTTGGCGGCAGTGTGGGGAGTGCCTAGAGGAGTGGAGGTGTAGGGGTGAGGGATGGGCTTGCTGGGGTGCTGTCTGTCCAAGGCTATGCTTTACCTTAGTGAAGAAAAGGAGACGCTGCACTTTCCAGGGCCAGCATAGCTCAGGCCTAGCTGAGAAAACTCGTTGTGTGGACGTGCAGCCTTGCTGCTGTGTCACCTCCAACCTTTATCTGCTCAGTTTATTGGCTAAAATCATTTGAAACAGAATACAAAGCTACAGGTGTGTTCTTTCTGTAAGTAATAGCCACTGTCTGTTTGTCTTTCCAAACCCGTACTCAGGGTCAGTTACAGATTCAGGCTCAGTAGGAGGGTCCCTGCCCCAGAGGGCTTAAAATCTAAGCTGGTACCTGAGGCAATGGAGGGTAAAAGTGACTTGCCCAAGATCACAAGGAGTGCCAGCGAGATTTGAACCCTGCCTTCCAGCCCACTGCTCTAACCACTACATTACCGCACTGTCGTCTGTTTCCTGGCTTTTCCACACACTCTCTGTGAACAGCATTCCTGCAGGTTCAGCTGCAGATCTAACTGTCCCATTCCCTCTGGCCTCTCGATCACTGGGCTGACAAGCAATACGCTACCAAAATCTGCTGCCAGGTAGAACAACCCCTCCTGCTGTGGGCTGGTCTAGTGATGCTACCAGTGAATTCCCCAGGCACTGCTGCGGATCAGCATTATTTATTTCAGATGAGCAAAATTATTAGTAGTGCAGTTTTGTTTAATGGGTGCATGCATCACCTAATGCTATACTCCTGTTACGGGTCAGTGTCACGTTGCCAGTGCATGCCGAGGCCTTACTGGCTCGCCACTGAGCCTGACCTCGAAGGATGTGGTTAGATTTTGGGGATAGCTGAAATCAGGGTTTCCCAGCGGTCACATAAAGCGAAGGGAGTAGTAAGGAGAAAGTGTGCGTCCAGAGCCCCTGATATCTTTGAGCCAGATGCCTGTGGTTCGTTGTCATGGTCTCTGCTCTGCTCTGCACCACAGCCTTCTAGGAAATGCCCAGGCACTGTCTTCTGTTCGGAGATGCAAAGAAAATAGAACTGTGAAATAAAATGTAAGCATTTTCCTCTCTCAAAATGTTGCATTAAATTTGATTACCTGTTCCGTCTGGCATGAGTGACCTGCATTATCGTTAATATCAAGTAGAAAATGGATTGGAGCAGAGAAAACCAGAAAGGAAAAATGTGACAGCAGATAAGCACTGTGTGCCCACTTTATTTCCTGGTGCAACGCCACAGATTCTGGCGGATTTCTTGATTTCCCCTGATTTCTTCACAATTAAGGACCCTCTCTCTGCTTCTTGCAGGCTTTCTGGGATTCTGTTCAGGGCTGGCGTTAGACACACTGGGGCGCAAGGCAAAACCTAAGAGGTGGCTCAGCCAGGATCAGATGCCCTGAAGCTCTGCCTTGTTTAGGACATCACTCAGCTTCACCAAGGGGGGCCCCTTGTGGTACTTGCCTCCTTAACCCCAAAACTGGCCCCAATTCTGTTACTGCATTTGCTTGCAGAACCTCTGTTGCGAGATCATTCCCATGCATTCACCATCCTTTCCGAGAAGAAATCATTTCTGATGTTACAATACCTGCGTGATAGCAGCCTGAGCAGAAGGCAGTTCTCCTTTACATCGCCTGCGTGAGAGCAGCTAAGCAGAAGGCCGCTCTTTAAAGCAAATGTTTATCCTATCTGCAGATTTCTGGGGAGAAAGAAATGCGTCAGGCAGAACCAGAATGTGTATTAGTGCAGAACTGCTGAACTCATCAGAGCCTGCAGCTTTGCAACCCTTCCATCACTTGATGCGTTTGCAAATCCGAAAGTCCTGATTCCGGGCACCATAGAGTTAAAATAATCTCCTAAAACAAATTCACCTCCTTCCCTGCTTCATGCTAAATATTCATCCCCTTCACCTAAGCAGCAGAAATGTTGCAGTTCCTAGTGGTCCCTCCTCTGCCGGTCTCTGTGCTAACAGCTGTGGCAAACCACAGCTGGAATCCGAGGTCCAGCTACAGTTTTGCATCTATTCTTAGTGGAGGCATGAAAGAGTGACTAATGCTGGGATCCTGCAGCACACACCCCGATCGTGCAGAAAGACTTACAATACCGACCCTGCCTTCTTAGAGGGACAGTTAATTAAATTCAAATACTTACTGCGCATTCTGCCTTTTCGAACAACATCATACACAATAATATATCATAAAACATAATAGAAATAGCAAACAACGGCCTTGTCAAATAATCACAAACAAGGGCCTGGATTTTAAAAAGGTTACGCACGGAAATCCCAGCCTTACGTGCGCCAGGCCTATTTTAAAAGGCCTGGTCACGCGCGTAAATCCCTGGGACGCACGTATGTCCCGGGGCATCAGGGAGTGGGTAGGTGCGGGGCGGGGTGGAGCTAGAGGCCTTCGGCACAGCAGCCATTTGCCGCTGTGCCAGGGGATCGCGTGCCGGCAGGGTGCCGGCGTGCGCCTGCCTCTAGGCAGGCGCAACATATAAAATAAAAATTGGGGGGGGGGGGGGGTTAGATTAGGATTAGGGGGTGGGAAGGCTAGGGGAAGGGGTAGGAAGGTCAGGCTAGGGGGAGGGAACGGGGGAAGGCTGCAGGTGTCGGCGCGCGCAAGTTGCACAATTGTGCACCCCCTTGCGCGTGCCGACCCCCAATTTTATAACGTGTGCACCTGCACGCGCATCCATGTGTGCACGCCGGGTAGCACGCGCACATGGACGTGTGCATGCAACTTTATAAAAGCTACCCCAAGGTGTGTAGACTAAGCCATTCAAATGATGTAAGTAATAAAGCAAAGTCTTTGCCTTAGGTCACATAAAACATACAATCCCAGTATCAGAACAATTGATATTTTGAGGTTCACACTGAATGAGCAAGTGACGAGGGGCAAGTTACCTGGTGAAAGTTTAACTCGGTAAAACTGCCTGGGATCCCCAGTGGGAGGAGGAAAGCCTTGTGTGCCCTCCCTCTGGGTTGCTGTGTAAATGCCGGTACAGTCCTTAGCTGTACTGGCATTTAATATGAATTTATGCACTTCACGCCATCACTGATTGCTGCCTTCACTGACAGCTGTCAATGAAAGGACCATTCCCTGTGCATAAGTGAGATCTGATGCTACATTTTCAGAATCATCCACTCACTACTGTTTTTTTACTTGGATCAGGGGTGGGTGGAAGGAAGGGAGATTGGGCTGCTGCTAGACCATTTATTATTAAAAAAAATGTATTCATTTAACTTTAGGGCAATAATTTTGCAACCTGAGCTAGCTGAATATCAGCACTAGCTGGATAAACTGAAGTCTTGCCCCAGAATGCCCCCACACCGCCTGTATTATCCAACTAAACTTTAACTTGCTAATGAAGCATAAACTCATAATGAAAACGTTTTTAAGTACATTTCAAAGCAAAAAGCCTGCGAGGGAGTAGGTTGGAACATTAGATGGGTAAAAGGAGTCTAAGGGAGGAAAAGCCATAGAGGAGAGAATGAATGAATTCTTTGCTTTGGTCTTTACTAAGGAAGAGTAAGGCAGATACCCATGCCAGAAGTGATATTTAAAGGTGATGAGTCAGAAGAAATGAAACAAATCTCAGTGAACTGGAAGATGTACTAGGGCAAATTGTAGAGGAGCAAATCACCTGGACCAGATGGTATACATCCCAGCATGCTGAAAGAACTGAAAAATGAAATTGCAGACCTATTGTTGGTAATATTTATTTATTTTATTTATTTAATTTATTTATTTATTTATTTATTTATAGACTTTTCTTTGCCGACATTCGTGAGGCACATCATACCGGCTTACATTGAACTGAAAGGAGGAAAATACAATGAACAGAATAACATGTCATAGTTAAACGCAAATGGTGTAGGATATAAGTATCGTAAAAACATTCAGAGATTATATATAATAACAAAAGAACTAAATAGCTGTGGAGGAAAAGAAAGAAAGAAAGAGAAACTTTGTACAAACTAAGAAAACTTTATTTTTAACAATGAGAAAGTAGTATAGGGGTTATGAAGTGCAGCAAAGTTCCAGGGGGGGGGGAGGGTAAGGGCACAGATGGAAAAAGGATAAGAGCAAGGGGGGGGGGGGGGGGGCACGTAATGGAGATTCTTAGAAAGGTCCATTTAGGAGAAGTCTACGTATTGGTTGAGTCAGGGTATGCCTGCTTGAAGAGCCATGTTTTGACTCCTTTTTTGAATTTGTTGAGTGATGGTTCTATTCGGAGGGAAGGGGGGAGGGAGTTCCAGAGGTAGGTGCCAGCTATGGAGAAAGCCCTTTCTCTGGTGAGGGACAGATGCGCAGCCTTCAGGGAAGGAATGTGTAGGGTGACTATCATTAAAATCAACTATGGTACCTGAAGATTGGAGGGTGGCCAATGTAACACCTGTTTTAAAAAAGAGTTCCGGGGTGACCTGGGAAACCACAGAGGCTGACAGTGCTAGAAAAAATGGTTGAAAGTATTCTAAAGAACATACAGGCTGATACAGTACAGTGCACTCCGGTGGAAACGCGTCAAACGCACGTCCAACCCCCCCCGAGACTAATAGCCCCCGCAACATGCAAATGCATGTTGATGGCCCTATTAGTCATTCCCGTGCGATACAGTAAGTAAAATGTGCAGCCAAGCCGCACATTTTACTTTAAGAAATTAGCGCCTACCCAAAGGCGTTAATTTCTGCCGGCGCCGGGGAAGTGCATAGAAAAGTTAAGTCGGAGGTCCCAAAAGTTAAAAATAAAAATTTAAATCAGCCCGCGGCTAGCGGGTTGAAAACCGGACACTCAATTTTGCCTGCATCCGGTTTCCAAACCCAAACCTGTGGCTGTTAGCGGGCTCGAGAACAGACGCCGGCAAAATTGAGCGTTGGCTGTCAAACCCGCTGACAGCTGCCACTCCTGTCCAAAAAGAGGCGCTTGGGACGCGCTAGTGTCCCAAGCGCCTCTTTTTACCGCGGGCCCTAATTTAAATATTTTGTTTTACTGTATCGCGCGCACAGGACACTGGCCTGTGCGCGCGGTGGGAGAGCGGGCACTCGCTCGCTCTCCCGCGAACTTTACTGTATCGGCCTGATAATTACTGAACATATAGATAAATATAATTAATGGGACAAAGTTAACATGGATTTAGCCAAGGGAAATTTTGCCTCACCAATTTGCTACATGTTTTTGAGCACATGAATAAACATGTGGATAAAGGTGAGCTAGTTGATATAGTGTATCTGGATTTTCAGAAAGCGTTTGATAAAATATCTCATGAGACTCTTATGGGATAGGAGGCAATGTTCTGTTGTGGATTGAGAACTGGTTAAAAGATAGAAAACAGAGAGTAGGCCTAAATGATCAATTTTCTCAGTAGTGCAAGGTGAATAGCCCCTGGGATCTGTACTAGGACTGCTGCTTTTTAACATATTCATAAATGACTTAGATATGGGAACGATGAGTGGGTGATCAAATTTGCTGATACAAAATTATTCATAAGTTGTTAAACACAAGAGGATTGTGAGAAATTGCAAGAGGGGAGAAGCAAGATGGTGGCAGGTTAGAGGACATGCTTCACTGCTGAGCCTTACCTCGTTTCCTTTTGCTTATTTTTACTTGGATATGTCTTCTAAACATAAAGGCAGGATTTGGGGTTTTCCTCCAGAAACCTCTTACCCTTTGGGACAGCAGTCTATAATACCTTACATTTCCCAGGCGACACTCACTCAAGGGGCTGAGGATCCTGTTGTGGGCCATGGTGAAGGAGCGTCTGTTCCGCCTTTGGATGAAGCATCCTTGAGCCCTTTAGATCAAAGAGTGCCACCGGCAGAGAGACGTGTTTCCTCCTGCGCGTGCCTAGCAATGACATTTCTGGAGCAACCGCGGTAAAAGGGGCTAGTTCGCTGCAGGAGGTTCCTGTTTTGCTGCCGGGCAACTATGCTAGAAAGAGTCTAATCCTGTCTGCTATTCCCCCTTTGTCCCTTTCGGGTGTTGGACAGTTAGATATAGCTTTGCGTCCTCTTTCATCTGGACTGCCTCAGCGGGATAGGCAAGCTCCCTTGGGTGAATCATTGTGTTTCCACCAAGGCCAGCAGTGGTGACTTTAGACTCTCTTTGTGAATTTAAGGTGGGCTTTGGGAAATCCTTAAATGGCTGTTCAATAAAAATGGACTGCTTGTCTGCTAAACTCAAACTGGCAGTGACTAATCATGGAGGCCAAGTTTCTGCAATTTCTACCAAAGTTGCTGCTCTTGAAAATAACATTAAGGATACCCAGGCCTTCAATACCACTACTGTCAAGGATTGTAATTTACTTTCTAGGAGGCTAGAATATCTTGAAAATTATACTAGACGTTTCAGTTTTTGCATGTTGAATTTTCTAAACGTTATGGGAGAAATTCCATAACTGACTTTGCGGAAATACTTTCTTGAGGTTTCGAAATTTCAACCTGTCCAAGTTCCTTCAGTCGATAAATTATATTTTTGTCTACAGATTCTCAGAATAACCCTCAACAGGTTTCAATTGCTCAGTTTTCTTCAGACATGAATAATTTGCCGAACTTTGAGAGCTCAAGCCCTGAAATTATTGAGTGAAGTACTTTGCTCGCCTCTTTTGTCTCGGAACAAGTTTTAAGCAATGTAATGAGAAAGTATTTCAGGAACTCTGCTGCTTTGTGTTTTGGCCAGGGCGTGCAACGTTTTCTAGATTTAGCGCGAGTGACTCAAGAAAGAAGGAAAGGCTTTCTTGCCCTAAGGCAGTGGCTGTCTCCTTAGGCTGTTCCTCTTTGCTCAGATACCCCCTGTAAATGCATTATTAGATTCAATAACGATTGCTTTGTGTTTTCTCTCCTGAACAACTGAAGTTGTTTTTAGACTCCAGAAGCCCTTTGACACCTTCTCCAGTAACTAGTCGAGCTTAATTTGGGTGTTTTTCGGTATTTGCAGTCTGAACATGTTAGGCCAGTTTCTAACTGCACTTACTTCTTTAGGTCTCCTTTCTTTTCCTGCCTCTCCAGCAAGGTGGTTTGCCTGGTAATGAGTATTTGCATTAGTTGTTATTTCTTGATTTATATTTTTTTTCTTCTATGTTAGTATTTCCAGATATGGATCCCAAATTTTGTTTCCTTAATAAGGTATAATTCTTTGATAAGTATAACATTTCATAAATAAAAAGATAGAAATTCCAAGAGGACACTGCAAGACTGGGCATCTAAATGCCAGATGGCTTTTAATGTGGACAAGTGCAAAGTGATACATGTAGGGAAGAGCAACCCAAGTTATAGCTGCACGATGCAAGACGCCACATTGGCAGTCACCACCCAGGAAAAGGATCTAGGCATCATCGTGGATAGTGTGTTGAAATCTTCTGCTCAGTGTGTGGCGATGGCCAAGAAGGCAAATAGAATGCTAGGGATTATTAGGAAAGGAATGGAGAATAAAACAGAGATCATAATACCTCTGTATCGCTCCATGGTGCGACCTCTTCTTGAGTTTTGTGTGCAGTTCTGCTCGCCACATCTCAAGAAATATATAGCAGGATTAGAAAAGGTACAGAGAAGGGCGACCAAAATGATAAAGGGGATGGAACAATTCCCCTATGAGGAAAGGCTAAAGAGGTTAGGACTCTTCAGCTTGGAGAAGAGATGGCTGAGGGGAGATATGATAGAGGTCTATAAAATAATGAGTGGAATGGAACGGGTAAATGCAAATTGGTTGTTTACTTTTTCAGAAAGTACAAAGACTAAGGGACATTCAATGAAGTTACTTGGTAATACATTTAAGATAAATAAGAGAAAATATTTTTTTTACTCAATGTATTATTAAACTCTGGAATTTGTTGCCAGAGGATGTGAAGATAGCTATTAGTGTAGCTGGGTTTATAAAAGGTTTAGACAAGTTCCTGGAAGCAAAGTCCATAAACTATTGTTAAGGTGGACTTGGGGAAATCCATTGCTTATCTCTAGGCTAAGCAGCTTTGAATCTATCGACCTTTTGGGATCCTGCCAGGTACTTGTGACCTGTATTGGCCACTGTTGGAAATAGGGTACTGGGCTTGATGGACCTTTCGTCTGACCCTGTATGGCAAATCTTATGTTCTTATGAATTACCTAGCTAAAATCTATCCATTTGGCAGGACAGGAAATGTAAAACTTGGGATTAACTAACTCTTCAAGTTAACCAAACAAATCCTTTTAAATATTGACCTCCATAAGTTTCTAAACAAAGTTATAAGTTTCTAACGCAATGAAATCAATAAAGGTAGAGATCCGGGTAACTGTAGACCAGTGAGCCTGACTTCAGTGCCGGGAAAAATAGTGGAAACTATTCTCAAGATCAAAATTGTAGAGCATATAGAAAGACATGGTTTAATGGAACAAAGTCAGCATGGCTTTACCCAAGGGAAGTCTTGCCTAACAAATCTGCTTCAGTTTTTTGAAGGGATTAATAAACATGTGGATAAAGGTGAACCGGTAGATGTAGTGTATTTGGATTTTCAAAAGGCATTTGACAAAGTCCCTCATGAGAGGGACTTTGTCTATATCGCTCCATGGTGAGACCGCACCTTGAATACTATGTACAATTCTGGTCGCCGCATCTCAAAAAAGATATAGTTGCGATGGAGAAGGTACAGAGAAGGGCAACCAAAATGATAAAGGGGATGGAACAGCTCTCCTATGAGGAAAGGCTGAAGAGGTTAAGGCTGTTCAGCTTGGAGAAGAGACGGCTGAGGGGGGATATGATAGAGGTCTTTAAGATCATGAGAGGTCTTGAACGAGTAGATGTGACTTCGTTATTTACACTTACGAATAATAGAAGGATTAGGGGGCACTCCATGAAGTTAGCAAGTAGCACATTTAAGACTAATCGGAGAAAATTCTTTTTCACTCAACGCACAATAAAGCTCTGGAATTTGTTGCCAGAGAAGGTAGTTAGTGCAGTTAGTGTAGCTGGGTTCAAAAAAGGTTTGGATAAGTTCTTGGAGGAGAAGTCCATTAACGGCTATTAATCAAGTTTACTTAGGGAATAGCCACTGCTATTAATTGCATCAGTAGCATGGGATCTTCTTAGTGTTTGGATAATTGCCAGGTTCTTGTGGCCTGGTTTGGCCTCTGTTGGAAACAGGATGCTGGGCTTGATGGACCCTTGGTCTGACCAGCATGGCAATTTCTTATGTTCTTATCAGAGACCTAGATAATCTTAATACATAACAAACACCCTCCCAACTCCAAACATCCTCCCTAATAGAGAACCTCTTAATTCCCCAGTAACCCAGAGGTAAAGGCAGCCAAACAGTCAAGGTTTTAATTTATGCCTTGGGTACTTTTAACTTCAAAGGTTGCTGATTCCAGGAACTAGGAAGTGCTCGTGAAAAAGTCCCAAGACACGTTTTAGTAAACAGAAATGTTGCACAGATGGGACAGTCAGATTCTTGACGGCAGTGCTTGAGAGGGCTTGTACTTGGTAACTTTCTCCCTAAGATAAACAGGGCCCAAATCATGAACAACACTAAAAACCAGGCATAAGATTTAAAATGTAATATACAACCCTATGTGGGGCCAGTGCAGGTGGAGAGGCCCTTTGAGATCTTTATTAGATGGCCCCCTAGTAACAGACCTAGGCAGAGGAGTGTAGGAAGGGTGCATACCACTTGGCTACAGCACCCTGTGTGTGTGTGTGTGTGTGTGTGTGTGGGGTGGGGGGGGGGTGGATCCAGGCTGCGTCAGAGAGATCTGGGTGGCATTCTGAGTTGGCAGTCAGAGGAGAAGGAGCTCTTTTGTTTCCTAATCTCCAGATCCCTGGTGGCTTAGGCCTTACAGCCGAGGCTATTGTTCCATCTCGCACCCAGCGGACGGGGCAGTGGCTGAGTATTTTTGCGGAGATTTGTTTTGTCTTTTTGGTTCGGGAGGAAGGTTTTGTCTGCCGCCCTTCCTGCCTAGGAGTGGGGTGGGTGAGGAGGTTTTCCCTGCTATTCCCAGAACATTTGAAGAGGAGAACTGTGAGTAGGAGTTGTTGGTTTTCCTTCTGGAGATCCCACCCCTGGGAAGGAGAAGTTGGGAGATTTGGATTGTCTGGAGAATTCCCTGCCCACCCGGGATTCCTGCTTTCCCATGCACTGGAGGGTGAGATATTCCTGGGACCCCAAATATTGAGGGGCTCTTGCATAGACGAAGAGGAGTTTAGGAAACCAGAGTCTGGACCATGGATATGAAGGACTAAATGTGCTGAAGATTTTCTGCAATGAAGTTTTAAGTTGGAACACCCATCCAGAGCAGAGTTGTCCAAGCCTTTCCTGGAGGCACACCTAGTCAGTGGGGTTTTCAGGATATCCATGCTGACCTTGCATGAATTAGGGTTGAATACCCTGGGTCTCCAGTGCGTGCAGATCTCTCTCATGCATGTTCAGCATGGATATCCTGAAAACCCCACTGACTAGGTGTGTCTCCAGGAAAGGCTTGGAAACCACGGATTTATTCAGGTGCCCACACTGATCCGGTTTTCACCCTCTGAGGCAGCACCCACAGCAGGAATCACCCTCCTGGTGCCTTGGGCCCTGGTGGTCTATCCTCTCCCTCCATTTGAAGAATCCATGCCCTGGGACTGTGTGAGGACTCAGCCCTGGGACTGAGTATGACCCCGGATAATGCAAGAAGAGGGGATACACAGGGAATACAAGAGAAGGGAGGGACTGTCCCATCTTGAACTGCGAGTTACTATTCTGGCCGCAGCATTTTGAGCCAGCTGTACCTTGGTGCTTGTTTATTTAGGTTTCCTGAAAAAATAAACACAGAGTTGCAGTAATCTAAATAACTAAGAGCAAGAGGAAGTCTCGGGCTCTCAAGCTGATTAACTAACCTTAGACACTGAAAAGCCTCTCTCGAGACTGCAGCCACTTGGAGCTCCGGCATCAAGGAGTCGTCCAGAATTCCCCCCAGGCTTTTAAGTCTCGACTGGAGAGTAAATGTGAAGAAATCAGTCAGGGGGGGAAGAGACCCACCCAGAAACCCTCAGTTTTGTCAGTGTTTAATCTGATCTTAATTATAGTAAAAAGAACAGTTAAAGAACTTTAGAGATTGGGCCAGATCCTGATCCCATGGGAGCAGAATCTGTAGGGCATCTGTGTGGATTGTATACCTTCAGCCTCAGGCTCCTCATTATGGCTCCAAAGGGATGAATTTATAGATTGCATAGGATTGGTGACCACGTGGATCCCCGAGGGACACCCCTATGGCAACAACTGAAGCACAGAGGGAATTGAGTATTCATGGTAAGAACCTGGAACCTTCTGTTCCCCCAGTACCAAACTCATGTACCAAGATTGAGCAGAGGAGTAGCCTAGTGGTTAGAGTAGTGAGCTAAGGAAGCCAGGGTTCAAATCCCACTGCTGTTCCTTCTGACCTTGGGCAAGAGGCTTCACCTTCCATTATCTTAGGTTCAAAGTTAGGGCCTCATTTACTAAACATTTTTCCCATAGACACAGAATGGGAGAAAAGCCTTAGTAAATCAGGCCCTTAGATTGAAATCCCTCTGGGGCAGGGAAATACATTCAAGTACTGCAAGTAACTCGCCTTAAGCTACCAATGAAAAGGCACAAGCTAAATAATAATAATAAAAAAAGATATGGTTAATAGTATACCCCCCAGCTTGGGAGTACAGGAGCTCACACTTAGTCCGGAGGCTAAGTCAGAGTCTAAAATCTTCAGACTCCTTAAGCCCCATCTACTGGATTTTCCATGGAGGGGGAGGTTACCCTCCAAGGCCCTTGGCATTCTCTGTATCTGTCTCCAAATGCACAAGAACCAGAAGGACAGAGGAATGGAGTTCCAGCCTAATGTCTTTACTAAAATATGTTCAGTCTGGACAGTCTTACACATAGTACACTGTCTCTTTGGTAAATCCATAGTCCAGAAATTAATACATAAGAACATAAGAAATTGCCATGCTGGGTCAGACCAAGGGTCCATCAAGCCCAGCATCCTGTTTCCAACAGTGGCCAATCCAGGCCACAAGAACCTGGCAAGTACCCAACTGTGTAGTCCCTCATCTCTGTTACTGGGGTCTCAGCCAGTGTTCCCATGAAGCTGCATGCAGGTGCACAATGTTTCATGCTTCTGCTCACAAACTTTTCCCCTTGGCATACAACTGCATGTACTGGTGGCGAGGGCAGAAGCCCAGGCTGCTATGGAGCCTGTCCCATGGCGGACAAAACGAGGCCATGAGAGAGTGGCTGCCTATGTGTGTGTGTGTTTGTGTGAGAGAGCATGAACATGTGTATAAGAGAGAGAAGATAACATTTGTTTGTTTGGCTTCCCTTCCCCCAATTCCCAGCAATTTCAGGGTGACAGAGTATTGAGAGTGGAAGATCTTTTAAGCCTTATTTGTTTTAATTTTTGGGTGTTAGTTGATGTGTCTGCATTTTGAAATATTTTACTGGTGTTTGGGGAAATATTAGAACAGTTATGTGAGTTTCTAATTGTCGGATGTTTTGTTCGTTGGCTGTTTTGAAATATTTATTTTTTTATGAGTATGGTTTTACTATTATGAGTGATGTGTTATATATCTTAATTGGTATTATTTGATGTTTTTTTCCATTGTTGCACTTCATAATGCAATCGGGCTTGTTAAAGTTTCCAGTTGAATTTTTGTCTGCACATTTCTGATTCTACTTTATGGTCTCTGTTTTTGTTCTGTAATTGATGAGGGTCTGTCTGTGCTCTGTATGTGTGAGATGTTCTGCCTGCACAGGGGTGACCCAACTGGTGTCTCGTGAGCCTTATGTACTGGCTGTGGCATCAGTGAGTCTCCTGGAGAGTGTGGGGGCCAAGAATGTGTGTGTATGGGGGTCACTTCTTGCCTGCCTGAATAGTTTAAATAAACATGCCATTTTAATAAATACATTTCTAAATGAGTTCTGTAATGCATGAAATTTCAGGCATTTAGCATCAAAATAGGTAGTGCTCAGAGGGTAATTTAAGCAAAACTGACAGCAACCCAATCCTTAGAAGGAACATTGGTCCCAGCTGTTTCCCTCCTTAAACCATGTACCTAGAGACTTCCTCCAATTTAGAGTCCCAGTTTTGGAGCCTTAGTTTTAGAGATGCTCTGATCAAATCCTCTCTTCTGCTTCTGTTCTTTTTCCTTAATTGCTTCTCCTGTACTGGATAAGTATTGTTCCTCCTTTATTCTCCTCCTTATACCGGACAGGTATCTGTTGAGGCACTTTAAGGTGTTCATCCACATCTTCTCATTTCTCTCTTTTCTCCAACTGTGATGGGTACTTGAGGTGTATCCTCTCCTTCTCCAGCAGTACTGAGGTAGGAGCACTCTCTCTCTTTCTCTCCAAGAGGGAAAACAGTTGGAAAAAATTAAGGGGTCATTTTCTATCAGTATCGCACACGAAAAGTCCCTTTTCGCGTACGATAGCTTGATAGGGGCGGAGATGGGACCGGAAGAGGAGGAGTCGGGGTGGCGTCAGGGCGGATGCGGCGGTAACATTGCTGGCCGCGATAAGGTAAGACCCGTTATTGCCACCGGTAGCGCGCCCAATAGCACCACCTTTCATGGTGGCGCTATTGGGTGCGAAAGCCGGCAGCAATAACACCGTGGTGGTGCGATCGCTGCCAGCTTTCGCAGGCCCGCCCCCCCTTACCGTGGGATTCGATGAGCTCTGCGATATTAGAAAATCCAGGCCTAAGTTCCTAAAACAAAAAGGGGGAAAGGAAGAGTGGAAAAACTGAACTTCCAAAATGAAAAATCTCATTTTAGAAAGTCTGTCCAAACTCCAAAAATTCTTAACCCAATGACCTGGGCCTAAGGTTTCTCTAGCTAGAAAGAAAACTGTATACAAAACACAAAAAAACCATTCCTCTTCTTTAGACTTTCAACACAAAAATCCACAATTCCTGTAGGGGTCTCTGTCTAATACAGGCACAAGAAAAGACCTTTGCAACAACCTCACCTGGGGCTGCTGTGGCACAGATGGTATATTCCTTTCTCCTTATCTAATCCATAGCCCTCCAATAAGGCCACACCTTTGCAGGGATCCCAGTCAGGACCTGTGATAGTATCCCATATGGCCAATAGATCAAGGAGGAGGAGGATTCAGATGAACTGAACCAAATCACGATGAATCTGGAAGATGTAGTAGGCCAGATTAACAAACTGAAGAGTAGAAAATTCTTAGTTTTGGGGTACTAATAGACTTAGTTTTTGGGTACTTGCCAGGTTCTAATGGCCTGGATTGGCCACTGTTAGAAACAGGATGCTGGGCTTGATGGACCCTTGGTCTGACCCAGTATGGCATTTTCTTATGTTCTTATGTAAATTCCCTGGACTAGATGGTATGAACCCAGGGTGCTGAAAGAACTTAAAAATAAAAATTTAGATCTCTTATTAGTAATTAGTAACCTATTATTAAAATCATCCATTGCACCTGAAGACTTGAGGAGGGTCAATATAACCCCCAATATTTATTATAGACCGCTAAGCCTGACTTGAATGCTGAGAAAAATCGTAGAAACTAATCTAAAGAACAAAATCACAGAGCGTATAGACAGCCATGGTTTAATGGGAAACAGCCAGCATGGATTTGGGAAGTCTGCTACATTTTTTTTTGAAGGAATTAATAAACAAGTGGATAAAAGAGAAGCAGTAGATTTAGTGTATTTGAATTTTCAGAGGGTGTTTGACAAAGTCCTCCTTGAGAGATTCCTAAGAAAATAAAAATGCCATGGGATAGGAGGCGATGTCCTTTTGTGGATTGCAAACTGGCCAGAGATGCCCGGGCAGTGTCCTTGCTCAAGGTTTTCTGCGCCAGATGTTAGATCATTTTATTTTCCTGCCACTTTGATTTTTTTTTTTTTTAATTGCATTTACATGGCCCCTGGGAGTTCCAAGACATCATCGAAATGATGGGGATGGCTGCAAGCTGCTGTTCAGTGAGGCCTTCAGAAATTTTCACAAAGGGACTTCTACCAGAAAAGATTTGTGCAGCGGGTTATATTTCAACCGCAAGGTACCTGGGTTGGGTGATGAGAGAGGAGAGGAAGAGTTAATAGTAAGTTTCCTTTAAACCACCGTGCGGCAGGTCCGGAATAAGGCAGCAGTAATGCAGGATCACTTATGCCTGTCGTGAAGCTATAATGAAACATTGCATGAGCCCGGAGCTTCTGTGGGAGAAGCCTAGAGAAGTGGAACTCTTGCCTTCGTGGACTGAGGAAGGATTGACACAATCTGGAGGGAGGAGCCCTGCAGGTTTCCACCGTCGGCAGGCACATCTGGACGAAGCAGAGGCCCAGCTGGAGCTTCGCCTACACCAGTCCTCATTCACCATGGGTTGAGCCTTTGGGCACCGCGGCCGGCAGGTTGTCGTAGAGTAGCTGGCTAGGCAGATGGAGGTCCGACGTATCTGGAGGCAGGCAATAGTCAGTGGCGGGCAGCAGTCAAGTGTATCTGGTGGCAGGCAGTGGGCAGTGGCAGGCAAGGGGTAAAGCGTATCCAAGATGAGGCCGAGGTCAAAACAGAGTATCCGTCCAAAGGGAAAGGAGGGAAGGATAGGCAGGCCAGGAAGGCGTGGAGAGGAACAGGCGGGCAGCGAAGGAGAAACTCAACTGAAGGCAAGGATGGCAGAACTGAAGAACTGAAGACAAGGACGCTGGAGCCACACGCGCTACTTCAGGAGTAGGTGGACCTGTTGCTGAGGCAAAGAAGTGGAGGTCAGGAGGGACGCGCCTCGGGGCTTTTCCCGCCATGGGCGGTGTCAGTGTGTGTGCACCTAAAGGAGGAGCACGGCGGGAGGGAGTTGGCGGCGTCCAACTGCCAGGTATGCTGGCAACGAATTGCCGTGAAGAGGAGCGGCGCCCTGCCGTGAAGATGTGTCGCCTTGTCTGGGGCCCGGCTGAAGCGGTGATTCACGGGGTTAGCCCACGGATCACCGAACGCAAGAGTAACATCCATAGGAAAAAAAAAAAAGAGGTAATAATGTCATTAGTGAGGCCTCGTCTGGAGTGTGGTACCAGAGGCCAACCTTCCAAAAGGCAGATGCAGTAAAAATAGCCCAGAGAAGGGATAGCAAAATGGTGCAGAGTCCATACAATAAATCCTTTGAAAAAAAAAAAACCAAACCCTAAATAGGATACCTAGAGAAGTAATAATTCTCATCATTTTATACCATTTTTGTAGTGCTATTGGATGTACACCACACTGCACAGCAGTGATATGTACTCAGGTACTGTAAGTCCATTCCTCAAAGAGCTTATAGTCTAAGCTTTTTTTTCCTAGACACAGAATGGGAAGAAAGCCTTAGTAAGTCAGGCCCTCAGCTTGTCTCTGGGGCAGTGGGAAATAAACTGCCCTGCGCAAGGCCACAAGAAGCGTCAGTGGGAGAAATAGGATTTGAACCCTTGCTGCCTTGTTTGTCTGGCCACTGCTTTAGCCACTAGGCTAAGGGGGAAGGGGATAACATTGAAAGAATGAATAACCTCAACTGGTTAAATAATACCCAAGACGCAAACCTTTTTCAGTATAAAATAAGTCCTTGCGCAAGAGGCCACTATGAGGCTCCGAGTGGGTAGACTCAGCAGTAACGTTATGAAATATTTCTTCCCAGAAAGGCCTCCCAGCGACAGTAACAGAATTCAGGAAAGCCTGGGAGAAGTGAGAGAGTCCTAGCTGAGAGGAAAGGAAGCTAAGGCCAGAGGAGTGGGCCTGGCGGCCTTTCTGTGCTGCTGCTATGAGCAGTTAGGGCTAGGAGAAGCTCATTGTGAGATCTTAGTTATCAGTTTATAAATGTGAGACCGTCGTATGCTAGGGGGGTGGAGTGCAGATTGATGCTTTGAAGGCAAAGCGTGCAGCGATTTTATTTATTATTTATTTAATTCTTTTATATACCGACCTTCATGACAGGTGTCATATCAAATCGGTTGAAAGAAAAGAAATAGATGCCTGTAGTCTTAAAACAATCCTTTATTGCAGTGGAGACACAAGGGTAGCCCGACTCTGGCCGAGTTTCGCCGTTTCAAAACGGCTGCCTCAGGGGCTTACAATAATCTTCTTGAATTCATTAGTTACATGTCGACTATGAATATAGTGTGATCATATAAAGAGCTGTATGATCTCTTATGTTGCGTCTTGAAGCATTCGCGATAGCAGAACTCCACTAGCAAAGGCAAACATGGAGTGGAGTTCTGCTATCGCGAATGCTTCAAGACGCAACATAAGAGATCATACAGCTCTTTATATGATCACACTATATTCATAGTCGATATATAACTAATGAATTCAAGAAGATTATTGTAAGCCCCTGAGGCAGCCGTTTTGAAACGGCGAAACTCGGCCAGAGTCGGGCTACCCTTGTGTCTCCACTGCAATAAAGGATTGTTTTAAGACTACAGGCATCTATTTCTTTTCTTTCATCCTGACGGCTATTATATATCAAATCGGTTTACATGGAACAAGGGGTAAAAACATTCTTATCAATCATTTAACAGTAAAATAATCAGAGGAGGTAAAAAAGTTACATATAACAAGGAGATCGAACTTGGGAATAGAAGAAAGAGAAGGACAGAGGGATAACCATTGTGATAAAAGGGGAAGACTTCTATTTAAACCCACATGTATGCAGGCGTTCCCTAAATACTGCTGAACAAGCTATGTGATGTGATATTAGAATTAGAAATGCCAGTTTCCAGCCTTGTTAATATTCCAATTGTCTTTTCCCCCAGGGAACCCTCTGGAGTTTTACTGCACAATTGCTTTTAGGCATATTTAAATAAGGCCATCTGATGACAGAAGTGTGGGCAAAGGTCCAACAAGCCTAGCATCCCATCGCTGACAGTGGCCAATCCAAGCCAAAAGTACCCTGCAAGACCCCACGAACAGGTCCAATCCTTCTCGCTCTTAAATGGGATAAGCAGTGGCTTCCCTAAGTCTGCATGGCTGATAGTGGTTTATGGACTTTTCCTCCGGGAACTTATCCAAACCCTTTTTGAACCCAGCTACGCTAACTGCTTTCACCACATCCTCTGGCAACAAATTCCACAGTTTAATTGTGAGCTGAGTGAAAAAATACTTTCTCCGATTTGTTTTAAATGTGCTACCAATTAGCTTCTTGAGCTTGCTTCAAGCTGACAGCACAGCATTTGTGTCCTCCACCTAATTCCAGATGGTGGTGACATCAGAAGAGTGATTCCGCATGGCGGCAAGGGATAGCGCGGCTCATGGATTTTGTAGTGAAGTTGAGAATGTAATTACGCAATTCTGGGGAGGGGGTAGTTTTGTTTAATTTTCCTCAGATACGTGAAGGCTGTGTGATTTTCTTCCAATTTAAGATTTTAGTGAATGGTACAGCAAAACACAAGCACAATAAAAGTCAGGCATACATTCAACCTCAGTTTTCAAAAATGTGTGATTTTCTTATTTGCTGAGTGCACGAATTTCTTCCTGCCAGAGAATGTTCAGGCCCCCCTCCTGGTACTTAGAAGTCTTGAGCTGAGAGAGAGAGAGACACAGAGGATATCCCAGGATGGTGTGGTTTCTACTGTGTGTGTGTGCGCCTCTCATCTGATGAATGAGGAATGTGTTTGCTTTCTGGGTGTCTGTGGGCAGTGAGCATGTATGGTATGCCTTCCTCATGTGTGCTCCAAATATCTTTTTTGTTTTTAGGCTATGAATAATATATATATTTTTTTTTCCAAATTCCTGATTTTGCAATAGTTGATACAATCCCTGTCCCTGCCTCTGACAGGCCGCACGCTTTACATTGGGGGGTGAAGGCAAGGTCTTAACATCAAGTGATTCATTTCCTCTCTGTTAGTCTGAGGCATAACATGCGAGCAACTTCTTCCCTAATTCTCCAGCACAAGTGATTTGGGAAGTCCTCCCAGACCAAAATGCCTTGGAGCTCAAATTCCATGGTTTTATGACTAAATGAGAGTTACTAGTAATTGGTAGGGGTTGGTTTTTTTTTCCAACTTTTGAATTCTTTTACCAGTTTATGTGATTGGTCTTAATGGTTTTATTATTATTTTTTTTTTTTGTCTTTTGCTTACTGTAATGTTTGATTTATTTTGTAGCCTTTTGGTATCTATAATATAATTACATATAATATGTTTAAAGTATGGCACAGAAATGAGTGCTCAAGGCTTTGTTTCTTCCTTTAAGTGCTTTATTTTTACAGTGCAAAGGAACCACCAGCATTCACCGTTTGCACAACAGAAATTCAGGTAGCTATGCAAAAGAACTGCCTTCTCCCCTTTTACACAATAACACAAACAAGTCAGTTATATCCCTAAGGGGCTGCCTGTCCCTTCTTACCTTCCTGAAGTTCTGGGCCTCCCTTTGCTCTCCTTTCAGCCTATATTATAGCCCTGGGCCTATACCCAGAATTCCCTGTCTTAAGGTGGACCAAGTCCAGACAGCTAAGCCCTGTTCTTAAGGTGTTTCAGGGTTCCTGGGTCACAGTCGCCTAGAGAGTTCTCCAGAAGAATGGGCAATTCTTAAATGCAAAGACGACACAGAAGTCACCCCGATTGTTCCGTGCATGTTTGTGATGTTATTGGTGGCTTGTCAGATTCTGTTGGTCTGTGACACTTGGAGCATAGGGTGATGAGGTAGTGTGTGGCTTCAGAAGTACCCAGACTTGTTGAGGGCCTCTGTCAGCATTTCTGTGGAAAAAAAAGTCTTTATCCTTTCTTATAAATTGCATTCTACATGTTAGGACACATGCTAGATATTCATAGAGCATGTCTTTAAATACATTTTTAACTGGTAGCTTTCCCCAAGAAAATGCTTGTGGTCTGAAGAACCATTTGAGCCTCTAGTGAAAGAAGTGAGAAGAATGTAACAGCTGATGGGTCTGATTAAATAAAGACTTTCATTTTATGCCGCTGGAAAAACCTTGAATGAGTAAGGCCATATGTGTTCAGCAGAGTCATTACACAAAGTGCATAGCACAGGGAAAAAGCTATTGAAAGTTTAATGCTCAGATGGTTTAATGCTAGGGGTGGGGGACTGGAAGCTTGGGTCCGGATCATGTACTTATGTCATCTGATGACTAAATAGCAGAGCTGAAGTTTAATCTCACACTACGTGAAGGGTGGGGATGTCTCAAATGTCTCTGTTTTGAAAAAGGCTGAAACATTCTGAGTATTGCAAGGAACTCTGATACCAGGGCCGGACAAGGCTACAAGGTTTTCTTCTGAGGGATCTGGCACAGGGATACAAAGCTTGTCACCTCTAGGACTGGAAGGCTCAGGGGATGCAGAGCCGATCTCCTCTAGGACTGGAGGGTTCTCGGGGTGGAAGAAGGGACCGAGACCCTTTCATACTTGGGTTGGTAGTTGAAAGAGTGATATAGGTCACTAACGATAAAAGTCATTATCTGTTACCTCTTTAGTGAGTTGGTTGTGCCAATCCAATACCGAGTGACGTGGCATATACATCACAGCCAGCATATACTCAAGAGCTTCCAAGGCTATCCGTCCCTTCTATTGCGGAGGTTGGTTTCAGTCTACAGCAGGGTTAGGGGGGCATGGGAAGGGTCTTTTGCTTTCAGTTTAAATGATTTTAACCCATAAATGCCTGGATTTTTCCAAAGGTGACATTTGGTTTAAACCGATATCTACCCTAATTTTAGGCTGATTAAAAAGCTGCTCCAGAGCTGCAGATGCAGCACTTCAGAGTGGGCCAAAGTGCCTTCTGTGTTTCAAGCCCCAGGCTCCTCCAGAGAAAGCGCTCGTCCTCCAGTGCTGCCCATGCTACGTTTCAAGTCCTGCCTCCTCACCCCCCAAAGCAGCCCGAGTGTCTGCTGTCTGGTGCCGTGAATGCATTTCAGGCAGGCTCTGTCCACCAGAAGCACTTTCCAGCCGACTCCCTGGCCTTGCACAGAAGCACAAGTGCAGTGTTATAGGGAGCGGGAGCGTCAGCAAGCTGCTGCTGAGGGAGAGAGAAGAAGCCTGGAGCCAGCATCCCTAAGCATGAATGCTGTTACAGTGTGTGCGGAGGGAGGGAGATTCTCAGTGGGGTGGGAGGAGAGAGAGCGGGGCATGTTAGGCAGGGGATGAGGGTAGAGATGGGAATGCTGCTGAGTGGGTGGGAGAATCGGATAATGTTATTTTATTATCCTGGCTTCTGTCCACCAAAATAAACCCTGATATTTACCTGAAAAATAATGAGCCACATTTTCCCAATGATTTTCTTCTGTTTTTGTTCTCATCATAATAAACCCTGATAAATTCCCGGGAAAAATAAAGAACAATAAAAACCAAAAATGAAGGTCCCTAGGCATGGGACATAGCTGTTATCTCTTCTGAGATAAAATAAAAAATGTTTAATGCTATGTGTCTGACACATTTCCTAAGTGCTAAATTCCCATGGAAAAATAATTATCACTGTCTGGGCAGGGTTTGAAACACTGTCCTTTTATTATTATCTCTTTCAGACTCTCTCTGCAGTCTGTCACCAGTGAAATCATGTAAGAACTTTGGTTCATACTGGTTCTGCAGCCTGAGAGAGACGTTGCTCGACAGTTTTACTAGCAGTCGGATTGCGCCTGTGCAGTAGCTTACGGTGTATAGAAGACAAGTCCAAAAAATATTACAGATAACATAAGCACATTATCAAGGAGTGACCTACCTGTGCACCGGCAAGAGCCAAAATTACGAGTGAACTAAATGTTAGCACTATGCATCAGGAAATAACAGTTCCAAGGGGAAAAGTCACCGTTTCCAATAAACGCACAAGAAAGGGAAGTCCATCTAAGCTCTCTGCGTGACACGGTCCACATTATTAAATTTAAATTATTCAGTCAAATCGAAGCCAAGGCCTACAGCGAAGAAGGCTCCTCTCCAGCTAAGTCCAATTTATTAACCTCCAAACATTTTTCGAGATGGCTTAAGCTCAAAGAAAATATGTTTTAACATTTAAAGAAAAGTAGGCTCCCAGCGTAGCAACCCTCACACCTTTTCTTCCCTGGAAACAAATGTACAGGTGATGTGAGGAAAGCCTCGTTCAGAATAAGGTTTCAGAACCAGCTCTTTATCCAGTTCAGTCACTAGCGTAGACTTGACAGGGAGCAATAAGCATAGAGTGGGAAAGATTATGGCCGTCGAGAATATGAGATGCAATATCTTTATCAGGAACCGACCGCAGTCGCCCCATCTCTTCTCATGCGGGTATAACTTCCTGTCAGGCACATGAACACCTTTATCAACCAGAGGTAAAGAATGTCCATGTTTTGCTGAAAGAAACCCTTTGGGCTTGTGGTTTTGATTTCAGGAAAATTAAATCGATCTGACATTTCTTCTTTCGGACTGGTTTTCCAAATGTTCAGTTTGAATCAAAATAACATTATGCTACAGAGACTATGTGTTACTAACCACCTCTATATAGCTCAGTTAGCTTAGCTTCCAAGTCCATAGCCTATCTGGACAAGGACAGCACCTCAAACTCTTGCGAAGCCAACTGTGAAGAGAAAGTCATAACCTCCTGATCAGAGCATTCAAATCTGGCACCATAACATCTTCCACACGGATTAAGGCATGCCGCAGTGGGTCTTAGTGACTAAGTCAGTGGTTCCCAAACCTGTCCTGTGGGTTTTCAGGATATCCACAATGAATATGCATGAGAGAAATTTTGTCCTGGGGGACCTGACTGGCTGGGGGTCCCACAGGACAGGTTTGGGATTTCTCTGATAGACACAAAATAGGAGAAAACCTTTAATAAGTAGGCCTCAGTGTTTGCTAAGATGTGTCTTCAGAGACTGTCTCTCCTCACAGAACAGACAGAAAACAAACCTGGCCCAGCATCTTCAGTCATAAGAACATAAGAAGTTCCATGCTGGATCAGACCAAGGTCCATCGAGCCCAGCATCCTGTCTCCAACAATGGGCAGTCAGTCCAGGTCACAAGAACCCAGCAGATGCCCAATAATTGATCTATTCCTTGTATCTCGCTCCCAGAGATAAGTTCTGGCTTTCCCAAGTCTGCCTGGCTAATAACTGTTTATGGACTTTTCCTTCAGTAACTAGTCCAATCCTCTTTTGAACCCCACTATGTTAGTTGCCTTGACCACGTCTTCCGGCAAGTAACTTCACTAAATGAAAAAATACTTCCTCGGATTTGTTTTAAGTCTGCCGGTTGCTAGTTTCATGAGTGTCCCCCTAATCCTAATATTGTTTGATAGGGTAAATAACCGTTCCCTATTTACCTGTTCCACCCCACTCATAATTTTATAAATTTCAATATTCCATCTCTAATATTCAATATTCAATATTTCAATATTCCATCTCTAATATTTCATATTCCCTCTCTGTCATCGCTTTTCCAAGCTAAAGAGCCTTAATCTGTTTAGACTTTCTCCATAAGGGAGCTTTTCCATCCCCTTTATCATTTTTGTTGCCCTTCTCTGTACCTTTTCTATGTCCACTATATCTTTATTGAGATGGAGCGACTAGAACTGCACAAAATACTCAAGGTGCGATTGCACCATGAATCTATACAAAGGCATTCTAATATTCTCAGTTTTATTCTCCATTCCTTTCCAAATTTCTTTCTCTCTATTTGCCTTTTTGACTGCTGTAGCATCCTGAGCCGAAGACTACAAGGTGCTCGCCACAAGGACTCTGAGGTCCTTTTTCTGAGGAAAAAAGATCAGGAAATTTGTTGCTTTCTGGGGGAGAGGGGGAGGGGCAGGGTTAAGGAACCCTTGCGCCCAACCCCCAACTTCATCTTTCTCTCCCTCCCGGCTCACTCCACACACAATTAAAAATTATACATTTATAACAGATTTTATGCAAAAAAGGACTTTTAAAATACATTTTTCTGAAATAAAAATATGAGAGCAGGTAAATATAATATACATATTGTATGTAACACGCAAACTCTTCTCTCTCTTACTTACATAATCTCACAGGTTGTCTTGCTCTCTCAGTCTGGGCCTCTCTGTCTTTGGCCACGGGTGGGATGGGCTCACCTGCAGCCCCATTTGGCCTGTCTTCGGCCATCAGCAGGATGGGCGCTGCCCTTGGCCTCACTGGACTTTTGTCTTTGGCTCCAGGCGGGATGGGCTTTGCCCAGGGGCCCCCGCCTGACCTTGTTCGTCATCTTCGGCGGTGGGTGGGATGGGCTGCACTTGGGCTGCTTTCCTCCGAGTTCATCTGATGGCCAGGGGGCTCTTGCTGACGATTTTGCCAACCCCCCACCCCTAAATATTGGTGCTCTAGACAACCACCTAAGTTCACCTAATGGAAGCACCAGCCCAATAGAGCTAAATACCCCTGTTCTAGTTGTTATCCCTACACAGAAGGGCAGGGAACACAAAACCCCCATCTCTTCTTCTGTCAGACCCACATCAGTGGCATTTACTGCTGCTCTGGCCCAGATCTGCTCAGTATCAGTCCAAAATCTGCCCTGTAATCTTGTTGATGCAGAGAAGGAGCAGTCATGTTTGATGTGGAGTGTGAATGTACATCCTGAAAGGCATCCCTTTCCCACTAATAGCTTAGCCTGGTTGCTTCTAAACGTTTATGATACCCTGCAGTACATGAAAGCAACATCTGCTTTTTTTTTCTCTCTCTCCTGTTTTTATGCTCTAATTTATTGCCAGAAATAATGGTCCTGGTACTTGTTCATATGTAGGCAGGGCTGCCAGACGCTGCTCTTCAGATGCACTGTGGTGTTGGCAGCCTGATTAATTTTAATCATTATCACCCAGACAGATACATTGGACTGAAAATATTTTGCAGAATGACAGAATCTGAAAAGCAGATTCTGCAGAAATCCTGTCTTCCATCTGTTCACACTGAGACTGTGGTCCTCCCTCTCTCAGCCACCTCAGTCCCTTGGCCCTGAACGTCTTGTAAAATGCACATCCCAGATGCATCAGCGCTTACGTTTACAAAGTGTGGTTATGACTGTTAGCATGTGAGCTGCCTCTTCGCTCCGGACGAGAGCCTGCTGAAAGGGCAGAGGTCCGGAAAGCCCAATGTTAGCCCATTAAAAAAGGTCTCCCTGCAGCTTGGACGTTGACCCTTACCTTCTGTGTATGCAAACGTACTAATACAGCACCCAAGACTTTATTCAGCAATTATTCAGGTATTGATTTGAGCTGGCAGACGAGTGTAACTGCATTCACACAGCAATTAACTCTGTCAGTTTACCTAAAGTAGGGATAAGAGGGGGGCTCAAAAGTTCATGCACTTCTTTCGTCGCTGAATGATTTTCGTGTTGGTTCAATAAAAGGCATCATAGACCACGGAATGCAAGCGTGGAGTCTGTTTTCTCCTCTTTCTTTGCATCTGCCTGGCTCTGCCTTTCTCTTGTGCTGTAGGCTATCCCCAGAGGAGGTTGGTTCTGGCATTGCTCTTCTCCTAGCTCCTGGTTTCTGAGAAGTGATTGGACTGTTGTGCCCGTAGCTCTGAACCCTCCCACTCCCCTGCTAGAGTCACCAGATAATAACATGGGAGCAGCCTCAGAGAGTCCTCTCTTGGCAACGCCAAAAACCACTTTTCCTTCCTCCTCCCTAATTAGTGCTTTGACTTGCAGATATATATACAGTGGCATGCGGTCAGGCCTTCAGAGTATTCAGTGAATCCCCTGACCTAAGCTACTTTTTTTTTTTTTTTATCATCGGGCGTGCTCTCGGTTACCTGCGTGGCCATTGGCCAATAGCAAAGACAGCCTGCAGCTGCTATGGGGCCAATAAGAAGGAGCAGAGTTGCAGATCAGGGGCCTGCCTCATCATGGTGGCAGTCACGGAGGTAGGCAGTGGCCCATTTCTGTTATCGTGTGCAGTCAGTCAGAGCACTGCAGGAAGAAACACATAGCAAGGGGCAGAAGGCGGGATCTTGCTTCAGTCTGAAATAAGGTTCTGCCTTCTACCCCATGCAAAATGCTGCAGCAGAAGCATCAGGACCTGGGAGTGCTGGACCTTAAGAAAGTTGCGATGCCAGCACCCATGCGGAGCAGAGGGGGCAGAGGCAGGCAGGTAAGAGGCACCAGTAGTTGCTTTCTGTTAGGATTGCTGGTGTAGGAGTCTGGACTGCTACAGGTTAGTGACAGTCATGCTGTCTGCTGAGTTCGGGACTTGGGGAGGGGTTTGGTTTCTGGTTCAGAAATACGGCAGGGGACTCGGGGAGGGAAAGTAGATTGAGGCTCACCCTCTCCTCTTCCCCAGGATTCTGACTCTCAGCTTGAACGTGACAGACTGCTGAGGACTGGGAGGGGAGAAAGGGGGTGAGGGGCTCCACTGCTGGGGCCTAGGAGAGGAGAGGGGGTGTGGACTGCTGAGGACTGGGAGGGGAGAAAGGGGGTGAGGGACTCCACTGCTGGGGCCTAGGAGAGGAGAGGGGGTGTGGACTGCTGAGGACTGGGAGGGGAGAAAGGGGGTGAGGGGCTCCACTGCTGGGGCCTAGGAGAGGAGAGGGGGTGTGGACTGGGAGGAAAGAAAGGGGGTGAGGGACTCCACTGCTGGGGCCTAGGAGAGGAGAGGGGGTGTGGACTGGGAGGAGAGAAAGGGGGTGAGGGACTCCACTGCTGGGGCCTAGGAGAGGAGAGGGGGTGTGGACTGCTGGGGACTGGAAGAGGAGAAGGGGGTGAGGGACTCCACTGCTGGGGCCTAGGAGAGGGTTGTGGACTGCTAGTGACTGGGAGGAGAGAAAGGGGGTGAGAGACTCCACTGCTGGAGCCTAGGAGAGGAGAGGGGGTGTGGACTGCTGGGGACTGGGAGAGGAGAAGGGGGTGAGGGACTCCACTGCTGGGGCCTAGGAGAGGAGAGGGGGTGTGGACTGCTGGTGACTGGGAGAGAAGGGGGTGAGGGACTCCACTGCTGGGGCCTAGGAGAGGAGAGGGGGTGTGGACTGCTGGTGACTGGGAGAGAAGGGGGTGAGGGACTCCACTGCTGGGGCCTAGGAGAAGAGAGGAGAGGGGGTGTGGACTGCTGGGGACTGGGAGAGGAGAAGGGGGTGAGGGACTCCACTGTTGGGGACAGGAAAGGATGAGCTACAGCTGCTGTTGGTTTTGCTTCTCTGAGAGGGAAGAATTTTCCTTTTCTGTCATTTTTGGGAAATGTGCATCTCTGAATATTTCTATTGTGTACTGTACCGGAAAATGCATTTGTTTTTATTTCTCTGGTGTTACACTGCCGGCAAAGTCTGTCTTTAAGGGTTTTACAGTTCGGCTTTTGTCTCACTATTTCTGTTTCTAATGCGTGGTCAGTTCTGTATTTGGTGAGGGTCTGTCTTGTGTTTTACACGTGGGACCAATTTGAGGTATTTTTCGAGCAGGTAGTTTCTGTGTCTAAACCAGTAGAGTCAGAGCTTGCCTATGGCCATAGGTGCCACTACCAAAAGGCATGAAAGTGCTGCCATATGGGGCCTCAGTAAGAAAAAAAAACTGCGCGGCCCCACTGAAATTGAGAATGTGGTCAGTGGGGCCTTAGTAAGTGGAAAAGCAGCACGGCTACGCTGCTGATTCTGGCAGGCCCACGCTGCTTTTCCACTTACTAAGGCCTGGCAGACCACGCTGTCAGTTTCAGCGGGGCTGTGCTGCTTCGGAAGAGGAGCACACTCTGCCCTGCCCTGCCGGAAGGAGTTCAAGGCCAGAGCTGGGTTGGCCCCCATGGCTAGAAGTCGTTCCCTAAGCCACAGGGATTGAAGGAGGAGACTGTTGCTGCCTGCTGCTTCAAGGGGGGAGTGAGATAGAGAACGAGAGCATGTGTGTGTGAGAGAGTACGTGTGTGCACAACAATCTCCCTCTCTCTCTCTGCCTGCTCATCCATTACAATTTCAGGGCATTTGGAAATCAAAAGTTCCCAGGTATGGATAATGGGGGATTTTTAAAAATCCTCATTAGTTTTAATTGTTGGGTGCTATTTGATGTGTCTGTTTTGAAATATTTTATTGATGTTTGGGAAATTTTTATGTGAGTTTTTAATTAAATGTTATTCTATTCATTAGTTTTGAATTATTCTTTTTATTGTATGGTTTTACTAATGTTATTGTTTTATGAGGAATGGTAATACTTCTGTTTTTTCCATTGTTGCAATGCAAATTGAATTTGGCTTCTTGCAATTTCCAGTTCAGTTTTTGTCTGTACATTTCTATTTATACTTTATGGTCTCTTTATTCCGCATTTGAGGGTCTGTCTGTGTTTTGCATGTGTGACTGAAGTGAGGTATTCCATTATTGTGTAGTTTCTATGTAGGGATCTATAGCAGCTTGGCATGTTCTGTTTTCCTTATAGGGGGTGTATTACTGTTTTAAGCCTGGTGTACTATTTGCAGAATTAAACTTTCATAGGTAGAGTTGTTGCTGTTTGAGTGCTGGCAGTTGGTGTTGTTTTGAAAGAGAAAGTTTATTGCACTCTAATACTGTTTTCCTGTGGCTCTCTGAGGGTCATGCAGGGTTTTCTGGTTGGCACCAGTGCATGTAAATATGATATACTTCATATAAGTGATATTTTTACTTCAGAGGACTGTGCTTTGATTGTCCTTTTTCATGTAAAATCTATTATGAATGCATAATTTTTAATTGTGTGCAAGGAAGGTCTGATGGTGTGGTGGGGGACACAAGGCTGTAAGGTTTTCCTAGGGTGCCTAATACTCTTGTACCGGCCATGAGCATTGCTGTACAAACATTTAACAGTCTCCCAACTTGTGGTGTCATGTGTTGTGTAATGGGTGGGGACACAGTTTTTCACTTGGCCATAGGCACCACATTGCATAGCCTTGGCTCTGAGAATCAGTAGCAGTCATCTTGTTCTGTTTTCCAACCTGCACCTCACAGTATAAGGGCGTATTATGTTCTAGAGCAGTGAGCATATGTGAGCTTGAGAGAGAGAGAGAGATGGGGCACGTGTATGTGAGGGAGCATGCCTGTGAGCCTAAGAATGTGCATTTATGTGAGAAATAACATATTAGAGAGAGAGTGTGTGTTTACACTTTTATGGTATCTCTATTCTGCATTTGGTGAGGGTCTGTGTTTTGTATGACCAAGGTGAGATATTATGCTAGCTTATAGTTTCTGTATAGGGATGTATAGTAGCCTGGCTTGTTCTGTTTTCCTAATAGTAGGTGTATTGGTGATTTAGGGCCTGGTATAATATTTGCAGTGTTGCCTTTTCATAGGGAGGATTGACTGCTGGCAGTTAGTGCTGTTTTGGTAGGAGAGGCTTACTATACTGTAATTGTAATTCACTTTACTCATGGCTTTCTGAAGGCCAAGCCCACATCCAACACATATTACAATAGGCCTAATACCACATGGGTTCCAAGGGTCTTTTTTTTTTTTTTGCAAGGTTTTCTAGTTGAAACATAGGGGTACATGTAATATATTATACATGTTGTAAGTGATATTTTTACCTCAGAAGACTCTACTTTGAATGTCATTTCTCATGTAAAATCTGTTATTAGGAAAGGGCATAGGAGGATCTAGGAAGATGTTGGGAAGAAAGGACCTAGAGTTGTTTTTTTTTTTTTTGTGTGGGTGTGCTGACTCGAGCAGTAGCCAGAGGAAAAAAAAAGAGGCAGGTTCTGGCTCTTCCTTAAGTGCAGTTTATTTACAGTGAAAACAAAGTGCAGTGCAAAAACAAAACAGGCAAATTAGGCAACTCACCTGGAAGTTCAGGTAGCTCACAAATACTGGTTATGGCACATAGCAGGTCTTAGCATATTCCTGGTTCCTGCCTGCTCCCTGGGGGCCTCTGACCCCTCTGGGTCCTGCCAATTTATGCTGTGCTGAAGGAATCCTACCTGGGCCCAGAATCCCTTGCAGGGCTGATCCTTAAGAAAGACCTGGCTAGATTTCTGCGCCTGGTCCCTTAAGGGGATTGGAGGGAGTTTCCGGTGAACTCCTTCACAATGGGATTAAGAATCACAATGTAAATGAACTTAAAGAAAGCTAAATAGCATTTTGGGTTGCTTCTTTCATTTGCAAAACCATTCAATACTAAATCTTTCCAGATTCATGCCACCAAAAACATTTCACTGTTTGACATCAGTCTCACTTATAGGGACACTAAATATCACTCTTTGGCATGAGGAGGCAGGGATGGTGGTGCCGGAGACAGAGAAAGTTAGGCGATTTATATCAGGAAGAGGAGGAGGGAAATGTAGAAAATTATGGAGGGGGTGGAAAGGAAGAGGGAAAAGAATGTGATCAGTAGAACTAGGGGTTGCGAAATGAAACTCCAGGGAGGACGACTCAGAACCAACCTCAGGAAATATTTCTTCACGGAGAGGGTGGTGGGTGCCTGGAATGCCCCGACGGAGGAGGTGGTGAAGACAAAAATGATGAAAGATTTCAAAGGGGCGTGGGATAAACCCCGTGGATCCCTAAAGGCTAGAGGGTGGAAATGAAGAAAAGAGCGCATGGGGGGGGGGGGGGGGGGGGGGTAACTTGCTGGTGTGGCTGTTACTACCTTAACCAATAAGCCTTCATACTGTTGCTGCAACTCCATCATTCTGCTCTCTGCTTCAACAGCAGGGGTAAAAGAGGAAAAGGAGAACTGGATTCAGACAGCAACCAACAAGGGCCTTGACTTTGACGGTTTGGGAAACTAAGTGTAGGGGAGACCTGTATGGCACGGCTGATGCTACCATAAGCTTGCTGGGCAGACTGGATGGACCGTTTGGTCCTTTTCTGCCATCATTTCATTTCTATGATTATGTGGGGATGGGGATGTTGTGCATTTACTGAATCCCCTGCTTAGAATTTTTCTGTGCCACTGCATATATATATATATATATATCTCCCCCATATGGGATTCAGGAAAGAGATGGTTACAGTGAGGAGCACGTCCCATAGATGAGCTGGTTCTTGGCTCCTTCACAGTACAGCGGCTGGGGAAGGGAAGGTGTGTGCAGACTTCCAGCTGGAGTCATGATGTGGATTAGGTTTTGGTGGCCAGCAGCCAATTAGAAAGTATGAAATACCAAACTCGCTGCACGGGAGTGTCCAGTCCGTAGGTTTATCAGAATGATCAGATTATAAAACCTAAAATTATTAATCTAAAGAGTTAGAACTCCTTCATGGTGCTGTCGACACATAGTAGCAGCAGCTTTTCATTTAATGTTCAAGCAATAGTTTTGAGTGTAATGAAATAAAATTTCAATGTATGCTATTTGGCAGGCAAAGGTCTAGTGCGCACAGCATACATTCATAATATTATAATAACATATATAATGCCAATATAAATACATAAAAAAAATTAAAAATACAACAATGAAGCAGGCAAAGCCACTCTTCTTACCCTCTCTCCACAGGTTTTCATCAGGGAGTCGTCATGCATAGCCTGCATTATTCTGCCAAGTCTCTTCCATGTCTTTCTCAATCATGGTCCATGAGACTGATAGGACGTGCAGCTTCCGTAAGAGCTAACACCGTACTGATCTCTTTCTTCCCCAGGGTCTGGGAATATTCTTTCAGTAACGCCCTTCCCCCGGAGCTGTTACTGCTGTTTCCATTTTCTTTGGGGCTTCTTGTTTTAGAAGCTTTAATCCCCGAGCAGTAACCAGGTTTTCAGGACAATTTGTTCAGGAATGACTTTAGCTTTTCTGCCGCTTGTTTTGCATTTCTAAACGTTGCTTACATGGGAAAGCTAAATGAACAGAGAGAAGAGCCAATCTATGAATCCACTACACAAGGCATTCTATGCGGAAAGCAATGGCGTGTGTGTGCAGCATACACACAATAAACGGTAGTAAATTATACAAACGTAACGGTGTTCCCATACAGTGCAAACACACACAGCCTATACAGGAGAACATATAAAATATTTTATGAATCTTCCAAGGATGAAAACCTGTATTCTGAAGTTTTAATCACTACTGGCAAAAAAAAACACCCATAGTGACCATATTTCAAAAGGTGCTTCAGTGGAACTTAACGAACGTATGTCCTTCAGTGAAGCTTAATAAACCTGATGTCAAATCCCACAAACACTCATCCCTGATAAAGGCCTCTGTTTCGCCTATGTCAGTTTCTTCAGAGGGAAATATATGTTTCTAAGATAACATTTCACTCGTAGTATTCCAAAATACAATAATTATATATTAAAAAATATAAGGCTTATCCTGTAACTTTATATACTTGTGTTCATTCATATCCACTGAGTTCAAGTAGCCAGCAGCGTGTTTCATTTTAATTACTGGCTGTACTCTGGATCTACTTCCTCTACGTTCAGACCTTTTGAAATATGAAATAGGCTCCCCCTTCCCCAAAATGTTGCCCAGTTCTTAATAAAACTAAAGCCCTCTTCCCTGCACTATTCACTGCCCATGCTTTGAGACTCTCCAGAGTCTCAAAGCATGGGCAGTGAATAGTGCCTGCCTGGGGGTCCTACATGTGGAATAGGGAGCATTTTAGAGAATGCTACCCTGGAGGTTCTGAATTTCAACTTTCTATCTAAAATCCTAAATTTGACTTCCAGAACCTCCCTCTCACACCTTCCTATGTCATTGGTGCCTCCATGAACCACAATCGATAGCTCCTCCCTAGCACTTTCTAAAATCCTTTCTAGTTGATGTACGAGATCCACCACCTTCGCACCAGGCAGGCAAGTTCCCAAGCAATGTATATGGCCACCAGCCACCCAACTACCTACATTCCTAGTGATTGAATCACCAACTATGATGACCAACCTAACTCTTCCCTCTTGCGCGCATGCCCTTGGAGATCCATCCATCCATGCATCACTTGGAGAGCAGATCCTTACTGCAGGATCACTTCCTGCTACACCAAGTTGATGCTCTCCATCCAGGTGACCTTGCTCCTCCAAAGTAGCACAGGTCCTGCCAGACTGGACTTGGCTACTATGTTCCTGAAGGTCTCTTCTATATACCTCTTTCTTTGCCTCAGCTCCTCCAAATCTGCCACTCTAGCCTTCAGAGATTGGACTTGTTCTCTGAAAACAAGGAACTCTTTGCTCCAGGAGCATACATAAAACCTCTTACCAGCTGGTAGACAATCATACATGTGGTCTCTATAGCAGCCTGGCTTGTTCTGGTTTTCTAATAGGAGATGTATTGGTATTCTAGGGCCTGGTGTAATGTGTAGTGTTGCCTTTTCATAGATAAGGTTGTTAATGTTTGAGTGCTGGCAGTTAGGGTTGTTTTGGTATGGGAGGTTTACTATATTGTAATGGTAATTCCATTTATTCATAGCTTTCTGAGGGCCAAGCCGATACCCAACGTGAATTATCTAATTCCATAGTTCCAAGTATCTTTTTTTGTAGAATTTTCTGGTGGGCACCACAGCAGTGCATATAAATATAATATGCAATTTGTAAGTGATATGATAGAGGTGTACAAAATCCGGAAAGGACTTGAACGGGTAAATGTGAAATGGTTATTTACTCTTTTGGATAATACAAGGACTAGGGGGCACTCCATGAAGTTAGTAACATTTAAAACTAATCAGAGAAAATTATTTCACTCAATGTATAATTAAGCTCTGGAATTTGTTATCAGAGAATGTGGTTAAGGCAGTTAGTAGTATAGCTGGGTTTAAAAAAGGTTTGGATAAGTTCCTGGAGGAGACGTCCATAAACTGCTGGTAATCAGTAAGGAATAGTCATTGCTTGTTGCTGGCATTAGTAGCATGGGATCTGTTTAATGTTTGGGTACTTGCAAGCTAGTGACTTGGATTGGCCACTGTTGGAGACAGGATACTGGACTTGGACCCTTGGTCTGACTCAGTATTTTATATTCTTATGCCTCAGAAGACTATACTTTTCAATGTTCTTTTTCATGTAAAATTAATTGTGTGTCTATAAAGAGCGTAGGAGTGTGGGGTGGTGACGTGTACAAGACTGTAAGGTTTGCCTAAGGTGCCTAATATCCTTCCTTTGACCATGGGATCCAGTGGGGGGGGGGGGGGGGGGGGGTCATTTTAAACAATATAGATTGCTGGAGGGAGCTGGGCTTTTTTTGATGGGTCCGTGACAGAGACTGAATGAATGTGGGTGGGGGCAGCACAGTAATTGTTCATACAGGGCAGCCTAAAAGCTAGCACTGGCCCTGCTCACACATGCTGGGGCTCTCTCTCTCTCTCTCTCTCTCTTCTTCGGTCCCCAGCAGCCCCAGGTCTTCCTCTTCATCTCAGCTGCCCTTCTCCTCAGTTCAGCTGCTGGCAGATTGGGAACTGCCTGGCTTCTGCGACCTCTTTTTCATTTTGGTGGCCAGCGGGGTGGGAACTGCTGGCTTGCCATGGCCTCCTCGTTGATTCAGCAGCCAGAGGGTTGGGAACTGCCAGGCCACCGTGGCAGCCTTGTTATCTTGGTGGTCAGCAAGTTGAAAACTGTCGGGCTGCCGCTTCTGCTTCTGAACTTTGGCAGTGGTGGGTTGGAGTCTGCCGGGGCCCTGCGTTCTCCTCTTGACTTCCTCCACAGGTGGCCCCCTGGCTGCCGCCCTGTGCAAGTGCACAGTTTGCACAGTGGGTTGTGCCGGCCCTGGCTGGAAAGTCTTACCTGCCCACAACACCTTGGTTTGTGTTGGGTTCAATTTTCAGCTTATTTCATTTTAACCAAATTACTACTCTGTGGAGGCATGTATTTAATTTTTGAACTGTATCTTCCTGATCTGAATCAGGAGCATTATCATTACTGGGTGTCATCCGCTTAAAAATGATACTGCACATCAAACTCAAGGATCACTTAACCCAGTGATCACATTTAAATTTTAAATAATAGGGCTAACAAACTGGATTCCTGTGGAATCCCAAACTTGAGAGGTCGAGCAGAAGATGAAGAGTCAGCAAGTGACATTCTTTGCAGTGTATCTTCTAAGAATGATTAAGAGCCACCATAAAGCCTTCTTCTAGCTCCTAGTGGAGGCAAAATCATTGATTGGAGGCGGAAACTTGGCAGAATAATGCAGGCTATGCATGACGACTCCCTGATGAAATGCTACTCACAACATGAAATAGTCCTTTAGGAGAATTTTTGTATTCTGAAATCATAGTGGAAAAGAAAAAGGTGTTTTGTTTTTTTTGGCTTCCTGGTGAGTGGAAAACTTTGCCATTTGTCGCAGCTAGGGTTACTGCTTGCTCCCAGGTCTCGGAATTCTGCTAATTCAGTTCTATTTTGTCTTGGTTGTATGGTGGAGGGGAATTGCAAACAGTCCCTGTGCTATCAAAAAGCAAATGGGTAAAGGTCTCACTCGGTATAGAAGCAAATACTTCCTGGCTTCTCTGGAAACAGAAGTGTCTGAACAGGCTTACAGCAAGGCCAGCAGCCGTCTAGCGAGTGAGTCTGGCTAGTGGGGCTTCGGTTTCAGCCTCTCTTCTGCTTTCTACCAGAAGGGGAGGGATGTTAAACTGGGAGGCTGCAAGGCAGTAAGAGTTGTTTCGTTATGACACGGGAGCAGTAGGCGGCATTTCTTCTGCAGTGCTCAGAGAGAGCAGGCGGCTTCAGGCTGCACACAGGGTGTCTCAGCTTTTAACAGTGCCGGGGCGGGATGAAGGACCTGGGTGTGAGGCAGGCGTTGGCCCTGGGTGAGTAAAAAAAAGGATCGTAAAGCTGAACTGGTTGATGTGAACGGGCAGACTAGATAGGCCGTCACGTTTCTGTGTAATAGATTTTCCCCATGGTACTGGAGTGAAGCTGTCTCAGAGCCAAGTATTATTAGTTCTCGCTAGCAGAGCAGCTGCTGGATGGGGTGAATTGCTATAATTCTGAGCGAGTCCCTCTGTGGTAAAGAAGCTGTTTTAGCTTGATTTTTCGTCTGAGGCTATGCTGTATTTTGTGCCTCACCTAGCGGATCCATGTACCAGTGAATAATGTACCATGTGTGTAGCATGGTTTTCAGACTTGATGCACTGGGGCATTTTAGGACTGGCAGTAAATACTTAAGCATCTTGTACCCAAACTAAGATTGGAAGCTCTTTTAGGAAGGGACATTATTATCCTGTGAAATCTCTTTTCGTGATTTTTAGAAGGCGGCATATGAGGATTCACAAGTGTGTGTGGATGCTTCCAGAAAACAGGAACTTCTTGATTTTCAGCAAAGCTTTGTGCTTCTGCCCGCCTTTTGGACTTCTTTCTATTAATGCTATTTCCCTTCAGTTTTTCCGATTTGGCAGTGAATCTGGCTATCATTTTTTGAGTCCGCCTTAGCCTGTGCTATTTCAAAGCTTTGTTCCTTGTTTAGCTGCTAATTATATAGCGCATGTAAATTCTAACTTTCACCGCAGTTCCCCCCTTTTTTTTTTATTTAATCTCCATGCTCGGGTGCTAGTGCAGTTTCTCGCCGACTGGCGTTCCCCACGCTACCCTGCTACTCTCCTCGTTAACGAGTATCGATTTCTGATTAAATTCCACTGCTGTCTCAAGATTCCTGTTTTTGTTTTTTTTCTTACAGAGTTATCCCGTCTAAGGTTCTGGCCCTCTCTGTCTAACCTTCTCTCGTTCCCTTCGCCATCCTCCTGCTCCTCTCCTCAAACTCTTCTCCGGGTACCTCGTTGCTTCTTCTCTGTCCTTGTGCCTCATCTATGGGACAAGCCCCCTCCGGACGTCCCCGTCCCCCATGTCGATTATGTTTAGATGCGGGTTAAAGATAACGTCTTCCAAAGTTTGTTTGTGGTTAATTCATTACCTCCTACTTCCGCATTCATCGGGCACCTTGTAGGACCCGGGGGTACACGTAGATAGCAGGGGGCGGTACCTATGATTCTAGATAATGGGACAACCCCCCGCTGATCTGACCTTGACACAAGTCAGCTGAACAATACCTGACAGTTATTCTGTGAACTAGAGGCTCCTGGCGCTCACGGATTTTTGTTGCTTTCCCAGAACTGGTTTTCTTAATGCGGTTTTATTTATGTATTTATTTATTTTTAATGTAACTGCAGCTGCGACTGGGCCGATTCCCCCTTCTGTTTGGATGCACTCCTTGAGAAACCGCTCTGGATTGTTAGGGCACTACCTGGGACTTGGTTGGGGTATTATAAAGGTTAGGTCTTGTAATCCTTTTTGCTTACAAACTGGCCTTGCACACGTTGTCAAGAAGATCTCTATTTTATTTCTTGCTACTTCCTGTACTCCTGGTTGACTTCACCAAAAAAATTAAAAAATTCTGCACAAAATATTTTTAAATTCTGCAGACTTTATTTGTTCAGATAAAACAATATAATTACTATCTTTAAGTACTAGTTATAATCAGTTATAATTCAAACATGCAGAATTTTTAATTCTTTTTTGTGTAGATGTGTTCCATCATAAAGCCTGGCCCCTACAAATTGCTCTTCCCTCTCCACCTCTTCCCTTATGGCTTGAACCCCTACCCTATGCTTGATCTAGCCTCCCCTTCGGGTCATTCCCCCAGTTCGCTTGCTACCTCTCCCTCCCCTCAGTGCTGACCTGTCTCCCACCCCTTTTTTCCCCCCCTCCAATCTGTCTCTCCCCATCACACAGGAAGCACCCTACAAGGCTGGAACCCCTCCCAGCTCTCTCTCTGCTCCCCTTCCAGTTCTCTCCCCTCATCCCAGCAAGACCCCCTTAGCAATCTGTCTCCCCCCCTTTAGCAAGACCTCACATTTCTCTCTGTCTTACCCCCCCCCAGGCTTGATTCCTGGCAGGAGCAGACAGTGAGAGAGCTCCCATCTCATTTATTTATTTATTTATTTAACGGTTTTTCTATACCGACATTAGTGGGCGCATCATATTGGTTTAGCCCCTCTTTAGCAAGACCCTTAGCACTCTCTTACCTTCCCCCAAGCATGCTGTCTACCTCATGTGTTTAGGCTCCACCAGTCCCCCACTGCTCCTCCTTTCATTTGGGCCACCCAAGTCAAGACCAATGGCAGCTCCTCTCTTCTGGTCTGCATGGGCTACCACCGACTCTCCCAACTCTCTTCTGATTCACATAGCCCAGCCTGCCACTGCACTTTTCTCATTTCCAGCTGACACAGAAGCTATTCCTTCCTCCCTTCTGGCCCACTCAGGCCTCCACTTGGTTGCTGCTGCTTTCTGTTCCCTGCACCCAATTTTGTGGGGCAAATGCAGAATTCTGAACAGGAGGGGAGTTGTGTGCAAATTCTGCACTGCACAGAATTCTCCCAGGAGTACTTCCTCCTCTAGCCGTTCCTGTCATACACTAGCAGGTTTGCAAACTGCAGCAGAGCTAATCAGCATATCCTGTTTATCAGGGTGTTCTTAATGGGAAGGTGAGATTCATACAAATGACATGGTTAGGGCTGTGGTGAAGTCTTATAATAAAATGAGATACTGAATACACAGTGTCTTAATACATTCCCCCTACTCATTGATTGCCCACAAATATGAATGTATAAAAAAAACCAATGTGCATTATTTTGAAAGAAATACATTCCCTCCCTAACCCCCTGGCTGAAATGTTTTGAACTAAAATGACTTTTTGGACAGCATAGTATAGCCATGCAGTCAGTTTCCAGTTCACAGCCAGAAGACAACACTAGGAAGCTTCTGGCTGTGCAATAGACAGTGACTTTTATTTACAGTGAGAAGTGATGCTCAACACAAAATGGCATCCAGACTTCAGAATAACAGTGCACGTAAAAGTAACCCAAGACTCAATAGCTCCAAGTTCAAGAAAGAAACACACTCAAAACTAAATAGTCCTTACATACATTTCCCCACCTCACAAGTACCAAACACATGGAAACTCCTGCTCTCCTCCCAGGAGCACCACTAAGCTGTCTATGCCCTTAGGTTTTATGCTCCAGGGCTGGGTTCCTCTCTTCTCCCATAATCCCTTGGGGTACCCCAGCTTAAGGAGGACCAGGTGGGCTACCTGAGTCTGGTTTGTTAAGGTAGATTGAGGGAGATGTCTGTGCACTCCCTCACAGATGGATAAAGCAGCAAAAGAGAATTTTGTTGGCAAAATAAGAGAGAGAATGGAATTCCTGGGAGCATCTTCAAGTAGGGATTAAAGTAGAGAAGGGTATTATTGTACCAGTATTGAGGACATATGATATTTCATAATTGAGGAGGGTATTAAGGAACTGATACAGAAGGTGTGTGATATTTCATTACTGGGGAGGGTATTATTGTACTGATATTGAGGGCATGCACTATTTCATTACTAAGGAAGTTATTATTGTCCTGATATTGAGGGCTTGTGATATTTCATTACTGGGGAGGGTATTATTGAACTGGTATTGAGGGTGTGCACTATTTCATTACAGAGGAAGGTATTGTTGGCTTAGTATTGAGGGCAGTGATTCCATGTGAGAGGTTTGCAGGAAGGGACCTTGGTGCCAGTATGAATAACCTTTGGAAAACTCATTAGAGTCTTTCCAGCTGACCATCCTAGGCACAACAAAAGTATTCATAAGCAGATTTGCAGATTGTGAAGTAGAGATGAAAAGGGCTTGAGGTTCACGGGACTGACTTCAGATGGAGACATTGCTCTGATGGTGCTAAATGATATCATCCTAGTGAACAGATCATTCAGGAGGGAAGGCCAACACCTCAAGAAATGGAAGCTGCCAACCAGCTGTTACCCCATACCAGCTCCCGGGCTGCTAGAAGCTGTTCAACTCTTTAGCATTTCAATTACAGGAGTTTTTAACATTTCAAGTCCTTGATTTCTTCTATATGTAGGCAGCCTGGTGCCTGGAAGTATTTGGTTGTGGTACAGGTTTACTTTAATGGTATTCCTAATGCATTTGAAATCAGTTTCATACCAGTTCTTTTTTTTTTTTGACCCAGTAGTTTCTTTCTGCTTCTTTGGGTTTCCAGCTCAGTCAGAACCAGGGCTGGGATCCAGATCCATGACCCTTCATTCACAACTACCCAGAGATTTGTATTCTTGCTGAAGGTGCCTTTGCGTATTCACCCAAGCGTGCTGTGAGCTTTCTTACACTGACTATTCACCTTCTTTCTTATTTAACAGTTTCCAGTTCTTCTCCTTCTCACTGACAGGTGGCTGATGGACCCTTGCATGCTGAGTGTAGGGTTTTACACTTTGAAGCTCATTTTCCAAACCCTTCGCCAGTCTTTTTTCATTTCCTCCATTCCTTCCAGTGTCTCCACTCTGTTACAGATGTTAGTATCATCTGGAATCAAGCGCATTTGTGCCTCCAGTTTCTCATCTGATTTACAACTTTCTGTCCTCCTCCCATATCATCCAACCTGTTTACCGGCCTTGTATGCAGAACAGCGTCAAAATCCAAATCCAGATAGGCAGCATTTGCCATACCTTGCCTGATCCACCACTTTTGTCACCTCATTAAAGAACTCAGCCAGGTTTGTCTGACAGGTTCCTCCCTTTGTGAATCGGAGCTGTCTGATGTCCTGTACTCTACTTGATTCCAGCAGCTGCAGTATCTTTTTCTTTTTCAGCGTTTCCATAGTTTCCACTGCTGACCTTGGGACTAAGGGGACTGTAGTTGCTCTTCTCCTTCCTGTCCTCACTTCTGTGCAGCGAGCCCACATCTGCTCTCCTCCATTCCCATGGAACCGCCCCCGTCTTCAAGGACAGGATGAATAGCTCTAGGGTGGTGGTGATGGGGGCAATCAGTAGGTCCTTGGACTTATTCAGCATCCCGGGGTGACCACCGTTGGGTCCCATGGGTTTGCATAAGCACTTCATGCACCTTCTCCTCTATAATTTGGTGTTTAATGATTTCACTTTTATTAATGGCTTTTCCCACCTTAAATCCATCGCCTTCCTCTCCTGTAAATACAGAGCAAAAGAACTTACGATTTCTGCATTTTTCCGCTGCTCCTTATCGCAAATCCTGTTTCCTCCCCTTTATTTTGTCTAGCCCCTCTGCGTTATACATCTAAAGGAGGATTTTGCTTCTCTTTTTATCAAATGGGTGTTTTCCTCCTCTGTTTGGGTCTTTGTGCTTCTAACCACCTTCCCTTTGTTTTTCCTGATAATTCTGCCGTTCGTCCTCCATCTGTGGTTTATTTTTTTTTATTTTTTTGATACAAAACGCTTTTTCTTGCCACCTCCTTAGAAACCCATATTCCCTTTTGCCTTTGTTAACTTGCCTTCCAGAAAGATTTGTTGCCTTCTCAACGCACCCTTTTACTGCTAACCAAAGTTCCTCTGCACCCTTGGGCTCACAGAATCCCTGTAGGGCCACCGCGACACACTCACTCCTCCTCATGAATCCAGGACCCTCTCTAAGAGTCAAGTCAGGTTGGAGTTCAGTGTTGAACCACATGGTACTGTGATCATTAGACCCTACATTTCATTGTGTATTGATTCTGTACATTTTTAAATATTCCATATTTTATTTTATTGACTGTGTATGTATTTTGTTGCACTTTGCCCAGAGTGCTATGATATATGGAGCAAGTGATACATCCAATAAATGAAATGAAATGAAATTTTCGCCTTGCCCTAGGGTCGGTGACACCGTCTCCATCTGTTAGTACCAGGTCCATTGTAGCTTCCCCTGGAGTGAGCTTTTCCACTAGTTGCCTGAGGAACGCCCCTTGTAGGGTATTGGGACTTCTCCATTGCTAATGTTGCAGCTTGTAGGCTCCAGTCCACATCCTCTAGACTGAAGTCACCTACAAGCAGGATGTCTCCTTTGCACGCCATCCTGGTGATGCCTCTTACAATGCCTGAATCTACTGCCTTCCCTTGTGCTGGAATTTCTTTCAGCTTACGAAGGGCAACTCACGCTAGTTCAAATTGTGTCTCTCTTTCTTTATTTCAGTGGCTATCATTGTCTGCCTAATGTAAAGAGCTCCTCCTCCTTCCGCTGTTCTGCAGAGATTAAAGCTGGGGATGGTCACATTCCACTCCTTTACACCATTACACCAGTAGCCAATGACAGCCTCCAGCTCTGTGATTTTGACTCTCTACAATGATGTTGCATCCCTCTCAATTTCCTTTGTTCTTCTTCTTATTTTTCCATCAGTTACACTGGTGGCTCTGTCACCTCTTCTTTTGCTTGTTCTTTCCTGCATGTTATTGTATGCTTTGTTTAGAAGGTTTGTCTTTTCAGAGCATACCTTGCTTACCTCACCTGTTTTTGCTTGTGTGTGTGTGTGGGGGGGGGGGGGGGGGGGGGGGGGGGGGAACAGTAGTGGGTGCCTCCCACTTTGCTTAGTTTAAATGTTGGTCTAAGTAGGACCTGAAACAACAGAATGCAGTGCCCTTCTTGGATGGATGTAAACCATCATTTCTGCATAGAACAGGGGTGGCTAACTCTGGTCCTCGAGAACCAAAAACAGGCCTGGCTTTCAGGATATCCCCAACGAATATGCATGAGATAATTTGCATACAGTGGAAGCAGTGCCCGCAAACCCGCTTCATGCACATTCGTTGTGGAGATCCTGAAAACCAGACCTGGTTCTGACACTCCAGAATCAGAGTTGCTTTCTTTTCTGCTAGTTGTTCTGACCTTTCCTGGAGGACTGGAGTTGGCTACCCTGTCCTCTACAGTTATGCACATTCATGTACATGGAGGTAATTTTGCTAGAAAAGGTACCTTGCGACTAGAAGGTGCAGGTATGAGTATGGACATTTTCTGACCCAGTTTTCAAATAGACAGTTTTCCCGTTGAAAACTGACATAAAATCTGAGGGTAAAAAGCATCTTTAGATTTTACACTTGTGTGCGCAGTTTGAAAGTTGTCTTCATATCGGGCTGATGCAATAAAGTGTTCTTAGCCGAGGACACAGCTTAACAAGCAATTGGACACGCGTTTTGGACGCAGTAAGCTAACACCCAATGCAATAAGGGGATTAGCGTGTCCGAACTGAGGAGTAGTTAAAAGTGCTCATCGCATGTAAATGCCATGTAGATGAGGCTATTAGCTATTATCCACCCTTCCCCCACCCCCCCCCATGATGCAGAAAATCTCTGCTTGGCTAATGCACCCTTTTTAATGGAGCTGGCGTTAAGTCAACCCGCGAATGCAGGGCTCAACTAAAAAACAAAACAACAAGGCTTTCTGTAGTTCCCATTTACATAAAGCCTTTCTTAGCATTCAGTCAGATGAATCTAGAACAAGTGGGTTATGCACCTCTACCCGCAGACAGAGACGGAGCAAGCTGATGTCGCAATATATATACCCCTGCAGTGACATCAGCCTGCCAGTATTCTTCGTCTCCAGCAGATGGTGGACGTGCATCTCCCTACTGGGGATTATTTTGATTTGGAAAAAAAGGAGAAATGAGGGAAATAAATTCACCCCACTCTCCCGTGGTGATACCAAATGGTTCCTCCACCAGTTGAGAATTCCTGAGGTGCATCTCCAGATGATCTCAGCCTCGCACATAGCAGGAAAAGGCAATGTAAGAGCAGACTTTCTCAGCAAGAACATTCTGGATCCAGGAGATTGGACATTGTCAAACGAGGCGTTTCAACTGATTCTGGATCGCTGGGGTCTCCTGTTTCTAGACCTGCTGGCGACTTCTCTTAATGTGAAAGTTCCATGATTTTTCAGTTGCAGGAGAGATCCGAAGTCATTGGGGATCAATGCCTTGATGCAGGAGTGGCCGGAAGACAGGTTACTGTACACCATTCCTCCATGGCCCAGGTTAGGCAGATTGGTTCGAAAGATCGAGCGCCACAGAGGGATGGTACTCTTGATCGCTCCAGATTGGCCCAGGAGACCATGGTATGCACTCTGCGGAGGCTCCTGGTGGACTCACCCCTTCGTTTTCCGGCGCACAGGAACTTGTTGTAGCAGAGACCTGTTCTTCATGAAGATTCGATTCGATTTGGCTTATGGTATAGCCCATGAAAGGGCTCGCTTGCTGAAGCATGGATACTCTGCGGCAGTGATTTCCACCTTGTTGAGAGCTAGAGAGTTCTCCACTTCATTGGCCTACGTGTGGGTTTGGCAAGCGTTTGAGGCCTGATGTGAGGATCGAGGTTCTCTTCCTTGTTCAGTGAAGATCCCGCTCATTTTGGAATTTCTGCAGGATGGCTTGAATAAAGGCTTGGCCCTCAATTCCTTAAAGGTACAAATAATGGCTCTCGCCTGCTTCAGGGGTCAGGTGATTGGTGGTTCCCTGTCGGCACATCCTGATGTGGCCCATTTCCTGAAAGGAGTGAAACATCTTCACTGTCCTTTGCGGTTTCCGGTGCCCTTAGGGAGTCTTAATTTTGGTATTGGATTTCTTAGCAGGCCCTACACTTAGACTGATGCGTAATCTGACCTTGTGGTTACTGACCTTGAAAACAGTGTTTCTTTTGGCAATTTGTTCTGTGCTTAGGGTTTCCGACCTGCAAGCCTTGTCTTGCCAGGAGCCATTCCTCCTGGTGACTCCAGGGGTGGTACAGCTGTGTACTGTTCCTTCCTTTTTTTCTGAAGGTGGTCGCTAACTTTCACTTGAATCAGTGCCATCTCTGCACAGAGAGAGAAATATAGAAAAGTATCGTTTGTTGCAATTCTTGGATGTCAAGAGACATACTGTTAGGTATCTGGAGGTTACTAAGCCTTTATGGAAGATGGATCACCTGTTTGTCCTTCATGGTGGTATTAGGCAGGGAAAGCTGGCCTCGCAGGCTACAATAACTTGCTGGATTAAGGAGTTAGTCACTACTGTATACGTTGATGCTGGGTAGCTGTTACCTAGTCAGGTCAGGGCTCATTCCACTAGGGCTCAGGCAGTGAATTAGGTGGAAGTTATATTGTTGTCTCCCATCGACATTTGCCGAGCTGTGATGTGGTCCTTGTTACACACGTCCAGGTATTATCGTCTGGATGTGCAAGCCCAGGAGGATGCCTATTCGGGAGTAGCTTGGATACATCCCACTTGTTCTGGATTCATCGGACTTGATGCTAAGAAATGTCAAATTACTACTTACCTGATAATTTCCTTTTCTTTAGGGCAGTTAGATGAATCCGGCTTCCCTCCCTTGGCTGCCGAATGATTGCATTATGGTCCTCTTGTGTGACTACGTGTTACAGGGATTACTGGTAACTGTTCGTCCAGTCCCTAACTAGTATTAACACATTCTTGTGTGAGCTCAGTGTTGCCTGTTGGCTGAGTACTGAAATGGTTACTTGTTTTTAATCAAGTTTTGCTAGTTGGTCCACAGTTGCTTTTGAAGACACAACTGGCAGGCTGATGTCACTGCAGGGGTATATGCACTGTGATATTGATTTGCTCCGTCTCCATCTGCTGGTAGAGGTGCATAACCCACTTGTTCTGGATTCATCTGACTGTCCTAAAGAAAAGGAAATTATCAGGTAAGTAGTCATTTCTCATTTCGTATTTTGCGGATTCGGCGTGTTGCAGTGATAAACTGCCAAGCATTCGTCCATTTTACTATTTTTTCTTTATGCATGAAACGATTTACTTTAATTTTTCTGCTGGCCATTCCCTCGTGTAAGTACGTAAGATGTCTTCTCTCTCAAGTGACGTTGGATCAGCAGCTTATGAAGCTCCGAAGTGGCGGGATAAAGTGGACGCTCGTATTGAGCGTCCGTTTTCCTAACCTGAACACCCACATCTTCTGGGCGCCCGATTCTTTGGAGTGCTAGGGACACACAATTTACCCTATTACATCCATTTTAGCCCGGCAGCTCGTTTGATTATTGCATCGGGCACCCAGGAGAGGTGGTTATGCACGCATTAGTAAAACGGGCGCTCAATATGAGCATCCATTTTACCATGTGGTTTTACTGCATCGGCCCCATAGCCAGGTCTAAGAAGGTCACAGATATGGCTACCTGTCCAACACCTATTCCCAACTTCTTAAACTGCATTTGAATGTTTGCCAACGGATCATTTGTCAGGTCTTTTTATACCCAAGTGTACAATGATGTCCTTTTGCATTTGTCTAGCTCACCTTGGAAGTTGAGGCACCTTGAAGGCAAAGCACTCCCCTCTCCCTGTGACTGTTTCCCAAATCTATACCTCTCACTGTGGAGTGCCGTACAGTTTGTCTAGGGATCTGTCGAATACTTGTGACCTGGACAGGCCACTGTTGGAGACAGGATGCTGGACTTGATCTGACCTAGCATGGCACTTATTTATTTTATATTCTGCTTTTCAGGCACTTCAAAGCAGATTACATGTTCATATGTTCTTTTGGCTGCCTCTGCTAGATCCTCCTGCGTGGCAGCACACTGACACTTTGAACCAATTTTCAATACATATTTCAGTGTTTCAAGTGGTTTGAAATCAGCTTGAAATTCATTTGATGAGGATCAGATTGCCTATGAGCTATCAAAGTTTTCAGCTTATGTTAATCATTCTCAGATCGGTTGATTCTGACATCCCATTGCCTGCAGAGGCTACTGCTGTGGCCTTTTTTTTTTTTTAATGGGAATAAGAAGGATCTGCAAGGCAGAATGCAGCAGGATAGAAGCCAAGACTGACTCAGCCCATGACTGGGGGATCCTGAATCGGTCCACAGTGCCCTTAATCTCCTGCTGTGAGTGGGTACAGAGCCTGCCTGGCCTTGATGATTAACATTCCTCTCATGCTGCCCTCCTGGATTTTAATCAGGAAGAGCTGATTTTGCTTGCTCTGCTTATACACAGTGACATCTCCTGTATGCACTGACAGACCCTCCTTGGACATTTTGAGGTAAGTGAAAGGAACTAGGCTCTTTCCACACCAGCATGTGCTGACAGGATCTCTCTAGGACAGGTATCAGACCTTCAGGTTGCGTGCAGGGTGGCTGCTGATTGTACTACTACTAGTTTATGAAATCAGTGACTGCAGAGAGAGCAAGGCATCTGAAGCGCAGGCTGTGTTCTGCGAAGTGTTGTCGTCAGGCAGTCGGCTAACCGTTGTCAGTGACGCCAGCCACTTTGCCCTATGCTGTCACCCACCAGTGCCCCCCCCCTGAGCTTCTGCAATCTCCCAGAGCAGTGAGCGAGGCTGAGAAAGGGAAGTGAAGGGACCTGCTGCCACAGCCTGAGCCCTCATGTTCACACAAGGACCTGAGAACCCTCTGACCTCTGGTTGATCCATAGGAAAAATCAGATTTTTATGTTGAAAACAACAGTAAAACGTTGCCGCGAAGGGTCCAAAGTGCATAGCTGATGACCTGTTTAATGCATGTACTGAAGTACTGATAAACTCTTTATCAGAGGCGTAGAAAATACTTCCCCTTTCCTTCTGATCTCCGTCTCTTTTGGCATATACCTGTATTGCAGACACTGCTGTAAATTAGTACTGTGGGATCAGGGTGTGGTACAGTGGTAAATCCATGGGCTCGAAGCCACACTCTGGCCTTGAAGAGTGACAAAAGTCCTAGGTTATCATTCTCTTAAAAGATTATGTGAATTTTAAAATCAAGACTAGGTAAACATCTGTTTGGGATGGTTTAAGTACAGTGTGGATCCTGCCTTGGGCTTGGGGGACGAGCCCGTGTTTTACTTATTACAAGTTTTTATATACCGCTTATAATAGAAAAACCATGCTTAGCGACTTTCGTATAACCACAAACGTGACCTCTTTGGAACCCTTCCAGCCCAGTGTTTCTCTGCTTCTAAATCATTGCTTGTTAACCATTGAAGATCAGTAGAGCGAGGTCTTGCAGAGGGTGGTTTTTTTTTTTGTAAAAGTATTTATGCAGGTAAGTTGCCCTGCTGAACTTGGGTAGAAGTAGATGCGGGCTTTCAGAGTAGGCAAACGTTTGGCGGGATTGTGAGGAGTCGTTCCCAGGGAGGACATTTGAGTTCTGAAAATCTACGCTCAGTTTTACCCCCCTGGCAGCTTCCTGCACAGCGTCCGGGTGCTTTCAGCATGGGTACCTCATACCATCTAATTTTCAAAGGGAATTAGCCACACAATACGCCCAGTAAAAGTGCGCCCATGCTTTTGCAGAAGGGCAGCCTGCGGAGAACGACTGAACACGATACTGCAGGTGAGGCCTCACCAAGGACCTGTGCAATGCTGTGCAGGTCCTTGGCGAGGCCTCACCTGGAGTACTGTGTTCAGTTCTGGAGACCGTATCTCCAAAGGAGACAGGACGGAGGCGGTCCAGAGATGGGCGACCAAAATGATGTAAGGTCTGTACCGGAAGATTTATGAGGAGAGCCTGAAGGATCTGCATGTACATATCCTGGAAGAGAGGAGGTGCAAGGGGAGATAGGATACAGACCTTCAGTTACCTGAAAGGTTTTAATGATGCACGAACTTCGAACCTTTTCTGTTGGAAAGCAAACAGTAGGACCAGGGGTCACGAAATGAAACTTCAGGGGGGATGGCTTAGAACCACATCAGAATACCAACAAGTGAGCTGGGACTGCACTCAGCAATCAAAGTGCATACATCACATGCGCAGAAACATTGATGCTGATCCAATGGTTATCATTCATAGCAGTTTTAATAATTTTATAAACGGCAACTCCACTGTATTACAGGTATTTGTTAAAAGGGTCCCCCTGTTGGCGCACCCTGAAAGTTCCTATTACCGACTGAACTGAATGGTGTCTTGAAAGTGTTGTCCCTCCCGACGCAGCCTGTTGGCGAAATGATAAACCATTGGATCAGCATCAATTTTTCTGCACTTTGGAACCGCATCAGGAAATATTTCTTCACAGAGAAGGGTGATGGATGCCTGGAATGCCTTTTCCGGAAGCATCGGTGAAGACAAAAGCAGTAAAATTTAAAAAAGACATGGGATAAACACTGTGGATCCCTAAAAGCTAGATTTGGAAATGAAGAAAAGAGTGCATGGGGTTTGGTAACCAGGGTACTGATCTGCAGACATTATTTATTTAAGAACTTTTTTATACCGATATTAGTAGCGACATCATATCGGTTTACAGCAGAACAACAGGTTGGAAATTACAATAAACAGGTATTAGGGAAAGGATTACAAAGGAACCGAGTAAGGATGCAATAAAGAACTGAAGATACAAGCACAACAGGCTGCTGGCGGAGTTACGCAGAACAAGGAAAGACAGAGAAACAATGTAACGTGACTTTATACCTAGGTTCGGATTACATGTTGGCGCAACAAAGGGGCGTGGGAGTGTAGAGGAGCCATTGCGGGTATGCTTGTCTGAAGAGCCAGGTCTTTAAGTTAGTTCTGAATTTAGTAGCGCACTGCTGAAGACTGAGGTTCGAAGGTAGTGAATCCCAGTGTGTAGGCCCAGCAATGGAAAGGACTCGGTCCCTGGTGGATGCAAGGTGTGCCTTCTTTAGGGAAGGCACATTAGGGGAAAAAGCGCAGGCCATGTCCAAAAGCAAAGTGCGTTCAAGCAGCATTGTCTGAATTATGAAGCAGGCTGCTCGCTCTGTAAAAAATGTTGCTAGCGGTAATTTTGTTGTGGATTTGACAGTTGCTTGATTTTGATTGTTAACATTACTACCCTTAACAGAAACATGGGGGGGGTAGTCCTGCACGGAGCGGCAGTTCCTACCATAAAAAACTCGCTGGGCAGACTGGATGGACCATTTGGTCTTTTTCTGCCGACATTACTGTGTTTGCTAGTATGTTACGGCCCTCCGAATGTTCAGCGTGGGGCCTGTTCTCAGATGCTGCTCGGGTGCTGCCAGCCTGTGTCGCAGAATCGTCTTCAGTCTTACTAGAGCAGTCCGGGAGATCCCGGAGCACATCCTGCAGGCCGAGGGATGCTCTCACCCCTTCTCCAGTGCCTCCAGCCTGGCTAAAATTCCAGGTCCAGCTACAGTTACACCCTGGCACCTCCTAAATGGCCCCGTTGCCTCCCAGGCTGCCCGCACCCCCTGCTTCCGTTTCTGCTTTACCCTTTAGCCAGTAACCGTGCAGATGGAGGTGCAGCTGTTCCTCTGGGCTGAACGTGGGGCAGCAGTCTGTGGTTTGTGGGGAGAGAGCTGCATTTATTAATGCGCTCCTGCATGTTTAATGAGCCTGTGTCTGGCTATGGGAGCCGTCTTTTGTACAAAAGGAATCGCCTCAGAAGAGAACAGCGTGAGGGAGGAACGATTCTGTAGGTCAGATGTGAGCTATGAAGTTGTTCTCACACACTCTGTGTTCCTTGGCCTTTTTTTGTTGCTAACACTTAGCAGTGGTTTTGGTGCTGGCAGTAAGTGCTCTTCTGAAGGTGATGGTATATTGGACAGGTTTCTGGGAATACTGCTAGAGAGAAGCCATTAAGTGTTTTCTATGTTTGTGGCTCCAGCTCATGATATCCCCAGTGTGTAATATTTCATAGGTACTTCTGCCTACTGCTGATACTCACCTTATACAAAACTGCATATTCTATTTTTCAGCCTTTTTTTTTTCTTTTATTCTTTAACTGATTCCCTACCTAGTAGTTTCTCAGCATTGCTGGGTGCAGTCATTATCAGCGAGACTGTTGCAATCTCTTGTGTGCTTTTATGTGTAGGATTGCCAGCTGGCTCCAGATTTTCAGGACAGGTTGATCCGGTCCTGGTTTTACCCCCCCCCCACTGCATACAGGGACTTGTAGTCTTGCTCTTCTAAGGAAATGCAATAGGGAAGCCAGAACTGCAAGTCCCTGCATGCAGTGGGGTAAAGCCCAGGAATGGATTAGCCTGTTCTGAAAACCTGGAGCCAGTTGGCAACCCTAATTATGTGACTGGTGCATAACCATTGGTATCACACATCCTTTAGTGTTCGAGCAACGTGCACTGCAGTGGGAGGTATCATTATTTACCTGTCCCTTTGAATATGACGTTCACTCAGATCAGTTTAGAGTACAATTAGAGCATCTGCAGATGAACACAAGGCCATTTGCAGCTTTACCATAGATATTTAAAAATACCAGCAATTAGGGGAAATCCAAGATGGTATCTACATGAGAGGACGTGTCAGGAGTTCTCTCTCATTGTTCCAGATTTCCTTCTCTGGAATTTTTTCTTAAACAATTTTTTTTTTCTTTCTTTATTAATTTTTTTTCAAAAACATTACAAAGTAATAAACAACTTTGCAAATGAAATATTAAGTTGCCCCTAAAGCTCTGACGCTAGATTTTAAAGAAAGAAAAGCCTTGCATCTGATCTGAGTGCTTCTGGCTAGGTCAGGATAAATCCTAACCATACCACCCAAAAATACAGTACTCATGATTTTAAAATATGCGTTTCTTAAACAATTTTTTGACTTTAACTATCAACCTTTTAGAATCCTTCCAAATACTTGTGACCTGGATAGGCCACTGTTGGAAACAGGATACTGGGCTTGATGGACCCTTGGTCTGACCCAGAATGGCAAATCTTATGTTCTAACGATGGTCAGACTGAAAGGAAGGCTTCGAGGTGGTCCTCCAGCCCCCGGGTGAAGATGGATTCTTTCCTGACTCAAGTGGCATTCTCGAGCCATCGGCTGTGACTGAGCCCCCGTACATTTCTGCGACTCCCATTCCTATGGCGCTGAAGCCTTCTCACTTCCAATGATGCAGGTAGAAGCGCGCCTTGGAGCGGGCCTTCTGGAGAAGACCTCTGCTTTCCGTGCTGAGTGCCTGCCGTGGCGAGTTTTCAGTTGTCAGGAACGGGGAGGGAGGGGGGGCTGGGGAGCGAAATCCTGAAAGTTGGGAAGCTCAGCAGAGGCAAAGGAATGCAAGTGAAGGCGTTCATCCAGCTGTTGAAGTTATTGTGTTGGTTCTGACTGAACTTTCTGCAAGACCTTCCTTTAGTAAGCCCACTCGTATCACAATGCTCCTGGCACCACTGGAACGAGCTGTTCAAGCACTGATGACCCTAAGAGGAGAGGAACTTGCAGCTATGGAACAGCAAGTTGGCTGAATTAAGATGGTCCAGAATGAAATGCTGAGTGGTGATATGGTTCTCTTCTGTAAGGCTGAGAACCTAGAAAATCAGGCCAGACATTTGAGCATTCAGGCCCTTATTGTTCCTAAATTTATACCTAAATCTCCATTGAATATATGTTGGAAATCTTCCATATCCTGGTTGAAGCTCTACCCCCATCGGTAAAGCTATTTTATTTGCTTTTTTTTTTTTTTAATTGCCGGTGGGCTAGAAAATTGCTGGTTTTGGTCCAGCAGTGTAGGAGGAAGGACATATCACCGATGATAGTGTGGATATTACTGCTTTAATTGAAGGTCCCAGTGCTTTGGAAATTCTTGAAAGAGGGACACTGTTGGTTTCCTTTGTGCTTTCACAAGACAAAGATTCTATGATGAATTTCTTTTTCAGTAGGGTTCAGCTTTGTTTCATGGTCATAAAGTCTTTTTCCAGACGTTTCTAGAGATTGTAGGAAGACATTTCTGTTGATTTGCCAGGAAGCTTTAGCTCTTGGTGCAAGGTTTACGCTGCATTTTTCTTGTAAATGTATATTGATTCTGAATGCTGTCAAATATGTTTTCTTTGAGGCACCACAGCTATGTTTTCTGTTGGATTCTAAAAATGTCAGCGGGTATATAGCCATGTGCTGTTTCTAGGCTTGTCATCCAATAATTTGATGAATTCTCCTGCACCTCTCATGTTATTTGCTTCCTTTCTATTTCTTTTAAGGCTCGGATTTTATTTGGATCTCCCCATGTTTGTGAGCTAATAGCACTTTCTTAATCAGTTGGTTGCTCCTTTTTCCCTATTCTTGTGTATATTGGTGCTTAATTTCTGGTGGTAGTCATACTTGTTTTAACATATGAAATTCAATAAATAAACAGTTAAAAAAATAAAGCAGCAGCAATTTAGACATTTCAATTTGGCATTTATAAATATTTATAAACTTACCTACTAATATGGTCATTTTCCAACTTGTGTTAGGGCTAGATTTATCAATATATCATTGCACTTTGTAGTAATACCACAATTATTGCAATTCCTACCTACAACCACTGGGGGTGGGGGGGAGAGCACCTATCTATAAGGCCTGTGTAGTAGTTAGCTATTTATGCTACTATAGGAGGCCCACCTAGTAACTCGAGGTGAGGTTTAGATAGTAGTGTAGGGGTTAGGGTCCACTTTGACATGCAGAGTGAGACGTATGAACAGAACAGAACACTCTTGTAAAGATTTGATGTCTTTCAGAGTGTGGAAACTCGCATAACGATGAGATTTGTACAATGTCTCTCTCAACCTAGCTTGATGGACTCTCTAGGTTTGAGAGAACATTGTTCAAATCTCATCGTTGTGTGATGGCAACGGGTTGTGGAGCAACCAGGTTGCTCCACAAAGAAGGAGTTGAATGTCTTCTGAGCCACAGGTATAGAAGCTGGAGCAAATAGTTCCTCACCATCCCCTTCTGTTTTGGGGCCATTATTTAGGTAAACTGGCTTAAGGAAATAATTATAAAGCACAATGATTTAGAGAGTTCAGACCCACTCATGGACTCCTGCCACCATCTTGCTTCACCTCTCACCAGTGTAGCTTTTGTAGGAAGGGTATGACATGGTCAAGCCTTTTGCAGTCGTGCAGCAGAATTTTGAATAAAGTAGATTTTGTGGAGTGTCTTTTCTGTTAGACCTTTATAAAGTGCATTGCAATAGTCCAGTCATGTGGTTACTGTGGCATGGATTACCATGAGAAGGACTATCTTTTCAAAGAATGGTTCAGTGTTCATGTAGTGTGCACTGCAGGGAGATTCACCATTCAGTGTTAGTGTGGTGTGCACTGCAGTGGAAGGTATCATTCCATGTGCACTACAGGGAAAGTCACCATTCAGTGTTGGTTTTAGTGTGCACCATAGTGGTATGATGCATGGTATGCTGCACTGGAGGGCATAGTTCAGTGTTGGTGAATGGTATGTTGCAATGGGGGGCTTGGTTCAGTGTTGGTGTATGGCATGTTGCAGTGGAGAGCTTGGTTTAGTGTTGGTGCATGGTATGTTACAGTGAGGGCATGGTTCAGCGTTGGTGCATGGTATTCTGATGTGGAGAGCTTGGTTCAGTGTTGGTGCATGGTATGCTGCAGTGGGGGGGCTTGGTTCAGTGTTGGTACATGGTATGCTGCAGTGGGGGGGCATGGTTCAGTGTTGGTGCATGGTATGTTACAGTGAGGGCATGGTTCAGCGTTGGTGCATAGTATGCTGATGTGGAGAGCTTGGTTCAGTGTTGGTGCATGGTATGCTGCAGTGGGGGGGCTTGGTTCAGTGTTGGTACATGGTATGTTACAGTGAGGGCATGGTTCAGCGTTGGTGCATGGTATGTTACAGTGGGGGGCATGGTTCAGTATTGGTGCATGGTATGCTGCAGTGGAGAGCATGGTTCAGTGTTGGTGCATGGTATGTTGCAGTGGGGGCTTGGTTCAGTATTGGTGCATGGTATGCTGATGTGGAGAGCTTGGTTCAGCGTTGGTGCATGGTATGCTGCAGTGGAGGGATGGTTCAGCGTTGGTGCATGGTATGCTGCAGTGGAGGGCATGGTTCAGTGTTTGTGCATGGTATGCTGTAGTGGAGGGCATGGTTCAGTGTTGGTGCATGGTATGTTGCAGTGGGGGGCTTGGTTCAGTGTTGGTGCATGGTATGCTGCAGTGGAGGGCATGGTTCAGCATTGGTGCATGGTATGCTGCAGTGGGGGGCTTGGTTCAGTGTTGGTACATGGTATGTTGCAGTGGAGGTCATGGTTCAGTGTTGGTGCATGGTATGTTACAGTGAGGGCATGGTTCAGCATTGGTGCATGGTATGTTGCAGTGGAGGTCATGGTTCAGTGTTGTGCATGGTATGTTGCAGTGGAGGTCATGGTTCACTGTTGGTGCATGGTATGTTGCAGTGGGGGGCTTGGTTCAGTGTTGGTGCATGGTATGCTGCAGTGGGGGGGCATGGTTCAGTGTTGGTGCATGGTATGTTACAGTGAGGGCATGGTTCAGCGTTGGTGCATAGTATGCTGATGTGGAGAGCTTGGTTCAGTGTTGGTGCATGGTATGCTGCAGTGGGGGGGCTTGGTTCAGTGTTGGTACATGGTATGTTACAGTGAGGGCATGGTTCAGCGTTGGTGCATGGTATGTTACAGTGGGGGGCATGGTTCAGTATTGGTGCATGGTATGCTGCAGTGGAGAGCATGGTTCAGTGTTGGTGCATGGTATGTTGCAGTGGGGGCTTGGTTCAGTATTGGTGCATGGTATGCTGATGTGGAGAGCTTGGTTCAGCGTTGGTGCATGGTATGCTGCAGTGGAGGGATGGTTCAGCGTTGGTGCATGGTATGCTGCAGTGGAGGGCATGGTTCAGTGTTTGTGCATGGTATGCTGTAGTGGAGGGCATGGTTCAGTGTTGGTGCATGGTATGTTGCAGTGGGGGGCTTGGTTCAGTGTTGGTGCATGGTATGCTGCAGTGGAGGGCATGGTTCAGCATTGGTGCATGGTATGCTGCAGTGGGGGGCTTGGTTCAGTGTTGGTACATGGTATGTTGCAGTGGAGGTCATGGTTCAGTGTTGGTGCATGGTATGTTACAGTGAGGGCATGGTTCAGCATTGGTGCATGGTATGTTGCAGTGGAGGTCATGGTTCAGTGTTGTGCATGGTATGTTGCAGTGGAGGTCATGGTTCACTGTTGGTGCATGGTATGTTGCAGTGGGGGGCTTGGTTCAGTGTTGGTGCATGGTATGCTGCGGTGGAGGTCATGGTTCAGTGTTGGTGCATGTATGCTGCAGTGGAGAGCTTGGTTCAGTGTTGGTGCATGGTATGTTGCAGTGGAGGTCATGGTTCAGTGTTGGTGCATGGTATGCTGATGTGGAGAGCTTGTTTTAGTGTTGTGCATGGTATGTTGCAGTGAGGGCATGGTTCAGCGTTGGTGCATGGTATGCTGCAGTGGGGGGCTTGGTTCAGTGTTGGTACATGGTATGTTGCAGTGGAGGTCATGGTACAGTGTTCTTGCATGGTATGCTGAGTGGGGAGCTTGGTTCAGTATTGGTATAGTTTATGCTGCAGTGGGAGACATAGTTCAGTGTTAATGCAGGTTTTGATATGCCTAATATTTATATTTAGGACACTGTATAACCACTGTTTTGTTAGTGCTGTATTGACCCTACAGTGATTGGAAGAATATACTGTACTGCTAACACTGCAGGACATTTTAGCATTATTGAAGCAATGTAGCCAGCTTTAGTACTCTAATACAATGCTGTTCCGGTGTGCTAAATAAATAGTAGCTGTCACATTCAGTGAACCTGAATGGTCTTTCCTTGAGTAAACTGTAGTGTAGAGGTACTTTCCCATAAGCACTTGGATCTTACCCACCCTGGAGTGTTTGACATTATGTATGTTGGAATTTGATGTGTTCTGTTCTGCCCCGGGAGGACTCACCCTTTATCCTTTGCCTCTCTCCCTATCTCTGCAGAGATCCGTGCTCAGCTGGTGGAGCAGTTCAAATGCCTGGAACAGCAGTCAGAGTCTCGGCTGCAGCTGCTGCAGGACCTGCAGGAGTTCTTCCGCAGGAAGGCTGAGATCGAACTGGAGTATTCCAGGAGTCTGGAGAAACTGGCTGAGCGCTTCTCTTCCAAAATCCGCAGCTCCCGTGAGCATCATCAGTTCAAGTAAGTCATTCTTCCAGCAACCAAAGGCTTCCTGGGTGTGCTGGAGAAGAGAGTCATAGCTTGACGCGTAGAGAGAGAGGGTGAGAGTATCAAAAGCCAGGCGTGTATAGAGAGTCGTCATGCAGGAATACAGAGAAAATCCAATGTATGGCAGAAGTGGCTCAGATTTCTGTATTTTGAGACTGCCCCTCTCTTTTCATTATTAAATGAGTTTCACGTGTGCTAGATCTGCCTGCCAGGGTTTTAGCATCTGTCATGGCAGGTTATATTGCACATGAGAACCTGTTTGACATGGATATGCCTGGCAAATTGTGAACTCTGGGCGACCTTTAGCAGAGTTCTGGTGAGATGAAGCCTGCACCCTGGACTCTGCTTTCTCCTTCTTACCTTCTCTCCTGCAGATCTGTGGGAATCATGCTAGGACCTGCACTGGGGTGAGATTTGGGGGGGGGGGGTGGAAAAGTGCCATCTGGGAAGGAACTCATAGTTCCTGGCCTCTGCTAACCCCCTAAGTTACGCACCAAATATAGAAGAGGTTTACTCCTGTATAGATGCTTGCTTGCTTGAAAGCGTGCGATACATGCATTTCCGCAGGATAAGGTATTTCACGACAGTGTACAGAATCTGTGGACCGACGGTGGGAGTGTACGTGGTAGGACAAGCTGACAGCACGGCAGTACCCAGAATACCTTCTGGTCTATACTCCAGTACTGCGATTGTCTGGAGGAAGAATTCAGAACTGAGCAGCTTCTGTATGGTGGCCAGATCTGTGCAGGCATTTTAGTTTTTGGTTTCCAAATGTTCTAAATAAGAATCGGATTTCTGCCTGCATGCACAGAGCTCTGAGTCCGAAAGACGAGAAGAGATCTTTCTCCAGCACGGGCTGGCACCGGAGAACCATCTGCTGCGCCACAGCAGTCTGCCTGGTGGAAGGCCATGGGGGTTTCGGGGTCTAATCACATCCAGCTGTTGGAGTGGGATAAGGTTTGGAGGGCTGGCACGCTCTCCGGATATGGAGGGTGGAGGGAGCATTAGCGAGCGAGTGCTGTGCTTTTCCAGATGTAGCGTCACGCTCTTCAGTGAGCAGCTGTGGGCTGTCGCTGTGCTGGAGCAGTTTGGGGACGCGCCCTTCACCCCAGAGAACTGCCTCGTGGTCTCTTCTGTAAACAAACAGGATCTTGGTTTTCTGAATATTATACGGTGAAACAGAGATTTTCTTCCAGGTTGATTTGAGGAATGTTTTTCGTTTCTTACCAGGAAGATGTGGTGTATTTAGATTTTCAGAAGGCGTTTGACAAAGTCCCTCATGAGAGGCTTCTAAGCAAACTAAAAAGTCTTGTGAGAGAAGGCGATGTCCTTTTGTGGATTACAAACTGGTTAAAAGACAGGATACGGAGAGTGGAAAAAGGTAAACAGTGGAGTGCCTCAGGGATCTGTACTTGGACCGGTGCTTTTTAATATATTTATAAATGATCTGGAAAAGGGGTATGGCTAATGAGGTGAATAAATCTGTGGATGACACAAAATTATTCAGAGTAGTTAAATCACAAGTGGAGGACCTTGCAAGACTGGAAGATTGGGCGTCAATATGAATTTTAATGTGGACAAGTGCAAGGTGTTGCATATAGGGAAAAATAAGCCTTGCTGTAGTTACACGATGTTAGGTTCCATATTAGGAGTTAACCAGCCAGGAAAAGATCTGGACATCATAGTTGATATTGCATTGCAATCATCAGCTCAGTGTGCTGTGGCAGTCAAAAAAGCAAACAATGTTAGGAATTATTAGGAAGGGAATAGCAAATAAAACAGAGGCTGTCATAATGCCGCTGTATCGCTCCATGGTGAGACCGCACCTTGAATACTGTCACTGACCTGAAGGACGTCCTGTTAACCGACTGAAATGTTGCATTTGGGATGCATTCTATGTCTTTATTAAATTATGAATATTTTTTGCTGAGGTATGGACGACTCTGCTCTTTCTTTTCCTTGCTCCTCTGTTTTGGAGCCTCAGTATCTTTGCCAGCGGCTTCTGCTTAAGTTTTTCATTTGTACTTTCTGCATCTTGCCCCTCTTACTCCCCTGCTCCCCTTTTCTAAGGTCATTGAAGGCAGCGTTTCGGTGTTAAGCCGAGCTTTGGCATGTGCCACAGCGCTGTGTGTCTCTTTGCGCAAGTAAAATGGGCTTTTTATAAACCAATTTCCTTCATAATTTTGGGGAGGGTTTTCTGGACCCTGTGACAGGTCACCAAAGACCCACGATAAGCCCCTGACAGAGCACACGGCAGCAGAACATTCCAAGAGGAGGGAGCGAGCTCCTGCCGTGTTCTCATGCAGAATACGGCTCCTTCTAAAGGATGTTCTTTATATTAATCCGAATGATGGCTGACTGAACCGGAGTGCGGATATATTAATAATAATATCTTTAACTGAGCTAACAAGTCAGGTGCAAGTTTTGAAAAAAGTGGAAACCTCTTAACGAAAGAGCCCTGCTGTGTACTGGATCGTACCCAGATGGGCCTGCAGCAGTAGCCTGTAAAGAGCAGGTCAGGGGCCAGGGATGTGCTTCCTGGTGTAGCGATCTCTGCGTGTCTCCCCCAGCCCTCTGAGGTGTGCATGGTACAGGGCAGCTTCCTCCATGCAGAATAAAACATCTCAACAGTTGGGCGCGTTAACCTGTGGAATGGCGGTGCTCTGCCTTCAGCACAGGCGCCTCTCACTGGACAGGGGCAGTGTGTTTATGAAAACCAAGAATGCAATTCCCAACAGCAGCCCGAGTTGTTTCGGGCCCCAGGGACCAGCACTGAAGCCCGGCAGAGAGAGTGCACCCAGCCGCCTTCTGTCTCACTCCGAGACCCTATATAAGTCATTCCTAGTCCTGACCAGCCCTGGCGCCACTCGCCGGCCTCTGAGTGAGAACATCTTTGAAACCAAAAGATGGCCTGAAGCTTCAAGTGATTTTCCCTCGTTCCAAAGATTCTGCCTTCTCCTCCTTCCTTAACCTTCTGGTTGTAATCAGAGAGCAGGCTCCAGCAGAGGCCCGTGGCAGTGCCGTCCTAGGATCAGAAAGGAAGGGGAAATCCTTGCCTTTGGGAGGCGGTGTTGGGCTGGGGCTGAGCTCACAAGGGCGCTTTTTGCGGTGGAGGGGTCATCAGCACTGGCCACACGGAAATAAAGTAGGGTTGGGTATGGTTAGACCCTGAGATTAGGTTCCGTTTCTTTCCTACCAAACTCTTCCATGGGCTGGACACTTAGGGAAGTTTTGGTTAGTGCGGGGAGTCACAGTGAGGTAGACACTTGAGATTGTCCTTCTGAGGGACCTCTCTTTCAGTTTCCCAGGTTCTCCAATATTTTGTCCAAGGTCCTGGCCTATTTGCTTCTTAGTTCTTCTGGGCAAAGGGATTAGAGCTTTTCTTAGAAGGAAAGAAAGGGCATATCTGTGAGAAACAAGACACAGCTTTTTTTTGCCTGGCTGCAGGCCTGTTATATTCCAGGCTCCAGTTTTCTCGGCTGGTGTCTCTGAAATGCTCCCGGGCATGAGACCGTGTGGAAGACGCCGTGTCAGTGGGCCCTGGCTGCGGCTGAAGGTTTCCTCAACTCCAAGCTACCCCAGTCTTTTTTCCTCAGCCGTGGCTGTTTCCATGGAAACTGGAGAACAAACTGAGGAGTAATAACCGGATGTTTCTCAGATCCAGGCGCCTTCTCTAAAATGAGTGCTCCGTTTTATTCTTGCAAATCTCGGCATCGGGCAGCCTCAGTGGAGAGCAGGTGAAGGGAAGGAGCAGGTTTATATGGTCAGTGCTGAAGCTCCAGGAGTGATTCTGGCAAAGCCACAGAAACCTGAAGATGATAATTTTATGCAAGGAGTGGAAAGCATTCTTGAAGTTTGGTCTTTCTCATGGCGGTAGATTTTTGTGCTACAGCTGTATTTTTTCATAAGAGTTTTTTTTTTTTTTTTCCCCAGTGAAAATGTCTGTAGCTACAGTTCCATGACAAGCAAGCAGTAGAGCAGCACCAGTTGCTGTTTCCACGAGAAAGGTGCCTGGAATTTTAAGATGGTGAGAAAGTGGAGATGAGTCTTCTAGTAGAATATTGCTTTAAAATGGTTCATATCTTCATTTTGGTGGTTTATGTTCCACATTAGTGGAAGGCTCCCATTATACCTGTTGATAATTGGTTGTGCAGTGCCCTTCTGGAGGGCATTGAGGAAATGCAGAAGGACGAGAATCTCGGCAGATGAGTTTAAAAGCTGTGTGGTAACTGGAAGGGCGTTGTTTGTCCCCCCTGAACTGGGAAAGAATCTTAATGGAGAAACTCTAGTCAAATTCATGTTTTCTTGGTTAAACGGTTTCCTTATTTGGTCTCCTTCATTTTTTTCTCCTTGTATATTTTGAGGGTATTGAGCCTCCCTGTGAGACTGCAAGCTCATTTTCAAAGGTAAAAAGCACACAGGGGTTTCCCTTGAGACAATCCCGCCGGTGCGCAGAATGTGGGTAGAAAGGACTCCACACGCTTCACTTACACTGAAGCAGGGACGGGGCACGTGCTAGAAATTTACTTGTTATTTCCCATCCCTGACCTAACTCCACCCCCCTTTTTCTTGATGCTTTGATCACACATACTTTTACCTGCGCAGGTCTAATATTTGCTCCCTCTATTTATTCTAGTGTCATACTTTTCCTTAAAAAAAGGCATGCACATGTTTCTACAACCTGAGCTTTTAAGTTATCTTCTTTCTTGTCTGCCTTGAAGATCCCTAGGATGATTCCCGTTTCTCGGGCACCATTAGCACTCAAAAGAAGGTCATTTGTTTAGCTGTTTCCTACCTGCTCTGTGGGAGGTTGGAAATCAGTTACTTGCCATTTCATAAAAGCATAAAGACTTGGCTATACGAGCAGGCATTTGGATAATCTGTAGTGGGCGCCTTTCTTGCTTATGCACAGGGATTAGTTTACTGGTTGAGATAAACATGATTTAGTGACTAGAAGCGTCCAAAGGTTACAGAGGGCAGTTGTTAAGCCATTGGTTGGGTGCCAACGTATCTGAGACTTGGAAGTGCCCTTGGGCATGATATTATGGAAGGGTTGCAGGTGATACCAAGAAGAATTTGGCTGAGAGACATTGTAAGGGCTCCTGTTGTACGACAGATAGTAAGAACCAGTACTGGGTAGACTTTGCTTTTACTAGAGTTGTATTTGACAGGTTAAGGATAGGGTTGAACCATTGGACTGGATCTGTGCTTGGGAAGGGTGGGTGGGAGAATCTTATGTTTTATTACTGTATTTTGTATGGGTTGTATTTTATATGTGATAGTACTGTTACCCACTTTGTGACCCTCTGGGGAAAATTAGGGTTATCAAGATAAATAAGTTCCCAGAGTTCCTGCATCAGTTGTCCATGCTGTATTCATACTTTACATGTGACCGTGTGATGCCTGCATGGGTCTACTGTCCATGCAGTATACATACTTTTCATGTAACATTTTGACAAATGTATATGCATGGGGCTGTGATGAAGACTTGCGCCTCAGCTGTCTGTGCTGTATTCATGCTTTATAAATATGCATGTGATGTCTCCAAACGGCTGCGATGAAGATCTTCTCTTTAGTTGTCTATGTTGTATTCACATGTATTGATGTAACACCTATTTGGTGTTTCTTAGATCTTCAGCTCTCCTTGCTGTATTCATGCTTTATATTTACGTGTGATGTCTTCATGGGGCTCTGAAGATATTCTCTTCAGCTGCCCATGATTTATTCTCCCTTTACATGTACCAGTGTGACAGCCACATAGTCCAGCCCATGCGATGACATTTCCTTGTACATACCCAGATCAGTCCAGGCTCCTGGGTTTTGCCTCCTTGCCAACAGATGGAGACAGAGAAAGTTACACTGACATTGTACATAACCCAGTGTACCACTTGCAGTCCCTCAGTCCAGCAGATGGTAGATGGTGTAAAACCTGAAGTCTGGAGAGAGAGAAAAAAAGAAGAAGATTAAAAGACAAGAAAATTCCTGGATCCTCCAAAGGGGTTGAGTAGCCCTGATGGGACCATCCCCCCTGGTTTGAGGTGGACGAGCAGGGGGTTGGTGACCCTTCTGATAGCTCGGTTCAGAGGTCCATGGGGTGAACATCTGGAGGTCCAGGTCCCTCATCCCCACGAGACAGCGGTAGAACCTGCTGGTAGTTCTGCACTGCAAGCCCAATGGAGCAGGGAAGAATCCTTTTTATGTAGTTTGTCCTGGGCTGGGTTGCTAAAGTTTGGCGAAAAGAGACAGGTATAGCCAGTGGTCTGGCTCTTTACTGATCTACTATGCAGACTGGGCTCCTGGGGCTGGAACTTCTGCACCAAAGGAAAGTATTGGTTTCTCTGTATCTTTATTTGTTCTCAGAGAGTTAAAAAAAAATCAAAAAAAAATCAGAGAACAAGGAGCTAGTTAGAGGAATCTGTGCAGCATTGGGGTTACGGGGGAGGGGGAGCTAACTTAGCTCAAGGAGCTCAGCAATGGGATTTTTCAGCAGCTTCTCTGCCTGTGGAGGAAATCGGGTGTTAGCTCCGTGGCGCTAAGGGACTGTTCCCCTACTTGCTGTTGAGGTGCTGGTAGTGTTGCGGAGGAACAGCGTGTGCGTGCGGCAAAAGCAGCATGGCATACGGGGGTCTGCGCTGTGCATGGCCACACTGGTGTAGAATAAGCCTTGCGGGTGGCATGGTCTAGTGCTGAGCCTTTCCCCGTCAGTACAGAAATGGCGGCCATTTTTTATTCCCTAGCAGCAGCAGCAGGAGAGGCAGGGGAATCCCCTCCTCAATTTATCACCGGCTCTTCCTTGTCCCAGGGAGGTGCAAAGAGGCACTTGCACCAAGGAGGCGTCTCAGGTTCTGGTAGAGGTCTTCTGCTGGTTTTAATTTGCTTATGCACAAAGCGGGCCTGATTTTTAAAAAGCATTTACTCGAGTAAAAACCAGGTTTACTGGAGTAAATTCACTTTACTTGAGTAAGTGGGTTTTTGAAAATTGCTACAATATATGCCATTGACTTGTCTATAGGATTTACTCACATAAGTGCACTTTACTTGAGTAAATGGCTTTTGAAAATTGCTACAATAGTAGCTACATTTACGCATGTAACTCCTTTTGAAAATTACCCCCAGCATGTTTAGTGGAACAAGCAGTGGGTGATGCTGGCTCTCAGCCCCAGTCTCCATGGATTCTCGGACGGTCAAGAGGCCTGAGCTGTTGAGAAGCTCTTCAAGCCTTCAGTGATTTTCGGTGCTAGATGCTGAACGGATCCAGGCTTAAATGTGCTGAAGGTGCAGGCAGGCTTTGCTTAGCTGCGTGTTAGGCCCCAGCAGCAGTTGCATGCGCGGGGACCTGTGAATGTAAGGCTGCGGCCTAGATTTAAGCGCTTACATCTGCGAACTAGAGTTGAGCGCGTATTTGCATATGTACTTGTGTACGACCTAGACTGGAGCGCATATTTGCGTGGGTACTTGTGCGCATAAGATTGCAACCTAAACTTGAATGCACATTTGTGCAGGTACTTGTGTGGGTATGACCACAGGCTGTACGAGCATGTATTTTCGCATGTGCTTGTGCGTTTATTTGCACGTGACCTGGAGGGGGGTGTGTGTGTATGCCTAAGTGACATTGGTGTGTGCGCAGAAGGCCGCCTAGAGCCGGGGACAAACAAGTCCAAACTCCTTGCTATCTGTGAGTCTTGCTGTCTGATAGCAATTCAGTCCTCTCTCTCTGTTTGTGTCTGCGCTATTTAGATGCTCAATGTGATTTGACTACTACAGCTTTTGCCCATGTTTGGACATCCCCTCGGCCTATGGTATTTCTGGAGGGGAATGGAGTGGGAGATGAGGCAACAGTCAGTTCTCCTCCTCCTCCTCCCTTGTTCACGAAGGCAGAAGCTTTCCCGAGAGAGAGTTGGAGAGAGCAAGATTGGGCCTATGGGCTCCAGTAGAGATCCATCCTCCTTCTGGGTGGAATGTTTCCAGGGCCTGCAGACCTTTCTGCAGGGGCACCCAGCGAAGGCGAAGCACCCTACTATGTAGGGATTACATGCTCGGACCTCCCATTTGTCAATTACGGCGGGCAAATGCCGCAGGGAGGCCGTCCTTGGTAATGTTCAAAGGGTTGTGGATCATGAGACTTCAGAGGATTCCGATGAAGAATTGGCTTTTTCATCTCTAGAAGAGGAAGAAATTGCATATGATTGAGAGCCACTTCAGACTCTGATCAGATTTTTTTTCTTTTTTCAGAGATGTCTTTCTGAGTTTGTTGGCTCAGACCCTGAACATACTTAGTATGGCCAGAGATCAATTGTACCTTAAGGTCCTGTTTCTTTCCCCTCTGTATCCAATTCAAGAGATATTGGAATTAAAGAAGGTAAATGAGGCTCTCAAGGAAACTCTGAGGTCCAACTCTGAGGTCCGTCATAGCAGCGGTACACATGGGAGAATTCTTGGCATCTCTCGCCTTTACAGAGGTGTATCTGCACATAGCCATCAGGCCAGAGCACCAGAGATTCCTGAGTTTCATAGTCCTAAGGGTTTTGAGCCTTTCCCTTCAGCTTGCGACTGCTTCACGTACCTTTACCAAGGTGATGGTGGTAGGGGCGGCTGCATTGCAAAAGGAGGGTGTGTTGGTGCATCCATGTCTGGACAACTGGCTCATTCATGTGAAATAAGAGGACCTCTGTCGACAATGAGTACAAAAGATACCAATGCACTTGAAGTTTGTAGGTTGAGTGGTGAACCTAGCAAATAGCCATTTAGTTCTCTTTCAAACTCTAGTATCTGGGAGCTCAGTTCGACATGCTGGCCGAGAGAATGTTTCTTACGGAGAGAGATTGGTGAAATTGCAGAGCCAGATTAGTCTTCTGCTACAGCTGTTGGTGCCCAGGGTCTAAGATTATTTACAGGTCCTGGGTTCTTTGGCATCGACATTGGAATTAATGCATTGGGCGTTCACGCATATCAACCTCTGCAGGGGGCTCTTATCTCTCGCTGGAATTTGTTATTGGAAGAGTTTTATCTTCCTTTTCGTTTAGAGGGGGAAGCCAGGGACAGTCTTTCTTGGTGGCTTTCTTGCATCAATTTTCAGCGTGGTGCAGAATTGGAGGTTCTGAATTGGGTAATAGTCACCACTGATGCAAACCTCTCCGGATGGAGGTCAGTGTGGCAAGATCAGTTGGTGCCGGGCCGGTGGTCGAAACAGGAAGCCTCGTGGTCTATCAGTTGGTTAGAGATGAGAGTGCTGCATTTCATATTGTTTGCCTGTCTGCCAAGGTTACCCGGCCATCCAGTATGGATCTGTTACGCTGGTGGACCCTTGGACCGAGGGGGAGTTGACACTACCTGTGGGGAGGAGCCCCACAGGTCCCCACCGTCGGCAGGCAAGGCTGATGAAGAACAGTGACCTTGCTGGAGCTTCACCACTACCAGCCCATGTTCCCCTTAGGTAGCGCCCTCGGGTGCCGGAGCCGGCTGGACTTACTTACATGATGTCTCTGCAGTGATGGAAGTCCAGGAGAAGGAGAGGTGCTGGAGAGTAGACACTGTTCTGGATCAAACAGCAGAGTACGAGGTCCAGTTCCAGGCAGGGGTCGAGGCAGGCAGCGTATCTCGTGGTCAGGTTCCAGGCAGGGGTCGAGGAAGGTGGTGGTTTATTCGGTCTGTATCTGGTTCGAAGTCAAAAGCCAAGGCAGTTCAAGGAACTCAGGAAGCAACATGCAGATCGCAAGGAGCAGGAAGACCTGTTGCCAAGGCGTTGCCTGCATGTAGGGGTTTGCCTTAAATAATCCCTCAACAGTGATGTCATCCATAAGGGCCGCAGGTCTTTTCCCACCATGGGCCCTTTAAATAGAGCAGAGAGGCGCACACGTGTGCCTATGGGAAACTGGGTTGCAGGAGGCTTGGCGGTGTCCCAGCCACGAGGCAGCATGGTGGCAGCAACGGCGTTCGGCCACGAAAGAGGAGGAGGAGCCGGCGGCATGGGACCGTGGACAGCAGCAACAACTGGCAGCTTAGGGCATTATGGAGGGCGGTGGTGATTTCCCACCATTACCAGGAGGCCCAGGGTGAGAGAGGCTGACCGCTGGTTCCTGTGGTTGGCAAATCCTATCAGATAATGCGAGGATGGTGGCCTACATCAACTGTCAAGGCGGAACCAAGAATCAGGCAGTGGCTCGAAAGGCCTGGGAGTTGATTCTCTGGGCATAGCAGCCCTTGGAGTGGCTGGCAGTGACTCACATCATCGGAGTGAATAACATTCAGGTGGATTTTCTCAGTTGGAGAAAGTTAGACCCCGGGGAATATGAGCTGTCAGAGGCAGTGATGTGTCTCATTCACGGAAGATAGGGATATCCCGAGAACACCAAGGTGTCGTGGTTTTACAGCTGCTGAACAGAACATAGTATGGCAGGAATCCGAGCTCTGGTGCTGCCATGGACTCGAGGGATTCTTCTTTGTCTTCCCTCCATGGGCTCTGATGGACAATGAATTATGGCATGAACCTGGTAGCTCCAGTGTGACCACATCGATCATGCTTCCCATATCTGATCAACATGGCTATAGACAGGCCCCTGAGGTTCAGACATTGGTCGACTCTTTTCCACCAGGGCCCAATATTTTCAAGTCAGGTAACTCACTTCTGTCTTGCAGCTTTACTTCTGAGAGGAGAGTACTGAGATGGAGAGGATATTCTGAAGCGTTTAGTTCCACCTTATTGCAGGCTAAGTGACCTTTTACATCCTAGACGTATGTGCGAATTTGGAGGATCTTCGAGTCCTGGTCTGCTGTTGTCTGAGAGCAGCCTCAGCCTGTTCAGGCTATGGTATTGCATATTTTGGCTTTTCTACAGAAAGGTTCTGGTCAAGGGTCTGGCTTTTAATTCTCTGAGAGTCCAGGTAATGACATTGGGTTATCTCCGGGGTAAGATGCAAGGGTATCCTCTGTTCGCACATCTGGATGCTGTTCGGTTCCTTCATGGAGCTAAGAACTTGCGTCCTCAGGTGCGGAACATTTGTCTGTCTTAGAATCTGAATCTAGTCCATAGAGAATTGTGTGAGGCTTAGTTTGAACCACTAAAGAGAGCTATAGTTAAGGATTTAGCTTCTAAAGTGGTTTTCTTAGTGGCTATTTGTTCAGCAAGGAGAATTTCGGAGCTCCAACTGCTGTCGTGTCAAGATCCCTTCCTATAGATGTCAGATTCAGGGGTATCTTTATGCATGGTGCCTTCTTTTTTGCCTGAGAGTCTCAGTGTTCCATCTTAGTTAGATAGTGGAGCTTCCAGCTTTTCCGGATTTGAATTCCTCTACGTCGCACGTGGGGGAGCTTAGGTTCTTAGAAGGGAGGCATGCATTACTGAGGTAACTAAAACGCACATGATTTCTGTAGATTGGACCACTTCTTTGTACTGTTGAGTGGTCTCAAGAAGGGAAGTAAGGTGTCTAAGGCTACAGTTATGCAGTGGATGAAAGAAGTGATTGAGTCAACTTACATTTCTAAAGGGCGCCTGCTTCCAGGGGATTCTTAGGTGACTTCCTGAGCTGTTACAATAGATGTCTCCGCATGAAATTTGCTGGGTGGCTACTGGGAAGTCATTGCACACTTTTGCTAGGCATTATCGCTTGGATGTCAGGGCTCTGGCTTCCATGTCCTTTGAGAGTGTTCTACAAGCAGAACTCTCCAGGTCCCACATGAGTTAAAGGGAGCTCAGGACTCTGGACTGATCTGGGTATGTACAGGGAAATAAAAATTGGTTCTTACCTGCTAATTTTCATTCCTGTAGTACCACAGATCAGTCCAGAGACCTGCCCATTTATGGGAGGGGGGCGGGGGCGGGGAAGAGTCTGCTGCTTGTACTGTTGCTTTATATATCATGCAGAGTTGTTGGAGGTTTTCAATGCTGATCACTTACGTTAAATTTGGGAAAGAAGTTTTCCATTGTCTTTTTGGGCAACTTCATCTTCTTCTGGCTCGTTGGAGGGGAGAGAGTTTGCTTAGAAGTTTATGGTTGCTGCTGTCATCTTGGCTTGGGTACAGGTCAGTACTGAGGGACTCCAGGTGACACACTGGGTTATGTACAGTGTCAGTGAAACTTCCTCTGTCTCCATCTGCTGGCAGGGAGGCAAATTAGCAGGTAAGAACCAATTTTCCTTTCCAGGCCAGGATTGCCAAAGCCGACCCAAATGTAGTGGCAAGTTCATTGCCGAAGGGGGTGAAGTGGTTTGACCCTTAGTGAGTCCCTTTGCTAATCCCTTCCCCCTTTATTTATCTGGACTACTGATGACAGTTTGTTGATAGCATCTGTTTGATGATGCATAGACAGATTTGTATTTTTTTATTTATCTGTAACCCCATCCTAGGAGGCAGTCTGCACTCTGTTGGGGCCATAAACTTATTTTGTCATCTCTTCTGGGCTGGAACTCTGGCTAGCTGTCCCAGCAGTCTCTTTCCCGAGGGTGTGGATTCCTTTCATGGGGGGAAAGAGTTAACTTTCAGGGCCCCAAGTGCTAAGAATAACTTTCCTTTGATTTTCCCTGGGAGAGGGGTCTCACTTCCCTGTCTCTGTGTCCCCATGGAGAGGGGTACGTGACCTCAGTGTGTGCTGAAGGTGCCAAATACCACTCTGGAGTCACTGGTTTAGTGTCCAAAAATAAAGTCTTTTCCGCTTAAACACTGATGGGAGATGGCACAACAAATGAATCATCAGCAGCACAGAATTCCTTTTCCAATTCAGTCCTTCCCTCTGTCTGTGCAGGGTAACTTGTACCAGGGCAGGGTTCACCCTTCAGGGCATTGAAAAGTGAAGTCCCCAGGTGGACAGAGGGATCCTTAGGAGGGCAGGAAACCCCATGTTAAAACTGTCCTTGGCACAGAGGGGCATTTCTCTTTCTCTGCCAGGGTGAAGATGCTGGATGGGCGTCCTCAGCGATCTCGAGAGTTAATTTACTCGTGGTTAACAAGATCTTCTGACTCTTTCATTCTCTCTGTCTCTAAGTTTTCAGTCTCTTTTGGATCCCTGATGGGAGGGATCCCTGGAAGCAAGCAGCTCTCCCTGCTCCAACAGGATGGAAAGGGGCAGTCAAAACCTTCCTCCTGGATCTCAAAATGAAGTTGTGTTCCCCTTCAAAGGAAGTTAACACTGGAGTTCCTCCTTGCAGTGGGTCACTGACTCCTCCCCTTCAAAGGAAGTTAACATCGGAGTTCCTCCTTGCAGTGGGTCACTGACTCCTCCCCTTCAAAGGAAGTTAACAACGGAGTTCCTCCTTGCAGTGAGTCACTGACTCCTCCCCTTCAAAGGAAGTTAACACCGGAGTTCCTCCTTGCAGTGGGTCACTGACTCCTCCCCTTCAAAGGAAGTTAACACCGGAGTTCCTCCTTGCAGTGGGTCACTGACTCCTCCCCTTCAAAGGAAGTTAACACCGGAGTTCCTCCTTGCAGTGGGTCACTGACTCCTCCCCTTCAAAGGAAGTTAACACCGGAGTTCCTCCTTGCAGTGGGTCACTGACTCCTCCTTCTTAGTGGAGGGTATGGAGGACAGGTTTTCCCTTACCTGAACAGCCCTAGACACGGGATTCGCTATGCCCTGAGCCCAGGCAGTGCACAGGCTCTCGCAAGGATAACACCACTTAAAATGCAAACATCCCAAAAATACACCCAGAGGGAAAATCCTAGCCAGCCAGGGAGTGGACTGGATAAGGAAAATCCTCCTGACCCTGGTCAGTCTCCCCAGGCAGGCTTTGCCTGGATCCTCTGACTGGGCCTGAAAAAATCAACTCGGGGGAAAACAAATCCTCTCTAGCTCCGAACTCTAAGCAAACCATAAGGGGCTGCTTAAAAAATCTCTCAAGGGGGGGACGGCCGCTCTAGACCCCTCAAAGGGAGGGGCTGAATTTGATTGGGACCTCCCCATTGATTAACCTATACTCTTCCTAACTAAGGCCTTAATGGTAACAGAGCTGAGCCTCTGTTACATAGCTGTGGGTTTTTAAAGTGTTAGCTTGTTGTTGGTCAGTTTCTTCATTGATATAGTCAGTGTGTGATTGTGGTAGAAAATGTGTTTTTGCACGTCTTGGAGTCTTGCATGGCCTGGGAGATCAGCGAGCGGTGTCAGTGAAGAGTTTAAATAGCAGCTTGGGTTGTATCAATCACCGGATGAGGTTAAATAAACAGAAGGTGAACTGAAGGAAATCAGAGCCAGCACGGGTTAAGGTCCTACCGTATTACTGGCTTCACTGGTAATTAAACTAGGTGACATGGTCTTACCGATTTCCGATGAGGCCTGTAAATTGTGTGTGCTGGGGGACACTGATTTAACATTCAGAGTCGCACGTTTCTTCAGTTGTACGAGGTCGTTACGTTAGCATGCGTCAGGCCCTTATCCACAAAAGATTTATGGTCAGCTGTACAGGCTCTTGTAGTCACCTATTGTAAGGCACTGTTCATGGATCTACCTAAAAAAAAACAAACTCTCTGTAGGCTGCAGATAGTTCAGAACATTGTAGGTCTGAGATCCTGGGATCATGTTTCCACTACTCGTCTCCAAGCTTTGCACTGGTTCCCTGTGCCCTGTAATGTGCTATTTAAAATGGTCACATTAGTCTGAAGGCAACGCAGAATCTAGGACCCAGGATAAATTATCCCTTTATCGGTTACGCAGAGAGCTACGCTGCTTCACAAGCACTCTGTGGGAGTGACCCCCTTTTAAGGCAGGTAAACTGCAATCTATAAGAGTCTTTTCCTAAAATTCGGAATGAGCTGTCATGAGCAGAGGTTCCCAAACCTGTCCCAGGGGACTCCCCAGCCAGTCAGGTCTTCTGGATGTCCACAGTGAATATGGCATGAGCGAGATTTGCCTCCATTTTATGCAGATTTATCTCATGCATGTTCACTGCAGATATCCTGAAAATCTGACAGGCTGGACTGGAAAGACCAGGGTGATACAGGATCTCTTGGCCTTGCAGAAGGCAAGAAACAGCCTCCTGTGTCATTCAAAGCTGCACTTGTTCACCAGATTTATTTTGTGGTAAGGACTGGTTAGGATGCCTAATCGAGATGATCTGCAGTTGACAGGCTGATCACTTAAGGATATAGGAGGCAGGAGTGGGATGGGAAGGGAGCTGCTTATGTTCTTTGTCTGATTTGATTTTTCATGGGGAGGAGGGAGGAGTGGGTGAAGAACCTAAGGGTGATCAGGGAATAGTGGGAGTTGGGATGGTTTTTAAGTTGTGGTGGTTCTTGGACTGTCACTCTTTTAAAGTGACGTGTTTATATGATGATTTACATGTCTCGGTTTGGTGCTTTGTTATTTATCTGTATTGTATTACATTTTTCTAGTTGCAACTCACTTTGAGCGATATTGTTTTGAATAAGAGGAGAAAAATCCAAATAAATACTGTAAATAGGATTGTGATGAAGCTCTACTCTTCTGCTGTCCATGCTGTATTCATGCTTTACATGTACTAGTGTGATGCCTCTACAGAGCTTTGCTGAGGATCTGCTCTTCAGCTGTCTGTGCTGTATTCGTGCTTTACATGTACAAGTGTGATGAAATAAAATAAAATAAAAATTATTTAATTTTATTTTATTCACTGTTTTCCTATAAGTTCTATGTAAAGCCTCTGTTTTGCTGATTTTGAAGTTATAATGTAAACCGAACTGATGTTATCCTACGAAGTCCGGTATATAAAAACCACAAATAAATAGATAAATAGTGTGATTCCTCTACGGAGCTTTGCTGAGGATGTGCTCTTCTTCTGTCTATACTGTATTTGTGCTTTACATATACTAGTGTGATGCCTCTATGGAGCTTTGCTGAGGATCTGCTCTTCAGCTGTCTATGCTGTATTTGTGCTTTACATATACTAGTGTAATGCCTCTACGGAGCTTTGCTGAGGATCTGCTGTTCAGCTGTCTGTGCTGTATTCTTGATTTACATGTATCAGGGTGAAGTCTGTTTGGGACTTTGCTGAGGATCTGCTCTTCAGCTGTCTATGCTGTATTCGTGCTTTACATGTACTAGTGTGATGCCTCCATGGAGCTTTGTTGAGAATCTGCTTTTTGGCTGTCCATGTTGCATTCATGCTTTAGATGGACCAGCATGACACCTGCACGTGGCTTGGCTGAGGATTGGATTCTAATGGTGTAAACAGTTAAACACCCAGATCAGAACAAAGCCAGAGAGAGACTGTAAACCAATCCCTCTTGTTTTACTGACCGAATGACATCTCTAAATGCAGGTCTTGTTAGTGCACCACCTGAAGTCATTTTGGTGCTTGGCTGCCGAAGCTCGCTCTCTCTCTGTCAGAGATTCTAGTCCTCACGTTCTCCTTGTAGGCTTGCCTGCAGACGTCTGGAGCCCTCTTGGTTTTCATACCCTGTGCAATGAAGTAACAGTAATCCATCATGTTCCTTTCATTGTAAACTTTTTGCACAGGAAGGATCAGCACCTCCTTTCTCCAGTGAACTGCTGGTACCTGGTGTTGACCCAGACCCGACGGGAAAGCAAAGACCACGCCACACTGAATGACATCTTCATGAACAACGTTATTGTCCGCCTCTCTCAGATCAGCGAGGATGTCATCCGACTCTTTAAGAAGGTGAGTGTGACTGCTGAGTGCTTACTGTGGCCTGTCCTTACCCGTACCAGAAACTGCCTGCCAGGTGCCAGGATGAGCGATCAGAGCTCCTGCCAGTATCCTGAAGCTTTTGACCATAAAGGACATAAGAACTTGCCATATTGGGTCAGACCAAGGGTCCATCAAGCCCAGCATCCTGTTTCTAACTTAGCCAAACCAGGTCACAAGTACCTGGCAAGATCCCACACAGTAAATAAATTCCATGTTGCCATTGCACAGGGATAAGCAGCGTCTATTTCTTAAGTCTACTTGGTTAAGAACAGTGTATGGACTTCTCCTCCAGGAATTTGTCCAAACCTTTTTTTAAACCCAGCTACACTAACTGCCTCTGCTAATGAATTACCGAGCTTAATTGTTCTATGACATCACACATGTGCGAGCAATCAGAGGCCAGTAAGAAATTAATGTAATGTATGACTCGTGCCAAGATGGCATCCTCCAGGATGGGTTAACAGATTCAGGAGTTTTAGAAATAATGGAGAAGCAGTGAACCAGGATGGCCTGTCCTTCCATAATAACATACAGTGTACAAAGGGCATAGCTTTACTTCACCTGAAGGGGCCCCAGAGCAAACCAACAACAGTTTTGGTTTTTTTTGCAGTGCCTTTCCTTCAAACAGGATTCCAGTGTGCTTTCTGATATGTAAGTTATACCTTTTGTGGGAAGCAGCAGTTTCAACCAGTTGCTTTGGATTTCTAGCTCAGTAGGACTAGTCTCTTGTGTATGTAGACCTTTTCATTGGGTACTGTATGAGCTGGATAATTTTGATAATAGACCTAGGTGAGGTTGTAAATAGGCCTTGTAATTTTGTAAACCCACTGAGAGTATAGATTCTTATGTACTGTACCTGAATGTAGTCTGCTTTGAAGTGCCTGACCAGTCATGAAAGATAGAATAGAAGTAAAAAAAATTTCCAGTTGGAGGTCCTCTGGCATCCAAGCACAGGGCCTCCCCGCCTCTCGGATCTGAAACCAAACGCAAAGACTGAATTTCTGCTTCATATAAGACCCTGAGAGAGGGATGTGTAAAGATCGCAAGGGGTCCAGAGTCTGACACCTTCAGTCCCAACTGTCTGGGGGTTCCCCATTTTTTAAACTCCTCCCCCCAGTACGGTCCAGCCATCTCGATGACAGTCTCTCAGGCCATTCCGACTGGAACCTGTTATGAAGGTATCCCAAGTGTGACTACCAGATGTTGCTATTGTGTGTCAGTTGGGCCTCCCTCCCCCAGCATTCCCAGTCTTAACCAGCCTGGGGAACGGAAGGCTTAAGCCAGGCCTCCCACATTGCAGCATTCAGCACTGCCGCTCAACCACCGTATTATTTATAATTGTACACCCCTCTCGGGTAGAAGGCGTGGCTCATAACATAGTATGGGATCTGGGTGGCACCCTCCAAAGGGAGAAGAGGGGCTGTGTGTGGTTGTTGGGTAAACTGGACTGGTGCTAACGTTTATGCTGCTGTGCATGAACCATTACTATGCTGTCCCCTTCTTCTTCTGTTGTTTTTTTTTTAATGCTTAATTAATTTTTATTGCTTTTCCAATCAGTGCTGCAAGGATATTGGGAATCTGAGGCAAACCTTACAGTCTTGTGCCTCTACCCACAGCCCTGACCCTCCCCACACATAATTAAAAATTATGGATTTATATTAATGGATTTTAATATAAAAAAGGACATTCAGAGTACAGACTTCTGAGGTAAAAATATCACCAACTGCACGTATAGAGGTCGATCTTCAAAACATACGCGTGCGCGCGCGAACAAAAGTACACCAGATTTTATAAGATACGCACGTAGCCACGTGTATCTTATAAAATCCGGGGTCAGCGCGCACAAGGCTGCACAAAATCGGTAGCCTGCGCGTGCCGAGCCGCGCAGCCTTCCTCCGTTCCCTCCGAGGCCGCTTCGAAATCGGAGCGGCCTCGGAGGGAACTTTCCTTTCGCATCCCCCCCACCTTCCCCTCCCCCCCACCTTTGTTGGGCAAGTTACGCCTGCTTGAAGCAGGCGTAACTTGCGCGCGCCGCCCCGGCACCCCCCGGCACAGGCCGCAGTGCCGGGGGACTCGGGACCGCCCTCCCGGCCTGCCCCCAAACTGTCATCACGCCTCCAGACCGCCCCCTGCCTCCGGACATGCCCCCTGGACACGCCTCCTCCCGCCCCTTTTACGAAGCTCTGGGACTTACGCGCGTCCCGGGGCTTTGCGCGCGCCGGCGGCCTATGCAAAATAGACTCGCTGGCGCGCGTAAATCCTCCCGGATTTACGCGCGCAGGGGTTTTAAAATCTACCCCATATTATATTTGCATACATTGCTGAGGTGCCAAGCAGAAAATCCTGCAAAAAAGGCACTTGGAAGCTATATGGCATCTTCCTCTTGCAATGCATATTGGGTGTGGGCCTCATCCTCAGAAAGCCATGAGTAAACTGAATTATAATTACAGGACAGTAATCCCCTAATAGAAAGCATGGGGATTACTAACCTTAACTAATTAGTTTACATGGTTTTGACATAACTGCAGCATTGCCCCCTGCTTCGACGGCAAGGGGGGGAAAAAGGGGGAATTGGATTTAATGAACAGCCAACGCTGGGCCCTGACTTCTATGGTCCAGGGTACTGAGATGTAGGCATTAGGGAAAAAGCGCAGAGCCTCTTCTACGGCCAAGCCCAAAAGCAAAGCACGTTCAAGCAGCATTGTCTGAATTATCAGGAAGGCTGCGCACCCTGTAAAAACGTTGCTAGCGGTAATTTTTGTTATGGGTTTGACAGTTGCTTGGTTTTGATTGTAACTGGCACGGAGTGGCAGTTACTACCCTTAACAGAAACATGGGGGTAACCTGCACGGAGCGGCAGTTACTACTATAAGAAACTTGTTGGGCAGGCTGGATGGACCATTTGGTCTTTTTCTGCCATCATTACTAGAGCGAGACCAGAACTCACAAATCTGTGCCTCTGACCTGCACCTCCTCCATCTCTGCAGGAAAGGTGGTGTGGGGGGGAGTATTGATACCCAGTTAAGGGAACTGCCTGTACACAAGCCCTTGAGACTAACTGTGGAAGCTTAATTGAAAAGAAATCTCTCCAGTCCTGCAAAATGTAGCACGAGTGTAGCACATCAGAGGCTCTGTAGGGCCCAGACGCTGTTGCCTCTCGTCCTTCCTCAATTCCCATCCAGCTTCCGTCTCCCCTGGTGAGTCCAGCATTACTTTAAACCCTGCTGACAGATGATTCTTAGTGCCCACTGATGCACATATTAGAAATGTGCTTCCTGGGGACCCTGGAGCTAAGGCTGGCGTTTTTACAGATCCTGAAACGTGCTGCCAGCTCGCAGCAGGTGGCATTTGGAAAGGGCTGTTAGGAGCAGTCATTACAGGGGACGGCCTCGGCAGGTTTATTGCTGTGATGGGAGAAGCCGGCTGCTGCTGCTCAGATTCCCCCTGGCTGTCTCTCTCTCACATGCAGCCCTTCTGTCTTCTGAGGCCTGTGTGTCACACTGCGGGTTACAGAAATCTCCTCGGTACTTGACTAGGCTTGGCTTCCAGGGGCGGGCTGATGGCACCGTGGCATTTGATAAGACTTGGTGGAGTGGAAAATAATGAAACGTTTTCTGCAGTTGGGATCTCAAGGCCTTGTCACTGCCATTTTGAATGTAGATGAAAGCAAATATAAATATCGAGGCACAGTACAAAAGCTGTGAGGAGAAGGGGGGCTGTAGAAGGGGAAAGCATCAATATAAAACAACAGAAAATCGTATTTATAAAATCCCATTAGGAAAGCAAGATTAGTTACTGACCCCCAGCATTATCACAGAGGATTACAGCATGAGCTGCTATTGATCTGGTAATACGAGGCTTGGCTATCGGGAGACTGGCCTCTGTCAGTATTGACAATAGTGTAAGTAGAGTATGGCAGAGGGTTTTTAATATGTTGCTTGGCTTCACATGACATTGCCTTATTCTACTCTGACATCTCCATCAATATTTAACAATAGTCGGTCACAGGGGTGAGCATGTGTGCGGCTGCACTGGACAAGTTTTGTAAAAGAAAAAGGGAATGATTTCCGAACAGTTGGTGGAGGAACATCAGAAAAGAGAATTTGTGCATTTATTTATTTACAAGCCGTTAAAATGGGCTACATTAAATTTTTTTTTCAGTCCATTTTCGAACACAGCACCCTTCTCCACTTTTTCTCCCTCACTCCCCCTTCCCCTCGTTCACTCACCCCTTCCCTCCACTCAGTCTTACTCATCCTCTGTCTCCCACTGCCTCTCACCTCCCTCCCCTTCCCTCAGTCACTCCCCACCCTCTCTCAATCCCATCCCCTCTCCCTCAGCCCTCCTCCACTCCCTTTTTCTCTGCTCCACAACTTCTTACCCTTCCTCTTACTCACATCCCTCTGTCTCCCCCCTCATTCTCCCTCTCCCCCCTCATTCTCCCTCTCCCCTCCCTCCCATCCACACACCCACTCCTCCCTCCCTCCCTCTCACTCACTCTCTCCTTCCTCGCTACTGGCTGCCGCTCGCTGCTGCCGCCGCTCCTCGTTGCCACTACCGCCGCTCCTCGTCGCCACTACCGCTCGACGCCACCATGTTGATATCCAGCTGACGCTCGCTGAGACCGATGTGCATGCCCGCACATAGCTAGCAATTCCATATACATCAAACCAGGTTACAATAAATTCTCACTATATAATAAACCCCAAACAAGCCCGGCCCCCATATCATTCCCCCCCCCCCCCATCAAAATAAACTTCCCACTCTAAAACAACCTCAGTCTCATCACAGTTAACACTCCTTCTGTCTTGGTTCTATTAACACCATGGAGTGGATGAAACCCAGGAAGAATGGGGTTTGTCCTTGGGGAGAGCCCAGGAAGGTAGGATTCACATATGGGGCGGGTGAGCCCAGGAAGGGTAGGATTCACGCATGGGGAGGGTGAGCCCAGGAAGGGTAGGATTCACGCATGGGGCAGGTGAGCCCGGGAAGGGTAGGATTCACACGTGGGGCGGATGAGTCTGGGAAGGGTAGGATTCACGCATGGGGCGGATGAGTCTGGGAAGGGTAGGATTCATGTATGGAGCAGGTGAGCCCAGGAAGGGTAGGATTCACGCATGGGGCAGATGCGTCTGGGAAGGGTAGGATTCACGAGTGGGGCAGATGAGCCTAGGAAAGGTAGGATTCACGCGTGGAGTGGATGAGTCTGGGAAGGGTATGATTCACTTGTGGGGTGGATGAGCCTGGGAAGGGTAGGAATTACGTTTGGTATGAGCCCTGGAAGGGTAGGATTCATGCATGGAACAGATGAGCTGGGTAGGATTCACATGTGGTGTGAGCCCGGGAAGGGTAGGATTCATGAATGGAGTGATTTTTGCATTCACTTGTATATTTGAGGTATAATGAATTATCAGACAGCGTATCTCACAGCTAATGGTGAGAGCCATCCTTGTGTGAGGGGCGAATATCTGCCTTGGGAGGGGGGGGGGGTTGGACCCTGACCCACCAAGGTACTTCATCCCCAACACTATAATTTAAGTGCACCAGGACCCTGCGGTGGTTGATTTGCCCCAGGCTCTGCGCTAATACTTCATCTAGTGGCTCAACTTTAACTAAAAATGATGCTGTAGAGCTTGATGATGAATTAATATGCAAGAACTATAATTAACAGAGAAAAGGGGCTGAAAGACATGTGGCTTCATAAACCACCCAACGTTTCAGCCAATAATACTAATCATTTTTTATAGTGTTACTGGACATAAAGTGTTATACAACAGTGATAAGTCCCTGCCCCAAAGAGCTTGCAATCAAAGTGGATGCGTGAGGCAATGGAGGGTGCAGCGACTTGCCCAAGGTCACAAGGCACAGCAATAGGATTTGAACCCTGGCTTCCATGGTTCCCCACCCATTGCTGTAAGCACCAGGCCACTCTTCCCTGGCGCTGAGGAGGAGATGGCGCAGGTTGGTGCTCGACCCATTGCTGAAATAATTCTGTAGCGGGGGATCTGGTTTGCACTTAGCCCTGTACGGACCGGGGTCGTGTGGTCGTCCCTTCCTTTGGTGCTGCTGTAAGGGCTGCAGAAACGGCAGGCGGCGGGGAATGATTTTTCTTGCAGAGGAGGAGCAAAGGAGGTGAAATGGTAATGGTTTTTCAAGGCGAATGTGTGGAAATGGAGGAAATCAAGCATTAGCCTGTAACAACAAAGAGAGAAATGTAACCATAATGTTGTTGAGGTAACCGGGTTTCAGACTCGTCTAACTAGCAAGACACTGTTTGCAAAAATCACTGAATAATTGAGAGAAAAAACCGGGCTGCCTTCTTAGAGATAAGGGCTGTTAATGGATGCAGTAACTCAGTACAGCACTGTGCATCTCTGAAAGTGCTGCATCCATTTGGTGTTCCCTATACAACTCAGGATTATAGTAATAAACAAGAGGTGCTACAGACAGGGCTTGACCTATCTGCTGCTCAGCAGTGGATGCATTTTAGGGCTGAGTGCCAGATGCAGATTTCCTGATGTTGCATCACAGAAAACAAGACAAACCTTGTTGCTTGTGATGCAGTAGCAGCTATGCCTAGCAGTATTTGTCTTCCAGTTCCAGAGCCTTCTGCAGAAAGGAGCAAAGAGCAATCGTCTGCCAGGAGACTGAGCAGGAGAGGAAGAAGTGCACATCCTCAGCCCCATCCCAGTGACTGGAGCCTGCCCTCCCAATAGTGTGTTTCTCATCCAATTTTTCCTGCTCCTCTCCATGGCCATTCACCTCCCCTCTCCACCCCCCCAGCCTCTCACCTCCTCCATTTCTCTATGGCCTTTAACCCTTCCGTCATCTTCACCTCCATGCAATTTCAGCCTCTTATTCCCCCTAGAGCAGTTGAGGCTCTCCCAGCTCTACCTGCATGGTAGAGGTCCATGGTTGCTTTTTAAATGTACTTCCTGTTGCTTCCCACTAGGGTGTGCAGGTGCTGCCAGGGTACAGGTATAAAAATGGGAATAGTGGGGAGGGCCTCCCTCTGAAGTGTGGGTGACAAGCTGGGGTGGGGGAAGATAGACTTGGGGAAAATTAGCGAGACTTCTAGGGTGGAAGTGGTGGGTAGTGGAGAGGGAGGGACCGATGAAGGGAAGGGAGAGTTGTTGTGGAGGAAGAGAAGTGGGGGGGAAAGGAGGGGAAGGTTCAGTGGAAGAAAAATCTAACAAGTGATTTTTTTTTTTTTTCTGTGCCTGGTCTGCCTCCGGTGTATTTTTCAAGTCCTGACTTTGGAAGGTGTCAGTGATGGATGAGGAGGGTACACAGAGAAGCTTAAGGGCAGGCACAGCTGACTGAGCATGAGAGGTTTTAAGTTTTTTGTAATCAGCAGAAGGAGCATCCAAAACCAGAGCCAAACTTAAACCCGGGGATATTGACCAAACACCACGTTTGGAATACCTTCCAGATTTGGAAGTGAGGTTGTGGCATTGATTGTGAAATGTACAAAGCGAGGGAACGTCTGCAGAGTTCATGAGCTGATGGTGCTGGATTCACTCCCTGTTCACATTGCTGGGACCATGGTGGCTGTTCTCAGTTTGGTGAGCATCTGTCCCAGCTGAAACCGTTGCAGAAAGCAATAAAAGCTAACGATAATGGCATTCAGGCTCTAATTACAGCCTCTGAGCTGTCGTGGGCTGAGTTGGGGCTCAGACCAGCCTTCTGTATCTCATATGCAGAGCTGAACAAGTTTAGAGGAGATCAGAAATGCAGCGTCCCTGAACTCTATACTTATTTTAAATTTGTCTTCAAAGTAAGGAGATGCTCCAAACCCCCAAATCATTCTGGAAAGAGCTCCTGCATTTAATTACAAAGTAAAGCGGAAACTGTTGCAGTCTGTACTGTAGTGCAGTCACATAACAGCTGGGAAACTCCTGGGAGGGAGTTTGATGTTTGGCAACCAGGAGAGAATGATTGCATTTTATGGCCTGCCAAGGGCAGGGTCGTATTCCTGCTAGGAACTTGGAGCCAGCGCAGAACTGCACCACGTTTCTGTATGGAAGGTGTGGTTATAACTCTTACTCCAGGCTTTCTTCTGTTGCAGAGCAAGGAGATAGGACTCCAGATGCACGAGGAACTGCTGAAGGTCACCAATGAACTCTACACAGTAAGTAACAGGGAGTTAGCGGGATAAACTTACTGGGCTAGCGTAGCCCATATATTCCGCGGCATAGTCGCACCGCTGAATATATCTGGCTAACTTAAACTTAGCTGGATACGTTTATCCGGTTAACTTTAGGACAGCCCTATAGGCCGATCAGACCTGAATATCCAAGTTAGTCAGATAACTTACCTGCCCAGCTCCTCTCCGGAACGCCCTTTCCCCATCTGTCGCTTAGCCAGCTAACTATTTAGCTGGGTAATTACTTATCTGGCTGAGTGGCTGCCATTCACCGGGGGCCAGATATTCAGCCGCTGCCACTTAGCTGATAAGTCCTAATTTATGGATCTAAGTAGTGCTGAATATCGCGCTCATGGTATCTGTGCATTCAGCTTCCGGGTCTGGGTGCTACATTTTAGCACTCGACCATGGGAATGGCACAAAAGTACCGACTCATGGAGCTCCTCTCACGCCATCAACTCTCAGCACAGCACAGCCACAGAACCCCAGGACCCAATGCTTCCTTCTCCTGTACAGTTGTTAACACCTGCCTTGTTGTGTGCCTGGGTGTAATAGCCGAGACTCGGCACACTGTGAGTTGGATGCATGTGTAGGAAGAGATTAAATGGTCGCTGTTCCTGAGGTGATTCCACTGGTAGGGTTCTGGATCTGGCACACCCATAGCCTGATAATCCTGTGGCATTCCTGTGGTAAATAATCTGGATATGGCGCACTGCAGTCTAGTATTGCGCTGGTGTTTGCGTGGACAGATCATGGCTGTTTTAGTTTCTGTCACTGCAGTCTCCTGTTCTCCTGCAGCAGGGCAGCATGTGCCAACGAGGGGAGTGAAAGGCGTGTGTCACTCTCTGCTGTACTGTGAAAAGCTGCAGATATAATTAGAGATAATTGGGGCTTTCATAAGTAAGCCAGAGAATGCGGTTTACAATGATTTTCAGCTTTTCTCTGTGATGATACAGAGCTGGAAGGCAAAGGGAGGCTCTTCTCCCCTCGCTGTATATGTGGCCTACGCACAGCTCTGGCTGGCGCCCTGTGCATGGAACCTTCTGGTCTGATCTCTGCAGGTGTATATTTCTTTGGGGCTTTTTTTCCCATCTCTTTAGGTGATGAAGACGTACCACATGTATCATGCGGAGAGCATCAGCGCAGAGGGCAAGCTGAAGGAGGCAGAGAAGCAGGAGGAGAAGCAGATCAGCAAGTCTGGGGAGATCCCAGTAAACTTGCTGCGCCACGAAGACCGACCCCAGAGACGCAGTTCTGTCAGGAAGATTGAGAAAATGAAAGAAAAGGTTATGTCATGGGCTCAGGCCATGAGGACCACAGGGAGCTCTGGGCATGGCATTAGGGTTAGGGCTCAGGGTCACACAGGAGATCAATCACAGTTCTGGATATGGGGTTAGGGTTCAGAGACACAGATCATAGTCAGTTCTGGATATGGGGTTAGGGTTAGGGCTCAGAGACACAGTTCTAGGTATGGGGTTAGGATTAGGGCTCGGGGACACACAGGAGACCAGAATCCTTTCAGGATAGGGAAGGCACTGGCCTTTCAGTATAGGGCAGTACTAGGGGGTAAGTGCTGCCCTGCTTGAGGTGCAGATGATGACAGTAATGGGGAAGACGCTCTCTTGAATAATATTTAGGATTGGTACTAAATTTGAAGCTCTGTACTTTCCTTTTCAGAGACAAGCCAAGTATTCAGAAAATAAACTGAAGTGTACTAAAGCCAGGAATGATTATTTGCTGAATCTTTCTGCAACCAATGCAGCTGTGAGCAAGTACTACATCCATGACGTCTCAGACCTGATTGATGTAAGTAATCAGGTTTACCCATCCCCAGAGCAGCAGAGGTCCTCACAAACTCCTGAATGAGTGCCAGAAAGCCCTCAGCCAAATTGCCACCCACTGACGAAAACTGGCATAAGTCATTAGTGAAGTTGTTGTGCTTTGTTGCCCCTCTTCATGTTCCTTCTCTTCACCCCAAGGTGCTGTTTGGACCAGGTCACATGGACTTAGGGAATGCTCATAAAGAAGGGATTATTGGTGAAAGTGTCACCACCCTATAGTCTTAACTATAAGTCCTAATTCCCTCATACATATGTTTTAAAAATTTTGTAATTGCAAATAAAAATTTCATGAACTAATATGCACACTAATTCATACCATGCTCTTGGAGATGTTTAATACCGTCATATCATGGCCTAGTAAATGATTGCAGATAAAGACCAAAATGGCCCATTCAGTCTGCCCAGGCATATAAAATTCCCAAATGCAACCCAGCACCATCTTCCCCCTTGGATCTTCTCCATACAAATTTCAGACAGAGTGTTATACTTTCCTACAATATTAACTCCATGTTAAGTTAGAAGACCAGAATTCAAGTCAACGCAGCCTGTGTTTTGATCAACGATCTGCATCAGGGGTGTCATCAGTGAACTATAAACCAACCCTTTCTCTCCTGCATTCTTGGTGGTTTTGCAGTTTGACAGTAAACCTCATGGAAGGAGCAGAAACAGTAACATCACATTTCCCCCAACATCATAGACAGCGAGGAACCACTTTCCTGTATAGATTCAAGTCTCCATAATAAACCAAGGCACAATCCCTCTCTACACATTTCTCTGTAAATACATTTTTTGTGTCTTGTACCCCACCCCACAGAGAACACTAAACACCTCACAATCTCATGTGAGAAACTCCGCCCTCCGATTCAGTATCAGGCTTCATTGCGTCCAGGATGACAGAACAGCAACCAAACATTCGGTGCTGTTGAGGAATGTCTGTATGGTGTATCCCATCACCACTCCTCCAGTCCATTTGTACGTGGACAGTATGAAAGCTCGCTGAGACCCACAGAGGATATACTTTCAGCTGAATTGACGGGGGCATGTTTTGGGCACAAGCAGAAGGTATAAAACGTGTAGTTTGACTTTTCAGATCTATGCATGGTATTTCCCATAGAAATTTTACCTATGGGACTTTTTCCCCTTTCCCTGAACGTACTCGGATCAGTCCAGACTCCTAAACGGGGCGTTTCACTTGGAGGGGGACGGAGATCAGGGGGCTGCTGGGCCGAGCGGTTCCCATTTGACGGACGGGGATGACCCCAAAGTAGTGCGCTTGTTTTGCCGTGACGAGTTGGCGCCCTTGATACCGGCCATTCTCAGGGAGTTGGCCATAGAGTTGCCACAGCAGGAGTCCCGCCTCGGGCGCACGGACCCCTTAGTGTTGGGTCTTAGGGGGCCCCCATCGGTGTTTCCGTTGCATTTTTCGGCGTCGGATTTACTTTTCAAGGAGTGGGACACCCCAGATCTGGGGCTGAAGGTGGCCAAGGCCATGGATAAGCCATACCCCCTGACAGAGGACGCGCTTGAGCTGTTCAAGGTTCCGAAAATAGATTCGGCGGTGGCGGCAGTTACGAAGAGGACGACCATCCCGGTAATGGGTGGGACAGCCCTTAAAGATTTGCAGGATCGCAAGCTGGAGATACAGCTTAAGAAGATCTTCGAAGTCTCCGCTCTCGGGGTTCGAGCGGCTATATGTAGCAATTTCTCCTTGCGGGCAGGACTTCAGTGGGCGCAACAACTATCCGCTAATGAAGCTCTCTCGCCGTCCCCCTCCAAGTGAAATGCCCCGTTCAGGAGTCTGGACTGATCCGTGGTACTACAGGAACGAAAATTAACTAAGGTAAGACCTAATTTTCTTTTAAAGCTTAGATGCAACATTCGTAGGTAAAAAGCACCCCCAGACTTTGCACCTAGGCAGAAAGTTTGAAAATAGTCTATGTTTGTGGTTCATTTTACCCTTCCCTGCACGTTTTCCCATTTGGCTGTCATCAGGTCTCCATCATACACATATCTGATTATTTGCACTCTTCTGATTCCATATGTTGACCTTGCTATGTAATGTGTCTATGATTCGTAGTGTTGCTCCTTCCTTGGGGTGCAGCCTCCTGCTTCTCAGCATTGCTTCTCCTTTGGGACACCATCTCCCCTTTTCTCAGTGTTGCTTCTTCTTTGGGGCATGACCTCTTTGCTCTGTGTTGCTGCTAGCTTGGGACATGATCTTATCACTTCTCAGCATTGCTTCCTCCTTAGGGTGTGACCTCCAAGTTTTCAGCATTGCTCCTTCCTTAGGATGGGATCACCCCTTTCTCCAGGTCCAATCTCCCTGCATCTCAGCGTTGCTTCTTTCTTGAGGTGTGTGACCTCTGGATGTTAGCATTGCTTCCTCCTTGGGATATGATCTCGCCACTTCTCAATATCACTCTTTCCTCAGGGTGCACCCTCCCTTTTCTCATTCCTTTGTGTGGATGTGATCTCTCCACTTATCAGCAATGCTTCTTTTGTGGAGCCCAATCTTCCCTCTTCTCAGCATCACTCAGGTATAATTTTTTGCATCTCAGCATCACTCTTTCCTCAGCAAATGATCTCCCCAATTCTCTGCTTTGCACCTTCTTTGGAGTGTAACTTTCTGGTTCTTAGCATTGTGCCTTCCTTGTTTCTGATCTCCCCAGTTCTTAGCATTGCTCCATACTTTGGGCGTGATCTCCCTGGCTTTTAATGTCACTTCTTCCTTGGGGTACGATCTCCCTGGTTGTTACAATCACTTTTTTCCTTGGGGAATGATCTCCCTGGTTCGTAACATGGCTCCTTCCTTGGGCACCATCTCCCTGGTTCTTAGTGTCAATCTTTTCTTGGGGCACAATCATAAGAAGTTGCCATACTGGCTCAGACCAATGGTCTATACAGCATAGCTCTCTGCTTCAACGACAGGGGAGAAGAATAACTGATACTTCACACATCCAGCAGAGCTCTCTGCTTCAACGGCAAGGGAGAAGAAAAAGGGTTCGCACTCACAAAGCGGGGAGTAGCTGGCTTGTTACGGCGGTTACTACCCCAAACCAAATGTGCCTGATACTTCACTTTCCATGCATATCCAGCATGGCTCTCTGCTTCAACGGCATGGGAGAATGACTGATACATCACGCATTTCCAGCATAGCTCTGTGCTTCAACAGCAGGGGAAAAAACAAAAAAAAAAAACTGATGCTTCACGCATATCCTGCATAGCTTCAACGACAGGGGTGAAGAAAAAAAGGATTCGCAATCACAAAGCGAGGAGTAGCTGGCTTGTTACGGCGGTTACTACCCCAAACCAAATGTGCCTGATACTTCACTTCACTTTCAATGCATATCCAGCATGGCTCTCTGCTTCAACGACAGGGGAGAAAAAAACTGATACTTCACGCATATCCAGCATAGCTCCCTGCTTCAACGGCAGGGGAGAAGAAAAAACAACCAACAAGGGCTGTACAACATAGTCTAGGTAAAACAAATAAGCATGGGTGTAGCTTGCTTATCGCGGCGGTTACTACCCCTACTACCCCTAACTAATCAAGCTAGATATTTCACTTGGATGCAGCTCCATCACTGCTCTCTACATTAATGGTGGGGGTGGAAGGGGAATAGAACAAAGAGCTAAGAGAAACAGATAAGTATGAGAGAAAAAATGTGTGAAGCTTGCTGGGCAGACTGGATGGGCCATTCGGTCTTCTTCTGCCGTCATTTCTATGTTTCTATGTTTCTATGTCCATCAAGCCCAGCATCCTGTTTCCAACAGTGGCCAATCTAGCCTACAAGTACCTGGCAAGTACCAAAACACTAAGTAGATCCCATGCTACTGATGCCAGTAATAGCAATGGCTAATCCCTATGTCAGCTTGCTTAATAGCAGTTAATGGACTTCTCCTCCAAGAACTTATCCAAATCATTTTTTAACCCATTTACACTAACTACACTAACCACATCCTCTAGCAACAAATTCCAAAGCTTAATTCTGTGTTGAGTGAAAAAAAATTTTCTCTGATTAGTTTTAAATGTGCTAATAATTCCTAACATTCTGTTTGCTTTTTTTGACTGCCGCAGCACACTGAGCCGATGATTTCAATGTATTATCCACTATGATGCCTAGATCTTTTTCCTGGGTGGTAACTTCTAATATGAAACCTAACATCGTGTAACATGAGTTATTTTTCCCTATATGCAACAGCAACACCTTTCACTTGTCCACATTAAATTTCACCTGCCATTTGTATAAGAACATAAGAAAATGCCATACTGGGTCAGACCAAGGGTCCATCAAGCCCAGCATCCTGTTTCCAACAGTAACCAATCCAGGTTACAAGTACCTGGCAAGAACCCAAAAACTAAGTAGATCCAATGCTACTGATGCCAGTAATAGCAGTGGCTATTCCCTAAGTCAACTTGATTAGTAGCAGTTAATGGACTTCTCCTCCAAGAACTTATCCAAATCTTTTTTAAACCCAGCTACACTAACTGCACTAACCACATCCTCTGGCAACAAATTCCAGAGCTTAATTGTGTGTTGAGTGAAAGAATTTTCTTCAATTAATTTTAAATCTGCTACTTGCTAACTTCATGGAGTGCCCCCTAGTCCTTCTGTTATTCGAAAGTGTAAATAACTGATTCACATTTACCCGTTCTAGACCTCTCATGATTTTAAAGACCTCTATCATATTCCCTTCTCAGCTGTCTCTTCTCCAAGCTGAACAGCCCTAACCTCTTCAGCCTTTCCTCATAGGGGAGCTGTTCCATTCACTTTATTATTTCGGTCACCCTTCTCAGTACCTTCTCCAGTACAATATCTTTTTTGAGATGCAGCAACCAGAATTGTACACAGTATTCAAGGTATGGTCTCACCATGGAGCGATAAAGAGGCATTATGACATTTTCCATTATATTTATCACTCCTTTCCTAATAATTCCTAACATTCTGTTTGCTTTTTTGACTGCTGCAGAACACTGAGCAGACTATTTCAATGTAATATCCACTATGATGCCTAGATCTTTTTCCTGGGTGGTAACTTCTAATATGGAACCTAACATCATGTAACTACAGCAAGGGTTATTTTTCCCTATATGCATCACCTTGCACTTGTCCACATTAAATTTCATCTGCTATTTGGATGTCCAATCTTCCAGTCTCTCAAAGTCATCTTGCAATTTATCACAATCCGCTTGTGATTTATTTATTTATTTATTTATTTATTTATTTATTTATTTATTTATTTATTTAGGATTTTTATATACCGACCTTCTTAATACAAGTATCAAATCAGGTCGGTTTCCAAAGAACAAAACTGTCGCAGTTAAGGCGTTACAATAAACAGAGTTTCTGAACATAGGAACATCAATAAATATTACATAGGCAACAGTAACTTGACAAAGAAACGTGGATAACTATGGGTACTAGCTAAATAGCGGTAGTGTAACTTGGGATATACAGTTAATAGAATAATGTGTAGATGGGCGCAAACATGATTAGTGCAAGAGCTCGACGAACTAATGCATCAACAGAAGAGTGTATTCAATACAGGTGGACTGTCCAGATCTGAATAATTTTGTATCATCTGCAAATTTGATTACCTCACTCGTATTACTTTTCAGATCATTTATAAATATATTGAAAAGCACTGGTCCAAGTACAGATCCCTGAGGCACTCCACTGTTTACCCTTATCCACTGAGAAAATTGACCATTTAATCCTACTCTGTTTCCTGTACATCGCCTCCTATCCCATGACTTTTTAGTTTTCTTAGAAGCCTCTCATGAGGGACTTTGTCAAACGCCTTCTGAAAATCCAAATACACTACATCTTCTGGTTCACCTTTATCCACATGTTTATTAACTCCTTCAAAGAATGAAGCAGATTTTGAGGTAAGACTTCCCTTGGGTAAATCTATGCTGACTGTGTTCCATTAAACCATGTTTTTCTATATGCTCTGTGATTTTGATCTTTAGAATAGTTTCCACTATATTTTTCCTGGCACTAAAATCAGGCTAACTGGTTTATAGTTTCCCAGCCACCCTTCAGTCTTCAGGTACGATGGATGATTTTAATGATAGATTACACATTTTAAGTAATAGATCTGAAATTTCATTTTTGAGTTCCTTTATAACCTTGGGGTGTATACCATCTGGTCCAGGTGATCTTCTACTATTTAATTTGCAAATCTGGCCTACTACATCTTCCAGGTTCACAGCGATTTGGTTTTGTTCATCTGCCTCATCACCCTTGAAAACCATATCTGGAACCAGTATCTCCCCAACATCCTCATTAGTAAACACAGAAGCAAAGAATTAATTTAGACTTTCTGCAGTGGCTTATCTTCCCTAAGAGCCTCTTTAACTGCTTGGTCATCTAACAGTCCAACCGACTTCCTCACAGGTTTCCTGCTTCGGATATATTTAGAAACGTTTTATTATAAGTTTTTGCCTCTACGTCCAACTTCATTTCAAATTCTCTCTTAGCATGTCTTATCAATGTTTTACAATTAACTTGACAATGCTTTTGCTTTTACCTATTTTTTTCAGATTGATCCTTCTTCCAATTTTTGAAGGATGTTTTTTTGGATAAAATAGCCTCTTTAACCTCTCCTTTTAACCATGCTGGTATCGTTTTGCCTTCCTTCTATCTTTCTTAATGCACAGAATCATCTGGATTCTGCTTCTAAGATTATATTTTTAAACAATATCCATGCCTGTTGAACTATTTTCCTCATTCTATCAAAGTTTCCCTTAAAAATTTAGTGTTAGAGCTGTAGATTTACACATTGGCCCTCTTGAGGTCATTAGTTCAAACTTGATCGTGTTATGAACACTGTTGCCAAGTGGCCCCACCACCTCACCAAATCCTGCGTTCCTCTAAGTGTTAGATCTAAAATATCTCCCTCTCTTGTTGGTTCCTGAACCAATTGCCCCATGAAGTAGTCATTTACGTCTCTAGCATGTCCTGATGTTACATTACCCAGTCAATATTGGAGTAATTGAAATCTAAGACCACAAAATAAATGATGAGCAAGGACTGCACTTCAAACGAAATCGCAAAGTACAAATAGTGCAGGAGGATGTGTAATCCTGACAGAACTGATTCAAACAGTCTTATAAAACAAGATGTTTATTATTTTTTCAATATGGCAACTCCACAAAGTTAAACGAGCACCGGCTTAATGGCGTCCCCCGACACGGTCCCGTGTTTCGCCGCGGGCTGCATCGGGGGGGATCGCCACCGCTGGAATTCACACATAAGCTAGAACATAAACAAATTAACAAAGAGTCAGAATGAAAAAGGGACTTACAACCGACCAAAATAAGTTTCACACAAGCATTACATACCTGACAGCAGCGTTTTGACAGTGACAGGGAGCGCAACGCCCTTCCAACTTGACAGGTATTTAAAGAGGCGCCAGGACTACAGGGAAGGGAACCACGTGAGTGAAAAAAATGAGTTCATTGGTTCCCGTTCCTGTAGTGCACCCAAACAGTAACTGAGCCTAACCTGCTAGATAAATAAAAACCATTCAATCTCCCGATTTAAACCTTTTGGGGACACGGTATCTAACGTGAAGATCCAGCGTTGTTCAATCCTGCCCAAAATCTCGGCATAATTGCCACCCCGCGAAGGACGTGAAACAACTTCGATAACGCTAAAAAAGAGGTCAGAAAGGGAATGTGACTGTGATATCCAGTGATCAACCAGGGGTTCCTTCTCTCGCTGTAAACGAATATTGGAGCAATGCTCAATAATTCTGGTCTTCACCATCCGGGATGTTTTCCCAACATACATTAAAGAGCAGGGACAAGTGATAATATAAATTACTCCAGAAGTGGTGCAATCTGAATGTGACCGTAGCTGAAACGTTTTACCCGTGGTGGGGTGTGTGAAACAAGTCATATCACTTGTGTGGGAACAAACCGCACACCTGCCACAGGGCTGATGGCCAACATCAGTGACAGGATCACGCGGCACTGGAAGGTCAGAATGAATTAATTGATCACGTAGATTTTTGCCCCGACGAAAGGTAAACCGAAGGGGATCAGGGAACAATGTATTTAAAGATAAGGCTTCCCAGTGTCGCCGGATCATGCCAGCAATGGGCCGACTCAGAGTGGAGAATGGTAATATGAAATTTGTCGCGAGGCGTTCGGGAGAACCTGAAGGCAAAAATAATAACTCCCGATTTATGTATAAAGCTCGTTTCATTGCTTTCTTGACTACTGACTTTGGGTACCCTCTTGACAGGAAGCGGGATGACATCTCATGGGCTTTAATCAGGTATTCACCAGTAGTGGTGCACAATCTGCGAAGCCTAAAAAACTGGCCAGTAGGGATGTTCTTACGCAGTGCACTCGGATGACAACTTTGAAAGGATAACAAGGTATTACGGTCTGTCTCTTCGCAATGAAACGAGCTTTATACATAAATCGGGAGTTATTATTTTTGCCTTCAGGTTCTCCCGAACGCCTCGCGACAAATTTCATATTACCATTCTCCACTCTGAGTCGGCCCATTGCTGGCATGATCCGGCGACACTGGGAAGCCTTATCTTTAAATACATTGTTCCCTGATCCCCTTCGGTTTACCTTTCGTCGGGGCAAAAATCTACGTGATCAATTAATTCATTCTGACCTTCCAGTGCCGCGTGATCCTGTCACTGATGTTGGCCATCAGCCCTGTGGCAGGTGTGCGGTTTGTTCCCACACAAGTGATATGACTTGTTTCACACACCCCACCACGGGTAAAACGTTTCAGCTACGGTCACATTCAGATTGCACCACTTCTGGAGTAATTTATATTATCACTTGTCCCTGCTCTTTAATGTATGTTGGGAAAACATCCCGGATGGTGAAGACCAGAATTATTGAGCATTGCTCCAATATTCGTTTACAGCGAGAGAAGGAACCCCTGGTTGATCACTGGATATCACAGTCACATTCCCTTTCTGACCTCTTTTTTAGCGTTATCGAAGTTGTTTCACGTCCTTCGCGGGGTGGCAATTATGCCGAGATTTTGGGCAGGATTGAACAACGCTGGATCTTCACGTTAGATACCGTGTCCCCAAAAGGTTTAAATCGGGAGATTGAATGGTTTTTATTTATCTAGCAGGTTAGGCTCAGTTACTGTTTGGGTGCACTACAGGAACGGGAACCAATGAACTCATTTTTTTCACTCACGTGGTTCCCTTCCCTGTAGTCCTGGCGCCTCTTTAAATACCTGTCAAGTTGGAAGGGCGTTGCGCTCCCTGTCACTGTCAAAACGCTGCTGTCAGGTATGTAATGCTTGTGTGAAACTTATTTTGGTCGGTTGTAAGTCCCTTTTTCATTCTGACTCTTTGTTAATTTGTTTATGTTCTAGCTTATGTGTGAATTCCAGCGGTGGCGATCCCCCCCGATGCAGCCCGCGGCGAAACACGGGACCGTGTCGGGGGACGCCATTAAGCCGGTGCTCGTTTAACTTTGTGGAGTTGCCATATTGAAAAAATAATAAACATCTTGTTTTATAAGACTGTTTGAATCAGTTCTGTCAGGATTACACATCCTCCTGCACTATTTGTACTTTGCGAGTAATTGAAATCTCCCATTATTATTGTACTTTCAAATTGGTTTGCTTCCCTGATTTCTCTTATCATTTCATCATCTATCTGATAATTTTGGCCAGGTGGATGGTAGTATACTCCTAACACTATACTTTTACCTAACACACATGGGATTTCTACCCATATAGATTTTACTGAGCATTTAGTCCTTGTATGATCTTTATCCTGTTGGACACTATGCCCTCCCGGATATAAAATGCCACACCCCCACCAAGTTGATACTCCCTATCATTGCGATATAATTTGTACCCTGATATAACACTGTCCCATTGGTTATCCTCCTTCCACTAGGTCTCTGAGATGCCAATTATATCTCTCATCATTCACTGCTATACATTCTAACTCTCGCATCTTACTACTTAGATTTCTGGCATTGGCATACAGACATTTCAAAGTATGTTTTTTTGTTTGTATTAACAACATGCTTTTCAGTTGCTAGGGATAATTTGGAATCTTTAGCTCGGGTGATTCTTTATTTATAGGCAAATTGACTACTTTTGCTTTTATTGGAACCTCTCTGTTGGGATGCCCTAACTCTCCTGTTTCTTTACAGTCCTTCGAAGATACCTTCCTCCGAACCATGCACTGCTGAGTGTCTGGCTTTCCTCCTTATTCTAGTTTAAAAACTGCTCTATCTCCTTTTTAAAAGTTAGCACCAGCAGCCTGGTTCCACTCTGGTTAAGGTGGAGCCCGTCCTTTTGGAAATGTTCTCCCCTGCCCCAAAAGGTTGTCCAGTTCCTTACAAAACTGAATCCCTCTTCCCTGCACCATTGTCAGCCATGCATTGAGATTCTGGAGCTCTGCCTGCCTCTGGGGACCTGCACATGGAACAGGGAGCATTTCAGAAAATGCCACCCCAAAGGTTCTGGATTTCAGCTTTCTACCTAAGAGCCTAAATTTGGCTTCCAGAACCTCCCTCCCACATTTTCCTATATTGTTGGTGCCCACATGTACCACGACAGCCGGCTCCTTACCAGCACTGTCTATAAACCTATCTAGGTGACACGTGAGGTCCACCACCTTCGCACCAGGCAGGCAAGTTACCAGGTTCTCAACACTTACAGTCCATCAGACTTCCTTTGAGCAGATCTGTATGTAATATTATTTGTTTCTTTCCCAGTGCTGTGACCTGGGATTCCACACAAGTCTGGCACGGACCTTTAGGACGTACCTCTCAGCAGAATATAATTTGGAGACGTCACGTCATGAGGGCCTGGATATCATCGAGAATGCCGTGGATAATCTGGATGCACGGAGTGACAAGCACAAGATCATGGACATGTGCAACCAGGTCTTCTGTCCTCCCCTGAAGTTTGAGTTCCAGCCCCATATGGGGGACGAGGTATGCAGGAAGAAATCCACGTATGCCTTGATCCAGGGGAGATTAGCTTGTCAGGGCTTTGTGCATTGGGAGCACCAAAGAGCTCTGCACAGTTTGTGTTCGTGCTCATGCCAGCCTTCTGATTTAAAAAAAAAAAAAAAAAAAGTGAAAGTGTGGGAAGCTTTCTGTTACTCGATGTGTCTGAAGAAGGAAGAGTGAGGATATATCTGGGATTTCTTCTGACAGGCACCTACCTTGTGACTTTCTTTTATATAGATTTGTCTTTTTCTGTGGCTCTATGCCCAGGGTGCATTACAAAGAGAAGGCATAAAAGAAAATGTGGTACCTGATGAGAGAGGCCGGGGGATGGTTCTGGAGTAATGAGCTGAGGCACTACATGTCAGCTTAGGCGAACTTGAAGAGGGAGCTTTGACTGGAAGGGGAGGAGAGAGAGTGCAGGTCAGCGGGTAATTTGCTTGAAGGAGAAGGTTTAGAAATGCAACTGTAGCCTGGTATAGGGCATACTGAGGCGTGAAGAGGGAGGGCTGCAGAATAGCAATGAATAAGAGAAGAGATGGGGGGTGGGGGAGGGGACACACACTGGATACATTTAAAAGTCCATGTGCTTGAGACTTGTAAGGGTGCAGCATGTGATAGACCCCCACACAGGGAAATGCCGGACAGCCTGCAGGAAAGGAAAGCAGATTGGGAAGGTTTGCACCCCTCTGTAGGAGTAAGCAATTGGTGTTTATGCAGCTTGTAAACCCAGCCCTTGACTCTGGGACTAGAAATGTCATCTATGGTTTTCTCCCCTCCTTACCCCTCTACATGGGAATATTGTGCACATCTGGAAGAGGAGTGGAAGGACGCCACTGAGTATGCCACAGTTGCTGATGTCAGTCTGGGGGAAGGGCATGAAGCCAAAAGCATTTGCCCACACTTAAATGTGGAGCATTTCCCTAAATTTATGTCTGAGACTTAGGTGCATATCTCACAGTGTAAGTGCCAAAGGTATAGACTGCACCTTGGATGTGATTTAGAGCTGTGCTGCTACCCCCAGCTGCCTGAAAGCAGCAAATCTATTAAGTCAGACGTTTAACAAAATCCTTTAATTCCCATGGGGCTGAGTTCTGGGGCTGTGTGGAGGCTGCGCTCACAGATGGCAAATTTGAAAGCCATTCACTCAAGGAAATAGCGAATTCCATGCTAACCTGGCCGTCTGAAGATTTCCTTCGCTCAGCTGGGCTGGAAGTCTGCTCTTTGTTCCATATTTAAAGGAGGCGTCGGGGGAGGAAGATAACACACGGAGTTAGCAAGCAGGTGCAAGCATTCATGACAAGTTTCAAAGTGAAAATATATTTATTCACTTTTGCTTTGAAAACTGGGGCGAAGTTGGTGAATGGAGAGTCATTTTTCAAACAGCCTGCATAGACTGCAGACTTTGGGCAGAATTTTCCAAGCGTAATATATTCACATAAATCTGCTTTTAAAATTCACAGGTGTACACAGAACCTTCCCTTCCCCTGTGGCACAGACACACAAAGTTACACCTGTGCAAGAGCTGGCAAAAGTTTATGCACATGGATTAATGTGACAATCAAAAGTGTGTGTGGAAATCCCAATCCTGCCCCAACTCCACTCCTCCTCCAGAAAGCCTAGTCCGTATGTACCTAAAAGTACATGGGGAAATGGGTTTTGTGCCTAGAATCATGTTTTGTGCCTAAAACTGCTTGCAGAACTGTGGTTCATGCCTATAACTACATGGAGAATCGTGTCTCACCTATATTGCATGCAGAACTGTGTTTCATTCGTAAAACTGCATGGAGAATCGTGTCTCACCTATATTGCATGCAGGACTGTTTCATTCGTAAAACTGAATGCAGAATCGTGTCTTGCCTAAAACTGCATGCAGAATCGTGTTTCCTAAATCTGCATGGAGAACTGTGTTTCACTTAAACTGCATGCAGAACTGTGTTTCATTCCTAAAACTGTATGCAGAATTGTGTCTCGCCTAAAACGGCATGGAGAATCGTATCTCGCCTAAACCTGCATGCATAACCATGTTACTTTCATTCCTAAAATTGCAAGGAGAATTGTGTTTCGCCTAAAACTGCAAGCAGAACTGTATTTCATGCCTAAAATTTCATGGAGAATCATGTATCACCTAAAACTGCATGCATTTTCGTGTTTTGTTCCTAAAACTGCATGCAGAATTGAAACGAGGATGTGTTGAAAGCAGGGAAGTTATGCTTTTGACCGTCATGTGAAATTAATGGTGATATCTCTTGGGTGAGCACAGACACATGGAAATATAAAAAGAGGAGACTATGATTAAAACAATGGTTTTTCTCTGACTACATTTTGTCAAAGTTTTTTTCCATGTTATGAATGTCTCTTAAAAATCATCATCAAATTTAAATGAATTTACAGTGAAAATTAAGTTTTGTATGATACTGGTTATGTGGTGACCCCATATTACAAGGACTACATTGGTTTCATAAAAGAATTGCATAAGTCACTGAAAAAAAGTCAGAAAACCTCAATATCAGTTCGAGCACAGGTGGTGGTGTGATCATTTACCAATGTTGATTCAAAGTGTAAGTACTTTATGTTTATGGGCCAATGAATGATTGTTTTAATGTGCATATAAAAAAGAAAGAAAAGGCTCTTGAGACGTTTATGGAAAAGTTCTCCATTGATTAATGATTAATGACCTTGAATCCACATTGGTAAATGTTTATACCTGTGCTCGCACTGATTTAAGGCTTTTTTTCCATTTTTTGGGGTGATCTGAGCAATGGTTTTATGATCCCAATGTCTGATCACTGATCGGTATTTATTGAGAGCTAAGTGTGGTTGGGCTTCTGTGTTTATTCTGCTGCAGGTGTGCCAAGTGAGCGCCCAGCAGCCTGTACAGACGGAGCTACTCATGCGATATCACCAGCTGCAGTCCAGGCTCGCCACCTTGAAGATCGAGAATGAGGAGGTGAGCTGGGGTGCGCAGGCCAGGCTGAGGTCCTCCTTTAGCTGTTTCTCAGGGCAAACGCTTGTGCGCCAGTTCAGTAGGTGCAGAGTCCTTATGAGTAGGATTAAGACTTTGTAACTGGAAATTGAAGCTTTCCATGTATTTATTTATAAGCAGGTGATATTCCTCCTTTTCCTAAAGGTAGGCCGAAGGCAGACTGCATAAAGTAACAAGACAGTAAGTACATAAGTAATGGATATGTGCAGATATAAAGTAGATCGCAAGTAAATAGATCAGAAGTAGGGTTCATTAGGTAGGAGTAAGGAAGTGGAGGCGTTGGTTATAAACTGTGTGTGTATATAAATATGCATCCATACACAAACATATATATATATATATATATATATATATACACATACACAAAGTTTATACCTAGTTAATTCCACAAGGTTTGCCCACTTCCAGGTTGCCTCTATCCAACTAATTCTAACTATCTCTCACACTATGTCTTAACTATAGATATATATGGGCAAACCTTGTGGAATTAGATCCACAGAACAGGTATAGCACATGCATTTGTCTAATGGATTCCTATTTATGCCTGCTTCAGTGGATAGCTGGTTTTATGGTGGATTTTACTTTTTTTTTTTTTTACTGTTCGCTCCAAAATGTCTGCTTATTGGTGGCTTGGCTTCTTGTGTTAGGTGCTAAGATTGTGCCTTTTTTATGCAAATTAAATGTCTGACTTAAGAGTCCCTCCCTGCCCCTCATCCGCCCTATTTCTTTTTATATAGATTATTATTGTGGCAGAGTCCTGATTTCTTGCAGATCGTCACAACGGCAAGCTTATCACGCACACAGCTCCACAGCCAAACAGTTATAGTACAGGCAGGCGCAGCACAAGCTTCTCACACGCACAGCCAAACAGTTATAGCACAGGCAGGTGCTGCACAAGCTTCTCACACGCACAGCCCAACAGCCAAACAGGTGCAGCACAAACAGGCGCAGCACAAGCTTCTCACACGCACAGCCCAACAGCCAAACAGTTATAGCATAGGCAGGCGCAGCACAAGCTTCTCACACGCACAGCCCAACAGCCAAACTGGTATAGCACAGGCAGGCGCATCACAAGCTTCTCACACGCACAGCTCAACAGCCAAACTGGTATAGCACAGGCAGGCGCAGCTCAAGCTTCTCACACGCACAGCCCAACAGCCAAAAAATTATAGCACCGGCAGGCGCAGCACAAGCTTCTCACACGCACAGCCAAACAGGTAGAATACAGGCAGGCGCATCACAAGCTTCTCACACGCACAGCCCAACAGCCAAACAGGTGCAGCACAAGCTTCCCACACACTCAGCCCAGCAGTCAAACAGGTACAGCACAAGCAGGAGCAATGCAAGCTTCTCATGTGCACAGCCCAACAGCCAAACAGGTACAGCACAGGCAGGCACAACACAAACTTCTCACATGCACAACCCAATAGCCAAAGAGGTATAACACAGGCAGGCGCAATGCAAACTTCTCACACTGACAACCCTACAGCCAAACAGGTACAGCACATGCAGAAGCAGCAAACAGCCCAACAGCCAAACAGGTATAGCACAATCAGGAGCAGCGCAAGCTTCTTACGCATCCCACAGCTAAACACACAGCACAGATAGGAGCAGTGCAAGCTTCCCTCACACACCCTACTGAGGAGGAATCTCCTCTAGGAGTGAAGTCCATTTCTACCTTTGTTCATTCATTGCCCTAGATTGGGAAATGTCCTGGTACCTCAGGGAGCTCTAATTACTGCCTGTGCAATGCACAGTTCTGTCAAGTGGTTTGAACCACATGTCCTCAATCTACTCAGGTGCGAAAGACTCTGGATGCCACCATGCAGACCCTGCAGGACATGCTGACAGTGGAAGACTTTGATGTCTCAGATGCCTTCCAGCACAGTCGCTCCACAGAGTCCATCAAGTCAGCAGCTTCAGAGACCTACATGAATAAAAGCAACATTGCCAAAAGGAGAGCTAACCAGTGGGAGACTGAAATGTTCTACTTCACGGTACGGGGCCCAGTCTCTCTTAGATTTATAGATGGGGTTTGGTGTCGTTCTGCCCAAAACATGGAGCTGGAGGGTGTGTGATGACGTCTTTCTGTCAGTCCTTGCTTTGTGCAGATTGTGGGGACTTGGTGGCTTTGCTGCCCGTTTGTCCTGAAGCTTTTCTTCAGTGAATGGCACCAGTTGAGTCAGGTCAGCCAGATGAGGCTGATGCCATTCCTGAGGATCTGGCTCACGATTTTGTCTGTTTATTCTTTATGGGATACATTTTGAAAAGCCTTCAGTATTTTCCTCCAAGGACTTTGCACCTCTCAGAGGGGAAGGTGTGCACTTCCTTTCCACTGCCTTGGGAAAGAGTACCCGCAGAGTTCCCTGTACGTACCCGGATTAGTCCAGGACGGCTGGGTTTTGCCTCCCCTCCAGCAGATGGAGAAAGAAAAGGACTTCTCGGACTCTGTCCTGTACCCCTGAGGTGCCACTTAGTCTGCCGGTATTTTTCTGTCTCCAGCAGATGGCGGAGGTGCAAAACCTAGTGTCTGATAGGGGTGCTGAGTTTATGCAAAACTATGGGCATTACTGCCTCCTTGGGCCTAACCTGGCCTCTGAGCCTGCCTGCTTTTTTCCGTGGGTGAAAGTGCACACATTGTTGATCCCTCTGCCTGCTTTTACCCATGGAAAGAGTGGACAATTTGTAGACAGCCAATTTCCCTGGGTAAATAGCTTTCGAAAACTACTCTCTGTATGCAGAAGCTCTTTGCTAGTTGGGCTGGTTCCCCAAACTTGACCAAGCCCACTCTTTGTGCTGTTTGCTCGTGGGATTTTTTTGGGTTCTTTCTCCTGGTTTCTGACTTGCTGTAGCGTTAAGAATCTGGGTTAATGCAATCGATGGAGCCAGTATTTTAATAAAGTCAACCAAAGGATTTGAAATCTTGCATCCAGCTGCTTGATGGTTAGAAAGGTTTCTTTCATTACTTTGTACATAATGGCTCCCTGATGAGATCCAGATGGAAAACGATTAAGGAGAGGCTGTGCGTGATGGCTCCCAGATGGGATCTAGATGGGAGGGATTAAAAAGCGACTGCGTGTTGGCTCCCCAGTGAGATCCGGATGGAAAGGGTTAAGGAGATGCTTGCATGATGGCTCCCTGAGGAGTGGCAGAAGATAGACGTATTTTCAGCACTCCCTTTTAATGTAGGAAGCAGCAGGGCACCGTCGCATCTGGTCACCTTTTCCCCAGAGGTGATAGCTGAAGTCTCTTGGACAGGAACTTTCCATCTGAAACGGATTCTTCTTCCCAAGGCAGAAACAGCTAACCTGAGAAGCCTTTTTCCTCCAATAATTGAAGTCTTGTATTCCTTTATTGTGATTTGTTTTTTTCCTTCCAGAAGTTTAAAGAGTATTTGAACGGCAGTAACCTTATCACCAAGCTGCAGGCGAAGCACGACTTACTGAAGCAGACCCTTGGCGAAGGTGAGAGAGAGCGAGAGATCCTGGAGTCTTCCAGAGACACGGCATCAGAAATTCTGGTCCTTGGGTTTTCGGAGGTTATCTCTTCACCTCAGCACTGAGCTGAGGTTCGCCTGTGTGAACCCAGCAGTCACTGACGAGTTGCCTCGGGTACAGGAAGTCCCAGTGGGTTTACGATGAGGCTCTTTACAGAGAGCCTGGAAATCTTTGACGCCTTTAAGGCAGGAAGTTGCTGTAAACTAGTCAAGAAATGAATAAAGTTAGCCCAATCGAGAGGTTTCACCTTGTAGATTTTTAGTTTTGACCTTTACTTCTGCCCTTTGGCCCTGGATAGGCCCCTGCCCTGCCCCCACCCCATCAGCTCCTGAATGCTGACCCACAGGAGGATGCACGGCACACGCAGAAGTGCACACGTCCTACCTTCATCTCGCCCTGCCCCAGCCAGTTCAATATAACACCTGGCAGACACTGCCGGGACATATAACGTGGCGGTAAATCTTAGGGCCACCAAACATTGACTGTAGGCAAATGTTTGAAAGGAAGTGGCAGGGGAGAAGCCTGGCGCAGGACGCGCAAGAGGCCACTATCCAACATACAGACCGATTCAGTAAAATGCGCGGGAGAGCCGGCGCTCCGAGGCGAGCGCTCGCTCTCCCGACGCGCGCCCAGGCCACTCTCCTGGGCACGCGATTCATTATGCAAATGAGGGTCTGCACTAATAAGTAGGCGCTAGGGACACTAGCGCGTCCCTAGCGCCTCCTTATTGGCGGAAGCGGCGGCTGTCAGCGGGTTTGACAGCCGATTCTTAATTTTACCGGCGTTGGTTGTCGAACCTACTGACAGCCACGGGTTCGGAAAACAGAAGCCGGCAAAATTGAGCGTCCATTTTCCAACCGCTTTTCTGTACACTTCCCCGGTGCTGGCTGAAATTAACGCCTGCCTTTGGCACATTTTATTTTCTGTATTGCGCGGGAATAACTAATAGGCCCATCAACATGCATTTGCATGTTGCGGGCACTATTAGTTTCGGGGGGGGGGAGTTGGACGCGCGTTTTCCACGCGCTATTACTACCCCTTACTGTATAAGGGGTAATAATAGCACGTCAAGAACGCGTGTCCAAACGGGGGCTAACGGTGCGCTCGACCTGTGTCTGCACCATGTGCGCTTCTTATATCTGCAGGCTCTGCAGCAGTTCTCGCAGTGAGGTTACCTGTGGTCACGTGGCACCTGCCTGCATGGTCTGTGCCCTGAGTTGAAAATGGAATATGGGCAGGCACGTTTCCTCCCTCGACCCGAGCGCGCCGCCGGGAGTGCCTCCTCTCGGCGCGGGCGCTACCATATTATTAAAGCAAAGTAAAGCCCGGCTAAAAGTCCGCGGTTGCTGGTGCGCCGTGCAGACGCCTAGTCTTGTTGGTGGTGGGGGACAGCATTTTTCAGATGGCCGATTTACACGAGTGAAATGCTTTTTACCCATCACAGCTATCCTAGTTTCCTGCACCAGCCACCGTCTTCAGCGAACCTTTCTGGTCATTCCCATTCCTGCTACTCCCCATGTCCCATCGCCTCTTATTGTCAGGAAGGGAAGGCAACTGTTCAGGTTTTTGGCAGATGATTATTCGCAGTCTGAGCAATGCTCTGCTGTTTTTCTCCCGTTGATTTCAATATATTTTACAATTATGGTTGTGAGAGGTTTATCCATGGATCGCTGTCACTTGGAGCACCAAAGAGCCAGGCTGCGGGCTTAATTTCACCTCCCAAAACTCCACAGAAAATACCGGAGATGTACACTGGCTCTTAGTAATTGATTCTTAGTTTTAATAATTATTCTTTCTGATTATAAAACATCGAGGTGGTGCTGTTATTGAAACCTCTGAAAACATGAAAGAGCTTCCAGACCAGGGACATGCCGAACACTGACGTCTGTTCCGGCTGATGCACCCGAGCAGCAGCTACACGTCTTCAGAATTCAGGCAGAGGAGAAAGCCCCCGGCCCTCCCCCCAGTAACTAAAGAAAACAGTAAATCTACTTCTTTAGTACCCACATCAATGGAAGTTCGGTTGTTTGTTTTGCAGGTGAAAGAGCCGAGTGTGGAACAACCAGGTAAGAGGAAGGCTGGAAGTTTGCTAGAGATCCTGAGGGGAGTTACCAAAAGCATTTCCGTGCATAAAAGTCTTTGAAAATTGACCACCCTTTCTGTGTGTAAAAGTAGGTGGTGTAGTGCCAGTGCATGTGCAGAGACAGCGGGCATTCCTGGGGGAGAAGTTAGGGAGGGGTAAGCAGGTACACGTATGCTTTTATGTGCAGAGACAGGAGGTGCTCCTGGGGGAGGTGTCAGGGAGGGGTTAGTAGGTACATGTGTACTTTTATGTGCAGACACAGGAGGTGTTCCTGGGGGAGGCATTCCTTGGGGAGGAGTTAGCAGGTCCACGTGTACTTTTATGTGCAGAGACAGGAAATGTTCAAGGGGGGAGGAGTCAGGGAGGGGTTAGCAGGTGCATGTGTACTTTTTGTGCAGAGACAGGAGACAGTCCTGGCGGAGGAATCATGGAGGGATTAGCAGGTCCACGTGTACTTTTATGTGCAGAGACAGGAGGCATTCCTGGGGGAGGAGTCGGGGAGGGATTAGCAGGTGCAATGTACTTTTATGTGGCGAGAAAGGAGGCGTTTCTGGGGGAGGAGTCAGGAAGAGGTTAGCACTTAACATGCATACGCACTCACACATAATTTCACTGGAATAAGTACCTCTCAAATAGTGGGTCTGAGTTTGTGCATGTACTTTTTCAGACCCAATTTTCGAAGGGAAAGCCTTCCCTTTGAAAATTAACCTAAAGTCTGTGGGTAAAAAGTAGTTCTGCACACAGTTTGGAATTTTCCCTCAATGTCTATCACTGGGGTATTAGGTAAACATGTTGCACTAGTGGCAGCAGATAACGTTATTATGTTATGTTCTAGCACAGCTCGGAATTCCTCTCTGCTCCTCCATACAGTCCTGCATAGGGGATTCCTGACTCCTGCTCCTCTATACAGTCCTGCATAGGGGATTCCTGACCCCCTGCTCCTCTATACAGTCCTGCATAGGGGATTCCTGACCCCCTGCTCCTCTAGACAGCTCTGCATAGGGGACTCCTGACCCTGGCTTTGCGGTCTCCTATTCATGCAGCCTGTACTTTGCAGCTGCCTGGTGCTAACAGGAATGAGAGTGCTGAGTCAGCCTGGTGCACTGCAGTCCCTCTGGATATATCGGAGGTTTGCACCAGTTCAGGCGCTCATTATACAATTATGCAGCAGCAGCAGTGTCTGAGCACCCTTATAATTCAGCTGATACATATTAATAGGAGAACTTGCTGACCCCAGTCCCCTGTCTGCTCTCTGTGCTTGCTTTAGAATATTATAATCCTAAAGGAGATGTCATTGAGATATCACTTGTGGACATAAACTAGGATAGATATTCTGTAAGGGACAGTAATGCTCTGAAGTCCGCTCAGAACCAGGTGAATTTCAAACAGAAAATCAGGTTGTTATGCTTCATGTGCACGTCTGATGTATGGCCCTCGAATGCCTTTCTTGTGCAGATAGATTTGCACACATTGGGAACGTAAATTCATAGTTTCACGCAGTTGGAAATCCACTTTCCCATATATGGCTGACTAAGTCTTTGAAAATGCCCCCTGAGCCTCTTCTGCTGTCACTATGTTGTGCACCAGAATGTGTTGAAGGGACTGGGGATAGGACCTCCTGGGGAACTGGAGGTGGGACCGCCTGTGGGACTGGGGGTGGGATTTCCTGGGGGACTTGGCCTGGCTGCATTATCAGTGCATTCTGCTGTGTCCAGAGCCACTAGGTACCAGATTCTCTGTCCAGTAACACTGACTGCCCTTAGTGCTATCAGACAGGCAGACATATTCAGCAAGAGAACAGCCTTTAGATTTTAAAATGAGTTTTTGACAAGGCAGTTTCCTCCACTGGGCTTCCAGCTTCATTAGAAGCGGCCACTACTAGGCAAATTGAGCCTGGAGATTTTCCCCCTTTGTCTATCCCAAGCACTGCCATGAGAGACCTTCAGCCAAGAGCCACAGACCACAGCGCCCTCCGGAACGTTGGTACGTGCATGTCCTGAGTCCAGCCAGTAGGTGTCACCATTGAATAATGATTGGAATTCCCTTCCCATCTGGGTCTGTAAATGCTGCCTCTTAACATCCCTTCCCAACTCTGACCCGCCCGTGCAGCAGAATCCAAGCTCGGGAACTGTGGCCAGGTCTCCCGCAAGGCAGAAAACTGCACTGCCGCTGACCCACCTGCTGACCCGTGCTCTGGGTCTTATGCAGTGTTAACTGACTTCCAAAAAATTGTTCGTTTTTTTGTTTGTTTTTTTTTAAATAGAGGGTCTTATTACTGCTGTGACTCCCTAAATCAGGAGGATACTTAGATGCTGAAAATGTTTTGACTTCCTAGAGTTTGAAGCCAGGGATCCCTGCATTAATAAAGGCTGTGTGTCCGTCCAGTCCAGGCCCTGCAGATTGATGTAACTAGCCTGGGAGACTCTCCCATGGTAGCCAGTCGCAGCAGCACACAGTGTGCTGCTGCTGTGCAGAGCTGTCCGAGCCCTGAAGATCTGGACAGTGGGAAGCTGTCGGAGAAAGCAGAGAGGGAGCTTTTGTCAGGCCTGAAAGCTCAAGCGTAGGGTGCAGGACCCCAGAAGGAAACCCTTTGTAGCCTGAGCTCCAGTTCATATCTTGTAAGAACTGGGATAACTGCATATGCTGCTCAGCACAGAGGTTTAAAGAAAACCCTTTCAGTGGGTATCCAGTGACCGTCCTCGGCTGATCTCCAGGGTGCCTTTCCTAGAGCCCGCTGGCGGGCCAGGTGCTGGTGAGCTGCTGTCCCAGGCTTGCCCTGTATCTGTCTGAGCACTCGTAAATGTTAACGAAAAGTCAGCTCATGCGACAGCAGGTATTTGGGGTTAAATCTGTTGCTATGGGAGAAGGGAGTTTTGCCTTTTCTTGAGTTTAGGGTCACCCACTCTGTGAAGTGTCTCCCAGTACCTGTGATTTATTTTTTTTTGTGCTTTGTTGATGTCTTTTGTTCCACTTTTCCCAGGCCCCCATCTCTTCCCCTAAACCACAGAAAATGAGGAGAGCTAGGCCTCGCTCAGTCTATAATCATAAACTCTTTCACGGCAATATGGAGACATTCATTAAGGTACCCGGATGCTGGATGGGCTGGGGCCTCTTCTGCAGGCTGTCTCTTTGCTGCCTCACTTTCCTGCCTCCGTCCTGTGTCCCTCTGGCTTCGGGGGTGCTCTTTGCCTTTGAGGTCTGGGGGTGCGCCGTACGCTGTTGCCGAGGCTCAGGGTCTGCCGGGGCTGTTCACAAATTCTACCAAAGCTGCCACTGCCTCCGAACTTTCCTGGTCTCTGGAGAAATGTTTTGCTTTTTTTTTTTTTTTTTTTTCCTCTTTAGCTTTATTCATCTTAATTCATGCTTCGCCCTTTTCTCTTTTCTCCTGCTCTCTTGCTTTTGTTTTGGTTTTTTTTCTTTTCATCAGAGGAAGAAGGAATGCTCGTGCCAGGAACCAGGTATTTACCACAAGTCCTGCTTCTTTGCTGAGAGAGGGAGTCCGGAGGGATGCTCTTGTCATCCCTCTCGGGGGGGGGGGGGGGGGGTGGCAGGGGGAGAGAGTTTGGGCTTCATATTTCTAAACAAATAGTGTAAAGTATTCTAGAGGGAAAAGACAAAGAAAAGAGACACCCCCCCCCCGCCCGCCTCTGTTGGAGGCTACGTCATGTAAATAGGAATTTTCCAGGATCTTGTCCTGTGAAAGTAATATCTAGTGTGAGATCACCTCCCTATACAGACCCACTGTGTCACTCCTTTGGAAGTATTTATCTCGTTTATAAATCGCCCCACCCCGAAGTCTCAGAGCGACGCACAGTTTCTAAAAGCATTAGAGGTGAAACCAGTACTGGTTCTCACAACCCTTCTTTTTGAGCTTGTTCGGCTCGGTAGCGCGACACCTGGGGCTTTAGTGCCTGAGCTGTGGCCCTGGCTCCGGCTGTGACTTTGAAATTAAATAGAAGTTGGGAGCTTCGCAGCTTCAGACGTGCCCCGTCCTGATTTACGGCCCGTGACGTCAGTGGGTGAATGCCAGAATGCTCTGGCTGGTCAGGGGTGTAATAGCGCCTCTCACAGGGTGACGGGGTTCCCAGCTGGGGGGTCAGGATGCACTGTTCATGTGTGGGTAGTCTGGGAGGGAGGGGAGTTTAAGCACCATTGGGAACCTGCAAAAAAATAGCAAGCAGTAATCTTCCAGCTTTTAATCCACAGTATGGAAGCCTGAACATATTTTGCCAGGTCAATTATTAGGATTTTGTTTTAAGTGGGTCTATCTAAGATGCCCTAGAATGCACAGATGTTGGGAACCCTGAACCCAGATGATTCCATGAACATCTGGGTCTGATTTGTTCATTACTGTGGTCTTGAATTCCCCTTCCCAAAACATTTTGGGATTTGAAATCCTGTTTATTGGGAAATACTGTTGGACTACAATGCCCAGAATGCTATGGGAAGGGAGTTGGAAGCCCAGGACTGAAGCAGAACGTGTTGGTGCTCTTAGAAGTTTCCAGAAGGATTATAATGGAGATATGACTTATTGTAAGCTCACTAAGTTCTTAATTTTGTTTTCAGGATTCGGGACAGGTGATACCGCTTGTAGTAGAAAGCTGCATACGATATATCAATTTATATGGTAAGTTTATCCTAAAGTGACATCAGCATTTTTGACTGGCATCTTTGTCTGAATCCCAGGGAGCAAACTGAAAGTGTGCATCCTTCCCTCTGACTTCTCTTGCTGCCACAGTACCTCACTAGGTCACTCACGTTACTTGTGGGGAAGGTAAAGACCAGAAGACATGCCATGCCGAGAGAGACTGCTAGTTTTCGAGCCCCTCTCCCCCTGCATCTTAGCACATAGGGTTAGGGGGTCATAGTGCCCGAGGGAACAAGAGGAGAGCTGGCATCGACTGTTATTGATAATGCAGGTTCCTGACTCTGGAGGGCGCTGCTCCGAGGTGGAGAGAGATTTTCAGTTTCCTGCCCAATCAGTCTCAGCCGAGACAAGCAGTTGTGCTGGAGACAGCAGTCACCTGAGACCTGGAACGAAAAGGCCTTCACACTGCCCACGCTGGAACAAACTCCACGAGCACTTCTTACCTTGCCCCAGTCTTCAAAGAGAAAGTGCACATGTGCGTTCACTTTGAAACTTATCATGGTACAAAGCACCCGTGGACTTTTCACCTGCTTCTTGGGCAAGTCGATTTTCTTTGTAAAATAAATCTTTGGGGCCTGATTTACTAAGGCTTTTCTCCCATTCTGTGTCTCTGGGGAAAAATGCTTAGTAAAGGAGGCCCTGTATGTGTTATTTTCCCATTCCACCCACAGCGCCTGCCTGGGAACACCTCCCCTAAATGTGGCTAAAAGCCCACGCATTGTGGCACCCCTCCATGTACTTATAGCCACACTGGGGGAGGGCGGTCTGCAGACAACTTATTTGGCTAAATTGTTGTTTACCAGCAGAAGTGTATTCTTAAAACAAGGGTTAGAATCTGATTTGGAGACGAGCAGAAGGAAAACAAAAAAAAGATAAATTTCAGCCTCTCTTTGTCAGGCGAGAGAGTGAAGAAAGTCGAAGGTGCTTCCAAGTACTCATAGGGGCTGATCCGCATCGTGATTATCCGGCTAACCGAATCTAGCCATCTAGTATCACTCAGTAGTGGGCTAGATTTAGCTGCTCAAAAAGTGGCCAGCCCTGTAGGTGGTCTTGTTGGCTAACCTGGAGTGCACAAAGAGCAAGGTATAAATCAAGCTGGCTAAGTTTGAGCTAATTAGAATTAATCCTAATTGATCCTAAGACAGCCAGTTAAAACATAGATGGCTATATTGGGTGCTCGGCTCCAAAGTGGTCAATCCAAAGAAAAATCAAACAATATACTTAGGGGTAGATTTTCAAAGGGTTACGCACGTAATATACGCGCGTAACCCTTTAAAAACCCTCCTGCGCGCGCCGAGCCTATTTTGCATAGGCTCGGTGGCGCGCGCAAGCCCCGGGACACACGTATGTCCCGGGGCTTTGAAAAAGGGGTGGGAAGGGGGCGGGAGCGTAGACGTGGCGCAGGTCCGGGGGCAGGACCGAGGCCTCCGGCTCAGCGGCTGTGCCGGGGGGATGGCGCGCGAGGCAGGTGTAACTATTGAAAACAAGGTGGGGGGGATTTAGATAGGGCTGGGGGGTGGGTTAGATAGGGGAAGGTGGGGGGGGGAGTGGAAGGAAGGTTCCCTCCGAGGCCCCTCCGATTTTGGAGGGGCCTCGGAGGGAACGGGGAAAGCCATCGGGGCTCCCCTAGGGCTCGGCGCGCACAAGGTTGCACCCCCTTGCGTGCGCGCCGACCCTGGATTTTATAACATGCGCGTGGCAGCGCACGCATGTTATAAAATCGGGTGTACGTTTATGCCCGCTGGGTAGCGTGCACAAATGTACCCCCCGCGCGCAGGTTAGAAAATCTGCCCCTTGGAGCACAATCGTAATTAACATATCAAAAATAGATTTTTATCTTTCCTTTAATAATTTTTACATATGTGTAGAAAAACATACAAAAATGAACAAAAAATAGGTGTACAATAACAACTATACAATCGTAATACTTTTTACTCCTATGCATATAGACAATGAATATATATACCTGTACTAGGCTTGTTTATTTAAGTATTTTTAATTTATTATTTATTAAATTATAACATTTTTAACAATGACATAATCCAAGCATGAAGGGAAATTTCACATACTGTAAACATGGAATTATCCACATAGCCATAAATTTCTAAGCCCACATCTAGAGGTGAGGGAGCAGGGACTTGTTCATTAGTGTGTCAGCTTATTTACAGCCACATTTAACCCCTCTAGCTACTTAAACAAATTAATCGCTAAGTCTGATCCCTTAGAAAACGATCTAACTGTACTGGATCTAGGAACACAAATTTGTTATTCTGGTAAGTTATTAAACACTTTCATGGAAATTTAAGAAAGAAGCTGGCACCTATATCTAGAGCCCTTTGTTTATAGGAAAGAAAATGTTTCCGACATGCCTGTGTGGCTCTGGAAACATCTGGGAAGATCTGAATTTTTTGTCCACAAAAAGCCAATTGTTTGTTCTGAAAATATTTATAAAAAACTAAATCTTTATCTTGTTTCAGTGAAAATGATACCAACAAAGTAGTTGCAGTTAAGATATTATCAATGTAATCTTCAAGGAATGTAGTGATGCCAGGACTCTCTAAAACATAAATTCCCCCTTCCTGAACAGTGATCTTTTTCTTATTAGGAAGGTAATAAATTTTCGATAGAACTGGAATCTTGTCTACCTCAAAAGACAAGATTTCACAAATATTGGGCCAGATTTTCGAATAACATGCGCGTGCATGTTATAAAATCCGGCGTCGGCACGTGCAAAGGGGTGCACACTTGTGCACCTTGTGCACGCCGAGCCCTAGGGGAGCCCCGATGGCTTTCCCCGTTCCCTCCGCCCCCCCCACCTTCCCTTCCCTTCCCCAACTAACCCACCCCCCCAGCCCTATCTAAATCCCCCCCTACCTTTGTTGGATTATTTACGCCTGCTGGCCAAGTGCCGGCACACAATCCCCGGGCCCAGCGGCAGTGGCGAGGCCTCTGGCCATGCCCCTGCCCATGCCCCACCCATTTTTTTAAGCCCCAGGACATATGCGCGTCCTGGAGCTTGCACTCGTCGCAGAGCCTATGCAAAATAGGCTCGGCGCACGCAGGAGGGTTTTACAAGGGTTACTCGCATATATTACGCGCGTAACCCTTTTAAATTCTGCCCCATATGTTCTAAGTAATTCTCTAGATGAAAGTAAACTAGAGATAGGAAAATTTAAAAAATGCAAATTACTTGATCTCATTTCATTTTCTAACGCCTCAATCTGATTCTGAAGAAAAACATTATCCTTAATAAAGGTTGTACAAGCAACTTGCAAAGGAGCAAACTGGGCTTTAAATATAGAAAAAGAGGTCACCACGTTATTTATCCTAGTATCGTGCTTTTCAAGCTTAGCTCCCGTTTCACTTGAAAAAGTATGGATCTGAGATATTGAACTAGTCATCTTATTGTCAACCTTGGTGACCAATCTCCATACATCTAGAAGTGTAACGTTTTCTGGCTCTATAATTCCCTCAGCTAATTCACTCATAGAGGGTATTATTGAGGGAAGTGATATCAGAGATGGAGCACTTTCCTTTACTACTGACAATATAGAGGTTGGTCCTAAATATTTCTCCACCTTAGAGCTCCCTTCCTCAGAAGGGAGGTGTGGACTTACTCTAAGGGTGTCCACAGTTGCCCTAGCCATAGGTCAGATCATCCAATTGTGATGCTACCGGTTGAAGGGGTGGATGAGAGAGCCCTGGACTCAATGATATCCCAGAGGGTGAACTAGCCCCCATGCAGTCCCTCATGGATGACTCACCCAAATGTACAACGTGGTCATCCATCGGCCCATGCTTTGCTGACAAGGAGGTTATGGGAGAAGAAGTCCAGGTTTTTGATTTTCTTTGTTTCCCCATTTCTCACCCAGGGGCACGCCCTTTGGCGCACGGCTTCAACTGCGCGCTGGTGGCTGTGTGCCGCAGGGCCCTGTTTTTGTAGTTGTTCCGGGCGCCTCCCAGTGACGTCAGGACCTCCAAGTGTTAAGCCTCTCCCTCTCTCTCTCCTGGCATTGGCGCCGGCCCGAGCCGCGTTCGGCTCTGGGGTCCTCCCGGCACGCAGGTCCTTCCTTCCTCCCTCACTAGGCTTGTTTAAATAAAATATATCCATTCATTCTAACATCAAACCATTCAAACAGCCCATTCATACACACAGTTTAAAAACAATCACAGTCCGAATCATCGTGCAATACATAAATGCTGCAACAGACTGATGTATATAAAAGTGGCGAAACCACTGTGTGGAGATCTTGCTTCAAAACCACGTTCACCAATATCTTCAGATTTTGCTAATATAGTTTCTGGAGGCAGAACCCAAACTGTCCCAAATGTGTGTGTCTTCTGAATCACAATAATGAGCTTCAACACGCCCCATAGAAGAGCAATTTGGTGTGTTAAAGAATCATAGATTGACAATGAGGACTTCCTGTAAGAATGGGCCCGATATTCAAATGGCAGGTAGCCAGATAAGTAATCCTTAACTATCTAGTGGCTGCTAAATATCTGGATAAACTCAGTGGCTTCTAGATCACCAGATAAGTCACTTATCTGGCTACCTTGTAGCTGGAGAAAAAGTGGGCGAGCAAAGGGCAGATGGGACGGCACTACTTAGCCGGATAACTAATCCGGCTAAGTAGCAATATTGATACTTAGCCGGAAGGGTAGACCAACTATTGAGCACGTCTAGATTTAGTCGGATAATACATATCCGCATAAATAGTGCTTTGTGCGTGGATATTCAGCGGCTGCTGAATATCCTTGTAACTTAGCCGGATAAGTGTTATCCAGCTAAATTACTTAGCCGTTTTGGTTTTAAATACCTACCCCAATATGTCCAAATGCCTCACAGGAGGACATTGAGAGCTCTTATGCCATAAGCGGATTTATCTCATATGCTCATTTTTCTCTTTGTAGGTCTTCAGCAGCAGGGAATTTTTAGAGTCCCTGGATCTCAGGTTGAAGTTAACGATATCAAGAATTCATTTGAACGAGGTAAATCCTAGGGACCTTTTTTGGGCCTGCCAAGAATTAAGCCCAGTGTGGGACTAGCTCTTAAGTCTGTACAATCAGCCTGGTTCCAAACAGGAAACTCAGAGCGTAACTGCCTAAAAATATTTTATGTTCTATTTAAAAACCAAAAATAAAATTGGGTTATCCTTAGAGGTTCTTTCAGCAAATGTTCACATTCTGGAACCCACAATCTGCCGTGTTTCATGCATTGTGTATTGTAGTCTGTCCCTCTGAATCACAGAAGCCCTCAGACAGCCGCATGTAATTATTGCACGCCTTTCATGCAAACAGCATCCTAAAACACTATCAGGCCAATGCAGTACTGATGCGCTAAAAACGTGCTTCCAGACTGGGCACACTTTTTTTTTTTTTAATCGCGTGCACAATCGCCTCTCATGGGTGCTTGATGCAATAGGCAAATGAGCTGCGGCACTAAAAAGGACACGCTGGGGATAAAATGTGCGCCCCTAGCACGTCCATGACATCGGGCTTCCAGGAGAAGTGACTGTGCGCAGGTTACAAAAACGGATGCTCAATTATTACGAACGTCCGTTTTCCCAACCCATGCACAGCCACGGGTTAGGAAAATGGCCGCTCATAATTTGAGCATCTGTTTTCCTGACTGCTGGCAAGACATATTTTTTTTTCATGTTGCTGCTTTCTGCAGTTCCTCTGGCTTAATATTGTAACAATATTAAGTCAAAGGAACCACAGAAAAGCAGTATTTTCTGCTTTTCTGTAAACATTTGGAGCTCCTCAGGACTTAACACGAGATCCGGGGCTGGCATTAATTTTTCAGGGTAAAAATGTGCACATCGGGCACACGTTTTATTTTTTTTACAGAAGGGGGTACTAGTAAATAGTCTCTCAATATGGCATTCACATCTGATGAGCGCTATTAGCCACGTACTAATTTGGACACGCGTTTTGGATGTGCTAAGGGGATATGGACGCGCATCCAAAACGCGCTTTCAACCGCTGGTTAACCGGTGCGCTAGCCTGAGCACACGGTATTGCATCGGCCTGTGTGTATAAATAAGCTTAGGGATTGCATTCTGAATACAGACTGTCTCCTACCATGCTTTTATCAGCTCAGAGAGACCAAAACACAGCACCCTGGACTCAGAGGGGCAATGTTCAAAACTGTGCAGGTAGGTGCCAAGCCTGTCGGGACTTTCCCCATGGCCTTTGCACCAGTCCTCAAAGGCAAAGCACGTATATATCTTCCCTTTAAAATTGTTGAAGAAAAACGTTCCCACAGAGATCTGAACTCGCTTTTCTTGCAAATACCTCTTCCCTGCAAAACGGTGCACATAGTTTCGAAGATGCAAAGCTGGGCTTGCTACCTCCCTGACCTCACTCCACCTCTGATCCCATCTGCTCTCCCTGTGGGTAGAAGCTGGCATGTCATTGATTGGGTACTTTTACCTGCCTACAGGGTGGGAGATTTTCAGACAGCCAGTTAACCTGGGCAAATAGCCATGACCTGTGTAAACAGCTTTTGAGAATTGCCGTAGAGAGGGGACAAGGGGGATTTTATAATTGCCTGCATTTGCACTCATTTTCAAAGGAAAGGTATGCGGATCCTTTCCTTTAAAAAATTAACCCAGAAAAAACTACCTGCACACATTTACCTGCTAATTTATGTGGATAGTTTTTCTGGGGAAAAAAGGCTCTCATACTTTTGAAAATTCAAATATGCATGTAGGTGTGAACCCCTCCCCAAGCCCACTCCTGGCAATGTTGCTTGTCACTCTGCGTAAAAGTAGGTGCATCCAGGGCAGGCAGTCAAAGGCCATGTCTATGGATAAAGCACTGCTTTTCCTGCAGATATGGCTTTGAAAATGACCCTGTAGGACTAAGAGAAAGAGACTTCCACTTATTTCAACTTGGCTGTGGCCCTAGAGCAGGGCCATGTGCAAGACCTTACATTCAGGTACAATGAATCCCTGTCCCAAAGAGCTTCAGAGATGCGCGAGTACCTGAGATGCCGTGAGTGTCAGCAGCAGGAGCAGCCCATTACCGACACAAGGCCACGCCTTTCGTATGGTATTGAAATGCAAGCTCATTTGTGTGCAGGTGAAGACCCCCTGGTGGATGAGCAGAATGAACACGACATTAATTCTGTCGCCGGCGTTCTCAAACTGTATTTCCGTGGACTGGAAAACCCGCTCTTTCCTAAGGAAAGGTTTCAGGATCTGATATCTACTATTAGTAAGTATGTGACACGGCTTCTCACCATCCTGTATGTATAATGTAATGCTGATATTATTAGTGTTTTCTTGTTAAGTTGAATTGAAAAAACAGAGATCAGTATTAAGAGCCTTTGTGCACATAACTTTTTCAATTAACACACACAAAACCTGAGCTTCAATATTTCCCTCTGCCGAACACATAATTTTGTGCACATCACTTTTTGTATGCTCAAAATTTACCCACACAAAAAGGGGTATCCATGGGGGCATTTTGTAGATGGGGCTTAATTTTACTCAATGATGCAGGGACGGTTCTATAATGAGGCAGGGTGAGGCAGCCGCTTCAGACGGCAGAATTTTGAGGCGGCAAAAAATGCCCCTCTCAGAACACCGCTGTGGCATCAGCCTCACACTGCCTGCCCCTACTGCGGCTGCTGACCCAGGCCTGCGGCAGCAGAAGAGAGGAGGGACGCTGTCGCAGGCCACCGCTGGCAGGAGGCCAGGCCAGCAGCAGCTGAAGGGAGGAGGATCGCTGCTGTGGGCCACCGCTGGAGGCCAGGTCAGTGGTGGCTGAAGGGAGGAGGATCGCTGCCGCAGGCCGCCAGAAACCAGATTTTGGCAACTGAAGGGAGGACGGACGCTGTCGTGCGACTGCCAGAGGCCAGGCCAGTGGCAGCTGAAGGGAGGAGGAGACATGGGGTGGGGCGAGTAGGGGGCAGGGTAGAGTGGGGGTGGGACGAGGGAGCGCCATCTCACCCCTCGCCTCAGGCAGCAGATTGCCTTGAGCCACCCCTGCAGTAAGCGTATCTATGCAGCGCCATCCAGCTAAAGTTACGTGCATAAGTCCGGCAGGAAAAAAATCACAGTCCTAATTTTCCCTTGATAAACTTCCAGGCGTACCTTTATCCAGGTATATTTAGAGATGACCTTTGTGCGTAAGTCCAGCTGAATATCTAGGACAAGTTACTCATGTAACTTTTCCTGGATAAACTCACAGCTAGCTGTGCCATTGAATATTGACCTCATATATAGCTTCTGTTGCTCTCAGGAGCAAGTCACGATCTGAATAATCTTATCCTGAGTAAGAAGCATCAGAAAAGCCCATCAGCTGCTGGACATACAAGTACATTCCCTTCTGTATACCAATAATTTTTAATGTTAAGGAAATGCTATTTCTCTAGATCTGTGCCCAGTGACAGCTGGTGATTTTCCTCTTGACAGAAATTGAGAACCCAGTGGAGAAGATACATCAGATTCGGCAAATCATCATTACCCTCCCACGAGCTGTCGTGGTTGTCATGAGATATCTCTTTGCGTTCCTCAATCAGTAAGTCATCTTAACTCTTCCTTGTCGCTGAGTGGCTAGTGCTGCGCAATTCCTGGATCAGGTCTTCTGCTCCACAAACCAGTCGGGGCTGGGGATGCTGTGATGGTAGTGTTCATGGCCTCTAGAGAAAAGGAGACTTGTTCCTTGCTCAATGGTGACACCTAGTGGCCAAGCACAGGATCCATTCTTAACCAGATTCTGGAGGAGCCATGGTTTGTGGCTCCTGGCTGAACACAGTCACTGTAATGACTGGGCTAAACTGGGGCAGATATGGGGCAGGGGAGGTTGGGCTACAAGCCCAAAGGATTAGGAGGAAACTATTGAGCCAAGAAAAAAAATCCCTTCTTCCTTAGTGTGTTGAACTAATATTAGCCCAGAAGAGTCAAGGGAAGTGACTTTCCAATCTCTTATTGTCTTATCAGTGGAAGACTTGCTTTTGTGGCAGGTAGATTCACATACAGTATCTTGCGTATATCCTGCTGCTTTCTTAATGGGAGGGGCTTTCGTTTTCTTTCCAGTGGCACTGAGGCAAGTTCTGATGGTTCCTTGATCCTTAGAAGCCTCAGTTCCTGGCTAGGAAGAAGGGTCCCGTATGGTCTGAACCCTTGGACATTTCTCACCCTCTTACGATAGCAATACCATAGCAGACTCAACCTTGCAGTTATGAAGGCTGTAAACTCCTGCAAGGGTGACTCGTGTCTCCGGACCTTCACTCAGCATAGGGAGGAAAGGATAATGAAGGGGCCACTCATGTTTCTTACTCAGACATCACGAGGGGCTGTCTTTTTATCCGTCCAGCATTAACCATTTGCTGTAAAGCAGGGAGGGAGAAACCAGGTAGGGAGGGAAAACTTCAAAAGCCATGTCTGTGGGTAATAAAACGCTTTACCTGTGTAAATCAGCATTCTGAAAACTGCGCTCTCCCAATGTGTTTCAAAGTCCGTGCATTCTTTCACAGTGTAGGAACTTTTAGCCATTTTAAGAAGAGGCATTCTCAGGGGTACGGTCAGCTCCAAACTATGTACATTTTGTTCTGTTCAAAAAAAACAAACCCCTGCACCAAAAGCAGGTGTGAACGCTTGCAGGTATTCTTGTTTTGAAGGTTGGTGCAAAGCCTGGGGGTAGAGTATACCGGCAGATTTTGTCCCCATGTAGGAATTGGAGAGCACTATCGCTCTCTCTTTCTGCAGCGATTAATCTTTGCTTATTCATTTGCCACAAACCCAGCCAGGCATGAGAGAGCTATGCCGCTGGGTTTTGTTATTTATGTGCTGGGTCCTGTATCTGACCTAATTATTTTCCTGTCTTGTGGTCCTCCTCCTGTTTCAGTGCTCTGAGCACTGTACAGAGGCGTTGCAATAAGCTGCTTAGTACATGCTGCAGATTTAAGGCCTGCTCTCTTCTAGCTTGTCACAGTATAGCGATGAAAACATGATGGATCCCTATAACCTCGCCATCTGCTTTGGACCAACTCTGATGCCCATTCCAGATGGACAAGATCCTGTCTCCTGCCAGGCTCATGTCAATGAGGTCATCAAAACTATCATTATCCACCATGAGGCCATCTTTCCAAGCCACAGGGAGCTGGAGGGTCCCATGTATGAGAAATGTATGACTGGCAGCGAGGACTACTGGTATGTATTGACATTTATTTATATAACTGAACACGTAACCGTGATTGTACGAAAGTCTGCTCTCCAGAAGTGCAGGCATTAGATGTGGATGCATGATATTTATTTAAAGATTTTTATGTACCGACATACACTTTGAGTCTCACATCGGTTTACATGAAACATGAACTTGGCATAGTAATGCTTTACAGGGAACTGGTAATATATACAAGTAACTTGAAACAGTATAAATGCGAACACAGGAACTTAGTATTCTTTTAGGGAAAGGGAGCTGACGTTTCACAGTCTACATCCCTACCACTCGGGTCTCGTATAATGTATTTTGCTGTGATGACTTAGGATGAGCTTCTTACCTCTAGGGCTGGATGGCTTATGGGAATGGCACAAGGATACAGACTTTTATTTCCAGGACATTGGTTCAAATCTGTAATGACCAAAAGTCTTTATCATCTGACAACCATTTAGTGGCATTGGTGACGTGGTCTCTGTTCAGTTCTCTGTATTTTTTTCTCTGATAGAATTTATCTGTTCATTTATAAATATATTTAGACTTCCTTCCCGGTTTGAAAATCTCCCAAAATGGTTTATAAGATCAACATGCACAATTAATTAACAAACAGCAAAATGAACAGATGGACGATGAAGTGATAAGAGATTAGGGCAGCTAACAGATTTGGCAGCCCAGTAATAATGGGAGATTTTAACCACCCCAATATTGACTGGGTAAATGTCACAGCAGGACGTGCTGTGGAGATCAAGTTCCTGGATGAAATAAATGACTGAAATAAATTGAGCAGTTGGTACAGGAAATGATGAGAGGGGGAGCCATTTTAGACCTAATTCTTAGTGGAACGCAGGATTTGGTGTAAGAGGTAACGATGGTGGGGGCCACTCGGCAACTGTGATCAATCAAATTTGACTTAATGACTGGGAGAACATTAAGTAAATCTACAACTCTAGCATGAAACTTTCAAAAAGGAGACTTTGCTAAAATGAGGAAAATAGAAAAAACTGAAAGGTGAACATAAGAACATGCCATACTGGGTCAGACCAAAGATCGATCAAGCACAGCATCCTGTTTCCAACAGTGGCCAATCCCGGTCACAAGTACCTGGCAGGGTCCCAAAAAGTCATTAGATTCCATGCTTTCCATATGCATGTGTTGGTTGCATTAATTGCTTTGTTGGTACTGGAGAATGGAGTAATTCCCATTGCTGTGGTTAATGACATAACCTGCATTATTATTTTTCTCTGTTTTTCAAATATTTGGTCTGATGATCTGCAGTACAGGGTGGACGAGATTTCGTGTTGAGGGGAGAGGGCCCCCTAAGGCACAATTACGATGACCCCTGCTTCTTGGTTAAATACAGCTTCTTTTGCAAACCTAATTTTGTATTTTGGGTTTTGTTTTTTTTTTTTCAAAGTCTTGGTTGGCCAAAGGGAAGAAGTTACTACTGGGGAGAGATGGGAGGATTTGGGGGGGAAAGAGGGTAATTTGCAATTTAATATTGAATTGCGTAACTAGGTGATTATTATTGTAAGGGTGGGGGGAGGCCTAGGCTGTGAGACTTTTCATTCCTGGTTGAGTTCTCTATGAATTCCTTTAATCTACATGGTGATGGCTTTCTTTGATTGTGGGTAAATCACTTAAATGCATCTCTTGGAACTTATGTGGCACAGGCACAACAGTGAAAAAATATAAGTTGTTAAAAGCTGTGCAGCATTTTCACGCTGACACACTATAGCTTTACTGCAGGAGACCCGCTTAGCAGATTTAGTACATATTAAGCGTTGACCAAAGTGGGTGGGGGGATGCATATAATGCCTCAACTTTATCTCAGAGAGCAGGAGTGGCAATACTACTCCACAAAACTCTACATTTTCAACTGCTTAAAACAGTTAAAGATACGGAGGGCAGATATATTTTTATAGAAGGCTATTTATTTGGAATTCAAGCTCTGTTGGGAAGTGTTTATGCTCCTAATAACTATTCTCAAAAGTTTTTTTTGCAAAGGTGATAAATCTGCTATCTCAGTATTCGCATATTCCCATCCTTTTAGGAGGAGATTTTAATATTGTTCCAGAACCAGCAATTGATGCACCACAGGAGAGGGGCATTTCTTACTTGTGCCACCATTTACATTTGATAGATGTGTGGAGGAACCTCCATCCTCTGGAGATTTATTTTACCCACTATTCCAGGGCACATGAAACTAAAACCAGACAGGATTATGTGTTGCTCTCTGAGAGGTTTTTTTTATGTGCTGAGAGAGGTCCTCTGGAAATTTCTGACCATGCACTGGTGTGAGTGACCCTGAATGGCTTTACTAATCCCACTGCTCATGGTCCATGGAAGTTCCCCCCATATTTGTTTCAAGACCAAACCTTCCATTCTTACCTCATTGAACATAAGAACATGCCAAACTGGGGCAGACCAAGTGTCCATCAAGCCCAGCATCCTGTTTCCAACAGAGGCCAAACCAGGCCATAAGAACCTGGCAAGTACCCAAACACTAAGTTTATTCCATGTTACCGTTGCTAGTAATAGCAGTGGCTATTTTGTCAACTTAATTAATAGCAGGTAATGGACTTCTCCTCCAAGAACTTATCCAGTCCTTTTTTAAACACAGCCTCACTAACTGCACTAACCACATCCCCGGCAACAAATTCCAGAGTTTAATTGTGCATTGAGTGAAAAAGAACTTAGTTTGAGTGAAAAAGAACTTAGTTTTAAATGTGCCACATGCTAACTTCATGGAGTGCCCCCTAGTCTTTCTATTATCTGAAAGAGTAAATAACCGATTCACATCTACCCGTTCTAGACCTCTCATGATTTTAAACCCCTCTGTCATATCCCCCCTCAGCCGTCTCTTCTCCAAGCTGAAAAGTCCTAACCTCTTTAGTCTTTCCTCATAGGGGAGCTGTTCCATCCCCTTATCATTTTGATTGGAAAGAATTTGAGGAATTTAATAAAGAATACAAAGATAGTCCTCTGCTGTTTTGGGAGACGGCAAAGGCTGTACTGAGGGGAGAAGTATTAGCCTATACAGCTAAAAAGAGGAAATTGAGAGCTAAATAGATGATAAACCTGGAAAAATAATTTAGATCAGACAAAAAAAATATTTACCACTAGTCCCATTTCTGAACATAAATCACAGTTTTTGGTCACCCAAGCTGCTTTAAATACATTAATACACCAGCACACAAAAAAAAAAGCCTCTTGTATTACAAATATAAATTCTTTCTGCAATATAAATTCGTTCACAATTAAAATGGGAAAACCCATATAGACTCCATGAAATCACATGAGGGTCATTTGATTCGGAACTCTGAAAGGATTGGGGACATTTTTTCTGCATATTATAAAAATTTGTACACCCTGGTACCAACCTAATGACCCCGAGGCAGTAGAGAACTATCCAAAATCAGTTGGTCTCCCTAAGTAAACAGGCATCCATTGATCGTTCTTTACAAATGCATTTAGGTTCTTCACTTATATGTTCTAGTGCCAAAAAGGCTTTTGATAGAGTAAATTGGGCGTATTTATTTGTCACTTTTTGCACTTATGGATTCCAAGGCTATTCTTGGTACTGTACACACATCTTATATAATCAACCAAGAGCACGAATATCAGTAAATGGGGAATTTTCGGAGAATTTTGTTTTGCAGCGGGATTCTCGACAAGGGTGTCCCCTGTCCCCCATTCCTTTTTGCATTACCTATGGATCCGTTTCTGCGCAAAGAATCCATGAATGATCATACCCCTGGAATTTCCATGGGGGCTGGTCCCTTTAAAATCCCTCCTTTTGCAGACGACTTGATTTTTCATATTTCTGTTCCGCAGTCTTCTTTTAGCTTTTGTTCCAGGTGCTTTCTTGTTATGGTAGTGAGGCAGGCTTAAAGTTAAACCTGGACAAATCCGAGGCAATGGCTGTTGAGAAATGGAGTGGAAAAAGACTGGGAGGGGGACTTCCTATTAAAATGGACAAAACATGTAATGAAATATTTGGGCATATGGCTCCCTGATCAGCTACATTCATTGTATTCTACCAATGTCTCCAAATTGCAATTGGCCAGACGGTAAGCGCTGAGCCCAGGTAAGTTAAAAAAAAAAAAAAAAAGAGAGAGAAGAAGATTTACCTCATGATTCAGAGACGTTGGAGGGGTTTTCGGTAAGACTTCCTCCGGTCTCTTGCATGGTGCGCTGTACTGACATTATTTCCAATCCTGTTGGGGTAAGGGGAAGTGGGCTTCCAAGTGGGTTAAGTGGCCCCCCCCTAGTGGGCTAGGTCCCGCTTTAGGCTTGGTTGGCACACTGCGTGGTAGGCCGCAGTGGCACCATCTTGCATGCGTCTTCGTGCATGCCATATTGCCCTCCATAGAACGTCGGTACGCACAGTGCGTCAGCTCTGTGCACGCTCTGCACGCATAACATCGGGCGCATACATACGCCCATAACCACTAAGCAAAGAAATCGGGTAAAGCTGGGCACACGGGCTGTGTGTGTGCCTCGCTGCATACCACCTAGGTGCCCTAAATCTGTGCGCATAAATGTTTAAGCACAAGCCGATAGAACGCACAGTTACCACTGCCAATGTCTCTGGCAGCCAAGAAACATAAGCGCCTTTCTCTCTGTGCTGCTTGTCATATTAGGCCTTCACAGTCTGACCTGGATTCTATCTTATGTCAGCACTGTGATGAAACTCAGGGACTCCCTGGACTTTGCTAAGCCTGACTCCTCCCATTCAGAGGATGGGTTTGCAACAGCCTTAACTGGAAGTACCCCGGATCTGAGTACCCCCGTGACTGGGTCATCCATGGGAGAGGGAAAATCTGCGGCACCTACCCCAGTACCTCCTGGGCTAGGCATGGATCCAGCTGCCTTCTCTTGGGTGGAATTTTTCCAGAGCCTTCAAGCCTTCTTACAGGTGCAGTCTGCTCCCTCACTTGCCCCTGTCTGGACAGAACCTCAGCAGGTAAGCCCTCCCTCTCCCAGTACTATCGGCAGACCTCAAGGCATGCCTCACCTCACCAAGGGTATCCCTGGCAGGAACCCAGGCGGCATGAACGAAGAGGAGGATACAGATTTCTTGGAAGATGGGGAAATTCCCCTTGGGTTGGAACTGTATGGAACCATGTCGCGGTTTTTTCATAGAGACGAATTGCCGGCCTTGGTTTCCCAGACCCTGAAGACTCTGTGTTGTGTGTCCCGGCTGCGCTGGTGTCGCAACCGGGCCTGCTCACCTCTGGCTTCCCTCCGCTGGCTCTGTTCCGTCCTCCCTAGCTGCTACAGCCAACTCTCGGCTTCCCCAGCGCCTGCCCCAAAAGCCTCCAGCTTCACAGGCCTCACAGCGGAGCTCCCACAGGTGCTCCGCATCCTCGGCGTCCTTGGCCCCGCCCCTAGGCGCGCGTGTGGCCGACGCTTCTGCATGTAAAGGACCCAGGGCGGGAGCCTCGGCTCGGATGCTTTCCGATGATGTTATATAGACCCTGAATGTAAGGTGAGGTCCTTCCCTCAGTTCCTCGCCTTGGCAAACAGGTCGTCACACTTGTGTGAAACTAGTTGCCGTCCACTGTTCCTGCATTCCTTGATCCTGTGCTTGTTCCAGTGTTCCTGCATTCCTGTGCTTGTTCCAGTGCTCCTGTGTTGCTGTGGTCCTCCTGTGTCTCAGCGTCTGTTCTTGATTGCTGTTCCACGTTCCACTACCCAGGTTGTAACTCCTCGGATTGATACTCGGTACTGACCTCGGCTTGCCTCTGACTACGTTTGGACCGCTGCCTGGAACTGACCTCTGCTTGCTACTGACCACGCTCGAACTGATACCTGGAACTGACCTCTGCTTGCCACTGACGTCGCTCGGACTGATACCTGGAACTGACCCCTGCTTGCCACTGACCACGCTCGAACTGATACCTGGAACTGACCCTTGCTTTGGCTGACCACTCTCTGATGGATACCCTGGCTTTGACCCTTGCGCTCCATTCAGACACTCTCTTTGCTACTCCTGTGACCACCAGGCCTGCCTGTTCTGATGCTACCCATGGCCTTCTGCAAGCTAGACCAGTAGGCATTGCCTATCCTACCCAGAGGACCTTCAGTTCCTGCCTTGTACCCGTGGTCTCCAGTACTCTGGGTTCTGGTCTAGCTCGCCTGTTCGACAGCCACGCAGCTCTACTCTTGGTGGGCACACCTTTCCTTCATCTCTTCGGGAGACCTCCAGAAGCCCACTTGAGCCCAGGCAGTCTGGCAATCCAAGGGCTCAACCCGCGGAACCCCTAGACCGATATTGGTGAAGCTCCAGTCAGCCTCTGACTCCTTGTGTGCTCCGCCTCCTGGGATCCCTCAGAGGGCCGTACCAATCCTGTGCCAGGCCAAGGGTCCACCTCCAGCGCAACACTCTGGGAGTCCTTGGGACTGGTTCTATGATGGAACCAAAGAAGAATCCAATTTTGATCTCCCTACGGAAAGCCTCTTGTTATTTTCCAGTATTGGAAGCCATCCAGCAGTTGATTGACCTGGAATGGGATGCCCCGGAAGCAGGTTTTAAAGGGGAATGAGCATTAGAAGCTCTAAACCCACTGGATCCGGCAGTGAGAGAGCGTTTGCGTTTCCATAAAGTGGATGCACTGGTCTGTGCTGTCTCCAAGCGAACAACTATCCCAGTGGAAGGAGGAGCGGCCTTAAAGGATACACACAATAGATGGATGGAGTCCATCCTTAAACAGTCCTTTGACATGGTAGCAATGACCTTGCAGATTAGTTCTTGTTGTGCCCTCATAGCTCGTTCATGCCTACTCCTCTCTTAGGAGGTGGATGATTCAGGGATGAATTCCAGAGCGGTTATGGAACACACCACCACCTTTTTAGCTGATATGGGCGTACTTCAGCCAGAGGAGTGGCCTAGTGGTGATGGCCAGAAGACAGCTATGGCTGTGGAATTGGTCAGCAGATACAACCTCCAAGGCAAATCTTACAAAGATGCACTTTAAAGGATCACTCCTTTTCGGAAGTGAATTGGAAAAAACTGGCCAGTAAATGGGACGAATCTCCAGTTCCCTGGCTACCAGAAGATAAGAGAAAGCAGTTACAGTGCCCCTCACCTATGAGGGGTCAATCCAGGGACTCCCATGTTTTCGCCCTTACAGAAATGCAACATTTCAGAGGTCTCAGTCCTTTGGGAGGTCTCAGCCTTTCTTAGTCGACAACCCAAGAGAGGGGTAGGCTTGGGTTCAGGTTTGAACCGAACCCCCAATTGAAATTTTGCCAACCCACCCTTGGAATGGGGAGATAGGGGGTTGACTGTCCCTCTTCTACCAGTGGTGGGTTGAGATCACTTCAGACGATTGGGTATTGGAGGTCATACGAGAAGGATATGCTCTGGAATTTCACAGCACTCCTCGGGATATATTCATGATGACTCCTTGCCTCTCCCAGCACAAGAAGCAGGCAGTGGAGACTACTCTTTTAGAGCTCCTCAGGATGAGAGCTATAATCCCAGTACCTGCGCCCCAGGAAAATATGGAGGAGTATTCCATCTATTTCATCACACCCAAGAAGGAAAATTCCTTTTGCCCCATCCTGGACCTCAAGAGCGTCAACTGACATCTATGAATGAATCATTTCCGCATGGAAATTCTCCGCTCCGTGATAATGGCCATACAATCGGGACAGTTCTTAACCTTCCTGGACCTATACGAGGCCTATCTACATATTCCAATCCGTCAAAACCAATATTTCCTACCCTTTGTGGTACTGGGTCACCATTATTAGTTCTGGCCATTGCCCTTTCGCCTAGCCAGCACCCTCAGAACATTTTCTAAGAGTATGGTCGTAGTGGCAGCATTGAGAAGAGTACTTGGACGACTGGTCCGGGCCAAGTCTGTGCAAGAGAGTCTCCAGGTGAACAACAGGGTGACCTCCTTGTTTCAGGAATTTGGCTGGGTCGTAAACCTGGACAAAAGCAGTCTCAAGCCCTCCCAGTCCTTGGAATATCTGGGAGTCCGGTTCGACACCAAGCAGGGCAAGGTCTTCCTTCCGACCATGCAGATAAGTACAATACACCCAACAGTGTGGAGCTATCTTTAAGTTCTCGGTTTGAAGGTGGCAACCCTGGAAGTAGTGCTGTGGGCGAGGGCACACATGCGACCACTTCAATGCTCACTACTGTCACTTTGGAACCCGCAGTCTCAAGACTATTTGATTCGCCTCCATTTATCGATGGGAGTATTCTCTTGGCTCCAGTGGTGGCTGCAGGAAGCTTATCTGAGCAGGGGTGAACCCCGTCCTCTCTGAACTGGCTGGTCCTCACAACAGATCAAGCCTCGGGGCTTGGGAGTTCATTGTCAGGAACTGACGGCCCAGGGACGTTGGACCGAGGAGAGGGCCCCTGGAACATCAACCGCCTGGAAGCCCGGGCAGTCAGATTGGCATGTCTACAATTCAGCCACAGATTCCAGGATCAAGTGGTCTGAGTAATGTTGGACAATCAATGATGGTAGCCTAAATCAACCGCCAGGGTAGAACCAAGAGCTAGCAAGTGTCACAGAAGATAGATCTCCTTATGGAATGGGTGAAAATACATCTAAGATGATCTCAGGCTCCCACATCGCAGGAAAGCATGAGAGCAGACTTTCTAAGTAGGGAGAGTCTGGATCCAGGAGAATGGGCATTGTCAGCCAAAGCCTTTCAGCTGAAGGTAGATCGCTGGGATCTCCCGTCCCATCGACCTGCTGACCACATCCCGCAATGTAAAGGTTCCCCGATTTTTCAGTCATAGAAGAAATCAGCGGTCCCTGTGTCTCGATGCTCTCGTTCAGACCTGGCCAGAAGAAGAGTTGCTATATGCCTTCCTTCCATGGCCCCTGCTGGGCAGGGTCATTTGCAGAATCAAGCACCACAGGGGATTAGTCCTACTAGTAGCTCCAAATTGCCCCAGGAGTCTGTGGTACGCGGACGTGCGTAGACTCCTGGTGGAGACCCCCCTGTGCCTCCCACCACACAGGGGCCTGCTACAGCAAGGACTCGTCCTTCATGAGGATCCGACTTGAGAGGGCTTGCCTGATGAAGCGAGGATATTTTGTAGCAGTAATTGCTACCTTTTTCCGTGCTTGGAAGTTCTCTACATCCCTAGCGTATGTGCAGGTCTGGAGAGTATTTGAGGTCTGGTGCAAGGAATGCAATGTCCCCTCCCCAGGCGGTCAAAATCCCACTAATTCTGGAATTTTTGCAGGACGGCTTGAATAAAGGTTTGATCCTTAACTCCTTGAAGGTCCAGATAGCGTCTCTCTTCTGTTTCAAGGGCAAGGGGAATGGAACCCACATGTCAGCTCATCTGGACGTGGCCCATTTTCTGAAAGGGGTGAAGCACCTCCAGCCACCCCTACGGTAGCTGGTTCCCTTGTGGAATCTTAATCTAGTACAGAAATATATGGTAGGGCCCTCCTTTCGGCTACTGCGCAGTCCTTCCTTGCATTTATTAACCTTGAAAACAGTGTTCCTGGTGGCTATATGTTTGGCATGTTGCATCTCTGAATTGCAGGCATTGTCGTGTCGGGAACCATTTCTCAGGATGACTCCAGGAGCATTACAGCTTTGTACCTTTCTATCCTTCTTGCCCAAGGTAGTCTGAGTTTTATTTGAATCAGTCCATTTCTTTGCCATCTCTAGATAAGCACAAGGATGCGGAAGAATACCGCCTCCTCCGTTATTGAATGTCAGTTGACTTTTGGTGCTGGAAGTTTCAGAACTGGTCCGAAAGATGGATCGCCTGTTTGTCCTTCACAGTGGAAGGAAAACACAAAAATAGATGCCTTGATCTTTTTCAATATTTATTAAAACAGAGACGTGTTCATAAAATGCTCGACTCGGGCCGAGTTTCGCAGCTCAACAGCCGCTGCCTCAGGGGCTTGAACACTTCAAAGTCATAAGTGAAACTCAGTAATGTAGTTTCATCCAGTGTACAATCATTGTGTGTCAGCAATGCATAAAACAACTTTCAAATCAGCGTACAGCATCACATAAGCAGAGACGGCATGCTGTACGCTGATTTGAAAGTTGTTTTATGCATTGCTGACACACAATGATTGTACACTGGATGAAACTACATTACTGAGTTTCACTTATGACTTTGAAGTGTTCAAGCCCCTGAGGCAGCGGCTGTTGAGCTGCGAAACTCGGCCTGAGTCGAGCATTTTATGAACACGTCTCTGTTTTAATAAATATTGAAAAAGATCAAGGCATCTATTTTTGTGTTTTCCTGACGGCTATTACAGATCACCTACCTCTTTGTTTTCTTGGACCTTCACAGTGGAAGGAAGCAGGATGAACCAGCTTTGCAGACTACCATAGCTTGCTGGATTAAGGAGGTGGTCACGGGAGCCTATGTGGAGGCTGGAAAGCCATTACCTTCTCAGGTTAAAGTTCATTCCACTAGGGCTCATGGGCGGAAGCTAGACTGCTGTCGCTCGTCGATATCTGCCGAGCGGCAATGTGGTCCTCCTTGCACACCTTCTCCATGTTGTATCGCCTGGACATACAGGCCAGAGAAGACGCAGCCTTTGCAAGGGCAGTGTTAACCGGACTGTGGGCAGCCTTCCACCCCGATTGGTCCTGAGTCCATCTAGCTACACGCTAGAAAGTGGAGAAATTACTCACCTGATAATTTCATTTTCCTTAGTGTAGACAGATGGACTTAGCATCCCGCCCACGGCTGCCCAAGTACGGTGCCAAGGATTTGCCAGTGGAGTGGATATCGATTCCAAGAGACTATGGGTAAGCCTTCATCCAGTCCCTAGATCAGGGCATCTGTAATCTTACTGGGTTCAGTGTTTATGTCTGAGTACAGTTATGGTTATCCATTTTTAATCAAGTTTTTTTGATAGTATGTCCATAGTGGCTTTTTTAGAGAATACTGGAGGGCTGAGGTCACTGCAGGGGTATATGTAGGGTGACATCAGCTTTGAAATCTGACTCCATCTCCAAGTGCTGGCAGGGGAGCATAACCCTATTGGTCCTGAGTCCATCTGTCTACACTAAGGAAAACAAAATTAACAGGTAAATAATTTCTTCATTTGGAGCTCTTAATTGGGAAGATGAGCTCTGCTAAAGCAAAGGAAATAGATATTTGGATGCCTTATATAACTTTTTTACCACTCAGAGCTTGAAGCATCGTCTTGAACAATTACCGACTATCCTTTGCTATAATATTAGCTGGTCGGCTATCTATAATTGTAACTCGGCAGGACGGGGAGGAGGGATATAATATGTTGGGGTTGTTCCTGTTATTTTTTATTCTTTGTACTTACTGTATATGCATGGAGAGCTCAGAGTTACAGCTACCATGCACTGTGTATTTATTTGTTCTATGAAATTCAATAAATAGATTTAAACATAAAAATACCATCATGGAAGCCCAGTCCAGATGTATTCCATGCAATAAAAAAAGTGGAAGGAAGGCTAGATGACTGCCAGCATGGTTAAAAGGTGAGATAAAAGAGGCTGCTTTAGCCAAAAGAACTTCTTTCAAAAGTTAAAAAAAAGAATCCATCTGAGGAAAATAGGAAAAAGCACAAGCATTGGCAAATTAGATGTAAAACATTGATAAGGCAGGCTAAAAGAGAATTTTAAAAGATGGCTTTAGAGGCAAAAATTCAAAACTTTTTAGAATATATCCGAAGCAGGAAGCCTGCGAGGGAGTTGGTTGGAAAGTTAGATGATTGAGGGATTAAAGGGACACTTAAGGAAGATAAAGCCATCGAGGAAAGGCTAAATAACTTCTTTGCTTCGGTGTTTACTGAAGAAGATGTTGGAGAGTTACCTGTGCTGGAAGCTGTATTCAATGGCAATAATTTAGAAGAACTGATACAAATCTCAGTGAAGCTGGAAGATGTAAAAATGTAGATTGACAAACAAAAGAAACAATAAATTGCCCCGACCAGATGGTATATTCCCCAGAGTTCTGAAAGAACTCAAAAATGAAATTGCAGATCTGTTACTGGTAATTTCTAACCTATTGTTGGGATCGTTTGTCATACCTGAAGTTTGGAGGTTGACCAATGTAAACCCAAAATGGCTCCGAGTCGATCCAATGAGTCTGACTTCAGTGCTGGGAAAAATCATGGGAACTATTCTAAAGAACAAAATCCAGAACATATAGAAAGACATAACCAGCATGGATTTACACAAGGGAAATCTTACCTCACCAATCTGTTACATGTTTTTTAAAGGGTTAATAAACGTGGATAATGGTGAGCTGGTGGATGTAGTATATTTGGATTTTCAGAAGGCCTTTGACAAAGTCCCCTATTAGAGACTTGAGAAAATTAAAAAGTCACAGGATAGAAGGCAATGTCCTGTGGTGGATTGCAAACTGGTTAAAAGATAGGAAACAGAGAGTAGGACTAAATGGTCAGTTTTCTCAGTGGAGACAAGTGAACAGTGGAAGGCCTCAAGGATCTGTACTGGGGCCAGTGCTTTTTAATATATTTATAAATTATCTGGAAAGGAGAATGATGAGCGAGGTGCTCACATTTTGCAACAACACAAAATTATTCTGAGTTGTTAAATTACAAGCAGACTGTAAATAAACTTCAGGAGGACCTTGTGAAACTGGAAGACTGGGCATTTATATGGCAGATGAAATTTAATGTGGACAAGTGCAAAGTGATGCACATGGGGAAAAGTTACTCACATGTAGTTACACAATGTTAGGTTCCATATTAGGAATTACCGCCCAAGAAAAGGATCTGGTGCCATAGTGGACAATATTTTGAAATCCTTGGTTCAGTATGTAGTGATGGTCAACAAAGTAAACAGAATGTTAGGAATTATAAGGAAAGGAAGGGAGCATAAACAGTGAATGACATAATACCTCTGTATTGCTTCATGGTGTTAAGAGTAGTAGTAGTAGTAGTAGTAGTAGAAGAGTACTGTGTGTAGTTCCTGGGCACCACATCTCAAAAAAGATATAGTTGCATTTGAAAAGGTACAGAGAAATGCAACCAAAATGATAAAGGGGATGGACCGGCTCCCCTAAGAGGAAAGGCTAGGGCTGTTTAGCTTGAAGAAGAGATGGCTGAGGGGGGATATGATAGAAGAGTATAAAATCATGAATGGAAAAGAATGGGTAAATGTGAATTGGTTATTTACTTTTTCAAAAAATAAAAAGACTAGGGGGATACTCAATGAAGTTAGTAAGTAGCATATTCAAAACAAACTGGAGACAATTCTTTTTCATTTAACACACAATTAAGTTCTGGAATTCATTGCCAGTGGATGTGGTTAAGGCAGTTAGCATCGCTGGGTTTAAAAAAGCTTAAGACAAGTTCCTGGATGAGAAGTCAATAAACTGTTAATAACCAAGTAGACTTAAGGAATAGCCACTACTTATCACTGCATGATAGTAGCAAGGAATCTATTTACTGTTTGGGATCTTGCCAGGTACTTGTGACCTGGATTGTCCATTGTTGGAAACAGGATACTGGGCTTGATAGACCTTAAGTCAGAACTCAGTTTCGTAAATTCTTATGTTCTTATGTTCGGTACCTAAAATCATAAATGTGCTTTGTGAGAATAAGATACTTAGCATTTACGATTGCATCTGCTCTATGACTCAGTTTTGTGGAGAAAATTCTTTACATATAACAGAAAAAGAAATCTTAAAATCACTATTAGGCTTAGACCTTGACTTCCTGCTCATGACTTCATCGGATCATGGCCAGTACCTGATGCAGGGAGGACAGACCCTGAACCCTTGCAGGCAAAGTTATCCTTTTTTCACAAAGTAACTTTTATTAGTGCAAGGAGACTCCAACAAAATGTGGGGAAACTCGTGGAGGTTGTGGTTGAGTCACCTTGACAAAGGAGTTCAGTTTGATGCTGGGCTCCAGAGCTTGTGACACTGACTCTCAAATTCTCCTTTGCCTGCAGTGATAGCCCCCACAGTGAACCAGGCACCATTGATGAAGCAGATCATGACAATGGCACAGAATTGCACACCAGCGATGATGGTGAGTCAGCACACACAGAAGATGCATTTGCTTCTCTATAAAAGTTTGATTAACTTTTGCATTGACATATTACAAAAAACAAAGTCTATTATTATTATTATTACTGTTATACTCTCCTGGCGGTGTAGTCCAAGTGATCCCAGACAAGCCAACACAAGCATATGTAGATCTGTTTTCAAAGGATCAAGGCACCTAAAGACAGATATCAATATTCAGCAGGCCGGTGAGCAGGAAAGTTACCTAGATAACTTTACCTGGATATTCAGCAGAACATACTCAGCTAAAGTTTCATGGGTAGCTCTACATGATATTCAGCGGAAGATGCCCAGCTAAAGTTACTCGGGTAACTCTATCTGATATTCAGCAGAACATGCCCAGTTAAAGTTATATGGGTAACTCTATCTGATATTCAGCAGAACATGCCCAGCTAAAGTTACATGGGTAACTCTATCTGATATTCAACGGAACATGCCCAGGATGAGTATTTTTCCAAAAAGACTTACCTGGGTAACCTTAGCTGTGAGGCACTGAAGATCGGTGCTCACTGGCTAAAGTTTAACCTTCTCCTAGCACCTCCTTTTTTTTTACCTGGCTAAATTTTGTGGCTGAGTTACCCACACAAAATTTAGACTGGGATCAGAGGGGAAACTTTGAAATTTCGGTGTCACATAATGCCTCAGCGCCACCCCTAGCACCCACTCAGGGTAACCCTGTGGCCAAACAGGGGGTCCTTTCAAACACTGCCCAGGCCCACTTGCACCTGTGCACGTGCTCCCTTCCTGGCAACCTGCTACCCACCAACTGGGTTCCTCTTGCCTCTGGGCAAGTTCCCTACTTTCAAGCTATTGCCTGGTGGTTTCTAGGGACACTGAGACACCACACAACCCAAGGGTTACAGATCTCCTAGAACAATACCTATAAATAACAAATACACATATTACTGGGAATGTTAATTAGTTTATTTTTATTTATTTGTTTGTTTTTATATACCAATGTTCAATTAGACATATCACAAGGCAGAGCTAACAAACTAATAAGTTTATTAACAAAAAGTGGGAACAGTGAACAGGGACAGTGCCTGTATTTTTCTTGCCTTATGCGAGTAATATCTGTGCTGCCCCCCTCTGCGCTCCCCTCGATTCATTCAGTCTCTATCCTGGGCCCATCAAATAAAGCCCAGCTCCAGTTTTTAAAAAAACTGTCAACCCCCCCCCCCCCCCCCCCAAACCTATGGATATGGAAGGGTATTAGGTACCCTAGGCAAACCTTACAGCCTTGCAAACACACCACCCATCCACTCCCCTGCTAACACACACTCCTACTCCCTTTACAGACACATACAATTAAATTATGCATTTATAACAAATTTTACATGACAAAACATTCAAAAATACAGTCTTCTGAGGCAAAAATATCACTTACAACATGCATATTATATTTCAAGCACTGCTGTGGTGCCAACCAGAAAACTGAAAAAAGACACTTGGAACTCATATGGAATTAGAATTTTTGTAATGCGTACTGGATATGGGCTTGACCCTCAAAAAATCCATGAATAAACAGAATTACCATTACAGTATAGTAAACCTCCCATACGAAAACAACCCTAACAACCTTATCTATGAAAAGGCAACACTGCACATTTTACACTAGGCCAAAGAACACCAATAAAACTCTTATTAGGAAACCAGACTGGTATAGATCCCTACACAAAAATTACATGCCAGCAAAATACTCACCTCAGTCACATATGCAGAACACAGAGACCTTGACCAAATACAGAATAAAGAGATCAGAAAGTATCAACAGAAATGTGCTGAGAAGAACTGAATAGGAACCCACAACAAGCCAGCCTTTATATGCAGAGCAACAATGGAAAAACAGACAATACCATTTTTCATAAAACATTAAATAATAAAATCAAGAAATATAAAACATCAATTACATTGGTAAATTCATATTCATAAAAAAATATTTCAAACCAGTTAATGTATAGAATATCGAACATTTCCCAAACACCAATAAAATATTTCAAAACATCTCATGAATAAAAATTCCAATAATTTAAAAAATATTCTATTTCACCCAAAAAGATTAAATATTTCAAAAAAGTTGAAACATTAAGTTACACCCAATTATTAAAACTAATAAGGATTAAAAAATCTCCTGCTCTCCATACCTGGGATCCTTTGATTTTCAGTCACCTTAAGATCATCGTGGATTGGGGGAGGTAGGGACGCACAAATTTTATCTTCTCTCTCACAATAGCACATTCATTCTCTCACACATTCCCTCTCTCATACACAGGCTCCCTCTCCCTCACAGATACATCGTGTGTGTGAATGCCTGTGAGAGCCTATAAGTGACACATAGGCTTTCACAGGCACACAAACATAAACACACAGGCTCTCACACAGATAAACACACACACAGGTTCTCATACAGACACACATAGGCTCTCACACAGAAACACACACACTCACACACACAGACTCTCACAGACACACACAGCCTCTCACTTAAACACACATACAAGCTCACACACGCAGCCTCCTGTTGTCTTCGGGCCGTAGTGGGATGAGCTCCACCATGGCCCACCAGCCTTCCTGCTTGTGTGTGTGTGTGGTGGTGGGGGGAGGCGAAAGCTCTGTGTGCCGCAGTAAAGTTGTGTACAAGTGTGCACATGCACTCAAGGGAACACTGGGCCTTTCATTTTCAGCCACACGGCCTTTGTCCTTCGGCTGCCAGTGGCCTCTCTCCTTCTTCAGCCACAATGGGTTAGGCTCCACTGGCAGCCCCATGACCTCTGCTGCTACCGCCAGCTGGTTGCCCCCGGGGTGTGCCATCCCGTGCAAATGCATGGTATGCATACCTAGGCATGCCAGTCCTGACAATGAGTGGATAAAAGATGTAATATGCAAACAGGGACAGGTAAGACAGCAAAAGGTAACTAAACTATTTTACCTTACTTAATAGTGCCTGGGGAGGACAGGAAAAAGGCTGTCCACAGAAGCTAACCAGGGCCTCAGCACAGAGATCTGCTCCCTCTGTACTCCTAGCCAAGATTGGAGAGTTTTAGAACCTTCAGTGCTAGTTCTCTGTCTCCAGAGCCAATCAGTGCACACAGTACTAATAATTACTTCTCTCACCAATGGCCATCTGACTGGTAATGGATTTTTGGCCAGTGGCACTGCAGGATATTTCAGTCTTACATGTCCTCAGGGCTGCTGGGATGTGTATGCTGATAAAGCTTCCTGCTGAATCAAGGCAGTATTCAAAGCCTCTGCTTGAACTACAGTGTAGAAGTCAAATACCATTTGCAGGCCAGCACAGAGGAAATGAGCTCTCTGGGGAAATGTGTCACAGGACAGAAAAATAAACTAGAAAGCATGCAAAAGCCTTGTTTTATCTGGGTAACCAAAAGTTACCCACACAGAGTGATAAAGCCCTTGAATATCGACCTCTTAGATTCCAGGGTTAAAATATTGCCTTGGGCACAGTGGCTAATTATAGCTATATCATTTCACAATGCAGCTATACTTCGCCATTGGAAAAAACGTGCGTTAGAGAAGGCATATTTGGGTTGGGGGAGATTTTTCAGCAAGTACTTAGTCTGCACAAGTAGTTGGTGCAGGATACACAGGTACTTTTTTTTTTTATCCCCGTATCATTTGGCTAATTTTCAAGAGAAACTATCCAGGCAGGTCCTCTTTGAAAATCATCTCCAAGGTGCCTGGGTAAAAATGTATCTGCAGTCCTTGTACCTGTCCAGCTCACTGAATGGACCCCAGAATGACCCAGCACATGTTAGACAGTTACCAGAGGTGAGCTGGATGGCTGGGAGCAGTAGTAGGGTGGTAGCTCAGAGAAGATGTGGAGGGTTGGCTGGAGACATCTGGAGTGTCTCTCTGAGGAAATGGATTTGTAGTCAGGTGTGGTGAAAGGGAGGGAACAGCTGGTACCTCCACATCAACGGGAATTATGAAAGCAATCATTGGTGAGTGAGTTAGCAGGAAACTGTACTCGGCCTGTACTGCATGCACACACAGCAATTAGAAACACTCTCCATCATTCCCTGCACTTACGGTACATTCACTATCAGCGCCTTCCTAATGTTGAGGTCCTGCAGATCTTCATGACATGCAAAGCAGCTTCACTTGCTGTTCATGACATCCCTCTAAGCTTCAGTAACTAGGACAGCTCCTACACAGCAGGAGTTAACCACTTGGGGTGGTTTTGTTTTTTTTTAAGAAAAATCCCATTTAAGAAACAAAACAGTGTCATCCAAAATAACTGGAACTGAAACAATGGCCAGTGGGCCTCTCCCGCTCTTTTCATTCTCATGTATCTGACCCATGACAGAAATACCACTTTGGAGGTGAGGGGTCCCTCGCCAGTGAAAGAATCGGAGGAGGAGGAGGAGGGCGGACAGAGGGGCCTGATGGCCATCATTTTCATTCCCAGTTAATTTGACTGAATCCTTTTATTAACAACACTCCCCACCCACACCTAAGAGGCATCCGCCTCCTTGCCCCCAGACTCCCCCCCACAGTAAGGACCATCCACCTCCTCACAGCAGCTCTGAGTTCTGCCACGGTCAGGGGGCACTTTTACTGGTGAGTGGATGCTCTTGCTGGTAAAACCCTATTGCAAGCCCCTGTGTACATTGTGCATATCTAGGGCAATTTTCAAAGGGGTGGACATGGGCTATTTGGAAACTGCCCACCCTGTACGTGGGTAGAAGGCCATGTCTAGTTCCAGAAGACGCCTTCCCTTACCCGCCTTGCAGTGAAGGTGTCCCCATGGTGGGGTTAGGTCAGAAAAGGTATCCGCAGAGGAAGCAGCTGTAAATCACTGGGGGTTGCTTTTCCGTGGAGTGATTTTTAAAGTGAAATGATGCGCACGCTTTTCCTTTTAAAACTGCTGCAGTGACTGCAGGTAAAAAGCCCCCGTGGAGTTTGCAGTTCTGTGCTTAGGATGTGACTCTTTACCCTACACTGCCAGGCCGATGCAATAAGGTGAACCCAGCCTAGCTCACAAGTTTACTTGCCGTTGGGCTCATGGTTCAGGAATGCAATAATAACATCCGATGCAGCACGGAGCTTGGTGCATCCAAAACACGCGCCCTAACAAACGCACACCGGACAGTGCCCATCGCACTTAAATTCCATGTAGAGGAAGACATTAGCTATTTCTGCCTGATGCAGGAAAGCACACCCAAAGGTTGGGTGCCCAATGCACATTTTTAAACAAAGGGAATTTAGCCCCAGCTCCGGAGGTGAATCCACAGTGTTTATCCCACGCCCCTTTGAAAAATGGTGAAAGATTTCAAAGGGGATTGGATAAGCACTGTGGATCCCTAAAGGCTAGAGGATGGAAATGAAGAAATGAGTGCATCGGGGTAACTTGCTGATGTGGCCGTTAATCCCCTTAACCAATAAGCCACAACTTCATCATTGCTCTCTGCTTCGATGGTAGGGAGAAAGGCGGAAAAGGGAATTAAATATAGACAGGAAATAACTAGGACACTGAATTTTGCGGGCTGGGAAAAATGAACATAGGGGTAACTTGCTGATACGGCTGTTACTACCCTTAACCAATAAGCCTGAAACTCTTGATGCAACTCCAACAGTTCTCTCAACTCCAACATTACTCTCTGCTTCTACGGCAGAAAGGAACAGGGAATTTGGACTCTAACAGCAACCAACAAGGGCCCTGACTTTGACGGCCTGGGAAACTGATAAGAATGGGAGACTTGTATGGCTCAATAGAAACTACCATAAAAACTTCCTGGGCAGACTGGATGGACCGTAGGTCCTTTTCTGCCATCATTTCTATGTTTCTATGAGTAAAGTTAACTCACGGTAAAGGACTCGTGAGAGAAATATAGAAAATATGGTCCTCTGAATTGTGATAAGTGTCCTTGTCTTTAGTATCATCCTGAGTCTTGAATTTACTGCTTCCAGTGGAGAAAAATATATATACATTGATTTGATTTTAAAAAAAGCATACTTTTGTTATGAACGCACATAGCAATGGGCGCCTAATATAATAAATGAAAAAATGAAAATCAGCAAAGTCTATGAACCTCAGCAAATTAACCAAAGAGAAGCGCGCTTTGTTAACGAGCGCACGAATTAGGCACCCGTTGCAATAAACTCCTTTGAATGCTAGAAACACACAATTCTCCCTCAGCGCGCCCTTTCTTAGGCCGCCCCGATTTCACTCTTAGTTGAATAGTGCGTCGGGCGCACGAGGGAGGTGATGCGCGCGCGTGCGTCTTATTGCATCGGCCTGTTGGCGAGAGTCCACATTGACTGAGGGCTTCCTCCTGCTGGGCTCTCACTAAGGGAAGCTCTCCCAGCTTGGCCTCCTCTTTTCCATTCCTGAAATAATTTGCAGTGCTGTGCTTGCTCCTTTATGCCCCAGCTAAGGTGGGTGACCTGTCTCTTGAGAGTCTGATCACTGCGTGCAGCGTAGTCTAATCGCCAATCCCCGCTGTGTGCCCTCCCTTCCCCAGAGGTGGAGCAGATTGAAGCCATCGCCAAGTTTGATTACCTTGGCCGGTCGCCGCGAGAGCTGTCCTTTAAGAAGGGCGCATCCCTCCTGCTGTACCACCGAGCGTCGGACGACTGGTGGGAAGGTCGCCATAACGGAGTGGACGGTCTTATACCTCACCAGTACATTGTAGTACAGGACATGTGAGTACACAGACCACGTTAGTTGGATAAGTTGTCCCAGATATTCAGCCGGATAAACGTCCCGCTGAATATACTCACTTAAAATTATCTGCATGTAAATGGATAGCTTTGAAACCTAATCGGCTGTGCATGAGTATAACCTTGTGTGGATGGATAGCTTGCCACTTACTTGTATATTTTCAAAAGATACCTGGTTAAGTGGCTGCAAAATATAGCAAAAAAACCCCCAAAACATCCCCCAGCCTTCCACCCCTGAAAATACTTACAAATAATTGGGGCCAAATCAACTGATCCATCTCCCACCATCCCAATTTTTAAAAAAGAAAAGCTGTGAGGACCTAGCGCCCTGAGGCCAGACCCCCCACAAAACTGCAGCTTCACGGTTTACCCCTCCCTGCCCACCCGCAACCTCCAACCAATACCTCCGAGCCCTCCTGGATCCGCTCCTCTGGACCTCCCAAACCGTGGCTGGGAGTGGTAAATCTCTTCCCTGCTCCTTGAGCATCCAGCGCTGCTCTGGCAGATACGCTGGAAGTGTACAGTGAACATTATTACCCCACACTTCCCGCCTTGCCGCTAGAACAGTGCTGGGAGTGACAGAGGGAAAGGGACCGCTGCTCCCAGCCCGGGTGTGGGAGATCTGGGTGGGCGCTCGGGGTATCGGCTGGAGGTTATGGGTGGAGAGGGGAGGGGGTTTTGTGCGTGAAAGGGGGAAGGAAGCTAGCCCTTCCAGTTTTATTTCTTTCAAAATGGGAGGGGGATCAGCTGATATGGCCCTAATTATTTGCAAGTCTTTTCGGGGTGAGGCTAGGGGATCAAGCCTAAAGGCTCCAAGGTTGGTTTTTTTTGCTGCTCCTTAACTGGATATCTTTTGAATATATCCGGTTAAGTTGCCAGTTGTTTGGCCACCTGCAGCCGGATAACTTCTACACCATCAGCGTTGGTCTCATTTGTCTCTTCCTGTGCATGCATCGATATTTCAAGATTTTCGGGACGTCAGTTGTTTTATACAAAGTTTGCAGCCGTGCATGTGCTTCAGCTTTTTTCTAATGCTCGCTGCCTTTCATGAAGGTCAGTTTTTTTTATGAGTTGTTGAAGATATATCGTGGAAATTACTATTTTCCATAAAGCGTTGCGTGTTTTTCCTACAGAATTTATACTTCTAACCAAAATGTACTGATTTTCATAATCTTGCCTTTTTCCCCTGAAATGAAATTCTTACTTCTCAAAAAGTCTGCATTGTTTGTGCCAACATTTTGCACATTGCGTTTTTTAAAATTATTTATACAAAATTTGTTTCCAGCGTGGAATTTTTAATAGCAAGCTTTTTTTCCCCCCCCCCTTGTGGCTTTGGTAAGGCGTTAGTGGCCACGTGGTGGGAGACGTTCTGTGGGTGAGACAGGGCAGGCAGGAATTGTCCTGTTCCTGGCTGATTTGTGTCTTGTTTCCGTGTAGGGATGATGCATTTTCGGACAGCCTCAGTCAGAAGGCGGACAGTGAGGCCAGCAGCGGGCCCCTGCTAGATGACAAAGCCTCATCCAAGAACGACCTGCAGTCTCCGACAGATCATGCCATGGACTACAGCTTTGGGGGCGTGATGGGCCGGTAGGAACCCTGACTCCTTCTCTCAAACTGGAACCAGTACGGTGGCAGAACATGAGCTAGTGAGGAAGGCAACAGTTAGAACTCAAGATATCGCACCCAGGTTTGGGCAGATGGCTGTACGTTTAGGGGCAGAGTGGAGTAGCCCTAGTAATTGCTTCTAACATGTGTAGCTCATTCTTAAAAAGAAAGCTCCTCTTTGAAAGTTAATATAAAGTAGAGGGACTAAGAGCACCCACGTGCTGCAGCTGCTGTTTGTGCAGGTGGCTGAGAAAGGGGCACAAGAGTGCATGCATTTTTGTACGTGTGCTGTTGTCTTCCCCCAACCCTTCTCCTCTCTCTGGGATGCCTGCTTATAACCCAGCTGAGAGAGTGCACACTGCGCAACCCCGCACCTACTTTTAGCTGGATTGAGGGAGCATAGTTTTCAAGCATGGAATTTACTTGGGTAGATTGCTATTTACATGCATAAGTGGTTTTGAAAATTGCCCTCCACATCCAGAGCTAAGCAATGCCATGGTGCTAAATCCAGAGAATTAGCACAGGTATATCAGACTGCAGAGTGCCCCATTAATAGCAAATCAGTTCCATGGTGCTAAATCTAGAACATTAGCACAGATATACCAGATTGCAGAATAATCCCATGGTGCTGCATCCAGAGCATTATTACAGATATACCAGACTGCAGAGTGCTCCATTAATAGCACAGTAATCCCATGCTGCTAAATCCAGAGCGTTTACACAGATATACCAGACTTCAGTAATCTCATGATACTAAATCCCAGAGCATTTGTGCAGATATACCAGATTGCAGAGTAATCCCATGCTGCTAAATCCAGAGCATTATTACAGATATACCAGACTGCAGAGTGCTCCATTAATAGCACAGTAATCCCATGCTGCTAAATCCAGAGCGTTTACACAGATATACCAGACTTCAGTAATCTCATGATACTAAATCCCAGAGCATTTGTGCAGATATACCAGATTGCAGAGTAATCCCATGGTGCTAAATCCAGAGCATTTACACAGATATACCAGACTGCAGAGTGCTCCATTAATAGCACAGTAATCCCATGCTGCTAAATCCAGAGCGTTTACACAGATATACCAGACTTCAGTAATCTCATGGTACTAAATCCCAGAGCATTATTACAGGTATACCAGACTGCAGAGCAATCTCATGGTGCTAAATCTAGAGCGTTAGCACAGATATATCAGACCGCAGAGTGCCCCATTAATAGCAAATCAGTTCAGTGGTGCTAAATCTAGAACATTAACACAGATATACCAGATTGCAGAATAATCCCATGGTGCTGCATCCAGAGCATTATTACAGATATACCAGACTGCAGAGTGCTCCATTACTAGCAAAGTAATCCCATGGTGCTAAATCTAGAACATTAGCACAGATATAGCAGTCTGCAGAGTAATCCCATGCTGCTAAATCCAGAGCGTTTACACAGATATACCAGACTTCAATAATCTCATGGTACTAAATCCAGAGCATTAGGACAGATATACCAGACTGCAGAATAATCCCATGGTGTTAAATCTAGAGACTTAGCACAGATATAACAGACTGCAGTGTGCCGCATTGATAGCAAAGTGATCCCATAGTGCCACGCATAAGCAATTAACTATCTGCTTATCTTCTGTTAGACCTTTGCTACCACTTAATCAGCTGGTCCTTATTTTGGACAAAACTAAAATCATAAGTAAATTCCCCTTCAGTGATGCTTCATCTGCCTTTGAGTTTGAAGGCTCTACAGTTACAATATTACCACAAATTTGTAATTTAGATGTGATTTTAGACTCTGAATTATTGATGAAACTTCATTTAAGATTTCTTTTAAAGGCTTCTTTTTTAAGCTTTGTATGTTATGTAACTTAAAGTCCCTGCTTTCTGCTTATGATTTTCATTCAGTATTGCAGGCACTTGTGTTTACCAAGATTGAATATTGTAATTCATTGCTCCTGGCCTTCGTACCACCACATTGAGAGGCTTACAATTTGTGCAGAACTCTGCAGCAAGAGTACTTATAGGCAACAATTCTCATGATCATATAACCCTTACACTGCAAGCTTTATATTGGTTCCTATTGACTGGTGAATTAAGTTTAAAATCATTCTGCTGACGCATAAATTGCTTAATAACAACACAGCCCCCTGAATTGGTGCAATTTTGCATATGTATGTTCCCAGATGTGTTTTGCGTTGTACAAATCATGATCTTTTGGAGGTTCCATCTTTCTGAGTGGTGCGTCTGACAGAGGCACATGACCAAGTGTTTTCTTTTTCTATTTTTTTTTCATTTTTTTCTTATCGAAATTCTTCAAAATAATACAAGAATTATTAAAGAAAACATGGGTTCATACAACAATACCCAAAGTAAACACATATCACCAGTCAACCAACCCATAACAAGTCCACATTAAAGGGGAAGATATACAATCAAAAAATATCAATACAAAGCAAAGAGAGAAAAAACTGGATTACTTTAACATCCAGCAATACCCACTTCAATAGAGAGTTATAAACCCAAGGGCGGTTCTATAATGAGGAAAGGCTAAAGACGGTAGGACTGTTCAGCTTGGAGAAGAGAGAGCTGAGGGGGGATATGTTAGAGGTCTTTAAAATCATGAGAGGTCTAAATGGGTAAATGTGAATTGGTTATTTACTCTTTCGGATAATAGAAGGATTAGGGGGCACTCCATGAAGTTAGCAAGTAGCACATTTAAAACTAATCGGAGAAAATTATTTTTCGCTCAACGCACAGTTAAGCTCTGGAATTCATTGCCAGAGGATGTGGTTAGGGAAGTTAGTGTTGCTGGGTTTAAAAAAGGTTTGGATAAGTTCTTAGAGGAGAAATCCATTATCTGCTATTAATTAAGTTGACTTAGGGAATAGCCTCTGCTATTACTGGCATCAGTAGCATGGGATCTGCTTAGTGTTTGGGTATTTGCCAGGTACTTGTAACCTGGATTGGCCTCTGTTGGAAGCAGGATGCTGGGCTTGATGGACCCTTGGTCTAACCCAGTATGGCAGTTTCTTATGTTCTTAAGAGGCAGGGAGAAGCAGGGTGAGGCGGTTGTTTCAGGTGGCAAGATTTTGAGGTGGCAAAATTGCCCCCTGAAACCTTCCTGCTTCAGCCGCCTCACCCTTCATTCAGGCAAACTTTGGCGGCAGGAAAACCTGCAGTGCTGGTGGCGTGGAGCAGTGACATGCTGGCGGGGTTCCCATTCCCCACTAGCTAAAGGACGATCCAGCGGCAGTGTCGTACTGAGGGGGGGGGGGGGGGTGCGGTCCGCCCCGGGTGACGGCCAGGAGTGGGGTGCCAGCCAGGAGGTTGGCCACGAGCGGAGCCCATCCCGCTCATGGCAGAAGAAGAGGGAGGCCTCTGGGCATTTGGGGTGGAAGCAGGGCCGATGGAAGCTATGGGCCTGAAGCCGGCAACTGCATAAACTTTTCTTCTTCCCACCCGCGTGGCCCGGAAGAGGAAGTGGTGGGTTGGCGTGGGTGGGGGAAAAAGGAAAGGTCATGCAGTTGCGGCCTGAAGCAGAAAAGATCAGCGCGTGTCGTGGGTCACACAAAGAGGCAGCATTAGCGTTTGCATGAGGAGCAGCAACAGCGCTACCCCCCCTTCCCACCGCAAGTGCAGGAAGCAGAGTCGCACCAGCCCCGTGCAGCTTCAAGAAAAATGAAGGGTCATAAGAACATAACATAAGAAAATGCCATACTGGGTCAGACCAAGGGTCCATCAAGCCCAGCATCCTGTTTCCAACAGTGGCCAATCCAGGCCATAAGAACCTGGCAAGTACCCAAAAACTAAGTCTATTCCATGTTACCATTGCTAATGGCAGTGGCTATTCTCTAAGTGAACTTAATAGCAGGTAATAGACTTCTCCTCCAAGAACTTATCCAATCCTTTTTTAAACACAGCTATACTAACTGCACTAACCACATCCTCTGGCAACAAATTCCAGAGTTTAATTGTGCGTTGAGTAAAAAAAGAACTTTCTCCGATTAGTTTTAAATGTGCCCCATGCTAACTTCATGGAGTGCCCCCTAGTCTTTCTATTATCTGAAAGAGTAAATAACCAATTCACATCTACCCGTTCTAGATCTCTCATGATTTTAAACACCTCTATCATATCCCCCCTCAGTCGTCTTTTCTCCAAGCTGAAAAGTCCTAACTTCTTTAGTCTTTCCTCATAGGGGAGCTGTTCCATTCCCCTTATCATTTTGGTCGCCCTTCTCTGTATCTTCTCCATCGCAATTATATCTTTTTTGAGATGCGGCGACCAGAATTGTACACAGTATTCAAGGTGCGGTCACCATGGAGCGATACAGAGGCATTATGACATTTTCCGTTTTATTCACCACTCCTTTTCTAATAATTCCCAACATTCTGTTTGCTTTTTTGACTGCCGCAGCACACTGAACTGACTATTTCAATGTGTTATCCACTATGACGCCTAGATCTTTCTTGGGTTGTAGCACCTAATATGGAACCCAGCATTGTGTAACTACAGCAAGGGTTATTTTTCCCTATATGCATCACCTTGCACTTATCCACATTAAATTTCATCTGCCATTTGGATGCCTCCGTCTGTCGCAGAGATTGAAGGAGGAAGCTGCTGCTGTACTTCTGATGGGGAGCAGGGTAGGACATGAGAGAGAGAGTGTTTTTATGTCTGTGTGTGTTAGAGCATGTCTGTGTGTCTGTGAGTGTGTATGGGAGTGAGGGAGGGTGCATGTTTGTGTGTGAGAGAGGGAGCCTGTGTGAAGGAGAGGAGAACCGGAGATCACCGGGGAGGAGGAGGGGTGGAGAAGTGAATCTGGGGGGGGGGGGGTAGGGAGATGGAGAAGTGAATTTGGGAGGGAAAGGGGATGGAGAGTGAGTTTGGGGGGGGTGGGACAGGGATGGAGAAGTGAATTTGGGGGGGACGGGGATAGAGAAGTGAATCTGGAGGGGAGTGCCAAAGAAAGTATCCACCCCGGGTACCAAATACTTTAGGTACGCCACTGTCCAGAGGCCAAAGAAGAGTCACTGTGGTGCCACCAGCATTTCCCCCACAGCTGGTGGCAGGAAAGGGTCTAAGGTGCCGCCAGTGTTTTCCCCGCAGCCGGCAGCAGAAGAGGCCTTGCTGTGCAGCCAGTGAAAAGGTCCAAATGTGTGTGTGAAAGAGACTTGCCCTGTGAGAGCGAGTACCTGTGTGTAAGACAGACTTTGTGAGTGTGTATGAGAGGGTGTGTATATGCATATGAGAGGATTGGGGTGTGCATGTGTGTGTGTGTGTATATGGAAGGGTGGGGGTGTGTGAGAGGGTGGGTGGGTGGCTATATGAGAGGGTGTGTATCAGTATGATATGACGAGTGGGAGTGTCTGTATGAGAATGGAGGTGGGGATGAGTGTGTGTGTGTTTATGAGAGGGTGGTTTGTGTGTGTGTATGAGAAGGTGGTGGGTGTGTGTGTGTATGTGTGAGGGTGGTGGGGGGAATGTGTGTATGAGAGGTTGGTGAGGTGTGTGTGTGTATTTATGAGAAGGATGTTTGTGTGAGTATATATGAGAAGGTGTGTGTATCTGCATGAGAGGGTTTATGTGTGTGTATGTGTGTGTCTGAGGGAGAGTGCCTGCACACATGTCTGTGCGTGTATGAGAGTACTTGTATATATGTGTGTGAGAGAGGTTAAAGTCTGTGCACCCTCCTCCAATCTACGACAATCTCAGGAGGACTGGAAATCTAAAGTTCCCAGGGATGGAGAGGGGGAGAGTTTTTTTTATTCCTGTTAGTTTTAATTATTGGATGTGATGTTTTGAAATATTGTATTAGTGTAATATTTTAAACATTTTTATACGTGTTTTTACATGGCTGAATTTATCAGCAGATTTGATAGTCTTTTTATTGGTTTGTTTAAAGTTTTATATTTCTTGATTGTGTTTGCATTGCTTACAAACTTTGGCTTCTTGTGATTTCCAGTTCAATTTTTGTCTATACATTTTCAATGTATATTTTATGATCTCTTTATTCTGTATTTGGTGAGAGTCCGTCTATGTTCTGCTTGTGTGATTGAGGCTTTAGGTATTCTGCTAGCATGTAGTTTCTGTGTAGGGATTTACAACAATCTGGCTTTAATCTGTTTTCCTAATAGAAGGTATATTGGTGTTTAGGGCCTGATGTAATATTTGCAGCATGACTTTTTCATACGTTGAGTGCTGGCAGTTATGATCGGGAAGGCTTACTATATTGGAATTGTAGTTCAGTTTATTCCTGGCTTTCTGTGGGCCAAGTCCACACCCAGTGCCCTTTACCATAGGCCTAATACCATATGGGATCCAGTAACCGCCTTGATTACTATGAGAAAAGGTAGTTTATTAAGTATATTAAACTATTGTTATTGAAAGTGTCTTTTTTGCAGTGTATGCCTATATAATATATATGTTGTTGTAAGTGATATTTTTACTTCAGAAGATTGCACTTTGAATGTCTATTTCCCATATGCAATCTGCTTTTTTAGGTTGGGGAAATTAATACATTTTAAAATAGAAAAGAATGCATAAGTTTTAATTATGTGGAGGGGGAAGGGAATGAAAGGCTGTAAGGTTTGCCTAGGGCATCTACTACCCTTGTATCAGCCCTAAGAGAGAGTGTGTCACACACACAGACTCCCACCATTCACCAACCTCTCACACCCCCAGGGGGCAGATCCTGGAGAAGGGTAGGAGGCAGGCTATAGGGAATGGAGGAGTCCTATTTCTAGACTCAGGAGGTGGGGCCACCCGACCCCATTAAAACGTTTCTCCGGCGCCCACTAGGGCAGATGCCGAAGACTGAGAACAAAAAAAATAGCAGGCCCAAAAGCTGAGTGGTTACAGCAGTGGGCTGCAAACAAGGGAAGCCAGGGTTCAAATCCTATTGCCATTCCTTGTGACCTTGGGCAAGTCACTCCACCCTCCATTGCCTTCCCCCTGCCGTGGCCCTCGGTGATTTCACCTGCACTGGGCCATGGGGGGAGGGGGCGGACGCCATGTCATCCTTCACCTCAGGCAGCAGATTGCCTTGAGTTGCCCCTGTATAAACCCTCTGCCCTATGGGCAACACCCTCTGCGTCAAGGAAAGAAAATGCTTCCTTCTTACCTGAGAATCACGAGAGACATCAGGAAAAACTTGTATTTTGTTGCCACAAAAAGAAAAATGCTTATTCTGGCAGTGCTTCTGGAAGCCAGCATTTCTAGACTAAAGGAGATAATTAAAGTGGCCCTGGTAGGCGCCATATCTATAGAAGCTTCTAAAAAAGCAGATATATTAGGACTTCCTTGCCCAAGAGATGATAGTAAGTACTCCTCCCACGCTTAACCCTCTCTGCCTGGGTAAATAATATATATTTGAAACACCAGGAATTTGATCCTCCGAAAAACTTAAGATCTCCATAAGATATTTTTTTAAACATTTCAAAAGGTGACAGCAGTTTTGTGATTGGAACATTTAAGAGCCTTAAATGCATAGCATTTTCTAAGCCTTCCAAATGACTATGAACAATCAAGCTATCTTTTATAGAGGATAATCCTGCATTTTTCACTCATGTTATGGTCTCATTAAGAGTGGAAATAGTGTTTCCCAAAGAGCCAAAAAATTATCCTGTTCTTCAAATTTGGCTCTGGTTTCAGCAGAGAAATTTGAGAGCTGGGTTAAAGTTTGGCCACCAACCTCCAAATGTCATTCAGCGTTACCACATTAAGTTCTTGCATATCCCTAAAAAAGGAGATATAATCATTGGCAGAGAAACTAGATGGGAAACAGGGAGCGAGACAGTTGTTCATTCAACCCTACTCAAAGATGTATCAATATTAGGATCAGGGAGCTTGCTCTGTATTGGAAACAACGGAGTCAGATCCTCGCAAGGTAGGAAATAATTTGCATAGGATAGCAGCCAGATTCAACCCTGTTGGCTGGGGTGGAGGCTGAATAGGGCCAGGACTTAAAGATTTCTCTACGAGAGATTGTTTGATCCTACTGTCCATAATAAGCGACTCACCCAAAAGCTGGACATGTTTGGGAGCTGGAGAAGAAGTTATGATCTTACTTTTCCTTTTTCCTTCCCATTGGGCATAAGGGGTGCACCCATTGGTGCGTGGCTTTGGCTGCACACCGGCGACTGCGTGCTACTGCAGCCACAATTAAATACTTGCTAGCACCTCAGGCAGATGATGTCACACCAAATGGGGGAGGAGACCCCGGAGTAGAGCACCACACAGATGATCATCGAGCTCCCTAGATCGCCTTCTCCAGGCAGGTCTCAACGCTCCCTCCTTCTCTCACCACCAAATACTCCCCCAATTCAAATGCCACTGCAGCCGCATTTTAAATACTTGCTAGTGGCTCAGGCAGATGATGTGACACCAAACCCGGGATGGGATCCCAGGGCAGAGCACCTCACAGATGACCAATAAGCGCCCTAGATCATCCTTCTCCGAGCAGGTTTCAACGTGCCCTCCTTCTCTCATCACCAGATATTCCCCCTGACTAAGTGTTTTCTGTTGTGGACTCCATACGCAGAAATACACTCACCAGTTATCTGTGGTCCATGACAGACTCCTCGTTATTTAAAAAAGCATTGAAAACCTTTCTTTTTAAGTAGACTTTCAGTGAAGAGTTGTGATAGAGGTGACCATCTAATAGATTAGGAGTATTAGCCTTTCTTTTCAGTTTTTATTTTATGATCAGGATATTATATTTTTATGGACTTTTAGCATTAATAGAGGTAGTCAGTGTTTCTCAATTTTCAATTATTATTTCTATTTTTATTAGTTTTTTTATTTATTGAGTTTGGTTTCTTTTTAATCTTTTGTCCTGTTTGATTATATATGTTTTTATGTAATCCGCCATCAACTATGGATATGGGTGGAATCTTTTAAATAAAAAAATAAATCCAGAGTGTTAGCACAGCTATAACAGATTGCAGAGCGCCACATTGAGAGCAAAGTAATTCCATGGTGCTAAATCCAAAGAGTTAGCACAGATATAGCAGACTGCAGAGGCCGCATTAACAGTTTCCCACGTAAACATTTTAGTGTTCTCATCCTGCTAACTGAACTCTCAGCTATGGTGTAATATAATTAAAATATAGTTCAGTGATGGCCATCTCCAGTCAGGGAGTAGGTGATGGGGATCTCTCCCGGAACTGGTCAAGCTGTTACCCCAAAAAGAACAGGACAAATTATACTCCAAGACTACGTAATAAAAACACACTAAGTGGGCTTTGCAAAGCTGATTATTCTCAGCAAAATTGTATCAGCTTTTTTATTATGTAGTCTGAAACTGTAATAGAAAAATTACTGAGGCGAGCAAGACCCCAGGATTCTCCTCCCCTCCCTAACCCAGCACTCTCCTCAACCAGACCCCAGCACCCTCCTCCTCTCCCCCCAACACTCTCCCCAGCCAGACCCCAGCACCCTCCTCCTCTCCCCCAACACTCTCCCCAGCCAGACCCCAGCACCCTCCTCCTCTCCCCCCAACACTCTCCTCAACCAGACCCCAGCACCCTCCTCCTCTCCCCCCAACACTCTCCCAGCCAGACCCCAGCACCCTCCTCCTCTCCCCCCAACACTCTCCCCAGCCAGACCCCAGCACCCTCCTCCTCTCCCCCCAACACTCTCCCCAGCCAGACCCCAGCACCCTCCTCCTCTCCCCCCAACACTCTCCCCAGCCAGACCCCAGCACCCTCCTCCTCTCCCCCAACACTCTCCCCAGCCAGACCCCAGCACCCTCCTCCTCTCCTCCCAACACTCTTCCCAGCCATAACCCAGCACCCTCCTCCTCTCCTCCCAACACTCTTCCCAGCCATAACCCAGGATTCTTCTCTGCTCCCTAACTCAGCACTCTCCTGTGCAAGATCCAGGATTCCCCTCCCCTCCCTGACCCCAGCATTCTCCCATACAAGACCCCAGGACTCTCCCCAGCCAGACCCCCACATCTCCTTCCCCTCCCTGACCCCAGCACTCTCCTGTGCAAGATCCAGGATTCCCCTCCCCTCCCTGACCCCAGCACTCTCTCCAGCCAGACCCCCACATCTCCCTCCCCTCCCTGATCCCAGCACTCTGCCTTTCCCCATCTCCCCTCTTTCCTAACCCTCTTTCTTGCCCCTACCCCTCTATCTTCCTCCTTCACTCCTGTCCCACAGTGCTACGTCTGTCTCTCCCCTCCACCTGGTTAGGCCCCAGGCTGTGCCAGGCAATAAAAATTTCTGCCTAGCCTGGTCAGCTTTGAGGATTAACATGCTGGGTCTGTCTGGCTCCCACCCCCCATCAGGCAGCATTGTCCTTCTTCCAGGGCTGAGGTGAGGGGGTGGGGAGGAAGTTCAGCAGAGGGAGCAGGCTGCTTTTCCGTACACTTTTTTAGGCCGCACATTTTATTTTCAGAATCTTGAGTGACTGACTAATTAGCCTCATCAACGTGCATTTGCATGTGGTGAGCGCTGTTAGTTTCCAGGGGGTTTAGTGCGTTTCCAACGCACTAAACCCCTTACAGTATAAGGGATAATAGATGCACATCGAAAACACTCGCCCACTAAGAATGCTGAATTGGTCATTGCAGAAAACCGATTTTGAGCAGTTTTTCAGTTTTTTCTTTCTTTGCCATTGAATGCATTATTGTAAAAATAATGGCCATTTTACTACAAATATGACAAAAAGGAGAAATTCTATATATCTGTAGCAAACTGTGCTATGAATTCTGCATATGCAGAATTTCAACAGTTTAGGAAACTGATATGAAACGCATCAAAACCGGATTGATTTGTATTGCATACAGGAATTCCGGTATATAAAAATTAAAAATAAATAAATAAATAAATTAATCATTACATGTTTACTGCATGTTTAATAAAATGGATTTTATTATGGATTTTTCTTATGGCCCAGAAATGCAGTATATGGCTCAAAATTAGAATTAAATTAGAATTAGCATATGCATGCTCTCTCCTCCTCCTCTCTGGCTTATTTTGTGATTAGGAATTTCATGCACCATACAAGCATTTTCATTTTTCTTACTCGATGCCATGCTCTCAGCATAAGAATTGAATACATGTTCTCTCGGGCCCTTTTCCCTGTGTCATCCATTCTTGCAGGGTAAGGCTGCGATCCGATGGCGCTGCCATACCACGTCGCAGGAGTGGCGGCGACACCCACAGCCCCCCCAGAGGGCTGGGTCCGGCTGTGGACACCCCTCCCCGAGCAGCAGCCTGTCCAAGCAGCCCCCACAAGATCCCGGTCAGCAGAGGGAGGATGGAAAGCCCTGAGAAACGCAGGATGGCCACTTTTGGAAGCGCCGGGAGCATCAATTACACCGACAGGAAGGCCTTGTCTGATGGGCACCCTCTGAGATCAGCCCCTGGTTCCACGCGGCACAGCAGCCTTGGAGACCATAAGTCCCTGGAGGCAGAAGCCCTTGCTGAGGTAAAGGGGTCCTGACAATTTGAATACCTGTGAACATGTATTGAGAGCTATAGTCCAGGTAGGATCATGAACAGACAAGAACAGGTGAGGTGACCTGCCATTTTAACATCATGTTTTTTTAAAAATAAGATATTGCCCTTTTATATTAAGAATGAGTACTGAGTGTCTCCCTTTAAAATTGTTTACGGGCTTGATAATGCGTTAGCTGTGTTAACCTCCTTCCCCTGGGTGTACTTCCATGCTGGGTATTACTATATACCTAGCAGGACCGGGGATATGGGGCAATCGTGAGACCATTCTGACACCTGATGAATATAGTGCAAGACAAAATATAAAGTGGGTAAATTAATTCAGCATTGCAAGACCCAAAAACAGCAACCAAGGGATAAGCAATTTACAGCAAATTGTTTTTCCTGACGTCTTCCCTGCCTTTTTATCTGAGTTACAGGACATTGAGAAGACAATGAGCACAGCCCTGAATGAGCTGCGTGAGCTAGAGAGACAAAATACTGTGAAGCAGGCCCCGGATGTTGTGCTGGACACCCTGGAGCCGATGAAGAACCCCCAGATGGGGCCAGGGAGCTCTGAACCCGCCAGCCCCCTTCACACCATCATGATCCGGGACCCTGATGCTGTCATGAGGCGGAGCAGCAGCTCCAGCACCGAAATGATGACCACGTTCAAGCCGGCCCTCTCCGCGAGGCTGGCAGGGGCTCAGCTCAGGCCTCCACCCATGAGGCCGGCCAGACCAATGGCGCAGCACCGGTCCAGCAGCAGCAGCAGCTCAGGGATGGGCAGCCCAGCGGTGACCCCCACCGAGAAGATTTTCCCCAATAATTCCTCTGACAAATCGGGAACGATGTAGCCGATGTTGAAGCAGCATAGGGTAGCAGTGACTACCTTCTACTAGTGAAAACTATAAGGGTGTATATATAAAGAATACTCTGATCAAAATTGTTTACGAACAAACAAATAGGCCTCTGAGGCCTAGTGCTACGTATATAGGATTATGTGGGCAGAAATATTTCATAAGCTTGAATTAAAAACTGTATAGTGATATAATATGGTTGTTCTATATATTTTCACTGGAATCTATGCTTTCCCTCTCTCTCTATATATATATGTGTGTGTGTATGTATATATACATATATATATATATATTACAAAATTATCACAAATTCCTTTTTTAGTTACCTCAGAAATAAGCCCTGTAACTTCCTGTGTAACAGTGTTTGTGTTGGTTCACCAGGGGAGGGGAGTGCAGTAGGAAGGGGGCAGAAGGTGTGTACATCACCTGTGTATCAAGCAATACAAGATTAATGCCCGGACTGACGGACCACACCAGTTCAGAGGAAGGCACTTGTTGAGTTCTGCTCAAACTCTCTTAGCTGTAGGAAAGACTGGAAGATCATTCAGTTCAACCCAATAGACTGATCTCAAACACCACTGTTGGACTCCTTCATTAAAGAAACCTGAAATCACTACAAAACTGCTGAAGCCTGTGGTTACCACTCAACATGGAGTGCGTACAGACACGGATAATGTCCTTCTGTTTACATATAGTTAATGGGTTATAATTACCCTGAACCACAACATAGTGCAGTGTTATGTGTGTATAATAATACAGTTGTCTTGGAGGATCAGAGGGAAATGATGAGATCCTGGAATGTCTGCTATATCTATAGAGATTAACTTATACCATTTTGAAATACTGGAGTTATATATATATATTTTTTCCTTTCCCTCTACTAATTACTATAACAGATTAACTGTGAAGGATTCAGCAAGATCTGTTCTTTATATAAAAGGTATTGTGAGTGAGGGGTGTCCCATGGTGAGCAGAGTGCAGGAATGCTCTTCTGAATGCAGTATTTGGATTTATTTAGGGATGGGGGTGGAGGGAAGGTGGGGACAGTAGTGCTGATCCCCACACTAATAGTTGTTTCTTGGCACTGTGAGTCAGGTCATGGCTCACTGCTGGTGAAATTCTGGCAGTGAACAAGAGCACTGTACCTCTACTGAAATCGTTTTCTCCCTCAGGATAACAAGAAAAATAATTGAATTCGTAGAGAATCCCACCCGAATGAGAAGGTGCTGTACAGTGGCCGTGCTGCAGAAACGTGCCTGGAGATACTTCACTGTCGGGTGGTGCAGCCACCTATTCCTGAAACTTGGGTAATGTTACAACTTCCAACATGAAGAAGAGCTCAGACGGAAACAGGGACTTGCCCAAGGTCCCCCATAATAGGTCAGAAAACAAGCCCCACCTCATGCCAAGCTATGAGCTCTAACCACTAGGCCAGAGGTGACACCCCCCCCCCCCCCCCATTCTCATCCATGCTCGCTGTAAAACAGCTTCTGTCTTGAATCAAACCATGGCTATGGAGACGACATCTTCAGGTTAGTGATGGAGCAGCGTATCACCTACATATTCCATTCCAGAAAACTGTTCACCATACCGAGCCCCTCCACATCTCTATATACCGCTCTGCTTCCTGCCAGAGTCGCCACTTGAGTGCATGTAGCTTGCATTGGTAAATAACATCTGTGCATGTGCCTGTGAGCTGAGTTCCACATAGCTCAGTTGTCATTCATGCCTCAGGACGAAGGAGGACAATTTGAGGAAAGAGAGCTCGCACACCTACACCCGAAATATTTGAGTGGTGGTAGGACCTAGGCACCTTCTACTTACAGATCTGCCCAGTCCCTCAGCTAGAACGTGTGCTAGTATCTCTGAGTCAGAGCGACACAGGGGGGCTGCCTTAATGGCAAGGCTTAGTTCAGGAGCACACCAAGGATCCTGTGTAAGCTCATTGCCTCTTGCATAAACAGTCAAGTGTGAGCCATATCTGGCTGGGAAATTGTTGCACTTTCTGTGCTAGATAGGATAGCAGTTTGAACTTGCACAAGGTGTGTCCCTGCCTATTAGACAGCTACAGAAAGGCCTGCATGTAGGTCTCCTTCCCCCAGCTCCTTCAGCATAGATTATATGCTGGATCCCAGCCCCTCCTTCAGTTTCTTCTCATAACTCCCTCCACATGGAGTGTTTGGGGTTTTTTTTTATTCTTGAACACTGTACTTTGTACGAGGCTGTGTGTTTCATGCCCTGTCATATGTAGTATTGGCTGTCAGGAGGATAGGCCTCGACTAGGAACGGGTCACTTCTTTACTGACCTCACGAGTGACTATTCTGGGGCTGAGTGTCAAAAGGGCGGAAGAGGCCTTGTAATGGAAAGGTTTTAGAAAGATCACTGCTCTGCTCCCTCTCCACCTCCCTCAGTGGACCTATCACAGCAGGAGGCGCAGGCCTTTTTGGTGGCCGAGAGCAGATTATAAAAGGAAAACAGATACCCATCCCTCTTTTCTGAGCCTGACTGTGTTCACCTTGAGGCTTTCATGCCTGGCTGTAGGCCCTTAAAAACACATCTTGTTGCGAAGTAAGGTCCGTGGCAGTGCAGGAAAAGCCATTGCTCGGTTGCTGAGCCGCTGTTGGTGTGTGTATAAATGTGGGCAGTGACGGAAGCGCATGCTAAAATGAACTTTTTGGCATAGCTTGGCTAGAGTAGAGGCTCCTGCCCTTGATGTGTGTGCATTATTGTAATATTTCAATCTCAATTCCTGCATTTCCTACTCCCTTGCTACAGCCCTTTTACCCACTCTCCGATATGTATTTGGGCTGGGGGTTAGCAATTGGCAGCCCACACTTAAGGGCGCGATTAGCTTCAAATGGCTTGGTGCTTCTTGTAGCACCGACTTTTGCACTCCTCTTTCCAGCTAAGGGCTGATTTGTGGCAGGGACTTACATAGTCTGGGAAACTCCCGTATAGCCCTAGCTTTGGATATAATTGCTACATTGGTCTCATTAAATGTATATCAGCTTGCCGAGAACCTAAAGTAAGACCACCAAGGGATCAAAGAGCAGCCGGTCACAGGTGTCACGGAGGAGACACTCGCAGTGCCTGCAGGCATCACCTAAATGTCTCATTCTTTGATCACTTCCAGGAGCACTGTATGAAAAAGCTTTGATGAATTCTGCACCAAAGCAGCACCAGTCATGATTCCCTTTCATTCAACCACCGTCTGGCAGAGATCATAAGGCAAGGCGTGGACTGGAGCAGCAGGAAACAGCCAGGGAGGCTAGTGATGCACCAAAGCAGGAGGTGCCAGCTCCACCCTCGAGAGCCACAAACAGGCCAGGTTTTCAGAATATCCCAAATGAATATGCAGGAGACAGAATTTCCTCCATTGTATGCAAATCTATCTGCATGCATATTCATTGTGGATATCCTGTAAACCTGGCTTGTTTGTGGATCTTGAGGACCGGAGTTGGCCCCCCCCACTAAAGCATCTTTTCAACATAGCTGCTCAAAGTGGCTCTGCGCAGCTCCGGGATATAGTGCTATCATGTAGTGCTAGCCAGAATTAGATGATCAAAATAATTGTTTCTTGGGAAGTAAGTTTCCTACCTATTTTGGGACTTGGGATTATTCTTATGCCTAGCCCCCTGCAGGATCACATACAGAAACTGCTCATGGACCCTAGCTCCCTCTTCCCAAGAACCACCAGGCACAGAAGGATATAATACAGTCAAGCCCTGAAAAAAAACCAAAACAAAAGAGAGGAAGCAACATTGTTCTAAATGCTGAAATAATACTTTAAGTAAAAATGTGCAGATTTTCTGATTGCCATGTTGTCAAAAAAGGGTGGATGGCTGACAGTGCGGGGACAAACCATGAGAATGTATTGACCCCCTTCTCCCTCCTCCCCCCATGTTTCCTTCTTCAGAGGTAGAAAGGTTGACACTGATCTGGGAGACCCATTTATAATTCTCACAAGGTACACAACAAAACCTCCGAGCTGCAGTGCGGGAGAAGGGAATGAATGGGACTGGTCAGCGCTCGGGGGCCACACATCCCAAGCTCTCGGTCTGTAGGTCCGGGGCAGCTGCATTTATCACTAACGGGCCTTTTGCCTTTACCTGGCTCTTGCCCGTTCTAGTCCGTCTTATGAACAAATATACTGTACATATCTGTCTTGCTGTTTATGCTTAGATGCTGGAAAGTTACTGCTAAAATGTAAGGCGTGAAAGAGGAAAGAGTTGTTAACTGTGGGTTAGTGCTGCTTGCTCAGTCTTGAACCTCCAGAGGGAGAAGAGCACCCTCAGCACAAGGCCTGCTAGTTCTTACGCTCCAGATTAAGGCAATACTTGCTCAAACCAGTCCTTGGGCCCCTCTGAGCCAGTCTGGTTTTCAGGAGATCCCTTGTGAATATGCATGAGCTACATTTGCATATACTGGATTTAAGAACCCAGTCCTGTTATGCCAATGGGAAACAGAGGACTAGAAATCCCAGAATAGCATTTAAAACACGAGCACCGCACCTCACTGATGCCAAGAAAGCGCTGGCCATGCTGTGTGCCACGGGATATCATTTGTAGTAAAAGTTCTCAGGAAAGTGATCATTTTGATTATAGGCTAGAGTTGCCATCTCACCCAGGTCAACCAAACTGTATGGCCCTGTCCTGATTTTGCTCCATTGCATTCAGAGAGTTGTATTTTTGATTTCCCTAAGAATAGTAGGATAACATCTCCCTGCATGCATTGGAGCAAACCCAGGCCTAGATCAGCCTGTTCAGCTTGACCTGGGTGATTTGTTATTAAGCCCCTTTGCAGTCCAGGGGAAAGCATTGCCATGGAGGACACCACCCAGGCACTGAGATCTGATTTGGTTCATTGTGGGGAAATTCTAATCTCCCCTGTAGACCCAGAACCAGTGGGTGTGTTATAATGTCATCGTCTTGCCCCTCATCTGCTCGTCTAGAGGTGCAGAGGGTGCAGGGCAGTCCTAACAAATTCCCAGAAAAAAGGATTTGAAGGTGGATTGTTTGTTTAAGAGATTAAGTAGCACAAAATCTCCTCCCAAGCTCTAAGCCTTGTACTCCTTACTTAGCTATGATGGATTTTGCATATTTGGGGTTACTTGGGAAGGTGGTTTTTTTGGGGGGGTTTTTTTTTTTTGAGGAGGAGAGGGGAAATAGTTGAAAGCTTTTGCGTGCTGTCTGGCTAATCTGTCCTGGGGCTATACCTGCGGAGGTACAGGTATCCGTGCATGGCAGGAGTCCTGGGTACACAGTGTCTTCATTCTTTCGAAAGTACCCAGATGGTGCTTGTTTTAGTGCTGCTCTTTCTTTCTTTTCACTCCTAACTTTAACCGGCAGTTGGACGCAGGTTGTGTAGGCGCATCCAAGGGTAAGAGCACCTCCACAACGCTTGTCCAAATGCGCCGCAAAACTAATAGCAGTCATCACATGCAAATGTATGTTGATGAGGCTATTAGTCACTCCAATGCCAAAAAAAAAAAAAAAAAGCTTGTCCATTACACACAATTTTGTGCTCAGAAATTGTCTGCCCAGAGCAGGCATTATTTTCTGAGCACCCCCAAAAAGTTGTACAGAAAGGCAGAAAATACGGCTTTTCTGTACATCGTCTGCCTTTAATATCATGGTGATATTAAGTCAGAGGAAGATTTTTTTAAAAAGTGCCGGTGGTCAGGTTCGGGAAACGGACGCTCAGTTAACCAGCGTCCATTTTCCGAACCCGTGGCTGTGCGCCGATTAGGAAAATGGACAGCAATAAATTCAGCATCTGTTTTCTTACCCGGCGGACAGCCGCAGACAGCCAACTTCTCGCAGGCGCTAGGGGCATGCAATCGCCCCTAGCGCCTCCTTGCCAGCGCGCCCCCTAATTTTAATATTGCATGGCGCCCCCCCCCCCCAGGATAGGTGCCTGGGGGCGCGTTAGGAAAGCAGGCGCTGAACACTCAGCACCCACTTTCAGCACATTTTTTTTGCATCGGGGCCCCAGTGTGTTTTGAGCTCTGCATCCCCCTGCTCCTTGGTTTTCTGTAGAAATTTGGAGGAGGTGGGGGGGATGGTCACAGTATCTTCTCCCTCTGCTGGCTGTTTCTTTGGTCTTTTATCTTTAAGTGCCTTTGAGCTTAGAATGACTGTATCCTTTCAGCGCTTCTCTTTCTGTTTCCATGTTGGGTATATTGCTGGCTAAAAGCCAAAGTGAAACCCCCTGACAACAACAGCTGAAGCCATGGTTGGGTGGGAATCTGCCCAAGGGAGAGCTGGAGTCTGGCCAGGTTGCTGGACAGGACCCCCCCTGCTTTACTGCACAATGGGAGAGGAAGAGATTTACTGATACTCAAATTTATTCTTTTATTGTCAACAGATTCTTCTTCAAATGTGTCATTAGTGAAAAGAGCAAATGACATTTGCATCAGTAATTACAAGGCTTAAAAGAGTGCTTCTGTTTGCTGTTTGACGGGAAGCAAAGCTGCTAAAATGCACAGAACACATTCTCATTGGAAAAGCCCTGGCTGGCAGAGGCCTTAGAATTAAATAATAACCTACCTGGGCTCTTCAACCATTATATAATTGAACAACCATTATCTTCTTCCTAGGGGCATGAAATAACAGTTAACTTTTCGAGAGCTTTTCTGTACATGTAAGCATGGATAAAATTGCTTGTATAGGTGAGATTTTTCACTCGGCCAGGAACGTTCGGAATAACTAGAATACAAGGTAGGCAACTCCACGGCTGGAGAGCCATAATCAGGTCTGGTTTTCAGGATCTCCACAAGGAATATGCATGAGGTAGATCTGTAACTACTGCCTCCACTGTGTACAAATACAGATCGTGCATACTCAACTGGGGAGATCCTGAACAACTGACCTGCTTGTGAAGCTTGATTGGAGAAGTGATGGAACAGGGTGAAGGGTGAACTTGTTCACTCTGCGGGGGTTTGGGGAACTCTGAAGTGCAGGCACATCTCTGCAAGATTATATTGGTGAAGGACTCGGACCAGTGCCTTTATCCAGAACATCCTACACATATCCCTCATGCTTACATACTTAATTTTAATTGGATTGCAAATTTTGTAATTGTAGTGCATAGCAATAAATATAGCCCTTGCATAGTGGGGGCTTGGTACCGGTTTATAACAGCTGCACCATGAAGAGAATGTTATCACAAACTTGGACTGACACCACTAAGCCACACAGCACCACTCAGGGTTGCAGTAGGTCCCTGATGATGGGACAGCCTCTAGAACAGGGTTTCCCCAACACTCCCCTGGAGGCACACCTAGCCAGTCAGGTTTTCAGGATTGCCACAATGAATGTGCATGAGATAAATTTGCATACCCTGGGTTTCTAATGTATGCAAATCTATCTCATGCATATTCATTGTGGATATCCTGAACCCCCCCCCAACTGGTTAGGTGTGCCATGCCTCAAGAGTGGGTTGGGAAACTAAAGTTCTCAGGAGCCACAAAGAGGGCTGGCTTTCAGGATATCCACAATGTATATGCATGAGAGATTTGCATACACCAGGTTTCCAATGTATACAAATCTATCTCATGCATATTCATAATGGATATTCTGAAAACCAGGTCTGCTTGTGGCTCTTGAGGACCGGAGTTGGCCACCTTTACTCTAGAATAACAACAAAAAAGACAGTTAAAAGTTATATTGTTTTTTCCCCCCTGATTATTTGAACCTTTTTATACTAGTGCTAAGGTTTTGTGAGCAATGCGCATAGCCATGTAAAGTAAAATTGCCTGGAAGTTTCCTCCTGCCATTCCCAGATCCCGAATATCCTCTGCTCAGCACCCTTACTTGTAGTTCTGCAGCTCATGCCAGCCCTGGTTTTATAATTGCCTCCCTTTTCATTAATGGACGTCCAGTTCTGCTTTTCTCAGACAAATCAGAATTTCCAGTCCTTACATGGGGATTTGCCCTGTCCCTGCTGACTTGGAGCTATCTTGGAATCCCACCACCCAACAGCTACTCGGGAAGAGGAACATTGATATCATGTCAAGCTGTGAACAGAGACTGTGACAGGTCGGGGCTCTCCCAGCTCAGTGACAGTGGTTGCTCTCGCCTCGGGAGGTACAGTGGCATCTCACATGCTCCTTTCTGTACAGGTGATTCGTGGCAGGGCCTAATTCCAAGTCCTTAGATGATGCACTAGTGGTTTGCTTTTCTTTCTTAGAGTGAGTTGCAATACCCAATAGATTTTGCAGACTCCTGGAATGTCTTAATTAACTAACCATGCGCCGGTCCCCATGGCATGGCTGCATAAGGTACGTGCGATCCTGGGCTGCTTCTGATTGGCAGGAACGTTGCCTGTCCTTGTGTACTAATTGATGTCATGCCTCTGCATATATTTCTGGTAATGTACTAATGCCTTTCCAGTTACACGTGTTGGATTGAGTCCTCTCTCATGTATGCTGATGATGCCATGTAGATCAAAGCCACTGGTTGGATCCAAAATCCTGTTGAATAAAAAAACAAAACAAAACTTAATTTTTCTCAGAATAGTAGTCATGATTTCCCCAGGAATGACTGTGAAAATCAGATGTGATCATTTGAAAACAGGAACTGTTCCACTGCGAACCCGGGGCACCCTGAGGGTCTCTTCCAGAAAATGAATCTTTACAGGTCAATATCTGATGGTCCGTACAAGCAAAGAGGGGGGATGAGGGACCATTATGATGGAGGGAGGACCGGAGGGCTCCGGATTATGGATGTGCTGCCATTTCATTTTCAAAATGAAAACGCAAACAAAGTGTTGTTCATTTGCTGTTTTATTTGGTGATTTGCTGCCTCTTTATTTGAAGAAAAAAAAAAAGGCCATTTTTAAATAGCCTTCATGGGCTTTCACTTACTGTCTGCGAGCCCCCCCCCCCTCCTAAAAACCACTTTCCCATCTCCCGAGCTCACCCTCCCAGCCTCCTTCCTATCACATCATAAAGCCTGGCAGCCTTCCCGAGGGCAGGAGTGATCACCACTTGCATTCTGTCCTATTGGTGCCATTTCTTTATTTAACGTTTTTTATATACCGGTATTCGTGGGAAACATCATATCTGTTTACAATGAGGAAATGTGGAAAAAAGGATTTGCATTCACAAAAAAAGCGGGGAGTAGCTTGCTTGTTTCGGCGGTTACTATCCCCAAACCATATAAGCCTGATACTTCACTTTCAATGCAAAGCCAGCATAGCTCTCTGCTTCAACGGCAGGGGAGAAAGACTGATACTTCAAGCATATCCAGCATAGCTCTCTGCTTCAACTGCAGGGGAGAAAGTCTGATACTTCAAGCATATCCAGCATAGCTCTCTGCTTCAACGGCAGGGGAGAAAGTCTGACACTTCACGCATATCCAGCATAGCTCTCTGCTTCAACAGCAGGGGGGGGGGGATGAAGAAAGGTGGATCTATATTCAGGCAACAACCAACAAGGACTGAATTACACAGTCTAGATAAACAGATAAGCATGGGTGTAGCTTGCTTATTGCAGTAGTTAATACCCCTAACTAATTAAGCTATTTCACTTAGATGCAGTTCCAACACTGCTCTCTACATTAATTGCTGGGGTGGAAGGGAAATAGAATAAAAAAGGTTACTAAGAGCCAAGAGAAACAGATAAGTATGTGAGAGAAAAAAAAGTGTGAAAGCTTGCTGGGCAGACTGGATGGGCCATTTGGTCTTCTTCTGCCGTCATTTCTATGTTACATATAACTTGTAACAGAACGTACATTGAACAGGGAGAGGGCAACTTGAAGGGGGAGCAGCAGAGCTTAACAAACTTGCAAATATTAGTTAACAGTGGCGGCAGCAGCTATTTTTTAATGGCAAGGCAAAGGGGGGGAGGGAGATGAAGCGGGAAGAAACTGCGTAAATGGGGTAGGATTGGGGAATACACTAGGTGCGGGGCTGGGGTGTACGAGTGGTGTAATAAGGGGAGGAGTGAGATGGAGTGGAGAAGGGGCACGGAACCATTTTGTTTAAAGCAAACGGCCGGCGCCATTATGAGAAATGGCAGGGCTGGAGCAGGAGCAACAGGGGATTGCTTCTGCTCCTAGGAAGGCCACGAGGCGTTTATTTTTATTTGATTTATACTTCAGAAACTATGAAGCATTGTTATAAAAACTTAAATGAGAAACACTCAGCTAACAAATATACAAAAACAGTGAAGAATAATTAAAGAAGTGAATTCTCACTACTTTAGCCCACAATAAGAGGGAGAGGAAAAAAAGAAATATAAAGAATCCAAACGAGCAATAACAAAGAAAGTGTCTAATAGTAGACAACATCTGGAAAATGCCTGGAGAAAAAAAAATTCCATTTCATCCTGCTACACCAGTCCAGGTCAGTCCTTACAGGTGGGTTATTTCCCCTACCAGCAGATGGAGGCAGAGCACACCTTTCTTTTCCCCAAGACATCATCGCCACACACACTATTCTCTGCCTCCAGCAGATGGTAGGATTGACTGGTGATGCAGCAGCATCTGGAAAGGCAGTGATGCAAGCTTCAGGCCAGGCCACTGGTGAACCCAGGAGTGCGAGCCCACTCTAGGAGTTCCCAGGCCCAGAGGGGAGTAGGTAGAGTCTGGGGGATGGGTTTTCCCCTTCAAAAGAAAAGGAGAATTAGCAGATTTTCTTCTTGAGTGTTTCTCAGACTCTGAGGAGAGAATCCTGCCTGTTCCCCCATTATCCCATTTACCACTGCTGCCCCAAGAATAAAAAAAAAAAAAAAAAAAAGATGCTTCATTCAGTGCTTCAGACCTGTCTCCAGGACAGATGGGAGACAACTGGCAGAGTGACTGACCACACAATTCTTTCTTCGTGCCACTGAAGCTGCTTGTGATGGAGAGGCCTGAATGAGGATGCTACAGAGCTTCCACGGGAGGGCCCCTTTGTTCTTCCTGCGTTTGAGTGGGAGAGGTTCCCTAGGATCTGGCACATTCTGAATTACCTCCACTCCACATTGTTCCACAAACACAGGAAGAAGCCCAGGGCCGGTACTTCCATTAGACAAACTAGGCAGTCTCACAGAGCACCAACATTTTGGGAGCAGCAAAGTCTAGCCAGCATGAGGCCCATAGGGGAGCTGTATCAGAGCTAATACTGTCAAGTGCATGCAATGCTGGATCCACTGCCACCAGTAGGAGGGAGTGCTGTGCTGGACCTGCCACCAATAGATAGGGTGGGGGAGGAGAGCGTATGGCCAAAGGTTCACCGAATACTCTTGCACTGGCGGTGAAGAAGCCTAGATCTTGTTCCCTCCATCTCTTCACCTTCCATAAGCATTTGGGCCCAGAGAGTTCCTTCATTCCTCACTATTGCTGGTGATGCAGATGATAAACCCAAAGGGCATTGTGCCACGACTGCCTCCTGTTTGCCGGCACCCCTGATATCATCTGACCATGCCACCTTGGCAGTCGGGCCTAGAACACTCCTCTCCCGTAGCAGTTGTCTGTGATCCATGGTACTGAGCAATGCCACCTCCCCTCGTGAAGCCAGTGCCCCTTCGCCAGTTACAACAGCAGGGATCTTCAAGTCACCCATAAGAGGAGTCTGGGTCACAAAACCCTCAATTGTCTGCTGAGAAAATGGAAAAAAGTCAGAGCCTCGGGGGGGGGGACACCTCCCTCATTGCGCTAGCTTTCCCTCCGGCGCAGGGCCTTCTAGTGCCTGGTCTTATAGGCTATGGTTCCTGCCTATACCACGTGATGCCGCAGTGCTCCTCAGTGGCCCTCCTTCTACTTGGAGGGCTTTCCAAGGCACAGAAGAAGTAAAAATAAGTGGAAACCAGTCAGCAGCAGTTCCTGCCATGACCTCTTCACACCATCATCTCGACTCCTTCCCCAGATACCAGACTCTGCAATGTGGTAAGGGGGATTGGGGGGGGGGGGGGAGGCTTGAAGGAAATTCCCTTGAACAGTCCTACTCAGAATGGGTACAGGGAGGCAGGGTCTGTCACTGCTAGGACTGGAGGACTATGAGCTCACTATGAACTCAGGGGATGTTCATAGTGAGAGAGGGTCTGTCACCTCTAAGACTGAAGGGTTTGGGGGTTGGGCACAGGGAGACAGGTTGTGCCAGCTCTAGGACTGGAGGGTTCAGGGGATGGGTGCAGGGAGACAGGGTTTGTCACTGCTAGGACTGGAGGACTCAGAGGATGTTCACAGTGAGAGAGGGTCGGTCGCCTCTAAGACTGAAGGGTTTGGGGGTTGGGCACAGGGAGACAGGGTCTGTCACCTCTAGGACTGGAGGGTTCAGGGGATGGGTGCAGGGAGGCAGGGTCTGTCACATCTTAGGCTGGAGGACTCAGGGATTGGGGACAGGGAGACAGGGTCTGTCACCCCTAGGACTGAAGAGCTCAGGGAATGGGCACTGGGTCACAAAGCCTTTCATTTCTCAGGCTGGACAGCTGAAGGGATGGACAAAGGGATAAGATACAGAGAGGCCAATGTAACAAAGTGCACATCAAAAATGTGCGTCCAAACTAGGCACCCATTTTTTTTAACGCACTCACATTCCCCTCTCTTGGGCACCTGATGCAACAAGTAAATGAGCTGTAGTGCTAAAATGGACGCGTTAGGGATAAATTGTGTATCCCTACCGCATCCTTGACATCAGGCGCCCTGGAGACGTGGCCGTGTGCGGGTTATCAAAACAGACGCTCAATTTACGCGCGCCCATTTTATCCTGTGGCAGCGAATTTACTGGAAAAATATACCCGCACAATATACACAGCCTGGAGTGGGTATTATGTGCATGCTTATTGTACGCCGTAACTTTTATTTTTTCAGTCAAGCCTTTTTATTTTTCAGAATGCTGTTTTCTGTGGATCCTCCTCCTTGCATCACATTGATACTCAATGGGAGGAACCACAGAAAAGCAGTATTTTTTGTTTTTAAGTAGACCCTCCTTGTCACGCCTTTACGCCTGCTCCAGAGCCTGTCACTTCTCCCTCTTTTCCCTCTGAATCCTTAGCTTACAAAAATCATATATGGAGCCTTTTTCAATAAAGATTTTTTTGCAATGACATAAAAGGAACTTTTAAACAAGGCCCAGTGGTTGGTTAGAGTGAAATAAGATCAGATATCCATCAAGTTCTACCAACTCCCTGTTGTCTGTCTGCTCTCTAAGGGCCTGATAAATCAGTCTTTTCCCATAAACACAGATCCGATGTGGTAATTCATGGGGAGGTGAACAAACACTGCATCTTTAGCCAATTCTGTAGCAGTGAAAAACTCCTTTCCAACCCTAAATATGGTGATTGGCTCAGAATTGCTCAATTTTCTTTTGAATTGATTTAGAGCCTGAATTGCAAAGGCTTTTGTTTTTTTTTTAGCAATCATTCTGTGTCTTTGTAAAAAGACCATGATGAATTATGCCCTTAGTGCTGTAGTCATAATTATTTCAGTTGATAAAATATTCCTTATGTAACCCCTTCTTGAACCACATAAAAGAGGCTCTGATTCTGAGTTTTTATGAATGATCCTGGAGCCAGCTGCTGTAGGTTCACAGTGCACAAAATGGTTAGGCAGATGGTGGACTGGAGCTGGCCCAGAGACGAGGCCTGTATTCTGTCATGATGAGCAAAGAAAGTAACAAGCCTTCCTTCCTTTCTCCTCTGTGACCATCGGACTGCTCTCCTGATTTCTGATTTATATTCTGCTATTGCAAAATCTTCAGTCTTCAATCCCTTCAGTGGCAGGCTCACAACTTGAACCCACAGCCTTGGGATCTGAATAATCAAATTCCCACTCACTGGAACATGTTACAAAATTATAAACTTATTCTTCTGGGGTTACCTACAGTTAATTCATAATACAGATCACCAAAAGGGTGAGATAAGCAGCAGGCAAAACAAGTGTACCTTTCATGTCCCCTTCCTCTAGTACGGTATCACGATCCCAATCAGGTTCTTACACATCCTAAGGGGGTCATTTACTGAACCGTGTTAGGGCCTTACCAGATGATACATTCTTTAATGCAGAGATAATCGGGCCGATTCAGTAAAGTCCGCGGGAGAGCGGACGAACGCCCGCTCTCCCAGCGCGCGCACAGGCCACTCGCATGTGCGCGCGATTCTGTATTTAAATTAGGCGGTGCGGTAGAAACGGGCAAAAGGAGGCGCTAGGGACACTAGCGCGTCCCTAGTGCCTCCTTTTGACCCGGAGCGGCGGCTGTCAGCTGGTTTGACAGCCGACGCTCAATTTTGCCGGCATCGGTTCTCGAGCCCGCTGACAGCCACAGGCTCGGAAACCGGACGCCGGCAAAATTGAGCATCCGGTTTTCGACCCGACAGCCACCGGCCCATTAAAAAAAATTTTTTCTTTTTTTTTTTTACTCTTTGGGACCTCCGACTTAATATCGCCATGATATTAAGTCGGAGCGTGCACAGAAAAGCAGTTTTTACTGCTTTTCTGTGCACTTTCCTGGTGCCGGCAGAAACTAGCGCCTACCCAAAGGTAGGCGCTAATTTCTGAAAGTTAAATGTGCGGCTTGGCTGCACATTTTACTTTCTGAATCGCATGCGAATACCTAATAGGGCCATCAACATGCATTTGCATGTTGATGGCCCTATTAAGGGGTAAAGGGGTAAAGGAAAATGCGCGTCCAAGGGCAGGTTAACAGTGCGCTCCGTCGGAGTGCACTGTACTGTATCGGCCTGAAAGTGCGGTATTTGACATAATCACATGTTATCTCCCCACCCTGGAAACATCGTTGCAATACGGGTTTTAAAATGAGCTGATTTGCATGTGAATCGGCTGAGAGTGAACCACGTATTAAAAAATGTGGGATATAATGCCAATGAATAAATAAATGATGAGGTAAATAAATCAGATCATTACTAGCGACTGTTATGCAAATCAAACGGCATGAACTGCCTTAAAATTCGCAAGCCATGTAAGCTGATCAAACGTTAGCTACACCTCAGAAGATGTAGTTTAACCTTCCCCAGGAGCACTGGAACGTTACTGCACGCCCTGATGCTCCCCGACTTGGGTCTTAATGGGGCTAGGGTGGCTCCGAAAATCCCTTTCATGGCGTTGTGAAATCATTAGAAGTCTATTGAGACCCCCCTCTCCCGATCCCTGCCATCCCCTAAGCAGTGGCGTAGCCACGGGTGGGCCTGGGTGGGCAGGTGCCCACCCAACTTAGACCCAGGCCCACCCAACTGGCACCGGAACTGCAAGGCTGTCGCGGGATCCCATCCCCGCGACAGCGAACAAGAGAACCCACGCCTCGCGCGCCATCACGGCACACACGGGGAAGCGCTGCTGCGGCCGTATGGCCCACCGGTCTTCCTGTTCGGGAAGCGCCGCGCGCAGCTTCCGCTTCCTCCCCCCAATGCAGGAAGATCAGCTGCCTCTCCTGCTGCCACCCGTTCTCCTGCTATCTTCGGACCAAACGGCCTGCCGAACTTCCTGTTTGGGGGAGCGGAAGCGCCGCGCACAGCTTCCGCTTTCTCCCCCAAATCAGGAAGATCAGCTGCCTCTCCTGCTGCCACCGGCCTCCTGCTATCTTCGGGCGTCGGGCCTTATGGTCCGCCGATCTTCCTGCTTGGGGGGGGGGGGGAGGGAGGAAGCGGACGTTGTGCGCTGCGCTTCCGCTTCCCCCCCCCCCCCCACAGGAAGTTCGGACGCCCGAAGATAGCAGGAGGCCGGTGGCAGCAGGAGAGGCAGCTGATCTTCCTGCTCTGGGGGAGAAAGCGGAAGCTGTGCACGTGCTTGAATGTGTATGTGTGGATGAGAATGGGAGTGTGTGTGGGTGAAAACTGGAGCCTGGGTGTGTATGTGGGTGAGAATGGAAGCTTGAATATGTGGGTGAATGGGAGCTCGAATGTGTGTATGTGTGGTTGAGAATGGGAGACTGGGTTTGTGGGTGGGTGAGAATGGGAGCTTGAATGTGTGTATATATGGGTGAGAATGAGAGCCTGGGTTTGTGTGGGTGGGTGAGAATGGAAGCTTGAATATGTGGATAAGAATGGGTGCTTGAATGTGTGTATGTGTGGGTGAGAATAGTACCTTAAATGTGTATATGTATGGATGAGAATGGGAGCTTGAATATGTGTGGGTGAGAATGGGAGTCTGGGTTTATGTGTGTGGGTGAGAATGGGTGCCTGGATGTGCGTCTGTGTGTGCATAAGAATATAAGCCTGGGGAGGGGTGAGAAAGTGAGAACTTGAATGTGAGCTTGGGGGGGGGGGGGGGGGGAGAGCATATGAGAGTGACAGCTTGAGTGTGTGAGAGGGAGTCTGTGAGAGAAAGCGTGTATGTGTGTGTGTGTGTGTGTGTGGAAGGGAAGAAGACAGTAGTAGAAGAAAGACACTGAAAAGGAATTAGGAAATGAGCTATAAGGGAAAAAATGGGAAAAAGAGACCAGGACCAACTGATTAGAAAAATACAAAGATCAGACAACAAAGGTAAAAATATATATCTATATTTTGAGATGTTAGCAATTTAAATATAAGCAACACAACCGCTCTCTCAAAATTTATGGACAGGTAGGAGCCGTGTATAAAATCGTAATAATAAGAAGGCTAAGTACCACAAATCACCGTGAATTATGTTTGTATCATTAAGTAAACCTCATACTTAGGCGTAGATGTGAATGCTATGCTGCATAATTTGGCATTATTTATCAGTAAAAAAAACAACTAGTAGACCTGCATGCCTACAGCCCACCCATGTTAACCTTGTGCCCACCCAAAAAATCAATTCTGGCTACGCCACTGCCCCTAAGGCAGCCAAATGTTTCAAATTAAAAAAAAAATTGACGAAGTGAGCCCTGCCGCCGTGTCCTGAAACTCCACCCCTTGGAATAAAATCCTGGCCTCGGTGCCACGGTACCCTGTCACGTGACAGGGGTAGATATTTGCTTGAAGCCAGCTAAGTTCCATTTTAGAAATGATATTTGCCCCCGACGTCCAAATGGCGCTTTGGCTTACACCACCAGCCCCTCAGGGTAAGTGGATCAGGATTCCCAGAGGGGTAGGAGGACCTGAAGGAGGCTGGAGGGCTCAGTATTTTTTATACCAAGCAGGGGATTTCAGGACAGGGTAGAGCTTACTCCTGATCAATTTTTTTGTTATTTAGATCATATGGCGGTGGCAGGGAAGGATCTAACAGGCCCCCACAGATTTTACAACTGAGGGGGAGGGGGGCTCCAGGGATGAATTTTAATGTGCAAAAGTGATGCACATAACCTGAACCAGGAGACCCAGCAGGAATCCCTGCTGAATGCCAGATGCAGTTTCTTAGGTCTCACTGTAGAGAAGAGTCCCCTCCCACTCTGAGCACAAGCTTATATTGACCACACTTCCCTAGAGGTCCACGTTCATACCCTTTTCTTACAGAGGCAGACAAGGACCAGGCCAAGCTCTTTCTGCATCGACATAATCACACATAACTGAAAGCAGAAGGGACAACATTTGAATTTAGGTAAAAATGGAGACATTATTAGTTGCATAAGACCAGGGCCTCACAAAATTTCCCCTTTGAGTAAAAACTCCCTTCCTTGGAACAGAGGAGTAGCCTAGTGGTTAGAGCAGTGGATTGTGAATGGGGGAAACCTGGGTTTAAATCCTACAGCTACTCCTCCTGACCTCGGGCAAGTCACTTCCCTCTGCATTGCTTCAGGTACAAACTTAGGGCCGGATTTACTAAGGCTTTTCTCCCATATGCAGGCCGATGCAATATCAGTGAGCAGAAAACGGGCGTTCATGACTGTGCACCCGCTCTCCTAACGTGTGCCAACCTCTGGGGCACCCAATGCAAAATGCAAACGGGCTGCCATGGTCAAAAGGAGGCGCTAGGGCAAACTGTGCACCCCTGGCGCGTCCTCGGCAGCAAGCGCCCAGGAGAGGTGGCCGTCAGCGGGTTAGGAAAACAGACGCTCAATTTTACGAGCGTCCCTTTTCCTAACCTGCGTACAGCCACACGTTAATCGAGCATTCCTTTTCCTAACCTGACCACCGGAAACACTTTTATTTTTTTTGACAATGCTCCTTTTTGTGTTCCTCCGACTTAATATTACTATGATATTAAGTCGGAGGAAGGGCAGAGAGGCAGTATTTTCTGCTTTTCTGTACACATTTTGAAGGTAAAAATGTGGGTGTCGGTTGCACCTTTTTTTTTTTTTTTTGCATTGGGGGGACAATAGCTAATAGCTTCATCAACATGAATTTACATTGATGAGGGCTATGGACATGCTAACCCCCGTTTTGTATCGGGGGTTATGGACGCGTGTCTAATCGTGTGCTGTGCCGTGCGCAGGTTATTGCATCGGCTCATCTATGTCTATGGGAAAAATGCTTAGTAATGTGGAGGCCCTTAGACTGTGAACCCTGTGGGGATAGTGAAATACCTACAGTACTTGAATATAATCTGCTTTGAAATGCCTGGAAAGCAGAATATAAATAAGAGGGTGCTCCTTGATTAATTCATAGCTATTTTCACCTGCAAGAGCCATGAAGGTGCTTTGATACATTCTTATAGTGTAATTAAAGCTCATCTTAGACATTCTAATTAAATAGCTTCAGTTTGGACAGTCTTCCAGCTTAGATAAGCCCCTCTGTGAGCTTCTTGGTCTTCTATGAACCCTTTTGAACATGTGGAGATCCTTTTGGAGGGTGCATACACACATGAATCAGTTTTGAGACGTTACGGTAACATCTGATCTCAAGCATGCGTGTGTGTGTGGGACGATGGTAGTCCTACTGCCTGTGCTGTGCCCGTTCTGTGCTGGGGCAGTGTGTGTGTGTGTGTGTGGGACGATGGTAGTCCTACTGCCTGTGCTGTGCCCGTTCTGTGCTGGGGCAGTGTGTGTGTGTGTGTATTTATGTGTGTGTGAAGCTCACACTATTGCTGTGATATATCCGTTTTGCGTTTGAGTGGGCGTTGTGTGTAAAGCCTGCATTGCTGATGCCTGTGATGTACGCACTCTATGGTGGGACTGTGTGTGTTTGTGTGTGTAAAGGAAGCTTGCACTGCGGCTTATCACTTCGATTAGAAATCAGGTTCTGGAACTAGGGGGGGGGGGGGGGCATAATATGAAGCACCAAGGGGCTGGACTCAGGACCAATGTCAAAAAATAGTTTTTCAGAAAAAGAGTGGTGGATATGTGAAATGCTCTGCCAGAAGAGGTGGTGAAGAAAAATGATGGTATGAGATTAACACAGAGGATCCTTAAGATTGTAATAAAGCTCTGGGATAACCTGCCTGGAGCCACAGTTACAAAACTAAACAGAAGGCCTGGGAGTAACCTGCACAGAGCAGCAGACTAGATGTCTTTTTCTGTCATTCTTTCGGGCCGATTCAGTAAAGTTCGCGGGAGAGCGGGCGAACGCCCCTCTCCCAGCGCACGCACAGGCCACTCGCCTGTGCGCGCGATTCTGTATTTAAATGAGGCCCGGTGGTAGAAACAGGCAAAAGGAGGCGTTAGGGACACTAGCGCGTCCCTAGCGCCTCCTTTTGGCCCAGAGCGGCGGCTGTCAGCGGGTTTGACAGCCGACGCTCAATTTTGCCGGCGTCGGTTCTCGAGCCCGCTGACAGCCACGGGCTCGGAAACCAGATGCCGGCAAAATTGAGCGTCCGGTTTTCGACCCGACAGCCACGGGCCGACTTCAAATTTTTTTTATTTTTTTTACTTTTTTTACCCTTTGGGACCTCCGACTTAATATCGCCATGATATTAAGTCGGAGGGTGCACAGAAAAGCAGTTTGTACTGCTTTTCTGTGCACTTTCCCGGTGCCCGAAGAAATTAGCGCCTACCTTTGGGTAGGCGCTAATTTCTGAAAGCAAAATGTGCGGCTTGGCTGCACATTTTGTTTTCTGAATCGCGCGGGAATACCTTACAGGGCCATCAACATGCATTTGCATGTTGAGGGCGCTATTAGGTTTGGCGGGTTGGACGCGCTTTTTCGGCCCCTTACTGAATAAGGGGTAAGGGAAAACGCGCGTCCAATGGCGGGTTAACAGTTCGCTCCTTTGGAGCGCACTGTACTGTATCGGCCCGTTTGTTAGCATGTTCCATCTGTAATTGGGCAGTGTGCATTTGTGGGTGGGTCTGTCGACCCTTCAGTGGCTGCAGCAGAAGAAAGTGAAAGTTCTGGAGTAGCCATCATGGTCTCCTGATCTCAGCATCACTGAGATCACTTTGGACAGAACTCAAACATGCAGTTCATGCCAGACAACCAAAGAATTTACAGGATCTGGAGGCTTTTTGCCCAGAGGAATGGGCAGCTTTACCCCATGAAAAGATAAAGGCAGTCTATTATCAAAACCCAACCTCTAGCCTATATTAGGCACCGTACATGTTAATTATGTTATTACCCCCATATATCTTAATCCAAGTTAATTCGACCTGTTCATTGTAAGACATTTACTTGTCATTGTTGTTATTGTTTAAAATGTAAACCGAATTGATCAGTAATTTTGTTATTGGAAAGTCGGTATAGAAAAATGCTAAATAAAAATAAATAAAAATAAAGGGCCTCATTCACAGCTATCACAAAAGATTGCAAGCTGTCATTGATGCAAAAGGGGGCAATACACAATATTAAGAACTAAGGGTATGCAAACTTTTGAACAGGACCATTTTATTTTTTCCTTTATTGCTATGGTTTGTTTAATGATTGTGCTATGCTGTGATGCATAATGGTTTTAATTTAAAACACATTAAAAATAACAGATGTCTTTTGTCTGATCGCTCATGTTTTTTTAAAATGCTACACATCTGCAAATTCTGCCAGGGATATGTAAACTTATGAGCACAACTGTTTGTTGCCAAAGTAGTACATAAAATAAAAAGGGGAGAAAAGAAACAAAATGTAAAATATTAACAGTGTAGTTCCAAATTCTGGAAAGTACAATAATAAGGACGTCTCAGGTTGTGGTGCTGGTCCGTATTGTCACCGATCGGATCGTGTTTCTGGCCTGGTGGCAGGGTATCACATATTTTGCTGTTCCAGCTGTTGTTTCTTCTGCTTCCCCTAGGATTATACAGAGTTTTTCCTTCTCATTCTTTTTTGTGGGAAGTCTTTCATTTCCAGCAGAACGGCACTCAGGAAAATGTTGCATTAAGTGATCTTTGCCAGCAGATGGCAATAAACCATAATTCATTGGAGGTAAACTAGAAAACATAAAAAGTAGAGATGTGAATCGTGTCCTCGATCGTCTTAACGATCGATTTCGGCTGGGAGGGGAGGGAATCGTATTGTTGCCGTTTGGGGGGGGTAAAATATCATGAAAAATCGTAAAAAATCGAAAAAACGTAAAATCGCAAAACCGGCACATTAAAACCCCCTAAAACCCACCCCCGACCCTTTAAATTAAATCCCCCACCCTCCCGAACCCCCCCCCCAAATGACTTAAATAACCTGCGGGTCCAGCGGCGGTCCGGAACGGCAGCGGTCCGGAACGGGCTCCTGCTACTGAATCTTGTTGTCTTCGGCCGGCGCCATTTTCCAAAATGGCGCCGAAAAATGGCGGCGGCCATAGACGAACACGATTGGACGGCAGGAGGTCCTTCCGGACCCCCGCTGGACTTTTGGCAAGTCTTGTGGGGGTCAGGAGACCCCCCCCAAGCTGGCCAAAAGTTCCTGGAGGTCCAGCGGGGGTCAGGGAGCGATTTCCCGCCGCGAATCGTTTTCGTACGGAAAATGGCGCCGGCAGGAGATCGACTGCAGGAGGTCGTTCAGCGAGGCGCCGGAACCCTCGCTGAACGACCTCCTGCAGTCGATCTCCTGCCGGCGCCATTTTCCGTACGAAAACGATTCGCGGCGGGAAATCGCTCCCTGACCCCCGCTGGACCTCCAGGAACTTTTGGCCAGCTTGGGGGGGGCCTCCTGACCCCCACAAGACTTGCCAAAAGTCCAGCGGGGGTCCGGAAGGACCTCCTGCCGTCCAATCGTGTTCGTCTATGGCCGCCGCCATTTTTCGGCGCCATTTTGGAAAATGGCGCCGGCCGAAGACAACAAGATTCAGTAGCAGGAGCCCGTTCCGGACCGCCGCTGGACCCGCAGGTTATTTAAGTCATTTGGGGGGGGTTCGGGAGGGTGGGGGATTTAATTTAAAGGGTCGGGGGTGGGTTTTAGGGGGTTTTAGTGTGCCGGCTCACGATTCTAACGATTTATAACGATAAATCGTTAGAATCTCTATTGTATTGTGTTCCATAACGGTTTAAGACGATATTAAAATTATCGGACGATAATTTTAATCGTCCTAAAACGATTCACATCCCTAATAAAAAGTGCCTCTTAATCTTGGTGGAACTCTCTCTTTACAATCTTCTCCTAACACACTATCCACAAGAGGGCTTCTCTCCCATCTTGCTCTTTCAGGGAGCCCGGTGACACAACGGAAGGTACGTGTGGCTGTGGAACAGCAGCCGGCTTGTTAGGAATCAGAAACCAGTTCATCGGGACCATAGGAAGCAGAAAGCAAATCAAGGAAATGTTAGGTTTTATCTGTTCCTGAGCAATTTGCAGGATGGGTGTTGAAGGGAAAATTAGCCTTCTGTCTGAATTCTCACAATAAATGTCCCTATTTCTCACGCAAGATTCTTAAATAGCCTTCTAACCCCTGTAATCTGGCACAGGAGGGTTGAACGTCAGCCCTAGAAACACCCAGCTCCCATCACACAAAAAGCAATAAAGAGGCTGGGCCTAAATTGTAATGAATCAGGATTCGGTTGGTTATTGTGTAGAGCAGAAATCGCTCATATCTGACCTGCTCTCTAACTGGTTATTCTAGTAAATGTTTCTTTTCGTGAAGCAACAGCACACAGCGCACCAACTATGGCATCTGGTGCAGCATATGCAGCCATGGGAGGTGGACACCCAGGCCCCAGATCGGCGCAGGTCACCACTGGCTACCGTTTAATTATTAAAGGATGATACTATTCCATAACCTACAGTCACAGTTAAAGTGTCAATTAATCCTATTAACATTTAATTATTAAAGGTCAGGTGATAAGGCCAGCTAGATTCTAGGATTTGGCCGAAAGCCAGGATTCCTCCCCAGGGGGCTGCAGGATTAACTCTCACTCGCTCTGGCTTTGAGGTTTTTCTTTTCGTGGGATTGCTTGGCCATGGGGGAGACACTTTCACAGGTATACCTTCATTTTCCACAAGGAAAAAAGTCTCAGATTCAGGGGTTGGCTACAGAATTTGTGTCAACGATATTACATTTTTCGTCCTTGTGACTAACATTGCTTGAGCTGTGGCTGCCAACAGTTTTAAGCCCTACCAAGAGTTGGATATTTACTAGTAACAGACTTGTACTAAATCTTGGTAAAGCTGAATTGACAGTACTGAGCAGATTTGCTTCTGAGAATACTCCAACTTCATTTCGGTTTGACAAATGATTCATTCCCATTGCTCAACTGGTCAGAAATGTAGGAATCTTATTAAGAACCTGATCTCTCACTCCAAACACAGGTTCAATCTGTAATAAGAGGGACCCTTTTTCAAGCTTCAGGTGCTACGCAAATTGAAGCCTTGTTTATCCCCAGCTGATTTTCACACAGTGTTACAGGTGGTGTTGGTATTATCGGGTCTCAACTACTGCAATCGACTGCCTATCGGGCTATTAAATTTCGGTACTACGATCCTTGCAGGTGGTTCAAAATGCCAGTCGCTCGGGAGCGGATGGGTGTGGGCTCTAGACAGCATATTATTCTAGTTCTTCATGCTTTGTATTGGTTGTCTATAGGGTGACGCATCCAGCTCAGGATCCTTACAATAGTGCACAAATTTCTGGCCAGTGAGATCCCAGCTTGTGTTATTGCCCCACTGAAAAGTTGCAAGACTACAAGGGCCTTAAGATCAGTTGGGCAGAACTGTTTAGATGTGCCTTCTGTTTGGTATGACATAAGAGAGAGAACGTTTGCTGTGGCAGGGCCCATTTTATGGAATACACTCTAAATGCCTGCGCGTGACTGAATGTGTGCAAACATTTAGAAAGAGATTAAAAACATTGTTTTTCCAAAATGGTTTGGACGTTGGCAACATTTGCTAGTGAGATTATCTGTGCTGGCCTGTTTTTAAGTACATTACGGTCAGTCAGAATGTTAATTACTATCACAGGCATGGCTTTGTATTTTTGAGGTCTTAGTATTATTTTTTTCTTTTTGTTGTTATTTTGTATGTTTTATTTATTTAAAAGCATACAGTCCATGTTATACAGACAATGCTCTTCTAAGTGGGTAATGTCTTTCAACACATATAATTACAGACATATAGACATAAAACAAAACAATAAAAAATCTTAAGTAAAACTTAACAGGTAACTTCATAAAAATTTAAATGTACCTTTCAGACCCATCAGCCACCTCTCCCCTCACAAAATGTTAATAATTAACTCAACAATTATGATGACGCCACCACCACCATCCTTCCAAGAATGATCCTGCAAAAGCATAGAATTAGACATCATACTTTTAAATATTAAACTTTTTTGTTTCTGGATCATGTCACTGTGTCTGATGAATGCATCATGTGTGATATTTGGGGGTAGGCTGCAAAAAAATAAAAATTTATAAATTTAAAAGAAATCCATACTATCTGAGGGCCCGATGTACTAAGACAGGAGTAAAAAATATGTAATGTATTTGGCACACATTTTCTTAACACGCTTGCTGAAAAAAAGGTTACCTCCTGATGCACTAAGAAGGTAATTTTAAAAGGAGTTATGCGGGTAAATGTAACATAATATTGTAGCAATTTTCAAAAGCCGTATACATGCAACGGGTAAATCCTATGGACAATTCAATTACATATATTTTAGCAATTTTCAAAAGCTCACTTATATAGATAAAATGCATTTATACGTGTTCAACTCAATTTTAAGCGTGTAAATGATTTTTAAAATCAGACCCTAAGCTAATAGTAAGCAAATACATCGGGAGTTCACAAAAAGTGCGTAAACCTGGCAAAAAAAAAAATAAATATGCATAGCACACATAAATCTTATTTAATGCATACCAATCACAGTTTATGCTTAGCAAGTCTGGATTTAGGTGCAGGCAATTTCCTAGAGCAACAGCTTTTGAAGGTGTCAAATACCCAGGCCAAAGAGGAGTGCAACTGTGCTAAGAAGGAGCTTGCTCCCACTGCTGCTCTGATACTCTGGGGAGCTGAGGAGGGACTTCTCCCAGGTTCGATCTCCAGGGCCTTCCACCCGTGCACACTCTAACCTTGCCTTTGGGTGCCAAAATCTTACATCTGGCCCTGGTACTTAGTAAATGTGTCTGAATGGAAAGGTTGTTTCCAGTATTCAGGAAATGAGGCACCGATGGATCATCATATCATAGTGGGAGAGATAGTCTTCTGATTTGACAATTTGGATCGGGTGAGGCTTTCTCCATATGGGATAGATATAGATTGCCTCCTGAATCAGTTAGAACAGAGATGGGCCATTATGCCCTCAGGTCTGAATGCTGACTTGGCTTGATCTGTCTTTTTATTAAGAAAAGATTTTTGTTTAATTATTTTTCAAGATTTAGCGTTGCCATTAGTAATTTACAATTTTTTTGTTTTGAATATTTTTGCGTGATTGGTGTATTTTGTTCACATGTCCTAATCACCTGGGTAACCTAAGTTGTTATAGGTGAAGCTCTTGTTTGCTTTTTAAGTGCCATTGCAGTGGTTGCTAGTTCTGGTGGCCGTAGATGTATGAAGAACCCCAGAAGCAGGCATGCAGCCGAAACATCATAAGAAATTGCCATACTGGGTCAGACCAAGGGTCCATCAAGCCCAGCATCCAGTAGTAGCAGTGACTATTTCCTAAGTCAACTTGATTAATAGCAGTTAATGGACTTCTCTTCCAAGAACTTATCCAATCCTTTTATAAACCCAGCAAGACTAACTGCCCTAACCACATCCTCTGGCAACAAATTCCAGAGCTTAATTGTGCGTTGAGTGAAAAAGAACTTTCTCCGATGTCAGGGGAGTAGTTGCTATTCATGGAATACCTCTTGACTGGACATTTGCATGTAAGATAAGTGTTTCACTATTATGGTAGTTATAGACTGGTACCTTATATTCATTTGATTTCATTGAATTAGTTTTCAAATTATTACAGAAAAAAAAAGAGAAACAAAAATATTTTTGGGCTGGCATATGATTATATTTATCTTCTGACTCAAATGTGGCAATGGTTAGCCAAATGGGCTATATATGAGACTGACTTTCAAGAGATCTTTGTGATCATTTAAGGTTTTACATTTGTGTGACCATTCTTTGTGGTGGTTTGTCACCTTACAATGCACCATACAAAAAAAAATTCATTTTTTTGTCACCTCTGTAAGAGTGACACAAATTCCCTTCATTAACAGGCACTTTGTGATCTAGCTCAAAGCCCTTCAAAAAAGACACTTAGAGCTATATAGAAAACCTGCCACACCAAAACAGCACTACCTCCCAGCACTCAAACAACAACAACAACCTATTTATGAAAAGCAACACTGCAACCATTACACCAGACCCTAGACTATCAGTACTGCTACAGATCCCTGTACAGAAACTACACATTCAGAGAATACTGCCCCTTGGTGACACAAGAACACAGACCCTCACCAATTACAGAATAAGTGAGCACAAATTAGAAACAGAAATATACAGACATCTGACTACAGCCTAAATCCTTCTCCTCCTGTTCCCTGCAAACAGGACAGCAAAAGGGAAGGGAAAAACACGAAGTGAGGGAGCAGAGTATCTCTTCTTTTCTGTGCTCTGTGCCCTCCAGCCTCACCCCCTCTCTTCCTGTTCCCTGCAAGCTGCCTAGGAGGGGAGGGGCTGGAGTAAGAAGAAGAAAAGCTGTTTTCTGCTGCCTGAGTTAATAGATTTTCACCCCCAGCTGCCCTTAACTGAAATGCTCTAGGCCAGGGGTTCCCAACCTTTTGGAGAGCGTGGACCTCTTTTCAACCTCCAAAAATTTCACAGGCCCCCACATGCATCTCTTTATTTTTTTACAATCAGTTAAATGCCATACAGAAAACTGATTAATGTTACAACAAATAATAATGCAACCCCATCTCCAGGTGTGGGTTCCTACTCGATGAGTATTTGTTGTACTCATGGGGACAGGGACCTTCCCAGGCTAGTTCGAACCCTGACTCTTCCTTCCAGGGCCTGAGTCCTTGGTCGAGTGTGGAGGGGGGGGGGGGGGGGAGGTGACTTCCAAACCCCCGAGTGCTAAGGTGGCTCCTTGTGACTGTCCTGCTACCCCTGGGGGTACCAAGGGTATTTCTGTCCCAATGTGTGCTGGGTGTGCCAAAGAAGCAACTGGGGTCACTGTGTTAGTGTTCGAATGAGTCTTTACTGATGAAAATGAGGTAAATGGCACAGATCTCAATCCACAGCAACACAAGGATGTTTGCTTGTCACAGTTTCCTCCTCAACCTGTGCAGGAAGGTCAAATGCCAGCCAGGGGAATTCCTACTCTCCAGGGCTTGGAAACCATAGGGGCCCCAGGTGGGCAGCGCCTCCCCTTCCACCTGGCGACGCTGCAATGTTGCGGTCTCTGCACAGAGAGAGAAACTCTCTCTCCCCCCAGGGAGCTGGAGGCCCCGCATGGGGAACTTCAGGGATGTCAGGCTTTACCTTTACTCACTGTTTGCTGACTCAGACTTCCTTACTGTGCACCCTTTGTTCTTTCTTTCGGGTCCCTGATGGGAGGGATCCCTTGGAGCAGGATTCTAGATGCTCCCGACAGGAACTTCCTCCTGCATCTTGAAATTAGGCTTACAAAACTCAGAATAACACTGGGGGCGGCTCACCGCAGGTCACTGGCACCCCCTTCCTCACTGAGGCTAACGGAGGGCAGGTCTTCCCCTAACCTGCCCAGGCCCTGACCCAGGAGGTCCCCCGTTCCCTAAGCCCAAGAGCTGATCAGGCTCCAGCAAGGCCCCAATACTTAAAAGGTAAAAGTTCAAAAAATGTACCCAGAGGGAGAATCCCAACCAGACAGGTCGTGTACTGATTAGGGAAACCCCTCCCGATCCTGGCCAGGACCACCAAACAGGGCTTGCTTGACTAAAACTGGCTGGGCCTGCAAAATAACAAAATCTAACTCCTCTCTGCTTCCTGTACTTAGTACTGACTCAAAGGACTGGCCCTCCGCTGTAGCTGGGGAGCTATTAGATAGTATTACCAGTGGGCAGGCCATGGCAAACCCCGCCGAAGGAGGAGCTGCATCTGCATGGACCTCCCAAAATCCATCCTCCTCTGACCAGCTGACACTGTCACTACATTCCCAGGGCTTACTGGTAACCCGAGAAGTGCCCGGGTTACAATAATATGCACTCAATCATTTGCAATTTATAACATGTAATATTAAATAAGGAATAGTTTCTGATATAAACTGTGCTCTCCCTCCTGCCCTCCCCTTATGACACCCCCTCATGAGTGATTCGCCCCCATCTCCAAGTGCCTTCCTTCCTGCAGCCCCTTCTCTGGTTCTGGCCCTCTTGCCTTCCTCCTGTGATCCTCCTGCGTGCTCGCCCTCTTGTCTTCTCCCCCTCCCCAAATGCCTTCCTTCCTGCCTTGCTTGCCCCCATCCGTAGCCCCTTCCCTAATGTCTTCCCTTCTGTCCTTTCCTTCCTGTGTCTCCTCCTCTGGTCTCACCCTCATGGTCCCTCCTTGAGTGCTTTCCCTCCAACCCTTCGTCTATGGCCTCTTTCTGAGGGGCCGATGCAATATCGTGCACTCAGGCTAGCGCACAGCTTAACCAGCGATTGGACGTGTATTTTGGATGTGCTAGGCTAACACCCGATGCAATAAGGGGACTAGCATGTCCAAAACGTGCGTCCAAACATGTTCGTAGCTAATAGCGCTCATCACATGTAAATGCCATGTAGATGAGGCTATTAGCTATTACCCACAATGGAAAAAATGCCGTGTGCCCAACGCGCACTTTTAACACGGCAAATGTAACACCAGCCCCTGGAGCTGGCGTTAAGTCTTGCCACGCATCAAGGGCTCACTAAAAGAACAAAAAATGTTGCTTTCTGTGGTTCCTCCTCCTTAGTATCGTCGCTATACTATAAGTAGGAGGAACCAGAGAAAGCAGGAACATGAAAAAAAAAAGTCTTGACGGGGGCCAGCTTGGAAAAAAAGATGCTCAATTTACCAGCGTCCGTTTTCCTAGCCCGTGGCTGTGCGCGCAGCCAAGTCTCCTAGGTGCCTGATGTCAAGGATGCGCTAGGGGCGCACAATTGAACTTTAGCGTGCCCTTTTTACTGTGGCACCTCATTACCATACTTCATCTGGCACCCAAGAGACCTGGCTGTGCATGGGTTAAAAAACAGTGCCCAGTTTGGATGCACATTTTTACGTGCGGCTTATTGCATCGGCCCCCTCTGTGCTGTACCTCCTTTCCATGTCCCGTTCCCAAATGCCTTCCCTCCCCCATGGCTCCCTCCTGAGTGCTTTGCCCTGTTCCTTTCTCTCCTTCCGCTGTCCCCAAGGCCCCATCCCAAGTATTCTTCATTTATTTTGATTTATTACCCATCTTTTTTTAGTAAGAAATTCCCCGAAAGCAGGGTACAACATATCTGAAAGGTAACATCCAGTATGAAGGAGATTTACCAGAACTTCTCTGGAGGAGACTTCAGTAAGAACTAAACTTGATATCCATCAGTGATAGGATTAAAATATAGAACAGGATTAAACCTGAAATAAGTCATCAACCAGACTAACAATGTAACACATCCGACTGAAATCAACACAGGACTAATTAGATAAGAATACAAATATCTCAGCGCAACAATAGGCTGCAGCAGCATTTTCAAATAAAAACTTCTCAGTAAAACAATAGGCTGCAGCAGCCCATTTAAGGCACTCCTATAAGGTGCCAAGCAGTTTATAGCACTCCTTCCTGCCCTCTTTCCTCTGATGACCCTTTTCAATTGCTTTCACTCCTTCTCGCTCCCTCTTGCCATCTCCTGTGATCCCTTCTCTGCCCCTTTCTGAGTTTCTGATCCCACTATGCTCCTTTCCCTCTACCCCTCAATGCATCCTTGTTCCCGCTCACTGTCAGGCCAGCAGGACAGCCAGAGCACATGTTAGAAAAGAAAATGCATGTAAGTGCAGTCCCCGTGCTAGGGGACTCCTCAATAAGACACAGGGTACACTCTTAATACTAAGGCTAAATTCACCTCCTGGGTCTTAGGCATTAGTTAACTTTTCCTTAATGCATGCCAGTGATGAATCTGGGCGTAGTGCTGGTGTTCCAACATAACTTTACTAAGGAAATTCTTCAAACAAGAAAAATGGCATTTTCTACCTGTCTCTCTGGGAATATATATATCCAGGTATTGAAATCTGGAAACCTGTGACTATGTGTCTAGATAAAACTGTGATCCCTTGGTCTATTCCATAGGGTCACTTCCTTATCCTTGAATGGAATATCAAGCTCCTTTGGGCACCTTGGATTAGGGCTATTCCTTTCCTTTTAGGGCTCCCCTTGAAATACAAGGGATCCTCAGCCTCTCATGGAATTCTCCATTGTTATCCCTCCTCTTTCCTCCCGCACCCAATGGGCACCTTCACTGCAATTAGCTGATGACGAGCAGCCAGACGTTGGAACGGTTGGGTATCCACTTTTTCTCTTTCCCTTGCTGGTTGAGTAATTTGATCTCCTGTCTTACTCCAGCTGGGGAGGAAGAGTGGCAGAATACATCCTCTCAAAACAAGATCAGTTTTCTCAGAAAAAGTACAAAAAAAAAAAATCACTTAGGAGTAAATCTATTACTCACTGGGTGTGAGTTTAAGGATAAAAACCTCCTTAATTCTAGAGCTCCTTACACTTGGGGCATTACTTTTACAAACTAACAGGAACTAAACAGAAAAGCTCACTCTCTCTCAAAAGCAAACTCAATCCACACAGACCACTAGGGGCACCTGCTTTTTACACCAGGAGGATCTACCCATGGCAGGAGCCTCATTGGGGGTTGCTGTAGCAGACGGTGCATTCCTCTCTCTACAAGGCCACACCTTTGTAGGGATCCCAGTGGGGTCCTACAGAAGGAAAAAAAACAAACAGCAATGCTTAATGGCCAGATTTATTTATTTTTTATTTATTTATTTAAGTTTTTTTATATACCAACATTCAAGACAGTAGTCCCATCATGCTGGTTCACAAGAAACAGGGGTGCAATAAACTTTACAATTTGAACAATGGTGCAGAAAAGCAGTTAAGATTTAGGTTCCTTGATTGTAAGATTCTGGAAGGAATCCGGCTGAGGACTGTTACTGCAATGACTGGATTGAGTTAGGAGGGGATATAAAATAGAGCAACCCCTCCCACCTCTGGGTAATATAATAATATAGTAAATGACACGGTAGATAAAGACTATAATGACCCATTCAGTCTCCCCAGCAAGTTGTTTAGGGGATGTTTGTGAATGAAGGCTCATAGAATTGTGGCCACGTGGAAGCACGTTCGGATTCAGCTAGAAGTCCGGATGAGCCAAAATCAGAGAGTATGGAGGGGAAGCTGGCTTTTAGATGCTGATTTGTAAGCTCCTGTGGAACCTTTTGGTTTCCTGTCAGGCTGCGGGGGGAGGAATAACTTGTTAGCTGAAATTGTGGTTTATTGGAAGACGGACAGTCATGCAGAATATTTTGATGCTGCTTCATTTTTAAATCTGTGAGGTTAAATATCTCTTTAGCCCTGTAACATCATGTCTGGGTCACTGAACCTGGCTCAGGTTGATCCTAGTAGTGGCCCTATGGAAGACCATGCCTGAAAAACTTTAGCCTCTGGGGAGCTAAGTGGAACTAGTTTAAATATTATGACATTATGTTTTCAGAAAAGCCTCTTACATTTCATGTAGCCCTGGTATTGTAAATTTTATTTAGTAACAGCAAGAGTGGAGAAGCCTTACTTGCCAAAGTGCAAATGTAAACAACGAAATGTGAGAAAATAATTTAAATCCAGTGATCAGTGAGCTATGTATATCACTGGACTATAAGCTTCTGCACGGTATCCTAGTGAAGTCCCTCCCAAAGAAGCTGACTGGCGAAACATGGCTGTGCAAGGGGACTTTAAGGCTTAATTCTATAACCGATACAGTGACAATATCAGCATAAAACTAATAAAGATGTTACTTTGAACTTGACATTTATAAATCTGGTGATTGCACCAGATCATCAAAAATATCACTTTGGGATTTAAATTATTTACTCACATTTCTTTGTTTACAATTGTAAATTTTATGCCACACGTCTACCCTAGTTTTGGGATTATTGGCACATAGAATGCTGTAATTTTGCCAGTAAGCATCACTGAGCCTCTGCAAACTCATCACAGCAACAAATGAAGACACCATCTACCTCACCTGTTCTTGCTTTCAGTACTTCTCAGGGGCAGGGTCTGCTCATCCAATCAGGTGTTTTTTTACTTGTTCATGACTGGTGTGGATAAGTCTTTTATAATAAACTCAGAGCAGGCCACGTGCATAGAGAGACAACGTTCCATCCCGTCCATTTACCGTCTTTTGCATGTGGCATCTGGAATCCACGTTACGTCTGGTGCTGGGAATTGTTTTGTCACTGAAACGGCAAACTCCTCCAGCTTTCTGGGCGCGCTGCAGTCCCGGCTCTGCCTGCCACGATCTGAGGCTGAGAAAGCAGTTTAGTATGCAAGATGCTCATCGCTTGCAAGGACACGCTGCCCTTCTTTTGCAAACTTTACATGAGAAGAAGGGAAAGGAACGGGGAGGAAAAGGGCAACTGAAATGTTAGATTAGTCAATTTCAAGATGACAAGGCAGAGCCTGACGCTGAGCATTGGGGATGATCATTACAAAGCCCTGACTTCTGTTAAAATGCATTAAATTCAACTCCCCTGTGGCATCACAGCCAGGCCGATTTATCTTAGTAAACTAGAAACTTCCACACTATCTAATGTGCTGTGATCCGGTTGCTAGTATAATCAGCTGTAATCTGCCATCCTTCCCTTGTATAGGGTATTTGTCAAACCCCATTTGGAGTACAGGGTTCAGTTTTGGAGCCCCTTCCTCTAAATGGATATTTAAGTTAGGAAAGTGATCAAATAGGACCACTAACCTCAGGAAGGGAATAGAAGGGCTTACATATTCAGAAAGATTCCTAAAACTGGGGACCAGAGGGCTGGATGACTGGGGGCATTTACCCTATATAAATGTATTGTAGTGGGACCCCCTCTTGGCTTGCTGGTTTATACTCCATAGTAAAGCACATCGACTTTGATCTCCCTACCATGATCATGGGAGACTTTAACTTACATACCGACGCTTCACCCCTCTCCCCCAACTGCGAAACCCTCCTCAATTCCCTCAGTGCAATGGGATTCACGCAAATCGTCAACAACCCCACTCACAAAGGAGGACACACGTTGGATCTCATCTTCATCAACTCAAAATTCAGTTGCTCATCGACACCCACCTGCACTCCAGTACCCTGGTCAGATCACTTTCTGATAACCACCAAGATCGCCGCTAAACAACAAACTTACAGCCCGCAACCTCAGTCCACCATTCACTACAGGAAAACATGTTCATCCGAGACTCTCAGCGACCATCTTACGAAAGAACTCTCAAACCTGGACTTATCCAACTCTGAATCGGCAGTTCTTTCATGGCACAACATCACGGAAGCAGTAGCTAACAAGATATGCCCTGCAGTCTCCAAAACAATAAACCTTGAAAAGAAAGGAAAACAACCATGGTTCTCCACGGAGCTAATACGGATGAAACAAATCCTTCGCCACAAAGAAAATAGATGGCGCAAAGCCCCCAACTCTGTCACACTCTCATCTTACAAAGGAACCCTACACCATTATAGGACCTCAATCCTAAAGTCAAAAAGAGAATACTATGCAAGTAAAATCCACAACCTCCAATATGACGCCAAGGCACTTTTCTCTTATGTGTCACAAATCACAAAGTCATCCCCACCAACGATACCTGATGATATAGCACAATCCAAGGCCAATGAACTTGCTTCTTTCTTTCAACAGAAGATCACAAATACCCTGGCTCTCCTACCAACCAACACCACCACATACTCTACATTCTCCACCACTCACTCCCATACTGGAATCAAGCTCGACAACTTCGATCTGACATCTCCCGGGGAGATTGAATCTCTCCTTAAGAAACAGAAACCATCTAGCCATCCAGCAGACAATATACCATCCAAACTCCTGCTACTGATTCCAAACATGATTGCAGGACCTCTAGCTAATATTATAAACTGCTCATTAGCTCAAGGGAGATACCCAGATAGCTTAAAATCCGCTTCCCTTAAACCCCTCCTCAAGAAGCATAACTTAGACCCCAAAGAACCTGCTAACTTCCGCCCCATCTCAAATCTACCGTTCTTAGCCAAACTTACAGAGAAACTGGTTAACACTCAGCTATCAGAATATCTAGAGGATCACAACATCCTATTCCCCTCCCAATACGGATTCCGCAAATCTCGCAATACAGAAACACTCCTCATTTCCTTAACAGACCATATCATTCTGGGATTAGACAAGGGCCATTCCTTCCTCCTAGTTCTATTGGACATCTCGGCAGCCTTCGACACCGTCAACCACACCATCCTTCTGACTCTCCTAGCAGAAATAGGTATATCAGGTTCAGCCCTCAGTTGGTTCACGTCTTTCCTTAGTAACAGAAGTTACAAAGTTAAAATAAATAATAAAGAATCTCCTTCAACAAGGTCCTCACTCGGAGTACCCCAAGGATCATTGTTATCACCCACTCTCTTTAATATATACCTCCTCCCACTCTGTCAGCTTCTAACAGACCTTAACCTTATTCATTTTCTGTATGCAGATGACGTGCAGATTTTGATTCCGATAACAGAATCCATCGCAAAATCACTCTCACTCTGGAACAACTGCCTAAATCGGATCACCACCCTTCTTAACAGCCTCAACTTGGTCCTTAACGCATCCAAGACCGAACTCCTCCTCATCTCCTCTAACCAAGACAACCCACTCCCACAGACCATCCTTAACACCCAGCTCATGCATACCCACGTACGAGATCTCGGGGTGTTACTAGACAACCACTTAAACCTCAAGAAAATGATCAACACCACAACCAAAGATTGTTTCTACAGGCTTCAAGTCCTAAAAAGACTCAAACCCCTACTTTTTTTTCCACGACTTCAGAACAGTCCTGCAAGCCTTGATATTTGCTAAAATCGACTACTGCAGTGCACTCCTCTTGGGACTCCCCAGCTCTACCACCAAGCCGCTACAGTTGATACAGAACACTGCCGCAAGAATCTTGACTAACACCAACCGGGGAGAACACATATCTCCCATCCTACGTAACCTACACTGGCTCCCAGTGAAGTACAGAATCCTCCACAAATCACTCACTTTAATCCACAAAGTCATCTACAATCACTTGCATCTGGACCTCGAATTCCCCCTCAATCTCCACCTCACCAACAGACCGACTAGAGAAATATATAAAGGAACCCTACAGACCCCACCTACAAAAGCCACACGCCTCATCTCAACTAAAGACCGATCCTTTTCAACAGCAGGCCCAACTATCTGGAACGACATCCCAGTTGACCTCAGAATGGAGCCCTGCCTACCAACATTCAAGAAAAAACTTAAGACCTGGCTTTTCCGCCAAGCCTTCTCAGATACCCATGACACACAATAGTCGACAGAACTTCCTTTAGGAGCAATGGATTTCCGTTTTACCCCTAAGCCCAGAATAAGAGCCTCCTGACTGCTCTGTTTATTCTAATAATTTCTCCGCTATCTCTAGCCTTTCCTTCCTTCCAGCAGTCTATGCCTCCAAGTTTAATTTCCCTGTTAAATGTAACTTTGCTTTTTCATGTTCAACCTTTTGTTTTTGGTTACTGTTCTTGGTTCAGTTCCCCTATTCGATGTGAACCGACCTGATATGGTCTCCACCATGAAGGTCGGTATAGAAAAGTGTTAAATAAAATAAATAAATACTGGGGAGCTACAATGCTGGGTTTCATCCAGGCAGGCACCTATTCTCACACATACAAACCCCAGGAAGACACTCATTCATTCTCATACACAGACACACCCTCAGGCAGGCACCCATGCATTCACACACATACACCCCCAGGCAGACTCCCATTCATACACATGCACACACTAAAGGCAGAGACCCCCTCTCTTTCTTTTGCCAGCAACCTCGGAACCTCTCTCATTCCTCTGCTGCCACATGGCTATTGCTGCTGCTACTGATTCTGAAGCCCATTCTGCTGCCTCCTCAGTGCAGACCCCATGGTATTAAAAATTTGCAGGCTTCCACTTCCTCCATGCTGATCTCGTACATTGTGAGATCCACATAGAGAAAGTGCTACTCTTGCACATTCCCAAAGATTACATGTGCCAATCAGTAAAAAGTATTTTTTTTTTTTTACCTTTGCTGTCTGATCTTAGTTTTCTAATCGGTTGGTCACAGCTTTGTTTCCCACCTTCCCTTTCTTGTTTTTTTTGCCAATTCCTTTTACAGGGTCTTTTTTGTTGTGTTTGTGGCATTGTGGACCCTTGGTCGCTGTGGAGATGACTCCGCCCATGGGGAAGAGCCCCGTGGGGAACCACAGTGATAGGCTGAACTCAGATAGCAGACACAGTATGGATGGAGGGCTTTTATTGTACTGCTGTAGATAGATGATGTAGGCAGGAAGATAAGGCACTGAAATCCACGAGGTGCCAATACGTTCAACAGGCTCGGATGTATAATCTCACCCAGATGTTCACGATAGGTGGGAGCCCGCAGTGCAGGTAACGCCGCGGCTGGTGGGTGGAGCTGGAGCACCGGATCGTAGAGGTACTCACAGGAATGTAGGCGTCTTCCTGATGAAGAAATGGTGGGAACCGAAGGTCCATGGTGCAGGATACATTTTGGTTCCTGTCCCCCGACGTCACGAGCGCAGGAGATCGCTCCCGGACCCCCGCTGGACCCCCAGGGACTTTTGCCAGCTTGGGGGGGCCTCCTGACCCCCACAAGACTTGCCAAAAGTCCAGCGGGGGTCCAGAAGTGACCTCCTGCACTCGAATCGTATTGCCGTATTGCAAAATGGCGCCGGCCATACGGCCGGCGCCATTTTGCAATACGGCAATATGGTCATACGGCCGGCGCCATTTTGCAATATGGCAATACGATTCGAGTGCAGGAGGTCACTTCCGGACAGGAACCAAAATGGCACCAGCGCTACCTTTGCCCTGTCATATGACAGGGCAAAGGTAGCGCCGGCGCCATTTCTATTAACGCACCCGTGGCCCGAGAGTGGAAGATCACACCGGGACCCCCCCACTGGACCCCAGGTAATTTAAGACATTTTTGGGGGGGTTCGGGAGGGTGGGGGATTTATTTTAAAGGGTCGGGGTGGGTTTTAGGGTTGTTTTAGTGTGCTGGTTTTCCCGCCCTCCCCCTTCCCTCGATTTACGATTTTTGATGATAAATCGGGGGAATTCCTATTGCATATCGCCTCTAATGATTTTTGATGATTTAAAATATATTGGACGATATTTTAAATCGTCAAAAAACGATTCACATCCCTAGTAGTTCCCTGCTCAGCCGCTGATGGGATGAGGTCCACCGGTGGCCGCATGGGCCTCCATATCGGCCATCAGATATTTGCTTGAGCCTTGGCAGTTGAGAGTAAATTTAATTCTTTCCTAGTTGCAGTTATCTTTCCATGAACAACGGGATCCTTTGTTTGCACATGTATTCTTTTCAAATCAACTAGTTGTTTTGTTAAAGCCAATATTTTTCTACAACTCTATTTCTTTTTATATGAACAGTAAGAAATTATTTGACCCCGGAGTACAGCCTTGGCTGCATGCCAGAAAACTCCCACGTCAATATCAGGAATAAGATTGTCTTTTATAATCCTCCCAACAAAGCTTCAAGTATTTGATAAATTCTTTATCTTCATATAGCCATTGTGACATGAGCCAGGCATGGGGCAACGACTTCGCTCCTCCCAGTATAAGTTGGATAAGCCCAGTGCATGGTCTGGAGATGCAGCTGCACCATATCACTGCTTAATAATTTGCTAAAAAAGAACTCAGATACCAATATATAATCAATTGTAGAAAAAGACTGATCCAGGTGAGAAAAATATGAAAATTTCAAATCATCAATATGCTGCGTACGCCATGACATGTGGTAGGAAACCAATTCCCATTTCAAATTGATGCCTCCTTGGAGTCTTGAGGGGTCTGCAATCAATAAATGGATTATCTGTGATATTGAAATCCCCTTCCCAAATTAACCCATATTCCTCCCACTGTAACATTTTGGCAACCAAGTCGTAGAAAAATGTATGCAAATAACAGTTCAGTGCATATATATATTAAGCAGCACGAGTGTTTGCGCCTACAATGAGCCCACAATCAAAATATACCTTCCTTCTGGATCCACCACTTTGTGTTCAATTTGAAAGGGGATATTTTTATTGATAATAGCTCCTCCTCGTTGTCGATCATTGAATGATGCAAAGTAAATTTGCCTCAAACACTCTAAGCACAGTTTTTATGTTCGTGATCTGTTAAGTATGTTTCTTCTGGAAAAGTGATATCCGTCTTTTTTTTCCTCAATTCAGTTAGCATCTTTAAGCATGTTTACTCCTCTTTAATACATCTAAATAATTTTAACCATCCATAAATGTTAGCGATTACCTGTTCATGCAACCATTCCTTACACGATTACCCTGCCGTTAGTCCGGCTGTGCGTTAGGTCAAACTACTCCCTTTTTAAACCCCAACTAATCCATTTGCTGCTCAAAACACCATTGATCACAGCACTTCTACAATTACTGAATTAAATAATTATAATAATGCCTGCCATTCGGTTTCACGATTTAATCCATTAGGATTAAAAGTGGAGTTGACATGCTTAAAGGTGCTTTTTGTAATATTTTTTTATATAGATTGAACAGTGGAAAAGCGTTTTACATTGATAGTGGAGGAGTCTTCCGTGGATGGAGCAGTGAGACTTGAGGAGCCCGACATTGTATTATCTTTAAGAGTAAGTTTTTGTATATATAACAATAGAGGTTTAGGTACTTTTTGGTAGAGATTTTTAATTTAATAGCATATTTGTGTGTGCAGTTTTTTTTAAGAATTATGATTCTAAAATGAATCTGAAGCAGTGATATTAATTGTGGAGTTTGAAACTGAAGCTGGAGTTCAAGCGGTGGCATTGATTCTGGAGTATACAATTGAAGAATGGATGCAACGGCGGGGCTTGAAGAGACCTTTTCTGTGATCTGTTTGAAAGATGAAGATGAGGATTTTTGAAAACAGCTTGAAGGAATATCATTAGCTTTTGGAGTGGGAAGTGAAACATCTCGGAAGATCTGGGGAAGATTTTTTTTGTCAAATTGTCTTTTTCATGTGTGAATTTCACCACGGTGGATATAATGAACTATAGTTTTTTTGAAAAATTAAACAGACTAATAAATAGCTACACGGTATTGAAACTATAGAGTACTTAGAATAATTGAGGAAATTTAAGATAGGTGTAAACAGAGTGTATTTGGTAAATCCCCTGAGGAAGCCTAATATAGGCGAAACAAAGAGGATCCTACTTTGTATTTATTTATTTTATTTATTTAGTGATTTTTATATACCGCGGCACGTACAGGACATCACCTCGGTTTACAGCAAACAATAATTCAACAACAGGCTTTACAATAAGATATTAAACGGAGCAGTACATGCAACAAGCTTAACAATCAACTTAGCAACTGGAACCATTTTTTTTTTTTTTTAACTCAGATAGGTATCATTGACTTAAATGTAACACGATATACCGGGAGTTGATCTAAATATAGGCCAACATACAGTGGCAAGCTTTTCTAGGTAGTAAGAACCGGGCGGGGGGGGGGGGGGGGGGGACACGACAGGTGGGAGGTTAACAGTGAGGTGAGCGGCTGGTAGAAGGTCAAGTCAGTCCTGGATATGCTTTTTTTTTTTGTAGGGGTCCTATACAGATAATTTTAATGTGGGAGAATGGTATGAGGGAGTGAATGAATGCAGTGACATAGAATACTAAACAAACAATTATTAACAGTTTTATATATGTTATGATAATTGTTGTAATACCATTTGTCTCAATAAATTGATTATTGTAAAGAAACAATATATCTTTGTATATTATTGTTAGTGTTTTAAGTGGTTCCTTTTGTATTGGTATTAATGGTTCTTGGAACACTTGATGTAAACCCAGCGGCGGATTCCCGATGAAGACCGGCCCAGGGATTCGCCACACAGGCCGGCTCAGGAGATACCACGTGGTCTGCCGAGCAAGGCTCTGTCACGGCCGCACTCGGCAGACCACGTGACTAGCGCGACCGGCTCACCGGGGGATGCCCGATCCCCCGATAGGCCAATCCGCCCCTGTGTAAACCTTCTGTTAATACATTACACCCCCCGATATGTGCCAGGAATTGAAGTGAGAATTTTATCCCTTGCTTTTATAGTTGTGTACAGTAGGGCGTGATATCCTTTCTGGTGGCTAAAAGTTTAGCTGAGAAAATCCAGGAAGAGCAGTATTTTCTGATTTTCAAAATACAATTCTGACTTTTTCCGATAAACTGTTAACAATTTCATTTTATCTGTGAAGTTTAAGAACTTCGCAATCATTTGCCTTGGTCATTGTGCTGCTCCCTCTTGTGAACCGAGCTGATGAGCTTGTTCTACTAAAATAGGCTGCTGCTGTATCTCCACTCCCAACAGCTCTGGTAGGCTTTGCTTGCACCAATGCAAAAGCGCCTCATCCTGTAAACTTTCTGACAGGCCTAGTATTTGCACATTATTCCGCAGACTGCAGTTTTCTAGGTCATCCAGTTTATCCTAGAGGGCCTGGTTCTTGTTTTTTAAATCTGTCACTGTTTCCTCTAGGCCACTCAGCCTATATCATCATGACTACTAATCTTTTGATCAAGGGCCACTATTGTGCTGCTCTGGTTATTCGTCTTTGCATTGAGCTCATCTAGTGACACTTTCAGCTGCTGCATTTGCTCTTTCACTGCCATCAATAGTGCCACCGTTAATTCCCTGATCGTTGTTTCTGTCAAGCCTTCTGTGCTCACCACAGACTCCGGCACCATCTTTTTATCTTGTGCTGCAGTCTTCTCTGTCCCCATTCTCTTCACTCTACCCACCATCTCTCCTGTTTTTTTTTTAAGACAAAGTTGTCCATTAATCTTATTCACATACCAGTTTTGCTGGAAGTCACTCTATTTTTGCAGATTATTAGGCAGAATGGGAGGATCTTGGCCAATCCCCGAGGAGCATGGACGTCAGTCAGCCGGTCATGATCAAGTCACCGGAACTCTGAGACAGTGTTTCTTCTAGTGACCAAGACGTCCACTCAAAGCATCTGAAATAGACACTGTACCTCCACTTGAGAAAGAAGCTACCACTTAACTATATTCTTTACTCCACTGAGGCCATTTTCTGGAGCTTCCCATTCTGAGAGTAATGCCTCCACCCCATAAAGAAGAAGGGACATCTTAGTTGCCTTATGAACACTCTTAATAATGGGGTTCCAATCTAGAGATTCCCCAACCTTGGGATCGACAGTCCCAAGTGAAGATACAACCCAGTCCATAAGGGCTGGTATTCCAGTCTCTGAAAAAGGTGGACAATAGAAACAACTTCTCTATTTGACAAAGCTTTTCCCTCCTCCAGAGATGTACAACTGGTCGAATCCAGCCGATCAACAGGAAACTCTTGTGCCTTTTCAGGATGAACTCTCTTTTATTAAAATTTTTTTTTTGAGTGGCAAACTGGGGCACATACAGGGAGCCTGAGATATATATACTACACCTTGAAGGCAGTACCCAAGGGAGGATAAGGTTGTCTTCTATCCCCAGGCTTCTAAATGGTACAAGAAGAACATTTTTTGGAAAAATGCATGACCTCGCCCGAAGAAACTAAAAAAATATGATCCCTTACATAAGTCAGCACCAGGGGATCCTCAAAAAATCTGGGGGAGTACAGAAACACATTGTTCAGGATCAGAAATGGACGTAGGGGAAAGGCCTAAAATGCTGGACATTCCTGCCAAACCTGCTGACTCAGAGGCTTCCCCAAATCTCTGATCTGTGTGCGGCACTGAGAGAGACCCCTTTCCTACACTAGTACCAGAGCCCGACAGCTGCCCCGAGGCCATGAAACACTCCCTGGTGACTTCTCTGCTCGGAATAAAGGCAGCACAAAGTGGCCCCACGGCAGCTGAGGCCAAAGGCTCCCACAGGCTCTACCACCCTAGCTGCAGTATGCTTGTTCCATACAACAGCGAAAAACCTGGTGTTGATATGCGGTAAAAACATCTCACCCCCCCAGGCACTTAACCAGAAAAAGACCAGACAAAGCATGCCTCTGTCCCAATAGTACTGCAGATCAAGACGCTGACTGGTTCTTCCTTTTTTAAAATTTGTTTTATTGAGACCCTGTGAAGGTGGAGCATGTCTGAGAAATCCCCAGAATAGTGCAAAGGACCGGTTCCAGCCATCTGGTCCCGGTCCACCTTGAAACAGAGCCTTTTGGGTACCGGGTGGCTCCTTGAGCACATATATAACTTAGGCTCAGAGGAGAGCAGAAGGAGGCCCAGCAATTCCAGGAGAAGGCAGCTCCTTTAAACATAACTGTAGAGAGGGAAGGCAGTCCTTGAGAATGGGATTGTTTAATGTCGTGAATACCGAGAATTGAAGCCCTGTAACTAAAAAGCATTTAGAAAAGCTTTGACTGCTCATGTCAAACATGGTCAGGAGCTGGTGGAGAAGAAAAAGGGGGTCCTCTTCCAAATCTTGAAGTCTTGCTGACAAAAAAAAAAAAAAAAGGACCTCCCCACTGAGCTCTACCGAGTCTCTTCTGGAAATGGAAACCTACAAGGGCTCACTACTCTGGCCAAAACCAGGTTCCTGGCCCTAGAAAAAAATGTTAGCCAAGGGGCTTGCTACTCTGTCCGAAACCAGATGTTTGGCCTTAGAAAGACTTTAGCCAATGCGTAAAGGCCTCCAAGTGGGAGGCAGGCAAAAGGGGAAAAAAATCCTGCTGCACCACCACTTTCCCTAACATCTGCTGGAAGCAGAAAAGACGGGGGTTTCTTTGTGCTGCACCACCTACGGTATATATAGAGGCGATGAGGTCACTGAGAAAGCTGTGACCTCTGCTGCCATCTGCTGGTTGGGGGACATAACCCACCTGTCTGGACTGGTTGACATGGAAATAGTTGTTAGCTGAAATTGTATTTTCTCCTTTGGAAGATGAACAGCACGGTATTTAGCCATGGCCCACTCTTGCACAACAGTTTAACATTGCTTCAGTTCTAAGTCTGTGAGGTTAAAATATATCTTTAGGGCTGCAGTCTCTGAGCACAGTCTCATTATACGGGTGGAAGTGTTCAGCTTATCTGATTTGTTTTCTTGCTTGCACTGCAAGAATGTGGCCCTGCATCTCACAGCCAACTGTAGAACATTACCCCACAGCAGTTTTTAAACTTAAACATTTCTGCAATTCTTACGAAATACTTTTTTTTTTTTTCTAATTTGCAAATTCATTATGCCAGCAATTTTGCTACAGGAAAAATAATGTACAGGCAAATAATTGAAATCAATGAAGAGAATGAAAAAAAAAAAAAAGTACATTAAAACACAGAATCTGTATATGGGGGAATCAATTGAAAAAAGCCTGAAGGCAGGTAAAAAAAAAACCCAAAACAGTAATAAGTGAAAAGCAAATTCTTACAAAATTAACCTCTTGCCCTTTCACTTATAACAACATTCCAGATATCGCAAGGTGCAGCAATAGTAAGCCTACTGTGGATCAACTGCTGGCCTTTCAGGGCTTTTTAGCATTAAAAAATTACTATAACTGAGATAATTCAAAGAAAACATATCTTACTCTCACAAGTCAAAAAACAGTTGTAAGAAAAACTTACAAATAGTTCTGCACCAATTGCTTGTGCTTCAGTATGCAATGCGAGGAATCTTTTACATCTATCTTGTGAGACTTTGCATAGATCTGGATACACGCATAATCCTCCGACCCAGAAATAGTGAAGATCTGTGAAATCCACGCATGTCTTGTGTAGGATAGCTTTTGTGTAAGAGCTGCTGAAAGATCATGTTTGCTAATTGCTTAAGGGTGGTAATCCCCATGCCTTCTGTTAGGGGTAGCAGCTGCCGCTCCATGCTGGTTACCCCCATGCACCCTTTTCTTCTTTTCCACCTCTAGCCTTTAGGGATCCACAGTGTTTACCCCATGCCTTTTTAAATTCTTTTACTTTTTTTCGTCTTCACCACCTCTTTCGGAAGGGCACTCCAGGCATCCACCACCCTCTTCGGGAAGAAATATTCCCAGGCATCCCCCCATCTCCTGTCTGCAGGGAAGGGATTGAAACTGGAGTTGAAAGTAGAACAATTTCTTATTCTGTATTTGGGGAGGAACTGTGTTTTGTATGTAAGATGAAGGTGAAGCATTCTGCTAGCATGTACATTCTGGATAGGGCTGTGGAGCAGTCTAGCTTGTTCTGATTTCTCATTAGAAGGTGGATTAGTGTTTTAGGGCCAGGTCGAATATTTGCAGTGCTGCCTATTCATAGTGGGGCCGATTTTAAATTTTGTGCGCATGGGGTACATTTGTGCGTGCTACCCGGCGCGCACAAACGTACACCCAATTTTATAACATGCATGCACTGCCGCGCACATGTTATAAAATCCAGGGTCGGCGCGCGCAAGGGGGTGCACACTTGTGCACCTTGTGTGCGCCGAGCCCTAGGGGGGGGCCCGATGGCTTTCCCCGTTCCTTCGAAGGCCGCTCTGAAATCGGAGCGGCCTTTGAGGGAACTTTTTTTTTGGTCTCCCCACCTTTCCCTCCCTTCCCCTATCTAACCCACCCCCCAGCCCTATCTAAATCCCCCCCTATCTTGTTTCGTAGAGTTACGCCTACCTAGCTGTGCCTGCCCTAGCTGTGCACAGTTTAGGGAAACAGATGCCGATAAATTCGGCTTCCGTTTTCCTAACCAGCGGACGGCTGAAGCTCACGGGCTCCCGTTATTAATAAGGCGGCACTAGGGGCATGTAAGCGACCCTAGAGCCTCTTTGATAACATGACCCCTAATTTAAATATTGCATGATGCCCCCGGGAGGGGTACCTGGGGGCGCGTTAGGAAAGCGGGCACTGAATGTTCAGCACCCGCTTTCAGCGCATATTTATTGCATCAGCCCCTCTGTGAAGTAACACAAAAACCCTTCAAAATGTCACTCAGTACCTATATAGAAAACCTGTCATGCCAAACACCGCATGAACTCCCAGAACTCAAACAACAAACTGGGGTAGATTTTCAAAGGGTCCCGCACGTATGTCCCGGAGCTTCTAAAAATGGGTGGTCCGGGGGCTTGGTGGTGGTCCGGGGGCGTAGCCAAGTGCCCCGACACAGCGACCTGTGTCGGGGCCTGGCACGCCGGCAGCGAGTCGGTGCGCGCAAGTTGTGCCTGCCAGAGGCAGCTTGTTTAGGAGAAGGATCAGGGTTGCCTCATGGCCTTGGGGGTTTGTGCTGGCTCCCTGGCCCTATGTTAATTTTACATTTTTTCAGCTATTGCTGCTACTGCTGCAGAGAGATCTACAGCGTTGCAGTCTGAGGAGCATAGGAGGGAGGGGAGAGAAAGGAAGAGGAGAGGGATTTGCCTCTGGGTGGGTGGAGAAGAGGAGAGCCAAATAAGGGACTGCTGCTGGGCAGGAGGTTGGAGGCAGAGAGATAGAGGGGGCTGCTGCTCGGCAGGGGGCTGTGGGGGAGAGGGGACGCATGCTGATGGAAGGGGGATGGGGTAGAGTGTGTTGCCACTGGGCAGGAGGAGGCTGCTACTTCTGGGTAGAAGGAAAGTTCTGCCACTGGGCAGAGGGAGGGAGCTGCAGCTGGGAAGGGTGTGAATAGGAGAGAGGGAGAAGCTGCAAGGCAAGGGGTGGGTGGAAGAGAGAGGAGGGATGCTGCTGGACAAGGAGTGGAGATGGAGAAAGAGGAGGATGCAGGGCAAGGAGTGGGTGGGGGAGAGAAAAGGAAATGAAGGTTAAGGAGTAGGTGGGGGGGGGGGTAAAAGGCAGTGCAAGACAAGTAGTGTGGGGGGGGGAGAAAAAGGGGGTCCAGGACAAGTGGTGGGGGGATGCAGGGCAAGGAGAGGGGCAAATGCAGGGCACAGATTGGATTGGGAGAGAGGGGGATACAGGGGAAAGAGTACAGAGGAAGGGAAAGGAGATGCTGGGCATGGGGTAGGGAAAAAGAGAGGGATGGCTGGGTAGGAGGCGGGAGAGAGAGAGGGATGCTTTGCACTTATTCCCTTGTCCAAACCATTTAAAAACATGTTAAACAACACAGGTCATAAGAATATAAGAAATTGCCATACTGGGTCAGACTGAGGGTCCATCAAGCCTGGCATGGCCAATCCAGGCTACAATCCCCTGGCAAGCACCCCAAAACTAAGTCTGTCCCATGCTACTAATGCCAGTAATAGCAGTGGCTATTTTCTAAGTCAGCTTGATTAATAGCAATTAATGGACTTTTCCACCAGGAGCTTATCCAAACCTTTTTTATGTTTAAACGGTTTTTATTGAGTTTTTGATATTAACAATAAGAACAACATCGCTAGGAAGAGCAGGACACTTGGCCCTTCCCAGCTCTGAACAACAAATACAGCAATAAGTATTTCAGTACTCGTCTTAACACCCTCCCCCCCCCCCCCCGACAAGGGAAACAGTCTGTTATAGGAAACACTGCAAACATTGTAACATTAGTACAGTATTACAGTAGAGTTGGTACATAAGTACTGTCAAAAACTTAATCATTAACCACCAAGCTTCGGGCCTGCGAGGAAAGGGACTGAAGATAGGGTTGCCACACCTTCAGAAACAACTGTCGACGTTTCGGAGAGACCCTCGCCTCCATGCTCTCCATTGTCATCATAGTATGCCAATGATTTCTCCAAGCCCAGTAGGACGGAGCAGCCGAGGATCTCCATGCCAAAAGTATCAGCTTCTTCCCCACTAAACTAGCCTTTTGAAGGAGCAGTCGGGAGCCCGGATCCCGAATTCTAATTGGGGAAATACATCCAAAGAGCATCCACTTAGGGGTTACTGGAAAAGAGATATCTACCAAATCTGCTAAGCAAGCTGTTATTCTGCGCCAAAAACGCTGTATGAAGGCACACTCCCAGAACATGTGAGAAAGAGTCCCCACCACTGCGCCACATTTAGGACAGGTCGCAGTGATCGCTATGGTCGATTACTGCGCCGCTTGCGGCGATATGTAGGCTCGACTGAGAAATTTAAACTGAAGTTCTCGGTAATTCGTGGCACTCGAGATCTTAGCTATACCCCGAAATGCTCTTTTTAATATTGTCTGACTAACCACGAATACCCCATCCCTATTCCAGCGAGCTTCCAACACAGCGCACATATCTACCTCCACGTTAGGAACTAGAGTTTGATAGTATGTGGATAAAGTGGGGGCCTTAAATGCCGTGAACTGAAACATCTGATCAATAGTATGATATGTCGAGGGGTGCTTGGTCTCCTCGGGTAACGCTTGTATATAATGTCTGATCTGTAAATAAGGGAAGGTGTGCGTGACTCCAAACCCAGACACCGCCATAAATTCCATAAAAGAGAGACACTGCCCTTCCCCTCTCAGCAAGGGTCCTAAGAAAGTAATTCCTCTCTCTTCCCATTGCCGGAAATAGGAGGCCAGTATCCAAACCTTTTTTAAACCCATCTACAGTACGTGTCCTAACCACATCTTCTGGCAATTAATTCCCAAGCTTAATTGTGCGTTGAGTGAGAGAATTTTCACCAATTTGTTTTAAATGTGCTGCTTGCTAACTTCATGGAGTGCCCCAAGGTCTTTCTATTATCTGAAAGAGTAAGTAACCGATTCACATTTACCCATTCTAGTCCTCACATGATTTTATAGACCTTTATCATATTACCCCTCGGGTCTCTTGACCAAACTGAACAGCCCTAACCTCTTTAGCCTTTCCTCATAGGGGAGCTGTTTAATCCCCTTTATCATTTTGGTCACCCTTCTCTGAACCTTCTCCAGTGCAACTAAATCTCTTTTGAGATGCAACAACCAGAATTGTACAGAGTACTCAAGATGCAATCTCACCATGGAGCGATACAGAGGCATTATGACATTTTCCGTTTTATTCACTATTCCCTTCCTAATAGTTCCTAACATTCTGTTTGCTTTTTTGACCACTGCAGCACTTTGAGTTGATGATTTCAATGTATTATCCACTATCGGGCCGATACAGAAAAACCCGCAGGAGAGCCGGCGAGCGCCCACTCTCCCGACGTGCGCCCAGGCCACTCTCCTGGGTGCGCGATTCAGTAAGAAAAAATATGCAAATGAGGGCCGCGGTAAAAGGAGGCGCTAGGGACACTAGCACATCCCTAGTGCCTCCTTTTTGACAGAAGTGGCGGCTGTCAGCGGGTTTGACAGCCGACGCTCAATTTTACCGGCGTTGGTTCTCGAACCCGCTGACAGCCACAGGTTCGTAAAAAGGACACCAGCAAAATTGAGTGTCCATCTTCCAACCCGCGGGATGCAGCAGATTTAAATTTTTTTTTTAAAATTTTTAATTTTTTTCTACTTTTGGGGCTTCCGACTTAATATCTCTATGATATTAAGTCGGAGGGTGTACAGAAAAGCAGTTTTTTTTGCTTTTCTGTACACTTTCCCGGTGCCGGCCGAAATTAACTCCTGCCTTTGGCAAATTTTACTTTCTGTATTGTGCGGGAATAACTAATAGGGCCATCATCATGCATTTGCATGTTGCGGGCGCTACTAGTTTCGGGGGGGTTGGCCACACGTTTTCCACGCGCTATTACCACTTACTGTATAAGGGGTATAAATAGCGCGTCCAACCGGGGGTTAACAGTGCGCTCGGCCTGAGTTACTTTACTGCATTGGCCCCTATGATGTCCAGATCTTTTTCCTGAGTAGTAACTCATAATATGGAACCTAACATCGTGTAACTACAGCAATTGTTATTTTTCCTATATGCATCACCTTGCACTTGTCCACATTAAATTTCATCTGCCATTTGGACACTCAATCTTCCAGTCTTGCAAGGTCCTGTTGCAATTTATCACAATCCGCTTGTGATTTAACTACTCTGAATAATTTTGTGTCATTTGCAAATTTGATCACCTCACAAGTCATACTCCTTTCCAGATCATTTATTTAATATATTGAAAAGCACCAATCCAAGTACAGATCACTGTTTACCTTTTTCCACTGATAAAACTGACCATTTAATCCTATTCTGTTTCCTGTCTTTTAACCAGTATGCAATCCACGAAGGGACATTGCCTTCTATCTTATGACTTTTTAGTTTTCTTAGAAGCCTTTCATGAGGGGCTTTGTTAAACACCTTCTGAAAATCTCAATCTACCACATCTACCGGTTCACCTTTATCCACATGTTTATTAACTCCTTCAAATAATGTACAGATTTATGAGGAAGACTTCCCTTGGCTAAATCCATGCTGGCTGTGTTCCATTAAACCATGTCTTTCTATATGTTCTGTGATTTTGTTCCCTGCGGTACTCCACTAATGTCCTTTCTTCATTTGTAAATCTTGTTTAGTTCTACCATCTGTTTCCTGTCTTTTAACCAGTTAGCAATTTGCCAATTCACAATAGGACACTGCCTCCTAATCCATGACTTTTTAATTTCTTGATGAGTGTCTCTTGAGGGACTTTGACCAATGACATGTGAAAATCCAAATACACTATATCAACCTGTTCATGTTTATTTACACTGACAAAAAAGTCTAAAAGCTTGATAAAGAAAAACTTCCCTTTGCTAAAATCATGTTGTCTTCCCCATTAAGTCATATCTATATCTTGTATATATACAATCTATCTATCTATCTATCTATCTATATAGCCTGTGATTTTGTTTTTATGAATTTCTTCTACTATTTTGCCTGGCACCAACTTCAGGCTCACCAGTCTATAGTTTTCCTGATTACTCCTGGAACCTTTTTTAAAAAATTGGTTAACCTCCAGTCTTCAGTTATTGTGGCTGTTTTAAATGATAGGTTACAGATTACTAGTAAGAGATATGAAATTTAATGTTTAAGTCCTTTTAGGACTTTGGGATATATGCCATCTTGTCCTAGTAATTTGTTATTATTTAGTGGGTCTGTTTTATCTATTATATTCTCCATTATCACAAAGATTTGTTTTAGTTGCTCAGAATCATTACCATCAAAGAAGGTTTCCAATGTGGGTATGTTCCCAACATCTTCCTCAATAGAGACAAAGAATTCATTCAGTTTTTATTCTGTTTCCTTGTTTGCCCTAAGAAACTCTTTTACCCCTTGGTTATCATCTAGTGGCTCATCTGACTCCCTCACAGGTTTTTGTTTTAAATGTACTTGAAAAATGTTTATTATTAGTTTTTGCCTCTCTAGGAAACTTCATCTCAAATTCTCTCTTGGCCTGTCTTACTATTGTTTTACAACTAATTTGCCAGTGTTTATGCTCTTGCCTGTTTTATTTATTTGGGTCTGCTTTCCATTTTTTGAAAGATGCCATTTTGCTTTTTAACTGCCTCTTTCACCTTACCATTAAACCATGTTGGCAGTTATCTGGCTTTCCTTCAGCCTTTTTTAAGGCACAGAATACATTTTATCTGGGCTTCCAAGATGGAACTTTTAAATAATACCCTCGCCTCATGAAAAGTTTTAATCTTTGTAACTATTTCTTTTAGTGTTTTCTAATTTCCTCATTCTATGGTAGTCTCCCTTTTTTAAAGTTATATGCTATTGCAGTAGTTTTAGTTAATGTCTTCTCTCTAGTGATTCTGTCAAATGTGTTTGCATTATGATTCCTATTTTTTAGTGGCCCCACACTGTAACCCCTTGCACCAGGTTGTGTCTTCCACTGACAACGAGATCTAAAGTAGCTGCTCCGTTCTAGATGCTACTAAGAATTACTTTTATACTGTGTATGCTACTGTAATAAGGACTATCCATCATACAAATATTAGCTGCAGCTTTCTTTGTAAAAGAGTAAAAATAAATGACAAGCCTTTATCATGGATTCTTTGTAGGATTTTTTTAATGGACCATCCATCCAAAGACGTATCCAAATATTTTCTCCAGCACCCAACTATTAGAAGGGAGCTCTATAAGACAATGGTGATTGGTGAGCAAGAAAAGGCATCACCTCCCCCTTGTCTTCAATATTCTGCCCAGGTGGCACGAGAGAGGGTACCCTGGCTTACAATCAGTAATCAGTTTAAACACCAGTAGGGTATATTTTAAGTTTTCCAATTGATAGCATTTTGAGTCATTCCATCTTTTATTGTTTGCCTTATTAGCTATACCATAACAGAATTTGCAGCCTCCTGAAATTTCAAAACCTTTACATTTTTTATTGTCAAATTGTTGACACTGGAATTCATCAGAAGTAGATTGAATTCCCATCTTCCATTGTGTGCAACTGGATCAGACATGGAGGCCACCCCACCCGGCCTGGAGTTTTATAACAGCTGCTTTCATTGTAATTCTGACCTCCTGCTACCAGAGGCGACTGAAACTTCTCCTCGGTACTCAGTTTAAACTTTATTTCAAGATATCTTCTCGACAACAGCCGATTGATATTGACATCTAAAATGAAAAGAAAATTTAGAGCTGCAGAGGGAGGCTCCATTTCTTTCTTCATCAGCTCTGTTTCTGACCTGAAGCAGAACAAATGTATTGTGACCCAATGCTGTGCACCACTCCTTTACATGCCTCCTGCCAATAAACACTGCTGTGGAGATCATAAATAAATTGTGCTTTTCAGTGGGGACAAACAATAAGGAAGAGATGAGCTCCATAAGGCATACAGGAAGCTGATGTCTCAGACCCATCCTTCTTGCTATAAATCCAAATCATTTGCAAATGTCCGAATTCCAAATAAATGCCAGAGTGTCTGATATGCTTTCAGTATGGTGATTTAGAAGAAGCATGTGATTGTCTATAGCTGAATATTAGCTGTTTTGAGGAACTGAAAATCCTTTGGCCTGGGGCTGCCTTGTTTCTCGGCAGTAATGCAGGGAGGTAGCAGGGCTGAGCCCTATTTATTAACACCTTAGGAAGATCTGATCTGGAAGACACGTGGAAAAACCAGCAGTAGAAGAAGTTGTGAGGTAAAAAAAAAAAAATGTATTGCACATAAGTGCATAAAATCATCATATTAGTTGCCAAATTAGTCCACCCGAATGCACAGAAATAAAGGTTAACAAAGAAAAACAAAAATAAATATATATCAGGTGATACCTTTTATATGAGACTGACTAATTTTCAAGAGCTCTACTTTTCTTCTTCAGGTCAGAATTCGAATGAGCGAAAGATTATTTTATTTGTAAACTGTTATTTCGGTACCAAGACCGCCAAAAAGTCCGGGGACCAAACCCTAAGCCAAGTTTCACTCTTGCTTCTTCTGAAGGTACTGACAGAGAGGCCGCAGCTCATGGTTATGGGTTAGATTTATTTCTAACCTGCCTATGCACAGCCCCAGGTGGTTTACAACAAAATTATGCATAAAATCATCATGAAGCAAACCAGTAAAAAAAAAAAAAAAAAGATGCAATCAAAATATTGGGGCAGATTTTCAAAGGGGTACGCGCATAAGATATGCGCGTAACCCCTGAAAAGCTGCCCCTTCCATCCTTGCTCGCACAAGCCCCGGGATGCGCATAAGTCCTGGGGCTTTCCTGGGGGGGCGTGTCACGGCCGGCACGTCATCGGGGGGTGTTCCTGGGGGCGTGGCTGTGGCCTCCGGACCAGCCCCCGAACCGGAACATGGCACGCCGGCAGCCGGCCCGCAAGTTACGCCTGCCTCGGGCAGGCGTAACTTTTGAAATAAAGGTAGGGGGGAAATTAGTTAGGGCCAGGGGGTGGGTTAGTTAGGGGAAGGAAAGGGAAGGTGGGGGGCGCTGGAAAGAAAGTTCCCTCCGAGGCCGCTCTGATTTCGGAGCGGCCTCGGAGGGAACGGAGGCAGACTGCGCGGCTCGGCGCACGCAGGCTGCCGATTTTGTGCAGCCTTGCGCGCGCCGACCCCGGATTTTAATAGATACGCGCGGCTACGCGCGTATCTATTAAAATCCAACGTACTCTTGTTTGCGCCGGGTGAGCGAACAAAAGTACGCGCTCGTGTACTTTTTTAAAATCTGCCCCATTATGTTCAATGTTTTAATGTTATTTATTCATTTGTTATTAGTTATTTATTCAATTTTCTCCAAGCTCATTTTCCTATTCTATGTAAGACACACATGTTAAGTCACTCCATTGTTATATGTAAACCGAAGTGATTAGCAACATTGTTGCTAGAACTTCGGTATATAAAAAATGTTAAATAAAATAAATAAAAAATGTTCAGTGCTTAAAACAGTTATTTGCATGCAATCACATGAAATCATCAGAAAGCAGACCTGCAAGAACTAAAATAAATTGTCAGACTATTTTACCTTATACTTAAAACAGAACTGTTACAATGCAGGTCAGAACTAAAACAAAATCTCATTGGTCTGTTTCAGTCATTAATTGTTAGTGCAATTTGCAGCTTCGAACAATAGAGTCTTTTAAAAGCTTCTTGAAGCTTCTGACCCAGTTTGTCAGAATTCTAGTGGGAGATTATTCCACATTTCTGGCGCTGCTACTGAGAATGCTCATTGACGTGTTTCAGCTAAGCGGACTTCTCGGATGGAAGGTACCTCTAGCTGAATTCAAGGTATCTCTATCTTCTGAATCCATAGTTACCAATGAATCATAAGTTAATGACAAAATAACCTAAATCCTAAATGAAAGTTACAAATATGAAAAATGTGTGTATGGTAAAGAAACAATCTCAATACCACATTTCTATAGATGGCAAATTAAACCGATCAGATGAGACAACATCAATAAACATTCTCACTTATAAACAAGAACTCAATTCAATTATCTGATTTGAACCAGATATAATGTACTACTACTTAACATTTCTTTAGCTCTACTTGACGTACACAGCACTGTGCAAACAACACATAAGAGAATTTAATTAAAAAATGCATACCATCTCGTTTCCAAGCAACGATTTCTGTAAGTCATCTGCTCTAGCTGGTTCTATAGTATTATCAATGGCTACGTACAAAAAAATTCCATTCTCATTTTTCTATTTTATCGATGTAGCCCGTAGGCCAAGAAGAGAGAGGCTGGCAACATGAAGCCATGCCACTAGAAGAATATCCCTCAGAAAGAGCAGGATCTGAGAGTCTGAAACTTTCACAGTGTAGTACGCACACATCGTGTTTGTGTATCTCTGCTCGATGCCCGATCCTTTACAAAGTTAGTTGCTGGAAGCTGCACAATATACCACAAGGTCACTGAGCTGTGAGACTCAGGACAATGATCTCCATTAGTGGCCCGTCCCACTCCTGGGGCTTTCCTCCTCTACCTTCATGACGTCAAGGATAAGACAGGAGGGTCCTCCCCCATCTTGGTCTCTTTCTCCAGACTGAGAACCTGTAACACATTCTTAGCCAGGGGGCTCCAGTTCAGATTGCACCAATATTTCCTCTACTCTTAAGGGAGTGCGGTCCTCACCAACTTGAAATTTCACAGTGAGTTACAGAAGCCCATGTTTTTTCACTTGTTTTCATTTATTCTGACGTGGTCTCAAACTTGTCTGCATAAATGCAAAATCTCTTTAATTTTAGCAGCTCAAATGAGTTCTATGATGGGAAACTGGTGCTCTGACCGCAGAGCATTGGTGACCCAGAACTGGCAAATCTCATAGCAGCATCAGAGACAATGGCATATTATTTTAGCTATAGATAAAGGAACTACTGTCTTCCTTAGGCTTAGAGAGACAATGGTCTCACATTCCTACAGTAAACCAGCTAAAACAATAGAGAATGTGCCCAAATGTGTAGGCCCTGGATAGATCAATGCTCTTTTCCATCTTATAGGTCAAGGATTAGAGGAGTTATTATTCCGATTTATAATTCTGCACTATTTTTTGCAGGATCTATTATTAGAGATGATAGATGCTGAAACCTTCCATGGCGAGAAATATTTCTTGTGCAATACTTATGCACCAATATTTATAACCATCTTGCATGTTCCATTAATGTCTGGTCTAAGGTTTCATATTTGACTTTTCATCATATCATTATAGCAGCTGACTTTAATATGGTAGCAAACCCTGACATAGATAAATCTCCTCCTACAAAAGCTTCAAAGGCTCATACTAATCAAGAACAGACATCCATAGAGAAATACTTTTCAGATCGGGATGTTTGGAGAATTCTGAATCCCAGGGAAAACACTGTACATACTTTTTCTCTTATCCATGTGGTTCTAGGTCTAAAACTGACAACCTACTAATTTCACAGCATTTATACAAAAAACAAATAAGGCTAAAATTAGCATCCCAGTCATATCCAAACATGCTCTGTCTAGGTAGGGTTAGATACATGGGGCTTAGTTCACCCACATTCATTTTGGTGTCCAGAGGGTAAATCATGTAAAATAGTTGAGTTCTGAGAAATAGCAACTTTGATAAAATTAGATGTTTGTCTGAAAAACAAAACATTGGCACAGCTCAGAAAAGTGAATTGGAGAGTAAGAGGAGGGCAAGGAGTTACCATAGACATGAAAGATGTGGGTCTAATTTTACAAAGAATCTATTTCGGAAAGCAAACCCAATTTTATTCTGGACCTCACCTAGAGCAGTCACAAAAGGAAAATATCAATTCTTGATTTAATCAGAAAAAACAAAGAGGAAAACAGTATTCTTTTGGAAGTAAGACAGAAATGTCTGGCAGCTAGGTGAGCATTTCTAGCCAGTGCAAGGGGTGGGAGCAGACAGTCTCTAGGAGCTCAGAGATGTCATTACCACAAACAAAGTTCTTGCTACAGACACAGATTCCTCCCCTGTGGAATCAAACCAGGAGAGACGCACATCGACGACGACTCATCCCTTGGCAGTAAAAGATGGAGACGACCTTTGAGAGATCTGCTGTAAATAAATGAATGAGGTGTTTCCAAAATATGTCCATCTTGAGTTATACAAATATGTAAACAAAATCATTGCTCACAGTACTTGAATATACCCAAACTAGAAATAGAAAAATTAAGCAATGCTTGATTCCACTGTAAAGAAAAAAAACAACAAAACAAAGAACATCTCCACATTTTCCAGAGATTCAGGATGGCCCAAACAGCAGGAATGCAGAATGTTAAAGCTTAATTAGCATATTCCCTACTTGATGTGCCTTTGGTGGGGGTTTTTTTTCTCCACTTTTTTCCTCAGTGGCCTCTGCAGTTCAGGGGACGCTCGCAGACTAAGGGATGAAAAAAATGCCTCTTCCAAGGCGGGCCCTCAGGGGCCACCACAGTGGCAGCAGCCGTCTCCCTTCCCAGGCCTCGATGTAGGCACAAGTCCAGCCAGCTTGACAGATAGGAGTTCAAAACCTGGAGGTCACAGCACTACGCTCTGAGCCATGAGGACCATATGCCTCACTTAAAAAATGCTTTCTTCCCAAGTTCTCCAATATAGTTTTAATCAAAATGATGTATACAAAAAGGCTGATGCGGAAAGGTGTGATCAGTAGAATGCATCCTTTGGCCTGCACTTCAGCATGCATTTTCTGTGCACAAAACTTACTCCTGATGCAGCAAGGAGTTCTGTGCGCTCCTAATCGGGAGTACTGCTTAGCACCCTCGAATGCCCATACAAATGAGGGCATTAAGCAGTACCCTCGATGCAGAGAGACTGCATCAGGCCAGCGCATAATTTTTAATGCTGGAAATTTAACTCCAGGTCAGAGCCAGGTCACGTTTTCAGGCCTGGATCTGGACTCGGGCTGATGCCAAGGCACAGGCATCAGGACTTGGCCCACGGAAAGCCGGGCATTGAGTCTGAGTCCAGGCCGATGCCTTGGCGTCGGGACCTGGCCTCTGGGCCGGGTCGGAGAGTTGGGCCTGTGTCCAGCCCCTGACCTAGGCCGGGATCCAGCCTGGCCATCAGATACTTCACAGATCAAGTAAGTGATTGTTCCTGAGGGAAGGGAACGGTTCTCAGCCAAGGCCCTGGCTTCGGCCCGGGCCTTGGCTGAGACTCCAGTGTTGCAAGCGGGCTTAGGCTGTGGCTCTTGTTCTGGGGCTTGGTCTACGCCCTAGGTGAGGCCTAGGCCCAAAGCATTCCTTTTATTTAAATTTTTATATTTAAAGCTTTTATTGGTAAGTTTGCAAAACATGAAAACATTGTACAAACAAAATAAACATCACCAACATTTTCTAAGTGTGTGATCATTTCAGTCCCCACCCCCCTCTCACCTCCCTCCACCAAACAGGCTTCGGTCATACAAGAGTTAACAGAGTCAGAATCAAGTATAACTTCATCCATCCACTTGATAGATGCAAACAAAGCATGATGAAAAGACTAAAACAGCAATAATGAGGATATGGATATAGTACAAGAGGGTAAATCCTAGTGCAAATCGGTGGGTGTCATAGTCACAGCAGGGAATAACAACCCAAAGGATCAAAAACTCTGAAATTTGACATGACAGCAATAATAAACAGGGATGTCAAAGGGACTTATGTTATCATAGCTTTAAGAAATATCGTGAGTTTGATACCACGAATTATAAGGAGCCCAAACAGCCTGATAAGTAGACAAGCATTTATGACAAATGGCTGTAATATGTTCTAATACTTGTAGATTATGTAAGCGTCGTATGAGTACCCTTATTAATGGCAGGTGGGGACTCTGCCAATTACATGCCAGGGCTAACCGGGCTACTATATATACTTGCTGGCAAAGTCGTTGAGAATGTGTAGATAAACCCTCTATAGGTTTCCCCAGATGTGCATTGGTCGGCTCAACGAGGACTGTCTTTCCCAGAATTTGGGCAAGCCTGTCTGCCACCTGTTTCCAATAGGGGGTGACTACTGGGCAATTCCACCAGATATGGAGATAAGTACCCACTTGTCCACACTGTCGCCAACAAACACTCGAAGAATTGGGATACATTTTATGCACTCGTGTAGGAACATAGTGCCACCGATGTAGAATTTTTATGCAGTGTTCTTGCAGGTAAGCTGACAGAGAACTTTTACAGGCTAGAAGAAATAAATCTTCCCACTCCTCTGGTCTCCATGTCAAATTTAACTCCCTTTCCCAGGCAAGTGAGCACTCGAGCTTGGTAGATTGTGGACTCTGCAATTTATATAGCTTGGAGATCACTCCCTTAACAACTCGTTTATGCGTACAATATGTTTCAAACAGGGTTTTGTTGGTAGCTAAGTTAGAGGAAGATATTACTGCCCCGAGGAAGTGGGCTAATTGAGCGTACTCCAAAAAAAGAGAAAGGGGTTGCATGATACTGCTCTAAGAGGGCTGTAAATGATATAACTGACCTCTGTTGTATCATTGTACCCATGGTTGTAATGCCCAGAGTCTTCCACGTTGTGAAAGCTTTTTTGGGGAGGTCCACCGGAAAGTGGAGACTATGAAATAAGGCAGAAGAAAAATGATAAGACGTATTTCCCACCAGTTTCATCTTCCACCGTAGCCAAACCCGGAGAGTTGTGTGGAGTGGGGGAGGAAAATTAAGTATAGGTCTCCAGGTGGTCCGAGGTTGCCAGAATATTGCTGTGAGTGGCATATCTCCTAAATTCTGTTGTTCAATATGCTGCCAGGGTAGGATGCGACCTGCAGTTATGAATGTGTAGAATTGCCTTTAATTGAGCAGCGGCGTAGTACCATTCCAAATTAGGGACACTCATCCCACTACCTTCTTTTGAGAGAAAGAGAACAGCCCGTGCTATCCTGGGTGGTCTCTTTTTCCAGATAAAAGCAAAACTTTTCTTCTGTGTTGTCTTCAGAATGCTATTGGAAAGATATATAGGGAGTGTGATAAATAAATATAATAACCGGGGAAGGATATTCATTTTGATTATGGCTATTTGCCCAAGCCAGGAATGGGAATCTCTCTACCAGTGAAGTAGGTCATCATCAATAGCCTTAAGTAATGGTGTATAACTCAGATGATTCAGCTTGTCCACGCCAGCATTGAGATAGACTCCCAAATATTTCAAGGGTTTATTTGTCTATCGGAACGGTAGCTTAGATTGTATCAGGCTTGCTTCTGTTTCAGTTACATTAAGATTAAGAATTTCTGACTTCTCGAGATTCACTTTAAAACCGGAGACAGAAATAAACTGCTGGATAGCTGCCATCACTGCAGGTAGGGAGGTTTGTGGCTGAGTAAGTGTAAAAAGTACATCATTGGCAAAAAGAGTCATCTTGTATTGTAGCGCTCCCAGATGCACTCCATGGATGTTTGCTTCCTTCCTAATAATGGACATAAATGGTTCAAGAAAAAGAGCAAAAAGTAAGGGGGAACGTGGACATCCTTGGCGAGTGCCCCGTGCTATTGTAAAGCTAGCCCCATATCCTCCGTTAACCTTCACTTGAGCTGTGGGTTGATGATACAATTGCTGTAACAATTTCAAAAAATATTCCCCAAACCCCATTTTAGCAAGGGTTCGGAACAGGAATGGCCAATGCACCATGTCGAACGCTTTCTCCGTGTCGACTGCTAGAAGCTCGCTTGGGATGGTTTCCTTTCAAACCCACCAAATGAGGTCTATGGTTCGACGTACATTATCAGAGGCAGAGCGACCGGGGATAAACCCTGCTTGATCATGATGTACCAACCCCGAAGCAGAGTGTTGAGGCGCTCTGCTAAAATGCGAGCGGATAATTTAAGATCAAGATTAATTAAGGAAATGGGGCGATATGACCCGCATAAGGTAGGATCCTTTCCAGGTTTAGCGATGACTGAAATACCTGTTGTGTTGGAATGAGGCCCCAGGATCCCACCTCCTCTTAAGGTATTAAATGCCTCTATAAAGCATTCCTTTAAAACAAATGTAACGAATAAGGTTTGTTTCATTTGGGGGCCCCCAATTTGTTTCGGGGCACCCCAATTGAATCAAATTGCCCTTATTTGTTGCATTTTTTAAATTAATTTGAACCCTAATATCAATCCTGAACTAGCTACAGCCCACTATTCAATGGATGTGGGAAGTAACTGTTCCACAAAAATCTCAAACCTTTTCTTTGCTACTGATCTTCAATTTCCAAAATCTATTCCTCACATCACCTCCACTGTAAAGCAGAGAAACCCCTCTCCTCCTGGTCACTCCACCTGAGGGATGGCAAAGACCCTTCTGCACATGCTCACTTAGATTATATATATGTTCTAAGCCCATTCCAAAAGGGGGAAGGGTAGAAAAAGGAGGCAGGAACCCAAAATGCAAAAAAACCCCAAAAAACTTTAGAGGCTATACCAGGCAAAAATATAATTTACCCTGGTAAAGCTGGGATCCAATCAGATTTGATCTTCATGAGTTAGCCTGAGGAGGCCCGCTCTGGTCGACTTTTCACCGACCTGCAACGTTCCTTCATCCTCCAGGCCCTGTTCCTCTGGGATCAAGGCAACGTTCGACCACCATTATAACAGTTATTAGGACCCAAGCATCTGTAACAGATACCGTGGCTGCTGGTAAAGGGATGGTTTCCAGAGCACATTTTGAATGCTCAGATTAAAGCCTGGGTCTGGGCCGAGGCCCCAGCATCAGGATCCATCCTCTGGGCCGGGCCGTAGCGTTGGGCCTGGGTCTGGGCTCCGGCCTGGATCCCCACCGGACCAGGTAAATGGGAGCCGGGAAGGGGGGGGGGGGGGGACCCTGGCCCCGGGAGGGGTGGGAGACGAATGAAACAAATCAAACATTCCACCATCCAATATTTGTGGGGAAAAAAACCTCCCGAACTGGAACTTTTTTTCCCCTGCACATCCCTAGTTGACAGAGGGAAGAAATTTCCCTGAGGACTGTATTTTGACTGAACGGGCAGAATAACCATTTTGGAGAGTTTTTGAGTTTTCTCCTGAGTGAGAGGAGTTTGGGGATTTTTTTCGACTTTCCCCTCTAGGAGAGGACAATTTCCCTGCCCTAGAAGGGGAGGGTTTCATGGACACTTATCCAGAGAAGGAGAAGGAAGTGCACGATAGATAAGGACACTGTTGCTTTCCTTGTTATGATATTTATAATACTCTTTATGATTTTTGCCATACTGGCATGGATCCTATTTTTCAAGCTTCAGTAAAGTTTATTTCTGTTGAACACTTATTGCCTTATTGCGAGTGATATCAACAAGCGGCTCTTCCTCTGTGGGTTGTGCAACCATTCAGTGACTGTGATAGCAAAAGTGTACTAAAAAGACTGAACCCACCACCACAGCCAGAGCCATTTTATCCATAGGGCAAATGGGGCACATGCTCGCAGCCCAAAGCCTTAGAGACACCCAGCTTGATCCAAAAAAAAGAAAAATTTTAAGAAAGAATAAAATGGCAAAAATAAATAAAGCAGAGACGGTAAAGTAAGAGAGCTAACTAACAGGCCATATTATCTTCTTTAGGCCTTAACAAGGATCGGCTGCGTCCATAAGAACATAAGAAATTGCCATGCTGGGTCAGACCAAGGGTCCATCAAGCCCAGCATCCTGTTTCCAACAGAGGCCAAATCAGGGCACAAGAACCTGGCAATTATCCAAACACTAAGAAGATCCCATGCTACTGATGCAATTAATAGCAGTGGCTATTCCCTAAGTAAACTTGATTAATAGCCGTTAATGGACTTCTCCTCCAAGAACTTATCCAAACCTTTTTTGAACCCAGCTACACTAACTGCACTAACCACATCCTCTGGCAACAAATTCCAGAGCTTTATTGTGCGTTGAGTGAAAAAGAACTTTCTTCGATTAGTCTTAAATGTGCTTCTTGCTAACTTCATGGAATGTCCCCTAGTCCTTCTATTATTCAAAAGTGTAAATAACAGATTCACGTCTACTCGTTGAAGACCTCTCATGATCTTAAAGACCTCTATCATATCCCCCCTCAGCCGTCTCCTCCAAGTTGAACAGCCCTAACCTCTTCAGCCTTTCCTCATAGGGGAGCTGTTCCATCCCCTTTATTATTTGGTTGCCCTTCTCTGTTCCATGTTTTGTAAATTGCACAAAAATGTTGTATGGGGAGGGGTCCCATCCTAGTGAGGTTTGCCCAGGGCTTCACAGAGGCATAAAACGGCCCTGACCACAGCACAAAGGGCCTCGGAGGAGGGTTCCTACCCCCTTCCTGCCGGTGAACCCAGCCCCCCTCCAGGGTTACAAATCTGATGTATGAGAGCTGTTGGAGGGCCAGGAGAGAAACGGTGATCCTAGGAATTTTCTGTAGCTCCTCGGTTAGGTGGCCCCCAAAGCCAAGAGGGCGTTGCATGATGTTTAGTGGTGGAAATTTGCAGACACTAAGGAGAACATTTTCAGGAACATTTTCAGGAACATTTTACCCAGGTATATGGCTATTTACCCAGGTAAAAGGGTTATTTGGAAATTGTGCACGCTGAATGCAGGTAAATGTAGGCATGTTCCACCACACACTTGCTTTTCATGGAGATGTTTTGTGGAGCAGGGCTAGGCCGGGGGAGGAAACCACACACGGAGTTTTGAGTGTTCAAAATTACGTGCGTTGTTTTGGCCAGGAAAAGAAAGTAGGTGCAAATCTGTGCAGGAACTTTTTCCTTAGGACATTTTAAAAGGAAAAAGTTTAATGTTTAATAATAAAATTTGTGTAAGGAACCTTTGGTTTCCTTGCCTTAGGGACTGAAACAAAAATCTGGGGAGGTAGAGAGAAAGTAATGTTTGGGTTTTGCTCCCCCATGTGGGAGAAGTAGATGGTGTGCTCAGAGCCTTTATAAACCCCTGCCACCGTCATAGAGTTTGAATTTCCCTTTGGTTTTCAGTTTGGATTCCTAGATTAACCTTTCAAGGGCAACATATCCCATGCTGTACCACTTTGATTATTTCCAGGGTTAAGAATCTGGGGTCTCTCTACTTAGGGACTTGGAACAAGAAATTGGACAGAATGCCCTATCCCTGTAGTATTTTGTCCATCTTTTGGTAACTGTTTTTAGTTGCTGGTGAAATTCTTTCCAACCTTCCTGCCTCTCTTTGAGTTGGCTTCTTGAGTATGATTTTGTCTTTTTGTATCACTGAGCACCTTCGTGTCCAGGGGCTCAGCTGCTGCTGGTCTGCGGAGAAGTACCTTTCCTTTTGAAAGGTCTGGGGGAAGCGTTGTCATCAAGGAAGAATGGACTCCTATCCATTTCCAAGGAGGAGAGGCTGAGATATGGTATAAGAATTCTGTATGATTCATCAGAGAAGAGAGTGTGCTAAGGTGCCCAGCCGGAGCCACAAAGTGGAGAGTGAAGAATAGCGAGGTCTATGGAATAGTATGAGAAATGGGACTTTGGCTGTGATTTCTGGAAGTAATTTGGGATAAGCTTTTCTTTTCCTTCCCATTCTGAAGAGTAACTGGGATAAGAGTAACTGGGAAGAGTGAAGAGAAAAATAAGTAGTCAATTTACTCAAAGGATTGGCTGAAATAATTGGAGAAATGGTTGCTAAAAAAAAAAAGAATGGTCATGTTTATTAAGTTTCAAGATGTGGAAATGTATTGAATTATTTTCCCTTTTGAGTTTATCTTCAATTCACTTTTACAACTATCAGTAAAATCGAGTTGAAACCCACACAGTCTCCAGCACAATTATTTGCCTATTGCTCAAGTTTTAAAAGCCTGGCGCGCCTAAGATTGGGGGATTACGAATGTGGCCGGACTTTGCGTGCGCCAAAGGGCCAGGCCCAAAGAAAGGGATGGGCAGGGGGCGTGGTCTGGGCAAGGAGGCGAGCACTGGCAGGGGGGAATGAAGAAAGGGGGGAATGAAGAAAGGTGGATTTATATTCAGATAACAACCAACAAGGACTAAATTGCACAGGCTGGGTAAACAAATAAGCGTGGGAGTAGCTTGCTTATTGCGGCTGTTACTACCCTAACCAATTAAACTAGATATTTCACTTAGAAGCAATTCCAGCACTGCTCTCTACATTAATGGCAGGGATGGAAGGGAACTAGAACCAAAAGGTTACATTAATGGCTGGGGTGGATGGGAAATAGAACCAAAAGGTTACTAAATGTCAAGAGTAACAGATAAGCATGAGAGAGAGAGAGAGAGAGAGAAAAGAAAAAGAAAAAAAGTGTGAAAGCTTGTTGGGCAGACTGGATGGGCCATTTGGTCTTCTTCTGCCGTCATTTCTGTTTCTATGTTTACCTAGAGTAAGCAATTTGATCCAATTTGATCTCTTGGGATTATTTTTTTGGGCATTTAAAAAAATGTGTTTTAATGAAATGGTTTAGGTTAGTTTACACGGTTACATACAGTATAGTGGTCTTTGCCAACAACATACATATCACGAGCTACAGTCCTAGGCCTTTAGTTAATATGTATCTGAAAATCACAGTAGATGCAGATCTATATTAATCCATGATGTGTTGACCTATTGTATGAATGTTACTTTTGTAAACTGTTGTGATCTTCATTTGGAAGGACGGTATATAAAAAAATTCTAAATAAATCTAAAGTCTGAGGAATTTAGTTTGTTTTTGAGTTACAAACAAAGTAAATCGAGAGAAATATCAGAATATTAAGCACCAGAAGTGAGGAAGGTCAATTTTTAAAAACTTGTTTTATTTGTAGATTTGAAGCAATTGTTCCTGTCTTTAGGGTTTTTGCATGGCTCTCTACCCATGTTATTTTGGGGTATTCACTTAACTCGTAGTATAGATTGCAAATTTAAATTGGTTTAAATTCTGACAGACTGCAGGTGTTCCTTGTCTCTGATTCCCAAGTCGCAGAAAGGAAAGGGTATTCTCCTCACAGACGGGCAGCTGGCCACATTAAATACAGCTAAGCCTTAACAGCTCTTTGAAATGTAGCTTTCGGAATTCAATTTCTACTGTATCCTGAAAGAAGCTGGGTTCCTTGTGAATTCTTGGCAAGTTTTCCCCATATCAGTCATGGGTCCAGATGTACTAAAGATTTTCTCCGCCTTGTGTCTTCTGGGAAAAATGCTTACTACATAGGGCCCACGGGCAGGAACTTTTCTAATTAAGATAATGAGTCTTTCCAAATTTCTCTGCCTCACTGAAATGCAGCTAGTCTTGCCCAAGAGAGGGGACATGAGGCTCTTGAACGATGGGTTCACTTCCCTCTGCTGGCAAAGATAAAGATAGAAAATTGGCTACTATACCAGGGAATGGAGCAACCGAAATCTTAAAATCCAGATATATAACTTAGCCGGTCAACTGAGACATACAGTAAATCAACACTGTGCACATCAAGAGGGAGAACGAGACCTTATTAAACCACAGTATCTCTAAAGCATACGTTGCATGTCTAATAAACTTGAAAAAATGACCCTGGAAATGACCAGAAATTAAGGCAAGAAAAGAATCCAGGAGGATTTTAAAACTGAACTCATGTTTCCCCTTTCTTACCTCTGTAGGGCAGTGTGGACTTCCAACTGGGAAGAGGCTCATCAGTTTTAAATCTGTGGTATGTGAGGAGGATAGGAATAACCTCTTAGTAGAATATGGAAGTCATAACAATTTTATTAAAGAAATTAAAGAAACATAACAGGGATCAATTTACATATGTAGAAGCTGGAAAGGAGGCCGTGATGACTGTCTCTCTGGGAGGGTTGGTCAAATATCGTATACACCTTCTTAAGTTTGGAAAGAGGCTCCTTGGGAGCCCAAAAAGCAATGAATAGGCTGATGATAAAGGATTTTATGAAAAACCTTTCTCCGAGATATGGAATATAGTGTCAGCCTCAGTACAATATGCATGATGTGCATTATTCCATTTTGAACAAGCAAAGTGGCTCTGAAGGCTGCGACATCCTGATTTGGGCAGTGGAAACACACAGACAATGCTGAAGGAATAATGTCTGTGTGATCTAAGGGCAAGAAGTCAAAAAACATTTGCCCACACTTGTTACAATTCTGCCTCAATTAAGAATGTTCTGAAAACTTGGGCAGCCTGGCTCCGAAGGACACAATGGAGAAAAAGCCACAAGCCTTGAATGCATAGCACATTTCAAAGTAATACGAACTTCAATCTTGGATTGCAAACCTGTTTCCAATCTCCAAAAAATAAAACGTTTTCCATGCCTGCACTCTGCTTTTTCCTTCTTTGATGAACAGTTCTCCTGTCCATAAAGGTGGAATGATGACTCCTGAGATAGTAAAACACAACTTTCTCTTACTCTAAAGAAGCTCTACTCCATTCTCCCAGTGCATGGCTGGCCTGAGCCTGGAGAAGCTTGAATCAGGTCAAAGAAGGGGGCAGTGTGATAAAGTGACCTGTATGCCCATCCCTGCTGTGGCATGAGGCACCTGTAAAAGAAGAAAAGAAAGCGTAATCACATCAGACCAGGAATGCAGACACTCAGCATTGCACAGCTTCATCTTCTTACAGACCATACACATCTTCACACCTTCCAGATAGCCCTTAGGTGAAGTGTTGACATACTATGCCAGCTCTCTGGGATGCTGCCCTTGGATCAGACCCTTCCCCATCTTCCTCTTCCTCCTTCCTGTCTCTCCTTTCTGCATTCACAGAGAAAACAGCATCCAGGCACCGGAAAACGATGTTGCGCAGAATACAATATACAACAAAGATCTTGCTGACTGTGGTAGGAGCAAGGATAAAGAAGCCTCCTGTGTGGTTCAGCGAGCCTGTTTTTTCAGCAGGCTAACAGTGTGCCCAGTGCACACTCTGGGTGGAGTAGTGGTCTCAGAGGATAGAAGAAGGGAGTTAGCAGTCAAAGTAATGAGAGGTAACCACCTACAAGAATGAAAAGAAATAGGTTACTGATGACTGAGAGATGTTATGAAGACATCTCTTATGCCAATGAAGTGCTTGCTGGTTTTGCATTTCATCTTCAGGACCATGAACACTCATAGAAGGGCTCTGACTTAATGTATGGGCATCATAACAGGAACTAGGAAAACTGGTCAACACATCTGTCACCAGCAAGCTATGGTCACTGCACACTTGGATATTCAGACTGTGATAATACTTATAATTCTAGTACATAGCGTCCTGTACCTGTGGAGGCACAAATTCCACATAAATGCAACTGATAGCCCACATCATATTCAGGAAATGAGACATCATGTAGAAGCACCTTTGTATCTCCTTCCTCCCCTGTTTTAGTACAGGGATATTGAATGTGCTCAGGCATGTAAGCAAGTATAGCCTCAAGAAAGACATAGATACATCTGGAAGTCCTGATGCTAGTTGTGTCTCCTGCCACCCTCTGGAAGCAGCCAGTAGCCAGAGTAATGCAGAGCTGTCAGCATTTTCACCTCAGCACCTGCTGAGCTGTCAGTACTTTCACCTACTTGGTGTTATGAGTGAGTCTCGGGCCACTGTTGGAGACAGGATGCTGGGCTAGATGGAGTGACCCAAACTGGCTGTTCTTATATTCTAAGCAAAGTTATACAGTGCATTTGGAAGTCCAGGCATCCGTACACCTTATCACAGAGCTGGGAGAGGAGAGCTCTGGTCAGCCTGAACCTACTCAAGCTCTCTATCAGCTCCTCTACGCTGGCCTGGATTAAAAGATTCTGTACTGGAGGCTCAGAGTCTCCTGCATGTGCCACTGAGCTAAAGCTCTAAAGCAGATCCACCTTAGCCTAATTAGAAAGCAAAACACAACCCACTTCCTTTCTGCTTTCAGGCTGCTAATGATTATGAGAAATCAATATAGCAGCTATTACAAAGGAGCAGAAACATCGTTTGGTCCATTTGATTAGCCCTGACGTGATGCCCTTGTGGCAGCACCGCATGTTCTAACCCTGCCGGAGTGACCTGCTGCTGCTCCATGCACAACTGAGAAAGGGCCAGGGTGACCGGAGGGAGCAAAACTCTAAAGCCAGCAGTGCTGGAGCCACCCCAGCTGGTGCTCCTGATCCAGTACCGGGATACATGCTGTTTAACAAATGGGACTATCTCCCTAAAAGCGAGGAAGGCTGCCGAAAAGATACCTTTCCCAAGCTCTGTCCTCACGCTTCTTTTATATTCCAGGTGCATCGAATGTGGCAGTAAAGGGACATAAGGGGGCGCAGCCCTGCTTCTCATAGTTTTCCATGGGAGGAAAAGAAAAGAAAAATGTCAGCATTTCCCACAGAAGATAATGGAAACAGATCTGTGTCTAGTGTGGCTATTTTTTTGGGGGGGGGAGGGGTGGAGGGGGCACACATTTCTTCTACCCCCCCCCCCCCCCCGCCCCTCCCCTGCAGTCCAGAGCCCTGCAGATGACAGCAGACACTAACACTTCGGTGCAGGCAGGATGACACTGGATTGCTTCTGCTCTCTTTAGTTCTGTTTCACTGGTTTTATTTCAATTAGGATTTCCAGCCAGTGGAATGATAAGGTGGATTTGGTGCTGCTAGCTTGGCATTTATGAGAAATTGTCCAGTGCTGGATTCCTGCTCAAGCAAGACAAAGGACAGTGCAGCATTAGGAAAGGACTCTGAACAGCCAGGCTATAGACCTGCAAGTTCATTTTCCAATGGCTGGCACCTTTTGCATGGCAAAACTTAACAATGGCTTTGGCCTCAGCCTATCAGTGCCATTTCCAATAGTGGCAGTGGCGGGGCAGGAGTGAGCAGGAATCGTTCCTGTCCTATGAAGAAATTTTCAACTACATGCAGGCCGATACTACATGCGCCTACCCAAAGATAGGTGCTAATTTCTCCGGGCACCGGGAAAGTGCATAGAAAAGCAGTAAAAACTGCTTTTCTGTTCACCCTCTGACTTAATATCATGGCGATATTAAGTTGGAGGTCCCGAAAGTTTAAAAAAGTTAACAAAAAAAAAATTGAAATAGGCCCACGGCTCGCGGGTTGAAAACCGGACGCTCAATTTTGCCGAACCCGTGGCTGTCAGCGGGTTTGAGAACCGACGCCAGCAAAATTGAGCGTCGGCTGTCAAACCTGCTGACAGCCGCCGCTCCTGTGTCCCTAGCGCCTCTTTTTACTTCCGGGCCTAATTTTAATAAATTAAAATACTGAATCACGCGCACAGGAGAGTGGCCTGTGCGTGTGCTGGGAGAGTGAGCGCTCGCCCACTCTCACGCGTTTTTACTGTATCGGCCCGATGGTAAGGGGATCCAGGAGTGGGGAGGAGGAATGGGGGAGAGTCCAATAGCATCTTTTTTGCTTTTTTTTACTATAGACTGGACATTGTTTTACTTTTTTTTTTTAGATTATTTTGTTTGCTGTTTGCTTTTTTGTTTTTAAAGAAATGAAACACAAGAGGGACTATGGCTACCATCTCATTTCTCCTTTATTTTGCTGCTTTCAGGTGGAATTTAAATACTCTAATGCTCTGGGAGACTTCTCAGAGGTCCCTGCCTGAGTTTTGGGCCGAGCAAGGGGGTTACACCAAAGTGGACGATCAGCCAAAAGAGTCTCAAGGATTAGAAGAGTGTGCAGAATGAGCAGGCCTCTGGTGGGGAGGATAAGATGGCAGATCCAGCATTTAGCCCAGACACCACTGACGCAATCAAGGGGGTGATGGACAGCTTAGCGGGGAAAATCTATACTTGAAATGGTGGTGGTGAAAATTGTGAATCTGATGTCGTTGGTTGGAGAAATCTTGGCAAGGCTTGAAGCGGTCAACGGTAGAGTTGAGAAGCTAGAGCAATCCCTTACTGAAGCACGCAGGAAGTGTGACGTGTTAAAGTGCAACAGCAAAGCACTTCAGGAGAAGATAGATGACCTGGAAAGTAGCAGCCAGAAAACTAACCTTCGGCAGGTGGGTCTTCCTGAAAAAGTGTAAGGGCCAGATCTGGTTGGTTTCTTTGCCAGATGGATCCCTGAAATGTTAAATATGGGATCCCTGAAATGTTAAATGTGGGAGGGTATAAAGATTGACAGGGCCCATGGAATTCTGGTCCCAAGAGCAGGGATTGACCCAAACCATGGATAGTGGTGATTAAAGTGTACAACTTTGTGGACTAGGTGAATATTATGAATGCCACGAGGAAAGCTGGCGAGACTGGTAAAACTCATATTTACCTGTTTCAGGATTTCTCTGCTGATCTCCAATATAAGCAGCAAAGTTTAAATGGGGTCAAGAAAGAACTCAGGACCTTGGAGATTAAGTATGTGCTACTTTACCTGGCATACCTAAGCGTATCTAATGATGGCAAAGACCAGATATTTTCATCTGTAAAAGAGCCCAACAGTTCATGAAGGCGGTTAAAAACTGGCAAGCACCGCTTTAGATGATTAGGGGCACAAGACCTAAGGCTGCTCATCAGGAGAAGGTATGATTTCATTTTTGAGAGTAACTCTTGCTCATTTAACCATTTTTTGTCTGGCTTTTTATAGTGGTTTTCCTATTTTTGTGGACTAATTGCTAGGCGGGTATGGGAGCATTGAGTGATAACTAACTTTTTCTATAAGCACAGAGACGGCATGGCAGTGGAGGGAAGTGGTGGTTAGCGGCAGCAGTAAGACCAGTGCTGCACGAGCATATGGCCAAGATGGTGTTTGCCTCTACATGTGAGGCTCTTTGGCTTTTGTTATCAGACTGCTTCTGTTGGTTTTTTTCTTCTCTTTGACTTCCTTGTTTCCTCCTGCCAAAGTGTCTATTTCTGGAAGAATGATGTCCCTGGTCTTGCCAAGACTGATGCAACTGCAGAGACTAGGTCTATATCTATTAAGATTATGATGCGTAGTTTGATTTGGCACGGTGGGCTAGTATTTACATGGACATGCTATACAGGCCCAAGTGGCAGGAAGGCATGGGACTGTCCAGTCTTCTGAGTTATTACCGAGTGGTATAGTGTGGATTCAGGACTGGTATAGTCAAGACATCACTGATGGGTGGGTTCAACTGGAGTGGGCACAGACAGAGGGCATAGATTTGCCTTTGTTGCTTTCAATGCCAAGTGCATCTCTAGCTGTCCAGAAAATATTACAAATTAACCCAGTACTTTCTCACATTGTAAACATCTGGAGGTAAGTACGTAAGTTCTTACAAATCAAGGAGAAAATTTTGTCGCCTATCGCACCCTTTGGAAGGAAGCTCAAGATTTCCTACTGTTCCTATTTTTCAAATATGGGGGAACTGGCAGCAACAAGGACTCAGATATGTTTGGCAAATGTGGAAGGGGGACAGATGGGCTTCCATTCCGGAGCCAGGAGCCATTTTCCATGTTGATTCTGGGACTGATTCCCCTTTTTGCCAAATCAGGGATGCTTTGGTTAGAATTCAGAGCAAACGATGGGAACCTAGGTACCCCAATTCTATGGAAAAGTTTATTGATAAGGGGAGGGGGGGGGGGAATAGTAAAAGGCAGGACACCTTCATATCTTTATAAAGGTCAAGTGATTACAAATCAAGTTACAGACAGGATCCAGTGTCTCACGGATGCTTAGAATGACGATTTTCAGATTGATCTTGATGAGGATGATTGGGATGCACTATGGCAGGCTGCACATTTGGTCTCCATATGTACCAGAAGGGTAGAACTGATGGTGCAACTATTTCATGGCACCTCTAGATATCTGCTTTTTTTTTAACCAAATTTTCTAGGACTGCCTCTCACACCTGCATATGTGGTGAACCTATTCAGAACTGCATCAATTCTGGTTGGCTGTTGAAAATACAGTAAAGACCATTATAAAGATTTTTCTCTAACTCCTGTTCTTGGTTTGTTTGGATTTGGGGGGGGGGGGTTAGCAGGCTCTTTGACAAGGAAGAATATTATTTTAGTTAATCATTGTGTTCATGCAGCTTTTTTTAACAGTTGCAATGTTTTGGAAACAGGTCCCAGTCATAGCATACTGGGAAATGTAGCTGGTCAAAATAGCTCTGATCAAGAAGATTACGTACTCTCCTAAGGGACAGGAAGATCAGTATGATCAGATCTGGAAGGGATCCTGGGAATATAAGGTCAGCAGTTCATGAGGTTTTATTCTTGATATACTGTAAGTATTTTTTCTGGGAGAGGTACGTTTTCTGGTATTTCATTGGTGATACAGAGACGATTTATACTATGTTATATGATGTTTTTGAACAGATCTGAGGGCATGGAATCCTGTTTCATATGTATGTTGTCTGAATTTTCTAAATAAAAAGTTAAAAAAAAAAAAGTCTGTCCCTTCACTATTTTAAGCCTGGCCTTATCTGATGCAGCCAAAAGTAAGCAGCTTCTGAAACAACTTTCCTTTCGGCTGAATTGAGATGGGGAGGGGAGATTTTCCGATGGGGCAAATCTACCACATTAATTATTATTATATAAAACAATGTCAGGGCCTTCCCACAACCATACCCAGTTTTATATAGCAATCCAAAGGAAGACAAAATTTACGCTACCCCAGTAATCACTACTGGAGCAGTGAAAAAGAATTCCTTCTGGATCCCAACTGTTGCGATTAGCTTAAGTTTATGGTTCACACTTTTCTTAACTTTAGAAGAGCAGTATATTGTCCACCCTTTCAGCTACTACCTGTAAAAATTGTGTCGGTGAAAGTTGCATCCCTATCTGTTCCAAAGAATACTGTTCTCATCTGAACATCAGATGAGTTTTGGGCCAGACAGCCCTCAAACTATTTGCACAGTATAGCCTTGGATTTATTGGGTTTTGGGAGTATATGAAGGAGCCATTTTGGAAGGCTGTAGAAGCCTTCTGGGATAGCTGGGAATGCTAAGGGTGAAAAGTGAAGGAGCATGGTCTGACTGAAACATATCATCTGCACAGCTTTCTGTATTATGCTCCTTAGTATAGGGACCCCTTGGTTCCTATATGTATTTTCCCCAGTTTATGCCCCAAATTGGGAAATAGGTAAGAGGAAGGAGTTGGCAGGCCATCCCTTGCCAGGCACCTCCTGTGAGGATGCCTTGGATTGGCCAGTAGTCTGCATAAAAGCAGCCAATGCACAAGTGTGGCATTTTTTGTTAGGTTTTAAAGAGAAAAGGGAGTGAGTGAAGTGATTCCCAATCCTAGGCCCCACAGCTTGGTACCCTGGAGAGAGGCATATTCTAACACAGCACCCCACGGTCTGGCAGGAGATGTCGCTGGGCATTTGAGGAATCCCGGGAGAAATTGTTTTAGCAGAGTCTTTGTTTTTGTCTGGATCCTGGTCCTGGCTCTGGGAGGATTTTCCCCCTGCCTGGAGGAGGTCAGGAAAAAGAACTATGTTCTTCAGTCAGTCTCTCTCCCAGATGTAAGATATTTTCTGGCCCTGATTTGGGGAAGTCTAATACGTGATGCAGATTACCCACAGCAGGGAACATTACTGAATCAATAAAAATGTACAGCTCACTCCAGCAACAACCTTCACTCAGATCTACTTAAGGTTTAGTTTTTCTTCTAAGAGACTTCTCTGCGGGAGAGCAAAGTCTGACTTCCACTCACTACTGCTTCATTGGAACTTTGTTATTTTATTTATTTATTTCCAGATTTTTCTATATTATTCACCCAACACAGGGCTGACCAGAATGGTGTACAACAAATTTTCCAAATGCAATCACACAGCAATACCTCACAATAAATAAACAAGCAATAATAAAAAACATAAAATAACAAACTAAAACTCATCTGTGAATCCTGAACTACTAGAGAAGAGGTAAATAAAAATCACATCCACTCATATTTCCTCTAGATGGATCATTACTCTCTTTCCAAGCTTCTTCTTCAGGTACAAACAGATAAACCAATGCAGGTAGCTGAGCAGTTAAACATTCTGTGCTTGATTTAAGTGCACAGTTTTAATGCTCAGCTTAAAATATTGTTTAACTCCTGATGCAGTAAGCTAATTCTATGCAAATCCATTGGGAGTTAAAAAAACTTGCATAAACTTTAAAATGTGCGTTTGGCCAGGCTGAATGCACATTTTATCTTGGGAAGTTGGGGGGGGGGGGAGGTATCCCTGACAGGTCATTATCTGGGTAAGTAGCAGATGAGTATTTATCTGGCTAAGTGGCAGCAGTAGCTGCAGCCACTTACCAAGATAAGTCAGTGCTTATCTGGTAAATTGACAGGGGCTGCTGGCGCACTTGGAGTATTCCTTATTTTTTCCTTTTTTTTTTTTTTACCCTTTTTTCCATTTTTTTTTGTAGCGCTGGAAACTTAACTCCAGCTCTAACCCAGGAGTTAAGTTTCCAGCACTATAAAAGCTGTGCTGACCAAATGGGATTTATATGTAAGAGCACTAAGCAGTACTCCCATTTAGGAATGCACATTTTCTGTATGCAAAATTCCTTTGTTGCATTGGCAGTAAGTTTTGCACACAGAAAAAGTGCATTCAAGTGCAGGCAGAAAAGTGTGTTCGGCTGAACGCACCTTTCTGCATCAGCCTGTTAGACTGTGAGCCCTCTGAGGACAGGGAAATACATACAATACCTGAAGGCAGTCTGCTTTGAAGTGCCTGAAAGGCAGAATATAAATCAAATAAATTAAAAAAAAAACCAAAGTACCAACTCCTCATCATCCTCCTTCTTCTCTCTTTGTCTATCTACTGATGGAATCAGATTGCTGTAATCCAAAAGTAGGAGGTGCACAATTACAACATTCTCCGAATCAAGGAATGAGAATATATTTACACATTCAGGCCGATGCAATACCGTGCGCTGTGGACAGCACGCGGCTCAATGCGCAACTGGACGCGCGTCCATGACCCCTGATGCAAAACGGGGGTTAGCGCGTCCAAAATGCACCTCCAATCGCGTGCGTAGCTAACAGCTCACATCACATGTAAATTCATGTTGGTGAGGCTATCTATTCCCCCCCCCCCATGCAAAAAAAAAAAAAAAAAGTGTGCCCGACGCGCACATTTTTACTCACCAGAATTAAAGCCTGCCCCGAGCAGGCGTTAATTTTTGAGGAGCCCAAAAAGGGTACAGAAAAGCAGAAAATACTGCTTTTCTGTACTTCCTCCAATTGTGCTGACATTAAGTCAGAGGAACTAAAAAATAAGAATTGTCCAAAAAAAAATAAAGTGTGCCAGCCGTCAGGTTAGGAAAAGGGATGCTCAATTAACGAGCCCCCATTTTCTTAACCTGTGGTTGTGCACAAGTTAGGAAAATTGGCGCTCTAAAATTGTGTCCGTTTTCCTAATCGCCTGACAGTCACCTCTCCTGGGCGCCCGCTGCCGAGGAGGCGCTAGGATTGCACAATTTCCCCCCTAGCGCCTCCTTTTTACCGTGGAAACCCATTTGCTTATTGCATCGGGCGCCCCAGAGAGGTCGATCAGAGCACGTTAGGAGAGTGGGCGCTCAATCACGAGCGCCCGTTTTCTGCGTGCCGATATTGCATCGGCCTGTTGGTTAGTAAGGCAGCTAGGCCTTACACGTTATTTACTATAGCCATTTAAAAACAAGATATTTTGCTATTTCTGGATGCTTCATTATTTAAAAAGAAAAAAGGACAAGGTTATGAGAATGTTACAAAAGTGAAGTCTTATACTGGGAATTGGGGCATCTTGTTCTTAGTTTAGATGTGGAAAATCAACCGGCTCTGGACTAACTTTCTTTGGGAAGGGCTCCCAGCTGAGTGTAGCTCGTGTGATGCTGCAGCTGAGCCGTTACGCCATGTTCTTCCCTGTGGTGAGAGGATGGAGGATGTGCTCACAAGAGTTAGGTCTCTGCTGCTAGTTACAGATCAGGTAAACACCCTGGCAGTACTGAGCCAGCTCTCCCGGGACTCAGTGGCTATAACTGGCCAAGCAGAATTCTGAGCCTTGCCTCATACATCAAGGGAAGATGAGGAAATAAGTGAGGCAAAGTGGGAGAGGGAGGAGACCTCTACCACTGGGGTGGAAACAGAGATTTCTGTTGTTTTGTAAGGGAAATACCAGGAATCTCTATCCCACTACAAGCTGAATTCTCGTTTTCTTGAGATTTTAGACCTTTTCGCGCCTTTTTGTAGCAGCACTTGTAAAGGGTTTTAAAGCAACATCAGCTGGCTTATTCACAAATAGTTACACAGTTTCTGCACCTTTTTTCCTCAACAATTTTCCACAAGAAGTGATCTTGAATAAATCTCTCAGGATTCCCACAAACTGTGCATTACACTGGAATGCAGGTTCCAGCAACAGTTAAAACTGCAGCAGAATGAGAAGGCTGAACCCAAGATTCCAGAAATCTTTGGGATCCAGGAACAAAACATGCTGGAGCCAAGTAGCCAGCGTATATCATTACTACTGGTCTTGGACGCCATAAATGTTGGAAGGTCTTTCACATCCTCTCCAGCAGCCACAAGGGTCTCTTCCAGTTACTGACTGATGCATGTTTTGATCAGTTTTGGAGCTGGGATTAGATCTGTCGTAATACATTTTACTACTCTGTGTCTCCTCAAAGCTCATGGACCAAGAATTTCTGTCACTGGTATAAATCATGGAAATGAATATTTTCCCGTCTCTGTCCAAGAATATGGCCAAATTCTTTATGCAGAACAGTAGGGAACAAGTTGTGGACCTCATTAACCCTTTGGTGCCACCAGTTCACCCTGAAATGAGTGTACATGAAGACAGAATGTGACACTAGTTAATGAAAAGGGATCCAGAGTCAACATGCTTTACTACTACTACTAACTGGCACTGTACAGGTACATATAAATAGCAGTCCCTACTCCACAGAGCTTACAATCTAGTCAAGACAAACATACTTGACATACAAGACTGCGGAAAGTGTATTTATTGTAGATTTATGGTTAGGATTTAAAAGCAGCCTCGAAAAAGGCGCGTTTTTAGAATGGAATTGAATACAGCCAGAGAGGGAGCATGACGCACTCAATCAGGAAGTCAATTCCATACATACAGTGCAGCGAGATGGAAAGTACAGAGTCGGGCGTTGGTGGTGAAGAGCACTGGGAATTTTTCTCGCTTCGTTTATTTCTGACTACTTGCCATATGACTGAAATGTTGTATTTGAAAGTGTCTCTCTATTACTGCCAGACACATTATAGAAATTTGATTTGCAGGTTGTGAGTGAATATTTACTGTGAGATGTTCAGATGATCTGGTCAGTGTATAACCCTGGTTCACTTTTCCATGAGCCAAGCGCAGTGGAACACACTCAAGGTTGACTCCACTTGATATTAATTAAAAAAAAAAAAAAAAAAAAAGAAAACAATACACTGGATTGTTGTTTCCAGAGAATTCTGCTTTTACTTGAAATAGCTAGCAGAAAAAGTATTTGCAGCATAGTTCATCTGCTCTTCTATGCCAGAGGCCATGCAGTTTGCAATGAAGATATTACTTGACTAAGAAAGTCCTTCCTTTCTCCAACATAATCTCTACTGCCTTCCAACTCGCTTTGTTACTTCAAGGACTGCATGGGCCCTCCCACTGGAATATGAGCCAAAATGATTTATTTTTATTTTAATTTTTTTTTATTTCTCAGTTTTCGTTATTTTACACATACAGAAAATTAATTGCAATAAGTATTAACAACAGACAAGAAATTACTTCCTATTACCAATAAACAAATACATCTTTTCTGTTTTTAACTTTGTAAGTAAAGAAAAGATCCAGTAAAACTCTGGAACATACAAAACAGTAGAAAAGGAATAAGAATTAATGAGAGAATATCAGCACCTTTTTTCTATTGGCTCTGAACAACTTGGGTTATACTGGTATCAACTTTACAGTTATCCAAAAAACTTCTTAATTGTGTAGGTTCAAAGAAAATATAGCTGTTGTCTTTAATTTTCAACATACACTTACAGGGATACCTTATCTTTATCTGAGCTCCTAAAGATCTTGCCTCCTCACACATCCCAAGAAACAATTTCCGTCGGGATTGAGTAGCCTTCGTTATGTCAGGGTATACCCACACTTTTTGGCCATAATAAATCTTATTTCTGTTACGAAAAAAGGATCTTAAAATCAAATCTCTATCAGAAGAGAAAACAAAGGAAACTAATAATGTTCCCCGTTGGTCCACCTGTTCCTCTGCTGAAGTTTCCAAAAAAGTGGTTAAATCAAGACCAATATTCTGAGCCTGCCCTGATGGTGATGATGCTGATGCTATATTCATTGGGTTACTTAATATGGGGGAAAAATAAATCCTGGCTATTGGGGGAATAGCTTCAGGTGGCAGCATAAGTATATCCCTTGCATATTTTTTAAATTGCTCTATCGGCGAAATTAATTTAATAGATGGAAAATTTAATATTCTGAGATTTACGTATCTCATGCTATTTTCAACATTTTCAATTTTCCTAGTGGTAATAACATCTGATTGAATCAATTTTACCTGTGTTTCCTGTATCTTTGTAATTTGTGTGTTCATTTCTTTAATTTGTACTTCATGTAATTTTACCATTGGCTCTATTACATGAATTGTTTTTTGAGAAGCATTTATTGCAAGAGTTAAAGAGGAAATAGAATTTTCTAAAGTAACCAGGGCACTCCAGATTGATTCTAATGTAATTTCATTAGGCTTGGATATTTTCTGTATTGTGACACCAGTAATTTCCCTATGTTCTTGACAGGCTTCCAAAACCAAATTTGTTTCACCTGCCAAGTCCACTCCCCTCTCCTGAGTATTGGATTTCAAATTTAAAACAGGCACAGTAAATTCTCTAAGTGTTACATTCACTTCTCCCCTTTTACTCTCCATTACTCGAGTGATTGATGATATCGAATCCTCCATAGTAGTCTCCTTTCCCACCTCTGTTGCCGTCGATTCACCAGCGATTTGCCTTAGATCTCTAGCATGGTCCTGGGGATTACTTTGGGATGGAGGGGAGGGAGTTTCTGGGCCACCCGGGCTCAAGGATGTTAATTCGTCCATGAGGGGTAGGGTATGTTCCCTTCCTATTCCCTCAGCGGACCTTATTCCCGGGGATGATGCTGTCACTGGCGAGAAGAACCCTTCTATCAAAGGTTGGGAGGGTATAGGAGTAGAGGATACAGAGGAATCTACCCGTACTCTACCCTTCCTCTTCGTATGCGGCATTACTTAGAAGAAACTTAAAGTCTGAAAGGCTTACCCTTCGTCGGTCTCTCCTTGTACTTAATTCCTGGATTTTTTCGTGGAGGCAGAGGGGGAGAGTAAACTTGTAAAGAAGAAATGCAAAAGTCCAACAAAGCCGCGCGCCCCTTAGGGCGCGCGCGGCTTGGGGCGTCGCGCCGGCGTCTGCTTCGCGCCGCGGGAGGGCCTGGTTTTAAAGCCCTTCCCAGGCCCTGATTGATGACCTCACAGGAGGCGCGGCAGAACCCCGTCGGGGCCAGAAAGTCACTCCTTTCCCCCGGAAACAGCTGCAGATGTAATTGGCGTTTCTCTCCTCTCTCCTCCACCTCGAACAGGTGAGCAGGCAGGCCGGTTTTAAAGCCCTTCCCAGGCCCTGATTGATGACCTCACAGGAGGCGCGGCAGAACCCCGTCGGGGCCAGAAAGTCACTCCTTTCCCCCGGAAACAGCTGCGGATGTAATTGGCGTTTCTCTCCTCTCTCCTCCACCTCGAACAGGTGAGCAGGCAGGCCGGTTTTAAAGCCCTTCCCAGGCCCTGATTGATGACCTCACAGGAGGTGCGGCAGAACCCCGTCGGGGCCAGAAAGTCACTCCTTTCCCCCGGAAACAGCTGCAGATGTAATTGGCGTTTCTCTCCTCTCTCCTCCACCTCGAACAGGTGAGCAGGCAGGCCGGTTTTAAAGCCCTTCCCAGGCCCTGATTGATGACCTCACAGGAGGCGCGGCAGAACCCCGTCGGGGCCAGAAAGTCACTCCTTTCCCCCGGAAACAGCTGCGGATGTAATTGGCGTTTCTCTCCTCTCTCCTCCACCTCGAACAGGTGAGCAGGCAGGCCGGTTTTAAAGCCCTTCCCAGGCCCTGATTGATGACCTCACAGGAGGCGCGGCAGAACCCCGTCGGGGCCAGAAAGTCACTCCTTTCCCCCGGAAACAGCTGCAGATGTAATTGGCGTTTCTCTCCTCTCTCCTCCACCTCCTTATTTTTATTTTATTTAAAAGATTTTACTGTACATCCCACCCAGGTTGACACATGATGTTCTAGACGGGTTAGATGATTAAACATGTAACCAACTGATGACCTATTGTCCTCATTACATATACTTACAGGTCCTCAGGTCCAGGACTTTGTTGAGTTTAGTACACAGGCATGCTGATGCAGCTTTCAATTACTCTCTGTCTCTGCTTCTAATAAGGAAGAAAGCTTGACCTAAATCCAGACCCAAACTCAATTACTCCTCTCCTGGGAAAGATCAGAACCTCTTACCCAAACTCTGCACTCCCTCCTGGTGGAAATCTCATATTGCATTCCCGGTGGGGTTGTATAGGGATATATATCACTCTTGCAAGGACCCTGGCTACAATGCGGCCCTCTTTCCTGCAGGCACCCTCAGTGGGCCGCAGTCTTGTCTGGAAGGCTCATAAGTCTGGACTGCCACACCTTAAAACCCCTGCCTTACTCTCTATACCTTGCTTCAGCTTGGGTCTTCTTTACTCTATTTGTGGCCATCATTGCCCTAGTTGCTTATGGAACCCTTTCCTTTGGATTGTCACTCTTTCCAAGGGCACACAAAAGAATTTCTTAAACGGGGCTACCTCCTCAGTCTCTTTCCCCACATTTATTTTCTAAGGGGTGGGTCCTTTCTGGAAGATGAAGGAAAACTTTCTTGGCCCAGGCAGTGATGTATGATCTTCCTTAACTCTTCACGACAGGTACACTTAGAAACCAGACTGGACTCACTGGATGGGTGCTCAAATTAAAATTTACTGTTTTTGATTGCAACACAATCAGCAGGTGTAAAAAATAAAATAGCCATTTACATCCAGTGTCATCTGTATACAAGCCAGAATGTGACTGATTTCTACCTCTGTGGATGTGTCCCTCCAGGCAGGGCCTTGAAACCGGCTTATCCTCCATTGCAGAAAATGATGTGTCCCAAGTGGGCGGGGTGTCCTAACCGTATCTGGCTCCCCTCCCAGTACCTGAGGCCCACGTTGAATCCTGAACTCCAATCTGGCAGTGTCCTATGTCCTAGGGGTGGAAACTCTGTTGGGGGTCTCCAGCTATCCTTCTTCTCTTTTCTCTCTGCAATTCCTCTTCACAAAACAGATGCAGACCTTCCTGGAGGAAAGGCCAAACACTGAAAGCAGTTCTTCAAGCTTCCAGCTCTGGGCAAGGCAAGGTGACAAAAATACTTCCTCCCCCCTTGACGGAAAAAACTCAATCACTTATCTAAACACGTTTCTCTGCTCGGTCACAGCAAGCTCCTCTTAGACTGGTCAAAGGGGTACACAGTGTCCTGACCCACTGAGGGATCCACTGAGGATTCTGCCTGCCAGAGGGCTCAGGGTAAAACTGTGAAAAAACTTCAGAAAAACTGCAAAACTTCTTCTGCTTCTCTCTCTTCCCTCCAGTCCACTGCTGGAGACTTGGCAGGGCGGCATCCCTCCCTCTCTGTGCTGAGGGCCTATCTTGGAGAGCACACTGAAATCACTCCTTCTCCCTTACAATCAAATCTACTCTGCCACTCTCTAACTAGGTCTAAACCCCCCTAGGAGTTCATCACTCACAGGCTGCCTCTGGGGGAGGGCCTAAGCAGGAATGCTGTCTCCACCTCAATTGATGTGAACTGTAAGGGCTGGGTGCTAGGGCCATCTAGTGGCTGACTAGGGGGTCACCACACTTAAGCTTTAGCTCTAGTTCTTGCTGCTGTTTGGCCTTCTCTGTTAGGAGGCCTCCTTGCTCTCTGTTTTCCTTTACTGGTTCCTGTCTTCTTTCTGGCCTTCTGGTTTTTGTTTGTTTGTCCTGTCTCTTCCTGTCTTGGCTTCTTTGATTGTATTGTTTGTCTGTCTTTTGTGGGTGCCCTTGCTCTTGGGTCATCCAAGTCCTGCTGGCCACCAGAGCCCAAGGAGGAGGTAACTGGTACAGGTGAAGACTCCTTCCTGTCCTATCCTTGAATCCAGCCTGCTAGCTGCTCCTGTCCTAGGGGTTACCCTTTTTCCTGGCCAGGGTGGCCCTGACATGAAGCTGAGACCATTAAACCTCCCAAGAGTGGCAAGATGGACCGCAGCAAGCCTAATGAAACAAGAGTAATTTTTGCTGATCCTGTGATGAATCTTGATAGTAATAATCTTGTTAAAAACTCTTTTAAAGCCTGCATTCCTAGCCCAATACCTGGAATTTGGATTTGCCAGGTGGGCATCAAGCCGTGGTATCACGCATCAAATAGCATATATTGCGTGATATATGCAATGTTTTGCATGGCCCTGCCTAGGTTCCCTCCCCTAGTACAATGACCTGCTTTGCATGTGATTTGTATGCATGAATAATGCAAATGCATGCAAAGCATGTCATTATTAGGCAATTTGATGTAAATATTTTATCGTGGCTGACCGAGAAAGTAGTCAGTTGCGATAAAATATCACCACCTCCTGGGGAATCAGTAAATGTAATGCAGGAGCCCCGGGACCCTAATGTGGGTCCCGGGGCTTCCGCATTACATTTAAAGAGCCACTGAAAAATAAAAAATATAAAAGCTGAGGCACAAAAGAAAAACTGAGCTGAACCCGGCTCAACCTGGAGCTGCCACTTGAGTTGGCCCTAACACCCCAATATCCAAAAAAAAATTGAACCCCACATGCGGTGATGGCTCCCCCCAATCCCCAACCCTGTCTTCACAATAATCCATTCATCCCCCACCCCAATAGAGAAAACTTTAAAAATGTGACAAAGCTCCTATGATGGGCCCAGGGAACCCCTAACTGTGGGCCCGGTCGCCACCATTTTTCAAATGGTGCCAATCTGACCTTGCCCCTATCATGTGATAGGGGCAAGGGGGCAGCCTGGGCCCCATCACAGGAACTTCATCACTTTTTTAAGGTTTGGCCCGTGTGGGAGGGGGATCAGGGTTGGGGGCCCACTGAACCCCAATTATTTAATTTTATACCTTTGTGGAGGAGGGGGCACTCTATCCCCAATGATTTTAGGGGTCAATTGGGGTAGCCCTTGGCAGCATATGTTTGAATGGGAAGGGGGCTTGGGGGGATATGCAGCGTATTGACAGGGTTGGGGGAAGGGGTTGCTGTCACTGCACATGGCACAACTTCTATTTTTTTATCCTTTCGGTGATTGGGGCCACCTTGAGTGATGGCCTCGGGTTGAGCCAGAGGTCAGTCCTGTCCCCCGCTCAACTTCTTCGTTTTGCCATGGCAATGTTTTTTTTTGGCAGTGGCCCTTTAAGGTGATGGAAGTCCCTTGAAGTTGGGGCAACCATCACACCTAAAAGGCTGCAAGCTGTGTTTTTTTTGTCCTGTGGTGTTTGGCTGCAAGATAAATTAATGCGCCATAAAGTTGTGATTTGTTTGGGGAGGAGAGGTCCCACTATCGCAGTGACACCTCCCCCTCTGTGATAGAGGGACCCCTCCTGCGAAAAAAACATCGTGGTTTAGGTGGGACAATTCAAACTGCTCCTCTACTCTTGGCTTTCTCTTGGGTGGAGAAAAATAGAAGGTTCTTGCAATTGGTGGAAAATATTTTGTAGGAATTCTTCAAATTTCCAGAAGATATTTTTAAACATCTCCCTGGCATATATTGGATAAGATTTGGGGATATTTATTAGGCATGGGTTGTTAAATCTGGCCATATTTTCCAAGTTTTCCAGTTTGTTGTGTAGGTAAATATTATCTTTAGCTAGAAAACATTCTGTTGGACCTTATCAATTTTTTCCCCCTCCCACAGAGTTCAACATTCAATTCAGTCTGAAATTTCAACTTCTTGGGCCAAAATTTTCAGAAGCTACTTGAAGATGAGATGATAACTGAGCCCTGAAAAAAAGACTTACCCAAACCTTCTGTAGCCATTGATGTTGCTTGCAAGCTGAACACTTCTGTTCTGTCCGGTGTGTCACTGATTGTGATATTCACCTTCAGGGCCAGCCTCTGTTTTTCACCACTTGGAGCCTCTCCTGGGGATACAAATCCCTTGCAGCAAGATGTTCTAACGTGGCTTCCACTTGGGCTGGCCAAGATGCTGACATCATCAGCTGGTGACAACGCCTTCAACCTGCCTCTTGAGATCCCTGCAGTTCGTCCAGGTTAGGATAGTTTCGAGGGCTAGGGAGGATAGCTGCTGTCCTTTACCTGCTAGGACTCCCAATAGCGCTGCACAGGAGGTCTGAGGCGTTGTAGCGTCCCATTGTACAAACTGGTTGTTTGGTCCAGAGATGACGACAGAACCAGGATGTACAGGAAAGATTTGAGTCTTGCCTCTCCATGCAACCATATCAACAAGTAAAATGATTGCAAGAAATATATAATTAACGAATGTTCTTGTGACCCAGGGGAACTTAAGCCATGAGTGTGTCCTGCTCTGTCTTTACTGTTTTAACAGAATGCTTAGAACTTCACAGCTGAAGGATGCATCTATATTAATTCTTCTGAACATTTAAACATTCATCTGCAATTGTGCTTAATTCCTTCTTTGTTTACCTATTACAACAATTCAACTTGCTTTCTTTCATAACCAGTATACATCAGAGTAAATATGCAGTACTCCCATATCATTATAGATACAAAGTGGAATCCTCCAAGAACAGAGCCATAGTGATGGGTTACATGATAATCATCTTTAGTTGCTTCGCTAAGGAGCTGGTGCAGGGGACATAAGAACGAAGGCAGGTGTGAAGGTCAGCAGTGTGGGAAGGAGGTGGGATTAGAAACTGATCTGAGCGCTACACTATCCTGTTAGCTGAATATTACACACTTTAAAATGGATAAAGTCGCGTTGGTACCATTACCCACGCTTTTTGGTCCTGTCCCGCTGTTTTGCAATTTTGGACACATATTGCGAAGTATTTGGCAGAGATCTTGTGGATTTCCATCCCGATAGCCCCTATTTGGTTGTTGTTTGGGTTTCAGCCAGCCCCGCGGATTCGAGATCTGGGCACCCGCCTTTTTCTTCAAAAGGCTGGGGTGGTGGGGAAGAAGGTTGTGTTAATGCAGTGGAGAGAGGTGGATCCACCTTCATTTTGGGTGTGGAGAAACCTTTTATATACTATGATGCACATGGAATCTTTCTCTTCCAGAGACTCTCCTCAGATGCGAAGATTTTTAGAAGTCTGGGAACCGTATATCCAAACTCTTCCTCATCGTGCTCGGAGTCGAGTTCTCAATGCATGACTTTGCAGCGGTTCACGCCTTGCTTTGCATTCTTTGGACAATGAAGAATATTGACAGTCTGGGAAGTGATGTTCTGTTATGATGATGGACTGAACATTTCACCTTGGATTGTGTTGGGGTTGGGGTGAGGGAGGTTGGGAGGGGATGGTTGAGGGTGGGGGGCTCAGCTTGATTTGTTGTATTGTTATTATTGTCAGAATGCTGGGAGCGGTGTCAGAAACCACCTGGGCCCAGACGTTTGTATAACGATTCTATGCTAAAAATTAATAAAATTGTTTGAACATAAAATGGATAAAGTCATATGGCTACTGTGTTAGTCCAGTTAAATGCATGAAAATAAAGGACAAGAAAGAAAGAAAATATAAAGTGATACCTTTTCATTGGATTAACAATACATTTCTTGACTAGCTTTAGGGAGCTATAATTACTTCATCATGTCAAAACAAAATGAATCTAAGAATGGTATGCTGTAAATTAAACCTTTTTTATTTAATCTTAAATTAATTTCCTAAAAAATGATGTTCAACAGTCAGGGACTATGGGATGAAGTCATCTTTAACTGTGATGGAAATGGCAGTTATTATTATTTAATGATTGTACAGTCAGGAGAGCAGGTTGATAGACTGGTTCTTAGGAGACTGGCAAATATTCCACGCAGTTGTGTTGTAAGGTCTGTTAGCATAAGCGGGCTCAGGCTTGAGCAGTGGGTTCCAGAGGTTGATTCTGAGAGATGCCCATCCAAGCTGCACAGATATGAAATCAAGTAGTGGCCTTGGGAAACAGTAGAAAGAAAATGTTGCTTCTTTCAGAGATAAAAATCTAACAATTTGGATTTTTCTGAGAATAAAGAAATGACTGTGCTAATGAGCAGGTGCAGATGAGGTGCTAAGAATGACCAGGGGAATTACTGGCTAGTAAGACCCACACTTTGAAGGCTCACTACAAGTGTAGGTACTTTGATATAAGGACTCTGCCCCTCTGGAGCGGCAGCTCAGGCTTGTCCTGGGATGCCTAAGATAATGTAGACCCCTGGATAGCCGTTAGGTGTGCCACCTCTCCCCCCCCCCTCAGGGATATGGGCCCAAGGGGGAGGGGGGCAGGTTGAGTACCCTAGGTGACAAATCCTTGCCTTTCAGTCCCTTGGTCCTCATGCGTTACCAGGACAGCAGGACACAATAGGCCATGACTGGCCCCTATGTACAAGGACCACATTTCAAATAAATGTCCTCCCTAGGTTTACTATTAAATAGTGCAGAGGGAGCTCCTTAGTGCTTTCTTCTTAATTTTCCCCCTCACCTCACTGCCAGTTTACCGTGTCTGAGGCCTGGAGAATCGTTATGTTGAGTAGGAAGAGAGTGCAAGGAAGACATTGGTTGATTCTTCTTTGTCAATGGGAATGGCAGTTCATGCCTGAGCAGATCAACATTGGGGGCCCTGTGTTGCCGACTGAACTTCCTCCTATGAGAGTCTGGGAGAAGTGAGTCCTTCAAACTCCCCATGGGGACCAGGCAGCAGATGGCCCAAGTTGCTATGCGTACAGGATGTGTGGGTGGAGATGCCGAGATAGGCGGGGGTGTGGTGGCTGTTCTCATGCTAGGCCTGGGAGGCCTCTGCCTAAAATGGAGGATGTAGTCGTGGGAGCTAGGCCTGTGGATGCCAGTGGCTGTGATCAAGGATTGGCTCCTCCCCATGTGGAGAGTCAGTACATGCCAACTAGCCGTCAACTTAGCCGTTCTATTTATTTGTATTTTGCTGTTCTATTTATTTGCATATCGCTGTTCTATTTATTTGTATTTTATCAGACGCCTTGTTCAATGTAACGCTTAGCCGCGATTGTTCTGTTATAATGGAAACCGATATGATTTGATATTCTTTTTTCAAGAATGTCGGTATATAAAAATTCTAAATAAATAAATAAATAAATAACTATTAGGAAATTGGAGCTTTCCACAACTTGGGTGTGGTGTGGCAGTTCCCCCTCCATTCTTGAGTTCCTCTATGGATATTAGGATATCAGCTGCTAATTTTCCCCTTTTGCTTTGGCCTCCGATAGATACGGCTCCTTGGCAAGAAGGAGTTGGATTGAGACCTGTTCTTTCAGCTGCTAACCAGTGGCCGATATGGCCAGGTTCCTATCTTCTAGGCTCGAGTTTAGCTTCTGAGCCTACTGCAGTGCCAATGGGTGGCTTACTTCCTCACCAGTAACAGTTTTCATTTGGTTGGGGTGGGGGTCCTTATCGAGGGGAGCTAATCCAGCTTTTGTACCCCACCCAATTCAGTGGCCTCAGAGACAGACTTTAGTATCTAGTCCATACAAGGCCCCTCTTCCTATGCCTGTAGGCTGGAGTGATGTCACGTCCTTACCTTCAAGTGGGGGGGGGGGGATATTGTTTCTTCTTTCCAGATTCCTTAGCTTGCTGAAAAGGCGATTGCTTCAGACATGTCAGACCAGCCAGGGACATCCAGACAGGAGGAATGGAGAAATTTTCCAGTGGGCAGCATTCAGATGCAGATAGTGCCTATAGCTGAAGGAACTGAAGTGGTAGTTGACCCAGACATGGGTGTTGCTGGGACAGGTGAGATAGGTGGGGTTGGAAATGTAGGACCTTCAGCCGGTGCTGTTCAAGATACCCTGGGAATAAGGATGTCGATGGAGTTAGGGCACCAGTGGAGAGGAAGGGTAGAGATTCGAAGTCAAAGCACAGGAGTAGGCGAAGGAGCTCTTCTTGTTCTAAAGCTTATGAGGACAGTCTTAAAATATAAATGTGGCAAACTGCCCCCCCCCCCACCAGGGATGATCACTAGATATCATTGTCCCTATATAAATACACTATCAATGAGCCTTCCATCCCTCACAGCCCCTTCCAACCTGAAGGGTCTGTATTGGATGCCTCAAATCTATTTAGCCCAGACATTTTGTTACTCTTTGGGATCAGTTTTAGGGAGCCTTGGAACAATAAGGATGTTTAAGTTTTACACTTTGGTAAGGCCTCCCAGCTTCATCCTGCAGTTTCAGTTGGAAGAGATACCTCATTGTGCACTCTCTGCCAGAGGGTCCTTCTCCTCCTAATTTACAGAAGAGATAGATTTTTATGCCTGATTCCCTTTTGGGGTGAAAGGACTCTCACCTAGAGCAGTGGTCCCCAACCCTGACCTGGGGGCCCACCAGCCAGTCGGGTTTTCAGGATATACACAATGAATATGCATGAGAGAAAATTTGCATGCACTGCCTCCATACCATGCAAATTTTCTCTCATGCATATTCATTGTGGATATCCTGAAAACCCGACTGGCTGGTGGGCCCCCAGGACAGGGTTGGGGACCACTGACCTAGAGGACCGAAGACCTGTGAGTCCACTCTGAACCATACATGGACAAGGACCAGTGACGGATCCTGCTGCAAGAGACAGTGATGGTTGAAGGGATATCCAGCTTTATATTTAGAAGCAGTGTTTTGGACACAGGCAGTGTGGGAGGTTTTTGGATCCCTCCTCCCCACAAAGATAAAAGACAAAGATCGGGAGACCCCAACCGGATCTCCACCCAAGGGACCAGGATGGGCTGGGTGTCCAGAAGGGAAATGGAGTAAGGTAGGATTTTTGCTGTGAAGTGTGGACCCCTCAAATAGGATTCACGGTTAAGCCACTGGGTGAACTTTGTACAAGTAGAATCACCATGGAAGCTCCACCCAGATGCCTGAACAAAAGGACACCTCCCTACAGAGAAAATCATGCATGTATCAACAGTCAGCTGCAATTGACTTGTATTTAATTACATTAAAATCAGTAAACTTTAATTCAACATCCCAAGCCTGTCCTAGCATCTCACCCCATGGGATGCAACTACACTCTGATTACACTCTATACACACCAAAAGCAAGATCCCATGGTCTGGGCCATAAGCAAGAGTCCCCCCCCCCCCATAAAAAGAATCACCCTAGGATTAAGATTTAAGTATGGGAGATAATTGCTAGCCGGAGCCACCCCAAAGGAAAAATAAATATGTTTGTGTGCTCTTGGGGTTAAAACCCCCACTAAAGGTTACATAAACATGTATACCCTAGAGCAGCAGTTCTCAACCAGTGTGTCGCCACACTTCCTGGTCCCCCGCTGACCCAGCTGCTCCCCCTGCCCCAGCAAAATAGGAATTCATCCTCTGCCTGGGCTTAAAATGCTGATAGCTCAGGAGGAATGCGGCAGGAGAGCTGGAGTCAGTGGCACCAGCATGGTCTCTTCTTCCCACACCCGCAGCCCAGAAGGGGAGTGTGTGCAGCGGCCACGCACGCCAAAAGAAGAGACCATGCTAGTGTGTGCAGCATCAGCCCGAAGAAGAGCAGCACGGCACGGAGCAAAAGAGGAGCGACGTCAGCCCCTGCAGCGGATGGGAGTCCTTTCTTGAGACTGTGAGGGCTGGAAGTGAAGGAAGCTGCTGCTGCCGCTAAGGCTGGAAGTTGAGGAGACTGCTGCTGTTGCTAGTTCGGTGGGGGGGGGGGGGGGGGAGAGAGTGGGTGAGTGAGCAAGCATATATGTTTGAGATCCTATGTATGAGACAGCATGTATGTAAGTGAGTGATTGAGAGTCTGTATGTGTAAATGTGTGATTGAAAACCTGTTTGTGTGAGAGTATGTGTGTGATTGAGAGTCTGTGTGTGTAAATGTGTGATTGAAAACCTGTTTGTGTGAGAGTATGTGTGTGATTGAGAGTCTGTGTGTGTGAGAGACATAGCATGAATGTAAGTGTATGATTGAGAATCTGTATGTATAAGTGAGAGAGATCATGGGTATGTATAATTAAGAGCCTGTGGGGTAGATTCAAAGCAACGCGCAGGCATACATGTGCATGCGCTACCCGGCGCGCACATATGTACGCCCAATTTTATAACTTGTGCGCGCCAAGCCGCACTGCCTTCCTCCGTTCCCTTCCCCCTAACCTAACCATCCCACCCCCTTCCCCTAGCCTTTCCCCCCCCCAGCCCTACTCTAACCCCCCCCCCGACCTTTGTCATACCTTTTGTGCCTGCCTTGGGGCAGGCGCAGGTTTCGCGCGCCGGCAGCCTGCTGGCACTCTATCCTTCGACACAACGGCAAATGGCCGCTGTGTCGGAGGCCTCTGGCCCCGCCCCTGGACCACCTCCACCCCTTTAGTAAACCCCTTGACTTAGATGCATCCCGGGGCTTTTCGCGCGTCGCTGGGCCTTTCTAAAATAGGCCCGGTGCACGTAGGTCTTTGAAAATCTGGCCCTGAGTGTATAAGTAAGAGAGACAACATGTGTGACTGTGTGATTGAGAGCCGGCGTAGATGAGAGAGTACGTGAGTATGTGATTAAGAGCCTGTGTATAAGTGAGAGAAAGAGAGAACATGTATGTAAGTGTGTGATTGAAAGTCTGTGTAAGTGTGACAAAACAGGTAGCATGTGTGTAAATGTATGATTAAGAGCCTATATAAGTGAGAGATCTTGTGTATATGTGTGTGATTGAGAGCCTATGTAAGTGAGAGAGAGCGAGCATTTGTATATGTGTGTGATTGAAAGCCAGTGTGAGACAGAGAGAGGAGAAAGTTGCAAGCAAACCATCCCTCCTCCTGCTAATTCAAAACAATCTCAGGGCACCTGGATAGCAAATGTTCCCAGGTATGCAGAGCAAAGCATTTTTTAATCCTTATTTTTTCATTATTTCTTTGTGTCTGCTATTTTGAAACATTTTATTGGTATCTAGAAAGTTTTGATATGAGTCTTTAATTATTGGATATTCCATTCATCAACTGTTTTGAAATAATCTGTTCTTTTTGTTAGTATGGTTTTGCTGCTATTGATTGTATATTTCTTGATTTGTTTTATAAGGATGGGTGATGTTTCTTTTTTTCCTTTGTTACACTGTATACAGAGACTCTGGCTTGTTGCGGTTTCCAATTCAGTTTTTCTCTGCATGCTTCTAGTTATGAGTTTTGGTGTCTCTATTTTGTTAGGTGAGGGTCAGCACATTTGATTCAGGTGAGGTTTTCTGTTGGCGTGTAGTTTCTGTGTAGGGCTCTATAGCAGCCTGACTTGATCCATTTTCTTAATAGGTGATGTATTGGTATCTTAAGGCCTGGTGTATTATTTTCAGTGTTGCCTTTTCTTAGGTAAGGTGGTTACTGTTAAGTGTTGGAAATTGGTGCTGTTTTGCTATGGGATGTTTACTATTTATGTAATTTCTGTTTAAACAGAATACGTATCTTTCCCTTGCGTCATTCTTAACAATAAAAATAATACTGGACTTTTAGTTTTTATTTCCGCCGTGAATTGTAATGAGCAGTGTCACACATCTGAGCGTGGTCTGTCAGGTGGGTCACGATGGGAAAAAGGTTGAGAACCACTGCCCTAGAGGAAAGGCGAGACAAGGGAGATATGATAGAGACATTTTAATACCTCCAAGGTTTCCATGCATAGGAGGCAAATCTATTTCAAAAGAAGTGAGATGAGGGTGAAACGGGGCAGACTCTGGAGTAATTAAAGAAATATTTCTTTACAGAAACAGCCTTCCCATAGAGGTGGTGGAGACGAGGACAGTATCTAAATTCAAGCAAGCATGGGATAAACACAGAGGATCTCTGAGGTAATGATAGAGATTGTAAAGCTGAAGAGTTGGTGTTGATGGGCAGACTAGATAGGATATAATGGTCTTTTTCTGCCATCAAGTTTCTAAATATGCCCCATTGGCTGTAGTATTGGCTGCGTTAAAACTGGTTGTTAAGCCCATTAACAAAATGCACTATAGAGAAATGCATTAATGCAGCTTTTCAAATCAGCCCATAAGAGATCAAGATATTTATGTAAAGTACTCATTTTAAACCTTATAGCTCTTATCTCTTAATTTATTACCCTGAGAAATTAGGCTGGGACTAGGAATAGATTAATGATTGCTGTGTACAGGTCGAAATCTTCACCTAGCAGGTGTCTCTAGGACTTCAGTTATCCAGGGCAGTGATGGGCACCTTAATTTCAGAGCTGCTAAACAGATTTAGCTGTTTCTCATGCTTTGTTACTTCATTCTGCTCCATCCTCTATTAGGCACAGAAGACAGTGTTACCTAAGAAATATTTGAGAAACCAGACTGACTGTAAATGGTATCAGATTGACAAATGAAGATAAGCATCCTCTTCAAGTGAAAGAGGGTATATCACAAAATAATCATTTTGAGACTGTACAGTGCTATGCACAAAATAATTTTGTGATTGTACAATGCTGACTATACTAATCTTTGCTCTGTGACTGTACAGTGCTATGTACAGGAATGTTTCTTTATAAATAATTATTATGTGATTGCATGGTCTAGACTAATCTTTGTTCTGTTACTATACAGTGCAACATCCGCTGATGGTGCTTTATAAATAATCATTTTGCAATTGTACAGTGCTATCTATCCTAATCCTTGGTCTGTGACTGTACAGTGCTACTGTATGTACGCTGATGGTGCTTCATAAATATGTTATTTTCATCATCCTGCTAGTAGGTTTGAAATCTGCTGGTTGAAGTCCAGTCTTTAGCCTTTTCACTCTTTTAATTGCCAGAATCTTTTGTTTATTTGCAGACTACTGATCGCTTAAGGCCTGATTTTCAAAAGCATTTGCATGCTTAAAACTGGGTTTTATATGTGTAAATGCACGTTACCTGTATAAGTTGGCCTTTGAAAATTGACTAGTCCATAGGATTTACTTGTGTTAAAGGCATTTAATGCAGGTAGATTTTTTTTTAAATTGCTGTGATAGTATATTACATTTACATGTGTAACTCCTTTGAAAATTCACCTGATAAAGTATAATCACAGTATGGATAGCTGCAGAGCGGATCATCATCAGAATTCCATGCAAGTGGCACACTTACACATTTAAAGTATGAATAATACACAGAGAGCTGAAGCGTGAACTCAAAAAAAGGAAGTTTTTAAAAAAGATATAACAATAAAAGGCATATACCTAGCACTTAATACCTTCATTATGTTTGCACAAGTTTTAAGACAAAAAAAAAAGAAAAAAGAAAGGCAGTCTGGGAATAAGACCAGATGAGTAAAATCAAAGATCCAAGAAACGGTCAAGTTGATATGCTGAGGAATCTTGCAGATATATTTCAGCCTGAGCTGTTTCTTACTGTAGAACTTGCTCAGACTGAGTACTGGAGTTCAGGGAATAACATAAGCAGGACAAAAACTTACTACATCAAAAATCTGAAACTGAGCTGCCCAGGCACACTGCAGCAGGGGGTGGGGGATGGGGCAGGCTAGTTCTTTAATAAAGATGTCTCACATGCAGTAAGCCCTGGCTCAGAACCCACAATAGTAATGGCCCTGGAGAACACAATATATTTCTATTTCCCTTTATTCTTCCTTGCAGGCATAAATATGGGGACACTAAGAGAGAGATCTTAAAAGCCTTGCACGTGCAAAAATGGCCACATATGCGTGTAAGTGGGCCGCATGGGAGCTATGCGAATTTTAAATAGCCAGGAAGGGTGCATGTACATCGATGTAGGCGCACCCAGAAAAAGTAGGCAGGGTGTTCCAGCACTGATGTGTGTATGCTTTGTGCACCACATTGCTACAGCTCCTCAGCAGGTGTAAAAAGAGAGCGAGAGAGACTCTTTATAAGACCCAGTCTGATACTCTATGGGGCGGATTTTAAAAGGGTTAAGCGCATAAGTTACGCGCGTAACCCTTAAAACCCCCCCCTGAGCGCGCCGAGCCTATTTTGCATAGGCTCGGCGGCGCGCGCAAGCCCCGGGACGCGCATAAGTCCCAGGGCTTTGCTAGGGGGGGGGCGGATTGACGTTCAGGGCGATCCGGGGGCGTGGCCGAGGCCTCCGGACCAGCCCCTGGGTCGGGTGATGGAACGTCTGCGGGCCACCGGCGCACGCAAGTTAAGCCTGCTTCGGGCAGGCGTAACTTTTGCGATAAAGGTGGGGGGGGGGGGGGGTAGATAGGGCTGGGGGGATGGGTTAGGTAGGGGAAGGAAAGGGAAGGTGGGGGAGGCGGAAGGAACAGGCAGCGTGCGCAGGGCTCGGATTTTAAAAGATACGCGCGGCTACGCGCGTATCTATTGAAATCCGGCGTACTTTTGTTTGCGCCTGGTGCGCGAACAAAAGTACGCGCATGTGCTTTTTTAAAAAATGAACCCCTATATATGGACCATTGTAAGGGGGCACATAGATTCCGGGTGAGTTTTCGGGAGGTGGGTTGGTGTTAGGGGGATGGTGTAACAGACACATTCAGAGGTATCCTTTGTAAAATTGGCATCATTAAGGAATTTTAGACCTTATAAATGATGAAAAGGAGTCGATTTGTACACTGTAGCTAGCAGAGACTGCAGTGTACAAATCAACTCCTCTTGTTAGAATTTTCATCACTTATAAGGTCAAAAATTCTTTACTGATGTAAATTTTACAATGGATACCTTTGAATGTGTCTGTTACAACACCCCCTAACACCAACCCACCTCCCAAAAACTCACCCTGAATCAAAGTGCCCCCTTACAATGGTCCATATATAGAGTATCAGACTGGGCCTTATAAAAAGGTTCTCTCTCTCTCTCTCAAAATATGTGCACAAAGGGGCAGATTTTCAAAGGGGTACGCGCGTACCCCCTGAAAACCTGCCCCAGTCTCCCCCTGCGCGTGCCGAGCCTATGCTGAATAGGTTCAGCAGAGCGCGCAAGCCCCGGGATGCACATAAGTCCTGGGGCTTTGCTAGTGGGGAGTGTCAGGCACGACGTTCGAGGGCGTTCCAGGGGGCGTGGTGCTGGCCCGTGGCCTCCGGACCAGCCCCCAGACCGAAACATGGCGCACCAGCAGCCGGCCCAGCGCATGCAAGTTACACCTGCCTCGGGCAGGCGTAACTTTCCCAACAAAGGTGGTGGGGGGGGGGGTTTAGATAGGGCTGGGGGGGTGGGTTAGGGAGGGGGTGGAAGGAAAGTTCCCTCCGAGGCCGCTCCGATTTTGGAGCAGCCTCGGAGGGAACGGAGGCAGGCTGCATGGCTCGGCGCGCGCAGGCTGCCAATTTTGAGCAGCCTTGCGCGCGCTGACCCCGGATTTTAAAATATACGTGTGGCTACGCGCATATCTATTAAAATCTGGCGTACTTTTGTTTGCGCCGGTTGTGCGAACAAAAGTATGCGCGGGAGCAGTTTTTTAAAATCTACCCCAGAGAATATTTCATAACCTACGTGTATAGTTTATAAAATAGTGCGCATCTTTGCGTGCAGCGAGATGAGCACACACACAGCCCCTTTAAAATCTACCCGTAATGTTTTGATTTTTAAGAGATTTAACCAACTAACTTCAGGAGTCAGCCAGCTACACGCACAAGCATAAGGTGAATGAATGGACAGCTCCAGGGGTGTTCACAGTATTAATTAATTGCAGTAGACAAATTGCAGTAGACAATTGCAAGCATAATTCTAACTGATCAAATTTTGACCAGCTAGATTTAGGGAATTTTCAGCTGAAAACCTACCCGATTAGGTTCATTTGAAAATGTTCCTAAAGATAACCTGTCATGATTAACTTGTTATTATATCTTTGCTGGTCACTGTCTAAAAGCTTGGCACTTGAGACACAATCCGTCAAACAGAAATGCTATCAAGTCATTGCTGCTAGCTTAGCTTCATTCTTTACAAACTGTAGTGAGTGTTCAACACTTCAACCTGTCAGGATCCTGGGGAAAAATGAGCAGCTTCACCAGTTAGAAAATCATTGTGAAAATGAGATCTTCCAGTCACCTGCCTGTGCCTGGACAGATTTATTTATTTATTTATTTATTTATTTAAAAACTTTTTTTTTTTTTTTTTGCTTTCTCAACCACATAAGCTTCCATACAGGTCGATCCAGTATCGTCCGCTCGAGGATTGCCCGTCTGTAACATGCTCGTAGCGCACAATTCGGGCGCGCAAGGCAATTCGGCGATACAGTCTCCAGTTTCACGCGTCCGTATCGCTTCTGAAAACAGACGCATAACCCTTTCCGCACCCGGCATGTAAATGAACGAAAAAGCTGTATAATGAAGGAATTAGCTATTCCCCTGCGATACTGTAACGGGCGCTGATATTATCTCCTCCGTAACCCGCTGTTCTGCCGCGGCCTTAACCTGCTAGTTTACCGCCTCCCCCTAGTAGGAGTTAGTGTAGTGTAGTGTAGGGTAAAAACATTGCTTACCCGCCCTGGTCCCGTCCGGTCTCCTGCAGCCCCGTCCGGACCGGACGGGGCTGCAGGAGACCGGACGGGACCAGGGCAAAAAAAAACAAACGAAAAAGTAGCAAGGCTCGGCCCTGCTATGGTAAGTGTAAAAAGTGTAAAAAACAAAAAACCTGTGTGTTATATAAAAAAATAAAACAATTTTAAATACCTGTCGGAGGGCCGTGGGTCCAGGCGGCCGGTGGGCGGCGGGCAGCCATCAGCGGCATCCGGTAGTCCCTTCTCCCTTCCTCCCTCCCTCCCCTGCCTGGATGAGCGCCAAAATCGCACGGGCGGGTCGGCAGCCGGGGGGGGGCGGCAGCGGGGGGGCGGCAGCAGGATCCGGGAGCGGCGGGTAGGCAGCAGCGGGGTCCGGGGGGGCAGCGGCAGCGGGGTCCGGGGGTGGCAGCGAGATCCGGGGAGCCAGCAGCGGCAGCATGTTCGATCGGGCAGGCAGGTAGGTGGCAAAGTAAAGATGGCCGCCTGCACGGGAAAATCGTGCAATTGGCCGCTGAAGACGTGACGTCACGACGTTTGGCGTCACGGGGTGTGACGTCACGTCTTCAGCGGCCAATTGCACGATTTTCCCGTGCAGGCGGACATCTTTACTTTGCCACCTAGCTGCCTACCCGATCGAACATGCTGCCGCTGCTGGCTCCCCGGATCTCGCTGCCACCCCCGGACCCCGCTGCCGCTGCCCCCCCGGACCCCGCTGCCGCCTACCTGCCGCTCCCGGATCCTGCTGCCGCCCCCCCCGCTGCCGCCCCCCCCCCCCCCCCGCTGCCGACCCGCCCGTGCGATTTTGGCGCTCATCCAGGCAGGGGAGGGAGGGAGGAAGGGAGAAGGGACTACCGGATGCCGCTGATGGCTGCCCGCCGCCCACCGGGACCCACGGCCCTCCGACAGGTATTTAAAATTGTTTTATTTTTTTATATAACACACAGGTTTTTTGTTTTTTACACTTTTTAAACTTTTTTACACTTCCTGGTGCCTGTCATTTCAAATGTCATTTGAAATGACAGGTACCAGCGCACCCAGGTTACTGTATAGGCACTGTTACAGCGCCTATACAGTAAAATGGGTTGCGCGGGCATAACCCTTCCCTAACGCTTCACAGCCGCGGCATGCATTTGCATGCAATTAGAGGAGAGTATCGGGGAGTTAGTGAAGAGAACTGTGTGTGCGGGGAGGAAGGGTGCGCCTGACACTACCTCACTGTTTTTACCGCGGCCTTACTGGATCGACCTGATAGTAAGGCACAAGTTAAGAAATAAAGTAGTGACTTAGAAGCACTATCAGCATCCAGGAATAAGTTGCATGGTGGAAGAGATGCTTCCTCCTGAGGCAACATGCTCTTGTAATGGACTAATTTCAAGCAACAGGATGCTAATTATAATTACTTAATTCCTAATAATAATAGCAATAAGACATGACAGGTCAGCATCTCTTGCATGGCCTGCAAGACATGAGGGCAATGATCAAGTGATTTCAGTATCCATGTTGAGTAAAGCATGACCTAGAAGGTCTTAGTGCACTCATGATAGGAACCACTGTTGTTAATTTTCTTAATTTTATGTGAAATTAGTGATGTATGAGTTGTGGGGGTGTGTATGTGTGCCCAGGATGGCACTGAGGGGCCTGAAAAGACCACATGGTTTTGTTTAAATTTATTATTTATAGTTGTGCTTGTTTTGTGATTGTATTGATATTTTATAATTAAGATTGCAGACATTGAACATTATCGGGCGGATTTTCAAAGCCCTGCTCGCGTAAATCCGCCCGGATTTACGCGAGCAGGGCCTTGTGCGCCGGTGCGCCTATTTTCCATAGGCCTGCCGGCGCGCGCAGAGCCCCGGGACTCGCGTAAGTCCTGGGGTTTTTTGTCGGGGGCGTGTCGGGGGCGGGGCCGATCAACGCGGCGTTTTGGGGGCGGGACGTGGCATTTCGGGGGCGTTTCGGGGGCGTGGTTTCGGCCCGGGGTGGTCCGGGGGCGTGGCCGCGCCCTCCGGAACCGCCCCTGGGTTGCGTCTCGGCGCGCCAGTGGCCCGCTGGCGCGCGTGAATTTACTTCTCCCTCCAGGAGGCGTAAATCCGTGGACAAAGGTGGGGGGGGGTTTAGATAGGGCCGGGGGGGGGGTGGGTTAGGTAGAGGAAGGGAGGGGAAGGTGAGGGGAGGGCGAAAGAGAGTTCCCTCCGAGGCCGCTCCGATTTCGGAGCGGCCTCGGAGGGAACGGAGGCAGGCTGTGCGGCTCGGCGCGCGCCGGCTGCCCAAAATCGGCAGCCTTGAGCACGCCGATCCTGGATTTTAGAAGATACGCGCGGCTACGCGCGTATCTACTAAAATCCAGCGTACTTTTGTTTGCGACTGGTGCGCCAACAAAAGTACGCGAACGCGCATTTTTTAAAAATCTACCCCTAAGTAGATAAGGAGGAAAATATTTTTTTAAAAAAAATGTATATTTATCTGCCCTGTGGTCTTGTTGTCCTGCCCTGGGTTCATGGGTTGTGGGCTGTGCTTTGACCCCGTTGTGCTATTGGGGCTTGGAAGCCCAAAGATGTTTTTGGCCAAGAGTTTTTTTGTATTTAAAATAAGGAGGCCCTCAGGACCAAGATTGCCACCACATGAGAAGCACCAGAGGAGCTCTTCTAGTCCCCGCTTGGAAATTGCCTGTATATTATTTACCTTTGAGAATAAGTCTCAGAAATGCCTCACACGAAACGGAAAGCTCGGTTCAAGGACGTTGCAATTGCTAAAGATGATGAGATCCAGCAAGCGAGGATTGACAGCTTCTTTGAATCCACCCCGAGGACGGCGGAAGCGAGAGCCGCTGAGGGAGGAACCCAGGAGCTCGGGTCGACTCCTATGGCCGAGGAGATCTCACTCAGCCCGGGGGCACCTGAGATGCCGACACCGCTGCAAGGTCATGCGGGAACAGAAGGAAAGGAAGCATCGCAAGGCTATGTTGAAAGGAGGAGAGAGCAGCCCCTTCCCGAGCAGGATGAAAGCGGGGAAGAATCGGCGTCTGGAGGGTGTGCAGGAGCCCTGGAGAAAATGGCTACCTCCACACCCAAACCCCAAAGAGCTATGCCGGAACAGAACATCGATGACACTGCGCTACAAGATCTGGTAACCCTACAATCCAGGAATGTCTTTTCATTGCAAAAGCCTCTCGTAGTAACCTTAGGTACATTATGGAATGCTATGACGTCAATTGAATCTACAATTACAACTTTGACACAGGCATTTCTTGATTTAAATAAAACAGGGCTAAATACTGAAAAAATGATGACTTTACACCAAGAAAAAACAGAAAAACTGGAGGAGAAAGTTATTTCATTAGAGAATATTCAAGGAACAATAATAAGAACTGAGATAAAAGTTGAGAAAATTCACTTCGATACTTAAATTTATGAATTGTGAACTTTCCAGTGGTAAAAAGATTAGCCCCGGTTGAATTGCTAAAAGAATATATTTCAGAATGTTTAAAGATTCCCAAGGAAATAACCCAGGTTATCTCCAAAGCTTTCTATGTATCAAAGAAAGGAACACCAACTATGGGAATGGAGGAAGAACATGCAATAAAATCTTTGAATGCTTCAGAATTGATTGAGATGTCTATTCTGACTGAGATTAAGACTAGAGGCACATTGTTGGTCACTTTTCCCTTTCAACAGGATAGAAACCTATTAATGAAATATTTCTTTAGAAATAGATCCGTCCATTTTTATGGGCAATGTGTATGGATATATCCTGATGTTGTACGCTCCACACAGAAGCGCAGGAAAAAGTTTTTAACTATGATGCCTGATGTACTAAATTGAGGCGCAAGTATGGTGCTTAAATTTCCCTGTAAATGTTGCTTAAAATTTCAAGGAAATAAGTATATTTTCTATGAACTGGAGCAATTAAGGGGATTCTTGGATGGGTAGGGATGAGGTGTGTTATAAATGATTAAGGGTGAATGCATCTTGTGACGGTTTGATTTCTTATTTTATGTTTTGGAAGAGCTCCATATTGTCTTATTGTTATCTTGGTCCCAATGTTACCTGAAAATTTATTAGAGATCTATGTATTATTGTAGTCTTGAGATAAAGTTACCTATGTATTATACTTTATTGTCAGATCTCTTATACCTTTTGAATTGATATATGAAGTAATATATCTGTAAATGCATAAATAAAAAATAATATAAAAAAATAAATAAATAAGGAGGCCCTGTGTTGGTGGGGCATGGAGGAGCCCTAAAGAACATGGCCGCATCAGTTTTTAATATTTAAAGGCCTGGGAGCAAGAGAAGCAAGTGCTGCCTTCAGCGGCTGTGGCCGTGCTATGAAAAAGAATGCCATGTTGGAGCAGGGAGATGGGTAGGATGTCGGGGACTCGGAACGAGCAGCTGATCGTGTTGCCACTGGTGCTCCGGGCCTTCCCAGGCGCTGCGGCTGGGCTGCAAGTGCAGGAAGTACTGCAGGAGTCAGCCGCAGCCGCTCTGGGTCTCCCGTACAGTTGTTGGGTCCTGCCACACTTTTTTTAATAAATAAAAAAACGTTTGCCTCACCGCACAGATGGCCAGACTTGGCAGTGGCAGCCCTGGGGGCGCTGCTGGAAACTCACGGTGCCCAGTGTGATACTGAGGTACAAGATCCCCGCTAACATCACTGGTGACATCAGCGGGTGGCCGGAAAGCTGCCCGAAGGCAACTTTTAAAGTATAAATGTGTGGAAATGAGCAATTTTCTTCAAATAAAAACCCAGCGATTTTGGTGGCAAGCCAGTGGGGAGGCTGCCACCCAAGTTTTAGAACCTGTGAAGCAATTTCGTGAATCCAAAACTAAATAAATTAAAACATTTGTCAGTGGTCAAGTGAGAGAGTTTTGTTTATCTGAAGCACACTAGAATTTGGCCCCAAAATAATTTATTTTTGAAGATAATGCAGTCGTTTGGAAGAGGGTTCCCTGGGGTATTAAAAAATGGCACAGATATTTTAGAAAAGTTTATTTGTTGGTGGTAGAACATCAGAAGAAGCCCTGGGAAAGCTGATAGAGATGTGAATCGTGTGATCGATCGTCTTAACGATCGATTTCGGCTGGGGGGGGGGGGGAGGGAATCGGATCGTCGCGGTTTTGTTTTTTTTAAAATCATGTAAATCGTAAATCGGGGGAGGGCGGGAAAACCGGCACACTAAAACAACCTTAAAACCCACCCCGACCCTTTAAAATAAATCCCCCACCCTCCCGAACCCCCCCCCCAGTCTTAAATTACCTGGGGTCCAGTGGGGGGTCCCGCTGTGATCTTCCACTCTCGGGCGACCTCCTGCACTTGAATCGTATTTGCCGTATTGCAAAATGGCGCCGGCGCCATACGGCCATATGACGCCGGCCGTATGGCCATATTGCCGTATTGCAAAATGGCGCTGGCCATATGGCCGGCGCCATTTTGCAATACGGCAAATACGATTCGAGTGCAGGAGGTCGCTTCCGGACCCCCGCTGGACTTTTGGCAAGTCTTGTGGGGGTCAGGAGGCCCCCCCAAGCTGGCCAAAAGTCCCTGGGGTTCCAGCGGGGGTCCGGGAGCGATCTCCTGCGCTCGTGACGTCGGGGGACAGGAACCAAAATGGCGCCGGTGCTACCTTTGCCCTGTCATATGACAGGGCAAAGGCACCTGTGGCCAGAGAGTGGAAGATCACAGCGGGACCCCCCCCACTGGACCCCAGGTAATTTAAGACATTTGGGGGGGTTTGGGAGGGTGGGGGATTTATTTTAAAGGGTCGGGGTGGGTTTTAGGGTTGTTTTAGTGTGCCGGTTTTCCCGCCCTCCCCCTCCCCTGATTTACGATTTTTGATGATAAATCGGGGGAATTCCTATTGTATATCGCCTCTAACAATTTTTGACGATTTAAAATATATCGGACGATATTTTAAATCGTCAAAAAACGATTCACATCCTTAAAAGCTGATTTCATTAGTTTGACATAAAATATTTCCATTTTTAATTTATGGATATAGGGGTTTCTAATGGCATTTCCAGGTATTTTTGTGGAAGTGGGGTGCCCCTGGGGAATGTGTGGGCAAGAGATGGATGAGTTTGGACACATTTTGTGCTTTTAGGGGGAATTTATACTTTACTTGGGTTGGTTTATTCAATTTTATTTTGAATTTTAATGCTGGCCATAAAAGAAAAATAAGATCCGTCAGCTGGACAAGCAAGGAGACGGTAACTAAGGAAGCCGTATCCTAGGAAACACCATGGTGATGGAACACTTACTGAAAGCCAAGATGCTGAGAGGCCAGCGCAATTATACTTTCATATATCATATATCATATATCAGATATCAGGACTACATATTGTATATAAAAAATTTGTATATAAAAATTTGTTCCCAATCACCTGTATATATACCTCCTTTAATTGTGGATACCCTCCTATATATCAGAATCTCCCCCCCCCCCCCCCCCCCCCGTTTAGATAACCTCTTTCACGTTTCCCACTTTGATAATTTTACTTATATAATCTAATCTGTTATTTGTATGTTCTGAATGTTCCTTATTTAATTATGCAATAATTGTAAAGCCTGTTGCTAAGTTCTGTTCTATGTAAACCGACGAGATGTTCCCAACGTTCGTCGGTATATAAAAGTTATTAAATAAATAAATAAAAAATATACGCAAAGCACAATCGATTTTAGTTTATGTTATTGAACTATAGAAAATTTAAATTCTACCAAAAATATTTCTATTCCTCGAGCACATAGGCTGAGGAATTTAAATTCAAATCTATGAAGTCATAGGGTCAGAAGAGATGAGAACTACTATTTTGGGAAATGACATCACTAAAGCTGGAATCATCATGAGGATGTGTGTGTGTGAGTTTACAATACTGTGAGTAGAGCTGTGCTGGATTTCAATGGGAGCAAAGCTGTGTTGCCTCTATTTGCACAGGGGCCTAGTTAGCACACAAAACCCCAAAGGAAATAAAGAAGAAACACTTTAGGTATGTGTGTGAGAGAGAGTGTGATTGTTCTTAATTTATTTCAGTAACCTGAAAAGGTAGGAAGGAGTGATTGGTAAAATAAAATAAAATTTAAAAAGCTGATTTGGGTTATTTATCTTGATTGAAAGGAAGGTGTATGGGAGAATAACAAGAGATTTTTCACTCTTAAGATTTATTACTTCCCAAATTTACTTTTCTAACTTAATTAATTAATTAATTAATTAATTTATATATATGAAAAAGAAGTGTGAGACTAGTGTAGATAAATCAGCTTCTCTCTGAATAATTGTTCTTATTAATAAGGTCAGATTAATAAATAGGAGGTATATCCTGTTTAATACAAGTCCTGAAAATGTACTTAAAACAGTCAATATCGGCAAACCATATAGTGAGTCCATAACTCCCAGAAGTTTAACAAAATTGTTTGTTTTCCTAAGTTGATTTAAAAGACTGTTATAAATAATTGAAGTAGTTATGGTTATTTTTTTGATTTAAAAGACTGTTGTAAATAATTGAAGTAGTTATGGTTATTTTTTTGACTGGATCGTCACTGTATTGGAAAAATTCAGAGCATATATTATATTGAGTTAATAAAACCCATAGGTTTCTCTACGGTATTACAGAGAACTTAAATTGAAATACAAAAAAGAAAAAAAGGTGTGAATGTGTATGGATGAGAACCATCTCTGACTGAGTTCATCAATGCAACACTTTGTTCACGCTGCTTTAACATCTTGCTTGGTGTAAAATCTAACCTCTGAGGACCTGCACCTGGAATGGGCAGCATTTCAGAGAACGCCACCCTGGAGGCTCCAGATTTCAGCTTTCTACCTGAAATCCTAAATTTGGCTTCCAGAGCCTCTCTCCCACATTTTCCTATGTCGTTGGTGCCCATATGTACCACGGCAGCCAGCTCCTTCCTAGCACCGTCTATAATCCTATCTGGGTGACGCGTGAGGTGTGCCACCTTCGCACCAGGCAGGCAAGTTAACAGGCAGTCCTCATGTCCACCAGCCACCCAGCTATCTACATTTATGATGGCCGACCTAACCCTTCCCCCCGGTACTATAGAGGTTACATGGGGTAAAATCAATCAGGAGCCTGAGGTTTTTCTTTTTTTCATTTAATTTTATTTATATTCCAACTTTCAGCACTTCAAAGTGGATGACATTCCGGTACTGTAGTTATTTCTTTATTCATAGTGGGCTCACAATCTGACCCTGAGGCCACAAGGAGTGGTGACAGTGGTATTTAAACCCTGGCTTCCAGCCCACTGCTCTAACCCCTAGTCTTTTACAGCCAGCGAGCAGAGGTGTTTCAGGGATGGAGCTGAGGCAGAGCTGGAGGGGCGGAGTCAGCAGAATTTCAAATGTCTCTCCAGTACAGCAAAAAGGTCGAGCCATGCACTTGGAAAATTATTCTTGGTGATGAGCAGGAGTTTTAATTGTTATTCGCCTGGTATATTGAGAGAAGGTTTTTTTATTCAGATGATCTTCAGCCGGTCAGCAGGCAGCAGTATAAGAGCGTTCCACTGGCACCAGGAGCTGGAGCTGAGGGGATGAATCCCAGGACCGATGTCTTCACCCTGCTGCTAAGGTTCTGAGAGAGAGAGAGAGACTGTAACACTGAGGAGAGATGCTCGTTTCAGCAGACATTGCACTGCTGCTGAGGATCTGTTAGAGTGATAGAACGGGCTGAGAGAATGACAGTTGTAATCAGCAGAAAGAGAGTGAGAGACCTGTTTCAGCTGGGAAGTACAGCTGTGGGTTGACAGGAAAAGGTTGCACAGGGCCCTCATATCTGACTAGGAAGGAAGTAGCACTTCACTCTGCAGACAAACTGTTAAGTACCAGCAGTTACTGTTCCTTTTCTTTCCTTTTTGCTGTATCCAGTTTTTCAAGCCTTTTGAGTTAACTGTAAATCCTTTTCTTATATATAATAACAAACATTCATTTATTAGCACTGTTTCTGTGAATGATTAGTGACAGGTAAGTTAGTGCTGGGTATCAGCAGGGTCCTGCACCAAGTCTCACACAGTTCTTTCAGGTTTTTTGTCAGGTAGAGCTGGAGTAACCAACAAGCATCTGAATCAGTGAGGTCTTCTGACCACAGATTGTGCTATTTAGTGTTTCCTCAATTGTTATATTTATTGTTTTGTCTTTTCTGGGTCCCTTTTCTAAGGTCTAAGCACCTCCCAGAGGAGGACCTAGTTTAGGGTAGTGAGTGGACTAAACCATTTGCTATGTCTCACTGGAGTAACTATAGAGGGCAGACAGTTCCCTGTGATCTGAGGGACTCCTCGCCTCTGAGAAATCACTGATTAGCACTGTGAAATCCCTGAATACCAACAAAATGTTTCTTCATTTATATTTATAAACTAATAGGTCCATGCAGCGGTGCTGAGAGCAGGAAGTTAGCTGGACTTACCCAGGTACGAGTTCCCGCTGGATAGACCCAAAGACAATGGAGTAAATTTATCTAGCTAACTTCAGGGCTGCTACCCAACTAAACATAAGCCCCACACCCGGTAATCTCTTTTTAACCAGGTAAGTTAACCATTCATTGGCCCACAATTTTAACACTTTGCGGTTTGTCCAGCTAAATTCCAAACTCGGCTGGACAAATCCACTGACTGAGGACCTTTAAAAGTATTACAGGGCACAAAGCGATGTTTGCAAAGGCTCCTTACCGTTTTTTTTTCTTCGTAGTGCATGCACTGCAATCAGACCAAACACACATGGGATGTCAAGGAGAAGTAAGGGAAGGGGAAAGGGGAAGCATAAACAAGACTGAGAAAGGGGAGGAAAAGTAGAGAACAGCAAAGGCAGGTGGGCAGAGAGGAAGGAGAAGGAAGATATAGAGAAGGGAGGCATGGGCTAGGGGAGAGGAGGGAGAGCAGAGGGAGCATTGGAAGGAGGGGTGGGAGGAGTTGATACAATAACAGGAAGGAGCAAAGGAGAAAAAGATGGAAGGGGGAGAACAAGAGATAAGGCAGGGAGATTGATGGGAGAGGGAGGAGGGGAGATACAGAGGGGGAGGCATGGAGTAGGGGAGAGGAGGGAGAGCAGAGGGAGCAGTGGAAAGAGGGATGGGAGTAGTTGCACCGGTGCTGAAGTTTGCAGGACGAGCGGAACCGGAAAGAGAAAGAAAGGAAATATGTGAGCATTTCCAGATGTCCTACTTTCCCTCTGAGGTACAGGCATTGATCTTGGTTATCACAAAGTTAATTGTGCCCATTTCTGTATACAAAGTAAGGGGTACGTTTTCAGAAGAGCTGCTGAGTGACCACAAGAGTTGATTCCGTTTATTGGATACATTTTCAATCACAGCATGGCGGCTGGAAATGTTCCCAAATTTAGCTTAGCCGGTTCAGCACTGAGAAGCCTCCTGAAAACGGACCCTGAGCAGCTCCAGAGGATCTAACCTCACTGAAAGGCCTGTCCCTTAATCTAAAAAAAATACCCACCTCTACCCTGACTCCCAATCGCTCGGTCATTTTTGATGCAGGCTTGTCTTCGTCTGTTAAAGAAAGGTTCAGACTTTAATAAAAATGTGTAAGGCTGAATGCACATCACCATTATATACAGGGAGGACAATAATGAAAGCCATTTCTGGGAGTAAAGCTCTCTTTTATCCACAGAAATAGGCTGTTTGATTACTGTCCATCCTCTACACAAGTAAAAGTAGGAGCATATAACAAGGCATATTTCTGGTTTGGAGTTCGGACAGGGGGGAAACTATATGCTCCCCAGCTAAACATAAGCCCCACACACGGTCATCTCTTTTTATCCAGGTAAGTTAGCCATTCATTGGCCCAGAGTTTTAACACTTTGCGGTTTGTCCAGCTAAATTCAAACTCAGCTGGACAAATCCACTGACCGAGGACTTTTAAAAGTATTACAGGGCACAAAGCGATGTTTGCAAAGGCTCCTTACCGGTTTTTTTTCTTCGTAGTGCATGCACTGCAATCAGACCAAACACACACGGGATGTCAAGGAGAAGTAAGGGAAAGGAAAAGGGGAAAAGGTAAGCATAAACAAGACAGAGAAAGGGGAGGAAAAGTAGAGAACAGCAAAGACAGGTGGGCAGAGAGGAAGGAGAAGGAAGATATAGAGAAGGGAGGCATGGGCTAGGGGAGAGGAGGGAGAGCAGAGAGAGCATTGGAAGGAGGGGTGGGAGGAGTTGATACAATAACAGGAAGGAGCAAATGGAGAAAAAGATGGAAGGGGAGAACAGGAGATAAGGCAGGGAGATTGATGGGAGAGGGAGGAGGGGGAGATAGAGAAGGGGAGGCATGAGGTAGGGGAGAGCAGAGGGAGCAGTGGAAAGAGGGGTGGGAGTAGTTGCACCGGTGCTGAAGTTTGCAGGATGAGCGGAACCGGAAAGAAAAAGAAAGGAGATATGTAAGCATTTCCTGATGTCCTACTTTCCATCTCAGGTACAGGCATTGATCTTGGTTATCACAAAGTTAATTTTGCCAATTCTGTATACAAAGTAAGGGGTAAGTTTTCAGAAGAGATGCTGAGTGACCTCAAGAGTTGATTACGTTTATTGGATAAATTTTCAATCACAGCATGGGGGCTGGAAATGTTCCCAAAAAGAAAATTGGTTCTTACCTGATAATTTTCGTTCCTGTAGTACCACGGATCAGTCCAGACGCCTGGGTTTTGCCCCCTCTCTAGCAGATGGAGACAGAAGTTTATCAAACAAAACTCTGCCTTATCTAGGCTGGTGCCACCTACAGTCTGGCAGTATTACTTAATGTCAAAGCAGAATGGATTACAAAACACCCAAACTAACTATATACAGTAACCTAACAACTTGAACCGGCTCAATAAACCCCCAAATGGGAATAGAACCCGTGCTATCAATAACAGGACATACACAATTGAGCTGTGAATGAAAGAAAACAAGCAGAACGGACTCTCCCTTTCCTTGGAAGAACAGATGGGTGGGACTCTGAACTGATCCGTGGTACTACAGGAACGAAAATTATCAGGTAAGAACCAATTTTCTTTTCCCTGTACGTACCCGGATCAGTCCAGACTCCTGGGATGTACCAGAGCTGCCATTACATGGGATGGGATCCGGAGAGGCCCACTCTGAGCACCCCTTCTCTAAATCCACCAGTCCCTGGAGCCCGAACGTCCAGACGATAATGTCTGGCAAAAGTATGTAAGGACTTCCACATAGCCGCCCTGAAAATCTCCTCTGGAGATATTTGTTGGCATTCCACCCAGGATGCGGCCTGAGATCGCGTAGAATGAGCCCGGAGATCCACTGGCAGTGACTGTCCCTGCAACAGATACGCAGAGTTTATGGCTTCCTTCAACCAGCAAGCTATCGTAGTCTTCAAAACCTCATTGCCTCTTCTAGGCCCACTCCAAAGTACGAACAGGTGATCCGATACACGGAAACCGTTGGTAACCTCCAGGTAGTGCAACAGTGCCCTACGGACATCTAAATTCCACAAGTCCTTAGAAAAAAGATCTGAGCTGTCCAAATCCAAAAATGATGGAGGCTCCACCGCCTGATTTAAATGAAAGGAAGAGACAACCTTAGGTAGAAATGAGGGTACCGTTCGCAGAGACACCCCAGATTCCGTGATCCGCAAAAAGGGCTCCCGACAAGACAGGGCTTGAAGTTCTGACACCCGCCTTGCCGATGCAATAGCCACTAAAACACCACCTTCAGAGTGAGATCCTTCAAGGTGGCCCTGCGGATAGGTTCAAAGGGTGCCCCACACAAAGCCTTAAGAACTACATTCAGATTCCAGGAAGGACAGGGCTGCCGGAATGGTGGGCGTACATGTTTTGCCCCTTTAAGGAAACGAGCAACATGTGGGTGAGACGCCAAAGACGCGCCATGGGTCTGACCGCGCAAAGAACCTAGCGCAAGGAGCTACACGAGAGACCCTTTGCCAAACCATCCTGAAGAAAATGCAAAACATACGGAACGGTCGTCCGAGTGGGCACCACATTCTGAGCAAGGCACCATGCCTCAAAGACCTTCCAGACCCGCACATAAGATAAAGATGTAGAAACCTTGCGGGACCTTAAGAGAGTAGTTACCACAGCATCCGAGTACCCTCTGAATTTCAGCCGCTGCCTCTCAAAAGCCATGCTGCTAGACAAAAGCGTTCGACCTGGTCAAAACAAACGGACTCCTGATACAGTAGATCCGGAATGTTCGAAAACCGTAGGGGTTCCTCTAAGGCCAGATTTACCAGATCCGCAAACCAGGGACGTCGCAGCCATTCGGGAGCTACGAGCACCACTCTGTCGGATGTAACTCTATGCGGCGAAGCACCCTACCGATGAGAGGCCACAGAGGAAACACATACAGTAGAACATCCGTCAGCCAAGGTAGCACCAGAGCGTCCACGCCCTCCGCTCCCATCTCCCTGCGACGGGCGAAGAACCGAGGAGCTTTGGAATTCTTGAACGTCGCCATCAGATCCAGAGCGGGTGTCCCCCAATGGGCACAAATGAGCTGAAACGCGGTGTCCACGAGTTCCCACTCTCCGGGGTCTAGGCGATTGCGACTGAGGAAATCCACATGAACATTCTCTACCCCGGCAATGTGAGAGGCTGCTATGCTGCACAAATTCTTTTCCACCCACGCGATCAACTGACGTGCTTCCAACGCCACTGGTTGACTCTTGATTCCCCCCTGCCGAATGATGTAAGCCACCGTGGTCACATTGTCTGAAAGAACTCTGACCGACTTGCCTCGGAGAAGCGGAAGAAAAGCCTGCAGCACTAATTGAACCGCACTGGTCTCCAGACAATTGATGGACCAAGGAGCTTCCTGTGGGGACCATTGCCCCTGCACCGACTTCCGCAGATAAACCGCTCCCCAACCGGACAAGCTGGCATCCGTAGTGACCACTGTCCCGGTCGGAACTACTAACGGTACTCTGCGGCATAAGTTGCTCTGACACAACCACCAATCCAGGTTGGACCAAGCTGAATCCGTCAGGGGTAAAGGAAGATGAAATTGTTCTGACACCGGGTTCCATCGGGAAAGCAACGCTGACTGTAAAGGCCGCATATTAGCGAAGGCCCAGGGAACCGATTTCAATGTCGAAGTCATTGACCCCAACACCTGAAGATAATCCCAGACAATCGGAACTCGCTTGGATAACAAGTTTCAAACCTGACCCTGTAACTTGTACATGCGTTCCACTGTGAGAGACACTGTTCCCCGAAGAGTGTCGAATAATGCTCCCAAAAACTCCAGAGACTGAGAAGGCACCAGCCGGCTTTTGGACGCATTGATTACCCAGCCGAGAGTTTGCAACAATTGAAGCACCTGGCGAATTGCTTCCTGATAGAGCAACTCCGATTTTGCGCAAATCAGCCAATCGTCCAGGTACGGGTGCACTAACAAACCTTCTCTGCGAAGCTACGCCGCTACCACCACCATAATCTTGGTGAAAATCCGAGGTGCGGTGGCAAGGCCGAATGGCAGTGCCTGAAATTGGTAATGTTGACCCAACACGGATAACCTTAGAAATCGCTGGTGATCGGTCCAGATCCCGATGTGAAGATACGCTTCAGTGAGGTCCAGGGATGCGAGAAATTCCACCTGTCGCACCGAAGCATTCAAGGACCACAGGGTCTCCATGTGAAAACGAGGTATTCGCAGACATCTGTTGACCCGTTTTAGGTCGAGATTGGGACGAAAGGTTCCTTCTTTTTTTGGAACCAATAAGTAAATGGAATAACGGCCCTTGCGAAGTTCTGGTGGCAGGACCAGAGCAATCGCGTCGAGATCGTGAAGGTGTCTCAGAGTCTCTCTTACCGCCCGGCGTTTGGCTGCAAAACCGCAGGGCGAGACCAGGAAACACTGGCGCGAGGCTGACGTACAAAATCTAACGTGTAACCGTGTCTTATCACATCTAGGACCCACTGATTCGATGTGATTCTGATCCACTCCTCATAAAACCGAGACAACTTGCTTCCAACCACTGGTACAGAGGAATGAACCCGCCACACATCATTGCGAGGGCTTTCCACCCTGCTCATTCTGACCAGCACCCGGTCGGCTGAAACGGCGCCCGCGAAAGGACTGAGAGTACGTCTGCTGCCCATTGGCACTATGGCGGAAGGAGGAAATTGACCCCCAAGAAGTCCGAGGCTTCCGACCTCCCCTATATCGTGAACAGGAAGACAGAGCACCTCTCGACTTTGGTCTGTCCTCTGGCAAACGATGCACCTTATTCTTGCCTAGGGACTCAATCAGATCCTCCAATTCCTTTCCAAACAGCAACTTGCCTTTAAACGACAACGAACTCAGCCGTGATTTAGAGGACGCATCCGCTGCCCAATGGCGTAGCCACAACAAGCGCTGCGCTGAAACTGCCGACACCATGCATCTGGCCGATGTGTGAAGCAAATCATAAAAGGCATCCACACTGTAAGCAATCACCGTTTACAGACGTCCCGCCTGGCGCGCTTTCCCTGGGGAAAGCGAGTCATTGACTAGTAGCTGTTGCACCCAACGAAGTCCTGCTCGCAAGGAGAAATTACTGCAGATAGCTGCATGAATCCCTAGCGCAGAGACCTCGAATATCTTCTTAAGCTGGACCTCCAGCTTATGGTCCTGCAAGTCTTTAAGAGCCGTCCCCCCGGTAACCGGAATGGTGGTCTTCTTCGTGACAGCCGCCACAGCCGAATCCACCTTAGGGACCCTTAGCAACTCCAAGGCCTCCTCTGGCAGGGGGTAGAGCTTGTCCATTGCTTTAGCCACCTTGAGGCCTAAGTCTGGGGTATCCCATTCTTTGAAGAGCAAATCTGTCGCTGAAAAATGAAAGGGAAAAGCTGAGGGGGGACCCCTCAGGCCCAACACCACCGGGTCCGTAGCCCCAAGCCTGGACTCTTCCTGAGGCAGCTGTATCTCTAATTCCCCAAGTATTGCTGGAATGAGGGGACCCAGTTCGTCCCGTCGAAAGAGACGGACCACCTTTGGGTCATCACCGTCTGCCCCATGGGCACCTCGCAAATTTCTGTACAGTTGGTCACTGTCCTCTTCAACCCCCCTCGAGGGTTGGGACGGCAGGTCCTGGTCCTCCGGCTGGTCCTCCGGATCCTCCATATCCGAAGAGGAATCCAGATCCACCAGAGGGGTCCGCAATCTGAAAGGGCATGGCCCCTCCGTCAGATCCGGGTCCTGCGCGGGCTTGGCCCGTTTTCCAGACCCTAGTGGGGGGGTCCGGTCCGTGTGCCCTCTTCCTGCCCACTTTGCGGGCCTTGAAGGCTTTATGCATAAGCGGGAACTGGTTGGCACCTGAAGACTGTAAGTCCCCAAATGCTCCAGTCACTGTTTGGACCCTCACCAGGACCCTGCCCGGGGCCGCAGAGACTCCCTCGCCTCCGGAGAGGCAATCAGAACACAAATTGTCCCAGGACAGTCGCGCCCGCGTGGCGCTGCAGGCCCTACAAGCAGCCCGACGCGGCATGCTGCAGCAAAAAACAGCCCCGAAAGTCGCTCAGAAGGCGGCAAAAATGGCGCGCAAGCACCCCGAACGCGACCGGAAGGGAAGGAGAATCAAGCCCCAAGAGAACACACAAAAAAATATTTTAACTTTTTTTTTTTTTTAAATATACTCGCCCAATAGCCTCCGGGTCCTGGACCAACTGGGGGGAGTGAGTCGTGCTCCCCGGTATCACCCCCAGTCACGAATTCACGCTGGCAGGAGGGCAAAGCACCCCACACTTCAGTGGCCTTGGAAACCAGGGGGAATGGTCCCCTCAGGACCTCACAACCCCCTGGGAGGCGGGAGACTGGACCTGCAGGCAAACCACTGCGGTCCTATACCTTATTCTAACTTTATCCTTCTTTTTACCCAGCTAACAATACTATCTAGAACTGAAAAACTAGGCCTCAGCACAGACTGTAGGTTTTGCACCTCCTCCACCTGCTAGGAGACAGAAGAATATTGCCAGACTGTAGGTAGCACCAGCCTAGATAAGGCAGAGTTTTGTTTGATAAACTTCTGTCTCCAACTGCTAGAGGGGGGGGGGGGGGGGGGGGGGCAAAACCCAGGAGTCTGGACTGATCCGGGTACGTACAGGGAATTCAGCTTAGCCGGTTCAGCACTGAGAAGCCTCCTGAAAACCTACCCTGAGCAGTTCCAGAAGATCTAACCTGACTGAAGGGCCTGTCCCTTAATCTAAAAAAAATACCCACCTCTACCCTGACTCCCAATCGCTCGGTCATTTTTGATGCAGGCTTGTCTTCGTCTGTAAAGAAAGGTTCAGACTTTAAAATGTGTAAGGCTGAATGCACATCACCATTATATACAGGGAGGACAATAATGAAAGCCATTTCTGGGGGTAAAGCTCTCGTTTATCCACAGAAATAGGCTGTTTGATTACTGTCCATCCTCTACACAAGTAAAGGTAGGAGCATATAACAAGGCATATTTCTGGTTTGGAGTTCGGACAGGGGGAAAACTATATGCAGAGTTTTCCTTTAACTACGTGCCCTCACAAAAAGCAGGCAGGGGTATTTTTGAGGGGGCAATAAACAAGGCAAATCTAGATGTGTACTTTTGCATTCCTTATCACCTCAGGTTAAAATTCAGATGGGATTGGCCAGACCTTGCATACTTTGATTATTTAGGTCAAGGCTGTGAAACATCCAGACCCAGATGAGACCCACAGCTCAGTCCCAGGCAGCCAGTGCCAGAGCCCCAAACCAGAGGTTCTTGGAGGGGGCTTTTGCTCCGTATTTCTGACTCCTGCCCCTCACCCCCATAATCAAATGTTCAAGGCAGGAGCGAGCATGATCTGCTGCCACATCTTTGATTCATCCCTCCCCCTTATTCTTGAATCAAATTTTCATAAGGACTGGAGAGTAGAACAAGAGCTCCTGCCTCATCCTTGGCTCCTTCCTGCAGCCTCCCACCCCAAAATTAAATGTTCACAGGGAAAACAGAGCAAGAGCTGTGCTGCTCCTGGCTCCGCCCCAGCCACACAGAATTAAATATTCATGGCAGGAATGAAGAGCACACATCACATCTCTTCCTTTACCTCCCTGGAATAAAACATTCATAGCAGAAGTAAAGCAAAAGCTGCTTCAGCTGACACTTGGAGGTTAAACCCTTGCTCACTTGCTTGGACCTTGAAGGTCCTAGAAAGCACTGCAGAGGCCTTGCCTGCTCCTGCACTTGTGCCTCTCTCCTGACAACTCCCACCCACCAACTGGGTTTCCCCTTGAAGTACCCTACCACCTGCTCCTTCAGGAGAGATTTCTGAGGACATTGTGACTCCCTAAACCTGGGGTTTCAGAGTATCCAGACAAATAAAGAAGGCACATCCAGAAAATACAAGAATCACTAAAAAACTCACTTACATAGGATCCACAGTGCTAATAAACAGAGCTTGTTATGAAGACTGTATTACAAGCAGGGGAAGAAGAAAAGGAATTTCACAGTAACTCCAACTGGTTTTTAAGTGAATGTTTTTGCAGAGCTGAATGCTGCACCTGTCTCAGTCGGCTGTGAGGGTGCTGAAAAGATCAGCTCAGACTGTACAACTGGCTGGGCTTCCTTAGCTTTACAAACTCTCCGTGTCTGTTCCTATGAACCCACAGCTCTCTCTCCCTCAGGGACCCTCTAATGGTAATAAAAGGGAATTTACATGGGAGGGAAATAATATTAACCACTAAACTGTTTTGCTAAAAGGAGAAGTAAGGGAAAGGAAAAGGGGAAAGGGGAAACATAAAGATATAGAGCGTTCACCCAGCAAGATAGGAACCAATCTCTTGAAGAGACAGCGTAGTCCAGGCAGAAGGTCTGTGGCAGATAGCGAAGAGACGAAGTGATGGTCACAGGAACATGGAGACGCTGGAGGCATGAAGACCCAAGAGACGCTGGAGGCATGAAGACACAGGAGACGCTGGAGGGACAATGACACAGGAGACACTGGAGGCACGGCACCGAAGCACAGGGATCACAGCCTAGGAGCAACAGAGGACTCTGTTGCAAAGACCAAGAAAGAAAGCAGTTGCAGGGTTTCAAACCTCTACTGTGGTGATGTCATAATCAGACATCATAATCCAGAGCTGGCTTAGCTCTCCAGCTGCAGCCCTTAAAGGGACATAACACTTTGGTCTCTTGCTATAGTTTTCCCCCTGTCCGAACTCCAAACCAGAAGTATTCCTTGTTATATGCTCCTACTTTTACTTGTGTAGAGGATGGACAGTAATCAGTCTATTTCTGTGAATAAAAGAGAGCTTTACCCCCAGAAATGGCTTTCATTATTGTCCTCCCTGTATATAATGGTGATGGGCATTCAGCCTTACACATTTTAAAGTCTGAACCTTTCTTTAACAGACGAAGAGAAGCCTGCATCAAGAATGACCGAGCGATTGGGAGTCAGGGTAGAGGTGGGTATTTTTTTTAGATTAAGGGACAGGCCCTTCAGTGAGGTTAGATCCTCTGGAGCTGCTCAAGGTAAGCTTTCAGGAGGCTTCTCAGTGCTGAACCGGCTAAGCTAAATTTGGGAACATTTCCATGCTGGTAATCAGTTTGCCTTCCTTCCATCTTTCTTAATGCATAAGACCATAAGAACATGCCATACTGGGTCGGACCAAGGGTCCATCAAGCCCAGCATTCTGTCTCCAACAGTGGCCAATCCAGGCCATAAGATCCTCGCAAGTACCCAAAAACTAAGTCTATTCCATGTTACCGTTGCTAGTGATAGCAGTGGCTATTTTCTAAGTCAACTTAATTAATAGCAGGTAATGGACTTCTCCTCCAAGAACTTATCCAATCCTTTTTTAAACACAGCTATATTAACTGCACTAACCACATCCTCTAGCAACAAATTCCAGAGTTTAATTGTGCGTTGAGTAAAAAAGAACTTTCGCCGATTGGTTTTAAATGTGCCACATGCTAACTTCATGGAATGACCCCTAGTCTTTCTATTATCCGAAAGAGTAAATAACCACTTCACATCTACCTGTTCTAGACCTCTCATGATTTTAAACACCTCTATCATATCCCCCCTCAGTCATCTCTTCTCCAAGCTGAAAAATCCTAACCTCTTTAGTCTTTCCTCACAGGGGAGCTGTTCCATTCCCCTTATCATTTTGGTAGCCCTTCTCTGTACCTTCCAATGGGAGCATTGAGAGGAGAGGATCACCTTGCTGGTGGCTGAAAGGAATCAGTAAGTTTTTTTAAAAGTATTGGGGCAAAGTTAACAATTTGGGAATATTATTTAGTGTGTTTGTGTGTTTGTGCTTTGAATATTCAGTAAGGCAGTGAATAAACAAGTTAGACTGTTTGTATTTTTAAATAGTCAGTCAATAAGGCAGCTAGTAAGCAGTAGGTAGTGAGTTTATTTTTAAAAGTCTGCAGAAGTGAGCGTTCTGCAGACTTTTAAGAACTGAGTGTTTGTATTTAATACAAACTGAGTTTTTGTATTAAAAAAATACAACTCAAAAAAGTAGCCAGAAGCTAGAAATAAGCTAGGAGCAGTGTATACCTAAGTAAAATGGTTGAAAAGTTCAGCTCAGTTGCTCACCTTGGAAAGGTTTTGAGGTAGTGTGATTAGGTTTGAATAGGTACCAACATTTGCTAATCAAGAGAGCAGTGAGTCACTCTGGCTGACTAACAGGTCGATACAGTAAGACCGCGGTAGAAACAGTGCGGCAGTGTCAGGTGCACCCTTCCTCCCCGCACGCACAGTTCTCTTCACTAAGTCCCCGATACTCTCTTCTAATCGCATGCAAATGCATGCCGCGGCTGTGAAGCGATAGGGAAGGGTTATGCCCGCGCAACCCATTTTACTGTATAGGCGCTTAATACAGCGCCTATACAGTAACCTGGGTGCGCTGGTACCTGTCATTTCAAATGTCATTTCAAATGACATTTGGAATGACAGGCACCGGGAGGAGGGAAGCGGCGAAGCGACTTACTTCTTGCTGTGTCTCTCCTCCTCCCGGAGCAGGGCGCGAAAGCAGCCTTGCTCCGGGAGGAGGTGGGACACAGCGGAAGCAAAAAAAAAACCCAAAGGCGCGTGTTCGATCGGGCGGGTGGGTACGTGTTCGATCGGGCGGGTAGGCGGCAGCAGCGGCGGCAGAGAAGAAAAAAAAACCCAAAAGCAATTTTTTTTTTTTTTTTCAAAAAGCGACAATTTTGTTTTTTTCCAAAAGCGACTTACTTTTGGGATCTGTCAAGATCCCAAAAGTAAGTCGCAAAAGTAACTTACTTTTCTGAAGCCATCAGGAACAAGATCGTAGCTCCTCCCAATGAAGACGAAGATGGCCGCCTGCACGGGAAAGCGTGCAAATGGCCGCTGAAGACGTGATGTCACAACGTTTGGCGTCTTCAGCGGCCAATTGCACGCTTTCCCCCGTGCAGGCGGCCATCTTCGTCTTCGTCGGGGGGAGCTACGATCCTGCTGATGGTTTCAGACCCCGGGGAGCGGGTGGGCGCGTGTCCGGTTCCCGCCGCTGCTTGGATGGGTGGGCGCGTGTCCGGCTGGATGAATACCCGTGCGATTTTGGCGCTCATGGCATGAGCGCCAAAATCGCACGGGCATTCATTCCGGCGGGGGCCGTGCGTTCATCCAGGCAGAGGGAGCCGGAGGTTGTTCGCCGTCGGCTCCCTCTGCCTGGATGAATGGCCGTGCGATTTTGGCGCTCATGGCATGAGCGCCAAAATCGCACGGGCATTCATTCCGGCGGGGGCCGTGCATTCATCCAGGCAGAGGGAACCGTGGGCCGTTTTCGCCACCGGTTCCCTCTGCCTGGATGAATGGCCGTGCGATTTTGGCGCTCATGGCATGAGCGCCAAAATCGCACGGGCATCAATTCCGCTGCTGCCCCCGGATCCCGGATGCCGCTTTTTTTGCTTCTTTGCTGCCCCGCTGCTGCTGCTGCCCCCGGATCCCGCTGCCGCTGCTGCCCCCGGATCCCGCTGCCCCCCCCCCCCCCCGCTGCTGCTGCCACGTACCCGCAAAACCGGGAGGAAGGGAGAAGGGACTGCCGTAGCAGGCCCGAGCCTTGCTACTTTTTCGGTTTTTTTTTTGCTTCGGGAGGAGGGGACCGGACGGGGCTGCAGGAGACCGGACTGGGGCTACACCGGACGGCTGGACCGGGGACCAGGGCAGGTAAGCAATGCTTTTTACACTACACTACACTACACTAACACCTACTAGGGGGAGACGGTAAACTAGCAGGTTAAGGCCACGGCAGAACAGCGGGTTACTGAGGAGATAATATCAGCGCCCGTTACAGTATCGGAGGGGAATAGCTAATTCCTTCATTATACAGCTTTTTCGTTCATTTACATGCTGGGTGAGGAAAGGGTTATGTGTTTATTTTAGGAAGCGCTAAGGACGCGTGAAACTGGAGACTGTATTGCTGGACCGCCTTACTCGTCTGTATTGTGCGCTCCCAGCACGTTACAGACGGGCAATCTTTAACTGAACGTTACTGTATCGACCACTAACTGAAGTTAGACTGTTTGGATTTCACAACCCTCCCGCCCCTTGCCCATCCTTTAATTTATAGGCAGGCGACACTTTCACAAAAAAAAAAAAGAACAACAACAAAAACTTTATTGAGAGTTTGATCAGACCCCCGGTAGGCCACTACCAGACATATAGTGAATTCATTAATACATTTAAAGGACGTTAGACACATTCCTACTCACATAGCAAACTAAAACTTAACTAGGAACTGATCAAAATTGAGATGAAGGCAGCAGTCAAGCAGCAAGAGGGGGGCTTCCCAGTCTTTTGCATCGAGTGTCACATGTATGATTTTTTACCCACTGGTGAGAAGTTGTACATGTGCATGCGATGCAAAGAGCTCCTGGCTCTCAGAGAACGAGTCCGATCTCTGGAGGCTAGAGTGGCAGACCTGGAGGAGCTGAGGCAGACAGAGAGGTATATAGATGAGACCATCAGGGACATAGTAGCCAAGTCCCAACTTCAGACTGGCAGCCCAGGTGCTGCCTTGGAGGAAGAAGGTCTCATGATTGGAGAGCATCAACCGGGTGCAGCAGGAAAGGATCCTGCAGCGAGGACCTGCTCTCCAGGTGATGCATTGTCCTTTCACACCGAGGATATCTCCCCAAGGCCTACTGCCCAGGAGGGAAGGGTTAGGTCAGCCGTCATAGTTGGTGATTCGATTATTAGGAATGTAGATAGCTGGATGGCTGGTGGGCATGAGGATCGCCTGGTAACATGCCTACCTGGTGCAAAGGTGGCGGACCTCACGCATCACCTAGATAGGATTTTAGACAGTGCTGGGGAGGAGCCGGCTGTCGTGGTACATGTGGGCACCAACGACATAGGAAAATGTGGGAGGGAAGTTCTGGAAGCCAAATTTAGGCTCTTAGGTAGAAAGCTTAAATCCAGAACCTCCAGGGTAGCGTTCTCTGAAATGCTCCCTGTTCCACGTGCAGGTCACCAGAGGCAGGCAGAGCTCCGGAGTCTCAATGCGTGGATGAGACCATGGTGCAAGGAAGAGGGATTCAGTTTTGTTAGGAACTGTGGAACCTTTTGGGGAAGAGGGAGTCTCTTCCGAAGGGATGGGCTCCATCTTAACCAGGGTGGAACCAGACTGCTGGCGCTAACCTTTAAAAAGGAGATAGAGCAGCTTTTAAACTAGAACAAAGGGGAAAGCCGACAGTCGCTCAGCAGCACATGGTTCGGAGAGAGGTATCTTCAAAGGATACTAATGATGCATTAGAATTAGGGCATCCCGACAGTAAGGTTCCAATAATAAGAAAAGTAGTCCAAGCGCCTGTAACTAAAAACTCACCTGAGCTAAAAAATTCTAACTTATCCCTATCAATTAAAAAGCAGAATGAGAATACTAACAAAAAACAAACTTTGAAATCTTTGTATGCTAATACCAGAAGTCTAAGAAGTAAGATGGGAGAATTAGAATGTATAGCAGTGAATGATGACATAGACTTAATTGGCATCTCAGAGACATGGTGGAAGGAGGACAACCAATGGAACAGTGCTATACCGGGGTACAAATTATATCGCAATGACAGAGAGGAGCACCCGGGAGGCGGTGTGGCGCTTTATGTCCGGGATGGCATACAGTCCAACAGGATAAACATCCTGCATGAGACTAAATGCACAATTGAATCTTTATGGGTAGAAATCCCTTGTGTGTCGGGGAAGACTATAGTGATAGGAGTATACTACCATCCACCTGGTCAAGATGGTGAGACGGACAGTGAAATGCTAAGAGAAATTAGGGAAGCTAATCAAATTGGTAGTGCGGTAATAATGGGAGATTTCAATTACCCCAATATTGACTGGGTAAATGTATCATCGGTACATGCTAGAGATATAAAGTTCCTGGATGGAATAAATGACATTTTTATGGAGCAATTGGTTCAGGAACCAACAAGAGAGGGGGCAATTTTAGATCTAATTCTCAGTGGAGCACAGGATTTGGTGAGAGAGGTAACGGTGGTGCGGGCCGCTTGGTAATAGTGATCATAATATGATCAAATTTGAATTAATGACTGGAAGGGGGATAGTAAGCAAATTAACAGCTATCGTGCTAAACTTTCAAAAGGGAAACTTTGATAAAATGAGAAAAATTGTTAGAAAAAAACGGAAAGGAGCAGCTACAAAGGTAAAAAGTGTGCAAGAGGCGTGGTCATTGTTAAAAAATATCATCCTAGAAGCACAGTCCAGATGTATTCCACACATTAAGAAAGGTGGAAAGAAGGCAAAACGATTACCGGCATGGTTAAAAGGGGAGGTGAAAGAAGCTATTTTAGCCAAAAGATCATCATTCAAAAATTGGAAGAAGGATCAAACAGAAGAAAATAGGATAATGCATAAGCATTGGCAAGTTAAATGTAAGACATTGATAAGACAGGCTAAGAGAGAATTTGAAAAGAAGTTGGCCGTAGAGGCAAAAACTCACAGTAAAAACTTTTAAAAATATATATGAAGCAGAAAGCCTGTGAGGGAGTCAGTTGGACCATTAGATGATCGAGGGGTTAAAGGGGCAATTAAAGAAGATAAGGGAATTGCGGAAAGATTAAATTCTTTTTTGCTTCGGTGTTTACTGAAGAGGATGTTGGGGAGGTACCCATACCGGAGAAGGTTTTCATGGGTAATGATTCAGATGGACTGAACCAAATCACGGTGAACCTAGAAGATGTGGAAGGCCTGATTGACAAACTGAAAAGTAGTAAATCACCTGGACCGGATGGTATACACCCCAGAGTTCTGAAGGAACTAAAAAATGACATTTCAGACCTATTAGTAAAAATTTGTAACCTATCATTAAAATCATCCATTGTACCAGATGCTGGAGGATAGCTAATGTAACCCCAATATTTAAAAAGGGCTCCAGGGGCGATCCAGCAAACTACAGACCAGTTAGTCTGACTTCATTGCCAGGAAAAATAGTGGAAAGTGTTCTAAATATCAAAATCACAGAACATATAGAAAGACATGGTTTAATGGAACAAAGTCAACATGGCTTTACCCAAGGCATGTCTTGCCTCACAAATCTGTTTCACTTCTTTGAAGGAGTTAATAAACAAGTGGATAAAGGTGAACTGGTAGATGTAGTGTATTTGGATTTTCAGAAGGCATTTGACAAAGTTCCTCATGAGAGGCTTCTAGGAAAAGTAAAAAGTCATAGGATAGGTGGCGATGTCCTTTCGTGGATTACAAACTGGCTAAAAGACAGGAAACAGAGAGTAGGATTAAATGGACAATGTTCTCAGTGGAAGGGAGTGGGCAGTGGAGTGCCTCAGGGATCTGTATTGGGACCCTTACTTTTCAATATATTTATAAATGATCTGGAAAGAAATACAAGTGAGGTAATCAAATTTGCAGATGATACAAAATTGTTCAGAATAATTAAATCACAAGCAGATTGTGATAAATTGCAGGAAGACCTTGTGAGACTGGAAAATTGGACATCCAAATGGCAGATGAAATTTAGGGGCGGATTTTAAAAAGCATTTACATGCGTAAATCTGGGTTTTACGCATGTAAATGCACTTTACTCGAGTAAGTGGGCTTTTGAAAATTGCTACAATATATGCCATTGAATCGTCTATAGGATTTATTCGCATAAGTGCACTTTACGTGAGTAAATGGCTTTTGAAAATTGCTACGATAGTATGTCACATTTACATGCGTAACTCCTTTGAAAATGACCCCCTTAATGTGGATAAGTGCAAGGTGAAGCATATAGGGAAAAATAACCCATGCTATAGTTACACAATGTTAGGTTCCAAATTAGGTGCTACCACCCAAGAAAGAGATCTAGGCGTCATAGTGGATAACACATTGAAATTGTTGGTTCAGTGTGCTGCGGCAGCAGTCAAAAAAGCAAACAGAATGTTGGGAATTATTAGAAAGGGAATGGTGAATAAAACGGAAAATGTCATAATGCCTCTGTATCACTCCATGGTGAGACCGCACCTTGAGTATTGTGTACAATTCTGGTCGCTGCATCTCAAAAAACATATAGTTGCAATGGAGAAGGTACAGAGAAGGGCTACCAAAATGATAAGGGGAATGGAACAGCTCCCCTATGAGGAAAGACTAAAAAGGTTAGGACTTTTCAGCTTGGAGAAGAGACGGCGGAGGAGGGATATGATAGAGGTGTTTAAAATCATGAGAGGTCTAGAACAGGTAGATGTGAATCAGTTATTTACTCTTTCAGATAATAGAAAGACTAGGGGGTACTCCTTGAAGTTAGCATGTGGCACATTTAAAACAAAACAGAGAAAGTTCTTTTTTACTCAACGCACAATTAAACTCTGGAATTTGTTGCCAGAGGATGTGATTAGTGTAGCTGTGTTTAAAAAAGGATTGGATAAGTTCTTGGAGGAGAAGTCCATTACCTGCTATTAAGTTCACTTAGAGAATAGCCACTGCCATTAGCAATGGAAACATGGAATAGACTTAGTTTTTGGGTACTTGCCAGGTTCTTATGGCCTGGATTGGCCACTGTTGGAAACAGGATGATGGGCTTGATGGACCCTTGGTCTGACCCAGTATGGCATGTTCTTATGTTCTTCTTATGTTCTTCGATTTTAAAAGGTGTGTGCGTGCTACCCGGCGCGCACACATGGACGCACTGATTTTATAACATGCGCGCGCCGGCCTGTGCATGTTATAAAATACATGGGCGACGCGCATATGTGCAGGCAGCGCATGCAAGGGGGGGTAAAATTTTGCAAATTTGCGCAGCAACGAGATCGGGGCTCCCCCAGTTCCCTCCCAGTCCGCTCCAATTTAGGAGCGGACTGGGAGGGAACTTTTCTACCCCCTACCCTATCCTCCCTTCCCCTCTCTCCCCACCCTCTAAATCCCCCCCTTTTTTTCTCCAAGTTACTTCAGGGCCCGGCCTGAAGTAACCTGCGCATGCTGGCAGCTGGCCGGAGAGCAAGGCTCCAGGACAGCTATGAATGGTGCTGCCCCAGCCTGCCCCGCTGCACCTCCTGGACCGCTTATCCCTGCCCCCCCGGTCCGCCCATTTGTCAGGGACCGTCACTTATGCACGTATCGCCGCTTACGCGCATGGCTGGGCCCGTTTTTAAAATGCGCTCAGGTCCCGGTTTTGCGCGTAAGTGGCGATTTTTACCCGCACGGCAGATTTAAAATCCGGCAGATTATACTCACTGAGGCATAGATTCACTAAGCCGCGATGCTTTATTGTAGGAGGGATGCCACTATCATGGGGGGTGTCGCCGCAATAGTGGGACACTTCCCCCCCCCCCCCAAAATCACGATTCTCTGGCGCGTTCTTTTACCTCGTGGCCAAATACAGCGGGCAAAAAAAAATGCACCCAGCAGCCCTTTAATGTGATGGTGGCCCCAACCTCACGGAACCGCCATCACCTTAAAGGGCTGCTAGTCCACAAAGGAAAAACTGTGGCTAAACAGGGAGATTGAGCGGGGATCAGGGCTGACCCCCATCTCAACCTGGGACTGCCACTCGAGGTGGCTCCGACTCTTCCAAATAAAAAGAAAGTCTAAAGCAGTCACACGGCAACGACCCCACCTCCCCCCAAAACCACAGATAAACTCCCCAGTCCTGGACCTTCTATCCCCAAAGACCAAAGGTAAAGTCATTCAGTCCTGGCCCCCCCCTCTTCCCATATCCACCCCCTATCCCTCAAGTCCATAATAAGATCTTGCACCCCCCCCCCCTCCCCCAGGAGCATTAAAAAAAATGTGGATTCATTCTCTCCACCCACCATCTCTCGGCACCCTCCCCCCTCCTGCACCCCCCAAATCTTAAATTTAAGATGGCTCTGCTACACTGGGGCCGGGACGCACCCTTGCACTCACTTCGGTCAGCGCTATTTTCCAAAATGGCGCTGACCTGAGCTTGCCTCAGCCATGTGACTAGGGCAAGGTCAGGGAATCGGGGTGTTCCAAACCAACGACAGCTAGCAGCGCAATCAAGCCCCACACTCCTATCTTCAGTTAAACGAATCGTACTGGACTGTAAACACAAACACTTAAACAGACACAAGAGGAAGACAGGAAAAAGAAACAGAGACTCATAACAAAAAGACATACATAAAATAATAAAAGATTAAAAAAAACAACCTTTAGAAGAACAATACCTTAAGGTGAAGTTCAGAAGTTCTGACTTTAATAGATGCATCTGAAAGATAAAATATTTTCACAAAGAATCAATTTTTAGAAATAAAGCAAAGATAGGAAAAATACTTTTAGAATAAAACAAAATAGCATTATTTGAGAGAATACTTATTTTACAATAAATTATTCTTTGTGAGAAAACCGGTTTCCACATTCTAGTATCTTTATTAAGATTAAGGCAATGTATATAATAAAACAGACATAATAAATAACTGAAAGGTGAAAATATTTATCCTAATATGAGTTTGTTTGAAAAAAAAAAAAAAGTAATTTGTTGTTTCAAATACTTTGACTTATAATAGAACTTATGTAACAATATTGTTGCAATTGCTTAAAGAAATGTAACTTTAGTATTTCTACTTTCTATTACCTCACTGCCAGCTTAACAAGCTTGAGAATACAATTGTATTTTTACTTCGAAGAATTTTCTCTCTTAATTTTTATATTCAATGTGGATTTATCTGGTATTTAAACAAACAGTGAACTATTTTACATAACATCATTAATTGGTAAACTGCAACCTGAACACTCGACTATCCACATGATAGTTTCAATACCAGGTAAGCTACAATTATATTGGATTCTGCAGAATATAAGTGCATGAAATAAATAAAAATAAAATAATGAGCTCCTGAGCCAGGGAATAATATCTAAAAGGGTAGAAAGAATTGTACTCCAAATATAAAGACTTTCCCATTGATAGCACAGGAAAACCAAACATTGAGTGCTTCGGAGTCTCCTAACCATCTAGTGCACCAGCTCCGAGTCCGGAGTCTCCCAACCAGTGAGTGGACTAGCTCCAGAATCTCCCAAGCGGCTAGTCCACAGGTGCTGAGGCCTTCCAAGCTTCGACTGCAAAGGCTCTGAGGCTTCCCAAGCCTTGAACACACTGGCCCTGGCACCTCCCAAGCATTTTCTTCCAGTTTTTGAACCTCATTCCAAAATAACTTTTCTCCATTCTGCGCCTATGATACATATCTTTACTGAATTTTGGGCCCTATATGTCTCGCCATTATGAGGCTGACCTACATCTGCTGTGCCAGGAACTTGCTCTGTGGTGTGTCTATTCATTGGCAGAGGATTATCTCACCTTATTTTCTGTTCTTTCTTTCTGTTTTATTTGCAGCCAAGCAAGATATGCTGAAAGCTAGCCATTCCCTTTCTGAGTATTTAGGAATGACACTACATTTTTTTTAAAGCAAATTTAAAGCAGATGAAAGACAGTATGGAAAAAATATGAGATAACTAGATCAAGCTATTTATTCATTTAGCAAAGGGTTATGAGAGCCTTAGGCCACTTAAACCCTGGGATACACAGTTTTACCAAAGCCAAATAATGTAGGTAGCCAAATGGCTAGTGCTGATTTTAACCTAAGGCTAACAAGGCTGTGATACCACAAATGCTCCGAGGATTATGTGGTGAGTTCTGCCTCCCCGCTCCAGATGAAAACATAGGTTCAACTGTGACAGTGCAAAGAGGGTTAGAGTATGGGAGAAGCTCTATACATGGAGAGCTCTTCGGTGTATCATTAGCTTTTAACAGCTCCCAAGCCACCAAACGTGGAAGCTCCTACAAGGGGATTCAGTGGGAAGACAAAAAAGCAGGGAAACATTTCACTATCTCACCCTTTCTTCAGTGAAGTCTCCTAAAAGTTCAATTAATTTCATACCTTATGTATGTCTATGTTATACCAGGAGGATTGGTTCTCTACGCTGGGGGGTCTATTGCACACGAAAGCAAAGCAGCAGGAAGATACCCAGCAGAGTCAGGAAGGGAAAGAGTGAGGAAGCTGTGGTTGAAGAGGAATCAGAGACAGTTGCAGGTTCAATGCAATGTAGCTCTAAAGAGAGGGAGAGGAGACAGAAGACCAAAAAAGGAGCTCTCATAAACAGAGAAGTGCAAAAGGAGATGCCTGCACTTAGTAGTGGAAAGAACCTGAAATTTTGAATTTTAGAGAAGAGGAAAGTATAGCAGTGGTAGCTAGCTATACTACCATTCACCTGGCCGAAAGGAACAGAAATTCAATGAAAAGCTAACAGAGATTAGGGATGCAAACAAATTTAGTAGCACAGTAATAAAAGGAGATTTCAATTATGCCAATGTTGACTGATTAAATGTAACATCAAGACATTCTAGGGAGATAATGTTTCTAGAAGAAATAAATGATTGCTTCATGGAGCAGTTGGTCCAGGAACCGAGGAGAAAGGGAGCCATTTTAGACCTAATTCTTAGTAGAATGCAGGATTTGATGGACCCGCCCTTGGCCCTACAAGAGACTGGGCAGTCCCCGCGCACGTAGGGGCGAGACCAACACAGCCAAGGATGCCGAGCTCCGGCGTGAGACTTGGTGCGCAGTGGAAGGCCTGGCGACCGCCACCGTGGGACACTGAGGCCTGGAAGCACTTGCAGCTGCCGCTAGGGAGGATGACCCGGGACCTGCTGTGGAACTATGGAGGCGAGCAGGCCAGTGTGCGGGCCGGGCGCAGACAGGGTGCGTAACATTAAAGATTGGAGGGAGGACATTAAGTAAATCTACAGCTCTAGAATTAAACTGTCAAAAGGGAGACTTTGATAAAGAGGAAAACAGAAAAAACTGAAAGGTGCAGCCACAAAGGTTAAGGATTTACATCAGACATGGTCATTGTTTAAAAATATCATCTTGGAAGCTCATTGCAAATGCATTTCATGCATTAAAATAAAAAAAGGAAGGAAGGCCAAATGACTGGTGGGATGGGTAAAAGGTGAGACAAAAGAGGCTATTTGAGCCAAAAGAACTGCTTTCAAAAATTGGAAAAAGGATCTGTCTGAAGAAAATAGGAAAAAGCATAAACAAGTTAGGTGTAAAACATTGATTAGGTGATTTAAAAGAGAATTTTTAAAGAAGCTAGCTTTAGAGGCAAAAACTCAGAATAAAAACTTTAAAAATTATATCCCATGCAGGAAGCCTGTGATGGAGTTGGTTGGTTAGATGATCAAGAAGTTAAAGGGGCACTTAGAGACAATAAGACCATTGTGGAAAGACTAAATTAATTTTTTGCTTTGGTGTTTACTGAAGAGGATTTTGGGGAGATACCCATGCTGGAAAATACATTCAGTGGTGATGATTCAGAAGACCTGAAACAAATCACAGTAAAGCTGAAAGATATAAGGCAGATTGACAAGAATAACAAATCGCCTGCCCCAGATGGTATTCACCCCAAAGTTCTGAAAGAACTTCAAAATGAAATTGCAGCTTTATTACAAGTGATTTGTAATCTCTCATTAAAACTGTCCCTTTCCTTAGAGTTCAGACTTTTGTTATTTATAACTTTCTTCTTTTATAGGGATGCAGTTCCTGAAGCAATCTTCTTTTTTTTAGGAATATTCTTCTGGTTCTACAGCTTTTAGAAGTCCATTATGCCATCTACCCGCAACTGTTATCAATCACCCTCTCAGCACCCAGGTCCTTGGTGCAGCCCAGAAGCTGCTGAGCATCTTCCTTGCAGCAGGACACTGTCAGTATGTCGCCATCCTCCCTCCCTCACGGGCTGCCCCTAGGCGCAATCCTTTAAAAAAGCCCGTGGCAGGAACACAAGCTACCAGTGCCTCCTGATGACATCACATGGATGGTACTTAAGGCTCAGCCATGCACAGAAGCTTCGCCTCAGCAACAGGTCCTCTTACCTTAATGTTGCTACCTTGTTCCTGCTCATTTCTCCAGCCTCTCATCCAGCCCAGCTTTGACTTGCTTCTCCAGCCTGGTCGTGCCTTGCTTCTCCAGCCTGCCTCATCCAGCCCAGCCTCTCATATCCACTCTTGCTTTGCCCTCCCAGCCTGCCCTGCTGTATCAGTCCCTCTTGCTTCGCACCTGCCTTTTCTATGGACTGACTTCTGGATTTGACTCTTGACTGGACATTGACTACTCTTGCTTGCCACCTGCCACTGACCCCTAGCTTGGACACTGACTATCTTTGCTTGCTGCCCACCTCTGACCCTTGCCTGGCCCTTCCTCATTGCCACTCTCTGAGAGACTCTCGTCTAAGTCCTGCTGGCCCCGGAACCCACGGGCTCAGCCTGCAGGAAAAGTGGCTGATAAAGGTGAAGCCCTAGACCAGTCTCCTTCCAGAGAACCTCCGCCGGCTGGCGGTGTGGCTCTACGGGTTTCGCCCCATAGGCTGTGTCAACTGCACCACAGTAGCAGCGGTCCATTCCCATTACAAACTGAAAGGAAAGGTTCCACAACTTGAGTCCTGCAACCCTCTTAGATTTTCATTGGTCTCTGGTCTACAGATATCCTGTTGATAGCACGAGTCTGCTGCCTTGTCTGGGGTCTGTGCGGGACTGATAAAGGCCCTTTACAAACTTTTAACATATTGTTTACATTCTATTATCTTTTATTGCCAAAATATTAAATCTAAATAACGTAATATATTTCACACAGGTTTATATCTATAGAAATAAAACATTATCTGCAAGTAAAACAGATACTATCAGTTGTACTTTTTAATTAAATTATTTAGTACTGACCTGAAAGGAAACTTCCCATGACTTGAGTCCTGCAACCCACGTAGATTTCCACTATTCTCTTGGTGGCACAGGTCTGTTGCCTCCTCTGAGGGTCTATGTAAGACTGAGAAAACCCCACCTTCCTGCTGGCCATATGCAATTATTCTACCTGCTGTTTCTTCATCTTCTGGGCATGTGTATTGCCCTCAAGTACGGCTGCTGTAGAGCCACAGCAGCCAACTGAACGTGCTGTATGCTTTTCTCTCTCAAGGCTTCTTAAAGAGAAACTTACTATATAAATACAATCCATGGAGGTTACATTTGAAAGCTGAGGACAGTATTCCTTGACTAGGGTAAGCTTTGCCTTTAGCAGTTCTGGATTTGATTAGCAATAGTATCCTTTATTCTGATGAGTGAGGAGTTATCTAGCCAAAGCACATTGGATGGACTATATATAAACTATAAATATTCTGCCTTTTGTAAAGATTTCTTTCTACTGATCATAAATTTCCAGTGCAGAGAATTACTTGGCATGGAGGAGTAGCCTAGTGGTTAAAGCAGCAGGCTGCGAACCAGAGAAGCCAGGCTTGAAATCCTGTTGATGCTCCTGGTGACCCTGGGTTACGTTATTTCACTCTCAATTGTCTCAGGATCAAACGTAAGACCTGATTTACTAAGGGCTTTCTCCTATTCTGTGTCTACGGGAAAAAGGCTTAGTAAACCTGGCCTTTATATTGCAAGCCCTCCTTCCTACAGTACCTGAATGTAACTCACCTTGTGTCCCCAATGAAAAAGGCATGAACTAAATCTAAATAAATACAATTAGGAACATCCGCCTGTGTCACCGTGAATTATTCCAGAGCAGCTGGAAGGACCAGGTCATAACTTCAGTAATGGGATAGAGGCCCAGCTCCTCACCTTGAAGAGGATGGTGAGAGTTACATCAATATCAGGAAGCCTCTATTCTAGAAAGATAACTTGGGACTCTGGACTAGTCCTGGAACAATGCACCTTGGAGCTTGGAGTTGTATCCAAGAGGCAAAGGGTCCAGAATCCATTAAATCCCAGCATCATTAGACATTTTGTGCCCTGCTTAACTACTGGGGTACACCATGTGTAGCCTCAAACACACAACCCCTCCCCTTGCAAAGTGCTACCTCTGTGGACCGGGGGAAAAGTGCCCCTGAGATTGAAACCTCTTAAGGCGTGAGAGCAGCACGTGGCCTAGAGGCTGCACTAAAATGCACCCCCTCCCCCGCCATCACAGTCCAAAAAAACTAGAATCCAGCCAATTCTTTGATGTGTCAAAAATAGTTATATTCTCACAGACTTTTCTCTAACACGATCCAAGTTAATAAGTTTCAAATAAATAAAACCACATATTTGAATTCATTATTCCCCAGAGAGGTTTTAAGGCCAAGTATTAAATAGCCTCTTGTTGGTTCTTGTTATTCTAAGTTGCTTTGGCATTTCTTTGCTTTATTCTATTAACTGAGAGAACTTGGAACAGTTTGGGGACCCCTTTCTGTCCTTCCAGCAATAAAAGTCACTTTATAAATGTATAATACCTCAGTACAACTGCGCTGAGACTCTAAGCTCATTTCCAGGTTAAAATTCCCTTTCTGCCACATTCAACGCCTGTTTGGAGGAACAAGCACACAGACTAGCTTTGGGGGGACGGCCGGGGGTGTTCCTGAGCCCATAACAGGCGAAAAGGTCTCTGGGCCCACCAGAATACCCACTGAGCTTTTTAGTCAATTTCCTTGTGAAATGGCAGCGCATGGTGAGGAGATTCTAACTGGTAAGCTAGGTGGGTATGAACTGAGATTCCTGGCCTCAGTGATGCTTCCTGCTCGAGGAGCACTTGGTGGAAAGGCGCCATAGGTGTATGGCTTCAGCTTTCTAGGAATAACCACCGCCAGGTCTAGGGCTCTAAATAAAGTCATCAGTTTGCCATCTGCACTGCCAACTGGCCTCGGTGGCCCCTTAAACAGCTAATTAGATTTTGTGCTCCCAATTTGATCCATATGTAACCCTTTTGCTGGGTTGTTTATCCCAAGGGCATGCAAACTAATTTATCTGGCTAGCAAATTACTCCCACACTGGACTCTTAATCCCTGGGGGTGGGGATTCTTTTTATGGGGGAGGGGGGAGGGGAAGCTCTTGCTTATGGCCCGGACGATTTTGTGCCGCTCCCAGTGTGTGTGCAGACTGGATGAGCTTCTCATGAGGTGAAAGGCTGAAATAAAGTAGTCAGGACTAGGGTCTGGGTGTTAAAATAATGGTTTTCCAAATGGTAATCATAAAGTAAAGTCCATTATCCAGGACTGTGAATATATATATATATAACTGATTTAGTCAGACCTCTGGGTAAAGCCTCATGGTGATTTTAATTGTACAAAGCTCACCCAGTGGCTATCAGGGAATCCTAATGGAGGGGTCCCCAACTTCACAGAAAAAAGACCTACCTTGTTCTATCTCTTTTCTTTTTTTTTGTATTAACAATTTTATTGGCATGTGACAAGACAATAAACAGAACATAACATTAACAGTGTCAGCCTCCTTGTTCATTACTGCATTTTTATAACCTTAAGATATCACTTTCCCCTATTCCTCCCACCCAACTGACAGATATTGGCAGATAATTGACAGCATTTTTATAACCTTAAGATATCACTTTCCCCTATTCCTCCCACCCAACTGACAACCATTCCCGCAGATCTTAGAATGGAACCCAGCATCTCTATCTTCAAGAAAAGACTCAAGACCTGGCTATTCACGCAGGCCTTTCCTAACTCCAACATTACTTAACTCCCATCAATCAACACACTTCGCTAGCAATACCATTAGTAGCCACCTCTTACAATGTTATTATATGTAATTATCTGATCTGCATTTTCCTTCTTACTCCAAGTTCTATATTTCCTTGTTACATGTAACTGCTTTTTCTGCACTATTGTTTCAAGTTGTTGAGTTTATTGTAATTTGCCCTCCTGTTTCTTGTGAACCAGCATGATGGGACTATCGTCTTGAATGTTGGTATATAAAAAACCTAAATAAATAAATAAAAATAAAGATACTCCCAATGTTCACCGGTTAATCTGTAGTGAGGGATGTAATGCAACATAATGGTCAATGCAAGTTCCCTGTGGTCCTTCAATGGATTGCATTATCCACCTCCTGTGTGAAGACCGCCAGCTTAAGTAGGTATCCCAGGTCGCATAAAATCTGTTTAGAGATTGGTGTTTTTCTGCCGACAACTTATATAATGTGCAAACATTGTCCAATCGGCTCAGTATGGATGGTAATGATGGGCAAGTAGGTGCCTTCCATGCTTTAGCTATTTCCAGTCTCGCAGCTACACAAAATTGTAGAACAAATGGATGGGTACATGTTAGCCCTCCCCTATCAGTTACATTCAATAAAACCATTTCCATTGATAGTTGTATAGTGGTTTGCAATATCTGGGAAATCTGTAATTCTATATGTTTCCATAGGGGCAATGCAATCTCCCGACCACCACATATGAATATATGTACCTAGTAGACCATACCCTCTCCAGCAATTACCATCAGAATGAGGAATTCGTTTTGCCAACCTGACTGGGGTTAAGTACCATTTGTACAATTGTTTATAGCTATTTTCAACCAGAAGTGTTGAGATTGAGGTCCTATTGATTTGCTCAAATATCAGTTCCCAATCTTCTTGTGTAAAATCTTGGGGAAGGTCGCTAGTCAATGCCCTGATATGTGCAGGTTGATAATTAAGCCGCACATTGAGCAGTTTGTATAGCTTAGAAATTAAGCCTTTAAGAGTAATTAGTGTGGAACAGTAGCCCTCGAGCAGTGATTTCCCCTGAGAGAGAGCCTGGGTTACCCGGGTGTTCCTCCAAAAGTGCTGGAGTTGGAGATAAGCAAACTGATCGCGTGACCCCATTCCCTTATCCCGGCATAAAACCTCAAAGATCATTATATCCCCGCCCCCACCCCCATATGTGTTCGGCCCACTGAATGCCCCGCTCTTTCTACCTCATAAAAGAAGAAAGCGGGAGGCTCGGAGGGAAGGTTTGGTTGTGGAAGAGATGCATTAAAAAGTAACATGGTTTACACCCCACTAATTTAGATTTCCATTTGTCCCATTCATTCATTGTATGGCGGGTGGTAGGAAGCATATTGGGACAGGGACGCCAAGTTTTCCTATTTTGTCAAAGCAAGGCCGCCAAAGGCATCGTGGGCATCATGGATCGTTCTATAGTAACCCAGTGTTTGACTTCTCGTACTTGATGCCACACCACCAGTGGTTTTAACTGTGCTGCCACATAATACTATAGAAGATTGGGTATACCCAGCCCTCCTTCTACCTTGGTTTGGAAGAGAACCATGCGACTAACCCTGGAGGGTCTCCGTTTCCAAATAAAACTAAAAACTCTTTTCTGCCATAGTCTAAGCAAGTCATTGGAGATCAATATAGGTAGGGACTGAAAAAGATAAAGCAACCTAGGAAGCAGGTTCATTTTGATGGTTGCTATCCTCCCCAGCCAGGATAATTGAATTCTATCCCAGTAGTCTAGGTCAGCAAATACTTTCTTCAAAAACGGGGTGTAATTCAGGTGGAGTAAATCTTTGGGGTTGTTGAATAAATAAATCCCTAGATATTTTACTTTCTGTGCGGCCCAACGGAAAGGATGTAATTGTTTCAAGGTGTGCACCGTTTCATCGCTACAGGTAAGATTAAGAATCTCAGATTTATCCCATTTCTCCTTGAACCCTGAAACTGCATCAAACTCTTTTATATTATTCTCTATAGCGGTTAGGGACTGACGAGGATTAGTGAGGGGTAAACATAATATTGTCTACAAAGAGGGACAATTTGAAGGCATGGCGAGAAAACGAGAACCCTGAGACCTAAGGATCCCCTCTGATAATGGTGGCTAATGGCTCAAGAAAAATGGCAAAAAGTAGTGGTGACAAGGGGCACCCCTGCCTCATCCCCCTACCCACTGTAAAGTACTCCGAGTATCCCCCATTGATGTTCAGACAAGCCTTCGGATTGGTGTACAAGACTGTAATCCATTGGCAAAAGGCCGTACCAAAACCCATCTTTAAGACCCTGAAAAGAAAGGGCCAGTGAACCATGTCAAAAGCTTTTTCAGCATCCATTGATAGGAAAATGGCATCTGCGCTCTGACGTTTAGCCCACCACTGCATGTCAATTAATTTGCGTATATTGTTGCCGGCAAGGCTACCTGGTATGAATCCCACCTGGTCCTGATATATTAAGGTACTTATATATCTATTCATGCGACCAGCTAAGATCCTCACCAAAAGTTTGAGATCCAGGTTTAAAAGGGAAATGGGGTGATATGATCTGCATGCCGCTGGATCTCTGCCCGGTTTTAATAGTATTGTGATGCCTGCTATGTTGGAATTAGGGACAAGTGCTCCCCCTTCCCTTAAATAATTAAACACTTTCTGAAGATAGGTGACTATGAAGGGGGCAAAAGATTTGTAAAATTTTGCTGTTAGGCCGTCGGGGCCCGGAGATTTGCCAATTTTTAGCTCTTTTATGGCAGACAGAATCTCGACAGTGGAGATCTCCTTTTCTAGTATCTGATGCGCTTCCTTAGATAGGGAAGGCAAGTTTAGGTGCTCAAGCTCTATCTCCTTTCTGGACACTCTGCCCGTCCTGGGCCCTTGGGTGGAGATCCAGATGGGTCTCCCAATCTTGTTCTTCCTTCGTTAGTTATTATTTCAGGGGTATTTCTTTTAAGGAAAAGTCATTGGGATCAGGCTACCTCAGCATTGCAGCCCCTGAGGGTAGGGGGGATACAAAATCCTCCCCACGCTGCTCAAGTCCAAAAAATACTTCAAAAGTTAAACTGGATACATCTTCTGCCCTCGCTGTCTCTCTCAGCAGGATCCATTACTGTGCTTAGAAACCTAGGGTTAAAAGTAGGCTCACAGGTCTTTGGTCCCCTGGTGAGAGCTCTTTCTCCCCAAAATGGTATCAGGCTCTAAAATCTCTCTCTCTCTGTAAATTAATAGGAGAAGGACCGTCTGGCAGGGCGTGCACTTTAGGTATCACTTCTAAAAGAAACTCCATTTGGGTGAAGCTAGGAGGCTCCACTAGAGTAGATAAATCAGACATCCTTACTCTCCAACTGCTTCCTCAAACTGATCCCAAAGCATTCTAAAATAGCTGGACTAGATATTGTTCAGGCAATCAATCCAGACCCTCCAGGTGGGAGGGACTGAGGGGTATGGATGGCTTCTTACTACGTAGCATGTTATAATACAAGGATAGTGATATATGGTAGCCCGACCGGGGGGGAGGGGGGGTCCTGTCACACATAATTACTTAACTGCTGCTTTCCAGCACAGCTCTGTTTTCAGCAAACCTTGAAAAGCTAAAGTAAAAATGAGATCCTCAATCCCAGCCTGCCATTTACCGAGCTGTTACTGAGTCCTGATTCATGGTTGCTTTGCGCTGGAGTACAGCAATAGGAGAGGGAAGCCTGACTGCTTCTAATTACAGCCCCGGGAGCCCAGATGATATGTTTCAGGTTTGCCCGCTCTGGTTTAGAGTGCTGACCCCTGCAGAAGGATGTCACTGTTGCTTCACCTGGCGATGCATACCTCCTGCATAGCTCTGTCTCCCAGATAAACCTATCCAGCTAACTTTAAGAGAGCTGGATATATTCAGCAGCTTGGCCATGCCGCTGCATATATACTGTTAGCTGGTTAAATTTAGCCAGCTAACTAGCCAAGCCATACAGCAACTGAATATGGACCTCAAAAGTCCTTATTTATGTATAGAGCCATATCTCACTATAGTATCTCTAGCTTAAAAAGGTATATAAAGTCGGAAAATGCCATCAATCCTCTCTATAACATCCATCACATGTAAACACAGTATGGATGCATATATGTAGGAAGACCCCCAAATATCTGTCCTTTTTCACTTCTAGTAGTATCAAATATTTTGGGTGGGGGGGACTCAGTAGTGTTATTACCTGAAGTATTCTGAAAAATGTTTGGATGTTAGACTCTGCATTTCTTCAAAGAGATCCCTGGATGGCACTTGATGTACTTTGGGTACAGGTAGTGGAAAAGGTGGTGGAGTGATGGTGGTTTGATGGTGTGGTATTCCCTTAAATTTAAGGAGGTTTTCATTGGTTGTGAGGTGTCCCAGGGAGGTACAAAGTCTGGGTCATTTTGGTAGGAGACCTTGAGGATGTAGTGGATCTGGAGTGGCCAGCCTATAGGCTGGTGGGCCTGGGGACCACCCCCAGTGTGGAATGGGGCCCAACAGAGCTTTTGTCCTCAAAGGAAAAGGCCCAAGGCCAAGGGTATGAAGAAGAGAAATAAATTTAATTTATTTGGCTTCTTAAAAGACAAGTGTAATAGAGGGCATATCGCATCTCCCAGGAACACTTGTCTTTTAAGAAGCCAAATAAATTAAATTTAATAACCTCTTGCTGAGTTGAAGTGTTCTTGTTGCCCTGGCCTTGAGTCCAGAAATTATGGACAAGAGGCACTTTCTCCCCTTCAGGAAATGGCCAAGAGGAAGGAGTAAAGGGTCATTTTGAAATGACGAGTGCCCCACAATGGACGCCAAGCATGGAGGATGCTGGGGGGACCTGCACATTGGTGAAGGGAAGACATGGAGAGATCTGAGTGGAAGTTGAGTATTGAGAGCAGGGGCGGTTCAAGGCAAACTGCTACCTGAGGCGAAGAAAACATTTTTCAGAACACTGTGCTATTGGGAGATTTTCTCTTACTGTTGTATCCCATGAATTCTACATTTTTAGTATTTACTGCATACCCGATTCTATTCCTGTACACAGTGGCTCACTATGTAATCATAAAGTTGAGAGTTGGGTTTATGATGTGACTCTGATGCTTTATTTGTGCCAGCACTAAGGATGGTGAAGAGTTCACAGAGTGAGGAAGATGGTGTTCTCCCTGACAAATCAAGGGAATGTGAACTACTCCCGCTGTCTCTATCACGAGTCCTCACCACCACCTGCATGACCCATAATTCTGAATCCACTAAATAAATGAAGGAGTCTGACCTCTTTCATCCAATGTTATCATTTTATATGCCCCAGTTGATGTAGGGTTACATATAATATCATATAACTTTTACTAAACCTCAACTGAGGCCCATGCAAACTAGTGAAATGTGATAGGCTATTGCATCAGATTTCTGTCATTATTCTGAGCAGTTTTCCCTCACCTCTGATAAGTGTTATCTCTACTGGCAACACCACCTATGTACCTGGTCTTGGCTCTTAATTTAACTGTCTAGAACAGCCCTGGAGGGGTACAGTAATGTGCAGAATGATGTTATAAATCAGGTTAAACTGAAGATGTACATCTGGAGAAGAAGATGTGTTCAAGGGTGCACTCAAGACTTTGGTTTCTTGGGGCTGTGGAAGACCTCAGCAGGGACATGATGAGACCAAACTCCAGGGTGTGAAGGGGCTCCTGCTGTTGGTCAGTGGAAGGACACTGACCAGTTTTGTGACTTTAGCATCTGCTTCCTATCCTCCTAGAACTTTTCATTACCGTACCAAGTGTAACTTTTAATTAATTAATTAGAATGTAGTCCTTGCCTTATCACTGGAAACACTGAGAGGAGAGGATCACCTTGCTGGTGGCTGAAAGGAATCAGTGCTATTCTTTGTTAATCAGCACAGCAGTGAGTCACGCAGGAAATCTAACTGAAAGGTCACGCAGGAAATCTAACTGAAAGGTCACTCAGGAAATCTAACTGAAGTGTACATCTCCTAAGGGATTATTTTGCACTAATTTACTTTAGAAGCACATTATAAATTAGAAGGAAAGAGCTCAGTAACCCACATTCCAGTGGAAACACTGAGAGGAGAGGATCACCTTGCTGGTGGCTGAAAGGAATCAGTGCTATTCTTTGTTAATCAGCACAGCAGTGAGTCACGCAGGAAATCTAACTGAAAGGTCACGCAGGAAATCTAACTGAAAGGTCACTCAGGAAATCTAACTGAAGTGTACATCTCCTAAGGGATTATTTTGCACTAATTTACTTTAGAAGCACATTATAAATTAGAAGGAAAGAGCTCAGTAACCCACATTCCAGTGGAAACACTGAGAGGAGAGGATCACCTTGCTGGTGGCTGAAAGGAATCAGTGCTATTCTTTGTTAATCAGCACAGCAGTGAGTCACGCAGGAAATCTAACTGAAAGGTCACGCAGGAAATCTAACTGAAAGGTCACTCAGGAAATCTAACTGAAGTGTACATCTCCTAAGGGATTATTTTGCACTAATTTACTTTAGAAGCACATTATAAATTAGAAGGAAAGAGCTCAGTAACCCACATTCCAGTGGAAACACTGAGAGGAGAGGATCACCTTGCTGGTGGCTGAAAGGAATCAGTGCTATTCTTTGTTAATCAGCACAGCAGTGAGTCACGCAGGAAATCTAACTGAAAGGTCACGCAGGAAATCTAACTGAAAGGTCACTCAGGAAATCTAACTGAAGTGTACATCTCCTAAGGGATTATTTTGCACTAATTTACTTTAGAAGCACATTATAAATTAGAAGGAAAGAGCTCAGTAACCCACATTCCAGTGGAAACACTGAGAGGAGAGGATCACCTTGCTGGTGGCTGAAAGGAATCAGTGCTATTCTTTGTTAATCAGCACAGCAGTGAGTCACGCAGGAAATCTAACTGAAAGGTCACGCAGGAAATCTAACTGAAAGGTCACTCAGGAAATCTAACTGAAGTGTACATCTCCTAAGGGATTATTTTGCACTAATTTACTTTAGAAGCACATTATAAATTAGAAGGAAAGAGCTCAGTAACCCACATTCCAGTGGAAACACTGAGAGGAGAGGATCACCTTGCTGGTGGCTGAAAGGAATCAGTGCTATTCTTTGTTAATCAGCACAGCAGTGAGTCACGCAGGAAATCTAACTGAAAGGTCACGCAGGAAATCTAACTGAAAGGTCACTCAGGAAATCTAACTGAAGTGTACATCTCCTAAGGGATTATTTTGCACTAATTTACTTTAGAAGCACATTATAAATTAGAAGGAAAGAGCTCAGTAACCCACATTCCAGTGGAAACACTGAGAGGAGAGGATCACCTTGCTGGTGGCTGAAAGGAATCAGTGCTATTCTTTGTTAATCAGCACAGCAGTGAGTCACGCAGGAAATCTAACTGAAAGGTCACGCAGGAAATCTAACTGAAAGGTCACTCAGGAAATCTAACTGAAGTGTACATCTCCTAAGGGATTATTTTGCACTAATTTACTTTAGAAGCACATTATAAATTAGAAGGAAAGAGCTCAGTAACCCACATTCCAGTGGAAACACTGAGAGGAGAGGATCACCTTGCTGGTGGCTGAAAGGAATCAGTGCTATTCTTTGTTAATCAGCACAGCAGTGAGTCACGCAGGAAATCTAACTGAAAGGACACGCAGGAAATCTAACTGAAAGGTCACTCAGGAAATCTAACTGAAGTGTACATCTCCTAAGGGATTATTTTGCACTAATTTACTTTAGAAGCACATTATAAATTAGAAGGAAAGAGCTCAGTAACCCACATTCCAGTGGAAACACTGAGAGGAGAGGATCACCTTGCTGGTGGCTGAAAGGAATCAGTAAGTTTTTGCTTGGGACATTGACATTGACTTTTTTAAAAGTATTGGGGCAAAGTTAACTATTTGGGAATATTATTTAGTGTGTTTGTGTGTTTGTGCCTTTAATAGTCAGTCAGTAAATAAAACAAGTTAGACTGTTTGCATTTTTAAATAGTCAGTCAATAAGGTAGCAGTAGGTAGTGTGTTTATTTTTTAAAAAGTCTGCCTGACTATTAAAGTGTCCTCCAGACTTTTAAAGAGCTAAGTGTTTTATTTAATAAATAACTGAGTGCATTGTATTGAAAAACAAAAAAAACCACAAAAAAAAAAAAAAAAAAAACCCAACAAAAAAGTAGCCAGAAGCTAGAAATAAGCTAGGAGCAGTATATACCAAAGTAAAAAAGTTGAATATTTCAGCTCAGTTACTCACCTTGGAAAGGTGTTGAGGTAGTGTGATTAGGTTTGAATAGGGAACAACATTTGTTAATCAAGGGAGCTGTGAGTCACTCAGGCTGACTAACTAAAGTTAGACTGTTTGTAATTCCCAACCCTCCCACCCCTCGCCCACCCACCCCAAGCTCATCCCTTAATTTATAGGCAGGTGCCACTTGCACAAAAAAAACCCCAAAAAAAACAAAAAACCCCATCAACAAAAACTTTATTGAGAATTCGATCAGACCCCAGTAGGCCACTACCAGACATATAGTGAATTCACTAATACATTTAAAGGAACTTAGACACATTCCTACTCCCATAGCAACCTAAAACTTAACTAGGAACTGATCAAAATTGAGATGAAGGCAGCAGTCCAGCAGCAAGAGGGGGGCTTCCCAGTCTTTTGCATCGAGTGTCACATGTATGATTTTTTACCCACCGGTGAGAAGTTGTACATGTGCACGCGATGCAAAGAGCTCCTGGCTCTCAGAGAACGAGTCCGATCTCTGGAGGCTAGAGTGGCAGACCTGGAGGAGCTGAGGGAGACAGAGAGGTATATAGATGAGACCTTCAGGGACATAGTAGTCCAGTCCCAACTTCAGACTGGCAGCCCTGGTGCTGCCTTGGAGGAAGAAGGTCTCATAATGGGAGAGCACCAACCAGATGTAGCAGGAAAGGATCCTGTAGCAAGGACCTGCTCTCTAGGTGATGCATTGTCCTTTCGCACTGAGGATATCTCCCCAAGGCCTACTGCCCAGGAGGGAAGGGTTAGGTCGGCCGTCATAGTTGGTGATTCGATTATTAGGAATGTAGATAGCTGGGTGGCTGGTGGGCGTGAGGATCGCCTGGTAACATGCCTACCTGGTGCGAAGGTGGCGGACCTCACGCGTCACCTAGATAGGATTTTAGACAGTGCTGGGGAGGAGCCGGCTGTCGTGGTACACGTGGGCACCAACGACATAGGAAAATGTGGGAGGGAGGTTCTGGAAGCCAAATTTAGGCTCTTAGGTAGAAAGATTAAATCCAGAACCTCCAGGGTAGCATTCTCTGAAATGCTCCCTGTTCCACGCGCAGGTCACCAGAGGCAGGCAGAGCTCCGGAGTCTCAATGCGTGGATGAGACGATGGTGCAAGGAAGAGGGATTCAGTTTTGTTAGGAACTGGGGAACCTTTTGGGGAAGGGGGAGTCTCTTCCGAAGGGATGGGCTCCACCTTAACCAGGATGGAACCAGACTGCTGGCGCTAACCCTTAAAAAGGAGATAGAGCAGCTTTTAAACTAGAACAAAGGGGAAAGCCGACAGTCGCTCAGCAGCGCATGGTTCGGAGAGATGTATCTTTAAAGGATACTAATGATGCACTAGAATTAGGGCATCCCGACAGTGAGGTTCCAATAATTAGAAAAGTAGTCCAAATGCCTGTAACTAAAAACTCACCTGAGCTAAAAAATTCTAACTTATCCCTATCAATTAAAAAGCAGAATAAAAATACAATCAAAAAACAAACTTTGAAATGTTTGTATGCTAATGCCAGAAGTCTAAGAAGTAAGATGGGAGAATTAGAATGTATAGCAGTAAATGATGACATAGACTTAATTGGCATCTCAGAGACGTGGTGGAAAGAGGATAACCAATGGGACAGTGCTATACCGGGGTACAAATTATATCGCAATGACAGAGAGGAGCAGTCGGGAGGAGGTGTGGCGCTTTATGTCCGGGATGGCATAGAGTCCAACAGGATAAACATCCTGCATGAGACTAAATACAAATTGAATCTTTATGGGTAGAAATCCCTTGTGTATCAGGGAAGACTACAGTGATAGGGGTATACTACCGTCCACCTGGTCAAGATGGTGAGATGGACAGTGAAATGCTAAGAGAAATTAGGGAAGCCAACCAAATTGGTAGTGCAGTAATAATGGGAGACTTCAATTACCCCAATATAGACTGGGTAAATGTATCATCGGGTCACGCTAGAGAGATAACGTTCCTGGATGGAATAAATGATAGCTTTATGGAGCAAATGGTTCAGGAACCGACGAGAGAGGGAGCAATTTTAGATCTAATTCTCAGTGGAGCACAGGACTTGGTGAGAGAGGTAACGGTGGTGGGGCCGCTTGGCAATAGTGATCATATATGATCAGATTTGATTTAATGACTGGAAAAGGAACAGTGTGCAAATCCAAAGCTCTCGTGCTAAACTTTCAAAAGGGAAACTTTGATAAAATGAGAAAAATTGTTAGAAAAAAACTGAAAGGAGCAGCTACAAAAGTAAAAAATGTCCAAGAGGCGTGGTCATTGTTAAAAAATACCATTCTAGAAGCACAGTCCAGATGTATTCCACACATTAAGAAAGGTGGAAAGAAGGCAAAACGATTACCGGCATGGTTAAAAGGGGAGGTGAAAGAAGCTATTTTAGCCAAAAGATCTTCATTCAAAAATTGGAAGAAGGATCCAACAGAAGAAAATAGGATAAAGCATAAACATTGGCAAGTTAAATGTAAGACATTGATAAGACAGGCTAAGAGAGAATTTGAAAAGAAGTTGGCTGTAGAGGCAAAAACTCACAGTAAAAACTTTTTTAAATATATCCGAAGCAGAAAGCCTGTGAGGGAGTCAGTTGGACCGTTAGATGATCGAGGGGTTAAAGGGGCACTTAGAGAAGATAAGGCCATCGCGGAAAGATTAAATGATTTCTTTGCTTCGGTGTTTACTGAAGAGGATGTTGGGGAGGTACCCGTAATGGAGAAGGTTTTCATGGGTAATGATTCAGATGGACTGAATCAAATCACGGTGAACCTAGAAGATGTGGTAGGCTTGATTGACAAACTGAAGAGTAGTAAATCACCTGGACCGGATGGTATACACCCCAGAGTTCTGAAGGAACTAAAAATGAAATTTCAGACCTATTAGTAAAAATTTGTAACTTATCATTAAATCATCCATTGTACCTGAAGACTGGAGGATAGCAAATGTAACCCCAATATTTAAAAAGGGCTCCAGGGGCGATCCGGGAAAACTACAGACCGGTTAGCCTGACTTCAGTGCCAGGAAAAATAGTGGAAAGTGTTCTAAACATCAAAATCACAGAACATATAGAAAGACATGGTTTAATGGAACAAAGTCAGCATGGCTTTACCCAGGGCAAGTCTTGCCTCACAAATCTGCTTCACTTTTTTGAAGGAGTTAATAAACATGTGGATAAAGGTGAACCGGTAGATATAGTATACTTGGATTTTCAGAAGGCGTTTGACAAAGTTCCTCATGAGAGGCTTCTAGGAAAAGTAAAAAGTCATGGGATAGGTGGCGATGTCCTTTCGTGGATTGCAAACTGGCTAAAAGACAGGAAACAGAGAGTAGGATTAAATGGGCAATTTTCTCAGTGGAAGGGAGTGGACAGTGGAGTGCCTCAGGGATCTGTATTGGGACCCTTACTGTTCAATATATTTATAAATGATCTGGAAAGAAATACGACGAGTGAGATAATCAAATTTGCAGATGACACAAAATTGTGCAGAGTAGTTAAATCACAAGCAGATTGTGATAAATTGCAGGAAGACCTTGTGAGACTGGAAAATTGGGCATCCAAATGGCAGATGAAATTTAATGTGGAAAAGTGCAAGGTGATGCATATAGGGAAAAATAACCCATGCTATAATTACACGATGTTGGGTTCCATATTAGGTGCTACAACCCAAGAAAGAGATCTAGGTGTCATAGTGGATAACACATTGAAATCGTCGGTTCAGTGTGCTGCGGCAGTCAAAAAAGCAAACAGAATGTTGGGAATTATTAGAAAAGGAATGATGAATAAAACGGAAAATGTCATAATGCCTCTGTATCGCTCCATGGTGAGACCGCACCTTGAATACTGTGTACAATTCTGGTCGCCGCATCTCAAAAAAGATATAATTGCGATGGAGAAGGTACAGAGAAGGGCTACCAAAATGATAAGGGGAATGGAACAACTCCCCTATGAGGAAAGACTAAAGAGATTAGGACTTTTCAGCTTGGAGAAGAGACGACTGAGGGGGGATATGATAGAGGTGTTTAAAATCATGAGAGGTCTAGAACGGGTAGATGTGAATCGGTTATTTACTCTTTCAGATAGTAGAAGGACTAGGGGACACTCCATGAAGTTAGCATGGGGCACATTTAAAACTAATCGGAGAAAGTTCTTTTTTACTCAACGCACAATTAAACTCTGGAATTTGTTGCCAGAGAATGTGGTTCGTGCAGGTAGTATAGCTGTGTTTAAAAAAGGATTGGATAAGTTCTTGGAGGAGAAGTCCATTACCTGCTATTAGGTTCACTTAGAGAATAGCCACTGCCATTAGCAATGGTTACATGGAATAGACTTAGTTTTTGGGTACTTGCCAGGTTCTTATGGCCTGGATTGGCCACTGTTGGAAACAGGATGCTGGGCTTGATGGACCCTTGGTCTGACCCAGTATGGCATTTTCTTATGTTCTTATGTTCTTATTGGTACTCAAGGCAGATTACATTCAGATACAGTAGGTATTTTCCTGTTCCCCGAGTGTTGTACTCTAAGATTGTGCTTGAGCAATGGGAGGTGAACTGACTTACTCAAGGACACAAGGAATGTCAGCAGGATTTGAACCCTGACTGCCTTGGTTCTCAGCCTGCTGCTCTAACTACTAAGCTACTCCTCCAAAGAAGCAAAAAGGAAACAGAGGGATGACATGAAGTGCTGGTCTTTTGGGTGCAGTGGCTGTTGAACCTGAAAAGCCCCACAGAGTGACTGTACTCACTTCCAACTGCTGAAACCTAGTGCACAGTGTAGAGAACACAGGTTCAAAAACTGGCGTTCCTTCTACAAACTTATATATACAAGTAAAGCCAATGTGTTTTCAGATTTTTTTGGGCCAGATTTTTCATAGACTGTTTCAGTTATTGCAAGCATGTGGCCCCAACCTGCCATGGCCAAATGTTCTCTTAGCAAATACAGTGTAAAGCCCTTTTTGGTAGTTTTTTTAAGCACTCTTGGACAAGTAATGATGTGTTCCATGTCTTAGTATGTTAATAAATCAATATAAATCTGGACTCTTTTTACAAAGTATTCATGGGGCTAACATTTAAACAGGAACCGACCCAAAATGTAGACTAAGAACAGAACTGATTTTATGGTCAGAACAATTATTGGACACAGTGCTCCGATTGTGACTTGAGGCATTGTCTGGCTTATATCAGAGGTATTATTCAGGCATTTTAGAAATGCCATTAAAACATAGAAACTATTAACTGCTCTTTGAACATGGTAAGATTGAATTGCCATCCCTGGGATTGTCGGGTTTTTTGCCAAGGTTCTGTCTGAGGAGATAAATATGTAAAAATCTTGGCGGCCAGGGCCACATGTAATGGAGTTGCTGCAGCACTGACTGGTTGAATCTGTAGGTGTTAAGCCACCATGTGAACATCCACCAATTCAGAGCTGGAGGAGGGCTGCACTCTGTCCTCAGAATGAAAAGCTGGCAGTGGTTGGCGTGCAAAGTTATGCTAAGAAGCACAGAATACAAAAAACAGTTCCTCATTTCACCTCAGACTGTTTACAAATTAAAAATTCAGAGTAAAGAATTCAGATCAGTGGAATTTAATATATTCCTTCCAGTGCCATTTGCAATAATCTATTTTTCCTGTTATGCAAAGCAGGAAAAACCCCCTCTTTTTCAATCTTTGCATAGACTGGGAGCTCAAAACTTAAACAATCTGCAGTCTCTTTTGTTTTATTCAGAACAGAGGAAGATAGTCACAGCCCCATTGTCAGCCATGGTCAAGGTGCAGAATGCAGTGATCATGGAAGGTAGCACTCAGCAATACGGAAGTGCATAGCATAACACTGCACAATGTCCAGTGATAAAGTGCAGCACTGTGCAGTGTAGGGAGAAGGAGTGCAACACTAAATAGAGTAGGGTAATGGTTTGAAGAACACTGCACAGCATAGGGTGATGGAGTGCAGCACTGTAGATGAATGAGCACAGCACGGTACTGTGTATCAAGCATAGCATTGTACAGCATAGTGTGGAGAGCAGCACTGTGCATTGCAGAGCTGTACTGCGCAGCATAGGGTGATCTTTTATTCATCAGCTTTTTTTGAAATATTATTATTAGTATGTTTTTAATATTATGATTGAGTATTTATTTTATTTCTTGATTTTATTGTTTGAGGAATGGTAATGGTAATGGTTCTGTTTTTTTCATTGTTGCACTGCAAAGAGTGTCTGGTTTCTTGCGGTTTCCAGTTCAGGTTTTGTCTGCATGTTTGTATTTCTACTTTATGGTTGCTCTATTCTGTATTTGGTGAGGGTCTGTTTATGTTCTGCTTGTGTGATTGGGGTGAGGCATTTTCCTAATGGGAAGTATATTAGTGTATTCGGGCTTTCAGAGGGTCAAACCCACACCCAACACACATCACAATAGACCTAATACCATATGGGTTCCAAGTGGTTTTTTTGCAGGGATTTCTAGTTGGCATCACAGCAGTGCATGTAAATATAAGTAATATTTTTATCTCAGAATACTGTACTTTGATATTTTTCATGTAAAATATAAATGCATAACTCTTAACTGTGTATGTGGAATGGGGCAGAGGGACATTGTGCAAGGTTATAAAGTTCGCCTAGGGTTTGGGAGAAGGGGAGGGTGGTGGTGTCAGTTTTTAAAGTTTGCATCACTGAAGGAAGCTGTGGCTTTTTTTTTGTGGGCCCAGGACAGAGAATGAATGAAGGGCAGCACAGTAATTGTTTGCACAGGGCAGCAAAAAAGCTATCACTGACCCTGGGCCTGCCCCCAGCCTGTTCAGTTTCTATATGAGTCTCTTATGCAGGTCAGAAGGCGTTTGACAAAGTTCCTCATGAGAGGCTTCTAGGTAAAGTAAAAAGTCATGGGATAGGTGGTGATGTTCTTTCGCGGATTACAAACTGGTTAAAAGACAGGAAACAGAGAGTAGGATTAAATGGTCAATTTTCTCAGTGGAAGGAGGTGGGCAGTGGAGTGCCTCAGGGATCTGTATTGGGACCCTTACTTTTCAATATATTTATGAATGATCTGGAAAGGAATACAGCGAGTGAGGTAATCAGATTTGCAGATGATACAAAATTATTCAGAGTAGTTAAATCACAAGCAGATTGTGATAAATTGCAGGAGGACCTTGCAAGACTGGAAAATTGGGCATCAAAATGGCAGATGAAATTTAATGTGGATAAGTGCAAGGTGATGCATATAGGGAAAAATAACCCATGCTATAGTTACACAATGTTAGGTTTTATATTAGGAGCTACCACGCAGAAAAGAGATTTAGGCGTCATAGTGGATAATATATTGAAATCATTGGTTCAGTGTGCTGCAGCAGTCAAAAAAACAAACAGAATGTTAGGAATTATTAGAAAGGGAATGGTGAATAAAACGGAAAATATCATAATGCCTCTGTATTGCTCCATGAATACTGTGTACAATTCTGGTCGCCATATCTCAAAAAAGATATAGTTGCAATGGAGAAGATACAGAGAAGGGCGACCAACATGATAAAGGGGATGGAACAGCTCCCCTATGAGGAAAGACTAAAGAGGTTAGGACTGTTCCGCTTGGAGAAGAGACGGCTGAAGGGGGATGTGATAGAGGTGTTTAAAATCATGAGAGGTCTAGAACGGGTAGATGGGGCACATTTAAAACTAATCAGAGAAAGTTCTTTTTCACTCAATGCACAATTAAACTCTGGAATTTGTTGCCAGGGGATGTGGTTAGTGCAGTTAGTGTAGCTGGGTTTAAAAAAGGTTTCAATAAGTTCTTGGAGGAGAAGTACATTACCTGCTATTAATCAAGTTGACTTAGAAAATAGCCACTGCTATTACTAGCATCAGTAGCATGGGATAGACTCAGTTTTTGGGTACTTGCCAGGTTCTTATAGCCTGGATTGGTCACTGTTGGAAACAGGATGCTGGGCTTGATGGACCCTTGGTCTGAACCTAGTATGGCAATTTCTTATGTTCTTAGTATCAAAAGCTTTGTTGAAATCCAATTACATCACATCTAGTGCATGTTCCCCATCTAATTCCCTGGTTGTTCAATTGTGGCTGACCCTTCAATTTGCCAATATATGGCCTTAGGTCTCTTACCATCAGGACTAGTAACAGCTAATGGGATTTTCCATTCCCTTTCAGTCTCTCCATTGAGTTGACTGTGATTGGTGGAGCTAAAGGTAGAGAGAGGGTGTTCATTTTGAGTTGGCTTTTGAAGAGTAAGGAGCTGTTTTTTCTTTTCCCCTGCTGAGTTGGGCCCACTTATCCTACTTGGTATTTTTCTTGTATTTAGAGGAGATTCCTTATCAAAGCAAACCCTGTCTTATGGGGTTTGTTTCCTTTTTGAAGAGAGATAGGTTTTTGTAGATTTTTGGAAAACATTTTCTTGTTCTGGGGAACACCTCATGCTTTGGAAAGGGGCAACCTCTCCAATCCTGAGAGCAGGGGCTGAAGACTTATGAATGACCTCTCTACTCCTCAGAGGATGCAAGACCAGTGACAGCACTGCTTAGCGTAACATATTTTGAACTTAGGGACATCTGGATTTTTTCCCTTTCTTGTTAGTGTGGAGGTTTTTTCCCCATCCCTCTTCACAACTTGGAGGAAGGAGATAGAGAGCTTTGGACAAGACTGAAACATCAGGCTTCTCTCCCACAGAATTCACACAGAGAGGAAGGAGAGAATGGGATTGAAGCATCAAGACTTGGGGGCTCCCAACCGGATCTCCACCCCAAAGGGATCAGGATGCAGGCTGTAGGCAAAATATAAAACTTTGGACTCAGGTAAGATCTTTTCACGTCGCGGGGCCTCCCCCTAGGATTCTCCAACCTGCTGGGCTGTTTGCACAGATGAGGAAAAGGTGGCAAGCTCCCTCCCAGGAGCTAGAGAGAAGGACAAAAGCGTCTCAACAGAGACCATGTAAATAGTTCGGATGTACAGTTCCATTTGTGGAAAGTTTGTGGGACAGTGATTGACGTTTTGGAAGTAATCAGTAAACTTTATTTGAACACCCAGTCTGAGTCCAGCCTGTTTGTCCCTGAGGAGAATACATCACCAAAGAGATACACAAACATCAGGAGAGGCTCCATCACCTGGGTCACAAAGGACTTCCTTTCCCCCCACAGAAAGAACTCACTCCCTGGGAGGTGCAGAGAGAAAGGAGAAGAGCAGCACGGAAGAAAAAAATACCTTTATGGGGAAACAGCAAAACCCCCGACAAAGGGGTACATAATCAAAGAAATTGATCAGATTTGTTCGACACAGTCTCCCTCTGGTTAAACCCTGCTGCCTAGTATCCTGGAATCCGCTGGATTCCATATATTTCACTATCCTTTTCTTCAGAAGTGTCTCCATTAATTTTCCCACCACAAAGATCAGACTAAATGGCTTATGGTTTCCCACCTCCTCTTTTACCACTGTTATGAAAAGGGACCACATCTGCCCTTCTCGTCTTTAGAACCACGCCAGTCTCCAAAGATCTACTGAATATATTCTTCAGCAGAGCTACTAGAGCCTCTCTGAACTTCCTTAATATCTTAGGATTTAGGTAGGGGCAGCTCGAAGCAAATCTGCTGCCTGAGGCGAGAGATAAGATGGCGCTGGCCCCCCTCCCCCCCACCCCCACAAGACAAGGCACAGGTCAAATCATCAAGAGAGCCAAGGTCGGGGTGGGAGGGGTCCTCTTACAGTCTACAGCAGAAGAGGGAAAGCAGGGGTCAGAGTTCCCAGAAGAGGGGCAGAATGTCAGTGATAATATTTCTAGGAAGCTGGCAACCCTGCTGCACTTCCAGGAACCCTATGATTTGCCTCCCATGTTTTCCCAGCCTTTGCCCCCTGGAGAAGTGGGAGATTGATGAATGGTAGGGGGTCTGTGTGTGTGGCGGTTTCTCTTCAAGTCAGTGTAAGGGGATTAGGCGTCGATTTGGACAGAGTGAACTTTACAGCTTTACACCCCCTCATTCCCAGCTCTCACCACACAGAATTAAAAATTGTGCATTTTATAATAGAATTTACATGAAAAAGGACATTCATAGCCTTCTGAGGTAAAAATATCACAACCTATATTTACATGCACAGCTGTGGTGCTAACCAGAAACCCTGCAAAAAAACAAACCAAAAAAAAGATATTTGGAATCAATATGGTATTAGTCATATTTAGAGACCTTCGTTTTCAATATTTATTTTATTTTGCCTGGGAATTCCAATGTGATAAAATCAAAAACAGTGAAAAAATGACTTTATTATAACACACAGGAAAAAAATCAGTGAAAAAGTCATTGAAAAGTCACTGAAATCCCCAGGAAAAATAAAATAAAAACTGAAAATGAAGATCCCTAGGCATATTGTGTTCAGTGCGTTCCATGTGGGCTTTGCTCTCAGAAAGCCATGAGTAAACTGAATTACAATACAGAAAAGCTCCCATATCAAAAGAGCACTGAATGCCAGCGTTCAAACAGTAACAACTCTACCCATGAAACCCAGGCCCTAGAAAACCAATATACCTCCTCTTAGGAAAACAGAAGACGCCAGGCTGCTACAGATCCCGGCACAAAAACTACATGTCAGGCTCTGAAGGCCCCTGCAGCACACTCACACAGGAATTATGCCTTAATAGTGGTTTTATTTAGAAATGGTGATAATATAACAGTTTCTGACTATGCACTGCAGGTTAACTCAACAGGAAGTTCACAACTGGGTGAGGCTTCCAGTCCAGGGATTCAGCCTGAGTCTTTTCACAATGGATTGTCTTCAGTAACAGTAACACGATTGGAGATCAAGACTTCGGCTTACAGACAAGGTATAAGGCTTTCAGATTAAATAATACACTATAACATGATTACATATCAGAGGAAGAACTCATGGGTCTACTCCAGGGTCCCATACCTTCCTTTGGTCTCTGTGCTATCTAAATCTTGGGAACACCTTCCAGGTGTTACCACCTCCTTTAAATTCCAAGAGGACCAATCCACATCGTCAGGGGTGAGGGCCATAAAACAGGCTATCTGCCATTTGAATTTAGCTATCTTTGAGTCAGTCTGTGGCACTACACACAATTCACTGGTTCTGAACCAAGCAGACCCTGGTTGAAGACCAAAACTATACCTTTTTTTTCTCAGACACTATATGCCAGAAGAATACACCTCAGTCACACATGCAGAATACAGACAGACTCTCACCAAATACAGAATAAAGTGGCCATAAAGTATAAACAAAGATGTGCAGACAAAAACTGAACTTGAAACACAAGAGGCCAGACTCTGTATGCAGTTTAACAATGGAAAACCATCATTATTTAAAAAAGAATAATAAAATAAAGAAATATAACACATTAATCATAATAGTAAAACTATACTAATAGAAAGAATAAATATTTCAAAACAGCTGAAAAACTCAACTTCATTCAATAATTAAACTCAAGAAAATGTTTATAAAGCTCTCAAAAAACAATAAAATATTTCAAAACAATAGATACATCAAATAACACCAAACAATTAAAAAAATATATATTTTCTGCTCTCCATACTTGGAATCTTTTGATTTCCACTCCCCCTGAGATTGTAGTACATTGAGGGAAGGATGCCACACAAACTTTATTCTCTCTCTTACATACACACACTTACATACTCTTTCTCTCATATACACACCCATACTCTCACACACTCACAGACTCTTACACGCCCATACACACACACACATGCACAATCACGTATCCTCTCTCTCTTTCTCAAACACACACACACACTTAGGGCTTCCCCTTCTTTTCTTGGCCCACAGTAGGATCGGATCCACCAAGGCCACCAATCCAGCCACAGCCCCGCTGGGCCTTGTTTTTCCGGTTGCGGTAGGATGGGATCCGCTGTGACCCCACTGAGTCTTGCTTTTCAACAAGGTGAAAAGGCCACCACAGAAGTGTTTTAGGGGGGAAATATTTGCCATTCCCCAACTTTATCCACCTGAGGCTGCTGCTTCACTTTGCCTCATAACAGAACTGCCTCTGGAGGTATGTATCCTGTCTAGTCCTGCATTTTTGTCCACTTTCAGTTTTGCTAGTTCAACACAAAACCTAACCACCAATACACAATAAAATGTTCCAATCAGATAATTAAAGCGGAACAGGTCATCTTAATTAAATCTCCACTTATATCCTGCCAAGTTTCTGGAAGAAATTAAGTAGCAAACAAAGGAAATGGTAGCCAGTGACTTCCCCCTTGCTTCATGCAGACTATAAGTACAGGCAGTCTGATCTTGCCCCTAGGCAGCCAGTCTCTTGCAAAGGACTCCCTAGATTTTATGCAAATGTATGGTTTGTAATAAATATCGGCATACCTGGGAACTCTCCAGATTTGGCCCACAGACTCCGGAATTCTAAAAGAATTGCCAGGTCTCCGGGCCAATACCGAAAATCTCCAGGTGCTGCAGCAAAACCAATCTGCTTGGACTCAGAAAGAAGAAAGGAACGTCATTGGTCTTGCGCAGCTGAAAAAGGAGAAACTAGACAGTGATTTCTACCATCTCCGGACCTTTTTAACTCTTTTTTTTTTTTTTAAATTTATACTTTATTAAATTTTCTTCAATGCTTACATCATGAAAACATTTTCCAAATATGTATCCCAATATTTAAGGCAAACATTATTAATGTAACTTAAACATATTATTATTGTTATACATATAACATAACTGAGGGAGAATATCACCATAATCTATAAAATAGGAAATTCAATATCTACTATAATCCCAATTATCTATCTTGGGATTTAATTAGACATAGAATAACAATAATCTTTCTTAAGGACCCTTTACCTCTAAAGCTTCAAATTCTGATTTATCTAACAAAAATGACTCTAAATGAACCAGATCTGTAAACCCACATTTTTTTCCCCTGATAGTTTATGTAACAGAGACAAGGAAATTTTAAAAAGAAAGTTGCCCCCAGAGCCACAGCTCAATGTTTTAATGCAAGGAAACTTTTCCTCCTTGCTTGGGTGGCTCTGGAGACATCCGGGAAAATTTGGATCTTATATCCACAAAAAGAGACATCTTTGTTTCTGAAAAACTTTCTGAATAGATTATCTTTATCTTGCTCTGAAAGGAAAGCAATAAAGAGAGTTGCCCTATTCTCAATTATATCCAAAGACTCCTCTAAGAAGGTTGAAATTCCCAAACTTGGGGGGTCCTCTGGACCAACATTTTGAATATTCCTCTCTATTCTCTTTTTAAAATAATATATTTTAGATAAACTGGGAAATTCCTCCTCTTTATACATTAATACCTCTCTGAGGAATTTTTTTAAACATTTCTAGAGGGGATAGAAGACGAGTTATTGGAAATTCACTAATCTTAAATTCTTTGATCTCAATACATTTTCCATACGTTCTAACTCTTTATGCATATTTAAACTATCACGCATAAAAATATTTTCTGATGATTGTACCAATTGCATTCTATCATTCAAAGCAGATATATCTTTTTCACATTTTAACATTTTTATCCCATGTTCATTAATTGTTTCTGTATTTGCATTGATCACAGCAGACAAAGATCTGTTCATTACTGTAATATTATTATCTAATGTTGAAATCACTTTCCATAAATCAGATAGAGTAACATTATCTGGAGAAACATCCGAGACAATGCTACTAGAGAGAACTGGGAGACTCAACATTTAAAACTTTAAGCAAAGATTTCTCAATCCCTTGGTTTTCTGCTTGAGTCATCAAGTTTACTTCCAGGGGAGTTAGTCCTACCAGTTCTCTCACCAATTCAGCAGATGGACTCTTTCTTGGCTGTGGTGGTAAAGCAGGTCCTTCTCCAGGACTAAGGGATGCTAGCGAAGAGCTTCCCATAACTTCCTCTGTTGAATCAATCTTCTGCCTGATGACATGTTGATCCATTGGGCCGGTGCGCTGTTGTGGCACTGGAGATGAAGTCAATGTCTTTGCTTTTCTCTTCTTCCCCATCCACGAAGAAGGGACTGACAAAGACAAAGACCCTGGCCAATCACCCAAACTCACCCGGACTAAGCCGGACCAAGCCACGCGCTCCGTTAAGCGTTGTGCCACTCCATGGCAGAACTTAAAAGCCGTGGCCACGCCCCTCTGATGTCGGCAAACACGCCTCCTTCTCACCGCAGGTGTTGAATGAATTCAAGGCCTCTCTTTCGGCAGGTAATCTCAGGGAAGGGGGCCAACGCCCTCTCCTTCACCTTCTATCGCCCCAATTTCAAGGCGTGCTTCGGCAGGATTTAAAATCCGACTTGGCCACGCCCCCTCTGATGTCAGCAAACGTGCCTCCTTCTCACCGCAGGTGTTGAATGAATTCAAGGCCTCTCTTTTGGCGGAAAGTCTCAGGGTTCTCACCGCAGTTGGAAAACGAAATTAAGGCCTCTCTTTCAGCGGGTAATCTCGGGGAGGGGGCCGACAGCCCTCTCCTTCTCCTTCCCCCCCTTTTTAACTCTTAACTTCGCTTCCTCATGCACAGTTTGTTTCCTGTATCGAGCCACTTGCCCTATTTGCCTTGGCCAATCGACATTGCGATTTCCTGCCCGTGTATCAAATGAGGAGTAAGAAACAGGCAGCGTCCACTTCTGCAGCACAGGAGAAGAAGGAAGAGGCTGCTGCTGTTCCAGGAGCCCAAGTTAGAGTCTGCTGTTGCTTGTGTGTTTTGAAAGGGGGGGGGAGAGAGAATGAATGAGCAAGTCTGTGAGAGTGAGTGAGTATGTATTTGTGTAGGAAGAAGAGATCTGAGAGTGTATGTAGGAGAGTAGGAGAGAGCTGAATGCAAGTGAGCATGGGTGTGAAAGTGAGTGGGCATGTGTGTATGGAAGAGGGAGAGATGTGAGTGAGTGTGTGTGTGTGTTGGTGGGAGAATGGCAGAAGTAAAGGTGTAAATGGACATGTGAAAGTGTGAGAGAATGAGCAGTGAAAGTAAGTGTGAACATGTAAGAGTGTTTATGAGAGCAAATCTGTGGGCATCCGGTCCCACTGTGCAGTTGCCCTCCCCCTGTTCCCCCCCTGCTAATCCATGGTAATCTCAGGGTGACTGGAAGTCAAAAGTTCCCAGGTATGAATATCGGTGAGTACTTCTATGGGCACATTTCAGTGTCATGTTGTAAGGACTGCTGCACCTTTTCATCTGGAGTTTGAGCAGATTTATGCCGGTCAGTGCAAAGCCCAGTCTGCAAAAAACCTTGCCTTAGAAACATGTTGGAACAGATCTCTACTTGTACATTGACAAATTAACAATTCCATTTCTATGAAAGTAACGTATCATTAATTAGGCGTCAGGACATGCCAGGGGCCCTGGCTAACAGGAGTTATTTATATCTGCTCATACCAACTGGTCTCAATGTGAAGACTGGCAATGTTCTTAGATGGGGTTCTTAAGACCCAGGGTTCCCTGAATCCCCAGCGAATCTATAAAAGACTTTTATGGTACGGCCCTGAGGCAAGAGTGAGAGGCAACTTGATTAATCCTTTTTCCGTGAATGTAGAAATCTAGCAGCTGTGTCGGTCTTAGAGAAAATGTTTTTTTTTTTTTATTATTGGACCAAGATAAGAACTGTCCAAAGCTGGTATGCACGAGCTCATTCTGCTGTATGGGTCATGGTGACAGTCAAGGCGCTGCCTGGGAGAAGGTGACAGTCAGGGCAATGTATGGGAGGAGATGGGCAGGCAGTGCCTTTCCTACTCAGTCAGGCCTTAAGCAGGTGCTCAGCTGATCTCACTCATCCTTGTCATTCGCCTTTGCTGAGTCACTTCAGTTTCCTCACACCCATTCCACTGAATTCAAGGATTCATAGTCCTCTTTACCCCACCCATCTGACTGGGGTAAAGTCCAGGGTTTGGACCCATGCTACATGGCCGAGATCTGATCCCTGGACCTTACCCCAGTCACATGGCTGGGACAAGGTCAGGTCGGTGCCATTTGGAAAGTGGCGCTGACTGGACCTGATGCAAGGGTGCACCCGGCCCTGACAGGGGATCCACTTGAAGGTACAAGGGGAGGTGTTGCAGGAGAGGGTCGGAGGCATGCACCTTAATTTTTAAATTTTATGGCTTCTGGGGGAGGGGTGGGTAGGAGACCGGAAGGGGCTGGGACCCTATATTTGACTAGTGTGTCGGGGCGGTGAGGATCGGGAGGGGCCATAACCCTACCTTTGACTTGTGGGGTGGTGGTGGGTATGGACACTGGGGGGGAATCACTGTGTCTTGGGGGTGGGGGGACTTTGGCTTTCACTTGGGGGGTGGGGGGCCGGAGCCATAGCTGCATGGGTGCATTTTTTTTAAATTTACATTTTGTAGGTAGTTGGCGGTCAACCTCCCCATTTGCCACATTTTTTTTTTTAGTCGGTTCTTTAAATGTGAGACAGGAGCCTCGGGACCTGCAATAGTGTCACGGGCCTCCTGCCTCACATTTACTGCTTTTCGAAAAGGTGTACATATTTTATTGTGGCTGCCCACCATCTCAGTTGGCCACGATAAAATATTTGCATAGGATTGCCTATGCATGATCTTCTTTGCATGCACTGCAGTATTTATGCATACAAATCGAATGCAAAGAAGGTCAATGTAATAGGGGAGGGAACCTGGGTGGGGAGATGTAAATTATTGCATTTATCACATGATGTACACGATATAATGAGCGTTAGAGCCCTAGCGCAGCTTGATGCATCTCCCTCTGAAGATCTTTCTTTTTATGTAAATGTTGGAATAATTTGAGAAACTAAATAAATGTATTGTGATTTCGTTGCTGCTTATTTTTGTTATGCTGTGTAAGGTGACTGGAATATGAGATTTAGATGTTTTACTGTTTTATGATTTGTGAATGTTCCTGTGTAATTTATTCCAACTGTTTATTGGATTTCATAGAATATAAGAAGTTGTAAATAAACAGATAAAATAACATTTCTGATTCCCACCAATCCAGATTTACTTTCCTTTGGATTCCCTTGCTAGGAGTTAGAATGCAGGTTATGTGCATGGTCTGTGTAAACTGTTCACAGTCCTAGTGTGGCCTCTTACAATAGTCCTTCCTTGCTCCTTCTACGGTGTACAGTACAATACATTAAGGACTAGTAGAGAGAGACTTCCCCTTTTACATTTTTATGATCCAGCTGTTTCCATCTGCTCCTTTGTACTTTGAGCCATCATTTACAGCTACTTCCCTATTTTATATCCCCTCCAACTCACTTTAGCCCAGTGATTGCAGTCAGTCCATGGCCAGGGGCCAGAGGCCCTGAACCTGAGCATCTTCCAGAACCTTGCAATCATGGATCCTAAATCTGAAGACTTAGGCGTAGATTTTAAAAGGTATGTGTGGATTTTATAACACGTGCGTGCCGGCGCATGCATGTTATAAAATCCACGAGCCAGGTGCACATGCGCGCTGAATTTTATAATACGGGGGGTGGGGGGGGGGGGGAAGGGAGAGAATTTTAGTAAGTTACATGTGGGAGTGAATTCAGGCCTTCCCCCGTTCCCTTCCAGTCTGCTCTAATTAAGGAGCCAGCCGGCCTCCATCCCACCCCTCCCTGACCCTGCCCCCTCAGCCCGCCCCTTTTTAAGGGCCCTGCACTTGTGCGCGTATCGGCAGTTATGCTCGTGGCTGGGCCCTTTTGAAAACATGCACGGTGTGTGCAGGGCTCAGCCATGCCCGTGACTGCCAGAATTTGCACGCATGGCTGATTTAAAATTCGGCCATGAGTTTTGCTGGTACCCACCGGGGCTGTGAGTGCTGCCTCCATAGCATCTCCAACTCTCCCAATGAGTGGAAGGTCTGGTCCAGAAACTGAAGCCAGGAGTACAGGACTGCCACTGAGCCCCCTCAATTTCCTTATTAGATGAAAGCATCAGAGTTCCAGGAGCAATGGGAGGTCCTTCATATCGACATGAAGGTCAAGGGCCACCGACTCTAGGAATGCATTAACTTCTGCAATTTGGACACAAGGCCTAACAATGAATGGCTTTTACAGGGGAAAGACTTGAGATTTTTCACATGTATTTGCTAGATTTTAGTGTCTGGGTTCTTCCATATCAGAAGTTTATTCCATTTGCCCAAATTTGGAATTATTCTCATTCTAAGTAAAGTCAGACTAATGGAAAGAATCATAGTTTTTGGAAGTTAAAATAAACTTTATTTGACATCAAGTACCAGCCTACTATCTTTAAGTCCTGCTTTGAAATAAATGGTTGTCTGCTTATTAATACTGAAGCACAGAACAGATTTGTTTGATTGCCTAATTAAGGGCTTATGTGCTTCTGAGCCTGTAAGGGTCCTTTGATGTTTAGACACTATTTTACATCCATTTTGACTGAAAAATTAAAATATGATTAATTGAAGCCTTGTTTTGACCCGTTGTACCCACATCATCACACAAAGCTCTGCTCCCAAAGCTCCATGGCAGGTGGAGAGGAACAGCTGAAACATGTATCAGCTGTGTGATTCGTATCTGTGATCGTTACATGTACCTTTCAAGATTTAGAACACTGAAGCATGTTCTGGCAGTGAGGGATGTGTCTCTGCTCACAGTCAGGTGAATTTTCAAAAGGATTTACACATGTGCATTTAAAAACTATGGCAGCATTTTTCAAAATCCATTTACACATGTAACGTGCACTTATGCAAGCAAATCATATGGACAATTCAATGGCATATTTATTTATTTATTTATTTTATTTATTTATTTATTTTATTTATTTATTTAAGGTTTTTATATACCGGCAATCATGAAAACATATCTTGCTGGTTTACATGGAACGGGAGTGCATTAAATACATCAATTCGAACTGTGGTGACCGAAGGATCGGTTACAAATAACAAGGGTAGCAGAACTTGGAGAAGAAGGAAGAGATAGGAAAGAATAAACGGTTAAACGGTATAAATAAATTAAATGCTATGTACAAAAGGCATGATTAGTGTTGTAGCAAATTTCAAGAGCCCACTTATTTATTTATTTATTTAATTTAAAATCTTTTCTATACCGTCGTTAAGCTAGCTGCCGTCACAACGGTTCACAATAAGGCACATCATTTCATGTTTGCTTAAATGTGTTAGATTATATTAACTAAACAGGTGCCAACAAATACTGTAACATAGTTTCATATTAAATATTACTTAGTGGTTGTGATAAGTCATGTCTACTTCTAACTAGATCAGCTATAAGATAAATTAAAAATTAAATCTCGTCCTATGTTGTTGCAATCTAATAAGAATAAAATACACACAATTCGAGTAAGCTGGCGTGTGTGTGTGGGAGTTCTGTTGACCGCATCCTACATTTCCCTGGATTCTACTGCATTTTACTTATTCGAGTAAAGTGCATTTATTTAAGTAAAACTCAGTTTTACACATGTAAATGCTTTTTAAAATCAGGCCCTGTGTGTTCTCATAACATAAAACACTGAAGTGTGCGCTGGCAGTGTGGTGTTTGTCTCTGCTCATCGTATGTACTTCTGAATGGTGTGTAACTCTGCTCACCATGTGTACTTCTTAAGACAGAACACTGAAGCATGTTCTGAATGCATGGTGCATCTTTGCTCACCATGTACACTTCTAAAGACATAGAACATTGAAGCATGTTCTGGTTGATTGGTGCATGTCTCTACTCACTGCATATGTTTTTTGAAGACATAGAACATTGAAACATGTTCTAGTTTCCTGGCGTATGCTTCTGCTGTGTGTACTTTTAAAGACATAAAACACTGAAGCATGTTCTGGCAGCGTAGTGAGTGTCTTTGCTCACTATGCATATTTCTTTCAAAGAATATTGAAACAAATGCAGGCTGGGTGATGCATGTCTGCTTGCCATATGTACTTATGAAGACAGAACACAAACATGTACTGGTTTTGTGATGCATCTCCCTGCACACAGCATGTACATCTGAAGCTATAGAACACTGAAGTATGTTCTGGATAGGTGCGTGTCTTTGCTCATCATGTGTACTTCTGAAAATATATAATTTCAAAGCAGGTATTTGTTGCATGGTGTGTGTCTTGTTCATGAAATGTACTTATGAAGACAAAATACTGAAGCATGTTCTTGCTATATTATGATGCATCTTTCTGCTCACTGCATGTATTTCTGAAGATACAGAACATTGAAGCATGTTCTGGCTTCCTTGTGCATACATCTGAAGATATAGAACACTGAAGGATATTCTGGCTGTGTCATACTCATCACATGTACTTTTGAAGACAGAACATGGAAGCATGTTCTGTATGCATAGTGCATGTCTCTGCTCACTATGTATACTTCTGAACACATATAACCTTGAAACAAATACTGGATGTATGCTGCGTCTCTGCTCACCACGTGTACTTCTAAAGACATAGAATGTCTAAGCATGTATACGCTGTGTGGTGCATGTGTCTACTCATGAGATGGAATTCTGAAGACATAGCACACTGAAGCATGTTCTGGCTGCATGGTACATGTCTTTGCTCACTATGTATACTTCTGGAGACATAGAACATTGAAATGAATACTGGCTGTGTGGTGCTTGTCCCTGTTTGCCACATGTATTTATGATGACATAGAACACTGGAGCACTTTCTGCTTGTGTGATGTAGGTCTTTTCTTGCCACATGTACTTCTGAAGAGATAGAATATTGAAGCATGTTCTGACTAGGTGGTGCATGTCTCTGCTCACAGCGCATGCTTTTGAAAGACATAGAACATTGAAGCATGTATTGGCTGGGTGGTGAATTTTCTGCTCACTGCATGTATGTCTGAATCTGCAGAATATTGAAGCATGTTCTGGCTGCGTGGTGCATGTCTCTGTTCACCATGTGTACTTCTGAAGACACAGAACATCGAAGCATGTATTCTTTGTGTGGCGTGTGTGCCTGCTCGTGAGATAGGATTACTGAAGACACAGAACACTGAAGCATGTTCTGGCTGCATGGTGTGTGTCTCTGCTCATCATGTATGCTTCTTAAGACAGAACACTGAAGCATGTTCTGGCTGTGTGATGTGTGTCTCTGCTCATCATGTATACTTCTTAAGACAGAACACTGAAGCATGTTCTGGCTGTGTGATGTGTGTCTCTACTTGTTGTATGTTCTTCTGCCCTCTTTTCCTCTAAATGTCTATAAATCACTCCTGACTGCTCTGGAAGTTCCAGGGCAGAGCTGCAGAAATAAGCACGTTTCATGGAGACAGTTCAAAGTGCTTCTTTTTAATAAGATTATTTCCAGATGAAAAAATGTTACTTCATGCTGAACGCTCTTTTCCAAGCTCCAAGGAGGGTGCCAACAGTTTTCAGCACAAACTGCCTCTAATAACTTTGAGAAAGTAAATCCCAGAAATTCAATGAAAGCAGCATCTTCAGCCTAGAAGCATTTGCCAAATAATCTGTGTCTATTTGCCAGACTGCTGTAATGAACTTTAGCCAGACTGTTCACTAATGGTACAGTTCACCATTACTTTGGGCTGATAATGTCTGATAGTTTGAAGGCAGTGAAGCAATTTGACAAGAGCCGGAGTGAGTAACAATCAGTGTAAGTGAGTTACAATCAGCCGGAAAAAGGAAGTGATAATGCCCCTGTATAGGTCTTTGGTGAGGCTTCACCTGGAGTATTGTGTTCAGTTTTGGAGACCATATCTCAAAAATGACAGAGACAAGATGGAAGCAGTCCAGAAAAAGACAATCAAAGTGAAAGCCATATGAGGCAAGACTGAAGGGCCTCAATATGTATCCCCTGGAGGAGAGGAAAGACAGGGGAGATATGATACAGACTTTTAAATACCTGAAAGGTATTAATGATGCATGGGAATCAAACTTTTTCCAATGGAAAGGAAGCTGTAGAACTAGGAATTATGATATTTATTTATTTAGGGCTTTTTTATACCGACATTCATGATACCAATCATATCATATCGGTTTACAAGAAACAATGGTGAAAAAAACATTAACATCAACATGAACAATAGGCGAAGAGAACAAGTGAACGAAAGTTACAATAAAACAGGGGTACATGAACTGGGAGGAGGAAGAGCCAGAGACATGGCTAAATCAGCGATAAATAGTATCTAGACTTAATTCAGGATTATAATAAAACATGTACTCAGGGACTGGATTATTTCAAATATATATGATATATATGAAACTCCAAGGGGATAGACTCAGGAACAATGTCAGGAAATATTTCTTCACGGAAAGGGTGGTGGATGCCTGGAATGCCCTCCCAAAAGAGGTGGTAATGGAATTGAAAAGGGCAGGAGACAAATACAGAGGATCCCTGTTGGCTTGAGAATGAAAATGAAGAAACAGGGCAGCTTGTGGTAACTTTCGTAACATTTCTGCAATGGGGTAATCTGCATGGAGTGGCAATTACATCCTAAAGAAAACCAGTAGAGAAGACTTTCACGGAACAGCAAGTAAAACCCTAAACTACTTGCTGGGCAGACTGCTTAGAGTATTTGGGTATTTATTTGCTATCGTTTATTATGTTACTATGAGGGTGCACATCAGAGGAGGGTATGTCATCTTCCCTCCCTTCCCGGGTCCGAGTGTGCTACCTTCCTGGCATTCCAGGACATGACTGGCCCGAATGGAACGGGGATTTCAACTCTGATCTCACATCCAATATTGTTATGACCCAAGCCACAGGGCTGGGTCCTAGCCCAGCTGTTTTATAAGAGATCTTGAATGCCTGTGTGATGGGAGGAATTTTGCCACAGTCATGTGATCTCATCTAACCGAGGATGAAACGCCATGTCTGAATGCTGCTGTACAACAGTCTTCATACTACATATTCCAGTCTGCAGATGGCAACAGAACTAGAACTGACAGGTTGCTTAAAATGATGATGACAACAAAGTTTTGCACAGGTTTCTTCATCTCGAATTATAGATCATTTCATCTTCTTGTGGCTCTGTTTATATTCCTGTGTGTTCAATGGCACTAAATCACCCCGGAAATGCTCCAGGTCTGGGCCTTGCTGGAAGCTGTCGGTCCATGGCAACAAAAAGCAGTTTCAGTCATGAAAGAATTTCGCAGAAAAGGTGCACAGGAATACTACGGTTCTGCTAACAAACAGGTAAGAAAAGAACTGCAGAGCAATTCCTGAGAGCCCTAAACACCTCCCTCCCCAGTGTTCCTTGGGAGCACTGGTAGGGCCTGTGCATGGAGACATCTGTGCTGTGCCAGAAAGTACAGTGCCACCCGACCATGCCACGTTTCAATATCTCATGGAAGCGGTGGAGCTGGGGCTGAAATTGCCTTAGGCCCTGCAGCCCCCCCTAGGGCCAGCACTGGCCCAGACCACATTCCTAGTCCAGAAAAAAAAAAGTGACAAGGATTATTCAAGAGTTCTCTTGTTTTCACTCGACAAGAATTCCAATTTTACAAACTAATTTTTGAGGATGAGTTGAGAAATTCTGTTGGATACCAAGGTTGATGATTTTCTGTTACGTTTTTTATTTCGCCTTTGGGCTAGAGCCATAAGTTTTATGGGAAAATAGCCAATGTTTCAATTTTGGGATATATTGATATCGTTTTATCAGGAAAAGTCATTTTTTGGAATTTTGGACCAGATCCTTAAGTTTTATGGCAAAATATTACTTTGGGTTCTAGCTTTTCTATAGATATTTATTTATTTTATATATTTATATTCCACTTTTTGCACTTTTTTCAGCGCTTCAAAGTATACCTATCCTGTACTGCTGTAGGTTGAATGGCTCTGGAGATAATGTGCACATGGGAAGACAAGCCCCAATTAATGCCGGCCCAGTCTATTCTGGCTGGTGCCACCCTCAAAACCAGGTCTAGGTGGCTGCCTTGTTTACTTAGTTCTTCCACCAGTTCTGAGCAGAAGGAAAAATAGTGAGGTCAATATTAAAAATTGCACAAATTATGTCTACATCGCAAGTTTGACTATAGTCAGTCAAATTTTCCATTTAGCCAGATAAATCATTATCTGGCTATAATTTAGCCAGATAAAAAAAGAGATGTTCTGGGGAGGGGTTTAGTTATCCGGCTAACTTAGCTGAATTTCAGATATATCTAGCTAAGGTAGCCAGATAACTTAAGACCTGTTTCAAAGCAGGCTGAAAGTTATCCAGCATTGTGTGGCCAGATAACTAGCCACTTAACTGGATATTTTCAAAGATATCTGGTTAACTAGCGCTCCTTTAAAAACCAAACACAAAGCACACAGTCGTGGGCCTCCCAGTTCGAGTCCCATTCCATCACAAACATTTAAACCCACCCACTGGCCAAGACCCACCTCCCCAATACCTTGATTTGTCTAAAATGAAATAGATCTAAGCACTGGCCTGGCCCAGCCCTCCCTACTCACTAAATATAGCTTAACTATGGCCTTCTCAGCCCCCCCCCCCCAAACAACCCCTTCACATTGCTACCCTCCTCCCAAATCCTGCCCACTCACTCGGTACCTCAGTCATGGCTCCCTTTTCACTGCTGGGATCGCAGTTCAATGCAATCCTGGGCACTTCCAGGTCAAGTTATCCAGCTAATGCTAGCCAGATAACTTGCCCCTAAACGGCCTACTGAACATGATTCCTAGTATTCATAAGCCTGGGTGTGCTACAGGATGTGTATGTTCTCCTTTGTTTTTCTAGTGAGGGCTTTGTTCGCTCCCTGCCCCAGGGCTTTCTGATGCATTTTGTCAATCCCTTAATACCCTAATGATGAAGTGCTTGCTTATAAATCCAAGATCTATCTTGCTTTGGGCCTTATTCAAGACTTTTTCTGAGACACGACTGCTACAAGGCATATAACTTTGCATATTAGAAACCTGTGGTGTTAGAACCACATTTAGGTCCCAGGGTACATGTGGCTTCACAACTGGTGGTTTTGTATGCCATAAGCCTTTCATGAACTTGGACACTAAGGGATGAATGAATATTGGCTTACTCTCAATTTGGGCATGGTAAGTTGCTATGGCCCGAGATGTACTCTCACGGATGAGCTGGCAAGACCTGAAGTAGAAAGAGTGAGTAAGCAGGTTAGTAACTCTGGGTTTGCATGTGAATGGATCCAAAGTAATGTGACGACACCATGCGGAAAATATTTTCTATTTAAAACCATAGGCTTTTCTAGTTGATGGTTTTCTGGTGGACAGCATAATGTCCTCAATCTCTTCAAGTAGAGAGATTTTGGCAATTTTTTAACGCTCAGCATTCAAGCTGTCAAGTTGAGGGAGGAGAGGTTTGGATGAAACATATGTCCCTCTTCTTGATTTAATAATGATGGATCTGATCCAAGAAGGATGAAAGGACTGATGGACAGCTGTACCAGATATGCGAACCAAACTTATCTGGATGATACTGGAACTATGAGGATCAGCTGAGCTCAATTTTTTTTTTTTTATAACTTTTTGTACCATTCTGGCTATCAGCGGTATCAGTGGAAAAGCATACATGAGATTTGCATTCCACTCAAGCAAAAAAGCATCCTGAGTAGAGCTGAGTTTGCTGGGAAGAATGGAGCAAAACTTTTCCAGTTTTCTGTTTTGCTCTGTTGCAAAAAAAAAAATAAATAAAATGGCTGGAAGTTCCCATCAACTGAATAGTTTGTTGGCTTTCGATTGCTTTACAGATAGGGTTGCCAACTGCCCTGTTTTGAACCGATCAGTCTGCTTTTCTGTTTACCTATACCGTGTCCGATCAGAAGTACTATCCAGTCACTGAAAACCTTGCTACTGAGGCAGGCACCTTCTTTCCCCTATGGCCCTGTTTATAGATGGGGGGAGGGAACCAGGGCAGAACCAGCAGCAAGAGAGCTGCAGCCCTGCCCTATCTCCTCTCTCCGTGCTGTGATTGGCGGCTGTGGGAGTGGGGGTGGGATCTCACCTGGGCACTCTCCTTAGCAGCTGCTCTGCGGCTCTTCCCCCGCCTCCTCTCTTTACTGTGTCTGTTTGCTGTGGCAAGAGGGGCCAGTGGCACGGCTCAGTCTTTCCCTCCTCCCGGCTGCTCTAGCAGCACTTCCTGCAGGAGAGAAAGAAGCACAGAGGAAGCAGAAAGAAAGGGATGGGAGAAAAATGAGAGGCACAGGGAATGGAGAAAGAAGTGGGTAGGCACAGGCTGGAGGGGATGTAAATCGTGGCGAGTGGGGGTGAAGATTTCTGTCGTGGCCGAAGTGCATGTTAAATAAATGAAGCCTTGTTTGACTAGGCAGCAAGTTTTCTGATGTTATTTGCCCACAAGACACAAAATTTATATATGCCCTACCCTCTAGAATAGTGACTCAAGTTTCAGCATCAACAAATTAAATTCAGCAAGTAGGGATTAAAATAATAAAATGACTTTTTATTTAAAACAGTACTTTTCATTAAACATATTACTCAACTGTCATATCTAATAAACTGGGCGATGCACAGCAGAAGTGCGGAGTAAAGAGCACACACATGTAAGTCAATGCAAAAAAAGAGAATGTGCGGCTCGCTAAATTAATAAAGGCACTGTTCATTTCGTGCAAAGAAAATCTTCCTTTGTTACTTATAATTAAATAAAATTGATGGTTTCACGTATTGAACAGTGCCTTTATTAATTTAGCGAGCCGCGCATTCTCCTTTTTTGCATATCTAATAAACACATAAAGTATATCATAAGCATATATCATTTAATTGTTCTTTTTTATAACTAATTGAATATATAGATTTTTCTAGAAATTCTAATAATCATGGACCGTTAGCAAAAACACTGTCAGATAAGTAATTTATTAATCAAGTTCAATGCAGTATTCTTGTTTATTAATTTGTATTGTTATAACAGTCTGGTATTCTAAGAACTGATACTTTGTGTCCATTTTCTTTTCATAGCATCAGCCTACTTGTACGAAGAAGTCCTATTTGAGAGAAGTACTTTATTTCTTTCTTGCTCGCTTTGTTCTTCTTTCTCTCTTTTATATGTCCTTATGTTATTTTGTAACTATGAGCTCATGACTGGCTACTGGTGAAAGAAGCTATTGTAGCCAAAAGATCTTCATTCAAAAATTGGAAGAAAGATCCAACAGAGGAAAATAGGAAAATGCATAAATATTGGCAAGTTAAATGTAAGACATTGATAAGACAAGCTAAGAGAGAATTTGAAAAGAAGCTGGCCATAGAGGCAAAAACTCAGTAAAAACTTTTTAAAATATATCCGAAGCAGAAAGCCTGTGAGGGAGTCAGTTGGACCATTAGATGATCGAGGGGTTAAAGGGGCACTTAGAGAAGATAAGGCCATCGCGGAAAGATTAAATGATTTCTTTTCTTCAGTGTTTACTAAAGAGGATGTTGGGGAGGTACCCATACTGGAGAAGGTTTTCATGGGTAATGATTCAGATGGACTGAACCAAATCACAGTGAACCTAGAAGATGTGGTAGACCTGATTGATAAACTGAAGAGTAGTAAATCACCTGGACCAGATGGTATACACCCCAGAGTTCTGAAGGAACTAAAAAATGAAATTTCAGACCTATTAGTAAAAATTTGTAACCTATCATTAAAATCATCCATTGTACCTGAAGACTGGAGGATAGCTAATGTAACCCCCATATTTTAAAAGGGCTCCAGAGGAGATCCAGGAAATTACAGACCGTTTAGCCTGACTTCAGTGCCAGGAAAAATAGTGGAAAGTATTCTAAACATCAAAATCACAGAACATATAGAAAGACATGGTTTAATGGAACAAAGTCAGCATGGCTTTACCCAAGGCAAGTCTTGCCTCACAAATCTGCTTCACTTTTTTGAAGGAGTTAATAAACATGTGGATAAAGGTGAACCGGTAGATGTAGTGTACTTGGATTATCAGAAGGCATTTGACAAAGTTCCTCATGAGAGGCTTCTAGGAATAGTAAAAAGTCATGGGATAGGTGGCGATGTTCTTTCGTGGATTATAAACTGGCTAAAAGACAGGAAACAGAGAGTAGGATTAAATGGACAATTTTCTCAGTGGAAGGGAGTGGGCAGTGGAGTGCCTCAGGGATCTGTACTGGGACCCTTACTTTTCAATGTATTTATAAATGATCTGGAAAGAAATACGTTGAGTGAGGTAATCAAATTTGCAGATGATACAAAATTGTTCAGAGTAGTTAAATCACAAGCAGATTGTGATAAATTGCAGGAAGACCTTGTGAGGCTGGAAAATTGGGCATCTAAATGGCAGATGAAATTTCATGTGGAAAAGTGCAAGGTGATGCATATAGGGAAAAATAACCCATGCTATAGTTACACAATGTTAGGTTCCATATTAGGTGCTACTACCCAAGAAAGAGATAGTGGATAACACATTGAAATCATCAGTTCAGTGTGCTGCGGCAGTCAAAAAAGCAAAAAGAATGTTGGGAATTATTAAAAAGGGAATGGTTGAATAAAACGGAAAATGTCATAATGCCTCTGTATCGCTCCATGGTGAGACCGCACCTTGAATTTTGTGTACAATTCTGGTCGCCGCATCTCAAAAAAGATATAATTGCGATGGAGAAGGTACAGAGAAGGGCTACCAAAATGATAAAGGGAATGGAACAGCTCCCCTATGAGGAAAGACTAAAGAGGTTAGGACTTTTCAGCTTGGAGAAGAGACGGCTGAGGGGGGATATGATAGAGGTGTTTAAAATCATGAGAGGTCTAAAACGGGTAGATGTGAATCGTTTTTTTTTCTCTTTCGGATAATAGAAAGACTAGGGGCCACTCCATGAAGTTAGCATGTGGCACATTTAAAACTATTCGGAGAAAGTTCTTTTTCACTCAATGCACAATTAAACTCTGGAATTTGTTAGAGTATGTGGTTAGTGCAGTTAGTATAGCAGTGTTTAAAAAAGGATTGGATAAGTTCTTGGACGAGAAGTCCATTACCTGTTATTAATTAAGTTGTCTTAGATAATAACCACCGCTATTACCAGCAATGGTAACATGGAATAGACTTAGTTTTTGGGTACTTGCCAGGTTCTTATGGCCTGGATTGGCCACTGTTGGAAACAGGATGCTGGGCTTGATGGACCCTTGGTCTGACCCAGTATGGCATGTTCTTATGTTCTTACTAAGTGCATGCCCTTATCTGTTTCTTTTATGCATTTCCTTCTCTCTTTCTTCTGTACTGTAGTTTGCCTCAGTGGCTGTTCTCGCTCTTTTCCTCCTCCTTCTTTTCTTTTTACTTACTATCCTAAGCTTTAACCAAATCAATAACAAAAACTAACTCACTTAACTGATTTTAAAATCTTCTGCATACTAAATCAGTCATATTCCTTCAGTGTATATATGTCCGCAACAACTTATTATAATGTATTGATACAAACTAAAGAAAACAAAATATAATTAGATGACCCTATTCTCAGAGAAAGTAACATTTTTTCTCTATTCATTCATACTCTCAATCTTTTCTAATGGTTTCTGCTGCTTTTATATCATGTGCTTCTCTTGAGATTAATACTTGGGAATCCTGTTGCACACCTTCACTGATTCCTCCGTAAATTATTCTTGAGCATGCAGCTTTTCTTTGACTGTTTCCTCCTTAGCTGTTGTCAGCTAGCACTGGATTAATTGTATGCTCAGGAAGGTTTCTTTAAAACACAATGTCTTTAGCTGCTCATTTCTTTTTAACAACACTTATTATGGGCACCACATACAATGCGCTCAATAAAAGAGTCTTTTTTTTTTTTTACTTTTCGGGACCTCGGACTTAATATCGCTATGATATTAAGTCGGAGGGTGCACAGAAAAGCAATTTTTACTGCTTTTCTGTGCACTTTCCCGGCGCTGGCTGCACATTTTCCTTTCTGTATCCCGCCATTTGCATGTTGAAGGCGCTATTAGGTGCCGCGGGTTGGACGTGCGTTTTCCTCCCCTTACTGAATAAGGGGTAAGGGAAAACGCGCGTCCCAGAGCGGGCTAACAGTGCGCTCCATCAGAGCGCACTGTATCGGCCTGAATGTTCCTTACCTTTTCTGGCAACACTGAATAAAATAGCCTCACACACATCGCACATTCATTCTCTAACACACTGACTGTTCTGTCTCTTTTCAGTGCTTTTGTAACGTTTTTTTCAGGCCTGTGAGCAGAGCTCTGTGACAGTAGGTCTGCTCAGTTCAACATCAGGTCCCTTTCTGTTGCATTCAGTAACTGTCTTTTGCTTACATGGGGGTGTGGTATACTGCTCTTGCTGATGTCATCCTGGGAAATAGTATCCAAGTTAAATGATTGCTCTTGTGTTCCTTCCCTGCCTGCTTTATCTCTATTTTGGCTGGAGATAATTTTTAATATGCTTGAAAATCTTTACTAATGTTTTTGCTTTGCGCCGGGTCCCTGCACTGCGACAGGGTTTTATATAGATGTGCCAGCCCCATTACTGGTTGTCAGGGAAGCCATTGCTAAGGTGCCATGGTTACAGCTTTGATCCTCGGATGCGGTTGTCATGGAAGTGCTACTTCCACGGCAAAGCTTTGGGTTGTGCTAATCTGGTGCTCAGAAGGTACCAACATGATAAAAACTTTATTGTTAAACATTGTTCTAAAAATTCTCTCATTTATTTTAAAAATATTCTTTATAATTATGCACGTCAGCCTCTGTCGACGTTTATTCTCTGCTACCCTCTTAGCTCTTTCTGTCAGGGACACCATTTATTTCTTTTAAAGTTATCACTTCTGCAACCTGACCAGTGTTTAGGCAGGGGTCCTCAGGTGGTCACTACTCCAATTTCATAAGTTTTGGGTGGTTTTAGGTAGGGGTTTATCCTTTAACTACCTCCTGTTTCCAAGGAGATAGGGCTGGTCTTGTGGCCAGGGTCCTCTCACCTGTCCATCACCTTCCTTTTCTTAAAATCTTGTTTAATTTTATTTTTAATTAAATAGGTAGCCTATCTCCTGGACTCTGCTGACATCACTGGTGACATCAGCTAGTTTCTCCTCTATACCAACTGCACATCTTTAATTAAAATTGTGGTGGCTCTACCAGGGGTGCTCACAGTCTGTTCTGGGCATATCACAGCAGCAGCGATCCTGTTAGTTCTCATTTTCCAGTCATGTTGAGGCTTCTCTTCTTTGTTCAGCCTCTCTTCCTCACCACTCCTCTCATACCACCAAGCCTCTAGCCTCTGTCAGTCTCTTGTAGTTATGCAGGGAGCTATCATGGGCCCCTGTGTTGCTGCTGACTTTGCTTCTGGCTTCAATACTTCAGGCCCCAGGTAAATGTTATTTTATTTTTTGGGTACCCCCTTTACAGGGAGATAGAGAGGAAACTGCACAGGCTGGATAAAAGAGCTGAAGAAGTCACATGAAAGGAAGGAGGGAGAAAGGGGGGCATTGGGAATGAAGAAGGAAAAGAGATAGAAGAGGATATGGGGCTGGAGGGACAGACACAGAGGATGGAGGACACAGGGGATGGAGGAGGGAGAGAGTCAACAGGGCACAGGCGATGTTGGAGGAAGAGAGAGTAGGATCACAGGACAGCCCTATCGGCTACCTTATTCAATGTGTACATGTTGCCTCTGTGTCAACTACTTTCGGGTCTGCAGCTCAACTATTACATCTATGCAGATGATATTCAGATCGTTATACCAATAAATGACTCTCACGAGAAAACCTTCAAAATTGCTAATATTTATCTAAATATCATTAGACAATTACTAAAACAAATGAAACTGAGCCTCAACTGTGAAAAAACAGAAATTATGTTGTTAGAACGTAAACTAACTCCATGTGATCAATGCAAAGTTTTTAACATGGAAAATGTTTCCATTTCTTTAGGGAATAAAATTAGAGACCTAGGCATGTGGCTTGACCCCGAATTTACACTAAAATAACACATTTCCACAAAGATACAGGAAGGTTATCATAAATTATTAATTCTTAGGCACTTAAAACCCTTACTGAACCATGATGAGTTTAGAACTGTTCTCCAAGCGTTGCTATTCACCAATAAGACTATTGCAATTCTTTATTATTTGGTCTTCCACAGTCATCACTTAGACTATTGAAGGTTTTGCAGAATTCTGCTGCCAGGCTCCTTTCCGGTAGTAACAAAAGAGATCATATCACCCCTGTCCTTTCCGCATTACATTGGCTTCCAGTCGAATATAGAATTAAATTTATGACTTTAAGTTTGATACATAAAGCAATCTATGCAGAACAAGTAGACTGGATGAATGCAATTATACGCATACATACCCCTCAGCGAAATTTGCGTTCAGCGGGTAAAGGACTCCTTAGATTCCTTCTATCGCTACTGCCAAACTTACCTCTGTCAGGGAAAGGGCTGTTTTATTAGCTGGTCCAGGTCTATGGAATTTATTACCCGTTGAATTAAGGCTCCAGAGAGATTTAAAAGAATTTAAGAAAGCACTAAAAACGTGGATGTATGTACAAGCATTTCAAGTAGAAGTCAGCCAGTAATGATTGAAGCAGTTTTATTGATGTTTTCAGGGAGGTTAACACATCTTCTTAGGAATTCGCCATCACAAGCCAGTCCTCCAGGTATGGGAAGACTCTGATGCCTTGTTACAGATGCGCTGCTACTACCACTAAGCATTTGGGGGCCGATTTTAAATGTTACACGCGCGGGGTACATTTATGCGTGCTACCCGGCGCGCACAAATGTACACCCAATTTTATAACATGTGCGTGCTGCCGCGTGCATGTTATAAAATCCAGGGTTGGCACGCGCAAGGGGGTGCACACTTGTACACCTTGCGCACGCCAAGCCCAAGGGGAGCCCCGATGGCGTTCCCCGTTCCCTCCAAGGCCACTCCGAAATCGGAGCGGCCTCGGAGGGAACTTTTCTACCACTCCCCCCCCACCTTCCCTTCCCCTTTCTTAACCACCCCCCAGCCCTAACTAAATCCCCCCCTATCTTTGTTGCAGAAGTTACGCCTGCCCGAGGCAGGCATAACTTGAGCTCGCCAGCCCGAGGCAGGCATAACTTGCGCTCGCCAGCTGGCTGCCTCGTCCCTGGACCGCCCATTTTTGAAAGCCCCGGGACATGAGCGCATCCCGGGGCTTGCACGCACTGCCGAGCCTATGCAAAATAGGCTCGGCGCACGCAGGGGTAGGTTTTCGGGGATTACGCGCTTAACCCTTTGAAAATCTACCCCTTGGTGAATACCTTTGATGCTGCTGACAGACCAAAGGGGAGCACTCTGGACTTTTAGTAGGAGGTGTCCATTATGAAGCTTAAATAATGCCAGTGTGTGGATGGTTGGAAATATGATCATAAGCCTCCTTCAAATTGCCTTTCTGGATGAAGAGAAGTATCATGTGGAGAGAGGTTATTTTTAATTTCTTCTGGAGTATATGCTTATTTAGGCTTCTGAAATCCAGGGTGGGTCTTAATCCCCCAGATGTTTTGGGTATAAAGAAGGAACATGGTAATGAGGAGAAACAGATTCTATCACCCACTGCTGGAGGAGGAATTCCACTTCCAGGTGGAGTTGCATCAAATGAGATGGATCCAGATTGAAGGCTGAGCAATGAGGCTGCAATGCAAGCAATGCAAACGGTATCCAGACTCCACAATCTTGAGAAGTCAGCGATTCTGTAATAAATCTGCTGTTAGTTAGACTGCAGAGTTAGAAATCTATAGTGAAAGCTCCGTGAGGAGTAGCAATCTGTTATATCTGTTAAGAAAGCTGGGTGTAGATGGGAGGAGCAATCTGAATGAATGGCTCCTAAGAAGGAGGAGTCAGCTATCTTGTAGTGTCTCAGATTCTGTTATATTCCGCTATGCTGGTAGTTAGCAAACTGTTATGAATCTGAGATAGTAGTGGTGAATCCCTGGGCTGGTGGCAGATGACCACGCCCCCGGGAGGATATCCTGAGAGGGACCACTGGCTAGGCTTGAGTATGGAGACAGACACACATTAGTTCTTTTATTAAACAGGTTTTGGAAACCACCAGAGGTGGCAGTAGTGAGCTGATATGCCCGGCAGGGCTGTAGACCCTCAGGCACTGGAACCACGATCCAGGATGGCTGAGCTGTTGAGAAACTGTAGAAAGTGGGTAGGTAGAGTAGACAAGGTTCATGAACAGAACTAGATGACAAAACTCACATAAGGTCTCAAGGAAGCTCAGGAGCTGGAAAGGTTTAGGCCCTCGAGGAGTGAGTACCTGGTTCCAGGGAAAGCTCTGAGAGAGCGATTGTAACTCACAATTGTTTGTAGCAACAATAGCTTCCAGGCAGTAGAGAATCTTCAGAATGTTCAGGAACATGGGCCCTCTAGGAGCGAGTACCGGTTCCTATCAGTAATCTGAAAGTAAAGAAAAGAGCGAGGCCCCAGAGGAGCGGGTACTTCTGGTAAGGTCGAGGAGGCAGAGTAGCTTGGGAGTAAAGCCGAAGCAATCCCCTTGCTAACTCGATTAGATAGTGATTTAGAGACCTTTAAATATTGGAAGCGGATGACGTCATCTCAGGGGGACGCCCCTGAGGTTCGCGCCCTTGCTGGTACTTCAATCAGAGCGCACGCACCCTAGGTCATCAGGCAACATGGCTGATCTGCAACGTCGAGCCGGTCCGGGGACGCCAGAGGGAGACGGCATGGAGACGCCGCGGCAGCCAGCCGTCCATAGTCGCCACAGAGGTAAAGAGGGTGGAGTGAGGGCATCGAGCAGCGACGGACGCAACAGATTCTTGGTGATCTTGAGTCATTACTCCAGGAAGTTTTGGATCCTTCCCTTTACTGGAGAGAATTGTTGCTGGATTTGGAGTTTGGTCAAAAACTTTGCCCAGGCTTGGACTGGACTTGCTGAGCTGCTTTAGGCTGATGCCGTTCACACAGTCTAGTGTGTGCCAAAAGCTGCGGCTGTTGTGGAAGGAGAGGCTGCATCTTTGAAACTGCCGGAAGGGGCATCTCTGCAATTACTGTCTTTTAAAAGAGTGGAAAGATTGCCTTGAAGAAGGATGCTCCAGTGCATCAACGGAGACTTGACTGCCACATGTAGCTCCTCTATTTGAGCAACTGTTTCCCTAAGCATTTTGCTGAAAAGGTGGTCACCTTGGCATGGAACATCCACCAACTTGTCATGAAGATCATTGTGGAGGCTACTGGCTCTCAACCAAGCCATGCAGCATGCTTCAATGGAAGTTGTCGAGGAACATACTGTGGTGTTGAATGCCTTGTAATTGGAACAATGTTGTGTGTCCTAAAGCTGAGCCTGAACTGTGGCCCCTCATGGGACTTCCCCCCGTGGGCGTGGTCAGCTGCCACAGTGTCCAAGGTTCCACCCAAAACCTACAAAAAATAACACCTTGTAACTGAGGCACAGGAAATAGTATTTTCCTACATTTTCAGAGAATGTCATGGATTGGGATAGCTGCTGTCTCTGGAGTATCTAAATTTTGGAAGAGACCAAAGACCTTTGTATGGAGATCTTTATCCTTGAGCACATTGACTCCTAGCACTTTTTCCAAGTTTTCTAGAAATCTGGCATATGTGGCTCTGGGAGGAGGTCAGAGGGAATTCTCATTGACCTTTCTTCAGAATTTGAAGGTGAGAGAACATTAATCCAGGATCCCAATGATGAAATAGGTGACTGAGGAGGGGTCTTTGGTAATCTCGGAGTATTCTCCTGATGTATATCCTCAGATTGACTGGATTCCGCTGCAAGAAACTGCCATGGGCTAGAACCAACTGGCAGAGATTCTATGCGAACCGGAGATATTGGGACTTCTTGTGGGAGTATATACGATATCCTGGAAAGAAGAAGTTGGAAAGTACCCTCCTTTTCTTTAACCATCATAAAGAAATATTTCACCAACTGTGCTATTTGGTCGAAGTGCTGATGTGCCCTTTGTCCTGGCATAGATGATGAAATATCCTCTTCTGATACAACTATGGAATCCTACATATCTTCTGGGCTCTGCAAAATTTGAACTGGAGGCTGATTAGACATGAGATGTACTAAAGAGCAAATGGGATTTGGTGTCTCTGAGCCTTTGTTCCATTAATTAGTCTTTGATCCATTAATTTTGTTGGTGTTAGGGCTCTCGTAATCGGTGGGGGGTAAACGTATTGAATCCCCGTCTGCTCCCATTAGAATCTTGTGTAATCTGAGTATGATGACTGGCGTGGGTGTGAGCCCTTTATGCTAGGGCATAGTTGACGCAGCCTCGTAGGTGAACCTACAAGGCCTACACAGACAGCTGGCAAACGAGCACCGATGCAGAACAGGCTGGAGTTTCACCTATACCAGCTGCATCCTGTTAAGCGCCATGCCATTTTTTATGATGCTTATGGCCAGGGAGACAAGAATACTTAGATTTTGGTAGAAAGCATAATTTTTTATTGAACAAAATAAGTATTCTTGGAAGATGCTGATGCCATGCCTCTGACAAACTGACTATCAGCATCTCATTGTGTACCGGAAGTGATCCTTCTTTTATAGATAACATACAATATTGTGGAAGATTCTAGTGTGCGTGACTGCCTTAGAGAATAATTTACATTGGTTGTCATGTCAACAGCATGATGTGAATATCCCTGAACTGCCCTGATTACTTCTCCCAGGTGGAGCCCATTTACCATCACTCTCTAGATAGTCCTTTGTTCTGTTAGAATCTTGTTCGTCAGGGTAATTAACACATCTGTGGCTGTGTTTATAGAAACCTCTGAGAAAGAATGCCTCTTATTGTGAAGGATAGCCTAAAGTTCCCGCCGTTGGTTTCTGCTTTGTTTGACCCTATGATTAGGCGTCACCTTATGGAGCCAGCTTGACTGCCTGTGCAGATATCCTAGGAATTCTGCAAGTCATTCTCAGCAAGTCACTTTGAGGTCATATAGGCTAAGAGAGCAGAGGATGCTGGGTCGGTGCTAAGAATATAAAAATTGACAAATGGAGTCAAATCCATGGTTTATCTAGCTCAGTGTCCCATCTCTGACAGTGGAAAGCAGCAGGTGCTTAGAGAAAGTGTAGAAGAAACCAGGTACATGTATCCAGTTTCCAGCAATCATGGTTTAGGGATGCTTGGAACCCGGGGTGACATCCCTGTTACATGATTGGACTAATATCTTGTTTTGTTTTTCAATTTCTTCCCTTTTATCTTGTCATCTTTGCTTTCCCCTCCCTAGATGGCTGCAGGAACCCTCAGCTAATCCTTTTTTAATCCCAATCATACTATTTGTCTCCACCATGCCCAGTGGCAATGAGTTTCACAGGTAACTCAGAAGTGTATGAAGAAATATTTCCTCTTGTTTCTAAGTGCGGTGCACGTCTGTGCATGCAGCAGATGCGTTAGCACCAGAGGGGATTCATTAGCTGTATGCTGACATAAAAGGCATGGGCAAGTTCCACCACAGTTTCCTTTCCATGGTATCTCGGTTCACTCCATATCAAGACTGAGGAATCAAAGGGGAGATAAGAGACTCCTTCCCTCTCTCCCCATAAAAACACAAAATTCATAAAATGTGCTGAAATGAGGCATCCGGTTCTGTCACTGTAGCATCATGCTATTCCAGGCCTGTGTTTTTTGTGTATTACAAAAATGTGGAAAGTGATGTTAAGTTTGATATGGTCTGTCCATCTATGTCACAGGAGTTGTCCAGACCATGGTACAGAACTATAGTGAAGTCCATAAACATCAAAAGGAGCGGAAACTGCTCTCCACAAACAATATGTAAATCACCACGGAGAGACAGAAGAATTAAATCAGTCCCAGAGCATCCAAATTTTTAAATATGCAGTATTTTTATTCATCAAATCGGCAACTCCATTGCTCAAAGATGCGGAATTAACTTAACACCGGGTCCCCCGACACGGACCCGTGTTTCGCCAAACGCGGCTGCGTCGGGGGGGAACAGTGAATTCTTTATGGCATTCAAACTAAAATAGAAGAAAAACTATTAAAGTATTTAGCGTAGAGACTGATAACAAAGGTGGATCCTATATTATCAAAACAATGAATACAGTATCACATCGATAAATATTTTTATGAACTCTATAAAAAGAGAGCAAACAGTGCTAATGCTATAGGATTTTAACCTAAATCAAATTCGAGTACAAATTCAAGTAAAGGCACCAAGCGGACACGAAAATCAAAACTTAGGAATACGTGCGAGTAACTATCCTAGAAATGATAGCGGGTTTTAAAATACATCATATATATTTTTAAACTAGTGAAAACTCGAACTTAATATAATAAATCAAATTTTATCTATTTTAACCTGTTCAAATTTATATGATTTAGAAATATCTAACAACCATAAAAATCTAATCGCATGTCAAGAACTATGGCGGGTTACCCTATGCCCACACTATGTCACTGAGACCGACCGCTGCTATTGGTCGGTCTCAGTGACATAGTGAGGGCATAGGGCCGTCGGCTGCCAGTAAACAAAATGGCGCCGACGGCCCTATGCCCTCACTATGTCACTGAGACCGACCAATAGCAGCGATCGGTCTCAGTGACATAGTGAGGGCATAGAGCCGTCGGCGCCATTTTGTTTACTGGCAGCCGACGCCCACACCCAGATCATCATTCCCGGACCCCCGCTGGACCACCAGGGACGTTTAGCAGGTCTTGGGGGGGTCAGGAGGGTGGGGGGTTGCAGGAAATTAATTTGTCAGGTCTTGGGGGGGGGGGTTGTAGGAAATTAAGTCGGCAGGTCTTGGGGGAGTCGGGGGGGGGGGGGGGGGGGGGGGGTTGTTAGATTTTTGTTTGGTTTTTTTTTAATATTCGCTCCATAAGACGCACATACATTTTCCCCCCACCTTTGGGGGAAAAAAGTGCGTCTTATGGAGCGAAAAATACGGTAATCTAATTCTCAGTCTGTCTCATCTACAGCTCTGCTGTGCTGGGAAACCTACACCTGGATATCCTTATACCATCTTGGTGAGACTGGTTCCCTTTGCCGAGGGTCCCTGGACTGCTACCTCTGGAGCAACTCACTACTGCCACCTCTGGTACATGCTGTAAAATAAAAGATAAAAGATAAAACTCTGTGTTTGTGTGTTCTGAGTCTAGCCCAGTACTGAGGCTCCCCACGGGCTCCTTCCCGTGGGCGTGGTCATCTCCCACAGTACCCAAGAATCCACTCAAACACCTCGAAACCATAACAGATATATGATGCCTTATGAGGTGGAGGCATTAGTGCTTCAGTCAGTCTGCTGGAAATGGGCTTATTGCCCACCTGGCTGTTTTGGGAGAGAGTTTGAGGAAGTAATAGTTTATCTTCTTTAGCAATAAGTAACAAGAGATTGCTATTAATGGGCAATTTCAAACTGCATATTGATGATTCAGGATGTGTCTTGGGAGATGAGTTTTTGGGTGCTATGTCTATTCTGGGTTTTTGGCAGATGATTACTGTTCTTACTCATGTAGGGAATCATACTTTGGACCTCATGACTTGCCTGTTTTTTTCTGACAAAATCTCGAACATTGTTGTTAATGCCATCCCTTGGTATGATCATTATTTGATTAGGTTTGACTATAGTTGAGTGTTTCATGCTCCTCCTCCTCTCATTCCTCATGCCCCTAGATTGTGGCGAGGTCTGGTGGATGTTACTAAATTTGAGGACCTCTGGCAGCAACTGAGTGTAACAGTGAATTATGACAATGTAATTTCATTGGCAGTTTCCCTTAATGTATCTCTGAGTACTGCAGTGGACCAGGTTGCATCATAGAAGAAAGTCCCTCAGACGACTAAAAAATAGATTTCTTGGTTTTCTCCAGAGATTATTTTTCTCTAAAGAGAGCTGTGAGAAAATGTGCGTGTAAATAGAGAAAATTTAAATCTCCAGATGGATAAGGAGGTATATTAATTGACACTTCAGAAGTACAAAATGACACTACTAGAAAGATAAAGGCCTCTTTGAATTAACCTCATGAAGTGTTTGCACATTTGGTAATCTGTTGCAAGTTGATTCTAGGGAGTCAATCAAGATAACTACTGACTGCAAGATTTTAGCAGACTATTCTGATACTAAGGTCAAGATTGCTTATTCAGTAGGTGAACAAGACTGGCACAGCTTCCCCTATTTCCAAAAGATGGGAAAATGTTCTGCCTGTATCACAGTACAGGTAAGTGATTTTTTTTTTTGACTGCAATGAAGGGGGGGCTATGTGTTAGATCTCTGCTCTGCAACAGGCCAATACAGTAAAAATTGCGGGTGAGCGCCCGCTCTCCTGTTCGCACGATTCAGTAAATTAATTTATTTAAATTAGGGCCCGCGGTAAAAAGAGGAGCTAGGGACAATAGCGCATCCCTAGCACCTCTTTTTGGACAGGAGCGGCAGCTTTCAGAGAGTTTGACAGTCGACGCTCAATTTTGCCGGTGTCGGTTCTCAAACAGCCACGGGTTCGGAAACCGGACGCCAGCAAAATTGAGCGTCCGGGTTTCAACTCGCGAGCCGTGGGCCCATTTACATTTTTTTTTTTTAATTTTTAACTATTTGTAACTTTTGGGACCTCCGACTTAATATCGCCATGATATTAAGTTGGAGGGTGTACAGAAAAGCAGTTTTTACTGCTTTTCTATGCACTTTCCTGGTGCCGAGAGAAATTAACGCCTACCTTTGGGTAGGCGCTAATTTCTGAAAGTAAAATGTGCGGCTTGGCTGCACATTTTACTTTCTGAATCGCGCGGGCATAACTAATAGGGCCATCAATATGCATTTGCATGTTGCGGGCGCTATTAGTTTCGGGGATGTTACCCCTTACTGAATAAGGGGTAAAGCTAGCGCGTTGAAAACGCGCGTCCAAATGCGGGTTAACAGAGCGCACTGTACTGTATTGGCCCGCAAGTTTGCTAAAAGTATCTAGGAAAGTACTGGGAGAATTTCTTTAATCTCTGATTAATAAGTTTTTGCAGGAGAACTGAATGCCTTTCTTTGAAGAAAGCATCTTTGGATGCTGGTGTTACGATTCTGCCCTCCTGGGCAGCTTCTACACTTTTTTTTTCTCCCCTGCCTTCTTCAGCAGCCCGGAGGTTGCCGAAGTTTTTCAGCACGGCTGTTGCCGTGCCGAGACTGCACATGCGGCAGGAGCCGCGCTATCGCTCTTCTAGGGGCCCGGAGGACGCTAGCATTCTACATTTAAGGTAGCTATTTTGTTTTTTTGGGCTGTACATGGCTTAGGACCAGAATATTTGAAGGGGATCATTCAGAATTATGTAGTTGCTAAAAGTTTGCATCCCAAGATAAAGATGATATTGTTTGTTCCATCTTTCTGACAAGTGCGGTTGCGGAAATTAGATCACGAATATTGTCAGTGATGGAGCCAACCCTGTGGATTTCTTTTCCATTTGCTCTTTGATTGGAGGGGGATTACCCTGCCTTTAGGAAAAAGATTAGTTTATTTTCTTTCAGAAGGCTTTTGGATAATGTATTTCAGATGGATTGCCTGATGTTGTATACTCAGATTTTGGTGTTGGTTTTATGTCAAGTTTTGTTTTTCTGTATTTTGTTTTATTTTGCAATCTGCTGAGAGCAAGCTTTTTATACCAGCAGGTTAGAAATGTTAATAAATAAATAAAAATAGAGCCTCCGTTCATTTTCCCACCACTGAGAACAAACTAATTGGAATGTAGTTTCCAACCTCCTCTCTGGTACCATTTTTATGAAGAGTGACAACACCCCCTCTTTCACTAGTCCTGATGCACCACTCATCTCCAAAGATCTATTGAATAGATCCATCAGCACACCTACCACAACCTCTTTGAGCTCTCAAAATAGGCTAGAATATATTTATTCTGGACCGATAGCTTGTCCTCTTGAAATTGTTCTAGTTCTGGACAAACCCTTCTATAGATCATGCAACATCTACCCCACTCCCATCTGTACCCTTGCTAATAACTGGCAGTCCCTTCTCTGCTTAGCACAGAGGGTCCGTTATAAGCGGACAACAAATTTGCATAAACTCCTTCTTCAGTAAATATGGAATAAAAGTATTTGCTCCAAATCAAATCAAAATCAAATTTATTTTTTATATACCAAAAGTTTAGTCATTCAAACGATAGTAAAATATATACGACAAAGTACAATTCATGTTTAAGATAAAATAGTGGATAACATTTGACAAAAAACCTGAGTAACAAATACAAATTTTTTATATATCTGACAAAGCAATAAAAATCAAAAAATAAAATTTAATCAATATTAGTTATGATTATAAAATCCTGACAGTTATTGTAGCAGAGATTAATTTATATAGATGCTATGTTAGAGAGCCAAGCTTTCAAATGTTGTCGGAAAACTAAATAATCGAGTTCTAATCAGAGCTCTCCTGGCAAAGCATTCCATAAGGAAGGTCCCATCTAGTAGAAAGCTGGTGAGGTTTTTTGATTTGATGAGTCTGCAGAAATTTTTCCTCTGTTCAAGTAACTCTGAAAAGTTCTCTCATAGCCTGGAGTCAAGATCTACTAAGGACTTGTTAAGACTTGCTGATGCAATTTTCTTTGTTAGTATTAACGTGCTTTTTTGGAGCCCTTTTTAATGTATTTTGTTTTGCGCTGTATATGTATTTTGTTTTTATGGATTTTATAGTTATGTTTATTTTTATGCAAATTATTATAAATGCATTTCCCAGTGCGAGAGACAGCTTGGTAAATAAACTTTGCCAGCCCTGGCTTTAGTAAATGTGCCTCCACGTCCCTTGCCCTGGTTGAAAACAATTTAGTTTTTCCTTTTCAGCTAACGCTTCCATACAAGAGCATATGTGCCAATAAAAAGGCTCACCGCCCGGGTGTAGAACAGGTACAGTTGCTAGCTCATCATAATCAGATAAACCACTTTCTTTTACATTTAGTCTCTGTCTAATAATGTCAGCTTATTGATGAGGTCCTCTCCAGAGAAAACTCAGAATGAGGTTAGTGCTCTGCTTGTACTGTAGTGTTAAAGAGAGAAGTGAACAGACATGAATCTAGAGCAGGAAAAGACTGGCAAACCAGAGGCCTTCGTTCAGATATGTCACAGTGAGAAAATAATTTGAAGCTCAACTTTTGCTTTCTATTCTATTTTACACAAATGTTTAAACAATATTCACATTTATTGTGACCAGAGAAAGATACTGTCTACAAAGTGACCTGGACAGCCAAAAACCTTTTTTTTGTAGTTTTCTGCTACAGATCGAAAGACGACCATTCTTTTTGTGAAGCTGATACTGTACACCTGACCATATTTTTAGATCTTGTGCAAGTTTTTTTTCCCAGAGCTAATGGATGGGTGCTCCATTCTCAGGGGGCATCTGCCATTTGGATGTCCAATTTTCCAGTCTCACAAGGTCTTCCTGCAATTTATCACAATCTGCTTGTGATTTAACTACTCTGAACAATTTTGTGTCATCTGCAAATTTGATTATCTCACTCGTCGTATTTCTTTCCAGATCATTTATAAATATATTGAAAAGTAAGGGTCCCAATACATATCGCTGAGGCACTTCACTGTCCACTCCCTTCCACTGAGAAAATTGTCCATTTAATCCTACTCTCTGTTTCCTGAATTTTAGCCAGTTTGCAATCCACGAAAGGACATTGCCACCTATCCCATGACTTTTTACTTTTCCTAGAAGCCTCTCATGAGGAACTTTGTCAAATGCCTTCTGAAAATCCAAGTATACTATATCTACCGGTTCACCTTTATCCACATGTTTATTAACTCCTTCAAAAAAGTGAAGCAGATTTGGGAGGCAAGACTTGCCCTGGGTAAAGCCATGCTGACTTTGTTCCATTAAACCATGTCTTTCTATATGTTCTGTGATTTTGATGTTTAGAACACTTTCCATTATTTTTCCTGGCACTGAAATCAGGCTAACTGGTCTGTAGTTTCCTGGATCGCCCCTGGAGCCCTTTTTAAATATTGGGGTTACATTTGCTATCCTCCAGTCTTCAGGTACAATGGATGATTTTAATGATAGGTTACAAATTTTTATTAATAGGTCTGAAATTTCATTTTTTAGTTCCTTCAGAACTCTGGGGTGTATACCATCTGGTCCAGGTGATTTACTACTCTTCAGTTTGTCAATCAGGCCTACCACATCTTCTAGGTTCACCGTGATTTGATTCAGTCCATCTGAATCACTACCCATGAAAACCTTCTCCATTACGGGTACCTTCCCAACATCCTCTTCAGTAAACACCGAAGCAAATAAATCATTTAATCTTTCCGCGATGGCCTTATCTTCTCTAAGTGCCCCTTTAACCCCTCAATCATCTAACGGTCCAACTGACTCCCTCACAGGCTTTCTGCTTCGGATATATTTTAAAAAGTTTTTACTGAGAGTTTTTGCCTCTACAGCCAACTTCTTTTCAAATTCTCTCTTAGCCTGTTTTATCAATGTCTTACATTTAACTTGCCAACGTTTATGCTTTATCCTATTTTTTTCTGTTGGATCCTTCTTCCAGTTTTTGAATGAAGAACTTTTGGCTAAAATAGCTTCTTTCACCTCCCCTTTTAACCATGCCGGTAATCGTTTTGCCTTCTTTCCACCTTTCTTAATGTGTGGAATACATCTAGACTGTGCTTCTAGAATGGTATTTTTTAACAATGACCACGCCTCATGGACATTTTTTACTTTTGTAGCTGCTCCTTTCAGTTTTTTTCTAACAATGTTTCTCATTTTATCAAAGTTTCCCTTTTGAAAGTTTAGCACGAGAGCCTTGGATTTGCACACTGTTCCTTTTCCAGTCATTAAATCAAATTTGATCATATTATGATCACTATTGCCAAGCAGCACCACCACCGTTACCTCTCTCACCAAGTCCTGTGCTCCACTGAGAATTAGATCTAAAATTGCTCCCTCTCTCGTCGGTTCCTGAACCAATTGCTCCATAAAGCTATCATTTATTCCATCCAGGAATGTTATCTCTCTAGCGTGTCCCGATGATACATTTACCCAGTCAATATTGGGGTAATTGAAGTCTAATACAAAAGATCTCTTAATGGGTAACCCCACGAGTACAGTGAACTATATTGAAATACGTGGTGTTTAGAATTTTGAAAAAAGTTCAACGCTGTGCATATCAATATTTACTTATGAATTTAAGGACCATCATACCACCCCAGTGCTCACAAGTCAGACTTGCATTTCATGCACTTCATTAGGGTCACTTTTAATCAATTGGTCCACATAGCTCAGTTCAATTTTTATGGATTTTTTCGTTATAAGTTTAAGAAAGAAAGAAACAACTTCCCTTATTCATCCGTTGTCGGGGTCATTCATCCCGTAGCTGTCGGGGGTATTCGTCCGACGCGCACGTTTCGCCACACTAGCTGCTTCAGAGACGTGTATTCAAACTCTCCTGATCCAGCACTCCCCTTATTTTAGCGGGGATACAAACAGATCTTTAGGTAATCGTAGATTCTTACAAAGGAAAGAACTTCAATGATGTTAGAGGTCCATCAAATTTTTCTAAAAATGTGTAAAAATCCTTTGATTAAATTCAGCGATATTACTTCTTTACAAACAATGTTTTAACGATGTACAATTGCAGAGGGAAGAAAAACAAGTAAACTTACCGGACCCAACGCCATCTCCCCGCTTAAAGTTCTTAGCGGTAGAGCGGCGTGAATTTAAATGCAGTTGCGTCTAGTATCCACGTGACAGTCAAGTGATTCCTGATTTTGGCGGGCAATCAGCAGAGCAATGAGGGAACACTGGAAGATCATCCAACAAATTCATCCTTCATTAAATCAACCTCTGCGGATTGCATATTCCCGGGGTAAAAACATTCGGGACCATGTTGTGCGCTCAAATTGCTCGAAACCTATACTGAACAAGGAACCTGTCCAAACATGTGATAAATGCAAATTTTGCCCTTTAAAGTCCTCTCAGACCCAGATTGTCACGACATCGGGGAAAACTATTTTACTACCTGAATCTTCCTGTCATTCAACCCATGCTGTTTATGCTATCTTCTGTCCATGCCCATTAACTTATGTGGGCATGACAAAAAGGAAGGTTAAGATTCGTCTAACTGAGCATAAATGTTGTATCAACACCAATCGAGTTGAAGAACCTTTAGTTGCTCATTTTAAAGAGTTCAAACACGAATTTGATGATATCAAATGGACGGTGTTAGAAATCATCAATCAGCATTGGAGAGGTGGAAATCGTGTACAGACCTTGAGGCAGTGCGAGCAGAAGTGGATCTTTCAATTAAAATCAGTGACCCCTGGTGGCTTGAATAAAGACATTGAATGGTTTCATTTCTGGTGATTGCCCGCCGAAATCAGGAATCACTTGACTGTCAGGTGGATACTAGACGCAACTGCATTTAAATTCACACCGATCCAAGCCGCTCTACCGCTAAGAACTTTAAGCGGGGAGATGGCGTTGGGTCCGGTAAGTTTACTTGTTTTTCTTCCCTCTGCAATTGTACATCGTTAAAACATTGTTTGTAAAGAAGTAATATCGCTGAATTTAATCAAAGGATTTTTACACATTTTTAGAAAAATTTGATGGACCTCTAACATCATTGAAGTTCTTTCCTTTGTAAGAATCTACAATTACCTAAAGATCTGTTTGTATCCCCGCTAAAATAAGGGGAGTGCTGGATCAGGAGAGTTTGAATACACGTCTCTGAAGCAGCTAGTGTGGCGAAACGCGCGCGTCGGACAAATACCCCCGACAGCTACGGGATGAATGACCCCGACAACGGATGAATAAGGGAAGTTGTTTCTTTCTTTTTTAAACTTATAATGAAAAAATCCATAAAAATTGAACTGAGCTATGTGGACCAATTGATTAAAAGTGACCCTAATGAAGTGCATGAAATGCAAGTCTGACTTGTGAGCACTGGGGTGGTATGATGGTCCTTAAATTCATAAGTAAATATTGATATGCACAGCGATGAAGTTTTTTCAAAATTCTAAACACCACGTATTTCATTATAGTTCACTGTACTCGTGGGGTTACCCATTAAGAGATCTTTTGTATTTGGTTTCTACTATATATATCTCTTTCACGATGACAACCACGCAGTGGGATAAAATCTATAGTTTTTCACATGATCAGTTAAATGACGCTTTACAAAGCGAATCTTTATTCAACAATGATGAACCGGGGCCAATACTCTGTATTTAAAGTTCAAATCTTTATTGGAAATATTTATTACGTTACGCTATACTTTGCACACATTGTTATTTGTAAACCGGGTTGATGTGATCCCTATCATGAAACTTGGTATAATAAAAATAATAAATAAATAAATAAATAAATAAATACCAACAAGCTGGACAGAATTAATCAACCTACAAAAACGTCTGATTCGGACGGAGTTACATAGTGCAACAATGGTGGAATATTTGAAACACCAGCGTATTCCCCGTGGCCTCCGAATGGTCAAAGAACCAAAAATATACACAGAATATCCTGATTTTCTGGAGAAATGGTCATTTATTCTCAACAAGTGTTCGATGGACTTGATGCTTTTGATAGTCAGCCAATCTCGAACCATTGGTCAAGAGATTCGTGAACAAACACAAACTATGTTGGACACGTTAAGTTAGAATCAGCATTGGATACATTTGATACAAGTTTGCAAGAATTTAAATCTACGACGGAGAAATTTAGAGCCGAAATTAAAGTTATGAAAGTCAACAAGTTTCATCGGGATGAAGGAGACTACAAACAGGGTTCAGTCTATCCTTGGCTGAACCGAGACCAGAAACCCAGACAGGTTACTTTCAATGCCACGGAGAGCTCTTCAGGCAGTGATGAGGATCGACCGTCGGGGGACCACTCTCGCCCTGTACAAAACAGGGGTCAGAATACGCGAGGCAAAAGACGGGGATACAGAGGTCAACAAAACACCGACTGGAATCGCCCAAAAACAAGGTCTCAATATACAGCAAACAATTACCCGCCCCAGGGGGGGCAGAGAGACTGGACATAGAATCTGCGGTTATTAATCTATCTAAACATCCTTTGACACCATTGCAACAGAAAGTTTTGGACAAGGGATTAAACTTTGTAGTATCCCAAAGACATGACCCATTTAACTTCAGATGCGATTTTCAAAAATTCATTCGACATTTACAGCGAACCATATTCCTGTCTCAACAGCCTTTTGAACCATCACCAACACAAGAATCTTTGGTGAAATTGAAATCTAAATGGAGTCCACCTCCACCGGGAGACCCCGTGGTCAACACCTTTAAAGAATTAGTTTTACATGACGTTGAAATTTTGGAAAACATGAACACACATGTTTACTATAATATGACTAAACAAGAATCTGAGGCTTTACATCAGCTACAAGAAAATGAAGAGTTGGTTATAAAACCTGCGGACAAAGGAGGCGCAGTAGTCATAATGGAAAAATCTACGTATCTTAAAGAAGTCAATCGACAACTTTCCAACACAGACTTCTATCAACGTTTGGAAAAAGATCCTACACAGGAGATTCTCTCTGAAATAAAAGAAATTGTGGAGAGAGGCTTTGATGGTGGGTATTTAACAAGTTCAGAACGCCGTTTTCTGATTAATGAGAACCCCAGGATACCCGTCCTATACATATTACCCAAAATCCACAAAACACTATGTGACCCTCCGGGACGTCCAATTGTTTCAGCGAATGAATCTGTACTGGAACCGATACAGCCTTGCGTTTCAAAATCCACCTCGCACGTTAAAGACAGCACAAGCATGCTGCAATTTCTTGGTAATGTACATTTATCACAAGATTGCTGGCTAGTCACATTTGACATCGAATCTCTTTACACAGTTATTCCCCAGGATCAAGCACTTGTTGCAGTTTCAGAAGCATTAAAAGTACATTCACATCCAAAAAGGATTCCCATTATTTACATCATTGAACTCCTTGAACTTACATTAAGTAAGAACTACTTTATGTTTAATGGGGATTTCTATTTACAGACTCGAGGAACTGCCATGGGAGCTGCCATGGCTCCTGATGTGGCAAACATTTTTGTGGCCAGATTCGAGACCCTACACATAGAAAACTGCCAATGGACATCCCAATTGAAATGTTGGAAACGTTATATTGATGACGTCTTTGTCATATGGGAAGGGTCCCTATCAATGTTACAAGAGTTCCATACATGGTTGAACAGCTTGGATCCTTGTTTAAAATTCACCATGGAGTATCATCGTGATCAAATATCTTACTTAGACATACTGATTAAGAAAAAAGACACCGCCGCTGTTACCACCATATACCACAAGCCAAATGATCGCAACAATCTGCTGAGATACGATAGTTTCCATCCGACCAGCTTTAAAACTAACCTTCCTGTGGGCCAGTTCCTCAGGTTAAGGAGATTGTGTGCGGATCAACAGGACTTTAAAGTTCAAGCAAAAGATATGGCCAACCGTTTTTTACAACGCGGCTATCCGACACACTGCGTTAAAAAAGCTTACCGGCGAGCGCTCTACTCGAATAGAGACTATCTATTTTTGCCAAAAAATTCTGAGCCAGGATCGAACCCACACACTGTGGTGTTGAAGCATACCCTGTTGTCATCCCCAATCAGCAGAGCTATGAGGAAACACTGGAAGATCATCCAACAAATTCATCCTTCATTAAATCAACCTCTGCGGATTGCATATTCCCAGGGTAAAAACATTCGGGACCATGTTGTGCGCTCAAATTGCTCGAAACCTATACTGAACAAGGAACCTGTCCAAACATGTGATAAATGCAAATTTTGCCCTTTAAAGTCCTCTCAGACCCAGATTGTCACGACATCGGGGAAAACTATTTTACTACCTGAATCTTCCTGTCATTCAACCCATGCTGTTTATGCTATCTTCTGTCCATGCCCATTAACTTATGTGGGCATGACAAAAAGGAAGGTTAAGATTCGTCTAACTGAGCATAAATGTTGTATCAACACCAATCGAGTTGAAGAACCTTTAGTTGCTCATTTTAAAGAGTTCAAACACGAATTTGATGATATCAAATGGACGGTGTTAGAAATCATCAATCAGCATTGGAGAGGTGGAAATCGTGTACAGACCTTGAGACAGTGCGAGCAGAAGTGGATCTTTCAATTAAAATCAGTGACCCCTGGTGGCTTGAATAAAGACATTGAATGGTTTCATTTCTGGTGATTGCCCGCCGAAATCAGGAATCACTTGACTGTCAGGTGGATACTAGACGCAACTGCATTTAAATTAACACCGACCCAAGCCGCTCTACCGCTAAGAACTTTAAGCGGGGAGATGGCGTTGGGTCCGGTAAGTTTACTTGTTTTTCTTCCCTCTGCAATTGTACATCGTTAAAACATTGTTTGTAAAGAAGTAATATCGCTGAATTTAATCAAAGGATTTTTACACATTTTTAGAAAAATTTGATGGACCTCTAACATCATTGAAGTTCTTTCCTTTGTAAGAATCTACGATTACCTAAAGATCTGTTTGTATCCCCGCTAAAATAAGGGAAGTGCTGGATCAGGAGAGTTTGAATACATGTCTCTGAAGCAGCTAGTGTGGCGAAACGCGCGCGTCAGACGAATACCCCCGACAGCTATGGGATGAATGACCCCGACAACGGATGAATAAGGGAAGTTGTTTCTTTCTTTTTTAAACTTATAACGAAAAAATCCATAAAAATTGAACTGAGCTATGTGGACCAATTGATTAAAAGTGACCCTAATGAAGTGCATGAAATGCAAGTCTGACTTGTGAGCACTGGGGTGGTATGATGGTCCTTAAATTCATAAGTAAATATTGATATGCACAGCGTTGAAGTTTTTTCAAAATTCTAAACACCACGTATTTCAATATAGGTAATTGAAGTCTCCCATTATTACCGCACTACCAATTTGGTTAGCTTCCCTAATTTCTCTTAGCGTTTCACTGTCCATCTCACCATCTTGACCAGGTGGACAGTAGTATACCCCTATCACTATAGTCTTCCCCGACACACAGGGGATTTCTACCCATAAAGATTCAATTTTGTATTTAGTCTCATGCAGGATGTTTATCCTGTTGGACTCTATGCCATCCCGGACATAAAGCGCCACACCTCCTCCCAAGTGCTCCTCTCTGTCATTGCGATATAATTTATACCCCGGTATAGCACTGTCCCATTGGTTATCCTCTTTCCACCATGTCTCTGAGATGCCAATTAAGTCTATGTCATCATTCACTGCTATACATTCTAATTCTCCCATCTTACTTCTTAGACTTCTGGCATTAGCATACAAACATTTCAAAGTTTGTTTTTTGTTTCTATTTTTATTCTGCTTTTTAATTGATAGGGATAAGTTAGAATTTTTTAGCTCAGGTGAGTTTTTAGTTACAGGCACTTGGACTACTTTTCTAATTATTGGAACCTCACTGTCGGGATGCCCTAATTCTAATGCATCATTAGTATCCTTTGAAGATACCTCTCTCCGAACCATGCGCTGCTGAGCGACTGTCGGCTTTCCCCTTTGTTCTAGTTTAAAAGCTGCTCTATCTCCTTTTTAAAGGTTAGCGCCAGCAATCTGGTTCCACCCTGGTTAAGGTGGAGCCCATCCCTTCGGAAGAGACTCCCCCTTCCCCAAAAGGTTCCCCAGTTCCTAACAAAACTGAATCCCTCTTTCTTGCACCATCGTCTCATCCACGCATTGAGACTCCGGAGCTCTGCCTGCCTCTGGTGACCTGCGCGTGGAACAGGGAGCATTTCAGAGAATGCTACCCTGGAGGTTCTGGATTTAAGCTTTCTACCTAAGAGCCTAAATTTGGCTTCCAGAACCTCCCTCCCACATTTTCCTATGTCGTTGGTGCCCACATGTACCACGACAGCCGGCTCCTCCCCAGCACTGTCTAAAATCCTATCTAGGTGACGCATGAGGTCCGCCACCTTCGCACCAGGTAGGCATGTTACCAGGCATCCTCACGCCCACCAGCCACCCAGCTATCTATATTCCTAATAATCGTCTCCGGCCGGAGTCTCTAAACGTATAATATTGAAAAAGCGTCATCCGGAAGGTTCGGGGGATCATTCATCGCTGACACCATCGATAGCATCAACGAAGTCAGCGACGGAACACCGTCCAAAGCATCACCATCGGTGATGCTTCGACGCCGAGGCCTTCACCCCATATCGAAGCACCAATCGTCGAACCTCCACAGGGTCCTGTGGAAGGACCATCGACACTTCCACCGCCACCACGTGTAGCTGCTCTGCCTGCACCAGCTATCATGGAAGAATTGACGGATTTCATCCGTCAAGCGGTGCTCCAAGCTTTAAAGGATCAGCAGACATCGATACCGGTACCCGCACCGATGCCGGCGATCCCGCCGATGTCAGTGCCACATCCGAAGTCTATACCGAGGCGACCATCGATGCCAATTACATCGCTGATGCCCGACCCGATATCATCAATGCCGATGTCACCTGGGGCTCCAGGACATCTGGAGTTCGCACTCTTCCAGCTTCTAATGAACAAATTAGATGAAATACTTTGTACTCTTCCATCGACTCCATCCACGCAACAAGAAGGCCCCTGGACGGATACCTTTAGATGATCCACAGCCAGGTCCTTCAGGGCTCTCTCGTCCTCCAAGGTCTTCTCCAATGTCTCCACATCAAGACGACCCATATGATACCTGGGATGACAGACATACAGATATTTCTTCTGAAGGATTTATGTCTGATCCTTCTCCTCCAGAAGAACGAAAGAAATCTCCACCAGAGGATTTATCCTTCACAAATTTGTTCAGGATATGGCAGACACCATACTGTTTACTCTGGTAGCTGAAGAGGACACTAGACAGCAAACACTGGAGGTCCTCCAATTCGTGGACCCTCCAAAACAAGTCTTGGCTATACCTGACCACGAAGTCCTCCTAGACTTACAGCACAGACTCTGGGAGCACCCATGCTCAGTACCATCCATAAATAAGAGAGTAGACCCCACTTATTTGGTACAATCTGTCCCTGGCTACCAGAAAGCACAACTGCCACATCAATCAGTTGTTGTGGAGTCTGCACAAAAGAAATCTAAACAGATAAGGCCACATTCCTCCACTCCTCCAGGCAAGATCATAGATTCTTGGATTCCCTGGGCAGGAAAATTTATCAAGGAGCCATGCTACACACAAGAATTGCATCATATCAGTACATGACGCAATATCAGAGAAACCTGTGGAAACAGATGCAAGATTTTTCAAATTTGTTACCACAGCAATATCAAGAAGCAGCCCAAGCAATCATACACAAGGGACTTGAAGCTGGCAAGCACGAAGTCCGAGCTGCTTATGATAATTTTGAAATGGCCTCCAGAGTGGCGGCTTCTGGTATAAGTGTGCGTCGCTGGGCATGGCTTAAAGCCTCGGACCTCAGGCCTGAGGTCCAAGAAAATTGGTTGATTTGCCATGTGTGGGGACAACCTCTTTGGCTCTAAGGTACAGGATGCTGTAGCACAATTAAAGGAAGACACAGAAACCCTGAGTCAACTGTCGTCAGTTCCACAGGACTCTGCTACATCTTCATCTTGCCGACCTCCAAGGAAGGAATCCTGACGACCCTTCTACAGACAGAGGCGTTATTACCCTCCAGTATCAAGGGGCAGATCTTCTAGGCTGCAACAAAGATCTCAGCCTAGACAACCTAGAGCTGCTAGACCTCAACCTCTGCCGCAGATGGGACCGGCTGCAGGCTTTTGAGGCCACCACCAGAGACCAAAGCCATCTTTATAACCCTCAACCAGATTTACCGGTAGGAGGCCGAGTATCTTCTTTTTACTACCATTGGGTACAAATAACATCAGAACAATGGGTACTAGCAATAATATCTCGAGGGTACCAACTCAATTTTCTCTCAACTCCAAGAGATTCTTCTCCGAGACCTCTTCCACTAAGTGAAAATACATAATCCATCTACAGGGCAGAGGATTCTACTCCTGTTATTTCCTCATTCCAAAGAAAACCGGAGGCCTACGTCCCATCCTAGACCTCAGAAATCTCAACAAATTTCTGAAGAAAGAAAAGTTCAGGATGGTTTCTCTAGGCACCATGCTTCCACTTCTTCAAACAGGAGATTGGCTTTGTTCCCTGGATCTACAGGACACTTACGCTCACATTCCAATATTCCCTCCTCATCGCAAGTATCTGTGCTTCATGGTGGGTCATCAACATTTCCAGTACAGAGTACTACCATTCGGACTTGCCTCAGCTCCCAGAGTGTTCACGAAATGCCTGGCAGTAATAGCAGCACACTTACCCAAGGAATGTGTTCACGTTTTCCCTTATCTAGATGACTGGCTCATCAGAAGTCAATCTCAACAAGGAGCTATGGCTTCTCTCAGTCGAACAATTACTCTACTTCACTCCATGGGTTTTCTCATCAATTATCAAAAGTCCCATCTCATTCCGTCTCACCTGCTTCAATTCATAGGAGCAGAATTGAACACCATACTTTCAAAAGCTTTTCTACCCGAGGATCGGGCAGACACACTTTCCCTATTGGCAAACTCGCTACACTCAAAGAAACAAGCAACAGCTCATCAGTTTCTAACCTTACTAGGCCACATGGCCTCCACAGTTCATGTCACTCCTATGGCAAGGCTAGCCATGAGGGTAACCCAATGGACTTTAAGATCACAATGGATCCAAGCCATTCAACCACTGTATTCTCCAATCCAAGTATCCTACCAGCTGCGTTCATCTCTACTATGGTGGGCGAACAAGGACAACGTGCGCAAGGGCCTACCCTTCCAACAACCAGTTCCACAGATAACTTTAACTACAGATGCATCCACCTTAGGTTGGGGAGCTCTCATAGACAATCTCCAAACCCAGGGTACTTGGACAAAACTCGAAGCAACATTTCAAATTAATTTCCTGGAACTTTGAGCTATACGTTATGCTCTGCATGCGTTCAAGGACTGCCTTTCACACAAGACTGTTCTGATTCAAACGGACAATACAGTAGCCATGTGGTACCTGAACAAACAGGGAGGTACGGGCTCTTTTCTCCTTTGTCAAGAAGCCGCTCAGATTTGGGACTGGGCTCTGACACATTCCATGTTCCTCCGGGCCACTTATCTAGTGGGCATCCACAATGTAGTTGCAGATCGCCTCAGTCGTCAGTTCCAACCACATGAGTGGTCCCTGGATCCCTCAGTAGCGACCAGGATATTCCAATGTTGGGGACAACCAACAATGGACCTCTTTGCATCAGACCTGAATCACAAAGTGGACAGATTCTGTTCTCTACACAAACAGAAAAACCAGCCAGCCAAGGACGCCTTTGCTCGCCCTTGGAACTCAGGCCTTCTATACGCGTATCCTCTGATACCGCTAATAACCAAAACACTAGTGAAGCTAACAGGACTAGGGAAGCTACAACAGGACAAATAGCCCCATATTGGCCTCGACAAGTATGGTTTCCCATACTTCTAGACCTCTCGATCAGAGATCCAATTCACCTGGGTATAGCTCCCACTCTCATAACTCAGGATCAGAGTCGGTTGCGCCATTCCAACCTTCAATCCCTATCCCTGACAGCATGTATGTTGAAAGCTTGATCTTACAACCACAATCTTTCAATCAATGTCTCTCAAGTGCTTATATCTTCAAGCAAACCTTCAACACGGAAGAACTATTCTTCGAAATGGAAAAGGTTTACATTGTGGTGCACAGCAAAGAACATTGACCCTTTCTCCTGCCCCACAACTTCTCTGCTAGACTACTTATGCCATCTTTCAGATTCTGGTCTCCAGACATCATCTGTAAGAGTACACTTAAGTGCAATCTCAGCTTACCATAACAAGATGGGAGATGCACCAATATCCACACAACCTCTTGTCAGTAGGTTTATGAGAGGTTTAATTCACCTTAAACCACCAATTTGGCACCAGTCACAGAATGGGACCTGAATCTGTTATTAACAAGGCTCATGCGTTCTCCTTTTGAACCCATAAGAACATGCCATACTGGGTCAGACTAAGGGTCCATCAAGCCCAGAATCCTGTCTCCAACAGTGGCCAATCCAGGCCATAAGAACCTGGCAAGTACCCAAAAACTAAGTCTATTCCATGTTACCATTGCTAGTAATAGCAGTGGTTATTATCTAAGTCAACTTAATTAATAACAGGTAATTGACTTCTCTTCCAAGAACTTATCCAATCCTTTTTTAAACACAGCTATACTAACTGCACTAACCACATCTTCTGGCAACAAATTCCAGAGTTTAATTGTGCGTTGAGTGAAAAAGAACTTTCTCCGATTAGTTTTAAATGTGCCACATGCTAACTTCATGGAGTGCCCCCTAGTCTTTCTATTATCCGAAAGAGTAAAAAACCGATTCACATCTACCCGTTCTAGACGTATCATGATTTTAAACACCTCTATCATATCCCCCCTCAGCCGTCTCTTCTCCAAGCTGAAAAGTCCTAACCTCTTTAGTCTTTCCTCATATGGGAGCTGTTCCATTCCCTTTATCATTTTGGTCACCCTTCTCTGTACCTTCTCCATTGCAATTATATCTTTTTTTAGATGCGGCGACCAGAATTGTACACAGTATTCAAGGTGCGGTCTCACCATGGAGCGATACAGAGGCAATATGACTTCCTGTGATCTTAAATTTCTCACATGGAAGACTATCTTCCTCATAGCTATTACATCGGCTAGAAGGGTTAGTGAGTTACAAGCACTTGTCACGTACTCACCCTATACAAAATTCCTACATGACAGAGTGGTTCTCCGAACACATCCAAAATTCCTCCCTAAGGTAGTAACGGAATTCCACTTGAACCAATCTATAGTTTTACCCATATTCTTTCCAAAGCCTCATTCTCACTAAGGAGAACGGGCCTTACATACCTTGGACTGTAAACGTGCGCTAGCATATTACTTAGACCGCACTGCAGTCCATAGGAAATCCACTCAACTCTTTGTATCTTTTGATCTAAACAAACCAGGTAAAGCAGTGGGTAAACATATTCTCTCCAACTGGATAGCAGATTGAATACAGTTTTGTTATGAAAAAGCAGGCCTTCCTCTTCAAGGGCGAGTAAAGGCACATTCAGTAAGAGCAATGTCAACTTCAGTAGCACACTATCGTTCAGTGCCAATTCTTGACATATGTAAAGCAGCAACATGGAGTTTTCTTCACACCTTTGCAGCTCATTACTGTTTGGACAAAGAAGGACGACAAGATTCAGCCTACAGACAATCTGTCTTAAAGAACCTGTTTCTAGTTTAATCCCAACTCCTTCTACATCCAACCTGCTGTGATCTTCGGCTGCCTCATTTTCACCAACGATACGTCAGTGTGGCTTCACTACAAAATGACTCAGCCTCTAGCTTGCTAATCACCCATATGTGAGGACTAGCATCCTGCTTGTCCTGGGATAAAGCAAAATTGCTTACCTTGTAATAGGTGTTATCCCAGGACAGCAGGATGTAGTCCTCACGAAACCCACCCGCCACCCCGCGGAGTTGGGTCCGATACGTTTTATTATTTTATTTGTTGCTAAAGCTTATTGCTACATACGAGACTGAAGGGAGACCCCTGTGGCTGAGAATATCATGGCATGCTGGGCATGCTCAGTGGGCTCAGAGTGCCAGTCAAAATTTTCTAGAAACTTTGACAAAGTTTTCCGCAATAGGGCACCATCATTGATGGTGCCCTATTGTTATCCCAGGTGCCCTATGGTGCCCTATTGTGCCCTATGGTGCCCTATTGTTATCCCAGGACAGCAGGATGGTGCCCATCCTGCTGTCCTGGGATAACACCTATTACAAGGTAAGCAATTTTGCTTTATGCCAAATCTACATCTGAACGTGATAACTTCTCATGACTTAACACTCAAACAAGCATGCTCCCCAGTGGACAGTCCCATAGGGTAAATTTTCACCTTTGTATCCATTTTTATAAAAAGAATTGTGTACCACAGGCTCTACTGCAATCCCAAATTTCACATAGCACAGTCCATGTTGCAAACCCAACACCGGCTATTTTGGCGATGAGCCTTCCTCAAGGGAATAGGAATAAAAATAAAAAAAAAGCTACTTAGCTGGTGGTGGTCTGTGAAAATTAAATGCTGGCCCTCATGGTCACAGATATAATCAAATTAGTCCCAAACATGGAGAATGGCGTCAAACATAAAATATGGCATTTTTATGAGAACTCCCTTTAGGCAGAAGAAGGCAAAGTCATAATAATTTAACTGGTTCACTAAGAAAGCCAGATGAAGTTAAATGCCTTGCTTTAGGGAGATAAAGTATCTTGCCAAAGATCACTGAGTCGATAGCAAAAGGAAATCCTGACTTCTGAATCATAGACCACTACAGTAATTACTAGGTTCACTGCTACTCATTTCAAATATATTGAAAACAACACATTTTTGTGAGACATTTCCCTTTAGCTTGGCAAAGAAAAAGTATCAGAACAGAGTGTGTCCCAGAAAGGCAAAATCAAGATGCAATTAACAGCTGAATGACAGCTCCTTGCCACTGACACACTTGAGGTTTAAGCCTCCTGAGATACACCAAATTTGATTAGGCTCCGTGCAACTACTACGTTTATTTTATCTTTATTGGGAGCTTAGGTTCCAAAAATTAGATTCTAAATTGTGTTTGCAGAATCCAGTGTTCCAATTATTGCATGCCCAAGTCTCCTTGCCAGAGAGATGGAAGTTTAATAAAGCACAACTAGAGCCAAGAACCGTGACATTATGTGCCACACAGAAAAAGACGCAATGATTCGATAATGCCTGCCATTTCCTAGGTTTTATTTTCACCATCCTAGATTTACGAAACAAGGAGAATTAAAGACAACATTTGTTTTCTTCTCAATACTGAGCAGGGAATGGGTAAGAAACCAGCAAGAGCGGCTAGTGTCAAAGACGGAAGGAGTACTGGAAACAGGGTCACCACCTGACCAGGTCACCATTGACTCTATGGATTTTGTAGTTTATTTGAAGTACCAACTTCTCTAGACAAGGCAGGACAATAAATCCATACAGGCTGGCTCAGACTGTCAGGATTGATCTGGGTCAGGTGGCAACCTTAATGAAATGGCAACAGAATGGAAGTAGTGGGGAGGAAAGAGCGAGTGACTTTAAGCTGCACAGGGGCAGCTGCCATTCATTGCTATGATCTCAATCCACCTAAATTGGAAAAGCTTTTGCTTTTCAAGAGAATAAGACATAGGAAAAACAAAAGGCCTGATAGGAATCTGGACTTAATGGAAATAGAATAAAAGTCTATGAGAAAAAAACAACAACTAGGCAGACTAGATAGCCTAATGATCCGTATCCACCCTCATATCCTTTGAAGAATAAAAAGACACTGAGAATGAAGTGGGATAATCTGATGAGAACCTGTGGAGGAATGTGGTGAGTTGGTGTCTGCTCTTGTGAGAATATAAACACTAGCAGCTCATGGTGCTTTCAGTGAAATAAGAATGCATTTGAACAATAAGATGTATTGGCTTGTCATAAAACTAACCACCTGATATACCTGAACTTAGCGGACGCATTCCCTCAGACGGTTTGGACTCATGTAATTTTCCATTTTAAAAAGTGTGTGCAGATGTTTTATCAGGTGTCACTTGTAGAGGGATAATTTTCACGGGGACTTGAAAACCGGTGTAACGTAGATGTGTTTTTGCCAACTTTCTGGTGAGAATTACCCCCTTAAAGTTTAGAGGAGGCAATATGTTGATCAGTTTAATAAAGGCGTTCTTTGTTGGAATGTCCCTCGGAGCTGCAGGCTATAAACAGATTTTTCTGCACATAAAGCGCTGTTTCACCCACGGAAATGCCTTTGAAAATTCCCTTCTCTGGGCATGTTCCATCCTATTTTGAGGGCAATTTTCAAATTCCTGCACATGGGCAAAGTCTGCAGGGACTTTTTATACATGGACTTTGCTCCAATTTTCAAAGAGAAAATGTTCCCTATGAAAACTGTCTAAGAAAAAACACCTGCAAAATTCTGCACCTGATTTTTCGTGGACAATTTTTCCAGGTAAAGTTACTCACCTAGAGCCCACTTTTATAGCATAGTGCTTAGGGCTGAAGTCCATGTGTACAATAATTTTCAAAGTTGACTCAAGTGTAAACCCTTGCACATTTTTGCTTGCATGGGTAGGTGTGAACGTTCATGCATACATTTATGCACATAGTTTTAATTTTTGAAAGTACACACATAAATGGTTTCCTCACCCTAATTCCGCACCTGGGAAAGCCTCTTTCAAGTACACATAAATGTGAAATTGCTTCCACGTGTACAACATCCGGGGTAATTTTCAAAAAGCCTATATACACATAGGGGCGGATTTTCAGAGCCCTGCTCACCTAAATCCGCCTAAATCCGGGCGGATTTAGGCGAGGAGGGCCCTGCGCGCCGGTGCGCCTATGTTCAATAGGCCTACCGGCGCGCGCAGACCCCGGGACTCGCGTAAGTCCCGGGGTTTTCCGAGGGGGGCGTGTCGGGGGCGCGGGCCCGATCCGCGCGGCGTTTTCGGGGCGGGCCGTAGCGTTTCGGGGGCGGGCCCGGGGGCGTGGTTACGGCCCGGGGTGGTCCGGGGGCGTGGCCGCGCCCTCCGGACCCGCCCCCAGGTTGCGTCCCGGCGCGCTAGCAGCCTGCTGGCGCGCGGGGATTTACGTCTCCCTCCGGGAGGCGTAAATCCCCCGACAAAGGTAAGGGGGGGGTTTAGACAGGGCCGGGCGGGTGGGTTAGGTAGGGGAAGGGAGGGGAAGGTGAGGGGAGGGCAAAAGAAAGTTCCCTCTGAGGCCGTTCCGATTTCGGAGCGGCCTCGGAGGGAACGGAGGTAGGCTGCACGGCTCGGCGCACGCCGGCTATACGGAATAGATAGCCTAGCGCGCGCCGATCCCGGATTTTAGCGGATACGCGCGGCTACGCGCGTATCTACTAAAATCCAGTGTACTTTTGTTGGCGCCTGATGCGCCAACAAAAGTACACCAAATCGCGCTATTTGAAAATCTACCCCATATAAAGCAGTGTTTTGCCCGAGCATATGCTTTTGAAAATTCAAAAGTACACACATAAGTGCAAACACTGCCTCAATTTTGGTCCTGGGAACACCTCTTCTCACTGCGGGTAAAGTTACGCATGCACTACACAAGTTTATCGGCACATACAAGGTGGGCAATTCTCAAAAATTCAACTTCCATGGGTAAAAAGCCATTTACCCATGGAAATGGCTTTTCAGAATTGCCCTATTTTAAACTTTCTGTGGTATAAAATAAGCAGTACTGAGTGGGTAGAACTCAGAGGTACAAACTCCCACCACTCTAACCCTCTTATAAGTTCACTTCCTCCAAGCACTGCAGTCTGTGCTTGAGGGGATCCATTTCAGACTCTTATCCACAAAATATTCTGTAATATGGAGCGAAAGAAAAAAGGCAGACAGAGATGGAAACTTTAAAAGAGAGAGGGTGAGACAAAGTGAAAGAGCACATATGTCTTCATAAGGAGGATGAATAGGAATGGCACATTCTGACAGAAGCGAGATGCCTGTTTGTTCTGAATTGAATACTAAACATATACACAGAACCATCATTTTTACTCCTTCAGCCAGTGGCGTCTGAAACAGCTTCTGTTAAATGAAGCATGGTAAATCCTTTTGAGAGACCAAGCTGACAGCAGTTATACACCTTGTCTAGCATAGTTCAACAGGGTGATATATTCATCACTGGAGGAAAATTAGATCCTGGCCTGGCTTACATTCTTTGTTCCCTCTGGTTCATGTCGCTGCCTATGACATTGGCTGTCATGTACGTGTGCTCAGCCCTGAAATCAGATATGCATGAGGGAAATAGGAAAAGCAAATTGATTGTAGCTTTAATGATCAGCAAAACCAGGTTTGTTTCTTAGTTTTTCAAGTGCTGAGACAAGACGGGGGAGTCGAGGGGCAGATAGCTGAGGAATTCAAAGGGAAGATGGTAATGTGGCGACCCCATGATATAATGGCAAAAGGATTCACAACGGGGCAATAATATGGTAATAGTCAGTGGGACAAAGGCAGAGAGCCATTCACAAGAGTGGAAGTGGTAAAAGGTAGACCCAATCAGGTAACAGTAAGAGTTCCAGAAGCCAATAAATATGACTGACTGGAAAGCAGAAAAGGGATTCACTAAGGCAATGCAAGCTACATGGGACAGTCTGAATTAGGGCAACTTTGTGATAATAATCTGTGCAAAAGAACCCAGTTTACTGACCAGAGATGATAGAAGTAGTAAGAATGGAAAAGCTTCGGTGCAGTTAAAACTGCATATTTACCTTAGGAATGAAGGAATAATGTAAAGGAAAGAGGGAATCTATAAAATTGTGTTTTGCCTGCCTATTATCTACAAAATAATGTTTCAGTATTGCTGATGAAAGTCTTAGCATTGGCAAAAAGGACTGGATGGACTGAGTATACTCCCAAAGGCATGGTCAGTGCACAAAACCCAAGGACTTCACTCTTCCTGGGATTTTTTATTTTACTGTGATTAACAAGAACATAAAAAAAGTGGGTTTTATATCTTTGAAAGGTCTAGACATGATCTGGCCTTTCTGCTTTAATTTAAATCCTAATAAAATTGGTTTGATTTTCACATATATATTGTCCAAAAATGTGATTTTCAAAACTAAAGTGAATGTCTGACTGGTTCTTTTTAAAACTGTAGTAAAGTTAACATTTTATCAGCCATTATTTCATATTTCTCTCAAAAGAAACCAGTTCTTTGAACAAAAATGATAAACAGACAGACATCTGGTTCCAGTCAAGGACCAGTTAAAGTATGTCTCACATCAGGCAGCTGAGATGACTGGTGCTGATAAATAAGCTGCAGACATCACCACATGACAAAGAAAGGAGGGAATGTGATGTAAGCATCCGTCACAGTGCATGGGATGCAGAGAAGTTATGTAGTTTGGCTGAAAACAAATCTTATTCTTTTGAGGATAACCTTCTATAACTTTGCCATGTCAGGTGTGTTAATGCAGAGGAAAGCAAAAATTGTGTGGATGTTTAGCCAGTTCATTCCCCTAGCTAAGAAATTCCTTCATAACCCCATGGTCTCAGCATGTGTCTGGCTACCCATTTTTAGGTGGTAAAGAAGGACAAAATGGAACTAGTTGCAACCTACAGAGGATGAGATGGTAGCTCAGAAGAGTAAGCTGCTATGTTTAGGTTTAGCTTGACAACTCTAGAGCTGCTGAGGGCAGAAAGACTCAAATTCTGAAGAAAGGGGTAACCTTTTGTTAAAGTTAGATGTAAAATTTCTGAATGGGGATAACCTGAATGGAGTAGCAATTGCTGTCCTTAACACATGGAGGGTAACCTGCATGGAGTGGCAGCTATTACCCTAAGCAACTTGTTGGGTAGACTTGATGGACCATTTGGGTCTTTATCTGCATTCATTTGCTATGTTACTGTTCTGCCACTGATACTGGTGTGTAATTAAAAAGCAGCAACAGGAGTGAGTTTTGCAGCAGATGAGTACATCCTTTTGACATGGATACAAGAGATGATTGTAGTGTTTGGCCAGTATATGGGTGAATGACTAAGAGGAAATTAAAAAAAAAAAATAAATAAAGGTCATGCAGGACTATTTCAGCAAAGCTTTTGATATGGTAGTGCATAGGAGGCTCATGAATAAAATGAGAAGCCTGGGAATGGGTTCCAAAGTGATGGAATGGATTACAGAAGATTGGTTGACTGACAGACGATAGCACATAATGATAAATGGACCCTACTCTGCAGACAGAACGATAACAAGTGGAGTATCTCAAGAATCCATTCTAAGATTGGTCCTGTTCAATATATTTGTAAGCAACATAGAGGGGTTGGAAAGTAAAATTTGTCTTTTTTGCAGATGACACCAAGATCTGCAATAGAGTGGTCATGCCTGAAAGAGTAGAGAGAAGAGAAGAGATCTAGGAAAATTCAATGAGGGTAAGTTTCAAAGCATTTACACATATGGGGTAGATTTTAAAAGGGTGCGCACACTACCTGGTACGCGCACACGTACACCCGATTTTATAACTTGCGTGCACAGGTGAGCGCAAGTTCTAAAATCAGGGGTCTGTGCGCACAAGGGGGTGCACAATTGTGCACCTTGCATGCGCCGAGCCGCGCTGCCTTCCCAGTTCCTTTCCCCCTAGACTGACCTTCCCACCCATTCCCCTTACCTTCTCCTCCCAGCCCTACTGTAACTCCCCCGACCTTTGTCTTACCTTTTCCACCTGCCTCTGGGCAGGTGCAAGTTGTGCGTGCCGGCAGGCTGCCGGCACACAATCCTCTGAATCAGTGGCAATGGCCACTGTTCGGAGGCCTCTGGTCCTGGTCCCACCCCCACCCCTGCCTGCCCTTTTAGTAAAGCCCCGGGATTTAGGCGCATCCCGGGGCTTTACGCACGTTGCCGGGCCTTTCTAAAATAGGCCCGGCGAGCGTAGGCCTTTGAAAATCCAGCCCATAAAACTGGGTTTTACATGTGTAAATACAGTTTACCCATAAGTGTGCTTTTGAAAATTGCTACAATATATGCCATTGAATTGTCAATAGGTTTTACTCGCATTAAGTCCACTTAACCTGCATTAAGTGCACTTAACACGGGTAAATAGGTTTTGAAAATTGCTGTGACAGTATGTTACATTTATATGTATAACTCTGAAAATTAACTCCTAAGAGATGCTGAAGGTTTGGAAGCTGGGATTCAATGTCTAGAAGTGCAGAGCTGTGCATTTGAGGTTTAGTAATCCAAAGGAGCTGTACATGATGGGAATGAAAGACTATTATGCATGGCCCAGGAGAAATATCTTGGGGTGATAGTGTCTGAAGGTTGCAAATGTTGCGAGCGTGGAGTGTGGTCGCTTGCTCGAGAGTGAGCCCTTGGATCATGGCACAACCTCAGGGTGAGGCTCCAAGGTAGACACCGTGAGAGGTAAGCATATCCAGGCATGGGCTGGGCTTGGAACATTGCACTCAGACCTCCACTGAACCTGCACACACACATGCAGGTCTCTAGGGTAGCCCTCTGGCCACTTGATAGCCCTTTCGGACATGCTGCTTGGAACGGCGAGTGTGTCAGGACAGACAAAGGCTGAGGACAGGACATGGCATGATGAGGAACAAGAATGAAGACACTGAAGGCTTGCTACTTGAACGAAGACTAGGAACTTAGACTAGTAACTTGGACGAAGACTTGAATCCGAGGAACATGGACAAAGGCTCTGGAGATGAGGAACATGCATGAAAGCTCAGGTTCAGGTAAGAGTTCAGCTTCCCGGGGCACTGCACCTCAGCGCACCCTACACAGCCTTCCATGGGCTGATTGCGGACCACGCTGTCCCGCTGTGCGCCCTAAACAACCTGTCACAGGCTGGTCGCGGACTACCCTGGGAGCAAAATAGGCTCAGGTCTGAGACTCAGATGAGGATGGGAGCTAGGACATCCCTTAGAACGAGGAATATGCCGTGGAATTAGGAATCATGGCTTGGAATGAAGAATTTTAGCTTGGAATGAGGAATCATAACTTGGAACAAGGAACAAGGAGATCCACAACTGGGCAACCTCCATGAGCCCTGGAACTAGGAACATGACTAGGAACTCGAGACTTGACTTGGAACATGACTTGGAACTTGGAACTCTAAAAACACGGATGGACTCAGAGGACGTAATCCAGCGAAGACAGACTTGGGAGACAGGCCCTGTGCCAAGAAGCGCCCTACACAGCCCCCCATGGGATGGTCATGGACCATGAAGTTAGCACATCAGAAGAATCTAGAAGGCTGACTTTGGAACAAATGCAGGGAAATCAGGAACTTGATTGAAGATTCAGAAGACTCAGACGAGGCAAAGACTCAGAAAACTAGGATGAAGCACTGACAAGAGATCAGGAACATGGAGCGGAGAACATGGAGGAGCTCCGACGAGGAACAAGGAGACCAGGAACATGGAACAGGAACAAGAAAACCAGGAACATCCAATGAAGAACATGGAGACCATCAAAACAAGGAGATGACCACGGGAGACCTTGCAGGAAGAAGAGCCAAGGACGACCATGAGGATCCCTTGCGAAGGCCCTGAACTGGCAGAGAGCCATTTTATAGGGCTGAAGGACTGACGAGAAGATTATATCATCAGCAAGGGCAGCAGATTTTTTCCTGCCGCAGGTCCTTTAAATTCACAGGAGAGGCATGTGTGTGCATCTAAGGAGAAGCTGGCATCGGGACAGGAATGGCAGTGTTGGTAGTGTCCCTGCTGTGAAGATGGCAGAGTCATTGATGGTCTCACCGTGAAGAACAGGAAATGGCATTGGCAGCCCCACCGAGGCAGAAGCATTGGCAGCACTCGGGCCGCGATGAGCTGGAAGCATCGGCGGCACTCCTGCCATGAAGGAGGAGAGTGGCAACGGTGGCTCCCAGCTGTGAAGATGGCTGGAGGTGTCAGTATTGGCCTGCCACGAAGAAGGCCATGTACAGGCCGCGATCCCACTGGCAGCATCAGGGGGCGCATGGGATTGGATCAGGGTTTGTGGGCTTGTCCTGCGGCAGCATCGTAACAGCAAAGCAATGTGATAAGCAGTGACTAAGGCCAGAAGAATGCTGGACTAAAAAGAAAGAGGCATAACGACAGGAAAAAGAAGGTGACAATGCCCCTGTACAGGTCTTTGGTGAGGTCTCACTTGGAGTACTGTGTTCATTTCTGAATACCATATCTCAAAAAGAATAGAGACAGAATGGTAGTGGTCCAAAGAAAGACAGACAACAAAATTATGTGGGTTCTGCACTGAAAGATTTATAAAATGAGACTGCAGGATCTAAATATGTATATCCTAGAGGTGAGACGAGAGAGATATGAAACAGATTCTTAAATACTTGAAAGATGCACATGAAATAAACCTTTTCCATTGGAAAGAAAGCTGTAGGGGTCATGAACAAATTTCAAGGAGGGAGACTCTGGAACATCAGAAAATATCTCTTCACCCAAAAGAAGTGGTGAAGACAAGAATGTTTATCTCATACCCATTTGAATTCCTTTACCAAAGAGGATCCCTAGTGACTAAAGGATGGAAATGAAGAAATGAGGCAACCTGTGTGTCAAGAATTTGCCTGCCAAGCAGCTTCTCCTTGCCCTGGTCTTGCATGCTATGTCTCCTCACCTGCAGAGGTCTTCAGCGAGCCTCACTACCAGCCTTGCTAAGCTCCTCCTTGTTGCTCTCGCCCACCCAACACTCAGCATTGTGTAACCCAGCCTTGCCAGAAGCACCTTGCCTCTTTATGGAGTCACCCTTGGCTCTCTGACCTGGCCATTCTTGTCTTGTACCTTGCCTTGAGGCCTAAGTCATTGTTTGCTTTTTGTTCTGTGGCCTTCTCTAGGCCTTACCTTGTGGCATCTGGGCTTGCCCTTCTCTTGTATTCTACCTTGTGACCTTTCTGGCCTCTCTGTATCTAGGGGCCTTCAGGCTTCCAAGCCTTGCTGCTTTTAGACTTTTATGTTCTTGGTGCTGTATTGTCTCACCTAGTCCTTGTCCGGTCCTGTCTGCCATGTCCAGTCCTGTTTTTGTTTGGTCTTGTCATGCCCTGCCCAGTCCAGCCTTGCTATTGCCTACCTTGTCCTTTATCAGTATCCTGCACTTGCCCAGTATCCCTGGCTCTGTTTATGCTTGTATCCTGTTGCAGTTCCTGCTGTGTTCCAGCCTTGCTCCTGCACCACTTCTAAGGTGTTTCACCCAGATACCAGTAACCCTGTCAGAATGAAGAGGCCAACCGCTACCCACAGGAGTGGGTCCAGTACATTTAGCCCAGCCAGCGAGTCCAAAACAGATTTTTCTGCTACCAATAAGAGTAGTTAGGTTCCTGCCTTAGCAATTCAATTTGTTTCTACACTGAATTTTGAACATAAGAACATGCCATACAGGGTCAGACTAAAGGTCCATCAAGCCCAGCATCCTGTTTCCAACGGTGGCCAATCCAGGCCATAAGAACCTGGCAAGTACCCAAAAACTAAGTCTATTCAATGTTACCGTTGCTAGTAATAGCGGTGGTTATTATCTAAGTCAACTTAATTAATAGCAGGTAATGGACTTCTCCTCCAAGAACTTATCCAATCCTTTTTTTGCTGTCCTCTTTGCAAATTTCAAGTCCTTCTACCTTCTCTGAGTGCACCCGCTGTCATTTTTTTAATCCTGATAGGTGGAGATGCCAAATATGTCAGTATATTATGCCCTACTACTCACAGATGTGCCTTGTTTGTAAGCTTTTGAAACCACAAATACTGCAGCCTGCCTGTATGCAGGCTACGAAGGAAACTTCCAGCACAACTCTTTTGAAAAGCATGGATCTCTTGAAAGCCACTGTTTGCCAAATTAAGTCTAACTAAACAGCTAATATAACCATAGCTTGTCCAAGTAGTTTAAATTCTTTACTTTGAAAGGTAAAATTTTCTTCTGATTCTAACCTAGAAAACCAGAAGCAAGTGAAAGCACTGCATAATCCAGCTCAGTCCCCGACATAGAAATCTTGACTCAGGGGAAGCTAATTAATTTTGCCTCTAGAGCCCAAGGTATCATAGCTGGTTGCCGCAACTTGTTAACGAGATCTGCTCAACCTAACAGAAAAGAAGCATGTATCATATTCAAGCTTGCCTGTTTTGGTTTTTAATAGAATTTTCATGTGATATCAATTTTATTTTATTTTATTGTAATTGTATATTTATTTATTACTTAATCTTTCATTTAATTTTGTACTGACTGATCAAATTCTATTTTATATTCTATACTTTTATTATTGTTATCTTATTGTATTTCTATTAATTATTAAACCATTGTGATGGTACCCCCAAACGACGGTATATAAAAATCTATAAATAAATAAATAAATCCCTTCTGAATATTCACAGCTCAGAGACCAATTTCAAAACAGCTGCATTAATTCCAGGTCAGTGTTTCCTCTTCATCCCTTGTTTTACTTCCTACTGGATCTAGACTATTGCTTCGTGTGTGCAGAAGAGGCCATTGTCCCAGACTCCAAGTGCACAGAAGACGATGCTTTCCAGACTCCGACCGCACAAAAGAGGGCGCTGATCCCGACTTGGAGCACCTGGAAGAGGGTGCTGTTCCAGATGTCCAGCTTTCCAGCCAAGTCTTTTCCTGCCTGTTCAGCCAAATCTTGCCTTGCTTTGTCCAGCCTTGGAAATACCCTGATTTATCAATCCAGTTCTAGAGAGACACCCGCCTAATACTCCAGAATCAAGTTCCTGCTTGCCTTAGCCCCCATGGACAATCAGACCCTAGAGGAGGGGGTCTTGAAGGGAGTGTTCCTGTCATGGATTTGCCTATGTAGCCTCTCCGTGCCCTGGCCTTGCTTGCTTTGACCTCACCTTCAGAGGCCTTAGGCGAGCCTCACCACCAACCTTGCTAAGCTCCTCCTCGCTGCTCTTGCCACACCCAAGTCTCATCCCAATGTTATCCAGCCTTGCCTCTTCATGGAGTCTCTCTGACCTGGCCATTCTTGTCTTGTACCTTGCCTTAAGACCTCTGGGCCTGCTCTAGTCTTGATTCCTGCCTTGTGGCCAATCTAGGCCCTGCCTTGCCTTGTGGCTTCCGGGACTGCTTGTTTCTTGTATCCTGCCTTGTGGCCTTTCTGGTCTCCCTGTACCAAGGGGCCTTCAGCCCTATAGCCTAGTGGTCTTTGGGCTCCAGCCTTGCAGTGTCCTGTCCTTGCCCTTGCCCTGTATCTTATCTGTGCTTGTACCCTGTGCCAGTTCTTACTCTCTGCTCCAGCCTATCCAGCCTTGCTCCAGCCTATCTGGACCTACTGCAAAGACCTACTGGGCTCCAGAACCCAAGGGGGCTGGCTAGGCAGAACACCAGCTCTTGTCTAGTCCAGTGTCTTGCCTTGCAGTCCTGCACCACTTCTGGGGTGGTTTACCGAGATCCCAATAACATTTACACTGTGGTAAGCTTCAGGTGTAACATTTCTGCATGGGGATAACCTGAACAGAGTGGCAGTTACTATCCTAAACAACTTGCTGGGCAAATTGGATGGACAATTTGGGTTTTTATCTGCCATTATTTACTGTGTTACTATGCTGATGACAGCTTGATGTGAATAAGAAAAAAGAGGCAGTACATGATGGCTCCCAGAGGAAGCCATGTGGGAAGGAATTAAATAAAGAGAAATGTATTATAGATTTCTGAGTACAATGTGAAGGAACTAGGAAAAGCCCAGGTAGGATGTCTGTCTGATCAAAACTGGACAGGAAGGAAGGAAGAAAGAGGTTGTGCACAATGACTTTCTGATGAGCGCAGGTTAGTAAGCAGAAAAGCAAGAAACCTTTTAAAATTTAGAGTAACATCTCTTCAGACTTCTCTATCCCATTTCATGTTGTACTTCTAAGAGTTATGATATGTGCCTCTCCTCACAGACAGAAGTTAACAGCCTTACCAGGCAGTTGCAAATGACTGTTCACTTTTAATTCACATGTATTATTTTTTGGCTGCAGTAACTCTTCCCACTACATGATAATGGCAATTTCTTTTTAACAAAGATGGGACAAATTTACAGGTCTTCTGCCAATGTTCAAAGGGAACAAAACACATGGACCTTCCCTTTGAAAACTGCCAAGGACACGTGCACTTGCTTTTTGTGTGGGTAGATTTCTCCTAGAAAAATAGATGCCCAGATTTGAAAATGTAATAAGCGAGTGTGCTTTTCTTTCCCTGAATACCTTCTCTTAGTGTAGCTAAAAGCCTCATTATGGAACAATAAGCAGATTTTTAGTTACATGGGGGGGGGGGGGGGGGGGGATTTTCAGATGGCCAATTACCGCATTTAGAATCCTTTTTTTTACCCAGGTAAATCGCTTTAAAAAAGATTGCCCTCCCCACATAAAAGGAGTCTGTTACTGCTCACTTTGCCCGGTGCAGACACGGTACAACTGTGAATTTTTGCCAATTCTGCAAAGCCTGTGCACAAAGAGTCTGTAGTTAGGTAATAGTGCCATGCTTATAGGTCAGGAAATTTTACCTCCAAATTTCTAGTTATAGTCTAGAATGTTTGCAAATTAGGTGGCAGTGGAGACGAGATTTCACAATTTTAGTTTTGATTTTGCTTTCATTCACAATCAGAGATGGAAAGATTTTAATTTTTGTTTTGATCTGACCTGCATATCCAATTAGGTGAATTTTAAATTAGATTTTTGGTTTGGATTATCAGGTAAGTATTTACTCTCCTGTTTGCAAATTAATAAAAAGAAACATATATCTCTCACATACTTTGTAAGAATAATCATCTGAAAAACATTTATTACAACTTTGAAACAGCCAAGCTTGCATACATTGGCATCCATTCTTTGTTACTAATGATTTTTATGAAACAAGTTTTAGAAAGGGAAAATTTTCTACGGAAAAATAAATCATAGGAAAAATATTCACTAAAATTTTTCCACCCCACATCTCTGCTGGTGGCTGAGTGGCACTGCTGTCCATTGCAATGTGGAGGACTTTGGTTCAGTTCCTGGTTTAGCTCTTCCACTCCTTGAGTTGATCAGGGCTGGATCAAGACAGACCGAGGCCCCACGTTATGTCACATTTAAGAGGCCCAGTTTAAGAGGACTGGCATAATGAAAAATTGGACATCCCCCGATGGGGTGGTTGCCCTGGTCACACAATTTCCTCTCCTTAGCATTTGGCTGCCGGGAGCAGGGGCAGCAAAAAGAATGGATAAGTGCAAGGTGATAAGTGCAAGGTGATGCATATAGGGAAAAATAACCCATGCTATCATTACACAATGTTGGGTTCCATATTAGGTGCTACAACCCAAGAAAGAGATCTAGGCGTCATAGTGGATAACACATTGAAATCGTCGGTTCAGTGTGCTGCGGCAGTCAAAAAAGCAAACAGAATGCTAGGAATTATTAGGAAGGGAATGGTTAATAAAACAGAAAATGTCATAATGCCTCTATATCGCTCCATGGTGAGACCGCACCTTGAATACTGTGTACAATTCTGGTCGCCGCATCTCAAAAAAGATATAGTTGCAATGGAGAAGGTACAGAGAAGGGCAACCAAAATGATAAGGGGAATGGAACAGCTCCCCTATGAGGAAAGACTAAAGAGGTTAGGACTTTTCAGCTTGGAGAAGAGACGACTGAGGGGGGATATGATAGAGGTGTTTAAAATCATGAGAGGTCTAGAACGGGTAGATGTGAATCGGTTATTTACTCTTTCAGATTTACTCTTTCAGATTTACTCTTTCAGAAAGACTAGGGGGCACTCCATGAAGTTAGCATGGGGCACATTTAAAACTAATCGGAGAAAGTTCTTTTTTACTCAACGCACAATTAAACTCTGGAATTTGTTGCCAGAGAATGTGGTTCGTGCAGTTAGTATAGCTGTGTTTAAAAAAGGATTGGATAAGTTCTTGGAGGAGAAGTCCATTACCTGCTATTAAGTTCATTTAGAGAATAGCCACTGCCATTAGCAATGGTTACATGGAATAGACTTAGTTTTTGGGTACTTGCCAGGTTCTTATGGCCTGGATTGGCCACTGTTGGAAACAGGATGCTGGGCTTGATGGACCCTTGGTCTGACCCAGTATGGCATTTTCTTATGTTCTTATGTTCTTAATAGCGTAAGCTCTTGCCTGCTGGTGGCCAAAGAAACAAGGGCCGTGGAACAACCCATCCCACTGAGGCCCACAGAAAGCCCTGGAGGGGCCATGGTTAAGCTCATACTGCCACAGACTTGCCCATTCAGCTGTCGCCTGAACAGAGGCAAGTGGGGCTGCGGCAAAGCCCATCCTGTTGCAGCCCAACAATAGGCTCAATAGGGATACAGTGGAGTCTACTCTGCTGTGGCTCAAAAAGAAGCTGATGGGGCCACGATGGAGCCCATCCAGCCAAGGCCCAAAGAAAGGCTTGGCGGGGCCACAATGGAGCCCATTCCGCCACAGCCAAAGAGAGGGGGAGGCCCTGAGAGTGTGATTGCATGTGAGAGTGAGAGCCTGTGTGCATGTGAGGGAGACAGCATGTGTGTATGAGAGAGGGAGTGTGTGCATGAGACAGAGCCTGTGTATGTGTGAGAGCGTGGGTATTTTTTTTTTTTTAATTTATAATTTTTATTGCCAAATCCAACAACAGAACAATTCAGAAACAAGAAATACAAGAACATTGGGTACATGGCATCGTTTACAAAAGTTACAGTGGTCACCCTCCCCCCCTCCCCCCCGTCATGCTACTCATTATCACAAGAGAGAAGTCAGAAGTGTAATGAAAAAGAAAATAAAAGTAAAAACAAGAAAAGAAAAAAGTCCGAAAAAACATGCTTGCGTTAAGGATGAAAAGAATGGCAGTGTGCGCCAATCCGTGCAGTGTCCAGTCAGGCAGTCAGGAATGAGAGGAAAGTGGCGGTAGTGGAAGCGGCCTCCAGGAGATGTAGGGATTCCATATGTGGTAGAATTTGGCGAGGCGATGGTATTTAAACGCAGTTAGGCGATATAGAGTACACGTCTTGTCCAAACGTGACAATATCTTGGTGGGCGTAGGCGGTTGAGCCCTCTTCCATGAGTATGCGATTTCCATGGCAGTCGACGTGCACACCAGCTGAATAAAGGTCTGCGCGGGGGCTGGAAGGCCGTCATCCGAGAGATGAAGAAGAGCCTGGGCAGGTTTAAGAGCAATTGGCCGGCCCAAAATCTCAGAGACCATCTGCGAGACATAGGTCCATACTTTCTGTATCAGGGCACAGTCCCACCACATGTGGAGGAAAGTACCTAAGTGACTACAATTGCGCCAGCAGTGGGGATCGTGACTAGTGGAGAAGCGGTGAAGGCGTAGCGGAGTAAAGTGCCACCTGTATAGTAGCTTGTAGTTGGCCTCCGACACCCGTGCAGAGACTAGACCCCGCGACATACGAAGAAAGATATTGTCCCATTCGTCATCAGACAGGGATCTACCCAGGTCCACTTCCCAAGCTCGCAAGTGCGCTGGTTTGACTGTAGGGCGGGACGCCAGCAGCTTGTAGAGTTTAGAGACAAGTCCCCTTGGTAGTTGAGTATTGGAGCAGTAGCCTTCAAAGAGGGAGCGCCAGGTTGATAACAGTCCTTGGGATTGTAGTTGAAGTAAAAAATGGCGCATTTGCATGTAAGGTAGGAATTCGACACTGGAAAAGTGAAAAACGTCCTGCAGTTGAGTGAAGGAAAGAAGTGCGCCGTTGTGGAGTACCTGGGAGAAGGTGGAGATACCTCTCGCTTTCCAGGTGGAGTATGCGTGGCGTGGAAGACCCGGTAGAGAGTGTTGTGGAAGAGCGAACTCTGTAAAAAGTAGAGCTCCGGACCCACCAACTGAAGTTTCCACTGGCGCCATACGTTGAGAGTTTGTCGAGCGCAGGGAGAGCGTGGGTATTTGTGTGTGTGTGAGAGAGAGCACAGATTGGGTGTGTATGTCTGTGAAAGAACAGGTGTATGTGCATCTGTGAGAGAATGTGTGTGTATTCAATTGTGAGAGAATGGGTGTGTGTGCATGTGTCTGTGAAAGAACAGGTGTGTGTGCATCTGTGAGAGAATGGGTGTGTATGTGCATGTGTCTGTGAGAGAATGGGTGGGTGTGTGCGCATGTGTCTGTGAAAGAATGGGTGGGTGGTGTATATTTATAATAGAAAAAATTTTGAGTGCCCTCCCTGACCACACATCCTCACTAATCCACAACTGCAGGGTGACCAGAAAACAAAAGTTCACAGGTATGGAGAGTGGGGGATTTTGTCCTTAGTTCTAATTATGATCTATTATTTCATGGGTTTGCTGGTTTGAAATATTGTATTGTTATTTTGTTAATTTTTAAAAAGTTTTATGAGTTACTGAAAATTCCATTCATGTTTAGAAATATTTACAGTATTCTTTTGATTAGTATAGTTTACTGCTATGATTGATGTTTTATATTTCTTGATTTTGTTTAATGCTTTAAGAGGAATGGCATTGTTTGTTTTTCCATTATTGCATTGCATACAGAGTCTGGTTTGTGGTTTCCAGTTCGGTTTCTGTCTATAATTTATGGTCACTTTAATCTGTATTTGGTGAAATCTGTCCGTGTTCTGTAAATGTGACTGAGGTGAAGTATTCTGCTAGTGTGTAGTTTCTGTGTAGGGATGTGTAGCAGCCTGACACTCTGTTTCATAATAGAGTTTGTATTGGTGTTTTAGGGCCTGGTGTAATATTTGCATTGTTCCCCTTTTATAGGTAGGCTTGATACTGTTTGAGAGCCGGCAGTTAGTGGTGTTTTGGTATGAGAAGTTTACTATATTTTAATTGAAATAGTTGATTCTTGGCTTTCTGAGGGCCAAGCCCACATCCAGCACACATTAAAGTAGGCCTAATACCATATGAGCTCTAAGTGCTTTTTTCAAGTTTTTCTGGTTGGCTCCACAGCAACACATGTAATTAATAATACAAAATATTTTGTTTTTAATTTACTCTTTATTAAATAAGTTAACAATACAAAGACAGAAAAAAGAGCAGAAAAGCTTGTACAATCTCCATCCATATAAGTGCTCAGCTGAACATTCAGGCTGATACAGTAAAAGTCGCGTGATTTAGTATACAAATGAGGGCCCGCGGTAAAAAGAGGCACTAGGGACACTAGCGCATCCCTAGTGCCTCTTTTTTGACAGGAGCAGCGACTGTCAGCAAGTTTGACAGCCGACGCTCAATTTTGCCGGCATCGGTTCTCAAACCCGCTGACAACCATGGGTTCGGAAACCGGACGCTAGCAAAATTGAGTGTCCGGTTTTCAACCCGCGAGCTGATTTAAAATTTATTTTTTTTTTAAATTTAAAATTATTTTTTACTTTTGGGACCTCCGACTTAATATCCTGGTGCTGGCAGAAATTAACGCCTACCTTTGGGTAGGCGCTAATTTCTGAAAGTAAAATGTGCGGCTTGGCTGCACATTTTACTTACTGAATCACGTGGGAATAACTAATAGGGCCATCAACATGCATTTGCATGTTGCAGGCGCTATTAGTTTCGGGGGGGGGTTTGGCCGCACGTTTTCGACATGTTATTACCTCTTACTGAATAAGGGGTAAAGCTAGTGTGTCGAAAACACGCGTCCAAATGCGGATTAACAAGGCACTCCACCGGAGCGCACTGTACTGTATTGGACTGATTGTAATCAGCTGACAAATTATAACTCACCTTATACAATGAGTGCCCAATCTGCCACCACATTAAATCACCATTCTCAAATTTCAAATTACCCCCTCACTAAATATCTTCCCCTTCCTCCCACCCACCACCATCCCCTCCTTTCCTCTCATAATGTTACCAAGTACCCCTACAGAATAAAGATTTAAACCTCACCTGTAATCAAAAACTGGAGTATGGGGATGCCAAACCTTTTTTGAAGGTCGTTTCCCCCTAGCTTTAGCAGATAGGAGTTCACTGCCTAAAGAGGAATTAGGTCATTTCCGCAGTCTTAATATCATTCACTTTCTGATAGCAAATAAGCTTCTTAATGCGAAGCACCTGTGATCCCTAACCCAATCCAGGAGGAACAAAAAGTACAAATATCCTAGGATCAGTTGGAATCGTAATCCCAACTATATTTTGAATTTTATCTACAACAGTATTCCAGTACTTTTGAAAAATTGGGCAAGCGTATAGGATATCATACATTGTCCCTCTTTGCCTACACGATCTCCATCATAGTTCAGACTTATTGGGATCCATCACTCTGAAGCAAAACAAAGTGCCCGCAAAGTGATCCTATATTACTGCTCAATTATATTTTAAGGGTGCGAGCATTTCGTAAACAAAATCCACTAAGGAGTGCAAGAAGACTCTAGGTCCAATAATTTCATTTTCAACATTGTTTATTTATAGTTTTAAATGTTCCGAGGAGCCACTCCTATTTTAAAGTAATGCACAAATAAATGACTGCTTCAGGGTCCCCCGACACAGACCCCGTGTTTCGCCCGAAGGCTGCGTCGGGAGGGACAGTCTGTAATTTCAACAAAAGCTAAAAGAGAACGAGACATCAGTATTAAAAGTAATGGACCAATTTAAGGGTACAGAGTATATCTAGTGACGCCGAGACACGTACCTTAAAGTCAGCTGAGGAGTTCACACAGCTCAAAATGGCAAGGAGGGCGGGCGGCTAGACTAAACTCAGCGTATTAAAGGGAACTATTTTGGTGCGTTTTTTACCACCAATCAGAGGCACGAATCAGCTAGCCAATCAGAGCAGGACAACCTGCGCTTAACAACATGAATAATGTAATTCTACACAAAATAATATTAAAAGTACATACAGATGAAAAAATTTATAAGAAATAATTATAAGAAATACTGCTACTCAATCTCATACAGATGAAAAAATTATAAGAAATAATTATAGGAAATACTGCCACTCAATCTCATTATTTAATCCCGCCGGATGCAGGCTGTTAAGAGTAAAAATCCATTTCTGCTCTCTGCGGATAAGCATATCAGAAAAGTTTCCTCCCCGACTAGGTGGATGAAGCAGATCAATAACCAAAAACTTTAAGTCATCCTCGGAGTGCCCTGCTGTTTGCCAATGAGAGACAAGGGGAGCAGTGTCACGGCCAGTGCGAATATTGGACCGGTGCTCGATAATACGAGTATGTATTTGTCTAGTGGTTTTGCCCACATATAATTTTGGGCAAGGGCACAAGATCACGTAGATTACTCCTCGTGATTGACAGCTGGTAGAAGATTTCAAAACAAATTTTCTGTGTGTAATAGGATGTTCAAAATTGTTAGTGGAGAGGACGAAAGGACATACTGAGCATTGTCCGCAGGATTGGTGGCCAGAAAAAACATCTGGAGTGGTATTGAGATTAGGTTGAAAATGCGAATGTACAAGCATATTTCTCAAATTTTTTCCGCGGCAAAAAGAAAAACGTAATGGATAATTAAAGACCTCATGCAGAGATAACAATGACCAATGACGCTTTAAAATGGAGGTAATAGTGTATACATGAGTTGAGAAGGGTGCGAGCATTGCCATATATCCCCAAAATTCTGATCCCAATACTCCACTTGAGTTTCCAATTCCACTTCCCCATCTTCCCTCTTTAGAATTTTCAATTGTGAATTTTCTTTAACTCATTGCAAAACTTTATAAATTTGACCAATCCAACCCTTTGGCTTCATAATCACAAACACTGTTCTTTCTACTTTTGAGGGTGGCCTTGGCAAATTAGATTTCCCCTTGAGAGCAATATCTCACAACTGGAGAAATGCAAACAATGGAGTTCTCTCCAGACTAATGGAGAAATTACTTACCTGATAATTTTGTTTTCCTTAGTGTAGACAGATGGAATCAGGACCAGTGGGTTTATGATCCCCTGCTAACAGATAGAGATGGAGAACATCACAGTAAATATAACCCTGCAGTGACCCCCAGCCTGCCAGTATTCTCTTCAAAAGCAACTGTGGATAGACTAGCAAACAAAATTGATAAAAAAACATGATTAAAAACAGAAAACCAGAACTGTACTCAACCAACCATAAACACTGAACTCACATAAGATTCTAGGAACCCCAAGCTAGGGACTGGATGAACACTTACCAATAATCCCTTGGGACAAGTAGCCCCACAGGAAGACTATTGACATGTTCATGCAGCAGCTGAGGGCGGGAAGCTGAGTCCATATGTCTACACTAAAGAAAACAAAATTATCAGGTAAGTAATTTCTCCATTTCCTCGCATGTGGACAGATGGACAGCCCCAAATCGTTCACAGAATTCTTTAAAACGTAGTAACTCCTATCTCCCCCACTCCTCTCAGATTTGGGGCTCAGTATAATATTAAAATCCCCTCCTAAAATACTCCTCAAACCTCCAGACAACATAAATTTTTTGAAAAGATTGCCTCGATCCTTCATTCAGTGCATAGATATTTAGCAAGATTACCAATTATCTATTTAAACGACCCCTTAGAAGCAAAAATCTCTCATCATGAATAATTTTCTCACAGCAGAAATGCTTAATTTCCCAATCACAACAGCGACTCCCCTCCCCTCCTCCTCCACATATGAAGACACAAAAGCAATCAGCAAGCCAACCAACTTTAAGATTTTATTAATCTGAAACCTCAGGCCAGTGAGGAAAGCAATGTTCACCTTCAGCTGCTTCAGTCCACAAATGATCTTCTTTCATTTAATCAGATGGTTGAGGCCTTTCACATTCCTGGATCAACACTGAAAAAACACTCATGTTAATAAAGCTAAATCTAATAATGCAACAGGGATAAAAACACTCTCCAAGTTTCAAAGGCACTCCATAAAAAGCATTGCATCTCTTAGAAAATTACTGAATTTAACCAGCATGGTGCAAGGCCTACCTACAGCTCCTTTCTGCACACCTGTGATCTGTGTGCATGGTCAGCTGCCAAGTCCAGTGCCACACCGTCAGGCTTCAAAACTTTCTTTAGTAATTTTTTAACAAATAAAGAGGACATCCCTACCATCTTCTCCTTCCGGGATTCCCAACACTTGAATGTTATATTGGCAGGATCTGTCCTCAGTCTAAGGTATCTACGGTAATTTATCACCGACATCTTTCATCAATCCCTTGCAAGAAGTCTGCTCTTAGTGCTTGGGTCTTAGCTGGTATTAACACATTAGGCATGCCTTCTTCTGTACTCTGCTGAGGCCTGTTACCTGTCATGCTCTTAGGGCCCACTGACATCTCTCCCAGATCCGTGGTTTCCTTACAATAGTAATCAGTTATTTGGCCAGTCTTATCTATCAAATTCCCATTTTATAACACAATGAAAGGATACCAAAATTATTTTGGACAAAAATAAAAAAGCATTGCCGGAGTGGGATTTGGCAGAGCGGGCAGACTGAGTTCTAGCAGAGAGAAACCGTCGCCATAGGCACTCACTAGGCCCCCCCCCCCCCCCCCCAATGTTATTTTAAGTAATATTTTTACCACAGAAGACTGTACTTTGAATGTGTTTTTTCAAGTAAAATCTGCTATAAATGCATACATTTTATTGGTAGTCTTCTAAATAAGGGTCATTAATTTTAGAGGTGGGCAATATCATCAAGCATTCACCAACAAAAGTTATTCTTCCCTCCTTGGAACCAAGGCAAATACCATCACAGGGAACTTCAGTCTGACTCTCAGTCCCGGAATAACAAGGACACTTCTGTATGATCTATGCTATCAATAAGAAAATTATTATTTACCTGCTAATTTTCGTTCCTGTAGTACCATGGATCAGTCCAGACAGTGGGTTATGTCCCCAATCCAGCAGATGGAGTCAGCACAAGCTTTGAGGGGGCGTATCCATATATACTACTACCCCCTCTGCAGGAGTTCAGTATCGAGTATATCAAAGCCCGAGTAGAAACCCCCGAAGGATCAAGTTTGTGGAAACAGATAATGAAAACAATTGTAACCGCAACAAGTAACTGCAAACATCCTACCAACTTGTAGGGAGCTGTGAAAAACAGCAAAAAGAAACAACTGTGAAGACACAGAACACTGCGAGCAAGAAGCAGCGCAGAGCTGAGCAGGATCAAGAACCCAAACGCGGTGGGCGTCTGGACTGATCCATGGTACTACAGGAACGAAAATTAGCAGGTAAATAATAATTTTCTTTTCCCTGTACGTACCTGGATCAGTCCAGACAGTGGGATGTACCCAAGCTTCCCTAAATCGGGTGGGGTCCTGCGAGGCCTGCTCGGAGAACCTGCTCGCCAAAGTGTCCAGAGATCGAAGAGGCGAGGTGCAGACGATAGTGCCTCGAGAACGTGTGTAACGATTTCCAGGTGGCTGCCCTACAAATTTCCTGCGAGGATACCGAGCGAACCTCCGCCCAGGAAGCCGCCTGAGAACGTGTAGAATGCGCTACGATTCCGGGTGGGGGAGTCCGACCCGCCCCAATGTAAGAAGCAGCAATGCCGGCCTTCAGCCATCTGGCAATGGTAGTCTTCGAGGCCTGAGACCCCTTCTTAGGACCGGCCCAGAGTACAAAGAGATGGTCAGAGGTTCGGAACTCATTTGTAGCCTCCAGATAGAGGCGCAGAGTGCGCTTGACATTCAAGAGACGGAGAGACTTCGGCTCTGAGGAAGAGAAGGACAGCAACTCCACCGTCTGGTTCACATGGAATGCAGAAACCACCTTCGGAAGGAAGGAGGGAACGGTGCGAAGCGAAACTCCAGAGTCGGAGAAACGGAGATAGGGCTCTCTACACAACAGAGCCTGCATCTCCGAGATGCGTCGAGCGGAACAGATGGTCACAAGAAATACAGTCTTGAGAGTGAGATCCTTTATCGTTGCGCTGCGCAGTGGCTCGAACGGTGGTCCCGACAGGGAGCAAAGCACAAGGTTAAGACTCCAGGAGGGACAAGGGTCCCGTAACGGAGGACGCATATGCTTGACACCCTTGAGAAAACGAGCAATGTCAGGATGCTGTAGAAGAGAGCCCCCATCGCTCAACAGCGAACCAAGGGCGGCCACCTGAACCCGTAGTGAATTATAGGTGAGCCCTTTTTCCACCCCCGCCTGTAGAAACTGAAGGATCTGAGGTACAGAAGCCTTAGCAGGTCTCGTGGCCTGGCTGGTACACCACAGCTCGAACACCTTCCAGACTCGAACATAGGCCGATGTCTTTCGTGCCCGCAATAGCGTGGATACTACCGCCTCCAGGTAGCCCCGACGCCGGAGGCGGCGCCTCTCAAAAGCCAGGCTGCAAGACAGAAGAATTCTGCCTGCTCGAAAAATACCGGGCCCTGATGTAGGAGCTGGGGGAGGTGCCCCAGCCTGATTGGCCTGTCGATCACCAGCTGTAGCAGGTCTGCAAACCAGGGTCGCCTGGGCCATTCTGGGGTGACGAAAACCACGGTCCCCTGATGGCTTTCTATTCTGCGGAGCATCCTGCCCACCAGGGGCCATGGTGGAAAAGAAAGATATGGCGGCCACGGGAGGACCAGGGCATCCACTCCCTCTGCGCTCTCTCCGGCGACTGAAGAAGCGTGGAGCCTTGGCGTTGAGAGCGGACGCCATCAGATCCAAGTGGGGGGCCCCCCACCGATGGACGAGAAGTTGCATTGCTTTGTCGGAGAGAGACCACTCTCCGGGTCCAGCAGTTGACGACTGAGGAAGTCCGCCTGGACGTTGTCCACACCGGCGACGTGCGAGGCCGCTAGCCGGACGAGATGACGCTCCGCCCATTGCATCAGCAGCGCCGCCTCGAGCGCGACCTGCGGGCTGCGCGTGCCTCCTTGTCGGTTGATGTAGACCACGGTGGTAGCGTTGTCCGATAGGATTCTGACTTCTCGGTTCCGAAGAAGCGGGAGGAAATGTCGCAGAGCTAGCCGGACCGCTCTGGTTTCCAGATGGTTGATTGACCACTTCGCCTCCACCGTGGACCACGTCCTCTGCGTGGCGCTTCGATCGCAGACTGCACCCCAGCCTGCTAGACTGGCATGGGTGGTCACCACCACCCAATTTGGCAGATCGAGGGACATGCCACGGGCCAGGTTCGGCGGATCCAACCACCAGCCCAGACTGTCCCTGGCATTCTGTGGGAGCGGGAGAATCATCTGATAGTCCTGCAATACTGGTTTCCAACGGGAGAAGAGCGCCCACTGTAAGGTCCTGAGGTGCGCGAAAGCCCAAGGTACAAGGTCGATGGTGGACCCCATCACTCCCAGGAGTTGCAGGTAGTCCCAGGAGGTGGGCTCTGGTAACGCAGAGAACCGTCGTGTGTGATCCCGCAAGGATTGAGCTTTGTCCTGGCGCAGAAAAACTTTGCCCAGTAGGGTGTCGAAAGTTGCCCCCATTTATTGATGTTTAAATGTATTAGACTAAGGAATTTTACTTCCTGCTCATTCTGTTTCATTGTAAACCGGTTTGATATGCATTTTATGCAGGAAAATCGGTATAAAAAAACTTAAAATAAATAAATAAATAAATAAATAAAAAAAACCCAAGTGTTGCGAGGGCATGAGGGAGCTCTTGGAGAAGTTCACTACCCATCCCAGGGAATGTAGAAACCGTACTACTCGAGTCACCGCTGAGCGTCCATGATCGAATGACTTCGCCCGGAGGAGCCAATCGTCCAGATAAGGATGAACCAGGATGCCCTCCTTCCGGAGAGCTGCCGCCACAACTACCATGATCTTGGTGAAGGTGTGCAGCGCCGGCGCCAATCCAAACGCGAGAGCCGTGAACTGAAAATGCTGGTCCAGAATTTTGAAACGAAGGAAACTGTGGTGGTCCGGGCGGATGGGAATGTGCAGGTAGGCCTCCGTTAAGTCCAGGGAGGCGAGGAACTCCCCCCGATGCACCGCCGCAATCACTGACTGGAGCGTTTCCATGCGGAACCGAACGACTCGAAGGGATTTGTTGACTTCCTTGAGGACTAGGATAGGCCGGAAGGAACCGTCCTTCTTTGGTACGACGAAATAGATGGAATAGTGGCCCGAGCCCACCTCTCCGAAGGGCACGGGCGCAGTAGCGCCTATCTCCCGGAGTCTGTCCAGAGTCAGCTGCACCTCTCCTCTCTTGAGGTCCGAGCCACAGGGGGAAAAGATGAACCTTCCCTGCGGGGGGCGGACAAATTCCAATGTGTAGCCGTGTTTTATGGTATCCAGGACCCACTGGTCCGAGGTGATCCGTGCCCACTCCGCTTAGAAATACGTTAGTCGGTCCCCAATCCTGGGGACAGGGGAGTGGGCGAGACTGGCATCATTGTGAAGACTTGGTATAGGGGTTCCCGGTTCCGGGAGTAGTGCGTGCGGGCCGATGCCCGCGGAAGGCGCGCAACCAGGGCTGGTATTAACACATTAGGCATGCCTTCTTCTGTACTCTGCTGAGGCCTGTTACCTGTCATGCTCTTAGGGCCCACTGACATCTCTCCCAGATCCGTGGTTTCCTTACAATAATAATCAGTTATTTGGCCAGTCTTATCTATCAAATTCCCATTTTATAACACAATGAAAGGATACCAAAATTATTTTGGACAAAAATAAAAAAGCATTGCCGGAGTGGGATTTGGCAGAGCGGGCAGACTGAGTTCTAGCAGAGAGAAACCGTCGCCATAGGCACTCACTAGGCCCCCCCCCCCCCAATGTTATTTTAAGTAATATTTTTACCACAGAAGACTGTACTTTGAATGTGTTTTTTCAAGTAAAATCTGCTATAAATGCATACATTTTATTGGTAGTCTTCTAAATAAGGGTCATTAATTTTAGAGGTGGGCAATATCATCAAGCATTCACCAACAAAAGTTATTCTTCCCTCCTTGGAACCAAGGCAAATACCATCACAGGGAACTTCAGTCTGACTCTCAGTCCCGGAATAACAAGGACACTTCTGTATGATCTATGCTATCAATCATGTAATGGTTATTTTTTTTAGCCTCTTTTTACCATTTGCAGATCTGCTTTGCTTTTTGTAAAACAGAACTGCAGAAAGAGCTACCAGTCAATTTTTTTTTCCCCACAAAAAGAATTATCTTATTTACATTGGGATAACTAAATCAGTCTCTTGGCTCAGAGGGCTTCATAACAGTTTGACTGTTAAGCACATATGAGCAGCGTTCTGGCTGAAAAAGGGGGCAAGACATATCTGCAAGCAGGTTTGATCCTATTTTGGCACTAGCCATGTGGATTTTCAAGAGATCTACCATGTGCTATTAGTATGACAATGAACAGTTAGTGGAAAAAATGGTTCCTTGGTACTAGGTGGATGATCACAGCTATGCATATTTGTAATAAAGAGTTATTATGTTATTCCCATTTTCTTTGCAAAGTTACTGAAACATTTTATAAATGGTATATTAAGTATTTAAAATATGTGCTATACATTAATTCAATGTTTGAACTTTTATATAGATTTTTATGTCTATTTTTATTCTATAATTTTGTTATATTTAAGTACTGAGAAATTGGAAGGGAATGGTTAATAGAACGGAAAATGTCATAATGCCTCTATATCGCTCCATGGTGAGACCACACCTTGAATACTGTGTACAATTCTGGTCACCGCATCTCAAAAAAGATATGGTTGCGATGGAGAAGGTACAGAGAAGGGCAACCAAAATGATAAAGGGGATGGAACAGCTTCCCTATGAGGAAAGGCTGAAGAGGTTAGAGTTGTTCAGCTTGGAGAAGAGACGGCTGAGGGGGGATATGATAGAGGTCTTTAAGATCATGAGAGGTCTTGACGAGTAGATGTGGCTCGGTTATTTTCACTTTCGAATAATAGAAGGACTAGGGGGCATTCCATGAAGTTAGCAAGTAGCACATTTAAGACTAATCGGAGAAAATTCTTTTTCACTCAACGCACAATAAAGCTCTGGAATTTGTTGCCAGAGGATGTGGTTAGTGCAGTTAGTGTGGCTGGGTTCAAAAAAGGTTTGGATAAGTTCTTGGAGAAGTCCATTAATGGCTATCAATCAATTTTACTTAGGGAATAGCCACTGCTATTAATTGCATCAGTAGCATGGGATCTTCTTAGTGTTTGGGTAATTGCCAGGTTCTTGTGGCCTGGTTTTGGCCTCTGTTGGAAACAGGATACTGGGCTTGATGGACCCTTGGTCTGACCCAGCATGGCAATTTCTTATGTTCTTATAAATACAAATTTTAATTTTTATGTAATCGGATACCCATGGCTAGTATAGATAAAAATCCCTGGGGCCAATATTTTTCCACAATCTGCCCCTGTCATTTGTTTGTTTTTAAAGCTCCTGATCTGAGCCTATAAGTAGTGTAGGTAGCTTGTTAAATCTGGCATGGCTGAAAATGCCGTGGCAGGGCAGTCAGAGTCATTGTGTGCTGGCACTTAGTGACTAAATTTAGGACCCATGGCTGGATTTAAGATTATAGATCCCATGGACAAGGGCCTAGGGGTGTTGGGTTACATCCCTGGAAATCAGAGAGCAGCAGGGAAAGTCCCAGTTTTTGGATGCTTTCAGAATGTGGCACCCTAGGCCATGTTAAGGCCCATGATTGCAAGGCTCCAGAAGGTTCCCTGGTGCCTGGCTCCGGCCAGAACCTTTGCTGCAACGACTGGGCTGAAGTGAGCTGGATTGTAGTACAGCGGAAAAATGCCTAGATTGTTGTGATTAAAAACTCGGGGTGCTTGATCCCAGCCCTGGTTCTGATTAAGAAAGGAGGAAGAAGAAACTGCTAGGGCAAATCGTCTCTATTCCTCCTAAAAACGCTTTAAGAATCCAAATCTAAGACCCAAGAATATTCACACTCCGCTACCGAGCCATGTTCATCAGAGTCCATATGGAACCGAATAGTTAGTTTTGACCTATTTTAGTCCGCTTTCTCTACGAGGAAGGCCAGCCCTTTCTTAATTAAGCAAAGAACATTTGTTTTCTGATCTGGCAGACGCGAAGTACCTCTTTTATATCGCCACAGGTTTACGTCCCTCCTCCGGGAAGAACTCCATTTCCCAGCGCGCCTTTGGCGGAAGTGCCCGGCTCAGAGAGTGACGTGTCGCAATGGCGCTGCGCGGGTAATTCGGAAGGTGTAACAATTTCCCGCGAACTCGCGCTTCCTGTTACCCCTTTCCCTCACCGGAGACGCCAGTTCGGGACATGGCTTGCGCGGATGACGAGCCCGAGTGGCCTAAGGGTCTGCCGCAGCTGAAGGTGAATGCTGGCAGAGTTCGGTTGCAATGGGTGTCTTTTAAATCGTCCTCTTTCTTACAGCAGGTTCCTAGGTTGTCCGGGCCTGCAGGGCGTGGAAAGGTTATGGGGCAGAGTAAGGAATTCATTCCTTACTCACGATGGCAGTTTCCTTGCTACATATGTAGGCTTTTGTTATGTTTATTTACATTTCTAGTTTGCCTTTCTTGTACCAAAGAATAAGACACACCAAAGCGATTTCCAAAAAAAAGTACATTACTATATCTTAAGATTCACTTTTGTATTTTTAATCTGTTTAGCTGGCACCTAAAGATCTTGTAAAGTGGGAGATGTTCTAACCTGTTGGTAGTACAAAGGCGTGACACCCGGAGATCTTTTCCACCAATACCTACCTGTGTGTGATATGTACAAAAATTCAGACTGTTAAGTGCTCGTTGGGTGATCTCGTCCTGTCAGAGCTTGCTCCAGCCCTCTTTCTATCGATTATGATGGGAGACGAGGGGTGCCAGGTGAAATATGAAGTATGCTGACCTTTCCTTGGGATTCTAGCTCCCTCCCAAACAAGCCATAGCAGTGACAGTGTTCAGTAGGGACCACAGCTTCCTTCCTTCTGACGCTCATCTTAGCTGTTACTGTAGGGCGAGGGCTGGGATTCTTATTATAGGTTGTAATTAAATGAGCTTATGGGAATCGCTTGCTTTAATACTGTATGACATATATTTGGCAGTTTTATTTTGTATGTAATTTTAAGTTATTATGGTATCCAAAGTGCACTTCTTGCATGGCAACAGCCAAAATGCTAGCATACTATAATTAAATAAGCTTTATTATTAAATGGGCCAGATCAACGCTACTAAAGCTATAAACCACATAGCACTGCTGCTTTTAGGACTAATAGCTTCTTTGTACTAACAGTAATAGATATTTACTTACAAAAAAAGTGTCACTGGCTAAACAACACTATCCAACCATACACCACACAAAGAACTCTCAGATCCTCCAACACAGGTCTCCTCTCCATCCCAAATCTTAAAAATGCTCACCTCAACGCAACACGCAAACGAGCTATTACAATAGCTGGCCCTACCCTGTGGAACTCCCTCCCCACACATCTCAGAAACGAACCCTCACCACAAGTCTTTAAAAAAACAGCTCAAAACATGGCTGTTCATAAAAGCCTTCCCTCCTGATTCCCAACCTCCTCAAATGCTTGTTCTTGAAAGCCTTCCCACTTGATTCCTAACCTGCACTAACGCATAACACCCCCTCTCACAACCACCCCCACCTATTCCCCCTTCCCCCCCTTCACCTCCCCTCCCTCCACCGACCCCATTCCCACTCCCTCCTTTCCCTTCCACATCCCCTGACACCCTATCTATTTCGTAACCAAGTCATATTGTATATAGGTTATATGCTACAAATTTATATTCACATTTATTTGTATTCAACTATTACAAAGTTTTTTATTTCAATTGTTTAATTGTTATCTTGTTACAATGTAAAATAGGGCAGATCTCGCCCTATTCAACCTGTTACCTGGAAACCGATGTGATATCTCGATCGAATGTCGGTATACAAAATAAATAAATAAATAAAAAAATGTACAAATACATATCACTTTATGTAGGCTACACAAGCTAAAACGTGCTTTTATCAGGGACCAGTTCAATATACAAATGGTAGCGCTGCCATGCAGAAAACCTCGTCTTGATTCATGAACCCCATTTATGTTGATCAAGCCAGCAGGGAGTGGAGATGCCACAAATTGAATATAAATATTTCACATTTTTCTAGAGAAACCAGAACAATATATTCTATACTGTTTCTTATGATCTGTTTCTAAGTAAATTATTTCATATATTAATTTATTACCTGCCTTTTTGAATAAGAAATACACTCAAGGTAGGATAGAATAGCAGCAGTCAGATCAGTAGCAACTTTACAGTAGAATAAGATGCACAATAAGGACTGATTGAACTAGTATATAAATCAATAATAATGTAACAACTATAATGCCTAAACTTAAATATCTAAGCTTCAAACAAATGCATAAAAATCTCAATGGTAGCAGCTTAATAGAAACATAAAAATGACGGCAGAAGAAGGCCAATCGGTCCATCCAGTCTGCAAGCTTCACACTTCTTTTTTCTCATACTTATCTGTTTCTCTTGGCTCTTAGTAATCTTAGGTTCTATTTCCCTTTCACCCGCACTATTAATGTAGAGAGCAGTGATGGAGCTGCTTCCAAGTGAAATATTAAGTTTGATTAGTTGGGTAAGCGACAGCATAGCTCTCTGCCGTTGAAGCAGAGAGCAATGCTGGATATGCATGAAGTATTAGTTTTTCTTCTTCCCTGCCGTTGAAGCAGGGAGCTATATGCTGGATATGCATTGAAAGTGAAGTATGCCTTGAAAGTCACATTAACTATCATCAAATATTGAAAAGCCTAATAACTGGTAATTGAATAAGCCTAATAATTGGTAATACATATAGCCCATGAACCCATCCCTGTTTTTTTTTGTTTTGTTTTGCTTTTTTCTTTTTTTAATTGGGAGATGGCAGCCCTCCATCCTTCCGCTCCGTGAAGGTGGAACACCAACCACTGGCATCCCGCTCCGTGAATGCCTCTGTGGCTACTGCCGCTCCGTGCAGTGTTTTGCTGCCTGCTCTTTATATGCGTCCTCTAGACCTGATGGATCCACAGTGTTTATCCCACGCCCCTTTGAAGTGCTTCACAGTTTTGGACTTCACCACTTCCTCCGGAAGGGCATTCCAGGCATCCACCACTCTCTCCGTGAAGAAATACTTCCTGACATTGGTTCTTAGTCTTCCTCCTTGGAGCCTCAGCTCGTGACCTCTGGTTCTGCTGACTTTTTTCTGATGGAAAAGGTTTGTCGTTGTCTTTGGATCGTTAAAGTTTTTCAAGTATCTGAAAGTCTGAATCATATCAGAAGAAGGTGCAAACAGTGAGGAAATAGAAATAAATCAACAATGACTAACCAGTTACACTTGTATAACAAATCATTTTATTAAGTACCTTTTATTACACTGCAGACTAGGAATACTTTGTTCTGAATCACACACTATGTCTTGTAACGCTTTGAACCCATGTCTTCAGGAATTGGAACTCTATTATAATTGCTAGGCTAGAATGCCAACACCAGTCTTCTTGCTATGAATACTGTTTTGTTGATTGTATGTGCTGTTTTGGTATTTATTTACCTTTTGAAAAGAACTGAAAAATGTTTTTTCCTTCTCTGTATTACAGGTGGTAGATGATCTGTTGCGATGCGGAATTTGCTTTGATTATTTCAACATTGCAATGATCATACCTCAGTGTTCACATAACTGTAAGTATTATGACATTTGATCTGCAGTGAGGCAGATAATCCAAATAATAAATACATTGATATTGTGACAAAAATAATAAAACATACAGCAAATCAGCATATTATCAAATCAGGTCTTATTCTTAGATCAGTCCACCTGAAAGTGTTTTTCATAAATAAGACCATGAGAAATGCCATGATGGATCAGACCAAGGTCTGTTGGGACCAGCATCTTGTTTCCAATAGTGGTTAGTCTGAATCGCAAGAACCTGACATCCCAAAAAGTAAATCTATTTCTGGTTACTTACTTCCAGGGATAGCAATAGCTTTCTTTATTCTATCTAGCTGCTAACATTTTTTGGATTTTTCTTACAGTTATTTGTCCAAACCTTTTTTAAACTCTGCTAAGCTAGTTGCCTTGACATGTCCTCTCGCAATAGATTCCACAGCTTGATTGTATGTAGCGTGACAAAAGTATTTTCTATGATTTGTTTTAAATCTGTTGATTGTCGATTCTAAAACAAGGGGTCCTTCCATGAAACTATTTAAAAAGTAAAATAACCAGCCTTTCTTTACTCATTCCACTCCACTCATGATTTTATAAACTTCTGTCATGTCCCTTCTCAGCCACCTCATTTTTAAACTGAAGAGCCTTAACTTGTGTAGCCTCTCATCTTAAAAGGAATGGGCAGGCTCTCCTATCATTTTTGAGTCCTTCTCCGCATCTATTCTAATTCTGCTATGTCTTTGAAATGGAGCGACCAGAGCTGCACACAATACCCAATGTGTGTTCATACTATGGATCAATAGAGAGGCAATATATTTTCCATTTTATTATCCATTCCTTTTCGGATCAATTTCTAACATTCTATTCACTTTTTTGACTGCCATTGCTACATATTGTGCTGAGGATTTCATTGTATTGTCCATAAGGACACCAAGGTCCTTTTCCTGGGTGGTGATTCCTAATACAGAATCCAGCATTGTGTACCTGTAGCTGGGATTATTTTTCCCTATGTGCCTCACTTTCATGTTTCCACATTAAATTTCATTTGCCATGCAGATGTGCAATCTCGTCTCACAAGGTCCTTTTGCAGTTTCTCACAATCTACTGCTGTTTTAACAGTTTTGAATAATTTTGTGTCTGCAAATTTGGTCACCTCGCTTGTCTCCTTTCCAGATCATTTTTAAATATGTTAAATAGTTCCAGTACTCATCTCTGTGGTACTCCCAATAATGACCTTTCTTCATTTGAAAAACCGACCATTTTGTTATCCTCTGCCTTTAAACCAATTACCAGTCCACAATAGGACCCTGCCTTCTATCCCATGAATTTTTAAATTAATGATAAATATCTCATTGGGGACTATAACAGGTCACTGCCTGGGCCCTGAGAAACCTCTTGAGAGTTCTCCACAACAGATGCTTAGAAGCAGCTACTTGCGGAAAAAAATCACTTTATTCCAAGTGCCAGCCATTACTTTATACTTGGGACTTTCACTTCCTTTTGAGACACCAGGGTTTCTGCATGTAGGGCATTAGAGCTGTCCTGGAACATGGATGCTGTAAAAGATATTGCTGGGAGTAGATTCTAGGGAGTCCTGGGGTCATGAGCTGGTCTTCAGTTATTTGTGCAATGTATATTGCACAAATAATACTCCCCTAGCTTCTTCAGTTTGTGGGACCCCTCTCCCCGTGCCTGATTCATCACAGGGACTTTAATCAAATGCCGTCTGAAAATCCAAATACACTTATCAACCATCTCACCTTTACATCTTCAAAAAAGTCTAAAAAAAAAAATTGATAAAGACTTCAATTTGCTAAAACCATATTGATTCTTCCCCCATTAAGCCAGGTCTTTCTATATGGCCAGTGATTTTGTTTTTAAAAATAGCTTCTGCCATTTTGCCTGGCACAGATGTCAGGCTCACGGGTCTATAATTTCTTGGGTTATCTCTGGAGCCCTCCTCCAGTCCTCCGATATTATAAATGATTTGGCTACAGGTTACTAGTAACAGGTTTGCAGTTTCATACTTGAGTTCTTTTAGGACTCTGGGGTAGATCCCATCCAGTCCTGGTAATTTATTACTCTGCAGTTTGTCGCTTTGTTCTCTTACATCCTCCTTTATCACAGAGATTTGCTGTAGTTGGTCAGAATCATTACCGATAAAGAATACATTCAGATTTTCTGCTATTTACCCCTCAGACATCTTGCAGCACAACTGATGTTTTGCTTTGAATATGCTTGAAAAAGGTTTTATTCGTTTTTTTTCATTCTCTGGCAAGCTTCTTCTCTAATTCTCTCTTGGCCTGTTTTACTGTTTTATATCTAACTCATCAGTACTTATACTCTTGGCTGTTTTATTTTATTTTTTAAACTTCAATTCTGCACATATCCAAAAGTTTATGGGGCATAACAATGTGCACAGTCATAATAATAATAATAATAATAATACTCAGTCAAACATAAAGTTATAAACCAAAGTTAAAAATGGCATAAAATATCTTAAAGGAACAACATAAAAGTACCTTTAAAAGAACTAAAAAATGAAATATTCAAAGTGTTACTAAAAAAAATACCTCCTCATCAAGGAAACTTTGCAAGGTTTTATGTGCAGTTTTCAAAAAGTAGGTTTCACTGCCTTTTTAAAAGTTGAACTGCATGTCATTGATCTTATAATGGGAATAATCAACCCAAATCAAGAACGCTAGGTTTTGCTAGACACAAAGGGGTAGATATTTACAAGCCATTTAGACTGGTAACTCACATCTAAATGACTTAAACAGCATATTGAGCCTTTTATCTGGCTAAATCATAATTTAGCTGGTTATAAAAGGGGCGTTTTGGGAAGGGGTCCCATTATCCGGCTAAGTTATCCAGCCTCGTGGGGCCGTATAACTTGAGACTTGTCTGGATATATTGGAAAAAAAAAAAGGTATGTATCGGTTAAGTTACGGACAAGAAAAAAAGAATCTCAATGTGGCCTATCCCCTCACCTCCCTCCCATCTGAGTTGCAAAAGCCCTCTGGGGCAGACCTTTCCACGCCCCAAAAATGGCCCATTTAATTAAAATACCTACAGTACCTGAATGTAAACCGATGTGATATCTCAGATCGAATGTCGGTATATAAAAAAAAATAAAATAAAAATGTAATAGCTCTGGGAGAACCCCCTCCCTCTCCTCCACCCTCTGCTCCAACTTCCCCTTAAATTCACAAGTTTTAAATTTTGCTGCCCTCTGAATTACCCCCTCACTGCCCAGTACCTTTATTTAAAGTTGATGGCCAGCATTGCAGTAGCCTTCAACCGCGATCTGGGCCCAGGGCTTCTGGGGATGCTACTGTCTAGCAGTGCTACCTGTAGCCGGATAACTTGTCTGTTAAACATCCTACTGAACATGGACCCCAAAGAAAACTCATACAAAGCCAATGAGCTCGAGGTATCAGCAAGCCAGTCGGTGTGCCCTGTTGTGCGTGGGACACCTGGTCTTATCATTCATTAAGCAAGGCTCACAATGGTAATCTATTCATCTTGATTTGGGTGGTATATTCCCATTTTTTTTCTTTGATTTTCATGTATGAGACTCTACTGGCTCTTCTGTTTGCTGTAATTGATTTTATGTTAGGAAGTTCATTCCATAGCTGGGGACCGATTTATAGAGAAGGATTGATCATGTCCTTCTCTCAGATGGACTGTTCGAAAAGAGGGGACCTGCAGTAGGTGTCAGTTGGCAGAGTGTAGAGCCCAAGGAGGAATGTAAAATTTTAAGATTGCATTTATCGAAGGTGAGCTATTAAAATGTAACAACTTAAAAACCAGTAGTAAAATTTTGAAGTTAATGCGCCAGGGCACAGGGATCCAGTGCAAAGAATAAAGTGACGGATTTATGTCTTCACAAGGGTTGGTATTAATCAGCATCCTGGTAGCAAAGTTTTTTATATCAATTGAAAAGCCTTTATTGCAGGTTTGTGCCAGCGGCCACTCTGCCAGTCACAATCCGGCTGGATTTCTCTGGTTACATAGGAAACTGAATCACTGTTTAAGCCTCTGGGGGATGCTTTCCCACAGTCCCACTGCCCGACTCCTATTTCCGTTGTTCCCAATTCCACCCTTGGAGGCTCCCCAGGTCAGGTACTCCAGTCTCTGTTGCCCATACTTCACCCCATTCCTTCCAGAGTGTCAGGGCTATAGGTTCAAATCCTCTCACCCCAGTTGGTGAGCTGGGCGTAAGCACATAGCCCCAGGTTATCCTGGTAGCTTAAAGTCTCTATAGCTTTGCTTTATCAAACCACATCAGTCTCAAACTCATACCATACCAAAGCAATTCTCACCTTAATCCTCCTGCACGCCGCTCACAGTTGCTTCCTGCACAGCCTAAGCTTAGCTGCACTCTGTGGGCCTGGTTCTTAGGGAACCAGACCCTTCTGCTACCGTAGTCTGCAGCTGGGGGTTTGTGCTTTCCCTTTTACTAGGGTTGCAACTACATCCACCCCACGGCAGTGTTCACTTAAATCTCCTGACCTGCAGTCTCCATGAGTGTGTCCTCTTCTGGAGGGTCTCCATCACTCCTCTCCCAAGTCCATCGGCTCCGCCTCGTCCTTAGAGCTGCTGAACACCTCCACCTCCTCTGTCTCTTCATCTGGTTCTAGTAGTACTCCTTCCTGTTCCTGGCCCACCCCTCCTTCAGACAAGCTCTCACCCTTCTCCCACCATGTCCTTCTCTCTCTACCTCTTGATAGGGCAAAATCTGGGAAGTTCCTCCCACTCCAGAACCCCTGTGCCCTCTAGGAGTTAGAGCCCACCTTCTTGTAATCACCAGGGGAATATAATGCCCATCACACTATCAACAGAGAATTTCAGGAGTCTGTCCCTTTCAGGATAAGGGCTTATTAAATAGTCCTAAAACCTTGTGTGGGCAACAAAGGTTTCAGTCTATGCAACACTCTTAGCTTTGCAAAAGAAGATTCAGCTGTGGAGCTAATGTGTGGTTTCATTGTTAACTCATGATCTAGTATTAACCCTGAAGTTCCGAACGGTGGTTGACACTTGGAAAGAAAAATTCTCAAAATTGAAAGCTGATGGAGCATCTGATAATGGCAGCCTGCTTAAAATACGGATTTCAGAGTTTTGAAGATTTTAAAGCAAAGTGATTATGGGAGAGCCAAGATCTAATGGAGGAAAAGCAGATACTTAATAAGCCATTTATTGCAGCCCAGGATGATTGTTTTGGTATAAAAAAACCCAAAAACTGTGTCGTCAGCATTCAGTTTGTAATTAGCTCCCAGGCAAACTATTAATTTACAAAAGGTGGGGGGACAGATAAATATTAAAGAATACAGCTGATAATGCATAACCTTGGGGTACACCAGAGGAAATACTGGGCCAACTAGAAGAAGATGTGGCAATATAGTTTATAGTTTATTAGATTTTTTTATACCGCCGTATTGGCGTTAGCCTTCACAGCGGTTTACAATATACACATTGGAAATACAGTAAAACAGTTCAATAAAAGATGACAGCTAAAATTAGTTAAAAGCACACACAAGTATTTTAGCTGTACAAGTAAAGATAAAATTATAGATGGCTATTCCTCAATATGGTATTCAAGGGGAAAGTTAAGACAAATTAAAACAAAATAATAAACATGCATAAAATATCAATAGATGCCTGTTGCAATTGGTCAGAGATAAGAAGAAAACCATCTGAGAACAGCTCATGCCATACTAATCTCCTCAATACGTTTGAGAAGAATGGAATGACTCAGTGTCAAATGCGGCAGATACATCTAGCAAAACCACGACCTAAGAATCCGTGATGGCAACTGCACCTGATAGTATCAAAACTTGATAAAAATAAAGTTTCAGTACTGTAGAGTTTGCGAAAACCCAGTTGAAATTGATCCCACACATCATGCTGAACTAGGAAATCGTCAGGCTGAGAGAGAGTACTGCACATTTCACTTGTTTTGGAAAGAAAAGGAAGAGAGGAGATTGGCTGGTAAATTATGTAGCAAAGGATGTAGCATAGGCTTTTTTTTTTTTTTTTTAAACAAAGGGCGAACAGATCCACTGGTGGTAAACCTTCTGAAAGAGAGAGGGTGTATCTTTAGTAAGGGTATAAAGTCTGTACGTAAGACCTTCACTAGAGCTGGAGGGAATCTATTTAGTACGCTGTAAGCAGAGTTTAATTTCACAAAGATAGATCCAGCTTCAGAACTAGCAACCTCTGAAAAGGAATCCCAAAGAGAAGGGGCTCTGGGGGAAACAAAGGGGTGAGGGACATTATCTCAGTTTTTGGCCACTTTATCCTCAAAGAAGATGGCAAAATTCTCAAATTCATCAGCGTTCAGTAAAGTATCAGATGTTTTAGATTTGGAGTGGGGTGAAGTGAGCTTTTTAACCAAATGAAATAATTCCCTGGAATTGTTACCTAGAGCAGTGGTTCCCAAACCTGTTCTGGAGGACCCCCAGCCAGTCAGGTTTTCCGGATACCCACAAGGCATATACATGATAAATTTGCATGCACTGTCTCCATAGTATGCAAATCTATCTCATGCATATTCATTGTGGATATCCTGAAAACCTGACTGGTTAGGGGTCCCCCAGGACAGGTTTGGGAATCTCTGATCTAGAGCATTGATTTTAACTGAAAACCCCCCCTTTTTTTTTTAAAGCAGCATCAAATTGTGCTTTATAAACTACTAAACAGTTTTTATAAAGTTCCAAATCAGATTGTGATTTGGTGCGATGCCACCTTCATTCTCTCTTCATAACATATTTTTATGTTCTTTAAGTGAAGAGGAGAACCAAGGAGCATTACCACAACGCTTAGGATAAATCAAGTGCTCAGGAGCCAGCTCGTCATATGTGTCCTTTAGAGACTCTTGGAAACCTAACTGCTTCATTGATATTAGTTAGGTTGTAGTTTGGGTATTAAAAGGTCTTGAAACATAATAGGATCAACATTCTTATGTACTTTAAATGAAAGAGTAGAGGGCTTGTTTAAAAAAAAAAAAAAAAAAAAAAAAAAGCCTTGCAGACAATAGATATTTTACAGGAAATTAAAAGTGACCAAGGGACTTGGTCAGTCTTTGCCTAGGATGGGATTTGAGAAGTAAAAACAGAAGGGACAAAAATCAACATATGCCCTAATCTGTGGGAGGGATTCTTCACTATGTGCAGACATAGCTCAATAAAAGCTTTTGCAGATTGATGTAAAGGGTGGAAATCCAGATGCATATTAAAATCACCGAGCACTATGGTAGAATATGGGTTAAATTTGGCATAAGATAAAAACTCAGTCACAGGGAAGGGATTGTGGACAATAAGAGACAGATATTTAGATTGTGATGCAAGAAGCAAGGTCTTAAAAGGAGGCATTAAATCACAGGGCAACAATTTAAAAACCAGTGGAATGGTTTGTATATAATTAAAGTCCCCCCTCCCCCCATGTGCCAAAAAGGATGGGGTTTGGAAAAGGCCTAATAGCCCAGGGGGCACAATTCATTTAAAAGGACATTGTCCACGTTAGTGAGCCAGGAATTGCTGATGCATATGTAGCTGGAGATCTGTCCTGAATAAGATTAAAAAAAACCAGGATACTTACGAGAAACAGACTGTGCATTAACTAAGAGGAGATTAAATGCCTGAGATTCCTGTGTGACATATAAAAGTTCCGTCTTAACTGGAACCAAACAGCGAGGGCTTGGGGAAAGAATGTGAAATTTAAAATGACTGAGAGCAGTACCTTCCTTGGCCAGTGATTGTTGGAATCTGGAGCGCCGCTTGGGGATGCGTAATAAACAATGGAAAAAAGAAAAAAAAAAGATCCCGTAAAAAGTTCAGACTTTGAATAAAGAATTCATTGTGTGCTTCGAGGTGCACACGAAGGGGCAGGTCCCTTTGTTGCGCTGCTTCATGTGCGCGCCCGTCAGGCGTTGCTGGCCTGCTTAAATGTCCATTCCTTTAGATGAAGTCACGGGGGTGGGACCGATGAGACAGAGGAACTGAGGAAACCAGGGAGACTTCAGCAGCTAAGTGGAGAAACAGAGTTTCCTAAAAGTGGAAGTAAGGAGGAGGCTGGGACCTCTGTGGTGAGCAAACTAATGGAATTGCCGCTAAAACAGAGGATAGTGCAATTTATTAATCCAATGGATTGCAAAATCCGAGGCAGCCTGGTTTTACCAGAGGTAAATCTTATCAGACAAATCTGATCTATTTCTTTGTTTGGGAGATCAGAGAGTTGGATCAAGAGTGCACCCTAAACATAGTGCACTTGGGTTTCAGCAAGGCCTTCGACTAATAAATAAATTGTGCGCTCTTGGTATGGATCCTAGAGAGACTGACTGGGTTAGAAACTGGCTGAGTGGGAGGCGAAGAAGGATAGTGGTAAATGGGAGTTTTCTCTGAAGAGGGGGTTGTTACTAGTAGTTTGCCTCAGGCATCGGTCCTTGGACTGCTTCTTTTCAACATTTTTGTGAGCGACATAACAGAAGGTTTGTCAGGAAGGTTTGTCTTTTTGCTGATGATACCAAAAATTAACAAGGTAGACAGCCAGGAAGGAGTGGGAAAACATGAGGAGGGACCTAGTGACATTGGAGGAATGGTCTGAGGTCTGTCAGCTAAGATTTAATGCTAAAAATGCAGAGTAATGCATTTAGGATGCAAAAACCCAAGGGAAAGGTTACAGTATTGGAGCTGAAATTTTTTCTAAGCACAAAGAAAGAGCGGGATCTGGGGGTAATTGTATCTGATGATCTTAAGATAGCCAAATAGATGGATAAAGTGATGATAAAAGCTAGAAATATGGTTGTCTGCATAGGCAGAGGAATGGTCAGTAGAAAAAAGGTGATATTGCTTCTATGTAGGTCCTTCCTGAGATCTCACTTGGAATACTGTGTACAGTTTCGGAGACAGGATGGAGGCAGTCTAGAGGGTGGCTGCTAAAATAGTCAGTGGTCTTTATTCTAAAGCAGCGATTCTCAACCGGTGTGTTGCCAAGCGCAGGCAGGTGTGTCGCGGCTCTGGTATCCCACTGCCCCGGTTGTGCTTCCCTTCTCCCCAGGGGCGGATTGGCCTATGTGTGGATCGGTCATTCACAGTGGGCCAATGCAGTTGGTTGCAGAGGGAAGCTGCATGCCACCACGGCTAAAGAGCGGAGAGACGCTGCATACCGCCACTGGAGGCCAGGCCGTCAGCAGCAGAAGAGCGGATGCCAGACTTATTGGGCCGAGCAATGAGAAGAGGCTCTATGTGAGAGAAGAAACTTGCTTGTGTGTGTGAGTGACCGACTGACAAAGCAGGAGGGTAGGCTATCTAAGAAAGCCGTTGAGGCAACAATGTGGATTAGAAGCCAAAAGATAGTCCAAGTATGAGCTTTATTTGAATGGAGACACAAATTTTGTACATGTGCCCGACTCAGGCCGAGTTTCGCCCTGCATGGGGCTCTCAGGGGCTGTATATAGATGGTCACAATATGTATGAGTAAATAGTGCACAAAATATCCGATAATCTGGAGGTATTGGTGAGTCAAGTAATAAAGTATTGTCTGCGCTCGTGGACTATCTTTTGGCATCTAATCCACTTTGTGTGTGTGTGAGTGGCAGCTTTGTGTGTGTGTGTGGTAGAATGGGAGCGAGAGCATTTGTGTGTGATTGAGAGCTTCTATGTAAGTGAGAGAGAGACTGCTCAGGGAGGTGATGTGTCTGAGAGAGAGAGACTGGCCAAGAAGATGACTGGATGGGCATGAGAAACAGACTGGTCAGGGAGGTGACGAGTGTGTGAGACAGTGTGTGAGTAACTGGTTCTGGGCCCTAAGGAAGAGGACTATGAGGACAGAGCTTCAGCAGCCACTGCTGCTTCTGGTGAGTGCTATTGGCCTGCAAGGGAAAGGAGTAGGAGAGTTGCTGGAGAGGGTAAGTAAAGGTGGCTTTTGATGTTTATTTTTCTTGATTGACTGCCATTTTAAATTATTGGGTATTATGTGAAGTCTGCTGTTTTTGAAATATTTTATTGGTATTTGGACAATTTTAAATAATTTTTGAGTTTTAATTGTTAGATGATATTCTGTTCCTCAGCTGTTTTGTAACATTTATTAGGATAGCTTTACAATTATTTCTGTGTGGGGTTCTAGAGCAGTTTGGCTTGTTTTCCTAATAGGAAGTGTATTGGTGTTTAGGGCCTGGTTTAATATTTGTAGTATTACCTTTTCATAGATAGGGTTGTTACTGTTTGAGTGTGTTCCATAATACAGGTGTAACTTTGTGCGGGTTAGTTTGTGTGCATTATTGCAGATCCTGGGACTATGTTAGATACTATATTTATCTTCCCATTTCTCCAGGTTTGCACTGCAAGCAGAGTAACTGTTTTGGGTTTCCTTTCCAGTTTTTGTCTCCATATTTATGTTGTGGTCTTTCTGTCCTTGGTGAAGATCAGCTTTATGTGTGTGACCGAGGTGAGGTATTTTACTAGCATGTAGGTATTTGTATCAATCTTATTTGTTGTGTTTTCTCAATAGGATGTGCATTAGTGGTAAATTACTGTCTTTTAATAAGGAAGGCTATTGTGCCTGGTAGTAAAGGGAGTTTGTTTTGCTTTTACTGAGATGTCATCAGAATATCTTTTTTTGTATGGTGAGTTGTACGGGTAATGTCCTAGTTCTGCTCTGCACCCATTGTTGGGGGTCGAGGGGGTTCCTGAGGATACAGACTGTATGTTTATATTTAGCCCCGTGATGGTCACATTTCAGTGTGTCATGCATGTGAGAACCATCTGTCAGGGGTGTCCCAGCTGAAGAAAGTTTGAGAACCACTGCACGATGTGAAAAAAATGGATTGTAAGTGCTCTTTGCATGATCTCGCTCCGTCAGAGCCTGTCCCAGCTCCTTTACTGTCAGTTAGAATGGGAGAAGAGGGGTGCCTGGTAAGCCAGCCATTGCAGTGACGGTGCTCAGTTGGGGCCACGGCTTCCTTCAGAACCCAGCCTGAGTGGTTCCTGACTCTTACCCTAGCGGTTACTGTTGGGCGAGGGCTGGGATTCTTTTTATAGGTTGCAATTAAATGTTCTGATGGGACTTGCTTGCTTTAATACTGTATGGCATGTATTTGGCAATGTTTTATTTTGTTAGTAATTTTAAGTTAGTCATTGATTTATTTCTAGTTCCTCACTGTTTGCATCTTCTTCTATTAAGTTGCTACCATTGAGATGTTTATGTATTATTTTTAAGTTTAGGCATTACGGTTGTTTCATTATTGTTGATTTATATATTAGTTCAATTCAGTTCTTTCCTCCTGTGCATCTTATTCTGTTATAAAGTTGCTACTGATCTCTGATTGCTGCTATTCTACTCCACCTTCTATAAACGTTAAAAGAATATTTACATAAGACTTCTTCATACAAATGTAACACCACACGATATTATCAGTCATGATGGTCAGCATATGGTGGGCTTGTTCTAACAGCTTTTTTTTTTTTTAGCAAAGAAACTTTGGTGGAATTAGAAGGCAGTAGTGTTGAAAAATGACTAGGCCCTGCTAGAATACACGAAAAAGGATGTTGCCAGCGCATCTCCATGGCCTCGCCATTCATAGGGGAGTAATACGAAAACCCTGGCATAACACTGTTTGTGTGTGTGGGTTTTTTTTTTTAATTTTGGAGATTAATTTTTGGATTTTCATGAGTACCCAGGTCTCTTAGCTGCCACTCTGCTGAAGATATCCATTTGCCACATAGCTATATTTTTTCCTCTGCTCTTCAAAGACTTCCAGCTTATAGTCCAACACTGGCTCTTTCAAACCGCAAAGGTTGGTCTTTTTACAGCTTTCTGAGTTTAGAATAATCCCCCATTTCTTTCAAGTAGGTCTCACCATTTGACAGCCTGTAGCCATAGGTTTTGGCCTCACCAACACAAAAACTGCACACGTTAGGATAATGGGCGCTCAATTCTAGTGTGCGTTTTACTGCATCAGCCCTTTAGATGCTGTCAAAAAGAAACTTAAAACATGGCTATTCAGCCAAGCCTTCCCGGCCATGTAATTCTTCCTCACTTGCAACTTCTCTCTCTCAAGTAAACTTTCCATGCGGACACCACAACCCAGTTTATCTCCGTTGTTTTATCCAGTTCTCATCCCATCCACTCTGAGATGATTTGTATTTAAGTTATTTTATAAGGTTTATGTTATGTTATAATCCGTTTTAATGTTGAAAGCCATCTCTGTTCTTTGTATCGCCCTGAGTGAATGCTTTTGTTGTATTGTAAACCGTTGTGATATGTATTTTTTACATGAACGTCGGTATAGAAAAGCCAAAAATAAATAAATAAATAGATTGTAAGCCCTCAAGGGATAGGGAAATACCTACAGTAACTGCATGTAATCTGCTTTGAAGGGCCAAAAAAGTAGAATATAAATAAAATACACAAATACAGGGATGTACTAGTCTGCGGGGATTTCACTCGTCAGTTCCCCTAAATAATCACCCAAGGGGAGGGTTCCATTTCTTTCCCGCTGAGGAAAATCTGAGCCTGTGTCGAAATACCGGCAAATCTCTTGCAAACATTTTATTATAATTAAAAATATTTATATTTTGCTTATAACAAGATCCTGTGCTAAGCAGATTATAATTAGTATAACACACAAAACAAAAAAAAAGACAAAAGTTATTAAACAGTCAGATATATAAGTAACTTCTTTGTCTATCAGCATGTACAGTTGTAAACAAGCTGTGTTGGTGTTACCCAACAGTGTGCACTTTTGAATGCCTCCAGGACACGTGCTCAGTGTCAGTCAATAATATCGCACAATAGCTTATACTTGGGGGGGGGGGAGAGAGGGAAACAAGTATATATTGAGCTTGTAGGGTCTCTTATGATGCTTGTAGTAGGCAGTTTTGTGTTTTGTTTTTTTTTGTTTTTTGATTGAATTTCCCCCACAGCGAATTTAAAACTAGCTTCGTGATTTGACGTTTAGCGGAATTTACTCTAATCTGGTCTGCATTGTAAAAACAGTCCTTTTTCATAGATATCCACTATAGACCGGTTTTTGTTTTTCAGTGTTGCTACAACAGCCTGGAAATCCTGATGCCTCCTGCTTTTAACCCCGGTGCATGATTATGGAGTCTGAAATCAGACTCTCAGAGTTTTGTTCAAAGTGCCAGATTTCAAAGATTTCAGTGGCTACATATCCGTTTTGCAATTGCTTCATCCATCTCCAGGGAACACTAAGTCCTTGACCAGGCCTTCTCGTTGTCCGCGTGGATGCACTGAGCACATATAGCATAGAGGGGAACCTAAACTTTGTACAAGTGCTGAACAGTAACGCTGGGAAAAAGAGCTCTTGTGGAGGATACACTTTGACTTTAATGATTCCAAACTAATCTGAGGGATCTGAATTTATTATAAAAGATTCGGGGGTAGTTTATCGGATATACTTTTATTTTTTTATTTTTTTAACAAAAGGCTGGTAAAATCAAATAGTATATTTTTTCTTCCTTGCTTTTGCTTTGTTGTACATGCATATGGTGTTTGTTCTACCCCCCCCCTTAAAAAAAAAAGGGCGTCTCAAGTTACCAGAAACTCCAGTAATGAGGCATTGGCCAGGAAGGCCATGCAGGAGCTGTCTGTTTTTACCATCCTGTTCCATTCGTGTTCCCAGGTGTTTATGGCCTTATACTATTATCTTTTAAGGAAATCTGCCTTAATTTGCGTTTTGTAGTTGAGGAAACCCAAAGGTGGCGCTTACAGGGTTCTGTGCCAGGAAAAATAGGGGAAAGTGTTCTAAGCATCAAAATCACAGAACATATAGAGAGACATGGTTTAATGGAACACAGTCAGCATGGCTTTACCCAAGGCAAGTCTTGCCTCACAAATCTGCTTCACTGTTTTGAAGGAGTGTAAACCGAAATGATATGTAACTTTGCTACATGAATTGCGGTATATAAAAATGTAAAATAAATAAATGGCAAAAATGTAATTGGACTTGTGCCCCCATGTTTCTTGCATATGTTTGTTTGTCGTGAAATATGTATCGCTTCAAGGTTTGCAGCTTATCTATCCTCGTCGTAAACAGTGGTTCCTCTCTTCTGTGTATGAATTGCATTTATCGGACAATATTTTACACAGTCAACCTTTTTTTTTTTTTTTTTTTTTTTTGCAGCCAGGGCCATTTGCTATTCTAAACGTTGTTCATCCTGTAGTCAGGACATCTCTGCCGCATGCTGTCATCTATGCGAGTTTCCATCAAAGAAAGATAGCAAGCAGCTTACAATTATGATCGTGTCTGTCTGGCTTCCAGCAAAAGTTATAAAGGTTTTGTACCCTGAAGATCTTTCTACTCAAGTTTGATACAATCTGTGTGGTACCTAGCACTATCATTGCTGACAACCTGGATGAGCAGCATTGTAGGTTGAGGATTTTCGGCAATCTGTCCATAATGTCTGGACAGCATGTCTGTTCAGCAGATGAATGCCTCCATGCCCCTCCGAAGCAGGTCACCAACCACAATTATCCTCTACCTTCTAGGTACTTGGTTGTGCCTGCAGCGCACAGCATTGCCATCTGGACACAGATTTTATTGTTAGTGACACAGAAACATCCAGTTGTCATGTCGTCAGATACTTTTTGTGAAATATTTCTTTGAAGCCAGGCATTTTGCCTTACTATAAATGCTTATCTATCTGCTTGAGGTACTAGTAACAGGACCCCCTTCCTGTCTCTAACCAGCTTGACTGCTGTAGCACCATCTGTGTTAGCAGTGGGAAACCAGGTGGATCTCATATTGAGAGAGATTGCATGAGTCTGTACTGCCCTGATTTTGTAGGATTCCTGGATTAGCTCATCCTCTCCACCATTAGACTGTAAGCCTGTGGGCCCTACACTGGCAAAAAATAAGGATTCTTCAAGCTAGGGTATAAGTAACCAATATTCACAGCCAGATACAGTTAGGATGCTTTAGTTCTGAAGGGTTGTGTCCACAGACAGAATGTAGATATATATTTTTTTAATTGCTATTTCATGGCACCTCAGTCCAAATTGCAATTAACCATGGGATTATTTTTGTCCCATTGGTAGGGGTGGGTCAAGCAAAGTGAGGGATGATATGGCACCCGCTGTCCCCAACTCCCCCAAGGCATGGCACAAGTCAAATCATTGAGAAGGCCAAGGATGTTACCTTGAAGTCTGACCCTTGTAGTGATTTGAAATCCTGGGCAAGGGGAAAAGCAGAGGTCAGAGTTCCCAGAGAAATGACAGTGTGTTAGTGATGATATTTCTAGGAAGCTGCCAACCCTGCCACCTGCCTCTCACATTTGCCCCTCTGAAGAAGTGGGCGATGAGTGAATGGTGGTGGGAGGGGGTCTGTGTATGGTGGACTCTCTCTTCAGGTCAGTGCCAAGGGTATTAGGTGCCCTTGGCGAATTTTAAAGCCTTGTGCTGCCTGCTTTGCAGCCCTTGCCACACGATTAAAATTTGTGCATTTATGATAGATTTTGCGAGAAAAAGGACATCCATAGTCTTCTGAGGTAAAAATATCACATGTGTATTATGTTTACCTGTATTATTGTGGTGCCAACCAGAAAACCCTGCAAAACGTTACTTGGAATCCATATGGTATTAGGCATATTGTAAACCGAATTGCAATTACAATATAGTAAAACTCCTATATTAAATAGCACTAAAAGCTAGCACTTAGAACAGTAACAACTATACCTATAAAAACATAACACTGCCAAAATTATACCAGACCCTAACACATCAGGATAACTCCTAATAGGAAGACGGAACAAGCCAGGATGCTATAGATCCCTACAGAGAAACTATATACATAGCAGAACATGGATCCTCACCTAATATAGAATAAAATGACTATAAACAGAAATGCGCAGGCAAAAATAGATCTGGAAACCACAAGAAGCTAAACTCTGTATGCAGTGCAACAATGGAAAAACAAACATCTTTCCTCCTAAAACAATAATAACATTTAAAAACCCTACATAAATCATAGAAGTAAAACTATACTAATAGAATAAGTATTTCAGATCAGCTGATGAACAGATCATTCAATAATTAAAACACAACATCTTTTAAAAGTTCTCAAAAACCAATAAAATATTTCAAAACAATAGACACATCAAATAACACCCCAATAATTAATTAAAAAAAAAAAATTCCCTGCTCGCCATACCTGGGTTCCTTTGATTTCCAGTCAACCTGAGGTTGTCCTGGATTGGGGAAAGAGGGGCTGCATGCATTTTATAATTCTTTTTCTTTCTCTCTCTCTCTCTCACACATGCACACAGTGGCTCAAATATACCCCGTCTCCCAAACCGACTCTCTCTCACATATGCATACAGGCGCTTTTGCACTGATCATGGACACAGACTCGCACATACAGACATTCACACATACATAAACGCTCTCTTATACACACAGGTGCGTACAAGCACCTTTCTCTCTTTCATACTCATACAGACATGCACACAGGCTCTTTCATATATACACACACATATATACAGGATCTCACTGTTTCTTACATTGTATTGGAGTTAGGAATTAGGATGTGAAGAACTTTGGTGTTAACAAGGAGGGCCAGGTAACCCCATATGTCAAATGGATTGCTGCCAAGGGACAAAAATATACTGCTTACTTATATACAGTGAAATGTTATAAGCTAACTGTTTTAGTTAGTAACGGCGAAACGGTAAGGTGCGGTAGAAAGAGGTGCATTAGTGCTTGGCGCACCCGCGTTTGCCGCATGCACAGTCTGGATCACATTCCGCTCGATAGTGTATTTAAATGGCATGCAAATGCAAGCTGCGTCCAACGCGCCTCCATGAAGCGCAATCCATTTTACTGTATAGGCGCTATAAAGCGCCTATACAGTATCCTGGGTGCGCTGGTACCTGTAATTTCAAATGTCATTTCAAATGACGCATGCCGTGACCTCTGACGTCCAGCCAGGCGCTCAGGTCACGGTGTGCGTTCATGCACCCTTGCCGGCGCGGGCTGCTGGAAGCCGCCTTGCGATCCGCCCCGGGCTGCTTTCGCTCTCCCGGGGGCAGCTGGCGGCGAAAGCGGTACCTCGCTCATGCGCCTTCACTGCTTGAGCGCCCAAATTGGACGTGCGTTCATGCACCTTCGCCGGCGGGGCTGCTGGAAGCTGCTTTCGCCGCCGGCTCCCCCGGGAGGCAGGGGAGCCGCGGTGGGCACCTCGGGAGGAGGGGAGAGAGGACTGGGGCTGCTGGAAGCATGCAGTAAGTTTACTTTTGTTACAATTTCTATTTGCTTTAATAACATGTCGAGTTGATTTTCGCCCCGCGCCTTGCTTCGGGAGGGGGGGAGAGAGGACTGGCAATCCCCGATGCCCGAGCGTAGGAGAACCAGGCCACACCATGTTACTCGCTTGCTCCAACCCACCCACTTATTTGACCGGAGCCTGCCTATTGCTGTCACATCCCTCTAACGCCAGGGTCAGGGTAGGCGGTAAATTAGCAGGTTAAAGACGCAGCAAAACAGTTGGTTAAAAAGGCGATAATCGGGCCGCACGTTACTGTATGGGAGGGAATAGCTAATCCGATCGTTTACATATATACATGCCGTGGGCGGAAAGGGATACGCGTCGATTTAAAGAAGCGGTAAGGATTGGTAAAAACGGATAGTGAATCGCGGGTTAGACTTACCCGGCCAAATTGTGGGTACAAAGCGGGTTAGACAGGATAACCGCGGCCGCGCTTTACTGTATCGGCCTGTAAGTAATTTATGCAAGCAGTAATTATGTGAGGGATTAGATGTCAAGGACAGTTCTCTGTGCCTGCCCATGTGTAAATTAAGTTAACAGGTTCTGAGTTGGCCAGGCAGAGAATCAGTTTTCCGTATGCCTATGTACATCTGTCTGTGTGTGGCTCTAAATTCATCAATAGTCAGAAATAATCCCATAACATTCCCCCATTTGTAAGTTCTCATCTGATTCAGGCATTTTAGGCCAAGCCTTCTGGAAGTATGGACCATGGCCTTTCCCTTCCTCTCTCTTCCATTGTGCCCATGAGCCAGCTCATAGATGTTGCTCGTGCACAGTAGATGAGCCTTTTTTTCAGGGACTGTAAGTACTTTTTCACAGCATCTGTTCCCCCACCCACCTGGGGGAACAGAAATTGGGCTTGGGAATTGAACCCAGGTCTTCTGCTTAGTACATCTCTCGAGCCATCAGGCCATCCCTAGCTTCAGCCAAAACGACATGGAGATGACGATAATTCTCCGCCAAACCTTTTAAAATACTTACCTGAAATCCCAAATCTTCATATTAGTAAATTTCCTAACTTTTAGAGAAATAAGCTAAGGAGTTTAATCTTTAAATGCAATCCTAAACCTCACCTTTCATCCCAGGATTTTCCTATGCCCAGGGTGTGCTGGGTCAAGATTCCCAAACATGTCAGAATGTTGGCTATTTTGTTCTGGGTTTTAAGTGAGATGGATCTATTTTGACACAGCCCCTGTCATAGTCTTTTTGAGAGAGGATTCCTTCTTTAGTACAGGGAGCAGCTTACATGTTAACTTTGTCAGCCTGTTTTCATGTTCTTGCTTGTGTAATGGTTTTTTTTTGGTAAGTATGGTTCACGTTCATGTAAAAAAAAAAAAAAAAAAATTATTTCCTTGTTGTGAAAGAGCTGTTTATTTCCAAATAAATCTTGTTTAAGACATGCTTGCTTTTGCATTAATAGGCAGGTAGCTGAGTCACTTGTATTAAAAAAAAAAAAAAAAAAGAAATAATAGAAATGAAAAGTTACTTGTGACAGTAATGTCTTTCTTGCTTAACTTATTTGCTTGAGGGCTCTGTTTAAAGTACATTTTCTTCAGGGCTGGATGACTTGGGCACTAGAGCTTTCACCTGCGAGTTACTTTGGAGAATGGACACAGAAAGATAACTTTAACCTCCAGCATGCTGGTTCAGATATACAGAACTAGAAGTTACCTGTTCTTCCGGTGCTCATTTGGATGTCGTGTGAAATGAGTTGGTTGTCTCAGTACTGTTCCCAGAGAGGATGGCTGGCTGTCTAAGCAGGGAAATATTGGATTTTGCCCTTGTTAGTTTATTGGTGGCACGAGTGGTTGGTTGAGGCCTCTCGTGGTCTGCTGCTTTTGTACCTCATCTTCATGAAACATAATGATATTGCAGATATTTTGACTGTCAGTGTTGCTAAGTAGGACTTCAGTACCTGGCTATGAAAACTGGGTACTTCAGTGACGAAGGGAAGACCATTTTCAGATCCTTTAACCAGATAAACGGGCACATCTGGAGGTTGCCCTTCTGCGGGTTTCCAGAGCGAGCCTGATCAGAGGCGTTCTTAGGAGCAGGGAGGCAGTGGATTAGGGAAAACAGGGCACGTAGATTTGATTTTCAAATATGCACATGCAGTCTTCCAGCCATTTTCTGCTTTCGTAAATTGCAGGTGAAAGGCCCATAGGCATTTTGTATCTGCCAACATTCTGGGCAAGGTTTTTCTTTGAAAACTAGCGGCAGGATTACCTGTGGACTTTGTAGCTATGCAGACTTTCTGAAAATTGCCTCCAAAGTTCATCAGTATTGCATCATGTTTTGTAAATTTGCTTTAATCGTCCATATTTGGTTGGAATTGGCCTCCAGGAAAGCTGTATAGAAGGAAACCCAACAACATTTAAATGCATGTTGCGCACTGTACCTGCCAGTGATGTTTTATACCAGGAGCATGGGCATTTCATGCTCTAGCATTGATTGATTTCTTTTTTGCATTAGCGGCTGGGGCGCATTCCCTTCCCTAATCAGCTGAGATTTCCTGCAGTCTGAAAAAAACCCCCAAACCCTTAATTAAATAATTGAAAGTTATGTTTTGTTAACTTCCCCTTGAACTCCATTTCTTAAAATCGGTAGAGCAAAGCAAGAAGCTTTGTCATTTGAGCATCGCTCATTCGCTCCATTAGATACTCTCACCGGTGAATTTGATGACTTTTAAGTGACATTTTGGGCACTTGCCGTGCAGTAGTGCTGGCTTGTGATGGAGAATGGGTTGGCTGTTAAATGGACCCAGAGAGATTCTCTGATCATCGTTTGCTTAAGCGATACAACTGACACTTTAAGAATGCGGATGACCTTGCTGCTTTAGTGAATTAGCTCTGTGGGAGATGGAGCATGAATCCAATAGGAAATGAGGGGGAAAGCATCCCTTTTTATTGAGTGTGTGCAAAAAAAAACAAAACAAAACCCAAAAAACAAAACTGAAAACACTTTGTCTCTCCTGTTTTCTCTTTGTGACTGTAGTATAAGGAAATCTAATGATTGCCTGATGGAATGGATTGGTAATGATGATAGATGAGCTCTGCAGGCAGCAATGCCATGTGCCCCTGGAGGCTCACTACATCTGTATAGGCTTTTCTTTGACTCGGGCATAGTCTGGACCTGACAGTGATGCATGTGACTATTGGCCGCATTCCAGACATGAATAGCAGCGTCCACAGTCACAGAATCTGTCCCCTCCCTTGGAACAAAGTGCCTGATAATTGAGAGCATGGTAGTTGAGAGAAGGGCAGTAGAGATCAATTCATTTGATTCATAATCAACCAGTTCATGTTGGTGGGGGATGGTGCCTCTAGTTCATAAAAAGAAATGCGTGCTGCCGCTGCTTGAAACAGGTTAATGCTGTCAATGATCAGGGCTTTCGTGGGTTTTAAAATGGGAGAGTATAATAAGCTGGTTACGGTTGTTTGGTCAATTGATTTGCTGCTAACACTTAAAATATATAAACCCACTGGGAGCAATGAAGGAAGAAGATCAGAAACCGGAGCAAGAATCAGTCTGTGTGTGGGAAAAACAGCTAGAAAGGTGGTCGGCTACTGGGCATATAGAGATGGTAGCCTGGAGTACACTGCAGCAACACTTACAGGACTGAGCCCCAAAGTCTGTGTCCAATTACTAGTGCTGGAAATGTTGATGTCGCAACAAGTTTGGAGGAGTAGCCTAGTGATTAGAGCAGCGGGTTTGAAACCAGGGTTCCACTTTGTCCAGTGAGACTCCATGTAACCTTGGGGTAGTCACTTCATCCTCCATTGCCTTCTCCCATTTTGTATCTATGGGGAAAATATGTTTAGTAAACAAGCCCCTTAGATTGTAAACCTTCTGAGGCAGGAAATACCTACTTTACCTGATTTTAACTTACCTTGTGTTCAGATTTGGAAAAGCAAGGAAATAAATTCAAAATCCAAACTCAACAAGTGACAAATGCTCCATATTCTCCCTTTCCCTGTCATCTTAATCTTGGGACTTTTAATTGCAGCAGTGGCCAAGTATTTATTTAATATGATTTGTCCAACACGAGGACGATTCCTTAACCTCTAGCTGTAGGGCTTCAGAGCTGTCAGGTGGAAGAATGTTTGAGCTGAACTATTAGTCAGTACTAAGGAGAGAACATAATTTCAAATCCTGTTGAGGTTAGATAAATATTCTAGTCATTTTATAGCTGGCAGACACCTGGTAATAATGTGCTATACTGTGTAGCAGAGCAAGTATATTATGTTTATTCTAAACTGAGGTCATTGAATACGATACGTGATGGGAATGTTAGAACAGCAGCACTGTGCATTTCTCAGGATTTAAACTTGCCTGATCCTTGATGCATTCATTCCTCTGATCTGAGATTTCCTTTCTACAGATAGTTCTTATATTTGCTTAAAATATAAAGGATTTACCTTTTATCGTGACAAACTTTCTTTTCAGCCTTCTCCTCCCCTGAGGTCTCTAGCTGTTTATGATGTGTCTGTTCTTTAGATGTTTTGGTAAAGGCCGCACTGGTATTATTGGCTTTATTAATACAGACCCTTGTCATGGGAAAGGTGGGTGCTGGAGGGAGCTAAGCGAGGATCTTGTATGCTTCTCTGTTCAAGATGGTGGGGTACAAAGGAGAAAACAAAAAAATGATTCTCCTGAATAAGGAAAAATCTTGCAGCTGGTCACACTGTAGCTGACCACTTGGGGGTGAATTTTCAAAGCACTATGTACATAAAATTATGATATACACATGCAGTTAGCTTATTTTTGCATAATCACTATTTTATAAACATCAAAAATACGCATGTACCTTAGGTTTTGTGTGCACATGTACGTGCGAAGAAGAGGGCAGTCTGGGAATGTTCCAGGGCAGGGCCAACGGTTTCGCCTGTAGGTTGCTATTTTATAGGAGACTTATGCGCGTACAGTTGGCAACTTGCATCATTTTACATCAGCTAAGGCTAAAAGGGAAAAAAAAATGGAAATTTTTGCAAAATTTCCAATTTTCTTTCCACTGCTAGTCTTAAGGGGAAAAAATGAAAAATGTTTCTGGTCCTTCACATCTCATGTAACACCCCAACCTCAACACTTATCTTCATTTACACCATTGTTAACTATCTCTACCATCGTTAGCCATTATTAATTAGTAACCTGTCCTTTCTCTTCCTTCTTCGCCAAGTTCTAGTCACCCTGTTACATGTAACTGCCTTTTCCGCATCACTGTTCTAGTTTATATTTATTATGCACTCCTGTTTTATGTGAACCAGCATGATGTGACTGCAGTCTCGAATGCCGGTATATAAAAAACCGAAATAAATAAATAAATAAATAAATGTATGTCTTTGTTACCCTAATGTCTGATGAATGGAAAGTACAGTTAGGTGATTATGATTTGGAAAGAACAAAATATTTTCCCTGGTAGCTGTATTCTTGTAAATGGAACCCATAAATCTGGTTATGTGATGTGCTTTTTTTTTCTCTATTAATTTACAGATTGTTCTCTTTGCATACGCAAATCTTTATCCTATAAAACCCAGTGCCCAACTTGTTGTGTGGTAAGTCTTGCTCTTCCCTTTCTTTATGGAACATGTTTTTTTTTTATTGGTCAGTTTTCTTCCCCCGTTTTATATTTCCAGTTCTGTTGGAACCGGATTCCATAGGCCAAGTTTTGCAATTCCAATGGAGTTTTGCAGTTTGGTTAACAAGTAGTTAACCAATTGTACTGTATTGTATTATAATTACAATACAATACAGCTCATCTAAAATTAAGTCCTAAAACTCTGATTTTGCTTTTTAAAATGTATATTCTGAAATTTCAAAATGTGTTCTGGTGTATTAAAATATAGGTAATGTCAGTTCTTTTTGACTGTCCTGTTTATAATGGAAATCTTGGGTAAATGCAGTGCCTGTCGCATGTAGATTAGATTACTGTGTATGCTATACTGGTTATCGCACTATGTTTTCAGTGGAAAGGTTTGGCTGCTGACTTTTTTTTTTTTTGGTTTGTTTGCTTGGGTATTACGGCGCAAATAAGTTGCCATTAATTGTCACAGATGCGAGCCCTTGGACTGTGGCATGGTTGACGCAGCCTAGCAAGTGAACCTATTAGGCCCATGCTGACAGATGGACTCACTTTTGCTAGGTCTGAACCTGGGGCTTCACCTGTACCAGGAAGGCAGCTCTTGGTCCAAGCTGGAGTCAGGGTAGGCAGCAGTCCAGAAGAGTAGTCTGTATCTGTAGCAGAGGTCAGAGACAGGTGGACACAAGACAAGACACTGGGGACCACAAAGCTAGGCAGGAATGAGATGAGGCAAGGCAGGACTATGAGAGAGGCATGAGAGAGGTAGCAACATATTCTGAATCGCAAGAGAGAACTGTTGGTGAGACAGCATCTCTGAGCACGTCTGGCTTTTAAATCCCCAGCCCGTGCTGATGATGTCATCCTTTGTTGCTGCTGGCTTCCTGCCATGTGGCCTATGAGAGCCGGGCTGTTGTGTGTGCACGCCTTAGAGGTTGGCGTGGCACAGCCAGGAAAGCCAGTGACAGCAGCATTCTTCCAATGCTAAGGGCCGGCAATGTCCCGGGCAAATGTGGCCAGTTGTGGGGCTGTCCCATACCTGGCCAAATGCTACATTAATCAAGTTTAGAAAATGGGTTTTTAAGCAGTGGACACCTTTTAAGGGGGTGTACTTGAAGTTTTTCTTTGAGCAAAGGAAGCTATTGAAGTTTCAAAAACAAAATTCCTTTAACCAGCCACAGCTATGCTTTTTCTGTGGGGCACGCACAGTAATACAGCCCCTATATTGGAAATCCATGTTAATAGCATTTTTAGTGCAGTATTGTTACATTACTGCTGTAAAGAGACTTGGTGTCTGGTAGCTAAGGCTTTCTCACTCAGAATGATCATACTCCTAGCTAGTCCCCAGAACAGGAAAATGTTTTAACTAGTGATGGGGAAAAAACCCAACAAAAGAGCACTCCTTCGGTCCTATATATCAAAATGAAAGAGAACAAAAAAGGAAACCATTGCTAAATTATTCAAAAACAACTCAACCATCAGAATATAGATATATTTAGCTGGTATCCATAAACAAAATCTGTATTTGAAAGTGCCGCATCAGAAAGCCTGTCGACGTGTTCTTACCCACAGAAGAACCGTCCGGTCTACTAATCATTTGCGGCTTATGCAGCTAAAAAGCTTAGCAAAGTGTCTGCAGCTAGAAGCTTGACAAGGAGAAACCTTTGTGAGACTCGGCGTCCGAATACAAAAGATATCTTTGAGAAATATGACAATCTGCCCCTGAGGAAGCTACGTGCCGTGTAGCGAAACACCGGCCGCTGTCGGGTTTAGAGAGTTCATTATTTCTAGTCAGGACAGACAGACATACGGTAATTCCTAAAAACAAAATTACTTTTTGACACTTTGTCAAGCTTCTAGCTGCAGACACTTTGCTAAGCTTTTAGCCGCATAAGCCGCAAATGATTAGTAGACCGGAGGGTTCTTCTGTGGGTAAGACCATGTTGACAGGCTTTCTGAGGCGGCACTTTCAAATATAGATTTTGTTTATGGATACCAGCTAAATATATTTATATTCTGATGGTAGAGTTGTGTTTGAATAATTTAGCAGCGGTTTCCTTTTTTAACTTGTGATGGGCCAAATGACTGAGTTGTCTCTGGATGCAGCTGACTTGTGTTGAAAAATGCTAACTTTCCATGGGTGACATATTTGATACTTGGTGCTGCAGTGCTAGTAATTTATTATCCCATCTCAAAAACTGACATCAGAATTTGTGAAAATTTCTCGTTATATTGTTATACTTGTATACTGCCTGCCTCCCTACAATAGTCAAAATTCAGCATCAAACTAATAATACAATAGAGCAAAATACAATGAATACAGCATGAGCAAAAAAAAAAAAAAGGTGTAAGTTTGTGTTTGCGTGCTGCACCAGGTTCCATGTTCACCAGTGAATTTTCAAAGTGGCTTCACATGCATAAATCCACTTTGAAATTTCTGTCTAAAGTCTGTAGGTAAAAGGTACAGGTTTTAGCTTATGTGGGCTGTTTGAAAATTACCCTCCCGGTCTTGATATTGCAAACACTGGCTGAACTATAATCTCCGGGAATATATGAAACAAATGAACATCTAATGATAAAATCTGTTTTTCACCATTTGGTGTTCGTTTTTTTTTTTTTAATGAGAATTCTTTTTTTCAGGATTGCTTGCACAGTATTGTAGGGTTGTATTTAATTCCTGGAGACTCCGTGCCAATTCTGGCGGATTGACAACCCTTCTCATACCTACATTGTTGTACAAACCTCATGCCTTATTTAGAAATTATTTCTTCCCATTCTGTGCCCATGAATGACCTAATATATCAGTCATTGAACTCATGCACACTAGGTTAAAGATGGCTCATGTCAACTGCTTATGAGTGAGTAGGAGGATGTATCTATCTGCTTTAATGAGTAATTAGTAGGATATGCTCTGGGTATGGTCTAAATATTTGTTTTATGTATATTTTCTCTTTGTGATTATATCTCTCAAAGCGATTTACAACATAATCAGAAAGGCGGTTGACAAATATTTTTAAAATAATAAATAAACAACGCATATCACTTAATTTATGTCAATCTAAAATTACTAGTCTAAACTAATCTGAATATTGGATAGTGAAATAACTACTATGGGTCTTATCTCCCACCTTTCCCTGCTATCATGGGGAAGGCTCATCAAAATCTTACCACCTTCCCCCTGGAAATCCATGGAATTTGGAAGCTCGTGTGAAAGTCTCATCTTAATTTGTAGGCAGGAGCTTTTATTGGTATGGTGAGTTAAATGCTTTTTTGCAATAACAAGTCATAAAATGTGGATTTAACGTTTATCCTTAATTTGAAGCTGATGTTACCCAAAATATTTCTTTCTCTCATTTTGTAGGCTGTAGTGGAACCTGATCTGAGAAACAACCGATTATTAGATGAGCTTGTCAAAAACTTTCATTCTGCCAGGTATTAGTAAAAATTCCACCTTTTCTGGTAAAGTCGTCCAGTCTCAAGACGATGGAAAACATCTTTTAGCTATGGATTTTAAAGGCTGAAAATTAAGGTTTATTTATTTATTTTTAATTTTGGTGTTCATTTTTCACAAGGGATGGGTTCCTTTGAGAGACAATGAGTTAGATTTTTTTTTTCAAACATGATTTGGTAGTTTTTATGGGGGAATTTGGGCATATACCAGATTGTACAACCTAACTTAGAAGTTAGTCCTGACAGCAGGACTGGCATTTTTAATAAGTGCTTTAGAAATTTTTAATAGCTCTATTTAGCTAATCTCACCTTTATATTCCTAAATATCTAAGAGAAGCATGATAGTTAAAGGATGACACATTGGGATTAAGTGATACTTTCTATTAAAAAGGGCAAAATATGGGCTAGTTCAGTGCTGTCATGCGGAAGGATCTGGGTTTGATTCCTGGCTCAGGTCTGCTCCCAAGGTTGACTGGGGATGCTGCAGTGCAGTGCCTCCAGCCCTTGAGTGGGGAGAGGGAGTCTTAAACATTGTACAACGGCTGTCCTTAGGGCCTATGATACCGTTATGGTATGAACCCTGGTGCATGGCCACTGACCCAGGTTTGTCAGTGGGAGAGGATATAAAATAGGGGATAAAATCCCTATATAGTTGTGAATGAAGGCTGATGGCATCAGTTCGCATCCTTGGTTCTGACTCAGCTGGAAGCTCAAAGGAGGAGGCTACTGTTGGCACCTCTTCCCCCATAAAAGTGCAGATTTCTAGGATTGAGACTATCACAAGTCAGTCGATAATTTGAGGAACTTGGATGATGTGAAGGGGTTAGTCATCCTTTATTTCTGCCTAGTTATCTTTATCTTTATTTGGATTTATGAATTGCCTAAAGCAAACACTAGGCAATATACAGAGAAAACAAGCATAAAAAGTTACAACACAGTCGCATCAAACATACATAAAATGGGACCAGCTCAACCATTTATAATTGTATACGTTAATTTGTTCCGATTTGCTTTAGAAGCTAATTTGTTGGTGGTGTTTAACTAGCACTCATCTGGGCTTCAAAACTGATTTAACTGAGACCAAAAACCAAGCAGCATCTCCTTGTTTTTGTTCTTGTGCACTGCTGGAGAACTCCGGGGTCTTGCTGTTCCTTCATTTATTGACCTTGGCTCTATACATTTCTTTAATTAAATTACCTTTCACGTCTTATACTGATTCCACACAGTTGTGGTTATTCTTTGCAAAGCAAAGATTCCAATTAACTCAGATAGATAAAGGTTTTGACCAGATGTCTGAAAGTTACAATTTGTGGTACTTGTGGGTCTCTGGAAACTATTTATCTGATTGCAAATTAGCAGTGAGGAATTGTACAGTGGTAGGTGTACAGCTCTATTATATTATAATGCATACACTTTGGAAGGAAAACATAAAGATATGTTTCCTTCATATTTTGGGGGGACATTCCGATTCCTTATTTACTCCCATCAGGAAAAAAAGAAATTCAGGCACCCTACTGATACTGAAGATCTATTTCAGAAGTTTGTCTTCCCTCAATTTCATTGATATGCCTTTGGAAGCAAAAGTTTTCTCTTGGAATAGTGCATGAAGGAAGCTTACGATCAAGTGGCACTTTAGTATACCATTCACAAAAGTCCATTGGGGACTTTCCTTGGTATCGCACAGTCTTGCAGACCCCAGAACAACAAACGCACCAATTGGAAAGAAAATGGCATAAAGGTAGAACTGCTGAAATTGAGTTGCATCTTAAAATATAGTGTCAAGCATTTAGTTTCCAAGTTTTTTTGGTTCCTCATCAGATACATTCTCCCTTCCATCTTGTCTTGCTGCAGAAAGCTTTGTGCAAGCCTTTGAACATAAAACTAACCTTATTCAACGTCTCTGATTCCAATCACGATTCCTTACAGTATTTTCTCCAACTGATGATACCAAAATTACCACCAGTAAATTTGCCGCTTTTAATAAAGTTTCTTTTGCTAGTTTGTAACTTATTTTTGATGCAGATTAATTTCTCCTCCTTTACCTGTTTAATTTATCAAAGATCTAGATATTGTATTGCTTCCATACTTGACTGTGATTGTAAATTCCAGCCTTGAACAGGGTTGAATCACTTAAAATTTCTAGGGTATGGCCCTATTGAAGAAATGTTTGATACAGCCCAGTATGAAAATTTGCAGGCCAATTTCAATCTTCCTATACTATCTAAAATAATTGAAAAAAGTAGTTTCATTGCAGCTCGTAACTTTTTATAGGAAAAAACCTTAGTTTTTCATCAAACAATCAGGATTTCACAAAGGATTCAGAACAGAAACAGCCCTTACCGTGTTTCCCCGAAAATAAGACCGGGTCTTACACTAATTTTTGCTCTAAAAGATGCGTTGGGGCTTATTTTCAGGGGATGCCTTATTTTTCCATGAACAACAATCTACATTTATTCTTGAACAAAAAAATCAACATTTATTCATATATAGTCATGTCATCACATTCTGGAACATCATCATAACTCTCCAAACCCTGACCCTTCACCAAGAAAAGCAGACACCCCCAAAAGAATTGCACTCAAAAGAGCCCACGATACCCAAAACAATAAGGATTAGCAAGTGCCGGGCTCTCACACATAGATCGGGTAGTCCTGCTGGCGTCACTCCCGTCACAGGCGTGCTGTCAGGTCCCTTGGCGTTCCAGCTGCTCTCTTCCGCGTTCCACTGCAGCCAAGTGTAGCAGTTGGCTCCCCCTGGTGACCGGAAGCAGCCACAATGCTCTAATATAATGGGCTCGGGAATAGAGTGGCGCCAGAGAGACTACCCGATCTGTGTGTGTGAGAGCTCAGTACTTGCTAATCCTTATTGTTTTGGGTCTCATGGAGTCTTCTGAATGCGATTCTTTTGGGGGGTGTCTGCTTTCCTTGGTGAAGGATCTATCTGTCCTGCTGCATTCTATTGCCAATTATTTTACTTTTTTACATTTATAGCTGCCTGGACACTATTTAAATTGACTTTTATGAACTGTAACTAGGGCTTATTTTTGGAGTTGGGCTTATATTTCGAGCATCCTCAATCTTGAAAAATCATGCTAGGGCTTATTTTCTGGATAGGTCTTATTTTCAGGGAAAAACGGTATTACTTCATTAAATAACAATTTAAATTTAGGTAATGGGTACACTGACTTTATCGTCGTCTTGGACATGTGCAGTGTTCAACACTGTAGACCATCATCTCTTGGTTAAGTGTCTTAACACTGGTTTACATGAACTTCCACTCAATTGGTTTAAATCTTTCCTTACAAACAGATCCTTTAATGTAGACCGGAACTCAGCCTCATCTCAATCTCACCATCTTTTCTGAGTGGTTCGCCAAGGTTCCATTTTGTCTCTAACACTATTTAACCTGTATCTCGCACTCTAATTAGTCTTAGTTTTAGCTGCTATTTTTATGCCAGTGACATCTAGGTTATGGCCAGCTTAAACCTAGAATCCCAGGATTGGTTGACAAGTTTTAATAACTGTCTCACCGAGGTGACAAACTGTGTTTCAACTCATTTAAATTAAAAGTGAACCCAGACCAGTCTGAAGCCATGTGGTTTACCAGGAAATTGGACCCCTGACCCTTCCATCGCCTCTGAGCTCTGGTTCTGCAATTCAACATGGAGAAGTTGTTACTATGTTAGGATTTAAATTTAATTCATCAGAGAGATCTAAGAGGCTACCTGAAAGGACGCACCTCACGCTGCTCTGACTCCTGGATTTCTTTCTTGGAATAAAATGTTGCCTTAATTTGATAGTATGCCTCATAAAAGGAAGGGGAAGATACGAATCTTTCCTCCGGAATTGGATATCCCCTCAGGTCAGCGGTTTATATCTGAGTTTGCTGTCCTTACCCCGGAAAATAGGGCGGCGAGCCCCGCTGGTGATTCGGCAAGAGGGAGTACTGTTTTCGCCTGGGGAATTGTCTCTGAGCCCGCCGGATCCTCGGGCATAGCTGCAAGCTTCTCCCCTGCATGCCGTCGACAAGGTTGAGTCGCCGATGGATGACATCACAGGCAGACTCAGACTGGAGGACTTGTCGGCGTCAGTTCAGTTGGAGAAATGGTTCTCTCCCAGGCTGTGTGCCCCGAAGCCCAGGAGAGTAGAAGGCTGGGCGAAGGAGTCGGCCCTCCAAGACCATCGGAGGAGGGTGGAAGCACAGCGGAGTTGGGAGCCTACCATCTATGCTCACTAGAGATAAAAAAAAAAACAAAACAAAAAAAACCCCTGGTGATGGTTACTCTGGAGTCCCCATGGGACCTAGTTGCAGGTATTGCTCTTAAATTTAATGAACAGTCCCAATCCTTAGAAACTGTAACTCAAAGGCTCGATTCAATTGAAAGCAACCATCGGCAGTTATCTCAGGAGCATGCTATCTCTGTTCAGATGCTAACTAAGGATATTCAACACTTACAGGATTTAAATGCTGTGTCTGTATGGGACCGGATTTCTTCATCAAGAAGATTGGAATCGATGGAGAACTACTTGCGGCACCCAAATGTGAGACTCTTGAATTTCCCTAAGGTTCTGGGTGAGCTGCCCCTATTGACTTTTAAGAGGTATATGCAAGAGGTCCTCAAGATTCCTGCGGAAACAGCTCTGGCAGTTAAAAAAAAATGTTTCTCCCACAGAGACATGGTTCAGATGAATGAGCGTATAGAAATTGATAATTTAACTGATTATCTTGACAATTCTAATTTGGAGATAACTGAATGAGCTGATCTTTTTGTTACCTTTTTTTTTGAACAGGATTTGAGTCTGATAATGAAAAATTATTTCAAGAATTTAAATGTATTTTACCATGGTGGTTTAGTGTGTATTTTACCCAGATCTTTCAAGAACTACTCAGCTGCGTAGAAAGGCTTTTCTTTCAATGCGGTCCGAAATATTAGCTTTAGGGGTTAGTTTTTTTTAATTACGTTTCCCTTGTAAATGTGTAATTAAGCTATCTGGAAATACATATATTTTCTTCTGTCCTAATCAGTTACGGGAGTTCATAAATGGTAAAATGCAATGACCTGGTATATATATATATATAGGAGGAAGGATCTATAAAGGGAATTAGGGTATCATGCAGTTTTGCTATAATTTTCTTTGGTTTCATATATTGTCTCCTCTAATTTTCCTTCTCTCTCCTGCCTATTTCCTATGAAAAGAATAAGAGAAAATTGTTTCTTTATGTCAGTGTTTCATGGATCTCATTATTTTGATTTGAAAGTCTCAAGTTTCCCTTGCAAAGATATTCTTTGTAAATTTTGATTAAAAAAAAAATGTAATTCATTGCTTAAATTTACTTCCTAAATCTCCTACCTTACCTAGCGCTCTTAGTCTTTTTTTATGCTTCATTAAGCAGTTGAGGTCATTTCTGGACATAGACAATTTAAAAACCTTGACTTATTCATTTGTGTTAAGTCATTTAGATTATTATTAAGCTCCTTACCATGATCTTTCATCTTACTCAATTACTTGGTTCTAGATAATACAAAATACTGCTGCAAAACTTATTTTTAACAAAAAAATATGAACGTGTCAATCCTATTACAGCACCTTTCTTGGTTACCAGTCTCTTTATGTGTTCAGTTCAAATTTGGCTGCCTCATCTTCAAGGTGCTTGATTGGGGTAGTACTTACCTACATCTCCAATCTTGATTCCATATCTTCCAGGTCATATTTTCCGGTCTTCCTAGTATGAGTTATTGAAAGTTCCCTCATGTAAGGAAATCTGATTAGAAAGGACTAGGGAAGTGGCTTTTTCCTACCTAGCTTTCAGTTTTTGGAACCTTCCTTCCACTTGTGTCTAGAGAGGGATTTTACTAATTTCAGGAAGAGCTTAAAAACTCATTTATTTTGTCTGGCATTTGATACATAATGAGTATGTTTAGTCATATTCCATCACTGATCAATATTTAATGGTGATTTGCCTTAGTTAAGGAAATTCTGATTAGAAAGAACTATGGAATTGGTCTTGTCTTATGCTGAATTTACATTAAAGAGGGTTTCTACAAATCTTAGGAAAGTTTAAAAGCCTTTTTATGCTGTTCATCTGTTGTGTAATGGGATTCTATCTTTTAACCTAGTTGTTTTATTATATTGACTGTACATGAAAGTCTAATGTGTTTAACCTTTTGTGGTGTTCATTTTTATTTGTTTTATTGTATTTTATAATTTTTTTGTATTTCATGTTTATATTTTATTGTAAATTGCTTTGATTTTTAAGAAAGTTTGTTTTGTTTGATTAATCACATTTCTAACACCCTGATAAGATTCAGAATGGGTTAGAGCGCCACTGGGAAGAATATAAACCAAGCAATCGGGAAAACAAAAAAATTTACAGAGTACCATTTTATGTATTTATTTATTTAAAAGTGTTTCTATACCGCTTTTACAAACAAAGTTTAGTCAAAATGGTTTACAAACTGTAGAAAACATTAAAGAAAAAAAAAATTAAAAAAATACACATCTCATAATAGTAGTAAAATGAAATAAAAGGTTAATAAATTATAAAGAATCTAGTTAAATCAAAAAACATATCAAAATAAAGCTGCCATTTTGTAGCTGCTGAATATGTATAGGAGAGGGAAGAATTGAGGGAAGGGAATGATTTTTTCAGATGTATATAAAAGACTAATGGGAGGGGAATTTTGGAATGAAAATATTGATATGAAGTATTACTGTTTGGTGGTTGAAATTTTGAAAGCAATCTGAAATAGGTATGTTTTTAAAGATTTCTTGAAGTGTATAGGGTTAGATAGTAATCGTAATGAGTCGTATAATGCATTCCAGAGGGAGGGACCTGCTACTGAAAAGGCCCTTTTCCTTGTAATGTCTAGTCTTGCTAGTCGAGGTGAAGGGATATTCAAAAGGTTTTTTGTCAAGGATCTCAGACATCTGATGGGTTTGTAGATAACGAAGTAAAGAGCTGAGCCAGGTGGAAGTGGAGTTATAGATGAGGGAGTGAATGATGGTAAGAATTTTACATTGTACTCTGAATTTTATTGGTAACCAATGAAAAGCCTGTAGAACTGGAATAATGTGATTTCTGATGGAGCTACCTGATAAGATACACCCTGCAGCATTCTGAACTAATTATAATGGGTGGATGGTGTTATCGGGAAGACCTAAATAGAGAGCATTGCAATAATCGAGACCAGAGAAAATGAGAGATTGAAGAACTATACGAAAATCACAGTGACAGAGTAGTGGTCGAAGGCATTTTAGAAGTTGTACTTTGTAGAAATATTTTTTAGTTACTGATGAAATATGTTGCTTCATAGATAAATCTGTATTAATAATTACTCCTAAATTTGTAGCATAAGTAGAGATTGGAATAGGTGTACCATTTAACAGAAAATGAGAAGGGGGAACAAATGGAGGTGAGATGCACATTTTCTGTTTTAGATGGATTTAATTTTAAACGATTGTGTGAGAGCCACGTGTTGATAGTATTCAAATATAAGGAGACCATGGAAAGAGTAGCTGGCCAGGATGTATTCTATGGAATCATGAACTGTAAATCATCGGCATAGATTTTAAACTGAAGGTTTAAAGAAGAGAGAATACGACAAAGTGGTAACAGATATTGAAAAGAATAGGGGACAGCAATGAGCCTTGAGGAACACCTGAGGAAATTGTATGTTTATGTTTAAAAATGAAATCATTTGCTTCTGAAGTATGTATTGTGTATAATGCTGTATAGATGCACCTGAACATGTCAATAGTCCCTGCCTGTTTGGTTTGCAGTGCTCAAATGATGCTTTAAGTGAGATGCACGGCAAAAATAAAATAAAATTGTGACCTAATCTATTTTGACAACGATAACAGATGGTGACCTGGGGGGAAATCAAGTATTAATTCTCATTTGGCTAGCGGTGTGTGACATTCATTGAGGATGATTAGCCACCCAGGGTTGTGGGAGGCTGGGGAGAGGGGCTCGTGTCAGGGGTTGCAGTGGGGATAGGAAGACTGGCCCTGCCCTGCCCTAGCTGCACTGTTGTAATTATAACTTCTGATCCACTCTTATCAAATAGTCTAAACTACCAATTAGATTACAGTTTTTATGACTCGGAGAATATTATAAGCCATGTTGCTCTCTTCCTCTTTAATTAAAGTAAACATGAAAATCAAAAAGAAAGTAAAAGTTTAAGGGCTTATAGGAGCAAGCCAGTTGAGCAGGAGGGGGCAGGATTGCTGTCGTGAGCCCCCGCAGCATTCTGGGTTTGTTCTTTTTTTCCTAGTAGGAATCATGGGGCTAGAAATCTGAGCATTTTATCTGGGATCTTGTATCCGGGGAAGAACATCAGTTTCTGCTGATTTTAAAGCTGACTTCTAATAAAACGTCCCATCTTTCTGTATTCCCATTATTTTATTAAATTAACTCTCGCTCCATCACCGATGTATTTAAATGTTGTAATGATTCCAGTAGTCCTCATTTCCATTTTCTTATGGATGCTGAGTCAAGGGTTTGCACCAATTGCTTTTCTGGAGTCAGGAAGCAATTTATTACAGATAGGACACAATTGACTTCAGTGTTTTTGTAGGATGGGTTTTTTTTTTTGTTTTTTTTTTTTTTTTTTTTTTACACCTTTTGGATCATCATAAAAACATAATTGGTAAAACCTGGATAATCTGAAGCAGTTTGAAATTGATGGATTAATGTCTTATTTAAACCTAATTATGGAACTATATTCTGCTTAGTTTCTATTTAAGCCTTCACTGTGAGAACAGAGAAACTTTGGATTTGATTGATGGCTGTTGCTGTGTAAGAGTTTTGTTGTTTTATATCTTTGGAGTTTTCAATTCTTGGCTAATTCATTGCAGAGAAACTGCAACCACTGGGTGTCATTCATGTTCTTGCCCTCTTGACAGCAGGAGAGCAGCCATTTCAGATGGAGAAAAGTGGGTGACTGTATGCTATTAGCTCTTCTGGTACTTCATACATTCTTATCTTATGCCCATCTCCTCGGGATAAAAAGAAAAGTTTATGTGCATGTACCAGAATTCATCTTTTGCTAACTACGTTAAGATGTGTGTATTGGGCTCTGTGAGTGTTGTAGGAGTGAGGTGCATTGGCAGGTTTTAGTACTTGGGATAGCAGCGGGTGCTGCAGAGCAGGAGTGAGGGGTATTGACTGAACTGTGTGTGGGGATGCTGCAGTGCAGGGCTGAGGTACAGTGGCAGAATGCTATGTATTGCTGTGTGCTTATTTGAAAGAGAAGTGTGTACAGCAACCAGCTGTCTAGTCACTCATCAGAAAATGCAAAGTGAAAAAGTAAAATGATAAATTCAACTCGTTTTATCACGTTTTTGGGTGTTTTCATAGGCAGCATCTGTTCCAGTTTATCCTGGATTCTCCCCCAATGTCTCCTCAGACACTGCATAATACGCATTCAGCTGTCAAAATGCACGCAGCTAGATCGATGTCTTATGTTGGGCTGAAACAAGAGAAGAAATTTATAGACAGTTTCTTGGTAAAAACAAACACCCTAACATCCAAAAGTACTCAGGAAATTACCATGGAGGAAATGAAAGTGGACAAGATGGAGGATCCCAGCCATTCTGCAGGAGCATGTGGTGCCATGTGTGATGAAACAGAATCCAACAGCTGCAGCCCTGCTGCAAGCCCAGAAAAACCCTCCACATCTGCCTTGATAGAAGACAGAAAAGGTTAGAATACTTGGGTTTTGTTTTTTTTAATTACTAAAATGCATAATGAAAAAAATTACACTTTCAGGAGCTGACATTATTAGACAGTAGTATCTAATGATGCCAGGTCAGGAAACAATTATTCTGAGCTTCCTAATCCATGTAGTTGTGTATTATAGGAATGTGTAAAACCAACTTTTCCTTATCATGCTAGACCAGTTCAGACAAGTGAGTTTACTCTGCTTCTAGTTGATGGAAACAGAGGACATACCTTTTTCCCTGACATCATCACTCGTCATAAGGGAGGTGCAGTCCAAATACTTGCCATTTTGGTTTTCTGTGCTGAATCAGTTACCAGTCATCCAGTCATATCCTTTTCTACCAAAGGTAATGTCACCTTATTATTTGAATCAGTTTATCTTGCTTCCAACTTTTTGAGGCGTGAATGTCGCAGTAAGGATAACAGCCTTCATCTCTTAGATATCAACTGCATGCTTCTCAGGAATCTGAAGGTGACAAAATCCATTTCAGAAAATGGACAGACTATTCATGCTATTCATAAAGAAGAAACAACCTCTAAGGCTACTCTGGTCAGATGGATTAAAGAGGCAATTGCTTTGGCATACTTGCTGAAGGGTTGACAGACACAAGAGGTGTACTTTGTGCTCATTCCATTAGGGTCCAGGTATCATCGTGAGTAGAATCCTTTGCACAGGCCCTTTTTGTTCCTTTGTTCAACATCACAGATTGGATGTGCAAGTCAAGGCAGCTGCTGCGTCCTCAGCGGGCAATCTTGGAGCAGCCCTCTTCCCACATGGACTAGCTTGATTTGGGTAATTCCCATTTCCTAGCGTGTAGACAGATAGGACAAGTATGTTTATGCTCCCCTGCCAGCAGATGGAAAAGGAGCAAGCTGACATCACAGTATATAAACTCCTGCAGTGACCCCAGCCTGTATTCTCCATCTCCAGCAGATGGTGGATGTGCATCTCCCTATGGGGATTGCTGCGTATTTTTTCGAAGGAGAAATCTGAAGTTCTGATTTACAGAAAAGAAAGCCCTACTCTCCTGCAGTGATACCAAAAGGTCTCTCCCCCAGTTGGGAATTCCTGTGGTGATTTCCATGGTCCCTCAGAGATGTGCCTTGGTCTGGTAGCTGTGTTTCTCGGTATGGGCTTAGCTGCTCGATCAGCTGAAAGGTAGCAGGTGCAGGAGGCCAAGCACGGAGGTGACGGCAGATGTCCTCCCCCTCCCCCCTACCCCCTGCAGCAAGACTGTCTCTGTATTCAGCCGGTAAGTGCTGACCTCAGGTAAGGTTTAATAAAAATAAATAAATAAATAAATAAAAACAAAAATACCTTTTAAGCAGAGACAGAGGGGTTTCAGGATTTCCTCTGGTCTCTGTGCTTGGCGCGCTGTCCCGATGTTAGTTTCTGCTTTAGTTGGGGAACTGGGCAGCCTGGCGGGTTGAGTGGCCCCGGTGGGCTAGGCCCCCTTGCACGCCATGACCTCCCTGGATCAGTCAGAGGCTTACCTTCATATTACCATCCGATTAGAACACCAACGCTTTCTACGCTTTGCGTTGTCATGGTGCCATTAAATTTTGGGCACTGCCATTTGGTCTGGCCCCCACTCCCAAATCGTTTTCCAAGGTTATGGTGGTTATAGTGGAGGCCTTGCAGAGAGAAGGGATCCTGGTCCACCCGTATTTGGACGACTGGCTGATTCGGCCCAAGTCTCGGGAAGAGAGCTGCCTGGTGACACACAAGCTGATCTCCTTATTACAGGATCTTGGTTGGGTGGGGAACCTGACCAAGAGCAATCTTCAGCCGTCCCTGTTGAAGTATCTGGGAGTCCAGTTTGACACGGGGCAGGACAGTGTATTCCTACTGGAAGTTCGGATTCAGAAATTGATGTCTCAAGTACATCAGTTGGTGAACACCATACGTCCGGTGTGGTCTTATCTACAGGTGCTCTGCTTGATGTTGGCCACCCTGGAAGAGGTGCCGTGGGTGAGGGCGCATATGCGTCCTCTTCAGCGCTCTCTGCTGTCTCGTTGGAACTCGCAATCTCAGGACTATGTGGTTTGACTCCACTTGCCAATGGAAATCTGCTTCCACTTCTAGTGGTGGTTGCAGGAGGATCATCTGAGAAAGGGAGTTTCCTTGTCTTCTCCAACCTGGTTGATACTCACGACAGATGCGAATCTCCAAGGTTGGGGGGCTCACTGTATGGAGCTATAGGCCCAAGGGCGTTGGAATGCCGAAGAGTCCTGCTGGAATATCAATCACCTGGAAGTCCAGGCAGTAGGGCTGGTATGCTTGCAGTTCAGCCACAGACTGCGGGGTCAAGCAGTTCGCATAATGTCGGACAACGCGACAACGGTGGCCTACATCAATCGCCAGGGAGGAACCCAAGAGCCAGCAAGTGTCGCAGGTAATAGACCAGCTGATGGAATGGGCGGAAGGTCATCTGCAGTTGATCTCAGCCTCTTACACTGCAGGAAAAGGCAACATAAGAGCGGACTTTCTAAGCAGGTGAGTGGATGTGGTCAGCTGAGGCGTTTCAGCTGATTGTGGATCGACGGAGCCTTCTGTTCCTAGACCTGCTGGTGATTTCTCGCAATGTGAAGGTTCCTCTATTCTACAGTCGCAGGAGAGATCCTTGGTCCCTGGGAATAGATGTTCTCATACAGGTCTGGCTGGAAGACAGATTGCTTTATGCCTTTCCTCCGTGGCCCTTGCTGGGCAGATAATTCGCAAAATGGAAGGCCACGGGGGAGCTAGTACTCCTGGTGGCATCAGACTGGCCCAGGTGTCCATGCTGTGCGGATTTGCGAAGACTCCTGGTGGAGGCCCCCTTTTGTCTTCTGCCACACGAGGATCTGCTTCAGACGGGACCGGTTCTTTGAGAGTCCGGCTCGGTTCTGTCTTACAGTTTGGCCCGTGACAGGGCATGCCTGTTGAAGCGTGGTTATTCTTCTGAGGAGACTGCCACCTTACTCCATGCTTGCAAGTTCTCCACTTCCTTAGCTTATGTGCGGGTTTGGAGAGTTTTTTGAGGCCTGGTGTGAGGAGCGTGGTGGTCTTCCTCGTTCAGTTAAGATCCCACTTATTCTTGAGTTTTTTGCAAGATGGGTTGAATAAAGGATTGGTCCTTAATTTTTTGAAGGTGCATGTGTCCTCTGTCTTCCTCTCCTGGAAGGCAGAGTTAATCCACTTGTCTGAATTGGTCTAGCCGGAGTCAAGGAAAGGAAGCTAATAGGTATGATTACATTTCTTCATTTTAACCTGTTAATTTAAGCAAATCTAGATATGGATTGGATGTGCTAAATTCGCTATACATAGGAATGTGAAGATCTTATTTGTGCAAAGAACCTTTGTCCCTGGAGGGCCAACTTTTAGCTCTCTTGTTTTGACAACATCATCTAGGATTCTACCCTAAATTCCAAATACACACACAAAGGACTGTTCCTAATGTATAGACTTCCAAGAGCCTGATTCAAGAGTCCAGACAACAAAGTGTGAGAGCCACCATGTAGATACTCAAATGATTTCTATTTTCTGGCGTATCCTCCGTCAATTCACTACAGGCTCCTAAAACTATATTTGATCTAAGGGAGCAAGGAGCAGCACCTACTTCTAGTGCTACTCTTTGTCCATTTACTGTAAGATTAATATTTTATCTGAGAGAAGATGTGCAGTCTGGAAAGTAGCATCCCAAGGTGGGAGTCAATGTCATCCTTGATCATTCGGCTGCACTGCTTGCTGAACATTTCTTATTTTGTACTACTGTAATGTTTTTTGTGTACGTGTTGCATTTGTATTACGTTTACAGCTGTGTCCTGCTTGTGTGGTGAAGATTGTTGAGTACTTTCATCTTTTCCTTGCAGTGGAGTGCCCAGTTTGTGGAGTTAATATTTCAGAGCGGTTTATAAACAAGCATCTGGATAATTGTTTAACCAGGGAGGAGAAGAAGGAGAGTCTGCGAAGGTAAGGTGCTTCGGTTTCCTGTGCATGCTGGACCCGTCAGCTGGAGTCCCTTCTTAACACTCTACTCTTACAGTAACAGAGCCAGTTTTGTGGCTTCAGATTACTTTCTGAACAGCGCATTCATCATAACATGGGATTAGATTAAAAATCTTTTTTGAGTTCTAGGATGTACTTCAGAGCAGGTTGAGATTGAAATCTTGTAAAATGGATTTTAGAATTGTTCCCTAGGATATAGCAAACATACGTCTGTCAGACTCGAGACAACATATAATGTTGGATGTATTTGCTTGTGCGTGTTCTGAGCTGATGTGGACTGATAAGTCTTTGCACCTTTTTTGATGGAATATCTTGGATTTGTGTGCTTGAATAGTCAGCTATGTTGCCATATTACACACCCTTCAGTTGAGCAAAGTGATCCCAGCAGTGACTCCAGTTTCCCTTTTCCTGCTTTACTGCTGTGAAAGTATTGGTTCCTTTATATAGTCTTGATGGAAAGCACCATTGAGAAGAGGAAAATCTGTAATCATGCTGATGATTGTGCCACAAATTTTTTTTACATACCCGATAAATCTACTTTAAATGGAGCTGCGGCTGCATATACTGGTTTCCCTTGTCTTTAATAGATAATGAATATGTATGTACTGCAGATTCTATGCTGCCTGCCTGTGCTGCAAAGTCCAGCACTCCTTACTCATGCAGCTCATGAAGGAGGTGAGGTTTGCATCTGTCTTAGTTACTTCAGCAGTAACTAGAACTTGATTAATTCTGATTTCAGTACCAACCACCTGGGATTAGTTACTTGTACTGTGTAGTGTGGGATTAGTCCATCTGGTTCTTTTATCATTTTGTTCATGTTGGAAAAGCTGCTGCATACATAAATTTACATAATGCTAGTCTTGAGTTCAAAATTCCACACATTGGTTACACATCTGTTAATTAGCCTAGGAATGAATGTACCTTGCTAGATGGGATGAGTTGAGGCATACTGTGAATTTGCACTTCTTTTTTTGGTGTGAGAGTGAGCAGCATTGAGCCTACTTACTTGCTATACTCTGGAGCAGACTGTCCTAACTTATTCAGGATACTCCGATTCTTCTTCAATTCCTCATGCTCTTCAAAATTGCCTATGTAACATCAGGTGACTTTTACAGTAATAAATAGGTCTCCTTGAGCTCACTGAATTTATTTAATAAACCCCAAAGTGCATGGATCTAGTCCCTTGCCCTGACCATGTGTGGAGCTGTCACTTCTACTTTTACTGTGTACAGATGCAAGTGCTCTGTTGTTTTTTTCCAATGTCACAGTGATTGAAGGCTGTTTGCTTTCTCTCTGGAGTTCAGTAACTTTGCCCAATTGACCTGCCTCAGCTTTGCACAGGCCCTGCTCATCTTAGATGGAGTTGAGCTACTGTAACTGCTGGCTTATACGTGACCTTGGCAGTTATGTGGTTCATAGCATTCAGTTTTGAAATAGAATCACTTCAGAGACATCCTATGTAAATTACAAAGTTTAAAAGGGTGTTCTTCTTTTTTTTAAACCAAGCTATGATTAAGTGAATCTGTTGTATTTATTTTTTAAATGTACATAAAAACTTGAATTGGCGTAATTGTGAAACTTGTGAGTGGTAGCATAAATCTTAGTTGCTGTGACCATGAGCATTTCCTAAATGTTTATTAAATCTCCTTTTTAGTAATGTAAAAAAAACAAAAAAAACTTTTCTGTTATTGTATGGTACAGATTTGTTACAGGAACATTCCTCCCTTCTTCCAAGGCACTACTGTTTCATACACTCTTTTATAACCTATTTCTTGGGCAATCAGTTTGAGACATTCAACTCTTCTGCATAGTCACTGTTTGATTTATTGCTACAGGAGTATTCATTTCTTTGTACAAAGTCTAGATATGTAAAAGATACGTAACAGTCACTTACAATGCCTATGAAGCTAGAAAGCTCCAAGGGTGCATACTGTACATGCTCTATGTTCAGAAACAGAGAAAATAATGTGTTAGGTTTTTTGAGTTGGAGGCTTTGTGTACTCCAGATCCCTACAGAATGTATTCAGTATGCTGTCAGAGGGCCTCCGGATATACAGCACCCAGAAGCAAGCCTTGAAATTCTACTGAAGTATCCTTTCAAGTTTTTTCAGGTGGCTTAATCCCCTTGTTTTGGCAATGGTCATTACACCAGTGTGTCCCCAGTAGAGCTGGGTGTTAGGGCATTAACCCCATTTCCTTATTGTCCAGACAAGTGGGTTGATGAATGTTGATGTAATATCTATAATTCTTTTGTAATTTGAATCCTGTTACTAAATTAAACGTTTATACCGTATTTTTCGCTCCATAAGACGCACCTGACCATAAGACGCACCTAGGATTCAGAGGGGGAAAATTTAAAAAAAAAAAAAAATTGTGCTAAACCGGTTCTGCGTCTGGGCGTCTTATGGAGCAAATTAGGGGAGTGCATAGGTTTTTTTTTTCTCCCCATTTTGTTTTCGGGTCTGGGGAGGGCCATTTCGGTCCACTCCCCAGATCAGAATATTTTTCTTTCTGTGGGAACCCCCAAACCCCCCCATCCCAACCCTTTAAATTAACAACCTCCACCCCCCTGACCCCCCCAAGACCTGCCGAATTAATTTCCTGCAACCCCCCACCCTCCTGACCCCCCCAAGACCTGCCGAATTCATTTCCTGCAACCCCCCACCCGCCTGACCCCCCCAAGACCTGCCAAACGTCCCTGGTGGTCCAGCGGGGGTCCAGGAGCGGTCCGCGAACGATCTCCTGGGCGTGAGCCGTCGGCTGCCAGTAAACAAAATGGCGCCGACGGCCCTATGCCCTCACTATGTCACTGAGACCGACCGCTGCTATTGGTCGGTCTCAGTGACATAGTGAGGGCATAGGGCCGTCGGCGCCATTTTGTTTACTGGCAGCTGACGGCCCTATGCCCTCACTATGTCACTGAGACCGACCAATAGCAGCGATCGGTCTCAGTGACATAGTGAGGGCATAGGGCCGTCGGCTGCCAGTAAACAAAATGGCGCCGACGGCCCTATGCCCTCACTATGTCACTGAGACCGACCAATAGCAGCGGTCGGTCTCAGTGACATAGTGAGGGCATAGGGCCGTCGGCGCCATTTTGTTTACTGGCAGCCGATGGCCCACGCCCAGGAGATCATTCCCGGACCCCCGCTGGACCACCAGGGACGTTTGGCAGGTCTTGGGGGGGTCAGGAGGGTGGGGGGTTGCAGGAAATTAATTTGTCAGGTCTTGGGGGGGGGTTTGTAGGAAATTAAGTCGGCAGGTCTTGGGGGAGTCGGGGGGGGGGGGTGTTTGTTAGATTTTTGTTTGGTTTTTTTTTTTATATTCGCTCCATAAGACGCACATACATTTTCCCCCCACCTTTGGGGGAAAAAAAGTGCGTCTTATGGAGCGAAAAATACGGTATATTTTTCAGCACTGTGCAACCTATTTAATAAGAATTGGCATGTGAGCATTCTCTTTTTAAAGCTTTCACTTCTGCAACATCAAATATAGCAAACATTTAATTCAATTTAGTTTTGTTGGGGAAAATAAACATTTCCTAACATATAGACAGATGGACTTGGGACAGTGGGTTATGTTCCCCTACCAGCAGATTGAGACGGAGCAAGTGGACGTCACAGTGTGTGTATATATATATATATATATATATATATATATATATATATATATATATATATATATATATACTCCTGCAGTGACCCCAGCCTGCCAGTATTCTCTGTCTCCAGCAGATGGTGAACATGCATTTCCCTATGGGGATTGCTGTGAATTTTGAAAGGAGAATTTTAAACTGAGAAATGAAAGCCCCGCTCTCCTGCGGTAATACCTAATGGTCCCTCCCCCAGTTGAGAATTCCTGAGGTGATTTCTATGGTCCCTCAGAGGTGTGTGTTGGTCTGGTAGCCAGTTTCTGGCATGGATTTAGCTGCTTGTACAGCTGAAAGGCAGCGGGTGCAGAAGGCCAAGAGTGACATGATTGCAGATGCCCTCCCCCCCCGCAGCTGGAGACTGTCTCTACTCAGCTTGTAAGCGCTGAGCTCCTGTAAGTTTAAAAAAAAAACCAAAAAAACTTTTACTTGCAGAGACAGTTGGGGTTTTAGGCCTTTCTTCGGTCTCCGTGCTCGGCGTGCTATCCTGCTGTCATTCCTGCTCCCAATGGGATTAGGGGAACTGGGCAGCCTGGCTGGTTGAGCGGCCCAGGTGGACTATGCCTGAGGTAGGCTTTTCTCAGCACGCCGAGTGGTAGGCCTCAGCGGCATTTTCGCGCGCACTTGTGCATTCTTTACTGCCCTCTACAGGACATTGGTGTGCGCAGTGCATCGGCTGTGCACACACATTATGTACGCTATGCTAGGCACAACCTTTGTGCACATAACTCTTTTGGGCATGGTGATATATTCCACTGGGGTGCACTAGTAGTGCATGCGCCTTGCCGTGCTTATTCTGGGGCGCCTATACTTTGTGTGAGCAACTTTGTGTGAGCTGTTTGAACATACAGTTACCCCCGCTCATGACATCGGTGAACAAGAAGCCTAAGCGCCTTTTTCTTTGTGTTGCCTGCCATGTTAGTGCTTCTCAGCCTGGTCTGTCTTCCAACATGTGTCAGTGCTGTTCGGATGCTCAGGGAGAGTTGTCTTCTTCGGATTTTGCTAAGCCTGGATCCTCTCATTCTGATGATGGTCTGGTTATGGATTTGACTGGAAGGGTGCCAGATCTTGGCACTCCCTTGACTGGCTCCTCCGCAGGAGATGGCGGTTCAGTTGGGCCCGCTTCATTACCTTCTGGGCTTGATCTGGATCTGGCTGCTTTTTCTTGGGTGGAGTTTTTTCAAGATTTACAAGCCTTTGTTCCGGCGCAGTCCTCCACTCTGATCAGGCCGGCCCCTCTCTCTTCCACTCCTATGGTTAAGCGCTGTAGCAATCCACGGGTATCCCCGGTGGGAACCTGGATGGCATGGATAATGAGGCGGATTCTGATTCCTTGGAAGATGGTGAAATTCCTCCTGGTTTGGAGCCGTTTCGAACCATGTGACAGTTCTTTCATAGAGATGAACTACCGGCCCTGATTTCCCAGGCATTGAAGATGCTGGGAGTGCCTGGGGTGGATTCTTTTAGAGCTGAAGAAGAATCCCATTTTGGTCTCCTTGCATAAAGCCTCTTGCTTTTTTCTTGTTATGGATGTCATTCAAGAATTGATTGATCTTGAATTGGACGTCCCAGGGGCAAATTTCACAGGGTGTTGAGCATTGGATCCAGCTGTGAGAAAGGGTTTGTGTTTTCCCACAGTGGAAGCGCTTGTCTGAGCCGTATCTAAATGGATGACTATCCATGTGGAGGGAAGAGCGGCCTTGAAGGATGTGCATGATAGGCGGATTGAATCTATCCTTAAGCAGGCCTTTGATGCAGTGGCAATGACCTTGCAGATTGCTTCCTGTTGCGCTCTTGTGGTACATTCTTGTCTGCTTCTCTTTCAAGAGGTGGATGATTCTGGGGTGAATTCCAGAGTAGTTATGAATCAGTCCATCTCCTCTGCTGCCTTTTTGGCAGACGCAGGCTGTGATTTGGTCCATACCTCAGCCAGAGGAGTGGCTTCAGTAGTGGCGGCTAGAAGTCAGCTATGGTTGTGGAATTGGTCAGCTGACACAACCTCCAAGGAAAAGCTGGCCAGTAAGTGGGGGCGAATCTCCAGTTCCCCAGTTACCGGAGGATACTCAGGAGGCAATTGCAGTGCCCCTTTTCTATGAGGGGTTGTCTCATGGGTTCCAAGTATTTTCATCCATACAGAAACTCCGACCTTTCAGAGGACCCAGCCTTTTGGTAGGTCTCAGTCCTTTCATCCCTGACAGTCCAAGAGAGGAACAGGCTTGGGTGGCAGACTGTCCCGAGCTTCCCAATGAAGGTTTGCTGACCCACCTTCAGGAGGAGAAAATAGGGGGATGCCTATCTCTCTTTTATTAGAGGTGGGTCAAGATGACATCGGATCAATGGTTCCTGGAAGTGATACGGGGATGGTATGCGCTGGAGTTTTGCAGTATTCCTCTGGAAGTGTTTGTGGTGTCTCCGTGCCACTCACCACAGAAGCAGGTAGTGGAGTCTATGCTTTTAATGCTCTTCCAGCTGAGGACTGTGGTTCCCGTACCTACGTCTCAGGAAAATACAGGGTGCTATTCTATTTATTTTGTTGTAGCCAAGAAGGAAGGTTCCTTTCATCCCATCCTGGACCTCAAGAGTGTCAACAGTCAACTACAGGTGACTTATTTTCACATGAAAACCTTACGAACTGTGATAATGGCTCTACAATCGGGGGAGTTTTTGACCTCGCTGGATCTATCTAAGGCTTGCCTTCATATTCCCATCCGTTTGGAGCACCATTTTCTACACTTTGCGGTGCAGGGTCACCATTATCAATTTCAGGTGCTGCCCTTTGGTCTGGCCACTGCTCCCAGAACGTTTTCCAAAGTCATGGTGGTTGTGGTGACGGTGTTAAGAAAAGATGGTACCCCCATACTTGGGCGACTGGCTGATTTGTGCTAAATCTTTGGCAGAGAGAAGTCTGGTGACCAAAAGTGATTTCCTTGCTGCAGGAGCTCAGTTGGGTGGTGAACCTGGCCAAGAGCAGTCTCTAGCCTTCTTAGTCATTGGAGTATCTGGGAGTTCACTTCGACACGAGGCTGGGCAAGGTTTTTGTACCAGATGCAAGGATCCAGAAATTGTCTCAGGTGCGTCTGTTGGTGAACACTACCCGCCCGATGGTGTGGAGCTATCTACAAGTGCTCAGTTTGATGGCAGCAACCCTGGAAGTGGCGCTGTGGGCGGGGGCACATATGTGTCCTCTTCACTGCTCACTGCTATTTCATTGGAACCCGTAGTCTCAGGACTATTCAGTTTGCTCCACTTGCCGATGGAAATCTGCTCCCGCTTCCAGTGGTGGTTGCAGGTGGCTCATGTGAGAGAGGGAGTTTTTGTCCTGCCCGAACTAGTTGGTACTCATAACAGATGCGAGTCTCCAGGGTTGAGGAGCTCACTGTCGGGAACTGACAGCCCAGGGATGTTGGATAGCCAAAAGAGCTGTCTGGAACATCAATCACCTGGAAGCCTGGGCGGTCAGCATGGCGTGCTTGCAGTTCAGCCACAGACTACTGGGTTGAGCGGTCTGTGTGATGTTGGACAACACATCGGCGGCTTACATCAATCATCAGGGAGGAACCAAGTGCCAGCAAGTGTCGCAGGAAATAAATCAACTATGGAATGGGCAGAAGGACATCTCACATTGCGGGAAAAGACAACGTACAAGCAGTCTTTCTCAGCGGGGAGAGCCTGGACCCTGGAGAATGGGTGTTGTCTGCCGAGGCATTTCAGCTGATTGCTGGGGCCTTCCATCCCTATTCCTGTTGGTGTCTTCTCGCAATGCGAAGGTTCCTCGATTCTTCAGTCGCAGGAGAGATCTGTCGTCGCTGGGCATCGATGCTCTCGTACAGATCTTGCCGGAAGACAGATTGCTCTATGCCTTTCCTCCGTCGTTCTTGCTGGGTAGGGTCATTCGCAGAATCAAAATCTACAGGGGACTAGTACTTCTGGTGGCTCCGGATTGACCTAGGTGTCTGTGGTATGCAGATTTGCGGAGACTCCTGGTGGAGAACCCCCTTCGTCTTCTGCCGGGCATGGATCTTTTGCAGCAGGGGCCGGTTCTTCACGAGGATCTGGTTAGGTTCTGTCATATGGTTTGTCCCTTGAGAGGGCTTGCCTGTTGAAGGGTGGATATTCTTTTGCTGTGATTGCTACCTTACTCTGCGCTTGGAAGTTCTACAGTTTTCTAGCATATGTTTGTGTTTGGAGAGTGTTTGAGGCCTGGTGTGAAGAGTGTGGTGTTCTTCCTCATTCACTTAAGATCCCGCTTATTCTGGATTTTTTGCAGGATGGGTTGAATAAGAGATTGGTCTTTAATTCCTTGAAGGTTCAGATTATGGCTCTTACATGTTTCAGAGGCACGGTAAGTGGTGTCTCTCTATCGTCCTATCCTGATGTGGCCCGTTTCTTAAAGGGAGTGAAGCACCTTCATCCTCCCTTGTGGCTGCTGGTTCCTTTGTGGAGTCTTAACCTGGTGCTGGATTTTTTTTTTTTTTAGCGGGCCCTATGTTTCGACCACTGCATCGCCTTTCCTTGCAGTTTTTGAACCTGAAGACAGTATTCCTGTTGTGTGCATCATATTTTTGAGTTACAGGCCTTGTCTTGCTGGGAGCCGTTCCTTTGGGTGACTATAGGGGCAATGCAGTTGCGTACTGTGCTCTCCTTCCTGCCTAAGGTGGTCTTGGAGTTCCATTTGAACTAGTCCTTTCCTTTACCATCCCTGGATAAGGTCAGGGACGTAGAGGCTAATCGCTTCTTGCGTTTCTTGTATATTAAGAGACTTTTATGCCGTGTTTGGAGGTTTCTGAAATTTTCCAAAAGTCGGATCGTCTGTCTGTCCTTCATGGTGGAAGGAAGCAGGGCGAACCAGCTTCGCGGGTACGATAGCTCACTGGATTAAGGAGGTCGTCATGGCTGCGTGTGTGGATGCTGATAAGCAGTTGCCTACTCAGGTTAGGGCTCATTCCACTAGAGCTTAGGCAGTGTCATGGGAGGTGGGTAGGTTGTTGTCTCCCGTCGACATTTGCTGAGCTGTGACGTGGTCCTCCTTATACACCTTTTCAAGGTTTTATCGTTTGCATGAGCAGGTCCGGGAGGATGAAGCCTTTGCATGTGTGGTGTTGACTGGACTGCAGGCAGCCTCCCGCCCTGTTCAGGAGTAGTTTTGGTACATCCCATTGGTCCTGAGTCCACACGCTAGGAAATGGAGAAATTACTTACCTGATAATTTTGTTTTCCTTAATGTAGACTGATAGATTCAGCTTCCTGCCCTCAGCTGCCAACTGATTGTATGATACGGATCCCAAGGGATTACTGATAAGTGTTTATCCAGTCCCTAGCTTGGGGGTACCTGTGTTCTTACTCAAGTTCAGTGTATCTTGTTGGTTGACTACAGTTATGATTGCCTGTTTTTTTTAATCAAGGTTTTTGCTAGTCTGTCCACAGTTGCTTTTGAAGAGAATACTGGCAGGCTGGGGTCACTGCAGGGTTATGTATACTGTGACTTCAGCTTGTTCCGTCTTCATCTGCTAGCAGGGGAGCATAACCCACTGGTCCATCTGTCTAACACTAAGGAAAACAAAATTGTCAGGTAAGTAATTTCTCCATTGCTGGCAATGTATTCAGATCATTTTTCTCTGTGCCAAGGATAAAGATTCAGGTGTTCAAATATATATATATATATATATATATTTTTAATATGATACAGCTTCTTTTTGCTTACCTGAACCAAGGACATTTGGGGAAGACAGGGTTTTTCACTATAGACACCATTTAATTAGCAGAGAGGAGCCGTATAGATAAACAAAGAGGAATTGTTCAAATTTTCTTGGCGGACAGCACTATTTTGCTTAATGTATTTCTATACCAATAATACAAATATATATTTTAGGATTTAAATGGCAAATGGTGCAATCATGCATTTAACACACACACAAAAAAGTACATTAGTGTTTAATTAGAGGGACTGCTTCAGGAGAGTGAATACTTTTTAATTATTCACTTATCTGCAAAGAATATAATCACACTACAATAGACATCCCACATTTAATAGGAGAGAAGGAAGGAAAAATCTTTTAAATGAAATAGGATTAACCCGTGCATTCTAAAGGCAGTTACAGTGCTAGGACAAAAGAGTTAAGGAAAGGTAAACAATTTTTGGAAAAAGTTAATCTCAAAATTAACTACACAAATGGCCTTGTGCCCCTAAGATGGCTGCACATACCAAGAGTTTCAAAATATTTAGATATCTTCAAACCAATATGTATTTTTCATATTTCTGTTTTTCTTATCGTGAGGGATAGAGCAGAAACACTTCTGATCTGTTTTAAAAACTTTTTCTAATCTAATTTATGTTTGTATGACCGGGAAATTTAAAAAAAATAAAAAAATATATATATATATATATATAAAAACATTTCTTGGACTTTATTCTCTATAGGTATAATAATGGAGGTCGTTTTTCCCTAACAAAAATAAAAGGAATTTATTGAAGGATACAAGCTAGTGAAAAAGAAAGATAAGGGACAGTTTTCTGGCTAATTAAGCACAGAGAAGTGCAAATAGTTGTTTAGATTCAAATACAACAACATAGCAGTAAAAACTCTCCTTTCTTTGAATCAAATAACAAAAGAATAAACACAACTTCCCATTCTTTCTCTTCTTCACACAGATGTTCAGAATAAACATGCGCAAATCCTCCCACCAGTTCCCACCATTTGAACCTATATGTGGTGGCCCCCTGGTCTGCCACTACACGGCCCGAGATCCTTGCCCATTGAATTAAGCTACTTAGAGGGAGACATCATCCTTATGCAGCACCTCCCCCTGAGGTTGCCTGATGAATGGTAGTCTTTAGTCCACTTGGGGGGACGAGTAGGAGTACTGTGGTCAGTTTGAGTTAGCATCCAAGGAGTGAGGAGCTGTTTTGTCCACTGGTTTTGAGTGAGGTCTACTCACCCCACTCAATATTTTATCGTTAAGGAGATTATAAACAGTGCACTCCCTGCCTGTGAGGGTCTGCTTCCTTCTAATTGAGATTTTTGCTATTTTTGTGAGAGCTGACTGGTGTGATCCCTGCGCCCTTCTGGTGATGGTCATCCCCCTGGATGCCGGAGGCCAGGGAGCTGAAGACCTGTGACCTACCCTTCTAATCCAGAGAAAGAGCAAGATCAGTGACAGCATCACTCTAGAGTGAGAGTTTTTGGATACAAATGTTTTTTTTCCCTCCTTTTTGTTTGTGAGGAGGTTTTTGATCCACCCCTCATCACAAGGGAAGCTGGGCTGTTTAGCTGGCTTCCTACTAACATGACACTTTTCCTTCAGAGAATTCATATCTATTCTGAAGGTTGGGAAGAAGGAGCACGATTTGGGGACCTTCCACAGGATCTCCACCCAAAAAGACCAGAACACAGGCTGGGTGAAAGAGACTGAACATTTAGACTCCAGATTTTTCCCGGATTTAAGGGATTCCACACCAGTAGAAATTCCCTTGACCATTGGGACAACTTATACACTCAGCAGAGGAATAAGCCACATCCCTGGAACCTGAGAGACAGGACACATACCCAGAGAGAAAGAGAAGCACCCGTAAGAAAAACAGCCATAATCTTACCCTTATGGTTTGATTATTGGATATTGAGTTAACCTTCAAAGAATTATTAAATTTAATTTGAGCACCCAAAACTGTGAACCGCCTGTTTGTGCCTTCAGCACGCATCACAGAACACTGAAAGAGAGAGACTGTAAAACATACACACGAATGGAAACACACCCCCTGCCTGGGCCAAGAAGCCTTCACCTCCACAGAAAGAACCTACACCTTGGGGAGAGAAATAGTGAAGACAGCCCCATAGAAACAAATGCTTTTGTGTGCCCTTGGAAACTGTACAAATTCATTACATAAATATTTTAACAATTCAGTAACAACTTTCTGATAACTATCACTTTTTTGCTTACCATCATCACCTAAAAAAAAAAAAATCTCCATAACAGATTTAATTTTTAAAGGAAGAAAAATATGCTTGCAGGTAAACACGAGAGAGAATGCAAAACATTTCAGAAGAGATAAGCATTTGTAACCTGGCAAGAAAATGTTAACATTATTTATTTAGAAGAAGGCACAAACAAAGATGGGAAAAAAATCAAACAAATTTTAAAATATAGAGCAGGGGGCAGTGCTTCAGAATCCTGGGCACAGAGAATTGAGCTGCAGTGGAACTAATGTAACTTTGCTCTTGTGCAAGGTAAACGTGTCTGGCAATTCTGAGGACCTGGAAGGATGAAGGGGGAGAGATAACTGCTGCTCAGGCCAGACTGCTGATGCAAGGGAAGGGAATAGAAAAAGTAAAACTGATTTGGGATCTCTTCTCTGAGACTAATTGAATTCATGCTGTGGATAAAGATGCTAAAAACTCAAGTGTTTACTTCTTTAATAGGCAGCTAAAACAAAAACATATCCCCCTAAACATGAAATTCCATAAATATGCATTATCCAAATTTATACGGTAAATATTCATGTAATTCCTCATTCACTACATATGCAGCTGCACACAACAAGCATAACAAACACTTCCACACTTAAAAGTACTTAAAAACATGCATTCTCTATTTGAGCATTGTTTGCGATAATAGCACTAGTATAGTTTTGAGATCTCGCACAATATGCCTAGGTTAACCAAAAGCAGGCCCTGTTATCTGTCTCGCGGGGTGGGGGGAAATCTTCTGCTTGGGATTCCATTCTATTCTAAATAAGCAAAATAAGTAGAAACACTAAACAACTTAAAACCTAAACTCAAAAACTCCTCCCAAATATAACAGAACTTTCTCTCAACTGCTGGTGTGTGGTAAAAATGCCCAAATCAAATGGGGTCCTCTACATGGGGGAAGAATGGAAACAGAGGGCTCCCCTGAAGGAAGCAAGGCAGGGAAAGAGTCTTTGCTCACCAACTAGGAATACCACGCTACCCTCCCTTCTCACACCATGTCCCATTTGAGTGCCAGAACTGTTGTGAGTTATAAATAAAAACTTAATACTAGCAGCTAAAAGAGAGAGATCTTTATTGGAATATTCTAGGAGCGTGCAGTTATCAGCAAGGCAGTTAAGAAGCAGTCTGAGAACATTATTGATACAGTGGTTAAATGTAACCACATGAGTTTGTTTGCATAATATTTTCCTAATTAATTGGCATTATAACTTTATCTCATAGGTTAATAAGATTGAATTATTGTCTTATAAATTGAGTCAGAAGTGTTGAACCGTAAAATACTTTTTTGAACTTCTACATACATTCTAGCATTTCAGCATACATTCTGGCATTTCAGCAACCTTGGATAGTTTTGCAAGCTGATCAGTGCAGTTTCACAGTACAGTAACAATAGTTTCATAGGGAAACCTTTTCAAAGCACTCCTACATGGAGAGCACTAAATTTTTTTAATCCTTATTAGTTTAAATTATTGCTTGTTATTTATCTGGTACTTTGAAATAATTTATTGGTTTTGGGGAAATTTTAAATTTTTTATGAGTTTAATTATTGGATGCTATTTGTAATCAGTTTTGAAATATTTTTTGTATTAGTATGGTTCATTATTATGATTACTGTTTTTATATTTCTTGATTTTATTTGTTTTATGGTGATATTTCTGTTTTTCCATTGTTGCAATGCATACAAAGTCTGGCTTGTTATGGTTTCCAGTTCAGTTTTTATTTGCATGTTTGTATTTTATGGTCTCTTTATTCTGTATTTGTGGGGGTCTGTCTGTGTTTCAAGTGCGTGACCAAGGTGAGGTTTTCTGCTAGCATGTAGTTTCTGTATAGGGATCTATAGAATACTGGATTGTTCCGTTTTCCTAATAGGTGTGTTGGTGTGATAAGGGCTGGTGTTAACATTTATTTTTTATAGGTAGAGTTGTTACTGTTTGAGTACTGGCAGTTATGGTATGGTAGGTTTACTTTATTACAATTGTAATTGTTTGTTCATGGATTTCTGTGGAAAATCTCACACCCAATGCACTTTAAAATATGCCTAATATATGTTTTCTAAGTGTCTTTTTTTGCAGAGTTTTCTGGTTGGCACAGCAGAGAATGCAAATATAATACATACATGTTGTAAGAGATATTTTTACCTCCAAATATTGTACTTTGTGTGCCTTTTCCTTGTAAAATCTCCCTTTTGGGTTGGGTAAGCGGTTAATACGAAATTTAATAACACAAGTTCCATGCTGAGTCAGACCAAGGTCCATTCAGCCCAACATTCTGTCTGACAGTGGCCAAACCAGGTCACAAGTACCCATCTGATCCCCAATCTATTTATCATATTTCACTCCCAGGGATAAGCACTGGCTTTCTCAAATCTACCTGGCTAATAACTGATTATGGTCTTTTCTTCAGGAACTTAAGTCCTCTTTTGAACTCCATTATGTTAGTTCCTTTACCATGTCCTCCGGCAACAGATTCCATAACTTAATTGTGCATTGCGTGAAAAAATCATTCCTATTTATTTGTACAGCACTTATGATTTGTGTTAAATTTACTGGTGCTTAGTTTCATGGATTGTGACCTAGTCCTCGATCTGTTTGAACAGGTGAATAACTATTCCCTGTTTACCTGTTTCATCCCATTCATGATTTTATAAATTTCCATCATATCCCCTGTCTGTCATCTCTTTCAAGCTAAAAAGCCCTATCTGTTTAGTCTTTCTCCAAAAGAGAACTTTTCCATCCTCTATGCTTCAGGCATCTGTTCTAGGGCCACTGCTTTTCAACATATTTAGAAATGTCCTGGAAATGAGAACAATGAGTAAGGTGATCAAATCTGCTGATGACGCAAAATTGTTCAAAGTTGTTAAGTCACAAGAGGGTTGTGAAAAATTGCAAGAGGACCTTGCAAAACTGGGAGACTGGGCATACAAATGGAAAATTAAGTTTAATGTGGATAAGTGTAAAGTGATGGCACTTAGGGAAGAGTAACCCAAATTATAACTATACAATGCAAGATTCCACATTAGGAGTTACCATTCAGAAAAAGGATCTAGGTGTCCTCGTTGATAATACGTTGAAATCTTCTGCTTAGTTTTAACAGCAACTAAGAAGGCAAATAGATTGCTAGGCATTATTAGGAAAGGAATGGAGAATAAAACAGTGAATATCATAATGCCTCTGTATTGCTCCATAGTGCAATCTCATCTTGAGTATTGTGTGCAGATCTGGTCAGCACATCTCAGAAAAGATATAGTGGAATTAAAAAAAAAAAAAAAAAAGTATAGAGAAGGGTGATCAAAATGACAGAGGGTGAAATAATTCCCCTATGAGGAAACGCTAAAGAGGTTAGGATTTTTCAGCTTAGAGAAGAGATGACTGAAGGGGGATATAGAGGTCTATAAAATGAGCGGAGTATGATTTTTGAATCTTGCAGAAAATTGGACAGACCTAAATTACCTGCCTGGGTCTCTGCCCCATCTAAATTCTCCCTTTGAGAATTAGGAACAGTTGGAACAATGATATAATTTAACTAAAGGAGGAAAAAAACTCAGCAGGAATTTGTAATACTTCTAAATTAATACTTTCTGAATAATTCCAATTGGGAAATCAAGGAAGTAACAGGAAATTTAACGAACCACAAATTAAATCTTCTAAAATAATTTTCATAATTTTCCATTCTACGATGGGAATATTCTTTATCCTTAATTAGAGCCATATTACTCTGCTGGCGCTCCTTCATATTTCTTGATAACTCTTGAATCTTATTTTCACACAATGTTTTTGAGAATGAGAAGAAACAGTTATAGACAGATCATTAATAGTAGACAAAACATTATTAATGCTAGAAGTAGGAGCTTTTTAACCTAATTATTGCTATCTATAAAGTTTCAAGGGTAATTGGAAATGGTGTCTCAGGCAGTAAGGAAGTAGAAATCATTCTAGTAATGGGAGTGGAGGTAATACCCCCTCCTAATATAGGATGAGTTGCAGGATCTTCATCACCAACGGGTGAAGAGACATAGATACCATGATTTACTGTCCCTCCATTAGAAGAAACCAGGAACACATCCACTCCTGGTTTTGGATTGTATCAAGACCCTTGTGTTGAATGAGTTGGAGACGATGGAACATCAATCAGAATAGCTTAAGTACAAACGTACGATGAATGACTGACATGCCTTGAGATGTTTACGGGATGACACCTTGTTAGTCATTAGACATGCTGATAAACGGGGGGAGTGGTAGTTATGGACAAAAATTACTATGAGCAGGAGGTTTTTGCTCAGTTAAATAACTCAGTTTTATTGAGAGTTGACCCATGATCCTACCATATCTAACAGAGCCTTCACTTAGTCCTGTAAGACTCAAGCGGTGAATCATAAACTGATCACTCCAAAGGATTTTGAGTTTCTATATGTCACACAATCTGCTATTTCATATTTGTATTACAGTGCCCCATTGATTATCCTCCTTCCACCAAGTCTCCGAGATGCCTGTTATGTCTATATCTTCTTTTAGCAGCATACATTCTAACTCTCCAGCCTTATTTTTCAAACATCTGGCATTTTCATACAGACATTTTAAAGTAGTTTTATTTGAATTTTTATTTTTATAAGTATCCACAGCCTGCTTGTTATCAGATGATACAGGCTGTTTGGAGTAATTTTTATTTGCGTGCTCCGTATTTAAAAACATCTGGGTTTTTTCAGCTTTTACAACCACCCCTCTATCGGACATTCTAAATTATCTGGTTTGCCAGTATCCTTTGAAGAATCTTCCCTCCGAACTATGTGCTGCTGTACTACTGTCTGCTTTCCTCCATGTTCTAGTCCAAAAGCTGCTCTATCTCCTTTTTAAAAGTTAGTGCCAGCAGCCTGATTCCACTCTGGTTAAGGTGGATACCATCCTGTCAGAATAGGCTCCCCCTTCTCCAGAATGTCCCCCAGGTCCTAACAAATCTAAAACCCTCTTTCCTGAACCATCATCTTGTCCACACACTGAGATTCTGGAGCTCAGCCTGCCTCTTGAGTCCTGCATGTGGAACAGAGAGCATTTCTGAGAATGCATTCCCTGAGGTTCTGGATTTGTTTCCTACCTACAGAACCTCCCTTCTGCACCTTCCTATGTCATTGATATCCACATATACCTCAACTGTTATCTCCTCCCCAGCACTCTTTAAAATCTTATCTAGGTGGCGCATGAGCTCTACCACCTTTGCACCAGGCAGGCAAGTAACCAAGCGATCCTCATACCTTCCAGCCACCCAGCTATCTACTTTCCTAATGATCAAATCACCCACTACAACAGCTGTCCCCTAACCCTTCTCTCCTGGACACTGACCCCTGGAGACATTTCCTCATGAGAGAATAAAGCGTTACCCGGAGGGCAGGTCCTAGCTAAGAATCACTTCCTGCCACACCCAGGTGATGGTCTCCTGCCAGGTGACCTTGCTCTTCCAAAGCAGCACAAGGGCTGCTAGACTGAAGTTGGGACTGCTCTACTATGTTCTTAAAGGTCTTCTCTATATAGTTACAGGAACGTCGGTATAAAAAAGTTAAAAATAAATAAATAAAATAAATATATATATACACCTCTCTTTCTGCTTCAGCTCAACCAGTGTAACACTGGCCTCCAGAGATTGGACTTTTTCTCCGAGAGCCAGGAGCGCTCTGCACCAAGTGTAATGACGAAAATAGCATAATTTTTAATTGTGTTTGTATTGGGGGGGGTGGGGGTGTGGAGTGGAAAGCACAGACCCTAAGAAAGTGCACCACACCCAGACTCCAATCATTCACTCATCTTCTCCAAGGAGCAGATGCTGGAAAAAGGTGGTAGGGTTCCCAGGAGTGTGGCAGGGTTGCTGACGTCCTAGAGATTTTATCACTGCCACTCCTTAGGAAACCCTGATGCTTGCCGCCCTCCTCTTCCCCAGCATTACTAATCACCGAAAGGGCCAGATTCTAAGAGGGACACTCCCGGGAGTGATTTCACCTGTACCATACCTTTTGGAGAGGATGGTGCCATTTTGCTCCTTGCCTCAGACTGCCTTGATCCACTCCGATTGGTACCTTCCTTAAAGTTGTAGAAGGAGTAATATGCTTGATTCCTCTAACATTTCTGCAGTTTCTCACATTCTCAAGTAGACTGTTATTGAAGGAAAAAAATTCTCCCAAAAAGACTTAACATTAAGATTTTGGTTTTTATAGGCATATGTTTTTTTTACAGATATCACTTCTGTTGCTGGGCTCTGATCCCTCTCCCACCTTTGACTTTTTGATCATCTTTTTGTGGTATAGTTCTATTCCTAGCTTTGCTTCTGGATCTGTGTGACCTTAGGAAGTCTCTTTTTCTCTGTGTCTTCTTCCATCTAGCATCTCCCCTGCTGTTTCTTCTCCAGAAATGTACTGCCAGGTCACAATTGGTGCATGCAAGTTTCTGAACTGATAGTTGTGGAATATTGGGATCCTATTCAAGTGAAAGGCAATACATAAGTTTGTATTATCTTAAGCTTGAGTGTTGTAGATGTACTAATGTGTATGCTTGGACCATGCAAAAAATGTTCTTAGTGACGACCAATGCTCTTGATAGGTTTCACTATGGTTATTAATTAGTTGAGATGCACTCTCCATGACATTTTAAATAATTCTTACTTCTGTATATAGTACTGATTATTTTTGTAAGTGTTTGGGATTTTCATGCTTGGATTTTCTTTCATAAACAGGAAGATGGGTATATTGGTTTATTGTTCTCTTCTTCAAATTACAGTTCTGTGCATAAAAGAAAACCTATGGCCAAAGTTGTGTACAATTTGCTTTCCGATCGTGACTTGAGGAAAAAATTAAAGGATATTGGATTGTCTGCTCAAGGACCTAAGCAACAGTTGATTAAAAGACACCAAGAATTTGTGCATATGTACAATGCCCAATGTGATTCTTTAAATCCCAAGTCAGGTAAGTCATCAAACTGGATAGGACATTAATAATCTAAGTTTGGCAGCATATGTAGGAAAATGGAGTTGAGGTGATTAAAGCCTGAAACTGGGAGATAAAAGTTGGGAGTTTTTGTTCCCATCCTGCCACTGAATCACTATACAAGTGTAGAAAAGCTACGTTTTTCTCTGTATCTCAGTTTATCCAACTTGAATTGAATAGTGTACCAATCTCAGAGAGAAATTTAGTCATGGAAATTAGTGGCAATGTTCATTGTTGAATCACAATTGAAATCTTCTTGGGTGCAACAGGAGACTATAACTGTCTGTTTGCAGAAGACCACTATATTATAAATGTTTCTGCTTTGGCTTTGAGAAACTGGAACTATTTTTTTTTTCTGAGGCCAAGTAGGATGTTAGAATCCTCTCAGGTGTTGTTGTCATTGGACAGAGCCACATTTGACAGCATGATGTTATAGCTTTCAAGAGATCATGGCATTGCTCATTTGTGATATCCTTAAGGACAACAGTGAATAAAAGGTTGATGTAATGTATTGCATCTAGAAAGCTCCTGAATTTGGCAAACAGCTACCACACCAGTCTGTAATAGACAGATTGGCTCTCAAGAAGGCCAAGATGCACTCCTCAGTGCCCCTAGAAGAGAGCTCATACTCTTAGAAGAAAAATGTTCATAGCATCCTATCTGGGTTTTTTTTTCAATTTAATCTTTATTGAATTTTCATTTAAAATTATTTAAATAAAAATATCAGGAAGTAATACCGATGTTATTACATTTAAAATTAATCCTATCTGTTTTTAATGAATCATTAATGATCCGAAGATTCATTAATGAATCTTCTGATGACCTGAAAGCATTAGTGGACATTGGTCAAGAGTGTAGAAAGCACTTAGTCTTCTTGACCTATGATGTTTTTGAGCCTTTGCTGTAAGAATCTGTGCTTACAGACTTCCATGGCTGCAGGCTTTGGACCTAAGACCAGATATGCAGGACAGGGTAGCTGAAATGCCCTGTAAGGGAGATTATTTCTTCAGAGATAAGGTCAAGGAGGACCATATTACTACACTTCAGAGCCTCTCTACAGGCATTTATGACAAACACTCCACATGGTACTCAAGTGAGGTGCCAAGGAGACACTTTTATCCTTCAAAAAGATGTTATTTTTCACCTCATCACCTCTATCAACAGCAGGGACAACAGAGGGGCCCAGAAACCACAGACTACTTCCCAAGCAAATCCCATGATGAGATTTGTACTGGATCAAGGAAAACAAAGCCAGCATCCCAGTGTCTGTTTGGGGAGTCACTCTATGGGGAGAGGGCTAAAGTTTTACATAAACCATTGTCTAGTATAACTTCAGACAACTGGGTTCTTATCATTGAGAATAGGTACCTACTTCATCTACTGGGAAACCTGCGAAATTGCCCATCAAGAGACTATTACTACACCTCTCAGCATTGGGGACTAGTGCTAAAGGAGCTCTCCTTCCTCTTGGAGATCAAAGCAGTCAAGTGAAAAGAGGATAGGAATTTTACTCCAAATATTTCCTGATACCAAAGATAATGGGAGTCTCTGACCCATTCTAGACCTAAGGGCCTTGAACAAGTATTTAGTAAAAGAAAAGTTCAGTATGATTTCTCTAAGCACCCCCAATTCCCTTTCTTCAAAAGGGAAACTGGCTGGGAGGAACCAGTCAGAGTGGAGGTCTGATTCCAAGCTCCCGTTCCCCTCAAATGCAATCTAGTCTTAAAAATAACCATCTATTCTTAAAGCCTCGATTTTTTTACTCAATATTAATAGGTATAAACATAAAGATGACTTCAAAGCGAAAAATGGCCGATCTCAAACAATTTTCCTTCAGCAAATATGCGGCGGAGATGGTGGAAGATATTGCCGAGCAAGTCGTGATGGGCCGCAAAGTAGGTGAAGATGTGGTGCTGCATACTGATAGTATCGAGCCATCAGTGACAGGCAACTTACCAAGCAGAGAAGAATTTCGGGAGTGATTTAGTGGCCTACGCAGCGATATGAAAATGCTCACAGATGAGCTTTTGGAAAAAATGTCTGACCTGTGTGAGGAGTTTAGCGACTTAGGACAGCGTGTTGATGAACTGGACCCTTGTGTTGAGGGTCATGCGGTCTTTCTAGAGTACATCAGAAGGCAACAGGAAATGCAATCTGAGCAGCTACACCTCACTGATAAATTAGATTATCTTGAGAACAGGTCACGACTGTTCAACCTGCGATTCAGGAGTGTACCAGAGACCCTCCACCCCTGCGAGGACAGTGGTCACTTCCATTTGAAAAGCTTTGAGAGAGAACTTAAATGTCACTACTGGAGATGAGCCTGTGGCAATTGATATAAAGCTACAACTATCTCATAGAGTGGTAGGGCCTAAAGTGGGTAACAGAGCCCATGACATCTTAGTTTTTCACAGCTATTCTATTAAAAAGTAGATTTTTGAGATCGCATAGAAAAACAAGAGTGGCGACAGGAAGGCAACAAAATAAATATATATACTGATCTGGCTCCCATTACATTGAGGAAGCACCAGGAACTCTGTTACGTGTCATCTCTGCTCAGATCTGAGAATATAAGATACCAGTAGACCTTTCCTTTTGGCTTAGTATTTTCAGATAAGGGAACCTCTCACAAGATTTGAAATGTAGCTGAGGCTGTTGATATCCTTAAAGAGGAGGGGCTGACTAGTAACTTTCCTGCATTTAAAATGGCGACGACAGTGGATGGGGCAGAAGCTCTCTTTAGATGAGCGTAGGCTGGTAAAGGCGGGAGACATCTGCGCTGCCATTCAGGAGATCTCTGAACCTCGCTGAAGATGGAAGGAAGCTCAGCTGATATACTATTGGGTGCTATTTAGGCAAATCACAATGTATCTATAGTTATAGCTAATAGTAACATTTTCACTTTTGGGCTAAACACCGTGCTAGTTTTTGTTCAAGTTGCTCTAAGGATTATTTCAGACTTTTGTAAGGGGGGGGGATGGTCCTCCAGGGACCTTTGGGTGACTAATGCGTTTTCTTCCCGGAGAGTGGGATCTAGAGAGGGGTATAAGCAGATCATTGTTGGTTGGGGATTGGCAGCGGTGGAGGTCTAGTGGGATGCATGAATATAGGGAAAGGAAAAGGGGGTGATGGATGACAGAGCTGAGCCTTGTTGCAGAGGCTGATTATGCGGGTGCTGTAGATAGGATACTGTGCTCATTACATTGGAGGTGAGTTGGTGGGGGTTCACTTGATGGCCACATTTCGTATATTTTCTTTAATGTTAAGGAGCTTAATACATATAGGAAGAAAGTGACAATTTCTATTTCGTGAGTTATCCTCCTCTTGAACTTCCATTGTGATGCTCCAAGAAACTCATGTGAAGAAAAGATACAAGACTTTGCTGAATAACAAAGATTTTCCTAATAGATTTTTTGCATCTAGCTCAAAAGAAGGGAAGTATGTGGGCATATGTAGTTAGGTTACACAATGCTTAGCCTTTGAGTTTTTGATGAGTTATGTAGATCCAAGGGGAATGTATTTGTTGCTTAAGATAAAGGTGGGAGGGGATTATGTATAGTTTAGTCTGCATATATGCTCCCAACCAAGATCAAAAATCTTTTTTAGATTTCTTGGAGAAATTGTTGATCTCATATTCAGAGGGACCTCTGATATTGGGTGGTGATTTCAACTTGACTAGAGTACCTGCTATAGATAATTATACAATATCAGTACATGTGTTGAAGAGAGCAAGAGCCAACTTGACTCTGGGAAGCACTACTGGTGCTTGAATGATACTTTATTAAAACATAATGCTATATATAATGTGCTGAAAGATGCCATACAGGAATACTTTCAAATGAATAGTCAGGAAAGTCTCTCTCCTGTTACTGTATGGGAGTGCTTCAAGGCTGTTCTTCAAGGTAGAGAGAGCTCTCTGGCAAATTATAAAAAAGAAGGAAAAGGAGAAACTTAAATCCAATTGAAGTGTTGTCTCTCGCTTCTAAAACACTTGGGCAATTAAATGCTGCCAAAGACAAACTTAATGCACTTGAAACTGAAGCCATTGCTTATCAATGAAGTTGGCCATAGAGGCAAAAACTCATAATAAAAACTTTTTAAAATATATCTGAAGCAAGAAACCTGTGAGGGAGTTGGTTGGACCATTAGATGACCGAGGGGTTAAAGGGGGTCTTAGGGAATATAAGGCCATTGCAGACAGACTAAATGAATTCTTTGCTTCCGTGTTTACTAATGAGGATGTTGGGGAGATACCAGTTCCGGAGATGATTTTCAGGGGTGATGAGTCAGACGAACTGAACGAAATCACTGTGAACCTGGAAGATGTAGAAGGCCATATTGACAAACAAAAGAGTAGCAAATCACCTGGACCGGATGGTATGCATCTTAGGGTACTGAAGGAACTCAAAAATGAAATTTCTGATCTATTAGTTAAAATTTGTAACCTATCATTAAAATCAGCCATTGTACCTGAAGACTGACTGGAGAGTGACTAATGTAACCCCAATATTTAAAAAAGGCTCCAGGGGCGATCCAGGTAACTATAGACCAGTGAGCCTGACTTCAGTGCCAAGAAAAATAGTGGAAACTATTCTCAAGATCAAAATCGTAGAGCATATAGAAAGGCATGGTTTAATGGAACACAGTCAACATGGATTTACCCAAGGGAAGTCTTGCCTAACAAATCTGCTTAATTTTTTTGAAGGGGTTAATAAACATGTGGATAAAGGTGAACCGGTAGATGTAGTATATTTGGATTTTCAGAAGGTGTTTGACAAAGTCCCTCATGAGAGGCTTCTAAGAAAACTAAAAAGTCATGGGATAGGAGGCGATGTCCTTTCGTGGATTACAAACTGGTTAAAAGACAGGAAACAGAGAGTAGGATTAAATGGTCAATTTTCTCAGTAGAAAAGGGTAAACAGTGGAGTGCCTCAGGGATCTGTACTTGGACCAGTGCTTTTCAATATATATATATATATATATATATATAAATGATCTGGAAAGGAATACGACAAGTGAGGTTATCAAATTTGTGGATGATACAAAATTATTCAGAGTAGTTAAATCACAAGCGGATTGTGATACATTACAGGAGGACCTTGCAAGACTGGAAGATTGGGCATCTAAATAGCAGATGAAATTTAATGTGGACAAGTGCAAGATGTTGCATATAGGGAAAAATAACCCTTGCTGTAGTTACACGATGTTAGGTTCCATATTAGGAGCTACCACCCAGGAAAAAGATCTAGGCATCATAGTGGATAATACTTTAAAATCGTCGACTCGGTGTGCTGCAGCAGTCAAAAAAGCAAACAGAATGTTAGGAATTATTATGAAGGGAATGGTTAATAAAACGGAAAATGTCATAATGCCTCTATATCGCTCCATGGTGAGACTGCACCTTGAATACTGTGTACAATTCTGGTTGCCACATCTCAAAAAAGATATAGTTACGATGGAGAAGGTACAGAGAAGGGCTACCAAAATGTTAAAGGGGATGGAACAGCTCCCTATAAGGAAAAGCTGAAGAGGTTAGGGCTGTTCAGCTTGGAGAAGAGATGGCTGAGGAGGGATATGTTAGAGGTCTTTAAGATCATGAGAGGTCTTGAACAAGTAGATGGTAATCAGTTATTTACACTTTTGAATAATAAAAGGATTAGGGGGCATTCCATGAAGTTAGCAAGTAGCACATTTAAGACTAATCGGAGAAAATTCTTTTTCACTCAACGCACAATAAAGCTCTGGAATTTGTTGCCAGAGGATGTGGTTAGTGCAGTTAGTGTAGCTGGGTTCAAAAAAGGTTTGGATAAGTTCTTGGAGGAGAAGTCCATTAACGGCTATTAACCAAGTTTACTTAGGGAATAGCCACTGCTATTAATTGCATCAGTTGCATGGGATCTTCTTAGTGTTTGGATAATTGCCAGGTTCTTGTGGCCTGGTTTGGCCTCTGTTGGAAACAGGATGCTGGGCTTGATGGACCCTTGGTCTGACCTAGCATGGCAATTTCTTATGTTCTTATGTAATTAGAGCTGACTCAGCAGGCACATTTTGAAGGGGGTAACAAAGCTGGGAAGGTTAAAATCTTTGACTCGGAGTTGCATAGCAAAGATTAAATCTGCTCCTTCCCTTGAATTAGGAATCATTTTTCTAAATTCTGCGCTCAGTTGTATAGCAAGGATAGCGCAATATGTGAGGTAGATATTGAAAAGTATTTGGTATTAGTTCCCCTGCCTACCCAAACTAAAGAACAGCAATTATTTTTAGATAGTGACATTTCTACAGCGGAAATACTTCGTTATTAAATAACTCAGTGGGGAAATCACCAGCCTTAGATGGGTTCTCGGCCAGTTACTACAAATGTTTTGCTCAACTTTTGACCTTTTCCTTTTCTGTAATGTTTAATCATCTTAGGGAAGGGGGGTTCCCTCTTGAAGGGAAGTAACTTAGCTGGTATAGCAGTACTAGCAAAACCTGATAGGGATACAACTCTGTGTGGATCATATAGGCCCATTTCGCTTATTAATTTGGATTTGAAAATTCTGGCAAGGGTGTTGGTCAAATGACTAAATTTGGTTACCTCTTCCTTAATCCACTCAGAGAAGTAGGATTCATCCCCAATAGATTGGTGGCGGATAACGTGCGCAAAATTGTTGACCTTGTTAGTTGGGTCAAAAAGGAAAAGGTTCCCTCCTTTATTGATGGTCGAAGCTGAAAAGGCATTCACATGGTGCATTGGTCTTTTTTGTTCAAAGCAATGGAGAGGATGTAATTTGGAAGATTCTTTTTGGGGTGGATCCAAAAATTATATGAGGCCCCACAAGCTTGTTTTAAGGTCAGTGGTGGATATGGTGAGAATTTCCTGGTTGGTAGAAGTACCAGACAGGGGTGTCCACTATTCTTGCTACTGTTTGCGCTTTTTCTAGGACCTTTTGCAATTAAAGTAAGGGGGCTATTGATATTAAGAGGGTTCAAGTTGGCTCTGCTCATTCAAAGTTTTCTTTTTGCAGATGATATTTTATTCACACTGTCTATTATTTATTTATTTATTTAAGGGTTTCTTATATACCGAGGCACGTTTGCAAAACATCACCTCGGTTCACAGTGTAACATAACCTAGCAACAAGCTTTACAATAATAATAATAATAATAAAATAAATAACTAGCAACAAGCTTTACAATAGAACATTAACAGGTAGCGGTTAAGAGGGTAGGGGATGATAGTACGAGAAATATATACAAATGTACATGTAAGTTTTTTAACAATAATGTTATATTAGGTAATCAGGAAGATTAGAAAGGGTGAAGTAAAAGATGGAGGGTGAGGAAGAGGAGAGGACCTGTGGGGTAGGGGGGGGGTGAGAGGAGAGTGAAGGGGCGAGGGTAAATAGGGTAGGAAGAAAAAAGAGAAAGGGTGATGGGGAGGGGGTCAGGAGGGCGGTCGGATGCGGGGTAATGTCATATCTTATGGAGGGTCAGTTCGTTAGTCAGGGTATGCAAGTTTGAACAGCCATGTTTTAAGGTTGTGCTTGAATTTTTTGTGGCAAGGTTCCTGGCGTAGATGGGAAGGCATTTTATTCCAGTGGGCAGTTCCTGCGATGATGAAGGATCGCTCTCTAAAGGTGGTATGTTTCATGAGCTTTGGAGAGGGTATCTGGAGTTTGGCCAAGTGATGCGTTCTTGTGGGTCTTGTCGGAGAGAGAAACAGGAGATGTTCAGGGAACCATTGCATGTCATGGTTATGAATGGCTTTGTGTATGAGTGTGAGTACTTTATATACTATCCTGGAGGTTACGGGGAGCCAATGTAATGATTGAAGGACGGGAGTAATGTGGTCATGACGGTGAGTGTTGGTAAGGATGCGTGCCGCAGCATTTTGCAATAACTGTAGTGGTTGTAGGGTATTTTTTGGTAAGCCTAGGAGGATGGCGTTGCAATAGTCAAGTTTGGACAGGATCGTGGCTTGCAGAACTGTACGGAAGTCAGAGGTATGAAGAAGAGGTTTGATTCTCTTCAAGGTGTGAAGTTTGAAGAATCCGCTTTTTATGGTGGCAGAAATGAATTTTTTGAGATTAAACTGATCGTCTATCATAATGCCAAGGTTGCGGACTAGTAGAGTAGTAGGGCAACTGGGTAGTGGGGGTGTGGGGGAGAGACTGTGAGAAGGGTTGTTAGGAGGGGAGAGGATGAGTAGCTCTGTTTTGTTAGTATTGAGAGCAAGGAAATTATCGGAGAGCAGTTTATTTATCTCAGTGTAGAGTTCCAGATCTTCATTGCGTTTGCAATAGAATCATTAATAGGGATGAGTATCTGCACGTCGTCAGCATATATAAAGTGCTGGATACTCAGTTTCGAGAGGAGTTGGCAGAGGGGGAGGAGGTATATATTAAAGAGTGTAGAAGAGAGGGATGAACCCTGTGGTACTCCTTGAGATAGTTTGACAGGGTTAGATTTGTTACAACCAATTTTTACACTGTAGCTTCTGTCATTAAGGTAAGATTGGAACCATAGTAGGGCTGTGCCAGCAATACCAATTTCCATGAGGCGTTTGATGAGTGTGAGGTGGTTGACAGTATCAAATGCCGCAGAGATATCTAATAGTGCAAGTATGTGGGATTGTCCGTTGTCCATGGCTTTAAGTATAGTTTCTGAGAGGGTGATGAGTAGTGTTTCTGTACTATGGTGTTTGCGAAAACCATATTGAGATGTGGAGAGTATGTTATGTTCATCAATGTATTCAGTGAGTTGTTTATTGATAATCTTTTCCAGTATTTTGGAGAGGAATGGGAGGTTTGATACTGGGCGATAGTTGGCTAGTTCGTTAGGATCCAAATTAGGTTTTTTGAGAGTGGGTTTGATGATGGCGTGCTTGAGTTGCTTTGGGACTTGGCCTAGGGTAATGGATTTGTTCAGTATGTTTGAGATGTGTTTGGCTGTAGTCGCTGGGCTTGTGAGTATTATTTTGGTAGGCAGGTTGTCTGAGGGGTGATAGGCAGGTTTGATTTTCTTGAGAGTAGTTTCGATTTCTAGTGCAGATGTGTTTTCGAAGTTCAGTAGTGAGGGGTTTGGGTTTTTCGTGTGTGGGTGTGATTGTGTGTTTTGATTGGTGCAGTTTATAGGGGTGTTTTTAGGTGTGAGTGAGTTTGGGGAACCAGAATGAGCTGTGAAGCGTGCCATAATGGTTTCCACTTTAGAGAGGAAGTAAGATGCTAGATTCTCACATTTTGTTTCATCGTCATTGTCAGGATTACATCTATCTTGATATGTAATGAGGCTGTTTACGTATTGGAAAAGGGCTTGTGGGTTGAACTGGAATTGATGGATTCTTGTGGCATAGAAGTCTTTCTTTGCTTTTTCTGTGGCCTTTCGGTAGGCGTGTAAATGGGTGCGAAACTGTGATAGTGTAGTAGGGAGGCGGTTCCTTCGCCAGGTTTTTTCTAATTTGCGAAGATTCATTTTCATGGTTTTAAGTTCATTTATATACCATGGTTTTTTGTTATTCTTTTCTAAGTTGATTTTTTTGGTTTGAGAGGGGCAGAGTTTATCTGCTATGTTGGTGGTGATTTGGAACCATGAAGCGGTGGCGGAGTTAGCATCTGTAAGGTCTAGGTTAGGTAGTTCCTCTGAGAGGGCGTCTATTATATCTTCAGTTTTTGCCTGTTTTCGGAAACTGATTGTTTTTGTAGGTTGTGAGGTTTGGGGGGAATCTTGTATGGTGCACCGTGTATCAATACGGTAGTGATCTGACCAGGGAATGGGTGTGCAGGTGGGGAGGTCAGCTTGGATTAAGGTGTTGGTAAATATAAGGTCAAGGGTATGACCCGCTTTGTGTGTGGGGTTAGTCACAATCTGTTTGAAACAAAGGGCATTCATAGCTGTCAAAATGGTTTCGCATGAAGGGGAGAGGGGGTCACAGTCAGCATGGAGATTGAAGTCTCCGAGAATGATGGCTGGGTTGGCAATGTTTATGTGTTTAGAGATGTATTCTATGAGGGAGGAGGGGTTCTTTTCTAGGATGCCAGGGGGGGCGTAGATTAAACTGAATTGGAGAGAGTTGGATTTAAAAAAGCTGATCTCTAGTTTAGGTGGGGGGGAGTGGATTGAAGAGAGAAGTTGAATCTCTTTTTAGCTGCAAGGAGTAGTCCACCCCCTTTCTTTTTGGGTCTGGGAATGGAGAAAATGCTATATAGGTCTGTGGGAAATTGGTTAATTAATGCAGTATCAGTATCCTTTAACCAGGATTCTGTGATGGCACATATGTCAGGGGATTCGTCAGTAAGAATGTCATATAGTAGGGTGGTTTTCTTCACAATAGATTGAGCATTTAGAAGTAGGATAGAGAAGGTCATTAAGCCTATCAGTTGTGTAAGGGGAGAGGCCATTACGGGTATAAGTGATCTGTGTTGAATGGTTTGGTGGGTGTCTCGGATCACTTTATATGATGTGTAGAAGTGTGTAATGGTGGGAATGTGTTGGATGTGCTGATAACCCATATTGCTGGTTAGTGGGTGGGTTGCAGTATAGTAGGTGGTTGATGTGTGTGCGTAGAAAGATTGTTCACTGCAGGGGGTAGGGATATTAGGATAACATTAACATAGACTATTCACTTGTCTAGCGCAGATACTATTCACTTGTCTAGCGCAGATACTTCTCTCAAGGGAGTAATGCTTGAAATGAAACATTTCAGTACAGTCTCTGGTTTTAAAGTTAATTTAAAAAAATCCAACATACTGAATATCTCTACCCCAGATCATTTAGCTGAGCTGATTCATAGGCATTTCCCCTTTGAATAGGCAAAACAAAAGATCAAGTATTTGGGAGTCTAGCTTTCCAATTGCATTGAGGATTTTTTTCAAATTGAATTATATCCCACTGGTTAAGACGATCACAAAGGATTCGTAGAATGGAATACGTATGGATTTTCCTGGCTTGGGAGAATTGCAACTGTTAAGATGAATATTCTGCCTAGGTTTAGCTATTTATTTTTGACAATTCATTGCTGTCTCATCGCCTATATTGAAATCATGGCAGAAAACATTTTTTCATTTCATTTAGAGACATACATTACCTGCTTAGAAACCCTGGTAGGTCTATCGGCCTAAAATTCGGGGTAGTTTAAATATTCCCAATTTAGGCCTAGATTCATCATTCTGCTATAAATATAGCAGAATAGTGAGCTGCAGCCATTAAAGGGTCGGGGGGGGGGGGGGATAGCGTGCAACCGGCCGCATTGCGGCGGTGCAGTTTCACCCACCGCAGTGTAGCCATGTGCACGCTATCACCTCCATAGCGCCGTGGGAAAAGGTGGTGTTATTTCCCATGATGCTGCAGGAGGTAATGTGTAAAACATTATCGCTCGCACGCTACCGGGTGCTAATACTGCCCAAAATCCACCCACACTCCTCCCCTTCCCCTAATTAACATTTTACCACTGCAATAACGGCCCATCGCACAATAAAGAATGACCCTGTTAATTTGGTTCTACGTAGCTTCACAATTAAGAATACTTATAGATTTGAACAGGAAAACTGCAGTGAAGCAATGAATTCAATTGGAATAATCATTTATAGGCGCTTTGCCTATACAAGCTTTATCATGGCAACCTCGGAATACCTGGAGACAATTAGTAAATATGTCGCCTACTTTAGAAAATACTTAAAAAATATGGTCTCTCTGGCGTGGTAAATTATTGGGTCAATGAAAATATTTCTACTCTAAGCATTTTGTTCATTGTGGGCTTTTTCCGAGTGGAAAGATGAAGGGCTATTTAGGCTGGAACACCTGATGGAGGGGGCAAATTTTTTAATTTTGCTGACTTAGCTTGAAAGTTTGGACTACACACAAATGACTTGCTCTCCTATGTTCAAGTGTGACATTTTTTTTTTGGCATCAGCAAATGTAGGAGCTTCAGTTGAATGGGGGAAATCCCTTTTTGAAATCTACTGTGAAAAGGCAGACACATCGAAAGTTATTATTTCCAAATTATATGGGCTGTTAAATTCAGAATTACACGTCACCCTGAAACATTCTGGCCTGGGAAAAGGGACTTTGTCCATGCTTTGTCTGAGGATGAATGGGATCTATCCTTTCTTTATACTATGATGGAAAATGGATACAAATTCCTACTCAGATGGTATCTGACGCCTGAGAGGTTGAGTAAGATGTAGCCGCATGAGAATGATAAATGCTGGCAGGGCTGTGGCACCTTGGGTACTTTTTATCGTATTTGGTGGAAATGTGATATGATAGAGGTGTTCTGGAAATTGATCTTCTCATGGATGCTTGAAGTTCTAGGGGTAAGATATGTTTTATTAATTCCAGTTATTGATGAATTTCTGCAGAAATTATGCCTGCAGATATTCCTAGCAGCAAGGTGCGAGAGTGCAGATGCCTGGAAATGTACGTTAGCTCCCATCTTGGCTGCTGTTTTTCACTGACTACATAGAAACTACTGCTTGGCTCGGAATCATGCTGTGTGGCACAATACTGTTTCTAAATTTGAAAAACTATTTGTGTCCTGGTAAGAGAGTCATAGTTTTGTATTTACCTGATTTAGGTGCATGATACTATGTTCAAGTGCCACAATTTGGACTATTAAGGTGAGACCAACTACGGTATTATTGCCCTTACTAAGCATGTACCATTGCCACTTTCAGCAGTGTCCTTCCGCACCTTATCTGAATAACTGTCATAGTTATTGTCTTCTTGCTTCAGTTGTTATTATAGCCATTGCTTTTGTGTCAATGCATTATCATCACCTATTATTAATATGATTATGGAGGCTCTGTTCCTGGATGGGGGAGTGGGGTAGTAGGCATAGGGCTGGATATGTATAATTGGAAATTAAGACGATGTTTTGTTAACCATTTATGCTGTGATTGTTGTCACAAAACATTCTTAAAGTTTAAATTATATTAAAAAAAAAAGGGGGGAGACTGGCTATGTTCCCTAGATTTCAAAGATGTGTACACCCGCATACAGATACATTCAAGTCACACGAAATATCTCCGATTTGTAAAAGGAAAGGACCACCTTCGAGCACTTTTCAGGAAGATGTGAATGAATCAAAATGCAAAATCATTTGAGTGATTGAATTGCTAGGGTTCATCATAAATTGTCCCAAATTCCACCTAAGCTTGTCTCCTTCACTGGAGTTCATCACTGATGTCTGCTGTGGAAGAAATAAGAGTCAGCAGACATGAACATTTATTTATTTATTTATTTATTTATTTATGTCATATCTCACAAGAGGGATTCCCTACCAAATTCTTCTCATATAAATTGTTCAAACCATGGACGTGGGCATGATAGGCTGGGGAGCTCATGTACAGGGGATCCACACCCAGGGCCTTTGGTCTGCTCAGGAAACACTTCATCAGATAAATTTCCTAAAGTGAAGGGGAATCCTGAATGCTCTAAGGGCTTTCAGAGATCAGTTGGCCAAATCGTCCTAGTTCAAGCACATAACCAGGTTCTGCCTAAACAAGGAGGGAAGAACAGGATCATATCTCCTGTGTTGGGAAGCAGTAAGGATGTGGGATTAAGCTACCTTGCAAGGGATGACTCTGAATCACATTCCTCTCAAGCAAGGAGAATATCCTAGTAGACAAACTGAGCAGGTCCCAGGAGTCAGTGGAGTAGTCCTTGGACAGATAGGTGTAGCAAATCAGATTTTCTTTGGATGGTGAGCACCCAAAGTGGATTCTCTGAACAAGAAGGTCTTTCACTGTAGTTTAAGAAGAATGTCGAAAGACAAATTAACTTTAGATGCTTTCTCCCTAGATTGGATGGGGAGGTTCATTTGTATGTATATTCTTTTAATTCTTCTAGTTACAAAGACTTTCCTGAAACTCAAAAGGGATAGAAACGGATCTTTGGAGCCCCTTGTTGGCCAAAAAAGATTTGATTTCCATTGAAAATGTGTCCATAGAAGAAATCCGTAAGGCTGCGATATGGAGTTCAGTACATACATTCACACTTTGTTACTGTTTAGATACGGAATCCTGACATGACAGATTATCATTCTGTCCTGAAAGGTTTATTTGAAGTTAAGAATCCAACTTCATCCCTCCTAGAGCTCATTCTTTTTATTTTCAGGTTGCTTTGTTTAAAAAAATAAATACAATTTTCAAAATGGCCAGTTGCCAACAAAAAACATTTTTTGTGCTTAGTTCACTGTTCATTTTATATCTTCCCCGTATTTTTTGTTTAAGGGCAACCTGTAGTTAGGCATTCCTTATTTGTGAGGACACTGTGAGGACACTGTTTGGGAATTACTTACTTGAATCAGAGGTTCTATAAAGACAGCAGGATGTAAATCCTCACCAGAACCCACCCCTCATTCTGTAGGTGTTGGCCCCATGCGATAACTGTGGGACAATCCCGCACATGCTCAGAAGAGCTCTGGAAAGTGTGAAGTCATGCTGCCAACCAGGGCTCTGTCTGACATTCTTCACCTTTGAGGGCTTACATCCTGCCCTTCTATAGGTAAGTAATTTATGCTTTGCATTGCACTGTGAGACTTTGGAAGAGTGGTGGAGCATGATGGATGTCAAAGTGATTCTCTTTAGTTCCTTTACTGTGCATCAATCATGAGGAAATGTTATGGGATGAAAGAAACCAGAGCACAGTATTTATTTCTAGAAATAAAATTTCTCATTTGTGACTGTACAGCACTAAAGTAACTCTACTGAATTGTTCTAATGTTTAACAGCCCCAGAACCCCAATGTGTCAGTGCTGGAGACCTGATATGAAGCAAAGGGAGAATATATTTTTCTCTACTTAGAATGAGAAATGTGAGAATTAAAAAAAAATTTTTATAACAAATTTCCAGCTGGAGTTAATAAGAGGAGAAAGTTAAAAGAAGCTGTTATTCCAGGGTACATGTTTAATAACAAAGTGGCATAGTAGGTGATGACAAAAAAAAAATACCAATAGGCCCATCTAGTCTGTCCAGTTAATCCTGTCCACACTTCAAGGATATATCTAAGGTTTCTGATTTTTAGGTTTTAACTGCAAATCCCTGATGCAGTAAACAAAATGTATTTATTAGATAAACTTTGGAAAAACAACACTTTCCCTAGTGCTCTCTCCTTCTCTTCTGCCTATCCTAGGTTCTCTACTTTGGTTTTGTACTTTTTCCATGCTAATGACTCCTCAGCTGCTCAAATGTATGTATTTGGTTCAACTGGAAAAGGTACCCAATAATAGTACCTGCGCCTTATAAACACATTTTTTTTTTTTTTGCTACTCCCAAGAACCCCTAACTAGCTGGAAAATAAACAGCTAAATTTACAGTTTATAAGCTCCTAAAATCAGAAGCCCTGGATATATCCCAGCTGCCAGCAGTAGAAGCTTGACTGCATGTTAGATATCGCTCTTTAATCAGTCTGTTTTTGTTTTTTCTCTCATTGGTTCTCTAACATCCTAGTTAGATGAACAAACAAGATCCATTCCTTTTCACTCTCTACCATCAATATCTCACCCACCCAGTTTTGTTATAATCTAAACAGCTACCAAAATTAGTGAGGCTGATGCCTAAACATCCAGCCTCATAGGTTATTTTGGCCTTGCTAAATGATACTTGGTCAACCTGCCAGTACCAACCCAGTTTGTTTCAGAGGAGTTATAGCCCACTGGTACCAACCTGGCAACCCTATGGCTTATGGTATCACTAGGTTATGCTTCCTTTATCTGCTTCTTGTTTTGTCCTTTTATTGCTGGGCAATACCCAGCCACCATCAACTTGCTGGTACTGACCAGACTGGTTTCTGGTGATTTTTAGCTCTCTGGTTCCAACTTGGCTATATTTTGGCCTGCTGTGTTACTAGGTTCTGCTTCCTTTATTCACCAGATGTCTATATCCTTATCACCTCTTTCATTAGCGATTGCTAGCAAAGGAAATGAAGGGTGGGTTGTCTGTAATACTGAAACATCCCAATCTTGTTCCTGCCACTGTCTTCTATATTTGTCCCAATATATGCTTTAATTCTGTCATAGTACTGGTTTTTACCACCTCATTGGGTTATTCCAGGCATCTACTATTCTTTTTGGGTAGGTAGGGGAAGGGGAATGCAGAGGGATGACTGTTTGTTTGGTTAAGCTTGGGATCTTGTATTCTGTTCTACCCTGCTTCAACCGCAGGGGAGAAGAAAAACTGATACTTCACGGCTTGTTACGGCGGTTACTACCCCAAACCAAATAAGCCTGATACTTCACTTTCAATGCATATCCTGCTTCAACCGCAGGGGAGAAGAAAAACTGATACTTCACGCATATCCAGCATAGCTCTCTGCTTCAACGGCAGGGGAGAAGAAAAACTGATACTACACGCATATCCAGCATAGCTCCCTGCTTCAACGGCAGGGGAGAAGAAAAACAACCAATAAGGGCTGAATAACACAGTCTGGGTAAAACAAATAAACATGGGTGTAGCTTGCTTATTGCGACGGTTACTACCCCTACTACCCCTAACTAATCAAGCTTGATATTTCACTTGGTTGCAGCTCCATCACTGCTCTCTACATTAATGGTGGGGGTGGAAGAGAAATAGAACCAAAGAGCTAAGAGAAACAGATAAGTATGAGAAAAAAATGTGAAGCTTGCTGGGCAGACTGGATGGGCCGTTTGGTCTTCTTCTGCCGTCATTTCTATGTTTCTATGTTTCTATGTTTCTATAAGAGATATCTTAGAAAGAAAATAAAAACAGATAAAGGACTGATATCTTACAAGCGGTCAAGTTTCTCCAGCTAGCAGCTGATATACCCTTGCAGTGTAGATAGGAATAACCAGGCAGACTAGATAGGCCAATTGGTCATCATCTGTATTCTACTATATCGCTTTGTTATTAAACATGTACCCGTGGCACAGAAGGAAGCGTGCCCCCTAATACCATACTGGGGCATTGGTTTTACTTATTCTGAAGGCAGAGTTTCCTCTTCAGCTAGAGACTGAGAGAAGTGTCTCATGCAAGGCAGCCAACTTTACTTCCTGATGTTCCTGCTGTTCCCTGGAAATATCCCTGTCCCAGTCCTGCTTTAGCTTTCAGATCATGAGGTTAGAGTTCAAGATGATATGGCTACTTGTTGATGGATAGAAGGATGTCTTAGTTATTTAACAAATTTATATACTGTATAATCAACCAAATTACAAAAATTGTTTATAATAAAATATATAGAGAATAAACACAAACTAAAATCTAAAAACACCACGACATTAATAAAATATCAATAGAATAAAATAAAACACAATAAACAAAAGTGTAGTTGACTCAATATGGTAGACTACGAAAAGAAAAACATTGAGGCATTAAAAAGAGACCTCCACGTGACAGAAGGCCAAAAGAACCAAGAGTCTATCAGATGTTCTGGGAACAGCCAAGTCTTAACTAGTTTGCAAAATTTTTATAAGTTAGTTCATTTCTTATATGACAAGGAAGCCACTTCTACACATTTAGTGGCAATTGATGAAAAGGCCTGGCCACAACATCATGTGAGGCACATGTTATGTACTGAAGCAGTAGCCAGGTACCAGCTCCAAGAGAACCTATGCATACACCTCTGTACATACCAAGTAATCCTCTTCCATAGATACATAGGTTCTTAGTACTACTACCCCTTGTAGTTCAAAGGACTGTTATGAGGAGCTTAAACTTTGCACTTTCTGCAATTGGCTGTCAGTGTAAAAGATGTAACATTGAAGAAGCTCTGTCCCTTCTGTTTTTCCCAAAATCAGGTATGGTGCTAAATTCTGCAGCAGTTGAGGTCTATAAGTAAGTTTCATAGGCAAGCCTACATACCAACATTAATGTAAGGTGAAAATCACCAAGGCATAGATCAGACTTCCGGGCCTTTTGATTCAGAAAAGATGAAAATTGACAAATTATCTTAAATTGAAAAAAAGCCTTTTGAACTACCATACCTCTATTGGCCTTCATAGAAAAGCTAGAATCCAAAAGAACTCCTAAGCTTTTTACCTGAGAGGAAATGTTTATCACATAATCATTAATCATAGTGAAAACAATTCCAGTTTGTAACATTTAATTTATAACAGCCACACCCAAAAGAGATTAATTTGGTATACTTTGTCAGCCTAACAGATAATCATTTTCATGATGAGTTGTAGCTGTCAGCAGTGCAGCATTTACCTTTATGTACTAATCACACTGTGCTTTGCTGGTAGCATTCCTTTCAATGTTCTGTTTTCCAGATATAACAGAAAACAAGTAATTTGTTCATATATATATCACTTCCTTTTCTCAAAAGACCTGAGCTTATATGTTTGTTTTGCAAGAGGCAGAAACCACTAAATGTGCTAGTACATATATATTTTTAAATATGTCAATTGTAGTTAGATGGGATCTGAACATACACAGCTTCTGCTTTCAATTTTATTCTTGAGTGGCTCTGAGTATTTGAAAGTTGAGAAGTGGTGAAGGGGAAAGCCAAAGATGAAGTGTGGTCTCTGGCATTGTGCCGGGAATTAAATTTGTCAGGCTGGAAGGGCCTCCGGGTGCTTATCTGTCATCATATTCTGTGTTTTCCTAACAGCTTCTTGTACCTTGTACAGACCTGCTCAGGCCATCTTGTACACCAAGGCATTATAATGTTGTGTGCTGCTTTTTTTTTTTTTTTTTTTTAAATCGGAAGTCAACTGTCATCTTGATGTTTCTGAAGTACGCACATAGCAGCTGAAGTGGTTTTGGGGGTGGGAGATATTTTAATATAGGCTAGTTTGCCCATAACATGGTGCGTAGATGTGATGTTCCTAAAAGATTTCGAACTCCAAGTTCTGCACTCTCTCAGTAGAACACGGTGTCAAAAACTACGAGACATCACTGATGTTTATACATTAGTCAGAAATGTAGTTAGAGGCAAAAAGATAGCGCTTTCTATTAAAAATAAGAAAATAGTTGTCAGTCAGAAACAAAGGAGAACTGGGAATAAGGCTCGCAGAGCCAGTCAGACCCCCACCCTGGATAAGGTGGAGGTAGGTATTGCTTCCTCAAAGTCTTTAATTTCAGCCCTTTCGTTTCAGTTGCCATAGGTTTGGGAATGTGCTTGGAATCTTTAGTTAAAGCTAGCACCTTTTCTCCTCTCCACCAGGAGATGAATCATTCAAGAAGCCAGAGCTGTTTCGCGGCCACTACCACATAGTGCATTTTTCTGCTTTCATTTTATTTTCTGGCCAGGCATGCTTAGTATTCTGAGTAGTGTTACTTTTGTTTTGAGCCAGCTGTGTAATAGAATACCGAAAAGTAGCTGTAATGGAGAGCTGAAGAGCATATTGTATGCGATGGTGATGAGGAAACGTATGCATGCTGTAGGAGCATGTGTCTGCCAACAAATTAGAATGGAAAGAGTCTTCAGTGTTTGTATTGCAATCACATCTTCCTTGTGTTTATAAAATGTAGTATACCATTCTCCCACCCAAATTGATTAATTTTGACATTTTGTTTTCTATTTAGAATTTATTTCTCTAACTTCAGATACTTTCTTTAATAGCTGCAGAAATAGTGAAAGAGATTGAATACAATGAGAAAACGCGTGCCTTGATGGAGTCAAAGCCCACTCAGCAGGTATGTATTCCAATTTCTTTCTGTTACAGGAAGATGAGAAATGAAACCCCTTTTGTGTGTTCGTATAATGTTAGTGAAAGATGTTCTGTAGAAGATGGGTGCCAGCACCAATCTAATAGAGCATGCTGAGGGTGAGGAAGAAGGCGAGTCACCCTAGACAATTTACACAGTTCCAGACTAGGCTGGACCAACTTATACACTGTATGAACAGTCTCCTAGCGAGATGGAGCCCATATTTTATTCCAAGCATAATAGATGGAACACCAGTGTGGCCTGAGCTAGACAATTGAAGTTCCAGCAGCCTCTCCAGGCTACTGAAAGCAGGTGTCATGGCCATTCTGTTCTTTATCTTTTAATGGTGGTCACAGATAGTTGCTGGCTGTTTAGCAATTTAATTATCTTCCATCTCTAGCTTGGGAGTACATTTACTAATCCGCAGTATGATGGTAACATGTTAATCAGTATGTAACATGTGTTATCACTATATCATGCCAATAGAGTGTGTTTTAAAAGATTTCCTCCCTCTATCTATTTTAGCTGCTTTAAATGCATTTCCTTGCATAAAATCAACTAATGCATACAAAGCAGCTAATTACTAGTCAATCTAACGCAGATATGATAATGCAGCTGGCATAAAAATAAAAAACAGCTGCGTTATTCTATCGCATTTCGAGGAGATGTAGTTATTTTTTCCTAGGGATCTCAGGGTGAGCCTTTCACTAGTGTGTGTGGGGGTGGGACTTGAAACACTGCAGGTGTTTTGGCCCACACTGGCTTCCAGCAGTTGCTGAAGGCTTTGAGATGTTGTATCTGCAGCTTAGAAGCTGCTTTTTAATTGGCCTAAAGTTAGGGTGAAAATCTTCAATCACTGGTTTAGAACTGGAGCCTTCACCTAGACATGCTCTTTTAAATATACCAGCTCCACAAAATGACCGATATTTGCAGTTTTTCTTAAACAAATGTTCCAAGCTGCTAGGTGTGAGAGTGCCTACTAATGGGAAAAATCCTGGGGGACCATCCCTTTCAGAATTTGTCAATCACGTAGATTACACATATAGAATAAGCAGGATTACTGCTTTTAAGAGACATGCTGCCACCAAATTTGTGCTTTTGGTCTCCTTTGGTACTAAGGACTGTCTCACAAGCAATAGGTCCTAGGTAATTGGGAGTTAATTGATATCTTCTCTTCATTGCTGTAATGGTAAATTTAAATTATTGATTTTGCTATTCTTGATATATGAACACTAGGGTCCTGCCTTACGTATCAGTATTGTGCCAGTCATGATGGTACATACTAATTGTTCTCATTGCCCTTTCATAAAATGTTTGATGAGATAAACCAGTGTTTGTTGTTGCTGTTATCCACCTTGAACTATATAGCATAAGACAGAATATAAAATAAAATTTCTCTCATGCCCTCAGAAAGCAATTGCTATGCTACATATAAAGTTCCTTAAACCTTGGGGTGAGGGGGCTATCAGCAACATGATGTGCCTTCAGTCTATCTGATAGCAGGCAATAATGAAGCACGTAAAGAGTTCAACTGAGATGTGCAAAGTGATGCCCTCTTCCATCCCAGGGGTTCAGTGTTAGAATTGGAAACTCTTAAGGGTTAAAATGATAAGCAATAGAGAACTTGTATTTAACTGAAATTCATGGGCTTATGTCTGGTGCAGATGACTGACTATACTTAAAAGTAGTCTATACTTGTCACTGGAGTATAGACTAATGTTTCACTGATTTATGCAAGGGCTAAGTACAGACCTCGTCCCCTGCAGGTTTAATGAGGATGGTTAATCACTGTGCCAACAATCCCTCCGTGGGACCTTTATTCTCAACAGATCACAAGGGCCTGGCAGCAACTCTCATAGGCAGCAAAAATGAAAGGGCTTAACAGCGGAGGAGTGCTGCTGTTCCTAAGGTGATATAGCCAATCATTTTCCAACTGGTCTATCTCCCGCTGCCCAGCCTAGCTGGGATAATCATTATGGGATCCCTGCAAGGGACAAAAGGGCTAACTGGGCACTCAGACATAACTTCAGCTCCCTTCTTTTAAAAACCAAGGCAGATTAGAAATTTCTGTCCTTTCCAGTTTGCCTTTTTTTTTTTCTTTCAATTTTTGATTATCTAACACCATATGTACCATTTTCCTTAAACATATAAATACAAAGATCAATTATTAACAAGTATCATAAACTGCTTTAAAGACATTAAATATAACATGCATAATTCTTTACATATCAACCACAATGTCTAAGGGCCAACTACATAGTCATAAAACAAAATAGAAGTAAAAATAAAACTTATGACTGTCGGCCCAAAAGCATTATAGTTAATATCACATCTTATAACCAGTAGTTGGATATTTTTACTTCCGCCTCTGCTCCCCATCCCTTCCTCTCCCCAATACCTTCTCTGCACACTAATTAGAAAGAACAATAAAACATTTGTTAAACAATACCAATATAAATAAATAACCAGTGACTGTTAATTCCATGTTACATTTTACCTCATTTTTGTATTGCCACCCTGTAACCAACATATATATGGATTCGAAATCTCTTTAAACTTTGCCAATTTATCACTTTTATATTCTGTTAGTTTACTCGTATAATATACTGTCTCAAGCCGAATGCATACTTTCTCCTTTGGGACAGTATTCTTTCTCAAGTGGCTCACCAACTCGCATCTCACCGCAGATGCCACATGTCCCAACAGATATCAATTGAGAATCACAATCTAATATAGGAATATTCAATAATAAGAACATGGGGTCTTTTGGAACCAAAATCCCTGACATATGCATCATTTTCAAAACAATATCCCAGAATTCCCCCACTAATGGACATTCCCACCATATGTGAAAGAATTTTCTCTTGCCACCATGCTCCCTCCAGCAGATATCTTCTATCAAGGGATAATACTTATGTAGATATTCTGTGTTAAATACAAACAGAACAGAAGTTTGTAACCATTTTCCTCAATATTGGAGGAAAGCATATGTCCCAGGTAGACTCCTCTTGTACTTGTCCCAGGTCCTTTTCCCAATAAGTTAAATGAGTGGGTTTATCCTTCAATTCAACGTTTAACAAGGAATATATCCTAGAAATCGCTTGACTCACTTTATCAACATGATCATAAAAACGTTCAAATAAGGATTTGCCCTTCACCAAGTCACCCGAAATCTTCTTCTGTTGCTGCACAAAAAGATTAAGTGGTAAATAGTAATAAGCATCTTCATCTGGCAACTGGAACATCTGTGCAGTTTAGGAAAAGGCAACATTCTTTTACTCTCCCAAATCTGTTCCATCCTCTGCATCCCTTCAAATTCCTTCTTATAGTGAAAAGATGACCTATAACAATAATTCCTATCTCCTAATAAAACATTTCCACCTGTCCCAGATCTCAAAAGTTAAAGCAGAGATAGGTGAAACCACATTCTGGGCAATCCTTGTCTGTCTGGGTAACCAAATCTATACTGCCAATGCAATCCCCCCCCCCCCCCCCCTCTCAAATAAGAACCCATCTCTTAATTTCCTTCTTTCTATGCCAATCAATTACAGCATGCAATTGTGCAACTACATAATACCAACTAAGACATGAAACTCCTAAACCTCCCCTACATTTTGGTTGATACAAGACTCTCTTGCTACACTGGGCGGTCTCCTTTACTATATAAAACAGGTTCCTTCTGCCACCTCGGCAAATAAATATCTGGGATATATATTGGAAGTGTTTGGAAATAACAAAACCTAGGCAATACATTCATCTTAATTTTTGCAATATGTCCTAACCAAGTAAGTTCTTCCTACCCCATCTGACCAAGTTCTGTGGTGCCCCTTTCACTAAACCATCATAATTTAATGAAAATAGTTGTTGTAAATTGGCCCCAATGTGCACCGCAAGATGATATATCCCCTCCTTTACCACTTTAAATGTGAACTTATTTTTAATCTCCTCCATTTGCGCTGAAGAAACAGAAATGTTCAAAGTCTCAGATTTTTCTGCATTCATCTTATATCCAGAAACCCTCCCAAAATGAATGTTTCCCCATGAGAATATCCAAAGACTCCATAGACTTTGCCACAGTAAAGAGGACATTGCAAACAGTGATAGCTAAATTCATTATAACATACATTTATTCCCTATCCCCCCAAATCCCCTTTAATCCTTGGATTCTTTCCACTAAAAGCTCAAAGTACAAAGCAAATAATAAAGGTTATAAAGTGCACTCTTACCTAGTTCCTCTACCAACCTGAAAGGTTGTAGAGTATCCTCTATTTCTCTTGATTCACGCTGAAGGTCCCGTATATAACATTCTTATCCACTGAAGAAAATTGCCTCTTAACCCCATTTTTCCCCAAACTGCAAACAGAAACTCCCAGTGTACCATATCAAACGCCTTTTCTGCATCTGCTGTCAGCAGTATAGAGATGGTATATGTTAATGCTGTGCCCACCTTACTAAATTCAGAACTCTATGGACATTTTCAGAATCTAATCTCCCTGGAACAAACCCAGTTTGTTCAGTGTGAATCAGGATAGGGGCTATAGAACCTAATCTCAAGGCTAACATTTTTGCTAAAAGTTTTAAATCAACATTAATTAGCCAAATAGGTTTATTTGACTCATAAGTGGCATCCCTCCTAGGCTCAGACAAAAACAGTTATATCTGCCATTTTAAAGGATGCAGCAATCAGTTTATCCTGTAATAAAGAATTGAACCGAGAAACCAAGGGACAAATGATAACAGAACTCATTTCCCTGTAAAATTTGGCAGAGAATCCATCTACCCTTGGTGCTTTTCCTAGTTTCAGTTTCTTTATAACATATTCAACCAATATGCTGGTAATTTCTTTATTTATGCTTCCATTTTCAATACCCTCCAGCCTCGGAAGACTCACCTCGCAAGATACTCCTCTAGCACTGCATTGAAGATAGTCCCATCAAAAATATACAACTCATAAAATTGGGAGAAACGTTCTCTAATACTCTGAGTATCATAAAGTGGCTCGCCCTGGCATTCTTTAATTTTATTTGGTTTTGGGTCATTCTTTTTTATCTTATGAGCCAATAACTTTCCTGCCTTATTTCCCCATTTAAAATACTCTTATTTAACTTTATCTAATTGATGGAAAATCTCCTTTAGGTTCAAAACTTGGAGTTCCTTAGGTAAAGATCTTAATTACTCAAATACTGATATAGAAGGAGATCTTTTGTTTTAATTCCAGTTGTGCAATTTTCTGCATTAATTGAATTCTAGCTTTCTCTTTTTCCCCTCTTAACTTGGGTAGCCTCGCAATTTTGTTTCCCTGAACACTGCCTTTAAGCAGTTCAAAACTGCAACAGGTGATACCTCCCCTGTACCATTCAAAGTTAAGTATTCCTGAATGTAAACTCTCAACCGGTCACAGAACTCCCGATCACTCAAAATTGTCTGCCCGGGTCCTCATCTGATAATGCAGCAGTTATCCAAATAAGATAATGGTCAGACCATGTCATTAATCCAAAATTTGCATCAGTGACCTTTGGCAGCAGAGATGCATCCACCAAAAAATAATCTATCCTGGAATAAACATCATGAGCATTAAAATAAAAAGTATAATTTAATGTTGTGGGGTTATGTAACTTCCAAAAATCTATTAGCCTCTATTCCGACATCAGGGTTTTCAACTGCATCCTATGTTGGTGAGTAAATCCCCATCTGATCAGATTAAAATTCCCTCCAGTTATCACATGGCCCTCAATCCAATTTGCAAAGATCTTAGATAAAGAATCTAAAAAAAAAAAAAGACTCTGTGCCTATTGTGGTCCTTACAGCCCTCCTCACAGACATGAAAGCGGCGAAGAAGCAGTGAAACATTTTGACATGTCACACATGATGTCATTATTCTTGTTCTAAGTTTATTTTTTGATGAGAGGCAGTTTTGTAAGTGCTAACAACATTATAGCTTCAGCCTTTTCTTGTTTTCCTATATAAACAGATGCTATAAATTAGATAAAGATGCTGATCTGCAAGGTTATAAAACATTTTTGAACAGATATGAGGTTAGTTGATATTCTATCTAATTGCAAGCCATAGATAACATTTAGATATGAAGCATGGATAATTAGCATGGAAGCTGAGAGCAAATTATCATATGTCCATTCAGATTATTTCTTTATAATAGAAAACCAATGCGGAAAATGCGTAGATAAAATCAATTGCTCATGCCATTTAAGTAGATGCGTATCTTGAAAAAAATATCTACCTTGGACTGCACTGCCTCTTTAATAAGACGTTTCTTTTTTTTTTTATTATTATTGAACCCCTTTAAATATTCAATGAAACAATTTTTGAATGATTCATGTTTATGTAATAAAAACAAAAATCAATTATCATATTCTTCCTATACATCTCCTTCCCACCCCCCAACTCCAATCCTGACCTCCCCTCATGTAATTTCCACCAACTGTGAGCTAGGCACATAATATCCCAAAAAGACCTCTTCACTTCCCTTATAAACTCCACTATATCCCCTTCTCCACCTACCTCTCCCCTTCCCTACACAATCCTCCCTTTTATATTATCCTCCTCCTCTCAGAGGAATGACGTCAACACTCCGAATTTCTCCAACTGTGACCCCTCTGCAATATGAGGTCATTAATATTAAAATCCTCAAACCATGTTTTAATAATTTATGCAATCAGAGCCATTAGCAGGCTCCAGCCTGAAAAGGACCTCATTTAAAGCTCTCAAACTGTGTCACTTTATATTAATACTCCTCAGCTATGTTAGCCAGCCTCTTTCAATTTTCATTCCCTCAAGTATATTAGTGTCTTTGAAGAAGAGGACTTCAGATTGTCTTCTGAGCCATCTACCTCTGGTTGGCACCCACTGCCACTTAGGAGGCCCATCTTTTGTTGTGATGAATAAGCTTCCATCTTTTGAATAACTTGCTGAAATGACAATCCTTCCTCATGCAAAATCTTCTCTGTTTCTTCCACCGACTTTACCCGTGAAGTTGCTCCATTAATAGTAAAACTGAGGCCAAAAGGAAAGAGCCATGTATATTTAATATTTTCCTTCTGGAGTTCGTGTAACACCTCTCAAAGCTCTGTTTTCAAATTGTAATTGGTGAAAGATCTTGAAAGACCTCCAATCAGTGATGCTTCCACATCAGCATTTCTATTTTCTTTGCTTGCCTCAGCACCTTTTCCTTTAGTGAAAATTTATGAAAGCATGCAATTGTGTCCCTTGACCATCTGTGCGCTCTGTCTAGCTTGACTGTTAGAATTTCAGCTGATTCTTCATCATAGCCTAAAATAGCCATACACACACTGATCATTGCCTGTGTACAGTTCGAGAATTCTGGGCCATCTGGTACTCCTTGAATTCTTAAATTGTTCCTTCTTGACCTGTTTTCTAGGACTTCAAGCCATTGAGAAAGCAGTGATGACTCTTCTGCTTTTGGTTTTGTGTGAAAGCTGTATCTTGCTCAGTCAGCCTTGCCTCTATCTCTCCCATTCTTGTGCCCAGTTCATTAATATCTCTTTGTAGCTTGGCAACATTCTCCAAAACTTTTCTTGATGGCCCTCATATCATGATGGAGCTCACTAAACCAATTTTGAAAGTCTGCTTTGGTTAGCACTGCCTGGTTGTGATGCTATGTTAATATCGCGTCTTACCTCACTCCAGCTCTCCATTTCCTCCTCTCTTCTTGAATACGCTGCCCTCTAGTATTGGCAGCATTCTTGAGAGGTAGGAATATGGTTTTAAATATACATATTTTTTTCCAAACAACATTATTGGCCTTTTATAATCAGGAATCTGCACCACCGAGCATTTACAACTGCAGGATTGCTATAAAAAGAGGATTGTATGCAATCAGCTCCATGATCAGGCGGCCATTCGCTAGTACTCGTCTTCTCCAGCTTTCTGATTGGCCAAATCCTCCTCTATGTTCTCATTGGCTCTTATAGAGTCATGTAATTAGGGGCATAGTGCAGTCCCATGAGAAAATGACAGGCTGAGGCATCCATGTTGAGAAGGACTGAACATGTCCCAGAAGCAACAAGTCAATGTTTTGGCCGTACTTTGTGACAGGCATGAAGTTATGGTGTGACTGTTCATAGAAAAAGGTAAGAGGGCACTACAAGTGAAAGTCTCTCTGTATTGTGTAGCCAATCTATCAGGCCAGTCATATTTTTAGTTGAAAAGAAAAATACAAAAGTAACTTATTGAATAAATGAAAGCATAGAGTGAGACTGGTAATTTACAATGTCAAATGTAACAAGTTTATGATGGGTCTGTAGATTAATGGGGTTAATGTTATATGTCTGGGAAGAGTATGTTCCATTGATGTATGTTTTAAATTGTAATCCACCTTGAACTATTTGTTTGGGATAGGTCCCAATAAAAACATTTTTAAATAAATACTTTACTGTATCCAAAGTGCTTCTGTTTGCTGGCTGTCTACTTGTGACATGGGTTGGGTAGAAGCAGATTCATATTTGGGTGCTGGGCAGCGGAGCACTGGTTGATCCCTTTTGTTTTCACATTTTTTGAGAAGTTGGGGGAGAGGGCTTAAAGGGGTATCACATTCCCATTGGCTATAAGAATGGATAATGGGAAAGAGGTTGAGCCTATACTGTTGTATTTTATTATGCATTTTATTTTTTTAATATATTTTAACTAAGTTCTTATGTTTTTTAGAGCATGACTTTCACAAAGGACCAAACTGAGACAGAAATAGACAATATTCACAGTGAATATAGTAAGTAAGAAAATTGTTTCTTGACCTGCTTTCTAACAGTAAGATTGTATAGTATACTTGCTTCCTAGTATGCTGTCTCTCTTAGCATGAGTAAGATTAGTGTTTTACTGGCTGCTCATGGAAGATCTAGTGGATGCTGATATAAGTCATTTAGGAGCGCTTTACTCCTGTTATACAAATACTTGTTTGTGTAGCAAATACTAGTATGCATGCCATATATGTAATTATACATGTGGTTAAGACCTTAAAGCTTTTATTTCTGAAAACCCTCCAAAATGGCACATCCATGTCTAAGAGGTTAAAAAATATGATTATTGTGGTGGAAAAAGCTGATAGTGTGTGAGGGATTTCATTTTACTTCCAAGCGGTTAAACTTTGATATAAACAAAAATTACTCTTCACCCAAAGTACATCATTGCATTCTGAACAGCTTCATCAAGGCGCTTAAATCTGGCACATAGTAGTTCGAGTGGACCCTAAATTCTGATGTTTGTGAATGGTGACATTGAGTTCAGTTCACAAATGTGGCCTGTTTTTCTACTCGGCATGAATCGTCAGCTAACATTCTGGATTTTGTCTCATGTAAGACCATAAAATCTTGAGATGTCAAACTATGGTACAAACTGCTGAGATGTTCATTGTACTGCATTGTAACTCATGGGTGACAGGAGCATGGTATATACTAAAACAGACTAAAGAGTCGTATGTGTGCAGATATATGTAGGTTGCTATGATAATTTGTGAGGCTAGCATTTTCTTGGTTTTAAGTTACAGCTTTTGCTGTTTTCTTCTTTTTATGAGCTGCTTTATTGGCAAATGCTTTTGGTAGAGGTGCTATGAGTGTACACGGTCCAATAAGCTGTGGTGTTCTTTCTTGGCTTTAGAGTTTGCTGGTTTTCCCTAATGCACCATCTACCAGTGCAGGTTTGGATGCAACATTTCATTTGATGCATATTCTGCATATTTTGTTTCCTTAAACAGATATCTGCAGACATCAGCAGGGTTTACAAGTTTCAGTTCTGGAAAAAAAACATTACAAGAGTCTCACTTAAAGCAGCAGCTCTGCAGGTTTTCCTTGATTCTGATTTATTTCTAGTTTCCCTTTTTTTTTTTTTTTTTTTTGCAAAAATAAACTTCCCATTTAATTAAAAATTCTGATAGCTATGTCTAATTATTGGATTAAAGATCCCTAATCTCTGGTAGGCAATGCCGTGTGTTCCCGCTTCTTGCCTGTCTGACACAGAATGAGATTCAAGGAGGTGAACCTCCCCAACTTCAAATAAATATGGCACAGAAAATGAAAACTTAGAGACAGAAACGCATTGCTGCTAAATTTTTCTTTTCTTAGGACATTGCGCTTTGTCAAACGAAGAATAGGACCAGAGTCTGTAGTTTCTTTGTTTTGGATTAATCATCAAATAGTATAGCTAATGCATTCACTGACACACTGCAATTTTTCAGGGGAGTGCTGGCTTAAAGCTCCCTCCAGGAGCCAGATACATGATTGAGGAGTGCTGGCAGATGGCTGATAGGGGATTTGCATGTTCCAGAACTCATTTGAAAATCTGAAAGATTCTGGTTGTCAGATGAGAATTCAGAAGTCTGGAGGGATCTGTGTTTACAGAATTAAGGATCTATAATAAATTGTCATCATTAGAATCAGCTGCATCCTGGCACTGCACTTTTTTCAGGCCATGAAAGCTCATTGTTGTGGTGTTTAGATCTTTTTAGTCTAAACCGTGTACACCCTAGAGGAAAGGTGAGATAGGGGAGATATAGTAAGACATTTAAATATATCAAAAGGTTTCTATGTACAGGAGGTGAGCCTCCTTCAATGGAAAACAGCCTCTAGAATGAGGGGTCATGGGAGGAGGGTGAAGGGGCTAGACTCGGGTATGATCTTAAGAAATATTTCTTTACAGCGAGGGTGATGGATGCTTGGCATGGCCTCCCAATGGAATGTGGTAGAGACAAAAACAGTATCCGAATTTAAGAAAGCAGGGGGATAAATACAGGGGATTTCTAAGGGAGTGTTGGGAATTATAAAGCTAAATTAATTGGGCAGATTACATAGGTCATATGGTCTTTTTCTGCTGTATTGTTTGTGGTATTTTCTTTATACTGTTGGGTGGATGGGTCTTTCTTCCAGAACACATGTGCATATATTCTCAGTCTGTTTGTGACTGTAGTACAACTCTAAAACTCCTTAACTGGAATGTTTCAATAAACTTAACTGTTCTGTGTTATGTTGTGAATAGCTTCACAAACTAGATGGTGGCAAGCACATCTGCATTCATTGTTTAGCCTGATCTGTAGATAAACCCACTATCTGAGACTGGTGCAGCAGTGATTAAATGCTAATGTCCCTTGACCTTTATTTCAATGCTAAAAATAGAACTCCACTAAAAAAAAAGAAAGGCACCTGTTCCTGAGGCTTCTTTCTTTTAATGTTTTAGGAAAAAAGGGATGTTCAAAGGGCAGTGAGTCAGGTTTCAAAAAGTAGCATGTCTAAATAATGTTGCCTTTTAAACCTCATTTAAAGGACAGCTTTTCCTTTCAGTGGCATCCTTAGCATCAAGCTAGGTAAAAAGCGGCTTAGATGGGTACTGATTAGAACAAAAGAGTGAACTGGCAAACTGGTGTGAAGACTCACACTTGGCTGTTGGATATATTATTATTGTGGCCAGCATTAGGAGCAGTCTGTGACTAAGGCGCATTTCACAGAGCATAGGTGAAGAGATCACACATCAAACAAGGATCCAAAGACAACAAAATATGTGAATAAATATTAACTGTTCAGTCTTTAGATATTCCAAAAAGACAGGTAAAGATAATTCGCATCAGTACAGTCCCCCGACATGGCCATGTTTTGCCGGTGGGGCTGTGTCGGGAGGGACTCAAGAAAGGCTCTAGAATTAAAACAAAAGTACATAAACTTTAGAACAAGGAACAGCAGCCAACATAGCATCGAAGGTATTCATATATAGCTTAACTCAGAGGGCATAATGAGCAAACATGCACGGGCTAATTACACAGTTACAGTAAAAAGTAAAGCCAGCTAGATATGTGTTCAGACGGGATCCCTGTCATAACAGTAGAACCTCATACAGAATAATAAATACACATGCAAAAGAACACCTAAAATACCTCAAAAGTGAAGCAAGACTAGGAACAGCCAGACTGGTTCAGCAAGGCTGACATAGCAACTAAAATAAAAACAATGCAACAACATGAAACAAGATAAAAGGGGGGTGGGAGGGGGACTAAGATTACAAAAGAGAGAGACTGACCTTAAAGAGGATGATAATGACTTGAATCAATAGAACATAGCTGGTAATCTGATAGTGTTTGCAAGAAAATAAGAATCAATAAGGAAACTGAAACAACGGGCATTCAAAAAAAGACCTGATGTGGGGGCACCTACTTGATTCCTCTATGGGAATGCAGCATCACGGTGTCTGTGAATGCACTGAGCATGTCCCGCTCACAGCAGGAAACATTATAAAGAAAAAAAGAGCATAAAACTACTGGGCGTCCAAAACACGTGCCCAACCCGCCGCGAAACTAATATTGCTCATCACATGCAAATGTAAGTTGATGCGGCTATTAGCTATTCTCCCCTGATTTAAAAAAAATTAATAAATAAGTGCTCCCGACAAGCACATTTTTATCCTCAGAAATTTAATGCCTGCCCAGAGCAGGTGTTAATTTCTGAGCATCCCAAAAATTGTACAGAAAAGCAGAAAATACTGTTTTTCTATACTTCCTCAGACTTAATATTGTGGCGATATTAAGTCGGAGGAGCAAAAAGGTTGAAAATGTTTAAAAACAAAAAAGTGTGCCGGCGGTCAGGTTAGGAAAAGGGACGCTCAATTAACGAGTGTCCATTTTCCTAACCCGTAGCTGTGCACAGGTTAGAAAGACAGAAGCTTGTAAAAATGAGCATCTGTTTTCCAAACCCACTGACAACCACTCTCCTGGGCACCTGCTGCCAAGGAGGCACCAGGGGCACACATTTGTCCCTAGCACTTCCTTTTTTAGCATGACCTCATCCAAATATTCAATTGCACACCCAGGAGAGGTGGTTGGGCACGAGTTAGGAAAGTGGGTGCTCAACACTGAGTGCCTATTTTCCGCACAGATCAGTCCGCGTATGTTTAATTAGCATTCAGCCAAGGAGAAATCCAATTGAATGGACTCTAGGGGATTGCCTGTTGCAGGGCTAATTTCAGATCAGCGGATACCTGTAGTAGATTTGTTTGGGTAATTGCCAGGTTCTTGTGGCCTGGTTTGGCCTCTATTGGAAACAGGATGCTGGGCTTGATGGACCCTTGGTCTGACCCAGCATGGCAATTTCTTATGTTCTTATTTGTTGCTTGATGCCAGATCAATATTGCCATAGGGATGCCTAGGCATATATACTTTTGTAACTCACTCTGCATTTGCTGAAGGCTGATGCCAGCACTTGTACCATTCTTTTAAGTCCACTTGCTTTAGTGCCAGTACCAGTCTGAAGCAGGTGGGAGAGGAAAAGGGACAAGGAAAAAATGAGAGAAAAGGGCACAGAGCTGTGATAACAGTGTGGGATAGAAAAAGATTTGTTGTAGCAAGAAAAAGGAAAAAACTGAAGAGTAGTGAAATTGTACTGGTATTTTGAGGATAAAGCAAGTTTGCATACTATAAATGCTGTTTTCTATAGATAGAATGACTTGGTTATGATATGCAGGGTGATATCATCTGGTGGCACTGAACAGACTCCTCTCTCCAAGCTAGTAGAGTTTTGAATTCGACTATGTATGTGCAGGAGTTCCTCCACAGATGTTACCTCAAGAGCCTCCTCAGTTTGTTTCAGAGCTAGCTATGTAGTTGACTCCAGGGAGGAGGGCAGGTATCCCATAGCTAATTCATCCTGCTATCTACAGAAAACACTGTTTACGGTAAGCAAACTTATTCTTTCCATCGATAAACAGGCTGAATTAGCCATGATATATGGGGAGTCCCAAGCTGAAGGCTGCAGCGGAACATTACTGAAAGCAACTCTGACTCCATCATAGAGAGTAGACTGCTGCAAGTACATTATGCCTCACTGTCCATTCAAAGGTGGTATTATCAATACTTGATAGTACCAGACAGTAGTGAGATGTAAAGAGATGCACTGCAGATTGTGTCAGCTTTGTAGATGTTTTCTAGAGGAACTTCTTGCAAATGGGCAGTGGAGGAGGCTATAGCTCTGACTTGGAGTTTTTTTTACCTGATTGCCAAGAACAAGATCCGCTCAAGTGTAATTGTGCTGAATGCATTCAGCTATCCAGTTGGACAAAGTGCATTTGGAAACTGTTGTTCCTACTCTGTTAGGGTCATATGAGGCAAAAGGTTGAGAAGCTTGTCATTGTAATTGAGTTCTTCTCTTATAGTAGACCAGAGCTCTTTTACAGTCCAAGGTGTGAAGTCTTCTCACTGCCATGAGCATATGCCTACAGAAAGAAAGTTGGCAATACAATGGACTAATTGATGTGAAAAGCTGAGAGCATCTTTGGAAGGATGTTCAGATGCATATGAAGGACCACTTTATTGTGAAAAACTGCATGTAAGGCCAGTAATATACTAAACCTATAGCTCGCTAACTCTACTCACTGAGGTTAGTGACTTTCCATGTGAGGTACCTAAGCGACGCTATGTCTAATGATTCAAAGGGCAGCTTCATCAAATGTGCAAGGACTTCGTTCAAATCTGATGGCACTGGGGGGTTTTGAACTGGAGGTTTCAAGTGCCACAACCTCTTCATGAATTATGTTATGAGAATATGTGTCAAGACAGGCCTATTATCTATGGATGCATTTTAGGCCACTATGGCACTTGAGTGTACCCAAACTAAAGATGAAGACAGTCCTGAATTTGATGATAAATGCTTTGTTTTGCAGTAGAATGGGTCCAAGCCATTCTGGATACACCATTTGGAATACCTGTTCCGCTTAAAGAAATAGCTGTGTCTGGTGGAAGGTTTTCAGACTGAAAGAATGATATCTTCAATAGGTTTGGGTAGTGACAGGTTGGCAATTATTTAGTGCTCAACATCCAAGTTGAAAGGTTGAGTGACTGTCTGTTCTAATGAGTTAAGCTATAGTTCTACTGAGTCAGCAGAAGAGGATTGCAGCTGTGGTGGACTGGAGGCTGTACTGAAAGTCATATGAGGTGTAGGCATACCAAACTTGTCTGAGCCATGCAGAAGCTATGAGAATCATGCAGCCATAGTCCCAAAAATGTTTCTGCACTGTCCTCACAATAAAGAGGTAATGGAGGAAAAATGTACATGAGGCTTGTTTCCCAATCCTAGTAGAAAAGCGTCTTGAGCCAACTTGAAATCTCTTGGAAGATTGGAGCAAAATTGGTGGAGCTTCTGGTTTTCTTCCATCACAAACAGGTCAATTGATGGACACCCCATAACTCAAATAGTTTGTTGCCTGTGGATTATCTGAGAGATTTTGTGGGGATGAAACACCCTGTTGAGGTTGTCTGCCATCATAGTTATGTGACTTGAATGGTCACTTGATGATTGATCACCACTGCTATATTTCCAGCATCTCTTGATATAGCAGCCTTGTAGAACATGGAGACTTGGTTGCCGGTTTGAAGTAAGATGCTCTTTCCTCACAGCAGGTGCATGAGGTGACTGGAACGCATTCTTGATCACCCACAGTTTGAGAAGGTTGATCTGAAGAAGATGCTCTTTGAGAGACCAAGTGCTCTGTGTCCGACAGGATTGAGTATGCAGCCCCAGCCTTTAGTGGAGGCAACTATTGCCAAGGTGACTTGGTAAGGAAGAGGTTGAAAGGGGGGCTCCATTCTGAAGAACGTCTGGAAGCAGCCATTAGCAGAGCTCCTGAAAAAGGTGAATTACTGTGCCCAGCGATTGGATGAGCTGGTTCCATTGATATCAGGAAAGCGGTCTAACTTTTAATAAATAAAATTGATTGTGTAAACCCCATTGCAGGCAACAGATGTGCAATTGTGTCAGTGAAACAACATGTATTGCTGCTGCCATGTGGCTGAGAATGACCAGAAATTGGCGGGCCATGGAGGAGTGAGCTGATAGATTCTGAACTAGAACATCTAGTGTCTGCTTGCTCAGAGGGGAGGAACACTGTCTTGCAAGGAATCTATCCATGCCAAAATGAATTAGTTATTGTGTTGTAACCAAATTGGACTTTTTGAAGTTTATTATAAATCTGAGGTTTTGTAAGAACATAAGACTTGCCATACTGGGTCAGACCCAAAGGTCCATCGAGCCCAATATCCTGTTTCCAATAGTGGCCAAGCCAGGTCATAAGTACCTGGCAGGATCCCAAGGGGTAGATAGATTCCAAGCTGCTTATCCCAAGAATAAGCAGTGGATTTCTGCAACTCTACCTTAATGGTTACTGGATGTTTCCGCCTGGAACTTGTCCAAACCTTTTTTAAACACAGCTACATTAATAACTTTCACCATATCCTCTGGCAATGAATTCCATAGCTTAATTATGCATTCAGTAAAAAAAAAAAAAAAAAATTCTCTTAGTAGTTTTAAATGTATTACCTAGTAACTTCATTGTGTGTCTCCTGTAGAAGTTGGATTGTTGCATGCAGGGTCTGCAACACCCCTCTTGAGAGGATGCCATAATTTACTAGTCCATATATTGGGGAACACCTGGATTCCCTGATTTCTCAGGTGGGTCACTACAACTGCAAGACACTTGGTCAAATTGGAGTACCTTATATTGGTAGTGAGCAGAATACAAATTGAAATGAAGGTAGGGACAGAACAAAAGATGAATAAGGATGTGTTCATATGCATCCTTGAGATCCAATGAGCACATCTACTCTCCCCGCTTTATAAAGGGACAGTGCCATGGGAAACGTAGAAAACAATGGTGGAAAAGATCATTTATTTATTTATTTCAGATTTTTATATACCGGCATTCGAGACAGCAGTCACATCGTGCTGGTTCACATAAAACAGGGGTGCATAGTAAACATAACTATAACAATGGTGTTGAAAAGGCAGTTACATATAACAGGGTGATAAGAACTTGGCTGAGAAGGAAGAGAAAGGAAAAGTTATTAAATTCACACAGGTACAACGATAGAAGATAAGGATGACCATGGTGTAGTTGGAGATTAGTTAACCATGTTGGAGATTAGTTAACCATGGTATAGTTGGAGATTAGGGGTGGCTTGGAGGTGTTCGATCAATTGGCGTCCGGGAAAGCTTGTGTGAATATCCAGGTCTTTAGTCTTTTTTTGAAAGTTGAGATGCATGGTTCTGTTCTGAGATTTGAGGGGATGGAGTTCCATAACGGTGGAATGGCTGTAGAGAAAGCCCGGTCTCTAAGTGTGCAGTGTCTGGTGGATTTGGACGGTGGTACCTGTAGCGATCCCCTATATGCATCTCTTGTCGGTCTTGACGAATTGTGTAGTCGGAGAGGGATCTGTAGGTCAATGGGAGCCAATTGGTGGATGTTTTTGTATGTGGTGAGAATGGCCTTGTATATTATTCTAAAGTGTATAGGTAGCCAATGGAGGCTCTTTAGAATGGGGGTTATGTGGTCCCTTCTGGTATTTGTCAGAATTCGTGCAGCTGTATTTTGCACCATCTGAAGCGGTTTGGTGTATGAAGCGGGAAGGCCAAGTAGGATGGTGTTACAATAGTCTAATTTTGAAAAAATGATTGCTTGTAGAATGGTTCTGAAATCTTGGGCATGGAAAAGTGGTCTAATTCTTTTCAGCACTTGTAGTTGGTAGAAACAGTCTTTGGTGGTTTTTTTAATAGTGGCTTTGAAATTCAGGCGATTATCAATTAAGACTCCTAGGTCTCTCACTTGTGTGATTGTTGGCGTGGCTTGTTGTGCAGAGGTGATGGTGTTGTTTTCTGAGGCGATGAGCAGGAGTTCAGTTTTGCTGGAGTTTAATACCAGGTTTAGGCTGGTGAGGAGGAGTTTAATTTTTTGAAGGCATGTATCCCAGTAAGCCAGAGTTTTTGCGAAGGAATCCTTAATGGGTATCAGGACCTGGATATCGTCCGCGTAAAGGAAGTGTTTGAGGTTGAGGTCGGTGAGAAGTTGGCATAATGGTATAAGGTAAATGTTAAATAAAGTAGGAGACAGGGAGGACCCCTGTGGGACTCCTACTGACGACGAGTGTTGAGAAGATTCTTTGTTCTGTATCTTGACCTTGTATCTTCTATTGCTGAGAAATGATATGAACCAAGATAGAGCTGTGCCTGAGATACCTATGGAGGCTAATTGGTTAATGAGTAATGAATGATTGACGGTGTCAAAGGCTGAAGAAAGGTCGAGTAGGATCAGTAAGAAGGCTTGACCTTTATCGAGGCCCAGGATGAGGTGATCTGTTAAGGAAATGAGGAGAGACTCCGTGCTTAGTGTTTTGCGGAAACCGTATTGTGATGGGAATAGGAGGTTGTTTTCTTCAATGTAGGTTGAGAGTCGGGTGTTCACCAATTTCTCCATAATCTTGGCTATGAAGGGGAGGTTGGCGATCGGACGGTAGTTGTTTGGGTCATTAGGATCTAGATTAGGTTTCTTGAGTAGTGGTTTGAGAGAGGCCAATTTTAGGTCATCTGGGTAAGATCCTTGTGTTGTTGAGCAATTTATGATGTCTGACAGGGATTTGGAGATGGAGTCAGGAATTGATAGAAGCAATTTCGAGGGGATGTGGTCCGAAGGGTGAGAAGATGGTTTCATTTTCCGTAGTATACCTTGGATCTCAATGGAAGAAGTGAGTTCCAGTTCTTCTAAGCGGGTATTTTTGAAGGCGGTCTGAGGTGGTGTTGAAGTAGATGCGGTGTTAGGGGGCAGTTGTGTTAGAAGTTTGCTGATTTTGTTGTTGAAAAATAACGCTAGTTCTTCCGCTTTAGATTTGGCTTGGTTGAGAGCGATTTCTGATGGGTTTATTTGAGTGAGGTTAGAGACGTAGCTAAAGAGGGCTTTAGCGTCGAAGATTAGGTGGTGGATCTTGGATGCGTAGTAGTTCCTCTTGGATCTTAATGTATTGGATTTGTATTGGTGAAGAGTTAATTTATAGGTAGATAGAGTGATGGTGCATGGGTTTTTGCGCCATTTAGCCTCATTATGTCTTAGCAGTAGTTTAAGCTTTCTTAGCTCTAGGGTAAACCATGGTTGCCTTTTGGAGGAGTTGGGGTGTAGGTTAGAACATAAAAACATAAGTCATGTCATACTGGGTCAGACCAAGGGTCCTCTAAGCCCAGTATCCTGTTTCCAGCAGTGGCCAATCTAGGTCACAAGTACCTGGCAGGATCACAAGGTTCTCATGAGAGAGATGCGAAGAAACTTCTTACCATTTCTTCCACTTTCTCAATAGACTGATGGGCCCTCAAAGCTGATGTGGGAGGAGAGACATCCTTCTCTGATACTAGGACTGGTTCCTGCTCCATGATTGAAGGCCTTTTGGAGGAAAACAGAATAATAGGATCCGGTGTATCCAAATGCAAGCCTTTGCACCAGCAGCTGTGAGTCTGGGAGAGCCTTCGTTGTCAGAGAAGGCAGATGGAGCTAATCATTGGATGCCGCAAACCTGGGTTGCACAGTATAAAGATGAGTGGGCAAGGAAACTGGCAGTAGAATGCTTTGCAGGCGTAGAATGCTTGGAGGCAGTTAGACTTCTTGTAGGACTGTGTGGAAGAGTCCCTGAAAGAATGCACCAATAAACTTTGAGCAGAGATGAAATGCTTTCCAGATTTTAATTGTTTGGAGCTGCGAAGTGAGGACCTAGATTGCATCAGTGATGCATGTGGTAGGTGGGCTTTGGACCTTTTCTGCGTTGGTTGAAGAGAAGTAGAATGCATCAATTGGAACTGCTGAAGTACTATCGCACCGTGTGCAGTAGTTGCTTGTGTGTTGATGCATCATGTGTCGACAGTCTGTGTTGGGTGTTTCCATGCACCCTGCATCAAGGAACCAGATTTCTTCTGCGCCGTTGGCCCAGCACTCCTTGCATCAGTGGTGCTGATGCATCTTCAGTGCGTGGGGAGGCTCTGCTGAATGGCTCCATTTTGTCTTCAATGTATGGCGGCTATTTTCACATGACCCCCATGGCTTTTGTTTGCGATGATGAGGGAGGACTACGACTCAAGACCCTACCCAGCAAGGCAGAGGAACCTGCACTTTGGGATGAAGATTTGCTGCAGCTTCTTATCAACATTATTTTTGCTGTTCTGGAGTGCTGAAACTGTGGGGACATCATACTGCAGGCCTGATAATTTGCTTGATTGTGGTTGGGCCCCAAGCAGCAGTAACATAGTTTGTGTCTGCTATAAACTTATCCTGACCTCAAATGCAGTTTTTGAAACCACTGACTGTGGCCGCCGCCTTTCCTGACATAAATAATGGAGAAGGCAGGAGAAGGGAAAGTTGTTCCAGAAGTGTCTATCCCCTACCTCTGTAACTTTTCTGCCCCATTTTTTTTTGTATTAGCACTGAAAAGTGCTGTTAGGAATGCTGCTGAGACAGCAAGGCAACAAAACTGAAGAGAAAATGTTAAAAAAAAAAATGTTAAATATTATAGAAGAAAAAAATTTGAGGAGAGACTGAGTACATGTCTGTGCTTAAGCTTGGACTAAAAAGACTTGAGGCAACACCTGCATGGGAACTCCCGCAAATGCTAAGTAGACCTCAAATTCTACTAGCTTGGAGATGAGTCTGTCTGGTGCCGTTGGATAACGTCACCCACATTTCATGGCTAATTCAGCCTGCTTATTGACGGAAAAAGAACTGGATTCTGAAAGTTGTCCATTGCTGAAGTATGCCACTTTGTGGTGATAATTGTTTTCCACCCTTATTGAAAAGCCTACATTGGCTGTCCGTGTCAGCACGAGGCAAATTAAAAAAAATTTGCTTTTGCCATTTAAATCTCTACATGGTCTAGGTTCCCATCAATTGCAGGGTCTGTTGAAATGGGCAGAATCTGGCCGGAATTTTTGCTCCCTTAAAATATGGTTGTTACAGATTCCAGTGGCTAAATATTTTCGTCATGTGCGGCTTCAAAATAGAGCTTTTCCCTCCATTTTGCCAGCTTTGTGGAACGTTCTGCCACAGAAAATAAGGGAAGAAACAGATCCATTAAAGTTTTGTAAGCACATGAAGACCTGGTTGATGATAGATATGGAAGAAGGTTGAAATGTTACAAAGGTGGGCATCACTGTAGTTATACACTGTTACATTTTATTATTGTTTTAATGCATGAGATTTGATAAGATTATTATGAGGATATATTTTACATTGCTTAGAGAAATTATCAGGCAATTAATAAATTATTTTAAATAATAAATTGTTCTGGGTGTAACCATGCTTCTCTTATGCATAGAGATTGCTTTGCTGTAAGATACATACAGGGAATTTGCTAATGCCACTATGAGTGCTCTCCAGAAGCACCTTGTATTTGATTTCAAGCCTCTATTTTGGAATTTTTTGCCTCACAGCTACTTCCTGCTTGTTTTGAGTTTATTTGATTGGAAAAGGGTCTTTCTGGAGCCATAGCTTCATGAGCCTTTGCATCTATTCTGGATTTTCCCCTAATTTTTAATCCTCCTCTGTCTAGACCAGCCATAAGAATTCTAATCATTGGACAGGGGCCACTGACTGTGGCCCTTTGGAACCTGTTACATGTGCACCCTGAACATAGTCATTAGGTGTCATTGTAGCATGGTGGCTCAGACTTCCATAGGCTACAAATACAGCACCTCGAAAAGTTGGACTTGGGAACTAAAGTGCTGCCTCTGTCATGGAGCAGCCTCATTTTAATTAGGAACAACAAAGGGATAATCTGCTTCCATATTCTGATAAGGTCCTGGGAATGGAGAATAAACTTATATCAGAGTAGAAACCATAAATCAATCAAAAAACCATAAATCCATCACAGTCGACAGTAATAGGAATGCTGTGCACCACCAGAGAACTGTAAGTAATGCTTATAAATTTACATCATGTCTTTATGAGTACATCTGTTATTTAATATTAAAAGCAAAATGCACTCTCTTCCATGATTATAACCAACTTTGCAGTAATCTAAAATGTTAACTCCCTATGGTAACATTTGTTAGTGGTTGATGGTACTTGTAACCTGGATGGGCCACTGTTGGAAACAGAATGCTGGGCTTGATGGCCCTTGGTCTGACCCAGTATAGCAATTTCTTAGGATCTTATGTTCTTAAGTGCTAAAATATAAAAAAAAATTATCGTGTAAGAATTTGGACTTCGTGAAATAAGAAATGCTATGGGAGGGAGTTATTCTGCAGAAGGATTTCAAATGCTGAAGATCTCTTTAATGTAAAACTTCTTAAAATGTATGGCTGCAGGTTATTTAAACTAACTAGATTTGGAGGTATTTCTTATTAAAAAAAAAAAAAAGTGAAGTAAAGAATTAGACACCTTCACTTTTATAAAAGTGATTAGCTCTAGCTCTACATTGGGCAAGAGATAGAAAAAAGACATGAAGAGGAAAGTAACGGATCACTGCAGGTAGAGGCCAGACTCTGTAGCTTCTAAGAGAAGAGTCATGTACAGCAGAGGAAAATTGGTTCTTACCTGATAATTTTCATTCCTGTAGTACCACGGATCAGTCCAGACTCCTGGGTTTTGCCTCCCCTCCAGCAGATGGAGACAGAGAAAGTTTTGACAGACTCTGCCATATATACCAAGGTGCCACCCACAGTCTGCCAGTATTACTCAATGTCAAAGCAGAATGGACCAAACCAAACTAACTATATACAGGAACCGTAAACTCAAACAAAAACCAGATCACTAAGGCTGACCGTGACCCAAACCCGATAATCAAAATCTTCAGAACCACCTTAGACAATTATCGACTGAGTGGACTCTCCCTTGTCTTGATGCTGATAAAGGGTGGGACTCTGGACTGATCCGTGGTACTACAGGAACGAAATTTATCAGGTAAGAACCAATTTTCCGTTCCCTGTACGTACCTGGATCAGTCCAGACTCCTGGGATGTACCAGAGCTAACTAACTTAAGGGTGGGACCCGGAGAGGCCCGCTCGGAGCACTCCTTCCCCAAATCCCCCCGGAACCGGAGCCCGGACATCCAGCCGATAATGTCTCGCAAATGTATGCAAAAACTTCCACGTAGCCGCTCTACAAATCTCTTGAGGCGAAATATGCTGACATTCTGCCCAGGAAGCCACCTGTGCTTTAGTAAAATGCGCCCAAATATTTACTGGCGAGGACTTCCCCCGTAGTAAATGAGCCGAGGTGATAGCTTCCTTCAGCCAGCAAGCTATCATAGTCTTAGAAGCCTTATTTGCCTCTCTCTGGACCACTCCACAGCACAAAAAGATGGTCCTACAAACAAAAGGCGTTCGTAACCTCCAGGTACTGCAGGAGCGCTCTACAAACATCCAACTTCCGCAAGTCTCTCGCGAGGGGATCTGCCCGATCTAAATCTGCAAACGATGGAAGTTCCACCGACTGATTCAGGTGAAAGGACGAAACCACCTTCGGAAGAAAAGACGGGACCTTACGTAATGAAGCTCCTGACTCAGAAATCCATAGGAAGGGCTCCCTACAAGACAACGCTTGAAGTTCTGACACCCTCCAAGCTGAAGAAATAGCTACCAAAAACACCACTTTCAATGTAAGATCCTTCAAATTCGCTTTTTTTAAAGGCTCAAAGGGTGAACCACACAACGCGTTGAGGACTAAATTCAGACTCCACAAAGGACAAGGTGAGCAGACCAAGGGACGCAAATGCTTTGCTCCTGGAAGGAAACGGGCCACATCCGGATGTGTTGCCAAGGACAGTCCGTGAATGGAACCCCGAAAGCAACCAAGAGCAGTCACATGGACCCTCGGAGAACTGCATGACAATCCCTTTGCTAGACCAGCTTGCAGGAAACACAAAATATCCGCTAGAGACGCACAGAGGGGGTCAATCTCCCGTTCACTGCACCAGGCTTCAAACACCTTCCACACCCTGGCGTAAGTTAAGGATGTAGACGTCTTGCGCGATCTTAAAGGGTAGTGACCACTGCGTCCGAATAACCCTTGTTTTTCAAGCGACGCCTTTCAAAAAGCCATGCTGCTAGACAAAAGCGATCCGCCTCCTCCAAACAGACAGGGCCTTAACGAAGGAGAACTGGGACATTCCTTAGATGCAAAGGACCTGACAAGGCCAGGTTGAGCAGATCTGCAAACCATGGACGCCTCGGCCACTCCGGGGCTACCAAAATTACTTCTGATGGGTGGAGTTCTATTCGACGAAGTATCTTCCCGATGAGTGGCCACGGAGGAAAAGCATAAAGTAGCATGTCAGTCGGCCAGGGGAGTACTAGCGTGTCCACGCCCTCTGCACCTCTCTCCCTGCGCCTGCTGAAAAACTGTGGGGCCTTGGCATTCTTGAAGGTCGCCATCAGATCTAGAGAGGGAGTGCCCCACTAGTCGCAAATGAGCCGAAAGGCTTCGTCCGCCAACTTCCACTCTCCTGGATCAAGGCGGTTTCGACTGAGAAAGTCCGCCTGCACGTTTTCAACTCCCGCTATGTGAGATGCTGCGATGTGGGACAAGTGCTGCTCCGCCCATTGTATCAGTCTCTGCACTTCCTCCGCCACTGGACGACTTTTGGTCCCTCCTTGGTGATTGATATACGCCACTGTGGTCGCGTTGTCGGACAGGACCCGGACCGATTTCCCCTGAACCAGAGGAAGGAACGCTTGCAAGGCCAGAAATACCACCCTGGTCTCCAGGTGATTGATGGACCACTGAGACTCCTGTAGAGACCATTGTCCCTGCACAGACTTCCATAGGCATACTGCTCCCCAACCGGAGAGGCTGGCATCCGTAGTCACTATTGTCCATTCGGGCATTACCAGGAAAACTCCCTGCATCAAATTGTCCGAGCAAAACCACCAGTCGAGACTGGCCCTTGTCACCTCCGGGAGTGGGAGAGACAGATGAAACTGTTCTGCCAACTGTAAAGGACGCATATGCGCAAAGGCCCAAGGCACGAGCTCTAGAGTGGAAGTCATGGATCCCAAGACCCGCAGATAATCCCACACCCTGGGAAGACGGTTGACCAACAGAGCCTGAACCTGGCCCTGTAGCTTGGAAATGCGGTCCGCTATCAGGAAAACTTTCCCTTGCTGCGTGTCGAATAGAGCTCCCAGAAATTCCAAGGTCTGGGAGGGAACGAGTTGACTCTTGGCCAAGTTGATCACCCACCCTAGTGATCTCAACAGTTGCAGCACCCTGTGGACCACCGCTTGACAGAGCTCCTCGGACTTGGCTCGAATCAACCAGTCATCCAGATATGGATGTACTAACAAACCTTCCCGGCAAAGTTGTGCTGCCACCACCACCAATGATCTTGGTGAAAGTCCTGGGAGCGGTGGCAAGCCCGAACGGCAGAGCCTGAAACTGATAATGATGACCAAGGATGAGAAATCTTAGAAACCGCTGGTGGACCTTTCGTATGCCAATATGCAGGTATGCCTCCGTCAGGTCCAGGGATGCCAGAAACTCGCCCTTTCTTACGGAGGCAATCACCAACCGCAGAGTCTCCATGTGGAAGCGAGGCACCCGAAGGCACTGGTTGACTCTCTTTAAGTCCAGAATGGGCCGGAAAGTCCCCTCTTTTTTTGGGCACCATGAAATAGATGGAATATCTGCCATTACCCCGACGGAACTGGGGTAATGGCTCCCAGGGCTAGAAGACGCCGCAACTTGTCATGCACCGCCTGACGTTTTTCCTGGTACGCGCATGGAGACACCAGAAACATGTCGTGGGGATGGCGTACAAAATCTAACGCGTAACCATGTCTTATCACTGTGAGGACCCACTGGTCCGACGTCACCTTGGCCCATTCCTCATTAAAAAAAAAAAAAAAAGGTACAGTCTGCCCCCCACGACGACCTCCGAAGAATGGGCCAGCCTCATCTCATTGTGAGGATTTGGCTCCAGGGGCAGCTTGGGAAGCTCCAGACCTTCCGAATCGGTGGCCACGAAAGGACTGAGACCAGGACTGCTGTCTGTAGTGCCTGGCCTAAAGGTAGGAACCGCAGACCTGGCTGGATGAAACTTCCGATTCCCCCGAAAACGAGACCTCGCAGAGAAAGAGCCTCTCGACTTGGGCCGATCCTCCCAGAGATTGAATCAAATCCTCCAACTGTTTGCCAAAAAGCAGCTTTCCCTTAAAGGGCAAGGAGCTGAGTTGAGCTTTTGACGAAACATCCGCCGACCAGTTTCTCAACCACAGGAGTTTGCGTGCAGACACGGACACCATGGATCTGGCAGAGGCCCTCAACAGATCATGAAGTGCATCTGCACTGTAAGCGACCACCGCTTCCAGCCAACCCACTTGGAGAGCCTCACCCTCCGAAAGGTCTTCATTAGCCTGTAGCTGCTGAACCCAGCGGAGGCCCGCCTGTAAAGCAAAATTGCTACACTTGGCGGCTCACACCGCCAGAGCAGAGACTTCAAAAATCTTCTGGAGTTGAAGTTCCAATTTTCTAACCTGAAAATCCTTGAGGGCCGTCGCTCAGGTGACCGGGATAGTGGTTCTCTTGGTGACTGCCGACACCACCTTGTCCACCTTGGGAACTCGTAACAGCTCCAAAGCTTCTTCTGGCAAAGGATATAGCTTGTCCATAGCCTTACTCACCTTCAGCCCGAGGTCAGGGGTATCCCACTCCCGGACTAGCAAATCCGTGGCGGAAAAATGGAATGGAAATGAAGTAGTGGGGCCCCCTTAGGCCCAATAAAACAGGATCTATAGTCCCCTGTTTGGTTTCTTCCGGTGGACCCTCGAGACCCAACTCCCCCAAAATAAAGGGAATGAGCGGTCTTAGCTCCTCTGTTCTGAAGAGACAGACTACTTTTGGGGCGTCCCCCTCAATGACCTGAGCCCCTCGGACCTCGTCCGCTGGCTGGTCCGGATCCTCATCTACCCCCATCGGGGGTTTGGACTGCAAATCCTGGTCCTCTGAAGTATCCGTATCCGTCTGATAGCCACTGGTCTTAACTGGCGCTGCACCTTTGCGGGACCGGAGCCCACCTTGTCCGCTTCCCGGCTCCCCTTAGACCTGGGCCGCTTGTGATTCGACTTATGGGGAATACCGGGAGGGGGACTCTCCTCAACCTGCTTCTTGCCCGCCTTCTTGGCCTTAAAGATCTTATGCATAAGTAAAACAAACTCTGATGAGAAAGAAGAGGAGGAGTCCCCCGCCTCTTCAGGGCCATCATCTGTCCCAGTTGAATCTGGGTCTGCCTCCCTTGCTCCCGGAGAAGGGCTGTTGCAGGGATAAATCGGGGGGAGAATTCCCCTCCCGGTCCTCGTAGCTTTCCTGCCTGTGCTGCCTGAGCTCAAAATGGCCGCCGTTCCTCGCGCTCTGCGGGAATGGATCAGCCGAGGCCGACTGAGATGCAGGGGATCTCGAGGAAGCCGTGCGCGCCGATTACCGACCCTCCCAGGGTAAAACGGAGGGTCCCTCCCCTCCTGGAATTCAAGCCGAACAGAGTCCATTGCGGGACAGTTGCGCGAGCGCCGATGACCTGGGCATGACAGCCCTCCAACCGCGAGCGAAAGCAGCACCCCGGAGCGGTGAATCAAAAAGAAAAAATGAAGCCGCAGTGCAAGAAGGGAAGGGAGAGTCAGTGCAATGAAAAACAAAGCAAACTTTTTTTTTTTTTTTTTATATTTACCCCCGGGCCGGCACTGCAGCCCTCATGAGTCTCAGTTCCTTCTGGGAGGAGTGAGCCGGACTCTCCGGTATCACCCCCAGAGCTGCTTTGTCCTTGGTGCTCGGGTCCTCGACCCCTAAGTGCAGCTGCCTGCTACACAAGAGGGGATGGTCCCCTCAGGACCTCACAACCCTCCGGGCGGCTTGAGACCTCAACTTTTGTCTTTTCAATTGAATTCCTTTTTTTTAAACTAACTTTACTCCTAACAAACCTCTCTGTCTACTCTCACATCTCAATCAACAAATCTATTCTTTAGCTACTGATCAAACCAGACTGTGGGCTTTGCACCTCAACCATCTGCTGGAGACAGAGGAATACTGGCAGACTGTGGGTGGATATATGGCAGAATCTGTCAAAACTTTCTCTGTCTCCATCTGCTGGAGGGGAGGCAAAACCCAGGAGTCTGGACTGATCCGGGTACGTACAGGGAAGGTCTTATTGGCAAACCTCTGTTTTGTATATAGTGTAATGTAGTAGTAGCACACATGGTGTATGTGGCTTGTATAGAGGTAATTCTCTGTCATGTCCTAGTCTGGCATACAAAAACCATACATGCTTGGATATGTTAATATGGCACAGAGCTCATAGTGGCTAGTCTAGTTTGAGTCTAGCATGACTGATTCCCATGAAGAAAGGTGGTAGGTAGTATGTTTGAATATTATGATGACAGAAATTGAACCTTATTTTGTGCCTATTTGTCTACACCTTGATTCAGAATAAACATTTTTTATTCTGTATTAGTGATATGTAGTTTGCCTTCTCTTGATTTTGAGGTGCAGGGCTTTTCCTTCAGGCCAGGAGTAAACAGTGTAGTAATACCACCATAGGATTAGACATATTTTTCTGCAGAACATTTCTAATAAAGTGGCACAGGAGCCGCTTGTTCTTCTTTCTCACACACTGCTTCAGTACGGTATGGGCAGCATCAATGCAAGCTTCCCACATCCATACACATTGACTGGCCTAGCAGAGGCAACAGCAGCACAAGATTCATACTCTGTGTCAGTACAGAACAGAATCATCATGGACATTTTCAGTAAAAGCTTTCACTACATTATCCTGCCAGTATAAATGCATCTTGCTGTGGAGGGACCAGTTACAATGTCAGTAGTGTACTTGTCCCTGTTGTATTCTCTCTTAGATCTCTGTGCTGAGTCTACTTACATCAAGCTCCCTCTCTTGGCATGTTTAAATTCTATCTAAAGTCCCACCTTTTTGCTTTTAAATCTTATACCTGATTGGCTGCTTTTAGTCTTGTTGTCTAACTTTCTTTTCTTTTCTTTGTAACCATTGTCTTGCTTTATGTTTGTTCAGCTCTGCATTTGTCATGTAGCGCTATAGAAATGTTTAGTAGTAGTATGTTCTAGTCAGTGCTGATTAAAACAATATTTGTTTTCAAACATTTTTTCTACTAAAGATAGTTACATTTTGTATTTTAGGGAAAAAACATCAGAGTGAATTTAAGCTTCTAGTGGATCAAGTGAAAAACAGATGGGGCAAAAAGAGAAGACAAGAAGTCAAGGAGGAGGAACAGATAGGTGCTGAAGGCAATGTAAAAAGAAGAGGTGAGTGGTGCTGTGAAGATACCTAAAGTACAGCTTGATTCAGTAAAGTGGGTCCGCGGTTACCCTGCTCCTAACCCGCTTTCTACTCACTTTTCGGCCGCGTTAGTCCAACCCGCGATACACTATCCCCTTTAACCCATTCTTACCGCCTCTTTAAATCACCGGGTAATCCCTTCCGCACGCGGCATGTATATGAGATGTAAACGATCGAATTAGCTATTCCCTCCCATACAGTAACGCGCGCCCCGACTATCGCTATTTTACCCTGCCATTTTGCCCCGCGTTTAACCTGCTAACTTACCACCTACCCTTACCCCTGCGTTAGAGGCAGGGGTAAGGGTAGACGGCAAACTTTCCCCCAAAAGGAAACCTCTGAAAACCTAAAATCCCCTCCTCCCGAAACGACTCGTCATTACTTTTTGTTGCTTTCTTACTTTTGTTGCTTTCAGCTCCTTCCCTTCTCTGCCGTCCTCTGGAGGGGGCAGCCGGCGGCGAAAGCGGCTCGCAGTGGTCCCCCCCCACGCAGGTCCCGGTTCTCCATCCACCCCAATCCTTCCTTCTTTCCTGGCTCGGCCAAATTGTGAAGCGGCTTGCAGCGTTCCGCCCCCAGCGCAGGTCCCGGTTCTCCTGGCTCGGCGTGAGGTGAGAGCCCACTGTTCTGTGTCCTCTCCGGCACGAGTGGAGCGAAGCGTTCTTTCATTGGCCTGAGCGCCTGATTTGAGCGCTCCAGCCAATGAAAGCACATAGATGGGCGTGCGTGACGCACGCCGTGATGTCACGCGCACCTGTCTATGTGCTTTCATTGGCTGGAGCGCCCGTCGATTTGGGCGCTCCAGCCAATGAAAGCACATAGATGGGCGCGCGTGACGTCACGGTGTGCGTCACGCGCGCCCGTTTATGTGCTTTCATTGGCTGGAGCGCTCAAATCGGGCGGTCAGGTCAATGAAAGAACGCTTCGCTCTGCTCGTGCAGGAGAGGGCACAGGACAGTGGGCTCTCACCTCACGCCGAGCCAGGAGAACCGGGACCTGCGCTGGGGGCGGAACGCTGCAAGCCGCTTCACAATTTGGCCGAGCCAGGAAAGAAGGAAGGATTGGGGTGGATGGAGAACCGGGACCTGCGCGGGGGGGGGGGGGGGGACCTCTGCGAGCCACTTTCGCCGCCGGCTGCCCCCTCCGGAGGGCGGCAGAGAAGGGAAGGGGCTGAAAAGCAACAAAAGGTAAGTTGGCACATGTCTAGCTGCTTCGGGAGGAGGGGATTTTCGGTTTTTAGGTTTTCATGGGTTAAAGTTGGGATCCACTTCCTGGTGCCTGTCATTTGAAATGACAGGTACCAGTGCACCCAGGATACTGTATAGGCGCTGTATTAAGCGCCTATACAGTAAAATGGGTTGCGCGGGCCTAACGCTGCGCAGACGCGGCTTGCATTTGCAAGCAATTTAAATAGAGTATCGAGCGGTATGTGATCAGAACTGTGCGTGCGGCAAACGAGGGTGCGCCTGGCACTGCCTCACTCTTTCTAACGCGACCTTACTGTATCGACCCGGTAGTTCATGAAAGGAGGCTGTGAAAACTCCACAATTACTGTGCTCTTTGCAGTGCTAAACAGTCTGTTTTTCCCAACTGGGAATCTTGGGATTCGAACCTGCAGCCATCTGGCTCCCACCCAGGGACTCTGTTGCTGAGTTAAAGGAGCAACTCCACTAGCTGTGCTAATAGATGATCCCTATCTATGTCAGCCAAGTTGCTCCTGTCTATCCCACCAAAAGACTCACTTTTTTGAAACCGCTTTTAAATCTTTTGCCTGATTGTCTGCTTTTAGTCTTAACAACTTTCTTTTCTTTTTAACCAGTCTTGCTTTATAAAATACCCCAAATCTCTTCTCCTGTATTGTTGTCTTAGTAGATTGTAAGCTCTATCGAGCAGGGTCTATCTTTTTGTATGTTTGGACAGCGCTGCGTATGTCATGTAGTGCAATAGAAATATTAAGTATTCCCTTATTTCTTCATAGAGGGCAAGCTGTAAGACTGTTTATTTTACTCCTTCACCTGGGGTTCCACAGTTTTATTTCCTCATTCTCAGGTGTAAGGTAACCCATGAGTAGAATACCAGTGGCCCCAGCACATGAGCCACTAGGCCGCCTTCAGCAGTATAAGGAGGAGTGCTGCTGTCCCAAGCCTACATGGAGTGGGTGAGGATCTCTAGGACTGTAGCCAGTGATGTTGGAACTGCATGTGGCTGGGACACAGCAGCGGTGGTGGTCTCCTCTGAGCTTGTGCATCACATGGTGCTGGATGACCGTGGGTGGTGTCATTAACTGCCAGCCAGGGTAAAGAGCCTTTTTTTCGTTTTGAGAGAGCACAGCCTCTGTGCAGAGAGGAAGCTGAATAGAGGTTGTCTCCTAATGATGGATCTCTTGACCATCTGTGTGTTCGAGGGAGGCTTAGATTTTCCTCTTGTGTTATGGAATGAGTATTTTATAGTGTGTGGACTGAAACATTTGAATAGGAGCTTTGATTACAGTTCCTCCTTGAGAAGAACAGATGTGCTAATGAATCAGGACAATGTATATAAATGCTAGCTAATATTTTGTTTACATTAGATATATTTGTGAATGGGGTATATGCATTTCAGATATCTCATAAAGATGACAGGTATATGACCTGCAAGTGCAAGGCTTGCAGCCCTCATATAACAGAAAGGAACTATGAACTCAGCGTGAGAATACACAGTGCTAGGTATTCTGAACTACTGATGAGTATATTGGTGATGGTTATAGTAGAAACATAGAACATGTTGACATATAATGAACATACAGCTTATCCACTCCTCCATCTTAGCTTTACAAACCTATCATTTCCCTCAGATTCCCTATGCTTGTTCCATTCTTTTTTTAAACTCCTACACCGTCCCTGTCTTTACCACCTCCACTGGAAGTGCGTTCCATGCATTGTCCACCCTCTCTGGAAAGAAATATTTACTTAGATTATTCCTGAGTGCCCCCTTTCATCCTTTTGCTATGACCCTCATCCAGAGCCTCCTTTCCATTGAAAGAGGCCTGCTTCCTGTGCATTTAATACTCGGAGGTATTTAAATAGAACTGCCCTATTAGTTCCAAGGGGGAGACTTTGGCCAGTCCTGGTTTTGAACTTACAGCCTAATGTATGATGGTATTTGTAGTCCCTGATTTTACCCACTGAAATCTGTGCTGCAAGTCTCAATACATCAGGATAGGGTTTTAGCTATTCAGAACTGGCCTAAAATCTCGCGCCTGGACCTGAGTAACTTGGGCAGCTCTGCTTAAATATCTCTATCATATCTCTATCATATCTCCTCTTTCTCTCCCACCAGAGATCTTTGTCTGTTCTTATGTAATTTATAATAAAAACTTTTAACTATTTTAGTAGCTGCCCTCAAGACTGACTCCTTCCAGTTTATATCCTTTTGAAGGTGCGATCTCCAGAATTATGTAGAGTACTCCACAAGAGGTTGCTCCAGTGACATAAACAGTGACATTTTTCAGCTGGCAATTTCTCTCCTTACGCACCCAAGCATCCTTCTGACTTTTGCTGTCACCTTATCTACATGTTTGACACCTTGAGTTCATCAAATATGATCACCCTCAGATTCCACCCTTGGTTTGTGAACAGAAAAATGTCTTTACCAAAGATTGTACCAACTCCTCACACTTTACCAAAGATTGCAACGCTTCAAAAGAGGAATTTGAAGTTAAAGCAAGCTTGTTAATGAAACGATTTAGAGATTGGGGCTATCCTGCCAAGGTGATTCGGCAGGCGTACAAGAGATCAAAGTACAGTGACCGCGCTCAACTTTTGAAATATCGGGTTCAAAAAGAACAAGACCGCCTGGTATATGTTTTACATCAAAGTATTTCTACTTCAGCGGTGATCACGTCAGTTAAAAGGCACTGGCATGTTTTAGAGCTTCACAGTGCGTTTAAAGATCTGCCTCTGTTTACAACTAGCCGGGGTTGCAACATCCGTGACAAGGTTGTTCGGGCTAATTTGGTTAGTAAAGCTAACCGGCCTAAGAATATGGGGGAACATCGTAAATGTGGGGCCTGTTCAGTGTGTGTGAACACAATTGAAGGTGATTGTTGGGTTGATGCAAACACAGGATATGCAGTGAGACGCAAATTCTGGACAGACTGTACCACGAGCAATGTGATATTATATAATCGTATGTGGTTGCCTTAAAGTATATATGGGTCGAACGAGGAGAGCTATCAAAGTATGTTTGATGGAGCACAGATCTAGGATTAATAATGGAGTACTATCAGCACCATTGGTGAGCCATTGCATGGAACAGGGGCCACCTCATGAGCCTGATTCTGCCAATAATCCAGTGGAGGACTGGATTTCCAGAAGGTGGTGATAGTGAATCTAGTCTCTGTCATCAATTGGCCAACCTGCTTTCTAAACCTGACCGGAATTAAAGAACCCACCCATCTTCCTAACAGCCCCAGCTGTGGCCCAGTATGAACCAGAAATTTCAAAACCTGGGTCCAAAAATAACGGACACTTTGGCAGTACCACCGAATATGAATAACGTTGTCAACTTCCCCACAACCCCTCCAGCAGATATCAGTACCAGGGAACATTTCTGAAAAATAAATTGGCGTTTTATAGGTTCTATGTAATAAGTGGAACATCAATGCAGTGTGTCTTGCACAAATAGACTAGTGATGCGCAGGTAGCCATATATATTTCCAGTCTTTACTCATAATGTAATGCCTAGATCCGCATTCCAAGCATCAATGAGGGATTGTGGCATGCTCTTCCCAAATTTACCCTCTAGAATACCACAATATTAGTTTGATACCTTTAATATGCACATGTGTGTCAACGATGTAGTTCTCCATATCATTCAAGGCATGCAAAGGCTGCCTCAAGCTAAGACACCCAGCCACTGTGAGTGACATAGCTGCAGGTATTGGGTATGGAACTCTGGCTAAGATCAATGTCTTGCACCAGCATTTTAAAGGGCTATAATCCTTCATCGCCCCAAAGCTGGGATAAAGTCACCAGTCACTTCTCCCTCCATTCCTTAAAACTAGGAGAAAATGTAGAACTGGACAAAATAGGATTATTGTGGAGGGGGGAGATCTGCAACAGCTTCCTATCATCTTGCCCCAGATACTGATTAACCTGCTGCCAAAGTTGTAGAATATGCGCAGACTTAGAATTAGCTCTGCTCGCTCTACGATGCCGAGGGGGAAGGAAGAGGCGGGCTAGACAACAGAGCTAGGTTGACCATATCTGTTTGCTTTGTTTCCAGCACTAACCAGGGAGCGCTGGTTCCACAAATCCAAGTCTGAAGGCAGACCAATCTGGCCACCCAGAAATAAAAGGTGGAGAGATTAGGCAGAGCCATTCCCACCGCTGCCTCTTCCTCCATAGTTAACTTAATCTAATCCTAGCTGGTTTATAATTCCAATTAAACCTTCCCATCCAACTATTGAAATTGAAAAACACCTGTGCTGGAATATGACATGGGGACATGCTGGAAGATATAGTAACTTGGGCAGCACGCTCATTTTCAGGAGACTTATTCTGTCCACCCATGTCAAGAATGCCACCCCCCCTCCTCCCCCAATCTCGTGAATTCTGCTTCAGTTTTCTAAGCAGCCCTGTATAATTTTTATGAAAAAGGTTTCAGAAATCTGTAGGAATGAAGATTCAGAGATATGTAAAACCATCTGGCACTACCCTGAACGCAGAGACTCAGTCAGCTATCACTGACCTAAGGGTCAGCTTTATAAATTTTGCACTTGTCATAATTTTTGTATCCCAAAAGGGCACCATAGGCATTTAGCAATTCTAAAAAAAAAGCTGGTCCTGACACCTGAGAGTCTGTCAAATATATCAGCACATCATCTAAATAAAGTGATATCGTTTGTTTCCCCCCTCCCCTGCATTTAATACCCTTAACTAGAATGGTGCCTGATTGCTTCAGCCAAGGGCTTCGTAGCTGGGTCAGAAAGTAAAGCTGATAAAGGGCAGTCTTGACGAGTACCTTGCACTATTGTGATAAAGAGGGATAACGAACCATTAATCAAAACATGATTGCTTCGTACAGAGGTTTATTTACAGAATAATAAAATTACAGGCTCTCTTTTGAGGCTGCCAAACTCACATGAGTTGAGGGGGAGGCACTGTTGAGCGCATGTGAGTGAAGCTACGTCTGTCCCAGCAGTATTTCCCTCCCTTTCTCCATATTACTTTGATTTGATCCAGTATAAGTGAGGTTTTTAAGGTACCCGTTACCCTCCTGCTACTAATTCCTAGCTTTGACTGCTGAAAGTGCGGTCTTAAAATGAGTACTAGGCACACTCAATGGTACCATGGAGAGACCTATTACTGACTACTACAAAGAGATGGGTGAGTCAGAATGCCCGGAAAACAGTGACAAGAAGGGTCACGAGCGTCATGAGATTTTCGGGGCAGGTGGCCAACGCTGATGTTATAGCCCAGATTTTAGCAGAAACAAGTTTGAAATCTGATACAGCTAAGGACATAGGGAACATGCAGGCAGAAATCACAGATATTAAAAGCCAATTGGACGAGCTATGCCAGAGGACAGAAGAAGAGGAACGCAGAGTGTCTGATTTAGAAGACTGGGAGACGCCGGCTGTGAATTCTCCAGTAGAGCTGAGGAAAACAGGTCAAGCAGCTGCAGAATAAAGTGGTCAAGCTGGAGGACAGATCTCGTCTGGCTAGTGTCAGAGTGGTGGGAATCCCAGAGCGTATAGAGGGGTCCCAATGCCCGTGTTTTTTGGGAACAGCTGTTGAGTGATCTGCTGACCCCAGGTACAAATGACTCAAGTATGGATCTGGATAGGGGTCACCGCGTTCCCAGCCAGTGCTCAACCAACAATAATTTTCCCCGAGCATTGGTGGTCAAATTTCATAAATTCCAGACCAAAGAGTGGGTGCTGGAAAAAGTGTGGGAGCTGGGTCTATTAAGCTATCAAGGCCATAAAGTTTCCTTATTCCCAAACTACAGATGCAAATTACAGAGAAAACATGCTGCATACGGAGGGGTGAAAAAACTACTGCATGCAAAGTGGAAATTTTGTTTGCTGTACTCGGCCTGTCTGGCAGTACTAGTGGATGGGGGCTAGGAATAATTTCAATACACCAGAGAAAGTGACAATGTTTATCATGCTAAACAAGGGTGGCACTTCCTCTCCATGTGCTCCTAGCATGGAAAATCTGCAGTTGCGGGTTCTGGTGACTGGGTCAACAGTGTCGATTGCAGTTTGTTGGCAGTTACAGTGGTAGATGGCAGGGCCCCTGGATTTTTTTTTTTTTTAGATATGGGGGAATGGCCATTTCAGGCTGCGTGCATCGGATCCTTGACTGTCATGTTTCATCGCGCTCAAATTTCTGAGGCGGGTGGTTCCTCGGGAAGTCCATATGGAGGATCTGCACGAGAGTGAAGTACTCCTGTGATCTTCATCTTGAATGCACTGTTGCTGATCTAAGGTTGCATTAAAAATTGTCACAATGAGCAAATGCAAAAGCTTAAATATAGCAGGGGAGTATTCAGCAAGTTCCCCCCCTTTTTTTTTTTCTTCCTCTTCTTTATTTATTTAGTGGATATAACCTCGTAAGCAGTGATGGCGAGAAAGGGCTCCAGGTCATAGGTGGCAGGGGATGGGGAAAGAGGTGGATTCCGCAATATATAGGGGGAGGTTGTTATGGTTTTCTGTTAGCTTCTTTGGGGTTGTATTTTCATTAGGGGTAGGGGGTTGAAAGGGGATGGGTGGGGTGATGGGTCAGGAGTTTGATTCTTTTCAATGTCTCTTACAAAGCTCTCTCTTTAATTTCTCCATGGATTCTCATACTAGTAGGCCATGTCTGAGAGTTGGAGGCAGGCGAGTGTAACAGAAGGGAGAAGTCTATAGTACTGCAGCTTCCATGGCACTGCATGCTGGTATCCAGCGACATTCTAGTGCTCTCCGCTGTGACTTGGAGAGGCAAAATGTGCCAGCTGCTCGCTTCTGTGACATGTTGATGCCTGCCAGACTTCATAAAGTACTGGGCTGTGACAAGATTGCTGTGCTGCAGTTGCCCTCGTGGTTGCAAGCAACTGTCCTGCACTCTGGTGTTGATGTAGACACTACTGACATTGTTACCTATGGCCTGCATCCTGGCTTGGGGTTGGTTGGGTGGAGAGGGAGGGCGGGGGGTTCCAAGGGATTTGGGGAGCGAAGATGGAGTCTTGGCCCCGAGGGATCTCCCACCAGGGCAGAAAGCCTAGTCTTGCTCCCAGAGTCCTTCTTACTTTCACCAATGTCAGGGGGGGGGGGGGGGGAGGGGAGGGAGACTGAGTGGGTCATTGATAACCAAAGGATATGCTGTTTGCCTTCCTCAGTCGAGGCTAAATATTGGGTGGGTGGGTCGATTTGGTTTAGTGTTGGGGAAGAGGTTTAGGGTTAAATAATAAGCGTGCTGAAACTGCTTGGGCTGCATTACTTGTTTATCTTGTTAAACATGTGGGTATAGTTCCTTTACTGTGTGGGTCACTCTTCTTTAAGGCAAGGTGATATTTTCCTTCTGCTCAGGCGATCAGATATGTGAAAATACTGTATGCAATAAGTACTTCTATTATGTTTTTGGTTGTCGCCTTTAAACACGAGTGTGCTGGTTGGTTGTGTCTCCTTTAACGTTAGGGGGATCTCTTCCCCCTATAAAAAAAAAAAAGCGGCGTATATTGCAGTTCGCGAGTAGATCTTTTTTTTGCAGGAGACACCCCTAACCCAGCGGAAGCATGAGAAACTGAAAACAGGTTGGGCTGGGGCAATATATTCCTCCTCTTATAACTCTTGCAGTAGGGGAATTTGTATATTAATTGATAAAAAATTTGCCTCTGCAAGTACACAGAACGCAGGAGGTCACTGAGAAGAGATATGATATGCTTGAACGTTGTAGTCTACCAAACTTACACTAGTGAATATATATGGTCCGAATACCGATTAGCAGACCTTTTACCGAAATCTGATGAATGCTATCACTGTATTTGGCACTGATAACTTGTGAATAGGTGGCGACTGGAATGAATGCCCTGACCCAGCTCAAGACAGGACTTCTGGGGTTTTGGGGGGAGTCTTGTTTGCCGTCCCAGCACAAAAGATCTCACTGATACTTTTCCCTGGCTTGATATTTGAAGATGTCATCACCCGACAGAGATTACACTTACTATTCCCCCAGGCATGACTCGTATAGCAGAACGGACTACTTTCTGTGCAACCCCTAAAATCTCAGATAGTGAAATATTGACAAGCACAATCTCCGATCATCACCCTATCCAAATAGGTATTAATGTGGTCCCCTCTGGCCCTTGAGCCTTCTCATGGTGGTTAAATATGTCTCTCCTTGGGGACAAACATTTTCTGGGGTTGTTAAGGGAAGCTTTACTAGAATTTAATGAACTGAATCCTGAAGGGGATTATGCACCAAACTTACGATGGGATACTTTTAAGGCTTGTTTGCGGAGGGAAATTATAGCTTACACTAGATACCTTAGGAAGGAAAACAGAAAGAAGGCTGATGTCCTGATGGGTAAAATACAGGAATTGGAGGGAAAGCAGAAGATAGATTATTCTTCTCGCACCTACAAGTTGTTGGAGATACCACAAAGGGAGCTGAAAGCACTGGAGACTGAGAAAATTGGGAGGGCTTTGAAATGTACTAGGCTTAAATTTTATGAACACGGTGATAGACCAGGTGCTATGCTAGCGAGAGCAGTTAAATGGGTTGGTAAATCTAGTATACTGCCACGAAGAGCCAGTCAGGCAGGATTGTTACTGATCCTTCAGAAACTGAACATATGTTTCTTCAACATTTCTATGAACTGTATGGAGATCCCGACCCTAATGATCCTGACAGGACTGAGGCATTTTTGAGTAGTCTAGACTTGCCTCACTTGAGTGACATACCAAGGGATATATTGGCAGCCCTTATACTTTGTTAGAGATATAAGAGGCAGTTAAGGCACTGCCTGCTTAAGCGCCCTGGCCCAGATATGTATCTGATGAAAGTTTTCAAAAAATACCTGCCAGAGGTCTCTCTCTTTTTCAAGATGCGGGGGAGGAGAGGACATTGCTAGGTACTATGGCTGATGCGACTATATCATTCATTTATAAGAAAACGTACTAGAATGTGGTTCATATAGACCTATTTTCCTTCTGAATTTAGACATAAAAATATTGGCCAAATTTCTGCAGTTACATTTAGAAGTCGTTCTGCCCTGCTTAATACATGGTGATGAAACTGGATTCGTGAAGGGGTGAGTCTCCACCCATAACATGAGGATTGTTTAATATCCTTCACATGGCTGGAAAGAGGGTTATTGCAGCACTGATGCTATCCTTGTATGCAGAAAAAAGACTTTGATTGGCTGAGATGGTCCTTCCTCTTTCAAGTCCTTAAACATACAGAGTTGCCAGATAAAAACTGCATAAATAAATAAAATGTCAGCTTTGAGCGTGCAAGTTGTCACATTTTGGCGATTGCATTTTATGGAAGCTGTTCTTCCTAGCTTCACATCACAAAGACTCATTTTGCTGCCTCCTTGGCTTGGGAAAACTGTTGCAGCATCAGAGCAATGCAAAAATGGTTGTTAGAATTCAAGGTTCCAACATTAAACCCTCTATGAAAGCTCTTGATTTTCATCTTTTAATTTGCTTTAGAAAATTGAAGTAGAAGGAATGTGGGTTAAAGAGGCTGTGATAGATCAGGCAGGTCTTACTAGTGCTTGTTAGCCATATTTTGTATTAAAAACAATTGGGATTTGGTCCTCTTAAATGCTTGTTCTCATTACCACTGTAGTGCTACTCACCACGATTAATGGCACGTTCAGATTGCTTTGTAAAGGGTGGTACATATGAGAGACGTGTGTGCAAGGTGGGCATCTTGGGCAGGCAGAGGCTGTGGTGCATTGGGCAGCTGAGAGGGTAATGCTGTTTGCTTTGCAGCACCCACTCCTAGCTGAAACTAAAGTGATATGGATGATATTGGGCAATATCTTCAACCCTGACCCATGAAGTATGAAAGACTCGGAAGTCTTCCATTAGCTAAACTAATTTATGCTGTATGACTGCAACAAATATATAATGTCTTGAACTTGTCTGGTGAAGACAGAAAGAAACATGGGTCATTATTCAAACTTTGCTTTCCCTCTTCTGTAACATGCAAGAAGTAATGCTTGTGATTTGAGCGGAGAGAGACTTACAGAGTCCAGATGTGAAGGGTTAGCGCTGTGTTCTGTGTGTATTGTCCTTCTTGCATAGGCATTTTTGTAAGGAAAGAGATTACTCCCAGAACTGGTATCAAGATTTGTGCAGCTTGAACTAGTAGGGCAAATAAGAGACTTGGTGGAATCCTGTAGGTGTAATTTGTATTTCTTACTGTTTTCTATCTTAGCAGAAATAAAAAGGCAGCGCAGGGGGCGGATGTCTATTAAAGAGCCTGTACTGGAAACCACCATCAAGCAGGAGAGTGAAACTGGCCACCCTTGCAGCACAGGAGACCAGGCATCTTTTGGGTTAATCTCGGCTCCATTTCCTTCATCACCATTGTCTGCTGCCAGGTGAATACTGCAGAGAAGCATTTTGGATATCTGTATAGTGTGAGCCATCATCAAAAGGAAGGGCCCAGACTGCTGCAGCAGTGACAGCTAGGTGACATGTGGCTGTGCATGGAATGCTTTGGAATGTGTGACTTTGAGCTTTAACACCTGCAAGATGTAATGAAAAATGTAAAAAAAGTGTTTACCTGTATAACTTTGGGGTTAGTGCGTGCCAGGACTTGTAAGCTGCATGCCAAGTTGTTGTGTGGCCATGGTAGGGAGAGTGTTTGTGTTATCCAGGTTGCTCTCTGATAGAACCTAAGAAAGGTTGGTGTGCAGCCAGAGTTCACTCTGACGTTACAAATTTAAATGCACCATCTGCAAGTGCTTCAGTACATGGAAATATTTCTTTAAATAAACAAGTGTGCAGTATTCACTTAAGTAAAATTAAACTTTGATAGATACACAGAACTGCGGTTGCAGTAGCAGAATTACACACATCTTGCAGCTTGCAAGACCTGAATGAAGGGTTACATTCATTCCTGTAACAGAAGGCTGCATACATAAAGCCAGCAGCTGGCCAATCAGAACAGAGCTTTCATATCATTGTATATTAGGTTTGAAAAGCCTTTTGGGTCAAAAATATTAGTCTTCGGTTTGAAGAGGGCATGTCTGTGCAGTGTTTTCATCAGTTTATAACCTGTGTGTGTTGCTGAGAGCCTCATGATGGGCTCAAATCAATCTGCAGCACAAACTGACGGACCAATGTAATAAGACGTGTGCTCAAAACAGTCGCTTGTATTGAGTGCCCATGTTCCTAATGCACGCTCAACTACATCCCCTATGTGCCCGATGCAGTATTTAAATGCGAGGGAATTCGGGGCAGCGTCAAAAAGGGCACAAAGGGAGAATTGTACGTTTCTGGTGCTCAAAAGAGTTTATTGCAATGGGTGCTCAATACAAGCATCTGTGTGTGTGTTTTTTTTTAAATCTAGTTATTAATTTTCACATTAGCACAAACAAACTTTTATAGTTCATGCAAAGTTCCCTTTATGACAGGTAAACAAAAACAAAGGAAAAAAAATTTTCTACAAAAACAATAGTATCATAAGAAAATAAAAGTTCATAAATGGGGAGACAGGTGTTACCAGATTAACAAATTAACATTATAAATTCAGTAGTTCCTTCACACAAAACAATATTAAACTTGGTTTCTTCAACTAACCTATGTTTATCGTCAAGAAATATTCTTAATTGTGCAGATTCATAGACAAACCTATTCCCCTGATGTACAATAATATATTTACAAGGAAACTTAAGTAAATAAGCTCCCAAATCAACAGACCGATTCAGTAAAACCTGCGGGAGAGCTGGTACTCAGAGTTGAGCGCCCGCTCTCCCGACGTGAGCCTGGGCACTTCTGTGCGCACGATTCTCTATTTAAATTAGGCGTTGTGCTAATAAGGAGGCTCTAGGGAAAACCGACACTTAATTTTACCGGTGTCTGTTTTCGAACCCATTGATAGCCACAGGTTTCGAAAACGGACGCTGGCAAAATTGAGCGTCCGTTTTCGAACCCGTCAACCGGCGGGCATATTTTATTTTTGGGGGTGGGAGGGATTTTTTTATTTTTGGTGCCTCCAACTTAATATCATGCCCTTGGACAGGCGTTAATTTCTGAGAGTAAAATGTGCGGCTTGGCTGCATATTTTACTTTAAGTATTCTGAGGTAATAACTAATAGGCTCATCAACATGCATTTGCTTGTGATGAGCGCTATTAGTTTCGGGGTGGTTGGCCGCGTGTTTTCCACGCGCTATTACCCCTTACAGTATAAACGCGCGGCCAAACGGGGGCACACTGTTCTGTATCGGCCTGCAAGAACTTGGGATTGTAATTGCAAAAAAGATTTCCTCTATACCTGAGTGTATTTAGAAAGATCTGGAAAAACATTCACTTTTCCTCCTATTGTGAAAGAAAAGCGTCAATAAAAAAAAATCCCTGTCCATACACTGAGGGTTTGGAACCAACTTGTGAGATATCTGGAACTCAACAGGGAAGCTTCTATTATTATGGGACCCATTTACGCTAACACGACTATCTCGGCCATTACCTTTGCTCCTGAATTCAAGGAATGGAGAGACTATGGTATCTTTAGCCTAGTGCAGCTATGGGAAATTGAGAAATTTCTCACCTTTGAAGATCTTAGCATTGAAATTGATTTACCTGTAACCACCCACGTTAATTACTTACAGCTGCAGGCAGCTCTGTCTCAGATATTTGATTTAACAACTGAACTTCCAGTCTTAAACGACTGCAATGCTATTTTTCTGACCCTGACACTTTTGAAAAAGGGGCATAATGTTAATTTACTGGGGTGTGCTGCAGGGCAAATTTGGTTCCTCTACTCCTGATAACTTAATTCGTCAATGGAATGTTGATCTGGGTATATCTCTTACTATATCTGAATGGAAATCTATATGGTCTATTGCTCATCGCAGCTCTTACTGTCAGCGGAGAGTCGAACTAATGGTCTGATTATTGCATAGAACATACAGAACCCCTGTTTATTACTCTAACATACTTCCAGAGTATAGCCCATATTGCTGGAGGGGATGTGGTGAACGTGGTGGTACTGTATAGGAATACACGATTTTTGGTGGAAAGTGGCTGCTGCCATTGTTGATATTATTAGGGTTTCCATATTTCTAGCACCTGTTACGGGCTTCATGGAAGGTGGGTTGGTTCTTTAGTCCCGAGGAAATCACGAAGCTTGGTGGACTACTTTTAGCAGCACATTTCACCATCGCAGTGCCAGGTTCAGCTAATCGCAGATATTGAAAAACTTCGATATGTGCTATGCCATGAGCAATTTAAATATTGTGCTATTTGGGACCCTACCATGATTATATAGAGAATTCAGATGTCACTTAACTACTTCTTATCATTTTATCTCTCTATGTATCTTGCTGTTGATAGCATTATTCTCCTTATCTCTACGGAATCAGCCCTTTAGGTTGACAGATGTTTGTTTTATTGCTGTTTGATAAGCACTTGACTGTACTCTGTATTATATATCCCATTGGGGTGTTTATTTGTATGATGAAAAATTTAAAAATAAAGTTATTAAAAAAAAAAAATCCCTGTCCATTTCTAGGGCAAATGTCACAGTTTCCCTTACCACTATATCATCCTGACAATTTTCTAATAAAGCTGAGACATCTAACCTACCAGAAGAAGTTAGAATATCTACATCATCTTCTTGAGATACAGCCAAACGTTTTTGAGAAGAAATATAATATACTTTATGCATAGGGTAATATATTCAAAATTTTAGAAAAATATTTTTTAACCATTTCATAGGGTGACATAAAGCTACTTTTGGGGAAATGAAACATACATTTCTATATCAGTTTTCAAACATTTCAGCCCTTACACGAAGAAATGAATTATCCTTGACCAACACACGTTGGAGATAAAACATCTGAAACCTGATTAGAGAGGGTACTATAAAGATTTGTGATGCTCAACAGAAAATTTAAAGTTTAACCACACATCCCTCGAATATCCTCAACCTGCTGCAATGAGGAAGCCAAATATTCTAAGGAAATATTCTGAGAGGGAATATTAGCATTTCTCTGAAGAACAGAAAAAACAAATGGAGCTAACACACAAGCTGGAAGAGGTGAGGAAAAAACCAACCTTTTGTCAATCCCAGAAATCTTGGACCCTCTATTTAAATTAGGAGAAGACAATATCCCTTCCTCTACCAATTCCAGAGAGGATCTAACATCATATCTCTCCAGCCACTCAACCTGCTTCACCAATGTCAGGGGCAGTTAGTTGGGAGTCTTCAGAGGTTACAGTATTTATAGGAGGTTGTGAAGGAGGAAACACATTGCTCAGAGGAGGATTTTAATTAGGTTAAGACCATCTAGTTATGGTTGTTTGGGTCTATGTATCAAAGCCAGCTACTCACAATGGAGTATTTTTGTGGAACAGATAGCTGAACTAGCAATATGTTTTTGTATTTGAATAAGTCTTATGATCTGATCTAAGAAATGTTAGATTAAGTCATAATTGTCTGAAAACAAGAATATTTTAAGCCTGCACCTGGGGTATTGGATCATAATGAAACTGCAGTTGTTCCCCTTTAGGTAGGAGATAAACATGTTTTTCTAGTTGGAGTGAAAAGCATCACATGTTCCTCTAAGATGGAGGACAGCTTATCTTTGGACTTAAATTGGAGGATAAGATCTAAGATGGAGAAAAGGGGCATAGTAATCAATATATTTTTATATGAAGGAATAAATCTCCTGCCTGATTGTCTCTATGAGGTGATGATTCATAAATCTTTGATGCAAGAAAATGGGTAATGTATTGATTGGCTGTATATGTGGGTAATGACAATGTGAAGGATATAACTAGTTGCCTGTGTAGGATACAGGGAGAGCAAAGTGGTTTTTTTTTTGTTTTTTTTAATTTTTTAAAAATCTTTGTTAGAATTGTTCTTTGTGTAATAAACCACCTAAAAGAAGAAGTTTTGCTTTCATGTCAGATTATTTTGGTCATGTCACTCTGAATTTAAGAATTTGCTCAGGAGACAAATTGGGACCTGAAGATCAGTTTTATTCTGAAGCCAGGAATTTTTATTAGGAAATAAGGGGATTGGTTTCCTAATTCCTACAAACACTGAAGACTCCACATTCTGCGTACCTCCAAGAGCACTCTCGACTTGGCTAGTAAATGGAATAACCCAAGAATCCAAAGGTCCAGAAGCAGGAGCAGGCATTGCTGCCTCAGGTGACATATTTTGGCCCTTCCTTTTCTTACCCATAAGGCTGCCAGAATCAAACCACTTGAGTGATTGAATCAAGGAGGTCAAAATACAAAGCCGCAGATGGACTCCTTAGAGATCTGCAGGATCCCTGCTGGACTTCCCAGGGGGCTCACAAGGAGCAAGCTCCCTATGCTCACTCCTTGCACTGCTGTCCTTGCACAGCCCACCGCAGTCTTGTGGGTCTTTATGGGCTCAAGATGCAAGAATGATGATGTCAGCGGGGCGCAGTTGGCAGCGTTTTTCCACCTGCCCGAGCACAGCAGCTGATCTCTCCCCCAAGCATGTTTTGACTGTATGTCTTTTTGGTTATTTTGCTGCGGTGCTGATTTCAATGGTGACGTTCATGATATCAGATGCCCATTACTATGGGCGTCTAAATTGTGCAGTCATAAGAAAAGTGTGCTTCTTTTTGATCAGATCAATATACATATATTTTTCTTCACCACAAGCAGTAAATTCAAGAGTCAGGATGATACTAAGGAGGAGGACACATTTATCACAACAATGAAGACCATATATATATATATTTTTTTTTAATGTTTCTTATGCGCGCATTAACTTTACTCCACCTCCTAAACTGAAGTTAAATTCCCTGCGTTAAAAAAACACGCGCTGAGTGCCCAGCCTTTGGGCATGTTTTCCTGCATCAGGCGGTAATAGCTAATGTCTTCATCTACATGGAATTTACATGTGTTGGGTGCTATCAGGTACATGTTTGTTAGGGCACGCGTTTTGGACACGCTAATCTCCTTAGTGCATTCGACGCTATTCTTGTGCACCCAAGCGCTAGGCTGGGCGCACCTTATTGCATTGGCCTGCCACTGTGCTGTTTGTTGCTTCCTTATTTGCTTATGAGCACTTGGCCACAGGTTGCTTGTGCCCTCGTCACTTGTGAGTTATGTTGTTAACCCCAGAGTGACGGAAGAATTAACTTCATGAGCTAGAAGCAGGTCCTCTGTACCAACTTTAAATCTGTAAATCGTCTTGCCTGTTCTCTGCTTCTATTACTTGTACTCTTATTCCTAACTTTTCTTTTTTTGTTTTAAGTCCTAATCTACTTTAGGAAGAAAAATTAAGAAATAGTGTGATCACTTAATGAAAAAGGCTCTCAAATCATATATTTATTTTCCTCTACTGCTGCTTTAACAAGCTGGTATAAAATTGCCCCTTCCACAGAGAACGTAGATATTATATCTGATTGTGGTTCTGTGCCCTCTGTTTTGGAATTAAGCACAAATCTCCAGCATGAACAAAAGTATTTACTGTTGCTTTTTATGTTAATGTTCGCATAAAGTCAATTCCATTCTTGTCAGCATATATTGCAAAATTAGACTAAAATAGAGAACTCAAAATTCTGTCACATAAAATAGGTATGGTATATATTAACAAGTTGTGGATGTGTGCACATTTTATCAGGTTTCTAGGGATGTTCTAGAAAGGGAGAATAGCTCATAAGAATTGCCATACTAGGTAAGACAGAGTCCATCAAGCCCAGTATCCTTTCTCGAGCAGTGCCCAATCTAGGTCACAAGTACATGGCAAGAGCCCAAACAGTAAATAGATCCTGTATTGCTAAAGTATGGGAATAAGTAATGGCTTTCTTGAAGTCCACCTGCTCTAAGAACTTTTCCAAACCTTTTTTAAAGCCAGTTATACTAATTGCCTTAACCACATCCTCCAGCATTGAATTCCAGAGCTTAATGGTGCGCTGAGTGAAAACAAAAGTTCTATTTGTTTTAAACGTGCTACTTGCTAACTTCATGGAAGGTCCTCTAGTCTTTTGGTATTTTTTTGAAAGCAGAAATAACCAATTCACATTTACTCATTCTAATCCACTCATGATTTTATACACCTCTATCATAGCCCCCCCTCAGCTATCTCTTCTCCAAGCTGAACAGCCCTAACCTCTTCAGCCTTTCCTCATAGGGGAGCTGTTCCATCCTCTCTATCATTTTGGTCGCCCTTCTCTGTGCCTTTTCAAATTCAACTATATCTGTTTTTTAAGATGCGATGACCAGAATTGCACACAGTACTCTAGGCGTGCTCTCACCAAGGAGCGATTCAGAGGTATTATGATATTCACCTTTTTATTTTCCATTACTTTCCTAATAATTCCTAACATTCAGTTTGCTTTTTTGACCTCTGCTGCACACTGAGCTGAGGATTTCAGAATATATAATATACAATCCTATGGTGTTATGAATTAAAAGAATCACATTTCCAAAAGTGTGATTGTTTCCAGCAGAGATATCGTATATCAAGTTGAAGCAGCTATAAACTACCACTTCATAATAAAAAAAAAAAATGCTTCCTTTATGATGACACCAACTAAAACCAATGCCTAAAAATAAGAGAAAAAAATGCCAGCAAACTCTATACTCTTGGTGGAGCTTCAAATATGAAAGAGAATGAGTCTGGGAACAGGTTGGTTAGTCTGTAGTGAGCAAATTAATAGAATCACTGCAATTTTTGGAATTCAGTGGATTGCAAGATCTGAAGCAGCATGGTTTTACTAGAGGTAAATCTTGTCAGACAAAGCTGATCAATTTCTTTGACTGGGTGACCAGAGTTGAAACAAGGGAAAGCACTAGATGTAGTGTATTTGGATTTCAATAAGGCCTTTGTCGTGGTTCCACATTGGAGACTTATAAATAAATTGAAGGCCCTTGGAATAAGACCTAGAGTGAATGTGTTAGAAACTGGCTGAGTGGGTGACGACAAAGGATAGTAGTAAAAGGATCTTTCTCGTGGTGGTGGGGGGTGTTAGCACAGAGATTGGTCCTTGGACCAATTCTTTTCAACATTTTTGTGAGCAACAAAGGAAGAGGATTGTTGGGAAAAGGTTTGTCTTTTTCTTATGATATCAAAATCTGCAACAGGGTGGATAGCCAGGAAGGTGTGGAAAACATGAGGAGGAATCTAACCAAGCTCAAGGAATGGTCTAGGGCCTGGCAGCTAAGATTTAATGCTAAAAATATAAATGCAGAGTAATGCATTTAGGTTGCAAAAACCAAAGGGAGAAGTGAAATTCTTATAAGCATGGAAGAAGAGAGCGGGAACTGGGGGTGATTGTATCTGATCTTAAGATGGCAAAATAGGTGGATAAAACAATGGTAAAAGCCAGAAAGCCTTGGCTGCATAGGGAAAAGAATGGTCAGCAGAGAAAGGGAGGTGATATTGCCCCCGTATATGTCCTGATGAGACCTTACTTGGAGTACTGTGTACAGTTCTGGAGACCGCACTTTCAAAAGGATATAAACAGGATGGAGTTGGTCTTGTGGGTGGCTGCTAAAATGGTCAGTGGTCTTTGTTATAAAGCATATAGTCCTGAAAGGCAGTTCTCTCCTCCCCACAGTAGGGGGCCTCATGTGATTTAGGGACTAGCTGGTTAGTCCTCCCAAATCCTTGGCCTGCACTTCTTACTGACAGCCACCTTGCTTCCTGTCTGGACACACGCATAGGGAAATACCTACAGTACCTGAATTCAGTCCACTTTGGAATATATATAAAAAAAATGATCTAAATCTAGATATGTATACACATGTTCCAGGTTTCCAGTCAGCAGGTTACCAAAGAGGGAAAGGCAAGATAGAGGAGATACGATAGATAAAGGTAAATATCTCAAGAGTTTCCATGCATAGGAGGCAAGCCTCTTTCAACAAAACGGAGGCACTAGAATGAGAGGTCATGGGATGAGAGTGAAAGGGGGTAGACTCAGGAGTAATCTTAGAAAATATTTCTTTACAGAGAAGGTAGTAGATGCATGGAACAGCCTCCCAGTGGAGGTGATGGAGACGAAAAACAGTATCTGAATTCAGGAAAGCATTGGGATAAATACAGGGGATCTCTGAAGGAGTGATGGGAATTATAAAGCTAAATTAATTGGGTGGGTGGGCAGACTAGATGAGTCATATGATCTTTTTCTGCCATCAAGTTTCTGTTTTTCATCATTTTTTGCTTTCAGCACTAAGCTCTGCATTGGACATTAGGGAGAAATGCATTTATTTATTTTCATGTTTTTTAAGTGATCCTCCCAATAAAATAGCTACAGAGCAGTGTGCAATAATTCAAAAGAACCAATCATGTACAAATACGGTGGTCCATATTCATTCACTGCCGGCTAGGAAAGTTATTTGGATAAAGTTATCTGGCTAACTTATCCAGGATATTAAGTAGTGTGGGCGCACTGCTGAATGTTCCTGCCTATATTAAAGTTAACCAAATAAGTTTATCCAGCTAACTTTAGGACTGCTCTTTGGCTGACCTTTAGTTATCTGGCTACCTGAGCTGGATAACCGCTCTCCACCCCAGAACACCCTCTCACCACGATAACTTTTTAACCATGGGACAAGTTATCTGCCTATGTCAGAGCTAGTCAGAACGGTGGGATTTTTAAACCCCAACATTAGTCCAGCTTAGTGCTAAAGTTAGCTAAACAAACGTGTTGAATGTGGATCTCTTGGTGTGCAAGCATGATGTACTTTTCCCCTTACTCTAATTGTGCTGCAGTGCTCTGATATAAATAGATGAGAACTTCTTATGTTTAACACCAAGAAAACAAATGTGTGTTCTTTTGTAATAGAAAGTCTCAAAGGTAGGCATCAGTGCCAAGGAGGAGTCCCAGCTTGAATCAATAACAGCTTTGTAGTATTTATTTATATATTTCCCATTAATCCAGATAAAATAATGCACATATTGGTTTAAAAAAAAATACAAAGTACATTAATGATACATACGATGCAAAAATAACATACCAACAATAACCCATAACAAAAACACACACAACCACACAAAACCCTAAAAGCAGTAATGACCTTTTACGCTGCAATTATCTAATAAAAATATTTTTGTAACTCAGTTGATTAGCCTTGACCTCTGACTATCAGAGCTCTGAATTGGTAAAATAAAAAATAAACAGCATTATGGCTTTGCTTCTGTGTGGAGTATAAGCTTGCTTAGAATGCAGCCTTAGGACAAATAGCCCCAGCAAGTATTAGTTCCAGTAATTGATTGTGATGTGAAGTGCATTGCAGGGTGTCTGTCTCCACTGTGGAGACAGTGACATCGCTGTATAGTAGAATCTCGATTCGTGCGTAATGGTGCAGAGATCACATATCGCTTTGTGCCATATAAGAGAAATGGAAAGCTTTCTGTAAAAGGAAGAAATTAAAACTGGCTTAAGCTATAAACATCTTTCTTCCTAGACAAAGCACTTACTTTCTGAGGTCAGTTAATAAAGGATAACTGAGTTGTTCCAGAAGAAATAGTGAACTATATAAAGATCTTCTTATGCTTGGCCAGGCTTCTTGGAATGAACAGTCACTTACGTTGCCTAAATGTCATATTCTTAATAGCCTTAAATCTTCTCTGAATGAGTATCGAATAGCTAAACAGGTTTGTAAATGCTTTCATTAGCTATTTATGTAATTGTTAACAATGTGATTTTTTTTTTTACTGTTTTAGTATGTTCCAGGCTCTGCCCCCCTCCTGTATTCAGTTCAAAGTTCATCTTTGTCTTAAAAGGACTCCTGTGGATTTTTGGAAAGAATTATTGTAAATGAACAGCAGTTACTTGCCCTTTAAAGCTCTGGTTTTGGAATCTGTCTCTTTTAGAAGAAAACACACCAGCTTTTTATATTAATTTAATGATTTTTCGTCATTTTTGGAAATATAAATAAACCGTAATATTAACAGTAAGTGTGCATATTTTACACACTTGAAGAATCCATTAGAAGCACAATGTGAAAAATGATTACAGGGTTCATTTATAGTAATGTTCCTTCTTGAAGGGCTTGATGTAATAAGGTGCAATCAGCAGAGCGCAAAGGTTTATCCGTTGGTGCGCATAGTTTTTTTGTTTGCAAACTGTACTCCTGATGTAGAAAGGCGTTTTCCGCACAAAATATGTGTAAAATTGTGTGCATTGCTTGAAAGCATTAGCTATTATCCTCCCAATGCAGAGAGGTGCACTGGCTTAACTCATGTTTTGTTAGTGCTGGAAATTTTATTCCTGGTCAGAAGTACAGTAAAGGTTCTATTGCTAGTGTCAGTCTAAAGGCAAAAGTAGCAGTTCTGGTGCTGGGACCTGTACTTAGGATATATATGCGCAAAAAGCATGTTTAATGCACACGCAGTATGTTTTCTGTGCATAAATATAATTTATGTGCACAACAATTTCTGCGCTGAAAACATTTTTGTGAGTGTTAATCTTTTATGCACACAAAACAAACATAAATCATTAAAACAAGCATAAAGTTTTCTGTGCATAAGTCTTGTTCAAGAGACTCTCCCTGCCACCTGAGTTACAATATGTGATCAGCCTGTGCTGAGAGGTTTGTTTTTTTTTTTTTAGCATTTGCGTTAAGAAACTGCACTAAATTTGTCTATAGTCTTAAATGTAGAGATTATTACATTGGACCTTAATTGGGACTAGCTCCTCTTACCCCTTGTCAGTCGCGTTCAAAAAAACATATTTACAGTACCTTGTTGAGTTTAATGATGAATTTCATTTCCTTGGGGGGGGGGGGGGGAGGAGGTACCTGTTATCTCACCCAAAAATGTTCTTTAGGATTTGTAATTAAAGAAGAAATAGTTAAAATGCTTTTTGCCTTCTCATGATTCCTGCAGATGTGCCCGCACACAAACCACACTTCTGAACATTGTCCTGCGTACCTGGGAATAACAGTATGTACTGTGTGTAAGAGCATGAATACTTTTACCCCTTTTACCCTATATGACAAGTACTCGTGTTGTCTACTTGCAGCAAAGAAGAAGGGTATTCCTGGAAGTGGGGGAAGGTACTTACATACTGTTTCCATTTTGTCCTGCTATACTAGTCCAATCCCAACTGGTGGGTTGTGTCCCCCCTATCAGCAGATGGCGGCCAAGCACATTGTTTTCTCAAGTGACATCATGCCACTAAGTGAGGCAGCACAAGAAAAATCCAGTATTTTCTGCCTCCAGCAGATGGTAGTACGAACTGGTGGTGCAGCAGGACTTGTTCTTGCTGGTGTGCCAGTTGTTCTGAGCCTAGAAACAGAGGTTCCCAGTCCTAGAGGGGACCTGGTAGATCTGGGTGGGTGTCTCCTCCTACTTTTCCTCCTTAACAAAAAAAAAAAAAAATAGAGAAAAAAGAACAGTTGTAAAGGAGAGAGAACATTCTGTAGTTTTTCTTTTGTTTCCTTTGGCTTGTTGAAGAATCCTAGTTTCTCTCTTGCCTTCTCTCTCTTCCCTGCTTCTCGGAGCTCAGGAGCTGAACATTAATTAAAAAAAAAAAAAAAGCTCTTTTAGACAAGGAAGCATCAGGCTTGCTATCTCTTTGGGAGAAATTCTTTGCCAACTGCCTGCAGGGTAAGTGGGCTTAGTTGGAGGGGCGTTCTGGAGCATCAGATTTGTTGGGTAACTGAGCCAAGGAGGTTTTCTGTTGGTAGCATGGACAAGCTCAGGAAAGGTTAATGCTGTGGAGCCTGCAGCTGCAAACGCTCCATGTCAGCCATGTGGCCACTGTGTTTGGTCTGCATCGCAGCAGGAGAAATCCTTGGTGAGTGCTTAACTGTCTTATAGGACGTTTCTACTCATTTTTTTGCCCACTCTGGGTCAGTGTAGCAGGGCTGCAGAGTTCGCTCCTGAATTTTTCAGGTTTTTACACCAGGCCTTTCATATACTATTTAAAGGCCTGAGGAAAAGCCTGCCTTGGCATTAGTCTGTCAGGGCTAATAGTGCAGCTCTGGTCCCATGCAAGCGCTCTTGGGTTTGAGGAAGAAGGGCTGTTTGCCCTTGGCTAACATTGGAGTCTGGGGCATATTTGAAGCGTTCTGTAGAAGCTAACTGTTGTCACCTAGGCACTCTGATGTCCCTAGCATTTTGGCTTTCCTTCAACAAGGACTAGACAAAGGGCTATTCTTGGGTTCCTTCAAGGTTCGGGTCACGGCTCTATCCTGTTACATGGGAAAGATTTGTGGAGTAGCGATAGCGATTCATCTGGACGTTTAGTTTTTGAGAAGTCAAGAAGTTGAGTCCTCCGTTTCAGTCTTTGGTTCCTCAGTGGGATCTTCATCTGGTCCTCAAGGCCCTAATCATTCCCAGTTTTTGAGCTACTGAAGCATATCTCCTTGAGGGATCTTATGCTCAAGACATCTTTTTTGGTGGCTATTTGCTCAATGCAATATGTTATCCAGATCCAAACCTTGTCTTGTAGGGATCCTTTTCTGGTTGCTGGCTCCGATTTTATGTTCTTTTGGCTAGTGCCTGCCTTTTTGCCCCAAGGTTTTGATGCCATTTCATCCAAACCAGCATGTTATCCTTCTGGCTTTCCTAAAGTCAGTGTGTCAGAGCGAAAACAGGTTTTTGTGATTTTTGGACATGCACAGGGTGGTTCTTCAGTATCTTGAGATTTCAAATTTGTTCAGGAGGGCTGATTGATTTTGTTCTCTTTGGGACTGCAGCCACATAAGGATGAAGTGGTATTCAAGGGCATGATTGCTCGTATTTGGACGACTGGTTGATTTGAGCCAAGTCTCAGGAAAAGAGCCACCTGGTGACACACAAGGTGATCTCCTTATTGCAGGAGTTTGATTGGGTGGTAAACCTGACCAAGAGCAAACTTCAGCCATCCCAGTCATTGATCTGGAGGTCCGGTTTCACATGGGACAGGACAGAGTTTTCCTATTGGAAGTTTGGATCCAGAGATTTGATGTCACAAGTGCGTGTTGATGAACACCATATGCCCGACCGGTGTGGTCCTACCTACAGGTACTCAGTTTGATGGCAGCTACCCTGGAAGTGGTGCCGTGGGCAAGGATGCATATGCGTCCTCTTCAGCGCTCTCTATCTCATTGGAACCCGCAGTCTCAGGATTATGTGGTTTGGCTCCACTTGCCGATGGAAATCTGCTCTTGCCTCCAATGGTGGTTGCAGGAGGATTATCTGAGAAAGGGGAATTCCCTTGTCCTCTCCGGTTTGGTTGGTACTCACGACAGATGCGAGTCTCCACAATTGGGGGGGCTCACTGTCTGGAGTTAATAGTCCAGGGGTGTTGGAATGCCAAAGCGTCCTGCTGGACCATCAATCACTTGGAGACCCAGGCAGTACGGCTGGCAAGCTTGCAGTTCAGCCACAGGCTGTGGAATAAAGCGGTTTATGTGATGTCGGACAGTGCAACGATGGTGGCCTATATCAATTGCCAGGGAAGAACCAAGAGCCAGCAAGTGTCTCAGGAAATAGATCAGCTGATCGAATGGGCGGAAGGTCATCTGCAAATGATCTCTGCCTCTCACATTGCAGTAAAAGACAACATAAGAGTGGATTTTCTCAGCAGGGAGAGTCTGGACCCAGGAGAGTGGGTGTTGTCAGCCAAGGCATTTCAGCTGATTGTGGATCTCTGGGGCTTTCCGTTCCTAGACCTGCTGGTGACATCTCAAAATGCAAAAGTTCCTCACTTCTTTTTTTTTTTTTAATAATTATTTCTTTATTCAGATGTTCCAAAATTAAAACATAATATAATAATGTATATTTCACATAATATAAGTAATCACAATGAGAGGCATTCATAATACATTTATCCAATAAACTAAGCATTCTCAATTTGTCTCTCATGTGAATCTATAATGTGGGGGGTTCTAATTAGCCATAAAATAAACAAAAAAAATATCAACCTATGAAGGAGTGATTTCTATTTAATTCTCTATAACCGATACTTCTGACATTTTTGGACTCCTTCCTAGACTGGTTTTATCCCTCAAGAAATTCTCCAGGTGTGATGGCTCATTAAAAGAGAACTTTTTTCCCTGGTAATTGACAAAACATTTTGAAGGAAATTTTAAATAAAAGGTGGCTCCAATTTCCAGGGTCTTGTTCTTTAACATAAGGAAGTGTCTTCTACGTATTTGCGTAGGTCTAGACACATCCGGAAAGACATACATTTTTTGGCCACAGAATGACAAATCCTTATTCTAAGAATTTTCCCAGTTCTATATCCTTATCCTTCTCCAGGGAAAAAGATACAAATAATGTTGCCCTTCTATTTATAATATCCGTAGATTCTTCTAAAAAGGTAGATATCCCTAAGCTTTTCTCCTCTAACTGCCCATTGTTATCACTAGGGCGCACTGGGAAATAATAAATTTTTGATACGACCGGTATGTCATTATCTTCATACGCTAAATTTTCTTTCAGAAATTTCAAAAACATTTCACTAGGTGACAGCAATCTAGTAATTGGGAAGTTAACAAACCTTAAATTTTAAATTCTCAATAGATTTTCTACATTTTCTATTTCAGTATGTAAGAAATTACAATCAATAATGCTCATACCCTCTCTCTCTTGAATATTCTGTATTTTCCCTTCTACTGTTTTTAGAGTTAGCTCTACTTCATTTAACCTTTTTCCTTGTTCCAATATAGACAACCTATTAACATTAACGAGGATAGAGAGTTGTTAACTTGAACTAGGTTAGAATCCAATTTCGTTAAAACCCTCCACAAATCCCCCATAGTCACATTGGCCGGGTCTACAGAATCAATCTGTGCTCGGTCTAAGGTAATTATTATATTACCTTCTTCTGCTTCTGTGGGCTGTGCTACAGCGCAGGAAGCTGGGTCAACAACAGTCAATGGAGATTGCATTTCCTGGGCACGCACATTTCCTGACGTATTCTCAGCTTGCTGGTCTTTTCCTGTGTTTCCTGGTGGTTGTGGAGGGGTCGGTTGGTTGCCTGGACTTAGTGAGGCATCTGAAATGCCTCGGATGGAGTCCATACATGGCGCTCCCTGCCGATTAATATGGGCGTCCATGGGACCAGTTTTCACTGTTGATGGCGATGAGGTGACAAAACGTGCCTTCCTTTTCTGACCCATAGATTGAGAACCATGAGGTATGTAAGACTTCCAAAACTTTATCCAGCCGGCTGCGGTCCTTCGCGGTCTAAGCCGCCCTCTGGCGGCACTGCGCGCCAACACCCCTCAGGTTTTGTAGGCCCGGTCCCTGGATGATGACGTCAGGAACGCTGGATCAGCTGGCTCCAATCGAGCTCAGCGCCGTTCTCACCACACTCTTAGAGGTAGGCTCTGCTGATTTTAATTGCAGTCTCTGCGTTCCTCACCAGGACGGCTCTCCTTCACTCCCTCTAGTTCTCTCTTAGGGCCCCCAAAAGTTCCTCACTTCTATAGTCGCAGGAGAGAGCTGTGGTCTCTGGGAATAGATGCTGTCATACAGGTCTGGCCAGAAGATTGTTTTATGCTTTTCCTCCATGGCCCTTGCAGGGAAAGATAATTCACAAGATTGAAGGTCACAGGGGGTAGTACTCCTGGTGGTGCCATACTGGCCCAGGTGTCTGTGGTATGCGGATTTGCGACGACTCCTGGTGGAGGCCCCCTTGGTCTTCTGTCGCACATGGATCTGCTTCAGCAGGGACTGGTTTTTCAAGAGGATCTGACTCTATTCTGTCTTACGGTTTGGCCCTTGAGAAGGCTCGCCTGTTAAAACGTGGTTATTCCTCTGTTGTGATTGCCACTTTACTCCACGCTCGCAAGTCCTCCTCTTCCTTGGCTTATGTGTGGGTTTGGAGAATTTTTGAGGCCTGGTGTGAGGAGTGAGGTGTTCTTCCTTGTTCAGTTAAGACCCCTTTCATTCTGGATTTTTTGCAGAACGGATTGAATAAAGGCTTGGCCCTTAATTTCTTGAAGGTGCAGGTTGCGGCTATTGCCTGTTTTAGAGGCCCGGTGAATGGTGTTTCCTTGTCATCTCGTCCTTATGTGGCCCTTTCTTTTGAAGGGAATGAAGCACCTTAGGCATCCCTTCAAGTTACCGGTTCCATTGTGGAGTCTTAATTTGGTGCTGAACTTTTTGGTGGGCCCTAGGTTCACACCACTGCATTGCCTTTCTTTATGGTTGTTGACTTTGAAGACTATGTTCCTGGTGGCTATATGTTCTGCACATCAGATTTCTGAGCTGCAGGCATTGTCGGGTGACTCAGGAGGCATTATTTATTTATTTATTTATTTTATTTTTAGCTTTTATATACTGATCTTCTTGCATTGGATACAAATCAAACCGGTTTACAATGAACAGTAAGAGCTTGCCGGTGGGCTTTATAAAGAACAGGATACAACTAAGCAAAACTTTAAGTAACATAGTGTGCAACTTAGGTAACAATTTAAAACTTAAATAATTTTTTAAACAAAACATAAATAATAATTTAAACAAATTGAAATCACATAGCAAAACGTTTATACAAGCGGTCGATTCAAGTACTTGGGCTAGGTTGAATAAAAGGGGGAGAGGAAGAGGAAGTGGTACCAAGGGTTTGCAAAGGACAGAGGGAGTCTGTGGATTACAGCTGCAGATGCATTACACCTGCATACTGTTCCATCCGTCTTGCCCAAGGTAGTCTTGGACTTCCATTTGAATCAGTCCATCTCTTTGCCATCCCTGGATAAGATCAGGGATGTGGAGGAGTTTCTCCTTTTGTGCTAATTGGATGTTAAGTGTCTTGTCGTGCGGTATCTGGAGGTCTCTGAGTCTTTTCGAAAGACGGATCGTCTGTTTGTTCTCCATGGTGGGAGTAAGCAGGGTGATCCGGCTTTGCGGGCTACCATTGCTCGTTGAATTATGGAGGTGGTCACGGCCACGTAAGTGGATGTTGGAAAGCTGTTGCCTACTCAGGTTGGTGCTCATTCCATTAGGGCTCAGGCAGTGTCATGGGTGGAGGTTAGTCTGTTGTCTCCCATCGATATCTGCCGAGTTGCGATGTGGTCCTTCTTTTTCCAGGTTTTATCATCTGGATGTGCAGGCCTGGGAGGATGCAGCTTTAGCACATGCGGTATTGACTGGACCGTGGGCAGCCTCCCACACTGTTGGGGAGTAGCTTTGGTACATCCCTCTGGTCATGAATCCATCTGTCTACATGCTAGGAAATGGAGAAATTACTTACCTGATAATTTTGTTTTCTTTAGTGTAGACAGATGGACTCAGCTTCCCGCCCACAGCTGCTGCATGAATGTGTCAATAGTCTTCTTGTGGGGCTACTTGTCCCAAGGGATTACTGGTATGTGTTCCTCCAGTCCTTAGCTTGGGGTACCTAGAATCTTATGTGAGTTCAATGTTTATGGTTGGTTGAGTACAGTTCTGGTTACCTGTTTTTAATCAAGTTTTTTGCTAGTCTGTCCACAGTTGCTTTTGAAGAGAATCCTGTCAGGCTGGGGTCACTGCAGGGTTATGTATACTGTGATGTCAACTTGCTCCATCTCCATCTGCTGGCAGGGGAGCATAAACTCACTGGTCCTGAGTCCATCTGTTTACACTAAGGAAAACAAAATTATCAGGTAAGTAATTTCTTCATTGCACTATATTGGGGAAGTGCAGATTTCCCACTAATGATTCAAATGCGAGAAAAACTTTGTATTGTCTGATTTAATTATTTGGATTTTTCTCTTGCTGATACACACTTATGTGCTCCAGATGGGTTACAGCAAGTAACATAAACCACAATTACACAAAATTTAAACAAATAACAAATAATTAAAAAAATTAGAAATAAAACTGACAAGAACAAACTGAAAATAATTAAAATGATGCAATAACTCCAGAAATTCCATAAAACCCAAATCCATTCCACTTCGCTCACTTGCATCCCAATAAAATCACAGGAGACAGATTACCCTACCAGATTCTATAGTCAATCATTAAAAGCTTCCTGAAACAAAAGGGCCTTCACCCTTTTCCTAAAAAATCAAGTTAAGTTTTAATGAATTCAAGACGGTACAGAAATTGTGAAAGAAGTTCAAAGTTTGATATCTCTGCTGGAAACGAGTCCATATCAAGTCTGAAGGCCTTTGCGGTGGGTGGGGGGAGGGAGGGAGGGAGTGTTTTCATGCTTAATGTTTCCGACAGAAAACAAATGCTGTCCAATAAACATAAGAACATAAGAAATTGCCATGCTGGGTCAGACCAAGGGTCCATCATGCCCAGCATCCTGTTTCCAACAGAGGCCAAACCAGGCCACAAGAACCTGGCAATTACCCAAACACTAAGAAGATCCCATGCTACTGATGCAATTAATAGCAGTGGCTATTCCCTAAGTAAATTTGATTAATAGCCGTTAATGGACTTCTCCTCCAAGAACTTATCCAAACCTTTTTTGAACCCAGCTACACTAATTGCACTAACCACATCCTCTGGAAACAAATTCCAGAGCTTTATTGTGCATTGAGTGAAAAAGAATTTTCTTCGATTAGTCTTAAATGTGCTACTTGCTAACTTCATGGAATGCCCCCTAGTCCTTCTATTATTCGAAAGTGTAAATAACCAATTCACATCTATTGTTCAAGACCTCTCATGATCTTAAAGACCTCTATCATATCCCCCCTCAGCCGTCCCTTCTCCAAGCTGAACAGTCCTAACCTCTTCAGCCTTTCCTTATAGGGGAGCTGTTCCATCCCCTTTATCATTTTGGTTGCGCTTCTCTGTACCTTCTCCATCGCAACTATATCTTTTTTAAGATGCAGCGACCAGAATTGTACACGGTATTCCAGGTGCGGTCTCACCATGGAGCGATATAGAGGCATTATGACATTTTCCGTTTTATTAACCATTCCCTTCCTAATAATTCCTAACATTCTGTTTGCTTTTTTGACTGCTGCAGCAACTGAGCTGACAATTTTAAAGTATTATCCACTATGATGCCTAGATCTTTTTCCTGGGTGGTAGCTCCTAATATGGAACCTAACATCGTGCAACTACAGCAAGGGTTATTTTTCCCTATATGCAACACCTTGCACTTGTCCACATTAAATTTCATCTGCCATTTGGATGCCAAATCTTCCAGTCTTGCAAGGTCCTCCTGTAATATATCACAATCCGCTTGTGATTTAACTACTCTGAATAATTTTGTATCATCCGCAAATTTGATAACCTCACTTATCGGATTCCTTTTCAGATCATTTATATATATATTGAAAAGCACCGGTCCAAGTACAGATCCCTGAGGCACTCCACTGTTTACTCTTTTCCACTGAGAAAATTGACCATTTAATCCTACTCTCTGTTTCCTGTCTTTTAACCAGTTTGTAATCCACAAAAGAACATCGCCTCCTATCCCATGACTTTTTAGTTTTCTTAGAAGCCTCTCATGAGGGACTTTGTCAAACGCCTTCTGAAAATCCAAATACACTACATCTACCGGTTCACCTTTATCCACATGTTTATTAATCCCTTCAAAAAAAATGAAGCAGATTTGTTAGGCAAGACTTCCCTTGGGTAAATCCATGTTGACTGTGTTCCATTAAACCATCTTTCTATATGCTCTACGATTTTGATCTTGAGAATAGTTTACACTATTTTTCCTGGCACTGAAGTCAGGCTCACTGGTCTATATTTACCCGGATCGCCCCTGGAGCCTTTTTTAAATATTGGGGGGATTCATTGGCCACCCTTCAGTCTTCAGGTACAATGGCTGATTTTAATGATAGGTTACAAATTTTAACTAATAGATCAGAAATTTCATTTTTGAGTTCCTTCAGTACCCTAGGATGTATACCATCCGGTCCAGGTGATTTGCTACTCTTTAATTTGTCAATCTGGCCTACTACATCTTCCAGATTCACAGTGATTTCATTCAGTTCGTCTGACTCATCATCCCTGAAAACCATCTCCGGAACTGGTATCTCCTCAACATCCTCATTAGTAAACACGGAAGCAAATAATTCATTTAGTCTTTCTGCAATGGCCTTATCTTCCCTAAGAGCCCCTTTAACCCCTCTGTCATCTATTGGTCCAACCGACTCCCTCACAGGTTTCTTGCTTCGGATATATTTTAAAAAGTTTTTATTATGAGTTTTTGCCTCTATGGCCAACTTCAATACAAATTCTCTCTTTGCCTGTCTTATCAATGTTTTACACTTAACTTGACAATGCTTATGTTTTATCCTATTTTCTTATGGGTAGAAATCCCATGTGTGTTGGGTAAGAGTATAATGGTCAGACTTGTTCACTGGACTCTAGATTGCATGTCTTGGTGGCATAGTTCTTTATCTTACTGTTCCTTGTAGCCATTACAAAATAATAGGGCACTCATAAGGAATAAATAGTTGGTAGCTATTGGTATGTGAAGAACTACAACTCCATGAGAACTACTTAGGTACCATCTTGTCCCCTCTATACATCTATGTGCTTAATGGAATAAATAATAGTTTGCTAGACTTTCATTCTGATTTGTTTTTTGTGTTTATAGTTAACTGGGAATTGAGTGAAAAAAACCTTATGCCTGAGGTCCTGAGAGCCATTTCTCACCTCCTACTAGCAGGGGCCTCTATGTGCTTTAGGGACTAGCTGATCAGACCTCCCAGATCCTGGGCCTGAACTTCTTACAGATGGCCATCTTGTTTCCTGTCCGGATGCACACATGGGGAAATACCTACAGTACCTGATTGTATTCCACTTTAAAGTGCCAAAAGATGGAATATAAGCACAATCCAGTAATATTGCTGCTGTTTTGGGCTGTAGCTGCCGCACGTGCAGCTTATCCCAGCGCTTCATTGCTGTTCCCTTGCCAATAAAGATCCTCTGTATTTAATCCTGTTTCCTACCCGTGGAAGAAAACTTTTCTACACTCAGGTGGGAACCTTAGATAAAGGCAGATTGCTGCCTGCTCAACTTTGAGAGATAATGAGAAGTCAAATCAAAAACCTAACCTATGCATTCTTTCTCCAGAATCATCCTTCTGTCCTTTGGAGTTTCTTTGAACAGTGTAGGAGGAAGTGAAGGGGTAAAAGTAGTAGGGGTGTGCATTCGTTTTTGCCGTATTGGCGATCCGCAACGTATATTGCCATATTCGTTATATACGTGGGGAGGCGAAACACATCGCGACTCCCCACGTATGTAACTTATTATCCGTTTAATTGGGTGTGCCCCGCGGCTCGCGTTTTTCTTCGACCTCCATTAGCTACTAGCTAGCTTAGGATTTTCACAAAATGGCAGCGCCCATGCCCTACATTCCGGTATCTATGACAACCTGTCTGACCCTTTCCTGTGAGTCACAGTGACTCACAGGAAAGGGTTGGACAGGTCGGCATGGATACCGGAATGTAGGGCATGGGCGCTGCCATTTTGTGAAATGCACTGAATGCAGCCAATCGCGCTGTCATTCAGTGCTCTCTGTCGATTTTACTGTTGAGTCAACACTATATAAAGATCAGCCTGAAGAGAGCCATGCATTTTATTTCCAACAATGCTGTGGGGAGGTGGGCTTGGTGTAAGAGGAGGCTGCACTGAGAGATAGGCTAGTTAAGGAAAGAAAAAGCTAATTATTCTTTATTTTGCTGCAGTGCCAGTGCCAGCTAGTCCTGTTTCTTTCAAGCTGTTTATTTAGGTGATCTGACTGAGAAGAGAAGCTTTGCCCGGGAGAGAAGCAGCTAGCACTCACCACCATTAGAGTGTTGTGGCTGGCTGGGAGAGATATATTATTTAAAAAAAAAAAAAATTCCAGCTTTGTTAAACTGAGTTTTTTTTTAATTCAAGTCACTTAGTCTGTCTATGCACTGGTCTTCAGTGGGTAGTGGTTAGTTACTGAACCTAATTATTGGGTGGGTTTGTGCAGTCAAGTGCCCAGGGAGTCTGCCTCTTTTGTGCTTACAAGCAAGCAGCTTCTGTATGCACACCACACACATTAGTGCACAGCCAGGCACCGTGATAGTGGGCAGTGGTAGACACTGCTCAGTGACATTAAATCCATAATGTCAGGGAAAGCTAGATGTAGTCGAGTGATTGGGACTGGCAGAGAAGGCACTTCAAAAGACACTAGTGCAATACCACCAGTACAGTTTAAAAGGCACCTGTCGCAATCTAAACTCTTTGTAGGGGCTGGCAGTTCCATCCCGAAAAAAATGAAATCTGACCATGATGCATCGCCATCGCCACCACATGTTTCTGGCCCTATGGTTTTGGAGGTGAGGGAAGGGGAGGCAGAGTCATGCCAGACAAAATGTAGACTCCCAAAAGCAGCAGGGGGACAGAAGTCTCAACTAACACTTAGCGTTGACAAGGTAGCACAGTCACTGTTTGCTTCTGATTCAGATGAAGAATCTTCTTGTGTGGGAATCTCATCAGAAACGGAAGAAGTAATAGGTGAAGAATCTTCGGGAGGATCAGTTAGTCCTGTCTTAGCCTCCACTTCAGTGCAGCAGGGGAGAGATGAAAGTGATGAGAAGGAGGAAGAGCAGTCAGCACAGGCACAGAGGGTGACTGAGGCTCCCCCTGGCATTGCTTCTCAGGGTGCACCCACTACCTCAGCTCCAGTGGCAGCTTCCACCCCCAAGGCTTTAGAGAGGGGGAGGATCACGAAAGACTTCTGCGATCTGGAGCCACTTTAAAGTGACGGAAGACCCGTGTTTTGCTCTGTGTAATTACTGTGCCAGGGATATTAGCAGAGGCAAGCAAATGGGACATCTATCTAATTTTGGCATGAACCATCATATGAAGAGGCAACACCCAACAAGATTACTGCCATCTGGGGATGGTGGCAGTACCAGTCGGGGGACCCCTTCCAAGCAGTGTGCAGTGGTTGAAAAGCAGCAGAGTCAGCCCACACCCTCATCCCCTTCTAGCAGTCAGGTGGCAGGTCAGCAACCCCCTGACATGTGGCAGAAGCAACAATCCACCATGGAGAAAATGGGGTGGAATGCGGTAACGCTATCCCGGGGTAGGAGGCAGGCAGCCTCAAAAGTTGTAACCAGGACCATTGGGGAAATGATTGCCCTTGATGACCAGCCCTTGCAGTTAGTGGAGAATGTGGGTTTCGTGTGTTTTCTGAAGGTCGTACTTCCAAATTACAAAGTCCCCTCCAGAACCACATTTAGTAGAAATGTCATACCCAGCCTGTACAAACAGTGTCACAGTCGCATGCAAGCGCTGCTAGCTAAGGCAGAGGGGAGAGTGCATTTCACCTGCGATATCTGGACCGCCATGAATGCTGCACACTCTTAACTCACTCTGACAGGACACTGGTGGGACATGGCTGAGGCAGGGGCAGCCAGCAGCTCTATTACTGAACAAGTATCAGGGTGGAGGTGGGCTTTACTGCACACCCACCTGACGGACCAGGCCCATACTGCAGCCAGTATTCTAGCATGCATCAGACAGATGCTGGAGGGCTGGCAACTATACCAGCAAGACAGGGAAAACTCAGGCAGGGTTCTTTGTCACAGACAATGGTGCAAACATGGTTAAGGCAATAAACGATGGGCGCTTTAAGAACATGAATCTTTAATCACCACAATTTCAATAATAGTCATAATCAGTTCCAATGGATAAAGGATCTCAATGTTAATGATGGCGACTCCAAACCGTTCAGAATGACAGCGTTTAAATTGATCCCCCGACACGGTCCCGTGTTTCGCCAGGCTGCGTCGGGGGGGACCAAGGGTATATTTAAATCTTTACAGAGATACCCGGGCTCCGGGTATCTCTGCTGGTGATACTTGCTTACGTGCAAGGTTTTCTGCTCCTTCTCAGTTTGGATTACGCTTTAAGAACATCCAATGTTTTGCACACACTCTGCATCTGGTAGTGAAGTCAGCTCTGGGGTTGGATTCCAATGACAAAGAGAATCAATACCTGTATAGGTTAATACAGAAGTGCAGGAACATAGCAGCACACTTCCACAGAAGTGTCAAGGCGGGGTAGGTTCTCTGACAAAAACAGACTGATTTGGAGATGCTTCACAAGCGTCTCATTCAAGACATTGCCACCCGGTGGAATTCCACCTTTATGATGCTGGAGAGGTTAGTGGAGCTGCAGACACTCCTTCATGAACTTTCTGGTACAATGGACATAGGTGTGCAGAATCCCCTAGGGCAGTGCTTCTCAACCCTGTCCTAGGGACCCCCCCAGCCAGTCGGGTTTTCAGGATATCCACAATGAATATGCATGAGAGAAAATTTGCATGTTACGGAGGCAGTGTATGCAAATTTTCTCTCATGCATATTCATTGTGGATATCCTGAAAACCCGACTGGCTGGGGGGGTCCCCAGGACAGGGTTGAGAACCACTGCCCTAGGGCATCATGATTGGTTGGTCATGAGTCAGCTGGTAAAAATCCTGCAGCTCTTCAAGGATGTCACGGAGGAGCTGAGTTACAGAAGTGCCACCTTGGCTGACATCATCCCTATAGTTCATCTCCTGGATGAACGTTTGGAGGCCTTTAAACAGGAAGAGGGAATGACAGTTGAGGTGCTGGATTGTCTGGACGTTTTGCAGCAGCAGGTGATAGAGAGATTAAGACCTTTAACAGAACAGAACACATACATGCTCATCACAGTCTGTGATCCCCGTGTGAAAGGAAAACTCGCTCTACAGTACGATTGTCTCTTATTGGTGAAGGACCTGCTGTTAGCAAAGGTCCGTGAACAGGAGCGCCATAGGCAGAGACAGATTAAACTTGAAGCAGAGGTGGAAACAGCGGGCACTTCAGAGAGTTGTGCTGCTAGCCCAAGCAGGAGCAGCACTGTGTCAGCGACAGATAATACCTCCTCTTCCACTTCAGAATGCCCAAGGCATGTTGCCCATAAAAATGTATCTGTTGTGCGACAGGAGAGAGAGAAAGCTGCTGGCATGAGTGACTCTCAGCCCACCCAAGCAAAGGAGACACCAGCACAGCTGTCAGTGACACGGTATCTCTCAGAGCCGATAGAGAACATGCAGACAGATCTGCTGGCATATTGGGCACACAAGTCCACTGTCTGACCACACCTAGCCAAAGTGGCTCAGCGATATCTGTCATGTCCACCAACCAGTGTGCCCAGTGAACATGTCTTTTCAATGACAGGGGATATCATGAGCCCTCACCGCTCAAGGCTGGCACCAGAGTTGATGGAAATGCTAGTGGTTTTGAAAGTAAACCTGCCTTTGCTTGGGTTTCCAAATTTTCCCTGTGAATGGCAAGATGAATGAAAGCAATTGAAAGCCTTGCAGCAGCTCCAACTGCCTCCTATGCTTCAGATAATATAAGCACTGCAGCACATGTACCTGACCTCAAACGCTGTGCCTGACCGTCCACTGTCCAGGCCTTATGTTCCTACAAGGGTTCGACTTAGATTGTAAGCCCTCTGGGGATAGGGAAATACCGACAGTACCTGAGTGTAATCGACTATGAAGTGCTGGAAACATTTGAAAATAGCAAGATAAATAAATAAAGACAAAAAACCTGCTGTGTCTGTCTATCCAGGGCTTTTGTCCCTAGGTGGGATTGACTCTGTCCTTGATTGCTGTGCCCTTGATGAACAGCCCTTGCAGTTAGTGGAGAATGTGGGTGTCAAGTGTTTTCCAGGCCTTATGTCCCTAGGTGGGATTGACCTCTGTCCTCTATTGCTGTGCCTGTCCGTCCAGGCCTTGTGTTCCTACAAGTGTTTAACCTCGATTGCTTTGCCTGTTCGTCCAGGCCTTATGTCCCTAGGTGGGATTGACCTCTGTCCTCGACTGCTGTGCCTGTGCGTCCAGGCCTTGTGTTCCTACAAGTGTTTGACCTTGATTGCTTTGCCTGTTCGTCCAGGCCTTATATCCCTAGGTGGGATTGACCTCTGTCCTCTATTGCTGTGCCTGTCCATCCAGGATTTATGTCCCTAGGTGGGATTGACCTCTGTCCTCGACTGCTGTGCCTGTCCGTCCAGGCCTTGTGTTCTTACAAGTGTTTGACCTCAATTGCTTTGCCTGTCTGTCCAGGCCTTGTGTTCCTAGGTGGGATTGACCTCTGTCCTCGACCTCTGTGCCTGTCCATCCATGCCTTACATCCCTACAAGGGCTTGACCTCTAACGCTGTGCCTATCCGTCCACTGTCAAGGCCTTACATCCCTACAAGGGCCTGACCTCTAATGCTGTGCCTGTCCGTCCAGGCCTTACGTCCCTACCAGGGCTTGACCTTTAACGCTGTGCCTGCCTGTCCAGCTTGGAGCTAGGATATAGTTTTCATGACCTTCATAATACGGGCCATTTTCCCTAGATGTTTCTTAGTTGCCACATTAATGTTTCTAGTGCTATAGAAAACTGATGGTAGTTGTACTCTAGTTCATCCTCTGTTTTCCCATTGTTTACAGGGGCACTGTAGGGTACAAAGTCAACATAGGTTGATATTATAGATTTGGACTTGAGTAGCAGTTTTCTTATTTCTGAGAGCTCTTCAAGTTCCTTTGTCATCAGCTGAAGTGCATAAGTACAGTCAGTAGCTTCTGGGTATTCACTAGACGCCAACGGAAACACCCCACTCTAGGGTCGAACCCATTCTAGGGAGCCCTTTCCTGCCCAAAGGAAAGGGAACTCTCTCCTGGGCCAGCCTGTCTTGCCCCTATCAGCTTTCTGCCACTCTGCCTTGCTGCCATACACCAGACGACTCACTTAAATCCTTGTGGTGTTCTTGCCACTATCATGGTTCCTCAGTGTGTTGGTGCTACTCTTTCTGCTTGCTATGTTCCCCCTTCATTGTGCTGTAGGATGTCAATGCCACTTGTCTTGCCGCTTTGCCTGTCGTGCTGCCTTCAAGGGTTCATGCATCTGTTATCGGTGCTCTCTTTTGAAGCTGTGGTGTATTTTTGACACTCTCGCTGCTGCTTTGTGCCTCTGTTAAAGCACTCTTGCCACTTCTGGTACCCCTTTGCTCCTTTACAGTGCCTTAGGCTATTCATGCCACTTTGGTGCAACTTTGCCACAGTCTAAGTACCTTGGAGCTCTTTTGTTGTTCTGATGATTGCTCCCCAGAAGTTTCATCAAAATTGATAATAAAACCCCAATTCTGCAGCCAAAAATAGGCTGGAAATCCTTCCCCCATTGACTTTAATGGGAACCGGAAAACGAATTCACATATTAAAGTATCGGGGCGCCATATGTCCGAATACATATCACGAATGCAACGAAAATTTTCTGGCTGCACATCCCTAAAAAGTAGCATAGAGGATGAGCAGTTAGAGCAGCCCAGTTTGTCTTACAGAGTGTCATGTCATATCTTCTTTCTGGAAGTGTGACTTGCAGAGCAGAGGGACTTATCCCGGCTGGCCGTGCAGTGTGCTTTCTTGATTTATTCATAGAACCTGAGAACTGCTAATGCTTGGATAGGTTGGTGATGTGCCAGCTCTTTGAAAAAGTAATTGAATTAAGAAGGATTGCCAGCATCCCACTGTTAATAACTTCATAAGGAAGCAGGAAGTTGAAGTTTAATTTACATGAGTTGAATGAGTCATATCAGTGGTAACCAATCTCCTGTTGTGCCTTTTGTGCTTTGCCTATTTTTAAATTGTGAGCCATTTGGTCCTATTTGTGGTTTGTAATTCCTTGTGCTGTCATGGGCTGTTTGAAAAACAAGAACATTTCATAATACTTTCACTGTCTGAGCTGCCTTTCTTAATGAGTAATATGCCTGCACTTGATATCTCTGCAAGAAAGTCAATTATTTTGCAAGTGTTTTGAACTTGGTGTCTATTGATTATTGATTGCGCTCTGATTCGTAGGATGATATTATAGGAAAATACCGTATTTTCCGGCATATAAGACAACTTTTTAACCCAAGAAAATCTTCTCAAAAGTCGGGGGTCATCTTATACGCTGGGTATCGTCTTATAGGGCACACCTGCTCTCTTACCAGTTTCTCTCAGTCACACACACATGCTCTCAATCAAATGCATTCTCTCACTTACACACAGGCTGGCTGTCTCTTTCTCTTTCTCTCTTTCACCCCCCCCCCCCCCGAGCACAAATAGTAGCTGCAGCAGCTTCCTCCTCCAGCCCCCGCAGGCCAAGAAAGAAGAAACCCATCGGCCGCGGGAGGCTCATGCTGCTGTCTCCTTTCCCGATTACCAGCTCCTTTGACTGCTCGAGGCCGTTCCTGCTGTCGCCGCTGCAATTTTTTCATTCAGCACGGCTTTCTCCTTCCCGCGCACCGCACTGCCGTTGCCGCTGGGCTATCAGCACGTTCAAGCCCAGCGGGAACGGCAGCGGTGCAAAAAAAAAAAAAAAAAAAAGCTGTGGCATCCACGGCTGGCCTTTTCTTCTTCCCGCCCCCCCCCCCCCCCCCTTTGAACCGGAACAGGAAGTGATGCGCGGGAAGAAAGAGCCGTGCCGCGTGAAAAAATTGCAGCGGCGACAGCAGGAACGGCCCCGAGCAGTCGAAGGAGCTGGTAATCGGGAAAGGAGACAGCAGCGTGAGCCTCCCGCGGCCGATGGGTTTCTTCTTTCTTGGCCTGCGGGGGCTGGAGGAGGAAGCTGCTGCAGCTACTATTTGTGCTCGGGGGGGGGAGTGGAAGTGAGAGAGAGAGAGAGAAGCAGCCAGCCTGTGTGTAAGTGAGATAATGTATTTGATTGAGAGCATGTGTGTGATTGAGAGAAACTGGTCAGCGAGCTCGTGTGTGAGAGACAATGAAAGTGACTGCTCAGAGAGATGACTGATGTGTATGTGAGTGTGAGAGAGAGAAAAAGCATGGAAGTGAGAAATCTGGGTATGTGAGAAAGCATGGGAGTAAGAAGCCTGATTATGTGAGAGAGAGCATGGGAGCGGGAGGGCTGGCTGTGTGTGTGTGTATGCGCGTGCATGAGAGAGAGACTGGTTGATAAGGTGACGGTGTGTGTGAGAGAAAGAGACTGGTGTGTGTGAATGTGAGAGAAAGAATGTGATTCAGGGAATGAGAAGCCTGTGCACGTGGAGAGCAAGCATGGAAATGAGAGAGAGACTGGTGTGTGTGTGTGTGAGAGACAGAGAAAGTGATTATGAGAGTGAGAAGCCCGTATATGTACGGTAAGCAGAACACGGGAGTGGGAATCCTGTGTGTGTGTATGGCATGAGAGAAACTGTTCAGGAAGGTGTCTGGTGTGTGTGTCAAAGACTGTTTGGGAAATGATTGGTGTTTGAGAGACAGAAACTGGTCATGGGGGCATGACTGGTATGGTGTGTGTGTGTGAGAGACATGGGCCCTAAGGAAGAGGAAGAGGAATAGGAGAGCTGCTGGAGGGGGTAAGGAAAGGTGGCTTTTTAAGTTTATTTTTCTTGATTGACTGCCATTTTAATTATTTAATATTATGTGATGTGTCTGCTTTTTTGAAATATTTTATTGGTGTTTCGAGAATGTTTAATAGTTTTTATGAGTTTTTAATTGTTGGATGTTATTCTGTTCATAGCTGTTTTGAAACATTTATTCTGCTTATTAGTATAGTTTTACAATTATTTATGTGTGGGGATCTATAGCTGCTTGCTAGTTCTGTTTTCCTAATAAGAGGTATATTGGTTTTTAGGGCCTGATATACGGTATTTGTAGTGTTGCCTTTTCATAGATAGGGTTGCTCCTGTTTGAGTGTAAAATTATTTTTTTTCTTAAAAATATGTATAAAAAAGGGGGGGGGGGGGGTGTCGTCTTATACGCCGGAAAATACGGTAGTTTTTTTTTTTGTGCTCCCTGAACCAGCACACATGGTAATATTAGTGTACTGTAGACAAGCACAAGAAATGACATCACTGGACAACATATGTGAATGAAAAACCAGCTGCACAGTCAAACTATAAAGCTGAAATGTCAACAAGGCATTCTGGAATTGTCATTTACTGTCAGAGCTAAATGTTATCAAGCCTCTGTCCTCCTGCTCAGTTTCTTTTCTTCTGTTTGGCACTCATCAGGGAGCTGCTATTCTTAGCAACTCTTTTTAGTCCTTTCATCATGAATGCACTTTATTATATCTTTCATTCTACTCTAGTCATTCCTTGCCGTTTAGATCCACCTTTTTGAAGCTGCGTTTAAACCTTAGTCCTGATTGTCTGGTTTTAGCCTCATTAACTAATTTTTTCTTTTCTTTTTAACCATAGTCTTAGTTTATGAAAAGCCCTAAGACTCTTGTCCTATATATGTTTGTTTTATTAGATTGTAAGTTCTATTGAGCAGGGACTGTCTTTTTTTTTGTGTCTTTGTACAGCACTGCCTATGTCGTGTAGCCCTATAGGAATGTTAAATAGTAGTAGTAGTAGTAATTTGTGTCTCGTCTGGTAGCCATCATGCATACCCTCCCTCCTAACTTTTTACCATCCATTTTTTTTTTTTTAAATCAGGAAGCCATATATATATTTTACCCCATTCTCTCATCTGTCAGTCATCATAGCGCTGTCATGAGTCACCCTCTGTTCTTTGACCTGGGTCAGGCCAAGGTCCATCAAGCCCAGCAACTGCCAGTGGCCAATCCAGATAATAAGTCTTCAGCAGATCCCTAGAAGTACATATTTTTTTATGTGTAGAACTCTGTATGTAAATTGTAATCCACAAAGAATCCTGGAGATTTGCAGAATATAGTAAATGTAAATAAATAGCCTATGTGTCAAAACAAGGATTGTCGTCCTCTCCCATGGCTGGATGCAGTTACTCCAAGAATCCTTTTTTAAGGTGCGCTTTGACTACCACATGCTGTAATAAGACCAGAACTTCAGCTCTTTCTTTAATTTGCTTAGAGTCACAAAGACTAAAAGGTTGCAGAGCCCATCTAGTCTTCCCATTTTGTTTTCCCGTTGCCATATCACAAGACCCCACATAACCTCAGATTTTTATCTTCACTTCCTTACAAATAAGGGTTCTCCCATTCTTTAATTCTGTTACTGCTTTTGCCTCCACCTCCACTAGGAGGCTGTTAATGTATCCACCACCCATTCTATGAAGAAATAGTCCCTTCCCATTTTACTTTTGCCTAATCTTATTGTCACTAGCATGATTATTTCATAACAACATAGTAAATGACGACAGATAAAGAAAAAGTAGACCAATTCAGTTTGTCCGGCAAAGTGTTTAGTGTTGTAATTGCCACTCCATGCATGTTCTAGAACTTTCTTTCCACTGAACAGTACTATCCCCTTGTGTATTTGTTTATATCAGCTATGAGATATTTGAATCTCTCATTTCTCGCTTGTCCTTCATTCCTCTAGGCTAGGGTGTAAGTATTTAGGTCCTTAAGTCTCTCTTAGAGCTTATGGTGCATTTTTGTAGCCCTTCTCTGGGCTGCCTCGGTATTGTACTGGGGATGCAGCCTCTGGCGCTGGGCATAGTACTACAGATGAATTCTCAGCAATGGTGTGTACAGAGGCATAATAACCTTTACTATTTATTTTTTGGTAATACCTATTCCAATGCACGCTAATATTCTAAGTCTCTATGACACTGCCTTCTCACTCTGCTTTGTGACCCTGATGTAGATATGATCTCTCCAAGATCTCTCTACTGTTTTTGTGGCACATGAATACCTCACTCCCCATTGTTGGGGATTATAACCTCAACTGGGAATGTCACCGAGTGCTTAAGTGAAGTGGTTCCCAGCCCTGTCCTGGAGGCACACCTAACCAGCCTGTAATAAATATGTATGAGGTAGATCTGCTGTGGTGCATGCTCGCCTTACACATATTCATTGTGGCCATCTAGAAAACCAGATAAATTAGGTGGATCTCTAAAACTGGGTTCCATAAAAACCCAGAAGATGACAGAGCAGGAAAATCATACTATAGATTTTCAAATCTAACACACAGAGACTGAGGTCTCCACCAAGTGGCCCTAGTCCCCAGTCTTTAATTTTAGCCCATCTATATTGCAGGCTGTGCCATTCAATGTTGCACCTCCCCCAAAGGCTTGCAGGAATAGGCAGTCTGTTAGGTACAAGGGGGGTTAGACCATGTGACTAGGAAGCAGTGTGGTTTTGTTTTCAAGAATGTTTGTGTGCTCTCCGTAGTTAGGCCCTCAGTCTAGCAAAGGAAGGGAGAGACACTGCCCTGCCAGTTCCTGGTGAAAGACTGGAGGGAAGAAGGAATTAGGTAAAGTGTTTCCTTTTTTTCTTACATGAGGTTTACGATTTTTTATTTTGACCTTCCACCTTCTGGGAGGCTGTCAACCCCCTCTCCAGAGGTGCAGGCGGGAATCTGTACACCTTCTCATTCCTACAAGAGGAGGTTGCAGAGACCTATGAAAAAGTATTTTGCCAGATTGAATTTCTGTCTTTGGGAAGGAAGTATTTTTTTACTAAGCCCTCTTTCTTGCCCCGATCTGGATTGTAGCATCTGCTCCAGAATCATTCCTTCTGTCAGAAAGGTCAGTGAGCTATTCTTTTGAAGAGGAGACCATCAGGAGACCACAACTGAAGTTTCCACCCTGGGACACCAAACCCAGGCAGGTGAAGATCGGGAGTGCCCTTCTGTAGTCAGGTAAGGTTTGGGACAAGGGACATCTGCCTTGGTTAGTATAGCCCAGCCCCTTGGGACAGACATTCATTCCTCACCATGGATGTTTCAGTCAAAAGGGATATTTCCACAGAGGGATACATCATTTAAACTTCTGGTACATCAAAGGCAAGGAATCCAGATGTATTTGGACATTTTATTTACCGTATTCATTTTAATGATTTTGCTAAAATCAATATCAGTAAATATTATTTTGAACACCCATCCATTGTTTTGTCCAGGTACCTGTCCTGAAGAGCAAGAGTATCACACCAGTTTCCCTTGCTTGGGCCACAAAGGTTATCCTTCAACCCCACTGAGAGAATCCACCCCGGGGGGGGGGAACAGAAGAGCTAGCCCATGTAAAGAAATTCTTTTATGCCCCTTTGGAATCATCTCTATTTCCCAAAAAATGGTTACATACATTTGGTATTTTCAAGCAAATATTTGCCCACAGAAAATGCAGGTGCAAAGACTTTGGGTCCATTGTACCCCAGGACAATTTTCAAAGACTGTACCCAGGGGCTGTTTGAAAGTTACCCCCATAATGTTTATGCCAAGGCCAGGTGCTTAGCTTCTACTTATTGCTGCTTTAATATTTTCGTGCTTGTATTTTTAGTGCTTATTTTCTTTGGCATATTTATATCCTGGGTTCACTTTTGGCCTTTGTTACTGTTCTGGTATTTGTGTTTTTCTGTAACATGCAAAGGAAAAAGAAATATAAATACAAGCACACAAGAATGTAAAATATGTAGGTAACAAATAACATTTTTCTTTTTGCTGTAATGTTCTACATTCCTTGAAAACATTTCTTGTATCCAAATGTCTTACATAAACGGCAGTAGAAAGACAGATGATGCTTTAAAACTGGCATCTGTAAATGATAGGCTGTGGGAGTTTGTATATTTAACACTGATAGAAGAAAGATCCACAAGGTGTGTGAAGAAATATTTTACTCGACCTAGGGAGATCCTTATCCAGTAAGCCAGCAAGCAGACACGTTATCCGGCTGAAGTTAGCCAGATAACTTGTCCTGGATATTTAACTAAATAAATGTCCTGCCGAATATACTCTCCTAAAGTTATTTGGCTACCTTTAGCCAAATAACTTTAAACCTTACCGGCTGTATTTCAATATAACCACTTAGGTTTAAACCAATCAGAGTACGTGTTATCAGATGAATATAGCTAGTTAAGACTAAAGTTAACATATAGCCTGTTAAGTGGCTGCAAAATAATGAGAAAAAAAAAGTTTATGGGCCTTCAGGCCTGAATTTGCAATGCCTGACTCACAAAACACTTTGAAATAAGTTTAGGATAGCACCTGATTTACCCACCTCCCCTTAACTACAAAAGAAAAAAAAAAAGAGGAAGCAGCCATTGTGTCCTGAGGCAGCTGCCCACCCCACCTTCACCCACTCGCAACCTCTCCTGTAGCCTCTGGATGCTCCAAATTCCCAGCTGGGAGCACAGTCGTATCTTACCCACCTTTGGCTGCTACTAGTATTGCTGATAATAACTCTGGAAGCTTTAAAATTATAGCATTACTGTCAGAGCAGATTCTCATAGCCGTGTTATCATATGCTTCCAGCTTTGCTGTCCCAGCAGCCCTGGAAATGGCCAGGAGTGAGATAAGATACTATCATGCAGGGTAGCAGGGCATTCTTCATTGAAGCCTCTCATAAAGGACCCTAGAGAATTATGGGATTTGGTTAACTTAACTAATGAAAGCTGCCTTTGAATCACTTAACTCTTGTGAACTTGAGTATTTTACCTGGAAGTGATATTTTTGATGGTGGTTACTTTAGTCCATAGAGTTTGATGCACTCTGGGAATATGCAAAATTTGTTCAGAATTTCCTGCATCCTTCCAGTGCAGAATTTGTAAGAGCCAACTTGCACAAGTCTAGCAATCTAAAGAGCTGGCTAAAAGGAGCTAGTGTAGCTGTCTCTGATTGATGAGGAAAATGTCACAAACCTGCGGGAGAAAGGAGCCTAGCACTATCATCTTCTTGCACCCTGTGGCTTTCGGAAAGTACGAGCTGTGCATTGTCTGAACTCCTGCACTATCCCCGCAAGACTTTGACAACAGAATAGGATTTTGGGCAACATGTGGCTCAATCTCTGAGAATTGTGCATTGCAGGAAGAAGACCAGCTTTCCCAGGGTGCGGCAATATGAACACACTAAAAACGTGCGCACAATCACCTCTCCTGGGTGGCCAATGCAATAACCCAAATGAGATGTTGCACTAAAAAGGACGCACTAAGCATAAATTGTGTGTCCCTAGCGCGTCCATGGCATCGGGCGACCAGGAGACATGGCTGTGCGCGGGTTATGAAAACAGACATTCAATTTATGAGCATCCATTTTTTCCCGCGGCAGCTATTTTACCGGCACAATACGCATGCACAATATACACGGCCTGGAGCGTGTATATTGTGGGTGTATATTGTGCACCCCCAATTTTTTTTTTTTTTAACGTGAAGACTTTTTTTTTTTTTTTTGCATGTTGCTGTTTCTGTGGTTCTTCCTACTTAGTATCATGACAATACTAAGTAGGGGAAACCACAGAAAAGCATTTTTTTTGTTTTTAACTTTAGCCTTTGACATATGGTTAAAATGTGCACCTTAGGGCGCATGGGGATTTGAAGTCACATTTTGGACGCGCTGATCTCCTTATCGCATCGGGGGTTATGGACGTGCATCCAAAATTTGCGTTAAGCTGTGCAGTAGGCTGGACGCACTTTATTGCATTGGCCTGAATGTGGATCAGTGAGCAGAGGATTAGAGAAAGGGGAATAATTCCTGGTAGAATGACAACTGGGAGAGGCAGGTGGGAGTGAGAGATGAGCTGAAGATCAACAATATTGGCGGGAAGGGGGAGCAAAAATTGGGGAGATGAGCTGGGGGAGGAGAGAGAATGTTGGAGGGCACAAGTTGAGGAAAGAGGGGAGAAGTCTGCTGCCAGATGGTTAAGGCTTTTGATGTTCATGGATTTTAATTTGGTAAAATCCAAAGTGTCTTAAGAAAAGCTACAGGCAGGACCAACTTCGTTCAACTGCTGTCATTTGTAGCAACAGCCACAGACACTGTTATGTTGCTACAAATATTGGCAGCAGAGCAAGAAGTTAGCACTGCCTGCAGTTCAGAGCTCCCCTGTGAATCCCTGGACTGTTAAAGTAAAAAATCACTGAAAACCAGAAGGTCTGGTTAAGGTGCACTATTTCTGTACTCCTGGAGAAGTCTGCACCAAACCTAAAAAAAAAAAAAGTTTGTATCTTCAAATAAGAACTTTTTATTGTTTTGGAGTTTTAATTAATTACTATTTAGTGATTATATTGCATTTTTTTGATAAATACATATACCAAATTTTAAATGTTTGTTCACAGAATTCCTCCCCAGGAGTAACTTATCCATGTAATACCAGATGTATTTAAAGCAGGGTGATGCTTTCCATTCATCCTAAATGACTACCCTAAGGAAGAGGTGAGCTTCCACCTTAGCCCTTTCAGCATTATTTCTCTTCATGCTCATAAGGGAGAAGTTGCATTTGCATGTCATACATTGGGTTGCAGAATGCTCTAGTCTTCTATTTAGAGTAGACTAAAACCTTAGCAAGTCCACTTAGTTTTTTTTTATTTTTACACCTACAGACCTGGAGTTCCCAGAGGAAAATGCATCATTTGTAATTGGCTAGCAGATTACATTTCTTATTGTTACTTCTTTAAAGGATTAACCTTAAAATGCTCTGTGAGAGCTAGTGCATTTCATTGATGAATGCCACTCTAAGGTCAGCGTTTTTGGAAGAGATTTTCAAAGCTGCAGTATATAGGTGCTGATGCAATATCGTGCGCTCAGGCTTGCGCACAGCTTAACCAGTGATTGGGCGCACGTTTTGGATATGCTAGGCTAACACCCAATAGGGGGATTAGTGCATCCAAAACGTGCTTCCAAACTCACACGTAGCTAATAGCGCTCATCACATGTAAATGCCATGTAGATGAGGCTATTAGCTATTATCCCTGATGCAAAAAAAATTGCTGTGCACCAGACACGCATTTTTTAACATAGTAAATTTAATGCCAGCCCCGAGCTGGCATTAAGTCTTGCCACATGTAAAGGGGTCACTCAGACAAAAAATCCTGCTTTCTGTGGTGCCTCCTACTTTTAGTATCATAGCGATACTAAGGAAGAACCACAGAAAGAAGCTACATGAAAAAAAAAAAATCTTGATGACAGCCAGCTTGGGAAAATGGACGATCAATTTACCAGCGTCAGTTTCCCTAACCCGAAGCTGTGCGCACACCCATGTCTGCTGGGCGCTCGATGTCAAGGACGCGTTAGGGCACACAACTGATCCCTAGCGTGTCCTTTCTGGCGCGGGCACCTCATTTCCATACTGCATTGAGCACCCAGGAGACCTGGCTGTGAGTGCATTTAAAAAAAAAAAAAAAAAAAAAAAAGGGCACCCAATTTGGACGCACGTTTTTACGCGTGGCTTATTGCATCGGCCCCCTAGTTTGGTCCACACACTCGCCAAAAACATGGCTACCTTGATACTCTGCCCCATCAGGCTTCAAGAATTGACTTACTAGTGCTAGAAGATGCATCACTGGGAGAAGTTCTTTTATCATTTTCTATCATTGCTAATAGTTAAACTAAGTGGTAACTGGTTGTGGTTTCCTTTTGCACACATTTTCAAAGTTTTGTCTAGATGCAGGTCACATGACCTGTATGTGAGACTCCATTCAGCTTTGCTAGTGGAGAACAAACATTACAGGTAAATAACTTTCCATTCTTTCAAACCTCATCCTCCTCTTCTTTCTCCCTGTGATTTTGTTTGTTCTTCATGATGAAAGTAAATGCCCTCTGGCATTATTTTAACAGTACAAATAATAAAATCCGTGTTGGCATTTGAATCCTTGTTTAATTATAACCACTTGTCTGCCAAATGGATTTCATTATTGATGTACTAAAGTTTCCCATGTGGCAGCACCTAAGCGTGTGAATGAGATACTCTACTCTGGCTGAGGACATGAGTACATGGGACATCAGCATGTGGGCGGAGGAGTGGGATGTAATGCACACAAAAAAATTAAATTCTTGCAAATAACTTTACTCAGCTTGGATATTCCGTTCTAGCCCCAGGTAGGTTTTGAGAATATCCCAGCTCTACAGGATCTCATATCTTGAGCCAAGTACTTGACTCTTGAGCCAACAGGCACAAAGGAGGAATCTCATTTTCTGTCTTCCTTCTGCTATGAATGGAAGTATGTGTGCATTGCAGGGAAAGGGAAGGGGATTGCTGTATTCTGGTACTGTTGGGCTCTCTAGTCACTTAGTGGTCCTGGAGAAAACTGGAGGCTTAGTATATTGCAATACCTTATAAAAGACCAACAAAAATGATGATCCACAAATGTCCCTTCGATTGGTCCTTTATATGGAATCTCAACCCACAATGCCTGTATTCTTTCATTGTTGGATGGGTTGAATAGCCTGGGCTTAACTATGTTTAAGTTCAAATCTGTTTTATTGAATAAAAAACAATACAAAATATAGCTGGTTGACACTTCCCAGCACCATGTCAAGAAGAAAATAGTTACCAAACCAGTATGCACCCCCAACACCCTACCCATCCCTCCCCCAAAGAAATGTGAGGACATTGGTCATCCATGGCAGTGACAGATACAGCAGGACTGCCCCCTCTAGAATAATTAGTAATGATTCAAGATCAAACTTTGATCTCTGCATGGTAACAATTGCAGATAGTGGGCCCAAATTAGCAAAACCTTTCTTGTTCTTGGAATTGTCATTTTTTCCCCACATATTTTTCAAATACACAAACTTGATGAAGCAGATTCCTCCACTGCGTTACTGTTGGGGATTTCTCATCCAGCCAACATTGCAGTATGGTTTTCTTCGCCAACAAAAGTGCCTTCCATTCCCACAACTTGTTAAATCAATCCCTAAAAGGGAATCCTTTTAGGTCCTCAAAAAGGATGACCTTAACTTCCAGAGGTAACAATATACCTGTTACTCCCTATATGTTTAATCTAGTGACTTCCTGTAGATCCTGTTATTACTGGAGCAGGCCCAAAACGGATGACCTAACGTCCCTGACCCAAATTTACATTTAACACACGGATCAGAATCCTGCAGTTTCCAGTCCTTTCTTTCCTTGTTTCAGCTTTACCGTGGCTCACACCACTTCGTATGATAAAAACCCACTTCATGCGTGTAATGTGCACATGAATAAATTGATGGAGTGTGTCAGAACCATTTACTCCCAGCTGCAAGAGGATTCATTTGAAAAATAGCTGGTTGGAGATAAATCCTATGTAAGGCTAATGGATGTATACATGTGACTGAAATAATTCATTTATTTAAATTTTTAAACAGAGTTGGGGGGCTTTGGAGTCCATGTGAAGCTGTTGCCAGGGGCTAGGCGGAGGCTTCATGTAAAGGCTGAGAATCAGTGTACAAAAGAGAGAACATTTTATATGCTGTATTTGTCTTGGTAGGAAAGATCAGGAATACAGTACATATATATATATATAGATCTCTCTCTCTGTCCCTCTATATATATATATATATATATATATATATATATATATATATATATATAAAACTTTTGACTCTCTTTTAGTGGCATTTGGGTAAGTTTGCTTCCCTTTTTCATGGATCAGGGTAGAAGCAGACTGCATTACCCATTTTCAATGCATCTTGGCTTTATTGGGCTAGCAGGGAAGAGGAAGATGGCTCCTCTTAGTGAGAGAAAGCTGGGAGGAGGCAGGCAGGCTGAGGGCTGCTTCTCACAGTGGGGCCGATGCAAAACTGTTGCGCTGAAATGCAGGCACTGAGTGTTCAGCGCCCGCTTTCCTAACGCGCCCCCAGACTGTCCTGAAAGGGGATTAAGAACATAAGATAAATGTCAGTGAAAAGGACCAATGAGCAATAAATAAAGGAGTGAATAAATTAATATTAAGTGTCCGACACTTTAATATTGATTTCTTCACTCCTTACAGTGCCAGCACTCAGGTTTGGAAAATGGACGCTGAATTTATCAGCGAATTGAGCGTCCGCTTCCTGCACCCAACTGCCATGCTTTTTTTTAAACTTTTTTTTTTATTTAAAAGTTTTTATTTAAAGAGTTGTTCCTCCTGCTCCAGGCAGGCGTTAATTTCTGAGCGCTAAAATGTGCATCCTAGACGCCCATATTTTTTTTTTTTTTGCAATGGGAGTGAATAGCTAATAGCCTCATTCACATGCATTTGCATGTGATGAGCGCTATTAGTTTCACTCCATGTTGGACTCGAGTTGTAGAGGCGCTAATCCCCTTATTGCATAAGGGGATTAGCGTCTCTACATAAGGGGATTAGTTAGCGCCTATACAACCTACGTCCAAGTGCCGGTTATACAGTGTGCTTGGCTGAGCGCACTGTATTGTATCAGCCCCAGTGTTTGCTATCTGTGAGTCCCTGTTTAGTATCTGCTTCTCTTTTGTTCTAACGTTTTTGTGTGTTGTGTAGAAGTGTTGATTTTTTACTAGTCATTGTAATGTAAGGGTCATCTGCTGCAATCCTTAAATAATTGGGGTGTGTGTGTGTGTGTATGTGTATATATATATATATATTAATGTTAATGTGAAACCTTCATGCACCACCTGTGTTTGGCTACTCTGTGACTTCTGTCTCAGATCTGTTCGATTTACTGGCTCATATCATTTTTATGTGCACTAACAATTTAATAGTCTCTGGTTGTTTTCTTTTATTTCCTGAGCTTGACATTGTCAGACTGAGATCATCCTGTAATCTTGTGAAAGTATTACTGTTGCATTCTTTGACCGGAGGAATATTTCTACTCCTCGCATTTCTGTCATATCTTCATTTCAGATTGTATGAAAATCTTAGCTATTTGCTGCACTGAGGATGAAATCAAACATGTAATGGCCCCTCCTGGGCAACTCCCTGTTCAGCTGGTTCAGTGTAAGTTAAACGTTTAGGGGAGGTTCCATTCGGTACAGACCCTCCCTTTTGAGGCTGCTGGGAAGGTCGTTCCCCTGGATAGGATTTATGAGCAGCTCTCTACTGAGAGACAGTGGGCAGTCCTTGGAGTTTGTTAGGTGGCAGTAAGGCGTGTTTTTCTAAGATTACTTTTGGGCCTACTTGGGGGATCCAGGCCAACCCTGCCTGGGGGGGATCCTGAGCAAGATCGGAAGGCTGTACTATCAGTCCATTTACTGGCTGGTTGGACTCACCTCTGGGTTGTTTTACCAGGTTTTGTGCCTTTTTCGTGGCAGGAAGCCTTGAGAGACCCCTGGGTGTTGTCTGGGTTCGGGGCACGAGGAACTCTCTTCCTTGGGGGGCCAGGATAAGGAACACTGCCGTTCTGCAACCTCTTCAGTGTGGTGATCTGATTCAAGGACCTTCCGGTGTTGGTTTTAATCTCAAAGGAAAAAAGATTTCTGTAGAAGAACCAGGAGGAAGATTGCTGCTGCCCCTTCCTACATGTGGAGGAACATCACAAGCCGCGTGTTCATGAGGGGATCTGTACAAATTTGGGATTCAGTAAAGGACAAAGATATTGAGAATGAGAGACATCTAACTGTGAGGAAAAACAAATGAACACCTATTGAGTCTTCACTCCCTAGGGGGCGAGAGGATTTGGACTTTCTGTGCAGTGACACTGAGTTATTTCATTTTTACCAAATTTGGAGGATTTTTTTTTTTCCTGTTCCAACAAAGGATACCCTGGAAACTCACTTAGTCAAGCCCTGGAGGGTGACTGTTTCCCATGTCTTGGTATATGAGACCGTTGCACAGATAGAGAAGAGAAGACTGTAAGAAAGGAGAAATCATCTGTGGTGCTTGGAACTGTATTTATTGTGCCATTTATCCAGCTGATTACCCATCAGTAAAGAGTGTATTTTTGGACATTAAACCAAAGACTCCAGCGTTTTATTGGCACATACAGCACTGACAATGGGAAAAGTGGGAGTACCTCCCCAGGGAAGAGAGTACCATGTCACTCTGGACCCTGAAAAAGGCTTCCCCCCCCCCCCCCCCCCCCCCCATCAACAAAGGACTCAGGCCCTGGAGAAAGAGACTTGAGTGAGTGCTAGCCTGAGCAATCCACCCCCAGAGATAGACTACATATTCTTGTATGGCTCCATCGGCATGCAGCCAGCACCCGGGGAAGGGTTACAAACACAAAAATCTTTCAACAAACTCACCTTTATTCAAATGGTAGGAGGCCAGCTTTGTTCTGTGGTCTATCTAACAGCGCCAGTAGTTTTTAAGTGGTAGGATACATGTTTGGCTGCTTTCAGAGCTAGACTGAGAATAGTTTTAGGTTTTGTTTAGTTGCCATGCTCTATTCTAAATATTTTCTGTGAGTTTTTATTAGATATCTAATAAGTGTCTGTCTGTTTTCTCAATACGTTTATTCATAGGTCGCTATCAATACCATAACTCTGGAAGACTGTTGTGCCTCACAATTATGTATTCATTGTTTTGTACAAACTGCACCAGTAATATTTTATTGTAATTTACCTAGAAGTCCTAGTGCATACGAACTAACAGTGGGGAAAAAAAAGGAGAAGTTAATTCTACCAAATTAGGAGCCCTGGGATTTAGGAAATGGCAGCTTTAATTTGTGGCGAGGCCTACGGTTCACTAGAACAAGTTTTAAGCTGGGTATCTGGAGAGAATTATGCTGGCTGTTTGCATTACAGATTATGGCCTTGTGTGACAGAACAGTACTGAAATTTTCTGGCAGGGCATGTGGTGGTGATTGAGAGATTGTGTAATCTGGCAACCAGAAACATCTTCCTATTGCAGCATCTTTCCCAGAAATGCTGTTGGCACTGTCTTCTTGGAAGTGCCATGTGTACCAGACACAATTGTATTAAATTTGCAACCAGGTTAACAATTCCATGTCCCCGTATGTTTCTGGTGGAGACTTACATGGGTCTTTTGTGCTGCTCCAACAGAGGTAATGTGGTTTTGCTTAGTTTCCATGCAGAGATGACTTAACTTCTGTACTTCTACATTTTCTCAAAAGAAATCTGTATTGTGTGCTGCATGGTGAGCACAGCCCTGTATGGCATACACAGACCGATGCTGTATGAATGGCATATGTTGCTTTTATTTTTGTTTTCTACATCTCTTGAGATTTCCTATACTCTGCTGAAGCAGCCATAGTGTCAAGTGTTGCAAAAAGTGATGAGATGCCTCATATCGGGGCGGTGAGGGCACAACACGGACAGTGCTTTGTTCTCTCCCTATCTCCCAGCTTGCACCAGGCAGTAGGTCAGAGCACGCAGCAGTAGTTGGGAGCAAGGCTCAGTTGGGGAAGGGAAATAATGGGCAAGGCTTTGGTGCTTGAGAAGGGGGCTGTAGGGGCAGGACTGGATACTGCAGCCATTTAAATGGTCACCGGCCCACCCCCTGGACTCTTCCTCACTTTGGTGGCTTTCCTGTCCGGGGACAGAACTGTGCATCCGTGGGTTGGTTCGCAATGGTTAGGAGAGCCACCAGTAGTTGTAGGAGAGAAGAGTGAGGAAGTGGCCACATCTGAGAGACACAGCTACTGTGTTCAGGCTGTGTAGGCAGGAACAAGCAAGAAACAGATTTTCCTGCCCTTTAGTTGACTGTGTTATGAGAAATTTAGTTTGCTGGCCAAGTGTGGCTTCGGCCAAGATAGGCCTATACTATGCATGATTTTAAGGCATATGACTCTTGCTGTTCTACAGACTCAGAGGAGAGAGAGCATGCTAGGCAATCAAAGACTGGATTGCGAGACAACTTTAGTGGCGTAGGTTTGATGGCTCAGTCCCCACTATTAAGCAAGAACTGTCAAGAAGGGTTTGGCTTCCATGGCCAACCTTAAGACAAATTGTTTCAGATTAAGCATTGGTGTTGAAAGTTCAGCTGTTGGGCTGGTATGTACAGACAAGGGCGAGGCTACCCCGGGACAGAGTATTTTATTTAGTGCAAGGTATATGAAGGGTTGGTTAAATATTTTTGCATTGTTAGTGTTAAATTTAAATTTGCTGTGGCCGTGTATATCCAATAAATTTCTTTCTTCAATCAACGGTGTGATATTTAATTCTTAAGGGAATGGGGGAGGTTAGGAGATTGGGAGGGAGTGGTAAGAAAAAGGGGAGGGACATAAAAGCACTTGTACAGGATGTGGTATCGCTCACACTGGATCTGACTTGTCCATGTACTGTGTACGATTCCAGTTGAGCATTAATCTTATTAACTAAATCACCTGCAGTGTGTAGGCCATACCATTTGTGATACATCAGCTGACATGACTGCTACCAGGCTTAGCTGTGGAAATGTTCAAGACGAGGGGAAAAAAATGTAAAACATTCACTGCTTTGCAGAGATGAGTATTAGTGTTTGACTTTGAATCTTTCTGAAATATTGCATTGTAGAGTATGGTAGAGATTTATTTTAGCATTCCAAGTGAATATGTCAAGTGGGACATTGGGCTGCAAGAGAAATACAATTTGTTAAGAGGACCTTGACAACTGACCCTTGAAAATGGGATGACCTGAATTCTCCAAGTACCATAATGCAAGGTTTATAATGCCCAGCACTCCTATACAAATTCTTAATGATGGAATGAACAACTCAGCTAGTCCTTTGGGTGGGTGAAGGGGCTGCAGGTAGATCATTATTCTAACAAATAGTAATAGAGCAACTCCAGCAAGTGTATTATAATGTAAAAAAAACCAAAACGGTGTAGCTTTATTAAGAAAGGGAAACAGTGTAAGAAAATGCTAATTATAACTTACCAAGTGCTCAGATTTAATCTGATTTCTATTCCATCTCTCATGGCTGGTCAGTCACTTTAAAGCAGATCAAAGTGTGGTTAACCAGGTTAAAAACAATATGTGCAAACTTACAGTGTAGAGAGCAGTTAGGATGCTGTATAATGTGTTTGCTTTACATCAGGATTGGTGGTAAAATAGATTGGATTAGGTTTTATTCAAATTATCATAACCTACAGAAAATACCAATTTTCTAACATTTGAATATCATACTTTATGGAATTCTAACTTCGCGGTTATTTGACCTCTTTCTTAAGTACAGAAAATAAGAACATAAGATTTGCCATACTGGGACAGACCAAAGGCCATCAAGCCCAGTATCCTGTTTCCACAGTGGCCAATTGAGGTCACAAGTACTCGGCAGGATCCCAAAAGTTTGATAGATTCCATACTGCTTATCCCAGGGATAAGCATCTCAGAAAGGATATAGCTGCACTGGAGAAAGTGCAGAGAAGGGTGACCAAAATAAGGGGCATGGAACATCTGCCCTATGAGAAAAGGCTAAAGTTAGGGCTGTTCCATTTAAAGAAGAGATGACTGAGGGGGGGATATGATAGAAGGAAGTCTACAAAATCATGAAAGGACTTGAACAAGTTAATGTAAAACGGTTATTTACTCTCTCAGATAATAGAAGGACCAGGGGGCACTCTCTGAAGTTAACAGGTAGCAAGAAAGAGATCTAGGCGTCATAGTGGATAACACATTGAAATCGGCTCAGTGTGCTGCAGCAGTCAAAAAAGCAAACAAAATGTTGGGAATTATTAGAAAGGGAATGGTGAATAAAACGGAAAATGTCATAATGCTTCTGTATCTCGCTCTATGGTGAGACCGCACCTTGAATACTGTGTACAGTTCTGGTCGCCGCATCTCAAAAATATAGTTGTGATGGAGAAGGTACAGAGAAGGGCGACCAAAATGATTAGGGAAATGGAACAGCTCCCCTATGAGGAAAGACTAAAGAGGTTAGGACTTTTCAGCTTGGAGAAGAGACGGCTGAAGGGGGATATGATAGAGGTGTTTAAAATCATGAGAGGTCTAGAACGAGTTAATGTGAATCAGTTATTTACTCTTTCGGATAATAGAAATACTAGGGGGCTCTCCTTGAAGTTAGCATGTGGCACATTTAAAACTAATCGGAGAAAGTTCTTTTTCACTCAACGCACAATTAAACTCTGGAATTTGTTGCCAGAGGATGTGGTTAGTGCAGTTAGTGTAGCTGTGTTTAAAAAAGGATTGGATAAGTTCTTAGAGGAGAGAAGTCCATTACCTGCTATTAATTAAGTTGACTTAGAGAATAGCCACTGCTATTATTAGCAACAGTAGCATGGGATAGACTTAGTTTTTGGGTACTTACCAGGTTCATATAGCCTGGATTGGCCACTGTTGGAAACAGGATGCTAGGCCTGATGGACCCTTGGTCTGACCCAGTATGGCATGTTCTTAAGTAGATCACAACCTATTTACCCAAAAAACACTGTATTCCAGTGTACCGAACTGTCAAACAATATCAAAAATACTGGTACATCAGGTATGTCTTAAATACCTCAAAGGTTATCTAAGCCAAATATATGTAGGCCCCTTACTTCGAGGGTTTGTATTGTGTAACAGACTCTACTATTGTGCAGGGTCACCTTACTTTAATTTTAATATTCACTCATCAATCCTATCTTTTTTTAGTAGAAATTTTTCTTTATAATAAAATCAGTAATTGACTGTCAAGCAATCTTCATGAATCCACATAAGAGATACCACATAAGAGATACAAATACTCATCTACTCCAATTTCTGGTAGTACACCCGACACAGCTGTGTTTCGGACCTCATCGTCCTGCTTCAGGGGTATCCTTCAGTATCTCCTTATACGAATGTTGTCACGGAGCCTTCTTTAATTTGTTGGCTTGCTTCTTCTTTTTAATTCCACAACAGCCCCGTTGGGCTGCATCTGTTCTTAAGTAGCACATTTAAAACAAATCAAAGAAAATTATTTTTCACTCAGTGCATAGTTAAGCTCTGGAGTTCATTGCCAGAGGATGTGGTTACAGCAGTTAGTGTTACTGGGTTTAAAAAATGTTTGGATAAGTTCCTAGAGGAAAAGTCCATAACCTGCTATTACATAATTAATAAGCAATAGTAGCTTGTGATTTATCTAATGTTTGGGTACTTGCCAGGTACTTGTGACTTGGATTGGCCACTGTTGGATACAGGGTACTGGACTCAGCCTGTGTGAAATTGTACTGATTCACATGAGGACAGGATAAATTTATCAGTTTGCATACAGTATTCAAGGTGTGGTCTCATCATGGAATGATACAGTTGCATTATGACACATTCCATTTTATTTGCCATTCCCTTCCTAATAATTCCTACTATTCTGTTTGCTTTTTTGACCACCATGGCATACTCAGCTGATGATTTCAATGTAATGTCAACTATGTTGCCCAGATCTTTTTTTCCCTGGGTGGTAACTCCTAATATGGAACCTAACATCATGTAACTACAGCATGGGTTATTTTTCCCTATATTCATCACCTTGCACTTGTCCACATTATATTTCATCTACTGTATGGACACCCACTGTTCCAGTCTCGCAAGGTCTTTCTGCAACTTACCAAAATCTGCTTGTGATTTAACTATGCTGAATAATTTTGTCATCTGCAAATTTGATCACCTCCCTCATCATACCTCTTTCCAAATCATTTATAAATATATTAAAAAGTACCGATCCAAGTGCAAATCCCTGATGTACTTCACTGTTTTCCTTTTTTCCACTGAGAAATCTGATTATTTAATTCTATACAGTTCACACCTGTTGTACACTCTTAACCATTGTAGCTGTACCTTTCAGTTTTTCTATTTTTCTCATTTTGTCAGTTACACTTTTGAAAGTTTAGTGCTAGAGCTGTGGACTTACTTATTATCCCCCTTCTAATCATCAATTCAAATTTGGTCGTTATCACTTTTGCCGATCAGCCCCACCACCATTAGTTCTCTCGCCAAATCCTGTGCTCCAATAAGATCTAAAATAGCTCCCTCTCTCGTGGGTTTCCAAAACAATTGCTCCATAAAGCTGTCATTTATTCCATCCAGGAACTTTCTCTCTGTCATGTCCTCAAGCTACATTTACTCAGTCAGTATTGGGATAATTAAAATCTCCCATTATTACTGCACTACTAAGTTGGTTAGCTTCCCTAATTTCTCTTAGCATTTCATCTTCCATCTTGGCCAGGTGGACGGTAGTATACTCCTATCGCTGAATTCTTCCCCAACACACAAGGGATTTCTACCCAGAAAGATTCTATTGTGCATTTAGTCTCTTGTAGGATCCTTATTCTGTTGGACTCTATGCAATCCTGCTCATAAAATGCCATTCCCCACCAAGTTGCTCCTCCTTGTACCCTGGTATAGCACTGTCCTTTTGGTTATTTGCCTTCCACCAGTTGATGTAGTTCCCCCAGGTTAGCAGAAATTCTGACCCTTAAATATTTCAAGTCTTTCCATGCCTACTTAAAAGGACACTGAATATTCTCCTGAACTACTTCCCAGTGTGATTTATCCAATGGCATAACTTTGGATTTGCTAACATTTAATTTTATTCCCCAGCACTTTTCCAAAAGTTCCCAATGTGTCCAGCAGAGCAGCAATGGAACATTTCACATCTGACACGTAGACCAAGATGTCATCTGCACACAGTGCCACTTTATCTTCTTGCCCCTGAATTATTATGCCCTTGATATTGTTAGATTGCCTAATATGTTCAGCTGGAGGCTAAATTACAAGAGTAAATACTAATGGTGATAAGGGGCATCCCTTTCTAGTTCCCTTTGTTAAACTCAAGAGCCAGAAGATTCACCATTCACTCTCACTTCGGCCTTGGTGAATTTATAAATTGCTTGAACCCTATGCCTGAGTCCATCTCCAAATCCACACTCCCCCCAAAACGTCTATCAGGAAACGCCATTCCACCCTGTCAAATGCTTTTTCAGCATCCAGTGAGATTATTGCTGAGTCACCCTTCCTAACCACATCCAGACCCAGAATGCCCAAGGGTTATTAACCTACTATCACTCGAATGTTTGCCAGAAATAAAACCCACCTAATCCTTGTGAATGCACTTTCCTATTATCCAGGCCAATCTTCATCTCAATATTTTAGCAAACAAATTGAACAATAATAAACACAATCTTCCTTTGGTGTTTCCTCTTTGTTTATCACTGTTACAGCCACCTCGTATAACTGTCCTAGGACGCGTACCCTCCACTAAAACATTTTGAAATAACCTAGCTAAAATAAAAGATGTCAGCAAATCTCTTATAGTATTCTGTTCCAAATTTATCAAGATCACACACCATGTCCTCTTTCAGTGTCTTAATTGCTTCCAGTATTTCAGTCCCTGTAACGGGGGCATCCAAACTTTTATCTAATGAAATAAGTCTGGGGTGGTTAACGTCCTTTAAAAAAAAAGTCTGATCTCCACATTCCTCCCCTGTGGAGAGGAGTATAAATTTTGATAGTTTTAAATGCCTCAGCAATTTCGGCCATCTTCCTAGATGTCCTAACTTCCCTGATAGTATTACTCACTTTTTTTCCCCTCTAAATATAAGCTGGTATTTTTTTTTTCCAAAAATTGGAATTTAAGTTTCATCAAAAATCCAATCCTTTCATTAAGCAAAGTATTATATTGAGCCTTCAGCATTCATAATTCATTAAACACGGTTTCCCTTCCTACCCTCATGTGTTCCAGCTCTTTAATTATGATAGCCTCCAGCAACTCAGTAAGTTTGGATTCTCTCTCTCTCTCTCTCTCTCTCTCTCTTTTTGAAGGCTGCAATTGAAATAACGTTCCCTTTCATAGTGGCCTTACCCACCTCCCACAGAGTTTTCCTATCTCTACTTGATAAGTCATTAAATTCAAGAAAGTCATCCCAGTGGTTGATTCTCTAATAAATATCAATGATATATAGAATGGAATCATTCAGTTTCCACCTTCCATAACCAGTAGAGTAAGACGTTCCTTCTAATTCAAGAGCAATTGTCCGAGATCGCTATTGTGCCAAAACCACAAGTCCTAATCTGCGAAAAATCCTCCCTCCCCATCTACCCCATGTCAGTCCTTGTGTAAGAACCATGTGGCACAGAAAAAAAGTAAAATCTCTTTCCACTGGATATTCGCCAAATATCCACTAAACCGATCTCTCATATTATTCTTTAAAAATTTGATTATCCCCCAATCACATCTTCCCAGCAAGGACTTTTCTCCTCTTTCACGAATGGGGTCCATCATAATAATAAAATCACCCCTTATTTGCAAGACCCCTTTAACCCTCTGTGCATATCAGATCAAAGAGATCTTGAAAAACCTGTTTAGACCATTAATTAGATGCATATATGTTTAACATAGTCGTCAAATGCTCATTTAACCTGCTCCTCAATAAGAATCCCACATCCAAATTTTTGCTTTTCAGAGCAAAAATTTACATTTCTATCAGTAAGAATCGCCACCTCTGTCTTTTTCCCCTGTAAAGGAGTAAGATTAGAATTCTGCAATCCAATTTGCTTTAAACCTGTAACTTTCTATATTATTTGACCAATGTGTTTCTTGCAGGAAAGTAATGTCTACCACCTTTAATTGTTTTAAACTATAAAGTACTTTCTACCTCTTAACTGCGTGATTAAGCCTCTTCACATTCCAAGAACAAAATTGAAAGGATCCCATCCTAAAACATTTTAATGTTTAAACTGGTTTTCCCCATTCCAAGATTCCTAGGGCCACAAAAGAAACGAGACACACCCACCAATCCAATAGCCCTTCCCTCATTTCTCCTCAAAATCATTTACCCCACCCCTACCCATCTCTAATCAGCTTTCCCACTCCCTCTAAGAAAAAAATTGGCAAACATTAGTCCCCCAGCATATCCCACTCAAAACCCATGAACATGAGACCAAATAAGTCAGTAAAACATGATGCCCGCTACCCCCATTTTATGCACTCCATCAGTCCATTAATTAGCATCTTATATATTTACTGAATATGTACTGTGACTTAAATACTGGAACAATTAATCAATAAGGGTCCAAACTATAACTGCATAAACACGGTATTCCAAGTCCGAAGTAGAGATGTAATTAGAAGTTTTTCCACATTTCAGGTTTACAACAGCATTTACTCCTGCCATACAGTTGCAATCTTTTCTCCTGGATCACTGTCTCTCCAGCTCATTCCATCACCGCCGCTCTTAAGTGCCTTGTACAAACTCTCAGGCACTGACTTTGCAGCTAACTCTCTGCGTCCAGAGTTTCACTCCTGAATTTGGCTTGATTCTTCACATTCAGACAATGCTGGGGACCTTGGACTGCTCTCACACTGGCATGCAATCTTATTCGATGATGTTGAGGATTCACGAGAGCAAACTTTTGCAGCATCAGATTAATTACCCGGGGAGATTCCACCTCCTCCCCTTTAAGGAAGACTTTAGCATCGTCTTAAGAATAAAAAGCCCACCATTCACCATTAATCCAAATGGGCAACTCAGCAGGATACAACAGATGAAACTTAAATTTCCTCTTATTAGTTTTCTCTTAACGTCAGGCTGTAATCTGGAAAGAGGCCTATGTTGGAGTTCTTATAGTATACATGCTCCATATCTCTCACTGTATGCACAACTCAGCCCTTAGTTTGATAACTGGAATTTAATCAAGATTGCACAAGGTTTCCCAGCGCGCTCTCTGTATTCCTGGTGACCGCTATACACGATCCATAGTGAGATCTGAGGTAGCCACGTCAGGTTTCGGCACATTTTGCAAGAGTTTTGTCATGAAGGTAGAGAGTTTATGCCCTTCAGCACCTTCCAGACCAGCTAGAACTCTGTTAGACCAATGTGATCTGTCCTCCAATGTCACCACTTTCTCTTGTAAATCACAGATCTGCTTCCAGAGCTTTGACAAAGAAGTGGCTTCCCCTAACCCCATCCTCTGAATCGTACGCCTGTCTCTCAAGTTCTTCTACCCGGGGGGGGGGGGGGGGCTAGATTATGTAATTTTTCATTTGCCTCTGTCGTTGCATATTTCAAAGTCTGAAAGTTATTTGAAAAATCTTCACACACAGCTCATATCTCATACAAAACTTAACCACTTGGAGTTCAGCCTCCTTGTTAAGCTGCAGCCTAGTCCCTGCCATGCTATCAGCACATACTGTGGCCTGCTTTCCTGCATCCACAGTTTTTCCTGTAATAATCCGTAATCTGACCTGATTTCTCTGCAAAGTTCTCGTTCTTCTAGTGCCCATTGTGCTCCCACAATTTGCCAGCAGAAACTGCAATATTCAGACAGTTGGTAGTTACTGATAAGATGGGATAATGCTAGGGAGTGCAGATGGACATTTAACACTGAGCGACCATCATCATGAGCACTCAACATGCCCCTCTTCCAAAAAAAAACCAAAAAAAACCCTTTTTAACCTCTTTTTACTGCTGTACTTATCAGGTTCACTATTTTTCGGTGTCTTATCTTTTTTTTTTTTTTTTTTTTTAATCTATGAAAAACTGATGAAAATCTGATGAAAATCTGATGAAACTAAAATAGAACTTTTTGGCTTGAATGCAAAGTACTCTGTTTGGGATATCACCCAGCGATCACCATTCCTACTGTGAGATTAGTGATGGTAGAATCCAGGTATGGGAAAGTTTCCATGTCAAGATAGAAGGGACAGTGAATGGAGGAAAATGCAGAAAAGTCAGGAAGACCTGCTTCCCTCTGAGAAGAAGCTGAAAGTGGGCCGGAAGCTCCCCTTTCTGTATGACAAAGACTGAAGGCACACAATCGGAGCTCTACTGGAGTAGCTAAGAAACAAAAAAAAGGGTAAATGTCCTGGAGCAGCCCAATTGAAAATGTGAGGTATGGCATGATGCTGTCCATCAGCGTTCCCCAAGGAAATCGACAGAACTTGACGGGTTTTATAAAGAAGAATTGTCTAATATTGACAAACCAAGGTATGCAAAGCTGTGATTTTACAAGCATAAATGGACACTTTGAAAATTACCCTGAGGTTGTATGTGCTGGATGGGTTTTTGTGTGCGCTATTAACGCACACTGCAGTAAGGTGTTCCCGGAGGTGGAGCTGGGGCAGGGAAATCATTTACACACACTTTTTTTTATTTTTGAAAATAATGCATGTATATGATCTGACCAGGTGTAAATGTGCAGGCTGTCCCACTAATTTTCAAAGCAGGCTTGTGTGCACATCACACTAATCACTAGGTTACTCCTCCAAATTTTAATACCTGTATATGGCTTCTGAAGCTCCAGCAGCATTACCCTTGCTGAATGAGGTGAGACAGTCTGTAATAAGACTGTAGAAAAATCATTTTTAGCTGGTGTGCCATTAAAGTCTTCAGGTGGACATAGATGGGCACTGTGTGCAAGCATACTGACACCATTAGTGGGATATTTTACCGTGAAATTTATATTTATGTGAGTTTTTGAAACCCTGGCTTATGCATCTTAATTTATATTTTTCCATATGCATTAGAGCAGTTCTGAGTGTGTTAGTCTGACATCCACTGAATGAGGCACATGTTATTAGGAAAAGTGCAAGTGAACAGTAAATAAATTGCAGTAAACTTTTTCCTTTAACTGAGTAAAATGACTGAGTGGAGGGAAAACTATTCACTCTCTGTACAAGCTGTGCGGTTGATGAGCAAAGCCAGATGCGCAGAGGTGTAGGAGAGTGCCAGGGGAAAATATTGCAGCCCGCTCAAACACGGAAGTTTGCACGCAATGCTCTTAATGCTGGCCCTGCCTCAACTTCTGCTTCCCTTTCATTCTATTAGGTTCAGACGCACGTTAAAACTTTGGTTTGATAGGATGGAAAATAACATTGCTGATCTTTCAGAAAGGAATGGTAGAAAAGCCTCGGGCTTTGTTTGCTGTTCCCCCTGAGAAATCATTTTAAAGAAATTCAACCAATCATTGAACTGATGGAATGCGCTAAGATCTCGAACATCGGCAACCATGGGATGTTTTCATTCTAACTGCTTGAGGGGGAGGTAAAGTGGTGTGGGGGGGGGGGGGCAGGGAAACTACAGCAGAGCAAAACCTTGGAGTGCTTTGTGATTGTTTGTTTCAAAGGGCCTCATTTGTTTGTTTTTTAAGCAAGTCCATGAGTTGTACTACAATTATTTGAACTGTGTGTGTGTGTATGTATGTATATATATATATATATATATATATAATCACTTGTCTTTCCCAGATAGTTCTTGGCATATTTATCTAAGCAAATTTATATTCCGCCCTACTTGGACAGAGAGCTAAGAGCAGATTACAATTTTAAAATGTACAGAGTCATATGACTTATCAACTACAAACATATATTAAAAACACTAAAACCAGATTAGCTTGGTGGTGGTATATTTTCTTTTATTAATCAACCCTCAAAGGCAAGTGAAAAGGAGAAATCTTTAAGCTACTTCCTAAACAGATGGAAATCAGAAATGTCTTGAATCCCTAGTGGGACTGCAATGAAACATACTCATTGCTGATACCCACCTTTTATGGCAAGGGACTGCGAGTTGCTTCCTGTCCATAGGCCACAAGGCACGAGTAGGACTATATGGCATTAAAACATCTTTTAAGTATTGAAGGCCATTTCCGTCATTTTCAATAAAATGTTTGTAGATCTTCCCTCCAAATTTCCAGGGTCACTGCTACATTTTTTTTTTTTTTTGCAACAAAAATACAAAATTTAGGGTCTTTTACCTAAACTATATCAGCTTGAGCAATCCACCTCAACACATCCTACCTCTGAAGGTCCAACTGATTACATTAAAACATTTACCTGAGATGAAGATTTACATGAGATAATGGAATTGAGCTTACAGTTTCCCCCTCTATTGTTGGTAGGGGATTTTTATTCAGTAGTCCAGAAATTTGAGAGGTTTTTACATTGTGGTCTTAAACAGTAAAGAAACCTACCCTTGAAGCAGATTTTAGATTTTGTGATTGGTTCAGATCAATTATTGGTGAATGGGTTATGTTGTAATCTGATGTGATGCCATGGTCAGATCATAGGGCCGTCTTGTTTTGCTTTTTCATTTTTAGATAGAAGTCTAAGGCAGAGGAGGAAGAGAAGTTATCGGGGTAGATAGATGGAAAAGTATTTAGCTCCTGTTTAGGAGAATATTTAGTAGGTGGTTTAGACAAGGAAGTTAGATGAACAACATGGTTCAGTTCAGAAAGTGTTAGGTTCTGTTGCTCCTCAGAAATGGATTCCAGTAAAACAGCCTTTTTGGTGGTTTGCTGATGAATTAAGGCCTATGTGGAATGGGGTTAGAAAACTTGGAATGTAATTAGAAACGAGTGAGATCAGTTGAGAGTAGAAAGTGGGGACAAATAAGGGTAGATGGATGAATGGTAATTAGGAAGAAAAGAAGCTTTTCAGGCCATATAAAATCAGTGGACAATACAAGTAGGGAATTGTTTAGATTGGTGGATCATTTGTTAGGAAACTGGAGAGTTGATGTACCACTGGGAATTCCTTCTTGTAGTCAGTTTGTGAACCTTTTGTTAGGGATAAAGTGCAGAAGTTGGAATCTAGATTGGATTTATTTATTTTATTTTATTTATTTTTAACTTTTCTATACCGACGTTCCTGTATGGAATACATATCACATCGGTTTACATTGTAACTGCAACATTCGCTCGGGAGTGATGCAATGAATCAGGGGAGTCAAATTAACAGAGGCGAGGGGGACTACTATCTATACATTTAACCATCTATTCATATTAACAGCAGGATGAAGAGCATAGCATTGGAGATGAGGGAGGCATAAGGAGATGATAAAGGATATATTGATGGAGTTTGCAATGATTAATTCCATTATGGTACCATCATACTTTAAAGGGGATGAGACCCTCAGGAAACATTTTAGACTCTTGCTCCCCTTGTTTAATCAAAATCCTTAAAAAAAAAAAAAAAAAAAGTAAAAAAGTTTTACTGTTTGGAGTTGGTTAATTCATCTTTCAGAGAGCGTTCACTTCCTCTGATTTTGAAAGAAGTCAGTAGTTGCTGCCTTACTTAAGAAAGCACATTCGGATCCCACTTGCTGTGAGAATTATAGACCAGTGGCTTGCCTTCCATTTTTATCAAAATTGTTTGAAAAGATAGTAGGGGAGTCATGTTTCTCAGTTTCCAGAAGAGTCTGGGAAGTTGGCTAGTGTCCAATCAGGGTTCCACCCGAGCCATACTACAAAAAGGGTTTTGATTTTGAGGGCAGAAGTTTTGTCAGTTGGATAGAGGGACTTGAGGAGTGCTTAATTTTTAAGATCTTTCTAGTGTCTTTGATTTAGTGAATCATGAAATCTTAGTAGACATATTCAGATTGGTTTGAGGGGGAAGGTACTTTAGTTGGATTTCTTCTTTGAGTGGTAGAACAAAAAATGGTCCAGATAGGAGAGGAACATTCACAATTGGTGCAGATATGGAGAGGGATGCCTCAAGGGTCTTGTTTTTCGCATGTACTTTTTCACTAATTGGGTATTATTGGATACATATATGATGATGATATCCAGTTGTATCTGCCGGTGGAGTGGGATTTAGAAGAATTATCAGACCAGCTTGAAAGGTTGTTTAGATAGAATTTCTAACTGGTTATTAGAGAGTCAGTTGGTTTTAAATGTCAAAAACAGAGTTGTTGGGTATAGGAAGGAAGTTTGTAAACCTTTATTTCCTTTGCAGCTTAAATTGTATGACTGTGTGGGGAAGACTGTGGATCAAGAAAACTCTTGGTGTAGAATTAGATTCCACCTTTTTTTTTTTTTTTTTGGAGACATTTGTAAATAAAACATGTAGGAAAGCATATTTTCATATGAAGCCGATAAATCAGTTGAAGATATTTTTGTATAGGTTTGCAGTGAAGTTGTTAGTGCTGTCATTAGTGATGGGGATTCTGGACTATTGTAATGGCAAAAATACTTATAAACTGTTGGATTAACAGAACAATGTTAATATAACAGGGTACAAATGTATACTGTGTATTTTTTGCAACAAACATAAAGAATTAATGTTTCTTCTCCTCCAAGCTATATCAGCTTAAATTCAGTGTAGCACCTTGGGCATCTGAGATGCAACTGACTAGTCAGCAGGAGACCCCCTAGAGGATACTGCAACCTTAAGCAAATTCTTAAAGGAACCTCAGTATTTTTATTACTCAGAGTGCATGGAAATCATAATAAAGGTTACATATGCCAAAATTACTCCTGGGGGAATTCTGCGCAATACAGAATTTACCTTTTTTGGTACAGAATTTGCAAGAGGCTGCTGATTCTGCTAGCTGGAGGAAGGAGGAAAATCTCTCTGAAGAGTGAGATGCTGTAAGTTTAAGATTAATAAAATTTGAAATACCGCCATTCATAATATATTGTAAGAGTTTGCAAACTAAAACAGCTTCCAACAAAAATATAATATAAAACATAGACATAAGCATTGCCATCAGCAAACAAAACTATACTAGGTTCCCTGTAGCCTGAAAATAATCCATTACAAATTTTTTAACGGAACCACTAATTTTTCTTCTTAAATCTGCTAGATGTGAAGGACCCCAATCTCTTCCAAACTGAAATGCTATATTCCTCAGCAGAACCTTCATTCTTGTGAAGGGGCAGACTGTATTGTATCTTCTCAACATGCTTTCCATATACTTAAGAAAATAAGAAGTTGCCATACTGGGTTGGACCAAGGGTCCTTCAAGCCCACCATCCTGTTTCCAACAGTGGCCAATCCAGGCTACAAGTACCTATTCTCCTCCAATATTACTTCATCCCTTTCCTCCCTTTTCCCCACTTACTGGGAAAGACAGACTGCGGTTTCCCTCAATGTCCAGCATAATTACACTCTTGATCCATCTGTTGGATGTTGCTGTTATGCAGTGCCTGGGACTCGCTCCCATCTAGGGTCTCTGAGTATTGTCTCTGCAGTGTCCCCAGCTTTGCTAGCTGAAAAGAGCTAGATCTGTGTATTGACCCCAGGACTCCTATGTAGCGTTGCTCCTGAGCCCTCAGTATAGCCCTTTCTCATCCTTCTTTATAACTGCTTGCTTCTTATTTATTTCTCTTTATTCCCCCCTCCTTGATTAGCAGGCAAAATAGGCCAGAACATAAGAAGTTGCCATGCTGGGTCAGAATGAGGGACCATCAAGCCCAGCATCCTGTTTCCAACAATGGCCAATCCAGTTTACAAGTACCTGGCAATTACCCACACATTAAATAGATCCCATGCTACTAAAGCTGGTAATAAGTAGGGGCTGTTCCCTAAGTCAACTTGATTAATAGCAGTTTATAGACTTCTCCAGGAACTTATCCAAACCTTTTTTTAAACCCAGCTACACTAACTGCCTTAACCACATCTTCTGGTATGAATTCCAGAGCTTAATTGTGCATTGAGTGAAATAATTTTCTCAGATACGTTTTAAATGTGCTACTTGCTAACTTCTTGGAATGCCCCCTAATCCTTGTATTATCCAAAAGAGTAAATAACCAATTCACAATTAACCGTTAAGTCCTTTATGATTTTATAATCTTCTATCATATCCCCCCTCAGCCTTCTCCAAGCTGAACAGCCCTAACCTCTTTAGCCTTTCTTCATTGGGGAGCCGTTCCATCCCCTTTATAATTTTTGTCGCACTTCTCTGTATCTTTTCCAACTATATCTTTTTTTTGAGATGCAGCAATCAGAATTTCAAGTTTGATCACCTCACTCGAAGTACTACTTTCCGGAACATTTATAAATATATTAAAAAGCCCAGTCCAAGTACAGATCCCTGAGGCCCTCCACTGTTCACCTCTTTCCACTGAGAAAATAGACCATTTAATCCTACTCTCTGTTTCCTGTCTTTTAACCAGTTTGTAATCCACAAAAGGACATCGCCTCCTATTCATGACTTTTTAGTTTTCTTAGAAGCCTCTCATATGGGACTTTGTCAAAAGCCTTCTGAAAATCAAAATACACAAGTGTCATCTTGCAGTTTTGTCGTCTTGTTTGTTTAACTTATGGTTTGCTGTTATGTTATTAATTTGCAGTAAATATGTATGATTATCTTTGTCAAAATCAGCCTTGAGCTGTCATTTTCTTTTAATGACCAGCTGATGTTTTATTGATTTATTTTTCATTTTGTGTGTTCATCATACATTTATTTCCATATTTGAGACTGAAGCAATGCCAGAATATCAAATAAGCTGGCTGCCTGTTGATCTCTGGATAAAACAAAAGTGTTGCATTTTACCAAAAATGGCAACTTTCAATAAGTTTGTGTGTGTTTTTTAAATAAGTAGAAATGAAGGTTAGCAAACAAGTTGTAAGTGATACCTTTTTTTTGGACTAACTCAATACATGTGTGATGAGATTTCAGGAGCTCTGCTGCCTTAATCCGGGGGCTAAGAGAGGTGATAGTAAATTGGTGGTTAGATTTTTTTTTTTTTTGTAAATAAAAAAAATATATTAACTTTCTTATCTAAGCCTTGCTGTCATCCATGTTTGGCACATGGTGTGTCCAGAGTTTGCTCTCATTTTCATATATTTATTATTTTTATATTTATCACACTATCAACATTATTGTTGCTTTAAGCAATATACAGCATATAATTAAAACATCCTGGGAGGTCCTCAAAGATTACAACAGGTTATAATAATGAGCCTCTGTTAAATATGAAGGGGCCAATTTATGGATGGCTTTCAAGGCAAGGGACAAAGTCTTAAATTGAATTTTAGCAGTTGTGAAGGAATCTTCACTGGCCATGCTCCATCAGATGATGTCATCCTGCTGTCTTGTGAGCAGCTTTGTTTTTCACTTCTGGCATTCTTTCTGTATTCCTGGCCAGGATACCATGTACCTGTATAACAGGCATGCACCAGCAAAGCTAGGAATGAAAAATAATTTAAAAATGTTGGACTTTTATTGCTTGAATAGTAGAAGAATGGCTTAGTGTATACAAATAGCTGTCTGATCGCTTTCTTCTTAGAAGAAAGTCCTTTCCTAAAATCTTGGGTGCTTGGGATGAAAGATGGTAGCTAACATTTGCCAGCCTGTGACTATATGTATAAACTTTCCTTTCACACAAATATAAACTATAAAAGTCAGGTTCTATATTATAGTATTTTTTGCAGTGTCTTGACATCTGTTCTGATTGGAATAGTGCAGAATTGTGTGTTGCTGCACAAAGACACGTTTTTTAGGTAGCAGTAAGAAAAACATGTTAAAAATAATTCCATAATAGTTCAAACTTAATACAACAGCAACGTCAAGCCAGCTTTTTTTCTCCTGCTCTGCCGGGTCTGTTTTCTGCAGTTGTTGCTGTATTTTTTTTCTCCCAGGATATCAGCAGCACAATGCTACCAGATTTCTGATGATGAACATTACAGTAACATCTTACTTGGCTTAGAGAGCTGCAAGTCTGGGGAAATGTAATTTGAAAACCATAAAGTAAACATGCAAAGGTGATTAAAAAGTACACTTTGTTTAGTCAGTATAGGATTCCAGGCACTATATAAATCCATTTGATTTTAATTTCATGGATAAAGTGGTACAGGCAGGCAAAATCAACCCTTACAAATGAATGACGTTATTGACACTGATCTGGGCATGCTCTGTTTTGCAAATTTTCTCAATCGTTTTTCTTCCGTTGATGTGTAAAGGCACTCATTATTCTCTCTTCTCACCAGACTATGAATTTTTGAAATTTTTTCTTCTGGAAAGTGTTTTTCCCCCCCCCTTAGATTCATTAATATTGCAAAAGAAACTCCAATCAAAGACATATAAAAATTGTATTATCCATCTAGACACTATGCACCTTATGATCAAAGACAGTATTTTCGAAACCCTCATCTGCAACAGCTGCAAAACAGGCTACTTTAAAGAGATAAGCCTCAACCCAAATCTGCTCAACAGACAAATCAAAAAAACACCCAGTTTTTGACTACAACATTCCATTATCAGAAGATCAGCTTCCAGTGGAGGGGAAGAATGTTCTTTTATTACTATCAATGGATTTTTATTACCGAGGATTGTTGAGTCCTCAACATCATTCATAAAGAGTACAGATTAAACTTTTAGATCCTTTCACCTACATTTCCCCACGCTCCACATCAGTTGGCCAGGGAAAAGTTGCCTATTCTAAAACAAGAGATAATCTGTCTTGTTGATACATGCCATAGAGCCTGTTCCACTCTCAAAGAGAAACAAACAGTGATACTTCCTAACTCTCAAGAACGCAGAAGGCCTTCGTCTAATTCTAGATTTAAAGAATTAAATAAGTACCTGAAAAGGGAGAAATTCAAAATGAACTCCCTTCCTACCATTATACCTCACCTGGGCATGGAGGATCGCGTGCCAGCAGGTGCAAAAGGTGAGAGAAATTGGTGGGGGTTTAGAGTAGGGCTGGGGGGGAAAGGTTAGGGGAAGGGGGGGAAGGTAGGGGAAGGGGGGAGGGAACAGGGGAAGCCCGTGGGAGTCGGCGTGCACCCTATTGCATGTGCGCCGACCCCCGATTTTATAACATGCGCACATGTTATAAAATTGGGGATTCATGTGTGCACGCCGGGTAGCGCGTGCACATGTAAGCCCGCGCGCAGGTGTTAAAATCTACCCCAAGTCAACTTGATTAATAGAAATTTATGAATTTCTCCTCCAAGAACATATCCAAACCTTTTTTAAACCCAGCTACACTAACTGCACTACCAGATCCTCTGTTAACAAATTCTAGAGCTTAATTGTGCATTGAGTGAAATAATTTTTTCCAATTAGTTTTAAATGTGCTACTTGCTAACTTCATGGAGTGCCCCCTAGTCCTGTTATCCGAAAGAATAAATAACTGATTCACATTTACCTGTTCTAGACCTCTCATGATTTTAAAGACCTCTATCATATCCCCCTCAGTCATCTCTTCTCAAAGCTGAACATCCCTAACCTCTCTAGCCTTTCCTCATAGGGGAGCTGTTCCATCCCCTTTATCATTTTGTTCACACTTCTCTGTACCTTTCTCCAGTGCAACTATATCTTTTTTGAGATGCAATGACCAGAAGGTACTCAAGGTTCGGTCTCATCATGGAACGATACAGAGGCATTATGACACTTTCCGTTTTATTCACCATTCCCTTCCTAATAATTCCTAACATTGTTTGCTTTTTTGACTGCCGCAGCACACTGAGCCGACTATTTCAATGTATTAACTACTATGAAACCTATATCTTTTCCTAGGTGGTAGCTCCCAATATGGAACCTAACATTGTGTAACAACAGCGTGGGTTATTTTTCCCTATATACCTTGCACTTGTCCACATTAAAATTCGTGTGCCATTTGGAAGCCCAATCTTCCAGTCTCTCACGTTCCTCCTGCAATTTATCACAATCCGCTTGTGATTGGACTACTCTGAATAATTTTGTATTTGCAAATTTGATTACTCACTCATCGTATTCTTTTCCAGATCATTTATATATATATTGAAAAGCACCGGTCCAAGTACAGATCCCTGAGGCACTCTACTGTTTACCCTTTTCCACTGAGAAAATTGACCATTTAATCCTACTGTTTCCTATGTTTTAACCAGTTTGTAATCCATGAAAGGACATCACCTCCTATCCCATGACCTTTTAGTTTTCTTAGAAGCCTGTCATGAGGGACCTTGTCAAACGCCTTCTAAAACGCCAAATACACTACATCTACTGGTTCACCCCTATCCACATGTTTATTAACCCCTTCAAAAAAATGAAGCAAATTTGTGAGGTAAGACTTCCCTTGGGTAAATCCATTATGCGCTGTGATTTTGATCTTTAGAATAGTTTCCACTATTTTTCCCGGCATTGAAGTCAGGCTCACTGGTCTATAGTTTCCTGGATTGCCCCTGGAGCTCTTTTTAAATATTTGGGGTTACATTGGCCACCATCCAGTCTTCAGGTACAATGGATGATTTTAATGATAGGTTACAAATTTTAACTAATAGATCTGAAACTTCATTTTTCAGTTCCTTCAGAGCCCCAAGGTGTAAACCACCCGGTTCAGGTGATTTGCTGCTCTTTAGTTTATCAATCTGGCCTTCGACATCTTTCAGGTTCACAGTGATTAGATTCAGTTCATCTGACTCATCACCCTTGAAAACAATCTCCGGAACCGGTATCTCCCCATCCTCCTCATTAGTAAAGACAGAAGCAAAGAATTCATTTAGTCTTTCTGCTATGGCCTTATCTTCCCTAAGAGCCCCTTTAACTCCTTGGTCATCTAATGGTCCAGCCAACTCCCTCCCAGGTTTCTTGCTTCATATAGATTTTTAAAAGTTTTTATTATGAGTTTTTGCCAACTTCATTTCAAATTTTCTCTTAGCCTACCTTATCAATGTTTTTCACTTAACTTGACAAAGCTTATGCTTTACCTATTTTCTTCAGATGGCTCCTTCAGATTTTTTAAGGATGTGTTTTTGGCTAAAATAGCCTTTTTCACCTCGCCTTTTAACCATGCCGGTAATTGTTTTGCCTTCGTGCCACCTTTCTTAATGCATGGAATACATCTGGACTACGCTTCTAAGATTATATTTTTAAACAATGTCCACGCGTGTTATACGCTTTTAACCTTTGCAGCTGCACCTTTGTTTTTTCTATTTTCCTCATTTTATCAAAGTTTCCATTTTGAAAATTTAGTGTTAGAACTGTTGATTTGCATATTGTTCCCCTTCCAGTCTTTAGTTCAAATTTGATCTTATTATGATCACTGTTGCCACGTGGCCCCACCACCATTACATGTCTCACCATATCCTGCATTCCACGAAGAATTAAACCTAAAATAGCTTCTTCTCTCATTGGTTCCTGAAGCAATTGCTTCAGGAACCTTTATTACATCCAGGAACTTTGTCTCTAGCATGTCCTGATTTTTCATTTACCCAATCAATATTCAAATCTCCCATTATTACTGCACTGCCAAATTGGTTAGCTTCCCTGATTTCTCTTAGCATTTCATCATCTGTCTGACCATTTTGGCCAGGTGACAGTAGTATACTCCTGTCACTATACTCTTACCTAACACATATGGGATTTATAACCATATAAACGTCATCAATTAAACAACTCAGCTACTGATCTGACATCCAGTCGCTTCATCGCTTCATCGCTGACAACTCAGCTAGCTCCTAACAATGCAAAAAATGTGCCACGGTCTCCCAATACCGATTCTCCATCATCGAACGCTACTCACAGGAAAACCAAACATACTCTACAATCAACGCACCTACAAATCCCTTATCCCTATCATGGTTACTCCAATCACACAACTTCTAGGATTCACTCTTTTTTCACTGATATTATTTAATGCTCAATCACTATCCAAGAAATCTCTGATTTTAAATGACCTTCTCCTAGATGCAAACCCAGACCTCTGTGCTATAACAGAAACGTGGTTTAAATCTACAGATATAGCTTTAATTAATCAACTACCAACTCAGACCTACGACTTTTTCTCGATACCACGACAGAAAAAAAGGGGTGGGGGCATTCTCCTAGCAGCAAAGAAAGAACTCAGATTCTCTCATCACCCAATCAAATCTGACTCTAAATTGGAAACAGGTCTTTTCAAATCAGACTCTCTACAAATCCTTCTAGTATATGCCCCCCCAGGACTTCTAGAAGCGGATCCATCACCCTTCCTAGAAATCTTAGCATCTTATCTAAAACCAGACTCCCCAACGATAATCCTAGGAGATTTCAACTTGCACGTTGATAACACCACACTCTCTACCAGCTGCGAAACCATTCTTACAGCCATGTCTGCAATGGGATTCAAACAAATAATCAATGAACCTACCCACAAGGCAGGTCACATACTGGACCTTATCTTTGTGAACTCAGGTATAACACATTCAGTACAACCCACTTGCAAAAAAGTTCCCTGGTCAGACCACTCTTTAATCTCCACCACCTTCTCAATGACCCAAACGAGCAATAATCCCTCTCCTCAACACTCATTTCTCTACAGAAAAGTATGCGCCTCAGATGAACTCAGCAATCATCTAATCACGGAACTCTCACACATAGACGTCACATCACCTAATGCAGCCATAAATTCCTGGTCTACTATAACAGAAACTGTGGCAAACAAACTTTGTCCGTGGACAACAAAAAAAGTCAAACAAGGCGAGTCAAAAAGACAGCCATGGTTTACTAACGAACTTAAAAACCTCAAACTTAACCTGCGTCAAAAAGAAAGTAAATGGCGTAAAGCCCCTTCCCCCTTTACACTTTCTACATACAAACTCGCCCTCCAATCATACAAGAGCTCCACTTTAAAAACAAAAAGGGACTTCTACGCACATAAGATTCATGACATCATATTCGACTCCAAAGCGCTATTCACATTTGTCTCCAATCTAACTCAGGCCAACCTTCCTGACATACCACCTAACCAAGCTCAAACAAAAGCTGATGAGCTGGCATTCTTCTTCAGTAAGAAAATCACAAACCTGCTAACACAATTAAAGCCTAATACAGGCACACCAGCCAGCAATTATGCACTCCATAATAAAGACATCTCCCTCCAGTCTCTTGAACTCACCACTTCCTCAGAGATCCAAACACTTCTTAAGAAAATGAAACCCTCATCTCATCCACTAGACCAGATCCCATCTAAACTACTACTACTAATCCCGGACACCATAACCAAAACCCTAGCGGACATCATAAACTGCTCATTCACCCAGGGTTTCTATCCAGACGACCTCAAACTAGCATCCATTAAACCGCTCCTCAAGAAGCCTAACTTGGACCCCAAAGATCCTAACAACTTCCGTCCAATCTCCAATCTGCCTTTCATTGCCAAGGTGATGGAGAAACTAGTTAACACACAACTATCTGAATACATAGAAGAACACAAAATTCTATTCCCTACTCAATTCGGTTTCAGAAAAGCTTCAAGCACAGAATCCCTTCTAATCTCACTGACTGACTACATTATACTGGGCCTCGACAAAGGACAGGCCTTCCTACTGATTTTATTGGATCTATCGGCAGCTTTCGATACTGTTAACCACGCCATATTACTAAAGCAACTGGCGAACATCGGTATTGCAGGATCAGCACTAACATGGTTCAAGACATTCTTAGAAAACAGAGGTTTCAAAGTTAAAATCCACAACAAAGAATCCCCCAGATACCCATCTTCACAAGGAGTTCCTCAGGGTTCCTCTCTCTCACCAACACTTTTCAACTTATACCTTCTCCCGCTTTGCCAACTGCTAAACAAATTGAACCTAAAACACTTCATATTCGCCGACGATGTCCAGATTGTGATCCCCATCAAAGAATCCATCACTAAAGCTCTAGAACTTTGGGAAAACTGTTTTCAAGAAATTAACGATCTCTTATCCAGCTTAAATCTTATTCTAAACCAATCAAAAAGCGAATTCATGCTAATCTCTCCAGATAATTGCAAAATCACTACAAACCCGCCAGCCAACTTGCAAATCTCAAAAGTAAGAGATTTAGGAGTTTCTATAGACAACCGGCTAAATTTAAAATCGTTTATCAACCAAACAACCAAAGACTGCTTCCACAAACTGCACGTATTAAAAAGAATAAAACCCCTATTTCATTTCCATGATTATAGAACAGTGCTCCAAGCAATAATATTTGCGAAAATTGATTACTGCAACTCTATCCTTCTAGGCCTCCCATCATCCCACACTAAACCTCTCCAAATGATACAGAACACGGCAGCAAGAATTCTAACAAACAAAAGGAGAAGAGATCACATTACACCAGTCCTCAAAGACCTTCACTGGTTACCAATCCACTACAGAATAATCCATAAGTCCCTCACCACAATCTACAAAAATATCCATGGACTGGCTCCACTCCATCTACAAATAGCTCTCAAAAAACATTCCTCCAACAGACCCATCAGAGAAGCATATAGAGAATATCTACAAGTACCTCACAACAATACCACCCAACATATAACATTGAGAGATCGGGCCTTCTCCACAGCAGGTCCCCCACTATGGAACTCAATCCCCTTAGAATTACGACAGGAACCATGTCTTCCAACCTTCAGGAAGAGACTTAAAACATGGCTGTTCATGAAAGCATTTCCGGACCCTTAATGATTCACTTCCATCAAATGCAGCAACACTGAGCATCTTCTATTAAACTGAAACAGACAATACCAACCAATCACTACAATGTTTTACTTCTTGTTAAACTTTTTATCTCTCCTCTAACTCTAATCCCAGTTAGAATAACCCCTGTTTTATTGTAACTTTTTCTTCTACGCACTTGTTATACTTTTGTAATGTATACTCTTACGTTTTAGCTATGTACGTTATAATGTATTGCTCACCCCCTTGTTTTATGTAAACCGACATGATACGAACTGCCGTGAATGCCGGTATAGAAAAACACAAATAAATAAATAAATAAATAAATATAGATTCTACTGAGTATTTAGTCTCTTGTATGATGTTTATTCTGGTGGACTCTCTACCTTCCCGGTCATTAAGTGGCACACCTCCACCAAGTTGATCCTCCCTGTCATTGCGATATAATTTGTACTCTGATATAGCACTGTCCCATTGGTTATCCTCCTTCCACCAGGTCTCTGAGATGCCAGTTATGTGTATCTCATCATATACTGCTATACACTCGAACTCTCCCATCTTCTTCTTAGACTTCTGGCATTGGCATACAGATATTTCATAGTACATTTTTTTGTTTGTGGTAACAACCTGCTTTTCAGTTGATAGGGATAATTTGGAATTCTTTAGCTCAGGTGATTCTTTACTTATAGGCACATGGACTATGTTTGCTTTTATTGCAACCTCTCTTTTGGATGACCTAACTCTCCTGTTTCATTAGTATCCTTCAAAGATGCATTCCTCTGAACCGTGCACTGCTGAGTGACTGTTGGCTTTCCCCCTTGTTCTAGTTTAAAATCTGCTCTATCTCCTTTCTAAAAGTTATTGCCAGCAGCCTGGTTCCACTCTGGTTAAGGTGGTGCCCGTCCTTTCACAAACGTCTTCCCCTTCCCGAAAAGGTTCCCCAGTTCCTTATAAAACTGAATCCCTCTTCCCTGCACCATCGACTCATCCATGCATTGAGACTCCAGAGCTCTGCCTGTCTCTGGGTCCTGCACATGGAACAGGAAGCATTTCAGAGAATGCCACTTTGATGGTTCTGGATTTCAGCTTTCCACCTAAAATCCTAAACTTGGCTTCCAGAACCTCTCTCCCACATTTTCCCATGTCGATGCCCAAATGCACCATAATAGCTAGCTCCTCCCCAGCACTGTCTGTAATCCTATCTAGGTGACGCATGAGGTCTGCCATCTTCACATCAGGCAGGCAAGTTACCAGGCGGTCCACATGTCCTCCAGCCACCCAGCTATCTACATTTCTAATAATCGAATCACCAGCTATAATGGCCGACTTAACCCTTCCCTCCTGGGCAGTAGCCCTGGGAGACTTGTCCTCAGTGTGAGAGGACAGTGTATCACCCGGAGAGCAGATCCTACTACAGGATCACTTCCTGCTACACCAGGGTGATGATCTCCAACCTGGAGATCTTTCTGATCCAAGGCAGCACCGGGGCTGCCAGACTGGATTTGGTACTTGACTACGATGTCCTCTGAAGGTCTCATCAATGTACCTCTCTGACCAAAAGCACTCTCTGCGCTTAGAGGCGCTGAGGCAGACAAACTACTGAAAAATCTATTTAACTACTGGCTTCAGTTCTTCTCCTTCCACAAATAATTGGGTTGCATATCCGTCATAAGGCATTTGAAAATCTTTTTTTATGTAATTCTCAGCTTGGGAGTCTCCGCTTGTGTGGCTATCTTTGTCTGCTTGTCCAAGGAGAAAGCAAAGTTGCTCCCTTGTGACAGATGTTCTCCATAGAGAGCAGGACAAATTGGTAACTCCTCCCCATGGAGTTGAGAAACGTTTTGTGGGACTGATGTGCGGGAATTGCCACACATACTCAAGATTTCATCTTTCCGAGCTCCGAGAGAAGCATTGTCTGGCCTGCCATTGGTGATGTCAGCCACATCTGTGGCTGTTTAGTCTGGCTGTCTACGGATAACACCTGTTACAGGTAAGCAACTTTGCTCTCTCTTATTTATATATTTCTGCTCACCAAATGATTTTAAGTTGTTACTGTACAATAAAGCTGCTTCAGATTGATTTTACACAGCTAGGAGAGACCAGGCTCAATAAATGACTGGAGCATAATATGCTGTAAGCATTTCCCCCTTACATCAGCCTGGCAGGGAGGAGAGTGTCTCTCTCCCAGGGCTTGTGGTGACTGTACTGAGGGGGCACTGACGGTCCCTGCTTACTTTTACACACGCTGCTGCTTTCTGTTGTGATGTTTACAGAAGGCACACAGGGAAAACAGTTTCCAAATGGTGCTACAAATTGGTAGGAGGTTGTTTACAATGTATCAAAGTTATTTTAACATTCTAAGGTCTCCTGTTATCAGGACATCTATTTAGAGTCTCGGGATGTTTCCTGTGGAAACAGTTCTTGGCTAAAGAACATTTTATTTACAAGAACGTTTTTTAAATCTGACAGTAGAGGTGTTTGGATGGAAGGAATCCTTTTTTTTTTTAAGATTGTCCTTTCTAAATACTGCCTATCTTGGTATTTTTGTTTCCTCGGTCTGTGCCCCCACTGACAGGGGTTTTTTTTTGGGGGGGGGGGGGGGAGGATTGTCTGTTTTCTCCTGCTCCTTTAGGTTTCCAGCCCAAACAGAGCCGGTACAAGGATCTGGCAATATATAAGCTTTTATTCCCAGCCTCTTTGGGACTTTCTCCATTTTATAACCACCCCTGCTCCCCCTGTGCCAGTCTAGCCCAGCCATTGCAGCAGCCGTCCTCAATCAACACCCACAGACTGTGACTCCTTCCAGAGGGCCCAGTACACCTGCACCCGGAGTCTTGTGCAGTGTCTGTGAGAGCCTCCCTCAATCAGGGGCTGTGCCTGCTGAATCCTTGCAGGCAGATTTATACTTGGTTTGCATACGTGGTGTGTGCTAGGGATTGGTAGGTTCACTGTGCATTCTTAGCTTCACTGTATGCACCTGCTTTTATTGCTAAAAGTAAGCTCCTTGTTATATTTCCCATAATCCCTGAAATGAAATGGAATAATATAGTGAGTGTTTATGAGATGCGTGGTATTTGTCTTGCTTTCAGCTGAGCCTTTTGAGAAGTGTTTACAGCAGTGGTTCTCAATTCTGTTCTGTTCTTATTTGTTTAAACTTTTTACCAAGGATTATCTGGCTATATCTTTATGCATTTTTGTGTAATTGTAGCTCTGGAAGTCTTAGTAGCAAGAAATGCCATGCATCCTCAGCATATTCTGGCAGATGCTTGTGGAGATAAATGTTTGAGATACCATTACTTACAATAGTATTGATATTCTGATCAAAATAAAGGAGAACCCCCAGGATCTCAGTAGTTAAGGGTTAATTTATAGATTGAGTTCCAGTACACATAATCTTAGAGATCTTTTTATATATTTGTATTCTAGCCTTAATATATTCTCAGCCTGCCAGCCACTTTTTTCCAATGAATTGGTGTGCCTAATTTTTGATTAATCTAATTAACATTACTATTAGAATCTTGTGAATTTAGGATGGATTGTTTGGGATAATGTTGAGCACTGATGTATTTAGCATTCAGTTTAAAGAAAATGTGCCAGTTCATTGCTAGTTGAACTGTGCTTGTTTTACCATCAGGATATGTAAGTGAGAAGTCCTCAGCACCTTGTGCACTGGAAGTCTTCCTGTAGACACACCTGGGTGTTTGGCCCTTCTCTTTACTCACTTATAGGCAGCGACCAACTGTGTGACCGTTGTTTCTACAGAAAGAGCTAGCAGCGTGCTGTCGTTGTTTTATCAGGCAACTGTTTTGTCACACTGACTGGCCACCCCAAATGCATGGTTTAGAACTACAGGGGGCCTGGAGGGTCATCGTATCAGAAAGAGGGGTTGGGGATACTTCTTGTGGGTGTGGGTGGGTGTTATATAACAACACACTCTTCATTCTCCACAAGAACGACAGGAGCACAGCAGCTCCAACATAACACCCCGCACAAGAACGACTATCAGGCCCATACAGTAAAATCCGCGGGAGAGCTGGCGCTCCGAGGTGAGCGCCTGCTCTCCTGACGTGTGCCCAGGCACCTCTCCTGGGTGCGTGATTCAGTATTTAAATTAGGGCCCTTGTCCCTAACGCCTCCTTATTGGCAGAAGTGGCGGCTGTCAGTGGGTCTGACAGCAGATGCTTAATTTTACCAGCGTCGGTTGTCGAACCCGCTGACAACCATGGGTTCGGAAAATGGACGCCGGCAAAATTGAACGTCCGTTTTCCAACCTGTGGGCTGCAGGCAGATTTTTTTTTTTTTAAGAATTTTTTTATTTTTTATTTTTTATTTTTGGGGCCTCCGACTTATCGCTATGATACCATTCTGTATTGGCCTGTATGTAGGCTTGGCTTAAGCATAGGAGGAAATGTATTTTTTTTTCTTGTTTTCCAGTGTTACACTGCGTACAAAGTCTGGCTTCTTGAGGGTTTTCTTTTCAGTTTTTGTTGTATATTTGTACTTTGTGGTCAATTTGTTTGGTGAAATACTGTCTGTTCTGCAAGTGTTAACCTCACCCTCAGCATTGCCAATGAACATTGCCCCCTAATAACAAAAACTGTCAACTCCAACTGTAAAAATAGGAAACCCTGGTACATGCCTGTCCTCAGAAATCTTAAAATCCAACTCAGAGCTTCGGAAAGGTCATGGCGCAAACACCAATCCCCCGCAACCAAAACACTCTACTATCAACGTATGCACGAATATAGGAATTCCATCCTACAATCTAAACGGGAATACTACGCCAAAAAAATAAATGGTCTGCAATATAACCCCAAGGCTCTTTTCGCTATGGTTGCCAACCTGACTTCTCCCATACACACGCAACAACCAGCTAACTCCTCTACAAATCGTTGCAACGAGTTAGCACAATTTTTTAAAAACAAGGTATCTTCCATCACGGCACAATTCTCGCACAACAACCTCAATATCTGTCTTCCCAATATCAACTCTCCAGTCTCCCTCTCCTTTTTTGAGTCCTCATCCTCTCTAGAAGTAGAGAACATACTAAAGAAAATGAAACCCTCAACACATCCCTCTGAAACCATCCCTTCTAAACTCCTACTATCTATACACAATGTGATCGCCAAACCCCTTTCAAATATTCTCAACTGTTCTCTAGAGCATGGCATTGTCCCCAATTTTCTTAAACAAGCAATAGTGAAACCGCTACTCAAAAAACCGAATCTTGACCCCGCCACCCTTTCTAATTACAGACCGGTGTCCAACCTACCCCTCCTAGCTAAAGTTCTTGAAAAGCTAGTTAATTCACGCCTTTCCGATCACCTTGAGCAGAACAACATCCTCCCTTCCACCCAATATGGTTTCAGGAAGCATTTAAGTACTGAAACATTGCTCCTCTCCCTACACGATACTCTTATCAAAGGAACCGACTCAGGATCCTCCTATCTGATCGCCTTGCTTGACATCTCGGCTGCGTTCGACACAGTCAATCACGATGTCCTACTCAACATCCTCAGAAATATTGGGATCACTGGCAAGGCATTTGCCTGGATTCAATCGTATCTCCAAAATCGCACTTTCACAGTCCTAATGGACAACAATGAATCTGATCCCATCAGTCTTCCCCAAGGTGTGCCCCAAGGTTTTTCACTCTCCTCTACGCTATTTAATATATACATGCTCCCCCTCACCACGCTTCTCACTAACCTGCACATCAAGCATTTTATTTATGCTGACGATGTGCAACTCATCTTCCCTTTCTCTGACTCTATCCTAACTGCCTTGCAAAACTGGGAATCCTGTCTTTCCTCCATCAACCAACTCCTAAAGGACATGCACCTAGCTCTCAATTCCAACAAGACTGAGCTATTAATCATATCTAATAAGCAACCGCTCCCAGACATCCCACTTGCTTACTCATCTACCAATTTCCCATCGCACACTCGCAATTTAGGAGTTATTATTGATAATCACCTTTTATTTAAACCATTTATCAAATCCATTATAAAGGATTGCTATTTTAAGCTTCAAACAATAAAGAAACTTAGACCCCTACTACACTTCACTGATTTCCGTACAGTCCTCCAGTCTATTATTTTATCGAAGATTGACTATTGTAATGCACTCTTCCTTGGCATTCCTGCAACACACATTAAGCCACTACAACTCCTACAAAATGCCGCCGCTCGGATACTGTCAAACACAAAGAAAAGAGATCATATCACCCCCACACTTATTGAACTACACTGGCTCCCTATACATTCACGAATTCTTTACAAAACACTATCTATCATACACAAGAGTCTAGTAAATTCCAACCTCAACTGGCTTAATCACCCCCTCTTACCCCGTACCTCCAAGAGACCTACCCGCCCAGCCCTCCAAGGAGCACTCCGTGCCCAATCTATCAAATCTTTTAAACTCTCCTCTACTATAAACAGAGCCTTTTCCCTTGCCGGCCCCACCATATGGAATTCACTGCCCCATGATATTCGTATAGACATATACCCCAACTTTCAAAAAGAAACTTAAAACCTGGCTTTTTCAACAAGCCTACTCCATCTCACCCCCTATTACATAAAACCCCTCTGTGAAGTTTACGCTGATATTTTGTTATGAACGCCTTATGTCTGCTGATTTTGTACTGTGCACTATCATGTATATAGTTATAGTTATAGTTCTATTTCATTGCATCTTCCCATTGATGTTTATTATATGTAAGGGCTCCTCCCAAAAGTTAATTATATTATTCCTAGTTCACTAAGTTATCTGTTATATGTAAGGGCACCACCCAAAAGTTTTTGTTCATTGTAAACCGATGCGATGTGCGAACGGATATCGGTATAAAAGAGATGTTAAATAAATAAATAAGTGTGACTGAGCTGATGAGGTATTCTCCTAGCATGTAGAGAATTTTCATTGTGTTTTCCCAACAGGAGGTGTATTGGTGTTCTAGGTCCTAGTGTAATATTTACAGTGCTGCCGTTTCATAAGTAGGGTTGTTATTGCCAGAGTCCTGTGAGTTAGTACTGCTATGGTATAGTGGATTTGCTATATACATTTTTTTTTTTTTTTGCAGGATTTTGTATTTCACAATATACCTAGCACTTGAGAGAGTTTGTGTTACTGAGATGACTCCAGAATCTGAATATTTTCTTTCATATGATGAGCTGTATGGGAAAATATCCTAGTTGTACTCTGTCCCTATTGTTGGATGTGGGAGGAGTTCTGTGGATGCAGGTTATATATTTATAGAACTGGAGATACAAGCTTTATAATGGGTTTGTCTTGCATATATAGTGAGAAGAACCTCATTTGTAAATCAGAGTATATTGGATATGATCTCAGTTTTTAGAATATACTTGTAGTGCTTTTTTTTAATGCATGCATTGTGCCAAATAGCTTATTTCTAGTTCTTGTATGGTGATCATATTGTGGTGAGCTTGGAAGTTTTTTAATCAGGCAGGTGTTGCCCCCAACAGTTGGGACTTTTTCTGTATCTTACTTGGTCTCTGCATCTGTTGATACTTGATTATCTTTTCTTTCTCCATATATAGTACAGAATAGTCTCTTGGTACCAACACTTCTGTTATAATGTTGATTTTATGGTTTTCTTTTCTACCGCTATCTTCAGTTTTTTAGCATAAAGATTTTTTTCTTAGTTTTGAGAATATCCCATGTGAATTAATAATTATATTCTGTATGATTTACACAAAATTATATAGGAAAGAATAATATTAATTGTAAACATAAAGTAAGAAATTGGTCTTGAGGGATGGGGGCAGAGCCTGTTTAGTTTACTTGCCTCTTCTGCCCAATCAAAAAGGCATTCCACTGCCCCTGATAGTCATTTTGATATTCAGTTTTATTCTCCATTCTTTTCTGAATAATTTCTGACATTCTGTTTGCTTTTTTTACTTATGGCTGCACACCGAGATGAGAATGTCAATGTATTGTCCACAGTGTGATACCAAGGTCCTTTTCCTGGATGATAAATCCTAATATGGAACCCAGTATTGTGTACCTATCATTAAGATTTTTCCCTCTGTGCATCACTTTGCACTTGTCTGTATTAAATTTCATTAGATGCCCAGTTCCCTAACTGGACAAGGTCCTTCTGCAGTCCTTCACATTCTAGAGAAATGTTTGTATAACTCGGAATGTTTTTGTATCATCTGCAAATCTGATCCCTTTGCTTGTTGCTCCCTTTTCCAAAGCATTAATGAAGACTGTTTATGCTCGTGTATAAGTCGAGAAATTTTAGTCCAAGAATCGATCCTTAAAATTGCGATCACCGTGTCCATGGGTCAATACCGGTAATTCAAAATGCATGATTGAATCGTTTTACACCCCCCCCCCCCCCGCTGATCCCTTAACTCATCGCTGCAGTCAGGACAGTGACGGCCCTTGACGTTGCTAAGGCATATCCTCGCTACTCCCCTGCGGTGTCCAGTGTGGCATTCGGACAGCTTCTCCCCCGCATCCTCTCCCGATCCCTTAACTCAGCTGCTTACTGCTGTCCGAGCAGTGATGGGACAGAAGATTGCTCAGGCGCATACTCCCTCCTCCCAGGGTCTGATGGGCACACTTTAGAGCCATGATGGTTCAACGCGTGCCACCGGGACCCTGTGGGAAAACTAGGGAGGATGTGCTTGAGCAACTGCAAGCACTTTTTGTTGTCCTCATAGTAGTAGTGAGCTGTTGAATTAAGGGATCCGGAGGTACTGTGGGGGGGAGAAGCTGTCCTACTGCCACCCTGGGACACCGTGGAGGAGGAGGGGAGGATATTGGTGTGGGTTATGTTTAATGCACATACAACAGAGGATGTGAAGGACAATGCAAAGAAAATGGCAACCAGTTAGCAGCGATTCCAGGAGGTTTGACATCAATGCTCCAGTCGTTAGATGTCTGTTTCAAAAAGCCTTTTGAGGACCAATTGTGGCATATGTGGCAACAATGGAAGTGTTCTGGTCAAGCAAAGTTAATGAAAGAAGGGAACCTTCTTCCCTTAATTCAATCAGACATTGATTTGGTAGCAAAATGGGTAAAGAATGCCTGGGAGTCAATTCCACCAGAAATGGTCAAGAAGTCATTCCTGAAAAGCAGCATTAGCAATGCTATGGATGACTCAGAAGAAGATGCCATCTATGAAGTCAGACGAATCAGCATCAGATGATTCAACAGATGGAGATAGTGAAGGCAACGTTTACACTAAGGACATAACCAAAGAATTAGTTCATTGATTTATTCAAACATTCAGATGATGGAAAATCAGACTTTAAAGGATTTGAATGAGACACGTTATTCTTCATTTAATAACTAAATAAAAGAGATTTACTTAAGTTGTTAAATGATGTTCCTTATGAGACACTTTATTCTTCTTTTAATAAATAAAAGTGGTTTTTCTTAAGTTATGTTTCTTAGTATGATTTCAGCTTCATTTCATAAGCCACCTAGGTTTTACCCTCAACTTGTCCATGAGTCCCAGAAATTTCTTAATTTTGGGCCCAAAAAATACCCTCGACTTATACATGAGATCAACTTATACTGTTACGAATCCGGAAGTGGACGCCTGTTCTGAGGTAAGGTTAGCACTGCCAAAGAGGGAGTTAACCCTCTCTGGTCCCTACCGTCGGAGGGCAAGGCTTGAAGGTTCGCCAGTCAAGTACAAGACTTCGCCCTGGAAGCTCACAGCTCCCCCAGGAGGGGTCCGTAGGAACCCGGCCGCTGGGACTTAGGAGACTCCCTCAGGACTGAAGATTGGTCTGGATGCAGACGCCTCCTACAGGTCGTAGATTCCAGACGGCTGGCGCCTCCAGCAGGTCGAGTCAGTCCAGGATTCGAAGCCGAAGAGTAGTCGAAAGCCATTCTGAGGGTCGAAGCCAGGAGAAGGGTCTGCAGCCAGTCCAGAAGCAAGCCAGGAGAAGGATCCGCAGCCAGTCCAAGGTCAAGCTAAATGAAGAACGACAGCCAGTCCAGGGGTCAGAAGCCAAGAATCAGTCCAACAAGGAAGGAGAACAGAAGCAGGACGGAGACCAGGAACACCAGCGCAGAATCTGGAACCAGAAGCCAATACCAAGGCAAGGTCTGAGAAGCAGACCTTGCCTTAAATACCTAACATGAGGGAGGAGTCTCAGAAGGGAGCCACGACCATTTCCTGTCGTGGCTCCTTTAAATCTTGTCTTCAGCCGCGCACGCGGCTCTAAGGCAGCCAGGAAGGGGGAGGAGTCAGCTCAGCCCCACTGGGCGTGGCCGGCCTAGGCAGCAGCCAAGGCCACGGGAAGAACGCCAGAGGAGGCTCCCTGCCTCCTGCAGGAGCTTCCGGGCCCACCCGACACCGCGGGTGAGTACCTGGTCCCGGCCGGGGCCAGCGGCCATGACAGTTGACCCCGGTCGCGGCCATAACATATACACAGGTATAATGCGGTAAGTTAAACATCTGTTGTGGAACAGATCCCTCAGGCACTCCACTTTCCATTGGAAAAACTGAGGTTATGCATTTCCTGATAGTTACTTTTGCTATTTACAAGCAAATTCTCAGTAAAATTGAGTTTTAGAGGCACTCTTGGCTGTTACTCAATGGAAGGTGGTTCTGGTGTGCTGTCGAATATGTTCCAATGTCTGGCCCAAAAAACACAATATACATATTTTAAGACTGAAGAAGGGTCATGTTCAGCTGGTTTTTGTGTCCCAGCTAGCCATTTTTGATCCTGTTGGTCATTTATATAATTAGCAACTACAATATGTGCAGTTTACAATTTACACTTTTACATACAGTAAAGATTTCTATAGTAGGATCTTATTAAGAGAAGTTAGTTCTCAGGCCTAAGTGGTATGCACATCCATCCACATCATGGGTATTTTTCACCAATTGATAAATAAGGGCAGAAGAGAGGATGAATATGTTCATGAAGTTGAGGCACCATGTCCTTTCCATAACACTTTTTTTTTTTTTCTTTGAGATACAACGAAGAGGTGTCATTCAGTTGTCTTGGGGATCATTATAGGAAGATAAACTACAAAACTCTATGGACCTGTTAGTGGCTTTAGTCTTGTTTTACTTGAAGGCTCAGTTTGAAACTGGATATGAGGTGGAAAAAGAAAAAAAAAACTTCTTTATGAAAATGTTAGTATTTAAAATCCATTTTCTAAGGCTCAAAGTTGGAATGACCCCACAGCAATGCAGCAGCTTAAAGAACAGATTAAAGAATTCTTAAAACGTTTGTGGTTTTCATTTGCAGTTGAAAGTAGAAACTTGAAGAAATTTGCACTCTGCTAATGCATGTAGTGATTTGCTGATGTAAAGTTAACCCTGCAAAACTAATTGAAAAGATTTAAAACAACTTTAATAATTTTTAGGTGAGAACTATGTTTTAGATGACTATCAGTTTGGGTTACTTAAAAACCATAGTACTTCTTTTGAGATCTAGCTTTGATACCCTCCACAGAGGGTTTGATCAAGGAATTTTTCTTTTGCTGCTGTTAGATTTATCATCTAGACATTTAACATTTAGCATTCGACACCCTAGATCATGCAGTCTTACATACATGATTATTCCAAATTGGTATAGGAGGGACTGTGCTTAAATGGTTTTCCTATGTTCTTTCAGATATAACACAACAGGTCAACAGTGGTGCCACATTTTCTGATTGGTTTCCATTAAACACTGGGGTGCCCCAGGGTTTGTCACTCTCAGCAGTACTCTTCAACATTTATTTGCATCCTCTGTAGAACTCTCTCTAGTCTGGGTGTATCGTATTATATATACGCAGACAATATCCAGTTTTTCTTTCCTTGCTACTCACACTCAGGCCAATCTCAATTTATTGACATTGTATTTATCTACCATTAAAAGCTGATTAACTCATAAGACTGTTAATGAATTAAAGCAAGACAGAAATAATTTTCCTTAGTAGAAAGAATGAAAACCCTTATCCATCAGTGTGATTTCGTAGGGCACTCTATACCTATTGGATCCCAAACTTGTAATCTAGGGATAATTGATTCCAATTTAATTCTCTAAATGCATACCTAAGCCTTGTCCAAGGGTGCTACTGGAAACCTCACCTGCTTCAGCGGCTAAAGCCTTATTTAAGCCAAGGTGATTTCCGAATAGTTGTGTAGTCTCTAAACCTGCCCTGCATAGACTACTGCAATTCTCTTTTCCTGTAAAGCAATTCTGGCTATCTAAAATTCAGCTGCCAGGATAATTTTGGGTGCATCCAAATTTGATATCATTACCCCTGTTACTTAAAGCTTTGGATTGGTTACCCTTTCAGTTTCATGTTCAGTACAAAACATTAATTTCATTATACATAATCTCTGAATAATGACTATTCTTATATGATTAATTTGCTTTTGAAATTGCATAGAGCTGTGAGAAACCTTAAGTCAGAGGGTCAATGTTTGTTAGTCATATCCAGCCACAAATCTGTCCATCTTGCTGAATCCAGGGAACACATGCTCTCAACAGCAGGAGCACTATTATGGAACCAGCTGCCAGTTACTATTGGGAAGCAAGCATGTTGCAAAACATTTAGGAAAGTTTGAAGACCCATTTTTAAGCTTGCATTTGATTGACTTCTGTATTTCTTCCAAGTTTACAGTCATGCGGCTCTGAAATTGGCACCATAAGGTTCATGCACTTTAAAAGGTCTTGAAGATAATTTTTGTTTGGCGTCTTTTTGTCTTGAGGAAAGTTGTGGTGGCTTGTTTTGTGCTCAGAAATGCTTTTTGTATGTGACTCTCTTGTAAGCCGCCCAGAACACGGGATGGTGTGGCACAAAAATATTTTAAATAGTTGTGTTGTACCATACGGTGGAAATGGATTACAAAATGTTTTGTAAGGGGTTAAAAGCCTATCTGTTTGTAAGGGCATATGGAGTTTAATGCTTTTTGCAAAGTGTAGGGTTGGAAGAATGAACATGCATTGTTTTATATGTAAAAAGCATTGCCTTTTGTATTTTAAAGTGATATGATATTAATGCCTTGTGATTTGATTTATAAATATGTATTGGAATGTTATCCGCATTAAACAAATGAGCATTTCTGGATTATAAGATTTTTAAATTAAATATTACATAAGAACATAAGATTTGCCATTCTGGGCCAGACCAAAGGTTCATCAAGCCCAGTATCCTGTTTCCAAAGGGGGGACAATCCAGGTCACAAGTACTTGGCAGGATCCCAAAAGTTAAATAGATTTCATGGTGCTTCTTCCAGGGATAAGCAGTAGATTTCTCAAAGTCCAGCTTAATAATGGTTTATGGTCTTTTCCTCTAGGAACTTGTCCAAACCTTTTTTAAACCCAGCTACTCTTATAGTTTTCACCACATCCTCTGGCAACAAATTCCAGAGCTTAATTATGCTTTGAATAACACATTTTCTCCTATTTGTTTTAACTGTACTACTTAGTAACTTCATTGTATGCTCATAAGAACTTAATAGCAGGTAATGGACTTCTCCTCCAAGAACTTATCCAATCCTCTGTAGTCTATCCTTTTTGAAAGAGTAAGCCAATGTGAATTTACCTGTTCCATTCCACTCATTATTTTATAAACCTTATAAACCTCTCTTCGAGCTGAAGAGCCCTAACTTCTTTAGCCATTCCTCATAGGGAAATGTTCCATCCCTTTTATCATTTTGGTCACCCTTCTCTGTATCTTTTCTAATTCTGCTATATATATTTTGAGATATAGTGACAAGAGTTGCACACAATACTCAAGATGTGATTGCACTAGGGAATAACAGGGGCAATATGTTATTTTCTGTTTTATTTTCCATTGCTTTCCTAATAATTCCTAGCATTTTATTTACTTTCTTGGCTGCCACTGCACACTGAGCAGAGGATTTCACGATGATGCCTAGGACCTTTTCCTAAGTGGTGACTCCAAATGTGGAGCCTTGCATTTTATAGCTATAATTTAATTGCTTTTCCCTAAGTGCATCACTTTGCACTTGTCCACAGAAAATGTCATCTTCCATTTGCATGTCCAGTCTCCCAATCTTGTAAGGTCCTCTTGCAATTTCTCATAATCGTCTTGTGATTTAACAACTTTGCATATTTTTGTGCCATCTGGATATTTGATCACTTCATTCATTCCCATTTCCAGATCATTTATAAATATGTTAAAAAGCAGTGATCCTGTAGTTTCATAGTGCAATTTCCTTGTCATCTTTCCTTCCATAGTACTTGAAAGCATTGCCCAGATATAGTGGATGGTTAACATGTAAACTTTTCACTCTCTGCTTCCTCTACATGTTAACTTTATTTTTGCATACGCCCTGGTCAGAAAACATAGGCAGATTCACACCAGACAGAGAGGATGAAATAGTGGTTACAAAGTATCCTATGCCATTGTATTTGTTGTTAACATTTTTGCCTACACAGTAGCAAAGGGAAACCTGTCCTTAGAGTCAACAGAAGTTAAAGATCTGAGGTGCGTGCTAGTAATTCCTTTACCTGGTATTTGTTTTTGTGAATGTTCTCTGTGGACAAACATAATAAGCTCGACCACACAAATGGGGTGATATTATCTGATGGCATCAAGACAAAAAAGCTATTTCAGGGCTCAAAAAAAACAGAAAAGGTCTTTTTAAACATGGATGGACCTCTGGTCGAATCTTCTCAATCTTTTCTTTCTGTTCTTGTGAACAGACATGAAATTGCTCTCTCAAAAATTTTCAGCCACCTGTTTTTTCCAATAAATGTTTTACTATTTTCTTTGTAATTCTTTTTTTTGTACTTGAGTTAACTGAAAAAAAAACCCCCACATTTAATTCCATCTTTTTTGACATTTGCTAAAAAAAAAAAATCTTTTTCAAAATTGAATTCAACATTGCTTCAATAATTTTCAAAATGTCTGAATTGAAACTGCTTCAAATGATGCCCTAAATGTTCTAAGAGACAGTCTTCCATGATTACTTTATGAGATGCCTTGCGTCTATGCACAACATGCTGAGCTGCGTCCATTGTGCACCTGGCGGGGCCAGGAGATTCAAGAAATGCCCACTAGGAATATGCAGAGGGACGCCATACGTTGCATTCGGGATTCGTATTCGTCGGGTGGCAGATATGTTGCATTCGGCAAGGGGGGCCCCCGATAGGTTTATATGTTAATTCTTATTCGTCCCGGCTAAAATTAAATTAACTACAACCCCCCCACCCTCCTGACCCCCCAAGACTTACCAAAACTCCCTGGTGGTCCAGCGGGGGGTCCAGGAGCCATCTCCTGCACTCACACCCTTGGCTGTCGGTATTCAAAATGGCGCCGATAGCCTTTGACCTACTATGTCTCAGGGGCTACCAGTGCCATTGGTCAGCCCCTGTCACATGGTAGGAGCAATGGATGGCTGGCACCATCTTGTGCTCCTACCATGTGACAGAGGCTGACCAATGGCACCGGTAGCCTCTGTGACATAGTAAGGGCAAAGGCTATCGGCGCCAATTTTGAATACTGGCAGCCGACGGTCCGAGTGCAGGAGGTCGCTCCTTGACCCCCGCTGGACTTTTGGCAAGTCTTGTGGGGGGGTCAGGGTCCCCCAAGACTTGCCAAAAGCCCCTGGTGGTCCAGCGGGGGTCTGGGAGCCATCTCCTGCACTCGGGCCGTCGGCTGCCAGTAATCAAAATGGCGCCGATAGCCTTTGCCCTTACTATGTCACAGGGGCTACCGGTGCCATTGGTCAGCCCCTGTCACATGGTAGGAGCACAAGATGGCACCAGCCATCCATTGCTCCTACCATATGACAGGGGCTGACCAATGGCACCGGTAGCCCCTGTGACATAGTAGGGATGATTGTGCGTGTGAAACAGGGAAAGGCCTGGCATAAGAGAGAAACTGGTTGGGGGGGGTCTCTCTCGCTTTCTCTCTCCCTCCCCTTTAGCGCAAGATGTGAAAAATAGGGATCATCGTACAGTGCACTAAGTTTACTGTACCACGTGATACTACCGATGCAAAGCGTGGTGTGGTAATTCAAACATTTCCATAAACACGCCCCTTCTTGTTATCGCGGGCATTATCCATGCATTAGTAACTTTTTTTTTGATAAATCTAGCTGTAAATTAACTTGATACAGAAATATCAGAAAATGACTATTTTTATAAATTAAGAAAATTGCATTATTTAAGTTGCAAATCTATTTGAAAATATACAAATTTGCCATATACAATTGCTGCAGAACCTTGAAAAATCTGCTGCAGGGCTGGGGGCTCTGGCAATGATCTACTAGTGACATTGAAAAGCTACAAGCTAATGTTGTGCAGCCCTCATCTTGGGAGTCCCCATTTTTGTGGTTCAGTTTATCCTGAAAAGGCTGTTGCTTATCTGTAGCAAGTGTTCTCCACAGGTAGCAGGATAAATCATCTATACAATTCCTCCCACTTCCTCTTTAAAAGTTGAAACTTAGGGGGTCATTTTTCAAAATGCGGTAAGGCGTTTTCGCATGCGTTAAGGGCTTATCGCATGCGATAGACCTTTAACGCATGCAAAAACGTGTTTACCGCATGCGATCGCACCATATCGTATGTGTGATGCAAATTCCAAAAATGGGAGGAGTATCGCACAGCCATAACGCAGACTTTTAATTACACCTTTTTCAAATGCGTTAGGCGGTGCGATACCAGCCGTGACCGTGCGGAAAGGGTTTATCACCATTTGCGATGTGTCCCGTAAGGGAGGGAGGGAGAGAGAGAGAGAGACTGGCCATAATAGCATGTCCCGTAGATAGGTATTTGTATCCCTAGGATAGGCCCACCTAGTAACTCGAGGTGGGGATTAGGTAAGAGTGTAGGGGGTTAGGGGCCACTTTCACATTCTACATGAGGCGTACAAACAGAACAGTGGTCTCTTGTGAAGATTTGCTGGCCTTCGGAGTGAGGAAACTCACTCAAAGATGAGATTTGGGCAAGGGTCTCTCAACCTAGCTTGATGTTACCCAGGTAGAGAGTCGGGTTTGGCACTTATCGCAGAATATGAAATGGTATCGCAATTTGCACTAACTTAGCTCTTCGCACAGGTAATTATCGCAAAATGCGATAAATACTATATTAGCATAAAACGCGCCCCTTTTGCTATCGCATGCGGTACTTACCGCATTTTGATAAATCCAAGCCTTAGCTTGCTATTAAGACTAAGGAGGCTTGCATGATTGACGGCTATGTGGGAAGATCCACACATGCTCAGACTTTCCCAGCTTTTCTGACTTGGCACCATTTGATGACATCATCCACTTGTGAGATTGATTTATTCTACTGTCTACAGAAAATACCTGTTACAGGTAAGTTTCTCTAGTCCGCGAGCTTTCTCTGCTCATTTATTTCAACTAAGCTGCTTTATCAAAAAAATGAGTGCTGGCATATTATATTGTATATCCCTTTTGCTAGCAAAATAACTTCTTTTATAGAAAGAAAGGAACAAACAAAAATAGGAATTCTTATTTAATGGTTATCAATTTTTTTTTCATTTGTATTTTTGTAAAACAAAAATACACAAATTAAGTTAGCTGTGGTTGCAGCATTCAGACTTATTGGTTCTTTCATCTTTATATATCAGAGAAATCAATATTCTATATGGAGGGTGTATATATATATATATATATATATATATATGATCTTTATTTCTTATCTAGTTCTTTGTGTACCCCAAATGGCACATAAAGCATCCACGAGAGAGGTGTCTTCATTCTGTATACTCATTAATTTCACTATTCAAGCAGCAACTTAGAATTCTGAATGTTTTTCTGATAGCTGTAAATGTTTTTCAGCAATTGCATTTATCAGCTTTCTTTTGACATGTCATTCTGTCCATAGATTTTTTTTTCTTTTTTCTTTATAGATTTTCCAAAATTATATACAAGAACACTTGTTAGGAACAATCCATAAGAAAGAAATAATAAGTAAATTTTAACAACGAAAAGAAAATCATAGCCTCCTGTAAAATCATAGCCTCTTGTATTGCTTCATTTCATTTATTTAGAGGTATACCCAACCCTATGATAGAATATATATAGATATACAAGCAAAAAAAAAAAAAAAAAAAAATTACCAAAGGTAGCTGAGATCATCCAATAAATAAGCATGTAACAGTCCCCTAAGGGAGAAGTGACCCTTGTCAGAGCGAGTTGGATCTATTTCGGTTTGTCTCTGGATTATAAATTTAGCATGATAGGAATGCTCATAAAATATATACCACATTACCCTAAATTTCACCATACACTCACAGGGAAAATTCAGCTGAAAATTCAACCGAAATAAAGCACCCAACTGCAGAATCCCAGGTCTCATTAATAAAAATCTTTTCCTCTTAATTTGAGTTGTCTTTGCCACATCCAGAAAAATATTAATTTTCAAATTGAATAAATAGGCTTCTCTCCGTGTTTGGCGCTTAACATTATTTTGCAAAAAGAGCTTCAGAATATAATCCCTGTTCAAATCTGATGCAAAGGTTGCAATAAGAGTAGAAGGAAAAACTTCAGCTGATTTTTCTAAATAAGCAGTTAAATTCAAGATATCCAATGATTCTTGCGTTGAGAAATTAGATTGCTGAAAAACATTTTTAAATGTGGGATATGAGAGGGCAAAGCATTTTCTGGAATTTTAAGAACCTCCATAAAATACTTCCTTAGTATTTCCAAAGGGGAAACCAATTTTTTCCCTCGGAAAGTTTATAAGCCTGATCTTTCTACGCCAAACAACATCTTCCAACAAGTCAATCTTATTTTGAAGAGAGATGTTACCTCGACAAAGCCCCAGAAGAATCTTACAATGCTGCTATTCCACATTCAAAACATAGTGGTAAGATTTCGTTGGAAAGCCTGTATTGAGGAAGAAAGTTTCTGTTGCTGAACAAACTTGCAAGGATAGATTGGTAATGCCTTCCCATCTAAGATCCAAAGTAGTAAGAGGTGGTTTAGATCAGACAAATTTAGCTGAAATCTCTCGTTAACTGTGGTTCCTGAATTCCACCCTTCAGGCGGGGCTCAACAATTCTCCTTCAGTTCCAACTGACGTGGATCCTATTTCCACTCATCACTTCGAGGCACCATTCTCTTCTTCCACTACAGGCAGCTTCAATGCTCCAGAACACATCGTCTGTCTCCAGCAGCGATGTGTGACGTCATCTGTCTGCAACGGGGAAGCAATAACAGATTGCTGGCAACCCTGACTGGAGGGGGGAGCACATAGCTCTGGATTAAATACTGTCTCCACATCAGGGGGTGGCTGACTGCAATCTTTCGCCTGGCGGTGCACTCAATTGACATCTCATTGGAGCCCTGTGGATGATGGAGTACCCCTGATGTCAGGGCATACCTATCCATGGTGGTGTGGTTTGAGCCTCGGTAAAAGTACGAGCTTTCCCGTTACACTTCCCCATCTTAGAAGCCAGAGGTGGTGGTAATTAAAGGAAATTTGAATGATATATTTTAATGTTTTATTATTGTGTATGTGTTTATGTAAACAGCTGTGAACTGCTTGGGAAGATGCAGGTTATAAGAATTTTATAAATAAGAAAATTAGTCCTCAGATCTGGTGACAGTTATATGTGGCTATCATGTTTTTTCCCCAGGTCCCCTGTCCATGGCTTATCTACAGTATAATAGGCTTTGAAGAACAGCTTCATTATTTACTTATAAAGGTACATGATCTGCTAAAGTTGCCCGAGTCCTCTGTACTAATAACCACTTTCATCTGAAATAAGTTAGCTATTGAATTACATCTTCCTTTTCTTTGTTGTAATGGTTTCCATTTTGGGAGGATGGATTTTGTGGTGGTACATGGCCTGATTGTTCGCAAGTACCAGCTGCCTTCCTGCTCAAGCTTGCAAATCAAATATCTCCCAATGGTTTATGCGAGAGAGCGATATTTTAAGCATGCGGCAGCATTGCCAGATCCATGTGGAATACTCTGCGTAGGTGGAATCAACCATAATTAATCTGATGGGAAATTACAGACTGTCTCCTCATACCCACAGCAGAGGCCTGCTACATTATAGATACTTTGAGCCCAGATAACTAACTCTATAAAAGAACTCTCTTTGTTAAAAGCATCTTGATGGTGTGGGAACAATTTTTTTTTTCCTGCACATAGTAAAGTTAAGTGGATTAGGTGGGCTGCATCATATCAAAGGAAACCTCACTTTAACATACAGCGCAACAACTGTCATCCTTCAGGGCCTGTCTGCAGCATGAGAAGGCAGATCCATCATGTGGCCTTGCTGCCAAGATCAGGAACAAAACAATATGGAATGTGTTTGCAGCGTATAAATTAGCATCCAAGCCACAAGATACCTGTTTTGAATACTTGGCAAAGATGCAAGTTGCACTAAATAAGCCAGAAGTAATAAAACTTCTCGTGTTTTTCTTATAATGCTTTTTTTGTTGCCTGTGTTTTAGTTCATTTTTATTTAAGAATCACTTTGTTCTCTTCCTTGGGTGTTGGCATGCAATAATGCTCTGAACTTGTACTTACATATTGCAAGCAGAATGAAATCACACAAGGTCATGCAAGCCTTTAATTTGTTTTAATTATTTATTTGATTTATATTTCGCTTTCCGGCACTTGGTATTATAATGCAAAGATCAAGGAAGGACTATGTTGTTAAAAAATTTTAAATGTACGGAGTGCTTTTAAGGAGATGAACTGTCTAGAGATATAAGCAGCTTGATGTATGAGTTATTACTACTTAACATTTCTATAATGCTATATGACATATACATTTCTTGAATTGTATCTCTTTGAACTTCCTATTTAAACTGAGCACATACTGTATAATCACATGGGTAGGAAATTCCAGGTCATCCATTCTAAAATATATGATAGTCAAGACTCCTGGTCTCACGCGACAACTTGGGTGTAGATTCAGTGGCAAGGGTTAGAAAATCGAATCAGCAAAAACTGATTTTTCTTGGTAATCATTGCACTTTTTAAAATGTTTTTTAAAATAAAATATCTTTAATCTATTTTGTATAACTGAATCATTTTTGGCTTTTTTCTGATTTCCAATTCAGGTTTTCTAGTTCTCAGATTTGTGTTTTTAGTTTCCTTTTTCTTTCTGCTACTTTCTTCTTTTTCCTGCTTGCCTCAGTATAGCCTTCCTTATCAAGTATTTTTTCCACTCAGCTGCTTCTACTTTTCCCAGTATCTAATTTTTCTCCCTCTGTTTTGTACCATTCACACTTCCGTTTCTTCCCTTTTATCTCACAACTGGCCTTATCACTTTCCCGGTGTTTCTTCTACTTTTTGCCTCTTAAGTCTTTAACTTCTCACTCTTTTTACTCTTCCACCATCCCATCCCATCCCATCCCCTGTCCAGTCTCTTCTCCCTTTGAGTCTTTTTCACCTCTCACTCTTCTTGCCTTGCTATCCATATCATCACATCATCCCTGTCTCTCCTATTCCTATTCCACATTGTAACTCTCCATCACTTCCCCTATTAACCCCTATATCCTTTACTCACTCTCTGCGATGTTTCATCTCCTATATCTTCTATACCAGCCCTTTTTCACTGCTTCTGTCTTGCTACTGCAGCTGCATTTTCTGACAGCACTACATGATGGCTTTTGATAGATTTGACTGGAGGGGAGGGTGCAGTGGCAGGGAGATTTGGGGGATGGATGGGAGAATGGTGTGGCTGGAGAGGAAGGAGAATATGATGACCTGACGTGAGCAGAGAATGATGTATATGTGGTAAGGGTGCTCTGCCATCACAGGTAGAGATTTTTGAAAGAAAAACCAGAGTGGGAGGTAGCTGTAGGCTTGCTGGTTTCTAGGGATATGTATTTGTTTGAAATGAATGGGTAAAATGCAACAAATGAGTCATTTTAATTTCATTCATGGGCCCCCAAAACAAATTCAAGTCTGTGGCTCATTCAAGTTTCTGTGGCTATGCTGAGCAAATAGGTATAGGGTCTAACTGGTAATTGTAGTAACTAACTCTTGCCTGTGTGACATCACAGCCTCCTAGGAGCCGAGGCAGGACAATTGGCAGGGAGACCAGACAGAGGACAAATCATAGTGAAGCATCTTTTTAACTAGCCTATAGCTACTACCTGAATCAAGTCTTCTGATTGAAAGGTCTGAGAATATGCAAGAAACCCTAATTGCTCTCTTACATTTTGCAGAGAAGGATCTCTTTTGAGAAGATCTCTGAGAGTTTAAAAAACAAGTTTTAAAAAGTAGATTTTGGCATTGGCAAATGGCATTTTCTGATCTTCTCTGCTGTAGTCAGTATTCTCTCACTGTGAAAGAAACAAGTGCAGTGGCACTGCCTTCACTAGAAGTAGGGTATGAATGAAGTGGAGATTGAAGCAGTACCAGTTCCAGTGAAGACTGATTTTTTTTTTTTTAATTTATTTTCATTTTTTTTTTAAAGATTAAACAGTCACAGTAAATACAGTTCCTCATGCATGAAAAAGTAGTAAGCCCACATACAACTTATTCCTATTCTGCATCACTGGGACTTGTATAGAAGTACAAAAACCTTTCCCTTCCCCTTCTACCCCTTCTATTAGCTATAAAAAGAAATCCCTTCCGACATTCAAGAAACCCAACACAGTGAAGACTGATTTTAGTTTAGCTGCAGACAGACTGAATTGAAGAGAAGTAATGCCTTGCCAACCTTCTTAATTCTGTTTCTAACAGTGTTTTGGTGTGTGCAAAAGGAGTTAGTATACACACATGCATATATGTGTGTATGTGTATATATATATTTCTTTTTTTTTTGTTGTTTTCACACAGAGTAATACTGTGAATGGTGGTACTATATCAATAAATGTGTTTGTGATATCAGAATCCCCAGCAGGCAATTCAAATTCCATCATACTATTGCGAGAAAAGGGCACAGCAGGCAGTAGCAAAAGTGGAGGATTTGTTGAAAAGCCAGCCCAGCCCTGACCCTAAACTTGAGGCTGTCTGTGGAAACAGTCATGGGGGCATCATGATTGGGTAGAGATGTGTAGGACAGGTGCAAGCATATCTGGTGCCCTTCAAGGATGGACAGAGGATCTGAGTTCCAGAAGTGCCACCCTGGGCAAGGTCATCACTATAATAAGTATTCTGGAGGAAACGTTAGAGGATTTCCATGAGCAAAAGGGAATGGAAGCGAAGATATTGTGGACTCCTTGCAGCAGCAGGTGCAAGTGAGATTGAAATCTCTGACACAAAATAAGATGTGCATGCATGCCACGCTTTGTGATCCATCCTCATTCTGAAAATGGCTTGAGGCATGACAGCTTATTCCTCTCGGACTCTCCTTATGGAGAAATTCTTTCTCTTACCTTTCTCTTCTTTTTCGTAAAACTTCTGCTGCTCTTATTCTTTGGCTCAGCCGCAAAATGTACCAAGGTCTATATGAAGAAGATACTGGCAGCTAAGTGTGTGAACAGGAGTGCTAGAGGCACAGTGGGGAATGTGGGACAGAAAACAGTGTCCAACCCAGATTAGTATTGTGGGAACGAGCAGCAACCTGTCCACTAGCACTTCCTTCCCAACCTCAGTAGGCCAAAGCATGTTGCCCCCACAGAACCATTTCTCCTTACTTGGGCTATAGGTAAAGCAACGAGCAAGAGAGAGACCCTTGCCCCACCCCAGCAGAAATTTCTGTGACATGCTAACAGAAAGGACATGGACACAGATTTATTGGCATGTTGGGCACACAAGTCCATGGTCTGGCCAAGGTGTCTCAGTATTATTTTTCCTGCCAATCACTGTTCCTCTAAGCTGCGTGTGTGTGCAGCCATGCACAGCTTTTTATCACCCTGTTCAGGGATAAACCAAAGCCCTGCTGAAAACAACCAGTGGCATTACACCTCCTTCCGGGCAGCAAGAATCACGTTTATCCAAACGTCGTCTCCTGCTGCCACAGGGCCGATCTCAGAGTTTTTACCGTGAAATCAGCTGCACGGCAGCAGGAGATGTTTGGATAAATGCAACTCCTGATCCTGCCCACCCCTCAAATAGCTGTGCAACGGCTAAAGAGAGAGGATGCTGTGGTTGCCAGTGACCCCTTCCTGCTGGTGGCCAAAAAGAAAAAGCTAAAGCTACCAGCAGACCCCATCCCATCAACTGCCAAAGAGAGGAAAGAGAGGAAGGAGGATGCCTATGTGTGGATGTGGATGATTACCTGGGTGGGTGAGACCCTGTGTATGTGTGGTTGAGAGGCTGTGTGGGTGTGAGAGAGCCTGTGTATATGGGGGGTGGGGGTGGGGTGAGAGGCTGTGTGTGTGGCTGGTGAGTTCCTGTGGGTGGGGGTATATGAGTGTCTCTGTATGGGGGGTGGGTGAGAGCCTGGGTATGTGCTTTGTATATATGAGAGAGGCTATGTATGTGGACCTGGTATTTGAGAGCCATTATGTGTGGGAGTGGGTGGCTGGGTGAGAATTCACCCTACTATTTTGTTGAAACCACCCCCCCCCCCAACAAGCTCAACCTAGTTCTCCCACCCTACTTCTTTTTTGTTATACTAGGGTGTTTTGTCCCCAAAATAAAAATGTTAAAAATATACTATTCTCCTATTCCATCTCTTTTCTGGTTTTTCACCTTGCTTTTTAGATCTGACTAGGCTTTTGTGCTGTTTGCCTGCCCTCTACGCCTTGGGGGATTTGATGCTTTTGTGCTGTTTGTGATGCCTCACACTCTATGCCTTGGATCTTTTGATGCCTTTGTGCTGTTTGCGATTACTTGCAGTATGTGTTGGAGTCAGTAGTCATCAGCATGCATTAATTCTACAATTACCAGTTATCCAAGAAACAGATGGAACCATAAGTGTTTTAATGAGCCATTCACAGTTTCATTGTACTGGCTATGTGTATTTAACAAATGCATGGCTTATTCTTTGACAGAACCATATCCTTCTGGAAGGATCAACCAAATAGCCATGCCTCTGACTGAGATAGGTACCCCACACTGTTGCAGGTTTCCATGCACTGAATAGGACCACCCTCTGCTCTCTGGAAAGGAAGGCCCTGGTGGAACTGAGAATGAAAAGAGGGGGCTTCCCTGACCCTCCCTGGGTTGTGAAGTGGGTCAGCATCTGAAGAGAGAGCTGGGTACATTAGCCCAACTGTTTGGGAGAAGGGGCTGGTCCTGCATCTGTGTTCTGTTCCCTATGTGAGCTTTTGGGTCAGTCAGCTTTGCTGTACTATAGACAGCCTCAAATGGGGACTCTCCACACCATAGAGAACACAATAGTGCAAGGAAACATCAGAGTTCCACAAGGAGTTCTTTAGAGAGTGCATATTTATTCAGCAGAATGTTGTATGGCAACTCCACTTTCAAACAGCAGACATCTTATAAAAGTCCCCCGACATGGACCTGTGTTTCGCCGTGGCTGCGTCGGGAGGGACAGTAGGCATCAAAGAAATCTGAAAGGGAATACATACAATGTGGAACTATAAAGGAAAGGCTACCCAACCAATTTAGTTATAAATTAAAGAAACATACCTTTATAAATACTTTCCAAATGTCAACAGGGAGCGCATACGCTCTCAGAGGAGACAGACATTTAAACCTGAAAAAGGTGCGAAAAGGGATCCATCGCGAGACTCACACGGACCATTCACACCACAGACAGTAACTTCAGACCAATCACGATCACACGAACAAATACCATTCAATCTCTCTATTCAGTCCTGATGGATTTACAGTACCTAGTGTATGGATCCATCTCTGTTCCCTTCGACCCAGGTGTTCTGCAAAGTCACCTCCCCTGGAGGGGCGTGTGACCACTTCCACCACAAAGAAGAAGAGATCAGAGATGGAATGTGATGCCTGAGACCAATGATCAACCAAGGGTCCAGTCCATCAGGACTGAACAGAGAGATTGAATGGTATTTGTTCATGTGATCGTGATTGGTCTGAAGTTACTGTCTGTGGTGTGATTGGTCCATGTGAGTCTCGCGATGGATCCCTTTTCGCGCCTTTTTCAGGTTTAAATGTCTGTCTCCTATGAGAGTGTATGTGCTCCCTGTTGACATTTGGAAAGTATTTATAAAGGTATGTTTCTTTAATTTATAACTAAATTGGTTGGGTAGCCTTTCCTTTATAGTTCCACATTGTATGTATTCCCTTTCAGATTTCTTTGATGCCTACTGTCCCTCCCGACGCAGCCACGGCGAAACATGGGTCCGTGTTGGGGGACTTTTATAAGATGTCTGCTGTTTGAAAGTGGAGTTGCCGTATGAAATTCTGCTGAATAAATATGCACTCTCTAAAGAACTCCTTGTGGAACTCTGATGTTTCCTTGCACTATCGTGTTCTCTACTACTTGCTAAGTGCAGGTTGTTGCTTCTTGTGGTTTTGGATTGACTCTCCACACCATGCCACAAAGTCTTCTGGAGCCATTATTGGTACCTTAGGGTACTTCCTTCTATGTTCTGTCTGTCTTTGAGGTTCTTTCCAAATCTCCATGTCTTATGTTATTTGCTGACTCTTGGTCTTGCCCTGTCAACCTGTTGCTTTGCATGCTTGCTGCACCACTCCTTAAGCCCTTCAAACCACTGTTGGTACCGATTTCTTCTCTCTGTGCCATTCATTCTCCCACTTCAGCCCTTGGGGTTTTTTCAGCTACTCTTCTTCTGTTTTTAATTGCTAGTACCACTTCTGCCGCTCTGCTGTTCCAAGCCAATCATTGTACTTTAATGTGCTTCCTCCTCTGCTCCGGTTTCAAAGTTTTTTCCAAATCTCCTTCCCTCACCGTATCTGCCAATTCTTGGACTTGCCCTGGCAATCTGTTTCTTTGAACAGGCCTTACACAGTTGTCTTTAATGATTTCATACCTTCTTAGACTTTGTCTTTAAACTATCTTCCTTATAGTTCTTATAACTATTGATTTCTTCTGCCATTTAGCCTTTGACAGATTATATCACAGTTAAAGACAGAGGGAGCAGAAGTACAGCTCCCACAACCAGAACCTCACTCCTTCATTATTATTGCTTCTCAGATGATAGAGGTGGTATTTACAAAAACTGATTCAAAATAGTGTCCTGGATGCCCTGAATCAAGGATATTAAACAGCTAGTGGCTAAACAGCATTTAGTACTTCTAGTCAGTAGCATCTTAACCTCCAATGACGATTAACTCCAAACCTGAACAGCCAGTTCCTTCATTTAATGATGCCGTACAGAAACATCAGGCCTCCTCCTGGGATTTCTTTTGGCTTCTCCTTTCCTAGGGTTTTCTACCAATTTGGATGGTGCCCTTTGCCCCTCATTTGGAGCCTTTAGATGTTCTTGACATTCTGGGTGGCTGCTTTATACCTCTCATGATGGTTTGGAGTCTTTATGCTACTCTTTCAGTAGCTTTGACCCTCTATCACTGCCTTGGGAGATTTTCTGCTTCTACCCTTGTTGTTCCCCCTTCATGGTGCTGTAAGCAAGTTTAGGGGTGCAGGGACCTGTCTGCTGCAGGACACTTTCAGTTGCCCTCCTTCCTTAGTTCACAATCCTAAGCTCAGGAAAAACACAATGTGACCTCCTCAGAAACAGACTTTTATTTATCAGATTTAGCAGGATGTAGCATTTAGAAAATAAAAACACTTCCTGTCTCTAACATCCTTGCTACTAAGCTCCAGTTTACCCTAAAGAAAGTTCTGTACCATGGGTGGGTTCACACATGCCATAAACCTTAGCCTGCTTAATATATTAATACTTATGGCTAACTTACCTGGTCCAGACTTCAGGCGATCTCCCCTGTTTACCTCTGAAGCAGGCTCTGGCTGGAGAGCTGGAGAATGTGGTTAGGCAGGGAGGCTTGACTCTGGGACGGGTTCTGGTAGAGCTACCGACTGTCTGGGGGCTTGCTCCTGGGTCCCTTCCTGTACTGGCAGAACTATTGGACTTCTCTCGGCTCCACAGCGCCTTAGACTGCTCACCACTAATCTCTCATCAAGGCATCTCTTCTCTCCGGTCTACTGGCTGCATCTAGTCTTCTCCCTTCTCGATAGCCGGGGGTGCGGGCTGTTTTGGTTCGCTCTCAGAGTTCACTCAGCAAGGTGGTCCTTCACTTCCAGGGTCACTTTTTTCTCCTTATTTGCCCTTTCTTACACTTTCTAGCTGATAAATATGCATAAGCTCATGCATAATCATGTGGTGGGTGAAAGGTCTTTGCCACATTGCAGGTCTTTTTTCCCCCTCCCCTGTCTTCGGGGGGGGGGGGGGGGGGTTCCTGCCATGTTGCAGGTCTTTTCCCCATTTCTTCGGGGGGAGAACTGTCACATCTCTATGCCAAGTTATTATGCCTGGGTGGTGTTCTGTGTCTGACTGCCCCCCCCCCTTCCAAAGTTGGGGGGTCTTTCTGACCTCTGGACTTGCTTACCGATCCATAACTCCTGCTTGGGGCTTAGCTGCTGTTAGTCCTTCTGCCTTCGTTTTTATTTATATAGACACTTACAAACAGGCAGGTCTAGATAATGTATTCTTCAGTGTAAAGTTCTCATTATTCTATTATCCGAAAGAGCAAATAACCGATTCACATCTACCTGTTCTAGACCTCTCATGATCTTAAACACCTCTATCATATCCCCCCTCAGTCGTCTCTTCTCCAAGCTGAAAAGTCCTAACCTCTTTAGTCTTTCCTCATAGGGGAGCTGTTCCATTCCCCTTATCATTTTGGTCGCCCTTCTCTGTACCTTCTCAATCGCAACCATATCTTTCTTGAGATGCGGCGACCATGTTTTTTTGTTTGAAATCAACCAAACAAGTTATTGCAACCTACAAAACAAATGAACCAAAATGAATTTTTTGGCTCTGCACATGTTTATTGGTTTCTCATAATTGTACAGGAAAGATGGAGTCTGCAGCAGCTTCTTTGTCCATAGAGTCGCAAAACACTAGGGGCCATAATGATAAAATGTGCAAGTAATAACGACAGCTCATTATCTCCCATCGGGGAACATTTGCTTTTTGCCATAAGCCAGTGTTAGTATACATTTATTTATTTATTCATTAAACATATTTATATTATACCTATAACAGAATCCAATACTAGGCAGATTACAAGATTACACTGATGTGCAAACAAAAAAAAAAAATTATAGTTCAATTTTTTTCCTTCATGAAGAAACATTTCTGTGAAAACGAAACTGCAAAGTGCTAAGAGGGCATAAATGCAGCAGGTACTGATTTTAGAAACTTGTATTTGTCAGTTAAAGAACCAGCACAGTGAATGATTTATTAGTTCTTCATAGACTGTACAAAGAGTGCTTGGACGAAACCAGTAAGTTATAATAGCAAATATCTGTGAAAACGCCCATTGGAGCTACCCAAAACAGGCCAGGCAAAGCAAAAATAGAAACTAAATCTTCTAGCACATTCTTCCTCCAAGCTGCCTAAGCTAGGTTCCCAAATCAGTGCCAGCTTACAATTCCAGCAATAAGCTTTGAATTATTAGGATTAGGATGATACACAGAAAATGCAAAGCTTGTGACAGTAATGGGGATTATAATAAATTCAAAGTGATCTTATTTGTTTTATTGTTTGTGGTACTACAGTAGTAGTAGGAAATTGTTTGATTTACCTGCAGTCACATCTTAATGATACTGCATCTGAGGGTTCAGCATAGTCTTATTTTTCAAGTCGAGATCTTGGGATCAGAGCTGATCTTGGGGGGGGGGGGTCTGTGGGGCCCCAGAATGCAGATTTATGTGGCTTCACCACCAAGCTGACAGGAATTTATAGTGCTGGGGATGGGGCTACCATAGTAGCACAGAGCCCAGGGCAGTCTCTTCTATATGCCCTCTTTCCCCCAAGGAATAGCCCGGATTTTCAATTATTCTTTGGGCATTAACTCTACTGAGCTAACGGTGTAGCTCCCCTAAGTGAGCTAATGGAAGAATTCTGTTTGAGCCCGGTTGCTCAGATCCCTACTCCTACCTTACCATATTAAAAACAAATTATAAGACAGAACTTACTTTTCAGATGGATGCTGCTTACAAAATTACAGGCTTCTGTAGGAAGTGATCTCTTCATTTGCTGCAGTAATTTTAAAATCTTTGTAGTGATAAGTCATACCCAGGGCTACTAGAGAACACTGGACAGACGTTGCAGATTACACATCTTTGGGGGGGGGGGGGTGTGCAATCATGTAACTTTTCTGCATTTTAGTGATGCTTTGAAATTGTGTGTTTTATTGGCATACTTTCTTACTGCAGTTTTCCTTTTGGTAAGTTTGTAATTGTGTACACTGGGTTAGGCTTCATGTTGTTGCTTCTCCCTGCATCTTCCAGACAGTGGAAGAGACTAGACCTCCATTTCCAGCTACAAAAGAGTCCTGGCTTGAACGAAGCCAGTTCTAAAACATGTTTCAGGAATATATAATAACGTAGTGACTGACAGCAGTGTTTAAAAAAGGATTGGATAAGTTCTTGGAGGAGAAGTCCATTACCTGCTATTAATTAAGTTGACTTAGAAAATAGCCACTGCTATTACTAGCAATGGTAACATGGGATAGACTTAGTTTTTGGGTACTTGCCAGGTTCTTATGGCCTGGATTGGCCACTGTTGGAAACAGGATGCTGGGCTTGATGGACCCTTGGTCTGACCCAGTATGGCATGTTCTTATGGTGTACCTAAAACCAACTTTATTTAAATCAATGAAGACCGTGTCTGGACATAGCTTTCCCCACGCTACCAGTGAAAGGTGCAAGCCAAATCCAAATAAAATTAAATTGAAATACTGACTAAACTCTACCAGCAGCACAGCAGAAATACTGGTGACTTAACTCTAAAAATAAATAACACTGTATCAGAGGGGCGAATTTTAGCAAATTACGTGCGGCAATGCAATTGGGTCTCCTCCAATTAAGGAGCGGACTGGGAGGGAACTTCCCTACCCTCCGCCTTACCTTCCTTTCCTTTCCCCTCTCCCTTCTGACCCCTACTCCTCAGTAAAAGAATTTTTAAAAATGTTTCTACTTACTGCTCCATTTGAGCAGAAACAACTTGTGCGTGCTGGCCAGCTGCCGGCGTGCGCTTTCCCGGAACAGAGGCTAATGGCCGTGGACCCGGCAGGCCTCCAACCCATCCCGCTCCGCCCCCCCCCCCCGGCCCGCCCCTTTTTCAGGACCCAGCTCTTTTGAAAATGCGTGAGGCGCTTGCAGGGCCTGGCCACATGTGTAACTGCCGGTATTTGCGTTCATGGCCATTTTAAAATTCGGCCATTAGTTAGTAGCAGCACTTTAAGTTATTTGAAATGATGGATGGCAGTTTCCTGTAGTCAATTTCAAAAGCTTGGCAGAAGAATCAGGGCTTTTATTTGCTTCCAGAAGGTAGGAGTCATGTATATGTTGGAGTTCTGGGAGGGAGCTTCAGAGTGCAAATGCTGCTCCCGTGAATGATCAGTTTCAGGGGTCTCTTCCTTTTATTCTTTTGATGATCGAATTGACAGATCAGAGTGGACAGCATGTACCAGGTATTGCATAGACTTTGCTTCCCCCACTGCATTATCCCACTAATATAATTTTTGTGTCATTTTGTAGGCCATTCAGTTTGGAATTTAGCAGTACCGTACGCATTACTTAAATTTATTATTTATGGCCAGAACATACGATAGGGAAAAACAGCGTCCGATTGACAGCATTAAGTGTATTGCATTTTCTGAGGCGCATGATGTTCGAACAACTTTTCTTATGAAAAAGTGGATTGCTGAAAAATTAGGTCAAAGCAAAAGTTGGGTTCAGAGGATATGTTACAAGGCTGCCAATGAGTGTTTTATGGAATTTGGTGACAGTCGATCACTAAAATTGTCTCAAAGCCAAAACAATATTGAGAAGTCCAGCAACAAGCAGAAACAAAGCTGTTACCCCACTCATTTTAAAGCTGTTCTGCAAACTAACGGTGGGCACGCCAACCTTTAATTATATGTTTAAAATGGGTATGTTGCTTGTTTATGTCAGATTTCTGGTTGCTGCTGCAATGGGGTGGCAAAGGTTATGCAACACCCTGAATAAAGATAGCCTTTCGATCGAGTAGTTAGGCTTGTCTCCTCCTAGGGCTTGGTTCATTAGTGTCAAGAGTTTTTAAAATTTCGTTCTGTATGTGACTGGTACCCAATGTAACATGTAGGGCAGGTGTGATATGGTCAAGCAGTTTGCATCCTTCTCTCTGTCATTTAGTGGCATTCTGTATTATGTGGAGGGCATTATCTGTTAGACCCTGCATTGCAATAATCCAGCTGAATGGTTCTAGGGCAAGAACTGTGAGTAAGTTTTTCTTCTCAATGAATGGGTACTCTTTACCTTTGCCTGGATTTGTGGCAGCATGGTGATTTCTGAGTCTAGTAAGACTCTGATGATTTTGACCTGTGTCTTTAACGACAGAAAAAGACCAAAATGGTCCATCCAGTCTGTCCAGCAAGCTTCTTAAGGTAGTAACTGCCATTCCATGCAGGTTGCCCCCATGTTTAAATTAAGGGGTAGTAAGAGGTTCTGAATGGAATTTTTAGGTCAGGAGCTTGTCTATGATGTTTTGTACCCACAGAATCTGTTTTGTTTCGATTTAGATGAAGCTTGTAGCTTTTTGTCCGTTCTGGGATAGTTGTAAGACACATGCTTAGCTTTGCTCTAGGTGGGCTTGGGTACATCGGTAGTACAAGCTTTGTAGATATATATAGGCTTTTACGTTGGAAGTTCGGATCAATGTGTCCTGTGGTTTGAGGTATATATTAGAACAGCGACTCTCAACCGGTGTGTCGCGCATCTACTGCTCTGCTCCCACTGCTCTTCCCTCCCTCTCCTCACCCCAGCAAGATGCACACAATTTTTTAGTGAACACTGCTGCTGATCCTGCCTGGGATAACAGCACATTCAAACCCAGAGAGTAATGGCAGCAGTGTTCATGGAAACTCAACAGCAGCAACATGGCCTTTTCTTCTTCTTGCCCCTGCAGCCTGGAAGAAGAAGTGATGTTTAGTCGGCATGCTGGAAGAAGAAAGGGCCACACTGCTGCTGCCACTGCTGCAGGAATCGTGTCCCAAGACTCTCCCCACCTCCCGGCATTGTGGGAGCACTTCAGTCTCCTTTCTGAGGCAGTCCTTCACTGCCGCCGACCTGGAGCAGCTAAATAATGGATTTCCCAAACAGCCACATGGCAGGAAATCCCCACAGCTAACTGCCCCTCTGCTCTGCTCCGCCATGATTGCAGCACAGGAAAACAGCTGAGTGCTGCCTTCTTACCGTTGCGGGGCCAGGGGGAGTCACTCCTGCTGCAGTTTCAAGCCTGTCACGGCTCTGCTTTAATAGCAGCATGCTGGCTGCCTTGTGCTGCAGCTGCCATGTGTGCTGGGGGTGGAGGTGAGTGAGTGAGACAGAGCGTGAGCCAGCATGTGTGTGAGAGAATGTGTATGATTGAGATTGTGTGTGTGTGTTTGTGTGTGTGTAAGATAAAGCATGTGTGAGAGCAAGAGGTTGGTCAGGGAGGTGACTGGCGTGTATGGGTGAGAGGTTGGTCAGGGAGGTGACTGGCGTGTGTGGGTGAGAGAGATTGGTCGGGGAGGTGACTGGCGTGTGTGGGTGAGAGGTTGGTCAGGGAGGTGACTGGCGTGTGTGGGTGAGAGAGATTGGTCGGGGAGGTGACTGGCGTGTGTAGGTGAGAGAGATTGGTCGGGGAGGTGAGTGGTGTGTGTGGGTTTGTGTGAGACAGACTAGTCATGGGCCCTAAGGAAGAGGAGCATTAGGACAGAGCTTCAGCAGCCTTTGCTGCTTCTGGTGTGTGTTATTGGCCTACAAGGGAAAGGAGAAGGAGCGTTGCTAAAAGAGGGTAAGTAAAGGTGGCTGTTTAAGTTTATCTTTCTTGATTGACTGCCATTTTAATTATTGGGTATTTTGTGATGTCTGCTGTTTGAAATATTTTATTGGTGTTTAGAGATTTTTTAAATAATTTTGTAAGTTTTATATGATTGGATGTTATTCTATTTATCAGTTGTTTTGAAACATTTATTATATTTATTCTAGTTTTAGAATTATTTTATATTTCTTGAAGAATGTATAAATAGAAATGTGGAGACAAAAACTGAACTGGAAAGAGCAAGAAGCCAGACTGAGTGTATTCAGTGCCACAATGGAAACACAAAAACATTAGCTTTATGGTCTCTCCATTCTGTATTTGGTCAGAGTCTGTCTGTATTCTGCATGTGACCCAGGTAAGGGTGTTCTGCAAGCTTGTAATTTCTGTTTAGGCGATCTATAGCAGGTTGGCTTGTTCTGTTTTCCTAATAAGAGGTGTATTGGTTTTATTGCCTTGTTAAATATTTGTAGTGTTGCCTTTTCATAGGTAGGGTTGTTATTGTTTGAATGAGTTCCATAATACATTCTTTTGCATTCATTTGTGTACATTATTGCATTATTTGCTTTGCATACAGAGAGGCTAATTTGGGTTTCAATTCCAGTTTCTGTCTCCATATTTGTAATTTGCGGTCTTTCTGTACTTGGAAGATCAATTCTGTGTGTGTGACCAAGATGAGGTTTTTTACTAGCATGTAGGCATTTGTACATTTGTTTTATTTGTTGTGTCTCAATAGGACACATAGGTGGTAAATTACTGTTTTTTCATAAGGAGGGCTATTGCACCTGGTAGGAGAGAGAGTTTATGTTGCTGTTACCGAGATCATTTATTTATTTATTTATTTAACAGTTTTTTTATACCGACCTTCATAGTAAATTTACCATATCAGATCGGTTTACAATTTAACAAAGGGAAAATTAGAGTAACAGATTCACGTAAACGAAAGATAACAATAAGTAGGAATAAGTCAAAGTTACAATCAACAGGGGGAGCGAACTTGGAAGCTTGTAACAAGCTGGAAAGAAGATAGGCCGGTAAAAAGTTTTACCATAGAGTGTACAAGTTAAAAACTTAAGGACGGTGCTTTAACCTGAATGTCTCAGAGTCCATACTAGAAATAGCCTTTTTTTAAATGCTAAATTGAACAGGGAATGTCCTAGTTCTGTTCTGCACCCATTGTTGGGGGGCTGGGGCAGTTCCTGTAGATACAGAGTATATGTTTACATTTAGCCCCGTGATAGTCATGTGTTCAGTGTGTCACGCATGTGAGAACTGTGCTGTTGACGGTATGGAACCTTGGGGTCCACATAGTATAAGATCCAGCAAAATGAGCAGATTGTTACCTACCCGACAGAAATGAATTGAACTAGGTCAGGACTTTTCTGCTTAAGCCAGCTGCTGCTAGTCCGAATAACATTATGTGATGCAACCTGCTAAAGTCCACACTTCATAAACTTCTTGATCAAGGTATTGGGAAAACAATTTCTAGAAAATAACTCAATAGATTTCACATTATGTACAGTATTTCAAAGGATTCTCAGAATTGATGCCTTGATGCATATGTTGTACAAATTGCTGCTACTATTAGAGAAATGTTCTGCTAAAGAAAAACCAAAGTCTTTACAACCATTTTATTCTTATTTATATAAATTACTTGGAGCAGATCTAGGTCTTTACTTTATTTTATCTTGCCTACAAAAATGTTTTAAGAAGTGGGAAGAGTCACAAAACTGCATTACTATCTGATATAGCTCGCATAATTGCCATAATATTCATCTTACATAATAATAAATAAAGGTCAACAAACAAGTTGTAGTTGAGACTTTTATATTGGACCAGATTCATTGGTGGCTAGCTTTCAAGAGACTGCACTGGCCTGATGAAGGAACTTACCGTAACTCTCAAAAGTTAGTCATCCGTGTAGAAATTAGTCTGGTAGAAAGGTATCGCCAACAGGCTAGGGTTCAAATCCTATTTCTCCTTGTTGTGACATTAGGCAAGACATTTGACTTTCCATTGCCTCAGATACAAACTAAAGGGGCCCGCACTCAGAACTGATCCTTCTACACCTACCTTCCGAAAAAACCTCAAAACCTGGCTCTTCCGGAAAGCTTTCACTCAAGACAACCCTGCCACAGTCCCCCCTCCCACCTTATATCATGCCCCCACCCTTCCTCTGTACATAGTTAATTTATTAAACCTTTTATATATGCTGTATTAAGTTATGCCATTCAAGCATGTTATAATAATAATTTGTGTAAAACCGTTATTGGTATATAGCCAGTTACTCAGTTAAGCTGTTATAATGTACTATGTCATTACAAGGTTCGCCTTAGACATATTGTTATATGCCATATCGAATGTCAGTATGGAAAATAAATAAATAAATAATAAATGCGGGTTAAATAGGCGCTAATCCACCCCCTAATGCAATAGGGGGATTAGCACCTATTTAACACGCGTTTGACGCGGAGTAAATGCAGTAGCGCTGATCACATGCAAATGTATATGAATGAGGTTATTACTCATTCACTCCGCATTCCAAAAAAAAAAAGTGTGCATCTCAGACGCACATTTAACTCTCAGGTATTAACGCCTGCCTGGAGCAGGCGTTAATAGCTGAGCGCATGTACAAGAAGTACAGAAAAGCAGAAAAAAATTGCTTTTCTGTACTTCTTTTTTTTTTTTTTTTTACTTAAAAAAAAAAAAACACAAAACCTCAGAAGACCGACGCCAGTAAAATCGGCATCCATTTTCATTACTGGCAAACGGCTGGTTATGAAAACAGACGCCGAGTTTACAAGCGTCTGTTTTTGTAACCGGCAGCCACGGCGGGGTCACGTTAGCAAGGAGGCGCTAAGGTCGCGCAAGCGACCCTAGCGCCTCCTTGCTAGCGTGACCCCCTAATTTGCATATACCATGGCACCCCCTGCGGGCGCCATGCACGCATTAAGAAAGTGGGCGCTGACTTTTCAGTGCCCACTTTCCACGCTTTGTATTGCATCGGCCCCTAAGATTATGAGCCCGTTGGGGAGGGAACTTCCTGTCATCCCTGAATTGTACATTTCCTTGAGCACAGGTTTGAAAAGATGAGTAATTAAATCCAAATCCAAACTTGTTTGTATTACATTTATTTCTATATATCTGACAGAAATATTCCCCTCGGGGGTATGTAGTACTATCAACTACCTTAAAACAAATAAAAAAGTAAAATAGCTTTTAAATTACATCATTTTGCTTCCATATTTGTGAGACCTTTCCTAAGCAATGGGCATCTGGGAATTTTCTAAGGTCTGTAGAGTTGGGAGGAGGGTCAAATAGTTTTTGGAATGCGATATGGAAAATATTTTAAAAGTAATTTTTTCCTTGCACAGATGTGCGGTGCAAATGTATTTATTCACACTTGGGACAGCATTTCAGTGTTAACTTTTGGATTAGCTGCCCTGTATGCTATTTTAATTGAATCTTTTCTGTCTGTTTCTCCGAGGTTTATTGAAAATGAAATGTTCGTTTTCATAATCGTTAAATTAAACTTATGACAGAGAATGCACTTGTTGTCTTGTTTTGGAAATGTAGGTAGCTACCAGAACTTTTAATTTTTGAATGCAAAGGCATAGCAAACATTATTTTAAACTGTGGGATTTTTTTTTTTTTAATTCAGCAATTTATTGTAATTGAGAATGTAAAATGTGCCATGCTGGATCAGAACAAAGGTCCATTGAGCCCAGCTTCCTCTCTCCGGTGGTCAGTCCAGGTCATTTGGAAGTGCCCAGCAGATCCCAAACAGTTGCTTACCTGCAGGAATAAGTGGCGGGAGTTCCCGAGTCCCCCTGGCTAATAACTGTATATGAACTTTTCCTGCAGTAATTTGGTGAAAGTCCTTGTAATCTCAGCTATGCTAGATGCCTTGTCCACACCCACAGCTTAACTGTGCACTGAGTGAAAAAAATACTTTCTAGAATTTGTTTTAAATTTGCTACCTGCTCGTTAAATAGTGTCCCCTGGTCTTACTTGGAAAGATAAATAACTATTCCCTATTTACCTGTGTCCTGTCTCCTCTGTCGCCTCTTCTCAAAGATGAAGAGCCCTAACCTGCTAAGTCTTCCTTCATAAGAGAGCCATTTCATCCCCTTTGCTTTTGTTGTCCTACTCTGTATTTTTTCTAGTTCCACCATATCTTCACGCCAGTGATCTCTCCAGATACAATATGATACTCTGTTAGTCTCCATTCCTTGCTGAGTCATTCCCAACATTCTCTTTGGTTTTTTTCTGCCGCCACACACTTTTGCTGAGGATTTCAATGCAGTGTCCACAGTGACTTCAAGGTCCCTTTTTCTGAGTGGAGGCTTCTGATGTGGAGCCCAGGATTGTGTGCTTGTAGTTAGGAATTTTTTATTTTTATTTTTTTTACCTATGTGCATCACTTTGCACTTGTCCACATTCAGTTATGTCTGTCATTTAGATTGTCCACTTCCCTGGTCTTGCATGGTCCTTTGGCGGTTTCCCACAGTCTGCCTGTGCTTTAACCCTTTGGAATATCTTAGTGCCACTTCACTCATCGCTCCCTTTTCCAGATTGTTAATGAATACGATAAGCAGCACTGGTCACAGTGCAGATGGTACTTGTTCTTTTTTTTTTTTTTTTTTGCAATTGGAGAAAATTGGAGAATGTTAAAACATTTTTAGGCAGTTGCTTCATTCCCCTTCCCATGCTATTCTATTGCATATAAAGTAGTTGCTGTGAAATATATAAAGTACAGCTGCCTGTTTTATCTGGGAGCTATTGTCCCTCTGGTAGTGTCTGTAAAACGGAGAACCTTTGCACCATGTCTGATCTGTGACTTTCCATAGCTAATCGCTGGTCAGAAAGTACCAGGACTGTTCCTTTAGGTCCCCACTGGCAATGCAATGAAATGCAGGGAACTGTTGCTATATAATACGCTTTCCACCCCTGAGCTCAGTACTACCACAACATTTCTCAAGTAGGTATCTCGGACATAAAACTTGCCAAACCAAGGAGACTCCACCTCATTACAGGAGTAGCTCTTCTAGTTCATCCTTATTAGCTTAGTTACTCATTGTCATTCTCATCTGATTAGTCACCAAAAAGGAATTATGCAAAAGCATACGATGGTCCCAAGATAAATAAAGGGATGCAATGGTGGGATTACATCTAGTTATAATTACAAAAAAAAACCCCAAACAATTCCCTCCCCCCCCCCCCCAAAAAAAAAGAAAATTATCTTTTATATACAGTCACTGCTGCCCTTTTCATAAATACATTATTCTTCACATATCTAGTAAAATGCAATAATTATATTTTGTGATGACAGGAAGTGGAGATCTGTTTGTGCAATGGTGCAGTCTGGTGAACAAGATAAAACTGAGTGATCTGTGTGTCGTCATGACGTGAAATATTGTGATTATATATTGGCCTTCCCTCAGGCAGTAAATCATCAAATTGCCTGGGTTAGCAGGAAAATGCATTTGTACGAGGACAATGCTATCTTTAATGCATGGCAACAAAGTGATACAGTGTGTTGGGTTTTTTTTTTTTATCTCCGCCGGGAGGAAAACTATAAAGATCGGCTACTTTACTATAATCATAAATGTTTAAATGATTTAGCGAAGCAGCAGGTGTACAAACAAGTTCTTTAGCTGAGATCTCCAAGTGCATCATTAGTGCAGCAAATGGGAAATTAAATCTGAAAACTAGATCAGTTGGTCATTGGCTGTTTTTTTTCCCCCATAAGCAGGAAAGAGAAAGTTCTTTCCTTTTTCTCTGAACTTTGTGAATAAACTGCACTGTTAGATGCCAGATTACAACAGAAAAGTACAAGAGATGCCTATGGGTGTGTTGGGAGCACTTTTATGTGGGTTTTTTTGTTTTTTTTTAACCTTAATGGCTCTTCTTTATATGGTCACACTAGTCATTTTAATCTGTGGGATTTTGCTTTTTGATCTAATTTTTTCCATTTTATCTGTGACTAGGGACTTGTGGGTAATTTTGTAGCATTAGGCACAAGTGACACCAGTTTTGAAGGTGGATAAGTTCACTTTGAAAATTATCTCGGTAGAACTATGTGCACTGAATTGCACCTATTGTTTGGTGCGCGTAGTTTAGCCAACAGAATTTATGCACATACTTTTTAAAAATCAAAAAGTATGCATGTAAGTCTCAACCTCGCCCAGACTCCACCCCCTGGAATGCTTCTCCCCTACACATGCAAAAGTACATATATTCAGTGTGCATGTGCATAATTTTACATACATATCGGTTGCTCGATTTTCGAAAGGGCCATTTCTGCGGGTAAAGCACTGCTTTACGTTAAGCCCCTTTGAAAATTACCCTCTTAACATTAAACAGCAGAAAAAATAAATTAGTATTAGTTATCTGGACTGGTGTGTAACACATACCGGTATGCAGGGAGTTCTTGGACAAATCGCAATTGATTTCTGAAAACCAAATCTTAAGTTTAAACTGCGTTTCCCAAATTAAACAATGTTATACATAGAGCTTTGGTTCCAGCATCAGTACCCAATTTTCACCAAGCTAAGAAGGAAAATGCACTTTCCTTATGGGTTAGAAAGATAGGCTTATCAAACTAACTCAGTACAGTACTTTGCTATATGGATCTGGATTCAGCCCTTTTATTAGGAGGACATCTGTCTCCCATGGTCTGCTGGTGAACTCCGGCTTCCTGCAGAGCCCCGGCACCAGCATCCTGATTCCTCCTCTGCAGTGTTAGAAAACTGAAACATCTGTTGGATATCTGGAATATGAGTGTAAATTCTTAGGTGATGTAAATATGAAGCTTTGGAACTCTCATGTCTTAAGTCCGAGGACTCCCTGTATATATAGGGCCAGATTTTTAAATCTACGCCCGATTTTAAACATGCGTAGTAGCCGTGCGCATGTTAAAAATCTGGGGTCGGCGCGCACAAGGGGGTGCACACTTGTGCACCTTGCGCGCGCCAAGCCCAAGGGGAGCCCCTGATGGCTTTCCCTGTTCCCTCCGAGGCCGCTCCAAAATCAGAGCGGCCTCAGAGGGAACTTTCCTTCGGCCCTCCCTTCCCCTACCTAACCCGCCCCCCAGCCCTATCTAACCCCCCCGACCTTTGTTGACGAAGTTGCACCTGCCTCCAGGCAGACATAGGTTGCATGTTCTGACCGGTGTGCCGGAGGCCTCGGTCCCACCCCCAGCCCGCCCACTCTCCGCCCATTTTGTCAAGCCCCGGGACATGCGCGTGTCGTCGGGCCTATGCAAAATAGGCTCGGCGCACACAGGAATGGGTTTTCGGGGTTACGTGCGTAATATACGCGCATAACCCTTTGAAAATCCACCCCATAATTTTTATAGCATTACTTGAACATATGCAATGCTGTATAATGGTGGTAAGTTTCCAGTTCTGATAAGTCCCAACCCTAAAGAGTTTACAATCTAAGTGGGTGCCTAAGGCAATGAAGTTTGTTTTCCTTTTTTTTTTTTTTTAATTTTTTTTTATTTGAGCTGAGAAGGCATTGTGGTACTCACTCAGAATTTTGCCATTTATTTAGTATATCGCTAGCTGGGGGAGGAGCAATACCATATATTGTTCTTAATCTTAAAACTCCAAAGTTGAACATCTTGGAAGACTAATTTCCTCTTAGATGAGCCTTTTATTTGTGCTACTGCAGACTTTTTAATAATCATGATTTCAAAGGATATGAATCAACTGATTTTAGAACTCATGCTACAGGATACATAATTGATTTATTTGTTCCTAACTTTTGGGTTACACAAGATTTTATCCAAAATTTAGATCCTGGAAGTATATGGTCAAATCATGTTCTTCATTATAAGATAATTGTACTTAATTTCAAACTAAACTTCGCTAATTCAGTTTATAGTAGACCCATCTGTGGACCCATTGATTCCATGCAGTTTGAGAGCCTTTGGAAACGGTTGCTATTTGATTCAAATGTTAAAATGAATAATAACATTGCTCTAATAGATTTTGGTTTTCTTTGTCTTGAGCTTTAGATGAGGTTGTTCCTCTTAAATCTGTTAAAGCTTCCAGAAAAAGATATCCTGCTTTTTGGTTTATTCCAGATTGTCAAGAGCTAAAATGTAAAAGCTGGACAAATCTGAGAGGCTAGAACCAACCTTTGGGTAGGGTGAGCTGGGAATTTGCCCAGGGCTTTGCGAGCTGAGGGTGTCCTCAGCACCACCAGAATCACTCATCCCATGGCAGAGGAGAAGTCCAGCGGGGCCATGGCAGACCCTATCTCTCCTCGACCCAAAGAGAGTAGGAGGCCCTGAAAGTGTGTGTGTGTGTGTGAGAGAGAGTACTTGTGTGCATTTTAGTGTGAGAGTAAAGAGAGAGGGAATTTGTATGAGGGGAGTGCTTCAAAGAGAGTGAGAGCCTGTGTGTGCATGAGTCTGTGTGTGTGTGTGTGTGAGAGCCTGTGTGTCACACAATGTATTTGTGTGAGATAAAGGGTTTGCGTGTATGAGGAAGAGAGAGCCTTTGCATGTGAGAGAGAGGGAGTGTGTGTGAAAACATAGGCATATGTATGAGAGAAGTGTTATGAGAATGAACGTGCATGTGAGACGGAGGATAAAGTTTACGCAGCCCCCTTTCTCCCAATCCATGACAATCTCAGGATGACTGGAAATCAAAAGATCACAGGTGTAAAGAAAGCAGGAGATATTTTAATCCTTATTAGTTTTAATTATCAGATGGTGTTTAATGATTCTGCTGTTTTTAAATATTTTATTGATGTTTTGGGAAATGTATTACTTTTTAAAATTATCGGATGTTTTGTTCATTAGATGTTTTGAAGAATTCTTTTTATTAGTATGGACTTACTATTATGATTCATGATTTATATTTCTTGATTTTGTTTGTTTTAATGAGGAATGGTAATGTTGCATTGTATACAACGTTTGGCTTGTGATTTCCAGTTCAGTTTTTGTCTGCACATTTCTGTTTATGCTTTATGGTTTCTTTATTCTGTATTTGTCTCCAACAGTTAACTGACACCTGTGGATATATTTTGTGTAATCTGTGAGGTATTAAATATCATCTGAATGAGATCTTGTATGCATTTTCTAAAATTGTTGATGCAATACTTTCAAATGATATTAAAATAATTTTGCTGGGTGGCTAGAACTGGCTAGGGAGTCCACAAGAATCTCCCTCAAATCACCTTAAAGGACCGATCCAGGTAGCTGACAGGTCCTCCTTAAGGATTGACACTGCAAGGGATTCTGGACCCAGGGGAGTTCCCTTTAACCAGGGGTTAAGCTGGCAGGGCAGAGAGAGTTAGGGGAGGCCCCAGGAAGTGGGGGGAGAGAGAGCTACCAATTGAAAGGACCTCCCCTAACTAAAGGTTTGTATGTACCTGAAATAAAGTGAGCTATATTGTTTTGTTGTAACTTCTGAAGTGAAGGCATGCTGCTGACTTGTTTGAGTTAAATCCACAGTAATTAAAGCGTACTTAAGTTACAGCCAGAGAGCCTGCTTGGTGCATCCTCTGGTTGTTATCAAGCCATTCGCTCGAGCTACCACAGGGGTTTAGGAATTTTTTTTTTAATGTCTTATAGCCACGTTATCAGATACAGTTAATCTCAGGTCAAGGTATGCACAGTGCTTTACTTCTTTGCTATTTAGACAAAATTTGAAATTTGTGTTGGAGCTTTTTTGACTCCGTTCTGGTGATCCAAGGATACCTGATTGATAGAAAATGGCAGAATGTGTCTTTTTTTTTTTTTTTTTTAATTCAATAGCTGAAGCAGTTCTATATCTAGAAAATGTGTATTTCTAGATTTCTAAGGCCAGCACTGGAATGGTGGGGTGGGGGGATGAGGAGAGTGCTGAGTTCATAGGGAAAAGAGAGTGTTCTCTAACTGCCCCTAATCCATGTCTGTCTGCCGGGATTGTATTCCCCCCCTTTCCCTCCCCAGTCTGATGTCCTTATCCTTTGTCCCAAGGAGCCAGGGATCGATTGCAGGGGTGGGGGTGGGCCAATTTACACTTGCAGCCAGTCTGATTGCCTGCATTGAATGGCCAGGTTTAGAGGCAGGACATTCCCACAGAGCGATAAAGAAAAGGGCTCTAGAAGTAGTGGCACACCCTCCGGCCATAAATTATTTGAACTACACACTTTTTTTGTATTTTTCACATTTTTAAGCGAGTCCAAGACCAGCATTTAATTATGAACGGGTGATACCTTTTGCTAATATTAAAGTCAGCCTTGACATACAGTAATTAGAGTTTTTTTTATCATTTTTTTGAGGTGACAATATTTTAATTGGAGCATTTTTATTAAAAAGAATTCCCATTATTTATAACCTCTATGTAGTTAGTTGCTATATTCCTACAGATATGCCCCCACTGCGGATGTATTACAATAAGATTGGCTTATGAATATATTAGGTCCAAACTCAACAATCAAAGGCAATCAACATGCATAGCCCTATATATATGGGTCTTTGATTTTAACTGTAACAATTTATTGGTCCAAGAGTTGTGTTTATGATTGACTCTAATGTTTAATATACTTATTTATTTACTTACTTTTTAATTGGTGTATATAGATGTCACATACTTATCTTACTTTGAACACATGAGGATGAAGGTTGCTTTATTTTATAAGCTCTAGATCTTCTTTGTACGCCAATTTTTATGTCACTATTTTAATTGTGATTTTATATGTCTGTGTATTAATGTTTTATTTAAAGTTATGTATGTCTGCTTTTTGTGATTATAATTACTTTTATGTCATTTCACTATAGGCCCTGAGGCAGCCACTTAAATAGTGGCAAAACTTGGCTGGGTCTCCACCATAATAAATATGTTTATAGGACATCTGGCATCTATTTGTTTTGTTTTCACCCTGATGGCTATCATAGATCGCCTTCCTCTTTGCTTTCTGGGTCCATAAGTTACATCGTGCCAGGGATAAGAATGCATATCAGCAGTTTCTTGGATGATGTCAGTTAGCTTTAGTAGTTGTGAAAAGCCAATCTGTTCTACCAGGCTCACAAATTTGTTAAGCCAGCCTTTAGAATGTTTTAGAAATGTCAGTGATTTAATTGCAAAGCTTAATTCCAACACGCATGCTAGTGTCCCTGATATTTTGCCTTTTGCAAATTTCTTTGAAAATAAAACCACTTCCCTCTGCACTTTAATAATAGTTTTGCAAAACCTGATGATGTTAGCACTTCTTTGCACTGTCAGTACCGCCAGTTTCAGCTTTAGGTAGGCGGAATTCCTTTAATAGAATAAGAACTAAGAATATTGAGGAAATGCTGTTGTCATCAAGTATCTGGATGCGGTTTAGATCCCTATCTATTTTAGTTACTGTGAAGCTTAATCTTTGTGGATCCCATTACACAGATTTACAATGGATTTTTAATTATTTCTTTTGATTTTATGTGTTTATACTGTTTTATGCTTTATTTTGTATATTTTAAATGTAACCTATATTTGTAAATCGCTTTGATTTTTGGCAAGAAAGACTACTCAGGAATAAAAAATACATAACGTTCATTATCTTTCATGAGAAAACATTTACAAGGAAATTGTATTTTAACAGTATAGCCCAGCCCTGTGGCCTCTTGTCTGAGGGTTATAAACCCCCGACGCCTGGCCTGTGTGGCCGGAGCTAGATCAGGAAAAACTTTTACTACAGCCTCATGAAAGTTATGCGGATATTTCCGAAAATATGCTCTCATCACTAGACGGATATCTTTGACGGTAATAAATGAAACCAACAGTGTTCCCCTGTTTATAACTTGTAATGTAGAGTCTTCAAGGAACCCAGTTAGGTTCCCTGCAAAGGGAACATTTGCAGGATCTCCTGTACGCGTCGATGTAGGTAAGAAAAAACAGGAATTTATAGAAGGTAGATTTTCTTCAGTTATCTCCAAGTTCATTTGTATGAATCTTTTCAAAGTTGTGTAAGGGATTTCTCCCACAACTTTGGGAAAGTTGGTAAATCGTAGATTCAAATGTCTAGATTTATTTTCTATAAATTCCATGCGTCTGGAGATAGCTTGAGAATCTTTAATCGCTGCAATTTTGTACTGTTGAAGCTGTTTATTTTCTTCTTCCATTTTACTTATTTTCCCTTTCATACAGTCTAGTTGTGTTTGCACAGCATCAACTTTATGAACGCTCTGCGCATTAGAAATCTCCATTTTTCCATTCATGGAGTTTATTGCCGAGGCCATGCCCACCATAAACTCCCAGAGGGATTCTAGCGTCACCTGCGCCGGTCTCTCAGGAATGGCAATTAGGTCTTTCTTTATGCTATTTTCTGTGGACATACCTTCACCCAGACTCGTGCTGGTTACGGTTAGCCCCTCAGATCTTAGCTTCTCCACCGGGCTCGATGTTAGAGGTCCGGCTATTGCCCCATCTGAAGTCAGTGAGGTAAGCCCTGGAGTTTGGCCGGCTTGAATCGCTGCCGGGCCTCCACTCCACATCTCGTCAGCTGCGCTCTGCGTAGGTGGCTCTCTCTGCTCCGGGCTTAGAGACACCTCCCCCGTCGGCAAGGTTAGCCGTTCCACGCTCTCCTGCACATCGGTTTCCTCAGCTCTCTGTTGAGGTGTTGGACTCACAAAGCGGGTAATCTCTGTCTGGATACTCGGGGAAGGGTTTGTTTCGGTCGGGTAGGTCCGAACTCTGCCCTTCCTCTTAGTAGGCATTTTTTTCCAAAAAACGAACAGCAAAGGCAGAGCGATCCTGTTTAGGTCTTAATACGAGCAGCCATCTTGGATCCAGGATCCGGCAAGAAAGACTACTTAAGAAAATTTAATAAACTAAACAAACTTGATTACTAATCTATTATTTTCTGTAGTTATCAAATTTACTGAAAAAACTATTGTATGCTTAATCTTAAAGAAAGTATTTTATCTCATTCAGTGAGGAAATTATAAGCCTACGTCTAATATTGCATCTTTAAGCAAAGTTATAGAAAAGAGTATTCTCAGACAGTCACAGAATTTTATAGATGGAGACCTATAGACCCACGTCAGTGTAAATAGAAGAACCATCGTCTTGTTTTGGGATAGCCCATAATGCTTCCTCCTTACCCCATGTCCCTTGCATTTCAGTTGCTTTGATATTGTTTTTGACATAAAGTGCTACTCCTCCCACTTTTCTATCCTTTCTGTCCTTCCTTAAGTTACAGCCTGGGATGTCTGTATCTCAGTCATGAGACTCCGTGAATCATATATCCGTAATGGCAACAATGTCCAAGTCCACCTTCACCATTAGGGCCTGCAGTCTGGGATTTTGTGATCATAACCTTCAGCTTTCCTACTTGGGTTGCTTATCTTCATAGTCACCTTTTCTGCTCCTTTGCTTAGGTATGGCATGTAGAGCTGATTGATTTTATCTGCTCTTGCTTCCTATATTGCTTGGGGGTGGCATTCCAATTTCATTGGTCATCTTCTGCCATCCCCATACTGTAGTTTAAAATGCCTGATGATGTATGACTGGAATTTCTAACTTAGGCTCTTCTTTCCTGCCACTGACAAATGTAGGACATCAATACAGGCCAATGCAATATCGGGTGCTAAGGTCAGCACGCTGATGAATGCACGGTTGGACGTGTGTTTTGGTCGTGCTAGATTTACGCCTGATGCAAGAACAGGATTAGCGTGTCCAAAATGCACATCCAGACCAGCTAATAGCACTCATCATATGTAAATGCACGTTGATGAGGTTTATCTAGTACACCCAATGTAAAATGTTACTGTGTGCTGGACGCAAATGTTTTTATAGTAGAAAATTAACACCAGCCCCAGAGGTGGTTCCTCCAACTTAATATTGTTGCGATACTAAGCAAGAGGAACCACAGAAGCAGCAAAAAGAAAGAAAAGAAAGGTCTTTAAAGCAGTCAGGTTAGGAAAAGATGCTCAATTTACAAGCATCCGTTTTCCTAACCTGCTCACAGCCATGTCTCCTGGGCACGCTAGGGACGCACAATTTATCCCTTGTGCGTCCTTTTTAGCTCGGCGGCTCATTTTCCTATTGCATCAAGTGCCTAGGAGTGGTGTGCGCATGTTAAAAAAAAAAAATGCGTTGAGTTTTTATGCACGTTTTTAGCACGTCTGTATTGCATTGGCCTCTTATTGTATATTCTTTTACTGTTCCTTACAAGACCCAGCCTCCAATGTATCCAAATCCACTTTCATTGCACCATGTTTTGAGCCATGTATTGAAATTTTCTATCTGGCTTACAGTTGGAAGCTCTTACTATCTCCTTTTTAAAAAAGAAATGAGATATAAAGACTAGCCAAAAAATACTCTTTACAGCTATGTTAAAAATTTTTCATTTGGCAAGGCCTATTCCAATCAATGTGGCAGAGAGAGCTATTAATAAATAGCTGGAGAGTTTTGGTCTACAAGCAAATTCACTGTGAAACTATACAGATGGGATAGCCCAGATTAATAAACTCAGATGCAGGAGAAAAGGATTAAACAGCAGAAAAAAACCCACCTTCTCAAAGTACACACTAAGAGAGGGAAATATATTAAAAACTGTGCAGGAGAAAAGGGTTTAAGAGCAGAACATAAAAACTTCTAAAGTGCACACTAAGAGGGGAAGATATATAAATATATTGAAACAAATCACTTAGCAGTTGCAGTGCGAAGTACTGTCTTAAAATTGTTTTAAGTAATTTTTAATTTCTCACACTGGACAGGTTCAAGTAAATGAGAGCATTTCATCTGTGACTTTCAGAACTTCTGGAGTTCTGCAGGGGTCTGCATGGTTGGCCACGTTAATCAGCTTCCTCCTGCTACCGATTAGGAGGGTCATTGCCCCTCATGGAGGGAAGTACCAGTTTATGCTGATACACACTTGTATCTTCCCCTGGAAATATCCATTCAGGCTACTTTAAATATATTGATTGATTGTGTGCAAGCAGCAGACAAGTGGATGCTTGCTATTGAGCTGGCTTTAAGTGCGTCTACATAGTTTGTTTTCATTTATTATATTTTGATTTTATTTCATTATACATTGCCTTGATTGATTGTAAAGAAAGGTGATTCATCAAATAAACTAAACAAATTTTGTAGGTCAACTGAGAACTTGCTGAATTTGTACCGTAATTTAAGAGACCATCTTTTCGGGGATGGGAGGGGGGGCTTCAGAAGCTTGTGATTTGGAGGTGATTTTAGATTCTAATATTTCTTTTGAAAAAAAAAAAAACAGATTAAAGCTGTTTAAAAGTTACTTATCTTAAACTTTGGCTGGTCAGCTAATTTAGATACATCCTGTGCCGTGACAATTTCAGATCAGTTGTGCAGGCCCTTGATTATTGCAGTGTGGTTTATTTTGGTTTAACAAAAAGCAATTGATGGTTTTACAAATAATACAAAACTTCTGCTGCCCATCTTATTACTGGTTGTAATAGGCGCATAGTTCACCAAAATTGATTGATGTGCACTAGCTCCCGGTGGCCTTACATGTTAAATTTAAGGTTTAAACTTTGATTTTTAAAGCAATGCAGGATGACTGTGTGGAGTATTTAAAAATGGTTCTTTATTTTTACTCTTCTGGTCATGTTTTGCACTTGGCAAATTTACGATTGCTTTTGGTTCTGTCTTTTAATAATTTTCAGTTACAGGTCACTCGAAGCTGTGCATTTTGTTTTGCAGGGCCCCATTTATGGAATACATTGCCACTTGTCCTTTAGAAAAGAGGCACATTTATAGCAATTCAGAAACAGAGCTTGAAAACATTATTGCTGAAGCAGTTTATTTCCTCAAATATCTAAAAGATGTACTTTCCGGTTTTATGTTGCAGTTCTGATTTCTGTTGCTGTGTGCTTTTAGTCTCTCGTTTATGGTTGTTTTATGTATTGTTCAATGTTGTAATTTTTTTATTCACATTGAACAAATTTATTTACATAGAGTGGAATATAAATGTATTATTAATAGCTAACAAACTTTGCTTTGCGAGCTTATTTTTTAAATTTGTCAGTGAAACAGCAATGTCGTCAGCATATGACAATTTGCTACATTTTTGGGATATTTTGTGTTCAAAATTCAGATTTTTTTTTTTTTTTTTTACAGTGGCAGGAGCATAACCCAATATTTGGTGACAAAACAGAAATAGTTTTCTGTTTGAGATATACAATGCTGTCTAAGTCTTTTGTATCATAATCAAGCTTCTAAGGTGACCGTGAGAGATCTTTCAGCCATTCTCTTCCTGAAACCCCCACTGGCATTGAAGCTTTGTGATGCGTGGTTACTTATCTTTAATTCTAATTGTTTTCATGTTCTGTTTATAGAAAAAAAGAATGTGACAGGTGGTTCTGAATATTCATACAACTGCCTATAAACAAGACCTCTGTTTAAACCTGTCCCAGTGGCTTTGCCCAGCATGCACAAGAGTAGTAGATGAGTCTAAGTATCATATTCAGATCAACATGACACATTCAGTTTGATATGCACATTTATTTGAAAATTTGTTTTAATACTACTGTCCCAATGTGGCGAACAAACTCAACCAAAATTGAATCAAAGCATCATAAATAAAACATAAGTCTAACTCAAACAATCTGCATACGTAAACCAGATTCAAACAGTTACAAAAAAGTTGAAATGTAAATTACATGGCCTATAAATAGAAGACCAGTTATAGTGGTATCTTGGTACGGCCTTGCCTTCTTTTTTTTTTAATTTTGTATTTATCATCTTTTAACAATATACAAAATAAACTTTTGCATTAGAAATATAGAAAAAACAAATCAAAGTAACAATCAGCTTGGCGTATTTAACCCTCTTAACCTTTAAGGGTTTATAGTTAAATCCCTATTAAGTTTCTCTTGTTACATAGGGGACATGGAGAGAAAAGAAACATTACAGAGGAGTACATAAAAAAAGAAATAATTACACACTTTGGCTCCTGTATTCTGCCCTTAAACTAATTCTCCTCCCTTATGGCCTCAGTAGGTTGTCTCCTCCCATCCAAAAAAACCTGTAACTGGTCCGGTAAGAAGAAAATATAAGTATTTCTGACCAGTTTAATGAGGCACTTACATGGGTAGTGCAACGTAAAGCTCCCCCCTAGTTCTAGGGTTTCAGATCTCATCTGTAAGAAAGCTTTTCTACGCTGTTGAGTAGATTTAGCTAAGTCGGGGTACACCCGTACGAGACCACCACAGTATAACTCATTTATATTTTTAAAATAATTCATCATAATCTTTGAAACTCCTGCTTCATAAAAAAAGAGAGTACAGCCCTGTCCACAATTTCAATGCTAGAATTTTCTAAGTAAGATTTTGAAAATCTAACCCTTGCACATTTGGAATGACTGAGACAGAGCTGCTTCTTTTAGGTAGAAAGAATAATTTCTTAACTGTTGGAATCTCGTCTTGTGGTATCTTTAAGATCTCCATAGCATATTTCCTAAAAGTTAACAAGGGTATTTCACCCATTACAATAGGAAAATTAAAAAGTCTTGTATTTAAATGCCTCATAAAATTTTCAATTGATTCAAGTCTCCTCGATGAGTATGCCCTTTCAGATATTATAGTGGCATTTATACTATGGAGACTTTTTATTTCCTCATTAACTTTCTTTAAAGAATCATCATATTCAGCAAATTTCTGCTGTGTGTCCTGTTCCTGTATCACAACTTTAGCTGCAGTATCATCCAGCTTTAAGGCCTGATTATCTAGTTTAGCAGACATTCTCACCATAAGGTCCCAGATCGTATCGAGGATCACTACCGTCGGTTTAATAAATTGCTGTGGAGGAGGTGGTCTTACCCCAATTTCGGTAGGAAATCTACCTTCTCCTGCTGTTATGGGGGCGCCAGTTACTTCCTCCCCCTCTCTTCTCTGCGAAGCAGCTGCAAGGGTTTTCGGCTCTTCTCCAGACGCTCCGGCGGCTTCTGGGCCAGCCAGCTGGGCGCTCCCGATGATGTCATCAGTATGAGCCTCAGCTCCTCCGTCGCCGGATTGTAGCAAAGCTCTCGACGGCATCCTTGGATCAGGAAGGCTCAGCCAAAGTTCCCCAGGGGAGTATGGCTCTCCTCTCGCCTGCTCTCCAGCGGGGGTAGAAGCCCTCAAATCAAGTACGGTAGAGGTGAACTCAGATATTAAGCGTTGTCCCGAAGCAATGTCAGAGTCGGGTGGGTAGACGTGAAATTTGCCTTTTCTCTTATGAGGCATTTCTTTGAGGAAAAAACGCCGAAGCTTCAATTCAGAAATCTCTAGTAACGGAGCACACGGAGTTGCAACCTCTCAGGATGCCATCTTAGTTTCTCTCCTGAAGGGTCATCGCAGCCTTGTCTTCTATCAACCAATAAAGAATTCATCAGAAGGCATCTTAGATTTTAAAAATACTCACTTTTCTTTGTCCATCTGTTAAGATCTATAACCCTTACTGCCTGAGGTGATGCTCCATGATACCATATTAATACGCAACATTGTTCTTTGTGCAGCTCTGCAGTGTTTTCCTTTTTAGCTCTACTTAATGAGTTAGTCAGAGCAAGCAAGCATAAACTTGTGTGGTTTTAGCTTCATTTTGGTTTAGCTTTATGTTCGTTTCTACAGATTTTGTCTTTAACACTATAACCTCTGAACGTCAACATTAGAATCAAATTATATTTATCATTAAATATTGACACATTCTGAAAGTTAATACCTAAGACTCAGTAAAGATCAAAGTTGGCAAAGTTAACAGTAGATAAGACATAAGAATATGTGGTGCCATGTTGGGATAAACCATCAGTCCATCAAGCCCAGCATCCTGCCTCTGACAGTGGCCAGTCTGGGTCACCTAGAAGAACCCAGCAGATCCTAATTGGGAAGGTCTGTTTCCTATGTCAGAGCTGATCTTTCTAACTTTGCACTTGGGTCCCAAACTTGACTGTTTGGAATATTTGTTGTCTGCTATATCTTTGATAAGCCACTGTGTGTTGGACTCCAAAATGTATGTTTGAATCCCTATTACATTTCAGAAACATTCAACAGGGCGTTTGTCAAAAACTAGCAAAATAATTACAGCATTTGACTGGAGAAGTTTTTTTCCAGTGGAAGCTAGAGACCCCAGGGCCCGCTGTTATCAGTGCTGCCAACAGAGCCAGTTTGTAATATTGTGCGGCTACTACTTCCTGTCTTCTCTCGTACTCATAGGCTGAGTGCCAGAGGAAGCAGGAATACATCTTGCTAAGAGCTGGGTGGATCTGCAGCTCTGTTGGCTCTGACCCAACACCTGTTTGGTTCGTTAACTGTGTGCGCCAAGTGTGTTAAAATTAGACACAACTTTTTTTTTTTTTAGTTTTTACAGCCAAGGTCTGGCTGAAAATTACTTGGACAACTTGTGTGTGCTTCATAAAAGGATTCTTTAACCATTCTAAGGAGATGTGATGTATATTTAAACGACGGTATACAAAAAGTTTTAAATAAAATAAATATGATAATGCCATATATTGAATTGTTCAGATGTTTTATAATGAATTTTTTAAAACTTCAACCAGATCACATCAGCTTTTATGGTTTAAGTCAGAGGTGCTCAAACTAGTTCTTGGGCCTCCTCCAGCCGTTCAGATTTTCAGGATATCCCTAATGAATTTGCATGAGAAATATTTGCATACATAGGTAGTGCACGCAAATAAATCTCATGAATGTTCATTAGAGATATCCTGAAAGCCTGACTGCCGGGGGGGGCTCCAAGGACTATTTTGAGCACCTCTGTTTTAAGTAATTGTTTTTGTTCAGTTAACATAAGAAGCGACATGCTGTTAGACCAAGCATTCATTGAGCCCAGCATCCTGTCTCCAACATTGGCCCATTCATATCTTTAGGAAGTAACCAAGCAGATCCCAAAGAATAGATCCATTTCTCGTTGCCCACTCTCAGGGATAAGAAGTGACTTGATGATTTTTTTAATAAAAGGTTTTGATGCAGAGGATATTTCCATATGAATGATTCTATATAATTGTAACTAGTAATTGTATTTACTGTGAATAGATTTCCTTTGCATTGCTATAAATATATATATATATATATATATATATATATATATAAAATAATATATAAAGATGGAGAAAACCTAAAACTTTAGCATATAGAACCCAAATATAGTAGAGCACCTGTTATCCAAATTTCTTTTTTTCTGAAAGTTCCCGGTACCTGGAAAACCTGCAATCTTTGGGTCTATGTTCCATTATCTGGGAAAAAAAAGTGTTGTTGAAAATTTGGCAGACATAGACATCATAACCCACTGCCTCATCTTGCTTTTTTTTTTTTTTTTTTACACAAGTTGTTCATTTGCAGATGCAGCCATGGCAGATCAGCATTGTTGCTCATCTCCTGTCAGAAAAGAGGGCTAAAAATCTTTTAAGCAAATAATTTGATACAAATGTCAGGATGAGTTTGCTATCCAAAAACATGATTTCTTTAGTGAAAAGTTTTGTTCAGCTTAGCCAGCTATCGGTCAACACCATGACCAACCTCACTTGCCCTCGGACGCTGCCAGCCTCCTTTGTGGCAGGAGCGCCACTGACCATCAGGTGCTGCCGAAGCAGCACAGAATATCATCATGTGGCCCTTCCCTTGAGCTCCTCTAGGCATGCATATATATATATATATGCGCACAGGACACTCATATTTAATAGGCCCATGGCGGGAGCTCAGTCTCTGCCCCTTCTGATGACATCAGCAGCTCCCAGATATTTAAAGGTCCGTCTGCAGGACAGTGACAACTCAGCAACAGGTTCACCTTGCTACCTCTGTGCTTTGACTCTCTGTTCCTGTGCCTCATCTTGCTGCCCCAGTTCCTACTCTGTTATCTTGCTTTTCCATGTCTCCTTGCCTTGTCTCCCTGTTCTCTTGCCTTGTCTTGTTTCACGATGTGCTGTCTTGCTTGTCTCGTTTGTCCTGGCCTGATTCTCCAGTTTTGACCTCTGCTTTGGATTCTGACTTCGATCTTGGATCGCTGCCTGCCCTGATTCTTGACCTAGAATTGGATTTCAGTCTGCCTGCTGCCTGTTGTGACCCTTGGCATGGACCTGGCTAATGTATGCTTGCTGCCTACCCTGCCTATCACCAGTACCTGGACTCCCTCTGACTGCCCTGTAAGGGTCACTTTCCTAAGTCCTTCTGGCACTCGGAACCCAAAAGCTCAACCCACAGGGAATGGGGCTGGTATAGGTGAAGCTCCAGTTCCAGTCCCTGTAAGGGCGTGTCCGCCAGCTGTCTGTCTGGGCCTAATAGGTTCTCCTACTAGTCTGCGTCAACCATGCCACAGCCTAAGGGCTCACATCTGTGATCGTCTCGGAGTGAAAAGGAAGAGACATGTCCAATTATTCCTCAGAAAGTGGAACCACTTAAAAAAAACAAAACTTGAACCTAGAGTAAGCATTGTCGAGCTCTAGCCAAAATATGGTGCTTGGTCATAAGAACATAAGAATGCCATTATTGGATCAGACCAAGGTCCATCAAGCCCAGCATGTTGTCTCTGACAGTGGCCAATCCAAGTCACAAGCCTGGCAGATTCCATAAAGTAGATCAAATTCTTGTTACTCATTCCCAGGGATAGAAAGCCTACATGACTAATAATTTAAGGACTTTTCCTCCAGGACCTTGTCCAAAAATATTTTAAACCTGCTATGCTAGTTACCTTGATCGCATCCTTTTGCAACAAATTTCTAGAGCTTGGTAGTTCGCTGAGTGAAAAAGTATTTTCTACAATTTGTTTTGAATCTGCTGGTTGTTAGTTTCATGGAGTGTCCCTTTGTTTTAGTATTATTTGAAAGGATAAATAACCATCCTTTATTTACCCATTCCTCTCCACTCATGAATTTATAAACTTCTATCATGTCCCCTCTCAGCTATTTTTCTTCCAAGCTGAAGAGCTCTAACCAATGTAGTTTCTCATCATAGGAGAGATGTTCCATTCCCTTGATCATTTTTGTGGCCCTTCTCAGCACCTTTTCTGGTTCTGCCATGTCTTTTTGAGATGGGGCAACCAGAACTGTATTCAGCACTCCAGGTGTAGTCACACCATGGCTTGATATAGAGGCAGTATGATATTTTCCGTTTTATTATCCATTCCTTTTCAGATCATTCCTAACATTCTATTTGCTTTTTTGACTGCCACCACACACTGAGCTAAGGATGTCAACATATTGTCCACAAGGACTCCAAGGTCCTTTTCCCTGGGTAGTGACTTCCAGAACGGAACCCAGCATCATGTACTTGTAGTTGGGATTATTTTTCCCCATAAGGGAGGAGGAATAGCCTAGTGGTTAGAGCAGTGGACTATGAACCAGGAGACCAGGGTTCAAGTCCTGCTGTTGCTCCTTGTGACCTTGGGCAAGTCACTTTACCCTCCATTGCCTCAGGTACAAAAACTTAGATTGTAAGCCCTCTGGGGATAGAGAATGTAAACCGGTGTGATATCTCAATTGAGATCGAATGTCGGTATATAAAAAATAATAAATAAAAATAAATGTTTATCACTTTGCACTTTTGTACATTAAATTTAGTCTGCCATTAGGTTGCCCTAGTCTCACAAGATCCTGCAGTTCCTCGCAGTCCGCTGCCATTTTATCAAATTTGAATAATTTTGTGTCATCTGCAAATTTGATTACCTCGTATGTTCCCTTTTCCAGATCATTTAATAATATTTTAAACAGCACAGATCCCAGTACGATCCCTGTAGAACTCCACTAACAACCTTTCTCCATTTGGAAAATTGACTGTTTAGTCCTACCCTCTGTTTCTGACCTTTTAACCAGTTAATCCACAGTAGGACACTGTCTCTTAGCCCATGACTTTGTAATTTTCTGAGGAGTCTCTCATGGAGGACTTTGCCAAATGCCTTCTTAAAATCCAAATACACCAGCTCACCTTTATCTACATATTTATTTACACTTTCAAAAAATTCTAAAAGTTTGGTAAGACCAGACTTCCCCTTGCTAAAATCATGTTCTCCATTAAGCCATGTTGGTTTATATGGCCAGTGATTTTGTTTTTAAGAATGGCTTCTACCATCTTGCCCAGCACTGGTGTCAGGCTCTCTGGTCTATATTTTCCTGGATGATCCCTGGAGTCCTTTGTAAAAATTGGCATCACATTGGCCACCTTCCAGTCTTCAGAAATCATGGCTGTTTTAAATGATAACCTGTAACTCAATCTAACTTAATAATGTTATGGTTTTAGTTCTTTTAGAACTGGAGTGGATGCCTTCCAGTCCTGTGATATGTTACTCTTTAGTTTGTCAATCTGATCTATTATATTCTAAATTGTTGCAGATATTTGTTTTAGTTGCTCAGAATCTATACCATTAAAGAATATTTCAGGTGCTGATATGTTCCCTGCATTTTCCTACATAAAGATGAAGGCAAATAATTAATTCAGTTTTTCTGTTTTCTTCTCCTTCCTGAGCACCCCTTTTTCCCTTCAGTTATCTAGTGGCCTAACTGACTGCCTCACAGGCTTTTTGCTTCAAATGTACTTGAAAAATGTTTTAATAATAGTTTTGTCTTACTGGCAAGCTTTTTCTCAGTCTCTCTTGGCCTATCTGTCTACTGTTTTACATCTAACTTGCCAGTACTTATGCTCTTGCCAGTTTTCATCATTTGAGTCTGCTTTCCATTTTTTGAATGATGCCCTTTTAGCTTTGACTGCCTTCTTTACCTCACCATTAAACCATGCTGACAATTGTATGGTCTTCTTTTGACCTTTTTGAATGCATAGAATACATTTTATCTGTGCTTCCAAAATGGTATTTTTAAACAATGTCCATGCCTCGTGCAAACTTTTAAACCTTGCAACTACTCCTTTGGTTTTTGTTTGTGTTTTTTTAATTTCCTCTTTTCTATCATAGTCTTCCTTTTTAAAGTTATATGTCATAGTAGTTTTACTTAATGTCAATCTATGATCTAAAATCAAAGAAAAGTAAGATTCTAAAGTTTTATGTTGACAGTGGCACTGTATAGGAATGACAAGCAATAGAGGAGATAAGGCATGCACCAAACCACTAAGAAACTGATAATAAAGAGGCATGGTAGAAAAATGATAACTGTCCATACGAAAAAGATTTCAATAAGATTTATAAAGCATATCTCAAAGCTGATACCTTGCATTACACTAGTTGCCAAAGATGAAACGTAATGCAAGATGTATCAGCTTTTAAAGTATGCTTTATTCCATTAAAGCATTTTATAGAGGCCTTTTTCACTTGGACAGTTTATAATATTTTTATACCATTCCTCTTTATCATCACTGTATGGGAATGGCCAATGCAAAATATTATGTAGGCCTTAGCATTCTAACTTGGATGACATGTATGAATGGTTTCACTAGCATCACAATAAAGTTATGCCCGATCTGGGCCTATGTTAGTGGAGAAGGCCAGTATTTTGTACCCATGAAAATGGAAACTGAATGTGACTATTTGGTTGATTTCATAAGTTGAGTCACCAAACTGCTGATTTAGAGCTCTCTGCAGATCCCGAGGCTGCAGAGAAATATGTGGAAGATATGGCTTAGTTTTTGGGTACTTGCCAGGTTCTTATGGCCTGGATTGGCCACTGTTGGAAACAGGATGCTGGGCTTGATGGACCCTTGGTCTGACCTAGTATGGCATTTTCTTATGTTCTTATGTTCTTATGGCTTGGCTAGACTCTGAAAATAACTTAACTGAGCATAGGTCTATAATGCAGACAAAACTGAATTGTTTTGGAGATGTTTGCTACACAGCACCTTTGTTTGCAGTGATGAGACAACTGTATATTTGGTGAAGGAAAGCAAGGAAAGGCTTTCTTAACATGTTGTAATGCAGCTGGCACACACAGGTTCAAATTGCTTGTCATTGGTAAGAGTGCTCATCCATTAGCATTCAAGAATGTGAGTGTTCCCATTTATTTACTGGTCGAACAGTGTGCATGGACAGAAGATTACCAGTAACTGATAACCATTTATATCTGAGATTAGGGAATGTTCCAGGCAAGTCAGGCTTCTGAAAAATTCCAAGATTATATTACTGCAGGACATCTGGCTGCCAAGACATTGATACACAATGTTTTTGCCACCTCCTTGCAAACTGTGCCTCCCCAATTAGCAAATGAATAAAGGAATCATCTGGAACATGAAATGCCAATACAACAGAATTTATGAAAAAGCTTGTGAATTGTGAAGGACCCAATGGCTACGAAAGCTTTAGAAAGAACTTCATCAAAAAGTTAGTATATTGCTAGTGTCTGTAATGCTGTCACGTCTCAAATTCTGAAGAAGCATGGCATAATCTGTGGCCTAACCAAAAGAAATAAAAGTCTAAGGTCAAAAAATTGTGTAAAAAAAATTGTAAATAACAAACTATTTGTCTTTTAAGTGAAAAGAATAGGGTTTATAATAGTTGCAGGACCTCATACATAACCCAGGATATGAGACAGAGCTATAAATAATTGCACAGACCAAAAAAACACTTAAGCTTTAGGTTCAGAACATTTTGATGACTTTGCAGGCTTTAAGTTCAAAGAGTTTTTGTGACAAAATATTTAAAAAAGCAAAAATAAACCAACAGTCGAAAGTTCAGTTAATTCATATGCTGAAGGTAGCAGGCCTTGGACGAAGATCCTGAAATTGGTTTCCAGTTCCTCAGTTAGGACCACTATAACAATGGTCATCCAGTGAAATGATCACTTCATGACATTTTTTTACAGCATTGCTATTATAATCTGTGGCCTACCATGTTCTTAGAGGAAGAAGATGACATTGAATTTTGAAGGCTTTAAATCAACAGAGGGGAAGGAAGGCATCGGAGAACTAAAGCAGTATGCCCAAGGAATAAGTTATATTTTTCCAGACTTCAATGAACATGATGTTGAGTATTGGATTGTGACATTAATGTTCCTCATAGCAGTCTATGAATTTATCAATATTGTTTTGAACCCCAAGAGAGTAATGGCAGTGAAGATAAGGACATTTAGCCTGATCTGCAAGAGCAAATGACAGTGGATGAGTTATATCCATATGAACCAACTGATACACTTCAAGAAGCAAAAATTTTTTATTACCCAGCAGGAAATCATGCAGACATACAGGCTTTCAGGATAGGTTTATAATGTGGAAGCCTAATCAGATGACACTGATGGAGAGGCTTAAAATGAATGTGCACAGCAGTCTTTTGTAACACCTACCTATCAGTCAGTGACCAGCTTAACACTCTGATTACAAGCTTTCAAGATTTATCTATCACATCCCCTCTTGAAGCGGCTTCTCTTAAAACAAATGATGCCTAAATCAGATGGATCGCACATAACTATGAAACAGATTGTTACTCTTGTACATTATGCACTAGCAAAGAGTGCCAACATTGCTCAGGTTGTCTGGTCTATAACAGCCTGTGTGTGGGAGCCTATGTGCATATCTATGTGTGTGTGAATGCTTGTGTGTGTGTATTTGGAAGCCTGTGTGTATGTGTGCCCTTGTATTTGTATACGTAGGAGCCTGTGTGTGTATGTGCGCACGCACCTGTGTGTTTGCTTGTGTGTATGTGTGACAACGCTTTGCAGATAGAGTATATTGTCTTTGTACAGTGCACCTTTCACTGTTCGTGCACCACCTGGTGGCCACAGACAGACATGACAGAATAACAACCCACACAAGTCTTTTTTTATATAGACAGATATTGAGCCCTTGTTTGTTATACAGTAAGCAGGAAACTATTGTATTTTATGCAGTCTTTGTGTCTCTATTTCATTTGTAACACATGGAACAACCTTGGTCCCCAAACCCTTTTGAATAAAAAGTGCTCTGCTGTGCTTAAACTTTCACTTTTAACAATAATAGAACAATCCCTTATAGACAGGTCAGTTAGCACCATTAATACCCTTCTCCAAGGACAACCAGGATGGCAGCCCTCACAAGTGGGGGACTTCATTTAATTATTTACTTTATATTACGCATTTTTCAGGCACTTCAAAGCGGATCACATTCAGGTAATGTAGGTATTTCCATTGCCATCAGGCAATGGGGGATGGAGTGACTTGCCCAAGGTCACAAGGAGCAGCAAGCAGGTTTTGAATCCTGGCTGCCCTGATTCATAGCCCACTGCTCTAATCCAACCACTAGGCTGCTACTCCTTTCATCCGATGGAGTCTGGCCCAGAACTTTTATGTCAAAGTTTTTAGAACTTTGTGCCTCACTGGGCATTCCCAGCGTGCCATTATTTATTTATTTATATATACCGACATTCAAGCTAAGATATCACATCGGTTTACAGCAAACAAATGAGGTTTTTTTCAGAAAACAAATGAGGCTGTTTACAGAGATTTAACGATATTGCTCAAACTGAGACTTGATATCAAAATTCCACAAAATTAACAGTATACATGAGAGAAGAGAAAAACATGCCATAATAAAACGTTTCCATCTGAAATAGACATATAATTATGATGGTAACTTTGTATGTACACTTACATTTGGTTGAGTTTGGTGGTTTAATATTGGTTACGAGTAGCTGTAGGGCATTATGGAACAGAGGGGCCCCATCAGTCTTTTTTTTTTTTTTCCACAGAACCCACTAGTTGCAGTTCCTTACTTTCCTGCTTCAGCTGTTTTCATTTTCTGAAAAAATTGGCAGGACTCATTCGTTGCAGGGCCCTGCAGTCATTTTTTTTTCCTTCCCCTCTAATGTCTTAAGTAGGTTTTTCTGTCATTTTCTAAGTTTCTTTTCCACTTCCTCGCACCCAGCTGGTGCACTGATTGGTACAGACTGCTTGCAGTCAAATTTGTTTTTTGTCCAGTCATGGATAAGTAATCCAGCAGCTTTCAACAATGCTCTCTGTGTGACAAGGTTATGTTTATCACTGATCCCCATAATAGATGTATCATGATGCCCAGGGACATCACCAGTGAGCGACCATGACTTCAGAGACATCTGTCCTATCTGGAACTGATGAAAGGGCACTGAAAGACTAGCAGGCCTTGGACAAGGCGATACAAAGCCCCTGTGTTATGACATAAGGGCCAAGCCATGCCAAGATCCAGCCACTGTTCATGTCCTTACAACTGCCTAGCAGCCTTGCATTTGTTCCAGTGCTGATACTGATGTTGGTTCCCGTAGGAGAATCAACATCAATGGCAGCTGCCCCAATGGTGATTTCCAGTCTATCGGGAGAGGAACTTTCCTAAGACACAGGAGTTCCACGAGTTCTAGGCTCCAGCAGACAAGTGGACTCTCGTACCCCTGCCTGCCACCTGCCATTGACCTTAACCTGAACTCTCATTATTCCTGCTTGCCATCCACATCCAACCTCAGTCTGACCCCAGATCCACTCTTCTGCCTACGCCCTAGAGGCTGCCACTTAAGATCTGTCAGCCCCAGGGAACCCAAAGGCTCAACCCGAGGGGAAAAAGGCTAGTGTATGCAAAACCAGTTCAGCCTCTGCAGGTATCAGCTCTGCCAGTTGGTGGTGAGGACCTAGAGGTCCCCCTCATAGGTTGCATCAACCTCACCCCAACACAAGGATTCATAATCTTAACACCGTTCCATGGACTTGGCCCCGCTTTTGGAAAAATATGACTATAGGAAACTTGAAGATGAAATTCTTTAAAAGTGGGAACATTCAACAACTGCCTTTGTGTGGAATGGAATAACTGAGGATGGTATTTATTTAACAAACTGAACTGCAACGTAGGTGGGGTTCACCCCTAAAGAACTTTATAAACAAAGGTGAGCATCTTTAAAAGTAACATATTGCACAATAGGCAACCACGGCAATTGTTTATAAAACAGGAGTAATATCCTTAGAACAAGAAAAAGTCTCACTGCAACATTTTGTAGATGCTATAAGGCCTTAAGTGAATAATTTGGCAAGCCTACATAAAGGCAATTACAATTATCCACTGTTGTTAAAATGAAAACCTGAACAACTATGAAAAAATCACTCTTAGGCAGACTGTATTGTAGTGTTATCATTCTGATTTTATGACAGCGTTCTTTAAACTGTGGTTTAAAAGACAATTGGGAATCAAATAGTATCCCAAAGTTTCGAATGGTGTCAACAAATGGAAATAAAACACCATCAAATGCCAAATTAGCTCTTCAGGGATCAGTGTCTGACTAACAACACTGCTTCTGCATTAGCAAGATTTAAAAACATATTTTTGTCTTAAGCAGAAGCTTACAACATTCAGACAATTTAACATAGATTCAATAGTCAAGGATGACACCAGGAATAAAATGCTGAACATCCTTCAGTTCGTGGAGCCTCCTAAGGAGACTGCAGCAGCCTTAGTTCTTGTGATCTTCCCCCCCCCCTCCCCCCCCCCCCTCCCCCCCCCCCCCCCCCCCCCGGGTCTGTGATTCCTATAAATAAGAAAATGGATGTGATTAATCTCATCCAAAAGGCTCCCAGATTCAAAAGAGGAAGTTACCACATAATCTATGGCAGCTGAATCCGCTCTCAAGAGGACCTAGAGAACTAGGTCTTATTCCTTGGTGCCTCGGGTAAGGATTCCAAACCTTTGTTTCAGGGATTTATGTTCAATGCTTGCATAGCCTCCTACCAGCTCTTTATGGGTGTCATACAGGGCCTGATGAAGCAGATGCAGCGTTGGCCATGTGGCTTCCACAAAAGCAGCTTGACAACCTCCAGTCACAGGTGGTCAGGAGAATGGAATGTGGAAAACACATGGTCTGCTCAACCTTTGATGTTTTTGAGATGGTATCAAAGTCTCTGCAGTGCAGACTTGCCTGACTATGGACTTCAGACTTCCGACATGAGGTCTAGAAAAGACACTCTGACACGACATGCACTGAAGCAAATCACTTCAGTGACAGGGTTAGGAAGCGGCAACACGGATCCATTAGCATTGCAGTAACTCTCCACAGCTACTTCAGACCCGCCTTCCTCTGTCAGGAGGTATCCAAATCATAGGGCCGAGGAGACACTTCTTCCACCCAATGAGACGTTACCCTCTGCCCCCTTAGTTCAGTGCACAACAGGCCCCTATGCCACAACCAGCACCCGAATCAAAACCTGGGACAGGTTTTAACTGGATCATAGAGAGCATAGCCTGCATCCCTAGACCTGTGCTAGAGGATTTTCCTGTGAGAGGCAAGCTGATGTTTTGCGTAAAGCTTTGGCCTAGTGTAACTTTGGGCGTATGTGGGTCCTCAGCATCATAAGAAAAGTATACAGATTATATCTGTTGGGTTTCCCTCCAAATTAACCCCTGGACCCTGCTTGGAGATATTCTCTGCATCAGTAATTGCTTCAAAAAGAGCTCTCCTCTCTCTTAGAGGCCAGCACTGTTGAACCCATTCCAGCAGGGCAGAGAAAGTGAGGATTTTACTCCAAGTACTTCCTGATTAGAAAAACAATAATTAAATAGGAGAACTCCACCCCAACTTAGACCTCGGGGCCTTGAGCAAGTTTCTGAAAAGAGAAAAGTTCAAGATGACTCACTGGGCACCTTATTCCACTTTTTGTAAAAGGGACTTGCTATATTCGCTCTGTCTCAAGAATACTTACACCCACACAAAGATATTCCTCTATTACAGTATATCTCATTTATAGTAGGAGACTGTCACCTTCAGTATAGTGTGCTGCCTTTCAGCCTAGCATCAGCTTCAAGTTTCTTTACCAGTTGTCTTCCTGTGGTGGCAGTGCACCTTCACAAACTGGGGATGCATTTGTTTCCCTACCTGGGCAATTTGCTGGTCAAGAGGACGTCACAGGCAGATTCCAAAGGATAGATATGCAAAACCATCCTGGTTCTGGAGTTGCTAGGATTCATCATTAATTATGCCAAGACCCACTTGAGCCTATCACCTCTATTGGAGTTTATCAGAGCTCTGCTAGACAAGACTCTGGCAAGAGCCTTTCTTCTACATCACTGGGCTATCACATTGATATCTGCAGTGGAAAGGATCCAAGTGCATCAGACATCAGTTTGAGACACACATTAAAGTTGTTGGGCCTGGTTATACGTTTGTATTAAAATATCCCTGTAGGTGTATAGTCTGAGGAAAAGAAGAATGTTTTGATTTCACTATGTCAGAACAGCGGTAATCCTTCCTAAATGCCAGGAGTTTGAACATCAATCCTGTGTAATAGACCCCTTAAGATAATCAATCATTGTAATCCACCATATCCGTTAAGCCAGTTTTTTCATGTTTTTTGTGTTCTTATATACTCCCCTTAGTATTTCAGGGCCTGGTTCTCTCTGTTTCTTCTTTTTAAAAAAATGTTTACTTCGCTGAAAAGTGTTGTAACTGGTAATATTTTCTTGTTGATTATGTTTAATGTGAAATTTGCTATTTTACATATCCTTTTCTGATGGAGTAAGATGTATGCTTACTTTATGAAAATTAATAAAATATGAATTATAAAGTTGTTGGGCCTCATGGCATCCAGCAATCCATGTGACTCCATTAGCTCATCTCCATGTGAGGAAAACCCAGTAGAATCTCAAATCACAGTAGATTCAGGTCAGTCAGGATCTTCGAGATAGCATCTGCATCATGCAGCTGTTCAAAGACTCTCTGCCCTGGTGGCAGGTCAATTCCATTTTGACTTTTCCAAATTCCTCCAGTCCAAATTGTCTTGACCACAAATGTGTCCAACCTTGTATAGTGTGCCCATGTAGAGGAACTCAGTATTTGAGATATTTGGTCTGCTCAGAAACAGCTTCATCAGATAAACTTTCTGGAGCTAAGGGCGGTTTAGTACACTCTTAAGGCTTTCAGAGATTGGTTGGCCAATAGTAATCCTAATGGACAATCAAGCAGGGAGGCATGGTATCATATCTCTTATGTCAGGGGACTGTTCAGAAGTGGGACTGGGCCATTTCTCAGGAGATGGTCCTCAGAGCCACATATCTGGCAGGCTTGGAGAATATCCTGGTGGACAGATTGAGTTGGATCTTGGAATGAATGGTCCTTGGACTTGGAAAGTAGCACACCAGATATTCCGCCAGTGGGACACAACTGTGGTAAATCTATTTGCGTCACCTAAGAACAGGAAGTTTCCTCTCTTTTGTTCATTAAAAGAGGTCAAGGAAAACTAGGCTTGGATGCCTTTGCCTTTGAATGGGACAAGGGCTTGCTGTTTACGTATCCTATGATACCACTAATCACAAACACACTCTTGAAACTAAGAGAAAACTGGGACACCATGATTCTTATCATCCCCTTTTGGCTGAGATTCATTTGGTTCCACTCCTAAGGGAGATGTCCATCAGGGAACCGATCAAGTTGGGGAATTCCCCAGATCCCATCACTGAGGATCAAGGCAAGTTGCACCATCCCAATGTCAAGTTCCTGGCTTTCTCACTGCCTAGATGTTGAGAGAAAGATTCAAAGGCTGCAGAGTCAGTCAGAAGATATGTCTTGTATTCTCTTAACCTCATAAAAGGATTCCACAGGAAAGTCCTATGGACCAAAATGGAGGTTTGCCTTGTGATGTGAGCAAAAAGCCCTAGAACAGAGAGTATTATGCCTCTGTATCGCCCCATAGTAGAAAGACTAGGGGGCACTCCTTGAAGTTAGCATGGGGCACATTTAAAACTAATCAGAGAAAGTTCTTTTTTACTCAACGCACAATTAAACTCTGGAATTTGTTGCCAGAGGATGTGGTTAGTGCTGTTAGTATAGCTGTGTTTAAAAAAGGATTGGATAAGTTCTTGGAGGAGAAGTCCATTACCTGCTATTAAGTTCACTTAGAGAATAGCCACTGCCATTAGCAATGGTAACATGGAATAGACTTAGTTTTGGGGTAATTGCCAGGTTCTTATGGCCTGGATTGGCCACTGTTGGAAACAGGATGCTGGGCTTGATGGACCCTTGGTCTGACCCAGTATGGCATTTTCTTATGTTCTTATGTTCATAGTAAGAGTGCACCATGAGCATTGTCTACAGTTCTGTCATTGCATCTCAAAAAAGATACAATAGAATTAGAAAAGGTACAATGAAGGAGAACTAAAATGATAAAGGGGATAGAGTGAATGAAGTTAGGGCTTTTAAGTTTGGAGAAGAGATGGCTAAGGGGAGATATGATAGAGGTCTATAAAATGAGTGGACTAGAGCAGGTAAACACAAATTGATTGTTTACTCTTTCAGAAAGTACAAAGATTAGGAGCCATTCAATGAAGTTACTAGGTGATACATATACTATAAATAGAAGAAAGTATTTTTTTACTCAATGTATAATTAAACTCTGGAATTCATCACTGGAAAATGTGGTGAAAGCTGGATTAAAAAAGGTTTAGACAAGTTCCTAGAAGAAAAGCCCATAAGCCATTATTAAGGTGAACTTGGGGAAATCCACCGCTTATCCCTGAGATAAGCAGCATGGATTCTGTTGACCTTTTGGGATCCTGCCAGGTAGTTGTGACCTGGATTAGCCACTGTTAGAATCAGGATACTGGGCTTGATGGACCTTTGATCTGATTCAGTATGGCAAATCTTATGTAGAAACTTTCTCTTGTGCTACACAAAAACTTGATTACCTTCTACATCTATCCTAGTTAGGTCTTAAGACCAATTCAGTAAGGGTTCAGCTCTATGCAACTGCACAGCCTTTTGTTGTCTAATTTATGCAGGGCCTACTTTACTTGAATCCTCCCATTAGGCCTCCTGCTGTGTCTTGGGATCTCAATATAATTTTGACCCAGCTGATAAAATCCTCCTTTGAACCAAGGTTGTATTTTTGGTGGCAATCACTTCAGCATGTAGGGTTAAGGAGCTCCAGACTCTAGTGACTTATCTACATTATACTGAATTTTATCATGGTAGCATGGTTCTGCGCACCTTTCGTAAGTTTCTGCTAAGATGGTGTCAGAATTCCATCTTAACTAGTCAATTGTCCTCTTAACCTTCTTTCCCAGGCCACATGTCCACCAAGGTGAACAAGCATTGCAGTTTGAACTGCAAAGGAGCCTTGGCCTTCAACTGGAGCAGACTTTAAGCCCATACAAAGTCCACCCGGCTTTTTTAAAATTTCTTTTAACAACAGCAAACAGAGGATTGTCATTGCCAAACAGGCTTTATCCAGTTGGCTAGCAGATTATATTTCCTTCTCTTATGCCCAGATGGGCCTGAATCTGGTGGGTCATGTCGGAGGTGGTGTTCTACCTGAGCCATTGGTGGCTTACCTAAAATTGGTCTCCATAGAAGAGATCTGTAAAACTGCGACATGGAGTTCTCTCTGCACGTTCACATCACACTGTTTGGATAGGGACTCCTGATATGACTGTAAGTTTTTCCAGTCTGTTCTGCGGAATCTCTTTGAGTTGTAGAACCCAACTCCACTTCCTCCTAGGGCCTCCTGTTTTTCTTCCTGGCTGCCCCTCATAAGAAAATAAAAAGGTAAAAAGGCCTGTTGCCAACAAATTTGATTGCTGTTGTGCCCATTGGCACTGTATATGGTTTTCCGCTGTTTCATTCATGGCAGCCTGTAGCTAGGTGTTCCCCACTTATGAGGACTGCCATCTTGCTTGACCTTGAATTGCTTACCTATAACAGGTGTTTTCTGAAGACAATAGGATGTTGGTCCTCAAAAAAAAACCTTCTCACTTTCCCTTGGAGTTGACTTCTCTGTGTTTGTGCTAAGAGATAAGACTGAAGGGACCACTATATAGTTGCATGGCATAATGAATGCTGGGCATGCCTAGTGAGGCACAAATTTCTAGATACTTTGACATAAAAGTTTTGGGTCCAGCTCCATTGGATGATTATATCAATTTGTGAGGATTTGACATCCTGTTGACCTCTGAGAATGCATGTTAAAGGTAAGCAACTCTGCTTTCCATCAAGATCCTGAAAAGGATCTCGTCCCTTATGGTTGTGGGTACCATTGAAAGATTTAAAGATCATATATGAACATTTCTCAAGCATTGTTTGAGCAAATTACTCATTCACTGTAATTGTCTTTACCCTTTTAGTTCAAGTTCAGACATTTTACGAGATCTTGAACAAGCTGAGCTGTCTGAAGAATCGCTAGATGAGTAAGTACATCTTATATATTACTGTCCTCTCTCTTTCATTGTGACTCAAAAAATATCTTTCCCCACAAGGCAGGACTTGCTCAAGTTCTGCTGCAGTGATAATGTGCCTGCATTTCAGAATTTTTACCCTCTTCCTAGCATTGTCAGCACTGCAGACATCCACAGTTAACATAGTAGATGATGGCAGATAAGGACCATTTGCCCCATCCATTCTGCCAAGTTGCCTTCTTGTTTAGTTATGCACTACTTTGGGTAGATGATTATATGAATTTTCATACTGAAACCAAGATTTTCTCACCATGTTTTTTTTACCCAACCTTGCAACCTCTTCCTACTACTACCATCTTTGTCATGATTAAATCCTCTTACTGTGCTAGCCACCCACCACTACTGCTGGTAGGCTGTTTCAGGACTTTTTTTTTCCTCTTTAGTTCTTAATATTCCTATACTTAATCTAGTATCCAGCTCCGCCCCTACCTCAATGTTTTACCACCGGGTTTTGTAATAATTCAATATTACCTCCTTTGGCCTGTTGCTACTATTTTTACGTATGCAGCGGAGCATAATGTTAGCTTTTCCAGTTGCTTTACTATATTGACTGACTTAGACCTAGATCTTTCTTGTTTAATACTTTCCAGTTCATGTCCTTCTAACTGATATGTGACTAATGGATTTTTGCATCCCAAATGTATAATTTTCCACTTTTTAACACTGAAGCTCATTTTATAAACCTTTGGCTAGTCTTCCATTTCTTTCAAGTCCCCTCTGATTTCTTTTGCTCCTTCCAGCATGTCTAATTGTATATATTTTTGTATCATCTGCAACCACGCATATTTTTCCTCAGGTTCCTCAGCAATGTCTCTCATAAAAAAAAATACTTGAAACAACTGAGCCTAGGACAGAGCCTTGGGATACTTCATTGTTGCCTTACCTTCTCCGGGGTAGACCCCATTGACCACCACCCTCTATTCTGTTAATTAGCTAGTTCCTCATCCAGTTTACAACAGTGTCCTACTCCCACGCTGTACAGTTTGTTTACAAGTTTTCTGTCAGAAAGCATTCAAAGCCTTACTTGAGTCTAGATAGGCAGCATCCATGCCACTTCCCTGATGCACCTTCAATAAAGAACTCAGTCAAATTAGTCTAACAGGATCTTCCCTTTGTGAAGCCATGTTGTCTGATGTCCTGCAATTTACTAGCTGCAAGGTGTTATGCAGTCTTTTTCTTTAATGTTGTTTACATAATTTTTACCACTGCTGAATTTAAACTAACAGGTATGTAATTCCCTGCCTGCCTCCTTATCTTCACTTTTGTGTAGTGGGAATATATCTCTCTTACTCATCCCTCCAAACCTTCCCCATCTTCAAGGACAAGTTGAATAGAGTTGTAGGGAGCAGAGTCAGCACATATTTCAACTTTTTTAGTATCCTGGTTATAGACCATTGGGTCCCATGCTCTCATTCACTCTCATTTGTGTAAGTACTTGGTTTGTAATCCTTTCATACTTATCAATATTTCCTACCTTAAGTCTGGCACCTTCTCCCTCTTCTGCCAATACCAAACAAAAGAGCTTAAGATTTCTGCATTTTGCTGGTCCTCCTCATAGTAAGACAGTAAGTGATGGCAGAAAGCAGAAAATGACTGAAGTGGCTCATGCACTCTCCCAGCAAGAACCCACCCATCCCAGGCAGATGTGTACACTCACACCATCTCACATGGAACCCAGCGTTCGCTCCCTTTTCTCCCATGGCCCCCACCCAACCTTTCAGATTATATCATTACTTATTTTGGGTTGTAACTACTGCAATGTGGAGATTCTATCCCCCTCCCAACCAAGCCTTCAGTTTAGGGTTGTATGTGCCACTTCATGTAAGCTACCCCTGTGCTTCACTACCATCTTCTTGCCACTAGGGGATCCTCTGTTCTTAGGCCTTTTTGAATTCCACTACTGTTTTTGTCTCCTCTACGTCCACTGGGAGGGCATTCCAGGCATTTCCAGACTCTGCCCCCTGGGAGCTTCGTATCATGTCTCCTGGTTCTAGTCTTTTCTGTTGAAAAAGGTTTGTTTCCTGTGCTTTAATGTCTTTCAGGTATTTAAGTGTCTAGTATATCCAATGTTTTCTGTAAGCGCAGCAGGCACACACAAGTCATGAAGCAACTGCAAACCAAAAGGAAAATAGAATAGTGTTTCAAAGCACAAATTTGCACACTATGTTGCACACTAGAACTTGTTTGCTCACACAGCCCATAAAATATTAGAGGGACTGTTGATCCATATCTCTCTGTCTCTCCTCTCCTGTAGGGTATGCATACTTAGATCCTCAAATCTCATCTCGTATGACTTTTGGTGCAGACCCCATAGCATTTAAGTTGCCTTTTCCCTGAACTACCTCTGGTCTCGTATTATTTCTTTTGAGATATGGCCTTCAGAACTGAATACGGTATTCTAGGTGAGGCTTCACTAATGACCGTACCATGGCATGGTCACTTCCTTTTTTTCTGCTGGTTATATCTCTCCCTGTGTTTCCCAGCGTTTTGCTGGCTTTAGCCACCATGTTATCACACTGTTTTGGTATCTTGAGCTCATCAGTCCGGAAGCACAGATACAGTTGTTAGGCTGTAGATTTTTGCAGGGGCTGACCACGTTAACCTTTTTTCCTTCAAACAAGCAGCACCTACTTGCTTTTGGTATGGCTGGTATGCCGACTTTCACCAAGACAAAGCCAAACACAATGTCTGGAAACAGAGTTATTAGCATTATACTTTTTTACTTCTGCCGGCCAACCAGGAGCAGAATTACCTGCAAAGCATGTTGCTTTATTTGTAATTTTGTGTACACTTCTTGACGACTTAGTGTTGATATTAGAGGATGTTCAGACAAAAAAATATTTATTTTTTGTTTCATTTTGTGTTAATGCAGATTCATTTTTTGTGTCAAAAATGTATTTATTGGTTTATAAAAGAAAGTAACAACAGTAATACAGTACAGATCAATTAAGATACTTCACAGTACAAATGGAAATGAAAAATGAACAAAATAAGTGCTATGAAAACATCAGGCACAGTTAAGCAGCAGAAGCTAAACAGCGGAAAAACAACTTACTGGACTCCATACTTTTTGGAAATCAAGCAGTCTTCCATTTTGTTCCCCCTCTACTAACTTGAATTTAGAAATATACAAATAGTATTCCATCATATATTCATGTCTAATAATTAATTATTTTTCCAATTGTTTAAAATCCTTTTTAGCACAGCAGACAGAAAAAGTTCTAAGAGTTTTATTCCAGCAGTACCAGAACTAATTTATATAACTTAGAGACGGGCTTACCATCAGATGCAATTTTCATTAAAAGTTTCCCAATCAGTAAAGCCTCTGAACTCTTTAAGATTAATTTTACTGCTTATGATACTGTAGCCGAGTTGGAGCTAATTAAAAAAAAATGAGACTTAGGTATGTCAAATTTGCATTGTAGAGTAGCAAAAGATTTGAATTTATCCCTCCTTCAAAAGATGACCTACATTCCAGTTACTTACGCCATCCCAAGTTTTCCAATTAACAATGTTAACCTTAAAACAAGTGCTAGTCCATAAGAGCACATTTTTTTTTTTTTTTAGGTTAACCATGAGGATTTAGTGCATTCCTCAACCTTAGGATAATCCAGCAGGGTAGCCTTGATTACCACATTCGTTTTTGTTTTGTTTTTTTTAAATTCATGTTATTTAGTGCTTATTTAATTTATATTCCACCTTCAGGCACCTCAAAGCAGATTATTTTCAGGTGCTGTAGTTTAAATCATTTAGTATGTGTTAAATTTTAGTGTGTGTACTAAATGAAATGAAACAAACAGCAACATAGCCTTAGTTACTATTACTGTAGTTATTAGAAAGATTTCTGTTTTAATAGGAGCTTTGCTAATATTGTTGCAAACATCATCAGCTCCTTCTTTGGAGTCTTCCCCTATTCACCTTTCTTTCCTCTCTTGCTAGATCTCTTTCATCACTCCTTTTGTAGCCATTGATTATAGATCTGGTAACCAAGGGGAGGGATGCCCAACCACAAGCAAATATTGGATGGACTATCTGTTTCCCTCCCACACATCGGCGATCTGATATTTTAGCATGAAATTTGCCCCCATGGGTTTGTGTAGTTCATCAAGGATGGAAGCAGCGGGTACTATTGCATCCACTTGCTAGGGCCAGTTCAGCCTGCTCTGCGGCAAGCTCAGGGCTATGCCTAATCTGAGCTCTTGGCTAATCCACTTTAGAGTTTGCTGCTTCACTCTTGTTCATCTGCATGGAGCACAAACAAGGATGGCAATACTAGAAACCTGGTTCCTTGGGCTATCCCCCTGGGTATTTTAAAATTAAGCAGCTGTTCTCATTAATTCTGTGGTTAGTACCACAATGAAAACTGGATCACAGCTATTTCTGTTTTTAATTATCTTCTCCCCAGGGGTCACTCCTTGCCGTAATTGTGCTTTTGATTTAAAGATACTTCTGCAGCAGGTTTTTGGTGAGGAAGAGCATTGTATTACGGTGATTCATTTACTTCCAGCGGACTTGCAGGGCAGTGTACAATACAAGGCCCCGCCCTGGGCATTAAACTCATCACTATGGGGTAGATTTTAAAAAGGTGCGCGCGGGCATACCTGTGCGCAAGTTACCCGGCACGCGCACATGAACACCTGATTTTATAACTTGCGCACGCAATCGGAGCGGCCTGTGAGGGAACTTCCCTTCCCCCTAACCTTTCCCACCCCCGCCCCTACTTTAACCGCCCCCAAAATTTTTGTTTTAGCTTTTGCGCCAGCTGACTGCCGGCACGCTATCCCTCAACACAGCAGCAATGGCCCCGCCCCCTTCCCGCCCCTTTAATAAAGCCCCGAGGCTTTATGCGCATGTAAACTATTGAAAATCCGGCCCTATATGTGTATATAAAAACATTTTTAAAAGACCTAAAGACCTGGCTATTTGGCAAAGCTTATCAAGACCATGATTGATCCAGCAATTTATTAATTTATTTCCTTTTATTGTTTTTCTTTTATTTCCTATTTTTAATAGAATTTTTATGTGATATCAATTTTATTTTATTGTAATTGCATATTTATTTATTTATTAATCTGAATCTTTCATTTAATTTTGTTCTGACTGATCGAATTCTATTTTAGATTCTATACTTTTGTTATTGTTCTCATATTGTATTTCTATTAATTATATAAACCGTTGTGATGGTATATAAAAGCTATAAATAAATAAATGTGTCTTCAAGAAAGAAAAAAATAAAATCCCCAATAAGTTCTCTGCATTATTTATTCCTCGATGTGGTGAACCTTTTCTATCTGCAGTCCGTTACAGGAACTCAGGTGCCTGAAACTGTTTCTGCTGTGGAAGTTTCACTTTTTATCCATACCCATATAGTTCTAAGAGAGATTCCCTGAAGTCTGTGGAATTAGATGGTGCTGAAGATCATGAAGGTAATAAATGACAATGATGAGATCTGACACTAACAAAGCAGGGAAAGTAAAGTCATTTTACTTCTATACAAGTCTCTAATGAGAATCCACCTTAATACTGTGTTCAGTTCACATCTATAAAAGACATTGACAAGGTCAACGCAGTTCATAGGAGGGCCACCATAATGGTGCGTGGCCTGCAGTATAAGCCATTCTGTACATAAAGATGTAAGCAGCTAAAGGTATACTTTCTAGAAGGGAAAGGGGGCATTATACAAACATTCAAATATCTAATAGAATTTAAGATGATAACATATGATGGCACAGAAATGTGATGGCAGAATAAGACTATATGGCCTATCTAGTCTGCTCATAAATACCAACTAATTCAGCTTTATGATGCCTACCACTCCCTCGGATACTGTTCTTGTCTCTGCTACCTTCATTCCATGCATCTTCTGTCCTCTCTGTTTAAGAAATATTTCCTTAGATTACTCCCGAGTCTACCTACTTTCACCCTCATCCCATGACCCCTTGTTCTAGAGCTTCCTGTCCACTGAAAGAGGCTCGCCTACTCTGCATGGAAACCATGGAGATATTTAAATGCTTCTATCATAACTCCTCTATCCCCCATTTCCTCTAGGACAGTGGTTCTCAACCTTTTCCTGTCAGTACACATCTGATAGATGGTTCTTGCATGTGTAACACACTAAATACATGTCTGACATGGGGATAAATTTAAACATACACTTTAAATCCACAGACCCCTGATCCCCAACAATGGGTGCAAAGCAGAACTAGGACATTCCCTGTACAACTCATCATACAAAAAAGATATTCTGGTTCTGATGTCGTAACAGTAACAGCAAAACAAATTCCTACTACCAGGTGCAATAGCCCTACTTATGAAAAGGCAGCAGTTCACCATCCATGCATGTCCTATTGAGAAAACACATCAAGTAAGACTGATACAGACGCCTAGATGCTAGTAAAAAGCCTCACCTCGATCACACACAGAACCAACCTTCAAATACAGAACGACCACAACTTGCAAATATGGAGACAGAAACTGGAATGGAAACCAAAAAGATCCACTCTGATTACAGTGCAAAAGTGGAGAAATTAAAACAGAAATATAGCACCTAACATACTTCCAGGATCTGCAATAATGCATACAAACTAATCCACAAAGTTACATCTGCATTATGGAATGTACTCAAATAGTAACAACCCTGCCTATGAAAAGGCAACACTACAAATATTAAACCAGGCCCTAAACACCAATACGTTTCCTATTAGGAAAACAGAACAAGCCAAGCTACTATAGATCCCCACACAGAAATAATAATTGTAAAACTATACTAATAGAATAAATGTTTCAAAACAGCTGATGAACAAAATAATATTCAACAATTAAAACCTCATAAAATTATTAAAAATTCTCCAAACACCAATAAAATATATCAAAACAGCAGACATCACATAATACCCAATAATTAAAATGACAGTCAATCAAGAAAAGTAAATTTATAAAGCCACCTTTACTTACCCTCTCCAACAGCTCTCCTTTCCCTTGCAGGCCAGTAGCACAAACCAGGAGCAGCAGTGGCTCCTGCAGCTCTGTCCTCATGGTCCTCTTCCTTAGAGCCTATGACGAGTCTCTCTGTCTCTTACTCACACATCAGTCACAGCCCCACAACCAGTTTCTCTCTCACACACCAAACATCTCCCTGACCAGTCTCTCTCATATATGTACACACACTGGCTTCCCACTTCCATAGTGTCTGTCTCTCATACACAGGCTTCTCTCTCTCTCTCTCTCTCTCGCACACACACACACAGGCTTCCCATTCCCATGCTCTCTTTCCAAACGCACAGGTTTCTCACTCCCATAATCTCTCTCTCTCTCTCACACACACACTCAGGCTTCTTACTTGCATGCTCTCTTGCGTACCAAGGCTTCTCCTGTCATATTCGCTCTCTCTCACACAGACACCAGTCACCTCCCTGACCAGTCTCACTCTCTCACACATACACAAACTAGTCACGTTCTTGACGAGTCTCAATCTGTCTCACACTCTCACATCAACTTCCTGACCAGTCTCTCTCAATCACACATATGCTCTCTCCCACTTGCACACAGGCTGTCAATCACATTTACACATACCCCACACCCTCAGTCACACACATGCTGTCTCTCTCACCCTCCCCTCGCCCCCCCCCCCCCCCACCCAAAGGAGCACAAATGGTAGCTGCAGTAGCCTTCTCTTCCAGCCCCCATGGCCCAAGAAAGAAGATTCCCATCGGCCGCAGGGACTAATGCTGCTGACTCCTTTGCTAATCACTGGCTTCTTCTCATTTTGCTCTGGGCCTACGCTGCTGCTCGGGACCGATGCTACCACTACTTTTCAATGCAGCTTGGCCCTTTCTTATTCCCGTGTGCCCCACTGCATATCACTTCCTCTTTCAGGCCATGGGGGCAGGAAAAAGAAAAGGCCATGCTGCAGTTGCCAGCTTCCACTAACACTGCTGCTGATCCCGACTGGCCTTGAGCATGCTGATGGCCTTGGGCGGCGGCAGCAGCAGCAGTGAAAGAATGTCTGCCTCTTGCTGGGGTGGAGGAAGGGGAGGGAAGAGCTGCCGGACCAGTGGGAAGTATGACATACCTACCAGTACTTAGTGACACACTGGTGTGTTGCAACACACCAGTTGAGATTCGCTGCTCTAGAGTAGTATACGTGTTTACATTTTTGTGTATCCACATATGCTTTAGAATGAAAATCATGGACCATTTTAGCAGCCGCCATCTTGACTGACACCAGCCAGTTTATATTCTTTGAAAAATGCAGTCTCCAGAAAGGTACGCAATACTCCAAATGAGTTCTCACTAGGGGCTTATACAGGGGCAATATCACCTTTTTCTGTTTACCATGCCTCTCTCTATGCAGCCAAGCATCTTTCCATATTTTGCTGTTAACTTGTCCACCTGTTTGGCCTCCTTAAGATCATCAGATATCACCCCATTATCTGTAGAATGAAAAGCAAAAGGACAAGGAGTTATAATATTTAATTTGAGCATTTTGATGAATATTGTAATTCACCCTGGGTACTGTAGTGGATAAGGGCTGTCATAAATTAATTTTTATGTTAAATGAAGCTGAACAGAGGATCAAAATGATTGTGAGAGAATACAATTTCACTAAGAGGGTGGTGAAGAGTGAACACCCGGACCAGACTTCCAGCAAATGTGGTAGGAGCCCAAATAGTGACAGAACTCAGCACGAATAAGATAGACAACAGGACCTTGTTACTAGGAAGTTGGTGGGAGAAGTTCACATATCGAGTAAGACTTATGGCAGCACCCATTGTTCATGTTGCTATGAGCTCCAGGTTGAAAACTTAGGAGCTAACCTACCTTCAGCTAAGGAGAGGAGGCCACAACCAGCGATGTGCTCCGCCTCTGGAGCGAGGGGGGGGGGGGGAGTTGGTCCAGGAAATAGGATTTAAAAGTGGGCTGGTCCACCCCCCAGCCTCTTTTAGCAGTTTTTGGCTGATAAATTGTACCTACTTTCTTTTCACCCTCTTTGCGGCCTACTTTTTCCGCTGTTCCCCCCCTTCTTGCTGCTGGCCGCCTGACTCATTGTGTAGTTTGGTGTGGCTGGTCACAGTGGTGTAAGCCTGGAGGCAATTGTAGTGTGTGAGCAGTGCGATGTGGCTGCTTGCAGTCGGACAGGCGTGAAGGCCTAGAGTTGTGACACAAGGATGCTGTCCCTATACCTCACCCCCCCCCCCCCCATCCCGCCTCTCTGGCCATATGTGCGGATCAGCCTCCCTCCTCCCCCTCAGATGGCTCGAGTAGCAGCCCTGGTGCTGCTCTGCCAAGTGCTTTCATGGAGGCGACTGGGCGGTGATCCCTCAGGCTTGGGGCCAGTGGCTGGCTCCTGCTGCATCTGTTCCTTTTGTTCCTGTTTGCTGCACGCGACTATATAAAAAAAAAACATGCTGCTTGTGCTGTGGCCTGTTAGAGCTTGGCCACTTCATTGACACGGAGAGCACCAGCATGCCGGGCTTCTAGGGCATGCAGCTGCTCATTGAGAGGAGCAGAGCATTGCATCGTGCTGCAGAATGGGGACAACCAGCCAGGCCACATGGACTCTTGCCTTCCCGGCCAATGCACCACAGGAGCCGGGGGTCCTCTTCCCATTGGTGTGCTCTCTGCAGAGCCGGTGGCCCCTCCAAAGCAGGACTGGAGTTGTTCTGGCAGGGGGAGGGTGTGGGTCTGCTGCCGTCCACCTTCACCCCTGTGGAATACAGCCACAGACAGGGAACAGGGCAGTTTTGCTCTGGTGCTATCAGAGGGTAAGGCTTCAGCAGTAAATTAAAAAATTAAAAAAAAAAAAAAAAAAGCTTCCGCCACGAGCCGCCAAGCTCTTGCTGAACATGCCAAGGGGAGCAGGGTATGGCTGGCAGTGCTCTGGCTGGGGACATCGGGGGCACATGCGGTTGGTACTACCGACCGTGGCCAACAGTTCGAGCAATTTCAGGGGAGCTCCCTCCTCGGCAGCAGTCACTTGGTTTTGGGATGGGGGTCATGCTTCCTCCGCGTCCCCATCTGGTGGCTGGCCTGGGGCTCTGGCTTGTGTGCTGCCTGCCGCCAGGGGCTGAGGCAGCTGCTGGCTTTCCTCTTTTATGCTGTTGGTGAAAACACTTTGCTGTGCCAGGGTGAAAAAGGCCTGGTGACAGCTGGCATGCGCGAGGCAGCACACCTTCCCTCACCAGCTCCGGCCCCTTTATGCAAGGCGGGACATGGTTGGGTGTGGGGTCCTGAGTGGGCCTTCTCGTTGGCGGTGGCAGTATTGAGGCCGCAGCCTGGTACCTATGATGCCCACAGGTTAGTAGGGCAGCTACCAAATACTGGTTGCTGGAGTTTACAGATCCAGTCAGCAGCAGAGGGGGGGGGCGGACCCTGCGGGAGTGGGGGGCTGCATTGTGGCAGGCCTGCTGAGACTCTGCTATAATTAAATTCAAAATGATGAGGGGTTGTGGCTGCAGCCCGGGGCTCCTTTCATTGGCTGGAGCTCCCAAGAGTAAGATTGTGTATCGGCCATTGGCCCCTGTCAGGCTCAGTCGTTGGGGCGAGGCCATAAGACCCTACTGAAGCGTGACATGTGCCTTCAGTTGCCAGGCCTGGCTGGGACTTCCCAGGGAGCATTTGGTTTTCCTTGGGATATCACGGCCCCAGAGATAAATTGGGCCCCAGGGTACAAGTGGTTGTTGAAAGGAGTTCATCTGCCGGTTATGAGTATTGCTCGCTCATTGATCGTAGCAGTCATGTGGAGGGTTAACCTTGCCCCTCCCCCAGCCCCTGCAAGCTCAAGGCCCACAGTGGCAGCAGGGTGACCAGCTAGCAGTTCGTGAGTTGGCTCAGGCAGCTCCCCTTTTGCTGGCAGCTATTGATAATATTCTGGGAGCATGGCAGCCCTCCAGTAATGAACACTATGCAGGGAGAGCTTCGGGGCTTGGATTTTTGGGGAGAGCTTTTGCCATTCCAAGCCACATGGCTCAGCCCCAGCATCAAGGCATGGGCGGGCAGCTTTGTGGATCCTGAACGCAAAACAAAGCAAAAATAAATAAATAAATAAGCACCTACATTTCTTCTATTGTTGGTATCGGCAGCATGGGATTTATTTGAGGTTTGGGTGCTTGCCAGGTACTTGTGGCCTGGATTGGTCACTGTTGGGGGCAGGGTGCTGGGCTTGGTGGACCCCCCCTCTCTGATCCATATGGCAACTTCTTATGTCTTAAGCACTTGGGTAATGTTTTGATCTCATCTAGAACGCTGTGGGCAGTGCAGTAGGCGGCACCTTCGGATTATATAGGCCATGGCAGTCAGGAGTGTAGGGAATGGGAAAGAATGAAATTGACTTACAAGATTTTTTTTAGACTGTGACATTTCACAACAAAATGTTTAACTTGTTTAATATTATCAGTGCTGTTTACCCCCATTGCAGGATATCTTCGGGCATCGCTTATATTCTCCGGTAGTGTAAAAGGGTGGAGATAAGAAAGTTTGTTTATTTACTGTCACATTTGCCTGTCTGCAATACTGCATATTAGAACTTGAAATTAGTAATAGAGTTAACTTTGGTGTATCACATTCCCCCACATATCCATGCTGAATGGCACTAGTCTCTTTACTCTGGGTACTTGTCTCAGCATGGAGTGATGCAGATGCATGGTGACGTTCGTCGTTTTGTTCACCATTCCTGGCTTAGTGGTTCCTAGTATTTCGTTTGCTTTTGACCGCCGTGGTACAACAAGCCACTGTTTAGATATTTTCTCCACTATGTCTCCTGGATCTTTTCCTGGGGGTGGCTCCTAGAGTGGAGCCTGACATTGTATAACTACAGCATGTTGTCTTTCCTATGTGCTCTACCTAGCACCTGTGCAGATTAAATTTTATCTGCCATCTGAATGCCCAGTCTTCTAGTTGCAAGGTGTGCTCCTGCAATTTGTCACAATCTACTTGTGTTTTAATTGCTCTGGGTAACTAAGAGTGTAGGACTTTTAAGGTGGTTCTTTGGTGGCATGTTTTCAGCTCATTACCATATCTGTTTGCCACCACACTCCTATTCTGCCAAAAACGCCACTCCCATCCCACACCATGATGCAAATTAAAAGATTTGTCGGATGTGCATGGCAGCCAGGTTTAGGTGCTACCACATGCTTGGGATGCCTTTTTATTTCGGCGCATGTACTCGTAGGGAAAAAGCATGACCTCAGTCATATTTCTGCACCAGGGACAAAGGACAATTCAGCCAGGCGCACTATAACGAAGAAAGGGCTGGTCCAGGAAGCAGGCATAGTATGGTAGCCCCATTTGCTTGTCATTATGATGTTTGCTGCCGTGGGTAGCAGGGCAGGATAGTAATGACGGCCGAGAAGGACCAATTGGTCCATCCAGTCTGCCCACCAATTTCTTATGGTGGTAACTGTTGCTCTGTGCAGGTTACACCAATGCTTCTGTGAAGGGTATTAACTGCTGCCTTGTGCACATTACCTTCCAAGCCTTATGTTAAAGTTAATAAGAATTACATTCAAAACTGAGCTGCTGCAGAACCCATAACAAAAATGACAGCTAGCAACATTTTCAGGGTTTTTCTGCTGGCCGATGTCCTTGTTAATATTCCTTTGGAGTACTTATTATATGATGTGTACAAACTTAGCATTGTGGACTTGGCAATGCTTCTTAATCAGGTCCCCTCAGAATGACCTGGAGCCTACAATAGATGTGCAAGAAAATGTTACAGTGGGCACAGCTGTGGCTTAGCCGCTTTTGACAGTGCAGTTAGGCCATATCATTAGAGCTGTCCAGTTACCTTGTTCTCCCAATCTCTTATGGCACCCAAACACCATTTCTTTGTCTCGGCATTCTTTTGGTAATGGGCTCCTATTGCATTGCCTTTGAGAGAGCACATGGCAGGTTCTTGGTGCTGAGCAAGATGTTTACATATCTAAGCTGTCAGTATAGATGTTCCTGCTTATTGTCATCATTTTAGTCCATTTTATTTAAATCTTTTATATACCGATGTTCGTTTGCACATCACATCGGTTTACAGTGAAACAGATAGCTTAACGAAGAATTGGAACGAGAAAAGGAAATTGGACAGTAGAAAGTTGAAAGTTACATTAAAACATTTTGGGAGAAATTATAACATTTCAGAGGAGGTAAGTTATAGGTACCAGATGATTATAACTTTTTTTTTATTTTATCTTTCTTTATTTTAAACAAAATTTACAAAGGATAATCACTTTTTACAGAAACAAAAAAAAAATAATCAGCTTTATCTCACAACTTTCACAGTTATATTACAAAAGAATAACAATATCAATTAACTTGACCCCAAACATGAAGAGAGGAGGGTTTACTGCCAGGACATATGAGGAGCTAATCTTTTACAGAAAATTCTAAGAAGAATAAGCTTAGCGTTTAACAACTATTCTTTTCTTTATGATTCCACAATAGAAGCATCTTGGATTGAAGGATTGGGAAGTAATCTTTTTCTATTTTCCAGCAATACTTTCATTTGTTCAAGTACAAAAAAAACATAGGTAATATTATCTAGCTTTAATATACATCGACACGGGTACCTGAGTAATAAAGCTCGCCCCCATTGAACGGGCTTCCTGTCGCATTGACAGGAATCCCCTCTTTCTTTCCTGAGTAGCTTAGGCCAAATCAGGGAAGACCTGCACAGTTTTACCCATGAATTCTACTCTCATATTTAAGAAATAATTCCTCATTATTAGACTGAGATCTTGCGAATAAATAAAAGAAACCAAGAGAGTAGACCTCTCTATTATTTCAGAAGTTGATGGACCCTTGATCTGACCCAGAAGTTGATGGACCCTTGGTCTGACCCAGCATGGCAATTTCTTATGTTCTTATGTTCTAAGTTGAAGTTTCTAGAAAAGTTTTTAAATTTGCCAGATCAAGTACTGGAGCAGCTTCTTCTCCTCTAGGCCTTGCATGAGGCATGAAATACACTTTATTCAAAGTGGGAATATTCTCAGGAGCTATCTTTAGAATATCCACCATGTATTTCCTCAAAGTTGTTATCGGTTGTTCGCCCATAACCTTCGGGAAATTTATAAACCTAAGGTTTAAATTCCTTGATTTATTTTCCAGCTGTCCAATTTCCTATTAGTGGCGATACGATCTTTCATCAAAGCTGCTTGCACATCTTAAGACTTCTTTACTTGTTCTTCCAATCTCTGAATCTTTTGTTGTTGTTCCAAGTATTTTGCATTATATTCATGTGTAAACCTTCCAATTTTTGAGGACACATTTGCCTGCTGTTGTGCAAATTTAAATAATGCCATCCCCATTCTGTTCATCAGCTCCCAGAGAGCATCCATGGACACAACCTCAGGTTTAGGGAATAAGGCATTCTCTGCTTCAGGCTCAAATTTAAAGAAATCTTCGCCATTGAAGGCATTCAAAATGGAAACAAAGTCCAAGTTTAAATTTGCCATCGGCAGCCCTGCCATCCCTTCTCCTGTCCCCTCCAGGCCTGTGTTTTCTCTCCCATTTCCCGTGGTGGTTCCTGCAGCTGCACCCAACAACCCTGATGGGACCAATACAGCACTCACCGGACTCAAGGAATCTCTGGGGACAGGCACTGGAGGCGTCCTGGAGTCTGGAGGGCTCAAACTGGTTTGTCCAGGGTCTACCACGGCTCCTTCCGTGGTCATCTCCGCGGAGCGTGTCACCTCCACTCTCGAATAGTTTGCAGCCAGCTCCGTTATCGTACGCTGTCCGGTTGGAAGGGATAAATGCGGACTCGACCTTTCCTTTTCGGGGGCATAATTCAGTGGCTCTCACAGCCTGAAGAAACAATCGCAGTTAGGAAACCGACAGCATCGGAGCAGTGCTGCTACACTGCCGCCATCTTGGCTCCGCCCCATGATTATAATTTTTCATTATAACATAAGAGGTTGTAACATTTCAGGGGAGATGTTAAAGGTACAGGATGCTGGTAATATAACAACAATGCATTTTTGTTTATATCTGTTCCTCTGGACTATCGCCTTTAGTTAACGTCTTCTTAAATACACTTCGCTGACCAGATGCTCTATATTGATCCCATCCTGCTAGACTTCTGTTATTATTTTGTTTTCTCAGTTTCATGGAGAAGCCATGGCGTGTATCTAATATTCAATACACAAAGGGCTTATCATTGGCTTCCAGTGACTTTTTTCGCAGTTTTCTTCAAGGAATCGTGAGGATTGGGTCAGAAGAATGGCCACCCAGCAAAGATTCTAGTTCCTTATCAGCGAGTGATCCCCCCCCCCCCCTTTTTCTTTAAGAATCTGGGGCCATGGCCAGAGGTAGGGCAGATAATATGGCCACTTTGATAAATACAGGATTATAAATAGTCTGTCATCTTCTTGGTTTAGATAGTCATGCATTTGCAGCCTGATACCTTGCTCAGCATCCCTGCATCATATAGGATCGACTATCTGAGTTGCTGGGTATATGGGATGTTCATTCCTGATACCTTCTACGCTCCAGCATTTGCTTGTCAGCACTTTCCAAGACCAGAGCATAAGGCGCATCCTTATAAGGTTAATTTGTGTCGGCCTCTAGTAATAATCGCTCTTGAGCACTAGATCTCTTTTCTCTTCCAGGAGGAGTTGCCCCTGAGAATAACTGGTTGTTGTCCAAATAGGTATTTCGTGACATCATAGCTTGCACAGCATTGGAGCTAGCTCAAAGTTAATTTTCTCATTGCTGCAAGTGAATGGAAGGGTGATATGTACATGCCTTATAATCTAGTCTCTAGCACTTGCATGATAGTGATTTGAAGGATCTTGGAAACGTAACCCTGGAAATTTTGGGCTAGTAACCGCCCAGTGTTCTCTAATACATTAGCTAAGTTTATTTGTTATAAGTTCCTTTGTTTGATCTTCCAGCTGTTGCATCCTCGCATTATTTGATAGTAGTTATGGCAAGATTTCCAGACCAAACACTAGGCATTTCAGCGCTATTCATCTATGCACTAGAAATGAACTTAGTGGACTCCTGGGGTGATTCAGGACTATCATATTACCATTCGATTATTACTGCATATAGCGCATCCCACGCAATAAACCCATAGGTTCCGGGACAGAGGGCTCAAAAGGCACATTCCAAAATGGAGGGAATTGCATAGGTTGGTGGCAATATGCAACATCTTGCGGAGCAGTATGCATTTCAGGTAAGATATTGAATAAGAGCACCAAGAGTTGTGAAAACTCTAGGTGGCATCAGTGGTTGTAAGATATGGCTGCAGCTGGGTTGGTGGGGTGCCCGTGGCAAGTGAAGTGTCACTACTGTGGGCTTGTGGTGGGAGGTTGACCACGACCCAGGTGCACAACATGTGCAATTCTTGAAAGCTGGCTGGGTAGAGAATACCAAGTGGTATGGTATTTCTGCTTCTACGTTGCATCGATGGGTGACAGCGAGATGTTGACTGTCAAGTCTTCGGCTTTGATGTCCGGGATTGGCCTGCGTATCACCCAGAATTGTGTTGGCATCCTTAATGAGTAACACCCGCTCTTTTACGAAGCAGAACTTCATCACACTGCAGAGATAACCTGAGGGGCAAGGCTTTGACAGCCCTGTGGCCCCCAATGGTTCTACATTGCTGTTGCATGACGCTATAGAGCACTTGTGAAATTGAAGCATGGCTTTGACGGCTCTGTGTCCACAGCGGTGCTACATTGCAGTAGCAGGATCCTATGGAGCATTGAGGGTTGATCACCCCTGGGGGACTGAAAATGTATATTAGTAATTGATGTTTGTGATTAAAGTGAATGTTAGTAATTGTGTGTAATTTAATTGTTGTATGTAATGACCTATGTTGTGGCCATAAATCATCCACTAAAGATCATCTTTTCGAATAATGGACTGACAGAGCAGGAGGAGGCGGTTGCATCTGAGATGGTTGTGTACTATTTATCAACGCAGGACTTCTCTAACAACATAAAAAATGCAATTTTTTTTCTATGGGAACCTGTCTCCTGTTGACCAAAGCCATGAAGTTGTTTTTGTAAACACTTTCTTTTCCTTGTAATATGCAAGAGTAAAAGTTCAGCTTAGTGAGGCTGGAGATGCTGCAGAGGCAGTGTTCACGGCCCTCAGAGCAGGAGGGAATCATGGTCATTGCTTAAGAGTGACACTTAGTGACCTATTTAGAGCCCATGGTATGCTTGACAGAGTGGGGAGGGGGGCAAGATATAAAATGGCCCATGGGGGGGAAAAAAACCCTAAATAGTTGCAAGTTAAGGTCCATGGCACCAGACCCCAGTGCTGGTGCTGACTGCACTGGAAATGTAAAGGAGCAGCAGGAAACTGCCAGATCAAAAATGAAAAGGTTAAGCCTATAGAAGTATTACGCAGTCATTTATGGTGCGAAGCAATTTACTGCGGTAGAAGCTGGTTTCTGCTGAAGGTCAGAAATAAAAAGCTAAGTGTATTAATGCTGAAAACTTTCTTTACATCGCAGATAAAAGCAGAGCTGGAAGAAAACTGAATATGACACTGGACCTGGAGGAAAGGGAATATTTTTCTCTCTCTTGTTTTGCTGTGTTACTTCCTCTGTTATCCTTTGCAAAATGTGTGCGTGGGACGCTATGTTCTTTTGCTGTCCAATGGGAACTTTTTTTGTTGCATGAATGTTACCTGTGACTGCAGGAGGCTTCATGGAGCTGTCAGTGCTAAATTAACATCATATTAGCAGTGTCTAGAGAGAGGAAAATGACAGAAAGATGACAGCTTTTTCCTGCACTAAGATGTGCACGATCTCTTTCAAAGACAAAATACATTTTAGCAATTTTATAAAGACAGGAAAGAAGCAGCAGTCTGAAGGAAATTTAAGCCTCGGGCCTTTCACATAAACTGTACCCCAGAGTACAGAGAGAATTCACAGGTGATGACGTGAACCCCTTAGAAGGCGATTTCAGAAGCCATTTACCTGAGAATTACGCTTAACTTCTATAGCAGCGTATAGCTGGACTGAGAGGAAGCGTTCCCAGGAGCATGTTTTGGACATGATCGGAAAGCAACACAAGTAAATTGTATTTTCAAATCTACACACATTTTCCATAGAAATGTTACCTGTAAGGGGGGGGGGGGGGAAAGCAAGTGCAAAGGTCTCCAGGTATTTTGTACCCATGGCAATTTTCAAAGGAAAAGTACTGTACTTTCTCTTTCAAAATTAGATACAAGTTCTGCAGGACCTAGATGAACAGTTTGAAAATTACCCCATGGACAGAATAGAAGGCCTGCATTTTATAATCTTTGAAAATGCATCTTTAAAATTCATTTGAATTATTTGGATTTTGCTGCACAGCAGCCCATATTATTTACATGGATGCGCCAATTGTGGCTCTGGGCGCTTTAAGAGATGGTGGTTTTTGTTTTTTTACAATCCTAGACATCTTTGTAGTACTTCTGGGATATACTCTGTATAAATGTCTTGTAGAGACTCTGCACTGTCAATACAAACTGTATCCTGAAGTGCTTTAGAGAGGCTGAGGATGCTTATTATAGGAACTGCATCCCAACAAGCTTTCCAAAAATGTATATTTTTCCTTTCATTCAATTACACAACAAGAAGGGCTTTCTTTGTCCTTTTTGAATCAGTCCCATGGCATTTTGTATGCAAATTGAGCTCTGGAACCTCCCCCCTGTATCCCTCTGACAACATTACCTAACCTCTCAAGGAATAAGAGCTTCCTGGGTACAGTGGCAATGAAGGCATTGCTTGTCTTAAACATTTACTAATTAAGTTATTAAATGCACCAAGATAACCCCCCTTATGAAACATGAAAAGCAGGATTGTTATTTCTCTTCGTAAAGGAAGAAAATTGCTTGCAGTCTGCGAATGTGTTGCCTTTAACACATACAAGTACATGAAGTCTCCTGTTTTTGACATATGCTCCGTTTCATCTTGTGATTTGTAACCGAAGACGAAACCAAAGCAATGAATTAGTTTTTGAGCTGTAATAAAAATTTCATGGAAATCTCTGTCCAGATTTCTGCGTTAATCCGTTTTCTGCCTCCAGTCTGGGGAGCAGTAGCAGGGTCTGCACAAGGCTGAGCTTTGATCTAAAGCCACCAGTTTCTCCAGGAGTGAAAAGTTCAGATTATACCACCCCCTCATTCATGGCTGAGCTAACAAAAGGGGGATGTTCCCAAGCCCCTTGGGTAATCCCTGTGGAGGGATGACACCTCATATCAAAGCCAAGCTACCTTATCTCATGCAGGTACCGCTATTGTATTGCAGGGTTCCCCATGTGGTGGGTCTGGAAAGCCTCACAGATGGATGCTAAGACCAGTAACAGAACTAGTATTAGATGAAAATTAACAATTGTTTTGTCTATATCTGTAATTTTTACATGAGGAAAATGTTATTTCATTATAATTTTATCTCCAAGGTGTTTTCATACTGATTTGCTTCAGAAAATAGTGTTCTTTTGGGTTCAGTAATTTTCATTTTTTGTTTTCTACAAATAGTCTCATTAATATTTCATCTTCACCGGGTTTCCATTTTTCTTCCTTCTGCGCCCCCTCGTGTAAGGCCCAGGGACCTAAGTAATCTCCTGTAGCTGAAAGCTGGATGCACCTCTCAGAAGTTTGTTCCATTTCAACTTGTAGACTTGTTGCTAAGTAACGAGCCAGTGCTGACCTCGCTGCCCCTTGAGTTTTCAGAATATCCACAACAAATATGCATCAGATATATTTGTATGCATTAGAGACTTAGTGCATATTTGTTGTGGATTATCTAAAGATCCAGTTGGCTATGGAGTCACAAGAATAGGTTTGGGAATCACTGAACTGAGAGAGTGCTTCATTCTTTCCTGCCTCCAGGGATTGGGAATGGTTCTTCGGCAGGATTCCCAGCTCCAAACATTTAAAGCAGGAGTGGTGAACTCCAGTCCTTGAGGGCTACCAACAGGCCAGGTTTTCAGGATAACCACAATGAATATGCATGAGATAGTTTTGCATACATTGGAGGCAGAGCATGCAGATCTATCTCATGTATATTCATTGTGGATACCCTGAAAACCTGGCCTGTTGGTGGCCCTTGAGGACCGGAGTTTGCCACCTGTGATTTAAAGGAACAGGGTGCTGACCTGGAAATTAAACTCGTGTGTCCTGTTTTCCAGCAGAACACTAACAACCGAATTTTAAATCCCCTGCCCGCGTAAAAAAAACAGGGTTACGCGTGTGGCCGGGTCTTGCGCGCGCACATTTTTAAAGGGGCTTGGCCACGCGCGTTAACCCCCGTTACACGCCGAAGTGCCGGGCCCAGAGAAAGGGAGGGGTGGGGCTGGAGGCAGCTGGGACAGCAGCTATTAGCCGCTGTCCCAGGGAAGTGCGAGCGGGCTGGCGAGCATAAATTACGTCTGCTCCAAAGGAGCAGCAATTAACAAAAAAAAAAAAAAAGTAAAGTAGGTTAGGTTTAGTGGGTGGGGAGGAGAGGGGAAGGAAGGTTAGGTGTGGGTTTAGGGGAGTTCCCTCCCAGTCCGCTCCTTAATTGGAGGGGACTGGGAAAGTGCCGATTGCGTCGCCGTGCGTCACCCCCCCCCCCCCCCTTGTGCGTGCTGCGCACACATGCGTGCAGCCACCCGATTTTATAACATGCGCACACTGGCATAAAATCAGCACATCCATGTGTGTGCACCGGGAAGCGGCGTGCACCTTTAAAAAATCTTCCACTTAATTGCTTTGGCTCAGATCTTTTTGATGGGAGATTTCATTATCCTAGTTTGACCAGGGTCCAAACAGTTCTGCAGACTCCTTGGGGTCTGGTGGCAGGGTGTTAGCCCTCCCCATTGCACAGGTCTTCAGTCTGAGCCATAAGGCAAAGAAGGAGCATCCTCTGCTCATGGAGGAACAGGAGTAGCCCAGTGGTTAGATAATGAGAGCTAGGGAAGCCAGGGCACAAACTTAGGGACTGAGTTACTAAGCATTAATCCTATAGACATAGAATGGGAGAAAAGTCTTTATAAATGAGGCCCTTTGATTGTAAGCCCTGTTACCTGAATTTAACTCACTCTAGCTACCAATGGAAAGGCGTGAGATAAATATAAACAAATAAATTATGGTACATATTGGCCATGAAAGCCAAAAAAATCTTACTTTGGAAGCACAAAATGTATTCTTACGATATTGATGACCTGCGATGCATAAGATGCTAGCAGGGAAATTACTTCCATGTCTTTCTTATTGAGGAAAATATAAGAAATCCTCAGCCAGATATCAAATTCCACTTTTCAGTATGAGATACCTGCTTTCATTTTCATAATCTGGCAATACCGAGAGACATCTGAGCACAAAAGATTCTGGATGTAAGCTGAATTACTTTGCAGTATTATGATCAAAGCTGTCCTGGAGGCTTCCAAAGTGTGTTCAGATTAGACCGCTCTGAAGAAGGAAATGAGCAGCCTGTGTGATCGGAGGGCATCACATTATGTGGCTGTAGTCTGAATTTAATCAGAACAAAACCATTCAAGCTTTGGCTGAAGGCTTATGTGTAGGCCACTAATACTGTGCATCCTCTTCTCTTTACTTTTTTTTCTTTTTTTACACAGGAAAGTTTCCTCTAAGTCTTAAACTTAGTTTCCACTGAAACTTGCCAGTGTGTTGACCTTCAAGGCCAGGCTAAAATAGGCACTCTTTTTGTTTTGTGACGTTTTCTTTTCCTGCAGAGAGTAGATGTGCCTGCTTTCAGCGAGCTTATTAGGCTTGGCATTATTGTGGCTTTGATTGTTTCATGATTGTGTGGAGCCTGTAAGCCCAAAAGCGTGGGTGTTCAGTGGAAACTGAATTATGAAGATTATGGCAATGATAATACTAAATAAAGTGAGAGATGCTTTTGGAAAAAGATAATGTAAACACTATGGTTTCTTCTTCCCAGAACTGCAAAATAAATGCCCACATTCACAACTACCTTTTCCTTTCCTGCCTGATGTCTGTTTCTATATCTGTACTGTAAGTGTAACCTGTGCTGGATTAATCTTAAGAGATATACATGGAACAAGTGGAGCAAGTGCGGCAAGCATGGTACACTCCCAGCCACTTAGTGGAGTGGAGGAGTAGCTTGGTGCTTAGCACATTGGGCTATGATCCAGGGAAACCAGGGCTCTTATCCCCTTGCTGCTTCTTGTGAGCTTGGGCAAGTCACTTTACCCTCTGTTGCCTCAGGTACAAGCTTAGACTGTAAACCCTCTGGGAATAAGTAAATACTTACAGTACTTGAATGTAATCCACTCTGAAGCTCTGAAAAGTAGAATATAAATCAAAGCAAATCTGGATCATTAAAATAAATTCCAATGGCTTTCTTCTTTGTTTTCGTTCATAGATTCCCAAGAAAGTGAATTATTCTAAAATCAATTTATAAATCAATTTATAAATCAAACTGGGTGACTGAAACATCTGCCTGGCCAGCGACATTAATGCATGAAGGGGAGTCTTATGACCATGAGAATACCTCTTAAACAGAGCCTGATGGCAAGATCAGAGAAAGGAAGCTGGAACAAAACAGTTGCTTTTTTTTTTTTTTAATCCCTTAACTAGTGAAAAACTGGAGTGTTTGGTTTTTTTTCTCTGTTCTTCATTCTGGGATAGACCAGTGGTCCATCAAGTCCAGCATCCCATCTCCAACAGTGGCCAGTGGTGAAATGCGCATTCCTGCTTTGACGCTTACTCCCAAAAGTAAGGGATGGCAATTCCCAAGCCTGCCTAGCTAATGAACCTATCCTTCAGGAATTTTCCAAAGTTTTAGAACTCAGCTATACTATTAATCTTGCCGATGTTTTCCAGCAACAAATTCCACAGCTTAACTGTGCATTAACTGAAAAAAATACTTAATTTGCTTTAAATCTGCTGCCAGTTAGTTTCATGGCTTGTCCCCTATCCCTAGTACTGTTTCTTATTCATTGTGTCCACTGTGGTGGTTTTATTGTCATTTTTTAAGCAGCTTTATTTATTTTATTTATATTCCGCTTTTCACACTTTTTTCAGCACTTCAGAGTGGATTACATTCAGGTACTATAGGTATTTTCCTATCCCCAGAGGGCTTACAATCTAACGGGCCGATACAGTAAGGTGCGGTAGATAGAGGTGCGTTAGGGCCGGGCGCACCCGCGTTTGCCGCACGCACAGTTCGGATCACATACCACTCGATACTCTATTTAAATGGCATGCAAATGCAAGCCGCGTCCAACCCGCGTCCATGAAGCGCAATCCATTTTACTGTATAGGCGCTTTCCAGCACTTATACAGTATCCTGGGTGCGCTGGTACCTGTCATTTCAAATGACAGGTACCAGGAAGTGGATCCCGACTTTAACCAAAAGAAAACCTAAAAACCTAAAATCCCCTCCTCCCGAAGCAAGGCGCAGGGTGAAAAGCGACTCGACATGTAAAGTATTGTGAATAAGTGTAACCAAAGTAAACCTACTTTTTCTTTCTTTCAGCCCTCTCTGCCCTCTGGAGGCGCGCACCGTGGCTCCCCTGCCTCCCGGGGGCAGCCGGCGGCGAAAGCGGCTTCCAGCGGCCCCTGCCGGCGAAGATGGACGAACGCACGCCCGTTCATACACTTTCGCTGACTTGGGGGCCCGTCAATATGGGCGCTCAAGCCAGCGAAGCGTATGAACGTACGCCGTGACGTCACGCACGCCCGTTCATGTGCTTTCGCTGGCTTGAGCGCCCGTGCACTACGGGCCCCCAAGTCAGCGAAAGTGTATGAACGGGCGTGCGTTCGTCCATCTTCGCCGGGGGGGGGGCCGCTGGAAGCTGCTTATGCCACCAGCTGCCCCCGGGAGGCAGGGGAGCCACGGTGCGCGCCTCCAGAGGGCAGAGAGGGCTGAAAGAAAGAAAAAGTAAGTTAACTTTGGTTACACTTATTCACAATACTTTACATGTCGAGTCGCTTTTCACCCTGCGCCTTGCTTCGGGAGGAGGGGATTTTAGGTTTTTAGGTTTTCTTTTGGTTAAAGTTGCTTCGGGAGGAGGGGAGAGAGGACTGGGGCTGCCCCGGAGACCGGCACCCATGGACGCAGCCAGGGGCAGGTGAGCCGGGGCTGGGGGAAAGTTTGCCGCCTACCCTTACCCCTGCCTCTAACGCAGGGGTAAGGGTAGGCGGTAAGTTAGCAGGTTAAACGCGCGGCAAAACTGCAGGTTTAAAAAGCGATAATCGGGGCGCGCGTTACTGTATGGGAGGGAATAGCTAATCCGGTCGTTTGCATCTCATATACATGCTGCGGGCGGAAAGGGTTTCCCGTTGATTTACAGAGGCAGTAAGGGTGGGTTAAAAGGGATAGTGAATCGCAGGTTGGACTAACGCGGCCAAATTGTGAGTAGAAAGCTGGTTAGAAGCAGGGTAACCGCGGCCGCACTTTACTGTATCGGCCTGTAAGTTTGTACCTGAGGCAATGGAGGGTAAAGTGACTTGCCCAAGATCACAAGGAGCGACAGCGGGACTCAAACCCTGGTCTCCTGGTTTATAGCCCACAGCTCTAACCACTAGGCTACTCCTCTGTAACGCTGCTCCTGCATGGGAAGGTGACTGAGTGGAAAATGGAGGGGAAGTATGGCAAAAGGAGCTTTCTTATTGTCTGAGATAAAGTATACTTCTTGGCAGAAGTCGCAAGGGTATTTAAATGAGAGGATTTATTTTCCAGTATTGTTAAATTTTGAAGGGGTTTCTGGTATGCTCAAAGCTTTGTAGCTTTCACCCTTATGAATTTTGCTTAATATGTCTAATAGTGCCACTTCTCTCCTTAGGATACAAGGACTGCTTATTCTTGCAGATATCTCATTCTAAGAACGTGCTTGAAATCACTCTTAAAATGATGGCTGGAAGCAATATATAAACGTTGGTGAAGTGGTTAGATTTTTTTTTTTTTTTTCAGTTTTTCCACTTTTAATTTTTTCAACTAAGACACAATTTGTATCCTGTTCTTAAACAAATTAAAATTCCATTGATTGGGGACATCACAGAAGATCAAGCCATGAAAAGTTGTCTTTATTCAGATGAGATCCTATTTGTGCTATTAGTTCATTTAAACAAGCTCCAGAAATGTAAAAAATGCCAGATACTAGGAAGTTGTTTTCTCTGTCAAAAAAGAGAGCTGAATTAGCCATGACATGAGGGTGACATCCAGGAGCAGTCAACGAGCCCTTCTCTCTAAGCTCATAGAGCTTTTGCTGTACTAAGCATGTGCAGTAATTCCTGCATGAGCATTGTGTCATGAGCCCCCTCAGTCTTTTTTTCATCTGAGAATCAGCACAAATTATACCCAATCTCTCTATTTTCTTCAATTTTCTCTAAAATTCTTAATATCTTTTTCTTCAAAGTTGCCTCACTACCTCAGCAACCCTCAAACAGCAGTTTTCAGTGCTGCTTAAAAATTTTTTTTTCTTCAGGATGTCCAGCAAGAAAAAGCCCATAGCTAGTGGCTTTAAAGACTGTATATACGATAGAAAATGTCTATTACTGACAGACATGGTTTGTTATTGTTGCCTTGTCCAAACCATGACCAGGTCAGCTGTTAACATTGTGGCCAAATGTCCTTGTGTTCCCAGAAATTGAGGGCCTGGAAAATGGAGGAACTGCGTAAGTCTCTCAAAAGCTGCAGTCAGTCTTTGTCTCAATGTGCAGCCTCGTCTGCCTCCCTGGGTAGGGAGTTTAGCAGAAGCTTCTCCAAATATCTCCCCCACCTGCCCTTTAACAGAGTAGGCTGACTGTTAGGGTTCAAGTAAACATAAAATGCACCAAAGAAAAAGAAGCACCCACTCGGGGAAGCCATTAGTGTAGCCGGAATGAAAAAAACAGTATCAGCACCATTGATGCACATTCTCTGGTGCATTGACCTTCAACTCATGGAGCATCAGCACAGTTACCACATAAAACTCCTGGTGCTGTCAATGCACCTGGCACTCTTGAAGCACAAGTCCTTGATGCATTCAAAAAATCAAGACCTGGAGCACAAAATGCATTGAACCTTGACACCATTGGCAAACCATCAGGACAGGCTGATCCATCATAGACATATTATGCAGCAGTGCTTCCAATGCACCTGTGTGCTGACATGCTGAGAATTTTGTCAGGGCTGAAGGGAATATGCTTCACTTGCCCCTACCAATTACCAGAGCACTTTCACCAACAAAGTCACTGGCACAATGATTTCTGAAGATCCCAGATCCCATTTGTCCTCTGATACCTCTCACATTTAATCGGACCCCAGTACAAATTTGATAAAGCCCAGAAAATGTGCAAGATTCCATTCTGGTATAAAAAAAAGAATATTCCACCACTCACACCAGGCCAGAGGGCATGTCAGTCCTTAGACCAAGTGGTGTTGAAGGCTTTCTTTACTTATCTAGCAGCTAAAAATAAGGAAGGTACCTTCTAACCTTTCCTTTCCAGAATATCACATGTACTACTTCGGAGTCCAAGTATCCCCAGTGCATAGGGGTACTCCATCAGAACTCCCACGAGGTAGTTCTAGCCCATAGTTATCCATTGCAGCAGAAACCAGGCAATCAGAAGACATACACCAGGAGTATACCCCTCTGAGGTGACCAAGGACCCCCTCAGTCACCACCACCATCATTGGGGTCCTGGATTAGAATTCTCTCACCTCTGGGCTTCCAAGAGAGTTCAACAGGAATACCCTTTGACCCCTTTCCAGAGCCTCCAGAACACTTATCTCCATCAGAAGACCTCTCTTACTCCATATTTCTGGACAAGTTGGGCAAAGCACTCTGAGTTAATATACATAAGGACAAAGATCATCTCACAAAGGTGTTTGGCCTCCAAATTTTGGAAACACCAGCAGAGCCTGCAGCCATTCAAATTCATGATATCCTGCAAAAACTAACATGAATGTGGGAGAATCCTATTTCTTGTTTCCCAGTTGCAAGGAAACTAGACTTCAAATATAGAGTGCAAAAATCCCTGGAGTTTCAAATTGGTGCTTAAAAGAAAAAAAAATATGTTCAAATACTCCACTAGGAAAAGATCCCAGACTACTGGACAATTTCACTAAGAAGGTCTTCCAAAGCTCAATGCACATATTTCTCCTCACCAATTGTACATGGTTCAATATTCATATGATTGCATACAAAAACTAAAGCATTTCCTTCCTCCTGGTGAAGGGGGATCCTCATATCCTCAGCCACTTTTAGACGCTGAAGAATGCCATCCATTTCTGAAGCATTTGATACGATGACATGCACTTTATCAGCCTCTATCGGAGCACACCGCATGGCTTGGTTGAGAACCAATAGCTTGTGCGATGATATTCATGACAAGTTAGTAGATATTCCTTGTCTAGGTGATCAACTTTGGAGAAAAATTCAGAGAAATGGTGGCACAAATAAAGGAGCATGTGGCCGTCCAGTCTGTCTCCACAGGACTGGAACAACAGTCTTCTGTGAGGATCACTTACTATGATTTTAAAAGACCGTATTTCCAGAGATGCCCTTTCCAGCAGTTCCAACATTATCAGGTCCTGCCTATCTTTCTAAAACAGCAACAACTTCTGGCACGTGCTTGACAACATAAGCACTAACAACCTAAAGCAACGCAACAGGTCCAGCCCAAACCTGGACCAAGTTTACAAACCCAGCAACCATCCTGTCCAATGGTGACGCAAGATCACAAAAGTTACTGGGTTCTCAAGATTGTGGAGTCTAGATATAGCTTGCATTTCTCTCAGCATCCCATACTTCCTCATTGCTCAGTCTTCAATTTGGATCTGTCTCATTCGACACAGCTCCACTTAGAGGTGGAGTCTCTCCTTAATCAGTGGGTGATAGAACCTGTTCTGCCTCACCACCAGGGTCAGAAGTTCTATCCCACTACATCCTCGTCCCCAAGAAAACTGGGGGATTGAAACACATCCTGGATTTAAGAAGCCTGAGCAAGGATATATTCCAGGAAAAATTGTAAATTAATTCTCTCTACATTTATTTATTTATTTATTTTTAGTTTTTTTATACCGATTTTCCTGCATAAAATGCATATCAAACCGGTTTACAATGAAACAGAATAAGCAGGAAGTAAAATTCCTTAGTCTAATACATTTAAACATCAATAATGAAATAATTTTAAACAAAGCAAAAAGCTAAATAACATTAATAAAAGTTAAATTATTAACATAAACATAAATATAATTATATTAGAAGGAGCACAAAGGTTAGCACAAAGGGGAAAAACGCCTGGTGGAATCGCGCCGTTAATCGGGTCGCCGCTGGCTGGTCGTCATGACGTCGGGGGGGGGGGAGGGACGGGTCTTCACATCACTGATTTTCTCTTTTAACATCTCAGTTCATTTTTACTATTTTTTTGTGTCTTTTTCTCACAAGATGTAGTTTTCTTTAAGTGCCCGATGGTAGTGGGCTGCCCCTCTGTAACAGCGCCTGATTCTCCTTTTCATCCAGAGTGGGGAATGGATGTGCACTCTGGATATAAAGGACGCTTATGCTCATATACCCATTCATCCCTCCTATTGGCATTACTTGCAATTTGAGGTGGATATTTCCCACTATCTGTACTCCCCTTCGGCCTATCAGCGGTACTAAAGGTTTTCACCATGTGCCTGGCTGTAGATCCGCAACAACAGGGCACCTGATCTTCTTAGTGTTTGGGTAATTGCCAGGTTCTTGTGGCCTGGTTTGGCCTCTATTGGAAACAGGATGCTGGGCTTGATGGTCCCTTGGTCTGACCCAGCATGGCAAGTTCTTATGTTCTTATGTTCTGAGTCTTCCCTTATCTGGACAACTGGCATGTGACCGTGACCATCTTGGAATGTGTACTAACATTCCTATAATAGTCGATTCTACTCCTGCAGTTGGGTTTTCTGGTGAATTTCAAGAAATTGAATCTAATTCCCTCCCAGAAAATGAAATGCATTAGAGCATGGATAGATTCTCTGCAAAAGAGAGCTTTCCTGCCCTCAGATCAAGTGAACACTCTCAGGTCCATTGTCTCATAAGAACATAAGAAATTGCCATGCTGGGTCAGACCAAGGGTCCATCAAGCCCAGCAGCCTGTTTCCAACAGAAGCCAAAACCAGGCCACAAGAACCTGGCAATTACCCAAACATTAAGAACCCATGCTACTGATGCAATTAATAGCAGTGGCTATTCCCTAAGTATAATTGATTAATAGCCATTAATGGACTTCTCCTCCAAGAACTTATCCAAACCTTTTTTGAACCCAGCTACACTAACTGCTCTAACCACCTCCTCTGGCAACAAATTCCAGAGCTTTATTGTGCGTTGAGTGAAAAAGAATTTTCTCAGATTAGTCTTAAATGTGTTACTTGCTAACTTCATGGAATGCCCCCTAGTCCTTCTATTATTCGAAAGTGTAAATAACTGAGTCACATCTACTCGTTCAAGACCTCTCATGATCTTAAAGACCTCTATCATATCCCCCCTCAGCCGTCCCTTCTCCAAGCTGAACAGTCCTAACCTCTTCAGCCTTTCCTCATAGGGGAGCTGTTCCATCCCCTTTATCATTTTGGTTGCCCTTCTCTGTACCTTCTCCATCGCAACTATATCTTTTTTGAGATGCGGCGACCAGAATTGTACACAGTATTCAAGGTGCGGTCTCACCATGGAGCGATACAGAGGCATTATGACATTTTCCGTTCTATTAACCATTCCCTTCCTAATAATTCCTAACATTCTATTTGCTTTTTTGACTGCTGCAGCACACTGAGCCGATGATTTCAATGTATTACCCACTGATGCCTAGATCTTTTTCCTGGGTGGTAGCTCCTAAAATGGAACCTAACATTGTGTAACTACAGCAAGGGTTATTTTTCCCTATATGCAACACCTTGCACTTGTCCACATTAAATTTCATCTGCCATTTGGATGCCCAATCTTCCAGTTTCAGATAGACGAAGATCATTTGGGCAATTCATGTAGTTTCTCTAACGCACCTTCATATATGACTTTTGCAGTGGGGTCTCCAGTTCCAGTGGCACCAGCTAACTCAACCACTGTCAAGCAAAATGGATATTTCACAAGAAATGAATGAAGCAGGAACTGTGTTGGTGGCTTGACCTCTTTCAGGACAGAGCTCCACTCCATCTACTTTCTCACCAAGAAACTGGTGACACATGGCCTCCACAAAGGATTGGGGGCCCACACAGGCTCCTTTCGAATGCAAGGAATATGGTCATTCATAGAGAGACAATTTCAAATCAACTTCCTAGAAATGCGAGTGATCAGATATGCTTGAACAATTTTCATTTATCTCCTCCAATAAAAGAGAGCTTTTATTCAAACCAACAACCAAATTGCCATGCTCTACATGAACAAGCTGAGAGGCACAGGCTCATGGACTTTTTGCCAAGAAGCAATAAAACTATGGGAATAGGCTTGCTAACATAAATCTGTCCTGCAAGCCATCTGCCTTCCAGGGATCCTCCAACATATTAGTAGATTATATCAGATTTTTTTCATGCACACAAATGCTCTCTGCTAACAGACTGTTCAGTCTATGGAGATGTCAGCAATTGACCTCTTTCCATCAGAGCAAAACAAAAAATTGGAAAGATTTTGCTCTATTCTTGCCAGCAAACTCAGATTCGCTCAGTGCTTTTCTGATCGACTGGAATGCATATTTCATATATGCTTTTCCACCAATTCTTCTGATAGCCAGAATAGTGGAAAAAGTGCTCAAAGACTGGGTCCATCTGATCTTCATTGCTCCAGCATGGCCCAAAAAACAAAAAGGAAGGCGATCTATTGTATGTTTTAATTGCTGTTACCTCTAGGTATATCTGTTTTTGTTGATGCTTCTGATTATCGTGAATATTATTGTGTATTGCTTTGGTGCTTATGCAAGAAAAGCAATTTTATCAAACATAATAAACTTAACTATGCTAAATAGCCACCCACTTCCCTGAAGAGTCGACTGCTTAGCTAGAAATAACTCTGAAATCGACGGAGGGTGCTCACGAGGCAATGCCCACATGGGATTTCCTGCAAAAGTTCTATGAGCTTAGAGAGAAGGGTCCGTTCGGTGCTACCGGATGATGTCACTCACATGACATGGCTAATGTATCCTGCTATCTAAGGAAAACACCTTAAGGTAAGCAAATTGCTATCCATGGTTAACTGTTAATGTACATTCTTTTCTGCATTTGTTCAGATGTTTTGAAATCTGGGGTACAGCTGATTCTGAAAGGTGATGTCAGACATCTGGATACAGTATAATAGCAGTCTGAAATGCAAACTGTTGAACACTTCATCTTGAATTCTGTTTTCTGAAGAAGTATTTATTTTAGGAGTTTCCTGGCAGGTTCTCAAGTGGCTTTCCTCAGGTGTTAGCTATTAAGCCAAGGCCTCCTACATTGAAGCTTGCACTGCATAGTTGCAGCTGGTTATTCGAGTAATGTGCACTGCAAGATTATTAGTGAAGTGAGTTTCCACTGGGATTCCTGCAGTTTCTAATTTGTTTTCCAACCTAACAAGAAGCCCCTGGTCTTTCCCAACGTTAAAGCAGATGAGAAAATAGGGGCAAAGAAGCCCAACCTAGGTTTTTTTTTTTTCCTTTTATTTATGCTTTTAGTTCTGGGGCTGTTGATGGAGTTCCCCCTTTTTTAAAGCTGTTTTGGCGAAATAAAGCATGTCTCTTTATAGAGCTTGTTCTAAGCTTTTGGACACGTAGGATGCCTGGCATCATCTTGCCGCTCCTTCCCCCTTCCTGTCGCTTGTGGCACATTATGATGAGCATACTTGGCATTGCGCTGTACAATGGGAGCAACTGTACTGTCCATGCCCCACTATTTTATATTACGAAAAGGAAATTATTTATATTTAGCTTGTTGCCTTTTCATTGGTAGCTCAATATGAGTTACATTCAAGTACTGTAGGTGTTTCCCTGTTGACAGAGGACTTACAAACTTTTGGGCCAATGTAATAAGGCGCGCTAATGTTAGAACAGGTTTTTTTTTCCTGCGCTAGCATACATTTGTCTGCGGTAAGTTCACTTTGGTATTTAACAATTGTTTTAATTCCTTTAAAAAAAATTGTGCGTTAAACCAGGAATAAAAAACAGCATTAAAATTAGCACAGGTTCATGCAAATCCCCTGTAAAAGAAGGCATTAACTACTCCCTAGCAGTGCAGGGAGGTGGGTTAAAGAGCAGACAGCTTAAAGCACATTTTCTTAAAGCTGGAAATTTAACTCCTGGGTTAGAGCAGGAGTAAAACTTAACTCACATTTCTTGTGGCCATGTTATACTATTGCTCTGCCCAGTCAGTGTGGTAGACTGGGCACAGCAATAGAATAACTTTGGCCACCAGAAATGTGAGTTTACGCCACCTCGAACCCAGGAGTTTAATTTCTAATGTAAACTCTCAAGGTGAGCACCTTCAGCTGAACAGTATGCTGGAGCTATGCATCCCAACTTTGATATACTGTTTAACTGTAGATGCCCACCCCAGGAAGTTGACCCTTTATTCAGCTAGCTATAAGTGCTTGCTCAAGAGAGCAAATTCTTGCAACCAAGGCCATTTAGACAAATCAAAGCATAAGCGTTCTGGGGCAGGGTTTAACAAACCATAAACCCTCCAAGGAGAGGGGTTCACCTACAACTGAACAGGACACCAAAGTCGGATGCAGATCTCCAAAGTGCATATTGTTCAGCTGAAGATGCTTTCCCCAGACAACTTATGCTTTGATTTTTCTTGCCTTGACCTTGCCAAAATTTATATTTATTTTTTTTAAATCATTTTTCAACTGCTTACTCTTAGATATGGCACTTGCAAGCCACTGTATGTGTTATTGTAAAAGTAGTTGACCCCTTAAAAAGTCAGCAGATTTGTGTAGATTACAAATGATACTTAAACAGATTGTTCCAGGCAGCACTTTTATTGCAAACCAATATTTATTTATTTAAAGTAAAGTAAAGTAAATTTTCAAAGTCACATTTCATTATTTTTTCTAGGACAAGTAGTCCTCACACCGGTGACATCATCGAATGGAGCCCAGCACGTAAAACTTATGTCAAAGTTTCTGGAACTTTGACTGAGCATACTGAGCATGCCCAGCTTGCCCTATTCCACTCATTCACACGGAGTCTCTCTTCAGTCTTTTTTTCCCCGCAGAGCTTTCGTCTCGCGGTAGAGTGAACTTGTGACTTTTCTTTGGAAATTGCCTTTGAAAACTTTTTTCATCATCCTTTTCGCTTATTTCACTTCCGTTTCCCCCCACCACCCCATGGTGGCGGTGCCTTGGTGCCCATTGGCATCAACCACGCACAGTCACCATTTCTCAATTTTTCCCCTTTTCTTTTGTTCGTATTGGCCTTGTCTGGTTTCCATTGGTGCACCCAGTGTCTGAGAACTGTGTCTATCACAGACCCCCACGAGGTGTGTGTCCTCTGCCCAGGGGCATCCCACGACATCCGGGGTTATCGCATGTGCATCCAGATGATCCCCAAGAGATGTCATGCTCAGCTCAACAAAATAGAGAAGCTCTTCGGATCAAGGAAGTGGAGGCATCAACATTGGTGGCATTTGCACTGTTGGACCTGGCAGCCACACCGATGGCCACCAAACAATCTGCATCGGTGGGGCCATCTATTCTGTCGATGCCGTCTGTGGATAGGGGCACTGGGGACTGGCCCCTGTCTGTCTCTTCCAAGTCGAGGACGTCAGGTCCATCATCATCGAACTCTGTACCGGGGAAAGACCGAGTCTAACACCAAGGAAGCATCGGCACCGATCACCCTCAATGCATGGTGCCGGGCTCGGGAAAGTGATGTAAAACCGAAGCAACTCCGTGGCGAGGAGTGCCCATCCTCCATTGATGCCAGAGGTCCACGATGGTCTCCACTGGTCCTTGTGCCAGTCACCGATCCACCTTGGGGTTCCGAGGAACATTTGGCCACCCCTCCTGCCTCCCAGTTAGTTTTTGCATCAGCAACTTTCGAGAAGGAGCTAGAGCACAGGATCCAGGTGGCGGTGCAGTGGGCATTGCAGGGCCTCGAACTGGCAGCACAGATTCTGCCAGCACTTGTCTTGCTGGAACCGCTGCTTGAACAGCTCAACGTGTTACTGACCCAGTTGGTGCCAGTTCCCGGGAGGCCATCGATGCCTGGCAAGACACCGATGTTTCCCCTAACCGATACGGTGCTTGTTGCTGGTTCCTCCAAGGAGGAAGCTCCATCGAGGCCGGCAGAGACACCAAGGCCTGCAGCCCCCTGTCCAGCTTTGCTGGGGCTGGCACTGGTGTTACCGAAGCCCATGCCTCTGGATGAAGGCTGAGCACCCAGAGCTGTGGACTAGTGAGGATGAGGCTCCATATATTCCATGGGGGATGTCACTGCGGAATACTCCGAGGAGGACTCAGAGGGTCTCCCTTCAGAACCATCTACTCCAGATGAGCGAAGGAGGTCTCCTCCAGAGGACCTGATCTTAGCAGGTTTTGTACAGACAATGGCGGAGACCATCCCTTTTCAGCTGGATGCTGTAAATCCTCCAGTTTGTGGAGGTCCTTAAAGAGATCATGGCGTCCTGGTGCATTAGATCTTTAGAGAGTTGCTGCTGAGTATTTGGTAGCACCCCCTCACAGTATATCCCGTCAACAGAAAGGCGGGTGGAGGCTTACCTCATCCAGCAGGCTACCAGATTCAAGAAGTGTCAGCTGTCACACCAATTGGTAGTGGTTGAATCCACTCTCAAAAAGGCCAAGCGCCTTCGGACCCATGCCTCGGTGCCCCCGAGCAAGGATCAGAGAGCAATGGTTGCTCTTGGGAGGAAAGTGTTCCAAGGCGCTATGCTCATTGCCTGCATTGCCGCTTACCAGCTCTAAATGAGCCATACTCTTGTTACCTCTGGAAGGAGGTGCAAGAGGCGGCCAAGCGGCTGCCTCAATAGCAACAAGACACCACCTTATCGCTAATACATCAGGGCCTGGAGTGTGGAAAACACAATGTTTGTTCAACCTACGATGTTTTCAAGACGGAAACAAGAGTCTCTGCAGAATGGCATGGCTGCAGGCCTCGAATCTCCGACCGGAGATACTGAAAAGACTCTCTGACTTGCCATGCACAGGAGAGAATCTCTTTGGAGGTAAAGTGAGGGACTTGGTGGCCCAATTGCGGGATCACCATGAGACCCTCCAGCAGCTCTCCACCAGGACTTAAGACCCACCCTCCTCAGCCAGGAGGTCTGAGAGGCAAGGTCAGAGGAAGACTTTCTATCGGCAGAGGAAGTACTATCTTCCGGCCCCTCCCTCCCATTCGCAGAGGGTGAGCTTGCAGCACCATCTTAGGCAACAGAGATCTCCTAAGCCCCAGCTGGCTCCCCAGCTGAATCCTGGGACAGGGTTTTGACTGGATTGTAGGAAGTATAAGCCAGCTAAGTCTACCCAAGACACTGGACCTCCCCAGGCTATGGTTCTTTGTGGATCGGTGGCCCAGTATAACCTCGAACCAGTGGGTCTTGTCCATCGTCCGTCAAGGGTACCAGTTAAACCTATTGGGTGTCCCATCAAATTGCCCCCCATGACTGTTTTGGGGGCCAAAAGCACATCAGGAGGTACTACTTCAAGAACTCTCTGCCCTCTTAACGGCCAGAGTGGTCGAGCCTATCCCACCAGGGCAAAGAGGGCAGGGATTCTACTCCCGGTACATCCTGATTCCAAAGAGAACAGAGGACTCTATCCCATCCTAGACCTAAGGGCCTTGAACAGATTTCTCAAAAAAGAAAAATTCAATATGGTTTCTCTGGGTTCCCTGATTCCCCTCCTGCAAAAAGGGGACTGGCTATGCTCCCTCAATTTAAAGGACACATACACTCACATCGAGGTCTTCCCGGGTCACAGGAAGTTTCTCCGATTTGTGATGGGAAAACAGCACTTCCTGTACAGAGTGTTGCCATTCGGGCTATATCGGCCCCACATGTCTTCACAAAATGATTGGCCGTGGTGGGGGCACACCTCCGTAGACTGGGAGTGCGTATTTTCCCGTACTTGGACAATTGCCTGGTCAAGAGCACCTCTCAGATAGGGGCCAATCAGTCCTTGTGCTTGACCATCTAGGTGTTGGAGTCACTAGGGTTCGTCATCAACTACCCAAAGTCCCATCTCAGCCTGTCACTTAGATTGGACTTCATAGGAGCCCTGTTAGACATGGCTCAGGCAAAAGCCTTCCTGCCATGGCCAGGGTGGTCACCTTGGTGTCCACAGCGGCGGTGATGTAACAGAGCCAGCAGGTGTCAGCTCAGCATATGTTGAGGCTGTTGGGCCACATGGCTGCAACCGTCCATGTTACTCCCTTGGCACGTTTACACATGCACAGAGCCCAATGGACCCTCAGGTTGCAGTGGTGCCAGGCCACACAGAACCTCCGGGCTCACATCTGAGTCACTCTACCTCTCCGGAACTCTCTGTTCTGGTGGCAGGCTCTCTCAAGTTTGGAATGGGGAATATCTTTCCAAAATTCCCATACCCAAATTGTCCTAACCAAGCATGCATCCACCTTGGGGTGGGGAAGCTCATAGAGGGGCTTCTCACCTAGGGCTTATGGCCTGCCCAGGAAGCACAGTGTCAAAACAACTTCCTGGAGATCCAGGCGATCAGGTACATGCTATGGGCTTTCAGAGATTGGCTATCCTGCAAAATTGTCATGATACAAATAGACAACCAAGTGGTATGTCAGTCAGGGAGGCACAGGGTCATACCTTCTGTGCAGGGAAGTGTTCCAGATCTGGTCCTGGGCCCTGTCCCACGGGATGGTACTCAGAGCCATGTATCTGGCCAGAACAGAGAATGTGATAGCGGATAGACTGAGTTATGCCTTCAGACCCCACGAGTTGTCTATAGACCAGGGAGTAGCGAACTGGATTTTCCACCTCTAGGGAAATCCGGATGTGGACTTGTTTGTGTCCCCCTGCAACAGGAAGGTGACTCTGTTCTGCTCCCTGTACATGTAAGGTGGAAAACCAGCCTCGCATGCCTTGGCCTAACATTGGGACAGGGATCTCCTGTACGTGTATCCTCTGATTCCTCTAGTCACAAAGACTCTCTTAAAGCTTCACGAGGATTGAGGGACTATGATTTGGTTTCTACTCTTCGGGAGTTGTCCATCCAGAAACCAATCAGTCTGGGGACTTTCCCAGATCTCAGTATTCAAGATCATGGCAGGCTGTGGCATCCCAACCTCCAGGCCCTGTCGCTTACAGCCTGGATGTTGAGAGGTTAATCCTGCAGCTGCTCGATCTTTCTGAAGATGTGTCTTGGGTCCTGGTGGCTTCCAAAAAGCTTTCCACTAGGAAGTCCTATGGACTGAAGTGGAGGTGGTTTTCTGTGTTATATGAGCAGAAAGCCTTAGATCCATTCTCCTGTCCCATGCGAAAACTGCCTCTCTACCTTCTACACCTATCGAAGACTGGCTTGAAAACCAACTCTGTTAGAGTTTATCTCAGTGCAATTGGCGCATATCACCAAGGTGTAGATGGTACGCCCATCTCTGTACAGCTGATAGTTGTACGCTTTATGTGGGGCCTGCTTCAATTGAAGCCTCCTCTAAGGCCTATTGCTGTGTCTTGGGACCTCAGTGTAGTGTTAGCTCAGCTGATGAAAGCTCTTTTTGAGCCTCTGCGCTGCTGTGACTTGAAGTACCTGACCTGGAAGGTCATATTTTTGGTGGCGGTCAGTGAGCTCCAGGCCTTAGTGCCTTATCCACCTTATACTACGTTTTTTCATGATAGGGTGGTCTTACATACACACCCTAAGTTCCTGCTTAAGGTGGAGATGGATTTACATCTTAACCAGTCCATCGTCCTGCCCACATTCTTCCCCAGGCCCCATTCGCACCAAGGCGAACGAGCCCTGAACAGTTTGGATTGCAAGAGAGCCTTAGCTTTCTCTCTGGAGCAGACAGAAGCCCATAGACAGTCCACCCAACTTGTCATTTTCTTTGACAGGAATAGATTGGGAGTTGCCGTTGCCAAACAGACACTAGCCAATTGGTTAGCAGACTGCTTCTCCTTCTCTTATGCCCAGGCGGGAATGTATCTTGGGGTCATGTCAAGCCTAATTCTGTCAGAGCTATGGCAACGTTAGTGGCCCTCTTTTGAGCAGTTCCGGTGGAGGAGATCTGAAAGGCTGCCATATGGAGTTCTCTCCACACATTCACATCTCACTACTGTCTGGATAGGGATGGCCGACATGTCAGTAGGTTCGACCAGTCTGTCCTTCAGAATCTCTTTGAGGTATAGAACCCAACTCTCCTTGCCTAAGGCCCATTGTTTGGGTTTAAGCTATCTCCCCTTCTGTTACCAACAGCACTGTGGTTGCTGTGCCCGTTGGTCCCCTTTTGGTGCTTGTTGGTCCCCTTTTGTGTTGAGGAACAGCTGTAGCTAGGAATTCACTCAACGTGTGAGGACTACCATCCTGCTTATCCTAGGAGAAAGCAGAGTTGCTTACCTGTAACAGGTGTTCTCCTAGCATATCAGGTTGTTAGTCCTCATGAAACCCGCCCCCTCCCCCCCCCCCCCCCCCCCTGCGAAGTTGGGTTTCTCCTATTTTTTGTTTAATTTTTATCATATTTCTATGTTATGACACTGAAGAGCCACCCCACATGGATGCATAGAATAGGGCATGCTCAGTATGCTCAGTCAAAGTTTCAGAAACTTTTCCGTGCCAGGCTCTATCAGATGATATTACCCATGTGTTAAGACTAACATCCTGCTGTCCTAGGAGAACATCTGTTACAGGTGAGCAGCTCTGCTTTCTCTGTATTTTTTGTAAAATTAAAAACTGAAAAATGCTGCTTGCATAAGCTTTCAACCTCTTCAGACTAGTACTTGGTAGAACTACCTTTTACTGCAGTAAGAGCTTTAAGTCTGTTGGGGTAAGTTTCTCCCAGCTTTGCATACTGTTGGAGTGATTTTTGCCCATTCTTCCTGGCAGATTATTCCAGGTTGTTCAGGTTGGTTGGATTACACTTATGGACTGCTGTTTTCTAACTGTGCCACAGATTCTTGATTGGAGTTGACTTGGCCATTGTAGAACATTCACCTTTTTGTTGTTCAACCATTCTTGTATTGCTTTGGCCTTGTGCTTGGGATCATTGTCCTGCTGAAAGGTGAACTTTCTCCCAAGTTTGTTATCTTAGCAGACTGAAGCAGGTTGTCCTCTGGTATCTCCCTGTATGTTGCCCTATCCACCTGTCCTTCAATTTTAAAAAGATGCCCAGTCCCTGTTGAGGAAAAGCATCCCCACAACAAGATGCTGCCACCCCCTTACTTTACTGTTGGGATGGTGTTTGCTGAGGAATGGGCAGTGTTAGGTTTGTGAAACATAGCGCTTTGAATTTTAGCCTAAAAGCTCCATTTTTGTCTCATCTGACCACAAAACCTTATTTCACATTTTAGCTGGCTCACTCTGATGCTTTCTGGCAAACTCCAGATGTGCTTTGATGTGTTTTTTTAAGTAATGGCTTCTTTCTAGCCACCCTCCCATGCAGACCAGTTGTATGCAGAGCTCTTGATATGATTGACTGGTGCACCTCCCCTCCAGTCTCAGACACTGAACTCCTTCAAAGTGATTGTTGGCCTCTCTGTGGCTCCCCTCACAAATCTCCTTGTTCTGATGCTGAATTTTGAGGGACGGCCTTGTCTGGGCAGTGTCTGGATGCTTTGATACAGCTTCCATTTCTTCACAATTGATCCTATAGTGCTTACTGGGATATCCAAGCACTTGGATATTATTTTGAAGCCTTATCCTATCTTGTGCATATCTATAACTTTATCTTTAATTTCCTTAGAATGCTCTTTGGTCTTCATTTTCACAGCTTTCCTTCAGATTCACAGTCTGACCAATGGTACTGGAATTAGGGGGTCTTTTATCCAGATTTGCGGGTAGAGGCCAGTTGTTTGGGCAATGTCTTTCATCTGTGTAAACATGGAGCTTGAATACTTATGCAAGCAGCATTTTTCAGTTTTTTTTATTTTATTTTACAAAAAATGCAGAGAAATAATTGAGACTGAAAATTTACTTTAAGAGCTTACTGATTTGCAATAAACATACTGGCTTGATGCAAATGTATCACTTTTAGAAAATAGTGAACCTAATCTAGTGGGTAACAGCCTATTAGGTGCAGCTGTGAGACTTTTAATTGTTGTGAAAATGCCAATGAAATTGCATGTGAAGTTGGTGTTATGCATCCCAACTTGTGGGCACATTCTCTCATTCAAGGTTATTTTGACAAGGAATGGCAAGTAAAATAAAAGAATAAGCTCTTTGGGAAGGCACTTACTGCTAGATGAACAAAACATAGTCTGTCTTGGTAGACACCAACAGCTAACAGTACTCACTTTAGCACTGTGCATGTGTGTGGTCCAGCTGTTCAGGACAACAAAGACAATCTGTGACTTGTGCCTGTTGGAAATTTCTCCTGGGTTTGAGGTGGATTAAACTCACACTTCTGCTGGCTAATATTGTCTATTATTGTGCCCAGTGAGGTACTCCAGCTCAGATACAGGAAGGATTTATATTTCAAATGTATATTTTCTTGAACTGAAACCTACAGCTAAACAACGGATAAGCTCTGCGGAGATAGCACTGAAGCACATACTATTCAACTTAAGATGCCTGTCCCAGAGAGCTTATGTTTTGTTCAGCTGTAGGTGCAGGCCCTAGAGAGCTTACACTAGAAATATAACTCCATTGGTTTGAGGTGGAGTAAACTCACATGTCTGGTGGCCAAATTCATTCTATTTCTGTGTCCAGTGTGGCAGAAACAGCTAGACGCTACCACGTGGTCACAGCAATAGAATATCGTGGCCACCAGAAATGTGAGTTAACTTTTATACCACCTCAAGCCAAGGCATTAACAAAACATGCTAAAAAGCGGAATATAAAAGTTAGAGAAGATAAGACAAGATAAAACAAGAAGTAAATGCTTAAAGTTGGAAGGAGCATTACCAAAATGGCCTTGCATGCCAACTTGGGCACAATCTCACATGCAAAACCATTTGAGCAAAGCATGACAAGTGAAATTAAAGGATAAGCTGCCTGGAACAATAGCTATTAGGGATGCACAGCAGCAAAGTGCATACTGTTTGGCAGTAGGTGCCCTCCTTAAAGAGCTTACCCTTTGGTTTCACTTGGCATGCCTTGCCCAGATGGCCTTGTATGCAAGATTGGATGCCCAGTGCCAGTTTTCATTTAGTGTGCTTTTTTTTTTTTTTTACTCCTGTTAATTTACATCCATTAGCTTACTGCATCCTGCTTAATGCTTGCATTAAGTAAAACCTACGTTAAATTTTAGCATGGGTTTTATTACAACAGCTCCTAAGTTTGTATCTGAGGCAATGGAGGCTGAAGTGACTTGCTTAAGGTCATAAGATGTGTCAGTGGGATTTCAACCCTGGTTTCCCTGATTGTAAGCCTGCTGCTCTAACCTGTTTGGAATGATTTTCTCTAATGATGTATTATGTTGTTAGTGTATTTGACATGTATTAATTTTCCAGAGAAAGTTTGCTTGCGTGTCTTATTATGAAACTTCATAAAGATAAATTGTTTTTAAATGTGGCAGAATATACTGAAACAGCTCTCTTTTCTCATTGTTCTGTGATATGTATTACAAGGTGGCTCGGAGATGAGTGCCTGGAGAGTGAGTTGAGCTTTTGAGTGTTGTAAAACTGTGCTGTTCCCCCTAGTGTATATGGAAGCTCCAAAGACCAAAACGCAGTGTTTTCAATAGAGGACTCTTAAGGACAGTCCCCCCTTTACTTTCTAGAGTTTAACGCAAATATGCCCTGACATTTGTAGCGTAATCAAGCCATTGTATGTGGCAGAGATTAGAGATACTAGTCTAGCTTTGCCTTTGCAGTGCAGAGCTTTGACAACTTGGGGAAGCTGTTCAGATCGTGGGGTCTGTAGATTAATTTGACTCACTGTGTAGCAAACATATCCCTAGATTCATCAAAATGCTATAAATATAGCAGAAATGGCGCCCGCGATTAATAAAAAAAAAAAAAAAGAAATGGGCAAATGGTTAGGCAAATTCCGCATAGACATATCTCAACATTATCACGTTGTGCATTATTTGTTACTATCACAACACATGGTATATTATCAGGTATTTGTTTTGATCATACAACCACAGCCATTATCGTGTCAGGGGTGGGAGAAAGAGAGAACTTTAATGGCGTGAATAGGACTCTACATATAAGTAGCACTGTAGATGGGCATATTGAACTCAGGGTGGGTTTGAGGGTTGGGGTTACATACACAAGAGGAATCAACTCCTCTTGTTGTACCTTTCGTCGATTCAAATGATAGAAATTCTTCAGTGATATCAAGTTTGCAGTTAATTCCTCTGACTGTGTATGTAACCCCCCAAACCCACTCTGAGTTCAATGTGCCCATCTTCAGTGTTACTTATATATTATAGTTTTCTTTCTCTCTCTCTGACGATAATAGCTGCGGTTGTACGATAAAAACATTTTGTGTACAATTCTGGAGACTGCTCCTTCTAAAGAATATAAACAGGATAGAGTCAGTCCAGAGGGTGGCTACTAAAATGGTCAGTGGTCTTCGATCTAAAGCATATGGGGATTGACTTAGATCTAAACTTGTATACCTTAGAGGAAAGGCAACATAGGGAAGATATGATAGAGACGTTCAAATATCTCAAAGGTTTCAATGCACAGGAAGTGAGCCTTTTTCAATGGAAAGGAGGCTCTAGGGGTCATGAGATGAGGTTGAAAGGAGGTAGACTCAGGAGTAATCTTAAGAAATATTTCTTTACAGAAGGGTGGGGGATGTGTGGAATGTCCTCCCAGTTGAAATGGTGGAGACAAAAACAGTATCTGAATTCAAGAAAGCATGCGATAATTACAAAAGATCTCTAAGGAAGGATACAAATTATAATGCTAAATTTAATTTGACAGATGCGCCGTACAGTATTTTTCTGCTATGTTTCTATATCTTAAAGTAGAAAGATTATAATAATGTGTGTAACATTGGTTAATCTGGAATATTTAATCCAAGGAAAAACTGACTTGGCTAAGGCATGATATGTGGTTAGTGGTCAAGCTTCTGTGGCTTGCAGCTAGGATGGGATGGGCCAATTAAATGTTCTTCTGTCACCTACTGTGTTTCTATGTGTGAACTCTTGAGCAAAATCACACACTCTCCTTGCATTGACCATTTTACCATATCTTTCTGTCCCTGCTCAGAACTCTAGTGCACTATAAAAAGCAATACTTGTTCACATTCCTTCACTCTGGCATTGAGTTTCTTGTGCATATAAAACAATTCATATTCCCTCACTCTCAGAATAATTCTCTTAACTTTCAAAGGTTTCTTACTTAGCAAAACTGGAAAACCAAACACCCATTATTTCCTGCTATAATTATTGGAATCTTTACAGAAGTATCAAGGCCATTCTATTCCATAGATGGGAAGTTAAGAACTTCCATTGCTGCTGGCACTCTGATTACTTTGGGAGAATAATTAATATTTTAGGAATATTTTTACAGATGTTTTAATTAATAAATTGAAAGGTGTACAAAGATTTCAGAATTTGATTCTGAAAGTAATTGGACACACACAAGGTATGAAGACTGAAAATCCTTTCTACAAATGAGATCTAGGTTTTCTGTAAGCTTACGGTCTTTCACTCATATGTCGACATCCAGGAAAGCATGCTGTGTGAATCACTGTAGGAGCAGAGCGGATGTCTCTTCCTCTTGTGTAGGTTGCCACAGAGCCCAGACATCTGCAATGGTAGCTGGTGCCTTTTTCCCCTCCTAATTATTGTTTTCTGTGTTTGTGAAGTACTAAGAATGTAAATTATTGCCATCTTGATGGGCTTAAAGGTGATAGGTAAAAATGTGTTTGTTCAAAAACCCTTCATGGTACCAGATCTATTTATATTCATCTTGCTGTACCATGGGTTCTCATTTTATGTTACTGCTCTTCTCCAGATGTGCAGCTCCTCTCAACCAGCTGGTTGTGCAGTTGCATTTATTTAACGGTTTATTGAAGGAGGTTCTTTGTTGTTTTATCTTTTGGAATATATTTGTACTATTAGAAATGTTTTAGATGCATTTAATATTAAGGTAGAAAATGATACACCTGATTTATTCAGATGCATTAAAACATAAACAGTATTCTAATCTGTATAATACTTGTTTATGTGAAATATCTAATCCAGTCAAAAACTGAATTAGAAATAGGAGAGTATTAATATGGGTGGTATGTACAGCCTGAAATGTCTTTAACATCATAGTCTGTGTTTCTAACTGAAGGAAGAAGTATCAGTTGGGGAAAAAAGGTCACATTAACCCTTTAAATGCAAGGCATTAGTTAACTTTGTATCCCAAGAGCTTGTCAGGGGATTGTGTTTTTCATGAATATTGAAACACTGATACTAGATAACCTCTATGATTAAATCTCCAGTGGGGGTCTGAAAAGGAGTGTGATGATGATTACTAGGTAATAATCGCATGTCATTAGCTCTAATTGTCCTGGCACCTGCTCAAACATGCAGTGTTCCTAGGAACTCTGATGAAGGGCTGTGGAAACCTGCACTCACTCACCATCCATTCTCCTGTGTACCCTGCACATGTTAAGCAATTTCAACGGCAATGTACAGTAACATATTACCTGTGATTCAGATTTACCCACGATGATACCGTCTTGTCAGGGTGAAAACCCTTCAGTGCTGTTAGTAAACTGAAACTTACTTTGTCAGACGCATACCCCAGATTTAAAAACATGCACGGCAAGCTCACAGTTTCTGTCTAGTTGAGTGATTTGAAGTAGAACATGCTCCAGCTGTCCATTCCATGAATGTTGTTCAGCGCGAACCACCTACATTTAGGGTTACTCGTGAACATTAACCTCTCCTCTCCTAAGCACCATGCCTTGGAGAGCTTTCAGGGCCTGGATTTAATGAAAGAAGAATAGCTGCCAAATCAAAGTAAACTTCCCAGGAGATGTCCTTCTGGAGAGTGTGTGTGTGTGTGTGTTTGTGTGTGTGTGTGTGACACACACTCCAACTTTTTCGCCCTGGAATATGATGAACTTAGCTGATCTCAGATGACTTGCTGCTTCTAAAGTAAATGGGCTGAAGCTGGAACCCAAGCGATAATGAAGAGTTAAATCGGCTTAGAGGGACACCCAGGGCTTACTGCCCATTTTCTGAGTGTCGTTAATTTAGCTAAACCCCTTCTTGTATCTTAAATTGCAAAGCTGTCCTTCCTGCATCAAATTTCAATTTTGCCAACAGGTAGGTGATCCTGCAGACTTCATTGCCGTTTTATTGGGACTGTAATGGGAAAAAAAAACCCCAAAATATGTGTGTAAGTTTACACCTTTGCTTCATTTTTTAAATTGGTAGATAAAGAAAATGGTAATTGTGCTATTTTCAGAGTTACAATGAAGGAAATGTAAAGAAAATATAAATCAAGAAAACTTAAAATAATTGTACTTTTCAAACTCCAGTGTTAACTAAATTGTGTGTTTAAAAGAGAATATTTTTGGATGGTAAAATGGATGTATACTCTTCATTTGGACAGAAACATAATCAGGCCGATACAGTACAGTGCGCTCCGGAGCGCACTGTTAGCCTGCTATTGGACGCGCGTTTTCCCTTACCCCTTATTCAGTAAGGGGAGGAAAACGCCCGTCCAACCCGCGGCACCTAATAGCGCCCTCAACATGCAAATGCATGTTGATGGCCCTATTAGGTATGCGCGCGGGATACAGAAAGTAAAATGTGCAGCCAAGCCGCACATTTTACTTTCAGAAATTAGCGCCGACCCAAATGTCGGCGCTAATTTCTTCCGGCACCGGGAAAGTGCACAGAAAAGCAATAAAAATTGCTTTTCTGTGCACCCACCGACTTAATATCATGGCGATATTAAGTCGGAGGTCCCGAAGAGTAAAAAAAAAAAAAATTTTGAATTCGGCCTGCGGCTGTCGGGCCGAAAACCGGACGCTCAATTTTGCCGGCGTCCGGTTTCCGAGCCCGTAGCTGTCAGCGGGCTCGAGAACCGACGCCGGCAAAATTGAGCGTCGGCTGTCAAACCCGCTGACAGCCGCCGCTCCTGTCAAAAAGGAAGTGCTAGGGATGCGATAGTGTCCCTAGCGCCTCCTTTTCCCCGTTTCTACCGCGCCGCCTAATTTGCATAGTGGATCGCCGGTGCGTGCGCCGGGAAAGCGGGCATTCGTCCACTCTCCCGCAGACTACTGTATCGGCCCGATAATGAGGGCCGCAGTTTACACTAGCCCATGTTGGGTCCAATGCAATATCGGGCGCTCTGGTCAGCACGGGGCTGAACAAGCAGTTGGATGCACGTTTTGGACATGCTAAATGGACGCCCATGCAATTCTGGGATTAGCGTGTCCATAATGCGCATGCAAACTCAGCGTGTAGCAAATATCGCCAATAGCATGTAAATCCCATTTAAATGTGACTATTATCTATTACTACCTGATCCAGTAATGCGTGCCCAAAACTTTTGCATCCAAAAACGAGTTTTTTAACGTTTGAAATTTTGCTCCTGCCTTACCCTGGCATTGTTGTTCTGGAGCTAGTGGTAGCTGGCAGTTCGTGAAGGCTTCCCTGCTTTTCAATCATGGCAGTTCTTAATTTCTTTGTGCTGCTGACTTTTTTTTCTTGCATGTGCAAGCAAGAATGAGGGCAGCCAGACAAGGGAGGGCAATTGTTAATGCAAGCAATCCTGCCAACGATAGAAGACCAGAGGATCATGCGGCGGCACAGGCCTAAGTTAGAAAGTGGCTCACTTAAATCCTGTAAATTTCTTGTCACTGAACACTCTGGAATTTATAACAAGAGGATATGATTAGGGTGGTTGGTCTAACAGTTTAAAAAAATTCTGGTAGTTCCTAGAGTGGACGTCCATAATATATTATTGACCAATGAGGAACTTGTGACTTTTGGATTGGCCGCTGTTGAACTTGATGGGCCCTTGGTCTGATCCAGTATGGCATAAGTTCCTATGTTATGTATTCAGGTGCAGCCCCGAGCCATCAGTAGACTCTGCAGGCAGTGTCTTATTTGGCCACGCACAACCCTCCTTGGACTGCCTGAGGCAGAAGTGGTGCAAAGGTACCATCTCAACTCTCGGGCAGGACCTGCGCAATAATATTGATTCAGTTGCCTCTCACAACCAAGCACTTTGCATTTTTTTAACTACAGGAAGTTTCCAGAATACAGTAGGACTGGTTTGCAAGATGAATCAGTCCTCAATCTCGCGGCACTTTGAGCAAGTCTTGAGGGTTATCATGAAACGCATGAGGCAGTATATCTATTTCCCAGTGGACCCAGGGCAACTCCAGGATATCCAGCATGGATTCTTTGAAATAACTGGTATGCCCAATGTGTTGGGTGCAATAGCTGCACCCATATTGCACTGACCCCCAACTTGGAACAGGAGAGTGCATTCCGCAACCACAAGTTATTCCATTTGATAAATGTGCAGGTGGTATGTGATGCACATCAACGAATCCTGAATGTAGTATCATGGTTTCCTGGGAGCTGCCATGATTCCTACATCCTTGCCCATTTGTTGCTTGGAACCGATTTCCCCCAAAGGAAAATTCGGCGATGGCTGGCTGCTCGGTAAGTAACAGTTGCTATGGGAAGGTATTATAGACAACCAGGTGGGAAGGAGGCATGCGGGACGCAGTACAAGTTCATTGTATCCAGAATGTATTTTGGTGCTACCATATTGGTAAGGGGATGGAGTATAAAATGAGCTAGGTCTGTATATGGCAAATTGTATATGTTTCATGATGTTGCGCCTGTGCTTTTTGATGCAATATTGCTTACCCCTTTTATAGGTGATGGCGGCTATGGCTGTAAGCCATGATTGCTGACTCCGCTCCTGGCCCTGCACACTGAGGCCGAAAGACAGTACAATGAGGCACATACCAGCACAAGGTCTGTCATCGAACGGACATTTGGTGTGCTGAAAGGATGATTGAGATGCTTGGACTGGTCTGGTGGTGCCTTGCAGTACAGTGCCGAAAACATTGCTTGCATGTTATGGTCTGCTGCATGCCACATAATGTTGCGTTGTTCTTTGGGCTGGAAGCGGAGGTCCCTGAAAACATGCCGCCAGATCCACCTCTATAACCAGCAGCAGAAGCGGATAGCACAGTGCGAGGCTCAGAGGTTCACCAAAGGGTCATTGCAGAGTATTTTTCATGTAAGTTCTTATCAGTGATACAAATAACCCCTCTCCTTTTTCAAAGATATTTATCTTGTGTGGAATAAGCTGCTTAATTGTGCACAAATCTAAATCCATTCTTTTATGTTTTCTGTTTCAGTAATTGTAATTGGAAACCGAGGGAGGGACTGAAGGATGTACCAGGATTCCAACATTTCTTTAGGTTTTTGCTTAATTTTTGACAAATTGTTTGTTTACCAGAGTGTTTATGTGGATTAATGTACGTCCTTTACATCCTTGCTGGCCTGTGTCCCCTCGCCCTCTCTCCAACTCCCATCGCTGACCTGCGTCCCCTCGCCCTCTTGCTAACTCCCATCTCTGGCCTGCGTCCCCTTGCACTCTCACAAGCACCCTGCATTGGCATACCTCTCCTTGGCCTATCACAGCTGAGGGGTGGAATCCAAAAGCATGCTGAAGTCCTGGACATTTTTAAAGAGGTCCAAGACTTGAGCATTCATAAAAGGCCCTTGTTAATTAAGGACGCCCAAGACCTGGGCCTTTCACAGATGCCCCGGACTTGGGCATCCATTGTCTATGTAATGGCCGTACACGGACATCGAAGTCCAGGGCATCTTGTATCAGCCCAGGAATTGGGTGTCCAAATCCGGGGCGTCTGTGGAAGACCCAGGATTTGGACCTCCATTATGTGCGACATAGGGCTGTTCACAGGTACCCAAAAATTGGGCCTTTATAAGACTCCCTGGACTTCGATGTCCGTTAAATTCATCACAAGGGGCCGTTCACTGACATCTAAGACCAGGACGTCTTTATTGGGCCAGGCCTCTGGTATCAGTGAACACCGAATTCCAGGGTGAATTGTAATGGCCCAGGAATTGGGCATCTGTGAAAAGCCCAGGATTTGAACTTCCGGTATGTGTGTCATAAGAGTCGTTCAGACACCCGTTAAATTCATCACAAGGGGCCGTTCACTGACATCTAAGACCAGGACGTCTTTATTGGGCCAGGCCTCTGGTATCAGTGAACACCGAATTCCAGGGTGAATTGTAATGGCCCAGGAATTGGGCATCTGTGAAAAGCCCAGGATTTGAACTTCCGGTATGTGTGTCATAAGAGTCGTTCAGACACCCAAATCCTGGGCCTTTACAAGACACCCAGGACTTCGATGTCCGTTATATTCGTCAGAAGGGCCCTGCATCATTTGTTTGCATAGTAATGTTTGCATTTTTATTCCTATCACCAGGTGGAGGCATTGAAAAAGAGGGCCCGGAGGCTAAGGCATGAGGAGAGAGTGGCTCCAGGCCCTCTGTGCCAGCATGGGCAGCAGGATGGTGAGTGTATTTGGATTCATAGCCAAGTATGGTACCCCAGATATTGAGAAAATTGCAATTGTTGGTCACACTAATTTAATTGTTGTGTGCATCTAGTCCTTGCATTCTTTACAATGTAGTCCAGTACCTGTTCCTTGTTCCAAAAATATCTAATTATTTGGTTTTATGAGTGGGGATAATGCTCAAAAGATTGGAATGCCTTGAGGAAACAGATTTTAAAGTGTTTTCAAGGGGGTGATAGCCTTGCTTTTTCACAAGGCCTATGGGTAACGTTCTCTTGTTCAACTAATGATTTATATATATGTGATGTATTTATTTCCTGTTTTATTGTACTCTAATGTATGCTTTTAAGGAAACCGCACTGATCACTAAAACGATGGAATCTTGCAGTATATAAGTTGGATAAGTTCTAAATAATAAGTAATCTCTCGCAGCAATGACCGGTTTAATTGAAATTTGGTTTGTCTCTATCTGTTGTGTACAATCGATAAATCTTGAAAGCTACTTCCCTCCAATCCTCTCTTTGGTCTCCCTTTCCCTTCTGGTCATTATTATTAACACTTTGGTATTTATCATTTCAGACACCTCCATTGCATCTGCCAGCGCAGAGGAGGACGAGGAAGAGGACGACGGCCAAGCACCGCCACCAGTGGGGGAACCACAGGACCCACCACTACGGGCAGTAACACCAGTGGACGAACCACCGCCAGCTATCTGTCCAGTGCCCCCCCGCCCCCCCATGTCCCTACTGGACGAAGAGGTCGTCGTCATTGACAATGAGGAGCCCTCCATAGACGCTCCATCAGCGGTCGCTGTCCACAGGAGCAAGAGGCAGCATCTGAGGAAGGGCCTTGAGAGGAAGGAAGGCCTTCTTCATGCGAGGCATGCTTGGATGCTGCGCTCACTCTGCTGGTTCATTGAACCACCGTATGGACACTATGGAAGGGCTCCTGGTGTATGTGGGAGCCAACTTGGTGAAGCTTGTACAAGGTCAGCAGTCTATGATTGAGCTGCTGTCAGCTGTGGCTGGAGCTCAATCGCTCGTGGTCCTGTCCCAGCCCTAACCAAGCCAACCACCATCCCCCTGTCAGTGAACCTCCTCTTCGTCCCCCAGGGACCCAAACACCATCCTTCCCCTCCATCCCAACCCCCTCCTTGTCTGCTTTTTTTTTTTTTTTGAGAGTTTATTTTTTTATTTTTGTAAATAATTTGTTTTATAAAGTTTAGAATACTTGTTGCTTGTCCTGTTATATTGTCAACTTTGATGACCTGTGCTGCCCTTCAGTGCCATCCCATTGCTAGAGATAATGTGCGGGGGCAATAATACAAGGGAGAGGGGAGAGGAAAGGTGATGATGATAATGAAGCCACGGTCACGTGGGGAATTAGGAAGCGAGGAAGATGATGATACCAGGGGAGAGGCATGATTATGATGCTGGGAAAAAGAGGGATGGGAGATGGTAATGATAGGGAGAGGGAAGAAAAGAGAAGAGAAAGTGATGGGGAAAGTGGATGGTGTTCTACAATGAAGTGGCCCGTTTCAGGTGTGCCACAAACAAAAATGGTTGTTGAACCACCGCTCTCCTGAGTTTTTGTTTGCTGGCTGCCAACGCTCGAGGAAACTTAAAATCATAGCTGATTAAAACATAATATAAAGGTAAAAAATAGCCAGCTATGAAACATAAGTATAATGAAGGATATTTCAGCATCATTAAAAAGCCCGTACAAGGCTTGTCCCTGGGTCTAAACCATCGTCTGTAAATAAGATACATAACTCAATGGTCACAGACAAAACTCTTTTTTATTGAACTAAGTAAAAGTAACTCTGTCACTGTCTGTTTGGTGACCTAAAGGCTTTCACTAAGTCTTGCATGGCCGCTATTAGTTGGCCCATCAGAGAGGTCATAGCAGTCTCGGCCACAGCATTATCGTGCTGCATTTGTAGGAGCACTGAGTGGACTGAATTCCACCCCTTGGTGACAGTCGTGTTGTGTAACCCTCCTGCCTTGAAATCAGGTCGGTCACCATGTTGGCCAGCCCATTGAGGCAAATGGTGGGCATGTCAGCCACCACCACCTACTGCTCTTCCAGGGGCCCCTGTAGACTCTGCTAACTGTGTTTCCAGGCTGATGTGCTGCAGGGTTAGCATCCAAGGGTCCTTGGGCTGACTGTCCTCAAGCAGTTGGCTTTCTGTGGCAGGGTACTCTTTGGATACGGCAGGGAATATGAATTCCAGCATGGGAGGAGATTCCGGATCTCCTTCCACACCATCTTCCACATTCTGGGTGTCCATGTTGTTCGATGCTGGAGCTGCAGAAAAGGATAAGAAGGTCAATAATTAGTTCTCATGTGTTAACCACCCAAGCGCCCAAAAAAGAAACATCAATGCAAACATGGTAGCCTGTTCAAAAAAACATACCTTCTCCTTGCCCTGTGTCGCATCAGTTGGATGCAGGCACTCCATCTACTACCTCAGGGCGCAGAGTTGACACGATCAGCTACTCAAGGAGAGTCAATGTGAGAGTGCATGCAGGACCTCCACCTGTCCTGTGCTGTGATGCCTTGATTTTCCCCACTTTCTCTTTAATCTCTTGGGTGTCACGCCAGCGATGCTGAATTTGCTTCACATCTAGTGTCTTGACCCCCAGAAGACCTGACCTCTTTTGCAATCCATGCCCAAATTTGTTTCTTTGTCGATGTGGAAGCCTTGGATCTGAAGAGCACTCCATAGTTTTCAGAAATTCCCCAGCACAGCTGCTCCATCTCGACATCGAAGAAGCGCACATCGCATGCATGCTTCGGTGGACGTGGGGGACCATTGGGGCCTGCCTGCTGTTCCTCCGCATCAGTTTGTCTATCTTCCTGAGGCAATTTTCTTTTTCCTCCGTTTATCTGTCTGTTCTCTTCACCATTTGCATTGTCTCCAATGTTCTCCATTGAACTTGGTTGCTGTCAGAACTGTGAATGCGAACAAAAATATTGTACACCTCTTATTGACGATTGCAACATTACTTTGTGATTCATGAGAATAGCAAGGAATACTATCCACTAACGAATTCAGAAAACTTTTCACAAACAATTCTTACTGACCTAGAGCAGGCCTTGCGGATAACATGGACAGATAGGAAAACAGGAAATTCTTGGCAGTACAAAGGATCAGAAAAACAGATGCCTTTAAGGGACGCCCAAATCTGGCTCCTTTTGTCAACATATAGGATTTGGGCATTTGTTAAAGGCCTGTTTACAGAAGCCCAATTGTTGGAAGCCTTTAGAAGGCACGATTCAGGCATCTGTAAATGGGTCTTTTATCGATGCCCATGTCCTGGACGTCGTGAAGGCCTTTTTACAGATACCCAAGTCCATTAACAGGCCTGTGAGTAAAAGGACGCCCAGCCCTGGATGAGTAAAGGACTGGTTGGGGGCCTTAAAATCCTTCAACGAATACCCAGATCCCTCCTTTTGTTGACATATAGGAATTGGGCATCCGTTAAAGGCCTGTTTACGGATGTTCAATTCTTGGACGCCTGTAAAAGGCATGATATTCGGGTGTCCATAAACGGGCCTTTTATCGATTCCCAAGTTCTGGACGTCGGTTAAAGGCCTCTTTAAGGATGCCCCGGTTCTGGAGGAGGAAAGCCACAAGACAGGACGTCCTTAAAGAAGCCTTTAATGGATGCCCAAGTCCAGCTGCTTTCCTTGGTGGGCCTCCGTTAAAAGCGTATAAGGACAGCCAAATCCTGGACATCAGTTGGCGGTCCATTAGTGACAACCGCACTTTGCACAAACGCCTTTAGCGGAGGCCCAATTCCTGCTCCTTTCCTCCTCCAGGACCAGGGTGTCCATTTACCCACGACCATCCAGAAAAAGGCAAAAATACAAACAATGAGCAAATCTGAGCACATAGAAAAAACAAACAAGCAGAAAGCAAACACCTCTTACCTTTTGGAAATTAAGTAAATGAAGCAAGTCCATCTCCTTCCCGCAATAGCGAATCCTACGAATTGCAGGCACCAGTTCACACTAGTCTGTATCAAGTACAGGTCCAATTTGAACTGAGTACAAAAGGACAGTTTGCCTCCCAGCAGCAATTTATGTAGCCAGGATTATGACTCATGCTGATGTCTTGTTGGGAGAGTAGAAGTCTATTTCAAAATATTTATTTTATAATAAAATTTTCCCGTCTTACAGTTGACAGATGCCCTTTTGATAGATGTATGGATCCACATATCGCATGTGCAATGCTATATGGACGTTCTATGCAATAAAATGGGTAGCGCTAAGTATGCTCTGTTTTGAACACGCTCTTTTTTTGGCACCCTTTTCATTTCATTCATTTGAATACTGCATCCAGGGCATGGAAGATTGGATGTACGTCCATAATGGGCGCACGTGTTTTACAAGCATTTTATTTCATCGGCCCATTGGGTTTTGGTTGCTTTGTACAGCATATTCACTTTCTAGTTTGCAATGTGCTTGTGGTGCCGGGGTTTATTACTTTGCCTTGTAACCAAACAGATGGATTGAACACATCACTGACGTCAAAGTGTAAAATGGAATTCAGCAAGTTTTCAGTGGAGCTTCGTAATAGCCTTGGCGATAATCACCACAATCTATCATTTTGGTCTGTTTACCGGATCTGTTTACAGGTGTTACACAGCCCGCTAGTATTCTACAGATCTTTGCTTTCTTCCTGGAGTTGGGAACCCAGAGCTGAGAATTTAGCAGTGGTGCCAATCAGGCTAAAACAACAAAAGAGATTGCAGCTGACTGATGATTAGCAGGAGTGGTATTTTATTACCTTTACCTATGTGCTTTGTTAGGAGGAACACAAAGGCCAAGTCATCACCATGAAGAGGGCATGAAGCCAACTTAGGCGGGAAGCAGAGTGGAGGGGCATGGATTAGTGCTATCAGAAACTGTGTTCCAGTATTGCATGCGCAGAAGAGGGGCCCTACATAAGTGTGGTATTTCATAAAGCTTTACAGTCCAAGCACAGTGAAATGAGCCTATTTTTGTGCCTGATGCTTAAGTGAATGGGAATGTCGGCTGTGTTAGGTGGCTGTAAGCACATACTGGAGTCTCTGTTTACTGTAAGTGCAGCCAAGAGAGCAGGAAAGTAAAAGATCACTGCAATTCTGGAGACTGACTGGCAACACCGAGGGCCTGGAATGCCTATTCATGTCTGCACTTTTGAAGAAAAGCCATTAAAAACATTTAGAAGATTTATTGTCTAGTCTTCTGCTTTATTAGTTTCCCTGAATTAATCTTTTGTCTTATTTTTTAAAGCCTTGTAGCTCTAGCAAAATATTACTAAACAGGATGCGTAAGCTGGAGGGTCATTGTAGATTTTTCAAATCCAATCCATTCCCCAATTGCAACACCAACCTTCCAGCCCTTCTGTAAGATCAGTAAAAAAATAATCCTGGCCATGTGCAGGGGTAGGGGGGGCAAATTACATGGCCCTTATGACATGACAAGAGGTCTGCTGCAAGTGATTCTGTTGAGGAAATGGCTAATGCATTCCAGTTGCAGCACATTTATGGGTGCTGGAGCTCAGTATGTCTTCCGTGTGTTTAGACAAGCTCATTTTGGAAGCAATATTGTTAAATTAACTCAAAAGCTGTTTATATTTGGCATGAGTGTTACTTTGATAGCTACAATGTGATGTTATCCATTGTGAGAGCCACCCTGCCGCCGTTGGCTAATGCTTAGTCAGATATGCAAACAACTGCTGCTGCTTGTTGGCAGTCATGCCGAATACTAGCATTTCACTTTCTGCTTTCCATTCATACTTCACAGAATAAGCTACTCGGTCACCAAAGGTTCTTCAGTTCTAAGTCTGCTGCAAAATGTCAGGAGTTAAACAATTGTAACAATGGTTAAACCTCCCAAATTCTTAGACTTGTCTTCTCTAGCCACTTTTAATGATGTGTTAGCTACCATTGCGGAGAAGGTGTAACCAGGACTCTCTGGAAGCTGCCTGTTGTAGGACTTCTTGAGGATAATTCTCATTACATTTTCTCTCAGGCCTATACAGTAAAGCGCGGCCGCGGTTACCCTGTTTCTAACCCGCTTTGTACCCACAATTTGGCCGCGTAAGTCTAACCCGCGATTCACTATCCGTTTTTACCAATCCTTACCGCTTCTTTAAATTGACGCGTATCCCTTTCCGCCCGCGGCATGTATATGACATGTAAACGATTGGATTAGCTATTCCCTCCCATACAGTAACGTGCGGCCCGATTATCGCCTTTTTAACCAACTGTTTTGCTGCGTCTTTAACCCGCTAATTTACCGCCTACCCTGACCCTGGCGTTAGAGGGATGTGACAGCAATAAGCAGGCTCCAGTCAAATAAGTTGGGTGGGTTGGAGCAAGTGAGTAACATGGTGTGGCCTGGTTCTCCTATGCTCGGGCCTGGGATGGACGTCCGAGGTCACGGCGTGCGCTCATGCGCCTTCGCTGCTTGAGCGCCCAAATTGGACGCGCGTTCATGCACCTTCACCGGCGGGGCTGCTGGAAGCCGCTTTCACCGCCAGCTGCCCCCGGGAGGCAGGGGAGCCGTGGTGGGCGCCTCGGGAGGAGGGGAGAGAGGACTGGGGCTGCTGGAAGCATGCAGTAAGTTTACTTTTGTTACAATTTCTATTTGCTTTAATAACATGTCGAGTCGATTTTTCACCCTGCGCCTTGCTTCGGGAGGGGAGAGAGAGGACTGGCAATCCCCAATGCCCGAGCGTAGGAGAACCATCCACTTCCTGGTACCTGTCATTTCAAATGTCATTTGAAATGACAGGTACCAGCGCACCCAGGATACTGTATAGCACTCTATACAGTAAAATGGATTGCGCTTTGGACGCGGCTTGCATTTGCGTCTAATTTAAATACTGTATCGAGCGGTATTGATCCGAACTGTGCGCGCGGCAAACGAGTGGGCGCCCGGCACTGCCGCACTTTTTCTTACGCGCCCTTACTGTATCGGCCTGTCTGTTAGGTCACAGCAAATGTGTTACAGGACTATGCAATTCTTTTATAAAGTCACTGCTGTCTCAGAGTATTGAAGAGATGTAGGCCTCAGCCCCTGTACAACGTCACTAATGTCATAGGTATTTAAAATGTTTTCTTTCTTCTTAATAGGGATGTGAGTTCTTTTCAGTGCTACACGCATAACTCCTGGACTTTATAGTACATGAATAATGGTTAGTATGCATGTATTTTTAATAGCTCGAGTTATGCGCATTTTTTTTTTTTGGCGCGTGTACTGTAAAGTCTGGGAGTTGCATGCGTAACTCCGAAATGTATGCACATCCTTACTGCTTTAAGTTGAAGGAAGGTTTTGCTTTAATTCCAGATCTTTAAACCATTGCATTGCTTTGGTTCTTAAATGGAGAAAAGCAATTTTATCAAATATAATAAACTATCTATACTAATGTTCTGAAGTTAAGTCACAGCTGCTGAAATTGCAGTGTCACCTGGTAAGGCTTTTTCAGCTTCTTTCACATTGATAATATGGCTATTAAATAAAAGCCATTCTTTGAAGGGTGTAATGCAGCAGAGTGTGTTATGCATATGTATGTTAAAAAATGTGGTGAAATGCTTGCTTTCATAGATTATATAATTTTAGAATGCTTTTTCAATTTGTACTAAATAATAGACTTCCATTGTTCTCTTATTCAGAGCAAGAACATTAAAATGTTTGGCCCTTCTGTGGGCTTCTCTTTTCTCTGATGGTGCAGATAAATACAGTTGGCTTGATGTGAGCACTAAAGAATCAGACTATAATTTCTAAGCATGTGAGCGGGTTTTAAACATTATTTTCATAAGGAATGCTTAATTAAAAGTCTGCCACTAGTTACAGTATAGAAGAACGGAATGCTTCTTGAAGGTGTAGACATGTTGAATGCTTGTGGTGGCTGTCGCAGGGAAGAGACAGCTACCTGTTGAGAAAAGAAGATACTTGGAAGGAGAGTGAGACGCTTCTTTGCCCCAGTGGTGTCTGTGAAGCCCAGAAGGACTGCAACACGTCTATACTCTTTTTTTTTTACTTGGACACTCAGGCCATTGAGTTCAGTAAAAGAGCCAGCTCTACTAGGATACATCACTAGCTGACTGCTGAAGGATCTGTGAGAAAGGTGCCCCACATACTTCACTGGCTGCAGGCACAGAGCAGCGGGGACTGAGATGACACAGAGGGAATAAGATTGAAATTTATAAAATCACGAGTTGGGTGGAACGAGTAAGGGAGAGACCAGTTATTTACCTTTCAAATAACACTAGGACTAGGGCACACGACATGAAACTAGCAACCAGCAGATTTAATAACAAATTGTAAGAAGTATTTTTTTTTTCACTCAGCACACAATCAGACATAGTAAGTTGTGCAATCTGTTGCCGGAGGACGTGGTCAAGGCAACTATCATAGTCATAGTGGGGTTTAAAGGCGAGTTGAACAAGGAAAAGTCCATACACAATTATTAGCCAAATAGACTTGGGAAAGCCAGTGCTTATTCCTGGGAGTGAGTTACAGGAAATAGATCTGATGAGTACTTGTGACCGGGATTGGCCACTGTTGGAGACAGGATGTTGTGCTCGATGGTCCTTGGTTCTTATGTTCTTAATTGCAGTTTTACTGCGGACAATATGGGAAACAAATTGTCTCCTTGATCCTTTGCCTGGACTCTCCATATATTTTATTTCTTTTATATAACAGCTGCCTAGATGGTGAGACTCTCTTCCTTCCAGTGGCAGCAGTTGTCCAGATGTGACAGTATTTTCTTCTGTTTTTTATTTCTTTTTATAAACAGCCGCTGTCCAGAGGTGATGGTGAAGAAGCATAACACTCGCAGGCCTGGCACTGAAGAATGTAATCGGATAAAAACCAGGAGCAAACATAAATGGAAATAGCACGTTACCTGCCTTGTTCTAAGTGAAGCATGGAATGAGAGCTCAGCCCACATCATATTTTCATTGTGTGGGAAGTGAAAACCAGGCCATGTATTATTAATTGATGTTAGTAGTGAAAGAACCTCTGTTACATTCACAGAAGCTAGACTGGTATTTTGTGCAAACAAAGGCTCTGTTAATTGCCATAGAAAAAATGTAAGCAGTTTTTCTTTATTAGTATCTTATATTTTAATGCTGAAAGCTCATCACCAACGGGAGCCTCACCTCAGTTATTTGTCAGATGTATTATGAGACCGCACGACCACTCTGCAGATACACTAATTACAATTTCTCGGTGAAAGCTGGGCGAGAATCTTTAGAAGCAGAAAAAAGTGGTGAATGTCTTCTGTCTCAGGTGGTTTTTGTTTGGAGCACAAATAACTGGCTCTGCTTACATATAACTTATTAAAATTAGACTAATGGACCAGCCTGGCTGCTTAGTGACGGAGGACCTGGGTTCGATTTCTAGGTCAGGTCTTTTGCTCTCAGCTGCTTATGGGTACTGTAGAGGCAATGCTCGCAGCCCCTGAGAGAGAGGGAGCTTCAGTTTTGTGCCATGGTTGCAGGGTTTCAGAAGAAGCTCTAGTGCACGGATGGCACCCAGCCCAGGATGGTCAGGTCTGATGCCGTTCAACAGGTAGACCCACACCCAATGGTTATTACAGTAAATAAAACCTTAAATAGATAAGCAGTAAGTACATATTAACAAAGCAATTATCAATTATATCAACACAAAATTATAGCAATATATGTCAATACAATATTCCCCATAAATCCCCAAACTCATACTAACCCTTCATTCCCTTTATCTCAGCGAGGGATTGGCGCTTAAATGTGCGTTTTAACAAAAAGCCACTCTACTAAATTATTGATAATAGTATAACCCATAGCTAATATTTTTACAACGCAATCCCTAAAACTAGAAACTCCAGTCCCCTGATTGTTCCCAGAGAGGATATTGGCATCCCCACATGGCTCAAAAAAAAAAGGCTCAGGGTGCCAGATCTTAGTCCTGGTTTTGATTTAGCTGGAAGCCCTAAGAAACAGCTGGACTCAGAAACAGATTAGACTGATAACACTGAGCATTGCTTCAAATGAAACCCTAGATCTACAGGAAGAATGTGCTTGGGCATGAAATATTTTCAAACCTTTTTCATCTATTTATGTTTCGAAAAGGAATTTTCTTTATTTTTGCTCTTTAAAATGTATTTAACACCTTGAGTCATGCTTTAAGTAATAGCACACCAGAGGAGTGCTTTGGGGAGGGAGGGAATTATTGCCCCTTATATGTGTGTGGATGAGGCAAGAGGCTATTTAACTCGGTGTACCCAAGAAATGGCAATAACTTATACAATGCATTACCTTGGTGCTTCTTTATGAGAATCATGCAAGGGACTTATGGAATGGAGAATTATTTTCTTTATATTCATAACAAAATTGTTAGTTTACTCTATAAGAGAGCTGTCTGTCTAATCACACTGTTTAGTTTTGAACGTTGCCAAAATACTGAATTTTATCAATGAACTGTTCATACACTGATTGGTTAACTAGGTCTCATTGTCATGTTAAGATACTCAACAGGAAACACTAGTAGAGCAGCTCATCTGCATCAAGTTGAGGCAAATTGTAGTAAAATAAAACTAAATAAAGTTTATTTTAATTTAAATGAAAATTGTGTTCTAGGTAGTTTGGGTCTGGATTTTCTGTTTGGCCATGGTTGCATCTCAGCCTTTGTGGCTGAATCTGTGTGTCATTGCCTTTGTGCTCCATATTTTGTGGTAATGATAAACCCATCTCAGCTACGAATTCTTGCAGCTAACCCGGTTATTTGGTTTCCTTTATATTAAGGTTCAAGGTTAATGTGCTGTAAGAAGACATTGTGTTGTAAACGTTGTCTTATTTCATGGCAAGCAGTTTAATACAGTGACCAAAGATCAGCCATATTGCATTGGACAGATTAGGATGTATCAAAATATTATTTTGAGCTATAACCTCTGACCCCTTCCTAGTCCTTAAAAGAGCAGTTCACAGAATACACATCCTGATGGGTATCTTCATGGGCTTTCAAAGTCACTGGGAAGATAACTCAAAATACATTTTTAAAAATGATTAAGTATTGGTATATAGTGCTATAATGTACATTTCTTTAGGCTGGGAAATGTTGTTTAAATTTTTGTTTTAATTCTGTACACTATATTTTAAAATGCTACAAAATTCAGTGTACTTATTTGTTAAAATAACACAATATAAATCAGTCTGAGTAAATTAAAATGCAATACAGAAAAAAGTTATTACTCAAAGATACAGAACTTTCCCAGGTGTACAAGACAAAGTTGTCCCTTCCACATTCTCTCCCTTCTCCCTGGCCTGAAACCCACAAGTGAGGCTAGTGAGTGCCTCACTTGTGTTTCACTCTTGCTATTCTTCAAACTTGTCATGCAGGAAAACAAGCCAAAAGGAGGAGTTTGGATTCTAGATACCAGCAGCATATTTGTGATAACGATCTGCTGGTTCATGATGAATTTACTGCTAAACATCTGATGGGGCTTTAGGGAGAAAAGTGCTTGGATGTGTTAAATTCTTTTCACATTCTTCAGCTAAATGCTCAAACTTTCCATAAGCTTCTACCAAGGAAGATTTGTATTCTGGAATGTAGCAGGTTGTCAGATGTGTTTAGTTGGCATCTGTGGGGTTTTAGAAGATTGTAGTAGATGGAGGATACAGTTTTCTTCTTAGGAGGTTCTATACAGGAGAGGCACAAGTCTTTCATGCTGCTGCAGCCAATTTAATTCACTATCTGTCATGCAATCCAGTTTGTAATGAGATTGTTATACTATTAGTTTTATAGTGAATCATTGCCACAGGAATACACAATGTTCACAAGCTTTCCAAAGAATAATAAAATTAATTAAAGTCACTGCTACAGCAACTCCGTATACAAATATCAAACTAGGGCTTATGTAATTATAGAACACACCTTCTTATAGAGGGAAAATTGAAATGTCAAAACTGTGTCTTTGCAAAAAACAGAGTGGATATTTCAAAACTCACTCAAAAAAAAATCAATCAATATAAAGTATGATAGAGTGATCGCTTTTAACTAAGTCCCGAAAAGAAGTTTTTGCTTTTAAACTGCAGTATTTATTAATTTGCAATCCACTACAGCTAATGTATACAGTCTTAGTTCTCTGACATGGGCCGTGTTTTGCCATCTGGCTGCATTGGGAAGGACAGAAAGGCTTTAAAAACAAACCTTAATATCAGGGACTTGGTCACAAAGCATCAAAACCTCAACAGAAACCAATGAATGTTAAGCATACCTGCGGAAGAAGCAGCAAAGAATTTTTAGGTAAATAGTAACATATTGAACTCAATATCAATGAGGCAATCAAGGATCTGTCAAACTTAGACGTGTCATAAAAAGAAGCAGGGAAAGAAAATCAGATAACACTTGGGAGATGGTGCGAAAAGTTAATATGATGGTACTCCCTCTATTATTATACCTATTTCAACACTTATCGTGTCATGTTTCCATGCAAGTGTTCCATCTTTTGGGTGTTGTGATCTCTTCTTCTATCTGTGGGGCAAGACTCCTCGTATTAAATATGCTACTCTGACCATGCCTAAAGATTGCGGTGGATTGGAATTATCCAATTTATATTTTTGTCAGCCAAAGCAATTGGTATGAATGGAAGATGAGGTATCCACTGGAAAGCTTACTACTGATCCCTTTTTCCTCCCCTTCCCATCACCTCTCCTCTTGTTCCCTTTCCTTGTTCTCTCTGAATCCCCCATCCTCTCTTCCCTCTGTGCCTCTATCTTCCTCCATCTTTTATCCCTCAACCCCTACTGCTTACGATTTCTTCATTTCCCACCTCTATGATCTCTCCTCTTATTCCCAGATCGCTTCCAGGATTCCACAGTTTAATTATTCATGGAGTAAAACAATTTTTTTCTCTTATTAGTTCTAAATGTATTACCTAGTAACTTCAATGTGTGTGCTTTGGTCTTGATACTTTTTGAAAGAGTAAACAACTGATTAACGTTTACTCGTTCCATTCCACTCATTTTATAAACCTCTATCATATCCCCCCTCAGCCATCTCTTCTCCTGGTTGAAGAGTCCTAACCTCTTTAGCCTTTCCTCATAGGGGAATTGTTCCATCCCCTTTATCATTTTGGTCACCGTTCTCTGTACCTTTTCTAATTCTGCACACAATACTCAAGATGAGGTTGCACCATGGAATGATACAGAGGCATTATGATATTCAAGTTTCAAAGCTTGCTTGAACAGGAAAGTCTTTAAAGCTTTCTTAAAAGGTTTTCACATTCAGTGGAGCGAGTGAAGTCCAGCAGAGCATTCCAAGTGCATGGGCCTGCGACTGAGACTGCCCTATTTCTTGTAATGTCTAAGCGTGCAAGCTTGATTGATGGTACTTCTAATAGCATCCTGCTTTCAGACCTTAAGGAATGAGGGGGGCTTGTAAATTCTTAGAGTGTTTATCCTGCAATGAGTTCTCATGTATGATATGGTGAACCAGAGATGCTACTTTAAATTGTGCTCTAAAGGCGATGGGAAGCTAGGGTCAGAGAAATATGATCGCACATTGGAGTTAAAGTTAATATTTGTGCTGTGGCATTTTGTACCAACTACAAAGGGCATAAGGCATTCAAGGGAAGGCCTAAATAAAGTGCATTACAATAACTCAGCTTGCTCAAAATTCACGCTTGAAGAGCAGTGAGGAATGCACTAGGTTCTAAAAAAAAGGCAGCAATTATCTGATCATACAAAGCTTATAAAATGTAGACTTCACAACTGATTTTGTAACATACCTCTAGGAACTAGGGCAGAGAAATGTTGAATCATCATTGTGACATGAAAAGACTGACAATAGAGTGCTGTCTCTTTAAGAGCTGGGGGGTGGAAGGAGATTCAAAATTGGATTGTATTGAGCATGTGCAACAGATCACTGCTACAGTCTGAACAGAGTTTCTGCCCTGCTCTGAACTAATAAATATCTGTGCTGATTAAGGTGCTCTGAACTAATAAATATCTGTGCTGATTAAGGTTCTCTTTTCTGGAACCCTGCTGTGGACGACTTGGGAGTAATTGAACTGCGCCCTGTCAGGATTTGAAGCTTTTCTTTCGGATAGAGGCTGCTGTATTGTGGATTTGACAGTTGAAGCAAAGAGCAGTACTGACGCCATCTTCAGCTCTAAATTCAAATGGACACACAGTAGGGTACAATCTGGGACTTTGCTTGTTTAGAGACTGCTTAAGGTCGGGTGCTATTATCACATGCTGATTCTGGTTGAAATACTTAACATGAGTTTATGACAAAGTTAAGTTTTCTCTTGTACTATATACATGTGTTTATATGAAAAATGCAGATGCTTAGGAAGTGAACAGATTTATTTCAGTCATTCATCCCAGTAAAGATAAAACTGTTACTCACTAAAGAGCGTGTGGATTCATTTCTGATACTGGGCTGGGAATCAAAGTGCAGGTTTCAGATACAAGGAGTCATAAAGAAATTTGAACTTCAAGGGTTACAATTTGATATGAGGGATCTGAGATAAACTAGGGTCAGTTATGGCACCCAAATTGCATACCTGTAGGCTGACTTGAATGCTGTGGTTATCAAATTTGAGTCAACATATCCCCCCCTCAGCTGTCTCTTCTCCAAGCTGAACAGCCCTAACCTCTTTAGCCTTTCCTCATAGGGGAGCTATTCCATCCCCTTTATTATTTTAGTCACCCTTCTCTGTACCTTCTCCAGTGCAACAATATATTTTTTGAGATACGGTAACCAGAATTGTTCACAATACTCAAGGTGCGATCTCACCATGGTGCAATACAGAAGCAATATAACATTTTCCATTTTATTCACCAGTCTTCCTAATAATTCCTAATATTCTGTTTTGCTTTTTTGACTGCCGCAGCACACTGAGCCGATGATTTCAATGTATTACCCACTATGATGCCTAGATCTTTTTCCTGGGTGGTAGCTCCTAATATGGAACCTAACATTGTGTAACTACAGCATGGGTTATTTGTCCCTATTTTCATCATTTTATCAAAGTTTCCCTTTTGAAAATTGTTCGAGCTGTAGATTTACATATTGTTCCCCTTCCAGTCATTAGTTCAAATGTAATCATGTTATGATCACTATTGCCAAGTGGCCCTCACCACTTTTACCTCTCTCACCAAATCCTGCGTTCCACTAAGAATTAGATCTAAAATAGCTCCCTCTCTCATTGGTTCCTGGACCAATTGCTCCATGAAGCAGTCATTTATTACATCCAGAAACTGTCTCTAGCATGTCCTGATGTTACATTTACCCAGTCAATATTGGGGTAATTGAAATCTCCCATTATTACTGCACTGCCAAATTGGTTAGCTTCCATGATTTCTTTTAGCATTTTCATCATCTGTCTGACCATTTTGGCCAGGTGGACGGTAGTATACTCCTATCACTATACTCTTTCCCATCACACATGAGATTTCTACCCATATAGATTCTACTGAGCATTTAGTCTCTTTATGATCTTTATATTGTTGGACTCTATACCCTTCCAGACATAAAGTGCCACACACTCACCAAGTTGATCCTCCCTGTCATTGCGATATAATTTGTGCCCTGATATAGCAATGTCCCATTGGTTATCCTTCTTCCACCAGGTCTCTGGAATGCCAATTATGTCTATCTCATCATTAACTGCTATACACGCTAACTCTCCCATCTTAATTCTTAGACTTCTGGCGTTGGCATACAGACATTTCAAAGTGCGTTTTTTTGTTTGTATTAACAACCTGCTTTTCAGTTGAAAGGGATAATTTGGAATTCTTTAGCTCAGGTGATTCTTTACTTATAGGCACATGGACTGTGTTTGCTTTTATTGGAACCTCTCTGTTGGGATGTCTTAACTCTCCTATTTTAATAAGTAACCTTCAAAGATACATTCCTCTGAACCATGCACTGCTGAGTGACTGTCGGCTTTCCCCCTTGTTCTAGTTTAAAAGCTGCTCTATCTCCTTTTTAAAAGTTAGCGCCAGCGGCCTGGTTCCACTCTGGTTAAGAAGGAGCCTGTCCTTTCGGTTGTATAGGAAGATGCTAGCTCATCAAAATGGTTGAAAGTTAAAAGGGACAGTATAGTGCACACCTCTTAAGAACTACAGATTTCTGCAGAAAACTGTAAATTCACAGGTGTTATATGTAAAGCAATAGTGTTTGCTGGCATTGTCACCGTGTTTGCTGGAATCTGTAATATGTTTGTGTGCCTGGCAATTTTTGTGCTGCTTTGGGCTTCTGACTCAGTTGGAACCAGCGTTTATTGCACTACAAAGCCATGAGCTTTTATTTACGTGGGGGGTGTTACGGTTCTGGCTGCAAGTGCTGCGACCAGACCCTTACCTCCGTGCTCCTGGACCTGTTCCTGCTTCTGTTGGCCTGGTTCGCGGCCTGTTCGGTGGCGTCCCCGCGAGGGCCACACCGCCAGGAAGCCTCCCATGGATGCCCTGCCTCTAGGCACGCGCCACTTGGGTGCTTTTCTAGGCCGTTTCCTGCCAGTGGTGACTCCGCCCAGTTCCTGACGTCAGATGCTGCGGCCTTGATAAGCCGGCCGCGGACAATCAGTCTTTGCCTTGCAACGGGCTTACCTACCAGTTCCCTGTTGCTCCGTGCCCCGGAGTGAGCTGCCTTGGTGCTCGCTCTGTTCCTGCTTGCCTGCTACAGTATCTGCTTGGTTCCGACTTGCCAGCTACATTACCTGCTTGGTTCCTGCTTGCCTGCTACAGTTCCTGCCTGGTTCCAGTACCCGAGTCTTGCTACAGTTCCTGCCTGGTTCCAGTTCTCGAGTCTTGCTACAGTTCTTGTCTGGTTCCAGTTCCCGAGTCCTGCCACAGTTCCTGCCTGGTTCCAGTTCTCGAGTCTTGCTACAGTTCTTGTCTGGTTCCAGTTCCTGAGTCTTGCTACAGTTCCTGCCTGGGTCCAGTTCCCGAGTCTTGCTATAGTTCCTGCCTGGTTCCAGTACCCGAGTCCTGCCACAGTTCCTGCCTGGTTCCAGTATCCAAGTCTTGCTACAGTTCCTGCCTACTGTTCTAGTCTGGTTCCAGCTCTCAGTCCTGCTCATCAGCCTGCCCGCTCCAGTCTCAAGATCATCAACCCGCCTAAGTCCCAGCGGCCGGGCTCCTACAGGCTCCTCCCGAGGGGGGCACCAGCTTCCAGGGTGAAGAGCACCTCTACGTCCTGCCTGAACATCTGCCTCCCGGCCTGCGGGGTACCAGAGACATTGAACACCTTTCCCAGTCTCCTGCAGGTCGGCCCAAGGGTCCACTAAACTGAGACTCCATAACAGGGGGAGGGAAATATTTCCTCCTCTTCCCCCCCCCCCCCCCCCAATTTAATTCAATCAAATGCAGGTTTTCTACACAGCACTACCACTGAGCTACCAGACTAGCCTTAGCTACTCTGAGTTAATGGTCTGCCCCGTGCCACCATGCAGATAAATGGGTAAAAATAAATAGGAATGGGCCACCTCCTGGGAAGGACAGACATTGAATTGGAAGGCACTACCAAGCCTGGAAATGGGAGAGTTGATTAAGACTTGATGTTTTAGTTTGTAACTATTTTGAGCTCCCATATATAGTAAGTGTAATAAGGGAAGAGGTTTGCCATGCCCTGTCCTCTGCTAAGATATTTCTGGTGACAGAAGCCTAGTCATTAATTACTGTTTAAAAAAAAAGACCCTACAATCCCATGAAACAATTAAGCTTTTGACACTCTATAATTACAATTGCTTTTATTTGCCTTTCTTTCATTTTTAGGATATGTTGTCCTGTATCTTCATTAGATGATTAAGAATGGCTTGTGCTTTGGAAGAATGACCGTATGATTCTTTGGGGATGTTTATTGTGTGGGCTGCTGAAGAAACACCCAGCTGCCTCCATGCCCACTGGCTCTGCCTATATTTTCCAAACCAGAAGCAAGACTTAGGATCTTATGCCTTCTTATCATAAAAGTACTCAAATAGATGTGGGCTCAGTTTCCCAGAACAGCTGGTTGCTTGTCTGGTACATATTGTAAACACGTTTCCCATAACATAAGTACTGTTTGGCTAAAGACTTAAAGAGTAAAGATACCATCAAGTACCCTGTGGCCTCAGAAGTTTTCCTTTTGCAAGCACATTAGGCCTTTCTTCGCTGCCCCTCCCTCCCCAGTGACTCAGAAGCTGTGCATCTCATGCAACTCACAGAAGTCAAACTGTATGGCGAGGGCGTCTTCTAAAAGTGAACTTCTTTACCATCCAAGACGTTGGTTGCCTCTGTGGATGTGTGTGTGACACTATAACACTTACTTTCAAACCAAAATAAATGATTTTGCAGTGTATGCATTGTTAGCAGCATAAAATGGGTTTTCACTGGTTCAGATCTTAATTTTCTGTGTTTACATGGCCACATAGAAATATCTGCTATGAAGTCAGGTAACCAAAGACCCATCTGTTCTGCCTATTTTCCCTTTCTACTACAACATTAGGATCCCTGCTTTAACCCTCATTTCCCCACAACTAAGGATCTTTTGTGCTTATTCCATTTTTTCAAAGTCTGGTTTTACCCCCTCTCTGGGGAGTTCTTCTATGCATCCATCGAAGAAATGCTTTCTCTGTTTACTCCCAAGTCTCTCCCCCTCCAGTCTTTATAACATATTTTTTAAATATATTGTTTATTTAATACACCTATAAACTGCTTCACCAGAAGTCGTGTTCAAACTTAAACTGATATAATATAAAACACAAACATATTGTGCAAAAGGAGACGTAGCCTGGTGGTTAGAGCCAGCAGCCTGCAAGCCAGGGTTCAAATCCCACTGCTGCTCCTTGTGACCTTGGACAAGTCCCTTCACTCTTCCTTGCCTCAGGTGTACCCTTAAATTGTAAGCTTTCTGGGGCTAGGGAAATACGTACAGTACCTGAATGTAATCCTTTGAAGTGCCTGAAAGTCAGAATATAAATCAAATAAATAAAAACCAGCAAGACACAATGACTTAAACTGAAGCAAGGTTCAGGAAGAAAAGGTGCTTGTACCATGCTAGAGCTAAAAAAACAAAAACAGCCAAATAATCCCAGAAAGAACCATGGAGCCATCCATCCAAAACTTAGGATCCTTCTGCAGCCTAGTCCCTACTGCAGAACATCCGTCAACTGCTCTTCTTCCCAGTAAAAAAGCAGAGCATCACCCATCTCCCAAAACCATCCAGCACTATGAATCCCATAATCAGACACATTGGACATCTAAGGGGCTGGAAAAATCAAGGTCTTTAGCTTTTTCCTGAATGTGTGAGAGTTTGTTTCCATTTGTATTTTATGCACTATTTATGCTCATTCACTGACATCACTTTCAGTAATAATTCTCCAGTTCAAAGGAGTTTACAGATGAAAACACTTTCTAGAGAAAGTGATTTACTTGTCCCTGACACACTTATTTTGTCTAGTTGCTGAAAATATAGTCTGCCTTTTTGCTGAGAAGTTAATTTCAGAGAGAAAAAAAAGATGTGCAAACAGCAGTTATGACTCTCCAGCACCCTTTATGTGCTGCTCCTATGCAAATCTCATTTGTTTATTTTATGTATTTATTCCATTTTATATTCTGCGGTTTCAATAAAATTCAATGTGGAGCACAAAACGTGCATGCATGGAAACAACATAATACATGATGAGCATAAAAATAATTTCATAATACATGACAAGCATAAATATATAATTTCATAATAAAATAAATCTTATAAAACTAAATCTAAACATGCCGACCAATACAGCACCCTCTCTAATCTGAAAATGCCTGAGCAAATAAGACTGCCTTCAATTTTTTGCAAAACATTCCTTTTATTTCACACCTCGGTAGGTAAAGTGTTCCACACAGGTGGAGCAGCAATAGAAAATACTTTTGTTCTTGTATCTTGCAAGTAAAATTGAGTAAATGTGAGAATTACTAAGCACCTTTGAAAGGCAGATTTTATTTAATTAATTTATTTATTTATTTAAAGCTTTTCTATACCGGCATTCATGATACAATCATATCATGCCGGTTTACAAAAACAGGGGGGTGCAAAACCTTTGTTCTTTTTAACCAGTGCAGAGGAAGTAAAAAGTTACAATATAACAAGGTTGTTGAAACTGGGGGAGGAAGAAGACAAGAAAAGACAAGAATAGATATAAATCTTTACAGAGGTAGATTATTTACATTGTGCAGTAATGTCTCTTGATCTACCACTGCAATCTATTAGCCAAACAAATGTTAGTCAAAAAACATAGCTTTATAAGTTAGGATAAGAACTTTAAACTGCACCCTCTGAGTTATCGGAAACCAGTGAAGAAGTTTCATACTTGCTGTTAAACTCATACCCCAAAACCCGAACGCACCGCAGCATTTTGTACTAATTGTAGTATTTGAATTAAATACTTTGGTTACACCAAGTATAATGAATTGCAATAATCCAAATTGGTTGTGCAGGCATTAGTGATTAGCAATCTAAAATCCTGAATAGATAAAACGTTCCTTAGTGGTCTAAGAAGATGCAACTTAAAAAAAAAAAAAAAAAAAAAAGCAGAATGAGCTACCCTTTTTACCTGAGTTTTCAATAACAAATGTGACTCCATTAAAACACCCAGGATCCGTGCTTCTCGTACTGAGCACCCTAGCAGGATTACCAATTATTCACATTTAAATTGATTTTGTGTTATAGTGAAGAGCTAAGGCATTCAGTTCCATCCAGCCCCTAATTGAAGCAAAACATAGTTTTAAACTATCTACAGGAAACTCACCTGAATATAGGCATATAAAACTGAACATAAATCTTATAAATTAGGCCAGTTGATGCTAAAACATTTCCCAAAGACTGCGAATAAATATTAAAAGGTGACAGTGCCAAGCCCTGAGGCACTTCAGAAGCATTCAAGTACCAATATGAACATTTAACATTAAAAGCAACCCGTTGTCTATTCTTCTTTAAATAAGACTCAAGCCCATTTAAAACTATGCTACCAATTCCGCTAGACTTTAACTTCACTAATAGCCTCGAATAACCAAACACTCAAAATAAATAAAAATAAAAAAAATGTTGAGGTGATATCTAACTGAATAAAAATTCCAGACTTCTTATACTCTAAACGGCAATGTACATCATCCAGTAATGAAAGTAGTAAAGTTTCCATTCCTCAATCCTTTCTTAATCCAAATTACTCCTTGGCTAAAATCTTTCTCTCTTCCAAAAACTCATTGAACTCAACACTGTCTCCAATACCTTGCTGACAGAGCAAAGGTTAGAAATAGGGATGTAGTTAATGTATTTCTAGATATTGAAGAGTCTGTCACAATAGGTCTATTAACAGGCAGCTGCCTTCAAGGCACTGTTCCTTCATGTGCAGAGTGTCTATCTCTACCAACACTTCACCAGCCATATTCTTTACAATCCAAAATGGATAAGGGTCTAAGGGACTATTAGTTAAATAAATCTGAGCTAAAATGATCTTTTAAAGGTCGACTTGTCAAATAGGAAAATTGATCCCATAAGACTATTCCACTGTCCTCACTGTATTGATTCTGACATGATCGAACTTCCTGACCATCTTTTCATGGAAAAAAATTGCAACTCATCACAAGTAGAGACACCACCTACAGCTGACACATGGTGGCTTGTCATATTTTTAAATAGAGAAAAATAATCCTCATGGCTTATTTAAAAGATTTTGTCAAACCGCCAGCATATAAAGTACCCTTTTGGTGTCAGCTAAGCTCGCCTGATACTGAGATATGGCATTATCGTAGGTAGCCCTATGTTGGGTTTTTTTTGTTTTTTTTTATCCCACCACTTTTTCTCTGCTCTTTGAAGAGCTTTTTTCAAGGCAGTGAGATCTCTAGAATACCATAGATCATTGCAACGATGTCATCTCCTACAAAGAACTTGCTCAGGTGTAACTGTATTGTGATCTGTCGTCTGCACGCTTACCTATGACTGTCAGTATTACATCGCTCTATCAGCTTTCTGTCTCACCCCCTGTTCGTGAGCTGTTCTGAACTGATGGATATGAACAGCAGCACGAGCATTTCCACGACTTTACCCATCTCTTGGCTGAAACAAAGAATATTTATTTATCTTTATAACACAGGTGCAAACTGTTCTGCAAGTCTCTGGAATAAACTAATAATTAACCGAAAGCAGTTTTTGAAGGTGACCTGACTGTGATTTCAGTGCAGTCACCATAACAGCAAGATGCACTTCCCTGCTGCTGTGTCACTCACCTCCTTTTAATGAAATGAGCATTATGTGCCATGAAGCGAGTTACAGATCATTCATGGAGAATAGTAATTAACCAGTGTTGTTATACATCAGAATGAAATATGACCAGAACTGGCTGGAATGGTTCAGTATTTGCCTGGTGCTTACTTTGAAAAGAAGGCATGGTGATGTGATAATCCAGATAAATGTACCTTAGACTGAGTTATCAGAATGTAATAAGCTGTTATGTAGCTGATGCTATTAGTGTGTTTCTACATTAAATATTCGTGCTTAGTCACAAGATGCAATAGTGAAATTTTATTTAAAATATTTAAATAGCACCATTCATGTCTACAGCACTGTTCAAGATAGCTGATATGATTGCGCTGTCCCTATTCCCAAGGACTGGGTGTACATACTGTGCATTTGCACGGGGTGGCACACCCGGGGGGGGGGGGGGGGGAGGGATGATGAGCCGGCTGCAACAGAAGAGACCTCGGGGCCACTGCAATAGTGTCCAAGGAGGGAGAGTGGGGGGACCAGTGTCCTGAGGCGCTGGACCATAGGTGCCACTGGTGGATCCCATCAACAGGAAGACAAGCCGTGAGGCCGCCAGTGGATCTCATTCCACTGGCGGCAGAGCAAGATGCGTGCCCTTCCTATCTTGTCTGCTGTCTGCTGTTCCCGCTAAGCCGCATGCGTGCATGGCAGCGCCCAGCAGGAAGATCAGCGAGGCGCCCACCAAAGCCTGAAGAAACCTCTAAATTTCCAGGTGCTCCTCTTCCTTCTTGCCTGTGCAGCCCCAGAAGAAAAACGATGCACGAGATCAGCATGGAGGAACTGGAAGCCCGCAAATTTTTAATACCATGGGGCCTGCACAGAGGAGCCAGCAGAACGGACTTCAGTGCCAGTAGCAGCGTTTAGCACCTCCCCAATAGCCATGTGTCAGCAGTGACAGCGGCAGCAGAGGAATGAGAGAGGCTTCAAAGCTGCTGGCAAAAGAAAGAGAGGGGTCTGCCTTCAGTGTGTGCATGTGTATGAATGGGAGTCTGCCAGGGGTGGGGGTGAATGTATGGGTGCCTTCCTAGTGCCTACCTGTGTGTGTGTGTGAGTGAATACATGTTTGCATGCCTGGGTGGGGATGGGGGTGGTGTGAGAATGAATGGGAGCCTGCCTGGGGGTCTGTGTGTGTGAGAGAGAATGAATGGAAGCTTGCTTGGGTGGGTGTGTATGTGAGGGAGCCAGTGAGAGTGTGTGTGTATGAGAGAATCTGGGGGAGTAAGAGCTTGTGTGTGGGGGATGGGGGGGAAGAGGGTCTGAGAGCCTGTGCATGAGAGTGTGTCTGTGAGAGAGAGGGGTGGTGGATGTGTATAAGAGCTGAAGTAAGTTGTGCGCAGCGGCCCAGTGGCAAATGGTCGCTGTGCCGGAAGCCTCTGACCCCGCGCCCCCCCCCCCCCCCCCGGACCACCCGGCCCCTTTTTGCAAGCCCCAGGACTTACACGCGTCCTGGGGCTTTTTGCACATCGCCTAGTCTTTTGAAAATAGGCCCAGCGCGCGTAACCTTTTGAAAATTCGGCCCAAAGTTTGTCTGCCGCCTAACTCCCTAATCTTCGACAATCTAAGATTGACTGGAAATCAAGAATTCCCAGATATGGACAGCAGGGGCATTTTTTAAAAATCCTTATTAATTTTAATTATTGGTTGTTATTTAATGTGTCTGCTGTTTTGAAATATTTTATTAGTGCTTGGAAGTTTTTAAAAAATGTATATGACTTTAACAGATGTTATTCTATTTGTCAGTTTTGAAATATTTATTTTATCAGTATGGTTTTACTATTATTATTGATGCTTTATGTTTCTTGATTGTATTGTTTTATGAGGAATGTGGTTCTGTTTTTCCATTGTTACACACAAGAGTCTGGCTTCTTGGGGTTTCCATTTCAGTTTTTATCTGCATATTGCTGGTGTTATGAACCCTCCTGTAGCTGGGCTACGGGAGGCTTCTTACCTCTTCCTGGAGGCCGCTCCAAGCCAGGGTCTCACCTGCGAACTGTCTAGGATTTGCTCCAGGGCCTGGGAGGCCTCGATGTCCATGGGGCCTGCCTGAGGCTGCTTGTGTTTGCATGGACTTCCTGGTTTGAGCCACGCCCTTCCCTAGGGGACGGCCCGCAGCACTTCTCCGTAGTTATAGGACCAGCTAGGTGTGGGCCTGCCAAACTCCTCCCAGGGAGTCGCTGGTCTGCAGCCCTATAAAAGGACTTCAACTTCATTCTGTCTTTGCCTTGCATCATCGTGACTTCCCTCTGGAGGCTCCCGCCTGCCAGAGCCTTGTAAGATCTTCTGTTCTTCGTGGAGCTCCTCGTCTCTGCTTTTATACCACGTCTTCGTGTCTTGATGTTTTGCCTAAGGTCCCTGACCATGTCCTGATGTTCCGCCATGGTCTTCCTCATCCTATTGTGTCTGCCTGCCAGGATGTTCTTCCCTGCGTCTTCGTCATGAGCTCTGGGCCTTCTGACCTGTTGAGCCTAGGAGTGGCCAACAGGTGGGATCCGTCCCTGCGCCCTGGAGCGTCTGTTCCCGCCAGCCTTGGGGGAAGCTTCAGATGACACCGGCTTCGTCATTGGAGTTCCTCCTTGCCTGGGTCTGCCCTAAGCTCATCCCGTTCTCAGTAGTGGGACAGGGTGGTCCGTGACCAGCCCATTGGGTCCGCCCGATAAGGTGGGCTGTGAAGGGTGCCCTGAGAGACAGTGCCAGTGTCCTCCTGCCTTATGTCTTGTCTTGTTTGGATCAAGTAGCTTGTCATGCTTGTGATGCCGTCGCATCAGCCCAGTCTTGTCAGAGATGCCGTCGCATCATTCATAGTTCCTGTCTACGTGTCAAGGCCTCCGTCTGCCCTCAACCTCAGGCCAGGCCTGCTGCTCCAATGCTGATCAAGCGACAGGTCCGAAAGGGCTCGGAACAGTTGGAGGACCGTTCCCCTACCAACATCACATGTTGGCTCTGGGAGCTTGCAGGCCTGGCAGAGGGTAAGACCGTGTTCAGACATGTGGCGCCACCGTCAACCCTCGGCTCAGCCCTGAAGGTCTGGGCCCAGGCTGAGGCCCAAGGGCACACTAAACACCCCCGTTCTCAACAGCTGGTTCTAATTTGTGATCCTTTATTCTGTATTTGGTGAGGGTCTGTCTCTGCTCTGCACGTGTGACCAAGGTGAGAGATTCTGCTAGCGTGTAGTGTCTGTGTAGGGATCTATAGCAATCAGGTTTGTTTGTTTCCCTGGTAGGTGCTATATTGGTATTCTGGGACCCAGTGTAATATTTGCCTGTGCTTTTTCCCAGGTAGGGTTCTTGTTTTGAGTCTTTGGTGTTACTGCTGTTATATAGGTTTGCTGTATAGATTTTCAGTGTCTTTTTTTGTGGGGTTTTGTGTTAGTTCAAAAACTGGCAGTGGAAGGTGTTTGTGCTGCTACTACTGTGAGGTGACACCAGAATTTGAAAATATATTTTTGTATGATGAGCTCTAAGGGAAACATCCAAGCTTCATTGTTTGGGGGAATTTCAGTGGATGCACAGAGTTACAGAACTGGAGGTGCAGGATTTATATTCAAATTCTGTCCCTTCCTGTATATATTCCAGACTTCACTCTCATAGCCATATAGAATTAGTTGAATGAGGCTATCAAATAATTTTAATAGTAGTTTTACTAGAAGGATGAAACTAGCCAGCTTTTTAAAATTATGCGGAAGACCCTTGAGACTTTCTTATTGAGACTTTTTTTGTAGGCAGTTTTAAAGCAGGGGGCCATGCTATGGAGATGTGTGTGATATGAGGAAATGTACAGTTCTAGTTTCACCATCTCAAAAAAGATAAGAGTGGAACTAGAAATGGTACGGAGAATGTGACCAGAAGAATAAAGGGGATGGAACAGCTTCCTTATGAAGAAAGATTAAACAGGTTAGGACTCTTTATCTTGGAGAAGAGAGGATAGGGAGGGGATATGATAGAGGTTTATAAAATCATGAGTGGTGTGAAACAAGTTAATAGGGAATGATTATTTACTCTTACATACTGTGCTAGGACTAGAGAACATTCTGACACTAACAGCAGATTTAAAACAAATTTAACATAGTACTTTTTCAAGCTAAGCACGATTAAACTGGATTTTGTTGCCAGAGAATATAGTCAAGGTCAGTAGTAAGTTAGATTTAAAAAATGTTTGGAAAGGTTTCTGGAGGAGTGCGCCAGGTAGGCTCTGGGATTGTCATGTCTTACTTCTAGGGGTCAGCAACAGGGAATAGATCGCCTCACTAAGATCTGCTGGGGACTTCCAAGTGCCCTGGCTTGGCCACTGATGGAACCAGGATGTTGAGCTTGATGGAGACTATTCCCATTGATTCCACAGAATCAAAAATGAATGAACAACCACTCATGTCAAGGCTTTTTTGATTGGTGCTGGCCAAATGCAAGTTATTAGGCCAATGAAGATGCTGTCTGTGAATAGTTACACTGAGTTTATGAAAAATCTTTCTTCACAGTGCCAACAAGTGCAAACCCCAAACACCTCAACCAAGCATACATCAAGTCAAAAGGACTCAAAGAAAGTCAATCCAGTCAAGCTCTCTTGATTCATTCCACATAGAAATATAGTATTCAAATGGAATTTCCATTTCTGTTTTGGCTGTATCAAAGTGCAATTATGACCTCCCATGCACCAATTCATTTTGGCTTGGTCAGTCACAGTGAAATGCTGATCTTTGAAATGATGCCCTGCCATCAAACACTGCTGCACCAAGGAAGCTTCAATCTGAGTTGCCTGTTGACAGCTTTGATGCTTAGTGAGATGGATAAAGACAAGCCTGGTCCTGATGGCATTAATCTCTTTATAGCTCCTAAATATGTAGAGTCATAAATTGTTTTAACTTCCTTCCTAAGTTGTCATATTTAATCACAGTTCTACCCAATATTAATTTATTCAGGATTACGTGCATCCATCAGCTACTCCTATCCGGTCTTCCTTATCATCACCTTTTTCTCCCTCTCATAATTCCTCGCACGTTAAAGCAAGCAAACAAACCTTAATCAATGTAACTACTAGAAGGGCCCCCAAACACATCTATCTTTCCTCACTTATCTATTCTCTAAATCTATTAAAGACTTCTAATACAAACAGCAGTGATGCAATCCAGCCAGTATTTACTTTATCCTCAAAGTCAGACACCATCATTCAGAGCTGGTTTGGTTGGATCTAATGCCGGAAGCTAATTAACATATATTCAGCCATGAATCTAACAAAACAACTATCCTCCGTAACCTGTTGGTGGCCTTTATTAGTACATATTGAAGTGGACTAAGTGACCACATTACTTTATCCCATCTGCTGCAGAATTTCCTGTCGGGAGGCACCGAAAGCCTGCTTGTCTCCCCTTTGCCAGCACACATTAAACATATGCATTCCAGCTTATTTTATTTACTGCCTGCTGGCTTCAGACCAAACTTGTGTCTTTTATGGCCCATGTCTGAATAGAGCTAATGGCACAATCTAGCCCTTAATTACCAGCACTCTACTTTTCTGAACACATTCCAAGCACATGGAAATATACTGGTGCTACAAAATCACGTGTTAACTCACCCTTAGCAAGCTAGGGGGGGGGGGGGGTCTGTCTATCAATCTGTGATATGCACTAACGGGCAATGCTCCCTGCGGTTCCCATTACTTGTGATGGGGACTATTTACTAATAAGGCATGTTAATGCGTGTTACGCATGGGTGGATAAATAGTCCGCCCCCTCCCCCCCCCCTCCGGACCAGGACTGGTCTGGATGCCCAGATGCCTTATGAGTAGTTCTGGTTCTAGCAGTGTTCAGGGACATGCCTGAGGCCCCCAGAGAGAGAAGCTGCACCAGCTTCCCACCCTCATCACACCTGACTCGCGGACTTGGCAACGGTGTGTCATTCGGGAATATCAGTACTTTCTCAGTCTCACTGCTCTTTGCTGCTTTCCAGAAGTCAAGCTTTAGAAAGAAGTTGCACACTCTTGGTCCCTTTTCCTTTTCTTTCCTTTCAGTTTTCCCTTCCTTCATTCTTGGCTACAAAAAAGAGAAACATAGCAACACAGTACACTTATTAATTTATTAACGTTTGTGTGCCACTTCAGTCATGCATGATGCTTGGAGCAGCTTAGAACAGCAGTAAAATAGAACAAAACACAAAAATAACAAAATTAAACTTAAAAACCCATCACCAGCCTACTCCCTCCAGACCATCCTCAGCCCTACAGGCCTCCATAGAGCACATACTTTGGAGAGAGAGAAGATCCTCAAGCACAATATGGTGCAATCAGAGAGCAAGGAAATGTGGTAGAAAGATACAGAAATGGTCCCTACTGTATTGGACATCACCAGTCTGATTAAAAAGAACTTCCAGGCACATATAGACAGGTTACCTATGCACATAACACCCTATGAACTCCAGAAGGAAACTCTCTTTGGCACAATACAGGTATTAAGAAGAGCATTAGCAGTGAATTTGAGAGATTGATAAATCAAACTCAATATACTCTGGCTTATGAGTGACGTTCATTTCTGTCAAGGTATACACAAACTTAGGGGGTCATTTTCAATAGCTTTCGCACGTGATGGGTGATCAGGGTGAAGTCGGCCCTGGAAGAAGAGTCGGGGCAGCACCGGGGCCTAAGCTGCGGAGACATCGCTGGCGGCGAAAGGTAAGGACCCTTATTGCCGCCAGTTTTGCGCCAAATAACTACACCTTTAGTTATTCGGTGTGAAAGCCGACAGCCAGCGCACCACAGTGGTGTGTGATGGCTGCCGGCTTTCACAGGCCCGCCCCCCCCCCACCTCCCTGAGTCACACTGCTAGTAACACCCCCTCAAAGAAAACTCCATTTACCACAAAAAAAGGCCCAGTTTTATGTGCTATGAAACTTAATGGATTTTACTGATGAAATTTCAAGCTGTTCAGACTGCAAGGCCAGAGTCCTTCTTGAAGACTCATATGGAAATAGTCTATCACTCAAATAGCATGGGGCAAAGCTATGCAAAGACTTAAAAAACAGAACTCAAAGTTTAAAATGAGCTCAGACTAAAATAGGCAGCAAATGAAAGGCCATTAAAGTTGGAATAATATATGTTCAGTCTGTTTTGATCCCTGTAAAGGGATGTACACTTTAAAACCCTGGAATTACTTTAAAGGCCAGGGCTAGGCATCTGTCCTGGTCCACATTAAAACCCAGCCAGAATGGGTTCTCAGCCCATCGGGTGTTCCTCAGGCCAGGGGAATAAATATCTAGGTTCAGAGAGGAACAAGGAGGCCCAGGACTAGCGGAGAAAGCAGCAGATAGTATGCCAAGACTGTATATGTCGGAATGCTTTATTTTTGAGACAGGTCTGCTGAGGTAAGCAGGATTCTGGGGTTTGTTTGTTTGTTAATAATAAAAGTATTTCCTTTTGTAGAAAAGGCTGGAGTCCAGAGTATTTTTTCTGTCCTCCAATGCCACCCCACACTATCATGATCCCATAAACAAGTGTGCCACACAATTCTGTGCAACTTGAAGGCATTGAGTCAATCTCGTCAGAAGCCCTACATAAAGAGCATTGCAGTAGTCTATTTTGGACAGTACTGACGTTTGCACAATCATTCTAAAATCTTCTACTGCTAAACAATTTTGAATGTTTAATTTTGTGTGCCACACAGATCGACAAGTTTGGATGTTGTGGATTATAAGTGTAGCAAATAAATAAATCAATAAATGTAACTTAGCTCATGCAGAAAAAAATGGCTACTCTGAAACACAAAGGCCACCTGAGCTTTCAAATTCAGCGATGAATCAATACAAACGCCCAGCAGGCGAACACCTGCTGAGACTGGCATGTCCACACCACATTGCTTAACTATCAGCACTGCAAACACAATGACGGCAGCAGAAGACCAAAATGGCACATCCAGTCTGCCCAGTTTAGATTCATCCTCTTTTGGCAGAAGTGCATATAAAATTCCCAAATGCAACCCACCATCAACTTCCCCCCCGTGAAGGGGGTTGAATTACGACAAGTTTGAAACTTGTGAGCAGTAGCACCAATGATAAAGGTTTCAAGCCTGGTTACTGTCCATTTGCACATCTTTCACATACATACATAATTCAATCAACTTAAAAAATGCATCTAAATTGGAAAGTGTAACTCACATTTACCTTCCTCGTGGTTAGATCCAATATGGCTGAGTAGCATGCCGGCTACAAACTCTTAAGGAGTTATCCTGGGAAATTTAAATATTAAAAAGTGAGCTGTTTTGTAGGTGGCTGTGATTGCCCAGGGAGGTGGGGGCTGGTAGAGAAGCACATATTTTTAAGTAGCTGGAGATAGTATCCTATAATAATTTTTATAGTGTTGCTGGAGTTTTCCCCCATATGTACTGACAGAAATAAATCAAAGGGTTTCCCTATATCTGCAAATAAAGGAACTATTAGAAATATTTCTTCTCCAAAATATTTGGTAGATATATAAATGAACAGTCCCTAGGGAAGATGGTGAAGGCAACAAAAAAAAACAAAAAAAAGTAACAATTCAAGAAAGCCCGGGCTAAGCACAGAGGATCCTTAGCTGTGGGGAAGTGAGGAATAAAGCCTGGAATAAGCACAGAGGATCCTTGAGTGAGGGTAAAGCCTGGAATAAGCACAGAGGATCCTTAGCTGTGGGGAAGTGAGGAATAAAGCCTGGAATAAGCACAGAGGATCCTTGAGTGAGGGTAAAGCCTGGAATAAGCACAGAGGATCCTTAGCTGTAGGGGAGTGAGGGTAAAGCCTGGGATAAGCACAGATGATCCTTAGCTGTGTGGAAGTGAGGGGTAAAGCCTGGGAAAAGCACAGAGGATCCTTAGCTGTAGGGGAGTGAGGGTAAAGCCTGGGATAAGCACAGAGGATCCTTAGCTGTGGGGAAGTGAGGGATAAAGGCTGGGATAAGTACAGAGAATCCTTAGCTGTGGGGAAGTGAGGGGTAAAGCCTGGGAAAAGCACAGAGGATCCTTAGCTGGGGGAGTGAGGGGTAAAGCCTGGAATAAGCACAGGGGATCCTTAGCTGTGGGAAAGTGAGGGGTAAAGCCTGGGATAAGCATAGAAGATCCTTAGCTGTGGGAAAGTGAGGGGTAAAGCCTGGGATAAGCACAGAGAATCCTTAGCTGGGGGAGTGAGGGGTAAAGCCTGGGATAAGCACAGAGGATCCTTAGCTGTGGGAAAGTGAGGGGTAAAGCCTGGGATAAGCACAGAGGATCCTTAGCTGGGGGAGTGAGGGGTAAAGCCTGGAATAAGCATAGAGGATCCTTAGCTGTGGGGAAGTGATGAGTAAAAGCCTGGAATAGGCACCGAGGATCCTTAGCTGTGGGGAAGTGATGGGTAAAAGCCTGGAATAGGCACTGAGGATCCTTAGCTGTGGGGAAGTGAGGGTATAGCCTGGGATACGCACATAGGATTATTAGCTGTGGGGAAGTGAAGTGAAAGCCGGAGATGGATTGGGCATTGCAGCAGGAATGAAGCTGAGCAGTCTGAACGGGCTTTTTAATCTTTCTTTCTTTCTTTCTTTCTTTATTTATTTATTTAAATTCTTTTGATATACCGATACTCAAGACTAGGGTCTTATCGTACCGGTTTACAGTGAAACAAGGGGTAACCAATTAACTAGAAAGGTAAAGTTACAATGAACAGGGATTTACAGAGTGGGAGAGCTGAGAGCAAAAGAATAGGATTAACATCACAAAGTTTAACCTAACAATATTTAACATAACAAGGTTTAACATAACAAAGTTTTTAGACCCAGAATGTAGCAAGCTTTGACAATGGCTTAGGGGCGGATTTTAAGAGCCCTGCTCGCATAAATCCGCCCGGATTTACGCGAGCAGGGCCCTGCGCGCCGGTGCGCCTATTTTACATAGGCCTACCGGCGCGCGCAGAGCCCCGGGACTCGCGTAAGTCCCGGGGTTTTCCGAGGGGGGCGTGTCGGGGGGGCGGGCCCGATCCGCGCTACGTTTTCGGGGCGGGACGTAGCGTTTCGGGGGCGGGTCCGAGGGCGTGGTTACGGCCCGGGGCAGTCAGGGGGCGTGGCTGCGCCCTCCGGACCCACCCCCAGGTCGCGTCCCGGCGCGCTAGCAGCCCGCTGGCGCGCGGGGATTTACGTCTCCCTCCGGGAGGCGTAAATCCCCCAACAAAGTTAAGGGGGGGGGTTAGATAGAGGAAGGGAGGGGAAGGTGAGGGGAGGGCAAAAGAAAGTTCCCTCCGAGGCCGCTCCGATTTCGGAGCGGCCTCGGAGGGAATGGAGGTAGGCTGCGCGCGCCGGCTATACGGAATCGGTAGCCTTGCGCGCGCCGATCCAGGATTTTAGCGGATACGCGCGGCTACGCGCATATCTACTAAAATCCAGCGTACTTTTGTTTGCGCCTGATGCGCCAACAAAAGTACGCCAAATCGTGCTTTTTGAAAATCTACCCCTTAGTCTTTAGGTCAAAGACTGGAGGCAAGAATGTGGGAGAGGTGGGGGTGGATCTGTGAAAATGAAGTGCAAGACTGTGCTGTTAGTGGGGTGTCCATCAAGGGAAGGCTTGAGTGAACAGCTACATTTTTAGTTTCTTTCTGAATGAAAAAGGAATCTGCTTTCATATCCTGTGTTTCTACATTTAAATGAAACATTTCTTTAGTATGGTTGGTCCTGAAATACATGTGAGCCTAGAACTGGTTCTGATAGGTCAGCTGAATTAAGCAGCAATGGAATTTGGCACTGAAGAAAAATATTTGGCGCTTTTCCATTTTGTGCTGTACACCAGTGTAAAACCTGGCCCTAAAACTCTTTGCTGTACTACCCATTCTTCAAGTCATGGGGTTCTTACTCCTACACCTCTGAGGGGCGAGGGGGGCCAGTTGGCCCTGATACTCTGTCTCCCATGCTTGATTGGTCCTAGTTCTGATAGTCTATGAAAAGACACTGAGGTTGCAGTTTGCCGGAGCCAGTGACAGCCCAGAGTAGCTTTCCCTATTGCTCTTCTCTGAAGATCCTCAAAGCGCCCTCATGGAGCACAGCCACACTTGGTTAGTAAAGTACGTGGAGAGGTAACTTCACAGAATGCCACGTTTAACCCCTGGACTTTGCAGCTAATTTTCACAGGAAAATTCCCCACGTTGTTTCCCTTAGAAGTAAGGAGATGCAAAGTATGCAGTACAAGTGGTCACCACATTGCACCTGCCATCTATGCAGGGACTGAATTACCCTGCATTATTGCACAAATCAACAGGACAGACACAGTTTCTTCCCCTCTCCTTGACCTAAGTACACCCTGGGAATGCCACTTTTTAAGCCTGCTAAAAGTGCATGTGCTCTTTTCCTCACCTTCTCCCTACCTAAGCACACCATTGGAAGCACCACTTTTTTACCCTGCTAAAAGTGTGTGAGCCCTAGAAAGCCCCTGGATACTTTTAGCCCAATAGAGGAGAGGGATTTTCAGACAAGTCATCTTCCCTGGGTAAATAAAGATGCACCTATGCTAATGGGTAAATATTTGAAGACAAAGGAAAGCCAGAACTGACATCACAATGGGACTCAGGATCTCAGAAGCTGATTTTTATTCTTGAAGCAGCTTTAAAAGGGTCTCAATTGCCCTCTGCAGGATGATGCATGACCTTGTTTCACACAAGATCTCACCACGACTTCTCCCATGTGAGCAGTACTACCTGCGTTTGCTTCAGCCATATCTTGCTGTATATTAAATGAGAAAATTTTTCTGCAAGCAGCGTGGTCAGCATTAGCATAGCCTCTAGTGGTGGTGGACAAGTTCCTACAGGAAAAGCCATCCCTATCCCTGGGAATGAGTAAGAAGAAATAGATCTACTTTATGGGATCTGCCATTACTTGTGACCCGGACTGGCCACTGACAGGCAGAATGCTGGGTTCAATGGACCTTGGTCTAACCCAGCATGGCACTTATGTTCTTAACCAAGGGATGCCTCCACCTCCACAAAGCTCCTATAGTGTAGTGAGGCACAGTGATGCTGCCTGACAGATTACCTGTCTCCAGTTCTGCATCCTCTACGTTAATAGAGGAGTCACAGTAATCCCACAAGACATAGTTTAAGGGAGAAAAGAACAGGATTAATCCAATGATAAACAGGATTACGAGAGAACCTTTCTAGATCCCTAAACCCAAAAGTCTCTTAGATTCCTCAGGATTAAGCACAGGCCTTGGGACTCAGACTAGAATCATTGGTTAATGGAGGTGCAGGCTGCGGCACCTTGCAGAGGGCTGGATTTGTGATAAGAATCCACAGGCTAGTAACAATGTAGTAGGCAAAGGTACAAGTCTAAGGGTAGGGGAGACCATGAAAATCAAATTTAAAAAAGCTTGGCAGAATAGTATCTCTAGGAGCTGAAGGCCCTTCACCCCATGGGCTGTGTGTGAGGGGTTTCTCACATGGTGGCATTCCTGAAGATGCAAGGCAAGGATAGCAATCCCTGATCAGTTGCATGTTCCCACAGCAGTCTATATAACTATCTCCTCTGGTGCTAATAAACTCTCTGGGTTGCCCATATATTGTTTCATAAGTTAAGCCAAGCAAGACATCTCTCTGTAATATAAAGACAGTCACTTTATCCTCTCAACAAACATCACTAAATACCAAGCAATTATTGTATATTTTGCTGAATGCTACAGTTCCTTTCAGATATATATGGATGAGTTTGATTGATCTCACCAGCCCCAGACTGTTTGCCTACATTTGGGATTCAGCTTTTCTATTCTCAAGGTAAGTATGAATTAGGTTTTAGCTCTGTTGTAAGAAATCTCCAGTCTTCCCTTAAAAGGTTCTCCCAGCATCCAGGTGCTGGCAGCTGGTTGGATACTGTTAGGACAATTCACTGTAGCAACAAGAGTAAGTATACAATTTAAAAAGGCTTCCATACCTTACACGTGCTTCCACGTTTACCTTTTTGCTGTTGTGTTGTTTCTCAGTTGCACCACTTGGTATTTTTATGCTACTGTTGCATAGACAGGTTTAATCATGTAATATTTATTTATTTTATTGCTACTTAATAGCTGTTGTCTTCCTGTTCTTTGCAATCATTTTAAAATATGAATAGAAAGCAGAATGGCTTTAGAACGTGGATTACTTCTATGGAAAGGGACATGTTAGACCAGTGCAGAGATGGTCTGAAAAGTGAAATATTAACAGGAGTTCCTCGAAATGAAATCCATTCTAGTAGAACATGTGAGCTTAAGGCTGCTCCCTGAATGCTGAAAGCCATAAAATAGAGTTTGCTAGCTTCTGCAGGAGACCTGCTTCAGAGGCATAGGGATTAGTCACACCTGACGTAAGGCTAAACTAGAGGTCAGACTGTGCTGTGCTCCACTGGTCACTTTCAAAACCTGTTCAGGTCCACTCCCACACTGTCTTTTTATCTTTTTATTATCTCATTCCCTCTTCTTTCAAAAATGATTGCTTTTGCTGGTTGGCTCCCTTAGGAGGGTAGATGTGTGTGGTTTGTAAAGCAGAGTGCCTCTTCTGAAGCAACACCAGTGACACTCATGTGCTGACTGGTTTCCTGCACCTGTTCATAACCCTGCAGACAGCTGGGTTCTGTGTTGGCTCAGAATTTGGAACAAGTCTGCAAGACCACATACGATGTAGAGTTTGAAGCCTTGCTCCCATCCTACTGACAGTAAGTACCATCACACACAGGCTCTCATATGAATTTTCTCCTTTCAAACAAATTAAACAGAATCTGGCCCAGGCTGGCCTTTCCCAATAAATAAATAAATATAATAAGCCTGTTTATTAAAGAAGGATCCTGAGTGCATGGTGTCCATTGGTGATAAGCAATGAAAGGGTCTTCGAAGAATTAGCATAAACACAGGATACACTTTCAGCACATGAAATAATAAAAAACAGGAGAAAGTCAAGGAATTAACCTGTTGAAGTAATAACTCTCCTTTGTGTTGCAGCAATAAAATCTGGCCTGAATCCCTGGTCTTAGGGTCAGTCTCGTACACAATAAGTCTTCTGTATTCTGAAGTGACCTCAAATTGAGGGATCTGATTTGCTAACATTCATCCTATCTATGTAATTGTAACAGCAGAATTATACTGGGGAAGGAATGACTTCATACACCTCACAGCATCTTTCAAATGAGCTTTTCTACCATGAAATTGTCCACTTAGACAGAAAACATTTTAGGACTGAATGACTAGGGAATTGGATCGAGGAAGAGCGCTCAATGTGATATACTTGGATTTCAGCAAAGCTTTTGATTCGGTCCCGCACAGGAGGCTGGTGAATAAAATGAGAAGCTTAGGAGTGAGTGCCAAGGTGGTAACCTGGATTGCAAACTGGTTGATGGACAGAATACAATGTTGTGATGGTAAAATGGAACTTACTCTGAAGAGAGAGCGGTGTTAAGCGGAGTACCGCAAGGATCGGTGTTGGGACCAGTCCTGTTCAATATCCACGTGAGCGACATAGCAAACGAGATAGAAGGTAAGGTTTGTCTTTTTGCAGATGACACTAAGATCTGCAACAGAGTGGACACACTGGAAGGAGTGGAGAGAATGAGACGGGATTTAAGGAAGCTGGAAGAGTGGTCGAAGATATGGCTATGATTCAATGCCAAGAAGTGCAGAGTCATGCATATGGGGAGTGGAATTCCGAATGAACTGTATTAGATGGGGGGAGAAGGGCTGATGTGCACGGAGCAGGAGAGAGACCTTGGGGTGATGGTGTCTAATGATCTGAAGTCAGCGAAACAATGTGACAAGGCACTAGCTAAAGCCAGAAGAATGCTGGGCTGCATAGAGAGAGGAATATCAAGTAAGAAAAGGGAAGTGATAATCCTCTTGTACAGGTCCTTGGTGAGGCCTCACCTGGAGTACTGTGCTCAGTTCTGGAGACCGTATCTCCGAAGGGACAGAGACAGGATGGAGGTGGTCCACAGAAGGGCGACCAAAAAGGTGGATGTTCTTCATCGAATGACTTATGAGGAGAGATTGAAGAATCTAAATATGTACACCCTGGAGGAAAGGAGAAGCAGAGGTGATATGATACAGACTTTCAGATACTTGAAAGTTTTAATGATCCAAAGACAATGACAAACCTTTTCTGTTGGAAAAAAATCAGCAGAACCAGGGTTCACGATTTGAAGCTCCAGGGAGGAAGACTCAGGACCAATGTCAGGAAGTATTTCTTCACGGAGAGGGTGGTGGATGCCTGGAACGCCCTTCCAGAGGAAGTGGTGAAGACCAAGACTGTGAAGGACTTCAAAGGGGCGTGGGATAAACACTGTGGATCCATAAAGTCTAGAGGATGTGAATGAAGAGAGGGTGGCTTGCGGGAATGACGGCTACTACCTGGAGATAATACCCTTATTCAATAAATATACACATGGTTAATGCGACTCCAACATTGCTCTATGCTTGAACGGCAACAGGAAATGTGGAAAAAAGGATTTGCATTCACAAAAAAGCGGGGAGTAGCTTGCTTGTTACGGCGGTTACTACCCCAAACCAAATAAGCCTGATACTTCACTTTCAATGCATATCCAGCATAGCTCTGTGCTTCAACGGCAGGGGGAATGAAGAAAAGTGGATTTATATTCAGACAACCAACAAGTACTGAATTGCACAGGTTGGGTAAACAAATAAGCATGGGAGTAGCTTGCTTATTGCGGCAGTTACTACCCCTAACCAATTAAGCTAGAATCTTCACTTAGATGCAGTTCCATAATGGTTTCAATGTGGGAGCATCTCAAGACTATACCTGACTTAAAAAAGCATATTTAAATTAATTTTTGAGAGTTTCATATTAAAATTTATTTTAAAAGTGAAGGTTAAATTACATTTTGTTTGAATCATTTTACAGGTTCACATTCACATTCGGGAGTTTTTTCATAATGAATGATGGGAGCCATTGAGCCGGAGTGAATTGAATGTGCTTTGTCTGAGTCCTCTCCTTCAAGTTTAGGTAGGAGTGGGACTCAGGATAAGGTTTTTATAAATCACAGTGTTGACTTATTATCATTCATGCATCATAAATTAATATTTAAACATATTTAATGTTTTAAATAAGAGTTTGGGTTAAATTGGATAAATACGATGGAATAGTATATAAGGGCATTAGAGTATGAGATAAATTTGTTTTTCCATTTTTTTAATATTGTTCCATGTGTTGTAGATACAAGTGGTGGAAGCCATGGGTATCTGTTGATGTTTGGTCTTAATAAGAGCATTCCCCTGAAGAAGCCAACAGTGGCGAAACGAGGTCCTTGTCGGGATGAAAAATAGAATCAGTTGAACGGAATACACCAAGAATATATACTTATTGAATGTGTATAGGATTACCATCTAAGAAATGTAAATAAGGTTATTGATACAAGAGGTGTATCCACCAACAAAGACCTACAATAACATCAATGGGATCAGGATGTACAAGGTCCGATTAGGGTAAGATTTAGGGAAGAAGTAGGAGAGGATTGAGGGTCATAATTTAGTGGACTCCATGCAAATTTCAATGTATATGTAATATTTTGTGATATGTTGAAAATTCACTATTTGGAATTTTGATAGGTTATTAAGTTTTCAATAAAGGAATGATTCTTTTTAAGTAATGCTTCATTTTGAAATGTTTTATTGAACTCACAACAGTGCTTGTTGTCTCCCACATTTCTTATGTTGGGGTTTTTTTTGTATATACGCTAGTTATAGCACTGGTAGAGACGATACTGCCAACAATTTTTTGATTGCTATATATATATATATATATATACATACAAAAAAGGGCATACAAAATATTGAGAAATTAATAAAGAGCAAAATACGGGGCTATTAAGAAGGGGTAATCACACAAAGGTTGTCCTGTAAATATAGCCACTGCACATTACCACAAAGCAAGGAGTTCCCTTGAAGTGTGGTTCTTAGAGACTTTCAGTCTGAAGGCATGGGACCACTGGGTCCAACAAGACTTTGGGGGCCTGCGCTATTCACACTTCTGATTGACGATGGTAAAGAAGGCAGACACAGATAAGAAGTGGTGCTCTCCTCCTGACAGGGCTGGTGCAAGAGTATTGGTCACCCTAGATGAATCTTACAGCCTTGTGCCTCCCCCCCTCACCTCAGCCCTCCCCATATACAATTAAAAATTATGCATTTATAATAGATTTTACATGAAAAAGGACATTTAAATTAGTCTTCTAAAGTAAAAATATCACTTAGAAAACATACATATTGTATTTATTTTGGGGGGGTTCATTTATTATTATTTATTTAAAAAATGTATATTCCACCAATCAACAGTACTAGGTGGATTACATAAGTACATACAAAACATAAATAACTGTGTAAACACAAAAACAATAACGCAATTAAAATCAAACAAATTAATATAATAAAACAAAAATAAAATACATCAATCTGCTAAACTCTGCCAATAAAATAAAATTAGCTTGTTTCCATTTATATACCACCAACAATTATTTCAAGGCCATAGATCATAATTTCACACCTTTTCATTGGTAGCTCAAGGCAAATTATATTCAGGTGTTTTAGGTATTTCCTTGCTCCCAGAGTGCTTACATTTTAAGAGCCTGATTTATTAAGGCTTTTCTCCCATTCTATGGGAAAAATGCTTAGTAAATGAGGCTGTAAGTTTGTACTTGAGGCAATGGAAGATGAAATGACTTAATTAAGGTTACAAGGAGTGGCAACAGGATTTGACCCTGCCTTCTCTAGTTCTCAGCCCACTGCCTAACCACTAGGCTACTCTTCCACTCTGCTGTACATATAGGAGTAAATTTTCAAAACCTTACGCACGCAAATCCTGGGCTTACGCACGCCGGGCCAATTTTCAAAGGCTCAGCCATGCGCATAAATCCCTGGGACACGTGTAAGTCCCGGAGCATCGGGAGGGGGGTGGGGAGGATGGTCTGGGGCGTGGCTAGAGGCGCCCGGCACAGCGGCCATTTGTTGCTGTGCTGGGGGATCGCGTGCCGGCAGGGTTGACGGTGCGCGCAACTTGCTCCTGCCCCAAGGCAGGAGCAAATGGTAAGAAAGGATTTGGGAGGGAGTTAGGATAGGGCTAGGGGTGGGAAGGTTAGGGGAAGGAGTAGGAAGGTTAGTATAGGGGGTAGGGAAGTTCCCTCCCAGGCTGTTCCTAAATTGAAGCAGACTGGGAGGGAACTGCGGAAGGCCGCAGGCGTCTGCATGCACAGGTTGCACAAATGTGCACCCCTTGATCGCGCCAACCCCCAATTTTATAACATGCGCTCATTGGCACGCACATGTTATAAAATTGTGTGTCCATGTGTGTGTGCCAGGCAGCATGTGCGCACAAGTTTTTAAAATCTACCCCCTATTGCTGAGGTACCAACAGAAAACTCTGCAAACATGCATTAAAGACACTTGGAACTCATATCGTATCAGGCTTATTGTAAAGTACGTTGGGTGTGGCTCTCAGAAAGGCATTACATTTATTTAAATCTCCCAAACTAAAACAGCACTAACTGCCAGAACTAAAACAGTACAACTCTTTCTATGAAAAGGCAACACTGCCAATTTATGCAAAGCCCTAAAACATCAATATATCTCCTATTACAAAAACAGAACAAACCAGGCTGCTATAGATCATTACACAGAAACTACACATTAGCAGAATAATTCACCTTGGTCAAACATGAAGACCCTCACCAAATACAGAATAAAGAGACCATAAAGTATAAATTGAAATGTGCACACACAAACTGAACTGGAAACCACAACAAGCTACAGTCTGTATGCAGCGCAACAATGGAAAAACAGAAACATCACTCTTCCTCATAAAACAAGCAATAAAATCAAGAAATATAAAACATCAATTATAATTGTTAAACCATACTGATAAAAAGAATACATTTTTCAAAACAGCTGATGAATAGAACATCCAGCAATTAAAACCTCATATACAAATTTTAAAAAATTTCCCAAATACCAATAAAATATTTCAAAACAGAAGATACACCCGACAATTAAAACTAATAAGAATTAAAAAATCCTCCACTTTCTATACGTGGGAATTTGATTTCCAGACACCATGAGATTGTCATGGATTGATGGGAGTGAGGAGCATGAACTTTCTCCTCTTTCTCACATACATACACTTTCTCTCTCTCATTCACACACATTCTCTCACTCACTCACTCACACACAAACACACACATATGCTCACTCTTCTCCCATTCCAGTACACGCAGCAGCCTCCTCCTTGGGCCAGCGCTGAGCAGAAAACCCAACACTGGCAGTGTTTTGGCGACAACATATGCCTGCTTCAGGGGCCAAAACATTTCAGACTGTGATCCGGTTCTCACATAATGAAAGAATGTTGACCCCAAAACACTGCCAGTGTTGGGTTTTCTGCCTTGCGTTGTTTTGAGTTTGACAGTGTCTTAGGATAATTTACATTATTTCTACATTGATCAGTTAAGACTTTCGACTTGGGCCATAATGAATTGGTTCTTACAAAGTGTGGCTTTTTATCTGCATGAAAAATGTATTAAGTGTCATAACCAATGGGTTACAAGTTGGGACTGTTTCTATGGTACATGATAAGATTTGGTGTTCCTAAAAACTCTCTCTTTGCTATTTTTCATGTTCCTGGGATAATTAGCCTTGGTTATACCACCTAGTCAGTATAAAAGATGCACATCTGCTCAACTCGACTTTAACCAGGAGTAATGACTGTGTAGACCCTCTGCAATTTCCACCTTGGTGGAAGTTTTATTTTTTATTTGTTTCAGTTCACTCTTTTTTCTCTCTTTTTGTATATAGATATATATTTTTTTTTTTTGGGATAAGGAGTGGGATGGATTGATGGAATATTGTGGAATGAGGAAGGAAGGTTGTAGAAGAAATAAATGGGATTTTAGTTCTGTTTATATTGAAGAAACTGTTATGTGGTTTAGTCCTGGCCTTTGTATTTGTCTTTCTTGAAATTTATGGTCATGTGTTTTGAGCTTAATGTATGTTATATGTGTTCTAATTAAATGTTATTAGTCTGCAATTCATTTCAAGTACTGGTCTGGTGAAGGCGAGAGAGAAATCCCAATAAATAATACAAAATAAATACATTGAAGGAATTATTCTTACAAAAATCTTTAAATCATAAGTGAAAGGCTGGGGAAGGAGAGGTAATTTTTTGATCCATTGGTAACTGAATAAGAACTTGGGAAGATAATTATCTTTACAAATGGGAATGTTTATATTGGAGGTATCCAACTCCAGTTCTTGATGATTGTATACCAGTCAGGTTTTCAGGATATTCCTAATGAATATGCATGAGATAAATTTGCATATATACTGTTTTAATTGCATATTCATTCATTGGGGATATCTTGTAAACCCAACTGGTATGCAGCCTTTGAGGACCAGAGTTAGACACCCCTGATATATATCCAACCAAGAAGGTCACTACTATTATTAGCTGTCATTTCAAGTTCTACATAGACTGGTATTTAAATTAGATAGACAGCGGGGAAGTTGAGGAAGGGACGTCCAGGGGTCAAACTAACAAGCAAAAATAAGTGAAGTAAACTAGATAAGATAAAGGGAGAAAATGGTATTTGGGGAGTGGAAGACCAGCACATGGCAGAAATCTTAAATAAGTGGTTTTGTTCAATATTTAAAGAAGGGAAAGGTGATGGATCTAAGGTAGGATATGGCATCGATAAATGTGAAATGATTGCAAACCATACTACAGAGACAGAAATACTTACACAAATGAGAATGGATAAGGCCCTGGGACTTGATGGTGAACACTCTAGGATAGTCAAAGAGCTCAAGAAAAAATGGAGGTCTTATTGCCACTATGTTGGGATGTGTTTTCATCTGAAATAACAGACAATGCCAATGACATTGTTCATATTGTTTCATGTCATTTTAATAAGAAATGGAAAAAATGTCATGAAATTTCATATTTATTTTTCGTTTATAGTGTGCACAAATTCAAACTAATGCACACTAATTTGAAATGGCATGCACTAAAAGAAATTAATGCACACTATCTTAAAATAATGTACATGGTTTTGAGTTAGTGTGCACTGTTTTGAAATAGTGCATGCAATTTGAGTTAGTGCACATTAATTTGAATTAATGTGCACTAAAAACGATACTTACATTTTATAACAAATTATTAAAAATGAAATAAAAAAACAGAAATAAAAAAACAAAATGAAAATTAAATTAAATATTTTGCCATGCATGTATCTACTCTGTATATGTTGCTAGTGAGACCCCACCTTGAGTTCTGTATAGTTCTGAAGGCTGTATCTTTGCAAGGACATTGAGAGGATAGAAGGCAAAATGCAGTGGAAAAGACAGGTGGAAGTAACAGAAGAAATGAGAGAGGGGGCTGGAGTGTTTTCTCAGACATTTGAAACTAGAAGGAACCAAACAGGGAAGAAAATGGTTATTACAACCCTAACAGCAGGAGTACAACTGCATCAGGTTTTCAAGAAGGCTGTAGTAACTTGCACATAATGGCCATGGTTATAATCCTAGAATCAACAAATAGAGGAGGCTAGCTGTTTTGAATAACAGCCTCATTAGTTTTAGTGGCTGTTTGGGTTGCTTACAGAGCTTGGTAGTAAGACATAGAAAGGGGCCCAAGTATTGGAATAAATATTAGACTTGTAAGAACCAAAGATGAAGTTGACAAAGCCTGAAATAGCCTGCCAGTGGAAGGGGTGGAGGCCAGCACTGTAATAGACAGTAGTAGGAATAGGATTGAGAGGTTGGGTAAAAGACATAGGAAGTTCAGGATGGGAGTCTGAGGGGAAAGCAGATATTGGTAAAAGCATGAGAATTTATATTCTTATTTACTCACTAGTAGAGAACCAGAGTGGAACAACTTCAGCGGGGAAGATTGGATGGATCATTGATCTTTACCCACCATCATCTTTAATGTTACTATGACTCCTGGAATCAGCTGAGGTAGCCAGCACGCAGGCTGGTGAGGCCCGGGGACCCTCCCAAAAGGGAGTGGGGCCCTGTAGAGGTTCTTCTCTTCAAGGAAAGAGGCCCGTGGCCATGGAATGGAGTTCTTCCTCCTCCTGAGGAACTAACCAGAAGGGGGAGGAGAAACATAACTAGGAGGCAAAAGGAAGAAAAAGTCATTTCTCCTTTTGAGGAAGTTGGCCAGGAGTTCAGGAGAGGGATGAATTCCAGAAGAGGAGCTCCCCAGAATACCCCTTGAAGTACAGTGGTCTGGAGAACCTGCACCAGGAACAAAATGGTGTGGAAAGTGTAAGAGAGGTTGAGGACTACAGGAGTGTAAGTAACTCATGTAAACTTATCTCTCTGATTACATTTGTTTGATACTGCAATTTATCAAATAAATACCTAAATAATAATAATAAATGGAAGATGCATTGGGTCCCCATTGGATGTGAATGTTGATATGGGTATGCTAACGGGAGAACCCCTGTCCTTAAACAGAGTTGGGAATGTGGTACTACTTTTGAGGATTGCGAGAGAGTAGACCATCCATTCAGGTTTGTCCTTGGGAAAAATAGTTATTTGAGATGAGATAGAGGTGGTGGAATGTAATTCTTATGTTCACAGAAAGTCAATTCTGTTCTATGTGACACTGACTGTTTGGAAGCCCATGAATTTCTGATGGCTTCAGTGCTCTGCTATGTAACCATTACCTGCTATTAGTTAAGTTGACTTAGAAAATAGCCACTGCTATTACTGGCAACAGTAACATGGAATAGACTTAGTTTTTGGATTCTTGCCAGGTTCTTGTGGCCTGGATTGGAATTGGTTGGAAACAGGATGCTGGGCTTGATGGACCCTTGGTCTGACCCAGTATAGCATGTTCTTATGTTCTTAACCTTCTTTACATCTATGTCCATAGTTGCCCACTGGTTCATCCAGAATAAAATCAACTGTTAGGATGTTTGAAACATGGTTTCATTCATCTTTATTGAGCCAGCTTCAGACTGAGGCGTGAGATCAGAGTTCATGGAGGGGAGTTGAAGGGAGTCCTCTCTGTTCAGTCAGGTTGAAGAGAATGCTTAAGGGATACTCATGCTGTCATTATATTGGCCCACTTCACCATCTGCATGACCATTTTGAAGAACCCATCAAGCAAATTTGGAAAGGAATGACCCTTATCCAATAGGGAAAACCTATCTATCATTTTTTGCACCCCATTAGGGGGTTACATATACCCAGTTAATATTTTTATTTTCCAGTGAGGTTGTGCTAATGGCATACCTATCTTGTATCTGTAGCTTTATCTTTTTATTATCTTATTCCCTCTTACATTGAGCTTACATGGAAGATCTAAGTAAACTCTATTTCTACTCAGTTGGATAGAGCAGGATCTGCAGTGTTCCTGCACTGACCAGAATCTTGAGCTGTTGAGGGCTATGAAATGCCAGGATTCATGGAAACAACTTAGGTGTAAATCAGCAATGCTAAAAGGGCAAGCTAAGCTTCTGCAGCAGACTTCAGTAGCATCTTGGGACTCATTTATTTAATAGAAATGCTGAGAACACTGACACCATTAATTAATACAAATAACCAGCATGTACTTAATGATGTATTAGTTAATCACATTCCCTGTACCAGCGGAAACATTTCAAGTTCAGTCCACTTCAAAGTTTGTGAGAACTTTCATAATGATCGACCACAAATTGTAATAAATAAGTGCAGACACTGGGGATTCATCCACTCACTAATGACGGATTTTTCTTCCGATTACAGCACCGCCAAAGATCATGTTTATGTTTAATTATGTTTATTGATTTTAACACAGATACAATACACCAATAAGAATATCACAAAAAAAGGAGTGGGTTCACTAGGAACATCCCCAGTGCCCATAAGTGAAAGTCGATTACAATAACAACCCTAACGACTTTACATCCTAATCTCCCTTCCCTCCCACAATTAACCCTACCTTCCCGCAGGTTAATAGCAATAATAAGATGCAGCGACATGTATACCTTGGATAATCAAATTTATAAGTATATATTAAACACAGGGAGTAGGCTGTGAAATCTTCTCAGCATCTCTCTAAGGAAAATAAGAACAATGATCTCCCTAGCCCCCCACTATTCCAAACTGTAAACATGTGTCCCCAAGTAGTCCCAACCTTCCATTATACTTAACCCATTTAATAGTAATTTAACACAAGACTGCGAGCCCGATGTGGTAAGGACTGAATATAAGCATTCCAAATTAACTGTTATTATTTGTGATAATTGTGGGTGGATCCTTGGGCCGGTGGCAGATGACCATGCCCACGGGGGAAGATCCCGAGAGGGGCCACCGGTCAGGCTCAGAGTTGGGAGATAGACACACACTAGATCTTTTATTAAACTGTATAGTGAACCACCAGAGGTGGCAGTAGTGAGCTGGAAGAGCCCGGCTGGTTTGTAGTCCCTCAGGCACTGGAACAGCGATCCCAGGATGGCTGCGCTGTAGAGAAACTGAATATAGTGAGTAGGCAGAGTTCAGGAACAGAACCTTGATGGTAACACTCACACAATAGTCTCTTGAAGCAGCCCAGGGGCTGGAATGAAGTAGGCCCTTGAGGAGTGAGTACCTGGTTCCAGGGAAAGCTCTGAGAGAGAGATGGTAACTCACTAGTGTTGTAGGCAGCGGTGACTTCCTGGCAGAAGTTGTATTCGGTAGCAGGTCCGGGAACTTGGGCCCTCGAGGAGCGAGTACTGGTTCCAGACTGTGACCTGAAAAGTTAGAGAGAGAGCGAGGCCCCCGAGGAGAGGGTACCCCTGGTAAAGTCCGAGGAGGCAGAGTAGCAAGGTATGCGGAGAGCGAATCCCATCTGCAGCGATACCTGGAGGAAGCTAGGTAAAGGTAACCTTTGCTAACTCGAATAGCTAGCAAAATGAAAGACCTTAAGTATCCGATGAGGATGACGTCATCTCAGAGGGATGCCCCTGAGGTTCGCGCCACAGCTGGTACTTGAGTTGGGGCCGCGTGCGCCCTTAGGCTTCAGGAGAACATGGCAGAAGGCAGCGTCTAGCTGGTCTGGGGATGCCGGAGTAGAACGGCAAGATGACACCGCAGCAGCCAAACTTCCATCAACCAAATAGGGAGTCACAAAAGAGGTAAGGTGGGCGGAGTGTAGACGTCGGGCAGCGATGGTCGCAACATTAACAGAAAGGGTTTGGATTTGCGGAATATGTCTACCTGTTCCGCAAACTTCTCGCTGATGCACAGGAGGTGGATTTCGTTGTGCCAGTACGTCAGGTTTGGAGGATCCTTACCCACCAAATAGTAAAGGATGGACTTTTGTGCTAGCAATGAAACCTTCCTAATCTAGCGCCGTTGTCGCAGGGCTATATTGCAATTGGTCAAAGAGCAGAACGTGGGTCTGCAAAGGCAGGTGAATTCCCACAACCCGAAAAATATAAGTGACTTTCGCCTTCCAAAAGGATATGAGTTTCAGGCAGCCCCAAAATTTGTGACCAGGCGTACCAGGCAATTGAGCACATTTCTTACAAGTAGGAAAAGGGGTCAACTTCATATGGTGGGCCCGCACCTGGGAATAATAATATCTCATCAGAAATTTATATTGTGTCTCCCTAATGTCCTGTCTGCTCGTAATGGTCGAAATGTGTTTAAAACATAACGCGTATTGGGCGGCATTCATATCCAGCAGAAGTTCATTCTTCCATCCAGCCAGTAAATTGTTGAAATTCAGAGCAGGCTTTATTTATTTATTTATTTATTTATTTATTTTAATTTACACTTTATTTGAAAATTCAATTTCCACATGAATTTTATAGAAAAGCATATGATGAAATATAAACATACTACATGATAAATCACAAATTACTTATGCAATAGCCCACATCTTGGGGAAACCTTAGTTAAGAAACAAACTTTTAGTTCCCGGTACCTCCCATATCCTTATTTCCCCTGGTAACTCTTATCAAAAATAAATCTCTCAAGGTCATTTGGATCCAGAAATATAAACTTATTTCCTTGATAAGAAATTATACATTTGCATGGAAATTTTAAATAAAATAATGCACCTAAATCAACAACTCTGGTTTTCAATATAAGAAACTGCTTTCTTCTTACCTGTGTTTCCTTAGAAACGTTGGGGAAGATCTGAATTTTTTGACCACAAAACAAGGTATCTTTAAACTTGAAATATTGCCAAAAGAATACATCTTTATCTGAATCCAATACAAAGGAAACAACTAGGGTGGCTCTGGTACTTTTCTTATCCGAATCCAATAATGAAGAAAAGTTTGGGCTCTTAATTGGAGTTAGTATGTCAAAAGATCCATTCACTTGAGCTTCTCCCCTCTTTTTTAATGGTAAGTAATAAGCATTAGATAACAAAAATATTTTATCCTCAGAAAATTGAAGATTTTCTTTAGCATATTTTTTTAAGCGCTTAACCCCTGATAACAAACGAGACATTGGGAAAATTTAGCAAACAGATTTTTAGAGCGTAATCTGTTCTCAAGTATTTCACACTTTTGATGAATCATTAAATTATCCTTTTATATTTGATATAGAAGTAGCTTGTAATTTAGACATAATCCATGAATGTATTCCTAACTCTGTTTCTAATTTAACCGATCTTTTATCAAGATCCATAAATTTCAGGGAGGCTTTATCTGTGTATGATATTAATTGACTAACCGAATTAGTCAGCTTATTATCTATCCTTAAGATAGCTTTCCATATATCTTTTAAGGATACATCGACCGGTTCTTCACTAACAGAACCCTTAGGTTCCTCTCTCAATGAACTTAAAGAACTGGTTCAGGTATCAATACATTATCACTTCAGGAGTCTCAATATTACCCCCAATTTGATCATTATTGTTATCTATGCAAGGAGAAGCTCTAGTTTGATCTAATAAACTTATACTAGCTAATAACAAACTTTCATTTAGTATACCAGGCCCAACTAAAGGATTGGGAGGAGTATGCACTTCTGGGGATAATGATATCCCGGCTAATTCATTACTCGAATCTTGCAGTGGCGAATTAACCTTTACTATATGTTGTTCCACAGGACCTTGAACTAGTGCAGGAGTTGAAGCATTAGTTAGAATTTTCCCTTTTCTCTTTTTCCCCATAACCGTTCAGTTTGGAGAAAAATGATAGAAGGGATGTGCCCCTTTGGTGCCCGGCTTTGGCACACCGGCGGTGGTGCGTCACGATTTCTAGTCCTCGGGGTCCTCCAACGGGCCAGGTGTCCAGATAGTGCCCGATCAAGAAGCCTCCAAACCGGCAAGTCAGGGCAGGTGGTAAAGTTCCAAGGTTTCCCCCAGAGCAGGCTTTAAACCCAAGAGTAATTTATAAAAATAAGAGAGAGGATGCCAAGAGGGGTCTTCTACATCCAAAATATCAGACAACAATGCTCTCTTGTCCCCGTCCCAGTCCCATACCCACAGGGATTTAATGTAACTCCTAACTTGGAAGTAGGCAAAATATTTTCTCCTCTAAGCCAAATTCCTCAATCAAGTTGGAAAAGGATTTAATCTCACCCTCCTAGGAAAGAAACTGACCAATCCATTTCAAACTGCTAGTGGCCCAATGGGAAAAAATACCCCTAGAGAGCCCTGGTGGAAATTTAGGGTTGCCAATCAAAGGAAGGAACTGAGAGAGAGTACTTTCCAAGTTAAAAACATTGCAAAAATACCTCCAAGACAACAGCAGTGGAATATATAGTGGGCCTATCTTCAGGATCCTTGGAATATCTCACAGGGAAGAGTGTAAAAAGTATCTTAGACTTAGACCAGAAGGATCATGTTTAATAATTCTGTCTGTATCAGTATTCTCTTTCCTTTTCTACTCGGTTTTTAGTTCATTCTTGAGAGGAATCAAGCACTCATAGTTTGAAAATTCTTTCAGTTCTTCCACACCCACCAAGGTCCTGCCCACCAAACATCAAGGTCCACACCCAGCAAGCACCAGGGCCTCATCCGAGAAACTCCAGAATTCCATCCACCCAAACCTTCTGTGCTAGTCTTGTGTAATGGTCCTCCCATCCTACAAATCCCCTCATGTGAAGTAAACTGGGGTGTGACTAACCTGTTTGCTATTACAAACCAACATTAGCAGATTCCTGGTACAGGTCAGTTTTCTTACAGCATGTGGCACCAAGACAAGGTCCTATTTGAATTAAAGACACTGCACAGACCTTACCCACTACGGCATGCAAGTAAGTAAGATAATCCGACATTGACAAAACTGAATTCTTACACCTTGAACGGAAAAACATTCACCTAACACAAACTACAATCAAAATCAATAATAAGCAAGCCGTGGAACTAACAATAAAAGTATGGAATCTAGGGGTTATAGTGGACCCTGAGTTAAGCATGAAACAGCACATCTCACAGAAAATAAAAGAAGGATATGGTAAACTAATGACTCTTAGAAGACTGAAACTCCTGCTAACACTAAACAACTTTCGCACAATCCTCCAGGCACTGATATTCGCAAGCACAGACTATTGTAACTCACTAATACATGAGGAAAAAGCCGACTGGCTTAACTCAGCACTGCGCGTACATGTCCCACACAGAAATCTAAGATCTGCGAATAAGGCTCTACTAACTGTCCCCTCTGTCAAATCAGCTCGCCTCACTCAAGTAAGGGAAAGAGCACTGTCACTGGCTGGCCCTGTACTATGGAACACCATGTCTCTTGAATTAAGGCTCCAGAGAAATTTGAAAATCTTTAAATCTAACCTGAAAACCTGGCTCTATAAACAAGCTTTCGATAAAGACAAAGAGAAGGAGAAAAACAATTGATTAACATGGACACACCAAGCAAACACACGTTAATGTAAATTTTGTACTGCTGATAAAATGTCATATCAAACTGATTAGCTTAACTTAAACAAATAGCTTATTGTACTTTACTGTTACCGTACTATGATGGCACATGATTAATTTGTAATCTATACCACTCATAATTTTTATTGTGCCTATATGTAAACCATTGTGATGGTTACCCAACTTAACGACGGTATAGAAGAGTTTTTAAAAATAAATAAATAAATAAATAAATAAATAAATAAAGTGCTGACAGCGACATGTATAGGTTTGCATCTTACCCTCCTGCAGATTAATAAATGGCAGCAAATTGTTAATGCCCTGCTTACAAAGTGCATCAAATTTTTTATGATTTGATCCAGGCAAGAATTTAGGATTTCCTTTCAGCGGAATACAATATGATATTTGCCATGCCAACCCAAATGTTGCCTTATAAAACGCCAATATTTCCTCACTGACCCTATTAACAATGAATTTGTAATGTGGGATGGCAAGAGTTCATTATGAGAGTGTAGCAAATATGCCAAACCATAAGGTTTCGCAAATTCCCCTTCTAAATTTGCCATAGAGTTATGAGGATACTTCCCCAACCACTCCTTTAAAATCTGTAGGAGACAAGCCACATTATAAATATTTGAGAACCCTAAGCCTCCCTCATTTTTAGGCACCATTAAATTAGTTAATTTCAACCTCACCTATTTAAAATTCCAAAAGAACTGAGAGCATAACTGTTGAAGTATTCATATGTCCATTTGTAAAATGTATAATCTTAACCAATACTACATGCCCAGTCAAGGAAATGGGAAAGTGCTTCCAATTAATTTCTTCCTAAAATCTTGGAAAAGGGGTGAAATGTTATACTGATACCATCTCTTCATGTTCTGGTGAACCTTGATTCCCAAATATTTAATAGTATCTTTTGCCCATAGTAGTGGAAAGTCTTGCTATTCGCCTTGCAGATGACCTGCGATATCTATAGCCTCAGACTTGGCCAGGTTTAATTTTAAACATGCGAAGGTTTCAAATACATGTATATAATCCAGCACTAGAGGAAGGTGGTGCGGGCATTAGCAAATGTCATCATCATGTCATCTACAAATAACATCATTTTCAGCTCCTGATGTCCTACCCATATTCCTTTAACATTTATATCCTGCTTGATTTTATGTACCAAAGGCTCCAGGGAAAGAATAAAAAGACCTGGTGACAAGGGGCATCCCTATCTAGTGCCTCTGCTCTATCCAAATAGTTTTGATGTGGATCCATTGACACAGATAAATGTTTTGGGGTCCCTATACAAAAGTTGAATGGCGAAAAGAACTGGGCCCAAAAACCCAAATTTCTCTAGAGAAATAAATAAAAAAAATCCCATGCCATCCTATCAAAAGCTTTCTCTGCGTCAACGCTTATTATCAGTGGGTCTACTATTTGAGAGGATTGGCATACTTCCAAAGCAATCAGTAAATGTCTAATATTGGTCGTAAATTTTCTACTATATACAAAACCTGTCTGCTCCTAGGATATTAAATCTGGCATAATTTATTTGTCTATTAGCTATAATTTTTGTATATATTTTTACTTCTTGGTTCAATAAAGATATTGGTCTATATGAACCCAGATCTGCTAGATCACTTCCTGGTTTTGGTAAAATCATGATAGCTGCTATCTTCATTGTTTCTGGAATCACATTATTTTTCACCATTTGGTTAAATAACTCTTGAAGCGATTTATAAAATAAAGAATTAAAACCATCAGGATCTGATGATTTATGTAATTTCAATTCATTAATGACTTGAAGTATTTCTTGCTTAGAGATTGGGGTGTTCAATTTGCTTAATTGCAAGTTATAAATGTTTACATATTAACTCTAAATACTCAATGTATACAACTCTGGCAGAGATCTGGTCATGTGATATGTGTTTTGATAGATGATGACTTATATGATTGTAATAAACTTATAAACAGTGCAGTGATGTGCATGGCATTCTGAGAAGTCCATTTTTAAATCATGCACAGAATTTTATTCTGGCCCAGAAAAGCATATGCAGCTGGGATAACCACCTCTGGCATGTGTCTTAAATGTCTCCAACCTAAAGCATCATTACTGCAGTGTTTGTGGGATTGCGTGGCAGCACAAAGGTTTTGGAAAAATTTACAACAATATTTTATTTCCACCAATGTTTCGGTGTCTACATGGTCAGCAGCTTTTTGCTTAATTGGGCATATTGATCTGACATTATCTGTTAGTGTTTTGGATAAATTGTTACTAACCAAAGGTTGTTTGGTTGTTGTTTGTCTGATACTGACCAACTGGTTGACTACTTCAAGTCCATCATTAGCATCATGGATTTCATCTGTATTGGACTTGTTCTTATTGGAATGGAAGTCAGTGCAGATGAGATCCAAGAAAAGTCAACTACGTGCGCATGTTATAATATCGGGATTAGATTTGTGCGCACCGGGTTGCATGCATAAATTTACACCCGTACGTAGCTACTAAAATCTTGCCCATAATGTTTCAGAGGATAGGACAATATTACTGAATTAGTCAGGGCTCACAGGCTTCACAGCCAAGATACAACTTCTAACCATCACTTACTGTTAGGAGGTGGACCCTTGGGCCGAGACGAGGTTGACACTACCTGCAGAAGGAGCCCCCCTTGCAGGTCCTTATCATCGGCAGATGGAGCTAAGTGGTGTGGAGACCCAACTGGAACTTCACCAATACCAGCCCTCAATCCCCGCAGGTTGAGCCCTTGGGTACCGGGGCTGGCTGGACTTAGGGGCAGGTCTCCGAGCAACGAATCTGATGAAGACTACAGGCAAGGCAGAGTCCAAGAGGCAGGCAGATGTTCGGGACAGGCAGCAGACAAGCAGAAGTGAGGAGAACGTACCAAGGTCAAGCCAGAGAGTCAGTCCAAGGGAACAGGGGCATGGAGTCAGGAGCAGGAACACGGAGTAGCACCTTGTAACTCAGGTGAGCTTGACCTGTTGCTGAGGCAAGGGTTTGGCAGCAGAGGCTGCCTTTAAATAGTCCCAGGGGCTGATGTCATCATTCGGGTCCGAGGGAAGATTTCCTGCCATGCCCCTTTAAATTTGGGGGAAGCCGTGTGCGCGCCTAGAGGCAGCAGTGACAGGCTGTGCATCCACGTTGGCTCCCTGCCGCGCCGGGAGGAAGCGGCAGTAGTGGCTCCCCAGTGCCGTGAACAAAGCAGGGATGCAGCCGGCTTGGCAGGGGGTGAGTGAGGTTGGCCACCTGCCTCTGCAGCCAGTCATCGCAACACTTACACATTTATCCACAAGTTATACCAACTTCAGAGAATGTTTCCAAACTCAGCTTTACTTCTCTTTTAAATTCATCTAGAAATATGTTGTCTACATTTTTGTCAGATCCTTTAAATACAGTATAAATTATATCCCACCCCATCATCAGTAGGATACTTCAAATTCCTCCACATACAACCACATCTACTCTCAGAATGAGACCAGCACTAACAATGTGGGCCATCAAAGTACTACCTTTTCCCAGTTCCAGTACATCTGTTCCCAGGGCAGTGTTCATGGATATCCCTGGAGTCCTTGACACATTCCTCTTTGTGAACTTCATTCTCTACGCTGTGACAGAGGATCGCGTGCTGGCAGGCTGCAGTCACGCACAACTTGCACCTGCCTCCAGGCAGGCGCAAAAGGTGAGACATCAATTTGGGGGGGGGGGGGGGGGTTAGGTTAGGGTTAGGGGGCAGAAAGGCTAGGGGAAGGGGTGGGAAGGTCAGGCTAGGGGGAAAGGAATGGGGAAGCCCATGGGCATTGGTGCGCACAAGGTGCACTAGTGTGCACTCCCTTGTGCGCACCGACCCCTGATTTTATAACATGCGCGCCTGTACGCGCATGTTATAAAATCGGGCGTACATATGCACGCGCTGGGTAGCTCGCTTACATGTACACCTGCACATAGTATTGAAAATCTACCCCTTAGTGCCCTTTTTACCCTGTGATAATCTATTGATCCAGCTGACTCCCTTGCAAGCTTTTTGCTTCAAATATATCTGAAAACGTTTTTATTTTGAGTTTTTGCTTCCACAGCAAGTTTCTTTTCAAGTTCTGTCTTTGCCTTCCTTATCAATGTTTTGCATCTAATTTACCAGTGCTTATGCTGTTTCCTGTTTTCTTCATTCAGATCTCTTTTCCATTATTTTGAAATGTTTTGGGTTTTTTTGCTAGAATATCCTCTCTCACCTCCGCTTTTAACCATTCTGGCAGTGATTTGGTCTTCCCCTCACCTTTTGTTAATGCATGGACTATATCTGGTCTGGGCTTCCAGGATGGTATTTTTAAACAACATCCATGCCTGATGCAAACCCTTAACCTGTACAGTTGCTCCTTTCAGTTTTTTCCTAACCATTTTCCTCATTTTATCATAGTCTTGCTTTTGAAAGTTAAAGGCTATTGCAGTAGATTTCCTTAGTGTCCTCTCTCCAGTTATCAGGTCAAATCAGATCAAGTTATGATCTCTTTTGCAGGATGGCCCCAACACTGTTACCTCTTGCACTAAATTATTTGTTCCTCTAAAACAGAGCTTTCCAAACTTTTCATGTTGGTGACACACTTTTTTAGACAAACATAATTTTGTGACACAGTAATTCAGTCTACCAGCAAACCAGAAGTTAAAGGTTAAACGAACAAAATGTATTTCAACAATTTATGTATGTTTCCTTAAATATATACATAAATAAAATGTTTCACAACACAACCTATCTCATAATAAATATTTGCAGGCTTCCACTTCCTCCATGCTGATCTCGTACATTGTGAGATCGGCATAGAGAAAGTGCTACTCTTGCACATTCCCAAAGATTACATGTGCCAATCACTAAAAAGTAAATTTTTTTTTTACCTTTGCTGTCTGATCTTAGTTTTCTAATCGGTTGGTCACAGGCTTTTTTTTCCACCTTTCCTTTCTTGTTTTTTTGCCAATTCCTTTTACAGGGTCTTTTTTTCTATTTCTTTTCTCTCCATCTGTCTTCCCTCAAACACACAATCAGGTTCTCATTCTCACACGCTATCTCACACATTCTCACACACACAGGCTCTCACTCACATGCAATCTCACACATCCACAGCTCTCACTTTCACATGCCTCTCTCTCATACATACATACATACTGTCTCTCTCGTGCACATGCTGTCTCACTCTCACACACACAGGCTCTCTCACTCCTACATGCTCTCTTGCTCAAGCACAGGCTCTCACTGGCACATGCTGTCCCTCTGCACGGGTTGCCGAAGGATGGGCTCTTCAGAGGCCCTGATCTTCCCTGGCCGTGACATGGGATCTTCAGCGGCCCTGCTATCGGGTTTCCTCCTCTTCTCAGGCCGTCGCAACGTGGGATCCGCAACGGCCCATTAATGCTGCTCTTCTTCTGTACGCAGCAGATGCTCCTCCCCCTTCCTGCCCACGCGGCTCCAGCAACGTTTTTCTTCCAGGGCTGCACAGGCAGGAAGGAGGAGGAGTGAACGTGACCCTTTTCTTCGGGCCATGTTGATGTAAGCTCCACCACTGCCCGCCGATCTTCCTGCTATAGTTCCCTGCTTCCGCCGGCCCTGTGGACCGGGCGACACACCTCCACACTACAGGCGACACACTAATGTGTCCCGAAACACACTTTGGAAAGCTCTGCTCTAAAAGATTAGGTCTAAAATAGCTCCCCCGCTTGTTGGCTCTTGTTCCAGCTGTTCCATGAAACAGTTATTTTTTTCATCTAAAACCTTTACCTCCTTAGCATGTTCTGATGTGACATTTATCCAGTAAATACTGTGGTAATTGAAATCACCCATTATTTCTATGTTGCTAATTTTGTTGGTTTCCTAATTTTCTTTAGCATTTCATCATCTATGTATTCATTCTGGCTGGGTAATTCACCCCCACTGCTGTTCTATTTCCCTTCTCACATGCAATTATAGTCCTGAATGAATGTGCTTGGGCAGCTCATGGTGTTATTGGTAATATTCCAAGGAATCATCTAATGAAAAGCTAATACATTGACGTACTGAGAAAGAGAAACCACTGGGTGACCAGCACTTGCATTTTCTTGTTATATTCTGCTGGCAGAATATAACAAGGGAGAAGTATTTATTTTCTGCACTTCAAAGCAGATTACATGCAGGTAATATAGTTAATTTATTTCTGTCCCCAGAGGGGTTGCAATCTGTTTATACCTGAGGCAATTTTTTATGTTATAATGTTATATTCTGGCAGATGCAGCAACTTATTGCTTCGTTGCAAAAATTGCGCCAGATTTATCAATTAAAATACAATGGGGTAGATATTCAAAGCTGGCCGTGTAAGTAGCCTAGGCCTGGATTCATCATTCATCGCTGAATGATGAATCCAGCGAAAACGGGGGGTGGGGGGGACGAAGGGGGGGGTGGGCCTGCGAAAGCCCGCAGCCTTCTCACCACCGCGGTGTCTTCGCTCCCGGCTAACCTTATTGCCGCCAGCGAAGACACAGCTGAGTCCGCCCCCTCGCCACTCTGACTCCGCCCCAAATCAATTTTGCATGCTATTGCACGCGAAAAGGGCCTTTTTGCACGTGATACGGCCGTAACGCATGCGATAAGTCTTTAGAAAATATCCCCATTAGCTGGTTAGAACTTATCCAGCTAAGTTACAATGCATATTCAGCGACACGGCAAAGACACTGAATATACACGTAGATATATGCACTTAGCTGGATAAGTCTAACTAGCTAAGTTTAGATCTGATCTCTGGTGCATCTAAACTTACACGCATACTTGTGTGGCTAACTCCGAATATCCGTAATTAGCCTTATAAATTACATGGCTAACTCACTCCCCAGTACATGTCTACTTGTTGTGTGATTACATTTAATCCATATAAGGGACTTATATGGCTAAGTGGTGGCTGCTGAACATATTCAGCATAAGTTCTGTTTATCCGGCTTAATAGTGCTGAACGCGCTTTGAATATTGGTCCCCTTTGGTATTTTCATTGGGAAAACTTTGTCAGTAATACTGAGGTATACCGCCCTCAAGTATTTTTAATTTTGGGCACTGTGTCCATAGCACTATATAAATGACAAGTGTCCATGGCACAGGACCATGGCTAAAACAGCGAACCAGTGAACCATTCACTTGCACTTCCCTTCCAGTGAGCCATGTTTAAAGTTTAGGAAAATGTGATATGCCACCAAACAACTGTAGCATGTAAGCGGTTTACAATAAAAATTACATGTTACAAATAATGCATTATAACAATCATCTCAACTCCTCCTCAGCCCCAATCTACAAAATAAAACAGCTAACCCAAAATAAAATCAAACCAACTTCTTCCCCTCCCCCCCCAGTCAAAGCCCCATAAAATGTCTTCCCCAGCCAGACCTCAGGTTCAGACTGCAGTGCCTACATCCTCCTGCACTCCCTTCCAGTGAGCCATCTATCTACAGCTTCTTCCAGTGGTGGACTCTTGATTAGAGTTTATTTATCTGATTTATATTCCACTTTTCAGGCACTGCTCAGCATCTGGCTGACTTGGAATATCTCTACAGGGGAGAATTAGATCCAAGAAGAAATTAGGTTAGTACTGAAAGAGCTGGGAGCTCAACTGTCAGACCAGTTTTATCTGGTATCAGTATCACTGCTGTACGGAGATTCATTGGCTAATTATAATATGAAGGACCTTTGGGCTTTGGAGTCCAGATTTGAAATTATAATGGATTGGCAAAAGAAGAGAGACTGGCCCAATTATTAATTGGCTGTGAGATTCGGCCGAGTCCAGGTGCCTGCTAGAAGCTGGTACATTATTCCATTTGGTTTCTTCCTGCACATCCTGAAAATTACCGTGGCCTTTGGCTTGTGGACTCTAGTTCCCACAGAAAATGTTTCCTGTTAGAGGTCTTCCTTTCAGGTCTCTGGGGTCAGGTGAGCAGGACAGCTTGTATCTGACAGCAGAATTTGCAAATATATAGACTACAATTTGCCAAGTCATTTACCCAGATCAATAGCGATTCACCTGTGTAAATTGGCCTGTCTGAAAATGATTCTTCTTTCCCTAACTGTGGGGTTGCTTCTAGACCAGTGGTTCTTAACAGGTGTGTCGGGAGGTCAGGGAAGGTGAGTCACAGACCCAGCAGAAAGCTGCTCTTTCCTCATCAGTCTGGACAGGAGTTGGCTGATTTCTCCTTTATTGGGTATGACAGGAAGCTGTTCTTACTTCCTTCTCCTCTTCCTGACCCAATGGGAGGTTGTTCCCTCCTCCTTCACCCAGATCACAGTGAGATATCACCAACTCCTGTTCCTTTGGACCCGGCAGGACACCAACTTTATTTTTCTCTGCCTGGCCTGGCAGTGAGGCTGTTGAAAGCAGGAGCATGAGGGAGAGAGGTGCATGCTCTATAGATCCACTGCTGACTTCTGCTGCTGCTGCCTCATCTTCTTCCTCTCCTTAATGCTTCTTACCCTCATCTGCTGCTGGTAAAGTGGGAGGGAGACTCTGGATTGGACTGGAGACTTATGCTGGCTGGGAACCAGGAGGAGGGGGAAATGTGCTGGGCAGGAAGGCCTTGGGAGATAGGGAGTCAGGAGTCTGCTGAGTAAGAAGGGATGGGGGAAAGGAGATTGGGGTTGCTGGGCAGGGAGGAAAGATGGAATTGTGGGGCCTGCTGGGTTGGGGGAGAAGGGAAGTCAGGGGATGCTGAGCAGGAAGCGGTGGGAAAGAGGTGGTCAGATGTAGGCTGGGTAGGGAAGGTCAGGGAGATGAGCAGGGGAGAGAGGGAGCACAGGGAAGAGGATTTGGGGGTGGGGGTGTTGGGAATGTTGGACAGGGATATGAGCATGTGAGGGGGCGATTGAATAGTTGGGAGAAGTGAGGGGTGATGGGGGCATGGAGGGGAGTGACAGGTACAAGAGCCATATGATGTCAGTTTTGAGAATAAACATTTCTTCTCTCTTTGAACTTTGCTTAGTGTAGGAGGAAATACATTTCTGTTTCTAGTTTTCCAGTTTTGCACTGCATGCAAAGATGGTCTTGGGGTTTCCAATCCAGTTTTTGTTTCTGCATTTGTAACTTGTGGTATTTTATTCTATACTAGATGAAGGTAGGTCTGTCTGTACTCTGTATGTGTATGGCTGAGATGTAGCATGCAGGGATTTGTATCAGTCTTATTGTATTTTCTCACTATGATATTGCACTGGTGGTGAGCTGCTGCCTTTTCATTGGTAGGGCTCTTGCTTTCTTGCTTGTTTCATTTCTTGGAGTTAGTGCTGCTTCAGTATGGCAGGTTTGATAAACATGTACAGAGGGAAGTTTATTTTTTTCCAGGTTTTGTATTATTTTACAATGCACCTAGTAGTGGAGGGAGTTTGTGATGCTGTTATTGAGATGACACCAGAATCAGAATATCTTTTTTGTATGGTGAGTTGTAAGGGAAATGTCTTAGCTCTGTTCCGCATCCATTGTTAGGAAGCGGGAGATTCCTGTGGAAGCAGGGTACATTTGTGCTCAGTGTGTCACTCATGTGAGTGTCATCTCTCAGGTGTGTCCTGATAGAAAAAAGGTTGAGAACCACTGCCCTATAGCAGGCCTGAAGTGAGGCACTCCGGGAGTGGGGGAGGGAATCGGATTTAATTTTCAAATCTACACGTGCTGCTGTTCAGTGTATTATTGCCCTCAGAAAAAGCAAGTGCAAAGGCCATAGGTAATCTGCACTGGTGGGCAATTTTCAAAAGCTTATTACTCATATAGTTGCTGTTTAAAATCTAGCTACGAGGTACAAAGTGCCCGCAGACTCTGCAGCTCTGCAGGCTGTCGGATCATTTCCCCCAAAGGAACTATTTGCAGTGATTATTAGACACCTGTTACTCAGGCAAAGGTCCCTTCTGTCTCTGTGAACACTTCAACGCCCAATTTCCTGTGGCAGATTTTTCAAGGTTTTGCAGCAATTATGTGACAAATTTGCATGATGTTTCACATCTCTCATTATGCAAAAATCATTTCACATTGTTTTAAATAATATTTAAATTATATAAATTTTCCATGGACCAAAATCAGCTAAGTAAAAACATATGAGTTGTATAAATCTTTAACGGTAAAAAGTCACTTTTGGTTTGAATTGAAATACAGTGTAACCTTCTTTTATATATATATATATATATTAGAATGTTCTCAATGTCTTTCTGAGTATATGAGCTTATGTATGCTGTAGCTGTGCTGAGCATCAGCAGAGTTTGTCACATTCTTAATTGAAATTAATGCCTTCCAAAATACATCTAGGTCTTTGTCAGCTGGCATATGGTTGGCTACATTTGCAGGTATGAGAACCTGTATATAAAAATGAAATTATTCTAAAGGCATAGAAATTATATCAAAATAGTCTTTGGATTGACTTAAAAAAGAGATCTGTGAGGAATCAAACATTTTGTTAGCTGTGTCCATTCCAACCTCACCCCCTTCCCTCCTAGGGTTGCCAACTGGCTCCATTGTTTGTTTTTTTTAGGATGAGTTGATCCCATCCTGATTTTTATCCCACTGTCTTCAGTGACTTGTAATTCTGATTTCCTATCAATTTCCCTAAGAAAAGCGAGAGTACAAGTCATTGCACGCAGTGGGATAAAACTAGGGACTGGGTCAGCCTCATCCCTCCTCTCCTGTTCCCTGCAGACTGCCTGGGATGGAAGGAGCTGCAACGGGAAGCAAAGAAATTCCTCGGAGGAGGCTGAGAGAGAAGCCAGCCCTGAAGGGACTATGTAGTTTTATTCAGATGACTGATTTAAGCCTGAGGGTAGCTTCAGGTTTGTTGATTGTGCAACAGGTTGTAAATTATGTGGCAAGCAACAAGCTAATTATGTTGTTTCTGCCAGTGACAGACACAAAACTGAGAGCCCGGTGGTACTGCACAAAGCTCTCCAAAACCAGACACAGGCCGGAGTTCTGCTGTTTTTACTTCCTCCCATCTCTTAACAATTTGTGTGTTTGTAGTTCAGGTTTGTTTGTTTATTTTTTTTTTTCTGATTTCAAATTTTGAGCCTCTTAACACTACAAAATTTTAGGAAAACCTTTGTTGCATGGTTGAATTATTCGTTCTTCATTCACTATTGAATGTTAATGCGGTTATTACCAAGATCTCATAAATTAAAAGTGATGGAACATTTTGCATATGCTCTACTGCACGGGGCACTATAAATTTCTGTTTATTTACAAAGACTGGGCACACTTTCTACCAATATTATGTGTCTTTTTGACACTTAGTGATTGATAGCTCAGTATAGAAAGAGACTTAAACAGTGGCCTTCTGTGATTTTCCATCTCCACGTTCCCCTCAGCAATGTTTTTAGCAGGAGGCTTGAAAATATTCAAGTGCCTTGTTTGCAGCTGCCGAGTGTTTCTGGAGTGTAGACAGAGCTTTCAGTTTTATTGACTCATTTGATGGCACAGGAAAGAGCGAAATGGAATGAGATACCAGGCTTTCGTTTACCAGGGACCTCAAGGGCAAAGGCATCTCCTCCTCATATTTCCTGGTCTCTTGAATGCCTGGCTCGGACTCTTTCCATCTATACAGCTTGGATGACGTGAAGTGGTAACAACTTCCAATATTCCATCCAAGTGCTTCTCATCCCCAAAAATCATTTTGATTGCGGTCACCGGAAAGGTTTAGCACACTTGAAATGCCTCTTCAGCAAAGACACCCCATGGAGAAGCAAACCGAAGGCAGATGCTCTTGTAGAGAAACCTTTCTTCAGATCCTGATTATGCTTAGTGTATTTCAAGTAAAGGAGCAAATCTGGGCAGCACAGGTCCTGTTACTGGACCCATCGCATTTATGCAGTCTTTCCATAATCTGATTATCTATAGCTGGGGAACGTAATTCACAGTTATCTCAGAGTCCAGTGGCTTAGTGACAGTGGTTCTGCTTTATTATTTATCATTTTTTTTTCTATTCCACCTTATTGGAGGAACCTGAATTTGACTCCTGGATCAGCCAGGGATAGGAATGCTGCAGAGGCGGCACTCACAGCCCCCCCCCCCCCCCCAGAAGGGGGACGGGAGTCATAGTCGTCATGTCATAGTGACACCTAGTAGCCAGATTTAGGATCCATGATCACAGGGTTCTGGCAGCAGTCCTAGCGCATGGCTCCTGGCCCAGGACTGGGGTATAAAGTTAGGCGAAAAATCATTGGCTTGTTGGGAATGAAGGCTCCTGGTTCTGGGATCCCAGTCCTGGTTCTGGTGGAGGTGTAAATCCTAAGGAGGAGGAGGAGGAAACAGCCTGATCAAAAAAAAAAAAAAAAGACTACAGTAAGGCAGAGGTGCTGTCAGTGCTTGTGCTTCGTCCTGCTCTGCTCTATTCGATGCATCTTTCCGCACTTCCTATGAGAAAGTTCCAGTGCAGTATTAATGCTGTTATTTAGAAAACTGGCGAAAAAGAGCTGTCGATCCCAATCAAGAACTACTGCAAAAAAAAAAAAAGGCATCATAAACACATGACGGTTTTCAACCCAACCAGACTTTCAAACAAATTCAATATTTTCTTTCTGAGATGTAGCGAGGTGTCAGCAAGGCTGTCAGTGTGCCTTCAGATAACAATCAACGTCCACCTGCTCATCTCATTCATCCACCTCGTGGAAGGATCTGTTTTTCTATTTGGTGAATACATATAAAAATGCTAAAAAAGAGTCTTAGTTATAATCAGTTAACGCCCTTGTAAAGAGTCAATAGACAAACAGCCTCAATACATTCCTAGATGAAGCCCATCTCAATTCATTGACAATAACTAAGACTCTCTTTCAGAATGTTTCTATGCATACAAGAAAAAAAAAAAAAAAACCAGATCCTTCCAAGCAGACATAAGGGAAAAAGTACAGGACGGCTTCTACGGCCAAGTGCCAAAGCAAAGAACATTAAGCAACACTGTCTGAATTATCAGGGCCGCTCTTCACCCAGTAAAAATGTTTATGATCCCTCACCCTCTGCCCAGCATCCCCTGTGTCTCTCCCCCTGCTCAACATCTCTCTTCTTCCGCACCCTCACCTGCATTTTCTTCTCTCTTTTCCACTCCAAGCCCAGCATCATCACAACCTTTTTGCTCCTTCCACATTGCCAGTATCCTCTCTCGCTCCACCCCGCCCTCATCTGCTCAGCATCTTTTCTCTCTACCACCCTGCCAACTGCTGTCTGTCTCTCCACTCACACCCGCTGAACATACACACTCTCTCTCTCCATTCCCTCCCCTCAGTACTGTTGCGCACGACGGTCGCAGATGGCTGCGACCTTTGTTGCTCACCTCTTTTTGCCCTGCAGCTCCAAGTCTAGGGAGCATGGCCGCCTCGGCTTATGCATGCTGCCCTCCATGGCGTTCCCAGGACGGCGCTGGCACTCTCGGCAGCCATCTTACTTCTGGGGTGACCTAGGCCTCGCACACGATGAAAATACACAACACTTTCCACGTTTCACTCTTGAAACCACTCATCCTCTCGGAGTTCTCTCACAAGACTCCTGATCCTCAACCACTTGATGCTGAAGAACATATTGCATACAAAGTGGATGATATCTTGGATGTACGTAAAAGAGAAAAGCAGTGGGAAATCTCATTTTTTGGGAAGGATATGGACCTGAGGAGAACAGCTGGGAACCTGCTGTCAACATACTTGATAAAGACATGATACATCAATTCCATCTCACTCATCCTAGAAAGCTGAAACCCCCTGGGAGGGGCCCTAAGAAGGGGGGTAATGTTGCACCCGTCGGTCGCAGATGGCTGTGACCTTTGCTGCTCACTTCTTTTTGCCCTGCAGCTCCAAGTCTAGGGAGGATGGCTGCCTCGGCTTTTGCATGCCACCCTCCATGGCGTTCCCGGGACGGCGCTGGTGCTCTCGGCAGCCATCTTACTTCTGGGGTGACCTAGGGCTCGCACACGCGCGCCTGCCCCCATCTTAACCACGTCATGGCGGGAACCTCTGGGGCGTCACTGCCTACGTATATATCATCTCATCGGGCCAGCATACCATGGAGTTAGCAAGGATTCCTGTCCTGCTCAATTCCGCCATTCTGGGACTTCTCTGTTCCTACGCTCCTGTCTGAGTGATCTAGGTACCCGGTCCTCGGGGCCTTGCCGCACTCAGGGCTATCTGCTCCTCAGAGAGCCACCTTTACTTGCCTCACTTCTCTAACCCAGTGAGTCTCTTTCTGTTTCCACAGACGACCCTTCAGTGCTCCTGTACCTCGGGTCTCCACGGAGCCTACCACTTCAGATGGCTACTCTGTTCAGAGTGAGTACTGGATCTGCTCTACAACTTCCTCCTTCTTTTCTGTGTGGATTCTCGGCTTACCCCGCTCTGCAGACCACTACCGGAGACAGCCTGCACAAGCTTCTTCTAGAGGAAGTATTCCCTGGCTTACTCCATGCTGCGGGTCACTTCTGGGACAACCTACACAAGCTTCTTCTAGAGGAAGTATTCCCCGGCTTACCCCGTGCTGCGGGTCACTACCAGAGAGACCAGCTTACAGGTCATCTACTCTGGACTGAGTCTATTAACCCTCTCCTCTGGCTATCTTGCTGTATAATAAACTACTGCCTCTAGTGTCCATCACTGCTGAGACCCCGCCTGTCGTGGTGAGTCCCCACAGGTCTCCTCCCTGTGGGTGGCATCAGCTCTTGCCATGGTCCAAGGGCCCACTAACTAGTTCTAAACCCACAGAACGTAACAGATTGCTAACTCCATGGACCCGGCTCGGCTCTCAGCCTTACAGGCCATTCCTGGCCTGGCCCAATGGATTACGGAATAACAGAGGTCTCGCGATACCTTGGTTACCGCCTTTAACCAGCTGAGTTCCAGACTGAGTAATTACACAACTTCTGACGTGAATACATCACCCCCGAGGTTACCGGGTGTACTACACTTCCTTTGCCAGTGCCCACTCGTTTCTCAAGAGATTCCCTGTTGTGTAGGGGCTTTCTAAATCAGTGCTGCATGTACTTCTCCTTACAACCGGCGTACTTCCCTACTGCCGCTACCAAGACTATGTATATTTTGTCCTTGTTGGATGGAAAAGCCCTGGCCTGGGCTTCACCGCTTTGGGAACACAATGATCCAATCCTTAATGACTTGCCTGGACTCCTGGCTCTCTTCAAGTCAGTATTTGATGACCCCGCTTGCCAGTCCATTGCCAGTTCTGCACTCCTGAACCTCCAACAAGAAACCAAGCCACTCCCGGACTATGTGATTGAATTCAAGACACTGTCTTCTGAACTCTTATGGGATTTAGGTTGCTTAAAAGCTATTTTTCTACAAGGCCTCAATCCCCATGTAAAAGATGAACTTGCTGCACGGGAATTGCCTGATACTTTAAGCTCACTTATGGACCTTGCTGGTGTATTGATCATCGTATACGTGAACGCTCTGCTGAGGTGAAACCTCTTAAGAAGCACATATATGGAGGAACCCGTCTCAGCCCCTACCGTCGGCTCCGATCCAGTCTTTACCTAATCCTGAAGAGGAAGACTGACCTATGCAACTTGGCTGTAGCCACTTGACCGCCAAGGATAGGCGATATCGCAAGAAGATGGGCCTCTGTGTGTATTACAGGAAGACCGGCCATGCAGTCCAAACTAGTCCTATCTGTCCGGGATACACGCAGACCTAGGATCCGCTGGAGACTCTTCCTAGGTCTCACTGCTCCATTTCCTCCACTGACTCTCCCTGTTTCCATCATCTCTGGGCCTCTCGAATTTGCCACTCAAGCACTAGTGGACTCTGGTACAGGTGGGGATTTTATTCTGAAGAGACTGGTAGGGTACCTACGACTTCCCACTGAGCCAGTACCCACACCACTGCTCCTCTCTTCCATTCACTGCAAGCCACTTCCAGGAGAGGTTTCACTTACCACACAACCTATTTGCCTACGCACAGGATCCCTGCATACCGAGACCATCACGTTCCTGGTTCTCGAAAAGGCTATTCACCCCATAGTGCTTGGCATACCATGGTTACAAGACCTCTCTCCCCAGTTCAACTGGTCTTCCATGGAGTTATCACAATGGGGGCCTAACTGCCATGCTAGATGCTTAAAAAAAAATAACTCCACTACCATGTATGGCTACCGCTACCACTCCTCCTGGTCTACCACCATAATACGCAGCCTTTCAAGATGTGTTTTCATAACAAACAGCTGATGTACTTCCACCGCATAGACCTTTTGACTGTGCAATCAACTTAAAATCTGATTCAGAGCCACCCAGAGGAAGAGTTTATCCACTCTCCTTATCAGAGACTGAGGCCATGTCGGCCTAAATTCAAGAAAACCTGCAGAAAGGATTCATTAGACCCTCTAAGTCCCCGGCAGGAGCCAGATTCTTTTTTGTCGGCAAGAAGGATGGATCTCTTCGCTCTTGCATTGACTAGAGAGGTCTGAACGCAATCACCATCAAAGATCAGTATCCCATACCATTAACTTCTGAGTTGTTTGATCGGCTTCAAGGCACAAAAATTTTCACTAAATTGGACCTAAAGAGCACTTACAATCTTGTCCGTATCCATCAAGGGGATGAGTGGAAAACGGCCTTTAATACTCGCGATGGCCACTTCGAGTATTTGGTGATGCCATTTGGCCTGTGCAACGCCCCGGCTGTATTTCAAAATATGATGAATGACATCTTGCGAGATCTACTATACCAATGTGTGGTCATATACTTAGACGATATCCTTATTTTCTCCCGTGATGTGCAAACCCTCCAAGCTGATGTCATCACCGTCTTACAGAGACTACAGGATAATCGTCTATAAGCCAAGCTTGAAAAGTGTGCCTTTCATCAAGAGTCTGTTCCCTTCCTTGGGTACATTGTGTCCAATAGGGTTTTCAAATGGACCCCTAGAAGACAAAGAGCATACAAGACTGGCCTCAACCTACCGATATTAAAGCTCTACACCGCTTTCTTGGCTTTACGAATTATTATCACACATTCATCAAAGACTACTCCACCTTGACAGCACCACTTACTGCCATGACTAAGAAAGGGGCTAACCCTTCACACTGGTGTCCAGAAGCCATCTTTGCATTTCAAGTGCTGAGGGAAGCCTTCCTCAAGAAACCCTGCTTATGCCATCCCGATCCTCATTGGCCATTCATCGTGGAGATCAATGCCTCTGATGTCGGCGTACAGAGAGAAATTATGGCATCAGTGATAAAGAATTGCTTACTATCAAACTTGCGTTCGAGGAGTGGCATCCCTGGCTAGAAGATGCACAACATCAGATAATCATGTTCACTGATCACAAGATCCTGAAATACCTATGCCATGCACAAAGACATAACCACCGCCAAGCTCGATGGTCACTATTCTTCAACTGGTTTGATTTCCTGCTAAAATATCATCCTGCTGAGAAGAATGTCCGGGCAGATGCTCTTTCACGCTCTTTTACACCTGAAGATGTTCCAGATGCACCACGTCACATCATTAACCCTGAGAAGATAGTTCTGGCTACTACCCATTCAGTTCCCACTGGCAAAACTATAGTTCCTCAAACACTAAGGAAGAAGCTGTTGAATTGGGCACATGTCTCACGGTTAGCATGTCATCCAGGACAGGCCTGTACTCTCGCTACACTGCAGCGATACTATTGGTGGCCATCTATGAAAAAGCCAGCAGAATGGATTATTTCTAGTCTTCCCTCCCCTAACGTAGGTAGGCAGAGCAGAGCCTGGAGAATCATAACTGTAAAAGCAGCAGAGTCTGTAGCACACGGTCAATGGGAATGCACTGTTGAAGGGATCAGAAAAGTGGAAGCAAACTACAGTCACAGAAAGGGAAGGGGTGAGCCAGGAGGAAATGCCTTGCACTGTTAGTGAGAGTTCTGTTTAAGGCGGCTGGGCTGAGCTCCGAGCTGGCTGTGGAAAGTGTGAGTCTCCTGGAGACACAGGGTGCAGAGAAGGGGTGGGAAAGGGAAAAGGAAGGGGAAAGGATGGCAGTAAGCAAAATTAATGTCTCCTGCATAATGATGTGGGAGACATTCACTAAGGGGTAGATTTTCTAACATACGCGCGCTCGTCCATGTGTGCACTACCCAGTGTGCACACATGGATGTGGCTATTTTATAACATGTGCGTGTGTGTTATAAAATATGAGGGAGTGTGTGCAAATGTGTGGAAGATTTTAACATCTGCATGGGTGTGCAGCCCACGACTTGGGGGGGGGGGGGGGAATTTTCCATGTATGCGCAGTAACGTGATTGGCCTTATTCCCAGTTCCCTCCCAGGGAACTTCCCTACCCCCTACCTATCCTTCCTCTCGCTTCCCTTATCCTCCCCATTCTCTATCCCTATCCTAGCTAATCCCCAAATTTTTAATTTACCATTTGCTCCTCTTCTGGAGCTGCAGCAAATGCCAGTACGTGATTCCCCAGCACAGTGGCAAATGGCTACTGTACTGGCAAACTTCAGCCCTGACCTGCCCCGCCCCCCGGACTGCCCCTCCTTGCATCCCAGACCACCCTTTTGCCGAGGCCAGGCTCTTGTGCACGTAACGGGGGTTATGCGCGCGGCTGGGCCTCTTCTAAAATACGCGCAGTGCACGCAAGGCCCAGCCACGAGCATAACCCCCAAATTTTATGTGCCCAGGAGCACATAAGCAGCAGCACAACAGCAGAATGTGTGTATATGTCTGAGAGAGAGAAAATGTATGTCTGAGCCACTGGTTGGCAGTGTAATTGCCTTATTGCTTGCAACTGATTTAAGAGCAGGTTGGTTGGCAACACCAGGTCACAAATCCAGGATATATATATATATATATATATACATGAAAGATTTAACTAAACGGGTATGGGGGCCAGCAATTGAATGGATGGAAGGGGTACTGAAGATCAGTTTGCTCATCTCTGGTCTACAGTATGCTTTACTTCTTAAGTTATTTAGAAAAAATGTGAAATTTACAATAGAGATATTTTGGTTCCAGGTCACATGATGGACCTCTCACGAGTTGGCTTGGCAAGCTTTTGGGAGGTGTTGAAACATGTGCTGCACAGAAAACTCACAAAGGTGTCAGACATATTATCTGTGGTCCTGTTTTTTGAAAAAAATTCCCCAGGCCAATATTTTCCTACAATCCATCCCTGGTAGTCTGTGCTGAAAAAGTCATGAACCTCATATTTGGCTGGTCCTTGCAAGCGAGGCACAAGAATAAAGGGACAGTGAATTAAGTGTTTGTTTCAAAGGAAGGATCTAGTAAATAATGTGTGTATATCAGCAAAGAATGCATTGCAAGCAGTAATACAGAAGTTCCTGGGAAAATTAGTGTAATATATATATATACCATTAGCATTACCATTAATACAAAGAAGGCAGAAGGGCCAGGAAGGATTAATACCATTTTATTTTCCTTCCTGCTCCTTTGAACTTCTACCTTGATTAGAAGTGAGCTGGTATCTAGAACCATGAGCCCTCATTTGCAACTACCTGTAGCTTTTTCCCCGGGTTCAGAGCCACTCTCCCAACTTTCTTTAGTCAGACATTGTAGCAACAGCCTTCAGCCAGGGCTCTAAGTCTGGCCACTAGGTGTCTCCATTGCACAATGACTATGACTCCCCTCCTCAACCCCCCCCCCCCCCCCCCCCAAGGGGCTGTGCAGCATCCCCAGCTCTGGCTGACCTAGGGAAAAGAAGATCTGAACCAGGAATCAAACGTTTGGTCAATTCTGTATGGAAGTGTACAGCTCTTCCACTGAACCAAGCACTCAGATACTACTACTACAGATATCAAATTTAGGTCCATCGGCAGATTTCGGAGAATAGCTACTAGCCCAGACTGATTCCAGAACTTGAAATGTGAAATGTTTCCTCAAACATATAATTGGTCCCTTCCAGAAATCAATCCTGTTGTCCAGAACTCAAAATTCAAGCTCCTTATCAGATTATCTGTAAGTGTCAGTGTCTACCCTATGCAGTTATCATGAGGACATATTAATCTTCATATTTATTGACAACCTTGAAACAAAGTATTAATTTCTGGAAAGAGAAAAATCCATCTCCCCTCAAGCTGGACTGACATAAAATATAGCAAAACAATAGAATATTTCAAACACATGCAGCCTCCTTTCTCTCTTATTATGTATTTATAGGCAATGTGATACAGTAATAACTGTACATTCCAGGATGTCTATACATCAACAAAATTGTATTTACAAAGGCATAGTGACAAATGAAAGCAACCAATTGCTATAGAAGCCATATCACATTAAATTTTATGAACACAAAAGACAAAAAAAAATGTATATATAAAATATATATTATATAAATTAGCTGCCATGACATCTCTCCCATTTCTCCATTCAACCTCATTCATTCCTATCACCAGAATTATGTACCATAAAGTCAATATATGTTAAAGCCAATTATAGAGTATCCTTCCATTTGCAACTTGTCTCTAATCATCTGTGGTAGAAGAGAATCTAAAGTTCCTTAGGCTAACTCTTTATTGATGCGTCTTTGGGTACATTTTACATCCAAATGCTCTAGCTGCATCCAATCTGCCATCTGTTGAAACCAAAACATTGCAGAAGCTGGAGTAGGCTGTGTCCAATTCTTTAATATGCAAAATTTAGCTAACAATACACACCCTTTAGACAGTTTAGGGGCCCAACCCATAGACCCCAACAGCAAAAAGGTACCACTGTAAAGAGGCATTTTAGTAGTAAGTTTTTCAATAATCAATATTGTTCCCCAAAAGGGAAACATTTTAACACAGAATACAAAACTGTGCACCTAAATGCCTCTGTCAATGTGACATTTGATACATTCCTCTGAAACCCCTTTGCCCATCTTAAATGCTGGTACGGTTAACGTCTGCTGTTTTATTTTACTAGGTATGTAAGCTGTACACCGCTTATAATGTTTGTTCACATAGGGGCAGATTTTCAAATGGTTACGTGCGTAAGATATGCACGTAACCCCGAAAAGCTGCCCCTGCCGGTCCCTGCGCGCACCGAACCTATCTTGCATAGGCTGGGCGGTGCGCACAAGCCCCGGGATGCACATATGTCCCAGGGCTTGCCTGGGACATATGTGGCCAGCCCGCGATCCCGGGCACAGCGGCCATTTGCCGCTGTGCCCGGGATCGCGGGCTGGCCGTCGGCCGGCGCGGGTAACTTCTTCAACAAAGGTAAGGGGGGTTCTAGGTAGGGCTGGGGGGTAGGTTAGGTAGGGGAAGGGAGGGGAAGGTGCGGGAGGTGGGGGGGCGGGCGGAAGGAAAGTTCCCTCCGAGGCCGCTCCGATTTTGGAGCGGCCTCGGAGGGAATGGAGGCAGGCTGAGCAGCTCGGCGCACGCAAGTTGCCCAATTGTGCACCCCCTTGCGCGCGCAGACCCTGGATTTTATAACATGCACGCGGCTGGGTGCGCATGTTATAAAATTGGGCGTAGATTTGTTCGCGCCGGGTTGCGCGAACAAATCTACGCCCGCGCGCAGGTTTTAAAATCTGCCCCATAGGCGGTATAAAAGAAACTGTAAATAAATATCTGTATAACAATGATGTAACAACTTGAATTGAAGTTCTTGATACTTGGAATCGATAGAAGCTTTAAAAGCTACATCAAAATGTAAAACTATAACATCTGTATGACTCGTCCAGGGTCCTGCCAGAGAAGAGCATATGTCGGCGGGCTGCTTTGATATCCGGAGCCCATACCAATAAGAAAAGATTTCACCTTGCTTGTTCAACAGCTGAAATATTGTAACTACTGAATCTGGATGAAAAAGGCAATGGATATTTATTTATTTATTATTTATTTATTTATTTGTTTGTTTTTATTTTTTCTATACCGACATTCCTGTAAAAGTACAAATCATATCGGTTTACAATGAAACTTCAAATTCGCTCTAAGGCGGTACCTGGAACAATGATGCCAGTTAACAGAAGAAACATATTGAGATAAATCCATTAACAGAGTGTCTGACTTGCAAATATGCAAAAAAAAAAAAAAAAATGTTTGTGAGTCAATGCACATTGTGTGTTCTTCTATTCAAAAGAAAAAAATCATCTGTTGACCTTTACAGTAAAACTGTGAGATGTCTACAAGCCCTTTTTTGTTTCCGTTCTTGAAAGATTGCGTACAATAGACCCGGAATAAATGTTGGGCTTCCAATCAGTAGCAGTAATACAGTAAAGGAAGACTTTTTACCCCACTAGCTACACAGAAACCACCAGGCTAAAAACAAAAACAGGTTTGGTAACCTTCTTTTCCCAGGGTCCTCTCTGTAACAGGCAGAGGGCCACTTTCGATTTCGAGGGCCTCAGAGCACTAATCAACTTGTTGCAGTTTTGAATCAGGATCCTCCAACAGGGGGGGGGGGGGGGCAACAAAGCTGAAAGGACCAATAGGATTTACTCACACAGCCTCTCCAAGAAAAGTCTCCACACGATGAATGTTGTTCCAAAACAGAATTATACTTTACTAAAGTAAAAAACAAATCAAGTAAAGCAGTAGTATAGGACTAGGTAAAAACACCAGAATAAAATGGTTCTTGTTCTGCCTCTGCAGTATCTGTAAATGAATGTGTTATATATGTTTCTTATTACACTGCCACATGTAGCAATTTATATCATTGCTTAGCTTAGGTTCTCCTCATGTTTAGAGCTAACTTTCCCTATCGGTTATTGTTTAAATGTTGCTGAGCTTCTGCTTGGATCTCTTCCTGCACCTCCTCTGTGTTCTCCTGTTTTTTTCCTGTTTTTCTTTTGCCCCATGGAATCCCTGGGAATCCCTAAAAGTTTAGTTTGGAACTGGCTCTGGACAGGCTTGCAGCTTTCCTGGATCCCAGTATTGCAAGATTTCACTTGGACAATGTGTACAGTTCTGAGGACTGCCCCTTCAAAAGGATGGAGTCTGTCCAGAGGGTGGCCACTAAAATGGTCAGTGGTCTTCATTTTAAAGCATATGGGGATAGATTTAAAGATCTAAACATGGAAAGGAGAGATAGGGAAGATATGATAGAGACATTCAAATATCTCAAAGGTTTCCATGCACAGGAGGTGAACCTTTTTCAATGGAAAGAAGGCTCTAGAATGAGGGGTCATGAGATGAGGAGGTACATTCAGGAGTAATCTTAGGAAACATTTCTTTACAGAGAGGGTGGTAGATACATGGAATGGCCTCCCAGTGGAAATGGTGCAGATAAAAACAATATCTGAATTCAAGAAAGCATGGGATAAATACAGTGGATCTCTAAGGAATGATGCAAATTATAATGCTAAATTAATTGGAGGGATAGGCAGAGTGGATGGGCCATGTGGTCTTTTTCTGCCTTCGTGTTTCTATCCTCTGCAGGTTCATAGAAATGTTGCTCTTTTCACCTTGCTTCCTTTCCCTCCTCCTGCTGGACTCTGCTATCTCTTGGCAGTCACGACTTCCTCTACTGCTGCAGTCATCTGCCTTTGAGCTCTCAGAAATCCTCATTACAGCTGTATCAGTTCTGGTGTCTTTGCTGTAATCTTCAATATCGTTCGCAGTTAGTTTCAAACTGTTTATCATTCAATAAATGCTTTGGTATTAAGATCTGAGTTCTCTCTGACTCAGTGGCGTATTAAGGACGGGGTGTGTGGGAATAGTCTGCACCGGGTGCCAGCCTGGAGGGGGGTGCCATCAAGAGGAAAGTTGGCAGCCATGAGTGGAGCCCATCCCACTCGTGGCAGAAGAAGAGGAAGGCCCTGATGGGACATGAGTGGAGCCCATCCTGCTCGCAGCCAAAGTGGAAGGAGGCCTGGCGGGTCACAAGCAGAGCCCATCCCACTCATGGCTGAAAACTAAGGAGGCCCCAGTGGGCTGTGAGTGGAGCACACCTCACTCGTGGCTGGAGGCTAGGGAAGTGCTGGTGGGCTTTGAGTGGGTCACAGCCGAGGAGCAGTGAATAGCTGACATCGATGCAGCCTGTGAATGTGTGTGCCCAGATTGACAGGCACAGGAGTGAGTGTGTGTGTGTGTGTGTGTGTGAGATTTGGAGCCTATATGCCTGAATGAGGCATATAGGCTCCAAATGAGATTTTGTGAGGATGCTTGTTTGTGTTGAGAGGGAACCCGTATGAAGGTGTGTGTGTGTGTGTGTGTGAGAGAGAGAGCCTATGTGCAGGGATGCAATAGAGTAAAGGAGCCTGTGTGCATGCTTGTTTGGCAGAGAGAGATGGAGCCTATGTGAGGGGGGGCGGGGTGTATGCAATAGAAAGAGGGAGACTATGTGAGGATGTATGTTTGTGTGTGCAAGAGGGAGCCTGTGTGAGGGTGTGTATGAGAGAGAGAATCAAGGGAGTCTGTGTAAGTGGATGAATGTATGCACAGAGAGAGGGAGCCTGTTTGAGGGGGTGTATGAGAGAGAGAATCAAGGGAGTCTGTGTAAGTGGATGAATGTATGCACAGAGAGAGGGAGCCTGTTTGAGGGGGTGTATGTGTGTGTGTGAGAGAGGGAGCCTGTATGCAGGGGTGTGTGAAAGTTTGTGCAAGAGAGAGAGGGAGCCTGTGTGAGGGAGAGGAGATCTGGAGAGATCACTGGGGATGGGGTGGGGATGAAAACGTGAACCTTGGGGGGGGGGGGGGGGGTGTCAAAGGACGTATCCAACCCGGGTGCCAAATACCTTAGGTATGCCACTGCTCTGACTTTCAGGCCCATACAGTACAGTGCGCTCCGGTGGAGTGCACTGTTAACCGGCATTTGGACGTGTGTTTTCGACACGCTAACTGTACCCCTTATTCAGTAAGGAGTAATAGCACATCGAAAACACACATCCAACCCCCCCCCCCGAGACTAATAGTGCCCGCAACATGCACATTTTACTTTAAGAAATTAGCGCCTACCCAAAGGTAGGGGTTAATTTCTGTCGGCGCCAGGGAAGTGCACAGAAAAACTGTAAAAACTGCTTTTCTGTGCACCCTCCGACTTAATATCATGGCGATATTAAGTCGGAGGTTCCAAAAGTTAAAAAAAGTAAAAAAAAAAAAATGTAAAAGCAGCTCACGGGTTGAAAACCGGACGCTCAATTTTGCCGGCGTCCGGTTTCCGAACCCGTGGCTGTCAGTGGGTTCGAGAACTGACGCCGGCAAAATTGAGCGTTGGCTGTCAAACCCGCTGACAGCCGCTGCTCCTGTCCAAAAAGAGGCGCTAGGGAGAGCCAAGCACACCGTTTAGCCCCCATTTGACCACGCATTTTATATGCGCCATTATTACCCCTTAAACTGTAATGCATGTTGATGGGCAGGGTGTTAAAATCTGAGCAAGCCCAATCTCACCACGGCACCTGCATCGGATCGGCCACTGCTCTCTGCCCGATTCTCCAGCTCCATCATGCCCGTCCTCCCCCTCCGATACCCCCCAGCCTCACAGGCTGCACACCGCGTGTCCCAGGGGCTCCGGGCTCCCCCCCCCCCCCCCAATTGCAGCCTAGGCATCTGCTCTCTCCTTTGCTCTCTCTCTCTCTCTAATTAGACAGTAGCTCAGTTTCTTCCAAGCCTCTTCAGCGGGTGAGGGTCGTTAGCAGAGTTGGCGGAGTGCTCTGCTTGCAGAGGAGTTATAGGGTGAGTTCTGTGAACACCTGCAGACCTGACAAATCCTGCACTTAAGCCGCCTCTTCCACTAATAAGGAGGCGCTAGGGCCATGTTATTGTCCCTAGTGCCTCCTTTTTAGCGCGTGGCCTAATTTAAATAGAGAATCGCGCGCCCAGGAGAGGTGCCTGGGCGTGCTTCGGGAGAGTGTGCTGGCTCTCCCGCGGGTTTTTTGTTTTTTTTAATCAGCCTGTGTAGAGACTCCCAAGCTAGGACATCGGGAGCTGAGGACAGAACAGTTCTCTAAAATACAGCAGTCAGTAAGAGGAAAAAACAATATTTTAAGCTAATTAGGTAGAACCGAAGGGAAACTGAGATCTCCTCTGGTTCCCAATAGGCCTGTCTCTGAGACTTAAATCCTCTTTTCCCACTTGGAAAACAGCATCAAAATACCTGTTTTGTGAAAACAGACTTATGGACAATCCACCCTGTCCCTTTGACTCAGGGAAAGTAGACCTTCAGCTCTTCTCTCGGGACCCTTCCTGAAAACCTCCCCAACCGCAAGCCATTCCCTCAAGAGGGTAAAAAGGCAAACCTCCTGCCAGGGGTCCAGAGATCCACAGCTCTTGCTGCTCTCCCTTGCACCTTTGATCAACAACTCCCTCTAGTGAATTGTGGAGTCACCATTATAGCCTTTGGACCAGGACAGTCACTTACAGCACAATCTGCTCCCCAGCATCCTCTCAGAACTGCAAATTTCCACCTTAAACTTTATGGTGAAAGCCTGATGGGGTTTACACCTATGAAAGCCCCAAAGTATGGGTTACATAAAGAGCAACCCAGCAATAAGGACCGGAGTCAGGCAACAAGGTTAATATGGAAAGAAAAATTGCAAAATGCAAAAGCATTGATAACACCCAAATGGTCAGAGCAGAGGCTGTTTGGGAGTTAATAAGACATTTGTAGAATTTGAAAGCATCTTTAAACGCATGTAGAGTCAAACAAAACAACTATTTTCTTTGTGGAAAGTGGGTGTAAATTAATGCTAGACATTAGCAACAAAAGTAAAACACTTCCAGATGACATGTCTTCATCCTTACACACTAGAAAACCTGTTGCAGAATTAGACAAGTAAATGGCATTACACTGAGGTGTCTGATAATTACATCCCTGTATCCAAATTGTGACCATGTGTCTGAGATGACCAAGTGGCCTGCTTGCTACATTTAGGCATCTAGGAGGCAATTTTCCAAATGGCTATTGGACAATCAGGACAGCAACACATAGCACAGGTGCAAATAATATACACACACAAGTTTAAAAAATGAAAGCCTTTGTACATCCTTTCCCTCCTCTAACCTAACCCCATCTCTGTTTCCCTGCAGGTAAAAGTGCCCACACTGTGATCAGCACAGATAACGTTTACCTGCAGTGATGGGTGGAAGGTAGGGGGGGGATACTTTTCAAAATTTCCATTTCTGCTGCTTTACCGCTGGAAAGGACTTTGAAACTTGCCTTCCCTGTGTGCTTCAGGGCACAGAAAACAGTTTTTGAAAATTCCTTGGGTGCCTTCTTTCTAACTTTAGGCATCTAACTCCTGACTAAGCTTTTGGAAATTTTGCAGATTAATGACATTTTGCAAGCATATCCTTGACTTTTTATATATATATGAAAAACAAATTATACAAATATATTTAAAAATGTGCAAATGGCGGGGGAGGGGGGAGTGAACTTTCAAAGCTATTTACACATGTAAATAGTGATTTACCTGTATAAATTGCCAGTCTGAAAATTGCCTTTCCTCAGTGAGGGATATGGCAGCAAACACAGTGGCATCAACTTAGTGCAAGAGTCACAAACAAAAGAATTAGTACAGAACTACAATGTCACTGACTCTTTTAAACAGAGAAAGCAAGTGTTGGGTTTGAGGCATAGTGTGGACTCTTAGTCGCTGTGGAGCTGACTCCTCCCATGGGGAGGGGCCCCATGGGGAACCACAGCGATAGGCTAGACTCAGAGAGCAGGCACTGGAGATGAAAAGCTTTAGTGTACTGCTGTAGATAGATGGTAGAAATGCAGGAAGGTATGGCACTGAAGTCCAGCAAGGTGCCAACTCGTTCAGACAGCCTCAGATGTAAAAGTCTCACCCAGATGTACAAGGTTGGTAGTGTTCTGCAGAGCGGGATGAGCCGAACCTGGTGGGTGGTATGGAGAGCTGGATCATAAAGGTACTCACTGAAGAGTAGTGCTGGAATCCTCCTGGTTAATGGAGGTCCGTGATGCAGTATATACTGAGCTGGATAGGCCCTTGAGGAGCGAATACCTGGGCACGCAGAATCCTGAAAGAGAAGAATGACCCCCGAGGAGCAGTTGTCTAGTTAGTAGAAAACCTCGAAGGGTAGTGGGAAGCGAGAGGCCCCCGAGGAGCGGGTACCCAGCGCTTCTTCAGGAGCGAGATACCCCAGAGGGTAGCAAAGAGTCTAAGCGTGCAGCTTAGAAGCGGTCAGAGTAGCTAAACCGAAGTCCTTGCTAACTCGTTTGTTAGAAGTGGAATGGAGGCTTAAATACCCAGCGGTATTGACGTCATGCGGTGGGAATGCCCCCGAGGTTCCCGCCATGATGTGTAGATAAGCATAGGCAGCATGCACGCATGCGCCATAGGAGGCCAAAGAAAGGAGCATGGCGGACAGGGACACCCATGCTGAGCTGGAGGCATCGAGGGTTTCGGCACTCGGCACCGGAGGCAGCCATCTTACCCACGGAGGAAAAGGAGAGGCAAAAAAGAGGATGCAACAGCAAGCTACTCCATGTCATAGTCAGTCACAGCCCACTCTGCACATGCTGCAAGAAAAATCTCTCTGCATGTTTCTTACAGACACTGCACACAAATTGCTTGTCTGTTGTAGAAGAAAAGTATAGTCTTACTGTGCTGATATACAGTTACACCGTAATCCTCTGACAGAAAGATTACCATTTCTCCTGCTGATAGCAGCACAATTAGAATACAGTGGCAGTGACTGTAAGAGCACACTTGCTTTCTCCATTAAATCTAATGCTTCTTTCAAATCTTTTCTACAACTTTGGAACTTTGAAGCAAGGAGCTTCAAAACGTTTGCTTTCTCTCTCTCTCTCTGAGATCCTACAGAGGAGTAATTGAGAACAAAATGGTCACTGGCTGCTCAAAGTGCTCTTAGTTTCACTTTCACCTACAAAAAATAATGAAGCCAATCCATGGATAGACTGAATAAGTACTGAAACTTGATTGGTCTTGCTCCTTCCCTGCCCCAACCCCAGTTGGCTCTCCTCTGTTTGGCTTTGTTTTCCCATATACTTTAATGGGACTGAACCAAATGAATTTAAGATTTTTTTTAGGGGACTGCACCCATTTGATGATGACCTGAACTAATCTGTAATTAAACTCATTTGGATCAAATGTCACATTTGGATTATCCAAATGCACATCCCTACTGGGAGAATGCTAGAATGCCTCTGATGGAGACAAGTAAAATCATGCTGGGTGAGCTGTGACAGTCGGTTGAAATGTTGTGCAACACACATCTGATTCTTAGTAAAATGTTTCCAACCATTTATTGTGGTTTTCAGCAAGTGTTTTGTGCTAACATATCTATGGTTAACAGACATACATAGAAAACCTCCTCCTTACCATAGAAAGCTGTTCTGCATTTTGCAATTAATGTTCTGTGGAGGATCAGACATCTGAGCCTCTGCTGAAATTGGCTAGAAAATAGAAACCATTCTGAAATAACAGAAGCATAGTCCTGTGCAAACCATAGTGTTTTAAAGAGCCTTCTATGGGTGGCAGTTCATGAGTTTCTTTGCCATGCTACCTCTGAAGGTCACATAGTCATTCAGCACCTGAAATAACCTATGAAACCTCTCCTACAGGGAGCTGAAAGAGTTCTCTTACTGACAATGCCAAGCATTCTGCAAATTTATGTCCAATTTTTTGCTGGTAACGTATAGTATAAAATCAACTCAATTTTACCTATTTTGACTAGCCTGACTTTACTCTCATTTCTACGCAAGTAGGGATCCTCTATACTTATCCTAGGCTTTCTGGAATTCTGTTACTCCTTTTGTCTTCACCATTTTCCCCAGTAGGCCATTACATGCATTCGCTACCTTCTCTGTACAGAAATCCTTTCTATTTGTAGCGTTTGTCTGGCTGAGGGACAGCCCCAAGACCGGCTGCACTTACCCCGGACACTGCCCAATGCTGATGCTCCCTCCATGCACTATGAATGCCACTGTCACTGCCTCCTTCCACCACATCGCACCAATCTCTAGGGCATGCACGTGCCACTGGCCAGCTTTAATAGGCCCCGTAGCAGGAAACCAGCATCATTGCAGAAGATGGATGGAGATTTAAACTCCAGCCACACTCCCAGACTCCACGTCAGCAATGGGTCTCCTGCCTTGCCTGCAGTGCATGCTGCTATTGTTTCTGTGCTTGGCTTGCTTTCTATGTCTCCTTGTTGTGCCTTGCCTCATCACCCTCCAAAATTCAGGATGGGTTGCATAAAGACGTTCCTAATAAAACAGATAATCATGACAAACAAACTGTTGGACTAAATGGTTCAAATGCCTGGAGAGTACGGTGGGGATCAAACTGGGAGAAGTCAGGTGTCTGTATGCTACATTATTAAATCCTCAAATGCCTTGTTAAACAAAAATGTTTTAAGGGCTTTCCTGAATGCCTTGGAGTCATCAGTGTCGCATAACCGTATGGTTAATGAATTCCAAAGGTTAGGGCCTGCAATGGAAAAGGCTCGGTCCCTGGTGGAGTTGAGTCGGGCAAACCGGGTTGAGGGAATTTCAAAGAGCTGTTTATTTGATGAATGGAGTGATCTGTATGAGTGTATAGTTTGAGGGTTGCATTGACTCAGGATGAGGAGACATCATGTGTGAAATTATGGATAACGGGCATGAGTTTATATTGGATTCACCAGAATACCAGGAGCCAATGCAGTGAGAAAAGTACAGGTGGAATATGGTCATAGATATTTGTACCAGTGAGAAGTTTTGCGGCAGCATTTTATGTTATCTGGAGAGCACGAATTGAGTTTTGAGAGATACCACAGTGTATAAGGAGTTACAGCAGTCGAGAAAAGAGAAGATAAAAGATTGGAGCACAGTTCTGAAGTCAGTATGATCAAGGAAAGGCTGCAGATTTTACAGAAGCTTCAATTTTGCAAATGAGCTTGGAATGTTGTAAGAGATATGGGGTTTCATTGATAGTTGAGAGTGAAGCATTAAGCCTAAATTGCAGACTTTCTTTGAAATGGAAAGTATCTGATTATCAAATACAGAGGAGTCAAGAATGTCAAATTTATTGCAGCAGCCCAAGAAAATAACCTCAGTCTTGTTTAAATTGAGGGCAAGGCGGTTATGAGACAACCAGCTTTTGTTACTGGGAAGACTTGACTACTCTTCTGCCTGCTACCTGGTATTGATATTTGTTACGGACCTGGACCACTCTCCTATCTGCCACCTGGTATTGACCTCTGCCTTGAACTCTGACCACACTTTGCTGCCTGCACTGATTCTTTGCCTGCACCCGGTTACTGTCTGCTCCCTGCCAGCCTTAATCTCAGCCTGTACCTGCACCAACTATTCTTAAGGGTCATTTACCTAAGTCCTGCCAGACCCTGGAACCCAAGGTCTCAACCTGCGGGGAACGGGACTGGTATAGGTCCTGTTGGACAGTTCTTGCTTCCTGCCAGCAGAGGGCCATGGTACTATCTGTTTAGTTCTAGTTCTATAGCTCTCACATCCTGCTTGCAGCCATCTTGTCCTGTCTAGATTGGTTAGTCCTTCTGTTTCGATGACCCATAGTTCCTGCTGGTGGCCATCTTGGTCCGGTTTGAACACAGTTATTTTCCAAGCTCTCAGTCAGTACTTTACTAGAGCTTAGCCTTGCATTTGGTTCTATACTTAATCCTATGTTGTCTTGCATTTGATCCTATGTTTTGTGTCCCTGTTTATTCCTACATTGCTTCGTGAATTCAGTGTTCCTGTTTGGTCCTCGTTTTCTTTGTGTTTCCAGTCTTCCTACACTGCATCTGTGGGTGCCTTCATGCCTCCAGGTTTGGGTTCTACGTTGTCTTAGTATGTACCCTTGAATTTCCTGTTTTCTTGTCCAAATCCTACCAGCCTCCAGCACCTGAGCGCTCAACCCAAGAGGAAGGTGGCCAGTTCAGGCATAAAATACCTGGCTCCACTCTTGTTAGAACCCACCAGACCTGCCTAATCTGTGCACCACCCACTCTTGGCTTTGGGGTTAGACTTCCAGCTGACTACACCATCACAGTTTCATTCTAAATCTCAATTGTCTCTTTAACCTCAGGGAATCTGTGGTCTGTCTTTGATCAAAGAAACTTACTAAACAAATTCAGCTGCTGCAGAGAAAGTTAAAAAAATCAAATACTGGTGAAAACCTCCCGCAGTCATAAAACAGCTTACCAGTGGCAGAAGCATTGGTGGGTTTTGTGCCATTTTCTTTCCGCTTCCTCAGCTAAAATCCCAGATCGGAAGATCCAGATTTTCAGATCTAGAAAAGAGAACTTGCAAGGTCTCAAATGCTCACATACAGCAACAGCTCTAAACAGTTCTTATGCTGGTATTCTTCTTTTTCTTCTCTTATTGTCTCTCAGCCTGCAGAGAATCTGGCCTTTACCAGGACAAGTCTGGCTAGTAGTAGCCAGTAGTAGTTGGGTATTCAGTTCTAGAAGACGTATATCAGAAAGGAAACAGAAATACTAGAGATGGTCCAAAGAAGGGAAATCAAAATGGTGCAGGGTTTGCTCCACTCCTCAAGAAGGAAGGAGTTAGCAATCTGTCATGATCAGCTCCTTGGGTGCCTTCTTTCTAACTTTAGGCATCTAACTCCTGACTAAGCTTTTGGAAATTTTGCAAATTAATGACATTTTGCAAGCATATCCTTGACTTTTTATATATATATGAAAAACAAATTATACAAATATATTTTAAAATGTGCAAATGGCGGGGGAGGGGGGAGTGCTTTCATTGGCTGGAGCGACCAAATTGACGGGCGCTCAAGCCAATGAAAGCACATGGACGGGCGGGCGTGACGTCACGATGTGCGTCACGCACGCCCGTCCATTTGCTTTCATTGGCTTGAGCGCCCAATTGACGGGTGCTCAAGCCAATGAAAGTACGCTTCACTCCGCTCGCACTGTGACTGGAGAGGGCATAGAACAGTGGGCTCTTACCTGACTTCACAATCTTCCTTAAGCAGATGAGGGCTGAGCCAGGAGAACCGGGACCTGCGCAGGGGGGGGGACCACTGCAAGCTGCTTTCGCCGCCGGCTGCCCCCTCCAGAGGATGGCAGAGAAGGGAAGGGGCTGAAAGCAACAAAAAGTAAGTTGGTAACATGTCGAGTCGCTTCGGGAGGAGGGGATTTTAGGTTTTTAGGTTTTCATGGGTTAAAGTTGGGATCCACTTCCTGGTGCCTGTCATTTCAAATGACATTTGAATCGAGCGGTAGGTGAGCAGGACTGTGCGTGCGGCAAACGCGGGTGCGCCCAGCACTAACGCAGCTCTTCCTACCGCTCCTTACTGTATCGGCCCGCTAGAATGAGAGGCTCCCCACCCTTATATGCTAAAGTTTCCTGGGTGTCTAGTGGAATCCTCTCTCCCAACCTCTTCCTCACCTCAACCTGATGAAAACAAAATAAAAAATAAAGCCCCCCCCTCCCCCCGCCTATTTGGCCCTATTTACATGCCCTGCCGCTCGGAGAGGGGCAAAGGAGCACCTGGGGTTGACCAGCACCAATTTATAGCTGGCAGGGCAGGAACTATTGGCAGATTCTCCTGCTCCAACCAGGCAACTATGAAGCTAAGCAAGGTTTCAGAGAGGAGTCTGGGGGTGGGGGAGATGCAAATCTGTAGGCAGGGCCAAAGGGGGACCTCCAGGGATTTTTATTACATGCATAAAGTTCCCAGCTGTGGATGATTTGAAGAATCTTCAGGGTTTTGGATGAATCGATGTGTCTGCTCAGTTGCAACAAGCTGAATTTTAAAAAATCGAGTCGTTCTTTGCGTTTTTGTTTTCAGAAAAAAACAAACATCCCTAGTTACGAGTGCTCTACACAATGGAATGGAGGACAATTAACTTTCACAGTCTGTATTGTATGGCGACCACAAAGAAACTGAAGGAGAGCAGTTCCCAGCAGACCCAAGACCGCAGAGTTTCTCTTTTTCAAAAATATCATTACTGCTCCTGGTATGCTTACAGCACGTTTGGATTTCTCACTTTCTATGACGGAATATTTCACTCTTCCTCCATCTCTGACTGGGGCATATGAGAAATAAGCTTTGAAGTGGTTTCTCCAAAACTCTTTTTGTACTGAGACTGGAATTTGTGTGGCTGGAGACAAGCAGAGTGTTAAATAGTTGGGAGAGACACTCACTGTTTCTGTTACCATGCCAGGCAGGATCACCAGTGACAAACTATGCAGTCTTCCAAATCAAAACAGAGGGGCACATCTGTGCAGCAGGCCTGTGGTTTAGTGATTGACTCAGCACTGCCAGGAATTCAGATTTAGAGCTTATATCCCACTTTTATCTAAGGCGACTGACATTGAGAGTTTCAGCAACCTAGGCCTATCCAGGAAAATGCATAATATGAATGACAGTCTCAGCAACCTACAGCCAAAACAAAATAACCCATTTGCCACATGCTCAATGACATACACCTAGTCAGCATAACCCAGAAGATCAAAGTATTAATAACCTACACTCAGACAGAATAATCAGTAATGTACATCCAGCTAAAATAATTTGTAGCAAGGCTGAGTGAGCCTCTGCCATTTCACAGTCATGCTGTCATAGAAATGCCATACATTGGCCAACCCTGGGAAAGAAACTAGTTGTTTTGTTTAATAGGCTGACCATATGTCTCTCTGGTGTCTCTAGTACATCCGGCTCATTCGTCAAATGTACAGATCTTTCAGTATTTTTTAAAACAGAAACATAGCTGATGCCTGTATCCCAGCGACAGAGCAATTGGCTGACCCACTGCATTCCCAATCTTCCTCTAATTTGCAGGCCTATGCACTAAAGGTTAGTGAGCATACTAAGCCCATTTTTGTGCACAAAAATTATCATGCTATGCCAAAGGTCCTAGAGTGCACAGAAAACTGGTTTGAAAGAATGTTGGCATATACATGCTAAAATTAGCTTCTAAGTGCATGTAAATGAAAGAACATCAGATGCAAATGAGGCTCTAGCAGGTGTGTGCTAAATAGCATGATATACTCTTCTGCATATGCTACTTACCACACACAGCCTAACATTTAACACCTACCTCAGAAAAGATGTTAACTTTATAGCTCAGACCCTATTTTGAGAGCTCAGCCAGGGCTGGTAGTAGCACTAGGTGGCCACCTAGAGTGCCATGGTTTTGGGACAGCAGCAGCAGAAGTAGACCAAACTGGCATCAATTGGAGCTTGAGCTTTGCCATAGTAGCAGGAGATTGCCAATGTGCTCCCTGCCACTTCCTCTACTTTCCTTGCTCTTGTGACGGTAACTTTCAGCAGTGCCGCGACCCTGCTTCACATTCTAGTTTGCAGCAGTGCTGAAAGCACAAGCTGCATTCTCCCAGTTCCTCGCCTTGTGAAGCGGGAGCCAGCGAAAACTCACCCTACTGCTTTCTCAGCGCTTCCTGGGTCCTGCGGCTGGCGGGGGTGGGAGGTGGGGGAAGCGAGAGAAGGAGAGGAATGCTGCTGGGGCTGTGTGCAAATGGGGACAGGGGGCTGGAGACAGGAAGAAGAATACTTCTGGGGCTGGGCTGGAGAGAAAGTATGGCTGACATTTCGCCTAGAGCATTTAATACCCTTGCCCCATCCTTGGGCTCAGCTAACAGGATGCATTGGGGATTACAGCTGGAGGAAATGGAGCTGTGAGAGCAGGAGATGTGGGAGGTGTGCAGAAGAGGACAGGGGAGATGCAGGAGAGAGAGAGTGGGTAGAAGAGGCCAGAGACATCAAAACATACCTGAGTGCTTCCAAAACAATTTCACATTTATTTAGACAAGAAAATCTTTTTTTTTTTTTGCTTTATTTTTGTTGTTCATTTCAATTTAACAAACACAAAACTTTGTACAGAAACAAAGATGGGAAAATAAAACAAAGAACACTTACAAAAGAAAGCAAATTACTCAGTGATATGTACCCGCATTCTTTAAAAATAAGATAAGGAGGGAATGAGAGAAAAAAAAAGGAGATTATTGTTTTTCTTATTTATAATTTTTTCCTATAATGAGAAGAAAAAAAGATTCCTGAAAATAAATTAATGCAAGACTATTGATTAACTATGGGAGCAGGTGAAGATGTTATTACCCTTTTGGCATCTATAAAGGACTTAAGTTGCTCAGGAGAAAAAAACAACAAAACAATCTCCACAATATCTGGCACAACGTTTGCAGTGATAACGCAAAGTAAAAGAAGCAGCCAAAGCCAAAGTATCTTGCCTAAGAACCAAGAAACCTATTCTTCCATCCTGTGTAAGCCTAGATAAATCCAGGTACATTCTCATGATTTGACCAAGACAATTAACATTTAGGTCGCTAAAATATTAAGACATTACTATATGAAAGAAAGGAGTAAGGTAGCCCGCTGAATGATCTCCAGCCCAGACGTTTCCAGGAATTCAGTCAAATTTAACATAGGAGAGGTAATAGGGACACCGTGGTCTAGTGGAACATTTGAGTGAGGAGAATATGGAAAAATATTGCTTTATTTATAGGGGGCAGCATCTCTGAGGACATGCGTAGAACTTCCATGAAATATCTTTTGAGTGTCACCAAAGGACGTTCCCCCATAATTATTGGGAAATTCAAAATATGGAGATAAAGCCTCTGTGAAGTATACTTCATAATCTCAATCCTTCGAGAGAGAACACCCCACTCTTGAATCATGGAAGACTGAATTTTCCCCAAATCTTCTTTGAATGCAATCAGCTTTTTCTTGTGTTCCGTTAATTGTATTTCATGCCTGGAAACCTTTGGCTCCAACTTAGAAGCAAGGGAATCCATTTTAATAGCAGAAATGGTTAATATTGGACCAAACCTACAGGTAGATTTTAAGAGCCTTTTTCGCGCAAAAACAGCGAGCAACGCAAATTTTAAGAAGCCATGAAGTACACATGCCCATGTGCGCCAAGAACAGGGGGGTAGAAAAGGGGTGGGGCCAAGAGTTCTGCACGTAACTTCGAATTTTAGAAAAGCTGACTATGGTGCACAACATCCTTATAACTTTACTGCTAGTCCTGATGAGGAGCCAGTCTGGAAATCTCCCACTCTAACGGGCCGATTCAGTAAAGTCCGCGGGAGAGCGGGCGAACAGGCCACTCGCCTGTGCGCGTGATACAGTATTTAAATGAGGCCTGGCAGTAGAAACGGGCAAAAGGAGGCGCTAGGGACACTAGCGCGTCCCTAGCGCCTCCTTTTGGCCCGGAGCGGTGGCTGTCAGCGAGTTTGACAGCCGACACTCAATTTTGCCGGCGTTGATTCTTGAGCCCGCTGACAGCCACGGGCTCGGAAACCAGACACCGGCAAAATTGAGCATCTGGTTTTCTACCCGACAGCCACGGGCCGACTTCAAATTTTTTTACTCTTCAGGACCTCCGACTTAATATCACCATGATATTAAGTCGGAGGGTGCACAGAAAAGCAGTTTTTACTGCTTTTCTGTGCACTTTCCCGGTGCCCGAAGAAATTTGCGCCTACCTTTGGGTAGGCACTAATTTCTGAAAGTAAAATGTGTGGGAATCGTGCGGTCCGTCGGAGCGCACTGTACTGTATCGGCCCATAAGAGGGGCACTTTGATCTCAGGGTGTATTTGAATCATAAGAACCTTATCCAAACCTTTTTGAAAACCAGTTACACTAACTGCTGTAACCACATCTTCTGGCAATTAATTCCAGATCTTAATTATGCATTGAGTGAAAAAGAATTTTCTCTGATTTGTTTTAAATGTGCTACTTGCTAACTTCATGGAGTGCCCCCTAGGCCTTCTATTCTCTGAGAGAGTAAATAACCGATTCACATTTACCTGTTCAAGTTCTTCATTCCCTCCCCCATGGCCAGGGTGCAAGGGTCTGTAGTGCACCGATGTAACACTGCACCCCCCCCCCCAACCTGCCCTGAATTGAAAGTGCCCCTCTTATAGTGTCATATTCTCTCTCCTACAGTGATTTCTCTCTCTCTTGCTCTCTCTCTCTCTCTTTCCCACCTCCCGGTAAGGACATGAAGAAACTGCTTTTCCTCCTGTGTGAGAATGTGCACGTTTAAGCCACTGAAGCCCTGGTAATACACGCAGGACGTTTACTCAAGCCACCTCTTATGATCACACCTACACATACGTGCCGTGAGGTATTTTAAATGATACGCTCGTATGTGTGCCGTGAGGTATTTTAAATGATACGCTCGTATGTGTGCGCAGGAGATAAAATTGCAGTGCATCTCTGCGCTTGCGCTGATACGCGTGTTCATGGGCGCACACGCGCATTCTTTTTAAAATTAGCCGTTAGCTTTCAAAGAGGATCCAGTGTGACCACAGCCGGTTTGCTTAGCAGCTGAGGAAACTCACCCAAAATCCTGGCCTTCTGCAAGCCCAAGTCCTAGAACAGACCCAGCTGACTTGGTGTCAGAAGCCCTGGGAGCATTGAAAATCCACTGCAGAGTGTCGGTAATACAGGGAGGCTGCAGCAAAGATAAGACAGATGCCAAAAGCCTCCTCAGTCCCTTCCATGCAGACACTGGAACCACGTCATCTTCCCGCGCTGCTGCGGCCTCCTGGGAGGAGTCACGTCTGACCTCCGGCAGCTAATCATGATTCCGGGGCCTGAGAGACACCTCCCCCCCCCCCCCCCCCGAGCGCTGCCAGTGCTCCCCCCGGGCCTTGGAACAGGGACTTCACCACCGGGAGAGACAGGAATCAGAGGTGTGAAAGAGATGAGACGATTCAACAGGGAAACCCCTCATTTTCCCCTTACGTTTGGGAGCCAAATAGTAAACTCTTAGCAAGAAACCAAATGTTAGGCATAGCAGCTTCGATGTCTAGCTTCTCGCTGCCATCTTGCTCCGCCCTCCAAGAAAGTGTATTCTCGAGCCAAAGATTCACCGAGGACAACAGTTTATCAAACATCATGGTACACTGCACAGTGTATAAGATGCAATGTTGAGACTATTTCAAATAAAAGCCCACCCCACAAAGCCCAGATGAACACCATGCTTGTGCAGAAACTTTGTACTGCCCGTCACCCACATGCTGCATGGTCTCAGATGGTACAATCTGTTAGACTGTTGTCACAGCAAAGACAAGGCTGCAGCATTGATCATTATTTTATGTTATTTATTTATTTAAAATTTGTATACTGCATTATCAATCGTTCTAAGCGGTTTACAATAATACAACCATAGAGATAACATAATCAATGAAATACTAATAACATAAAACAAATAACGCTAAACATCAACACATTAAAATATAGAACTAAAAACATTAAATCACAGCATTAAAACTATTAAATACTAGAACTAAAAACACAAAACATACAACTAAGACTAAAACTAAATCCTTCATGGGATGCAGGTTCAATATCCTGATGTTACTGCCAGAAAACAAATATCTGTGATTAAAAACAGTCATTGCTTGTGTCATACATCATGAAGCAACCAGTGGAGGTAAGTCAAGAACCATAAACCTGCTGAAATAAGAATGTTTTGACTAATATCCTAAACTTTAAGAGAGAGGTTTCAGACTTAATGCTGCTTGGAAGCGTGTTCCAATATGCTGGGCCTTGAACATAAAACAAGCGCTCTTGAAATTAATCAAGTCTAATTTGCTTATAAGAAAGCAACTTAGACATAATAGCCCCTGGGATTCTGATCTAAGGCTTCTAGTTGGTTGGTAGATGTTCAAGGAGGCGTTAATGGAAGGAGGAGCTAATCCATAAATTGCTCACAGAAGGCATTCAATGGGAATTCTGAGGTATGCTCATAAGGAAGCTTCTTCCCATCCCAGGTTGGATGCCCTCATTCCATTTTTTCAGCTGTGGTCCATGGCCCTTTGAGATAGTCTCTCCTGCATGGAATGGATGCAGTGGAAGGGGCAGAAGAGTAGCTTTACGGATGAAGTACATAGTGATGGTAGCATTCACCTAAATTTGCTTCTCTGACATATCGTGATGGAATCTAGATGCTCTCTCCCATTTCTGTCCTCAGCAGTGATAACTAGCCCCATATGCTAGGGTCACCTTTATACAGGTTTGCAGCCATTTGGAGAAGAAAACTGTGCAAGCTTAGTTTAGTGTATCCATGCTATTTCCACAATAGCTTCAGGTAATTTGGTGCACAGATGCTAATAGTGTTCATATCCTATTGAGGCTATTTTTAACATGTATGCTAAAAACAAAATGTGTGCATCATATGTTAAGTGTCATTTTAGTGTGCACATTAAATATTGTAGCACATGCACACTATCAAATGTTCAGGGCTAGGTCTTTAATCCATTACTGAAAGCACATCTTCACTAGTGAAATTGTATGTGAACAAAAATCAACCAATTATATCTTCACACTGTTTTAAAACACATGACTAATATCTTTCAAGATGTAAACTGCAAGAAATGAATTCCCTGCCTGGTGCCTGGGCATGAATTGAGAGATCTCCTGTCTGATGTTCAGACGGAAGGAGGCTGTCTTCCTGCTAGAAGCTATTTTAAAAGCCCCAAGGTTTGCCAGCCAAGGGGTTTCCATCCCTGCTGTCGGGTGCATCCGTTTTGTGCCCTGAATCCAGAGCAGGATGGGAAGTAAGCACATCCTCCATCCTGCTGACTGCATTGACTGAAGTGAATGCCCCAAACTCAAGTTTCTTCTTTTTAGTGCTGAAGTACATTTTTTTGCAGAAAGCCAACCTCTGTGTGCAATCTGGAGAAGCACTGCAATAATTCTATGAAGCACTGCTTTGAAAGACTTCTCTAATTTAAGCAGTAGTCCTGTGCAAAGCTTCTGCAGCTAGACATGGCTTTGCAGTCCCAGCTTGCAGTCCCAAGCTGGGTAGTCGTTCTGTATTTCTTCTCTGCTTTGAATGCAGCATGTAGCCTGCTTCTCCTGCAACCCAGCCCAGTCTTGACTCGGTGCCCTGGATATCATGAGGTGCGACAGAGCAGGGCACAATGACAGATCCAGAGAGGGGCTGAGTACTGGCCACAGACCAGGCCAATTGTCCAGCTCCAGCTGTAATTATAATTTTCTAGAAAAATCCCAAATACTTCTAACACAAATTTCACGTAAGTAATCATGAAATAGAGGCTAATAAAGAGTGCCTAGAGAGGTTCTGGTGGGTCCACTGAAGGACTTGTTCAGTAGATCCCTGGAAATGGGAGCGGAGTCGTAAGACTGGAGAAGGGCCGTAATGTTCCCACTTTACAAAAGTGAAAACAGCAGGCAGATTGGAAACCTCAGGCTGGTTAGCCTTACCTTGGAGGTAGGAAAATTGAAGAGGACTCTGGTGAAGGAAAGGATAGTGAGCTACTTAAAATCCACAACCACAGGAACCTTTGGAAACTCTGTTAAACATCAAAACTTTGTAAATCGTTGTGATGGCGAAACCGAACAACGGTATATAAAACTCGATAAATAAATAAATAGGATCCACGTCAGCATGTTTTTTACCTGGGAAAAATTGTGTCAAATAAATCTGATTGATTTCTTTGATTGGGTAACTAGAGAAATAGATCAAGAGGCATATGCTATTATTGTTTCTCTGTGCCACAAAGCAAGGTACAAGACTAAAGTGGCCAGTTCAGAGAGCCAAGAGTGACTCTATGAAGAGGTAAAGAGGTTCTGGCAAGGCTGGGTTACATAGGGCAGAGACTTGGGCATGACGAAAGCAGCGAAGAGGAGCCTAGCAAGACTGGTGGTGAGACTCGCTGAGGGCCTCTGCAGGTGATGAGGCATCATCGCAGTCAGGACCAGGGCGCAGAGAGGCTGCATGGCAGGCAAAAACCATGACATATTCAGCAGCAGCATCCAACCAATCCTCTTACATGGAAATGAGGTCTAGGGTCTATCATTAACTCCAGACTATACCGAATGGAACTGAACCCCAACAGAAATCTTACATTTGCAGTTCAACAAATAGACACACCATATCCATAGAAACACCCCTATCAATGGGTGCAGAGGAGAACTAGGACGTGTCCCCCCTCCTACTCACCATGCACAAAAGAATATTCACATTCTGGTGTCATCTTAATAAGAACGATTAAAAACTCTCTCCACTACCAAGCTCTGTGTGAAATGACACAAAACCCTGTGAGACTGCTGTCTGGTTCACTAGCAAGGTATAGAAGGTACCAGGGAAGTATGGAGTAAGGGAGTGATGGGCAGTAGGTTCCTTCCTCCAGAAGGGATGGGTCTGGGAGAAAGGGTATGAATTGCTTTCCATGAGACCCTGAGAGGAGTTTCTGGGATTTAGAGAAACATTTTGTGAGAATAGGATGTGTTGAGTGGAGTTCAGGGAGAGCATCCATAGAGTTTTGCCTGTCTTTGGGGCTTGGCTGGTCTGCTTGAGAGATCCATTAAATCTCCCTGGCACGTTGCACAGATCATCTGGGGGGATTTGTCCCTTCGTCCATGGGCAACAATCCTTGCTCTGGAGAAGTCTGATGCCAATGTGAGGAAGGAGGAAGAGGAGGTCCTGCTGACTGGGGTCTCGAGCTGTATGACAAAATAGTGAGTAACCTGTGGTGAGACTTGTGGATTTGAGAAGCTGTATTTTCACTGTTTGGGTACATTTGACTGTGTTGATGTTTTTTTTCTTCTACCTTTTTCTGGACTGTGATTACTTTTTGACCTTTAGATAAATTAATTTTTCCGGTTTTGGAACACAACATTGTGTGCACCTTTTCTTTGTGTGTATGTGTTGTGTAACTCCCCTTGGGTTCCATATATTTTTTTTTTTTTACAATTCTCCAGTGGATGGAACCCTGTACCCGGGTTACAGAAAGGTTTTTCCCACCCCTGCAGTTGCCCAAGTTGATCCCTAGCAAGGGTGGGGGTGGTTATATCTGCATAAAACCCACTCAAAAACTATATAGCACACCAGCACTAACACCCAGAACTCAAACAAGTACAACCCAGTCTACAAAAAGGCAGCTATGCAAACACTGCGACATATCCTAGAACACCAATGCACCTCCTCGTGGGAGGTGCAGATTGGAAAACAGAACAAGTTGGACTGCTACAGATCCATTCACAGTAGCAGAATACCTCACCTCAGTCACCATGCAGAACTCAGACAGTCCCTCATCAAATACAGAATAAGGGGCCACAGACTAAAAACAAAAATATGCAAACAAAAAACTGACCTGAAAACCCCAAGAAGCCAGATTCTGTACAGAAGTAACACTGGAGAAATAGAAACAGAAATGCATTTCCTCCTGTGCTGTGCAAAATACAAAGAAAATCAGAGATGCACATTTCCCAAAGCTGAGCGAGAAAATGCAAGCCATTCCACTAAAGAATGAGCAGAGAAAGCTCTATATAAACCTGGGGAAAACAGGAGAAACGGCAGCAAAATATGTGATACCCTGCCACCAGGCCAGAAATATAATCTGACCATGGACAATATGGATCAGCGCCGAACCCAGACATTGTACATTCCATAACATTTATTTATTTAAGAGCTTTTATAGACAGGTATTCGTAGAAACATCATATCGGTTTACACGGAACTTAAACAAAATACATATAACTTTCTATGAAGACCAGCCAGAAGAATGCTGGGCTGCAAGTGCATAGAGAGAGGAATAACCATCAAGAACAAGGAGGTGCTAATGCCCTTGCACAGGTCCTTGGTGAGGCCTCACCTGGAGTACTGTGTTCAGTTCTGGAGTCCGTATCTCAAAAAGGATAAACACAGGATGGAGGTGGTCCAGAGAAGGGTGACGAAAATGGTGTGGGTTGTGTATTGGAAGACCTATGAGGAGATGCTGAAGGATCTGTATATGTATACCATGGAAGAAAGGAGGTGCAGGGGAGATAGGATACTGACCTTCAGATACCTAAAAGGTTTCAGTGATGTATGGACTTCAAACCTTTTCTGTTGGAAAGAAAACAACAGAACTAGGGGTCATGAAAGGAAACTCCAGGGGGGAGGGAACGACTCAGATCCTACATCAGGAAATATTTCTTCACAGAGAGGGTGGTGGAGGCCTGGAATGCCCTTTCAGAGGAGGTTGTGAAGAAGAAAACAGTCAAAGGATTCATAGGGGCAGTGCAGTGGTTACTAACCTTAGCAGAAGGTATGGAGATTACTACCCTTAACCAATATGCTTTGATGCTTTTAATGCAACTGCAGCATTGTTCCCCGCTTAAATGGCAGGGGGATAAGAGGAATTGGATTCAGATGACAACCAAGGGTCCCGACTTCCATGGTCTGGTGTACTGATACGTGGACATAAGGGAAAAAGCATAGGACTGCTTCTACAGCCAGGTCCTGAAGAAAACGAAGAAATCATGCATGGGGGTAACTTGCTGGTGCGGTGGTTACCAACCTTTAACGAAATAAACCTTGATACTTTTGATGCAACACCAACATTGGTCTCTGCTTCAACAGCAGGGGAAAAGGGGAATTGGATTTAGATAGAAACCATCGAGGGCCCCAACTTTTACGGTCTGCGGATCTGATGAGCACGGGGTTAACCAGCACAGTGCAGCGGTTACTACACTTAATAGAAGGCATGGGATTACTTCCCTTTACCAATAAGCCTTGATGCAACTGCAACATCGCTCTCTGCTGCGAGGGGGGGGGGGCTGAAAGGAAAGAGAAATTTGGATTCAGGGACAACCAACACGAGCCCTGACTTTTTTACAATGCTCAGACATTAAGAAAAAAACTCAGGACTGCTTCTACGGCCAAGGCCATAAGCAAAGTACGTCAAGCAAAACTGAGTGATACATGGGGGTAACCTGCATGGCGTGGCAGATACTACCATGGGAAGCTTGCTGGGCAGACTGGATGGACTATCGGTCCTTTTCCGCCATCATGTCTATGTTTCTATGTAACTTATTTTCTGTTTATTTTAATCATTCTGTGGCAACACATGTGTAACTGTTGTGCTAATAAAGATATGCGATTCTGAATCCATGCCTACCCAGGGGGAGAGCGGGGAGCATGCTGAGGTCAGAGAAGGGGAGGAGTGGTTTGGTCAGGCTTAAGGATAGAGGGGAGAGAGCTCGGGTCATCCATGGGGGGGGGGGGGGAAGAAGATGTGTGTGAGTTACGGAGAGGGAATCTGCTTGTGCATCTGGTGGGTAAGCGAGGAAAGCTGCGGATCTATGTGTACCTAAGTGATGCTGCTCTCTTTCCTCCATGCCATTTTATTTTATTTATTTATTCGTTTTTATATACAGTCATTCGGTTTAGCCATCACAACGGTTTACAGAATCAAAACAACAATCAGATAAATTATACATAGTTGCAAAAGAAGAAAACAATAACAATAGTGAAATGATAGGTAGAGGGGGATGGTGGGGTGAAAGAGGGGGAGAAGGGAAAGATGTAAAAAGGAAAGTAACAAAAATAGTATTAATTCATCTTAAAGGAGGGCTTCATATTAAATTTCTGAAATTGTAATACTTAAGGTTGATGCCAGTTGTAATTTCTGTTTTTTCTTGTTTGGGTTTGAATGGTTGAATTGATTGTAGAAGGATTGTTGTTAAAGATGATCATTGATGTAGACTGTATGGAAGAGGAAAGTTTTTAGGTCCTTCTTGAACTTTTTGATGTTAGATTCAGTTCTTAAATAAGGCGGTAGAGAGTTCCATTTTTTTGGGGAAGCAATGGAGAATGCTCTGCTTCTAGTAGTTGATAGTCAAGCATCTTTAATGGGAGGAATTTTTAGAAAGAAGTGTTGTTAGATCGAAGATTTGTACTGGTAATTTGTGGAGTAATTTTTAAACCAGTGTGTTTATGATGATCGGCATGTATTAATTTGTGAGTGATGATCAGGATCTTATAATCTACTCAAGATTTAATAGGAAGCCAATGGAGAGCCATCTGTGTGAGCAGTCCTCCTCTGTCATTCCTCACCCATCACCCCCTCTGCTGCCTTTCCTGAGTCTCTTTCACGTTATAGCTCACCACCCAGAACTTTCCGTCCAAGTGTTTGATTATTTTAATTTCAAATATTTGTCTTTGTTCTTTCTAAGACACTGTTGTGATCCCTGCAAAGGTGTGGCCTTGGAGAATGGCTGTGCATTTAGAGCAGTGCTTCTCAACCCAGTACTCAGTCGGAAGACACCTAACCAGTCAGGTTTTCAGGATATCCACAATGAGTATGCATGAAAGAGATTTGCATGCATGGCTTCCATTGTATGCAAATCCAGCTCATGAATATTCATTGTGGACATCCTGAAAACCTGACTGCCTTGGTGTGCCCCGAGAACTGGGTTGAGAAGCACCGATTTAAAGAATTTAGAGGAATGTACCATTTATGGCCACAGCATCCTCATGTGAGGCTGCTGCAATGGTTGTTTCCTGTGTCTATATGAGAAGAAATCTCTAGAGGAGTTGTGTATTTTTTTAGATGAAAGTCTCAGGGAAAGGAATGTTTTATTTCCGGTTCCCTTTTCCCTGGAGAAATCCTAGGCCCAATTCAGTGGGACGTTGATTTGTGGAGATTTAAGAGACGTTCTGATTGCTTTTCTCTTATGAGGTGAGAGAAGATTATTTTTGAGCTTCAGCTGACAGGAAGTTTTTCCACCCTTCCTTTCACCTTTTGTTTGGGAAGTTGTTTATTTCCCATCTGAGTCACTCAGCCTGAGAGAGTCAGTGCCCCCCGTCTTGGAGAAGCTGAGAATGCATTCAGTATCCTGCGGAAGCAGAGGAGGCAGAGAAGAGGAAAAGGGGCACCCACAAGGGGTTTACTCAGAGCATCTATCCATCCGGTATACACCAGAGAGTCAAGGAGGTACCCAGCTGGTGTAACAGAGAGACAGTAAAGAAAGGAACCCAGCCAGAGCCTCACATTACTCAGGGACCATTTACAGGGAACTCTAAATTGGAGGGAGTGCCCATTGTCCAGAGTCCTGTTAGTCCCTAAATTCCAGTTGGAATAGCTGGTGGAGGTCCTAACTTTCAGAAAGGAATAAAGGGGACCCCAGTCCTGAAACTTTCACTGGTTTGCGGCACTTGAGGAACGGATTTGCCTATCCCTACTTTAGAGGATGAACATGGCTTTATGGTGACGTGGCTGACTGGGGACCTTCCCACACTGGAACATTCCCAGTAACAAAGCACAGAGAAGCCAGAAGGACATCACCACAGTAAAATATGTTGTCTCTTGCCACCATGCCAGAAACATAATCTGACCAGAGAAAATATGGAGAGCTTAGGAATTGTCTCTGTTATTGCCCTACATTTGATCATTCTTCCTGTTGATGCTTTATGTATTATTTTGGCACTGCAAATACCAATTGTCTGGTAAATAAAGTTTCTTGAGTTTTACATAATAACATAGCAGACAACTGCAGAAAAAGATTTGCTGGTCCAGCCAGGCCACTCAGTTATCCTTTCCACACTGAAAGGATATATCCCAGCTGCCAACCATAGACTATGACCACCTGTAGGATATCTCTCCTTATCAGCTTCCTCATTTGTACTCTGCCATTTTGAGCAGATGAGTATTCAAAATTCCCCATGTAGTTCATGCCAAGCATCAATCCCTCCCCATGTCTAACCATAAGACATTGTAATAGTATAGCGTTACTAATACTAGTGTAGCCTTTGTCCAACAGCTGGCCCCCTAGGTCCTCTGCATAGCCTGCCAGACAGACCCAGCTACATAAACAACTGCATTTCCACTGGGGCTCCTAATAGTTCATATTACCCATTTTACCTTTCATTCTGGCAGCTTCAACACTTGTTATTGAGTGATTCAAATCATGACTGTAGAGTAGATAGAAAGGAACAAAATCCTGTAACTAGGACGGAATGCAGGGTACCATAAAACATTGGACAGATAAAGACCAGGTGGCCCACATAGTCTGCTCAGTTGCCCCTTCCCACGCTACGCTAGCTCTTGTCATCTTACTTCCTTGCCCTTACTACCACCTTCTGTGCTAAAGGAGATCTCTCAGCTGTCAGCTATATGGCCTTGACCGCCTGCAGGATGTCACTCCTCCTTGATACTGTGCTGAGAGGTGTAGCCAAGATGTAGCCAAACTGGGAGATGTAGCCAAGTTACTCTGCTGCTCAGGGTGGCCTGCCAATTATAACTGGGAGTGTTCCAAAAGGCCCACTTCCTTCCTGCTGTGGGACAGGCACTTCTCGTTTGTTTTTATATAGAATTAATCTATTTTGGTATTTTTTTTTAAATACGTGATGGTGTTCTCTTCTCTCCTCATTCTACCACTAACTATATCTTGAAGCAGAATGCAAGGATTACTAAGATAAATATGTACAATAAATCCTCTGCCTGCATTATCGCACAGTGCTGTATCATACTGAGGCAGTCACAAGCAATATTGTACTTATAACCGTGTGTCATCAAACACCTCTGAGTAACACAACTGAGCAGCAGCAGCCCTGATGGTAAAATCAGCACAAAATACTGAGCCAAAACAAGCAAAAAGGACCTTCCACTTATAGAAACCTTTTTGTCTGGTGCTTTGGGAGTTCTGATAAGAGCAATCTATAAAACAGAGAGATTTCAGAAAGCCTAGGAGACGGCAGCTACAGCAAAGATTTCCTGTGCAACTGGAGGAAATGCCAGCGAAGCTGCTAAGTCCTGAACAAGAGAGGTGGGCACTCATCACCCTGGTTAGATCTTGAAATATCTCCCACCACTAAAAATACCTTCTCCCTGAAGGTCTGTTTCCTGTTGTCCTCTCCTTCCACCAATGCTACTCAGCTCACCTGAAGAAATCCACAGCTAGAATCACATCTGCAACAATCCAGACCAGCTCACTATCTCTGAACCAGGAGAAATGTTACAAGGGTAATGTGTCCCGCTCGGTGGCTCCTGCAGCAGCATCTTTAAAACTATTTTAAATTAAGTCATGCACGGAGTTACATTTGAGGTCAGCAGGACTTTGCAATGTCATGGAGCACTATGAAAGCAGCTGACTCCCTGACATTGATTAATTCGAGATCATTGCTACAAGCTCTTTAGACTACACTACAGTGTGTTCTCCTCCCTGAAAGTTAATAGTTGCTGACAGGATTTCTGTGACGTGCCGAGGACAGCTGTCGATACAGGGGAGGAACCTACTGAGATCGAGTGGTACTGCCCAACCCTGCCAAATATCTTTAAATGTAAGAGAAAAACTTCACAAACTCTAACATTGCATGAAAAACCAGGCAATGTAAGAAGGTCATTTGCAGACATCGGAACGCAGCAGAGTAGTCACTTGGGTTTGCTTTTTGGAGTGTTTCTCTCGTATTCCAGTGGAAGAAGATAAATTGTGAGGTGGATTGCTAGGTCCCTGCCTCTAAACTGCCATGCCCAGGGCAGAATGGGCTAACCTTTAGTGCTGCTCTTGCACCAGTAAGGCTCACTAAAGCACCAGTATTGTCATTCTGAGACTTGCAGTATATCACCTGTGTGCCCCACTGGGCAGGAGACTCAGAAACCTTGGAAGATGCACACTCTGGGTGAGTCCCAGGATTAGCCCAGTAAGGAAAAGGTTAAAGGGGATACTTTTTCCAGAGGTCTTTGGCCATTGGAAAAAGTGGTCTGAAGAAAATCTTGATCTGTCTTTCCAGTTCAAACTAAATGAGGATGCTCAGGTTTTATACTTTTTTTTTTTTTTTTTTTAATTCTGTGCTAGTGTTAAGGTGAGAATTCTGCCCTTTGGTCCAGGAGTAATCAGTGGAAGAAGTTCATTCAGTTATTTTACTAGTGAGATTGTTTTAGGTCACTGGACCATTGACATACCTGGGAACACTTCGGATTTGACTCAGAGACTCTGGAATTCTAATGGAATTGCCAGATCTCCGGGCCAACACCTGAGAACTGCAGATGGCCTGCTGCTTTTGCTGCTGGTGAAGCAACCTGTGGGGCCCACACATTCTGGTAGGCGTCCGATTGGCCTGCATGGGCTCTCTCTCAAGGTTAGCAGCTCCTCCTGACTCCTGTTTCAAGCTACACAGAAGCACTGCTTTTCATCATTCACATTCTACAGCTTCTAACTCTGCTCCAGTTGCCTCCTTCAGACTACTGAGCTTCCAGACAGAACTTTTCACAGCTGTGACAGTCTCTCCTTTCTATGCAGCTACTCTTGATGCCTTCTTATTCCATGAATGTCGAACAGTTCATAATTCTAATAAATATTGTTTAGTTTTCAAGGAAGCTGAGAACAAGGTTTAACTGATTGCCTAGACACTCAAGTTTAGGACTGACAGCTGAGGGCAGTACACTTCTGGATTACCTGCCCCAAGAAATACATATAATTTATCTTGGGAAATAAATTTACACTTACAAAGACGACTAAGTAAGAAAGAAACATCCAGCTGAAGCATGGTGAGGCCATAAAATCTTCCACTTTTCATCTTCCGCACTGAGTGCTACATGCTAAATCTGGAAAATTAGAAACTTTTACTTAAAAGTACTTAACTTCTCTTTTCCTAAGAGACTGTTTCAAAATCCAATTTGTCTGTCTGTCTCAAAAGTAAATGTTACAAACAAACAAACAAATCTCTTTAACGGGCTCAATCTCTTGAGTCAAATTTGGGGGAAGATCTTTACTAGTTGCTTCCTGGGTACCAATTTGGTGAATTTCCATCCCTTTTTTTGGAGAGGTCATATATCTATAGATGGATGGACAGACAGATCCTTTATATATAATTCTTTCCAACTTTCTGTATGCTTGAAAGCATAAAAGATTTAATTAAAACAAAGCTGAAATATTTCCAGCGACAGTGGAGGTCCTTTGGTAGCAGGGTACCCAACCGCCTATCAATATGCAGGCTGTTCATAAAAATAGCAAGAATTGGACCTGCTCAAAAAGACCATAAATGTGTTATACTTGCTCAGAATTCTGCTTACTTCTGCTTCTCTTTATCTCCTGCAGTGCAGTCTGTTTTGCAATTGATAAAAACAGGCCACAGCATGGCCACGTGTCTCTGCCACCATAGAGGCATAAGCAGGAGCTGAAAGTATAATGCATATTCAATGTGAAAAGGTATAACCCTGCCCGGGGACACCAGCTTAACCATGTTTGGACTTCAGAAGAGCCCCCTCCCTCCTCCCCAGTCCCCGTCCAAGCTCACGTTTTGGGACATAGCCAGATCCTGTAACTGTTCAATGACACCTCTGGTGTCAGTAAAACAAGCATTGGGTGATCAGTAAAAATTGGTGCCACTGTACGTAAAAATAATTATTGAGAGCTGGCACTCCTTTTTGGGGGAATGAGATCTCTAAATTCCTGGCCTTTTGTTTCCAACTGCGGTATGACCACACTACTAAAGACAAAAGCAAAGAATTACAGTTCAATTGAGGTTTGTCCCTTGCCTGCCCTTGATCGGGAAATAAACTATAACTTATCTCAGTCAGAGAAAACAGTATTTATTTAGTTCTGTAAAGCAACCATCCTGCCAGTTCAGAGCTGTAAGTAATCGAATCAAAGTGTAAGCAAACAGCAGTAACCTGCCTCCCAGCTTCCAGGCTTCTTATGTGGTTTTCATTTTCATCTCAGGGGTGACATAAGCACACGTTTAGAAAGTTTCATCTACCCCGATGTAATCATGGTGCCACTGTGCTGTTCCTCTGAAGCCTGTGCAAGTGTTCCTGTCACATGTGCAAAGTTTGAATACAGCATTAGCAAGTGAAGAAGGATTTTAAAAAAATGCTACAGCATAGCCACAGCAAAATTAATTCCTCCTCCCCCCCCCAATACAAAAACACAAGAAATCAAATAGATCAGGGGCAAAGATAGAAATCAGCAAAGGAAAGTGGGTGGCAGGGCTTCATTTGCTTTGTGTTTGATACCTCTCCTTGGACCTGCTCTCCGCAGTCTGTGGTGGTTCTGCTCTCTGTAGTTCAGTGGTTTTGTTCTCTGTAGTCCTGTGTTCAGTGTCTCTCCATGCTGCTGTTTTCTGTAGCCTGCTGGTTCTTTTTTCTGTGGCCCTGTGTTCAATATGTCTCCTTGATTCTGCTCTTTGTTGTCTGGTGGTTCTGTCCCCTGTAGTATGATGGTTCTGCTCTCTGTAGTCCTGTGTTTTGTGTGCTTCCTCATTTCTGCTCTCTAGTCCAGTGGTTCTGCCTTCTGAAGTCTGTGGTTCTGTTCAGTGCCCTTCCATGTTCTGCTCTCTATAGTTTGTGGTGGTTCTGCTCTCTGTGGTTCTATGTCTGTCATTCTTTCTTCTCTCTGTAGTCCTGTACGGTTGGTGTGGCTCTCCATGGTTCTGAATTTTACGCTCAGTGGTTTTGCTTTCTGTGGCTCCATGTTCTCTGGTCTAGCATTCTCTGATTCAGTGGTCCTGTGGCTCTTCATGGGTGATCCTGCTCAAATACTGCATTAATTGTTTCACTTGCCACTGATAATTTGACCTGACTAGGAGTCAACTTTATGACTATTTTATAATATTTTGTTTAAAATATTAATTTCACATTTGATAATAAAATATCTTTTGAATGCATGCTTTTGAATTTGATTGACCCTTTACTTTCAAATGGATTTGGCATCAGTTCACAGCTTTGGAGCACAGCATTTACACATCTCAGGTTCTGCATGTGCTTTTTCTATGTAACCTGTCATTTTTGTGCTGGTTAAATGATTCCAGTCCCTTGATTTCTTCTCTAACAATTCTCACTTCTTGCCGGGAATTACATTTACAAATGGATCTGTCCCCATAACCCATCAGTCTTTGCTGGTTTTTACTTACACTGATTTTTGGTTCTCAACCAAATACTTCCATTAAAGCCAGTGGCATCTCCTGCCTGATGAGGCTTCTCTTGTCTAGTCTGCACTAGCTGCTCACTGGCACTCTTCCCGCTCCCAAAGTGGAAAAGAAGTGATGTTGTAATTATTTGGCATTTGCAGATGGGTCAACTGAGGCACAGAGAAATACTGTACAACCACTTGTTCAAGGGCTTACAAACAAAACTAAATCCCCTGACTTCTAATAATAAAAAGACAGATTAGGTATTTAGATTTCTGGAGTAAGTTTAATCCAAACAGGATTCTAACACCTTTCACAACTGACTACATCAGAAACAAGCATGCAGCCAACTCTGGTCAGCATGGAATAGCGATGACCTGCATTGGAATGCCTGCACATTTCTTACACCCATACTACAAGGCAATTAAAGGAGATTACGGATAGAAAAATATTATGAAAGCAGTTGAATAAACTGAAGCACAGTGAGATAAAGTAATTTGCCCACACAGAGCCAGTGGGATTTAAATCCATGGCTCAGGGGATTTCCTAACTCAGCGGTAGTGAACTCCAATTCTTGAGTGCCACAAACAGCCCAGGTTTTCAGAATATCCACAATGAATATGCATGAGATAGATTTGCATACAATGGAGGCACTGTCCTAACTCATCGTTTTAAGTTCCAGTCACTAGACTAAACCCCACCTCCTATACCATCAGCAGCAGCATCCTCACGTCTAGCTCTCAGGGCAAGGAAAGATTCCCAGTGCCATCCGGTCATGCCATGAGAGGTGAGAGACTTTAAAAGAGAAGAGCAGCCTCCAGGAGCCGAGCGTTCAAATTACAAACATCTTAACGTGAAAAATCTTCTTCAATAGACAAACACTGTATTCCTCATGCCAGTGAAAGCTAGCCTGCTTGTAGACATTACCTCTTTGAAGACTTCACATAATCACTTTTCAAGCCTCACTGCGTACCAAGGGTCTGCATTAAGTAAATAGCAAAATGCAATACTACTCTGTAGCCACAGCTGCTGGACAAGAAAGGACGGAGCCAGCCCCAAGCTTGACGATATGAGCCACATACACATTCTGTTTGAAGCACACATCATGTGGTAGTTTTTGGCATGCATATATACACCTGTGATGTGAACCCTGTGCCCAGTGAAAATGCCGTGAGACTATTTCAAGGGGCTGTTTAAACTGTCCAAGAGCTGCTTCCTCACATGCTCTCATTCTGCCTCTTCTCTGAGTGCCAGTCAGTCTTGGTTTCCCCTCCTTGTGCCAGGATAAGGAGGTAGAGGATATCCCTCCAGGAGAAGCTTGAGATTATGGCACAAGTCTTAAAGAGGGGTGGTTTTCCCTGAACAACTTCCTAATTTTCCTGTTGACATCCTGACCTGCAGCAGCGATCTGTGCCCAAGAATTATCACTGCAGCGTCAAAGGGAAGTGGACTGTGGTGACCTTAGGTGGTGTGACCTCTTCAGCAGGAAAGGCATGGGAAGACAAAGACGGAAAAAGATTAACACCTCAAACAATTGCCAGATTGCCCCGTGCTACCCCCACCCTTATTCACTGTTCACTGGCAGCAATGATTGGAAAGCTGTGGGAGTCACAAAGCCAGGCTCACAGACAGGCCGATACAGTACAGTGCGTTCCGGCGGAGCGCACTGTTATCCCGAGTTTGGTCGCGCGTTTTCGACACGCTAGCTTTACCCCTTATTCAGTAAGGGGTAATAGCGCGTCAAAAACGTGTGTCCAACCCCCCCAAAACTAATAGCACCCGCAACATGCAAATGCATGTTGATGGCCCTATTAGTTATTCCCACACGATTCACTAAGTAAAATGTGCAGCCAAGCCGCACATTTTACTTTCAGAAATTAGCGCCTACCCAAAGGTAGGCGCTAATTTCTGCCAGCACCCAGAAAGTGCACAGAAAAGCAGTAAAAACTGCTTTTCTGTGCACCCTCCGACTTAATATCATGGCGATATTAAGTCAGAGGTTCCAAAAGTTAAAGATAATTAAAAATTAAAAAACAAAATGTAAAATCTACCCGCAGGTTGAAAACCGGACGCTCAATTTTGCCGGCGTCTGGTTTCCGAACCTGTGGCTGTCAGTGGGCTCGAGAACCGACGCCGGCAAAATTGAGTGTCGGCTGTCAAACTCGCTGACAACCGCCGCTCCTGTCAAAAAAGAGGCGCTAGGGACGCGCTAGTTTCTCTAGCGCCTTTTTTTACCGCGGGCCCTAATTTGAATAATTTTATTTATTGAATCGCACGCACAGGAGAGTGGCCTGTGCATGCGATTCACTGTATCGGCCTGAGAATGTGTTGCGCTCTTTTATCCCAGATCCTTAACTAAGCAGAGATTAGATGGACAAAAACAATCCCATGGACTCTTAAATACCAAGACTTATGTAGTGCTGTGTGTTAAAAACATGGGGCAGAACCAGGATTATTATTATTATTTGACTGGAAAAGTAAAGTTGAAGGCTAAGACCTGCATTGGAGCAAATAGAAAGTAGCTGCTGCTTTAGTGGCTCCAGTGATTCCCTCTTATCAGTATAAGAGATGTATCCTATATTCCAAGGGTGCCTTTACATAAAATGGTAGTTCTAGTTCTCTGATTGTAAATTCTGATAAGGATGACATCAATATGCACCTTTCGCACCTGGTGTCAGGGACCTGAGCACAACTAGGTGAGAACAGAAAATTCTATGAAAGCATAGAATTGATGGGAGCTTTAATTTTAGAATTACATCCTTCTTTCCAGGAGTTGATAACCCATTCAGCATGAGTGCAAAATATTTATGAACATTTTTACAAAGTGCTGGGATACAGAGATGGGTTTGGTTTGCAATTGTACGATAAATAAAACTGATAGCATAGCAGACATGTGAGGAAGTGTACAGAAAACTCCCTCAGACTACCTTAAGGGACCGGGCACAGCTGTCTCGCTTGGTCCTCCTTAAGCTTGAGACCAACAGGGAATTCTGGGTGAAGGGAGGAGCCCTTCAGAGTAGGGGTGTGCATTCGTATTGACCGCATATGAAAAACGCTACGCATATTTTTTTTTTTACTTAAAAAAGTGATGAGACATAAACGATCGGATTTCCAACATATCCAACATAGCTATGTTGGATATGTTGGAAATCGCGATTGTTGATCCAAAATTAAAAGTTAAACCCCTCACCTTCCTTAATCCCCCCCCAAAGACTTACCCCAACTCCCTGGTGAACTAGCGAGGAGTGAGGACGCCATTTCTGCAATCCTCTGCGAGGAGCACGTGACGTCGGCGCCACGTCGAGTGATGCGGCGTCACGTGATTCCCCGCGGGGTCGCTTCCGGGATCCTCATTCGGCCCAAAAGGAACTTTTGGCCAGCTTGGGGGGGGTCAGGAGGCCCCCCCAAGCTGGCCAAAAGTTCCTTTTGGGCCGAACGGGCTGTTCCGGCGCGACCCCGCGGGGAATCATGTGACGCCGCGTCACTCGACGTGGCGCCGACGTCACGTGATTCCCCGCGGGGTCGCTTCCAGGATCCTCGTTCGGCCCAAAAGGAACTTTTGGCCAGCTTGGGGGGGTCAGGAGGCCCCCCCCAAGCTGGCCAAAAGTTCCTTTTGGGCCGAACGGGCTGTTCCGGCGCGACCCCGCGGGGAATCATGTGACGCCGCGTCACTCGACGTGGCGCCGACGTCACGTGATTCCCCGCGGGGTCGCTTCCGGGATCCTCGTTCGGCCCAAAAGGAACTTTTGGCCAGCTTGGGGGGGTCAGGAGGCCCCCCCAAGCTGGCCAAAAGTTCCTTTTGGGCCGAACGGGCTGTTCCGGCGCGACCCCGCGGGGAATCACGTGACGCCGCATCACTCGACGTGGCGCCGACGTCACGTGCTCCTTGCAAAGTTGGTCAGAAATGGCGTCCTGACCCCGCTGGGACCACCAGGGAGTTGTGGTAAGTCTGGGGGGGGGGGGGGGGATTAAGGAGGGTGAGGGGTTTAAAGTTGTATTTGCACATATGGACATATACCCAACTCATTGAATTCTGTTTATGTCCATATTGACCGCAAATGGGACCCCCTTTGGACATATGGACATAAACTTTTGCTCTGCACATCCCTACTTCAGAGTATAAGAACTCAAGGGCTAAAAGGGTTGTGAGCCCTGGGATGAGATAGAGACCCACTGTATGAGGAGATCTGCTTTCTTTAAGGTTTGAGTGTGACAGTAAGTTAAAGACTTGCTTTGTTTAGGAGGATTGGGACTTGCCTGAAGTCAAGGTGAGCTGCCTACCTTGTTTGTTTTTGCTTTGCACTGTGTTGTGTTAATTGTGAGAGACCTGAACGCCAAGGCGAGCTACCTGCTTTGTTTATTTTGCTGTGCACGTTTCTCAATTTCATTGTAAATAAACTTTAATTAAGGAACAGAAAGAGTCTGTCTCCTTTTTCCTCTGGTAGTTCCCAAGCTGCTATCGCTTTAGTTACCACAGAGTAATGTTCAGCTGCTGGCCAGTTTGCAAAGTCAGCCAGATAATCTTCTTTGGCTAACTTTGTTGGGATATTTGGCAGCACAGTGGTGCCAGTGAATACACACAACTATGTAAAAGATAGCTAGGTAATTTTATCCTTCTAAATTTAGGACTACTTTACGGCAGAACCAGACTTAGCCAGATAAGTTTTCAACAGCTAAATGTTATTGAATAATAATATAGTAATGACGACAGAAAAAGACCAAAATGGTCCATCTAGTCTGCTCAGCAAGCTTCCCAAGGTAGTGACTGCCGCTCCGTGCAGGTTACCTCCATGTTTCTCATAAGGGTAGTGACTGCCGCTCCGTGCAGGTTACCTCCATGTTTCTCATAAGGGTAGTGACTGCCGCTCCGTGCAGGTTACCTCCATGTTTCTCATAAGGGTAGTGACTGCCGCTCCGTGCAGGTTACCTCCATGTTTCTCATAAGGGTAGTAACTGCCGCTCCGTGCAGGTTACCTCCATGTTTCTCATAAGGGTAGTAACTGCCGCTCCGTGCAGGTTACCTCCATGTTTCTCATAAGGGTAGTAACTGCCGCTCCGTGCAGTTTACCTCCATGTTTCTCATAAGGGTAGTAACTGCCGCTCCGTGCAGGTTACCTCCATGTTTCTCATAAGGGTAGTAACTGCCGCTCCGTGCAGGTTACCTCCATGTTTCTCATAAGGGTAGTAACTGCCGCTCCGTGCAGGTTACCTCCATGTTTCTCATAAGGGTAGTAACTGCTGCTCTGTGCAGGTTATTCCCATGTTTAGCTGTTTCCTAAAACAGCAGACTGCTATACCCGAACATGCATGTCAGTAGAAGTTTCCTGTATGGAAGATAGGGCAGATGTTAGTGTTTCCTTCTGATTCTTGTCTGTTCTCAAAACAAAGTATGTGGATCAGTAGAGAGGATGCTATATTGCTATCTATGAGGCCACTGTGCATGCATGGAGATATAGAATTATCTTTTGCTGTTGCATAAACATCAAATTCAGAAAAAAAATCAAGATAAATGGTTTGTATTACAATCACTAAAGTAGAACCTTTTCTGTTCAATCAAGGCTGTTCGCTATGACTGGGCAGCGGGGGAAGTGATTAGATTTCAGCAATTGATTTATGCAAAGCCTGATACGAACAGCTTTTAAGTTTTAGGAAAACCAAGTGCAAAAAATCTGCATGCCAATTTGCTACACAGTTTTTAAAAAGTTGCCCATGGATTTAATTTCTCTCAACTTTCAGAAAGGAGAATATTCCATGGAAAACGATTGTGCAAAAGAACACTTGTGGATTTTTGCTTGATCCTTGAATGCAACCCTTAGGTCTGTTGTGGGTTTGCTTTCCATATCAGATTGGGTATTTGTGGAAGGGCATGCAGCCACATTTATGCAGAAGTATGGATATACCTCATCATGTTATGTACAATTTTGCATGCCTGTGGGGTGTTTTTTTTTTGCATATCTGTACATGTGAGGAGCTCTTTTCTGTGATGAACAGGAGATCTCTCAAAGACCCACTCATGTAAGTATTTCTCCCAAGCTCTGGTATTTTCAAGCAGTTTTTTGTCTCCACAATCTGTTTCAGCAGGCTGCAGGGAAACATTACATGTTTTGACATCCTCTGTAAAGTTTAACAGATTTCTTGTTCTTGCCTCAAGCAGATAAATAAGAACATAAGATGACTGCCTTTGATGGGAAAATGTCACCAAACTTCTAACTAGATTGGCCATGATTCCATGTGAGATAATGTGTATTAACCCATCCAGAGCTGAGAGGAAAGGTGCGGCTACACCTCGGAGCACAGAAATGGAAACCAGCCAGGAATCCTAGGGAGGGGCCTGATTTATTGCGCTGTGGTTATGACGGGCAACCTTGTTCTTTAATGGAGCTTATTCGCTGGCTTGGTTCAGCGTTGGTGAAAGAGACAGAGCATCTCAGGGCTTTCTGTCATCAGTGTTCAGAGAATTTGAGGGGCAGAAATTGGAAACATGGGAGGAGGGGGTGTGTGTCAATATTTAAAACCCCCCCCCCAAAAAAAAAAGAAACCTGAGTTCATAAATGTATGCTCCTAAGTTGGTGACTATTTTCAGGACATAGGAACCAAAGTTTTCAGCAGAAAATTCACATAAATTTAGGACTGCTATTCATTTGCTCACATTTAGGTGCCTTGTAATGGAAATCAGGACTAAGCTCCTATTTCCCATCCTAGCTCTGTCCCTGTACCTACCCACTTTTTAGGGTCCCTAAATTTAGATGGACTGTGAAACTAGGTGCCTAGATTTAGGCACTCAGACCTAATATATGTTCAAAAGAGCCAATTTAGGAGTCTTTTTCTTTCTCACACACACATGTTCTCTCAACACACCCCTTCTTGCTCACATACTCATACTCCCTCTCTCACACATACACATGCTCTCTCAACACACCCCTTCTTTCTCACATATTCATGCTCTCTCACACATACTCCCTCTCTCACACATACACATGTTCCCTCAACACACCCCTTCTTTCTCACATACTCATGCTCTCTCACACATACTCATACTCTCATAGATGTTATGGTTTGTGGGTATGTGGACCCTTGGCCCGAGGTGAGAGTTGTTACCACCTGTGGGGAGGAGCCCCACAGGTCCACACCATTGGGAGGCGAGGTCAGGCACAGCAGGGAGCTCTGGGTGAGGCTGTGGAGAGATCCCAAGGGGCCAGGCAGAATCCCCCAGTAGGTAGACAGGCTGGAGATAATACCTGGGCAGCGACCCCCCGAGGGGGAAGGTGCTAGGCAGGCCGAAGAGTGGGAGGCACGAGACTGGCTGTGCAGGAGGTATTCCGGAGAGGCAACCCCAAGGGGCAGAACTGTGCAGAGAAGGAGGTGCTGATGTAATGATGTAGGCCAACCCGCGGAGCAGGGAAGCCCAAGTCAGGTCTCCAGTGATAACGTATGCTCAACCCTGAGGAGCGAGAAGCACTGACAGTCTCTGTATAGCAGAAAAGCACTGCCAAGTGGCCCCACCACCATTACCTCTTTCACTAAATCCTGTGTTCCACTAAGAAGGAGATCTAAAATAGCTCCCTTTCCCATCTGTTCCTGAACCAGTTGCTCCAAGAAGCAGTTGTTTGTTCCATCCAGGAACTTTGTCTCTAGCATGTCCTGATGTTACATTTTCCCAGTCAATATTGGGGTAATTGAAATCTTCCATTATTACTGCACTGCCAAATTGGTTAGCTTCCCTGATTTCTCTTAGCATTTTATCGTCCGTCTCCAATTTTGGCCAGGTGGATGGTAGTATACTCCTATCACTATACTCTTACCCAACACACATGGGATTTCTACCCATATAGATTCTACTGAGCATTTAGTCTCTTGTATGATCTTTATCCTGTTGGACACTATGCCCTCCCAGACATAAAGCGCCACACCCCCACCAAATTGATCCTCCCTATCATAGCAATATAATTTGTACCCTGATATAGCACTGTCCCATTGGTTATCCTCCTTCCACTAGGTCTCTGAGATGCCAATTATATCTATCTCATCATTCACTGCTATACACGCTAACTCTACCATCTTACTACTTAGCATACTTGGCATACAGACATTTCAAAGTTTGTTTTTTGTTTGTATTAACAACCTGCTTTTCAGTAGCTAGGGATAATTTGGAATCCTTTAGTTCAGGTGATTCTTTAATTATAGGCACATGAACTATATTTACTTTTATTGGAACCTCTCTGTTGGCATGCCCTAACTCTCCTGTTTCATTATTATCCTTTGAAGATACCTTCCTCCGAACCATGCACTGATGAGTGACTGTCGGCTTTCCTCCTTGTTCTAGTTTAGAAGCTGCTCTATCTCCCTTTTAAAAGTTAGTGCCAACAGCCTGGTTCCACTCTGGTTAAGGTGGAACCTGACATTTTGGAAAAGTCTCTCCCTTTCCCAAAAGGTTCTCCAGTTCCTTACAAAATTGAATCCCTCTTCCTTGCAGCTTCGTCTCATCCACACATTGAGACTCCGGAGCTCTTGCCTGCCTCTGAGAACCTGCATGTGGAACAGAAAGCATTTCAGAGAATGCTACCCTGGAGGTTCGGGATTTCAGCTTTCTACCTAAAATCCTAAATTTTGACTTCCAGACCCTCCCTCCTACATTTTCCTATGTCGTTGGTGCCCACATGTACAATGAGAGCCGGCTCCTCCCCAGCACTGTCTAAACTCCTATCTAGGTGTTGTGTGACATCTGCTAACTTCGCACCAGGCAGGCAAGTTACCAGGTGGTCCTCAACATACACCAGCCACCCAGCTATCTAATAATAGAATCACCAACTTTGACAGCCAACCTAACCCTTCCCTCCTGGGCAGAAATCCTGGAAGACTCATCCTCAGTGCAAGTGGCCAATGCATGATCTGGAGAGCAGGTCCTTGCTACAGGATCACTTCCTGCTACACCAGGGTGATGCTCTCCAAATGGGAGAACTTTCTGACCTAAGGCAACACCTTAGGTCAGATTTGGGATTTGGGATTTGGGATTTGGCTATTAAGTCCCTGAAGGTCTCATCAATGTACCTCTGTCTGCCTCAGCTCCTCCAGGTCTGCCACTCTAGCCTCCAGAGATCAAACTCGTTCTCTCTCATACACACACCCATATGCTTTCATATACACTCATGCTCTCTCGCTCTCCTGGATACACACACTCCCTCTCTCATATACACACATGCTATCACACACACTCCCTCTCAGGTTCTCATTCAGGGGCCCCCCCCATTCCCACTGGGCCTCTTGTTAGGTTGCCTCAGGATGGGGTCCACCGCAGCCCTGCTGGCCTCTTTTGGGCTGCTGCAAGTTGGGATCCGTGGCAGCCGGGCCTCTCCTTTTCGCTGGTAGACAGTTGCTGGAGAAACAGGGCGCCAAGAAAGACTTGGGGCACACAGGCCTCATGTGCCCCGAGCTAACAATGCCTCTGGCCACCACTAACAAAATAAAATAAAATTGAAATGAAAAAAACAAACCTTGCATACCCCTATTATTTTTAATGTATTTTGCTTTATTGATATTTTTATGTACTGTAAACCATTTTGAGTCCTGTTTTTAGATGGGGAAGGTAACATGTAATCCTAAAATAACATAGCATATTTTTGTCACATCAAACCATAATTTATTCATCTTTGGACAGTCCCTCCAAATACGTTTGAAAGAAAAATGGAAAAAAATAAAAGGGAGCTGTAGAGCTAGGCTTGATATGAAGCTCCAGGAGGGGAGTCTCCAACATCATCAGCAAATATTTTTTTTATGGAAAGGGAGGTGGATTCCTCGAATGCCCTCCTGGAGGAGACGGAAAAGGTGATGAGATTCAAAAGGGCATGGGAGAAACACAGAGGCCAGGGTGGTGGAAATGAAGCTCTGGCATAGCCTTTAGTAGCATTTCTGCAATGGGGTAACCTGCACAGTGCGGCAGCTACAGCTGTTAGAGGACCTAAGGGATTCTCTACTAGGAGGTTTACTCCGCTCCTCGGGGAAAGGTGCAGAGTGATGTCGTTAGTAGTAACTGTGGGTTTTGTCTCCCCCATGAAGGAGATTCAGATGGTATGCTCTAACAATGTATAAACCCCTGCCACCATCTCAGGGCATGGATTCCTGAATTGTCCCTCTTAAGAGCAGCATGGCCTTTGCTGACCATGCTTCTGATCCTTTTCTTGAGAGAAGGACTCTGGGGTGTCGTGGACTGAAATCTGGGTAAAGAAATGGAGACAAAGTGCCTCAGGCTTTGGAAACCTTTGTGATAAGTGAGGAGGAAGGTTTTGGGGTTGTTTTTTTTCCCATCCTTCAAACCAGAGGCAGGGTTTCCCCCTTCTTGCTAAAACTTTTTCAGTTTTATGTTTTGACGAATGCCCTAGGGCCCAGGGACTCAGATTCTGTACCATCTGGAAGAAGTGGTGTTTTTTTTTTGCCTAGAAAGACCTGCAAAACCATCCTGGTCCTTGAGCAGAAATGGATTTTCATCCATTAGCCGGGGAGGGGAGAGAAGAAGACCAGAGGTATCAGTTAGGTGCATCTGTTATCATCTTGACTGTGTTCTATAAAGAGAAGTAGTAAGGATTATATCTGCTGGAGAGGTATGAGAGTTTGGCACTTGAGATTTTGTTTTGATTGAATGGACTAAGGGGGTTATTTTCTAAAGCTAGCGCACGTGAAAAGGGACTTTTTGCATGCGATAAGTCCCTTTTCGCGTGCGATAGCTAGATCGGGGAGGAGTAGCCACCGGAAGGGAAGGAGTTGGGATGGCACCGGGGCAGACGCCATGAAGACAGCGCGGACGGCGAAAAGGTAAGGAGCCTTTTCGCTTACAATTTTGTACCCAATAGCACCACTTTTTACGATGGCGCTATTGGGTGCGAAAGCCGGCAGCGATTGCACCGCGGAGGTGTGATCGCTGCCGGCTATTTCAGGCCCGCCCCCCTGCACCACGCGATTCATAGAGCTGTGCGTCGTTAGAAAATCCCGGCCTAAGTATCCATTCCACAATTGGAAAGAAGATAAGATTTTAGGGTTCTCAATTGTCTGGGAGAAGAAATTAACTTTCTGCTCATTTCACAAAGAGAAGAATCTCACAGTTAATATTACAGATTGGCAAGGAGAAAGAACTATATTATCAAAATAATTGGCTTCATTCATTTAAGGACATTTGCTGGAATTTAAGGTCACACATTTATTAAGAAATCAAATTGTAAATTAATTGAACAGTAACTTAAAGAGTTGTAGGAAACCTCATTCAATTCTACCGCATTATCAGTGAGATTGAGTTGGAAACCAGACCAGCTTCTGGTGTGAACACTGCTGCTATCTATTTATCTCATCAGTGCTGTTTACAATGAACTGTAAGGGCAAATTGGTGTGAGTAATGCATTAGGGCTTAGAAATTAATCTTCCCCTGGCAAGGAATTCTGGACACTCAGTGTCACACTCTTCTGAGACCTGAGCATTGTATTATCTGAACTGAGCTGTGTGCCCTCTGACCCCTAACCGGGACTATCCACTCGGGTTACACAACCTTAAACAGCTTGCTGGGCAGACTGTATGGGCCATTATGGTCTTTTTCTGCTGTTTACTCTACTCTAAGGTATCTTTCTGAGAGTAGCCCCTCCACCAATAATTTAGTGCATCCAGCCACATCTAGTCTTAGGTATGGCTTTCAGAAACGTTTATACTGTAAATCATGCTGTTTTGTACATATAGAGATTTCACTCATGTTTCCAAATCATTGACCTCTGAGAATCAGAAATGATGCTTTCCAAATCTAGATTTCATTTCTTCTGGTATAGAAATGTTTTTGAATAGATTGCATTGTATTGCAACTCCTGTTTCACTCCTTTCTCAGACACAAGAGCACAGCTGGGAGCTGAGGGGGTTGTTATACACCCCATTTATTTTATTTAAAAACATTTGTTAACCTCCTATAATAGACCACTCTGAGCTAAGTGGTATACAATACATAATAATTACATTTCATAACAATACTTACAAAACATTAAAAATATTAACTATTACAATTAAAATAACGTAATCACACCGAGACCCAGTTAACTGATATGAGAGAGAGCTTCATGAAACTGAAAAGCCTTGAACTGTTTCCAAAAGACTCCCAGATCTTATAGAGAACGTAATGACTCAGGTAACTATTCCCCAAAGTAGGACCCATTATTGAGAATGCCAGATTTCCTGTATCACTTAAAGAGCAGGAACGGCCAAGAGGGACTTTTCCTGAGAACAGAGGCAGCGAGATGGAGAATAATTATTCAACAACTCCGCAAGATATCTAGGACCTTGCATTTTAAGTTTTAAAAGTCCAAATCAGAACTTTGAACTTTATCTGCTGACATATAGGAGGCCAATGGCGTTGACAAAACAATGGTGTAAAATGTTCCCAGGGAGAGCCCCGCATGACCAAACGGGCAGCAGAATTCTGTACGATATGCAGTGCCCGAGCATGAGAAGCAGGAAGGCCCAAATAAAGGGCTTTATGGTAGTCATTAGTCGATAAAACAAAAGACTGAACAATGGTTCTAAAATCGCTGGGATCTAAAATACAGCGTACATGCCGAACCATTCTCCATTTAAAGTAACCAGAATGTAATGCAGACTGGATATGCCCTCTAAAACTAAGATGGGGATCAAAAAGAAATCCCAGATTTTTCACTGACTCTGAAAACTGGATTACAGAACCATTCATTGTTAAAACACAGTTTGACATAGCCGGGAGAGAAATAAACGGCAGATGTAAACAAAGCCTCAGAATTAGCTAAATTTAGCAGTAAATTATTACTCATCCAAGTATTAATTACAGATAAGCAACTGGAAATATACTCAATTACTGTTGGAAAAGAGCCTCTAACTGGAAAAACAACAATTGAATATCGTCTACATAAATTCTAAATTCAGCTCCTAATGTTCAATAAGAAAACACAAAAGCGCCAGATAAGTAATGCAGATGATAGAACTGAACCTTGAGGAACCCCATAGCCCATCTCAACTTATTCAAAAAATGTATCATTAAGAAAAACCCGTTGCTTCCATTCAGTCATGTATGATTGCGTTAGAAACATGACTCGCAGGATGGCCCCGTGAGCTGCTATACTCATCTCGATGCTTCTGCAAATAGTCCAGGACACTGTCGGCACACTTATGCAGCTGGGAAATCAGTTTCCTCAGTGCTGCTGGGCCTGGCCCCACACACCACCATGCTGCTCCTGTCCCAGATCCTTCTTAGGCGCACGCATATTATATGAGCCCTGTGGCAGGAAACACAGAGCGGCACCCTCCGTTGACGTCAGGCCGACTGGCGTATTTAAGTCCCTGAGCCTCCATACAGCACTGGCAAAGATTAGAGTGTGCGCCAGGCCAGCAAGTGTGAAAAGTCGCTGTAAACGAGGCATCCAGCCGAATACTTAGTGCAGGATGTCCAAAACACGGGTGCACCCAGCGGCCCTAGAAGCCCATTCCTGGATATTCAAGCTCTAGGCATCAACTACTGGACGCCCAAGCCCTAACACCTATGGATGTGGTAGGCGCCCATGCCCTGCCGGTCCAGTACTTGTTTCACCCGGATGCTCAAACTGAATGCCCAAAAACTAGATGTCGCAGCAGCCACTTCAACCAGACGTACAACCGAGACGCGCAGGCGCAACTGACGCGGTGGATTTGAGTAGAAGAAAACACCAAAAATGCCGCTGCGGCCTAACACATGGCTTCTTCATGCAACCCTGAGCGCGGGGCCTAGGCAGTGGCTGCTCAAACCAAAAACGCAGCAACACAGTAGCCCCCAGAGGAGGAGAAGGGTCGCCAACAAGACACACGCTGAGGAACGAAGACCCCAAAGAAGGTAAAAGAAGGGACCCACTCCTCTCTACCTAACACATGTAATGTGCTGCTTTATTATTATTTTTTTCTCTTTACCTGAGGTCAGCCCCTCCCGGCTAAGCACATGATAGGGTCTCCAGCTGCGAGGGCAGGGGCTAAGGCCTTCACTGCCATGCCTCCGTATCCTACAAACCGGCTACTGGACCAAAGGTACTCAACTGAGGGAGCAACCCCAGGGTAGTACCTCAGGAGCAGAGCGGTGCTCTCCTGATCTTTCTCCTTTACTTTTTTTTTTTGTGTGTTTTTATTTTTCTTTTACTAGCAATCCCCAGTAGGGAAATGCATGTCCGCCATCTGCTGGAGATGGAGAATACAGGTGGGCTGATGTCAGTGCAGGGCTATATTTACTGTGATGTCAGCATTACTCCTCCGTCTCCATCTGCTGGTAGAGGTGCATAACCCACTGGTCGTGGATTAGCCTGTCTGAGTGCAAAGGAATTCTTTATACATATTTTTTACATTACCTTTTTCCAACAAGGCAATGAATAAAAAGTAAACACATCCGTAAATTAATATAAAATATTAGAAGAAAATCCTGTCACTTCTGTCCTGGGTGCAGAACCTCCTGAGCAGCAGAACGTACACTCCCTGGAGCTTACTCCAAATTGCATCTCAACATCTCCAACAGATGGATGTGCAATCTCCACAGGAACAAGGAGTATGGAGAATACCGACACACGAAAATCAGCAACAGATTTCTGCTCCAACCACTATTCTCTCCTTCAGAGTCTCGGGTGCTCTGATCTTGAGAGCAGAGACTCCTTCCGAGGAGACAGCCAGAAAGTAAAGGACAAGGAAACTTCTGTTCTCCTTCACTGTACTGAATCTTATGCACACTAGACAGCTCCCGAATGGGGAGTGCCAGAAGACTAGGACACCTCCTTCCTGAGCTCAGTATCAGGCGTCCATGAAGACATCTGCATACAAGTAAGGGACTGTGGTACTATATGCAGCCAGAATGGCCAGAGAATAGACACAGGATACACTCTGGCTGAATATTCATGAGCTTTTATTAATTTGCAACAGAAAAAACACTCTGCATATCTTCCTATCTTACAAAGAAAGAAGCAATATAACAACTTACAGTTTCTTGGTCTGGGCCTGTCTTGTTTCCCTGGGGTCTCCTGTTCCCTCCCGGGCCTGGCTAGAAATATACCTTCCCAGAGGTCTCCTCCTGGACCAGGATTCCCTGTTATCTGGGGCTTAAGGGGGAGCAGGCCAGATCTCTGGATCTGGTCATTTAAGGTATTCTGGGGTTTTCTTGTGTATACCCTTTCTCATATCTTCCCCCCTCCCCCTTAGCTCAAACTTCTTACGCTGAGCACTTGCCCTTACTAAGGGTATACTCCCAAGAAGACCTTGGTTTCTCTATTCATTCCCTGTCCCATGTTGGGGCTGCTTAACTGGTTTAAGATTTTGCATCCCCAAGTCATTTTGGGAAATCGCCCCAGGGTTTGTGGAGTGCTCGCTGTTCCAATTGGGCTCGACTGCCCATAAACTGACCCCACAAGGTTTTAAATGGGAGACAATCACATCCTAAAACCCCTGGATAAGGGACCTTGGGAAGTACCCCTGCTTCCATAATGGTTTGACCTGCTGGCATTGTCAGCAGGATCAGACCTGTTGGGGTATTGTCTCTTGCCATGTACACAGATCAGCGTCGCCTTCTTCTTCTTCTCGTTGATATCCTCTCTCTTTACCAAGTCCTTACAAACGAGTGTCTTACAACACGCTGAGTCTACCAGGGCTTGGGTGGGAACTTGGGTGTACACAGATTCCTTCAGTTCCCGATGGGGGATATATCCACCAAATAACAGCTTTGAGGCTTTGTGAAAGTGTTCACCCATTCCTGTTCCCACTTTTTGTTCTTGTTCTAGGGCTGCCATCTGCAGCCTTTTCCTTCCTGTGCTGTTCCGCTAACTCATGCTCCCCCACTTTCGGGTGAATTTTAAATCCCCCCCCCCCCCACGCGTAAAATCCGGGGGTTACACGCTCGGCCAGGCCTTGCGCACACCACGCAATTTTTAGAAGGGGCCCAGCTGCGTGCGTAACTCCCATTATGCGCAGAAGTGCCGGGGCGGTTAGAGGGGCAGGAGGCAGCCGGTACAGCTGTACCAGGGAAGAGAGTGACGGTGCGCACACGTTGCTACTGCTCCAATGGAACAGTAAGCGACAAAAAAAAAAAAAAAAAAAAGGTAGGTAAAGGGTTTCGGGGGTGGGAAGGACAGGGGAAGAGGGAGTGTGGGCAGGGGGGGGGGGTAGGGAACTGAGAGAGGCCCGTTCTTGTCGCCGCGGGCAATTTTCTAAAATTAGCCCCCCTCCCCCCCCCCGCGTGCGCACACCGCCCACACATGCGCACGCAGATTATAAAATCCGGGGGCCTCGCGCATGTTATAGAATCGGCGCGTCCGTGTGCGCGCATCAGGAAGCGTGTGAACATAGACGCGGCGCGCACCTTTGAAAATCTACCCCTTAGTCTTCCAGCCACGGGCGGCCCCTGAGGTCCTCTGCCTGACAGGAGCAGCGTGCCCACGAGGGGGTCTCCTGTTTAATGTTACCCGTTCCTCTCAAGAGCTCTTCATTTTCTCCTTTTCCGTATGGGTAGCGTTCGTCGGCCACTCCCCGCACAAGGAGGCAGTACCATACCTTGTACCTTGTCACAGGGATATCTTTTGAGACCCCCTTTATAGTATATTTTGGAACAAAGGCTCCTGTCTACCTGTCTTTTCTTAAATATTAATATGAACTTATTTAAGGGCCTGAGAAACTCAGATTTATAAGAATGGAAAAAGTGTTCCAACCACAAGACTGAATAAAACTGGAATGGATAAAGCATCCACTCTGCTTTGAACATCCTGTCTGGGTATTAAAGTTCCCTCATTCTCAAAATCTCTCACTCTATTTAGACCCAAATTTGTGGGCAAGCTCCAGTGCTTTGGGCCCCAGGAGTAAATACAACATAGCAAAAGGTTACACAGAGGTGAATTGGGTGTGTTTAGGTTTGAGCAGTTTAGTCACTGTATCGCATAGAAAAAAATGTGCATTGACAAGAGGACTTAATCTGTGTATTCAAGGGACTTCTGGAGGAGAAGAGCACAAATTCTAACTCTGATGGGATGGAGCCACCAGTTTGTTTTCCATTTCTCCCCAGTGTTGACCTGGATATGTAGAAACCAGGAGACTGCCACCCTTAGCTGAGCAGCCCAGAAATGTCTTTTAAAACTAGGCCCGGCCTCCTTCACATTTAGGAGAGGGTGCTTCCATGCCAGATTATACCTGGACACAGATCTGTTTAAAATCAACAAAATGGTTGCTTGGTGTGTAAACAGGGTAGCATGAACATGAAAAGAATATTCTAGGGACAAGATGAACTGTGACTGTAATTATCCTTGTAAGTGAAGCTGCTCAGTACTCGGTAGCCTTGCTGACAGGCAGCTGGACCTTGTTTGGGAGTGCAGCTGTGTATTTTCCCTTCTCTATCCTATAACAGGTGTGAGCAGAGAAAGAGAGGCAATCCAGCCCTTGTTTTATCTCGCACTCCTGCTGCCTTTGGGACTTGGGTCTCTGCACAGTTGAATTGAAACACTCCAAGCTGAATTGTCCGATCATCGGAGTGTGAGTCTTTTGCCAGGGCAGGACTAAAGATTTGAAAATAAGCAGACATTACAGTACTCAGCAGCCCAGCTGACAGGCAGCCAAACTGTGTGTTTCATTTGTTTTCAGACCTCTGAGAATAAGTGTGCTCTGACTGACTAACCAGTGGATACGTCTGTGCTTTTTCTTAATTTCTGGGGGAAAGTAGAAAGTTTGTATTTTTGTGCTTTTTGAAGGGTTGGTTTAAAATAAATTTAAGAGAAAAATTAGGTTCTACCCAAGTTCTTTTACTTATCTTTTCTGTCTCTTAGAGAGGGATATTCTACATTGAATGTTTGCTACTATCAACTGTTTTATTTCTCTTCCCCCTTCCCATCCACCCCTAAGACTACTTTGCTTATACAGTCTTCCCTGGAATCCTATTTACCTTGAGTTACATCATTTCCAGTTATCGGGCGGTACCTTCAAACTCAGATAAAATTATAACTATAGAAACATAAACTGTCATATTGCTTGTGAATTTTTGCTTTCAGATTCTGCCTATTAATCTTTACTGGCTTGTGTTAATTCTTTTACATCTTCTATTTGGTTCATTTAATTTAAAAACTACTTAAAAATTGCTAGATTAGTCATTATAATACATTAGCATAATGACTTTTATTCAATGCAACAACTGAGGTTCTTTAGTCCTAAGGCACGCTATCTGGAGGTTATAGTCTTGTACAATTTATCTTCATCTGTCTGCAATAAAAAATAAGGAGCTGACTCATCTGAAAGAGAAAATATCTAGAATTTAAAAAAATAACCTTCCCAAATATCTGCCCCAACTCTCACAGAAGGATCGTAAGCCTAGAAACCACATGGGTTATAGTGGGCTCTGGAAGGATTAGACCAGTGGATCAGAGGGCCCCAACTGTGCAGCATTCAAAATCTCAGCCTCCTCTCCCACAAAGGATTCATAAACCCAGGGAAAAATGGATTACAGTGGGCTCTGAAAGGGTAAGACCAGTGACACAGATGTCCATTCTTCCAAATGATACCCATACAAAACACCTCTTCTGCATTGGAAAATGAAGATGCACTGGAAATGGAAACTGATGTGGCATCTGCGAGGAAAGATGCCCACTGTACATGGAAACCCCCTAAAGACTTTCAAACATAACAAGAAGCCCCTTCAACTGAGAGGCAAGGTCAGCAGTGTCCCACAGAAACCTCACAATATTTCCAAAAACAGCATAACAGAAACGCCTTCTGCTGAGAGACTCTATCATTAGAGGCACCAACTTGGGGACTCATTTTGAGGGAGACACAATAGTTAAATGCCTGCCAGGATTCTCAGCTGGCATAAATGCAAATCAGATTGTCGCTAACATTAAAGAAGCAAGCAAGGGCTATAAAACTGATGTTATCTTCCGTCTGGGAACTAACGACTTCGACATTGCTAGAAGCAGCATCCGAGCAGTACAGAGAGATTTCCAGATTCTGGGGAAGTAGCTTGGGCACAGGGCAAGGATCATTGCCTTTTCTGAAATGTTACCTGTTCCCAGAAAGGGAAGGGAAAGGCTAAGCTATATAGACAACTTCAATACATGGCTCAAAACCTGTTATAAAGAAGGAGGATTTGGATACATTAGGGGCTGGCCCTCATCTATCTATAAATAAGAACAAAACCATGCTCTTGCATTAGAACCAGGGAAAGAATCAATATATCAAAGATCCCAATACAAAACTTTTGTCTTAATATTTAAAAAGTTTTGTGGGCCTGCCAAGCATTAGTTACGGGGAACTACTGACTGGAACTCTATAACTTATTTCTGGTCTCTGTTTTTTTTCTTTTTTACATTAAGTAAAGTGCTAATGTGCTTCATGTGCTGAAGTGTATCTTATTCTCATGGTCTTTTCAAGAAAAGGAATGTCAACTTACATTGCAAATTCCTCATCTTCCTGGCAAGACCATGACATGGTGCCGTGTTTTGATATTGTCTGCATCAGGGGGGAGTCTTTCAGATCCTCTCTATAAATTGTCTCTGATGTTGCTTGCCCCCGATGTGATGACTGAAGATGGGACAGACATCACATGGGGTGGGGGGGCAAGTAACACCAGAGTCATCATTTAATGGAACGTATGGAAAGACACAGCCAGCATGGATTTACACAGGGGAAGTCTTGCCTCACAAATCTGCTTCATTTTTTTGAAGGGGTTAATAAACATTGGATAAAGGTGAACCAGTAGATGTAGTGTATTTGGATTTTCAGAAGGCATTTGACAAAGTCCCTCATGAGAGGCTTCTAAGAAAACTAAAAAGTCGTGGGATAGGATTACAAACTGGTTAAAAGATAGGAAACAGAGAATGGGAAAAGGTAAACAGTGGAGTGCCTCAGGGATCTGTACTTGGATCAGTGTTTTTTTTAAATATATTTATAAATGATCTGGAAAGGGGTATGATGACGGAGGCAATCAAATTTACAGATGACACAAAATTATTCAGAGTAGTCAAATCCTATTGTGGATTGTGATAAATTGCAGGAGGACCTTACGAGACTGGAAGATTGGGCGTCCAAATGGCAGATGAAATTTAATGTGGACAAGTGCAAGGTGATGCATATAGGGAAAAATAACCCATGCTGTCAGGTTCCATATTAAGAGTTACCATCCAGGAAAAAAGATTGCCAGCTCAGTGTTCTGCGGTGAATAAAAAAGAAACAATGTTGGGCATTATTAGAAAGGGAATGGTGAATAAAATGGATGTAACCAAGAGCCATTCCTTAGTTACCAGTATGTCCAGGGAAGCATTAAATAGAACAGGTTAGCGGATGGGGTGGGAGATCACATCCAAATTCCAGTCCCTCCCTTTGAGGGGCCTGGGAATGGCCATCCCCATGGGAGGCTTTATAACAGCTCTCGCCTGAGAGTCTGTGGGCAGTCTCTTATAAGTTTTGGAAAATTAGGAGGTGGAAAGGAGCTTTTGCCTTTGTTATTTTTTCAGGTCCACTAAGTGGAAACGGACTAACCCAGCCTGGGGATCCTGACCAGGGTTGGGAGAGTTTTTTTCCTTCTAGTCTACTCACTAGCTGGTAGGGATATCCCTCTGGGTTGTTTTCAGGCATTTGAGATTTTTTGTGGTAGGAGACTCACTGGACCCCTGGGCCTTTCTTGGATTCAGGGCATGGAGAACCCTGTGTCTGGGAAGTCCAGGGATAAAGAATACCTGCCCCCGAGGTGGTGACCAGTTGTGAGGAGTAACTCCAGTGTTATATTCAGTTAAGGAAAAAGGGACATTAAGTTTAACCCATTTAGGAGGAAGATTTTTGGCTGCCCCTTCCTGCCTGCAGAGGAGCAGGATAAGAAACCTCCTTCCAGGGATTCCCCTCCTAAGTGATCCAGAGGAGAGTCAGAGACTGCGACAAATACAAAGAGGAAAAAACTGCTAACCATGAGTATAAGAACTGTAAAGAGGATAGAGGACACCAATCCTTTGTCTTCAGCCCCTGGGGAGAGAGAAAGTTTGCTCTCTGTGCAAGGACAGGATTTTTGGCCATCTGTGGAAGGGGTTTTCCTGTCCAGTTCAACGGTTGCCCTGCCCATTGGGACCCCCCATCTCACCTAACCTGGACGTGTGGTAGGATCCCTTGCCTATTGAGATTCCTGTACAGATAGAGGTAAAGACTGTGGTGCTGGAAACATATTTAATGTGCCATCTGCAACTATCTTATTCAGTAAATTTAAGTTTGGACACTAACCCAGTGCATCCAGCATCTTTATTTAGGCACACAGCACACAGGAAGAGAAATGACCCTCTCCCAGGGATAACCAAGAGGAAATTAGCCACCCCTGCACTGGGACCCTAAAGGAACCCTTCCCCCCCCCCCCCCAAGCCAAAGGAGCAACACCCTGGGGAAGGGGCACAGAGAAGAGCTAGTCAGGGTTCCTGCCCCAAAGAGCATACAAATAAGTTTATGACCCCTACCCATGCAGGACAGGCACACTAGGGTGGCTATACAGAGAATGTCATAATGCCTCTGTATTGCTTCATGGTTAAATCACACCAAGAGTAACGTGTGCAGTTCTTGTCACCACATCTCAAAAAAGATATAGTTGCACTAGAAATGTTACAGAGAAGGGCAACCAAAATGATAAAGGGGATGAAACTTCTCCCCTATGAGGGAAAGGCTAAAGAGGTTAGGGCTGTTCAGCTTGGAGAAGAGACGGCTTAGAGGGTGTATGTGGTGGCTGTATGGGGGGTATATTTTATATTATATCATATAACACTCTGCACACAATCTGGTAAAGCAAAACTTAGTTTACTACATTTTGTAAATATATGGATAATAAATCAGCAAAGATAAGTAATTTAAAAAACAAATACGGTATCACAGTAAGCTATACATAAATCAATGCAGATATATAGGAAACAGACAGATATATACAAAGAACACTTCCCTTGTATATCTTCCCTCTACAAGACAGTGTCCTTGAAAACCTGGAAGACTGCAAGTTTGGGGACCCCCAAAAGAACCAGTTTCGTTCTTTCCTCCTTTCAGATCATCCAAATACAATGGGCAAATGCAATTTCTTATCTATCCCTCTGCAAGTTATGTGTTTCAATTTGCACTTTAACAAAAGATTTACAACCAGGAAGGCATTTCAGTACTAGTCTTTGATCTTCCCAGAGACACCAGATGTCTTTTGGGGTTATCTTAACTCTTTATCAGTTCATTGTTGCCATGAAGTCTCAGGAATGTAGGGAACAAATATTGTGATACAATTTATACAATCCCTGTGCTCAACTTATATGCAATATATTGATCCACAAACATCAATCATTAGAGCTTGTTCTGATCCATCACAAAGTCTTCTGGGGATCTAGCTAAGCTGCCTAAAATTATCTTCTTACAGAGGGGATATGATAGAGAACCATAAAATCATGAGAGGACTAGAATAAGTAAATGTGAATCTGTTATTTACTCTTTTAGATAATATAAGGACTAGGGGGCACTCCATGAACTTAGCAAATAGCTAATGTAAAGCAAACTGGAGACAATTCTTTCACTTAAATCACAAATAAGCTTTAGAATTCATTGCTAGAGGATGTGGTTAGTGCAGTTAGTGTGGCTAAGTTTAAAAAAAGGTGTGGGCAGGTTCATGGAGGAGAAGTCCATTAACTGCTATTAATCAAGTTGACTTAGGGAATAGTCACTGCTATTACTGGCATTAGTAGCATGGGATCTACTTAGTGTTTGGGTATTTGTAACCTGGATTGGCCTCTGTTGGAAACGGATGCTGAACTTGATGGATCTTGGTCTGAACCAGTATGGCAATTTCTTATGTTTTTAGGGTTGGTAGTTCCCCATAACTCTAACATTTGATGGTCCCACAAAACCTTTTAAATATTAAGACTAGAGTTTTGCATTGGGGATTTTTGTTGCTATATCTGTCTGTGACAAGGAAAAGGATCGTAAGTGAGAAACTCAGAGTATATGTCATCAGGCATTTAAACTAGAGGATGGGGGTGGCAAGAAGGAAGTAAATGAAATGAGAATGTCACCCCAACACATCCAATACATGCAGGAAGTGAGTGAAGATAAGAAAAAAGAAAATTAGTCTACTCTCAAGCAGACAAGGAAATACTATCAAAGAAGAGCAGCAAACCAAGGAAGAAAAGCTGGAAAGCTAGGTGCACAAATGCTCATAGTCTGAGTGACAAAGTTCCAGATTTGAAAACCCTAATGATGAAGGCAGAGTTGGGTGCTGTTGCTATCCCAGAAACATGGTTCAGTGAGCCTCATGAATGGGATAGAGCTACTTGGGCTATAATCTGTTGAGGAAGGATAGAGAAGACAGAAAAGGGGGAGAGATAGCTCTTTATGTCAAAAACAATATCCTGGTAAATGAAATGCAGGTAGTGTGGGGGAAAGGAAGAGCCAGACAAAAGAACTAGACAGAGATCTGGCTGAAGAGATCAAAAAGGTGGGAAGGCAGAGTGAAATGTTGCTTGTTAGAGATTTTTAATCTACCTGATGTGAACTGCAGTATCCCTGCTGCAGAATCTATAAGAAGCAGAGAGATTGTGGATGCCCTTCAAAGTGTTCTGCTTAGACAAATGGTGATGGAACCCATGAGGGGAGATGTGATATTAGACCTGGTGCTCACAAATGGAGATATCATCTCTGATGTCTGGGTAGGTGCCCACCTGATCACCAGTGACGATCAGGTTGTATGGTTTGATATAGCAGCCAAGACAGAGAGAAGTTACATCAAGATCAAAAGTCCTACATTTCAAAAACACAAACTGTACCGGTCATTGGTGAGGCCTCATCTGGAGTACTGTGTTCGGTTCTGGAGACCATCTCTTAAAAAGGATAGAGACAGGATCGACATGGTCCAAAAAAAGGGCAACCAAAATGGTGTGAGGTCTGCATCAAAAGCCATATGAGATGAGACTGATCTAAATATGCATTGTATACCCTGGAGGAGAGAAGGGATGGGGGGATCATATAATACAGATTTTATTTTATTTATTTATTTAACATTTTTCTATACCGAACTTCATGACAGGCGTCATATCAGGCCGGTTTACATCAAACTTAGGGGTTAACTTATCAAAAAACCGTATAACAAGAAGGCCGAAGCGCAGATACAAATAACAGGGAAAATGAACTTGGAGGCTAGAGTAGCCAGGAAATAAAGGACAGAAAAAACTGGAGAATGAACATGGATGAATTAGCAATTACTGATTTGTTCATTTAATCTATTGAGCTAAATGAAAGCACTGTTGCGATGTTATGCTTGAGGGAAGGCTTGGATAAAAAGCCAAGTCTTGAGTTTTTTCCGGAAGGTAATCAGGCAGGGTTCCAGTCTTAGATCAGTCGGCAGGTTGTTCCAGATGAAGGGGCCAGCTGTGGAAAGTGCCCGTTCTCTCGTGGAGGTTAGACGAGTGGATTTAGTTGGGGGAACTTGAAGGGTTCCTTTGTGTGCCGATCTGATGGGTCTTGCAGATGTGTATAATTTGAGTGGTAACTGAAGGTCTAAAGGAAGTTGGTTGTGTATGGATTTGTGGATAATAGTGAGTGCTTTGTGCAAAATTCAGATATTTAAATATTTGAAGGGTATAAATGATGGATGTGAATCTTGCCTTTTCCAATGGAAGAAAAGCTATAGAGACTGGAGATCTTCATAGCTAAAGAGCTATGAAGATCCAAGGAGGTAGACTCAGGAACAATATCAGGAAATATTTCTTCATGGAAGGGTGGTGGATGCTTGGAATGCCCTCCTGGTAGAGGTAGTTAAGGTGAGAACTGGAATGGAATTCAAAAGAGCTTTCGCTGGTGGATAAAGGATGGAAATAAGGGGTAACCTGCACAGAGCAGCAGTTATTACCATTAACAAACTCAAAAATAAATTAAGAGAATAAATAAATAAAGCTTGCTGGGCAGACTGGATGGACCCCTTGGGTCATTTATTATGTTACCATATTTCCTGTGGACTGTGTCTTTTTTAAATTTGAGAAATATGTAATGGAAGGGTAATCCTAACTACATTATTTATCATGTTGGTTCCAAAATTTGGGTTTTTAGCATATACACTGCCTAGGGCACCCTCGGAAATGAAGCGGCTCACAGATTTGACTTCATAAATAGTCTGAGCTGGAATAGAAATCCCCAAGGAAGGCAGAGTCATCGCGCCATTGAAAGGGAAATTAGGATCGGAGAGTTCCTTCTAACGCTTTTGGAATCTTAAATGGCAGAATAATACATCTTGAATTATTAATTTTATATCCTGAAAAAAAGAATAAATTCCCTATGTATGGATATTGAATTAGGTAAGGAAAAGAGATTTTTCTAAAAAAAAAATAAAAATGAGGGCATGCTGAGCACATAGAGCTAATGTCTGCTCTGTATCTTCTATCTTTATATTATGTTATTGCCTGTGCCAATGGTGCCAGTGAGATAGCAAAAAAGAGAACCACCTAGGCTCTGTAAGGGTTGTGCTAATTTGCCATTAATTTTAATCTGACCTGGTGATACTATAAGGCCAATAAACATTTCTATCTTAAAAATAAAATGCAAGTCCTTGAGTACTAAATTTCAGTAGAGTACCAATTGTTAAGCAAAGGCAGAGTCAAGTTTTTCCCCCACCAGAAGTCTAAATCAACATCTCCATGACCTACCAAGGAAAGCACCCGTGCCCATTAGCAAAAAACTGGGCACTGGCTATAGCAGGAGGACTTGGAACACCAGACAAGCATTGTCCATTTGTTATTACGTTCGTGATTACATAATGTTGAAATATTTCTTTTATTCACGTCTGCTCTCTGAATAAGGAAACAGATTTTAGTTCCTGTTGTATGTTATACTCAAGAGGACAGAAAGATGCAAGCAGTTGACTTATTAATGCCTGGATTTTCTTTATCTCACAAGTGGAAACCAGAAATACCACACAGGTCCAGAGTTCCCCAGATATCTATATTCCCTACAGATACAATTCAGGCACCTTACACAAATTTCTCTCAAATTTCGGAGCATGGAACCATTTCTATATCCCTTATTGCTGATCAAAGACCAACTCAAGATCCAGGGTTCCCAAGAGGCTGATGTAAAAATGTGTTTGGTAACCAGAGTACTGTCTGAATTTCACTTTCCAAATATAGGCAGGAGGCCATAAGACAGGCCCATGCCAATGCTCATTTCTGTGTGACTACAACACGAGAAGAAATTACTGGATGAGGAGAGGTGCTCTGGATATTGTGAACTGTTTTAAATGGGATGATTGGACATTGGGTGGTGAAAAAGTTGCCAGCCTTCCATTCTTACTTTGAGTCCCGAGGACCATGCCCTTTCTAATTTAAAAAAAACCCCTTTCCTTGGATGCTCCTCTGCACTACAAAAGATCTATGTAGACGCATGGCATTGAGGTCTTCATCAGCCGTGTGTGCCTTCCCTTTCTTCCAGGCCACTAGAGTTTCTGTGCATCTGGTCATGGTAGACAAAGGCGATAAAATAGCATATCTTTTACTTGACCTGCTAAAGGCACTCACATGCTGAATCTGAACCAAGTATTGAGAGTATATGGCACTAACATTTTGTACAGGAGGGCCTGTGTTCCTCATGATTTGCCTGAGGTTATTAATTATGCATCTGAAAGTGGCTGGGAGAGAAACTGTTATAGATGGATATCATTAGGGAAACTAATTTTTGAGCCTGCCCTGCACCATAATGCAATCTCTTGCTGCTGACGTCATGGTTGTAATGTCAGTCCTATGCAGACTGGTCCAAATATGACTAGCAATGAAATTAATCTTCAGAGATGATAGCATCACCTTAACCTTTCCCAGAATCCATCTCGGTTGTAAGCAGAGACTGCTAGCTGTGTGATAAGGCCAAAGAGTACCTATCAACATGAGCAGCATTCTACTGATTTATTATTCACCTACTGTCTCTTGCCACTCCTGGGTAATTCTCTAAAATATGGAGAAAATTCTCCATGGGTTAATTGTGCCATCTGTCCTATTTTTCAAGAAGTTCCTTAGGAGAAATCATTCCATTTCTTTTGATATAAAAAAAATTCACAAACTAATAAACTATACTTTGTGTTTTCACAGTTCTTTACTGCAGGTAGGAGAATTATGATTTAGCAATGACTTAGCTATCTGGGAATATTCTAGGCACAAATTCAATTTCCGGAGTGCTTTGAGGCTTCAAGGAATTAGCCCTCACCAAGTTGATTAACTCTCAAGGCCTGATTTATTAAGCTCTTCTCCCATTCTGTATCAATGTGGGGGTGGGGTGAAAGCTTAGTATATTAGGAAATCAGGCCTTCAGTCACTTTGTAGGAATACCTGAATTACTCCATATTTTGTTAATAATATAATGGTTAAAAAAAATATTCTACAATAGTCTGGTTGCTAATTAACACAGTCTCACAGAGCATTGAAGGATTGAAGCGGGTCTGATTTCTGCTGTCTGTTTAGAAATAGCTTATTAATAGCAGCATGTGTGTTAGTGTGACCAGGTCTGGAACATAGTAAAACAGTAAGGGCCAGATTTTCAAATCTACGCCTGGGCATAGATTTTATAACATGCATGTTATAAAATGTTATAACATGCATGTTATAAAATCGGGCGTAGATTTGTGCGTGCCGGGTTGCGCGCACACATCTACGCCCATGTGTAGATTAGAAAATCTGGCCCTTACTGTTTTACTATGTTCCAGACCTGGTCACACTAACACACATGCTGCTATTAATAAGCTATTTCTAAACAGACAGCAGAAATCAGACCCGCTTCAATCCTTCAATGCTCTGTGAGACTTGTGCACCTTGCGCGCGCCGAGCCCTAGGGGAGCCCCGATGGCTTTCCCCGTTCCCTCCCTTCCCCTACCTAACCTGCCCCCCCAGCCCTATCTACCCCCCCCCCCCCTTACCTTTGTTCAATAAGTTGCCGCTGGGCAGGCGTAGGTTGCGCGCCGGCACGACTGCTGTGCAGGAGGTCTCGGTCCCGCCCCGGGACATACGCGCCTCCCGGGGCTTGTGCACAATCGCCGAGCCTATGCAAAATAGGCTCAGCGCAATTTTAAAAGGGTTACGCGCATAACCCTTTTAAAATCTGCCCCTAATATTTTAAAGGGTGAAAAAGACCAATTGGCCCATCCAGTCTGCCCAGAACTATCACTTTACAAGGATGTATGCCAGCTGCAGAAGCTTGACCACATATCAGATATCACGCCTTATTCAAGTCAGACTTTAAGGTGACGTTTAAAGGTCCGCTGTGTGCCAAAACCTGGAGATGTTCATGCAGGTAGGGCTTACCTGCTCCCGCCGTATTTTAAAAGCCACCTACATGTGCCCGTATTTCTCGCTGTGCGCACATCTCTCTCAGAATCAAAAAGGGGCATGGTGCGGGCGGAACTTGGGCATTCCAGGGCGAGGCCAAGAGAGGTGTGTGCAAACACCTACGCGCCTGGGCATGTACCCAGGACTAGTGCCGCGTGACTTTACTTCAGGTATGGAGGAGGTGTAAGTTTAAAAAACAAATTTAAAAAATCCATCCCTGAGGGGTTTAAAGGGTCTGGGGTAACTGTGGGGAGGGAAGGCTATTAAACCAGGGGTGTTTGGAGGACTAGCTCTCCACTGGGCGAACTTGTGGACAAATTGGTGAAACTGGTCTTGGGGAGAACACGCGCTGGTTATACAATTCCCTGACTTATGCGGCTGGAACCAGATTTGCTCAGTTGGCATGCCTACTTGCAAAATTAGGAGCATATATATATATGCACCAAGGCTATTTTATAATGTATACGCATATTTGCGTGTATGTTATAAAATTGCCATGTCCCTGGTTGCATGCCAATGCACATGCGTCAATGTGTACCTATGCACCCTTCTGAAAGTTACCATCCCTGTCTGCTTTCTCATTGGTTCATTGCCTTCCTAGGTACATGAGCATTAAAATCCCATACTTTATCCATCACCCAGCCCCACCCTGTCTCCCATCCAAGCATTGTAATAGCATTGAAATACTAGCTGAAAGTGTTACCTGACCACCCAACCTCTTAGGTCCATGTGACCTTGCTGGACAGTACCTGGCCACCACCAAACTGCTGGCATCAACCAGCGGAGCACATTCCTCTGGCAGTCAAATGAGGAGAGAGAAGTCCTATGGTAAGAGAGAGAGAATCAGCATGTGTGTGTGTGTGTGTGTGTGTGTGTGTGTGTGTGTGTGTGCACGCGCGTGTCAGTGAATGTGCATGAGAGAGGAAGCATGTGTGAGAGAAGGAATGTGTGCATGTATGTGAGTGAGAGAGGGATTCAGTCCCGCCTCTGCCAGTTACTCACTGTGGCATGAAGCCTGTCACTTATCTTCCTGGTGCGTCTTCTCTCCCTTTCTTAATGTAGTACAGTGAAATGATTGTTGCTTTGATGCCACTCCATAGGTGCCTGCACGATGGGACACAGTGCAATCATTAGGTCCAGTCGACTTTCTTGCTGCCTCACTATTCCTCCTCTGTTTCCTGTTCTGTGGCTCCTGCTCAGTAATTCTCCTGTGATACCCCCCCTCCCCCCAAACCTGGCTGTATCTCTGAACCTGACCTGCTGCAGCACGGGGCATTTCTCTAAACTTCATCCCTGTCCCCTTCACTGGCTCACACAACAAGACATCAAGACAGCAGTTTTCTAAAGCCATCAGCGCCATCCCCAGACATTTTTGTATGGGGGCGGGGGGCATTGAGGGGGCAAAGTGAATTTCAGGGTGAGCAAACGCCAAGTGTCTTTCCCTCCAAATAGTCAAAGTGGTCCAGGGTCTAGCCAGGCTGGGCAGGGTGGGGATGGGATGGGGGTGCAGCTGGAGGCCATTCACCCTGGGAAAAGCGCTTTTTGGAATCTGCCCACCCTGTGTGCGAGTAAACGTTTGTGCATTGTGCCACAATGCACTAGAGTGGAGGCGCTTCCGGGGTGGGGGCAGATTGCGGCAGAAACACATGTGCATAGTTTGGGATTTTCAGAATTATATGTATAGTTTTGTGGGGGGAAAAAAAAAGAGTATCCACAGAACGCGCAGGTGCAAATCCCTGTGGAGAGTTTTTTTCCTGGGGCAATTTTCAAAGGGAAATTGGCACAGAATTGGTGGATAGAGCAGAAGCATCCCCAGACATTTCTCCTGCCCGCACGGTATTGAAAATTGCTCCCCAGGTGCCTCCTCACATTCAGCAGGAATGACTGTTCCCCATAGGCATTCTTGTTAGCTGTCCTTAAGCGAACATCCGGGAATGGTTTCTTCCTTATTTACGCCTGTTCCAGCAGCTTCCTGGCCTCTTCTGCCCTGCAGCCCAGTCTCAGTCCTCGGGGAAACTGTCACATGGTCTGGGCGTGGCTGCCCTCCTCAAGGGCTTCCGACTTTTCAGGTAAAGTGCTTCAGGTGTGCTGCCCAGAGGTGCAGAGGGCTGCAGCACACTTTCACCTCCTCAGAAGGAGATTAGCGTCATCTTCCACAGGTAGGATCTGAAGGAATGCCTCAGCCCTTACAGATGTGTACAGAGGCTGACTTTGAACTTTAGAAACCTCTCCTCGAAACCCAGAAACTTAAGACGGAGTTACATGTACAGCTGCAGGGGATTTCAGTCAGTTCTGGGAGTGTTTCTGTTATATTTACTTTATATGCTGTAGATCTTCTGTATCCATATATGTTGAGCTTGGCTATCGCATGAAATGTAATAGTACAGAACAGATTTTAAATGCTCAGCACATCTGTTATTGTCCTTGTGAAGCATAACCATTTCTTGATTTCACTTTTTGTTATTGGACCATACTTTGCTCCCCCCTTCCCCTACAAACATTCTGACTCAGATCTGCTCTGCTCAGGAGGGGTATAATTAGACGATTCTTCTAGCCTGAGGTAACTTGGGTAATAGCGGCTTGAAAACAGGCAGAGAAATAAGGAGGCAGATTCTAACTGTTCCTTAGGTGTAGTTTGTTTACAGAGGAGAAACCAAACTCAAAACATCAGTGCAGCTCACCTTGACTTCAGGTAACACACAGTCCTTAAACGTAACAGGTCTTGGCATATGGTGGGTCTCTGTCTGCTCCCCAGGGCCTTCTTAACTGTTCTAAACCCTGAGTTCTTATATTTTCGTGAAGGGCTCCTCCCTCCACCCAGGATTCCCTGTGGGTCTGGATCTTAAGGAGGACTGGACGAGACAGTTCTACCCAGTCCCTTAAAGTAGTCTGAAGGGAGTTTCCTATAGACTACCTCACATAGCCCATAAATACAAACACTATAGAAAAGTTTATTTTTACTGTAAAAATAATTTAATGATTTTTACAGATGGCCCTTTCCCACTGAAAACTGTTTACAAGTCATTGTGAATCCTTTCTGGGTGTCATTTGGGCATCCAGCACCAAGCCTGGAAGTGTAAAGTTGGCTAATATCTGCAAATAGATAATTTATAATAACCTAACAATGTGGCATTATTGGTGAGGTGATTCTTCTGGCTTAGAGCCCCTGGGGGCAGGCTGACCTGGGCACTCCTGGAGATTCTCATCTGAGGACAGGCGGAAGAGGTTCGCCTATTAGAGTAGGAACATTTTGAGGCTAACCTAGGCACTCCCAGGTATTCACTCTTGGGGACAGGAGGTATCTTAAGGTTGACCTGAGCACTCCCAGAGATTTATCTCTCAGGGGCGGGAGGAAGAGATTTGCCCCTCAAGGCAGGAACAGCATGAGGTTGACTGGACACTACCAGAAATTTACCCCTGGGGGTCAGGAGGATCTCAAGGCTGACCCGGGCATGCCCGCGGATTCTCCTCTTTACTTTTAATTCTATTGCCCACAAACCCATTGAAAACTATCTTCAGAACTAAGAAATTAGTCTGCTCATGCTCAAAGCTGGTGAAATTAAACACATTTCCCAAAAATGCAAACAATCTTTTCTCTTCCCAAGTTAAAACCAGCCAGTCCTGCTGTCAAACATGTCCAGATACCCTCAAGTGTCAGCCAGCTGTGGCCAGGGTTTCCCCACTCCAACCCTTGGCTCTCAGCGTTCAATCCGGTCATCCTTCAGCAGGCCTGTCTGTTTGCATTTTGATTGTTTGTACTGAGACATTGCATCTGCATCTGTCTCCTGTGCTGGCGATCCATGCCTCCATGCCAGAAATCCACAGCAGCATCGCCTGGGCTGGCTACTGCCTACACCAAGGCTGTCCCTCTTTTGCACTTTATCAGACATGCAGGTAGGGATCAAAGTTGCAGGAAAGAATTGCACCATCTATAAAGAGACAGTGAGAGGAGAACTTGGGGTGACTCTTCCAGCAGTGAGCACATAGAGCACAACAAAAGGGACCTAGACGGGGAGGGGGCACATCGTTGCAGACACAGGAGTCATATCTCCACAGATTTGTGGTCCTTTTGCCACATACATAGGATGTGGGGGGGAGGGGCATAGTTCCACCTACACAGGGGTTCTATCTCTGCAAACCCAGGAGTCACCATTCCACACGTATGGAAATTATATTTCCATGTATTTTTCACATATACTGGCATCACATTTTCACGTACAAAGGGGGTCACACTCACAGCTCCACATACATGGGAGTCACATTTCCATTTACGTGGGAATCATATCTCAAAGTACAGTGGGATCATATTTCCACCTCCACAGGAGTTGCATTGCCACACTGTGAGGGGTCCACATCGATGGAGATATCCTTTCCATGTACACGGAGGTCACATTTCAGCATACGGGGGGGGAGGTCACATTCTCCACATAGGCAAGTATCACAATTCCACATACATGGATGTCACAATTCCATGTAGACGGGAAACATTTCCAAATCTGCTGCCATTTCAGAACTGTACTGCGCAGTTCTAAAAACAGCTTCAGTTTTCACTTAGGATTTTAAAGCTATTTGACTATGAAATCTGCTCGTATATTATTAAGATAGATAAAATACCCCCTGCTGTTGCTGCTGCTTTTTCATTAACTGGTTTGTAATGTGAACCTTTGCCATGTTGCAACAGTCCACAGCAGGGTGCTCTCCTCAACTTCCTGAAAGAACCTGGGCTGGGTAGGTTAGCAGGCCTGGACGAGCAGCAGCACCTCGGTTATTCTGCTCCTCGCTCACGTTCTGAGGCACGCCTTCTTTGTTGGGGACACTCTAAACTTGTTGTTACTCTCTATAACAGCGGCACGTCTGCCAAATGCAAATTCATAGTTCCTGAAATCCTTCAGAGATATTTTCACAACACGTTGTATTCCTTAGTGGGGATTTCCTCAGTGACTTCATGGCGGTAGTCTGGATCCAGCCCAGAGGAAAGCAAAGCAAATCTCTAAATCTTAGTTCATTATTTTGTGTGTGTGTGTGTGTGTGTGTGTGTGTGTGTGTGTGTGTGTCACAGCAGACTAAGGGAACACAGGAAAGTTGTGTTACAGTCAAATTCTACCCTAAATTGATCACCGAAAGGGAAGCTGTGGCAGTGATCAATTCTAATTTAATGTAATTTATTCTCACATGAAGATATGAGATCGAGAGTCACCTGGAAGTGAATTTCAAGACCTGTCATTCAGTGTCTTCATCTAGTTCTGCTTTTACTTCTCTGTTACTGTCACCTTCGAGGACAAAGAGAAGTACAAATTATTAGCAGCTGAATCTGAATATACATAAAGTTGCTCAGAGCTTTTATAAATGGGTGGCCTATGCATATTTTACATACAAATAAATATATTTACATGCACCCCCTCCATTTTATGCAAATCTATCTCATGCATATTCATGGAGGCTATTCTGGAAACCAAACTGGCTGGGTGTGCCTAAGGACTGGGTGGAGAATCACAGGATTAATGCATTAGATCCACTGATTTCTGATGATGAAAACGTTTGATTATATTTGCTGTGACTGTTTTGGTTACTTTAAGGTGTGTGATTTAGGATTGCTTTGATGAATATATTTAATTGTATTTATATTAACTGTGTAATGTATTAATGGTTTTTTATTTGTTATATTTGTGTTTGCTCTATTGTTATTGCATTTTTATTATGTGCACCGCTTGCTCTTTTTTGTTAAGCGATTTAAAAAAAAAGTGAAATAACTGAAAATGAAACAAAGGAAATCAAGAGACAGAACTCTATACCCAGGGGCAGCTTCCATCTCTCTCTTACCCAATGTTCTAATTTTCCAGCCATTAAAATCATCCCCACTCTGCAGCATCGGAAATAAAGACACGGCACCCCAGGATCCTCAATTGCTTGTGCTCCTGGAAATCTCTAAATCTCCTAATTTCTCAATAAACCTTATACCACAGCATCCCAGAATGTACCGTACTGGGTGCTTGATAACTGACAAGTGCCCTAAGTCCTGGGTTCAACATTCCTGCACACGGTGGCACAGATGTACCTTCCCATAAATTACTCTTGGAGGTGCGTCCAAAACCTTTTCCACCAATCTGCTGGCCCGCGTGGGAAAGTAGAGCTGCAGTGTAAGAGAGGAGAAGAAGCTGGGGAGTGTGATCAAGATTTATCATCTCCAGTCTCAGACCATCCATTAGATGTAACTATTTTTCTAGAAACATCTGATTCAGTTGCTGTTAAACCAGCCACTCTTATAGCTTCATTTGTATTAGAACCTGACAGAGACGGGATATTGAAACTTTGCTTTAGGCATCGTGGAGCAATGTTTCTGCAACAAAGGGTCATGATTTCCCCTGATGTATCCAAACAAACAGAGAAAAAGTGTAAACAGTTTTTGTTGTTTAGATCTAAAGTTCTCTAATTGGGTGCATTGTTTTTGCTAAAATTCCTATGTAAATGCTGTATTAAACACAATGGTGTCTCCTATGTTTTGTAGGAACCTAGTCAGCCTTCTTATTTTTTTGGTTTTTTTTTTTGAGTGACAAAATTGTGCAGTCTGACTTCTCACCATTGCCTTCTGCTGTTGCCGTTTGAAGGCCGTCTTCTGCAATAGTCTTCAATAAGTGCTAGTTGAGAATATTCCTTTGGGAAATATTTTATATTTTTCTTCTTGGACTGGGTATTGAATTTCCCCCCAAATTTTGTGATCTCTGTATGATAATTATATATTGCGAGCATGAGCGTGAGCCCCTCTTGCTGTGGTGCAATTGACTCAACCTCGAGGACAGGGCCCTAAGATTTGCGCCAACGGCAGGTCAACAAGTCTTTGCATGGGCTAGACTAGGAGAAAGTCCAGAAATATGTAACTGTGTGCAAAGTCAAAGGGCGGGCTGAAGACTGTGACAGAAGGCTGGAGCTGAAGACAAGACGTGGAGCAAGGCTGAAGCTGAGGCTTGTGGCAGAGGTTGAGGTTGAGGCTGAAGACAGACTTGGACGACCTTTGAGGCAAAGAAGAACATCGGGCAGGCCTTCAATAGGGCAAAAGGTCTTGATGTCATCCAAGGGTGCTGTGGCCTTTTACCACTGTGGGCCCTTTAAGTGAATGAACTTTGGGTACATGCGCACCTAGGGGACGTCCAGAGGCAGTGATCCTGATGGCTTCCTGCCACGCCACGTTGCCTGGCAGCATCCCGCTGGTCCTGGGGTGCATACAGCCACTTGCAGGGCCGTCCTGCGAGCAGTAAAACATATCATTATGCTTACTTTCTCTTTTTTTGTTATTTCTGCTTCATGTTATATCATCTTGGATTTTCTGAGTCAAGACATATTTTATTATATTTACTTTGAAAAACTATAAATAAAGAATTTAAAAAGTAAAATGTTTTCTGAAAGTACCCAACATGAGCTCATGCCTCAGAAAGTCAGAGAGCTTATTCCAAAGCTGAGGGACAATCACTGAAAACATACGTAATCAAACTCTTTACATTAGCTACTTACTTAAAAAACAGTAGATATAATAATGCAGATTGACTAGTGTGCAGGAAGTGTGCTGGAGAGTGCCACTTCAATTTCTGTCTCAAATAACTTGGGCCCTCATAGATATAAAGAAACCTAGAAACATGATGGCAGATAAAGACTGCATGGCCCATCTTCTTTCCCAATTAATTTATATTTTCCATCACTTCTTTAGAGATCCCCTGTATATATCCTATGCTTTCTTGAATTCAGATACTGTTATTGTCTCTACCATCTCCACTGGAAGGCATCCAGTACCCTCTCTGTAAAGGAATATTTCCTAAGATTACTCCTGAGTCTACTCTCTTTCACCTTCATCCCATAACCCCTCGTCCTAAAGCCTCCTTTCTGTTGAAAGAGGCTTAACTCCTGTGCATGGAAATCTATGAGATATTTAAATGTCTCTATCATTTCTCCCCTATCTTGCTTTTCCTCCAAGGTGTATATGTTTAGATCTTTAAGTCTATCTCCATGTGCTTTAGGACCAAGACCGTTGACCATTTTAGTAACCACCCTCTGAACTGACTCCAACCCATTAATATCTTGTAAGGTGCAGTCTCCAGAATTGTACACAGTATTCCAAATGAGGTCTCACCTGGGACCTATACAGGGGCAATATTGCCACCCATTGTCTGCTGACCATTCCTCTCCCTATGCAGCCAAGCATCTTTCTGGCTTTTGCTGTTGCTTTATCCACCTGTTTTGCCGCCTTAAGATCATCAGATACAATCCCCCCTAGATCCCACTCTTCTTTTGTGCTTAGAAGCATTTCACTGACAATACTGTAACTTTCCCAGGATTTTTGCATTCTAAAATGCATTACTCTGCAATTTGTTTTACCATTAAATCTTTGCTGCCAGACCCTAGACCATTCCTTGAGCTTTGTTAGATCCCTCCTTATGTTTTCCACACCTTCTTAGCTGTTCACCCTGTTTCAGATTTTCGTATCTTTGACAAAAGATAAACCATTTCTGGCACTCCTTCCACTATGTTGCTGACAGAAATGTTGAAAAGAATCTGTCCAGGGACTGATCCTTGAGGCACACCACAGTAATGCCCCCTTCTCAGAGTAAACTGGTCCCTAGGAATGATGATAGGCCATTTTTCCCAGCTTTTCAGGTCTAATGGGATTTGCCATTATCCCTTGGTTAAGTCCAGGTTTGACAGGTATCTGGTACCTCCCACTTGCTCTGGAAGATCCTCAATTCTGGGCATTGGGTATGCATCTAAGCAGGAGATGGCATTTACTTGTCAAATCAATGCAAAACTGGGTCAGCCCATCAGCCTTCAAGACCAAAACCATAGGACTAGCCCATTCACAATGTTATTCTGCAGTCATCCCTAGCTCCTGCATCTCTTCTAGTTTATCACTTTCCTTTTGGCTTCAAGGATTCTATAGTGTTTCTGCCTCACTATTTTCCAGGCTCTGTATATATTTTATGTTGGCTTATTCGCGTCTTCCCTGGATATTTAGAAAATGCGTTTGGAAAACGATCAATCACTGCCTGCAACTCTTCCTTCTGTTCCTGAGTGTGTGTGGGGCCAATCTCTGTCTTCCTTTCCTAACATCTGTCCTGCCACGGTGCCTAGAGTCACTTCCTCTTCCTCCTCTCCTCCTGACCCTAAGGTATCTCTTTCAACCCAGAGTTTTAGCAAGTTTACACAGAAGACTTGCTCCTTCCCTGGGTAACCTCGTAGTCCACTGGTCCCAGCTTCCTGCTGATATCTCAGGGCTCTTGACACTTGGCTATCAAGCGGTGTGGGGAAGTAGGTACCAATACTAGGACATTGGATTCTTCCTTAAATTCCCTTGCTCAGGCTCTTTTATCATATTAGCATTTCTGGTGGTCCTGGGCTCTCTGTAGATTCTCCCTGGCTATGTTGTGAGTTTTATACAAGCTTTCCTTCAACTGCACCACATAGCTCACTATGTTTGTAGGACGCCCCATGGTTGTCTTCCAAACAGTTCCAATTGGGAGAACCCTGTGGAGGCCTGAGGGATTCCTCTTACAGCAAACAGAAGGAAGGGGATCAACTGGTCCCAAATGTGGAGGTCCCCTTGAATACATTTGCGCAGTATGCCCTTTAAAGTGCAGTTAAACCGTTCTACCAATCCGTCTGTTTGCGGATGGTAGGCAGCGGTTTTGATATGCTGTATTCTGAATGAGGCCCACACCCGTTTGTGGAACTGTGTCAAAGTTTGTTTCTCTCTTGGTCAGAAGAGTTCTGGGGAACCCCACCTGACAAAATATCCGGATTAGTTCTCCTGCTATAACCTTCACTGATGCGGTGCCAAGGAAACCAAGTGGTATAATCAACCATGACTAAAATATACTAATGGCCCTGTGCACTTTTCTCTAAGGGGCCCACTCTATCTACTGCTACCTGGTTCAGGGGCTCGGATATTATTGGAAGGGAAATCAGGGGTCTCCTTGTTGGCATGCCCGTGGCCATCTTCTGGCATACTGGGCAAGATCTACAAAACTCCTTCACCGCCTGGACTATACTCGGCCAATAGAAATGCTCTATCAAGCGGGAGAGGGTTGCCTTACTACTTAAGTGTAAGACCATTTGGGTATGAGCGAGGGCCATTGTGGCAGTGTGTGCAGTAGCTCCGGCCCAAGCCCTGCTGACTCCCCGTGATCCCCAGGAGGGCATACCCTCCTACTCTGTCTGGGCACCTTCCCTGGGTTTTGGGACCTTGCTCAGGTATGGGCTTGGGGCTCCCCTACTACATCTGTATTCACAAAAGGGAAAATGTACCCCAGGTCTCTCAAGCCTTCCTCTTCAGTTCGCCCCTAGCTATGGTTGGATTGGCCTGGTGGCCACACAGGCGTCTGGCCCTTTTAACTGCTCCCTCAACCCTTCCCAGTCTCTTCCCAGGATCAATGGATAAGGCAGCTTCTTGATGACTGTCAGTTTTAAGTTAGTTTCCTTCCTTCCCCAAGCTAGGGAGGCCTCTAAGGAGGGACATGTTTGTGTGTCCCCATGCACACACCTGACCCGGGCCATTCCTTTACTCTTCAGCTAGGGACTATGAGGCTCAAGTTCCTTGCTTTGGGGCATGAAATTAATGACTGACTACTCCTAGAATCTAAAATAGCTTCTACCTTAGTGCCTTTCACCTGTACTTCCCTCACATATCTGGTTTCCTGCAACTCTTCTCGCCTCTTGCTTTTCCCCAGCCTGTGAAGGCGTAGTCCATATAGAGACAATCCTTTTTAAAGTGCCCCTCCTTCCCACAGGTGAAATCATAGAGGACCCCGTCCCGCTGGCATGGAAGTCCTCTCCATTCTTCCCAAGGGTATCTTCCCCTTACTTCTCCCCAACCCCAAGCTCAAATTAGTCTCCCCAGGGCCTTTTCCCTTGGGAAGGAACTCCCTCTGGTTCACCTCCATGACTGCAGCTCCCTCTCTGTGTTCCCTGAGTCCTGCCTTCAATGGTTGCTCCCTGTCTGTTAGTCACTTCCTCAGTGTCCAGAAACTGTTCACTGTAACTTATGACTTCCCCTAAATCTTGGGGCCCTTATTGGCCCACCCAGGTTCTCATAGGTGGGGGTAATATATTCAAATATTGTTCCAAAACCACTGCACCCACCACCTCCTCACTGGTCCATACCACTGGGTGAAGCCATCGATTAGCTAAATCTTTTAGCTTCTGCACTGGCACCCAGGGTCTTTCCCTTTTCCCACCCTGAAACTCTGAAAGCTCTTCTGGTAGACCTCAAGGGTTAAACCCATCCAGACCACAATGGCTGCCTTAATGGCCTCATAATCCAGAGCTTGATCTTTATCCAAGCCCCTAGAGGTGGCTTGGGCAACTGCGGGGCCAGCCTTACTGCCCATTACTCCCTTGGCCACCCAGCTATCTCAGCCACTCTTTCAAAAGTGACCAGAAGGCCTCCGGATCATCTTCCAGCCCCATCTTAGAGAGGCTTAGGCCTCTTAGCAATTCCACTGGTGTCTTCTCAGTATCCTCTAATGTGCCTGGCATGTCTCCCACTTCGTCCTGAGGAAAACCGCTTTTGTTGCAGTATCAGTATCCAAGACTTTCTTCTGTTCCTCCAATAGCCTCAGGAGTTGTTGCTGCTGTTCATTCTGCCACTGCAGGTCATCTGGAGGAGCTGGTGTATGGTTTCCTGCTGTTTTTGCATCTGTTCAACCATGTACTTCAGCATATTCTCTGTCTCCATCCCGCTGGAACCTTCGGGCAACAACCAAAAAAAAAAAAAGGAAAACTCAAGTGCGGCCTCTCACAAGTCCAAGGAACCTCCCCTTCCCCACCCCTCCCCACAGCTGCACCCCTTACCAGAGCTTAGTTTAACTCTCACCTTTATAACACAACTTCAGTAGCTCCCTTTACCACTCCTTACCCAGTTATCCTCCCCTCAGAGCCCAGGTAATTTCCTTCCCTTCTCTTGAGAGGAGACATTGCTGGTGTCAGGGAAGTTCAGGCCGTTCACTTTCGAGCTCTCTGGGTGGTCCTGTCATGATCCCACTGCTGCTACCATTTGCCAGGTAGAATGCCGCTGCTAGACCTTCCCCAAGCCAGTTCCCTCTGCAGAATCCCACGTCCAATGGCGCCAGAATAGGGCTAGAAGCACAGCTGAGTCTGGATTAGCTCTGGTTCTCTCTCTCAGTCCCATCACTTATAGACGGCCGTTCCCTGTCATCTAGTTTGTCCCCAGCTCAAGTACTTCAATATCACGCAGTTCAGTGCTGGCTGGTTTGTCTCCCAATGCCAGTATGTAATGTAAGAAAGTTTATTGGTGGCTGTCTAGTCCCCAGCATCAGTATTTCATACAAAGCAGTTCAGTTTGGTCATCAGCACAAGGACTCATAACGCAGTTCAAAACGGGCTGCCCTGCCCCCAGACCTGTTACTTTTCAGTATCTGGGGAGGATTGGCACCTCCCACATTGTAGGGAACCCAACAGAGTTTCAGTATCAAGGATTTCAGCTTTTTCTACACCGCCTGGTGCAATCCAGTTGGAGACTTCCCTGCTGTTAGAACCAGCCACTTCCTCTCCTTCTTGCCCCCTGTGGTCCTCCTGTTTGGTTTCTCCACCAGGTTTGTATAGTTGGTATCTCCCTCTTAATCAGGTCACCAACTGGTTCCTGGTCTTGCAAAACTTTCTTTTCCCTCAGCCTTGTGCCCCTCTGGGAGGTGTAGTCATCCCCTCCCCCATCCCAAGTCCTGCCTTGGCAGGCTCTCTTGCCCTTCACTCCCCTTTAATGGGATGTATCTCCTATTACAGGGGATACACAATGAAGTGATTAGGTGAACTCGTACATTTAAAACTATAAGAGAAAATATTTTCTAACTCAATGCATAATTAAGCTCTGTAATTCAAAGGATGTGGTGAAAGCTGCTTGTATATCTGTGTATAAAGAAGATTTGGACAAGTTCCTGGAGGAAAAGTTCATAAAAAATTAAAGTGGATTTGGGGAAATTCACTTCTTACACCTGCGATAAGCAGCTTAGAATCTATCTACCCCTTGGAGCCTCCTAAATATTTGTGACATAGATTGGCCACTGTTGGAAATGCGATACTGGGTTTGATGGACCTTTGGTCTGACCTGTATGTTAAGTCATGTTCTTAAGTAGAGGCTGATGAGAAAAGAGCAAAATTGCTTAATAAATATTGTAGCAGGACCACATAAAAACAAACACAAATAAGATTAGAAGTGAGGTAAAACTCAATCGATTTTCAGAACAGTGTATTCATGAAGAGCTAACTGAACTTAAATTAGTTAAGGTGATGAACAGGAGGGGATACATCCAACGATATTGAGAGAACTTAGAGAAGTCCTGGCTAGGTGTGGGAAGTTGGGAAAATTGTTTCTTTTTTTTGGGGGGGGGCTTTATCCCCACAATTTTCATTTCTTTTCTTGTTTATTTTATTTCTTTAATTTAAAGTGACAAAATATTGAAACCCCCTCAAAAAAAAAAGAAAAGGTGACTCCCATGCCCCCCATCCATCCCTTCCATTCAGAAAAATGCAGGGGTCAGGATTCTTTCCAGTCCTCACTTACCCGCAGATGAGGCCTGAGCCCAGGGTAGTAAGCTAAGAGGGATCTAGCAAAGCTTAAGGAATGATCTAGAGATTGGCAGTTAAAATGTAATGCTAAAAAAATGCAGAGTAAAGCAGAAACCCAGGGAGAGGTACAGTATTGGAGATGAAGTAATTCTAAGCACAGAAAGAAGAGTGGGATCTGGAGGTGATTGTATCTTATGCAGTTAAGGTGGTCAAACAGGTAGATATAATGACGGCACAAGCCGGAAAGATGGCTGCATAGGGAGAGAAATTGTCAGCAAAAAATGAGTGGCAATATTGCCCCTGTAGAGGTCTCTGGTGAGACCTCATTTGGAATACTCAGACCGCACTTTCAAAAGGATATAAACTGGAGTCAGTTGGAGTCAGTCCAGATTATGGTTACTAAAATGGTCAGTGGTCTTCATTCTAAAGCATATGGGGATAGTCTTAAAGATCTAAACATGTATACCCTAGAGAAAAGCTGGTAGAGGAGATGATAGAGACATTTAAATATCTCAAAGGTTTCCATGGGGGCTGTAAGCACAATACAATAGCCTCTTTCAACAGAAAGGAGGCTTTAGAACAAGGGGTCATGGGATGAGGGTGAAAGGAAGCACACGAGAGTATTTTTAGGGAGTATTTCTTTACAGAGAGGGTCACGGATGTATGGAATGGCCACCTAGTGGAGGTGGTGGAGGTAAAAACGGTATCTGAATTCAAGAAAAGCATGGGATGTATGCAGAGGATCGCTTAGGACATGATGGGAATTGTAAGGGCAGGTGGGCAGACTAGATAGGCAATATGTTCTGTCATATTTCTATACTGATAAATGTGCAAATTACAAAGACAGCATTATCTGTTTTTCTAGCATCAAATTTTTTTTATTATGTAGTGGGTCTCCCCTTTCAGTGCTTTATCCTAGACTAAGGGTGCTATGGGTCCAGGTCCAAGTCCGGATGGGGAGGAACACTTCTCTTCTGGGGGCCCTAGACCTGTTGATCACTGTCTCAGTGGCCACTTCACACTCTAGATCAAATGTTTCCAGAAGGTGCCAGATAGTGAAAAATAAGAGCAGGGAAGCCAAAATTACCACTACTGCAAGGAACCAGAGATCACAGAAAGGTCTATCCATTCCCCAATAAGTCCATGCTTGGGTAAAACTCAATGAAAACACTGGAGTCTGTAGTTGGTGTTCAAATAAGATAGTCTTTACTGTATCTTAAAGAGGATCCAGGTCAAGATGACAAAAACAGGAATCCAATGATCAATAAAAAAAAAAGTGAGTTCTGTCCATCTTTCTGTTCACTTCCCTTCTTCCTCTTGCACCTTCATCCTGATTGAAAATATCCCCACCAATAAGAGTGGAATAACTGGAGTATGGCTCCAGTTCTGGCATGAACTGAGCTGGAAAAAGTATCCAAGGAAAAAAAAAAATCCAGACAAGGGTTCCAAAAGCAAAACTTCACTGTAATTCAACGATCAAAAACACAAATCTCTTGAGTGAGTGGCTCAAAGGTCTATATCCTTCTCTTCACCCAATCTTAACTGGTCAAATGGGTCAAAAGCTCTTTGTTTCAGCCCCTTGGGATACCGAGGGTATGTCCTACCCCCAGGCACTGGTCAATCAACATTCAAAAAGTCTTCTCAAAAACTCTCTCCGAACCCTTTGCCAAAAATGCTTGAATTGCCTTCTGTGAGATCCAGGGGGAATCTCCAGCTCTTCAACTACCTTGCCTTGAGATTTTGGGGAAATCTCTTATTCAGTTCTCTTTATGGAAACCCTAGGGAGGTTTCAGCTCCTCACTCTTCCTCACCATTCCTGCTCCTCACTCATTAACCCATTGAGGAACTGGCCATGCTCCATGGGTCTTTATACCCCAAAAAGCCTATCCTCCAAAAAGGTGAGGTTAAGCAATGGGAGGAATCAAAATCAAAACTGCTCCTACTGCCCCTAGATAGAAAAATCAGAGGGACAATGTTAGTGACTGGTGTCGCCCCATCACAATTAATTGGTCTGGGAATGAATTATATTCTGTGATTTAGATGAAGAATATATGTAAGGAAGAATATTAACTGTAAATACTAAAGTATGAAATTGGCAGTGGGAGCTGGGGGAAGTGGAATTGGGGGTGGGGATGATTGATTTGCTTAGGCCCTCCCCATCCAAAAAGGCATTCCACTGCCCCTAGGTTGACTTCTAAAGAAACTAGTTTTGTAGTGCACATGAGAAAGGAAGACATTTTACGCAAATGTGGTTTTTATTAACTTATATCTTCTCAGAATTGCTCAGTCATAGAAACATGGCTAGAAAATTCAGACATACCACTTAACTACTCCTCAGCATTTCCTGTATTCCAGTCTAAAGTGGGATCTTTCAGTTTAGAGGCTGTGCATGATGTACCCTCTAGTGGCAGGAGGTCAAAGCTACAGCTAAGTAGACTAATTTGGGAGAGCTGGGGAATAGGTGGAACTTTGGCTTTGAGACAGAGTGGTCACTGGTTCTTTGTTTGCACAGAGGATCACTATAGGCTGGGAGTGTTTAGGTTGCCTGCTCTGAGAGAGAATGATTGGGAGAGAGGAAAACAATTACTGTTAACAGTGAATGAAGGCTGAAGTGAAGATGATTGCCAGGAGCTCTGAAATTTCACATTTACAATCTGCTTGCTTGTAATTTAACACAGCCTTTTGGAATCTGAAAGAGAACAGAGGCTTGGAAGCAGAAAGTGCAAAATACAATGTTTAATGTTTGAACATGTTGAAAGAACTAAAATAAATTAAATAGCTAGACACAGATCTTGCTAGTAAAGAAAGATAATTAGCTTAAAGTTTACCATTAAATTTATAACTCATGTTATAAATACTAAAAAAAAACAAGTCACTAAAACTGTCATGATTCATAAAGAGAGAAGTAAAACAGAGAAGCCAGTCAGATGCCTCTGAGGAGTAAGATTAGGAAAAGGAGAGGAAGACATGAGGAAGAAAGGAAGGCTGGATGATACCAGATGAGAGGGGTAAGGAGGTTAAAGGGCTACTGAGAGAGAAAGAAGATGTGTCTGGCTTAACAAGACCAGGCTAATATTGACAGATGAACAGCAAGCACATATCAAGAATAGGACTAGCAGAAGAGATTCACCTCTGACAGGATCTTACTGACTCACCTGCTTTCACTTTAGTGTTTTGTTTTTTTTAGTATATTTCTGTGGTGAATGGCACAGGCAAGGAAACACTAGTGTAATCACACTGGACAGGGCCCACAAAATGTGTTGCAGGAGCGCTAGGGAGTGATCCCGCTTCTGGAGAGATCTGTGCCCATGGACCACGACGCGACCGCAGAGAGGAACTCCGTGGAAGCGCCGAGGCAGATGAGACGTATCCCAGCACAGGCAGACAGGCTGAAGATCAGGGACTCGGGCCTCCGCCAAATCTGATGCATCAGTAGAGACCCAACAATGCAATGCTGGTCTCTGGGGTAACCCTCCAGCCACTTGATAGCCCTTTCGGACCTGCCGTATGGGAACGACGAATGCGCCAGGACGGAGAGAGGACGAGGACAGGTGATGATGCTGGAACAAGACGAAGACTCAAGACATGGTCAGGTGAAATATCAGGCAAGAAGGCAAGGCTGGGTCATGGTTACATCAGGGTCAAGGCACAGTTATGACAAGGTCAAGACAAGGGTATGTCAGGGTTCAGATATGGCTTCGTCAAAAGATCAGTCATGGCTATACCAAGGATCAGACATGGCTACATCAAGGTTCGGGCAGGACTACATGAAGGTCAAGACAAGGCTAAGGCAGGGCTGAGGCAAGACAAGGACTCTTGAAGAATGGACAGACATCAGGAGACTAGACGGCATGGTCATCTGGTGACAAGGACATCAGGGACAACAAAGATGAGACATCTGAAAGCAGGTTCAACTGGGGTATCCAAGGCAGGGACATCAGGACTTCGGACCCCCAAAGATACTCAATCAAGAGCAATGAGGAGGCACAGAAAGATAAAACATCCGAACGCCAGGCCTTCCAGACTTCGGACCTGCCAGCCACTCAACCAAGAGCATCACGAAGGCCCCACAGACAGGACATATAGACATCTACTGGCAAGGACTACTTCAGAGAAAGACTTCTGTGAACAGGGCATCTGAGATGGACATCAGGGAAGACAAGACATCTGGAATCAACGTCGTCTGAAGACGGAGACATCTGTGGACAAAGACATTGGATGGAGACATCAATGGACAGGAACACAGGATCCGACGAGAGACCAGGACATAGAACGAAGATAAAGATAGGATCAGTAACCACAGAGAAAGACAAGGGAATTCCCATGAAGAACAGAGTGCCTTGAAGAAGCAGAGGAGGACATCGGAGACTCCTGGACTGAAGAGCTGGAACGGAGGATCCAGGAGCAGTCCAGCTCCAAGGCAAAGAGAAACTGAAGGCTGGGCCCTTTTGTAGGGCTGAAGAGGAACACCCAGGATGACATCACGAGGAGGAGCCAGGAGGACTGGCCCTTTAAATCTTGAGAAGAGGCCTAAGGAGGCAGGACCAGGGACTGTAGCCATGCTGTAGAGAAGTAAGCAGGCCTGTATGGAGGGAGAACTGAAGACGGAGACTCCCCACGCAGGGGAGGAGACAGTGGCAGCGGCCTCCGGGTTGCGAAGAGGAGCTCCAGGGCAGCCTCATGGCCACGGAAGAGGAAGCTGGAGGTGGCTCCAAGCCGCGCAGGACGGCGCTGGCATCGGCGGCTCCCAGCTGCGAAGGAGAGAAGACGTCGGTGGCCTCCTGGCTGCAAGAAGGAAGCAGCAATGGCGTGGGCCCGCCGCGGAACACGGCGGCGGCTCCTACCGTATGAAGACTGCGTTGGCGGCCTCCTAGCTGCATGGAGGCATGGCGGCAAGGCCCGCCGTGCAGGAGCAAACTGAGGGCGGTCTCCAGACCGCGGGGCATGGCAGACGGCATCGGGGAACTGGCCCGCTGGCTGGAAGAAGGTGAGAGGCTGCTTGTGGGCTTATCCCACAAGCAGAATCGTAACAAAATGTGAGCGAGTTTGTTAGAACTGCTTACAAAGTTTCTTCCCATTTTCCATCTCTATAGATCCAGATACTCTCAGAATATAAATTCCACCCACTCCAATCAGTTTTCCCCTTTTTCTTAGGAAATCACGATTCTCAGTCATAACCACTAAATAAATAGATAGTACTCAATCATTAGAAACATAGTAATTCCCTCCATTCTATTGCAAACTCTAATCCTTCAATGTTTCCTCTTGATGCTTTTACTGCCAATAGCAAGGGACATCCCCGGTTCCCTGGCTCTCTCGCCCTTCAAGAGCTCTTCACACCAGTTTCTTCCCATATGCTGCTTGATCTCCAAACAATCCTCCCCTTCCCGGGTCCAGGCCCTAGTCATTTTCCCCTTTGGGGAGAAACACCCCCGAGCCTCGGTCCTTTCCCATTGAGGAGATAAGCTCCTGCAGGGCCCTCTCAGAAGAGAGGCAATCCTGGGCAAACCCTCTTCCTGCCTGCGTATTCTCCAGCTCCTCCTGCCAAGCATTTTATGCTGAAGGAGCACTCCAGAATGCAGGACTCTTCTCTCCATCCATTCCCCACCTCAACCATTAACCAAGCTTCCCACATTGACAGTGCAGACTGCAGAGGCCATTCAAAATACAATACTTCCATCACAGAACGTACCTCATGCAATAGGCTGAAGTCAGGAAAAAAAAAATGGGAGCAAATGAGGAAGACAAGAATCCAAGCTTGGAAAGAGCAACAGTCGAACAGGTCACCACGAGCAGAGTCACGGGGGGTACAGGAAGCTGGTTGTGCTTTCAGTGCAATCAGTGGCAGAGCACTGAGGGCTAAACCAAGAGTCCCGAGAAGCAGGGGTAACCACCGTGATTTTATTAGACGTGCTCTTCTGTACCAAATCAGAATCGACTAAGCTAAACACAGCTTTCCACCATTTCAGGTTTTTTTTCCAATTCTTTATTTATCAATTTTTCATTAATGCAAACAGAAATGTTTACATCAAATTAGATTGAATCTTTTTCCTAACAGAGTTTAAACATAACAGCATATCAATATTCTTGGTGTAAACTGTTTTACTGCCAGTGATAAAAAGAAAACAAAAGGATCTTTAGTATAATGGAACATTCTTAGGTATTAAACATTATTACAAAAAAAACAAAAAAGGAGAATATTTCAGTCTTTCTTCTAATTGCACCTGAACAGTTCAGGTACCGCTGGTTTCACCTTTACAACTATCTATATAAACCCTCAAATGAGATGGCTCATAAAAATTATAGCTTTTCCCATTATGTTGTAACACACACTTGCAAGGGTACCTGATATTTATCTGGGCATCTAACTTCCTTGCTCCCTGACACATATCCACAAATGATTTTCTACGAATTTGTGTATCTCTTACAATGTCTGGGTATATCCACATTTTTTGTCCTAGGTATAACTTCTTTCTATTTTTTAGAAACATTCTAAGGACTAAGTCTCTATCCATAGGGTGTATATATATAAACGATACTACTATAGTTCCACGAAAGTCCACCTGTTCTTCATTAGATGTCTCCAAAAAGGCAGTGAGTTCTGTTTCAAGATTAAGATTAAGAACAGCAGTTTCTGGCTCATTAACTTTCTTCAATGGTGGTACAAAATAAATCCCATTTCAGTTTTTATCTTTAACTTCTTTATTCAATTATATCTATACATTACAAGTTACAACTTGCGGTAAGAAAAACATGAGATAATCATAAAGGTAAAAACATTTCCAAGAAGAAAGAAAACAAATCTCTCACGCTTCTTCCAAGTCCACATATTAAGAGAAAGTTCAAGCCTCAAAATACAGGAAAATTAAAGCAAGAAATAAGCATTAACATTATGGATAAAATCCATACTGCGGTACTGCTTGTAAGATTTACAATCAGGGCTTTATTGCTAAGAAAAGCAGACAACTGGGAAGGAACAGTAAATATATATATATGTAAATATATATATATATATATTTACATATATATATATATATTTGTAAATATATGTAAATATATATATATATGTAAATATATATATATATTTACATATATATATATATACATATATATATATATATATGTGTGTGTGTGTGTGTGTAAATATATATATATATATATATATATATATATTTACATATATATATATATATATATATATATGTAAATATATATATATATATATATATGATATCCTGAAACGTAAGCATTTACAAGGAAATCTTACCAAGAAACGACCACTCATTTGCTGAAATCTTGGTTTCAATAAAAGGAATTTCTTCCTCCTGTTCTGGCTTTCTTTAAAACCATCAGGAAAAATGTGAATACGACAATTCATAAACAGAACATCTTTCACCTTAAAAACATTTTAAGTAACCACTCTATCAGTATCTAAGGCACACGAAATAATCATAGTAGCTGGAGTCACCTGATCTGTCTCAGATCCTTCCAGAAACCCTATAAGCTCTAAACTCTTAAACGGTACCTGGGCTAGTTCCTAAACATCTGCCTCATTCCTTTTGTATGGAGGAAGATGAAAAAGTCCTGGAAGGAGAAGGGAGACACTCAGGGGGAGCTTTACAAACTGTGGTAACATGTCTAATGCCTGTAATCCCTGGGTGGGATGCAATCTGGAGACTGCACCCAAAGGCACACAGTCAAGGATTTGAGCCCTACTTGCAACAGTTCTCCAAGCTTACATTTCTGAGTGGTCCAGGGCTCCCTGTGGGGGGAAGCTTAGCTTCAAGGCCCTTTTGCATGTATCACACAAATACACTGACCTTTAGTCCCTAGGCGTACAGCACTGATAATCTCGAAAGTCTACGACAGCAATAAATACTGACAGCTGAGTGGCTTCCAACCTCTTTTACTGATAGTTGGTCAAATAGGTAAAAATGTTGTGTACAGCCTTTTGATGTTAAATCCAATTGATTTACAGATTGAAATTAATAAATTTGTGACCTTGCTCTTAGTCAAAGTCTTTAGAATTTGTAATAGCCAATTCCCTTAATTCAGCTCCTTCACCTTTCTCATTAATCAAGAATGAAGTGTAAGCCTTCACCCAATTTTCTCAAATATATCTGAGATTCTTCCCATTGTGAAATGGTCAGATTAGTAGTCCCAATTACTCAACCGGATGAAAAGAGGACCGGAATCTGCATACCTTTCCCAGCAGCCCCAGAAGAAGACTCCAGAGGTCACCGCGACCTATCAGGTTTCAGTCTACAAAACCCCAGCTTCCAGAGGCCCTGCACCTCTTGCAGCAGAAGAGGACCAGAATGCTTATCTGCATACCTTATTCAGGCCCAGAACGCACGAGTCTAATGGTGTGCGTGCCTCAAAGCCCCTTACTATAAATGTGCTACCAATTTGATACAGAAGGGATTTAATTCAACACAAGAGTCAATAAGGTGGGTAAATAAGTATTTATAAGTAGATTAATTGTATTGTTTTCAGGGTCATTGATAAATGTAAAATACTAGGGACTGCCCCTGCTCGCTTTTCTCGTCAACCCAGCCAGTGGGGCAATGTGCAGAAGGGGTGGAGGAATGACATGTACATGGTGGGGGCGACAGGGATGTGTATGTATTGCTGGAGACACTTTTCCCCTTGCACTTTTAACTTTGTCCCTATCTCCTCACCCTGTGTGGAGATAGGGACAAAGTCATAGTGGCAGTATGTGAGATGTATGTATGTGAGCAGGGGAGGGTTTGGAGGTGGTAGTGTGTGTGTGTGTGTGGGGGGGGGGGATTGATGGCAGTAGTGTATGTGGAGGGGTTTGGCAATGGTGGTGATGATGTGTGCGCATGGGGCTGTTGCATGAGGGTGTTTGCGTGTGGTGTGAGTTGTGTGTGGGGGTAGTTTGGCAGCAGTGGGGATGTTTGAGGGGGTTGGCAGCAGTGGTAGGGTATGTATATGGAGGCTTGGTGACTATGTATAGGGCTTGGCGATGGTGATGGGGTGTGGGAATGGAGGTTTGGCTGTGATAGTGTCTGTGCATGTGGGAAGGATTGAAGGTGGTGATTTGTTTGTGTGTAGTGGTTTGGTGGCAGTAGTGATGGGATGTGCATTGGGTGTTGGTGGTGATGGTGGAGTTGTGTATGTGGGGGGTTTGTGGTAATGGGGGTGTGCATGGGGCGGTTTGGCAGCAGGGTTGGGGTGTGTGGTGGGGCTGGGGGGCTTGATGGTGGTGGTAGGGTGAGTAGGGACTTTGTGGTGGAGTGAGTGAGAGTGGAGTTGGTAGTGTGTGGTTATGTATGGAGGGCAAGTTGGGAGGTGGTGGCTGTGGGTGTGTATGGGGATCTGGCAGTGGTGGCTGTGTGTTTGGGGGTTTGCGGTGAAGATTGTGTATATGTGTTGGGGGTGGGGGTGGAGCTTGTGAGTGAGGTGTTTGATGGTAGAGGTTGTGTATGGGGGCTTTGGCAATGGTGGTTATGTGTGTGGGGGGGTTGGTGGCAGTGTGTAAAGATTGAATGTGTAGGGGTTGTATATAGAGAGTGGGCATGTGTATGCAGGGAATGGTAGTGCATGAGTGTGCATGTGTGTGGCGAAAGTGTTGGTATGTGGAAGTGTTGTTTGTGTTAAGGGTTGTGGGGTGTGAGGGGGTGTTGGTGTGTGGGATGTGGCTATGGGGAATGTGTATGTGTTAGGATTCATGGGTTTTGCGGACCCTTGGCTCGAAGTGAAGGTTATTACTGTCTGAGGGGTGGAGCCCCACAGGTCTACACCATCAGGAGGTGAGGTCAGTTGCAACAGGGAACAAGACTGTAGTTCACTGGAGAGATAACGTCCTGCATCACTACCACATGATCGCAGAGTAGACCAGAGCTGTGCCGTGAGGCAGACCCCTAGGAGCGGGGAGTGCAAGGACAGGGTCTACTGTTGGCGAGATGCAGAGACTGGCCCAAGGGGCGGGACAGCGTGGTAACAGAGTCTGGTATGATGACATAGGGGCTGCCCCGAGGAGTGGGGAAGCACAGTATCAATCTTAGAAGTAGTGACGTAGCTGCCCCGAGGAGCGGGGAAGTGAAGAGTCAATCTTGGCAGTAGTGACGTAGACTGCCCCAAGGAGTGGGGAAGTGGGAACAAGTCACTTGTGTAGAGATGTAGGCACTGCCCCGAGGAGCAGGGAAGTATGGAGCAAGTCGCTGGTGTAGAGACGTAGGCACTGCCCCGAGGAGCGGGGAAGTGCAGAGGAATTCTCTGGTGTAGACATGTAGACTCTGCCCCGAGGAACAGAGAAGTGTGGAACAAGTCACTGGTGTAGAGACGTAGGCACTGCCCCGAGGAGCGGGGAAGTGCAGATGAATTCTCTGGTGTAGACATGTAGACTCTGCCCTGAGGAGCAGGGAAGTGTGGAGCAAGTCGCTGATGTAGAGACGTAGGCACTGCCCCGAGGAGCAATTCTCTGGTGTAGACATGTAGACACTGCCCCGAGGAGCGGGGAAGTGGGAGCAGGTCTCTCGTGTAGAAACGAAGGCACTACCCCGAGGAGCAGGGAAGTGCGGAGCAAGTTGCTGGTGTAGAGACATAGGCACTGCTCCGAGGAGCAGGGAAGTGCGGAGCAATTCTCTGGTATAGACACTTCGAATCTGCCCCGAAGAGCGGGGAAGTGCGGAGCAAGTCGCGGGTGTAGAGACGTAGGCTCTGCCCCGAGGAGCGGGGAAGTGCGGAGCAAGTCGCTGGTGTAGAGACGTAGGCACTGCCCCGAGGAGCAATTCTCTGGTGTAGACATGTTGACACTGCCCTGAGGAGCGGGGAAGTGGGAGCAGGTCTCTCGTGTAGAAACGAAGGCACTACCCCGAGGAGCAGGGAAGTGCGGAGCAAGTTGCTGGTGTAGAGACATAGGCACTGCTCCGAGGAGCAGGGAAGTGCGGAGCAATTCTCTGGTATAGACACTTCGAATCTGCCCCGAAGAGCGGGGAAGTGCGGAGCAAGTCGCGGGTGTAGAGACGTAGGCTCTGCCCCGAGGAGCGGGGAAGTGCGGAGCAAGTCGCTGGTGTAGAGACGTAGGCTCTGCCTCGAGGAGCGGGGAAGTGGGAGCAGGTCTCTCATGTAGATACGAAGGCACTACCCCGAGGAGCAGGGAAGAGCAGAGTCAAGTCTCCAGGTAAGGCAGATACTACCCCGAGGAGCGGGGAGCGTAGAGCAGGAGTCTCTGTAAGGCAGTTCTTAAGACAACCCCGAGGAGTGGGGAAGCCAGCAGGCAGGACCTCTGGAGAGGTGCAGGGATCACCCCGAGGAGTGGGGAAGTCTGGAGACAAGTCTCCCAAGGAAGAGCACGCAGCCCCCGAGGAGCGGGTATCCGAGCCGGAGTCCAGAAGCGCAGGAAGAGATCCGAGAAGGCACCAACATCCGAGGAGACAGGAACAAGCACCAGTAGGCGAAGGAACTCATTGCCAAGTCGATTAGCGTAGGCCAGGGGAGGTGCTTATAAATCCCAGCTAGTGATGTCATCAATCGGGGATGCTCCTGAGGTTCCCGCCATAGCGTCTTTAAAGAGAGACTCAGTGGCGCGCGCGCCTAGGAAGGCACAGAGAAGGTATGGATGTCGGTGGCGTCCCAGCCGCCATGAGAAGTCTTGGGAGGCAGATGGCATGCGGCGGCAGCGGCTAGCCACAGCTGTGAGTTCGCCCAGAGAGGAGAGCAGGGCAGCATATGATGTGAGTTGGATCAGCCACAGGAGGCTGCGGCCAACGGTCATAACAGTATGCAGGGGATGTTTCTGTGTGGGGAGTAAGTGTAGGGGTGAGCATGTGTAGGAGCGGTATGTAGGGAGTGTGTGCATTAGTGTGGTGGTGGTCTGTGCTTGTGTGGGGAGTGTGTGTGAGGGGGTGGTGGTTTGTGTGGGATGTGTGTGGAGTGGGGGGGTGGGGGGGTGGGGAGGTGGCGATGAATGGTGGGAAGTGTCTGCATCAATTAGCATTTAAAATTCCATGGGAAACTAATTTGTGCCCAAGAATGGGTTCCAAATCCCTTCAGGTGTGCATTGATCGGGATTGGTCAACATTTTTTTTAAATACCAGCAGAAAAAGAAATTGCCTAGCTGCAGTCTTCTTTGAAAACTCAAACAGGGCATGTATGAAACAGAGGCCTGGATTCATCATTCCACTCTAAGTATAACGGAATGATGAGCCGCGACAAAAAAGGAGCGAGAGGCAATAGTGAGCAGGCGACCGCATTGCAGCGGTGCGTTTTTGCGTGCCGTGGTAACAGCCATGCTGCACACTATCGCCCGTGTAGCATCATTGAAAGAGCTGTAGCTATTTCCGGTGCTACTGTGGGCAATAATGTGCGATACATTATCACCCTCAGTGCTACAGGCCCCTAATTTCCCTAAACCCAGACCAAACTCCTCCCCTTTCCCTAATTTAAATGTTCAGATTGCAATAATGGCCCATTGCAATTTGATGAATGACCCTGAGGGAGAGGAATACAGAAATTCTTGTAAGGCTGGTGAGTTTGTTTTTTGCATTTTGTTTCTCAATTTAAGTAATAAGGAAAACTCTCACAACTATGCTTTTATTTTTAATAGAATTACCAACCGTTTTCGCTAAATCATCCCTAATGCAGCCATTGTGGGGTGAAACGCTGACAGCGTCAGATTGATGGCTTCTTTGAGAGGAGGCTGAACACAGGCTGCTGCTATGTTTGAGATAAGCTGAGAGGAAGTTCCTCCTTTTAAAACAAGTTTTTGTAGCGATTTAAATGGTTTTGGGATTATCACAAGTCTAATTCACAGGACAAAGAAATTTTCCACAATATAAAAATTTACAATAAAAATAATATAAAAATGAACATTTAATGGTCAACTTTAAGATAAAAAAGGAGGTTTTTACTAATGATGGTGCTTTTGTCTTTCACATCAAAGGCATGTGTCACCTAGAATGTGCATTTGAAGTTTTTCCCTCCAAACTAAACAAGTCATTTAAAATTTAAAGCCAAGTTCTGGGTGCAAGTTTTTCTTTTGTTTGGAAAAGTTCATAAACCATTTTTAAGGTACTTGTGACCTAGATTGGCCACTTTTGTAAACAGGTGTTTGATGGCCCTTTGGTCTGACCCAGTATGGCAAATCTTATGTTCTTATCTCAATCTCTCCAGTAGTCTTCAATATTCTCTTTTCCTCCAGTCAGATCCAAATATTGTACTGATCTTGCTCCTCTCTTTCACAATATGTCTCATGTGGGACCATATTGGAAAGCCTTAGCAAAAAAATCATCTTCATTCCTCACTAGCAATAGATGGAAATACATTTCTCTTTGATGATACAGCTACTCCTCGGGGTCTTTTCTGGGCAAAAGACTTTACATTTCCAAATAAAAAATAATGCTGAGACCCTGGGCCATAGAGTTCCCAAAGAGAGAGAGGACGGGTGGAAAAATGTCCTTTTCTAGAAGCAAAAGGTGTCCAAAACTCTTGACCAAAAATAGGGCCAAGCCACTTTCCAACTCTCTTTACCCAGGTCTCTGAGAAGATGACCTTCAGAATTCTCTTCCCGGAAAACAAAGAAAAAGATGGAGTACACAAGCAGGGTTGTCCCTTAGCAGAGCAACTCAGGAAAACGAAATGAAGAATCTACAACTAAAATCCACACCCTAAGATGGTGACAAGGATTTCTCTACTGTTAGCGCACATCATCTTCTGCTTCCACACGGAGGGAGTCAGAATCCCAATCTCTACTCACTAATCTCCCTGAACGTCCCCAGAAAGTTAGTACACTCCTTCTGGTAAGGAAAACCAAAGGTTCCTTACATGCAGATATAAAAGGAACTCAGGGAAAGTTCAAAAACCATAAATTACACCTGTTCAATGTATTTTCCAAAATCTGAAGCTTATTATGAGATGTCCCAAAGTCCTTTAGGAAAAACTTTTCTTTATCATGTGATGGTTTAATCGTATCCTCTACTAAATACAAACACCGCTTACTATTTGTTATTTCTAATTCCTGTGTCTCCCAAATAGTCTCAAATGAGAAATGATCTGGTCTCACCAAATTTTCAGTATCCATTGGAGGAGGAAAACTTTAGGCATCCGGCAGATCTGAGTCTTTGGCATAAAACTGAAGGGCAGAAGGAAATCGCCTTTAAAGTGTCTTCACTGCTCTCAGTTACTGTCTCTGAGCTCTCTTCCGATTGGTGGATCTCTCTACACTGGCTGGAACCAAACTGCACCGCTGCCGAACACACTCCCTCCGCAAAGCACCAGCATCATTAAGACACGCTGCCCCAAGTTCCTCTTCGACCTTGGAAGCCCACGGACCTACGAGAGGAAACCACTCCTCCGGGCTACAAATAAGTTTGTCAGGGTAGTCATCAAGCCAACCCCTGCTCCCGAGAACCTTGGCAACGCTTGCTCCAGGGATGAAGCCGTGAGTCCGGACCGACAGACAAAAGAGTCAGTTGGTCCCTGAACTGCCTGGGCAGGTGGAGCTGGCAGAATTCTTGGATGGCTATTCTTCTTTCAACTCACAAATATCCAGGTTACATCCAAACACCAAGACATCTTGAAGCTGTAGAGACCCCCATTTCAGTGTTCAATAAATTTCCCTTGATAAATTAGCTGATTTGTTTTTATTGGAGTCATTTAGTTTTTACCAGTTTATACCCATTTTTCAATTCACTCCATAATTTACCCAGTTTTTATTTTTCTTATATCTAGATAAATGGTTTTTGTATTGTAGCACTGAAGCTGAAGCAAGTCTTCAACGTAAAACACACTCCAGACACACAATGGAGCTGTTCAGATCAAACGGTGTTACGATGGCATCACGACTGACTCAGATAAAAAGGTGCTCGGTATCTTTTTTTCCTTCTTTCTCGATATTCTCATTTCTGGTTTGCTTTTCATGTGCATCAGTTATTCTTGATAAAGTTGTACGGCAAAAAAGTGAACGCCTCTCTACAGGAAATAACCCATTGTGCCCAGTCAGGGGCCATGGAAGAAGAGAAGGGCTGCAGTCCCAGAAGTGTTGTGAATGTGCAAGTATAGATGCATTAAAACATTATTATTATTATTATTTCCCCCCTATTTAAACTGATATTTTTCTTTCCTTTATATTGTAATTTGAGCCTGGTTTTTATGTTTGTTTCAAGAAAAATCTTGAAAAATTCTCAGAATTATTTTCTGAAAGTAAAACCTGAAAGTGTGGAACACACCTCTCAGGGTGGGAGCTTCTGTGCTGTGACATATCCCCAAGTTCCTGCTGTAATCCGGACAATTTCCCGCACAGGCAGTGCCAGTATATGCTTTGCCCACGTGCGGCCTTTCCCATGGCTCAGCCCTCTACTGGGAAGATTACTTCTGGAAGATAAAACAGAGATCCATTCTCCCTGTGGATTCAATCCTTTGGTTTCTCTGTTAGCTCTGTCAAAAAGGTATCCGTTGTGTACCAGCAGTAATCTTTTTTTTTTCAGTACTGGGTGGATACGTTGATTCCACTTTCAGCTAGGATCCCTAACTCTTCATGCATAAATTGCCTGCTCTTATTCTTCACGTCTATTTGATGTTTAGAAGGACGAAGATATCACCAGAGAGGGAAGAAAGACAGACAGTGCTGGAGAAACAACCTTCCCCACCACAAGGGTGGACAGGCTGATGAATTCACTTAACAGGCAAAGGGAATTTGAACCAGCCCTTAAGAAATCTGTTACAAATCAAGTTACTTATTCAGAAGTTTTTGCAAATGAGGGCAGAGGACTGATTGACATTTCCTGAAATAAGTGAATTAAAATATTCAAGAGCTCTGATTTGTGTAAATCAGTTTATAAGACAGAGGGGTGGAGTGTTACATTTTTATACAAAACAAGCTGAGCAGCTTTGCTGATGTAGTAATGGCGCAGTGAGAGTGAGAGAAGAGCAGGGCAGCAGCAGAAGCTATCCGCGCTGAAATCCTGAGGCATAAATCAATAGGCTTCTCTGGAAGATTATTGAGGATTGTTACACCTCTTCAAGTACAATTTTCTCATTATTGGAACAGGGAGCTTTGCATTACATCTGTTCTCCACTCGTGTACAACCTCTCATTTATTTTTAATAAGATGTTTTTATTTGTAGTGGTGCCTGAGGGACATCACATAACATTTGCTTTTTGGACAGGGCATTCTTGAAAGGGATCTTGTAAGAACTGCTCTGAAGGATTAAACAAGTTGATGGGTTACAGAATCACAGGCTTTCAAAGCGATTTGAAAGAACTAAAAAAATCTCTTAACTTCTCATTCAAATCCTCTTTTGTATCTAAGGATTGGAGGGAAGCCAATGTAATATACATTTCAAAAGTTCTGATGTCAGTACTGGGCAGAACGGTAGAAGCTATTCTGAAGAACAAAATTACTGGCCATCTGGATAGACACAGATTAATGGGGCAGAGCCAACTTAGGTTTAGCAAAGGGACATCTTGTCTTACAAATGGGTTAGTTTTTTTTTTTTTTTTTTTTTTTGAAGGGGGTTAATAAACACGTGAACAAGAATGAGTCCATTGTCATAGTGTATCTGAATTTTCAAAAAGCGTTGGATAAAGTCCCTCACGAGAAGCTCATCAAGAAATTAAAGAGTCATGGGATAGGAGGCAATGTCCTATTGTTTACTAATAACCGGCTAAAGATAGGAAACAGAGAATAGGACTAAATGATCATTTCTCTCCATGGAGAAAGGTAACTTAGTGGAGTGCCTCAGGGATAGGCGCTGGGACCTGCACTGTTTAACATATTCATAAATGTGTGGGAGAAGGTATTTATCCACATCTCTAATTATGCTGGGTACTCAATAAAGTTGGATGCTGAATTCTGTCTATTAGCCAAGTTGGATAATAGTGAAATGGCAGATGAGGATCTTTTGGTGTTTGTACTAAAGTCATGCATAGTCGTTAAAAAAAATGTATATTGATATGCTGGATACATAGAGAACCTCCTACTGTCACTACATGGAAAATTCTAATGCATTATTAAATGATTATGGAAAAACTGCCTGCAGTTAAATGTAAATTAGCTCAATGAAAGGCATGTTTAAGCAGTTGGAGAGTGTTTATTGATTCTCTTATTACTCAAACTCATAGTCTAAGTGTGGATTCCCTGAAAGTATGAGATGTTGGCATATATGTTGTTGGACTGGGTATGAGGGGTGCTGGGGGGGGGGGGGGAAAGCTGAAAGAGATGGGAGACTTGCATTAGTGGAAATTCTCAATATTGTCTCTTCTAAAATATGTAGCGATTGTGTTTGTTGGTCTGGTTATGATTCTTCCAATAAAAAGATTTCCCCATAATATGTTCATAAAAGATCTGGAAAAGGGAGTGATAAGTGAGGCGATCAAATCTGCAGATGGCACAAAATTATTCAACATATCTAAATCAAGAGCCAATTGTGAGGAATTGAAAGAAGGCCTGAGCCTGGGGGACTGGGCAGCTAAATGGAATTTAACGAGAAAGTGCAAAGTGATAGAAATAGGAAAGAAGAATCCAAACTATAGGTGCGTGATGCTGAGTTCCATTGTAGGCGTCACCACCTAGAGAAAGGATCTTAGAGCACTGTGGACAATACTTTGAAATTCTCTGCAGACAAAAAAAAAAAAGCAAATTTAAAAGTTAGGTATTGTTAGGAAGGGAATAGAAAATAAAACTGAAGATATCATAATGCCTCTGTATCAATCATGGCTCGACAGCATCTTGCATATTGTGTGCAGTTCTGATCGCCCCATTTCAAAAAAGACACAGCAGAGCTAGAAAAGTTACAGAGAAGGGTAACCAGCATGGAAAAGGGGATGGAGCAACTCCCCTAGGAGGAAAGGCAAGACAGGTTAGAGGTCTTCAACCTGGAAAAGAGACGATAAATAAAGAATTGAAAAAAAACCTGGAAAAGAGATGACTAAAAGGAGATAATGTTGAGGTCTATAAAATCATAAGTGTGGTGGAATATGGGTAAATAGGGAATAGTTATTTACCTTTGCCGGTAGTACTAGGACTAGGGCACACTCCATGAAGCTAATAGGTAACACTTTTAGAACAAAATAGGGAGAGTAATTTTTTCACTTGGCGTACAAACCATGGAATTTATTGCCAGAGGACATGGTGAAAGCAGTTAGCAAAGCTGGGATTTAAAAGGTTCTACACAAATTCCGGGAGGAAAAGTCCATAAATTACTATTAGCCATACAGACTTGGGAAAGCTTATTCTCATTATAAACAAAAGGATTGGCCTATTCTTTGGGATCCTGCCTGGTACTTGTGACCTGGATTGACCATTATTGTCGGAGACGGGATGCCGGGTTTCATGGACCTTTAGTTTGATCCAGCATGGTACTTCTTATGTTTCTTTGTTTGTTGTATTTATTTAGGTCTTGCGTTTGAAGACCGCCCTTTCACATAGGACTCTGGGCAGGCTTACAAAAACATTAAAATGTCACAATTACATAATGAAATATCCATAACAACATAATATGCAAATAGAACAAAACATACAATTTAATTTAAAAAATGACTTAAAATCAAATCCATCTCAGCCAGATAACAGCAGCAGCCAACAGCTAAGTGAAAAAAGAATTGAGAACACATCCTAATTATACAGCTTCTAACATCATGTACCTATCTTGCTATTTAAAAGCTAAAGTAAAAAAAAACAACAACTTTTACTGTGCTTCTGAACATAAGAAGTTGTCATGCTGGATCAAATTAAGGGTCCATCAAGCCCAGCATCCTGTTTCCAACCGTGACCAATCCAGGTTACAAGTACCTGGCAAACATTAAATAGACATTAAAGTCAACTTAACTAATAGCAGTTTATGGACTTCTCCAGGAACTTATCCAAACCTTTTTTAAACCCAGCTACACTGACTGCCTTAACCACATCTTCTGGCAATGCATTCCAGAGCTTAACTGTGCATTGAGGGGCGGATTTTAAGAGCCCTGCTCACGTAAATCCGCCTGGATTTACGCGAGCAGGGCCTGCGCGCCGGTGCGCCTATTTTACATAGGCCTGCCGGCGTGCTCAGAGCCCCGGGACTCGCGTAAGTCCCGGGGTTTTCCGAAGGGGGCATGTCGGGGGCGGGGCCGATCGGCGCGGCGTTTTCGGGGCAGGTCGCAGAGTTTCGGGGGCGGGCCCGGGGGCGTGGTTTCGGCCAGGGGCGGTCCGGGGGCGTGGCCGTGCCCTCCGGAACCGCCCCCGGGTTGCATCTAGGCGCGCCAGCAGCCCGCTGGTGCGCGGGGATTTACTTCTCCCTCTGGGAGGCGTAAATCCCCCAACAAAGGTAGGGGGGGGTTTAGACAGGGCCGGGGGGGTGGGTTAGGTAGAGGAAGGGAGGGGAAGGTGAGGGGAGGGCGTTAGCGAATTCCCTCCGAGGCCGCTCCGATTTCGGAGCGGCCTCGGAGGGAACGGAGGTAGGCTGCGCGGCTCGGTGTGCGCCGGCTACACAAAATCGGTAGCCTTGCGCCCGCCGATCCAGGATTTTAGCAGATACGCGCGGCTCCGCGCGTATCTACTAAAATCCAGCGTACTTTTGTTTGCGCCTGATGCGCCTACAAAAGTACGCGAGGGCGCCCTGTATGAAAATCTACCCCTGAGCGAAAAGGAATTTTCTCCCATTTGTTTTAAATGTGTTAGTTGCTAATTTCATGGCGTGTACCCTAGTCCTTGTCTTATCTGAAAGAGTAAATAACCGATTCATATTTAACCATTCTAGTTCTCTTGTGATTCTGAGGATCTCTATTATATCCCACCTCAGCCATCTTCTTCTCCAAGCTGAACAGCCCTAACCTCTTTAGCCTTTCCTCATAGGGGAGCTGTTCCATCCCCTTTATCATTTTGGTCGCTCTTCTCTGTACCTTCTCCAGTGTACTATATCTTTTTTGAGATGCAGCGACCAGAATTGCACACAATATTCAAGATGCAGTCTCAATATAGAGAGATACAGAAACATTATGACATTCTCCATTTTATTCATCATTCCCTTCCTAATAATTGTTAACATTCTGTTTTGCTTTTGGACCGTTGCAGCACACCAAGCCAACGATTTCAATGTATTATTATCCACTATGACGCCCAGATCTTTTTCCTGGGTGGTAACTCCTAATATGGAGTGTATAACTACAGCATGGGTTATTTTTCCCTATATGCATCATCTTTCACTTGTCCACATTAAATTTCATCTACTATTTGGATAACCAATGTTCCAGTCTTGCAGGATCCTCCTTGTGTTTTAACTACTCTGAATAATTTTGATCACCTTACTCGACATAGGCCTTTCCAGATTTTTAAAAATATATTAAAAAGCACTGGTCTAAAGTACAGATCCCTGAGCTATTCCACTGTTTACTTTTTTCCACTGTGAAAACAGACCATTGAATCCTACTCTCTGTTTCCTGTCTTTTAACCAGTTTGTAATCCACAAAAGGACATTGCCTCCTATCCCATGACGTTTTAGTTTTCTTAGAAGCCTCTCATGAGTGACTTTGTCGAATGCCTTCTGAAAATTCAAATAGACCACATCTACCAGTTCATCTTTATCCACATGTTTATTAACCCCCTTCAAAAAAAATGCAGCAGATTTGTGAGGCAGGACATGGAATTAAGAATACACTGGGGCTGAGGATGGGCAAACATTTTAACAATAAACAGATTGACCCTGGGGTATAGTGTTTGCCCATCCTCAGCCCCAGTGCCCTATGCGCATCTAGCCTGCCATAATTCAAATGTCTTTATTGTTAAAGTAGTGTGACCAGATATCGTACAGACGTAGAACACATGCTTTCTGACCACTGAAGTTACTATTCTAGGTGCGGGGGGGGGGGGGGGGGGGAGTTGACCTTTTCAAATGTTTATGTTTTTGAAATATATTTTCAGAAACAATGAGTTAATTTGTGTCATCTGCTATTATTCATCATGGAAACACACGTGTTTTCAGTTGTGCGGGTGTAATGGATGTTTTCACTGGTTAATCTTTTTTGTTTATCAAATGTTCCAGTGGAGGCCTGTTGACATTAAGTTTGTTGGCTATCAGAGTGTCTTTATTAGGGTGTTTCCAGTAGAAACAGATGCACCAGGACAGTTCAGGACATGCTAATACTTAATTATCACCATGTGAAGTTTAATTTGAGAAAGAACCGGCACCCAGACATGCAGCTCCGAGCCTCTTTTTGACTACAATGGTTAGGAGCCGGAAGATTTGAGAGAAACCCATGGACAGCATTTTCCCAGAGTAGTGGTGTGGCTTCAGACCTGACCAGAGGGCCACAGACATGGTATTCTATTCTTTAGCCAGGCAGATTCAGGAGAAATGCCTTGAGCAGCATCAAGATCTATAGATGGTCTTTGTAGAATGGACCAAGGCCTTTGATACAATCGGCCGCTGCAGCCTGTGTAAAATCCTCTAGAAACTTAATCTCCCAGAGAAGTGTGTTTCCATCATCAGATCTTTCCACAAAGGGACGTTGGCCAAGGTTCAGGAATGTGGTGAATCCTCTGATTACTTCTCCGTCTCAAATGGCACAAAACAAGGCTATTTACTGGCATCAAGATTTTTCTCTATTGTCTTTTCCATGATGCTCCTGGATTCCTTCCAGGATATGGATCAGAGTGTTTACATCCAATTATGCCCAGGCAGAGGGTTGTTTAATCGAAGACTGCTACAGGCTCTTTCTAAAGTGGTGAAATCAGTGGGCATGGACTTGTTGCTTGTGGATTATTGTGCCCATTGAATGGAGGACATCCAGGTCATCATAGACTGGTTCATCCAGGCAGCTAGATGCTTTGGCTTCACCTTAGCCTGAAAAAAAAAATGGATGCCATGTACTAGCCAGCTGTATCTGATGCTTATGTCAAGCCTACAGCTTTTATTGAGGGTATGCAACTTAATGCAACTGACAAATTATTTTATCTCGGAAGCTGCCAACATTAACAGCGAGATTATACAATGCATTGCCAACTCAAGCTTTTCCTTTGGCAGATTCATTATTGTCAGTGGGGTGAGAGAGGGGTGAGACTGCGGTATGGATGTGAGTTCTGGATGCTGTACTGGAGACACCTCAGGCAATTCAAGCCTATCATCAGTGCTCCCTGAGATCCATCTGCAATATGGCAGATGGATCTCAGGCAGGACAGGATCTTCAACAGAGAAGTCCTTGAAAGGTGCCACATTTCCAGCATGGAGAGAATGGTGGTGAAAGCTCAGTTTTGGTGGGCAGGCCATATCATAAGGATAACGGACACCAGAATTCTCAAAGTTGTGTTCTATGGCCAACTGAAAAGTGGACACAGATCAGCAGGTAGACCATGCCTTAGGTTCAAGGACACCTCAAGCATAACCTTAAAATCTGCAACAGCTAAGAGGACATGGCCTCGGTCAGGGTCAAATAGAAACATCTGTCACTTGGCTGCCCAAAGCGGGGAAATGAAGTAAATGCAAGCATAAAAGGAGAAGAGTGAGAGAAAAAAGGTCAACTCCATAACTTCAACAACTCCAAGTTTCATCTGCTAAGTCAAGGATTGGTCTTATTTCATATCAACAGACACATCATAAACTGAGTCAAAGGGAGTAGCTGAAAACTCATACATTGTTATCAATGGGAGACTCCATTAAATAATGAATGACGCTGAAGTCTGTGTAGGCTGTGACACCTTTTAAAGTACCAATGGAAAAGATGTTATAGTACCTGAACTTTAGGATTTCCTAGGCTGCCTCCTCAGAGGAAGAAGAGGCCTATGCTACAACATCCTTTTCACTGATCCTTATAAAGGTGTCACAACCTAAAAAGACTGGGGAAAATATATTACAGCATGACACCATAAAACTCACAGCTTAGGACTGGAAATCTTTGAACTTGATGCAACATACACCAGTATTTCGTGGAATCAGAACCATAGTTTGGAATTGTTTGTAAAGGAAGAAAATCCTATACTCTGCTTGTTTGCTGCTCTTTGCAAGGTACAGCCCGGAGCATTAGGATACTTTGGTTTTCATTTTATATTTTGGTAGAAGCTGGTTAGGCTGCTCAGTACGAGCAGTGTGGAACAATGCAATACAATGTAGTCTTGACACAATGGTGTCTTTCATACAAAATAACTCACCTTTGATGTACTAATGACAGTTACAATAGTATATTGTAGTACAGCTTGGGGGAGACACAACAAAATCAACAGGGAAGGAAAACATCAAACAGCACAGAAATATAAAGCAGAATGCTGGAGAGATGATGGGATTAAGATAACATGGAGAGGATAAGGAGGAGAGGAATATTGGAGGCGAGGGAAAAGAGGTGAGCCTCCTAGAGAAGGGAAAAGGGTAAACTGGTTTAGCCTTATGTCACCAGCTCAGTGAGCCCCTAATATCTCCAGAAATGTCCATTCAACTTATTATGCACCTCTTCCCTTCCCGTTTCACTGATACTGTGGCTGCAACTATGACATCCAGAGAGAGGTTAAGGAACTGGAGTCCCCTAGAGGCTGGAGATGCAATCTCAGTCCTTCCAGCCCAGATGATCCTACGTTAACCCATAATGAACCTTGGTGCTAAAGGTATGATCACGTTGCTCTGCATTTCCTGTCCTTTCAGGCCAATTGAGAAAATGTCACATTTTAAATTTCTTCTCCTAATCATACAACAGAGCTTGTGAGCTTCTGACCTAATTGGGAAGGTAAATATATCTGAGCACAATCTCACAGACATAGCATCAAGACAGCGGACGTGTTCTAGATAAAATTTGCCTGCCTCCAGCCGGTATGTTTTGGAGTGGGGACCCCAGAATACAGAGTAACGATATGCAGGTACTATAATCCTGTGGGAGGAGGATCTGTTCATTCCACCACAGTTCATTTAGAAGGCCAGATCTCGTTTAACGTAAATTTTCCAGAAATGCTAACGCTTGTGAAAATCCAGACTCAGGAAAGGGCGGGAAGGTCTGATAGTCATTTAACTAGCAAGGTAATCATAGACATTATTTACCTTCAAAGAAATTAGCTCCTGTAATTAGAGACAGCATTTATAATCAATTACTTCAAAGCACTGCATGCTACTGTCTGACTGGGAGAAAGGACTGGAAGGGAAACAACCTAGATAAACAAATGCATTCTTCTTTGGTGGTGTGCCCAGCACTACAGCAGAATGAGAATCCTTTCCTGAGGAAAAGAGAGTGATTCCTTTACACCTGCAGAGATAAGACACTGGTCAGGGCTCTCTTGTGATGCACCATGTACCCTCTGGCTGCTGAGTTACAGAGGGACCCTCTTGCTGGAACTCTGCAAAGTGTTATCAGAGGATGATAGTGACAGAGACATCATGACCGCTTCCAGCAGCTGGAGGGTCTAGAGGAAGACTCATTCAGAAGTGAGAAGGAGCTTGCTTTGACATGAAACAGTATCCTCCACTTTGTAATGGTGTTTCAAGAAGCTATGATTTGCTGCTGGCTTTCCTCAGACAGAGAATAAAAAAGGCGGGGGCCGGGGGGAAATTCATTCTTTGGGGATTTTCCTGGTTATATTTATGATGTTAAGGTTACACAATCCAGGAAGAATTCAAAGGTCTTCTGCACACAGACTAAGTTGGACTCGAAAAACATGATTCCTAGTCTTGATGCTCTAATGCTTTCCCACTGCACTGAGGTTTGCTAGCAGGAGGTCAATGACTGTGAAACTAATGAGGGGATGGAAGAACTGAGCAGCTCTCGGTGCTGCAGCCCTAAATATGGACTTGTATTTCTCCTTGAGCGGTTGGGGGTTGGTATTTGGCCTAGCAGAGAAAGTGGACTGTGGCTGTGATGATCCACTCTGTCTATGTATTGCATGACAAAAGGACTGTCTGCAGACAGGGTCATTGGGCAAGCAACTGCTTTGGATGCCAAGACAGGGGGGCGCCATGCTGCTCTTTTGAATCAATGCAAGTTCAAAAAGGATGGGGTACACTAAAACCACCCTTGCCCTAGGCACTGTTTTCTACAGCGACTACTCTGTCTGGACAAAGGACAGGTGGCATTTACATTTACTTCCTGACCTGTCCTGCGGCGTGCATGTGCAGTGCTGCAGCCATTGCATGGAGTTGTATTTTGCGTCCTGAAGGCATCTTCTTGCCAGTGGACAGATTTCTTCCCAGTACAGTCCTGTGCACCTGAAAGATGCTGCTAAATTGGAGATTATTCGTTTAAATAAAAAAATCTATTCTGCTTGCCTGAAAAGATCATGTGCTGACCAGTGTGATTACATCCCATCATCACTAAAGGCATCATTTTACCTAGCTAATGGCAAGGCATCTTTAACCTTGCTTGATGACTTCACAAAGCTGCATTTAAACTGAAACAATTTAGCAAAAATAAAAAAATAAAAAATTACGTACAGTATTTATTTATTTATTTAAAATTATCTTTATCATGGGAAAGATTTAGTCTACAAAATTTTAAGAATTAGTATTTTCTAAGTACATTAAGACAATCACGGTGTGCACATGGAACTTGTCCTTATCTAGTGATGTAATCACCTCCAGGGATGGTAATATCTTTTCTCCGGACTGCCCCCTCCCCCATGCCTTTTCTCTTTACAGAGTTTCTAAAGGGATTTTCCTGGGCAGACTCCCCTATTAGAAGTAGACGCAAGCTTCTACAAAACGCGTCCTTTCAACCAGATTAAAATGAGGCGTTCCTGACGGGGGTGGGGTGGGGTGCGTACGTAATCTGATGCTAGTCTCTAGCCTAGAACATGTTATGTGATGTTTGCATACTGCTTTCCTTGATCAAAGTCCAATCCAAAGCAGTTTACAACAGAAATAATACAACAAATTCATTATAATACATCAATAAAAATACATTCATCTACTCTATGTAAAAAGCTATCTATGAAATACTAATCTGCTAATTTTTAATGCATAATAAACTCATACAAATTACAATAAAAGGAAGTGTGGCTGCGTGTGAACCTATTTGAATACAAGAAAATAAAGGTTAACAAATAAAAACAAAACACATAAGGTGATGATATCTTTTTATTGGACTAACTTAATACATTTCATGGACAGTTTTCGGACTAACACTCCCTTCCTCAGGTCAGAATAGAATGAGCAAAATGTGATGTGGCTGGCTCAGGTGAACTCAGAGTGAGTTGTGTAATACAGTCCTGCTACTCCCATACTCTTTCTCCTCCTCAATCCATCTCCACCGATTTCTCTCTTACCTCCTCCCACATCCACCTCTTCCACAAGTTAGCTTCCACCATGCTGTCATTATTCCCCCCCCCCCCCCCCCCCATCACTACTACTGCTAGTACTAGTACAATTACTATTATTTATCAGTTCGAAATGGAGCCACTCTTAGAACAGGGGCCAGCATCGGCTCCTGGGCCTTGCTGTGAAGAACACTGCTTTGCTCTATTTGTAGTCTTGGTGAGTGCTGCCGTGCTATTAATGTTTTTTTCACCCTTGCATTTTTGCATGAAGGGTGGCTATTGTTCCTTATTAATTATTTTTGTTATTTTGCACAGTTGTTTGTTTTTTTATTATTATACTTTTTTTTTAATTTTGGATTTCTGTTCTACCTTTTGTGCCTAAGCAGCCACTCCAAAGCAGATTACAAACAAGGGAAGATGAGTTACATTCAGGCCGATACAGTAAAAATTGTGGGAAAGCGGGCGAACGACCACTAGGGACACTAGCGCATCCCTAGCGCCTCTTTTTGGACAGGAGCGGCGGCTGTCAGCGAGTTTGACAGCCAACGCTCAATTTTGCCGGCGTCGGTTCTCAAACCCGCTGACAGCACGGGTTCGGAAACCGGGCGCCGGCAAAATTGAGCATCTGGTTTTCAAGCCGCGGACCGATTTAAAATTTTTTTTTAATTTTATTTTTAACTTTTGGGACCTCCGACTTAATATCGCCATGATATTCCCGATGCCGGCAGAAATTAACGCCTACCTTTGGGTAGGCGCTAATTTCTGAAAGTAAAATGTGCGGCTTGGCTGCACATTTTACTTACTGAATCGCGCGGGAATAACTAATAGGGCCATCAACATGCATTTGCATGTTGCGGGCGCTATTAGTTTCGGGGCGGGGGGGGGGGTTGGACGTGCGTTTTCGACGGCTATTACCCCTTACTGAATAAGGGGTAAAGCTAGCGCGTCGAAAACGCGCGTCCACACGGGTTAACAATGCACTCCGCCGAAGCGCACTGTACTGTATCGGCCTGAATGTCATTATAAAGAGAACTGAGGAATACATTATGATTTACTCTATGTAGGATGATCCTATCTTTGTATTCCTGTATGCTTTTATTAATCATTTTGTTATTGTTGTGTTATGTTGATATTATTAAAACATTGCATAAAGTGTTTCTATTGTACTTCTTATATTTCTTATTACTAAACTTGGTGTTCTGCATTGAACGGATTTTTAACCCTTGGACAGGTGGATAACTTACATTAAATAAAATTCACTCTAGGCAGTGCTGCACTGGATCGCTAGTTCTGTGTACACCAAACATCTAGCAGAGATGTCTGAATCTTTGCAAAAAGAAAAAAACTCGGTTCAACAGACATTCACTGGTTTTTCAAAATCTACCAGATTTCACTTCCAATATTCAGTTGAACTATTTGGTAAATCTACAAGATTTGATGAAAGTTTCGGCAGCTCCTGCAATCACTGATGCTATAACAGGGGGCCATCTCCAGGAAGCATCTGTGAGGAAAGAGAATGATTGGCCATCTTGTAGTTTGTGCGCGCTGCAGGGCTGTTAGTCGCTTTTTTTTCTTTTTTTTTGTGTCCAGCAGTTTCCTCTTGTTCTTTTGAGCTTCCGGATCAGTTAGGACTGGCCCTCATTGGGTTAGGGGGATCATGAGCCTTACTCTCAGCTGTCCAGGGGTATTCCCCTATTCTGGGGTCCTCCCAATCCAGCTCGGCCATTGCAGTGAAGACCTTAAGCCAGGGGCCACAAACCATGCCTCCTTCCAGAGCCGGGCTAACACGGACCCGAAGGGCGCCCTCTGCAGCATCCCCAAGCCCTGGCTGACTGGGGAACAGGAACTGGACCCATGATCTCCGCAGGGGGTGAAAAGCAAGGGGAGGGGGCTGGTAGAGATTCCCAACCCCCCACCCCCGCTGCCAGGCAAACCCCACCTCTTGCACCCAGCCCCCAGGGCCCCGTCTCTGCCGCCGCACTAAAAACAATTCCATGTCATTTCCTTTTTCATTTCTCTGGTTTTTTTTTTTTTTGAGGGGGGGCAAGGTTTTTCATTTGATGTTTCTTTCTGTTTCTTTTGTTTATTTGAAATGAAATAAATATCAAAAGGAGCAGTGAAAAAAATTTTAAAAAACAAACAAAAGGAAAGTAAGAGGCTGAAGTTCTCCACTCCCCCATTGAAACAAAAGTCAGCTCGGCCGACGCTTAAAAACTGAATCTCCTGGTCTTCTCCTATTCCCCAGCCCCCACGAGGCCTCTTACCCTTGCTGTAGGGTCTCCTGGGTCCTGCTCGGTTCTGATTTGAAAGTGGCATCGGCTGGCACCATTTTCTTGTACAACGCAAGGACATTGGGCCTCGGGGCCAGCCGGCGCCATTTTGAAATTGGGATCGGGCAGGACCGGGAATCACTCTTGCGAGATTTTTTGTGGGGCAGTGACTCCGTCATTCTGACCATTAAAAGAATTGCTTTAGCAATAAGGCTGTTTTATTAACTGCCAAAGCTAGAGAGGCCACATTCCCGCTTTCTGACCATGAGACCTGCTGGCCTGTATTATTCAGCCTTCTCCAGCTGCCTCCTTCATTCAGTCCAACTGCCTTCCTTTGCCTTCCCTTTGGCTGAGGAGCTGCTCCTCTTTGATGGATACCTGGCGCTGAAGAGTGAACGCAGCTCTCCTCCCGCAGCAGTGTCCGCCCACGGAAGGGCGGCAGGTGGTGCCAGAAGTAGTGCAGAATAATATTGTCCTTAGAAGGATGAAACAACGTCACTTCCTTTGCTGGGCTGCTGCATACCTCTCACTCGGTTCCTCATCTTTGGGGTCCTTTTGGGACGTCCTGAAACCCATCCCCCTCACTGCTGCATTTTTTTGGGCCACAGTTTTGAAATGGCACCTCTTTTGGCCAATGCTTTGACTTCCTGCGACCAGTGGAAGGGAACATATTCTGCCAGAAAATCTTCTACAGAGCGCACAGTAGGATCTTTGCCTGAGCCTTACATTGAAATATTCACCTAGACAATATATTTTTGTATGTGTGGAGCTTCCCTCCCCCTCCAGAGGATGTGGTTAGTGCAGATAGTGTAGCTGGGTTCAAAAAAGGTTTGGATAAGTTCTTGGAGGAGAAGTCCATTAACGGCTATTAATCAAGTTTACTTAGGGAATAGCCACTGCTATTAATTGCATCAGTAGCATGGGATCTTCTTAGTGTTTGGGTAATTGCCTGGTTCTTGTGGCCTGGTTTGGCCTCTGTTGGAAACAGGATGCTGGGCTTGATGGACCCTTGCTCTGACCCAGCATGGCAAGTTCTTATGTTTGTCTTATAAAATGCACTCTTTTAAAATTGGGCACACTCTCACTGACGTGCAAAACTTTTATGTTGGTTCTAGCCCCCAAAAAATGCAAGATTTGTTGTGTTAGAGTGGGAAACTGTTATTTTTTGCTTCTGAAATAAAATATCGAAGTTTCCTGCTTTTATGGTAAGTCAGCAGAGGATGTCCATTTCCGGCAGCAGTTAGAAACTAAATAATGAACTTATTATATATATATATTTTTTTTTACTTTTAGATTTGTTAAAGTGTAGTTTATTAAAGATTGTTAAATGTTTTACATGTTACTCAGATTCCACATGAGGGTTGGAACTAAATATATATGAATCAGTTAGAGGCAGGGCTGGTGCTTTCATTAGGCAAAGTAGGCAGTTGCCTAGAGCAGCAAACTTTTGGGGGGCAGCAAAATCCTGCCAACCCGAGGCCAAGAAGGGGTGCTGTGCTGATGTCAGTACTGCCAAAGAAGGGAGAGCTGTGCGGGAACTACTTTTGTCAGCAGAAGGATGCTACTGCCAACAGGTATATTAAGGGAGGTGGTGCATGAGTGAAGGGTCACCTAGGGTGCCAAATACTCTCGCATCGGCCCTGGTTAGAGGATGAATTTATGGGCATTTTTTTTTTGGGGGGGGGGGAGCGTTTCTATTTAAAGCATTGCATCAGTGCTTTATTCTGTACAGAAATTTAAATGATGATGCATGAAACAAACCTGCTCATAAAAGAAATGGAACAATTTGAGTTATGTTGATTGCTCCCATGGATTTAATTGTGTAGTATAAGATTAAAGAATCAGCTTTGGAAAAGGGATGTGCTGTCATGTCAAAATGACATGAAAGCATCAACAGTGCTTGTAATATTGTTTGTGACTTTTCCCATCCAAAAGAACTCAAAAATTTAAAGAAATATTGTTCATAATGTTTTAGCGTGCACTAAAACATTTCAATGTATGCCATTCCCAAAATTTAGTAAAGTATGATGAGCACTGTAAAAATATCCATGCATTGTAAAAATGCAGCGTGCGCCAACACAAAGCGAATGATATATACAAGAAAATAGCACAGAACTGAAATGACATGCCAAAATGTCCCAAAACAGCATTTTATTCCATGCACACCCCTCTGTTGAAACTATTTCAGAATTCCTCAATGATACATTAAGATACGTCTATGACACAGAGTGGGGAAATCAGGATTTGAAGGTCGTCATGCTAAGAGCTGCACAGGCACTAAACTCAGAGATTGGATTCTTTCTCCTAGGTTCTAGTACAGCCGAAGATTTTGTTCGTTACTAATGAGATTCTGAAAATGTCCATCTGCTGAGACACAGCCAACAAAACTTTCCAGCTCAGATCTGCCCAGTTTACCAATTAAAGTGCCTTTTAGACTGCTCAGTTTCTGCACTGTGGCAACATATATCTGTCTGTGCGAGGACTTTATAGATTCAAAAGTGATTTGAAATGGTGAACTGGGCAGATCTGAGCTGTGATGTCTCTGAGCAGCCAGATACAGCTCTTATCTGTTCCAGCTGCTGTGAGTTCAAGGACCTCACTTAAATCCTAAGGCAGAAAGTCAAGTCCACTGAACCAAGTTCTTATTAATGAAACACAATGGCTGCAATGCTAGAAGCGCGCCCCACTGTGTGCGCATGTTAATGTTTGATTTTGCTCACATCTCCGTGCGTAGCACTTTGCTCCCAATTTAACAAGGGGTTTAGTGCACAAATAACGTGCACACAATCCTGAGTGAAATTGTGCAAATCCCATGTTAATCAAGGCATTGGCTGTTACTCCCCAGTGCAGAGGGGTGCATGGGCTTAATGCAGGTTTTCTTATAGCTGGGAATTTAACTCCTGGTCAGAGGTATAGTAAAGTTTCTGGGGCCAGTGTTAGTCAGTGATGGAGCTGAACTTTGACTTGATGGTGAAGTGCCTGTACTCAGCATTTATGTGCATAAAACCCAATCAGGTGAAGTTGCACATGTAAAAGTAACATACTATCATAGCAATTTACAAAAGTCATTTATCTGTGCTGAGTGCACTAAACACAGGCAAAACCTATTGACAATTCAATGGCATATATTGAAGCAATTTTCAGAAGCCCACTTACTTGAGTAAAGGGCATTTACACGTGTAAAACCCAGTTTTAATTGTGTAAATGCTTTTGAAAATCAGGCCCAATTTGTGCACTAATCATGTTTTTTGTGCAGACATGGTCGAAAGCATAAATCTTTTATGTTCTCTAAACATAAATGTTTTTATGTTCTCTAAGCATGGCACATCTTCGGGGTTATGCAGTTTTTTTTTTAACTCCCAGTGCATTAGCATAATATTAGCTTAACTGCATTGGGAGGCATTTTCTTTTGAGCTATGAAGTTCAGAAAGAATTCAGTCCCTTTTTGTGTCTGGTACCAGATGTCCAATATATAGGGGCATCTATTTTCCTGTAGAGAGCGAATGCAAGGCACCTAAAGATGAAATGCAACAGAAATGGATCTTTAATAGAATGGCCCTGTCAAGCACCAATGCTTCCAAGCAGAGATGGTGGATCCGGGGGAACCTGCAGCTTCAGTTCGCTAAGTTGTTGCTTTTCGGAGAATTCCGTGTTTTAGTCTCCTTGTGTGGCACAGAAATGCTCCGCAGCCGGTCTGTAAGGTTACATTTGTTATCGAATTGTTGTGTAACTTTGAGAACAGAGAGCCGTGACTCAGCCGTGACAGTTTGCATACAGATTGTTAAACTGCAACACAAAATTCAGTTTTAGTTTTGATGATGACAGGGTTTTCTAATGGGTTTTTTTTAACTGTTAGTCCAATAAAACGGCCTCAATGGAACTTGCTTGTTGACCTTTATTTTTCCATTTTCCTTCTGTTTAACTTCGGAAGGATTTTGTTTTAACGTATTCAGTTGCAAAGAGGGCAAAACCACATTGCAGATTGGTCTAAGCTTTCCTCCGCTTGAGTTTCAAGCAGGTCCAAAGTAACCCCGCAGGCAGCAGCTGCTTGCTTTTGCAGTCCGTAACAGTTTACATTTCGGTGACAGTAACTTCTGCGGCACCGTCCCCTGGATCCTCCTTCTCCAGGGGCGGAGGATGTGAGGGGGTGGATGCAGTGGCCTCTTGCGCCCCCTAGTGAAGCAAGGCATCCTTGCAGGTGGTACATGAGCTGCTGTGCTGATGCCCCCAGCCGCCTTCCAGCCATAGACTAATCGCTGTATGATTTACAGGACCGACTGCAGCCTCCGCCCACCCCCACCCCCTCCCCGATTTTAGTGTAGAACAAAATGTATAGCTGCAGCCTGACTCCTCCTGGGAAGCTTCGAGGAAGGTGCAACTTGCATTGCCTTTTGCTGTTAAACAAGCAGGAAGGTGGCTGCAGCTATCACACCACGGATCTTTCATTCATATTAAAAGTATGGGCTGGATTTAAAGTACCCGAAATGCCAAAACGTGTATTATTGAGAAGGTAAGAACTCAAAGCATGTCTCTTTTCTCAGTGATAGGGTAGCAGGAGAAGTTTTACTGCAGGATACCCGCTCTATCTGCTTGCACACCTGTGCCCGTTCCTAAAACCTAGATGAGATATTGTTGCTCAGAGTTGTAGAGCTGAATGCAGTAAAACAGATCCCGGGTGCTCCAGCCTCGCTAGATTTTTAATGTAATGCTGGACCTTAATAACGAGGATGTTGCACGGCAGCTGATTGTCTCCACGAAGTGAAACCCTCTCACAGAAAACGAATCTAGAAAGAATTAGCCTTCAAAATGTGACTGTAATGGACTTGTTCAGCTTTTATTTCCCACTGAAGCAATGACACTAGAAAAACCTTCCTAAGAAGGTGCTCGGTGTATTCTTGAAGGGATCCGTATGAGTGATTGGAATATGATTCGCAATGTATAATTGATTTGTTGCTATTTTATTTGAACTTTGATGTGTCTGCTACAAATGATACTCACAAAAAGGATCCTTCTAGCAGATCCATAAATGTTTGGGGGCATTTGCATGCTCTTGTCTTTGATTGCAATAACTTCAAGGATTGCGATTTAAAATAGTAAAGACCACATGTAGCATTTCTGTTATTATTATTATTATTTTATTTGTATTCTGCTTTTCATGCACTTCAAAGCAGATTACAAATTCTTTGCAAGAAAAGAACTCAGTTTAAAAGAATGCTTTGATGTATTTCGTTGCAGGAACTCTTGGGTTTTGCTGTTTCATCTCTCCGTTCCTATTGGCTTTTAGGGGGTAGGAGGTGATCCGAGAGAGGGGCTGGGTAGGGAAACCCTTCTCCTGTTGTTTCTCATCTTCGGAGGACCCAGAAAAAGAGAGAGAGAGAGAGAGAGAGAGAGAGAGAGCTGAAAGTAAGCCACGACGGGATTGACGAAGGAAGAAAAGAAATGGAAAATCTAAAATAAAGGAAAGATTCCGAGATGAAAAGGAGCAAAGCAACATCATCATAGAACTGTCTTTCAAGTAAGAAAAAACCTTAAAAGAAAAGAAAATGATCTCTCCAGAGCAACACTATAGGAAGTGCGTTTAGAAAGCAGGCAGCCCATATTCAGTCCACCTTGGAGGGCAGAGAAGGGGAGACATGGAGAGCTTGTGTGCCCAGGAGGATGAGTGCTGGGGGCTTTTTGCTAACAGCTCGCTCAGGAACTCCACTCTGGAGTACAGGGCTGCAGGCGCCAACAACAGCAGGGATCCCCTGAAGAGGAATGAGGACATAGCCAAGATTGAGGTGACCGTGCTGTCCCTCATCCTCTTCCTAGCCCTGACTGGCAACCTGTGCGTGCTGCTGGCGATCCACATCAACAGGAACAAACACTCCCGCATGTATTTCTTCATGAAGCATCTCAGCATTGCTGACCTCATGGTGGCCATCTTCCAGGTGCTGCCCCAGCTCATTTGGGACATCACCTTCCGGTTTTACGGACCGGACATCCTTTGCCGAGTGGTGAAGTACCTGCAGGTGGTGGGGATGTTCGCATCCACCTACATGCTGCTCCTAATGTCCCTGGACAGGTGCTTGGCCATCTGTCAGCCGCTCAGGTCTTTGCACCGGCGCTCAGACCGAGCTTATGTGATCCTCACCTGGCTGCTGAGTTTCTTCGTAAGCATCCCGCAGGTGCACATCTTCTACCTGAAGGAGGTGAGCGACGGGGTGTACGACTGCTGGGCAGAGTTCATCCAGCCCTGGGGGCTGAAGGCGTACGTTACCTGGATCACCCTTACCGTCTACATCGTCCCGGTGCTGATCCTGAGCGTCTGCTACGGCTTGATCAGCTTCAAAATCTGGCAAAACATCAAACTGAAGACGGTGTGCGAGACCAACATGAAGCTGACGGCCACCTCCACCCGCAAAACTGCCCTGTCCCGGGTCAGCAGCGTGAAACTCATTTCCCAAGCCAAGATCCGGACCGTCAAAATGACTTTCATCATAGTGATAGCCTACGTCGTCTGCTGGACGCCTTTCTTCTTTGTGCAGATGTGGTCTGTCTGGGACAAAAATGCTCCAAAAGAAAGTAAGTGTTCTGCTCTTTACTAATTCATGCGTATTGATTGATAAGTACTGCGGCGTACAGCTGCTCCTGTACCCGATTATCTAATTTTGGCAAGTTTTGTGCGGGCAGCAGCCCCTAACCTGAGGTGCTATGATAATGAAAGCGCTATATACTGGGGACGCCAGAGCGGGGATAAGAGCTGGAACAGTGCTGGGTGCTTTCTCTCTCCATCCGGCCACAGATCCTTTGCTTTTCTGTTTATTACTTCTTTGCTGATATGTGCTTAGCACGTGCTGTTTGCTTACCATGAGCTGACGTGCGCTAAGCAGGTTTGCGCCACTGCTGCTTGTGCTGGGATTTGCCAAGTGTCAGCTACAGAAAGCAGCGTGCAGGGGGGGGGGGGCAGAAGAGAGGATGCTGCAGAGGGACCGGTACCAGGAGAAGAGAAGAAAGGCTTGGGGAGGAGAGGGAGCCCTGGGAATGCCTTGAAGTCACTGGCAGAGAAGCACGCAGCAGACCTGGTTTCTAATTTTGCAAGTCTTTTTTGCTACCTGGTGCTCTCCTTACTTTACATTCTTCCTAGTTAGAGCTAAACTCTGGGCAATCCCCTTCCATCGCAGCATTAAAGAGGTCCCTATGGTGGTGGCTCTGCTTAGCAGCCAGGGGTGCAGGTGGACCCGTTTTTTGGTCCTTTCTTATTCCCTCCTCCTTGCCTTCTTAAACCTCTGGCTTCCCAGATGTTCGGCTATGAGCGGTGCCTCTCATCCAAGCTCTCCCTTTCCGAATGCAGCTCCATCCCTCAGTGGACCCGGCAGGTGGCCATCACCGAGTGGGTCTGCGAGCACTGGGCCAAGCGCAGGGCTGTGCCCCCATTTTCAGACCTCTGGGTCCAGTGGTACCAGACCAGCGGGAACCTGAACCTGAAACAACAGCAGCAGGAGCCTTCAACTGGTCGGGCTGCCGCCTCTGTGTGAATTTTAACCCATAGAGAGACTCGGTCTCTTGCACTGAGACTGCAGTGGCAGTTCCTCAGCGGACATTAATGAATTGAGCAGTAGCCCCCAGCGCGCATGGGGCTCGTTCATCGCACGTTCCCCTTCTCAGGGTAGGTGCACTGCTTTTTTTTTTTTCTTTCCAACAGGGGATGATGGATGGGTCTGGCAGCAGCTGGAGAGGGTGCGTCAAGGCAGGACGCGACTTGTTTAATAGTTTCTTGTGAATTCATTTTCTAGCAGTGCAAGTGCCATCGTCCCTCCCAACTGCGTATTCACCTTACACATTCTTTTTTTTTTTTTAATGTAAATCACCTCGCGCTCTTTTGTAGGCGATAACTAAAACGCAAAGAAATTAACAGTGATGCTTCATTAACTGGATCCTAGAAAAGTGACCAAGAAACACAGGCACCCACAATATTCACCCCGAATAGCAGTCATTGGTTAGACACAATATAAATGACGATTTCAGAGTTTAATACCGATGTAACAGCAAGAGCTCCCAGGAGCTGTTTGCGCCCCTATCACTCAGAAGGAATTCCCTCAGCCTGCACGGAAACACTAGCGCAGTTCCCCGCCACATGTTGTATACGTTACTGTGCTCTGCTGCCTTCGTAGCCCACAAACTTTTATTTATTTAGTTTCAAATATTTATATTCCGCCTATAATAATAAACAAATCATGTTAACTAGAGGAATTCCCCTCCCCGCTCCTGGATCCTCCTGGTTTCTGTTCCATTTTCACCCCTATGTATTGTTGTTCCCCTAACTCCTGTACTGTAACATTAGAGGACTTCTTCCATGTCCCTGTAATATCCTGGGCTCTGCTTTCCTCTCTCCCAGATACTCTGTGTCCCTGTAGCTCCCTCACTCCTGTACTGCAACACTAGAGCAGGGGTGGGCAAACATTTTTTTTTAACTGGGGCACATTACTTGTTCCCATTTGTATCAGGGGCAGGGGGGGGGGGTTCCCTTTAGAGTTTCATGAATTAGGGGAGGGGTCCCCCCTAAGGCTTAGACTCTTCAGGCCCACTTAAAGCTCATTCTCTCCCTTATATACCTCTTTCCCTCTCTCTCACTTACACACACACTCTCTCTGTCACTCACATACCTCTTTCCCTCTCTCTCACTTACACACACACACACACACACACACACTCTGTCACTCACATATCCACAAATCTCTTTCCCTCTCTCTCACTTACACACACACTCTCTCTGTCACTCACATACCTCTTTCCCTCTCTCTCACTTACACACACACACACACACACACACACACACTCTGTCACTCACATACCTCTTTCCCTCTCTCTCACTTACACACACACTCTGTCACTCACATACCTCTTTCCCTCTCTCTCACACACACACACTCTCTCTGTCACTCACATACCTCTTTCCCTCTCTCTCACTTACACACACACACACACACACACACTCTGTCACTCACATATCCACATATCTCTTTCCCTCTCTCTCACTTACACACACACTCTGTCACTCACATACCTCTTTCCCTCTCTCTCACTTACACACACACACACACACACACACACACACACACACTCTGTCACTCACATACCTCTTTCCCTCTCTCTCACTTACACACACACACACACACACACTCTGTCACTCACATACCTCTTTCCCTCTCTCTCACTTACACACACACACACACACACATACACTCTGTCACTCACATATCCACATATCTCTTTCCCTCTCTCTCACTTACATACACACTCTGTCACTCACATACCTCTTTCCCTCTCTCTCACTTACACACACACACACACACACACACACACTCTGTCACTCACATATCCACATATCTCTTTCCCTCTCTCTCACTTACACACACACTCTCTCTGTCACTCACATACCTCTTTCCCTCTCTCTCACTTACACACACACACACACACACACACACACACACTCTGTCACTCACATACCTCTTTCCCTCTCTCTCACACACACACTCTCTCTGTCACTCACATACCTCTTTCCCTCTCTCGCACTTACACACACACACACACACACACTCTGTCACTCACATACCTCTTTCCCTCTCTCTCACTTACACACACACTCTGTCACTCACATACCTCTTTCCCTCTCTCTCACACACACACACTCTCTCTGTCACTCACATACCTCTTTCCCTCTCTCTCACTTACACACACACACACACACACACACACACACACTCTGTCACTCACATATCTACATATCTCTTTCCCTCTCTCTCACTTACACACACACTCTGTCACTGACATACCTCTTTCCCTCTCTCTCACTTACACACACACACACACACACACATACTCTGTCACTCACATACCTCTTTCCCTCTCTCTCACACACACACTCTCTCTGTCACTCACATACCCCTTTCCCTCTCTCTCTCTCTCTCTCTCACACACACACACACACACACACACACTCTGTCACTCACATACTTCTTTCCCTCTTTCACATGTTGTCTCCCTCCAACACTTCTCTCCCTCTCTCTCTCTCTCTCTCACACACACACACACACACACACACTTCTCCCCCTTTCTCTCATATGATCTCTCTTTCTCTCTCACCTACATACCTCTCTCATGCTCGCTTCTGCTACAAGTCGAAAAAGAACTTAATGAGCTTTGGCAAAGTAATTTTACTCTCTATGCCATTTTTCTCTGCACCTTAGACCTTTCCTCGACTTATGTAGCACATATCAGTTCTGTTGCCCTCCCCCACACCCTACCTCCTCAGTACATCTCTGAATTTTTCCATGATAGGGGAGGGAGAAGTGGATGGAACATTTGCACTGATCCACATCCCTGGGTGACCACCTCCCATCTGTCTACTCTTTGCTTCTCGTCTTGCAGCAAGCCCGAGCTCCACTGGATGGTCTGCACTGAAGGCCTAACCTGGGGAGGCAGAAGCAGAATCTCTCTGCCCCTGCTGCCGGGAGGGCCAGAACTGCTCTTTGCTCACTGGACACCCGAACATGCCCATACGGTTGGGTGGATAGGCGGTGCACTCACTCCAAGATACAGCCATGTTGGAGTGGGATAGGGAACTCAACTCTCGTTGCTGGCTGCGCTTGTTCTCCCGCGATGTCGAACGCCTCCTTACCTGCTCCTTTTCCCTTCAGCATGATCAACTCCATTTCTTGTTGTTGCTTCCCACTCTTCGCACACTTGGAGTGAGATGAGCTGCAACTGCGAGAGTGATCCTTCTTCACTGCTACTATTTTGGCCTCCTGTTCCTACTCTATCTCCTGCCATTCTCCTGATAATCTGTGCTAGTAGCACATGCCCAGGAACAGCTATCTCTACAGGAGGCATGTGCACACACACCTGCCTTTCTCCAGCCAGTGAAATCCTTCTCCTCCTCCTCCTCTTCTGCAGCAGCGTCATGCAGGATGCCAACACATTGCTGCTGTCCTCCAGCAGCCCACCTGGGGCGCAGCTCAACATCATCAGCGATGGCCCATGTCACACACATTAGCATACCACTATGGGCCATCGCTGATGATGAGGTGCTTAGGCAGGCTGCTGGAGGACGGCAGCAGGCCGGGTTATATAGGGAGTGTGTGGGATGTAGGTGGGCTGGAAGGACAGGGGAGATGGACTGGTTTTGGCCCACCCAAGCACTAGAAGATTACTCTTGTGTCCCTGTAACCTCTTGGGCTCTGCTCCATTTCCACCCTTCTATTGTAATGCTAAAGGAGTTCCCAATGTGTCCTGGTAAACCTCCTAGGCTCTGCTTCACTCTTTACCCTATACTATAACACTAGAGGTGTTTTCCTTGGGCCCTACTCCCATCTCATCCTTATAAGGTCATGGGGAGAGGTCAGAAAACAAGAAGTGTAAGTATAGGAACTGATACAATATATGCAGCATCCCCTCCAAGGGCTTCCCAGCCTGGTCCAACACACTCTATGATCCTAGTCACTACATATCCCCCCCCCCCCCCCACACACACACACTATCTGCCATCCAGAGTTCCCAACTTTCTGCCCCTTCGCCTGACCAAGCTCCATACTAAACTCAGCTGAGCTGGTCTGAGCATTGATTTCCATATCTCAGTGGAAGGTTTACTAGGTGAACCCCTTCAGCATCAAGTCCTCTATGTATTGTCAGAAATATGTGAGCCCTTCAAGCACCTCTCCTAGGGTGGTCATCCCTTCCAGAATCCCCAGATGCTCCGAAGTCCCATATAATAAGTAGACAAGTAATAGTCCAGTGGTTTATACTGAGGTTAAATTAGCCTGTGAAAGCAGCAGCAGCACACACTGCTATCCGGTAGTAGAAGAGAATGGGGGTAATAAAAAGGGACAAAGAGAGAGAGAGAAGGTAAGAATACAAAGGAAGAGCTGAGAGTGGACAAGAGAATAACAGAGGCAGAGAAAGGCTGATGCTTACAAATTATTTTATTACAGATAAGTTCAAAGTATTTACAAATGCACAATACAGTGTCTAACAGGAATATCTTTAGCAGTTAAAAAACATTTTTATAATCAAAGTAGTATGCATTAGACATTGTATTCCAAATTATGCAAATCATTTTATACTGTGTATACATTTTATACTGTGTATACATTTACCATATCACCTTGCTACCAAACTTTAAGTCATTCATCAGGGTGGAATATTCTAAGCGTGTTCTTAACAGCTGCTGCCAGGGCCTCTCCTCCTCCTCCCTTCTATAAGATTTTAGGGGAAGCCCATGTTGCTTTGACTTATTAAAAACTGACAAGAAACCCCTTTTTCTTTTCTTTTTTAGTAAAATGTACACCAAAAATAAATAGGTTTTTTTTTCAATTTAATTGTTTATTGAATTTTAACAAATAAACATCAAAATGTACTTGAAAGGAAAGGATCATGGTGTAAGGGAACCACATAGAGTCTGAATTATTAGGGAGGACAAATGCCCACTGCAATATGGAGGGATCCAATGTAATAAAGACACATACTTCAGGAAAGAAACGTGCAAGCATTTACCATTTACTAAAACTGGATTTTTAAAAATACAACTTTATTTATTTATTTATTTATTTATTTAAAATTTTTATATACCGACATTCATCCAGGATATCATATCGGTTCACATTGTAACATAAACTGGCGCCAGGGAAAGAAAGAAAGATTTCCCCAAGACGATGAGATCTGGCTCCAAACATTTACAGTGAGAAAAGGGAGACAGACAGACGAAGAGAAATAATAGGAAGGGCAGACGGACTACTCTTATGCTTCACAAAATTCTCAGACTTTTCCAGATGTGTTGCCAGATTCCCGGTTTTTTCCCATCCCGTGGACAGAGGTGCAGAGCCAAGGGCTTAGAAGTCCCATTTTGTGTCACTGGGACATTCCTCTTCGTCCTCCTCTCTCTGTCTTGCCCATCTGCCCTCTGGCCTTTCTCCTTCCCAGGTCAGCGCTGCGTTATTGACCGGTAGAAACCCAGGCACGGCAGAGCTGCTGCCCTAGGTCAAGATAGGATTTCCTGCTCGCTAGAGTAAAGGTGCAAGGTTGACACAGTTTAGTCTGCTTGGACACTAGAAATCAGGGCCACAAAGATGTAAGGATGTGCATTCAGATGATCCAAATGTGAAAAAAAATATATACAACAAATAAGCTGATTTTCGGTTTGGTTCATTGCAACTGATTTGGAACATCGACTCTACTCATCTGGAAGTGTCTGAAAACTTTAGGATAATTCATTTAAGCAAACAGTGTGCGCTATTTGCAAAAAAGAATAATCCCAAAATGTTGAACACCGCCCCCCCCCCCAACTCCCCCTCTCCCAAAATGAAATTCAGCTGGAAACAGACAGAACCGAATTGCAAATATTTTCCTCCACACCCTTACAGATAAGTTGTAAAGTGGGACCTTGATATTGGACTAACTTACAGATAAATTATAATAGTCCAGCAAAAAGATGTCACAACTTGTGTCCACCTTTATTTCTGCTTGCTAGAAAAATCCCAATATTTCTTGTAAACACAGAGAACATGGACCAACGACGCATCCTGTATATTTACAAAATGTGAGATTTTGCAACTTTTTCTGCTCTTCCCTTTGGTTTCTTTTTAATTCTGTGCCCCCTCCCCCCCCCCCCCCCCCCAATCTGACGACTTCCTCGCTGCCTTTGCTGGTATCCATCCCTCTCCTTTAAACTTTGATGTGCCGTGCCTGGGAAAACTCCAAGCTCCCAATGTTTTCCGGGGATTACATCCAGTAGGATATTCCCTCATTCTTCCTTTCCTCCAGGTCTTAGACTCTTTTCCCAGCGGATTCCCAGCCGTGCTGCATCTTCTGCTAACAAATTGGCAGGGAAGGTTTATTGCAAAAGAGGGAACCACTGCCATTAGCAATGGTAACATGGATTAGACTTAGTTTTTGGGTACTTGCCAGGTTCTTGTAGCCTGGATTGGCCACTGTTGGAAGCAGGATGCTGGGCTTGATGGACCCTTGGTCTGACCCAGTATGGCATTTTCTTATGTTCTTAATTATTAAAGAGTTATTGTTTCTCACAGCTTCAAAGAGCGATTCTCCATCTTCTTCTGCACAGTAATAATATCTGATGCATAACACATGCAAATGTTTTAAAACCTCACTGAAAGACTTTCTAGCTGCAGTTCAAACATTGAACCAGTGCAAGCCTTTGGAAAGCAGCCTGGATACCTCGGAAGTGTGGGGAGTGACCAAGGACTGAGGTTTCCATGCCAGGGCAAGAGAAGAGGTGCACAGCTTTTGTCCGACATAAAGTAGAGAGTTCCCCTCTCTGCACTCTGTAACACACCAGCTTTCCTCAGAGAGGAATTTGACCGGTGTAATAAGCACTGAACAGAAATATCTTGGGGTTTCTTGTAAAAAAAGGAATGTGGCATATCTGGTGAATTCTTTGCGTGTACACACCCCAGAGGAATTAATGTGCCTGTGTCTGCATTGGCTATTGTGTGTCTGTACTTCCTTGTGTGCTGGTGCCCTCCCTCTGCAGCGAGGTCCCTCAGGGGTGCAGTGAGCTGGGGGGTGGGGCTCTCATTCTGGCTCACTTACCCTGGTACTGCTTTTACAGTTCAGAAGAGCAAATTGAGTGAGGAGAGGCTACAAAATACCCAAAATGTGTTCCAGGCCTACAGCTGATCAAGTCTTGTACAGACATTTGAGCTACCCCTGCACCCGAGTGGAACGAATGGCATAGAAGGAGAGGGATAGAGGGAGAACATGGCCATGTTTGAAATTATGGAAGGGGCCACGCCAGCTGTAGAAAAGCACACACAGAGGGGCCGTTGGAAAAAAATCAGCACGGAAAACGGGCGCTAATCCCATTATAGCATAGGGTGTTGTGGACGCGTGTCCAAAACGCGCATCCAACCACAGGTTAAACAGTGTGCTCGGCTGAATGCACTGTATGGCCTGCACCACAGAGTGTGTTTGGGAGAGGGCTGAGGTTAGTAGGCCAGGAAAAAAGTGGTTCAGCAGGTTTCACAGTTCCAGGCAACACTTGCAGATCAGTCATTGTGCGAGCGGAACATTTTATCAGCAAAACACTGCCGGTAAGGAGGGTGGTCAGGTGCCATGTGTTGCAAAGGACAGTTCTGCTTTTAAATTGTCCTATGTCCTGCTTAAGCACATTGTCCTGTTTGTCAATCTGGCTGCCAAGGAAAAAGAAATTCATCTGAATTTTACATTGATCGCACATGGGTAGATGGAGAATTTTAAAACGAGGTTGGAGGTGCAGATGGTTTGCTACATCATCATCCCCTTCCCCTTTCACTTTCATCTTCCTTTCTGCTCTTTCTCCTCCTTTCTCACCCCTTCTGCTCCTTCCAGGTTCCTCTCCATCTGTCCCCCACCTACCAGGCTCTTCTTTGTCTCCCCTCCTCTCCCTCAGATACCTCACTGTGTGCCACTCCCTTAAATTCATTTCTATCTCCCCTTTTAAGTTCCTTTCCATCTCCTCTTCCCTACTATCCCCAAGGCTACTCTCCGTCTCCTTCTTCTGCCAGCGTCCTCTTCATCTGCCCTGTCCTTGGATTTCCAAACCTTGGATCTCTCTGGATTTGGCCCAGAGACTCTAGATTTGCAGATTAATTTCTGGGGCTTTGGAGACAATGCTGAAATCTCTGGATGCCACACGGAGCTGGCTTATGGGTGATCACCTGGGGGCTGAGATGTAGGGGACACTGCTGCAGACATGCCAAGAAGAACAAGCTATGGCAACATGGTGATGATGTGCCCTTGGGGTTCCCACCGCCACCAGGCAGAAGACAGGAACCATAGCAGCTTGGTGGTGATGTGTCTGCAGGGTTCCCATACCCCATGGGCAGAAGAAAGGAATCATGGTGGCTGAAGGATAGGGTTGTCGCAGACCCCATCCCATGGTGGCCAAAGAAGGGTTTTGACCTTGGCTGATGAAGAGGCCCTGAGAAAGTATGTGAATGAGTACCTATGTGTGTGAGGACGAGAGAGGGGGAGCCTGTGGGGGTGGGAGTGGGAGCCTGTGAGTGTGACTGGGAGCCTGTGTGTTTGTATGTGTGTGTATGGGAGTGGGAGCTAGTGTATGTGTTTGTGTGAGACTGTGAGAGTGTGTGTGTGTGTGTGTGGGGGGGGGACAGCATGTAAGAGTGAAAGCTTGTGTGTGTGTGCGTGTGTGAGGAAGCCTGATGTGTGAGGGAGAAAGGGAAGAAGACTGAAGGAGAGAGAAAAAAACAAATAGAAAAGAGACCTTGAAAAAGGAATTAGAAAAAAGACTGACAAGGGGAAAGTGGAAAAAAGAGACTAGGACCAACCGGGAGTGAAAGGAGAGGAAAGAGAAGAGTGAGTGGGTGTGAGAGAAGGGGATGAAAAGAGAGGAAAGAGAAAGGCATGAGTGAGAGGGATGAAAAGGAAGAGAAGAGAAGGGCGAGTGGGTTAAGGGAAAGGGAAAGGGATGAAGGGTATGTGGGAAGGGAAGGGAAAGAAAGGGAGGAAAGGGAAGGGATGAGTGAGTGAGAGGGAAGAGGATGAAAAGGAAGAGAAGAGAAGGGCGAGTGGGTGAAGGGAAAGGGATGAAGGGTATGTGGGAAGGGAAGGGAAAGAAAGGGAGGAAAGGGAAGGGATGAGTGAGTGAGAGGGAAGAGGATGAAAAGGAAAAGAAGAGAAGGGGTGAGTGGGTGAAAGGGAAGGGGATGAAGGATATGTGGGAAGGGAAAGAAAGGGAAGTGATGAGTGGGTAATGGGGAAGGGGTTGAGTGAGATGGAAGGAAAGGGAAAGGGATGAGAGGGAAGGGATTGGGGTGGGAGGGAAGGGAAGCAAAGGTGTGAGTGAATGAGAAGGAAGGGAAAAGGGTAGTTGAATGAGTGAGAGGGAAGGGAAAGGGGTGGTTAAGTGAGTGAGAGTGAAGGGAAGGGGTGGTTGAGTGAATGAGAGGGAAAGGGAAGGGGTGGTTGAGTGAGTGAGAGGGAAAGGAAGGGGTGGGTGAGAGGGAAGGGAAGGGGTGGTAGAGTGAGTGAGAGGGAAGGGAAAGGGGTGGTTGAGTGAGTGAGAGGAAAAGGAAGGGAGTAGGTAAGTGAGTGAGAGATCAGTTGGAAGGGGAGGGGGCGCTATCAACAGTTTTTGCGCAAGGCATCATTTGTCCTAAAGCTGGCGCTGGTGTTGCAGCAGAAACAGAGCCCATGTGCAAATGCTGTGCAGTCAGCCAGACCCTGCTCCGCTCTGTTGCCATGCTCTCCCTCTTCCTCCCTGCCAGTGTGCCCACTCATGTGCAGTGGATGAGTTTTTCCCTGTATCGAGGCACACGCCCCACCAAGGAAGGACTGGAAGGGGACTGCAGTGCTCTGGTAAAGGCACCAGCACAGCCTCGGATACAGCCTAGAAAGTCCGAGAGAGGAGGATTGGAGAAAACTTAAGAAGCATTTGAGGCAGGAGTTAGTCCGATGCTTATTTCGATGGTTGGGGGAGGGGGGGAGGGGGAGATCAAGTCTTCAGCTACCTGGGAGAGGGTGGGTGCAGCAGTAGATGAAAAAGTGATGATGGCCATGGGGGAAGGGAGTGGCATCGGGGTCCTTGCCCCTTGGTGACCCTGGCACCAGCACTAGTGAATCTGGGCAGGGGGATCTGGGGGCAGCGTAGGCATTAGCAGGGGAAGAAGGCAGAAGACTGGAGATCTGGGGAGAGAGGGAAAGCACTGGGGATCCTTAGTTCATGATGGGCAGGAGGGAGAGGACAATCTTTTCATGTTTAGCATGGCATAGTTGCAGACATTCAACTTGCATTAAAGAAAATGAAAAAGTGAAGAGTAAAAGAATGACTGTCTGTTAGGAGTGGGAAAAGAGAAAGTTCATTGCGCTGCCCTGCCCAGCTCCATTCTTCCCCCCTAATCTACAGAAATCTCATGGTGAGCAGAACTCAAGACTTCTCGGAAATGTGCATTTCTCTCCTCTCTTCTCATTTATTTGGGCTCTTCTGTGTCTCCCTCCTCGTTTGTCCCCCCTTCTCAGATTCTTCTCGAACACCCAGTTCCTTTCTACTTTCTCCCATTGGGCTGCCGGTATATAAAATAAAGGGACCCGCTGGGGTCTTACATTGGGGAATTACATGGAGTTAATCTGCTGCTATTGGGGTTTTTTCTCAGTTTCTTGAGGCACAGTACTGAGGGCAGAGTAGCGGCATGCCAGCAGGGTGGGGACATGGTGTTTGACTGGTGTGCAGGAAGAACCGGCCCACCTAAAAAAACAAAACCCTCTTAAGGGCCCGGAAAAGGGTGAACCTTTCCCTTCTATGTGGGAACCCCGTGAGGTCATGGGGCCTTGCATAGTCTATGGCCATCTCCATGCCCAGGTCCAGAACAGGACGAAGGCTACATATTTTTCTTCAAATGCAGCTGCTACTAAAGAAAGGAAGTCCCTTGCAACAACATTTAAAGAAGATCAAAGGCAGAGCTGTATTCTGACACATACCCCGAATACAAAATATCCACAGGTAAAAGCTAAATCAGTATAAAAGACCAACCTTCTTCTGCTTCCCTTCCTCCCAGGCACAGGGGCGGATTGGCCTATCGGGGGATCGGGCATCCCCTGGTGGGCTGATCGCGCTAGTCACGCGGTCTGCCGAGCGCGGCCATTACGCAACTGCACTCTGCAGACCATGTGGTATCTCCTGGGCCAGCCTGGGTGGCGAATCCTCGGGCCGGTCTTTATCGGGAATCCGCCGCTCCCCAGGCACTCAGATTGGAGTCAGTGATGGCAGGCCAATGGTAATGGAACACACAGTAAGCATCAGGCCCGGCGTGGCTGGATGCGCATACTGTGCATTTGCAGAGGGCGGCACACCTGGCAGGGTGGAAGTGGAGTTCTCGTCTCATCCAGGCCTGGCGCCACTGGGTATACAAACCGTGCAATTGCACAGGGTGGCATACCCGGTGGGGCGGCGTCGGGAGCAGGGAGAAGCCCGTGCTGCTGCTGGTGGACCCGATCCCACCAGTGCCTGAAGAAGGAGGTCCATGGTGCCACCGATGGACCTGATCCCACCAGCGGTGGAAGAAGAAAGTCTGTGGTGCTGCCGGTGGACCCGATCCCATCGGCAGCAGAAGAAGAGGAGGCCACAGCAGAGGAAACCCATTTGGCAGCTCCTCCTCCAGTGCTGGACCCGCTATATTCAAAACTCGCAATGCTAGAACTTCCTGTATTCTCGCGAGAATACAGGAAGTGCTAGCACCATGAGTGTTGTATTTCCTCGGGGGCAGCAGAGGAAGAGGAGCTGCAGAATGGCTGCTCTCCACACTGAAGAAACAGGCTGGCAGCAGCAGCAGAGGAGGAGAAATGACCCATGAACCCTGACTGCCTGGTCTTTATGTGTGTGTGAGTGAATGGGAGGCTGCCTGTGATGTGAGTGTGTGTGTGTGTTTGTGTGTGTGCACTTGCATGCTTGGGAGTCTTCCTGGGATGAACAGTGCAGTGTGCCTGGCCCCTCTGTGGCAGGTCGTTGTGCTCCAAAGTGGCAAACTGCTGCCACCACCATTTTTAAATGTATTTATTTATCGGGTTTTATATACTGTCGTTTAGGAAACATTCCATCACAACAGTTTACAATGTACTTAAAATATAATAAAAGAATAGTAATAAAAAGAATAATCACATATTATCAGTAACAATAATTCATAAAAGTCATAAAAATAATAGAAGCTTCTAGTATAAAAGACGAAAAATCATAAAATAATCATCCTCCTGGGGTGCGCACGCGCCCGACATCATCACATTTAAAGGGTCCACAGAGGGAAAAGGCCCAAGGCGCCTTCTGATGACATCATGGACACAGGCACATAAAAGGCCTGTACTGACAGTCCATCAGCTCCTCGGCAACAGGTCTCCCTACAGCCTGGTAGCGTGAGTTGCCTCAGCATTCCTTTCTCCACGCTCTTCAGTTCCTGAGTCTTCATTCTTTAGTTTCAGCATCTTCAGTCCGTTCTTCAGTGTGCCTTGCCTTCTCGCCTTGCCCTTCGGACAGATAACCGTACTGACCATTGCCTGCTTCTTGGACCTTCCTGAATGCCGCCTGCCACTGATCATTGCTTGCTTCAGCAGAGGTCCCCACCTAAGATCTGCTGGCTCCAGCACCCAAAAGCTCAACCCGAGGGGAATGTGCGCTGGTAAAGGCGGAACTCCAGCTGGGCCTCTTCCTCCTCTGACTCTGCCTGCCGACCATGGGCCCCTGCAGGGCTCCTCCCTGCAGGCTGTGCCAACTCCACCTCAGTTCAAGGGTCCACGTTTCCATCACATCTTTTCCAACTCCTTTACCTAATCAGAACATGCAGGACATCATTCTTTTTTTCTGGGAAACATCCTGCATTAAATAATATTTCCAGATGCAAATATGAGTATCTAACTTAAAAAACAGTCCAGCATCCAACCGACTACATCCTGTAATCCCTCCTCCTTCTTTGCACTCTGCAATATTATCCTCCCTCTCTTCTCCTCTGCAGTATTTTCCTTGTCTCCTTCCTCTGCCCTCTTCTGCAATACTCCTCTCTTCCTCTTCTCCCCTCTGCAGTACTTCCCTCCATCCTTCCTCTCTCCCATTCTGCAATACTGGCCCACCCTCCCTCCTCATCCCTCTGTCCTGCTCTGCAATACTGCCCTCCCTCCTTCCTCTCTCCTTTTCTGTAGTAATGTCCCTTCCTGTTCCATCCTGCTTGCAGTTTTCCCTCCTTCCTTTGTCCCACAATGCAATACTCTCTCTCCTCTTCCCTCAGTCCTGCTCTACGAAAGTCCTCTCCCTCCTGTCTCCATCCCACTCTGCAATACTCTACCTCCCTCCCTCCCACCCATTCTGTCCTGCACTACAAATGCCCCTCCCTCCTCTAGTTCTCCCAATTGGTAATAATTTTTCTCCTTCTCTCCTGCTAATCCTGGTGGAAGTGAGCATCAGATCAGACCTTTCCATTTTGCTCTTGCACTGACAGCTCAGATGGACTTAAGTCACTGCTTCTGTGACTAGAGGGTCACCTGTGTTACCGAAATACTCTGTCACCCACAGCAAGGTCAGCAGAAGCTCCCTGGAGGGTTTCGGAAGATTATTTGGTTTAGGGTTCATGTCTTGATGGCAAAAAATAATCCCACAGTGCTAAAATCACAGAAACATGAGAGCAGAGAAAGACCAAACCATCCAGCTGTTCTGCCCATCAGAGGCCTTAGAGTAGCATAAATCAGGGAAGATAGTGCAAGAAAACCAGCCATTGTACTGGTATTCATGCAGAATAGACAGGGGAACAGCAGGATTTTCACATCTGGAATTTATCTCTACATCCAGACCTAAATGTTGATAGCAGGAATGCCTAAGGCTGCTCTGATGTGTATAACTATATGGGCCACATGTGCTAATGGGTTTCTTTTATGTTATGTCTATGGGAAAATGCTTGGTACATCCAATCCTTAATGTCTTTGGCTCACTCTCTTCATTTCTGTCTCTCACCATGCGTGCATGGTATGTGTGTATATTTATGTAAACATATGCACATACAATTTGTGCGGTTTCCTATCTTGAGCTGGATTCCTTGAAAATGTCCTCACCAGCTGAGAACAAAACGCCCTTGCAAACCAGAGGCAGACATTCCAGATCTTGCAATGAGCTACTTAGTCCCCTACTGCACAGGAGCTAGGCAAGTAAAGAGCTCTTAGCTGTTTCAGATCAGCTGAGAAATTCAGATGTAGCAAATTAGGCTCCTGGTAAAACCTGGAGCAGCTTAGGCAGTAATCTGTATTGGGAGTTTTCCTGTGCGCCGAGGAATGGTTCTATCATAAGGGAAAGTGAGGCGGCTGAAACACTCCTGTGGCAGCTGTTCAACCTTGCTGAAGACTAGAGTGAGGCTCAGCAGGGCTATATAGTGGACTCTATCTCACCATGGCCCAAACAGCAAGGTTTGATGGTGCTGTGCAGACCCCCATCTTGCCACAGCCCGAAGAATGAGGCCTGGCTGGGCCATGGTGAACCCCATCATGCTGCAGCCCAAGAACAGAGGGGAAGGCCTTTAGACAAATTGTGTGCATAAGAAAGAATGAAAGCCAATGTGTGTGTGTTCCGAGAAAGGTTCTATGCATGTGTGTGTGTGTGTGTGTGTAAGAGAGGTTGTATGAGAGAGCATGTGTGTGTTGTGAGAAGGGTGTGTGTGTTGTGAGAGTCTATATGCATGTGATAGAGAGGGTATGTAACTATGTATGTGTATGTTGTGAGAGAGCCTGAATGTATGTGTGAGAGAGAGGATGTATGAGAGAGGCTGTGTGCATGTGTGTATGTGTGTGTGTGCGTGCATTTGTATGTTGTGAAAGAACTTGTATGCATGCGCGTGAGAGAGGGTATATGAGAGCCTGTATACATGTGTGTGTGTGTGAGAGCTTGTGTGCATGTGTGTGTGTGACAGAGGTTGTGAGTGAGAGCCTGTATATGTGTGTATGTGTTTTAGAGAGATAATGTGACTGCATGAATGTGTGTGTGTGTGAGAGAGCGAGCCTGTTTGCATGTGTGAGTATGAATGTGTGTGTCTGTGAGGGACAGAGAAGGAGTGTGTGGTGTGTGAGAGCATGGGTGTGTGTATGAGAGAGGGAGTGTTATAAAATTTGTCTGTATAACAGAAAGGATTAAATTTGTGTAGCTCCCTTCCCCCAATCCATGATAATTTTAGGGTGACTGGAAATAAAAAGATACCAGGTATGGAGAGTGGAGACGTTTTTGGTTTTTTTTTTAGTTTTAATTATTCAGTGTTATTTGATGGGTCTATTGTTTTGAAATATTTTATTGCTTTTTTAGATCTTTTTTAGATCTTTTTTAACATTTTGAGTTTCATTATTGAATGATGTTCTGTTTATCAGCTGTTTTGAAACATTTATTCTTTCTATTAGTATAGTTTTACTATTATGTTTGTTGTTTTATTTCTTGATTTTAATATTGTTTCATGAGGAATGATGTTCTTTTTGTTTTTCCATTGTTGCACTGCATACAGAATCAGGCTTCTTGCTTTTTCCAGTTTAGTATTTTTCTGTGTAATGCCCCCTCGACCGCTTCCCTTGCAGAGTGTTCCTAGGTCCGGGACTGACCTGGTGGGATCTCCCCTAGTGCAGACTCTGTCAGTCCTCATTTTCTTGGAGCCTGGTGCCTTCATCTGGGGAAGAAGGTGTTAGTGGGTGGGATTTCCCTCCTTTCACCTCAGGAAAACAAACTGGACTGTGAACAGGGCTGGCAGGATTATTAGACTATTTGATTATATACATTTCTACATGACTATATACATCGCTAACAGGATATCAGACAGCACACTTACCTATACAACTATATACATTTCTATATACATTTCTACAAGATAGCAAGAACATTTAACTATCTGGTGTGTTGGTCCCCACAGAATATCATCATATAGAATAGAAGGGACCTCTTGCATTCCCACTTAATCAAGTATCAATATTCTCTCCCCCTTGCCCCAAGTCTCACCCATGTGAAAAGATGCTACTGGGCTGGTGGGCATTGCTGGCCATGGCAGGGGAGGAGGTCCATTGTGTCTAAACTGCTGTTGTCTCTTCTGCTCCACTTCCACTCTGCTAACAGGTACACACCCTTCTGGGGAATCCGACTTCAGCTCCTGGTTCACCACTGGGGACTATGCCCTCCTGGAGAACCCAATCTCACCTCCAGCTCTGCCGCTGAGTCCTTGTCCACCTGGTGGACTCAACATCCCCTCTTGATATGCCGCTGGGGTCCAAGCCCTCCTGGATGACCCAATTCCACCTCCAGATCTCCCACTGGGGAACTCACCCTCCTGGGGCACCTGGCTCCACCTCCAGATCTACCACTGGGCTTATTGTCTTCGTGGTGGACCCAATGTCTTCTCCTGATCTGCTGATCTGTGAAATTGGGTACCCTCCTGGGGTACCCAATTTCACTCTGGATCCACTGCTGTCTTCAGGCTTTTCTTCCTTGCCAAGAGGGCTTTCCTTTCCTCAGGTTTACAGCTGTACTAGGCTCATGGTTGCTCAATGCTCAGTGACTCCACCTCAGCTAAGCTCATAGCCTGCCATTCACTGTTACCCAGCCTGGAAAGATTACCTCCTATTAACCATAAGGCTAAAACTCAGACAGGAGTATGGAAAGAGACCAAGTACAAACTTTTCCATTCTACCTGGCCTTTTTCTTTTTCTGGTGTGAGATCTAGGTACCCACATCTTGCTAGTCAGGATGAGAATCTGTTTTGTTTGATATAATGGGTTTTCAGTACATTTATCCATGAATCCCTCTCGCAGTCGGAAGTCTGCAATTTAAAGCTTTTTCAGTCAAAGTTCTATAACTTAAGATTTTGCAATCCATTGTTTTTTAAATGAAGTTCCACTATAAGTTAACAGCATTAGTCAGGGGCCTGTGACATGTAACTCCCCTACCTGAATCTCTGACTCATCTATTCAATAGATGAGTAAGGGGTCTGGCATCGTTTTCAGTCTTGCTCTGGCTTTCCTAGGCTGGTGGCTCTTGTTACAGAGCTGCATTGCCCATTTATTATTCTGCTGCAGTTCACTTAACTGGTAGCATGCTCTTTTCCCCACCAACTCTCCCTCGACGGGAGGCTTCATTTACATGTTTCTGTTTATACTTTATAGCCACTTTATTCTGTATTTGGCAAGCAGAAGTGGTTCTACCATGAGGAACGGTGAGATGGCTGCTTCAGGCACCAAACTTTTGAGGCAGCAAAAAATGCCCCAAACCACTCCTGCTGCAGCTGCCTTGCCCTGCATTTAGGACCATCAGCATCACTGCCAGCGTGACTTGATTGACATGTCCATGGGGTCATCTCCCCCGTGGGCAGGAAGAGCTATACAAGGAGGAGGCAATAGTGGAGACACCACCCCTCCTCCTCTCGAGCAGGAAGAGTTTATGTGAGGAGGAGGCAGCGGCAGCAAGGCAGTGAAATGGAGGGGAGTATGATAAAGAGAGAATCCCCATCTCACTTTACCTTCCCTTCCCTCCTCTCTTCTGTCCTCCCCTCCTCTTCCTTCTCAATGGGAAGGGCGGGGGAGGGGAAAGTGAGTGAGAAAAGAAGCGAGGAAAGTGAATGGTGGGGTGAGTGAGTGGAAGGAAAGGGAATGGAGGAGATGTGAGTGGAAAATGGGAGGGAAGAAAAGGCAAGGAAGTTGAATGAGAAGGAAAGGATGGGGTAAGTGAGAGGGGGAGGAAGGGGATGGGTGAACACGGAGGGGAGGGATGTGAAAGAGGAGGGAAGAGGTCAGTGAGAAGGAAAGGGAGGAAAGGGATTGGAGGTTAGGTGAGAGGAAGGAGAGGGTGTTGTGAGTGAGCTGAGGTGTGAGTGAGAGGAAGTGGAAGGGAAGAAAATGGGAGGAGGTATCAGAAGGAAGGGGGTTGATTTGGAAGGGGAGGGAAAGAAAAGAAAGGGGGTGAGTGAGTAAGAAGAGAGGAAGAGAAAGAGGGAAATAAAAGGGAGCAAGAATGCATGGGGGATGTGATTGGGAGAGAGTGTGGGGCTGGTAGGAGAACTTGGCAGACTAGACAGCTGCCTGGCGTGCCACAGTTTGGGGGCAGTATAGCAGTGGCAGGACTGCATGGGATGAGGCGAGGAAGTTACATCACATGGATCCGCGTGGGTCGGAAGGAGGACGCACAATCGCTGCAGCCATAAGCAGCAGGAGCAGCATTGCTCTGTGTGACCAGTAAAAAAAGGAGAAGCAGCTGCATCAGCTCATGCTCCAAGAGGAAAAAGTAGTCCCATCAGTTGCATGGGCCAAAGATGGAGGCTGCTGCAGCTTGTGTGTTTCAGAGGGAGAGAAGTGTATGTGTATGTGTGTGTGTGTGAGCATGTGAGAGCATGAGTGAGCATGCGTGTGTGGTAATTAATATATTTTTGTTAGTGTCTTTAAGAGAGAGAGGATCATGTCTGTGTGAAGCCTCCCCTTCCCCCACTAATCCATAACTGGAAATCAAAAGTTCCCAGGTATGGAGAAGTGGGGAATTTCTTTTATTCTTATTAGTTTTAATTATTGCATGTTTGTTGCGGGTTCGCTCCTGGGGAAGGGTGGTGGACACCACCTCCAGAGTGGCACAGGATAGCATGATGGGCAAGGGCTAGACTTAGGCAGTCGGGTGAGGCTGGAGCAAGGAGCGATGAGCAGGCAGGGCTGGAGCTCAGCAACAGAGTGCAGGCTAGGCTGGAGCTCAGGAATGGACTTGAGCTGCATGGAGGTAAGAGTGAACCGGAACACAGGAATGGACTGGAGCTGTGTGGAGGTAAAAGTGAACTGGAACACAGGGACAGACTGGAGCTGTGCAGAGGTAAAAGAGAACTGGAACACAGGGACAGACTGGAGCTGCGTGCAGGTAAGAGTGGGCTGGGACTCAGAAAAGGACTGGAGCTGCGTGAAAATAAAAGTGAACTGGAATGCAGGAACAGAATGTAGGTGAACAGGGAACTCAGGAACACTGGAACAGAGACTAGGGCACGGACAAAGACTGGACAGGACAAGGACAACACAGACCGTGGAACAGGGAAGCCCCAAGGGGCAAGACAGAAAAAGGCCTAAAGTCTAGAAGAAGCTAAGGAAAGTCTCAGGGCTAGGCCAGGCCTTGGTATGTCAATGGTCAGGGAGAGTCAGAAAGAGACCTATGGAGGCCTCAAGGCTAGGCCTGACGTCAAGAATAGCCCAAACAAGGAAAGACCCAAAGATCCAGAGGCCATAAGGAAAAGAAAGGAAGGTTGAGGTCAGAAGGGTCAAAGGCCACAAGACAAGACCAGGCAAAACATAAACCAGAAGGCCCGGAGTCCACAAGGTGAAGCAAGAAAAGGCCTGGAAAGGCTACAAGACAGAGGTGGCTAGAGCAAGGAGCTGAAAAGAACTCAAATAGGACTGGGGTCTGGGCGAGGTGCAAGCAGGCAAGAGAAACTTGGCCAGCCAGGGGAGTGAGCTCGTGGAGGTCCCCTGCTGGCGCAGAGTCTGTAGGGCTGACTGAGGCAAGAAACCAGGGGCGTGCTGGAGAGTGCAGTTCAGAGCTGGGCTCATCGGTGGAGGGGAGACTACACAGCTGCTGGAAGTGTAACAATGTATATAAAAACCCTTAATTAAATAAATAAATAAATAAATAAATAAATAAATGTTATTTCATGTGTCTGCTCTTTTCAAATATTTTATTGATTTTTGGGAAATTTTTAACATTTTTTATGAGTTTAATAATTAAATGTTCTATTTGTCAGCTGTTTTGCAATATTTTTTTTTCTTAGTATGTTTTTCTTATTATGATTTCTGTTTTATATTTCTTGATTTCATTATTTAATTTTTTATGACGAATGATGATGTTTCTGTTTTACCATTGTTGCACTGCATACAGAGTCTGTCATGCTGTGGTTTCCAATTCAGTTTTTGTCTGCATGCTTCTGTTTGCTATTTATGGTTTCTTTATTCTGTATTTGGTGAAGGTCTTTCTGTGTTCTGCATGTCTGGCTGAAGTGAGGTATTCTGCTATCCTATAGTTTCTGTGTAGGGATCTAAAGAAACCTGGCTTTTTCTGTTGTCCTAATAGGAGGTGTATTGATGATTTAGGACCTGGTGTAATATTTGCAGTGTTGCTTTTCATATATAGAGTTTAGAGTTTATTGTTTTTTATATACCGTCACATCGGCATAGCCTTCACAACGGTTTACAATCAGAATACAATAAAATATTCAATAAATAGGAAAATACAATAAAACATTCAATAGATATTAAGTTCAATAAGGAACTTAATATCTATTAATTTCATAACATATTAGTTGATAATTACCTAGTTAATCTCTATCGCTCTTACTCCTACTTCACTTATTCCTAGCTACACTAGCTCCCAAGTTCAATACCCCTGTTTATTGTAACTTTGATTTTTCGACCTTTCTTATTTATGTTTACTTGGTTTTATTTTTACTTCTGGTTTCCCCTGTTCCATGTAAACCGGCCTGATATGAATCCCATTCATGAAGGCCGGTATAGAAATGTTTTAAATAAATAAATAAATAAATAGAAATAACAGCTAAAATATAGGGTTGTTACTGTTTGAGTGCTGGCAGTTAGTTCTGTTTTGATAAGGGAGGTATTGTAATTTTGCAATTCAGTTTAGTTATGTCTTTTTGAGGGCCAAGCTTACACTAAAACACTTTACAATAGATCTAATACCATAAGGATTCTAAGTATCTTTTTTAGTATTTTTGCAGGATTTTCTGCTTGGCACCACAACAGTGCATGTAAATATAATATACATGTTGTAAGTGATGTTGTTACCTCAAGAAGACTGTACTTTGAATGCCCTTTTTCATGTAAAATATGTTATTATAAATGCACAATTGTTAATTGTGTGTGTGTGTGTGTGGAGGATTGGGGGGTGCATATAAGGTTGTAAGATTCTCCTAGGGTGCTCAGTATCCAGAGAAAGTGTGTCACACACCATTCACTCATCTTTCACTTCCCCAGGGGGGTGGGAAGCAGGTGGTAGAGTTCCCGGGAGCGTGAGAGGGTTGACAGCCTCCTAGAAATATCACTAACACTCTATCTGGAAAACGCGACCCTGTCTCCCCCTTCCCCAGTATTTCACATTTTCCAAAAGGACTAGACTCCAAAGGGAACCCTACTCCTTTGTCCTCTCTCTGATTTGACGTGCACCATGCCTTAGGGAGGGTGCCATCTCTTTCCGTGCTTCAGGCAGCAGATTGCCTTCAGCCGCCCCTGTTGGTGAGGGTCCCTCTGTGTTCTGGATGTATGACAGAGGTGAGGTATTCTGCTGGCATGTATTTTTATGTAGGAATCCATAGCAGCCTAGCTTGTTCTGTTTTCTTAATAGGAGGTGTATTGGTATTCTAGGGCCTCGTGCAATATTTTTAATGTCGCCTTTTCATAGGTAGGGTTGTTACTGTTTGAGTGCTGGCATTTAATGCTATTTTGGAATAGGACGTTTACTGCATTGTAATTGTCATTCATAAGAACATAAGACTTGTCATTCTGGGTCAGACCAAAGCCCGGTATCCTGTTTCCAAGAGTGGCCAATCCAGGTCACAAGTAACTGGCAGGATCCCAAGAGGTAGAGAGAGTACAAGCTGCTTATTCCAGGGATAAACAATGGTTTTCTGAGGGCCAGGCCCACAACAAATGCACTTTGAAATATAGATGCCTAATACCGTATGGGTAACAAATGTCCTTTTTTAAGGGTTTTCTGGTTTTGATATTTTTACTTCAAACTCTTAATGTTCTTTTTCGTGTAAAATCTCTTATTAATAAATGAACAATTTTCAATTGTGTGTGGCGAGGGTGGGGAAAGAGGGGGACGTGAGGCTATACATTTTTCGCTTAGTGCGCCTAATACCTTTGCATTGAACTGGAGAGAATCCACCACACACACACAGACCCCCACCATTCACCCATCTCCAACTCCTCCAGGGGGCAAATGCTGAGGAAACATAGGAGGCAGGTGATAGGGTTCCTGGGAGTATGGCAGGGTCGCCAGCTTCCTATCACCATCTGCCAGTCCTATGGGAACTCTGAGCCCTGCTTTCCCTCTTCTTGCAGGATTTCAAATCACTGACAGGGCCAGACTCCGAGAAGAAACCCCCTTGGCCCTCTCGATGATTAACCTGTGCCGTGGCTTGGAGGTGGGGGTGGGGAAGCACTATCGCATACCTCGCCTCAGGCAGCAGGTTGCCCGAGCCACCCCTGTGTCCCCCCCATGGTTTTGGCTCAGCTGATGCCCCACTCTTTGTCTATTCTACTCTCTTACATAACCCTAATCACAGACCTTTCCATTCTCTCGCCTTCTCTCCCTGCAGCCTCCCTCTTCATCATTGCCATGTTGCTGGGAAGCCTCAACAGCTGCTGCAACCCCTGGATCTACATGCTGTTCACCGGCCACCTGTTCCACGACCTGCTCCAGCGTTTTCTCTGCTGCTCCACGCGCTATCTGAAATCCCGGAAGCAAGGCAGCGAGCTGAGTACCAGCAGGAAGAGCAATTCCTCCACTTTTGTCCTGAGCCACAAGAGCTCCAGTCAAAAGAGTATCTCCCAGCCATCCACAGCCTGAGGACTCAGAACTATTTGTATAAAAGAAAATGATGATTCAGATATATCTGTTTTATATATGTTTGTATGTGTGTATACACACACACACACACACACACACACACATATAATATATAATATATATATGTGTGTGTGTACATATCAGAAGTGAAGTTTTTATTTAATTCAGGCAGGAACAGGAAGCCTGCATAAAGTGAAAGGGGAACAATTACCACTGGCTTTTGACTTTCTTAAACCTCTCTTCACCACGGGTGAGTAGTGTTGGTCCAACAACGACACCAGTTCACTGATAAGTTAGCGTGGCTTGCACACTGTTCTGTGACATCTCTCTGTACAGTATTACATTGTCGTTCTCGGAGGGAATGACATAATAAAATGTGTCACACCTCCATAGAACTGTCACCACAGATCAGCACGGGTGTTCAGTCAATCCGCGACACTGCTGGAACAAGACATTCCTATTATTAACCATTATTGAAATATTTGAAGATTGGCTAAGGAAGAAGCAGGGCCTTCTAGTTGCCTGTCTCTGGGACTCCAATCCCATGGCAGCATCAGTGGACAGGGCAACAGTGTTTTGGGATGGGACCCTGGGGATGGGAGCACATGCCACAGAACGAGGTGGGTTAGGCTCATCAAAGATATATATCTTTTCATGAAACTTATGCACCGTGCAAACAGGGTCTAAGGGAAGGCAACATCCCTGTGTTACAGGGAAGGAGTAAGGGAAGGGACGTGCTCTAGAACTCTCCCCTTCACTCAGGAAGTGACACCTGGTAGTCAAACCGGACTATTGGCTTCCAAATGACATGATATGCACTAGTGAAGGGACATGTTTGGTGCTCAGGTGCCATAAAACTGCCAATATCCAGAATCACTAGATTAGAGGTTGCCAGCATCTGTGGCAAGAAAGGTCTAGAGTTTGAGCATCTTGGGATCTTGTGGTACTGACCTGGTTACTATAGATTCACCTTCCCTGCTATAGGGGAGTAATAGGATGTTTGGAGTCCTACACCCCACTCTCCCCCTCCAAAGCAATGTTTTTTAAATAAGCATTTCAGCACAGGAAACCCAGATCTGCTGAAACGCTCCTTGATGTTATTAGACAGCCTCTCTGTGGTTGTGCTGTTTGCAGAAGTCTGAACAACTTACTGACAAATATTATTTCTTTTGCATTTTAAAAGCTGGAATGCACTAGTTGGCACTGCTTCTTTCCTCTATTTAGTGGCTCTCTAACTATTGCGGGGTATTTTCTCCAGAAATTTCTATCTGATAGGGCTGGAAGGAAGGCAGAGATTGGCCAGGATCCCAGGAGCTAAAAGCTGGATACAAATTTCAAAGTCATTTTTTTAAACTGAAAAGCACACATGCATTTACCGGACAGTGGTAACATATCAGGGGGCAGAATTAGGAGAAAGGTGAAACTTGTGGGCAGCAGCGGCAATGGTCAAGGCTTAACCCTTGCTACTGTCCATTCACAAATCTTAATTCAATCGCTTTCTTAAAAAAAATCTCAAAATTACAGCAGGGGCTCAGGCCGGTGAGGAGATCAGGAAAGCTGTTTCTTCTCCTGTATGTACTACACGTGAAGCTTTGACAATTGCTCACAATCTCACCTATGTGTTCATGCAGCTGTTTTTGAATTTTGTTTAAATAAATGTTTCCGCAGTGTTAAGTGATAGTGCTACAGTTTCCTACCCAGCGGTGTGAACACAATGGATCTTTGGTTCTGTGGCCTGTCTTCTTCTTTGTCCACCGGTCTCTTTGTTCCGAAATCTCACTAGAGAAGGATCCTCCAGCAGAGCTGATTCCCTGCTAAAACGTCGGATTATTTCAGAACAACGTTTTTCTTTTTCTTTATTGCTCAGGTGCACTTTTGTCTTGAACAGACCCATATCTAAAGGAGTATTAATGACAAAGCAATGAAAGAGACTTTGTTTTATACAGCAGATATGCACATAAAGTTTGTGTTTATACATTTCTCTGTGCTGTTTGGAGTCCCTGTATTGCCGTTTCTGATAATTTACAGACACACCAGATGCTTCTGTTTACTGGCTGCTGGTGCGCGCTGGCTCCCTGTGGCTCCTCTTTGGCTGCGCATTCCCTGAACACATAATGTTGGCCATTTAAATAGGGCAAATGAGAGCCTAGGGGCTTGTGTGCTCCCAAATCAAATATCACCACTTGGGGCCTTTTCATACTCAGCAAAATTCGCTTATGACTGCAGTAGTAATGTGTTGGTTTCATGATGAACTTGTCTACAATATCTACAATCCTCTTATCCTGCGTGAGAGAGGGGCATGATAGGTACATGCCAATAACAACTGCTCTTAAATACGATAGAGAAGGAAGTCGGGGGGGGGGGGGGGGGGGAAGAGGATCTCAATAATATCAGGGAGCAGGGAAGCCTTTTATTGAAGATTTCAGTGAAGAGGAATATATATGAGTTTCACTCAAAAAAAAGTAATGGGTAAAGAATAATGTTTTCATTTGCAGCTCTGAAACTCGAGCAAAACCAGTATCGTAATTTGTTCTGTTTTACTTGATACCGCCTTCCTCAAACAGAAGTCTGACCCGAAGCAGTTCACAGTAAAATAATACAATAATAAAGAATACAATATCAAACTAATGATACAACCCAGCAATAACATACAAGAATAAATCACATTCAATGCAGTTCATAAAGAGCATCAAAGCAATAAAATACATATCCCTGGGACCAGAATAGAGGAAGCAAAGAGAAAGCTTTAAGCCAGAGATCCCTTGGGTTCTAGAGCACAGAAAAAGGAAAGGACAATGGACAGAGACTGGAGGTGTTACGCTTGGGCTGAGTTCAGGGGTAGTGAACACCACCCAAAGGGGTGGCTCCAGGTGGAGAGAGACAGGGATGGCTGGAAACCGTGGCTGGGTCAGGGCAGACAGCAAGAAGCAGTGTCTGGGTCTAGGCTGGGTCAGGGCAGGCGGCAGAGCAAGGCAGGTCAGAAGGCCCGTAGGCCACACACCGTAAGCGGGGCAAGGCAGGCCAGAAGGCCCGTAGGCCACACACACACAGAAGGCCCGTAGGCCACACACCTGTAAGCGGGGCAAGGCAGGTCAGAAGGCCCGTAGGCCACACACACACACACAGAAGGCCCGTAGGCCACACACCGTAAGCGGGGCAAGGCAGGTCAGTAGGCCCGTAGGCCACACACACACACAGAAGGCCCGTAGGCCACACACACACACAGACAATAGAGCAGAGGGCCCGTAGGACCGCATGCACAGTAAGCAAGGCAGGGCAGAGCAGAAGGTCCGAAGACCATACACAGCACAAGATAGAAGGCCCGAAGGCCGCGCAGGGCAAGACAAGACAAGGTAGAAGGCCCGAAGGCCGCGCAAGGCAAGGCAAGACCGAAGGCCCGAAGGCCACCAAGACTAGGCTAGACAAGACAAGGTAGAAGGCCCGAAGGCCGCGCAAGGCAAGGCAAGACAGAAGGCCCAAAGGCCGCGCAAGGCAAGGCAAGACAGAAGGCCCGAAGGCCGCGCAAGGCAAGGCAAGACAGAAGGCCCGAAGGCAGGGCAAGGCAAGGCAAGACAGAAGGCCCGAAGGCCACGCAAGGCAAGGCAAGACAGAAGGCCCGAAGGCCGCGCAAGGCAAGACAGAAGGCCCAAAGGCCACGCAAGGCAAGGCAAGACAGAAGGCCCGGAGGCCGCGCAAGGCAAGGCAAGACAGAAGGCCCAAAGGCCACACAAGGCAAGGCAAGACAGAAGGCCCGGAGGCCGCGCAAGGCAAGGCAAGACAGAAGGCCCGGAGGCCGCGCAAGGCAAGGCAAGACAGAAGGCCCGAAGGCCACACAAGGCAAGGCAAGACAGAAGGCCCGAAGGCCGCGCAAGGCAAGGCAAGGCCCGAAGGCAGGACAAGGCAAGACAGAAGGCCCGAAGACAAGGTAGAAGGCCCGAAGACAAGGTAGAAGGCCCGAAGACAAGGTAGAAGGCCCAAAGGCCACGCAAGGCAGGCTAGAGCAGGGAGCCCAGGTGAGCTCGATGCCGAAGCACCGAGGCAACTGTCAGGCAGGGTTATAAGGGCACACCTAGAGCATAGAGTGGACAGAGGAGATGGACTGGGCCTGTCAGGAAAGCCAGCTCTAGAGGGGCCCCTGGTGGTGAGGCGGTTGCACAGCAGCCACAGCCGTAACAGTACCCCCCCCTCAAGGCCTCCCCCTCCACCAGGGTCCCATTTTTGCAGGGGGTACTCAATAATAAAGTCAGACCCCTCCGGGGGCGATGCGGCAGGTTCAACTCCTTTCTGAGGCAGCAAGACAGTCCCTAACCCCTCCTGGGGTGATAAGGCAGACACAACCCCAACCTGGGGCAGCAAAATCATCCATAACCCCTCCTGGGACAAGGCGGCAGAGTTAGACCTCTTCTGGGGCAAGGTGGCAGGTTCCATTCCTTCCTGAGGCAACAGAACAGTCCATAACCCCTTCTGGGGTGACAAGGGGAACACAAACCCCACCTGGGGCAGTGAAATAGTCCATAACCCCTCTTGAGACGACAAGGCAGGTGCTAACCCCTCCTGTGACGACAGCAGGGACGGTCCGGACCCTTCCAGGGTCGGCATCAGGGCCGGCACAGACTCCTCCCGAGTCGGCAGCTGAATCGGTACAGCAGGCTCAGATGGTTGAATAACAAAGTCTGTTGGCAGGACCGGTTCGGACCCCTCCGGGGACTGCAACAGGGCCAGTTTGGACCCCTCCGGGGACTGCAACAGGGCCAGTTCAGTAGGCTCGGATGGCTGAGTCAGAAAGTCTGTCAGTAGGACCGGTTCGGACCCCTCCGGGGACTGCAACAGGGCCGGTTCGAGCCCCTCCGGGGGCGGAAGCAGGACCGGTTCAGACCCCTCCAGGGGCAGCAGCAAAACCGGTTCGGACCCCTCCGAGGACGGCAGCAAGGCCGGTTCGAGCCCCTCCGGGGGCGGAAGCAGGACCGGTTCAGACCCCTCCAGGGGCAGCAGCAAAACCGGTTCGGACCCCTCCGAGGACAGCAGCAAGGCCGGTTCGAGCCCCTCCGGGGGCGGAAGCAGGACCGGTTCAGACCCCTCCAGGGGCAGCAGCAAAACCGGTTCGGACCCCTCCAGGGGCAGCAGCAAAACCGGTTCAGCAGTTTCAGACGGCTGAGAGACACAGTCTGTCAGTAGGGCCGGTTCAGATCCTTCCGGGGCCAGCAGCAGGACCGATTCGAGCCCCTCCGGGGGTGAAGCAGCGGGCTCGGACTCCACTCGAGGCGATGAAGCAGGCTCGAACACTTCTCCGGGCGTTGTAGCAGGTTCGGACCCCTCTCGGGGCGATGAAGCAGGCTCGGCGCCTTCTCGGGGCGATGAAGCAGGCTCGAACACCTCTCCGGGCGTTGTAGCAGGTTCGGACCCCTCTCGGGGCGATGAAGCAAGCTTGGCCCCCTCTTGGGGTGAGACAGCAGGCTTGGATCCCTCTTGGGGCGATGAAACAGGTTCAGGCCCCTCTCGGGGTGATGAAACAGGCTTGGACCCCTCGCGGGGTGATGAAACAGGCTTGGCCCCCTCTTGGGGTGAGGCAGCAGGCTTGGATCCTTCTTGGGGCGATGAAACAGGTTCAGGCCCCTCTCGGGGTGATGAAACAGGCTGGGACCCCTCGCGGGGTGATGAGACAGGCTGGGACCCCTCGCGGGGTGATGAGACAGGCTGGGACCCCTCGCAGGGTGATGCAGCAGAGTTGGACCCCTCTTGGGGTGATGAAACAGGTTCAGGCCCCTCTCGGGATGATGAAACAGGCTTGGACCCCTTGCGGGGAGATGCAGCAGAGTTGGACCCCTCTTGGGGTGATGAAACAGGTTCAGGCCCCTCTCGGGATGATGAAACAGGCTTGGACCCCTTGCGGGGAGATGCAGCAGACTTGGACCGCTCTTGGGGTGATGAAACAGGTTCAGGCCTCTCATGGGGTAATGCAGCACGCTTGGAAGGCAGAGCAACAAGGTTAGAATTAAGGCGCAGGGAGGACAAAGATTGTACTGCCGTGGGCTTGATACTTTGAGCCAGAAGCTCCTGCTTTTGTTTCTGGAGGAGCTGCTTAGAGAGGGCACAGGCAGTTCTAGGACGTCTCGGGAAGGTGCTCGTTAGTGTCTTAAGTGCAGCTGTGGGAAGCAGAGCTCTGCTAGAGTTAATTACTTCTCTCAGCTTTCGTTTCTGAGGCTCTAGCGTGGAAGTTATAGAAGGCTTCTTAACCCGGTGAGTTCTAAGATTTTCAGAATTAATACTTGTTTCCTGGTAGCAAGTTTTTTCAAAAGTGTCCAGAGATGAAGTGCTAGAATGCTTAATCCACAAACTGCTACATGAAATAGTGTTGCTAACTGGGCCAGAAGCTGAACGCCCTGTAGTAGAACTAGCTGAGCTTTTGGGAGAAACAGATGGCCCGTTAGCTTTGCAGCGGGGGCAGGGTTCGCCTGGAGGTAAAAGGCACGGAATACATGAACATTTCCACCATCCTGGCTGTGGAGTAGAACAGTTTAAACACTCTTGATAAACAGAGACATTTCTCTTATTGCAGTTACTGCACAACCAGTGTTCCTGACCAGCAAGTTGACAGGCTAGACAGTTCTGATAGCTTAGGTAATTCAAGGTCTGACAGGAATTGCAGGTATAAAACTTTGAAGGAGGCATCTTGTAATAGGAAAAAAAGTTGACTCACCGGTTTAGCACACAGAGCTATCTCTTCCCCTGGAAATTTGATGGCTTCGGCATACTGTTACGCTTGGGCTGAGTTCAGGGGTAGTGAACACCACCCAAAGGGGTGGCTCCAGGTGGAGAGAGACAGGGATGGCTGGAAACCGTGGCTGGGTCAGGGCAGACAGCAAGAAGCAGTGTCTGGGTCTAGGCTGGGTCAGGGCAGGCGGCAGAGCAAGGCAGGTCAGAAGGCCCGTAGGCCACACACCGTAAGCGGGGCAAGGCAGGCCAGAAGGCCCGTAGGCCACACACACACAGAAGGCCCGTAGGCCACACACCTGTAAGCGGGGCAAGGCAGGTCAGAAGGCCCGTAGGCCACACACACACACACAGAAGGCCCGTAGGCCACACACCGTAAGCGGGGCAAGGCAGGTCAGTAGGCCCGTAGGCCACACACACACACAGAAGGCCCGTAGGCCACACACACACACAGACAATAGAGCAGAGGGCCCGTAGGACCGCATGCACAGTAAGCAAGGCAGGGCAGAGCAGAAGGTCCGAAGACCATACACAGCACAAGATAGAAGGCCCGAAGGCCGCGCAGGGCAAGACAAGACAAGGTAGAAGGCCCGAAGGCCGCGCAAGGCAAGGCAAGGCAAGGCAAGACCGAAGGCCCGAAGGCCACCAAGACTAGGCTAGACAAGACAAGGTAGAAGGCCCGAAGGCCGCGCAAGGCAAGGCAAGACAGAAGGCCCAAAGGCCGCGCAAGGCAAGGCAAGACAGAAGGCCCGAAGGCAGGGCAGGGCAAGGCAAGGCAAGACAGAAGGCCCGAAGGCAGGGCAAGGCAAGACAAGACAGAAGGCCCAAAGGCCACGCAAGGCAAGGCAAGACAGAAGGCCCAAAGGCCACGCAAGGCAAGGCAAGACAGAAGGCCCGAAGGCCGCGCAAGGCAAGACAGAAGGCCCAAAGGCCACACAAGGCAAGGCAAGACAGAAGGCCCGGAGGCCGCGCAAGGCAAGGCAAGACAGAAGGCCCAAAGGCCACACAAGGCAAGGCAAGACAGAAGGCCCGGAGGCCGCGCAAGGCAAGGCAAGACAGAAGGCCCAAAGGCCACACAAGGCAAGGCAAGACAGAAGGCCCGAAGGCCGCACAAGGCAAGGCAAGGAAAGGCCCGAAGGCAGGGCAAGGCAAGGAAAGGCCCGAAGGCAGGACAAGGCAAGACAGAAGGCCCGAAGACAAGGTAGAAGGCCCGAAGGCCACGCAAGGCAGGCTAGAGCAGGGAGCCCAGGTGAGCTCGATGCCGAAGCACCGAGGCAACTGTCAGGCAGGGTTATAAGGGCACACCCAGAGCATAGAGTGGACAGAGGAGATGGACTGGGCCTGTCAGGAAAGCCAGCTCTAGAGGGGCCCCTGGTGGTGAGGCGGTTGCACAGCAGCCACAGCCGTAACAGGAGGAGCCTTATTTATCCTCAGATTCTGTGTCTCTCTAATACAGCATTATAGGATCATATTGACTCACACATCAATTAATCACTTGGACACAACCAACCCTGTATCTTACCCTGCCCTGCTTTTTCGGGTATTGAAGAGGGTAGTGCAGGTTATCTGTGTCCCAGATCTCAGGGATGAAGATCTAACTCCCAGAAACATAGCACACTGGCGTCTTTCCAGCGTGAATGGGTCCCAGTTTATTAGTCCTCACACTCTGGTCGCAGACAGATCCCACTCCGTCATACATAGTGCATATGCAATGTTTTTGCAAAGTTACAAAGCAGGAAAATACCAAAAGAGAAATCGTGTTGTTTCATGCACCGATTTATTGAGGAAATCAAGTCAGACTATATAAGCATGATGTCATGAAGTATCTGAGACTTTTTTTTTTTACAGCCCTGTGCAACAAAGACAGCTGAGACAATTTTAAAAGATGTTTGAATACTTTTTACTGAAAACAGAGTGGAAACTTTGTACAGCTGGGTGATCCTTCTAGTATCATAGGTACAACTACCTGAGGCTTTTCCGAAGCAGGAGCTTTGTCTTGCATCAAGCAGTTAGAAAGTTTGCAATCCAATGAAAAATGTCAAAAAGTGCAGGTGTTTCCAGCAGTGTCCTGTCCAATGTACACAAGGTTAGAGGGGCTCCTTGTAATGAGCATAATGGGTATCAGAGTATACAGGACTGCATTTCCATCTCTGCTCAAATGCAGTCAAAATAAAAGCAGAAACTCATACTAATCTTATTTACAAAGCTGAGCTGGAAAATGGAAAATTCATAACAATAGGAATATAGTATTTTAAAAGATCTACGGCAGTGTCAAGAAACCTAGAATGCTTTTCTGCCCCCCTTAAAGGCTATTGTCTGTTTGTAAGCTGCTATCGATACCCACACAAAAAGAGATAAAATTGACTAAATATACAGAGTACAGAGCTTTCGACAAAAAAAAACAAAACAAAACACAAAACGCAAATAGGTACAGAGGAAAGTGAGAGAGCCCTCTCCCAAAATGTGAAGACAGTATGGAGAGATGAAGAGAGGACTTGGGAAGAGACAGGAGCAATACTGAGCCACCCAAAAAAACTTATAATCAAGGGCAATTTATTCCTGTTTAAAAATGATTACCAGTACTACATTTAGTCCCATCATGTGCAGTAGGTTTGAAGGTTACCACAGTGCCACAGTTTTTAGGGGGAGTCTGCTAAGCCCTGCTGTCAGTCTCTCTGAGTTAAATGAACAGCGGTCCTGCTGTCATGGTCTACTCATCTATATCTGGAAGTGAGGGTATCTGGAATGCGACTACATGAATGGCAAGAGGAAATTCTATGAATAGAAATTCCATGTGTGACAGGGAGGTGTATAGTAGTGGGGGTTACTATCCTCCTCTCAAGCAGGATGGTGAAAGATTGTGAAATGCTAACAGTAGTTAGACACTCAACCGGAATAATAATGGGAAATCTCAGTTATCCCTGTATTGACTGGATGAATGTTTCATCAGGACATGTCAGGGAGGTTAAATTTCTAGACACAACTGATTCTAAAACCGATAAGGGTTGGTGGGATGTGTGTATGCAATTTTAGATTTAATTCTTACTGGAATGCAGGATCTGGTGCAAAGGGTAATGAGGGTGGAACAGCTTGGCAATAATGATCATAATGCCATCAAATGTGAAATAATCCCTGGAGGAAAAAAAAAATTTAAAAAAACTACTTTAAAAAATCAAAGACAAAAAGGCATTAAAAAATTGGAAAACAGGAATGATCAAAATAGAAAGGCACATAAGCACTGCCAAATTAGATGTAAAACATTAATAAAGCAGTCCAAAAAAGATTTTGAGGAGAGAATTGCCAAAGATGCAGAAGCTAATAAAATCTAGAAACTTGCAAGTCTCTCCTCAAAATCTTTTTTGGACTGCTTTATTAATGTTTTACATCTAATTTGGCAGTGCTTATGTGCCTTCCTAGTCCTTTGGGCCGTTAGGTGGCAGAGCAGAGGGGGGACAGAATACCACAGCAGAAAAACTAAATTAATTCTTTGGTTTTTACTGAGTATGATGTTAGGGAGATATTCACACCTTAACCATTTTTTGTAGTTGATGATTCCGAGGAATTGAATCAAATTAGTGTGAATCTGTAAGAGGAGTTGCAGCAAATTGACAAACTAAATAGTAGCAAGTCACTGGAACCTGATGGTATTCACCCCAGAGTTCTAAATTAATTCAATGATGAAATTGCAGACCTGCTATTGGTAATCTGTAAACTGTCATTCAAACCTGCCTTTATGCCTGAGAACTGGAAAGTAGAACATGTGGTGCTAATTTTCAAAAAGAGCTCTAAAGGTGACTAGAGGATCAGTGAACCTGGCATTGGTGCCGGGTAAAATGGTGGAAGCTATTGTTAAGAACAAAATAATTGGTCATATAAATAAACATGGCTTAATGGGGGAAGAACCACCGTGGATTTAGCAAAGGGAGGTCATACCTTATTTAACCTATTAGAATTCTTTGAAGGTATGAATAAGCATGTGGATAAAGATGAACTGATCAATATAGTGTATTTGGATTTTCAGAAGTATTTGATAGTCTCTTCTGAGAGACAACTCAAGAAACTAAAAAGTCATGGGATATGAGATGCTGTCTTAATATGGATTGGTAATTGGTTAAAGGAAACGAAACAGAGTAGGACTAAATTGTCAGCTTTCCAATCGGAGAAAGATAAATAGTGGAGAGTCTCAGGGATCTGTACCAGGACTGGTGCTATTCAATGAGTGAGGTGATCAAATTTGCAGATGACACAAAATTATTCAAAGTAATTTAAAACACAGGCAGACCATGAGGAAGTACAGAAAGACTTGTGAGATTGGGTGACTGGGCATTTAAATGGCAGATGAGATTTAATGTGGACAAGTGCAAAGTGAGGCACATAGGGAAAAATAATCCCACCTACAGGTACACAATGCTGGATTTCTGTATTAGGAGTCACCACCCAGGAAAAGGATCTTGTGGTCCTTGTGGACACTATGTTGAAATCATTGGTTCAGTATACAATGGCAGTCAAAAAAGCAGATAGAACTCGAGGAATTAGGGATGTACATTCATCTGTAATGAAATGGGAAATTGTAATGAAATTTTCCATTCACTTCAATTTGTTCTTAAAACGAAACAAAAGAAAAATGAGGTAAATTTAATTTGTTTAAACTTTTTTCACCAATGCTGCTGCTCACCAAAAAAGATCCCTCCCATCCGTGTCCTGAATCCTCTTACCATATTTAAAGTTTCTTCACGGAGCAGAAGTGATCCCTGGTCACTAGTGGTATACGACACCAGTCAACCAAGGTCGGTCCCATTGTTTATTTCTTCAATACAAAATGGCACCAGTTTGGGTCTGGGTCTGGCTACTGCTGTTTTGTTTGTTAGTCACAATGAATATGCATGAGATAGATCTGCAAGCATTTCTAACACTCCCCCCCAGTATTGGGCCATCTAATCAAAGGGTCACAGCAAAGTCCCAGGGCTGTCTTCACTCTCTGGGATCCACAAAACCCTCTTTCAGCAAACTTCAGACCTGGAGCAGAGGCCTCCAGGGCCCTAGGGGCTGTGGTATGGTGACCAGGCTGCTCAATCACTCTCACATGTAAGTCATTATTAACTGTAAGGGAGTCTGATGATCCAAAGGCACACTTGAAATAAAAGGTTCAGAATCCAAAGGATGCGTTCAAATAATAAACAGATTTAATTAAGCTTGAAAAGTAGGATCCATGCAAGGATTCCAAAAATCATGAGTAACATAAGGAAAATACAAATCAAGAAATAATAGGTTTCTCTTACCATAGTGCCTCTTTTAATGACCCATCTGATTTTAGCTATATTCTGATCCAAAATTGCCTTTCCCAATGAAGGTAGGTAAATTCTCCTCCAACTCCAAAATGTACCAGGGAAAATAGGAAAACCTTTCCCAGTTTAAAAACAGGTTAAATCTTCAATCTACTTCTCAAATTTCTCAAAAAATTCCAAAAGACCAAATCTCTCAAAAAATGTCAATCTTTCTTTCAGGTTGCTGTTAAGTTGGTACAAAATGCAAAAGCAAAGATCTAATCCTTTCTTTCAGGGGGTCCTCCATCTCTGCCAGGAACTGATGCAAATATTCAAAAATCCTCTCTGAAAAACTTAAAAACTCTTAATCTCAAAGACTTCTTCACTTGAGACTTAGGCCTTGAGAACCTACCCAAGTCTTCTCCTACACTAACTCTCTAAGAGATCCAGGGATGTTCTCCTTACTCACTTGTCTTCTCCTACACTAACTCTCTATGAGATCCAGGGATGATCTCGTTACTCTCTTGTCTTCTCCTACACTAACTCTCTATGAGATCCAGGGATGATCTCCTTACTCTCTTGTCTTCTCCTACACTAACTCTCTATGAGATCCAGGGATGATCTCGTTACTCTCTTGTCTTCTCCTACACTAACTCTCTATGAGATCCAGGGATGATCTCCTTACTCTCTTGTCTTCTCCTACACTAACTCTCTATGAGATCAAGGGATGTTCTCCTTACTCTCTTGTCTTCTCCTACACTAATCTCTCATCACTTGTGCCACCAGCCCTCTGGCTTTCTCCTTCTCCCTTCAGTATCTCCTAACCCTCTGCTCTCTGTACATGCTCAGTCGTAATTTAAAGCATTGAGACCCATCCCAAAACAGGATGGCCCCCAAAGTTGGGGAGGTGCAAAATATGCAAATCTTTTCTACAAAATCCCACCATGACCATAGGGAAAATATTAGAGCGGGTCCTAATCCCTGTTACACATTGGAGGTCCAGTGTATGCAAATCTCCCCTATGCATATTCATTATGGATATCCTAAAAAACCGACTGGTTAGGTGTGCCTCTGAGAGTCAGGAAACACTGTTCTAGTGGAAAAGTCCATTAGCAATTATTAGCTAGGCAGACTCAGGAAACACCACCACTTACTGCTGGGAGTGAGCATCAAGGAATGGATCTACTTTTTGGCATCTGCTGGGTACTTGTGATCCAGACTGGCCACAATCAGAGGCAGGATGCTGTGCTCAATGGACCCAGTATGTCGCAAATACTCTTAAAACTTGGAGCAAGAATTCTATATGTGCAGCCTTGAGAAAAGTGCAGTATCGGGCGGATTTTAAAAGCCCTGCTCGCGTAAATCCACCCGGATTTATGCGAGCAGGGCCTTGCGTGCCGGCGCCTATTTTCCATAGGCCGCCGGCGTGCGCAGAACCCCGGGACTCGCGTAAGTCCCGGGGTTTCTGAAAAGGGGCGTGTCGGGGGCGTCGCCGAGTGACGCCGCGTTTGGGGGGCATAGCACGGCGTTTGGGGGGCGGGCCCAGGGCGTGGCGCCGGCCCGGGGGCGTTCCGGGGGCGTGGCCGCGCCCTCCGGAACCACCCCCGGGTCAGGTCTCGGGGAGGCGTAAATCCATGGATAAAGGTAGGGGGGGGTTTAGATAGGGCCGGGGGGGTGGGTTAGGTAGAGGAAGGGAGGGAACGGAGGCAGGCTGCGCGGCTCGGCGCACACCGGCTGCCCAAAATCGGCAGCCTTACGCGCGCCGATCCAGGATTTTATAAGATATGCGCGGCTACGCACTTATCTTATAAAATCCAGCGTACTTTTGTTTGCGCCTGCTGCGCAAACAAAAGTACGCGATCGCGCAGTTTTTAAAAATCTACCCCTATGTGTATCCATTTTTTGGGACACTGAACTTTATGCAGGCAAATTTTGCAAACTATTTCTTGATGGCATCAGGGTTTTAGGACTTTGGTTACTAAATGGTTTTCTCAAAAGACTGAATGAGGAATAAACCCAGATACCGAGGCAGACATTCAGAACTTCAGCTGAGAACTCTGAACACCTCTCTCTGCTCACAAACACCTCCCTAAAAAGGAGCTTCTCTGCTTCAGTTCTTTTATTTTCAATTCTGTTCCAAAGTACTGTGGGGATTGTAGTTATTGTCTCGCACACAACATAGGGCTGTTTATCTGACAGAGCATGGGATGAGTTAAACATGTCCAAGAGAATCTATCTAAGAAATTCAGATGAGTCCGTGATTATTGCATTTCTCTCTAAATTTACTAGGACTGAAACCCCTAGTTTCACCGGGCTCCTAAATTTAGGAATCCTAAATAATGGATGGCTACAGGGGCAGGGTTGGGGAAGGGCAAAAGGAAATTAGGAGCTTAGCATGGATTTTCAGCACTACGCACTGTTGCGCCTGCCAGTCGCAGATGACTGCGACCTTTGCTGTTCACCTCTCTTTTCCCTGCACCAGCAATTCTCGGAGCCATGACGGCCTCAGCCTGCAAACGCCACATTCCCCAGCATCCCCGGGATGGTGTGGGCTATCCCATCCGCCATCTTGAATCGGGGATTACCTAGGGCACGCATGCGCGTACCAGGCCCTCTCTTATTCACGTCATGGCGGGAACCTCGGGGGCGTCCCCTCCGTATGACGTCAACCGCCAAGTGTATTTATACCATCCAGCCTATGCTTCCTACGAGTTAGCAAGGACTTCCTTCCTGCTTATTCCACTCCATTTGGAGACGCTTCGCTTCACTACTCTGAACTGGTTCCTGAACTCCTGGACTTAGAACACCTTAGGTACCCGCTCCTCGGGGGCCTTGTTACGTTCTGGCTATCCGCTGCTCGGAGAGCCTTCCTGCCTGGAGAATCCATTTATCCTTGTTCGGGATCCTGCCTGTTCAGCCTTGTGAATGCTATTCTCGCTTCCACCATCTTGCTGACGGAACCGCCGGTGTACGCCGTGCCTCAGGCCACTACCATGCTCATCTCAGCTACCTGTCTACACTACGGAGTGAGTACCATCATCTACTTTGCTCTGCTGACCTCCTGCACCTCTCTGAACTACTACTCGCTGATTCTCGGCATACCCCGTGCTGCGGGCCACTACCAGATCTACCCTGAGAGGTGTGTCATCAACAGAGGAGTTTCCTGGTAGTAGCCCCCGCTCTGTGGGCTAGTACCAGGGATATTATCATTGAGCAGCCTTACTACTCTGAACTGTGTTTTCTCTCCATGCTGTGGGTACTACCCACATTTCCAGTATAATAAATTCTCTTACATCTGTGTCCGTCTCAGCTGAGGCTATGCCTATCGTAGTGAGTCCCCACAGGGCTCATCCCTGTGGGTGGAGTCAGCTCTCACTACGATCCAGGGTCCACAACCATATCAGATTATAACAGGCACCTAACTTGGCAATCTAAATCTATGTAAATGAACGGCAGCACTAAATGTAGGTGAATATTCAGCTGAAAATGTTGGCTCCTTAGTCTGACTGAATGTAGGTTCCTAAATTTAGGTGTGCAGCTCTTTTTAAATATCAGTTTCTCGCTGACTTAGCTGATATAAATATTACAGGAACTGTGCATGGAATGTTTTTTGGGAAATAAAGTTTCATCACTAGAGGAAATGTTCTGGTGTCTCTGGTCAGCCATGGCAGAGTGTATGTGCTATGTCCTTTATCCCAGAAACAGTTTTCAGTTTTTCCAGAGCCTGCAGAGTGTGTGTCAGCCCATGTCAGAGTGCGTGTGCTGTGTCCCTGCAGCCTGCAGCCTGTATATTAACCCATGTCAGAGTGTGTGTGCTGTGTCCCTTATCCCAGGACCAGCATCCACTTTTACCAGAGCCTGCGGTCTGTGTATTAACCCATGTCAGAGTGTGTGTGCTGTGTTCCTTATCCTAAGACCAGCATCCAGTTTTACCAGAGCCTGCGGTCTGTGTATTAATCCATGTCAGAGTGTGTGTGTGCTGTGTCCCTTATCCCAGGACCAGTATCCAGTTTTACCAGAGCCTGCGGTCTGTGTATTAATCCATGTCAGAGTGTGTGTGTGCTGTGTCCCTTATCCCAAGACCAGCATCCAGTTTTACCAGAGCCTGCGGTCTGTGTATTAACCCATGTCAGAGTGTGTGTGCTGTGTTCCTTATCCCAAGACCAGCATCCAGTTTTACCAGAGCCTGCAGAGAGTGTGTTAACCCATGTCAGAGTGTGTGTGCTGTGTTCCTTATCCCAAGACCAGCATCCAGTTTTACCAGAGCCTGCAGCCTGAGTGTTAACCCATGTCAGAGTGTGTGTGCTGTGTTCCTTATCCCAAGACCAGCATCTAGTTTAACCAGAGCCTACAGAGAGTGTATTAATCCATGTCAGAGTGTGTGTGTGCTGTGTCCCTTATCCCAAGACCAGCATCCAGTTTTACCAGAGCCTGCAGTCTGTGTATTAACCCATGGCAGAGTGTGTGTGCTGTGTTCCTTATCCCAAGACCAGAATCCAGTTTTACCAGAGCCTGCAGCCTGTGTGTTAACCCATGTCAGAGTGTGTGTGCTGTGTTCCTTATCCCAAGACCAGCATCCAGTTTTACCAGAGCCTGCAGCCTGTGTGTTAACCCATGTCAGAGTGTGTGTGCTGTGTTCCTTATCCCAAGACCAGCATCCAGTTTTACCAGAGCCTACAGCCTGAGTGTTAACTCATGTCAGAGTGTGTGTGTGCTGTGTTCCTTATCCCAAGACCAGCATCCAGTTTTACCAGAGCCTACAGCCTGAGTGTTAACTCATGTCAGAGTGTGTGTGTGCTGTGTTCCTTATCCCAAGACCAGCATCCAGTTTTACCAGAGCCTGCAGTCTGTATATTAACCCATGTCAGAGTGTGGTGCTGTATTCCTTATCCCAAGACCAGCATCCAGTTTTACCAGAGCCTGCAGTCTGTGTATTAACCCATGTCAGAGTGTGGTGCTGTGTTCCTTATCCCAAGACCAGCATCCAGTTTTACCAGAGCCTGCAGCCTGTGTGTTAACCCATGTCAGAGTGTGTGTACTGTATTCCTTATCCCAAGACCAGCATCCAGTTTTACCAGAGCCTGCAGTCTGTATATTAACCCATGTCAGAGTGTGGTGCTGTGTTCCTTATCCCAAGACCAGCATCCAGTTTTACCAGAGCCTGCAGTCTGTATATTAACCCATGTCAGAGTGTGGTGCTGTGTCCCTTATCCCAGGACCAGTATCCAGTTTTACCAGAGCCTGCAGCCTGTGTGTTAACCCATGGCAGAGTGTGTGTGCTGTGTTCCTTATCCCAAGACCAGCATCTAGTTTTACCAGAGCCTGCAGAGGGTGTGTTAACCCATGTCAGAGTGTGTGTGCTGTGTTCCTTATCCCAAGACCAGTATCCAGTTTTACCAGAGCCTGCAGCCTCTGTGTTAACCCATGTTAGAGTGTGTGTGCTGTGTTCCTTATCCCAAGGCCAGCATCCAGTTTTACCAGAGCCTGCAGCCTGTGTGTTAACCCATGTCAGAGTGTGTGTGCTGTATTCCTTATCCCAAGACCAGCATCCAGTTTTACCAGAGCTGGCAAAGTTCTGCTGATTTCTTATGCTGAGTTACTTTAACATTCGAACAATCTGAAGGACAAATGGAGACTTATTAGGAGGGCCTGCACGCAAAGTTTTTGGAAAGCTCCCTTTGCACTCACTAAAGCTAATATTTCCTAGGAAGTTAGCATCTTCCTTAGAATATTGCAGTTTTAATCTTTTTGGTCTTGTCAGAATCCATTATTCATTCTGAGTGATACTGCTTTAAGAAGCTCAGCTAAGAAAATCAAAGGCATTTGTATAGTGTAGTACAGACAGTAATTTCGGCTTTCATTTCTGTGAAGTAATGAGATATGTAGCTTTCCTACCCTGTCTTGTACATGGGCAGCTCCAGAAATACACCAGTATGAGGCAGGAAACGCAGTCAAAAGGGGTAATGAGGTCTACCCTCACCCCCCAAATCTTTGCATGTACTATGCTGAGCAATAAGCATCTTCCTGAAGCATAACTCCTGCATGAACCTCGAACCTCATCCCTTCATCTCCTTCTGATACTTGGGCTATGAAAAAGAACACGCCTTTGCTGCTATCACTCGATCAAACCTTTGTTTATTTCAGGACTGTTTGTTCATTCAGCTCAGGCACAGGGACATATTTATATTGTTTATCAATACTGTGCACAACCTGTTGGAGGCCTTTGGTTACCGGGAAAACACAAGTGAACCAAATCGTACCCTAGGTAAGATTTCAGGCCAGAAATGGATTCTCAGGAGATTAACAGAGAAGGCTAAAATAACATCAGTACTCATGAACTAAGGTTATGGATGCACCTCCATTCATGCCAGCTATAAGAACAGCACTTGTATCCAATGGACTGCTGTCCATCTGACCTTATTCAATTCTCCTGAAATATATTTAGTGAGTTGGACCTAAGAAGGCATTTTCAACTCGTCTGAAGATTTTATAACATGCATGTGGTGGCGCGCGCATGTTATAAAATGCTGGGTTGGCGCGTGCAAGGTGGGGCGGGGCTAGAGGCACCCGCTGTGCTGGGCGCCTCTAGCCCCGCCCCACCTCACCGCCTCCTGGACCAACCCTTTTTCAAGCCCCGGGACTTACATGCGTCCCAGGGTTTATGCGTGTGGCCGGGCCATTTGAAAATTGGCCTGGCGCACGTAAGGCCAGGCCACGCGTGTAAAACCCGGGATTTATGGGCGCCAGGGTTTGAAAATCTACCTCGTATTTCCCATCAAAGCCAATGGGGGAAACAATACATCCTATTTTGGCCTCTAAAACTGAGTTATTTTTTTCTGATTTTAATAAAACTTGCAAGCAGAGGAAGAGCAGTCCAAAACATCAAGAGTGAGGCAAGCAGGCACCAGTAGCCGAAGGCACCGTCATAGAGGCAATGCAGAATGAATATAGACCAAGGCACTGTGAGAGGGGTAAATGACCACCCATAGTGACAAGAACACCCCAGGGCATCAAAAGAGGGATAAAAAGCTCCAACAATAGTGGCATAAACAGCCCAAGGCACTGTAAGGGAGGCAAAGGTCACAAACAATAGTGGCAAGTGCTAAAATAGGAGCAAAGTATACTGTCAACAGTAGCATGAACACTCAAAAGTACCATGAGAGTACAACCAACAGGGGCAAGAACATCCCAAGGCCAAGAATACCTAAAGAAGGGCAAATGGTACCAACAAAAGTGGCATGAACAGACTAAGGCAGCAAAAGAGAAGCAAAGCAGCAACAGTGGCATGGACACTCCAAGGCACAGAGTGAGGAGTAAGGCAAGAACAGTGGCAGAAACACCTTAAGATATAAACTAAGGAGGAAGTCAGAGAGCACAGTGGCATCAAAATCCCAAGGCATAGCGTGAGGGAAAGGTAACAAGCACAGTGGCATCTAAACTCCAAGTGTGACAGGAACCTCACTACAACCTAGATTTACTAAGTCGTGATATGGCTACAACGCATGTTAAACAGCATTTAAAGCATGATAAATGCTGTATATCATGCGATATAGCCATATCGCAGCAATATCACATGACATTCACGATATTATGCAATATTTGGGCTTCAAACTCACACCTATTACAATGAGCTGCTTTGCATGGCATTTGCATGCACTAATTTTGGAAATCCATGCAAAGCAGCTCATGCATACTAATCCTATGCAAATAAAATAGCACAGTTGGCTTAGTAAAATAGCTATCACAGGAAATGTGGAACCCAAAAACAATTTCAAAAATTGGCCTAAGAAGGTGTCAGCAAGCCTTGACGTTATGTGTCACTCTCAAGCAGACACTAACCGGTCTTATCTATCATTCACCTTCATCATAATTTTAATGCAACAAACTTTTTTTCTTTTTTCAATTATTTAAAAATGTCCTCCATTCTTGATAAACAAATGACTCTTTCAAATAGCATTAGTAAGAAAAGCCCTACACGGGCCGGTGTTTCGCTGGGTAAGCTTCCTCAGGGGCATATAGAAACACTTCAGTTGTAGAGCCACATTTCTAAAAAGAGAATAAGTAAAGAAGAATCGCACGTCAGATAAAATAAGAGGTGAAATCAATACTTATCTCATGACACCACGGCTACCATTTCAGACGGGACCAGATGTCTCAACCATCTTAGAGGGAAGGAAATGGAGGAACCCGAACCGAGGCTATCGTTCCTTTAAATGATGTCAACCATCAATCATGATTTTGAAACATCTGTCAGATGATCGTAATTTGAGTGACGTCAGCCATCAATCATGAATCGGTGTTAAGCAATCTATCAATCATGATTTGGAAAACAACCTAGAATTCAACCTAAAAAAACATGTAAGTCCAGCTCAGTGTTTAATCCTGATGGGTGAACAGTTTGTAAACGATAAATCCACCGCTGTTCAGATTGCAGCAACATATGTTCCCGATTGCCTCCCCGCCAATGTACAGGAATGTGTTCAATGGCACAGAATCGTAAATCATCAAAAGTATGTCCCATCTCTGTACAGTGGGAAACTAAAGGTTCATTGGCTCTGACGGTTCTAATATTGCTACGATGTTCTATCATCCTCGTCTTCAATAGGCGTTTTGTTTTGCCAATATAAATGAGGGAACAAGGACATTGTATTAAGTATATCACCATGATAGATGCACAAGTGGTGTGGTGCCGCAAAAATATTTTATAACCAGAGGGTACGATAAATTGATCTGAGATTGTCATAGAAGACGGGCAAACGGAGCAATTATTGCAAGGCTTGTGTGAACCTGATAACCTATATGATGTATATGACATCATAGAGCTGTCCGATTTCACCAAAAAAATTTTTAAATTCATGGCACGGGAAAAAGTAATTCGTGGGGGAGCATGAAAAATCGCATTAGTTTGTAACACATGCCAATTTTGTAGAATAGATTGACGAATTTTGAAGGCAACAGAAGAATATGGTAGAATACATGTATGGCGTGAGGATTCTTCATTAGATCGCGGGAGAAAGAGCCACTCGCGATGTGAATATTTTGCACGTAAGTAAGCTCTTCGGATACTGGAGCGCGGATATCCTCTAGCTGAGAAGCGTTCGCACAAAAGTTTCGATTGCACCTCAAAGTCGGACATAGTGGTACAAATCCTTCTAAGACGGATAAATTGACTCACAGGTAAGTTCTGTTTAAAATTTCTCGGGTGTGCACTGGAGTAATGTAGATAGGTGTTCGAACTGACTGATTTTCGAAAAAGGGATGTCATGAATTTTCCATCAATCACAGTAATCCGTATATCGAGAAACGTTATGGAAGTAGTCTCAATGGTGGCAGTGAATTTTAGATGACGATTTAAGGTGTTAAGCCAGCATAAAAATGATCCAAAAAGATCTTTATCGCCTTTCCACAGTACAAAGACGTCATCAATGTACCGCTTCCACACAAAAAGCTGACTTTTGAAAGGATGATCTTGAAGCCATTTCTCTTCAAAAAAATGCATGTACAGGTTTGCCAAATCAGGAGCCATGGTGGCTCCCATAGCAGTACCACACGTCTGGAGAAAAAACTCTTGATTAAAGGCGAAAAAATTCTTCTTCAGGGCTATTTGTAACAGTTTCACCAGAAAATCACTAGGGATTCGATGGGGGCGTGGTCGCTGTTCAAAAAATGTTTCTGCAATCTCAATGGCCTCGTCCTGAGGGATAGATGTATAAAGGGCCTCAACATCTAAAGTAGCCATCTGTAGATCGGTGGTATCAACCTGGAGTTGTTCTAAAAAGGTAATCATATCTGCAGAATCTCTAATAAAGGAAGGCATGGACGGAATAAATGGTGCCAAAAAATGATCTACAAAACGGGACAATGGTTCCAAAACTGAGTCGCAGCCGGATACAATCAGGCGCCCTGGAGGATGGTCAATACTCTTATGTATCTTTGGAAGTGTGTAAAACACTGGGACACGAGGATATTTCTTAGTTAGAAAATTGGCTTCTTTCAAAGTCAAAAAGCCAGATTTCACACCTGACTGCACAACCAAAGATATGAGTTCTTGTATCTCAGAAGTGGGATTCGTCTCAAGACGTTGGTAATAATGTGTATCATCAAGTTGACGCATAATTTCAGATTCATAATCAGTTCTGTTCTGTACAACTATCTTGCCACCTTTGTCAGCTGGTTTTATAATAAGGTCTGGCGCTGATTGTAACTCCTGTAATGCAGTTTTTTCCAAACGTGATAGATTTTGAAAAGTAGAGTCAGTTAAATCCAAAGCAGAGATATCATGTGAAATTAGGTCATAAAAAACTTTTAATGCTGGATCTTCAGGTCCAGGTGGACTCCATGTAGATGGATTGGACAATATGGATACATCTATAGATGGTGTGTGGGTGGAAAAAAAAGTTTTTTATCTTAAGGTTCCGAACAAAACGAAACACAGCCACCTGCAGGGAGAATTTATCTCCACGATGAGTGGGTACAAAGGATAGTCCCCGTTCTAGGACCTGAATCTGAATTGATGATAACGTTTTAGAAGATAAATTCAAAATCAAGGATTCTTTTCTCGCTGTGATCGTGTCACTCGCGGTTCGTAGGTCTCTGAACGTCCGCTTGGTTGATATCGATTGTACCGATTGCGATATGGTCGGCGGGTGCCGCGGGAGGATGGTCCTAAAAAAGATGCTGATGAGGTGTTTGATTCAGAACGCGGGGGGCGAGAGCGCATCTCATCATCACCAGAAGACAATTCTTCGCCACTTGAATCAAAAGTAACATGTCGGGAGACTTTGGCAATATATTCTTGTGTCATCCAGGGGTAGACAAACCCCTTGGTGTAATCGCGTTCGTCCCGACATAATTTTTCATATTTAAACTTGCGCAGATCGGAACGAAACTTATCCATCAGTTCTTCAGTAGACTTCATCTGCGCTGTGAATTGCTCCTGGTCAACCGAAGAGATCAACATCGTTTTAGTCAATTCAATTTCTTCACGAATCAATATCTCTGAAGCTTGTGATTTCTTAATGATTAAAATCATTAAGTCAAGGCTGCACTTATTAAGTACAGCATTCCAATCGGAAACAAAATCTGTGTCTTCTTTGTATAAGTGGGGTGCCTTGATCATTCGCAGACCCCGAGGAATCCGTTGGATCCGGCAATATTCTAATAAAGTCTCAGCATGTGCAGTAGTCCGAATAGAGCGGCGTAGTAATTTTTGCAAGGTGAACCATTGCAAATCAGGTGAGGCTGAACTGGCGGCTGTAGTAAAGGAAGATGGCTGCTGTAGCAACGCCTGTAGCTCAGCTTCAGAGAAGCTCAATGTCTTTAGAGGAACAACCGGTTCGGTCTCCATGACTCGAGGTCAGTGATACACTACTCACACAAGGGAGTCAGCGGTTAACCACAACATATAATCTATCACAGGAAATGTGGAACCCAAAAACAATTTCAAAAATTGGCCTAAGAAGGTGTCAGCAAGCCTTGACGTTATGTGTCACTCTCAAGCAGACACTAACCGGTCTTATCTATCATTCACCTTCATCATAATTTTAATGCAACAAACTTTTTTTCTTTTTTCAATTATTTAAAAATGTCCTCCATTCTTGATAAACAAATGACTCTTTCAAATAGCATTAGTAAGAAAAGCCCTACACGGGCCGGTGTGCTTAGTAAAATAGCCCCATTATTTTATCATGTTTGAAGGAAGTGTAGCTATTTTCCCATGGGAGTATCGGGACGCTAGCGCGGGTCCCCAGTGGTCTCTCAGGAAAAATTAAAGGATCAAGCAACCAAACACATTACTCCAAACTTGATAAAATGGCCCCCAGGGGTCTTTGAATACCTCTGTCCCCCCTGCTGCATTCCAAGGCAGCTCTGGCCCTCTCCCAAAGAAAAATTACTTTTCTAAACATGTGGTGACAGCCCTCCACGTCTTAAAAATTGGACCCTCCTCTGTAAACCCCCTCCCTGCAAAATCCCTCACCTCCTTCACCTCCTTTTCCCCAGGCCAAAATATGAAAAAGTCCCTGGAGTCTAGCGGCCCCCAAGTTTCTCCCCTCATCCTCCTGCCAGAAAAAGAAGACCATGGTGGTCTGGGGGCACCCCAACCCCATCCCCAGCTTGCCCTACCTTTCCAAATTATAACTGGTGTATACTGGGAGTCCAGAGCGGCCCCTACCCCCAGCCCAGTTGACCTAAATCTTTTTTTTTACTTTTTAAATTCTGAAAAAGAGGTTCAGAGATTCTCTCTAAAATCCACCAGAAAAATGAGGAAATAAAATGGAAACTGCTCAAACCTGCATGTTGCTTTCAATTTCAGGTTAAAAAAAAAAAAGCAACACATTGTCAATCCATGCAGATACCAGTTGGTTAAAAAGTTTGATCTTGATTGGTTCTGCTCCTTCTTTGTTCTTTCCCACCTCTGCTCCATTCTGTCTTGCTTTAGTGGCTTGCCTTGAATAGGAAAAAGATCCTGTAGTTTTGAAAAACATCGTTTGTCTGCAGGGTATGGGACTGGCCCAAGGACAGGTCTTGGAACTGAACCCTGAAGATATTTTTAGCTTTGTCTGAATTGCTGAAAACTCCTCTAAAAGACCCTCCCATTGCCATCCTGGAGGTCCTCAAGCACCAGTTCCTGCACCGAAATGGGTTGCAGATAAACCTGGTAATACTGATGGTCATTGCGAGTGATCGGACGGATTAGAACCAAGATCTCTTGAAAAAGGAAGAGGTATAGTTTATATCCACTTTTATTCCTCAGCTCCCTGTGGCAAAGCAACACCTTGCTGGCTTCAATTCTAGGGTCCCTCTGTTTCTCATCTAGATACTTGAGTTTGTCAATGTAATACTGGCATTCCGATTCTCCCTTTTTCACGTTGATGTCAGACAGGACGCCTTGGATTATAGAGATTGCCTTTTCCAGGCTTTGGATGTCAGGGTGATCGCTGGGAGTATGTCTTAGAATTTCTTTTATCTCAAAAAATGCTGGTACACCTGGTTTCTTCTTTAGACATTTGATAATAGCTATTGTCTCACAACAAGACTATATAATTTTGTAGGACCACTACTCATGGGGTCAAGGTATTTTACCAGACTCTTATATGGTTTCAGGTCCAATTTACTTTATATATATTTTTTTGTAATTTTTTCTAATTTTTGCTTTTACTTTCCATCACACTGATGAGAGCTCCAAAGACCATATTTAAAGTTAAAGTCAATTAAATGTCACTTTTTTCAATCCCAATATCAAATGATTCAACAGTGATACTCATCTGCACAGCCCAACACGATCGCGTTTCGGACCCCCACTCTTAAGGTCCTGCTTCAGGGGAAAAAAACTTCCATCTTTGTTCCGTGACACTCCCAGGGCAATCATCAGACGACCAATGTACTCATCTCAATAGCTGTATCCATCCATTAATATAGACACGATCCCGACTTGGAATCGCCATTCTTTGAAACATAGCTCTCGACTGAGTGGCTTTTCAAGTGTTAAAAACGGAAGTTCCTCCCACAGAGATATGCTCAATGAGTCAACACTGTCTCCAAATAGGTCGGGTAGGCTCTTAGACTTCCATTACCTTAGCTCTCTGTCACGTCGTATCCTATTGCGAAACCGGAAGTGATGTCATCAAATTGCCCCGACATGGGCTAGGAGAACCACAGTCTTCAACCAGGTCCTGGTTCCTTTATACTTAGTCCGATTTCGAGTTTTCCATCACGTCCTGCTTCAGACATAAATGCCCAATCTTCAATCTGGGCTTATTTTCTCTGCACCTATTCTCATATCTAATATTAGAAAAATTACTCCAGTTTACAATCTGACCTAATTTTCTCTATATTAGTTCTAATTTCTAATTGTGCTTCCGAAAGTTACCCAGGCTAAAACGGACTATTATAAGTCTTCAATCAGGTCGTACTTTCTCTGGATATTTGAATCATTATGCTCTACATCAACACCAGCTAAACTACTCCAATTCTTCACTATCCACTGATATTTCTAAATCTATTTGTAAATATTCACTCACGGCATTCTCTTACTTAAATCAATAAATGTAAAACCCACTTTTCAAGGGACCCAAATGTACTCTGTCACAACTACCCTTAGCATTCCTTTAGCCTCAAATTAAGGAGTACCAATTGATTTTCTCATTTAAACCGTATGGGTCCATCGACTTCAATATGTAAATCCAATGATGTTCGCGTTTGTTAAGGCGATATTGAATATCTCCTCCCCTACAACTCGGACGTACTTTTTCCACAATCAACCAACGAAGATCAGTGAAAACATGTTTGTGTTGTACACAATGTTGTACTAGAGGGGCCACCATTTTTAACGTTTTTAGGCAACTTCTATGTTCGATGAGTCTAGTACGAACTCTTCTCTTCGTTCTCCCCACATAGATCAGGCCACACGGACATTGGATGACATATATGACACCCTCCGACTCACATGTTGTCAAAGCCCTAAGTCTCACTGTTATATTCAAATGTGGAGCCTGCCATTGTTCGCCCATCCAAGAGAGGGCACACATCTCACAGTGACCACATGGATGATGACCCCCATTTTCTAAAACTTCTGTCGTCAAGGCAAAAGTAGAATGCACTACCATATCACGTAGATTTTGTCCCCTAAAAAAAGCAAATCTGGGACCCATCTGGAATACTTCGTGTAAAGCTAACACCTGCCAATGGGTACGAACCACATTTATTACCAAATGAACTTGGGCAGAATATCTCAAAGTACATGTCAATTGTTTTGAAAAAGGTCGTTGTTGATAATGTAGGATGGAAAGTAAAAGCAAAAATTAGAAAAAATTACAAAAAAATATATATAAAGTAAATTGGACCTGAAACCATATAAGAGGCTGGTAAAATACCTTGACCCCATGAGTAGTGGTCCTACAAAATTATATAGTCTTGTTGTGAGACAATAGCTATTATCAAATGTCTAAAGAAGAAACCAGGTGTACCAGCATTTTTTGAGATATTGTTTACAATTTGGTGCCCAGAATACACAAGATGTGTGCGAGCCGTTAAGTGTGTGATTGATATTAGAATTTCTTTTAACAGCAGGGGGTATTTCACCAGCCGACTTCGTGGAATATCCAGGAAGCTCCAGAGGTCCAGCTTGCGACTGAAAGGCGATTCAAGACAGCACTGAAGGAAGTCCTGGACTCGGTGGTCCTGCTTCTTCTGGTCCAAGAGAGCCTTGGCTGCCAGTTGGTTGCTGCAGTACCCTTTGTAAGTGTTCAGACCAGGCAGCCAATTAACCAGAATATGACCAATCTGTCCCACTGTCCAATCTGGCTGTGTTGCTTCTCCCATTCTGGCTAGAAAGTCTTCATGCAAAGGGATGTATGAATCCAAGTCTCCAAACAGATGTGCAAGCTCGTCTCCAGACATAATGGACAACTTCAGCATTGGATTATGGTAGGCCTTTCTGGCAAGCTTTAAATCTTCAATTAAATCCTGTTCCCCTCGAGACATTGCAAATATAGCCTCCTGTCATTTTATTTCTTTGGTGGGTAGCGTCTCTTTCATGTTGACATCCAGCATCTCTGACCATAAGACACTGTTTCTTCTTTTGGGAGGAGTTGGGGCAATGGATCTGCTGCATGGCTTCTGGGCACAGCCAGGGGATTTACTGTCACTACGCAAGGTGAATGACTGAATTGTTTGGCCAAAGTGCCTGACTGCACCATTTCTGACTGGGGAGATTAAATTTGCCACGGACGTGACGCGTGCCAGAGGTCGAACCCGTTTATTACTTGGTTCCTCAAGCTCTTTGGAGGACTGATTCTGCACATCTATGACTTGGATAGTCCGTTTAATGGGCAAAAGACCTCTGATCTCATCGTGGGCCACCATGCTTCCAGGATCGCCGGTCGGACACCTTTCCAGGCCACTCTGGGGAGTGCTAGGAAGCCCTCACAGCTCCTTCCCATGCTACATGCTTGCTGGACTGCAACTGAGCTTTTAACATAGAATTGAAAGCTTTCAACATAAAATGAATGCAAACAAAAATGTCATTATTTTCAGGGGCACTGTCCATTTGTTTTGTTTTAAACAAAATGAAATTGAAATGCCAGTTTTCATTTTGGATTATCAATTCATTTCCAACAAATGTACATCCCTACCCTAGTGATAAATGCTGAGGGTCCTCACAGAGAGTGTGACTTGTTGCAAGTGTAACCTATAGGTCACTAGTATCAGAAAAATCCAAAAGCATCATAACAGCATGGGAAACTGAACAGATACTGCAGGGGAAGATACAGCAGCACACTGAGACACCAAAGAATTAAAGCAGCATTAAAAGTATTGTAAAGAATGAAAAAGTTCTGATCATCTGGCACATTCCTATTCCATTGATAAAAAAGCTTGATACAAGAAAACTGGGCTCTACTCAGAGGTCTGGTAAAAGGACACAACCTATCCAGAATCATATCTGTACCATCAATCAGATGAAAACTAACAATTCTTGAATTTATGAGCATCAATCAGTAAACTTTATTTTAACACCCAGATCTGGTCCTGTCTGAGTTATTACAGCCTCTCTCCTCATGGGAAGCACCAATACAGTATCCACACACTGGCAACCTTTTAACATCATCGGGGCCATAAGTGAGAGTTTCCCCTCATAAAAGAGTCCCCTCAGGGATGAGAGTCAGTGTGGGATGGAATGGTTAGCCGGAACAGCCCGTGAAGATAGAAATTAGTTATGTGCCTAAGAAGGAACAATTCTCCAAAACAGGGGTTACACAAGTGTAACCCTTTTTCTAGGAATAGTGCTGATTCCAAAGGGCGAGAAAATAATTTCTTTACGTGGGCTAGCTCCTCAGTCCTTTCCCTGACTCTTGTATTTTCGGGGGGGGGGGGGGGGAATTCTTCTCTCTAGGATTACCTTCTGGGCCCAGGCACTAGAAACCTTCTCTGGGGGTGTGTTACCCTTGCTCTTCAGGACAGGTACCTGGGAAAAACAGGCAGGACTCGCTGGATGGGTGTTCAAAATAATATGTACTGTTAATGATTGTAGAAAAATCAATAAAGTGAATAAATAAAATGACCAAATACATCCAGATTCCTTGTCTTTGGTGTAGTACAAGTTTAACTGTCATCTCCCTCTATGGAAGTGTCTCTTCATACTGAAACTTGGAACTGGTACTTCATCCATGGTTTGGAATAAAGGTAGGTTCCAAGGTGGCTGGGGTATCCTAACTAGCATGGATTCCCCCTTCCCCACCGTACTAGTTTCCAAATCGGCACTCTCGATCTTCACCTGCCTGTGTCCCATGTGCCAGGGTGGAAATTCCAATTGGGGGTCTCCAGATGGCTTTCTTCTCCACTGTCCTCTTCAAAATAATAGCTCTTGACCCTCCTGGAGGAAGGGTCTGTTCTAGAACAGCTATTACAGTCCAGATCTGGGCAAAGAAGGGGCATCAAAATGCTTCCTTCCCAAAAGATGGAAAAATACTGTATCTTTCCTACAGGTGTCTGCAACCTCCTCTTTGTGGGATGAAGGAGTCAACAGATCATTCTTGCATCCCTGGAGAGGAGAATTCAGCCTCCTAGAAGGTGCAGGTCAAAAACAGCAAAAATCCTAATTCACAGATCCAAAAATAGAAAAAAACATACTCTCTAAATCCCTCTTCCCTCCAGTCTATCACCAAGACTGGCAGGGGCAGTACCTCTCCCTTCTTTGCTAACTTTGGAGAGCACACTGAGCACATGTCTTTCCTTCTCAAAAGCAAAACTACATTGCCTCCTATTCACATGGTCTAACCCCCCCCCCCCCACACACACACACACATACACACACTATGCCTAACACAAGAGAGGTGAAGACATAACGTTTAAGAAAACCAACACATTCATTAATATTCTCAATCTGTTCTTTGTTGGTAATTTGCCTGAAGGACTAATTGGAAATCAGTAGTGACTTGTTCTAACTCCTGTATAATATAAAATTCCTCATCTTTTCTTCCCATGTAGCCCTTGAGTTGGGTCCAAGCTTTGAAAGGAGGCATCTATGCCTGCGTGTCTGCCATCTCCTGTAGGGTAATAAACCTCTTTCTGCACCATGAGTTGTATGCTGCTAAAGGTTTTATCCAGAGTCCAGTGCAATTGATTGTATAAGGCATGCTCATAATAAAGCTTAAATCTGTAACCAGAGGTTAAAAAGTAAAGAAGGAGGAGGTATATATATATTTTTTTATATTTACCTGTTCCCTGGGAGCCTCTGGTTGGGGCTGTCATAGAAAAATGAGGCTGGGGTGTCCCAGAGCTGATGTCAGTGATGCCAGTAGAAAGAAACAACTCTGGGAAACACAAAGCAGCCAAGAAGGGGAGGGCAGGACTGAAGAGAGTGAGCTAAGAAGGAGGAGCAGAACTGCAGTGTTTTTTTGCTTTCATTTTACAAAGGCAGCACTGCTGATACTAGAGCTGTAGAAAATTCATGCCAGTGTGTTTGTAAATGAGATAGCCTCTACTTTCTCATGTGCATGTGCTGAAAAGGGGCTGTGAGGAGGTGGTGGAATAACATATTTGAGTTTCCCACTGATCAAATAAATCCAGACCCATCCAGATTTGTAATTAGGCTAAAACATTCTCAAAAGTTAATTCCTCCAACGTCATACAAAGAAGGGGAGCATTTTTGGACTAAAAGTAGGTTAAAATTTGCTCTAAAGTACTCTTGGGAACTATTTAAGCTGTGGCCATTCCTTGAGTACTGATCTCACTGAAGGGTAGCAGTTGAGATGACAGTCAGTCTGGCTTTGATCAAGTGAGGAAGCAGAAGGTGTCAGACCTAATCTCTTCAGAGACTGCTCTAAAGTACCAGAAAACCACTGAAGTTAAGCACAGAGAGGACAGGCATATTAATCTGTGGAAGAGTTTAGTGTGAATGTGAGTGTTTGAAAATGGAGTCAAAGGTAAGCAATAAGTTCAGAAAAGTCAGATACTTGTTAAAGGTTTGGTGGACACGTGGGATCTGAAGTCCACCGTTGTTAGACAGAGATTGAGAGAGAGAATTTGTTATGAGATGGATGTGTTACTATGCTCTCATTCACAGTGAAGTAAAATCTGAGATCTCTCCTTTGCCTAAATACTGTGCAGCTGTAAGGGTTAAATTTATCTTTTCCCTGTAAGGAAACAAATTATAAATAAGAGAAGAATTATCTCTGAAAGGGGTCACAGGTTTTAGATGCTAGACTGAAACCTGAATAATAAGTGAGGATGTGAGTTTGAGGACAGTTCTTGAGCTGTGAATAATCCTTGATAACATGGAAGAGAACACACAGTTGGTATAGAAAAGGGATAGAATTTTGACTGTGCTTACAACTTTGTGACAGGACAGTGAGAACAAATTCAGCATAAGAGAGCTGGCAACAGAGTTCTGTTGCTAACAGCACATTCAAAAGGGACACTTACAATTTACAAGTGGTCCTTATATACTCATGTACAACAGCAGTTAAGACAAAGTGACTGAGTGTGCCAGATTTGTGAGTAGAAAGGAAAGTGTGTGAGTGCCAGAGTTTATTTATTTCTCTCATACTGATTCCCAAATTTCCTCTGTGCTCTAGTGAGAATAGGGAAATGTAATTTTTTTAACACAAAATTAGCTATTCAAGTTCCAACAAGCCTTCATGGACATACATTTAGGGAACTCACGTCTAGTACATCTTCGGAAGATAAGCGAGGACAGAATATTGGAGGAACACTCTATTATTTTAGTTGGCGCTTAGACAGGTCCAGAAGCAAGCCAGGAGATGGCGTTCTCTACACAGACCTTGGAGAAGGAGCCCATTCAGTTCCTTAAACTGCGCCCGCTACCACATTTTGCCAGCTCAGCAAATCAGCTCTGGTGGAGGGGACGAAGACCAACGAGAAATTAGTAGATCCAGCTCAATGTATACATCACAGAACTAACACACAGTTTCACTAGACCACCGGATCAGAACTGAGATACTACCACAACCTAACACTGTACAAGAGAGATAGAGGCCAAGATAACAGCACCCACTAGTTCTGATGCAATAACACCAAAAAGGAGAGAGAAAAGACATTCAGAGTGGTACAGAATTTGCAAACAAAAGAAAAGATACAGATTTACTTGCATACTTAAGGGAAAAAGTCAAGAGAAACACAAACACAGACAAACAAGAGTTCAAACAGTTTAGTACTTACTGTTTAGAAACAGTCCTATACTCAGCATCTGGAAAACAAAAGGTAGACAGACACAAAGACACAAATTCTTTAAAGGTTTATTAGTCAAACAAGTACATTTAGAGAAAATAAAGTTTCTTTTAGGGGTGTGCATTCGTTTGCAACGTATTGGCAATCTGCAAAGTATATGCCATATTCGTTGTATTCGTGGGGGTCACGAAACGTATGGCGAACCCCCACGAATACAACATATCACTAACGAATAAACCCCCACCCTCCTGACCCCCCCCCAAGACTTGCCAAAAGTCCCTGGTGGTCCAGTGGGAGTCCTGACTCCTGCACGCGGGCTGTCGGCTACCGGTATTCAAAATGGCGCCGATAGCCCTTGTGACATAGTAAGGGCAAAGGCTATTGGCGCCATGGATGTGGAGCTTGGAACTCTGAAGACAAGACAGAGACAGGGCGAGCAAGGTCCCTCAGGCGCCCTACACAGCTTGTAGGCTGGTCAAGGACCACACTGTCCTCACTGCGCCCTACCAGCCGGAAGGCTGGTCATGGACCACGAGAGGAGTGGGCAAGCTCTGGACGAAGGCACAGGTCAGGACAAGTTACCCTCGGATCCTCCTGAGTCAGAAACAGGAAACAGGGTGTTACAAATAAAACTGAACACCTAAAGTTATTGTTAAAGCAATTGTAATCTATCTGATTATTGCTTTCAAGACTGTCTTCACTCTCTATCCCTGGGAGACTGCTTGGCTGGTTCAATCTCTTGTTTCCTTTGAGAAGACTCAACTGGAAGAAGAGCAACATTTTTCTCTACCAGTCTTCACTTTGAGTAACATCTTACAGCGACTCACTCCTTGCCAGCAGAAACCCCATTACTTACTATTGCCACTGTACCACTGAAGCAGGAGAGTCATTATCCCAAAGCGTCTGATTGGGGAGATATCTGACAGCGTTTCATGCACTGTAGCATAGACCACCTATGGCAGAAAGAGATAAAGGCAAAAAGAAGAGCTAAGATGAAGGAGAGGGGGAACGCCCTGCACACCAGATAGCTCCAATATTCACTGATTGTGAAGAAGGGATTACTGCCCTTATATACACGATCCAAGCTGTGGATTCCCCATGGGTATGGCTCAACAACCGCATCTTCAAAATGTAGGGGTTGTGATGGTTAAAAGTTTGCATGAAGTATGAACTTTTATTTTAAAATACCAGTGATCATGCTGCGCTTTGCTGATCTGTGGGCCTGCCCTGAGCCCAGGGGAACAAAGTTTGATGCCAAGGAAGGACCCTGAATGGACACAGGGCAGACCGCCACACTCAGCCAGCTTCCGAAGTCACTCTCCCTGGGTCCTCCTAAGGTGTGTGCTCACCCGACGCTAATTCATTTAAAGGGCCCAAGGCAAGAAAAGGCCAGCAAAAGGCCAGTAAAGGGCCAGTAAAAGGCCACTGCAGCAGCTCCTCCTTGCCTCAGAAATAGGTTCACTACTGTCAAGTAGAGCGAGTTGCCTCAGTGTTCCTTACTGCATTCCTGGTCTTCGTCTTTTCAGTTCTTGGTCTTTATCTCTTTAGTTCCTGGTCTCCTGTGTTCCTTGTTCCAGTAGTCCTCGTCTCTGTGGTCAGTCTTCAGTTCTCCATGTCTTCTGTAGCCTCGTCTCCTCACCTCTCTGCTTGCCTATCCATCCCTCCTTCCCTTAGATGGATCTCCGGTTCTGACTTCAGCCTGCCTTAGACTTTGCTTGAACTCCGCCTGCCACTGACAACTGCCTTCTCTCCGACTATGTCTGAACCCCACCTGCCTTGGACCCTGGCCTGTAACCCAATCCTCTCTATGGTTCTTGGGTTTGTCAGCAGAGGCCCCTGCCTAAGTCCTGCCAGCTCCAGAACCCAAGGGCTCAACCTAAGGGAATGAGGGCTGGTATAGATGAAGCTCCAGCTGATTGTGGGGACCTTAAGACCCCAGGTTGCGCCATCTCCATCTCCATCTTGGTCCAAGGGTCCACGTCCACAACAGATTAGGACTTATTTGGAAAAGGAAAAGGGAGCAGCAAGTGAGATGCAGATGATAAAAAGTTATTCAAAGTTGTTAAAAAGCAAGCAGACATTCAGGAACTGCAGAAGGACCTGGCAAGACTGAAGGACTGTGCATCTAAATGGCAGATGACATTTAACATGGACAAGGGCAAAGTGATGCACATAGGGAAAAACAATCCTAACAATGGGTATATAATGCTGAGTTCTCTATCAGGAGTCATCACCCAGGAAAAGCATCTTGGAGTCATTGTGGACAATATGTTGAAATCCTCAGCTCAGGGTGTGGCAGCAGTCAAAGAAAGGAAATGGAGGTTTGTAAATTCATGAATGGGGCTAGGGCGGATAAACAGAGGATGGTTATTTACTCTTTCAAATTGTACTAAGACTAGGGGGAACTCTACATTTAGCAGATTTAAAACAAATTGGAGAAAGTACTTTAAGGGTGTCTAGCCCTTACTAACAGGGAATTTTCTAGCAACGGGAGGTCCAGCGGGAATTAGCTAAGGAGGGATTGATAGGATTCATCCTCCATAGGGGATGGGTTTCCAGGTGGTATACAGCAGTGGTTCGCAACCTTTTTGTATTGTGGCAACCCTGGCATTGGGCTCACTTCATCATGGCACACCAGCACCTTCTCTATTCCCATTTTCCCTGGCTTCATAATTCTCTTTTTTCTTTCTTCTCCTCCCCCTCCCCCTGTGATCATTATCTTCCCTTCACTCTCACTCCCCCCGCATCATCACCTTTTCTCTTCCCCGTCCCCCTTCCCCCTCCCCCATCTCCCACCCCTCACATCATCACCATCTTATCTCCCTCTCTTTCCTCTCCCTTCACTCCATTGCAGTCCTCATCTTCTCTCCACCATCTTTGGAATCATCACCTTCTCCTCCCTTTCTTTTCTCCCCATCACTGCTGGTATCATCACCTTCTCCTCCCATCCCTCTCCCACTATCTCCCAGCATCATCACTTTCTCTTCCCTTTACTCTCCCCTCACTCTCTGGTATTATAATCTTCCTGCATCTCTCCCCACCCCCCAACCTCTTTCATTATTACCTTCCCCTCCCTGCTCGCTCCCTCCATCCTTCTGGCATCATCACCTTCCTACTCTCTCCCTCCATCCCCTGACATCATCTCCATCCCCTTCTCTTTCCTATCCTCTCATTCCACCACCATCTTCCACCATCTTCCCTTTCCTACCCTCTCCCCTCCTTGACATCAGCACTTTCTCTTTCCTTCCCTCTCTCCGCCCCCCCCCCCCTTACCCCATCACCTTCTCTTCCCTCTCCCCCAACACTCCAGCTTCCTAGCAAATTTTGCTACCCCTTCCAGCAGCCCTTACCTGGTGATGCTTCTTTCTCCTCTCCCTGTTTCCCTCTGTAATGGGAATTGCATGGGGCCAGTAGGACTTGTGAACCTAAAGGACCCAGTGCAGTTTCAAAAGTAGAGGAGAACCAGCAGCAGATAAGTGCTGCTCTCTAACTCCCCCTGCAGGCCAGGTGTGGTAGGGGAAAGAGAAACTGAAGATTGCCACGGCATACCAGAGATACAGATACGACACACTAGTGGTGCTGCAGCACACTGTTAGGGAAATGCTGGTATATAGGTTGGCTCCATAAATCAAAGGGAGGAGTCTGGTCTTGCAGTTGGTTGAAAGGATTTCTGTAGAGGAGTTTTGAGGAGCTTTTGGCTTGTTTTTGAGAGATTTACCGATCCACTGGGGTGAACCTTACAAGGTCACTTTGGTAAGGGCTTAGAGCCAGCTGGAAGAATCAGGATCCAGGGGGGGCACTATCAGCCCAAGGCAGCCAGAGTTATCTGTGAAGGTGAAAAGGTTTTTTTTTCAATTTTCCTTTTAGCCTTTAAGAAATACAGATATTTTAATGGGGACCTGAGAAGATACATATTCAGGTGAAGGGCCTTAAGCAACATAAGGAGAAGTGCTAAACTGATTTTCAAACTTTTGTGAACTGTCTGAAAAGCTGAGATTTTATTTTTGGGACTGTGGATTGTTTGCTATTTTTCTTGCACTGCTGCTGGACTTTAAATTTGGATACATTAATAAATTATTTTTGCTGGTTTGGAACACCAAAGGTTTGTGTGGACTGTTTTTATGGGATCCCTTGGGCCCCACAGGTAATCCTGCTCCCCATAGCATGAATTCGTGCCTGGTTTTCCAAGGACTTCACCAACTGGGTCTGTGCTCCCTGACCTCTGAAGTGTGACCCCCCTTGCCAAGGGAAGGGTTACTGTATTTTTTTCACTCAATGCACACTCGAGCTGTAGAATCTGTTGCCAGATGATGTGGTCAAGGTGATTAGCATAGCGGGGTTTATGTTTCTGGAGGAATGGTCCATAAGCCATTATTAACCAAGTAGATTTGGAAAAGCCACTGCTTATCCCTGGGAGAGAGCAACAAGATGTGGATCTGCTCTTCAGTTCTGCTGGGAACTTGTAACCTGGATTGGCCACTATCGGAGACTGTTGCTCTGACTCGGCATGGCATGTTTTATGTTCTTATGAACTCTAGGTCCTCATGCTGTGGCTGCCTCTCCAGCATCTGTATGTGACCAGACATACACATATTACAGAACAGCTGCAGAAATGGTGTTTAATATTCCTGTTTTTTTTTTCTTTTGGAGCAGATACAAATTGCTCCATTAATGTAAGTGCTGACTCTCCAGCAGTGCTTGAAAACACCTTCTGCTACAACCTCTTCTCAGAGGGATTAGGGCTCTTATCATAGCCTGAATTTTGGATTCCTGAATACAAAACATGTAACTTAATAGCGAGGGCGCATCAGGCAAGGAAGATGTGTTCTGTGTACCATGTCCTCAGGGTCATGCCGGGATTTGCCCCCTTGTAATGTACAAACTTCTGCCTCCAGTTTTCAATGTACTTTGGTTTGTTAGTAGGGCTGACCTTTTTAGAGTGGGACACACAAGTATTTTGAGTGTAGTTGATTTATCATCAACACTGTTATAGGGAACACTTTTTTAGACACTTTATATGAAGAAAATTATTCACATTTAATTTGAGGCTATGATTACAGCATAAGTGATGGTGGATTTTGTTAAGAGTCTAGCAGTTCTAGTGATTTACCCTTCACATATATGAATGACTCTAAATAATGTGAATATCAGGGCCTTTAAATTATTTGCAAGATACTTGGTTCCCTTGGTTACATAAAATAAAAGAGGATTTTTGTCCAGGGTATTTTTTTAAATCCAATTTTCCTGAGATGTACAAAGTTTACCCAGGACTGGCTCAACTTGTCCTTGGTAAGTGCTGCTTATGGGTGCTCAGATAAAGCCTGCAGGAGCCGGGCTACTCTTTGGTAAGTTATTAAATTGTAAATACTGTATATTCCAGGTATCTACTACATCATTTCACTGGCAGCCTGCAGTAGAAATAAAACTAGCTACCACCAAGACAAACCCTGTCTAGTACATTCCCCATATATTGTTTGCCGAAGAAGTTAAAAACTGATAAAGCAGGCCAAGCGAGAATCTGAGGAGAGACTTGCCAAGGGAGCATAAGCTAATCATACAAAAACAGGAAGCCTGTAAGGGAATCAGCTGGACCATTAGATGATCAAGGGGCAAAAGGGGAGAGTAATATGGACACGCGCAAAATGATGAACATAGGGAAACATAATCCCAGCTATAGGTACACGATGCTGGGTTCCGTGCTAGAAGTCATCATGCAGGAAAAGGATCTTGGTGTCGCTGTGAACAATATGATGGAATCTTCAGAAAAGCAGACGGAATGTTAGGCATGATTTGGAAGGGAATGGAGAATAACACTAGAATATTACAATGCCTCTATACTGATCCATGGCGCTGCCACACATTGTGTGTATCCTCATCATCTCATCTCGAAAGAGATAATGGAACTGGAGAAGATACAGAGAAGGGCAACAAAATAGATGCTAAAAATTGCCAAGAAATACAAAATTAATAAAAAAAAAATTTCAAGAAGTTAAAAATAAGACAGCAGATAAAATAATAAAAATAAGGGCAGGCATGATTAAAATGCAGAATTAAACAAATAGGTTTTGAACATCTTCTTACATGTTTTGAGCACAGAACAGGAAGGGAATTCCAAAATGTTGGAGCCACAATATCTCTTGTACAATGTTAGATAAACTTTACTGCCTTACTCTGACTAATGACAAAAGATTAAAGGAGCAAGAGCATTTCACTGGGCCATCCAGCTTACACATATGTGTCACTCAGGACTTCATGTGCTCCTGCCACCTCTTCCAGGAAGGAACAGCTTTAATTAAACTGATCATGTTACTTGTGAAACAGAAAAATTCTAAAGTGACCTTGCCAAGGTCTGGTCGGCAGCCAGTCTGCTCTTCAAATTGTTAAAGCCATGAATCTAGCAGGGCCCTGACACACATCCAAGGGAGAGACAAGATGCGCCTTTGTCAGTTGTAAAGTGTTGCACTTGTTGTCCCTCACTAGTGGTGCTAATGGGAATCAGGCGAATCACACATTCAGATAAAGAAAAGAAAAGAAAGAAAGGTCTGTGGAGTCTTCTCTGTGCTTCTCGCAGCATCTCCAGTCTTGGATCTCTTTGCCAGGTCCCCAGTTCTATGCTTTGTAGTCTCCTAGATGCTCATCTGAAAAAAACTCCAGAAACCTACAGTCTCTTTGATGTTTACAGTAGATAAGAGTATAAAGCATGCGGGTACGTTATGATATGGATGCATAACACTAGGAGTGTTCATTATACACTCAGAAGTTTGTTCTGAGGTTTCAAGACCATTTCGTCATGATATACAAGTGAATGGAAGTCATTGTTTCCTGTGGGCAATCAGTTCTGGTTATCACAGGTCAATACAGTGATAAAACATAATTACATAGAAGACGCAGAAGGTCCTTTTGTGGCTATTTCGTGCATCTCTGAATTCATCCACTGTTTTAGCTATTATCACCTGTACCACGTCTGTTCCAGGTGTTCACCACTCTCTCAGTGAAAAAAGGATTTTCTCACATTCCCCTTCCTTCAGTTTCAAATGATGACTCTTAATCCTTGAGCTTTTCATTCTATAGAAAATGCATCCTACTGGTACTTTATGTTGTGTCCGTCGGTGCTAAATGGCTTCGCCCCGTTTGCCTCACCTTGTTCTCGGCTCCTCCCGCTTACCTAGGAAAGATGGCTACCGCTGTGTCTACAAGCCGACATTTCCGGTGTCTCTGGAACGGCTATGGTGCAGCCTCCCGCCATGCTCCTCCGAGGTACCTACTAGGGTGCGCGCGCGCCACCCACGTCTTTATTCCAACCTTGGCGCAAACCTTGGGGGCGTTCCCCCTTGCTGACATCACGCCATCCGGGTATATAACCTATTCTAATTTGCTAGCTGTTGAGTTAGCAAGGACTCAAATCCGTTCCTGTCTACGCTACTCTACCGCTTCCGTGCTGCCGCTGGAAGCTCTCTCTCTGCCCTTCGGGGTAACTGCTAACCTGGGTACCCGCTCCTCGGGGGCCCTCTGCTTTATTTCAGGTGCCTTACAGAGAACAGGTACTCGCTCCTCGAGGGCCTGCTCTCCCTGCCTCGGTGCCTGCACTTTCTTCTACAACCTGGTGGAATCGCAAACCTACAGCAAACATCTAGTGAGTACTCTAACTCTCAGTCTATCTCATCCACAGTACTACATTGCTGGGAAACCTGCTTCGGAACCTCCCAATACCAACGGGGTGAGAAGGGCTCCCTCTGCCGAGGTCCCTGAGACTGCTACTACCAGACTGCCTCATTTCTGCACCTCTGGTGGACTCTTCAAGCTGTATAATAAAGAACTACTTTGTGTTTGTGCGTTCTGAGTCTAGCCCAGTGCTGTGGCTCCTCACAGGGCTCCTCCTCATGGGCGTGGTCATCTGCTACAGTACCCAAGGATCCACCCAAATACCGCTTAACCATTTCACTCCCCATGACTTCTCAAGTCTATTGCAGATTTTCAGATCATCTGCAAATACACACAGTTCCCCTTATACCTTCTATAATGTCAGTTATAAAGACATCGAAGAGGGTGAGCCTAGCACTGATCCTTTTGGCACTCTGTTGGTCACTTTTCCTTCACCAGAGTGGATCCCATTGGGTACTACTGTCTGTTTCTCAATCAATTTCTTATCCAGTTTTTAATATTGATGCCGCTGGGGTTTTTCCTCAAGGTCCACCCTCAACCTCAACTCCAGGGCCAGCATCAGCCCCCAAGCATGCAGAAAAGAAATTGCGCAAGACATCCCTTGTCTGGAGGCACTTTAAAGTAAAGGAGGACCCACATTTTGCTTATCACATTCACTGCAGTAAGGACATCAGTGACGGAAGCTACTGGGGCATCTGACAAATGCTGGTAGGCAGCATCACCTGCGGCATCAGGGGAGAGTAGCAGTACTGGCCTGGAGACCCCCTTCTGCCACTCGATGTAAAAACCAGAGGAAAGGGTTTGAAAAGAGGAAAGCTTTTCCCCAAGCTGATCCCACGGCCCCATCCACCAATCAGTGGGCAGGCCAGCAGCCCCCCTGCCATGCGTCTGCAGCAGCAACCCACCATAGAAGAAATGGAGTGGTGTTCTGTATCCCTTGTCCCAGGGCAAGAGGCAGGCAGCATCAAAAGTGGCAATGAGGAGCATTGGGAAGTGATTGCCCTGGATGACCAACCCCTGCAGGTAATGGAGAACTTCAAGCATCTGATATATGTGTTAGCTGCCCATTACAAAGTGCCCTCCAAGACTATATTTAGTACGCAAGTTATCCCTATCCTGCACAACCAGTGCTATAGCTGCACACAGCAGTGTTTCTCAGCCTTTTTTATTTCGTGGCACACTTTCAATTTTCTCCAGTCCTCATGGCACACTAAACCAAGTTTTGATTGACTCTCACCCTCCCTGCTTCCACCGGCAGGAGGAGAACAGCACATTTTACAAATTACAAATTAAATACAATACAAATTAAAATACCTCATTGAATAAGGATTTAGGTGCTGGAAGACACTGGGGGTAATGAAGCCAGGTGGACTACAAGTTGCTAGCCTGCAGGTAAGGAAACCAGATAAAACCAGATGGGCTACAAGTTGTTAGCCTGGTTCAGGAAAGCCTTTTTGAAAAGCTATGTTTTAAGTGCTTTTTTGAAGAAACATCTTTCATGGAGGTGCCTCAATTCTTTTGCTAAGGTGTTCCAAAGAAGTGGGCCCGCTGAGAAAAAGGCACATTCTCTTGTTTCTTCAAGGTGAGTTAACTTTGGAGAGGAGACGTTGAGGAACAACGATCTGGAAGGAATTTGAATTTTTAGTATGGAGTAAATCCAGGGGGGATGAATATTATGAATCACGGCATGTTCAATCATGGCCAATTTGTATTTGATACAATATGATATTGGGAGCCAATTTAGCGATTCGAGGATAGGGGTAATATGGTTTTGAATTGGGGGTGCCGGTTAAGAGTCTAGATGCAGGGAGAGTTCTCCAAGACGAGGAGTACCTGTTAAAATCCTGTGGGCAAGCTCTGAATACCTGGACCAGCTGTGAGAAGATCGCGGTGATGCCACTCCCCACCCAGGGATGTTGACGGTGATGTCATTAAAGAGGGCCCGACTGCCCTAATCTGAGGCCTGTGGTGTGCAGCTGCCGGCATGCTGCCGAAGCCGGCAGCTGCGCACAGCTTTGCTCCAATGAGGAGGAAAAGAAAATCCTAAGTTTTACAATTTGTCATCTGCTCCAGCTGTGGTTCAAGGCCCCATGGACATTGGACAATCAACTGCAATGGATGGGTGAGTTGCCTATTAATTAATGATTGCAGTGGGGGCTTCACCTCTAGTGCCTCCTTGAGTCCTGGCACTAGGCAACCATCCCCCTATCAGCGGGTTCCTACTCCTGCGATGAAAGGCATGCGTTAAAGCCTCTATCTCCGCGAGGTGTTCAGGCAGAAGCGGGAGATCTGGGGAGAACTGGCCACGAGGCAGTATGCCCTGTTCTGACTACTGTAGTTTCTGCTTCTTTTCCAAGTGAATCTGAAAGTGTCCATATAACAACAGGACTTACTATATCAAGCAAAGGTGAAGATATTCCTGAGCCCCTTAATGTAAGGTTTATCAGATCTCTGGAAACTAATTGCTAAACGACAACAACGTATCTCAATCTATTTCACAATTTAATTCCTATGTAGTTGAGTCCAGATCCTCCCTTGATTCACAGGGGAAGAGAATGCAAGAACTTGAAAAATCTACCACTGCACTAAACTCGCAGGTTTCATTATTACTAAATGCAGAGTCAGCTCAAATTAAAGACAATCTGGCTATGCATAATGACATTGAGATGTTAGAAAATGTATCTAGAGTTAAAAACTTGCGATGTATTAATTTTCATGTACCAGATTATTGTCTGCAAATGGAATGTTTAAAAAATATCAGAAAAAGAATGTATCATTTGAAGAGGATAGTTTACCATCTATAACTAAAATATTCTATTTAACTAAACAGAAGAGTTTAGGTAATGATGATCGGGGCAGGCAGATTTCTCTTGCAGCTAGCCCAGGTATCAGAACATTTTTGGAAGTGTCTTTAGATGAAATATCAAATAGTAGAGATGTGAATCGGAACTGAAATCGGATCCAATTCTGGTTCCGATTCACATCTCTATCAAATAGGGCTACTTTAATTGTTTCATTCTATGCTGAACAGGATAAGGATCTGGTTTTCTTTAGATATTTCAAAAATAAGGATATTTCTTTTTGTGGGCAAAAGATCTCTGTATTTCCTGATGTCTCCCATTCTACTCAAGTTCAGAGGAGACATTTCCTCTCATTGAAGAGGAAAGAATTAGCTCTTGGACTTTCTTTCTTTTTAAAGTTTCCAAGTAGGCATTTTATTACCTTTCAGTCTAATAAGTTTATTTTTGTAGATCCTTTGCACTTGGAGACTTTTATATTGAACAAAATTGCTGAGCGTGGGTTGGTAGTTTAGCTTTTGGAGAAGTTAATTAGGCTTATAATTAGAAGTAATCAGCTTCAACTCGTTTGATATTTTTTCTTTGTATTGTTATTTTCCAAAAATACTTCCCGTATTATATGTTTAGATGAGATTTTGCAGAGTGGTATTGTTTTTTTGTTGCTTTTCTGCAAACTTATATTTCAATGTTTCATTGTATTAAATGAAAATGTAATAGAGATATAATTAAAAAAAGAGTCTAGCTGTGGTGTTCTGTATAATTAGTAATGACCGAATAATATATGCTGGGAGACCAATGAGAAGAGAAGTACCAGATAATAATAGTGATTGTAACACAGAAAGAAAAACAGTATGTTGAAGAAGTGGTTTGAGATGACGAAGTAATCGTAGTTTGTGACATGAGGATTAAGTGACCATTTTGATATGGTCATGCATGGAAAGGGAAGGATCAATAATGACTCCAAGATTGCAAACAGACTGCGAGAAAGTAATAGTCTGATTATTTTATTTATTTTATTTATTTTAACAGCTTTTCTATACCTACATTAAAGTACCCATCATATCGGTTTACATAACACCAGAAAGGTGGAAAGTACAACAAACAGGGAATTGGGGGGAGGACAACTGATAGAGGTCCCAACAGTGAAACCTGAACAAACTAAATGAAGGAAAGAGGAGGGATAGAGGTAACAAGCTTAACAAGAGTGTGAATACACAGATTATACAATATTACTTGATTTACAAATTTACAATTGGGGCAGAGGGAGATTGTATAGTCTACAGGGTTTATCAAAATAAAAGTCTATTGGAATGTTAAGGACAGGGAAATGAGATAGAATGATAATTTCTGTTTTTGAAATATTAAGTGCTAGCTTGTTTTGATGGAGCCATTTTTGAATGATTGTGAGACAGGAAAAAAGAAATGATCAGTTATTGCCCATGTTTCTTTAAGGGGAAAAAAGAAATGTATTTCGTCAGAGTAGAGTTTGTAATGAACCCCAAGACTGGCTAAAGTGCAACACTAAGTTAATTATACTTAAACAACATGCTTTGCACAGCCTAGACTTGAACTGAATGCACTACCTCTGGAGTTACCTATGTTACTTGACTGTTACCTAAGCACTCTATGTTTCTGTACAATATCCTGTAGCCTACTGCATAATTACTGCATTGTATTGTAAATACATTCTTGTGTACCGTATTGTAATTACAGTCTTTTGTAACACACTTTGAACTCTGGCTAGAAAAGCATATCATAAATAAATGATGATGATGATAAAATCAAAGTCAGGGGATAGGAGGTAATAACCTACTGTAGATTGGTAACTGGCTAAAAGGACAGGAGACAGAGAGAACTGAATGGTCATTTCTCTCAGCGGACAAAGGTAAATAGTGGAGTGCTCCAGGAATCTGTACTAGAGCCAGTATTTTTTAATATATTTATAAATGATCTGGGGGGGGGGGGGGTCACGTAATGAGTTGTGAGAGCTAAGATATGTTTCTTGGCCTCTCTGGGGGCCTCAGATCTCTGACATTAAACATCAATATTTATGCAAGTGATTAACCTTTTTTTAAAAATTTTTTTGCTTTATGAGTGATCCTTCACGGATGGTGGGGGTGAGAGGTATATTATGTGATAGAACACGCAGAAACAAATATTGCAAAAACAAAACTTAGTTTACTAAATGTTGTAAATATATGGATAATAAATCAGAAAAGTAATATCAATATTGAATACAGTATTACAGTAAGCTGTACATAAATCAATATAGGTAAACAGGAGACAGAAAGAAATAAAGATAGAACATTAATCAAAGAATAATAAAGAACATAAGAACACTTCCCTTATACGCTCTCCTCTGTATAAGCCAGTATTCATAGTAAATCTGGAGGACTCTGGCCCATGGACTCTGAAAAAGAACTTGCTCTGTGTTCCTTTCAACTCATCCAGCTAAAATAAATGAATACTATAGGCTGGATTTTAAGAGTTATGCATGGGCGTAGATTTGTGTGTGCAACCTGGTGCGCACAAATCTACACCCGATTTTATAACATGCACGCACAGCCGTGCGCATGTTATAAAATCCGGAGTCGGCGTGCACAAAGGGGTGCACACTTGTGCACCTTGTGTGCACCAAGCCCTAGGGGAGCCCCGATGGCTTTCCCCGTTCGCTCTGAAGCCGCTCTGAAATCGGAGTGGCCTCGGAGGGAATTTTCCTTCCACCCCCCACCTTCCCCTCCCTTCCCCTACCTAACCCACCCCCCATCCCTATCTAAAACTCCCTCCTCGCCTTTGTTAAATAAGTTGTGCCTGCCTCTGGTCAGGCGTAGGTTGCGCACACCAGCCGAGTGCCAGTGCGGATCCCCCAGCACGGCTGCTGTGCTAGAGGCTTCAGTCCCGCCCCACCCCGCCCATGGACCGCCCTGCCATGCCCACTCCCCGCCCCTTTTTTCAAACCCCGGGACATACGCATGTCCCGGGGCTTGCGCATGTCGCCGGGCCTATGCAAAATAGGCTTGGTGAGCGGAGGAGCTGGTTTAAAAGGGTTACGCGCATATATTACATGTGTAACCCTTTTAAAATCCGGCCCTATGTCTTATACATCCCTCTGCAAGTTAGATGTTTCAAAGGCATTCAGTACCAGTCCTTTGATCTCCCATTTGGTAAAAGACATAATTTGTTATAACTCATTATCAGCTCATTGGTATCTGCATTAGTCTTTAGCATTTGATCTTCCCAGGTGATAAAGAAATACCAAATGTTATCACCTTTGATATTCCCAGGGACACCAAATGTTCCTTGGGGCCATCCCAGCTCTTTATCAGCACATTGGTGCCATGAAGTCTCAGGAATGAGGGAAAACATGGTAGTAGTGTCATGCCTTTGTAAAATGTTTGTACTTAAATTATATGCAATATATTGATTCATACTTATCAATCATCGGAGTCTGTTCTGATTCATAGCTGTCTATTCACGGTACAAAGTCTTCTGGAGATCTAACTAGCTTGCCTAAAATTATCCTTACACACCCTTTGATATTTGTGAGCCAGTTCTGTCTTGCTTGTGGCAATGACAATCAAATTTGTAAGGAAGGACAGGGAAAAAAAGCGAACCACCGATGGCAAAATGGCTGATGTAAGCAAGGAAGACCTAGCTTCCAGCACTGGCATTTCTCAAGTTGGCAAAGTTGCTGTGGCTGTGGTGAACGCCTTAGAAGAAAAATTTGATAAAATTTGTCAGTAAGCCTGATCCTTTGAGTCTTCAACTCACTGATATAACTAAGCAGACTAAGGAAGGCAAACATAGGCTCTCTGGCACAGAAGACCGCATGAGTAAGCTTGACGCAGAACTGACAGAATTACACAAATTTCAAACAACAATGCTGGATAAAATTGAGCGTATGGAGAATCATTTCAAATGGAACAATCTCCGTTTTGTAGGCTTTCCAGAATCCATTGCCGAAAATGATCTCCGGGAGATTTTAGAAAAGTGGCTCTGTACGAAGCTTGGCCTTATTTGTTAAATATGGGCTGCTTCACGCTGTCCTCCTGAGAGTCCCAGAGGAAGAGGAGAGTGAAATCCAAGCCCCAAAGACAGGCAGGCAGATTCTGCATAGTAAAAAAAATCAATGCTCGATTTGAAAAGGAAAAAAGGGGGGTGGCTGTGGCTGGCAGGCACCTGGTGTCCGGTCCTGCTCCATGTAAAAGTTGGCAACCCTCCCTCCACGCATCCATAGCAGGCAGTGACCAATGCTACAGAGGTTCAGCTGAAGAAAACTCCAGGTTTGGAAGCTCAGATGGGAAAATCCACAGTTGTTCCCCCTATCAGTGGCTCAACTGAAGGAACAGAGGACCCTGTTAATGTGACCCTTTTGGATGCATGGAGATTAGTTGCTAAATTTATTTATTTCCCGCCTTATCTTCTTTCCAGCTTGTTGCAAGCTTCCAAGTTCTCTTCCCTGTTGATTGTAACTTTGACTCATTCCTACTTACTGTTTATCTTTCGTTTACTTGAATAGTTACCCCAGTTTTTTATTCTTGTTAATTGTAAACCGATCCGATATGGTTATTTACTATGAAGGTCGGTATATAAAACTGTTAAATAAATAAATAAATAAATAAATAAATTAGATTAAAGCTTAACTCAGTCTCCCAAATGCATGCATTTTCCTCTCAAATCAGATCTAGGATGGAAGAGCGGGAGAATAAATTCTGCAGGGGGGGTGGGGTGAAATGAATGGTGATGGTGATTAATTCTCAGATGACTTCTGTTCAAGCTTCTCCTTTTTTTTTTTTTTTTTTGATAACCTCATCATTCATAATCAAGTAGAAGTGTTTGAGAATAATTTGAGATCTTCTAATTTGTGTTTTTTAAATGTTCCTGTTTCTAGATTGTTATTCACAAATATTCACTGCTAGAGAAGGGGGAAATGGATGTGCTAGAACGTCCTGGAGTTTCTACTTTTTAAGAAGCCTCTATGGATGACATCCCAACCAGCACTACATTGCTAGATACTTTTTCTTTACAGCAAGATAAGGATCTGGTCTTTTATAAATATTTTCAATGTGAAGTTTTTTCTTTTTGTGGTCAAAAGATCCAGATATGTTGCAGCCTACTCAGGCTCGTAGGAAATTATTTCTTTTCTTTAAACAAAGAATGGTCGATATTGGAGCAAGTTTGGGGTTTTTTTTTTTGTGAACTTTCCATGTAAATGTTTAATTACCTATCAGAATAATAAATGTATTTTCTCTGACTCACTACATCTGGATAGTTTTCCAATCGATAAGGCTTTGGGAACTCCTGGGAGTACTCATCAAACTTAAGTTTGGGTTAATTAAGGCTGGTACAATGGTTTAGCTGATATCCTCAAATCTCTATAATATTTATTTCGTTTTTGTAATTTTCTTTTTGTTGTTAAAATGCTCCTATCTTTTTTATAATGTGGGCTAGTAATAATAATAACAAAAATTATTACTCCTTATTTAGGTTGCATTTCTTTTTTTCTGTTTTCTCATTTTCCTGTTATTTCATTAGATGTGCTGAAAATGATATAATTAAAAAAGACATAATTTGAAAAAAAATTGGCTTTCTTTCCTTTATCTCTGATTGGGAAAATTCAAGTATTCAAGATGATTTTATTGCCCAAATGGATACGTTTTTAGTTTCCTTGCCATATATTTATCTCATCAGGATGACATCTCCATTTATGAACTTTGGGGGAAATGCCTCTGGATAGGGATAAAAGCACGTGTGACAGTACATTTTATGATGAAACCATAGTTACAAGGTGGTTTAGAACTTGGTGGCCAGTCTTCGCCAGATGGGGGACTGGTTAATGTACAGCATGCCGACTTTTTTACTCCTATAGATACGGAGACAATCCCGATGCATCCCTTCAGTTTGCGATATTCTCCGCATATCATCTCTGGGAAACCTCTGGCCCAGTTTAAATCTAGTATTTTGGTCCCACCTTTATTGAAGACTTGGAGAAAGTTTTTCTAAGCACCACCATCTTTGATATACAAATTCTCCTTTTATAAGTTTAATGGGTAATCGAGATTCTGCACCGGGAATGTATCAAGGGCTGCTCTGTACAGGGCAGAGGAAGGGGCTTGTGATTCCTTTTCAATTTTAGACTCCATGGGATGGTAATGCACTTTCTTTTCGGGAATTGTAGAAATCCTATGATTTAGACTACGAGGATTTTTATGGCTACCTCCAGGCTTGGCATATTCAGAGTTTAGACTTTTCCTCATTAAGAACACAGAAATGGGCCACCATCTTAGAGTTCTTTGTTGTACAGCCGGTATGCCCACCACGTTCTGTCCTTCACAAATTATTGAATCAAAAGAATATGCAGGTGGATTTTGTCTCTTTATTAGTTAAATGGGAACAAGATTTTCAAATATTATTGACAGTTAAAAAGTTCTCTCATTGCTTTGCAATTATTAACACTTTTTTTAAAGTAATATATTGTAAAGGGAAATTCAATACAAATTCTTAGTTTGATTCTATTTCTCAACACAGGGCCTACTTGGCTAAGTTAATGCAATCTGCTAATTGTATAACATTTCACGTTGCAGGGAGGATTTTAGGGCACATACTCTGGTCTTGTACAACAATTAAACAGTTTTGGTCACATATTGTAGGCCATACCATATCATGTGAGGCTGAGACTGTGTTTGATGATTTTTCTCGTCTCCCCTTTGGGACTCTACTATATATAAAGAAGAAAGATATCCCGGGCCTGCATTACCGGATGCAAATGGCTGCCACTGCTTTCTCGCTGTATTCCAGGCCCAAAACAAGCCCCACCTCTGCATCGCCATGATTGGAAGCAAAAGAAAGGAGCGCAGCCCTAGTAGCAGCAGTTCACCCATGACAGTCCAGTACAGGAGATGCCAGAGCGTTGCAGAAAAGAGAGAGACCCCCGTGGCAGAGCTGGAGAGTCTCCCCTGCCCCCGCCACTGGAGGAGAGAGAGAAATCCACAGCGGTCCTGGAGACGCTAGAATGCCCACAGGGCCTTTCACCTCCCCCCCCCCCCCACACACACCAGAGAAGAACAAGAGACTGATGGAGCCCGCACCCCATGCCAGCAGAGGAGACAGAGACCCACAATGGTGCGGGAGAAGCTGGAGTGTCAATGGGGGCCCTCATCTTCCCACCAGCAGAAAGGAGAAAGATCTATGACTGCCCAAGAGGGAACAGCCATGTATGGGATGGGAAGATGAGGAAGGTGAGAGACTGTAGGAAAATGGAAGTGAGAGAAGGCAGGGTAAAAAGGAAAAAGGGAGAGTGAAATAAGCCAGAAGGGAAGCATAGAGAAGAAGGGGATGACTCATACATTGCATGCAGAGACTCCCCCCATCCACCAATACCTGGTCCGCAACTGGAGCACTGAGCTTCTCAGTACTGCCCCATCCTTGGACAGGCCTAGCACTCTAAAAGAGAAGCAAAACTGCAACTTTGAAAACACTCCTCCTCCTCTGACTCAAAGTGCCAAACCAACCTATATGTTGCTAGCTGCTTATATACCATTAGGGAGCTGGCCATTGCAGCAACCTCAGTGGAGTAGCTGGTTCCATAATGGTGCCCCACTCCCTCTGCTTCCTATCTCACTTCCTAACTCTAAAAAGGGTCAGAACTAAAGCCAAACTCGTAATGAATCCCAAAGTCACTTACATACAAGATCTTGCTGTCATGGAGAAATGAGGGTTAAAGCTAATTCTTTTAAGAAAAATGAATTTTGGACCCTTTATTTGGACTCTCTACCTCACAAATTGCGATGTTTGATTTTGAATGAGCTTTAATTGTTCTGAAATCTATTTTGCCTTGATAATTTTACTAATGTTTGAAATGTTTTACTGTTTGAACCATGAAGACAAATATTTGGGTTTCTCTGAGTGTGGAAGTAGGGGAGGGGAGAGGGGAGTTAGGAGATTAGTTGAAAGCGATTGATAGCTACTGTTTTATCCTTGACATGGACTGTAAAGAGCCGTGCATTGCTATGTCATGTTTATACTTCCTATTTGATGTGGCAGTACCAAGAAAAAGACAAACATAAAAGATATGGAAAACAGAGTGATGAGTGAGGTGATCAATTTACAACCCAATGCATTGTGATAGTTGTAGCCCCTGCTTCTGCCATTTGCAATCAGTGTTACAGGTACCAGAATGCACTAGGATGAGGTTGTTAAAAACCCAGATCTAGCCTAAAATTTCCCACTTTGAACTTAGTCACTTGGGCATCTCCGAGAGCTGGCACAGGGGATGCTGAAGTGTTTGGCCAGAGATGGCTGAGATCTTGAGTGCATGGAAAGGCTGCTATGGAGGAAATAAAGAAGAATCAAAGACCTGGATCAGAAAATGAGAGAATCAGAACACACAGTGACTGTTACCGGGTCCCATGAGATAGATTCTGCAGATGATCCATGCCTACAGGAGACCTGTTGCACCTTACACTCTATGTAGGTATCTTTGGGCTTCTAGTGGCCAGGTGCAGGAAATTCAAGACCCACTGGCTCAGCTCTAGCTCTGGTGACATCTGGACTCAACCTACAGGCAATGAGACAAAATTAGGGCTAGATTATCCTGACTCAGATGATCTAGACCAAAGCCATCTAGTTCTGTATCGCAGTCCAAGATATGAATTGCAGCTACCATGACCAGAGAGCTCCCACAGAGGCATAATCACAGCTAACAGTTCCCGAAATACATCTCGACAAACACAAGTTCAGTTGAAGAAAAACCCCAGCCTGGGGGTGAAAGTGCTGCAGAGGGAATGAAGCAGGACCCTTAAGACATTGGGCTTGATTTCTCAGGACCTTTTCTTATAGATACAGAGTGAGACAAGGTTCTAGTGATCTCATGCTGAGAAGGGCCACCCCTGTTGCTGTCTTTCGAAAGATGACAGAAGACAACAGCCAATCACATATTTTCACCACCTTCGAGATGATCTGATTTCGGTAAGAGGGTCTTGTGTACGTTATTTATTTTTATTTATTTGATTTATATTCCACCTTTCAGGTGCTTCAAAATGGATTATGTTACATTACTAATGCCTTAACAGAACATGAAGGCTGAAAGAGGCCAAAGCATGTACAGATGTTATTAGCTGAATAACAATGCTTGCGCTTTTGCTTAGCTTGAAAATCTAACTAACCTGTGGATGCCCCCAGAGGTCTTCAGTTTCCTTGCTTCACAAGCCTTGCGTGATATTCCTAACAAAAACCCAGAGAGACTCCCAGCTTAGAAGAGAATCTCATCAGCACCTCACAGCGGGAAGGGCGGCCCCCTCATCTGCCAGAAACATGCAATTAAGTTTCCTCATGGACTGAAATGCAATATGCTGGCTTGGTGCCAAAAGGACTTATCCATGTTGATGGCCCAGGCAGGATCTGAACACTCATGTTTGCAGCAGGTTTACTGTGCCCCCAGAACTTGGAAGTCTTACACATGAGAGCAGGAGACAGGATGTGGAAACAGAGCAGTTCGATGGAGCCAGTCCATGTTTGTCCAACCCTGTACAATGCGTATAAATGTCATTGGTTTCCAGGAAAAGGGCTGTTTGCCTGCCGGCAGTGCTCCAGGTCTTGGGAAAGTCAGTGCATACTGTATAGACTGTAAAACACAGCTGTTCTTTGCAAAGCCAGACACCTCTCTTCTAATGGAAGCGAAGCAGGTCCCAATACACACTGGGCTAATAAATCCCATATTCCAGGATTCATTTCTGGATTACAGGCAATGTGGCTTTCCCATCACATTAAAAGTGGAGCACCGGTTAAATCTTGTATTATTACATCAAAAACATTCCAGTAATGTTTGATTTTTCCGTAGCAACTCTTTGCATTTACTTAGGATCTTTCACCTGGAAAGGATCACAGCACGCTGGGTTCAGCCACCTCTAAGACACCTGGATTTAAGTACTTGGGCACTGCAGGACAGCTTTCAAAGAATCATACTGTTATCTAATTGAAGTTGGGTACATAGAGGCAGCATAATTTCCTACGGTCAGGCTCAGCAGGAGACCCATTATGCATGCACCTGAAGTCTTTCTGATTGCCTAGCCTCTCTTTAATCTGAGAACTGGTCCCTGCTCTTCTGACACAATTAGGACCAGCAGGTCTTAATCCAGCAGCCATAAGAAGAGTGGGGCCAGACTCTACTAGGCAGAGCCACAGTAACTGTAGAGGGCTAGAAGAGCAGTGGGCTTGGCCACAACTGGTGAAGCCTTCATCGGTCCAAAGGGAGAACACCTCTGTTTACATCTAAGCCAGCGGAGTCTCTCCTGGCACAATGAGATCCTGATCTTGAGTCTATCTGAGCCTTGCTCCTGCATTCCGCCTTGCTCACTTGGACCCTTGTCTTGATTTCCTTCAGACTCTGAATCTGGACTGTGGGTGCCACCTTGAATCTTCTTTGAGCTGTTATGAACTTAAAACCTTGTTTGCTTGTAAGAAAATATAACCCTTCATTACTGTACACGTCTGGTTATTTACAGGTTCTTCAGGGCAGGGACCCTGGCTAGCTTTTCCTTCTCTTCCCATTCCAAGGTGTAGGTCCTTTGGACTAGGGGTGGAAAGGAGTCCTCTCTGGTCCCAGTATGAGGTGGCTGGAGTGTTTAGCTGATTTTCCCTCCGTGTACCACATTTGGAACACATAGGCAGTGTCCAAAATAAATCTTTACTGATACCGTTTCATTGCATGGCACAATTAGATATGGCAAACCACACACCACAGTCTCTGCTGTACTTCTTGCAATTATGGCTTCTTTCTCCTCTATCTGTGCATTAGTCTTTATTAAGAAAGGAATCCAGCCACACCTTCTGGATTAGATTGTGCAGTGGTCCCTCTGGGCATGGCCCCCCCTGAGCTGGACAGGAAGCCCCTCCCGATGGCACCAAAATCTCTCCTGGCACAGAATTTAATGTTTCTATCCCTCAGGGCTCTGGTAGATGCCAGATGGGAGTCCTCCCTTGAATGTGGATCTTTTACTCACAGTCAGTAGATTAATCTTCTGGTGGGATCCCAGGTGGTAGGAGTCCTTGGCAGACTGCAGGATTTGCCAGTCCCCTTGATGGGCAGGAAGAGGGTCAGAAAAACACTTCCCTCCCAGATGTTGGAAAAACAAATCTTCTTTCTCCAACTTAGATAATCAGATAATAAGGAAATCCTCTGCAGTGAGTCCCATACCCCCTTCCTCACTGAGGCTCAAACCGAGGGCAGATCTTCCCTGAACACTGGGCATCTTCAGCTCAGGGTTCCCCAATCCCTGGCTTCAGAAAGGCCCAGGCCTCCAGCAGGGCTCCTCTAAATAAATGTTCAAAATCCCAAAATAGTCCCAGAGCAGCCACTCTTCACCTCTTGATGAGAGTACAGCAGTGGAGCCCTTTGACCCGTCCTTGAGGGGTCTCAGAGGGTTTCTGAGGTTTAGGTAGGCCCAAATCCAACTTAGGAAAAATACACCCTCTCTCTCTGACTTCCAAATAATACTGCCCCCAGATCCTATTGCAGAGCTCTGCTATGAAATCTCAGGACCAGGGTGTCCATTACAGCTCTGCCAGAGGGAGGGCTGTCCATGAATGGATACTCCCCTAAATATATCTTTAACTGCATTAGGCTGTTACAGGACCTATTAGTAACTTGATAAGTGGGTCTGGATTACAGAAGTTATCCTGATTTTCCTACATAACATAAGCTAGAACCTTGTTATGTCTGCTATGAGCTTCCTTGATTAAAGCCCTGTTGTGTACCCTGAATTGTTGAACCTAATCCTGGGTTTGCCACTTAAGATATGTGGTACTGCCCTATGACCATCTACATCGGGTCAGTCCCTGATGCACCATATTTATTTATTTATTTATTTGTACTTTTATACCCTTAATGCCTAGGCCCTCCACAGTGAACAATAAAACATCCACTATAAAATAATCACAACAAAACAGGCAAGAAACAACAAGAAAGCTAAAACAACATCTCAGAACTATTCATATGCTAGCCTAAAAAGACAGGTCTTTAACATTGCCTTGAATGTCTTTGAGCAGTGCATCAGTTGCAGTTCTTGTGGAATAGTATTCCAAAGTTCAGGAGCAGCCACAGAAAAGGCACGCTCATTGAGTGTCCGCAAGCCATGCCTAATGGATTGATGGGACAACCGACAGGCCCCTCTGTGCAGATCTCAGAGCATGGGAAAGACTGTAAAGATGCAGAAGGGCATTGCCCAGGGAAAAGAGTCCGGTGCCAATAGCTTGTGAATAAGCATCAGAACCTTGTAATGAATTCTGGACATAATAAGTAGCCAGTGTAAATCTTTTAGAACAGGAGTAATGCGTTCTCTTATTCAACATCCTTCTCTATTCTAATGCAGGGACAGGAGGGGTGAGAAACAGCAAATGGGCCGATACAGTAAAAATCGCGTGCGATTCAGTAAATTAATTTATTTAAATTAGGGCCCGCGGTAAAAAGAGGCGCTAGGGACACTAGTGCATCCCTAGCGCCTCTTTTTGGACAGGAGCGGCAGCTGTCAGCGAGTTTGACAGCCGATGCTCAATTTTGCCGGCATCGGTTCTCAAACCTGCTGACAGCCACAGGTTCGGAAACCGGACGCCGGCAAAATTGAGCGTCCAGTTTTCAACCCGCGAGCCTTGGGCCCGTTTTAAATTTTTTTTTTTTTTTTTTAATTTTTAACTGTTTGTAACTTTTGGGACCTCCGACTTAATATCGCTATGATATTAAGTCGGAGGGTGTACAGAAAAGCAGTTTTTACAACTTTTCTGTGCACTTTCCCGGTGCCGAGAGAAATTAACACCTACCTTTGGGTAGGCGCTAATTTCTGAAAGTAAAATGTGCGGCTTGGCTGCACATTTTACTTTCTGAATCGTGCAGGCATAACTAATAGGGCCATCAACATGCATTTGCATGTTGCGGGCGCTATTAGTTTCGGGGGGGTTGGACGCGTGTTTTCGGCGCGCTATTACCCCTTACTGATTAAGGGGTAAAGCTAGGGCGTCGAAAACGCACGTCCAAATGCGGGTTAACAGTGCGTTTCGCCGGAGCGCACTGTACTGTATCAGCCTGAAAGTTTGGTATTCAGAGTAGGGAGAGACCATGTGAGCAGCAGCAGCTCTGTGCGGCTCCTGCTCTCTGCTGTTAGTTCTGTTTTAGCTTCTCAGGCCTGACTTTCAAAAGGATTTACGTGCATAAAATGTAGTTTTAAGAACATAAGAACATAAGAACATAAGAAATTGCCATGCTGGGACAGACCAAGGGTCCATCAAGCCCAGCATCCTGTTTCCAACAGAGGCCAAAAACCAGGCCACAAGAACCTGGCAATTACCCAAACACTAAGAAGAACCCATCCTATTGATGCAATTAATAGCAGTGGCTATTCCCTAAGTATAATTGATTAATAGCCATTAATGGACTTCTCCTCCAAGAACTTATCCAAACCTTTTTTGAACCCAGCTACACTAACTGCACTAACTACCTTCTCTGGCAACAAATTCCAGAGCTTTATTGTGCTAGTGAGCAGGTGTAAAAAAGCATTAAGGGGACAATACTCGCGCCATTTGATATGTATGGGGACACTTTCAGCCCATGTACATTACAGCTGGTTTTTAAAGGGAAATCACATGTGTAGTTTCCCTTTCAAAATTAGAAGCCGCAGAGCATGAGTACATGTTGTCCACATATGCTGCACCTGAAATTTGTGCAAGTGGCCAAAAGGGGGCAAAACAGTGTGCATACATTTACAAACTGAATATATGCAAACTATTTCACTCCCTGATCTCAACATATCCACAGAAATACCTCTTTATAACCCAGCTAAATTCAGTCCCATGAGTCTTTGCCAGCTATCATCTTCTAATCATGAAGGCATCCTCTTCCAATGGAATAGGATCATTCAGTTTAGCTGGTCCGATGATGCTATGGGTAACCAAAAAGACCTCTTATAGAAGGGGTGGCCAACTCTAGTCCTCAAGAGCTACCAACAGATCTGGTTTTCAGGTTATCTACAGTGCATATGAGAAAGATTTGCAAGCACTGCAATTGTATACAAATATATCGGATGCATATTCTTGTGAATATCTTGAAATCCAGACCTGTTGTTGGCTGTTTAGAACTGGGGCTGGCTGCCCTTGTCTTGTAGCATCATTGTGTAATCCCTATTCCTTCTGGGGTCACCTTCTAGCCCTGGGGAAGCATTAGGGTAGCTTTTCCACACAGTCTCTTGGACCATGGGCTGGGGGAAGAATGATCTGCAAGACCAAACCAGGCTGAGGACTCCCATCACAAAACTAATGTCCACAACAGTTTGTGCTCCTAACAAACAGGAAGTTTACTGTAAAGAAATGTTATCAGTCCAGAATAGTAGAGCAAGGGAAAAAAATCAAGAAAGAAATTCACATTGTTCTTCTTGCATTAAATAATCACTGTTCCTGTGCTAATTCACACTTCGACCCCTCTGGTCCCCTCTTGGTTTCTAATCATTCACTTGTACTCATAGAACATCCAGGACAGCTTTAGGAAGATTCACTCCTTTTTTCTCTCAGCAATGAAGTTCTCTGAGCCTCAAGTTAAGTTCCAGCTGGGCACAGTTGGTCTCCTTGTCCTTTTCTGTATGTTTCTCTCTTCTTTATACCCACACAGGTTCCCTCTCATATTCTGGGATGCTTAAGAAAGTATCCCACCTGAACTCCTGCTTCTCCCCAGCTACATCTTCCTTTTTCTCAGACACTCTGGAGAAGCTTCGGTCTTTTGTGTAACCAGGGTTTTTACATCTTACTCTAAACCATCCCCCAAAGGGGCTGAACTACCCTGTCACTCAACAGTGTAGAATGCCACACGCTTATAAGACTTCTCTTAGGAGGAAAATCGCTACCTTAATATAGCACATCTTCCTTGTATGAAACCTTACACACCTACGTGGCACACAGGGGCCACATCTTTCCCCCTTTCTGCAAAAGAAAAATTGTGAGATTAATCAGAACAATTTTCCTTATATCACATCACAATAAGCATAACTCATAAAAGCAGGGACCATCAGATAATAATATTCTGCCCAGGTGTAGAACAAGTGGCCATCTTGAATCTGTATTCCTGCATCCAGCATACGATAGGCACCTCTTGCAGCATATGAGATTAGGATACCAGTAATACACAACTTCATGTAACACATACACACACCATTAGGTGAAAGGAATATTTATGGTCATATTTCCTAAAACTCTTAAAATCTGCTGAAAACTCTCTGAACCCCTGGAGGGAGTACATCTACCCAAATTTCCAAAATTTTGCTTTTCCAAAATCCAATCCACTAGTAGATCTCAGAAGGGGGTCTGAGTAATCTCTCAGTGTTGTAGCAATTCATACCCAAATAGTTTGGTCAAATGGGGGACCATTCAACACATCCATTGCATATTCTCCTAAAGGGAGAAAATGCAGTTCTTCCTTTCTTGCTAGTATACCAGATGTTTGTTCCTGAGGGGGGAAATAAAATTAACACACTGGTTCTTCCTCTCCTCTCTGTATCCAGATCAGCTTCTCAGCAGGATAAATATTAGGTTAACAACCCCAGTTTCCCCATAGAACATAACATTTCTTTAAATAGAATTAGTCACAGGGAACAATAAAAGAGAGAAAACTGGAGCATTTTCTCCAAATTTTATATCTTTCTTTTCTATAATTTTTTTTTAGTCCTTTTATATACTACTTAAATTAATCAGAGACTACCCAAATAAAATTCTTTGAATGCAAATCTTAGTCATTCTAAGGAACCATTAAGTCTATTCTCTATAGAAGGCTTCTTTTCTTCTAGCTCACTTCTCTGAGCTGGCCATCATCTTCAAGGATCTGGTTCCCCACAATTTGAACAATGTCCAAATTGAAATGCAACTCAATTCAAGGCACGAACTTGCTTTTATAGCATGGGTTGCTTCATCGCACCTAAAAGTTGTTTTTTTTTTTTTTTAATATACCAACATTTGATCTCAATTGAGATATAAAATGCACGGGACAACACAAGAGAACACAAAGAAAAATGTCCATCCTTGTAGTCATCCGACTTTCAGATCGTCTATCTTGCAACAGGCAAAGGGCTTCAAACAAGTAACCTGAAACATAGTTTGCTGCAGTAGTCTTGTTTTACTCAAGAAGAACACCATGCAGAGACTGATATCTGGACGGAATTCCCCCCTGGTATGATCCGAGCTTTAGTATACCTTCTGAAACCTCCATTCTTCCCCACTATGATCCCTGTATGTTTCCGAATGTTACGCCCCTCCTGCCTCCACAGTATGTTTCTTTATTATGCTGCCACCCGGTGTCATTTGTGATATTGCACAGCTTAGATTCTCTGCATGTTGGAGAGCTCTTTTTTCTTATTGGAAATTGAATGTTGCAGAAGCTCTCTATTAGAGATGTGAATCGTGTGATCGATCGTCTTAACGATCGATTTCGGCTGGGAGGGGGAGGGAATCGGATCGTTGCAGTTTAGGTTTTTTAAATATTGTGTAAATCGTGTAAATCGAAAACCGGCACACTAAAACATCCCTAAAACCCACCCCGACCCTTTAAAATAAATCCCCCACCCTCCCGAACCCCCCCCAAAATGCCTTACATTACCTGGGGTCCAGTGGGGGGGGGGGAGGGCGGGAAAACCAGCACACTAAAACAGCCCTAAAACCCACCCCGACCCTTTAAAATAAATCCCCCACCCTCCCGAACCACCCCCCCAAAATGCCTTAAATTACCTGGGGTCCAGAGGAAGGTAGCGCCGGCGCCATTTTGTTTTTTTGTCCCCCAACGTCAGGAGCGTAGGAGATCGCTCCCGGACCACCGCTGGACCCCCAGGGACTGCAGGAGGTCGTTACGGACCCCCGCTGGACTTTTGGCAAGTCTTGTGGGGGTCAGGAGGCCCCCCCAAGCTGGCCAAAAGTCCCTGGGGGTCCAGCGGGGGTCCGGGAGCGATCTCCTACGCTCCTGACTTCGGGGGACAAAAAAACAAAATGGCGCCGGCGCTACCTTCCTTGGGTCAAAGGTCAAAGGTAGCGCCGGCGCCATTTCTACAACGCACGGAGGTCCGAGAGTAAAAGATCACACCGGGACCCTTCCTCTGGACCCCAGGTAATTTAAGGCATTTTGGGGGGGTTCGGGAGGGTGGGGGATTTATTTTAAAGGGTCGGGGTGGGTTTTAGGGTTGTTTTAGTGTGCCGGTTTTCCTGCCCTCCCCCTTCCCCCGATTTACGATTTTTTGACGATAAATCGGGGGAATTGTTATTGTATCGCGGCTCTAACGATTTTTGACGATTTAAAATATATCGGACGATATTTTAAATCGTCAAAAAACGATTCACATCCCTATTATACTTATGTAATCATTGAAGGCCATATTCAGCCACTGGACAGCTAAGAAAGTTAGCTGGATAAATGTATGTGGCTAACTTGGCAGGGATAATCAGTGGTGCAGGCACATTGCTGAATATACCCGGCTATCTTAAAGTTAGCCTGATAAGTTCATTACTGCTCTTCAGCTGCCCTAGGTTAGCCACTACCTTAGCCAGATAACCCTGAAAATTGGACTCTCTCTGACATAGCCAGATAACACCCTTGGACTATTCCTGATATTTGTCCAGCTAAATGCCAAAGGTAGCCAGACCAATGTGCTGACTGGATTTTTGAACAAAAGACACAAAATGAAGTTTGATCTAATAAGTAAGTAAGTAAGTAAGTAAGTAAGTAAATAAATAAATAAATAAATAACCCATCTTCTTTTATGTCACAGCCATGCATACAATCATTTTTCTCAGGTGTTTTGCACACTTTATCTGTCAACATGGCACAGTGGTGAAAACAATAACCATGTTTACCAGGCAGCATTGTGCTTTTCCCCCACATTGAAACAGAGATGTCAGAATATACAATAATGATTTCAATTTTGGCACATACGATATATCATTCGGAATCCCTTTAGGCCCCACATTGGGTGCCATTTTGTATAACACCCCCCCTGCACACCTACCCTCATGTCCTAGCAGAGAAGGGTTTGCTGGAGGGCTGAGGCCTGACACACTTCATCTCAGTTCTATGTACGTTACAAACAACTTTATACCAGGTCCCTTCAGGAAAGGATTATCACTCACTCCAAGTAATCACTCACATTGGAGGTGGTGTTTCAACAAAATAAACTGTACTTAAAACTCAACTTTAGGTATGACAATTTGAAACAAAGTACATTTCTTAGGCAATGAATCCTCACCATCGCTCTGCCTCAGCTTCTGCTAGGGATTGGCTCTAAGGATTCCTTTACTCTCTGGGACACCCCCCTGAACCTGACACTCTGCTCCTGATTTCTCCTTTGTTGCACCAGTTGGGCAAGATCTCCTTTCTCTCTGTCTTGGCTGGATACTCTTCTATTTTCCTCTTGAATAATGCTTGGATGGCACTTAAACATCAGGGTAAAAACTTCTTTTATCTACTGCTGTGAATGAGCTGCCAATTGTTTTTATGATGTACTAGGGGCAAGTCTGCTGAATAATGTAACAGGATTCCATTCTAAGGGTAAGAGCTCCCATTTAAAAGTGGGAAAACTCTTACACTCTCACTAGTCTAAGATCTTAGGACTTAAACACACAATCAGAGACAGTTTTAGTAACTTCCTGCTGTTGTCTCAAAAACAAGGAGAAACAGCTCACAACCCCTTTCCTTTTACAAGTGCCTACTCTCAGGACACACCACAGATCCAACCCTGTCTATGTCATTCCAACAACTCTTCTACAGTGGAGAGAGGAACAAACTGATTCTTCTCCTTCTGACTCCTCAACTTCTGTTCTCTTCCTTTCAGAACACTCTAGGGATCTCTGTACTCACTACAGGAATGATCCATTGTGCTAAGCTCCCATGGGGCTGCTCTAGAAAATGGGCCATACCATCTTCATATGCTCACAAACATGTCCTGTGTAAAAGGGACACACTGTTTAGTAAGGAATCCAGTTCATCCTTGCACATATTTGTAATGACCCAGAATTACATGGTAAATGCCAGTGGTCCTGGTGAGAATGTCTCAGAATGACTTGGCTAGAGTGGCACCGTGGCCAAGGAGATGGCAAGTGAGCTTCGGTAGAGATGACTGGATGATAGTACCATATGGCAGCAAGAACAGATGCAATCTCTAGACCCTGGATGATAAAATCAAGGCTGAAGAGGACGCTGGTGTCATTGTGAGCAAATGTTGATGCACTGCCTGGCTACATCCAGTGAGGTATCAGATACACTCACCTATGTAAAGACTGAAGCGTGCAGAAATCCTGCTACTGTTCTACAGGCTGTGAAGGCGTACAGGGGACAGTGGTAGTTAAAGGAATCTATCTGAGCTGAAAAATGTACAGCAAAAAAAAAACGCAGCAAGTTAATAATGGCACTGTAATACTAAAGAGAAATGTGGGCTGCAAAGACAGGACTGCCTAGAGGTACTTCAAACGTGAATATGAGAATCCTTTATGCAATTGTTAACATCTGGCAGTACAAAAGATTAGAAGCTGTACTTTAATTTCCTTTGATTGTAATCAAGAAGTATGTTACTGCTAAGGGGGATGAGGGTACGGAATACACTGTCCGATGAGGAAGCGCACGGAGAAGAGCTGGACATAAGACACAGAGATGATTTCATGAGCTGAGCATACAAAGCACTAACAGATGTGAAGACGTTAATACGGCAGTGAGCAGGGTCAGGCACCAAGACAAGAAGCAGCAGGCTTGGTACCATGGACATCAGTCCTTTTGTATCTGCCTGAAAGTCTTGTGAAAACGAAGAACTCTCCCTACCCGTGAGCACCGCTCTCAGAAAACATAGTGCACTGAGGCCTTCTGAATCTGGGCCTTCCATCTGATGAGATTTGCTTTTTGAGTGTTTTAGTTGCAAATCCTAATGAAGTACTCAGTCCTTCCTAATCCATCTATAGCTCAACGTTTACTAAAAAAAAAAATGCACCTTCACCAGCACTCGATCAGGCGAAACTCTTCTGTCGTCTCATTCGATGCCGATTGCTGGAATCTTGTCAAAAGCTGTAACGATCTGGCAGCGGGACTCTCTGCTGCCTTATGGATTCTGTCACTCAAACAGATTAATCCTGACAATGTAAAATATTGTACAAGTCTGGAGAGTAGGAAAAGCATTTCCCAGTTCCTTGTCCCCGTACCATGAATTATAATGATTGGACCTCATGAGGTACATCACTCTGCTAATTGTTATTACAGAGAGCAGATCAGGACGCCATTTTCTGTCTGTACACAATAGGTATGACTGAAGCACTGGGCAAAAACAGTAGCAAAAAACCCTTACAAAAACTGTATTGTGTGTGTATACTGAACTATGGATACGTAAGAAATTTAAGCTTCATACAAAATAAAATATCCTCCTCTAAGATTACCATGTATGAAAACAATAAACCTGCTGGGCATTGTTAAACCTGAGCCATTAGGATATGGTGTAAGTTGTGCACAAGGCGTACATCTGGTCCCAGGTAAAAGCTTGCACTTAGATAAGGATGTGCAAAGAGAGAAATGAGTAGGGATGTGAATCGTTTTTCAACGATTAAAATTATCGTCCGATAATGTTTATATCGTCTTAAATCGTTATAGAACACGATACAATAGAAATTCTAACGATTTATCGTTAAAAATCGTTAAATCGTGTTAGTGCGCACTAACTCCCCGTTAGTGCGCACTAACTGAAAATGATACAAATAAACACTTTCCAGGTCACTGAAGGTCAGTTAGGAATGAATATGTGTTCCTATTGGCTGGCTGCCCTCTTATCTATTGATGTTACCAAGGTTACCACTGAGGTGATGGTTGGGGGGATGGGAAATGGAACTGGAAACTAACGAACACCAACAGAAAATGAAACAAAGTGTTCACACTTCCCAGGTCAGTAAAGGTCACTTAGGAATGAATATGTATGTATGTATTCCTATTGGCTGGCTGTGCTCTTATCTATTGATGTTACCAAGGCTAATACTGAGGTAATGGTTGGGGGGATGTGAAATGGAAACAGTTGGAAGCTTGACAAAAAAAGTAATGTAATGATCAGCACTCACGTGACTAGAACTTGTTTGTTTATTATTTTTGTTAGCAGACACCTGAAATGCTAGTGCATGTTGAATTTGCCAATCACTGTGCATTTTAGAAAGGTGGTCCTGGCTGGAACTGTACACAGTTCAAATATATGTAATTGATTGTTGGTAAGTGTATTTTTTAAGTAGCCACACTGGCACAAGTATGTTACTTTTCCTCCTACTTAACTCACTAGCTCAGCTTTGTAAGAAGGGCTTCTCTGCTTGTGTGTTGTTTTTGTTTGGTGTGAGGAGAGCAGAAACATCAGATCTTTATTCAATCTACTACAGTCATCTCTTACAGTGCCCTATCCCTATTAATACCAGGAGTGTTGTGATCTTCCTGCACACAGTGCCCTAACCCTGATACCAGTCTGAGACAGCTCCCTCCCTGCATTACTAGTGAGAGGCTGGCTTCACAGACAGGGGGGAGCTGCCTGACCCTCACTCCTGACTTCCCCCATGTCCCAGCTAGTGAATGGTGTGTGGGGGAGGGGGGGGGGGGGAGGATGGTGAAGTCTGAGACAGCTCCCTCCCTGCATTACTAGTGAGAGGCTGGCTTCACAGACAGGGGGGAGCTGCCTGACCCTCACTCCTGACTTCCCCCATGTCCCAGCTAGTGAATGGTGTGTGGGTGAGGGGGGGGGGGGGGAGGATGGTGAAGTCTGAGACAGCTCCCTCCCTGCATTACTAGTGAGAGGCTGGCTTCACAGACAGGGGGGAGCTGCCTGACCCTCACTCCTGACTTCCCCCATGTCCCAGCTAGTGAATGGTGTGTGGGTGAGGGGGGGGGGGGGAGGATGGTGAAGTCTGAGACAGCTCCCTCCCTGCATTACTAGTGAGAGGCTGGCTTCATAGACAGGGGGGAGCTGCCTGACCCTCACTCCTGACTTCCCCCATGTCCCAGCTAGTGAATGGTGTGTGGGTGAGGGGGGGGGGGAGGATGGTGAAGTCTGAGACAGCTCCCTCCCTGCATTACTAGTGAGAGGCTGGCTTCACAGACAGGGGGGAGCTGCCTGACCCTCACTCCTCCGGGGTATTGTGATCTTCCTGCACACAGTGCCCTATCCCTGATACCAGGGGTGTTGTGATCTTCCTGCATGCAGTGCCCCTGCCCTATCCCTATTAATACCAGGAGTGTTGTGATCTTCCTGCATGCAGTGCCCTATCCCTATTAATACCAGGAGTGTTGTGATCTTCCTGCATGCAGTGCCCTATCCCTGATACCGGGATGTGTGCAAGAAGATCACAACACCCCCGGTATCAGGAATAGGGCACTGTGTGCAGGAAGATCACAACACCCCCAGTATCAGGAATAGGGCACTGTGTGCAGGAAGATCACAACACCCCTGGTATTAGGGATAGGGCACTGTGTGCAGGAAGATCACAACACTCCTGGTATTAATAGGGATAGGGCACTGTGTGCAGGAAGATCACAATACCCCTGGTATCAGGGTTAGGGCACAAGTTCTAGTCACATTGACTGATCACATTACTTGTTTTGTCAAGCTACCAACTGTTTCCATTTCCCATCCCCCATATACTGTCAGTAGGAAACTTGGTAACATGAATAAATAAGAGGGCAGCCAATAGGAATACATATTCATTCCTAAACTGACCTTAACTGACCTGAAAAGTGTCAAATTGTATCATTTTCAGTTAGTGCGCACTAACTCCCGTTAGTGCGCACTAATCGGAAAAAACGATTTTTAACGATTTTTTAACTAAAAAATCGTGCCTAAGACGATTTTCTTGCCCTGCCACACGATTTCTATCATTAAGACGATATGGAAAACGATTCACATCCCTAGAAATGAGGGTCTTTTGTCCCACTCCTGAAATCTCACAGAATATTACCCATGATAGCATGAAAGAATTAATAAGGGAGGTTACGAGGCAGCTACAGAAAGGGAGATACATAGTCTGTTCACTAAAGTGCAGGACTTGGTCCTGTCTCTCTCCATAGTTTGCATACTGAGAATTCCTGGTCCAAATTCAAAGATTCCTGCTTGGAAAAATGATCCTCTAGAATGGGGGAGGCTCAACTTGGGGGCAGTGAGGGTGGGACCCATGAGACTGTAGGACCGGGGAGAGCTAAGCTTGGGGGCAGTGAGGGTGGGACCGATGAAGCTGTAGAAGCAGGAAGAGCTCAGCTCAAGGCAGAGAGGGTGGGACCCATGAGGCTGCAGAACCAGGAAGAGCTCAGCTCAAGGCAGTGAGGGGGGGACCCATGAGACTGTAAGACCCGGGGATTGCTCAGCTTGGGGGCAGTGAGGGTGGGACCCATGAGACTGTAGGACCGGGGAGAGCTCAGCTTGGGGGCAGTGAGGGTGGGACCCATGAGGCTGCAGAACCAGGAAGAGCTCAGCTCAAGGCAGTGAGGGGGGGACCCATGAGACTGTAAGACCTGGGGATTGCTCAGCTTGGGGGCAGTGAGGGTGGGACACATGAGGCTGCAGAACCAGGAAGAGCTCAGCTCAAGGCAGTGAGGGTGGGACCCATGAGGCTGCAGAACCAGGAAGAGCTCAGCTCAAGGCAGTGAGGGCGGGACCCATGAGACTGTAGGACCAGGGAGAACTCAGCTTGGGGGCAGTGAGAGTGGGACACATGAGGTTGCAGGACCAGGAAGAGCTCAACTCAAGGCAGTGATGGTGGGAACCATGAGACTGTAAGACCCGGGGATTGCTCAGCTTGGGTGCAGTGAGGGTGGGATACTTGAGGCCGTACTACTGGGAAGGGCTTAGTTTGGGGAAGTGAGTGAGCAACCCATGAGGCTATAGTACAAGGTGGGGTGGACAGGGGCAGTGAGTGTGAGACCCATAATAATATAAGAACATACAAAATGCCATACTTCTTATTCAGACCAAAAGCCCAGCATCCTGATTCCGACAGTAGTCAGATCAGGTTACAAGTACCCGGCAGGATCCCAAAGAATAGATCCAGTTCTTCTTGTTCATAACCAGGGATAAGCAGTGGCTTTCCCAAGTCTACATAGCTAATAATGGTTTATGGACTTTTCCTCCAGGAAGTTGTCTAAAACCGTTTTGGAACCCAGCTACAGTACCTGCTTTCATCACATCCTCTGGGAACAAATTCCACAGTTTAATTGTGCTCAATTCTCCAATGTGTTTTAAATGTTCTACCTATTATCTTCATGGGATAACCACTAGTCCTAGTACTATTTGAAAGGATAAGTAATTGTTTAACAGAGTGGACACGCCTGAAGGAGTGGAGAGAATGAAAAGTGATTTAAGAAAACTTGAAGGGTGGTGGAAGATTTGCCAGCTGCGATTCAATGCCAATAAGTGCAGAGTCATGCACCTGGGGTGAAGTATTTATTTATTTATTTATTTAAGGGTTTCTTATATACCGAGACACGTTTGCAAAACATCACCTCGGTTCACAATGTAACATAACTTAGCAACAAGCTTTACAATAATAACATTAACAGGTAGTGGTTAACAGGGCAGGAGATGATAATACGAGAAATATATACAAATGTACATGTTAGTTTTATCAAGATAGTTAAATAAAGCAATCAGGATAATTAGCAGGGCAGGGTGAAAGATGGGAGGGGAAGACGAGGAGAAAAACTATAGAGGGTGGGGGGTGGGGAGAGAAAATAGAAAGGGCGAGGGTCAGTTGGGGTAGGGAGAGAAGATAGAGAGGGCGAGGGTCAGTTGGGCGGTCAGACGGCGGTCAGTTGGGCGGTCATGTCGCATCTTAGGGGAAAGTAATCCAAAAGAGCTGTATGTGATGGGCGGGGGAGGCACTGATCAGGAGAGGGACCTTGGGGTGATTATGTCTGGTTATCTGAAAGCAGTGAAGCAATGTGATAAGGTGGTAGCTAAAGCTAGAACGATGCTGGGCTGCATAGAGAGGTATAACCAGCAGGAAATGGGAAGTGATAATGCTCTTGTACAGGTCCTTGCTGGGGCTTCACCTGGAGTACTGTGTTCAGTTCTGGATACCATATCTTAAAAAGCATAGAGACAGGATGGAAACGGTCCAGAGAAAGGAGACCAAAATGGTGTGGTGTCTGTTTCAGAAGACCTATGAGGAGAGGATGAAGGAATTAAATATGTCTACCCTGGAGGAGAGGAGGTGCAGGGGAGATATGATACAGACCTTCAGATACCTGACAGGTGTCAACAATGCACAAACTTCAAACCTCTTCCACTGGAAAGAAAAGAGTAGAACTAGGGGTGTTTGATGACAAGTACTTCTTTTCCTGTGCTTTTAAATTTCAACTGGCATAAATAAGAAAATTCCAAATTTCATTATGAAGTTCAATAGCAAACACTCATATCTCCGTATTTATAAATTTCAACAAACAAGTACTTACCTCTCCGAAATCAAAATTCTTTAAACATCAAAAGCAAAGCCCACATTAAAGGTTTTCTTTTTTTGCAAAGATTGATCTTAATAAATCCTCATTCATCGTTGGCATGTTTCACATTGCTGCATCAGGACTGGATGGTGTTATTTATATTTATACATAAATTGTAAAATCACTCCTTGCTTTTTTTGAATCGACGAAATCACTAGACTAATGAAATTGTACGTCAACTTCTCTTATTCTTTTCAAGGGATCAAAAACGTCAGTACCGAAACCCACTGTGCAATATCTAAACAAGTGATTTATCGACCTTCATAACATCCCGCGGTTTCCTTGGGCATCTCTGCTCTTTGTTAAGCCGCTACTGGGATCATCTTTAATCATAGGTCATGAATTCACTTGTATTCAAATTAATTTTTGGTTTTTGCCGATTTTTTTACATTTTCCTTTTAAATAAAATAATTTTTGCATTCCATTTTTAAAGTGAATAATTCAAAAATACTTCCCTTCCAGGGATAGCGGAGTACAGTTCATGGAGGGTTCTACCCTTCCAAAGCTGCCTCAGGAACTCCTCTGACTGTATATTACTTCGGTTACACTTTAGTTTATACTCGCGAACGTATACATTGGATCGTCGTGGTGCGGGGTATTTTTGAATTATTCACTTTAAAAATGGAATGCAAAAATTATTTTATTTAAAAGGAAAATGTGAAAAAATCGGCAAAAACAAAAACCAAAAATTAATTTGAATACAAGTGAATTCATGACCTATGATTAAAGATGATCCCAGTAGCGGCTTAACAAAGAGCAGAGATGCCCAAGGAGACCGCGGGATGTTATGAAGGTCGATAAATCACTTGTTTAGATATTGCACAGTGGGTTTTGGTACCGACGTTTTTGATCCCTTGAAAAGAATAAGAGAAGTTGACGTACAATTTACGTTATTTATACATAGCCATTGAAACTACAAAGCAAATAAAAGTTCATTTACAAAAGAATGCCATTTTATTTATTTATTTATTTATTTTTATATAACGGTGTTTGATTTTACATATCACATCGGTGCAGGAAGTCAAGCGTTTCCTTTTGTTTGCTACAGGGAACATCTATAACAGTAACAGTAACATATATACAAGGTTAAATATATGCTTCAAATTTAAAGAATTTTATAAGCTTTCTTTTTCCAAATCATTACCAACTTGTGGTTCTTACTGTGGTATCTCCTTAATCCCAGCTTTCAAAAAAATGGCGCTAGCGTTGGTGGGCGGTGTGTCCTTTTTATAAAACAAACTTCTGCACAACGTGATGACTACTTTGTTACTCATTGTATCCCTATTGGATATTTTTTATTTATTTGTATTTTTTTTTTTTTCTATACCGGCATTCACGGAGTTCGTATCATGTCGGTTTACATAAAACAAGGGGTGAGAAATACATTATAACGTAAATAACTAATAACATAAGAGTATACATTAAAAGTAAAACAAGTGCATGGAAGAAGAAGTTAATATTCTATCTATGCTAATTATATCTTTGCCCCAGTCCACAATATCTTAAAAATGTTATCAATCAGCATTCTTTTACTGCTTAAAAGACATAGTGTTCTTAAATTCTTTTACAATATATTTATTCACAGAAAAGGGTCCTACTTTCACTTAAAAAATATATAAGTTGTTATTCTATATATTCTCTATTAACCATAGTGATAATTTTTCTGAACACTATCAATAAATACATATTATTTTTTTGACAATCTTTCCTTTAACTGCCTATAGAAATCACAAGAAAATGTTACACTCTATATTAACATCTAAATCAAAAGGCTCCACGCTATTTAATCTATACATCCATCTGTTCTTTATATCCTGAAATCTGATCTCTATTACCCCCTCGTAGATGATGCGGTACCTCCTCTAAAACAACACATTTTAATTCTTTAAATATAAGCTCATGCTCCAAACAACGCAATACCATTGGCGCTGTAATCCTCCTTTGGTGCAGACAGCTTCGATGCTCTGCTGAACTTGTTCGAATAGCCCTAGTAGTCTTGCCTATATACACTTTGGGGCAAGGACACATAATGGCATAAGCAACATGATTACTGGTACAGTTAAAGAAACCCCACCCCTGCGGAGCTTCCCAGTAAATCCAGAGTGGAAACCCAACCTGGGGATCGAACCACCTTTCATAGGGCTGTGCACATCACTACCGCTGAACCCTATGACAGCTAATTTTAAAATCCTCTACAATGCTGCTCCATTGTGACAGGTCCAGATTCATCTCTGCCCCATCTCTCCTTTTGTTTTAAAATTTGGAAGAGAGACCGGCGTGGTGTCCAGTGCTTCCCTAGCTCTTCTTTATCCCATGCAAGTCCTCTCGATGCCTGCATTCCCTGCCCTGCAGAGATACATAACATTTTTGTTAGTGCAGGTGTGCCTCGGGCTTGAAAAGGCTGGGAAATGCTGGAGTAGGTGGTCTCCAGTTTTTCCTCGATCTGGGGAGCTGTATTTCAGTTTGGTGAAACACATAATGTGGCCAGGGAGCCCTCTGTGACAGACTGTAAGCTGACAACAACATAAATGGGACGTTTAACACGACAGGATCACTAAAGCCGAAGCTGCACATGCAATCTCATTTCTGGTCAGAAGAAAGGAATTATTAACAACTGTGTCATTCTTCCCCAACAATCCAGATGTTGCAGTATACCACCCCTTCAGATTGCTTAATATAGAAAAAGAAAGTCTGAGCTTCAATAGCTCAACTGGAAAACACAGCTATAATTTATAATAGTCCATGCTGATCACCACATGGCAGCCTGCTCTGAATGTCTCCTGTGATACTCTGCTGCCCCTCTGTGATGCGCTATTCATAGTACAGAAAATATTCCTAGCACAGGTCTCAGGATTCCTTGTTCTTCTTGGAAAATGTAGAATAAGGGTCTTCCTAAAGAAAAAAACAAAACAAAACACCTCAAGGCCAGTCTTCAGTCCAACCAGTCAGGTTGGCATCAGGATTGCACATCCCAGGGGAGGCAGCTCAGAGCTGTGATCCTGATCAGAACTAAAGGTAGACAATATTTGTGCACAAATGCCAGCTCTGCCACTGACTCCATGTCACTCTAAGAAAGATGTGCTTTGTCTGCCTAGCTGTAATTCCACAGTAACAACAAAGCACATCCTTCCCCTTCACTGCCCTTCTGGTACTGAGAGGTAGTGCCCTTGTCCTAAGAAAGCTGTTGTGGAATGTACCTCGGAGGTGGCCGCATGCACATCTCTAAAGTGTGGTTATTGTAAAGAGCACTGGGGCACTGTTTGTATAAAAGAAGCCAGGAAACCCATATTATTAGTAGTAATAATGCTGGAACATCTGCCCCTTCAGCAGGCAGAAGATACTACAGTCCAATTAACTGGTGGCATTCCTTGATGCTGTTTTAAGTAGTTTTTTTTTTGGTTTGGATTGCTTATAGGGGAATAGAAAGTTCCCTTTTAATGAACCTCCATGATACCCTCTTATTTTTCTAAGAGTGGTCATGTAGAATGCATTATTTTACAGTAAACGTGAGAACTAGCCTTGACTGATTTGTTTAGAGTCGTCTGTATAAATGCAAGAGTTACACGTTATGTTGGATATGGTGTTAGAAAATTATTCATTAAAAAAGAAATGTGGGAATCATGCAACAAAACTGCCAGGATCTTAAGATTTTATTAAGAAATGGTTTGTTCGTGAAAGTGTAACAGCAAAAGCTGATACAGAAAGGGACGGGGTTATCCTTTATGCTGACCCAAACAACCTGCTGTCCTGAGTGATCTTACTGGTGGATACCTTCACAGGGATGAGAAATTGTTTTCATCGTATTGATTCAAACACCAGTGGAAGTAAGGAGGCTAGAAAACACGGTGAGCCAGATATTCTGCAGCACGGGCAAAGGGCAAGTTATTTATTTATTTGTTTGTCTGTTTATTTATTTATTTACTTATTTATTTAAAATCTGGCTAAAGTTAACCAAGGGGGAGCCCCCCGAGGTCCATTTCTACCACTGCAAAACCAAGTAAAGTACATGAACCCAGGTTACATGCCTGGGTCCATATTCTGACAGGCCCGCCTGGAAGGATCTTACAGGCTCAGGGAAGCATTGTCCAGTTGTTATGAAAATAACCAATTTCCCATCTCCTTAACAGTTTGCAGTCAGAATGCTTAAGTCCTTTCTGATCCAAGCCTAACATAAAGGAACATAAGATGCACTCTCATTCAGATTTTTTTTTTTTTTTTTTTGCCATTTTTTAAAGATAATTGAATTATGAATGTGTATGAGAGATGCATGAATGGACAGTAGTTATGGCTGAAGCTTTAACGCTTGGCGCTATTGCTCTCAAGCTTGGAATTTGTACTTACACTTTCAGTTCTCTTTTGGTGCCTGTTTCCCAGCGATTGACTGTTAGCACAGCGTGGGATTAACGTACTGTGGCCAAGACTCAGGAAAAGTTTCCTCTGCTAGTCCCCATAGCAAGTCAGCAGTGATTTTCAATCACAGACTTCACTAAAGCAGGACATTATTAAAGCACATTGCAGGAAGAATCAGTTAAGGATAAATATACCCTGCACTTTAACAGAGAGAAAGACGCATGAGAGATGCAAGCACAGAGTGACGGTGAGAGAGAACTAATGCAATGGCAACTTCTGCTGGGAGCGAAAGTAATGTGGTCTGCTGCCTTCTGTTCCTCTCTTGAGGCCTGATCTGGCTTTCTTATTCTAACTGCAAGTGTGAAAAAGAGAAGTATTTACCCCTATACTGTTTCCACCTAAGATAACTGGGAGAGGCCTGCCTGTGGTTGTTACTGCATGCCGGGACGAGATCTGCTGGGCACGTTTCAGTCAGAGCCCTAGGGAAAGGGCGCGCTCGCTCTCACTGGCCGCAGGACATCCCAAACCTGCCCCGGTGACTCCACAGCCGCTTGGCTTTTCTAGGATATCCACAATGAATATGCATGAAGTGCGTATGCATACACCGGAGGATGGGGGGGGGGGGGGTGATGGGGGAGACGTGCGGTTTTAAAAAGTCTGTGGATACTTTAACCCACAGACTTTGCACCAGCTCTCAAAGGGAAAATATGCCCGTGTTATCCTTTTGAGAACTGCCTAAAGAAAATATATTGGCAGAGATTTGCATTTGCTTTTTCTGTGGATGCCTTTCCCCTTCCAAAATGCACTTCTATTGGACTTTTTGAAAACAGAAAACTGAGTGGGTTTGTATTTTCCGAGCTATCCCCGCTCCTGGGAGCACCTCCACTCAGTGCAGGTACAGGCACCCCAGGGAGGGCTGGAATTTTACCCACGTGTAAGGGTTTTCTGAAAAGTTCCCTATAGATCTCCAACGTATACAGACTTATCTCATGCATATGTAACCCCTGGATGGGCGAAGACCCAGGTACTGGACCTAGGGTTACCAACTTTTCCATGGAGCAGCACCAGACACTTGGAGGGGGGGGGGAGGGGCCACAGCCTCTCCCCCACCCACCCCCTTCCCTTTCAAATTGGGCTTTGATTGTTTCCTAGGCAGATGGTGCCTACCTTCCTTCAGGGCTTGGGTTCCACTCTCCCCTTCCTTTGTGACTCCCACAGCTGTGGGCTTGACGTGACCTTTCACTTTGACCTCATCTAAGTCCCACATGGTGCGGCCCCCGTCTCTCCAAACTAAAGATAATTAGTTGTGTGCCGCCCCTGCTGCCGCTTCACACTGACCTCCTGCCCCGGCCATTTAAGTGAATCCCGCACAGGCCACTGCATGGCAAACTGTAAAGATAGAAACATAGAAACATAGAAACATAGAAATGACGGCAGAAGAAGACCAAATGGCCCATCTAGTCTGCCCAGCAAGTTTCACACATATTTTCTCTCATACTTATCTGTTTCTCTTAGCTCTTGGTTCTATTTCCCTTCCATCCCCACCTTTAATGTAGAGAGCAGTGATGGAGCTGCATCCAAGTGAAATATCTAGCTTGATTAGTTTGGGGTAGTAGCCGCCGCAATAAGCAAGCTGCACCCATGCTTATTTGTTTTACCCAGACTATGTTATTAGCCCTTATTGGTTGTTTTTCTTCTCCCCTGCCGTTGAAGCAGGGAGCTATGCTGGATATGCGTGACGTATAAGTCTTCTCCCATGCCGTTGAAGCAGAAGCCCAGTAACATTACTGTTCGGCTGTGCTGAGGCCTGCACGGGACTCACTTAAACAGAAAGGGCAGGAGGATTTCCTTTCTTAAATCAATAATCTGGATATCCAGTGATCTAGCACTACAGAAGCCAGTGGTTTGATGACAGGGTTGTCCCATAGCTAACAGTGCTTTCCTTTACTTTCACCTCTCTCTGAAAAGGGAATTCCTCTAAATGTCTGTGTCACTCTGCTCATCACACCCTGCAGCATGTGAGCACACAGCATGACACACAGTTGCTTTTGTCTTCACGGAAAACAGCTTCTCCTTGTCGTCGTCCTCCTCCTCGAACCAACAGGAAAAAGGAGCAGGTGACGGCGGTGGTGAGCGCCCAACCCCCCCCCCCATCAGGCGCATTCTGGGCCTGCCGAGGCATAAGCTCCTCCTCCCTGTCCCAGTAGGACCCCCTTTTTTTTTTTTTGCTAGGGGAGTTAGGGATGCCGGGACTCAGACTGGCCAGCCATTTCTAGCCGAGGGAAGCCTGCATCCCCCTCCCATCCTCTGCAGCACAGCAGCCGAAAAGAGGCCGATTGGCGGGAGGCACCTGCCTCCGGCGGAGAGTCACTTTCTGCAGATGATGGCAGAGGAGCAGGGAGCAGCCCTTGGGAGTCTGTTTGGTAACGGTGCACTGCCACGGTCAGGCACTGCGGCACTTGACCGTGGCGGGGAAGGTTATAGCCCTGAGGCTACATCTATATTGGGCAGATTCCTAAGTCTGAGTTCTCAGGCCTCCCTAATTCCCTGGCTTTTTTTTTTGTTTTTTTGTTACTTGTTTGCTCCCTGGTTAGCCCGTCACCTGTCCCTTCTTCTTTTGTATAAATTTGAGCATAGTTTTTCAAAAGGTTTGAATACTTTACATTGTTAATTTATTTATTTAGTATTTTTCTATACCGACATAAAACATGTTGTAAATTTCAAAGGCTTTGTCTGCGTGTGCCTGTGTGCTGATAATTAGAAGCAAACATTTAAATGGATAACTTGAAGTGAGCTGAGTAACTTGTGAGTCATCCCTCTAAATGGCTTTGAATGTGGACCTCTCTGGCTTTTGAGGTGGAGACAGAAGGGAGAGCACGGGTCTAGCATTCCAGGCGTATGGAAAAACACTTACTCAATAGTAGGTCTACTGTCGAGATGGTGGCAAGCAGGAATACGGGCAAGGCTGGGGAAGCAGATGCTTGCTCAAGATGTATTAGAGGAGGAGGAGGAGTGGTAGAAAACACACAGAACCATTCTCTCTATTGTCCTTCTCCGTCTGAACCCAGAGATTCTGCATTCCCGTCCACCAGCAGTCTTACTGTGCTGGATGTGTTAAGGTCTGTAAAGTACAGTCAATGTCCCCTGAGTGACACATGTGACAACGAGTAAATGCTATTGTTGTGTTGCCACACATTTGCTAGGCCTAGGTGACATAAAGGAACTGTATGCAGTCTACGTCTCTCCTGCCTCACAAGGTCCTGCCTTAACGCAAAGCCCTAATTATACAGCAGACGGATGACATGAAGAAAATCCCTTCAAAGAGCAACAAAAAAACCCAATAGCTGTGAAAGAACTACCCTTCCAAGTCCTCCAGTACCATACTGGAAGAACAAGCTATGCAGCTTATGGAGCTTTTGTTGGGCTGTTACAGCAGCCACTGGTTCCTGGTCTTTTCATATGCAAACCTGAACCTCTTCCATGTATGGGTAAAACCAAGGAGGGGCTACGTTCCCTGACTGAAGCAAGGCTCACAGCTGGAGCTTGAACTAAAGCGTAACTGGCAGCATCTTTTTCATATCCTTACGTTTTTTAGAGATGAGGCATGGGAAGGGCCAGGAGCACACACTTGGACAGAACAGAAGATGGACCGTGAATGTTGAGGGTCACCATTCTGTGGGAAAGGGCTAAGAGATACCTACTCCCAACAGGAGGGTCTATTTGCTGATAGAGAGACAGAAAGCTTGCGAAGGCCCCAGATTTCCTGCTGCACTCCCCTCATTTCGGCTCTTGTGGCCTCGCCTTCCTTCCAGACAGCAACCTGGAAGCTGTGTATCTCTGGGCGCAATGCTCCCACCTCTTCCAGGACCCGGGTGTTCAAAGCAATGAGGAGGCACTCAGCCAGGCTGGCCTGCATGTAGGGCTCTGCTGGAGCAACTGGCTCCTCTGCTGAGGAGCTGCTCTCCAGTTACCCACCTGCCATCTCAGCTGGTGGGGGGAAAAGCACCAGCTGCCTGCTCCTCCTTGTCCTGCTCCGTGGCAGATGTCTGCCACAGCTCTTCCCCTGTGGGTCCCATAGCCTCTGTCTCCTCCTCCTCAGAGGTGTTCGGCAGCTGATGGATACGGCCGGCATGCCCTGCATAGGCCACTGGTTCCTGGCTGTTCTGCATGCTGCCCCCCCCCTGCAACAGTGAAAATGGTACATGTCTTAGGTTCACCTAATGTGTGTATGTATCTCTGGAATTTCTTTTTTTTTTTTTTTAAATATATAGTTTATTGAATTTTTATCAATCTTCATTAATAAAATACATAGAAATCATATACATAAAGCAAACAATATTCATACATACTAAATAACCTTCATTGCAGTCCACATTACTTTGGGGAGTGCTATAACAAGAAATATTATAATTGAAGCAATCTTAAGCACATAACTTGGCTTATCCATGAGAGAAAATATATCTAGATTCACCTTATATCTCCAGTATTTGTCTAGTTATTCTTACATGATTCTTTATCAGCGAGAAAAGTCTCTAAATGCAATGGGTCATAAAACATAAACTTATTTCCAGTTAACGTAATACAACATTTGCAAGGAAATCTAAGTATATATAGTGCTCCCAAAGAGGTAACTCTATTTTTTAATGCCAAAAATTGTTTTTGTCTTAGTTGGGTAGCTTTCGCCACATCAGGAAATACCTGGATTTTCCCCCCACAAAAGGAGAAATCCTTATTTTTGAAGTATTTTTGTAATACCATAATTTTATCATTTTCAATAGCAAAAGTTACCAATAAGGTTGCCCTAGTTGGAATATCGTCTACCGACGCTTCCAAGAATGATGTCAAATTTGGACTATTTTCCTGAATCATATCCATACAACCCTCTGGACCCAAAGAAGAAGTCCTAGATCTCGGAATGTAAAATAATTTGGAAATTAAAATTTCTTTATAAGAGGAAATCTGTAAAACTTCTACCATATATTTCCTCAGCAATTCCATAGCTGATAATAATCTCGTTATAGGAAAATTTAAAAATCGAAGATTTTTAGATCGCATTAAATTTTCCATACTTTCTAATTGCCTTGATGTCATTAAGCTATCTTTCATAAAAGATGCATTTACAGATTGTATATTTGCAATTTGTAAATTAATTGTGGAGGAGTTACCTTCAAAGTTATTTAGTCTCATTGCATGATCTTGAAGAGTTTGTTTAGTTTCAGTATTTAGAGAACCAAACTGATTCATTGCCTGAGTTAATAATTTTTGCATGTTATTAACAGATTTCCAAACATCAAGTAATGTAACATCCTTCAAATCTAGTATTTCTTGATTACTATTTTCCATGACCCCTTCTGAAGTTGCCCTAGGCAGGGAGAGAGTTTCAAACTCTCCTGTCTGGGCAACTTGTTGCGGAATTGAGTCACTCACATTGTTACTTGCCATACTTAAACTATTCTCACCCTTAGATTCTATACTGTGAGAAGGTGAATGGTGGCCGAGACTTCGAATAGATCCTGAGGAAAAAGATACTTCCGGATCTGGATTTGAAGTAACCAGGTTCCCACAAATAACATGTGTGTCCATAGGACCCCTTACCGCCAAGGGAGTTGAGACTGTAGGAAATACCTTTATTTTCCTTTTCCTGCCCATAGATCTTTGGAGTTGAAAAATCCAAAATTTAGCTCAGGAAACCGCAAGGAGCGTGCCCCTTAGGCGCGTCTCAGGGGGCGTGGCTCAACTTACTCCGTTCGGGGCTGTGGCTGTAGATGTTCCGCAGGCTCGGGCAAGTCTCTCTGGCCGTCTCCCCTCCAGCTGAAGGCGATTCTCTCCAGCTGCACTCCCACGGGCCAGCAGTAAATCCCTGGTTTATATCCGGTATTGAAAACGCAGATAGATGACGTCTCAGGAGGCGTGGCTCAACTTACTCCGTTCGGGGCTGTGGCTGTAGATGTTCCCCAGGCTCGGGCAAGTCTCTCTGGCCATCTCCCCTCCAACTGAAGGCGATTCTCTCCAGCTGCACTCCCACGGGCCTGCAGTAAGTCCCTGGTTTATATCCGGTATTGAAAACGCGGATAGATGACGTCTCAGGGGGCGTAGCTCAACTTACTCCGTTCGGGGCTGTGGCTGTAGATGTTCCCCAGGCTCGGGCAAGTCTCTCTGGCCGTCTCCCCTCCAGCTGAAGGCGATTCTCTCCAGCTGCACTCCCATGGGCCTGCAGTAAGTCCCTGGTTTATATCCGGTATTGAAAACGCGGATAGATGACGTCTCAGGGGGCGTAGCTCAACTTACTCCATTCGGGGCTGTGGCTGTAGATGTTCCCCAGGCTCGGGCAAGTGACTCTGGCCGTCTCCCCTCCAGCTGAAGGTGATTCTCTCCAGCTGCACTCCCCATATCTCTGGAATTTCTTAGTTAACAAACAGTAGTACAGCTCCCCCAATCCGTCTTTGAGCACATCCTGATACTCCAGTGAAAGTCTCAAATGTGTACCTTTTCCAAAAATATATTCCCTGCAAGCCCATGCTGCTGATCGGCCTGGCTAGCTGCAGAAGGCACCAACTATCAGCGTACAGTCTTGTAAAGGGTTGCTTACTGTCTCTAGATGTGGCGACCTGCAAGGGCAGTTCTCACATTCAAGCCACAGAGTGGAAATGGTAATGTCCCTATGAACTGTCCATTTAGTTCAGGGGTGGGCAATTCCAGTCTTCGAGGGCCACAAACCTGTCGAGGTTTTAGGATATCCTAATGAATATGCATGAAATAGATTTGCATACAATGGAGGCAGAGTGCATGCAAATCTCTCTCATGCATATTCATTAGGGATATCCTGAAAACCAGACTGGTTTGTGGTCCCCGAGGACCGGAACTGCCCACCCCTGATTTAGTTGGATCCAGAGGTGAGAGGAAAAGTGGACAGCAGTAGGTCATCTGTCCTTACACATATGGAGGCAACAATATATAAAGTATGTGCCTGTATAGAACTAGTATTCCAAACTATTTATAAAGGAAACCACGTGCATACCATAAGTGCTACGATAGTATCATGTTAGATATAGCAAAGAGCTCCCCCTATCTCAGGGATGGCGAACTCCAGTCCTCGAGGGCCACAAACAGGCCAGGTTTTCAGGATATCCACAATGAATATGCATGAGATAGATTTGCATTCAGTGGAGGCAGTGCATGCAAATCTTTCTCATGCATATTCATTGTGGATAGTCTGAAAACCTGGGTCAGCAAAACCTCCTGAGCATTACTTTCAGCTCCTTTGGTAATGGACAGGAATCAATTCCTCTCTGATGAAACCTCCTCTCCTCGGGCTCTTCCTAGATGAAAGACATCTCCCAATGGTTCAGAAAGTGGGTCCCTGGTACCAAGGATATTCAGTCCCAACAGAAACAAAAATAGTCTCTGACTCAAATAAGGGGGAAAACCAAACCAGAAACAGGAAGGATGGAAAAAACTTTCGTCTCCCAAATAAGAAGAAAGTAATTGAAGGAAAAAACATCTCTGCATCGGGTCATTGACTGATCTATCTACTTGAGATGAGAAAGAACAGCAGAATCCTCCCTACCCCTTAGTCTAACCTTACTCAGGGACTCCCCAAATTCTCTGTGAAAAAGTACTAAGGCTCTCATAGGGAAGGTTTCCAAAAAGTGGACTAAAAAGGCACAACACAGCAAAATTCTTTCAGATGGATGACCCAAGGAGGGCAGTTCAGGAGAATCCAACAGAAATCCACTAAGCAAATCCAAAAGAACAATCCACACTCTAAGATGATGGCAGGAGTTTATATACTGCTGGAGCATGCCATCTGTAGCTCCTGCTTGGGGGAGTCAAAACCCCAACCTTTCTTCGCTGAATCTCTCTGAACCTTCCCAGTAAGTTAGCGCCTTCCTTCTTGTAAGGAAACAAAGTGCTCCTACACATATTCATTGTGATACCTCAAAAATCCAATTGGCTATGAGGTCACTAGGACAGGCTTGTGAAGTCTCACATTCAGATGGCGCTACAGCTGACCCGGCCCCCAAACTCTGCCACTTTGTCCTCGCACACAACTCCTTCAGATTTGCAGAGCACTAATGTCTGCAAGTAACAGCACTGCCATGGATATATGCATGGCCCCACAGAATGGCAGCATTTTCATGGCTAACCTACGGCAATGCTTCCTCAACTCCTACAGTCAGAAGCCCCTACTTACCTGATATATCTTGATTATTTCCTCATCATCTGGACACATGGCCATGAAGTTCTGGAGAAATTTCATCAGGAGCATAACAACCTCCACTCCACCATTAACCTGATCCTAGAACAGTCTACACACTGCAGGTTCACTTTCTTGATATCGCTATGCAACTACACAAGGGACATGTGAAAGCGACTTAATACTAGAAACCCACTGACCGATACACATATCTACACACTTCCACCTTCCATCCACCACTAGGCCCATAGTCTACAGCCAAGGTATTAATTAATAAGGAATAGTAGCTTGAGATTTATTTAATGTTTGGGTACTTGCCAGGTACTTGTGACTTGGATTGGCCAATGTTGGAAACAGGAGACTGGGCTTGATGGACCCTTGACCTGACCCAGTATGGCAATTCTTATGTTCTAAGTGACTCCCTCAAAGGCTTTTTGCATTGAACGTACTGTACTTGAAAAAGTTTTTATTACTTGTTCTTCCCCCTACGGTAAGCTTTTTTGCAAATTCTCTCTTATCCTGCTTAATTACCTTTCTACATCTAATTTGCCATGGCTGATGCTCTTTCCTATTTTCATCATTTAGGTCTGTTTTCCATTTATTGAATGGTTCCCTTTTGGCTTTAATTACCTCTTTCACCTCGATATTAAATCACCCTGGCAGTCATTTGGCTTTCCTTCTACCTTTTTTAATGCATGAAATACATTTTGTCTGGGCCTCTAGGATGGTAATTTTAAACAATTTTCATGCCTCCGGCAAGTTTTTAACCTTGGAAATTGCTCCTTTTAGTTTTCTTTAACAAATGTCCACATTTTATCATAGTCTCTCTTGTTATAGTTAAATACTACTGCAGTAGTTTTTCTTGGTAATCACCCTCCAATCATTTAAGTCAAATGTAATTACATTATGATCGCTGTTGTCAAGTAGCTCCACCATCTTTATCTCTTGTACCAGGTCCCGCATTCCTCTGAGAATTAGATCCTCTTGTTGGTTCCATGACCAACTGTTGCATGAAGCTGTCATTGATGGCATCTAAACACCATCTGGTCCAACCAGTCTGCCCAGCAAGTTTCTTATTTATTTATTTATTTATTTATTTATTTATTTAACACTTTTTTATACCGACCTTCATAGTAATGACCATATCGGATCGGTTTACATTGAACAAGGGTATAACTGAAGCGACAACTAAAGTAATTAAACAATAGAGGTGAATAAGTCAAAGTTACATTCAACAAGGAGTAAAGAACTTGGAAGCTTAAATAGCTGGAAAGAAGGTAAAGGCAGGTAGTAATTATAAAATAATACAGTAGAGAATACGGGTTAAAGCATAATGTGCTTTAACCTGGAAGTGCCAGGTACTAATTACCACTCCGAGTAGGTTACCCCCAAGCCTTATGATAAGGGTAGTAATATTCACAATCAAAACCAAGCAACTGTCAAACCATTAACAAAATTACTGCTGGCAACATTTTTACAGGGTGAGGAACCTTCTTGATAATTCATAAAATGCTTTGCTTTTGGACTTGGCCTTAGAAGCAGTCCTATGTTTTTTCCCTAATGTTTGTGTATCAGTACCCTGGACCTTAAAAGTCAGGGCCTAACATTGGCTGTCATCAGAATCCAATTCCCCCCTTTTTGTTTCCCCCGCCGTTGAATCAGAGGTGTGAATCAGCAGTTGTGTTACAATCATGAAGGCAAATTGGTTAAGGATAGCAATCCCCATGCCTTCTGTTAGGGGTAGTAACTGCCGCTCCTTGCAGGTTGTCCCCCGTGCCCCCTTTTTATCATTCCACCTCCAGCCTTTAGGGATCCTCAGTGTTTATCCCAAGCAGGAGTCAGGGCGGGCGGCTGGAGGCAAGGTCAGGTTCAAGCAGAAGTCAGGGAAATCTGTCTGAAGGGTAGAAGAAGCAGAAAGCTGGAACAGGTACTGGACCGAGGAACGGGTACTGGAATACTGGAACAGGAACAAACAGCAAAGAAGCACACGACAGGAAGCGTGGAGACGTGTTGCCAAGGCAAAGTCTAAGTGGCAGGGGGCCGCCTTATATACAGAGGCTGAGTGATGTCATCATCCGGGGCCGCGGGAGGCTTTCCCGCCGCGGTCCCTTTAAAGCCAGGGAGGGCATGCGAGCCTAAGGCGGACAGGCCAGAAACTAAGAGGTGGCGGCGTCTCCCTGCGACGCACGTGGGGAGACCCGGCCAGGACCGGAGGAGACCGCAGGAACACTGGAGGGGGTCTGAGAGCATAGGCGTGTAGGCGGCTGCCTACCGCTGCCAGGGAAGACGGGCCAGGTCTGGGACCTGGGCATCGGGGGTGAGTGAAGCCGGCCAAGGGCCTGCCACAGCCGGGAAATGCAACACAACACTCCTCTTTCTCATAAACACACACACAAACATGCTCCCACATACACACATGCTTTCCTTCTTATTCTCATGCTCCCTTTTTTCACACACACACACACGCTCATACCCACACATACATTCCTTCTTTCTCACACAGTATGCTCTCGCTCTCTCATACACACATGTTCACACACAAATCCCTCTTTCTCAAACACACATGCTCTTTCTCTCATTCACACACACACACACACAATTACGAGCTCCCTTTCTCTCATTCACATAGGCTCTCTCTCTCTCACACACACACATGCTCATACACCCTCTCTCTCTCACTCAGGGCTCTCATTTTTTTACTGGAGTCAGTAGAGGAGAGAGGGTCCCGCGACCTGCTCCTCACTCAGGCTGCTGGCGGTGCCAGAGCATTCTTCGCTCTTTAGCCGCTGGTGAGATGGGGTGCGCCGGCAGCCCACGGCCTTCTTACATCTTCAGCCGCCAGCGACATGGGGCGTGCCGGTGGACCGTGGCCTCCTTCACTCTTCAGCCGCCAGCGAGATGGGTTGCAGCGCTGGCCTCTTAAGTCTCTTTTGCTGCCACCATGGGATGGGGTCCGCCGGCGGCCTGTCGGATCTGTTTAACCTGCAGTTGGACGCGCATCCAAAACCCCTTATACAGGGGTTTAGTGCGTCCAAACCCCCCCCCCCCTCCGAAACTAATAGCACTCATCACATGCAAATACATGTTGATGAGGCTATTAGCTATTCGCTCCAGATCAAAAAAAAAAAAGTGTGCGCCCGATCTGCACATTTTTATGCTCAGAAATTATAATGCCTGCCCCAGAGCAGGCGTTATAATTTCTGAGCAGCCCAAAAAAAGTGTACAGAAAAGCATAAAATACTGTTTTTCTGTACACCCTCTGACTTACTAGCGTGGTAATATTAATTCAGAGGAACCAAAAGGTTAAAAAAAAAAAATGTGTGCTGGCAGTCAGGTTAGGAAAAGGGACGCTCGTAAAATTGAGTTACCTGTTTCCCTAACCCGCTGACAGCCACCTCTCCTGGGTGTCAGCTGCCAAGGAAGCGCTAGGGGCGTGCAGTTGTCCCTTTTAGCGCGACCCCTCATTTAAATATTGCATCGTGTGCCCAGGAGAGGTGGCTGGGCGCTCGTCAGGAAAGCGGGCGCTCAACACTGAGCGTCTGTTTTCCCCGCATGTCTTTATTGTATCGGCCTGTTAATTAGGGAGCGATATGGAGGAGGCTGAAATATTTGCAGAGGGTTACCTGGCTGACGGTCCCCTTTTTAGCTCAGACTGGGGATATGTGGGACCTTTTCCATGAGCAATTTGTCTAGTTTGCTGCTGTGGGATTCCATGGAGAGAGTGAGGGGAGGATTCCAGGAGTTTGTCAATGATCTTGAATAACTCTTTGGGTGAATTCTCTGTTTAGCTGATTGTTCTGGAATAGTAGGTTCACTTTGCTTCAGATGTAGCCCCTGTGGTATGCTGTCTGATATGGTTTGCATTTGGTTTTATCTGGTTGGATTTTCACTATTTTCACTCCAGTTTCCTGCCAGTTCTTTTTAGTTGGTGCAGCTCTGGTGTGAACCTGGGAGGGGGGGCTGGTTTGGGGTTTTTGATGTGGATGAGTTTCCATTGGGTGAGCTTATCCGTGGCCGATTTCAGGTTTGAGTTCCAGTTATGTGGAAGGGGGAGGGACATTCTCTGCTATTTATGAGAGGGACTGAAGAGTGCCATTGGTCAGACCAGGCTTGTTATTGCTGCCTGTTTGCTTTTCTGGGTTGGTAGGCGTTGGTGTGTGGCAACAGCAGTGGATCTCATACTGGGACATCGAAGGCTAACGTTGCTTCTAGTCAATGTGAACTTGCTGTATGCATTTTTCCGGCTTGTAATTGATCTCGTTTTTAATTGCAGTGTATCTGATACTGCTTTAATGGTTGCCATTGTAAACTTATTTTTAATAAAGTTTATTTAGATAAAGGAAAGTGTACACAGCACTGTACAGAAGCTGCTGACTCCTAGAACACCTCCCTTCCCCCACCCCGTCAAAAGGGATTTTCAGCTGCATCACTCCATACCCAAACTAAAAAAAGAAAAGGTTCGGCATTCCCAGGGAGAAGTATCCAAGCCCCAAAAGCTGCAAGGCGGGGGAGGGTCCCCGGCCCCAAGAGCTGTGAGTCGGAGGGTCCCTGGCCCCGAGAACTGCGAGGTGGGGAGGGGCTTGGAGGGGGAGGGTCCCTGGTCCCGAGAGCTGCGAGGCGGGGACAGGTTCGGGGGGTTGCCAGTTCCGCTTTCGCTTTACGCCTCTGCTTCGTCCAGCAACTGCTCGAGGCCTTGGGCACGGAAGCGGCGCTGCTGCCGTCTTTCCCGGGCTGTCTCCGGCTGGAAACCCCCCTTCTCTCCGGTCAGCGCCAGCAGGAGATGGCGGAGGGACGGCACATCCGGTGAGTGACTACACCCGGGGGGGAGCAAACGCTTTCCCTTCCCACCCCGACCATAGCACACCCTACCCCTAATCACCTTGCTTATCCGCTGGGCAGCGAGCGGAGACTCCTGCCCCCGAGTCCGGTTCAAAGGGCACAAGTCTGATCTGTCGTTCCTCTGCTGCCTTTTCAACTGGCATTGACCATTTTATAGTTGCTGCAGGAAGAAACGTTCACAGTCCGGCTTCTTTAAACTGGACCTGCAATGTTAATAGAATGCAAATGAACCCAGAAAGTAAAAATATGCACTTACTTTATTTATGAACTTTATAACAAAAGCACATCTTACCTCCGTGAGATATAGTTCATTTTTTTATAGCGATTATTGTGTCTGCAAGGCAGTTATCGTGAATACTTTGCAATGTGTTCATAGCTAATGAGCTGCTTTACAGATTTTGCAGCACATTAGCTTGGCAGGTAAACTCAAAAGCTAGAGTACACACACTGCTTTGGTCAAAAAGTGAAGCTATGCATGATAAAAGCACAAACTGATTGGAAACCTAGTCTACTTGCACTAACTGTGCTTTTTTTCTTTATGCACTCCCAGGCCGATGCAATAATCTGTTTGTCAAAACTTTATGCTGAAATCCAATGCATAGATTACATTTTTTTAACTCCTGATGTAATAAACTGATGATATGCTAATGCTCAGGAGTTAAAATGTGCATTTGATGAGTTAAAATGTGCATTTAGCAAGGACTGAACACACGTTTTAACTCGGGGAGGGAGCCACAGTCATGCCAATGATAGCTGCAGTCACTTGCTGGATAAATAGGATTTATCCGGGTAAGTGACCAAGGTTAACCGCTACTATTTACCTGGGTAAGTCCGTACTTATACAGCTGCCTGCCAACCTTGGGAAAATCCTTTTTTTTTTGCCAGACCATCACCAGCTATGGAAAGCTATGGAAAACTTTACTTCCATATGTTCTACGGTTCCATATGTTCTACGGTTCCATGAAAAGCTCCACTCTCTGTTGAGCAGTTCTTTGTTTTATGTAAACCGGAGTGATTTGTAGTCCCTACAAGAACTTAGGTATATAAAAATTAAAAATAAATAAATAAATAAACTTCACCTCTGACCAAGCGTAAAGTTTCCAGCATTAAAAAAATGTGAGCTCGATAGTTATGACTGTGTGTAAATCTATTCACAGCTTCTGTTACACAACTTCTTCTACAAATATATTGCTGGTTCTGTTGGTTGAAACTGTATATTGACACACTTCTGTGTTTTGATTTGTTACTTTATGGATATACCATGCATGATTTACTTACTGCACTGCTTGGCTTAATAGAAACCTTTAATTACAAAAAAAAAAATGTGAGCTCAGCCAGTGCACCTCTCTGCATTGGGAGGGCATATTTATTTAATGCCCACATTCACATGAAATTTCCATGTGAGGGCGCTGACCCGATCCTGGCTGCTAGACAGCCCTCCCCCTCCTACCAGCAGAGGTCCTCTCTGAGCCACATGCCCTCCCACACTAGCCATCTATGTAATGGCTGCATGACACAGCAAGGCCAGTCCTATTTAGCCCTGCCTCTCTCTCAACTTGGTGCTTCTTCACTGAGTCACCATGGCTCCTTGCATTGGACCACCTTGCCTTGCTATTACATGGCACCTGTGGCCTCCTTGGCCTTCTTGCCCTGTCTTGTGGCCTTTGTGTCTTCTAGCCTCGCCTCGCGGCCTGCTTAGGCCTTCTTGTCTATTGCTTTCTTAACTTATATGTTCCTTGCTGTGCCTTGGTTCCTATCTTGCTGTGTTTGTGTATTATTGCTCTGCTGTTGTGGTCCTGTCCAGTCCTTGTCTGGTCCTATTTGCTCCTCTCTGTGGCCCCTGCTCGCTGTGGGCCTTCAGTTCCAGCCCTTGTCTCCTACTACCATCTTGCCTCTAGTTGCAGGCCTTACCTCTTGGTCCAACAATTGTCTCCAGCCCCTGCCTGACTCCAATGCCCAGTCCCTGTCTCCTGTTCCAGCCCTTGACCCAGCCCCAGCCCTTCCTTCAGGATCAGCCTTGTCTCCAGTTCCTGCCCTGCCGGACCGCTATCATGTATCATGCCAGGAAAGTCCTGCCAGCCCCCTGAACCTGCGGGCTCAACCCCAGGGGGAGGGGGCTGGTCAGGCAGAAGACCTTGTCCTACTCTTGCCTTGAAGTCCTGCACCACTTCTGCTGTGGGAACACCTGAATCCAGCCCGCCTGACCATGACAGGTGCTGAGCTGACTGTATATTTTTAAATGCTCATTTTGGGCCAAATTTTAAAATCTACGCCCGATTTTATAACATGTGCGCGCTGCCGCCCGCATGTTATAAAATCCAGGGTTGGTGCGCGCAAGGGGGCGCACAATTGTGCAACTTGTGTGCGCCGAGCCGCGCAGCCTTCCTCCATTCCCTCCAAGGCCGCTCCGAAATGGCCGCTGTGCCTGGAGGCTCAGGCCACGCCCCCTTCCCGCCCATTTTTGCAAGCCCCGGAACATACGCACAATAGGCTCGGTGTGCACAGGGGCAGATTTTCTCTGGTTACGTGCGTAGCCTTTGAAAATCTGCCCCCTTGTGAGCATAAAACTCCTTGCTGCATCGTTAGTAAGCTTTCCGTTCACAGAATGAGTGTTCAAAAGCAGGTAAACCTGTGCGTTCAGCTGCACACACCTCTCTGCATCGGCCTGTCTGTCTGTGAGTTTAAACTCACTTTAGTACACCGGCCTTCTTCCAGTACTTGGTGATTATCCTCTCCAGGAAATGGAAGAGAGAGAGCTGAGAGGAGACAATTCCAAACGGTACCCTTGTGATTTCATTAGGGGTTTCCTGTTTCTAAACCGGCGGTTTCTCTTGACAAGTTTGCATCAAATCAGAAGGGCAAATGTAAGAAAAAATTCTAAAATCTTATTGACTCCTGGAGGGTGCAGAGATAGAAAGATCTGGCAGAGAGCAGCAGCTGTGAAAGGTGTCCCTAAAATCCTTGTTTCCCCTGCCCCTGGCAAAATTATGGCAGTGGAACATTTAGGGGTAAGACGATGTATGAGGAGTAACCCGCATGTGACCTGTGGGCAGCTCTGAGAAACACGTTATGTCACACCACAAGCAGCACATTTGCTTTTCCTTTCCAGGTCCAGCTTTTTTTTTTTTTTTTTTAACAGATTTTGAGTGAGAAAAGCTCAGGTGAAAACAAGAGTATTTTTTTTTTCCCTCAGAAAAGCAGTTGTAAGGTCCTGGCCTTCTCCTCCCTGGTGGAGGATGAGAGCTCCCGAAGGAGCTTGTGTGCTACCGACCTGCTGGGCTGTACTCCGAACGCCGCTGAAAAATATCTTGGCACGCAGGGTCGGTGCCAGCTCTGCGGGTGCTGGAGCACGCCCTGTATTGAGAAAATTCCTTCGGTGTGTCCACAGAGGGGTAGTTTGTATTGAGATCAGCACTGCCCAGGTGGAACTGAGGGGGCTCTGCTTCTCTTCTGACTCTCCATGCGTCCCTCCTTACTGTTGTGCATCTCTGGTATCTTTGTATTTTGTGAAATTTCCCGAGAAAATAATGACTTCCACAAAAGAATGAGCAGGAAAAACTCTGTATAATACTGAGGGAGAGAGGAGGATTAGCAACTAGAGCAGCACAATATGTTTTCTCCTGCCACCAGGCCAGAAACTTAATTTGACCAGAGATAATATGGACGACTACTACTACTACTACTACTACTACTATTTATTTATTTTAAAGTGTTTATACCACTTTTACAAACAAAGTTTAGTCAAAATTGTTTACATAAATATAAATCATAAAATATAATAAGTAATAGCTAAAAATTTACATAAATCTCATAATAATAAAATTAGTAATTTATCAAAAAAGTAAACATATCAAAACAATAATCAATGATTAATCAAACATACCAAAACAATACTAATATATCTATAGCACTATTCAACATATGGCTTTTAATCATCTTTTCCTGTGTCAGTGGCAAAGTGTTCACTTAGGATCACTGGTCCATAGGAAGATTCCTTAACCAAGTAATTTATGTGCGCTGTAATATAATTTCCTGGTGAAAGCTATGAGACTTTCCTATTCTACAGTTTAACTAGCCCCTACATTTTGAAAACTGAAGATGTCACGTGAGTGGCAATGATTTCAACATTTTATGGCCACAGCTTCTTGAGGAAGAATCCTTGTTTTAGTTTAGGTCATTTCCTCCTTAATTTTTTTTTTTTTTATAATATTTATCAGTGGTTGTTTTTTTTTGTCTGCCCTCTCTCTTCACCGAGGCTTCCCTGGGAGGCCGTGACCCCAGGCTTGCTGAGTCTCTGGTGCAGTGTTCTCCCTCCCCCTCCACGTTCTTAAGTGGAGGATGGTTCTGGTCAGGACATACGGAACCCAGCTCGGACATTGGGTCTTTCGAGACTCTTCCTTTCACTTTCATGTTAACAGCAGAAATAGTAATTCTGGATTTTTCTGGTATCGCAGAGCAATGCTGTGATTTGCTATTACACAGAGTTAGGATAAAGACAGTGCTTTGCCCAACGCTCAAAGGGAGCCCATGGCTATCTGAGGTTTTGAATTTTCATCCTGCAGTTTCTCAGTCTCCTTAAAACAGAGCCTTTCATTTGGAAGTGCTATGTAGGCAGCAGAGAAGGTAGCGCATTAGTTTCATAGGGGCATGCTTTCCCCCTGGTACAGTGTAACCCTCTACCTGATTCTTGCAGACCCGCACTTTCAGGCACTGGGAAACCGTATGTAGGGCAGCCTTCCAGCGCCATGCCCAAGCTCTCAGAGAAGCACTCACTTGTCACCATAGTAATGGCCCAGGGGCTGACTGAAAACAAAACAGGTCGGGCTCCATCTGTGGAAGGGTTTTTGGCCTGTTGCTGTGCTGAGAAGTGTCTTGTTTCTTAGCGTCCAGTCAGATGAACCCAGAACCAAGTCCATTAGGCACCTCTAGCAGCAGATGGAGACGGAGCAAATTGACGTCACAGTACATATACCCCTGCAGTGACATCAGCCCGCCAGTATTCTCCATCTCCAGCAGATGGTGGACCTGAATCTCCCCCACTGGGGGTTGCTTCATTTTAAAGAAAAGGAGAATTAAGGAAATAAATTCACCCCACTCTCCTGCGGTGTTAACAAATGGTCCCTCTCACAGTTGAGAATTCCTGAGGTGATTTCCATGGTCCCTCAGACGAGTGCTTTGGTCCGGTAGCTGGTTTCAGCTGGCGTGGACTTAGTTGTTTGAGCAGCTGAAAGGCAGCGGGTGCAGGAAGCAGAGCATGGTGGTGACTGCACATGCCCTCTCCTCCCGTAGCTGGAGACCATTTCTGTACACAGCCAGGTAAGGCTGAGCTCCAGTAAGTGTTAAAAAAAAAAAAAAAAAAATTACACAGAGACCTAGGAGGTTTTTCTTGTGTTGGACTTCCTCCTTCTCCCGGTCTCCATGCTCGGCGTGCCAGTCTGACATTCATTCCGCTCCAAGGGAGGTCAAGAGACATGGGCAGCCTCCTTAAACTAGACCCCGCTCCGAGCTTTTCGCTGCATGCCGCAATGGCATTTCGCGTGATTTCTAAGGCTGCCCTCTTCAGGATTGTCTGTCTTGCTTGTGCATCTAGCTGTGCCTCCAGGTTTTGTGCCTAGTTTTTGGAGACACAGTCAGGCCTTGGAGTCTGTGCTTCCACATTAAGTGATACCGTAGTGGCCGCTCACCTTCCTCTGTGCACAAGTTATACTGTGCGCATAAGTTTTTTGTGCACTTTTTTTTGGGCACCTAGGTGTGTGACGCCAAAGTGTTGGACGTATAAATTTTGGGCGCCTAGGTTGAGCACGCATATAAAAAAACCCAAAAATAGGTTGCATGACTCCATCCGCCGCTCAGCGCATTGTCAACCATAATGGCGCCAGTACCTGGGAAGCTGAAGCGTCTTTCTCTTTGCACTGCTTGTCATATTTGGGCATCTCAGCCAGGAGTTCCCACTGATTTGTACCAGCGCTATTTGTAGGCTCAAGGAGAATTGTATTCCTCTGATTTCACTAAGCCTGGCTTTTCCCAACCAGATGCGGGTTTGGGTAAAGACGACGTGGTTGGGGCACCTGATTTTGGAACTCCCCTAACTGGTTCCTCAGCAGGGGAAGGTAGCTCAGTAAGTACACTTCAGGTACCTCCTGGTCTGGATTCTTCTACTTTTTCATGGGTAGAATTTTTCTAGGGGTTGCAATCCTTTCTTCAGGCTCAGTCCTCAGCCCTATCCAATGCTCCCAGAGCAAAGGTGCAGGTAGGATCCTTGCCTGGACCTTCTGTCAAGCACCTGAGTAGTCCTAGAGCGGCAGCAGGACCTCTGGATTGAGAACCAGATGGCATGGATGATGCCGATCCTGACTATTTTGAGGATGGTGAAATCTCCCCCGGATTAGAAGCATATAGAACCATGATACGGTTCTTTCATAGAGATGAACTGCCAGCTCTGATTTCCCAGACCTTTTAAAATGCTTGGAGTACCTGGGGCAGATTTAATGTCTGAGCCAAAGAGAAATCCCATTTTGGTTTCCTTGCATAAGGCCTCTTGTTTTTTCCCCGTGATGGAGGCCATTCAAGAATTGATTAATCTTGAGTGGGACACCCCAGAGGCTAATTTCAAAGGGGGTCGGGTTCTGGAAGGCCTATAGCCTCTGGGTCCAGTGGTAAGAGAGCACTTATGTTTTCCAAAGATAGATGCTCTTGTGTGTGCAGTCTCCAAACAGACTGCTGTTCCCGTGGAAGGAGGAGCGGCTTTGAGGGATGCTCATAAAAAGATTGAAACTATCCTTAAGCAAGCATTTGAAGCGGTGGCAATGACCTTGCAGATCACTGCTTCTGGTTCCTTGGAGGCGCACTCTTGTTTGCTTCTCTCCCAGGAGGTTGATGACTCTGGGATAAATTCAAGGGCAGTTATGGAACCAGCTGCTGCCTTCTTGCAAATGAGGACAGTGATTTGGTCCGCACTTCTACCAGAGGGGTGGCTTTGATAATAGTGGCCAACCGTCAGTTATGGTTGAGAAATTGGTTGGCCAATGTGACTTCCAAGGCTAACCTCACCAAATTGCCCTTTAATGGTTCATTTTTGTTTGGCAGTGAGTTGGAGAAACTGGCCAGTAAGTGGGGTGAATCTCTGGTTCCTCATTTGCTGGAGGATAAGAAGCAGGTGTAGCGTTCCTTTACCATGAGAGGTCGTGCTAGAGGATCCAAGTGTTTTTGACCCTATAGAGGAGCGACCTTTCAGAGGACTCAACCCTTCAGTAGGTCTCAGTCTTTTCATCTCCGAAAGCCCAGAAGAGGCGCAGGCTCAGGTAGTGGAATCTCCTGAGCTTCCCAGTGAAGATTTGCCAACTCGCTCCCCCCCCCCCCCCCCCGGGAACAGGAGATAGGGGGATGTTTCTCTCTCTTATCAGAAGTGGGTCAAGATTACATCCGATCAATGAGTCCTGGAGGTGATACGAGAAGGGTATGCAATGGAGTTTCGCAGTGTTCCTCAAGACATGTTCATAGAGTCTCCCTGCCACTCCCTGCAGAAGAAGCAGGCAGTGGAGGGTGCATTGGCAAGGCTCCTCAGTCTGAGGGTTGTTGTCCCAGGGCCCACATCTCAAGAAAATAAGGGGCGATATTCCATTTATTTCATTGTGCCAAAGAAGGAGGGCTCTTTTCGTCCTATCCTGGACCTCAAAGGTGTCAGTTGACATCTGTGAGAGAAACATTTTCGCATGGAAACTTTGTGCTTTGTGATAATGGCCATGCAGTCATGGGAATTTCTGACCTCTCTGGATCTGTCTGAGACGTATCTTTAAATTCCCATCCGATTAGAACATCAATGCTTCCTGCAGTTTGCAGTTCTGGGATGCCACTTTCAGTTTCGGGCGCTGACCTTGGTCTGGCCACCACTCCCAGAACCTTTTCCAAAGTAATGGTAGTAGTTGCGGCAGAGTTGAGAGAGAATAGAATCCCGTATTTGGACAACTGGCTGATTCGCGCCAAGTTGCTGGAAGAGAGCCGCCTGGTGACTTGCAAGGTGATTCCCCTATTGTGGGAGCTCGGCTGAGTTGTGAACCTGGCCAAGAGCAGTCTTCAGCCTGCTCGATTGTTTGAATACCTCTGGATTCGGTTTGAACCGAAGCTGGGAAAGATTTTCCTGCCAGAATCTTGAATTCAGAAGTTGCTGTTGCAGCTCCATTAGTTGATGAACAATCTGTAGCCAACCGTGTGGTCTTACCTGCAGATACTTGGTTTAATGGTGGCAACCCTGGAAGTGGTACCGTGGTAAGGGTGCATATGCGTCCTCTGCTGTGCTCCCTGCTGTCTCAGTGGAACCTACAGTCTCAGGACTATTCAATTCGGCTCCACTTGCCAATGGAGGTCTCCTCCCAACTGCAATGGTAGCTGCAGGTGGATCATCTAAGGAGGGGAGTCACCCTAGCCCCACCGGATTGGCTAGTACTGACAACGGACGCGAGTCTCCTTGGTTGGGGAGCTCACTATCAGGAGATGACAGTACAAGGATGCTGGAATGCAGAAGAGTCTCTCTGGGACATCATTTGGCTAGAAGCCTGGGCAGTCCGGTTGGCATGTTTACAGTTCAGCAACAGGCTGCGAGGTCGATTGGTAAGAATAATGTCTGACAACACAATGACTGTAGCGTATATCAATTGCAGGGAGGTACCAAGAGCCAACAAGTGTCACTGGAAATAGATCAACTTATGGAATGGGCAGAAGTTCATCTCCAGGTGATTTCAGCCTCACACATTGCAGGAAGAGTCAATGTAAGGCATACTTTCTCAGCAGGTAGAGTCTGGATCCAGGAGAGTGGGCATTTCAGCTGATTCTGGACCACTGGGGTCTTCCGTTTCTAGACCCTCCTGGTGACTTCATGCAATGTAAAGCTTCCGCGATTCTTCAGCCTCGGAAGAGATCCGAAGTCTTAGGGGATCGATGCCCTAGTGCAGGAGTGGCCGGAAGACAAGTTACTATATGCTTTTCCTCCATGGCCCATGTTGGGCAGATTGGGTCAGAGGATTGAGAGCCACAGAGGGATGGTGCTCTTGGTAGCTCCAGACTAGCCCAGGAGACCATGGTATGCGGATCTGCAGAGGCTCCTGGTGGATTTGCCTCTTTGACTTCCTGGTGCAGCAGGGACCTGTTCTTCATGAAGATCCGACTCTATTTTCTCTTACTGTATGGCCCTTGAAAGGGCTCGCTTGCTGCAATGGGGATACTCTATGGTGGTGATTTTCACCTTACTGAGAGCTAGAAGGTTCTCCACCTCCTTGGCCTATATGCGGGTTTGGAGCACGTTTAAGGCCTGGTGTGAGGATAGAGGTACTCTGCCTTCCTTAGTCAAGATTCCTCTCATTTTGAAATGTTTGCAGGATGGCTTGAATAAAGGCTTGGTTCTCAGTTCCTTGAAGGTGCAAGTAGCGGCTTTCACCTATTTCAGGGGTCAAGTAACTGGTGGATCTTTGTCAGCTCATCCTGATGTGGCCCGTTTTCTGAAAGGAGAGAACTATCTTCGCCCTCCCTTGTGGTTTCCAATGCCCCTTTGGAGTCTTAATTTGATATTGGATTTCTTGGTAGGGTCACATTTAGACCACTGCATACCCTGCCCTTGAGGTTACTGACCTTGAAGACGGTGTTCCTTGTGGCAATTTTCTCAGCGTGTAGGGTTTCTGAACTCCAAGTCTTGTCTTGCTGTGAGCCTTTTCCTTCAGGTGACTCCAGGAGCGGTACAGCTACGTACTGTTCCTTCTCATTTACTTGAATCAGTCCATCTCCTTGCCATCTCTGGACAGAGAGAGAGTATCATCTGCAGAGGAGTATTGTCTGTTGCGGCCCTTGGATGTCAAGAGACATATTGTCTGGTATCTCTAGGTTTCTAAGCCTTTCTGGAAGTCAGATCACCTGTTTGTTCTTCACGGCGGTACTAGACAGGGAGAGCCGGCCTTGTGGGCTATGATAGCTTGCTGGATTAAGGATGTAGTCACGGCTGCATACGTGGATGCAGGGAAGTTCTTACCTAGTCAGATTAGGGCTCATTCCACTAGAGCTCAAGCAGAGCCATGGGCAGAAGTTAGATTGTTGTCCCCTGTCAATATTTGCCGAGCTGCGAAGAGGTCCTCCTTACACACCTTTTCCAGGTATTATCATCTGGATGTGCAGGCCTGGAAGGATGCAGCCTTTGCATGTGCGGTTTTGACTGGACGGCACATGCAAAGTAGCTTGGTTACATCCCACTTGTTCTGGATTCATCTGACCGAATACTAAGAAATGAGAAATTACTACTTACCTGATAATTTCCTTTTCTTTAGGACAGTCTGATGAATCCAGCTTCCCTCCCATGGCTGCCGAATGATTGCATTATGGTCTTCTTGTGTGACTATGTGTTACTGGTCCTAGACTTATGTTTATACATTCTTGTCTGAGCTCAGTGTTGCCTGTTGGCTGAGTATTGAAATGGTTACTTATTTTTAATCAAGAATTTTGCTAGTCTGTCCACAGTTGCTTTTGAAGACACAACTGGCAGGCTGATGTCACTGCAGGGGTATATGTACTGTGATGTCAGTTTGCTCCGTCTCCATCTGCTGGTAGAGGTGCATAACTCACTTGTTCTGGATTCATCGGATTGTCCTAAAGAAAAGGAAATTATCAGGTAAGTAGTAATTTCTCATTGTCTGTGGTGCCCTCACAATGTTGTCATTTCTTCTTGTGCTTGATGCTTGCTTATACATTTAATGTTTTACAGAGATGCAGCTGCTCCAGGTTATGGAACTATGGCGGACCCTGGTCCCATTGTAGGAAATCCAGGTAGATAATCTCAGTAATACAATTAAAGCAGTTTTTCAGTACACCAGACCAAGTTGGAGAGTTTGTAATGTTGCCATGTAATACTATGATATAGTGCTGGACTGTAGCACTATATTATCTGAAGCTAAGAAAAAGAATTCCAAAAAGTTTTCATTTGTATTTTCAGGTTTTATACTGGGACCAGCACATCCTGTTATCTTGTGACTGGAAACAGCCCACATAACTGGGTCAGGAGAAAAGTGATGATCCAGGGGGGGGGGGGGGGGGGGGGGGTCACTTTTTTAAAATTACTTGTTGAAAACAATAATCCCAACTACAGGTTCACCAAGTGGAGTAGAGCTGGCGAGAGCTCCTTGATAAGAAATTAGTAACTTAGAACTGCTGTAGAGGCTCAGGAGAGTGATAATAATCTTGTGTCACAGACCACAGCTAAGCGCTCAATAGGGGTAGACGAGCCAGCTGAGCACTCAGCCAGGGGCAGGAGAACAGGGAAGCCAGCTGAGCACTCAGCCAGGGGCAGGAGAACAGGGGAGCCAGCTGAGCTCTCAGCCAGGGGCAGGAGAACAGGGGAACCAGCTGAGCACTCAGCCAGGGGCAGGAGAACAGGGGAACCAGCTGAGCACTCAGCCAGGGGCAGGAGAACAGGGGAGCCAGCTGAGCACTCAGCCAGGGGCAAGAGAGCAGGGGAGCCAGCTGAACACACAGCTGGGGGTAGGGAGCAGAGAAGCTAGTTTAGCAGCCAGCTAGGGGCAAGGAGCCATCTGAGCAGCCTGTTTCCATAGTCTATATCAAAGCTGAGCACCCAGCACAGAAAACTCTTGGCTAGGCTATACCAAAAGCTGCAGTAGGATACCTCAGGGATCGTTACTGGGCCCTGTATTGTTTGACATATTTTTAAATGGTTTGGAGAAAAGGAACAAGTGAGGTGATCAAATTTGCAGATGACACAAAATTATTCAAAGTTGTTAAAACAGCAACAGATTGTGAAGTACTGCAGAGATACCTTGTAAGAGTAGGAGACTGGGCAACTGAATGGCAGATGAAATTTAATGTGGAAAAGTACAAAGTAATGCACATAGGGAAAAATAATCCCAACTACAGGTACACTATGCTGGGTTCTGTATTGGGCGTCATCATCTAGGATGAGGACCTTGGAGTCCTTGTGGACAACACGTTGAATCCTCAGCTCAGTGTGTGGTGGCATTCAAAAAAAGCAAATAGAATTATTTATTTATTCAAACGTCTCTTCCATTGCTTCCTCAATGTTCAAAGCGGATTACATAACACATACACAATTATTGAAACAGAATGTTAGGAATGATCCAAAAAAAGAACACATGGAAAATATCGTATTGCCTTTGAGTATTGTGTGCACGGCTTAATTTGTGGGGCATGGCCTGGAATGCAGTTCCGCCACTTTTCAGATTTAAGAGGCAGAGCAGCAGGGGTGTTCTGATCCAGTCCCTCCTTTTCAGGCAGCCTGAAGGGGAAAGGAGGAGATAGTTTGAGCCTGGAGCAGACAGAGCAAGGGACAGTCACTCTACTCCCTAATCCAGCCCTCTCTCTTATTTCCCCTTCCCGTCCTCTTCTACAGGGAACAGGAAGAGAAGGCATGATACTGAAGCAGATGCTGCAGAACAATAAACAGACACAAAAAGTGGTTGAATTAACAAACGTTTTAAATTTATGTGCAATAGCGTCACTCATCAAAGCTTCAACCCTGGCTTTGATAGGCACTACAGTTCACATGCTTCGAACCTGTACTAATTCAACCCCTTTTTTTGTGTCTATTACCAGGGCTTCTGGAACAACCCAAAATGGTGGTCAGCCACCTTTATTCCAGGACACAAGGAGACAGAGTAGAGGTGATGGTATAATCAGTTCTGGCTCTCCTATAGAAAACGATCAGAGCTGTTGTGGTAAATCAGATCTAGCTTCCTGCTGAAATGGGAGCAGAGATGGTGGTAACAGGACCATTTCTGGTTCCCTAGGCCCCAGAGAAAGCAGATCAGGTAGTGTTTGAGCTGCTTACCTCGAGACAAGAGCAGCCACATTTTCTTGGCACAACTGCAGGCCATGAGAGAGGATGGGAAAGGTCTCCCCTATGAGGAAAGGCTAAAGAGGTTCTGGCTGTTCAGCTTGGAGAAGAGATGGCTGGGGGGGGGGGGGGGGGGGGGATATGATGCAGGTCTACAAATTCATGAAATTGCATAGGTAAATGTGAAATGTTTATTTATTCTTTTGGATAATACAAGGGCTAGGGGTCACTCCATGAAGTTAGCAAGTAGCACATTTAAAACAAAGAGGAAATTATATTTTTTACTCAACGCACATTTCAGCTCTGGAATTCATTGCCAGAGGATGTAGTTAAGGCAGTTGGTGTAGCTGGGTTTAAAACATGTTTGGATAAGTTCCTGGGGAAGAAGTCCGTAAACTGTTATTAATCATTAGGGAATAGCCACTGGTTGTTGCCAGCATTAGTAGCATGGGATTTGTTTAATGTTTGGGTACTTGCCAGGTACTTGTGACTTAGATTGGCCACTTTTGGAAACAGGATGCTGGGCTTGATGGACCCTTAGTCTGACCCAGCATGGCAATTTCTTATGTTCTTAAAGATAGCATAACTAGAAAAGGTGCAGAGGATGACAAAAATGATAAAGGGAATGGAACATCTTTTTTATAATGAGAGGCTACGCAGGCCAGGGCTCTTCAGCTGGAAAAGAGACAGATGAGAGGGGATGTGATAGAGGTTTTATAGAATCATGAGTGGGGTTGAAGGGGTAAATAAAGGATGGCTATTTATCCTTTCAAATAACACAAAGGCAAGGGGTCATTCCATGAAACTAACAACCATCAGATGTAAAACAAAAGATAGAGAGGATGTTTTCACCCAGCACATAATTGAGCTGTGGAAATTTGCATAGCGGGGTTTATAAGAGGTTTTGACAGGTTCCTAGAGAAAAAGTCCATAACACGTTATTAGTCAGGTAGGCTAAAGAATGCTATTGCTATCTCTGGAAGTGAGTGGTAAGAAATAGATCAGCTTATGGGATCTGCCAGGTACTTGCGACCTGGGATTGGCGACTGACTGTCAGAGACAGGTTGCTGGGCTCCATGGTATTCTTATCTTCATATGAAAATGTAGGAGCAGCTGTTAGGGGAAAGTGCTTCCAGTGAATGCAGGAAAGGACCATTGGTGGAGGCTGGGTATCCCTGGGTGCAGTGTGAACGCTGTCATTAATCCCTTCTAGTGCAGAATTCTGATCACTTTAGTGATTTTCTGGAGTTTGGTTTTGTGTAATAGCATAACATAGTACGTGATGGCAGATAAAGACCAAATGGCCCATCTAGTCAGCCCAGTTGAGATTGATCATCTTTGGTAGATGTGCATATAAAATTCCCAGAGGCAACCCTCCTTGTGTCTTCTCACCGATCTGTTATACAGTGATGACATTACTAACTACTTTCATATGGATGACATCGCAAAGCAGGATTATCCACAAGAATCCAGAGCCATATCATATAATTATTGTTAATCTCTCTTTGAATCTTAATTACATTCATGTCTGGTGTATTTTCAGCTTTTATTCAGACTGTGTACGTTGACACGGATTGCTTCCATCTTCTAATGCCCATTTCCTCTTTAAGTTCACATTACACAAAACTCCACTGTATCCAGTGAAAGTGCAGCCACCTCTAGGGTGTGGGGAGGAAGAAGTTAATTATGCAGAACCGCGCAGGATAATGGAAGGGAAGGAATCTGCACAGGATAATGGAAGGGAAGGAATCTGTCTGTTGGACAGATAGGAACTCTGTTTAATGCCTTTTGTGTTATAGGTGCACAGGATAATGGAAGGGAAGGAATCTGTCGGACAGATAGGAACTCGTGTTTAATGCCTTTTGTGTTATAGGTGCTCCAGGCCCTTACCCTGTCATTGGCATGGGAGGGGCCACTGCGCCTCCGTCTAACCTGATGGATAATGTGTATGGATATGAAGGAGCTTCTACAGGAGATGGAGGTAGGATTACATTTTATTCTTTGCACCCTTCATCCATTTAGGTACTTGGGATTAGGGTGCAGATTGTTCATTTAGAACCTTGATGTTCAGCAGCGTGGGGAGCAGATAAGTTAGCTGGATATATTTATCCGGCTAACTTATATTTCCTAGCGTGTAGCAGATGGACTCAGGCCCAATGGGTATAGTGTACTCCTGCTAGCAGTTGGAGACGGATCAGATTTCAATCTGACGTCAGCCCCTAGTACATACACCCCTGCAGGAAGTGCAGCTCTTCAGTATTTTCCATCTCCATAGCAGTTAGGGACTATCTGCACGCTCTCACAGCGTTAGAACCAAATTTAAAGAAGAAAACCAAAATTTTAAAGGAGAAACCTACCTGAAGACGAGCCCCGCTCTCCTGTGGTGATACCCTCGGGTCCCTCCCCCAGTTGAGATTCCCGAGGTGATTTCCGTGGTTCCTCGGAGGCGAGCCTCGGTTCGGCGGCAGAATCGCGGGGAGGACCTAGCCCCCGATCTTTGGGCGCAGCTGAGAGGCAGCGGGTGCACCCTTGAGCGCGGCGGTGAAGGTATTTGCCCTCTCCCCCCCCGCAGCCGGAGACTGCCCGGGACGAAACCAGAAGCGCCGTCCTTCGGAGTGAAGAAACTCACACAAAGATGAGGTTTGTACAATGTTCTCTCAACCTAGCTTGATGTTGCTCAGGTAGAGAGTCCATCAATCTAGGTTGAGAGAATGTTGTACAAATCTCATCTTTGTGTGAGTTTCTTCACTCTGAAGGACATCAAATCTTCACAAGAGCGTATTGTTCTGTTCGTATGTCTCACTCTGAATGTCAAAGTGGCCCCTAACCCCTACACTACTACCTAAATCTCACCTCAAGTAACTAGGTGGGCCTTATATAGAGGTATAAATACCTAACTACTATAAGGGCCTTATAGCTATATTCTCGCTCTCTCTCTTTTTCCCTCTCCCCCCCCCCCCCCCAGTGGTTGTAGGTAGGAATTGCAATGGTTGTGGCAGTTATCGCACTCTGCAATAATGGCTATGATCATAAAACACGCCCCTCTTCCTATCGCATGCGATAGTTTGATGAATCCTGGCCTTAACTGGATAATGCTAAATATTGGTGCTTATCCAGCTAAGTTGGCCGATAGCTGACTCTGCTCCAGAATGCCCCAGCTTATCTGGCTAACTTTTTAGCTGAATATAAAGATAACTGGATAAGTGGCTCTCAGCGCAGCTGGATATTCAAACAGCACCATTTGTCCAGCTAATTAGCTGGACAAATGGTGCTGAAACATAGAAAGATAGAATCATTACGGCTTATCTAGCCTGACCATCTCTATAATCCCTACTAGTCCGTTCAGAGATCCCCTGTATTTGTCCCTTGCTTTCTTGAATTCAAATACTGTCCTCGTCTCCACCACCTCCAGTAGGAGGCAATTCCATGCATCCACTACCCTCTCTGAAAAGAGATATTTCCTTAAATTACTTCTGAGTCTACCCACTTTCAACCGCCTCTCATGATCCCTAGTTCCAAATCCTTCTTTCTGTTGATACCTTGGAGGAATTTAAATATCTCTATCGTATCTCCCTTATCCTGCCTATCCTCTAGGATATATACATGTTGATCTTTGTCAGTCTCCATATGCTTTGTAATGAATATCAGGCCCTTGGTGTAGGAAAATGTTGCAGGGCCACAAGGCTGTGGATAAACTTGGACCACACACTGCGCTATCAGTGCTTTGGGTAGATTATGGTTCCTATCTTGTCTTCTTTTTACTGTGCAGAAGGAAAGGTTTTGCCTCCTCCAGCGAATCTCTTTCCTGGTTCTGGAGATGACCCGCCTCCCTTTAATAAAGACTGGAAGTAAGATACTTGTTTTTCATATTTTGGGGGCTCGCATATTAGTGCCACTAGTGTCTTTAACTCTTGTTTTCAGCTGCACGTGGTCACTGGTGTGCTGACCAAGAACTGACAAGAGTATTTGATTTTAACTGTGTTGAGGTTGCGACTTAAAAAAAAAAAAATTTTAAGCAGATTTAATCCCCCTGCCTTGGCAATGGTTGTAATTGTGTCCTAGTGGGGACCATTATCAGGGCGATAACCCTCCTGTATTGTAGGAGTTCTCACTTTCAGCCAAAAGCCCAAGGGAAGGTCCTCCGCTTACTGCTCAGACCCTGTGCCGAGATCTTGGGGTTCAGTGAGGCTATTCAGGATGCAACACATTATACCGTTTTGTTAAGGATTTGGATGTGGGGGAGAGGAAGCGAGGAGAGAAAACGTGTTCAATGTTGCAGTGCTATCAGGTGCCGAGTGAGGAATATTCTGCTCGTAGTGACAGTGCTGGAAATTTGGACAATAAAGGAAGTACTTTCAAAACAAATTACTTGAAGGTATGGTCTTGAAAAACTTGCTACTGCAGTCAATGCACTTAAATAAAAAGGCGAACATTTCTCAACACAGCAAATTGGATTTGCCTTTGCTTTCTTCTTGCCCTATTGGTTCTGAAGTGCTGTGGGATAAAATGTATTAAAGATTATATTTTAATCTGTGCAGAAAGAGAATGCAGTTATAATATGTCTTGTTAGACTGCCTGGGGTAGTTCGTTGTCTGGAGGCAGGGGATGGACTAGGTGACCTGGAAAGGTCCCTTCCAACCCAGCCTTTCCTGTCCTCTTCCATGAGCATAACTGCATATAGCCTCTGGTGAGGGAGGGGGGAGGGAGTTCCTCTAATTATCATTAGGCAATTGCAGTTGGTTAGAGGTCAGTGGCTTGTTCAAGATTGCCTAGGAATGCTGTAGGAAAGCAAGATTTGAGCCTCAGCAGCTCTGCTGGTTCATCCTTCACTGCTCCTCTCTGTGAAAAGGTTTGGCTGAGGTCACGTGAATGGTTCTTCCTACAGCAGGTCCTTTGCAAGTGTTCGTCTGTGTCTGCAGGATTTCTCTAGAGAATTAAGTGCAGTAGGAAGCTGGTGTGAGCCCTTTCATGGAACATCTGTTTTTGGCCTCTTCCAGCATCCCCTTCATCTCTGAAGACCTAGCAAAGGAAGCCTTCAACAAGTATGTCTCTAGCAAGTGCTGCTACAGCAGTAAACCTGTCAAGGAGATGGTCTTCCGAGATTTGAAGCCTTTCAACACATACCGGGTACGTACAGTCGGCGCAGAGTTTGCTCTGTGTTCTGGTGTCCTGCAGGCATTAGAGTCGGAGGCAGCACACATTCTCCACTCAAGATCACGAGGAAGGCAGCAGGCAGGTGGATTATCTTCAGTGCCTTGCATTAGAGAGATTGATAATTGCAGTGCAGGACAGTGAATAGTTAAACAGACAAATGGTAGATTCTACAAAACAGAACTGGAAGTGGTTACCCATCTTGTCACTGGGTGTGATGTGCCGATGTCAGAAGGGCTGTATACAAAAAGGCACGACAAGGTGGCCCAGCTCATCCACTGGAAACACTATAACATTGCTGTACCAGAAAACACTGGGATCATGACCCTGACAGTCGCAGAGAATGAGAAGTTGTGATCTGGAGCATTTTGATGCAAGAAAAACAGAAGAATAGTATTGCTGAAAGACGTGTCAGTACCAGGTCTTACCAGTCCTACGGCATATGGAGAGACACGAGATCATGGGAAGGGCAAATTTCAGAAGCCATTTACCTTGGTAAATTCTTATTTTTCATGGGTAAATGGGCCGCCTGATAATTTCCCTCCCTGTATGCGGATAAAGTACGTGTGGTGTTTCTTAATGCGCGTACTTTTACCTGCATATCCCTAAAGGCATTCCTAGGGTAGAGTGGCCTCTGGCCCAGGACCTTTCACTGCAATCACCGCACTAAATGTAAGTTAAGAGAGGATAGCAAATAGGGGAAAAAAATCCTGTAGTTGGGACTGAAGGCTCCAGGTACCAGATTCCAGCCCCGTTTCTGTTTCAGCTGGAAGTACAAAGGAGAAGGAGGAAATTACTGGGTCAAACCCCCCCCCCCCCAAACCTCCAAGTGCCTCCGATACATTGCCTGTGCATATTGCACCCTCTGAGCTCCAGAAGGAGGCTCTCTTTGGCACAAAGCAGTAAGTTTCACTCATTGAGATTTTTCCCAGCATACTCTGGCTTATGAGTGAGGTTCATTTCCATCATGGTATGTGCAAAGTCAACCCATTTGCGACACTTCCTCCTGAGAAACTCTTATTTCTGTAAGAGGTCCTCATGCACACTGCTGACATCTCAATTGATTCTGTGAAACATAAAATGAAAAGTGTGTTTTGTGTCTTAATATAGTTTTTATCAGTCCATCGATAGCTAGTTCCTTTGAAATTCCCTGGGTTATTGTGGGCAGTACAACTCAATTCTATTTCTTTCTCTTCTTTTTTTCTTCAAACCATATCCCAGAGTACAGAGAAAAAGTACAGAAATGCTAAGACATAGGACTGTGTTTCTCACCTCCTCTTCCTCACTGTGAGACCTTCAGTCAGTTGCAGACATTTTTCATGTTTAGTCTCTTGCTTTGTTTGCATGTTATCCCCTCTCCTATTCTGGTGCATGGTGTGAGTGCAGCTTTGGCTTCTCCCCAGGGGTGGCTGTACTGATTTCTTTGCTTTTTGTGTGAAAGGGGCCATAAGCTGGAAATTTCCTTCAATTTCTACTTTTTAGGAGGAACTGGAGATTTGCACTTCTCATCAGTATGTTCCTTTTTATTTTTCTAGTATCGTTTGGAGACCTTTACAGAGTCTCGGAGCTCGGAGTGGGCCTCTGTGCCTTACACAGGTAAAGCAGAACCTTGTCAGACTGTCCTGGTGGAAAGGCCTTTATCCTATACATATCTGTATCCATCTGGATACAGATATGTATCTTGGAAGTAGTGGAAAACAAAACTTGTAAATAAATATCTGGTTGGTATGCCCTACGGATGACATTTGGCTTGTGAGGAGGGACAGGATCAGCCATTCTTTTATACTATGAATTATCAACATGCCTTTTCTGCTCAGCTTGTTGAAAGCTGGAACAGGATGGAATTTTTTTGTCTGTTGGATGAAACTCTACTCTGTCTGCAGCATGGAAAGCTGCTGTGAGATTATAGTTTTGTCCACTGGGTGGCACTGTAATTGGGTATTGGAGTGCAGGACTGAGGAGGAAATAGATACTGGGCATTTGAACCCTTGATTTGGAATTGTTAGTTCAAGATTGGTGGGTTGTAGTTAGTACACAACCAAGTTCCTATTCAGTAGTGCGACAAATGGCACATTTCTCTGGGGAAGTTGTAATGGCCGGGCAATGGTTAAGGCCACTAGGTAGTGTTAAATCTCTTTGGAATTCTCCCACACACACAAACAGAAATATCTATACAATATACTTAGCTGATTTGCTCATTTATTGTCACATTAAATTGAATATATATAATAATCTAAGACTAATAAAAATTGCAATGCACATAAGAAGATATGTAAACAAGGAAAAACAATCAAATGTAATAGATGCAAGAAAGTATATGCATAGAATAAGTAAATAAAAAACTAGAGAATATATATATATTTACAATGCAATTCTAAATCTGAGACCGTCCCATGAATCTCAGCAGTGAAGTAGTCCTCGCGCTAGGACACCGCACTGGAGCATGGCATGTCATTAAACATCTTGCGTTACTGCCAGTACTGAGGTATTGGTTTCGTGAAGTGGTTTATATAGAATATCTCATTCTTTGTCTGACTTTCTTGCCAATACCAAACCATCAATCATGCTGTGCACTCTTTTCTTTCTCATGCAGTCTAGTCCTAAGGCAGAGGGGCCCTGCCAAATGTTAGCTCAAAAAGTTCTACAGAATGTGACCCATAGGTAACTCAATGCAGCTTTCCTGAGGGCCTCACAGACAAACTAATTCAGTGGTTTAGTTTTCCAGGAAAGACTAAAAAGCTTAACAAACCCTAAATATATAAATTCACAATTTAAGCAGCTCAGTCAGTGGTTCAATTTTTTGGGGGCCTAACTGGTCCTGCCCATACACCGAAGTTCTTCACATTTTCAATCCCTGTCTAATTCAGTAGAGAATTGGACATACATGCACAAGTCGCCCACCAAATATACTCTGATAATGTTATGTGCATAGCTTTATCAGGGTATGGATAGCACTGTTTTTCCAAACAGATGTACATAATGTAACTTTACCCACAGAGAGTAAAGTTAAGCCATGCCCCAAAATACCTCCATTGACACCTTTTAATGTCTGGATAAGTTTTGTGTACACAAAGGGGCCGATGCAATACAGTGCGCTCAGCCGAGCGCACTGTTGAACCCATAGTTGGATGCGGGTTGTGTATGTGTAACCTAATCCCCTTATGCAATAAGGGGATTTGGTTATGCAAGAAGGGGATTAGCGCCTCTCCAACCCGCGGCGAAACTAATAGCGCTCATCACATGCAAATGCATGTTGCTGAGGCTATTATTCATCCAAAACGCAAAAAAAATGTCTCAAAAACACAAAACTCTCAAAAGTTGTACAGAAAAGCAGTTGTCAAGGAGGCGCTAGGGGCGCGCAGTTGACCTTAGCGCCTCCTTGACAATGTGACCCCTAATTTAAATATTGCATGGCGCCCCCAGGAGAGGTGCCTGGGGGTGTGCTAGGAAAGCATCTGCTTTCAGTGCTTTTTTTTTTTTTTTTGCATCGGCCCCAAAAATGTTTGCATTCAGTGGAGGGGAAATATTTGGAACTCCATTTTTGTGTGCATATCTGCAATGTTAAATGCAGAAAAGCTTTTGTATTTCAAAATTTTATTGACTCAAACAGGTGAATGTATACATCACTTACAACAAAATAATAAAGAAAAGCATATGTACATAACACCGTCTAAATCCGTTTTTCAACATTTTTCAACATGATATGCACTTAACAAGTTACATAATGTACTGAATTAGAATACATAGCGCATTCCCTACCTACCACCCCCCTCCCCTTGCAACGTAGGTACAACAATAACAAAAGGATAAATACAAACAAATGAGATAGACGAAAAAGAGGATAATGGGTCCGTGAAGCATCCTCTGCATGCACTAAAGGGAGAACAATAGGTCAAAGGGCATGAGTTACTGAATCTTTAACATCGCCGAAGTATAAGAGAAAAGAATTAGGTAATCCCTTAACAAGAGCTTGGAGTGGAAAGAGTACCCAACCACCTAACATAAGGAGCCCACGTTTTCTGAAAGGCTCCTAGTCTGTCATAGTGCACGGCTGTGAGGCGACCCAATTGATAATAGGTGTGCAGACGCGCGTGCACTTGTGCTAGGCTAGGTGGATTCTGCTGCTTCCAAAGCTTAGCTATCTCCGAGCGCGCTGCAACACAAACCTGCTGTACTAACCGACACTGAAACTTATCCAACTCCTCAATAGGTAACGTCAATAAGGCATGCCAAGGTTCTAAGTGAACAGCAATCTTAAGGCCTTCTGTTATCCAAACTTCCAGTGATACCCAAAATCCACGAATCTGCGGGCATTGCCACCATACGTGAAAATATGTGCCCAACATCCCACACCCCCTCCAGCAGAGATTTGATACAGAAGGGGCAAACCGATGTAAACGATCGGGTGTGTAATGCCATCTATATATCATTTTGTGGCAATTTTCCTGCAACCCAGCAGAGATGGAGCATTTAGAAGCATGGAGGAATACAGTGTCCCATTCCTCATCCGACAGTGTCCGGCCAAAATCAGCCGTCCAAGCTGCCTGCTGTGTGAAGGGTCCCCGTTGCCTACTGTTGAGTAGAGCATAAATTTTTGAGATGATACCCCTCAACGTGGTAGAATTAAGGCAATAGGACTCAAACAATGAACTAGTAAGCCGGGCTGTGCCCGCCCTAAGCGCCCGTCGCAGCAAATAAGCAAGTTTAGCGTACAGTAAGAAATCAACAACTGGTAAATGATATCGGGTACCCAGTTCCTCCGCTGTCAGTAAGTTCCCTTGCGCCACCACATGAGCTATCGTGACTATGCCCGCCGAATACCATCCCTGGGAAGCTGTGGTAGAAGCCGCAGGGGGTAGAACGAAGTCTGTGAATAGATGGGTCAGCAACGTAAGATTACCCTTACCCACTAAACAAAGCTTCCAGTGGGACCATACCGTCAAGGTGGTGTGTAGGGCAATGGGAAAATAGGAAAACAAACCCCACGTGGAACGCGGCTGCCATGGCAAAGCCGAGATAGATAACGAACCAATCAGGGCTTGCTCCAACACCACCCACTGAGGGGGGGGCCTGCACCCTATGTAACACTACAAGGGCCCGAAGCTGTGCCGCAGCAAAATACCAAACCAGATTGGGGACGCTAAGACCCCCTCTGTTTTTAGGGAGGTATAAAGTAGTTCTAGCAACACGAGGAGGCCTTTTGCGCCAAATGAATCCAAAAATTAATTGCTGCCAAGATGTGAGGATGGACGTGGAAAGATAAATGGGTATAGTGGTGAAAAAATATAATAATCTGGGCAGTACATTCATTTTAATTATGGCTATGCGCCCCAGCCAGGAATAAGTATCCCGCGACCAGTTATGCAAGTTGTCTTTGATGGTCTGTATTAGGGGAGCATAGTTCAAATGAAACAACTGTTTAGAATGTGTTCCAATACGTACCCCCAAATATTTAACGGCATTGACTGCCCACCGGAAAGGGTATTGGGCCCGCAACAGCTGCACTGTAGGAGGAGAGAGATTGAGATTAAGGATTTCAGACTTCTCATAATTAACCTTGAGACCCGAGACCTCCGTAAAGACTTGTAGCTCTCGCATAATCCCCGCCAGAGACACCGAAGGGTCTGTTAAGGTAAGCATAACATCGTCCGCAAACAGAGAAATTTTAAAATGGTGCTCGCCCCTCCGAATGCCCTTTATATCCTGCGCCCCCCGTACCCGGGTGGCAAAGGGTTCTAAGAATAAGGCGAACAACAACGGGGACAGCGGGCACCCCTGCCTTGTGCCTCGCCCAATCGCAAAAGGAGCCCCATAACCACCATTAGCCTTTACGCGTGCCTGTGGTTGCTGGTACAATTTGGATATCCACTGAATAAAGTAAGGACCAAAAGACATGCGAGCCAGGGTGTTAAATAAAAAGGGCCAATGGACAAGGTCGAACGCTTTTTCGGCGTCGAGTGACAATAATACCGCTGGCGAGCCACTATGTTGGGCTAGGTCCACTATGTCCACTATACGACGGACATTGTCAGCCGCCAGTCTGCCCGGCACGAACCCCACCTGGTCGGGATGAACCAACGAGGTTAGCACGCCATTAAGGCGAGCAGCAAGAACACGGGCGAAAATCTTTAAATCAACATTAATAAGGGAAATGGGCCGGTAAGACCCGCAGAGAGATGGGTCCCTACCAGGTTTGGCAAGAACCGATATCCCCGCTGTATTGGCGTGGCTATCTATCCGACCGGAGTCACGCAAAGAATTAAAAAAATCTGTTAATGGCCCCACTAAATGAGCGGCAAAACTACGAAAGTACACGCCCGTAAGGCCATCCAAGCCTGGGGCTTTACCCGGCTTTAGAACTTTAATGGCTGCTAAAACCTCTATAGGTGTGATGGGTCGATCTAACAATGTCTGTTGGTCCTTAGTCAGAGTAGGCAAGGTGGACCGGTTTAAGTATGTCTGTATATCAGCCTCTGAGATTGCAGTAGCACTCGTATACAAGCGAGCGTAAAAATCCGTAAAGGCACGCCGAATGTCCTCAGAGGCCGTTACCATAGCCCCAAGACTGTCATGGACCTTGGCAATTAGCGTCCGAGTCCGTGCCGCCCTAAGTTTGTTGGCAAGGTATTTCCCAGCTTTGTTCCCGCCCTCAAAAAATTGTTGCTTTAATCGCAGCAAGTAAATGCAGAAAAGCTTTTGAATATAGACCTCAACATCTTTCAATAAATAAAATCACAAACCTGCACCGGAAGATGCCATTGCAGGCTATGGTAGACATGAGAAGTGCGGCAGCAGAGCCAATATTTGTGCCTCTTTCATGACCCAAATCTCCCAAGCATGGGATTGTCGAATCGTAACTTGCCTGTGTCTGCAGATGTGGCAGAGAACAGGCCAACCCACATCACAGCATTCAGCTGCATCTTTATGTTTTGGATTTTGTCAACGGGCTGAATTTAAATTTCTACCATGCTGCTTGCAAGATTTATACCTTTCTTTTTATTTGAATTATAGAGTTCACAAATCGATTTGTAAGCTCTTTGTGCCTCTGCAAAGATTTTACGTGGTCTTGCTTTGAATATTAAAAATATAAAGATTTGTTTTGTTTTTCCTCCTAAAGGAGGTCTCTATCCGCTGGCGTGATTCCTTCTCTTGGGTCCGCCCCTTCCCCCAAGCAGCAAAACAACGACCCTTCAAAGGCCAAGGCTCCACCTGCTCCCCATCCCTTTTGATATCAACTTTCCTGACGTGCAAGGGTCCGGGGCTGGCCTCCTCCCATCCCCTCCCCAGTTCCACCAAACGTTTGAAGATTCCAGCCTCCTGTGTCTTCCTCTTCCCCCACCGCAATCCTACCCCTTCCACCCTCAGTCTTCTGCTGGGAAAGTGGTACACTGCTACCACAGTCCCGGCACTTTCTTCGTCGTCATGTCCATAACGCTGAGAGCATAAGCTGCCAGCGTTGCTGTGGCAATAACAGCAGTAATAATAACGTTTATTAATCCTGATATCTTCCAGTTCTAAAACAGTCATAATGATAAAGAACAAATAAATTACATCGTAGCCAACATAGCCATGAAGAAAGTGACGGTGGGACGGCGGAGACAGCGAACTGTGATCCTGGCAGGAGATTGAGAATTTAAAAGTGGAATGGGGAAAGCACTGGAAGTCTGAATCTTTGAAATTTTGGTGGAACCAGAGAGCAGGTGATGGGGAGGGGAGAGGCCAGCACCATACCCATTGAACTTATGGAAAATTGATATGGGGAGGGTTGGAGGTTTGGCCCAGCAGGGCTCTAGTTTTGCAGCTTAGGTTGTGGGAAGGGGTCTTGGATTTGGCCCACCAGATGCATATATATATTTTTTTAAAGTCAGCATGGCACTTAACTGGCCCTACGGTTTTTGAATATAGCCAGTTAATTCTAAAGTTATCCAGCCACATGAGGCTGGATAACTTTAGACCTACTTTGAGAAAGACCTAAAGTTATCTGGCTATCTTAGCCGGATAATTTAAGCCCACCCTGTAATGCCCCTGGAAAGGCTCTTTTTTTTTTTTTTTTTTTTTTTAATCCAGCTAGATTTTAGCTGCATAATGACTTATCCAGCTAAAATCTAACTGAATAAGTTCCCCAATATTCAAAAAGCTGGCATTTGGCTAGATATGAGTTATCCAGCAAAATGACTATGAATGTTGACTCATGAGAAGATACCACAACTCCAAAAACTGACAGAGCGACTAGCATTTGCACAGCATAAAAAGAGCATGTGAGCTCATTCTTATAATCCAGAAAGTAGCTGTCTGTGGTAGCACTCTTGGTCTGTACAATTAACTGAAGCCGTCTAGTGCTGATTTCTGATGTGGCCTGCTGAAGCAGGCCTCTCACATCTCATACGGAATTGGGAACTCCAGGGAGAGCAGGTGCAATGGGGTCCAGAGGCACTGGCAGCTGAGATATTTCTCCCTCTTGTTAAGAGTTGGTAATTTCGACTTTTATTGCTATTGCGTCTGGTTGGGGACGCTATCTCCTGTGAGGAGAGATGCATTGTGTAGAGAAGTCAGACTCTGCTTCTGTTTTTAGTTTAATCTATATGCAAAAGAGGGTTCCCCGACTTATCCCTTACAGGGACAGCAAAACACAGAAGCGTTCTAATACACTGTGACTGAAGGAGGATCACGCAATCATCACTGCTGTCCCATTTTATTATGAGGTCCATGGTCAGCTGGCTAACTAGCGGCATATATTCAGTAGCTCAACTGCACCACTGAATGTACCTGGCTATCTTAAAGTTAGCCAATTATGTATAATCAGCTAACTTTAGGACAGCTCTATGGCCCGACCAGAGTTAGCTGGGTAAGTTAACTGGCTAACTCTGAATATTGGTTAACTTATCCCGCTAACTCCATTGCTCACCGGAATGCCCCTGACTTATCTGACTAAATTCTAGCCTGGTAAATAGTCATGTCATAGAATTTAGCCGGATAAGGGCTGAATATAGCCAGGTAGGCCATTTAGATGAGTAATATTATGTTATCCATCTAAATGGTGTTTGAATATGGCCCTCCATATTTCTAGTAGTAAAAGCCTATCCAAGGATGGGGAAATACTGAGAAAGTATAGGAAGAGTGTAATTGAGATGTGTGGTAATAGAGAGTGCATGCTGAGCTTGGGTGTTCTGTGTGGTAGAAGATAGTGGTTTCTATCTTCAGAGAGAGATAGAGAGAAGGGCAGAGCTGGACAGCCAGAGAGTAGGGGTGGAGCTCAGTTTCCATATGTGGTGGTAGAGGGTGGATTGGACAATACAGAAAGTGGTGGAGTTGAAGAGGGAGGAGCTGAATCTCTTATAGAGGGTGAGGGGTGGAGCTGGGGAATACAGGGAGGGAGGGGGTGGATCTCCATTTGCATACCGGCTATGTTGGCACAGGGCACCTTTCTTCAGTTAGATATTTCTGAATTTTTTTTCCTTTGCTCTTTTCACTTTGTGACTTCCTTTTGCTTCAGGTGAATTTGTGGACTCGAGTGCCTTCGGGTCGGCTCCTCTTCCCTGGGATATACAAGTGGAAGTGCCGACTCTGTTCAAAGACAGTGAAACTAAAGTAAAGGTGCCCCACACGTCTTCCGTAAAGGTATAAAACCATGCATGCCTGATGGGGTCTGCATGTCATGTGTCTGATTGCATGGCACCTGGCTCTGAGGAGCCTGCATGTCGCACAGGACCTGTGGGGGTCTGCCTGTGGAATATCTGGTTGCGTGTCACCTGGGCTCTGTGGGGTCTGCTTGTGATTATAAATGTCTATAGAGGGGGAGGAAATTCGGCATATTTATGAGCAACAACTGTACATCGTGTGGTGGTCACAGCTATCCAAAAACTGTCATGTTTCCCCTTTTGCTCTCTGCTAACATATGGTTTGACATTGTATGCGAAATCCTGAAATCCCTAACTCTTGTGTATGTGTTTACCCAGTTATCCAACCTGACCTGCCATGTCTTGTTATACCCACAGCCCTGCTCTCGGTGCCTGGCACTGGGCAAGATCCAGTGCACGAAATGCAATGGAACTGGCCGGGTAAGTGCTAGAGCAGGGGTCAGGAACCTTTTTGGCTGAGAGAGCCATAAACGCCACATATTTTAAAATGTAATTCCATGAGAGCCATACAATATGTTTAAAACTAAATACAAGTAAATGTGTGCATTTTATGTAAGATCACACTTTTAAAGTACAATAAGTCTCTGAAAATATTACACCAGGCCTTAAGACACCAATACATCTCCTATTAGGAAAACGGACCAAGTCAGGCTGCTATAGAGTCCTACACAGAAACTACACGCCAGCAGAAAACCTCACCTGAATCACGTGCTGTCCCTCACCTAACATAGAATAAAGAGACCAAAACGCATAACAAGAAGCATGCAGACAAAAACTGAATTGGAAACTGCAACAAGCCAGAGTCTCTGTATGCAGTGTAACAAAGGAAAAAAGAAACATCACACATCCTTATAAAACAAATCAAGAAATATAAAATCATCAGCAGTAAAACTGTACTAACAAAAAGAACATATTTCGAAACAGCTGATGAGTGGAATATCCAATAATTAAAAACTCATATAAAACATTTCCAGATACCAACAAAATATTTCAAAATAGCAGACACAAAGATCCAGTAATGAAAAATAATAAGGATACAAAAATTTTTTTGCTCTGCATACCTGGGAACGTTTGATATCCAGGTGTCCTGAGATTGTTCTGAATTAGCAGGAGGTGGGGTGGTTTGCTTGGAACTTTCTCCTCTCTCAGTCACATACCAGCGCTCTCTCTCACACTGGCTCTCAATGACACACCTATACACACATGCTCTCAGTCACTCACATATACAAATGTTTTTTCTCTCTCACTTATATAGGCTCTTAATTACACATTTACACACATGCTGTCTATCTTTTCACGCTTACACACACACAGGCTTTCAATCACATAAATACATGCTGTCTTTTTCTCTCACACACAGACTCTCATTCACATGCTTACAAACATGTCCTCTCTTTCTCTCATTTACACACAGGCTCTCAATCACATACTCACATGCTCCCTCACCTAAATCAGCTCTCAATCACACACATACACACATGGTCTCTCTCTCTCATTTAAACACAGGCTCTCAATCACATACTCACATGCTCCCTCACCTAAATCAGCTCTCAATCACACACATACACACATGGTCTCTCTCTCTCATTTAAACACAGGCTCTCAATCACATACTCACATGCTCCATCACCTAAACCAGCTGTCAATCAGACACAGACACACATGATCTCTCTCTTACTTATACACACAGGCTCTTAATCATACATACACATGATCTCTCTCACACACAAAGGATCTCAATCATACACACATACTCTTTCAAACAAACAGGTTTTCAATTACAAACTTACACATACAGGTTCCCAATGGTAAACTTACATTCATGCTCTCTCTCTCACAGGCAGGCTCTCAATCACAGACATACTCTCTTTCACATATACAGGCTCTCAATCATTCACATACATGCAATCTCTCACTCACACACACAGGATCTCAAACACACATGCTTGCTCGCTCATTCATTCACTCTCTCTCTCCCCCGGGAACTCGCGGCAGCAGCAGCCACCTCCCAACGCTAACCTCCTTCATTTTCAGCCCTCGCGGAGGCGAAGGCGGAGTCCCATCGGCCGCGGTTGAAGATTTTCATTTTCCTCCGAGCCGCGCTGCAGTCTTCTTCCCGTCGGACACTAGCGTGCCTGCGCGGGTCTTCCCGCGCAGGCACCCGATGCTCTCCACTTCCTCTTCCGGGCCGCGGGAAGAAGAGAGCACCGGCGTGCTCTCTTCTTCCCGCGGCCCGGAAGAGGAAGTGGAGAGCATCGGGTGCCTGCGCGGGAAGACCCGCGCAGGCACCCGATGACTCCAGCGCTGGCACCCGGCTGACACCCGATGACTCCCGCGCAGGCACCCGGATGACTCCAGTCGGCGTGCTCTCTTCTCCTCCCCCCCGCGGCCCAGAAGAGGAAGTGGTGAGCATCGGGTGCCTGCGCGGAAGAAGAGACCACGGTCTCTTCTTCCCGCGCAGGCACCCGATGCTCTCCACTTCCTCTTCCGGGCCACGGGGGGGGGGGGGGGAGAAGAGAGCACGCCGGTGCCGCTGACTCCAGCTGTCCTGCCGCGTTCCGCCCGGGCTGACAGCATTTTAAGCCCGGGCGGCGGAGGACCGGGGAGCAGCTGGGTCAGCGGGGAACCGCGAAGTATGGCGACACTTGTCTGCGAGCCAGATGCAGCCCTCAAAAGAGCCATATCTGGCTCGCGAGCCATGGGTTCCCGACCCCTGTGCTAGAGTATCGTAGATTGGCATGAGGGAATGTTGTAGCACCTTTTGTATTCATATCGTGAAGAAGGCACTGTCTCAATCGCTCCTGTGCATCCTTGTCTTTGGACACTTCTGTTCCAGTGGGAATTGTTATGGCTTTCAGAGGGTCTGCTTCGATGGCAGGGGAAAAAGGAAAACTGGATTCAGACAACCAAGAGGGCCCCGACTTCTATGGTCTGGGTTACTGAAATGCAGACTTAAGGGAGAAAGCACAGGACTGCTTCTACGGCCAAGTCCATAAGCAAAGCACATCAAGCAGCATTTAGATGATCGAGGGGTTAAAGGGGCACTTAGAGAAGATAAGGCCATCGCGGAAAGATTAAATGATTTCTTTGCTTCGGTGTTTACTGAAGAGGATGTTGGGGAGGTACCCGTAATGGAGAAGGTTTTCATGGGTAATGATTCAGATGGACTGAATCAAATCACGGTGAACCTAGAAGATGTGGTAGGCCTGATTGACAAACTGAAGAGTAGTAAATCACCTGGACCGGATGGTATACACCCCAGAGTTCTGAAGGAACTAAAAAATGAAATTTCAGACCTATTAGTAAAAATTTGTAACTTATCATTAAAATCATCCATTGTACCTGAAGACTGGAGGATAGCAAATGTAACCCCAATATTTAAAAAGGGCTCCAGGGGCGATCCGGGAAACTACAGACCGGTTAGCCTGACTTCAGTGCCAGGAAAAATAGTGGAAAGTGTTCTAAACATCAAAATCACAGAACATATAGAAAGACATGGTTTAATGGAACAAAGTCAGCATGGCTTTACCCAGGGCAAGTCTTGCCTCACAAATCTGCTTCACTTTTTTGAAGGAGTTAATAAACATGTGGATAAAGGTGAACCGGTAGATATAGTATACTTGGATTTTCAGAAGGCGTTTGACAAAGTTCCTCATGAGAGGCTTCTAGGAAAAGTAAAAAGTCATGGGATAGGTGGCGATGTCCTTTCGTGGATTGCAAACTGGCTAAAAGACAGGAAACAGAGAGTAGGATTAAATGGGCAATTTTCTCAGTGGAAGGGAGTGGACAGTGGAGTGCCTCAGGGATCTGTATTGGGACCCTTACTGTTCAATATATTTATAAATGATCTGGAAAGAAATACGACGAGTGAGATAATCAAATTTGCAGATGACACAAAATTGTGCAGAGTAGTTAAATCACAAGCAGATTGTGATAAATTGCAGGAAGACCTTGTGAGACTGGAAAATTGGGCATCCAAATGGCAGATGAAATTTAATGTGGAAAAGTGCAAGGTGATGCATATAGGGAAAAATAACCCATGCTATAATTACACGATGTTGGGTTCCATATTAGGTGCTACAACCCAAGAAAGAGATCTAGGTGTCATAGTGGATAACACATTGAAATCGTCGGTTCAGTGTGCTGCGGCAGTCAAAAAAGCAAACAGAATGTTGGGAATTATTAGAAAAGGAATGATGAATAAAACGGAAAATGTCATAATGCCTCTGTATCGCTCCATGGTGAGACCGCACCTTGAATACTGTGTACAATTCTGGTCGCCGCATCTCAAAAAAGATATAATTGCGATGGAGAAGGTACAGAGAAGGGCTACCAAAATGATAAGGGGAATGGAACAACTCCCCTATGAGGAAAGACTAAAGAGATTAGGACTTTTCAGCTTGGAGAAGAGACGACTGAGGGGGGATATGATAGAGGTGTTTAAAATCATGAGAGGTCTAGAACGGGTAGATGTGAATCGGTTATTTACTCTTTCAGATAGTAGAAGGACTAGGGGACACTCCATGAAGTTAGCATGGGGCACATTTAAAACTAATCGGAGAAAGTTCTTTTTTACTCAACGCACAATTAAACTCTGGAATTTGTTGCCAGAGAATGTGGTTCGTGCAGGTAGTATAGCTGTGTTTAAAAAAGGATTGGATAAGTTCTTGGAGGAGAAGTCCATTACCTGCTATTAGGTTCACTTAGAGAATAGCCACTGCCATTAGCAATGGTTACATGGAATAGACTTAGTTTTTGGGTACTTGCCAGGTTCTTATGGCCTGGATTGGCCACTGTTGGAAACAGGATGCTGGGCTTGATGGACCCTTGGTCTGACCCAGTATGGCATTTTCTTATGTTCTTATGTTCTTATCCAAATTTTCAAGAAAGCTCATCCAGCAAAAAGTGTTGCTAGCTGCAATTTTTATGGGTTATCCTAAGGCTTAGGGATAACTACATGGAGCGTCAGTTACTACCCTTAAGAGAAACACGGGGGTGACCTGCACGGAGCATCAGTTGCTACCTTTAAGAAGCTTGCTGGGCAAACTGGATGGACTATTTTGGTCCTTTACTGCTGTCATAACTATGTTACTAGATTATTCTATGTGCATAGCACAGGGAAAAGGAAGGTGCTCCCAGCAACATGCACTAACTTATTATTTTGCCCAGGTCATTTCCCTGGTTAGTGTTAAGAGTATCTCCCCTTTCAAAGCATATTACATCCGTCTATCCTTGTGCCCCAAATCTTACTGTGACATTTGTCCACATGACACCTCATCTGCCTTTTTTCTGCCTGTTGGCTCCAGCTCTTGATATTATACCATGGAAGCGCTGTCTGATATGTATTTACGGTTACGCAGTTAGCTGTGACGTACTAAAATATCGGTATTACTGTTTATTCTGTCTTCCGAATAAAGCATAAACCAAGCACACGAGGTGGGACCTCGTGTTGCCTTATTGCTTTAATATACCATTAATGATGACTTGCTGTGTCTTCCTCATCAGCCACTTCCTTACTCCTCACACACGTTATTCTTAAACCTTATCATCTTTCATTCATTTAAAATCAGGATTTTGTGGGATGCTCCATCAAAAATGTAATAAAGCTTTAGCAATATCAAGATAAGCTTTCTCCATCGTGTGTCATTTGTCAGGTTTGCTGCTAATATTCTTGAAGATCCTGAGAAGGTGGGTCTGGCAGGACATAGGTGCTCCTGACCCCATGCTTATTCTTACTAATCATTCTTCTCCCATCCCTTTCTCGCACATCTTGCGCCCAGAGAAGCTGAGCATTCAGTACGTGGGCTGCATCTCGCGCACAAGCCGTGACCGCCCTGCATTCTGACAGCACAGATTCTTCCCATGTATCTTATGGCCCGGCTCTCACTGGTAGCAACCATGATCCTGCTTATAAAAAGAAATCATTTACCCTTGCAGCTCTCAGGTTGTTAGCTCCTGCAAGAGTTGTATACCATTTTCTAGCCTGAAGATATGTTTGTGGCATCAAATAATTACAGATCCTCACCTGGGAAAATAACCGCAGTGTATTCATAAATTAATTTTCAGGATAAATGGAGGACTTCAGTACTTAGTGCACCAAATTCATAGTGTACATGTGTGCATGGTGCATACTATGGCATCACATATTGTAGTGTGTGTATGCGCACATGTGTTCATGCTGCAGTGAACGTGCTGTACTGTGTATATGCACACATGCATGCTATATACTATGTTGCACATGTTAGTCTGTATGCATGTGCACACATGCATGTGCATGTTGTGATGCATGTGCTGTAGTGTGTATGCACATGTGTGGCACATGCCGTAGTGTCAGTGTGCTGGTGTGTGTTTGCATATGTTGTGGTATTAACGTGCTGTAGGGTGTGCATGGGGTGTGCTGGATGTGTGCATATCAAATGCTGTCGTGCATGTATGTGATCGTATGTATAAAACTGTTTAGAGGTCTAAACAAGATCAGCTCTTGACTTCAAGAAGGTAAACTGTGTCTCTTTAAATTTAGATCTGGTAATGTTTGCCCCTGAAGAAGCACAACAGAAACACGAGCCATGTCGGGCTTTAACCAGTTTGATACCGGGAGCTGTACCAGCCCTGCTACACTAGTTTATTTATTGCACTGCCTGGACACCACGAATATAACATTGTTAAGAACTTTAAAAAAAACCCTTGCAGAGTAACCAATGATTATAAACTATCGGGTGATTGACCTATGCACCACCTTTGTGTAAATGGCAAGTCGGGCCGCACAGAGAGAGCCCGCCATTAATTAATATGAGGTTATCTCTGCAAGTTAAAATATAAGACTACATTGGAGCAGCTAGTCTACGTTGCTTTTGGAAATATGATGCTGTTTTGAATCTAATGTGCATGTATGCATGGCACATGCTGTAGTGTGTGTGTGAGTGTGTGCATGCTCTGGTGCATGGATTGTGGTGTCAGTGTGCTGCAGTGTGTACGTGTGTGCATGATGTATATTCCTGAGTGTGTGCTGCACTAATGGCACACTAGGGGGGGGGGGGAGGGGGTCTATAGGCATTGCATGTTCTTCGGTGCATGTTTCTTTGATTCTAATCAGCCCCATTTTTGACCTGCAGGAGCGGTGCTGGGTTTGCAATGGACGTGGTATGCGGACCTCAGACACAAGGTGCACAGTATGTAATGGCATCGGAAATGTATGGTAAGTAGGTGGAAAAGCTTTTCTTTGGTAACTGACATCTGTGGCCTTAGTCACAGGCTTTAGGCAACACATAAAGGGGCTTCTCATACTGCAAAAGATTTCCTCTACCAATTATGCGCCATCAGATATCGATTGTGTAGCCAGCTGTGAGAGTTCGCTATGTGACAAAAAGTATGTTTGTGTCTGTTATTGTTGGATATTGCATTTGAAACTGCAGAGGAACCGACCTGGTCTCCAGGGCTCAGGTAGAGCCTTATCTTTGGATAATCTTTACATGAGGCCGAGAATCCAGCTTGGTTGGATCCAGTCCCTATTTTGGCTATAAAATCATTCTTAGCCATTTGGGCGTTTTCTCAGGTTTTTCCCTGCTCTGCTCTCACCCCGATCTCCTTGCCCATTTCTTACAACTGCTGTCCTCCAGGTATGCCCTATGAAGCCTGGTACATTTTCACCTTGAATCTCACCTGTAGGTGTCGCTATTGTGCAGTGGATACTATAAATAGAATTAATTGTTGATATTGATGGTTATTAATGGCTTGTTTGTTTATCACGATGTTTATGTGAATTGGTGTAATGCATATAATACATATTTATTGAAAGAAAGCAGAATATAAAATATTTTAAATAAATAAATACATGTCTTCGCTGCAATTTGAATGTGCGCACGCTGGGAGATTACCATGGTAGATTGAAGAGTACAAGTATTCCACAAGGCCAGGGGGAAGGGATATACAGAGGTTTTCATAGGTTCTATTTTGTGGCTTATGTGTTTTGACCTTGTTCTTATTACTCCGTTTCTAAATTTGAAATCTCTGTCTGCAGCTGCAGCTCCTGCCATGGTAGCGGCCGCAGGAACTGTGATCAGTGTGGAGCGAAAGGACAGTTACTCTGCTACATCCAGCTGACGATCAAATGGTAAGCTGGAAGCGCAGGTGGGTTAGTGCTCCTGGGGTGACTCTAGAGAGAGCTTGTTGGCAGGGGCTCCTTCTTAAGCATTGTACTCGGAGACAAAGACACCCCAAGAAAGTAATTGGGCAGAGATGAGATGCCAGTGAATGTTAAGATTATTGAAGTTACTTCCACCAGCAATGTCCTCCAACTTGGGTCAGGCAAAGAAACGATTCCTTTCCACCACCTCTTTGGTTAAGTGGCTGGCACAGTAGCTTTCTAGTTTGAATGCAAGTTTTGTAGCCTGGTCTTGCCCCGTGGGTTTTCTGCTTCCACTGGAGCTTGCATGGGGTTGCGTTTCCTGCTCTGTCAGTTGTTGATTATTGCTCCCCTCAATTCCTGAGTACTGCTGCTGCTGCGACTTTCTGTTTCTGAGGTTTAGAAATGCTGAGAACAAATATATAAAAAAGGCAGATGGACATTGGTGATGGGAAGGTATTCTTGGGCTGCCTTCTTCCCTTTGCTTGACCCTCGGCGGCTCCTGGCAGCTTGGCTGACTTCATATCTCTGTATTTTTCCCTGGAGACTCCTCTCACCAGCCATGCGGCATCAATGGCACGCTCTTTGCTTTCCCTGCTTTTAATGAGTCACCTGTGGGTAGGTCACCCTGGACCCCCAGATTCTGTATTTAGTGGTCAATGTATTTAGTGGGAATCTGTATTTAGTGGTCAACGTGGCACACTGTGATTGCCCTTCCCTTCTCTTTCAGGAAGAATAATGAGTTTGTATTTGTGGCTGACCAGAGGTCAGGGTTCCCCATGGACCTTTTTAAGAAAGTGAAGGGGAAGACGCTCTTTACAGATGAACAATACCTGGTAACGGCAGTCTGCTCACTCAGTTTTGAGGGAAATTTTCATAATCCTTTACATGGGTAAATAGTAATTTACCACTGAGAGTTCCCCTCACACCCCAAGCCACTAAAGGTTTGAGCTGTTTAATGAGGATTGTGCTTTTAGCTGCATTTAGAGAAGGTGAGTGAGAAAGTCACCGATGTGGATTGTATTGTCACATCTGTGCACATTTATTTTGCACTGAAATTTTATCTGACAGGAAAGCGGGTGGCAAGTCTGCACATTCTTTGTACCTATGGGCAATTTTACTTTCCCCTCAAAAATTAGTACAAGATCCAGGGATGCACTGAACCTGCAGATCCTGCACCAAGCTGGGAAGTGTGAAAACTGCTCCATAAAAAATAATTCATAGTGAAGGCCAGAGAGCTGCATGATGCAGGCAGAGGGGCCGGGGAGGGGGGGAGGGGAAGAGAGGTGTGGGAGCCATAGGGTGGAATAGTGTAGGCACAGGAGCCAGAGAGAGGCGTGAGGGTTATAGGGCAACATGGTGTAGGAGAGGATCCAGAGAGAAAAGCATAGGGGACCATAGGACAGCATGATGCAGGTGAGGGCCAGAGATTGAGGGCGTGGGTTGCAGAGAGAGGCTCCGTGCGGGACAGTGGCCGGAGAGGCGTAGGGGACCAGAGAGAAGCATGATATAGACATAGAGACCAGAGAGTTGTGGCATGGGGATGGAGAATGATGTGACACAGGGGCTGGAGAGAGAGCATGGTACAGGCAGCATTTTATTTCTAATTGGTTCAAACCCAGCTCTATAATAATTGTTGGATTTTAGGCTGCTTTTCCAAATAACGCTCAAAGTGGTTTACAGCATTATTACAATTCAAGTGCAATAAGTCCCTTCCCCAAAGAGCTTACAATCAAAGTAGATACCTCAGGTAACAGGAGATAAAGTGACTTGTCTAAGGTCACAAGGATTGTCAATGGGGCAAGTGGTTCCCAGGCTATTCCTCTGACCATTAGGCCACTCCTTTTCCACAGCTGAACTCCCAGCTGCAAACAGTGTTATGTATCTTCTTCTTCAAGTGGGTATAATTGGGCTACCAAATATCATCTTGTCATGCCATCAAGATCTATTTAGTATCCATTACAAAATATATGACAACAAGGGGAAGAAAAGCCCTGCAAACCCAAGAAGCCGAACACAAGGAAACAACTCTAAAGAAAAGGAGAGCCATATTTCTTCTGAGAGTCACGTTTCAGAGTTGAAGGTTTGCCACTCTTGGTCTCCTCAGGTGCACCCCCTGGTGACATTCCCAGATCCAGCCATTAATCAGGCCTCTCAGAACGCCTTGCAGCAGCATTGCACCCAGTTTGCTTCCACGGCTCGTATCCTGAGGCAGGTAGGCTAATCCTTTGGTGGATTTCTGCTGTTCAGTCGTCACAGGTCTTTGTCTAAAGTATAATGTAGAATACGCAGGCACTCTGCTCAGTGGTGAGAACGAGACAGGACAATGGCCGCACTGCAGATTATTACTGAGCCTTGCGGTTAGGCCTGGGAAAGGTGGGTGCTGGAGGGGAGTTAAGCCGCGGTCTTACATTTTTCTTCTCCCTGAGATGGTAGAGTACAGAGGAGGAAGATAAAAAAAACATCTCCCAGTGAAGGAAAAACATTGTCGGTGGTCACACTCTGGTGGCAGCTGGGACGTATCTTGTCCAGTGTGGACAGGATAACTGGGCACACTGGATGGGCTGGTTGGTTTTCTCTGCTGCTGTTTATTATCTAACTATAGAGGAGTTTCTGAGCCAAGCACAGGCCTCACATCTCAGAATGGAAGGGTGGATATGGCTTGAAACCTAAGCATATAACTTGGGTAGTGAACATACTTATTTGATGTCTCAGAGAGCTGAAGCTGGGATTGATTGAAGTGGTGACAGACAAACCCCCTTGCATTAGTGGTAGTATATTTAAATTCATTTGTGTTTTGCATTTTCATTTCTGTTTTATCAGAGACAAACTGTTGAGCAGATTCCACTAACTAAAGTGGATTACGAGTGGTCCGGGAGACAGTACACCTACTTTGTGTACGGAGAAGAGAATAGCGTGTACACGGAGGATTACCCGGCCAAGTGCTGCTGCTCAGTGATGTGACCTGGGACCTTCTCACGACGAGCCATGTAACTGGTCAGCAAACCTGGGGCACCAATCCCAGCATTTCCTGTGGCTCTCTGTGACATTGTCAGGTGGTAGCGTGCCATCGCAGATTACCGACAATATATATCTAAACCATTCCATACTCAAAAAGTTGTGCAGTTTTAAATTAATGCTTTTATTTCCTTTATTGACACGGTGGCTTCATCCTTCTCCTTTGGGCATCTCAGCTTGATTGGATCCAGTCCCTATTTTGGCTACAACATCATTCTTAGCCATTTGGGAGTTTTCTCAGGTTTTTCCCCTGCTCTGCCCTCACTCCGATCTCCTTGCCCATTTTTTTTACAACTTCTGTCCTCTGGGTATGCCCTAAGGAGCCTGGTACATTTTCACCCTGAATCTCACCTGTAGGTGTCGCTATTGTGCAGTGATTTCAACTCCCATACCCTCGGGAGCTGGGCACGCTCTCTGGGGTGTATAATTTGGGCACTCAAGAATCGAACCTCAATTTCTGTAGTGGCAGCACTCGGCACTGCCGGAAGGCCACAGCACCTTAGTTAATTGTGTTCTAACCTAACGATCTCCATCTTTAGCTGTAAGCATTCAGTACTGTGCTACCATGCCATCCCCTGCCCTGCTCCCAATGTCATGTAACCTTGAGCAAGTCAAATGACCTTTCAGTGCTTGCACTGTAAATTTCTTGGCAGTTATGTGACTTATCTTGTGGAGCACTGTGTACACCATATAGAAATACGAATATAGGCACAAGGAATGTATTTTTGTATGTGCGTTAAATATTTTTTTTAGTAAATCTTGTACTGAGAGGTGTTGGATTGACAGCACTAGAGGCTGGAGTCCACTCATTCTGAAACCAGATCGAGCACGGACAACAGCCATGCAAGCTTCCCTGGGGTCTTGGAGAGCATCTCCATGAGCATTGCTACTGTGGAAAGGCTGGAAGATGGGAATTATACAGCTTTGTGCTAGGAGAGCAAGAACATAACTTCTACAAAACTAATGCTGAAAATTGCTCCTGGTACAGAACAAATTTGTTTTAATAAGAAAGCTCTGGAGTAAACAGCAAAGGGACATACATTTTCCTTCCTTTAATTCTGATAAATCATGGTTTTAAAGGAATGGTCTGAAGATACACATGAAGTGTTATAGTTAAAACTCAAACTTCAATGAGTGTGGGAAGGCTGCAGGTTTTGGTGGCTGTGTGAATTGTTGAGGAGCTGGTTGGTGGGCCATGGCAGGGGTCTGGAAAGAGGAAGATGGCCTACTGGTGTAGGTGGTGAAGGCTGGCGCTCTAATGGGGGTTTACGCATGCTTGGGAGAGATGGTGGGGGCTATGGTTGGGAGCCATGGTACAGGAATCTCTATGCTGGTCTACCCAAAGTGGTAGAGAACCAGAAAAGAAGAATCTCGGGCAGAATGGATGGGCCAATTCGTCTTTATCTACCGTCAATTAGTATGTTACTCTGTTACTGTGTGCTCTAACTAGATGCGGAAGGATCATTATGGCCAGAAAAGTTACTGATTAGCCAAGGAGGGGGTGGTGGGGAGAAGCTTCTAGCTCCTGAAGCTGATTTAGAGGAAGTGCTGCTGTTAGAAATGGTTTCAGAAGCTCAGAATCTGATTTTTCTCAGGACCTCAATCAAGAGGCACTTCCTCATATGTGTTTATCTTCCATATAAATCTCCTACTTCAAAAAATAGATATCGTGCCAGACTTCTTTCAAAGTATGCACCCTCTGAAAAATGCACTGAGCTTTTATATACCTGGAAATATTTTATATTTACAATAAAATAACCACTGGCAGTATTGGGTCCTGTGTGTCTCGTTTTCTAGAGCATGCAAGAGCCTGATGTGTGCATTCTTTGGGCTCTCTTTAGATTGGTTTAAGAGTTTTTCTTTGTGTATGTTTACCAGCTCTCTTGGGATCTTTGCAAGCTTCACAAAGTTCAGTTTTCTCATAGTCCTCAGGTAGGTGCTGATGATGGGAGGAGAGTGTATCGTGTCTCAGGTGTTCTAGCATAGCTATGCAAGAAGTTCTGGATTTGTCAACAGGCACACTAGGCCTATGCCTAGTGCGGCACAGATGTGGGGGCAGCAGACTGGCGGAAGATATGCTGTCTTCCAGGTGTGCTGAATCTGTCAGTAGAGAACAACCTTCTGCTTCCAGATCCAGCCTCAGACAGCATGCAGGGAACAGGGATGGGAGGATGGGAGCCAGGGAGCAGACAGAGCAACAGGGGGAGGACAGATCCCTTGATCTCAGATTCTATCTCCCAGATCCTGGAATCTCCCTTCCTACCTCTCTTCCAGATCCTGGAACCCATGTCCAACCTCTTCTGCCCCTCCTCCCCTTCTTCAGTAGAACCTCCCTCCCATCACAGATTCCTAATTTCCCACAATCTCCCCAATCTCCTCTCCTCCCCGTCTCTAGTCCTGCCACTTTCTCCTCACTTTATTCCTGATTATCCTCTTCTTTTCCTCTCCCCATCCCTAACTTCTCCTCTCTGTACTAATGCTTGAGATCTAGTTTTTGTCCAATATAAAAATAAATAAAATATTCAGACACAAGCAAGGCCGGAAAATTACTTCATTTTTATAACTTAATATAACTAATGGAAATGTTTGCCTGTGTTCCTCTGCATTTTCTAAATTTTGCCACAGAATCTACTTCTGAGCTGCTGCAGCAAACGGTGGGGGCTGAGCCTTAGACCCTGCTTCTGCTAACCTGTTGTCCAAATTTATTTGGGAGGGTGGGGGTTGCAACGGCATCAGCGGTGCCTAAGGGTGACAAAATCCTAAACCCACGACTGTATGCACGAGGTTTAGGATTTTGTGGTTCCCTGTTCTGTGGCTGTACCAGCCTCCTTGCATAATAATTGCATGAGTACAAAAAGGCACTCGAGGGTGTTTGCTTGTTGAGGTTTACTCGTGCCTGTTTATAGGAGAAGCCCACACTCCAGGCCTTTTACAATAAACCTAAGCACACATACAAAGAAGGCTCCCAAGGTGTTCCTGTATCTTGCAAAATCAATTACCTCCTTTTCTTGTAAACAATACACAGCACTTTCCACTGCTGAAAAAGCATGCAAGGGACAAGGTACTGTCTGGAAGATGTTTGGTGAGGGGCATCGTCTCTGCTGTCTTGGGACTGAGTTCTAACAGATGGGGGTCCAACTCCAGCAACCTTCTGGATATTTGAGATAATGATTGGTCAGTGATGGGAAGGTTGTATTAGTAAAGGGTTCCTCAGATACCCCTGCACTCCTTTTGAGTTTAGAAATGCACATGAGACTTCTGGCAAAATGAGAGCTGTTTCCATTTGCATGGGCAGTTTTTGACTGGTGCAGCTGTTCCAGCCAGAATTTTGATAAGCAAAATACTTTTCTTCTGCCCTGAGCAGGACCCGCCACCTGTGCTTTTCTTTTAAGGAACCGGGGAAGGCGCCACATTGGCACCCTTTGAAGGGGGGGGCTGAGTATTCGGTGACTTCAGAAACTGGCACCCTAGGCACTTATCTATAAGACCTCTTCCTAAATTTGGGCCTGGCTCCTCTCCTGTGGCATCTGCACAGCTTCCACTTCCTGATCCAGGGACCCTTATGGCAGTTTGTACCTGCCTTGTGCAGGCTGCAGAGACCCCCCCCCCCTCATCATTGTGCACAGCAGAGAAGTCAGTTGTGTGATGAGTGGGTCTCAGCAGACATCTGCCCAGAGATAAGTGCTAAATGTGACTGGTTCATGATCTCTCTGCACGTTCATTCAGTGTTTTAATATTTTTTTATTAGATAATAAAAGACGTTTGACTTTGCTTCAGTCTCCTCTTCCCTCATTCGTACTGATTGTTCTGGGTGGTGGACAAGCATTTAGGAGGATACAGAGGGCATTATGTAGCCTGTAGCACGCTGTCTGCACCGAGAAGGCTACAATCTGGCCCTCGTGGGTGCCATTGATGATCCTCTGCTGAGGAGCTGTCACGTCAGGCATATCTAGTGATTATACCCAGGAGGAGATGAGTGCTTTTAAAATATCAGTTTCCAGCCCTCTAGCTTAAGAGTTTAAAAAAAAAAAAAGTGGAAAACCGTCCGCTGACAGTATGCTTCTGGTCCTAATAGATTGGAGTGATCCGGCCACTGGTTTCTGTGCTGTGATCCATCTGAGGAACCAGGAGGGGTAGTTTTCAGTAACTTGCTGGGTAGACTGAACCATTTTGGTCTTTATCTGCTGTCATTAACTCTGATCCTAACACCGCCGACTGGTGTGGCTAGAGCTTGTGACTGCATGTAAGCACATATCATCTCTTCCACATCCCTGCAGCGCTCTCACGCATTCTGCATCCCCGCAGGTGTTCCCCATTCCGCACAGCTTTTCCTTGTCCCCATAAGTCTTTAATATCCCCACAGCTCTCCCACATTTCACCCATCTGCTTTTACCGTTGCTTTCTGCACATCTGTCCCACATATTTTGCTCACCTGTCTGGTACTCTGCATGTCTGTGCCACTCTCAAATGGTGTACACCAAGCCTGATTGGTACACAGCCACTTCACATCCTGCACACCTTTTCTCTCATCTTTAGCACACCTTTCCACATTCTGCACTTCTTGTATCTTGTTTTGTTCATCCGGCTAATGCTTCAGGCAGCATATCCAGACACATGCTTGCAGCTACCACAAAGGTGATTTAGTAATACCTGTGGAATTCACTGAAAACCTCTGCTTCAGCTTACATAATCTTTATACTGTATGTATAAAAGGCTTGTGTAAGTCTGTCTGTTGCTCACCAGGTGGCTCCCAGAACAGTGACGGGTGCACTGTGTGTGCAAAGCCCTGTTGCACACACACAGACATGCAGGCAGACAGACAAGCAGGCAAAGTGAAACACACAAGCTCCCCCAAACACATGCCCTCACGCAGGTGCGCATACACACACAGGTTATTATAGACCAGACTACCTGAGCAAAACCGGGCACCTTTTGCTAACTTTATAATATTTAATGATGTATTTGACAAACAGTCAATTAAAGAGTAGCACATGAGCACCATAAAAACATGTTGATGGGCTTACAACTGTGGGATATTAATATCTGGTTCCTAGTTGGGTTATTGTTCTCAACTAGCTTCCTGGTTTCAGATAAAGGACTGCTGTGTGATTCTATTTTTAGCGCAATAAGATATGGGCACTTTCAATAGCAAGACAGGAATCAGGAACTTCCCACTAATGTGTAACAGAGCCAAAGTTTTTTTTTTTCACTTCTAGAGTTAAAAGTGCAATTAGAGGGGGCTGCCACAGTTAACTACAGGTTCTCCGGTCTCGCGTTTTCTAAAAACTTCTCAAGTTTCATTTTTCAGTGTTTATGAAATATTTCAATGACTTTAAAAACTTCAAGCAGCGCTGGGTTTTGTTCGATAAAGATTTTTCCACAGGCACAGAATGGTAAAACGTGCTTTCTGAATAAGGCCCTAAGTTTGCAGATGTATAGCACTACACTTTATCTGATTTTAAAAATGCACTTACTGCAAACCCAGGAATGAGCCTGCAGGGGAGAAGCATTGCTTTGTGTGGATGGAAACAGCAGCCAATAAGAGAGCGCCTGCTGTGTAGGCAGCTTTCTGATTGGTTCCCATGGTTCGCTACCAAACCATATTGAGAAGGAGGAGCAGGCTGGAATATCCATTTCACACAACAAAACTGAATTGGGTCTGGATTTAGAGGATCATATACCATTTTAAAAAATGGTAAATACTTCTGCTTCTTATCAATTCTGTCATGCTAGAAGACTTATGCAGCTATGTACTGATACATGAGAGACAGTCACTATGAGGAAATGAAAAAGTTCAATTTTGAGCAATATAGTTCACTTTAGCTTATAATGTTTTCTTAGCATTGACAGGTTAATCCACACCAGTGGATTATGCACCTCTACCAGCAGATGGAGCTGGAGCAAAGCTGACGTCACGGTATATATACCCCTACACTGACATCAGCCCATCAGTATTCTCCGTCTCCAGCAGATGGTGGACGTGCATCTCCTTACTGGGGATTCTTTAAAAATAAATAAGAAATAAAAGGAGAAAAGAACAAGGAAATTAATTCACCCTGCTCTCTGTGGTGATATAGTATGGTCCCTTCCTCAGTCGAGTTTCCTGAGGTAATATTTGCAGATCCCTCCTTCAGTAGAGTGCCTCGGTCCAGTAGCTGGTTTTCCAGTGTGGACTTAGCGGTGGAGAGAGAAACAGCTGAGAGGCTAGTGGGTGCAGGAAGCAGAGTGCGTCAGTGAAGGCCTTTGCCCTCTCCCTCCGCAGCCAGAGACCAATTCTATACTCGGCTGGGAAGGGCTGAGCTCAAGTAAAGAGTAATTAAAAAAAATAAAAATTGAGGGTTTCCATTCTCCTTCTGGTCTCCGGGCCTTGGCGTGCTGATCCTGATGTCCATTCCCACCTCTGCGGAAGCATGGGGAGTCGTGGCAGCTTGGCAGGTTCAGCAGCCTTTTGGCTAGGCCCCACTCTCAGGCTTTGCTTAGATGCTGAGTGGTAGGCCGCGGCAGTGTTTGCGCGCTTTCTACGTGCAGGTCTGCCGCGAAACAATGATGTCAGATTGCGCTTGCGCACCCGGGTGTGCACTCAGGTAGGCACCTACATTTTGAGCATCCAAGGTATGCACTTATTGGACAGAGCTTGTTTTTGGGGGCCCTGTCCAGGTTTGCTTGTGCGAGCACACAATTCTCGGATGCTCTGGGAGCGTGCTACTAGCGGGTATTTACTTTTGTACTGCTTGCCATATTCGGGCATCTCAGCCTGGCATCCCCCCTAACTTGTGTCAGTGCTGCTTGGAGGCTCAGGGAGAGTTATCTCCAGCTGATTTTACTGAGCCCACCCTTCCCACTTTGATGTGGGAATGGGACCGGAAGGGTATCTGTCAGAGGTTTCACCTAGTTTTAGGGCTCCCCTAAGTGGTTTGCTAGCAGGGGAAGGCAACTCAGTTGGTGCAGGACCGATGCCCCCTGGTTTTGATATGGACCGCGGCGGCATTCGTGTGCTTTTCTACATGCAAGTCTGCCATGAAACAACTTGGTGGGTTGAGCAGCCTTTTGGCTAGGCCCCGCAGTCAGGTCTTGCACAGACACACATGGTATGCTTAAGAGTTCAGGATCACAGACTGCAGATCCCTGCATGCCTGGTGCCATGGGTAAGCATCGAAGTACATCTAGACCTGCTGTGAGTCACGCTGATAGCGACCCAGATAGCACGGATGGTAAAGGCTATCCTTTCTCCTTGGAGGATGGGAAATTCCTCCAGGGTTGGAGATGTATAGCACAGTGTTGCGTTTCTTTCATAGAGATGAGTTGTTGGCTCAGATCTTGTAGACACTGAAGATGCTGGGAGTGCTGGGTGCTGATTCCATGTCTGAGCCAAAGAAGAATCCCATTTAGATTCCTTGCATAAAGCATTATGGATGTTATTCAAGAACTGATTGATCTTGAATGGGGCGCTCTGGAAGCTAATTTTAAAAGAGGATGAGCCTTGGAAGCACTGTACCCCTGTGGAGAGATCACTTGCGCTTTCAAAAAGTGAATGAGCTGTGGTGTATGCCATCACCAAGTGGTCAACTATCCCTGTGGAAGGGGGAACAGCTTGAAGGAGGCACAGGATAGGAGAATTGAGGCTAACCTAAAGCAGGCCTTTGAGGTGGTACCAATGAATTGCAGATGATCTCTTGCCGCTCCCTGGTGACTCGCTCTTGCTTGCTTCTCTCTCAGGGAGTCAATGAGTCTGGTTTGAATTTCAGGGCAATGGCCTGTTGAACACCACCCTGAATGCGCCCGATCTCCCCTGATCTGGGAAGTTAAGCAGGGTTGAGCATCAGCTATGGCTGATGAATTAGTCGGCTGATACAATTTCAAAATCTAATCTTATGAAATTGTCTTTTAAAGGATCACTCTGGTTTGCAAGTGAATTGGAAAAACAAAATGGCCAATAAGCGGGGTGAATCCCAGGTTCCTCGGTTAGCAGAGGATTAAAAGGAGATGCCACATTTCTGCAGTGCGAGAGGTTGTGCTAGGGCTTTTCAAATGTTTTTGACTCCACAGAGGATAGGCCTCAGTCCTTCATCCCAAGCTGCCCAGATGGGAGCCTAGGCTCGAGTGGCGGTGTCCCTCCGACCCCCTCAATGAGGTGTGCTGACCCACCCCTGGGAACAGGAGATAGAGGGTCACCTATCTCTCCCTTTTACTGGAGGTGGGTTGAGATCACATCAGACCAGTGGGTCCTGGAGATGATAAGAAATTACTAGCTCTGGAGTTTCTCAGCGTTCCTCGGGACATTTTCATGGGTTCTCCCTGTGGCTCTCTGCAGAAGAGACAGGCAGTGGAGTGTACATTGGCAAGGCTGTGATCCCAGTGCCCATGTCACAAGAAAATATGGGCCGATATTCCATTTATTTCATTGTACCCAAAAAGGAGTGTTCCTTTTGCCCAATCCTGGATCTCAAGGGAGTCAACTGGCTTTTGCAAGTGACTCGTTCCTGCTTGGAAACCTTACACTCCTGATAATGACAATACAGTCGGGGGAATTTTCTTAAGTCTCTGGATTTGTCAGAGGCATGTCTGCATAGTCCCATTCAGCTGGTGCATCAAGAGTTTTCTGCATTTTGCTGTTTTGGGGTGACATTATCAGTTTTGAGTGCTACCCTTTGGTTTGGCCACCGCACGCAGAACTTTCTCTAAGGTCATGATGATGGTAGCGGCAGTATTGAAAAAGGATGGCATTCTGGTTCACCTGTACTTAGATTGGCTAGTTCGGGCCAAGAGCTATGAAAGAGAGTCTTCAGGTTGCGCACAAGGTGATCTCCTTGCTACAGCAACTAGGTTGGGTGGTGAACTTGGCAAGAGCAATTTGCAGATATCCCAGACACTGGAGTATCTCGGTGGTAGTTTTCGACATGAAGCAAGGGAAGGTGTTCATGCTGGAGTAGTAGTCTGTAGTAGTCGCACAGGTGCGACTACTACAGAAACAATATGCCTGATGGTGTGAGATGGCAGCCACCCTAGAGGTGGTTCTAGGGACAAGGGCACATATGCGTCCTCTTCAGCACAAACTATGGGCGTGTTGGAGTCCACATTCTCAGGACTACTCGATAAGGCTTCACTTACCAACGAAGATCGGGATCCAATTCCAGTGGTAGCTGCAAACAAATCATCTAACAAAGGGTGTTCCCCTACGAACACCTGACTGGCTAGTACTCACCATGGATGCGAGCCTCCAGTTTTTGGGGACTCACAGTCAGGAGTTGACAGCACAGGGGTGCTAGAGTACAGACGAGTCTCCCTGGAGCATCAATTGGCTGGAAGCCCATGCCGTTCGGTTGGCATGTTTGCAATTCGTTGCCGCTTGCAGGGTTGAGCGGTCCGAATGATATTGGTCAATGCAATGAAGGTGGCTTACATCAAACACTAGGGAGGAACCATGAGCCAGCAAGTGTCGCAGGAAATAGCCCAACTCATGGAATGGGCAGAGGTACATCTTCAGGTGATTTCAGCCTCACACATTGCAGGAAAAGACAATGTAAAAGCTGGCTTTCTTTCAGACAGAATCTGGACCCAGGTGAATTGGAATTGTCAAACGAAGCGCTCCAGCTCATAGTGGACTGCTGGGGCCTCCCATTTCTAGATTTGTTAGTGACATCACATAATTTGAAGGTTCCTCGTTTTTTTAGTCACAGGAGAGATATGAAGTTTTTAGGTATCGATGCTCCTGTGCAGGAGTGCTTGGAAGGTAAGCTTCTTTATGCCTTTTCCCCATGGCCCATGTGAAGCAGAATGATTCGGAAGATTGCGAGACACACGGGATTGGGGCTTCTGGTGGCACCAGATTGGCCCTGAAGGCCGTGGTATGCAATCTGTGGAGACTCCTGGGGGACTGTCCTCTCCAATTACCAGTACCACAGGGATATGCTATGGTGGGACCTATTCTTGAAAATCTGACTTGATTTTGACTTATGGTGTGACCCTTGAGAGGGCTTAGTTGCCTAAGTGTGGATAATCCACTGCTGCAATCTCTACCCTGCTTTGAGTGTGAAAGTTTTCCACTTCCTTAGCCTATGTTGGGGTTTGGCAAGTGTTGAGGCTTGGTGTGAGGAGTGAGGGGTTCATCCTCGTTCAGTTAAGATTCCGCTCAGTTTGGATTTTTTGCAGGATGGGTTGATTGAGGGCTTGGCCCTTAATTCTTGAAGGTACAGGTGGCAATTCTTGCCTGTTTCCAAGGCCACATGAATGGTGAACCCTTGTCGGCCCATCTGATTGTGTCCTGATTCTTGAAAGGGGTGAAGCTTCTTCCCTTGCGGTTTCCATTGCTCCTATAGAGCCTTAATCTGGTTCTGGATATTTTGGCGGGTCCTACTTTTTGGCCCTTGCATAGCCTTTGCTTGAGGTTACTTACTTGAGGATGGTGCTCTGCGCATAGAGTTTCTGAACTGTGAGCTCTATCTTGATGGGATCCTTTCCTGCAAGTGACTCTGGGGTTAGTCCAGCTGCAAACTCTTCCGTCTTTTTGCCGAAGGTAGTCTCAGATTTTCTCTTGACTCAATCGATTTCCCTGCTGGCCCTGGACAGGGAGAGAGATGTGGATGAATATCATCTGCTTCGGACCTTGGATGTCAAGTGGCATATCATGAGGTGTTTGGAGGTTTCTAAACCTCTCAGGAAGACAGACCGGCTGTTTATTCTCCATGGTGGGGGTAAACAGGGTGAGCCAGCATTGCGGGCTACAATAGCTGCTGGTTTAAGGAAGTTATCACGGGTGCATATGTGGATGCTAAGCAGCCATTTCCTTAGTTATTATATTTTCACCCTTGATAATACTGGCCTGTACATTTTTTACAGAATTTAGTTCTTCTTCAACTCTTACTAATGTAGCGCTATTGCTAGTGACCAACGGGTTTATATTTAATATCACATTTTGCATCTCTTTAATGTTCGTGTTTAAATTTGTAATATTAGTCTGTAGAGCTGTTATTGCTTGCCATAGCATTTCTAGGAAAACCTGTTTAGGGGGTGACAATGTAAATATAGGGGTTGAGGACAAAACATTATGCACAATATTTTCTTGTCTGTCAGAGTTCCCGATATGTGGGGAAGAAATAAGTTCTCCAGCAATCTTTGATCTTCTGTCGGGTTTCTTTAAATTTTCCCCGACATTATGCTCTCCCTCTGATGATGGACCAGCTGCTACATCAAGCACGCTCACAAGAGCTGGCTTTATACCCTGTGCCTCCTCAATTGGACTTTCTAGTAACATCGACTTCCGTATGTCTAGAAAGCCAGGTTCCATGGTATAGCCAGTAGTCAGAGGGGGAGTCGGTACTGTTGGTGCCCCAGGACTAAGAGTCACTTCGCCTAATAGAGGGGATATTTGCTCCTTATCTGCCTCCATAATAGGCCTCTCCGGGGTTTGAACTCCCGACGGTGAGTAAAAGCCAGTTATCATTGCTTGTGTGGGATTTGATCTGGCAGGTATTGAGGAGTCCTGCCTGACCTTTCCCTTGCGTTTAGTATGGGGCATTTTTCCAAAATAAAGTTTATCAATGAAACTAAAAATCTACTCACGCTTCTGTTAATCAACAAACTTATCCGGAATTAGAGGGGTAGGAGCCGGTTTCCACAGTCCTAGAGCGAAGTTCCTGGCGCCTTCTTCGCCTTCGCCGGCCTAAGCCGGACCAAGCCGTGCGCCCCTTATGGAGCGCGCGGCTTAGGCAGCGTGCGCCGACGGCGGCAGTGCGCCGTCTGTCGCTAGATTTTTATAGCAGCAGACGCGAACTGCTCACGTGACCGAGGGACCTCCTTCCGGGTCGGGGCAGCCGAGTCCCGCTGCTGTTCCAGGGATGAAAGGTTTTTAATAAGTCTCTCCCGGTGAGGGCAATGGTGACCCACTCCTCTCCGTTTGGCAGCTCCCAAATTCCAGCGTCTGCCGCTTGATTTTTATAGCAGCAGACGCGAACTGCTCACGTGACCGAGGGACCTCCTTCCGGGTCGGGGCAGCCGAGTCCCGCTGCTGTTCCAGGGATGAAAGGTTTTTAATAAGTCTCTCCCGGTGAGGGCAATGGTGACCCACTCCTCTCCGTTTGGCAGCTCCCCAGCAGCCATTTCCTGGTCAAGATACTGCTCATTCCACTAGGGCTCAGGCAGCGTCATGGGCAGAGATTAAATGGTTGTCTCCCGTCGAGATTTGCCGAGTTGCAATGTGATCTTTCTCACGCAACTTTTCCGGGCATTATCACCTGGATTTGTAAACCTGGAAAGACGCAGCCATGCGTGTGCGGTGTTGATTGGACCATGGGCAGCCTCCCGTCTTGTCCAGGAGTAGCTTTGCTACATCCCACTGGTATGGATTAACCTGTCTGAATGCTAAGAAAAGAGTAATTACTACTTACCTGATAATTTCCTTTTCTTTAATGAAGACAGGTTAATCTACCTTCTTGCCCTTGGCTGGTGCTATTGTCCTCCTGAGTAGCTGCGGTTCTGGGGATTACTGGTAAGTGTCAGAACCAGTTCTGGGGATTACTGGTAAGTGTCAGAACCAGTCCCTAGAATAGTAATAATACACTCCTTGTCTGACCTCAGTGTTTTTTCTGTTAACTGAGTGTTTGAGCGGTTGTCTTTAATAGTTATGAACATATATTGTTTAGTTGTCCACAGTTGGCTTTTGCAGAAAATAACTGCGGGCTGATGTCGGTTGGTGCAGGGGTATATATACCGTGACGTCAGCTTTGCTCCATCTCTATCTGCTGGTAGAGATGCATCACCCACTGTTGTGGATTAACCTGTCTTCATTAAAGAAAAGGAAATTATTAGGTAAGTAATAATTTCTCCTATTTTCCTGATTTATGTCATGCTTGCTATGAACAATAAGAAATGGGCCCGAGGTCAGTGATTGTGCAGTTTAGAAACTAGCAATTAATAACTTGTCCGAAATGTATCACAGCTGTGCAGAAAGGATTTAACATCAGGTTTCTGGGAAAGGATGATAACAGGAAGAGCTTATAAGTCATTAGACATAAATATATGATATCAGGTAGGACTTATATGTCTCTATGTATTCTTTGTTTTTAAATTGCTAAGTAGTAGACATTATGTGCTCTATATCTGTTATTTGTTTATTGAATTATTAGATGCTATGTGCACTGTTTTTAAATACCAGAATCTGATTTATAATCCCTTTTTTGTAAACTATTAAAAAGTATAAATCGGGTGAAAATTGTGAGCTTAGGAGGGAGGGCTTTTTTAGAACTCTGGTGAGGCTTGTTCATGTCAGAAATTCTCATTTGTAAATATTAAATTTGGAGACTACCCACTGAGAGCCTTTTCGAAAGTGTGGGTTCCTAAGAAGAATTTTTTTCGTATGTAAATATTACATGTCAATTAAACTTGGTAGATTTGTACTGCAGCAGATTCATTTTAATCTATTTTAATTTTGTGGAGAGAATCACCAGGGCCTTTAGAAAATTAGAGAAAATATTTAAAAAAAAAAAAAAAAATCTCCACACCTGCTCTGGAGTTTATAATTAGTCAAGATACTCAGACAAGGCAAAAGAAAGACTTCAGGAAATGTATTTGTTAAAGTAAGCGTGGTTAAAATGAAGACTGTGAACAAAGCGAGCCAGGGTTTAAGATTTTGAAAAAGTTATTAATTCCTGCTGATTTCCAAATGGTTGTGCACGCTATCATTTTCCCCATGATTGACTATTGCAGTAGCTTATATTTAGGAATACCTGCCTCTGTACTATAACCTCTGCAGCTTCTTCTCAATTCTGCAGCTCGTCTTCTTACTGGTACTAAACGTAATCAGCACATCACTCCAGTTTTAATGGATTTAAATTGCTTGTCCATTAAACAATGTATTGCCTTTAAAGTCAGTATGCTTACTGCCAAACTGCTGAATCCAAATGCCTGCTCTTGGGCAAATGCTTTATTAAAAGTGCTTCGTTCGTCTCAGCGGGGCTTGTTAGACATCCCTTCAGTTAAACTTGCTCATCTTTCTTCCACTGGAGACTCAGCTTTTTCTGTAGTGGCCCCAAAAATATGGAACTTTCTACCAATTGAATTGAGACTGAATCCTTGCAGCAAGCTGTTTAAGATGATGCTCAAGAGTTTGTTTTTCCGCAACAGGCCTTCTAGAAGATTTTTTATTACTTTCTTATAGGCATTTGATACAGATGACTTTTAAATTAATTTAACTGTTTTTATATATGTTTATTGTAGTTGTTTTAACTATTTTTATTTGTTGTCATTATTTCATTTATGAAAATAATTATTTTATGTATGTTTTATCTTGTACATTGCTTCAGCTTTTCAGTGCAAGGCGATTAATAAATTCATTCAAATTCAAATTTAAAAGCAGTCTCAACAAGGTGGGCTTTTAGGCATGATTTGAATATGGCCAGGCAGGAGGCAGGACACGCCTACTCAAGAAGTCTATTTCAGGCACACAGTGCAGCAAGGTGGAAAGCGTGGTGTTGGGAGCTGGATATGAAGGAGAAGGGCACAGATAACAGTGGTTTGCCTGATGAATAGAGATCACAAGGAAGAGTTATGAGATCTTGATAGGTAGTTCTTCCCTCCCACCAGCAGGACCTCTCTAGGCTTTGGGGACCAGCCAGTCAGTCCTTGCAGTTCCTTGGCCCACACTTCCTGCTGGTGGCCATCTTGTTTCCGGTCTGGACTACTTAAAACTTTGGTTTTTCAAAATAATTTTCCTAGTATTCCATGGGGAAAAGGAAAGGGAAGGTTTGTACATTCCCTGAAGTACCTGCACTGATGATAGGCCCCATGGATGAACATTGCTCTGGGATGACATTGCTGGAGATTCCAGCTGCAGTGGGGGGGTCCCTGCTGGCACTCCCTGGCTTTGAAGTTTCATTCTTTCTGGAGATGCGTGAGGCTCTTTTGCAGCTGGAGCTGCAAGTGCTGGAGCTGGAAGGAGTGGTTCTAACCCTGGCATGGGATGATCATGTCACCAGTCAACAAGAGATGGTGGTGCTGGTATGTCTGTTGGATCAGAGTCCTGATCCAGTTCAGGTGAGTGTCCATTGTGTGGAGGAAAATCAGGAGACCTCTACCATCATGAGGGGTCGTGAGGATTCATTCATTCCATTGGGAATGTCTTTTACTGCTATTACTACTCAGAAGCAGTTACAGCCAGCAGTGGCTTCAGGGTATGTCTTCATTAAACCTGCTGAGATCACATTAAAGGTTATATGGGAGGCAATAGCTAAACTTTCCTTGCAGCTTGGACAGTTTGTCACCAAATAGTAAGATTTTTTCTTCTGAGTTTTTAAAATGTAATAGTTGCACGGCAAGTTGTGATTGTGAAATATAGTATGGAGACTATTCAAGATTCAGTTTCTTCTAAATAAAAAGGTTATTCGTGGCTACAGAATACGATGGAGCTTCTCGAGAATTCCATACAGCATAGGAGTATTAGACATAAATTTTCCAAGGAAGAAGTTTGTATCCCCTTTGGAGATGTTGAGGAAATATCTTATAGAAGTATTGCAGGTTCCTGAAACATCTGTACCTCCCCACAGGTGCCAGGGCTGGGGCATACTATCTGTTCCCCCTTTAAAAAAGAGCCTATAGCTGCTGATCATATTGATCAAGCTTTTATTGAGGTATTGAACTTAATCTCCTTTTTTGGAAAAATCTACACAGACGTGACCCCTGCTGCTCTCATAATAACTCCGGTAATAGAATCAGATACAGATGATATGTTTAAGCTTTTCTTCGTAAATTAAGAGTTTCCTTTTATAATTTAAATGAATTTATGTATCCAGATGTAGCAAAAGGTTCACACTCCAAGTGGAGCACATTTTTGTTAATGAGACCTGCTGTGCTACAAGTTACACTGGTTAAATTTCCCTTGTAAATGTGTGCTAAAAATTTGGGGTGTAAAGTATTTTTTTCATGATCCGTCTCAATTTTCCAAATTTATTCTCTGATGGGGCTCCCTTGATTTTTATCAGCCAGAAGCTACCTTGTTTCATGGAGATTGACACGCAATAGTAAAGGAAGGCAAGTTTTGCTATTGTGAGCTTATATTTTTGTTTGTATAATGTATATTGTTATATTTTTGGGGGTATTTTTTTTACTTCTCCGCTTCAGTTGTTGACTGAGTGGGTACAAGATATGGTTGTTTGTACCTTGTGTTTTTCTCAGCAATAAGTTTTTGGATGTACTGATAAAAATCGATTTAAAACCTGCACATTGCTCTAATCACTAAGCCATTTTCCCTGTGTGAAGAATAGTAATGCTGTTCTAGGGCTTGGATAATATTTTCATTGATGCCTTTTCATACATAGGGTTGTTGCTGTTTGAATGCTGGGTGTTAGTGCTGTTTTTGTATGGTAGGCTGCGTTTGCTCTTCCATTAGAATAATCCTGTAAAAACATGTATTTGAACATATAAGCATGATTTCCCTTTTAACTGTGCATAGTGGTACACGCTTTTAGGGTGGGCAGTTTTCAAAAAGCTTTTTTACTTGGGTAAAGCACTATTTGCACTGGACTCGGATCTCTGGACCTTACCCCAGTCACATGGCTGGGGCAAGGTGAGGTCGGCGCCATTTTGCAAAATGGTGCCAACTGGGAAGGGTGCGAGGGTGCATCCATCCTTGATGCAGGATCCATGATAAGCTAAGGGGGTCTCTGGAGGGGGGCTTGGGTATCAGGGAGGCCAGGAGAGGAGTGCTGCAGCCATGTGCATACTATAAATTTTATTTTTATTTTGGGGGAGTCGGGGCCACCTCGAACAGCAGCCCCAGGTTGAAACGGATCAGCAATAACTCCTGCTCAACCTCCCCATGTCGCTGTGGGTTTTTTTTCTTGTCGCTTTAAATGTGCGACAGGAGCCTCAGGACCTATGTTAGGATCACAGGCCTCCCACCACACATTTAATTCTAAACAAGAAGGTATTGTAATTTTATTGTGGCTGATCACCTCAGTTGGCCACAATAAAATATTTGCATCAGATTGCCTAGTAATGACCTTCTTTGCATGCATTTGCATTTAGTCATGCATGCAAATCACATGCAAAGTAGGTTGTTGTAAGAGGGGAGGGGTCATGCAAAATATCGCATATATCATGTTAAATTGCTGCGATAGTGCACTATCACAGTGATATACATGATATAACGCGCACTAGAGCCTATTATCATGCCATAAGGCCCTAACACAATTTGATGAATGACCCTATTAGCTGGATAAGTAGCAATATTCAAACTTATCCGGTTAACTTATCTAGCTAACTTTAAACTTATCTGGGTCTATTCAGTGGCACGACTGCACTACTGAATATCCCCACTAAATTAGCTAGATACTTACAGGGTCATTTACCAAATTGCATTATGGCGTTTTCGCATGCGTTAAGCACCATAACACATGGTGCGATGCAAATATTTAAAAGGGGAGGGATTGGGGAGGAGACAGGGGCAGGATTTCTGGTATCATGGAGGGTATCATGGAGGGGTCATGCAAAATATCGCATATATCATGTTATATTGCTGCGATAGTGGGGTAGACAGGATTTCTGGTATCATGGAGGGTATCATGGAGGGGTCATGCAAAATATCGCATATATCATGTTATATTGCTGCGATAATGCACAATCACAGTGATATACATGATATAATGCACACTAGAGTGATATCGCACAGTTTTAACACCAAAAATAACTACACCTTTTTCAATTGCGTTAAGCTGTGCAATATCATGCGTTATGCCCATAACGCAATTTGCAATTTTTTCGCAAATTCCATTTTGGGAATTTTTAGGCTGGGGAAGGGCCTGAGATGTGGGAGGAGAGTGGGGGAAGGGCCTGGGATGGGGGGGGGGGGGGGGGAAAGGGGGAGAGAGAGAGAGCGCACTATAGTAAGCAGCTATTTATACTACTATAGGAGGCCCACCTAGTAACTCGAGGTGAGAATTAGGTAGTACTGTAGGGGTTAGGGGCTACTTTTATATGCAGAGTGAGATGTACGAACAGAACTGTACACTCTTGTGGAGATTTGATGTCCTTTGGAGTGAAGAAACTCACACAATGATGAGATTTGTATACCCATCCTACAATGAATTCAAGCTACCAATGGAGGCCTCGCCAAATGCAGGGAGGGTAGAAATTAAAAAATGCAAACATTTATTTAATGCTGGGCCTGCACATCCCACACATCCTACAATTCAAGCTACCAATATTCTCTCGACCTAGCTTGATGTCACCCAGGTAGAGAGTCCATCAAGCTAGGTTGAGAGAACATTGCTAGACTAACCCTGGTTAGGTCAACAAGGAGCTTGTCTGGTCCTGTTTCTGCTACTGTCTGCTGTCCCCATTCTGTATGTAACCCCCTTTTCCTTAGTGTCACCTTTAGGTCCTGCAGGGATGGTGAGTTACACTGCTGCAGCCCCGGAACAGTTAAAGTCCTCCAGGGATTGCCAGTGGGGACTAGACTGAATCTGGGAGGCCCAGGGGAAGACTAACTAATAGCCACACCGGTGATGGTTCCAAAATGAATTTTATTTGTGAATCGAAATGACAGAGAGCAGAGAAAAATAGTAAAATCTTGAATAGAATAGCTGGGTACAGTCCAATAGGAAATACAATAGATCCAGTAATTTTTAACTCTTCTCTGAGCAGAATGAATCCTACTTACTCAGCACTTCAGCCCCAAGGCCTTCGGGGCAACATAAAGTTCAATAGTATTGGAGCTTTCCCAGTCAAGGATTTTATCCCTTTCCTTAATAGGGGGTTCTCCTTCTGGTAGGCCATAACTTTTCCTCAGCTTGGATGCCTCACAAGCCCTGTCTCTTCTCAGGGCCTCACAAGACAATAACCAACAGATGCCTGGGGCGTCTTATATAGATTCTCAATAACCCCTACCCATTCCCCATGGAGGGAATGCACCTCCTACATTACTTATCCTTTATAGCACCAAACTCTTGCATCTCTCTCTACTTCCCTCCCCTAAATAGGAAGGAGAATTGCAAAGCACTCAGCCCTGCAGTTTGCATAAGCTCCGCACTAGCAGAGCTGTCTGTTCTCTAACTGGTCTCTAAGAGAGTAGGAACACTCTAAAACACTTTCCTCACTTGCCCTGGAGAGCTGGATCCCCCCAGAACCTCTAGCACACTACTTGGTGACCCTAGTCAGGGTTACATGTGCATCATCATCCTGCTGTGCCATAACAAGAGTTACAGAAACAGAATTAAATTAAAATCACCTGGTGACAAAGCTCTAGGGACCCGATAAACTAAACTAAGCTTTTTTTCCATAGACACAGAATGGGAGAAAAGTCTTAATAAATCAGGTCCTAAATTAGCAAAATAGGGTCACTGTGGGATAATTGGCACCTCTCCTCTTCTAAATACTAACCCCTTCTGGCAGGAACAGGTGATTGAGGGAGAAGAGGAAAGATGGGAGGATCCTGGTTTGGTCTGAAACACAGAAAAGTGACAGCAGAAAAAGACCATTACAACCATCCACTCCAACTATACTGCTTTATAATCCTTACTACTCCCTCAGTGATCCTCTGTGCTTGTCCTATGCCCTTTTCAATTCAGATACTGTCCTTGTCTCCACCTCCTCCACGGGGAGACTGTTCCATGCTTCCACTACCCTTTCTTTAACAAAATATTTTCTTAGATTAGTCCTGAGTCTAACCTCTTTCACCCTCATCCCATGGTGTGCCAAGATTTAAATCAGGGGTAGACAGCTCTGGTCCTTGATTGCCACAAGCCGTTCTGCACACTGATTTGCCAGATTCCTTTCATACAACTCTGAATATTCATTTTGACATTAATTTTCAATTAAAATATTCAAGAGTTATTTATTTCTAAAAATATGATAAAAACTGATATTTATTTATGTATCAAATGTATAACCTGCTGATCCACAAATCTCAGCAGGGAACAAATAAACATATATAATGTCATATTCATATAAAATGTCATTTCCATGTATACACAAAAGACACACAAGCAATATAAAAAGTCTTGCCTAATACAGCACTCATCTAATCCAAGGCCCATAACAACCAACCCAGCCTCCCAACCTGTAGGCTCCAACAATAAACTACTAACAAGCAAAAGCTAAAAAGAAAAGATGTTTTCAATTGTTTCCTAAACCTCAATAAGTCGTCTTCTCTTTTTAGGAATTCAGGGAGTTCATGTCAGAGACTCGGCCCTGCCAACCAAAAGATGAGTTCCCATGATTCCTTTAATTTTATTGCCCTGTGTGACAGTGCCTCCAATAGATATTTCATGGATGACTGTAGATTTCGGGGGGAGTCAATGTACCATTTTTTTCAGAAAAACAGTGAGGAATAGCTTTAAATATTAAAACCAGAATTTTATACCTAATGTGCCAGTATATTGGTAACCAATGAAGGTTAACCAATACAGGAAAAATATGGTCACACAAGGAGCATTCAGAACATAAGAAATGCCATAGTGGCTCACACCAAGGGTCCATCAAGCCCAGTATCCTGTTTCCCACAGTGTCCAATTCAAGTCGCAAGTACCTAAACATTAAATAAATCTCACGCTTCTTTTGCTTATTAATTACCATAATAGCAGTTTATGGATTATTCCTCTAGGAATTTATCCAAATCTTTTTTAAACCCAGTTACAGTAGCTGCTGTAAGCACATCCTCTGGCAATGAATTCTATAGCTTAACTATGCACTGAGTGAAAAAGAATTTTCTTCAATTTGTTTTAAATGAGCTACTTGCTAACTTCATGAAGTGCCCCCTGGTCCTTCTATTATCTGAGAGAGTAAATAACTGATTTACATTAACTTGTTCAAGTCCTTTCATGATTTTCTAGACTCCTGTCATATGCCCTGAATTTTGAATTAATTGTAATGCTTTCACAGTAGACATGGGAAGGCCCAGAAATACAGAACTGCAATAATCTAATGAAGAGTAAATTAATCTCTGAGTCACTAAATGAAGATCTGCAAACTGTAAGACCTGTTTTAAGGACTGTAGAAGCCGAAGCTTGAAAAACAAACTCTGAATCAAAGATTGGACATGAGATCGAAGGGACAGGGCAGAATCTACCACAATCCCTACGTCCTTAGCTTCTGATTTAATAGAAATTGAAACCCCATCAAGAACACACAGAGGGAGCATTCATTGTTTTGCAGCAAAAAAGAAACAACATCTCTGTTTTGTTCACATTCAGAAATAGTTTGCTATTGGAGAGCCAGCTATGAATTACCAACACACACCTAGAAAGCGAATTCAAGGCAAAATCAAAAGATGTGACAACAGCTCACACAAGTAAATTCTAAATAGCAAAAGAGAAAGCACAGACCCTTGCGCAACCCCATGTGGACAAAGGGACTGCGCTTGAGCTGGCATCGCTTAGAATAACCTTATAGAAATAGGTTGTCAAAAATGAAGAAAACCATGATAAAACAGTCAATGAAATACCAATGGCCTCAAGTCTATTCAGCAAGATCTGATGATCTAAGGTGTTAAACTCCAATGATAGATCTAAAAAACCAATAGATATTGGACCCCAGAATCAAAACCCTGTCAAACATAGAAATAAGAAGGGTTTCCCTACCATGTTGTGTTTGAAACCAAATTGGGAATAATGTAATATACCATTAAATAAAAGAAATTCCTGTAACTCTTCCAATACTACGTTCTCAGTCACCTTGGTCAAAAACAAAAGGGAGGAGACTCGTCAATAATTATTCAAGCTGGATGAATTCAGATTTGTTTTTTTCAAAATAGGACGCACTGTGGTTGATTTTAGCTTAGATGGTAATATCTCTTGGATTAAATAGGCATAAACCTCATCTTTGACAAAATCTCCTAACTGCAGCACTTTCATCAAGGCCATTGAACGTTGATTCAAGACACAAAAATTATCTTTCAACTGCCCTGTGATGGAACAAATCTTTGAATCAGATGGGAGGTTAAAATCACTCCATAAATTAAATAAATTAAATAAATTAAATAAATTAAATTAAATAAAGAGTTCTGCCACTCTTCATTCAAAAAAAAACTTAAAACCTGGCTCTTTAGCCAAGCTTTTCCAGGACCATGATCATCATTTTTTCCCCTCCAACCAGCAAGAACATATCTTCTTCACAAACCCCCATTTTCCATACCACTACCTACTTCGGTATCTAATCTCTTGCTGCAGGACACTTGAGACTTTCTCACTTATACGTTATAATTTTTATGCTCAATAAGACCTGTCAACTTAATTGTTTGTCTTTTTTTTTTTTTTTTTTCTCCTTTATCTTTTGGTCATCAATGTTACAACGTTATTGTTAAATTTTGAACTTATGTACACTGTTCCAAGTTTCATAACCTTGTTCTATGTAATGCCTTTTGGCAATTTTCATGTTCTGTTTCAATGTAAACCGATGTGATCTTTATTTCATATAGGAACACCGGTATATAAAAATCTAAAAATAAATAAAAATAAATAAATTAGCCCTTACCTGACCTACAAAGGACTGTAGGGCTTAACTTCTAGGCCCTCCATCAGATGACAATTTTATCCCTAAAAAAATACTGCAAAACATTCACATTCTATTACCGAAGGCTCCAGTTTGCTACTGGTTGGCATTTTAACTAAAGAATTTACTATATGAAATAATTCTCTTGGTCAAGAGGGTACCAAAACAATACATTTAGAAAAATACTCTCTTTTAACCTGGACTTTTGGCAAGTCTTGTGGGGGGTCAGGAGGCCCCCCCAAGCTGGCCAAAAGTCCCTGGGGGTCCAGCGGGGGTCCGGGAGCGATCTCCTGCACTCGTGACGTCGGGTGACAGGAACCAAAATGGCGCCGGCGCTACCTTTGCCTGTCATATGGTAAGGGCAAAGGGCCACCGGCGCCATTTCTATTAACGCAGCCATGGCCCGAGAGCGGGAGATCGTGCCGGGACACCCCCACTGGACCCCAGGTAATTTAAAACATTTTGGGGGGGGGGGGGGTTTAGGGTTGATTTGGTGTGCCGGTTTTCCCGCCCTCGCCCCCTCCCGCGCCAGGAGCCCCCCACTGGACCCCAGGTAATTTAAAACATTTGGGGGGGGGGGTTTGGGAGGGTGGGGGATTTGTTTTAAAGTGTCGGGGTGGGTTTTAGGGTTGTTTTGGTGTGCCGGTTTTCCCGCCCTCCCCCGATTTACGATTTTTAACGATTTAAAAAAACAAAACAAAACCCATGACTATCAGATTTCCCTCCCCCCCCCAGCCAAAATCGATCGTTAAGACGATCGATCACACGATTCACATCCCTAGTAAACGACATCCCTACTTATTCTATTGTAGTTTCGAAAAAAAAATTAATATTCTGGTAATCTAAGTTCTTTTTCCCCACATAAAGACAAAATTATAAAAGGAGAAGAGAAAAATGTCCCTCACTCCCTTCCTGTTCGTCGCTAATACAACCCCTATTAGGAAAATAGAACAGGCCAGGCTGCGATAGATCCCGACACGGAAACTACACACTAGCTACACACCTCAGTCATATATGCAGAACCTCACTAAATAAAAAACCTAAATAAAGTGACCATAAAAAAGAAACATGCAGACAAAAACTGACCTGGAAACTGCAACAAGCCAAACTGTGAATGCAGTGCAGAAACTGCCTCATAAAACATTAAACAACACAATTAAGAAATATAAAATATCAAACATAAAAACCAGACTAATAAAAAGAATATTTACAACAGCTGACAAATAGAATAACATCAAATAATTTAAAACTCATACCCCAATTTTTAAAAATTTTCCAAATACCAATAAAATATTTCAAAACAGCAAAACATCAAACAACATCCAATAATTAAAACTTATAAGGATTAAAAAAACTGTACTCCATACCTGATAACTTTTGATTTCCAATCACCCTGAGATTGTCATAAATTAGTTGGGGTGAAGGAGGGGCACACAAGCTTTCTTCTTTCTCTCTCTCACATACAAACACTCGATCTTTCTCTCTCTCTCCTGCATGAAATCACACACATAGACTCTCTTTCTCCCAGTCACACAAATGCTCACTCTCTTCCATATGCAATCATGCATACACTCTCTCTGTCCCGTGTGCAATCATACACACACACGCTCTCTTTCTCTCCTACATACAAATACACACACATGCTCTTTTTCTCCTGCTTGCAATCAAACACACACTCTTTCAGTCTCACATGCAATTGCACACACACTCTCTCTTGCATACAATCACACACATGCTCTCTTTCCCACACGCAATCACACACACATGCTCTCCCTCCCTCCCACATGCAGTCGCATGCTCTCTCCCTTCCACATGAAATCACATGCTTTCTCTTCCACCTGTAATCAGACACTCTCTCTCCAATGTTGTCTTTCTCTCACTGCACTTCTCACTCTCCTGTGCCCACATCCGTCACTCTCTCTGTGTGCACATCACTCTCTCTGCTGCTCTCTTCACTCTCATGGTGCACATCACTCTCTCCTGTGCCCATGTCACTCTCCCTGACTCTTGCTGTTCTCTTCATGCTCCTGATACCCACATCTGCCAGTCGCCCTGTGGGCACATCACTCTCTCGCTGCTTTCACTTTCCTGTGCCCACATCCATCGTTCTGTGCTCACATTTGCACTCCCCCTGTGTGCACATCACTCTCCCTGCACCCACATTTTTTTATTCTTATTTATTATCAGAGGGCTGGCAGAGCCACCTGAATCATTGGAAACAGGGATCAGGTAAGACTAAATATTTTCCTTATGGATTCCTTAGAGATTCTTTCTGGAATGAAGGTGATCTCTTGTCCTCTGCTTTATACTTCTGCATGCACCAGATGCCCTGAGTGTAGCACTACCCTGTGGTCCCCGTCTCACTGCTGGCACACTGTCATCGAGCCTCATTACCGCCACCCAGACCAAATTCCCAAGAAAACACAAAGGAAGAAAGAAACATAAACTGACACTTTCATTCCTAACTAAAAGCAGACATTTAGTACCTGGCTGATGATGATCATTACAAAAACAGTGACAGAATCTGCGTAGACAGCGAGTGAAAATTTGTACATTCTTACATTCTGCAGCTTCCAGTCCAATTGTCCAATGCAAATTACATCATGAAATAATTTACACTTTTCTTCATGGCTTACTTCAGTGCAACACTCTAGTTACAAATGAAAAGTGAGAGGGCATCTCTTCTACTCACCGTCAGTGTCCTCGGCTCGTCCATCCTCCATGGCACAAGAGGTTTCACCAGGGCATCCCGCCAGCAGCACCAGGGCAGCACATTCACAAGGGAATGTAATGCCCTGCCCCTCTCTCCCATCCCAGAGGATGCAGGCAGGAGGGGCGAAGCTGGCAAATTATCAGGAAAGTATAAAAAGCCTGACTCAGAGTTGGCAACTCTGAGTCAGGAGGCAGCGATCCTTCCATCCAGCAGATCCTGCAATGCCCACATCTACCAGTACTCACCTCCAAACTCTGCTTCCCCTCTCAGTTCTATTCAGTTTTCCTCAGCAGGTTTCTGGCAAAAGCCAGAAAGATGCTTGACTGCGTAGGGAGAAGAATAGTCAGCAGAAGAAGGGAGGTGATATTGCCCCTGTTTAGGTCTCTGGTGAGACTTCATTTGGAATATTGTGTACAATTCTGAAATCCACACCTTGAAAATGATATAAACCACCAGTCCAGAGGGTATATTGGGACAGATCTAAACACATACACTATAGAGGACAAGTTGGATATGGGATAAATGATAGAGAAATGTAAATACCTCCAAGGTTTCCATGCACAGGGGCAAGCCTCTTTCAGTAGAAAGGAGGCTCTAGTACAGGGGTTGGCAACCCATGGCATGCAAGGACATTTTTAGTGGCACGTCAGCAGCAGCGCAGCAGGCACTGAATAGCAGATGAGTGGAGACACTGACCACCGCCATTACCACTGCTGATTAACGCACACAGCCCTACTAAGCCTCATAAGTGTCCTACAGGTCTTGGCAATACACACCCCACAACCCCTGCACTTGCATCAGGAGTGGCGTTTAAACCAAACGTCTTCCTGCTGCCATGAGGCCAGTCTCGCAGCTGTTATCGTGAGACCAGCCCAGTGGCAGCAGGAGATGACGTTTGGTTAAACGCAACTCCTGCTGCCATGCACCCCATGATCCAGCAGGCAACCATCATTGCAGAGAGAGGATCTAGGGGCCACCAGCGGATCTCATCTTACTGATGGCTGAAGATTAAGAGGCCCTGCAGATTGCCGTGGAGCCCATCCTGCTGTCACGGAAGAGAGAGAGAACACCCAGCAACCTCCAGTGGACCCCCATCCCACTGGTAGCTGAAGAAGAGGCCCAGGCCCTGAGAGTGTATGGGTGAGCCTGTGGGTGGGTGTGTGAGCCTGTGCGAGTATGTTGAGAGCCAGTGTGGGTGGTAGGTATTGGATTGCGTGTAAAACAAAAAAAATTAGGCTAGTCAGAGGAGTTTTAAAGGTCGGAACAACAGGATAAAAGGGAGGCTAATTAACTAGGGAGGTTAGGAAGTCCTATCCTTTACCTGGGCGAACTGGGAACAAACTGGGGAAACTGATAATTGCATCAGATTGTGTGTCTACTAAAATCCCGCACTTACACGGTAAAGGAGGCATTTGCATGCACATGCATGTGTCCATTAAAATTGTGCATACTTGCGTGAATACAGCCTATTTTATATCATGCATGCATATACGCACATATGTTATAAAATGGCTGCGTCCTTTGGTGGCTATTTTTTTTTAGGTGCACACTAAGCTAAGAAAACCACATGAAATTTTGTGGTTTTCCTATTGGTTTTATGCTTCCCGAAGTGCAACAAAATAGGAAATATCGTCTTTATTTCCTATTTCATTGCAAACGATTGCACATCTCTAATTATTTGTATTTGTCTTTATTGAACGACCTCATCTTCTCAGAGTGAACGTGTAGCTGTCTTTCTTTGTCTATGTAAATGTACACTCTTTTTTGAACCTCTGTCCTGTGATTTGGTCTGGCTAGACTGTAAGCTGCGATGCATGTATACTTAGTTCAACATCTTTGTAGCTGGTCCTTGTATTTTGATGCAATAAACCAAATATTCTTTTGTAGTGCCTTAGCACCAAAGCAGGTCCCGTGGAATGGCAGGAGCAATGCTTATGCCTCTGTCCCTGTTCCAGCTGTTTTTCCTTCTCTCTGCTTTCTTTCTCTCTTTTCTCTGCTACTTTCTTTCTCAGCTGTCCTTCTCCAGCCTGCCTCCATCAGCTGCTGCTTTGCCTCTTCCCAACCCACTGCAGCCAGACCCTTTTTTCTGTCCTAGGATACCCATCCTTTGCTTATGATGTCTGAGAAAATAGTGCTCAGGAGTCCTCGGGGCTAACATTTATAATTACATAAAATTTTCCTTTTCCCGCTGCTTACAATAGCCAGCAGGAATGATAATTTTTGGTATTGTCTAAATCAGTGGTTCTCTACCGGTGTGTGGCCACACTTCCCGGTCCCCTGCTGACCCAGCTGCTCCCCCTACCCGAGCAAGATAGTTCCTCCACCCGTGCTTAAAATGCTGAAAGCCCGGGCGGAACGCAGCAGGAGAGCTGGAGTCAGCGGCACCGGCATGCTCACTTCTTCCCGCCCCCTTCCACGGCCTGGAAGAGGAAGTGGTGATCAGCGGGTGCGTGCGTGGGAAGAAGAGACCATGCTAGTGCAGGCAGCGTCGGCCCGAAGAAAAGAGAGGCGCAGCTCAAGGAATGAGCAGTGCAGCTCGGAGAAAAACGAAGAACGTCGTCAACACCCACGGCCGATGGGACTCCTTGCTCCACGAGAGCTGAAAATGAAGTAGGTTGCTGCTGCCTTTAGGGTTAGAAGTGGAGGAGGCTGCTGCTGCCACTAGTTCGGGGGAGGGGGGAGAGTGAGTGAATGAGCAAGCATGTGTGTTTGAGATTGAGATAGCATGTATGTGAATGATTGAGAGCTTGTACATGTGAAAGAGAGTATGTGTGTGATTGAGAGCTGGTTTAGGTGAGGGAGCATGTGAGTATGTGATTGAGAGCCTGTGTGTAAATGAGAGAAAGAGAGAGCATGTGTGTGATTGAGAGCTGGTTTAGGTGAGGGAGCATGTGAGTATGTGATTGAGAGCCTGTGTGTAAATGAGAGAAAGAGAGAGAGCATGTTTGTAAGCATGTGAATGAGAGTCTATGTGTGAGAGAAAAGGACAGCATGTATGTGTGTGATTGAAAGCCTGTATGTGTAAGCCTGAAAAAATAGACAGCATGTGTGTAAATGTGTAATTAAGAGCCTATATAAGTGAGAGAGAAAAAGCATGTGTATATGTGAGCGATTGTGAGCCAGTGAGAGAGAGAGAGGAGAAAGTTCCAAGCAAACCACTCCTCCTCCTGCTAATTCAAAACAATCTCAGGGCACCTGGATATCAAACGTTCCCAGGTATGCAGAGCAAAACATTTTTTTGTATCCTTATTATTTTTCATTACTGGGTCTTTGTGTCTGCTATTTTGAAATATTTTATTGGTATCTAGAAATTTTTTATATGAGTTTTTAATTATTGGATATTCCATTCATCTGCTGTTTTGAAATCTGTTCTTTTTGTTGGTATAGTTTTACTGCTATTGATTTTATATTTCTTGATTTGTTTTATAAGGACTGCTGATGTTTCTTTTTTCTCGTTTGTTTCACTGCATACAGAGACTCTGGCTTGTTGAGGTTTCCAATTCCGTTTTTGTCTGCATGCTTCTAGTTATGCGTTTTGGTCTCTTTATTCTTTGTTAGGTGAGGGTCAGCACATGTGATTCAGATGAGGTTCTCTGCTGGTGTGTAGTTTCTGGGTAGGGCTCTATAGCAGCCTGACTTGGTCCATTTTCCTAATAGGAGATATATTGGTGTCTTAAGGCCTGGTGCAATATTTTCAGTGTTGCCTTTTCTAAGGTAAGGTGGTTACTGTTAAGTGCTGGAAATTGGTGTTGTTTTGGTGTGGAATGTTTACCTTTTATGCAATTTCTGTTCAGACAGAATATGTATTTTTTCCTTGTGTCATTCTTAATAATAAAAATAATACTGGACCTTTATTTTTTATTTCTGCCGTAAATTGTAATGAGCAGTGTGTCACACATGTGAGTGTGGTCTGTTAGGTGTGTCACGATGGTGAGAACCACTGGTCTAAATCATTGAAATAACTTTCAGTAACCTTAATTAAACTGAAGCACTGCAGGAATTTTATATATTCGTCCACTGGCTCCTTTCCTGCCTTTACTCATGTGGAGAACACCTTGTGGAATTTCTAATTACTTGGCAAACTTCCAAGCTTGAATCTCTGCAGGGAAGTCACAGTGAAATCCTGAAATAGATTCCTTCCATTCAGTGGATCGGAGTCACAGTTTTCAATAAACTTAAACCTTGACATTTGTTTGCACCCAAATCACATTCAGCACTTTATTTTAAGGGTCCCTGTGCCTCCTTTAAGTAATTCTTCCACTTTTAGCTTGCTTTAATGCACTTTATTTTTAATCATGGGAAAGCCTGCCACCCAGCAAAGGATGCGACATCATTAGCCCTCTTCCTTACTTTCTGCATGTGGCCTGACTTCCTCTCTGCAGCAAGGGATTTTCCTGAACCAGTTGCTGGATCTTGCCTCCTGCATGCAAGCTCCAGTTCACAGGGCTGCTGCCGCCAAAATGAAAGTAAACAGTACACCTCCTGCTCAGACTCTCCATCCTTCCGCCTCTTATAGACAGTTGATTTCTGGCACTCTAACTGCATTGGGTCTGCAAACAGCTGACAGCATAGAAACAAAACATGCTGCCACTGCTTTCTGCAGCCTGAGACACTGCTTTCTACAGCACAGCTACTGTTGTTTCAGTCCCAACCACTGTTTTGACAGCACAGCAGCCAGGTAACTTAATTTAATGTTCTCTTTTTTACTCCTGTCCATATTTTCCTTTTCTTTCCCATTGGGCATAAGGGGCACGCCCCTTTGGTGCATGATTTCGGCAGCACACAGATGCTATGCACTACTACAGCCTCAAATACATAGGCTGGCTCGGGCAGATGGGAGGGGAACCCGGAACAGAATGCCCACTCAAACCCTTAAGTGTCCTTGATCTTCCAGGTCTTCAGGTGGGTATCACAGCACTCCCCCCCCCCCCCCAAAGTATAGTTTTCTGAGATAAAAATGTCACAACATGCATATTAGTTTTACATGCACTGCTGTGGCGCCATCCAGAAAATCCTGCAAAGAAAGCAAAACAACACTTGGAATGCACATTGGGTATGGGTTGTGTCCCCAGAAGGCCATGAGTAAAGGGAATTACAATTACAATATAGTAACCCTCTCATACTAAGAAAGAGCACTAACTGCCAGCACTCAAAACAGTAAAAACCATAACTATGAAATCGCAACACTGCAAATATTACACTAAGCTCTAAAAAGCAATACACCCTCTATTAGGAAAATGGAAGAAAACAGCCTGTTATTGTTGTTATCACGTGTGTTTTAGTGGATGCTTGGGTGCTGTGGCGATGACCAATCCCACGCGGAGGAGCCTTGTGAGGAGCCACAGCACTGGGCTAGATTCTATACACAAAACACGGGGATTGAACTCTTTATTTACACAGCTTGAAGATAGCCACCAGTGGCAGTGGTGACTTGTAGTCTCAGGGACCTCGGCAGAGGGAACCCTTCTCTCCAAGATGACGTCAGGAGGTTCCGCAGCAAGGAGTTACTGTGGATGAGACAGATGAGAGATTAGAGTACTCACTCGGTGTTAGCTGTTATGGAAGCGATTCCACCAGATAGTTGATGTAGGTACAGGTACTGAGGCAGGGAGAGCAGGCCCTCGAGGAGCTAGTACCTGTTCCCTGAAAGGCACCTTAAAATAGAACAGAGGGCCCCCGAGGAGCAGGTACCCAAGATAGTAGTAAAACCCCAAAGGGCAGAAGGAGAGCTTCCTGCAGGCAGCAGGGAAGTGGCAGGGTAGCGCAGACAGGAACAGTATGTGACCATTCGAGCCTTTGCCACCTTGACGAGCTAGCAATCTTGAGAAGTAGATATAGCCGGAGTGCATGACATCAGCTGAGGGAACGCCCTCAAGGTTTGCGCCACTGGGCGTACTTAGATGTGGGTTGCACGCGCGCGCACCCTAGCCAGGTACCTGGGAGGAACAATGGCGTACGGCAACACCATAGCCGTTCTGGGGACGCCAGAGAGGTCGGCTTGACGACACTGTGGTAGCCATCTTGCCTAGGTAAGCGGGAGGAGCCGAGATAGGGGTGCAACAAGTGGGGCGAAACTGTTGAAGACCGGACGCAACAGTTATAGATCCTCAGACAGAAACTACACTAGCAGGGTACCTCAACTCAAGTCATATATGCAGAACACAGACAGACCTCACCAAATACACAATAAAAAGAGACCATAAAGTATAAACAGAAACATATAGACAAAAACTGAATTGAAAACCTCGACAAGCCACACTATATGCAGTGCAAAAATGGAAATACAGAAATACCATTCCTCAAAACAAAATAAAAAAATATAAAACAATAATAGTAAAATCATACTAGTAAAAAAAAAAAATATTTCAAAACAGCTGATGAATAGCATATCATTGAATAATTAAAATATCATATAAAAATTTTAAAATTTACCAAACACCAATTAAATATTTCAAAATGGCAGACACATGAAATAGTACCCAATAATTAAACCTGGTAAGAATTAAAAAATTCAAACCTGGGAACTTTTGATGTCCCATCACCCTAAAATTTCTGTGGATTAGTGGGGGAGGGGGCGCAGTGGCAGGAAAGGGGAACTTTCTTTTCTTTTCTCTTTCTCTCTCTCACACACACATGTTCATTCATGCTCACACACATAGACACTAGAGATGTGCATTCGTTTTTGCTGAACTGGACAATTTCAACAAAATTGTCTAATTCAGCATGGGTTGGAGGGCCTGAATCCCGAAACGGATTTTCCCCGAACTTCGGGAAAAATTCGTTTTTTGGGTTAGCGCAGGGGGGAGGGGTACATTTATTTAAAAAAAACCAAACCAAAGCCAACCCTTCAAATTTACTTAATTACAACCCCCCCACCATCCCGATCGCCCCCAAGACTTACCGAAAGCCCTGGTGATCCATTGGGGGTCCCGGGAGCGATCTTCCACTCTCAGGCCGTTGAGCTTGCCAGGAATCAAAATGGCGCCGGTGGCCCTTTGCTCTTACTATGTGACAGGGGCTACCGGTGCCATTGGTCAGCCCCTGTCATATGGTAGGAGCAATGGATGCCGGCACCATCTTTGAAAATGGCGCCACCGGCGCCATTTTGATTAGTGGCAGCTGGCGGCCTGAGAGGGAGAGATTGCTCCCGGGACCCCACTGAACCACCAGGGCTTTTAGTAAGTCTTGAGGGGGGGATCGGGATGGTGGTGGTGGGGGGGTGTTGTAATTAAGTAAATTTGAAGGGTTGGGGTTTTTTTCGATCCGTTTTGCCGAAAAACAAAAAACAACCGTGGGAAAACGAATTTTCCCACAAAGCGCTCGACCCGAAGCCCGACCCGAACACTTAAAACTAAGCACATCTCTAACAGACATGCTCACACATACACATGCTCTCACTCACATATCCATGTGCTTTCACCCACAATGTGCGCTCACACACATACAAATGTTCTCAAATGCTCACATACATGCAGATGCTTTCACATACACACACTCTCTCACACTTGCTCTTTCATACATTCTCACAGACACTTGCTCTGACACTTGCTCATTCACACACAAACACACCCTTGCTATCACATAAACAACATCTCACACTTGCTCTTTCACATATACACACACACTCTTACATTTGCTCTTACACAAATACAGACGCGCTTCCACTTGCTCTTTCACACACCCACAGAAAAGTGGTGGGGAATGGGCGTTCCAGGGTCTTGCCAAGATTTACGCGCATAACCCTTGAAATTTGCAAGCCTGAACATGGCAACGCATGCCATGTTACCTGCAGAACTTTACTACTGGTCCTGATGAGGCGCAGGTCTGGAGATTTGGGGACAGAGGGATCCTAAGAGACAGAGAGAGAGAATCTGACACTCTATATATCTCCCACTGTAAGTGGGGATCTTTCAATTTAGGGTGGGGTTTTGGGGGGGGGGGGGCCCGGTGGTGTTACATTGGTCTGCCTAAGGCGCAAGTGTCTGTAGATCCTTGTAACACCACCCCACCAAAAACCCACCCTGAGTTGAAAATGCCCACCTTACAGTGTCAGATTCTATCTCTCTCTCTCTCTCATGTGTAAAGGCTCCACCCATATGCATGTACTTGCCCACACACATGGTATAAATTTAAGTATATTTTTGCTTGTGTGCCCAATATACGCGTTTATGGGAGCACGTGCACTCCTTTTAAAATGTATCTGTTAGCCAGCTAACTCGGGGACGGGCAATGGATGTAATGGGAGGGGGCAGCGCAACTTAGCTGAATAAGTTATCTGGCTAAGTAGCGATATTCAGCCTTGGTCGGTTAAGTTACCCAGCTAAGTTATTAGGTCTAAATTTAGCCGGGTAACACTTATCTGGCTAAGTAACTATTTAGCCGGGGATATTTAGCTGCTGAATATCCACTCTAAGTTAACCAAATAAGTCTATTTAGCTAACTTAGATAAACAGCTATGTTTTGAATATGTACCCCAGGTATATTTAGTTTACTTCAATTCTTGTATTAAGGGATTGCAGTGAACAGGATTAGAAATTAGATGCAATACCGTATGGTGACCACGAGATGGCAGCAGAAGGTTAAAATTTGCTTCTTTTGGCAGCATAACAGTAACATAGGAGCTGATGTCATAAAACCCACGCTAGAATTGGAATTAGATTGTAGCACAGGTTTTATTTTACGCCCACGCTTAAATGAGTAGACCCCGTGAGATGCAGTAAACTAATGACATATATGACCAGGGACACCACGGATGGCTGTCCTGATCCCCCCAGAGCTTACCTGATGCTAAATTGCTGGGTAACCACAAACGTTTTCTGAGTGCGAGGGAGGTTTAAAAACACTGCAGAGGGTGCCACATCAAGGGACAGCATGGGTCTGTGAGATGGTGCCCAGCACTGGCTGCTGTTCTTCTCCTTCATACCTCTGGGTCCAGTAGTACTCACAGAGGGAAATCTGACCTGTAGCAGCAGCAGCAGCAGCAGCAGCAGCAAAAATCTTTAACTGCTTAGGCTGTATGTGAGAGTTTTAACACATAATAAGACTCAGTCTCTTACACTGAGACTGCAATTTCAATTCCTCAGCAGACATTAATGAAGTAAGCAGAATCTCCCAGCGTACATGGGGCTCTTTCGTTGCACGTTCCCCTTCTCCGGGTAGGTGCACTGCTTTATGGGGTAGACAGTAATTGTTTTTTGCAACGGGGATGATGGATGGGTCTGGCAGCAGCTGGAGAGGGTGCGTCAAGGCAAGACGCGACTTGTTTAATAGTTTCCTGTGAATTCATTTTCCAGCAGTGTGAACACCACTGTCCCTCCCAGCCGTGTATTCACCTTATAAATTCTTATTATGTAAATCGCCCTCAGCTCATTTGTTAGGTAATAAATAAAATGCTTCATTAACCGAATCCTAGAAAAGAGACTAAGAAATGCGGGCACTCACAATATTCACACAAAAATAGCAGTCATTTGTTAGGCAATTTCAGAGTTAGATAATTTCAGAATTTAATACTGATGTAACAGCAAGAGCTCCCAGAAGCTGTTTGTGCACCTATCACTCAGAAGGAATTCCAACACACCTGCACTAAAATACTGGCAAAGTGCCCCCATGTTGTATAAGTTCCTGTGCTTTGCTCCCTTCGTAGCCTGCAAACATTTGGTTTTTTTGTTTTTTTTTAATATTTATACTCCACCTAGAATAAACAAATCATGCTAACTAGAGGAAATTTCCTATGTTCCTGTAACCTCCTGGTTTCTGCTCCCTTTTCACCCCTTATTGTTCTCCTAACTCGTATACTTTAACACTAGACGTAGTTATAGGGTACATTAGTTGTCAAACTTTGTTTTAACAGGTGAATGACAGGTAGCTCAGCCAATCAGTGTCCACCTTTGGGTTAAGCCATGCCCACTGGCCCTCCTCAACCAATCAGCATTCATCCCTGGTACAAGGGGCAGATAGTTTAGGGTCTGAAAAACTGCATTGGCGCCACCTGCCAAAACATGACTGAACTTGTCAGTGCATTGTTCCTACTTCAAGACATGCTTGATCATGTTATGACAGTGCCCCTTTCTTCACTGTAGCCCCACCCCTTTGTTGATATTCATCCTAGCCCCTCCCACACCATGCTCCTTTTTGGCCCTGGGAAATATTTTTTCAAGATGGTGGCAGGTGCCCTGGGAGTGGCCATCTTGGATGACATCACCATAAAAGGCGTCATAGCTCAGTCGGTAGCTATGTTTGTTTACAGAGATGGGGCATGGTTAGCAGCTATGTTTTAATTAATGAAATCACCCGAACATGCTCAGTAAACAGCCTTTTTTTGAATGTATAGTTCATGTTAGTAAAAACATAAGAATTGCTTGTTTATGTTTTACATGCAAAACATTTTTGTCTTTTAGCTTCAGGCAGGTAGTTTTTAAACAAAAGAGAATGTGCTGAAAGAAAGCTTTTGCCTCTGGCTGAACCAGCTAATTTATTTTGCTAAGCAGAGAATTTCAACCCTTTGAATTTTTTTTTTTTTTTTTTTTGCATCAATTCCTCTCGCTCTCACCACAATCAGGGTCAGAAATGCAATACAATCCTTTTAGAAGAAATGCATACAGCCAATCTTAGTGTAAATAAGAAGTATGTTAAGAGTTGTTTTTGTTTTGCATAGCATAAGTGTAGGATTTCAGCCCATTCATCTCCTCGGATACTCCCTCTCCTTGCTGATAGCAGAACTATTACGCAGGAATGGTGCATGCCGGGCTCTGTAGTTTGACCCACTCTGAGAATAGACTCCTCCCTCGCCCTTCTCCTCACTGTCATAACATGATCAAGCATGTCTTGAAGTAGGAACAATGCACTGACAAGTTCAGTCATGTTTTGGCAGGTGGCGGCAATGCAATTTTTCAGACCCAAAGGGGCAGATTTTCAAAGCCCTACACACTTTCAAAAGGCCCGGCGGCGCATGTAAAGCCCCGGGACGCGTGTAAGTCCTGGGGTCTGAAAAAAGGGGCGGGGTGTGGGCGGGGCCGGAGCCTCCAGGCACAGCGGCCATCTGCTGTGCCCGGGATCGCGGGCCGGCTATTGGCCGGCATGCGCGACTTACGCCTGCACAAGGCAGGCATAATGGGGTAAGATACATTTTTTAGGGGGGGGTTTAACTTGGGGCTGGGGGACAGGAGAGTTAGGGGAAGGGAAGGTGGAGTGGGGTGGTGTTAGTAAAAAAAAAAAATATATATATATATATATATTTTTTTTTTTTAATTTTTTTTTTTACTAACATTAAAAAGAATAAGAGGAGGAATAGCCTAGTGGTTAGAGCAATGGATTATGAACCAGAAGACCAGGGTTCGAGTCCTGCTGTTGCTCCTTGTGACCTTGGGCAAGTCACTTTACCCTCCATTGCCTCAAGTACAAAAACTTAGATTGTAAGCCCTCTGGAGACAGAGAAATACCTACAGTACCTGAATGTAAACTGGTGTGATACTGAGATTGAATGTCAGTATATAAAAAATAATAATATCCCTTTGTTTTCTTTTCTGTGTACTAAACATTTTTGTTCCTTAGCTGCAGGCATCAGCCAATGTTAGTATAAATAAAAAGTCTGTTTAGAGTTGTTTTTGTTTTGCGTACCATAAGTGTAGATTTTCAACCCATTCACCTCCCCGGAGCAATGCCTCCCCCCCTCCTTACTCATAGCAGACATGTCACTCAGGAACCATCCTGGGAATAGACCCCCACTCCCTCTTCCTTCTCATATCATGCCCAGGCCAGTACTTGGCCTCACTGACCTGGCCTTTATTAAAAAGATGGTTGATGAACATAACCATTATCACACTCCATGGTCAAGCCAACGGCCACAACTATGCTTTATATAATGCCCTAGAAGACGTGTCAGTGTCAAATGCGGACTATATGTTCAAAAAAATACCTAATACTGCCCCCTGCCGACTCAGTATCACCTCAGCATATTCCTGCTTGCTTCAGCCCCATCTCCACCTATCGGCTGCTCTGCTCTGCTCTGGACCTGGACTGCCTGTTTGCCAGCCTCACCCACCCATCTCTGCTCAGTGGGAGTTCCTTCTCCCCCAGTTGACCAACGTCCGGGGGGCGCTGAGAATTTCTGAGGACCGCAAACACCAGAGGGCTTGTTACACACACACAAAAGAGCTTGTCCCTTTGTGCACCTCTTCATGCACTCATGAGTTCTAGCTTTAATACGTCTTCTAGCACGGATCCTCCGATTCTGCACCCGATTCCTGTGGTTATCGGATGTGGTTGATACGGTTCATTGTCATCTATAAGAAAGCATTGTCATCTTCCAACCAGGTCTGCATTCATTTTCATTCCACTGCATCCTTCTCAAATAATAACTTTAATTGCTATTTTGCCTATTGACCCTCAATCTATTTCCAGAAAGTTCTGATTATTTTTTATTTAATTACCCAGCATCAACCAGACTTATCGTGTATCTCTGAAACCTAGCTGTCTGAATATGCCACTCCATTGCTTAAACAGTGCTGTCCCCCCTGGATATTCATATATCTTCCACCCCCGTAGTTACTGACGAGTGGGAGGACTGTTGATAATCCAAAAATCATGTTTTTGTTTCATTTCGCATCAGGTTAATAATATTGCCCCTATGAATTATTATTGTTACTTACTTTTAAAAAAGTTAATGTTTGCTTGGCTTATTGCCTTCCTGGTCTTTTAATCCATATCACCTGAATGTAATCTGCTTTGAAGTGTCAAAAAGCAGAATATAAAAAAAAAAGTCTTCTTTTACAGAACACTTATCTCTCCATAACTATTGTGCTGGGTGATTTCAATGTCCACATTGATTCTATTCCTCTCTCCAATACTGCTGAACTATTGTTAGATATTATGGGGGTCTGTGGGTGGGAACAGATTCTCACTGGCCTCATGCACAGAGCCGGACATACATTGGCTCTCATACTCATTAATTCATCTCATTTTTTTTCATTTCAATCACAGAACATTCACATACAACCAGTTCCCTGGTCTGATCATTATGTAATAAAAACTACTCTCTCTCTTCTTACTTCCCAATATTCAGACACTCCTAGTCAACAACTGGTTTCCAAGCACGGGCACATTGACTCCATTCTGTTCAAACAAAAACTTCTCCCGAGGCTGAATGCTTCCTCCAATAACCTAGACACTCGAGTAAATGGGTGGCATGACTCTATTCTAGAAATAGCTGACGCACTGGCCCCACTGAAATCTTGGCATCCAAAATGAGCTAAATTCGTCCCTTGGTTTTCTCAGCAATTCAAAGAAAAGAGGCATTTGCTCCATCAGTCAGAAACTCACAGGAGGAAATTTAAGTCCCAAGATAATTACATAACTTACAAACAACTTCTTTTAGAATATTGTATTGACTTCAATGCTGAATTCAATATTTCAACAATAGAATCATGGTCTCCTTAAACAACTCTCGTGAATTGTTTTATACTATAAAATCATTGACTACATCCTCTTTCAATATACATATGCTCCTCAAACCTTCAGCAGGCCAATATTTAGCTGACTCTTTTGCTTTGTATTTCCAATCTAAGGGGGTCATTTTCCAAAGCGATCGCACGCGAAAAGTCCCTTTTCGCTTGTGATCACTCAATGGGGGTGGAGTCGGGACAGCATCAAGACCGGAACAGGAGGAGTCGGGGTGGCACCGGGCCAGACGCCGCGAAGACATTGCGGACAGCGAGAAGGTAAGAACCCTTTTCACTGCCAATTTCGCGCCCAATAGCGCCACCTTTTATGATGGCGCTATTGGGTGCAAAAACCAGCAGCGATCGAACCGCAGAGGTGCTATTGCTGCTGGCTTTCGCAGGCTCGCTCCCCCGCTTCGCCCCCCCCGCCCCGCGCTACTCAAAAAGCCTGGTGGTATTAGAGAATCCAGGCCTAAAATTCAGAGTTTAAGCTCCTCTTTTCCTAGTACTGATTCTATCTATTTCAGACCATACCTTAACATGATAAGCAATTTCATTGCGAAACTCCATTACTTAGTAAATACCATAAATTTGTAAATCTGTTCTTTCTGTTAATTTCCTATTGACTTTTCACTGCTCCCAGTTGTGTATTTCCCTGTTTTATTGTAACTGCAATGTTTTTGTTCCGCACCTGTTAATGTTCTTATTGTATCTTACACCCCTGTGTTATTTGTAAACCGGCATAATGTGATACCTATCGCGAATGCCGGTTTAGAAAAACACTAAATAAATAAATAAATAAATCTCTTTCCTCTTGCTTCTCCAGAACTCTTGTGGTCCAGCTTTTCCACTGTCTCCCAGTTAGAAAAATTTCAAATCATCAGTTCTATTAACTGTACCACATACTCTCTGGACCCTTGTACCATGGCACTTCTCAAATGTTATCATGATGAAATAGTACCATTTCTGACAAATATTACTAATTTGTCTCTATCTTCCGATCAAGTGCCGCTATCACTTAAAAAAGCAAACTTTAGACTTCTCTGCTTTCTCAAATTATCACCCTATATCTTCTTTGCCCTTTTTTTCAAAAATCATTGAAGCCTCTCTGCTGAAACAACTTTCCAAATTTTTTGAAGAACATATTATTTTAGATCAGCATCAATTTGGTTTTTGATCTTTTCACAGCAAAGAGACTTTACTGATTTCTAGCCTTGCTACTATTCACCATAGTTTTGATTCTGGCTCTCACTATTTTTTACTTCTCCTTCATATTTCATCAGCCTTTGATACCCTTGACCATTCCATTCTTCTTTTCCTTCTCTCAGAAATTGGCGTAGGTGGCTCTGCACGTACATGGTTTTCTTCATACATATCTAATGATTCCTAGCAGACTTATTTCAATAATGATTTTTCATCTTGCAATCCAGTCACTTCTGGCATTCCACAAGGTTCTGCTCTCTCTGCTACACTCTTCAATATCTATAACACCTCTCTTCCATTTACTTTCTCAATTGGGTGTCACATATGAGATTTACGCAGGCAACATTCAGTTTTTCTTTTCATTACAGGCTACTTAGTCCTCTACCTTCAATTTGCATCATCATCCCTTCTTGCTGTCAATTCTTGGCTTTCTAATAACAAACTCTCCCTAAATCTTAATAAGACAGAACCAATTGTCCTTGGCAGTAATTCCACATATACTATCCCAGATTCCTTCCAACTTGCAGATGTCAATATCCCAGTTTCACAAACTGTCTGTAACATTGGTATCATGTTAGATCCAAAGCTCACCATCAATCGCCAAATTAAATCTGTGGTAATGAGTTCCTTTATCAAACTGAAAATGCTTCATCATCTAAAACCTATTCTTGAACCTACAAGCTTTCATATTGTCCTTCAAGTCTTATTTTTTCTCACGGTAGACTACTGTAATTCTCTTTATGTTGGTCTACCTCAGTATTCCCTGAGAACATTCAAATCTCCACTGCCCATCTACTACTCACTGGTAGTCCCACTAGAAACCACATTACCACAATTTTGAAAGATCTGCACTGATTATCAGCTTCTGCCCATAATAAATATAAGATTGTTGTCATGATAACATAATTTACTGCATAATGTTAGGTCTCCATTGTTGCGTCCATCGGTCGCAGATGGCTGTGACCGCTCTGCCTTACCTCTTTTTCTCCTCTTTCACTCTCTTTGGGCAAGATCGCTGCCTCCGGTGCTGAGTGCCGAGGGTCTCGGTGTTTTCAAACCAGCATGGGCGTCCCCATCCGCCATGCTCACTCCCATGGCCTCCTAGGGCGCGAGCGCGCACGTCTCCTACACTCAAATACACGTCATGGCGGGAACCTCGGCGGTGGCCCCACCGCATGACGTTAGAACCTCCGGGTATATCTGGCCTCCACTTCCGCTACCACCTTGAGTTAGCAAGAACTCCAGTTTTAGCTACTCTGACCGCTTAAGCTGTACGCTTAGAAGCTGCTTCCACTCCAAGGGCCTCGCTCCTGTAGAAGCTCCAGATACCCACTCCTTGGGGGTCTCTTGCTTCCAACTACCCTTTGGGGTCCTCTCTAACTAAGGCAACCGCTCCTCGGGGGTCTTTCTCCCTCTTCTACATTTCAGGATATCGGACCATCGGGTACTCGCTCATCGAGGGTCTACCATCCATTATATCCTGCACCACAGACCTTCAGTTCCAACTTTCCACCATCAGGAAGACGCCATCATTCCTGTGAGTACCTCTACGATCCGGTGCTCAAGCTCCACCCACCAGCCGCGATGTTACCCGCACTGCGGGCTTCTGCCTATCATAACATCTGGGTGAGACTTCACATTTGAGCCTGTTGAACGTACTGGCACTTCTTAGATCAGTGCCTTACCTTCCTGATATCACCATCTATCTACAGCAGTACAATAAAGCCTCTATCCATACTGTGTCTGCTATCTGAGTTCAGCCTATCACTGTGGTTCCCCACAGGGCCCTTCCCCATGGGCGGAGTCATCTCCATTGCGACCAAGGGTCCACAATGCCACAAACACAACAGATTGCAGCTCTGCAGGCCATCCCTAGCCTAGCCCAGTGGATCACGGAACAACAAAAGTCTTTGGAGAGCCTAGCTATTGCCTTCAATCAGTTACATGCTCAACTGAACTCTTCAGCTCCTCCTGTGAAGGAATTGCTGTCACCAGTGGTAACCCTTAAGACCACTGTACCTTTATCCACACCTACCAGCTTTACGGGTGAAGCCAAGATGTGCAGAGGGTTTGTTAATCAATGCAACATGCATTTTTCATTACAGCCTACCCTCTTTCCTACTGAAGCTTCAAATCCACCTACATCTTGTTGTTCCTTGAAGGACGAGCCCTGGCCTGGGCTTCACCGTTATGGGAATGTGAAGATCCTATCCTGAATGGCCTACCAGGATTTCTAAAACTTTTAAAGTCTGTGTTTGATGACCCGGCTCGCCAGACCATCGCTGGATCCGCCTTGCTCAACCTTCAGCAAGGTAACAAGCCTCTTACAGACTTTGCTATTGAATTTAAGACTCTAGTATCCGAACTACATTGGGACACTGGATGCTTACGTGCCATATTCATGGAGGGTCTCAACTCTCGCGTAAAAGACGAATTTTTCATTTTTTAATAATTACTAAATAAGAGGAACCACAGAAAAGCAGTATTTTTTTTTTTATAGTTGAGCCCTTGACATGTGACAAGACTTCATGCCAGCTCTGGGGCTGGCGTTAAATTTGACATGTTAAAAAGTGTGCATCGGGTGCATGGTGATTGCATCGAGGGTAATAGCTAATAGCCTCATCTACATAACATTTACATGTGATGAGCACTATTAGCTACATGTTTGTTTAGACATGCGTTTTGGATACGCTAATCCCTTATTGCATCAGGTGTTAGCAGGGCCGGTGCAAGGGTATTAGGCGCCCTAGGCGAAACGTCAGCTATGCCGCCCCCCCCCCCCCCCGCCTCCACACACAATTAACTTACATTGTGCATTAATGAAAATAACGAAGTCTGTATTTATAACAGAACACTTATTTGACATTTTTATGCCATGTAAACCATTGAGATGATTTGTCTTATCGACGGTATAGAAACGTTTATAAATAAATAAATAAAAATAAATAAAATAAACATAAACCAAAGCTATACTTGTTGCTCAAACAAAAAAAGCAGACACATCACGTAATATTAAATAATTAAAATGGCAGTCAATCAAGAAAAATAAACTTAAAAAGCCATCTTTACTTACCCCCTCCAGCAGCTCTCTTACTCCTCTTCCATGCAGGCTGTAGTACACACCAGAAGCAGCAGTAGTGGCTAAGCTCTATACTCATGGTCCTCTTCCTTAAGGCCCATGTCTCTCACACACACACCATATCAGTCATGCCCCCATGACCAGTTTCTGTCTCTCACACACCAATCATCTCCCAAACAGTCTTTGACAAACACACCAGTCACCTTCCTGAACAGTTTCTCTCATGCCATACACACACAGGCTTCCCACTCCCGTGTTCCACTTACATATATGGGCTTCTCACTCTCATAATCACTTTCTCTTTCTCACACACACTCACCAGTCTCTCACTCTCATGCTTGTTCTCTCCACATGCACAGGCTTCTCATTCCCATAATCACTTTCTTTCTCTCACACACATACACAAACACACACACACCGGTCACCTGATCTCTCTCATGCATACACACACACAGGCTTCCCACGCCCATGTTCTCTTTCAGATATACAGGCTTCTCACTCCCATGCTGTATCTCACACACTCCCAGCTTTCTCACTCCCATGCTCACTCTTCACATGCACAGGCTTCTCATTCCCATAATCACTTTCTTTCTCTCTCTCACATACACACAAACACACACCAGTCACCTGTTCTGTCTTACATATATAGACTTCTCCCTCCCATGCTGTGTCTCCCACACACCCAGGTTCTCACTCCCATGCTCACTCTCTTCACATGCACAGACTTCTCATTCCCATAATCACTTTCTCTCTGTTACACACACACACACACACACATACACCAGTCTCTCTCTCATTTCCATGCTCGCTCTCCAGGTGCACAGGCTTCTCATTCCCTGAATCACATTCTCTCTCTCTCACATTCACATACACACCAGTCACACCGTCATCTTACCAACCAGTCTCTCTCTCATACATGAACACACACACACACAGGCTTCCCACTCCCATGCTCTCTCTCACATAATCAGGCTTCTCACTCCAATGCTTTCTTTCACATACACCCCCACAACACCAGGCTTCTTACTCCCATGCTTTCTCACATACCCAGAGTTCTCACTTCCATGCTTTTTCTCTCTTTCACACACACACACACACACATCAGTCACATCCCTGACTGTCTCACACTCTCACACATCAGTCATCTCCTTGAGCAGTCACTTTCATTGTCTCTCACATATACACATACATCAGCTCTCTGACCAGTTTCTCTCAATCACACACACATGTTCTCGATCAAATACATTCTCTCAATCACACACAGGCTCTCAATCACACACACATTCTCTCACTTACACACAGGCTCTCAATCACATACAGGCAGGCTGGCTGCTTCTCTCTCTTTCTCTCACTCACTTCCTCCCCCCCCCCAGCACAAATGGTAGCTGTAGCAGCCTCCTCTTCCAGCCCCCGCAGGCCAAAAAGGAAGAATCCCATCGGCCGCGGGAGGCTCATACTGCTGACTCCTTTCCCGATTACCGGCTGCTTCAATTGCTCGGGGGCCGATGCTGCTGTCGCCGCTATTTTTTTCATGCGGTACCGCTCTTTCTCCTTCCCGCGCATCACTTCCTGTTCCAGGTCAGGGGGGGCGGGAGGAAGAAAAGGGCAGCCGCGGATGCCACAGTTTTTTTTTTTTTTTTTTGCACTGCTGCCGTTCCCGCTGGGCTTGAACGTGCTGATAGCCCGGCGGCAATGGCAGCAGGGAAGAAAGAGCAGCGGGAGAGACCGGGAGCACGCGAACCGCTGGGGGAGGTCAGATGGGTCTTTTGGGGTGGGCTGCCGGCAGCGGCTCTTTTATTTTTATCGGGGGGGGGGGGGGAGCGGCGGCTTAATGCAGCTCTTTTCATTTTACCGGGGCAGCGGCTGAGCGCGGCTCTCTTAATTTTACCGGGGCAGTGCCGCCCCCGGGAAGCTGGCGCCCTAGGCGACCGCCTAGTTCGCCTAGTGCTTCCGCCGGCCCTGGGTGTTAGTCTAGCGTATCCAAAACGCATGTCCAACTGCAGGTTAACCTGTGCGCTAGGCTGAGCACACCTCATTACATTGGTCTTTATAAAAAGTCAATAATAAAGACTGCCTTTCTGGCACCAAGTATCTTCCACAAACCTAAGATCCTTCTAGTGTAGTGTCTGGCGGTTTAGTGGAATTGGATATATCTAGCTATGGAAAACAAAAGATAATTTAAAAAATTCACTGCCTTTAATTTCAAGGGAAAGTATTCACTTTTTCAACCTTTAAATCTTCACACTTCCCTCTAACTAGAACAGGTTCTATTAGACCGTGCTTCTGTTTAGCTTTATTACCATTAATTACCCAGTCCCTTTTGTCTTTACCTTGCAGGATACAGGATTCACTCTGCAATTGGGAATCAAACTTTTTTTTCTTCCATCTTCTGCTTCCAAATCTCATCAGGAACACAGCAACAGCAGTGCTACTTGTTCCTGTAGCTGTTCCCCTCTAGTGAAGGTTGGCTCCACCACAATTCCTCTGGAGGAAGACAGAGCTGGTTATCAACACTACTGCCTTCTCCAAAATCTCCTGCTCTCTCCTTAGATCTCCACTGCAGACTACTTTTCTTCAGGGAGCAGATCCCTGCTCCTCTGATGTCACCCAATTCGTGCCACTTTTAACCCTGCTTAGTTTCTCTAGCACTTCCACTTTCAGCCGTCCCAATGACTGGGCAGAGGTGTCAGCCACTTCTATTTTATTTCTGACACTTTTTATATTTACTGCATTGCTCCCAAATAAGGTTCCCAGGGGATAGTCACCTTGCTTTTAGTGTCCCTACACTGGGCAAATCACCCCCAGGAGGCTAGCTCACATGCTTTTGAGCCTGTTACAGGAAATATACAGAGACCTGCAGGCAAACCCCAGCATGTATTCCTGCCTAGACTGGAGTTCCAGTACAGAGGCTTTGTCCCTTGGCAAACAGAACCTTCCAAAACTCCCTGGCACATATGATGGAGGCTAGTACAGGGCACCCCAATACTCAAAATTGGCCAACAATTAGTTTAAATTGTTTTTCTCCCCAGGGCTGCATGGACTTAGTGCCCCGGTCTTCCATTTCTCTCCGGAAGCCCACTCCCATACAGCCAAGCAGCAGCTGAGCTAGCCCATGATCCCTTGCTGATATCCTATTTCTCCCCATGCTCCGGTGCATTACTGGGAATTCTGAGAAGCACCCCTCTTCCTTTTATTTTAATTTATTTTACTTCTTTTCTCTTTTATTTTTATTCCTTTTATTCATTTAGTTTGCCTGCCTCTTTCTTCAGCCTGGCCAGGGGTGTGGATGCTCCCATAAGCAGGTAAACTTTTTAACATTTCTTCAACCTGTCCACATATAGGGGTAGAATTTAAAAAGGAGCGCGCAGGCATATATGTGCGCGCTATACGGCGTGCACACATGTACTCCCAATTTCATAACATGCACGCATGTTATAAAATCTGGGGTTGGCGTGCGCAAGGGGGTGCACAATTGTGCACCTTGCACGGGCCGAGCCCACTCCGAGCTGCGCTGCCTTCCTCCGTTCCCTCCCAGGCCGTTCTGAAATCAGATCGGCCTGGGAGGGAACTTTCCTACCCCCCACCCCACCTTCCCTTCCCCTACCTCCCCGGGCCTTTCTCCCTACCTTTGATGACTTCTTTTTTTTGTTTTAAAACTTAATTCAGCCCTGGACCTGAAGTAAGCTGCGTGCGCCGGCCAACTGCCAGTACGCGATCCCCGGCCCAGCAGCCGTGATGAGGCTTCTGGCCACGCCTCCGCACCGCCCCTTTTGTAAAGCCCCAGGACTTACATGTGTCCAAGGGCTTTACGCGTGTCGCTGAGCCTTTTTAAAATAGGCCTGGTGCGCGTAACCTTTTGAAAATCCGGCCCATAGTGTGCAACAAGGTGAAAATGCATTAAAGGAGTATGATACTACACACCAAAGTAACCCTAGATTCATCAAATTGCTTTAAATATAGCGGAATTAGGGCCTGCGATAAAAAATGAGCATTGTCAGGCAAATTGTAGAGTTACCACATGTTGTTAAGCATGAGAGAGAGAGAACCTCTGTATAGAGTCAATATGACATGCTATATATATACTACTTTCTACTCGAGGCGGGCTGGGGGCAGGGGGTTTCCATACACAGTCAGAGGAATTATCTGCAAATTCGATATGATTGATGAATTTCTATCATTTGAATGATTCTAGCTAGCTAGAGACTGCTTTATACAAATCAACTCCTCTTGTTGGTACCTTTCATTTGATTCTTCCCAAGTATCCTATGGCCCGGCTCTCACTGGTAGCAACCATGATCCTGCTTATAAAAAGATATCATTTACCCTTGTAGCTCTCAGGCTGTTAGCTCCTGCAAGAGTTGTATACCGCTTTCTAGCCTGAAGATATGTTTGTGGCATCAAATAATTACAGATCCTCACCTGGGAAAATAACTGCAGTGTATTCATAAATTAATTTTCGCGATAAAAGGAGGACTTTAGTCCTTAGAGCACCAAATCCTGCACCAAATTCATAGTGTACATGTGTGCATGGCGCGTACTATGGCACCACATATTGTAGTGTGTGTATGCGCACGTGCATGGTACATCTTGCGGTGCATGTGCTACCTACAGTACCTGAATGTAATCTGCTTTGAAGTGCTGAAAAAAGTGCGAAACGTGGAATATAAAAATCTAAATCTAAATTCTGCATTCTATGACGTCTGGACGGCAGAACTCCACCGAAGCCTACCTGCCATGGAAGCAAACTGGGTGCAATGCTGCTGCAAGGCGTTCTGAGAGGCCTGATTAATGGCTGGATCTGGGAATGTCATCAGGGGGTGCACCTGAGGAGACCAAGAGTGGCAAACCTTCAACTCTGAAATGAGGCTCTCGGAAGAAATATGGCTCTCCTTTTCTTTAGAGTTGTTTTCTTGTGTTCGGCTTCTTGGGTTTGCAGGGCTTTTCTTCCCCTTGCAGTTGCTCCTTTTAGTTTTTTCCTAACCATTTTCCTCATTTTATCAGTCACCTCTTTGAAAGTTATGCTATCACAGTAAATTTCTTTAGTGCCCTCCTTCCATTTTGGTCTTCATCTGCTAGTACCATAGACTGGTGTGGCTGGAGATTGTGACTGAATGTAGGCACATCTCATCTCTTCCACATCCCTGCAAGTATTCCACATTCCTTTTCATACCCAGATTAGCCATACTCTTGGGGTTTTGCCTCCCTGCCAGCAGAGGGAGACAGAAAAATATTTATGGACACTGTACATAACCTAGCATGCCATCTGTGGTCCCTCAGTATTTTTCTATCTCCAGCAGATGTTAGATAGTTAAAACCTGCAGTCTGGAAGAGAAAACTTAAAAAAAGAAAGAAAGCAAGAAGATGTCTGGATTCTCTTAGGGGATTGTGAGGTCCTGGTGGAGTCATCTCCCTTGGTCTGGATGGTGAGGGGGTTGTGACCCTTTTTATTGGCTCAGTTCTAAATCTATGGGATGGACATCTGATGGTCCAGATCCCATCATCTCTCATGAGGTAGCCTTGGAACTTGTTGGCAACTCCGCATTATCAGCCCAGAGGAGCAGGGAAGTATCCCTTTTATTAAATTTAGCTTGAGTTAGGTCTGGACGATTGTTGCTAAAGTTTTGTTTAAAAAAAAAAAAGAATCAAAACAAAGATGGTCTCCCAGTTCCCTTTAGTGGCAGTGCTTTGAGCAATTGGAGGTCAGCGACTGGAGCTACAGGGCTGTGCTGCTCGGGTGATCGGCTTCCCAACTGTGAGTGCTGCGGTGCAGCAGTGTTGCTATACGTGGATGAACCATGTGGCGATGGTGCACAGTAAGTCTTGTAGCACTTGTGGGGAGTTGTGTTCGCAGCTTAATCGCGTGGGCCTGTGTTCTGGCTGTTTGTCAGGTGGAGAAGGCACTTCAGGAGTATCTGCTGCTGAGGCTCCTGCTCACGTCAGCGCAGATGTCCAGTTCTGCCGCAGAGGGTGTCCCAACCAATGTGGGAATTGTGGCCATCTTAAATTCTTTCTCAGGGCCATTGGCGGGAGAGGCAGGAGCATCTCCAATGCGATTGTTACCAGAGGTTGCTGGCTTTGGGGATGACATGGGGGGGGGGGGGGGGGGAGGACTCTGAATTTGAGGATTTTCTGCTGAATCAAGGTCATGGAGAGGATTTTCCACTGGATTGGGATTCGGATGAATCCCAAGCCTTTTCTACAGACTTTGTGTGGCTAAATATGCCTTATACATAAGTGACGAAAGCAGCAATCTCAGTCTATGGTGGATGCCTGGCTAGTAAAGAGTCCCATGAGAGCCAAAAGCAAGTGCTTGGAGGGCATTCGGTGGGTGCTGGGCCTTTCCTCGTGGACAGATGAAAATGATGGAGACACTGATGACTCAGATAATCCAATGGCTGCAGCAGGATTTTATTTATTTATTTATCAGATTTTTATATTCCGCTTTTCATCCCTGCAAAGCTGATTACATTCAGGTACTGTAGTTTTTCCCCAATGCCTGATGTAGCAGATTCAGCTGAAGACACAGAAGAAGTGCTGCTTGCCGAAGGAGATGATCCCAAGGTGCACATATTTTGCAGGGAGGAGCTCTGGCCTTTGCTTCCCCATGTCCTCCAGGAGCTGGGTATCAAGGTTTCGCAAGAGGATTCTGACCAGGAAGGAGCAGATCCCGTCTTGGACTGGTTGCATAGTCCAGCAAAAGCCTTTCCTTTTCATAAGTCAGTGAAAAAGTTGGTAGTTCAGGAATGGGATATGCCGGAGTTCGGCTTAAGGGTTGGTAGAGCTATGGCGAAGCTTTATCCGTTATCAGAGACGGAGCTTTTTGTGCTCTCTAAAATCAACACTTCTGTGTCGGCAGTCACTAAGAAGACCTCTATTCCGGTAGCTGGGTTAGCCGCTCTGACAGATGTTTAAGATTGCAAGTTGGAGGTCTACCTTAAGAGGATTTTTGAGGTCTTGGCCCTGGGCATAAGAGCTACGATTTGTAGCAGTTTTATGCAGAGAGCTTGTCTACACTGGGTTCAGCAATTGCAGGAGACACAGGCGAAGTCAGGGGTCTGTGGCGCAGGAGATGGAGTGTTTAGAAGCGGCTGTGGCATACAGTGTAGATGCTTTCTATGACTTGATTAGGACTTCTTCCAGGATGATGATGTTAGTGGTGACTGCCAGAAGATTACTATGCTGTGTAACTGATCGGAGCAAATTATGAAGTATCTGGGAGAATCCACAGTGTATACGTTGCTGGAAGACAAGACAAAAGGCAGACGATTTTTTTTCCTGCTCGGGCAAGATTTTGGGACAGTAGAAGATTTTGCCAAACTAAAGGTTCTTCAGGCCTTCAGAAGCAAACCGCAGTTAGACTTCAATCCTAGGTTCAGTCCTTTTGGGGTGGTTGAAAGCCATCCCAGGACAACCCTGGTATGACTACAGGACTTGTGAAGTCTTCACAATGAAACAAGGATCATCCACTCTCCAGTTCTGGCTGTCGCAGGGCACTTGGCACTGTTTTATGAGGAGTGTGCCAAAATTATCATAATCAGTGGGTCCTAAAAGTGAAAAAGATGGCTATGCATTAGAATTTGCATGTCCAATACGAGACACATGTATCGTTTCTTCTTGTGCTCCTCACACAAAGCGACTAGCTGTTCAAGAGATGATGCATCACTTGTGAAGTCTGTGGGCTATAGTACCAGTTTCTCACAAAGAGCAGACATCTATTTTGTGGTTCTGAAAAAAGAAGGGATGTTTCGGACATTTTTGGATCTGAAGAAGGTAAATGTGGCTCTCAAGATTCCTCGGCTCTGCATGGACACCCTGAGGTCAGGCATAGTGGCGGTACGCAAAGGAGAGTTCTTGGCATCTCTCAACCTGACAGAGACATATCTACACATAGCCATCAAGATGGAGCACTAGAAGTTTCTGACATTCATGATTCTAGGGGAACATTTTCAGTTTTGTGCCCTTCCCTTTGGTGTGGCAATGGTTCTATGTACGTTCACCAAAGTGATGGTGGTTGTGGTGGCAGCCTTACAACGGGAAGGTGGATTGATGCATTCGTATCTGGATGACTGGCTTATTCTTGCAAAATCAAAGACCTCTGTCGGCAGTCGGTTCAGAATGTGCTGAACCAGTTAAGATATCTGGGCTGGATGGTGAATCTAGTGAAGAGCCATCTCATTCCCTCTCAGACACTAGAGTATCTGAGAGCTTAGATCGACACCTTGGAGGAGAGTGTTTCTCATGGAACAGGGGTTGCTAAAGTTTCAAGGTCAGATTCGACACCTGTTAGAGCTTTTGATTCCCAAGGTGTGGGACTAATTGCAGGTCCTAGGTTCTATGGCATCGACATTAGAACTGGTGCATTGGGCATTTGCATATATGCGGCCTCTTCATAGTGCTCTTCTCTCCCACTGAAATCCATTATCAGAGTAGTTCCATCTCCCTCTTCCCCTTGAGGGGAAGGCAAGCACAGTCTTTCTTGGTTGCTTATTTGGATCAATCTGGAGCATGGTGTGGATTTGGAGGTTCTGGATTGGGTGATACTCACACTGATGTCAGTCTTTCTTTTTAGGGAGCAATGTGTCAGGATAAGTCGGCACAAGGGCAATGGTTGAAGAAAGAAGCTTCTTGCTCTGTTAATTGGTTAGAGACAAGAGTGGTGCGTTATGCATTACTTGCCTTTTGCTTCGCTTATGTGGTCATCCTGTGCAAGTCCTTTCAGACAATGCAACATCAGCAGGGAGGAGTTGATAGCGGTAGCTCAAGAGACCCAGGAATTGGTTTTCTGGGTGGAACAGCAGTCGGAGAGGATAGCAACATCTTACATTACCAAGGTGGACAATGTTCATGTGGTTTTTCTCAGTCAGGGAGTGGGAGCTGTCAGAGGTGGTGATGCGTCTCATCCCTAAGACATGGGAATATTCCCATATAGACTTAATGGTGACCAGGCAGAACATCAAGGTGCCAGAGAGAATATGGGGCAGAAGGCATCGATGCTCTAGCTCTACCATGGCCTCGAGGCATTCTCCTGTATATCGTTCCTCCATGGCCTTTGGTGGGCAAGAAGATAACGGTGGATAGAGAAGCATCCAGGCAATGTAATTCTGGTGGCTCTTGAGTGGCTGCGTCAGCTATGATTCACGAATCTAATCAACATGGCCATAGACGGACCTCAAAGGTTCCGCCATCTGTCGAATCTTCTTAGTCAGGGTCCCATATTTTTGGATTAGCCGGCTCACTTCTGTCTTGCAGTCTGGCTTTTGAGAGGAGATGATTGAGATGGAGGGGATATTCTGAAGTGACTATTACCACCTTGCTGCAAGCCAGGTGTCCTTCCACATCCTTGGCATATGTGAGGATTTGGAGGATCTTCAAGTTTTGGTGTGCAGTTAACAGAGTGCAGCCTATTCAAGCTACAGTATGGGATATTTTGGTTTTCCAGAGGAGGATTTGTCAAAAGGTCTGGCCTTTAACTCCCTAAGAGTCCAGGCAGCAGCCTTGGGTTGTCTTCAAGGTAAGGTAGAGGGATATCCTCTGTCTTCTCATCTGGATGTCATGCGGTTTCTTCGGAGGGCTAAGAATTTACGTCCTCTGGTGCACAGGATCTGTCTGTCCTGAAATCTTAATCTGGTGCTTAGAGAAATGTGTGAGGCTCCATTTTAACCACTGAAGAGGGCAATCATAAAGAACTTGACTCTGGTGGCTATTTGTTCTGCCAGGAGAATCTCAGAGATCCAGGCTTTGTGGTGTCAAGATCCCTTTCTGCAGATTTCAGATTTAGGGGTGTCATCATGCACAGTGCCTTCTTTTCTGCCAAGGGTGATTTCAGCATTCCATCTTAATCAAATGGTTTCTGACTTTTCCGGATTTGGATTCATCCACGCCTCACAAAAGAACTTAAGCTATTGGATGTAAGGCTTGCTTTGTTAAGGTGTCTGAAGGTTAGAACACCTCTTTGGAATGTGGAGTGGCCCAAAGAAGGGAAGTAAAGCATCTAAGGCTACAATTACATGGTGGCTTAAGGAGGTGATTGGGTCGACATATATCTAAGGATCGTCCTGTGCCTGAGGGTTTGAGGGCTCACTCGACGCATTCTCAGGCAACCTCTTGGGCTGAGTTGCAACAGGTATCTCCACAGGAGATTTTCAGGGTGGCTACATGGAAGTTGCTGCACACTTTTGCGAGGTTTTATCATTTGGATGTTGGGACTCTGGCTTCCATGTGCTTTGCGGAGAGTGTTCTGTGAGCAGGACTTTCCAGGTCCCACTCTATTTAGGGGAAATTAGGTACATCCCAGGAGTCTGGACTGATCTGGGTATGAACAGGAAAGGAAAATTGGTTATTATCTACTAATTTTCATTCCTGTAATACACAGATCAGTCCAGAGACCCGCCCATTTGGGGGGGGGGGGGAGGGGGTCTGCACTCATAATGTTGATTTGTATATAATGCAGAGTTGTTGATGGTTTCAAGGCTATGTGCTTACGTTATTTTTTGGGAACGAGTTTTCCATTTTGTTGCAATTTCCTTGTCTTCTTGCTCATCAGGGGAGTTTGCATTTAAGGATATGAGTGTTGCTGTCATCTTGGCTTGGATATAGGTCAATACTGAGGGACTGCAGGTGGCACACTAGGTTATGTACAGTGTCAGTAAAATATTCTCTGTCTCCATCTATTGGCAGGGATGCAAATCCAAGTAGTCTGGACTGATCTCTGGTAATACAGGAATGAAAATTAGCAGGTAAGAACCAATTTTCCTTTCTGCACAGCTTTCCTATGTCCCTGCAGGTCTCCTGCATTCTGCATAGCTTTTCTATGTCCCCATAAGTCTTTCATATCCCTGCAGGTCTTCCACATTTCACCCATCTGTTTTTACCATTGCTTTCTTCACATCTGTCCCACATTTTGCTCACCTGTCTAGTACTATGCCCTGTGCCAAGCTCGCTACACAATTCTCAAATAGTGTACACCAAGCCTGTTTGGTACACAGTCACTTCACATCCTGCACACCTGTTCTCTCTTCTTTAGCACAACTTTCTACATTCTGCAAGCCTATCTTATGTTTTGTTCATCCTCCTAACATTTCAGGAAGCACACCCAGGCACACGCTTGCAATTTCCACAAAGGTTTACTACCATTCTCTGTGATTTCCTAATACCTGTGGATTGACTGAAAATCTCTGCTTCAGCTTACATAATCTTTATATATATAAAAGGCTTGTGTAAGTCAGTTGGTGACAATGTTGTGTCTGTCTGTGGCCACCAGTTGGCTCCCGGAACAGTGGCAGGTGCACTATGCAAAGACAATTCGTTCTGTCTGTAAAGCCCTGTTGCACACACACACAGGTACACCACACACACAGACACACACAGGCAGATATACTAACACACACACACACACACACACACACCCTGGTGCATGCACACACATGAACAGGCACTCACACATACAAACAGGCATAGGTTCCTCCCGCACAGGTACACACACAGAGGCACAGACCCCACATAAGCAGAGGTGCACGCATAGGCACACACACACAAGAAAAGAAACACACAGGCACAGGCACACACACCCATAGGTTCTGCCAAACACACATATAAACAAACACACACTCAGGCAGACATACACACAGGCACAGGCACTCATGCACACACGCAATGGCACAAACACAGACTCCCCCCAAAATACACACAGATACAGGTACCCACATTGTTAGGCAGAGGTATCCACACAGTCACACAGCCACCCCCCCCCACCCCCCCCAGGCTGTTACAGACCATACTATCTGAGCAACACCAGGCACCTTTCGCTAATTTTATTATAGTTGATAATGTATTTGAAAGAATATTTTGAAGTCAATAAAGAAGTAGCATATGAGCACCATGAAAACATGTTGGTGTGCTTACATCAATGGGATTTAAATATCTGGTTCCTAGTTGGTTTATTGTTCTCAACTAGCTTCTGGTTTCAGATAAGGGACTGCTGTGTGATTTTATTTTTAGCGCAATACGATATGGGCACTTTCAATAGCAAGACAGGAATCAGGAATTTCCCATTAATGCATAACAGAGCCAAGTTTTTTTTTTTCATTTCTAGAGTTAAAAGTTCAATTATAGGGGGGCTGCCATAGTTAAATACAGGTTCTCCGGCCTTGCGTTCTCTAAAAATTTCTCAAGTTTCATTTTTCAGTGTTTATGAAATATCTCAATGTCTGTTTAAAAACTTCAAGCAGCACTGGGTTTTGTTCGATAAAGATTTTTCCACAGGCACAGAATGGTAAAACGTGCTTTCTGAATAAGGCCCTAAGTTTGCAGATGTATAGCACTATCATTGTGTAGGCATAGCACTACACTTTATCTGATTTTAAAAATGCACTTACTGCAAACCCAGGAATGAGCCTGCAGGGGAGAAGCATTGCTTTGTGTGAATGGAAACAGCAGCCAATAAGAGAGCACCTGCTGTGTAAGCAGGTTTACTTTCAGGTCGATCCAGTAAAGTGTGCTCCGTCGGAGCGCACTGTCACCCTGCTCTGGACGCGTGTTTTCCCTTACCCCTTATTCAGTAAGGGGAGGAAAACACGCGGCCCACCCGCGGCACCTAATAGCGCCCTCAACATGCAAATGCATGTTGATGGCCCTATTAGGTATTCCCGAGCGATCCAGTAAGTAAAATGTGCAGCCAAGCCGCACATTTTACTCTAAGAAATTAGCGCCGCCCAAAGGTCGGCGCTAATTTCTTCCGGCGCCAGGGAAGTGCACAGAAAAGCAGTAAAAACTGCTTTTCTGTGCACCCTCCGACTTAATATCATAGCGATATTAAGTCGGAGGTCCCCAAAAGTATAAAAAAGTAAAAAAAAAAAAAAAAAAATTTTGAATTCGGCCCGCGGCTGTCGGGCCGAAAAACCGGACGCTCAATTTTGCCGGCGTCCGGTTTCCGAGCCCGTGGCTGTCAGCGGGCTCGAGAACTGACGCCGGCAAAATTGAGCGTCGGCTGTCAAACCCGCTGACAGCCGCCGCTCCAGGCCAAAAGGAGGCGCTAGGGACGCGCTAGTGTCCCTAGCGCCTCCTTTTCCTCGTTTGCACCGCGTCGCCTAATTTAAATACTGGATCGCGCGCACCAGCGAGGGGCCGGTGCGCGCGCCGGGAGAGCGGGCGTTAGTCCGCTCTCCCACGGACTTTACTGGATCGGGCTGTTTCTGATTGGTTCCCATGGCTCGCTACCAAACCATATTCAGAAGGGGGAGCAGGCTGGAATGTCCATTTCACTCACAAAAGTGAATTGGGTCTGGATTTAGAGGATCATATACCATTAAAAAAAAGACCTTTAAGCAAGAGCTTTAAGATCTTCTCAGATAACACTGCTTATGTTCCTCCCACCAAGCAGGCAAGGCTATGTGAAACCAGAGAACGTGCATTTTCCATGACAGCACCTAGCCTCTGGAAATTAGGGTAAGAGGGTATCCAAAGAGGTTTAAATCTGTCTTAAAAACATATTTTTTAAAACAGGCTTTTAACTTATCTTAATTTGGATTATATCTTATTCTAGTCTGTTGACTTTTTTATATTTTAGAGATGCTGGCTGTGGCAGAATACTACAGTACAGTTCCCTGCCCCCATGAGCATGTATTCATGTGAGGCTTGGGCATGGAGAATGAGTGCTAGTATTGAATTGCTATACTGACTCCCAGTTGCATATTAAAAGAGAGGCACTCACAAGCTTTAGCAGTCCACTGTTACCAGAAAGGAAAATAAGAAAAGGAAACCAGAAGAAACTGTCTGTAGGTGCCACCAGACTTGTTGCACTGCAGCAGTTTTGCTTTTTCAGAACTATATGCTTCAGGGTAAGACTTACGGAGCAAGAAGCCCTCCCATCTTGAGACTGATGTAACCTAGGAGGTCCCATGTTTTTCAGTGAGTGGGAGCTCAACAAAGATCCAGGAAGCAAAATCAAGGGGAGCCTCGCCACTGGAAAGTCAGATGAGAAAAAAGGCGCATTGTGTTTGTTTTTTCTGTGGTTTTGTTTGTGTGCCATTAGCCAGAGATAGGAGCTTCACAGAGAAGCAAGGAAGGACACCGTCCCTGGGGAAGAATCCAGAGAGAGAGCGAGAGAGCAATCTGAGGGCAGAGAAGCTTGCTGGTTTACCGAGAACTGGAGAGCTAAGGAAAAGGAAAAACAAAACAAACACAGAGCTGGAGAGGAAGAAACAGAGGAGAAGGAACAGCGTTTGCATAGCAGCGGCAGAGAGCAGTTTCATGCTGCTGGGAGGATTCCCTCCTCCCCCATGGTCCTGGTCCTTGTCACAACACCCAGGAGTCCAGGGGAGGGTTCAGAAAAAGGTTGCCCAGGTCTTTGGATGCAGGAGCTGGATGTCTGAGCCAAAGGACAGAGCCAACCTCCCATAAATCAAATATTAACTTTCTCAGGCGCAATACACACAGAGGGTCCCTCTTTCTGTCTGTGGGCCTGCATTATAACATCTACACAGCCAGAGTAACTGTTAGTCTGGCTCATCAGCTAAGTTTCCAGAAACACACTGCTGTTTGTCCCAGACTGAGCATAAACTAATTCAGGTGGACAAGGACCCACTACAGGGCTGGTGGGGTCCCAGTGGCAAGTTGAGTATTTATTGAACTGGAGTTTATTCCCCGAGGGAATTCAATCCATACCAAAATACTGCGGCACTCTTGAGGTGGTGCGTTATCAACATCTTGTACCAAACTACACAGGCCCCAACTTTTATTTGTACAATTTTTTTTATTTTTTCTCTTTTGTTATGAACCCACTTACTGGACTGGAAACTGTGACAGGGAAAGGTATAATACTTTTTGTGGGCAAGTATATGAAGTTACTGTAAGGATTTTAGGGTATAATCTGGTATCCTTCACAAGGTATAGCTCAATCAGGCATTTTCTTTATTGTTCTTAGTGATCTGTATTGTATTTTGCTATTACTATCCTAGCATCTCTTAGATACCACACCATTACGAGATAAATTATACCTAACTTCATTTTATTATTTTTTTTCCTCTGTTAGAATGTTTGCCACGATTCCTTCCTTATCAGTATTGTATCTATTGTGTTATTCCAAGTTAATAGTAAAAGCATTACGTGTTTACAGTGGAGTGGTGTTTTTCTTTGCTATACCCTGTTACCAGGCATAGGGTGCAAATCACAGGACCCTCGAGAAAAGAGTATTGGGCACTAGGATTATCTATCCCAGAGTCGCTAATGTAACCCAAGGCCCTCCATGATGTCCCCGCATCACTGGGGGTGCAAGTGGGGGTTATTCTTCTTGTGTAGCCCTCTCCCTTGGCACTAAGTAAACATATATCAAGAGGGGTGTTACACTGCTATTTTTTTTTTTTTTAGCTTTTTAAATTCTGTCAAAATTTGATCTGTTGAATCCAGAGATTTTATGTTTTATTTAATGTTAGTGATGTTATGATTTTAGCTGGATGATTTGTTTTATATTGCCTTGTGTATGTTGATCAGTAAGCTGCTTCAGGCCAAGGCATTAGTCACCTAAATAAACAAATAAATAAAAAAGATGCTTCTGTAAATACTAATACTACTACTTATCACTTCTGTCTTGCTAGTAGACTTATGCAGCTCTGTACAGATACACGAGAAACAATCCCTACTCTGTGGAGCTTATAATTAGTCAAGATACTCAGATGAGACAAAAGAGAAATTTAGGACTTTTATTTGTTAGAGAAAATATGGTTAAAATCAAGGCTGTGAACAAAATGAGCCTGGGTTTAAGATTTAAAAACAGCCTCAACAAGATGTGTTTTTAGGCATGATTTGAAAATGGCCAGAGAGGAGGCAGGACACACCTACTCAAGAAGTCTACTCCAGGCACACCGTGCAGCAAGGAGGAAAGCATGGCATTGGGAGCTGGTGATGGAGGAGAAGGGCACAGGTAAGAGTGGTTTTCCTGATGAATAGAGTTCACAAGGAAGGGTTGTGAGATCCTGATAGGAAATTCTCACCTCCCACCAGCAGGGCCCTCTTTGGGCTTTGGGGACCAGCTGGTCAGTCCTTCCAGTTCCTTGGCCCACACTTCCTGCTGGAGGCCATCTTGTTCCTGCCTGCCTTGCTGTAAACCGTTGTGATGGTTATCTAACTTAACGACGGTATAGAAACGTTTTTAAATAAATAAATACTTAAAACTTTGTTTCCTCAAAAAATATTTCCTGGCATTATTCCATGGGGGAAAGAAACGGGAAGGTTCATACCTTCCCTGAGGTACCTGCACTTCCATCGGCATAGCTTTGGGATGACATTACAGGAGGTTTCAGCTGCAGTGGGATCCTTGCTGGTGCTCCCTAACTTTGAAGATTCATTCTCCTTGGAGATGCACAAGGCTGTTTTGCAGCCGGAGTTGCAAGGACTAGAGCTGGAAGGAGTGGCTCAAGTCCTGGCACGGTTGATAGGAGATGGTGGTTTTGGTATGACTGTGAGATCGACGTCCTGCTCCAGTTGAGATGAGTGTCCGTTGTGTGATGGAGAATGAGGAGAACTCTACCAGCATGAGGGGGTCGTGAGGATTCACTCATTCCATCTGGATAATCTTTTACTGCTATTACCTCTTGGGCAGTTACAGCCAGCAGTGGTTTCAGAGTATGTCTTCATTAAACCTACTGAGATCACATTAGAGTTTATATGGGAGGCAATAGCTAAGCTTTCCTTGCAACTTGGACAGTTTGTCACCAAACAGCAAGAGTTTTCTTTCTGAGTTTTGAAATGTAAATGTTGCACAGCAAGTTGTGAATGTGAAATATAGTATGAATGTATAAGAATAGCATAAACTATTTAAGATTCAGTTTGTTCTATATACAAAGGTTACTCATTATTACAGAATAAATGGAGCTTCGAGAATTCTAAATAGCGTAGAAATATTAGATTTATAACTTTTCCACGAAAAAAGTTTGTATCCCCTTTGGAGATGTTCAGAAAATATTTTATGGAAGTATTGCAGGTTCCTGAAACATCCTTACTCTTGTCCACCCCGCTCCCACTCCCAGTTGCCAGGGGATATTATCTGCGTCTCTTTAAAAAAGAGCCTTTAGCTGCTTATCACATTGATCAAGATATTAGTGAGGTATTGAACTTAACCTCCATTTTGGAAAATTCTGCAGATAAAGACATGACCCCTGCTACTTTCATAGAAAACATAAAAACAGAAATGGCAGCAGAAAAGTACCAAATGGTCCATCCAGTCTGCCTAGAAGCTTATGGTAGTATCTACTGCACTGTTATCAGTTTCCCAGACCATAAAAGTCAGGCCTCTCGTTGGTTACTATTTGAATCCAGTTCCCCTTTTCCCCCTGACATTGAAGCAGAGAGCCATGATGGAGTTGCATCAAGAGTATAAAGGCTTATTGGTTAAGGGAAGTAACCACTTCACCAGCAAGTTAACTCCATGCATTCTTTTCTTCCTTTCCATACTCTAGCCTTTAAGGATCCACAGTGTTTATCCCATGCTTCTTTGAATTCTTTCACAGTTTTCATCTTCACCACCACCTCCGGGAGGGTATTCCAGGCACCCACCACCCTCTCCATGAAGAAATATTTCCTGACATTGGTTCTGAGTCATCCTCCCTGGGGTTTCATTTTGTGACCCCTACTTCTACTGCCAATGGAAAAGGTTTGTTGAATGTGCATCACTAAAACATTTCAGGTATCTGAAGGTCTGTATCATATCTCTCCTGCACCTCCTCTCTTCCAGGGTATGCATATTCAGATCCTTCAGCCTTTCCTCATAGGTCTTCTCATGCAGACCCCCACACCATTTTGGTCATGCTTCTCTGGACCGCTTTCATCTTTTCTTTGTCCCTCTTGAGATATGGACTCCAGAACTGAACACAGTACTTCAAGTGAGGCCTCACCAAGGAACTATACAAGGGCATTATCACCTCCTTTTTCTTACTGGTTATTCCTCTTTCTATGCAGATCTTAGTATCATCCACAAATAAACAAATTTTACCTACTATCCTCTATCAGGCAACCAGTTTGTAATCCACGCCACCACCTTGGCACTCACTCCCAGGCTTCTCATTTTATTCACAAGCTTCCTGTTTGGGATTGTATCAAAAGCTTTGCTGAATCTCAAGTAGATCACATCGAGCATTCTTCCTTGATCCAATTCTTTAGTCACCCAATCAAAAAAATCAGTCAGATTTGTCTGACAGGACCTTCCCCTGGTGAATCCATGCTGCCTTGGGTCCAGCAACTCACTAGATTGTTGATAGTTCACTATCCTTTTCTTCAGCAGAGTCTCCATTAATTTTCAGAGGCTAACTGGTCTGTAGTTTCCGGCCTCTTCTCTAGTGCCAATCTTGTGAAGTGGGACCACCACCTCTCTTCTCCAATCCTGCAGCACCACTCCTGTTTCCAGGGATCTATTGAACAGATCCTTTGGCAGTCCTGCCAGCACATCTCTGAGCTCTTTCAATATCCTGGGGTGTATCCCATGGCCTTGTTCACTTCCAGTTTGCTTAGCATAGATGGGCATGGAGTTTTGTCTACTCCATGCCCATCTATGGTCTTATTAATCAGCAACGGTCCTTCTCCAGGGTCTTCTTTACTGAATACTGAACTGAAGTATTTATTTAATATTTCTGCCATTTCTTTGTTACTCTCTACACATTGCTCCTTGTCACCTTTCAGTTTCACTATACAATTTCTGACCTCTGTTCTTTCTCTGATATATATGAAAAATGTTTTGTCTCTACCTCTTTGGCCATCCTTTCTTCCGCTTGATCTTTTGCATTCCATATTGTTTTGTCCTCCTCAGTTTTGACAGATATTCTTCCCTGTGTTTTTTTTTTTAGATCCTTTGTACTTTTTGAATGCTATTCTTTTTGGCTTTTTTTTTTTAGCCATCTCCTTAGAGAACCAGATCAGTTTCTTTTTCCTCTTACTCTTGTTTACTTTTCTAACCTATAGATTTGTTGCCTTTGCAATAGCTCCTTTTAACTTGGCCCACTGTTGTTCCACCTCACCCATTTTCTTCCACTCTTCTAGTTCTTCCTCCAGGTATGTCCCCAGTTTGACAAAGTCAGTATTTTTAAAATTCAAAACTCGGGTCTTTGTGTGACTTCTTTGTGTCCTATTCACAAAATCGAATCACACCATCTGATGATCACTGGTGCTCAGGTGAGCCTCTACCCAAACATTAGAGACATTACAACCATTAGTGAGCACCAGATCAAGTATTACACCCTCTCTTGTGAGTTCCATTACCATTTGTTTGAGCAGAGCCCCTTGAAGGGCATCAACTATCTCTCTATTTCTCACAGATTCCACAGAAGGGATATTCCAATCCACATCTGGCAGATTAAAATCTCCAACAAGCAACACTTCACCCTTCTTTCCCACCTTTTGAATTTCTTCAATGAGTTCACTATCCAGTTCTTCTGTTTGAGTCAGGGGCTTGTAGATCACACCAGTAAAAATGGAAGCACTATCTTCTTTTTTTAGGTCATTCCACAATGCTTCTTTTCTACCCCACGCCCCTTACAATTCAGTTGTTTGTATATTGTTTTTGACATAAAGAGCTACTCCTCCCCTTTTTCTGTCCTTTCTAGCACGTTATAGCATGGAATGGCCGTATTCCAATCATGAGAATCAGTGAATCACATCTCTGTAACAGCAACAATGTCACCATTAGGGCCTGCAGGTCTGGGATTTTGTTGCCCAGACTTCGAGCATTTGTAGTCATAGCTTTCCAGCTGCTCTTCACATTCAAGTTTTCTGCTTTTTTGAACTGATTGATTTTATTTCCTCTTCCCTCTTCCTGTTTTACTTGGGGGTAACATGCCAAATTCACTGACCACATCCTGCCACCCCTGCTCCTTAGTTTAAATACCTGATAACATATAATCTGAATTTTTCACTTAGCATCCTTTTTCCTGCCATTGACAAATATAAGCTATCCTTACCATATAATTTTTTATTGCTCCATGCATGGCCCCAGCCTCCAATGTATCCAAATCCACATTCTTTACACCAGGTTTTGAACCAGGCATTGAAATTCTCTATATATGGCATAACATTTCCATTCCCTTTCCATAAACAGGTAATACTTCTGAAAAGGCAATAGTCTTTTCCATGAGTCTAATCTTCTTCCCTAGGTTTTGGAAATCTTTCTGTGCTTTATGGACACAGTTTCTAGCAAGGTCATTGGTACCCAGATGGATGATAACATTGATATCAGAGTTTTTACTTTCTTTTATAATTGCGTTCACCACCTGATTTAAATTTTGGTTAGCTGAAGATCGTGGAAGGCATTTAACAGTTGTGTTCCCATCAAATTGAGTTCCCAAATTGGTTCTTCTGATGATGGAATCTCCATCTCCATGACATTTGATCATCTTGAAGGGTTTCTGGGTGTATTGGGTGACTACTTCCCTTTCAGACCCCATTACATATTTTGTTACTTGGACTTCTTCATTCTCCAATGCAGAAAATGCATTATGTAAGGGTAACAGCAGGGAGAGAGGATGTCGCTTCATCACAGGTTTTATTTTACCCAAACCTACTATAATCCAATTATTCCTGAGATTCTGAATCCTGGATGTCAGACTTCTCTATGGGAGTGGGGGTAAATACTCAGAATGCTTCAAAGTTAGGGAAACTGGGTGTCTCAGAGTCACAGGTCTTGTTTTACTGGAGCCCAAGGGCAGGCATTAATTCCTGAGCAACCTGGTAAAGTGTACAGAAAAGCAGAAAATACTGCTTTTCTGTACACCCTCCGACTTAATGACCTAGCGATATTAAATCGGAGGAACCAAAGCTTTAAAAAAAAATTGTTTTTAAAGTAAAACAATTTCTGCCCGCCTGTGAGCGGGTTAGAAAAATGGATGCTCAATTTTACTGGCATACGTTTTCCTAACCTGTGGCTATCAGCGGGTTCGAGAACCGATGCTGGAAAAATAGAGCATCGTTTGTTGGACCTCATGACTGCCACCTCTATCACTAATAAGGAAGTGCTAGGGACGCGCTATTATCCCTAGTGCCTCCTTATTAGTGTGCCACCTCATTTAAATACAGAATTGCGTGCCTAGGAGAGGTGCCTGGGTGTACTTCGGGAGAGTGGGCACTCAACACGGAGTGCCCGCTCTCCCACATTTTTTAGTGTACCGGCCCGTTAGTGTTATGTATATAAAAGCAGCTCTATTATTATTCACAAACGTAGAATGTAACAAACCAATCAGTTATGTAGGCACAAACAAATTATACAAGCAATATAGCAGAGTAAATATTCCCCCAGCTAAAAGGGATAAAAATATATACAAATGGCCTAGCAGAAGCTTGTCACTTTCCTGAGAGAATATACTCCTTGTTCTCCAGATGGTGATGTGCAAGCATGGTCTCATTAGGAAGACTGAACAATAGCAAGGATCCTTTGTCTTTGTTGAAGGGGTCATGCTGACCTGGTCAGGCTCAGCATCTCAGCAGGGAATCCATCCACTCTCTTGTATATTCTTCTTTTAAGCTCATAGCATTGCATTTCTAGTGCATGCATAGAAGCTAGTCTAGTTTCCTGTATTTCTCTTTGAAGCTTCTCTTTTGAAATTTCAGCCTAGTTACCTGCCTTTGAAGATCTCTGCCCTGCATCTAACTCTCACTACATGCTGGTAATATATCCCTGAGATAGAATCTAAGCTCTTTTCACTGACATCTTGTTCAGCCATCTTACAGTTACGACTACTGATCATGCTTTCAAACAAATGGGGCATATTTTATCCTACTTCATACATCTAGAAAACTTCATGTTCACTCTCTCCTAATCTAATACACCACTTAATCCCAGAAAAATCCCACCTGAGTCCAAATGTTCACTCTCTCTCATCCAGCCTGTGTCCTGGTTCCATGGGGTGGAGATCCAGTGGCAGGTCTCCTGATCTTGCTTTTTCTTCCTGAACTTCTGATGAATGTGACTTCTTTAAGGGAAAAGTCTGAATGAGAGAAGGAAACCAGCTATCACAGCCCAGCTTCCCTGTGAGGATGGATAGATCAAAAACCTCCTCACACCAAAAAGGAGAAAAAACACAAAGTCCAAACTCAATTTGGGATGACACTTTCACTGCAGCTCTTTCTGTGGATCACAGGTCTTTAGCTCCCTCCCCTTCGGATCCTGGGATTTGTTCTTCACTAAAGGGAGTTCAGAGTTCACACCAGTCAATCCTCACTAAATTATCCAAAAACCTCAAAACAGTCTTTTTCAAAAAGAGACAGATCCTCACAGGCAGGAAGAACTCTGTCAGGAATCTCATCAAACACAGAAAAATACAATATGGTTTTGCCTGCTGCGCAGCCTCCCCTCTACTAACGGGTCCTTAGCAAGCACCGCTCCCAGCTGTGCAAGTTACCACCCCACTGATCACCTGATGCCTACTCCTGGGGGAATTCTGCACAAAAAATTAAAAATTCTGTGCACAAAAACTTAAAATTCTGCAAACTTTATATTGGTCAAAATAACACAATTTACATGACAGTCTTTAAGTAATTACATTTTAAATTAAATAAGAAAAAAGGTATTACTTAGAGATGCAAAATTTTAAATATTTTGAGCAGACTTTCCCTAGAAATTCACTGTAAGAGTGTCCCTTCCACTCGCTCTACCTACTCCCCTGGCCAATTTGCCCTCTCAGGCCCCAGCTGCTCCACCTGCCAGTATCTCTCCCCTCTACCTCTAGGGTCAACCCCTTCCAATCTATTGCCAGCACCAGAGTTTGACCCTGTTCTCAGTACTGCCCCTCATATAGGCTCCCTCTGTCCCTCCCTCTCTCTAGTACACATACACACACCCTCATACAGGCTCCCTCACTCTCTTGCACACCCACAGCCCCTCATACATGGTCCCTCTCTCTCTTGCATACACACCCACACAAGCTCCCTTTCTCTCTAACGCATACACCCTCACACAGGCTACCTATGTCTCTCTCTCACGCAGCCCTTCACACAGGCTTTGTCTCACACATACACAATCCCTTCACACAGGCTAGCACCCTCACATACACACAATTCCTTTGTCATACACACCAGCTCCCAATCTCTCACATACATACACACACCTTTGCAATCTCCTCATATAGGTTCCCTCTCTCTGGCACCCACACTCAAGCATCCCCCCTCACCCCCTCCTGCTCAACCCCCTGCTCTCTCAGCCCCCTGCTCTCTCTCACATCCTCCCCTCCCTGCTCTCTCACTCTCCTCTCTCCTCTCACCCCTCTCCCTCTCCTCTCACACACACACATTCATTCTCATCGGGACCTTCATCTTCGCCGCGAATGGAGCACACTCCATTCACGACACACAGGGGCCTTCATTTTTGTGGTGAATGGCACACATCCCGTGGCACCGGGGGCCTTCATTTTCGCTGTGAACAGCGCGAATCCTGCGGCACTGGTGGCCTTCATTTTCACAGCAAACAGTGCACCAGGGCCTTCATCTTCACGCGCTCCGTTTGCGGCATGCTAGGATCTCCTCTGCCATTTTCTGCGCAGAATTGCCAAATTCTGCAAAGAAAATGGCAGTTCTGCACAGGGGGAGAATTCTGTGCAAATTCTGTGCTCCGCAGTAGTGCAGAATTCCCCCAAGACTAGATGCCTCAGCCCCAGCCCTATTAACTCAGCTTGTCCAGTCCCTCAAGGCTTCTTCATTGCGTCACTTCAGCTCTCTGACCTGACCAGCCTTACCTGTTATTCTGTCCTGCTTTGTGACCTACCTAGACCTTCTAACTTGCCTTGTGGCATACCCAGGTCTCCTGTCTTACCTTGTGGCCTACCCAGGCTTTCTGCCTTGTCTTACAGCCTACCTGGTCCTCCTGCCTTGCTCTGTGCCTTTCCAGGCCTACCTGCCTTACAATGGACACTTCTGGGCCTTCTGACCTTGTTCTGTGGCTCCCAGGCCTAATTGCCATGCTCAGTGCCCTCTTGTGCTTTCCTGCCTTACCGTGTGTCTCGGGGCCTTCTAGGGTAGCCTAGCCAGCTTTGTGCCCAGTTTTGGCTTTCCTGTTTACTGTTGCATGTTCTTGTCCAGTTCTGTCCTTGTCTAGTTCTTGTCCAGTCCTGTCCTTGTCCCATCCAGTCCCAATCCTGCCCAGCCTTATTCAGTTCCTTGTCTGTTTCCCAGGCCTTGCTCTTGTATCCAACCCCCAGTCTGTGCTCTGTATCCAGTCCCTAGCCTGTGCTCTGTGTCCAGCCTGTCCTGCACCTGTTCCAGTCCCAGCATTTCTCCAACCCTAGTCTGGCCCCTGACTCCAGACTATACCCTCAGCTCTGCCTATATTCAGCTCCTTTCTTGTCACCATGATGTTCTCAAGAAGACAAGTCCTACCGGCCCCCAGAACCCAAGGGCTCAACCTGTGAGGGAAGAGGGTTGGTTAGGCAGAAGACCAGCTCCAGGTCAGTGCTGTGGTCCTGTACCACTTCTGTGAGGATGCTTCCTGACTCCAGCCTGCCAGATCATGACAAATACTAAGTCAAGGTGATAAACCCTAATTCAGTAGATGTAAGATGGTAAAGTTGGCTCAGGCTACAAGGAAGGCCCCATAGGTCCTCACTGACAACTGGTGGACATAGGCTAGGAAGAGATGGACCAGGAGCTTCACTTATATCAACCCCTTTCCCTGTGGGTTGAACCCTTGGGTTCTGGGGGCCAGCAGGCCTTAGGCAAGAGACTCTAGGAAGGAGGTGAGAGTGTAAGATCAGTATCAGGCTAGGATCAGAGACAGATGGCAAATGAGAGTGGTCAATGTCCAGGCAAGGGTCTGTGGTAGGAGGCAGGTAAGAAAGGTCAATGTCAGCGCTAGGGTCAAACCCAGTATTCAGTCCAAGTGCAAGCATAAGAGGCAAGGAAAAGACTGATAAGGATGGGCACGATAAAGGGGATGGAACAGCTCCCCTATGAGGAAAGACTAAAGAGATTAGGACTGTTCAGCTTGGAGAAGAGACGGCTGAGGGGGGATGTGAGAGAGGTGTTTAAAATCATGAAAGGTCTAGAACGGGTAAATGTGAATCAGTTAGTTACTCTTTTGGATAATAGAAGGACCAGGGGGCACTCCATGAAGTTAGCATGTAGCACATTTAAAACTAATTAGAGAAAGTTCTTTTTCACTCAACGCACAATTAAACTCTGGAATTTGTTGCCAGGGGATGTGGTTAGTGCAGTTAATGTAGCTGGGTTTAAAAAAGGATTGGATAAGTTCTTGGAGGAGCAGTCCATTACCTGCTATTAATTAAGTTTACTTAGAAAATAGCCACTGCTATTACTAGCAACAGTAACATGGGATAGACATAGTTTTTGGGATCTTGCCAGGTTCTTATGGCCTGGATTGGCCACTGTTGGAGACAGGATACTGGGTTTGATGGACCTTGGTCTGACCCAGTATGGCATGTTCTTATGTTCTTACGAAGGAAGGTAAAGGCTGGATGAGACAAGAGTGGAGAGATTAGGCAGATTGAGCTGGAGGATGAGGCAGGCACAGGAACAGAATCAGGATCAGGAACACAGGAAGAGCCTCAACTCACACTACATATGTGATGCAAGCGACCCATTGCTGAGGCGAAGGGAGGACGTCTTGGAAGGACCTAAAATAGGGCTGAGCAGTTGATGTCATTGAGAGGCGCCTCGAGCATTTCCTGCCATGGGCCCTTTAAAGCCTTCATGGTCTGGCACATATGCCGCTAGAGGTGTGCTGGGAGGGCATGAAGATGGTGGCGTCCTGAGCCACGGAGTGACTGTTTGGCGGTGTCCCACTGTAAGAGAGGGGCTGACAGCTTGGTGGCATCAGGTGAGTGCCATGGCTTGCCACATGAGCCACAAAACATAATAGTAGAGTACTCAAAAATAACTCCTCACGTCTCAAAAGTTAACTGAAACTGACCACACTCCTCCTACTCCTAGCTCCCCCAAGCGGGCTAAAGAGACACCATTTACAGCCAGCATCAAGTGCTGCATAGAAATGTCTCTCCCACCAGCTGGAATATCTATGGCAGGGATCTGTGGCCATCTAGTGGGTAACCAGAGGATCCCCACAGTAAGGGAAGGCAAATTCAGCTATTGTGAGTTTATATTCTAGTTTGGATATTGTTTTATTATTTTGGGTATTTTCACTTGACTTCTCCCCTTAAATTAGGACTAATGGGGTACAAGACGTGATTTTGTTCTTTTTTTTTCTTTTTTATATTATCTTGTATTGGAGATATGTATCTTGTGTTTGTCTCAATAATAGTTTATTGGATATACTGATGAAAATTGAATATATTAAAATAAAATAAAAAATCTTAACCATGCTCACGAGGAGAGTCAGTGGGGGCAGTGGGATTTAAGCCCTGCGTGTTGCTCTAACCACTAAGCCACTCCTTTTCCCTGCTGGGAGGAACAGTAATGCTGTTCTAGGACTTTTGTAGTATTTGCATTGTTGCCTTTTCATACATAGGATTATTGCTGTATTGGTATGATAGGCTGGGTCTGCTCTTCCCTTACAACAATCTTATAAAAACACATAATTGGACATACAAGTATTCTTCTCCTTACAACTGTGCATAGTTAGGTGCTCTTAGGACTGGCAATTTTCAAAAAGCTTTTTTACTTGGGAAAATCAGTATTTTCACACATAAATGGCTTTTGTAAATTGTCCTACCTGTGTCCAATTGTGTCTTTACAAAATTGTTCTGTGGTGCTACTGGTGGGGTCATCATGATTTAAATTGTCAAAATCTTGGGCAAGAGGGTTAGCCTGTGGTCCTGAAAGTTAATCTGGAGCATGGTGGGGGTGGGATGGGGGTGGGGAGAATGGAGGGGAGAGTGGCAAGGCCGGTTCACCTCTGGTGGCTAATGCCCTTACATTGGCCTTGGTTTTGGTAGGGTGTCCAGAAAGGTGTGTGTGTGTTGAAATGCAAAGAGAGAGACAGCATGTGCATTCATTTTTAAATGTGCTAAAACACTTGCATGTCATTTAAAAAGAAAACTAAGAGTAGCTCCTCCACCCACTACAGCACCTGCCCCCCAACCCGGCAAAGTCCACGGGTACTTTTCCTTTGAATATTGCCCCAGGAAAAAACAGAGATTTGCACCTCTCTTTTTTGTGGAAATCTTATCCCTTAAAATCAATGAAGTAGATAATCAAAAGTTTTGGTATATTCAGCCTTTTATATGGCTAGATTTTAGCTAGATAATTGCTTATGTGGCTTGGAGAAGAGATGGCTGAGGGTTATGATGGAAGTCTATGAAATCATGAGAGGACTAGAATGGGTTAATATAAATAAGTTGTTTACTCTTTTAGGTAATGCAAAGACTCCATGAAGTTAACAAGTAGCACATTTAAAACAAATTAGAGAAAATTCTTTTTCACAACACAAATTAAGCTCTGGAATTCATTACCAGAGGATGTGGTTATGGCAGTTAGCTTAGCTGGGTTTAAAAAAGGTTTGAACAAGTTCCTGGAGAAGTTCCTGGAGAAGTCCATTCCCCAAGTCAAGTTGACTTGGGGAATAGTCACCGCTTATTACTAGCATTACTAACATGAGATCTATTTAATGTTTGGGCACTTGCCAGGTACTTGTATCCTGGATTGGCCACTGTTAGAATCCGGATACTAGGTTTGATGGACCCTCAGTCTGGCCCTGTATGGCTACTCCTTATGTTCACCTGGTGACAAAGCACTAACGACCCAATTTACTAAGCTTTTTTCCTATAGACACAAAATGGGAAAAAAGTCCAAGTAAATCAGGTCCTAAATTAGCAGAATATGGTCACTGTGGGATAGTGGGCACCTCTCCTCCTCCAAATACTAACCCCTTCCAGCAGTACAATATTGAGTCATAGGGAGCTGAGAATTAGAGTTGGCAAGTGCCAGGAAGTAACAGGTGACTAAGGAAGGAGGGGGGGGGGGGGGAGATGGAAAGATCCTGGCTTAGTCTGAAACATAGAAACGTGACAGCAGAAAAAGACCATTACAACCATCCACCCCCAACTATTCAGCTTTATAACCCCTACCACTTCCTCAGTGATCCTCTGTGCTTGACCTATGCCTTCTTGAATTCAGATTCTGTCCTTGCCTCCACCACCTCCATCGGGAGACTTTTCCATGCATCCACTACCCTCTCTGTAAAGAAATATTCCCTTAGATTACTCCTGAGTCTGCCACCTTTCATCCCCATCCTACGAACCCCTCATTCTAGAGCTTCCTTTCCATTGAAAGAGGCCGGCCCTGTGCATGGAAACATTGGAGGTATTTAAATGTCTCTATCATATCTCCCGTATCTCACCTTTCCTCTAGGGTATGCATGTTTAGATCTTCAAGTCTATCCCTATATGCTTTAGAATGAAGACCACTGACCACTTTAGTAGCCACCCTCTGGACTGACTCCATCCTGTTTATATCCTTTTGAAGGTGCGATCTCCAGAACTGTGCACAGTATTCCAAGTGAGGTCTCACCAGGGACCTATACAGGGGCAATATCACCTCCCTTTTTCTGCTGACCATTCCTCTCCCAGTGCAGCCAAGCGTCTTTCTGGCTTTTGCTGTCACCTTACACTGTGGAAGAATTCTGCTGAGGAAAACTGAATAGAAGTGAGAGGGGAAGCAGAGTTTGGAGGTGAGTACTGGTAGATGTGGGCATTGCAGGATCTGCTGGATGGAAGGATCGCTGCCTCCTGACCCAGAGCTACCAACTTAGTAAAGGAACAGACTTTTTATACTTTCCCTTTGTTTGTTTCCTGCTAATTTGCCAGCTTCGCCCCCTCCTGCTTGCATGCTCTGGGATGGGAGAGAGGGGCAGGGCGATACACTCCCTTGCAAATGTGCTGCTGACGGGATGCCCTGGTGAGACCTCTTGTGCCATGGAGGATGGACGAGGCGAGGACGCCGACGGTGAGTAGAAGAGATGCCCTCTCACGTTCCCTTTGTAACTTGTGTGCTGCACTGCAGCATCAAAGGAAGGATTTCCGCAGCTTATGAGTCTTTTTTTCAAAAGAATGTTTTTATTGTCTTCAAAGTGCACTTTGAGGGGAATCGAAAGGATCGTTGAATGTGAGAAAGGGGAAGGAGAGGAGATGTGGGGGTTTGACATCTGGACTTTATGACGACGGGTGGGGGGATTATAAGGGGAAATTTATATATATACTGACTTGTGATGCTGGTGTACGCAGGAAATCAGTGTGTACCAGATTCTGATTGTTTTTATTGTCTATTTATTTATTTATTTATTTATTTAAAAACTTTTCTATACCGTCATTAAGTTAAGTACCATCATAACGGTTTACAGGAAGGCACAAATATTAATATTGGAAAACAGATAAAATCTATCACTAAACAAATGCCAAGACTATACGGTAACATAGCTCGTTTATAATTACTCATAATTGTGAGTGTTATGTTCAATCATATCCATTCTTTATTGTCTCATATTTTAAATTGTGAGCAAACATATTTAAAAATTTAAAAATAAAGGTGGAATATATACCCGTGTAGGTTGGGGTAGAGTGCATGAGTGTTCTGCAGATCGTTTTTTGTTTTTTCTCTTTGTCACTGTATACTACTCTCCTTTCTCATTGTTGTAGGCTTGTTTAAATAACCATGTTTTCGTGTTTTCTGAAGGCTTTGATGTCTGTTTGTAAGCGGATCTTGACCGGCATGGTATTCCATAGCATAGGACCTGCGCTATTTCCCTTACTTGGGTTAGTTTAGCTGTTTTAACTGACGGGATGGTCAGTAAGGCTAATAATAATAAAAAGATTTAAATTAGAAAAAAGGACTTATAACTTGAGGAGATCCTTCCTTTAATGCAACTCACCCTTTCCTTTTGCATTCCTGCTGGTATGTGTTTGCTATTCTCCACCTCCTATTTAGTTATTTGCAGTGAAGTATGCCATAAAGAAAAGTGTTAATTCATTCATTATGTAATCCGCATTGGACAACTGGGCTGGAAGCTGCAGAATGTAAGAATGTACAAATTTTCACTCGCTGTCTACGCAGATTCTGTCACTGTTTTTGTAATGATCATCATCAGTCAGGTATTTAATTTCTGCTTTTAGTTAGGAATGAAAGTGGCAGTTTATGTTTCTTTCTTCCTTTGTGTTTTCTTGGGAATTTGGTCTGGGCAGTGGTAATGAGGCTTGATGGGACGGGGACCACAGGGTAGTGCTACACTCAGGGCATCTGGTGCATGCAGAAGTATAAAGCAGAGGACAAGAGGTCACCTTCATTCCAGAAAGAATCTCTAAGGAATCCGTAAAGGAAATATTTAGTCTTACCTGATCCCCATTCCCAATGATTCAGGTGGCTCTGCCAGCTCTCTGCATTGCCTAGCTCATAATAAATAAGAATCAAAGATGTGCACACAGGGGGAGTGACAAATGTGAGCACAGAACGATGGATGTGGGTACAGGAGAGTGAAGAGAGCAGTGAGAGAGTGATGTGCCCACAGGGAGACTGGCAGATGTGGTTATCAGAAGCCTGAAGAGAACAGCAAGAGTCAGGGAGTAACATGGGTACAGGAGAGAGCGATGTGCACCATGAGAGTGAAGAGAGCAGCAGAGAGAGTGATGTGCACACAGGGAGAGTGACGGATGTGGGCACAGGAGAGTGAAGACAGCAGTGAGAGAGTGATGTGCCCACAGGGAAACTGGCAGATGTGGGTATCAGGAGCATGAAGAGAACAGCAAGAGTCAGGGAGAGTGACATGGGCACCGGAGAGAGTGATGTGCACCATGAGAGTGAAGAGAGCAGCGGAGAGAGTGATGTGCACCATGAGAGTGAAGAGAGCAGTGAGAGAGTGATGTGCACACAGGGAGAGTGACGGATGTGGGCATAGGAGAGTGAAAACAGCAGCAAGAGAGTGATGTGCGCAAAGGGAAACTGGCAGATGTGGGTATCAGGAGCATGAAGAGAACAGCAAGAGTCAGGGAGAGTGACATGGGCACCGGAGAGAGCGATGTGCACCATGAGAGTGAAGAGAGCAGTGAGAGAGTGATGTGCACACAGGGAGAGTGACGGATGTGGGCATAGGAGAGTGAAGACAGCAGTGAGAGAGTGTGATGTGGGCACCAGGCTAATGACATGGACACAGGAGGAGGGACGTAGGCACAGGAAGAGTGAAGAGGCCATCAGGAAACTGGCATGGGAGGCCAGGAGTGTGATATTACAAGTGGAGAGACTGTAGGATAACAGAGCAGAATAATGAATAAACCCTTGCACAGTGCACTCCCAGCTCACTAGGCAGCATGGCGAGCAGCGATATGCCCCTTGTGCATTAGTACTAATCACTTTCCTACTGCGGAATCTGAAATTCTTTAAACAGCTCCTCCACTCTGCACAGAGGAGGTTCAGTAATGACCTCACAATAGGGCTATTTGTGTGATGTTAATGACCTTGAGGCCAATTTGAACCCATTGGAACCTAGCTGCTGCTGCCCAGGGCACAGCTGGAAAGAAAAAACGGCTTGATAGTAGGTGCATATTTTAGCCATTTTTGGCAGGTGTACATTTCTTCCGAGTACTAGAATAAACTGTACAGCGGCTGGCCTGACCCTGCTACCACCTCCTGCTCTTTCTGGTCCTCACTGGTACCCAGGACTGGCTCTCAGTTAACCCTTTGTGAAAACTGAAATTGGTGCCACTCTCCTCTCCCTTGGGTGATGGCGGTTCTGGCACAGCACTCCCTCCATCAGTAGGGGCACTGGCTCCATCCCCCTTTCTTCTCCTACTCAGCATCCCTTTCTTCCTTTGCCCAGGACCATTAACTCTCCACCCCCCTCTTCATCATCTGCCAACATGATGTGGAAAGGTATGGAGGAAGAGAGTGCCGGCGTGACTGCACCCCTTTTAACATGGTGTGCTGTGCAGCCACACAGGTTGCACACCCGAAAAGCCAGCCTTGCTGGTACCTCTAGACTAGAGTCTTTGAGATTTAGAAAAAAAAAAAAAAGGTAGCAAAGGCTGGTGTGTAATGGGGAAAGGTCAGCGGCCCCAGATTGTTCTAGCTGTACTGAAGGAAGAATATTTTAAGAGCTCAGTGAACTGAAAACAAAAAGTAGGAAGAACTGTTCTCTTGAGATACTGGGGTGTAGTGAGCCGTACAGAAGCCAGCCTGTCTGATGCCCAAAATAGCTTCTTCTGTGTTGCAAAGGGAGGAGGTTTTCTAAAGAGTGTCTTAGAGCACAATAATTGGCCCCATGGTTTCAGCTAAGTTTTATTATCCCTACACAATGAAAACATGTGGATTTTGTAGTGTGCAGAATGTGTGTGCGGACTTTGTAGTGTGCACAGTGACTGCTGCACTCAGAGATTTTCATAGAGGATGACATCAAAGGTATAACCAGGGATTCTCTCACTTTGTTGCTATATAATAAGTGCAAAGTATATGTGACCCAAAGGGTTTATATGACTAGCAAATAGTATGAAAAAGCCCTCCCAGAAATGAAACCTAGAAAATGAGCAATGATTTTTCTCATCTTTGCTATCCTCTTTCCCGGCTCTAGTGGGAAACCAAAAACTAAGCCTGTTCCCTCTGCCTGCTCTTACCGCGGAGACAAGGAGTGCGGTGCCACTGGACTGCAGGTGAGGGACTTCAGCTATTTTCAGTTGCAGAGATGAGACCTGACATTTTTCTAAGGCTGGCAGAAGGAAAAGAAACTGTTAATATAGATAACTGCAAAATTCTGGTTCCCCTACACAAAGCTGACATCCATTTGAGATTATTTAAAAGTATCTCTCGAATCACTAAATTCATCACTTCCACATGGGGCAGACCCTGAAAGCGAATGTCCTCCATGGAGGTTCTGACTATAGGGCATAACAATTATACCGAGAAAAGCTCAGCGTATCTCCTGTGGAAATCTGCAGTTTAGATTGAGCTGCATTAGTTTGGAGCTCTCTGGCTTACTTATTTGACCTCACTTGGGATGGATGGCTTTTGCTTTGCTGTGTTTTGACTTCCCTCACTCTTCAGACAGCCCTGCTAGGGTTCCTCCATTTGGCTGTTTTACTTTATATAATAGTTGATAAGAGCAGCAGGAGGTGTTCATCGTAAACAGCATTAGGTGACTCCTTGGTGGACCAGAAAGGCAGTTTATAGATTAGAAGCTCATAAGCCTGTGTTGGGCAGACACTGACAGATCCCCAGAATACAGAACATTCCCAAGATAAAAGTCCTATCACATTTAAAAGGAAAACCTTCTTCTGCCTTCTCTCCTCCCTGTGCTTCTAAGAAATTGAGATAAACCTAAAGGATATGAGGAGGAATAGAGATGAACCTGGGGAGGTGGGTGAGGGGAGAGAAATATAGGAATCCAGGGACAGGGGAGATGAGTAAAGCCCTGGTGAAGGAGGAGATGAACCTGGGGAGATAGGGTGGAGGAAGGGGGAGATGGGGATGGATGTGAGAGAGATGAAGAAGACCCTAGCAAGGGAGGAGGGGATGGAGAGGAACCTGTGGGTGTGTGAAGAGAAAATGGAGAGGGACTTTGGGTGGGGGTGGGTTAAAGATATAGAACGTAACATAAGAGAGGAGATAGAAAAGAATTTAAGGGGTGAGAGATGGAAAACCTGAGGTAGAGGCAGTGCCGGCGCATCCCAATTAGCGAACTAGGCGGTCGCCTAGGGTGCCAGCCATTTTGGGGCAGCAAAGAGCAGCTATGCGGGGCTGCCCACCCTCCTCATGGCCGAGAGAAGCAGAGTCTCGGCGGGCCACGAGCGGTGCCTCTGTTTCTGTGTGTGTGTGTGTGTGTGTGTGAGTGAGAGGGATTGTGTGTGTATGACAGAGCAATGGTGTTAGTAAGAGATAGGAAGGAGCCTGTGTAAGGTTGCATGTGTGAATGAGACAAAGAACCTAAGTGTGTGTAAGAGATGGGGCCTGTCTGAATGAATGAGGTCGTGGCCGGAGCCAGGGTCTGGACTGGGGGGGGGGGGGGGGGGGAGGGGGTGGTGGGCACAAGGCAGAAGGTTCTCTTAGGGCACTTAATACCCTTGCACTGGCCCTGGGGAGAGAAGGGAAGAAACAGAGAAGAACCTGGCTGGGGGTGGGGGGGAGCAATAGAGAGAGAACTGGGAAAGGGAAGGGGAAGGTAGAGAGGAACCTAGAAGGAACAGATGGGAGAGGGAGACAAGGATGAAATGTCATATTTTTTTATGTTTTTATTCTTGTTAAGTTACTACAGATTTTTTTATATTTGTTGATTATTCTAATTGTTCATTATTATCATCTTTTTTTTTTTTACTGTAATCCACCTAGCACATCCAGCCTGTTAAAGAAGTCACCACTCAAGAAAGGATCTAGTGTCATCGTGGATAATATGCTGAAAGCTTCTGTTCAGCACCAGACAAGAAAGCAAATAGAATGCTGGGAATTATTAGGAAAGGAACGGAGAATAAAACAGAGAATATCACAATGCCTCTGTATTGCTCCATGGTGCGACCTCATCTTGAGTATTGTGTGCAATTTTGGTCACCACATCTCTAAGAAGATATAGCAGAATTAGGAATAGTGACCAAAATGATAAAATAGATGGAATGGTTCCCCTTTTAGGAAAGACTAAAGAAGTTAGGGCTCTTTAGCTTGGAGAAGAGACAACTAAAGGGAGATATGATAGAGGTCTATAAAATAATGAGCGGAATGGAATGGGTAAACACGAATCAGGCATGTTCACAGAAAGCTGAAAATTCGGATTGGTTCACAGCAGATATTATCACACCAGGAATATGGAAACAAAGGATGATGAGAATTAACCATGTGTGTGATATGTTAAATCTCTTCTAATTAAGTTAATGCATCCTTCTTTTTTTAACTTAAAGATCCCTGGGTGAGAATTTTTCAGTAGAAGTGAAGTCCTTGCAGTCTGTCCAAGGAAGGCAGTAGGAGCATTACATGAAGTGTTCTCAGCTCCAGGTCTGGGGATCTGAACCTTCTAGATCCACCTGTGCAAGAGAATAGCTGGAGACATTATTCCTTAAATAAGTGGCAGTGGAACTGATAGCATGGAATCTCTGGCTCTGTAGTCATCATTTGAAGAATGAGAGTGCAAGGGCTACAAATGGCCTTAGTCTGGACCTCTTCCTGCCAATCATGACTATGGTAGGACCTGTCTGTCGAATCATAAGTCCCTGTGGCATGCTTGGCTGCAACGAAGACTGACAAATAAATGTGATCAGATTATAGATTAGAGCATTTTGTTCTCCTCCTGCTGATAGGAACAAGTAGAAAAAGCATGCAGAGGCATGGCTTTGGGAATGCTCTCCATGTAGAAGGGGGAGTTGACTTCCGGTTATGGTGGGAAGCTGAGCAGATGTGGGATAAAGAGCTCCTGCAGTGCTCCCTGCTTTTCAGCACCCCCAAGGCTTTTCCCTGAGACCTATTTTATCATTTTTGATGAGGGAGCTGTTTCTGCTAAAGTGAGGTGAGCGGATCCAGAACGGTCTGGTGCAAAGTATCAGGATATGAGCACCAAAATGCCTTGTACTGCCCGGGAACGATCAAAACTTAGTGGCTATGTCATGGCATCCGGAGCGACCGCTAAGAGTGAGGTAAATTTAGTGGCAATGTCTAGCGAGATGGTTGCGCAAATTTCTAAAAATGTTACCGCTGCAATCAATGAACGATTGATTTAAGCTAAAAGTCACTATAGAAGATCTAAAAGAGAGTTTGGAGGGGCATGCAAAGAGAATCGAAGCGGCAGAGTTAAGGATATCGGTGCAAGAAGATGGCTCCCTTCAGCTGGAGCAGCAGTTAGCCGACTTACAATCACAAACAGCTAAATTGGCAGCCAGGGTTGAAGACCAAGAACAAAGGCAGAGACAAAATAATCTTCGCATAATTGGACTCCCTGAAGTAGTGAAGGATGGTGAGAGCTGCTAAAAACTGTTGAAAAATGGCTCCTGGAGCAATTGGGCCTGAATGCCGCTGAGATCGATCTAAAATGTGAGAGAGTGCACAGAGTCGGGCAACGATCTGAAAATGATAATCGGCCACAGCCAGTGATGGCAAGAATTCTAAACTGGGATCATAAAACCTCAATCTTGAGAGCATATAGAAATGTTAAAGAAGTTAAATATGAAGGGCATAAGGTATTGCTTTTCAATGCGAAATGGCGCCATTTTGTACCGACCTTTAAGAGAAAGGGCTCCCGTGTGCGTTACTCTTTCCCTCTAAAATCAGAGTCCAGTATCTAGAAGGTAGAAGAAGGTTTCTCAGTAACAAACGGGAGCCACAGGTTTTTGTGGCTGCTTTGCCTGGACCTATGGGCTTAACTTGTCTTCATTGCAGCAAGGATTAAAGTTTGCAAACAGTGATGCGGGAGTACGCGATGAAGTTTGTAGTATGGAACTGAACATAAAAGTAAAGAAAAAAGAACCATATGACTCGGGTTTCTGCTCGCTGGTACTAGTCCTTTTCGTTCTCTGTTCACAATAAAGTTCATGTTTTAGATAGAGTGAACTGATATACGGTAAAAGAAATATGCACCGAAACTACAGGTCGCACACTAGAGAGGAAATCAAACTGATGCAAGACAGATAAAATGAGGGCATTTATTTATTTATTTATTTTTATTTAAAATCTTTTCTATACCGTCATTAAGATGGATACCTTCACAACGGTTTACAGTAAGGCACATAAAATAATGTAGGTAAATGTATCAACTTATAACAATTAAACAGGTGCCATCAAAGTTCAGTAACATAGTTTTATAATAAATTATTATTTGGTAAATGTGATGAATCATGTCCATTTCTATCTGTATCGATTTTGATTACAAGATTAGATTTATAACTGTAACTGTGTCTTCTCCTTCAGAGGTGAGAGAAAAAATAAAATACACACATATTGATTAAGGTGAAGTGTGTCAACGTTCTGCTGTCCGCACCTTACACTTCCCTGGATTCTATTCTCCATTCTCTTTGTGATACGCTTGTTTAAAGAGCCATGTTTTTAAACTTTCTCTAAAGGTTTTGATGTCGCTTTGTAATCTGATCTCTAAGGCATGGTGTTCCATAGTATAGGACCTGCTAAGGATAGCGCTCTTTCCCTTACTTGGGTTAGTCTTGCTGTTTTGACTGAGGGAATAGTTAGGAGTGCTTTGTTGGCTGATCTCAGGTTTCTGTGAGGGACGTGTACGCGAAGGGCAGTGTTCAGCCATTCTGCTTTTTCGTTATGTATTAATTTATGTATGGTGCATAGTGTTTTGTGTTGTATTCTTTGCTCAACTGGTAACCAGTGTAATTCAGCTAGGGTTTCGGTGACGTGGTCTCTTTTACTTTTACCAGTCAGAATTCTTGCAGCTGTGTTTTGTAGTGGTCTTATTGTGGTGTAAGATAAGCCTAGTGTTAGGGCATTAGCACTGGCGGGTTTTCTGTGTTCCTTAGGTTATGTGTGTTGCTGATTTTTGTATGCCACTGGAATTCAGCTGCCATACCGATTGGTAATGGGTTTGCTGACTTTGAAATGTTTGCGTTTCTCCTTCCGAAGTTAAATTCTTGGAGAGTTCAAAATTGTTGGAAGGAGTTTGAGCATAGGGAGGATCATTTTTGGGGTAGACCCAAGGGTAAAATAACCTTTATTTATTTATTTTTCTTTACGACGGGGAGACTGCCAGGGCACATCCTAATGCCAAAATAGGTGGCGAGATGTCAGACCCTTGGAGAATTGGGGGATTGTGGGGGGGGGAGGGGGAGAATATGGCTGAGATATATGGGTGTGGATGTGGTGTGATTAAGGCTCTGGCACTAAGCTGGGAATGTTTCTGAAGTATAGCAGTTATGGAAGGACATAGGGAAGGACTCAGGCCATCCCAGGAAAAGGATGGATAGTTCGGGACGCCTAGGCTGGGGAGTGTTCTGGGTGATAAATTGGTATCAACTTGGGCTCCCACTTGGGGGGACGGGGACTTTGTACAGTGAGCAACCCAGAGATTGATGGTTCAGGTTCATCTGATAACTTGGAACGTGGATGGCATAAAACAGAAAAGAATGGTTGCTCATATTCCTTTTTTTTTTTTCCAAGAAATGCATCTTATGGAATCAGAACACAAAGAGCTGAAGCAGGATTGGGTTGGACAATGCTTTTCTGCTTCCTATGCACGCCGCCAAAGAGGGTAGCAATTCTAATCCAAAAACAGATTCCCTTCCAGCTCGATAAACAAATCCAAGATGCAGATGGAAGATTTCTTATTGTATTAGGTACACTGTTCGGTCTTTAACTAGCTCTGTGTAATTTACACGCACCTAATACAGATGGCCACTACTTTTTTCAGGAGGTGATAACAAGATTGTTGGGCTTTCCAGATTACTCAGTCATTGCAGGTGCTAATTTCAATGTAGTTGCTAATAAAAAAGTAGACTGTAAGCCCCCAAAAGAGAAAAAGTGAGAGGAAGCAGCACAAGGGGGTTAGCTTGGTATGTAAAGAGACGGGTCCTTCGGATATAAGGCAGGATTTCACATTTTATTCCAAATCCGGGTTAAACTACATACTATTGGATGAGAATTTGTTTGTTAGGGTGAAAGGTTGGAAGATTGGGGTCACTGCGTTATCCGATCATGCTCCAGTCACACTGGAAATGGAGCTGGGGCACTCTAAACCTAAACAACTTTACCTGGCGGAAGTATCCTGGTTTATGTGGGGATGAAAACTTTCACAAGTATTTACAGAACTCACGGCGAGAATATGTGCAGTATAATGACAGCCCCTGGGCAGATCCCACTTTCTTAGGAATGCAGGGAAAGTAGTTATGAGGCGAAACATAAGAGCTTACACACAGCAAAGCAAAAGAAAGTGAGAGCGAGATCTTGCGATTGACAATGCTCCTGCAAGAGATACAATTCAAGCACAAAACTGAGGCAAGCGACAGGAGCTACAAATTAAAAGCATCCTGAATAAGCTATTGTTTTAACATGCTGCAAAATCTTTATGGTTTTTCCAATACAAGTTATATAAATATGGGAACAGGGAAAGCAAGATGTTGGCAAATGTAGTAAAAATAAAGAACCAAAAATCAGTTATTACAAATATAAAGGATCATCAAAGGATGGTGCATGTTGACTCAGGTCAAATAGCTAGGTGTTTTATTAAATATTATGAAAACTTATATAGTACTCAAAAGCTAGATGAGGGGATGAGGGATCAGTTTTTTCTGAATTTTTGTTGGTTGCAAATCACAGAGAGGGAGAGAGGATGATTGAATCGTCCTATCTCTGACTCAGGTCTTATAGGGCCTTAAATTGGAGAAAGTGGCCGGGTTGGACTGTCCGGGAACAGAATTCTATAATATTTTGAAATTTCTTATACTCTCAGCATTGACCAAATTTTATAATGATATCTTGAACATAAAAAAAGCTGCCTTCCGATATGAATAGGCGAGTCATAGTGGTGTTACCAAAGAAGGGGAAAGATCCACAAGATGCTAGTTCTTATCTCCCCATCTCTTTAATAAATGCTGCTATACTAGCAAATAGGATTAATATTGTTTTGCCAAAGTTAATACGCTCAGACCAAACCGGGTTTGTGAAAGGGAGACATGGAGTGAAAAATGTCAGATGACTGATAGCTGCACTGAGCCAGAACTCAAATTGACAAGCATGGGAGCTGTGTGAATTTTAAATGGCTGGGGGGGGGGGGGGGGGGAGAGAAAGGGGGAGTCTCTTTGTAGGGATCAGTCTGATACTCTATATATGGACCATTCTAAAGGGGATGCTTTCATTCGGGGTGAATTTTTGGGAGGTGTGTTGGGGTTGGGGGAATGGTGTTACAGACAAATTCAGAGGTATTCATTGTAAAATCCACATTATTAAATATTTTTTGACCTTATAAGTGATGAAAAAGAATTGATTTGTACAATGCAGCTAGCAGAGACTGCAGCGTACAAATAAACTCCCCTTTTTAGAATTTTCATGTGTATGTTGTGGGCTGGTGTGACTATGTGTGGAAGTGGGTGAATTGTATTTGTGTGAGGGTATGTGTTTTGGGAGTGTGTTTGTGCGTTTGGAGTGTTGACTGGAGACTTCCTACTCCACATGGATCAGAACTGAAAATGCTGTCTTTACGATGCATTCCAGCCCCACCCAATGGCTCCTCCAGAGCTTCACTGTCCCAGAGCCACCGACATGACCACAATTAGGGCGTGGAGTAGACTATGATGGGCATTTCTAGTTGTGATATGTTTATTTTACTGAGAAACTCCAGGGTTATAATCATAGAGAATCTTCTTTCTCTTCAGTGTTGCAGCAGTAACCGAAGACCTGGCGAGGGAAGCCCTCTTCCACTTTGTTAATTCCAAATGTTGCTACAGTAGGAAACCCCTTGTAGAGCTGCTCATCCAAGATTTCAATCAACTGAGTCTGTACCGGGTAAGGAAAACACACTGAGTGGGGAGACCCCCTCACTGTCCCCAAGCTGAGCCCTCCCATGTGCTACAGCCTCACAGACCACACTCTCACTACTCCCAAGCAAAGTCCTTCCCAGTGCTACGGCCTCGTGGGTCTCACCAGGGCGGACTGACAGTGATCTGGGCCCTGGGGCAATAAGGGTCATTGACCCCTAACCACCCCATCTGAGGCTAGGGGAAAGTACTTCTCCGGCACTACCTACTGCACGAATGATCAGTCTGTCCTTCTGTCCCATACTCACTGTGCCCGAGCTGAGCCTCCCCCCTACACCAGGAGCTCATTTTATTTTTTCACAAAAAAACATCTTTCCGTTTTCACTTGCAACACTCTGTCTAAAGACAAATGACTGTCTGGAGCAAAAGAAACAGATCGCATAACCTGAGCTGTCTCATAGTCTCTTACACTCAGGTTGGGAGCTTCTTCCTTCCCCCTTCTGCTTCAGCGCCTCGCAACATGGCTGATTTACCTTCCAGAGTAATGGGCTAAATATAGCTTTTTTGAATGAGGTTTGATCTAAACTGATGAGGGCAGTAATGGGAGGAAGAATGACAGTAAAATCAAATGCATTTCTCTCTGCCTGGATGTGCCCATCTCAGGAGACGTCAGGTCTCTGTGTTATGTGGCTGGCGATCTGGGGCTCTCATTCTCAGAGTCAGTCATCAGCTGAGAGTTGCTCAGCAGAGTGGTGAGAGTGACGTGCGCTTACAGTAAGAATCCTCCCCTGGCTAGCGTGGTTTATCTCTCAATTTCCCTGGGTATACAAACGAGTCAAGAGCTAAGGGACAGAGCCGTCCTCACTCTTACATGAGATCAGGCTCTGCTTTCTGGGGACGGAGCAGAGTTTGAAGGGCGCGGGCAAGGGGAAGTTCTCATTCATGACAAGGATGACCACGTGCTCAGCTGGGCCTCCCATCAATCCTTGATAGCATTTTGTCATATTTTTCCATCTGTCAAAGCAACATTCAATGCAGTGAAGGCGGGCAGCACGTGGACCTCACATAGCCCCATTTTCCCCAGTACAGGCCTCAGCAGAAAACTGCTGTATCTTTGATTGGTCTGTGGCTGAGTTTAATGTTCCTTACTCCTGTTTTCCAGTATCGACTGGAGACCTTCAGTGAGCACAGGTCCTGTGAATGGATGTTCCAACCTTACACTAGTGAGTAATATGGGAATCTTGGTAGCTCTGTATGTCTGAGTCACGCCTGGGTGGATTGTTTATGCATTACAGTTCTTCTATTATTTTGGTGTAGCACCTGCTACTTTAAATTGCCCTGTTTCCAGTATATTTGGGGGGGGGGGGGCTTTGCATTTTTTAGGGTCATCCCCTTGCTTTATCCCCACCTTTTTGTGAACTGTGAGTCAGGGATATTAATTCCCCTCCCCCCCCCCACCCCAAACATGTAAACAGGGGTTTTTTTTCCCTTCCTTCCTAAGAAGATTGATCAGAGGGGGGCTTTCTGCTTCCCTGGTGGATTGTACCCAAGGAGCGAGGAGTTTTGTAGAGAGGAGTTGTTTGGCAGATTGTTGAATTTTTGGTCATTTTGGACCAGTTTCCTGAGAAAAGGGCAAATCCTCAGTATCTTGAAGGGCTGAGCCCTGGAGATTTTTCTGGCCTTTGCCCCAGATAACAGCAGAGGAGAAGACCTGGCATGCCATTTATTGCTATTTTTGAAAAGCTTTTTGGTGAGAAACTATTGGAATTACTTTTTTTTAATTTATTTTTAAAAGTTTATATCCCGCACTCTTGTAGAGTATGAGGCAGCTAACAAAAACCAAGCAGAAATAATTTAAAATAAACATAAGGCAGTGAGGTACAATCATAGTAAAAGATGACAATAGCTAGCAGGGCAGCTAACTAAACCATACTCTGGATAATAATAATTAGATAAAGGTGGTGGATAAAAGATTCCTTTTTAAAGCCTCCTTAAAGTTCATAGTAGAGGACACAGCTCGTAGAACGTCAGGCATTGCATTCCATAGGTACGGACCTGCTCCTGACACAGCACGCTGCCTGGTGATATCTAGTCTGGCCAGTTTTGGACTGGAGATTTTTTAAAAGAATCTTGTGGAAGAGTGTACCTGTCTGGTAGGCTTGTAAAGTCGGAGAACGGTATTTAGCCATATTGATGATTCATTTTGAAACAATTTATAAAATAACATTATAACTTTGTATTGTATCCTAAAGATGACTGGAAGCCAGTGGAGAGTTTATAGAATGGGTGAAATATGATCATGTAGTTTTCACTGATAAGTAGTTGAGTTGCTCTATTTTGTACTGCTTGAAGTGGATGTAATTGATAAGCTGGTAATCCAAGGTATAATGAATTGCAATAGTCGATGTTGTTAAAAATCAGGGATTGTAAAATCAAATGCAAGTCTTGTGGTTCAAGGAGGGGTTTTAGTCGTTTTAGCAGATGAAGTTTATAAAAAGATGCTTTTGCTGTCATGGAGCTGGTTTGTTTCATGGAGAGACCGGAGTCTAAAGTAACACCTAGATTTTTGGCTTTTTGTCCAATTAAAAATGCAGTGTCTTTGAAAGTTAAGTGTAGATGGAATGTGAGGGGGAAAAGATTTATGAGTTGTAAGAAGTAATATTTCTGTTTTTGCAACATTTAATTTTACTCGATGATGAGTCAGTCAACAATTAACAGTGCTAAGGCATAAGGAAACCAGAGCTAGGGACCATGATAAATTGTAAGGCACAAAAAACTATATATCATCGATGTGGATGTTACAATTTATTCCCAGGCATGAAAAAACTTAGCAAAAGGGGGCTAGTTATATATTGAAGAGGATAGTGGAAAGTGCTGATCTTTGGTGAATGCCAGAGGACATTGCATGCCAGCTGGAACAAAAAGAATCTATCCCAACTTGTAATGATCTTTCTGATAGGTAGAAGTTGAACCATCTTAGAACGATTTTTGAGATACCAACAGAGTGCAGTTGTTTGAGGAGAATTTCATGATCTAGTGTATCGAATGTAGCCGTTATGTCTAAAAGTACCATTATATAATCTGTATTTGAGTCAAATCCAAGAATTATCGTGTCAAAGGTTGATGGTAAAAGTGTTTTGTGCTAAAGCCCTTCCTGAATCCATGTTTATGAGGGCTGCATATGAAGTTGTCATTGATGAAGTTGGATAATTGATGAAGGATTACTGATTCAATTACTTTGGTTAGTGATAAGAGGGACAAGATTGGCTGATAGTCTGACATGTTGGAGGTGTCGGCTTAAGTCTTTTTTAAAATGGGGGTCACTGAAGCTTGCTTTAAAAGTGGTGGTCATTTCCTTAAGGATAGGGATAGATTAATAGTGTCAGTTATGTATTGTGAGATGTTGTCTTTGGCAGATTTCAATATAATAGTTGGGCATGGGTTATGTGGGCTTGATGAGGATTTCATTTTGGTCAGGATTAAGTGTATAGTATCTGCAGTTACCACTGCAAAGGAACTCCAGTTAGATTCAGAGTTGGTAGAAGGGGAATTATTGGTAGTGGGAGATGGGAAAAACTATTGTTTATTGTGGATATTTTTCCCAGAATAAATTTAGCCTGATCATCACAATGTTCAGTAGTAGCTTAATGTGTTATATTCTTCTTAGTAGTGGTTAATGTTTTAATGATATTGAACAAAACAGAAGTCATTACCAGTGTAATGTATTTTGGATGAGTAATTGTTTTTAGTCTCATCAATGTGTTTTCTGTACAAATGTAAGTAAGATCAATATGCTGTTTTCCATGGTGGTATAGGAATTTTTTGCCATCGGCGTTCCAGTTGTCTTAAATTTTGCTTCATTTTTTTTTTTTAACTCAGGGGAATACCAAGGAGCATAGTGTTTGCGAGGTACATGTATTGATTTGAAAGGTAACATAATGATGGCAGAAAAAAACAAATGGTCCATCCAGTCTGTCCAGCAAGCTTCTTATGATAAAATCTGCTGCACAGTGCAGGTTACCCCCAAGTTTCTCTTAAGGGTAATCCGTGTAGTTATTCCCAAGCCTTATGATAAGGGTAGTAATATTTACAATAAAAAATTAAGCAACTGTAAAACCCATAAAAAAATTACTGTTAGCAATATTTTTACTGATGAGAAGCTTCTAAGAAAACTAAAGAGTCATGGGATAGGAGGTGATGTCCTTTTATTGATAGCAAGCTGGTTAAAAGACAGGAAACAGAGTATGATTAAATGGTCAATCTTCACATTGGAAAAAGGTAAACAGTGGAGTGCCTCAGGGATCTGTACTAGGATTGGTGCTTTTTAATATATTTATAAATGATCTGGAAAGAGTAACAACGAGTAAGGTGATCAAATTTGTGGATGACACAAAATTATGCAGACTAATGAAATCTCAAGAGGATTGTGATAAATTGCAGGAGAACCTTGCAAGACTGGAAGATTGGGCTTCCAAATGTTAGATGAAACTTAACATGGACAAATGGAAAGTGATGCATATAGGGAAAAATAACCCTTGCTGTAGTTACACAATGTTAGGTTCTATCTTAGGAGATACCACTCATGAAAGGTCTTGGCATCATAGTGGATAATACATTAAAATCATCGACTCAGTGTGCTGCAGCAGTCAAAAAAAGCAAACAATGTTAGGAATTATTAAAAAGGGAATGGCAAATAAAACAATGGAGAGAAGGATGACAAAAATGATAAAGGGAATGGAACAGCTCCCCTACGAGGAAAAACTGAAGAGGTTAGGACTTTACAGCTTGGAGAAGAGACGGCTGAGGGGGGATATGATAGAGGTGTTTAAAATCATGAAAGGTCTATAACAGGTAAATGTGAATCTGTTATTTACTCTTTTGGATAATAGAAGGACCAGGGGGGCACTCCATGAAGTTAGCAAGTGGCACATTTAAAACATTTAAGTTCTTTTTCACTCAACGTACAATTAAACTCTGGAATTTGTTGCCAGGGGATGTGGTTAATGCAGTTAGTGTAGCTGGGTTTAAAAAAGGTTTGGATAAGTTCTTGGAGGAGAAGTTCATTACCTGCTATTAATCAAGTTTACTTAGAAAATAGCCACTGCTATTACTAGCATCAGTAGCATGGAATAGACTTAGTTTTTGGGTACTTGCCAGGTTCTTATAGCTTGGATTGGCCACTGTTGGAAACAGGATGCTGGGCTTGAAGGACCCTTGGTCTGACCCAGTATGGCATGTTCTTATGGAACTTGAATACTGTGTGCAATTCTGGTCACTGCATTTCAAAAAAGATATAGTTGCACTGGAGAAAGTGCAGAGAAGGGCAACCAAAATGATAAATGGCATGGACCACCTGTCCTATGAGAAAAGGCCAAGGAAGTTAGGGCTGTTCCGCTTATAGAAGAGAAGGCTGAGGGGGAATATGATAGAGGTCTACAAAATCATGAAAGGACTTCAACCGGTTAATGTAAATTGGTTATTGTTATGTTCTGATGTTGGTTCTGAGTCATCCTACCTGGAGTTTCATTTTGTGATCCCCTAGTTCTATTGATTTCTTTCCAACAGAAAATGTTTGACATTTGTGCATCATTAAAACCTTTCAAGTAACTGAAGGTCTGTATCCTATCTCCCCTGCACCACCTCTCTTCCAGGATATACATATTCAGATCCTTCAGCCTATCCTCATAAGTCTGACCCCTCACCATTCTCATTGCCCTTCCCTGTACCGCCTCTGTCCTTTCTCTGTCCCTGTCAGATAAGGGTTTTAGAACTGAACATAGTATTCAAGGTGAAGCCTCACCAAGGACCTGGTACAAGGGCATTATCATTTCCTTTTTCTTACTGATTATTCCTCTCTCTGTGCAGCCCAGCATTCTTCTGGCTTTATAGTATCATCTTGTCATATTGTTTCGCCATCCTCAGATCGCCAGACACTATCACCCCAAAATCCCTCTCTTGGTCTGTGCACATCATTCTTTCACCTACCATTGCATTGCATACAACGTTTTTGGATTACCACATCCCCGATGCATGACTCTGCAATTCTTGGCATTGAATCCCAGCTGCCAAATCTTCAGCCCACTCTTCGAGCTTTCTTAAATCACTTTTCATTCTCTCTACTCTTTCAGATGTGTCCAACCTGTTGCAGATCTTAGTATCATCCGCAAACAGACAAACTTTTCCTTCTATCCCTTCCGCACTGTTGCTCACAAAGAAATTGAATAGAACCAGTCCCATTACTGATCCCTGTGGCAATCCACTTAACATGGCTCTCTCTTTAGAGTAGGTTCCATTTACTATTACACTCTCTCCCCTATTGGTCACCCAGTTTGTAATCCACACCACCACCTTGGTGCTCACTCCCAAGCTACTCATTTTATTCACAAGCCTCCTATGCGGGACAGTATTTATTTATTTAATTAATAATTTTTATATACCGATTTTTCATGTGAGCATATCAAATTGGTTTATAGTAGTTAACAAATATTCATTTAAAAATATTTGCATTTCAAAAAGAAGAAAGGAAGTAGATAGATACATAGTTTTGTAATGTAAATAAATAAAATAGTAAAAAAATAGTAAGTTAAAATAATCATAAAATTTAAACAATTAGAGAGGCAGTATAGTAAGAGAAGAGATAATATAATAAAAAATATACATTACCTTGGTGTAAAATCAGTAGTTTGAAATCATTAAGTTAACAGCTCTTGGAAGGCTTGTTTGAATAGCCATGTTTTGATGCCCTTTTTGAATAATTTAATGTCTGCTTCCAATCGTAATTCTTGTGGTAAAGAGTTCCATAGTTGGGGTCCAGCAATAGAGATAGTTCTTTCTCTTACATTATTTAGATGCACAATTTTAGGGGAAGGAATTGGCAACATCCCTGTTCCTGTTGATCTAGTAATTCTTGAGGGGATATGGAAATGAAGTGATGAAGTTAACCATTCAATTTTTTCATTGTAGAGCGTTTTGTGAATTAGGGACAAGATTTTATGCCAGGCCCTGTACTTGACCGGCAGCCAGTGAAGTTCTTTCAATATAGGAGTGATATGCTCAGATCTTCTAGTTCCTGTCAAAAGTCTAGCAGCTGAGTTCTGCAGAAGTTGCAGTGGTCTTGTGACATTTGCTGGTAGGCCTAAAAATAGTGAATTGCAGTAGTCTAATCTTGACAAGACAAGTGCCTGTAAAACAGTTCTAAAATCTTTTGGGAATAGAAGAGGTTTTAATCTTTTAAGGATATTTAATTTAAAATAGCCAACCCTTATGATTTTTTTTAATGCAAGTTTTCATTGAGAACTCGTAAGCTATGAATATTCCTAGATCTCGTACTTCCAGGGAGATGGGGTAATTTTTAGCTGCTTCTTGAATTTTAAGTTCTTTTGTCTTTGCTGAAATCCAAATGTATCACACAGAGCGCTCTTCCTCGATCCAATTCTCTAGTTACCCAATCAAAAATATCAACCAGATTTGTCTGACAGGACCTTCCCCTGGTGAATCCATGCTGCCTTGGGTCCAGCAACTTACCGGATTGTACATAGTTCACTATCCTTTCCTTCAGCAGGATCTCCATTCATTTTCCTACCACAGAGGTGAGGCTAACCAGCCAATAGTTTCCAGCCTCCTCTCTGCTACCACCCTTAGGAAGCAGGACCACCACCACTCTTCTCCAATCTCGCAGCACCACTCCCGTTTCCAGGGATTTATTGAACAAGTCTTTCAGCAAACCCTCCAGGACATCTCTGGGCTCCCTCAGTATCCTGGGGTGTATCTCACCCAGTCCTATGGGCTTTGTCCACTTTCAATTTTCCTAGCTCTTCCTATACATTCTCCTCTGTAAAAGGAGTTGTGTCTACGCCTTCTGTAAAATTGGGCGCGGGGGAAGGGGCTACTTTATTATGTCAAATTCCAAAGCTATAATAATTTGTTGTTAAAAGAATAGCAATATTAAATAAGTTTCAAATTTTAGAAATAGGTTGAATATATGGCAAGAGGCCATCAGCTTGTACAATGAAGCCTTCTCATGCCTGCAGCCCTTCATATCTAGTCCAATAAAAATAACAACTAGAATTTATTTACATAGGGCTAGATTTTAAAAGCCCTGCACGCCGGCGCACCTATTTTGCATAGGCCGCCGGCGCGCGCAAAGCCCCGGGACGCGCGCAAGTCCCGGGGCTTCATAAAAGGGGCGGGAGGGTCGTGTCTGTGGGGGCGTGTCTGGGGTCAGGGGGCGGTCCGGGGCGGGTCCGGGGGCGTGGTGATGGTTCGGGGGCGGCCTCGGAGGGAACGGAGGCAGTCTGTGCGGCTTGGCGCACGCAGGCTGCCGATTTTGCACAGCCTTCCGCGCGCCGACCCCGGATTTTATAAGATACGCGCGGCTACGCACGTATCTTATAAAATCCGGTGTACTTTTGTTCGCACGCACGTATGTTTTTAAGATCAACCTCATAGTGTCTTTTATCCAAACAAAATCCCAGTGAATTTAACAATTACAATATTTCTGAAACATCCATGCAGCCACTTCTGGGCAGGAATATTTGGCTACCAGATTAGCAGAAAGAGGAACATTGTTGTTAATATTATATTTCTTGATTTACCTCTGTGCCTGAGAATGGCACGGAGGTAAATCTGAGGCACAGGGTCACACAGGGAGTCAGTGGGAGGGTGGGATTGTGACACGAGTCCCAGATTATATGAGATTCTCCCTGTCTTATCAGTGAGGCCTATGTCTCAGGTTTCTCCACTAATTTGTATATTTGAAAATCATAAATTTCCATTGATAAAAAAGAAAAGTATTCTTCTTTTTAAAGTAAAACTAAAAAAAACTTTTTTTTTTAACCTCCCTACTTTCACAATTTTATTTTATTTTATTTTTTGCAACATTCTGGTAGTAAGTTAATTTCCCTAGGAGCCTTGTTGTTATGGAAGAGAAGGTGATTTTCTGGGTTAATTACATTTGTTGCTGTTTGAATTTGGTCTGAGATTTTTCATGCATACTGAGTGCAGTGAAAATCATCATGCAGCCAAACTCCTAAGAGTTTATTCTCCAATTTGAGTAAAGTGATTTGCTGGAGGCCATGAGTTTGGACTAAGAACCCAAAAGAGAAGCTGAAGCTTGTGGCCCAGGTGGTGGTGTGTCTGGCTCCTTTTTCCTTAATAACTTTAATGCTGTTCTTGGATTAAACAGGCAGGACAAGGTGCTGGGCATTAAAATAAAAGTTTACTGATTCTTTTAAAGTTAATTCAAAGTCCAGTTTATCCAACAGGTGAAAGTACAGCTGTGCTGTTTACAGATGTCTCTCTTTTCTGGATAGGTGTCCTTTCTACTTTACCACTTTTACTCTATAAACTGTCTCAGTGCTACAGGGAAATCTTACGGAGGTGGGATCCCCTTTAGCACAGAAAAATCCTACCTTGGTTGCAGATGTTCATTCCTGGTCATCCAGCTGGTGTTCTGGTCCCTTGAGGTGGAGATCCTATGGGGGGGGGGGGGGGGGGCCTACATGGTCCTTCTTCCTGATTTCAGTGGGCTCTGGAGGAAAAGTTTATGGAGGACAGGAAACTGGCTGTCCCAGCCCTGATTCGCAGTAAGTAGGGTGGTTCAGGAATCCTCCCCACCAACAAAATGGGAATACCTTCTTATTTTCAAGAATCTCTCTGTAGCTGATGTTATGCTGTCACTGGTGCCTGCCTCTTCTAGGAAGTAGAAAAAGGCTCACAGGTCTCCAGCCCTTGTCCTTTGGGTCCAGGGGATTGCCTTCTCCAAAAGGGTTCAAGGTTTAAACAACATTAAACATTAAACAGCATTATCACCGACACAAGCCACCATGATCACATCACTCCAGCTCTTCAGTCTTTGCACTGGCTACCCGTGGCTCACAGGATAATCTATAAATCTAAGACGCTGATACATAAAGCCATTCAAAATAGAGATATGCACTGGTTCACAGATCAACTACAATTCAAAACATCTTCCCGCCCAACGAGATCCCAAAACTTAGCTAAATTAAAGATTCCAGCACCCAATCTGACTAAACTCTCTAGTACAAAAGAACGATCTTTCATCATTGCTGGATCAACAATTTGGAACACTATGCCCTCTGAATTACGCCAAGAACTTTGTCACAAAAAATTTAAACAAAACCTTAAAACATGGTTGTTTAAAAAAGCCTACTATTAATGATTTGAACCTCAACTACTCTTCCTAATTTCCACAGTCTCTCATATATTGCTTATATTCTATTAATACAAAGTTATACATTGTATTGTATTTGTTCAGTTACTATGTTATATTGTAAAGCGCAATGCTGAATTACTGTTTGAATGTAAACCGAGGTGATGTTACTTACGTACCCCGGTATAGAAAATCTATAAATAAATAAATAAAACAGTCCCAATCTCAAAACAGGATAAGTCCCACGCTAGGTAGTGCTCCCCTGGGGAGTAGAGGGATGGTTCACAGGTCTTCAGCCCCTGGTCCCTTGAAAGGAGATAATGGTTTTCCCCAGAAAGAAAATACAAAAAGGAATCTGGCAAACATTTCTCTCTCTTCCAAATTTAGGCCAGGACCCCTCAGATAGGGAGTGTACTGAGGGGAACCTCCTGGGAACGAAAAGAGCTCTTGCCTCTCCACAGGCTAACTGAAAATGGCTACACCTGAACTCACTGATCACCTCATTAAGTACCCCGAGACAACCAATCAAAGCCCTCCAGGTTGAGAGGGACCGAAAAGGAGTGGAAATCTCACCAAGCTGTGTTTCTTGATAAAGGATCTAGGGCCATCTGGTGGCCGACCAGGGTACTGCTACAACCGAGCTGATTAAACATTCTCTTCTTATAGTTTCCTTTAGAAACAGTAAATCATCTCTACTACTGGTATCATACAGGATGAAGAACCACCACATATATTTGGCTAAAAATCACCAAATATAATCATGTACTAGTTCAAACTCAGTATAGCTGTATGAGATTTTATCTTTTTGTTTCTTTTTTCTGCATTGAAAACTCATGAGGCAACAGTCACTTATCTCAGATTGTTCATTGCTGTACTGTATTCCTGTAGACTTTTTTTTCTTTTAAAATGTCCAGCTTTCTTTAATACAAATTGTAATCTAGGCCAAGTCATGAGTAGTGGTGGTTGTGTGTGTGTGTTGGTGGTGGGGTGTGGATTTGCCATTCATTGCTATGCTGAGATTTTTTTCTCACTGCAGGTCAGTTAATCGATGGGCCTGAGGATGGAGCCTGGCCACAGCCATGGGATGTTCAGGTCTCAGCTCCAAATATGTTTCAGGAAAATACCAGGAGATTGCAAGTTCCTCACTCCTCACAAGTAAAGGTAATGGTGCAGCTGTCTCATTGCTGGTGTCTCTCCTCACTGGTGGAGGTAACAGAACGGCCGTCTTGCTGCTGGTGTCTCTCCTCTTTGGTTAATAGTATGGCTCTCTCTTCCCTGGGGGATCATCCTGTTCTTATAGAGCTCTTCACATCATGCTATGTGTAACTGGTGCAAAGTCTCTATGAGTTGTGAGATGCTACTGCAGTATTTATTAGGGAATACAGACATAGAAAAACCAGATTGGGGACTTCCTGTTATGGCGGGAAGCCGAACAGATTCGGGTGTCATGTTTGTGAGCTCTTCTGCTGTGGTATAGTTGATCCAGTCTAGTAGGCCCCCGCTGATGGCTGGCAGAAATGCCTTTGACTGGGACCAAGCTGGAGCTTCACCTTTACCAGCCCCGTTCCCCACAAGATGAGCCCTTGGGTTCAGGGGGCCAACAGGAGAATGTCTCTGAGGGCAGTTAGAGCGAGAGATTCCAGAGACGGGCTGAGGTTAGGGCAGGCAGTAAGCAAAGGGTAGCCTGCGTCCAAAGCAGAGGTTGGGCCTAGGCGGCAGGCAAGAGGAGAGGGTGGGACGTGATGGGAACAAAGCAGGGCAGACTGCAGAAGGCAAGGCAAATGCCCTGCCCCAGGAACAAGGCACGCTAGATCCGGAACAGGACAGGCAGGATTAGGAACAAGGAACGCTGACATAGGAACAAGGCGAGTGGGAACTAGGAACACACACTGCGAGCAAGGCAGGGGATCTGTTTTTGAGGCAAGGAGTGAAGGGTTCAGCGGATTAAAATAGTCCAAGGTGGCCAACGTCAACTGAGCATGCCACGTCCAGCTTGTCGCCGTGGGGCCTATAATAATGCATGCATGTGTGCGCTCGCGTGCCTAAGGAGAGTGGCAGTGGTGACGAAGCAATGGCAGTGCTGGAGCCGCGAAGTGTGTCTGTGTCTTGGGGTGAATGCAGCTGGCCAAACGTTACAGCGGGCTCTAGAACGTACTCCCTGCATACTCAATCTTTTTGCGGATACTGGCTACATTTCCGGTTTTGAATTTTACACTTTTGTGTTAGTGATGGTAGCATTTGCTCTTTGCCAGTTTTAAGTGAGTTTGACAGATAGGACATGAGCACTAAAACCACATGGGGCACAAGCAGGTTGTTTGTCTGATTGAATGTAATGATATATGTAGTGTGTGTGAGGGAGGGGAATTTTTTGCTTATCAATCTATAAACAAAATGGGGAGGGCAGCCCCATAGCAAGGATAGGGGGCGACATTCTGGGTTTCTAGACTTGGGTACATCCAGACTTCATATGTAATGCAAGTGCAGTCGGCCATGGCAGATTATTGCTTTGGCTTGTTTTAAGATTTTATGGCAAGGGTTAATGTTGCTAAACTCAGCATACATGGAATCCATCTACCCATAAAGCGCAATAAATCATTAAACATGTTTAAGGTCCTGAAAATCCCGTAATATTTTATTGCAAGAGACACACTATGGCTATTATTCTTCTTTTACAAGATGTCAGAGGAATGTTGCAATACTGATTCCCAAATCACTTCCTTACCAAATGGAACATCAGCTGCAGGATGAAGAGGGCAGATTTGTTATTTTACTGGATTCTTTATTTAATCAAAAATTGGCTTGAGGCAACTTGTATGTGCCCAATGGATACTCTCATGACTTTTTCAGGGGTATTGTCTTAGTCTGTCCTTGCCCTAGCCTCTGTTCCAGTTGTTCCAGTTCCATGCTTACCCAGTCTGTTCCTGAGTTCCAGTTCACCCTTACCTTCACACAGCTCCAGTCTGTCCAGTGTTCCAATTCACCTTTACCTCCATGCAGCTCCAGTCTCTTCCAGGTGTTCCAGTTCACCCTTACTTCCACGCAGCTCCAGTCTCTTCCAGGTGTTCCAGTTCACCTTTACCTCCATGCAGCTCCAGTCTCTTCCAGGTGTTCCAGTTCACCTTTACCTCCATGCAGCTCCAGTCTCTTCCAGGTGTTCCAGTTCACCTTTACCTCCATGCAGCTCCAGTCTCTTCAGGTGTTCCAGTTCACCCTTACTTCCATGCAGCTCCAGTCTCTTCCAGGTGTTCCAGTTCACTTTTACCTCCACGCAGCTCCAGTCTCTTCCAGGTGTTCCAGTTCACCCTTACCTCCACGCAGCTCCAGTCTCTTCCAGGTGTTCCAATTCACCTTTACTTCCACACAGCTCCAGTCTGTCCGGGTGTTCCAGTTCACCCTTACCTCCATGCAGCTCCAGTCTCTTCCAGGTGTTCCAATTCACCCTTACCTCCATGCAGCTCCAGTCTCTTCCAGGTGTTCCAGTTCACCCTTACCTCCATGCAGCTCCAGTCTCTTCCAGGTGTTCCAATTCACCCTTACCTCCACGCAGCTCCAGTCTCTTCCAGTTCACCCTTACTTCCACACAGCTCCAGTCTGTCTAGGTGTTCCAATTCACTTTTACGTCCGCACAGCTCCAGTCTGTCTAGGTGTTCCAATTCACCATTACTTCCACACAGCTCCAGTCTGTCTAGGTGTTCCAATTCACCTTTACGTCCGCACAGCTCTAGTCTGTTCCAGGTGTTCCAGTTCACTCTTATCTTCACACTGCTTCGGTGTGTTCCAGGTATTCAAGTTCCCTCTTACCTTCATACACCTCCGATCTAATCCCAAGTTCTAGTTTACTCTTATCTCTACCCAACTCCAGTCTGTTCCTGAGTTCCAGTTCACCCTTACCTCTACCCAGCTCCAGCCTCTTCCAAATGTTCCAACCCTGCCTGCAATACGGTTCCTAATTTCAAGCCTTACCATACACTGTTCCTAAGTTCCAGCCTTGCCCATGCACAGTTCCTAAGTTCCAGTCCAAGCATTACCCTAGCTTCACCTTATTCATGCCATCCTATGCCACCCTGGAGGTGAGGTCCATCACACTCCTGCAGTAATGGAGCCACATCAGTGAAAAGTGACAGAGACTTATGTTGTAGCATGGAAAGTTTTTTTTTTTTTTTTTTACTCAACAGCCCTCAGATCATCAGCAAAGCCCCCAAGACTTCGAGTATTCTGGGGGAATGGGATGCTTATACCCAGACAAAGCATATGCAATTAGAAATGCTATGTTCCGGGTACATTTATCCCTGGAACATTTATCCCAGGAACAGTCATACTGACCTCGGTGACAGGCTGATTATTCTCTCTGTCCTAATGAGTAGGGAGAGATGTTGCACTCTTAAATTTAATTTTACAATGTATCATACTCTACTGAATGAATGAGAAGTGAAATATAACCATGATTCAAAACCTGTAAGGACCCAAAAAGGAGAATGGAGAGGAGCATGAAAGATGGAGGGAGGGGAGAGGGTATGAGATACAGAGAGAGAGGGAAAAGCATAAGATACAGAGAGAGGGGAGGCTGCTGGAAGCACCTTTGCTTGTGAATTCCAGTATGAACTTCTGCCGCGTTGAGCGCTCACTGTAAAGCTACACGCATCACAATCAACTCTGAACGAGCGGGATGAAAGCTATTTCTAGGGTCCCCAGAGTAACAAGACGGACAGATGTGGTGACTGACCGGCAGCTAAGCTATTTGACTTCGGGATGGTTTTTCTGTTTCAGATGTGCCACAAATGCCAAGGGCGTAGCAGGAAGAAATGCAGCCGGTGCCAGGGTGCAGGCAGGGTGCGTATAATGGATAATAATGTTCAAATCTTATAGTATGATGTGTGGAAAAACCAGACCCAGGAACATGCATTCTGCTGGCAAACATTCAGGCCGATACAGTAAAGTGCTCCGATGCGAGCGCCCACTCTCCCAACGCGCGCCCAGGCACCTCTCCTGGGCACGCGATTCAGTATTCAAATAAGGGCCCACGCTAATAAGGCCCTAGCGCCTCCTTATTGGCAGAAGTGGCGGCTGTCAGTGGGTTTGACAGCAGACGCTTAATTTAACGGCGTCGGTTGTCAAACCCACTGACAGCCACAGGTTCGGAAAACGGATGCCGGCAAAATTGAGCGTCCATTTTCCAACTTGCGGGTCGTGGGCAGATTTTTTTTTTTTTTAAGATTTTTTATTTTTGGGGCCTCCGACTTAATATCGCTTTGATATTAAGTCGGAGGGTGTACAGAAAAGCAGTTTTTTCTGCTTTTCTGTACACTTGCCTGGTGCCGTCCGAAATTAACTCCTGCCAAAGGCAGGAGTTAATTTCTGAAAGTAAAATGTGCGGTTTGGCCACGCATTTTACTTTCTGTATTGAGCGGGACTAACTAATAGGCTCATCAACATGCATTTGCATGTGATGCACGCTATTAGTTTCGGGGGGGTTGGCCACGCATTTTCCACGCGCTATTACCCATTACTGTATAAGGGGTAATAATAGCTCGTGGAAAACGCGCGTCCAAACGGGGGCTAATGCTGCGCTTGACCTGAGCGAACCGTTCAGTATCGGCCTGATTGTGTTTGGACCTGAGAGAGAGAGTGTAAACTCTCAAAATCCAGCCAAGAAATGTATTAAGTTAGTCCAGCAGAAAGATCTCTGCATAAGCAATTACTTTTGTTTGTTCTTTATTTCTGTGTAAAATACTTTGAGTCTGGTAACCTAGTCCCCTGATAACAGAACTAAACTGGGATGTTACTGATGAGATCTCTTCGTTTACTGTCCACATCTCAGGCACAGGAGCCCCTGCCAAGTCTGATTCTCTTTATAAGTGTACTGGAGTGAGGTCCGGCACTGTAAAACCATAACCAGGCTCTGCAGCTGGACGGCTCCAGACAGCTGATTCTGGAATCGTGCTTTCCGTCCATGGAATGTGAGGAAGTTACTGAGCGCCTCACACAAAGGCTGATGCAGTATCGGCATGCGTTAAACGGTGCTCATGATTGAGCGCCCGCCCCCTTATCGCGCGCCGATCCACCTCTTCCCAATGCCCGATTTAATATTTAATATTTAAATCGGGCATTGGGAAGAGGTGGATCGGCGCGCGATAAGGGGGCAGGCGATCAATCGGGCATTAGGGAAAATTGCACGCCCCTAGCGCCGCCTCGGCAGCGGGTGCCCGGGGGAGGTGGCTGTCATCCAGTTAGGAATACGGACGTTCAATTAATGCCCTTTTCCTAACATGACCGCCGACACCTTTTTAAAAATTTTTTTTTAATTTTATTTTTTCCCAGACATTCTTATTTCTTAGTTCCTCCGACTTAATATCACCACGATATTAAATCTGAGGAAGTTCAGAAAAAAAAGCTGGTTTTGCCGCAGTTGCTGAAGCTGATGGCATCTCGTTGGCTGTGGGGTTGAGTGTCTCCATCCACACGCCTTACATGTCTCGGCTCATCCTTTTCAGGCACGCTGCATGTCCTGCAACGGGACCAGACACAGGGACAAGCACAAGCAGTGTCGGTTATGTGCCGGGAGTGGCCGAAGAAGGTAAGCTGCCCAGCTCCCTGTGGTCTCTCACACACACCTGGACCCCTGCTCCTGAGACAGCAACCCAGGCACTCCACATTCTGCTGGCCAGCTGGGGAAGATCCCATGAAAGCTTTGAAAATTCAGAGAAGGTCAGACATAAGTTTGAAAAGGATTCTGCTACTGAGCAGAATGCAGAACGTCAGAAGGAAGCAGCCAGGGCATGGGAGGGGAGGGATATCGCACTCTATCACAGTCAGGACATCACAGCCCTCTGCGCTGACAGAAGAGGTCCAGGGATCTCCTGGTGTTTTTCTTGTTAAATCCTCTCCCCACTCCTCATCATGACCCTTGAGCCAAGTGACCCTTTCATGCCCCAGCGCGGGGTCTCCCAGACTGGTCAGTGGTGTCACCAGGGGACAATGGCATTTGCTTCTTTCCACCCAGGGTTCCCACTGGTGCTCTTGAGAGCAGAATGGCGAGTTTTAATGAATCAGCTGCAAATTGTGGCATTACATGCTTTAAAACGTTTCCCCCATATCTTCTGATGCATCCAGGCCACTACAACCACACAAACATTTGAGGGTGCAAAATGCTTCAAACTATCCATGTCCTCCCTGTCCCCCGAGCAGGTGTCGCCAGAGATAGTAATGCTTCCTAAACACTGTAATACTGTACACTAATCAGACAATCAGTGACAGCACAAGATGGCACCCCACTTACTGTCTGACACAACTGCAGAGAGAGCTTCGCATGCCTTCTCACCTGAAGAGGCTGAGGCTGTAGAACAGCGAACCGAGCTGGCCAGAGCTACCTGAGACACTGAGACTTTGATGGAGGTCTGCAAAGAAAACTTAGACATTGATATTCAAAGGTATTTATCCAGATATGTTTTGAGTTATCTAGATAAATGCCAAGTTTTGAACATCTTTGCCTCTTAGCCGGATAAATTTTATACAGATAATGACGTTAGATAAAATGAATCCGAATAACTTGTATATGGTTTCAGGGCATTCCGAGGCAGAGTTGATGTAAACCGAACGAGTCAGCCGACTAAGTTATTTGGCTAAGTTTAGACGTAATCAAGAGCAGGGTTAAAACTCCCGGATAACCTTAACCAGCTGTAGTCAAAAAAATATAGCCAGTTAAATAGCAATGCCAAATTAAAATAGAAAAACCTAGAAGAACTCCCAGCCCGATTCCCCCCTGCCCCCTGCTGGCTGATCCTTACCCTTTCCCCCAAAGCCCCCCCAGACATATTCCAAAATTGTAGCAGGTCTATAGGCCCGAAAAGCCCCCTCCTCCTCCCAAAATTTGCAAAATTAAAATTTTAAGGAAGGCTCCCCCTCCAATTTGAACTCTCCCATCTACCTGGAAATCCCCCCTCCCCCAAATTTCTTACCACTGCTGCCGGGAGCTCAGTGCAGTTATCCTGCTGCCGATGCTCACAGCGTTGCTTTCACAGTCATACTGGTACCATAAGCAATACTCTGATAGCAACACTGGACATTCTGAGAGCCAGCGCTAAGAGGTTTTTGGGGGGTGTTCTGGGTGGGGTGGGGGATTAGGGTTGTACTTGGGCTTACGGTGGGGAGGGGGAGAGGGGCAGGATGGAGGGGTGGGGTTATGGACCGGCAGACCTACTAGGTTGGATTTTTTGTTTTTTGTTTAAATTTAGCATCACTATGTAACTGGCTACATTTTTTGAACATCCCTGAATATCCTTGAGTAAAGTTATCCAGGTACGTGTTCCCAGATAACGTTGAAGCCTAACCAGCAAAATTCAAATGCATCCAGTTAGGTTTCAAAGTTATCCAGCTAAATGTACCCGGTTAACTTTATTCATGAATATTCAGTGGGATGTTTATCCCACCTAGTATACCTTATAACTTATCTGTTTTCCCTATTTTTTTTAAATGTTAACCTTCTATGGTAAGCAAAAAAAGCTGTTTTCTTGGTCTTTCTTTAAGGTGCAGTACATGTTCAGGACGTGGCCACAAGATCTGCACAACATGCAAAGGTGAAGGAAGACTCCTACACTTCCTGCAGCTGACTATCACCTGGTGAGTGTGTCATGAGGGGCAGGGCATTCTCATGTCCACACCAGGGTTTCTTTTCCATGACCTGAGTTTCAGAAAGAAAAAATCAAAGATAAGCAGACAGATAATATCAGGAGTGCGTCCTGGAGTACACTGGGGCCTCATGTACCCTCATGGGACGAGGTATATTTAGTTGCTCTGCACTAAATTAAAAATCTTAAAGATGGAATTATCACTGTGGCCCTGAGGGACAGGCAGAACAGAGGCAGTTACTCAGTTAATCTGAGTTCCAGACCTCTACATATATAGTACATTTTTTCACATCAGAAGCATAAAGTGAAAAAACTGGACTGTTACCTCTTGTAAAGTATTTGTCAATGAGGCAGGTATTTATAAATAATGATACCTGGTTTACGGCAGTTTTTGGATTGCAATGCATAGGAGTAGAAATTAGATGCAATACCCTATAGTGACCACGAGATGACAGCAGAAGGTTAAAATTTGCTTCATTTGGCAGCATACCATAGTAACATAGGGACTGATACAATAAAACCCGCTCTATAATCTGAGTTAGCTTGTAGCACGGCTCTTATTTTATGCGTGCAGTAAAATGAGTAGTCCTCGTGGGATGCAGTAAACTAATGACATGCAAATAGACCAGGAATTTAAAAAGTGCGCTAAACTGAAAAAGCATGCTTTTTTTTACTCAGTCTGTTTGCATGTCATCCCACGCTAATAAAAAAAATAAAAATGATCCCAACTCTAGCCCAACTGGCCAGGCACTCCTGGTCCTCAGTCCACTTATCTCTCCCTCCCTGCTTCTTACCTTAGCCAGTCCAGCAGGTCAGAACATAAAAACATAAGATATGCCATTCTGGGTCAGATCAAGCGTCCATCAAGCCCAGTATCCTGTGTCCAACAGTGGCTAACCAAGTCACAAGTACCTGGAAAGTACCCAAACAATAAATGACTAGATCCCAAGCTACTAATCCTTATTGATTAATAGCAGTGATGGACTTGTGCTCTAGAAACTTATACAAACCTTTTTAAGAACCCATTTAAACTACCTGCCGTAACCACATCCTCTGGCAATGAATTTCAAAGCTTAATTATGCACTGAGTGAAAAATAATTTTCTCTGATTTGTTTTAAATGAGCTACTTGCTAACATCATGGAGTGCCCCCTATTCCCTGTATTATCCAAAAGAATAAATAACCGAATCACATTTAACCATTCAAGTCCTTTCATGATTTTGTAGACCTTCCATCATATCTCCCCTCAGCCGTCTTTTCTCAGCCCTAACCTCTTTAGCCTTTCCTCATAGGGGAGCCGTTCCATTGCCTTGATCATTTTGGCCACCCTTCTCTGTACTTTTTCCAGTGCAACTATATATTTTTTGAGATGTGGTGACCAGAACTGCACACAGTATTCAAGGTGCAGTCTTACCATGGATTGATACAGAGGCATTATGACAGCCACCATTTTATTCACCATTCCCTTCCTAATAATTCCTAACATTCTGTTCATTTTTTTGACCACCACAGCACACTGAGCCGACGAGTTCAAAGTATTATCCACTATGACGCTTAGATCTCTTTCCTGAGTGGTTGTGGAACCTAATATCGTGTTACCACAGTAAGGGTTATTTTTCCTTATATGCATTACTTTGCACTTGTCCACATTAAATTTCATCTGCCATTTCGATGTCAAATTTTCCAGTCTCACAAGGTCCTGCTGCAATTTATCACAGTCCGCTTGAAATTTAACTACTCTGCATAATTTTGTGTCATCCGCAAATGTAAGCACCTCACTCATACCCCTTTCCAGATCATTTATAAATATATTAAAAAGCACTGGTCCTAGTACAGATCCCTGAGGCACTCCACTGTTTGCCTTTTTCCACTGTAAAAAAAGATCATTTAATCCTACTCTCTGTTTCTTGTCTTTTAACCAATTTGCAAACCACAAAAGGATATTGCCTCCAACACCATGACTTTTTAGTTTTCTTAGAAGCTTCTCATGAGGGACTTTTTCGAATGCCTTCTGAAAATCCAAATACACCACATCTACCGGTTAATCTTTGTCCACATATTTATTCATCCCCTTCATAAAAATGTAGTAGATTTGAGAGGCAAGACTTCCCTTGGATAAATCCATGCTGGCTGTATCTCATTAAACCATGTCTTTCCTGAACAAACCCAGATCAGACCAGACCAGTGGGTTATGCATCCCTACCAGCAGATGGAGTCAGAGAACAAAAACTTTGGGCACTGCTACATAACCGAGAGTGCCACCTGCAGTCCCTCAGTATTTCTCTGACTCCAGCAGATGGTAGAGGTGCATTACTGCAGTCTGTTAGTTAGTTAGTTTAAAAAAGAAAAAAAGGAGAAAGATAGGGAAAAGAAGTAGGATAGTTAGGACTAGAAGTACCACTTCATGAGGTGTTAGGTACCTTCGTGGGCCATCCCTCTTTGGAAGCCGGGCGACCGGGGGGGTTGGACACCCCTGCCTATGTCTCGCCCGCAGCAGTCCAGTGGCTCGACAACCAGGGGCTCCTGGTTTCCTTGTCCACTAAAGCGGCTCCTCTTCCTCAGCTCCCTGAGGCTCCTAGGGTGTCTCTTTAAAGTTAAAAAAAAAATAATAATAAAAAGACAAAGGGACTACCTCAAGGTAGGTGGAGTCTGTCTAGTGACGGGCCGTGCAGTTGCCGGCAGCCAGTGGTGAGGAGGGAGCTTAGAACTCTGCAGACCTTGTCGGCGACCCGGCGCTCCGGGTAGGTCGACAGGAGGGGGAGGGGAAGCCTTCGTGCATTTTTTTTTTTTCTCTCGCCACATTTCTCGACCGGTCTCGGCTGTCGGAGCTTTGCGCTTGCAGGGAGGTGGTTATTTTTAGTTCCCCTGGCCATGTGGCGCTTTCCCGACTTCTTTTTTTCCTTTTTTGCCGACTACCGCGTGGCAACGCGGGCCGGCTCATGGCTCTCCGAACCAAAATGGCGGCCTGCCACGCATGTGGCGTGACAGGACAGACACTGGATGGAGATTCCCTCTGTAGCACCAGGCAGGAAGGACCTTCTTCGGGGAAAGGGCTGGCAGACAAGGCCCGTGGTCCTCCGGTTCTATGCCTCCCCCCCGTGGGGGGGGAGACCCGCATCGGATGCTGCAGGATGAGGAAGCCACCCCCCCTATCCTTTCCCCTGTGGAGCAAGTTTGTTCTTTTGGGGTGGATGTTGGACTACTGGATCCCTCAGCTGAGGGGGGAAGAGGACCCAGAGGAGTTTTGCCTGGAGTTTGTACTTCTGCTTCACCAGGCTTTCCTGGCTAGGAAGAAGGCATTGCTGAAGAGAGCAACGCGGCCGGATGTGCCTTCAGAAACTCTGGCTAAGCAAGCATCTAAGGGGCTTTCGGATTCCCAGCCACCTTCAGGGGACCAACAGGGGACCCAAGTTGAAGATAGGTGGTGTCCCCCCTGCTGGAGGACACCATGGTTTCACCTTTGGATCAGGACCCGGGGGTCCTGCTGGATATGGGTGATGGGACCCAGGACGACCTGGATCCAGATGAGCTGCCTTCATCAGAGGGTGATAACCCCAGTGTGGTGCGCTTGTTTAAGCGTGAGGAGCTTAGACCTCTTATTCCCCAGGTTTTGGAAGTTCTGGAGGTCAAGGTGGCTCAGGAGGAGTCTGACAGCAAAGTGGCTCAGGAGGAGTCTGACAGCAAAGGGGTTAACCCGGTCCTGGAGGGGATTTGTGGTCCGACGACCTCTTTTCTGCTACCAAAGAAGGTTCTCAAACTAGTTACCTGGGAGTGGGATTCGCAAGACGCGAGCTTGACGGTAAGAAGAGCGATGGCGAAGATTTACTCCCTCTCGCAGGATATTTTGGATCTTGTGAAGGTGCCAAAGGTGGATGCGGTAATGTCTGCGTAACGAAGAAGACCACCATTCCTGTTGCCGAGACTGCGGCACTGAAGGACATACAGGACCACAAGCTGGAGATTCAGCTTAAACGGGTCTTTGAGGTCTCAGCTCTGAGTCTGCGGGCGGCTATTTGTGCCAGCCTCATGCAGAGAGCCTGCCTTTGTTGGGTCTAGGAGGCATCTGCGGCACCGAATGCTGGCAGTGGTGGACCCTTACAGGCCGCGCAATTGGAGGCAGGTGCTGCGTACGTCGCAGATACTCTGTATGATTTGATTCGTACCTCGGCGTGTAGCATGGTATCTGCGGCCTTGGCTCGTAGACTCCTCTGGTTGCGAAACTGGTCAGTGGATTTGTCCTCCAAGTCTCAGCTTTGTAACCTCCCCTGCAAGGGCAAGCTTCTTTTCGGGGAAGACCTGGACCAATTGGTGAAGTTACTTGGGGAATCCAAAGGCAACCAGCTTCCGGAGGATAGGAAACCTTCAGGGAAGGTCTTTCCCCTTCGGCCTCGCTTTTGGGACTCTCACAGATTTCACTCTGGTAGGCCTTCAGCTCCTTCGGGGTCCAGGCCAGCCCCAGGGTGCTAGCAATCCTTTCGTGGAGGTCGTCGCCCAGGCAGAGAGTCCACACCCCAGGGAGCTGGACGTGGAAAACCCTCCCAATGAAGCCAGGGGCACCCATTCCGTCGCAGAAGCTGTAGGAGGCAGATTGTTGAGCTTTTAAATGGATGGGCGAGGATTACCTCAGACCGTTGGGTTTTGGAAGTGGTCTGGGATGGTTACGCTCTCGAGTTTTCGTATCCAATGCAGGAGGCCTTTGTGGAGTCTCGTGTAGCCTCGCAGGCCAAACGTGAGGCAGTGCAAGGGACTCTGCAACGGCTTCTCGACCTCAGAGCCATTGTTCTAGTTCCCTTAGCGGAACAGGGCCAGGGCCTGTATTTGATGTACTTTGTGGTTCCCAAGAAAGAGGGTACCTTTCAGCCCATTCTGGATTTGCAGAAGATGAACCGGTGTCTTCGAGTCCCCCGTTTTCGCATTGAGACCTTGAGGACGGTCGTGGCCGCGGTGCACAAAGGGGAGTTTCTCGCGTCCTTAGATCTCACCGAGGCATATCTCCACATCCCGATCCTTCGGGATCACCAGCGGTACCTCTGGTTCAAAGTCCTGGGTCAACATTTCCAGTTTCAGGCTCTTCCATTCGGCCTGGCAATGGCCCCACATACTTTCACTAAGTTTTTATTATGAGTTTTTGCCTCTACAGCCAACTTCTTTTCAAATTCTCTCTTAGCCTGTCTTATCAATGTCTTACATTTAACTTGCCAATGCTTGTGCTTTATCCTATTTTCCTCTGATGGAGCCTTCTTCCAGTTTTTAAATGAAGATCTTTTGGCTAAAATATCCTCTTTCACCTATCTTTTTACCATGCTGGCAATCGTTTGGCCTTCCTTCCACTTTTCTTACTGCACGGAATAGTTCTGGACTGTGCTTCTAAGATGATATTTGTAAACAATGTCCATGCCTGTTGCACACTCTTTACCTTTGTAGCTGCACTTTTCATTTTTTTTAACTATTTCCCTTTTGAAAGTTTAGTGCTAGAGTCATGGATTAACTTACTGACCCCCTTCCAGTCATTAATTCAGTTTTGATCATATTTTGATCACTATTGCCAAATGGCACCACCACTGTTACCTCTCTCACCAGATCCCAGTCTCCACTGAGAATTAGATCTAAAATTGCTCCCTCTCTTGTCAGTTCCTGAACCAATTGCTTCATAAAACTGCCATTTATTCCATCTAGGAACTTTCTCTCTAGCATGTTCTGATGTTACATTTATGCAGTCAATATTGGGGTATTGAAATCTCCCATTATTACTGCACTACCAATTTGGGTTAGCTTCCCTAATTTCTCTTAGCATTTCACTGTCCGTCTCATCATTCTTGCCAGGTGGATGGTAGTATACTCCTATCGCTATACTTTTCACCAGCACACAAGGGATTTCTACCCATAAAGATCCAATTGTGCATTTCGTCTCTTGCAGGATCTTTATCCTGTTGGACTCTATACCATCCCAGACATAAAGCACCACCATGCCACCAAGTTGTGCCTCTCTATCATTGCAATATAATTTGTGCTCTGGAATAGCACTGTCCCATTGGATATCCTCCTTCCACCATGTCTCTGAGATGCCAGTTAAGTCTGTCATCATTCACTGCTATACACTCTTAACTCTCCCATTTTACTTCTTAAACTTCTGGCATTAGCATACAAACATTTCAAAGTGTGTTTTTTGTTTCTATTAACATTCTGCTTTTTTAGTTGTCAGGGATAATTTGGAATCTTTTAGCTCAGGCGATTCTTTACTTATAGGCACATGAACTACTTTTCTTATTATTGGAACCTCTCTGTTGGGATGCCCTAACTCTATTGCTTCATTAGTATCCTTCGAAGATACCTCCCTCTGAACCATGCGCTGCTGAGCAACTGTCTGTTTCCCCTTTGTTCTAGTTTAAAGGTTAGCGCCAGCAGTCTGGTTCCACCCTGGTTAAGGTGGAGCCTATCCCTTCAGAAAGACTCCCCCTTCCCCAAAAGGTTCCCTAGTTCCTTACAAAACTGAATCCCTCTTCCTTGCACCATCGTCTCATCCATGCTTTAAGACTCCGGAGCTCTGTCTGCCTCTGGTGACCTGCGCGTGGAACAGGGAGCATTTCAGAGAATGCTACCCTGGAGGTTCTGGTTTTTAGCTTTCTATCTAAGAGCCTAAATTTGGCTTCCAGAACCACCATCCCACATTTTCCAATGTCATGGGTGCTCACATGTACCACGACAGCCAGATCCTCCCCAGCACTGTCTAAAATCCTATCTAGGTGACACATGAAGTCTGCCAGGTAAGCATGTTACCAGGCAATCCTCACACCCACCAGCCACCCAGCTATCTACATTCCTAATAATCGAATCACCAACTATGATGGCCCACCTAACCCTTCCCTCCTGGGCTGTAGCCCTGGAAGACACATCCTCAGTGCAAGAGGACAATGCACCACCTGGAGAGCAGGTCCTTGCTACAGGATCATTTCCTGCCACATCAGGTTGATGCTGTCCAACTAGGAAACCTTCCTCCTCCAAGGCAGCACCAGGGCTGCCAGACTAGAGTTGGGATTGGCTACTATGACCCGGAAGGTCTCATCTATATACTGCTATGTCTATCTCAGCTCCTCCAAATCTGCCACTCTAGCATCCAGAGATTGGACTCATTCTCTGAGAGACAGGAGCTCTTTGCACTGGGTGCACACCTAAAACCTCTCATAGGCAGGCAAAAAATCATACATGTGACACTTGATGCAAAAAAAACGGAAGCCCCCACTCTTGCTGCTGGACTGCTGCCTTCATCTTAATTTTTTTTAGTTCCTGGTTAAGTTTAGGTTGCTATGGGAATAGGGATGCATACAATTTGAGTTCATTAAATTTATTAGTGCATTTACTATTTATCTGGTAGTGACCTACAAGGGGATGATTAAACTCTTGATAAGGCCTGGGGCAACCCTGTGTTTAAGTTAAAAGGCTGATTATTATTATTATTTTTTTATTTATGTGGAAAATATCTCCTACCTAGAAATCAAAGGATGAGCTGGGGTCCATTAGGTCTGGTTGTCCTTCCACCCCATTATTATCCCCTGAAAAAAAAAAGTGTCAATCCATTCTCCACACCTGGGAACACCTGCTGGAGAAGACTCCTCCCAGCAGGGCTTTTCCCTCACTGAGCCTTCTGAAAGAGGATTGGTCCTTTTACTGACTTTTATCAATGGAGGCACCAATCAGCAGACAGTGATGGAGTGAATTCATCCTAAATTTATGTGAATTTTCATCTGAAAGGCCCCTAAGTTTGGCTGAAAATAGGTGTCAAATTTAGGGAACCTAATTTAAGGGCTTAAATTCAACTTTTTTTAAATATTGGCCCCTATGTAATTATTGTATACATAGTTTGCTCTTTTTTGAACCACACAAGAGATTAAGTGCTTGGTGTGGTATAAATAAACTGATAATGCTAGAGCATTATTTGTATCAAGCTTTGACATTTTCTGAAGAGGTTTTGACTTTGGCAAGCATTATACATTGACTTTTTTTTTTTTTTTTTTTAATATCTGTGGCTTTTGAAACTGTAACATGCGCGCTTATGTCCTGGCTAGCAGCAATAGGAATACAGGCAACTGTAATGAAATGGTTTAGATTGTATCTGTCTGACTGAGTACAACAAGTCAGGGTTGGTCATTCAATTTTCTCCTGGTAAACTTAGAAACTGGGGTGGCATAGCCTTATGGGAAACACTTTTTTTTTTTAACATTGAAGAGTCATCTATAGGCTTTTGGCCAGATTAGGGGTTGATTATCACCTCTGTGCTGATGATATACAGTTCTCTATTCCTATATCATCATCATCTAGCTCAGATTCTCTGTCTGAAGTGGCAAACGTAATTTTGGCAATCAGACAGTGAATAATTGCGAACAAATTAATGCTGAACTTATGATCTTATCCAGATTTCCCAGTTTTGAAGAGCCCCCTACCATTACAAGTGGACAAACTGGGTAATCCCTGTCTCTGAGCAAGTTAACGAACTTGGGTATTATATTTCATTCTGCATTATCCTTCCAGCCACAAGTTAAGGTTGCAGTGAAAGGCTCATTTTTCAAACTACGGTCACCGGGGAGATTGAAGCCCTTTTGGAGTTTCAAGCACTTTCGAACAGCGTTGCAGGCAATGAATATTACTGGTTCAGAGTACTGTAATGCTGTTTATCAGGCTCCCAGCATCCACATTAAATGCTTTACAAATGCTACAGAGCACCGTGGCTCGTGTGCTGACAGGCATGTGGCAAAATGCTGCTGTTTTACCTGTACTGTTTTCTTTACTTTGGCTACGAATTATTATGTGGCACATTACATTTAAGATCTTGACCCTAATACATTGCTCGCTGAACGATAAGCCATTCTGCAGTGCCTCCACATTAAAGATCTTTTATTTTGTGACGTTTTATTTTCCTATATTTTCTAATGTATATTTTCTTAACAGTCCAGAATTGTGGATGGTGCAGGCTATCAATTTTTAAATAAATGCATCTTTGTTCCACCTCGAGCTTTGTGAATCTCTGGCAGAAATGTTCTTGAGGTTTCTTCCTTTCTTCGTATACATTTTTGTGAAACGTTTACCATGGCTGGCCCAGCAACGTAGAATGCTCTACCTGATGAGTTAAAGGTGGACTCGTGCACACAGACTTTCAGGAAAAAAAACTAGAAAAACATTGTATTTACTCAGACTTTCAGGCAAGTCTGACGATTTTCATGCCGATGCAATACAGTGCCGCTCAGCCAAGCGCTCTGGTTAACCCGTAGTTTGGACGCACGTCCACAACCCCTTATGCTATAAGGAGATCAGCACATCCAAAATGTGCAACCAAACACGTACCCCACCCCCGCGAAGCTAATAGCATTCATGACATGTAAATTCGTGTTGATGAGGCTATTAGCTATTCTTCCCCAACACAAAAAAAAAAATGTGCACCCGACACCCACATTTTTACCCTCAGAAATTTCTGAGCAGCCCAAAAGGTGTACAGAAAAGCAGAAAATACTGCTTTTCTGTACTTCCTCCAACTTAATATCGTGATGATAATAAGTTGGAGGAACAAAAAGGAGGAGAACGTTTAAAAAAAAAAAAAAAAAAAAAAAGTGTGCCGGCAGCCATGTTAGGGAAAGGGACGCTCAATTAACGAGCATCCTTTTTCCTAACCCGTTGACAGCCACCTCTCCTGGGTGCCCGCTGCTGAGGTGGTGCTAGGAGCGCACGATTTCCCCTTGTGCCTCCTTTTTATCGCGTTACTCAATTTAAATATTAAATCGGGCGCCCGTTTTCCTTGCACCGATATTACATCGGCCTGTATGTAACCCGTGCTGTGTAAGCTCCTGTTCATTGATTGTATTAACGTTTATCCACATTCCTAAGTATCAACACTACCTGTTGTTGTAAGATTGTTGTTTTTGTTAGTTTTACTCTGTGTGTTATCGCAGTTTCAGTTTTATAAAGACGAACACTTTTCAGAGCTTATATACCTGCAATTCTCTCAGGATCTTCAGCGAATAATGCTTACGCTGTTACCTCCGACTTAAAACACTAAAGCTTACATATTTCAGGGATTTTGTAGGAGATGACCAGGTTGTATAGTAAAGCTCTTCGCTGCTGTGGTTTTGCAGAACATCTTCTTAATCCTCTTTCTTATGGCGTATACATGTGTGTGCATGTGTGTGTCTGCTGGCCTCTGGGATGCTCTGTGCATGTGAAGCTTTTGCGCAGCTCTGTGCTGGTCTAGGAATCGGTGTTCTTCCAGTATAGTCGGAGTAGGACTGCAGCAGTGTTGGTCCAGGTGATACGTTGATCGCATCACACAGCAGATCATTGCTTGGGATACTGTGTCGATGGGGAGCAGGAGAGGTAAGACAAGATTTTCCCAGTTCTTCGGATGGTTAGCACTAGGAAGGATAAAACCGGCCTTAGCTAGCTTATGGGACAGTCACAATGTTCAGCAAACACTAACAGTTGTGTATGCAATTGAATGGCTCTGGAAGTGGAGAAAAAGTAGTGAGGTGGTGAAACCAGATTTATCTGATTTTTGAGGTAATCAGTACTGACCTTTCTTTGTCTTCATTCACTGTCAGCTCAACTTGATATTTCTTTGTTCCAGGTGGCCTAGGCTATCAGGTGGGGGAGGGATCCAGTACTACATAAAAGTCATATATGTAACTTATTACTCAGACAAAATTTGGTCAGGTAAAGTGACGAAGCACCGGAGGCATTCCGAGGGCGGGGTCAGATTTCAGCTGGTGAGCACTGATATCCAGAGGCGCACGTTATCTGGGTAAGTCTGGTCAGAAAAATCACGGCCCTCAAGTTACCCAAATAACTTTAGCCAGAAATTTAGTGGACTGGTGAGTGGGAAAGTTACCTGGGTATATCCAGCAGAAGATGTACCTAGATAAGTTCCGTGGAATATCTGGGTAACGATCCCGTCCACTGAATGTGTGCGTAAAGTTACCCAAGTAATGTTTCCACTCACTGCTCCACTGAATATCTGGGTCCACTGGATATTGACCTCTTAATTTTCAGTGTTCAGCATTCTCGTTAAGGCCTGGATTCTCTAATACCGCCGGGCTCTTTGAATCGCGCGGTACAGGGGGGCGGGGGGGGGGGGGGTGAAGCGGGGGGCGGGGCCTGCGAAAGCTGGCAGTGATCGCACCTCTGCGGTGCGATCGCTGCCGGCTTTCGCACCCAATAGCGCCATCATAAAAGGTGGGGCTATTGGGCGTGAAATTGGCAGCTGATAGGGTTCTTACCTTTTCGCTGTCCGCGATGTCTTTGCGGCGTCCGCCCCGACTCCTCCTGTTCCAGTCTTGATGCCGCCTCGACTCCGCCCCCATTTATTGATTGCACGCGAAAAGTCCCTTTTTCATCTGCGATCGCTTTGGAAAATGACCCCCTAAGTGAGCTCTTTAGGAAAATATTCATCAGCTGTCTGCTTATCCCAAAGTATGCAGTGAAATGTTTCAGATGAAATTCATAATTTTTCTTATATACAAAGAATGCTGGTCCCATAGTCACAGAGGCAGATAACAGCCATTAAGTTTACATTATTTTTCTCGAGGGATGAGCATTTATTTCAAATGAAATGGGAAATTTGAATGAAATTTCCCATTTCGTTTCAATTTGTTTTTTTTTAATCAAAACAAAAATGAACACAGTTTTGTAAGTTTTATTTCATTTTAAAAATGTTTCCACTGCTGCTACCAGCAAAAAAACAAAATGCCAATCTTTATCATTTTCCTTTTTTTATGGGGCAGAAACACTTCCCGGTTGTTGCGCTCGGGGGTGGACCCTTGTCCTGGGACAGTGGAGGAACACCTCCTGAAAGGGAACAGGAAGTAACTGCCCCCAGGGGGCGGAGCACGGGAGGAGACAGAGGCTGTGAAGAGCTTCACCACTGGAAGCCCGGGCTGCTTGGACTTAGGTGGGCCTCGCAGGGACTCCTGAAGGAATGGAAGTCTGGTGTGCCCACGGACACAGGGGGAGCGCAATCGGGTTCGAAGTTGGAGGCTGGTTGGAACAAGGAGAACCAGAACACAGAGTTGGTGATGACAAGGCGAGGAACAGAGCCAAATCTGGAGACGAGGTCAGGCAGGCAAAGGTCAAGATCCAGAGGTCAATCCGAGAATGGTCAGTAAAGCAGGGGTCAGATACCGGAGGTCAGATGAGGTCAAAGGCAGGCTGAGGTCTTGAGGCAGACAGGTAAGGAACAAGCTGAGGTCAGTACCAGTAAGACAGTCCAAGGGTACTACCTGGGTAGACAGACAGATGAACACAGGAACAAGCAGGACGCAGGAACTAGGATGCAGGAACAAGTCAGGAACAGAAGGACGCTGGAACGAGACTAGGAACAGGCAGGAACAGGAACAAACGCAGAGGCAATCTTAGAACAAACCGAACCGATTGCCAAGGCAAGGAAGCATAGACAGGAACTTCCTTGTATCGAGGGATCAATCAGGGCGCGCCGCGGAGCTAAGATCTGCCCTTGACCCTACATGAGTCCGGGCAGTCTGCGCGTGCACGCGTAAGGGCGTGGCTAACATGGCAGAGGACGCCGAGCCTCGGCGTGAGTTCTGACGCACAGTGGAAGGCCCGGCGACTGCTGCCGCGGGACGCCGGGGCCTGGCAGGGTTAGCAACTACTGCGAGGGAGGTCGTCCCGGGACCCACTGTGGAACCATGAAGGTGAGCAGGTCCGTGCGCGGGACGGCTGCAGGTGGGACGCGTAACACTGGTCATTCCTGCCTCACTGGTGGTTCACTGAAGAACGGCGCTGGCAGACCCAGCCCAGCACCATTTTGTATGGATGAAATTAAAATGGTGCTGGCCTCGGTCTGCCAGCGCCATTTCTGAGTGCATCACCGGTGGGGGGGGGGGGGGGGAATGGGGGGCAGGACAGGAGTGACCAGGGATCGTCTTTGTCCCATGTTTGGTAGGGGCTAGGCAGGATCAGAGGGCTCAACATTTTTTTTTTCATTTTAAATAAAAGAAAAAAAGCTGAAACAAACAAAATAATAAAAAAAAAAAAGAAATGAAAAACCTGCCTGGTACACTCCTGTTTTTCATTAAGATTCACAAGAATTGGCTATAATTCTGAATCTCCCTATTCTGTCTAGACTTTATACAACTAAGTCCCAACCAGCTCCTTCCTCTCAGACATGTTACCCTACAGAGACGGGGACCCAGGCCCCAACCAGCCTGGTCACAACCCCCCCAACTCCACTCCCACCCCCAGACTTGTTACCCTAAAGACACAGGGATCCAGGTCTCAATCCCCCTCCCCCACCTCCAGGCATGTAACTCTAAGACACAGGGATCCAGGTCCCAACCAGCCTGTTCTTCACCCCTACCCTCATCCTCCACCCCAGGCAGGATACCCTACTGAGACAGGGACCCAGGTCCCAACTAGCCAATTCTCCTCTCCCCCCCCCCTCCCCCCCAGGTAGGTTACCCTACAGAGACAGGGACTAGGCCTCAACCAACCTGTACCCCCTGACCCCCAGGCAAGTTCCCCTACATTGACCCAGTTCCCAATCAGTCTCTTACCCCCCAGACAGGCTATTGTACAGAGACAGGCACTTAGGTCCCAACCAACCTGTTCCCTCCACCCACCCCCAGGCAGGTTATCTGATAGACACAGGGACCCAGGTCCCAACCAGCCTGTTCTTCCCCACCCTCTCCCTGACAGACACAGGAACCCTTAGAGTTGCAGCATTTGGTAGAGGTTTAAAAGGAATACACACATTTTAATCTTCCATTTTTTTTGTACAAGAGATAAACCCAATCCTTCATCCATTTTAAATGGAGGAAGAGACGGCAGCAGGAAAAATTTCACCCAACTATAATACGAATCTATTCATCCTACAGAGATTATTTTTTACCTCTTCCAGGAAGAATGATGCCTTTGAGTTTGTTTCGGAGTTGCAGCGTGAGCGGGTGGAGGCCTTTCCACTGGAGCTCCTCAATAAAGTCCATGGGAAGAACGTGCTTATGGATGAGAATGCTCTGGTGAGATCTTCAGCTTCTCTACTGCCTTTACTCTACTGAAGTGCTATGCATTAATTGAGAATATGGCATGTCAGGGTGCTGCAGCTGTAACCTCTACCAGATGAGGGGACGTTCCAACAAATGGGGGCAGCTGTGCTGAAAATCTTATGAAATATTTTGGCACTACAATATTTGAATAGATAATTTTATTTCAAACTAAGTTGTGGTTGAATTGTTGAAGTTTGGAAGGACCTGTTTAACGTAGAATCTGTAATTCTCTTTAGCGTCTCCATTAGCAGACATCACAAAGAAGTTTGAATTCCTGGGTTATGCTGCTCTCTCTCATATGCAAGCCATGGCCCCATCCTGTCTGACCATGTGCTCTGAGAAGCAGTAGGAAGCCACAGTCCTGTCTGCTCTGAATCTCCAAGCATCCTCCTCACCCCTGACCCCCAGCTGAGCCCCCTGATCTCCAGAGAGCATAGAATTTGATTAATAAATAATAGAATGATGGATGGGATCATTAGACAAGTCATAACAGCTCCCATTTTCCTTCCCATATGCCCCGCCCTGTCTTCCCTCCTCCATCAGCTCTGTGGTCCAGGAGAAGATGACACATCTGTGTCCGAGTCTGTAGCTGCTGCATTGTGTGATCCTCACACGGTCAGCAGTGGGACAGAAACCATCCATCTTTAATTTACTGGGAAAATTGCAAGGGAAACCTTTCATTCTCTGAGATTTCATCAAACCTATTCAGAGAAAAAATCCTGTATTGTTGGATGGGGATACCCCCAAATATGTGCTCTTTTCCACTTCTAGTCAAACAAGGATTCCCATTGTTTTAAAGTTTTGTCTAAAATGTTTCAACTGTTTGTGTGTGTGCAATATCCCTGAATGTCCACAGGATAGCATTTGTGGTAGGGAGGGTCTATAGGATATTTTAATGTTGTGTGCTGGTCCCCTTAGGGAGCATGGGTTAAATTGATTCTTGGAAGACGTGTCCCAGGGAGATATAAATTCTGGGCCATCTGACCGTAGTTTGCCCTTTCTAGGGTGGAGCTGGCAGAGAGAGCGACCTCCAGGATGTAGAGCACCTGGAGTAGCCAGCCTGTCGACTGGCGGGGACCGGACAGCCCTCCAGTACGGAGAGGGCTTAGCAGAGGCTTTTTCTCTCAAGGGAAAGTAAGGAAGGATTTCCTCCTCCCAAGGAAAGGAAAAATGGCGTGCAGAGGCATTTCCTCCACCTGAGGGAAAAGCTGGCTTGAGAAGGAGAAGGGATGAATCTAGTATGAGGGGGCCCCAGTGAGTTCCAGAGAGTGGAGTTAAATCAGGGAACCCAGTTCAAGAAGACCAAGGAGGTGTGCGTAATGGCATGGGGTATGGAGTGAGAGGTCCCAGGAGCAAGGGATGTAACCCTAACGTCCCATGCGAGGAATCTGGGATTAATGTACTTAATCTATATATTACGGTTGGTTGGGATGAGATGGGAAGTGTATTTAAAGGGGGAGAATTTAAGTCCTGAAACATAAAGGTATGTAAGCCAAACATTCCAGCACAGTATTGATACAGAGAGTTGGGAGATTTAATTGCTGTTCAAGTGAAGACTGAGAGACTGGCACTTTTATCTTTGAAGATGGCTTATAGAGTATTGTGGGATGATTTTACTCTGACTGTTGCCTACCCGAGACTATTCCTATACATTGACCCTTTTGTACCTGGAAGTGTTTAACTACCTTTGGCTTATTGCCAATCACTTAATTGGCCTCTGATTGGTATTCATTTGCTATCATCTACTATGTTAAACCAAATGGCCCTCCAATCTTCCCCATTATCACTGCTAAGGATGTATATCCCAGTTGCCAGTCTCATGAATACCTCGATGAAAATGAATTACTTTCTCCATCCCAATATGGATTCAGTAAGTACCATAGTACTGAAACTCTTCTCCTATCACTTTCTGATTCAATTCTAAAAGCATTAGACACTGGTCACTCTTATATACTTGCCCTACTAGACATTTCCTCGGCATTTGATACAGTCAACCACAACATCCTCTTAACTCGCCTATCACAATTCGGCATCACTGGCACTGCACTATGTTGGCTTAAATCTTTTCTGAACGGCAGGAAATACAGTGTTAGAGTTGGCCAATACGAATCCAAACCTAAAAGTCTGCTACAAGGAGTACCCCAAGGATCCTCTCTCTCTTCAACTCTTTTCAATATATACCTCACTCCACTCTGTCGACTATTGACAAAACTGGGTCTCCAGCACTTCATTTATGCAGATGATGTGCAGATCCTAATCCCGATCAATGACTCCCTACCCAATGCTCTCAATACATGGAATACCGCACTAACTGAAATTGAGAATCTTCTAACTGAAAATTCATTGGCTATAAATACCAACAAAACAGAGCTTCTCATCATTTCGCCTCAAAATAACACCCATACTTACCCCACTCAACAATCTCTTGCTGACCATCACATCATACAACAAGTCCACAGCCTTGGGGTTATAATCGACAAACATTTCACTTTAAAAAAATGTATTATCTCCACCATCAAAAATAGTTTCTACAAACTGCATACTTTGAAAAGGATCAAACCCCTTCTACACCCACATGACTTCCGGACTGTACTACAAGCTACAATATTATCTAAATTGGACTACCGCAACTCTTTACTACTAGGTCTCCCAAATAACTCACTTCAACCACTACAGATGCTACAAAATGCAGCTGCACGCTTGCTTACTAACACGCACCACCACAAACATATCACACCAGCGCTACAATTCCTACACTGGCTTCCAATTGCATCAAGGGTATTATTCAAAGTGCTTACCCTTATACACAAGTCATTACATAACCAAGACATGCACTGGTTCTCTGATATTTTACAGTCCATACTTCAGACAGACCAATAAGAAAAATGCACCAAGCTAAACTCTCCTTCCCTACGCTCAAAAATACAAAATATGTTTCAACAAGAAAAAGATCATTCACGATAGCTGGAATTAACTTATGGAACAAAATGCCCGCAGATCTGCGCCAGGAACCCTACCACAAGAAATTCAAAAAGAACCTGAAAACCTGGCTGTTTAAACAGGCCTACAATATATGACTACTTCCCTTCAGACAATAACATTTAAGAGACTAATTATAACACTTATTCTAATCATGTTACTTCCAATCACTTTTAGCATTCCCCCTGACCTATATATATACACAGCTTTCTTAATATTGTAACTGATCCATCAATTTTCTTCTGAACCATAAATAATCCACATATCATGTTTCATATGGCCCATCATGTAATTATTTGTACTCTTAATTTGATCAGCTGGCCAAATGCGCTTCATTTGAACTTATTGGATATTATTTATTTGCAAGTTTAATACTATCAGCTTTGTACCCTTTTTTTCGTTATGCTCCCTATGTTATCTTATAGTTTTAATGTTATGAGTGATATACCCTTTTTTACTTGATTTGGATTGTAAAGCTGTTGCTAAGTTAATGTTCAATGTAAACCGAGGTGATGTTTCCTACCGTGCCGCAGTATATAAAAACCCTTAATTAAATAAATAAATAAATAAATAAATAAAATAAAATAAAAAGTCTCAGGGGTTTCTGGTGTTATTTCTTGTTTTATCTTTTTCAGGTTAAACCCATCATTGACTTCCCAGACTCTGAGATCTCTCAGGCATCTTTGAGGGGGATCACAGAACACAAAGCTGTGTATGCTAACAAGTCACTCATTCTCCAGCAGGTGAGGAAGATGCTGGCACTGCAGCATTGTACATCTCACTGTGATATTGGACAGTGTACAATCCACTGCATGCAGCACAGTAGTGTGTAGATGTTTCTTAACTTTAGATTAAGTAATCAAACAGTTAAGGGGATATTGTTGCAATTCTGAAAAGGGAATCCTATATTCTGATTGGTTGACCTTTCCACAGAAAATGAATATATACAGTGTATATCTTGGATGGGTTCAATGTTTTATTCTATCAGTGCCGAACTTACTCCAGTGTGCCACTAGATGGAAGCATGTGATCAGGAGCATGAAGGTGTTGCTCTGCACCTCATTAATATGCAGACAGGAAAAATAATCCTATTAGTGACAGTTATACTTGGTAGAGAGAAAGAGGCAGAAATAGAGACAGAGAAGAGGGAGAGCAAGATGGATAGGGATGAGAGAGACAAAAGAAGACGGTAAAACATTAGCGACATCTTTATATAGACACTACGTTACAAAAAAAACATATGATCTCTGGTGCAGGGAAAACCCTTGCGGTCCCAAATGAAGCACCTGCATCAGAAATCCACGTGTCTAACATGCACACTCAGTGGGCTCACATTTCTCTGGTCCTCGGAGAACATTACTACTACTAAACACTTCTAGAGCACTACTTGACCTAGGTCGCGCTGTACATTGTATTTATACAGACATTTGATATTCTGCTTTTGTACCGGTGAGGGTCTCAAAGTGGATTACAATCAATTTAAGAATTAACAAGTATATTGGTTAGAGGTATTCCATTTTAGTAGAATCAAATCCAATAAGGTCTGTGAGCTTCCTACTGGGCTAACTGAGGGAAGGCCTGGTTTAATAACCGTGCTTTTGTTTTTTTTTCCAGAAAGCAAGGTAGCTTGGTTCCAGGCGGATGGGTAGTGGAGCCTCAGTCCAGATCTTGGGGAGGCATTGCAGCAGTAGGCCCTCAGACTCGTGCAGTTTGGTTTTGTGGAAGTCAGAGATGGTGAAGAAAGAGGAGCCTTTTGTGTGGATCGGAGCTGTCTAGCAGGGGTGTAGAAATCTAGGACATGGGGAAAGATAGTCCGGGGCCTGATTGTTTACACACTTGAAGATGAAGCAGAGGATTTTGAATTTAATCCTGGTTTCAGTTGGTAGCCAGTGGAGTCTGTATGTGGTCCAATGATTTGGCTCCTACCAAAATTCTGGCCACTAATTTGCACAAGTTGTGGTCATTTCAGGCAGATCAGGGAGACACTATTGTTACAATAGTTACAAAAATCTAATCAACTGGTGATTAGTGAGTGGATGACCAACATAAGGCTGTGCTGGTCAAAGTAGTTGCATAATTGGCAAATCTGATGGAGGTAAATGAATGAGGTTCTCACTACTTTAGAGATGTGGGATTCCATTGTGAAATTAGGGTCAAGATGTAACCCTAGGCTACTTACCTAAAAGGGTGGACATTGTTCTTAAGGCGTGACCTCAATGGGTTAACTAGAGGAGTTAAGATTTGGAGGCGTTGAGTTTATGTTTGTGGTTGCTGAGCCATTGGGCTATTGCCTTCAGACAGTTGTTAAGATTAGCAATGGGAGTGGCTTGGTCAGCTCCAAGTTTGAAGCAAAGTTGGATGTCGTCTGCAAACAGGTGACAATTGATATGTTGAAAGAATTAGATCGCAGTTAGAATGAATATAGATGTTGAAGAGAATCAGGGAAAGGACCGAACCCTGTGGTACTCCACAGATGACATTTGTAGAAGTGGATTGTTCATTTGCCCACATAACTAACTGCATTCTGTAGGATAGAAAGGATTCAAGCCATCTAAGGGCGCTCCCTTCAATACCAATATTTCCTAGGTGATGACTCAAGAGACTATGCCCAACCATGCCAAAATCTGCAGAAAGATCTAGTAGGACTAGAATGGAATCACTCCCTTGAACTGCATGTAGATAAATGCCATTGGTGATATCCATAAGAATAGATTCAGTGCTGTGTTCTTTCCCGAAGCTGGATTGGTGGGTTTGCAGGATGTTTCTCTCCTCAAGAAAATCCAGGAGTTGGAAGCAGATTACCTTTTTCACAAGTTTGGATAAGAAGGGAAGGCTGGAGACAGGGTGGTAATTATCTATGGTTTTGGGATCAGAGCCTGGTTTCTTAGGATAGGTTTAATTACTGCTGTTTTAAGTATGTCGGGAAGGAGGCCTTGAGATAATTATATTATTTATATTGGAGAGGAAGGGGCTAGTTCTTGTTTCGGGTTACAAATGAACATTGATAGTGTGGGGATCAGGGGGCTAGGGGATTGACTGATTCTCTGGAGGATGTTTTCCAATTCTTGGGGAGTGATGGTTCTGAATTCAGACATTGTGATGTTGGCTAGAGGATGGAGAGGATGGGGTCATTAGTGATGGGATGATGAAGGGAAAGTTGTCAAAGGAAGAGCATATCGCTAGGATCTTGTTCATGATGAATTTGGCAAAGTCCTCTGCTGGGTGGTCCCCTGTGGTGGTGGAAGTCATTTGTGAGACAGGAGAGTTTCGGTACTAGTTTGAATAGTTTACTTGGATGATTCATGGAGAGTTCTAGTTATTTAGAGATGTAATCCTTTTTTGCCTGGTGAATGGCTCCTTTAGGTTTCTTTGCATGCTCCTTGCAGTTATGGAAGTTAGTGTCAGTTTTATGTTTCTACCAAGCTCGCTGAAGCTGAAGTGATTGCCGCTTCAAGAGAAGAAGACCATTTTGGAGTCATGGAGAGTTCCTGGGGTGTCTGGTCAGCTTTGGTTTTAGTGGAATAAGGATGTAATGCATGGGAACTTTGGATTTCTGGTCACCCTCTGATGTTGTGGAATAGTTGGGAGTGGGGGGGGGGGGGGAGGGACGAGATGTATGCACACCCTAAACACTCTCTCATGCGTTCGCTTGCTCACTCTCTCTCTCTCTCTCTCTCTCTCTCTCTCACATTCACACACATATGCGCTCAGGTGCTACCTGTTTCGCTGCCTGTGCAAACAATTACTGTGCTCTCCCTCCTCCCCCTACCCCCCCCCCCCCCCCCACTGAATTCTAATGAAGCCTTTCATGGCCTTCTCTTGTTCCCCCACTGTGCCTGTAGTGGGCAAGCGTATCTCCCCAGTAGTACAGCGCCTCCACTGGCTTCCTGTTTAAGAACATATGCAATACAAGTGGGCCATTATAATTCACAGTCTTCTAAATAATGCAACTTCTCCCTGGATTACTTCGGGCCTGAAGTTCTACTCCCATCAAGAGCCTTGCGATCCTCCCCAGTCAACATTTACTTGACATACCATCCTCTCAAATTGCCCGGCTTTTGGTTACTCATGAGAGGACTTTCTCTCTACCAGGCCCAAGCATATGGAATGCACTTTCTTTGCATAGACGGCCGTTTCAAGATCCTAAGGAATTTAAAAAGGCCCTGAAAACCCGCCTGTTTAAAACAGCTTTTCCAGGAATTTCCGATGTTGTGATACACAGCCCAGTAAGAAACCCAGTAGCAGGTTTATTACCTTATGATAATAATTGTTTATCCGTTTCAGGTAGTGTGAATTGTTGTGTTGTCTACGACTTTGTATTCTTGATGTTATTATGTATGTAAATTTTGTACCCCGTCCCCAATATAGGAGGGTGCAGGAACATTAAGTACTTTTAAATAAAAAAAAAAAAGGGTTGTCCAGAGGACTAGCTCCATGGGAAACTGCAGTAATCTTCTCCAAAATGAACCTAAAAGCACATTCTTGGAATTTTGTCACCATTAAATATTTCAAACCAATACAAAAGCTTCAAGGCTGGTGGGCATGTCCTGTATACAAGGGAATGAATTATGCACCAGAAAAATTCAAATCAGCCTACGAAATCCAGCTGTAAAAAATAAGTGACATAAAAAACAAACAAACGTAAATTCTGTGTGGGAGACATGGCCCTGTCAGAGACTTTGAACTGGGTCCCAGGATATTTTACACTGAGGAGTTATTAATATTCTCTATCAGATAATAAAATCGTTTCCAGCTTTTGGTTTTTTTCATTCTCTGCTTGTCTCTCTTCCTTTTTTAATTTTCTCTCTCTGATGTCCTTTTATTCTATTTTAGTTTGGTCTCCTTTGCTTCTTTCTTCCAAATTGATCCCTCCATACTTTCTTTTCCTCCTCGTCTCCTCTTCCTGTCTGCCTTTTCCATCCCTCCTCTTTCCACTATGCTCTCTCCTCTCTTTCTTCTCCCCTTCCCTCATACATTATATTCCTGGATTCCTCCCCACCTCACCAATCCTCTCATTCTCCCTCATCCGTTCTTCCTCATCATGAATCCTTCTTTCCCTTCCCTCTCTCTCCATCCTCATTCCTCTCTCCTGCACCCTCCACCCTATCCACTGTACTTTCACCCATTTTCCCTTTTCCCTGGCCTCTACCGCCCCCCTCCCCCATCTCCAGGGCTCTCCACCTCTTTCTGCATCCCTTCTCTCCCATCAAGGCCCCTCTCCCTCTTATTCCTTCCCCACCCTCACTCATGATCTCGCTCCCTTCTTCTCAGTTCCTTTCCCAGCTTCTCCCCCATCTCCAGCCCTCCTCTCTTTACCTTTTTGTCTGGACCTTTTAAGGGTGTTTTTTCCCAAGAAATTGTATTCCTGGTCCAGTGGTAGGAGCAACAACACTAGCAGCAAAAAACCCAGCAGTGCCTGGAGCTGGTGTGTGCACACTTCAAGGTCCTGCAGTGATTCCCTAGCAAGGGTTTCCTTGGGGGCAGGGCCGCTGCAGGAATTTTAAGCATGGCACACCAGCTTCAAGCGCTTCAATGGTCTTTCTTTCAATGGAGAACTGGCTGCCACCAAGGCTTCTCTTTTCCTTCAGGTAGGCCTGCTGGGTTCCAAGTAAGTGGGACCCCCTTCCCCAGGCCAGCAGCAGTAGCTTATCATAGCACCAACGTTTGGTGAGTGGGGGCCCCGAGCACCAGAGGCTAACTCTATGATAAGCACTGCCTGCTCCTTCTGCTAGCCTGGGGAAGGGGGGAAAGAAGCGAAGAAGTTGGGTTTGGCACCACCTGCTTTTTCTGTTGCCAGTATAAAGAAAAAACCTCTCACTGTGAGAAAAATGATACAACAAAAACATGGACAGATTTCTCGCTTAGTAATGGACTATGGAAAACAATATACCTCTTTTTTTCAGCAACCATCATCTAGCAAAGGGTCCGAGATATTCACCTGGTACCCTTTAGAGCTAAAAGCTTCTTTGTGCTGTGGGTATAATCATCGGTTGCTTTTAAATTGTGTGAACATAAAGTCTCATATAAACAGGTAAAGTACTTAACTCGGTGCTGGTAGAGATGAAACTTCTCTGCAATAAATGCCGCTGATTTGCAGGTCCCTTTCAGGTCTTCCTTCTTATGCTTACTGTTAAATCACCCGTATTGATGCCTTGTTTGAAAGTCCCTTTCAGGTCTTCCTTCTTATATTCGGTGATGAATCGCCCGTATTGAAGCCATGTTTGAAGGTCCCTTTCAGGTCTTCCTTCTTATGTTGGCTGTAGAATCGCCCGACTCTGCAGGGTTTTGGAGTAATCTCCTTTTTCAGGGGTCCAGCCAGCTCGTTTGTAAGAACTGGCTGGACCCCTGAAGAAGGAGATTACTCCGAAACCCTGCAAAGTCGGGTGATTCTACAGCCAACATAAGAAGGAAGACCTGAAAGGGACCTTCAAACACGGCGTCAATACGGGCGATTCATCACCGAATATAAGAAGGAAGACCTGAAAGGGACCTTCAAACACGGCGTCAATACGGGCGATTTAACAGTAAGCATAAGGAAGACCTGAAAGGGACCTGCAATTCAGCGGCATTTATTACAGAGAAGTTTCATCTCTACCAACACCGAGTTAAGTACTTTATATGAGACTTTATGTTCACACAATTTAAAAGCAACCTATGAAGTTACCCACAGCACAAAGAAGCTTTTAGCTCTAAAGGGTACCAGGTGAATATCTCGGACCCTGTGCTAGATGGTGGTTGCTGAAAAAACAAGTATATTGTTTTCCATAGTCCATTATTAAGTGAGAAATTTGTTCATATTTTTTTTTCTGTTGCCAGGGCAGGGTTAAAGTAGATAAGTTGCCTCTGCGCTGCTACTGATTCAACCGGTCATTTCTGCTGTGCCAGGCCGCTACCCCTCTGAGCCACAACCTTGTGCAAATGCACAGCTTGCACAATAGATCATGCTAGCCTGCTGACTCTCACACACATGCTCACTCACACTTTCACCTGTCTCTCTCCCCCTTCACACACAAACACTCACCTCTCTCCCTCTCACACTCATTCTCACTCACACTCAAACTCTCACTTCTCTCTCTCTCTCTCTCTCCCCACCCCAAACTGAGCAGCAATAGCAGCCTCCACTTCAGGCTCTTGTGGCTGATGGGACAACTCCTCTTTCTGCTGGCTGCATGAGTCAACACTGCCCTCGCTCTTTCTTGCGGCCGACACTGCCCCTGCTTCTTCTTCCAGCCACATGGCTGATAGTCTGATACTCCTCCAGGTGACTTCCTTTTCGGGAGCTCACATATTCAGGCTGCTTCAACAGCAGGATCCAGAGTTTTCCGGTGTTTTTCTGGAGACCTGGCAAAAGTCCATTAGAATTCTGGAGTATCCAGGTCAAGTCCAGAGAGTGCTGCAAAGATACTCTTGAGAAGCAGACACTTCTACACAGAGCTTAGAATCCATGTAAGATGGAGCGGAATCTCCCAAGCTTTTCACGGGTCTCAGATAAAATGGCTCCCTGGACTTGAAACTCCACTCCTGCAGCTTCACTTCACCATCCTCTACCCCAAACCCTGTAGCTGCTCCTGCCCCTGCTTCTGGAGAGACTCCTTACTTCTTTTCCAATCCCACCTGAAGCCTCCTTGGGCCCTGGATATTCGTTTTAACTCCAGGTCTGAGACCCTACGGGATGGACAATCGAGTCTTCACCCACTGGCTCATTCCATTATGCCGCATCTCATGCATTCACCCTCTCCTTGTTTATTACATGATATCCGTTCATTCCCACAGCACTGCAAAGTATTGGGGGGGGGGGGGAGATTTTGTCTGAAAGGTGCTGTATACATTAGTGTTGTACTGTAATGGATGCACATTTTTTCATGCTTTTCTCTTCTTGGTTTCATGTTCCCAGCGCCAAAGTGTGGAGTGGATTCCCCTGACGGTGGTTCACTGTCGGTATGACAGAAAACGCTTCCTTTTCTACCTTTATGGATTGGAGAACAGAGTGTATGCACCGGATTACCCCAAGAAACACTGCTGTGGATGTAATATCATGTGACATCATTCCCAAGCCACACCAGCTTTCCCTCCCAACCACAGCTCTCCCTCCCCTAACCCACACCAGCGCTCTCTCCCAACCACAGCTCTCATTTGTCAACCCAAACCTCGTCTTGCTTCTCCCTCCCCAACGCATACCAGCTCTCGCCTCCCATCTCACAACAGAGCTCCCTCCCAACCACAGCTCTCGCTTCTCAAGCCAAATGAGCTCTCTGTCTCCAACCCAACCACAGCTCTCGCTTCCCAACCCAAACCTCCAAGAAATATGTAGCAGCAGGATAAAATGAAACTCCAGGGAAGAAGTAATTAGTATTCCTGTTAGATGAGTGAGGCTGTACCAGTGCTCAGCTCTCGCAGGGAATTCTCAGGTGTTTTTCAACACCTGATTAAGTACCTGATTCACTAAAGGTTTTTCCCATAGACACAAAATGGGGGGGAAAAAAAAAAGCCTTAATGAATCTGGTTGCAATGCAAATGCAGACTGTGGGATATAGAGGATAAAGCTGTACTCCTGCTTCATACCCAGGAGACCTTCTTGTATCTGGCTAATATTGTCCCAAGCTGGAAAGGTAAATCAGCTACTTGTTAAAGTACATCCCTGAGCTTGGGCGGGGAGCAGCTGGCTAAGGCTTTGATCTGCCGTTCAGCCATGCTGCAGGACTACATAAGTCCAGTTCTACTACAACCTTGATGCAAGAACATTACTACATGCGTGTGTTGTGTGGACTCTGAAACATCCCTGCAGTGAAGGGATAAAGATCAAGCAGAAGTCTTGTTTAAAAGCTCAGTGGCCTACGATATGCTTTGTTGTACATATTTTCTAATAAACGTTTTGTGGAAAGCACTTAAACTTACAAGGCCAGCCCGGCATGCCTCTCTGCTTTGTTTCCCCACATCACTACCCTCATCCAAGCAGCGACTTTACAGAAAAATGTTAATTTTTCCTGGGAATAGCGAGACAGAAGATGTAAGAGAGCAGTAAGCTCATTTCCTGCACATGGGCTGTGCCTGTTTGTTGCCTATAAGAATGATGGAGAGTTCTGAGGGGGAATGGGCAGAGGCTGCAGTGGGGAAATCTGCCCCTCATCAGAGCAGGAGCCGGTGATCACATGGGAGCCCCAGAAACTCTGCTGCTATTTAATGCTAACTGCTGAACTCATTTTAATGAAAAGTGACGTTTTCAAAAACTTGTTCACCGTGCATTCCAAAATGCTTGTTCCCTTCCTAGAGATGCTCCTGTGGCTCTACCCCGCAGTGATTTTAAGCACAGCAGTTCTCTTCCTCTATCTGCCTCTAGTCCCATATTATAACTAATCGATTTACAGGTTTGCTTCTTGTGCATTATTGGCCTTTCAGATATTTGAATGTCTCTCCTGTATGCCCCCTTTCCTCCAGCCCCCTTCCCTGCCCAGTTTCTATTCTCATGCAGGAGATGCATTTGTAGGTCCTTCTGTTATGGGTGCCGCCCGCGGCAGCCCCGCGGTGCGGCCCTCTCACCTTCTCATGCAGACTCCAGCTCCTGGTTCCTCTTCATTGGTGACGGTGGGGCGCCAGCTCCAACCTCAGGTTGCCTCCGGCTCTGCCATGGTCCCCAGTGTTGCCAGCCAAGATGTCCTTGCTCGTCGGGCCTCTCTGTGTGGCCTTCGGAGAGATGCCGCCATCGGCGCCTCGCGTATCACTAGTTCTTTTAAAGGGCCCATGGCGGGAACTTGGCTGCAGCCCCAGATGCTGATGTCAGACTCTTCAGCGTATAAAAGCTCAGGCCTCGCTCCATAGCATTGCCTTTGCAACTGGTCTCCGAGTACTCTTTGCTGATATTCTTCTCTACTTTGTGTTCCTGATTCCTGTGGTTTCTGGTTCCTGTCTTCCTCGTTCCTGTCTCATCTATGTGTTGGACTGACTCTTTGGATTTTGACTCTGCTTTGTTTGACTACTCTTCAGCCTATCTCCCGCCTTGGACCTCTGCTAGACCTGACTATTCTTCATCCTATCTCCAGCCCCGGACCTCAGTTACACTTGACTACGCCTGCCTTCTCCATGTCCCCACCATTGCCTTGCGTGACTATGCCTGCCTTCTCCATGTCCTGACCATTGCCTTAATTGACTACACCTGCCATCTCCATGCCCTGACCATTGCCTTGCTTGATTACATCTGCCTTCTCCATGCCCTGACCATTGCCTTAATTGACTACGCCTGCCATCTCCATGCCCTGACCATTGCCTTGATTGACTATGCTACAGACATTTCTATGTCCAGAGTTCTACATTGCTTGCCACGACCTCCACTTGCCGCCAGCTCTGATCCTAGCCTGTCAGTGATGCCTCCTCTTGCCTATCCTCTGGACGTGGACTTACAAGGCTTTGGCCTTTCTTTGTTTGAGCACCTCCAGTTACCTGTTGTTCCTTTGGCACCTGAGTTCCTGTACCAAATCCAGTCCGGTTAGGACTACGCCATCTACTGGCTGCTGTCTCTGGGCTGAACCACTTCTCGTTACTAACTAACCTCGAGGCCCACCTAAATCCTGCCGGCCCCGGCACCCAAAGGCTCGACTCAAGGGGAACGAGGGCTGGTATAGGTGAAGCTCCAGTGGCTTCTAGCTTCAGCCCACTCCACCTGCCGATGGTGGGAACCCGTGGGTCCCTACCTATGGGTTGTGTCAACCCCACCTCGGCCCAAAGGTCCACCTCCGATGCAACACCTTCATTCTCATCTCTACAGATTTTGATGCAGACCCTGCACCATTTTGGTTCTTTCTGTGGACCACTTCCAGCCTTCTATGGCCTCCAGAACTGGGCTCACTATTCTAGGTGAGATCTCAGCAATGTTGTGTACAGATGCGTTATCACCTTTATTATTATTATTTTTTTTTTTACTGGTTACACCTCTCCATATGCACTTCAGCATCCCTCTAGCTCTGGCCAATGCCTAGTTATACTGCTTTGCAACTTTGAGATTATATTTATATTCAGACACAGTCTGGATAGCAAAGTTAGCCAGATAAACCTATATATCCAGCTATCTTAATTAGTTAGTTGGCTAATTATATCCGGCTAACTTTAGGACACCGCTTTGACTTGACCCGACTTAGCCGGCTTAGTCATTGGGCTAACTCTGAATATTGGAATTAGCCGGTTAACTTAGCTAGCTAACTTATCTCCTCCCAGTTATGCCCTGGACGGCCCCTAACTTATCGGGCTAAATTCTAGCTGCCTAATTTATTAGCTGGCTAGAATGTAGCTGGATAAAGGTTGAATATAGCTGGGTAAGCCATTTAGATGGATAACCATAAACTGCTCCTCTTGTTTTCTGCACCCTATTTGCATGACTCATCACTTCTCATTAATAATGAAAATATAAATTGGGAATTATATATCACCTGGAACAAAAGAGAGGGATTATGTTAATGCATCCTTGCTAATGCTGTGCCTCTAACTATACACTTAATGGTTTTCTTAGCTCTTAGTCATGAAAATCTCAGCAAAAAAGAGGATTTGCCTAGGTATCTTCAGTAACAACTGCCAGAAAACTGTACATTTTAAAATGTGTCTGAACTTGAAAAGGTTTGCACAGAAGGGTTCTGCAATTGGAGGAGAATCAGTGAAGAGGGTTAGGTACTTGTAACCACGGGAGTGCAGTTCTTACAGACTGTAACGTCCTTCCAGGGCAGTGCAGCTCATGGTTACTGAGGGGTGTGCAGGCCAAACATAGGTCATTTCATGTCGTGTTGTGTCATTTGGGGGACAATTTTCATTTTTGTTAATGTTTTCCCCTTTTTTCTCTTGTTTCTTATGTTTTGGAAATAGTGCACATTAAAACAATAGAAGAAAAAAAATCACAAAATGATGTGGGGTTTTTCCCATTTATTTTGAAAATGACAAGAAACGACATACTAGACAATGGTGTTGATATTGACTATGTCATTTCAAATAAATGCACATCCCTATTATCAAGTCAGAATGTAAACTACTAGGGAAGAAACTTTTACAAGATGTTTCCAAAACGAAAGGAAGGAGCTGAGGTCAGCCAAAGAAAGGGATAAACAAAGCCATGTAATTTAAATTAAACTGCACAATGTCTGATAACCTAGGTATGTAACACTGGTTCCTGAGGGCCACAGAGGATGGGTACTTCCATTACCAGCACAAGCAAACCCACAGTGGTAGGACCTGGAGAAGAAGAGAAACAGTATCTTGGGAGTTTAAATTTAGGAATGAGCTCAGCAAAGGATGACCTTCCAAAACTGGGCTGTGAAGCCCTTATAATCTGATAATAAATCTATGCACTGAGGTATGAAGGCCCATTCAAACACCATATGCAGAAGCTCAATGCCCCAAGTACAGGATGTGCCATCGACTGTGTCAACCACTCTGCTACTGGGATGTTCTCAATCAGGATGTGTCTCTCCCAGGTGCTGGTGTCATTGAATGTCACTCATTCCTGAGTGGGAGACATCTCCTTTGGGTGGCAGTATCCCTTGGATATATTTATCTGGGATGGTGGTGGTGTCTTTGGGACATATCTCCCTTGGGTTTCAATGCCCTTGGGACACGTCTCCCTGGGATGGTGGTAGAATTGGACATTTGTGACACTCATCAATGATACAGTCACTTCACCATCACTGAGTTATGGTAATGTAATGGAAAGAAATTTACTTATTATGCAGATATATTCAGTCTGCTGTTGGCCTTAGTATATTAAAAGCATGATCATTTTTGTTTTTTGCTGAAGAGACTCCTTACAAATGTTCTTGCTTTTTGTAAGGTTTTTTTTAAATAGGATTTTGAAAATGCTTTGGGTGAAGTCTAGCATCTGACGCTGCAGGTCATTGGAGCTCTCTTCTCAGATTGCATGGTTCTATTGAGAAAGCCTACTCGGAGAAACATGGCCCTTGTAGGAAAGCTGTAACTTTTGTCTGAGGGCTGCGTCTTGTACTTCTGCTCTTTGTGAAGCTTGTAGAGGGCACCATTATGTGAACGATATTGCGTCTCTGAAAGCGTCCGCCATTGTGAGACAAGAACCATAAAGTGTCATATACTGAGACATATGTCAGTTAAGTATGTTTGAACTCTAATTTGAAGCCTTATTTTTCTTGCTTTGATTGCATTTCTAACCATTTTTGTTACAATAAATGTCAGTCTTTTTTTTTGCTACCTAATGATTAGATTTTTTACTCTGATCCTGTTGTCATCTTGGGATCTGAGTTTCCATGGACATACTGTTATGTTCAGTGGTCTGCAGGCTAACACTGTGAACCATTGTCCTCAACTCCCGGCCGGCTCCTGAAGCCGGTGACATCATCCTTCAAGGTGGCAGAAGGCCATCAACCTGACCATCCATGCTGCCCTGAAGCTGCCCGTATAAGTGACTGGACGCCACCAGCCCCGAGCGCAGCATCTCTCCTAGGCTTGCGCGTGACCCTCTTGCAGCTAAAGGGACTGTGACGGGAAAATTCACCACGGCCCCGATGATGACATCACCACTTTGGCATTTAAAAGGCCTCTACTGACACTACCTCTAGCACCTTGGCAATAGGTCCACTACCTCGAGTAGAGCAAGTTGCCTCAGCATTCTTGTGTTCCTGGTCTTCATCTCTTCAGTTCCTGGTCTTTGTCTTCGTCCTGTGGTCAGTCTTCAGTTCTTCTATGTCTTCTGTGTCGCTGTCTGCCCACTTGACTTGTTCTTCACCTCCCAGCCTGCCTAACCGACCCACCTTCCCTCAGATGAATCTCTGATTCTGACTTCAGTCTGATTAATTCTTGACCTCACCTGAACTCTGCCTGCCACTGACCACTGCCTGACTATTGACCACATCCGAACACTGCCTGCCTCAACCATTGTCTAACTCGACTACGCCTGAACGCTGCCTACCTTGACTACTGCTTGTTTCTGACCATGCCTGCACATAGCCTGCCCCGGACCCTGACTGGTGACTCGCACATCTCCATGGACTTCCACACACCACTCCCTTCTTGTTAAAAGTACATAAGTCTTTCTTTCTGAGATAATTCTTTTTTTTTTAATATGGTTTTGAAGTTTAACCATTTAGTCTTTTTTCTTTTCTCATCTGTGGCCTTAATATATAAACAAATACACTTTCTGTGACAGAACAATTGATTCTCATGGATGCTTTCATATTTCTCAATGATAAACAATATTAAAAATAAACCCCAATTTCCTACTGAAGGGGTTGAAGCTGTGGCATTCCAATGATGGTATACTCCCTGTAGGGGTCATATAGTGATATACTTTATTTATTCATATTTATTTTCAGTTCTTTCCACCAAAGTTCAATGAGGATTTCGATTAACATACATAGTAAAACATGATAAAATACATTATATTACATCAAACAAAATATGACACATACAAACTAAATCAGACATATACATATCATCATACAAATAAAATAATATTCCACAGCAGTTAAACAGTTCATCATCAACCTCAGGTCCCTGGCACATCAGAAAAAATCCTAGAGCTTGGGCTAAGCCTGCACAAATGAAAAAGCTTTGCATTTTTTTCCTACACTGTCCTTTCTGTGCAGTTCCAGTAGTGGTATGTTCCACCTAGGCTTCCAATAGTGGTATGTTCCACCTAGGGTTCCAATAGTGGTATGTTCCACCTAGGCTTCCAGTAGTGGTATGTTCTATGTAGGGTTCCAGTAGTGGTATGTTCCACATAGGCTTCCAGTAGTGGTATGTTCTATGTAGGGTTCCAGTAGTGGTATGTTCCACCTAGGGTTCCAATAGTGGTTTGTTCTATGTAGGGTTCCAGTAGTGGTATGTTCCACCTAGGCTTCCAGTAGTGGTATGTTCTATGTAGGATTCCAATAGTGGTATGTTCCACCTAGGGTTCCAGTAGTGGTGTGTTCTATGTAGGGTTCCAATAGTGGTATGTTCCACCTAGGGTTCCAGTAGTGGTATGTTCTATGTAGGGTTCCAGTAGTGGTATGTTCCACCTAGGCTTCCAGTAGTAGTATGTTCTATGTAGGGTTCCAATAGTGGTATGTTCCGCCTAGGCTTCCAGTAGTGGTATGTTCTATGTAGGGTTCCAGTAGTGGTATGTTCCGCCTAGGCTTCTACTAGTGGTATGTTCTATATAGGGTTCCAGTAGTGGTATGTTCCACCTAGGCTTCCAATAGTGGTATGTTCTATGTAGGGTACCAGTAGTGGTATGTTCCACCTAGGGTTCCAACAGTGGTATGTTCTATGTAGGGATCCAGTAGTGGTATGTTCCACCTAGGCTTCCAGTAGTGGTATGTTCTATGTAGGGTTCCAATAGTGGTATGTTCCACCTAGGCTTCCAGTAGTGGTATGTTCTATGTAGGGTTCCAGTAGTGGTATGTTCCACCTAGGCTTCCAATAGTGGTATGTTCCACCTAGGCTTCCAGTAGTGGTATGTTCTATGTAGGGTTCCAGTAGTGGTATGTTCCACATAGGCTTCCAGTAGTGGTATGTTCTATGTAGGGTTCCATTAGTGGTATCTTCAATGTAGGGTTCCAGTAGTGGTATGTTCTATGTAGGGTTTCAATAGTGGTATACATCCTGTAGGAGTCAGATAGTGATGTTTCCTTTGGGGCATCTTATGGTGATATAATTTCTGTTGGATTTTGATGATGGTAAGTTCCCTGTGGGGGGGTCCAGTGGCGGTATGATCTCTGTAGAGATCTGATATTGAACTACTTTCTGAATGGAGTTTCTTGGTATGCTCCAGCCCTCTTCCTCATCACCATCTATCCCGGGTTAATCAACAGTACCTATTCTAGCTTCAGTATAGATCCCTGTCTGTTTGTCTTTTCTTAGGTTTGCCTGTATCTTTTTTTCTGTCTACAGCTGTTTGTGTTGAATGCTGGGCCTCAGAGTAATTCTGCTTGGCGTGTACTGATGCAGTCCTAGAGCTTTCTCTCAGGCCCTAGTTTTTGATGGGATATAGTATACAGACAGCCACTGTACTGGACACAGATGTAGGGGAACATGGGGGTGGGGGTAGGGGGGTTTCTTGGAGTAGATACAGTTATAGTCTCCCGATTCTTCCTAATATGCTGGACCTTGACCTGCTGGTGGGTTCAGGGGTTACTCACTACATCACATGCTATCAGGAGGCCCCAAAAGCTAAGTTACCCTGATATCTGGGGATAAATGTTTATTAATCCATAAGATGTCCTGATTTCAGTCTACGGCCTGGGAATTCTTGACACTGGACAAAAAAAATCCTTGTGAGTCCTGATAGAGAAGCATGAAGTTATTTTTGGCACTTGGTACAGGAACTCTTGTTATGTTCAGACCATAAGCAAATTAAACTCCTGCCACCAGTCCTCTTATGACTGCTAACATCTCAGTGCTGTCTTCCTTTAAATATGGGTCTCCGTTATCCAGCCAGCCGGCCCCTGCCTTTGCTCAGATGGTCTTTTCTGGACCTCGTTTGGACCTGGGGGGAGGTGACAGTTAAAGCTCTGGGGAAAGTAAAGGTATTTTGTATTCAGCCTTGATAATGAGAATCACTTGAACCATCATCTGCTGGGAAAAACTGGAAGATTTCCCACTGGAGGGGCTGTCAGTGCTGTGCAGCTCAAGGTCACGTCCTCTCCTGTTTATCAGAATAAGGCCCAGAGCTCATATTAAGATCATTGAGCCCCCTCCTTTCCATTCACATAAAACATAAAAAAAAATCTCCCAGTGTTAATGAGGAGAGTCTCTGTGAGCTGCTCTTTCCTGTGCACACGGCTGAAGGCTGCTCTGCCTCCTCATCCAACTTCTCTGGTGACGCCACACCTTCATGCTTATCCCGTGCCTTCTGGAATTCAGATACTGCCTTTGTCCCCTCCACCTCCACTGGGAGGCTGGGCCAAGTGCCCACCACCCCGCCTGTAAAGAAATATTCCCTTTGTTCACTTTTGTGTCTGACTTCACAATCCTTTGTGCACTGTGACCTCACAAATGCGGGCATATATGAGATCACCAGAGACGTTGGCTCATCGAGTTTCTGTGTATGTGCAGGATGTGGGGAGAAACATGAGAACCCCGGGCGATGCCTGCCGTCTTTCATTTGACTTTGAGTAGCGTTTAGTTTTCAATTTGCTGTTTACAGAGGAATTGGCTGAGACTGTGCCAGCACAGCAAGCCTGTTAATAAAGAACATGAAATCCCTCCATGGAGTTTGGCTTTTCATTTATTGCACTTTTGCCCAGATAGATGAAGCTCGCTGCATGGTGTGGGAACGCTGGCAGGGTTTGGGACAGAGGATTTTGAACATGATTTATAGGTGATGGCATCAGAGGCTTGTTCTCAAGGCTGCGCAGAGTGCACATACCTTCCTGCTATTCCGGAGCCGAAGAAGGATATGCCAAGTGGAAATACTCAGCCTGAACGTGCTGAAGTGTCACCTTGGGACAGCAACTCGGGAAAATCTCCAAAGGAAGGCAGTAAACTCTTTGCAAACACAAACAGTGACTGAGTAAGACAAAGGCCTGGATTCACCATTCTTTCGCAGAATGGTGAATCCTGCGAAAACGGGTGGGCCTGCGAAAGCCCGCAGCCTTCGCACCACTGCGGTGCACCGGCTGCTGGCTTTCGCGCTGAATAGCGACACCATAAGAGGTGTAGTTATTTGGCGCGCTACTGCCGACGATAATGTTAGTAATATTATCGCCGGCAGCGAAGACACCGCCGACTCCGGCCCGAATCCAATTTGCATGCTATCGCATGCGATAGAGGCTTATCACATGCGCGATATGGCCGTATCGCGCGTGCTATAACCCTTTAGAAAATAATCCCCAAAGTGAGCACAAGTTGTAGACACTCCCATGCCCAGTCTAACTCCAGGTCTTGATGAGATCCTAGTCTGCTCTTGGTTTTCTGACTGCTTTTGGAGAGATTTCCAAGGCTTGATCCCTGATTCTTGATCTCAGGTTGGATTTTTGCTGGGACATTCCTGCCTGGTTTCCTTTTCACCTGACAGGAAGAAACACTCCGAGCACCTCTGCTACTTCTCACGCCTACCAGATGTTCAATGTCAGGGTTATTAGTAGTCCTTTACGTCATGATGTGGGCTGCTCTATGGATAGCTACTGTCTGCTATCACAAAGAATGAGGCACAGACACGGGAGAAGGGTCACAGCTCTAACCACTTCTGCTCAGAAACCTTGAACAGTGACTCTTCCTGCCTCTTCTGTTTATCATCCAGGTTCTGATTAAGGCTCTCCGTGGTAGATATGGAGGTTACAGCACATAGTTTCTCAGGAGGTCACGCTAGGGATATGCTTTGTGCCAGTGCATGGGGGGGGGGGGGGGGGTGGTAAATAATAGGGATGTGCATTCATTTGAAATGAAATAGGAAATGACACATTTCCTATTTTGTTTTATAACATTTTCAAATTAAAAGGATAGAAAACCCAACAAAATTTTGTTGTTTTTTTTTTTTGTTTCGTTTTTGAAAAAAAAAAAAAATTAAGAAAAATTGGCAAGTCTGGTCCTAAGCCGAGGACCTGGAGATCGGGCCCCACCTCTGAGCCTGGTCATGTCACTGGAGCCTTGGCCTAGGTCCGGGCCAAGGCCCAATAGCGAACCCCAAAAATTTGCCAGGGCCAGGAACCTCCTCAGCCCCCCACTTACCCCGAGTTAGGTCACTCTGGAACATCCCTCAGGTGGAAGACGTCATTTTAAGAAGATGGCGGAAAGAAGAGGATCCTTCCTTACGGCCTGGTGCCCGACTTCCGGGCCTGGGGCCTGTAGCTAGTTCAAGGCCCCAGCATTGGACTTGGGCCTGGGCATACATGAGGCTGAGTCTTTGGGCCTGGGCCTAGTACTCGGATGGACCCACTTCTGCAGATCCCCCATGGATGGGGTACGTGGGAGCTGGGGAGATCCCTGGCCCCGGCAATATTTGGCAGGATGAGAGAGACAGGGAGAAGTGGGGACCTGGGTATGTCCCGTTTCAGTTTGTTCTGGTTTTTTTTTTTTTAATGTTTATTTTGTTTTTTCAAACTACAGAAATGAAATAAACATTAAATGAAATGAAACCTGAACTACCACCCCCAAAACGAAACAAAAACCAAACAGATTTCTTCCCCCTGCACATCCCTAGTAAATACTGAACATCATCCTTCTCTCAGTCTCTCTCTCTCCAGTCCTCTGCTCACCTGTCCACCCTGCTCTCCCTCACGCTGCTGGGACGCTCTCTTTGGGAACAGTTTCTCTAATTCTGAGCAGTGCTCCCTACAGCTGCTGCTCGATTTCCTGTCCCTGGCTAGGTGCCACCTTGCCACTCATATCTGGAATGTGTGGCCCTAAAAAAAAAAAAAAAAAAAATCAAATCTACAAATCCCTGAATTGCACGGGATGGGAGTTCCATAAACTTCTGCAGTGGCCCTGCCTCACCCCCGTCCCTGGACATTTACTCCGCTGCCTACCTTTTGCTTTTTTTTTAAACCTTATATTTATTCAGTTTCAAAAAATATATATATATACTGTACAAAGCACAAGTGTCTTTATGTGCAGAAACATGAAAACCATGCAAGGAAAAAGAAAAGGAAATATCGATTACAAGAGATTTGCTTCCAGAGCCAGATCAATCAACAGCAGGAAGGAGGGACACAAATAAGGGAGAATTTAGGAAAAAAAAGACAAGACAAAAGAAATTGCATAGCAGGATTATACAGGTCTACAATTTAAATTACATCCCATCTTTAACTCCGGAGAAGAGTCTAAAGAGAACTCCTTGAGTCCCAAAAGGACTACAATTGCTCAGGGACAAAAAACAAAAACCCAAAACCAGTGGCGTAGCCACGGGTGGGCCTGGGTGGGCAGGTGCCCACCCAACTTAGACCCAGGCCCACCCAACTGGCACCGGAACTGCAAGGCTGTCGCGGGATCCCATCCCCGCGATAGCGAACAAGAGAACCCACGCCTCGCGCGCCATCACGGCACACATGGGGAAGCGCTGCTGTGGCCGTATGGCCAACCGGTCTTCCTGTTCGGGGGGGGGGGGGGGGGGGGGAGCCGAAGCGCCGCGCGCAGCTTCCGCTTCCTCCCCCAATGCAGGAAGATCAGCTGCCTCTCCTGCTGCCACCCGTTCTCCTGCTATCTTCGGGCCAAACGGCCTGCCGAACTTCCTGTTTGGGGGAGCGGAAGCGCCGCGCACAGCTTCCGCTTTCTCCCCCAAAGCAGGAAGATCAGCTGCCTCTCCTGCTGCCACCGGCCTCCTGCTATCTTCGGGCGTCGGGCGTATGGCCCGCCGATCTTCCTGCTTGGGGGGGGGAGGGAGGAAGCGGACGTTGTGCGCTGCGCTTCCGCTCCCCCCCCCCCCCGACAGGAAGTTCGGCGGGCAGTACGGCCCAACGCTCGAAGATAGCAGGAGGCCGGTGGCAGCAGGAGAGGCAGCTGATCTTCCTGCTTTGGGGGAGAAAGCGGAAGCTGTGCGCGGCGCTTCCGCTCCCCCACCCCCAAACAGGAAGTTCGGCGGGCAGTACGGCCCGACGCCCGAAGATAGCAGGAGTCCGGTGGTAGCAGGAGAGGCAGCTGATCTTCCTGCTCTGGGGGAGAAAGCGGAAGCTGTGCACGTGCTTGAATGTGTATGTGTGGATGAGAATGGGAGTGTGTGTGGGTGAAAACTGGAGCCTGGGTGGGTATGTGGGTGAGAATGGAAGCTTGAATATGTGGATGAATGGGAGCTCGAATGTGTGTATGTGTGGTTGAGAATGGGAGCCTGGGTTTGTGGGTGGGTGAGAATGGGAGCTTGAATGTGTGTATATATGGGTGAGAATGAGAGCCTGGTTTTGTGTGGGTGGGTGAGAATGGAAGCTTGAATATGTGGATAAGAATGGGTGCTTGAATGTGTGTATGTGTGGGTGAGAATAGGACCTTAAATGTGTATATGTATGGATGAGAATGGGAGCTTGAATATGTGTGGGTGAGACTGGGAGCATGGGTTTGTGGGTGAGAATGGGAGTCTGGGTTTATGTGTGTGGGTGAGAATGGGTGCCTGGATGTGCGTCTGTGTGTGCATAAGAATATAAGCCTGGGGAGGGGTGAGAAAGTGAGAACTTGTATGTGTGTCTGCAGAGAATGTGAGCTTGGGGGGGGGGGAGAGCAAGTGAGAGTGACAGCTTGAGTGTGTGAGAGGTAGTCTGTGAGAGAAAGCGTGTATGTGTGTGTGTGTGTGTGTGTGTGTGTGTGGAAGGGAAGAAGACAGTAATAGAAGAAAGACACTGAAAAGGAATTAGGAAATGAGCTATAAGGGAAAAAATGGGAAAAAGAGACCAGGACCAACTGATTAGAAAAATACAAAGATCAGACAACAAAGGTAAACATATATATCTATATTTTGAGATGTTAGCAATTTAAATATAAGCAACACAACCGCTCTCTCAAAATTTATGGACAGGTAGGAGCCGTGTATAAAATCGTAATAATAAGAAGGCTAAAGTACCACAAATCACCGTGAATTATGTTTGTATCATTAAGTAAAGCTCATACTTAGGCGTAGATGTGAATGCTATGCTGCATAATTTGGCATTATTTATCAGTAAAAAAACAACTAGTAGACCTGCATGCCTACAGCCCACCCATGTTAACCTTGTGCCCACCCAAAAAATCAATTCTGGCTAGCCACTGCCCAAAACATAACAATCATTATTAAATCTTATTACACATTTGCAAGGCTATCTAAGCACAAACGTAGCTCCTATAGCTAAGCTAGCTTGCCTTAGGAAAAACAATCCCTTTCTCGTTTCCCGAGTTATTCTGGATAAATCTGGAAATCTTCAATTTTATAAGCGCATTACTTTCCTAAGGTCAGCCTACCTTTTGCTTTGTTAAAAGGTGAGCGCGTGTGCTTTTGATAAATAAATCAGGTTTGAACTGAAGCATGCATCAATTCACACTGCGTTAACAGAAATTTGTATCTACTCAGGAATCCACAGACCAGTTTTAAAGTGTGCGGGCTGATGGATTCCCTTTGGGATCTGTTTTGTGAGGCTGTGCTGGAGATTAGAAGCACCAGGTTCTGTCCTGCCTTTCAACGTGCACGTTTCGTACACAGCCGGAAATCACAAACCAGGACCGCGTTTATATTCAGGTCTCATTATATTTTATTAGCCATAATGTTGTACATTTTGGGAAATAAAAGGAGTGCATCTTTTTATGGCGCTCTGTTTCATAAGTATCCTTCCCTGGTTCTGTTTTTCAGACTGCCTGGTTGTATTCGTGCTTTTTGTGTGATCCCCTGCATGTGGGCTCTGATGACGATCAGCACAGCAGCCCCTAAGTAGGAGGAGCTTTCAAAAACGCTAAGGGCTAAGCTCTGCAGGAATGGAAAACAGAAGGAATGCTTGCATTTAGTTTCCAGCTGAATCATCTTTGTCTTTTCTTGTACTGCTGGTTTAATTAACCCACCAGAACTCCTCAGCCAGTCCATCCCTCTGACATTGTTGTAAACTCGGTAAATCACTGCTGACTCCTCCACCTCCTCCTGGGGTGACTCTCCTGCACAATCTGATTATTCACATTCACATTCCTGCTGTGGGAGGCTCGTTTCACACAGCTCATACCTCCATGATACTTCTCATTTTGGAAACATACTGTATCTCTTGTACCAGACTGCTCTCCTCCCAAAGCAGTCACTGCTTTTTACTTTAATCTGGTTCATGCAAGGGTTCTTAAATCACCCTAGAACATGGTTTAATCCTGTAAGAATGACGGGCTGGTAACTGCGAGTGCTCCTGAGCCGTATCTCCGGCATCCTGGGACATCAGTACATACAGAAAGGACGTGAGGGTGCTGGGCCGCTTGTACATGGATTGGGATGTCCTGAATGAGCCTGGGTGTCTGGACGCTGTCTTCCAGCCTACAGCCTGGAGTTTGGAGGACTCAATAAGACAGTTAACATCTTATCTCAGTTTCCCATCTGCTTCCGTCAGCAGCATAAGCTCTGATCTAACAAACAGCAAGTTCACTATTTTATGGCACTATAGCTTCCGGTTCTTATTTATTTAGATTTAGCCTATGCCTAGAGGTGAGTTACAGTCAGTATGTAGGCACTTCCCTGCCACGGAGGCTTTACATTCTAAAGGCCTTATTTACTAAGCATTTTTCCCATAGATACAGAATGAGAAAAAAAAAACAAAAACCCTTAGTAAATCAGGTCCTAAGGGGCCGAAGCAATAAAATTTGCAGAAAGGGGGGCACCATGCAATAAACAAATTAGGGGGTCGCGCTAGCAAGGAGGCACTAGGGTCGCTAACGCGACCTTAGCGCCTCCTTGCTAACGCGACCCCGCGGTTACCGGCGGTCTGCCGGTCATGAACACCAATGCCGATAAACTCGCCGTCGGTTTTCATTACTGCAGCCGGCCGGTTATGAAAACCGACGCTGAGCATATCGGCGTCGGTCTTCAAAACGGCCGGCAGATTTTTAAAAAAAAAATGTTTTTTCTACTTTTAAAAAAAGTACAGAAAAGCAGTTTTTTCTGCTTTTCTGTACTTTTTTTCAGTGCGCTCAGCCATTAACGCCTGCTCCAGGCAGGTGTTAATATCTGAGCGATAAATGTGCATCTGAGACGCACATTTATCTTTTTGCATTTGGAGTGAATGAGTAATTCACATGCATTTTCATGTGATGAGCGCTAACTCATTCATTCCGCGTCAGACGCGCGTTAAATAGGCGCTAATCCCCCTATTGCATTAGGGGGTGGATTAGTGCCTATTTAACCCGCACTGTATTGCCTCGGCCCCTAAGTTAGTGTTTGAGGCCATGGAGGGTGAAGTGACTTACCCAAGGTCACAAAGCATGCAGTGGGATTTGAAGCCTGGCTTTCCTGGGTTTTCTAATCACTCAATTACCTCTCCATGCTTTTTTCTGATCTTATTCCTAGGATCTTTTCTTTTTGGAATGAGCACACCATAGTTTGTATTCATTTGGAATAAAAGACATGAACCTTCCATTCTGGTCTCTGTTTGTAAAGATCTCCTTTATTTCCCTTCTTCATTTATTCAAAGTAGAGTATTTATTTGTTTGGTTTTGTATACGACATTCACTCGAGGTATCACATCGGTTCACATATAAAGAGAACAGTAAATAAGGCGTGGGCTGCTTATTTTTACAGTATAACTTAGAACAGTTAACATTTTATAGTAAGATTTGGAACATTTAACTATTTACAGAGAATTTAGAACATATAGAACAATTAACAGGGAACTAAATGCACCCGTTTTGTTTTGATTCATAATAAAGGGAGTTAATGAATACAAGGAGCTTCCGGATACTGTACGCTAAGCTCTTATCTCTCTTCAGCAAAGAAATAAAACTTTGATCAAAGAATGGGATCTTATGCGTTTTGCAAAATGCCGAAAGGGGGGTCAGCAACAAGCTGCAAGGTTATAGTGGACTGAGCTGCACCATTTTTCAGCCAAGCAATGGGGGACAGTCCTACATCAATTCTGAGCATGGAACTGTGGCTCTACGGGAGTCAGCGGCATCCTTTGCAGCTGGTAGCTTGCCTGAGGCCAGCTTTTGCTGCCATACCTGATGAAAACATGCCTGGCATCTCTTGAGAATGGGCCTTAAATCAAATGCATTTGGAAATAGTCCAGTAAGAAGATTTGACTGTTAAAACCAGAAAAGCGCCTTGATGCTCAGAATGTGGCAAGTTCTTATGGCTGCGCATTCGGAGCAGGCCTGAGACATTCCTGAGAAAATTCCCCAACAGCACTTTCCTGGGTCTCTGTGACAGAAATGGGTTTTTTTTTCGTTTCTGGGTTTTATCGAGGATCTCCAGTCCTTGTACCTCCTTGGACTGAAATGCTGTTGTCCCAGCCTTAAGACTGAAGCGGAGGCCTGGGATTGAGACTTCATCATTTATAAGGAATTGGTTTTTCCTTAACTCCATCTCTCCCTCTCCCCCCTCCCAGGTTGGGGCTATGAACAGAGGCCATCAGGGAACCCTAACTCTTGTGATCTACTGCTCCTTACCACTCAGAATCTCCAGACCTCTCGGTCTGAGGAGCGGGAGCGTGGCGAGCTTCTTGCTTGGTAGCTCACTGCAGTGCCAGTGACCTATTGGTCCAACCTCTGCTTTACTGTACCAGACAAATACACGAAGCCTCATAAACTGCGTAATAAATCCTGGTGGCGTCCTTGTTTCACAATGCTTTTACTTGGAGGACAAAGAGACTCTGAGGCTGATATTCAAAAATAGCTGAGCTCCTAAGACCCTCAGTTCTTCTGTTTTCAGCAGAACTGAGGATCTTAGGTTTTCAGCTGAAAATGTACCTTAAATGTAATATCCTAAATTTACACCTGCTCTTCATGTGCCTGGAGTTAGGAGCTTAAGTTAGGGGCTGTACAAATAAGGGTCAATGAACAATTTGTAGGCGATACCTTTTTATTGGACTAACTTAATACTTTTGGGATGAGCATTCCAGAGTTATCCTTTCTTCATCAGCTCAGTGCTCTGAGCCTAACGTTTTTGCCTTCCCTAATTCTGCCCCCTGTAATTGCCCACTTTTGAGGATCCTAAATTGAAGCTTCTATTGAAATTAGGAACCTAAATTTAGGCATGCAGCCCTAGTTACTTTTGAAAGGGTCCAATTTAGGTTCCCAATTCCCAAAGAGGCTGATGCAATACAGTGCGCTCAGCTGAGCGCACTGTATGACCCGCACTCCCACACGGGTTAAGTAGGCGCTAATCCACCCCCTATTGCAATAGGGGGATTAGCGCCTATTTAACCTGTCTCGGACCCAGAGTGAATGCAATAGCGCTCATCACATGGAAATGCATGTGAATGAGGCAATTACTCATTCACTCCGCATGCAAAAAAAAAAGTGTGCGTCTCAGACGCACATTTTGCGCTCAGCTATTAACGCCTGCCTGTTTATCGGCCTGTTTATCGGTAGCCGTTTCCTTACTAGCAGACGGCCAGTTATGAAAACCGACGCCGAGTTTACCGGCGTCAGTCTTCATAACCAGCAGCCGCGGCGGGGGTCGCGTTAGCAAGGGTGCACTAAGGTCGTGCAAGCGACCCTAGCGCCTCCTTGCTAGCGCGACCCCTTAATTTGGTTATAGCATGGCACCCCCCTTGCGGGCGCTGAAAAGTCAGTGCCAGCTTTCCTTGCTTTTTATTGCATCGGCCCCATAGTTAGGCTCCTAAATCCTTTGAATATTGGCTCATGTGTGCCTTGCTGAAAGTCACATATTATAGTGAGTGGTGGCAGTAGTGAGATCAGGGTCTGAGTTTGTGGGATTTATAGGTCTGTAGCATGGAGTTACAATGTGATGGATACTGACAGAGTTGGTTAAATTAGTGTCGGAGGAATAAATCATGGATTTCAGAAGATTTTAGTGAATTTTGCTTTTCTCTAGAGCTAGGTTAAATATAGGATTCAAACCCTACCCACTATCCAGATATTTATCATTGGACAGGGGGTTATTGGTTCACAATTAAGAGACCCCCAAATTACAATAAAATAGCATATGATGCTAGGACTGGCGATGGTTATTTTTTTATCTGATGGGCAGGCTCATTTAGTCCCATCTTGAATCACGATCAGTGAGAATGGATGTTTGTCGATCCCTTGATTGCAGACGAGAGTTTGGTAGGGATGCCTCATACTCAGGGTCACCAAGGCCACTCTCTCCTCCTCTCCTGGAGCAGCTGCTGGTTCTGATCCAAGTGTAGCTCTTGTGTCTCCTGTGGGACAGAAGGAAGAGCATGGCCTGCTCGGTCAGGACATGGAGAAAAGAACAACAGCCAGCGTCTGCCTGCACATTCCTTACGTACTTCTGACACAGCACATATTTTGTGCAGAAAGCTCAATGGGATACAACTTACTCTGTTCCTTCCCCCTCAACAGTGGAGCAGTTCATGGGCTGAGAGGGGAGGGAAGGGGCTTGCACTGGAGGCAGGGCCCTCTCTCTCTCTCTCTCGCTAATGTTTTGCCTTCATTAATCAACCTTAAAAAAAAAACCAAAGCATTTTAGGACATATTTTAAAGCCGAGAAATGACCATACTTGGCCCTTTACTGATTCCTATGTCATTCTTGCTGTTTTCATTTAAAGCAGAGCTTTCATGACATAATGCATAAAGTAGTTGTCTCCAGTGACTGCAGCCCTGCAAGTGCCTCACGGACTTGCACTAAGAAGCAGAGTGCAGGCAGGGGTGGAGCAGCTGCTCCATCCAAAGCTCCTTCTGGCGGCTCCCACCTGGTACTGGGTGTCTGGTGGTATCAGCCTATTTTTTTAATGCAGCGCGACCTCACCGCTGCTAGAAAGCTTGCATGTCTCGAAGGAGCTCGCAACCGAGTTAGGATTTAGTTCAGGCAGACTGGTGACCTGTGAGTAGAGCTCCTAGCCTGAGGATTTCTCACTGAACATGTTTCCTGCACCCTGACATTATAGCTTCACTTTTTACCCATGGGTCCTTTCAGTAACTTCTTTCCATCCTCCTTCAGACATCCCTCTGTGGCCCCGGTAATACTGTATTCCCTGGATTCTCCCCTCCAGAAGAACCTCATTCCCTACATCCTTTGGTGGCTCTTAAAGACTTTAAACAGGAGCTGTTTCTATCTCTTCCTCTCTCCATGGGAGAAAGAAATGGTACTAAATCCTCTTCAGATTATTGTCCTACATGAAGGCTACTTTACCACACCTCATTTCAACTGGAAAGGGGTAATCACTCAGATTGAATGGATTGGGGGTGGGGTGGCAGGCCTTAGGCCAGCAATAGGAGGATTCAAGGAGACCCCCATTTTGGGGTCTGTGGGAGACGAGCAGTGTTTCGCAAGCTGGAGGTACAAATTCACAGACTCCAGCCTTAATTACATAAATAAAAGTTTAAGTTTGTCTTTTAACACAGCACAACTCTGAGCTGCCTACCTCAGCAGTATTCACATACATACAGGGGCTGTAGACTGCCTTACTTCTGGCCAGTGTACACTCACTCCCTTCTGCTTTGGACAGAGCACTTTACAGGAGCTGCTGGCCTCCTGGAGGCCTAGGAGCCTCCTGAATACAACTGGGTTTGCACTCTTATCCCTGCCCAAGCTGGGTCCTGCCCACAGAACTCTCTCCCTCTGTGGGAATTAAGGTGGACCAGGCCCCATGCCTGGTCCCGCACAGGTTTAAAGGGGGAAAATACGGTCACTCTATCACATCCCACCCCCCCTCAGCTTGGACCTGTTGGTCTGAGCGTCACTATTCCCTTCTCAATTCCATCCAGAAGAGTACAAAATGTCCCATTCCCGTTCACCTAGCCTCCCACCAGCAAGGCTTGGGGATGGGATCTAGGGTTTGCTCACTCTCACACATTAGAGTTACCCCTGACAACACTGTTAGTACCACCCACTGTGGCCCTCACCTAGTGTATGCCCACAGTCCTTTAACTGAGTCTTTTTGAAGCTCCAGGTTCCACTTCCACTCTAGTATTTTTCACTCATCTCTGCGATGACTTCTGCCTCCTCTGCACTGTCATGATCAGCGCCCCCTGGTGACTCCCTCAAGGCGCTCGCTGACTCCTTGATGCTTCCATGCATTGGCTCCACTGTAGCCCCTCTCGCTGGAGTCTCTATGCTTCCATTCTCCAGACTCTCCGTGGTCTTTCCTGGGCAGTCTATGTTGCTCTTTCCAGGGCTCTCTGTGATACCACTTTCAGGATTCTCTGCCTCCCCTTTTTTTCTGGGATTCTCATGGGAGCTGCTTCTTGGTTCCCGGCAGTGTTTGCGCAGCCTACAGGCTCTTCCTCCAGACCTCCTGTAGTGTCAATTTCAGGCCTTGCTCCAGGCAGGTTGGCAGTTTTTCTCAACTCATTCACTACCATAGTGTTTTCTCTGGCGACTTGCCTTAGCTCTACCTCCCATTGGGTCCCTTTTGCTGCAACCTCCTGTGGTTCAGCAACCCAGCTGCTGCCAGTTAATTCTGCCTTTCTTTTTCTGGGCATATATGGCATTTGACAGTGGGTTCACTGGCTCCACTAGCCTGACCGGCTTCTCTAGCTATCAAACCTCCATCCTAATATTTTCCCTTTTGTCTGGCTCTTGGGACTGAGGACTCCCACTACACAGAAGCAAATGGTTACGCGCTTCAGTTAAGCCCATTGGCTTCTCTTTCTTTTTCACCTGTACTGCAGTTACACCCATTGGATCCAGGCCAGGTTTTCTGAAGTACTGCCCAGGCCACTAAGTTCTCTGGCTTCTGTACTTTCTGGCAGTTTCACTTTCATTCTGGGCCACGCCCTGCTCCCACCCTAGTGCACAACTGTTTTTTATCTTTTTTTTTAAGTTTAAAAAAACCCCTGCCTCTCCAGCACTAACTACACCGTGTAGCACAATCCCTAAACTCCAGACGTGGCTTCTCTCCTTAATCTGCAAAACAAACCTAATTCTAACTACTTTTCAGGCTCCCAGACTCTTCACTATTTTAAAGGCTGTTTCAGATTTTTTTTTCTCTGTGCTCCTCTATGAGCCACAAGTCTTTATCTTCCAGTGCTCTTGTACTCAGTATAAGAGCCCACTCTGCTTCATTGTGCTCCCTGAGCCATACCCTTTTGCTTCCAAGTGCTTCTGGCAGGCTACACATACAAACCTTTGCTCACAGTCCTTCCGTGGAGATCTGGGCCTTTTTCTGTGCCAAGGTTCAGAAAAAATCCCCAACCTGACACCATATGTGGGAGACCAAGCAGTGTTTCCCAGGCTGGATGAACAAATTCACACTGACTCCAGCCTTAAAATGCAAACAAACTTTTATTTATGTAATTAACACAGCACAACTCTGATCTGCCTACCTTAGCAGTATTCACATACATACAGGGGTTGTAGACTGCCTTGCTTCTGACCAATGGACATTCACTCCCTTCTGGTTTGGACAAAATGCTTTACAGGAGCTGCCGGCCTCCTGATCACAGCTGGGCTTACACTCTTATCCCTACCCGAGCTGGGTTCTGCCCACAGAGCTCTCGCCCTCTGTGGGATTTAAAGAGGTCCAGGCCCCATGCCTGGTCCGGTACAGGTTTAAAGGAAAACAGAGTCATTCTGTCACAGGGTCAAAGGTCAGTGATGGGAGGGACATCGCACTGCAGGGTCTGAGACTAAAGATTTATTTATTTTATTTATTTATCGAGTTTTATATACCGTCGTTCGGTTTCACCATCACAACGGTTTACAAAGTTTCGATGTTTAACAGGGAGTTCAAAAATTCACGTGCTTGTTAACATAGTTATAGTAGGCGTTATAAGATAGTTCGGTTGTTGAACTGTACAGGTTAAGTTATGTGCTATGGATTAGATCTACATGTTTATATGGATCGGTAGGAAGGAAGTTATAACATAGAGTCATTGGGTGTTTTGGTAGGCTTTGGTGAACATCCAAGTCTTTAGTTCTTTTTCGAAGGTTTTTAAATTTTGCTGTGTTCTCATTTCAGTTGGGAGGGTGTTCCAGAGTTCGGGGCTTCCTAGGGATATGGCTCTCTTCCGAGTTGAGGTACGTTTTTGCCGAGCCGGTGGAATTTTTAATAGACCTTTGTTGGCTGAACGGAGATTTCGGTTTGGTTAGTGGGGTTTTATGGATGCACTTAGCCAGTTTGTTTGTTTTTCATATATTATTTTGTGTATTATGGATAGGATTTTGTTGTCAATCCTGTATTTTATTGGGAGCCAGTGTAGTGATATGAGAGTTGGAGTGATGTGATGATACTTTTTAGTTCCTGTGAGTATTCTGGTGGAGGTATTTTGAAGGAAATTTTGAAGGAGAGAGGGGGAAAACTCATTGCTGGCATTGTTTTTCAGATGTTGCTATATTCATATTATGTTGTGACCCAGATCCAAGGACCTTCATTTTTGGTTTCTATTGTTCTTTATTTTTCCTGGGAATGGGTTTATTATGACAAGAACAAAAACAGGAGAAAATCAGTTGAAAAAAAAAAGACTAATTTTTCCAGGTAAATATTGGAGTTTATTTTAATGGACAGAAGCAAGGACAATAAAATATTAACATTACCCACCCACTCAGCAACATTCCCATTTCTACCCCTCATCCATCCCCCGCCTAGCATGTCCCTCTCTCCCCCTTTCCCCCCCACTCCAGCAGCCTTCATCCTTACTGGCGGTAACTCCAGGCTTCTCTCCCCCTCGGCAGCAGCTTATTGAGGCTTCCGCGCTCTGCAGCACTACACTTCTGCTTTTCTGCAGGTCCAGGGACCTGCTTCAAATGCATTTGTAACCCAGCACAATGAAAATCCCCAAAGGAAATAGCTGAAAAGTATGAAACACTCACAAAATATTGTTTACAGCTATGAAAAAGAAGAGCTCCTGTGAAGGAGTCTTACGACCATCATAAATTGCCTCTAGAAGCTTTTGGCTTATATATGCAGCCCTTAATCATTTTTTAAATTTGTTTTCCCAGCGCTTTTTCTCGCTCCCATCAGCCCAGAACTGACCACAATAGTGTCATATTGTAAGTTTAAGATTTCCATGTTGTTCCATGCTATATTAGCCGGTAGGCATTTTTTAAGGGCTCTACTTTTTGATTTTCCCACACAGACGCATTAATAAACCTGCGGTTCCTGAAGCTCCCTGAAGAAGGAGTATTGCACTCCGAAACACTGCCGTGTCGGAGGGAGGATAGTCTTCAGGATTTCACATGCTGCCTGTGGATTTAAGTTAAGTGCACGTATTAGCAGTTATACATCTAGTGCCTTACCTTATGTTACAGCTCCGGTTGGAGAATAACAGGACCTCTTACGACCTATGATTAGTCAAGCCCAGAGCTATAAGGGCTGCATATATAAGCCGAAAGCTTCTAGAGGCAATTTATGATGGTCGTAAGACTCCTTCACAGGAGCTCTTCTTTTTCATAGCTGTATACAATATTTTGTGAGTGTTTCAAATGCATTTGTGGCACCAGATAGCAGGTACTTTAGCTGCTTGTGGGATGAGAAGGTGGATTTGAAACACGGCATGGGCGGTACTGGAGGATGAGCGCTTTCACTGGTAGAGAGTGGGGACTTGAAACACAGCATAAGCTTTGACCCACACTGGCTTCAGGCCTGGAAGTGCTGCATCTGCAGCTCTGGAGCAACTTTTTAATCAGCCTAAATTAGCCTGAATATCGGGCTAAACCGTTTGTCACATTTGGAAAAATCCAGGAATTTATGGGTAAAAATAAGCTCCCTCCTCGGGTTACATGTAGCACAGAACATGTCAGAATACTCTGCGATTTCCCACATCTCCTGATGACTAATTCAGCATCGATCAGTATTTGTTGGGAAATATACAGAGTATTCTGTACTATTCCATCTAAGGAAGGCAGCAGCTAAGCCACTACTCTGCGTGAGCTGCTCTGGCTCACTGGAGCTTATTGGTCCTGAGGACACAAGGCTGGGTGAGCTTTTCCCTGCCGTGACAGCCTGCTCCTGGGGAGTCTCTTCTTCATCAGTCCCCCTCTGAGCCTGAGCTGCAGCTGCAGCACCTGCAATCCCTCCAGCACCTGGGGGCTTTCGGAAAGCAGATTCTGTGGCGGCATGGACAAGTCAAGGCCGCTCTCATGACACGGGCATAAGAAAAGCCTGGTGTGACACCACAGAGGTCCTGCCCACTCTATGAGTCTGTTTCTATGGAGGGAAACAACCAGAGCAAAGAATCCTCACTTAATGAAGTTACAAGCAAACTGCTAATTACTGTTATTGATCTCTGAGTACCATCTTTTACCTTCCTAATTACCCAAGCTAGGCAGTGTCGCCAGCAGGCTGACTCTGTGTGAACAATGCACTTCCCCCGTTTAAGAGCCTCTTAGCCCTGTTGTCAGTCTCTGTTTTGTGTATTGAGCCTTCAGTCCACCCCAGGGTGAGGGTCTGCTAGGTGGGAGCGTCTCTGGTTGCTGTAGCCTTGGCACAGAGAGCTCTTGACATTCAGCCCATAATCTGCTTTCTGGAGGCCCCTGGGTGCTGGCGGGAATTGCAGATCTATAAAAGAAATTTATGACCTCAATAACGAAAACAGCTGGACAAATAGTAATTCATCTCTCTGCAGGTCTTCTGCAGGCCTTTAAAGTGCCAATGATCTTAGGTATCTCCTAGCTAGCCAGCAGGAAAGGTATGTGTACCGTGCGGGAGTGGCTGAAGCATGCAGCAGTCCCAAGGCACTGGAACACAGATGTGTTCTCTTGGTGCAGATCGCATTCGGGTAATAAAGAGTTAATAAACCTGCATACTGAATAATAATCCTAAAGTATTTTGCCTGGCTAGAATAGCTGACTGGGGGAGGAGGAGCGGGAGGAAAATTCAGCATCTAATTATTATTTAGGGGGCTACTATATTTTGCCCTCTGACTTGTGGCCCCATTCTGGGCCTTTTTTTTTTTCTCTTTTGAGTTTGCAGAACTGGAGGCTTCCTGGCTGAGGAAGTGCCGGGCATCTACCAAACAGCATCCCAGTCAGGGGTAGTGGAATACCGGCCACACAAACCAACCAAGCTCGGTACCTCAGATCTGACTCCTCTGCCCCCTCTCTCCCTTTGGACCACTTTCTCCTCTATAACCCTGCCCAGCAGCATTCACATTGCCTCCTGCTCCTATCCTGGCTCTCAGCCAATGAATGGTAAAGCCGCACTCCAGCCCAGGCATTCCCTCATCCGTTACCAGCTACAGCCTTTGGGTCAGTAGATGATGGCACCAGACAGTGGTGGTGGTGGGGGCGGAGGTGGGGGGGAGGGAAAGGAGAGGAAGCAGCATTTCTCTGGCCCGGCAGCAGGTGGATGGTGGTGAGGGGGGAGGCAGTGGCTGCTCTGTATATACAATACATAGCACATGCCTCTCTCCCCTGCTCTTGGCTGCAGCTGCACCCATCAGTGCAGAGATAGTGCCAGAGCTGCAGGATCTCTGATTTGCTCCCCTGCCGAAAATGGGTGAGCTCACTGCCCTGGTGGCCCCACCCACTCCTTTCCGCTGCCGCTGGACCCAGTGATTTTATTCTCACTCTGGCTGTTCCTGGGCCTTGGCTGAAAAAGAGGACTAAGGAAGTTTTCATCACTGGCAGGCCGATGCAATAAAGTGCATTCAGCTGTCCGCACGGTTTTACCTGCACAAAAAAGTGTGTTTAAAGATGTGCTCTGCTCCCTCACGTGGAAATTCCCTGCAAATGTGAGCAATAAGCATTCCCTTCCAATGCAGAGATTTGCTGGCTGAGTGCACAATTTGTTAACACTAGAAACTTTACTTCTGGAGCAAAGTTTCTAACTCCTCTACTACCTGGGAGGACAAGCAGTGTCGGCTCGACAGCACATTTATGTTTTTAAGGCTAACTGCAGCTAGATACCCAGCTAGGAGCTCAAGAAAAGATGGGCTCCTAAATTAGTAGCACAGGAGATGTTCTTTGCCTCACCCCCAAGTTAAAATGTTCAGTTTGCCTGTGCTGACTGCCCATTTTAACTCCCAATGTATTAGCATAGCATTAGCTTACTGCATCAGAAGTTAAACAAATGTTAACCTGTCTGTTAAAACTGTGCGCTGAAATTCAGCACATAGGCTCTGAATGCACAGGTTACTGCATCAGCCTGTGAGGGAACAATCTGCAAACAGCGTAAGGAATTGCAAACAAACAGGCCGATACAGTAAAGTCCGCGGGAGAGCGGGCGTTCTCTCCTGGCGTGCGCACCGGCCACTTGCCGGTGTGCGCGATTCAGTATTTAAATTAGGACCGGTGGTAAAAATGGGCAAAAGGAGGCGCTAGGGACACTAGCGCGTCCCTAGCACCTCCTTTTTGACAGGAGCGGCGGTTGTCAGCGGGTTTGACAGCCAATGCTCAATTTTGCGAGCGTCTGTTCTCGAGCTCGCTGACAGCCACGGCTCAGAAACCGGACGTCAGCAAAATTGAGCGTCCGGTTTTCAGCCCGACAGCCACGGGCCGAATTCAAATTTTTTTTTTTTAACTTTTTTTTACTTTTCGGGGACCTCCGACTTAATATCGCCATGATATTAAGTCGGAGAGTGCACACAAAAGCAGTTTTTACTGCTTTTGTGTGCACTTTCCCGGTGCCGGAAGAAATTAGCGCCTACCTTTGGGTAGACGCTAATTTCTGAAAGTAAAATGTGCGGCTTGGCTGCACATTTTACTTTCTGAATCATGCACGAATACCGAATAGGGCCTTCAACATGCATTTGCATGTTGAGGGCGCTATTAGGTTCGGCGGGTTGGACACGCGTTTTCCGCCGCTTACTGAATAAGGGGTAAGGGAAAACACACGTCCAAGAGCAGGCTAACAGTGCGCTCCATTGGAGCGCACTGTACTGTATCGGCCTGAAAATGAGCAATTAAAAACATGTGCACTTCATGCAAATTTTCTAAGAATACCTGCCCATTTGGTTTGTGTCTAAAGCTTGCGAGTGCAAAGTGTACAAAGAGTTAAATAAATCTGTGCACTTTCCCCCAGCTATTGGTGTGTCTGGCGCGGGGGAGGGGATTCAGAATACCACACATTTGAAAATTCACAGGCCGATGCAATAAGACGAGCGTTAAAATGCGTGCTCGTACCGAGTGCCCATTTAACTAACACACACAGAGCCATCCTTCCTGGGTGCCCGATGCTATATTTCAATGAGCTGCTGAATTAAAAAGGATGCGCTAGGGAAGATTTGTGCGTCCCTAGCGCTCAAATGCATGGGATGCCCAGGAGACCTCGCTGTGCACCCACAATTGCAACGGGCGCTCAATACGAGCTTCCATTTTATCCCGCTTCAGGTCGATTTCTGGACGCCAAATATACACGCGCAATAGCAAGGGGAGAAATAGGCCTGGAGCATATCTATTGTGCGTGTATATTATGCGTCCATCAAGCCGCTACATCATACGTTTATTCTTAGACACCGCAAGTGGTAGGTGTTTAAGAATAAAGGTAAGAACCGCACTATTTTTTAAATTTCTCCTGAGCCTGTGACTTGCGGCTTGATTTAGCACCAGCTCTGGGCCTGGAGTTTAATTTGCTGCATTAAATCGTGTGCGTTGGGCATCCAGAGATTTTTCCATATGGGAGGGGCAGTAATAGCTAATAGCCTCAGCTACATGGAATTTACATGTGATGGGCGCTATCGGCTGCGTAGTTGTGTGGGCGTGTGTTTTGGAAACGCTAAACTTATTGCATTGGGTGCTAGTCTAGCGTGTCCAAAACGCTTGTCCAGTCTTGCATAAACCTGTGCGCCAGGCCGAGCACACTTTATTGCATTGCCCTTACTACGTGCACACGCCGTTGTACTGTCCCGATAGTGGCTGCGCACACTTTTAAGTGCATTTCAGGAGGTCAGTCTTCAGTCAGCTCATTTTGCCCAGGTCAGTACCTATGTGAGGGCCATTTTAAAACCAGTTCCCTAGGTAACGCGGCCTGTCTGCTCTCGTCTGAGCGTCGCTTCCATAGCGCGTGAAGAGGAATGCGGGGGGGGGGGTTCGCTTCCAAAAAACAGCGCACAGTCTTGGGATTTACAAATGCATGCAAAATTCCCCCCTCCCCCGCCTAAGCACGTGCTTAAGTATGTGGATGCTTTTTACTGCGCATACTTTTCACTAACTTATTTTTAGAGATAAACTACCTGGGCAGCTTAACTTCAAGGCCGGCCCAATGGCTCTGTGCTATGTGTGACGCTTGGCCATGTGGAACATTCCCGTGCAATCCCCGAGTCAGGTTTTCCTCTCTCTGGGTTGGCCTTGCCTGGGCGTGCTCCAGAGGCAGCATTCACAGCCTCAAGAGGAGATGGGGGGAAAAAGGTTATGTTCAGTGCTTGAGAGTGACACCTAGTGGCCAGTTCAGGCAGAAGTAGTTCTGGTGCCCGGACCCAGATCCAGGCCGTAACTGGGCTAAAGTGAGCTGGGAGGGGATTATAATAAAGAGGGGAAATCCTCAGGTGCTTGTGAACAAAAGCTCGTGGCACCAGCCTCCAACCCTGGTTGTGTCTGAGCCAAAACAGCACTGCCAGGTTGAAGGAAATAAATGCCCCATTACCCTTGCCTGGCTGGTGACAGAAGTGAACGGGGGTTATTGATTAAGAGCTAAGGTGCTGGACTGCATAGAGTTATAAATGTTACAATTTGACTCCCCAAAATAATCTCCCTGTGCTGTTCCCTTTCCAACATTTCCCTGTCTCTCTGCACCATGTTCTCTCTTTCCCAGCGACCCAGTGCTGACTTCTCAAAACAGCTGCCAACTTGTGCCTGCCAGCTGCCGAGTTTCGGGAAAGGCTCTTCCCCAGCTTGATTTAAGGCACAAATAAAAGGGGGAGCAGGGGGGCAGACATGGTGCGAGTTTAGCAGTCATTTAAATGAAATAAACATCCCTCCAACCACGCCGTCCCGGGCAAACATCGCAGCTTGCCAATGACGATTGATTGCCGTCCTTTCCTTACTGCGCGTTTAAACGGCCAGAAGGGACTAAGGCTGGAACAAGCCTCCTAAAAAGATAAGAAATCACAAACCAGGGGCCCGCCTCAACCGTAGCTGAACAGGAACGGCTCACATCGCGTCCAAGAACAGATCTCAAACATGGCTTTCATGTTAATGGTATTTTATTTAAGCTTTGAGAAACACTTCCATGAATGCCTTGTCAGTGAAACTGATTTTATAAAAATGTTACAGAACAAATTAAGTATTTAAATTAGTCATCAAGGATTCAAGCTGAAAGATGTAAATGATACTTATTTTAGAGTTTGGAGAGGATAATAAAAAAAAACACACAGGAAAATCTGTCTGCCTGCAGGTGCCGCATGAGTCATTCTGCACTCCTCCCCAAACACATTGGGATGCAAGTCAGATCCCAGCCCCAGGATGCTTCTGAGGTCGGATCTTTCAGGCAGAACACACCCCATACACTTTAAAGGTGTCAAAAATAAACCAGGCCACATTATTCAAACCCAGTTAGCATGAGGACAATGGAAGCGCTCATGGCTCACGGCCGAGAGGAAGGTTTGTCTGCAGAGGTCCCCTGACCCTGGTAAAATAAGACCTGCAAAGCCACAGTTTTATCTAAAAACATAAATGAAAAAATAAATATCTATATTTTTTTATTCCAGTACTTTAAATACAGGTTTCTTGTTGGACTGCAGTAACAGGAGAGGATGCGGTCAATGGCTGAGATGGTCACAGGGACCTGTAGGCAAGCTTGTTCCACCGGCTCATGCAGTAATCCTGGCTTTGCATGTTCTCGGAAAGCAGGGTATAGCTGCATCCATCTCTGCACTTCCCACCCTTAACAATTATTTTTCCAGGTTGGAAACTTGAAAATTCTTCCAGAGCCAATGTTTAGAGAGTTTTGCTTTGCCTGTTATTTTGAGTTATGCTCTGCCCACAGGGGGCAGCTCAAAGCAGGAACAAGAAGCTAAAAAGGCCTGCCCACACTTCAGCCATCACACTGCTTCGTTTAGATATGCTCCAAGCCATTTACATAGCCCAACTCCCTTAGAAGCACAAGGAGGAAGAGGAGAGCAGTGGAGGAGGATGTGAAATGATTAAGTGTGTGCAGGGAAGCAGAGAAGTTAGTTTCAGGAAAAGTTGGCAGTGATTCTTATGAGACAGATAGAGAGCAAGGGAGGGCTCTAGATGAGGTTCTCAACATTAGCATAAGCCAAAGTAGATTTTAAAAAGACTGAGAGCAACAGCCAGGGTGCAGAAGAGACGTGGTAGCTCCTTAAAAGTGGCTTTTCCACTGAGAAGACGCCTAAAATATGTTCTGCGTTGTGATGTGGCATAAACGAAGAGGGCTTGTTGGGGGGAAAACAGAGGATACCTGCAATTACACCATTGACAACATTGGATAGGAGCTGCACGGCGATGGAGCAGCAATATACATAATTGGAGCTGAGGGCTGCCAGGCTGAATGGAAAGCATGTGTGTGTCTGGGTGAATAGGTGTTGGTGTGCAGCATGGAGGGTGAGAAGAGAGGATCTGCTGGTGAGACAGACTCTCTCCTAATATGTTTTTTTTTCGGGCTGTGCTAAATGTCTCTTTTTATTATAGCTGTATTCTGCAAAATCTGAATTCTTTCTGCTGTTTGGCCTCTAGAGGCCAACATTAATTTGGGTTACACCCTATATCTTGGGCTCTTATCCCCAGAGCTGACCTACATTTTAAACTCCAGGTGTTATAAAAGAACTAGTGCTGAGGACAGACCACATCATCTTCAGTACTGTCTAGAATAGACTGAGAGCAGAAATAGTGAGGTGTGCTATAGTGCATATAACAGAGATAATATCACCCCAAAGACCTGCTGTGATGTCAGTGGGAAGCTCCTTTATCACAGCGATCACAACACAGTCACACCAGTCCTTCGAGCCGCTCCTGACACCATTGTTCTATTCGTAGAAATACTTTTGCGTCAATGTGGTCAGAAAATAACACCCATGAGAAGTCATTGTTGCCCCCTTTCTTTCCCCCACCTGACCCCCATGATGATTGTGTAATCAGACTCTGCATCAAACAGAATATGGTCCAGATGTGTGCAGTGCACTTGTGCCCTGCCTTTCCAGGAGCAGAAATCAGAGCGGGGGGGGGGGGGGGAGAGCAATTGCAGACAAAAAAACCTTTGATTTTTTTTTTTTAAATGTTATTTCAAGAAGGGAGGCAGATAAGGTTGGGGGAGGGGGGTATCAGCAAAAAATTCTATTAGGAGATTTGGCGCTGTGCAGTTACTGAGTCACTTAACCTTCCCCTGATCTTTCAAACACGTCTCTTTGTTTGCTTCAGACTCAATCAGATTTTCTTTTCCCACATTGTCGTTCCCCCTTCCTGCAGCCCTAGAAAAAGAAACTTGGGTGTTGAGGAGACTCAGGCTCTGGCTAAGAAGGCCAAACGTGCAGGCCTTTATATAAATCTTCTCTCATTTTGGTTTTTTTTTTCTCTTTTGTTTGGGGGTCAGGAGGGGGGCGCACTGATGCATCTGCCTCTAACAAGATTTCATCTTCTTGCAAGCTGCGCAGCATAGCCTGCCGTGGTCCAGGGCATACGGTGTCCCCGCCAGTGACTGTTCACACTCCAGGCAGGTGAAGTGGTCCTTGTGCCAGGACAGGCCTTCGGCTTGGAGTGAGTTCTCAGAGAATATTATCTATGAGATACGAGAGGAGATGCATTTATTATCTTACCACAGAACAATATGTGGACAAGACTGTTTGCAAGCAGCGGCCTGAGCCCAGTGATTAAAGCACAAGACGAGGAACTGGGAGGGGAATCCTCACTCAGCCCCTGAGCATATCACTTCACTGCCTGCAGTCTCATCAGGCCCAGTGCACTAATATTAATAAACATTCTCCCTTTGCTCTTTTGGAAGCTGCAATAGCATCCAAGGACCAGAAATGTGTTGCCAAGGCATTGCCCAAGAGAAGGCTACATATGAAGTATGCTAGACTCAATAGATCTGCTGCATGATAAGTTATCATCATCTAGGTAGCTTTTCTAAGACTAAGGGCCACCAGATGGATGGTTTTGGATTTAATTACCATACCTGGGAACTCTCCGGATTTGGCCCGGAGACTCCGAAGTTCTAAAAGAATTACCGGGTCTCCGGGCCAATACCGGAAATCTCCGGGTGCTGCAGCAAAACCAATCTGCTTGGACCCGGAAAGAAGAAAGGAACATCATTGGTCTTGTGCGGTTGAAAAAGGAGGAATTCAACAGTGATTTCTACCATCTCCGGACATTTTTAACTCTTAACTTCGCTTCCTCGTGACACCACCTTCTCCTGCACAGCCTGTTTCCTGTATCCAGCCACTTGCCCAGTTTGCCTTGGCCAATCGACATTGCGATTTCCTGCCCATGCATCAAACGAGGAGTAAGAAACAGGCAGCGTCCACTTCCGCAGCACAGGAGGAGAAGGAAGAAGCTGCTGCTGCTCCAGGAGCCCAAGTTAGAGTCTGCTGTTACTAGTGTGTTTTGAAAGGGGGGAGAGAGAATGATGAGCAAGTCTGTGAGAGTGAGTGAGTGTGTATTTGTGTAGGAAGAAGAGATCTGAGAGTGTGAGTAGGAGGGTGTGAAAGTGAGTGGGCATGTGTGTATGGAAGAGGGAGAGACTTGAGTGAGTGTTTGTGTTGGTGGGAGAATGGCAGAAGTAAAGGTGTAAATGGACATGTGAGAGTGTGAGAGAATGAGACGTGAAAGTAAGTGTGAACATGGAAGAGTGTTTATGAGAGCAAATCTGTGGGCATCCGATCCCACTGTGCAATTGCCCCCACCCCCCCAATCCATGGTAATCTCAGGGTGACTAGAAGTCAAAAGTTCCCAGGTATGTTAATTACTCGCCTTTTCAAACCTATGCTCTAGGCCACTTACATGATGTGCTAAGCCTTTTGCCCATAGATACAAAAATGGGGACAAATCTTTTGGAACATCTGCTCTTGACACATATTTGAAGGCTAAGGAGATGAGCCATTTCCCTTTCTAGATCAACTCTTACCTCATCACAAGCCGCACACCGAGGCCTCTCAGACTCGCAGTAATGGCGTCCACACCAGATGGCATCGTTTTTCCAAAAATAGATCAGGTCAACCAGAGGTTCACTGCACTTAGAGCACACAAAGCATGCTGGGTGCCACAGGCGGTCGTAGCCTGCTCTGTCCGCATACACCACCGGGCTGTCCATGGGCACAGGCTGCTTACAGGTCTCACAGGCCTGCAAGAGAAGCAATCACTGGCTACGGTAAGGTGAGCAGAAGTAAACTATGCCTAGTTCCCATGTGCTCTGCTGTATTAGAGCAGGAATACAGATAATATGTACCGCCAGGATCACAGACGGAGAATGCAGGCATGAGAAAAAGTCAGCTTAGTTCCCTGGATATAATTTACCATTATGTCCTAACACAAATGCTCCATCTGTTCTTCTAAAACCTTTATCAGCTGTTTTCTTATATATAAGTGCGCGGACACATTGGGTCCAAGCCATGCTGCTTCGCCATTGGCTACTGCCTCCACAGCCATACAAACTGAGATGACCAAGGTTATCATAGTCCTGTACCCCCAGGTCTAGGTCCTTGCTGCCCATCAGAATCTCCCACCTCTGGTCTTGGGACCCTGTTAATGCCTGGCACTGAGTCATTGCTCTTAGCTTTAGTGCCACACTGGTTAAACACTAGCACTGCTCCCTGCCCTGAGGGTCGGTGTTAGCGATTGTGCTGCCCCATGCAAACAATTTACATGCCGCACCCCCCCTTCCCACCCTAGGCAAGCCATCATGTCACGGGCCTTCCTGTTTGGGAGGGAGGGGAGAAGAGTGGAAACAGTGCGTGCGCATGGGCCTCTCCGACGGTGGCTTGAGTGCCGGCAGCTTGCACCTTTCTCCTCCTTCGGTTGCCAACGGCCCCGCGGCCTATCCTGCTGCTGCCGGCTCACCGCCTCCCCTGGGTGTGCTGTCCCATGCAAATGCACGGTATGCACACCCAGTTGCACCGGGCCTGCCTGCCCTCCTCCTACCCTTCCTTACAGGATCTTTTCTTTGCTGCTTTAGTCTCTGCCTTTGATGCCGTCAGGTCTTAGTGAGTGAGTCAGGCAAAATACAGACGATAAACAGCTCAGCTCTGTATTTACTGGGGAGGATTCACTTAATGCTTGACGAAACCTGCTTTTTTATCAGGAGCCTCAGGAAGAGATTCCCTTTCATTTCTTTCATCTTGGGCTCTCTGGATTCCCAGATGTTCAGAATTCATTGGTGCATGTTGGATTTATGCTGAAAGATGATCAAACAAGTAAATAAACTAAACCCCAGGTAAGAATGAGGCTAAAAGGTGAGCTTGCACCATATTTAAGAAGCAACTGCAAATATCCACAATGAATATGCATGAGATAGGTTTGCATATATTGGAGGCAGGTGCATGCAGACCTATCTCATACATATTCATTATGGATATCCTGAAAACCTGTCCTGACTGTGCTCTTGAGGACTGGATTTGGCCACACCTGACTTAGGGTCCTGCTTAACTGAAGCTGGAACTCTTAGACTTTGTTCTCCTGTCTCTTGGTATTTACAGTTCTGGAACACTGCCCTGTATAATTCTAACTGGGACCCCTGCGACTGTTTCTTGTTGGGTCTCATATCTGGTGGGCCATGGTAAAGCAATTCACCACTGCCCGATGCTCAGGCACAGACCAGCCCCCTTGGGTTCTGCTCTCAGCATCTTGCAGCAACAAAAAGACTCCAGTGTTGGCTCTTAAGTGTGCAAGAGCTCGTTTCTGAGCACATATATAAACCATATAAATATTTTAATAAATAAGCCCCGCCCCAAACCAAATGTGGGAACTGACAAGCACGGAAAGCCCTCCTAGGCCCCTCCTCCACGGCAGTTAACGTCAAAGCCTCTGGAAAGCTGCTCCGTTGGGACAGGATCATTGTGTGTGTGTCCGTCCCCTCTCTTTATTTTAAATTTTGGAAAAGAGGCTTTCAGTGCTTCCCTAACTCCTCCTTTGGCCACATGAGTCCTCCTCATGTCCACACTGCTTGCTCTGTGGAGGATGACGTCCCACTACACTTGGAAAGGTTGGGCAGCACTGCCTTAGATTGAAGGGAAACTGTACTTATTAATGGATCAGAGCATTGGATGGGCAGCTCCCTACTGCTCTCCTCTTCTTACACCACACTGTTTAAGTTACTTCTGGACAGGCATCAGACACTCAGTTCTCATTGGGCCCCCTTGGACATCCCTGATATCTGCTATGAACTGGCATCCGGTGCTTCCTCCTCACATCGGAAATCATGTCCAGGATGAGAAATATACTCCCTTTCCACCGCACTGACGAAGACAGGAGCAGTTACTTATAGCTAAGGATCAGAATCGCCACCATAGACTCTATACTCAGTATGGACCCGGGCGAAACAGGGAGAAAGACAGAGAGGCTGGAGCTATATCTCAGCTCCTGTCCTTCTGAGCAGAATGTTCTCAGCCTGCTGGAACGCTACGCAGGACTGCACCACTGCGGCCACTCCTGGAGGGGGAATACCAGAGAAAAATGGTTTGGTCCAAAACACTGCTCTGCCACTCTCACTATGTCCTAGGCCTAATGAAGGGACATTGGAATATCTGGGAACTCTCCGGATTTGGCCCAGAGACTCCAGAATTCTAAAAGAATTACCGGGTCTCCGGGCCGATCCCGGAAATCTCTGGGTGCTGCAGCAAAACCAATCTGCTTGGACCCGGAAAGAAGAAAGGAACATCATTGGTCTTGCGCGGCTGAAAAAGGAGGAACTCGACCGTGATTTCTGCCATCTCCGGACCTTTTTAACTCTTAACTTCGCTTCCTCGTGACACCACCTGCTCCTGCACAGCCTGTTTCCTGTATCCAGCCACTTGCCCGCCCCATCCTGTTTGCCTTGGTCAATCGACATTGTGATTTCCTGCTCCTGCATCAAACGAGGAGTAAGAAACAGGCAGCGTCCACTTCCACAGCACAGGAGGAGAAGGAAGAGGCTGCTGCTGCTCCAGGAGCCCAAGTCAGAGTCTGCTGTTGCTTGTGTGTTTTGAAAGGGGGGAGAGAGAATGAATGAGCAAGTCTGAGAGTGAGTGAGTGTGCATTTGTGTAGGAAGAAGAGATCTGAGAGTGTATTTAGGTGAGTAGGAGAGAGCTGAATACAAGTGAGCATGGGTGTGAAAGTGAGTGGGTGTGTGTGTATGGAAGAGGGAGAGACGTGAGTGTGTGTGTGTTGGTGGGAGAATGGCAGAAGTAAAGATGTAAATGTTAGGCCACGTATGCCAAGTTTTTATGGTAGAAGCTTGCAGTACTGTACTGCCTTATAGTTCCCACATGACATGAATATCCATGGGGCCACTGTTATATAGCTTACATGGGCTCATGAATGCCTTTTTTTCAGAACAGTCCATGACGTATCCTTGCGACTGCTTTGTGGTAGTAGCACCAGCAAGGATCAAAGTAGGGACCATCAAGAGTGGTAACTTCTGTTCGCACTGGTATCTTCGTCTTGGCTGTTAAAAATGATATGCCAGTTGACCCCCAAACTGGCATTTCCATCCAAGGGCTCCCTCAGACACACAATGCCAGGATATGTACGGCACCAGACTATTACAGATATCACTGCTACTATGCTTCTATCTGGGCCTGCTGGTGCCCGCAGCAGCGGAAGCAACGACTTGAAGAAAATGCAGCATGGGACCTGTGAACCAGCATGCACCTGCACAGGCCCCGCCCCTCCACAATAAACCTATGCAAGAGGCAGGGCTTCTGCAGAAGTGATGGGATGCAGTGTGAGGAGAGGGGAGGATCTCTGCACTAATTATGCATTTGAGGCAAAACATGAGAGCTGTAATATTGACTTCCCAGAACCTACTGACCACTAAGAAAAACATAGGGATTTGAGATTTCTCAACTGCTGCACACTTATTTGTTTTTTGTTTTTTTTTTGCAGGGTCTCCTGCAAGTACCTATGCATGCCCAATTTTTATATCTGCCCTGTGTGGTATTAGGACTTGTTTCCACGAATCACATGCATAAAAGTACTTACGTATTCTGCCTTCTGTGGGGTGGCACTCACTGTCCCATTGGTTGCAGTTTGTGCTGTGCTGACAGTTGCAATCTTGTCTTCCTGTCGCTTTCCTTCCTCCTTGCCAGTGCTGGCTTGACCAGGAAGTGCCACTTCTCCCACACCAAGAACATCATTTTTATATTTCTTAATAAATTCTTCCATCACTGTGTGCTCGTCTTCGGAAAGGCCATGGCACTGGGAAGGGTCCTGATCATAGATGGGGAGCTGCCTCATCAATTGCCGGCGACGGTAGTAGGCACCTTCCATGCCTGCCACGGGCTGCCTCTCTTTGGGTATCAGCTCCATGTAGCGGGTAGCCTGGTTTATGGAGAGGATAGAAGAAACATACCAGAATATGCCTCCTATGACCTGTGGATTCCCTACATCCTTCAGCTTCATACAGCATGATCCACATTTTCAGAATACAGCTCTTAGTAGCAGGCATTAATCCATCAACAGATGGAGAATATTTTTAATCGTAAACTATAACTTAGACTTGCCAAATGTTACCAATTTCTTGAAACTATACTCTGGAGATAATTTTCAAAATGATTTACAAGGGTAAAACTATGTTTTGCATGTGTAAGTGGACTTTTGAAAATTGCTGCTTTTACATGCAGTAACTCCTTTGAAATTTCACTGAATTTTCAAAAGCTTTTATGCACATAAATGGACTCTACGCACTTAAATAGGCTTTTGAAAATTGCTACCTCACTTTTATACACGTAAATCCTTTTGAAAATTACATCCACAGTATTCACCAATTTTTGTTGTAACCTGCTTTGAACTCTGTTGGAATGGTGATATAAATAAACTATGAGAGGGAGGTTGAAAGGACAGTACAGTTTGGGGAGATATGCGGTTGTAATTATGACATCAAATTCTTAATTTCATTTTCTGGAAGACAAAAAACAAATATAAGCAAAATAATATTGGGACAGGTCATGGTGTGCCAGGCATCTAAATCAATAAGGAGCCAGCCAACCAATGAAACTAGGAATGCAAGAGAAAAACCATTCTTCAGGTATGAACCTCCACCCCAGAAAGTGACATTCACATTGGGGTGCACTGTAGAGAGAGGATGGTTTGGGGAGTTCATAAGAAGTCCCAGAAGTCCAAAACTGTAGAAGGGCAGTGAGAAACAGGCAGCACTATACAATATCTGAGCTCCAAGGCTCAGGGAAATGAAAGCAACCCAAGGTTGTGTCAGGAGTGGCATCAATGCAGACAAGTTACCCAGTGCAGAGGACAGAATGCACTAATTACTTGCCATTGACATAAAATGGATGAATACCTCATGTCTGTGGCAAAATAGTGATCATTGTTCCCTGCTGCAATTGCTTGTTTTGCCCTGGAACCTATTTTCCCTATTGAAAACTGCCTCCTATTGCAAACTCATAAGTTACCAAAAAGTGACTTTCTGATCTCTGCAGTGTTTTGCAATTCCTGACAGCTTGGAGGCTCTCTTTCATATCATCAAAATCTGTAGGGATTAAACTCACCCCATGGATATAAAATGGAGGCATTGTTTTATCTCAGGAAGTTCTAATATTGCAGTGTTCAGTGAGTGTTAAGATTAAGCAATGTTTCAGTCAGTCAACCATGTTCTGGGTTAGGAATGATTCTGCAGCATTACCTCCATAGATCTAGCCCAAAATTTACCAGAAATCTCAGTCCTAACTGAAGAACACAGCCAACTAGACCTATGTGAGGACCCTGTCCCACATCTAAACAGTATCTTGTGGACAGACTCACCATATCCTCCCTGGGCACAGGCTTGCTAAAATGAATCTTGATTAGGTAATGTTTATTCTATAATTCCTATTCCTTTTCTTTGCTGGTTATGAATTTTACAGTTCACTGTATCTCCATTTTTTCTAATAAATTGTTTTAGTTTGTTAGCCCTGTGTCTGATGGATGATCCCAGCATTTTTTTTAATTTTGTATTTGGTTTGTAGGTACGTTTCTAGAAACTGTGTGACCCTTAGGTTGTGTGGGATCTCAATATCCCTAGATGCCACCATGGAATAGCTTGCAGGAAGGATATTTGCCCAGAAGCAAGAGGAAACCCAGTTGGCGGGCATGAGTTACCAGCATAGGGGGCACATGCGCAGGTGCAGATAGGCCTCAGTAGTGCTTAGCAGGACCCTCCAAGTGTCCATTTGATTAGCCCTGAATGGGCATTAGAGATAGAGTTAAGACATTAAATGACAATGTTCCTGTGTACTCTCACTAAGGGATAGTTATTTATTTATTTATTTATTTTTAGTTTTTATAAACCGACGTTCCTGTATAAAATACATATCATACCGGTGTACAGTGAAATAAAACTGTCGCCACGTGGGCGACAGTTTTATTTCACTGGGCTTACATTATAAGTTTATTTCACTAGGCTTACATTATAAGTTAGCAGTAACATTTTCCTTAAAGGCATCCAGATAAGAAGCTATGAAAAGAGCTAAGGACCTAGAGCAAATTGGAACCGGGAGAGAGCAGGATTCAGAAGCTTCTCCATTGAGGGGGCTGCTGAAGTTCCAGACCAGTGAAAGACAAGTGGGCAGGGAAACATATGGACAAAAACTCTTAATGAGACTCTGTAAAGTCACCCCCATAATGCCAGTTGACTGGTACAATTATATTTCCCCCATATGCTCTAGGACAACAGTATCTGGTGAGGATAATGGCAGCATGGTAGCCTAACTGGGAACAGCTGAAGCAGAAAATGTGAGACCAGAAGGCCAAAACACCTACAAAAGGCTCCACGAGACCTTCCCTGTTAATTTAGAATCAGAAGCTGCCTGGTTTGTGGGTATGGCTTCAACATGCAGTTCCACTGCATCATACTTGAGTTATATTAGCAGCCTGGTGTGGACCCACCTGTGAGATCAGTGCTTGCATAGTAGCTGTCTTGTCTGCAGGATGTCCTATAATGGCATGTTCCCTCTCAGGAAAGAGATTTATTGGCATCAAAATGATTTACTTTTGGTTCTAAAAATGCTCTTTAGTGCTTCCTTCCTATTCAAGGCAGAACATCCAATTATCTTCTGCTCTGCTTCCTCTTTCCTTAGGACTTTTAGGTGGATCAAAGGGGTCAGAGGTTAAAAGCAATATTCGACTGGCATCTAAGAACTCACTGGCTACTGCATTTTGGGGAAACAAAAGGCAAAGTCCATTTGCAATATGCCTGACAAACTAGATACCTCAGAGGTGAATTTTAAGACCTGCATGTGAGTGCACATGTGTGCGTGGTTGACGCAGCAATTTTAAAATATACGTGCATATACCTGCACCCATTATATAATCGGCAATACACGCTTACATGTGTGCATGATTTTATACTGACGCACGTAAATGCCACCTTGCTGGCGTGTGTGTGTGTGTGTGTGGGGTGGGTGGGGGAGATTTTAGTAGATAACACGGGCTGACGCAATTACCTATTTCCCCAGTTCGATCCCAGTTCGCCCCAGTAAAGGAGAGGACTTCCTAAACCCTCTAGCTAACTTGCCTCACTTTTACCCTATTAGCCCCGACCCTTTAAATCCAACTGACTAGCCTAGTTTATTTTATTTTAATACTTGCACACTGTCCGTAGCGGAAGCAAAGTTACGTGGTAGGGCATCCCGGCGTGCGTTTGTGTCTATAACTACTTACGTGCAGACTTCTTGTTAGAGACTCAGCCTGCCCATTCCCCACCCAGATACTGCCCAGCTTTGAACTTTATGATTTGGGCGCGCACAGGAAGATCCGCGCGTACTCTGGCGGTTTTTTAATCCGCACGTCGCGCGCCGGGCCAAGTCACACTAGTATCTGCCGGCTTTGGCGCTTGTTAGGGCTTTTAAAATCGATCAGTTAGGGTGCAGCCATCCTAGGCCTATATTGGAATAATCGATCCATGCTTTACACATCAATAACTACCACTGATCTCTATCCATAAGTATCCTGAAATCAACACACCCCCAACACACCATCTCATCCCAATAACTTGCTTCCAATAACTTACCCTTATCAGGGCTTCAGACAGTTAAGGGTTAACACCTTATATATCTAGTTCTTTTCTATAGAGCTGTCTGGTTACTTTGTGCTTTCATCTTGGGCTTGGGATCTCTTGCTTTCAAATATATTCCCCCCTCAGATTGCGCCCCTGTCCACCCCATTGCCCCCATCAATGTTTCCTGTAACATTATAACAGAAAAGCCATAATCTTCAGTGGCACCCTTGTAACCCCCATGGACTATTTACACTGTGAGTTTCTCTTTAAGAAGCTTTGAGAGAGAGAGAGAGAGAGAGAGAGAGAGAGAGAGAAGGGCATAAAGCAAAGGCAGCTGGACAGTATTGCTTTTCAGCAGCCATTATTAAGGTGTTCATGAGATGGCAAAACTGCAGGTGGAATAAATGCCTATAGCCATTAGCCAGCCAGCCAGGCCCTCAAGGAACTAGATTACTTGAGGGCCTAGACTCCCTCTTACAGAAGAAAGCTACAAACAGCAAAAAGTCTGTGGCAAAGGTCTGGGCAATTGGGAAACTGGTTTGTTTTTCTGTGAAAAGGAATCAGAAAGGGTAGTGGTAGAAAAATCATCATTTGCATTCATTTAATGAATACATGATTTAATATCATTGTCAAGGTTTATGAAGAAACACATTGTCAAGGAAATTATATAAATAAAGTTACATCTCTGGTTAAGAAACAACTGTTTCTCCCTCTCTGTTTTGTCTTTTTTTCCTGAGAAGCTGTTGAGTGGTTACCAAAGGAAAATGAAAAACAATTCAGACTCTGAATTGAACTCTGAGTACCTGGTGCACTGTGCCTTACTATCACTGCTGCGGTCGTCTTAAGCCAAGTGCCCAGATAGTTCTCAGATAGAGAGAGAGAGAGAGACTCTTTAGATACTCTGAGCATCTGAACAGGGGCAGGAAGAGAGATAAAGATTTATATACATTCATGTTAACTGCAGGCATGAAGCTAAACGCTTCCATTCATTTACATTTGTTATAATTCGCCTTGAGACCAACTTTGGGAAAGGCAAAATATCAAATATTCCTAAAGAATAAAACTCAATAAGAATACATCATAAAGGCACAGCAGTGCAGTGCCATCAGCCGTAAACTAAGGATGTGAATCGGTACCGGACTCGTTTCCGGTACCGATTTCGGGTAAAAACCGCGGGAAATCTTCGTTCCCGCGATTCTTACCCATTTTAATCGGCTGTGTCATGCTGAAAAAAAAAAAACAAAACACCCCGACCCTTTAAATTTCATCCTTTCGCATGCCCCTACCCTCCCGACCTCCCCCCAAAATTTTTAAAGTACCTGGTGGTCCAGCGGGGGTCCCGGGAGCAATCTCCCGTGCTCGGGCCATCGGCTGCCACTAATCAAAATGGCGCCGATGGCCCTTTACCCTTAGCATGTGACAGGGTATCCGTGCCATTGGCCGGCCCCTGTCTCATGGTAGGAGCAATAGATGGCGCGGGCCATCCGATTCACATCCCTAGTTTACGGCTGATGGCACTGCACTGCTGTGCCTTTATGATGTATTCTTATTGAGTTTTATTCTTTATGAATATTTGATATTATTTTGCCTTTCCCAAAGTTGGTCTCAAGGCGAATTATAACAAATGTAAATGAATGGAAGCGTTTAGCTTCATGCCTGCAGTTAACAGGGTATCCGTGCCATTGGCCGGCCCCTGTCACATGTAGGAGCACTGGATGGCCCGCGCCATCTATTGCTCCTACCATGTGACAGGGGCCGGCCAATGGCACGGATACCCTGTCACATGCTAAGGGTAAAGGGCCATCGGCACCATTTTGATTAGTGGCAGCCGACGGCCCGAGCATGGGAGATCGCTCCCGGGACCTCCGCTGGACCACCAGGTACTTTAAAAATTTTAGGGGGGGTCGGGGATGCAAAAGGATTAAATTTAAAGGGTCGGGGTGGGTTTGGGATTTATTTTTAAGTGCCCTTTCTTCCCCCCCCCCAAACAATAAGAGAACCCCACGAAAAATTTCGTGGGGTTTTCCTATCGGGTTCGGGGGCCCCCTGAATTCTGATGAGTTTGAAAATATCTTCCGATATCTTCCGATATTTTCAATTGTCAGAAAAACGATTCACATCCCTACTGTAAACCCTTCCCGCATTTCCCCAAGGCAGAGCTGCATTGGTTTAGAACTATCCACATTGAGTGCCAGCTCTCTGCCTTCCTCGGCCCCCCCAACTTCCCTGATCTGTTCTCCTTGGCTAGCCGTCTCATCCATCCACAGGCAGCCTTCAAAACAGGGACCCTGACTGACCCTCAGTGCCGTAAATCTGCCTGGGCCTGAGGAAGGAATGGTTCGGCTGGATTCTGCATCTCTCGGCACTTCGGTAACGAGGAGAAAGCAGTGCCAGTGAGCAGCTGCTCCCCAGGGCTGGGGGCCAACAAGCATTAGTGTAAAATACTTCCAATGACCTTTGTAGTAAAGTTTCCAAATATTTCATGCTCTACTTCAAAAGCCCAAAAGGACATGACAGAAAATATTTATAATAAGTCGGAGAAAAATGTTTCCAGTTACCAGAGAGGATACAAACCCTGGTGGAGAGTCTCGGTCATCCTGATTAGTGCAGCACAATTAGTATGCCCATTGTTATAGCACCACAAATCAAGTAGGGTTGACTTGGTGCATAGTTCTAGTACCTGGCAAACCCACAACTCTGGGCATTGCAGGGAATTCTGTATGCTGCCTGCAGGTAGAATTGGGATTTTTTATTTTTTTGTGACATTATCCTTTCATTCAACCTATTCAGTTTTTCTTTTTAGTGATCAGGATCCAAATGGCGTTGGGTGGGGTGTAAACCCCTCTCCCCCTATGCTGTCCCCGTCTTAAGTACTTTCTGGTTTGAGATTCAGCTACTGCTCCTATCCATTCAAGAGAACCACATGGTCTTTTTCTGAATGCAACCAATTGCTTTCTCCCAGTGAAGGTCCCCCTGGCAATCCCCCCATTCTGTGTGACCCATCACAGTTACAGACTGTTTGCATGCATCCAAGTTCTTGCCTAGGCAGAAGTTTCTTGCGTTGGTTTGTTAGAATGAGACGGACTTTAGCAGTCGAAACCAGCCCTGTCAGTCCCTGGGGGGTGTGAGTACAGCTGACCTTTGTGACTCCAGTGGCTTTTTAAGTGATCGGAGAGGCTGTTACAGTGAGTGTTATGAGGCATTTGGAATGTATCTTAATGCACAGCAAGTTAACGAGTTTGGATGTTAGTTCTGCACGGATAACCAGTCGCGAACGTGAACTGCAGGCTCTAGTCTGTGCTGTGTAATTTCCTGTAACACACGGCATGCGTCTTTTAAAGGGGGTAGGGGGAGCTGTCCCATATTTTCTTCCTCCCCTGGCTGACTGTGATGGAGGGCATGGACCCTTTGGTGCCACAATGCCTTTAAGCCCGGTTTTAGGAGGAGCAGAAAGCGCTCTCTCTCTCTCTCTCTCTGGAGCCTCTTATAAAATGATTTAGAGCTACAGATCCCCCTGCTAGCGCTGTGTTTGCCTACATGGGGGGGCATCAGAGGAGAGTTTTACTCACAAAGTAGTCCATACTCTGACATGTCCACTTTCTAATCATGACACCAGTCTGTGCCACAACCTCTCTCCTCCGTTTACCGTTACTACTGCTTCCTTGACATGATGCAGTACAAAGGGAAACACTTTCAAAGGCTTCCTTGGGAATTATGCAGGAGGGTCCAGTGGCTAGAATGACTGAATCCGCCTAAGCTGGCGAAAAGTACACAGTCAGGTACTTCCACCACCCGCATCAAAACGAGGCAGGCCCCAGTGCATAATCTGGTCAGGAGAGAAAAGTATGTTCAGACATTTAATTTAAAAAAACAAAACAAAACCAACTTACATGTGTATCCAATCCACGTACTTTATGCTCCCATTAGAGATGACTGAAAGCGTGGATGGACTTTTATCTGCATAAGCACTAGATTTTCAAACACGAAGATCAGACAGGTAGCTCCTACTTTGGCAATTAATGTAACCCATGCAGCTCAGAATGATTTGTGTTACACTGAAGTTACAGGTAGGGCAAGCAATTGTCATGATAGCCATGTCTGCAACAAATGAAACGGGTCGATAATGAGTAGAACCCAGCTGGAGAAAGCCATGCCTTTAATGAGTGCACGTGCCTGTAATTAGTATGCAATGTGTAATTATTACACCCATAATAAGCTGTACCTTTACCTGCTCTTAGCCGGAAAGACTCTTACCAGTTTCTGAGTCAGGCCTGGTGGGGCCCATTCGTAGGTGATGGTGTCGAAGGTCGGGTCCTTGCGGGAGACAATGGGGTTGGTGATAATCATCCGATTCCTCTTGTATATTCGCACGCTGTCACTGCCCTTCAGCCGGGCTGTCAGGTTGGAATATTTGGAATCCATCAGCAAACGGCCAATTTTCCGGTCGTCCTCCATGTCCGAGCTGAGGCTGTGATCCTCTGCACTGCACCTACATGCCCGGCATATCTTCCTGTGGAGAAGAAGTGATATCACTCTTGGGTCCTCTCTGACCCTCGGCAGGCATTTGCTCTGCGCGGGCTGATACTTTTAAGTTTAGTAACTGGAAAGGTCGCTGGGGATCCGGTGGCAGCTGGGAGATAAAAAGGCCTTTGTTATGTTGCCGTATTTGGGAAGTGTCCCGGTGGTGCTCCCTGGAAGAATTACTGATGCTAGGGAATATAAAACTGCGCAATCCTGCCTCGATCTCCGCTGCTCGCTGTGGCACGGTATACCCAGAGCAGCTGGTCCCGTTGAGTCACACAGAAGGAATCTCCCAGGATAATAACACGTATGTTGCACCTTGCCCAGAGATCTGCACGGACTTCATACAAAGGCACAGGATGCTAACAGAGAGCCTCAGAGCGAGACAAGCACTCACCCTCTGCTTCGCTTGTCAGAAGGAGATCACTGAAGGCTCACTCGTGATCGTAAAGCTAAGAAGCCCGACAGCTCTCAGCACGAATCTCCCAGCACTGAATCAGGCTGCTGGGAACAAAGATCATCCCCAGGGCTTTCGGTCTCACCGTATCACATGGTGCAGGGAATAAAGACCATCCCCCCCCAGGCATTTCTGTCTCTTCTATCTCACTGTATCATACTCAAAACATTATGAAACAAGTTTTACATGTATAATTAGGTTGGAGAACAGCTAAATCGCAAGCCCTGCTATAAGCTTTGCACTGTGCTAAGACTGCTAACAAGAGACCGATTTGTTAAGGAGACTCACTTGCTGTAAAATCATCTTTGCCCAGGAACTCTAGTGAAAGAGCCTTCCTTTCCTCATGTGATAGATCAGTCTGTAAACAAGACCTGCAGGGTTTGTTCAGCTCAACAGACATAGCACAGGCAGCAATAATGCAAGCTCCCCCCAAAAAACACACACTGCCCATCAGGCCCGGCACGACCGGGTGTGCATACCGTGCATTTGCATGGAGCGACACACCCGGGGGGGGCGGCAGGCCAGCGGCAACAGGAGAGGCCAAGGGGCCACCACAGTGGTGTACTGAGGGGGGTGGGGGGCAGGGGGGTCCAGTGCTCCCAGGCACAGAGCCATAGGGGGCACCGGTAGATCCCATCAACAGGAAGACAAGTCACGTGGCTGCCGGTGAACCTCATCTCACCAGCAGCAGAGCAAAGAAGTGTGCCCTTCCTATCCTGGGTGCCGGCCACTGTTCCCTCGAAGTTGCGCATGTGTGTGGCAGCGCAGAGCAGGAAGATTGTCAAGGCGCCCACCAAAGCCTGAAGAAATCTTCAAATCTCCAGGTGCCCCTTCTCCTTCTTGCCTGCGCGACCCTGGAAGAAAAACATTGCCGGAGCCACGGGGGAAGGAAGGAAGAGGAGCAGTGTCCTGCATGTAGAAAAGGAGCAGCATCTGTGGCGGGGCCGCTGCAGATCTCACCTCACAGCGGCCTAATAAGAGGAGGCCCACTGCAAAGCCCAACCTGCTGCAACCCACGGCGGCCCTGTGGAGTGTATGAGTTTTGAGAGTGGATTGAGAGATTGTGTGCACGTGTGTGAGAGAGTGAGCTGAGAGACTGTGCAAGGGAGAGAGTTTGTATGTTCAGAGAGACAGCATGTGACAGCCTCTGTGTGTGTTCGAGAGACACATTGTGAGACTGGGAGCCTGTCTGTTTGTATGAGACAGCATGTGAGAGTGAGAGCCTGTGTGTGTGAGAGAGTGAGATAGTATGTGAGATGAGAGACTGTGTGTGTTTGAGAGAGAGAGACAGTGTGTGACATTGAGAGCCTGAATGTGTGTTTGAGGGAGGCAGGGAAGAAGATAGCTGGAGAGAGAAGAAACAACAACAACAACAAAAAAAGACCCTGTAAAATGAATTGACAAAAAAAAACCAAGAAAGGCAACATGGAAAATAAAAAGCCTGTGATCAACCGATCAGAAAACTAAGATCAGACAGCAAAGGTAAAAAAAAATAAATAATAATTTTAATTTTTAGTGATTGGCATATGTTATCTTTTGGAATGTGCAAGAGTAGCACTTAAGCTGATCTCGTGATGCACGAGATCAGCATGGAGGACCTGGAAGCCCGCACATTTTTAATACCGCAGGGCCTACACAGAGGAGGCAGCAGAATGGACTTCAGTGTCAGAAGCAGCAATCAGCACCTCCCCAATAGTCATGTGGCAGCAGTGACAGCGGCAGCAGAGGAACGAGAGTGGCTCCGAGGCTGCTGGCAAAAGAAAGAGAGGAGGTCTGCTTTCAGTGTGTGCATGAGTATTATGGGAGTCTGCCAGGGTTTTTTTGTGTGTGTGTGTGTGTGTGTGTGTGTGTGTGAGATCGAGAATGAATTGGTGCCTGCCTGGAGGTGTGTGTGTGTGTGTGTGTGTGAGAATGAATATTTGCATGCCTGGGTGGGTGGATGGTGTGAGAATGAATGGGAGCCTGCCTGGGGGTCTGTGTGTGTGTGAGAATTAATGTTTGCATGCCTGTGTGGGTGGGGCAGTGGTGTGAGAATGAATGGGAGCCTGCCTGGGGGTCTGTGTGTGTGAATGAATGGGAGCTTTCCTGGATGTGTATGTCAGGGAGCCATGAGAGTAAGAGCGTGCGTGTGTGTGTGTGAGATAATCTGGGGGAGTAAAAGCTTGTGTGTGGGAGATGGAGGGAGAGAGAGGGTCTTAGAATTTGTGCATGAGAATGTGTCTGTGAGAGAGAGGTTGTGGGTGTGTAACTGTGTATAAGAGCATGTATGTGATAGTGTATGTGTGGGAGAGAGAGGATAAAGTTTGTTTGCCCTCCTAACCCTCGACAATCTGAGGGTGACTGGAAATCAAGAGTTCTCAGGTATGGACAGCAGGGCTTTTTAAAGGTGAACCGGTAGATATAGTATACTTGGATTTTCAGAAGGCGTTTGACAAAGTTCCTCATGAGAGGCTTCTAGGAAAAGTAAAAAGTCATGGGATAGGTGGCGATGTCCTTTCGTGGATTACAAACTGGCTAAAAGACAGGAAACAGAGAGTAGGATTAAATGGGCAATTTTCTCAGTGGAAGGGAGTGGACAGTGGAGTGCCTCAGGGATCTGTATTGGGACCCTTACTTTTCAATATATTTATAAATGATGTGGAAAGAATTATGACAAGTGAGATAATCAAATTTGCAGATGATACAAAATTGTTCAGAGTAGTTAAATCACAAGCAGATTGTGATAAATTGCAGGAAGACCTTGTGAGACTGGAAAATTGGGCATCAAAATGGCAGATGAAATTTAATATGGTTAAGGGCAAGGTGATGCATATAGGGAAAAATAACCCATGCTATAATTACACAATGTTAGGTTCCATATTAGGTGCTATAACCCAAGAAAGAGATCTAGGCGTCATAGTGGATAACACATTGAAATCGTCGGTTCAGTGTGCTGCGGCAGTCAAAAAAACAAATGGAATGTTGGGAATTATTAGAAAGGGAATGGTATATAAAACGGAAAATGTCATAATGCCTTTGTATCACTCCATGGTGAGACCGCACCTTGAATACTGTGTACAATTCTGGTCGCCGCATCTCAAAAAAGATATAATTGCGATGGAGAAGGTACAGAGAAGTGCTACCAAAATGATAAGGGGAATGGAACAGCTCCCCTATGAGGATAGACTAAAGTGGTTAGGACTTTTCGGCTTGGAGAGGAGCCGGCTGAGGGGGGATATGATAGAGATGTTTAAAATTATGAGAGGTCTAGAACGGGTAGATGTGAATCGGTTATTTACTCTTTCGGATAATAGAAAGACTAGGGGGCACTCCATGAAGTTAGCATGGGGCACATTTAAAACTAATCAGAGAAAGTTCTTTTTTACTCAACGCACAATTAAACTCTGGAATTTGTTGCCAGAGGATGTGGTTAGTGCAGTTAGTATAGCTATGTTTAAAAAAGGATTGGATAAGTTCTTGGAGGAGAAGTCCATTACCTGCTATTAAGTTCATTTAGAGAATAGCCACTGCCATTAGCAATGGTAACATGGAATAGACTTAGTGTTTGGGTACTTGCCAGGTTCTTATGGCCTGGACTGGCCACTGTTGGAAACAGGATGCTGGGCTTGATGGACCCTTGGTCTGACCCAGTATGGCATTTTCTTATGTTCTTATGTTCTTATTCTGCTAGCGTGTAGTGTCTGTGTAGGGATCTATAGAAATCGGGTTTGTTTGTTTCCCTGGTAGGTGATATATTGGTATTCTGGGACCCAGTGTAATAATTACCTGTGTTTTGAGTCCTTGGTGTTATTACTGTTATGTTACGATGGGATTGCAGTATAGATTTTGAGTGTCTATTTTTGTGGGGTTTTGTGTTAGTTTACAATGTGCCTGGCAGTGGAAGGTGTTTGTGCTGTTACTGTGAGGTGACACCAGAATTTGAAAATATCTTTTTGTCTGATGAGCTGTAAGGGAAACATCCAAGCTCCATTGTTGGGGGAATTTCTGTGGATGCCCAGAGTTAGAGAACTGGAGGTGCAGGATTTATATTGACATTCTGTCCCTTCCTATATATTCCAGACTTCACTCTCATAGCCATATAGAATTAGTTGAATGAGGCTATCAAATAATTTTAATAACAGTTATACTAGAAGTGTGAAACTGACCAGCTTTTAAAAATTATGCAGAAGACCCTTGGGACTTTCTTATAGCCAGTTTTAAAGGAGGGGGCCATGCTATGGAGGTGTGTGTGATATGAGGAAATGTAATTTTGGCTTGCACCCCCCCCCCCCTCCCAAAATTATTCTTTCCAGAGACGCCACTGATTTTCTGTGACCTTAAGCATTAGTACAAGAAGGATTTGGGGGGGGGGGGGGGAGCGCTGGAGAGGTGTATAAATGCATTGGCCCTGGATGCCGGAGACCCTCGGTATGCTACTGGGCCGCCGGTGAAACCTAACCCACCAGCGGCCGAAGAAGGAGAGAGGCCACAGATGGAAAGGAAGCCAACCCACCGGCGCTTCAATGGCTTAAAATGAGAGGCCGGTGTTCCCGTGGGTGTGCGTGCCCCGGGCACAACTTTAGCAGTGGGCGCACACAGCTTCCGCTCCCTCCCCCTCCCCCCCACAAGCAGGAAGGCTGGAGGGCCATGGTGGAGCTCATCCCACCACAGCCCAAAGAGAATAGGAGTCCCCTGGGGCTGTGATAGAGCTCATCTCATCACGGCCCGATGAAAACAGGAGGCCATGTGTGCGAGCGAGTGACAGCCTGTATGTATCTATGAGAGTCTGTGTGTGTGTCTGTGTGAGAGGATGTATGCCTGTGAATGAGCCTGTGTGCCTGTGTATGTTTGTATGCCTGTGAGAACCTGTGTGTGAATATAGGCTCTCACAGGTACGCACACACACGCATAATGTACCTGTGAGGGAGAGGGAGCCTGTGTATGTGAGAGAGAGAGAGAGGGAGTGTGTGGGAGAGAATGAATGTGTTATTGTGTGAGTGTGGGAGAGAGACGATAACATTTTTTGTGGCACTACCTCCCCCAATCCACGATGATATTAGGGTGACTGAAAATCAAAAGATCCCAGTAATGGAGAGCAGGAGATTTTTTAATCCTTATTAGTTTTAATTTCGGGGTGTAATTTGATGTTTCTACGCTTTTGAAATATGTCATTTTTTTCGGGGACTAGAACATTTTTAAGTTATTGGAATTTTTATTCATTACTAGGGCCTTATGAAATATGTGCAGTGTTGCCTTTTCATATTTAAGACTGTTAGGGTTGTTTTGGTATGGGAGGTTTATTATATTGTAATGGTAATTCTGTTTATTCATGGCTTTCTGAGGGCTGAGCTCACACTTCTAATTCCATAGGAGTTGCAGGTGTCTTTTTTGCAGAGTTTTCTGGTTGGCACCACAGCAGTGCATGTAAATATAATATGAATGTTGTAAGTGATATATTTGCCTCACAAGACTGTACTTTTGAATGTTGTTTGTCATGTAAACTTTGTTACAAATGCATTATTTAATTGCGTGTGTCTGTAAAAGGTGTGGAGTGTAACTGTGTGTGTGTGTGTGTGTGTGTGTGGGCGGGGGGGGGGGGGGGGGGGGGCGTGAGTGCAAGTCTATCATTTTTACCTAGGGTACCTAATACTCTTCCCTATCCAAGGTTTTCGGGAGTAGATGTGGGCGTGTCAGTTTTTAAAGATACAGATTGCAGGAGGGAGCTGGGCTCTATTTGAGGGGTCCTGGATAGGGAAAGAGACTGAATGAATGGGGGTGGGGGCAGCACAGTAATTGTTCACACAGGGCAGCAGAAAAGCTAGCACCGGCCCTGCTGCCCATGGAACAAGTAGAGCACAGGCAGCAATAGGGCAAGCTCCCCCCACCACACACACACACACACACACACACTCTACCTCACAGGACAAGTACAGAACACGCAGCAAACGTGCGAGCTCCCCCCCCCCCCCCCACAGAAGCAGCAGCTGTGCGAACATCCCTCACACACACACACTGCCCCACCACAGGACAGCAGAAGTGCGAACTTCCCTCACACACACTGCCCCACCACAGGACAGCAGCAGTTCGAACTTCCCTCACACACACACACTGCCCCACCACAAGACTGCAGCAGTGCGAACTTCCCTCACACACATACTGTCCCACCACAGGACAGCAGCAATGCGAACTTCCCTCACACACACACACAGCCCCACCACAGGACTGCAGCAGTGCAAACTTCCCTCTCACACTCACACTGCCCCACCACAGGACTGCAGCAGTGAGAACTTCCCTCACACACACACACTGCCCTACCACAGGACTGCAGCAGTGAGAACTTCCCTCACACACACACACTGCCCCACCACAGGACTGCAGCAGTGAGAACTTCCCTCACACACACACACTGCCCTACCACAGGACTGCAGCAGTGAGAACTTCCCTCACACATACACACTGCCCCACCACAGGACTGCAGTAGTGCGAACTTCCCTCACACACACACATTGCCCCACCACAGGACTGCAGCAGTGCGAACTTCCCTCAGCTACCCTGAGGGCTTACTGTGTCCCAAAACCGCTGTAGAAGAATTATGTTTAAAAACGAGTTTATTTTCCCTGCCCATGTAATCCTTGGCCTGTGCTTAACTCTTGGTAGTCTTAGTGATATGGACCAGCGCTCTTCATGCATCTTTCTGGTACTTCCCACAGCTGTGAAACAGGGCCTCTGTATCCCTTCTCAGGTTTAACTGCAATCCACCGCATCACCTCAGGCCTCAGCTGCATCCACTGGGACACATTCCCCAGTAAATGCCTTTCTGGAAAACATTAACTCTTAAAATAATACGAGTGTCTGGATCTCGTTTTCCTGGACTGATAAAAGCATTGGTATAGGCTGGTGTTTACAAGTGCAACAATTATCAGTGGAAAAGACACTGCATAACAGGCGCTCTCCTGCGGCATAAACCTTACCTCCAGGCATGAGACTCGAAGCCTGCACAGGCTGCCCTGCACCGCATACATGGTGCACCTTGTCCTAGCTGCTGCTGCTGCTGGCTGACAGACATCTGGAAAAGACACAAGAGTTTTCCGTTTAAAACAGCTTGGACTGAAATGTTCATTTTTTTTTTTTTGGCATTCTGTATCCTTTCAAAGAACTGTGGCAGTACTGAAAGAGGCGCACATAACTCCAGAGGTCCGGCAGCTCAGGGCCTGCTGCGGTCTACAGAAACCCCAGTCACCGGTGAGGGACCAGCAGGCTACAAGCTTCCGGTCATTCTGACTACCCTGGCTGCTTGTCACGGTTGCATAAATGTCTAATTATGCAGTAATCTGTCTGCATAGAATTAAAGAGAACAGAAGAGGAGTTAATATTATTATTATAAGGCATCAGAGTGCTGATTCTATCACAGTTTAGTTCTAGGACTTGAAGGCTGCGTGTTTGCTGATAGACCAGCCCAGGTAGGCATATGCTAATATCCCTGCCAGCCTCTGGCACATCTCACCTGAGCAGGAAGCCACTCTGCCACTGGTCTGTTTCTTGGACGGCACAGAATGGTGACAGTGGGTATCCTGAAATAGCTTAAAGAGTATGCACTAGTCCACCCAACAATAAATCTGTTCTCCGGCTTCAGTTTCATGGCAGCTCCACCCATGGTTTCTAAAAACTCACATATTGTTTTGTGAAAATAAGTGGTGTTTTATTTCCCATTGTAATTGGCCGGGGTGGTTTATTTTCACCTTTCCTCACCCACATGAGGAGTTCGGCGCCCTGTCAGCCCCCTCCTACCTCACAGGAGGGCCAGCTGAGCAGTGTAAAGGCACAGGATGGGGCATGGGTTGTGCCTGGAAGCTATGTGTCCTGGCCCATGGGCTGGCAGCCATCCCCTGAGAGACTCGGCAGACACTGTGCTGTTTTCCAGGCTTCTGGTGTTAGCGACTGTGGACTGGTCTCCATCTCCGTGGTAAAAGGGCAGATGAGCCATAGAGCAGAAAAAAAAAAATGACAAACTCGTTTGTTACTAGTCTGTGTCACTTGGGAGCAGACCTGAGTGCTGCCACAACTCCGTTGGGAACCAGGACTGGACCAGATGTAGTGGGCCACGAGTCAGAAAACCAAGACTGGGACAGCATTAAAGATGGTGATCCTGAATGAGACCTGCAGACAGCTCCTCGGCTACAGGTGACAGTGTCATCACAAAAAAAAATCAGACTTAAAAACACCGGTACAAGAAAAGACTGAAGCCATCAGACATCTTCTCCAGAAAATTTTGCCTTCTGGTTCGAGCAACGTTAACATGTGTGACTGTTTTGGCTTCCTCTGGTTCTGTACATATCCAAACCCACTGGTAAATATTTCATTTGAAATAAAGGTGGCAGTGGTTGATTACACATGCTTCTTCCATTGCCAGCCTGCACTATGGCTACAATGTTCCCCTCAGGCCTTCCATGTACCTTGAACCACATCTGCCACAGCCAGCCAAGAGATCACTGGTTTTAAAAATAAACCGGGCAAGATGAAAACCAAGGTTAAGGACCTGTTCCAGACAAACTGCAGCAGCTGCTCCCTGTTGGCACCTGCCCATCACAGAGCGGTCACCTCTTTCTAGCACATCTCTACACATGAGCAGTGACAGTACACTGCCCACCGCCCTACCTGTCCGTATGAGCTTTCTAGCACACCTCCACACATGGTGCTCCAATCACACAGCGCACAACCCTACCTGCCATTGTGTGTCCTTTCTAGCACATCTCTGTACATTGTGTACTTCTGTAAATCATGCTATAGTCGAACGTGTCACGGTGTGCACGTGCTCAAGTCTCTATCACACCTCTATATACGGTGTACTGATGTAAATGATGCTGTCATGCAGCCAAATACGTCAGTATGTGCACACTTTCTATCACACCTCTACACAGTGTTCTGGAGTAAACAGTGTTACAGTCAATAACTGTACATCGGTGCTGGACAAAATGGTAGAAGCCATTCTGAAAAACAAAATCACTGACCATATAGATAAATATAGCTTAATGGGGAAGAATCAACATCGGTAAGGCAAGATTTTCTTTTGCTAAAAAAGAAAAATGTTGATTTTTTTTTTTGAAGATGTAAAATATGTAGATAAGGGTGAGCCAGTTGATATAGAGTATTTGGATTTTCATTCGACAAAAAGTCATCCATGAGAGACTCCTTAGGAAATTACAAAGTCATGGGATCGGATGCAGTGTCTAATTGTGGATTGGTAACTGGATAAAACCAGAAAACAGAAAGTAGGACTAAATGGTCAATTTTTTAAATTGAGAACAAATGATCTGGAAAAGGGAACAATGAGTGAGGTGATCAAATTTACTGATAACACAAATTATTTAAAATTGTTAAAACAGCTGCAGATTGCCAGGTATTGTGGAAGGACCCTTGTGAGGTTAGGCAACTGAATAACAGATGAATTTTAATGTGGAAAAGTGCAAAATGATACACATAGGGAAAAGTATTCTAACTATAGGTACGCAATGCTGGATTCTCTACTGGAAGCCTCCTATTGCCTCTATCGATCCACTTGAGTATTGTGTGCAATTCTGGTCACCCCCATCTCAAGATAAACATAATGGAACTAGAAAAAGTGCAGAGGAGGAAGACAAAACATGATACAGGGGATGGAGCATCTCTCCTATGATGAGAAGCTATGCAGGCCAGGGCTCTTCAGCTTGGAAAAGAGACGGCTGAGAGGAGAAATGATAGTTTATAAAATCATGAGTGGGGTGGGACGGATAAATAAAGGCCGATTATTTATCCTTTCAAAAAAGATACAAAGAAGGGGTCACGCCATGAAACTAACAACCAGCAGATTTACAACAGACCGTAGAAAGTACTCTCACACAGTGAGTATCAAGCTGTAGAATCTGTTGCCAGAGGACATGGTCAAGGCGTCTAGTAGAGTGGGGTTTAAAAGAGATTTGGACAGGTACCTTGAGGAAAAGTTCATAACGTATTAGTCAGGTAGACTAAAGAAAGCTATTGCTATCCCTAGAAGTTCGTAACAGGAACAGATCGACTTTATGGGATCTGCTGGGTACTTGCGATCTGGATTGGCCCCTGTTGAAGACAGGATGCTGGGCTCGATGGACCTTGGTCTGACGCACCATGGCACTTCTTCTGTTCATGTCAGTTTCTGCACTTTCTAGCACCCTTCTGCACATGGTGCACTGGGGTAAATGGTGCTATAGTCGGATATTTTTCTCATCATTGAATATTGCAAATCAGATTTCTTACCATAAATGTCCCCTGTCTCACCACTGGGGGAAACTCTAAGGTGAGGCATGTCCCCGCTGGGACTCAGCCAACAGGACAGCGCCTCCTAGTGCTCAAGCAGTGGAAATTCTGAGCTTTCCCCTGCTGCCATGCTGATCTCTCAGCACCACTGGGCATATACACTACATATTTTGGAGGAGGAGAGAAGCAGCTATTTAAGACATCAACTCCAGCAAAAACAATATTGGGATGCCAGTGCAGATGCTTTGGAATGTGGTTAGACTCTGGGTATGTATGGAACACAGTTTAAAGAGCCAGCTGTGCCCTCAAAGAAAAGTGATTTGTTTACATGCTGTGAAACTGCTCAAATGGGCAGAAGGAAGCGATCTACAGCCTGACAGTCAGTAAATCAGCTTCCTTCAGCAGTATTAAGGGAACGAGTTAGAACGTGGCATATATTTTACCGCAGGATCAAACAACGTCTTGTATGTTGGAATGAAACAGAGGCGTTGAACTATACCAGGAAACTATTTCCCCGCTGCTGCCAACTTTCAACCACCTACAAAATGAAAAGAAGTCTAACAGAATCCGAGCCTCCGCGAATCTCTCCACCGCCCAAAACATTCTTGGCCAAGGTCCTTTCCATTGCCTGCAATGTGTGACCCTCTGATAACAGAAGTGGCTTTTCACAATAGGAGGAGCTCATGACCCTAGTGATACCCTGGAAAACAAAGCAAGGAATAATAAAACTTGACTGGCAACATGTCAGGGTTTGGGCAAGGAAGCAGGAAAGTGCATGAGGTTTAACTCAGATCAGCAGTGTTTTCAGCAGACCTCGGAGATTTTGTAAAGGTTCATGAGTTTGTTGCTCAATAGCATTAGCAAAACGATTGTAATTTCAGCACCTGATCTTTATGCCAACAAGTACACTGACAGGTTCTGTATCCCTGTTTTCCTCCCTTGAGCCCTCCAGTGCTAGTGGTGACAGGCTCTGTAACCCTGCGCTGTCCCCCGAGCTCTCCAGTCCTAGAAGTGACAGGCTCTGTATCCCTGTGTCCATCCCCTGGCCTAAGCCATCCAATCTTAGAGGTGACAGGCTGTGTAACCCAGCACCCATCCCCTTAGCTCTCCAGTCCTAGATATGACAGGCTGTGTCCTTGCACCCCCCCCTCCCCCACCAAGTTCTCTAGTCAGGTGACAGGTTTTGTATCCCTGCTTGTCCCCTGAGCCCTCCCCAGTCCTAGAAGCAACAGGCTTTGTATTCAGATGCCTGCCCGATTCCTACAGCCAAGCTTTCTCTTATCTTTATTTTGATAAGACGGAAATAGAATGGAGAACTTGCTACCTGTTAACCTAAAACAAAAATCAAGTTCAGCCCATCATTCTCTTAAATTGCTATGTTTACAATGTATGCCACTATACATATGTAGGCAGGGCTCGTTTTCACACACCTTTTCCCCTCCACCTGCTTATTTTGACCCGTGGGCCCTGAAAAATACAAGCATCCTGCATGTGAGTACCGTCACTTTTTTTTCCAGATGAAAAGCACTGCAAGTTTATTTGTTGGAAATAGATTTATTAAACTGTCGGATTTTCTTTACTAATGACACAGATGGATATAATCTCCTATTCTACAATCCTAAAAATCGTCATCATTTCGGTATTTCATAATTCATTGAAATGCAAAAGTTATATCTTCCTCAACCATTTGAGAAGGATTTCATAGCTTATCTGTTGTTACTCTTTTTCAAAACTAGTTATTTTAGGATCAAAAGGGGTCATTTTTCCAGAGGTGTAAACAGTAGAGTTTTAGGAACCTTTTAGCCTTGGAGAAAGCTGCATTTTTCTTTTGACTCCCAGTGACCTTTTATTGGGCCCGTGTAAGAATAATTAAAAGATGAGGCTACTCATGAGCTTCGGAGAGACCACAATGATCCCCCTTCTTAGGATGGCTGGTTACGCTGAAGACAGGATCAGCGTGGGGCTGAACGTCTGTGCTACCCGGGGGGGGGGGGGGGAGTGGCTCAGATCGGAAGTTCCACCACTCTTTTTTTTTTTCAGACTTAACAGGCAGAAGAAGAAGCAGGGGAGCTCTGCTCCAGCTCCTCCCCTCCAGGCAGCCTGCCGGGAAGAAGAGGGGAGCAGGCAGAAAAGAGAACAGCCACTCTGCTCCCTAACCCAGCCCCTGCACCTCTTTGTTATCCCCTTTCCTCTCCGGTTGGGAATGGATAGGGAGGGGGTGATCCTGAGGCAGACCCTGCAGAGCGAAGATCAGACAAAAAAAAAAAAGGGAAATAGCACGTTTGAAACATGCGAGAAGCAGTGCAAATTGTCAAGGCTTCAACCCTACTACTGCTCACAAGTTTAATTCAACCCTTTTTTTGGTGTGTGTGTCTGTTATCTAGGGCTTAGTTTCTGGTGGAATGACCCAGAACAGCGTTCTGCTACGTTTTTACTGGGACCCACGGAAGCAGAATAGAGCTGGAAGTGTAAATCAGTTTTGGCTCCCTCGCAGAAACAGAGCAGAGCCAGTAGGGGTCATGGATCATTTCCGACCCCCTCCTAGCCACTGGAGCAGAGAGAGTATTGGAACTGCAGCCACAGGGCCTTGATATTTTGTGCTGTATCCCAGCACTGATTGAGGAGGCTGGGAGGGAGGACAGCCGAGGTCGAAGACACACAGGGTGAATGCCTGTCAGTTCCACTGCCTCTGCCGCTACTGGTGTGCTGGTTGACTGGCCCCACTGCGGCTTATCATGCGGACTTCCTGAGCACCGGTGGGGGCTGGGGATGGAGGATCACTGGGTTAAGGAGAAAGAGGAAGCGTTGTGTTCGTGTATGTGTTTGGGGAGTTCAAACCCCTCTTGCACAGATCACACCTGGCTCTGCTCCACCTCCGCTCCACCCCCCCCCCCCCCCCCCCCCCCCGTTACACAGCTCCACTTCTGTAATTTCCTCAAATGAAACCCTGGTGCTACCTCATCTTTTGGAGAATCCTTGTGTCAAAGCTGACAGAGATTCCTGAGCGGAGGAAACAGAAAAGCACCACCACATTAAGTACCCAAAAGCCATACGTCACACTATTTTGAAAGACATCTACCACAGCCACAAGGTGGCAAAACCCCTTTGAGCAAATTGAGGCCTGTGAGCATGCTCCTATCTGCAGGGGAATAGGGAAGATGATTCTAGTCCATCTAATTGGGTTGGATAATGACTACTGAAAGCAATTATTCCTTGCATATGCGCTATCTTAATCATATGTAGATATAAAACATAGTAACATAGAAATGACTGCAGACAAGGACCAAATGGTCCATCTAGTCTGCCCAGCAAGCTTCCTATGGTAGCATCTGCTGCACTGTGCAGGTTACCCTCATGTTTCTCTTAGGGGTAGCAACAACTGCTGCTCCATGCAGTTACCCCAAGCCTTATGATAACCCATAAAAAATCTACGGCTAGCCACATTTTTACTGAGTGAAGAGCCTTTGTGAAAATTCAGATAGTGCTGCTTACTGTCCTTTGCATATAGACTTGGCCTTAAAAGCGGTCCTATGCTTTTTCTCTTATGTCTGCATATCGTACCCCAGACCATAAAAGTCAGGGTCCTTAATGGTTTTTGTCTGAATCCAATTCCTCTTCCACGCCCCCCGCTACTGTCAATGTGGAGACCAATGTTGCAGTTGCGTCAAAAGCAACAGGACTTATTGGTTAAGGTAGTAATCCCATGCCTTCTGTCAAGGGTTGTAACTGCTACTCCCTGCAGGCTACCCCGATGCTTAGTTCCCCAAGCCATAAATGCATCAAGGCTTATTGATTGAGGGTAGTAACCGCCACTCTAGCAAGTTACCCCATGCACCCTTTTCTTCATTCCCATCTTCTAGCCTTTAGGGATCCACAGTGTTTATCCCATGTCACTTTAAATTCTTTCACTGTTTTCTTCTTCACCACCTCCTCCGGAAGGGCACTCCAGGCATCCACCACCCTCTCCATGAAGAAATATTTCCTGACGTTGGTTATGAGTCTTCCTCCCTAGAGTTTCATTTCGTTACCTCTAGTTCTACTGATTTCTTTCAAAGGGAAAAGGTTTGAAGTTCATGCATCATTTAAAACCTTTCTCTCCCCCCAGGCAGTCCCTGCGCCGACAGCGCGGCTCATTCAGCAGCAAGGCAGATAAAAAACAGCTGCCCACATTTAAAAAAACGCGCCGAGAACGCCGCGATCGGAAGCCCCGCCCGCCCTCCAATAGGAGCCAGCCCAGAGGGGATTTAAAAAGTCTTCAGCCAGGCGCCGCGCGCCGTGCGTCGCGCGCCGAAGGAGCGCGACAAAGGGGCCTGCCCCTTTGTCTCGCCCCTTCGTAGAGCTCCGAGGAGGCTCGAGCCATACCCGCGGAACAACCTAAACCCCCAAACCTCCAACATAGGCAACAGCCAGCAAAGTTATGGAACAAACCGTTTCAGCAGTATGGAATACAAGTCTACCTCTCCAACAACTCTCCAGCCACCTCTGAGACCCCATGCAAAGGGCATCACCCCCTACCCTCCCGAAGCGCACAACGCTCAGCCCTCCTATCCAGACAGACTCAAACAGCTCGCTCAAACATCCAGCTCTTCAGCAGACAGACCCATGCTTCACTCTCAAGTTGACCTAAGCTCTTATATCATTCCTCCCACTGTCAGACTAGCCTTCCACCACGACCCACTTCCTTCCTAGAGAAGTCAACATGCAAATCTTCCCTATTCCTATCATATACCACCGCCACCTCCATCACACAAAAGCCTTCCAACAACCATCAAGACACACTAACAGATCTCTCATTCCAATCATGACGTCTCCGCTCACGCAGATGCTAGGTCTCACCATGTTCTCACTTACCCTTCTCAACGCACAATCGCTAACAAAGAAAACACACGTCCTCAATGACTTCCTCTCAGACTCAAAGCCAGATATCTGTGCCATCACAGAAACCTGGCTAAAAAGCTCAGACACAGCCCTAATAAACCAGTTACCGACTCACCTCTACGACATCATCTCGATCCCCAGGAAAAAGAAACGAGGAGGTGGTATTCTTCTAGCCTCCAAAAGGAATTTAAACTTAATTCACTTCCAATCAAAATCATCACACCTACAAAACTCGAATTAGGACTTTTCAAATCTAAACTCCTACAAATTCTTCTAATATATGCTCCGCCAGGACTTCTGGACTCAGATATTTCCCCCCTAATAGAAACAATAGCCAAATACATCAATATGGACTCGCCAGCCATAATAATGGGGGACTTCAACCTCCATGTAGACGCCTCTCCCCTCACCCCTAACTGTGAAGCACTCCTTTCCACCCTGGGTGCAATGGGCTTTAAACAAATCATAGAAAAACCAACCCATAAAGCAGGACACACTCTGGACCTCATCTTCATCAATTCTAATATATCTTATAAAAATGATCCTATCTGTACCACAATTCCCTGGTCAGACCATTCAATAATTACAACCACACTCATGACTCAAGAAAGCCCTAAACCTCCTCAACCACCTTCCACCATCCAATTTAGGAAAACCTGCACTTCTGACACACTCAGTGATCAACTCACCAAAGAACTCCCCAACCTGGACACCACGAGCCCAGATGCAGCCTTCCTCTCTTGGCACAATATCACCGAGGCAATAGCAAATAAATTATGTCCTAAAACGGTGAAAATAATCAACTCAATACAGAAGAAGAAACAACCCTGGTTCTCCCCAGAACTCAAGCAGATGAAACAAATCCTCAGACACAAAGAATACGAATGGCGTAAGATCCCCAACTCCACTAATTTAGCTGATTACAAACGCACCCTCCACAACTACAGGATCACCATCTTAAAGACAAAAAGAGACTTCTATGCCCACAGAATACACGACCTTCAATTTGATGCCAGGACCCTATTCTCTTACGTCTCCCAACTCACAAAATCCCCATCACCCACCATTCCAGACGACCAAGCACAAACCAAAGCAGACGAATTAGCACTCTACTTTCAGAAAAAAACTGCAGACACATTAGCACGCCTACCGAACAATGCAACTCCACCCTCCATAATTTTCAATTCCAGGACTTATATTGGGGCCATCCTTGATTCCTTTGAACCTACAACACCACTGGAAATCGAATCTATACTTAAGAAACTAAAACCATCAAACCACCCAACAGATCACATTCCAACTAAACTACTGCTTCTCATCCCGAATACTATTTCCAGAGCATTGGCCAACATTATAAATTGCTCACTCTCCCAAGGAATCTACCCGGACAGGCTGAAAACCGCATCCCTCAAACCTCTCCTGAAGAAACCTAACCTCGACACAAGTGAACCTTCTAACTTCCGCCCCATATCCAACCTCCCTTTTTTAGCAAAAATCATGGAGAAAGTTGTTAATACACAACTTTCCGTATACCTGGAAGAGCACAATATCTTTCACCCATCCCAATATGGCTTTCGTAAAGCAGCGAGTACAGAAACCCTTCTTATCTCCCTTGCCGACCACATCCTCATGGGCCTAGACAAAGGTCAATCTTTTATCCTAGTCCTTCTGGACATTTCATCCGCATTTGACACCGTGAACCACTCCATCCTACTAAATCGCCTAGCAGAAATCGGATTAACAGGATCTGCACACAGCTGGTTTAACTCCTTTCTAAGTAACAGAAGCTTCAAAGTAAAAATCAATAACAACGAATCCCCAGATGTCAAATCAACATTAGGAGTACCACAAGGCTCTTCCTTATCACCCACACTATTCAATATATACCTCCTGCCCCTCTGTCAACTGCTCACGGACCTAAAATTAAAATTCTATCTATATGCAGATGACGTACAGATTCTGATTCCCATTACAGAATCTCTCCCTAAATCTCTCGCCTTTTGGGAAATCTGCCTCAAATCTATAAACAGTCTGCTCACCAACTTGAATCTAGTTCTGAACGCAAATAAGACTGAACTCCTAATCATCTCCTCGGACCACTCGGCCGTAATCAATCCACCAGCAGGCAACACCCAGATCACGCAAGTAAGGGACCTTGGAGTAATCATTGATAACCGTCTGAATCTTAAGAAAGCCATCAATAACACTACCAAGGACTGCTTTTATAAATTACAAGTCATGAAAAGGCTCAAACCCCTCCTCCACTTCCAAGATTTCAGGACAGTGCTCCAAGTCACACTCTTTTCCAAAACAGATTACTGTAACTCTCTTCTCCTCGGGCTCCCTACTTCATCTATCAAACCACTACAGATGCTCCAAAATGCTGCGGCAAGAATCCTGACTAATACCAACAGAGGAACACACATCACCCCCATACTACAGAACCTGCACTGGCTGCCAATCAAATATAGAATATTACACAAGGCTATCACTATAATTCACAAAGTCATTCACAACCAACAACAACTAGACCTCCAGATTCCCCTCAAATTATACACATCAGACAGACCGATTCGAGAAGCATATAAAGGCACCCTGCAACCCCCTACAACGAAATCTACCCGCCTATCATCTACCAAAGAACGAACCTTCTCTACAGCTGGCCCAGCCATCTGGAACAAGATGCCCACAGAACTCAGATTAGAACCATGCCCGTCTACCTTCCGCAAAAAACTTAAGACATGGCTCTTCATCCAGGCCTTCACTTAACCAACAGTTCCAGCAATTCCTCACTAATTCAGACACTGACTCCTAGCTAAACTCTATGACAAGTGTAGCCTATACACTTACGCCTCTTCTCATCATATTATTGTATCATCTAATTATCTAATTTGTTCAGTTATGCCTTCTATCGCTCCGGCTACCCTAGCCATCCAGGTTAATACCCCCTGTTATATGTAACTTTCATTTCTTGTTATATGATTGACTTTGTTATTCCCCTCATGTTATTTGTAAACCGATCTGATATGAATTTCTTTCATGAAGGTCGGTATATAAAAATGTTAAATAAATAAATAAATAAATAAATATCTGAAGGTCTGTATCCTATCTCCCCTGTGCCTCCTCTCTTCCAGGATAGATCCTTCAGCCTCTCCTCATATGTCTTCTGATACTGACCCCACACCATTTTGGTCACCTTCTCTGGGACAGCCTCCATCCTGTCTCTATCCTTTTTGAGAGATGGGTTCCAGAGTAATTTTTAATCTTTAAAAATTAATTATATGTGCAGATCCCACTGAAACATTTTACTTCATGTATTGACTGCATTTTGACTCAAAGGGCTTTATGAACTGGAAAAGCCCAAACTGGCATATTATCCTGTCCTGAAAACAAGGTCACAAAATGCAGCACAATAAAAACTTGGAACTGGGTCCATAGTACTTACTGTAGTAGAAATGCGAGGGGAAACCCCTTTTTAAAGATGTGCTTAGATCATTTTATGGCTATGGACAGTAGGGGGCAATATATTAAGGTCACTCTTCACCTGCACAAAACACACCAACACCAGGATAAGAGGACCTGAGGGTGCCTCTTATTCACCATGGGGTAGATTTTCAAAGAGGTACGCGTATACGATACGCGTGTACCCCCGAAAACCTACCCCAAACCCCCCCTGCGCGTGCCGAGCCTATTTTGCATAGGCTTGGTGGCGCACACAAGCCCCGGGACACGCGTAAGTCCCGGGGCTTGGCGCCGGCCCGGGGACGTGGTCAAGGCCTCCGGACCAGCCCCCGGGTCGGGTGATGGTGCACCAGCAGCCTGCTGGCGCGCGCAGATTTATGTCTGCTTTCAGCAGGCATAAATCTGCCAACAAAAGGTAGGGGGGGTTTAGATAGGGCCGGGGGGGGGGGGGGTTTAGGTAGGGGAAGGGAGGGGAAGGTGTGGGGGGGGGGGGGAGGGAACAGGCAGCGCGTGCCGGAATCGGCGCGCGCAGGTTGCACAAATGTGCACCCCCTTGCGCGCGCCGACCCCGGATTTTATAAGATACGTGCGGCTACGCGCGTATCTTATAAAATCCAATGTAATTTTGTTCGCGCCTGGTGCGCGAACAAAAGTACGCGCTCGTGCAAAATTATAAAATCTACCCCCATGGTTTCTCTGCTCTTCACTTGAATGATTGTTCCTGATAAAAAAAAAAAAGTCATGATTTGGCTTTGGGGAGGTCTGCAAGCAGCCTTACAGCCGCGCCTGGCCTTTCAGAGCTCAAGATCTGTAATAAAGAAGACTGAAAGACTTTCTTGAGTTAGATCTCCTTTTAAGAACCCAAATACTTATAATTTCAGACGCGACCCAAACATCTGTCTCTGTGAGGAGCAGCCTCTCTGGTTTTTCCCGCCCTGCCAACCAAGACATCAGTAATAATTAAAGACGAAAACTGGTTTACATTTCCATTTTTGAAGCCCCTAATTAATTCCAGACGTGCCAGCAAGTGCTATTGCTCAGATTGGTAAAATGATGATGCCCACAACTCACTTCCAGACTCCTCCACTAAGAGCTGCGTGTCAGGAGGAACCCACTGGGCATGGGGCAGGGGGCTTCTGGCATTCTGCTTCTGGTAAAGGGACCACCCGTACCACCCAAAGACTCTGGATCCTCATGCCAGCATGCCAGAGGCATCGTGCTTGGAAACAAATCTGTTGTGTGGCCTTTGGAAATCTTTTCCATACAGCACAGAAGCCGGTGGCTTTTTTCTTTTTTTGAGAGGTCTGTGGCTTTCCTGTTATGACGCAGAAATAGTGGAAAATATCCAGGAGGACAAAAGGCATTTTTCAGTGAAGCGTAGAGAGCAAACTGCAGCAGGATCACAAGAGCATAAACCCAAGCTGTAAGCTGTGTGCTGAATGAATCCAAGCTGCAGACGTCTCCGCGGAAACCCCTGGAGATGTCCGCAAAGTTTCATGGTTTGCAGGGATAATCTATGGCCATGGCCATGGGATTGCTAGAGCTCCTTCAGGAGTCAGCCCAGTACTTCTCTGGAAAGTATTAACGAGAACGCTGGGGTTGCCATGGCCTGGAGAAGATCCTCCTATTACAAAGATTGTCACAGATCGTTACTACTAATAGAAGAATGTTCTCAGAGAGCACAGTGAGACACCTTCTGCTTAAACCATTCCATCACACTCCTCCAGCAACAGATAATTCCTCAACCCCACTCATTCAGGTTTTGCATTTATCTGAAGAGTGTAAGCCTGAGGGTGCATCTGTCTGAGGCCTCGCCCAGCAGCACTTGGGGATCCCTGAGGAGCAGTCCCAGCACCCTTCACTCATCTCAGAGACAAAGAACATGTTAAAGTGTGAAATACTGCACATGTGACCTGTCTCTCTCTCTCTCTCAATCAGAGGTGGGGAGAGATTATAGGGCTGAGCTCTGGCAGATTAAAAAGTGCACCCCCAGAGTGGGAAGAAGAATGGAGGTTTCCAGACAACACATTACCTTGTCATTTCAATACTTGGCTCTTTTTTTTTTTTTTTGTATATTTTTATTCTAAAAATAAATGTAGCTGCAAACCTCTGGCTGACACAGCCTCGTGCGATTCTGAGGTTTCTCCTTAGGCAGACCACGTGGAAAAATAAGATGAAAACTGCCTAGAATGCACACACAGACAGGTTTTGTAGCTCTGCAGAGACCCGAAATGTCTGCTGCTTCTTGCTGTGCAGTTCTCCTCCCTTCATCCTCCAGCTGTAGAAACAAAGGGCTGATTCAGTCCTGGCTGGCCAGTCTGGCTCCCCTGTATGCAGGGGTTTATGTGCTGGAAAAAGCCAGGCTGGCAGATACACAGAACCCCCTCAGTGCAGGAGGTGTACAATGGGCAGCAAAGTTTGAATCAGACCCAAAATGTGTCTACAGCACTGTCCACGCTGGAGCCCTATCCTCACTTCACAAAGATCAGCTGTTCCAAGAACTGAAGAATTAATTTGTGTTCACACTGCTAAAAAAACATCTTCATATGCGACCTGGAGACCTACACAAGATCTAATCTTCAGCTAAACCAGTTCAGTGGTAAAGTGATCTGCTGAATTGGTTGAAGAAAGCTGCTTTTGAGATATAATGTACAGAGCAGTTATGACCTTATAAATACCTTGTTCTGTATCCGTAATGGTAAATAATGTGCCCCTCCCACTACTGCCCATCTGCTGCCTTCCCTGTTTTTGTCCTGGTGAGACTGACGGGTACCGGAGGTAAAGGTGACTCCGCCCATTAATGGGAATGCCTCCTGTCACACACAGGCTGCTGCCAATGTCTTACACCTTTGCTCTGCTGTTTTATGATGTGGCATGGGAGCAATACTAGCTGTGGCCAGTGGATTGTCCCTAGTACGAAGCATTATGAACAGTTTTCAGCAGATTCTCCATGGCACAGGTGTGCACTGGTCAGCAGTCTGTGGTATGCAGTATCACTAGCTGTGGTCAGGGGATGCAACAGGCATTTGCATTCTCACTGTGACTGCACATCTCAGTGTGAGGAGAGGATGGAAGGACACTCAAGACTGGGGTCTGCTCCTGAGTGGCTCACTGAAGAGACAGGTAATGTTAAATCAGTAGTAGAGAGACTGAGCACGCCCAGCCCATCAGATCCTTGCGGAACATTTCAGACCTTCTCATTTACAAAGAATGGGGTCCTAGCTGACCTGGACTCACCATTTGGGTGCTCTATGGACTGCAAAGGTGCATTCTGCTTAGCATATGCTCATAGGAAGGGAATGGCACTTGCTCTGTTGGTGGATGGATGCTGGTAATCAGTCTCATAAAAGCACTTCCATTGTTTCATACTCCTTTGCTTTTTTACAGTTAATGTTGTAAACAGCACAGTTTTAACTTTTCAGCTTTACAAAGGCAAACCTCTTTCCTAAAATAAATAATGCATTTTCCATAACAGGGTTTTGCTTTGGGGATTTTCACTCATCTGCAATGGAGAAAACTCATCTGCAATGGAGAAAACCCTGTCTCTCTGGTGATATGTACAAATGATTGTGCTACCTGCCAGTGATTTAAGGAAATTATTACACTGTGATCAAAGACCCTGCATCCTTATAAACCCCAGGACACACCGTCCTTTTAAAATCCTCACCATGAGCTCCTGAGGATGGGACGTGCTCTGCCTCTCAGCTCAGAACTGTCCTGCAGTGGTCTGGCACAGTAACTGGATGCTCTTACTTACCTGCACACCTCAACACGCAGCGGGAAGAAAACAGCTACTGCCAGTGTCAACTCTTAATATCTGGCAGTGGCATGTCTGAGCACGAATGCATACATTTCAAGTATGTTTGCAGTGTGTGTCTTTATTGTGAAGATTATGTCTATGTGTATGCAAAGTGAGCATCTATGCATGTTTGCACGCACATGTACTGTGCAGCTGAGGGGAGCTCTGTATATTTGAAGTATGTATGTATGTATGTATGATGTGCACATGAGTATGTGTCTGTGCAAATACATATAATGTATAACTGAGGGGAGCTGTGCACATGTGTATTTCTGAACACATGTAGTGTGCAGCTAAGAGGGGAGCTGGGCACACGTGAAGTTAGATCTCCTTTTAAGAGTATATATGATGCACAAATGTGTGAGTGTGTATGTGTGTAATTGAGGGGATCTGTGCGCATTTTGTGTGCAGCTAAGTGAGGGGAGCTGTAGCTTCTGTATTTACTTCAACTGTTAAAATATACTTTTATTTTGATTATAAAAGATCATGGTTCAGAGGCATCCTACCAAAAGGGTATTTACAATACAGACACTATAGTATTTAAAAAATGAAATCAATCAAATCCAGTCTTGTACAACATGGTAAAACCGGTTGTATCTGCTCCTCTAATAATACTTTCCCTGTGAAGTTTCTTCATTACCTACATAGACACTCTCATACACACACTAGGCATGTTCTGCGTGCTGAACCAGTGCTGCAGGCATGACAGGACAGCGCACAGCTTTACGGAGGTTCCCCTCACATGCACTATAGAGGGGATACACTGGCAGCAAGTTCTGAGCTGCAGACACTCAGTCCCTTCCACCTTCCCCGTCCTGAACCTTGTGCCTGTAACGTGCTCGAGAGTGGTGTCGGAGCGGATCAAGCGATCCCAGTGCAGAGGGCACCGGATGATGGCAGGGGTCTGCCCTCATAGCTACAGCAAAGCGCCCTAGAGCAGTGCACGGCACGGGACGCTCACCTTCTGCATCCCCGGGCGGAGCTCCATCCTGCCGCCAGCGCTTCCTTCCCGCAGCGGCGCTGAGCGAAGCATCCCCGTCCCCAGGGCTGCACAGCCAGCCTGCCGAGCCAGGACATTTAACTGAAAGCTGCCAGCCAATCGGAGGCAGCGGGCAAACTCGGCCGGCCAATGGCAGAGGAAGGTGTTCCCCTGGCTTTCCTTTCCCTTTCACGTGGGGAACACCCACGGAGCCCAGACGGGCTGATGTCACTGCCATGCGGGTGCGAGAAAAGGCAAGAATGTTTGATTCACATTTTTACCAGTACAATCAGCTGGACAGAAGGACATAGCTGCTTCCGCTCTTCTGCTATTAATACTTTGGCCTTTAAAGGAATAGGAAGTAAATGATTCCACATAACTTACAAACTTATTCAGAGGAGAAGAGCAAGCCAAGAACAAATCCTACACTTCCAGGTCTGCAAACAGACGCTGTGTCCGTAGAACCGCCCTAATAATGGGAGCGGGACAGAATTTAGGACGCTTCCCTTACGTCGTGCAAAAAAAAAAGAACATTCACATTCTGGTGTTATCTCAATAACAAGGACACAAACTACAGTATCTCCACTACTAGGCACTCGGTGAAGTAACTCAAAACCCTGGGAAAAACACACTCAGCACCTAGGTAGCAAACCTGCCACACCAACCCAGCACTAATATCCAGAACTCAAACAACTGCAAGCTGGCCTATGGCAAAACTGTAATGTCTCCTAGAACATCAGTTCTAGTGGGAGGTGCAAATTGGAAAAAAGATCAAGCTGGACTGCTACAGACAGGGGCATCATTAGGCATGGGCACATGAGCCCGTGCCCCGTGTCCCTGGGGCCACCTTTAAACTTTTAAATGTGACTTCTCCAGTCTTTTTAACCCCTCACCTCCCTCTTCTTTGCCCTTTTCAGGAGCTTGTAACCGGCTGCTCCTCCCCCAGTGCCGGTACCTTGCTGTTTCCTTTGCACGGGCATGGTTCATAGATACAGAGCCCCGCAGTTCAAACATCGTCATTAAACTATATAAGGTAGCAGCAAGGCAGCAGCATCGTAGAAGGAAGGGCAGCTGGTTACAAATTTCTGAAAGGGGAAAGGAACAGGGAGGTGAGAGTGATAAAAGGATAGGGATCGCCATTTTAAAATGTTTAAAAGTGATTCCAGGGAACTTGAGAAAACATGGATTTGAAGTACCCCCAGGTTTGGGGGGGGGGGGGGGAGGGGAAGAATGGAGAGTTGGGGCTGAAAGGTATGGTGGGCCCTCAGATTTGGTGAATGGGGAGGGAGTGTGGGGACACCCAGATTGGGAGGAGGTGAAGATTGGAGACTGGGGGATGAAAAGGACATCCAGATTTGTTTGGTGAGGAAGATAGGGGAGTGGGGTCTTCCAGATTGTGGGGAGGGGAAGTAGAGACTCAGGGATGGGGGAGGGAGAAAATAACAGAGACTACCAGATTGGGGGGAGAAGGTTGGTTGTGGGGAGAGGGTGGAGACAAATATGTGGGCAGAGTGGGCATTCAGAGACTGAGTGGGGGGAAAAGCAGGGATGTGGGAATGTGTGGTCAGAATAGGGACAGCAATTAGGTGGGGGCATGAGTGAGGATTTCATTAGATGGGTTGGCAATTATGAGATGGGGCTGTGGATATGGGATAGGAGAAGGGGTCTAAGTCATGGGGACAGGTTGAGATATGGTGTGAAGGACCTGGTGGGTTAGGGAGAGGTGAGAGATGGTGGAATGGGATGGATTTTTCAAGTGAGTGAGGGGAGAGTGGAAATGGGGCTAGGAGAGGAGATGGCTGCATAGGGCATTTGAAACAGAAGCAGGGAGAGGAGATGAAACAGAGGCAGAGGAAATTATTTGAGATCTGAGGAGGGGTGAGTAGAGGCTGGAAATGGGGGACTAGAGTGAAAAAGGGGGAAATTGGCTGGGAAAGGCGTGAGAGATGGGGGGGGGGGGGAGGGAAGGGAGGACTGGGGAGGGATTGAAAATGTGAAGACGGGCTGGGAAGGAGATGAATGGTGAAAAGAGGGAAATAGAAGACAGAATGACGGAAGAAGAAAGGATGGGTGAAATCTGGCTAGGAGAGGAGAAAGAAACAGAAAGAGAAACCGAGAAAAGAGATCAAAAGCAAAGATCAATGTCAGGCAGATGTAAGAGAAGAACTGAAGAAGACAGGAGAGAGAAGAAAAAATGCAAATAGACACTGGAAAAGGAGTTAGAAGACAGAGGAATTGAGACTGGGGCCAACTCAATTAGAAAATTAAAATGTTCAGACAAGAAAGCTAGAAAAACGTGTTTTATTTTCAGTTTAGAGATTAGAATATGTCAGCGTTTGGAGTGTGTATTTTGGGTATATTTATATTTTGCTCAGTACAGGAAGGAATGCATTTCTGTTCCTATATTTCAAGAGTCTAACTTGTGGGGTTTCATCTGTACATTTCTAATTTGTGGTCACTTATTTTGTATTTGGTGTGACACAAGTGAGATATTCTGTTAAGTGTGCAGTTTCCATGTAGGAATTTATAGCAATGATATGAAATAGATCACTTAACACTAGAATATAGAGCTGAGATACTGGTAATGACCTTGTTAGCACACATATAATCGTTTTGATAGTTTTCAAACTTCTACATCATAATGTTTCTCCTTGAGCAAATGCAATTATGACATTTTATGTTCCCACCCATACTCTCCGTTCTGCTAGTTAATGTTTATTGGAAGTCCCCTTATTTTACACTGTCCATCTGTCAGAGGCCCATGACCATGCTTTTTCCATTGTTGGTTCACAGTTGTAGAATGAAGTCCCTGACTTTATCAGAATTATAACCTGTATTACTACCATTTATTTATTTGTTTATTTATTTATTTGTTTGTTTGATTATTTAAATCTTTTCTATACCGTCGTTAAGAATGATCCGTCACAACGGTTTATAATAGGGCACAAAAAAATAAGGATGCTGAGATATATTAATTTACACAAGTGCCATAATGATTCGGTACATAGTTTTCTCAATGATATAATTGGTTTGTGATACAATACTGTCCATCAAGAAAGCAATGAAAACTCATTTTTTCAAAGCAGCATTTGGTGATGATGTGTCAAGCTGATTACTTTATCTATCATAGAGAGTGCTTGTTCCAAATAATTTGTATGCAATTTTAGTTTCAGATTGTTTCCTATTATTTACACTCTCACAAGGATATGGTAGAGTAGCCATCTCTTTTATTTTTGCTTCTGGTTCACTGTACATTTTGTTATTCTTAGTTTGGCTTTTTATTTGTTTTTAGTTAATGTCTCTGTTTTATTTGTATTAATTTTATCATAGCACTGAGTATATTTTGTTTGTTTTACTGGTGAATTTTTGTTAGTATTATTTATTTATTATTTATTTTACATTTTATTAAATATGTTTCATATGTAATCTGCTGCAAACAATGGACATGAATGGAATATAAATTTTTAAAATAAATACAAGATTCCACACCATATTTGAATTTTCAGTGCAGTTACCTTCAGTTTAATTACTAATTTCCTCCTTAAAATTCAGTCCATGAAATCCCTTTTTTGAAATTTTGTTTGTGCAATCAAAATCCATAATAAACTTGCAACATACTCTTATGTTGACTAATATTTTCCAATGAATTGCCCCATCCTATCATATTAATTATAAAAAGAGAGCTAGAGCACGTATCTTAGACTTGATGAAATGTAATTATAGTAGACAGCCGCAAAAATACATGACACTAGGCTACATTTCGATGTCCATCAGGTGTTCTCAAACATGCGGCAGCTCAAAGCTCTCTAGTTGTGCCGTGGCTTCCAGGAAGTGACATATTATGTAGGTCATTTTGGCCTACAAAAGTACCAATCACAAGTCACATGTCTCACTTGATGTCATGATACCAACTTGCCAATGAAAAACACTCAGTTATGAAATGCATATTAAAATCCTGATACCAATGTATGTAAGGAGTACAAATAATACAAATACAAATAAATTGCTTCATCCAAACCCTTGAGCTGTATCAATGAAAACCAGTCCAGATCTTCATCAAGCCCAAACAGGATCTCTGTGTACCGTATAAATCCAATATTGTTCTTTAAAATTGAGGGCTGTCAAGCAGCCAATCCAATACCACCTCTTTCTGAGTACCCCCACTTGTTCCGAAATTGTGCATCGAAGATTGGGAAAATGCGTGCTTGCATCCCGGCAGTGTTGAATCATCGGGATATGTACCTTGGGTGTATTTAAACAGCTCTGATGCTCTATTAAACGGACACAAACTGATCTAGTGGTCTGGCCTATATATATCTTGGGACATGGACAAACACTAGCATAAATTATGGTACACTGTATCACCATCTGATGTGTGATTGGATCTTCCAGATATATTCTGCGATTGTGTTATCACAGAAATTGCAATGCTGACATGCTCAATGTCCTACCTTCCCTAGGTCTCAATTGCTAACTAGATCTCTCAGTGCTGCATGGATTACATTATCACATTTGTTAGGACCTCAGACACATGTGATTATGTAGTCCTTGCAGCACTGAGAGATCCAGTTAGCAATTAATATCAGTTGACATATGAGTAGTATACTGCAAGTTTATTATGGATTTTAATTGCACAAACAAATTAAAAAATAAAGGGATTTCATGGACTGAATTTTATAGAGGTGCTTAATGATTAAACTGAAGGTAACAAATCGGTAGTTGCCCCAGTGTGATCTATTTCCTATCAGGGGGACATTTTTTCACTTATTTAAGTGGTTCTGCATGAGGGAACTGACAGCATTCCAGCTTGTTTTGTTTTCTAGTATGAGGTGTTTTGCTGCTCAAGGACCTGATGTAATATTTGCCGTGTGTCCAAGTCTGGCAGTTTGTGTGCTGTGCTATGGCAGCTTTGCTCTATGGGTTCTGCGTGCATTTCTTTTTCAAGGTTTTGTATAACTTCACAATGTTCTTGGCAGCAGAGGGGATTACTAAGATGACGCCTGAATATTTTTGTACGGTGAGTAGTAAAGGAAATCGTCCCAGTTCTGCTTTGTTCCTGTGATTGGAGCTGTTGTGGTGGGTGCAGGGTGTTTATGTGGGCACTGTCCCATTTGTTTAATCCCCACACTTCATTCTCACATAGAAGAATTGATTGCTATCAAATGGTTTAAACAGTAGTTTTACTGTGCGGTTAAAACTGGCTTGGATGTCTTTGTTGGATAAAGACCCTTCTGGTTAGAGACTCCACCGACATGCACACCCAGAACCTCCTGAAAATGGTGCAAAACATTTGCTGCAGTGCCTCCTGCTTTATGAATGGGGGGGGGGGGGGTCTTCTCACTCTCTGCAAGGACAGAGCTTGGTAAGAGACAGGCATGGAGGAGTCAGAAGAGTTCCGCCATATGTGAGGTTACTAAACAAATGTCAGAATATAAAAACTGCAAATAAATAAATAAATGTAGGACTACTTCTTGAAAACAGTTGCATGGGAATGTAAGACAGAAATCATTTAATATTTTAAAGTGAGATGTCCAATTATATGCTTTTACAGGATTGTCCTCGGTGGGGGGGGGGGGGGGGGGGGGGGGAAAGCTTCTGTTTGAATATCAGAATCCGGGGGGGGGGGGGGGGGGGGGGGGGGAGGAGCAGAGGGGCTTATGGGCCTGTGCCCCACATCTTTTACATACCTAGCAATGCCTCTGGCTACAGATCCCCACACAGAAAATGCACCCTAGCAGAATTCCTCTCCTCAGTCACAAATGCAAAAAAACACAGACAAATACAGAATACGTGATCACAGAAATAGAAAGATGCAGGCAAAAACTGAACTTGGAAACCCCAAGAAGCCAAAATGACAGGAGTCGGGTGGCACTTTATAGACTAATCAAGTTATTGAAGCAGGAGCTTTCGAGGACAGAGCCCACTGCATCAGATGTTACATCAGACTAACACGGCTATCCTTCTGAAGATTTTTCACCCAAGAAGCCAGGCTCTGTAGGCAATGCAACACTGGAGAAATAGAAAAGTAAGGCATTTCCTTCCATGCTGTGCAAAATACAAAGATATCAGACAGACACACATTTCCCAAGGCTGACAGAGAAAATTCAAAGACTTCCCACTAAAAGAATGAACAGGAGAAAGTCTGTATAATCCTGGGGGACAGAGAAGAAACAGCGGCTGGGGCAGCACAATATCTGTCATCCTGTCAATGGACCAGAAATGAAATCTGATCAGGGACAGTTATGAGCCAGCACCAAAACTTTAGCTCTGTCCCCATTGTTGTATTTGGTGCAACCTGTAATTTTACTCCACCGTTATTATTCTGTAATGCTTTCCTTTCTTCCTCTTTATTTTAGTCATTGTTTATTATATTACTTTGGAAACACATATAAAATTGTCATGCCAATAAAGTTAGCTGAATCTGGAGATACTTTTAGTGTACTGCAGAAAACCAGTAATCTGGTGAGCTCTGCACGATATTCCCTTGTGCATGGTCACATGAGCTTGTGACTAGGGAATTGAAGTTGTGGGTCACTGGATGGGCAGGCAGTAGGTGGCAGGTCGACTGCAGGGATCTCCATCCCCAGTTCCCGGAACTCATGGGGTCCTGGGGCCCATCTGTTAGATCCTGCAAGGAATAAGCCACTTTCTCAGACTTTGGCTGTGTGGAGGGCTGGGCGGTGGCTGTGTTAGAGGATTAAAAACAAGCCCCCCCTCCCCACGTTTGTCTCTTGCAAGAACAGGCATCTGCCTTGCACCCAGCCACTTTTGCTTGCCTGCCTCGCCTCCTTCTCTCTCTTTACAAACCAGGGTGGAAGCCAGAGGAAACACCAGCAGGGTGCGGGAATCCCAGAGAAAAACAACAAGCAGGTGATTCATCTACTTTCTTAAATTAAAATATGCTGGGAAGAAAATCAGTTACCAGAATATAATGCCTGACTGTTAACCTTCCTAGTGCAATACCTGCAGTCCAGTCTGAGCCCATGGGCTCAGCCTGTATGCTTGGAAATACATTCAAAATCCTTACTGTGTCCCTGTTACCCAGCCCGCCCTGTGCACGCCAACACACTGCAACCAGACAGGATAGGATGAGTGGAGGAGAAGCCTGGTGGTTACAGCAGCAAGTTACAAACCTGAAAAACCAGGCTTAAATCCTGCTGATACTCCTCACTTCACTCTCCATTGCCTCAGGTACAAATTTAGATTGTGAGCCCTCTGGGGATAGTGGAATGCCTACTAGGGATGTGAATCATTTTTTGACGATTTAAAATATCGTCCGATATATTTTAAATCGTCAAAAATCGTTAGAGCCGCAATACAATAACAATTCCCCCGATTTATCGTTAAAAAATCGTAAATCGGGGGAAGGGGGAGGGTGGGAAAACCGGCACACTAAAACAACCCTAAAACCCACCCCGACCCTTTAAAATAAATCTCCCACCCTCCCGAACCCCCCCAAAATGCCTTAAATTACCTGGGGTCCAGAGGAAGGGTCCCGGTGTGATCTTTTACTCTCGGTCCTCCGTGCGTTGTAGAAATGGCGCTGGCGCTACCTTTGACCTGTCATATGACAGGTCAAAGGTAGCACCGGCGCCATTTTGTTTTTTTGTCCCCCGACGGCAGGAGCGTAGGAGATCGCTCCCGGACCCTCAGGGACTTTTGGCCAGCTTGGGGGGGCCTCCTGACCCCCACAAGACTTGCCAAAAGTCCAGCGGGGGTCCGGAACGATCTCCTACCGCGAATCGTTTTTCCGTACGGAAAAATGATTCGACTGCAGGAGGTCGTTCCAGACCCCCGCTGCTCCCCCAGGGACTTTTGGCCAGCTTGGGGGGGCCTCCTGACCCCCACAAGACTTGCCAAAAGTCCAGCGGGGGTCCGGAACGACCTCCTGCAGTCGAATCGTGTTGCCGTATGGCCGGCGCTAGCCGAAATCGATCGTTAAGACGATCGATCACACGATTCACATCTCTAATGCCTACAGCACCGGAGTGTAATCTGCTTTGAAGTGTCATGAACGGTGGACAATAGATACATGAAAAGGGTCTGCGGTGAAGGAGCCCTGATGGGTGGCCAAATTGAAATCTTTAGTGAGTAACAACAGGTGTGTGAAAGTGCCCCTGGACTGCAGTCCCATTCTTTAGTTATCTCCGTCCATGGTGCTCAGACAGGGGGCTGGAAGGTGGGCTTCCCCCTTACAATAACTCCAGAACATTTACAGCACTGACGAAGGAGGAGGTATCTGTTAACTGCCTTAACAAGGAGGGGTCCAGGGGTTTCGGGAGCTGGGACCCAGGTTTAGTCACACAGTGGTGAAGAATTGAAGTTTCCTTCTGGGCTCTGGTCAAACCAGCCAACACCTTTAACGCATTTATACCTAATTGCTAAAAGTAAGCAAATATTTTCAAGGGTTTTTTTTTGTTTTTTTTAAATAATGTAATTACTTACATGTAAATTATACACTATTCCTACTTGAAAGTTGAGATTCAGTGCAAAAAAGAACAGTAATGCAAGTACGACTATAACTCACTTTTATAGCTCTCCTAGACCGTTCCAGGCAGATACACATAAGGAACGGTCCGTCAAGAAACAGCGTACAATGTCCTCCTCCCTTTCGTTGGTAGAAAGAGAGAGCAGTGCTTTTTACTACCTCTACCTCATCCTCTGCAGATTTTAATCTGTAGTCTGAAGGGCCAATGCAAAAAAAAAAAAAATGCGTTGAAAGCGGGCGCTAGGTCTTCAGCGCCTGCTTTCTTAACGCACCCCCAGGCACCTCTCCTGGGGTCGCCATGCGATGATATTTTAATTAGGGGTCACGCTGTCAGGAAGGCGCTAGGGTCGACTGCACGCCACTAGCGCCTCCTCGACAACCGGCACCCACGAACGGTCGGCTGTCCGCCGGTTTAGAAAACCGTCACTGATTTTATTGGCAGCCGTTTGCCTAATTGGCGCACGGCCACGGGTTTGGAAAATGGATGCTGGTTAACCGAGCGCCCGTTTCCCAAACCTGACCACGGCACTTTTTAAAAAAAATGTTTTTTTTTTTTAAATCTTTCATTCCTCTTAATATCGCCATGGTAATATCGCCTACTCCGGGCAGGCGTTAATTTCTGAGCGCAAAATTGTGCGTATTGGACGCACATTGTTTTTTTTTTCCATTCGTAGTGAATAACTAATAGCCTCATTCACATGCATTTGCCTGTGATGAGCCCTATTAGTTCCCCAGTGCGTTAGATGCGTTGTGGAGGCGCTAATCCCCTTATAGCAAAAGGGGATTAGGACGCCCTCACACAACTTGCGTCCAACTGCGGGTTAAGCACTGCGCTTGGCTGAGTGCATTGTATTGCATCGGCCCCTGAATGTGTAGACTAAAGGGTCAGCCCATATGGTTCAGACTTCAGATGAGAGAGGAGGAGAGATAAGAGGAGAGATGTAAGGTGCGCTGCTCTCCTCCTGCTGGTAGGAGGGGAAAGGGGAGTAGGGATGTTCAGAGTCCAAATTTTGGCTTCAGTTCGGTTTTCTTTGCTTCGGGCTTTTTCTTTTTTCTCTGATTTTCTGTTTGTTTGATGTTTATTTTGATTTGCCTTGTTTCCTGAACCGAAATAAACATTAAATGAAAAAAAAAAATTCCCAAAACCCAGAAATGCACTTCTCTCCTTGCCAGCCACTCCCACACCCCTGCCACCCCTTCCATGGTGGTGCTAAAGGGGCAGGAGCTCCTGGCCCACTGGGTCCTTTTTAAAAACGAGGCTGGTCGGTGCCATATTGTGTTACAGCCCATGCAGGAGGCAGGGGGCGAGGCTGTGGCAGGGTCTGCGATCATGACTGGCTCAGAAGCCCTGCGCTGAGTTATTCTTTTTGCTTTCAGTAATGTTGCCTGTACAACAGTCTACCTATGGGGCAGGGGCTCCCGACTCTTGGTGGGCCCATAGGCGTGTGTCGATCTGGCCATCCGGCCCTGCTCCAGATATATTTTGTGTCTGTCCATATGTTCTTTTACTTCCTGGAAGGGCGATGCTGCAGCATATTCTCTAGACACACATTCAGTAACAAAACATTGTAAGGGTGGCGCCCATCTCAAGGGCTGAACCATTAATCCCTGTCACCAGAGCACGGTGGGAGAGCTGGAATGAATATGTATATATCTCCTTTTCACAATGGGTGCGGTTTGTTTGCTGATATAAAAGGAGGGACCTTGCTGAATTAGAAAATTCTGATAAAATGCAGAACATCTGCCGATCTTACCCAAGACAGGGTCAGGCATTGCAAGGGCTACTGATCCAACTCGTAACTTTGTGGAAAATGTTCGTTAGATCTGGTTTATTATTAGTGCTTGTTCTGGGATTGTCTTGCACATTAGTGCTTTCTTTTTAAGAGATTCACCCACCGCAGGGGTGGGCAAACATTTTTTACACAGGGTCACACTAGTGATTCTTTCTTGCACCAGAGGCTGGGGTGGCGCGGGGGGGGGGGGGTTCCCTCCTTCTGTCCCCTTTATTTCTAAGAGGATTATGGGAGGCCAGGGACCACGTGACTGATGGCACGCCTCGCCTCCCCACACATTTCTCTCTTCTGCTTTCCTGCTGCTCCCTCAATCAGCTTTTTTTTTTGCCACAGCCTGACTTCTGGTTTTATCACCATTACTGTCTGCCTGTAGGATGGCAGCAAACCCAGAACTGAGGCTGAGGTGATAAAAAGGGTCAGATCAGTCGTTCCACGGGACAGATGATTATGGGGCAAGAAGGAACAGAGAAGCAGTGGGGGATGGGAGGGACTGGAAGGGGATTAAGGACCTGCAGTTGCCACAGGCTGGGACACCGTCGGCGGGAGACATGATGCCCATGGAGTATGGGGCTATATTTTACCCAGGCTGATCTACAAAATTATTTTAAATTGTAATTGCAGATACCTTAATACACCTTCCCCCCAATGTGAGTCACTAGTGAGGGAGATCTCCCACCCTTCACCTTGTGCTGAGTCGTTACACAGAGATCCCACCTTCTCCATTCTACACTGAGTCACTAGTGAGGAAGAACCCACTCCCTCCTCCAGTGTTCCCTCTGAGCCGAGGACATGAGCAATCCAATCGTTGCGTTCGTGGACCCCAGGGCTCAGGCAGGATTGGCGCAACCTGCAGGGAGGAGCACTGCAGGCTCCCACCATTGGCAGGTGGACCCAGACGAAGCAAAGCCCCAGCTGGAGGAGCTTTGCCTATGCCGGCCCTCATTCCCCTCGGGTTGAGCCTTTGGGTGCCGGGGCTGGCAGGTCTTAGGTGGGGGCCTCTGCTGATGGCATATGAGGTCGTCGTAGAATAGCTGGGTAGGTTGATGGAGGTCGGATGAATCCGATAGCAGGCAGTGGTCAGTGGCAGGCAGCTGTCAAGTGTAACCAAGATCAGGCCGAGGTCAAACCAGGAAAGGGGAAGGAGGAAAGGATAGGCAGGGCAGGAAGGCATGGAGAGGAACAGGCGGGCAGCGAAGGAGAAGCTGAGGAACTAAAGACAAAGAGGCTAAAATTGAAGAACTGAAGACAAGGACCCTGGAACTGAAGAATTAAAGCAATGCTTGCTACTTAGAGTAGTGGGAGCTGTTGCCGAGGCAAACAAGTGAGGTTAGGAGGTCCTTTGATAGGTCTGACTTCTGTGAGGTCATCAGGATGCGCCTCAGGCCCTTTAAGTTTGCGGGAGTTCGGCTCACGTGCTTAAGGAGCATCAGAGATTACATGAGCGGTGGCGTCCAGCCATGCCTCGAGGAGGCCAAGGCAGACGCTGGCGTGAGTGAATAGGTCCTGCGAGCTGGGAAACGTAATAGTGATTATTCATACATTTCGGAGCATTGCTCATGCTCACAGGTTTTACATGGTCACTCACACAAATTTTTATTTGTGCTATATACAGAAATGCAGCGCTAATACTGGTGCTCTGCTCATACATTTTTGGTTTAAAAAAATTGTTGCTCACATGAAAAACAATTTGCACACACCTAGACACTCCTTAAAGGCAGCATTGCCCTCCATCCTGTGCTATCGTTAGTAAGGAAGATCATATGCCCTCCATCCTGCGCTGAGTCAATAATGAAAGAAATTCCACATCCTCCACCCTGCTCTAAGTCACTAGTGAGGGGATCCCACACCTTCCACCCTGTGCTGAGTCACTAGTGAGGGAGATCCCACACTCTTCATACTGGGCTGTCACTAGTAAGGCAGATCCCACACGTTCCACCCTGTACTAAGTCACTAGTGAGGGAGATCTCACACTCTGCACACTGAGCTGTCACTAGAGAGGGAGATCTCACACGTTCCACCCTGTGCTGAGTCACTCAGGAGGGAGATCTCATACTCTGCACACTGAGCTGTCACTAGTGAGGGAGATCCCACACCTTCCACCCTGTGCTGAGTCACTATGGAGGGAGATCCCACACGTTCCACCCTGTGCTGAGTCACTAGTGAGGGAGATCTCACACTCTGCACACTGAGCTGTCACTAGTGAGGCAGATCCCACACCTTCCACCCAGTGCTGACTCACTAGTGAGGCAGATCCCACACCTTCCACCCAGTGCTGAGTCACTAGTGAGGGAGATCTCACACTCTGTGTTATGTGAGATGGAGGGGGAAATTAGCCATTATTTTTTTTTCTGCTAATAATACTTGTTAGAAATCAGAAAATTCCAAATAAACTGTTTTATTTATTTAAAAGTTTTTATAAACTGCTTTTCCAAACATGTTCATAGCGGATTACATGATTTCATACATAATTTTAAAACAAACTTTACAATAAATATACAGGATAGATTCAATTCAGCCTTTCCTTATCTTAAACAGTTAATGATGCCGATGCAAATGATTTAAAGTTTATATCAAACCACAGGGCATCTGAAAACATGATGGAGACAAAGGTTATGAAAGAAACTTAGATAATCATTAATAAAGATTACTAACACAAGTGAGAATGGGCTCCAGTATCAAGGTCAAATGCCTTCTTAAATAAGAATGTTTTTAGGATGCGCTTGAAGGTTTTCAAACCTGTACCTGCTTTCGATAAGTTGGGTAGGGTATTCCAGTATATACAGGTCCTGCAATAGAGAACGCTCTTTTCCTAGTAATGCCAAGCCTTGTGACTCTCGTTGTTGGCACTTCGAGTACATTTTTGATTCATAAATGTAGATGGTCTGTATAGCCAAAGTACAGTACAAGTCTAAACCAGCGAGTCGTCGTGAATTAACTTGAAAAGAATTCTCAATGCCTTGTATTGGATTCGAAAGAATATTGGTAACCAATGAAAGGAGGCTAGAACTGTGGCTAACATTAGTTAGTATTCATTCTGCTGCATTCTGTACCACCTGTAGAGGGCGCAACATGTATTTAGGCAATCCCAAGTATAAGACATTATGCTAATCAAGTTTGGTGAAACTCAAGGCTTCTGAAACTAGTCTGAAACTAGAGTGTTATTACAGTACAAAATTATAAATTACAAGCCAATCATGTTATAATGTATATTTCTTTCTTATAGTGATTTTGTTATATGCATTCACAAGGGATTTCCCAAAGGTTATATGCAGACAGACAGGCATATTTGCTGATTATTCCTATAAATAATGCTTACTCTCAAGTCAAAGTAGCCCACCACTAACAAGTTCTGAAGATAAAGATGAAGGCAGGAGATTTAGACTGGTCAGAAGATCAGGATCTGTGTCATAATTATTTCATTTGCACTTCATATATCTGTCAGTCACAGACAATGTATACATAAGGAGCCTATTCTGTACTTTTCTGATATTTCTGCCTGGTTGCAGCTGACAAATAGCTGGGGGGGGAGGGGGGGGGGAGGGAGAGGCAGTACGCTGGGCTACATCTTGGAACTTTTCCTCTTGGCCTTGTTGGTTGGAGAAGCTATGCCATTGTCCTTCACAATGGTCTATGTCTCCAGTAGTTGTTGCAAAGGTATTCACAGGTCCTTGGAAGCTGTATATCTTGCACAGCCTGCAATTCATATATTGTTTACAATTTCTCCTTCACTGTTGGTAGCACATTCAGGAGTTTTCCCAGCTTCCTTCACTTTCCATGTTTGTTGGTTCAGCAGTTAGCATGAGATGGCACAAAAGTCCATCATCAGCCAATTGATTTGGACCTGAAAAGCTAAGTGCGAGAAGCACTACCTAATACCAGAAATCTGTCTGTTTCACACGTTCCCTCTATTGACACCGAGCCATGGTGTTGATGTAAGCGAAGTGTCACAATAGATAAATGCAAATAATAAATGAAATATGGATAATTAATAATAATAATAATAATAATAATAATAACAATTAAGAAAAGTGAAATAATGTAAATTAATCTAAATAATATGATAAATGCCAAAAAAGTAAATAAAAATCTCAATTAATATAAATCTAATTTAAATTATCTAAATTAATCTAAATAACTAAATAACTAATCTAAATAACTAAATAATAACTAAAATTAATTCAAAGTATAAAGTAATCTCAATCTACATACTAGTGAAAGAAATCTCAATAGAGAAGGTAATGGTAACAGTAAATAATACATATACTGTAAGCAATAAAGTAATCAGATAGTAATGATCAATTAACAGTATATTTTTTATCAATAAGATGTGTGAAATTGATGTTACATGTAAGAAGATTCTAATATTAAAGAAAGATAGACAGTTTTTCTCTGACTCCAATATATGATCGATAAAACAGCAAACAACTTGAATAATAGCCACAATAACAATAGGATGAATCATAAAATAAAAAATGTAATTTGCTGTAGAGAAAATCCAAAATACTTCCCACTAGGAAACATAAGTACATTTTTGTACACTATCCACGGCATATGTCCATTTTGGATGGAGATATGTTGAACTTACTTGAGTTGCAGTCTGTTGCAAGGTGGCAATATAAGTGATGGATCTCTGTAAAGTTCCTGAGTTGGCGATAAATGTCCTCATCAATGCGAAACTGAATGGGGTGCATTGAAAACAAAATGAAATTGTGGAATACTGGTCCGCAGTGGAGTTCGTAATAATGGGTGCAAAGAAAATGTAGTTCTAGATGGTAATTGACAGAATAAATCTGCATTGTTCAGTAAGTAGGCAGACTGAATACAGCCACAGTCGGAAATAGTGGCATTTGAAGACATAAATAAATTGAAACATAATGTCCAGCAACTAAATAGTAGACAATATGTGATTCAGTTAAAGAGGCATGAACACGTGTGTAAATCATAAGAAGAAACATTAGACATACAACGTGATGAAACATTGTGTAATTGACCATCAAAACAGGAAAAATGATATGGAAATGATTTACATAAACCAGGATAAACAAAGCAAACAGATTCTCCATCTCATGAAAGTGATGAAACCCAATGTACAATATCAGGGAATAAATGAGCAGGTTATTGGATTGGATAATACCAATATTAACAAGTGGATAGATAACACAGTTAGAACCACTCCATTTAAGCACCATTATTAGTACAAGCAGAAAAAGAAAAGAATGGAGCACTTAACTGTCTGCCAACTTAAATTTTGCAATACAAATTTAAGGAACATGCCAACTCGGAACCTGCATTAAAGATGGTGGCCATTACCCTAATTTAGCCAAAATGATGATTTCTTTTCAAATAGTTATGAGTTCCATTTGTACTTGATTGCATGCAAATGTCCAAGAAACTTTAGGATCAACAGTGCATTGTGCTTCCGTGAGAGTAACGGTGTCTTATGTTCAATATCATCCGAGACTAAACCAGCAGGATTGAGAAGTACAGCATGCAAATGTAAGGAGGCTTGATTACTTTTAGATCGGACAGGACTGTTAGTGAAAGAAGGAGTTTGAAGAGAAAACCAGGAATGGCGCAGCGAAATATGATTACTAGTAACAAGTGGTGTCCAGTTAGGATACAGAGAGTTAAGCAAGAATAACTCAAGAAAAGAAAATTATTGCCAGAAGCATATTTAGTTTTCAGAAGGAGAAAAGAATGATGGAGACATTTTGTTAATGGAAAATCAAGAAAAATTTAGAGAAATTAGTGTTGGTAGGATTGGGAGGAGAACATGAATTATTCTATCTATCACAGGTAAAGATTGTGTTAGGAGTCACCCACCAGTGACAAGAGAGAAACATACTAATTGATAATTTTTACCACCCTTTATTACTTTATTGCTTATTCTTATTATTCACGGTTACTACTATTACCTGCACCCTGTGCTGAGTCTCTAGTGAGGTAGATACCACACCTTTCTCCCTGCTGAAGGGAGTTTTCTGTGGCTTTTGCTTGTTATAATTAATATGCTGCTATTTAACAGGGCAATTTCAAAGCTATTTACCTGTGTAAAATGATTTATCCATATAAATGAGCTTGTTGGAAGTCTGCCCACCTCCACTCCCACTCCCATACACCTATACTCTCCCTCCCACACACATACAAGTTATCACACCCACATGCTCTCTCTCTCACACAGCCACACCCAGGCAGGCTCCTATTCATACACACACACACCCAGGCAGGTTCCCATTCACACATACACCCCAAAGAAGGCTCCCATTCACACACATACACCCCCAAGGCAGGCTTCTATTCACACACAACCACCCAGGCAGGTTCCCATTCACACATACACCCCAAACAAGACTCCCATTCACACACACACACACACACACACACAGACACCCCAAGGCAGGCATCTATTCACACATACACACACACACCCCAAGGTAGGCTTCTATTCACACACACACACACACACACACACACACACGCAGGTTCCCATTCACACATACACCCCAAAGAAGGCTCCCATTCACACAAACACACACACACACACACACACACACACACACACACCCCCCCCAAGGCAGGCTTCTATTCACACACACACATACCCAGGCAAGCTCCCATTCACTCAAAGACACAAAACACATGCAGGCTCCCTGTCAGGAGCAGAAAGGGGAGCACATTCTGCTGCTGCTTCTTGTGTCCTTGCCGTGCAGTATTCAAAACTCTTGGGGTTAGCACTTCATCTATGTTGATCTCGTGATGTACGAAATCAACATAGAGCACCTACTGGCTGCACATGTTTTGAAAGCCACAGGGGTGACATACTTGGAGGAGTGGGAGAACAGGCTCCTTCCTCTTCTCGGCTTCCAGTGGTATGGGGTCCACCATTGGCTTGGCCTCTTCTTCTCTGTCACCATTGCCCTGGATGTGCACGCCTGGCATGTGTGCTGCGGTCCTGCAATAGGCCCTCTCTTCTTGGGCCTGCTGGGCAATGCTGTTTGGGTGGGCCTGAGCTCAAAGTGGGTGGGACATGGGGCCACAGGCTGCAAGCCCCGCGCTGAATTTCTTCTAGGTTGCTGCTGCTGCTGCTGCCACTGCGACAGGATCGGGACAGAACTGCTTTAGGTAAGTGGCTGGGAGTTTACATCCCCTCTCAGGAGAGGGGATGTTAAGGGGATGTCCACTCCCCTCGGTGCCTATGGGGTGCTGGCAATGGAAATCCGACCCTGGCTTGGCATTTTGAAAAGCGTGCATAACGTTGTCCCCACCTCCCCCCCCCCCCCCCCCCCTCCCTCCTTGCTTGGCTGCTCCCAAGAATAGCAGATGCAAAGCAGGTTTAGTGCACTGCATGTACTGAAAATGAGCAGCAAGCATACACCATACAAATACCTGTGCACTTTACAACCTTATGGGATATCTGACAATCGGCCCTGCGAGGCTGATGCCAGTGACGTCCGGGTGGTGAAATGTTGTGCTTATGATGACAGGAATCACCTCGGAGAACAGGTTGCAGCCTGTGAATAATTTGAATTTTCTTTGCGGCCTTTGGGTTTGCCGATTGCTCCTGGGAATCCCGTGCATGCTCCGTCTCAGCAGAGGTGATCTGGCCAGAGCCCGCTGTGTACACAGAGCAAGCACTGAAGTGAGAAGATGTATTAGTTTAGTTCAGTTCAGTTTATTTAGTACCTGATTGATCACAAATCTTATGTGAGTAAGTTGAAGAGATTTACAATTAGTGTTCTAGGGCCTGGTGTAATATATTTGCAGTGCTGTCCTTTCCTTGCTGGGTGCATTCTGTGAATTAGTCTTACAGGTTTGCTCTACAGGCCCTGAATGACTTTTGTAGGAAAAGCAGATTTAAAACAAAGTGGAGAAAGTTTTTTTTTTCACTCAGTGCACAATTAAGCTGTGGGATTTGTTGCTGGAAGATGTGGTCACGGCATCAAGCACAGGGCGGGTTTAAAAGGGGCTTGACAAGTTCCTGGAGGAAAACTTCATAAACAGTTATTAGTCAGGTAGATTTGGGAAAGCTACTGCTTATGCCTTGGAGTGAAAAGAAAACAACTGGAGGTAATCTTTGGGATCTGCTGGGTACTTCCTAATGACCCAGATTAGCCACTTGTTGGAGACAGGGTGCTGGGCTCCATGGACCTTTGGTCTGAGCCAGCATTGGCACTTCTTGTGTTCCAGGATGATAAATGTGTCCTCCCGTGATCACACCCTCTCCTCCCCCTGACATTCAAACCCTAAAAAAGAGGTGAACACTAGCAGCCTAGCCTACTCTTGTGGAACTGTGAGGCGTGAGGAGGGACAGAGCCCTTCTCATTCAGTCTGTGTCAAGCTAGGGGAACCTTCCAGGCAAACCGCACTGCCTGCCTGATTCTGTAAAACACTGGAGCACTGGATGGGTTTACTGTGGAATTCGGTCTCCCTTCTCTTTGCCAGCACCGCTCATCCAGCATGATTTCTTTAGGCAAACAAAGTTTTGCTGGCAGTGTACTACACAGAGGGAGTAAATCTGGTGTGCACACAGGGGTGTGGTGTTACAGGCTCCTTGCACAGTCTCCAGCCAAGGAGTCTGCCACTGCTCTAGCAGCCAGGGTGGGGATCCTAATCCATTATTGCTTTTGAGGGGCAAAACAGACATTTCTTCACCAGAAAGATCACTTCCCAGAGCATTTCAGCTGAACATTGAGCAAGATGGGAAACTCCATGAAAAAAAAAAGAGAGAATTACTTGGTATAATCAAGGCCTGTCCTGTACACCCTCCAACATTTGACTTTTAGATTTAATTACCTCTGCAAATCCAAGTACAAAGGGAGTTGAATTCAGGATCAATAGGCATTTTCCTGTCCCAGAGGCTTACAGTCGGAGAGGATAACTTTCAAACAACTGCGCACGGCGGCATATAGGCATGTATGTGGCCACTTGTAGTTTTTCCATAATATTTGATAACATGCGCATATTACAAAATGCACGTACTTTTTACCCTATAATGCAAGCGAATGCAGGCCAATGCACGAATACATGCAGTGCTCTGAAACGGCATATTTCAATGCATCAAACGCACCAACTTTACTCACCTATTTTAAAAATATACGCAAATATATGTTAACGTGCGAAAATAAAATAGGACTTACTTGCAAAAGTCAGGATTTACACCCGTAAAATAATGTAGTTTTAAAATATACATACATGAGTGAAAATATCAGTTTAACCAATGAGTCCACCACACCTACTCCTGGTTATTGAGACCCTCCTGGTTCTTCAGCCTGAACTCCCCCAGTTCCCCCAGACCTCCCACCCGACCCAACAGTGCACAATAAACACGTTTAATATCACTTATGCCAGATAATCAGCAAGTGTAAAAATATGCAGGTACGTTGGAAAATGTATGCGATGTCTTTGAAAATAGCAACTTACGTGCATAACTGTTGGCCCCGCCCAGGAACATCCATGCACCGCCCCTTTTTTAGCACATACAGTATAAAATGCGCACGTATTTTGAACTTTCATAACAGATGGAAATCACCAGAAGAAGCAACTTAACATGCATATATGCTAATTTTTACGCTTGTAACATTTTGAAAATTCACCTTTGCACTTTTACTTAAGGCAAAGAACAGCAAAGTGACTTGCCCAAGGTCACAAGAAGCATCTGTGGAAGAAGTATGATTGAACCTTAGCTTCCTTATTTCTCAGCCCACTGCACTAAGCACTGTGCTCTGTGTGCAGGGCCTGTGCTTCCATTAGGGCAAACTAGGCAGTTTTCTACGAACTCCAAGATTTGGGGGGGGGGGGGGAGGAGACAGCAAAATCCTACGAGTGTGATGTCTAGAGGGGCGCAGTAGCACAGCCAATACCATCAAAGAAGGGAGGGCTGTGCTGGATCCATTGCAGCCAGTATTTAAGTTGTGTGAGTGTGTGTGTGTGTGTGGGGGGGGGGGGGGGGGGGGAATGACCAAAGTTTCACCTAAGGCACCAAATATGCTTTCACTGGCTCTGACTGTATGTGGATAAATACTGGGCAAGTTTCAGTTTGAAAGTCTGCTTCAGTGAGCTCACAATAGAAGAAGCTGACACTGCTGCTGCCACCTGCTTGTTCTGTGGTGGGGCTGTGAGCATGCATGTGTGCAGGTCCGGATTTAGGTGCAGGCTATTGGGTATAGGGTGCCAAATTCTGAAGACACCAAATATCCAGACCAAAGAGGAACCTGCCTCTGTTTGCTTTAGGGCCATGTACCTGTAGAGCTTCAAAGAGGCACCTCCATGGCACGGGTGCCAAAATCTTAAATAAATCCAGGCCTGCATGTTTATGAAGCCTGCACTACTGTTGCCCATACTAAACCTGTCATATAGTGATGTTATGTGTGTGTGTGTGTGTGTGAGGGTAGCTTGCACTGCCACTGACCATGCTATATACCTGTTGTATGGTGGTGACGTGGGTGGTTGAAGCTTGTTTCAGTCTTATCTTGTTCTAATACACCAGCTTCTCTGCCTCTGCCCTGCCAATGATGCAGGAAAACGAATGAGCAGACATCAAGCTGTTATTTATTAATAAATATTAAGCAGTGTCTGAAATGAATACAGAAAAATAGCCTATCAGTCACTTGAATAGATGCCGAGTTCTCGACTGCCTCCTTCTTTCTGCACGTCCAAGAGAAAAATGGTGTTTACATACAGTGATATTTCAGTAGGCATACTCTGTGATCTTGTTAAGTCCTTCCTACTTAATAACGTGTCAGGAAGATGAAAGAAGCAGTGAGGTATGAAAGGAGAGGTTTAGGGATCCTCAAACACCCATATTAAAGATGGCCCTTATGGGATTTTCTTGGATTCCATAGGATTAAAGACGTCGCCCCCTCTAAGCTGGTGATTGTTCTGTCTCAGATCACTGCTCCACAATGCAAACTGGCCTTCGGGAACTATTGTCTGGAGAGTGTTGCTCTCTGCCTGTATCCTCTGGGTGTCTCTACATGGTGCCTATGTTCCCTGGGGCTTTTTGGTGGATGAGCAGAATGAGGAGTCAGTTCATTGCATCCTCAGAGCAGAGGAGTCTTCATGGTCATACTGCCACCTGGTGACCAGGTGAATAACTGAATAAACAACCTCTGTACCCCAAGCACATTCTCCAATCTCTTATGCTAATAATATCCATGAGAGCAGAAGATGAAGCACATTTCCAAATGACAAAGTCATTGACACATAAAAATGTGTGAGGTGGTTAAAGAGGCTAGGGTGGGATATCAGGGTAATTTAGGGTTATAAATGCAGTAGGTGAACAAAATAACCCGGGACCTTGGTTTTCAGTTTTTATTATACTTTCCAGGGAATTTATCAGTGTTTATTGCAAAAACAAAAATAGGTGAAACGCAGGAGAAAAAAAATAGAATGACTCATTTTTTTACACTGATTTTCTCCCATTTTTGATCATTATAATAATTACTGATAAACTCCCTGGAGAAATAAAATAAAAACTGAAAAAAATAGGTCCCTAAAAATAACACATGGGAACTGAAAAGTACTAAACAGTCTTCTTGAATAGTTCCACAGCTAAGCAGAAACCTTTCAGTACAAAATCTGGTAGGGAAATGGCCTCAGAGGCTGACTCTTGGTCTCCTCTGGTTTCCATTTGGCAGTCTAGCACAGTGATTCTCTACCTTTCCTCTGTCGGGACACACCAGACAGTAGGGGTGTGCATTCGTTTCCTACGTATTAGGGATGTAAATCGTTTTTGAACGATTAAAATTATCGTCAGATAATTTTAAAATCGTCCAAAATCGTTAAGAGTGCACGATACAATACAAATGCCCCCGATTTATCGTCAGGGGCATTTGTATTGTATCGTTAAATAGGGCGCGAGAAAACCGGCACACCAAAAAAACCCTAAAACCCACCCCGAACCTTTAAAACAAATCCCCCACCCTCCCGAACCCCCCAAAATGTTTTAAATTACCTGGGGTCCAGTGGGGGGGGGGGGGGGGGTCCCGACGTGATCTCCAGCTCTCTGGCCACGGCTGCATTGAGAGAAATGGCGCCGGTGGCCCTTTGCCCTTATCATGTGACAGGGCAAAGGTAGTGCCGGCGCCATTTTGGTTCCTGGTTCCCAACGTCATGCGTGCAGGAGATCGCCCCCGGACCCCCGCTGGACCCCCAGGGACTTTTGGCCAGCTTGGGGGGGACCTCCTGACCCCCACAAGACTTGCCAAAAGTCCAGCGGGGGTCCGGGAGTGACCTCCTGCACGCGGGCCGTATTGCCAATCTTCAAAATGGCGCCGGCGCTACCTTTGCCCTCACTATGTCATACGCCCTCCCCCGATTTACGATTTTTAACGATTTTTTTTTTTTTTAAAAAACACGACGATAAGATTTCCCTCCCTCCCCAGCCAAAATCGATCGTTAAGATGATCGATCACACGATTCACACCCCTACTACGTATTGGTAATCCGCAACGTATAGGGCCATATTTGTTGTATTTGTGGGGAAGCGAAACGTATCGCGATTCCCCACGAATACAACAAATTTCGCCGAATTATTCAGCCATCTAAAGGAGCAAATTTAAACAAACCCCCCACCCTCCTGACCCCCCCCAAGACTTACCAAAACTCCCTGGTGGTCCAGCGGGGGGTCCGGGAGCGACCTCCTGCACTCGGGCCGTCGGCTGTCAGTATTCAAAATGGCGCTGATAGCCTTTGCCCTCACTATGTCACAGGGGCCGACCAATGGCACTGGTAGCCCCTGCCCAGAATTCCCAGCCTCCTTTTCCCCAGCCCCCCCCCCATAGGGTGGATCATTGCTTGCAGACCCAGCAGGGAAAGATAAAAGTCAGTATGCAGAAGAGCAGGAGAGTTGGCAGTGTTTTGCAGTGATCTGGGGGAAGGAGGAAACAGCCTCCCACTGGGTCAGAAAGAGGAGAAGGAAGCGAGAGCCATTGGTCTAACTAGTCTGACTGCTTTGCAGACTTCTTCCTCTACAGAAAAGGCTCCGTCTGTTGGTTACAGATGTTGCTCCTATCCTCAGTTCAGATTCTCAGCAGGTTTTCTGCTTCCCGGGGATTTGGCTTAGGTTAATATCCTTTCGCACCTCTTAACGTTTCCTTGACTCTTTCCTCCTGACACTGGCAAAGGAAAAGACTCCTCCACCTTTTCCCATTCATTTCTCCTTCAGGAGGCAGCTGTCCTTTCATTTCTTCTTCTTACGCTTTCACCTCACTCTTTTTCCAGCCTGGGCTGCGAAATCATTCGTGCTCCTGTTTCCATAAAGACATTTTTTTTTTTACCGGCACAGCAGGTTCTGTATTACTGGCAGTCCAACTACACCATTGCTGTCCCCTGTAATGCCCTCCCTGTTTCTGCTTGGCACGCAGCAGCAGCAGTGCCTCCTGGTGTCTCTGCTTCCTGAGACCCGGCTGACTGAAGAGAATAAGGAAAGGGGCTGAAAGACCCACAAGGCCCTTTCAGTCAGAAGGGCCATGGCTCATCTGAAAGGCAGGAGAGTCAGGCCGCAGCCTGTAGAGAATTTTTTTCTGGCAGCTGAATTATCTGTGGCATTTTCGGCTCTTTTCCTTGTTTTATTCAAATGCAGGAGAAATGACCCAGCGTCCCATCGGTGCAGCGTGGGATGGATTCAGACTTCCTGTGTGAATAGGCGTCTGGACTTTGCTCACCATGACTGCCCTGGCCAATTCTGATGACTAAGGATGAGTGCTCAGCTGGTAGCTGCCTTGCAAAGACTTTGAAGGAGCCTTTCATTGGACATTTCAGGCTTTGGGGATATTTAAGCCGTATCTTCATTGCCTGAAGCCTCCAGTAAATCCGAGAGATTTGTGTGCTCCTCTGACGTACATGAGGGCAGAATTCTGATGTGGTTTCTCCCTCTGGGGTTCTCTGATGCTGATCTTCCGGTGGTGCCAGGTCTGTGCTCATTCTCTCCTGCCCTGGAAAGCAAGGAGTACTGATGTGTTAGTCCAAAGAAAGCTTTTATATTTCCTGTTAACATTGTATTTGCATTTCAGGTCTCATGGGTTGGACTTTCCGAGCAGTAAATGCAGGGCATCAGAGTGCGTAGATTTTGCTATTAATTTATACCAGCCGGTTTAGAGTCTATTAAAGTTATGTGGTGAGTTTGGTCTTGTTTTCCAGGATTGTGATAGAGATGTGTTCAGAAAAAAAAAATGTTGTTTTGCTTTGTTTCTTTTTCTTTTTTTTTTTTTTTACATTCGGTTTTCATTTTGTTTATTTTGGTTCATGTCATTTTTTTTTCAAATGAAATAAACATCAAAGGAAAAGAAAATACCCAGGAAACAAAACAAAACAAAATAAAACTCAAAGGAAAAAGGATCCGGGTTCTCCGTCCTCTCACCAAATCTCCCCCACCCAGCAGTAAAATTAAAATAAATGCAGGAGCTACCTCCAGGCAGAGAAATTATTTTAATTACATTTCCTTCCCTCCCCCACAGCGATTCACAAGAACATAAGACTTGCCATGCTGGGTCAGACCAAAGGTCCATCAAGTCCAGTATCCTGTTTCCAACAGTGGTCGATCTGGGTCACAGGTACCTGGCAGGATCCAAAAGGTGGATAGATTCCATGCTACAGCTGCTCTCAGGGATAAGCAGTGGATTTCTGAAACTCCACTTTAATAATGGTTTATGGACATTTCCTGAAAGAACTTGTCCAAACCTTTTTTAAATGCAGCTGTACTAAAAGCTCTCACTACATCCTCAGGCAACAAATTCTAGAGCTTTTATGCACTGTGTAAAAAACAATTTCTCATATTAGTTTTAAATGTATCATCTAGCAACTTCATTGAATGTCCCTTAGTCTTTGTACTCTTTGAAAGAGTCAACAACCGATTAACATTAACATCTTCCATTCCACTCATTATTTTATAGATCTCTAGCAAATCTCCCCTCAGCCGTCTCTTCTCCAGGCTGAAGGGTCCTAACCTCTTTAGCCTTTCTTCATAGGGGAATCGTTCTATCCGCTTTAATATTTTGGTTGCCCTTTTTTGTACCTTTTCTAATTCTGCTATATCTTCTTTGAGATGTGATGACCAGAACTGCACACAATACTCAAGAGGAGGTCACACCATGGAGCGATACGGAGGCATCATGATACTCTCTGTTTTATTCTCCATTCCCTTCCTAATAACCCCCTAGCATTCTGTTTGCTCTTTTGGCTGTGTGCTCCACACCGAGCAGAAGATCTCAATGTATTATCAACGATGACACCTAGATCCTGTTCCTGGGTGGTGACTCCTAATGTGGAACCTTGCATTGTGTAGCTATAATTTGGGTTGCTCTTCCCTAAGTGCATCACTTTGCACTTGTCCACATAAAATTTAATTTGCCAATTGCATGCCCACTCTCCCAGTTTTGCAAGGTCCTCTTGTAATCTCTCACAATTCTCTAGTGATTTATCAACTTTGAATAATTTTGTGTCATCAGCAGATTTGGTCACTTCACTCGTTAAAAAGCAGTGGTCCCACTGAGAACATTTACCATTTAGCCTCCTCTCTCTTAGTCTTTTCTAGCCCTGTTTTCGATTCCAGTTGTCCAAATGGAGCAGGAGCAATCACCCTTTGCTGCTGCCTTGCCAGGTTCTGATCTGAAACTGGTGCCGGCTGGTCCAGAAGGCCGCTGCCATTTTGGTTTATGGCTGTAGGATGAACCACAGAATGGCACCAGCCTCAGGAGCAGCTGCCTCCCTTTTGAATGGTCCAAAAATGCTTATCCACAAATGTGGGGGTATATCCAATATTTAACGTGTCCAAAAACCCGCACACAAACCCAAACTTTCTTTTTTATGTATTCATTATGAATTTTTTCTTTTTATGCTAAAATATTCTATATTCAACTATGTGACTCTCACTTACATATATATGAACAATTTTAAAATTGCTATATTTTTGTTTCCAAAATATTTAATAGTAAGTGCCATTTTGGATTATGTGCTCCGGTTTTGAATGATTGGCGACCTGCAATCCTCTGTTTGATATTAGTGCTCTACACTTACTTTTTAAACACGTTTTTTCAAAAAACAAAAAAATTAAAAAATACATAACAAAATATGTTTCTGAACAATTGATTAAAGGACTAGAGGGTGGACGGTGGTGCTCATGATTAAACAATAAATTAAGCAAGGCACTAATGCTGGGTGCTCTTGAAGATTTATGAAGCATCACTATGTACCTATTAAATATTTTGGAAACAAAAATATAGCAATTTTAAAATTGTTCATATATATGTAAGTGAGAGTCACATAGTTGAATATAGAATATTTTAGCATAAAAAGAAAAAATTCATAATGAATACATAAAAAAGAAAGTTTGGGTTTGTGTGCGGGTTTTTGGACACGTTTCCCTTTTGAATGGGGCAGGATTGACTTGGCAAGCTGCATGGGGGGGGGGTGGCAGGGGGAGTGAATTCCAGTTTTAAATTTCTGTGCGCTGGGTGGGATGGGGGCATGGGGCACTCTGGTGGAAGCGTTGCAAAAACACAAAGCCCAACAGATTTTGTTAGGGTTTTCTTTTTGTTTAATTTTCTAGCAAAACAAGAATCTGCTCGATACAGTAAAGTTCAGTTGAAGATTTCTCGTCTGTAACGAGCTCGCTGCGCACAATTCGGACGCGTAAGGCAAACCAGCGATACAGTCTCCAGTTTTGCGCGTCCGTAGCGCTTCTTAAAACAGACGCGTAACCCTTCCCGCACCCGGCATGTAAATGAACGAATTAGCTGTATAATGAAGGAATTAGCTATTCCCCTCCGATACCGTAACGGGCACTCAGGTTCTCTCATTAGTAACGCACTGTTTTGCCGCGGCCGTAACGTGTTAGTTTACCGCCTCCCCCTAGTAGGAGTTAGGACTGTGAGTCTAGTAACAAATCCATCGACACCGCTTAAGATACTCAAAAACAATAAAACACAATTTAAAAAAAAAAGCCATACAGAGATGATCGAGAAAATGTAATGATGTGGGACACATAAAACCTGTCAGAAGAAAAAATAAAAATTTTTAAATACCTGTCGGAGGGCCGCGTGGGTCCAGGTGGCCGGCGGGATCCGGGGGGGCCGGTGGTCGCGTGTTAAATCTAGGCCGCGGGCGGGTGGGCGCCTGTTCCGGGTGGCGGGTGGACGCGCGTTAGTTTCAGACGGCCGCGTAGGTCCAGGCGGCCGGCGGCGGCGGGAGCCGGGTGGTTGCGTGTTAAATCTAGGCCGCGGGCGGGTGGGCGCCTGTTCCAGGCGGCGGCGGGGGGACACGCGTTAGTTCGAGACGGCCGGCGGGCGGCGGGTGGTCGCGTGTTAAATCTAGGCCGGTCCGCACAGGCGCGCATTCATTCACTGCCGGTGGGGGCTGCCGGAGGAGGCAGCCCCCACCGGCAGTGAATGAATTCATTCATCCAGGCGGAGGAGCCGGCTGCTTTCGCCACCGGCTCCTCCGCCTGGATGAATGAATGCGCGCCTGTGCGACCCCTGCGATTCGGCGCTCAAGGCAGTCACATGCCGTGATGTCACGCCTTGAGCGCCGAATCGCAGGGGTCGCACAGGCGCGCATTCATTCATCCAGGCGGAGGAGCCGGTGGCGAAAGCAGCCGGCTCCTCCGCCTGGATGAATGAATTCATTCACTGCCGGTGGGGGCTGCCTCCTCCGGCAGCCCCCACCGGCAGTGAATGAATGCGCGCCTGTGCGGACCCGGCCTAGATTTAACACGCGACCACCCGCCGCCCGCCGGCCGTCTCGAACTAACGCGTGTCCCCCCGCCGCCGCCTGGAACAGGCGCCCACCCGCCCGTGGCCTAGATTTAACACGCGACCACCCGGCTCCCGCCGCCGCCGGCCGCCTGGACCCACGCGGCCGTCTGAAACTAACGCGCGTCCACCTGCTGCCCGGAACAGGCGCCCACCCGCCCGCGGCCTAGATTTAACACGCGACCACCGGCCCCCCCCGGATCCCGCCGGCCGCCTGGACCCACGCGGCCCTCCGACAGGTATTTAAAAATTTTGATTTTTACACTTCCTGGTGCCTGTCATTTCAAATGACATTTGAAATGACAGGTACCAGCGCACCCAGGTTACTGTATAGGCGCTGTATTAAGCGCCTATACAGTAAAATGGGTTACGCGGGCATAACCCTTCCCTTCCGCTTATAAGCCGCGGCATGCATTTGCATGCGATTAGAGGAGAGTATCGGGGAGTTAGTGAAGAGAACTGTGCGTGCGGGGAGGAAGGGTGCGCCTGACACTACCTCACTGTTTCTACCTCGACCTTACTGTATCGACCTGTTTTCATTTAGTTAGAAAACGAATGCACATCCCGAGAGTTGACAACAATAATCTCGGATAATGGGCTAAACGTTCTGGCTATTGCATTGCTGGAAGCCTGAGGACCGTAGAGGGACCAGTTGCTCTCTTATTAATGCATGGAGTCTGGCCTGGAGTTAGAACTTTTGGGACCTTTTGTTATTGTCAACAAAAAGAGAAACATCCAAAGCATTTATAAAATACAACAAAACAGAGAACAAGTCATCCAGCAGGCTGGATGGGCCAATTGATCATTTTCTGCCACCATCTAATGTGTAACATGTTTAGGGCAAAACATTCCTTCCCATAGTGCGTCTCTGCGGTGGGCAATCAGCTTGGATGGGCTTTTATCCCCAGTCCTGCAGGAGAGGATGGTGTCCTGTCCACCCATGCCTCAGGCTCTGATCCTCATGGCCAGGGCCACATTGGGAAATCATATGTCGCACGTGTCAACCCTCTGGGATGCTGCAATGTAACTCAGCATGGCTATCACATGTCACACGCGTCGGACTCTGGGGATGCCACACTGTAAGTCAGCTGAGATATTGGGTTTCACATATGTCAGACTTCCAGGCTGCTTCACTGTAGCATGGATATATCATGTGCCGGACATGTGAGATCCCCGGGCTGCTGCACCGATTGTCAACATGGTATAAACCAAAGAGCGGACGTGAGGCAGGCAGGTCCTCAGGAAATAACGCTGTATTCTTTCCTGCAATACATTCCTGCATTACTGCTGCCTTTTACACAAAAAAAGTCCAGTAAATATCGGACTTTGTCTAGAGTCTACAGTATTGATGCTTCTTATGGAGGAGCTCCCGTCTTCCCACTGGTGGCCCTGGTTTCTATGTACTGCAGTCTGAAGAGTACATTATGATACACTAGTATCTCGGGGGAGGGGGGAGGGAGGCAGCAACTTAAAATAAGTTTCAAAAATAGAATTTTCCTATAACCGGAATATCTTCCCCTGAAGTCAGCTATTGTACAATTAGTAGGTCTGAAAACATAAAAATATACCTAAAATATTTCTAATTGCCGCTCTTTCAATGTTATTGATGGATTGTGTGCCCTGCTGTTATTGATTCAGTGTGCACTCTGTTGGTACATCGTGGGCCTTTTCAGCATTATTGGTGCAGTGACTGCTCCTTTGGTATGTTGGCAGTGTTTCATTGTAATTGGTGTGCAATCTCTTAGTACACTGGCAGTGTTTCATTGTTATTGGTGCTATGTGCACTCTCTTAGTACATTGGCAGAATTTCAGCATTATTGCTGCTATGTGCACTCTCTTAGTACGTTGGTAGCATTTCAGCATTATTGGTGCTATGTGTGCTCTTTTGGTATATCATTAGCATTATTGGTGCTGTGTGACTGTGCACTCTGTTGGTACATTGGCAGTGTGTCAGCATTATTGGTGCTGTGTATGCTTGTCTGTACATTGGTAGTGTTATTGGTGCTGTGTGCACTCTCTTGGTACATTGGTAGTGTTTTAGTAATAAGAGTGCTGTGTGCACTCTGATGGTACATCAGCAGTGTTATTGGTGCTGTGTGCACGCTGATGGTACATCTGCAGCATTTCAGTATTATTGGTGCTGTGTATGCTGTATTATTATATCAGCAGCATTATTGGTGCAGTGTCTGCTCCTTTGGTATGTTGGCAGTGTTTCATTGTTATTGGTGCTATGTGCACTCTCATAATACGTTGGTAGCATTTCAGCATTATTGGTGCTATGTGTGCTCTTTTGGTATATCATTAACGTTATTGGTGCTGTGTGCACTCTGTTGGTACATTGGCAGTGGGTCAGCATTATTGGTGCTGTGTATGCTTTGTTTGTACATTGGTAGTGTTATTGGTGCTGTATATACTCTGTTGGTACATTGGTAGTGTTTTAGTAATATTGGTGCTGTGTGCACTCTGATGGTACATCAGCAGCGTTATTGGTGTTGTGTGCACGCTGATGGTACATCTGCAGCATTTCAGTATTATTGGTGCTGTGTGTGCTGTATTATTATATCAGCAACATTTTTGGTGCTGTGTGCATTCCATTGATACATCAGTAATATTATTTGTGCAATATGCATTTTTAAGGGATTTTATCCAAAGGAAGTATTACAACCAGTGGGCTCTTCCTAAGTATTACATAAAATATATCCTGATATATTTCTTCTTATACATTCCCTATGGTAACTCTTTGCTCCAAAGTGCTTTACCTATGCTATGAGGAATTATTAGAAATATTACCACCTAACTTTAAGTGTTCCTCATGTCCTTCCTGTCAGAAGGACTAGGAATGTTGCTAGGCAGTTTATAAATGTTAAATAATTAAATTTAATTAATTAAAAAAAATAAACATACTGAGCTGTTCTCAACTGGTCTAGGCCGTTCTGAACTTGGCTAGGCTGTGCTGAGTTGTCCTGCACTGGTATAAGCTGGTCTGATCTGTTTATTTATTCATTTTTTTTTTGTGCCTGCATTAAGAAAGTATGCACGGAATTTCAGCACACAGTTTAATGTCCAATTTATTACATCGGCCTGGAGTGAGAAACGCCTGTCAGGTAACAAGGCTACAAACTATGCGGAAAGAAGACATGAGGCGCCACCTAGTGAAGGAAAGGAGAAATGCAGAGGAGACAACTATATCCCCCATCTCTACTATTGCAAAATACAGATCCCGTAGCAGCCAAGCAATAATTATTTATAAAGCTGTACAGCCGCAGGGCAATGATTACCATGTGTCGAGCTCAAGAACTGCTCTCTGGAGCATCTTCCTACTGGACGCAACTAGATCTGTAAACAGAAAGGTACATTCTTTTCAGGCTTGCACTAGTGTTTGTTTACTGCGCCTCCCTCAGAGCTGAATGGACTGTTTTACTAACGACAGCACTTTTAAAGATGTTTTCCCTGCAATTTGACTAATTTCTCTAGGCAGACAGTAAAAGCGCAAATCAAAACTTTGGCAGTGGAGCCGTCTGGTAATTATGTAAACGAGATAATTGAGACAAAATATCTTGATTTAAGAAACTATCTTATTTTGAGTTAGTTAAAGATTAGCCTGCAAACTGTAATTTTTCAACTTTCCACCTGCAGGGCAGGGCCCACTCTCTCTGGGGAAGATAATCTAACCTAGCTTTTCAGCCTTTTAGGAAAAGACCCAGGTCTGGGGGTCTGAGGCATGAGCCCAGGACAGCCCCTTCTGGGCTTTTGGCTGATTGAGAAACCATATCACATCACTGAGGGGGTTCGAGCTCTGCCACTGAATCCCACTGAGGCCAACAATCCATTTGGACTCTGGCCAGATTGGAAGGAGTAATCCTCCAATCAGAATAGTGACATAGTAGAAACTCACTGACAGGAGAATGCATCACTCAGCTACCCCAGTTCTTCTCTGAGAACTGTGCAGTTGTAATAAGTTTATCTCCCACTGTAATAAGTTTATCTCCCGCTGTGCCAAATGCCAGAGGCTTATGAAACGTTGTAAGGAGCAACAGGCCTGAAATCAGTAGGGTGTGCTGCTGCCATACTGACAAAACACTGATCCTCATACTGTCAAATGAAATGCTGACCGAGGACACTGACTGCATAGGACACTGCCCCTGTACCAACATATGAAATATTGACCTAGCATGCTGTCCCCAGTACCACTGCATGGAACAAAGCCTCTACCCCGGCACAGAATTCTTCCTCCTATTGCTACACGGAATGCTGCCCCAGGACTCTGACCCCCCTACCGCCGCACAGATTGCTGCCCATGTGCCAACATATGAAACACTGATCCCCTTATCACTGCAGGACACTGACACTGACTCTGTACTGTTGCATGGAATTCTGCCCCCATACCAACATATGAAACACTGACCCAGATTGCTATTGCCAGTGCTGCTGCATACAATACTCTCTCTAGCACAGTACAGAACAGTGACCTCCATACTACAGATTGCTCTTCCAGTACAATGTCCCCTCCCACTGCACGTAACAACACTGATCCTTTACCACAGCACAGAACACCCCCCTACTTCCCCCTAGTGCTGCACAGATCACTGCCTCTGTGCCAGCATATGAAATGCAGATCCCCACACCATAGCACGGAATACAACCCCAGAACACTGACCCTCGCCAGCTCCACTGCTGTCTTAAAATGCTGCCCCTTGTAATGCTACACAGAAAACTGCCCCTGTACCAAGCTAAAAAAACGCTATAGGAATTCTCTAAATCTTCCTCAGAACAAGCAGGTGAAATATGTTGCTCTATATTTGCTAATGATATTTCTAACTTCTGACTAATGCTTGTAACTTTTCTTTGCTCTCCCAATGGGTTTCTCATTCTGATAAAATATTAAAGGTGTCTATGAACAAGTGAGCTCGTTTCATTGCCTAATGGAATCCATTTCTTGAGTTATATTCCTTCCTGCTTGCTGCCTGAGCTGTCTCTTTTTCAGTTCTGTAACTTTGGTAAAATCGAAGGATGAAGGTCCTCCCTAGCTTCCTAGGACTCTGATGTCCATCATACAACCTTTGATTCTGCCATAGACACTCTGTAATGGAAATATTTCTTTAGGGCCGATGCAATATGGTGCGCTGAGCCGAGAGCACTCTTAACGTGTAGTTGGACGCGGTTAGAATAGGCACTAATCAATCCCTTAATGCAATAAGGGGATTAGCGCATATTCAACGTGTGTCCGACGCGGAGTGAGTCTAATAGCGCTAATCACATGCAAATGCATGTGAATGAGGCTATCAGGAATTCTCTCCCGATGCAAAAAGAAAAATGTACATCTTGGACGCACATTTAACTGTCATCTATTAACGCCTGCCAGGAGCAGACGTTAATAAATGTGCGCATCAAAAAAAGAAGAAAAAGAAAAGAAATAAAAGAAAAACCAAATTTTACAGTCAGACCCATCACAAAAACGGATGCCGAGTTTAACGGCGTTGGTTTTCATTACCGGCAGACAGCCACGAAAACGGACGCCGATAAACCTGGCATTGGTTTTCATGACCGCTAAAAACCAATGCCGAGTTTAACGGCGTCAGTTTTCCTTAGCGGCAGACAGCCATGAAAACCGATGCCAATAAACTCGGCATTGGTTTTCAGCGAACTCACGAAAACCAATGCTGGGTTTATCGGCGTCGGTTTCCCTTACTGCCATATGGCGGTCATGAACTGTTTGGGTTCACGTGACCCCCTAATTTTAATATTGCATGGCGCCCCCCCCTTTGGGGTGCCATGCGCGCGTTAAGAGAGCGGGCGCTGACTGTTCAGCACCCGCTTTCTACACGACTTTATTGCATCAGCCCCTTTGTCACTGGAGCCTCCCTTCCGTGATATCTGCGACTGCTTCCCATCAGCCTGTGAGCTCACAACAGCTGCCATAGAATAACCAAAAACACCTCTGGGTATTAGGCACCCTAGGCGAACCTTACAGCCTTGTGCGCCCCACCTCTGCATTACCCTCTCCCCTACAGCCCTCTCCACACACTTAAAAATTATGCACTTCGAATCCTTACTACAGGGACTTCCCAGAATGCACACAATAATCTCCCGGGGCCACTTTTTCAGCCAGGCTTCTGCTTCTTTTGCTTTTTTGCTCCACCCTTAGAAGAATAGGCAAGAAATTGGAATGGTGTTGAAAATAAAATTTACTGTAACCAAAAATAAAGTGGAAAATTAATTTCAGAAGTAAAATCAGTGTCCATGAATCTTCACAATCAGATGGTCTGGAGTAATGACACTCCTGCTTCAGTGGTACAGTGGCAATAGTATGTAATAGGGTTTCTGCTGGCAAGGAGTGAGTCACTGTAAGATGTTACCCAAAGTGAAGGCAATTTCGTTGAATTTGTCTAATTCATCCTAGATGTATGCACATCCCTAATATTCAACAAGAAACAGTGTTATGAATAATCAATTGAATTGTTTGCAATCTTTTGAATATCACATATAAAACAGATAATCAGGCCATTGCAATACTGACGCGCTAAAAAACCTTTGTCCAAACTGGATGCACTTTTTTTTTTACTGTGCAACAATTGCTTCTCTGGGTGCTCGATGCAATAGGCAAATGAGCCACTGCGCTGAAAAGAATGTGCTAGGGATCAATTGTGTGTCCCTAGCGAGTCCATGGCATCGGGCACCCAGGAGAAGTGGCTTTGTGCACTTTAGAGAAAAGGACATTCAATTTTACGAGCGTCCGTTTTCCTAACCTGTGCACAGCCACAGGTTAGGAAAATGGATGCTCATAAACGGAGGGTCTGTGTTCCTAACCTGCTGCTGGCAAGACATTTTTTATTTTATTTTATATTTTCAAGTTAATAAGTCCTTGATATATTCCTCTTCAATTTCTTCAATTAGATGTGTACCTAACTGCCTGTGGTTAGCAAGAATAATATAGTAAATCTCCTATACCAAAACAGCACTAACTGCCATCTCTCAAACAGCAAGAACCCTACCTATGAAAAGGTAACACTGCAAATGTTAGCCTAGGCTCTAAAACACCAATGCACCTCCTATTAGGATAACAGAACAAGTCAGGCTGCTATAGATCCCTACACAGAAACTTTACGCTAGCAAAATGTTGTGGGAGTGGATTCTTGGACCGTGGTGAGACTGGCGCTACCCACAGGGAGGAGCCCTGCAGGGCCACATCGTCAGCAGGTGGCACTAGCAGGAGCAGAGGCCCAACAGGAACTTTACCAATACCAGCCCTCATTCCCCTTAAGTTGAGCCCTCGGGTGCTGGGGCCGGCTGGACTTAGACACAGGCCTGTGTGGAGAGAAGAATCCATCGCTAAAGAAGTTGAAGGCCAGCAAGAAGAAGGTGAGGTCAGTTTATGCAGAGGTCGGGGCAGGCAACAAACAACATGGCCAAAGGACAGTCCGAGGTCAAACCAGGAATCTAGATGAAGACGAGCCAAGGGTGTGAGCCGAGGTCAAGCCGGGGAGTCAATCCAGGAACAGGAGGCAAGGTAGAACAGCAGGAAGACACAGAAGACGGACGAAGACCACCGGACAAAGACACAGGAGCTCCGAAGACACAGGGAGGAAGCAGGAATGCGAAGACAAGACAGGAACAGGAACCAGGAACAGTGGGCAAACAGCTACTCCGAAGAGTTCAATCTATTGCCGATGTGTCTGAGGCCAGTCTGAGCCGGCCTTAAGTAGGGGAGAGCCTACTTAGGGGTAGCGCCAGTCTCACCTCGGTCCAAGAGTCCACTCCCGCAATATTTTGCTAGCGTAAAGTTTCTGTGTAGGGATCTATAGCAGCCTGACTTGTTCTGTTATCCTAATAGGAGGTGCATTGGTGTTTTAGAGCCTAGGCTAACATTTGCAATGTTGCCTTTTCATAGGTAGGGTTCTTGCTGTTTGAGAGATGGCAGTTAGTGCTGTTTTGGTATAGGAGGTTTACTATATTGTTCTTGCTAACCACAAGACATCATCAGCGAGCGCCACGGTGGTTTTCCCACTGCGGGCCCTTTAAATAAGATTGAGTCGCACACGTGCCTAGGGACACCCAGCACAGCTAAGCAGTATAACTAGTGCGGTGTTGTCCGATCCATGTGGTGGCCTGCCACGTTTTTGCTCGGGGCCCATTGTGGCATTAACAGCCCCCCTCCAGCCCAGGGCACTAGGTGAGATTGGCCGGCTACAGGTCCGATCCGTGATCAGCCAAATACAACACAAAATACCTCACCTTGATCACACATGCTGAACACAGACAGATCCTCACTAAATACAGAATAAAGAGACTAAAAAGTATAACTAAAAATACGCCAACAAAAATTAAACTGTAATCCAAAACAAGCCAGACTCTGTATACTTGCAACAATGGAAAAAAAGAAACATCACCATTCCTCATATAACATCAAACAATAAAATCAAGAAATAATAAAATATCAGTCAGAACAGTAAAATTATACTAATAAAAAGAATAAATATTTCAAAACATTTGCTGAATATAATATCCAATAATGAAAAACTCATATATTTTCTTTTAACATTTCAAAAACTTCAACAAAATATTTAAAAAAGGCAGACACATCAAATAACACCCAATAATTGAAACTAATAAGGATAAAAACAATCCCCTGCTCTCCATACCTGGGAACTTTGATTTACATTCTTCCCGAGATTATGGTGGATTAGTAGGGCATGGAACACACCAACTTTCTCCTCACTAACACACACATGTTCATTCTCTCTCACACATGCTCACACTCATTCCCTCTCTCTTTCTTTCTCTCACACACATTCACACATTCTCTCACTTTCACACATACTCCCTCTCTCATTCACAAATGCTCACTCTCACTCACATACACATGCTCACTCTCACATAATCTGTCCCACTCACATCCACACACACACAGTCTAATAGCTCTGTCTCACTCTCATTCACTCACACATTTTCACACACATACACATATATATACACTCTCTCTCTTTCACTCAGTCAGCTCTCTCTCTCTCACATGCTGATCCACTCTCCTTGCATCTTCAGTCATCTGCAGGAAGGGCTCTGCCAGTGGCCCTGCTTGGCCTCTCTCTTGCTTCTTCGTCCATCAATAAGATGGACTCTGATGCTGGCCCCATTGGGCCTCTCTGCTCGCATCCTCAGCCACCAGTGGGATGAGCTCCATGGTGGCCAGGGACTCTTGCTGGCAATGTTGTCACCCTCTAAGGGTTTGGCAACTGTGTAATTTACCTAACAGAAGTAGCAGTGCTGCTGGGAGGCTCCTGATACTGAGAGCCCAGGGCTTTTCATCTCCAAACAGATGGGGCTGCCCTAATGAAATGGAAGTGGAGGCCTTACTTTCTTGCTTATGTTCTCCAGGACCCTTCCATTTCAAACAGTAAAGCCACTTACACGCTGCGAGACATGAAATGATATGGTTGGTGGTTTCAGCAGCATCTCATTTGCATATTGGTCACTAGACTTGGAATACGGAACTGGATGGTATTTGCATATCTCCTGCCACCCAATCCAATTTCATCTTGGTTGTCTGATCCAGTCCTGCTTTGTTTTTAGTTTCCATCCCTGTAAACTTTGATGCTTTATCTATAAAACATTGGATAGTTACACCCCTTAATGTAAAGTAGTATGGGAGGAGAGGGTGAGAAAAGCAGGCCTGAACCAGCCTGGGATGTGTAACCTGGCAGAGGTGGAGAATTCTTTGTCTGTAGCTGTAATTAGGATTCTATAGAGAGGGGGTGCTCAGGAAGGTCAGGCTCTGCTCACACACACAAACACCGACCCTCAGCTGGTATAAACTCCAATAATCTGTATGTGCAGTGATTGGCTCTATATCCCCTTCTCAGGTGTAGGCTCAGAGGGTCTCCCTGTGGCAGAGATTCAGCTTTATTTATTTATTTAGTACTTTTTTATAACGACATTCATGATACAGATCATATCATATCGGTTTACAAGGAACAGGGGGATTTAACGTAAACCATGACATTAACCACAACGAAGAGGCAAAAGTTACAATAAAACAAGGGTAGTGGAACTTGGAAGATGAAGAAGCTGTAGCAGATAGGAAACTCGGTAACTATAGCAAATCACTGCAATGCAGTGATGGACGAATACTGCAAACAGTTCATTTCCTGATTTCCTTTAGTTATTGCTCCAATTATTATTCTGTGGTTCCTTCACGCTGTAGCTTCCATCTGAATTGTGAAAGCTCTCCTCGGTCAGTTGGGAGCATATTGTGTGTGTGTGTGGGGGGGGGGAGGCGGGGGATTCTGCTGTGATCAGGCAGTATTTCCCCCTACCCCAGCCCTATATGTTTCTCCGACAGCTGTGCTGCAAGATATTTTTTCTCATTTCTCGTTCCCCAGAGGATAGTCCCTCAGCCCCAGGGGGCTGCACAAGTATCACAGGCATGTCTTCAGGCCACCAGGGGGCATTGTGGTAGCACAATAACACTTCAGATAAATCTGTTTCAAAATTAACTAACGTGGCAACATTAGTGTACATGGTGGTGCTCATGGACCGGGGGGGATTTGGGTAATGGGGCGAGGTGAAAGGGAATGTTATTGATATCTAATGGAAAGAAAACTGCTCAACCTTGTCCATTCAGAATCTTTTCTTGCTCCAAGTGCCAAGGTCTGTGCTGAGAAGCAGCAGCTTTTCAAGAATAAATTTGGTCTCCAAGCTTCACTGCCTTTATCATCCCTAAACCTGCACGAGGTGACACATGCAAGGCATCTGTTGTCCTAGTGAAGAGCAGACCTGAAAACCCCACACTCCAAAGGCCTTGAAGAAGTAAGAGCTGGCAAGGGAATGACCCCCCTCCCCCCCAGACTAGCAAAGTCTAAAAGCCACCTGCCCATTGCTACCCATCCTCTAAAAAAAATCATTTGCAGGGATATGCATCAGTGACTGATTTCAGATTGTTTTATCTTACGATTACAGATGTGACTTACTGGTGGAAACAGGCAGACAATTCAAGCTGGAGTTCAAAGCAGACGGATTTCAGGCTGGTTCGAGTTTGAAGAGGTTTCCGATTCCCCCCCCCCTCCCCCAAATCTGCTGCTCATGTACACTGCAGCTTTTTAGGGTTGCCAGCTCTGATCCAGATTTTCAGGACAGGTTAACCCAGTCTTTGCTCTACCCCATTTCATGCAGGGACATGCAGTGACTTCCTTTAACAAAAGGCAAGAGGGGGGGGGGGGGTGACCTGCACGGAGCGGCAGTTACTACCCCAAGCTTGCTGGGCAGACTGGATTGGTCACTTGTGTCTTTTTCTGCTGACCTTTACTATGTTACTATGTTTTTTTAAGGAAATGCAAGAGGGAAGACAGAATCACAAATGGAGTGAAACCAGGGCTGCATTAACCTGTCCTGAAAACATGCAGCCTGTCGGCAACCCTACTTTAGAGCCCACCTGGGGAAATTCCAAAGCAAATCCCAAATATCCATTTTGAATCTTTGGGAAAGTTCAAAGTTGATCCAATAAACCCATGAGATACTTTTCTTTAAAAAATGTTTGCTGAACTGATTCAACAGATTTTTGAAACATTTTTGGGTTTGTTGATTTGTTTTGCAGAAGTCCATACTCCTCCGGTTAGTAAACAGATTGGTTGAAAAATGGACAAACGACTTTCCGGTCTCCCCGCTGTATGTGCTGATCATGGACCCTGGAGTGATAGGAGGTTCTTTATGGCACAGAATCATTATTGTAAAAGGGGTAGACCACTTTTTTTTAAATTGTTTATTTTTGTTTCTAAAATTTTGTTCAATTAGGGATTTGCCACTGACTCCCCAGCACAGAATACCACCAAGTCTCCTTTAATTACTACAATTGACCCCTGTAAAGAGTCCAGTTGTACCCTCACCTGAATGGGTTTTCCCATAAGAGGTTAACTTGCATAACACCTGCATTGCAATCAAACATATGAATCTGGTTCTAGAGATGACACTCTATGATTTTTTTTTGGGTGACCTAAGAATCAGGGTGTGTTCAAAGTCTATCATAACCCATGTTTTCTTATGCTGTGCTTAGAAGCAAAGTATCTTTCTGCAAGGAACAAAAAACCTTGCTTTTCTGCCTCGACTCAGCTACTAATCTCATCTGAATCCTGTCACCTCTGACCTCAGAACTTTTCATTATTATCTCTTCTTGATTGTTTAAATACATTGGATGATATCAGAAATAATCTTATAATGACCATGAGTCTAGGAAGGCAAATCATCACCTTTTTGACCTCTCAAAAATATCAAATGCATTTTTTATTCTTGTATGTAAGTGTGGGATTCTTTGCCCCATTTGTGCATGCAAGGTAGCAGAAGAAAGGAGGAATCTATATGGAAAGAGGACTAATCTTAAACAGAACAAACTCTGCCTCAACAGTAAGTACTTCTGCTCCTTTGCCATAGGTTAAAGGAGATATTGTTATAGTCTGCTTCTGCCTGCATGTTCCAAGCGGTTGGTGGAAATCCTGTTCTATTTCTGGCTTGGTATAGCTGTGCTATGCATGGAGATTTTCGCTGGGGAAGGGAAAGAAATGGTGTTCTATTTTTTATATTTCATTATGTCATTATTTTATTTTTTCTACATTCACAATAATTAAGGAAGTGGTGCTGCATGTCTGAAGAAATGATCAGACTATTTTTCATGGATGATAGCAGTGATTCATTATTTGAGAGAAATTCCAATGATGATAATCAAAACTTTCTTCCAGGGATTGATGACTGCTCTGAACCTGAAGATCACATTTCCCATGACAGTTCAACCAGCAGTGATGGGGATGAGTTGGTAGTGCCAGCATCCAAGATGCCAAGTCCTCAACTAGTTCAGGGAAGAGTAGCATCCTGTGGGGGGCATGAAAGAGGCAGACCTAGAGCTTCACAGTTCAGGGAGCCCCTGTAACCATCTTCTCAGAGTATCACTGATGCTGCCAACATGAGAGACAGAAATAGCAGATTGTGGCAAAAAGCTCCTCAGCAAATATGTAACAAAATGGTGGCTAAAGACATTCTTCATGAATAAGATGGTTTTTGGGTGAGGAGTCAGATGTACTGAACCAAATCACTGTGAACCTGGAAGGTGTAGTAGGCCAGATTGACAAACTAAAGAGTAGCAAATCACCTGGACCGGATGGAATGCACCCCAGGGTTCTGAAGGAACTAAAAAAATGAAATTTCTGATCTATTATTTAAAATTTGTAACCTATCATTAAAATCATCCATTGTACCTGAAGAGTAGAGCGTGTCCAATGTAACCCCACTATTTAAAAAGGGCTCCAGGGGCAATTCAGGAAACTATAGACTAGTGAGCTTGACTTCAGTGTCAGGAAAAATAGTGGAAACTATTCTAAAATCGAGATCACATAGCATATAGAAAGACATGGTTTAATGGAACACAATCAGCAAGGATTTACCCAAGGGAAGTCTTGCCTCACAAATCTGCTTCATTTTTTTGAAGGGGTTAATAAACGTGGATAAAGGTGAACTAGTAGATATAGGGGTAGATTTTCAAAGGGTTACGCGCATACTTTACGTGCGTAACCCCCGAAAACCTACCCCAAACCCCCCCTGCATGCACCGAGCCTATTTTGCATAGGCTCGGCAGTTCGCGCAAGCCCCGGGACATGCGTACGTCCCGGAGCTTTCCTGGGGGGGCATGTCGGGGGCATGGTTCCACACCGGGGGTGTTCTGGGGGCATGGCAGCGGCCTCTGGACCAGCCCCCAGACCGGAACCTGGTGCGCCGGCAGCCGGCTCGAGCAGGCGTAACTTTGGGAATAAAGGTAGGGGGTGTAGATAGGGCTGGGGGGGGGGGGGTGGATTAGGTAGGGGAAGGGAGGGGAAGGTGGGAGGAGGCAGAAAGAGGCAGAAGGAACGTTCCCTCGGAGGGAACGTTCCTTCCCTGCGCGCTGAGCCCTGCGCGCGCTGCCCATTCCCTCGGAGGGAATGGGCAGCGCGTGCAGGGCTCAGCGCGTTCAAGGTGCACAAATGTGCACCCCTTTGCGCGTGCCGACCCCGGATTTTATAAGATACGCGTGGCGTACTTCTGTTACATTGGGCTCACTGGAGTTTTTAAATTACCAATGCTTGACAATGTCCCTCATGAAAGGCTTCTAAGAAAATTAAAAAGTCATGGGATAGTAGGTGATGTGCTTTCGTGGGTTACAAACTGGTTAAAGGACAGGAAATAGAGAGTAGGATTAAATGGTCAATTTTCTCAGTGGAAAAGGGTAAACAGCGGAGTGCCTCAGAGATCTGTACTTGGACCAATGCTTTTCAATATATTTATAAATGATCTAGAAAGGAATACGACAAGTGAGGTAATCAAATTTGCAGATGATACAAAATTATTCAGAGTAGTTAAATCACAAGAAGATTGTGATAAATTGCCGGAAGACCTTGTGAGACTGGAAGATTGGGCATCCAAATGGCAGATGAAATTTAATGTGGACAAGTGCAAGGTGATGCATATAGGGAAAAATAACCCTTGCTGTAGTTATAGGATGTTAGGTTCCATATTAGGAGCTACCAACCAGGAAAAAGATCTAGGCATCATAGTGGATAATACATTGAAATCATCAGCTCAGTGTGCTGCAGCAGTCAAAAAAGCAATCAGAATGTTAGGATTTATTAGGAAGGGAATGGTGAATAAAACAGAAAATGTTATAATGCCTCTTATCGCTCCATGGTGAGACCACACCTTGAATACTGTGTACAATTCTGATCTCAAAAAAAGATATACCGGTAGTTGCGACGGAGAAGGTAAGAGAAGAGTGACCAAAATGATAAAGGGGATGGAACAGCTCTCCTATGAGGAAAGACTAAAGAGGTTAGAGCTGTTAAAATCATGAGAGATCTAGAACGGGGAAATGTGAATCGGCTATTTACTCTTTCAGATAATAGAAGGAATAGGGGGAATCCATGAAGTTGGCAAGTAGCACATTTAAAACTAATCAGAGAAAATTATTTTTCACTCAATGTACAATTAAACTCTGGAATTTGCTGCCAGAGGATGTGGTTAGTGCATTTAGTGTAGCTGGGTTTAAAAAAGGTTTGGATAAGTTCTTGGAGGAGAAGTCCATTAACTGCTATTAATCAAGTTGACTTAGGGATAGATTTTCAAAGCAGCGTGCGTACATGGATGCACCAATTTTATAATATGCGCTTGCTGGCGATGCAATCAGGCCTTCCCCAGTTCCCTCCCAATCTGCTTCAATTAAGGAGCGGCCTGGGAGGGAACTTCCCTACCCCCCTACCTACATTTCCTTCCTCTTCCCCTCTCCTCCCCACCCCCTAAACCTAACCTACCTTTCCCTAATTTTTTTATTTTATTACTTACTGCTCTTCTAGAGCATAAGCAAGTTGCGCATGCTTCCCCGAAACAGAGGCTAATGGCCACTGTCCCGACCGGCCTCCATCCCGCCCCTCCAGCACAGACCACGCCCCCGACCTGACCCTTTTTCAGGGCCCAGCACTTGTGCGCGTACCGGAGTTTATGTGCATGGCCAGGCCTTGTGCGCTGTTTGCACAAGGTCTGGCCATGCGCGTAAACCCCGGTTTTTACGCACATAGGCCTTTGAAAATTTGGCCTTTAGGGAACAGCCACTGTTTTACTGACATCATTAGCATGGGATCTACTTAGTTTTTGGGTACTTGCCAGGTACTTGTAGCTTGGATTGGCCTCTGTTGAAAGCAGGATGCTGGGCTTGATGGACCCTTGATCTGATACAGTATGGCGATTTCTTATGTTCTAATTAGATGGGCCAACATGTGATAAAATAAAAAGATGGAAGCAGCTGGATGAAACTGAACTAAAGGCATGCATAGGCCTCCTCATTTTGAGTGGCTTGTTCATGGAGGCCACGAAACCCTGAAAGAGTTGTGGTCTGCTTGTATGGATCATCCTTGTTTTTGTGTCATAATTAGTTTGGAAAGATTGAAATAAATAGCTATGCACATGCGTTTTGATAATGAAGTTAAATGGGAGAAAGGGAGAGCTGTGGACAGGTTTGCTGCCTTCTCTGATGATTGTACACTGTAGAGGAACTTAAAAAATGGCATATTCATTACCCTTGACTGTGGACAAGTAGCTAGTAATATTCAGAGCTCGCTGTCCCTTTAGACAGTATACACACCCAGAAAACCCTCAAAATACGGCATCAAGATTTGGTGGTGCTGTGAAATGGCAATACTGTACCCCTGAAATGAAGATATCTACTTGGGCGAACAAGCTGGAAAAGAACAGCACACATATATTCATTTTGTACAAAATCTTGTTCATCCCTGGTACAAATCAGGATGGAACGTTGTGAGCGATAACTTTTGGATCAGCAGAAAAATTGCTAAATGAAAAACTGACCTACCTAGGTACCATTATGAGAAACAAGGCTGACATTTCAAAAGAAATACAACCTGATCCCGAAAGAGAGAAATTCTCATTCATCTTTGCTTTTGATGGGATCTCACCTTAGTTTCATATGTGCCATGAAGCGTAAAACAGTAATGTTGCTATCAACAATGCACTATGACATCACAGTATTTCAGGGTGGTCAACTCCAGTCCTCAAGAGCCACAAACAGGCCTGGTTTTAAGGCTATTCATAATGAATATGCATGAGAAATGTTTGTATACAATGGAGGCAGTGCATGAAAATCTTATCTCATGCATATTTTTTGTGGATACCCTGAAAATCCGACCTCTTTGTGGGCTCATGAGGGCTGGAATTGGCCACCGCTGAAATAGCTGGAAAGAAATCACTTATCATGAACTATAACGCAACCAAAGCTGGCATGGAAGGCTTGGATCACTAAGTACTCCTTGCAAACGCCAAGCAAACAGGTGGCCGGTAATAGTGCTTTTCAATTTGATTGATGGTGCAATTGCCAGCTTTGTTGTTTGGATGAGAAATCACCTGCTTGGAACAACAGATTACCTCGAGAAAGATGGTGCCTGTTCGTGATTTGGCTGGGAGGGAAGTTGATTGATGGACTTGGTAGCCCCCTACTTCGGTGTTAGGGTCGAACTGATGCAGGGGACACATTTACTCCCGGGGCCCCACTTCAATGTCAGGCCTGAAATGGTGCAGGAGACACATTCAGTCCCAGGGGGAGGATTCTCTCGATGGGAGGGAATCTGAACTTCCTGGGCCCAAGGGGAACGGGGGACCCACTTTCAGTCCAGTCACACTCTCTCTTTCTGCTTTGTACTCACAGTCTGTTGTCTCGGGTGGTGGATGCTTTTTCTTGTAAAAAAAAAAAACAAAAACCAAGCAGGACACTGGAGGAGGTGTTCAAATAAAATGTACTGTATCAAAAATAAACTTCGAAGTCCATTCATAAATATAAAGTTAATGTCCATAAATCTTCCCCCCCCCAAATCAAACACAAGCATTCACAGTGCCTGCTTGATGTCTGATGTTCTCTGAGCAAGGTATCCCTATGGGGTAGCCACTTTTTTCAAAATCCACACTCCTGGGTGACTGATAATGGGCTCTTGGTAGAAAGGAATCCACAAAAATATGAAACTTTCTCGCTTTACCACTCACAGTCGTTATTTCTGATCTCTAACTAATAATACAAATGAATAATATGCCAAAAAATTAGTAGTGGATTCCTTTTTCTGTGTATGTCATTTATGTGGGGATCTGATTGGCTCTTTTCTGTTTTGAATTTTTCTCTTGGTAAAAAGGCCATGTTTCAGTTTCTCTGACAATCCTCAACTCTGGACCCTAGATGGCACAGTCCCAAAACTTCCAAAAATACAACAAACTGCTTCTCTCAAAAACGTCTCTCAAACAGATGTAAAAACCCATCCCATTTCAGCTGGGCATAGGGCAGGTAACTCACCCAGACTCTATCCCTCAGGCGGAGGGCATCCCTCCTGAAGCTGGGATCAAGTCCAAAAAAAACCCGGAAAAACGTCTTTTCACCAAAACCAGTCTTTCCAGCACCTCCATCCCTCTCTTCTCCAGGCCAGAGGAGTCTAACCAGGCACTACCACCAAAAACCTCTCCTTTCCTCTTCTCTCAGCTCCAATCCAACTATTTCCAACACCCCTCCGTCTTTTGAACATGCTCAGCCCCAGTACATAGGGCCACGCTGAAAACCCAGCCCTTGGGAGAAGGCATAGTTTAGTGATAGCCCCAAAATGTTGATTAATCAAGGGTGAAAATATTGGTAGAGATCAGGAGCATCCCTACAAACTGACAAGATGAAGACTACAAAATATGGATAATCTGACCAGGCCATTCAGAACTGCATTGACTGCACTACACTACAAAATCCAAATATCCACTACTGCACTTGCTGAGGACAAAAGGGCATGTTAGGCTGGCTGTCCCAGAAGAACAGACTGCAAATCACAAAGATCTTGAAAGGACTGCCAAAGGTTTGTGTTTAGTGAAAACATTCATATTGTATGTATGTCTTATTTCTTAATACTTCTTGTATTTGAGTCACTGAAAAAAATGTTTTATTTACAGGTTTTTATTTACCATCTTTCGGTATTCCATCACAATGTTTTTCAATAATAAATATAAAAGTATAAAAAATAATCATTAGAATACATAAAATAATAGAAAAGTAAAACACAAAATAAGATACAATCATATAATAGTAAAGGAATCGAAGGAATTAAAATTATAAAAAGTTCATAAATTAGCAGAGAAGAACAAGATAATATCCTTAAATGCCTAAGAATTACTTTTTTTCTGCTTTCTGAACCGCCTGTGTGAATAGCCACGTTTTAAATCTTTTTTAAAAGTCTTAAAATTAGACTGTAAACGTAGGTCATATGGCATTGCATTCCATAATTTTGGTCCCGCAATTGAAAAGGCTCTTGCTCTCGCCTCACTCAAGTGTGCAGCTTTTATCGATGGACCTGATATATAAAGCCAGACCTCGATCTTAGGGAGTGGATTTTAGTTTCTTTTGCCAGAGGCAGCAGGTCTTGGCTGTCCTCTGTTTTTTCTGTTGTTTGACTCTTAACTTCTCCATAGAAACTTTTATTTTGAATATGGGAGTTTTTGTCCACCCTCCCTTTCCAGTTTATATTTTTATGATGATTTATTTGAGTGCTGCTTACCCATTAGCTAGGGACTCAGTTAAGTTATTTTCTTTGCTATTTTTAACATCAAAGGGAGATGTTGCTTCCCTGAGAAGGAATCTACAGATCTTCAGTATCCAGAGGAAGGATGACTTACAGCCATTCGAAGGAGAGAAGGGAGAAAGGACTTGGGATGGACCCCCTATAGGGTTCCTAAATATCTACTGGAGATTTGGAGAAGAGGAGTAACAGGAATATCATTCTGATGCTGGAAGGGAGAAGAGAAGTAACAGGAATATCATTCTGATGCTAGAAGGGAGAAGAGGCGTAACAGGAATATCATTCTGTTGCTGGAAGGGAGAAGAGGAGTAACAAGAATATCATTCTGATGCTGGAAGGGAGAAGTAACAGGAATATCATTCTGATGCTAGAAGGGAGAAGAGGAGTAACAGGAATATCATTCTGATGCTGGAAGGGAGAAGAGAAGTAACAGGAATATCATTCTGATGCTGGAAGGGAGAAGAGGAGTAACAGGAATATCATTCTGATGCTAGAAGGGAGAAGAGGAGTAACAGGAATATCATTCTGATGCTGGAAGGGAGAAGAGAAGTAACAGGAATATCATTCTGATGCTAGAAGGGAGAAGAGGAGTAACAGGAATATCATTCTGATGCTGGAAGGGAGAAGAGGAGTAACAGGAATATCATTCTGATGCTGGAAGGGAAAAGAGGAGTAACAGGAATATCATTCTGATGCTAGAAGGGAGAAGAGGAGTAACAGGAATATCATTCTGATGCTGGAAGGGAGAAGAGGAGTAACAGGAATATCATTCTGATGCTGGGAGAAGAGGAGTATACTTGGTGTCATTCAGGTACTGTGAAGATAATAAGTTCAGAGGAGAAAACTAAGCGGAGAGGTAGGAGATAAATGAGTGTGTAAAATGGATTTCATCTTTAATACTTCACCAGTATTGAAAGGGAAGCACTAACTTGCCCTATGCCAATGGGATGGGAGAAATTTCAGATTAAAGACAGAATCAATTGGCTTTAACATCTTAAATTTAAACAAGAATATAAGAAGGCACAAGTTTATTTAAAGCATTTGTAACATCAAAAAGTGAACTGAACAGCTGTAAAGAACATTTTCATCATTTCACACTATATTAGTAAAAGTATTGTTGGAAACCAAGGGGGGTCATTTATCAAAGGCTTATCGCATGCGAAAAGGGCCTTTTCGCATGTGATATTATGCAAATTAGGGGGAGGGGAGGAGTCGGGGCAGGGAGGAGCAGAGTTGGTGGTGTCTTCGCTGCTGGCAATAATGTTACTAACATTATCGTTGGCAGTAGCACGCCGAATAGCTCCACCTTTCACGGTGGCGCTATTTGTTGCGAAAGCCGGCAGCCGGTGCATCGCTGTGGTGCGAAGGCTGCAGGCTTTCGCAGGCCCGCCCCCCCCCCCCCTTCGCCCCCCCAAGTCGGCTGTGTGTTTTTACTGCATAGTGAGTTTATCGCTCGTCAGTGCTGTTATCATCATACTGTCTACAAGACATTGAACTGGATGTAAGGGAATGCAATGCAAGGGCCTTGAAAGTAATCTTTCCCCTTCACTCTGGAAACCCTGCAGTTTGAGATATTTTAACATTCTGGGAAGTTTACCACCTGAAAATGTGATTTGATATATGGCCTCTGGTACCGCTATCCGTTTACGACCAGCTCAGTAGCTACATATGCATAGAAGTACAAACAGAAGCAATTTTGTGTGTACTTGAAAGTCTCATTTTTGGGAATAGATCTGGGGCAGGGGATCATTTATGCACATACTTTCAATTTTTGAAAGTGTAGGTGTAAATGTTTTCATGAAAATGTACACCTGCTCCCTAGCAAGTGTAAATGTGTGTACCTTTGCTGTACTAAGGTACACATGGTTCTGCTACTTTTCAAAGTGTGTAAATTTGCTTTGAAACTTGGGCTGAAGTACATGTAGACTTGATGTTATAAAATTGGGCTCATAATTTATGATAAATTTGCAACATGCATTTAGATTACATGACCTGTCTTCACATATAATTTATGTGGGAACATGATCACAACAGTTCATGCTGTGATAACATCTTGGCCAATGCATAATTTAATGGTCTGACTACTAATGGTCTATATCAGCTCCATTTGAGTTTGAATGCTGCAGCACAGCTACTATAGGGCTACTAGCAGTGAGATCACATGACACTGATGTCCCTACAAGGCCAAATTTAAAACCCTGCCTCTGATTTTCAAAGGGCTGGGTAGCAGGTCAGACCTGAATAACAGGGCTTTCCCTCTATATACCTCTGAGGCCTATAAGAGTCCTCCTAAGTAGGGGGAGGAACAAGATGGCCGCTCTCTGATAGTTCCTGCAAGACGTCTCTCTTTCTATTTTCCTTACTGCTGGTTTTCCTGGTGTTTCTTTATGCCTCATACAAAGCAGAAGGCTACGCAGAGGGAGAGTATAGCTAACTCTGCTTGATGATAACCAACCATGGATCAAAACCTTCTTTGCAGGAACACCAAATGAAGCGACGGGAATGCAAGCCGCTGCGGAGAAAGGCGAGGAGCGAATGCCGTCTCTGCTGGCAGAGGGCATCTCATTAACCCCTAGAGCACCGAGCACACCAATGCCTCCTTCTCAAGCCCTCCTGATGACACCTGAAGGCTCTTCAACCCCCATGAGGTAATTCGGGGGGAAGTGAATTTTGAGCGGGATATACGAGAAGGGAGAGAAACTTAGCCTGGAATTATTGAAGGGGTGTGGCTTAGGGCTGCCAGTGCAGCAAGTTTTCCTAACGCACTACCTTTGCCCTGTCATATGGTAAGGGCAAAGGGCCACCAGCGCCATTTCTATTAACGCAGCCGTGGCCCGAGAGCGGGAGATCGCGCCGGGACCCCTCCACTGGACCCCAGGTAATTTAAAACATTTTGGGGGGTTCGGGAGGGTGGGGGATTTGTTTTAAAGGGTCGGGTGGGTTTTAGGGTTGTTTTGGTGTGCCGATTTTCCCGCCCTCCCCCCTCCCCCGATTTTTTGACGATAAATCGGGGGAATTGCTATTGTATTGCGGCGCTAACGATTTTTGACGATTTAAAATATATCTGACGATTGTTTTAAATCGTCAAAAAACGATTCACATCCCTATTATTTTCTCTTGTTCCTCCCCCTGTTTTCTTAAGACTAAGAGGCATATAATACACTATAAGATTGTGAAAGAAATGGTTGCTTAAGTGTTTGTTGCTTTGTATTACCTCTTTTACTGTACAAGATTATTCTTGAATGTATGTAAAATGCTTGAAAAAAAGAACAAAAAAAAAAAAGAGAGAGTCCTCCTAAGTAGATTCCCTAATAATTCCTTTACTAAAGGAAATCAAGCATTTTTGACACCTATCAGCGAGCCTTCTCGGGGGCAGCTTCAACCTTGGGAACTTGCTCCCAAAAGGCCATACATAACTCGCTCAGAACTAGGCCTTTAACTGATGATGGGACAGACTCCTGTGTGCTAAACTGCATCATCACTGTACAAGTGTGTATGCAAATTACGCATCACACGTCCTCTACTAATTACAAAAAAAATAAATTATAAATGAGATGCCCTAATGGCCTTCTTCTGTTCACATTACCAGTCATAATCTCCTTTGCTTACTCATGGCTTATTTACATATTCTACCCCCATTTGTTTATAAATTGCTGCCTTATGTCAGGACATGAACTTACATATTAATGAGCTGTTTGGCATGACTGTTACTTTAGTGTCCTAATCTGCCGATGTTCAGTTTTACTTGCTGTACACACCGCCTTGGCTGAATCTCTTCATAAGGGCAGTCAACAAATCATATTTAATAAAGAAATAACATAAATAAATAAATGTATTCTCTTCCTCACATTTGCAACATTTCTTCTTGCAGGTCTGCTTTGGGTCTTATCATTGAAAAAGATGGAAAATCGGAGAAAGTAATTTTTCAGTCAGCATGCGATTAAGCTATGGAGTTTGTTGCTGTAGGATTTGGTTAAGAATAACAATATAGCTGGATTTAAAAAAGAAATTTGGACAGCTCCATTAGCAATTATTAGCCAGGGATTGCAACAGGGAATGGATCTCCCTGTTAGGATATGTTGGATAATTCTATTGAACTGGCTTGAGCACTGTTGGGGACAGGGCGCTGGGCTCGATGAATCTTTGATCTGACCAGTTTGGCACTTATATTCTTATATTCTCTCGATCATTCACCAACACACACAACAGATGTAAACGTACACACACACATACACTTAATGCACATCTACTTATAACTGATTTTCAAAGGGCAACTACCTAGGTATGCACATTCAAAAATGTGCAAACGCCTTGCAGTGTTGCAGGCTATTGAAAATATTCCTTTAACCAGAGAGAAAGGTTTGGGGTTTCCTCTGTATTTATGGGCAGTCATTCTGTTGAACTGTAATTTTCTTCTCTCTTGCACAGATGAAAGGTGACCAGAACGAGAAGCCCCCTCCCACCTGCCCTTAAAGAGAGTGCAGGAGCTGACTGACATGCTGCATTGCTCTGCTTCCAGCCTCTCGGCTTCTCGTGGCAGGAGGCCCAGAATCTCCCTTACGTGACTGGATCTCTAGCAAGCAGAGGGTTCGGAGGCTGTCACTTTGTACCCACCAAGAAGAGTTCCTCTAACAGGGGAGCACAGCCTTCTCCCTGCATCCAGGGGTTGCTTCTGCTCAACAGCTGTCCAGAGGGGCATGCTGAAGGCATTGTTACTTTTATCTGCCATGAGCACTGTCCTGGAAACTGAAAAACATAAATCAATAAATAAAACAAACCTTTACTTTTGGCAGCACTACGTACAGGGCCAGTACAAGGCCATTAGATGCCCTAGGCAACCATCAAACCTGCATTCCCCCCCCCCAAGACTTACCTACTGGCAGCAGCTCCTGTGCTCTTCAGCCAAGGGTGGGATGGGCTCCACTGGCAGCTCCCAGGCCTTTTCCCATGTTTCTGACGCCCTCCCCCACCAAGGTGTGGAGCTCTGGGCAACATCCAGTTCCCCTAATGGAAGCACCAGCCCTGACTGTATGATGTCCTGCTGTGACTGAAGGCCCCCCCAATGCTGAAGAGCTCTGTCCCCATCACACTCAGCTGTGGGTGTCACGTGAGGCGCTGAGCCTAGAAACAAAAAAGCTGATAATACCCCTCCTTTCACACCTTTCTCCCTGCAGATCTCTTAAACTGTCTGATCATGGTTTTTAAGCATTCTGCTGAATTTCAGGCACCCTCACACAGATGGGCACTAAATGGCCTTTGTGTTCCCAGTGCTCCCAAGAGGAAAAAGCTGGACTGCAGCACTGGACCCTTCCCCGGATAAGGGAAGCCATGTGTATGCGTCCCCTTCCCCGCCCCCCAGGAGACACGTGGGAGTGTGCACGCGGCATGCTGGGAGTCCATTCTCACAGCATTGCGATTGGGTCAGAGAGCTCATTAGATTAGTCACATAGCTGCACTAACAGTCGTTAGGCTGGCTGACTAATCCTCGCTAATTAACCAAAGCACAGAAAGGATCTGACTGGGCAGCGAAGCACACACACTGTTAATAAGCAGAAAGCGGCAGCACACCAGCACAGACACTGTGTGAAGGAAATAAATAATTTCTTACTGCTATTAATAGCACATAGCAAGAATTTAAATCAGATGTCGAGGGGCCAGCCTGGTGCTCCATGGCAGAGCTGTGCATGGTACATGGTCCCTGACCCAGGACTGTTGCTGTTCTGACCAGAATAGGCATGGGGGGAGCTCTCCAGGTAGTTGGGATGGAATGATGGCTCCGGGTGCCAGATTCCAGCCTTGATTCTGAATGAGCAGGAGGAGGAAACTGTAGAGTCAAAAACAGAACAATAGTACCAAGGGTTTCCACAGCACAGGCACTCTGCAGGTTCCCCTGGGTGTGTTTAATATGGGGGCGTAAACAGCAAGCAAGCCTTGACATTTGTAAATATACATGCATTCTTTAACCATGACCAGCTGCTGGCAGAAATAGTAACATAGGGACTTGATACTAGCTGTTCGTGCATACATACACATACTTGCCCCTCTCTCCCTGAACAAAATGCACATAACAACAATGTGGCATTAAATAATGGCCGCAGTTTATTAAAACATAACCCGAGCCAGCAAATTATACAAAATTCCAAAGTTAATTCCCCCAAACCTCCACCGCCCCCATGCCCCTCTTTCGCTTACCACCGCGTCTCAATGGTAAGCCGACTTTAGGTACCCCCCCCATCACTCACCCCGCCATGGCACCAGCGAGGGTAAGCCTGCGGCCTGAGCATCGGCCCCCTCTTGCTCTTTAGGCCTTCCCGTGTAGCAGCCCCAAACTACACGAGCATTTCCCCCCCCCCGCCGACTTTAGGCACCCCCCCATCACTCACCCCGCCATGGCACCAGCGAGGGTAAGCATGCGGCCTGAGCATCGGCCCCCTCTTGCTCTTTAGGCCTTCCCGTGTAGCAGCCCCAAACTACACGAGCATTTCCCCCCCCCCCTCCAATGTCCTTTACAATTCCAAATAATACATTAAACATATGGCTCGGGTTTTTTCCGCCACAAACAAAGGCAAAATATTTGCCTTTGTTCCCCCACTGCGGCCACTTAACCTAAAAGCTGCTGCTTGAAAACTTTCTCCAAAGCATTATTAAATAAATCAATGCCCACGTCAGAAAGATGCACCCCATCTCCCAAGAAAAAACCACCTAAGGTTACCCATGACCCTGTGTGGCGAACCCAAAAAACCACCGTGTTGAACTACCCATTTACCAACTTGCCTATTCAATTCATCTTCCAAAACCCTTTCGCCATAAAGGCTCCGTGTAGTGTGTGATACGAACTATAATATTAGACCCGCCAATTTTAGTATTATGCAGGTAATTCAGTATGGTAGCCAAATCTTTGCGTATGATCGCTGCTAATTCGCGACGTGTTACGTTACCAAAATCATTACCCCCCAGATAATCGATAACAATCTCCGGGATTCCCCATCTTAGCATTCTATTCTGGAGAAAGATAAGCAGATTCCCCCGACGCATTCCCCCATTGCCAAACCAGCGAACAATCCATTCTGTATGATTCAGATCCGGGTGTTCACCATAAGGCCTCTCCTCCGCCCTTCGCAGAGCCCGATGCAAAAGAATGGCCCACGACCAAGCTCATTCACGGATCCACTCCCCCTTTTTATGTCTGCAAAACAAATTTTTTCAATTATTTTCATGCAGAACATCGTCTTCTCATCTTCCAAGAAAAGCTATTTTCTTACATAACTACGATAAACCTCCGACTTCCATTGTCCCAGCGCTTGAATTCTCCGGGCCGACCACCCCAATTCCGCGGCTGTAGTTGCTGTGCCCCTCCTAAATGAAGGTGCCGAATAGTGCCCCACTTCCAACCCCAAACCAATAACTGGTAGAGGCAAGATTCGCTTTCCTTTTACCCCCCCCCCCCTCCCCAAACACATTCCCCTTTTTCCTTGCTTCACTGAAAAAAGACAAACACCTTTATTTGGTCAAATAAAGGCCGCAGTTTATTTACACCAGACCCGAGCCCCATAACTTTATAACAAGCTAAAACATGACCCCCCCGCCTTGTAACATCCTTCTTAACTGGCCCCCCACCGCATCCCAGTGGTAGAGCTCCACCTGTATCCTCTAGACCTATAACCCCACCTCGTCCGAGCGTGGGTCAGGGATATCGCCTCTGAGCATCGGCCCCCTTTTTGCTCATTGGCCATCCCGTGCAGCAGCCCCCCCGCACTGCACAAGACTCACCCCCCCTCCTTTTGCATACCTTTTAACAATACAATAAATCAACAATATTTGGGCTCGGGCTTACCGCCACCAATGCAACAAATACATATAACCATACGCTTTAACAACACCACCGCTCTTTCATCTTCTCCCCCATTGCTAAGTAAGAGCTCCATATAGCAGGAGCCAGGGATTGTCTGATCAAATTCCGCGTTACTACGTGCAAAGATGCCAAAGGTGTTCCGGCATGCTCTCTCCCAACCCACTGGCATGAGGAGCTTCGGCCCAAAGACATCCCATTTAAAACGCGAAAGAGCATCAGCAATCATATTCAAATTCCCCGGGACATGTCCTACCTTATGTTACATGCAATTTTAAACATAATATATCATTACTCCCAACAAAGCAAAACTCTCAGACACTTTGCTGCTTGCTTATGAACCACTTGGACCACGCACATATTGTCACACCACCAAACTACTTTCTTGTTAGACCACTCCTTGCCCCATATAGTTAAGGCAACGAGGATAGGAAAAAGCTCCAAGAAAGTTATATTCAATACTAAAACATCTGAAACCCATAGCCCTGGCCACTGCGCTGCACACCGCTTGCCCCTAAAATACACACCAATTAATAATAACCGAAAAGCTGATTCAATATCAGCTTTGGCTAACCAAGACCCCCAGGACCCGCCTTACGGACCAAGTCTATGGCTTAATCGAATGATGCATACTTGACTGCGACTCACTTGTTTAGGGATGAAATCATTAACTGAAGATCTCTCAGGGTGTGACAAATTAAAAATTAACTTAAATTTTCCCGGCATTTTTTTTTTTTTTTTTTTAATCACTGCTAATGGTGAGAAGCCTATGCTCAAAATGTTTACAAGGAAATGACCCGGCTACTCTTCCACACTGAAGTTCCACCTGTATTTTATCTCGTGCGCCCTCAGCCATCCGATAAACAGATTTAGAATTCTCAGCCCTCTCCCTACCCCGGGACCTTCTTAACGGATATGGAAGTCGCATCTAAAGCCCCAGACAACATAGCAACAGCATCTCTGTTGGGATACGATTTCGAACCTTCCACTAAAGCTGCAATAAACTATGGGAGAGTCAGCCTTGCTCTACCATGGAGATTCACTTAGCGCTTTTGATAACATTAGCACCTTGACCTTGCTAACCTTTGACAGCCGAATGCGCCCCACCCCCCCGCAAGTGGCACATGCGTACCTGGAGTTACCTTCGGGGAACAGGCAAGTGAGCTTATTAAACCTCCAACAGATGTCAGATTCGCGTCCCTTACTGTTCGTACCAGACTCGATTTTGCGAACAGTTCCAGGACCACAAAAGGAAGTATTCGTACCAATACTGGAGGATAAAGTACCGGAACTAGCACTAAAGCCAGCACTCCCTGTCCCACTTTACTAAATTGGTTCCATTGTTGGTCATCTGAGTTAACCATAAATGAATGTCCTGAGAACCCCATGACAAATTTGTTCCCAGCCATTTTATCCCAGAACTTTTCAGCATAATTGGGCCATGCCCAACCCTCATAATCCTTAAAGGCTCCTAGAATACTATCAGCGGAGGACAGACGTGCTCCGTACTGAGTAGGATCAAAATGACTACCAACACTTACTAAACGCAAAAAACCCCTTTACCCAATAGACTATATTCTTAGACATTTTTGGGCCCGCACTACCTTTCTTATTCTGCCTGTTAGACTTATGGATGTTTTCCTCCCCCTTTTCTTCCCTCTACAATCAAAATATTAACAGAATTTTTTTTTTTTTTTTTTTTAAGCCTTGTAACTAACCGGATAGGACCTCCTCCCAAAGCTCCATTAAAGAAGCTAAAGCCGGAGGACCCGTATCATACTATGGCCCTACAGATAAAGCCGTATGCTGACCTGGCCCCGTGTCGCTAGTACTCGAGGAAAACGAAGAAGAGCTTAAACTACTACTAGAATGAGCCCTCTTTCTCCTCTTATTATCTTTCTTACCCTCCCGAGCACTACCTTTGGAAGTCTTACCTTGCTCAGCTCCCAAACACTGCTGCCGTGTGTTCCCGATGCCAAGCCACTCCTGTCGTCCGCAACATTCCTCTTCAGTCCTTCCTGATCGCCCTGAGCAGTAAAGGCATGCGCTGCCGTATCCAACTCCCTCCAGGCCTCACGACTGGAAGGTCCAGGCACCGAATCATCGGCTTCATCTGCAAAACCACCTGTATCCGCAACAATCCTCCCCCTCCCCCGCCACCAAATCCCCCTTTAGCGCCCCTGAATGTAAAGGGATCTTTTGTAAAGGGGCCCCGTTTTGCTTGCCCACAAGGGGCCGCCCTTTTATTCCAACATCCTGAGGATAAATCTGATTGCCTAAAGATGCTCCTAAATCTGAGGGCCAACCTCCTATACCTTCTGCACCTTTCCCCTCACCCACCACACCTGCTGAAAATTAACAAATCCTGCTTTAGCCATGAGACCTAAAATATTGACAATAAATGCAGCTGTAGCCTTGGCCTAGCACCGACGGGCACCGAAGGGGCAACTGGCCGACTGGGAAGTCTGCCACCACATTCACCATCCCCTGCTGGGAACTTGCTCTGGGAAGAATCCACTAACTCGCCCCTTACTCCACTGCTTGCCCGTTCCAGCAGCTCCCGTAAAACACTGCCCTTAAAAGAATATCCCATCATAACAGGAGACATAGCAGGCAGTCACTGGCTAGAGAAAGGGGGCTCCACTGCCACTAGAGCAGGCACGCTCCTTCTGTTTCTTAGCCTTTATCGGATTCACATTTAAATGTAAATCACTCTGTAACCCGAAACCAATAATTCTTTCCCAGTGACCTCAGCGCTGACTGCCTCTCTCACAAAATGTTGCACGAGCTGGCTGAGGAGAAAAAACAAGTACAAGGTTGTGGAAACCGTAAGCAGCAGGAACTCTGACACGAGGCTGTCTCCTAAGGGCAGGGCTTTGCCGGGGGGGGGGGTGGGGGGGGGGGAACAGCAGGTTCTGGGCCGCTTACACCTGAATCAGTGGGGGAGGCGGGGCAGCAGGGCAAAGGGGAATTAGGGGGGGGGGGGGGGGAACGTCAGTTAGTGAAGACGAAGCCACTCACCAAATGAGGCCTGCAGATCTGTAGAGACCGTCACCTGCCAACCCCTGACGACCTCGCTGAGGAACGGGATGAAATTCCACCCGCTGCAGCCACCTCCGGTTTGTTTTTGGCTCTCTTCATTTTGCTAAATAACTAACTAAAAGACAGCGAAACCGCACAAATGACAGTTGGAAAATCCCCAGCGCAGCAAAGCAAAAACCTGCCCTCTGCTTGCTGTTGAATTCCCAACTGCCGTTCTGAGCTCTGCTCCAGCCTATTGTTTAACTACTGACCAATAGCATAACAGCATTCAAATTGCTGATGCTGCTATTGGTTACCTAACTCCCCTTTTTTCCCCCAACCCCACCTGCCTTTGCTAATCCTATCCCTTACTCACAGCTGCTCAAGCCCATGTTATCTGCATCGGGCCGGGACAAGCCCGTACCGCCTTCCTGAAGTGCAAAGTGCATGCACCATGTGCACCTCCACTAGCCAGGTAGAGAGTCCAGGTGAAAATTATCCACAAGGGATTTGGGTATCTTATAACTGAACGGGCCAGTCACACACCAAAAGAGATGGTCTCAGTAGTACATTTGAATGAAATGTTCTCCTTCCTCTCTCTCTGTATCTTCTGAGGAAACTGCAGTCTGTGCGCTTCTTAATCATTTGAATTTCCCTTGCTAGTATTGCCTCGCCCTCACACTGTACATTTTTTCCCTTCTTTGACTTGTGCTTATGTTTAGTTGCCTTGCTGGTTTAAATTCTGAGGTCCATATTCAGTAAGGCAACGAGTGGACCAGTTATCCAGATAAAGTTATACAGATAACTTGTCACAGATATTCAGCAGGATTTAACATCCCACTCAATATACTCGGCTAAAGTTATCCAGTAATGTTATCCAGATAACGACACAAGTAAACTAACTGGCTATGTTTGAATATAACTGGATAGATTTAAAGGTATCCAGGCGGATAACTTTTACTTTAACTGGATGTAATCAACATTTAGCCTATTAAGTAGCACATATCCTATCTCCCAGTTCCAGACACCTGTAAAGGTTTGACAGTTGCGGGTACATAATTTGGGATTTCAGTTTGATTTTTCATGACTCGTACAGCTCACATTCAAATGTTTCTGCACCCTGGGTTTTATATGTATCTGGCCCCTGTCTTGTGCAGCGAACACCCTTCAGGGGTGCCATGGGTCCGGGTCTGAGTCCGGATTGGGGTGGGGGGGTGGAGAAGTTAATCTCTAGGACCCTTCACAAGGTCATCAAAAATAAAACAAGGATGCCAAAAGTGGTGTTCAAATTAAACTCTTTACGCAATTTAAAGAAAACAGCATGCAGTCCAAAATTACAAAAAACAAAACAATCAACATCAACCCAATGATCACAGTGAAAAAATGGTTTCCTTTTCCTTGTCCATCTCTCTTGCACCATTATCCATAGCCAAACTTCAGATTTGTTCAGAGGTCTTCAATACAAGAGTCCAAAATACAATTCTCTTCACCCTTGCTTTTCAAAAACGACTCAGCCCTTCTGGATACCCGGGGGGAGCCCATTCTTCCAGATGGTCACAGTTCCAGTCTTCTCCATCTCCACTGCACACCACAGCAAAATGTCTTCTTCTCCTTTTGATCAAAGACCTTAGGGAGGGAGGCTATGAACCAAGTGCAACTCCTGCTCCTCTGTACTTTTTACTTTTGAGATCAAGGGATGATCTCCAGCTTCTCGTCCTCTCTCTAGTCATTCTTCCCTCTCTTCAGCTCCTAACTCCCTAAGACTGTCTTGAGATCCTGAGGGGATTTCTAGCTTCTTTCTTCCTGGCTTCTTCAGCCGTGCCTATGCCTAACCCTCTGACTATTGAGCATGCTCCAAGGGATCTTATCCCCCCTTTGAAGCCTATCCCCCCAAAAGGTGGGGTTTTGGCAAGGGGAGGATTAAAAAATGTGAATTCACTCCCATCCCCATAGCTGGAAAAATCTGGGAATTATATTTAGTGATAGGCATATAAGATGCATTTGTTAAAATATGTGAGATATTTGTTGCCTTATGTATTACGGAAATAAAAATTGTGCTTCCAAAATATAGAATTCTTCGGCTGTTATGAAATGTGGCTATGGGTTTGATTACATATAGGAAACTTCGCAATCATGTTACACCAATGTTAAGTTTCACTGGCTACCAGTAGTCCAACAGATTAGATTTAAGATTTTAGAGTTAGCCTTTAAAACATTTAATTCTCCTTACTTTATGAAACCTCCTGTCCATCAGGGTCACCTTCTCAGCTTTGGGGAAACAGGAGTAATTCACTCAAAGTGAGGGAAAAATCTATCGGGTCGTGGGCCGAGGCCAGGCAGGCCTGCAGGGCCAAACTGAGCCAATGACACTCACACAAACACCTCCACAAAGGCACTGTCCATTACAGAGAGTGTGCTCCAACAAGAGAGGGTTTATTTAAATAAACTGGTCAATCAATTCAAAAATAGTAGAATTCACACTTCCAGGAAACTCAGCAACTTCACTCTCAGTCTTTTTCAAAGATGTCAGGACAAAGCCAAATTGCAGTTTGGTATACCAGCTCTCTCCAGCCTTGGACCAGGCGCAAACTCTACATCCATCCACAGCAGTTTAAGTCCCGATTTGTTACAACTTTTAGGATACCTGCAAGGCAAGACATTCCCTCTTGTATAAGATGGATTGCAGCTCCCGAACCCTGCTCAGAGGCTCCGGTCATGCACAGGCTCCTCTCTGGTTCTGAAGGCCATCCTTACAGTTTCCTTTATTCACTCTGTAACTAAAATATTAAAATCGTCCCTTGTCTTTTCACTTTACTCAGGCTTCCTGAGACACTTGTGGGGTATCTCTGTCCACAGTCCAACTCCTTTTCCTTTCCCCTTTGATCCTGGGAGAGGGTCACAGCTGCCCCCTTCTCCTGGCTTGGTGACTCTGAGGGAGCCCCAGCCCACATCCTAACCAGGGGAATACCCTTTCCAAAACCCTGCGCCCCCTAGGGCTGAACCATTCTGTCTGCCAAGGATTTCAGGAACACCCCTTGACCAACAGATAACCTTTACTTAAGTGGAACCTTCTCTGCTCTTCTGTCCTCTTTAGTATTCCCCGTAGAGGGAAAATGACGTTAAACACAATACACTTTCTGCACATTACACTTTTCACTCTTTGTGTAGCACACGGGTATTACACAAAGTTATTTTCCCCATATCAACCTTTTCTGTCAGCTTTGATCATCAAATTTGTCACCATTGGTAGTGCCTGCTTTTAAACATACTCGACTTGTTGCAACTTGTGCTTCTGCTTTTTCCTCTTATAAGTCCAGTTCTATGGAATGAGCTTCTCAAACTGTTGCGTTTTACTTGGATGTTAAAGCTTTTTGCAAACAAATAAAAGCCCATCTATTTTACGAAGCTTTTAAGACTGCAACTGTATGAATATTTGAATTATATTTTACAGCTATTTTGTGTACTTTACTATGTTTGTGATTTATGATGTTCATGTTTCATTGTTAACTGCTTAGTACCAAATTTTTGGGTCATGCGGTCTATAAATATTTTAATAAAATAAATAAATACAAATTTAAAAAGTCTTCCAGGCCAGGAGGCCAGATTTCTCATCCTCATCCTGCAAAATCGGTCAAAATGATGTTAGACATAGTGCCCAATAGCCCTCCCATCCCTTCTAAAGCAAGACTATATCAGCCCAAGGAGCCTTCTCTCCCCCACCATCCCGCATACACAAAAAAAAAATATATTCTTCTTCTTCCCACCATATCCTCTACCCCAGGCTTTCTGCTCCACCCAGCATCCCCATGAGTGCTGGGAGTGCAGTACATTTGTGAGAAAATAGATTCAGGCTCTTTGCATGTAAATGTAACCTTTCTCATGTGTACTTTTATGCAAACCTGGGAGACGAATTCTGGTGGGCGGAGTTGGAACTTACACACATACTTTCTGATTTTAAAAAGTAATTGCGTAAATTAAGCCAGTCAAGTTACACCCTCTAAAGAGCAGGCATAACGTTCTGCAAGTTAATTTGTGCCTGTATCAGGGCAATTACTCTAGAATTCTCAAAGCAAACTTATGTGCAGTTATACAATTCTCCTCGCTATGTTTCAGAAACAAGTGCTTAAATATCCCAGGCGTGCATGGCTTGGCAATAGGCTTCAACAGGAGGGACTTCCAGTGTCACCTCAGAGAACCCCAGAACCACCATAAAAATGCCCCTATTGCCATACCTGGATTCAAAACAGCAAAGTCCTGCTGAGTGCCAAAGAAAGTATAGAGGAAGACAAATAAGGCATACCAGAGGATGGATGAGGGTGCTGCTTCTCTGATTACTACCTCAATGAGAACTACCTCACAATTAAGTACTCCTGAGGTAACTGCCCTTAGAAGGTCACCTTTGCAGATGACTGCAATGGACAAGAATGTAGCAACCACACCAATACTGCCCCCATCAGCAGAGGTGTCAACTCCCTTTCCTTTCCAGCAGAGGGGGCAGAGGCTAGGGATATGCACAGGGACTACATACGTTACATTCGGTATTCATATTCGTCGGGGGGCAGATACGTTGCATTCGTCAAGGGGGGCCCCCCGATCCGTTCAAGCGTTCCATTCTTATTCGTTTTCCGGCTAAAATTTAATTAACTACAACCCCCCACCCTCCTGACCCCCCAAGACTTTCCAAAACTCCCTGGTGGTCCAGCGGGGGTCCAGGAGCCATCTACTACACTCACACCGTCGGCTGCCGGTATTCAAAATGGCGCCGATAGCCTTTGACCTTACTATGTCACAGGGGCTACCGGTGCCATTGGTCGGCCCCTGTCACATGGTAGGAGCAATGGACGGCTGGCGCCATCTTATGCTCCTACCATGTGACAGGGGCCGATCAATGGCACCAGTAGCCCCTGTGACATAGTAAGGGCAAAGGCTATCGGCGCCATTTTGAATACTGGCAGCCGACGGCCCGAGTGCAGAAGATAACTCCAGGACCCCCGCTGGACCATCAGGGACTTTTGGAAAGCCTTGGGGAGGTCAGGAGAATCCCCCAAGACTTGCCAAAAGTCCCTGGTGGTCCAGCGGGGGTCCGGGAGCGATCTCCTGCATTTGGGCCGTCGGCTACCAGTAATCAAAATGGCGCCAATAGCCTTTGCCCTTACTATGTCACAGAGGCTACCGGTGCCATTGGTTGGCCCCTGTCACATGGTAGGAGTACAAGATGGTGCCGGCCGGCCATTACTCCTACCATGTGACAGGGGCCGACCAATGGCATCGGTAGCCCCTGTGACATAGTAAGGGCAAAGGCTATCGGCACCATTTTGAATACCGGCAGCCGACGTTGTGAGTGCAGTAGATGGCTCCCGGACCCCTGCTGGACCACCAGGGAGTTTTGGCAAGTCTTGGGGGGGTCAGGAGGGTGGGGGGTTTGTTTAAATTTGCTCCTTTAGACGGCCGAATAATTTGGTGAAGATTCGTTGTATTCGTGGGAATTGCGATACGTTTCACAACGCAATGAATACAACAAATATGGCCCTATATGTTGCGGATTGCCAATACGTTGCAAACGAATGCATTCCCCTAGCAGAGGCTAGCTCCAACAGTTTGGCTGTCAAGAAGGAGGAAGCTGAGCAAGGACAAGGTGTGTCTGAACATATCAGGCACCTGACATCCTTGCCAACAACCCCATGAAACATCTGGCCCTCCTGGTTCCCTCCCTATTTCCTCCCCCATTGATAATATGAGGTGGAGGGATGGATAAGAAGTGAAAAGAAGAAGAGGGAAGTGATGGGGTAGAGAGGATGTGGCTGCAGGGAGAAAACCTGCCCCCAAAGTCAGGAGGAGGATTCTGGGACTTGGAATCAAATCTAGAAAATCCTAGACCAATCACTAACAAGGGCCAGGATCAAGGGCCTAAAATGGCAGATCATCTGGCAAAGATACCGTCAGAGGTTAAGACTTTGAAACACCAACTCTACTGGGTAGAGAAGATTCCTCCAAAAGATTTCCTTCATCCTCCAATGTCTTCACAGTTCATTGAGGTGGAGAATCCTCCTGAATGGACTAGTGAACCAACCCTGTGTCCCTCCCTCCAGCCACCGCTGGCTAGCCAAGGTTTTTGAGCCTTGGGCAGCTGAAGAACAGAAGGAGAAACATTTGGGGTTAATAGCTGGGCAATAGACCCGATCCGTGGTTATAGATAATGGGGCTGAGTTACATAATGGAGCCCATTTGGCCTTGGGAGAGGTGAAGCCAGAGGAAATGGTAGAGGAAAAGGGATTCTCTGGATTCTTAGAGACCCCTAACTTGGCCATAAAGAGAAAGCCTGGCTCCATGGAATTGTCCATTCCTGGGATGCTGGAGGGACAGGAAGCAACACCTAGAGCATCCTTAGAGGTTGCTCATCCCCTCATTAGTGGATTTCCAGAAGTTTCAGCAATGATGACCATAACCCATCCAGATGAGCTACTAGAGAGCCGGTCGTATTGCTGGAGGCATTCTCCTTAGCTCCAGAGGCACCATGCCTAGTGTCTCTAGCTTCCACCACTGACAAAACTAGGGGTCCCTCAGAATTATCAACATCATTTTGGGATAGTGAGGGACCACTGCAAATCAAGCTGAGATAGTTTCTACCCAATCAGGAAGAGAGCTTTGAAATTCTCAGCACTGGGGAGGTAGATGATAGTGACCAGTCAGATGATGGGTCTGTAGGTAGTGATGATCCTGCAGACTCTGAGGCTTTCATCTTCCCTGCACAGGAGATCCTTCATTTCATGGAGGAAACCCTGCACTAAAGAAAAATAGAGCTGTTGGTGCTGGAGAAGTGGCCAAGCACGGAGTTGCTGCGGCAATAAGTCTGGGCCATTCTCCATGCCAACCATCAGGCCAACCTGTCCAAAATGGGTGAACAAGACCACCTCTGTAAGTTTTACAATTATCTCAGATCCTTCAGGTCAGGATTTCAGAATCTGATTGGCAGAGGATGGCTCTTCACATAGTCACACAATGTCATGGTTAGTAAGGATGGGCTCTGGAGGCTCCAGATACTCAACTTAGGAGCATAAAGGAAAGGGAAGAGAGTAACCTGCAGGGAACGGCAGTTACAACCCTGAAAAATCTTGCTGGGCAGACTGGAAGGGCCATTTTGGTTTTTACTATGTTACTATGTAAAACATAAGACAGCAGCTATACTGTCTCTCTATTTGGAAATGCACACTGCGACTAGCACATCTCTTCCCAAAAGGAATCAATCAGGCAGGCACCACGACGTAAAGTGATGTACTCCAGGGTCAACCAATGTCCCTCTGCAACACGGAGAGAAGGGTTTATATCAAAATGCCATCAGCAGGCCTCCTGACTTTTTTTTCTTTTTACCAAAAGGACTGAAAACATAGCCCCGTGTAACATTTGGAAATGATTTTTGATGCCTGCGTTGCAAGTCTGACATTTTGTTAATGTCAGTATTCAGGTATTGCTGGCAGCACTTTGCTGGATTTTTACGCAGGGTCTTACCTTGTCAGTGCCCTGGCAGTGCTCTGGTATGACTCTAAAAAGAAACTGTGCCCAGTTAATGCGGTGTCATCTAATCTTGAACACATATAATTACCTGCTCTGCCATCCAAATTTTTTGCCATTTTTGCAGACACCTCAGATGCATAAAATGCTTTTAAATGTCAAACATAAAGTTATCATTGGGCGTGCAATGCTTGACTTTTATCATCATGGGTAAGTTTTAACTGCTGCTGTTGCACAGCATACACGGAATAGGGACTGAGCATAGCTTTGTTTGGGAAGTCCCCAGCTGGCACCTGTACTAGATAGTAACTCTCTGCCTACCGGTGTTTAAAGTCTCCTTTAACTCATTCTGTAAGCAGGGGACAGAGCTTTCTGCAGTGAGGAAAGACATAAGCTAGGAATGACTTTTGCTCCTGTCTGTGCCCTTCTCCTCCACTGCCACCTCCTGACTCTGTGTTTTCCACCTTACTGCCCCCCTGGGCAAGGAACTGGCTTCCTGATTCGGTGCGTCATTCTCCCTCTCTGGCCTTACTCAGATCCAGTCTTTTTGAGGCTGCTTTTAATCCTAACCACTTCAATGCAATAAATGCATGTTTGCTTGTCATATATGTTTGTCATGACTACATTGTAAGCTCCAAGGGACGGAGACATCTTTTAAATATATCTGTACAGCGCTATATATATTTTATTTATTTGAGAATATTTATATTCTGCTCTACTCAGGCAAGTAGCTCAGAGCGGATTACACTGTTTAATAAAGAACAACCAACAAACACGAGGCAAACAAACAAAACTGAATAAAAATAAGAACACAGAATGTGATTGGGCTACATATACTGAAGCGGGCACCAGATTCTTCATCATATAGCCTTGGGCAAGACAGAAAGCTTTAAGCTGTTTTCTAAATAACCAATAGCCTGAGACATCCCACGTGCTAGCATTTCATAAGATACGACCTGAGTCAGAAAATGCTCGCCGCCGACTGCATGTGTGCAAGTGGATCTCTCCGAAAGATGGAACCGTCAAAAGATTCTTATCTGGAGACTGTCATACGCCGGTACGACGATACGGTTTCAAAAGATCTCTTAGCACTTTCAAAATGATAATTAGTTGTAGTAGTTCTAAAGGGAGTCTCCTATTTCTATAAATTTTTTATTTTTTTTTTAATGGGGATGGAGAAAATGCTTCAAAGTCATTCACCCCATGACAAGACCCCATTTTCCCAGAGCCTCATTCCCACTGCACTCCCTTCCCCACACCCACCACTTCCTTCTCCTTTCTGCCTCTGACTGTTGATTGCGTGTTGTTTCAGATTCTAATCCCGGTTCTGCCATTGTCTGCATGACCTGGGGAAGTCGCCTTTCTGCCCTGTCCTTTAGTTTACCCATTGGTCGACCCCTATCACATGGTAGGAGCACAAGATGGCGCCAGCCGTCCATTGCTCCTACCAAGTGACAGGAGTTGACCAATGGCACCGGTAGCCCCTGTGACATAGTAAGGGCAAAGGCTATAGGCGCCATTTTGAATACCAGCAGCCGATGGCGTGAGTGCAGTAGATGGTTCCCGGACCCCCGCTGGACCACCAGGGAGTTTTAGCAAGTCTTGGGGGGATCGGGAGGGTGGGAGGTTGTAGTTAATTCAATTTTAGCTGGGAAACGAATAAGAATGGAACGCATGAACGGATCGGGGGCCCCACTTGCCGAATGCAACGTATTTGCCCCCCCGACGAATACAAATACCGAATGTAACGTATGCGGTCCCTCTGCACATCCCTAATAGATACATGCATCATAATAGTTTACAAAAAACATAGTGATTATAGTAGGAGGCATACAGTTACAAGGAGCAAGTTGACACAGGTACATGGATCAAATTGACATCATATAAATATAGTATAAGTAAGAAGTATTTAAATTGATCAACTTAAGAACTATGTACAAATCTACAATTTACCAAGGACATAAATCTTATTATAAAGGGCTGCACCATCAGGGAATTCCATAAATTTAGGGCTGTGTATGAAAAAACCCTGGCCCTTGTTAACTGATGTTTAAAATGTCAAAGGTCCGGTACCAGAAATTGGCCTTGATCCTTGGAACAGAAGGGGCAGACAGGCTCATACCATCTAAGCATAGTTCTAATTACACACAAGGAATCAATTCTTAAAAATTAATAAATAATTACTAGCAGCTGGAACGTTGAGTGATATTTAATGGTAACCAGTGCAGATCCTTAAGCACTTCTACGTAATCCAGTTAAGACACGTGCTGCCAAGTTGTAGTACTTGCAGTAGTCTATTGGGTTAACATATATACAGGCCACTACAATGATACAACTGCCCTAAAACCAATGACTGGAGCACAATCCTGAACGTATCAGGAGGTAATATATACTTCAAAGGTGTTAACAATTTCAATTTATAGAACACATTTTGAGCTATGAGCCATATGCGTAGTTGCATAGTCAACTGGGTGTCTAAAAGAACACCCAGGCTCCTAACTTAATACAATAATGGTAATGAACATCCCTCAACAGTTATAGAAAACAACATCAGGGGGACCCTTTCCAATCCATAGCAACTTTGTCTTCAGAATATTTAAGGCCAATCCATTATTGGCTAGCCACTTTTTTATCTGTAACATACAGTGTTGAAAAAATTGCATCAGAAATGTCCCCTAGGCATCACATGAAATAAATATCTGCTTGTCATCAGCGTACATATATGATATATTAGCCCCAAGCTCATAAGTAATAATCCCAATGGCACCAAAATACATTAAAAAGGGGGGGGGGGGGGGGGGGAGGGCAGACAATGCCGAGCCTTGAGGAAAACCAGAAGTGAGGTCATGCCACGAGAAGTGCTGATCGCCCATCTGGATATGCTGTCTTCTATTGCTTAGGAAAGAAATGAACCACTTTAGAACCATCCCAGTGTTCTCCAGCCTCCTAACTAGAATGCCATGCCTCACAGTGTCAAAAGACACCCAGCTCAGCTGTACTAACAATTCGGTATTATGATGTTTTCAAAAACCCAAACTGATCTAGTATTTCATGATCGGCCATCTCTTTGGAAAATGACACCAGTCTCTTTTCCTCATACTTTGATCTACTTTCCTAACATGAAGATTAGTTGTGCTACCAATAACTTATTCTAGTTTAGAAGAATATTGTTGTCCTGCTTCACAAAGAGCTTCCTGTCTGCTAGCCCCCTCATAATGTACTTTCCCGTTGTAACAAATTTAGCACTCCTGAAGTCCAGGACTTTGAAATGTTGTCTGATTCCTCTCTGCTTTGACTCTTAAATTATACCATCCAATGATCACTGGCATGCCAGTGACCACCAACCCAAGCTTTAGAAACACTTTCTTCATTTGAAGTAGCAGGTCTAGTATGACCCCCTTCCTTGTGGATCCAGTGACCATTTGCCTGAGAGCTCTTGAAGGGAGTCCAGATCTCTCGGTACTGATTCAGAGGGAACTCCATGGTGGGGCATTGGGTCAGTGCTGGTTCCAAGGGAAAGGTACCTTATAGAAATGTACTGGGGCAATCACTGTGAGATCAATATTCAGCAGCATGGCGAGCAGACAAATTATCTGGCTGAATTGTCACAGATATTCAGCAGAGCACTGCCAATTAGATACTCCATTAAATATAGCTGAGCAAAGTTCCATTTAGCTGGATAAAACTTATCCAGCTACCTTTAGGTCTGCTCTCTGGCAAACCCAGAGTTAAATGGATAAGTTATATGGTTGACTTAAACTCTGCCCCATAACACCCCCAAATTGCCTCCAACTTAACTGGCTAACTTTTATCTGGCTAAACAGTTAGCCGGATAAGTCGAAGATGGTCAGAGCAGCAGGAAGTTTGCCTGGCTAAGCTCCAGATTTAGAAGGTTAGATAGAAGAGTGCCACTTATTGAGCCATTCCCCTTAGCAGGAGGAGTTCTTGGAGGTCTCCTGATCAGCCCTTTCTTGCTGAGAGCTTCTAAGGTCTGCCAGGCTCAGAGCTGGAGCAATACAGCAATGTTTGCTGTAGTGGATTTGCTGGTTTCAGAGTCTCTGAGCATGGATACTTACAATTTAATGAAGTACTATTGGAACCAAGATCCAATTTGCTTTTTCCTTTTCTGGCTTTACAGCTGGAGAGAAAGAGAATGCTAGAGAAAATTGTGCTGTCACTGGAGGGTGGAATGAAATTCAGATAAAATATGAAATTTCTAAGCAGTCATCAAAATGGTGCAAAAGAATATGATGAGTGAGGAAATGCGGCAAAATGAAATGTTGTAGGATTAAATGTTTGGATGTGCAGTGGAAGCCACTTCAAATGAACATGTGTTTTTATTACAAGTTTAAAAGCACATTAATACATTAACAGCCTTTGAAGCAAAGTAAACATATGATGTTCTATGAGTAATGTGATCAGTTTTATGGAGGTTTATTTTATGAAAACAGAAAGATGGACGACTTCTGTCAGTTTTGCTTTTCTAGACCCTTTGCTTCTTATCCCCGCAGGATGAGCAAAGGCTTTGCTGCTTTTCTTTCCTCTCCTCGTACTAAAATTTCTTCTGCTTTTTGATGCTCGCCTTTATTGCAAATGGCAGTGAATTTTCATGATTCTCTTTTAAAAGCCTCCATGGGCTGAGCAGGCAGCACTCTCCTTTATAAGTCACGAGGACAGTAGGGGAATGCTATACACACAAATTCACATTTTTCCTGCTGAAACTTTTGCATTAAAGCAAGTGAAATCCCTTACTTCTCACTTTAAGAAGGCGTACATCTTTACTTTTTACATAAAGCAGGAATATATCCTTGCTTTTCACTTTGAGGAGTATTCCATTACTTCTCACATAAAGCAGGAATGTATCCTTGCTTTTCACTTTGAGGAGTATTCCATTACTTCTCACATAAAGCAGGAATGTATCCTTGCTTTTCACTTTGAGGAGTATTCCATTACTTCTCACATAAAGCAGGAATGTATCCTTGCTTTTCACTTTGAGGAGTATTCCATTACTTCTCTCATAAAGCAGGAATGTATCCTTACTTTTCACTTTGAGGAGTATTCCATTATTTCTCTCATAAAGCACGATTACCCTGTCACATGGTAAGGGCAAAGTGGATGGCCAGCGCCATCTTTAAAAACGGGGAGGAGCTGCACTATCTGGCTAACCTAGCACCCAGGTAGAGAATAGAGATGTGCATTCATTTGCGACGAAATAGGAAATAGAGTTGATATTTCCTATTTTGTCACGTTTCAGGGGGGGGGGGGGGGTGATGAAACGATAAGAAAACCCACGAAAATTCGTGTGGTTTTCTTATCGTTTTTTGGGGGGGGGGGGGGTAGAAAGGGCACATTAAAAAAACAAACAAACCCCAAATCCTCCCCAGCCTTTCAAATTTAATTAATTGCAACCCCCCACCCTCCCAACCCCCAAGATTTACCGAAAGTCCCTGGTGGGCCAGCAGGGTCCTGGGAATGATCTCTCCCTCTTGGGCTGTCGGCTGCCACTAATCAAAATGGCGCGGATGGCCACGGGCTATCGATGCCATTGGTCGGCCCCTGTCACATGGTAGGAGCAATGGGTGGCCCGCACCATTTTTTAAGATGGTGCCGGCCGCCATTTCTCCTACCATGTGACAGGGGCCGGCCAATGGCACTGATAGCCCCTGTCACACGGTAAGGGCAAAGGGCCATCGGCACCATTTTGATTACTGGCATCCAACGGCCTGAGAGGGGGAGATCGCTCCCGGGACCCCGCTGGACCACCAGGGAATTCTGGCAAGTTTTGGGGGGGTTTGCAATTAAATTTGAAGGGTTGGGGTGGGTTTGGGGTTTTTGTTTTTTTTAACAACCCCCCATTGTAATAATTGAATTCAAAGGGTTGAGGGGGGTTTCAGGCTTCGGTTCGTGGGCATCTGAAATACAATCAGCCCGAACCACGGGAAAACAAAATTTCCCACAGTGGGTCGATAACGAAGGCCGAACCAAAAGGTTCAGCCGAATCACATCTCTAGTAGAGAATGCATCAAAATAGGGTGAGAGTACATTGTAGAAATCTCATCTTTGTGTACCTTTCCTCACTCCAAATAACATCAAATCTTCACTGATGTGTACTGTGCTGTTCGTATGTGCATGTAAAACTGCCCCCAAACCCTAGACCACCACCAAAACCTCACCTCGAGTTTCTAGTTGACCCTCCTATAGTGCTATAAATAGTTGACTAATAAGAGAGCCTTATAGAGAGTTTCTCTCTCTCTCTCTCACCCCTTCCCTTTGATGAAATTTGCATACACATCACGGCGTTATGGCATTATCGCGGGCATTGGGGCCCTAATACTCGCGAAAGCCCATTTTGATGAATGACCCTGTTAGTCAGCTGGACAACAGGGTATCGCCAAAGATATCTGGTTAAGTAGCGCTGTTATTAAAGAAAAACAAAAAATAAATAAATGGTCCAGCGGGCCATCCCCTCCCTACTCCCTGAAATATCTTAGAAAAGCCCTATTGGGCTATGCCCCTCCAAAAACTTTAAATGTTCACGAGATACCACCCCGCCCCCTCCAATCCCAGTGTTTTCAAAATCAGGACCCACCTGCAAAGATTTACAACACAATGCAAACCCCCCTTCCCTGACCCTCCCAATCCCCCACCTCCCGATACCTTATATTTGTTTACCGGGAGCAAGGGATCCTTTGCCCCGCTCTTGGAGCCTCCACGCTGCAGATCTTCCTTTTCATAGGGTTCTTGGTTCGCAAGCAGTCTGTGTTGATTTTCAGGGAGAAGGAGGCACCTGTTTGCTCAGGATACTATTGAACTCTGGTCCCAAAACAGTGCATTTGTCTCTTTAGGACAGACACTCTCTTGGGACCTCTTTCAGCAAACCACTGACAAGGAATTATTTTGCTTCACTTCAGAATCAATATTCTGCTCTGCTGCTCCCTGTTTATTTCTACAGAATTTCACTTTAAACACCAGCCAGTTATTCCTTGAGAGACATCAGCTAGCATAGGAGAGTAAGATTAACATGTGCCCAGTAATTAGAAGTCAGTCTTTTACTCACAAAAGACACATTGGTGAACAGGAAGACCCTTCTAAGGAAGCTGAAATGGGCTAGGAAACAGATTGTAAATGACAATGAACTGAACATGAATGGAGTGGAATAAGCAGGAAGGAAGTCCTTGCTAACTCGTAGAAAGCATAGGTTGGATGGGTTAAATACTTCTAGCGGGTGATGTCATGCGGAGGGGGCGCTCTCGAGGTTCCCGCCATGACGTGAATAAGAGAGGGCCTGGCGCGCGCGCCTTAGGTAATCCCCGATTCAAGATGGCGGACGGGATCGCCCATGCCGTCCCGGGGACGCCGGGGAAGGCGGCATTTGCAGGCTGAGGCCGCCATGGCTCCGAGAATCGCTGGTGTAGGGAAAAGAGAGGTGAACAGCAAAGGTCACAGCCATCTGCGACCGATGGGCGCAACATCAGGTCGGGCAATTCCCTGCCTTGGGAAGGAAAGGAGTAGATAAAACATGCTTATGTCTTCTCAGGCTCAGTGGCTGGACAGTGATGACTTGCTGCAGGGGTGCTCTACTTCTGTATTTTTGTGAATGTCTTTTGTTTTTTGGTTTGGGAGGAAGCTTTTGCTGCCGCCTTTCCTGCCCAGAAGAGGGGAAAGAAAGGAGTTTTTTTCCCCCATTGAGTGCAGAATTGGAAGTGTTCTCCTGAGAAGATCTTATGTTGCCACCTGGAGAGGGGAATTGGGAGAGAGAATAATTTTATCTGGAGACTCCCACTAGAGTCTTCATCCTGGATGAGGGAGGAAGACTGTGAACTGTGAAGTGTTGGAGAACATTAGATCTTGGTTATTTTTGGGGAAGGGATTCTGCTCACACATAGGATAACCCTGCCACCTGGGATTTTCATTTGTCCATGCCTTGGAGGGACAACTACATAGACACAGAGAAGTCTGGGAAACTGTTGAGAAATGGATGGCATCAAAGAAGTGCATCCGCTGCCAGATAATTACTATTGCAGAGTTACAGTAGTAAAGTTGTAACGCCTCACCAGAGTGGTTATTTGGCAGATACTTCTATCCATACTACACTTACTGAGAGTGAAACCGACAGAAGACGTTCATCCCCTGAACGTTGGGCCCTGGACTTATAGTCTCTCCACCTTTTGGAGAATCCAAGCCCTAGGGCTGTTGTACCGTACAAGTACTTAAGCTCCAGGACTGAATGTCACCCCCCTGCCTTCAAGGACAAATACCAGAAGAAGGGCTAAATTGAAAGGAGCAAGACAGAGAGAGGCCGTGCATGATGGTACCCTGATGAGAGTCAGATAAGAGTAAATACAGAGAGAGGCCATGTCTGATGGATCCCTGATGAGCGCTGGTCAAGAGCGAGCATGGAGAGAGGCTGTGCCTGATGACTCCTTTAGGAAGGAATAAGGAGTGAACTCAAATATGACAGCTCCCCTGCTAGGAGCTGGGTAGGAAGGCACAAAGAAAGTGTGTGCAGGAAGACTTTCTTTGGAAAGACACTGTTTGTTTACACGGTTTCTGCTTCTCTGGATACATTATCTGTCACTCCTGCAATGACTGAATGAGTCTTTGATGCTTCTCCTTGCTCTGGCTGAACGGAGCCCCTTAGAAGTGGCATCTGACTTCTCTGTGACTACCTGGCACCTTGTTTGCTTATGACAAATGCACAGCAATTTTACAGTGTGAGTAAAATTGAAAAAAAAAAAAAATTAAATCCTAAGTGTACTAAGCATCAGTAAAACTGTACTGCATCTCTGTCACATGTCAGCATTCTGACTCGGGAAACAAAGGCTGCTAATTTGGTGCCACACAGAGATTGGCAGATTTACAGTAATTTATCTCTGTCATATCTTAACACTTAATCATATCCTGAATGATGCGTCGTATGTCAAACACTTTCTGGGAGATCAGGGGCTGGGAGCCTCTGTATGTCAGAACAACCTTATGGTGGAATTAATGCTCCGACTGCAGTCTTCTCTGTATTGTGTTTATTATTAACAATACATTTGGTTTCCCCAGAGGTAGGGGAGATAACTACCGTACAATTTGGTTATAGAAAAAAAAACAAAACCCCTGAAATACAATAACTGGCTAAATTTAAAAGGAACACGCGTGCACCCATAAACACACGTATCGACGCGCGAGTAAAGATACGCTGAGATTTTATATTGTGCACGCATGTATCACCCCTCCTACACACATGTGTGTGCGTAATCTTAAGAGGTGACGCTATTTCCCCTAGAGCTATAGCGGCGTTTACGCGCGTATGCAGGCGGATTTTAAAACATGCTCGCGCGAGGGGAAAAAAAACAGTTTTTCCAATGAGTCCACCAGTTTGTCCAGAGGTTATTGAGGCCTTCAAGATCCCTCCGGTTCTTCATCCTGCAAGCCTCCCCCTTGACCCTGGACCCTCATGCTGTGCTGAAAGCCTTAAAAACTCGAGATCTCCAGACTTTCTCCTCATCAGGACCAGCGGTAAAGCTACACGCACCATGGTCAGCTTTTCTAAAATTCGGAGTTACTTGCGTAAATCTTGGCCCTGTCCTGGAATATCCATGCCCCACCCATTTTCCACCCCTTCTTCTTGATGTGCGCATGGGTCTGTACGCAGCCTTATAAAATATGCGTTGCTTGCGTGCAGCCCGCTTACACGCGTATATAGCCGTTTTACGCAAGCAATGCTTTTAAAATCTACCTCTAAGTGTTAATTTTCAGCAATAAATACCTGGACTCAAATTCAATAGAGTTTTCAAAGCCATTTAGATGTAGAGATGTGAATGTGAATCGGAACCGTAATCGGTTCGGATTCCGGTTCCGATTCACATGTGGGTTTTTTTTCATCGGGCACAGCTGATAAACAAAACCACGGTCGGGCCCGATGAAAAAAAACCCACATGTGAATTGGAACCGGAATCCGAACCGATTACGGTTCGGATTCCGGTTCCGATTCCAAGCATCAGTCGCAAAGCAGACACCCAGAGCGGCAAGAACACACCAAGGCTCCAAATGAGGGGCATAAGGTACCAACAAAATTGGTAGAAAGGCCCGCGCCATTTTTAAAGATGGCGCCGGCCATCCAGTGCTCCCTCCCTGTGACAGGGGCCGGCCAATGGCACAGATACCCTGTCACATGGTAAGGGCAAAGGCCATCGGTGCACTGGATGGCCGGCGCCATCTTTAAAAATGGCGCGGGCCTTTCTACCAATTTTGTTGGTACCTTATGCCCCTCATTTGGAGCCTTGGTGTGTTCTTGCCGCTCTGGGTGTCTGCTTTGCGACTGATGCTTGGTGGTCTTCTTGCCACTCTTTCAGTTGCTTTCACCCTCTATCATGGCCTTTGGTGGATGGGGGAGCGGGAGGGTTCTGCTTTTTTTTTCATGCTAGGATGGTGTGGGAGGGAGGTTCTGGAAGCCAAAATTTAGGCTTTTAGGTAGAAAGCTGAAATCCAGATCCTTCAGTGTAGCTAGTGTTCTCTGAAATGCTCCTTGTTCCACGTGCAGGTTCCCAGAGGCAGGCAGAGCTCCAGAGTCCCAATGAGTGGATGAGACGATGGTGCAGGGAAGAGGAATTCAGTTTTGTAAGGAATTAGGCAACCTTTTGGGGAAGGGGGAGTCTTTTTGGAAAGGACGGGCTCCACCTTAACCAGGCTGGAACCAGGTCGCTTGCGCTAACCTTTAAAAAGGAGATGGAGCAGCTTTTAAACTGGAACAAGGGGGAAAGACGACAGGCGCTTAGCAGTGCAAGGTTCAGTGGGAGTTATCTTCGAAATATAGTAATGAAGCTGGAGAATTAGGGCATCCCAACAGAGGTTCCAATAAAAGCACAAGTAGTCCATATGTCGTCTATAAGTAAGTTCCACCTGAGTTAAATGATTCCAAATTATCCCTATCAACTGATAAGCAGGTTAATACAAACAAAAAGCATGCATTGAAATGTCTGTATGCCAATGCCAGAAGTCTAAGAAGAAAGACAGGGAAGTTGGACAGTATAGCACTGAATGAAGAGGTAGATATAATTGGCATCCCAGAGATCTGGTGGAAGGAGAATATTCCAATGGGACAGTATTATACCAGGGTACAAATTATAACACAGTAGGGGTGTGCATTCGGATTGACCGCATTAGTAAAACGCAACTCATATTTTTTTTTTACTTAAAAAATTGATTCGACATAAACGATCGGATTTCCCACATATCGAACATAGATATGTTCGATATGTGGGAAATCGCGATTGTTGAGCCAAAATAAAAATATAAACCCCCTCACCCTCCTTAATCCTCCCCCCGACTTACCACAACTCCCTGGTGATGGAGCGAGGAGTGAGGACGCCATTTCTGCAATCCTTGGCGAGAAGCATGTGACGTCGGCGGCACGTCGAGTGACGCCGGCGTCACGTGATTTCCGGCTTGTTCGCGCCGGACGGCTCGTTCGGCCCAAAAAGAACTTTTGGCCAGCTTGGGGGGGCCTCCTGACCCCCCCAAGCTGGCCAAAAGTTCTTTTTGGGCCGAACGAGCCGTCCGGCGCGAACTCGCCGGGAATCACGTGGCGCCGCGTCACTGAGACGCGACGTCACGTGATTCCCGGCAAGTTCGCGCCGGACGGCTCGTTCGGCCCAAAAAGAACTTTTGGCCAGCTTGAGGGGGTCAGGAGGCCCCCCCAAGCTGGCCAAAAGTTCTTTTTGGGCCGAACGAGCCGTCCGGCGCGAACTTGCCGGGAATCACGTGACGTCGGCGTCACGTGATTCCCGGCTCGTTCGCGCCGGACGGCTCGTTCGGCCCCAAAAGAACTTTTGGCCAGCTTGGGGGGGTCAGGAGGCCCCCCCAAGCTGGCCAAAAGTTCTTTTTGGGCCGAACGCGCCGTCCGGCGCGAACGAGCCGGGAATCACGTGACGCCGCGTCACTCGACGTGCCACCGACGTCACATGCTTCTCGCCAAGGATTGCAGAAATGACGTCCTCACTCCTCGCTCGATCACCAGGGAGTTGTGGTAAGTCTGGGGGGGGGGATTAAGGAGGGTGAGGGGGTTTAAATTTTTTTTTTGCACATATGTACATATACCCAACTCATTGGATTTTTTTTATGTCCATATTGGCCGCAAGTGGGACCCCCTTTCGGACATAAAAAATATGAACATAAAATTTTGCTCTGCACATCCCTATAACACAGTGATAGGGTGCATCTACTTGAGGGGGGGGGGGGGGGGGGGAGGTGGCACTTTATGTTCAGGATGGCATAGAGTCCATCAGGATAAAGTTCATACAAGAGACTAAATGCACAGTAGAATCTTTATGGGTAGAAATCCCATGTGTGTTGGGGAAGGCTATAGAGATGAGGGTATATTATTGTCCACCTGTCTAAAATGATCAGATTAATGATGAAATGCTAAGATAAATTAGAGAAGCTAACAAATTTGGCAGAAGAGTAATAATGGAAGATTTCAATTACCCCCAATATTGACTGAGTAAATGTAACATCAGGACATGCTAGAGAGGTAAAATTGCTGGATGGAATAAATGAATCAACAAGGAGCAATTGTTCAGAAACCGACAAGAGAAAGAGCCATTTTAAATCTAATTCTTAGTGGAATGAAGGATTTGGTGCAAGAGGAAACTTTGGTGAGGCCATTTGGCAATAGTGATCACAACATGATCAAATTTGACCTAATGACTGATAGGGGACAATAAGTAAGTCTACAACTCTAGCACTAAATTTTCAAAAGGGAGACTTTGATAAAATGAGGAAGATAGAAAAAAACTGAAAGCATCAAGGTGAAAGGTTAAGAGTGTACAACAGATGTGGACATTGTTTAAAAATACCATTTTAGAAATGCAGGCCATATGTATTATACACGTTAAGAAAGGTGGAAGAAAGGCCAAAAGACTGCCAGTTTTGTTAAAAGGCAAGGTGAAAAAGGTTATTTTAGCCAATAGGACTTCCTTCAAAAATTGGAAGGAAGATCCATCTGAAGAAAACATGAAAAAGCATAAGCATTGGCAAGTTAAATGTAAAACATTTATAAGACAGACTAAAAGAGAATTTGAAAAGACGTTAGCCATAGTGGCAAAAAATTCATAATTAAAACTTTTAAAAATATATCCAAAGCAGGAAGCCTGCGAGGGAGTCAGTTGGATCGTTAGATGATCAAGGGATTAAAGGGGCACTTAGGGAAGATAAGGCCATAGCGGAAAGACTAAACAAATTATTTGCTTCCTTGTTTACTAATGAGTATATGTTGGGGAGATACCCATTCCAGAAATGATTTTTAGTAGTGTGATTCAGATTAATTGAACCAAATCACGGTCAACCTGGAAGAGTTCAGATGGACAAACTGAAGAGAAGCAAATTGCCCGGAAGAGATGGTATACATCCCAGGATTCTATAGGAACTAAAATAAAGGAAATTTCACATCTATTGATAGCACTTTGTAACCTATCATTAAAATTGTACCTAAGACTGAAGGGTGGCCAGAGTAACTCCAGTATTTAAAAAGGGCTCCAGGGGTGATCGGGGAAACTATAAATGGGTAAAACTGACTTTAGTGCTGGGAAAAATCATAGAAACTATTCTAAAGAACAAAGTCACAGAACTTATAGATAGAAATTCTTTAAAGAGACAGTCAGCATAGATTTACCCAAGGGAATATGTGGGTGTACACATGCTTGTTTTAAAGTTACCGTCCCTGTGTATTTGGATTTTCAGAAGGCATTTGACAAAGTCATAAGAAAATTTAAAAAATCATGGGATAAGAGGCAATATCCTTTTGTGGTTTGCAAACTGACTAAAGATCGGAAACAGAGTAGGATCAAATGGTCAATTTTCTCAGTGGAGAAAGGTAAACAGTGGAGTTCCTCAGGGATCTTTACTTCAACCTGTGCTTTTTAATATATTTATAAATGAGCTGGAAAAAGGTATGACGAATAAGGTGATCAGATTTGCAGATGACACAAAATCAATCAGAGTAGTTAAATCACAAGCGAGTTGTGATAAATTGCAGTAGGATCTTGCAAGCTTGGAAGACTGTGTGTCTATGTGGAAGATGAAATTTAATGTAGACAAGTGCAAGGTGGATGAATATAGGGAAAAATAACCCTTGCTGTAGTTATACAATGTTAGGTTCCATTTAAGGAATTACCACCCAGGAAAAAGATGTGGGCATCATAGTTGATATTACAGTGACATCACTGGCTCAGTGTGGTGTGGTGGTCAAAAAAGCAAATAGAATATTAGGAATTATTAGGAAGGAAATGGTGAATAAAATGCAGAATACCATAACACCTCTGTATTGCTCCATGGTGAGACTTCACTTGGAGTACTGTGTTCAGTTCTGGTTACTGCATCTCAAAAAAGATATAGTTGCACTTCAGGTTCAGAGAAAGGCGACCAAAATGATAAAGGGGATGGAACTGCTCCCCTATGAGGAAAGGCTGAAGAGATTAGGGTTGTTCAGCTTGGAAAAAATATGACTGAGGGGGGATGTGATAGAGGTCTATAAAATCATGAGAGGAGGATTTGAATGGGTAATTGTGAATTGGTTATTTACTCTTTCAGATAATACAAGGACTAGGGAGCTCTCCATGAAGTTAGCAAGTAGCACATTTAAATCAGAGAAAATTCTTTTTCACTCGATGCACAACTAAGCTCTGGAGTTCGTTGACAGGGGATGTGGTTAAGACAGTTAATGTAGCTGGGTTTAAAAAAGGTTTTGATAACTTCCTGGAAGAGAAGGCCATAAACTGCTATTAATCAATAAGGAATAGCCACTGATTGTTGCCAGCATTAGTAGCATGGGATCTATTTAATGTTGGGAAACTTGCAAGGTACTTGTGACTTGGATTGGCTACTGTTGGAGACAGGAGGCTAGGCTTGATGGACCCTTGGTTTCACCCAGTATGGCATAAATCTTATGTTCTTATGTTCACAAGCAGATTGTGATAAATTGCAGGCGGACCTTGTGAGATTGGAAGACTGGGCTTCCAAATGGCAGATGAAATTTAATGTGGACAAGTGCAAAGTGATGCACATAGGAAAAAGTAACTCAGTTTGTAGTTACACGATATTTGGTTCCACATTAGGAATTACCACCCAGGAAAAGGTTCTGGGCATTATAGTGGACAATACATTGAACTCATCAGCTCAGTGTGCTACAATGGTCAAAGAAGCAAATAGAAGGTTTGGAATTATTACAAAAGGAATGGTGAATAAAATAGAGATCACTCCATGGTGAGACTTCACCTCGAGTACTATGTTCAATTCTGGTTACTGCATCTCAAAAAAGATATAGTTGCACTGGAAAATGTTCAGGGAAGAGTGACCAAAATGATAAAGGGGATGGAAAGGCTAAAGAGGTTAGGGCTATTCATCTTGGAGAAAAGACAGCTGAGGGAGGATGAAATAGAGGTCTATAAAATCATGAGAGGATTTGAATGGGTAATTGCGAATTGGTTATTTACTCTTTTATATAATACAAGGACTAGGGAGCACTCCTTGAACATAAGAATATAAGAACATGTCATACTGGGTCAGACCAAGGGTCCATCAAGCCCAGCATCCTGTTTCCAACAGTGGCCAATCCAGGCTATAAGAACCTGGCAAGTACCCAAAAACTAAGGGCCAGATTTTAAAACTTACACGCGGGTGTAGATTTGTGCGTGTAACCCGGCACGCACAAATCTACACCCGATTTTATAACATGCGCGATCAGCTGCACGCATGTTATAAAATCCAGGGTCGGCGCGCGCAAAGGGGTGCACGCCCAGCCACGCAGCCTTTTTCCGTTCCCTCCCGCCCCCCCCACCTTCCCCTCCCTTCCCCTACCTAACCCACCCCCCAGCCCTTCCTAAAACCCCCCCCTTACTTTAACTTAGAAGTTGCGCCTGCCTCTGGGCAGGCGTAGGTTGCGCGCGCCGGCCAACAGCCATCCCGCGATCCCAGGCACAGCGGTAAATGGCTGCTGTGCCTGGAGGCTCCAGCCCCTACCCCGGACTGCCCCACCCACGCCCTGCCCCCTTTTTCAAGCCCTGGGACATACGCGCATCCCGGGGCTTGTGCATGTTGCCGGGCCTATGCAAAATAGGTTCGGTGTGCACAGAAGCGGATTCTCGGGGTTATGCACGTAACCCTTTGAAAATCCGCCCCTCAGTCTATTCCATGTTACCGTTGCTAGGAATAGCAGTGGCTATTTTCTAAGTCAACTTAATTAATAGCAGGTAATGGACTTCTCCTCCAAGAACTTATCCAATCCTTTTTTAAACACAGCTATACTAACTGCACTAACCACATCCTCTGGCAACAAATTCCAGAGTTTAATTGTGCGTTGAGTGAAAAAGAACTTTCTCCGATTAGTTTTAAATGTGCCCCATGCTAACTTCATTCAGTGCCCCCTAGTCCTTCTATTATCTGAAAGAGTAAATAACTGATTCACATAAACCCGTTGTAGACCTCTCATGATTTTAAACATCTCTATCATATCCCCCCTCAGCTGTCTCTTCTCCAAGCTGAAAAGTCTTAACCTCTTTAGTTTTTCCTCATAGGGGAGCAAGTAGCACGTTTAAAAGAAATCGGAGAAAATTATTTTTCACTCAGTACATAATTAAGTTCTGGAATTCATTGACAGAGGATGTGGTTAAGGCAGTTAGCGTAGCTGGGTTTAAAAATGGTTTGGACAAGTTTCTGGAGAAGTCCATATACTGCTATTTATCAAATTCACTTAGGGAACAGCTTATTGCTGACATTAGTAGCATGGGATGTATTTAATGTTTGGGTATTTGCCAGATACTTAAATCCTGGATTGGCCACTGTTGGAAACAGGATGCTGGGCTTCATGGACCCTCAGTCTGACCCAGTATGGCAACTTCTTATGTTCCCCCTTCATGGTGCCTTCTAGGGATGTGAATCGTTTTTTGACGATTTAAAATATCGTCCGATATATTTTAAATCGTCAAAAATCGTTAGAGCGGCGATACAATAACAATTCCCCCGATTTATCGTCAAAAAATCGTAAATCGGGGGAAGGGGGAGGGGAAGGGGGAGGGCGGGAAAACCGGCACACTAAAACAACCCTAAAACCCACCCCGACCCTTTAAAATAAATCCCCCACCCTCCCGAACCCCCCCAAAATGCCTTAAATTACCTGGGGTCCAGAGGAAGGGTCCCGGTGTGATCTTTTACTCTCGGACCTCCGGTGCTTGTAGAAATGGCGCCGGCGCTACCTTTGGTTTTTCCGTACGGAAAAACGATTTGCGGCAGGAGATCGCTGCCGGACCCCCGCTGGTCCCCCAGGGACTTTTGGCCAGCTTGGGGGGGCCTCCTGACCCCCACAAGAGTTGCCAAAAGTCCAGCGGGGGTCCGGAACGACCTCCTGCAGTCGAATCGTGTTGTCTACGGCCGGCGCCATTTTGCGCAAAATGGCGGCGCAAAATGGCGCCGGCCGTAGACAACACGATTCGACTGCAGGAGGTCATTCCGGACCCCCGCTGGACTTTTGGCAAGTCTTGTGGGGGTCAGGAGGCCCCCCCAAGCTGGCCAAAAGTCCCTGGGGGTCCAGCGGGGGTCCGGGAGCGATCTCCTGCCGCGAATCGTTTTTCCGTACGGAAAAAACGATTCGCATGCAGGAAGTCGTTCCCGGACCCCCGCTGGACTTTTGGCAAGTCTTGTGGGGGTCAGGAGGCCCCCCCAAGCTGGCCAAAAGTTCCTGGGGGTCCAGCGGGGGTCCAGGAGCGATCTCCTACGCTCCTGACCTCGGGGGACAAAAAACAAAATGGCGCCGGCGCTACCTTTGACCTGTCATATGACAAGGCAAAGGTAGCGCCAGCGCCATTTCTACAAGCACCGGAGGTCCGAGAGTAAAAGATCACACCGGGATCCTTCCTCTGGACCCCAGGTAATTTAAGGCATTTTGGGGGTTTCGGAAGGGTGGGGGATTTATTTTAAAGGGTCGGGGTGGGTTTTAGGGTTGTTTTAGTGTGCCGGTTTTCGATTTACACGATTTTCACGATATTTAAAAAACCCAAACGGCGACGATCCGATTCCCTCCCCCTCCCAGCCGAAATCGATCGTTAAGATGATCGATCACACAATTCACATCTCTAGTGCCTTCAGCTGTTCATGTCATGCTTGGTACCGCTTTGCCCCTCTCCTATAGCCTTGGATGGTTCATGCCACTGTTTTTGGTGCCCCTTTTCCCCTCTCTTTTGGAGCCTTTGAGTTTTCTGGCCACTCTTTCTGCTGCTTTGCTCCATTGAAATTGCCTTTGAGATCTACTGCCACTGCTGGTACTGTTTTGCCCCATTGTGGGTCCTTGGGCTGTTTATGTCACGTTTGTGCCATGCTGACAGTCTTAATGCATTGGCATGCCTTCCCCCTTTTGATGATGTTTGCTCACCGGGTTCATTAGAAATAATTAGAAAATCCTAATTTGGGAGCCTCAAATAGGCTGCATTGCTTTCCCCATTGACTATAATGGTAAACGAAAGAACAAATCAATTTTCTTTTCAATTGAAACAAACTGAACAAATAATTGCAATGTATGAAATGAATGAATGAACCAAAATGAATGTCTGACTGTACACTGCCTATTCAGTAAAGGTCAGATACTATAAATGCAGCCTAACTCAAATTGTTAATCTAATTCTGGTTTTCTCTCTAACATCACAGTATAGCTTGGTCCTTACTGTTGTGAAAACTGCATTCAGGGCTGTTTTACCATTAGCATACCTGAGAACTCTCCGGATTTGGCCCAGAGACTCTGGAATTCTGAAGGAAATGCTGGGTCTCCAGGCCAACACCCGAAAACTCTGCGTGCCCTGCTGCAGAAGGCTGGAAGAATAATTGGCTGAAGCAGTGCGGAGTGGAGCAGAAGACAGGAACCACTGGCCACTGCAAGAGACCAGGCCGGCGAGGCTGAAGACAGGAGCTGCTGACCACCACTGGACACCAGATGGGCGGGGCTGAAGATTTGAGCTGCCCAGCTGGGGGCCTGTATGTGTATGTGAGATAGGAAGGGTGCTTCTGTGTGTATGCGAGTTCTAGGTGTCTGTGAGAGAGGAAGGGTGCTTTTGTCTGTGTATGTGTATGTATGTGAGAGCTAGAGATGGCTTCTGAGTGTGTGTGTGTATTATGTGAGATCTGGAGGGTGCTTTGTGTATATGTTTGTGAGAGAGGAAGGGTGCTTCTGAGTGTGTTTGTATGTGAAAAAGGGAGGGTACTTCTGAGTGTATGTGAGACAGGGAGGGTATTTCTGTGTGTGTGTGTGTGTGTGTGTATGTATGTATGTAAGAGAGGAAAGGTGCTTCTGTGTGTGTATGTGAGAGAGGGAAGTGCTTCTGTGTGTGTATGTGAGAGAGGGAAGTGCTTCTGTCTGTCTGTGTGTGTGAGAGAGAGGGAGCGTGCTCCTTTCTTTGTGGGTATGTGCGAAAAGGAGTTTGCTTTCTGTCAGAGTGTATGTGGGTAGAAGGGAGGGAAAAGAAAGTTTGTGCATCCACTCTTTCTGTATGATAGAGGACGAGAATTGAGCGAGTATGTGAAAATGAGCATGTATGTGTGTGAGTGAACATGTGAGTGTGCTAGTTTGAAAGTTTGTATGCATGCTGCTACTGCCCCCCATCCCCCCACACGACAATCTCAGGGTGACAGGAATTCAAACGTTCCCAGGTATGACCATTAGACAAACTATGCACCTAGAGTAAGTTTCTTGGGGTTGGCAAAGGGCAGCTGCCATGAGAGAAAAACAATAGGTCCTGGTAGACACTCAAACTCAGAGCCTTTCAGTGTTTTTAATTACTTCTCTTTGCATCTTTCGTGCCCACAGATAAATAGCCACATAAAGTACTACTTTTCACTATAGTTTTGTTTATATGGATGTGTTTATATTTTATTTAAGGGGCTGATTTTTAAAGGGTTTAGGTTTCCAACTTGAGGGGCTCCAAACTTGACCAATTTGAAAATGTACTAGGGCTAAGTGCCTAAACTGAGGCTCCTATGGGACCATTTTCAAAAGTTTATGCTCCAAACTTTTCAAGATAGGTTCCCAATTGACCCTTTTGAAAATTTGCTAAGCCGAGTTCCTGAATTTGGATTCCTAGTTTCATTAGGGTCCTACATTTAGGAGCCTAAAAGGTGGGTGGCTACAGGGGCAGAGTTAGGGCAGGGAATCAGTGATTTTCAGAACTAGACCCTTAACATAGGATCCTAAATCAAGGAAAGTGAATAACCAGCCTTAATATGGAATCCTGAGTTTTAGGAACCTAAATTTATGTGAATTTTCAGCTGAAAATTTAGGTTCATAAATTTGACTGAAAATAGGTGTCAAACTTAGGAATCTAACTTATGATCCTAAATTTAGAAGCTCAATTTTTTTTTAACATTGGCCCCTTTGGCTCCTGATTGTCTGAAAATAGGTCCCTAAGTTAAAGGCCTAAATTTAAGATTCCAGCTTTTTTATTGGCCCCTTAGGGGTCAATATCCAGTAGCATTTATCCAGATAACTCACAAGTTATCTGGATAAATGCCATCTTTTCAATATTTCCTCCACTTATCCGGCTAAAATTTAGCTAGATTGTGTGAGGGCATTCCAGAGCAGAGTTAAGTTAGCTGGATAAGTTATCCAGCTAAATCCTATATTAAGAGTGAGCCTGCTAATGTAACCAGCTAACTCTGGTTTTGCTGTAAAGCAATCCTAAAGTTAGCTGTGCAAACTTATCCAGCTAACTTTAAGATAGTTAGATATTTTCAGTGGTGTTGCTGTGCCACTGAATATCTCACCAAAGTTAGCCAGATAAGTATATCTGGCTAATTTTGCAAGCTGACCAGTGACTGAATATTACCCACTTAGGGGCAGATATTTAAAAAAAAAAAAAAAAAAAAAAAAAAAAAGCTGATCCTAGATTAGGAACCTATTTTCAGCCAAAAATTCACATAAATTTAGGTACTTAAAACTATGGCCCTAAATTTAGGACTGCTTAGATTTAGGCTCCTAGTTGCCCAATTCTGAAAATCAATGCTAAGCTCCTAACTTTGTTTCCCTGCCCTAACTCTGCTCCATAGCCATCCAGTTTTTATGTTCTCAATTTAGGAGCCTAGTGAAACTAAGAGCTTAAATTTAGGCACTCACCTCAAGTACATTTTCAAAAGGGCCAAATTAGTATCCTAACTTGAAAATTGGCCCCTTTGGGTCTACACCTTTGACGGGATGAGTTTTCAACTTTGTTCTCAGGGTTTAGCCTGTGGTGCTGGGAATAGTAGGGAAAAGGGCGAGACTGGAGCAGAGTAGAGAAGAGTTACTCTGCTCCTTAATCCAGTCCCTCCCATCCTGGATTATTTTCTCTCTCTCCTCCCCTCCTAAGGAGGGAACAGGAGGGGGAGGTGTAATAAATGGCACAAAAAGAAGAATTCTACTGCTAATTTGACATCCTTTAGCCTGTATTTGGTCTGTCTATATCCTGTGTGTGCGACCAAGCTGAGGCATTATGAGGATGTGTTGTTTATGTGTAGGGATCTCTAGCAGGCTGGTTTGTTCTGTTTTCTAGATAGGAAGTGTGCTTCATATTTAATGCTTGTGGTTTTTTTGCAGGGTTTTGTACTTCACAGAGTGCCTGGTAATGGGATAAAATGGTCTCTGTCTTCACTTAAACTGCACCTATTAATCCATCTTTGAGACTTTAAACGCTTTCCTCATTCTCCCCGAATGCTCATTTGTCTTATCTGTTTTAAGTGGACTGTAGGTTCCTTGGAGCAGGAGCTCTCTCTTAGTTGTGTGTCACCTGTCTGGTTTTACTATACGGGACTCTACTTTAATATTGGGAACATTCCAGCAATAGGAGGGTCAAGGAGATGTGAGTTAAGAAAGTGAGTGATAGGAGGGGCCTTCCCCCAGAGGGGATGAAAGAAAACAAGATCGGTGTATAAAAGAGTTTCGCGGGCACGTTTTTCCAAGAATAAAGTTCTCTTTTATACACCGATCTTGTTTTCTTTGGTCGCTGTACAGCCATCTTGGATCGGCTTCCGATTTGTTTTTTGGGTCCACACCAGAGGGGATGGGCATCATGTGATATAAAAAAACTGCTTCCACAAGGCACTAGGGGGAGACCTGAGAAAGACCCAAAGCGCCACGTTAAACACCATGCAAAACTCTTGATGCTTGGTATTCAATGTACAAACTTATGGGTCGATACAGTAAAAATCGCGGGAGAGCGCACAGGACACTCTCCTGTGCACGCGATACAGTAATTTAATTTATTTAAATTAGGGCCAGCGGTAAAAAGAGGCGCTAGGGACACAAGCACGATCCTAGCGCCCCTTTTCGGACAGGAGTGGCGGCTGTCAGCGGGTTTGACAGCCGACGCTCAATTTTGCCGGCGTCGGTTCTCGAGCCCGCTGACAGCCACGGGTTTGGAAACCGGGCGCCGGCAAAATTGAGCGTCCGGTTTTCAACCCACGAGCCGCGGGCCTATTTCAAATTTTTTTTTCTTTTTTTTTTTACTTTTTTTTAACTTTCGGGACCTCCGACTTAATATCGCCATGATATTAAGTCGGAGGGTGCACAGAAAAGGAGGCACTAATTTCTTAAAGTAAAATGTGCGGCTTGGCTGCACATTTCACTTACTGAATCGCGCAGGAATACCTAATAGGGTCATCAACATGCATTTGCATGTTGCAGGCGCTATTAGGTTTGGGGGGGTTGGATGCGCGGTTTCGACGCGCTATTACCCCTTACTAAATAAGGGATAAAACTAGTGCGTCGAAAACGCGCGTCCAATCGCGGGTTAACAGTGCGCTCCGCCGGAGCGCACTGTACTGTATCGGCCTGTTAGATTGTAAGCCCTCCAGGGATAGGGAAATACCTACAGTACCTGAATGTAATCCACTTTGAAGCGCTGAAAAAAGTGCAAAAAGCAGAATCTAAATAATTACAATAATAATAATAATAGGCAGTTTTGTGTCTTGCCGGAAGCCAGGGAGAGCAAGCAAGTTGCTGTGACCCAGCCTGGGTTCCAGTTTTGGAAATGGCAACAATTAACTGAGGAATTTCTAACCACCAGGAGAAAAATTTGTCTTGGGCTGGCCAGCAGCCTGCGATCACATTGAAGAATTCCCTGGACTCTGCACATTAATTTTCCCAGGGGCTGAACACTGCCGCAGAAAGCTTGTGGGAGAAAGCATAGTGTTTCAGTGAGCTAAGAAGACTTAAGCTGACTAAGAACGGTGTCTGCATCAAGGGATTTTGAGATTCTGGAATGCACTGTAAGCTGTTTCTGATTTCTGCATTGTTTGGGTGCAGTTTTCCACCTTATTCTTGTAACTGCTGGAACTTGGACTATTATTTTTAATACATTTTCTTGCTATTGTAAACCCTTTTTTGGAGGCTTGTTGCTTCTTAGGGCACACAATTAATTTATTTCTTTGGGGCAGCTCTGGTTAACCATTCCATCCGACACTGACTCTTAATCCCTAGGGGGGACTCTTTTTTATGGGGGGGGGGGGGGGGGACGACAATGAATTTGGTACTAAACCATACCTTGTCTCCTGGTTGGGACTCAGGTGCTGCTCTGTGATGAGCGTCGAAACATTTCTTGGCCCGCTGTCCTGCCTTTTGCGAAAGGCCTTTGGTTTGTTCCCAGAGATGATGGAGTTCTTCAGTTGAGGCCTGGGGCTGTTGGCGATGGAACTGACAAGGGTATTGGTAGTGGAGGTAATGGCTGACGGCAATACACGATCTGGAAAGGGGTTGATCCAGTGGCGGCAGATGGCTGCGAATTCAGGGCGAACTCGGCCCAGGGGAGCAACTCTGCCCAGTCGTTTTGTCTGGAGTTGACATAGGGCAGAGGAACTGTTTAAGTGTACGGTTCATTCTTTCGGTTTGACCATTTGATTGTGGATGGTACGCTGACGTCAGGTCTAAGGAAATATCGAACTTCTTGCAAAGAACTCTCCAGAACTTTGCCGTGAACTGTACGCCTCTATCCGAAAGGTATGCTTTGGCATGCCGTGCAGGTGAAAGATATGCCGTACAAACAGCTTTGCCAATTCTGGAGCAGATGGGAGTCCAGGTAATGCCATGAAGTGCGCCATTTTCGAGAAGTGGTCTACAGTGATCCATATGGTGTTGTTTCTGTTGGTCACTGGCAGGTCAACGGCAAAGTCGGTCGCAATGTGCGTCCAAGGTTCCTCTGGAGCTGGTAAAGGCTGGAGAAGGCTCCAAGGGCGGCCGGCTGGCCAGAGGCTTCTGTCTTGCACAGGTCCTCTGTAATCTATACATGGATGAAGAGATCAGTCCTTCTTGCAAACAAAAAAAGAATCCAGCTCCAGCAGATGACTTGGAAGGCCGGATAAATCCTTATTAGCAGCATGTCCAATCGCCATCCCTGTAGAAAAAAACAAACATTAGATCTTTTCCTTTTCAATCTTTGCCCAGTATTAATATTGCATCTCCGAGAGAGGATACTAATCAAAATAGAATACATTGCAATACTTGAATTTCCAATAGAAACCTCTTCTTCTTAAATTTCTCTCCTTAATCTCCTTTTCTTTAAACTTCTTCCCATCACATATAGAGTGACAGGGGCATAGGATTATTATTTTATTTTCAGAGTAATTCTCCTATAAATAAATAATGAATTTGTGTGAAGGGTGTCGAATCTTATTAGGAGAGTCCACCTAAAAAAAACACCAATCATTAATCACAAAATTGAGATAAATAAATCAGACACCCATTTTATGAAACTTTAGAACTTTATAAACTCAGAAGGAGAGAATAAACAATTAAATATGTCACATGAATAATACTATTAGCAAATGCAAACTGGCATAAATATATCTCTGAAGAGAATGTTTAACCATAAGTCCCTTCCCCAAAGGGCTGACACAGTTCATAGCTTTAGAACCTGCTGTTCTTCTTGGTAGAAGAATATCTCTGCTGAAGACAGTCCACCCTTTCCCAGAGGGGATAAAAATCTTCACCCTCCCATGGAGGGCCAGCAAAAGTCTCTGTAAACTGGAACAGCAGAAACCGACAGGATGCCCTGCAATAAAGCAAATGACAAACAAAAACGAAAAGAGAGAGAAAAAGTCCTTTAAGACCATGAGAACATGCCATACTGGGTCAGACCAAGGGTCCATCAAGCCCAGCATCCTGTTTCCAACAGTGCCCAATCCAGGCCATAAGATCCTCGCAAGTACCCAAAAACAAACAGGCCGATACAGTACGGTGCCCTCCAACGGAGCACACTGTTAACCGGCATTTGGACGCACGTTTTTGACGCACTAGCTTTACCCCTTATTCAGTAAGGGGTAATAGCGCGTCGAAAACGCGCGTACAACCCCCCCTCCCCCGAGACTAATAGCACCCACTACATGCAAATGCATATTGATGGGCCTATTAGTCATTCCTGCGCAATATAGTAAGTAAAATGTGCAGCCAAGCCGCACATTTTATTTATTTATTTATTTTATTTATATAAAGCTTTTCTATACCGTCATTCATAATTACATCATAACGGTGTACAATATGTTTATATCTAAGCGATATTCACATCCTTAGATTATACAATACAATATAAATAACCTTAAAAATCTGAAATACAAATCACATAATATAAAACATGAATCTTGATAAAATTACACTAAAGGTTAGCTGCAAAACATTTGTTAAAAAATCTAAAAACAAGAATCATATGCTAAAACTTAAATCATAATAATAGCTATTCTAAGGGTTGACAGCAAAAGCTTGCTCAAAAAAGCCAAGTCTTCAGCCCCTTCTTAAAATTCCTGAAATCTGACTCAAGCCGAGTTCAGTTGGTAGAGTGTTCCATGTGTTTGGGCCTGCTATTGAAATAACTCTTTCCCGTACCGATGTTAAGTGAGAAGTATTTAATGATGGGACAGAGAGCAAACCTTTGTTGGCAGATCTTAAAGATCTGTGTGGTGTATGCATCCTTATAGAAAAATTTAGCCAGTCTGACTTATGTGCATAAATGGTCTTATGAATAGTACAACAGGTTTTACACAGGATCCTTTGTGTAATGGGAAGCCATGCAAACTAATCAAAATTGGTGCAATGTGTTCACGCCTGTTACAATTAGTTAATACCCGTGCAGCTGCATTTTGGAATGGTCGTAATGTTGATTGTGGAAGACCCAATAAGAGAGAGTTACAATAATCTAATGACGACAGGATAAGAGCCTGTAATACAGATCGAAAATCATTAAAATCTAATAAAGGTTTCAAACGTCTAAGCACTAAAAGTTTATAATATCCATCTCTTATTTTCTTCGAAATATGCTTTTTAAATTTTAGTTCGCAGTCTATGATTATCCCTAGGTCCCTAACTGAGTCAGCCAAATCAATTTTGGTATTATGTGAAAGGGGAAAAACTTTTTAAATATCAGGTTTGGATTTTCTTTCAAGAAGAATGATCTCTGTTTTTTCCATATTAATGGCGAGTTTCATATGTGTTAACTGTTTAATAGCAGATAAATAGATATTTGTTTCTTTGAAGGTTTGTTCAAGGGTATCTACTATAGGTACAATAATCTGTATATCATCAGCATAGACGTAGAAATTCAGACTGAGGCCAGCTAGAAGATGGCAAACTGGCAAAAGATAGATATTAAATAACGTGGCAGACAGTGACAAGCCTTGCGGTACTCCAGTATTAAGTTCATACCTATCAGAAATTTAATCACCTATTTTAACCTGGAAAGATCTTTGTTGAAGAAAGGAAGACATCCATTTGAGTGTATCATTTGTCAATCCAATTTCTTTTAGTCTAGTTACTAAAATGGCATGATTGACTGTATCGAACGCAGCCGATACATCAAGCAGAATAAGAAGATATCTCTGACCAATATCGAAACCTTTTAGAACAGTGTCTGTTACTGATATTAATAACATTTCCGTATTGAGGTGTTGCCTGAAACCAAATTGATTTGGAAACAAAATGTTATTATCCTCTAAATGCTCAGCTAATTGTTTGTGAACAACTTTTTCTAGTATTTTTGATATAAAGGAGAGATTAGAAATGGGTCTATAATTTGATATTATTTCGGTGTCTAAGTTTGTTTTTTTTAAAACTGGTTTAATTATTGCAGATTTCAAAATCTCATGGATATATCCTTCTTTTAGGGATAGGTTAACAATCTTTGTAATTGCTGGGGCGATGATTGGTGCTAATGGTTTTAGAGCAGAAGGTGGAATTGGGTCTAACGGATGTATTGCAGGGTTTAATTTTTTTATGACATTTTCTATTTCCATAATCGATACTTCCTCAAAGGAGGACCATTCCGGTACATCTCTTTTATCATTTTAGGTTCCTGGTTACTGTTATTAGGTATAGAGGCGACAATCTTCTCTACTTTTCTTTAAAATACATTGCAAAATCATTACATTTAGAATCAGTCAGAATAGTTGAATCAGCATTGGAAGCTTTTGTAAGATTCTTAACTAATGTAAACATTGCTCGAGGGTTGTTATTAAAATTCTCAAATTTACTTTTGAAATAGTTTTTTTTTTGTTTCATTAATCAAATTTTTGTATTTATTAAGTTGGGATCTATACAGTCCTAGTGTTTGATTATCTTTGACTTTTCTCCATTTTTTTTCAGATTTTCTTAACATAGTTTTCGCTTTTCGTATTGTATCATTATACCATGGCTGGGAATGTTTAGTCACTTTTAATGTTTTGCTTTTTAGAGGATTAATGCGGTCGGCAATCATATTTGTCATATTGGTCCAAGAGGAAATAGCATTTTGAGAATTTGACAAATCAAGGGTGGATAATTGTTCTTCGAGTTCTTTTGTTAGTATCTCAGATTGAAATTTAGGGCGATAAGTGATTGATTGTTTTGCGTGATTGATTATGACATTGATCGATCTACTTTAAGAAATTAGCGCCTACCCAAAGGTAGGCTTTAATTTCTGCCGGTGCCGGGGAAGTGCACAGAAAAGCAGTAAAAATTGCTTTTCTGTGCACCTTCCGACTTAATATCATGGCGATATTAAGTTGGAGGCCCCAAAAGTTAAAAAAAAGTAAAAAAAAAAAAAATTAAAAATGGGCCCGCGGCTCGTGGGTCGAAAACTGGACACTCAATTTTGCTGGCATTCGGTTTCCGAACCTGTGGCTGTCAGCAGGCTTGAGAACTGATGCCGGCAAAATTGAGCGTCGGCTGTCAAACCCGCTGACAGCCGCCGCTTCTGTCCAAAAAGAGGCGCCGTGAACGGTGTCCTCTGCCCACCTGCCCGCCCCTTCCTCCCAAACACACCCTACTACTAAACATCTCAGGTTCTGGAAGTGTGTAAACTGTGTCTGTAATGATGAGCTACAGGGCACTAATGGTTTTGACTGCTAGTGCTTCCTTTCTGCCTACGAGCAGTGTATTTTCTTTGAACAGACTTTTCACCTTCCCCCATCACACAAATAAAGAAGGCCCGTAATGTTAATTTTTTGCTCAAAAGCCAAAACCTGAAGATCCTCATCAGCCATGCATTTTATATCTAGAAAACATCATGGGATGCTTCACTTTTAATGGTTGGACATGTTTTTTCCTCCCCCCCCCCCCCGTGTGGTACCACGGGATGTGTCACCACGCATCACCTGATCCTTACTCTTTTTTTTTTTTTTTTGCTGTAGCGGGCCTTTGGAGGGGGAGGGGGAGGCTTTGAAGAGCAGTGAACGTTTATTCTTTATTTACTGTCAGTTCTCTGTAGGTTTTCTTGCTATAAATCCTTGTTATCTCACTAAAGGGCTGTCATAGTTGATGGATATTTTCCCTGCATGGAACTTAAAAGCAGCTTGTCAACATTAAGTCACTTAAAGTCCCTGTGCTGCTCAATCCAGGGACATGTACACGCTCATGGGGACAGGTGTCTTTATCACATAAAGTTTACAGATTAATACTCATAAATTAAGGTCCATTATCCAGAAGTGTGAATTTGCATTGGCCTGATGGTGCAGGTATAATTCTGGGTAAGTAGATGCGTCCTTTTACCAGGCCTCTGGGTAGAGCCCACTTTGCGGGAATCCTAGCGGAGGCGTCGCCCACCTTTTCTGCCCAAAATCCTACCTTTAGACATCTTCTCCTCTGACACCCAGTATGTCCTGGTCCTTTGACGGTAGAGAGGCGACTGGGGTCTCCTGATCTTGTTCTGCCTTCCGTAATGATTCTTTCATCCTTATTCTCTAATCTTTCTTGGGGAAAAGTCGGTGGGATCAGGCAAGTTCTCCGCTCTGAAATCCCAGTGGGGAAGGGGGATCCTAAACCTCCCCACTCTTCCTAAGTCCAAAAAAATACTTTAATGTTTAGAGGGGATATCTCTTCTGCCTTCACTGTCTTGCGCAGCAGGAACTATTACTGGTGCTTGCCCACTTAGTGCTTAGTCCCCTGGTGAGAGCCCTTTTGTTTAAAAGTCTATCTCTAATTATAAGAAGGACCATCTAAAATAAACTTCCTCAAACTAAACCCCTGATGTCTTAAAATGGCTAGGCTAAAAAATGTTCAGGCATCCAATCCAGAATCTCCAGGTGGGAGGGACTGAGGGTTATGGACGGCTTCTTACCAGAGTGGGTTAAATTACAGGGACAGTGACATCTGGTGGACAGCCCGAAAGGGTCTGCCATACTGTTTTGGAACACAAAATCTGGGGTGGACCACTTTATTGGATAGACTGGTATACCTCCTAGTGGCCCTGCCTCCAATTCATGGAACCCGTGTTCTCCAACCCTGCGTGAGTGGTTTAGTGGTCTGCAGGACTGGGAAGAAGTGTGACTCCCCTCCCCCAAGTCTGTACAGCATTGCAAGTACCTTTACTATTTATCTATCTATCTATTTATTTATTTCATATTCTGCCTTTCAGCCACTTCAAAGCGGATTACTTTCACGTACCGCAGGTATTTATAGTGCTCTAAAAAGGTTTAATAATAACAACAGTAGTATTGGTGTTCTAGGGCCCAGGGTAATATTTGCAGTGCTACCTTTTCCTAGATAAGTGGCTGCTGTTTGATTTCCGGGAGCTGGTGCCCGTTTTGGGATGGTAGGTTCCGAGTGACTTTTCGTTGGGTTTTATGTTACATTGCAGCATGTGCCACTATTACTGAGATGACAACTGCATTTGAATGTTTCTGGAAGGTGAGTAGTAAAAGGGAAAATCTGAGTTCAGCCCGGCCAGTCATTTTGAGAGATTTCTTTCAGCCAATGCAGTATGGATTTCTTTTAATTTAATCTGTGGAATTGCTGTAAAAGACTGGGGGCTGGAATATTGGCAACAACGGCATTAGGTCCTCCTCCTCTCTGCCCTCACCCCATGTCCTGCCGTGGCCCTCCCCTCCCTGCGTTGATCGGAGCTGTTTAGGAGGAGGAGGACAGTGGCAGTGCGGCGCCTTTGCCTGTAGTGCAGGGCCGGTGCGAGGGTATTTGGTGCCCGGGGCAGAGCTTCAGTCATGCACCCCCCACCCACAGCTTACCTCTTGGTGAAGGTTCCAGCATAACGATATGGTATATTGGCTCCCCCTCTCTAGGCCTCTTGCTAGTGGGATTTTGCTGCCTCCATAATTTGGGCATGCTAGGTGAGTGCTTAGTTTGCGTAATGGAAGCCCTGGCCCTGCTGCTTGGTCCCGCGGTGTCATGCCTTGAACAATACTACACTCCCGTATCCCTTTGAGACACTACGGTGGCCCATGAGGTTCAAAGAGTGACACTGGTGCAGGGCAGAGGAGGAGGGGGACATGGCCTGAGGCACCACAGTCCACCTTGGAAGCCTGAATGAGAGCACGAGTGAGAGAAAGGGAAGGGGAGTGGAGGTCAAAGAGTGAGGGGATATGGGAAAGGGCAAGGCAAGACCACAAATGAGGGGTTGTGAGGGAAGGGGAGACCAAGAGCATAAGTGGGGAGATTATGGAAGGCAGAGTGAGTGAGGGGATGCAGGGGAGGGAGCATAATGAGATTAGAGGTGCTGTGGAATGTGAGTGAGGGGGATTGTTATGTTCGGCAGACTGCAGGCCCACCCCGCGGCCTGCTGCCCCTACCTGCCAGCCGGGCCCGGCTGCGTGGCCTCCCGGCACCAGGCTTCCCCAGCTTCCAGCGGGCTCAGCTCGGGGTGCTGTTCTGGGCGCAGCGGGGGGGGGGCCTCCCTGCACGCTGCGCCGACTGCCCCTTGGTTTAAGGGTCCACGCTCTCAACAGGGATTAGAGGGAGGATGTGGGAAGAAAGAGGGGATAGGAGTGCAGGAAGATGGGGATGTGAGTGAGGGGATCGAGGAACGCTGTGACAAGTGAATGAGGGGATCTCAGGGGGTTTATTTCAGGAGAGAGAGTGAGTGAGGGGATCAGAGAGATTTTGGGGTGTGAAGGCATCATCCTTTCCTCCCTTGAATCCCCTGATTCAGGTTCCCCTGTTTCTCCTCCCATTCCTGATCCCCCCCCCCCCCCACTTCTTCCTTCCCTCTCTTTCCTCTGATCCTGAAACTTCCATCCTCCCCTCTCTTTGTGCCTCCATCCCCTGTTCCATTCCCTGTCTCTCTGCTCCTCCTGCCTGAGATCTCATCTCGCTTCTCATTTTCCACATCCCTTCCCCTATTTTTTTATTCCCTTCCCACCATCGATCACTAGTGTTTGGGTAATTGCCAGGTTCTTGTGGCCTGGTTTGGCCACTGTTGGAAACAGGATGCTGGGCTTGATGGACCCTTGGCCTGACCCAACATGGCAATTTCTTATGTTCTTATGTTCTTAAGATCTCTTTTCTCTCTAAAAAGGATCAAATAAAGTGACACAGAAATGTCGGAAAATGACCATTTTTAAAAAGTAATATAAAAATGTTACATAAATTAATATACAAAAAATATTTCCATCTATGCACATTTGCAGAATTTCAGAAACTCTGCGCAGTATTTTCTAATTTTTACTCCAGAATCTATCCTGAACTACCTCAGGAACCTGGGGACCCTGGCCTACAGTACCTGAGACCCTTGCACTGGCCCAGACTGTGATGGGAATTAGGAAATGAAGACATCACATGTTGGCTCAGAGTTAGGTTGGTAACAATACCTTAATCACAAGGAAGAAAACCGTAAGGATCCGGTTACCTGGAGACCTTGCTAGGGGGGATGTACAGAGGAGGGGACAAGGGAAGAGGCTGGGCTGCTTATTGTCAACTGTGAAAATACCAACACTTAGAGATGCCCAGTAACATTTTTTGCTGATTATGTCCTTTCCCATCTACATACAATTGTTATTTATTTATTTATTTATTTCCAAGCATTTGATATTTCGCTTTTTTTTTTTTTTATCCGGACCTCACTCGAGGCGGATTACAATAAATCAGAATAGTGTAACAGGTCAGTATCAGAGCAGACACTGGAGCATGACCAACAGCACAGAATAATTCATTTTGTCATCCCACTGTTAGTAACATAGTAAATGATGGCAGATAAATCTTCTGTGAGAGTGATCTATCATTAACCCCAAACTGTACGGAATAGAAAGAACCCCTTTAGAAATCCTGCACCTCCAGTTCGGCAAGCAAATATTGCACATCCATAGAAACACCCCAATAAAGATGCATCATATGCAGAATAAGTGCCCAGACTTTAGAAATACTGAAACAAAAACTGAAATGGAAATCCTGAGAAACCAGACTCCATATGCACATCGAGAACTCAAAACAGAAATGCATTTCCTCCTCTACTGAGCAAAATGAAAGGATAAGATATGCATATTTCTAAAACAGACATATTTCAATCAATGAACTTAAAATGAAATGCTTTCTTCTTCCTTTATCTGGACATCTTATTTTTGAAATTGTGTTGATTCTAGTCTCTCTTTTCTGCTTCTTTTACAACCTTGTCCAGGGTCTCCTTTTATTTTTTTGTTTCTTCTCACTTCTGTCTTTTTCACTTACTCCTCTACATTTATCTCTGAGCTTGATCTTTCACTTTCATCTCCTTTCTTCATTTTTTTCTGTCTCTAGTCACTTTTATAGAAAGATTTCACCCCTCCTTCTTTCTCCTCACATTTTTTGTCCTCACTCTCTCTCTTTTCAACTCTCATCTACCCTCCAGTTTTCCATCTCCCACTTGCACACCTTCCCAGTCCATCTTCTCGCTTTTTCATTCTTTCCCAGTCTCCTCTTCCCTCGTCTAGTCCCTATTTTCATCCTTCAGGCACAGCTCTTCTCCAGTCCTCAACTATTTTCCTCTGTCTCTAATCCTCTTCTGTTTTTCATGACCTCCCCTGTCTCTTGCATCCTGCCCCTTTCTTTTGTTTTTTACCCCTACTCAGCATCTAAGCGTTCTTCTTTTACTGTTTCAGCCTTATGCCAGCTATCTCACCCTCCAAGATACCCCCACCCTTTTCCTCTGGGGGTGGGATGGGCACAAACTTTCTCTTCTCTCTCTCATATACACAAACTTTGCAATACACACATGCTCTCTCCCTCGCCATACACACACACGCACATACATGCTTTCTCTCTCCATGCCATAGACACCACACACACACATGCACGCTCTCTCTTCATACCATACACACACATACGCATAAATGCTCTCTCTCTGCCCACCCTACATACACACACATGCTCTCTTCCTACCGTACACACACACACTTAACTCTTTCCCTGTCATACGTACACACACATACTCTCTCTCTACACCATATACACTCATACATGTTCTCTCTCACCTGTCCTTCTCACACACACATTTACATCTCTCTGTGAGAGAGCATGTATGCATGTGTGTGTGTGTGAGGGGGTGGGGGAGAGATTCACTCCCTAGAATGTGCAAGCAGCAGCAGCAGCAGCAGGCTCTTCCATGGGCCCAAAAGTGGCATTGAAACATTTCCCATTTCTGGGGCTGACACTGCTCTGCTTTTTGGGTGCACGGACCTGCCACCGCTGATGCTCCACTTCCTTTCTTTAGCCGGGAGGGCCCGGCCACTGCTGCAACCTCTGGCTCCTCTCTTCGGCTGGGAAGGCCCAGCCACCGCTTTTCCGTCTCCTCTCTTTTTGGTTGTGAAGGCCTGGCCACCACTGCTCTGGCTCCTCTTGTGGGCGCAGTTCAAACGTCAGCCAATTGAACCTTGTGGGCTACAAATCCCTGCACAGTTCAAACAGCTGACGTTTGAACTATGCACTGCAAGAGAGACTGTGTGGCAATGGCAGCAAGGCACCCGTGGTGCTGGGCTGGATGACCAATGTTCTGCGGACAACGGACGAGGTAGAGGATCGAACGGAGGGGACTGCAGCTGGACCTGGACGGCTAAAATTTGGATATTTTCCAGACATTTTATCCCTCTAATATCCATACCGTTCGGAGAAAATCTGGATAGTTGGCAACTCTAGGCCATGCAATATAAATCCACTTTAAGAATCCAGCGCATAAGTATTTATGCTCACAAGCACGTGCCGAGTTCCCTACCGCATAATTTTACTTCTGCCAAGGATAGCATGTAAGTAATAAATAAAAAAACAGGTTAGTTAGCGAGGTTTAGGAGTTCTGGGTTAACAGGGTCAAAGGAAAGCAAACTAACAGGAAGGGGGGTTAGGAAGGCTGATTGGTTAACTGGGCAAATTGGGAATGAATTGGGAAAATGGACTGTAGTGTTAGTGCACGTATCTATTGAAATCCCTCCCACTTGCGTGTGTTATAAAATGGCCGCGTCCATTGGCGAGCGCTGGCAAATGCACGCACATGTGCGCCCATGTGCGGCTCTTCAAATTGACCTCTTAGAGCATTCAAGATACTTCAAAACTGATGAATTTTATTTTCAAGCTAGAATTATCAATATTGTATTTGCAATGAATAATATCTTTAAAACAAAACAGGATAACAGATGTTCATATAAATATTAATTAATAAGAGTTCTTTTCTTATTTTTCTTAGCTCCAGAAACTAACAGAACCAGCTCTGAATATAAATCAAGATAACTATCAGATAAGTTCTCTATTAGTCCTCTCCTTTAACAGTGGATGTTAAAGATGGAGCTTTAAATCAATAGTTGTTTAAGGAAGCTGATTCTTTGTGTAAAGTCTTTTTCAGACTGGAACCAGCTGATGAATGATACTTAGAAAAGATTACTAGGAGACTTCTCCGGTAAGTATTTCACTATTTGTGTCTCTCTTTCTCCTTTTGGCTCCTTTTACTTTTTTTTCTGTCACTATCTGATTTTGTTTCTTTAATCTCCTTCTTTCTCTCTCAGGCTCTCTGTTTGTGATGTTCACTGTTGCCTTTTCTCTTTGTGAGTGTTCTTTCCTTTTCTTTAAACTCTCTGTAGGTACAAATGGCTGTTGGTCTAGCTAGACTTTCCTGTGGCCGAGGTGTCAGTGTACACTTACCTGGGTCCTCATTTGAGGAATTTGAGTGTGATGAGCTGCTGTTAGGGTACTCTGGCTCTTCGTCTTCTTACCAAGTCTTGGGGGGGGGTCAATGATAGGGAGCGCTGTTGCTTGATTAGCTGAGAGGCACTGTAGATGCTGTCTCAGGAACTCTTTTGATCAAAATGCGCTGATCTTCTCCGAGGCTGTACTTTAAATAAATGAAAAACAGGATTCCAGACTACAGTATGGCGAAAAAGTCTTCTGGTCAGGGGAAACTAAAGTGTATGCTAAATGCTGCCTCGCCGGCTCGGTGTCCCTTAACACTGAGCTGTGTCCTCAAGAAAATAAATAATTAAATATCCCTGGATGTGGCATGTACTGGCAGTGCTGACTCAGACACTCAGACAATGTCCACTCATTCTGTATGCTGATGCTCAGGCTGACTCAGTCCAAATCAGAGTCTTAAAGTCGTAACTTGGTATCACAAGTGCAGTTTTGGATTGCAATGTGATTTTTATGACCTGCCACAGCGAATTATCCCACACTTCTTTATTCTCCAGACACACGTGTTTAACGCTAGAATACCTTTGATCCTTTTATACTGTAGCTGTAATAAGTCAGTGATCACTGTTCTCTCCCTCTCTGCATTTTCTGTTTCTGTTCACTCTTGCGGTATCAAAAAATGTGTTTTTACATAAATCCTCCTTTCCTGAATTTAGAATATCAAGAATGCTTAACTTTACAATTTTTAGTAACAATCCAGTTTTAAGATTAGGAGGGCTTATTTAAAGAAAAGGTGGGTTCTTCCCCTGCTTTGTCATACAGCACCTTTATGTTATCTGGGATTCTACTGCTGATAACAATATCCCAGAATGCAATTCCTTCAAAGGAGGTAAAAAGTATTTTAGCTCCAAATAATGGTTATGTGCTAGGGTACCATTGTAGCTCATAGGCTAGAGACTTTTTTTTTTTTCAAAAGTGATACCTCCCACATTTCCAGAATTCCTTAGTCTTTCACAAATGCCAAGAAAATATTCCACGGTCTTGCCTATAATTTATTTTTATCTGCTCCAGACCTGTCTCTACCTGGACAAACTTCTTCGAATTTGCATTTAACTATTGTAAGTTTCACATACACACCCATCCCATTCAATCTTAAATGTGCTCAAACCTTCCCTCTGTGTCTTTTTTCCAGTAAAAATGGCACTTAAACAGCCTCCGTGAAAGAATGGCTGCTCTGAGCTCTGTCCCACATCTCTCAGGATTGCTAATTTACATATTCAGCATGGAATTCCCATCAGTTCTAGCAATAGCTGTGCTGTCTTTGCAAAATGAAAGTAAAATTTCGGCAGCTTGAACAAGACTCACTCTCTTCAGTCCCATCCCCTCTTTTTCTTTTCTTCACGGTGTTTTTTTCTTTTTTTTCTCTGCAGCTTGTCCTTATCTGCATTTTAACAGCAACCTGTTTCATAGCTCCAGTACCTCCACAAGTATAGGCCACTACAGTCACACAAATCCAGCACACCCCAGAATTTGGAATTCTCTTCAAAAGGGGCTATGATAGCCCTAACAGTTTCTCCTCGAGCTGTCTTGTACACAGCTCAGAGCAGGCACAGGGCATCTCAGGACTGTTAAGAAAGAACTATAACAGCTTCACCTCAGCTCAGGTCAGTTCTGTTTTTAATTAAAAAAATATATACCCTCCCTCCTTTTAATTTTTTAACCCAGGATTCATAATGAATGCCCCTGTATCTGGAGAAGCTCTTACATCACTCACCTCTGCTGGACCACGGCATAAACTTTTTGTGGCAAGCTCTGGGAGCCTTATCCTAGAGTACTGGATTTTCCAGTGGATGCAAGCAGTGTTTCAGCATCCTTGGTGATGTGTAAAGGTCTAATGAAGAGACTTAGCAGACCCTATTAACTGAAGGCTATGCCTGTGGCCTGTGTTCCGAGTGAATCAGTCCATGTGGTGTCAGGCCACTGCTCTGTTGCAGTTCGTCTGATTCTCTCCCTACTAACACACTTGATTATATGTTTTGAAACCTCTTTGGAGAGTGATTTAGAAATTCAATAATGGTGATGCAGTGAAAAGAAATCTCATCTTCCATCACAGAGGGGTAAAGTTATGTTTTTCATCTGGAAACTGACCTTTCCCGCAATTCCCTGGCCGTCACATGGCTTGAACTGGCAGCTGTGCCCTGGAGGGAGTTACTTTATCCACTTCATGGCTGGGGATCGGTATTCCCCAAATTGTGCTAACCTAGTAACACTAATGGCATTCCTGATTTGATTTATAATATCAGTATGAGAGCATTGGGGGGGGGGGGGGGGGGGGGGGGAATTTTATCGGCCCTGGAACGGTGACATGATTTTCACTTCCAAGAATCTCAATCAGAATGACAGAACCTAAACACCTTCCGTGCTGGCATCTGACTGGTATAAACTGATTAAAGGAGAATGTCTGAATCCCACACAGAATAATGCTGTTTTTATTGGCGTTTAAATACTGTCTGCAGCAGCATCATTCAGTAATTACATTTGCAAGAAGCTACAATAAATAACATGAAGAAATCCTTTGCAGAATGAGGAACTGTCCAGGGCCAAGCCTGTGTGAAGTCAGTCCCACTTTTCTTTCTCGCTGCCTGCCTGCAGCCGCTGCTTTCATAGCAGACACAGTGGGTGCGACGCCTCCTGTAGAAAGCAGAGGTTGCTGAGCTTTGTGTAGCACACTTCTCACTGGTGGATAGCAGGTTGTTGATGTGGTGGTCTTATACTGTATATTTTTAAGTTTAAGCAAATCGTCTTCCCCCACGCATAATACTGGAAGTGGCAGAAACAGTTTTAGGGCCTGCTGCATTTATACTGGGGAGAAGATGTTTATTTTAGGGCCTGATTCCAACCTTGCATTCGATGCGTTAGCTTCCCATGACCCTGCTTCAGGGCCTCGACTCTAGAAGGAGATCCAGAATGTGGTCCTAGCTGAGCCGAGTTGGGAGGGCTGAGGGCGCAAGAATGTAAAATAGGGTATAACTCTCTGGGGTGATTGTGGATGAAAGTTCGAGGGCACCATAGTCAGGGCCGGTGCTAGCTTTTTTGGTGCCCTGTGTGAACAATTACTGTGCTGCCCCCCCCACCCCCATTCATTCATTCTCTGTCCCAGATCAGCCCAGCTCCCTTCAGTGATAGAAACTTTAAAAACTGACACCATCTCCCCCCCCCCCCCCTGATGGTGCAAGCCCAGCTGCCTTCAGTGATAGAAACTATAAGGCCCTTATAGCCTTGCACAAAGCCCCCCACTCCATTCCACACACTCAGTTAAAAGATATGCATTTATATTTTACATGAAAAATATCAAAGTACAATATTCTGAGGTAAAAATATCACATTATATTTATATGCACTGCTGTGATGCCAACCTGAAATCCCTGCAAAAAAGACACTTGGAACCCACATGGTATTAGGCCTATTGTGATGTGGTTGGGTGTGGGCTTGACCCTCTGAAAGCCAAATAGACTAATACACTTCCTCACTTCAGTCAATGCCTCACCTCAGTCACACATGCAGAACGTAAACAAACCCTCACCAAATACAGAACAGAGCAACCATAAAGTAGAAATACAAACGCGCAGACAAAACCTGAACTGGAAACCGCAAGAAACCAGACACTCTATGCAGTGCAACAATGAAAAAAACAGAACCATCTCCATTCCTCAAACATCAAACAATAAAATCAAGAAATAAAATACATACATAAGCCTAATACTAAAAACATATTAATATTTCAAAAAAAGCTGATAAATAAAAGATCAAATAATTAAAAACTCATATACAAGATTTTTAAATGACCAAAACACCAATAAAATATTTCAAAACAGCAGACACATCAAATAACAGCTGAAAAATAAAACTAAAAAGGATTTTAAAAATTCACGCTACTCATACCTGGGAATTTTTGAATTCCATCACTCTGAAATTGACATAGATTAGGGGGAGTGGGATGCACAAACTTTTTCCTCTCTTTCTTATATACACACACATACGTACGCATGCTCCCTCTCAGACAAACCTGCAGGCGTCTCCAGCTCTTCTTTGGTTGCGATCTACCAACAGCCCCAGGCTCTCATCTTCATTTCAGCTGCTGGCAGGTTGGAATCCACCTGCAGCCCCCATTCTCTTTCTGTCTCTCTCTCACACACACACAACCCAAGCAGCTCCCATTTTCTCTCTCTCTCTGTGTCTCTCTCACACACATACACAAACCAGGCAGACTCCCATTCTCTCTCTCTCTCTCTCTCTCTCACACACACACACACACAACCCAGGCAGGCTCCCGTTCATATCCACCCAAAACGGAGGTAGGTGCCCATTCTCACACACACACACACACACACACACACACACACACACACACACACCCTGCCTATTCCAGGAAGGCTCCCATGCATGCATGTGCATGTATGTACACACAGACCCCCACCCTTCCTAGGCAAGCTCCCATTTACACACACACCCATCCCAGGCAGCCTCCCATTCACACACAAACACACCCATTACAGGCATTCTCCCATTCACCCAAACACACCTGCAGACCAGGCAGTCAGGATCCATGGGTCATTCCTCCTCTGCTGCTGCTGCTGCCAGCCTGTGCCTTCTTTTTTGTGGACAGCAGCCATTCTTCAGTTCCTCTTCATGTGCTGTCCCCAAAGTAATTCAATACTGGCGGTGCTAGCACTTCCTGTATTCTCATCTCGCTAACTTAGCCAGATATTCAGCTGCGCAGCAGCACCAGTAAATATATCCAGCTATCTTAAAGTTAGCCAGATAAGTTTATCCGGCTAGCTTTAGGACAGCTCTATGGCCCAACTAGAGTTAGCTGGATAAGTTATCTGGCTATCTATGAATATCGGAATTAGCCAGTTAACATGACTCCTCACCGATCTGCCAATTCCCTGCTCCTGAGTTATCTGGTTAAAAATTTAGCCAGATAAGGCACTAATCTGCTAGCTTTTTTGTTACCCTGTGCGAATAAGTAATGTGCTGCCCCCCCTCGCAATTCATTCATCTCCCTCCAGTAATCTAAACTTTAAAATCTGACATTCCTCCCTACCTGGGTCTACCCCCTCTCTTCTGGAACTCATGGCCAATGCAAGAGTATTAGATGCCCTAGCACCCCCCTCCCCAACTCCGGCCCTTTACAAACACACGATTACAAATGATGCATTTATAATAGCAGAATTTGCATTAAATTAACATTCAGAGTAGAGTCTTCTGAGGTGAACATATCCTTACAACAACCTGTATTTTATATTTACATGCACTGCTGTGGAGCCAACCAGAAAACACTGCAAAAATACTCATATGTTATTAGGCCTATTGTAATGCATGTTGAATGTGGGCTAGACCCTGAGAAAGCCATGAGTAAAACACTTACAATATAGCAAATCTCCCATGTCAAAAACAGCACTAACTGCCAGCATTCAAACCATAACAATTTTGCCTAAGAAAAAGTAACACTGCAAATATAACACCAGGTCCTAAAATACCAATATAGAAACATAGAAATGAAGGCAGAAGAAGACCAAACGGCCCATCCAGTCTGCCCAGCAAGTTTCACACTTTTTTTTTTTCATACTTATCTGTTTCTCTTGGCTCTTAGTAACCTTTTAGTAATACACCTCCTATTAGGAAAACAGAACAAACCAAGCTGCTATATAACCCCACACAGATGCTACACACTAGCAGAATACTTCACCTCTGTCACACATGCAAAATACTGACAGACTCTCACCAAATACAAAATAAAGAGACCATAAAGTAGAAATAGAAATGTGCAGACAAAAACTGAACTGGGCATCGCAACAAGCCAGACTCTGTTTACAGTGCAACAATGCAAAAACAGAAACATCACCATTCCTCATAAAATATCAAATAATAAAATCAAGAAGTATAAAACATTAATCATAATAGTAAAACCATATTAAAAAAGAAAATAAATATTTCAAGATAGCTGAAGAATAAACATCCAATATTTAAAAACTCATTTAAATTATTATTTTTTTAAATTTCCCAAACACCAGTAATATATTTCAAAACTGCAGACACATCAAACACCCAATAATTAAAACTAATAAGGATTTTAAAAAAATTCCACTCTCCATACCTGGGGATTAGTGGTGGAGGGAGGGCACACAAACCTTCTCCTTTCTCTATGCACAGACATTTTCTTTCTCTCATATATACTCATGCTCACACACTCATGCATCTTCTCTCAGATGCACATACTCCCTCTCTCCCACGTGCGTGCACACACACACACACACCACATGTATGCTGTCTCACCCACACACGGGCTTCACCTTTTTTTCTTTTCTTCCAATTGTTCCCCTGGGAGCTCTGAGCCCATCTTTTCACTTTGACCTCTATCAGGTCGGATTCACAAGGTGGCCTCCACGCCACTTCAGCTGCTGGTGGGATGCGGTCCACCAGCAGCCCAAGCCTCTTCTCTATTAAGCCATCGACAGACAGGATGGGGTCTCACTAGCTTGGCTCTTTCCTTTATTTCTCATCCCCTTACCTCACTATCTCAGCTCTTCCTCCCGTTTTCCCTCATTATCTTTCCTTTTTCTCCCACTTTTCACCCCTTCTCTCCCTCTAGAGGCTTTCACTCCCTCCTTCCCCGTCTCACACTACCTCAGTTCTTCCCCCATTCCTGTCCCTTAAGAGATTTTTCTCCCTCTTCTCACCCCTTACTGTCTCAGCTGATTCCCTTTTCTTACCTTATTTCCTCATTACCTCAGCATTTTGCCCCTCTTCTCCCTCTCCCTCCCTCCATCCCTTGCTCTTTCCTCCCTTTCCTATGCTTTTTCATCACTTTCTTCCTCCTCCTTCCCTATGCTCTTCCCCCACCTTCTCACCCAGGCTCTTCCTCCTCCCTAGCACAGTTGGTAGCAGGAGCAGCATTTGAGTGATGTCATCTCCTACTTTTGCAGAGCCAGTCTTGTGGTAGGAGCTGTGAAATCTCGCTGCTCCTCTTGCAAGACTGACCCCACAGGAGCAGGAGATGACATCACTCAAATGCTGCCACTGCTTCTGCAGCCGGCTTCTGCAGGGGATGTGCTTTTTTTTCACTACATCGGATCAGGCAGGGGTTTAGCAAGCCTCCTATGTGTCCCTCGGCTTCTCTTTACTTCAGCTGCTCATGGGGTGGAGTCCTCTGGGTGGCCTTGCAGCCTCTGCTCCATCTTTGCCACTGGTGGCCCCAGGCTGTCATCTCCTCAGAGCTGCCACCCTGTGCAAGTGCATAGCTGACTGCAGTTATGAAAACTGATGCCGAGTTTATCAGCATCGGTGTTCATAACCGGCAGACCGCCGGTAACTGCGGGGTTGCGTTAGCAAGGAGGCACTAAGGTCACGCTAGCAACCCTAGCGCCTCCTTGCTAGCGCGACCCCCTAATTTGTTTATTACATGGTGCCCCCCATGTGGGTGCCATGTGGGCGCTAAGAAAGTGGGCGCTGAAAAGTCAGCACCTGCTTTCCGCAAATTTTATTGCATCGGCCCCTCAGATAATAGAAGGACCAGGGCACACTCCATGAAGTTAGCAAGTAGCTCATTTAAAACAAATCAAAGACATTTTTTTTGTTACTCAGCGCATAGTTAAGCTCTGGAATTCATTGCCAGAGGATGTTGTTGTTACAGCAGTTAGTGTAACTGGGTTTATAAAAGGTTTGGATAAGTTCCTAGAGGAAAAATCCATAAACTGCTCTTAAGGTAATTAATAAGCAATAGTAGCTTATGATCTATCTAATGTTTAGGTACTTGCCAGATACTTGTGACTTGGATTGGCCACTGTTGGAAACAGGATACTGGGTTGAATGGACCCTTGGTCTGACCCAGTATGGCATATCTTATGTTCTTATGTTATGTTCTTATACCCTGTAAATAATGTGATGACGGAGCAATTACACTGATCGGGCAAGGGACTGGACAACAAGCTGTGTGTATTTCTATTTCCAGAGCTGATGTGAAAGGTTAAACTGGATGACATATCGCACATGGATAAGTCCAAAGTTATAAGGTGGAAGATTAAACAAGTAAGGAAAGCATGCAGATGCATGGCTTCAGAAAAGCCTTCCAATATATTTTTGTGTGTGAGTGTGAGGTGTGACTGTGGAGGGAGAGAGGGTAATGTGTAGCAGGATGTGTGTGTGTGTGTGTGTGTGTGTATGAAATAGGAGATCTGGGGTGTAAGATTTTTGGGGGTATGGCTGTGTGATTGTAAGTGGGAGGGGGGGGGTATGACTGAAGAAAATGTGTGTGTGTGTGTGAGTGAGAGTGTTCGAGACTGTGTGTGGGATGAACTGAGAAGCCGTGTCATTTATTTTCCCTGTCTCTGTGGGGGGTTATAGGTGTGGGTGTGCTGGGAACAAGTATGTGTGTGATATGTTTGCATGAGGGGATGCATGCATGCGTATGGTATTGCATGTGGGGGCGAAATGTAGGAATGTGAGTATGGTGGGATGTGTGATTGGAGGTATATATGTGGGGAGTTGTGTGTGTGAAGTGAGGTAAAACAAAATGTATTTTAATATATAGATTTTCCATAACAATCAAAGCAATGTACAAAAAAAAATCAATATTAAAACTTTTTTTGAAGGTCAGCAAGAACTTACTTCTTATAACAGAGAATACAAACTTAGCACGGACAATCACATCAACACACTATATAAAAACATAGGAAAACTCAGGGGAAAGGGGTGTGTGTGTATATAGGGGGGTGTTATAAGAGTGTGACGTGGAAATGTCTTTTTGTGCTATCCTTTGCCATTTGCTTCAGTTGCTTTTCTGTATCACTTTTTCTGCCAGTATTACCCTAGGCCAAAGTGCTGGAAGGGAAGGAGAAGGGGCATTTGGAATGGAGTGGTGGTGAACATTGTAACAGTTCTAACAACTTCTAATAGTTTTCTATAGAAAGCAATGGATATTTTTTAATCTCAAAGAAAGCAATGCTTTTTTCCCCATAGAAAGCAATGGGAAGTTTTGGGGGTTTTTTTTTTTGGGACGCTTGGTTCTCTGAAAATATTAATCTGATGTTTCTGGTTTTAGAACTCTTCCAAGATATTCACGATTTCTTCCTGCATGCCAAATCTAGTGAATTTCTATCCATTTTGGGAGCATTATTGTGTCTACAGACAGACAGATCGATCTCTTTTACATTATTCTTTCCAGCATTCTATATGTTGAAAAGCATAAAAAGAAAACTCCATGTATGGATAATATTGGCGCTAATCAAGGATGTGTATAAAAGATTTTAATGATCTTCAAACTGGTCCCATTCTCCCACTACCAGTCAGGTTTAGAGGATTACAAATGAGATAAATGTGCATACTTTGGATGCCCAGTATGAGGTGAATAGGCTAGGGATGAGAATGACTATCTATTATATTATACAGTGAAGCAGGAGCTAAAGGATGTGGATGTGGTTAGTGCAGTTACTGTAGCTGGGTTCAAAAAAGGTTTAGATAAGTTCTTGGAAGAGAAGTCCATTAACTGCTATTAATCAAGTTTACTTAGGGAATAGCCACTGCTATTAATTGCATCAGTGCATCAGTAGCATGGGATCTTCTAGGTGTTTGGGTAATTGCCAGGTTCTTGTGGCCTGGTTTGGCCTCTGTTGGAAACAGGATGCTGGGCTTGATGGACCCTTGGTCTGACCCAGCATGGCAATTTCTTATGTTCTTAAGGGTGGATGGGTGTCCTGTGACTTAGCATATTGCATTCCGCCTGGACTGAAGGTCCTTTATACCAGCTTATCTTTAAAAGTTCTTGTACACTGCAAAATCCATAGCAACGTTCGATGCAGATTTCAACCATACAATCAAAATGATCACATCCATAACCAACAAATCAGATAAATAAAAATCAACTCAAATCATCTAATCAAAAGCCAGCTGTGGTGTGCCAACACAACGAACTCCATGACAGAGACCAATTTCACCTCCCACACGCGTTCAATAACTTTTAGAAGGAAGCAGCGCCAGGCTTCTTTCATCTTTTTTTTTTTTTTTATCAAATTAAAGAGCTTGAGAAAATTGCACTAAACAATGGGACCTAAATGCAGAAAGGTTGTAGAAACAAATTGTGTGAAAGTCACCCCGGGAGGTTTTCCTCTGCTCCTTAGTTGGCACATAATGCAGGGAGGAGGTCTGTAGTTTTGTCCTCTGTGTCTGCTGAAACTCAAACGGAGAAAGATTGCGAGTGACAGCAGCAGTAATGTCGGTCGGTGACTGCAGTCTGGTTTCCTCTTGGTCCAGGCGCACTGGGTTATGATCTAACGGAGTAACGCTGCAGGCAGACCAGTGATCAGGATGGAGTTTACGTCCGTGTTTTCCCAGGTGCCGCTCACTGCGTGCATAAGGCTGTGATGATTCTGTTTGCTTTGCAGCCATATGTGCTCCAGCTGCCTGCTCCATTCATCTTTAAATTAAGAGACACTCTGGTATTTACCAAGTACCGTAACAATTAGTGAAAATGTAAGATAATTATAGAAATAACAAGGGACTGATAATTATGGAAATAACAAGGGACTGGGACAAGGTGGCTGAATAAAATCAATTAATAATCAAAACTAGATAATGACCCTGCAGTGATTGTGGAAGAGAATTAGGAAATTCACATTTGATTCATGTACTTCACTTGTAATCATCATAGCACTAATTAGCAAATAAAGCACACTGAAAGAAGATCCTAATCAAGAGTGTGAAAGGAGGGGAGTAGAAAGAGAGTGGGGGAGGAGTAAAGGGGAAAAGGAGACCTTGGACAGAGAAATTGAGCATAGGGAAGGAGCCAGAGACAGGGGGATGAAGGAGGAGAGACAGTGTGTATTACCCTATTGCTCCATACCAAAGTAATAGTATTGTTGTACAGCCATGTTGGATCTTTGATTACAGGCTGCATTTTATTCACCGCAGTCGCCATTACCAGACACTGTTTCCCTGCTTCAGGACCAGATGTGTTCAAAGGTTTCCCTCCTTTTGTAATCGTATTGGGGAAACTGCGCAGTGCATATAAGGAGAATATGTCTTGCCTGGTAATTTGGTGTTTCTATCCTGCCACCAGGCCAGAAACTTAACCTGATCAAAGATGATAAGGAACCAGAACTAGAGAGAACTGTCCTTGTTAATTCTCTGAACGTACAAATTTGTCAGGCCAAGAAAGATTGATGGATGTCAACCGGAGCCTGCACTCGGGGTCTGAGCACAGTTCTGAGAGGAAACAATGCAAATCCTTTGGAGTCCACAGTCTGGAAGACTTATTTTTCGCACCTCATTCTCTCCTCTCTTTCTAATTGTCTCTCTTCTCTTTCGTCTTTCTCCCTCCTTGCCTCTTCTTTCTTCTCCCTTTCTCCCTTTCTCTTTTACTTCAAAACATAAGAAGTGCCATGCTGCGTTAGACCAAAGGCCCACTGAGCTCAGCATCCCGTCTCCAACAGTTGTCAGTCCAGATCACAAGTACCAGCAGATCCCAGAATCTAGATCTATTCCTTGTGGCTCACTCCCAGGGATAGGCAATGGCTTTCCCCAAGTCTGCATGGCCAATAGTGGTTTATGGACTTTTCCTCCTCTATGCTAACTGCTTTCACCACATTTATTTGTTTGATTTATATTCTGCTTCCACAACACCACTGTGCGCCAAGTGAAAAAATAATTTTCTCCAATTTGTTTTAAATCTGCTACCTGTTAGTTTCATGGAGCGTCCCCTTGTATTAATAGTATTTGTAAATAGACTTTCCCTATTTATCCATTCCAACTCAATCGTGATTTTATAAACTTCTATCATAGCCTCTCTGTCATCGCCTGGAAGTTCCAAGATTAGCGAGCTTGGACATCACCAGAAACAGAGCGTTCTCAATAACAGGACCGAGCCTTTGGAGCGCTCTGCCTGAATCAGTTTGCACAGCTTCATCTCAGAAATCCTTTAAGAAAGCCTTGAAGACTTTCCTTTTTTTGCAGGCTTAGTAATCCAACATGAGTTCTAGTTAATGAATCAGTTTTGGGTTGTTTTTTTTTAATGTTTTTACTGACGTTGCACAGTTATTCTGCATATATACTGTATGTGAAACTAAGGTTATGCATGTGTTGATGTAAACAGCCGTGTACTGTCCATGAAACATGTGTGTTATAAATTTTAATAAATAAATAAAAACATCTCTTCTCCAAGCTGAAGAGCCCTAGCCTGTTTGCCCATTCTTCCTAAGGGAGCAGTTCCATCCCCCTCAATCTTTTTTCTCCCCTTTCTCTGTACCTTATCTAGTTTATTTTATTTATTTACTTAGACATAGAAAGCCCGATATTAAAAAAAAAAAGTTAGCTGGATAAGTCAGTCTTATCTGGCTAAGTGGTGCAGCTGAATATCTGGGCTACAGTTAGCGGGTACCAGATAGCCAGATAAGTGACTTACCTATATGGCTTAGTTTTTAGCTGGATAACTTAGGGGCTAGGAATGGGCGGATTGGGGAAGAGTTGGGCCCACAGGGCTGCCTAAAGTTAGCCGGAAACTCTTATCTGGCTAACATTAAAATATACTCAGCAGTGCTGCCATGCTGCTGACTATCCTGGCTAAATTAGCTTTGTAAATGTTATCCGGCTAACTTGCCAAGCCTCATGGTGGCTCAACATTGACCACTATAGTTTACAAAAGCCAATGTTTATTGTTTGACATGGCGTACAATTTCAAACACTAACATAATTATACACACAAAACACAACATCCCAAAGTCAAAAACAACAGCACAGAAACTGGCAACACAAATAAAAACTACTTAAAAAGAGAACATCAAGAATAAAAATGTGGCATCCCCAGGAGCGGATTGGCCTATCGGGGGATCGGGCATCCCCCGGTGGGCCGATCGCTCCAGTCACGTGGTCTGCCGTGCGTGGCCGTGACAGAGCCGCGCTCGGTAGACCACGTGATGTGTCCTGGGCCGGCCTGGGCGGCGAATACCTGGGCCGGTCCGACATCATGAATCCGCCGCTGGGCATCAATATGGGTTGGCCACTAGATGTCACGAGGTCCCTGCCCAGAAGCTTACGTCATCTATCAGCCTTCTTTAACTTTCATGGAGTGTTTAACTAACATGGAGGGTTGGATTGGATGTCTCATCCTATTTGGAGCAGCCATTTCAGTGTTCCTTGAAGTCATTTGATTTAGATTCAGAGCAGCAAGGATGTAGAGCTTCCACTCTATGGTGAGGCCTCCCTTCCTTATCAGGTTCCTTTCTGTGCACACCCTGCCAGAGGGCTGTCCTGTATTTAGTTGCAGTGAGATAGATTTTTGCCTGATTCCCTTTGGGGCAAAAAAGGCTCTCATCTCAGAGACCTGAAGACCTGTGAGCCCACACTACACCCTAGGTGAGGCAAGTACCAGTGGCAGGTCCTCTGAGTGAGATTTTTGATGGTCAAGATGTATCCTGACTTTTTCCAGAAGGGGCCCCTGCTTAAACCTTGCACCCTTCGGAGAAGGCTCCCCCCCAGACACAAAGGACAAGGACTAAAAACCTGTGAGCTTTAATATACATCCTAGATGGGGCGAGCACCAGTGATAGTAAAGCAGCAGTCACCAAGAGCTTATGCAGAGAGCCAGTATTCATATATTGTTTTTAGGGAGGTTTTTTTATTCACCCCTCACCACAGGATCCCAGGGCTTGGATAACCCGTCCCTATGTTCTAAAGACTTTTCCTCCAAGAGAAGTCACCAACACCATCATCAGGAAAGGAGGATCAAGATCGTGGAGTTTCCCACTCAGATCTCCACCCATGGGATCAAGGCAGGCTGGGTAATTGTGAATGAACTGGACTTAGACAGGACTTTTCCATGTTTGTAGGGCACCCTTGCAATAGGTTACCATTTGGCCACTAGGAAAGCTTTGTGTACTCTAAAATCACCATGGGAAGCTTTTCCCAGATACCTGAGATAAAGGACATCTACCCAGAAGAGAAAAATCACCTTTGTACATCAGTCAGCTGTAAATTCATCTTTTATGTTTAAATCTTTTTATTAAAGAATTGACAAAGAGAATGTACAATCAATACCTGGTCCCTTTGTCTCTGAGCTCACCAGGTACTTACAAAAAAGAACATCAAAATGATTTTGTACATTGAACCAACAGAACCCCCCACCCTCCCACTTCCACTGTAGTAATGAAGTAACTCATTCAGTTAACCAGCTACAAATCAGTAAGCGTTCAAAACCCATGCTCCGAGCATGCAGTGGCAAAGAGTCAATATAATGCAACCATAAGTCCAATATTTTCTTTTTGCCTTTGGGAGGACTTCTTCTCCCAAAAATCATCTCCATTAACATTATTTGATGAACAGCATTCCTCCCAAACACAATGCGTGGATCTGATTCTGGTCTCCAATGGTACAGAATAGTAGTTCTGGCTATTAGAAAAACCTTTGAGGCCCACAAATTCTGTAATGCAGTGTGTCGGTCTCCCAATTTCATACATCCAAATATTGCCACTGGCGCAGAAAAAAACTAATCGCACAGAAAGAATATTTTCAACATATTGGTATACTTGCTTCCAAAACTTGGATATGCACACATAACCAAAAAGAATGACCCAATGTACCGATTTCTACTTTACATTTCCATAAATCTGAGTCAGTAATACCAGCTAGATAGGCTTGTCTCTAAGATATGAATGCTCTAGAAATAATTTTATATTGTGTTTCTCTGCATATTCTGTGTAATATGAGAAATGTACACAAAACATGCAATAAAAGAGGATACAGAAAGCTGAATGTGTGATTCTTGACTCCATTTAGACCACAAACCCTCTAGCGAGAATAAATGAACTTTAGCTCTCAATGAATGGTGAAAAGAAGATAAAGTATGTCTCACAGGATCTTCCAGATCAAATCAATCTTGGAATAATTTCCATCCTAAGCCTGAAAGTAACTCCAATTGTAGTGATTGGGCATAATGACGAATTTGCAAATAACTAAAAATATCTATGGCCCTTTCTCCCAGTTTTTGCTGTAAGGAGTTTAAAGACAATGTATTCCCTTTGTCATCCAGAATATGAGAAATAACAGATAGTCCTTCCAGCTCCCAATCCCTAAAGGTTCGCCTATCAATCCCTGGTTAAACAATTAAGGTTACCAACAATAGGGAGGAAGGGAGATATGGAATAGCTCAATTTCAAATCAGAAGTAATCCAATACCACGACTTATGAACTTAAAAAGGCCAACAGTTGGGAAAGTATAGCATGTAAGATAAAACGGAGATGAAGGGGATAGAACAATAGCAGCTTCATACTTGTTATCACAATAAAAGGAAGAACCCATGAGCCAATCCTCCATCTGTCTCAGTGATTGTATTGTCTTACATCTGGTAAACCCATCCCTCCCAGTTTGCTCAGGCCCATCAGTTGACATAAAGGCACTCTTGATTTACCTCCCCTCCACAAAAAGAATCACGGTTCTCTATGTAGGGTGCGGATGCCCCTCAAACTCAGAACATGAAGGAGAACATTGAAAACATAAATCCATTTAGGAGGGATAGTCATCTTGAACAATTTAATCCTGCCCCCCTCCCCCTCAACTATACTGCCAAATGATTCCATTTCCATAGAGTATGTTTAATAACCTCTTGTAACTTAGCTACATTAAAAGTATGTAGTAGGCACAGATCATTGGTAAGTCAGATACCCAAATATTTCATATGATCAGTGGTCCATGTTAATGGAAATGTACCCCTCCAATCCTGAGCGCCTCATGCACCAATGGCCATAGCTTTGGATTTATCTAAATTCAACTTTAATCCTATTTGACTACCATATAGAGAAAGTTCAGAGAGCAAAGCAGGCAAGCAGGATTGTGACTGAGAAACCTTACAGACATTCGTGGTTGTATATCTCCCTTTAGTGAAACCAACCTGTTCAGGGGAAATCAGAGAAGGTAATATTTTAGCAAGCTGGTCAGCCATAATCTTGGCTAACAACTTAATGTCATAATTCAATAAGGAAATTGGTCTGTATGAACCAGGCAACAAGGGATCTTGCCCAGGTGTAACCAAGACCACAATATTTGCCAGGTTGGCCCCCCCCCCCCCGAAAAAAACTCCCCAGTTTCCAACAGAGATTCAAACGTCTTACCCAATGCAGACAAATCTGATCAGTCAAGTGTAACAGACCCTTTGTTCTGTTACACTTGGGTGTCAGATGTCAGCTAGCTAGCGTAGGATGTTTAGTGGGGAGGATCCATTCAAATACAGCCCCTCCTTCTGCGGGGTCTTTGTTACCATGAAGAAAAAATGTATATTTATAAAACAGCGAACTTTTTTTTCATTTGTTGGTGTATCAAATTATTCAAGGTTGTTTGCATATTTAAAAATTGTACTTTGTTCTGAGGAGAAGGATCGGTGGCAAATCTCCTTTTATCAAGTTGAACCTGTTTCTCCAAAGCAGCTCTCTCCTTATATCTCATCTTCCTTTTCCCCGCTGTATAAGCAATAATATCTCCCCATAGAAAGGCCTTCACCGTTTCCCAGAATAGTAACGTACTGCATTAAAGCAATCAAAATCCTTTCACTTCTAAATCTGGTAAGAATGAAAATCTGAATCCTGATATAAAAAGGGGGGAAACTTCCGGAAACCAAGTGCACTGCTATTTACAAATCCGTCTAATAAAATCCACATTGGAGCATGGTGATAAATTTCTAGGGGCCCAATCTATGTTTTTACAACCATTGGAAAGGAGGCTTCAGAAAGTAGCAGTCAAATCTTCACTTGTTGGGTCATGTGCTCTAGAAAAATGGATACAATCTAGTTAAAGAGGGTGTACAAACCTCCATACATCTACCAAAGAAAGGTGTTCACATAAATAAGGCATGCCCTGCCTTTGATCTTGTTTTCTAATAGACTTATCAGGGATCCTATCCATAGAGAAATGGATACCACATTGAAATCATAAGAATTGGGATATGTGAATATGGGATACAGTATTGACTACCTTAGCAAAAAAATGTGTGTGAATAATTTTTTGGGATGTAAACACGACCCAGCAACACACTTTTTCCAAATAGAAAGCCATCCACAAAAATATATCTGCCTTCTATTTCCTTAATTATATTGATCATTTGAAAATATAAGGATCTGTGTAAAAGAATTGCTACCCCAGGTTTATGGGATGTAGTGGAGGCATAAAATACATCACCCACCCATTGTTTCTTCAATTTGTCATGTTCAGAATGTTCTTGCAGCACAGCAAAGTCAGTATGTAGTCGGTGCATAGCTTTCAATAATTTATAACGTGTCACTACAGAGCCTACTCCACCGACATTCCATGATAGGCATTTCAAATCTTTACCCATAAGGAAATATTTTCTTGAGTGCAGTATAAGACATAACAAGCACTTGCAGCCAAAAGGAAAAGATCTCCCAGCCTAGGTCTCCCCACTGCGTAATAGTAAAGAAAGTAAGTACTTCCTGTAATAGCTGGTCACGCATAACTAGATTTTTATTCCCCAGAGCAGTTCCCCTATCCCTACTACTCTTTTTATTATAAACACTCCAAAGATTCCATAATAATAAAAAGAAAGTACTACAAAAAAGATAGCACAGGTCTCTGTAAACCTATTTGAGGCAGAGGTCATCATGAATTATTCCATGGGGACTATCCCCTAAAGTCCAAAATAAATGAGACACATCAAAACAGTAAGATTCGGCCATACAGAAAGCAGATAGAGTCATAAGAACATAAGAACATGCCATACTGGGTCAGACTAATGGTCCATCAAGCCCAGCATCCTGTTTCCAACAGTGGCCAATCCAGGCCATAAGAACCTGGCAAGTACCCAAAAACTAAGTCTATTCCATGCTACTGTTGCTAGTAATAGCAATGGCTATTTCTAAGTCAACTTAATTAATAGCAGGTAATGGACTTCTCCTCCAAGAACTTATCCAATCCTTTTTTAAACACAGCTATACTAACTGCACTAACCACATCCTCTGGCAACAAATTCCAGAGTTTAATTGTGCGTTGAGTAAAAATTGTGCCACATGCTAACTTCATGGAGTGTCCCCTCGTCTTTCTATTATCCTAAAGAGTAAATAACCGATTCACATCTACCCGTTCTAGACATCTCATGATTTTAAACCATCTTCCAAAGTCCTGAAGCAAAAGAATCTTCTGACCTGACCATTATAGAGGGGAGGAGAGGTTGTAGCTTCCTATAAGCCCTTAGTATATCCACCTTATGTGCAAAGTTAAGCACGCATATGATAACAACTTGAGGCTTATTCTGTATCTGATTTTGAGAGCTCAATCTATGGGCCCTTTCCATGCACAGTGGATTGTTAGAGGTAGGAAGATCCAGAGATGAAATGAGTCATTTCTCCAATGTTGCCCCAAGATTCAAATCTGGAATTTTTTCTGGAATGACCACCAGTCTAAGATTGCTCCTTCTGGAACAATTTTCAGGATCATCATTTTTATCAAGCAGAAATTGCTTTTGTGGAGGTCTTTGAGTTCCATTTCTAGCTGCATCATTTTATCTTCAAGATCAAATAATTTTGTTCTGCATCCTGGATACAATGGCCAAAAGCTGTTATTTTTGTATCCAACTCTTCATTTTGGTGCTGATAAGGAAAGAGCAGCCTCCTGATGTTCCTGTGAAACATCTCCCTGGATCTCATGACATACCAGTGTGTCCTGACACACCTATTGAGAATTGCTCTGAATCAACATCATAGAATGTTTCCAGTGTGGGTATCTCCCCAGCATCCTGCTCAATACAAACTGAAGCAAAGAATTACTTTACTATTTCTGCTTAATTTTCCTCCCCGAGTGTCCCTTTTATCTCCCCTAGTCACATAATATTCCAACTGACTCCCTCATAGGCTTTTTATTTGATTGTTCTTGAAAAAGAGTTTATTATTCTTTGTTGCCTCTGGGGCAAGCATCTTTTCAAATTCTCTCTTGGCCTGCCTTATTCTTTTTTTTACATCTAACTTGCCAGTGCTTATGCTCTTTCTTATTTTCCTCATTTGGATCTGCCTTCCATTTTCTGAAAGATGCCTTTCTGGTTTAACTGCCTGATTTACCTCACCATTTAATCACATTGACAGTCATTTGGTCTTCCTTTCATCTTTTCAAATGCATGGAATACATTTTATCTGGGCTTCCAAGATGATATTTTTAATATCCATGCCATATTGGAAACAGGATACTTGGCTTGATTGACCCTTGCTCTGACCCATTATGATGGTTTTTATGTTCTCATTCAAACTTTAAACCCTTGCAACCATGCCTTTAAATTTGTTTCTAAATTGTTTCCTCACTTTATCATAATCTCCCTTTTTATAGTAAAATGCTTCTGCAGTAATTTTATGTAAATGTCCTTTCTCCAGTGATTATGTCAAATTTGATTGCATTATGAATGTGATCAGTATTGCAAAGTGGCCCTACCACTGTTACCCTTTGTACCAGGTCCTGCATTCTACTGAGGACTAGATCTAAAATAGCTGCCCATCTTGTTGGTTCCAGGATCATCTGCTCCATGAAGCAATGATTTATGGCATTTAGAATCTTTACTTCCCTAGCATGTCCTGATAAGACATTTACCCAATCAATTTTGGGGTAATTGAAATATATCATTGTTATTGTGCTGCCAGTTTTATTTGCCTTTCTAATTTCTGTTAGCGTTTTATTAACTCTTTATCCTGGCGAGTGAATAATAGTATATACCCTCTACTACAATGGTTCTCAACCCTGTCCTGGGGACTCCCCCCAGCCAGTCGGGTTTTCAGGATATCCACAATGAATATGCATGAGAGAAAATTTGCATACACTGCCTCCATAACATGCAAATTTTCTCTCATGCATATTCATTGTGGATATCCTGAAAACCTGACTGGCTGGGGGGGTGCCCAGGACAGGGTTGAGAACCACTGCTCTACTATATTCTTCCCCATCATACTTGAAATTCCTATTCCATAGTACATTTTCATTCCTGCAGAACTTTCATCTTGCTTGACTCTATACCATCCTTAAAATACAGAGCCATCTCTCAACCAATTTGATCTAACCTGTTGTGTTGATCTAATTTGTATCCTATCTCTCCCATTGTTTATCCTTTTTCCATCAGATTTCTGAGATGACTATTATAGTTACATTTCACTTCTACCTTCTCTTCTTCCTCCACTTCACACGCTCTTCCCTTCTTAGAGAATCTTTAGTGAATGTGATTAATTTGCTAATTAGCATAGCAATTATTAAAATTGAAATACATCAATCAAATGTTTATTTCCTAATTTTGTTGCCTCTCACTAATTACTATCCTGCTATAGCACTGCCTTCTCATTAACCAGTTAGCAGTTCGTTATTAATGGATTACATTCCGATTCATTCTTGTGCCTCAGACCATTATTAGTGCTTTAATTAGGTCACATTTCACTGAACATTATGCTACTGGAAATGAAGAGAATGAAATTACATTTAAAAACTATTCAATGTTTATTTCTTAAGAGACAAGGAACATATGCTTCAAAAAAGCAAAATGAGTGTGTTAATTTTTAAGAAAGTAGGCTCATTTAGCCAAGAAAAGGCTAAGAAGAGCAGAATTTATGAATAAGAAAGCTTTGTAAAGGACTGTGAAGCAGAAACTGAAACAGACTGTGGAGAAATTTAAAATGAGAGGAATGGATTTCACACTTTGCCAGCTAAGGCTCTTGGGAGTGGCTGAACATGGGATCTGACTGAGACACCTTGCACAGAAGACTGCACACATATGCACAACTGGTTTCTATTATGGTGGAACCCTGTCTGAATGCAGGGGTGTCTGGATAATTTGGATGAACTGGGGAAGCCCTGGAGCGGATATGCTGTGGCTTTACTGGAATCTTCATCTTCACCTGTTTGGTGCGGAGTCAGTTCAGGAGTGATTATTCACATATCCTCAATTATATCTGAAGCATTCAAAAATTTTCACTATTTTCCAATACCCTAAATCTGGAGATATTCCAAGATATGTGCACCAATCTGAGTAAATATGGAGTGCACCAGTGAGGAGAGGAGATAGCAGCAGTCACTTTATTGTGCTTACTGCCATCTCCTCTCCTTGCTGGTGAGCTCCTGCTAGTCCTTAGATGATGCTGATACACTGCTAGTGGTAGTCTACTTACTCTGGATTCCTTGATCAGCAATCGGCCTCCATTGAAGTGCCCTTCAGTGGAGGTCCTTTGAGCGCCCCTTCGAGAGACAGTGAAATAAGTCAAAGTGTCTGACTCTGGGACATGACTGCTCCTCCCTGTGAGTTGTAGTATATTATGCTATATGTATGTTTAATACTTTAGTGGTGTTGATAAGGTCGTTATCTGAAACAACTCCTTAGTTGTTAACTACTTTGGTCACCATCAAATTTGTGCTAGTCTATAAAGCTTGTTTACTAGCAACAATGACTTTTCTTTATACCAACTGTTTGTGGCATGGGAAGATATAATCTTGTATGGCCCAGCAAATGAAACACAAAAGGCATTTTAGAACCCTTTGTTATCCATCTAGATTCAATTTTCCCAAGCCTGATCATTATTTGACCATTAATCTTAAGTATATATATATTCATATGCATTCAGTAAAGAATAAGGGTACAGCTATTTCACCTTAGTCAAAGATATGTATCCAGACTGTAGGAATCAGAGTCACGGCATTTGGAAACTGACACTATTTTCTGAACCAGTTGTTCACCTTGCCTATTTCAATGTTCACCAGCCTTAGACTGGTGAAAGTAGGGATGCCAACTGGCTCCAGATTTTTAGGACAGTTTGATCCAGTCCTGGTTTTATTCCCCCCTGCATGCAGGTACGTATAGTCTTGGTTTTCTTAGGAAATGCAATTGGCAAATAAGAATAAGTCCCAGCATGCAACAGGATAAACCAGGACTGGATCAACCTATCCTGAAAATCTGGAGCTAGTTGGCAACCCTAGGCGAAAGAGATAGAAGTATTTTATTGATCTTAAGACAACATTTGGAATTTACTCAACTTCTTTTCAAGATCCCCAGAACTGTGAAGGTGTTGCTGTTGAGCTTGACTCCTACATTTTTTTTCCTAATTTATTGTCCACCTGGTTTTGAGTTTTCTAGTTACTCTGAATTAGTTGAAATGATTGCTGCCTTGTGTTGTAAAAAAAAGTGTGTCCTGATCACTGGTGATTTCAGTCATGTAGCTGACTGCTTTTTGAAATTGGCAAATGACTTTATAGATGCTCTTGCCGCGCTTGGTCTGTACCAACTTATTAATAGCCCTACTCATGAGGCTGGTGACATATTAGACTTTTTGCTGGTATCAGTATTGATATTGCTTTTAAGCAGGTTGGTTGGTCTGACCATTTTCCCATGGAATTTATAATCTTGTTACTTATGCAATCTGGTCTTTTATCATCACAAACTGACCCTGGGAAACCTTCTAGAGTTCCCATCAGTACAGAATTGTTTGAATCTCATTGGAGTTTGGTCTGCAATTCCCTAGATTATAATAACACTTCTGTCCTTCAGAACACGTCTTCAAATATCACAATGCTGTGGTACCATTAAAGTATCCAAAAACATGTAGGGTCACTCTCCAAGTTCCTTGCTGGTAACCTTAAAAGAGAACAATCATCGGTATGAACATACCTAGCATAAGAACACAAATGCAGAAGCAAAATCCCCTTTCAAAGCATCTATGCACTCTTATCAAGTTGCTTTTGGCACTCCCAAGAAAGCAAAGTTACTTACCTGTAAGAGATATTCTCCAAGGACAACAAAATGTCAGTCCTCACAAGTCAGTGACATTATCTGATGAAGCCTGGCCCAGAACTTTTATGTCAAAGTTTCTGACTGTGCCTCACTGGGCATGCCCGGTATGCCACTATACCATACATCCATGAAAGGGCTCCTTCAATCTTGTTCCCTAGCATTATAAGAAGCCAACTCCAAGGGAAGGTGGATGGGTTTCGTGAGGACTGGCATTTTTCTGTCCTCACAGAACACCTGTTACATGTAAGCAACTAGCTAGAGTGCACCAGACAAAAAAAGAGAAAATAACAAGTGCTAATGGGCACAACAAACTACTTTTGTTGGCAACAAGCCTTTTTTCCATATTATAACTTAATTACGAGGGGCAGCCTGGAACAAAAAAAGTGGCCCTAGTTGGGAGTAGAGTTGGGTTCTACATCTCAAATTCCGCAGGACAGAGTGGACATACTGTCACATAGGAAGGCTCTGCCCAAACAATAGTGAGATGTGAATGTGTGGAGAGAACTGCACATTGCAGCCTTGCAGATCTCCTCCATAGAGACCGATCTTAGGTGAGATACCAATGCTGCCATGGCTGCGACAGAATGAGCACTGACATAGCCCACAAAATTCAGTCCTGGACATAACACAAAGTGATCTGCTAGCCAATTAGATAATGTCTGTTTGGCAATGGCAATCCCCAGTTTTTTGGTGTCAAAAGAAACAAAAAGCTGGGTGGACTTTTTATGGGCTTCAATTAACTCTAGGTAGAAGGCAATTACTCTCTTACAGAACAAACTGTTTAGTTTTCACCTTGGATGATATGAGACCTGGGAAAAACTGTTGGAAGGATAATTGACTGGTTAAGATGGAATTCCAACACCACTTTAGGCAAGAACATGGGCACCAAGGAATGGATCCTAGTCCTTCTGGCCCTTTACACAGCAGATTCAACCACGTGAACAATCAATGTTTAGGATAGTTCGGTATTAGAGAGTAGGAGATTAAAGTTCATTCAAAGGCAATGGTCCTTGACTTAGTTCAGAAAAACTAACATTGTTAAAATAGGGGAGTATGTCAGGAGCAGCAGGATTCAAATCTACAACGTTAGGTGTTTAAGACCAAGGTAGTAAATCACCTGGACCGGATGGTATATACCTCAGGGTTCTGAAGGAACTCAAAATTGAAATTTAAGACCTATTAGTAAAAATTTGTAACCTATCATTAAAATCATCCATTGTACCTGAAGACTGGAGGGTGGCTAATATAACCCCAATATTTAAAAAGGGCTCCAGGGGTGACCCGGGAAACTACAGACCAGTTAGCCTGACTTCAGTGCCAGGAAAAATAGTGGAAAGTGTTCTAAACATCAAAATCACAGAACATATAGAAAGACATGGTTTAATGGAACAAAGTCAGCATGGCTTTACCCAAGGCAAGTCTTGCCTCACAAATCTGCTTCACTTTTTTGAAGGAGTTATTAGTTAATAAACATGTGGATAAAGGTGAACCGGTAGATGTAGTATACTTGGATTTTCAGAAGGCGTTTGACAAAGTTCCTCATGAGAGGCTTCTAGGAAAAGTAAAAAATCATGGAATAGGTGGCGATGTCCTTTCGTGGATTGCAAACTGGCTAAAAGACAGGAAACAGAGAGTAGGATTAAATGGACAATTTTCTCAGTGGAAGGGAGTGGCCAGTGGAGTGCCTCGGGGATCTGTATTGGGACCCTTACATTTCAATATATTTATAAATGATCAGGAAAGAAATACGACGAGTGAAATAATCAAATTTGCAGATGACACAAAATTGTTCAGAGTAGTTAAATCACAAGCAGATTGTGATAAATTGCAGGAAGACCTTGTGAGACTGGAAAATTGGGCATCCAAATGGCAGATGAAATTTAATGTGAATAAGTGCAAGGTGATGCATATAGGGAAACATAACCCATGCTATAATTACACAATGTTGGGTTCCATATTAGGTGCTACAACCCAAGCAAGAGATCTAGGCGTCATAGTGGATAACACATTGAAATCGTTGGTTCAGTGTGCTGCGGCAGTCAAAAAAGCAAACAGAATGTTGGGAATTATTAGAAAGGGCATGGTGAATAAAACAGAAAATATCATAATACCTCTGTATCGCTCCATGGTGAGACCGCACCTTGAATACTGTGTACAATTCTGGTCACCGCATCTCAAAAAAGATATAATTGCGCTACCAAAATGATAAGGGAAATGGAACAGCTCCCCTATGAGGAAAGACTAAAGAGGTTAGGACTTTTCAGCTTGGAGAAGAGATGGCTGAGGGGGGATATGATAGAGATGTTTAAAATCATGAGAGGTCTAGAACGGGTATATGTGAATCGGTTATTTACTCTTTCAGATAATAGAAAGACTAGGGGGAACTCCATGAAGTTAGCATGTGGGACATTTAAAACTAATCGGAGAAAGTTCTTTTTTACTCAACGCACAATTAAACTCTGGAATTTGTTGCCAGAGGATGTGGTTAGTGCAGTTAGTATAGCTGTGTTTAAAAAAGAACTGGATAAATTCTTGGAGGAAAAGTCCATTACCTGCTATTACTAGAGATGTGTATCGTGTGATCGATTGTCTTAACGATCGATTTCGGCTGGGGGGGAGGGAATCGGATCGTCGCGGTTTTGTTTTTATAAATATCGTGTAAATCGTAAATTGGGGGAGGGCGGGAAAACCGGCACACTAAAACATCCCTAAAACCCATCCGACCCTTTAAAATAAATCCCCCACCCTCCCGAACCCCCCCAAAATGTCTTAAATTACCTGGGGTCCAGTGGGGGGGGGGTCCCGTTGTGATCTTCCACTCTCGGGTGTCGGGCGCGTTGATAGAAAATGGCGCCGGCGCTACCTTTGCCCTGTCATATGACAGGGCAAAGGTAGCGCCAGCGCCATTTTGGTTCCTGTTCCCCGACGTCACGAGCGTAGGAGATCGCTCCCGGACCCCCGCTGGACCCCCAGGGACTTTTGGCCAGCTTGGGGGGGCCTCCTGACCCCCACAAGACTTGCCAAAAGTCCAGTGGGGGTCCGGGAACGACCTCCTGCACTCGAATCGCGTTGCCGTATGGCCGGCGCTGTAAAAACTGCTTTTCTGTACACCCTCCAACTTAATATCATGGCGATATTAAGTAGGAGGTCCCAAAAGTTTAAAAAAGTAAAAAAAAAAAATTTGAAATAGGCCCGCGGCTCGTGGGTTGAAAACCGGATGCTCAATTTTGCCGGTGTCCGCTTTCCGAATCTGTGGCTGTCAGCAGGCTCGAGAACCGACGCCGGCAAAGTTGAGCGTCAGCTGTCAAACCCGCTGTCAGCCGCCGCTCCTGTCAAAAAAGTGGCGCTAAGGACGTGACTTGTGACATGACTTGCGAGACTGTATCAGTTACGCTTTGCACCGGAGCACTCCATACAAAAATAATCTCCTTCTTTGTATTGGAAAAGGCCATGCACTCTATTGTCCTGGGGTTACCCTGGCTGCAAGTGCATCAACCCCAGTTTGACTGGGCATCCCTGGATCTCTCACGATGGGGCCCAGAATATCATGGGAAGTGCCTCAAGGAGGCCTCATCTATCATTTGCATGCCTACGACTCCAGCAATACCAGGACTGCCGCCTGAATACGCATCCTTTGGGGATGTATTCTCTAAAGAAGCAGCAGCTGATGTTCTTCCTCCACATAGGCCTTCTGACTGTGCCATAAGGCTGAAGCCCAATGCTGAGCCACCGAAAGGATGGATGTACCCCCTCTCAGCTAATGTCGGAATACATTGAAGAAAATCTCCAGAAGGGCTTTATCTGACCATCTAAGTCACCGGCTGGCGTGGGCTTTTTTTTTGTGGGGAGGAAGGACGATAACCTACATCCATGTATCAATTATCGAGGTCTAAATGATCAAAGAACGTTACCCCCTTCCGTTAATCTTGGAGCTGTTTAATAGGCTGCAAGGGGCCAAGATATTTTCAAAGCTTGACCTGAAGGGGGCCTACAACCTCATCCACATTCAAAGTGGCAATGAATGGAAAACGGCCTTCAATACGTGAGACGGCCATTTCAAGTATCTTGTAATGCCGTTCGGGTTGTGCAATGCACCTGCTATATTCCAAAATAAGATGAATGACATCTTGCGGGACCTGCTATACAAGAACGTGGTGGTATACCTGGATGACATACTAATTTTCTCCCAGGATGTGGAGACCCACATTGCAGATGTCAAGCAAGTACTCCACCGCCTCCGCGAACATCGGCTGTATGCCAAACTCTCGAAGTGTGAATTTCACAAAGACTCAGTGCCTTTTCTAAGTTACATCGTGTCTAAGGAGGGTTTTCAAATGGACCCTCACAAACTTGAAAGTATCCAGAACTGGTCTCAACCCACCAGCCTGAAGGCGTTGAGGAGATTCCTAGGGTTCACCAATTATTATCGCAGTTTTATTAAAAACTATTCTTCTTTGAGTGTACCCTTGACTGCGATGACCCATAAGGGTGCCAACGCTTCAAAATGGTCAACGTAGGCCATTTCCGCGTTCGAGAAATTGAATGCTGCCTTCTCCACTGAACCGTGCTTGCGGCATCCAGACCCCAATAGACCCTTTATTGTCGAAGTCAATGCTTCGGATGTGGGGGTAGGGGCTGTGTTGAGCCAGACAGGAGACTCAAAGAACCTTCGACCCTGTTCATTCTTCTCACGAAGATTTTCTCCAGCTAAGAAGAATTATGAAATCGGTGACAAGGAGCTCCAAGCTATAAAGCTTGCATTTGAGGAGTGGCGGCCATGGCTCGAAGGCGCTCAACATCAAATAACCGTTTTCATGGATCACTAAAACCTTTAGTATCTCCGCCACGCACAACATTTGAATTACAGACAGGCCAGATGGTCTTTATTCTTCAACCGTTTTGATTTTGTGCTTAAGTATTGACCTGGAGATCAAAACACCAGAGCAGACACGCTATCTCGTTCGTTTCACTCAGAAGATGTGCCTGATGAACCACAGCACATAATAGATCCAAAGAAAATACATCTAGCAACCAGCTAGTCCATTTCTGCTGGTGACGCTATCAACTCTCATCCAATTACACCTACTGGAGAGTTATCTTTAGAAGTGGATTTTAGACATTCTTCTACACCAGCACTTCCACTGAATCCCTCAGTGACGTCCATAGCAGCTCCATCCATTGCTGCTGATATCATCAATAACACTCTGCAAGATTCTTCCGAGTCTCAAGATTCATCTGTCACCATTGTAGAAGACGAGGTTGAACTCAAGATCAAAGAGATTTTGGATGTTTGTAACAGAGGCAAGAATTTTGAATACCTTCTGGTTTGGGAAGGCTTCAGCCCCGATTTGATCACTTAGGAGCCTCAGACCAATATCTTGGATAAAGAGATGCTTCATCAGTTCCACCTCGCGCACCCTTTGAAACCTAAGCCTGGTACCCGAAGAGGAGAGCGCCCTTTGAAAGGGGGTACTGTTGCGTTCGTGCCTGCTTTTCGCCTTCGCTGCACCCTCTCTACCTATGTGGCGACTCCCTCCGGGCCTGATGGACGGCTTGCTGCCGTGGCGTCTCCATGCCGCTTCTCCACGGCGTCCCCGGGCCGGCTCGACGCTGCGGATCCGCCATGTTCCTGATGACGTAGGGCACGTGCTCCGAACTATGTACCAGCAAGGGCGCGAACCTCAGGGGCGACCCCCTGTATTGACGTCATCTGCTTCCAACATAAAAGGTCTTTACTTTCGCTAACAGATTGAGTTAGCAAGGACTAACTCGGACAAGGATACAAATTCGTTCAAGCTTCTCTGCCTCCTCGGACTTACCAGAGGTACCCGCTCCTCGGGGGCCTCGCTCTCTTTTCTCTATTTCAGATTGCAGATAGGAACCGGTACTCGCTCCTCAAGGGCCCACGTTCCTGAACACTCTGAAGATTATCTACTGCCTGGAAACTATTACAGATACAGACTTTTGTTAGTTACCACCGCTCTCTCAGAGCTTTCCCTGGAACCAGGTACTCGCTCCTCGAGGGCCTAACCGTTTCCAGCTACTGAGCTTTCTCAAGACCTGATGTGGGTTATCATCTAAGTACTGGCTATGTATAACAGCATAACCTGTCTATTCACTATCTACAGTCTCTTTACAGCTCAGCAATCCTGGGATCACAGTTCCAGCATCTGAGGGACTTCAACCCTGCCGGGCATATCAGCTCACTACTGCCACCTCTGGTGGTTCTACTTCTTGTCTAATAAAAGAACTATCTGTATCTGCCTCCATACTCAAGCCTAGCCGATGGTCCCTCTCAGATATCGTCCTGGGGGCACTGTCATCTGTCATTGGCCCAAAGATTCACCTATTTACATTCCTGTCCAGCTGAGCACCCTCTCTAGTACTCCGCTGGTACAGATTGCCAACTCAGCAGTCTATATCATAACAGATTGCCAACTCCTTAGCAGATCCATAACAGATTGCTAACTCCGATTTCCACAGGAGCCAGTTCACAACAGATTGTTACCTTCTCCTTCCATAGGAGTAGATTCAGATTCTATCAGATTGCTACTCTCATCTGCTAGCTCTTCCCATCTGCATAGCAGATCACAACAGCTGGGAACTACAAACCAGTTAGTCTGACCTATGTGGTGAGCAAATTAAGGAATCACTGCAAACAAGTGCAGTTTCTGGAATCCAATGGATTGCAAGATCTGAAGCAGCATGGTTTTTATCAGATTAATCTGATTAATTTCTTTGATTGGGTGACCAGAGAATTGGATCAGGGAGAACACTAGTAGTGTACTTGGACATCAATAAGGCTTTTAACTTTCAGTAAGGCAACTTATAAATTGAGTACTCTGGACTGACTAGGTCAGAAACTGGTTAAGTAGGAAGTGACGAAGGGTAGTGATAAATAGGGTTCGCTCTGATGAGGAAAGCGTTACTATCAGTGTCCTGAAAGGATCAGTTTTTGGACTGATTCTTTTCAACATTTTCACGAGCGACAATGCAGGATTATCGGGAATGTCTTCTCTATTTGCTCATGATACCAAAATCTGCAACAGGGTAGCCATTCAGGAATGTGTGGAAAAAAAACCATGAGGAATGATCTAATAAAACTTAAGGAATGGTCTAGAGTATTGCAGCTAAGATTTAAAGCTAAAAAATGCAGATTTATGCATTTAGGATCTAAAAAACCAAGGAAGAGGTACAGTATAGAGGGTGAAATTCTTGTAAGCATGAAAGAAAAATGGGATATGGGGGTGATTGTATCTTATGATCTTAAGGTGGCTAAACAGGTAAAAAAAAAAAGGCAATGGCAAAAGCCAGAAAGATGCTTGGCTGCATAGGGCGATGAATAGTCAGCAGAAAAAGGGAGGTGATATTGCCCCTGTATAGGTCCCTGGTGAGACTCATTTGGAATTCTGCATAGAGTTCTGGAGACTGCATCTTCATGTGGCACAGGTCCACTATATGGTGCTCTAGTATTTTAATTCTAAGGGATATGAGTGCAATGGACTGTCTTAATGTTAAAGTGTTTTATCTGTATACTTAGGAATAGGAATGTTCTGGGTACCAGGGGTCATACTGAAGAACAAACGGGAATGACTAGTAGGCAGGGGGGGGGGGGGGGGGGGGGGGGAGGTTCCTGAGTAACCTATCACATAAAGGGTAATGGTTTTGGATTTTAAAAGTTTATTCTATCTATAAAACTGGGAGGGTTGGAGATAGCCCCAAAAAGAAGCAGTCTCCTGCTGCCGCCTGCCTTGTGCCATGAATGAAAGTCAACATGCCAAGAGACATGAATGCAGTAGGGAGGCTGGCCGCTCCTGGAATTCCTCACCCCCCTCCACCCGCAATTAAAATTAAAGCGGCGGTTGATCACGTGAGTGGCAGCTGGGGCGCGGGAGCTTGGGTTGCGACCACAAAAACTGCAGTGTCAGGAGATCCCGGCAGTCTGAATAAACCTCAAGTACTGCAGCGTAATTTTTTTAAAATAGTTAAATACCCTGCCAGTGCAGCTGTGGCCAGAAAGCAGCGGCAGACGTAGGAACGCTCCCGCTGTGATATTGAATGGGAAAGACAGCGTCGGGGTTAAAATCAAAACCCCAGCGTAAACATAGTGCAGTCTAAGGGGTCCTTGCTGACGTCAGTGAGAGGCTGCCCAAGGAAGTGCCTGAAGGAAAATGTTAAAGTTTAAAAGTTTATAAAAATAAAACAAATCGGAGTGGCCTCAGAGGGAACTTTCCTTCGGCCTCCCCCCACCTTCTCCTCCCTTCCCCTACCTAACCCACCCCCCCAGCCCTATCTACACCCTCCCACCTTTATCGTGAAAGTTATGCCTGCTCCAGGCAGGCGTAACTCGCGTGCGCCGATCGGCCGCCACCTCACGATTCCCCAGCCCGGGAGTGATTTCGGAGACCTCGGCCACACCCCTGAGCCGGCACCAAGCCCCCGACACCCCCTCCACCGGAACACCCCGAATGTCGCACCGCCCCCCGACACGCCCCCTAGCAAAGCCTCGGGACTTATGCGCATCCCGAGGCTTGCGTGCGCCGCCGAGCCTATGCAAAATAGTGATAGCCTAGGCAAAATAGGCTCGGCGCGCACAGGGGGGTTTTGAAAGGGTTACGCGCATAACTTATGTGCGTAACCCTTTTAAAATCTACCCCTATGCGCGCGGCCTACATTTGTGTGCGCTACCTGGCGTGCACAAATGTACGCCCGATTTTATAACATGCGCACGCAGCCGTGCGCATGTTATAAAATCAGGGGTTGGCGCGCACAAGGGGGTGCCCACTAGTGCAACTTACGCATGCTGAGCCCTCGGGGAGACCAGCTGGCTTTCCCCGTTCCCCCCCCCCCACCTTCCCCTCCCTTCCCCTACTTGTCCCGCCCCCAAGCCCTAAAGAAAGCCTCCCCGTACCTTTGTTGTAGAAGTTACACCTGCCAGCTGATTGCCAGCACGCGATCTCCCGGCCCAGTGGCCCTGCAGAGGCCTCTGGCCACGCCCCCGCCTGCCCCACCCCCGCCCCATCCATTTTTTCAAGCCCCAGGACTTACACGCGTTCAGGGTCTTTACACGCGCTGCCGGGCCTTTTGAAAATAGGCCCGGCGTGCTTAACCCCCCTACGCGCATACATATTTTAAAATCTGCCCCATAGTTTGGAATAAGTGAATAGAGGCTATTTACATGCATATATGCTAATTTTTATGCATGCAATGCTTTGAATATTACTAAGTCTTTTGCACTATGCCGGTACTTGGTGGACAGCAGTGGCAAGTTGCGTTTATTGATTACCAATGTGGAAAATGAAGTTTCGCCTTCTTTTCTAATTTCTTCTTCAATGAAGTGGTCTGAGTTTCAACCCGTGTCTAGGGACGGGGTTTCTTATCTACTACCTCCCCTCTTGAAGAAGATGCATTCTGGATTTTTTGTAGCCTGAAACATTTATTTGTTGACATCTTAGTTAAATTTATTATTGCATCTTTCCCGGAGGAAGGCTGTTGGAAGCTCTTAAGCATGCCTTATCCAAGAAATCGGCTTTACTCCCTTCTGAGCCCTCTAGTTTTCTCCCTATTTCAAACCACAGCAAAGTTTACGTTCTGTCCGTGAAGAGTTATTAACGATTGCAGATGCCAAAGAGGTGCGCTTTTTCCCAGATAGATCCTGTTTATGGAATTCCATTCCATTAGAGGTGTGATTGAATATGGCTATCAATATTTTAGAAAGAAACTGAAAACTTTTCTTTTCTATATGGCTTTTAAATGATATGATACATATGATGTTGGTTTTAGTATAATTTGCTTGTGATGTTTGTTTATTATCATTGTATTAGTCTTGCTTTTAAGATTGTACTTTTAAGATTGTTGTGATCCACTTTGAACAGTTGTTGGTAATGAATTGCAGAATCCAGGCACTTCTAAATAATAATAAATAGTAAAAATAATCTACCCTCTTTAGCCAAGCTACTAGAAAAATGTGCTTTAGTACAACTCAAAGGTTTTTTTTGAAGAGTTTAATGTTCTTGACATTTACCAACGTTGTTTTAGGAAAATACACAGTACAGAGAAAAGACACACTGTTTATTCAGAAGCTATATTATTCTGATTTTTATTGTTATTAGATGTTTCTGTTGCTTTCGACACAATTTTGCATGACGTTCTCCTTCACCAACAGTTATCTTACAGAATAGGGGAGATTTTTTCAAGTTAGAATAGGACAAAATATTTCAAATTGGAATTACCTTGGATTGTGGTGTGCCACTGTCTTATTGGCCAGTTTAACATTTTCCATCAGCCTCTACAATCCCTTATTTCTACCTTTGATGATAAATACTAAATTAATGCTGATGGTGCACAGTTCATTCTGATCGGTCATGTAATTTTTCTCATCCTCATCCCTGCATTAAAGCTGTGAACTCATGGATGCTATAAAATAGGCAAAAGACTGAAATGCGTTGGCTTAGCTGCACTGCCATGGTTCTCACGTTGTATCAACTTCAGTTGGAAGGAGCTTTGATCTCTTTCCATGAAAAGGTGCAGAATGTTGGAATTATTGTTGTCTTTAATATTTTTCTATATCTGCAGATTAATTCTGTGCTTAAAATACATTTTATAAATGGAGGCTGATCCGCCACATCAGATATTTAGTTGATAAAGGCAATTTTAGGACTATTGTCCTGTCACTTGTTCTTGGCTTACTAGACTATTGTAATGCGCTATATGTTAGTTTGCCAAAAATCTGCTAAACACATTCCAGATCGTTCAGAATTCTGCGACATATTTAATCATTTGCTGCCCTTTAAAAGACTATTTTTGTTTTATTTATTTGATATATCACAATTCCTTTAATATCATCAAAGCAGTTAGCATATCTCACCTAAATTGCAAGAACTCCAGTGGCTGTTTCTCATTTTTAGATCTAATTTTAAGTCAGTTTCTTGTGTGTTTAAAGTTCTTCATGAATATGAACCCAGTTTCCTTACTGATTTGATTTTTAACTATGTTCCTCAGCGTACTTTTATCTATTCTGTCCGCAAAACATGTTTGTCATCAAGAGTTGAGAAAAAGAATGCTTTCTGTTATTGGTCCAATTCTGTGGAATTCACGTTCAGATTTTGTGCGGGAAATCTCAAACTTTAAAGATTCTAGGAAGCAAGTGAAAGCAGAAAAAGCCTTTAATATAAATGGTTAAAGTGTGCCTTGTTTCTTCCTTTCTTTATGCACACCAGGCCTAGATTGTATTGTTCTCCTTTTTCAATAAACAGATTTAAATTTAACTGGCATTTTAGTCTAGTTTTTAGCTTTAATTTTAAAGTTGTTTCTGTTTTAATGTTTTTGGTGATTATTGTGATATACTGTTTGTATTTATTTTATGTAATTTATTTTGTATGTTTATCTTGTTATCTGTCCCAAACAAGTCTTATTGGATATGCGGGCTTTAACTCTTTTTAAATAAATGAATAAATAAATAACTCAGATTTGAATCAGGTTCAAGTTGGTTCTGCCTATCCACTTAGCATTTGCAGATCCAAATGGGATTTGAACCAAGTTGGAAGAGGTTCTATCTTCAGTCAGTCTGTTCCAAAGAAAATGAATTTAGACTCTTCTCTTCCAAAGAACTATGGCTCTATATCCAATCTCAAGAATCATTTTTTCTCAACTCCCTGCGCTACTTGAAAAAACCCTGGTCTTCCACCCAAAGCAATCAGGCTATCAAAAAGGGGAATGGTACGGAAACGGCATTAATTTCACTACTTTCAGAAATTAGTTTAGGTCTAGAAAAGGGGATGGCAGCCTTCTTAGATACGACCACAGCCTTTGATACTGTAGATCATAAGCTGTTCTGCTACTCGATCGTCTTGCCAAAATAGGAATCTGTGATGTTGCCTTAAAATGGTTCACTTGCTTTTTATCAAATAGCTCTTTTCAAGTCAAGTGGCATTCCAGCATGCCGCCTTCCTATCCTCTCTCTTGTGGTGTTCCACAAGGTTCTACCCTTTCCCCTGTTTTTAATCTATATTTGTCCCCATTAGCCACGCTGATACAAAGTTTAGGCTACAGTTCCTATTTCTATGCGCATATTATTGACTGAAAATCCTCTTTGCCTTTAGAAGATTTCAATAGCTGTTATTTCTTTAAACTCAAAGTAACCCCACAAATTCTGAAGGGCTGTGATTCACCAGAAATATTGATTCCAATACCCTTCTACCCCCTCTCATGGCCAGGTCACACATTCAGGTAAAAGAAGGGGTTAAACCCTGGGATTTTGAGAGTCAGGTTTCCAGTTTGGTCAAACGTTCTTATTATTTTTTTATGCCTTATTAGAAGATGCAAACCATTCCTAGAATTGCAGGATCTTAAATCTCTTGTTTATTCCCTAATTGTAGCCGCCTTGACTATTGCAATTCTCTCATATCATGGGCTCACTGTAAGCATGGCTCACAAGCTTCAATTAATTCAGATTGCAGCAGTCAAAGTTATTTTGGGGGGAAAAAACTACATGATCATGTCTCTCCGCTTTTAGAGGAATTGCATTGGCTGCTTATCTCATTTCAGATTCAATTTAAAATAGGCTGTATAATAATGTGCAAAGCATATCGTTCGAGGGAACTGCTTTATTTGTTCACATTTTTGGTACCTCATCCACCTCATGTTTTGCATTCTTCTCAAGCCAAATTACTAAGATTATCTTCATGAAAAGATATTTGCTTGGAACATAATTGAGAAAGCAGTTTTTCTTTCCTTGCACCCTGCTTTTGGAATTCCTTGCCACTGACTCTAAGAACCGAGAAGGATTATAGCAAATTTGGTAAGGGACATAAAACCTAGTTATTTTCAAGAGCTTATGATAATCTTTAAATTGTTTATCACTTTTAGGGATGAGGTTTTAGCTTCACTTTTAGATTCTAATCAATTTAATATGGCATTTTACTAATCCTCTTCTTGCCCTTGTTTCTCTTATTTTGACAACAACAAGTTATTAATCTTTTAGTATTGAATGTTTAATATGTGGCACTTCTACAAGGTCTGGCCACTAGATGCCACTATCCCTGTCCTTAGAGCACACTTAATGGGAGTCATCTATAGTGGTTCTCAACCTTTTTCCCATCGTGACACACCTGACAGACCACGCTCACATGTGTGACACACTGCTCATTACAATTTACGACGGAAATAAAAAATAAAGGTCCAGTATTATTTTTATTGTTAAGAATGACACAAGAAAAAGATACGTATTCTGTCTGAACAAAAATTGCATAAACAGTAAACATCCCACACCAAAACAGCGCCAATTTCCAGCTCTTAACAGTAACCACCTTACCTAGGAAAAGGCAACACTGAAAATATTATACCAGGCCTTAAGACACCAATACATCTCCTATTAGGAAAACGGACCAAGTCAGGCTGCTATAGAAACTACATGCCAACAGAAAACCTCACCTGAATCACATGTGCTGACCCTCACCTAACAAAGAATAAAGAGACCAAAACACATAACTAGAAGCATGCCTTTTCTCTCTCACTTATATAGGCTCTTAATTACACATTTACACACATGCCTTCTATCTTTTCAGGCTTACCCACACAGGCTTTCAATCACACACATACATGCTTTTTCTCTCACACACAGACTCTCATTCACATGCTTACAAACATGCTGTGTCTCTTTCTCTCATTTACACACACAGGCTCCCAATCACATACTCACATGCTCCCTCACCTAAACCAGCTCTCAATCACACAGACACATATGCTCTATCTTTCTCACATGCTCTCAATCACATCCCTCACCTAAACCAGCTCTCAGTCACACCAAATACACATGTTCTCTCTTTTTCTCTCATTTACACACAGGTTCTCAATCACATACTCACATGCTCCCTCACCTAAACCAGCTCTCAGTCACACATAGACACATATGCTCTCTCTTTCTCTCACTTTCACACAGGCTCTCAATCATACTCACATGCTCCCTCACCTAAACCAGCTCTCAATCACACACCTACTCTCTTTCACATGTACAGGCTCTCAATCATTCACATACATGCTCTCTCACTCACACTCACTCTCCCCCCCTCCCCTGAACTAGCGGCAGCAGCAGCCTCCTCCACTTCTAACCCTAAAGGCAGCAGCAACCTACTTCATTTTCAGCCCTCGCGGAGAAAGGAGTCCCATCGGCCGTGGGGGTTGACGACGTTCTTTGGTTTTTTCCGAGCCGCGCAGCTCATTCCTCAGGCTGCACCTTTCTTCTTTTCTTTGGGCCGATGCTGTCTGCACTAGCAGGGTCTCTTCTTCCCATGCACGCACCCGCTGCTCACCACTTCCTCTTCTGGGCCATGGGGGGGGGGGGAGAAGAGAGCATACCAATGCCGCTGACTCCAGCTGTCCTGCTGCGTTCCGCCCGGGCTATCAGCATTTTAAGCCCAGGCGGAGGACCTATTTTGCTCGGGAGGGGGAGCAGCTGGGTCAACGGGGGAACAGGAAGTGTGGTGAGACACCTGTGTGTTCTTGGCGACAGGCCCTTCAGGCCCTCCCACCAGGAGGCTTTGGATTGGGTGCCTCAGTGTTATTTAGCCCAGCCATTTTAAGACCTGTGGGATTCAGTTAGAGAGAGCAGCTGCAGAGACAACATATATTTTTTTCCACACTCTGGTAGGGCCTCCCAGCCTTGCCCAAAGGAGTTTTCTTTTAGAAGAGATACCTCACCGTGCACTCCCTGCCAGAGGGTCTTTCTTATCATTTACAGTGAGATAGACTTTTAAGCCTGAAACCCTTTGGGGTGAAGGGGCTCTCCTCAGGGGACCAAAGACCTGTGAGCCTACTCTGCTCCCTAGGCAGGCAAGCACCAGTGATGGATCCTGCTGCGAGAGACACGGAGGGCAGAGAAGCCATCCATTGTAAAACTTAAAGTATTTTTTGGAACTAAGAGTAGTGGGCAGGTTTTTGGATCCTCCTTCCCCACTGGGATTTCAGCGCAGGAATAATAGCCTGGTCCCCAGATTTTTCCACAAGAGAAATCACTTATAGTAACAGCTAAGAAAATGAACAACTGAATCCAAGGAAAAGCAAGAGAAGGAGATCCCATCCGGATTTCCACCCAAGGAATCAGGGCAGGCTGGGTGTCCACGGGAAAGAAGATCTCTAAAGGGAGGATTTTTGCAAAGCAAATGGGAACCCTCTTACTAGGATTCCACGGGGCAGCCGCTGGGAGAGTAAGCGCATTTAAAATCATCATGGGCTCTACCCAGAGGTCTGTAATAAGGACACCTCCCTACACAGAAAACCCTGCAACTATAGTCAGATGTACACTCATCAATTTGAACAAATGGACTTTCATTTAACTTTATGAATCAGTAAACTTTATTTTAACACCCAGACCTGGTCCCGTCTGAGTTATTAAAGCCTCTCATCCCATGAAAAACACTTAAAGTACATCACACACACTGGCGACCTTCTTTCATCGTCTGGGCCATAAATGAGAGCTTCCCCCATATAAAGAGTACTCCCCAAGGAATTAATAGTCAGTGTGGGAGTGAATGGTTAGCCGGAGCAGCCCCAGAAGATATAAGTAAGATTGTGTGCTCTTGGGAGTTAATACACTCCACTAAGGGTTACAAATATTTTAGCCACTTTTATTGTATCAACTGTATTATTAAATGTTTTGTTAATTAAATATTGTAAATTATTTAATGTTTTATCATTTATTGTAATTATATTATTTATCAATATTTCCGTTAATCAAAAATGTTTTATTTGTGCATCGCTTTGATTGTGTCATAGAAAGGCGATTTATCAAAAACAGTAACTAACGTAGGCTCCATCACTGCATTGCTACTCTGTAACCCAAGAGGTAATGCCATCATATAGGGAGATCTATCCTTATATATCCCTCTCCTGCAAGCACTCTGCCACCTTCCATGACACAGCCATCATGCATATTGGCTAGTGTAGCGCCTTCTAGGCTAGGAGGCCTAGCACACAGCCTTCTCTTACCTCCCTGACTAGCAGTTGTATGTCAGCACATGGAGATAATCATGCAATATACTAGCAAACAGACACATTTGGAGGCTGAAGAGCAACTGTTGCCACTTCTGCTTCTTGCCCCTTTCTGAAAGCTATTGTCTGGAATCATCAAAGAATATATAATAGGATGCCTATCACCTGTGCATAGACAGCATTAATAGATGTGGTCCCTATAAATGCTGCTAGCCGTATGCCACTCCAGGCATGCTCCTGCTCATTGCCTGACACCTCCCTATGGCTTCCAGCCTCGTGCATTCCTCCCAGTTTGTCTTCTGAAACGCAGGGGCCATTGGAAGGGGCAGCTGAGATGGGTGGCCATCCAGGGCACTAGCCCACTGCAGGGTAGGGGAGACATGCTTCTGCTGTCACTGCAATAGCGACAGAAGCAAGTTTTTGCATGGCTGCCACAGTTTGGTCATGTCTTTAGAAGGAGATTGCATCATCAGATATGCCCCCCCCAGACAGCCACATCATCAGAAAAGGCACCCTGGCCAGCTGTGTTACCCCCTATGCCATGTAGCCTGGAGATGGCCCTTCTGAAACAATTTTATTGATGATGGTGGGATATCAAATTTTTAAATTAATAAGATTATCCCTGGTGGATCCTCCTCTCAACTCTTGTAAGCTTGGCATGTCTTGTGTCCGGTCAATCCAGTACCGAGCGGTAGGAAGAGCTGCGTTAGTGCCCGGCGCACCCGCAGTTGCCGCACGCACAGTGCAGCTCACCTACCGCTCAATCCTGTAGGTAAATAGCTTGCAAATGCAAGCTGCATCTAAGAAGCGTCTGTGAAGCGTTAGGCCCGCGCAACCCATTTTACTGTATAGAGCGCCTATACAGTAACCTGGGTGCGCGGGCCTAACGCTTCACGGCCACGCTGGTATCTGTCATTTCAAATGTCATTTCAAATGACATTTGAAATGACAGGTACCAGGAAGTGGACAGTTCTCCGATGCTCGGGATTGTCAGCCCTCTCCCCTCCTCCTGAAGCAAGGCGCGAAAGCAGCCTTGCTCCGGGAGGAGGGGAGACAGGACTGGCAGTGTAAAGCAAAAAAAAAAGTAGCAAGAGCGAGGGGAGAGAGGACAGGCAATCCTACGCTCGGGATTGCCAGTCCCCCCTCCCCTCCTCCCGAAGCAAGGCGTGAAAAGCAGCCTTGCTCCGGGAGGAGGGGAGGGGAGACTGGCAGTGTAAAGCGACGAAGCGACTTACTTTTTGCAGCCCCCCTCCGGACATCGGCGAGGACAACCACGGCTCCCCTCTCCTGCCTCCAGCTGCCCGCGAAGATGGACGCCTGCACGGGCGAAAGCAGCCCCTGTTCGTGCAATTGGGCCGCTCAAGGTGTGACGTCACGCCTTAAGCGTGACGTCACGCTCAAGGTAGACTCAGGAGTAGCATTAGAAAACAGAACGGGCCTTCCAGGGGAGATGGGTAGGACAGGAAGAAACAACAGTAAAAGAATTCAAGACAGGCTGGGATAAGCACAGAGGATGCTTTGTTGCTAAGAAGTGAGGGTAAAGCTGGAGATCAATTGTATACCACGCACAGCACTGCCCGAGGAAGTAATTTGGGCAGACTAGATGGGGCTTATGGTTCTTATGTGTTTTCTTATTCTCTTTCTGTATAAGATGCCCCAATAGCTCACTGGTGTACCACCAGCTTATCTCACCTTGGGCTCAGATTCTTTCCTTCCTACTTCTCTGTTGCAGATGTTTGACATGTTCGTCTTGTTTATAGTGAGCTTTCAGTCAAACCCCTGATCAATAGGAGACAGAGGCAGATCGGTCTCCATGGCTTGTTTCCTTTATCTTCAATCTGCCAGGATAGATTAGGTAATTGTCAAGGTCACTCAATATTTAGAGAGTGAATCAAAACAACAGTAACTGGCTGACCTTACATAGAAAGGGCTGAAGGTTGAATGCCGCTTTCTATACCAGACATATGACATCTGCAGCAAAATCCAAATGATATGGTGTGAGGGTCTGCAGTTGCCCTAGGCAGTGACATCACGTGGTTCTCTCTCTCTCTCTCTCTCTCTCTTTCATCCCTCCTGCACGCATTTGAAAAATGGCACCCTTACATCCCGCTACGCCACCCCGCCCAATTCTGGTGCCCTAGGCGATTGCCCAGTCCCATCTAATATTCGTGCCGGATCTGTTTGGGACACCTAAATATACTACAGTACCAACAGGGGAGATTTTTCTCTTCTGAAAGTCTGATGTACTAACGGGCTATTTCCATTTTGTGCCTATGGGAATAATGCCTTCTGCATAGGCCCCTTAAAGGGGAATAGCCCCTGGGAACCCAGCACAGAGATTAAAACAGACAAATGCAAATTCTGTAAAACAGAACTGGAAACATTTACACATCTCTTGGCTGGGCGTGACGTGCTGATGTCAGAAGGCGTGTATTCAGAAAGGCACAATAAAGTGGCACAGCTTAACTGCTGGCAACTGTGTAAACACTGAATAGGGACCTTCATTTTTGGTTGTTATTGTTCTTTATTTTTCCCAGGAATTTATCGGGGTTTATTATGATGAGAACAAAAACAGGAGAAAATCATTTGAAAACATTGACTCATTATTTTTCCGGGTGAATATGTGAATTTATTTTTGTGGACAGAAGCCAAGACAATAAAACATTATTAAGCAGATTCTCCTACTCACCCATTTAGCAGCATCCCCATTTGTTTTCCCATCCCCTGCCTAGCATGTCCCTCTCTCTCCACCCCCCACTAAGAATCTCTCTCTTCCCTCCCCCCTACTTCTCACACTGCACCAGCGTTTATCATTACTGGCGGTAGCTCCAGGCTTCTCCTCTTTCCTTCAGGAGCAGCTTACTGAGGCTCCCATGCACTGCAGCACTGCACTTCTGCTTGTGCGCAGGGTCAGGGAGCCTGCTGGGAACTGCTTCTGGTGGACAAGGCCTGCTTTTCGTGGCACCAGACCGCAGGCACTTTGGCTGCTTAGGGGGTGACTAGATAGGACTTGAAACACATCTTATGCTTTGGCCCACACTGGCTTCCAGCAGTGGCTGGAGGCCTTGAAATTCTGCATCTGCAGATCTGGAGCAGCTTTTTATTCAGTGTAAAATTAGGGTGAATATTTGTTTAAACTGAAAACAAAGGATCCTAACACTATAACATCACTCTACCAAAAAAACATTGGGATTTCAACCCTGAGTTATGATCTCTGGGACATACCCATTCCAACTGATAAAAAGCTTGATGCAAGCAAGTTGAACATTGTGATAAAGGAGAAAAATTTAAGAATGGCATTGCTAAAAGAAATACCAATATCAAGTGAGAGAGAAGATCCTCAAGTATCAAAAGATGTAATTAAAGACCAAAAAACTATGGCAGAAATATACAGAAATAGTCCCAAGTTTATTGGGTGCCACCAACCTGATGAAAAAGAACTTCCAAGTGCACCTTGGTATGTTGCCAGTATATATTGTACTACCGTATTTTTCACTCCATAAGATGCACCTGACCATAAAACGCACCTAGGGTTCAGAGGGGGCAAATTTTTAAAAAATGGTGTGTTAAACCGGCTCCGTTCCCGGGCATCTGTGCGTCTTATGGAGCGATGGGTGGGCATACAATTGTTTTTCATCCCTGTTTCATGTTCAGGTCTGGGAAGAGCCATTTAGGTCCACTCCCCTGATCGGAAAACTTTTATCATGCTATTTTCTGAAAAAAACCAAAAAGCCCACCCCAACCCTTCAAATTTAATTAACTACAACCCTCCACCCTCCTGACCCCCCAAGACTTGCCAAAAGTCCCTGGTGGTCCAGCAGGGATCCTGGGAGCGATCTCCCCCTCTCAAGCATTCGGCTGCCAGTAATCAAAATGGCATTGGTGGCCCTTTGCCCTTACTGTGTGACAGGGGCTACCAGTGCCATTGGTTGGCCCCTGTCACATGGTAGGAGCAATGGATGGTCCACGCCATTTGATGGTCCAGGCATCGGTAGCCTCTGTCACATGGTAAGGGCAAAGGGCTACTGGCGCCATTTTGATTACTGGCAGCTGAATGCCCGACAGGGGGAGATCACTCCCAGGACCCCCGCTGGACCACCAGGGACTTTTGGCAAGTCTTGGGGGTCAGGAGGGTGGGGGGTTGTAGTTAATTACATTTTTTTTATATATTTGTTCCATAAGCTGCACAGACATTTCCCCCCCACTTTTGGGGAAAAAAAGTGCATCTTATGGAGCGAAAAATATGGTAATTTACCTTAGAAGCACAAGATATATTGCAAGGGAAGAGGTCAGTAACCCAAAATCCAGTGGGAGCACTGAAAGGAGAGGATCACCTTGCTGGTGGCTGGAAAGAATCAGTAAGTACTGCTTGGAGAAATTTTTAAAACTTAAATATACTTAATATACTTAAAAGTATTGGGGAAAAGTAAACTATTGGGGTATATTTTTCAGTGTTTATCTGTTTTGTTTTAAATAGGTAGTCAGAAAGGCAGGCAACAAACAGATGTTTGTGTTTTTGTATTTCCCAACCCTCCCACGCACCCCTAGATCTCCTTTAATTTATAGGCAGTTGTCACTTTCACACTTAAAAAATTAAAAAAAAAATCAAATCAGCTTTTTAACGTAAACTCAGAAATTCTCAACACCTTATCAAGAATTTGATCATTCCCTTGTAGGTCACTGCCAGATATATAGAGGTCGATTTTCAAAACTGTGCGAGCGTGTCCATGTGCGTGCTATTCCCGGTGCGCGCACATGGATGTGCCAATTTTATAACATGCGTGCGCTGGCTCGCGCATGTTATAAAATTCGATGTCTGCGCTCACATGTGTGACGGATTTTAATCCCTGCGCATGCATGTGCGAGTGGACCATGACTTAGACGTGGGGGGGGGGGGATTTTTTAATTATGCGCAGTGACGCAATCAACCTTTTTCCCTCCCAGTCTGCTCCAATTAAAGAGTGGACTGGGAGGGAACTTCCCTATCCCCCTGCCTAAACTTCCTTCCCTTTTCCCTCTCCACTCCAGCTCCTAACCCCCACCTAGCTACCCCAAATGTTTTTATTTTACTACTTACTGCTCCTCCAGAGCAGAAGTATTTCCTGTGCGCCAGCTGGCTGCCGGCGCACAGTTCCCCGGGGCAGTAGCTAATGGCTGCTGTCCTGGCCAGCCTCTGTCTCGCCCCCGCCTCGCCCACACCTCCCCGCCCGGCCCTTTTTCAGGACCCGGCACTTCAGCATGTAACAGGGGTTACACATGTGGCCGGGCCCTTTGTAAAATGCACGCGGCATGTGCAAGGCCCAGCCACACGTGTAACCCCCGTTTTTTACATGCAGCAGGCTTTTAAAATTTACTTGATAGTGAATACACTAATACATTTAAAGGACTCTAATTGTATGCATTTCTACTCCCATAGCAACCTCAAACTAACTAGGAACTGAACAAATTTAAAATGAAGGCAGCAGTCCAGCAGCAAGTGAGGGGCCTCCCAGTCTTCTGCATTGAGTATCATATATATGATTTTTTACCCGCCAGTGAGAAATTGCACATGTGCGTCTGATGCAAAGAGCTCCTGTCTCTCAGAGAATGAGTCCAATATCTGGAGGCTAGAGTGGGAGACCTGGAGGAGCTGAGGCAGACAGAGAGGCATATAGCTTATAACCTTCAGGGACATAGTAGCCAAGTCCCAAATCTAGTCTGGCAGCCCTGGTGCTGCCTTGGAGAAGGAAGGTCTCATGATCAAAGAGCATCAACCTGGTACAGCAGGAAATGATCCTGTAGCAAGGACCTGCTCTCCAGGTGGTGCATTGTCCTCTCGCACTGAGGGTGTGTCTCCCAAAGCTACAGCCTAGGAGGGAAGGGTTAGGTCGGCCATCATAGTTGGTGATTCAATTATTAGGAATGTAGACAGCTGGGTGGCTGGTAGGCATGAGGATCACCTGGTAACATGCCTACCTGGTGCGAAGGTGGCGGACCTCACGCGTCACCTAGATAGGATTTTAGACAGTGCTGGGGAGGAGCCGGCTGTCGTGGAACGTGTGGGCAATAATGACATAGAAAAATGTGGGAGGGAGTCTCAATGCGTGGATGAGACGATGTGCAAGGAAAAGAAATTCAGTTTTGTAAGGAATTGGGGAACCTTTTGGGGAAGGGGGAATCTTTTCCGAAGGGATAGGCTCCACCTTAACCAGGGTGCAACCAGGCTGCTGGCGCTAACCTTTAAAAAGAAAATAGAGCAGCTTTTAAACTAGAGCAAAGGGGAAAGCCGACAGTCGCTCAGCAGTGCATGGTTTGGAGGGAGGTATCTTCAAAGGATACTACTGAAGCATTGGAGTAAGGGCATCCCAACAGAGAGGTTCCAATAATAAAATATTTTGTCCAAGTGCCTATAATTAAAACTCATCTGAGCTAAAAGATTCCAGTTTATCCCTGTCAGCTGAAAAGCAGAATATAAATACAAATAAAAAACACATACTTTGAAATGTTTGTATGCTAATGCAAGAAGTCTAAGAATTTAGATGGGAGAATTAGAGTGTATAGCAGTGAATGATGACATAGACTTAATTGGCATCAAATGGGATAGTGCTATACCGGCATAGAGTCCATCAGGATAAAGATCCTGGATGAGACTAAGGGGTAGATTTTATAACATGTACACCCGATTTATAACTTGCTTGCGCAGGCACGCGCAAGTTATAAAATCAGGGGTCGGCACGCGCAAGGGGGTGCACAATTGTGCACCTTGCGCACACTGAGCCGTGCTGCCTTCCCCCGTTCCCTTCCCCCCTAGCCTGATCTTCCCACCCCTTCCCTAACCTTTCCCCCCTAGCCCTACTCTAAACCCCCCCCCAAAAACGTTTTATCCTACCTTTTGCGCCTGCTTCTGGGCAGGCGCAAGTTGTGAGCGCAAGCAGGCTGCCAGCACGTGATCCCTTGACACAGCGACAATGGCCGCAGGGTTGCAGGCCTCTGGCCCTGCCCCTTTTTGCAAGCCCCGGGGCATTACACGTGTCCCGGGGCATTACACTCGTCGCCGGGCCTTTTTAAAATAGGCCCGGCGCGCATAGGGCTTTGAAAATCTGCCCCTAAATGCACAATTGAACCTTTATGGGTAAAAATCCCTTGTGTGTAGGGGAAGAGTATAGTGATAGGAGTAGACTACCATCCACTTGGCCAATATGATGAAACGGACAATGAAATGCTAAGAGAAATTAGGGAAGCTAACCAAACTGGTAGTGTAGTAATAATGGGAGATTTCAGTTATCTAATCAAAAGAATGGGAACTATAATCAGATGATAATTATAGCCTAAATAAAGGTGTCAGCAAGCCTGACATTTGTTTCAACCGAAACCAACCGGTCTTCTCGATCATTCACCTTCACACAATTTTTAATGCACTTATTACATTTTTTTAGAATTTTTCAAAAATCGTTTTTCACTTAAAAGATTGATGCTTAGACCATAGTCCAGAATTTATATTCCAAAAGCATTAAAAAGTGCCCAACACGGCCAATGTTTCGCCAATAGCTTCTTCAAGGCATATAATACTTTTTTTGACATTATCTCAAACATGTTCTGTGATAAGAGACGTTGAAACGCCTGGTTCAAACTGAAATGGCACATATTCCTATTCATTTGAGATAATGTCAAAAAAGTATTATATGCCCCTGAAGAAGCTATTGGCGAAACACTGGCCGTGTTGGGCGTTTTTTAATCCCCCAAAGTTCCTGGATGGAATAAATGACAGTTTTATGGAGCAATTGGTTCAGGAACCAACGAGAGAGGGAGCAATTTTAGATCTAATTCTCAGTGGAGCGCAGGATTTGGTGAGAGAGGTATCAGTGGTGGGGCTGCTTGGCAATAGTGATCATAATGGGGCGGATTTTAAGAGCCCTGCTCCCCTAAATCCGCCCAAATCCGGGCGGATTTAGGCGAGCAGGGCCCTGTGCGCCGGTGCGCCTATGTTCAATAGGCCTACCGGCGCGCGCAGACCCCGGGACTCGCGTAAGTCCCGGGGTTTGGCGAGGGGGGCGTGTCGGGGGCATGTCGGGGGCGGGCCCGAGCCGCGCGGCGTTTAGGGGGCGTGTCGGCAGCGTTTTGGGGGCGGGCCCGGGGGCGTGGTTACGGCCCAGGGCGGTCCGGGGGCGTGGCCGCGCCCTCCGGACCCGCCCCCAGGTTGCGTCCCGGCGCGCTAGCGGCCTGCTGGCACGCGGGGATTTACGCCTCCCTCTGGGAGGCGTAAATCCCCCGACAAAGGTAAGGAGGGGGTTTAGACAGGGCCGGGAGGGTAGGGTTAGGTAGAGGAAGGGAGGGGAAGGTGAGGGGAGGGCGTTAGAGGATTCCCTCCGAGGCCGCTCCGATTTCGGAGCGGCCTCGGAGGGAACGGGGGTAGGCTGCGCGGCTCGGCGCGCGCCGGCTATACAGAATCGATAGCCTTGCGCGCGCCGATGCAGGATTTTAGCGGATACACGCGGCTACGCACGTATCTACTAAAATCCCGCGTACTTTTGCTGGCGCCTGATGCGCCAGCAAAAGTACGCCTATTCGCGCGGTCTGAAAATCTACCCCAATATGATCAAATTTGAATTAATGACTGGAAGGGGGGACAGTAAGTAAATCCATGGCTCTAGCACTAAACTTTCAAAAGGGAAACTTTGATAAAATGAGAAAAAACACTGAAAGGTGCAGCTACCAGGGTAAAAAGTATGCAATAGGCATGGACATTGTTAAAAAAAATACCATCCTAGAAGCACAGTTCAGATGTTTTCCACACATTAGGAAAGGTGGAAGGAAGGCAAAATGATTACCGTCATGGTTAAAAAGTAAAGTGAAAGTGCTATTTTAGCCAAAAGATCTTTGGTGTGTACCCTCAGTTTTGTGCCAGTGGCTGCTGCTAGCCACAGTTCTTTATGTGGCAATGACAGGCACATTTGATGACATTACCTGGGGTAAATTTGGCATTTTCACAAAACTAGAGGATGGACTCTGTAATTCACCAGGCAAACTGAATAGACACTCCCGCTCTTCAGGACTACAGTGGCAATCCCCATGCTACAATACTAGTCACAGCTCTTTATGTGGCAATGGTAGACATGGTTAGATAGTGTCACCTGTGCATTTTCATTGACTTTTTAAAATCTTTTATTATGAATCACTCATTTTAATTATTGTTTATAAATGTTCTTAATTACGTATGTATTGATGTGCACATCTCTTAGTTAATTTGCATTTAAGCAATTAACAAATCTTGATAAAGATAAAGGTAAGTCCAACGTTTTCATACAGCTGATAGATAACTGTAATTCACCAAGCAAGTTGAGTAGACGTTCCACTCCTCAGAACTCCATAAGTAATTCCCCATGAAAATACTTACTTATGAGGCAGATTGCCAAGATGCCAAGCAAAGATCCAGATCTTCACTGGATCATCTACATTCTTAATCTTGCCTCTTCAATGATATAGTAACTCTGCAATTGTGAACAGTCAAATTAAATTGCAGCATCTTCTCTGACACAGTGACAACAGGAAACAACACAGTTCACCTTGCTTTAAGTTTCTCTTTCCTTTCTAAATATTTTTAAATTTTTTTCTTTGAGAAAGAGCTTCAGAATCACAACTTTTCTGTTTGAAATCCAGCAGAGAAATGTGGGAACAAAATGGTGATGGTTCAAAATTGCATGTTGCTTTCAGTTTCAGGTTAAAAAAAAATGAAGAACTTAAAGTCAATCCATGGATGTGCAATCTGGGATAGGCTGGTTGAAAAAAATGCTTGATTCTCTGTTCTCTCTGGCGTCAGTGGCTTGCTTTGAGTAGAAAAAAAAATGCTGTAGTTCTGCATGTCTTATAGACTTGAATGAGATCCAGAAAATATGCAAATGAAAATGGGGTAGATTTTCAAAGGGTTACGTGCGTAAGATACGTGCGTAACCCCCGAAAACCTACCCCTGTGCGCGCAAGCCCCAGGATGCGCGTAAGTCCCGGGGCTTAAAAAATGGGTGGTCCGGGGGCATGGCCATGGCATGGCGGCAGTTCGGGGGTGGTCCGGGGGTATGGCCGGGGGCGGGAAGGTGGTTCAGGGGTGGTCCGGGGGCGGGCCAGAATCCTCCTGCACAGCGGCCTGTGCCGGGGGATGGCGAGCCAGCGCGCACAAGTTAAACAAAATAAGGTAGGGGGGGTTTTAGGTAGGGCTGGGGGGTGGGTTAGATAGGGGAAGGGAGGGAAAGGTGGGGGACGGACCAAAAAAAAAGTTCCCTCCAAGGCTGCTCCGATTTCAGAGTGGCCTTGGAGGGAACGTGGAAAGCCATTGGGCCTCCCCTAGGGCTTGGCGTGCACAAGTGTGCACCTCCTTGCACGAGCTGACCCCGGATTTTATAACATGCGTGCAGCAGCGCGCACATGTTATAAAATCGGGTGTACATTTGTGCGCGTCGGGTAGCACCCACAAATGTACCCCACGCACGTAATATTAAAAATCTGCCCCAATATTTTTTATTTTCAGTGGTACTGTCCATTTGTTTTGTTTAAAACGAATGAAACAAAAATGCCCTGTTTTGTTTCAGATTACCCATTTGTTTCAAATGAATGCTTATCCCTAGCATTTATGTGTGTGTGTATGTGTGATGAAAGCTGACACAAGCTACATCATGTGAAAGGAAGTCATCTTTGCCTAATTTCTTTGATAAGCTCTTGTGATGTTCTTTTATGTTTGCTTGAAATGTAGTGAAGAAATTTAGAAAATTCCAGAGAGGGCTAATCTAATCTGGCAGTATGTTCAAGGCATTCATCACTATCAGCTAACACAGTGCAGCATCACTTCTGAACTAGGAAGAAAGAGGGGGATTGAGAGAATGCCAGACCAGACTGTCACTGACACATCAATTCAGTGATTTAAATATATCTAATTGTTGTAGGAGAGAAGTAAGAGCACTACCCATCTCCCAAAGGTCAGCTAACTTAAGGGAAATATCCAGCAGTGCTTTTACTGCTAACATAATATCATGGAACTGAAATCTGATTCACAAAGGAAGAGACTGCACTTGTCTGCCAAGACCGTCAGATAATATTTCTTATCATTCTTCATAAGAAATCAACAGAAAGCTCTGTCCCCTTCTCCTTCTCTGAAAATTATTTGATATTTATAAGCTCTATTGAGCAGGGGCTTTCTCTTATATGTTGCTTGTGCAGCGCTGTGCACGTCAAGTAGTGCTATAGAAATGTTAAGTAGTAGTAGTAGATATTTAAACGACTGTTCAATTTTTTTCTCTCTATTAGTAGGAGAGGACATTAGATTTTCTGAGTGAAACTGAGTCTATGTATATTCCATTGCAAAAGAGGAAGTTTTCTTTCTGAAAGAATTCAGTTTTTGTAAGCTTATTCTGTTTTCTCTGGTGGAAGGAAACTAGAGACATGATTCACCTATGTTTTTGACTTTGAAAATTAGTCTCTTACTGGTAAAAGTAAATACCGGTAAATACAATAAAATAAAAATCACATCCAATGTTTAAAAAAAAACAAATCTTGAAAGCTCCATGCATCTGAGAAAACTGAAGAAACCCCTATTACACAGGTTTTTAGACTGCTCCTTATCTGCTAAGTGCATAATAAGTGATTAGCTTCCTTATATAATGCATATGCCTCATTATCCCTTTTCAGACATGTAGAATCCTTCTCCTGATGTCGTGAACATCTGATATTAAATGAAAGAAGCACACTGAGCATGCCCCTTCCATAATACAATGTATGTTTTTATTGTACACAGCCAGAAAATTTAGATCATACAATATATACATTTCTTTTAAATAAATAGAATGTCAGAGTGCAAAGCCAAAAATATGTGTCATAATCAAACATCTCATCATTGCTTCATTTAAATATAGTCCTGCACCTTACACAATCCAACTCTATAGGAATCCATGCAGAAAAATCAAATATAAAATCCATAATTTTTGAGGGCGCAAAAATACCCTGTTTTAATTGGAAATACATTAAAGTGAATGTTATGCAGGAGATGGAGAAGACTGGCATATTACAGAATCAAAAAATTAAAATAAAATGTCTCATCCCTTGTCTGTACTTTGCCATATCCTCATTACCTTATCAGCAGCACATCAAGGAAGAACAGTGGCTTTGCAAACAATACAAGACAGTTCATTACTACTCCTAGCTATCCTAGCATGCTCTGGCAGCCAAGAGCTAGGGGGCTGGTCAGGAGGGTGCTCATATTTATTTATTGATATTAATGAATCGCCCAGCTCCTGAGCTCAGGGTAACGTGTAAAGATTAAAAATTCAATAATATGCATCTCACAAGGTAGGTATACGCAGCACGCAACACTCCGCAACCTGAAACACAACACAGTAGTGGCACATACATCTTAAACACGCATGTGATTTCACACCCATTCCAGCTAGCTAAGGACAATTCCAATGTATACAGCTTTACATCTGCTTTCTAGGCTTCAGCCTAATTATGGACTCACAGTTGGATTGCTCTGCAATGCAACTACCACACCACAAGGTTCCACCTTGGCTTCTGCCTCCAGCAGTTAGGACATACCAAAGCAATTTTTAAAAGGTGAGCTTCCGGATCCCCAGCAGGAAACATGGAATTGGCCCTTTAAAAGTGATTTTTGTATGGGAAAACTTTAAGCCAGTGTTTAATAATATGGGAAAAATGATTCATAAATGATGTGAAATATTTTTTTTTGGTTAGTGTTATCTGATCCAGTAATTTTTTTTCTGTTTTTTTCAACATCATTATTTTTGGCACGCTTTTCCAACAGTAGTGTTAAAAGCCTGTTACATTAGCATGGATGATTACAGACACAGCATGTACACAGAATAGCTGGCACAATTTAGAACAATGTGATGAATATCGTGGGTACTTGTAATGCAAAAGGATGCAGGGGCTATAAACGGAGTTTTCATAGAATCATGCTATTAGTTAGAGCAGAATGCTGCTTTGAAGAGCCAGATTTCCACCAGTTTTCTGAAGGAGCAAGTCGGATCTGAGGTGATAAGACATTCCATAGGGTTGGGGCAGAACCGGCAAAGGTTTGCTTCCTAGTGTAGGGGAGGTGCATTGTTTTTGAGGATGGAACCACTAGGAAAGCCTCAGACACTGAGTGTAGTGAGTGGGCGGGCATATAAGGGGTCAGAGATCTGCTGAGATATGTTGGAGTTAAGCCTTTGAGTAAAATTTTAAAAGTGTCCAACCTGCTTCTATAGGGAGTAATGGGAGCTTCAGGGCTGCTAAAGTGCTCTGGCCTGGACTTTCACAATCTGGAGCAGGAGCAAATAAATTTGGGTCTGAGGGCTGTCAGAGAGATATTAAAGGCATGGGCATATTTGGGTGAATGGGCGTTTGTGGCAGGTCTGTGAGTGGAGTGTCGGGCATTCTATGGGAGTTCCTCTTCCTAGGTGCACCAAATATCTATTTTTGACAATTATCTCTTGAATCTGCTTTTTCCATAGTTGCTATTAGGATTTTTGTCCTTCTTCCAGAGGCCAGAAGATCTTGCATGTATCATTTGATTCTGACACGGATTGTTTACTTCATCACCTACTGTAGCTCACCTAGCTGGGTTCATTCTGTGCAAATTTAAGCTTTCAGTCAGTGTTGCGATATTTTTAGATTTTTCTTTTGCAGGAACCTCCTATGTCACCTATCTTTGCGTTCTCTCCTGCTTTGAGGCAAAGTGATTCAATTCTAATATGATATTTTCTGGCTGCATGGGGGGGAAATGCAGGGACAGTAACTTTCAAATGGGCACGCGGGTGCCCATAGACGTGTATGTGTGGATGTGTGGCTAGATACACAGCAATCATATATCCTGCATGCACATATGAGCGCATGTATAAAATAGCCCTGGCGCATGTATATGTGCGCCTAATTTTACAAGTGTGCACTCACAGCCGCGTAATGTCGAGTTTGAGCCACACACTGCCTGGCTACCTCTGGTAACCGGCCGGAGTTATTTTTTGAATTTGGGAGCTTCGTGCTCCTATTGGTGGTCAGCTGATGAGGTGGCAGCAAGGGGAGGAATCAAGAGTCGGTTCTGCCGTGCTCTCCCTTCCCCTTGCCTCTTTTTTCTGCCATCTCGACCGGCGTTCCCTCCCGCCCGCCCTAGTTACTAAAGTTGTGTGTATAGGGGAAGTTTATGTCGCAGCTTGGGGGGGGGGGGGGGGCGGGTCGCCTGAGCCTACTTGGGGGGGGGGGGGAGACAGCCTTGTGCTGGTTGATGGTACGGCTTGGCAGGTGCCAAGTGGAAGTGACAAAAAGGCACAGCTGGATTCAGTTTTCCCCGCGTGACTCCTTGCTGGATGGTGGCGGGGATCGAGGGTTTCGGCCCCTTGCTGGACGGTGGCAGGGGTTGTGCGTGTTGACCATTGCTGGAATCGCTAGGCTGGTGACATAGTGGCGATCATCTTGCTGGAAGGCTGCGGATGGTCTCTATGGAGTTCCTAATTTGGGGGGGGGGGGGGGGGGGTGATACAGTTTGGCTCGGGCACTGCTGGTTTGTAAAAATAAAGTTGCGCCCTTGTTGATTCCAATGTGGTTGTGCTGTATTTATTGTGTGGTTAATTTGTGAAGGGCGAGGGTGGAGGGAAGAGATGGTCCTGGCTGCCCACATTACTATGTGAGTAGTTTTGAAAATCCGGTGGACGTGCGCATATCCTACATACGCTCCTATCTCCAGATTTTAGCGTGCACCAAGCTTTTGAAACGCACCTTTTCAGGGTATATCTGACTTCTGAAGGGTGGTAAGGACTGTCACACTGTCACCATGTTTTTTTCTGGCCATGTTGACAAATGTAACCAATGGCACTCACTTTTCTTACTACCAAAAATTATGAAAGTAAGTGGCAAGCCACCTGAGGCAGGCAATTTGCACCACCCTTTGCATGGACCTCCCAGTTTGCAAACCTCTGTCTGTCCTCTGTATGGTGTCAAAAGGCTGTGTATGTTGTACATCGTTAAAGAGGATCTGTAATCAATTCTGGCACAGTTCTCTGTGTACAAACACTGCCCCACTGCAGCCCAATAGAGAGATTGTTGAGCCTATTGATTTCTTTACCTTTCATCTCCAAGCAAACATTGTTCTGGCACACAAAAGCACAAACGTATAAATGGTGTCACTTTGTAGAGAAGGTCATCCCTTCACTTGGCTTGTCTGGAGTTTTTTGAGTATCAGCAGTCTTGTCCCCCTCCCAGTTTCTATTCATGAATAATGGATCTGGTTCTCCAGATATACAAATGAAATTGCACAGCATTGCATCTCATATCACCACTAAACCACATTCAGAATATTTTTTTAACCTTTTAGTACATGAGTTTCATTGGGCTGACTGCATTTTCCAGGCATTAACAGCACCTACTATAATTACAAATATTGATTTCCAGAAACAAATTGATGATTCTTTCAATTTCAATTATTTTAGTTACTATATTATAAATTATAAACCCTGTTGATTTTAAAGACATTTGGATAATCGCTTGAAAGATTCTGATTTCAATATAAGGGGCGTGCTGCCTTGTTTGCCAGATATAGTGGTATGAAAGAGTGTTAATCACTAAGGTATATGATGACTTGTGTTGGTTCTGAAAGCAACTTACACTCATTGTGTTTCTTATCGAGCTATAATGCCCTTTATATAAGGAGTGGGGGACCCTGTTGGTTATCTGTTTTGTAATGACTTTTGTCTGCTATTGCAGCATTTGATGTTTATTTCCTTAGTTATTGAGATGTGTGATGCCCGTTTTATTCTTCATTGAGGTGTGTGATATAGGCTATGTAATTTACTCTGGAGTGTAGCGTCTTCTGTTAGTGATGGAGGTATCAAGAACAAAAACACTCATCCACTCCAATTTAAATATTTGAATAGGCACAAGACTAAATGCAGTGTAAATATTTAATTGATTGAAAGACCGTCATAACACCGGAACGGTTACTTAGTGCAATATTTTTCTCCGCAAAAACAGTCATATGTAATCATAGGAGATTCAATTAAGGTTGAAAAATGTGCCAGCCCATGAAACCACTTTGACAGCACAGGTGAGCTTCCACAACTTGAGCATCAAAGAAAAAACAATGACTCGTGCTCTTGTCTTGAAACACAGCATTAATAGCAGTGATCGACGGAGCTACCAACTTGTGCTTTTGATGGCGGCAAAGAAGGAAGCCACTTGCAGCTAAAGCTCCTGTTATGAAAGTGGACCCTTGTTTCGAGGTAGATGGCTACCGTCGAAGGGTGAGGCCACTTGGACTGAAGAGACTTGCTTGCTAGAAGACTTCACCCTGGAAGCACGCGACCCCCCCCCCCCAGGAGGAGCCCATAGGGGTCCGGCCGCTGGGACTTAGGCGACTCCTCTGAAGACCGTAGAAGGTCTGGATGCAGGTGCCTCCTGCAGGTCGTGGGTTCCAGGCGGCTGGCGCCTCCAGCAGGTCGAAACAGTCTGAGGACGGGGTCGAAGGAGAGTCCAAAGTCGGTCCGAGAATCAATATACCAGTGGGGTCCGAGTCCAGTCCAGGGTCAAAGCAGGAGAAGGGTCCAGAGCCGTACCAGGGTCAAGCCAGGAGAAGGGTCCAACGCCGTACCAGGATCAAGCCAGGAGAAGACACGACCACCAGTCCAGAGGTCAGAAGCCAAGAATCAATCCACGGAGCAGGGGAGAAGAGCGGGACGAAGAACCAAGAACCAGGAGCCAGGAACACACTCAGGCAGGAACCTCAATAACAAGGCAAGGACTGAATGCTCAGCCCTTGCCTTAAGTACAGGAAGCCAGGGGAGGAGCTTCAGGGGGAGCCATGACACTTCCTGTCATGGCTCCTTTAAGAATATCCCTCAGCCGCGCGCACGGCTCTAAAGAGCAGAGGGGGAGAGAGCTTCCAAGATGGCGTCCTGAATAGACGTGTGCAGAGGGAGCTCCTGACTTTTTCTTCAAATTATTTCCAGCATGCCTCATACCAAGCGGAAAGCTAGGGTTCGTTGTGGAGAAAGTTCCTCCACTCCGACCGAAGCTTCCCAGCCACGAAGAGGTAGCTTCTTCGCCACACTTCCCCCACCAACGCCTGGAGACCAGGTCGCTGAAGGGACTGCCGAAGAGCGAGGGTATTCCCCTCTGACCGAGTTATCTTTGAGTCCCGGCTCACTGACTAGACCGCTGCCGCCGGGCCGTGGAGAAGATCAAAGGCAGTTGGATGTCACCCCCCCCTCTGAAGAGAGTAACGGAGGGGCAGAGCTGGTGGCACATGGAATAACAACGGGGAGACTTGCCAATATGGAGCGGGGCAGTCCGGTTCCGCGAGGAGGAGTGGAGGCCGCGGTCAGGAGGCGGCCCGTTGAAATCAAGCAAAGGCGCCGGTGAAGTAGTAAGTGGGGGAAGGGAAGCTGAGGCTCGGGAAGTCAAACATACTGTGATAATGACTCCCCCAGGGGAAATAACTTTGTCCATGATCTGGAACGTGCTTAAATCTTTAGAGACTGCCATTGCCGCTTTATCAAGTGATGTGCAAAGTATAAAAGTTCAAACTGAACAGAATGCTTTGGAATTGGTTATTCAAAAAGAAAAAATGAAAAAAACAGAAGACCGGATAAATGCGGTTGAGAAAATCCAGGCAAATCTGGTAAAAAGTGATATAGAAGCTAATAAGAGATTGGAAAGAATTGAAAACAACTTGAGAGCTCATAACCTTTATTAACTTTCCTGTCTTTAGAAACATTGCTCCACTGGACATTTTCAAACTGTATGTATCTCAAGTACTAAAAATTCCAGAAGAAATTAAACCGGTAGTCACAAAAGCTTATTACCTATTTCCTTCTGACCCTAATTAAGGTAACCAGGAAGAAATATCATTACCTGATCTAACAACTTTTTTGAATTCGTCGCAAGAAATGGTGGTCTCCCAAAGGAGGCCACTATAAGTTTCTTTTGCTTTTTTGATGGACAAAAATAATGTCTTTAAACAGTTTTTCCGAAACAACCAAACTTTATTTTTCGGACAAAAGATTTGGTGCTATCCGGACCTGATTAAACAGACACAACAGCGGAGAAAATTATTTCTCAATATGAGAGTGGAAGTTCTCCAGAAGGGGGGAACTTTTAAACTACAATTTCCATGCAAATGTCATATAAAGTGTGGGGAACATAGATATATATTTCTCGAACCAGCACAATTAAGGGACTTCCTGGACACTCTTGCCAACCCCCAGTAAGCTTATTATTTTAGGTGAATATGAATGAAGAGGGGGAGGATTTCAGGATGTTTTTCGGTTTGCCTGCTTTCTTTATTTCCAATATTGAACGCTCCTAGTTTCTGCTCTCCCGTTTTTCTTTTATTAAGATTGAGTACAATTAAGACTATTGCCTTATGGTAATATTAATATTGTTATTTTCAATTATATTTGTACTTGAGATATTTCTGTCAAGTGTGTACTTGTATATTCTTAAAAAGCAATAAATAAAAAATTAAAAAATTAAAAAAATAAAGAGAAGAGGGGGAGGAGCTGGATCGCCGCGGAGCCACGCTGCCGAACTCAGCGATGGCAGCGGCCGGGAGAGGGAAGAAGAAGGGCTGCCTGCCCCCGCAGGCACCCTCGACCATACCCGGCGACCTGGGTGAGTTAAATTTGCTGCGCCCGTCGGCCTGGCCTCAGTTGCGGTCGACCACGGCCATGACACCCAGTCCCGGTTGCGGCTTGCCGCGGCCGACGCTGCTAACATCTCCATCAGCATTGCACAAATATTGAATAGGCATTTCTAAAAAAGACTCTTGGACCTATGATTACATATGACCGTTCTCGCAGAGAAAAGTATTGCACTAAGTAACCGCTCCAGTGTTATGATGATCCTTCAATAAATTTAATATTTATGCTGCATTTAGTCTTGTGCCTATTCAAATATTTAAATTGGAGTGGATGAATGTTTGTTACGATGCTGGTCACTGAGCCCATCCCATGAGCAGCCTCTCACTCACCTCACAATGCACCGGCCCACACCAGGGCAACCGCTGTGGCTCCAGTGTGGCCCGACGCCACTGTGTGCAGCAGGAGGGGCCGCTATTGCCTCTTCATGGCAGGAGCCGCTCTTCGCGGCGGAGTGCCACCATCATCCCTCATCTTCATGACCCTAGTGCTGCCACCAGGACGTCCTTTGTGGCACGGAAGTCGCTCTTGGGACATCTGTGTGGCAGGAGCCGCCATCGTCGCCACTGCCTGAGCGGCAGGGAAGCCGCTTCTCCTTTCATCTTTGTGGCCCTGGTGCCGCCGACGGGAGACCTTTTCATGCAGCCCTGGTGCTGCCGCCGACTTCCTCCACCTCCCGAGCTTCTCTAGGTGCGGGCGCGCGCCTCTCCACGTTATTTAAAAGGCCAGCGGTGGGAAAAGCCCTGCAGCCCCAACAATGACAACATCAACCTGCTCCTTCATCCAGCTCTATCAAAGGGCTCTCTTCCACTTCCTCAGGGCCCTCGAATCTGGACTTCACAGTGGTCTGTGGTCTTCCTTCTGGCAAGATCCTCCGTGGTCTCCTTGTGTCATGATGGCTTCGTTAGATTTCCTGGTCTCCTTCATCCTGATGTTCCTGGTCCTGTTCTTCATTGAAGCTCCTTCATTGTCTCTTCTGTATCCTGACGTTCCTTGTTTGGATATTCCATGTTCCAGATGTTCTTGATGTTCCATGTTCCAGTCCTGGTCCTGATGTCCTTGTCTCCGGTTCTTCTTCCTGCTTCCAGGTTCCCTGCTTGTCCACCTTTCCTGGCGTGCCACCGTCATGGTCCGTGAACAGCCCATGTGGGGCTGTGTAGGGCACTTTGTGGCACAAGCGCTGCAGACATGAAGATAGGCCAAATCTCCGGAATGCCCCTTGTTTTTAATTCCGAGGTCTGTTCCTGAATCCGAGTTTGAGTCTTGAATCCTGAGTCTTGAATCCTGTTTCCAGTCTTTGGAGTTCCTTGTGCCTGCTTCTGTCCATGCCCAAAACATTTCACTTTCTCATCTGGAGTCTGCTTCGCTTTCGGCTTGGTCCGCCACCAGCCATGGGCGGCTGCGTAGGGCGCACTGCGGTGCAGTACTCACTGGGGTAGATTTTTAAAAAATGCGCGTTCTCGTACTTTTGTTGGCACACCAGTCGCAAACAAAAGTACGCTGGATTTTAGTAGATACGCGCGTAGCCGCGCGTATCTGCTAAAATCCAGGATCGGCGCGCGCAAGGCTGCCAATTTTGGGCAGCCGGCGCGCGCCGAGCCGCGCAGCCTGCCTCCGTTCCCTCCGAGGCCGCTCCGAAATCGGAGCGGCCTCGGATTTACGCCTCCGGCCGAAACGCAACCCAGGGGCGGTTCTGGAGGGCGCGGCCATGGCCCCGGACCGCCCCGGGCCGAAACCACGCCCCCGGGCCCGCCCCCGAAACGCTGCATCGATCGGCCCCGCCCCGCCACGCCCCCACCAAAAAACCCCGGGACTTACGCGAGTCCCGGGGCTCTGCGCGCGCCGGCAGGCCTATGGAAAATAGGTGCGCCGGCGCGCAAGGCCCTGCTCGCGTAAATCCGGGCGGATTTACGCGAGCAGGGCTTTTAAAATCCACCCTACTCTGTACTAGTGCCTGAACCCTGAATCCTCGCCTAAGTCTTCCAAGTATCCTGGATCCTTGTCCAAGTCTTACATGTATCCTGGAACTTCGTCTGAGTCTTCCAAGTTCCACGTATCTTCGTCTAGTCTTCCAAGTTCCACGTATCCTCGTCTGAGTCTTCCAAGTTCCTGAGTTCCATGTCTTGTCTTGTTCCTGACCTCAGCCTCCATCTGGCCTCACGCATTCATCGTTCCCAAGTGGCGGGTCCGGAATGGCTACCGAGTGGCTGCTCTTGAGACCAGCATTGCGCTGCAGGGTCTCACCGGGGCGAGTAGGTCCAGTGGAGGGCTGAGCCTGCCTTGTTCCAGTTCCTGATGTTCCTGATCCTGGTCCAGCCTTGTTCCAGCTCCAGCCCGTGCCTGAACACTCTCACCTCAATGGTGTGTGTTTTGGGGCTCCTCCCTGAGCCGCACCGTGGCCCAAGGGCTCACAATCTCTCTGAGCAAGCGACCGCACCTCCACGTTTGGAACAGTGTTTTTGTTTCTGATTTAATTTTTCACTCTCACTTATTTTGGATTTATTTTTGGATGATTTAATGATGGAGGTATGCCGTGCTTGTGGTTTACTCTCTTAGATGAGTCTGTGTTTGTTCCTGAGACAAGTAATTCCTTTGTGTAAAGTGCTAAGGAGTATAATAACTGTTCACTACAGAGGGCTGGCTAATGGCATATTTGTCACTTTGTCATGCTGTTAGAATGTATGATGCCTATGTAGGATACAATAGGTGTAAAAATATTTTGTGATGGTACTTCATGTGTGCAATGACTAATTGCACACTAAGATGTACAAATCTCTTCGTCATGGTAATTTTGTTGCAAGATGATTTTGTGTAGGCTATTGAGGTATATAATGACTTTGTGTGGGCTGTTGATGTGTGTGAAATCTTCTGTTTCAATTGTTTATTATATAGTGCTACCATTACACTAGATATAAACAGATGACTTGATGTTTTTCATTATGAACCTTATGGTTGTTGCCGATTTCGGGCTTTTTTCTATCACACATCAATATCACATTTTCTTGTTACATGTCACTCTTCCTCTGTTTTCCCTTTAGGATTAGGATATATTTTAAACCACTTTTTACATAATTCATGAGCATCTGAACAATAGCTTATAGTGTAATAAAAACTATTGTAATGAAAAATGATTAGTGATGAATATCAGGAACTCATTTAACTGTATTATGATTATTTATGAATGGGTCATGACATTTTTGCAATTTTTATTTTATCTACATTTATGGAAAGTAATTAACTTTAAAATATCTTGTTTTGCTCTTCCTGTTTTGTAGACATGATAATCTAATTTTAGAATTGCTATGCTAACTTTATTAATGAGAAATAATTAACAAATTATATCATTTTGTAACAGATGGGACAGATAAAGTCCATCTCTTCCTCTTCTTGGGGACTGCTTTCCCAGATACAACCTGTGTTGTATCCAAGGAGGATAACTATAAAACATATACGTGTGAGTCCCTATATGCATGCATATAGGGACTCACACGCATATGTGCTCATGCTCATGTATTTAATATTGTGGGCACAAATGCGTGCACACTATATAAAATATATTTAAATTTATCCAACAACGTGCTTGCTTATCTAAAAGATATGTGCAATGTATTTTCAACATAACTGGATAAGTAGCATTTTAACACATATCTGGCTATATTACTTAGACGGATTAAATGGACAATTTTCTCAGTGGAAGGGCGTGGGCAGTGGAGTGCCTCAGGTATCTGTATTGGGATCCTTACTTTTCAATATATTTATAAATGATCTGGAAAGAAATACGACAAGTGAGATAATCAAATTTGCAGATGATACAAAATTGTTCAGAGTAGTTAAATCACAAGCAGATTGTGATAAATTGCAGGAAGACCTTGTGAGACTGGAGAATTGGGCATCAAAATGGCAGATGAAATTTAATGTGGATAAGTGCAAGGTGATGCATATAGGGAAAAATAACCCATGCTATAGTTACACAATGTTAGGTTCCATATTAGGTGTTACAACTCAAGAAAGAGATCTAGGCATCATAGTGGATAACACATTGAAATCGTCGGTTCAGTGTGCTGTGGCAGTCAAAAAAGCAAACACAATGTTGGGAATTATTAGAAAGGGAATGGTGAATAAATCGGAAAATGTCAAAACGCCTCTGTATCACTCCATGGTGAGACTGCACCTTGAATACTGTGTACAATTCTGGTCGCCGCATCTCAAAAAAGATATAATTGCGATGGAGAAGGTACAGAGAAGGGCTACCAAAATGATAAGGGGAATGGAACAGCTCCCCTATGAGGAAAGACTAAAGAGGTTAGGACTTTTCAACTTGGAGAAGAGATGGCTGAGGGGGGATATGATAGAGGTGTTCAAAATCATGAGAGGTCTAGAACGGGTAGATGTGAATCGGTTATTTACTCTTTTGGATAATAGAAAGACTAGGGGACACTCCATGATGTTAGCATGTGGCACATTTCAAACTAATCGGAGAAAGTTCTTTTTCACTCCACACACAATTAAAGGATTATCCAATCCTTTTTTAAACACAGCTATACTAACTGCTCTAACCACATCCTCTGGCAACAAATTCCAGAGTTTAATTGTGCGTTGAGTAAAAAAGAATTTTCTCCGATTAGCTACACGCTAACTTCATGGAGTGCCCCCCCTAGTCTTTCTAGTATCCGAAAGAGTAAATAACCGATTCACATCTACCCGTTCTAGACCTCTCATGATTTTAAACACCTCTATCATATCCCCCCTCAGCCGTCTCTTCTCCAAGCTGAAAAGTCCTAACCTCTTTAGTCTTCCCTCATAGGGGAGCTGTTCCATTCCCCTTATCATTTTGGTAGCCCTTCTCATTTTGGTACGTGTGATAGAAATGATCAATTTTCCCAAATAGTCCACCAGTTTGCCCAGTCTGTCTCTAGGTCATCAAGACCCTCCCCCTGCTTCTTCAGCCTAAACTCCCCCAATTTACCAAGACTCCTCACCTAGTCAGTATTTGATTATGATGACTTTTTTTTCTCACTTAGACCAGATATTAGCAGAAGTAATATACTCACGTAGAAGAATTATGCACGTCAGTTTTGGAGGTTATGAAATAGCAACTTCCATGTTTAAATGTTGGCCATGCCCAGAATACCCCTCTTTTATACAAGCAAATGTACTTGTGCACCATTACTCGCACGTGTATGTTTGAGGTTTATAAAATTGCATTCAAGCAAATACGTGCTATTTATACGCGCAACTCTTTGAAAAGTCACATTTTTAGATAGGCTAAATGTAGAATGGCCATACAACTCCATGTCCAGGTGGAGTGACTTTACCCCACTGCATGCAGAATAGGGATGTGAATCATTTTTTGACGATTTAAAATATCGTCCGATATATTTTAAATCGTCAAAAATCGTTAGAAGCGCGATACAATAGGAATTCCCCCGATTTATCATCAAAAATCATAAATCGGGGGAAGGGGGAGGGCGGAAAAACCGGCACACAAAACAACCCTAAAACCCACCCCGACCCTTTAAAATAAATCCCCCACCCTCCCGAACCCCCCCAAAATGCCTTAAAATACCTGGGGTCCAGAGCGGGGGTCCCGGTGTGATCTTTTACTCTCGGGCCTGCGGTGCGTTGTAGAAATGGTGCCGGCGCTACCTTTGCCCTGTCATATGACAGGGCAAAGGTAGCGCCAGCGCCATTTTGTTTTTTGTCCCCCGACGGCAGGAGCGTAGGAGATCGCTCCCGGACACTCGAATCGTTTTGCCGTACAAAATGGCGCCAGCCATACGGTGTATGGCCGGCGCCATTTTGTACGGCAAAACGACGTCAGGAGCGTAGGAGCGTAGGAGATCGCTCCCGGACCCCCGCTGGACCCCCAGGACTTTTGGCCAGCTTGGAGGGGCCTCCTGACCCCCACAAGACTTGCCAAAAGTCCAGCGGGGGTCCGGGAACGACCTCCTGCAGTCGAATCGTTTTGCCAGCCGTACGGCAACACGATTCGACTGCAGGAGGTCGTTCCGGACCCCCGCTGGACTTTGGCAAGTCTTGTGGGGGTCAGGAGGCCCCCCCAAGCTGGCCAAAAGTCCCTGGGGGTCCAGCGGGGGTCCGGGAAAGACCTCCTGCAGTCGAATCGTGTTGCTGTACGGCCGGCGCCATTTTCTGCAAAATGGCGCCGGCCGTACGGCAAAACGATTCGAGTGCAGGAGGTCGCTCCCGGACCCCCGCTGGACATTTGGCAAGTCTTGTGGGGGTCAGGAGGCCCCCCAAAGCTGGCCAAAAGTCCCTGGGGGTTCAGCGGGGGTCCGGGAGCGATCTCCTACGCTCCTGACGTCGGGGGACAAAAAACAAAATGGCGCCGGCGCTACCTTTGTCCTGTCATATGACAGGGCAAAGGTAGCGCTGGCGCCATTTCTACAACGCACCGCAGGCCCGAGAGTAAAAGATCACACCGGGACCCCCGCTCTGGACCCCAGGTAATTTAAGGCATTTTGGGGGGGTTCGGGAGGGTGGGGGATTTATTTTAAAGGGTCGGGGTGGGTTTTAGGGATGTTTTAGTGTGCCGGTTTTCCCGCCCTCCCCCGATTTACGCGATATTTACAAAAACAAAACCGCGACGATCCGATTCCCTCCCCCCCCAGCCGAAATCGATCGTTAAGACGATCGATCACACGATTCACATCTCTAATGCAGAAAGACACATTCTTTTTTTTCTTGGGAAATTGGAGCTATATCTCCCTGCAGGCAATGAGGTAAAATGAGGACTGGCTCAGCTTGCCATCCTGGACATAGAGCTATATGCGTCCCCATGGGATTTTGAAGATGTCTGCATTATTTTTATTGTTTATCGATTTTACATCTTCTGTGCTGTTATTATATGCTATAGCCCACCATAAGGGCTGCATAATGGTGATTGTGCAGGTATAAATGTAACTGACTAAATAAAAATAAATAGCTGAACATTAGGAAGTGTATTTACTTAACTGGGTCTGTAAAAGTGAAACACTAAAGACAGGACAAAATTAATTCTTCTGGAGGCAGCCCTCAGGACAAGGAACATCAAAGAGCCCAGTCTACTGTTTCCTCACTCTAACGTAGAGTAGACATATAATGATCATTACGGCCCTCCCCTAGGCAGAATGTTATCCCTGCTCAGGATTCACAGCAATCATGGCCTTGTATAAATAATTGCTCAGTATTAATTAGTGAGATACTTTCTCACTGGAAGCCAGAAGGGGAAAGTAGCTATCCATCCATTTTTCTGGCACTTTTCTCTGCCAGTGTGAAAATTGCCCCTGGACGGAAATATTTATTTTTATTTACTCAGCTTGATATACCGCCCAAATCCCAAAACTCACCAAGCGATTAATAATAGAAACATCCATTAGAGTATTCTGCAGGAGAAGCCACGATTAACTCCCTCACTGTGCCCACAGACCACAGTTATTCACCCTGGTAAAACTACCGACTGTACCTCAACTGTAACGCACCCTGAGCTTGAAATCCAGATGTTTCAGGCTTCCGGGTCATCTCTCTCTGCTGGCATGGGAAGAAACAACTTCTGACAACCAATCAACTGAAGGGTGAATGAAGAGTAACTGATAATTACGTGAGGCTGTGAAGAAAGTATAATGTCTGGATGACAGACAGTCCGGCTTTTGGGCTACTTTTAGTACAGAAACATTAATGGTAATGGATGATATGCTTTGATTGTTGGATGGGGGAACCAGCTCACTGGTTGTGATATTAGACATTGCAGCTGCATTTGATACATTGGATTTTGATAATATGTTAAATTGTCTAAAGAGCACTTCCCTGTGGCAGACACCTTCTGCCACTGTCGTGGCCAAGATTGCTGGGGTGTTAGGTATTTCTGTGTTGCAAGGCCTCTAGATAGAACCTCACAGGGAGTACTGTTTGTTGCCCTCTTCCCAACTGGGAATCCTGTGCAAAAATGGGGTCCAGAACCCACTGAAAAGTGCTTTTTGGGGGCTGCCGAGGCAACTCAGTAAGAAGAAATGTAGTGAAAAAAAAATTGAAATTCAAAAGGCTGTAAGGCTTTTTACAGAAGTAATTCAGGAGAGACAGAGTTCACGTCTATGCTGTGCTTGGACAAAGGGACAGTAACTTTTAAATAAGTGCATGTGTGCCCACATACGCATGAATCTTATATTGTCTGCGCAAGTGTGCGCGTATTATATAAAATACGCCTAGCACGTATGTGTGCTCTTAACTTTAAGCATTTACATGAGCAACTGCATTTCCCTTAGGAATTGTCGGCTTTTACACATGCAAGTGAACCCATTTTATGACATGCACGCGTGAAAGTTAGTTAGTTCACCAGTTTGCCCAGTTTATCTCTAGGTCTTCATGACTCTCCTGCTTCTTTAGCCTGCACTCCCCCCAATTTATTCAGACCCCTCAAGCAGTTTGTATTTGGCTATAAATAGTTTTATTCAGACATACACCTGATAAATAGCAGAAGTAAATATGCACAGGTACAAGCCGTATTCACAATGCGTTCACAGGATAAAAAATTGCAACTTACGCACATATATGTTGGCCCCATCCCGGAACACCCCTAACCTGCTCCCAACTCCTCTCCTTTTTTACGCCATCAAAGATATTTGCGCATCAGAACTTGCACACATCAGTACTTGCTAGAGATGTGAATCGTGTAATCGATCGTCTTAACGATCGATTTCGGCTGGGAGGGGGAGGGAATCGGATTGTCGCAGTTTGGGTTTTTTAAATATCGTGTAAATCGTGTAAATCGTGTAAATCGAAAACCGGCACACTAAAACATCCCTAAAACCCACCCCGACCCTTTAAAATAAATCCCCCACCCTCCCGAACCCCCCAAAATGCCTTAAATTACCTGGGGTCCAGTGGGGGGGAGGGGAAGGGGGAGGGCGGGAAAACCGGCACACTAAAACAAACCTAAAACCCACCCTGACCCTTTACAATAAATCCCCCACCCTCCGAATCCCCCCAAAATGCCTTAAATTACCTGGGGTCCAGAGGAAGGGTCCCGGTGTGATCTTTTACTCTCGGACCTCCGGGTGTGTTGTAGAAATGGCGCCGGCGCTACCTTTGCCTTGTCATATGACAGGTCAAAGGTAGCGCCGGCGCCATTTTGTTTTTTGTCCCCCGACGTCAGGAGCGTAGGAGATCGCTCCCGGACCCCCGCTGGACCCCAGGTACTTTTGGCCAGCTTGGGGGGGCCTCCTGACCCCCACAAGACTTGCCAAAAGTCCAGCGGGGGTCCGGGAACGACTTCCTGCACGCAAATCATTTTTCCGTATGGAAAATGGCGCCGGCCATACAGTGTATGGCCGGCGCCATTTTACGGCCAGCGCCATTTTGCGCAAAATGGCACCGGCCGTAAGGCAACACGATTCGACTGCAGGAGGTCGTTCCGGACCCCCGCTGGACTTTTGGCAAGTCTTGTGGGGGTCAGGAGGCCCCCCCAAGCTGGCCAAAAGTCCCTGGGGGTCCAGCGGGGGTCCGGGAGCGATCTCCTATGCTCCTGACGTCGGGGACAAAAAACAAAATGGCGCCGGCGCTACCTTTGACCTGTCATATGACAAGGCAAAGGTAGCGCCGGCGCCATTTCTACAACGCACCCGGAGGTCCGAGAGTAAAAGATCACACCGGGACCCTTCCTCTGGACCCCAGGTAATTTAAGGCATTTTGGGGGGGTTCGGGAGGGTGGGGGATTTATTTTAAAGGGTCGGGGTGGGTTTTAGGGTTGTTTTAGTGTGCCGGTTTTCCCGCCCTCCCCCTTCCCCTCCCCCTTCCCCCGATTTACGATTTTTTGACGATAAATCGGGGGAATTGTTATTGTATCGCGGCTCTAACGATTTTTGACGATTTAAAATATATCGGATGAAATTTTAAATCGTCAAAAAACGATTCACATCCCTAGTACTTGCGCACATCAGTACTTGCACATCAGTACTTGCACACACACTTGCACCTGCAAATTTGCTTAGTATACTGCCCCCCCCAAACTTCTTGACAATGAAATATCTCCCTCTTAGAATTCCTAATAACAAACATCAGTATGAAAAAACCAACAATCATACTTGGAGACTTCAACCTCCACATTGACTCCAGTCCCAGATCACAAAACTGCCAAACTATGCTTGACATGCTATCAACTTTAAACCTCAACCAACAAGTGAACAACCCTACACACAAAGCTGGCCACACACTGGATCACCTCTTTTCAGATACATCAATAACATATAAGCAAGTCCCTTGGTCCGATCACTACCTCCTACATTGCAAGACACAAGCAAACATCAACACCACAATTAAAACAAAGGAATTATTCTCCTTCAAATACCGACCACCCTTCCAATCCAACATCTTTCAACAAGAACTCGGAAAACAACTAATAAACCTGGATCTATCCAACATAAACAATGCCACACAATCTTGGTTCTAGCAACATAAACCCTGAAAAAAGAAAACAAATAAAGAACAAAAGAGAAAAAAAACAACCCATGTTTCAACTCCCAACTAAGAGCAACTAAATCCAACCTTAGAAAAAAAGAGAAGGAATGGCAAAAAAACAAATGTCCCTTGACACTTGAAAGATACCGCACGCAACTTGCTACATATAAAAAAAATGATCCACGACACCAAACGTGACTACTATAGTCAAAAAATAAAAAACTCAACTAATAACTCCAAATCCCTATACAACATAGTAAACAACCTCATATCTGAAAACAACAACAATCCCACATCACAAACCAAAAATTTAAGCCAAGACCTTGCTATGTTCTTCAAAAACAAAATCAGCAAAATAACGGGAAACATCAAGAAATCCACGATCACAAAAACATTATACCATGGTCCAAATTCGATCCAATCTCAACCACAGAAACAGAGAAACTCCTAAGAAAAATCAACCCAGCCCACCACGATCTAGACACAATCCCAACACGTGAGCTAAAGGAAATAGCTCATACAGTTGCTCCAACCATTGCGGCAATGATAAATAAATCTCTCGAAGAAGGTGAGCTACCTGACAAATTAAAAACCGCAACGATCAAACCAATAATAAAAAAGAAGAACCTCAATCCAGACGATCTGAACAACTAAAGTCCAATTTCAAATCTACCCCTACTCGCAAAAATGACAGAGAAAGCGGCCCTGAAGCAACTCAATGAACATCTCGAAACCAACAACATCCTATATCCTACCCAACACGGTTTCAGGAAAAATCACAGCACTGAAACCCTGCTACTCGATCTATCAAACAATATGGGGCGGATTTTAAGAGCCCTGCTCGCGTAAATCCGGGCGGATTTACGCGAGCAGGGCCTTGCGCGCCGGCGCGCCTATTTTCCATAGGCCTGCCGGCACGCGCAGAGCCCCGGGACTCGCGTAAGTCCCGGGGTTTTTCGAGGGGGGCGTGTCAGGGGCGGGGCTGATCGGTGCGGCGTTTTGGGGCGGGACGCGGCGTTTCGGGGGCGGGCCCGGGGGCGTGGTTTCGGCCCGGGGCGGTCCGGGGGCGTGGCCGCGCCCTCCAGAACCGCCCCCAGGTTGCGTCTCAGCGTGCTAGCGGCCCGCTGGCGCGCGGGGATTTACTTCTCCCTCCGGGAGGCGTAAATCCCCCGACAAAGGTAGGGGGGGTTTAGATAGGGCCGGGGGGGTGGGTTAGATAGAGGAAGGGAGGGGAAGGTGAGGGGGGGCGAAAGCGAGTTCCCTCCGAGGCCGCTCCGATTTCGGAGAGGCCTCGGAGGGAATGGAGGCAGGCTGCGCAGCTTGGCGCGCGCCGGCTGCACAAAATCGGCAGCCTTGCGCGCACCGATCCTGGATTTTAGCAGATACACACGGCTACGCGCGTATCTACTAAAATCCAGCGTACTTTTGTTTGCGCCTGGTGCGCCAACAAAAGTACGCGAAGGCGCACTTTTTAAAAATCTACCCCTATATTAAGAGGCCTCGACAACAACCTAAGCCACATTTTCATACTACTAGACCTCTCCGCCGCATTCGACACGGTGGACCACAAAAGTCTAATATCCAGATTAGCCAACATCAGTCTCTCCAGCAAAACTCTAGACTGGTTTACATCCTTCCTCAAAAACAGATATTTCAAAGTCAGCTTCAACAACCACTCCTCAGAAGCCATTCCCCTTGAAACCGGAGTACCTCAAGGGTCCACACTCTCGGCCACACTCTAATATTTACCTTCTTCCACTCTGCCAACTTATCTCAAGCCTAGGCGTCACATACTACATGTACGCCGATGATATCCAACTACTTATACCAATAACCACCACCATCGAAGATTCAATGATACTAGTAGCCTCCTACCTCGAATCAATAAGAAACATGCTAAACCACATGAAGCCATGTCTAAACATGAGCAAAACAGAGTGCATACTGACAGAAAAAAACCCCTCAGGATTAAACATTAACCACTCCATACAAATCGACAATATGGGGTACATTTTAAAACATAGCACGCGCGCGAACAAAAGTACGCCGGGGTCGGCGCGCGCAAGGGGGTGCACATTTGTGCAACTTGCGTGCGCCGAGCCCTGCGCGCGCTGCCCGTTCCCTCCGAGGCCGCTCCGAAATCGGAGCCGCCTCGGAGAGAACTTTCCTTCCGCCTCCCCCCACCTTCCCCTCCCTTAGCCACTTCCCGGCCCTATCTAAACCCCCCCCCACCTCTGTCGCACAAGTTACACCTGCTAGAGGCAGGCGTAACTTTGCGCGCACCGCTCCGGCTGCCGCATGCCATGTTCCGGTCCGGGGGCTGGTCCAGAGGCCGCGGCCACACCCCTGGAACGCCCCCGGGCCAAAACTACGCCCACGACACCGCCCCCAGATGTCGTGCTGACCGCGTCATGCCCCCCAGCACGCCCACCCCAAGAAAGCCCCGGGACTTACGTGCATTCCGGGACTTTGTGCACGCCGGAAACCTATGCAATATAGGCTCGGCGCGCGCAGGGCCGTTTTAGAAGGGCTACGCGCGTACCTTATGCATGTAACCCTTTTAAAATCCGGCTCTATATGTTTACAACTAAAGGACAACGTGAAAGACCTCGGAATATGGATAGACACCAAACTCAACTGCAAAAAGCAAATCTCAACAAAAATCAAAGAAGGCTTCCACAAACTTCAAATCCTTAAACAACTAAAACCACTGCTACACCACCAAGATTTCCGAACCTCCTACAATCACTTATATGCACTAGCTTCGACTGCTGCAATTCACTTCAGGCCTACCGAAAACGACATTAAAACCACTACAATTACTACAGAATGCCGCAGCCAGAATCCTCACCGGCAAAAGAAAATCTGACCACATCACCCCTGTGCTAAACAGCCTACACTGGCTATCTATAGAAAAAAGAATTGAATTCAAAACCCTAAACATCTTACACAACACAATATACAACGTCGAAAACACCTCCCTTAACAACATCATACAGAAACACAGATCACAAAGCACTACAAGAACCTCTAGCAAATTACAACTAGTTGTTCCATCATTATCATACGCCAAACTATCCAACGTAAGAAACAGAGCCATCTCCATAGCAGGACCTAAACTTTGGAACTCACTACCAGAGTACCTAAGCTCACAAAGCAACACCAAAACATTTAAAAAAGAACTCAAAACATGGCTCTTCAGACAAGCTTTCAAAGATGGAATTGGCTAATAACACACAACATAACTAACAACCAACCAAAGTCTGTTAATAATTATGCTGTCGAGTCCATTACAGATAACATTTATCTCTCTATTATTATTTATATTTGTGATATCTCAATATTTAATCGTAGGCTTAATTGGAGTCAATATTCGAAGTTGGCTATAAACAACTCGGTACCGGTGTCTTAATCCAACTATAGCCTTTACCTTCCCCGCTACTCTGCTAATTCTTGAATTGGAATAGGTACCATAACTTGTCTCACGATGTTAGATAAGTTGATATGTTATATTAGTTATATAAGTTGATCCATATCGTGCTTTCCTTTTCCTTGTATTTTACCCTGTATACTCAGTTGCCTCCTTAATTGTAATATGTTGTTTTTGCCTGTAAACTGGAGTGAAGGCATCTAGCTAAACTTCGGTATATGAAAACAAACAAATAAATAAATAAATAAAAATAAATCAGTACTTGCACACATATGTGCAAGATTTATAAAATAGCCCCAGCACAAATCAGTGCTACTTGCATGCGCATCTGCCATTTTATGCACATGTATCTCTTAAAATTCACCTTAAAATGAGAGGAGATCCATAAGGCAACTCCCGCATATGCTCAGTAGAGCTCAAAGCTCTACTAGCTTGGAGAAACTAGTCCATTTGATACTGCCAGATGATGCCACCCATATATAATGGTTAATTCAGTCTTCTTTTCAACCCAAAATGTGAGCTATACTCTCCACTTTAAACAGATTTTTTTTTTTTAGGTGATTGAATTAATATACATGAAAGATGAACAAATGGACAGCAGCCACGGTTGAAGCCTTGATGAATTGTGCTAATTCAACTCCTTTTTGTATCTGTTATCATGTGTCTAATATATGTACACATATTTCCCTTTTAAAATGATAATGTTCAAAGTCATTTCTGTTGGTAAGACAGTGCTTTGCCCGTGGAAATGAGTTTTTGCAAAATTGTCCACTTGCTACGTGGGTAAAAGTATGCACGAATGGTATAACTTGTATATGCATACATTTATCTGCAGTGATGAGAAGTGTTCCCAGAGGCAGGGTTGGGGAGCAGTTTGCAATTAGATGCACACTTTTGCATTTTCAAAAGTATGTGCATAATTTTCCTTGCACACATTAGCAGGTATAAATGTGGATAGCTTTGATGGGATCATTTTCAAAGGGGATATATGTGCATGGTTTCCTTTGAAAACTGGTGTAAAGACCTCAGGTAATTGCCTTTAAATTTATGTGGGCAGTTACAAAATTCCTCCTTAAATGGTCTCAGCTGAGACACTATATATCAGCAGGAACTGATATCCATTCAACATGGCAGGATATACTAGAGATTTGTAAAACCTGTGATAAGATGCAGGCATCCTCTAAAGTGGCTTCAGGGGCTCTATCAGTGTTTGCAGAATGCACTTACTGCCACTGGGGGTTTCTGAGGGTAGAAAAAGTCTGGGAAATAGACTAAGAGGTCTATATGGAGCCTGCACATTAGTTTATATTTTGGAGTACATCATTGTGGGTATTTGGCCGAATTTTTATTCCCCTGCGCATGTAAAAAATGGGGGTTTTGCACGTGGCTGGGCCTTGCGCTCACTGCGCACATCTTCAAAGGGACCCAACCACGTGCGTTACTCCCGTTACGTGCCAAAGGGCCGGGCCCAGATAAAGGGGCAGTCCGGGGTGGTCCAGGGGGGCGGGGCTGGAGGTGCTGGTACAGCGGCCATTTGTCGCTGTGCTGGGGAAGCACATGCCGGCAGTAAGTTAATAGTGCTGAGGAGGAGCAGCAACTTGAATTAAAAAAAAAAAAAAAGTAAGGTAGTTTAGGTTTAGGGGGTGAGGAGGAGAGGGGAAGGGGAAGGAAGGTTAGATAGGGGAGTAGGGAAGTTCCCTCCCAGTCCACTCCTTAATTGGAACTTACGCACATATATGTTGGCCCCATCTCGGAACACCCCTAACCTGCTCTCATGTGCTGGGAAGTGCGCGCACATGGACGTGTGCTCACCTTAGAAAATCTGCCCATTTGTTGTCTGTTTCCCTAACTTGGATCTTGTATTTTATTGCTCATAGGGCAGTCTGGACGCAGGTAGGAATCTCAGTATTAAGGAAGATAATAAATAGTTTTCTCACACTGAGACAGGGACATTTTTATATGTGTTATATTTCTGTAAGGACATTTAGACAGGGGTATTAGGAAGAATTAAGGATGCACTGAATATCCAGTGTGAGCTTTCATTTCTAATTATTATTCAAAAATCGATTGCAATTACAGAAGATATATCTGCCTATAACAAGAAACTGATAGATATTTTACAATTCTTGGCTGCAGAATGCCTCCTTCGCAACTGAAAGGATAACTCCTTCCTAGAGATACAAACTTGGTGGCTAATATCCCTATGGTATGTTTACATAAAATGAAGGTCCCTCCAGTGACAAGTTCAAAAAGGACCCTCAGACTGTAGGGAGGGTATCCGCCTCAGGAGATCCAAAATCGACTGCAATGGGGCCCACTTCTGCACCGGAGTTTAAGCCACTCTTTGATATATAGATAAGAAGCTATTGCTACCAAGAAATATCAGAACATATCTGAAAACCTGTAGATCATTCTGTATCCCAGGTGCTATAATTGCAACCTTTTTTGTTCTGTAATTGCAACTTTTTTTGTATTTGTATAAATGTTGTACCACTCTTTGAGTACATGGTGCTAAAAGCATGAAATCAAATAAATTATTATTATTATTGTGTCATTAAATAAAATAGGTAGTACAATATGGTAATAGTATCCTCCCAGAAAAGTTAATGCTTTGCTCACTAAATAGAAATGGTATATAAAAATTCTTGTGAATGTAATACATTATATGAACACAAAGCTTCCTGATCAAACTTAGCAGGTGCCACAAATTCTGCCAACAGTAGGGGAATTGTTGTGTAGTGGTGCATACTTATGAGAGCATTTCCAGTTGTGGCACTTGGAGTAGCTGTGGTGACAAGACAGTGACCTCTCTGTGCAGGCTATGATAGCAGCAGGACACTAACTTGCTGAGCTCTTACATATGACTGAACCCATCTGAAACATGACAGGACCAAATGCACTGAGTGCGTGTTACTTTGCAGACTGGATGTTGTACGCTTTTCTGACAGATCTTGAGAAAGTTTTGCATGTTAACCCTACATTCATTATTACACGGTTCGCTACAAAACCAGAAAGATTTATGTTGGCATTAACCTGAAACATCCTTGTTGGCGAGGACTGCTTCTGCTGTACCCTCTTCAAATCCCTATTCTCCCAACACAATTAAGCTTCTCTTGATTTACTTCTTAATTTCCTTCGCACTTCTCTATTTATCTGGCTACTCTCCCCTGGATGTCTGTTTTGTTCATCCTTCCAGCAGTCTTTCTTTCTTTCTTTCTTTAGGGTTTTATACACCATCGTTTCAAAAGAAGATCACAACAGTTTACCAAGTCAGCATTCATATTCTGGGTCATTGTTCATGTACTTGGTCAACATTCATATTCTAGATTACCACAACAGCAAATACATATTTTAGGTCAATACATAAACATGAAGTACATGTTAACTAGGGGCCTGTGATAATTGGTTTGTAATCCATAATTTCTATTTCATTGCCCTTCACGTATTTATCAGTGAGTTGTATTGTTGCACTTTACATCTTTTCATTACTTATTGCTTATTCTACCAACATTATCTATGATTTTCAACAGTGAAGATATCGGCATATTGATATTTTAAGTTAAATCATGCATTTCTGAAGAACCATGTTTTCAGTTCACATTTGAAACTCTTTCTTTCTGTTATCCTACGAAATGACTCTGGAAGAGAGTTTCACAGCTTGGGGCCTGATATGGAAAACATTCAGTCTCTTATTTGTGTTAGATATATACTCTGTGTTGTTGGTACACTTAAAAGTCCTTTGTTTTGCGATCTTAGGGCTCGCTGCAGAGTGTATGGTTGAAGTCTCACTCCTATTAAGCAGGGTTTAATGTTGTTGATGATATTAAAAATTAGAGTTATTACTTTATAATTAATTCTGGTTTAACAGGAAGCCAGTGCAGTGCTATCAGCGATGGGGTGATGTGGTCAAATTTCCTTGTCCCTACTCCCTAGTAAGAGTCTAGCTGATGCATTTTGTAGTAACTGTAGTGGTTTAGAAGTCCTGAAGGTAGGCCTAGTAATAGGGAGTTGCAGAAATCTATATTTGAGAATATTAGTGTTTGTAAAACAATGCGGAAGTCCTGTAATACTAGTAAAGGTTTCAGCCAATGTAGTACTTTCAGTTTGGAGTATCCTGTTTTAATGAATTTGCTTATATGCCTTTTCATTGTGAGGTACTCATCGATCTGTATTCCTAGGTCCTGGACTTTATCTGATGGTGTAATGTTAAAAGTACCCAGGTCTAGGGTTGGCAGTTTGACTATAGAGGATTTTCTCCTTAACCACACAATTTTGGGCCGGATTTTATAAATTAGCGCGATCGCGTACTTTTGTTCGCGCACCAGGCGCAAACAAGAGTACGCGGGATTTTAATAGATACGCGGGGTCGGCGTGCAGCCTGCCTCCGTTCCCTCCGAGGCCGCTCTGAAATCGGAGCGGCCTCGGAGGGAACTTTCCTTCCACCCCCCCGCACCTTCCCTTCCCTTCCCTTCCCCTACCTAACCCAGCCCTGTCTAAACCCCTCCTAACTTTGTCAGCAAAGTTACGCCATACCCCCGGAACGCCCCCGGGCCAAAACCACGCCCGCGGTGCCGCCCCCGAAATGGTGCGTCATGCGCGACACGCCCCCAAAACGCCACGTCACTGCCGGCACGCCCCCGACACGCCCCTCCATGCAAGCCCCGGGATTTACGCGCGTCCCGGGGCTTGCGCGAGCCGCCGAGCCTATGCAAAATAGTCTTGGCGCACGCAGGGGGGGTTTGGGGAAGGTTTTCGGGGGGTACGCGCGTAGGATATGCGCGTACCCCTTTGAAAATCTACCCGTTTGTGTTTAGTGTTAGTTTCAGCTGAGATAGTTTTTGTTGTATTGCCTTCATGTATGTTGACAGATTCAATGCAGTTTTCTCAAATGCTTTATCGAATGGGATGTAGAATTGAATGTTACCAGCACATAGGAAGAAGTTGACACCTAGTTCCACTTGTAATGTACACAGAGGCAGCATATAAATGTTGAATAGTGTAGCCAAGAGTGCTGAATCCTGGGGGACAACTGTATCGATTGGGAAGGTGTTAGGTATGTGATTGCCCAGTTTAACTTGGAATGCACATTTCTATCTGGTCCAATTTTTCTCAACTGATGACATAGTAGAGTATGGTCTGTGGTGTCAAAGGCTGCAGTTAGATCATTTAGTACCAGGATATATGATTCATTATTGTCGAACCCCTGTAGTACAGGGTCAGTTAAGGAAAGAGTAGAGTTTCTGTTGAGCGATATTGTCTGAATCCAAACTGGTTTGGGGGAAAGAATATTATTGTCTTCTAGGTGGCTTTCTAATTGGGATAACACTGCTTTTTCAAGGACTTTAGCAATGAAAGGCAGGTTGGATATAGGTTGATAATTGTCCCAATCATCAATTCTGCCAAATTTGTTTTTTAGGATTGGTTTAATCACAGCTTGTTTGGCCCCAGTGGGGATCAATCCTTCTGATAGTGAGTAGTTGATTATGGTTGTGATTGTTGGAGTGATTACGCTGTGTACTGTTTTCAGGGAACTTGCAGGAATTGGGTCCAGTGGGTGGATAGCTGGCTTAATTTTTGTAATGATTTGGTTAACTTAGAGTTTAGATACTGTGTCGAATGCGTTCCATTTTGCTTACTCATGTTTTTCTTCAGGTTCTTTTGTTGTTAGGCAGGTTGAGAATTGTGTTTTTAGCCTATTGATTTTGTCTAACAAAGAAGTAGCATATTCATTGCAGGAGTTCCTTGAAATTTAATTTAATGTGGACAAGAGCAAGATGATGCATTTAGGGAAAAATAGTCCATACTATAGTTATACGATGTTAGGTTCCATATTAGGAGCTACCACCCAGGAAAAAGATTTAGGCATCATAGTGGATAATACTTTAAAATCGTCGGCTCAGTGTGCTGCAGCAGTCAAAAAAGCAAACAGAATGTTAGGAATTATTAGGAAGGGAATGTTGAATAAAATGAAAAATGTCATAATTCCTCTGTATCGCTCTGTTGTGAGACTGCACCTTGAGTATTGTGTACAATTCTGGTTGCCACATCTCAAAAAAGATATAGTTGCGATGGAGAAGTTACAGAGAAGGGCGACCAAAATGATAAAGGGGATGGAACAGCTCCCCTATGAGGAAAGGCTGAAGAGGTTAGGGCTGCTCAGCTTGGAGAAGAGACGGCAGAGGGGGGATAAGATAGAGGTGTTTAAAATCATGAGAGGTCTAGAACAGGTAAATCTGAGTCAGTTATTTACTCTTTTGAATAATAGAAGGACTAGGGGCACTCCATGAAGTTAGCAAGTAGCACATTTAAAACTAATCAGAGAAAATTCTTTTTCACTAAATGCACAATTAAGCTCTGGAATTTGCTGCCAAAAGATGTCGTTAGTGCAGTTAGGGGCAGATTTTAAAAGCCGGATTTAACCAGGGGGAGTGGCCAAGATGGCGCTGGAGAAAGACGCTGGGTTGTGAGCTCCGCAAAGTTGCTTTCTACATAGTAACTTTGTTTCCTGTTAAGGCCCCTTCGGGATGCCTCACACGAAGCGGAAAGGACGGGTGAGAGAGGGAGTCCCGACCCCCTCGAGACCCGCGTTAATCCAGACAACTTTGACGGGTTTCCACCCTACCTCAGAGCAAAAAGCCCCGGAGAGTCCTATTGGGCAGCAAGGCGGGGAGCAAACGCCTCTGCCCCTGGGAGATGTCACGCTTAGTCCCGGGGCACCAACTACCCCCACTCCACCCGGATACGCCGACACTGCCGCTTACCCAGGTTCTACCCGAGGACGGATGGCGTCCCCAGATTGGAGCCAAGTCGGAGAGGGAGCCGCAGGAGGGACGGCGATAATTGAAGATCAGGAGGTTCCTTTTACCTCCTCTCCCCGGGTGGAGGAAAATTGTGGAGTAAATCGAGCGGGGCCTGGCGAGAAAGCGGCCGGACCGGCTAAGGAAACAGCCACTATACCGAGAGACCAAGAAAATCAAGGTATTTTTGTACCTCAAGCTTTAAATTTGTCTCCTCTCTTAGCGATGGAAAAACCTAAAGTTGTCACGAATGAATCTATATGGCAGGCAATAATGACTATGCAAAAAGTTATATTAAATCTATCTTCAAATATAAAGGACATGCAAATTTCTATATGTAATTTAACTCCAGAAATTAACCAACATTCTACCAAGATGATTAAAGTAGAGGAAGAAATATGCCAGATTAAGAAAGTGCAACTTACAATAATAAAAGGAGAAAATTTGCTTGTAAAGAAGGTGGAAAGTATTGAAAATTCCTTGAGATATAATAACTTACGAATTATAAACTTTCCTAAATGCAAAATGACTTCTCCGAAGGAGCAATTGAAAAATTACTTCCAAGAGATACTATTAATATCTGCAGAAAAGTTACCTGCAATCCAAAAGGCTTATTTCTTTTTGAAAAAAGGAGAGAAATCCCCACAAGGGAATTTACCATCAGAAGGAGCTTCATTGAATGTGACGGAGTTAATAGAATCCTCGTATAGCTCTCAAGTAGAGATGTGTGGGACTTTGTTGGTAAAATTTAAATATTTGGAAGAAAGAGATAATGTGCTTAAAATATTTCTAGCTAAAAGATCTATGCTGTACTTGGGACAAAAAGTCTGGTTTTACCCGGATGTTTCACCAGAGACACAGACAAGACGGAAGAAATTTCTAATTCTTGCTAATCAAGCAAGAACCTTTGGGTTTCAAGCTAATGTCAGGTTTCCTTGTAAATGTGTATTGAAAGTTGAAGGGAAAAAATTTGTATATTATGAGCCTGAGCCATTAGCTGAATACCTTGAGAACCAAAGGAATCAAGGAATAGTGGCTGAATAATAACATCTATTGAAAGTTGGTGTATGAAGGAATCTCTGAGAATCTCTCTCTTTTATAACTGTTACAGTTTTGTAATTGCTGTATTGTAATAATTTTGCTCTGACACTCTCCCTCTCTAGTTTTGTAACATGGGGAAAAGAATTTGAGTTTGAGCTTTTTGGGGTTGGGAAATGTTTAGGATAAACATGTATGTTTGTTTAATTCTTACTCCTGCATTTATGAAAAAAGTTTGAATGTATCAAATATTGAAAAGTGCAAAATTAAAAATTAAAAAAAAAAAAAAATGCCGGATTTATGCGCGCAGAGGACTTGCTTGCCGGCGCGTCTATGTTGCATAGGCCGCCGTCGTGTGCAAAACCCCGGGATGCGCGTAAGGCCCAGGGCTTTGCTTGGGGGGCATGTCGGGGGCATGTTGGGGGTGGCGCAGCATTCGGGGGCATTCCGGGGCGGGGCCATGGGCGTGGTGCCTGCCCGTGGGCGTTCCAGGGGTGTGGCCAAGGCCTCAGAACCAGCCCCTGAGCTGGGGAATGGCGCGCCGGCAGCCCTCTGTTAAGGCGTAACTTTCTTAACAAAGGTGGGGGGGGGGAGATTTAGTTAGGGCTGGGGGGTGGGTTAGGTAGGTGAAGGGAGGGGAAGGTGGGAGGGCCAGAAAAAAAGTTCCCTCCGAGGCCGCTCCGATTTCAGAGCAGCCTTGGACGGAACGGAGGCAGGCTGCTCGGCTTGGCGCACGCAGGTTGCACAATTATGCACCCACCTGCGCGCGCCGACCCTGGATTTTATAACATGCGCGCGGCAGTGCGCGCATGTTATAAAATCAGGCGGGGGTGGGTAGTCTAGAAATGGGTAACAGTGCTGAAGAGAATAGGGGTAACAGTGCTGAAGAGAATAGCTAACTGAGAACAGATTGTTTATGAGGTCGGTTTAAGGAACAAATCCTTCCTCATTGTTGTATTTTTGTGAGGAAAACTTAATAAAAACTGTTTGAACATAAAATCAGGCATAGATTTGTTTGTGCCGGGTTGCGCAAACAAATCTACGCCCGCGCATAACTTTAAAAATCTACCCCTTAGTGTGGATGGGTTTAAAAAAGGTTTGGATAAGTTCTGGGAGGAGAAGTTCATTAACTGCTATTAATCAAGTTGTCTTGGAGAAGAGCCACTGCTATTACTGGCATCAGTAGCATAGGATCTACTTAAAGGGTAGATTTGAATACGTGCGCTCACATCCATGTGCGCGCGCTTCCCGGTGCGCACACATGGACGTGCTGATTTTATAACACGTGCACGCCGGTGTGCACGTGTTATAAAATCGAGCTGCGTGCACATGTGTGCCGGATTTTGTAATTCACGTGTGTGTGGCGCGTGCAAGGGGGGGTGAATTATGCAAGTTTCGTGCAGCGGCGCAACGCAGCCTTTCCCAATTTCCTCCCAGTCCTCTCCAATTAAGGAGCGGACTGGGAGGGAATTTCCCTAACCCCTACTGTAACCTACCTTCCCCTTTCCATTCCCCTCTCCTCCCCACCGCCTAAATCCTTTCTCATACATTTTATTTTTCTTATTTTGTTCCTTACTGCTCCAACCGAGCAGTAGCAACTTGCACGCTAGGATTCCCTTCCCTGGTATAGCGGCAAATGGCTGCTGTACCGGCCACTTCCAGCCCCTCCCCTTCCAGCTCCTCCCTTTCCCGCCCCCTTTACAGGCACCGGCATTTAATCGCGTGCCAGGGTTTACGCGCGTGGCTGGACTCATTTGAAAATTGGCCCGGCATGAGTAAGGCCTGGCGATGCACGTAAACTCCTGGATTTACATGTGGGGCCGATTTAAAATTAACCCATAAGTGTTTTGGTACTTGCCAGGTACTTATAGCCTGGATTGGCCACTGTTGGAAACAGGATGCTGGGCTTGATGGACCCTTGTGCTCACCCAGTATGGCAATTTCTTATGTTCTTAAGTAGCGGTTATTAAAAATGGCGAATGATGGGCCCTTGATTAAGCTTTTCATTGTTTTGAAGAGTAATTTGGAATTAAATATTATGCCATGCATCTGTTTAGCTAATAGCCTTTTTTCGCTTTATTGATTTGTTCACGGTATTTGTTTAATAGGCATTTGTATTTTTCTAGGGATTACATAGATTGGCATTTCCACCATTGTTTTTCAGATTTTTTTAGAGTCTGTTTGGTGTGTCTTAGCTCTTCATTATACCATGGTTTCTTTTGTTTAGGGGTTTTCGTTCTTTCTGGAATGTTTTTGTCTGGACTGGGCTTAGGTTATCGGTTATTTCATTGACGATTTTATCCCAGGTTTCAAAAGCTGAGGAGGCATTATCTTGATTTAAATCAGCTATTTTATTTTTAATTGTTTCTTCAAGTTTTTTTGGTTCTATATTTTTTCTGTAGGTGAAAGATTGATTATTATATGAGTTTGTTTGCTTTGTATTGAGAAGGATTATTTCTGGAAATATATACTGTTGTGCTTGGACGTGGATCCTTGTCATGGAGCAATGGAGCAATGGAGAACGGCTCCCTGGTAGGGACCAGGAAGCACCTGCCCACAGGGAGCGGAGCATAGGAGGAGACAGAGGCTAGGATGAGCTTCACCACTGGAAGCCCACGATCCCCCTGGGTGGAGCCCGTAGGCACCCGGGCCACTTGGACTTAGGTGGGCCTCGCATGGTTCCCAGAGAGGTAACAGAGAAGCGTGCCCACGAACAACAAAGCAGCACGGTCGGACTCTAGGCTGTAGGTCTGGTGGAGCAAGGAAGACCAGAACAGCGTAGGCAATGACAAGGCAAGGAACAGAGCCAGAATCAGGAGACGTGGTCAATGGCAGCCGAGGTCAGAATCCAAGGATCAGTCTGAGGAGTAGTCAACAAGGTAGGGGTCAGGTTCTGGAGGTCAGACGAAGTCACAAGGCAGTCAGAGGTCAGGATCCAGGCAGCAGACAGAATGGTCAAGGAGCAGGCCGAGGTCAGTACCAGAGAGACAGTCCTACATGAGGAGACAGGACAGACAGACACTGGAACAGAAGGGCGGTGGAACAAAAGGATGCTGGACAAGGCTAGAATAGTAGGACGCTGGAACAGTAGGATGCTGGAACAAGACGCTGGAACAAGACTGGAACAAGACGGCAAACTAGAACACATATAGTGCTGACCTGATTGCCAAGGCAAGGAAGTGCAGGCAGGGACTTCCTTATATTGAACATTCAATCAGGGCGCGTTGCGGAGCTAGGACCCACCTCTGGCCCTAGAAGAGGCCGGGCGGTCTGCGCGCGTGCGCACGTAGGGGCATGGCCAATGCCACTGGAGACGCTGAACTCCAGCATGAGGCCTGGTGCACAGAGGAAGGCCCGATGACCGACACCGCGGGACACCGAGGCCTGGAGGAGCTTGTGGCTGCCGCTGGGGAGGCCGACCCGTGACTTGCAGAGGAGCTAGCGAGGTGAGCAGGCCCATGCACAGCAAGAGCACGTAACAGTACCTCCCCCCTTCTAGGCCTCCCTCTACGTGGCCGTGGCTTTTCAGGATAATTCCTATGGAAGGATCTGAGGAACTCTTTATCAAGAATGTTGTGGGAGGGTTCCCATGAGTTCTCCTCGGCCCCAAAACCCTCCCAGGCTAAGAGGTATTCCCATCTACCTCGATGCCGATGGACGTTGAGGACCTCTCTTACCTGGAGTGATGAGTCTGGTTCAGTTGAGATCTGTGGAGGTGAAGGATCTCTACGAAAGGGCCAGGAGAGGACCAAAGGCTTCAATAGAGAGAATGTGTTGTGGATACCCATGGCACAAGGTAGCTAGAGCTGATAAGACACTGCTCCCACTCTTCGAAGCACTGGAAATGGGCTGATGTACTTGGGAGCCAGGCGATGAGAAGGAAGTCTCAACCTTATGTGTCGGGTGCTTAATCACACCTTCTGACCAGGACAGAAGAGTGGAGCGGGACATCTATGGGCATCAGAAGTACGCTTGGAGCGCTCAGCGGCCTGGGTAAGGCGTTCTTTGACTTGATTCCACACCTGACAAATGGTGTGAGCCATGGATTGTGCAGCTGGAGAAGGAACAGTCAGAGGAACTGGAAGTGGTAGCTGAGGTTGTCGTCCCTGAATACCACGGAGAATGGAGATACATCAGTGGCAGCAGCGACGTGGGTATTGTGTGACAGCTCAGCCCAGGGTAGCAAATCAGACCAGTTGTCCTCCTGGTCATTCATGTAGGAACGGAGGAAAGTTTTCAAGGTTCGGTTGGTCCTTTCAGCTTGACCGTTGGCCTGTGGGTGATAGGCCGATGTGAAATTCAAGGCAATGTTAAACTTTTTGCATAGGGAGCGTCAGTACCTGGCGGCAAACTGTGGTCCTCGGTCGGATATAATTTCCTTTGGGAGTACATGGAGACGGAAAATGTGTTTCAGGAACAACTTGGCTAGTTCTGGGGCCGATGGGAAGCCCGGCAAGGGAATGAAGTGACCCATTTTCGAAAAACGGTTGATGATGACCCAGATTACGGTATTGTTCTGGGACGGAGGCAGGTCTGTGATGAAGTCTGTTGAGTTGCTGGACCATGGCTCGGTAGGTGCTGGAAGTGGTTGGAATAGGCCCCAAGGCTTTCCAGTAGGCGGCTTCTGTTGGGCGCAGACAGGACATGAATCTACATAGTTACAAGAGTCTTGCACCATGTTGGGCCACCAGTAATATCTCCGCAACATCTCTAGATTCCTGGCACGACCCGGGTGTCTTGCCAACTTGGAATCATGGGCCCATTTCAGAACTCGTTCACGTAATCTACGTGGAGCGACGGTTTTCCCAACTGGAATTGTAGTGGTCACGGCAAGGGATATGCAGGCAGGATCTATGATGTGTCTGGGAACATCAGGAACATCCTCTGGTTCGAAGGAACTTGATAGTGCATCAGCACAGAGGTTGGAAGCTGGGCGATAATGTAGAAAGAAATTGAACTGTTCAAAGAAGAGCACCCATCGGGCTTGTCTAGGGTTCAAGAGTTGAGCTTCTTTAAGGTGCTCAAGATTCTTATAGTCGGTGAAAATGGTAAATTTGTGTTGTGTCCCTTCCAACCAGGGGCGCCACTCTTGGAGCTCCAACTTGACAGCGAGAAGTTCTCGGTCACCAATGGTGTAGTGCTGCTCTGTAGGAGAGAACTTGTATGAGTAGAATGAACAAGGTATCAATTTACCCTTTGGAGAAAACTGACTTAAGACGGCTCCTGCTCCAATTGCAGAGGCGTTGACCTCGACAATGAATGGACATCTTGGGTCTGGATGCTGAAGACAAGGACCGGAACAGAAAGCTTCTTTTAGCATCTGAAAGGCGGCTTGTGCTTTGGGAGTCCACACACAAGTATTGGCCCCTTTCTTGGTCATGGCGGTGAGCGGAGCAGCTAGGGTAGAATAATTGGCAATGAAGCTCCTGTAATTATTAGTAAAGCCAAGAAAACGTTGTAAGGCCTGTAGACCTACTGGCTGGGGCCAGTCTCAGATCCCCTGGACTTTATCTGGATCCATTTGGAATACCTCGATCAGATATGATGTTCCCTAGGAAAGGTAAGCGATTCCACTCGAAGAGGCACTTTTCTAGCTTGGCATAAAGATGATTTTCTCTTAGAAGCTGGAGGACAATCCGAACATGATCTCGATGGGATTCAAGGTCTTTGGAAAAGATCAGGATGCATCAAGATATACAACTACGAATGAGTACAAGAGGTCTCAGAGTATTTCGTTCATAAGGCGTTGAAAGACCATTGGGGCATTGCATAGCCCAAAGGGCATCACAGTTTATTCATAGTGACCATCCCTCATATTGAATGCAGTTTTCCAGATATCTTCAGGTTGGGTGCGTACCAGATTGTACGCACCCCTCAGTTCCAACTTGGTGGAAGATCCGTGCCCCTTGAAGGTGGTCAAACATCTCACTGATAAGGGGCAGGGGGTATAACTTTAACCCTAATCGACCAATGGTTGAATATGGCCTGTTAGACTTAAAGTTATCCAGTCTTGTGTGGCCTAACTCTCTACTTAAAAAACAAAGTCACAGGCCTCTCGGTTCGATGCCCATCCCCCACCACCACATGTCACTAACTCCTCCCTCCCCTGCTTCCCAAAAAAGGTGGGCCAAAGCTAAGAAAAAGCTTTTCAAGTTCCATAGTACGATTGCCACCGGCCCAGGCCAACCCTTCCCTCCCCGCCAAAAATAAATTTTATTTACTGCTTCCCTCCCCCCCACAGTCAACCCCTCCCCTTCTTCCACCTCTAGCTTCCACCCTCCCATCCACCCATTACCTCCAAAAGTGGTCCCTGCTTTCTCTATGCCGGGATTGCTGTTCTCTGTGATTCCGGTCACTTGCAGAGTAACTTAGACTATGACCTACATAACTTTTCCAGCTGGAAGCGTACTGTTTAGTGTAAAAGTACACTTCCAGAGTTATTAATTACATAATCTGATGATATCCGAGTAAATATCATGTTATCCATCCACATGAGGCTGGATAACGTTAGGCCTGCTCTAAAGCAGACCTAAAGTTATCTGGCTAACCTAGCTAGATATACCCGATATTAGGCCAGGTTAGCCTGATAACTCAACCCCTCCCCAGATCGCACCCCAAATGCCCCTTTTTTTTTATTATAGAATTATATTATTTAGCTGGATAAGTGGCTGAATATGCCACATTTGCCATTTAGACAGACAACTTTTGAGTTAACTGTCTAAATGGCTTTTGATAATAGACCTCTGTGTAATTAAATTTGACATAAACACTAAGGAAAATTACTGCAGTAGCATTTAACTGTAAAAAGAGAGACTATGATAAAACAAGGAAATGTGTTAGAAAAAACTAAAAGGAGCAATGCACAAGGTTGAAATCATTGCTGGATGCAATGACATTGTTTAAAATTACCATCCTTGAAGACCATATAAAATGTATTCCATATATTAAAAAAGGTTGAAGGAAAACCAAACTACTGCCAGTATGGTTTAATAGTGAGGTGAAAGAGTCAATTAAAGCTAAAAGGGCGTCTTTCAAAAAATGGAAATTAGACCCAAATGAGGAAAATAGGGAAGAGGATAAGCACTGGCAAGTTAGATGGAAAAAAAGTAATATGCAAGGTCTTTTATCAAAACGCGATGGGCCGTTGTCGCATTAACGCCCCAATGCATGTGATAACTACCTCATCACGCGATAAAATTAAATGAGGGAAAGGGGAGGGGTTAGGGCAGGGTTTAAAAAATGTGGGGCCCAGGTGCGCTGCGGGGGATAATGTTTAACACATTATCGCCAGCTGTAGCACCGGAAATAACTACACCTTTTCCAGGGGTGCTATGTGGGCGATAGTGTGCAGCGTGGCCGCTATTGCAGCGGGCAAAAATGCACCGCTGCGATGAGGCCGGCAGCACACTATCTCCCCGCCCCTTTTTTTTTTTTCGTGACTCATTATTTTGCTATAATTATAGCAGAATGATGAATCCCGGGGTAAGAAGGCTAAGAGAGAATTTGAAAATAAACTTGTCACAGAGGTAAAAACAAGTAATAAAATTTATTCCAAGTACATTTGAAGCAGAAAGCCTGAGAGGGAGTCATCTGGGTTGCTAGATGACCGAAGGGTAACAAAAGGTGCTCAGCAAGGACAAGAAATAGTAGAAAACATAAATGAATTATTTGCTTCTCTCTTTACTGTGCAGGATGTCGGGGGTCATACCCACACCAGAAACATTTTTTGATGGTGATGACTCTGAGCGACTGAATGAAATCACTGCGAAACTGGTGGATGTAATAAATCAGACTGACAGATTAAATAATAACAAATCACTGGGACTGGTTGGTATTCACCCCAGAATTCTGAAGGAATTCAAAAAGGAATTGCAGACCTGTTTCTGGTGATTTGCAGCCTATCATTTAAAATAGCCACAGTGTCTGAAGACTGGAGGGTGGCGAATGTGAAACCAGGTTTTCAAAAGGGCTCCAGGAGTGATCCAGGAAACCATAGAAACATCTGATGCTGGGATCGAGAAAAATGGTAGAAGCTATTCTTAAAAACAAAATTACTGACTATATAGATAGATATGGGTTACTGGGAGAGAGACAACATAGTTTTTGCAAAGCATGGTATTGCCTTACCAATTTACTGGATTTTTTTTTGAAGGTATAAATAAACATGTAGATAAAGATGAGCCAGTTGATATAATGTATTTGGATTTTCTTTTTTTTTTTTTTACTTTTTATTTATGCACTGAGATGAAATGCCAGAATCAAACATATATCAAAAACAATAAGTATAAAAAGAAAATTAAACAAATTACAATAATAAACATCTATCTGAAGGCTCAATGTCCACTAAATAAGAGAGCAATATCACAAACCAAAAAGAAAAATTATTAATAATAATAGAATAGACAGGAAGTTTCCAGTAGGGCAATATTCAGCTGCTAAACAACTTGGCTAGTTAGCTGGATAGACATATCCGGATAAACATATCCAGCTAACTAGCAGGGTGATTTTATATAAAACATTTGCATGGAAAATTTCAACACAAATAAAGTTCCCAACTGCAATACTCTAGATCTCATTAAGAGAAACTGCTTCTGTCTTTTCTGAGTACTCTTTGCAACATTTGGAAAAATTCTTTCAAATTCAAGAACAGCTCTTCATGTTTCTTAAAAAAAAGGCACAAGATCTATATTCCTTAACAAATTCTAGGGCCAGCAATACAATCAATGCTACTGAAATCACTTTCTCATTAGATGACTCCAGTAAAGCAGACAAGTTCAAACTGTCCTCAGATGTAGGCGAAAGGTCAAACTGTCCCTCTTCCAATTTCTTCTTAATATAAGGAGGCAGATAATAAGCCTAAATAACTGGTGGGATTGCTTGAGCAGGGGACTTCAGAACCTCAGACAACTACCTCTTAAATGTCTCCAATGCAGAAATAGACTAAAGCTTGGGAAAGTTTATCAGATGCAGATTACATCTCAAAGCATTTTCTCCTTGGAAAAGACATTGAGGTAGTCCTGATAGTGGGGCGGCAATGCCAACGATGTCGTCAGGAGAGGTATCTGTGGTTGCGGAACAGCTGTCAAGCAAGAGACGAAGCACGAAGGCCCCCAGCCACCTGGAGGGTCTCCCAACAGATTACGGGAGAGTAGAGGACCCTGTGTAAGTGGGCCCTAGACTCGGGCTTCCAACACACCTGGGAACCCCCGGTCTAGGAACATGCTGGCACAGCACTAGGGATGTGAATCGTTATCTGACGATTGAAAATATCATCCGATATTTTCAATATCGTCAGATATCGGGGGGTCCCCGATAGCAATAGGAAACCCCACGATTAATCTAGTGGGTTTTCTTATCGTTATGGGGCGGGGGGGCGGGAAGAAAGGACACAACCTAAAAACACAACTTGACCCTTTAAAATGAGTTTGTTAGTATCCCCCCACCCTCCGGACCCCCCCCCCCCCCAAATTTTTAAATACCTGGTGGTCCAGCGGGGGTCCCGGGAGCATTCTCCCGTGCTCGGGCTGTCGGCTGCCACTAATCAAAATGGCGCCGATGGCCCTTTGCTCTTACCATGTGACAGGGGCTATCGGTGCCATTGGTCGGCCCCTGTCACATGGTAGGTGCACTGGATGGCCCGTGCCATTTTTAAAGATGGCGCCGGCTGTCCATTGTTTACTGGCAGCCGACGGCCCGAGGGCGGGAGAATGCTCCCGGGACCCCCGCTGGACCACCAGGTATTTAAACATTTTTTTGGGGGGGTCCGGAGGGTGGGGGGGATACTAACAACTCATTTTAAGGAGTCGGCTGTATTTTTTGGTTATCGGCTCGGGCGCAGCTGATAAAAAAAAACCCGATCGGACTGCAAGTTCCTAAAGACTATTTTATCTGGTTTTCTGCCTAAATCAGCAACCCTAGTAGCCTGGGCATTAAGGCTTGCTTCCAGTAACTTAGTCTTGTCTACTGTTGTAGCCATTTGTGCAAAGTTTTGTCTAGTCTCCAAATAGTTTTCCAAATCGTCTCTAATGTGAATTCAGACAGCCTCTCAAAATTGAAGCTAAACTCGATGTACACTGAGAGCTAGGTTCCCCGATACCTGTTGGTCCATGGTATCCATACTAGGTGCAGCTACAGTCTTTTCCTAGAATGTTTGATCTTCTTCCCCAGTTGCAAACACCCTGTTGCACTTATCGCCCGCGGAACCCCCATGCCAGATCCCTCCACTTGACTATGCCTCTGGGCCCTGCCAGGGCCATTGGCTGCCAGGGCCTGCCTCTCCGATTCCTCTCTGCTCGCACCTGCCGACCCCGAGGCCTCTGCGACCTCGCCAGAGCATGAGACACCACCAGCTTCCGGCCCCGCCTGGGGTTCCCCCTAGGCACGTGCGCATGGCACCAGCAGCTATTTAAAGGGCCTTCGGCGGGAAACCTGGGACCGCCCCGGAGGATGACATCATCAGCGCGAGACTATATAAGGCCTCCTCAGGCCTTACCCAGATGGCTTGGCAACAAGTCTCCTGTGTTGCTTCTCTCGGGATCCTGCGCGTCACCTTGAAGGACTTCTGTTCCAGTATCTGGCTCCTGTTCCAGTGCCTGACTCCTGCTCCAGGACCAGGCCTTGCATCCTTCTTACTGGATTCTCTTCTGACGGATCTCTTGGTTCTGAACCCCGCACTGGACCTCACTCTGCTCGTCTGCCGCCAAGCTCTGAACCTCGGATTGGACCTCACTCTGCTCGTCTGCCGCCTGCCTCTGAACCTCGGATTGGACCTCACTCTGCTTGTCTGTCGCCTGCCTCTGAACCTCGGACTGGACCTTACTCTGCTCATCTGCCGCCTGCCTCGGAACCTCGGACTGGACTTCACTTTGCTCGTCTACCCTGCGGCGGGATCAGGGCTCTTGCCATCCCTGACCAGCCTGTCCTCTGACTCTAGGCAGGCACCCGCCTCCTGCTGCTGGCTCCTGAACTCTGCCTGTCTTGTCTTGCCTGCCAGCCTGCTGACTCCAACCGCGCCCTGCTCCAGTTCCAGACCTGGCACCTATACCATGCCTCAGGGGCCCACTATCCAGCTGGTCCCGGCACCCAAAGGCTCAACCTGTGGGGAACGTGGACTGGTATTGGCGAAGCTCCAGCTGGCCCCTGTCTTCCTCCAGCTCACCTCCTGACGTTGGGGACATGTGGGGGGTTACCCTCTCAGGAAGCGTTAACCCCAACTCAGGCTAGAGGTCCACAGACCACGCTGTGGTTTCTACATGCCCAAGCCGTGGGACTTCCTTCCTGCTCATGCTCTACTGGTGTCACTGCCCTGATGAAATTGTCAGCTAGCACCAAGAACATTTGTAACACTGGGCTGGTCGCTGGCCATCCGGCAACCGTCTTCACTCATCCTGGTTCCCCAGTTCCCCACAAGCCGGACTGAGGACCAGGATGCCATGACTTTATCCTGCTGACACCGGTGCTACTGCAGGCCATTCGCCTAGATGTATACATATGCAACTGGCCACACTAAGAGAGCCCCACAGCGGGAACAGCAGCAGCAGCGCTCCCTAATGATGTCAGCCTCACTCCCAGCTGGCACCTTTTCTTCTGCCTTCCTATAGCTGGGATTGATTTGTTCTTCCCTAAAAAGGTGTTCCAAATGAGATGCTTGGAGGAGGAGGACAAAACAATGGGCAGCAGCCTGTGATCTCACTGCCAGAATTGTTGAGCTCTTCTGGTTACTTCCTTCATACACCCCTCTGTGGAGCTGAGGCTTAAAAAAGGCCAGAGACAGAAGGATGTTCACAGCAAATTGTGCCAGTACTGAACTTTCTTTACTTGGCTTGTGCATTTTTTATCCTGAGAGCTGGAACTGAGGGAAGGTCATCTCGGAATACCCAATAACTGGGGCTCTTCGGACTAAGACATGTTTAGACTTCATAAATAGCAAGGTACTTTTTATTTGTTCTTGAACTGGACAGTGTCTATTTGTGCCCATCACACGACAGATATGCTCTTTTGGGCAAATTTTCAGAAGCCCGCGCAAGTAAAAATGGGAGGTTATGCGTGTGGCTGGGCCTTGCACATGCTGTGCACATTTTCGGAAGGGTCCGGCCACACGAGTAACCCCTGTTATACGCCAAAGTGCCAGGCCTCTCAAAAGGGGCGGGCCTGTGGGCAGGGTCTGTGTGGGGAGGGGTGGACCAGGGCCGGGCTGGGACAGCGCCATTCGATTCTGTCCCGGGGAATTGCATGTCGGTAGCCAGCCGGCGCACGGAGATTACTCAACAAACCCTATATTATGGGGATTTAACAATGACAAATCCTATTTCTTGGTACTACTTGTTAGGGATGTGCAGCCAAAAAGTTTTCGTTGCATTCGTAATACGTATTCGTGGGGGGTCAATTCCGTTTCATGCGGAAGTATGGAGAATTCCATAAGTTGTCGATCTGTCAATACGTTACTACGGCGAGTTAAATTCCTGTCCCAGCTAAAATTAAATTAACTACAACCCCCCACCCTCCTGACCCCCCCAAGACTTACCAAAACTCCCTGGTGGTCCAGCGGGGGGTCCGGGAACTCACTCACACCCACGGTGCTGGTTTTTCATCATGGCACCGATAGCCTTTGTCACAGGGGCTACCGGTGCCATTGGTCAGCCCCTGTCACATGGTCACCGCGCCATCTTGTGCTCCTACATGTGACAGGGGCTGACCAATGGCACCGGTAGCCCCTGTGACATAGTATGGGCAAAGGCTATCGGCGCCATTTTGAGTCCTGGCATTGGATGGCAGGTCGCTCCGGGACCCCCGTTGGACCCACAGGGACTTTTGGCCAGCTTGGGGGGGCCTCCTGACCCCCACAAGACTTGCCAAAAGTCCAGTGGGGGTCCGGGAGCGACCTCGCGCATGCCGGCCATCAGATGCCAATACTCAAAATGGCGACGATCGCCTTTGCCCTCACTATGTCACACATAGTGAGGGCAAAGGCGATCGGTGCCATTTTGAGACTCAAAATCGCCGTCCGATGCCAATACTCAAAATGTGTGACATAGTGAGTGCAAAGGCGATCGGCGCCATTTTGAGACGCAAAGGCAAAGGGCAAAGGTGATTGCGGTCTCAAAATGGTGAAGGGCAAAGGCGATTGCATCTCAAAATGGCGCCAATCGCCTTTGCCCTCACTATGTTTGACATAGTGAGGGCAAAGGCAATCGGCGCCATTTTGAGTATTGGCATCGGATGGCCGGAGTGCACGAGGTCGCTCCCGGACCCCCGCTGGACTTTTGGCAAGTCTTGTGGGGGTCAGGAGGCCCTCCCAAGCTGGCCAAAAGTCCCTTTGGGTCCAACGGGGGTCCCGGAGCGACCTGCCGTCCGATGCCAGGACTCAAAATGGCGCTGATAGCCTTTGCCCATACTATGTCACAGGGGCTACCGGTGCCATTGGTCAGCCCCTGTCACATGGTAGGAGCACAAGATGGCGCCGGTGACCATGTGACAGGGACTGACCAATGGCACCGGTAGCCCCTGTGACACAGGCTATCGGCGTCATGATGAAACCGGCAAACGTGGGTGTGAGAATGCAGGGATGGCTTTTGGACCATCCGCTGGACCACCAGGGAGTTTTGGTAAGTCTTGGGGGGGTCAGGAGGGTGGGGGGTTTAAATTTTTATTTAGGAGGCCGAATAAAACAGAAATCTGTTTAATACGTGGGGAGTCGCGATGCATTTCGCCTCCCCACGTATTTAACAGATAGGACAAAATAAGTTGCGGATTACAAATACGTGGAAAACGGATGCACACCTCTACTACTTGTCCTAACAGCAGCCTTTGACACCGTTGACCATAACCTGCTATGCCAGCAGTTGAAAAAATCGGAATTGATGACAATGTAATGAAGTGGTTCTCCTCATTCTTATCAAAAAGGTCATTCCAAGTCAAACTGGGCAACCACTTGTCCAACACCCTCACGATTGATGCAGGTGTCCCCCAGGGTTAGCTCTCTCGGCAACTCTAGTCAACATCTATATGCTTCCTCTATGTAAACTTCTAAATGATCTAGGAATTGCCTTCTACCTATATGCCACCAACATTCAATTCTATATACCATGCACCAAATCTACTGAAAATGCTAAAATAATTCTAGTAATCACAAACTAAGAGAGTACGGGCCCCCTACTTATTACATCAAAACACACATATGTAGGGAGTCCTATGACATAATTCTAGAGATTCAAATACTCATGTACTCATATAACAATTTATTATCATTAATATTATTTAGTTTAAAGGAAACTGTTAATGCAGCACATATACATATACATCATTTTTTTAAATACATACATTAATACTTACATTAACAATAATGCAGAAGCATGTACAACCTGGTATACATCAATAACCCACAAACATTAGCAGCATTCCCTTTCTAATAATTCCCAACATTCTGTTTGCTTTTTTGACTGCCAAAATGTTGGGAAAGTTCGTTTTTCGGGGTTAGCGCGCATTAACCCGAAATTCGAGTAGGCCAAAAAAAAAAAAGAACCGCGGGAAATACAAAATTTTCCGTGGTTCCCCGATAACGAAGCCCGAAACGATCGGGCCATCTGATACACATTTCTAGTAACTACAGCATGGGTTATTTTTCCCTATATACATCACCTTGCACTTATCCACATTACATTTCATCTGCCATTTCGATGCCCAATTTTCCAGTCTCACAAGGTCCTCCTGCAATTTATCACAATCAGCTTGTGATTTAAAATCGACCCCTTTGTGTGTCTATCTGTCTCACTGCCATATGATAAAAACTGAGCATGGATTTCTGGTGTAATATTTACTTATTTATTTAAGATTGCATAGACCACACAAATCACCCGAAACCACCAGGGCAGTTTACAGTAAGTATATACATAATATTAAAAGAGAGAAAATAAACAAACAATAAAACCACAAAAAATACACACCCAATTAAACAATTAATAGTTATCATATTGTGCAGTTTCCAAACCCCTTAAAGACAATTCTCAAGTAATGAGCACATCCAATATTTTCTGGGAACAAAAAGGTTTTAACATCTCATTTTGTTACTGAATGTTTCCACTTAAACACACTGGGGCGGATTTTAAGAGCCCTGCTCGCCTAAATCCGCCCAAAACCGGGCGGATTTAGGCGAGCAGGGCCCTGCGCGCCGGTGAGCCTATTTTACATAGGCTCACCGGCGCGCGCAGAGCCCCGGGACTCGCATAAGTCCCGGGGTTCTCCGAGGGGGCGTGTCGGGGGCGTGTCGGGGGGCGGGCCCGGTCATCGCGGCGTTTCGGGGGTGTGTCGGCAGCGTTTTGGGGGCAGGTACGGGGGCGTGGCTACGGCCCGGGGCGGTCCGGGGGCGTGGCCGCGCCCTCCGTACCCGCCCCCAGGTCGCGGCCCGGCGCGCAGGAGGCCCGCTCGCGCGCGGGGATTTACTTCTCCCTCCGGGAGGCGTAAATCCCCGGAGAAAGGTAAGGGGGGGGGGTGTAGACAGGGCCGGGCGGGTGGGTTAGGTAGAGGAAGGGAGGGGAAGGTGAGGGGAGGGCGTTAGAGGATTCCCTCCAAGGCCGCTCCGATTTCGGAGCGGCCTTGGAGGGAACGGGGGTAGGCTGCGCGGCTCGGCGCGCGTCGGCTATACAAAATCGATAGCCTTGCGCGCGCCGATCCAGGTTTTTAGCAGATACGCGCGGCTCCGCGCGTATCTGCTAAAATCCAGCGTACTTTTGTTTGCGCCTGGAGCGCAAACAAAAGTAGGCCTATTCGCGGAGTCTGAAAATCCGCCCCACTATGCACTAGAGTAACTACACAGCCCAGGTCTTTATTTGAAAGTTTTCATGTTTGTGGGATGTTGTTCTGAAAGTGATTTTGCCTTGGCTGGGGATCGGTGTTGCATGGCTGACATATAGCATTTGATGACATGTTCCTCTGAAGTCTCCTTCCTTTCTGCCTCCGCAGTGACAAGTTTTTTTGCTGCTCATGCTACCTCCAGTTAAACCCGGAAAGGGATCAGCCACAGATGTCCTGTGAGCTTGACATTTGAAAACCTTAACTGCTGGGGAATTTCCCACCACGCACTGGAGCAGAGAAGGGAGGTGATGCTCCCTGTACGTACGGCTGCCAATGGGTAGTAGGGGTTGCTACCCCTACTACCCCTAACTAATCAAGCTTGATATTTCACTTGGATGCAGCTCCATCACTGCTCTCTACATTAATGGTGGGGGTGGCAGGGAAATGGAACCAAAGAGCTAAGAGAGGCAGATGAGTGTGAGAGAAAAGTGTGTGGGGCTTGCTGGGCAGACTGGATGGGCCGTTTGGTCTTCTTCTGCCGTCATTTCTATGTTTCTATGTTTTCCTGTGGTGCCCCAGCCCGTGCAGAGAAGAGCTCCTGCGCTCAGTAGGGGGAGCTGTGGAACTTCAGCAGAGCCTTCCCTGTTCTGAGAAAATAACCCCAGCTCTTTGCTCATGAATTCCTCAGATTGCTTCCACAGGGTTTTAATATTTCCTGCTTTGCTCGGGTCCCCCTGGCTCTATTTCCTGAACACTGTTCAATTCTTTGCTTGATTATTACTGTGGCAAATACTGTCTGGTATTTGAAAAGCTTCTGCTGCAGACCTGCATGAGATTCTCCGGTGCTCCTTGCGGTGGCTATGCCCTTTCAGAAGCCAGTGGGGGCTATCGAAGTCACCTCATAGGCCACGAGAAAAGGGCTCATCCTACAACTCGGTAATAGTTACTTTTATGTAGCGCTGCCAAAGGTATTCGGCAGCACCGTACCCTCACGGAGCAATGATTATTGTACGCATTGTTGCACACGTTGTAGAAGAAGACGAGGTAAACAAAAACACAATGAGAGCAGCACATGTGTCCCTATCCCAAAGGGCTTACAACTTTGGTGCAAATAAAAACTGCAGATGCAGCTGGAACTGCAAAGTAGAAAATGGGCAGTTTGGATGGTGGCAGGGCGGGAAGGAGTTGTTTTGCTTGGGGTTAAGGGCAGTAACACATTTGCAGAGCCAGTGGATTTTCAGCCTGTGCATTGGGTGGGGGAAGCCGCAGGATGTGGAGGACGCGCACACCCAACGGGAGCTGATCCTTCAGGCCATGCTTATTCCCAGTTCCTCTGTGCGCACGGCGATGCGCTTCTCCATCTGCTTGGAGACATGGTACCTCTCACCGTGGTGGCACCGCTGCTGCATCGGAAGGTTACCTGCCACAGCTTCTGATTCTTGGGGCTGAGAAGTTGTTGCTATGGTTACTATGCACATGAGACTTCCTCCCCGGCTCAGGTTTTGTGCATCAGCAGTTCGGTACGGTATGAGCAGTGTTGTTCTTCTGATTCCTGTGCTGTGGCTCTGCTTCATTTCCTCTTAGTCTTACTTCTTGTCATTCCATTCTCCTGGCCCTCATATGCCATGCCAGCAGCTTCACACCGCTTACCGTGAGATAAGCTTGCAGGCCACGTTATGGAATAAAAGTTGTTTGTGGGTCGGGCTGGTATCTCTGTGGCAGTGCTGTACACTGCTATGCAGAGATCTTGGGCTCAATTTCTGATCCAGGTCTTCTACTCCATGGGTCAGCTGGGGCTAAGGAGGCTGTTGAGTTCATAGCCCCTGGTGGGGGAGGGGGTATCATAGTGTGGCACAGGAGCCACTAATTGATGCACTGTTCCTGTATTTTCATGGGACTATATATTTAAATCGATGTATACTTTCTAGTGTTCCAATTATAGCAAGCTCCTACAAACCAGGTTCCTGCCCTCATGAGCTTATCATGTGTTGAAACCATACAATGTGGACCAGCGGCGGATTCCCGATGAAGACCGGCCCGGGGATTTGCCGCCCAGGCCGGCCCAGGAGATACCACGTGGTCTGCCAAGCGCGGCAGACCACGTGACTAGCGCGACCAGCCCACCGGGGGATGCCTGATCCCCCGATAGGCCAATCCGCCCCTGATGTGGACCGAGCTGCATATGGATCTGAGTAATGTATTTTGGACCTGACAAAAAGGGGTTTTCAACCCTGCAGAGACTGCAAGCCACTGCAGCCAAGGTGAAGGAATATAAAAATAATTCAAAACTCATGTGTACTCTTCTGTGAATGACAAATGTTCTGCAAGAACCAGCATCCAGCACTCACAATATTAACAAGTTGGAAAAAGGGCTATACTGTTTAGCCTGCCCAGAAAACACTCTACATAGCCAGCAGAGGAGGAAGCCAAAGGAATGCTGGGAGACAATTTAAAGTAGAAAAGGCACAATTTGGCTGGCTGTGTCTGTGTATGAGGGGTGGAGACGGTCAGGGGTGGAGCCAAGAGCCAGGAAGAGAGGCGTGCATCTGGCAACCCTGCAATCATTCTTTCTCCTGAAGAGCTATTTTTCAAGAGGGATAGACAGAAGTCTGCACTCTGAGGAAATAAAGAGACAGACAGCTGTTCTTCATAGCTGAACTACATGTAAAATCCCATCAAGGGAAAGAGGAGCCAGGAGCTGAGAGGCTGAGATACTTCCTATCAAGGCCCAAGAGCACATGGTCTGACCAGACTCCTAAGAGACTGAGATATGTAATCTAAACTTTGCTTAGGAGAGTATCTTACTGGAGGAGGGAGAAGGTTTATTGCCTTGCCTTTTGTCACAAATTCAATATCTCATCTTAACTGCTTTAGCCTTTCAGCCGAAATTAAGTATAAACCCTAGCCATAACCATACAAGAGAGGGCAGGGAAAGAGAAGCTGATGGACCGTGGTCTTTCTATAAGAGATTGAAACAAGGCCTGCTTACTGTTTAGTACCAAGTAAAGTTGTAAATTCATTTTACATGAATTAAACAATTTCAACAAAATTGTCTAATTTGTCATGGTTCGGAAAAATTCGTATTTCGTGTTAGTGCGCCCTTCTCCTTTCAGTCAGAGGAGAGCACACTTCCAGCGACATCTCCTTATAGCCAGGCTAAACGTTCACACATTATAAAAGGGCTCAACTTCTTTCATCAGAGGAGAGCACATCTCCAGCGACTTCTCCTCGTAGCCAGGCTAAAAGTACACACATTATAGAAGGGCTCACCTCCTTTCAGTCATAGGCTATTTGAAAGTCCACACATTATAGATGTTTAGCTGGGCTACAAGGAGGTGTCCCTGGAGGTTAGATAAGGAGAGTAGTATGTGACCTTCTGTGGAAATCTAACAGACCCATTACCAGCACACTTACCCGCAGCCTCCCAGGTGCCGACCGCGAGGCTCTCAACTCCGCCCGCCCGACCGCATTCTGCCGCCCGATCGCATCCTGCCGCGTGGGCCACCGTAGAAGGACACCTTCCAGAATCTACACGGTCCCTCCCGCCCGCCAGGACAGCCAATCAGCGGCCGCCCTAGCCGGCCTTTAAATTCAAACACAACTCCGGCGCCGCGTGCCGTGCGCCACGCTCCTTCGTGCAGCCCCTGAGTGCCTCCCACTCCCTATTTAGTATTTACTTCTGCACTCCTCCCCTTCTTCGAACGGACCTCCAGGATTTACTACACACCTCATCGTCCTACCAAGTCTTTTTTCCAGCCAAATGACGCCCTTCTTCCCCATCCCCGTCATCAGGTATCTCACCAGAAACGAACCCAAACACTCAGCTTTCCACACCATACACCAAAAACGGCTTATTCCTATTATGATCTCACCCATCACACAACTACTGGGCCTATCCTTATTCTCCCTAACTTTGTTTAATGCCCAATCGCTTTCCAAAAAATCCCACATCCTTAATGACTACCTCCTTGAATCTAAACCAGACATCTGTGCAATCACAGAAACGTGGCTAAAAACCACTGACTCGGTTCTAACAAATCAACTACCCACGCAAATCTATGACATCTTTTCAATCCCAAGACTCAAAAAAAGAGGAGGAGGCATCCTTCTAGCAGCAAAAAAAAGGTTTAAGGCCATCCCTGCAACACTCTAATTCAGCTTCCAACTTGGAATGCGCCTTCTTCAAATCCAGTCACCTCCAAATTTGCCTTGTCTATGCTCCACCAGGATTACTAGAGGCTGACCCCTCTCCCCTTATTGAATACATTGCAAAACACCTCATTCCAGACACACCAGCAATAATAATGGGAGACTTTAATTTGCACGTGGACACATTACCACACTCTGCCAACTGTGAGACCCTCCTATCTACCTTCACCTACATGGGATTCACCCAGATCGTTAACACCCCTACTCATAAAGCAGGCCACACACTGGACCTAATCTTCATTAATGAAGGCATCTCGCTCTCGTCCATACCCACCTGTTCTCCCGTCCCTTGGTCGGACCATCAGATCATCACTACCTCTCTCAAGACTCTACACCCTCCTCCACTCTCCTTCCCAAATTCTACTATACAAATCAGAAAACCCTGTTCTTTGGATCTCCTAAGTGACCATCTCGCAAAGGAACTGACACATCTGGACCTATCAGACGCAACCACTGCCACCTCGTCTTGGTTCAAAATAATTAACCAAGTGGCATAAGTAACATGTCCTCTCACCACAAAAGTACTACACACTTCTCCGGACAACAGGAAACCGTGGTTCACACCTGAATTAAAGTCCCTTAAGCAAGACCTCAGAAATAAAGAACACAGATGGCGAAAAAAACCCTCTTCTAGCACCCTGGCTGTTTACAAAGCAACCCTAAACACCTACAGAAACACTATTCTCAAAACAAAAAAAGATTTCTTCACCAAAATAATCCACCACTTCATCTTTGACTCCAAAGCATTGTTCTCCTACGTCTCGGCCCTCACTAAACCTACCCCACCGACTTTTCCAGATGACCAAGCTCTTAGTAAAACCATAGAGCTTGCAAAATATTTCGAGAACAAAATCATCAACCTTATCGACCCACTATCTTCATCCAACCCAGCACCACCGCCCCCTCACTCCTCTTCCCCCCAACGAACTGCAACCCTCAAAGTCTTCGAGACTACTTCTTCACTTGAAATTGAAAACATCCTGAAGAATCTCAAACCCTCCTCACACCCATTAGACATCATTTCCTCAAAACTCCTCTTTTCCATACCCAACACAATTGCTAAACCTATCGCAGATATCAACTGCTCTCTTACCCAAGGATTAGTTCCAGACTCACTAAAGCTCGCCATTTTAAAACCTCTTCTAAAAAAACCTAACTTGCCAACTGATGACCCTGCAAACTTCCGCCCCATTGCCAATCTACCCCTCATTGCCAAACTTATGGTGAAGATCGTTAATAATCAACTTTCGGAATACCTAGAGGAACATAAGATTCTTGCCCCCTCTCAATTCGGATTCCAGAAATCCATGAATACAGAATCACTACTAATTTCTCTCACAGACTCTATCTTCATGAACATGGATAAAAGACAACCATATCTACTGGCGCTTTTAGATCTGTCAGCAGCCTTTGACACCATCAAACACACAACTCTCATAGACCATCTTGCAGATATAGGTATCACTGGGACTGCTCTCAGCTGGTTCAAATCCTTCCTTTGCAATAGAACATTCAAGGTCAAAATCAACAATAAGGAGTCTCACTCAGTCACCTCCAACTATGGTGTCTCTCAAGGATCATCCCTCTCACCAACCCTTTTCAATATATACATTCTATCTCTCTGCCACCTCCTCTCTAAGCTGAATCTTACCCACTATCTCTATGCAGACGATATACAAATTCTCATACCAATCATGGAATCTCTACAAAAAACCATAAGCTTCTGGAACAGTTGCCTCCAGTCAATAAAAACACTCCTCTCCAGTCTAAACCTAGTCCTAAACACCACCAAGACAGAACTCCTCATTATATCTCAAGATCTCAACAACCCTCTCATCAATGCTCTAACAGCATCACCTCCCTCAAACCTCAATTACTCACCCCACGTAAGAGACCTCGGCGTTCTCTTGGACAACCAACTTAATCTCAAAAAATTTGTCAACAACACCACCAAGGAATGCTTTTTCAAATTACAAGTACTAAAAAAACTGAAACCCCTCCTACATTTTCACGACTTCCGCTTGGTACTTCAATCTATTATCTTCTCAAAAATCGATTACTGCAATGCTCTACTCCTCGGCCTTCCCGCAAACACCATCAAACTGCTACAGATGCTGCAGAATTCTGCAGCCAGAATTCTGACAAATACAAAGAAAAGAGATCACGTTTCCCCCATCCTATACAACCTTCACTGGCTGCCAATCAAATACAGGATCCTCTGCAAAGTCCTCACTATAACTCACAAAGCCGTACACAACCTCTCCCCTATTGAGCTCACCATTCAGCCACATTTCCATAACCCGACTAGACCAATCAGAGGAGCCTATCAAGGTACACTACACGTTCCATTAGCGAAAACCCCTTGTAGCAAACGAACCCTTTCCACAACCGGCCCCTCAAAATGGAATGCTCTTCCCCCAGATCTCAGACAAGATCCATGTCCCCTGTCTTTCAAGAAAAAACTCAAAGCATGGCTCTTCAAATTAGCATTCCCTGATTGAGGTTCCGCTTACAACATTGACCAACCTTGACCAACTGGTCCAACACGTAACACCGTCTCTTTAAGTTATGATTAGCCATAAAGCTATTAAGAAACTATAAACTTCCGTTTGTAAATATTTTGTTTTTAAATTTTATTTAGTTAATAATTGTCGAATTCCACTCTGTATTTACTTTGAGAATGATGTTAGCTCAATATGGTTACTTGTCACTTTGTTCCATGTAACGCTCTCATGCAAAGTTTTTGTTCTCTGGAAACCGGTGTGATTTGTAATTTCTACAAGAATGTCGGTATATAAAAAAACAAAATAATAATAATAATAATAATGTATGGGATTCACATGAGACTCTGGAGCAGGGGCACATCAAGAACATTTGGTCAGGAGGGGAGTGGAGGCCAGGGTGAACATGGTTTGTTACTGTGGCCAGCCCCCTTGCACCACCACATTTTATGGTGGTGCAAAATCTCGGCAGTAGTGACAAAATCCTTTTCGTTTCTGGCAACATTCTGTATTTTCTTTCTCTTCACTATTTCCCTGGCCTGTCTCTGATGTTTCTCACTCTCCCTCTGTGGTTAATGCAACTACTTTATACAAGTGTTAGTCTCTCAAGATGCTGAAGAGCAAGCATGTAAATACGCTTACAACCAACAAACCCAGGCATTACTGAACTTCGAAGGGGCTGAGAGGATGGGGGATAAATCATTACCTGCCAAAAGCAAACAAAGTTTTTGATGGTTTCATACTTCTAGGTTTCTAGCCCAAGGGCAGTGCTGTTTCCCATTCAATTTATCCTCCTTAAAGGCACAGGGCATCATTGTCTGGCAGTGAGTCTAATGCCTCCAGACTCTCTAAGTTCTGCACCTTTAAAGGGCTAACTTAGGTGAAACAGGACACTGCTGCTAAAGGTTGGGGTCTGGGTGGAAACTGAGGATGCGCAGGCCCCTTAGGCCCACCTGTGGTTATACCTCTGCTCTGGCGAGCAGATCTCCAAGCGCATGGGGTATCTAGGATGCCTCCACTGGACAGGTAACAGGAACAATAAAGGACTTACAATACAGCAATGTCTGTTGAGAAACTGAATCAGAACTTAAAAAAGGATGCTAATCAATATTTTAATATTTACGTAAGGGCCTGATTTACTAAGGTTCTTCTCCCAGTCTGTGACTATGGGGAAAAATGCTTAGTAAATGAAGCACTAAATTAGCTAATACTGCTCCTGCTTTACACCAAATGCTAAAAAGATTCACTGTCGGGGCTTTCTTTAACCGGTTTTTTTTTCCAGGGTATGTTACTTTCATAACAGTTGTGCAGAAACCTACAAAAAGTGCTTGGAAGAATTTGGCATCCAAACAATCTTTTTTTTTTTCCAGTTTGAGTTCTATTTCAAGATTCAGATTTGTGAGACCTTCTCCAACTTAATGTGGTGATCCCTTGGGATCTCCGCTCGATGATCCTAGTATATAACACAGGATAGAGGAGTTAGGGGGAACAGCACAGAGCACACCATATCCTTCCTACAGCATCTCTTGTAAGGTTGGCTGGATTGTGAGCACCTGTCTGCTCAAAGGCAGGCCAGCAGCAGATCATTTTGGCAATTTTGGTTAGATTTGGAAGGTCCCCTATCTAGCAACAGTAACATGGGATAGACTTAGTGTTTGGGTACTTGCCAGGTTCTTATGGCCTGGATTGGCCACTGTTGGAGACAGGATGCTGGGCTTGATGGACCCTTGGTCTGACCCAGTATGGCATGTTCTTATGTTCTTATAGTGGGCCCGGCCTCATGACCTAGTTTTCCCAGGATAGGAAGGAGGCAATTTACTTCTACGGTCCACAACCTGACTGATGAGGTTGCCTTAGTGTTTTTTTCAGTTTGAGAAATTCTTGATTTTGCTTTTTGGTATTTTTTTCTGTGTCCCCTAGTTCTGACTCGGGGGGGGTAAATTCCCCTGCCCTGGGGATGATTAGGATGAGAGAAGCTCTTTTGTGGGGGTGGCTCTGTTCTAGTGACTGAGTATTTTTGTGAAGAATGTTTCCTGTTTGTTTTTGGGAGGAAGTTTGCTGTCACCCTTCCTATCCTAGAGTGTGGAAAAGAGAAGAGTTATCTTTCCCTGCTGCTGGACCGTTCATTCTGAAAGATCCCATGTTTATCATCTGAAGCGAATTAGAAATAAGAGCTGTATTTCATGTGGAGACTCCTACTGGAGTCTCTACTCCGGGAAAAGAGGATTGGAATCCTGGAGGAAATTAAATATATCTGAACCTCAGGTATCATCTGGGAAGAGAGTCTACTTCATCTAGGAGACCCTGACCTACCTGGGATGCTTGCCATTCCTTGCCCTGGAGGGTGAGAACATCTCAGGACCCCCAATACCAATATCTCTTTCACAGATAGAGGAACAATTTGGAGAATAATTTTGGGATATGGATATAACCAGAATCAAGTGTCTATGATACCAGTAAATTACTTTGGAAGACTTGCAGTAAACTTTTAAGTTGCAACAACATTCCAGAGTGTCCAGCATGTTTGTTTGGCACTCTAAACCCATCTACAACAAATACCTAGTGATAAAACACCAGAGGCGGATTGCTATTGGTTCTTCAGGCATGCCTCAGTGGGCCGGTCTGGCCAATCATGTGGGTTGGTGTTGGTCACAGTGGCCTCATGCTTGCTGAGCCACTGCGACCAACCCCAGCCCCAAAATTGAACTTCCCAGAGAGCTGGAGCCTCCCCTGAGGCTGTCTGTGGCATGCCTTTTAATTTTTAATATGGCAGCAATGGCCATGGTAGCATAGATCGGTTCCCCACTATCCTCCCCAACTAGCACTGTGGTAGCATGGACCTATTCCCCACTCTACTCTCCTAGCAGCACTGTGGAGCATTGGCCTGGGGCCTGCTCTCCTCAGGCACCCCTCCCCCTGAAGCACCGCATCAGTGGGAAGTATTTTCATGGCTTCCTCTCATATCTATGCCTGTGTTGCTTCCTGTTTTGGCAGGAGGCAGCCAGCAGATCTTTCAAGCCGCTGCCTCACCACGAGCTGAAGGCTGCCCACTGCTGCTTCTGCTGGTCCCCCCCCCCCCTTATGACCGGAAGGCTCAGCTACATACTGGTCCCTGTAGCCCCTGGGAGAGAACTCCAGAGGTCACAGCGAGCGATACAGGCTTCAAACTCCACAGCCCCAGCTTCCAGAGGCCTCGCACCCTTTGCAGCAGAAGAGGACTAGAAGGCTCATCTGTATACTGTTCTCAGCAGCCCCTGAGAGAGGGCTCCACAGGTCACAACGAGCATTCCAGGCTTCAAACTCCACAGCCCAGGCTTCCAGAGGCGCCACATCTCTTGCAACAGAAGAAGACTGGAAAGCTCATCTGCATACCATTCCCAGCAGTCCCCAGGAGAGGTCTCCACAGGTCTCGGCAAATGATCCAATCTTCGAACTCCAAAGCCCCAGCTTCCAGAGGCCCCATACCCCATGAAGCAGAAAAGGACTGGAAGGCTCATCTACATATCGTTCTCAGCAGCCTCTGAGAGAGGACCCCACAGGTCACAGCGAATGATCCAGGCTTCAAACTCCACAATCCCAGCTTCCAGAGGCCCTGTACTTCTTGCATCAGAAGAGGACCGGAAGCATGCGCCTGCACCTCAAACTTCCTTGCTATACTCTATCCATTTACCTTGCTGTATCTTATCTGTTTGCTAGACCTTATCTGTTTTTATTTGTCTTTATATGTTTTGATTTTACATGGTAATTGTGTTTGGTAGGAGTAATTTGCTACAGATTTTTTATACAGAAGGACTTTAATTCAAAGCAAGAGTCAATGAGGTGGGAAACTAGATAGATATAAATAGATTAAATGTAGTGTTTTAAGGGCCATTGCCAGACAAATATAAAATAAATCCATTGCCTGAAAGTACTTTAGGTTAGTTTTACATTTCTGCTCCCTTAGAAATTTTAACTTAATAACAAATCAACAAAATTATGGTGCAGGAAATAGTCCAGCAGCAATAGGGAAGCTTTCCAGTCTTTTGCAGTGAGTGCCACATGTATGATTATCTCCCAGCTAGTGAGAGGTTGTGTGGGCACCAAGTATAAAGAGCTCCAAGCCCTCAGAGAACAAGTCCAATCTCTGGAGGCTAGAGTGGCAGATCTGGAGGTGCTAAGGAAGAGAAAGAGGTATATAGAGGAGACCTTCAGGGATATAGTAGAGAAGTCTGACCTCTAATCTGGTAGCCTCTGTGCTGCCTTGGAAGAGAAAGATCACCTGGAAGGAGAGCATCACCTTGATGAGGCAGGAAGCAATCCTGTAACTAGGTCCTTCCCTCAAGGTGATGCAGTATCCTCTCACACCAAAGATATGTCTCCAGGAGCAGTGCCCAGGAGGGAAGGATTAGGATGGCTATTAAAGTTGGTAATTCAATTAATAGAAAAGTTGATAGCTGGCTGATTGGAGGACATGAGGATCACTTGGTAACTTGCCTGCCTGGTGTGAAGGTGGTGGATCTCATGCATCACATAGATGGGATTTTAGATATTGCTGGGGAGGAGCCGGGGGTCTTGGTACATGTGGGTACCAATGACATAGGAAAGTGCAGGAGGGAGATTCTGGAAACCAAATTTAGGGTTTTAGGTAGAAAGCTGAAATCCAGAATCTCCAGGGTAGCATGCTCAGAAATGCTCCCCGTTCCACATGTAGGACCTCAGAGGCAAGCAGAGCTCCAAAGTCTCAATGCATAGATTTATTTATTTATTTAGGTTTTTTTATATACCGGCATTCATGAGCAGATCACATCATGCCGGTTTACATTAGAACAAGGGGTGCATATAACAATAAAACTATAACTGGTGCATCAGAGTTGCAGTTACAATGAAACAAGGTAATAGAACTGGGAGAAGGAGAAAAGAGTAGTATAAGGTTAACATAAATTAATTATTTACAGTGCCAAGTGGCTACATTGTTTGGGAGGGAATGGAGGTGGTTATGGGTTGTCTGGGAAGGCTTGTTGATGTGATGATGGTGCAGGGAAGAGGGTTTTAGGTTTGTTGGGAACTGGGCTTCATTTTGGGGAAGGGGGGGGGGGGGCTTTTTTAAAAAAAAGATGGGCTCCACCTTAACCAGAGTGGAATCATGCTGCTGGCACTAACCTTTAAAAAGGAGATAGTGCAGATTTAAACTAGATGATGGGGGAAAGCCAACAGTCGCTCAGAAGTGCATGGTTCAGAATGATGTATCTTTGAAGGATACTAAGAGAACAAGGAAAAGAGGATATTCCAGCAGAGAGATTGCAAATACGCCAAAGTGGACCAGGTGTCTTTAAGTTAAGTGCAAAAAGATTCCAACATATTTTGAAATGTCTGTAAACAAATGCTAGAAGTCTAAAAAATAAGATGTGAGAATTAGAGTTTATAGCACTAGATGAAGAGGTAGATTACAATTTATATCTGAAATTCCTTTTGGAAGGAAGATAATCAATGGGACACTGATACCAGAGTACAAATTATATCAAAATGATAGGATGGATCAAATTGGTGGAGGGGTGGCACTATATGTTAAAGAGAGCATTGAGTCAAACAGGATAAAAGTTCTGCAGGAAACAAAATGCAATGCTGAATCTTTATGGATAGAAATTCCAGATGAAAAAGGGAATAAAATAGTAGTGGGAGTATAATACCATCCACCTGGCAAGAATGAACCAACAGACAATGAAATGCTAAAAGAAATTAGGGAAGCTTACAAAATCAGCAGGACAGTAATAATGGGTGATTTCAATTAATCTACTGGGTGAATGTTACATGAGGACATTCTAGAGAAGTAAAGTTCCTAGATAAAATAATGATTGCTGTTATGGGAACTCAGTTTAGTGGACCCTTGGGCTGACCTGCAGGAGACTGGGAAAGATGGTCAATGTCTATAGTATGTGGCAGGTCGGGAGGCAGATGTTCAGGCAGGACGTAGAGGTGCTCTTCACCCTGGAAGCTGGTACTCCCCCAGGAGGAGCCAATAGGAACCCAACCGCTGAGACTTAAGCGGTTTCACCCTTGGAAGCCGAAGCCCCCCCGGGAGGAGCCCATAGGGGCCCGACTGCTGGGACTTAGGCGAGTTGATGAACAGGACTGGGAACTGGAACCAGACTAAGACAGTAGAAGTACTGTAACAAGGCTCGGGTTCTGGAACCAGGCAGGAACTGTAGCAGGGATCGGGTACGGAACCAGGCAGGAACCAAGCAGGCACTGCAGCTGGCAGGCAGGAACCAAGCAGGCACTGTAGCCGGCAAGCAGGAACCAAGCAGGCACTGTAGCTGGCAAGCAGGAACCAAGCAGGTACTGCAGCTGGCAGGCAGGAACCAAGCAGGCACTGTAGCCGGCAAGCAGGAACCAAGCAGGCACTGTAGCTGGCAAGCAGGAATCAAGCAGGTACTGTGGCAGGCAAGCAGGAACCAAGCAGGTACTGTGGCAGGCAAGCAGGAATGGAGTGAGTAGCAAAGCAGCTCACGCCGGGGCACAACGCAACAGGGAACTGGGAGGTAAACCCGTTGCAAGGCAAAGACTGAGTGTCCACGGCCGGCTTATCAAGGCCGCGGCATCTGACGTCAGAAACTGGGTGGAATCACCGCTGGCGGGAAACGGCCTAGTAAAGCGTCCAAGTGGCATGCGCCTAGAAGCAGGGCATCCATGGGAAGCTTCCCGGCAGCGCAACCCCCACGGGGACGCCGCTGAATAGGGCGCAAAGCAGGCCTCCAGAAGCGGGAGTAGGTCCAAGAGCACGGAGGTAAGGGTCTGGTCGCAGCACTCGCAGCCAGAACCGCAACAGACTGCTTCATGTAACAGCTGGTACAAGAACCAACAAGAGGGGAAACTATTTTAGACCTAGTCCTTAGTGGAACACAAGAATTGGTGTGAGACTTATCAGTATTGGAGACACTTTTGCAATAGTGTTCACAGCATTATCAAATTTGACGTAATAACTGGAGGGAGCGCAAAAAAAGAAATCTACTGCAACAGCATTTACCGGTAACTTTCAAAAAGGTGACTGATAAAATGAGGAAAATGGTTAGGAAAAAACTGAAAGGAGCAACTACAAAGGTTAAGAGTTTAGCTCAGGCATGGACATTCTTTAAAAATACCATTTTGGAAGCCCAGATCAGATGTATTCCACACAATAGAAAAGGTGGAACGAAGGCTAAACAACTGCTGGCATTGTTAAAAGGTGAGGTGAGAGAGGCTTTAATATCTAAAAGAACATCTTCAAGAAATGGAAAAAGGATCCGAATGAAGAAAACAGGAAACAGCATAAGCACTGGCAAGTCAAATGCAAAGCATTGATAAGGAAGGCAAAAAGAGAATTTGAAAAGAAGCTTGCTGTGGAAGCATAAACTTATAATAAAAACATTTTTTGGTACATTTGAGGTAAAAAGCCTGCGAGGGCGTCAATTGGACCATTAGATTATCAAGAGGTAAAGAGGGTACTTGGGGATGACAAAACCATAGCAGAGAGACTATATGAATTCTTTGTTTTGGTATTCACTGAGGAAGATATGAGATATGCCTATACAAAGCAAAACAAACAAGAGAAACTAGTGCTCACAATTTTAGTGAATTTATTACAATCAACTAAAAAAAGGTTTTAAAAAATGTGCAACAATACAATCTGCTGCCTCCTGCCACACAATGGGCCTCAAGCAGTCTTTAGACATCAGTGCTATTGCCCCATCATGTACCAGACCAGCATAAAACCTATATTTTAATATATTTCTATAGTGTAATTAACTGTCTAATAGTGAAAACAGTAATGAAAATATTTTGCTCTTATCTCAGTAAGACATAAACTTGCCACACTGTCAAAGCAACTCTTTCACTCCCAACACTGGCCAATGTTTCGGTGAATGTTTGTTGCCTGCTTCAAGGGTTACCAACTCTTCATGAAATATTAAGCAGATCTCATAATGGTGTCAATGCTCGAACATGAGTCCACTGTTTTTGTTTTATTTATTTATTTATTTAACTTCTTTTACCGGTACGATAAGACCAGGTCTTATCGTACCGGTTTACATTAGAACAGGGGGAAAAATCAATTAACGTATAAGTGGAAAAGAGAAGTTACATTAAAACAGGGAGAGTAAAAACATGGATGTCGGAAGATAGGACAGAATTAAGTAATTGAACAATAAGTTAACAAAATTACAAACTATAAATTAACATAAAACAATAAATTAATAATACAGGAAACATGGATTATAATCAGCGGAAATATACATGGAAATATATATATATGGAATATATACAGCTGGAATATACATGTTATGTCAGATGGGAGGAGTGGCGGGGGTGAGGGAAAAGGGTGGGTTGAGGTTGCGAGTGGAAAAGGGAAAAAGTGAAAAAAGTTTGGGAGTGCGGGGAGGGAGAAGGGTGGGTTGGAGGGTGAGAGAGAGTTGGTTAATATGGAATCCTTCAACGATATACCCATGCCAAAAATGATATTTAAAGGTGATGATTCAGAAGAACTGAAACAAAACTCAATGAACCTAGAAGATGTACTAGGACAAACTGAAGAGTAGCAAATCACCAGACTAGATGGTATACATCCCTGAGTGCTGAATGAACTGAGAAATGAAATTGCAGACCTGCTGTTGGAAATTTGTAAACTATCAGTAACAACATCTATGGTACCTGAAGACTGGAGGGTTGCCAATATAATGCCAGTTTTTAAAAGGGATCAAGGGGTGATCTAGGAAACTACAGACCATTGAGTCTGCCATCTATGCCAGGCAAAATGGTAGAAACTATCGTAAGGAAGAAAATTACTGAACATATAGATAAGCATAGTTTAATGGGACAAAGCCAACATGGATTTTGCCAAGGGAAGTCTTGCCTCACAAATTTGCTATATTTTTTTGAGGGCGTAAATAAACATTGGATAAAGGTGAGCCAGTTGATATTAGAGATGTGAATCGTGTCCTCGATCGTCTTAACGATCGATTTTGGCTGGGAGGGGGACGGAATCGTATTGTTGCCGTTTGGGGGGGTAAAATATCGTGAAAAATCGTGAAAAATTGTAAAAAATCGAAAAAACGTAAAATCGCAAAACCGGCACATTAAAACCCCCTAAAACCCACCCCCGACCCTTTAAATTAAATCCCCCACCCTCCCGAACCCCCCCCCAAATGACTTAAATAACCTGCGGGTCCAGCGGCGGTCCGGAACGGCAGCGGTCCGGAACGGGCTCCTGCTACTGAATCTTGTTGTCTTCGGCCTGCAGTCGATCTCCTGCCGGCGCCATTTTCCGTACGAAAACGATTCGCGGCGGGAAATCGCTCCCTGACCCCCGCTGGACCTCCAGGAACTTTTGGCCAGCTTGGGGGGGGCCTCCTGACCCCCACAAGACTTGCCAAAAGTCCAGCGGGGGTCCGGAAGGACCTCCTGCCATCCAATCGTGTTCGTCTATGGCCGCCGCCATTTTTCGGCGCCATTTTGGAAAATGGCGCCGGCCGAAGACAACAAAATTCAGTAGCAGGAGCCCGTTCCGGACCGCTGCCGTTCCGGACCGCCGATGGACCCGCAGGTTATTTAAGTCATTTGGGGGGGGGGTTCGGGAGGGTGGGGGATTTAATTTAAAGGGTCGGGGGTGGGTTTTAGGGGGTTTTAGTGTGCCGGCTCACGATTCTAACGATTTATAACGATAAATCGTTAGAATCTCTATTGTATTGTGTTCCATAACGGTTTAAGACGATATTAAAATTATCGGACGATAATTTTAATCGTCCTAAAACGATTCACATCCCTAGTTGATATAGTGTACCTGGATTTCCAGAAAGCATTTGACAAAGTCCCTCATGAGAGACTTCTTAGGAAATTTTAAAGTCATGGGATAGAGGGCAGTGTCCTATTGTGGATTGCCAACTAATTAAGAGATAGAAAACAGACAGTAAGGCTAAATGGTAAATTTTCCCATTGGAAAAAGGTAAATATTGGAGTGCCCCAGGGATCTATTCTGGGACCACTGCTTTTAAAATCTATTTATAAATGACCTGGAAATGGGAACAACAAGTGAGGTTATCTAATTTGCCAATGACACAAAATTATTCAAAGTTGTTAAATCGCAAGAGGATTGTGAGAAATTGCAAGAGGATATTGTAAAACTGGGAGAGTGGGCATGTAATGGCAAATGAAATTTAATGTGGACAAGTGCAAAGTGAAGCACTTAGGGAAGAGTAACCCAAATTTTAGCTACATAATGCAAGGTTTCACATTAGGCGTCACCACTTAGGAAAAGGATCTAAGTGTCATCATTGAAAATATGTTGAAAACTTTTGCTCAGTATACAGCAGCAGCAGCAGCAGCAGTAGCCAAGAAAGCAAATAGAATCTTAGGGATTATTAGGAAAGGAATGGAGAATAAAACAGAGAATATCACAATGCCTCTGTATCGCTCCATGGTGCAACCACATCTTGAGTATTGTGTGCAGTTCTGGTCACCACATCTCAAAAAAAATAAAGCAGAATTAGAAAAGGTACAGAGAAGGGTGACAAAAATGATAAAGAGGCTGAAACAATTCCCCTATGAAGAAAGGCTAAAGAGGTTAGGACTCTTCAGCTTGGGAAGAGATGGCTGAGGAGAGATATGATAGAGGTCTATAAACAATGAGTGGAATGGAAGGAGTAAATGTTAATCAGTTGTTTACTCTTTCAAAAAGTACAAATACCAGGGGACACACATTGAAGTTACTAGGTAATACATTTAAAATTAATACAATGCTTTTTAACTCAACAGATAATTAAACTCTGGAATTCATTGCCAGAGGATGTGGTAAAATCTATTAGTATAGCTGCATTTAAAAAAGGTTTGAACAAGTTCCTGGAGGAAAAGTCCATTAACCAAGATAGAGTTGCAGAAATCCACTGCTTATTCTTGGGATTAAATCTTGGAATCTATTTACCCCTTGGGATCCTGCCAGGTACCTGTGACCTGGCTTGGCCACTGCTGGAAACAAGATACTGGGCTTGATGGACCTTTGGTCTGACCCAGTATGACAAGTCTTATGTTCTTGGGTTCTTCTACTCAGCCACAGCAAAACAATAATGACTCTTATAAACACCCCCCCACAGCATTGGGGCCTTTCAGCCCTCCTGTTTTCACACCATATGCACATCTAGGATTATCATCAGGAAGCTTCGCCTGCATTCCTCCTGACCAATGTAAGTAAAAGAATTTTTTAAAAAGTTATTCAAAGGCAAAGGGGGTTAAAAGTGACAGAGAGTGCTAATAAGTTAGGGGCAGATTTTCAGAGCCCTGCTCGCCGGGAAGCCTATTTTACATAGGCCTACCGGCGCGCGCAGAGCCCCGGGACTCGCGTAAGTCCCGGGGTTCTCCGAGGGGGGCGGTCCCGGTCGTCGCGGCGTTTTCGGGGCGTGTCGGCAGCGTTTTGGGGGCGGGTACGGGGGCGTGGCTACGGCCCGGGGCGGTCCGGGGGCGTGGCCGCGCCCTCCGTACCCACCCCAGGTCGCGGCCCGGCGCGCAGGAGGCCCGCTGGCGCGCGGGGATTTACGCCTCCCAGAGGGAGGCGTAAATCCCCCAACAAAGGTAAGGGGGGGGTGTAGACAGGGCCGGGCGGGGGGGTTAGGTAGAGGAAGGGAGGGGAAGGTGAGGGGAGGGCGTTAGAGGATTCCCTCCGAGGCCGCTCCGATTTCGGAGCGGCCTTGGAGGGAACGGGGGTAGGCTGCGCGGCTCGGCGCGCGCCGGCTATACAAAATCCATAGCCTTGCGCGTGCCGATCCAGGTTTTTAGCAGATACGCGCGGCTCCGCACGTATCTACTAAAATCCAGCGTACTTTTGTTTGCGCCTGGAGCGCAAACAAAAGTAGGCTATTCGCGCTCCTTTTAAAATCCGCCCCTTAGTGAATGAGCATGCAAGTGTGCGAGTTTGAAAGAGTGTGTGTGAACATGAGAGAGAGAGTATGTGAGCATCGAGCGAGTGTGCATGTTATGAGTAAGCGTGCATGTGTGGGAGCGTGAGAGCATATGTGCAAGCATACATGTTTGGAAGCATGAGAGAACATGCATGTGTGGGAGCCTGAGAAAGTGTGTGTGTGTGTGTGAGAGAGAGAATGCTTATGTGTGAGAGCGTGAGAGAGAGCATATGTGTGTGAGCGAGCGTGCATACATGTATATGTGTCAGTGAGCATTTGTGAGTTAATTATTAGGTGTTATTTGAAGTGTCTGCTGTTGTAAAATATTTTCTTGGTGTTTGAGAAATGTTTAAAAATTTATATATGAGTTTTGAAATATTTTATATTTATATATGAGTTTTGAAATATTTAGTATGGTTTACTATTATTGATTTATATTTCTTGATTTTATTTTTTGATGTTTCAAGAGGAATGGTGTTTCTGTTTTTCTATTGTTGTGCTGCATACAGAGTCCGGCTTGTTGCGGTTTCCAATTCAGTTTTTTTGTCTGCATGTTTCTATTTATATTTTATGGTTACTTTATTCTGTATTTGGTGAGGGTCTTTCAGCACTCTGCATATGTGTCTGAGATGAGTTAATCTGCTAGCATATAGTTTCTTTAAAGGGATCTATAACAACCTGGCTTGTTCTGTTTTCCTAACAGGAGGTACATTGGTGTTGTAGGGCTTGGTGTAATATTTGCTATGTTGCATTTTCTTGGGTAGGATTATCAGTTTTTTAAGTGCTGGCAATCAGTGCAGTTTTAGTATGGGAGGTTTACTGTACTGTAATTATAATTCAATTTACTCATAGCTTTGTGAGGGTCAACCCCTTCACCCAACATACATTATAAATTGCCTAATGTGATATGGGTTTCATGTGTCATCTTTAGGTTTTTTTGCATGGTTTTCTTATTGGCATCACAGCAGTGCATGTAAATATGTGATATTTTTACCTTAAAAAACTGTACTTTGTCCTCTTCCATGTAAAATCTGTTATTATAAATTCATAATTTTTTAATTATGTGTGTGTGCCTGTGGTGAGAGAGGGGGTGGGGAGTGCAAGGTTTGCATAGAGCACCTGGCTGGACTGGCTCCATTTGGAAAAGCAGGATTCTTCTATCCGAAGCTGTTATACATTGGGTCAGTGGCTCTCCCTAATCTCGGCCAGGGCTTAATTTTTCTTTTTTAAAGCCCTGGAGGAACTGTATGGATCACTTCTAGTCCCCTCTCCGCTGGAGTAAGTAGGCAAAAGAGCCTGGGGAACCATAAGAGCAGCAGACTCTGTGTAACACATAGGCAATGGGTATGCTCAGAAATAGTGGTTTTAGTGGGACATGGAGATGTGGAAACAAGCTTCAGTCAAAGAAAGGGATAGGGTGAGCCAGGAGAAAGTGCCTGTGCAGAGTTGGGGAAGCTTTTGTCTGAAGTGGCTGGGCTGAACTCTGAGAAGGGAGGCCTTACTGTAGAACCAGTGAGCCTGGAGAATGGGGTTGCTGAGAAAGGTGGGAATGGGAAAGAGAGGGGACCGCTACAGGCTGATGAAGGGTTGGCAGCAAGCAAAATCTTTACATAACAGGCAGTGCTGGAGAGGGGGACACTGACTCTTTGAGCACTTGAGCAGCAGCACAACAGTTGAATGTGCATGTCACTCTGAGAGAGAGTGTGTGACAGAGAGACCCCCCTCCCCCTACACACACATTATTTCTGCGAGTGTGTGTAGGTGGGGATTTTTCTCTCTGACACAAAGTGTGTGTGTGTGTGTCTTTCTGATACATGACACACACATACATGTGCACACACACTCTGAGACACAAAGTCACACCCATACATTGAGAGCAAGAGTGTGTGTGTGTGTGTGTGTGTGTGTGTGTGTCTTTGGGTTAGAGGATACACACACTCAGATATAAAATGGGTGTTTGTTTCTGAGAGTTTGTGTGTGTATGTGTATGACACTAGATGGCAGTGTGACTGCCTCATTAGTTGGCAACTAATTCAAGAGCTGATTGATTGGCAAGAGACTTTAACACCAGTCCAGTAATCGAGAAGATATTTTATATGTACAGATCCCCTGGTCTCCATTAGGTGGCCCTAGATCCCTGTCCATTTGGTTAGACAGCTAGAAGGGAGATACCATCTTGATAGCACCTCCCCCAGAGGATGGATGAGGAGGTTGAATCCCAGTCTAGTAGGGAGGCTAGGAGTGCAGAGAGTTTAATTTAGCTTTTGGAGAGTGAGGAGCTTTCGTCTCCTTTGTTTTGAATGAGGGCCTTGCTGGCCTAACTCATGTATTAGGAGGAAGATTCCACACAGTGCATCTCTGGCATATGAGAATCAGTCCTCGGTGTTGTTGAAGGGGCTTTTACTAGCAGTAAAAGATTTTTGGGTTTTTGACTGAGGTGAGACCCTGGTCCAGTCTGGTGAGGGAGATGCGGAGGCTGGATCTTAGAAGATCTGAGTGCCTTTCCCAGTCAGTGAAGGATCTGCAGTGAATCATCACCTTAGAGGAAGTTTGGATTTGGAAGTTTTTTTTTTTCCTTTTTGACAGTGAGGAAGTTTTACCACCCTTCCTAACAAAGATGCCAGGTGTTTGAGCATCCATGCTTTTCCAACATCACATCTTTGCTCAAGGGAGGTTACATCAAGAGGAGACCGGAGTACAAAGCTCATAGAGGAAAGACAAGATTTTTTTTTGAGACCCACATCTAGATCTCCACCCTTTGGGACACAGGACACAGGCTGGGGCTGTGAAGGGCTGGACTCTCATGGACCTCAGGTACCATTTTTTGGGGACTAAGGGGATTCCCCTCACAGCTAGCTCTTGCCCATTCACATCAGGAGGGGTAAGCATTGTCCCAGAATTTAGTACCAGGGACACATACACAGAAGAAAGAAGGAAAAGTCCAAATTGTAAATGCCCAGTGTGAGTACAACTTGTAACTTGGAAAACAGTTAATTACTTGACTTTTGAAGAAATCATAGTAAAGTTAATTTGAACTCCCAAACTGTCTTGCCTGTTCCCTGCAGCACCATCACAGTAAGAGGTCATAGTATAACACATAAAGGAAGGGATTCCATTAAACCACCTGGGTTTCTCCCCAGTAGAAAAGAACACACCCCTTGGGATAAGACTGGGGAAAGTGAACCTTAGAGATTGCCCCAAGATATATATTCTTTTATGGCCCGTTAGAATGCAGTATATCCAACAAAAAAGGGTTACATATACCGGTATGTATATCTGAGAGATATAACCAAAATTGTGGGGGTCCCACCCATTTGCAAAGGTGTAACAGTGACTGCAACTCTGTTTGCTCATCCCCGGTCTAGGGTATGCTGTCCTACTTAGTTATTTAGGAGAAATGTGAAATTTATGTTGGAGATTTTTTTTTACTCAATTTTGCCAGGCACCAGGCACCTCAAAAGTCAGTTTGGCTTGATTTTGAGAGCTGTCAAAGAATATGCTGCAGGGAAAGTGTGCAAGAGAGTCAGTCAGGTGTCTTGGGGACTGATTTTGAAAAAAATCCCCCCCAGGCTGAGATTTCCCTGCAATCTGCCCCTGTACAGCACACGTAGCAAGAGGCAGCCCCTGCACTTTAGGTCCTGGAGGTTTTATCCTTATTCAGATAATCCACATCCCCTGGTTGTTGGGACCTAGTGTGCCCCCAGCCTGCAAGGATAATACCAGAAGAGGGGCTTTACATTAAGACGGACTCATGGAATTAGCTGATGCACCCTGCCCACCAGCAGTTTGTGGGCTGTTATGGGGTTATTTTCAAAGGCATTTCTCTGTGTAAAAGAACATTTTACGCTTTCAGACGTGGCCTTTTATAAAAGCTGCCCACTCAATATGCTGGTAAAGTGATGCGCCTGTATCATGTTTGTGCATACATTTACCTAGTCTAACTGGAGGAATTCCTGAACGTGGACTTGGGGAGGGGTTTGGATTTACGTGCATACTGTATAAAATTCGGCAGTGTATGTGTAGCTGTTAAGGAAACATTTGTGCACACCAAGTAGCAAGTATAACTTGTGAGGGCTAGTTTTGGTGAATGACTTTCAAAGCAGATTTATGTGTAAGTTCACTCTGAAAACTGGTGCAACGTTTGCCTGTTTTTGTCCACTTCCTCATGTGGGCTGTTTGAAAATGATCCTCCTTATTTATGACATCCAGACTGCATGAGTAGCCTCGGGTAACATAGTAAATGATGGCAGATAAAGATCAAAATGGCCCATCCAGTCTGCTCAGCAAAGTGTTAGGGTTGTAATTGCTGCTCCATGCAGACAAAAAAAAAAAAGTTACTACAGATTACCTCAGTGTTTCATGTCCATCCTCTTGCTCATTGAGATCCTCTGGGTTTAACCCACATCCTTTAGATTTCCATTGCCATTTTTCTATTCACCACCTCCTCCGGCAGGGCCATGCCAGGCATCCGTTACTCTTTCTGTGAAAAAAGTATTCCCTGGGCACAAGTCGCAGGCAGTCCTCCAAGGTGCGTGTCAGGAACCTCAACACAGTGCAAGTCTGAGGAGCTCTTACTTAGGAGCCCGGGGGGCTGTTCCCTAACTCAGTGTTTATCTAACACATACGCCAGGCGCTAGCAGCTCACTGAAGCATTTTTGTGCCAAAATGCTGGAATCAAGCTAGTAATCATCATATCTCCCGGTCACATTAAACTATAAAAAGCCATCCTGGCAGATAATCCTGAAACCATGCTGTGATAGTACCTGCCATTGTTCAGGGGCACCTAAGGAGCAGAGATGGTAGAGGGATATCTCCATTTTTCATATGTTCTGAGATGCCATGCTGATATCAGCTTTGCAGCATTCTGATTTTTTGTTGTGAGGACTGGACTTTGAAGATGCAGTTTTCACCTCATCAATCTATCAAGTGAGGAAAGAAGGTGATTTTTGTTTCTTTCCGCTAGTTACAAGTTTGATGCCCTTGAAGTCTAGGAAGGTTTATGATGGAGTTTTGTGTGTGTGGGTGGGTGAGTGGGTGGCTGTGGGTGGGGGACTACATTATCCTTGGAATGCAGCTGATCTGAGAGGCAGGCTTATTGTTTACACTGCTCAAAAAAGTGGTTAGGATTAATTTACCAGGAGAGAAATTTTGAAGAGGACCCTTGGCTCTCTCTTCCTTCAGGTTGTTCCCCCTGGGAGCATCACAGGACAGCACCAGGGCTTTCGGAGGCACTGGGATGTGCGTGTTTGTATTTTATCAAGTCCGCCCAGAGTACTGGAGAGGGCTGGGGCAACTGAGAGCTAACGGTTCAATATCAGCATATTGTCTGGAGCTGGAGACATGCCAGTCCCTTCATGGAGTGTCTAAACACTCAGCTCTGATGGAATATTGATCCCAGCGCTGTCACTTTCAATGAGATTTCAGAATGAGTGTCAATGAAACAAGCCTGTATTTAGTTTATAGCATACTTTTCTGCCCCTTAATTTCTGTTCACATCAAACTATGTCCATCAGACCTTTGCTTACTGTTTTTTTTTTGTTATTAGAGAATGAGCTTGTTTATTGTACATTGACAGATGATAGTAATACAAGATATATACTGCCAGGTAGGTTATTATCCTAGGCAAGCATTCGACAAACTAGCGATCAACAAAATCACAATTCTTTTCCCCATCCGTACATCCCTGGGAAATTCAGTTCTCTTACTCTACAAGTAAGTGGATACCGGCCTGTTGAACAGGGTCTGGCTTCTTCTCTGAGTAGCTGCTGTGCAGAGGAGGCAGAGTTCATCTCACTGCACTCCAGGACACTAGGCCACCGGACAACTGCTAGCCAGGAGGAACACTCCCAGCTCCTACCTCTAAGCATTCTTAGATTTTTAAACCAGCTTTTCTTGCTACAAAATCTCAAACTACAATCCCAGAGAGGCTTTGTAATGAGACTCTGTCCCTGCTGTCTCTGAGCTGCTCGCAGCTCTCTGTCTCCAAGTGTTTATTGTCTTACTTCTTTTTTCGTGTGTTTGCATGGCCATCATTATATGGGTTTTGAAGTTGGTGGTAGTGAAGAGAGTGGAAGAAACAAGTGACATGACTCAGATGGTTGGAGAAATCCCATAATGCATTGGGATAAAAGACCAATAATCAGGACAAAGTCTCCCTCTAGGAGTTAAGTGACTCGAGGATCTCATTCTTTGCTGGAGAGCTCTTCATCAAACACAGGTAAGGAATCTCTTGTGCAGAAAAAGTTAAACACATTTCACCTACCTGTCTTGCTAATTTCAGGGGTCCAGTTATGCTCCATGTCTAAGAGAGGATGAGACTAAGCAGAGAAAGGGAAGCAAGAACCCAATGCTTACACTCAAGATAAACCAAGCTGAAAAAAGGGCCAAAAATAGTACCATCAAGCCTGCCAACAATATCCTAAATACAGTATCATAAATTATGCAATTTGTGAATGAACAGAAACACCACAGAATAAGTGTGCAGCGTTCTGACATCTAATTCACTAATTATAATCATTTACCAAAAAGTCTTATTTATGGATTATTCTATCTCTGCTATGCATTTCCTTTGCACAGCTTATAGAGATAGCTGAACTTGGTCCTCACTCACAGACAAAGAGGGCCACCTTCTTCAACTCCAAACTTTATTAACAGTGAAAACAATGAACAGAGTCTTACTACGAATAAACAGAAGATAACAGCAACCAGTGTAGTTTGGGCACAGAAATAAGGACAGGTAAAATGAAAATAATTATGCAGGGTTGGTCAGTTTAGCTACTGAATCACACAGGCCTGACCAGTACTACTACTGACCAGAGATGAGAGAGAATCATGAGGCAAGAAAAACTCCCTAGCACCTCTGCTTCAGTCAGAGCTAACTCTTTAGAGTCAGCTGCACTGAATACAGAAGCTGTGAACAAACATGCAGGCTGATTACCAGTTGGCAGTACAATAGCAAGCACAGGAACTATGCAGAGTAAAGCATGAATAACTGCAGTAATAACAGAAACAGATATACTTCTATGGAAACAGGACATTGTGAAAGTAGGACAACTGTCAATAGACAGGAAAGCATCTGTGGAGAGAGGACATGGGTGTGGCGATCCCTTGGGATCACCACTATATGTCCCTAGTTCTCAAACTCTGAGGTAGAATTAAGAGTTAGGCAGAAGAGGGAGGAGTGCACCATTTTCAGAATAGCATCTCTACACAGGCTGCTGGAGTGGTCAACTCCCCTGCCTGTATAACAGTAAGTTGCTTTTTCGATCAGTGTGGCAGAATAGACTTGGTTTAGAGATAAGAGGAAGAATGAGCTTTTTCTGTTTGCAGTTTGGCCTTCTCCCAGGACCAAGCCTTACAGTCTGTAGTCCAGGAAAGTTGAGAGGCTTTACCCTCTCCAAAACACATCATATCTGGTGGAGTCGCTTCAAGTATTGAGTTCCTGAGAATACTGCTGTGCTTTGGAGTTTTTTTGCATGACCCCTGGTTCTTGGCCTGGGAAGGGATTACAGGAAATGCCCTTTCTGGGATGGGCAGGATAGGGAAAACATTGCCCATACCATCTCACATTCCGTGGAGACATACTGTAAGAGAATTCCAGATTTTGGGCATTTGAGTGAAGAATTTGTTTTGAGGATCTGAGAGGAAGATTTTTGCTGCTACCCTTCCTGCTCAAGAGTGAGGAAAATTAGAAGAGCTGATTGTTCCCTGCTGCCTGGTCCTTTCACCCAAAAGATCCTGTGTGTATTCTGGAGAAAGAGAACTTGAGTAAGACATTTTTGAACAATTTGGGAGATTCTCATTCAGAGTCTTCACCCTGGGGAGAAGAGTTACAACTGAGAGTTGTGCAATGTTTGAGATCTTGTTTTGTCTGGTACTTTTTTGGAAGGGGATTTCTGCCCAAAACTAGGATACCCCTGACCATCTGGGACATCTTGCTTTTCAAAGCCCTAGAGGGTAAGATTTTCCCAGGTCAATCTGCTGAGGGATATTTGCAAATATAAAGAAAGCTGGAGGACTGTGAAAATAATCTGTTGTGCCAAGAACTAATGTGTATAGTGCCACAATTTGCTATTGATGAATCACGCAGTAAAGTTTGTTTGGACACCCAACATGAGTGTCCAGAGTATTTTGTTGACACTCACATCCCGCCCACTTATAGTGAAAGGATAACTCTCTATTTATTTATTTATTTATTTAAGGTTTTTTAAATACCAACATTCAAGACAGAAGTCCCATCATGCTGGTTCACAAAGAACAGGGGTGTAAATATAATAAACATTACAATTTGAACTATCTCTATCTCTAGGAGATAGAGAGAGTCACCCCCACACCTTGGGTCTTGGAAGTGTTACTTTCATCGGCCACAGAGCCCCACGGCTGGCCCCACATACCTTCCGCCGCAAAGTGTTGGCAGCGGGCCCTGGCTCTCTGGCGGTGGTGGGGAGCTGCTGCCGACGCAGGCCATTCCTTCCCGGGACCACCGAGTCTCCCCTCCGTCTTCGGCGGCCAGGACGCTGCCAACTGCCGCCCCGGCACAGGCCTCGCCTATGTGTGCGCATACCTCCTCCCGGGATTTAAAGGGCCAGTGGCGGGAAAATGCTGCCGGCTCCTCCGGATGACATCATCAAGTCCAGCCTATTTAAGGCTGCATCAGGCTCCCAGCAGGCGGCTTGGTAACATGTGTCCTCGCTGTCTTCTCCAGCGTGCTCGTTTGGCATTCCTGATCCTGCCTTCCAGATCCTGTTCCAGATTCCTCTTCCCTCAGATGGACCTTGGCTCTTGACCCGGTTTGCTTCTTGACCTCGTCTTCTGCCACCTGCCTCTGACCTCTGGACCAGACCTGACCTCATCTTCTGCCGCCTGCCTCTGACCCCTGGACTGGACCTCACCGCGCCTTCTGTTTGCCTCGGACCTTTGGTCCCTCGTGACCCTCTGCCTCATCTGGCTGTGCCTTCTGGATCGTCCACGCAGAGGCCCACCTAAGACCTGCCAGCCCCAAGGGCTCAACCTGCAGGGAACGAGGGCTGGTAGTGGCAAAGCTCCTGCTGGCCTCTGCTTCCCATCCAGCCTCGCCTCCCGACGGTGGGGACCTGTGGGGATTTCCCTCACAGGTAGCTCCAACACCATCTCGGGCCAAAGGTCCACATTTCATAACAAGAAGAGTATTCTTCAACCCTGACAGAAAGAACCTGACGTCCTGGAGTTGTGGGACAGAGAGAGGAGTTGGCGTCGGGACCCCATGTGTCCTCTGCCTTCTAGAGTCTAGATGGAGATTGTTCATATGCAATAAAACACAGTTCCAAAACAATCCCCATAAATAAGACTTTTTGGTAAATGATTATAATTAGTGTATTAGATGTCATAACTGTGCTCGCTGAGGCTGTGGCAATTATGTTCTGCCTCTGCAGTGTGTGAATATATTTATTCTGCTGCCTGCCACTCTGTGTTATCTTATGATAATTGCACAGTGTACATTCTCTACATGTTGTGTATCTCTCTTTTTTCCTATTGGATATTGTAAAAATGTTGCTGAACCCTTATTTGGATATGTTCTAGTTAGCCCTCTATCTCTGCTTGTCTGCTCTCTCTTCTTCTTATTATTATTGTTCCCTTGACTCAAAGCAATATGGGACTGTCTAACGTCCTGCTGAGCATTCAATTAGAAACAGGCTCTTGCAAGCTAACAACCACCCTTCTTCCTCTTCAAGCTCCTAGAAAGCATCCTCCTTTCACCACACATTCTCACTATTTCTCTTAAGCTGCTAGTGTGCATTATGTACTAGTAGCCACAATTTCTACTTTGGCTGCAGTCTTCTGATCGCTGAGTCCAGAAACCCATAACAACTACCAGGTTGCTCTCTATACAGCTATTCTTCTTGCTTTGCAAGTCACTGTGAGTGCTGAATTTTCTTCATGCTAATACATATTGTTTAGCATTTAAGAATTGAGTTCTCTGATATTTGGAAGTTGAGAAGACAAGGTTTAGCTGACTGTCTAGGAATTCAAACTAGAGAGCGAACTCTGAGGACAGTACAAATTGTTTCAGTTCATTGACAAATTGCACAATTTATGATACAATATTGTTGGCAGGCTTGATGGTATTTTTGATATGAAAGGCTGAACCAGTCCTGGGATTTTTTTTGAGAAACTGAAACTACAGATGTGACTGGATAAAATCAGGACTGGCTTAGCAGGGTTTGGGCATGTCACAGTATGGTTTTAGCATGTTTCACCCACAGGAGCACACTTCAGCTTGAACCAGTGTTGGAACTGATAAAAAAAAAAGAGCCTTGGGAAACACATTATACTTTACCTGCTCGTGCAACCATCCCCCCAGCCTGCATCATGAACTGGCTGAATTTTGTGACGTAGATGTTTGTAAAGGATTCTATTTAGTTTTCCAATGTTTTCTCACTTGACGAGTGACGGTATGAAACCCGTCCATGGGGGAAGGGAGTCGCACTATGTCAAGGCCATGAATCCCGGAGGAAAGTCTCAGTGTTTGAAAAGGAAACAGCTTATACTAGTACCATCCTGTGCATTGTATCATTTTTGTCTATTTTGTAACCCTTTCCGGGTTCTTTTGTAAAAGACAGGTAAAAGAAATACAGAGATGCCAAGTCACCCTGATCCAAGAGGGAGACTTTTTGGCCAGTCCTGGTTTTGCACTTGCAACCTAAAGTAGTGTGGTGTCTATAGTCCCTTACTCCTATCCATTGAATTCAGCACTGCAGGTCCCATAATGCATCAGGATGGAATTGTCAGAAATCCAGGACTCACAGCCGCTTACCTAAAGCGGCTCTGCCCCGCTCCCACGGCAGCAGCAGCAGCAACCTAGAAGAAATTCAGAGCAGGCAGCTTGCGGCCTTACGCTCAAGGCTCTGCCTCCTCCTCCCACGTGGGCTTCCTGTGGCCTCGATGAAAGCATGGTAACCGCAGCAACGCTCTGGCACCTATCATATAATTTGGCGCCAGAGGGAGTTGCCTATACCTAAATCCAAGGACTGATCTAAAATCTCCCTCTTAGGGAGCTCTGTAACTAATGAATGAAATTAAATCCTGTATCTCTGGTACATTTCTTGATTTGTTTCAGTTTATACTTTGAAGTCCCAGTATTTCTACCACATTTCATTGATGTTTTTCAGCCTGAAACACTTGTGAAGAATCAGCCTGGAAGAAATCTGCTTCCTGGTATGTTTTTAAACTCCGGAGTTTGGTTTTTCCTTCTAATCTAATCTATTTATTTACATCCCAGGACCAATCAGCTAAATAAATATCTCGGAAAGTCAGGGACCCTGGAGGGAAACTGGAAGCTGAGCCCGCTGCCTCAGTCTGACAGCAGGTTGGTCCCTGCACACTTTCTGTCTGATAAAAAAAGCAAAGCAATTTTCAGCAAGCTGTCTGCCTAGGAATAAACTGTAGTTTTCTCAACATGAAATATCCCTTTAATAAAATGTCAGATCTCTTTTGAAACTAAAGACTTATAAGTATCTGAAGAAAGGGCTGGTCACCTTTAGCAGTTTATATGTGTGACGGGGCTATGTCAGTCACTAACATTATCCCTATGTGATTTTTCTAACTAGGGGCAGTAGGAGTATTTTGATTCCTCCCATTGTTATAACCCCACCTTTTTGGACGATAGGCTTTTTAGGGTATAATGACTTATGAGGCATGCCCAGTGCTTCAGTGGGTTAGAGCAGTGGTGGACAAACTACAGCCCATGGGCCAAATCTGGCCCCTAAAGGTTTTTATTCCGGCAAGCGTAGCACTTGGACACTCTTCATTATGTGAGTCTCGCCGAGGCTCTGACTTGCCTGCCCGAGTGTTTGACATCATCATGAAAGGCCAAGTTATCACCCATGATGATGCTTATTGCTTGAGCAGGCAGATCAGAGCACTGGTGCAGTTTAATGACGCGTTGGTGGGGTTCCCACCTCCCGCCTGCAAGGAGAGGCCTTATGCGCTGGTGTGCTGGTGGGGGTCCCAGTGAGGAGACCCCATTTGTCAGCATGCTAGCTGGGCTCCCGCCCTCCGCCAGCAAGGAGAAGTCCATTGCATGAGTGTGCTGGCAGGGTTCCCATCCCCGCCAGCGAGGAGAGAACCAGTTCATCGACACATTGGCAGGGATCCCACCCCTGCCAGTGAAGAGACTGCATTCATCGGCATGCTGGTGGTTTCCCCTCCCCCCTCCCCACCAGTGAGGAGAGGCCACAGCATGCTGGTGGGATTCCCACCCCTGCCAGCAAGGAGAGGCCCTGTTCTGCTGTGAGGTAGAATGGTGAATAATATGGGAGTAAGAGAAGGGACAGAGAGGGAAGGAAGTGAAAGTGGTGAGGATGGTCAGTGACTGAAATTGAAGGGACATGAGTGAGTGGGAATGAGAGGGTGAGTGACTGAGAGGGAGGTGGTGAGTGTCAGGAAAGAGAATAAGTGAACAGGTGGGTGGTTGGGAGAGAGAAGCGACTAAGTGGGAAGGGGTGGGAATGAGAAACAGAAGAGGGTGAGTGGGAGTGAGGGTTGAGTGGCTGAGATGGAAAGGCTGAAATGGGAGGGAAATGAATGGCGTGACTGGGAGGGAGGGAGTTACTGAAGGGTGAGTGAGAATAAGGGGTGAGTGACTGAGAGGAAAGGGTGAGAATGAAGCAAGGGAAAAGAGTAAGTGGAAGTGACAGAGTAAGGGAAGGTAAGGGGATTGAGTGGGAGGGTGAGTGATAGAGGGAAGAGGGTGAGAAGGTTGAGTGACTGAAAGGGAAGGAGGGTGAATGAGAGGGGAGGAGATGAAAAGGTGAGTGAGAGGGAAGCGGGAGGGAGGAAGTAGAAAAGGAGAGTGAGCCGAAAAGAGAGTAGAAGGGTGCATGAGAGTGTGTGTATGCGAATGAGGATGTGTGTATATGAGAGAGAAAGGAGGATGTTTGTCTGTTCCATCCTCTCCTTCCCCCTACTAATCCAAGTGTACAATCTCAGGTGACTGGAAATGAAAAGTTTCTGGGTTTGGAGAGGGGGGTGGGATTTTTTTTATCATTATTAATTTTACTTATGGAGTATTTGATATGTCTGCTCTTTTGAAATATTTGATTGACATGTTTAAATTTAAAAAAATTTTTTAATCCTTATTCTTCTTAATTATTAGATGTTGTTCTATTTGTCATCTGTTTTGAAATATGCTTTGTATTAGTATGGTTTCCTCACTGTTATGATTGATTTATATTTATTGATTTTGTTTTATGAGGAATGGTGATATTTCTGCTTTTGCATTTTTGCACTTCATACGAGTTTGGCTTTTAGTGGTTCCCAGTCCAGTTTTTTGTCTAAACCTTATTATTTATACTTTGTGGCCTGCATTTGTGACTAAGGTGAGGTAGTCTGCTAACTGGGAAAACGCCTTGTACCTGTTGGGTTGAAAGTTTTTCTGATTTTGGTAGAGGCTGGGATCCATGATTGAAGGGGCTCCTTGGGTGATAAAAATGATGGTGCTTAAGCCTGCTGGATACTGAAATGCCTGCACTAAGTGGTGGAGATATGATTGTTATATCGAGGAGCTCCAAGGGGATTCTGCCCTGCTTCGTCCCTTCTCACCCTCTGGCCTGTTGTGTTCCACGGCCGTGGAAGGCCATGACCGCGGTCCCCTAGCATGCACGCGACAGCAACCCGCCGCGGGAACTCCAGGAGAAGCCCTGGATCCGATACCCTTCACTCCACATCCTTCACCGTCCCTGATCCTCCCTCGCGGCGTCCAGCGGCGTTTCCTCCGCGGAGGAAATCCAAGATGGCCACCACCATCCTTAGGCGCGAGGCTGCGCCTCCTTGTCAGATTTAAAGGGACCTGATCCCTTTAACTACACTCACCTGTTTCCTATGAGTCAGAGCAGAGGAAGTATAAAAAGAGACTTCCTCTGCTCATTCCTTGACTTGGCAACGTCCTTCGTTCGTCAGGTCTGCTTGCTTCGGTGAGTCTTCCTGTGCTTTGGATCCTCATTCCTGGTTCCTGTCCTGTCTTGTCTTGGTGTTCCTGGTTCCTGACTTCGGATTGGCAAGCGGTGATTCCTGGTGTGTGACTTCAGACTGGCAAGTGGCGATCCCTCAGTATACGACCTCGGACTGGTAGTGGCGACCCTCTGGCACGTGACCTCAGACTTTTTCTGGACCATCGTCTCCAAGGGCCCACCTCGGTCCCAGTGGCCCGGGTCCCTACGGGTTCCTCCCAGGGGGACCGCGGGCTTCCAGGGGTGAAGCTCCAGTCAGCCCTTGCATCGAACGCCCGACTCCTTGACCTCTCAAAGGTCCACCTAAGTCCCAGCGGCCTGGGTCCCTACGGGCTCCTCCTGGGGGGACTGCGGGCTTCCAGTGGTGAAGACACAGTTCCTTTCCTCAACGTCATGACTCTTCATCTGCCTCCACAGACGCTCCAGTCTCCAGTACCGAGGGTCAGCTGGTCACGTCTTCTGTTCCTGCCTTGCCACCCAACGGGAGAACCTACAGATCTTCCTCCTAAGGTATACCATCCTCCTGTCTGCCCAAGGGTTCACAAGCCTGAGCATAACATGGCCCTTGTTGTAATCGATAACTTGTGATGTGTCCCCAGCACAAAATAGTTTGCCCACCCCTTGGTTAGAGGTTGATAAGCAAGAGTGAGGAGCTGAAACCCTCCCTGTTTCAAGAGAGAATTGGAGAGTTAGAAATTTCCACAAGATCTCAAGGCAAGGTGGTTGGAGAGCTGGAGATTCCCCCTGCATCTTACAGAAGGCAATTCAAACATTTGACAAAGAGATTTTGAGGAAAAGATTTTTGAGAAGACTTTTTTGGATTTTGATTGACCAGTGCCTGAGGGAAGGTATCCGAAAGGGCTGGGACAATAATTTTTTGACCCATTAGACCAGTTAACAGATTGGGTGAAGAGAAGGATGTACGCTTTTGAGCCAATAATTCAAGAGACTTGTATTTTTTGAGAGTTTGAATTACAGTTTAAGAGTGACTTTTTAACCCAGTTTGGATATTTTGCTTGGGGATACATTTTTCCAGCCCGGTCTATGCCAGAACTGGAACTAGAATCTAGTTATCCCACTCTCACTGGTGAGGATATTTTAAATCTGCATGAAGGTGCACGGATAGGAAGGGAAGTGAACAGAACAGAGAAACCATTTGCTTTTTATTGATAATTGGCTGTATGCTGATTTTTATTTTTGCAACCTGACTTGGATCTTCTTCTTTAAGTTACAGTAAAGACTATCTTTTTATTTGAACACCAACTAAGTACTACAGTGTTTTCTTTGAGTGTTCTCTGTGTGGACTTTCTAGGGGATAGATGGATCCTTTTGTGATTCCTGGCTGCTCCCTGTTTTGCTAAATTTTGGCTTCCCTGCTGTTATTCTTCACTATCTGGCACCTTCTGGAAACATTTGATCTAAAGTGTGAAGTGGTCACTGAGATTGTGATCAACAGCACCAGGGACCCCGTCCAGACCTAAATCCGGACCCATAGCACCCTTAGTCTAGAATAAAGCACCGAAAAGGGGGACGCGCTACATATGCATTTCAGCTTGACCTAGTGGAAGGTCTCCGATAGCTAAGCAACTGATCCCATCTTGTGGCTGTGACAGGTTTCCTTTACCCGAATGACTGAATCCAGTCTTGTGATGCAGCAGGTCTCCTCCTTCCAACCTGAGCGATTAATTCTAGCCTGGGGGCTGCAGCAAGTATCCATTATCCAAGTGACTGATGGCGGCTGCGGCAGATCTCCTTTACCTGAGCAACTGATTCCAGCCTGGAGGCTGCAGCAAGGAGAAATTACTACTTACCTGATCATTTCTTTTTCTTTAATACAGACAGGTGAATCCAGACCCAATGGGTTATGCATGGGTTATGGAGATGGAGCATGGGTTATGGAGATGGAGCAAAACTGACATCACAGTATATATACTCCTGCAGTGACATCAGCCCGTCATTATTCTCTGCAAAAGCCAACTGTGGACAAACTAACAAAACTTGATTATTAACAGATAACCATACCAGCACTCAGCCAACAGGAAAAACAGTGATCTCAGACAAAGAGTGTAATAATACTAGTCTAGGGACTGGATTGACACTTACCTGTACTCTTTGGAACAACCACACAGCCATGCAGGAGGACCATAGCAAACCATATGGCAGCCAAGGGTGGAAAGGTGGATTCACCTGTCTATACTAAAGAAAAGGAAATTTTCAGTTAAGAAGTAATTTCTTCTTTCTTAGCATTCAGACAGATGGATCCAGAACCAAAGCTACTCCTGAACAAGGCAGGAGGCTGTCCACAGTCCAGTCAAAACCACATGTACAAAGGCTGCATCCTCCTGGGGCTGCACATCCAGGTGATAATGCCTGGAAAAGGTGTGTAAGGAGGATCATGTCGCAGCTCAGCAAATGTTGTGGGGAGACAATAATCTAATCTCAGCCCATGACACTGACTGAGCTCTAGTGGAATGAGCCTTAACCTGAGTAGGCAATGGCTTTTCAGCATCCACATATGTGGCCGTGACTACCTCCTTAATCCAGTGAGCTATTGTAGCCTGCGAAGCTGGTTCATCCTGCTTCCTTCCACCATGAAGGATAAACAGGCGATCCATCGTTCAGAAAGGTTTAGAAACCTCCAGATACCTCATGACAAGTCTCTTGACATCCAAGGGATGCAGGAGGCGATACTCCTCTGCTTCCCTGACTAGGGGTGTGCATTTGTTTTCGACATATTGGCAATCCGCAATGTATATGTCCCTATTCGTTGTATTCGTGGGGTCACGAAACGTATGGCAAACCCCCATGAATACAACGTATCTAACGAATAAAACTCCCACCTTTCTGACCCCCCCCCAAGGCTTACCAAAAGTCCCTGATGGTCCAGCGGGGGTCCTGGAGCAATCTCCTGCACTCAGGCTGTCGGCTGCCAGTATTCAAAATGGCGCCGATAGCCTTTGCCCTCACTGTCACAGGGGCTATCGGTGCCATTGGTCAGCCCCTGTCACATGGTAGGACCAATGGACGGCTGGTGCCATCTTGTGCTCCTACCATGTGATAGGGGCCGACCAATGGCACCGGTAGTCCCTGTGACATAGTAAGGGCAAAAGCTATCGGCGCCATTTTGAATACCGGCAGCCGACAGCCCAAGTGCAGGAGATTGCTCCAGAACCCCCGCTGGAACACCAGGGACTTTTGGCAAGTTTGGGTGGGGGGACTCATGACCCCCTTTGCCCTTACTATGTCACAGGGGCCGACCAATGGCACCGGTAGCCCCTATGACATAGTAAGGGAAAAGGCTATCGGCGCCATTTTGAATACTGGCAGCCGATGGCCCAAGTGCAGGATATGGCTCCAGGACCCCTGCTGGACCATCAGGGACTTTTGGTAAGCCTTGGGGGGGTCAGGAAGGTGGGAGTTTTATTCGTTAGATACGTTGTATTCGTGGGGGATCCAAGGATATCACCTCAGGAATTCTCAACTGAGGGAGGGACCATAAGGTATCACCAAAGGAGAGTGGAGCGAATTAAATTTCCTTGTTCTTTTCTCCTTCTAAAACTTAAAGCAATCCTGCGTAGGGAGATGCACATTCACCATCTGCTGGAGACGGAGAATACTGGCAGGCTGATGTCAACTTTGCTCTGTCTCCATCTGCTGGTAGAGGTGCATAACCCATTGGTTCTGGATTCACTTATCTGAATGCTAAGAAAGTGTTCTTTTTACCCATGCAACTGATTGTAGTTTGGTTGCTGCAGCAGGTCTCCTTTATCTGAGTAACTGATTCCAGCCTGGTAATGCAGCAGTCCTTCATGGAACAATTGTTTGTGAAAAGACAAGATGCATGTGAGACCTTGATGAAGGCTCAGCTTGAGGAGGGCGAGGTCATGCTTCCTATTCTCCCAGGCCTGGCTTCACCGCATGCTGCGGGTGCCCTGAATCTAATCACTGGAAAGCGTCCGCTGTCTTTTGATGAAATATTCATGTTGTCTTACAGCTGTAAATGCGAGTAGTTACAGACTCGAGCATTCCAAGACCTTTAGTAATAAAGCAGAGCTGACTGCTTGCACACTGCTCTCAATTATTAATGTCTTTCTGAAGTGCTGTGCTTTTCCAAAGTTCCTCATGTACTCTGATAGAAGAAAAATAACAACTTTTGGCCACACAAATGTAACCAAGAGCCATTCTTTGGTTGTTAGTATGCCCTGGGAATGCTATCTAGATAAGGTTAGTGGATAGGGGGAGGACCCATTCAAATTCCAGTCCCTCCGTTTCAGGGGCCTTGGAATGGCCATCCTCCTAGGAAGCTTTATAACAGCTCTATACTGAGAGGCTGGAGGCAGTCGTGTATAATTTTTGGAGTGCTAGGAGGTAGTGAGGAACTTACCTTTCTTGTGCTTTTCAGGCCTCATCAGAGAGAACAGGCTAACTCAGCCTGGGATTCCTGACCAGGGATGGGAGGGTGGTCCTGCCAGTCCACTCCCTAGCTGGTTTAGATTCCCCTCAAGGTTGTTTTCGCTATTTTAAGATTTTTTTTGTGGTAGAAGCCTCATAGGATACCTGGACCTTTTTGGATTCAGGGCACGGGGAACCCTGTGTCTGGGTTGCCCAGGGATAGGGAAGACCTGCCTCAGAGGTGGAGGTGATCCATTGTGGGGAGTAACTCTGGTGTTATTTTCTGTTAAGGGAAGAAGACTATTAAGTTAGACATCCAGGAGGAAGATTTTTGGCTGCCCCTTCCTACTTGCAATGGAACAGGATAAGAAAACCTGCATCCAGGGATTCCTCCCCTAAGGGATCCAGAGGAGAGTCAGAGACTGAGATAAATAATACAAAGAAAGGAAAAAACTGCTAACAATGAGTACAATAAGGGGCGTGGGATAAACACTGTGGATCCATCAGGTCTAGAGGAAGTGTATAAAGAGGAGGCAGCAAAACACTGCACGGAGCTGCAGTAGCCACAGAGGCATTCACGGAGCGGGATGCCAGTGGCCAGTGGCTGGTGTTCCACCTTCACGGAGCGGAAGGATGGAGGCCTGCCATCTCCATATTTAAAAAAAAAAACAAAAAACAGAGGTGGGCAAGAGTATGTAAAATTAACGAAGAGTTCATAAGCTATAGGTATTACCAATTATTAGGCTTATTCAATATTTGTTGATAGATAATGTGGCTTTCAATGCATACTTCACTTTCAATGCATATCCAGCATGGCTCTCTGCTTCAACGGCAGGGGAGAAGAAAAACTGATACTTCACGCATATCCAGCATAGCTCTCTGCTTCAACGGCAGGGGAGAAGTAAAACTAATAGTTCACGCATATCCAGCATAGCTCTCTGCTTCAATGGCAGGGGAGAAGTAAAACTAATAGTTCACACATGTCCAGCATAGCTCTCTGCTTCAACGGCAGGGGAGAAGTAAAACTAATAGTTCACACATGTCCAGCATAGCTCTCTGCTTCAACGGCAGGGAGAAGTAAAACTGATACTTCACGCATATCCAGCATAGCTCTCTGCTTCAACGGCAGGGGAGAAGAAAAACTGATACTTCACGCATATCCAGCATAGCTCTCTGCTTCAACGGCAGGGGAGAAGAAAAACTGATACTTCACGCATATCCAGCATAGCTCTCTGCTTCAACGGCAGGGGAGAAGTAAAACTAATAGTTCACACATGTCCAGCATAGCTCTCTGCTTCAACGGCAGGGAGAAGTAAAATTGGTGGTTCACGCATATCCAGCGTGGCTCTCTGCTTCAACGGCAGGGGAGAAGTAAAACTGATACTTCACGCATATCCAGCGTGGCTCTCTGCTTCAACGGCAGGGGAGAAGTAAAACTGATACTTCACGCATATCCAGCATAGCTCCCTGCTTCAACGGCAGGGGAGAAGTAAAACTAATAGTTCATGCTTATCCAGCATAGCTCTCTGCTTCAACGGCAGGGGAGAAGAAAAACAACCAATAAGGGCTGAATAACATAGTCTGGGTAAACAAATAAGTATGGGTGTAGCTTGCTTATTGCGGCGGTTACTACCCCTACTACCCCTAACTAATCAAGCTTGATATTTCACTTGGATGCAGCTCCATCACTGCTCTCTACATTAATGGTGGGGGTGGAAGGGGAATAGAACAAAGAGCTAAGAGAAACAGATAAGTATGAGAGAAAAAATGTGTGAAGCTTGCTGGGCAGACTGGATGGGCCATTTGGTCTTCTTCTGCCGTCATTTCTATGTTTCTATGTAATAACTGTAAAGAGATTAGAGGACACCAATCTGGAGTCTTCAGCCCCTGGGGAGAGAGAAAGTTTGCTCTCTGTGCAAGGACAGGATTTTTGGCCATCTGTGGAAGGGGTTTCCTGCCCAGCTTAAAGGTTGCCCTGCCCATCGGTCCCCACAGAAGGGCCACTAGGGAAAGCACTGTGAGAAATATGGAAAATGATAAGAACATAAGAAATTGCCATGCTGGGTCAGACCAAGGGTCCATCAAGCCCAGCATCCTGTTTCCAACAGAGGCCAAACCAGGCCACAAGAACCTGGCAATTACCCAAATACTAAGACAATCCCATGTTACTGATGCAATTCATAGCAGTGGCTGTTCCCTAAGTAAACTTGATTAATAATGATCTCGAGGATGGACTCAAGCCTATACCATTTGCATTTCACAGCTCTGCACTTTCTCTGTAGACTCAGTCACCAGGTTCCAAAATCAAGACAAAGTTGTTGGAAGATCACAGCACTAGGCTGTTGTAGTTTGTAGGCAAGATGACTATTGCAGGCTTCCAATGTTTCCTTAAGGTTTTCCTCCACAATCAAGCTGACTGTGGAGAATGCAGCAAGAAGGAAAATAATATTACATTTTAAAAAGTTTTTCCAAGATCAAGGCTTAACTGTTTTCTGGCAGTCCTTAAAATTTCTTGAGGTTATCATTCCTACCTATAGGGTAGAGCTTTCCAAACTTTTCATGTTGGTGACACTTTTTGGACAAACATAATTTCACGACACAGTAATTCAGTCTACTAGCAAACCAGAGGTTAAAGGTTAAATGAACGAAACGTATTTCGACAATTTATGTATGTTTCCTTAAATATATACATAAATAAAATGTTTCCAAGATACAACCTATCTCATGAAAACCTTTCATTGATATTAAAAATATATAATATTCCAAGATTAATGTTATTGCTATAATTTATAAGTAACAGTGTCTGTCCCCCACACACTCATCTCTCTCCCCCCCAAGCACGTCTGTCCCCCACAAACTCATCTCTCTCCCCCCAAGCACGTCTGTCCCTCACACACTCATCTCTCTCTCCCCCCAAGCACATGTCTGTCCCCCACACATTCATCTCTCTCCCGCCCCCCCAAGCACATGTCTGGCCCCCACACACTCATCTCTCGCCCCCCCCAGTACATGTCTGTCCCCCACACACTCATTTCTCTCCCCCCCAGTACATGTCTCGCCCCCACACTCATGTACCTCTTCTTTTTGATTGTTGCCAGTTAAGTGCTTCACTCCCTTCAGGGTTCAAGCCTGCCGTGGTGCATAACACTTTCCATGATCACCAGACACTGTTGCTTGCAGTCAGTACTCCTCGTGGCCAGGCCTCATTGGCAGCAGCAGCCAATGACAGGGAGGGCTGGGTTCAAGTCCCACCCACCAAGCCCAAAAAAACCATGACTGATAGCAAAAATCGCCCAATAGTAAGCAACCCATGAACTGAAAAAAAAATAGTGAATTGCTAGAAAAGAAAGCCCAAACTCACGTCGGAGTTGACGGCGCGGCGTCACGTGCCATTGCATGCGCGTGACGCTGGAGGGGAGTGACTATGTGGCCCGAGCTTTAATGTGCTACATTTGCGCGACACACCTGCACACTGCAGGCGAAACACTAACAAGTCACTCTGCTCTAGGGTCTTTTTTGTCCCTACTTCTAGACATAATGCCAATTAGCTAGAAGGTATGGCTGCTTCACTTCTGTGGCTAGCCTTGCTATCACTACCCTTTTAAATACAATCCTCGGTGGGGGGTTTAAGTCCCATGGGCACACAAATGTATTGATTCTTCGGGGCATGCATCCAGCTGGCACTCCTCCCATACACCATTCTTTTCCCAAGGGCACAATCCTTTTGAAGGGGGGAAGCACTTGCTTATGGCTCAGACCATGGTGTGTTTCGGGAGCCATTGCATTTCAAGGGGAAAGATGCTGGGACAAACCAGGCAGGACAAGGCACTGGGTGTTAAATTAAATGTTTACAGAAGACAAAAACACCTTTGTTCATCAGTCAGCTGTAATTTCACCTTTAACAATTAAATTAAAGTCCATTTTTTCATAAAGGTGAAATTACAGCTGACTGATGAACAAAGGTGTTTTTGTCTTCTGGGTTGGCGTCCATTTTATCTCAGGTATCAGGGCAAAGCTTCCCATGTTGATTTTAACATGCACAAAGCTTTCCCAGCAGGCCAAATTAGAATCCTATTGGAGGGATCCCCTCAAACACAAAACAAGTCCTACCTGAGTCCAATTTATTCCCAATAACCCAGCCTGTCTTGGTCCCATAGGGTGGAGATCCCGTTGGGAAACTCCAAGATCTTGATTCTCCTTTCTGATGTTGGCACTGGTGACTTCTCTTATGGGGGGGGGGGGGGCGCTGAGTAAAAAAAAACAACCTGTGCTTGCCACAGGGAGTAGAGTGAAGCTCTCAGGTCTTCAGCCCCTTCATGGGAGTTCCCTAAGGAATCCGGCAAAAATCTATTTCACTGCAAAAAAAAAGGGGGGACATCCTCTGGCAAGGAGTGCATGGTGAGAATTCTCCTCCAAACTAAATTTCCTGATGAGGCGGGGACGCAGCACCAGAGTGAAAAAAACTACATCTTTACTGCTCTAAATTTAACTGAAACTGACCCCTCTGAACACTAAAATGGTTGCACTAAGGGATGGAAGGCTCATAGATGTAGGGTTCTAGGGCCATCTAGTGACTGACTCAAGGGGGTGCCACCTAAAGATATCACAGGAGAAGAGAGTCACACGCAATCTTCTAGTCTCCTTTGCTCTCAAAGCGGGATAGGGACCCAGTGCTTTGTTTGTTCTTCAGAAACAGATGTAACCCTTTTTCTGGATTTTCTGGTAGTCCAGAAGGCACACAAAATAATTTCTCTTGGGTCTATCTCCTTTTGCCACTTCCCCAATGTTGCCAAGTCCCAAGGAGCGGATTCTTTCTATGGGGGAAAGGCTTAACCTTTTAGGCCCAGGCGGTGAATGGGAATCCTCCCTGAGGTGCGTCACTGCCCCCTTTGGTGATGTTACTGCTGTACAAACAGGCAGGGCACCATGTGGGTGTTCAAAAGAAGATTTACTTTGATTTGCAGCAAAATAAAAGTATTGTCCAGTCAATGTGACACTTGTTTTACCTCACATCTGTGTTCAATCTGGGTCATACATAGAGGCAGATTTAAAAAAAGTATACCCACGCATACTTTTGTTCGCGCGACCAGCGCAAACAAAGGTACGCCGGATTTTAATAGATATGTGCGTAGCCGCGCGTATCTTTTAAATTCCAGGGTTGGCGCGCGCAAGGCTGTGCAAAATCAGCAGCCTGCGCGCGCCAAGCCGCGCAGCTTGCCATTCCGAAATCGGAGCGGCCTCGGAGGGAACTTTTCTTTCGCCTCCCACCACCTTCCCCTCCCTTCCCCTACCTAACCTACCCCCCCGGCCCTAACTAATTCCCACCCCCTACCTTTATTCCAAAAGTTACGCCTGCCCAAGGCAGGTGTAACTTGCGTGCGCCGGGCCAGTTGCCAGCGCACCATGTTCCGGGCCAGGGGCTGGTCCGGAGGCTGCAGCCATGCCCCCGGGCCGGAACCACACCCGCAGCCCCGCGCCCAGAACGCCTCCGATGACCTGACGTCGCGACACGCCCCCCAGGAAAGCCCTGGCACTTATGTGCGTCCCGGGGCTTTGCGCCCACCGGCAGCCTATGCAACATAGGCTAGGCGCGTGCAGGGGGAGCTTGGGGCAGGTTTTCGGGGGGTACGCGCAAATCTTACGCGTGTATCCCTTTGAAAATCTGCCCCATAGGGCGCTCTCTCTTCTTCACTAATAGTCCTTAGTCCTTAGCACTACTCTCTGGGAGCAGCTCACCCCTCTTCTTGTCTTCAGGGCAGGATCTCAGCCAGGAAGGGAACCCTATTGAGAGGAGTCCCCTAAATCCCCCATAAAGTCTTCTACCTGCAGTCCAGCAGAGTCCCAGATGTTCCCAGTTTGTGTCCTGTGCTCCCTGGGGTGGAGATCTGGTCAGGGTCTCCAATTTGATCTTGAAATCTTCTCTTCTGGACTCCTTCTGTATTTTGACCTCGTAAGGGAAAAGGCCCTTTTCTGGATAGCAGCCGGGCTTTTACAGCTCAGCTACAGAGTGAGGCGCGGCGGTACAAAAAACCTCCTCACTAAAAATGCAACTTTGCAAAAATTCAAAACTTCACCACTGGCTGGAAAGGAATAAACAGGTCTTCTCCCTCCTCACCAGCAGAAACAGGATTCACCTGGGCTCAACCACAACTGAGAAAAAAACCCTTCTCACTGCAGTCCTTTCTGCTGCAAGGAAGGGTTAGCCCTTACCAGGCAAGGGGTGAACTGGAATTGGACAGCTCCCACCCCAAATACAGCAGAAGAGCAAAATCCAGCTCCTCTCCCAACAAAACCCAAACTCAACTAACAACACCAAATCAGGATCTGACCCTCCTTTCTGGGCAAGACCATCACAGACAGTCTTAGGGGGAGGTGCTGCAAGGAATGGTCTGTCCCTCCTAATTGTTACCTATCAGGCTGGAATCTAAGGCCATTTAGTGGGAGAACAAGGGCTCCCCAGAAAGAGATTATGCATTTTATGGCCAGAAAGTCAGGAACACTCAGAGCAGAAAGAGAGCTTTCAGTGGTATTTCAGTAGGTGCTTTCTACTAAACATTTCCCTGTAGGTGTACTTACAAATATCAGGGAAACTTAATTTTCCATGCATCTGCATCAGTGTGTCAGATATAGTTTTTATTATATACCTTCACACCTGACCTTGTTTTTGAAGCCCAGCTCTGGTCATGTTGCTCCTCTTCAGCATGTCCCTCTACAGCTACCTCTAAGGATTGAACTCTGCCTTAAGATATTGTGACGGCTGTGTATTTGCTATCTCTGCTTTGGTCTCTTTATCCTCAAATTCCTTTGGTTTGTGATTTAGATCTTCCTATGCAGTAGAATTACTGCCTTTTTTCCTTTTTGTTTTTAACTTGATGGATTGTATAATATGCATGTTCATTTTCAATGCTGTTTTCTTAACAAGGACTGCTTCTTGGATTTTGCTTTAAACTATAAAAGAAAGTGTCAGGGGAAACTGATATCTCTTTCTGAAGCCAATACATCAATGGTCTTCATTATTTTTCAAGTGGAGGCCACTTTGGCAAAAAAATCTTTAGCGTGAGAGTCAGAATCATTGCTGGTTGAAGTGACTAGTAGCAAGGGGGTAGTGTGCCCCTTCAATTCAATGATGCAGCTGGGTCAGAGTGGCTCCTTTCAATGATGCAACAAGCGGAGTTGCTCAGGCACACCAAGTGTAACTAAAAGAAAGTCTTCTGCCCCACTTTCTCCTTTAATACTCTCACCCTGGCTCCTCTCCCCAACATACACTCATTCCCCCATTCCATCATAGCCAGTCTCAGTTCCACTGAGATTTGTTAATCCTCCCCCGCCTCCTGTGGAGGCTTGCTGCTGGTGCACATCTGGAACAGCTGTCTCCTGAGCACAGTGCAGGGGTTTGGCCAATGATCAATAAGTGAATGTCAGTTCTGGAGGTAGCACGCCTGCAGAGAAAGTAAGAGCAGGGTGTATATTAGGGGAAGACAGTCAGGGAGCCACTCTGGTTCCCCGGCTTTGCAATGAAGAACTCTGCAAGATTGGTGAATTCTTTTCTGAGGGTGGAGGAGTTAGGGGTGGGTTCACTGTTTTGCAAAGCCCTATCACATGGCTTTAACTACACCTTTTTCAGTAGTGTTATGGAGAGAGAGAGAGAGAGAGCATTGCACAAATCTCATCTTGGAGTGAGTTTCCTCACTCCGAAGGTCATCAAATCTTTACAAGAGACCACTGTTCTGTTCGTACGTCTCACTTTGAATGTCAAAGTGGCCCCTAACCCCTACACTAATACCGAAACCTAACCTCGAGTTACTAGGTGGGCCTCCCATAGAGATATAAATACCTATCTAGTGTGAGGGCATTATGGCTAGGTTCTCTCTCTCTCTCATTGTAATTTGTGCTTCACATAGGTATTAGCACAATAAACTGCCTGTTACCCTAAAAAACACACCCCTTTTTCTATCACATGCAAGTGCATTTTGATAAATCCAGGCCATAGTGAGATTGGAAATGGGACCTAACCCTTTTAGGTATATATAGAGGTTGATTAGTGATATAACTATGTTTCTGTCATGCTAGGGTCTTTTTCTTCTTTGTATTTTTCCTCCTTGGTCTCCCCCCTTATTTGAAACTTTGCAAGGAATGCTTGGATTGTTTGTTTCTTACAGCTATTATGATTATTTTTTTTAGTTAGTGGAGATATGCTGTCTGATTTTCTCTTTGGATGATGAATTTATTCAATTCATCTTTTTTTTTGTTAAAAAGTTGTAAACGAAAAAAGAGAGGACCTGCCATGTAGAGAGCCCATGGCTGAATGATGTCCATCAAAAAGCAAGGAGACACCCCAGCCATTACATATAGGTGAAATAAGAGGACTAGGAACTGATCCGGATTTTCAGTTATTTAGGGCTTTGTCTGGGATGTGCTCATATCAAAAGAGGTTTTATTCTTCACCTGCAGAAAGTAACCATGTGATGTTTTCTGTGGTGGTGGTCCTTTCGTTCACCACAAATTTGGATCATGCAGGGGAAAATTAGATTTGATAGTTTGATGCCTTCTTTCACCCAAAACTGTGTCAGAAGTGAAGGTCTCCATCCCTAGTGTCCATACTAGAGCACTTAGAAACAAGAAATGGCCAGAAACAGTTCCCATAAGATGTGAAGAAAGGAGGAATGGGATGTGCAAAGCTCAGGCTTAGCGCAGCACTCTCTTTGCAAAATCATGTTGGCCCCATAATGGCTATCAGTGTCCCTTAACAGAGACACTCGGGTTAGTCAGTAACCTTTGCAATGACTCACCTAACGCAGTGAGTTCTGACCACAGCCCAGTCTTGTTTACGTGCGGTGCCAGGAAAGGTTCTGCCCGCTAGCAGCAGGGGTACGGCGGGCTCCACCTCATCAGGCACCGCGCAGGTGTAAATATTTAATGAAATAATACAGTATGAAAATCTTTCACACGTAACCGTGAACCAGCCACATCTATTAAAATCTTTATTTGCTTGTGTCAGAAACATGTCGTCTGAGAGAAAATCCTCCTCTGGTGTACCAAGATGACAGAACCGGTTTTTAAGTTGACATTTGAAGTTCAATTCAATTCTGTCTCAGTGATTAGGCCGCCTAAAAGGTATATTTGGACGTAAATGGATGAATGTGTGATTGAAGTAAATTGTTACATGCAGCTTAAATGAATTATAGATCATGCTTCTCTGCCCAGGAGGGAAAGTAATTTACACCCACTGCGAGTAGCAGGGAAGTGTTTGCCAGTTATGTATTAAGAACACTTAATTTTCCTCCTTTAACTTCGCTGCTTTCCATAAGGATGTTCATTGGAAGGAACCAGCGGGCCCATTCGAGGGTTGGTTTTTCCTGAGCACCGAGTGGCAGTGGCCATGGAACAGACCGGCCCATTTTTTATTTTCCCTCTTATGGCAATAACGTTAGTCATGTGAATCTGTTTCATTCCCTTTTGTCGTCCCCCCCCCCCCCCCCCCAGGAAATTCAATAAGGAAAATAATTCCAGCGCTCCAGGGACAGACTCTTCAGTTGTTAGTCAACATCGGGGGACTTCTAGACGAGTTTGTACAGTTGCATGAGGTGCCAACACTTGGGCAAAACAGAAAAAAGCATAAAGGGCAGGAAACAAAAGATTATTCCTTGTTTTCTCAGAACTTAATCACAGAAAGAGAGAGAAAATAAGGTTCCTTTACCCTGTTTAAAATTAATTTTCCAAAAAATGTGAGTTTAAAATACAAGAGCAAATATGGATTTGATATCTGTGCATTACTTACCGGGTCCCTGTGATGCATAGCCAGGCTTAAGCGGCCGCACTGGGTCTGCTAATGCTGCCTTGCTAATTACTTCTCCCCTAGCCCCGCCTCCGTGTCCATCCCACTGACAGAACCTGAGGGACGAAGCTGACTTCCACTCCTGTCAGGGTCTGCTGGGAGCTTCTACTGAAATTACCCCCTGTACTCATGCTGACTAGAGGGCTATTAGCCTCTTCCTGTCTTAGTGGTAGATTTTAAAAGGAGATTTTGCACATAGGTCGCATGCAGTCGTGGCTATGCTATTTTATCAATGTTCAGAGTACATTTTCCATTTCGTGTGTACGCTTTACAGGCGGGAAAAAAAAAGGGGTGGGCCTTCCAGACATGCGTGTGGTAGTTGCTATTTTGTAAGAGATACCCGTGGATATATCACCTAAGTTATTTGAACACATTTACACCTGCTAATTGACTGGTACAAGTGAAATCGGACTTATCCGTTGGCTGCAGTTTTTGAGTGGGAGGTCTTGGTGAACTTGGAGGGGGTGGGGGAGGGGACCGGTGTTTCAGAGGTATCAGCAAATTGGTGATTCCAAGTAAATGCGCAAGTATTTTTTTTAAACGGTATATGCTCATACTTTATTAAAAAAAAAACCTGCCTCTGGGTATAAATTGGGGTTATTACTCAGACGTGTTATATTTTTTTAAGAACCTAAAATATATGTGCACATATTGATAAAATATAGGTAGAGACAGTGTGTGTTTTCTTGCGGAACTACAGAGTATTTTATGGACTGTGTAGCTCCCACCATTCATTTTAGAAAATACTAAGACAAATCTCCACATATCCACTTAGGCATGCAAATACTGTCCTGAGGATAGGTGTGAAAGTTAAGCTCCCTCGGTAGAAGTATCTGCTCACCATACAGACACAGCTGATTCCGGGACTGGGGTTATCTGGTACAGAATGTGCTGTCTTAAGGGCGGATTCAGTAAAAACGCGGGAGAGCGGACGAACGCCCGCTCTCCTGGCGCGCGCACCGGCCACTCGGCGGTGCGCACAATTCAGTCTGTAAATGAGGTGGTGCGGTAGAAACGGGCAAAGGGAGGCGCTAGGGACACTAGCACATCCCTAGCGCCTCCTTTTGACCCGGAGCAGCGGCTGTCAGCGGGTTTGACAGCCGATGCTCAATTTTGCCGGCGTCGGTTCTCGAGCCCACTGACAGCCACGGGCTCGGAAACCAGACGCTGGCAAAATTGAGCGTCCGGTTTTCAGAGTAGTTAAATCACAAGTGGAGTGTGATAAATTGCAGGAGGACCTTGCAAAGCTGGAAGATTGGGCATACAAATTGCAGGTGAAATTTAATGTGGACAAGTGCAAGGTGTTGCTGTTGCATATAGGGAAAAATAACTCATGTTACACAATGTTAGGTTCCATATTAGAAGTTACCACCCAGGAAAAAGATCTAGGCATCATAGTGGATAATATATTGAAATCATCGGCTCAGTGTGCTGCGGCAGTCAAAAAAAGTAAACAGAATGTTAGGAATTATTAGCACATTTAAAACTAATCAGAGAAAATGTTTTTTCACTCAACACACAACTAAGTTTTGGAATTTGTTGCTAGAGGATGTGGTTAGTGCAGTTAGTGTAACTGGGTTAAAAAATGGTTTGGATAAGTTCTTGGAGGAGAAGTCCATTAACTGCTATTAAGCAAGCTGACATAGGGATTAGCCATTGCTAATGCTATTACTGGCATCAGTAGCATGGGATCTACTTAGTGTTTGGGTACTTACCAGGTACTTGTAGGCTAGATTGGCCACTGTTGGAAACAGGATGCTGGGCTTGATGGACCCTTAGTCTGACCCAGTATGGCTATTTCCTATGTTCTTACGTTCTTAACTTTTTAACTTATGCTTTGGTTTGACTTCTATTTAAGACTTATCCAGCAGCCAGCCTTCTCTGTATTTCCCTTCTGTGAAATCATTTGCCAGTGTCAACTGTGCAAGGATTAAAGAGTCATGGCAGCATCTAGAAAACTTGGGGACAATACTGAGGATCTTCATGTATACTAGGGATGTGAATCGTGATTCTGATGATTGAAAATATCGTATGATATTTTCAAAATCGTCAGAAATCGGGGCTCCCCGAAACCGATAGGAAAACCCCACTAAATTGTTCGTGGGGGTTCTCTTATCATTTTGGGGGAGGGCGGGAAAACGGCACACAAAAATAACCCCTAAACCCACCCGACCCTTTAAAACTAATCCCTTAGCTTCCCCCACCCTCCTGACCCCCCCAAAAAACTTTTTACAGGTACCTGGTGGTCCAGTGGGGGTCCCGGGATAGGGGCCGGCCAATGGCACGGATACCCTGTCACATGGTAAGGGCAAAGGGCCATCGGCGCCATTTTTATTAGTGGCAGCTGATGGCCTGAGAGCGGGAGATCGCTCCCGGGACCCCCACTGGACCACCAGGTACCTGTAAAAGGTTTTGGGGGGGTGGGGGAAACTAAGGGATTAGTTTTAAATGGTCGGGGTGGGTTTTTTGGTTATCGGCTTGGGTGCAGCCAATAAAAAAAAACCCGATCGGGCCGGACGAAAAAAAAATCACGATGTGAATCGGAACCGGAATCGGAACCGATTCCGGTTCCGATTCACATCTCTAATGTATACATTACACACAACTTGCACATCCAGGGAGTGGAAATGCTTCCTGTATGGTAAGATTTCACCTATAGTAGCAATGCAAATCAGATGTTTTCTGTATATAGATACTTTACTCAAAGGACCTCATATAGTAGGGCACTTGGACTATACCACTGAATGCGGTGTCTTATAAATGAAACAAGTGCCTGTGCATGTCATTAAAAATATCCTTTGCAACTACAAAAATCTTCAAAAAAATATACTTACCTGGGATGTTTGGGACATTTTTATTTATCCTCGGTCAATTATAAAATGCATTGGCAATTGTTTAATTTATAAGACACAAGACACCACATTCAGTAGTGTTGACCAAGTGCCTTACTATATGAGGTCCTTTGAGTAAAGTACCTATATATAGAAAACATTTGCTTTGCATTGCCACTATAGGTGAAATCTTACTGTTGTGCTTTAGTGCTTTTCACCATTTGGGTTTTTCATTTCCTGTATGGTAAGCCATTTCTCTCCCATGTGTGTGTGTGTGTGTGAGGGGGTGAGGGCGGCATGAGTACAATTGATGTCATCCATTACATTCGGCATGCTAGGTATAATATATCGAAAAAAGTGTGCTTATTTATTTATTTATAAACATTTGATATTCTGCCTTTTCCCAAAGTTAGTCTCAAGGTGGATTACAATAAATTTAAATGAAGAGAGTCAGTAGAACAGCTTACAGTCAAGAATTTGCAATTATTGAATCTTTGGGATCCCGTATAGGAAATCCTGTTTGTGAATAGTTTCAAGACCCAGTTGTGTCTCTGCCGTGTATAACAAAGTCCTTCATAGAGGATTCAGGAGGTAAGGCCGAAGATATGGGTTTTAGGGGAAGGCCTGGCTGAAAAGGCATGCTTTACATTTTTTCCTGAACTTAAGGTAACGTGACTTCAGGAGCAGGGTTAGTACTACTTTGCTCCAAAGTTTTGGTGCATAACAGCTGAAAGCATGGAGTCTCATGCAGGACAATTTGGCAGCGGTCAGGGAAGGAGAGAAAAGAAAAGCCATTTTGGCAGACCAGAGTTCCCTTGATGGTGTGCAAGGGGGGAGAAATTGAGAGAGGTATTCAGGGGCCTATTTATTCAAGCATTTGTAGACAAAGCAGAGAGTATACATTGTATCCTGCTTTCTACTAGGAGCCAGTAGAGGCTTGATATGATCAGTTGCCTTTGCACCTACTAAAATTCTTGCGGCAGAAATTTGTAGGAGCTGGAGGCGCTTCAGACTGTATTGTGAGATGGCATTGTATAAGGAATTGTAGAAATCAATTTGGCTGGTGATTAACACATGGATTACAGTAGCAAGATTGTGTATATCAAGGAAATTAGTTGGCAGATCTGACGTAGGAACTCTCCTGCCACTCTGTAAGCTGCTGTGGGTACTTGATGCACTCCCTGACCTGTTTCAGCCCTCAGTACCTGGCTGAAGTGCCTTGAAAACATTGACTGGTCCATACCAGCTACTCCATTCTGGAATGAGCCAGTGGCTAGAAAATACAAGGGACTGAGAAGCTTGATCAAGCCTGGAATGGCACCTCCACGATCAGTTAGAAGATCAATATTATCTCTGATTTCTTCGTAGAGAGAAAGAATTGTCAGATCAATATTATCTCTGATTTCTTCGTAGAGAGAAAGAATTGTCCAGGAGCTCAGTCTATATGTCCGGATCACATCTGTCTCTGGCGGTAACCTCAGCAGTGTTTTCCTCAGGTGAAATATTGCTTCCTGCTTGCCCTTTTGTGAACAGCTTGAACTTGCTCCTCTCTGACCCTTTCTTCTTCAGTGATAAAGCTTTCTCTTTATCTCTCTCTTCCCTGTTCTAAAGTATCTGCTGCCCTAATTCTTTGACTCACCTGCAAAATGTACCAAACCATTAAAATAAAAGCCATATGTAATCCATGTTTGCTACAGAGAAGCACCTATACACAGCACCCAATAGACTAAAATGGCCACCAGACATGTGACTTAACTTTTATTCCTGCCCTGAACCTGGTGTTAAATTTCCCACATTAGAAAACCCTCACTAAACTGTCTCTTTTCTAACGCAGCTGTCTGTATTACCCTGTAATAGCTAATGCCTTTGTTTACTTGATATTTGCATGCCCCCACACTAAGCATACTGCAGGTTTCATAATGTGGGTATTTTCAGCGCTAAAACCCATATTACATACCTGAGTATGTTTAGTACCAAAAAAGTTCATTCTAAAACCTGAGTAAAAACCCATGTTAGCCACGGTGTGGCTTATTACATTAACCCCGTACAGAGGACGGTATACGTTGAGCATTACTGAGGTTTATAATTCTGCAAGGAGCCTCTGCACAGGAAGGTAGTCACATGACAAAGCGATTTGACTCATGATGATTTCTCTGACCCCAGATTACATGTTCAGCTTTTCTGCACTGATTTTGTTAATCATTGGCAAGCAGCCTCACTAATTAACTCTTATTTATTCGCTTATCATATGTTTTGACACAATTGTCTTGCTTAAAAGCCAGATCCTCACCACACAATGGGTAGTGTCTTGTCATGCTGTATTTAGCACCTCTACGAGGCATCCACAGTGCAGTGTAATGAAGTAATTAAATGTTCTGCTCAGAAAACATTGCAGAGTACAGCCAGGATCATACATTATTTATAGCTTGAGTCACTGGAATCATTAAATCTATTGCTTACCACAGATACAGCCAGACAGGTGTAATCTTGTCAATTCCTACAACTGTTTCTCCCTCTTCTACTTTCTTCTCTCGCTCTCTCTCATTCCCTATCTGCGCTCATTTCCCTATTCCTTTTCTTCCTCTCTTCATAGCTTGCTTTTACCTCCTCTCTTTCCTTTCTTAATTATTTCTCACCACAAAACTGGCCATAGCAGGAGGGGCAGTGCCATAAGAAATTCAAACAAGGACTCAAAACGTGGTTATTTGAACTGGCATTCACACAATGATATCCATTTAACTGAAATGCCATTCTATTTTCTACCCTCTCTCCCTTGCTCCTTTTCCCACCCTAACCTCATTCCCTCCTCAATCTCCTTCTTCACCTTACTTGCCCACCCTTACCCTTCATGATATTAAGTAGCTTTAAATAACAGAAATGTCTTCGGTGCAATATAGAAATTGTATCCACACTCAGAACCGGTATTGTTTTAGATACTATTTAGTTTTGGTGTTGGTTTGTTAAGGTTTAATAGTTACATCAATATTTTAATTGTATGTTATACTTTATTGGATGGTCCACAGTCTGTTCAGCCTGTTTTCCGTCAAAACTGTTATATGGAATTTAGTTTATTTAATACCTATTAATAATGTCAATGTAAAGCCTGTTGCTAAGTTATTGTTAAATGTAAACCGCGGTGATGTATTTCTTTACGTACTGCGGTATATAAAAACCCATAAATAAATAAATAAATAAATAAATAAATAAATAAATAAATGTTGAAGAACTCACACCCTGCCTGGAGACAATAGATAAGGAATGATAGGAGCTAAGCATCTACACTAACGGCACTAATGCTGCAGCTCTTCCTACCGCTCCTTACTGTATCGGCCCGACAGTTAGCAGGACTGGACCTATTACTTGTTTATGGTTTGCTATTTTTGTTCTCCCTGTGGGCCCATCTAATTGGGAAATTTTGGTTGTTTGGGATGGAGGGAGGGAGGGAGGGACTATTATCCTTACCCAGCACTTCAGTAAGAGAAGGGGACCAATGTTCCCTTAAGCATTTGAAAGACTGTGTGCGCAAAAGTTTTCTTTTTGTGCAACTTTTATAAGTCAGATTCAGATTTGTGCACTACAAGCCAGTATAATGCAAACTAATACTGGGATTTCTTGGGCGTGCTCTATTTTGCTGGGTGCCCGTGAGTGAGCACACGTGCACAGCTTAGAGGGAGCAGTGATGGAGACTAGGTTAGGGAGGGTGAGAGAAGGAGATTGGATTGTACAGCAAAAAAAAAGCTGTCTCAGATCACAGCTGGTTTAGCTGACATGGCAGCGTGAATGTCTCACACTCATCTTAATCTTAACGTAGCCAAGATTGAGCATCTTATATTTCCTCCCAAACTCACTCCCCCTCCCTTCCACATTTTTTCTGTTTTGGTGGATAATGCACTCATCTTCTCTATCCTCTCAGCTTGCAACCTTGATGCTGCTTCAGCTCCTTTTTTCTTCTCAGCTCACTTTGAAAATATTGCTAAAATGTCTTTTTTTTGTTTGTTTTAGTATAATATTATCAAAATCTGCCATTTCCTTTCTGAACATACTACCAAAACCCTTATCCACTCCCTTATCTCCCGTTAGACCACTTCAATCTTCTGCTTGGAGGTCTGCCACTTAACTGTCTTTCTCTGCTACAGTCCATCTGAAACTCAGCTCCCCTCGCCTTTTCTACCTCCAACATCCTCTTCTCATGGCTCCTCATTGGCTCCCTATCTGCATTCAGTTCAAATTTCTCCTCACCTCTAAGGGCATTCACTTTGCAGTTTCATACTACCTTTCCTCTCTTACCCCCTCCTCAAGACCTCCATTCATTGGGTAAGCTGCTCCTACCTGTGCCTTTCTCCTCCACTGCTAATGTCAGACTCTGCACTTTCTGCCTTGTGGCACCGTGGGCCTGGAGCAGTCTTCCCCACTTGATGCATTTTGCCCCCATCTCTGGCCACCTTCAAGTCCCACTTAGAGTCTCACCTTTTTCAGATTGTTTTTAAATTCAAAGACTCCAACTCTTCCTGATCTTGAGGCTTTCTTGAAAATAGGTTTTACTGAAATACTTAAGTGATTACTGGTAATTATTTGTCCTCTCTGTGTGTCTCAGGATGTTTGCTTTCCTTCTCTTCTTTTGAAACCTAATTGATGATAAGTTAATTATTATTCAGTAAATGAGTAGTGAACTGTTTCACGTTCATTAAGGAACTGGAGTCTGGTGAGATTGTGTGAGACTAAATCAGTCCTCAAGCATCCAGTTTCCTTTTGTTTGTAAATAACAGCCTAAACACGATTCCTTCATTTTTGGCTTCAGAAACAGGGTCAATAGTGGAAGTGATGCGTTTTGCATGGTTTCCATTTAGTGACTTTCAAGGTTAATGGGAATGTTATATTCAACAGTCTTGTGGAAGCCCAGTTCAATCACAGAACCTTCCTTGCTAATTGATTCTTTAGCCATAGGTCAGACTGCAGATAGACTATAACAGCTGGCAGAGATTATAGAACTTCTATGGAGAGATAAAGATGGAGGAAGGATGAAGGTGAATGTGAGATGCAAGGAGACCAATAGAATAGAGAATACTGAAATGCAAACAGCGAGAATGGTATTGGACTGATTTATGAAGCTAGAAGGGGACAGAATAAGGAGGAACATATATTGCAGAATTGGTCCTTGCAGACTATGCCTCATATAGGGCCCATGAGGCCTTTGTGAGCCAGCAGTAATGCAATGGCCAGCAACAAGAGCATTGGGGCTAAGGGCCAACTCCATCCTTTTCACCCCCGCACTGTCCTCGCCAGCAGAAGCAACATCACCAGTATACCCAGTGCCATCTCCAGCATGTACAGTACCACTAATGCCACCATACACAAGGCAGCACCAGACCCAGCACTGGACCCAGCACCTCATCACAGAGAAGTGCATAAGGTTTAGGAGCTGGCATCAGGCTCTCCAGCAGCATAACCAGTTGCATCAGCCCAGCCTTTGGTGAGCAGATGTGGCTTATTTGAAACTGAGAGTTTTGGGTACAGCATTGTGCCAGGCTTGCTGGCACTGGTGAGAGGGACAGACTTTTAGACTGTGGGATTTTTGTTTTGTTTCACAAAGTCTTGGCAAATCTTCCTCTGGCTGTAGGTACAGAGCAGTCTCATCTGAAAGAAAACCTACCTTCTAGCTTTCCTGTGAGGGAAGCAATTTTTCAAGGACCCAGATGCATGAGGAAACAAAGCCGGCACCTTTCAGAGTTAGCTTTGAAAGAGAATGGGCAGCTATGAAAAGTAAACACAGTGCAGCTATCAAGAGCATTCTATCCAATTCCTAGCTTCATTTAATGAGCCACAAGAACACGGAACCAGAGCTGTTCTCAGAGGGCCCCCAAGCAACCTGAATATTGAACTGGAAAACATTCTGTAAATTGACTTTTAACTAAAGTCATATGGCTATTACATATTTCCTTCACATAGCTGGAGAACTGAAAGCTGTTAATATGCAAATACCTGCCGGGACTCACCAGAAGTCTTTCTAGCGTTGTAACCCCCAAGGGAGGAACAGAAAAGGGAGAGCTTCAGAGCTGTCACGGAGCCTCTCTCCCCCATTCCTCCTCCAGTGACAGTCACACATAAAAGGACACGTCTCTGTATTGTGATGATTAACAATACAACTGGTTTCCCCGGAGGTAGCGGGAGAGAAGTGCCATAAGATTTGGTTGTAGAGAAAAAAACTGATCCATAAATAAAACCTGAAATGCAATAAATCTTAATTCACAGCAATCAATACCTTGACTCAAATCCAATAGAGTTTATTTTTAAAAGAACCCAAACTGAAGAAAACTTCTTTTGGTAACAAGTAAAATTTCTTAAAAAGATTTCCAGGAACACACTTTAACAACTTCCAGTGAAATATGCAACAGAATGGGGCCGCCACTTAGCTTGATAAATTATTATCCGGCTAAGTGGGGGACAGTGTGAGGGCAATCCAGGGAGGAGCCAACCTATTCCTGGATAGGTTACACTGGTATACAAATTTGTAGACGTCGTCTGCTTCAGTAATAAAACGTGCCATTTATTATTGATGTTGATGTGCTGAATTCAGATGTAACAATTAAACTAGCTGATTGGCTACTGCTTCCATGATATTTAAGTTTTTACACGTCTATGTCTGTTGCTTAGATTGTGTGTAGATAGTAGAGTTTTAATCATAAATGGTAAACTTAAGGTCTTTTCAAGTATTTATGGTTGCATAATATTTCACCTGTCCTGTTTATGCAACACTTTAAAAATTAAATTAGCAAAAGGATTATAGAAATAAAATTTACTATGAAACAAAAAGCCAAAAACTATGATGTATATATATGTGTGTATGTATATGCATCATAGTTTTGGCCTTTTGTTCTTATTCAGTGGTTACTCGGCTCTTCTTGGTTCTCTTGTATTCATTAAATGGAACATCTCATGTCTCTGTCCAGCAATACTCTGCAAGCATTTGCCCTGATACCATTTTTCCATTGCTGCAATTTCCTGGTGAAATCACTCTTCATGCTCATCACTCACTGCCCTGCAGTTTGGTGGAATATAATCTAGATGAGAGTGCAAAACTGTATCTTTAGTGACATTGCAACCAAGGTTTTTGTATGCCTTGAGGAGGTTTTTCACCAACTCCTTGTAGCTACCTGCCTTGCTGTCTCTAAGAAAATTTGCTACCATTAACTGGAAGGCTTCCACGCTGTTTTTTCCTTGCCATGCAATGCACGGTTAAATGCATCATTTCAAAGAAGCTTATGAATCTGAGGGCCAACAAAGACACCCTCCTTTATCTTAGCTTCACTTAATCTTGGAAATTTATTACCCGGGTACTTGAAGGCTGCTTTAGTTTTGTCAATGGCCTTGACAAACTTCTTCCTCAGACCCAGCTTGACATGTAAGAGTGGTAACAAAACCTTCCTTGATTCAACAGTCATATCTGATTTAATTTGAGATCCTTTCCTAACTCACTAATCCTCCACAATTCCCAAGTCAAAGGTCATATATACTGACCCAGTAGCATAGCTTGAAAATTAAAGCCAATCAACAAATGTATGCATCATTTGCATTCTCATGGCCCAGATTTAGGAAAGTTTGACTACATTCATTTCGGAAGCTTTTTGACTGCAGACTAGTGTTATTCGGCTAAGTCTGGTCAGCCATAGGGCTGTTCTAAAGTTAGCCGGATAAACTTATCTGGCTAACTTTAAGGTAGCCAGATATATTCAGTGATGCAGCTTCACTGCTGCATATATGGGCTAAGTTAATCAGATATGTTTATTTGGCTAACTAGCTGAGCCGCGCAGTGGTTGAACATGGACCTCTAACTTTCTGTCTTTCCTTGTGCTTCACTCTGTGTACCACTTTCTGTGTGTCCCTGAGAATTTCTGTGTGTATTTTCTGTCTGTTCTTCTCTGATTTTCTGGCCAGAACTAGCCCACAGTTCTGCAGTCCTTACTGGTAGGGATGTGAATCGGGCTTCGGACAATTGAAAATATCGGACGATATTTTCAAAATCGTCAGAAATCAGGGGCTCCCCCAAAACGATAGGAAAACCCCACAATATTGATCCCCCCCCAAAAAACTTTTTACAGGTACGTGGTGGTCCAGTGGGGGTCCCTGGAGCGATCTCTCGCTCCCGGGCTGTCGGCTGCCACTAATCAAAATGGCGCCAATGGCCCTTTGCCCTTACCATGTGACAGGGTATCCGTGCCATTGGCTGGACCCTGTCACATGGTAGGGGCACTGAATGGCTGGTGCCATCTTGTGCTCCTACCATGTGACAGGGGCTGAGCAATGGCACTGGTAGCCCCTGTGACATAGTAAGGGCAAAGGCTATCGGTGCCATTTTGAATACTGGCAGCCGACGGTCCGAGTGCAGGAGGTCGCTCCTGGACCCCTGCTGGACTTTTGGCAAGTCTTGTGGGGTTCAGGAGAGTCCCCCAAGACTTGCCAAAAGCACCTGGTGGTCCAGCGGGGGTCCGGGAGCGATTGCCTGCACGCGGGCTATCGGCTGCCAGTAATCAAAATGGCGCCGATAGCCTTTGCCCTTACTATGTCACAGGAGCTACCAGTGCCATTGGTCAGCCCCTGTCACATGGTAGGAGCACAAGATGGCGCGGGCCATCCAGTGCTCCTACCATGTGACAGGGTCCGGCCAATGGCCAATGTGAATTGGAACCGGAATCCGAACCGATTCCGGTTCCGATTTCTACTTACTGGTGCTGCTAGAACACATTGGCAAGTTCTCTTCTTCAAATCTCTGATCATCAGTTCCTCTGGTCCACATCTGGCTACACCACCTACTATCCTGAGCCAAATCAAAAGTAAAGACTATCTACACTTTAGGAGAGTTATCTTCCGGCAGAATCTAGATATATGTATGCCTCATTCACAGGAACTATTGAACTACATTGTGAACTACCTAATAAAACAAATAGCCCATAAACATGCACATACTTATCTAATTTCTGTCTGTTAATCCAATGTACTTTTCTCTCTCTGATTATGTGTCTGCTAGACTCACTGGCATAGAGCTCTGATAGAGAAGGATTTTAGTTAGCAGAGAAATTGTCCTTAGACCTTTCCTCTTCAATTATTAAATAGGAGATGTAGTTCCAATCAAACTCTAGGCAGGTCTCAAAGAAAAATGGCTCTTTTACAAACATTGCTAGGGTACATGTGCTTCAATCAGTGGTTACAGCTTCTGGTTTCTTTAATAGCACCCTATGACTAAACAAATCCTTGGATTTAGCTTCCAAAATCACAAGCAGATTCCAATTGAGCTTTTCTTCACTCAAACCTTTAACTACAGTACATTACTATTTCCGGACGTCTCTGCTGGTAAACTTTAACTGTCTATTACACACATTTCTCCTTGTTGCTTTCCCTCTCTTTACAGGTTCTCTTTTTCTAGTAAAGCTGTACCTCTGGGTTAAAATGCAACCTACATCTGCCAGGGTTAAGGACTTTCCTTTGCCAAACAATTTCTTTTACTCTCTGACCAAATAAAAATGAGTTTTCTTTCTTACTAGCTGCAACTGCATGGGAATGCATCTCAGGGCTTAATTTGTAGACAAAAAGGAAGTGGAACCTTAGAGCAGGGGAAGGGGGAGGTGGATTGGGGGGAGTGGCGCCAGGATAAGGCGTGACCTATGCATGGGGAAGGGGACCAGGACCAGGGCCGGGCGAGAACTCTCTCTCTCCCCTGAACATGCACACTCTCACACACACACATGAAAACACATTCTTCCTCCTCCTCATTATCCCAGTGATCCTTCATCTCCAGCCCCCTTCCAGTGCTCAACCCCCAGCTATTCCTCGTCCATCAATACTCAGTAAACGCAGGTGGGTGAAAGACAACCGGGGGTTGAACTCTGTTGGGAGCTGTGGATGGAGGAGGAGGCTAGAGAGAATGGGGTCCATTTGGCTACCCTCATCCTCTCTGCCCTGGTGATCCTGATTGTCCATCCCAAGCCACTCCCCATGACTCATCCAGTGGTCCTCATCTCCCCTAGGTGGTCCTATAGCCTCCAAATCTCATCCCCAATCTCTGATGGTTCTTGAGACCCACCCCCTCTTCATGGTCTCTAATTCCTCCTTTCAGGAAAGTTATCCTCTAGTTATCCTCTGCCTTGGAGATGGGGACAGACTAGCATGTACCACCTGCAGCCCTCCTCAGGGGAGGGAGAAAGTAAGGAAGCAGCACCAATTGAAATCCTCACTCTCTCCCCCCCCCCCACCACACACTCTCCTATCCCTTTCTCTCCCCTTATTTACTCTTTCTCTGCCCCCCCCCCACTTTTATCTCGCTCGTACCTCACAGTCCCTCCAATCCCTACACCCCATAGGATTGATCTCCTGTCTCCCATCCATCCTATCTCCTCATTCACTCTCCCCCCCCCCCCCCATCTCCTCATTCAATTTCATGCTTTTCTCCCACCCTCACTCTGCTTTCCTCTGATCTCTTCATTCACCCTCCCATCCCTCCACCCCCACCATCCCCTCACTTACTCTTTCCCCTCCCCTAGTGTGGTCACCAGCGGCAGAGGCAGCAGGACTCAGGATTCAGGCAGCATAGAAAGCAGCAGCCTGGCCAGGAAGCCGACACACCTAGTAGCGGAGCGGCAGAGGCAGTGGGGCTAAGAGGCATTTACCTTGTGTCTCTTTGACATTGGCCGTTATTCCTCAGAGCCTCCTCAACTGTACCAGGAAAGTGCACAACAATCAAGGCCACATGGCTGCTCCAGTTTAGGGTAAGCAGCTCCGACACACTCTGCTTGGCTTCCTCTGGAGCCTTCGGGGAGGCGGGGCACAAATGACACAGGTCACGGCCACCACCAGTTCTGCTCTAGTTCTGCAGGGGAGATAGAACTGATTTAAATTGTCACCTCTGTTCCATTTTTGCCGGATTACACCACCCGTTCTACTCGGCTTCCTCGAGTCTCGGAAACAACTGGTGGCGCAATGCCATTCTGGTTTGTTCCCCCCAAAAATTAAGCCCTGGGTAACAGATACAAAAATGGGTTTGAATTAGCCCAAGTTAGAAACTTATGAGCTGTAGTATCAATCATCAAGATGAGGGTTGAAGCTTGGATGACTGGAACTGTTGCTTGTACATTTCAAACGTGTGCTAATTGAAAACCTTTTTGTGTCTGCCCATTCCTCTGCAATTACTGCCTCAGTAACACAACCCTCTTCGCCTGTCCCCTATTGTTCCGTGAATGCTCTTTACTTTGTGTGACTAGTTACATTATTATTTTACAGCTTTCCCATGGCTTCTATGTGGCATAAGAGTGGCTGAAAGTCTCTCCTCCTACAGAAGTGACCAAAAAAGGTTTCCAGAGCTGAACTGATGGCTTTTATTTGTTAATGTGATGATGCGTCTCTCTGGTGCAGCAAAGGAAATGACGAGGCATAAATCAGTTTGACAAAACCAAATACTTTACCCAAAAACTTTCTGATCTCACAGATCGCAGGAAGGGCTAACGCGGCCGGAAAGTGAGTAAAAAGCGGCTTAGGAGCAGGGTAAACGCGGCCGCACTTTACAGGATAGACCCGTGTGTGGGCCTGATAATGGGGGTGGGGAATGGCTTGCTGCAGAATCTGATCATGAAAAGAGCACCATGCAGTCAGAAGAGAGATTTGATTGTCATTGATTTAATTTAACATTAGTTACATTAATCAATCAGAGAGAGAGAGAGAGTGTGTTGTGGGGACATCTTGTTCAGCAGGGTCATTGACAACCCGTCATTGCTTCTGACCAGAGGTCCACTGATTTGGTATTTTCACTTTTCATTCTTTCCAGATTTGCTTCCTTTGAAGTATAAGCCTGGCATACAGAAGCCGGGCACCAGAGGAAGTAAAATGCACCTATTTCAGTGACATGAGGAATGCATAGCACAAAATGTCCCTCACGTCACGCACTGGATTAAAGTCTAATTTGAAATTGTGAAAAATTAGCAATGGGGTTCTCTGCGGGTTCTGATACCTTTTTATAGGACACACATAAAAATTATCCAAAGAGGATGCTGATCCAGTTTTCTCCTGGCCTAATCTGGCTACTAGAATAATGTACCATTCACAAATGATTGTCCATGGATTGTTTGCTAGACTCCAGTTTCCTTGTGTAATTGGGGGAACTAGGTATTAGTCACTGAGGTCAGTGTCTGAAGAACACCAGGGAGAGAGTTCACAGATCTGCAGCATGCAGGTGACACTGCAGAGAAAGGAAAACCACATCCAGGTGGGAAGTGTTCTGCCCCTATTAACTGTGAGCAGATTTGTTCTTTGTCATAAAGATAAGTTGTTCTTTTCCTGCTTGTGAGCTAGTGTGATGTCACAGAAGGACTACAAGCCCCTATAATCCTGTAGTCTTGTTGCTGTTGGCCCTTTCTGGTTACTTGTTTCCTGCACCCTCTGATTCCTATTGGCTCAGATTCTGGTTCATGCCTGCTGGAAGGCTTTCGGTCTGCATGTGAGCTTCTGAGATAAAGAAGAAAGAAGCAAGCTGCCTCTCATCTCGTCTGTTCCTTGAAAAGGCATTTTCTTTTTAGCATACACATATATACAGTAAGCGCAAACAATAAATATACTTAAACCTCCAGTACAATTCCTACAACAGCTATTGCAACTCTAGAGTCAGTGCTCTGAAACTGAGATCAACCTCTCCTCTTCTCTCCCCCTCAAGACTGCAACCAGTAAGTTATATGTTTTGATTACCTGTTGGAATAAAACACTGTGGAATTTAGACAAGGTGCTTTCATTGGAGATTCAGAATTCGGTTTAGCTGAATGATTAGCAGTACACGAGTGCTGTGAAATCATTAATTATGTGAAGCACAGATATTTGCGCATTTCAGAAAACTCTACTGTGGTGGGGGTGTCACACTATCAGGAGAACATAAGAAATGTTATGCTGGCTGAAACCAAGGTCCATCAAGCGCAGCAGCCGGTCACCAACAGTGCGCAGGCCAAGTCACAAGTACCTCCCAGATCCCAAAAAGTAAACTTATTTTGTTTTTACTCACTCCCAGGGCTAGCAATGGCGTTCCATAGTCTACCTGGCTAACAATGTGTTATGGACTTTTCCTCCAGGAACTTCTCCAAACCTCGTTTGAACTCGTAGTTGCCTTCATTATGTCCTCTGGCAATAGATTCCACAGTTTGATTTTGTGTTGAGTGAAAAAGCTGCTGGTAAAAAAAACTTGACCTTCTGCCTCCCTCCCTATTTTTCCAAAGCCAGAGTCAGGACATGAATCAATGGCCCTGGAACTCAGAGTACAGCTGTGCCATCCCTGAATCACAGGCTCTCCCACCACCAGAAACAGGAAGAACCAGGTTCTGAGAGTAGACAGTCTGCATGGCTGTTCCTGGCCTTCAGAATTGGACATAGAATTCCAGATGAGAGCTCACCAATGACCTGTACAGAGGCATTATCACCTCCTTACTTCTGCTGGACCTCTCCCCATGTACCTTAGGGCAGTGGAAAGAGACAGAGGAATCCCCTAAAAGCCTCACTTTTACATAATGGCTTTTATTATTGGAGGTTTTAAGGGTTTGTTAAAACAGTTTGAAGCCCTTGGAAACATTGCTGTTTAGCTCTCTCTGGTCCAGGAGATACTGAAAGCGGTATCCCTGCACTCTCACACTGAGCCCTCCAGTCCTAGAGGTGGCAGGCTCTACTTCAAGGTACTCGTTCCCTGGGACTTCCAGTCCTAGAGGTGGCAGGCTCTACATCAAGGCACTCGTCCCCTGGGCCTTCCAGTCCTAGAGGTGGCAGGCTCTACATCAAGGCACTCGTCCCCTGGGCCTTCCAGTCCTAGAGGTGGCAGGCTCTACATCAAGGCACTTGTCCCCTGGGCCTTCCAGACCTAGAGGTGGCAGGCTCTACTTCAACGCACTCGTCCCCTGGGCTTTCCAGTCCTAGAGGTGGCAGGCTCTACATCAAGGCACTCGTCCCCTAGGCCTTCCAGTCCTAGAGGTGGCAGGCTCTACATCAAGGCACTTGTCCCCTGGGCCTTCCAGTCCTAGAGGTGGCAGGCTCTATATCAAGGCACTCGTCCCCTGGGCCTTCCAGACCTAGAGGTGGCAGGCTCTACATCAAGGCACTCGTCCCCTGGGCCTTCCAGTTCTAGAGGTGGCAGGCTCTACATCAAGGCACTTGTCCCCTGGGCCTTCCAGACCTAGAGGTGGCAGGCTCTACATCAAGGCACTCATCCCCTGGGCCTTCCAGTCCTAGAGGTGGCAGGCTCTACATCAAGGCACTTGTCCCCTGGGCCTTCCAGACCTAGAGGTGGCAGGCTCTACTTCAACGCACTCGTCCCCTGGGCTTTCCAGTCCTAGAGGTGGCAGGCTCTACATCAAGGCACTCGTCCCCTGGGCCTTCCAGTCCTAGAGGTGGCAGGCTCTACTTCAAGGTACTCGTTCCCTGGGCCTTCCAGTCCTAGAGGTGGCAGGCTCTACATCAAGGCACTCGTCCCCTGGGCCTTCCAGTCCTAGAGGTGGCAGGCTCTACATCAAGGCACTTGTCCCCTGGGCCTTCCAGACCTAGAGGTGGCAGGCTCTACTTCAACGCACTCATCCCCTGGGCTTTCCAGTCCTAGAGGTGGCAGGCTCTACATCAAGGCACTCGTCCCCTGGGCCTTCCAGTCCTAGAGGTGGCAGGCTCTACATCAAGGCACTCGTCCCCTGGGCCTTCCAGTCCTAGAGGTGGCAGGCTCTACTTCAAGGTACTCGTTCCCTGGGCCTTCCAGTCCTAGAGGTGGCAGGCTCCACAACAAGGCACTCGTCCTTTGGGCCTTCCAGTCCTAGAGGTGGCAGGCTCTACATCAAGGCACTTGTCCCCTGGGCCTTCCAGTCCTAGAGGTGGCAGGCTCTACATCAAGGCACTCGTCCCCTGGGCCTTCCAGTCCTAGAGGTGGCAGGCTCTACATCAAGGCACTCGTCCCCTGGGCCTTCCAGACCTAGAGGTGGCAGGCTCTACATCAAGGCACTCGTCCTTTGGGCCTTCCAGTCCTAGAGGTGGCAGGCTCTACATCAAGGCACTCGTCCCCTGGGCCTTCCAGTCCTAGAGGTGGCAGGCTCTACATCAAGGCACTTGTCCCCTGGGCCTTCCAGACCTAGAGGTGGCAGGCTCTACATCAAGGCACTCTTCCCCTGGGCCTTCCAGTCCTAGAGGTGGCAGGCTCTACATCAAGGCACTTGTCCCCTGGGCCTTCCAGACCTAGAGGTGGCAGGCTCTACATCAAGGCACTCGTCCCCTGGGCCTTCCAGTCCTAGAGGTGGCAGGCTCTACATCAAGGCACTCGTCCCCTGGGCCTTCCAGTCCTAGAGGTGGCAGGCTCTACATCAAGGCACTCGTCCCCTGGGCCTTCCAGTCCTAGAGGTGGCAGGCTCTACATCAAGGCACTCGTCCCCTGGGCCTTCCAGTCCTAGAGGTGGCAGGCTCTACATCAAGGCACTCGTCCCCTGGGCCTTCCAGTCCTAGAGGTGGCAGGCTCTACATCAAGGCACTCGTCCCCTGGGCCTTCCAGTCCTAGAGGTGGCAGGCTCTACATCAAGGCACTCGTCCCCTGGGCCTTCCAGTCCTAGAGGTGGCAGGCTCTACTTCAACGCACTCGTCCCCTGGGCTTTCCAGTCCTAGAGGTGGCAGGCTCTACATCAAGGCACTCGTCCCCTGGGCCTTCCAGTCCTAGAGGTGGCAGGCTCTACATCAAGGCACTCGTCCCCTGGGCCTTCCAGTCCTAGAGGTGGCAGGCTCTGAATCCCTGCACATATCCCAGGAGCTTTCCCAGTGTTAGATGTGACAGGCTCTTCATCCCTGTGTCTATCCCAAGCCCTCCAGTCCTAGAGGTGACAGGCTCTTTATTTATTTTATTTAAAAGTATTGATATTCCGCACAAATATGGCAGTTTCAAATACTGCATTTTCATGGCAGATTACAATTCTAAAGTTATTGTGGCGTAAACATGAATCATACAAGGAAGCACATAGAGAAGAGCAGGGTGCGAAACCAATAAGTGACGCTGTTCCAAGTAAATAAAAGTGATGGTGAGGTAAAGTCTTTCAGAGAACTGCTTTTATTGTAGTTTTTAAAGAAAGGTCAAAGAAGTACAGTCCTCCAATTACAATTACAATTCAGACATGCACAGGATCAAAACAGGTAGCATAAAACAATAAAAATAACAGAATACATTTACAAAACAGTATCTGCAATCGACCCATCACTTGAACCCTTCTGGCCTAGGGATGACAGGTTCTGTATCCCAGTAGCCCATCGCTTCAGCCCTCCAGTCCTAGAGGTGACAGGCTCTGAGGCCGGTGCTAGTTTTTTTTAAATTTAAACAATTTAATTTAATTTATACAAACTGAAGAATTTCTGGAAAACCTGCAGTTTGACTTAATGCATTCAGCCTTGTCACTCTGTTTTGCTGCTTGCTATGTAGTCTCTGCATTTTCTTGGTGCTGATAAGTTATCTGGCAAGTTGTGATATTTTACTGTTTTGAACTTGTGAAGCACAAGTGAAGCACTCAAGCAGAAGTGACTCCAATAGCCAGGAATTGGAAACTAGAGCTTCTCTATAATACTCACAGGAACTTCTGGCAACTGTATTGAATGCCACCTTGAAGTTGACAAATGAGAGGTTCCCTTGAGAAGAAGGCAGTTTGATGGGTTGTCATCTAAAGAATAGAAGACACATTCAGTTGTCAATCTGCCTGACGTAACTTCAGCCACCAAATATTTTACTTCAGTCTGTGAAGACTGATCTAAAGGAAAGACTGACCTACTTCTCATTTTCACCTGTTATTTTGGGGTCCCTTCCTAAGACGTCTGAAAATGTATTCAGGGTATGGAGATGGCCTCTTCTTAGGTGAAAGAATTCCAAGGAATTAGATCCCAAAGGAAGCAGAAGTACTCAATAGGAAACATTCTCCCCTATGTTCCAGCACTAATGCCTCATTCTTTATCGTTCTTACCGGACCAATCCAGGCGCATGGATTTTTCTCCCCTACCAGCAGATGGAGACAGAAAAATGAAAGCTTTGCTAGAAACAGTCTTATAAAAAAACTGTGCCATCTGCAGCTTTCCTGTATTTCTCTGTCTCCAGCAGGTGGCTATGGTTTGCAGGTCAGTACAGCTCAGGGTGCGGGGCCCTTGAGGTTCGATCGCATGCAGGAGTTATTGCATCAGGGACCAGTGATTTGTGAGCAGTAGGTTAGCTTCTTTCTCATGGCCTGGCTTTTGTGAGGAGAAGGTTAAGTAGTAAGGGACGAGGTGATTGCTATGCTGCTTCAGGCTTGGAAATATTCAGCTTCCTTAGCCTATTTCAGGGTCTGGAAGATCTTTGAAGTTTCATGTAAGGAAACAGGATTAATACCATTCAGACGTCAATTCTGGATATTTCTTCTATTTTTTGCAGAAGGGTCTGCAAAGGGTCCTTGCCCTGAATTCTGTCAAAGTACAAATGGCAGCTTTGTCTTGATACCAAGGTAAAATTCAGAATAGTTCTTTGGCGTCTCATCCTGATGTGGCTTGTTTCATCCGAGGTCTAGTTCTGGAAGTGGGTTGGTGGAGCTCCTTGTTCTGGATGTTCATAGAATGCTGTTATGTTATTTGAAAGTGACCAATGTTTTTCATTTGTCAGACCATTTGTATGTGTTGTTTAATGGGCATAAAAAAGATGGCATAAAAAAGATGGATTCAAAAGCAAAATTCGCTAGGTGGAATAAAGAAGCAATCTCATCTGCGTACATTTTTAAAGGTTTAGGGGTGAAGGAGAAGTGAAGGAATACAACAATGGGTAACCCCCCCCCCCCCCAGGTAGCTCTGAGTGTGGATTCATAGTGTGATAGCCCTTTGACAAGATGGAATAATAAGGAGATAGATACGAGCAACTTGACTGAAGTAGATAGGGATCTTCTACTAGCACAGCTAAAGGAGCTGTATTTTTAACTCCAGTGCTAGAGTCCCTGGCTAAGAGGCAGATGGTTCAGGTCCAGAAATCCCCACTTGGAAAAATAGGCTGTGGCATGCGTGCATACTACAGGGTACATAGTTAGAGCAGTTCCTTCACATATGGTGGCTGTGTTAAATATGAAACCTTCATAAGCCTAGTTGGATTGGTGCAGGTTCCAGTAGAGATGAAAGCCCAAAGGAACAGGAGATATGATGCACATTCTACTAATTTCATGCAGTTTTGGTATGAATGAGTGAATACTCTGCATCCTGGGTCTGTTTCCTAGCTTTTCCTATTAATTCAGTTGTGTTCCTGAGCATTAGGGAATCACTCTGACTTGCTCGGAGAGAAGGCACTGAAGGGAATTCCACTGTGGGGCCAGATAAGATAAATGCATGATGGACCTGTGGCATCCTTCTTTGAAATTCCATTACAAAGGATGTCATGGCATTTATATTTCACATTTAGTGCTGATCTGTTCTGTCAATAGTGACGAGATACTAGTGGAGGACATTACTGCAGTCTTAATGCATCTCTGTTAGGGAGATGGTAAGTCATCCTTACCGTAGCCACAGCTAAAGGGCTACAGGAGTGGTAGCCACAGACAGCAGGCAGATGGTGTTGCTATGTTTGTCTTTAGAGTCCATGCAGAGTGGATCAATACCAAAGCATGAAATATAATTACAAGAGAAAGAGGATGATTAACTTATCATACCATATAAATCACATTGGGCAAGTTGAATGAAGCGTTGCTTTCTGCATTGATTGGACTTCAGGTGCACACTCCTATTCACATATTTCACCATTAGTGGTTAATTTATTAAAATATTTCTAATAGGCTTAAGTTATTTTTGTATCAAATATATCTGCTCAGCCACTTCCACACTGTGCACATGGGTTCTGCGCCCAGATGGCTCGATTGATGCAATGAGGTAAACCCAGCTGGACTCAGCCTGTCCCTAAGGACCCTATTTATTTAGTTATACTTAATAAAACGCCTGTCTATAAGGTCCAAGGTAATGTACGGAGACATTAAAAACTAGGCCTACATATTATTCACACCTTCCAGAAAGTGTCAGAGCTGGGTCAGGTGAGAACTAACAGAGGCAGTTGCACCTGAAAGTGAAGAGGCTTAGGCAGAAATTGTCCATTAATGCAGCAGTCTCTGGATTTTGATATTAAGCCAGACCCAGTCTGTTGGGATTCTGCCTGCGGGCCTAGACGCAGGCAGTCCCTTACCTCCGGCGGCAGGCTGCTTCCACCGCCGTCCTCCGTGTGGCCCGGAGGCTGCTGCTGTGCCGGTGCCTCCGCGGTCCCAGCGCCGCTGCCTGGACTGCTGCTCCTTCTTCTTCGCGGCTCCTAGCCTCCTGGCGGGATTTCCTCATCGCGGCATGAAGCCGCTGCTGCCTGTTGCCTCCGTGGCAGGGGTGCTGCCGCTGCTGCCTGCTTCTTCTTCCCACTTGGCAGGACGCCACCGCAGGCTTCTGCTCTTCTGACCTTCTTAAGCACGAGCGCGTGCCTCTTCTCTTCTATTAAAGGGCCAGCGGCGGAAAAAGCCCCGTGGCCCTCGCTGATGATGTCATCCACTCTTGCCTGGACCAGCCCTATAAAAAGACCCTGCTTCTGTTCCTCAGGGCCTTCGGATCCGGTCTTCACAGCGTCTGTGGTCTTCCTTCCGGTCCAGGTCCTCCGTGTTCTTCCTGTGTCTTGATGGATCTTTGTTCTACATTCTTCATGTTCCTGGTCTCATCCCTCATTGGAGCTCCTTCATTGCTTGTTCTTTGTTCCAGATGTCCCTGAAGTCTGATGTTCCAGCCCTGAACCCGTCTTCCTCATCTCCAGCTCTTCGTCCAGCTTCCAGGTTCCTATATTCACCTTTCCTGGCATGCCACTGTTGTGGTCCATGAATAGCCCATGGGGGGCTGTATAGGGCGCCTCATGGTTCAAGGCCTACCTTCTTGTCTGCAGCGCAAGCCTCCGGAAGGCTCCTGTTTTTAATGCCAAGCTCCTGAATCCTGAGTCTAGAATCCTGTCCCGGTCTTCGGAGTGCCTTGTGCCTGCTTCCATCCATTCCCAAGTCTCTGCCAGAACCTGCTCTGCTTCAGCCACAGGTGGCTGTGTAAGGCCGCCCCAGTGCAGACCTCTCCTGAATCTTCGTCATGTCCTGGCTTCAAGTTCCACTGCTTCGTCTGGAGTCTGCTTCTCCTTCGGCATGGTCCGCAACCAGCCATGGATGGCTGTGTAGGGTGCGCTGTGATTCAGCACTCACCCAGTACTTTCTCCTGAATCTTGAACCCTTGCCTGAAACCTTCAAGAATCCTGAACCCTTGCCTGAAACCTCCAAGTATCCTGAATCTTTGCCTGAGACCTCGGAGTAACCTGAAACCTAGTCTGAGTCCACCAAGTATCCTGAGTCTTCTAGTTACTGTTTTCACCTTGTTCCTTTCCTCAGCCTCCGTCTGGCCTCACGCACTCGTCGTTCCCAAGCGGCGGGTCCGGAAGGGCTATCAAGTGGCCGGAGGGCTACTCCAGAGACCAGCATTGCATTGCTGGGTCTCATTGGTGCGTGTAGGTCCAGTGGAGGGCTGAGCCTGCCTTGTTCCTGTTCCAGATTTTCCTTGCCTTGTCTTCAGCCCAGTCTTGCTCCTGCTCTGCCCGTGCTTGTATTTGCTCACCTCTCGTGTGTGTCTTGGGGCTCCTCCCTGAGCCGCGCTGTTATCCAGGGGCTCACAATCTCCCTTGAGAAGCGACCACGCCCCCGCACTTGCAACACAGTCCTGTATAGATTAATAAATCCTGGCCATCTGTAGACCAACTAAATTAAAGAGGAGCAATGATGGGCTAACAAAAGAGAATGCAAGTGGAAACCAGTTTTTCTTCTTTCAAGGTGCATTCAATGATGGAGCAGATCAGAACTGAAGAGGAAGAGTAGACCTGCAAGTTACTGGGTAGTTAAAGGTGACCTTTATCAGCAGACAAAAGCTTCTTTAAGATCTGAACTGTTGATTTGTCTTCTCAAGTTTAACAGATACTGTTCTACTTCTGTTCTACTGTGGACCCTTGGTCCGGAGGGTACTCACCGAGGAAAGGTCCTGATGAACTCCTCTCCGGAAGGTGGAGCAGAATAGCCTAGGGGTAGAGTCAAGGTAAATGGCCAACAAGCAGAATCTGAGTCGAGGCAGGGTCAAGGCAGACGGCAAGCAAACAGAGTCCTGGTCCAGGCAGGGTTAAGGCAGGCGGCAAGCAAAAAGGAGTCCAGGTCCAGGCAGGGTCAAGGCAGGCAGCAATCAAAACAGAGTCCGGGTCCAGGCAGGGTCAAGGCAGGCAGCAAGCAAAACAGAGTCCGGGTCCAGGCAGGGTCAAGGCAGGCAGCAAGCAAAACAGAGTCCGGGTCCAGGCAGGGTCAAGGCAGGTAAAGCAGGCTAGACAGGGTCAAAGAGAACGCCAAAGCAGTAAAGCAGGAACCTCGTTGCAAGGCACCTGAAGATTCCCAGGGAGAGGTTTAAATCTCCCCGGGAGCTGACGTCATCATCCGGGGCCGGCCCGACCTTCCCGCCACAGCCCCTTTAAGGGGCGGAGCCTGCCGTGTTCTCCCCAACGCTGCTCATTGAGGCGCCGGGAAGAATGTGCCGCGGTCTGCACGATCCGCGGCCTCCGGAGGAGGGACCTGTCTGAACGGTAGGAGGTCCTGGCCGGGGACTACCTCGGCCAGGAATCGCAACAGATACATTATCTAATCATTATACCTCTTGCCATGCCTTGAAAAATTCCTGGATATGATTAAGAGAAAGTTCAGAGTGTGCTCATACCACAGCTTCAATGCCAAGCTTCCACAGATGAGTTACCAAGCCATAGCCATGGGCCAAGACACACGGATAATAGGAAATATGTTATTGTGCCATTACACTACCCTGGGGAGGCTGGGGACAAATAGAGGCTGCATTATCCATCCGGTCCGGGCTCTCTGTTCTATCTTGAAGTGGGCCTCTGAACGCTGAATGCTGACTCCAGCTCTGATCACTGTGAGAAAGCAAAGGACTGCCCATTTATGATATCACTGCTGACACTATTGTGCAGCCCTTTAAATCTAGCTTGTGCCTAAGGTGAGCACCTCTTGGAGGGATGAAGAGGGTTGTTGGCTTGTGTCTCAGAATCATAGGCTGGAAAGTGACTGAGATTTACTGGGTGAATGTTGATTTTATTTTTTTTTATCATGGGTCAAGGAATATATTATAATTGTTATTTGGGATCCAGAAATAGATTGGGAAGGAGAGATGTTGAATGAGTTTTACATCTTTGGTTTCTCTGAATATGGGCCACATGATGTCTCAAGGTGTTTTTATGTATTTGTTATTAAATTCTTGCTCTGACAAAACAAAACCTTGAAAACTCATGATTTAATTTTAGAAGAAAAACTGGATATTATTTTTATTACTGAAACTTAGCTGTCTGTGAAAGGGGGCATTCTTCTTTTCAAAATTTGCCTTAGGGATTATTAAATTTTTTTTCTCTCCCTGGTTAGAAAAGAGGAGGTAAAGTGGCAGTTGTTTATAGGTCAAATAGATTGCATCTCAATTAAATCAGGTGGTCTAAAAAGTCGTGAATGTTTACTTCTATAATTTTTGGAGGCTGTATTATTATTCTGTTGGTAATCTATTGCCCTCCAAGTATTAATCAGATTAAAATAAATTCTTTGCTAGATTTTATCTCAGAAATTGCTTTAAAATTCCTCAATTTGCTGCTTTTAGAGGATTTGAATTTGCATTGTAATGATCTGCCATGTAGATTTTGCCTAGGGATTTATTTCTTTTAAAAAGTATTGGTTTGGAACTATTAGTAGATTTCTCTAATCATAAAGTAGGTCATACGTTGGATTTGATTTTTGCTCCTAGAAGTCTGATAGGTGAATGTAAAGCAAAGATTATGGGATATAGTTTTTTAGTCTGACCACCGGCTTCTATTGTGTTCTTTTGAGAGTTTTAATCAGGTTCAAGTAGGCTTGAGTAAATTGGAAACAGGATCAAACCAGATGATCAAAAGTAAAACAAATCAAAAAGATTTTAATGATAAATTAATGGAATAATTAGAACTAGACATTAATGATTTCTGTGAATCTATGACTAATAGCTGGAATCAAACAGTACTGGAGAGATTAGATGACATCTCCCTATGGAAACCTATAAGAAAGAAGAGAGCTAAAAATGTTGATTTACAGAAAATTTGCATCTTTTAAAAAGAAAGCTATGAGGTTTAATGAGGAGATGCGTAAAATATACAGAATTGGCTATTAAGAAACAAAGGCGTGTCTTGGCTAATTATTATAAAGAAATCTTAGAATCTAAGAAGGTTTTTTCAACTGTTTTTAGGAAAGCTGAAAATAGACCTAGGAAGAGGGTTTTTGTTTTATAGGAAAATAATTTGTTTGGGACAGATTTGATAGGGTAAAACGTCAATCAGTTACTCCAGATTGTGAGACTTTTCCTAATCATTTTATGACCAAATTAACTAACTTATTTGTCAATTTGGATAAAAAGTGAGCTATTAAGAGAGGCCATGGATGTAATTGGCCAGAGGCATTGAGTGATAATATAGATGGAAATGTCCCATTAAAATTGGGATATTTCAGATGATTAATATTTTTTGAATCTAAAAAATATTAGCTAGTGTAGGATCTATGTTTTTCTGGATTGACCCTTGTACAGCTTACTTAGGGTCGGATTTTAAGAGCCCTGCTCGCGTAAATCCGCCCGGATTTACGCGAGCAGGGCCCTGCGCGCTGGTGCGCCTATTTTACATAGGCCTACCGGCTCGCGCAGAGCCCCGGGACTCGCGTAAGTCCCGGGCTTTTCCGAGGGGGGCGTGTCGGGGGCGGGCCCGATCCACGCGGCGTTTTCGGGGTGGGATGTAGCGTTTCGGGGGCGGGTCCGGGGGCGTGGTTACGGCCCGGGGCGGTCCGGGGGCGTGGCCGTGCCCTCCGGACCCGCCCCCAGGTTGCGTCCCGGCGCGCTAGCGGCCCGCTGGCACGCGGGGATTTACGTCTCCCTCCGAGAGGCGTAAATCCCCCGACAAAGGTAAGGGGGGGTTTAGACAGGGCCGGGGGGGGTGGGTTAGGTAGGGGAAGGGAGGGGAAGGTGAGGGGAGGGCAAAAGAAAGTTCCCTCCGAGGCCGCTCCGATTTTGGAGCTCCGAAAGTTCCCTCCGAGGCCGCTCCGATTTCGGAGTGGCCTCGGAGGGAACGGAGGTAGGCTGCGCGGCTCGGCGCGCGCCGGCTATACGGAATCGGTAGCCTTGCGCGCGCCGATCCAGGATTTGCGCGGCTACGCGCGTATCTATTAAAATCCAGCGTACTTTTGTTGGCGCCTGATGCGCCAACAAAAGTACGCCAAATTGCGCTGTTTGAAAATCTACCCGTTAGTGAAGGGTCTTTCAAATGAAATCTTGGTTTTCTTACTAAAGTTAATTAATGGCTCTCTTTTGGAAAGGATGATTCCATCCATCTTCCGAACTTCTATTATAAATCCTATTTTGAAGAAACCCTCAATGGATGCCTGTGACTGTTTTAGTTATAGATCAGTAGCCAGCATTCCATTTCTTGCTAAAACTAGAGAGAGCAGAAACTCAATACTTAGCATCGTTTTTGGAGAAATCAGGAGGATTAGATCCTAATCAAGTCCGGACTGAACACAGTACAGAGAGAATATTAGTATCTGACTGTGATGATAGTTTATGCTGGATTGATGGGGACAAGAGACTGTAGATTCTGTTGGACGTCGCTTCTGCTTTTCGAACTGGTTGACTACTCAGTTCTTTCAGACAGATGTTGAGTTTTAAGCTTGGAGGACTCTGTCCTAAAATGAATTGATGCTTTTTGTCAAGAAGAAAAACTAGAATATCTGTAAAAGGGTCATTCATCAGCCCCAATAGAATTGAACACTCTGGGGTACCTCAGGGAACCCCCTTTATCACCACTTTTATTTAACATAATCTTGCAATCTTAAGGAAGAATTTTTTGAATGCTAGATTTAAGGGTGTATTTTTACGCAGATGACATACAAATTGCCATCTCATTCGGTGAAGATAAGTCAAAGGCTATTTTTCAATTGAATTGTAATCTTATCAAAATTTCTGATTAGTTTCTGGAAAGTAAATGTGTTGAACACTAAGGGCCGGATTTTCAAAAGGCCCGGCGGCGCACATAACGACCTTGGATGCATGTAAGTCCCGGGACGGGGAATGGGCGGGGCCAGAGGCCTGCAACAGAGCGGCCATTGCCGCTGTGACGAGGGATTGCATGCAGGCAGCCTGCCAGAGTGCGCAACTTGTGCCTGCCCTGAGGCAGACGCAAAAGGTAGGATAAAACTTTTGGGGGGGGATTAGAGTAGGGCTAGGGGGGAAAAGGCTAGGGGAAGGGGTGGGAAGGTCAGGCTAGTGGGAGGGAACGGAGGAAGGCAGCGCGGCTCGGCGCACGCAAGGTGCACAATTGTGCACCCCCTTGCGCACGCCGACCCCGGATTTTATAACATGCGCATGCATGTTATAAAATCGCGCACATATGTAGGCCGCACATGCATGTTATAAAATCTACCCCTAAGAAAATAGAATTTAATAAAGATCAGAAGACTGGTTATTGACACTTCTCCCTCTCTATTAAGGTGAAAGTTAGAGGTAATAAAATCTATTTCTGTGGTTAAGGACCCAGGAATTCTCCTAGACTATTTTTTTTCTCTCTCAGTCATTATGGAATCTTTCTTGTAAAGTTAAAACAATTTTAAAAAATCTTTGTTTTTTTGGATGCTCAGGCTTTTAAAAACCATAATTCAAGCTATGGTTACTTCTGAATTGGACAACTAGAATGGCCTGCATGTGGGCTTCCCTGAAAGACACACATCGGCTACAAGTGGTTCAAAATGTTGCAGCTCAGTTGGTGACTGGGTGTCCTCGGAGGGCGGCTGCTTCTCCAGTGTTACTTGCTCTGCACTGGTTTTCATTTAAGGATTTGGTGCAGTTTAAGATTATTGTTTTAAACTTTCTTGCTCTGTGGGGCTTAGGCCCAGATTATTTTTGTGACAAATTAAACTGTTACATCCTGAGGCATTAGATGAGGTTGAGTCAGAGGGCTTTATTAACTGTTTCCTCTTTTAAAGAAATGAGACTGATTCTGCTATGAGCAAGGGATTTTTTAACTGTTGCACCAGCCTTATGGAATTTACTGCTGATTGTGATTTCAAAAGATCACAATTATCTTGTATTCTGTAAGAAGGTCAAAACTTGGCTTTTTTTCTCAATGATAAGTTAATATATTGGGCCATGTTTCATGTTTGGTTGTTCACTTGTAAGGTTTTCGAACTCTTCTTTTATGTTTTTCATGTCATTTTGATTTTAACTTTTTGGGTTTTTATTAATTTTAGTTGGTTTTGGTTTGAGTTTTTTTGAACTTAAGATCATTATGAATATATTATACATCCCTTCAGTCAGCTTGTTTGAACTAGGGATGTGATTAATAAGAAATTTTAAATAAAACCAATTATTAAACAGAATGAAGCTAGCACCCATTTTGTCATAAGCTTTAGCCAAATCATTCTGTGAATATCTAATGGCAACATTAATATTGCCGATCATCATCAAATTTAGAAATATTTGTGCAGTAAAACAAGTTTGCTTACTGTAAATGGGGTTCTTCATATACAGCAGGATGAATTAGCCCTGACAGATGGGGTGATGCCATCTGACAACACCAAAAGGACCCTTCTGTCCCTGCTCATAGCGCTTTTGCTCTACTGAGTAACACCTTTGCTTCTATAATAGCACATCATGGATGTCAATGCAAGAGACAACAGCCAAAGCTTGGGTCTAGATTTTGACTGGTCTCAACCCTCAGACCTCAATACCTCTAGTAGGGGGGATGATTCACCTTCTCCTGGAAGAATGGTAGAAGATTACCAAGGACGTTGGGTCCTCAAAATTGTGGAGTCTGGTTACCATTCATGCTTCTCCTTCCTCCAGTGCTGCCACATTATTCAGCCTTTAAGCTGGATCCTGCTCACTTGACCCAGCAACATCTTAAGGTGGTGTTTGTTCTCAATCAGAGGGCAACATAACTGATATCCCCCATCCACACACACACACAAAGAAATTTCTTTATCCCTAAGAAGTCAGGGAACTGAGACCATCCTGCATTTACAAAGACTGAAGAAAAGCCTGTTATGGGGGCAACAATGCATATAATTTTGCATTTTCAAAACTATACATGTGGGGTAGATTTTATAATTCTATGCAGGTGCGAACAAAAATCCGGGGTCGGCGCACGCAAGGGGGTACACATTTGTGCAACTTACGTGCGCCGAGCCCTGCGCGCGCTGGCTGTTCCCTCTGAGGCCGCTCCGAAATCGGAGCGGCCTCGGAGGGAATTTTCCTTCCGCCTCCCCCCCCCTACCTAACCCCCCCCTACCTAACCCCCCCTGGCCCTATCTAAACCCCCCCCAGCTCTGTCGCAGAAGTTACGCTTGCTCGAAGCAGGCGTAACTTTGCGCACGCCGGGCCGGCTGCCATGCGCCGTGTTCTGGTCCGGAGGCCACGGCCACGCCCCTGGAACGCCCCCAGGCCGAAACCACGCCCACGGCACCACCCCCCGGATGACGTGCCGACCGCGTTACGCCCCCGCACGCCCACCCCAAGAAAGCCCCGGGACTTACATGCATCCCGGGGCTTTGCGCACGCCAGAAGCCTATGCAATATAGGCTCGGCGCGGGCAGGAGGGTTTTAAAAGGGTTACGCGCGTACCTTATGCTCGTAACCCTTTTAAAATCCGGCCCATTGTTTTATACAAAAAAGTTACTCAGCATGCATTCCAAACCAATGTCACCCCATGCCATCCAATTAAATAGATAGGAAGAGGGTACATTAGAAAGGAATGAGGAAGAGGGTGCATTGGATATATATACTGCATATATGTAGTTAAGAAGTAAGTTAAACAACAGCACTGTGAGATATTAAGAACCAGTTGGATAGCTTGTAGGAGTCACAGTCAGAAAGACTTTGGTGGGCTAATGCTAGAGGATGAGTCTCTGCTGTGAACATTTTTATTGTACCCTGCCCGGAATTTTGGAGGGGCAGGCAATACATGCTTTTAAATAAATAAATAAACAAATAAATAAGTGAAACCCACCTCCCAAGGGAGACAGAGGTTAAAGAGAAGCTACCATTTAAGTGAACTGCAGCAGAGAAAAAAAAGAGGACAATGCAGCTACGTAACATGAGCCACCAGCCCAAGAAATCTAGAATGAGATTGAAAAGGTTGATAGACCTCTTACTGTGAAGGTGCTTAAATGACCATTGAATAGATGCATCAGAGATTTAGGTAGGGGATTTGCATGTCACAGCCAACCTGAACCACTATTGGTAACTTGCAGTGAAATATCACTTTAAATCAAAGGATAACAAAATCCTAAATTACAGAACTATGACTAGAAAAGTCCTACATTGGAGAATTCTGAATGAGAGAGGGATTTATGAGAGAATTGCACTGAAAAACCAAACCTAGGAAGCAAACAGATTTTTACCCTGACTAATAAGAGGAGTCAGACCCTTGGGTACCCAGTTCTCAGACAACAGAAATAAAAAAGGCCAGGCAGGATGGAGGGGTGTGCACACATTCTCTTTCCATGGCCCTGCCTGCCTTTTGGCTGAGAGAAGGTACCCATCCAGGCTGGGCAACAGCAAATGACTGGACATGAGCTCAGCGGAGCTAAAATTACTGAAAGCTGAGACTGTGGAGAGCCTGAATCACTGAATGCTAAACAAGCCATGCACCTAGTGGAGCTGTAAACCAAAGCCAGGGAAAACCCTTCTACCAAGGGAGAAGAATTGAAGGACAGTGGCAGATCAGGAGGTGGAGTGGTCCCCTAGAAGGGTATGGAACCCAGTAGCAGATCAAGTGGTCCTCCAAGAGGAAGAGGACCCCAGCAGCCAATCGGGAGATGACCCTGGATTCCCCAGGAGGATATGGACCCCAGTGGCAAATCAAGCAATGTCTCCGGAGGGTAAGGACCCCAGTGGCAAATCGAGCGTCCCCTAAGAAACTGTGGAACCCATCAGCATTCCAGGAGGCAAGGTTGGGTCCTCAAGGAGGGTGTGGACCCCAGCAATAGACTGGGAGGTAGAGTCAGGTCCCCAGGAGGCCATGGACCCTAGCATTGGCACAGACTTTTCAGTGGAACAGAAGAGGCACTGAGGAGCTGGCAGTGGTTTAGATACAATAGATGCCCCCCCATGCTAACTCTGCCCACCAACCCAGTCTTGGGAAAAAAGGGGAAGGATAATAATAATACTTGATTAAGCGGGAAAGCAAGAGGTCCCATCTATACGGTGATATACTGTGGGGGCCAACAACCCCAAATTGCCAAAAATTAAATGTTCTTGTAGAAATGTATATAGTTGTGTGGCCTGAGACTATTGACCATGAGTAGATAAGTGTGGTGTTTGACATCCTATTAGCGATGCACATAATCATGTAAAAATGTATATACTTATATAGTCTAATAAACCTGTATATATTTGTACATACTGCCAGCCTTGTTCACAGATCTATTTGTTTTCCTGGGCTGAAGGGAGGGAAATCCCACCCACTAACACCTTCTTTCCTAGGTAGAGGCAGCAACAGAATCTGCCCTAGGGGAGGCCCCCACCAGGTCCAGTCCCAGACCCAGAAACACCCTGCAAGGTAAGCGGTCAAGGGGGTGTTACATAAATGTTTGGAGGCACCCACTAGGATCAATTTGATTAGTTTTGATTTTATTTTTACTGTGAACAAGACTGACAGATTGTGGAAAAATGGATGCTAAGGATGTGTTGGTGTTGAAAAATTGGTGTAGAGGTGAGGGGGTTAACTTGTCACGGGCTATATTGGTGAATGGTGTCCCCAAGGACATGGAATCAGCTGCCATTGAGCAGACCGTAGAAGAACTCCAGGTGTTGGGGCAATTAAAGGTTAGGGGGAGATTTTTTGATGATGACAGGGGAATGTGAAAGTTTTCTGTACTTGCTCTATGGATTTAGATCCTAACAAATAACCCCTTACAGCTTTGCTGGGAGAAGAGGTATCTGTTCCCTTAGTCACTATGGGGAGTAAAGTGTCAGTTCCCCTTAACCCTAGTGGGAGAGTGGATGTTCTATCCAAGCCTTATAGCAGTTGGCTAGAAAAATTACAGGTCCTATTAGGAAGTGAAGGAAAAACTCTGCTGGATGTAGCAGGGCTTCTACCCCAGGCAGGTCAGCCAGCCTATTCCCCTAACACACTGATTGGTACTAGGGATGTGAATCGGGCTTCGGACGATTGAAAATATCGTCGATATTTTCAAAATCGTCAGAAATCAGGGGCTCCCCCAAAACGATAGGAAAACCCCACGATATTGATCATGGGGGTTCTCTTATCGTTTTGGGGGAGGGCGGGAAAAACGGCACACAAAAATAACCCCTAAACCCACCCCGACCCTTTAAAACTAATCCCTTTGCTTCCCCCACCCACCCGACCCCCCCAAAAACATTTTACAGGTACCTGGTGGTCCAGTGGGGGTCCCGGGAGCGATCTCCCGCTCCCGGGCCGTCGGCTGCCACTAATCAAAATGGCGCCGATGACCCTTTGCCCTTACCATGTGACAGGGTATCTGTGCCATTGGCCGGCCCCTGTCACATGGTAGGAGTACTGGATGGCCCGCACCATTTTTAAAGATGGCGCCGGCCATCCAGTGCTCCCTCCCATGTGACAGGGGCTGGCCAATGGCACGGATACTCTGTCACATGGTAAGGGCAAAGGCCATCGGCGCCATTTTTATTAGTGGCAGCCGACGGCCCGAGAACGGGAGATCGCTCCCGGGACCCCCACTGGACCACCAGGTACCTGTAAAATGTTTTTTGGGGGGGGGGGGGTCGGGAGGATGGGGGAAGCAAAGGGATTAGTTTTAAAGGGTCGGGGTGGGTTTTTTGTTTATTGGCTCGGGCGCAGCCAATAAACAAAACCGCGATCGGGCCCGATGAAAAAAACCTCACATGTGAATCAGAACCGGAATCCGAACCGATTCCGGTTCCGATTCACATCTCTAATTGGTACCATAGGGAAGGATTTGGAAAGTACCTGCAGCCCCATTATTCTACCAGCCCATAAAAGAGGTTGGGAGTATTCTCAGTAGTTGAGCCCACCCCACCAGGAGAGAAGGAATTTGATCACTGAATGGTCTTGGCCCTTCAGATGCTACAAGAATGGCAATGCACTGAGCTGGAGAAAATGACGAGGGTGGTAGAGAGTTTGCCTGCCCCTGCCCTTGATGCAGTAATGTCTCTGACCCTTTCCAAGCCTGATGCTACTGCCCAGGATTGCCTGGACACTTTAGAAGACATGTATGGTAGTACAGAAGACAAAGACGATTGCTTTATCCATTTCAAAACTACCATGCAGAGGCCTGGGGAAAAGCTCTCTCAATTTGTATCCCATCTAAGGCCATGTCCTACTTAAAGCTGTGAGGAACGGGGCAATCATGGCACAAGACATGGACAGGGCTCAAATTGAACAGATAGTCTAGGGAGACTTATACTCAGATACTTGACTACTGCAATTCATTGCTCCTTAGTTTTCCTGCATGTCACATTAAACCACTACAACTTTTGCAAAATGTAGCAGCAAGACTATTAACCGGCGCTAGAAAAAACGATCACATCACTCTTACTTTGAGGGCCCTATACAGGCTACCAATACAATTTAGAGTATAATATAAAGCATTAATGATCATATTCAATAACATCAACATAAATAACAATGATCTGCTTGGAATATTACTTAAACAACACAACCCCCGACAGACGCTGAGATCACAAAATAAATGTCTCCTCTCTATGCCAATATTACAAACCTCCCAATTGCCTTATACAAGAGAAAGAATGCTATCAATAGCGGGACATGAACTGTGGATCTTTTTACAGGAAGACTTAAGAACTACAACAGACAAAAAGAAATTCAAACAAGACTTGAAAACTTGGCTGTTCCAAAACACATATAACACTACATAATCTGTTAGACTACATAATCTCTTAACAAAATAAACTGTCTGGCATCCCAAACCCTTTACCATCCTCTACATTTATCACCTGAGTACCATACCTCAACGAGCATTCAATACGTATTGTTCTCCTCTGTCTAGTCACTAATAAGTATGAATGTTATTGCTGTTAACCGTGATTTCTAATTTGTGAATGTTGACGCTGAAAACTGTGGTAGTCTAGTGAATTTCACTTGGAATAACGATATATAAAACCTCTAAATAAAATTAATAAATAAATGTGACTGTGATCAAAATTGGGGTAGCAGAAAAGAGAAGGGACCCTCCTCCCTTTGCTATTGCAATGAGGAGGATCAAGGAAGAGGAGGACCAAGAGGCTATGAGGAGGTCCCTAAGTCACCCCATCAGAGGGGGACCCCACCTCAAATTGCACGGGAGAATAGTACCAGAGATAAGACCCTCCAGGATCATCTGAAAACCCCTGCTATGGTTCAGAATCCATAGGACCAAAGGAGTGGGGAAGGGCACCATAAACCTACCTCAACCTCAGAGAAGGAGTACCAGGTTAGAATCCATGAGTTGGAGTCAAAGTTGGAGGTCCTTCAGACCAGACTTGACTTTCCAATGAGGGCTGCTCCTCGCCCCCAGAGGATCCAGAGGGAGGAAGAACTGCCCAGGCAATACAGTCACACTCGCATCCAGAAGAAACACTAAGCATTCTGGTGTGTGTCACAGGTGTGGGAATTCAGGGCAATATAAAAGACAATGTAGGTTCCCCTTGGCCACAGGGGAAGGGGTGGGCACCTCCCAAAATCACAGGATTCATGAAGGATCCAGAGAGGGAGAGCACGCGGGAGTCCTATATGTTGATAGTGCTCAGTCAGCCCTGAACCTATCCAATTGAGCAGGAGACCTTATGCCAGAGGGGTTTGTGGGACTCAAATGTCAAGATAAGGTTAAGTATGTTAGTCATATTGTTTCTAAGGCGGGAGTGGCCACAGACCCTGATAAGAAAGCTGCCCTCACCACCTGGCCCCGTCCAGCCAACCTCATACAGTTATATTCTTTTCTTGGGTTTAGTGGTTATTACAGATGGTTTGTTAAAGATTATTCAAAGATTGTAAGTACATTATTGGGTCTGATGCATGGTTATCCACCTGTGAATAAGAAATAGAAGCATAGCGTATCTGACAAGAGGGCATATTAAAAGGTACTGTGTCCTTTAGAAGGACCATACAATGTCTGTGTAATGCACCAGTACTTGCTTTTGCTGACCCAGGCAAACCCTATGAACTGTATATAGTTACTTGCCTGGAGAGCTTAAGGGCAGTTTTATATCAGCCACGTCCAGAAGGACTAAGACCTGTGGCCTATGAGTAAAACTGAGACTGGAGTTTTTGGCCCTTAAGTGGGTGGTTGTGGACAAATTCAGGGATTACCTATATAGGGTTGAGTTTAACGTGATAACAGACAATAATCCACTGACTTATGTTTTAACAACTGTAAAATTTAATGCAACTGGGTACTGGTGGTTGGCAGCATTATTCCTTTACAAATTCAGTTTGCAGTACCGACCTGGAAGTGCAAACATGGACGCAGATGCACTGTCCTGGCGGCCCCACAGGAGTGACACTACCCAGGGGGATTGGTACAGTTATCAGAGACTGGAGTGGCAGCAGTGTGTAACCAGGAGGTGAATGGGAGTGAAGGTGATACTGAGAACTTATGCCATGCTGTAGACAGCTTGGGGAGCCCTCTCTCTCTCCCCCCCCCCCCCCCCGACAGCATTGCCCTTGCCTACTATGATGTTGTGTCTCTGGTCTCCACTAACATGCCAAGATTGACTTTGCAGGACATTTGACAAGCACAACAGATTGATCCCTTAATTGATGATGTGCTCAGGGTCAAGGAGAAAAATCTGGGGACACAAGCAGTCCATCAGAGCCACACAGACACTGGGTTGCTAATCAGAGAGTGGGATCATCTATTTGTGCAGAATCAGGTACTGTAAAGAGAAAGGAAAGATACCAATTTGTGTAATCCAGAACAACTGTGTTTACCGCAAAAATTCCACAGAACTGTGCTACAGTTTCTCTATGTTGACATAGGGCATATGGGGGCAGAGAGGGTCCTACAACTGGTGAGGGACAGGTTCTATTGGCCTAAATAAGCACAAAACGTTGAAAACATTGTAGACAATGTACTAGTTATATAAAAAGAAAGACCCTACAGCACAGATGGTAAACAATACTAGTCAAATCCTTTTGGCTGAGAGAAGGTAAAACATCCAGGCTGGGCAACAGCGAATGACTAGCCATGAGCTTAGCGGAGCTAAAGCCACTGAATGCTGAGTCTGTGGAGGGTCCGAATCACTGATTGCTAAATATGCCATGTGCCTAGTGGAGCTGTAAACCTAAGCCAAGGAAAACCCTCCTATCAAAAGAGAAGAACTGAAGGACAGCGGCAGATCCAGAGGTGGAGCAGTCCACCAGGAGGGTAGATCAGGAGGTGATCTCTGGTCCCCCTTGAGCAAGGAGACCCCAGCAGCAGATCAAGTGGTGTCTCTGGAGGGTGGGGACCACAGCAGTAGTTCAAGTGGTTCCCTAGGAAGTTCTGGACCCTAGTAGCAGATCAAGCTGTCTCCCAGGAGGGTGTGGACCCCAGCAACAGATCGAGTGGTCCACCAGGAGGGTGTAGACCCCAGTGGAAGATCAAGTGGTCCCTCAGGAGGGTATGGACCCCAGTGGCAGATCAAACAGTCCCCTAGGAAGGCTTGGACCACAGCAGCATTCCAGGAGGCAGAGTCTTGTCCTGCAGGAGAGGGTGGACCCCAGCAACAGACCAGGATGGAGTCAGGTCCCCAGGAGGGCATGGACCCCAGCATTGGCACAGACCTTTTAGCGGAGCAGAAGCAGTACAGAGGAGATGACAGTGGTTTAGATGTAATGGACCCCCCAGACTAATACTGCCCACCAGCCCAGTTGCATTTTTTCAAATGGGTGAGACTTGAGAAAAAGGGGAGGATAATAGTAATACTTCATTAAGCAGGAACACAAGAGTTCTCTTTTATATGGTGGTATACTATGGGGCCAACAACTCCAAATTGATAAACATTAAATGTTTTTGCTACATTGTAGAAATGTATATAGTTATGTGGCCTGAGACTATTGACCATGAGTAGATAAGTGTGACATCCTATTAGTGATGTACCTAGTCATGTAGAATTGTATATACTTATATAGTCTAATAAACCTGTATATATTTGTACATACTGCCAGCCTTGTTCACAGTCCTATTTGTTTTCCTGGGTGAGGGGAAGGAAATCCCACACACTAACACCTTCTTCCCCTGGTGGAGGCACAAGGTGCCAAGAATGTGAAGACTCATGGAATCTGTCCTGGGAGGGGAGGGGCTCCCTCCAGGTCGGTCCTGGACTCAGGAATGCCCTGCAAGGTAAGCAGTGAAAATGGTGATACATAAATAAATAAATTAGGGGAAGATCTACTAAACAGCCAATCTTTTTCCCGAAATTCAAGTAACATATTTCCAGGCACACCATTAGAGGTAATTGTTCCAAATTTTGAGGGACAGAACAACTAAATACTTGACGTATTGTTCATGATAGTCTAACTAAAGCTAGTAGGAACCTTTGGGAGAATTGAAGTTCCTTTGTGGGGATGTGGGAGAGCAGAAAGATTTCAGGGGCAGGTGTGCATCTATGGTATGGTGCTCTGCAAGAAAAAAGCTAACAGCCAACAGCTACAATCTCCCTTCTGTGTTTCTAGTGTTTGCTGTCCTTAAGAATGCTTCTGTAGTTACACGTAAATGTCTCACCATTAGCTGCATTATTTAGCATATGATACTGTTTCCATCCTATTAAACTATCATTACTTTTAATGTCTTCACACAGGCACTTCTAATAGCAGGTCTCTGTGATTTCTTATTTTGCTACCATGGATGGAATAAAAACGTAGGAACTTGCTTTAGAAAATAGATCCAAGAATGTAAAATGGACGTCTCAAGCCCTGCTGACTGAAATTTTACATTGATTATGGAGACACAATAAGCTTTAAGGGAGCAGATGACCATTTCTGGGGAAAACAGATTGCCTCATTCAAATATTCTTTAACCCAGCCGGTATTCCATGCAGTTAATAATAACACATATCAGTCTTTTCCCCATAAATATGGTAAAGAGTTTATTTGTACGTTGTATAAAAACAACTGCATAGCATTAAGCATGGATTGCACAATTATTACAAAAAGTGACCTGAATGTTTCTTGCATGGAGCAGTCTCTCTCGGATTATGTCCTGCTTGAATGTATGTAATTTCTGGACTTCCCAAACATTTTATTTAATTGAATTAGTGAGGTGCCTTTGAAAGTGCTGCAACCTCCCCTACTCCGCATATTACTAATAAGCCACTTTCCTCCTTGTGTTGCAAGACACCTTCACCTAGAACAAGAGCATGGAGAGCATCTGGCAAATGGAGAAAAGGAATTGATATCCTTATGGTGAGTACTGGTACCCTTGTGGTTACTGTGAATAATGTGAAGAGAGAGCTCCTTTGCTCTGATTGGCTCTATAAGGTCATTTTCTTTCAGCTTAATGCAAGTATCTAGAAGTCACATTTCAGCCATGCATTTTTTTATGGAGCGGTTCCAATGTCATTTTTGTGTCTCTCAATGCCTTTTGTCACTTGGTTTATTTAGATTGGCTTCAGCTGACGCTTTGGAGTCCTTTAAGCAAAACTTGAGAATTCTACTATAAAATAAAATGGTCTATTAATCACATTAGTCCCAATAGGCTCATGCCATCAGATCCTCAGTGTGCACTGCCAGTACGCAGAAAGGAAGAGGTCTGTTTCCTGGTCTTTTTAAGAGTCTGGTTTTCATTGTTGCTTATTGAGCAAAGTGACATTCTGAAGCTCCGGTCATCTGAAGAAGAGACTACAGAAAACCCTCAAAGCAGTCCTCCCAGTAACCCAGCTGTGCAAGCCACATAAAAAGAATGGCTGCAATAATTTACATTTCTGTAGGACCTTTTCCTCTGAATGGCACCCCAGAACAACAGAAATAACTCTGCTGCCACTCCCAGGATAGCTTCGAGATACAATCACTGGTACACTGATGACCAGGGCCAGATTTAAGACTTGGGCACCTTTAGGCAGGATTGGAGAGTGGGGGTGGGAGACTGTGGATATCATAATAGTAGGTGAAGTCCCTCTACCTCTCCACCCCTCTCCAGAGTGCCATTGCCATGGACGTGGAAGGCAGGAGCAGGCTGTTCCTTGGCACAGTTGCGCTTCTTTTTTGTCTGGCAGCCTAGGCTCTTGCCTATGCCTAACTCCGGATTGGAGGCTGACATCTTTAGATAACAAGAAGTCATGCCCTCATCAGTTCACTGCAGCTGGACATTTGCTATTTCATGTAATTTGTGCACAACTGAAACGGTTTGATATGCTGTGTCCCTGGTTTCCCATCATTAATCTCTGGAAGGTGACATGCCCTTTTCCTGGCAGGTTTGCAAAGCTGTAGCTAGCAGCTGAAACAGAGAGCTGCCGGGGTGAGGAATAAGCAGGGAGACAAAGGTAAATGCACAGTTCACAAGCAGGAGCACTGCCTAACTTCCCCAACATGTTTTGAATTTTCAAACTTATGTTTTCAAATGTGTAATATTAGCTCTTCTCATCATATACACAGCTGCCTCTTTGTGGACAAATCATTTTGCTCAACTGCTGTTTTAATAACAGGACTGAAAACCTGAGCAGCTTGATGGAAAATTTAGACACACACACATGCACACACACTGCGTATTTGATTCTGTTCAGTGGTGGTTAGAATTGCTCTGGGGAAATGTAACAGTGTTGGTCTAAGGCAGCTCTATGTAAAGCAGCCCATTTGCTCCTGGGCCTGATGTGATTGTCTCAGGAATTCTACACATGGGGGAGATTTCCAAGGAGTCCAATCATGCCCTGTGCCGGCAAGAGGGATAATATGAGGTCCTTTCTTGGCTCAGGATCATAGGGCTTGGTTCACTCCAAATCATTTTGACCTCTCTAGAGGGCAAAAGGGAGAAATAGTCAGGCTTTGCCAAACATCAATTGTCCAAAAATATATTTGAAAGTTATTAGGGCAAAGAGGACAGGTGCTAGGGCAGCTAACAAAAAAGGAATTAGACATGTCTAGACAGAACCAACATCAGTGCTTCATCAATTCCCTCTGCTCCCCCAGACATGCCTGCACAAACTTATTCCCATAACTACATGTACACCCTTTATTCCCCCACAGATCCTTCAGCTATGCTCAGATTTATTCCTGCTAATAGGTAACAATGTCCAAAAGTTGATATCCAGGCAGAACTAGAAAAGGTACAGTAAAGGCTAATAAAAGTGATAAAGGGAATGGAACAGCTCCCTTATAAAGAAAGGTTGAACAGGTTAGGGCTCTTCAGCTTGCAGAAGAGACTGAGAGGGGATATAATAGAGATTTATAAAATCATGAATGGTGTGGAACAGATCAATAGGGAATGATTGTACACGCTTTCACCTACTACTAGGACTAGGAAACGCAATAAAATGAACTGGTAGATTTAAAACAAATTTAAGAAAGTATTTTTCAGTCAATGCACATTTAAACTACAGAATGTGTTGTCAGAGGAGATGCTCAAGGTTACTAGTCCAGCTGGGTTTAAAAGAGATTTGGACAAGTTTCTGGAGAACATGTTTGTTAAATCGATAGACCACCACCTTCAGAAATGGAATGAATTTCCCCATTCGGATTTGCCAGGTATTTTCAAGTGACCCGGGTTGGTAACTGTCAGAGACAGGATGGTGGGCTCATTACACCATTGATCTGATTCAGTAAGGGCTCCTTATGCTCTGAGACAAAAGTGGAGGAATAGCCCAGTGGTTAGAGAAGTGGGCTGAGAACCAGAGAAGCCAGTATTCAAATCCTCCTCTCCCGCTGATGCTACTTATGACCTTGGCCAAATCACTTCACCCTTCATTATCTCAGGTGTAACTGTTCCCAAAGTTGGGTGCTTCATCCTTCATTTTGGGAAGGTATGGGTCCTGGTTCAGTCCGAAAGGAAGGAAGAATAATCTTCCGGGGACCTCTGACGTGTCTATCCACGCTTTACTCTCAGTGCTCACACTGAAGGTACAGGACTTCCAACAGGTGCCAATTAGGGATGTGCATACGTTTAAAATGAACTGCAAAACACGATGAGAAATTAAGTTCACCTAGAGAATAGCCACTGCCATTAGCAATGGTAACATGGAATAGACTTAGTGTTTGGATACTTGCCAGGTTCTTGTGGCCTGGATTGGCCACTGTTGGAAGCAGGATGCTGGGCTTGATGGACCCTTGGTCTGACTCAGTATGGCATTTTCTTATGTTCTTATGTTCTTAGAAATGGGGCCCCCAAATTAAACAAATCTTATTTGTTTGTTTCGTTTTAAACTAATGATTCGGGCCGAGGCCTAGGCCCGAAACCAAGGCCTTGCCTAGGGCATAGGCAGAGGCCCAAAGCAGGGGCCGTGGCCTATAACTGAGTGCGACGTCAGTGCCTCGGCCTAGGCCGAAGCCGGGGCCTCACCTAGGACATAGGTCAAGTCCCAATGCAGGGGCCGCAGCCTAGGCTCGAGCATGATGCCGGGGTCTCGGCCAAGAGCCCCAAAAATTAAACAAACAAAACAACCTTTACTCATCCGTCGGGTATCTGACAAAGGCTGGGTCCAGTTGCTGAGGCCTAGGCCTAGGCTGGGGGCCATGACCCAGGCCCGTTGCTGTTACTCAACCCGGAGGCTGAATCCTGAAGCCAGGGCCTTGGCTCAAACCCAGGCTCAATGCCATGACCTGGCCCAGAGGCCAGGTCCTGATGACGGAGCCTTGACCAGGACTCAGGCCCAATGCTGCAACCCAGCCCAGAGACTAGGTCCCGATTCCAGGATCTTGGCTCGGACCCAGGCCCGCTGCCATGACCCAAGCTGGAGGCTATTTCCTAACACAGGGGCCTTGGCCCAAACCCAAACCCAGGCCCGATGCCATGACCCAACCAGGAGGCCAGGTCCTATCACCAGAGCCTTGGCTCTGACCCAGGCCTGATACTGTAACCTGACCTGGATGCTGGGCCTGGACCCAAGCCCAACACTGCAACTAAGGCCCCATGCCGCAACTTGACCCAGAAACCAGGTCCCGATGCCAGGGCCTCGGCCCGGACTCAAGCCCAATGTCGAAACCTGACCCAGAGGCCGGGTCCCAACGCCAGGGCCTAGGTCTGGACCTAGGCCCGACACTGGGGCCTCACCCAAGGTCAGCGCAGGCCTTGGAGCCTAGGCCTTGGAGCCTGTTCTTCATCCTCTTCTTTCTTCGGCAATTGAAACCAAATGATGCCGTCCGCTGGGATCACACCAGAATTAATTAACCCTGGCACATTCACCCCAGCAGACAGCACCATTTTGATGTTTGGCAATGAGTACAGCACATTGGTCCTGGGTCCAGGCCGAAGCCCCAGCATCAGAACCCAGCCTCCGGGTTGGGTTGCGGCTTCGGACCTGGGCAGGATCCAGGTCGCAATGCTGGGCTTGGGTCTGGGCCAAACCCCTGGCATCGGGACCTGTCATCTGGGTTGAGTTGTGGCATCGAGCTGAGGCCTATGCACCAAGCCCAAGTCTTGAGCCTGGGTCCATGCCAATGCCCCAGTGTTGGGATCCTGCGGTGTTGGGCCTGGGCCCAGGCCATGGCCTAGGCTGAGGCCCAGGCATCTGGACCAGGTCTGGGCTGAGGCCCTGGCGTTAGGATCTGGTCTCCAGAACAGGCCACAGAATTGGGCCAAGATCCAGGCATCACAATCCTGCCTCCAGGCCCAGCTTCGGCTGTGATGTCAAGCCCGGTCCTTGGTTGAAGCCTCTGCCTTGCGTACACCAAAGTTGCGGTGACCTACCACATACTCAGCCTATGCAAGGCTCAGACTTTAGGTGTAATCCTCAATGGTGGATCCCCAATGGACCAGGTAAGTGGGGGCCGAGGGGCATCCTGGCACCGGCATTTTTACAGATGAGTGGGATGAGTTGGTGGGAGGCCCCATTTGGCCCATTTTCATTTTTGGTCTTTTTTTTTTTTAATTATTATTTTTTTAATGTTTGATTCAGGTTTTTTTTTTTCACATGAATGAAATGAATCAAACATTGCATGAACCGAAATTCATGGGAAAAATACCTCCCAAAAATGAAGCAAAAAAACCCACATTCCCCCCACCCCATATATCTAACTGCTTTCCAATGGCTCCTTCAGCCCCACTTAACCCTGTCCTGAGACCCAGGGATGAATCTCAAACTCTTTTTTTCTTCCTGTATTGCCTTCCCTCTGAATCTCTGGGCATGCTTCCAGCAATATATACCCCAGATACCATACCCACAAAAAGGCTTGCCCCGTCACATAGGTATAAACATAGGGGTGAATTTTCAAAGCATTACGTGTAAAAATGAGCGTATATGTGTGTGTAAATATTATCTACTTGTGTATTCCATATTTTATAAATGTCAAAGGTCCACGTGCATTTTCAGGTGTTTAAAATCAGGTGTTTAAAATCAGGTGTTTAAAATCATGAGAGGTCTAGAATGGGTAGATGTGAATCGGTTATTTACTCTTTCGGATAGTAGAAAGACTAGGGGGCACTCCATGAAGTTAGCATGTGGCACATTTAAAACTAATCGGAGAAAGTTCTTTTTTACTCAACGCACAATTAAACTCTGGAATTTGTTGCCAGAGGATGTGGTTAGTGCAGTTAGTATAGTTGTGTTTAAAAAAGGATTGGATAAGTTCTTGGAGGAGAAGTCCATTACCTGCTATTTAAGTTCACTTAGAAAATAGCCACTGCCATTAGCAATGGTTACATGGAATAGACTTAGGTTTTGGGTACTTGCCAGGTTCTTATGGCCTGGATTGGCCACTGTTGGAAACAGGATGCTGGGCTTGATGGACCCTTGGTCTGACCCAGTATGGCATTTTCTTATGTTCTTATGTTCACTTTCACGTGCACATATATGCACGTAAAAAAAGGGGCAGTCTAGGGGCATTCATGGATGAGGCCACCACTTACTTGCATAAGTTGCTATTTTAAAAAGCACATGCATACATTTGACAAAGTGCATATTTTTACACCTGCTAATTATGTGTTTTAAGTGATATTAAGCTTGTATATTATGTAGTACTGACTGGATGGGAGGTCTAGATGAACTGGGGGGAATTTAGGCTGAAGGACCAGGAGAAAGGACCTGGAGAAGGACTGGGTGAAGTGGTGGACTAATTGGTAAAACTGGCTAATTTCATTTACAAAAACATGCTTTAAAATTGGCCAACTTACGCAAGTAAGTCTTACATTACTTCCATTTGTATATTTTTAAAACAGGTAGGAAAAGTACGTGCATTCAATGCACTGCATATATACATGCGTACGTTGCGGAGTAAAGATATACATATTTGATAAAACACATGTATATCGTATGCATGGGTTATAAAATACTTGCGTAGATCTGCTCATGGCCATATATGTGCGTATATGTCACCGCACGCATTTCTTTGAAAGTTATCCTTTTAGATTGTTATGTCCTGTTGAGCAGGGAAATACCTACTGTACCTGAATTTGTAACTCATCTTGAGCTTGGATTTGAAAAAGGTCAGAAATTAAATCTAAAATCTACATAAAAGCAGAAACAAAGGAGATTGGAGTTGTGCAATCTCATAAAATGAATGTAATACAAATGAATGCAATAAATGAAATAATTACAAATTGCTTACACCGCAATAACCCATGTTTAATTGAACACATAAATCAATGTAAATCCAGGTGCCAGACAATGGAACAATCAATCACAGTTTATTTGTGGAGAATAAATAATGAAAAAATTTAAATAAATGTAAATTATAACATGAAAAGATAAACATGGAAAGAACAAAATAATTAATTAATTTGCAGTGAACAGAAATATAAATATGAAATTCTTAAGTGCAAGAAGATGATTCATGTATGGGATAATTCATTCAAAACAGATATTCTAGTGCAAGACGCCCACATGGGGGACACCCAACACAAATGGTATTCCTTTACTGGAATCCGTCTCAAGGGACTGTGCAAGAGTTTATGGTAATAATAACCTATAGGTGCCCAAGCAGTGAGGAGTCTCCCAAAATGTTCCCTCTATTCCAGATGCTTATCTGTGGGCTTAGGACAGTGGAGAAGAGAAACGTGGGGGAAGCAAGCCAAATCAGAGCTTGCCGGCACAGCAGCTTGGTGCCTGAAACCTTGGGAGAAGCAACTATTAGCAATCTGGCAGGTTTCACCTGTAGTCTGCTGCATCGGTGCTCGAGTTTCAAGGATCTTCGTTAGCTATTTCCATGTTCCACTGCCATTCTCAGATTTGATTTTGCTCTCTCTTGTGGAATTTCATCATGGGCTAAACCCCACCGGCAACTGGTGCCATTCGTTCTGATGTGACAGGTAAGCAAGGGCACAAAGTAGCACACGTCCACAACTCTCATATTCAGATTCCTCTGCACGGACATTTGACCTCATGTCTCAGGAAAAGATCTGGTTTGGCACGCTTGTATGTTTATCTATAAACTCCACCAATCAAATGTTTCAATATACATTCGCATCATGCTTGATTCAGGCCAGCTGCCTGGTAGGGTATTGATATTCATTTTGAAAATGAAATTTTTGCCGATCTTTCTTTACTCCATGTAGCGGGTTCAGGAGCTGTAAGAGGTGTGTATGTGTCACATTCCTGCAGGTTAAGGGGGGGGGGGGTGTTTTTTGTTAACTTAAATTGGCAATATTGTTACCGAGTACTTGTTTTGAAGTGCAATGTGGAACCAATTTGCAGCGTGCCCATCATCGGAGACCCCATGAGTAGGGGAAAATACTAATAAAGGGGCATGAGAGGCTGGGAGAGGGTTCCCTGGGAGGGATTGCATTGTGATGAGCCCTCACAGGTTCAGGGCTATTATCCAAGAAAACAGACTGAATTGCATCGCGGCGGGCTAATGACACATGCAACTGCCTTGCCATAATGAGAGGACAATGGAATCGCCTCCTCACGGAACTGGAATGAAGGAAAAGTAATACAGGCATACAAAGCCCGTGCTAAGGAGTGTTAATTTGCATCGCCCACAGAAAACTGAGTAATAAGGAAACAGCGGCTGGCTAGGAAGGGATTGTACATTTTAAGTAACCTTAGTGGAGCACTGCTGTCAGGAGTCAAGACAGGTTGTGCACTTGAGTGCTGGGTGCCAGTAGGCCTTGTCTCCAGCTGTATATTATGGTGCAGGCTGTGAGCTGGACAGACACAGAGTGAATGCTGGAACTGACTGGGGATGGATACAGACACAGACTGAATGCAGGGACCGGCTGGGGCTGAATACAGACACACAAAGAATGCTGGGACTGGCTAGGGCTGGGTACAGATACAAATTGAGTACTGGGACTGGCTAGGGCTGGGTACAGATACAAATTGAGTACTGGGACTGGCTGGGGCTGGATACAGGATACTTGGCAGGACTGGGACAAGGACAGGACAGGACTAGACTAGATAGGGGCAGGCAACAGTAAACAGGGAAGCCTAACAGGGTAGAAAGCTGGCTAGAATACGCTAGACAAGGCAGCAAGGCCCAGGAGACAACAGAGAAAGGCAAGAGGTCATAGAGCAAGGATAGAGGTTCAGAGATGCCGCAGAGCAAGGCTGTAGGCCAAGGTAAGCTGAAAGGCAAGAGAGGAGGCCTGGGCAGACCTCAAGGACAAGGTGGTCAGGTCAGGGAGTCATGGTTATTCAATGAAGAGGCACCAAGGTATTGAGCAGGCTGGGTTAAATAGGACTGAGGCTGAGACATGGTGTGATCAATGAGGATGTGACTGGCAGAACTGAATGAAGTTTGCTGGATGTCTCTGCTGGTGCAGAACCGTGACAGCAGGTAAAACCAGGGCACGGTAAGGCTGCACAGCAGGCGAAACCCTGACACAGAGTAGGACATAATTTTATTGCACGGGGTTTATCTTCCCTTAGTTTTGTGTCCTGGTTCTTTTTAACTGGTTATCCCTGATTATTGCATTTTATTTAGTTGTTTCTTATTTTTGGAATCAGGATGACCCGTTTGCCATATTTTATGGAACACTACTTCCCAGATTTTAGTAAGTTTCCTCTGTGTCTCTCATGAATTTTCTTTATTGGATACCAGCTTAAGCAGCAAAGTGGAGTAAGGAAAATGTGAAGAATCAAAATGTGGTACTGAAGAGAACTCAGATTGAAGTAGGAAGTGTGGGACCCACGAGGCTGTAGTACAGGGGAAGCTCAGCTCTGGGGCAGTGAGTGTGAGATGCATGAGGCCGTAGTACTGGGGAGTAGGGATGTGAATCGGGCTTCGGACAATTGAAAATATCGTACGATATTTTCAAAATAGTCAGAAATCGGGGGCTCCCCCAAAACAATAGGGAAACCCCATGAAATTGTTTGTGGGGGTTCTCTTATCGTTTTGGGGGAGGGTGGGAAAAATGGCACGCAAAAATAACCCATAAACCCACCCCGACCCTTTAAAACTAATCCCTTAGCTTCCCCCACCCTCCCGTCCCCCCAAAAAACTTTTTACAGGTACCTGGTGGTCCAGTGGGGGTCCCGGGAGCGCAGGCCATCCAGTGCTCCTACCATGTGACAGGGGCCGGCCAATGGCATGGATACCCTGTCACATGGTAAGGGCAAAGGCCATCGGCGCCATTTTTATTAGTGGCAGCCGACGTCCCGGGAGCGGGAGATCGCTCGCGGGATCCCCACTGGACCACCAGGTACCTGTAAAAAGTTTCTGGGGGGGGTCGGGAGGGTGGGGGAAGCTAAGGGATTAGTTTTAAAGGGTCGGGTGGGTTTTTTGTTTATCGGCTCGGGCACAGCCGATAAACAAAACCCCACGATGTGAATCGAAACCAGAATCAGAACCGATTCCGGCTCCGATTCACATCTCTACTGGGGAGGCTCAGCTCGGGGGCAGTGAGTGTGAGATTCATGAGGCCGTAGTACTGGGGAGGGCTCAGCTCGTGGGCAGTGAGTGTGAGATTCATGAGGTGGAGCAGTGAGTGTGGGACCCATGAGGCCGAGGTACTGGGGAGGGCTCAATTCGGGGGCAGTGAGTGTGAGATTCATGAGGTGGAGCAGTGAGTGTGAAATGAATGAGGCCGTAGTACTGGGGAGGGCTCAGCTTAGGGCAGTGAGTGTGAGATATGCTGAAAATTTTAAGCTAGAAAAGACATACATTCCCCAAACATTCTCCTTTTATAACTAGGATAAAAGCAAAATAAGCAGAGCTGGGTAAAGCCTGAGGTAACCACTGCTGCTTTTATTTGTTTATTTGGAGAAATGTGACATGTAGCATTAAAATCTAAAACATATATTTGATCTCCTTGCCTTAAAAAAAAAACCTGTTCACCAGATTCTAGCACTTGTTGGTGATTAAATAGTAGGAAAAGCCGAGTGGTATAATTTATGGTGTGTACAAAGTGTGAAGCATAATTCTAGCCTAGGGAGGTGTTCAAAGTGCTAATGTATTACTTCATAAAGTAAGGATATGCACTTGGTCAGCATTGTGGATGTCAGTTCTGCATCTAATGATATAAATGTTTAATTCAGTAGAACAAAAGCAAGCTCTCCCTGCTAAACGAGAAGAGCCCGGTTATAAAGATAAAATGCCAAAGGCTTGCAGCAGTGTCTGATCTGAGAAAACATTCATCTTCCATGTGATAGCTACCCAGAGAGCCTCACAAAAACACTGCATGGAGCCAGGGTACCAGTGCGGGCACGCAAGCCATGTGGCCTGTGCCCTGGGCATGGCTGCACCATGGGGTTAATCCGCAGCTGAATTCCAGGCAGGTTTCTGGAGCGGCGTTCACAAGTGACCCTGTGCAATCTCCCTTACACAGTCACGGGATAAGGTACAAACTTTCATCTGTTTGGGTTATTTTCCCTTATTAAAGTTTTAATGTTCGCGTTGGAATGTCCAGCTGTTATGGAGCAAACCGTTTTGTGGATCTGCGATGTGAGTGATGGTCGGCTGTCTGCTGGGTCCCGTGACCAGGTCAGCCCGTTGGGACTTTGGATCATGTTGTTTCCTGCTATTGGTAAATCAGCAGTGCACGGCAACATGATTGAGCAATAAAAGAGGGAAAGGTCATCTCCATGTCAAGCTGACAGAATAATAAAATGTACAAGGGTGTATGAGCATTTTTGTTTATTGCCTAATTATGCTAGATTACATATAAGGGTAGATACAACAGGAACTAACTAAGAAACATGGACCGGTGTCAGGGTGCAGATCTTGAAGTCCAGATAAATGCACTGGATGATATGATTTTAACGAAGGGGTGTGGATTGTGAAATTTAGTTAAGCATATCAGGGGGGGGGGGGGGGCATGATATAAGTTTTGTTTGCAATCAAAAAATTCCTTCCAGCAGAAAAGGACTGATGATTATGCAGTGGGTGTACCACTGACAGTGAAAGACCAAAAAATGTAGATATGATGTACATATGAAGGCCCTCATTGCAAAGAAGTATTTTGTCGATACAGAGTCATGTGTTGGCTTGAGGAATCTTTGTGTATTGTACAGATTTTGTTCTAAGAACATAAGAACATAAGAAAATGCCATACTGGGTCAGACCAAGGGTCCATCAAGCCCAGCATCCTGTTTCCAACAGTGGCCAATCCAGGCCATAAGAACCTGGCAAGTACCCAAAAACTAAGTCTATTCCATGTAACCATTGCTAATGGCAGTGGCTATTCTCTAAGTGAACTTAATAGCAGGTAATGGACTTCTCCTCCAAGAACTTATCCAATCCTTTTTTAAACACAGCTATACTAACTGCACGAACCACATTCTCTGGCAACAAATTCCAGAGTTTAATTGTGCGTTGAGTAAAAAAGAACTTTCTCCGATTAGTTTTAAATGTGCCCCATGCTAACTTCATGGAGTGTCCCCTAGTCCTTCTACTATCCGAAAGAGTAAATAACCGATTCACATCTACCCGTTCTAGACCTCTCATGATTTTAAACACCTCTATCATATCCCCCCTCAGTCGTCTCTTCTCCAAGCTGAAAAGTCCTAACCTCTTTAGTCTTTCCTCATAGGGGAGTTGTTCCATTCCCCTTATCATTTTGGTAGCCCTTCTCTGTACCTTCTCCATCGCAATTATATCTTTTTTGAGATGCGGCGACCAGAATTGTACACAGTATTCAAGGTGCGTTCTCACCATGGAGCGATACAGAGGCATTATGACATTTTCCGTTTTATTCATCATTCCTTTTCTAATAATTCCCAACATTCTGTTTGCTTTTTTGACTGCCGCAGCACACTGAACCGACGATTTCAATGTGTTATCCACTATGACACCTAGATCTCTTTCTTGGGTTGTAGCACCTAATATGGAACCCAACATCGTGTAATTATAGCATGGGTTATTTTTCCCTATATGCATCACCTTGCACTTATCCACATTAAATTTCATCTGCCATTTGGATGCCCAATTTTCCAGTCTCACAAGGTCTTCCTGCAATTTATCACAATCTGCTTGTGATTTAACTACTCTGCACAATTTTGTGTCATCTGCAAATTTGAGTGATTATTCTGAGACGGGACTATTTTTATAGGGATCACATGTAATTACATCTCCAATAAACGTGCCCCCTCCCCGCACCTTTTTTCTATGAGATGCTTTCTGAAACTTATACAGCAGAGACATTGGTTACAAGTCAGCAGAACTCATGGGATGCGAATTCAAATGACAGTGAGACCACATTACATGTACCTTTATGCATCTGCTCCTTCCCATTGTTAGAAACAGGATACTGGGCTATAAACCACCCTTAGTCTGAGCCACTTTGGCAATTCTTCTGTTCTCTGTTTCTTTAAATACATTGCTATAATCCTTGTGATTTTGGGAGCATCATGTTATGTTTGTACAGAAATTTACCCAGCTATAATTAGGTAATACTAATAACACTTCCCTTGCCTCCATAACAAACTAATGGGCATTTAAATGTGCTGTCACAGTTCACATTTTTCACCTCACGAGCCATTCTGTCTTCTGCCCTGTGCCCACTGCTCTGAAGCTTCAACATTTTCTCCCTCTTTCTCATTACACGTCCACCTCTCTTCTCTGTATCCACCTGCTCCTCCTCCTCCATTCATCTGAGGACATCAGTCTCAATCCAGGCCCTTTCATCCCGTCTATGCATATTAAATCGTATCCCTTCCAATCACATCTTTGTCCCCCGAGGAATACCCACTCTATTTCCAACAAGTTTGCCTATATTCATGACTTCATCTTCTCACCTTGATTGAAACTTGGCTTTCCCCTTCAGTAGCTGCTCTCCATCATGGAGGTTATCTTTTCTCCCATACACCTTACATAATAGGCCGCAGTGGTGGTGTTGGAAGGCTGCTCTCCCCCTCTTGTAAGTTTCAACTCCTTCTTTCACCTCAGTCCTACTCCTTTTCTTCCTTTCTGGCTCACTATATCCATCTATTTACCTGAAACCACTCTGGATGGCTATCAGTGACCACTTGATAAATTCTCCTCCTCCTTTCTTACTGACTAACTCCTGGCTTTCTTCCTTGCAGGATCTTCCTCTTCCCTAATCCATGGGTACTTTAATTTTCATGCTGATGACCCCTCTAACTCTTATGCCTCTGAAATCCTTGTTCTGACCTCATTATTTGACCTCCAGCTCTGCTCTACTGTTCCTACTCACCAGCATTGCTGTTGCCTTGACCTAGTCCTTTCTTCCAATTGCTATCTCTCAGACTTCACCTCCATTCTTCCCCTCTCAGACCATCATCTGATAACTTCCATACTAAACCATTCTTCCCCACAGCCTCTCTGGTCTACACCAACATCTTCAGGAGACTCCAGGGTAGTGACCCTTTTATGCTCTCCGTTATTCTCTCATCTCCACTCTTCCCCACTACATTGAGTCGGTTGAAGAAGCAGTTTCTTCTTGCAATACTATACACTCTTCTGATTTATTTATTTATTCATTCATTCATTCATTCATTTGTTTTTATATACCGAAGTTTAGCTAGAGGCCTTCACTCCGGTTTACATTTGAAACAATGAGTTACATGTGTTGAAACCATTGGAAAGTATAATGGTAACTGGCAGAACCAGGAATTACATAAAACGAGATAACAGGTAACACAGTATGTGTGATATAACGAGGTAGACACCTTTAGACACCTTTGCCATCCTGTAAGGCACACCAAACAGCAGCCTTGGCTCACCTCCAGAAATTGCTTCTTTCATTCCTGTGCCTGCTCTGTAGAGGGTCTCTGGATAAAATCCCATGCCCATGCCAACTTCATACATTTCAAATTCATGCTGAACTTCTTCCAGTCTATTTCATTTGCCAAACAAGACTATTATATCCATCTGACAAACTCTCATGCCTCCAACCATCGATGAGTCTTTGCCATACTCAATTCTCTCTTCAAACTGCTTTTGTCTTCCCCTCCCCCTTCCCATCTTCACTCTATGCCCATATTATCACTGATTACTTCCATGACAAGGTTCACAAAATTAGTTTTGAGTTTTCAACAGGTCACCCTTACCTCCATCTCCCCCACTTCATTCCTCACCTCTTCCTCTGGCCCTTGATGCCCTCTCCTCCTTTTCTGAAATCACAGTGGAGGAAAATGCCCTTCTTCTTTCCTCCTCCAAAGTTACCTCTGGTTCCTGACTATATGCCCACCCAGTTCCTCAGCTCTATATCCCCTGCAGTTATGCCTTCTATATCACATCCTCAATTTATTACTGCAACTGTTCTTGCTGCCTTCAAACATGGTGTGATCACATCACTCTTCAAAAAAACCCTCACAGGACCCTACCTGCCTGCTAACTATTGGGCTATCTCCCTCCTTCCTTTTATATCCCAAAGATGCTGCTCACTTCCACTGTCTTGACCTTCTTTCATCTCAAGCCATTCTTGATCTACTCCAACCATGTTTTTACTCTCTACATGCCGCAGACATCGGCTTTGCCACAGTCTCCCACTACCTATTTATGACTTAAAGCAAAGGCCTTTACTCGATCCTTATCATCCTTGACCTATGTGCTGCTTTAGACACGGTTGATCATTACCTACACCATCCTGTCTTGGTTCTTTTCTTACCTGTCCCAATAGACTTTTAGTGTGTCCTCTGGTAGATCTTCCTCTATCAACTGGTGAGCCTCAGGGCTCTGTCACGAACCCTTCTTTCTTCTCCCTCTGCATTAATTTCCTTGGTGCTGTGATCTCCTCCCATGGCTTTCAAAACCACCTTTCTGCTTGTGATTCCCAGATTTATCTCTCTACTCCAGAAATTTCAACAGGAAGGCAATGCCAAATTTCAGCTTGCTTGTCTGACATTGTTGCCTGGAAGTCCCACTGCCATCTTAAATTCAACATGGCCAAAACAGAGATCCTTATCTTTTCCCCCAAAACCTATTCCTCTTCCCCCTTTCTCTATTTCTGTGGATAACAATATCATCCTCCCAGACCCCTCAACTCATAATCTTGGGATCATCTTTTATTCCTCTCTCTCCTTTTCTACATTTATCAAAAACACTGCTAAAATGTGTTGTTCCTTACTCTGTAACATCACCAAAATCTGTCTCTTCTTTCTTGATTACATTATCAGAAACCATTAGCCACCCTCTCATCACCTCCCACTTAGACTACTGAGACCTGCTCCTCACAGGTCTCCCAGTGAACTCACGCCATTATAATCTTCCAAAATTCAGTTGCATGATTTATCTATCTTCAGTGTCGCTACACCCATACTCAAATCACTACATTGGCTCCCTATCTGCTCCCGCATACAGTTCAAGCTTCTCTTACTCACCTACAAGAGCCTTCACTCTGCAGCTCCTCACTACCCTATCTCTATACACCTCCTCATGAACTCTTCGGGTAAGTCACTCTGATCTTTGCCCTTTTCCTCCATCTCTAATTCTTGATTCTATCCTTTCCACCTGGCTGCATCATATGCTTGGAATAGTCTTCCTGAGATGGGGATGTCATGCTCCCTCTCTTGTCTTATTCAAATCCATTTGAGACTGCTTTTAAATCCTAACCCCTAATTATCTGCTTACAGCAGGGGTGACCAACTTCAGTTAAGCTTCAAGAGCCATAAACACTCCTGATTTTCAGGATATCCACAATGAATATGCATGAAATAGATTTGCATACAATGGAGGCAGTGCATGCAAATCAAATCTCATGCACATTCATTGTGGATATCCTGAAAACCAGGTCTTTCTGTGGCTCTCGAGGACCAGAACTGGCTACTCCTGGCTTACAGCCTTATTGGTTTTAACCATTTTCTTAATAAATGAAATTCTCTTTTGCCCTGTATGTTTGTTTTGATTAAGTTGTAAGCTCTACTGAGAAGGCACTGTCACATATATTGTCATACAGCACTGCATACTTCAAGTAGTGCTATAGAAGTGATAAGTAGTAATAGTAATAGAGTTGGTAGTGTTGTTCTAAAGCATTAAACTGGAACATACCTTGAGCCTCTGTTTCTACTGAAGGCGGTACCGAAATCCACTTTGTTGATGCCATGTGTGCGAGACAAGGCAACAACAGGTAAATGCTCAAAAGGAACTTTTAGTTAGTTCACGGCTTCATGCAACTTAAAAAAGCTTTCAGGTTTGAAAGAAATGTTGTTAATAACGAAATTTTGAAAATAAAAACCCAACCAAACCCAAAGCTTTCAGGCAGCACTTCCCAAGCCAAGAAAACAGCCTTGAATCAGTGGTACTTCACAGACGCGGGGTTTTGTTTTTTAAGCACTTCAGCTCTGCCCTCATGCAGGGCTCTTTATCCAGAAAGCAGAACCCAGGGCTGGTTTTAGGGCTGTTCAGCTGTAGTGGATGTACAGGTCACCACTTCAAAGCAATGTTGTGCTCTGGGAGACTCTTTCCCATCAGCTGCTCAGGCTGCCATACTTCTACCGTCAGGGTTAAAAACAAGCCCTTTCTTCTACTACAGAAGTTAACGAGGAAGCCAAAAGTGTCTGGAAACTGGAATATTCCTGGGTACAGGAGGACAGGGAAAGTCTCTTCTAGCTTCCCTCTTTAGTGAGTGCTCCTGCAGCACATTTTGTCACTGCTTCTTGGGTGTTGCGCAGGAACTCGCTGAGAGCTGTGCTTCTCCAGCTTCTCCCTTTAGCAAATAATTCCACCTGAAGCCCTCAGAATGTCATGCACATATAGAACTGCAGCTATCTAACACAGAGGCTTCTGCAAGCTGTCTTCACTGCTCCGCTTTCTCCCTAATTATCAGGCAGCTCTATTTCAAGCCTGGCTTTGGGGTGCAGCAAACAGCTTCCTATGCTGGCCAAGTCCCCTCCCTAATCAGGGAGCTCTCCTGCAGCCCAAATGTTTTGTACCTCTGACCTTACACAGCCTGCAGTTTGCAGGCTGGAAAACTTGCCCTGCATCACATTTAAAGAAAAGCAAGAAAATATCCCCTCCCCTGTAGGTTCCGTCCACGTTCTCTAGTGCTATGAGGAGCTGTTGCCTGAAGCACTACATCAACAACTGCATGAGGTGATGAGGTCAGTGATCCCCAGAGCTTTCGTCTTTCATGGTCAGATATCTTCTTCTGCACCATATTGGCTTTCTTCACTCCATTAGAGGATTCAGCCAAAAGCTGATCAATGATCTTCATAAAGGGGAGATTTGTGTAACAATCTCTTAATGCTCTAAACCGATACGAAAGAAAGTACAGAATGCATGCTGTTTGTACAAAAAGAAATCTTCAGTACCGTGAAGAGATTTTGATGGTGACTGCCTCCAGGTTATTATTGTGACGGGGGCTATGCCCATCACTATCTCAATCCCCACTAGTTTTTTTCAGCTGTGGGAGTGGTGTTTGCATTTTTGGACCCTCCCCTTGCACTGATCCCACCTTTTTGTGGGAGGCTTGTGTGGGATACAAATATCCCCATGAGCATGCTCAGAATCAGAGGGCAGGCGATACTGGAAGAGAGAGGGTGAGGAGCTGGCATACCTGGGAACTTTTGAGTTGGATTGCTGTTGATTAGCAGATGGGGGGGGGGGAGGAATGGAATAATATGTGTCAGCTTTTTCTCTTCAACTACCCCCCCCCCTGCAGCTTTCTCTTTTCTACCCCCCACCTTCACAGTTTCTCTCTTTCTTCCACCCACCCTCATCTCTTGTCCTCCCTCCAGAGATGATCCCACCATACTTCCCCTTCCTCTCTCACGGACCCCAGCACTCTCTTTACTCCTACCCCCTATAAGCCTCAGCTCCATGACTTATGCATCCTCACTCTACCCTTGGCTGAGTGTGTCCCAAGTCCTGGAATCACAGCTGCAGACTCAGGCCGATACAATATAGTGTGCTTGGCCGAGCGCATGACTTTACATGTGATTGAACGCACGTTTTGGACACCTGACCAAAAACCCTCAAGCAATAAAGGGAATAGCATGTCCAAAACGTGCGTCCAAACCAGTGCACAGCTAATAGCGCTCATCACATGTAAATTCATGTTCATGAGGCTATTAACTATTACCCACCGATGCAAAAAAAAATGCCGTTCGACCACCGCACCCATTTCAACGCTGCAAATGTAATGCTTGCCTGGGAGCAGGCATTAAAGCAAGCAGTGCTCAAGGGCTGATGAAAAAAACCAAAAAATCCTGCTTTCTGTGATTCTTCCTTTTGTATCCTAGCGATACTAAATAGGCGGAACCACAGAAAGCAGAATTATGTCCTGCTCAAGGGCTTAACAAAAAAAAATAATCCTGCTTTCTGTGGTTCCTCATAGGGGGAACCACAGAAAGCAGCATCCCCAAAGTCTGATCCAATCGGAACCCCTGCCATCAGTGAGTGAATGAGTGAAAACATTAATATTAAGCGTCGGGCACTTGATATTCATTTATTCACTCTTTCAATTTCTGCCAATTAGTCCATTCACTGTCACATGTCAGTGAAAGGATCAGTCCCCTTTCAGAAAGCTGTCCTGAAACAGGATTGGTCCTTTCACTGACAAGTGTCAGTGAAAAGGACCAATCAGGAACAGTCCTGTTAGTAGTGGGGAAAGAGCTCTGGGAAGGCTGTTCTAGATGCACAACTACTTCTCCTGGGCACCCAATGCAGAAGAGTACTCGGGACGCACGTGAAAAGGACCAATCAGGAACAGTCCTGTTAGTAGTGGGGAAAGAGCTCTGGGAAGGCTGTTCTAGATGCACAACTACTTCTCCTGGGCACCCAATGCAGAAGAGTACTCGGGACGCACGTGAAAAGGACCAATCAGGAACAGTCCTGTTAGTAGTGGGGAGTAGGGATGTGAATCGTTTTTTGACGATTTAAAATATCGTCCGATATATTTTAAATCGTCAAAAATCGTTAGAGGCGCGATACAATAGGAATTCCCCCGATTTATCGTCAAAAATCGTAAATCGGGGGAGGGGGGAGGGGAAGGGGGAGGGCGGGAAAACCGGCACACTAAAACAACCCTAAAACCCACCCCGACCCTTTAAAATAAATCCCCCACCCTCCCGAACCCCCCCAAAATGTTTTAAATTACCTGGGGTCCAGTGGGGGGGTCCCGGTGTGATCTTCCACTCTCGGGCCACGGCTGCGTTAATAGAAATGGCGCCGGCGCCATTTTGGTTCCTGTCCCCCGACGTCACAAGCGCAGGAGATCGCTCCCGGACCCCCGCTGGACCCACAGGGACTTTTGGCCAGCTTGGGGGGGGCCTCCTGACCCCCACAAGACTTGCCAAAAGTCCAGCGGGGCTCCGGAAGCGACCTCCTGCACTCGGGCCGTATTGCAAAATGGCGCCGGCCGTATGGCCCATACGTTGGTGGAAATCCCGGTCTAGGCCCCTCAGGACTGGAGAAGAGAAATGGGAGTGGAATTTCGTAAATGATCACAGCTTTACCCCTTGGGGTTTCGATTGGAAGAGAAGGAGTCTGCATTCAATTGAAAGAAGATTTCTGGACTTTCAATTGACCAGACTGAAAGGTATGGCTCCTCCCCCTGTATCCAGAAAGGCTGAGTTGCTGATTTTCAAGCCCATGCTGTAATGCAAGGAGATTTATAGAGATAATCATGGATTCTGTTTTTGGAATTGGGTACTTCCTATCTTCCTAGTTTATGCTGGAGCTGCCCAGTACCCTACTCTCCAATGGGACGGGTTCATTAAGCCTGGATGGTGGTGCATTATGATTTTTTATGCAGCTTCATGTTCCCATACTGGTTGGGACTTTATTTTTTCTGCACGCAAACTTTTACTTTGAACACCAAAGTGGACTCTGCCCTTTTAGTTTTGCTTCTGGCACATGTGCTTGATGTTATTTTTCAGTGGTTATTGTGGTTACCCCTGCACCTAAGTGACACCCCAGAGTTCAGAGGCTTGGAGCAGTGTTTTCTTTAGATATGCCTCGGGCCCTGGAAGTTCATCTCCCTCTCCCCCCCTCCCCCCGCAGCCGGATGAACCCCCAGTAAATGTAGCTCCCCGGATGCAGCTAACAACCCAAACGGGGTCCTGCTACATTACCACAAACCTGACTACTCTTTCCTGTAAGGACAAGAAGCACGTCCTGCTTTCTCAGAGACAGAAGCTTACAACTTCAGGGTTTTCGCAGAGATCTCTGACCCTGCTTTGGCCTAAAAGCAACATTTATTACACAGAAATAGAAAAGGATCTCTGATCTGAAATCTAATATTTGCCCTGCCTTGGGAAGAAAAGCCTCTCCCCGGGGCTGCTTCCTATCCTGCTTTATCCAGAGAACTTTCTCAGAGTTGTAGGCTTAGCAGAAGGATCACTGCACCTATGCCTGTGTGCAAGCCTAGCAGCCAGGAGAAAGATGCAGCCAAATACTTAGAAGCAGGGAAGCATCGGAGGCCGGGAAACCTGCACTGCCCCAACTCAAGCTGCATGCATGTGGCAGAGTGCAATCCTCAGCTCTTCCCAGGCTTTGTGTCCATGTTTTTCTAGTCTGTAAAGAAAGATGACAAACCACTGAGCTAAAGAAGAGGATCAAACAAGGGAAAAGAAAGCCTGTGATTACAGAGCCAAATGACCACAGAAGCCTTCTCTTCACCTCTCCCCCCTGTCCAGTCTGGCCCTCCATTTCCACCGTCTGAGACTGGAAAATCGGGCATCCAAATGGCAGATGAAATTTAATGTGGATAAGTGCAAGGTGATGCATATAGGGAAAAATAACCCATGCTATAGTTACACAAAGTTAGGTTCCATATTAGGTGCTACAACCCAAGAAAGAGATCTAGGCGTCATAGTGGATAACACATTGAAATCGTCGGTTCAGTGTGCTGCGGCAGTCAAAAAAGCAAACAGAATGTTGGGAATTATTAGAAAGGGAATGGTGAATAAAATTGAAAATGTCATAATGCCTTTGTATCGCTCCATGATGAGACCGCACCTTGAATACTGTATACAATTCTGGTCGCCGCATCTCAAAAAAGATATAGTTGCGATGGAGAAGGTACAGAGAAGGATGACCAAAATGATAAAGGGAATGGAACAGCTCCCCTATGAGGAAAGACTAAAGAGATTAGGACTTTTCAGCTTGGAGAAGAGACGGCTGAGGGGGGATATGATAGAGATGTTTAAAATCATGAGATGTCCAGTACGGGTTAATGTGAATCAGTTATTTACTCTTTTGGATAATAGAAAGACTAGGGGGCACTCCATGAAGTTAGCATGTGGCACATTTAAAACTAATTGGAGAAAGTTCTTTTTCACTCAACGTACAATTAAACTCTGGAATTTGTTACCAGATGATGTGGTTAGTGCAGTTAGTGTAGCTGTGTTTAAAAAAGGATTGGATAAGTTCTTGGAGAAGTCCGTTACCTGCTATTAATTAAGTTGACTTAGAAAATAGCCACTGCTATTACTAGCAACAGTAGCATGGAATAGACTTAGTTTTTGGGTACTTGCCAGGTTCTTATGGCCTGGATCGGCCACTGTTGGAAACAGGATGCTGGGCTTGATGGACCCTTGGTCTGACCCAGTATGGCATGTTCTTATGTCTAGTAAGCCTTTGGTAGAACTTTAATAAGCCTCTATTAGCTTTTATAGTATTTGCACTGGAAAGAAATGGGCAGGGACTGAGGTGCATGTGTGATGGGAGGCTGAACGATCTGGAGTTAGGACATAGGTGGGTTATAAGGATCAGGATATTCTCATGTGTGAGTCCTGCGAGAGAATTACAGACGGTGTTTACATCCTGGATGGATCAGTTTGGTCTGACTGAGGCTTCCTTGCTGCCTCTCTCCAGAATCACAATAACTTTGACAAGAAATGTATAAAAATCAGTACAATTGCAGCATTGTTCCATTTTGATTATTTTCCAGGTGACTTGACTTTCTCTGTAGCATTAACTACACTGAGCTCCAACAAGCTACAATTAAAATGTTGCTTCAGTCTTTTGTGGCATTTCAAAGCATAAGTGACAGCAACCAGAGAAAAGAAGTGGGAAACAGCAGCAGCCCCTGACTAGTGCATTATAATTCAGGAGAAAAGGGGAGAGCAAATCCTTTTGGAATGAAGAACTGGTTTTGTAATGTTTATATAAGGGACTTTTAGGCCTGAGAAAACATGGGTTGGTTGCCTCTGCATGCACACACATACATGTACAGGCAAATACCTATTGCATGCATATCCCTATTTAAACAGCAAGTGCATGATATATGCTCACGCAAATCTAACATGTTAACATGTACAGAGAAGCAGACATACAGTGTACATCCTCGCAGAGAAAACTCAGAAAATAACAACAAGCAGGCCAATCTATCTCTACCCAATTTACTTCCTGTCACATTCCCATAAACCTCCAGCTGATCCATGGCTTTTCCTTCACAACTCCACAGCAAAGTATCTGCTGTGCTTATCCCAAGCATTACTCACATAGCTAAGAATCCTATGTGCTTATCCCAGGTATTTTCCTCTCACTCCCCCAGCTAAGGATCCTCTGTGCTTATCCCAAGCTTTTCACCTCACTCCCCCACCGCTAAGGGACCTCTGTGCTAATCCCTGGATTTACCCCCACTCCCCTACAGTACTGACAATTCTCTGTGCTTATCCCAGGCTTTACCCCCTCACTCCCTCACAGAACTGACAATCCTATGTGGTTATCCCAGGCTTTACCCCTCACTCCCCCAAAGTACTGAGGATCTTCTGTGCTTATCCCAGGCTTTACTCCTCACTTCCCCACAGCTGAGGATCCTCTGTGCTTATCCCAGGCTTTATCCCTCACTCCCCTACAGCTAAGGATATTATTCTGTGCTTATCCCAGGCTTTACCTCTGACAACCCCACAGCTAAAAGTCCTCTGTGCTTAACCCTGGCTTTACCCCTCACTCCGTCACAGCTGAGGATTCTCTGTGCTTATCCCAGGCTTTACCCCTCACTGCCCCACAGAACTGTAGATTCTATGTGCTTATCCCAGACTTTACCCCTCACTCCCCTGTAATACTGATAATCGTCTTTGCTTATCTCAGGCTTTACCCCTCACAGCTAAGGATCCTCTATGCTTATCCCAGGCTACTGTAGATCGTCTATGCTTATCCCAGGCTTTACCCCTCATTCCCCCACAGAACTGTAGATCCTCTATGCTTATCCCATGCTTTACCCCTCACTCACCCACAGAACCGTAGATCCTATGTGCTTATCTCAGGCTTTAACCCTCACTCCCCCATAGCTAAGGATTCTCTGTGCTTATCCCAGGTTTTCCCCCTCACTCCCCCACAGCTAAGGATCCTCTGTGCTTACCTAAGGCCGTACCTCTCACACCCCCACAGCTGAGGATCCTCTGTGCTTATCCCAAGTTTTACCCCTCACTCCCCAACAGCTAAGGGTCCTCTGTGCTTATCACAAGCTTTACCCCTCACTCCCCCACAGCGAAGGATCTTCTGTAATTTCCCCAGGCTTTACCCCTCACTCCCCCACAGCTAAGGGTCCTCTGTAATTATCCCAGGCTTTACCCCTCACTCCCCCACAGCTAAGGATCCTCCGTAATTATCCCAGGCTTTACCCCTCACTCCCCCACAGCTAAGGGTCCTCTGTAATTATCCCAGGCTTTACCTATGACTCCCCCCCCCATAGTTAAAGATCCTCTGTGTTAATCCCAGGCTTTACCCCTCACTCCCCCACAGCTAAGGGTCCTCTGTAATTATCCCAGGCTTTACCTATGACTCCCCCCCCCATAGTTAAAGATCCTCTGTGCTTATGCTATTCTTTCTTGAATTTTGTTACTGTTTTGTTTTGTCTCCATCACCTCCACTGGGAGTCCATTCCATGCATCCACCACCTTTTGAGCCTCAGATCACATGTGCACATTTGAGTTGATTACAGTGTGTGCAGCTTGGTTCAGTGTTGCATTACATGTAGCAAACACATTCTGTCTTTGTTGATAAAGTCCTTCTCACTGGTGGTACACAGCCACATAAGGTCTGACGCGAGCCCTTGGATGGTAAAGCTGGGTTTATATTTTTATAATGTTATTCCTGTTAGTAGCGCTCTGGATGTCCCATGAAATTCTGTCTTGCTGCTGGGGCTGTCTTGTCATCTGTCTGTTTGAGCCTTGCTGTTTGCTCCATATGTCTGCTGCTACCTCTGACTGCGCTGCTAGTGAACAGCACACAAGGCCAAACAGACTGTATAGCCTTAGACTAGCTGTGAGTTATGTTATATATTTAATGATTTTAAGCAAATCCATTTAGTAATAATCAATGGAAGAACTTTCAACACTGCTCCTTCCCAGCACACAAGGCCCCATACAAATTGGCTCTTTTGAAGCCTTTGCCCATACTGCAGTTTTGAAAGCTACTGAGAAACTGAGAGGAAAATATCCCTGAAAATTGGGCATTCTTTAGATCTATTTCTTGCAAAATTGTTCTGAAAGTTCTTCACATTAGGTCCCAGATTGCTTCATCTGTTCCCTTACAGCTAAGTTTTCCTCTTTTCAGCCTCCGGGAATGGATCTCACACACAAAGATTCACAAATGACACCAGGTGCTGTTTGCATAATTTCCTAAATGCCTTGCTCGTGCGAAAGTGTAAGCATGACAAATCCCAAGGTCAAGACAAATGTCCTGATTGTATTTCACAAGGATAGTGAAGGTTTGTGACTTGTATGTGAAAATACTCAGTAATGGATTAAGAAGGAGCAGATTAGGCAGAGGTCCTAGCCTAGGAGAGGCCCCACATAAAGTCAGATTAAGTTTAAGGGCAAAGGGTAATAGGAATGAGGGAGGGCCCTGACTGGGGTACCACAACATCCCTTAATCTGCCCTGCATATGCTAATTAAAGGTTATTAACCTTTTGGAGTCTAAATTCTAACTGTAGGACCGTCTGTATTTTTCCAGTTGGAAATTCTTGACTCCTGCATCTACGTTTTAGTAGATGTCTTGTTGACTAGATCAGTCACTGGGCAACTTTCACCTTCCCTTACAAAGAGCCCAAAGTGAAGGCAGAAGAAAAGCAAAAGCAATTTGAATTTTTATTAATTTTGGAACTTGAACTGAGATGCTGGTCTTCATGGTCCTCGTTCCTCTATTATCTGATTGGAAATCAATTTATTCATTTTTATGCAAGTTTAAAATTCATAGTAGAGTCCTTAGGCAGTTACTGAACAAATAAATCAATTTGTTTCAATGCCCAATGCTTCACAGCCTTGCAAATGTAGAAATGTATTTTGTACTGCTCTGCAGAGCACTAACGAGACCTTACTGGCATTAAAACCTACAGAAAATAAAGATCTTTTAGCTTCTCAAGTAAACTGAGATAGTCTGATTACATGGCTAGTTATATTTTTACAGCTTGTTCTACGAATTGAAGCAGCCATCAATTCACGCACTCTTTGTCCTAGAAGCATAATTTAATTCGTACAAAGAGGCTGTGCTGCTTATTTGTTCCTGAAGCAATACAGTCCTGATCTGTGGCAGCACGACTCTCAAGCCCAAATTTGGAAAAGGCAGAGGAATAACTTGTGTCCGCAGGAGCAAAAAAGGCATTATGCTTTAAAACTGACACCTTCTGTCAATTACTACCCCTGGAGAGCTTAATTGGAGCTTGTAACACAATATAAGCTTGACAGGTACTTGGAGATTAATATCCAGGTACCTCCAGGCCTGTCTGAATGCCTTTTCAGAGATGGAGTTCAGCCAAACATTCTGAAAATCATTTCGGCTTTGGGATTAGGGGGGGAATGGTACTAGTGGAAGCCTTGCTGCCTTACGCAAAAGCCTTTTATATTTGTTCTTTCTTCTGCGTTTTGTCTGACTTAACTAGACAGTAAGCCTGGCCAGACGCTCTGTTTTCATAAACTAATTTAACTAAAGAACTCTGTAATATCTCACAATGAGTCCACAGACCCACACATAACCATCCGTCACTCCCTATGACACTCCTATAAGGAGGCTCACAACACTGCACGCTGCCATCCACCTTTCCTGTGACGGCCTCATAATAAGATCTCCCAAGCTGACACACGACTGTGCACTCTCTGTGACGACACCACAATGAGACCCACACGCTACCATCCATCACTCCCTGTGACACTCTAACCTCACATCCCCTATCCTTCACTCCCTGTGACACCCAGACTCTGACACTACAGCCAGCACAACACCATAATGAAATCCCTCAGTTCACAGACTGCCATCCAGCACTCCCTGCACACCATGCATAGGGGGTGGGGGTCTGCAGTGATGCCTCTCTCACTATGGTTCTGTGTAATGTATGTTTTATTGTTTTATCTTTATCCTCTAGTGTCATGCATGTGCAGCAGTTAACATATTTATAGTGGTTCTTCATAAACCCCTTCTTAAATTTATAAAGGTACAAACTACAGGCCGAAACAGTAAAGCGCGGCTGCGGTTACCCTGTTTCTAACCCGCTTTCTACCCACAATTTGGCCGCGTAAGTCTAACCCGCGATTCACTATCCGTTTTTACCAATCTTTACATCGATGCGTATCCCTTTCTGCCCACAGCATGTATATGATATGTAAACGATCGGATTAGCTATTCCCTCCCATACAGTAATGTGCGGCCCGATTATCGCCTTTTTAACCAACTATTTTGCCGTGTCTTTAACCCGCTAATTTACCGCCTACCCTGACCCTGGCGTTAGAGGGATGTGACAGCAATAGGCAGGCTCCAGTCAAATAAGTGGGTGGGTTGGAGCAAGCGAGTAACATGGTGTGGCCTGGTTCTCCTACGCTCGGGCATCGGCTATTGCCAGTCCTCTCTCCTCCCCTCCCGAAGCAAGGCGCAGGGCGAAAATCGACTCGACGTGTTATTAAAGCAAATAGAAATTGTAACAAAAGTAAACTTACTGCATGCTTCCAGCAGCCCCAGTCCTCTCTCCCCTCTTCCCGAGGCGCCCACCGCGGCTCCCCTGCCTCCCGGGGGCAGCCGGCGGCGAAAGCGGCTTCCAGCAGCCCCGCCGGCGAAGGTGCATGAACGCACGTCCAATTTGGGCGCTCAAGCAGCGAAGGCACATGAGTGCACGCCGTGACCTCGGACGTCCATCCGGGCGCTCAGGTCACGGCGTGCGCTCATGCGCCTTCGCCGGCGGGGCTGCTGGAAGCCGCTTTCGCCACCGGCTGCCCCCGGGAGGCAGGGGAGCCGCGGTGGGCGCCTCAGGAGGAGGGGAGAGAGGACTGGGGCTGCTGGAAGCATACAGTAAGTTTACTTTTGTTACAATTTCTATTTGCTTTAATAACATGTCGAGTCAATTTTCGCCCTGCGCCTTGCTTCGGGAGGGGGGGAGAGAGGACTGGCAATCCCCGATGCCCGAGCATAGGAGAACCATCCACTTCCTGGTACCTGTCATTTCAAATGTCATTTGAAATGACAGGTACCAGCGCACCCAGGATACTGTATAGGCGCTGTATTGCGCTCTATACAGTAAAATGGATTGCGCTTCATGGACGCGCTTTGGATGCGGCTTGCATTTGCATGCCATTTAAATACTGTATCGAGCGGTATGTGATCCAAACTGTGCGCGCGGCAAACGAGCAGGTGCCTAGCACTGCCACACTTTTTCTTACGCGCCCTTACTGTATCGGCCTGTTAGATTGTAAGTCCTCTGGGGACACGGAAATACCTACAGTACCTGATTGTAATCCGCTTTGAAATGCTGAAAAAAGTGTGAAAAGTGGAATATAAAAATCTAAATAAAATAAAAATAAATTAAAAATAAATAAAATAAAGACACCAGTATGCACTGGGGCTCATCGCAGGGCTGTTCCTGCTACATTGCAACACTGGAAGAGTCCGCAGTGTGCCAAATAACTTATGTTAATTTTAAAAGTTGTCTAAGCAAATGGCCACGAAAAGCCCACTCATAACATTGTTTTTTGGGGTTTTTTTTTCTCATTTGGTTTTTATTCTGTTTCCATCCCAACACAGCCTGAGCAAGAGAGAACCTCCTGACCCCTCACCCCTTTCTTCCCCAGGCCACCTCCAGGAGAGCAACCTGAAGCTCCCACACACTCTGAATCTTTCCCTGTCCGTGAAAGAGGAAAGGATATCCCTCCCAGGAGGACTCTTCCATGGCTCTCTGGTAACAGTGCACACATGGGAGGGAATAAATACTAATTCTACTCAACATTGCTATAGTGCTACCAGCATTTTTTTATTTTAAATTTATATTCTGCTTTAAGTTCCCAGCATAGAACTTACGAGTTTTGGCCATCCTAAGCCTGGGGAAAGCTGCGCATAGGGGAATGCTTCAGGGGCAGAAGGAAAGGACCCAGGGCAATTACCCCAGTCACAGTAGTCCCACCCCATACAATGCATACAATGGATGCATGCAATAATGCCATCAAAAAGGTTAAAAACATTTTTTTAAAGTGTGCTGGCGGTCAGGTAGGGAAAAGGGACGCTCAATTAACCAGTGTCCATTTTTCTAACCCGTGGCTGTGCGCAGGTAAGGAAAGCGGGCGCTCGTAAAATTGAACATCCGTTTTCCTAACCCACTGACAGCTACCTGACTACCACCTCTCCTGGGCACCCACTGCCAAGGAGGTGCTAGGGGCGCACATTTGTCCCTCGTGCCTCCTTGGCAGTGCGACCCCCCCTCATTTAAATATTTGATCGCCTGCCCAGGAGAGCTCTTGGGCGCATGTTAGGAAAGCGGGCACTTAACACTGAGCGCCCGTTTTCTGCGCTGATTTATTGCATCGGCCCCCTTTGTTATGAAGAACATAACCACAAAAAGTATGCAACTGTGATTAGGACCGTACTGCAAGGGCACGCCCTGGAGGTGGAAGAAGTGGCAGGTTACTTAGCTCCAGGGATGAAGTCTTCTGGTAAACTTAGTCAGATTAGTCTGAATTTGAGCCATTAGGTGGTGCTCGTGCTGTAAGTGCTACAATATGAGCTATCTGCCTTAAATCACTGTAAAACTATCCTGAAGTCCTTTTCTAAATATGATTCTATCATTAAAGCTCATTTTTTTGGCTGCGTACTATGCACAGAAACTCATCCTAGACATACCCTGGGGTTGCTGCCTATGCAAATAGTAGTAAATGAACGCACATGACCAGCGGTTCTAATTAATAGGGCAATACGCTTAGGGAGGGCAGGTTTCAAGGGCATTTAAAGGGGTAACTAAGGAGTTCCCCCGAAGGTTCCCATAGTAGAAAACTGTGGCCCACCCCCCCTCCAAGCAGCTAAATGTACGGTATACATAGTTTTAGCTGGATTAAAAAGCAGTGTTCCTGAGGAAGGGGGAAGGGTGTTTGAGTTGGGGGGGGGGGGGGAGTACATCACCTTATAACGCCTTTGCCCAGTAACGTTGTCCCCCAGGCTTCAGCTCGTTTAAATTTCTTGTCAGTTAAGTTTCAGTGATCCTACTCCCTCTGTCAGTGCCCGGTGGGGAGAATTTTCTTTTAAATTTCCTGAAAGTTAATGATAGGATTGTGGTAAAATATATGGCTCATAGGCAAATGTGACCTTAATCAGACTAACAAAGAAAACAATGCAAAGAGGGAAATCAGAAAACTTGTGACATTTAAACATCACAGTGAGGGATGGTGTGTTTTCATTACTGAAATGTTAATGCAGAGAAGGAAATATTGTGTTGGGGGTCACGCTACGCCTCACATTATGCAAATTGCCTCTTCCAGCTGCCTTCATTTGTAAAGGTTTCATTAAAGTTTTATTCTTAAAACACAAGAACTAAGATTTCTATACAATGGGGAGGAGTTCTTGTGCACAGATGAACGATAAGCAGGACTTCTAATGGGCATAAAAAAAACAAAAACAAACCCCAGAACGAGCAGATTTAAGGAACTCGCTTGGAAAAACTGGAGGTGTAAACTGATACTACTAAGGCACAAGAGAAAAAGCTGGGAATAATCACCAGCACTATATATATATATATATATAATGTTGATGCAGAGTTGGATGTTTAGCATAACTTACTTTGAGCTCTTTTGTTGGAAAAGCATGTAACAAACAGCTCTGCAGATAATGATGTGATAAAGAATAAACACGACGGCCCATAAGTCCCATCTGCGTCTGTATTAAGAGAAGAGGGAAGCAGGGCCGATGCAATGGGTGGGCGGCAACTACGCTAGGCGCAAAGCCCTAGGGGGGGAAAGGGGAGGAGCTTGCTGCCTTTTTTGAACCAGTCCGCGAACACTTGAGCCCAAAAGGAAATGGTGACTGCCCTGAAAGGGGGATAAAGGTCAACAAAAATGAGCAGATAACGCAGAGGATGCCGCCTGGACTGAGAAGTGATGCCCAGAAGACATGACATGACAATGCTAGTGTGAAGGGGAAGGGAATGATGTGTTAGAGAGCTGAGGCGAATGAGTTCTACAGCCCCCCTGCTCTCTTGGTGTCACAGTGGGGGAGCCCTTGATTGATCCTGCAGAAAGCGGGAATCTTAAAGGGTTGTCACTCCTTTTAGAAGAGCAACGGAAAAGGTGCTGTAGCAGATGAGTTTAGGACATGGCACAGATCCCTTGTGCCTTGGAAGCAGGGATCATTGTGCTCTGGAACGTTCGCGTTCTACCCCCTGGGACTGCACTGAGGGCGCGCGGGGGGGGGGGGGGGGGGGGGAAGGAGGGGATGGGACGGAATGGGTAGTGAGACCCTTCCATCTCTGTTACTATATAACATCGGGAGGGACTTGATGGATCAGTCGGAATTCAGAAAAGAATGGGATAAGCACAGAGTATCTCTGACGGAGAGGAAGGGACTGTAAGGCTGAGCTGCAGATTGGTCTTTTTCTGCAGCCCCCCCGGTCTCTGTTTCTATGAATGCTCTGAAAGTAATCTTAGTGCAGAATTAAATGACTACACACACCCCATCTGCTGCTAATATTTGGTATGGTTACAAGACATCCTTTTTCTTTAATTCTAACATGTTGATACTGTAACTCATCTGAGCGCTCCATTTAACAAGTGGTTCGATGCTCGTTATTGTATAAGGGGTGTCCACAGCCCCTTATACAATAAGGGGTTTAGCGAGTCCATAACAGGCGTCCAACCCCCCAACCCCCCCCCCCCTGAAACTAATAGCACTCATCACATGCAAATGCATGTTGATTAGGCTATTAGCAATTCACCCCAGATACCGTAAAAAAATGTGCGTCCAAAATAATGTGCGCTCAGAAATTATCGCCTGCCCAAGCCCGAAAAAGTGTCCAGAAAAGCGGAAAATACTGCTTTTCTGTACATCCTCCAACTTAATATCCTAACAGTATTAACTCGGAGGAACCAAAAAGGTTAAAAAAAAAAAAAAGTGCCAGCGGGTCAGGTTAGGCAGAGGAAGGCTCAATTTTGCACAGCCACCTCATTTAAATACAGTAGCGCACGCCCAGGAGAGGTGGCTGGGCGTGCATTGGGAAAGCAGGCACTTAACACTGAGTGCTCGTTTTCCCGAACACTTTACAGTATCGGCCTGTAAGAGAATTGGTTTACCTCTCATTTGAGCTGAGTTCCAGCATTATAAATATTCTGAACAGATTACGGAGGCGAGCAAAAGGCATCAGAGCTGAAATGAATCCAAATAGATGTTCCTACATTCAGGTGTGCCAGTGTCAGGGGAAGGCCTTCTGGGCTCCACAGATGGTGTCTCAGGGGAAGATGCCATTACTTTCCTCAATCTGCACACTTCTATCCTGCTCCCAGGGTTGGAGAAGAACTGTGAAAAGGCAAAGACCTGGAAGTACCTGCCCTTGTTTGAGCTGAAATAACCTCCCAGCACAGCTCCAATTCACAGGAGGCTTCCTGGCTCCTTTCTGTTAGTGGAGTAGGAGTGTGCAGAGCTGGAAAGTGTCAATATCCCTGTGACAGCAGCAGAGAGAAGCCACAGACCTGCTGATCTGTGCCCGCTCTGTACATTTCTGCAGGCATTGACGCCTAGGATGCTCTGAGCATGACCTTTAAACTGAATTCATGATGACTGTACATTTTATTAACAGTAACATATGTTGGACTTTTTTTTCAGAGAACTTTTAGAGTTTAAGACATCACACTGGAGATCCAACTTTTCCGTTCATTTGCATACCCACAGACCCATGAGAGACCAGATACAGCACTGGCAGCCTTATTGCAAGCCACATTCACATGGTACCTGTAAGCAAGAAGAATATAAGAAGCATGTAGGACAGCACAGAACAGTCAGCCTGCACCAGCCTCATTATTCCTGAAAACTTATAGGAGAAAAGAGGGACATGGAGAAAATAGTAGAAGCAGGCAGTAAATTATTCAGGAAGATTTTTTTTTTTTTTATGATTGTGGGATACAACTTGCTTGATGAGAAAGAAGGGTTCACACATGCCTGCAGGGGGAACTCACACACATATCCCAAGAAGGAGAGCATGTAAGGCAAGAGAAGCGTGTGTAGCGGTGACCTTTAGAGACGAGTGTGAGAAGGACAGAAGAAGCAGATTCAGTAACTCAAAGGAGCAAAGATGACAACGGTGTCAGTGTTTTAGTGTTTCTGCCACCCTCTCAGACCCCAGCATGGAAGCAGAGCTCACTCCGGCACCAAACCTCCCCAGCATATATGTCCTGCAGATATTTTGTAAGACAAAAGATACCAGGATGGGAGAATGGAGTGGCAGTGCTAACTTTCTTTCCCTGCAGGGATCAGGAAGGTGGCAGCCTCTTCTTCAGCAGGGGCAGCCCAAGTAAATCTGCTGCCTGAGACGAAGGATGAAATGCCCCCCCCCCCCATGACCCGGTGCAGGTGAAATCACCGAGGGCCAGGGCAGGGGGAAGGCAATGGAGGGTGGAGTGACTTGCCCAAGGTCACAAGGAATGACAATAGGATTTGAACCCTGGCTTCCCTTGTTTGCAGCCCACTGCTCTAACCACTCAGTTTTTTAGACTTAATAAACTACCTTTCTCATAGCAATCAAGGCGGTTACTGGATCCCATATGGTATTAGGCCTATGGTAAAGTGAATTTGGCCCACAGAAAGCCAGGAATAAACTGAACTACAATTTCAATATAGTAGTAAGCCTTCCATATCATAACTGCCAGCACTCAACTTATGAAAAAGCCACACCGCAAATATTATATCAGGCCCTAAACATCAATACATCTCCTATTAGGAAAACAGATTAAAGCCAGGTTGTTGTAAATCCCTACACAAAAACTACATGCTAGCAGAATACCTAAAGCCTCAATCACACAAGCAGAACACAGACAGACTCTCAACAAATACAGAATAAAGAGATCATAAAATATAAATTGAAACGTGCAGACAAAAACAACTGGAAGCAATGCAAACACAATCAAGAAATATAAAACATTAAACATATCAATAAAAAGAATGTCAAATCTGCTGACAAATTCAGCCAATTAAAAACACATATAAAAATATTTAAAATATTACCGAACACTAATAAAATATTTCAAAATAGCAGATACTTCATGTCCAATAATTAAAATTAACAAGGATAGAAAAATAAATCTCCCACTCTCCATACCTGGGAACTTTAGATTTCCAGTCCTCCTGAGATTGTCGTAGATTGGAGGAGGGTGCACAGACTTTAACATCTCTCACACACATATATACAAGTACTCTCATACACGCACAGACGTGTGCAGGCACTCTCCCTCATAGACACACACACATATACACACACACATAAACCCTCTCATACAGATATACACACACATCCACCCTTTCACACACACACACACACACACATACATACCCTCTCATATATACACACACCCCACTACCTTCTCATACACACACTACCCCACCACCCTCTCATACATACACACACACATAAACACAATCCCATCACCCTCTTATACACACACCACTCCACCACCCTCTCATACACACACACACACACTCACCCCCATACACCCTCTCATACAGACACTCCCACCCTCCCATACAGACAGTCCCACCATCCATCTCATATAGGCACACACCTTCTCATAAAGACATCCACCCACACATACCCTCCCTCTCATATGCACACCTACCCTTTCATATACACACACTCATACACACCCCAATCGTCTCATATACATACACACACCCTCTCATACACACTCACAAAGTCTGTCTTACACACAGGTACTCACTCTCACAGGGCAAGTCTCTTTCACACACACATTTGTACCTTTTCTCTGGCTGCACAGCAAGGCCTCTTCTGCTGCTGGCTGCGGGGAAAACGCTGGCGGCACCTTAGACCCTTTCCTGCCACCAGCTGTGGGGGAAATGCTGGTGGCACCACAGTGACTCTTCTTTGGCCACTGGATCATCCTTTTGCTGGCGGGGAGTGGGAAGCCCGCCAGCACATGACAATTCTGCACCACTGTGGGACCTTTCTTTTGCTGGTTGGGTTTCCACTCCCCGCTGCTTCACACCTCCAGCACTGCAGGTTTTCCTGCCGCCAGAGTTTGCCTGAATGAAGGGTGAGGCGGCTGTGGCAGGAAGGTTTCAGGGGGCAATTTTTGATGCCTCAAAATCTTGCTGCCTGAAGCAGCCGCCTCACCTCTGCCCCCTTGTAGAACCACTCCTGTTCTACACCTCTGCCTCATTGTAGAACCACTCCTGTGGAATGAGCTCTGCCAGCCACCCCATCCCTGCATTGCTTGCAAGCACCTTTAAACATGCGACCCAGACACCGGCACTTCCTGGCTTCTGATCTTACAAGATCAACAGCCGGGAAGTGCCAGCATCCTGCTCCTCTTTCCACCCCTGAGTTAAAAAATGCTTGTGGTGCAAAGCTGATAGAGGCACCTTTCCCCTGTTTATGAAGCCTTGAACTGTGGCAAATTCTCAGAAAGCAAATTTGTCACAGTTCAAAAAGCTTCAAGCTGCAACCCAGGCTGCCCCTTCTGCTGATGTGAGAGCCTAGTGGTTACAACAGCAGACTACAAACTACAGAGACCAGGGTTCAAATTCCACTGGTGATCTTGTGCAAGTCACTTTACTTTCCATTACCTCAGGTACAAACTTATACCTAGAATAAGTAAACTGTGATGTTTTTAATGGGTAAATGTGAATTGGTTATTTACTCTTTTGGATAATAGAAGGACTAGGGAGCACTCCATGAAGTTAGCATATAGCACATTTAAAACCAATCAGATAACATTCTTTTTCACTCAATGCACAATTAAGCTCTGGAATTTGTTGCCAGAGGATGTGGTTAGTGCAATTACGGAATGATTCAGTAAAATGCACGGGAGAGCTGGCGCTTCGAGGTGAGCACCCGCTCTCCCGACACGCGCCCAGGCCACTCTCCTGGGCGCGCGATTCTGTATGCAAATGAGGGCCCGTGGTAAAAAGGAGGAGCTAGGGACACTAGCGTGTCCCTAACGCCTCCTTATTGGCAGAAGCGGTGGCTGTCAGCGAGTTTGACAGCCGACGCTTAATTTTACTGGTGTCGGTTCTCGAACCCGCTTAAAGCCACGGATTTTGAAAATGGACGCTGGCACAATTGAGCCTCTGTTTTCTGGGTCGCAGGCAGATTTTTTTTTCTTTTTTTTAAGATATTTTTCTTTTTTTTAATTTTTGGGGCCTCCGACTTATTATCGCTATGATATTAAGTCGGAGGGTGTACAGAAAAGCAGTTTTTCTGCTTTTCTGTACACTTTCCCAGTGCCGGCCAAAATTAACTCCTGCCTTTGGGCAGGCGTTCATTTCTGAAAGTAAAATGTGCGGCTTGGCTGCACATTTTACTTTCTGTATCCACGCGCTATTACCCCTTACTGTATAATGGGTAATAATATGGCGTGGAAAACGCGTGTCCAAACAGGGGCTAACGGTGCGCTCAGCCTGAGCGCACCGTACTGAATTGGCCTGATAGTGTAGCTGGGTTTAAAAAAGTTTTGGATAAGTTCTTGGAGGAGAAATCAATTAACTGTTATTAATCAAGTTGGCTTGGGCAATAGCCACTGGCATTAGTAGCATGGGATCTACTTAATGTTTGGGTATTTGCCAGGTACTTGTAACCTGGATTGGCCACAATTGGAAACAGGATGCTAGGCTTGATGGACCCTTAGTCTAACATAGCATGGCAACATCTTATATTCTTATGTTCTTAATCACTGCCTGAGACAGACTCTCTCTCTCTCTCTCTCTCTCTCTCTGGTGTCAAACCTTCCTAGCCTATGCCAGACTCTCCCCAGCACAAAAACATTTCTACAGTCTGTGCTAGACTCTTCCCCTCACCTCAGCACAAATGTGCCCATCCTGTGTTACCAGAATTCCTAGAACCAAGAGGGTCAAACCCTATTCCAGTAAGATAATAGATAAAAGGACACTCTCCCACAGCAGAAATCTGCCCATCCCATACCAGATGTGTCATATGGGTATTGAATGCCCTGTAGCTCAGGCTGAGGCATCTTTCCTGCTTTGTCACTTTGGGAAGAGAAATGGTATAAGAATGATTGTAGCTCTGATCTCAGAAACAGTTTGTGCCAGCAGCAAGTTAGTCAGGTTTATGCAAATATTTATTCTGGTGTCCCTTACTCGTATGGTTGCTATGGCAACCTTTTTCTTATAATACTGCTTATAAGTTACTGTTTGCTATAAACTTTCTCCAGGATTGCTATTCCTCCTAGCACGAGAGCTCTGAGGACATCACAGACATCTTTACAGCGGCTACACCTTCCATTCCATTGGTCTTCTACTGAACTTCACCAGGCAACCTCCACACATTATAGGAGGTCACACATGAACATTGCTAAAAATAAATACAATGAGCCTACTCCCTCTGCCGACACTCAGTGGGAGGGACATTACCCTTAAACAGAGGATTCCTGTTGGAGTACTTTTTAATATACTGCTGTATGGAGGTCATTGAATAAAATGTTATTGATGAGATTATTCCCTAGCTAAGACTGATTCACCTCTTCTCCCATTCCCCACTTTCACTCTGCTCTCTCACATAAGATTTGCGATCTATCAAGAATTAAATAAACTAAATTCCGTTTCTCTTTTTTCTCATTGTGTTTGTTCTCTCTCTATCTCTCTGTCTCTCTCTGATCAGCAGGCGTGACTTTCTGTTTGTTTTCCAGAACCGATCATCTCATAGTGACAGACCAGCACCACTGTGTTCCTAGCAGTACAGTCAGGCTCGGAGAGGAATTTCCTGGATGGGCTTTTGTAAAAATGTAATGGATGAGTGGTGCTGGACAGAATCTGCCCAGGTCTCCGGTTTTGTGCAGCAACATGAATCCTTCCCCATGCCATCTTGTTATACCATTCCCTTCAGGATCAAACCAGCATCTCAAAATAATCTGACTAGGGTAAGACCACAAGGATGCAACTGGGAACTTTTGATAAGATGACATTTAATCTTACCTGATGTAGAGATCTCTTGAATCTTTATTACTAGTAATAGGGAGGTGGGTGGGTATTCCATGGCTAATTCATCCTGCTATCTAGGGAAAACACAATTTACAGTGACTATACTTGCTTTTTCTATCTATAAACAGGCTGAATTAGCCATTACATGAGGGGAGTCCCACACTGAGGGTACAATGGAGTGATTACTGAACAAGCAACCAAGACACCACCATGGAGAGAAGACTACTGTGAGAACAGGTTATACAAAATTGCTTGTCTGAATTTACTTTCAGATCTTGAGAGGGTGTCAGGATAGTAATGGGACCTAAAAGTGTGAACTAATGACTGAGTTGCACTTTACAAATGTCCTCTCTAAGATGAGTAACAGTTGAAGTCATAGCTTTGACTTGATGAGTTTTGTTGGAGTCTGTAGTCCTGCTAAGGTGTAGCAGTGCTGAAATGCATTCCACTATCCAGGTAGACATTGTACATTTGGTGCTGTAAAGCCAAGTCTCTTAGGGTCATTTGCAACAAATATTTGCAAAGCCTGGCGATGCAGTTGAGTTATTTTCTCATACTAAGAAAAGCCTTTCTATAACTTAAGGCATGAAGGGCTCTTTCTCCTTCATGGACATGAAGTCTTGGAAAAAAGGTAGATAGTACAATAGATTGGTTGATATAGAAAGCCAAGACAATCTTTGGTAGAAATTCTGGGTGAGTGGGAATGATTATCCAGTCATGGAAGAATTGCATATGTGTATAGCAGACACGAACTTGGAGCTTGTTAACTCTTGTAGCTGAGGTAACTGTGATGAGGAGCGCTACTTTTCATATCAGGAACTTAGGAGAATCCTCAGGCGAATTCATGAGTTGGGAAAGAACATTGAAGTCCCAAGGAACCCCAGGTTTTTGTGTTGGGGGCTTAATAAATCCCTATATCTGTGGATGAGTAAAGATGGGTTTAGCGTGCACTTGAACGTAGAAAGCTCCTAAGGCGTTGAGATGTACTTTCACCCATGATACAGCAAGGCGTGAGTCAGAAAGGAAAAGCAAGTACATTAGCAAGTGCTTGGGTTTGCAAAACAAATGGGTCCAAGGTTTTCTGTTGATACCATTTGAATATATCTGATCCATTTGAAAGCCTATCTCTTTCTGGTGGATGGCTTTTTAGCTTGAACCAAAATGTCTTTGATCACTCTAGGAAAAGAGAGATGAGTATTTATTGAACATTCAGTATCCAAGCCATTGAATTGAGGTATGGAAAGGTTGGCTGATAGAGCGTTCAGTTGTCTTGAGTTAACAACCTAGGGCCTGTCTCCAGATATATGGGGGAAACTGCTGGAAAGTTGTTCCAGAAATGCAAACCATGTCTGTTTGGGTCACACTGGAGTTATATGAATCAAGTAAGCATGGGGTGCATCAGCTTTTGCACTATTTTGACAATAAGAAGTAATGGTGGAAAACCATCCATGAGGCTTGACTCCCTATCAAGAAGGAAAGTGCTCTGAGACAGTTTGAGATCACTAGATAAGAACTGAAGAAACATTGATCTAATTTATTGTTCTGCTCCAACACAAACAGATCAATAGAGAGCTGACCCCTAAGTCAAATAGTTCAGCTGTGATTGTCGAAAAGACCACTTGAGCATTCATAATTAGAGATGTATATTTGTGAGAAACAAAATAGGAAATAGCGTTATTTCCTATTTCGTTTCATTTTGTTCTCAAATTGAAATGATTGAAAATCCAACTAAATCTTGTTGGTTTTCATTTTTTGTTTTGAAATCCTCCAAAAAAATAGTCACCCTTCAGGACTAGGACCAGGCTCAAGGGCACTGCCTCACTGAGGGAATAAGATGGGGAGACCCAAAGCAGGAGCCTCAGCCTACGCTTGAGTGTGATGCAGGTACTTTGGCTTAGGCATAGGCCTGAATCCAGGGCCTCGCCTAGGCTAAAGGCTACAGCCCAACCAGGGACTATGGTCTACGTCTGAGCGCGATGCTAGGGACTCGGCCTAGACCTGGGCCTGACGCCAGTGCCTAGGCTGAGACCTGAGCAAAGGCTCAGGCACCCAAAATTTTGCCGGGCATGGGAAATTTCCCAGCCCCCACTTACTTGATCTAACATCCTGGCCTAGCCAGGAAGCTGGGTTTGATGCCTGGGCCTCGGCCTAGGATAAGGCATGGGCCCAAGTTCAACTCCAGGAGCCAGTCCAGAGACTGGATTCTGACATCTGGGACTCAGCCTGGGCCCAGACCTGACCCAGAAGCCGGGTGCTTGGCCCAGGTCCAACTATGATGATGGCAGGACATAGCCCAGAGGCCGGGGCCCAATGTCTGGGCCTCAGCCTAAGCCAAGACACAGGTCCAGGACCAATGCTGGGGCCCAGTCTGGAGGCCATCTTCTGATGTTGGGGCCTTGGCTTTGTCTCAGGTTGAGGCCCAGAGCCCAGACCTCTAATGCTTTGTCCTCTTTCTTCTTCTTTACAATAACTGCGTCTGTGGGGACGTGCTGGAATTAAGTCTGGTGCCTCCCTCCTCAGTGAAGGCCACCATTTTGTTGTACAGTACTCATTTAAACTGCCATACAACAAAATGCAGGCTCTGCTGAGGAGGGAGGCACCAGAGTTAATGAACTCCGGCATGTCCCCAGCGGACTCCATCATTGTAAAGAAGAAAGAAGAGATGATGCGTCAGAGGCCTGGGCCAAGATTGAGGCCCTGATGTTGAGACCCAGTTTCCAGGCTGGGCCCTGGCATTGGGCCTGGATCCAAGCCTTGGCCTACACTGAGGCCCAGGGGTCAGGATCAGCATTTGGGCCAGGTCCCAGTGTCAGGCCTGGGCCCAGGCTGAGGTCCCAGCATCAGGATCCAGACTCTGGACCAGCCACAGCATTGGGCCAGGGCCTGGGTCTTGGCCTAGTCGAGGCCCCAACATCAGGACCTGGCCTCCAGAACATGTCTTGGTCTGAGGCCTGGGCCTCAGCCCTAGTGTCAGGCTGGACCCCCAGTGATGGGCCTAGGTCAAGATTTTGGGACCAGGCCTCAAAACCTGGGCTTTGCATAGGGCTTAAGTCGAAGTTGCAGCAACTTACTGCAGCCTCGTCATACGCAAGGCCATGGTTGCGGCCTGAGCATAGACCTTGTCAGCGAATCCCCCCCAGACCGGATAAGTGGGGGCTGGGGAGGATGCTGTCTCTGGCATTTTTCTAGGTGGGAAGGATGGGTGGTGGTGATGGGCGGTCTCGGGATGCCCCATTTCTTTTTTTTAATGCTTTTTTGGGGCATTTTATTTTGTTTATTTTGTTTTATAAACTGAAGAAAATGAAATAATATTAAATGAAATGAAATTTGTGAAAAAAAAAAACCTACCCCAATAATGAAATTAAAAAATGAAACAAAATCTTTCCACCTGTGCCCCCTATTTCAGAATACTCTGCTGAGGTGATCTGCCAGCGTGGTGGAAATTCCTGGAAGATAGGTGGCTTGTAGGACAGACCAATGTCTGTTTGTATACGCTCAAATCTTTAACATTTCTTTGCAAAGAGGCCATAATTAATATGCGCTTCCCTATTTGCCGACATAAAACATAGCAATCTGGTTTTCTGTTTGAAATAAGTTGCTCTCCTTCAAAAAAGATGCGTGAATGTTGATAGAGTGTATTTAATGGCCCTTAATTCCTGCAGATTGATGTGGAAGTGGCTCTCCTTGCAAGATCAGGTTCCTGGGATCATTCTTCTTTTTTGAGGTGCCCATTGCTAGTGATATTTGATGATGAAGAGCATGAAGCAGAGCTCCATCCTGAAGCAAGTGGGGATTTTACCACCAGCAGAACTCTCGCCTCAGAAACGTGGACTGTGGATGATAATGGTTGGGTCAGTCGATTCCATTAAGATTGGAGATCCCAGTGTAGTTAATGAATATAATTGTGGGTCAGTAGGACCATGCGCAGAGACCACCACCATATGACCTGATGCAAGGAGAATCGCTCTTGGCTGTCACGTGCTGAGAGATCAGTAGGTTTTGTATGAACGATATCATGGTGTATGCTAAATCTGTTGTCAGAAATGCTCTCTTCTGCAGTGAGTTTATCCATGTTTCAATGGATTACATTCTCTGAGCAGATACTACATTTGGCTTTTTGAAATTTACCAGAAAGCTCAAATTTTTAGAAGGCAGACTGTCTTGTGCAGGGAAAGCAATGCTTATTTTAGAGAGCTCACTGTGATTTGCCAGTTCAAGTATGGGAAAACTTTAATCACCTAGTGATGCACATGTGCAGCTACCACTGCAAGGCATTTGGTAAAGACTCTTGGATCTGTCGATAAAGCAAACAGGAGTACTTGTACTGGCAGTGAAAAGAATCCATCGTGAAGCGAAGGTAGCATCAGTGGGAAGGATGGGAGCACATGCATCCTTCAGATTAAGAGCGCTCAACCATTCATGCTTTTGGATGTAAGGGAGAATCGTGCTGAGGGAATTCATTTTGAATTCCTCTTGAAGCAGATATTTGTTCAAGGGTCTCAGAACCAGAATGGGCCTCAATCCTCCTTATTTCTTGGGGATGCAGAAATATTGGGAGTAGAAATCTTGTCCAAGCTGGATTGCAGGGACTGGTTCTACCTTTCATTGGTAAAGAAGTGATTGCACTTCGTGGTGAAACTGCATCAAGTGAGAAGGATGTAGATCAAGATTTGAGCAGTGTGGAAGGGATGGTAGCCAGGAGAGACACAAACAGCATCCAGATTCCAAGATTTTGAGGACCTAGCAGTCCTTGATTACCTGGCACCATGCCTCCAAGAAGATTTGGATCTTATCCCCAATTGGAATGGAGTCCTGAGGGATGAAAAACTGGGACCAGGTTTATGTTGAGAATTCTTAGGCTGATGGTGCTGATCCTGCCAGGGTCTGATCAAAAGTGATTGCTGACATTGGGGTGGAAGAGGTGGTAGATGATATTGCTGAAAAGGCCGGAATTGATGCCTGTAAGAGTATGACTGTTTGTAAATGAAGGACCCGCGAGAGGGTTGGACAATTACATTTCATTTCTTAATTTATCACTGAGAACAGGTCAATCTGGTGACTTCTCATGGACATTATCTAGGAAGCTACTCGCCCTGGGCCACGTCATTTGCCAAGCTCTAATTGAAGCTGAGGATGCATATGAAATAGAATTAAAAAATTTGTAGACAGAATGGAGAAGTTGACAAATGCATTCTTCCACCTTCAAAAGTAGTTGTGGGTAATAAAACCCTCCTTATGCAGATTGTTAAAAAGCCTACAGATTTGGAATAGAATTGTGAGGGAGTGTTTGATGCTACGTATTGCCCCCATCTTTTCCACGAACTTTGAATATGACAGGCATTCCTGGGCGATACATAATCAGGCTAATCTGGAAATGAGTTAGAAGATATATCTGTAAACCCCTCTTTTGTATGTGAGGGTTTATTAACCCAAGACCCCAATGACGAAGACGGTGAACAGGGGTTGGGGTTGGGGGGGGGTCTCTTCTGGTTGTCTTGGAGGGGAAAATGATTGCTTCTTTAATCGATATGGCTAGGCTATTGTAGGCTTAGAGACTGCTTCTCCCTTCCACAGACCTCTGTCTGTTTATCTTCTGGAAGGGGTTCGTGACTTTTAGGTTCCTTAAGAGTCTACATTGAGGGAGGTCCATTTTTAGCCACTGTGCAGCTCGGCTAGTTAGCTGGATAATCATATCCGCCTAATTAACAGGGTATATTCAGCGGTGTAACCACACCGCTGAATATATCCAGCTATCTTAAAGTGTGCTGGTTATGTCTAATCGGCTAACTTTAGGATAGCCCTATGGCCTGACCAGCTGCATAGGTTAAGCGGCTAACTCTGCTCCAACCAGAAATGTTGCCTGCCCGCCCCCAGAATGCTCCTGACTTATGTGATTAAATTCTATCCACAATACTCGTTATGTGACTAGAATTTAGCTGCATACTATGAATATCACCGGGTAGCCATTTAGATGGATAATTTTTCAGTTATTCGCTAAATACCTTTGAATAGCAACCTCTGGATGTCCAATAGGTGAAGATCAGAGTTTTCATTTCATGACTTGTCAACCTCAAAGGCCAGAAGAGATACCACCTGATTCAGGTGAAACAGAGCAAAAAGGTGGCCAAATCTAGTGAAAAGACCAAGTACATAAGAATATAAAAAGCTGCCATACTGGGTCAGACCAAGAGTTCATCAAGACCAGCATCCTGTTTCCAACAGTGGCCAATCCAGGACCTGGAAAGTACCCAAACATTGAATAGTAGGAATGTGCAGGGAAAAAAATTCATTTTCATTTTTTGGTTCATTTTAAGGAAGTTTTTTTTCCCATGAATTTCAGTTCGTGGATTGCTTGATTCATTTCATTTGTGTGAAAAAAACAAATCAAGCAATTAACCCCCTCCCCCCCCCCAAAATGGCCAAAAAATGAAAACAAGCCCACCCTCCACCTTCCCGGAAAAATACCAGGGCCAGGATCCCTCCCAGCCCCATATACCCGGTCCAGTGGGGATCCGCCAGCACAGACTAAGCCCAAAGCCTAGGACTTGTATAGGCCAAGGCCTCAGCCTATGTAAGGCCAAGGCTTTGGCCTAGTTCTAGGCCCAAAGCCCAGTCCCAGGCCCAATGCCATGGCTGGGTCCTGACTCCAGAACCTTGGCCGGACCCAGGCCCAATGTTGCAAGCCATCCCGGAGGCTGGGTCTCGATGCCAAGGCCTCGGCCCAGACCCAGGCTCGATGCCACAACTCGACCCGGAGACTGGGTCCTGATAGCAGAGCTTCAGCCTAGGTCACGGCCTGGACCCAAGCCTGATGCCATGACCTGACCTGGACGCCGGGTCCCAATTCTGGGGTCTAAGCCTTGACCCAGGCACGACGACGTGACCTGACCCAGAGGATGGATCCCGACGCCAGGGCCTCAGCCAAATGACAGGACGTGACCCGGCCTCCGGGTCTTCCTTCCATGGGGAGTGCCTATGGATTCTGCAGAAATTCTTGAACAGGCCCAGATATGGATATAAGCTAGGGAAATAGATGCTTTTTGTAGGGATGTGAATCGTGTCCTCGATCGTCTTAACGATCGATTTCGGCTGGGAGGGGGAGGGAATCGTATTGTTGCCGTTTGGGGGGGTAAAATATCGTGAAAAATCGTTAAAAATCGTGAAAAATCGAAAAACCGGCACATTAAAACCCCCTAAAAACCCACCCCCGACCCTTTAAATTAAATCCCCCACCCTCCCGAACCCCCCCCAAATAACTTAAATAACCTGCGGGTCCAGCGGCGGTCCGGAACGGCAGCGGTCCGGAACGGGCTCCTGCTCTGAATCTTGTCGTCTTCAGCCGGCGCCATTTTCCAAAATGGCGCCGAAAAATGGCGGCGGCCATAGACGAAAAAGATTGGACGGCAGGAGGTCCTTCCGGACCCCCGCTGGACTTTTGGCAAGTCTCGTGGGGTCAGGAGGCCCCCCACAAGCTGGCCAAAAGTTCCTGGAGGTCCAGCGGGGGTCAGGGAGCGATTTCCCGCCGCGAATCGTTTTCGTACGGAAAATGGCGCCGGCAGGAGATCGACTGCAGGAGGTCGTTCAGCGAGGGTTCCGGCGCCGGAACCCTCGCTGAACGACCTCCTGCAGTCGATCTCCTGCCGGCGCCATTTTCCGTACGAAAACGATTCGCGGCGGGAAATCGCTCCCTGACCCCCGCTGGACCTCCAGGAACTTTTGGCCAGCTTGTGGGGGGCCTCCTGACCCCCACGAGACTTGCCAAAAGTCCAGCGGGGGTCCGGAAGGACCTCCTGCCGTCCAATCTTTTTCGTCTATGGCCGCCGCCATTTTTCGGCGCCATTTTGGAAAATGGCGCCGGCTGAAGACGACAAGATTCAGAGCAGGAGCCCGTTCCGGACCGCTGCCGTTCCGGACCGCCGCTGGACCCGCAGGTTATTTAAGTTATTTGGGGGGGGGGGTTCGGGGGGGGGGGGGTTTTAATTTAAAGGGTCGGGGGTGGGTTTTAGGGGGTTTTAGTGTGCCGGCTCACGATTCTAACGATTTATAACGATAAATCGTTAGAATCTGTATTGTATTGTGTTCCATAACGGTTTAAGACGATATTAAAATTATCGGACGATAATTTTAATCGTCCTAAAACGATTCACATCCCTAGCTTTTTGCGCTTTTATCATGGTCTCGATGACTATGGAGGAAAGCTCTTCCTATGCAGGCATGCCCTTTCAAGGCCCAGGCTGTAAGAAAAAATGGAAACTAGTCTTCCATAGTGATTGGGTCTTGCCATAACAACCCATACTCTCTGGGTAGATGTACTGGGGTTTCACCCCCAATTTTATGAAAGCCGCATACCATGCTCTCCTTGGCCAGTCTGGGGCTATCAGGATTATCAAAGATGGATGACATTCTTTTATCTTTAATGTCCTTCCTATCAGGGGCTGGTTGCAGGGAACCCATATAGGAGGACATCCTTCGGCCAAGGCTGTGTTAGGGCATCTATCCCGCTGGAACCTAATTCCTTTTGCCAGCTGAAGAAGCTGTCTGCCTTGGCATTTGCTCGAGTTGCCAATAAATCCATTGTCTGTTGTCCCCATTGGTCTGTTATTATCTGAAATGCCTCCTGGCTGAGTTCCCTTTCTCTGGGGTCCAGCCTGTTTCTGCTGAGAAAGTCAGTTTGGACATTCCCAATTCCTGTGATGTGGGATGTGGCTAAGAGATGCAGATTTAGTTCTGTCCACCTGAATAGCATGTTTGCTTTGGCTGCCAGAGACTGGCTGTGGATGTCTCCTTGCTTGTTCATGTATGCTACCGCTGTGGCATTGTCTGATAGGATTCTGACCGGCCTTCCTTTTATTAGGGGCAAGAAAAAGAGTAAGTAGGGTTCCTCTGATGGCCCTTGTTTCTAATCTACTGGCAACTGTCTCAGGCCACACCTCCCTTACAGCTGGGCATGATGTCACAAGGGAAAAGGTGTGTCCTCTGTCTAGGGGGAAGATGAAGGAGGCGGTTTGAGGGACACATGAGCAAGAACAGGGTAGGGAAAAACTACACGTTACCATAGTAAGCAGAGCAGCTCAAAACTGTGAAAGACTCTTTGGCAATGAAGAGCAGAGCGCCTAGTGCTGTCTGCTCTTGGGGGGGGGGGGGGGGGGGGGGGGGGGGGGGGAGTGCGATGGAAGATAAGGCTTCTTCAGCCTGAAATCTGCTTAATGATTTTTTTTTCATCGAGTGAATAGTGAGGCAGAAAGTAAACTCATTACCTAGACTCTGCGTTCACTTCCTTTCACCCTCTGGCACCACCGAAAGGTGGCAATGAATATATATGCAAAGGTAAATTAATATTTTATGGAAGTGTGTCTGTGGGCAGTTCACAAATAGAGTAATAAGAGCCTCTTCAATAATTCTGCGGGGGGAATGAGGTTTCAAGTCTCTCATTTGCAGTTAGGGGACTGCATTAAAGCTGAGTTTCAAGGTCATGGAATATCTTCATTACCTGTCTGATAACGACACGAGTTTCAGATGGGCTACCACACGCTGACACCTTTGGGTGACTGGTCCCCTTCCTTGTGAGATGCTTTGCACACAGTATAGCTGTGTTTAAAAAAGGATTGGATACGTTCTTGGAGGAGAAGTCCATTACCTGCTATTAATTAAGTTGACTTCGATAATAACCACCGCTATTACTAGATATCTCTCTTTATCCAGGAAAATGTTTGTCATCTTCCTATCTGTAGCATTTTGAATAAAAGGAGCAATCATGATTCCCCACTTAGTTCACACCCAGCACCCCTCACCTACTCTAAATAGCTACCAATTTTAGGAAGCTGTTGCATGAACATCTGATCTCCTAGGTCCCCTGCCTAGCCTGGCAGACAGATCTGGCTACATGAGTGCCTGCGCTTCCTTAGGACTTCTGGTTATCACTGTTCTTGCAGCCTGCCAGACAGACCCAGCTGCTAATTGATTCTGTCATCGCAGCCTGCCAGAAAGACTCAGCAGTGTAGCTGCCTGAATTTCTTTTACAACTTTAACAATTCATATGTCTGACTTTGACATTCATTCTGACAGCCCTAACATGTATTTTATTTATTTATTATTTGCTTGCGAACATTTCATATTCCGCATTTACCAAGTTGGACTCCAGGTGGATTACAATAAATTAATATCACCAGGGCTTAATTTGTAGACAAAAAGGAAGTGGAACTTTGGAGGGGAAAAGTTGAGTGGGGCCAGAGTCAGGTGTAACCTGTGCAAAGGGGTGGGAACCCTCACACAAAGATTCCCGAATATACTCTTCAGACGGTTGGGAGGGGGGTTGAGGATTCAGGATCACTGGGGTAAGAAGAAGAAGGAAGATAGAGAGAATGGGGGTCTCGCTCTCTAAATCCCTCCTCCTCTCTGCGCTAGTGATCCTTATCCTCCTTCACCAGCCCCCCTCAATAAATTCCCCAGTGGTTCTTATATCTCCCCCAGTAGAGGTCCTAAGGCCCACAAGTCTAACCCCCTTTCCCTGTTGTTCCTCGAGCCTCTCTTCTCCCTAAAAAAAATCATCCTTTCTAACAACTCTCCACCAGTAGAGTACAGGCCTCCTCTTCAAACCTGAATCAGCTGGCTCACCTCTGCCTGGGGGAGCGGGAGCAGACTGGTGTGCACAGTCTGCTGTACTTAGTTTTCGTAGACAGGGACGTGGGAGTTGCTCTTTGCCCCCCTTGGGAGTGAAAGGAAGGGAGCAACGCTGCCACGTGCTCTTCTCATTAACTCTCTCTTTTCTCTCTCTCTCCCTCCTCTCCGCACCACAACCAATCCTTTCCCCTCCCTTCCTTCACTCTTTGTCCACCCCCTCCAATCACTTTACTCACAGACTGCCTCCCACTCAGATCATCTCCCTCACATACCATAGACCCTCCCCCCTTCCCTCAGTCACACCTTGCAGCATCTTTAATCCCCTGATCCACTCTTTCACCCTTCCCCCACACAACCCACAGCCTCTCCCATCTCTTTACTCACTCTCCTTCCCCTTCCAATCACTCACTATCCTTCCCCTCCCTCTGATGCCTTCACTCACTTCTCCCGCCCATCCCCTCATTCACTTTCGTCCTCGCAGGTGTGCTCACCAGCAGCAGAGGTGGCAGGGCCTGGAATGACAGCGTGATAAGCAGGAAGCCAACACACCCAGTAGTGGCAGAAGCAGTGGGGCTGACAAGTATTCACCATATGTCTTTTTTTTTTTTTTTACCTTGGCTGTTGTCTCTCACATCCTCCTAAATTGTGCTGGGAAATTTCACAAAAATCAACCCATGTGGCTCCCCTTGTGTAACCTCCACCCCAGTGTGCATGTCTTGCCCTAAAAGTATTTGTAAGTTCTTTGGGGCAGGAACCCTGACTAGCTCTTCTCTGTGCCCCTTTCCCCAGGGTGTGGATCCTTTGGCTTGGGGGGAAAGGGTTCCTTTCGGGTCCCAGTGCAGGGGTGGCTGACATCCTTTTGGTTATTCCTGAGAGAGGGACAGACGTTAATTTTTGAGAATAAAAAGGTGCACACCGGGCGCACTTTCTTTTTTTTTTTGCATCGGGGGAGGGAGGGGGGAAATAGCTACTAGCCTCATCAACATGAATCCAATGACATGTTGAGCCGTGTGCTGCGGCCAGCGCACGGTATTGCATCGGCTTGTTAGTATCATAAAGGACTGATTGCAAAGTGGCAGCAGTCTTCTAACTTGACTTATGCATGCATTTTTGGAAAGCAGTGAAATAAAAGCAGCATTTCTGAGCAAATCAAAGAAGTCCTATCTCTTACACAGACATAAGAACAATGTGGTTTAGAGGCTGTTTGTTTTGCTATGGGGGCGACACCCTCAGAAGAGATCTAGTCAAGTGGTACATAAGGAGTTCACACCTTTATTAGATCTTCTGTTTCATTCAAGTTTCACTGACAGTCAACTTGTCAAGAATCTGCAAACCTTGCAGGTACTATCTACCAAAATGGAAGAATCTCAGCTGGGCAGATTGCATGGGCCAATTTGGTCTTTTGCAACTTTGGCTCTCTCTTGTAACATAGCCAGTCAGAGCACGTAATGGAGGAAAACAAGGTCCTTTAAACCTTTGGCTGCAGGGATTTTTTTCCCCCCGTATGTTTGTGATACAAATGGAATAAATACAATACAGTGTAAGTGATTCTCGGTCAATCTTCCAATGGCATGATATCAGGAAGCTCTTGAGATACTGTCATCATCTACTGTTAAATCACTGTAGAATTTTAATGCAGGAAAGTGTCTGGGACCTCATAAACAGGACCCTTCCCATCCCCACAGCAATAACCGACGACTCATCCCTGCAGCAAATCCTGCATCGAGACTCATAGTTTCTCTTCTCTGGCATTCTCCTGCAAACTAGAAACATTTTATAAAATTGTTCCAATTCTAGACAAGTCATTTCCCACTTAATAAAGTGTTGATTAATTTTTGCTCATGCACAATTTGATTATGGCAGCTCAAGGGATTGCTTTGATTTCATTCAGCTTGTACCAGCTGAGAAATCTCATCAGCTCCAGTTTTCCCGCAGAACAGGCAGTGGCCGACTGGCTGCGGGGTGGTCTTGGGTGGATTCTTCACGGCAGGGATTCCTAAGAGGGGATCTCCTGGTACACAAACTATGTTCTCCCCCCCCCCCCCTCAGTGGGGAAGGGGGAGCATCATGCTGGGTTGTCTGCATGTCTTTGGCTTCTGTCACGCCTATTCACATACAGTGCAGGCTCCGACCATGCTGAGGATCAAGGACTATAGCAAAATAAGCCTTCCATCACAGTGGAACAAACGAGCACATAGCTGATATCAGAATTTGTGTGGTAACCCAGTTCAGATTGAAATTCAACTTTTGATGGCTGACTGGATTCTTTGCAGGCTGTGAGGATGACCCTTTATTGTAGGACCAGATGCAGTGCTGGTGCAGGAGTATTGGGCACCCTTGCTGAACATTTGGGCATGCATTCTCTCTCCAACTTACCTATTGGTGGCCTCTCCAGCACAGCACTCCCTCCTACCACAGCCAATGGCTCTAGCACAGTGCTCCCTTCTTTAGTGGTATTAGATCTGGCACAGCAACCCTCTATGCCTTGCACAGGCAGCATTTTGCTGCCCTCGGAATTTTGATGTTGTAGGCGACCGCCTATTTTGCTTAATGGGAGCACCGACCCTGACCACATGACGTATCCAAAGACAAGACCACACACGAGCTTCTGAAACTGCACCAATCTCTTTTTCAGATGGCACTCGGCTGACCAGGAATAACTCTCCTTGATTCCATTTCCATTTTTAAGCAGGTTGGGGGCATTCTTTGCATTCTTTAATTTGGTTTATGGCTAATCTGGGTGCTCCGTATAAAAGCTTTAGAGCTGGTGGAATGAACAGTTTCATTGTATGTGTTATTCGTGTTTTATTTTATGGATATAAATATGTATGTTTTATTGTACATCACCTAGAGTCTTGTGTGCCTGGCGATTAAGAAATTTTAATAAACTGTAAAGTGTGTGCTGCTCAGTATCCAACCTCTGACCTTTTGCAATAATTTCATAGATCTAAGCATCATACCAGACTCTAACACAGAATAGCCTTTAGCTTGCTTTGAGTTGCTGGGTGAGAAACTGGAATTTATGTCGTGTAGTGGCTGAAAACTCACGTGCTTGCAGTGGAGCAGTCTGCTGTGGCTTGGTTTTCTGGATTTTGCTGGCGTTTCCGATGTCTTTGTCTCTCGCTCTTCATTTTGCTCGTCTCCTGTATGTTGACGTCATCCAGGCTGAGCCTCCAGCAATGCCAGCAAATCTTCGGCACAGCTGCAACAGCCCAAGAAAACAGCTGTTTTCCACCCCAATAGTGGAGGCACACCTATCCAGTCTGGTTTTCAGGATATTCGCAATGATTATACTTGAGATAGATTTGTACGCAATAGAGACCTAGTACATGCAAATCTATCTCATTAGGGATTTTTTGACAACCAGAGCAGATAGATGCGCCTCCAGGAACTGAGTTGGGAGCTAATAGTTTATACCATCGCTTCAGTGCCACTGAACTGTAATACCATGAAGAACCTGGAAAAACACTTACATAAAATGGACTGCTCATAAAACAGCTACCACCTAATGAAAATACAGACGAGTCAGCAATACATTTCCAAGACAATGTGCTGAAAACTGGGGATAATGGTTTCTTTATCTCTTTGCAAGGAATTGAAAACAGTTCATATAATGAATAGTTTCAGCAAAGTTGGTTTTGGAAACTTTAACCGTTTGTAATAGTCTGCTTGCTGTTTTTTACTCACTGAAAGATTATTGATTTAATGCGTAGAAAAGCAGTTTGCTGGAACAGCTGAACACATAATATACAGGACCTGAAATCCCAAATCCAGGTCTACAATGATTTATACGGGAATGCCCGGGCATTCGTGCTGGCACGTGGTGAAATATATTCTTATTGCTGAATGTGATCCTGGGGATAGGGGATCAGACTGGTGCATGGGTGATGACATCATCCTTTCTGTGTCCTCAGTTTGAAATGTCATCATCATTGTGCAGTGAACTGTCACATTTATTATTTTCAAAGCTACCTGACCTTTTGAAAGCCTCATTGTATAATCACAAATGAAGAATTCCAAGCATGTGAAACAGTGAGACGTGGCATATTCTGGATGCCTTATTGCTTCAGTAAATTGTGGTAGGGTCTGGGATTCCTTTGTGTACAAGATAATACACTTGATATTGTGTGTCCTGTAAACGAGTAAAACTTTCTTCTTTTCCATGGTTAGTTGTTCACACACACACACACACGCACATTCGGTTTCTCTGAGCATCATTCTGTGATGTCATTGACATCTGGGTGCATTATTTGTTATTGCTCTTTACGTTGCTCTTATTTCCCCAGATGCTCTTTAGCCATGTTTTACAGCTTCATGATGGAGGTTTTCTAATGAAAACATTTCCGTAACAGAACTGATGTTATTTAAGGAGCTCTTTTGCAGAGTTAGCAGTTGATCTCAGCAGTTGAGTGTCAGCTGTCCACAGTGCTGCATGGTTCTCAGACCCCAGAGCTCCAAGCCCCCTTCTCTGCCTGGGGTGACCCATTGCTCCATTTCTGCCAATCAGGCTGATCCAGTTTTGGTTTTACCTCAGTCTTTACAAACATGGACTTGTCAGTTTGCTTTTCACAGAGTAGAAATGAGGAGCCTCCAGGTCTTGAGGGTCACACACCACACCTGGGAATGTTTGAGTTGTGGGTACCCTGAAATTTAGTATGGATTAATGGGTGAGGATAGGGTGGAAGGATATGTCAACTATCTCTCTTCCACTCTGCTCACCTCCACCTCCCCTCCATACACACACATATCTCTATCTTCCCTTCAACCAAGGATGACCCCCAGCATTCTCCTCCTCTCCCAAAGTTGATGCAATTCATCTCATTCAGCAGAGAACAGCCCTCTGCTTCCTGCTCCAGCCCTTCTCCTCACAGGCAACATGCAGGGAACAGGAGGAGAAGGCTGAAGCTGGAGCAGTCAGGGAAGAAGAAGAAAGAGCTACTCTGCTCACTAACCCAGCTCCCCCTTCTGTTCTGCAGAGAATAGGGGAGGGGGAGAGATTAGAGTGAACAGAGCAGAGCAAATAAAATCCACTCTGTTCCCTAATCCAGCCACCCACCTCCTGTTGTTTTCCCCTCCTCCCAGGCAGCCTGCATGACACAGAAGGGTATGGGGGCAGCACGCAGAGATTTCCCAATTGATGCCACAGACCTACTGTGTAATTGTAGTGGACCTTTGTGCTGTGGCATGGTTATTGCTGCCCGGTGGACGAACTTACTAGGTCCACGCTGACAGCTGGCAAATGCGTTCTGGGCTGGGACAAGGCTGGACCTTCACCTATACCATCCCTGTTTCCTGAAGGTGTGAGAGTCTCACAGGGAGGCTAGGATGAGAAAGTCTGGGACCGGGCCAATGTCAAGGCAGGCAACAGTCAGACAGTTACCAGATTCAAGCCAAGGGGCATGGCCAGCAGCAAGCAAAGCATAGTCGAGGGCTGCAGCAGAGGTCAGTGGCAAGCGGCAGGCAAGAGAGTAGTCCGGGTCTGTAGCGATAGATGGCAGGCAAGAGAGTAGTCTGTGTCCGTAGCAGGGATCAATACCAGGCAGACAAGAAAAGGACCAGGACAAAGCAAGGCAGGAGGTAGGGCAGGACGGACTGGGAAAGGCAGGGCAGGCTGGATAAGGCTAGGCAGACTGGACAAGGCAAGGCAGGCTAGTTAGGGCAGGCCGGATGAGACAGGATCAGGAACCAGGTAGAAGCATGGCAGGTTTAGGAATGGTGCAACAAGCACCACAGATAAGCAAGAGGACCTGTTGCAGACGTAAGATTAGGGTATGTGGCTGGGGCTCTTATACCCAGGATTGTGTTGATGTCATCAGGGTGCACCAGCCAGTATGTTTCCCACCGGATGCTAAGGAGAGCCCTGGGGCTAGCACCATTGGCAGCATCCTGGTTGCATTCCTGCTGCTGAAGACAGCGATGACGGCATCAAAGCTGTGCCACAGGCTGCTGGCACCTTGGGGGTGAGCATTGCTGGATGCAGGATGACCCCACGACAGGCAAACATTGCACGGGGATATCGGTTAAATCCAAGTTGATGCGTCAGACCTGGAGAATTCCCAGGTATGCTGTGAACAGGTCATTGCTGGTGAAAATTCATGAGATAAATTTGCATGCAACTGAGGTGGTTTTCATGCAAATCCCTTATTCATATTGTCTGTGGCCCTCTAGAACAAGAGATTCCCCATCTGTAAAATATAGGTAGGGTTTGGGGTTTTTATAGTTTAAACTGAAAAAAACACCAGAATGTGGGTACCCTGAAATTTAGTATGGATTAATGGGTGAGGATAGGGTGGAAGGATATGTCAACTATCTCTCTTCCACTCTGCTCACCTCCACCTCCCCTCCATACACACACAGGAATAATAGCCTGGTCCCCAGATTTTTCCACAAGAGAAATCACTTATAGTAACAGCTAAGAAAATGAACAACTGAATCCAAGGAAAAGCAAGAGAAGGAGATCCCATCCTGATTTCCACCCAAGGAATCAGGATAGGCTGGGTGTCCACGGGAAAGAAGATCTCTAAAGGGAGGATTTTTGCAGTTAAAAGGAAATCCTCTCTCTAGGATTCCACGGGGCAGCCGCTGGAAGAGTAAGCACATTTAAAATCATCATGGGCTCTACCCAGAGGTCTGTAATAAGGACACCTCCCTACACAGAAAACCCTGCAACTATAGTCAGATGTACACTCATCAATTTGGAGAATGGACTTTAACTTTAAGAATCAGTAAACTGTTTTAACACCCAGTCCTGGTTCTGTCTGCGTTCTTACAGCCTCTCACCCCATGAGAGGCACTTAGGGCTGGATTTTAAGACGTACGCGTGGGCGTTCATTTGTGCGCGCAACCACACGCATGTTATAAAATCCGGGGTCGGCGTGCGCAAGGAGGTGCACACTAGTGCACCTTGCGCGCACCGAGCCCTAGGGGAGCCCCGATGGCTTTCCCCGTTCCCTCCGAGGACGCTCCAAAATCGGAGCGGCCTCGGAGGGAACTTTCCTTCCGCCCCCCCCCCCCCCCCCCCCACCTTCCCTTACCTAAGCCGCCCCCCAGCCCTACCTAAACCCCCCCAACTATTGTTTTACAAGTTGCGGCTGCTTCCAGGCAGGCGTAGATTGCGTGCACTGGCCAAGTGCCGGCCCGCGATCCCCCAGCCTAGTGCCCCTATGGAGGCCTCTGGCTATGCCCCCATCCCGGACCACCCCTGCCCCGCCCCCTTTTTTCAAGCCCTGGGACATACGCGCGTCCCGGGGCTTTGCACGTGTCGCCGGGCTTATGCAAAATAGGCTTGGCGCGCACAACCCCCCTATGCGCGTAAATGCAGCTGGATTTACGCGCTTAGGGCTTTTAAAATCTGCCCCATAAAGTACAGCACGCGCACCGGTGACCTTCTTTCACTGTCTGGGCCATAAGCAAGAGCTTCCCCCCATAAAAAGGATTCCCCCCAGGGATTAAGAGTCAGTGTGGGAGTGAATGGTTTGCCGGCGCAGCCCCAGAAGATATAAAAAAGATTGCACGCCCTTGGGACTTAAAACACCCCACTAAGGGTTACAGTAGAATCGAACAAATGGATGAACCTGGAAAATTTTCAGATTTTCACTGAATTTATTAGAAATTTTCTAGAGGAAAGGCAGCATAGGAAGATACCATAGAGACATTGTAGGGGCCTTCGTTTTCAGTTTTTATTTTATTTTTCCTGGGAATTTCAGTGTTGGAAAAATGACCTGGTTATAACACACAGGAGGAAAGTAATTTTTCCACTGATTTTTCTTTTGTTATTGAATTGAAATTCCCAGGAAAAATAAAATAATAAACACTGAGGGGCCAATGCAATAAAGTGCGCCCAGCCTAGCGCACAGGTCTATATGCGGTTGAACGAGCGTTTTGAACGCACTAGACTAGCACTTGATGCAATAAAGAGATTAACCCATCCAAAACCCACGCCGGCACAAATGCATGGCTCACAGCACCCATCACATGTAAATTCCATGTAGATGAGGCTATTAACTATTACCCCCTGGTGCAGAAAATTGCTGGATGCCCAACGCACACTTTTTAACACGGCAAATTTAACTCCAGCCCTGGAGGTGGCGTTAAATCAATCTGTGAGTCATAGGCTCATGAGAAATTAATTCCTCCTACTTAGTATCATTGTAACACTTAAATTTATTGCTTGCAGTGTTGAAAAATAAATGCATATTGGCTTGATTTAAAAAAAAAAAAAAAAAAAATTCTGGACGCATAATTTAGACACCTATAGCAAGAGGCGCTTAGCTATGGGCGTCTTCAGCAACTTTGGCAAAATTGAACAGAAGAAGCGGGATAAAAATAGATGTTCGTATTGAGCACCTGTTGCAATGGTGGGTGCCTTCTTTGGGCGCCCAGAGGATATGGCTGTGTGCTTGTTAGGAAAATATGGTGCTCAATACAAACGCCCATTTTCAAGCTGCATCTAATTGCATCTGCCCCTGAGTATCTCTGAGGGAGTGTTGTGTTTGGCTGGCCGTGGGTTTGTCCCATGACCGGCTACTTTTACCTGCAGCCCTGGACCAAGAGGGGCTTCCTAGGGCATCAACCAGCAGGCCCAATGCAGCACCCGAGGGATGTCGCTCAGCTGAGTGTTCCCCAGGCGCGCACGCGGCTGAGCTGGATTTAAAGGGCCCGCAGTGGGAAATGTTCTGTCGTGCCTCCAGATGACATCATAGGCCTGCCACTATTTAAGGCCTGCTCTGCCCCCTCTTCAGACACCTCGGCATTAGGTCGAAATCCTTTGAATAGCTGGTTGCCATGCTGTTCTTGGTTCCTGCTCCTGCTTACGTTCCTGTGTCCTGTCTTCGATTCCTGATTCCTGTTCCTGTGTTTTCGGTGGTCTTGTGTCCTCATTTGGTGATTCCTTGTTCGTCTTCTCTCCTTGCTGTCCTGCTTTGCCTTCCTCCCTCTGGACTGACTCCTCGGCTTTGGACCTCGGCTTGGACTCCAGTTTTGTCTTCGTTTGGATTCCTGGCTGACCTCGGACTTCCTTTTAACTTTGTTGGATGACTGCCCGCCCTGACCTCGACTTGTCTTCGTCTCTGCTGTCTTCTGCCTGTCTCGACCTCTGCCCGAACTGACTTGTCTTCTTCTCACTGGTCTTCTACTTCTGCGACAGATCCTTCAGCACCCAGAAGCCCCAGCACCCAAGGGCTCAACCTGAGGGGAATGTGGGCTGGTACTGGTGAAGCTACTCTTGGGCCTCTGCTCCAGCTAGCTCCTCCTACCGATGGCTCCTCCTACCGATGGCTCCTCCCTGCAGGTAGTGCCAACCGCAGCTCGGTCCAAGGGTCCACACTTACAACAGAGAGTGATGTAGGGATTGTAGAGCTGAGCAGTTGGTGTGGACGGGCAGACTAGGTAGGCTTTATGGTCTTTTTTGCCATCATGTTTTTATGTATATATTTTTTATTTATTTCAATATTTATAATTCACACTAATAACAAAATTTGTTCACAAGATGATGGGCATAAAACATTTATTATATCAAAAAAAAGTAGGACTCATTCAAAGGAATATCATACTTAAGTTGGATATGTGTCATATAATAGTGCTAGTAATGTGCTATATTATGATAGTAGCATTTCTTTCACTCAGAGTACAATCATCCACCTTAGAAAATGTGTCCAACAGACCACTTACTTTATCTTTTGAAAAATCTTTGAACTTAATGTCTCAAAACTTCTTATAAAATTCACCTTAAACCTTTAAAAACAAAATCTGAATCTCAATTCACTGACCTGGTTATTCCAACACTGATAAAATCAAAGAGATTTTCAAAGGGCTGTAGTATCAAGATGAAAAGTCCATTCCAATTGCTAAGATAAAGTTTCTTTAGGAAAAATGCCACAGTATATTTAATGAAAATCCAGATGTCAATGTTTTGGCAAACACCAATGTGGCCTGCTTTAGAAGAGTGTTATTAATCCTAGCTTCTTGCATACTTATTCACCACTTTTTGGGAGTCAATTAGCCTTCCACATAGCAAGATTATTTTGCCCACCAATTAATACCCTGCAAATGAAAAACAAGCAGCTCTGAGAATTTATCAAACTCTCTCACCTTAAACCTGCTCTGCCTCTAACTCCATCCCCATTGACAATTTCTTGCTTTATGTTTACAGTTAGTGTCATTTTTTCTTATATACATTCGTCACATAAATTAGAATGCAATTATTCATTCCCAAACCTACCAATAAAATGCTTGATGCAAGAAAACCAAACATTGCGGTGAAGGAGAAAGTGACAAAAACAGCATTACTAATAGAATTGTCAGCACTAATTGATTATTCCGCATGGCGAGAGAAGATCATCAAGTACCAAGAGATGCAATCAGAGACCAAGAAAACATGGCCTAAAGATAAAGAAACAGTCCTAATTGTTTGAGCACCACTCACCAGATGAAAGAACGTTCAAGCTCAGCTCGATATGTTGCCTGTATGTATTATGCATACAAGCTCCAGAAAGAAGCTCTTTCACGCAGTGCTCAAGGGTTAAGAAGAACATTAGCAGTCAATGTGAAAGACTGAGACCGTACCTACCACACTGTATCCTGGCTAAAGCGTGAGGTTCATTCTCGTCATTACATGTGTAATACATACCCAATATAAATGCTGTACCTCCGGTTCTGTAAATATATACTCTGTATCCACAGCACCCCCCCCCCCCCCAACACACAAATACACACTCTCTCTCTCACATACACACACACACACACACACACACACACACACATTTCCCTCTAACCATGGGGACAGAGCAGGATATTTTCTCCTGCATCTCACCATCCAAAAACATTTTGATGTTACCAAAAATACTGACTTCCTCAACTACAGACACATTGTGAAAGACAAAATCCTGCAAAAAAACCCACAAAAAAACCCACCCAGAATATGTGCAGCAAATCTGTTATCCATGTACCAAACTTCGGTATATAAAAGCTTACAAATAAAATAAAAAAAAAATAAAATAGCAACATTAACTCATAGGATTCCAAGAGCAACAACCCTACCTATGAAAAGGCAGTACTAAATATTACACCCATAGACAGTGAAAGGGTATTAGGTCCCCCAGGCGAACCTTCAGTCTTACCGCACCCCCTCCCCTGGCCTCGACCCCAGCTTCCTCCCTCCCAGCTCACCCCACACGTAATTAAAAATTATACATTTATAATGGATTTTACATGAAAAAGGACAAGTAAAAATATCACTTACAACAATATGCATCTAACCCCCCGCCCCTCCGGAGTGTATTCGTAGTGACCCTCCCGCTGCGGTGGCAGAGGCAGCGTTGGAACAGCAATGGGGTTTCAGGTGGTATCAGAGGAGTCACAAACTGTAATTGCCCAGAGGGGGGAAGGATAGAAAAGGAATTCTCCTTCTTAACCGGGTCTCCCAATATTAGGAACAGGGGTCCGAAACCCACCCAGCAAGTCTCCCAGGAGAAGAGAGAGAAAGCAGAACCCAAAAAGAAAAAAACCTGAATGTAAGCAGATAAAAATTTTACAGATTCTGAGCTATGACTCAGATGTATTATCACAAGTTTAAACAGTGAGAAACAAGTAATGAAAACATTATAAATGTGCTGTAAGTTTTCCACTGTTATCACAACCTGGTTTTCTTTCCATTCCTAAAACAATCAGATGAGTATGGTTTAACTATTAACTGCTATACTTTCTATATCAAGAAATTTAGTAATTAATGATACTATGAAGAAAGTGAATCTTTGTGTCCCAATTCTAATTGCAGTAGTAGATAACAAGTGTTTTGTATAGTTTCCTTTCTGTGTTGTTTGACTCTGTATGTCTAGTTAGCCCTTTTTTTTCTTTCTCTATCTTTTTCCAGTGAACTCTGCAGTCCCTGTGAATTTTGAGGCTTTTGTACTGTGTGTTCTTCACTTATATCTCTGGCACAATTACTTATGACAGTTGCTGCAGTGATTCTGTTCTCTCTTTCTTTGTGGTGTTAAAAAAAAAAATTTCAGTCTAGCTAGACTTTGTGGCAAGGGTACACTTACCTGACTTTACTTAGGCTGGATCTTCATACCCGCTGAGGTAGATCTTCAAAACATATGCACGCGCGTACTTTTGTTCGCGCCATCGGCGCGAACAGAAGAACACCAGATTTTATAAGATACGCGCGTATCTTATAAAATCCAGGGTCAGCGCGTGCAAGGCTGCGCAAAATCGGCAGCCTGCGCGCGCCGAGCCACGTAGCCTGCCTCCGTTCCCTCCGAGGCCGCTCCGAAATCGGAGAGGCCTCGGAGGGAACTTTCCTTCCGCGTCCCCCCACCTTCCCCTCCCTTCCCCTCCCTTTCCCTATCTACCCCACCCCCCAGCCCTACCTAAATCCCCCCCCCTACCTTTGTTGGGCAAGTTACGCCTGCTTCAAGCACCTCCCCGGCATCCCCCGGCACAGGCCGCAGTGCCAGGGGACTTGGGACCGTCCTCCCGGCCCGCCCCCGAACAATCGCCACACCCCCGGACCCACCCCGGCCCGCCCCTGCCTCCGGACACGCCCCTTGGGCACGCCCCCTCCCTCCCCTTTTACGAAGCCCTGGGACTTACGCGCACCGGCGGCCTATGCAAAATAGGCACGCCAGCGCGCGAGTGCCCTGCGCGCGTAAATCCTCCTGGATTTACGCGCGCAGAGGTTTTAAAATCTACCCCTCTGTCTCTGATAGGGGACGTGGCTTGCTGCAACGCTGCTCATGGGCGTGGCTTGAGTGCCAGAGGGTCCCTGATGTCGCTCCCAGACTGTGATCCTTGTGCTGCATTGGGTACATTATGTCTGGAGCAGTCAGAAACCTATCTGTATTCTTTAAATAACAAAATAACATGTTCCTCCACTACACTAACCGTGTTTATCTTCCGGAGTGTACTAAGAGTGCTCCCTCAGTGTTTATTCAACACAACTAACAGGAATTGAGCTAGCTGATTGTGGAAAACAAACAATAATTAAATATCCTTATTCTAGCTAGCACAGAGGAATTAAATTCAGATGCTCGCTTGTGTAGGGTGAGGATTATTTTCACACTTTCTTTTACTCACCTCTCACACTATTACCACAGTACACTGAGTAAAAGTTCAGGTGCTTATGAATATGTAGTCACAATGAGTGGCATTTATATAAATAATCTGAGAAGGTGCCACCAAGTATTTTCATATTGGGGATGTTATAAGTATTAAAGCACTATTATCTGTACTTCTGTGTACTCGGCCTGTATTCTCACCCTGGTGCAGAGTGATGACTCACAGTGTCAGACTGTTTCCACCTAAGATAAAAAACAAAATAGTTCCTCTCACTTTAGCATCAGTTCTGCTGTTTGTCACCCCTTTCCTTTCTTTTAACTTTCTCACAGGTCGATCCAGTAAAGTGTGCTCCGTCGGAGCGCACTGTCACCCTGCTCTGGGCGCGTGTTTTCCCTTACCCCTTATTCAGTAAGGGGAGGAAAACACGCGGCCCACCCGCGGCACCTAATAGCGCCCTCAACATGCAAATGCATGTTGATGGCCCTATTAGGTATTCCCGAGCGATCCAGTAAGTAAAATGTGCAGCCAAGCCGCACATTTTACTCTAAGAAATTAGCGCCGCCCAAAGGTCGGCGCTAATTTCTTCCGGCGCCAGGGAAGTGCACAGAAAAGCAGTAAAAACTGCTTTTCTGTGCACCCTCCGACTTAATATCATAGCGATATTAAGTCGGAGGTCCCCAAAAGTAAAAAAAAAAAAAAAAAAAATTTTTTGAATTCGGCCCGCGGCTGTCGGGCCGAAAACCGGACGCTCAATTTTGCCGGCGTCCGGTTTCCGAGCCCGTGGCTGTCAGCGGGCTCGAGAACCGACGCCGGCAAAATTGAGCGTCGGCTGTCAAACCCGCTGACAGCCGCCGCTCCAGGCCAAAAGGAGGCGCTAGGGACGCGCTAGTGTCCCTAGCGCCTCCTTTTCCTCGTTTGCACCGCGTCAGCTCATTTGCATACTGGATCGCTCGCACCGGCCAAGGGCCGGTGCGTGCGCCGGGAGAGCGGGCGTTCGTCCGCTCTCCCACGGACTTTACTGGATCGAGCTGTCAGTGGGTTCGGTTATAAGTTTTGCTATAAGCAACTTACAGTTTCATATATCCAGTCTGTCTCTCACTGCAGCACCCCACTACAGTAAACTAGACTTTCTCCTGGGCCTTAAAGAGGGGGGTAGTTACGACTATGGCTGCTAATCAGCTGCCTCACCACCAGAGATCCCCCATGAGCATGCTCTCCTGGCTGGCCCAGTCCGCCCTCCTTGTCTACTCTATGTTCTGGACTTCCTTTATAACCCTGCCTAGCATATCCCTCGGGGCTTCGGCATCGAGCTTGTTTGGGCTCCCAGCTCTAGCCTCCTTCCTGCCTTGCCTTCGGGCTTCTGCCTTGCTATATTGCCTTCGGGCATCCTGCCTCTATATTGCCGTCCCTGCCTTGCTGTCTTTGGACATTGTCTCTTGCCTCTTTGATTTGCTGCCTTCGGGCTTTTTGTGTTTTATGTTCAGTGTTAGTATTGTCCTGGTTTGTCTGTCTAGTCGGATTTTAAAACATACGCATGCGGCGTACATTTGTGCGCGCTACCCGGCGCGCACAAATGTACGCCCGATTTTATAAAATGCGCATGCAGCTGCACGCATGTTATAAAATCAGGGGTCGGCGCGCACAAAGGGTTGCACACTAGTGCACCTTGCGAGTGCCGAGCCCTCGGGGAGACCAGCTGCTTTCCCCGTTCCCTCCAAGGCCACTCCGATTTTTTCACCCCCCCCCACCTTCCCCTCCCTTCCCCTACCTGTCCCGCCCCCCAGCCCGAAAAAAACAAAACCCCGTACCTTTATCTCACAAGTTACGCCTGCCAGAGGCAGGCGTAACTTGAGTGCGCTGGCTGGGTGCCGGTGCGCGATCCCCCTGTGCTGGAGTCCTCGGCCACGGCTCCCCGACCGCCATGCCCCCGGACTGCCCCACAATGCCCCTGGACTGCTCTGCCATGCCCCCCGAACCATCTACCCCACACCTGTGCTGCCCCGTCCCGCCCCTTCTTTCAAGCCCCAGGACTTACACGCGTCCCGGGGCTTTACGTGCGCCGCCGGGCCTTTTGAAAATAGGCCCGGCGTGCGTAACCCCTGTACGTGTGTAAATCCTCCTGGATTTATGCATGTAGGTCTTTGAAAATCTGCCCCTATATGTATCAGTCCACTAATCCCTTCTCATAATTTCCCTCCAACACTGGTTCACAAAATGGTGTCACCAGCTCATTTGCATAGACACAGATACTTTTTTCAGGTTTCCAGTGACAAAAAGGAGTTTGATTTTTTTTTCTCTTTCACTTAAAAAATGTGTTTGGGAATCCACATTTTTCTCTTCCAAATAATTAGGGAAAGGATTTTGAAAAGATTCACAGCATTTTCTAGTATTTCAGATTCCCTCTTTACTGTAAAACCTACTTCCTGTAACACCATAATATATTTTAAAATTCCCACTCAGACTTTCATTAAAATGAAATATGTAGAGGGCCCTCTTTTTCAATTTCTGCTCTCCTCTTTTTCCATAGCATAGAATCTGAAACCTCATAGAACCCCTCCAAAAACACAGGATGTAATTAGTTAGGCATTTCTGACCTGGCCAATATGGATCTTCAGGTCCACCTTTGGCACTCTGGGGTATTTTTGACACATTCTGAGACCCCGGACTACCTTTTGCTGCCAGGAGAAGCACCTCCAACTTGGCCACAATGCTTATTTTATCACAATTTTAACTTTAAAAAGAGCTCTGGGACCTCCCAAAATAGATTTTGGCAGAATTCAATCAAGGCTATAAATCCAAGGTGGGAGCTCAGGCAGTCTTTCTCCACCTAGAATCTGCTTTTAAAAGTTCTTCTGACCTCTGTAAAACCAGGAAGTACCTCCTCCAGGTCACTTCTGGGTTGATGACTCATGTCAATTCTCCTGCAGGCAGGAGCTCTTACAGCTGCCTGCACATCTTCCTCATGCAGCAACAAACCCAGTGAGAGAACTGGGAAAATAAACATTCCACATCCCAGCAATGTTTTCTCAGAGCCTAGTTTTCAGGTCAGTAAAAAAAAAAAATCTTTACCCCCCTTATTTCTATATTTTAACCTCTGGTTTCATGCATATTAAATTTACATGTACTGCTGAATGCTAACCCTGCTAAAAGGCAAAAAAGATGCTTGGAACCCAAACGGTATTAGGCCTATTGTAACACATGTTGGGTGTGGGCTTGGCACCCACAAAGCCATGAGTAAACAGAATTACAATTACAGTATAGTAGATCTCCCATACCAAAACAACACTAACTGTCTGCACTCAAAATAGTAAGAAATCTACCTATGAAAAGGCAATGCTGTAAATATTATACCAGGCCAGGGCCAAATTTAGGAATAGGTATTGTAGGCCCCGCGCTTTTACTTCATCTTCAGATGGTACACAGGGGGTGAGTAGGGAGGGCGAAGGGAATTTTAGCAGGAAGGATTTCCCCCATTCCTCTCCAACCTCCTGCAGGGAAGAGAGGTAGGATAACACCCCTCCTCCCACTGCCTATGGGCATGTCATCTTAATCCATCCCTACATCAGACTTTAACACCAATACACCTCCTATTAGGAAAACAGAAGAAGCCAGGCTACCACAGAAACTACATGCTAGCAAAATTCCTTACCTCAGACACACATGCAGAACACAGACAAACCCTCACCAAATACAGAATAAAGAGACCTTAAAGTAAAAATACAAATCTGCAGACAAAAACTGAACTAGAATCTAAAACAAGCTAGACTCTGTATGCAGTGCAACAATGAAAAAACAGAAACATTGCTATTCCTTAAAATATAAAACAAAAAAATCAAGAAAAATAAATCAATAAAAGTAAAATCAATATTTTGAAAAAGAACATTTTAAAATAGCTGACAGGCTTTCCCTCACATATACATACATATACACACACATATACACACAATCTAAATTTCAGAATAATTTCAACTACAACCTTGAGCTACTTTAAAATATTGTTAAATAGAACCAGATATAAAAGAGTCTAATTATACTTCTCAAAAATCCAGGTCGTTACTCCTTTTCTAAAATCACAGAACATAAAGAAAGACATGGTTTAATGGAACAAAATCAGCATGGCTTTACCCAAGGCAATTCTTGCCTCACAAATCTGCTTCACTTTTTTGAAGGAGTTAATAAACATGTGGATAAAGGTGAACCGGTAGATGTAGTGTACTTGGATTTTCCTCATGAGAGGCTTCTAGGAAAAGTAAAAAGTCATGGTATAGGTGGTGATGTCCTTTCATAGATTACAAACTGGCTAAAAGACAAGAAACAGAGAGTAGGATTAAATGGACAATTTTCTCAGTGGAAGGGAGTGGGCAGTGAAGTGCCTCAGGGATCTGTATTGGGACACTTACTTTTCAATATATTCATAAATGATCTGGAAAGAAATACGACGAGTGAGGTAATCAAATTTGCAGATGATACAAAATTGTTCAGAGTAGTTAAATCATAAGCAGATTGTGATAAATTGCAGGAAGACCTTGTGAGACTGGAAAATTGGGCATCGAAATGCCAGATGAAATATAATGTGGATAAGTGCAAGGTGATGCATATAGGGAAAAATACCTCTGTATCTCTCCATGGTGAGACCCCCACCTTGAATACTGTGTACAATTCTGGTCGTCGCATCTCAAAAAAGATATAATTGTGATGGAGAAGGTACAGAGAAGGGCGACCAAAATGATAAGGGGAATGGAACAGCTCCCCTATGAGGAAAGATTAAAGAGGTTAGGACTTTTCAGCTTGGAGAAGAGACGGTTGAGGGGGGATATGATAGAGGTGTTTAAAATCATGAGAGGTCTAGAATGGGTAGATGTGAATTGGTTATTTAGTTTTTCAGATAATAGAAAGACTAGGGGGCACTCCATGAAGTTAGCATGTGGCACATTTAAAACTAATTGGAGAAAGTTCTTCTTCACTCAACGCACAATTAAACTCTGGAATTTGTTGCCAGAGGACGTGGTTAGTTCAGTTAGTATAACTGTGTTTAAAAAAGGTTTGGATAAGTTCTTGGAGGAGAAGTCCATTACCTGCTATTAATTAAGTTGACTTAGAAAATAGCTACTGCTTTTACTAGCAACGGTAACATGAAATAAACTTAGTGTTTGGGTACTTGCCAGGTTCTTATGGCCTGGATTGGCCACTGTTGGAAACAGGATGCTGGGCTTGATGGACCCTTGGTCTGACCCAGTATGGCATGTTCTTATGTTCTTAACTAGAACACAGGAGCTGAAGAACCAAGATGAGGACCAATGGAACAGGAACTTAGGAACTTGAGAATGAAGACAAGGAACACTGAGGCAACTTGCACTACGGAGTGTAGGGAGATCTGTTGCTGAGGCGAGGACTGAAGGGAAGCAAGGTCCTTTTATAGGCCAGAGCCTGTAAAGTCATCAGTAGGCACCACAGGGGGATTTCCAGCCACTGGCGCTTTAAATCTGGAGCCATCAGGCACGCGTGTGCCTAGGGGAGGCCTGGAAGAGTGTCGGCGGTGTCCTGCTGCGCGTCGCATTGAGAATATTGGGGCTCAGTGGAACATGGTGGCTTGCCTTATGGTTGCTTAGGGATTCCTTGGCACATCAGGGGCCGGTGGCAGCAGCTTGGGCCTGGTGGTAAATTCGGCAGTTCGCGGGGGTGCACACGGACTTCCAAACCAAACAGTTATAAAGAGCAGGAGAAAGTAAAGACCCATAAGGCATCCCACAAATCAAGAAAATATGGGTTGCACCCATATTCACCCAGTTGTACAAATTGCTTTCTATTATATAAAAAAGAGATGAAAACCATTTTAAAACTTAGTCCCAGATCTCCATAGATTCCAACTACTGAATCAGAATAACATGATTTACAGTATCAAAAGCAGTAAGAGAACTATACCTACCGTAAATAGCTATCAAACCAATGTCTAAAATCATCTGAAAAAGACCACCAAAATTGTCTCAGTACTATGATACATTCTGAAGCCAGACTGACATCTGTATAAATAGCCAGTCATCTAAAAAATCTTAGAGCCGAAGACAAACTAACTACCCTAAATATGGTACATTTGAAATAGGATGGTAATTTGTGACCTCCGAGGCTGCTAAAGACTTTTTTTTTTAACTACTGCCACTTTCAATAAATTAGCAAACTGACATTCCTTCAATGAGATATTTAAAAAATAAGAACATATGAATTGCCGTACTGGGTGAGATCAAGGGCCCATCGAGCCCAGTATTTTGTTTCCAACAGTGGCCAATCCAAGTCACAAGTATCTGGCAAGTATGCAAACATTAAATAAATCTCAAGCTACTATTACTTATTAATAGCAGTTCATGGATTTTTCCTCTAGGAACTTATCCAAACCTTTTTTAAACCCAGTTACACCAACTGCTGTAACCCCATCCTCTGGCAATGAATTCCAGAGCTTAATTATGCACTGAGTGAAAAATAATTTTCTTTGATTTGTTTTAAATGAATTACTTGCTAACTTCATGGAGTCCTTCTATTATCTGAGAGAGTAAATAACTGATTTACATTAACTTTTTCAAGACCTTTCATGATGTTGTAGATCTCTGTCATATCCCCCCTCAGTCGCCTTTTCAAAGTGAACAACCCTAACTTTCCTCATAGGGGAGCTGTTCCATGCTCCTTATCATTTTGGTCGCCTTTCTCTGCACTTTATCCAGTGCAACTATATCTTTTTTGAGATGTGGCGACCAGAATTGCACACAGTATTCAAGATGCAGTCTCACCAAGGAGCGATACAAAGGCATTAATGCATCAATCATTTTATTTGCCATTCCCTTCTTAATAATTCCTAACATTCTGTTTACTTTTTTGATCACCACAGCTCACTGAGCTGACAATTTCAATGTATTATCCACTATGACACCTAGATCTCTTTCCTGGGTAGTAACTCTAAGATAGAACCTAACATTGTGTAACTACAGCAAGGGTTATTTTTCCCTATATGCATTACTTTGCACTTGTCCATGTTAAATTTCATCTGCCATTTGGATGCCCAATCTTCCAGTCTTGCAAGGTCCTCCTGCAATTTATCAGAATCCGCTTGAGATTTAACTACTCTGCATAATTTTGTGTCATCTGTAAATTTGATCACCTCACTCATTGTACCCCTTTTCAGATCATTTATAAATATGTTAAAAAAGCATTGGTGCAAGTACAGATCCCTGAGGCACTCCACTGTTTACCTTTTTCCACTGTGAAAACAGACCTACTCTCTGTTTCCTGTCTTTTAATTAGCTGGCAATCCAAAAAAGGACATTGCTTCCTAGCCAATGAATTTTTAGTTTTCTTAGAAGTCTCTCATGCGGGACTTTGTTGAATGCCTTCTGAAAATCCAAATACAACACATCTACCGGTTCACCTTTGTCCACATGTTTATTCACCCCTTCAAAAAAATATAGAAGATTTGTGAGGCAAGACTTCCCTTGGGTAAATCCATGCTGGCTGAGTCCCATTAATCCACGTCTATGTAAATGTTTTGTGATTTTATTCTTTATAACAGTTTCCATGAGTTTTCCTTGCACTGAAGTCAAGCTCACTGGTCTATAGTATCTCGGATCACCCCTGGAGCCCTTTTTAAATATCAGAGTTACATTGGCAATCTTCCAGTCTTCAGGTACAACAGATTATTTTAATGATAGGTTACAAATTAATTGAAATGGGTCTGAAATTTCATTTTTTAGTTCTTTCAGAACCCTGGGGTATATGCCATCCACTCCAGGTCATTTACTACTCTTCAGTTTGTCAATCTGGCCCACCACCTCTTCCAGGTTCACCATTATTTGGTTCAGTTTATCTGAATCATCACTCTTGAAAACCTTCTCCGGAATGGGTATCTCCCCAACATCCTCTTCAGTAAACACTGAAGCAAAGAAATTGTTTAATCTTTCCACAATTGCCTTATCTTCCCTATGTGCCCCTTTAACAACTCAATCATCTAACAGTCCAACCAATTCACTCCCAGGTTTCTTGCTTCGGATATATTATAAAAAGTTTTTATTGTGAGTTTTTGCCTCCACGGCCAATTTCGTTTCAAATTCTCTTTTAGCCTGTCTTATCAAAGTCTTACATTTAACTTGCCAGTGCTTATGCTTAATCCTGTTTTCTTTTGATGGATCCTTCTTCCAGTTTTTGAATTAAGATCTTTTCGCTAAAACAGCCTCTTTTACCTCACTTTTTAGCCATGCTGGCAATCGTTTGACCTTCCTTTCACCTTTCTTAATGCAAGGAATACATATGAAATGTGTTTCTAGTGTTGTGAATAAGCTGTTTAGTGGACCCTTGGGCCGGCCTGTGGGAGACTGGAGAGAGATGGACTATAGTCTCTGCTTGAGGGCAGGCCGGAAGGCAGATACCAGGCAGGCGATGGACGGTGAGCTTCACCCAGGAAGCTGGTACTCCCCCGGGAGGAGCCCGTAGGAGCCCAGCCGCTTGGGACTTAGGGGATTCACCCTGGAAGCCGGTGCTTCCCCGGGAGGAGCCCGTAGGAGCCCGGCCACTGGGACTTAGGAGATCACGGAGGCTGGAGCTGAAGCAGACGGGCAGGGATCCGGAATCAGGCAGGAACTGAAGCAGGACAGGTACTGGATCCAAGCTGGAACTGAAGCAGGACAGGTTACTGGATCCGAAGCAGGACAGGAACTGGATCCAAGCTGGAACTGAAGCAGGACAGGTTACTGGAACCAAGCAGGAACTGAAGCAAGACAGGTACTGGATCCAAACAGGAGAGAAGACAGGACTTGGACACAGAAGCGTAAGCGTAGCAATTCTTAGGCAGGAACGGAGTGCTAACTAGAGATGTGCAGACAAAAAGTTTATGTTCATAAGTCCATAAGTCGAAAAGGGGGTCAATTTCGGTCAATATGGACATATGGAGAATTCCATAAGTTGAGTCTATGTCCATACGTGCACCGGTTCCCTAAATAAAAATTTAAACTCCTCACCCTCCTTAATCCCCCCCAAGACTTACCAAAATTCCCTGGTGGTCCAGCGGGGAGTCAGGAAGCCATTCCTCTATTCCTTTGCGAGGAGCACGTGACGTCCGCGTCACGTCAGAGTGACGCGGCCGTCACGTGGTCCACCGCGGTTCCGCTCCCGGACCCCTCGTTGGACACAAACGGGTCAGGAGGCCCCCCCAAGCTGGCCAAAAGTTCCGTTTGTGTCCAACACCGGGTCCGGGAGCGGAACCGCGGTGGACCACGTGACGGCCGCGTCACTCTGACGTGACGCGGACGTCACGTGCTCCTCACAAAGGAATCCAACGAGGGGTCCGGGAGCGGAACCGCGGTGGACCACGTGACGGCCGCGTCACGTGGTCCACCGCGGTTCCGCTCCCGGACCCGGTGTTGGACACAAACGGAACTTTTGGCCAGCTTGGGGGGGTCAGGAGTCCCCCCCCAAGCTGGCCAAAAGTTCCGTTTGTGTCCAACGAGGGGTCCGGGAGCGGAACCGCGGTGGACCCCGTGACGGCCGCGTCACTCCGACGTGACGCGGACGTCACGTGCTCCTCGCAAAGGAATAGAGGAATGGCTTCCTGACTCCCCGCTGGACCACCAGGGAGTTTTGGTAAGTCTTGTGGGGGATTAAGGAGGGTGAGGGGTTTAAATTTTTATTTAGGATCAACGATCGCGATTTCCAACGTATTCAACATAGCTATGTTGAATAAGTTGGAAATCCGATCGTTTTCGCCTCATCACTTTTTTAAGTTAAAAAAAAAAAAAAAGTAGCGTTTTACATATAAGTTCAAAACGAATGCACACCCCTAGTGCTAACGCAATAGCACGCTCCGGGGCTCGGAGCAACTGGGAACCGCAAGGAACCCCGTTGCAAGGCAAAGTTCTGGGCTCCGCGGCGGCCTTACATAGGCCGCTGCGTCTGACGTCAGGGGTAAGGCGGAGCCTTCAGTGGTGGGAAAAGGCCTTCATAAGCGCGGCTCCTGCGTGCGCGCACGCCTAAGGAGATGGAACGGGACCAAGGAGACAGAACGGGACCAAGGAGGTGAGGGCCGGGTCGCGACCGTCACGACCGGGACCATAACATCTAGGATGGTATTTTTTAATAATGTCCATGCCTGTTGCATACTTTTTACCTAGTCAACCCATTCTCCAAAATCCTCCTTAATGATTCTCACAAATCAGGAAGAACCTGGGTCAGAAGCACAGGGGATTGGATGAGAAGATAATATCAAGAACCAGTTTTGTGTCTACATGATGAAAAGAGGGCCATTCAGCTGAGACGGATTGTGGGAGCCTCTCAAACCCTTCTAAATGTATTGATTCACTAAAGACTTTTGAAGAAACCTGCACTGAATTCAGTTGTTGTGGATTTGGGTTGAGATATACTTCGTATTTTTCACAATTTCAAAACAAAATTTCAGATTCTTCAAATATTCTCCAAATCTGTTAAAAAAAGATTTCCCCAGCAGATCTATGAAAAATTTGAAAAAGCTTTTAATTTAAGACAAATTAAATTTGAGTTTAACTTTGATTTGTTCACACATCCCTACTTAGTCACCTTTTTACAAGTTAGACTTCCATGATATTAGTTACGCCTAAAGAGAGACACAGTTTGGCATGAGTCTCTCCACCCACAGCTCACATACACATTGATTTACTCATCTATTATACTATATTATTATTATTAATAATTATTATTAATAATATTATTAATAATAATATTAATAATAAGAAGAAAAAAGACTGTTACGGAAGGTGATGGTGTCATTTGACAAAATGGTATTTGTATAGCAGTCTATACAATTTCATCCATAATTCACAAAATAATATATGAAAAACAAACAAACTGGCTCAGTGCATTCATAAAACCCCACTCACCAAATAGAAATTTACGATCAGCTAACAAAGGCCTACTAAAAATCCCACCAATCTGTCACAAACTTACCACAATTCGGAAGAGAGCTATATCCCTAGGAAGCCCCAAGCTCTGGAACGCTTTTTCAACGAAACTAAGAACACAACAGAATCTAAAAACATTCAAAAAACAGCTAGAAAACATGGATGTTTACAAAAGCTTACCAAATCCCCCAATAACACTAGACTAATGACTTTACAAAAAGAGACCAGCCTAATACCTGAAAGACTCATTGAGAGAGTATACACTCATATGTTAAAAAGCCATGTGAACAATTGCAAGTCTGTAGGAATATAGAAATATACGACTACAGAAATTGATCCTTTGTAAACCATTGTGATGACGAAACTGAATGACGTTATATAAAACTCAATAAATAAATAAATAAATACATGCCTTCTAATTGCTGAGCCCCTGCCTTCGGGTCTGTGCTGCTTGCCCTAGCCCTTAACTCCTTCTTGCTTGACATCCCTCCCTACTGAGGTAAAGTATTTTGTTGGCATGTAGTTTCTATCTAAAGATCTGTAGCAGTCTGATTTGTTTTGTTTACCCTAATAGAGGTGTATTGGTGTTCTAGGGCCTGGTGTAATATGTGCAGTGTTGCATTTTCATAGATAAGGTTCTTAGAGTTGTTTTGGTATGGGAGGTTTACTATATTGTAATGGTAATTCTGTTTATTCATGGCTTTTCTGAGGGCCAAGCCCACACCCAACACGCATGGAAAAAAGTCTAATTCCATAGGAAGTTCCAAGTGTCTTTTTTTGTAGAGTTTTTTGGTTGGCACCACAGCAGTGCATGTGAATATAATATGCATGTTGTAAGTGATATTTTTGCCTCAGAAGACTGTACTTTGAGTGGGTTTTTTTTTCATGTAAAATCTGTTATAAATGCATAACTTAATTGTGTATGTCTGTAGAGGAAGTGGGAGTATGGAGGGACGGCGTGTGTGCAAGGCTGTAAGGTTTGCTTAGGGTACCCAACACCCTTCCCTTGACCATGGGTTCTGTGGTGGGTGGGATGGGTGTCAGTTTTAAAAAAAATATAGATTGCTGGAGGGAACTGGACATTTTTTGATGGGCCCGGGACAGAGACTGAATGGATCAGGGCAGACAGGGGTGGGGGGTCAGCACGGTAATGGTTCGCACGGGGCAGCAAAAATGCTAGCACTGCTGTTGGCTGTGGCTTTCTGGGATCTTCAGTCCTGTTTCTTTTCCTGCTGCCTTGTTTCATGGCTTAGTAGCTCAGGGCGTAAAAAGTGTTGCTCTGTGCAAGGAGAGTTAAAGCCTACATCCTGGAGGCTTGTAATGTGCTCACAGACTCCGTTCAGCTCTGCTGGAGAGATTCTAATGTAAGAGTAACCTGCAAGCAGCAAATACATCAGAAGGTTCCCAAATGGGGAGTCTAGGAAGAGGTAACTGAGGAGAAGTTTATGAACTGTCAACTTCCTAATTAACTGGCGCAATCCTCTGGGAGTTTCTATGGGTAACCCACTGGGCTATGGGTGTTACTGTTCTCTGCATTACCTTGTCATTTGATTCTAGTGTATTACCTACTGCCCTCATGGGAAGAGCCAACAGTCCACCTACACTACTGAAAACCAAACACTACCCCGACTAAATTCAGCTCCTGTATCAAATGACAGGCTTCTAGTGCCAGGGAAGTCACCATATCCCAGAGAGTACTGGAAGATCTTCAGAGCAATCATTAGTTTACATAATTCACTTGGCAGTTAAACAAATCATTAAGATCCCCTTGCATGTTCTAAGTTTTATTATACATCACAGGAGCTATTCAGTGTTTCAAAGCATCTCCTACTTAGTCATACCAACGTTTACAAATTTAAGAAGTGTAAATGCTACTGTGCTGATGGTCATTAGAGCCCCAGGCAGGTGTCACATCAATACATGAAAAGCACAAATCCAGCATGGGCAGCTGTGTTCATCAGAACCCTGTGCAAGTGTCACACTGATACACAAAGGTACGAAGACTGAAGCACAGTTAGGGCAAAACAGCTTGCAAGTCATTGGGCAGGCAAAAATGATAAAATGTGCGTCTTGTCTAGCTTATTGCACCAGCAATTTCTGGAAGGGAAAAAAAATTACACAGAAATATTATGCAAGCAAAAATAGGTTAAAAAAAAGAGCATAACTTTGCTCTTAGGGCCTAATTATTTAAGGCTTTTCTCCTATTCTGAGTCCTATTAGTCTCTAATGGCTAAAATAATGTGGTCCCTGTATTAGTACACTTGCATACTTAGAAATAACAGTCAATAAACAAGCTGTAGGTGAGGCCTTTTTAAGTGGACTAACTCTGTCCTGACCTGATAAAGGGAGCAGAACTCTTGAAATCTGGACACAAGTTTATTAAGTTAATCCAATATGTTGGCCTTCATTTTGACACCCTTAATGGCAAAACATATGAACTGGACAGATGTCCCCCCTCACAGCTTCTTGGCCTCTGTTTGCTTACACGAAGAGAAGTCCTGTTGGCTGAAATGTCTGCAGTGCACAGGACAAGATAATAAGTCTGAGAGCGCCTCATTCCCCTCTCCCCTGTAATTCCACATGCTAGCGTAATGTGGAGTGGGTTGTGCCAATATGTTGCTGCTTGGGGGGGAGGGGAGTAGGATGCCCCAGCAAATGGTGCAGTAGGTGCTACTGGGAAACAGAGGAACTTGCCAGATGGGACCGCTACAGCCTCATGGAGGATCAGGGTGGGGGAGTCCCTCTTGCAGAGTGGGGAAGATGAGGCAGCAGAGGCTTATCCAGACCTGCTAGCTGGCCTATGGCGGTACATTAGACCACCTCCTGGGAAGCTGCATGGGTGAACTAGATAGCCCCAACTGAAGCAGATGGCCCAGCTGACTCCAAGGCCGGCACAAGAAAGTTAGGCCTAGCTGGGCAGGGGGAATGATGTATCTTAACATTAGGTTGCCTTAGGTATGACTCAGGCTCTTGTAGGGTAAACATTGTAATAAAGCTGAAGCTCGGGTGTCAGTTCAATAATATGTTTGTATTGTCTTTCTGGGGCTTGGGTGGAGGGGATGCAGAGCATCCAGAATGTCAGTGTTATGTGTCTGGTTTTTTTTCTCCCAGACGTTGCAGGTGCAGGAAGCTGAGGATCAGTACAGGATGATACTGCTGAGTCTAGCTGCTGTATGTTGGACTTTATCTTTTCTTAAGATGTTGAAGGGATGCCTTCATTGCCATGCAGTGTTTTTTTTTATTGTGCTTTTAATGATCTATTTTGTGACGAAACACAGTGGCAATCTGTAGCTTAGTTAGCGGGCAGGATATGTCACGAGCCTGAAGGCAATTGAATTGTACAAAGGGTAAATAGCAGCAGCAGATAAATCATTCCCCTATCTAGAATTATAGAGCTTTAAGCAAGTTAAGAGTTGTCTTTTATGGGACTGGGGTTGGATTTAGAATAGAAATTGTATTGACGTCTACAATTTAGATTAAGCACTAGAGAGCTCTCAGCATTGATTGCTTCTGTTTCCCACTGGAGAAACCTTGTAATATGAGAGACAGGACGAGTCCAGTAATGGCAGCTAAGCTGCAGCCTACCCTGGGGCAAGTCAATACCGCCAGGACATCTTCATCTGCTCCTACTTTTCTTAATTCCCCCCCACCCACCCCTCCTGCAAGCTGGGATTTATAGTGCTGCATCACCTGGGATCCTGTTACAAAAATGCACATATGACACTAAGTTTAGAACATGTGCAGTAAGCATGCTAGATATTTCCTGCATGCTTTAGAGAATGTGAGATGCATAGTATATATGCATGTGACACATAGGCATTTTTCTAAGGGGTGATTCAGAAGCACAACCTATTGAAAACAGGCCCGCTTTCACGAAACCATTTGGTCTTCTTCTAGATGAGATACTCATTGTGTCTTGTAAGAGATACCAAACAGATGCAACGGAGCTTATTATTTAATTTAGCATCCCTTAGCCACTGCCTTGTCACATTGCTTTGCACGTTCAGATCACATAACACTATCTCCCCAAGGTCTCTCTTCCAGTCCATGCACATAAGTCTTTCTCTCTCCACCACATATAACTCCTTTGGATTGCAATATTCCAAATACATGACTCTATACTTCTTGGCATTGAATCTCAATTGCCAAACCTTTGACCACTTCTCCAGTTTTTCTAAGTCACGTCTCATTCTTTCCTGAGAGGAATGGAAAGAAGAGAGAGAGAGAGAGAGGGGAAGTGGGTTTGGGTGAGAAAAACAAGAAGTGCCATCTTGGCCATATAAAATTTAAGGTGGTGGCAGGACATCCGGGTGGCAGTCAGACAAGCAAGATGACATTTGGGACTGGATTTATGAGGAAACTTCTGGTGTAGAGAGATAGATCTGGGAGTCATCAACATAAAAGTGGTACCAAAAGCTGTGTGAAGAGATCAGAGCACTTAAGACGAAGCATAGAGAGAAAAGAAATGGGGGCCTAGGACAGAACCTTGAGACATAGCAGCCAATAGCAGAATAGTGGTGGAGGAAGAACCACCAGAAAACTAGGAAAAAGCAGAATCCCAAAATCCAATATAGTACACAATGTCAAGGAGCAGGCAGTGATAAGTGCTTTCAAAAGCAGCAGATAGGACAAGAAAGGTGAGGATCAAGTAAAAGTCTTTGGCCTTGGCCACAAGGAGGTCACTGGAGACTTTGGTAAGAGCAGTTTCTGTTGCGATCCCCCCTGTTGCTGCGCTACAGGAGGTATCTTACCTTCCTCCAGAGGCCGCTTTGAAGCCAGGGCCTCGCCTGTGTTCCATCCGGGACTTGCTCCAGGGCCTGAGAGGCCTAGCTGTTCCTGTGGCTTCGTGCCTGTGTTTGGACTTCCTGCTTCCAGCCACGCCCGTTTCTCTAGGGGCTGGCCCGCAGCTCTCTTCCCCAGTTATAGGGCCAGCAAGGGGCGGTCCTGTCTAACTCCTCCCAGGGAGTTGCCTACAACCTCCAGTATATAAGGACTTGCTTGTTAGTTCCTGTTTGCCTTCGGATTGGGTTACACAGTTGTCTGTGGCCTCTCCCGGTCCTCTGTGGTCTGCCGTGTCTAGATGGTACCTTGTCTCGATGTCTGTTTCTGACCGTGCCTAGATGTCTGTTCCTGTTTCTGCCAGCCGTAGGGCTTCGGATGTCAGTATCCCAGCATCGGAGTTCCTGTTCGCCTGGAGTTTCCCTGCACCCTCCTTTCCTCAGCGTGGTCCGCGACCAGCCTTCCTGGGCTGTGTAGGGCGCGTCTGGGACGGGGTGGTCCATGACCAGTCTAGCTGTGCTGGCTGAGTAGGGCGCCCTGTTGGACAGTGCCATGTTTCCGTCCTGCCTTGTCTACGATGTCTTGCTTCAGCCCTTGCCCTGATGTCTTCGTGTCTCTGCCTTGACCTACGTCCTCGTCTGGTTCCTGAGCCTTCTGTCCTGTTGGGCCCTGGAGTGGCCAACAGGAGGGATTCGTCCCACGGGCTCTTGAGCTTCTGCCAGCCGAAGGGGCTTCGGATGTTAGTATCCCAGCATCGGAGTTCCTGCTCGCCTGGATCTTTCCTATGTCTCGCTTCAGCCCTTGCCCTGATGTCTCCAACGTCTTGCTTTAGCCTGTCTTGGATGTCTGCTTCAGCCCCCGTCTGATGTCTTCTGTAAAGGACTCTGTCTGCCCTCGCCTCTGTCCGGCCTGCTGCCCATTGCCGTTCCCAGCGGCAGGTCCGAAAGGGCCGGGAACAGTCGGAGGACCGTTCATTAGTCAACTTCCCCATGTTGGCTACCATGGGCATGCAGGTCCGGCTGAGGGTCGGACTCCCTGCTTCTGTTCTTGCCTGCCTGGCTCACCATGCCTGCTCAGCTCACCTCCCACGGTGTGGCCTTGGGCTCCTCCTTGAGTCCTGCCGTGGCCCAAGGGCTCACCACCCGCTTACGACGACCGCGCCCGCGCGCGCTTGTAACAGTTTCTGTGGAAGGTAGAGAACAAAAGCCAGACTGCAGCAGATTCAGAATGGCTTGAGATGAAAGAAAGTCAAAATAGCAGAGATGAATGGCACGGTCAAGCAGTTTGGATGCAAAAGGGAGGAGGGAGAAGGGATGAGAGTTAGTAGTGCAAGTGAAGATTTTTTGAGAAGCAGCGGGCATAAGGCATATTTGAAGGAAAACAGGACAATCATAGTGGCAAGCAGGCAACTGAAGATGTGAAAGATGGAAAGGATGAATGCAGGGAAGATAGAACTGAGGGGCCAGATGGGAATGGGGGTCAAAGGAACAAACAGTGAGTTTGCAGGAGGAAGGACGATGGGTATTTGCCTCCTCCATGATTTAAATAAAGAAAGAAAGCATGGCAGGGGACAAAGAAAGGGAAGGTGAATGAAGTGGGAGTGGAGGCAGTGCCCTTGAGGAGAAGGTGAAATTTAAACTTACCGGTTAATTTTCTTTCCTTGAATCCTGACAGACTAGTCCAGACATGTGGGACTACACTCGCTCACTGCTAGGTGGCAGCAGAGAACTTCTTCCTTCTTTTTCTGCCATCAGCCTATATATTTTGGGATAGGAAGTCAATATTCTATTGCTTTAGTTTCCTTTTCCTCTACTACTATACTTTGTTCCTCCTTTATTTATTACATTTATCTATGAGAGTTAATATCATAAGAATAGAGAAAAAGAAAATAAGCTGATATACTTATCCAGATCACAAACAGGTTCTTCTGTTCTTCCTTCTCTGGTATCACCCTTGCTTCTTTAACTATGAAGAAAGGGTAGACATGTTATATATATATACAGTGATTTAATAAAATCTACACAGATTAAATGGCAATAAACCTCATGCAAAAAATGTTTTACTGTATGAAGGAAACTGTAAAATACAGTATTAAATTCTTAATTATTAAAATATCGGGAATCGGTATCAGAGTTGATTAGTGCTGTAATCTCCTGGGCTCTTGCCCACAAAGGGCTACAACCCGTCTCATATACGCACTTGTTGTTACTTCATTTACTTCATCCCGTTTGGTATATTTTTTTGTTTTTTACTTTATTAGTGAAATCAATTCTAAATATTACCCTTTTAAAAAATACCCTTAAGAGAACTCTATATTTCAATGCGACTTATTTCATTTTTTCTTTTTTGACTAATATCTCTGACGTCGCCCTCTGCGTTGCTTCTTATTATTGACTGCCCGACATTGGCAATGTTTCGGCGTGCAGTTCACGCCTGCTTCAGGGGACTTGTCATTACTCCTAAAAATACAAAGCACTTTAGTTACCTAACCTCATCAATATCTTAGAATAAATTTGAATTTGTAACATATATATACAGTGTACACACACACACACATATATAATATATATGTTATATTTTTTATTTTTGTTTTTTAGATTTACCATTGAGCAAGTCAGTGGTAAGAGAGAGAAACCTTTTTCCATTATTCCAGAATTCAAGTCTTTTCCCTTTCTATTTTCCACAGCAAGAAAAAAAGGGGGAAAATATTAAAGAAATGGAATTCTCCTCTAGGCAGGTTCTGGACTTGTCTGTCAGCACTCAAGGAAAGGAAATTAACTGGTAAGTTTAAATTTCAGTTTCCTCTTCAGTTTGCAGACCAGTCCAGACAAATGGGACATGCCCAAGCAGTCCCTATCTAGTGTGGGACAAGACTTCAATGGTCCCTAAAACTTTGCTACCAAAGGTTGCCTCCTCTTTTGTTTGCAGATCCAGCCTATAATACTTTACATATGAAAGTAAGGAGGACCATGTAGCCACTCTGCAAATATCCTCTGGAGAAACTAGCTTGTACTCTACCCAAGATGCAGCCTAGAACCTCGTTGAATGGGCTCTTTGGACAGCACTTATCTGCCTTCCCCAGTGTAAGCTAATGTAATTGCTTCTTTGATTCATCTTGCAATGGATGCTTTGGACAACACCTTGCCCTTTCGTTGGTCTCTGACCAGGACAAACGTTCTGTCTGACTTCCTAAAATCATTTGTAGTCTTAAGATATTGTTGTAATAGAGCTCTCCTGACATCTAGTAGTTGCAGGTTTTCTTCATTCCAACACACTCTGATCTCCTGGATGCTGGAAGAAATATTCATGGTTCATATGGAACTCTGACACTACCTTAGGCAGAAAGGCAGGGACAGTGTGGATTATGACACTATACTCATAGAATATCAGGTAGGGATCCCTACATGATGGTGCCTGAAGCTCCGAAACCCTTCAGGCTGAGCAAATTGCTACCCAAAACATAAAAAGCATTCATAGCAATTTTGTAACAAAACTACAAAGACAACAATAAAAGTAGCCAAGTCAAAACACTAACGCCTGCATACATTAAAATCTGCAAGCACCAGCTTCTGATAACTGAGAATGGTAGTCTGGGGAAGAAGGAAGGAAAAGTGGTGTGGAAGTTAATTTCCAAGCTTCAATGCCTGTCCATACAAATAGGTCTTTAATTGTTTCAGAAATGACCGAGTACAAATGGTGGAATGCAGGGTTTTGGGCAACAAGTTCCAAAGGGTAGGGCCAGCCACTGAAAAGACTCACTCACAGGTGTCCATGAGGATACCTCAAGAAGGCTGCATTGTGTTGATCTCAATGTACGAGAGGGGGTGTATTATACACAAGATCGCACTAATCCCAGGTGCAGAACTGTTATTTAGTCATTTGTGTATCAACATGGCTGTTTTATATTTGATTCTCCATTGGACAGGAAGCCAGTGGAGAGACACAGGGATAGGGGTTATATGTTCTTTTATGCTCATGCAGGTAAGTATGTGTGCTGCCGTATTCTGCGCGCTCTGCAGTGCTTGAACCCCAAGATTAATAGCATTGCAATAATTCAAGGTGGTAAGGGCCAAATGCCTGTACTATCGTCCAGAAATCTTCCATGTATAGTAATGGCCTCAGCCAGCGCACCATGCACAGCTTAAAGAAAATTCCTTTATCATGGACTTTACTTGTATCTGCAAGGATAAATCTGATTCAAGCCAAACACAGACTTTTTTGATCTGCAGAGAGATCTATATATTACAACCATCAAAGTTAAAACAAGATGCAGCATTCTGTGGTAGGAATTGACTAAGTATAATTACTTCAGTTTTATCTATATTGAAGACACATTTATTATAGCAGAGGCATTGTTTAATTGCAGATGATCAGATGGATACAAGAGCCATTGTTTAATTGCAGACAGTTAGATGGATACCAGAGCCAGGGTGTCCAACACAGATAGCGGTTCTGGTTAAAAAAACCTGGATGCCATCCACATAAATTCTATAATCTACAGAAGCTTATAGTTCTGACAGAAGCTTACAGATTGGTGCTAAATAGATGTTAAATAATACTGCTGACAGGCACACCAGCAGTCAACAGGTGCCAGGATGAAACAACGATATTAATCCTGACTTGCTCTGAATGATCAAACAGCTAGGAAGTAAACCATTTAAGTACCACTTTGGATAATTCAATGTCCTTCAACCTAACTATCAGGATATTGTGATTAACAGTGTTGAATGTGCTGATATATCTAGGAAGACTATCACATATTAAAACTATTAAAACCTTGTTTGAACATATCAAGAGTTGACAGCATAAGGGTCTCCGCTCTGAAAACTTTCCAAACCCAAATTGATATTGGTCAAGGACTGCAAGGTCATCCAAGTAGTATAGTTGTTTTAGACCCACATCCTTCCCTCATGGTTTTCCCTCATGGTTTCCCCTCAGTTACATTGTAAACCGGTACGATAAGACCTAGTCTTGAGCATCGGTATAGTAAAAGAAATTAAATAAATAAATAAATAAATAAATAAATAAATAAATAAATCCTTGATGATCTGTGCCAAAAAAGGGCAGAGAATAAATGGAATGAAAATTCACCAGGTCTGAAGGGACAAAGATTTTTTTTTGGATTGGTCAAACTAAGGCATGCTTTTCCCTTGGAGAGGGAAATGTTCACGATTTTGATAAGTGAGTCACTGATGTCATTATGCAATACTTTGAGTACAGCTGTGGCGTACGGTTTTAGTGGACAAGAAGAGGTATTCATTTTGGAGATGACCTGGATAATTTCATCCTTAGTCACCAAAATTCATCCACTTAGGCTTGGTATTTGCATCTCCAGAGAATGGTATACACATCTTATTTAACTTCTTAGTAAAAAAAAAAAAAAGTCTATCAATAATCATGAGTTAAAAACACAAATTAATAAATACAACTTTACTTTAGTTTAGCCATCTAACCAACATGAAAACATTAACCATCCATATGACTTCCCCAACAGTAAGGCCATATGATATTGACCTAATAAATAGCTGTGCAGTAACTTAGGGCCTCATTTTCCAAGCACTTTACCGCGTGCGATAAATTCGCAAATCGCGTTAACAGCTGTTAACGCGATTTAGTCATTTGGTATTCAGGGGGCGGAGCATATGTAAAGCGGGAACCTGTGTATCGTGTGCGGCGAAACAGCCGCAGTGTTAGCGCGGCTAATAACTACAACTCCAACCTCGCGTTATAGGCCTGAAAAGGATTACCGCCATCCACAATAGTCCCAGACAGCATGTTTCAGGCTCCTGGGGGGGGGGAGGGAGAGAGAGAGAGAGAGAGAGAGAGAGAGAGAGAGAGAGAGAGAGAGAGAGAGAGAGAGAGAGAGAGAGAGAGAGAGAGAGAGAGAGAGAGAACCTTACTATAGTGCCTATGCCCTACATAGGTATTTTAACCCCTATGGGAGGGCCACCTACTAACTCGGGGTGGGGATTGGGTATGAGCGTCGGGGGTTGGGGGCCACTTTCGCATTCCACATGAGACCTACGGACTGAACAGTGGTCTCTAGTGCAGATTTGCTGGCCGTCGGAGTGAGGACGCTCACTCCAAGCGGAGATTTGGCCAACATTCTCTCCACCTAGCATGTTGTTGCCCAGGTAGAGTGTCCATCAAGCTAGGTAGAGAGAACGTTGCCCAAACCACTTCTTGGAGTGAGCGTCCTCACTCCGACAGCCAGCAAATCTGCACTAGAGACCACTGTTCTGTCCGTAGGTCTCATGTGGAATGCGAAAGTGGCCCCCAACCCCCGACGCTCATACCTAATCCCCACCCCGAGTTAGTAGGTGGCCCTCCCATAGGGGTTAAAATACCTATGTAGGGCATAGGCACTATAGTAAGGTTCTCTCTCTCTCTCTCTCTCTCTCTCTCTCTCTCTCTCTCTCTCTCTCTCTCTCTCTCTCTCTCTCTCTCTCTCTCTCTCTCTCTCCCCGAAAGAATCATCGTGTGGTGCTAATGTTTTCGCGAATGGCAAAAACATCGCCGCACACTATGTTTCCCCACTGCACGAAAGAAGCCTCATTTGCATTGGTAACGCCCCCTAATGCGATATTGGAAAATAAGGCCCTTAGTTGAATGCTTGATCGAACAGTGAGGTTCAAAAGGAATGGCATTCTATAAACTGGAACCAGTATAAACCAATGCAGTTTTGTGAGGTATTTCTAACTTTATTTAGGAAGGTGGAGGGACACGAAGTAAGGCTTATTGTGAGGAATGCAAAGTTCTAGATGGCTTGTGAAAAATCTGGAAATCTTGAAGATAGAACAGTCTAAGCTGGTTTAAACACTTCTAGACAAACTGATGAATCTTAAATCTTTTAGAATGCATGTTATATGGTCTCTGGGGTGAGCACCTGGAAAATCCTACATGCAGTACTTTGCAAAAGTTGAATGTGGTGTAACAGTCTTAGGAGTAAACCATGATATAAAAAATTGTAGTAGTCTAATCTTCTAGTTTTCCATTGATAAGCAGGCTGAATTAGCCATTATATGTGGGCAATGTCATCTGGCACTGAACGGACTTGTCTCTCCAAGCTGTAGAGCTTTTAAATCTGCTGAGCATGGTCAGGAGTTCCCACATAGTTGTTATCTTGTGAGCCTCCCCAATCATTTTTTGTTTGAGCTAATTCATAGATGCATACTTCGACTTTCCTCTTAATTTTTCTTCAAAGTCAAAGCTTTTTGTCAAAACCTGTTTTTTGCCTTGCCTCGCTGCTTCACAGGAAATAGATCAGAAGAAAAAAAATCTTCAATGGTGAGTGGTTTTAAGAACTGCCCGTATGGCAAGATAATGTCCATCATCGATAGCCATGGCTTGTGTTATCGAAGCCTCAGACCGGATCATGATCAGGAAAACTGCAAAGCCTGTGCTCACAGTGCACCAGGGCCTTGCTCATGGAAGAAGTGCATAAATCTCTCTGGGGTCACAGTAGATTTACATTCCAAAGTGCAGCGTCCACCCACCCCAGGTCAAAGGACACAACAGACAATTAGCCAAATTGTGGGCTTTGTGAGGAGTTGCTTTACCTCTCTGTCTAAGAGGCAGATGGAATGTCCAGCCTCTCTTTTCAACTCTCGCTTTGGTAATTACACAAGCTGGAGTCCCAAGCTCCCATATAGGTGTACACTCATTATCAGAACTCAAAATTAGGGATTCTTCACCCACACACAAAATTGCAGAGGAGTCTACTAGATCGGAGACTATGGATCATGCCACTCCTCTGAAGCCTCAAGTTGGAGAGATCCCCAATTCAACTTCTTCATCACTAGAGTCCTGGACCCTAGTGAGCCCATATCATTGGTCTCAATCAAGGAAGCTACAGGAATACTGTCAGATCCTCTTCCAGATCCCCTCCCTTCTGGAAGATCTCAACTATTCAAAATTTGTTAAGAAATTATGAGCAGCACTAGGTGTTCATAGCCCTAAGGATAAAAACCCATTTATTGGGGGGAAAGCAGAGAGGCTCTGAGGAAGAATGGTGAGTGAAGCTGACTGCCAAACTTACATCTAGAGCTGTAACAATGGACTGAGTTTGGTAGAATGCTTCCTTCCTCCCTCCCTCTCCCCATGTCAGGTGACGTCATATACCTGCGCCTGCCTATATAACCAAGGGCATGGAGGCGCTTACCCGGGGAGAAGCAGAGAGGCTCTGAGGAGTAGTGAGTGAAGCCAATTGCTAAAGTTACACATAGAGTGGCAGCAATGGATTGAATTTGGCAGTGTGCTCCCTTTCTCCCCCCCCCCCCCCCGTGATGGGTGATGTCATCTACCCACACCTGCCTATATAACCAAGGGCCATGTGTTGTGCAGCCACCAATGCACTGCCGATACTGCATGCCAAAGGGGCACGCCCCTAGGCATTGATGGGGAAGAAGAGAAATTCCAAGCTCTGGCCATCTTCACCAGCTCTTGTTGCAGCAACTTGTGGCCTCATGGATGAACATGTTCATCAACGGGGTGAGCTGCCTATTAGAGGCTTTGAGAGTTCCTTATCTGGGATCTCACTGAGTCCTGGCGCTAACCAATTGCCATCCCAACCTGCCTCTCTATAACCTGGGGAAAACCCGATAGTGTCTAACAATCTCAATGAGGCAGTGTTGATTTCCATACATTCTGGACAAGTCACTGGATTATTCCATGTAGAAAGACATATGGAACTATCTTCCCCAAATGTGGAGGAATCCATGGGTAATCCAGTGGAGTCCTCTTTACTCTCCATTATTTCTCCTATTAATAGAACAATGGATCAGACAGAAAAGCCTACTGAGGTCATCCTATGGGATGTATGGAGGCTGGTTGCAAAGCTTGACAAAAATCTAGCTCTTTCTGTTTCTCAAACACATACATTTTCAACAGAGGTGAGAATAAAGATGGAAGAACTTGATAATAGGATTCATATTCTGGAAGAAGCTGACAGCTGTTAAGACAGCCACTTCTCAATTTTCAAGTTACCAGTACCTCTTTTATGAAAGGTAATCTTACTATTGATAATCATCTTGAAAATTTAGAAAATACTCAGATCTTATAATTTGGGTTTTTTTTTTAAATTTTCCTGTTTCAAGATTGTTGTTTGCAAAGGAATTATTCTAAAAGTATACATGTGATGTGTTATCTTCTACCGAGGATAAACTCCCAATATTGTCGAAGATATATTATTTGTCCCAAAGGAAAATTTATTCTACCAGGGAAGGCGAGTTAGTTATCCTAGAGTCCTGGGGTATTTACTTTCTTAGAAGCTTCAATTGATAATATTTCTGTTAGATCCACCTAGCTAGTCATAAGAATATAAGAAATTGCCATACTGGGTCAAGCCCAGCATCCTGTTTCCAACAATGGCCAATCCAGGCTACAAGTACCTGGCAAGTACCCAAAAACTAAGAATATCTCATGCTACTGATGCTAGTAATAGCAGTGGCTATTTTCTAAGTCAACTTGATTAATAGCAGGTAATGGACTTCTCCTCCAATAACTTATCCAAACCATTTTTAAACCCAGCTACACTTTTTCTTTGGAGCTGGATAAAGATCTGATTCTATATAAGCATTTTCAGTGTAAATATTTTTCTTTCTGTGGACAAAAGATTAATTTTCTTTCAAATATTGTGGAGAGAGAGAGAGAGAGAGAGAGAGAGAGAGAGAGAGACTATTCATGATGCCCTCACACTAGATAGCTATTTATATCTCTATGGGAGGCCCACCTAGTAACTCGAGGTGAGGTTTAGATATTAGTGTAAGCGTTAGGGGCCACTTTGACATTCAAAGTGAGACGTACGAACGGAACAATGCTCTCTTGTGAAGATTTGATGACCTTCTGAGTGAGAAAACTCACCCAAAGATGAGATTTGTGCAATGTTCTCTCAACCTAGCTTGATGGACTCTCTACCTGCGTAACATCAAGCCAGGTTGAGAGAACATTGCACAAATCTCATCTTTGAGTGAGTTTCCTCACTTCGAAGGTCATCAAATCTTCACAAGAGAGCACTGTTTTGTTAATTGTTTCTACGTCTCACTTTCAATATCAAAGTGGCCCCTAACCCCTACACTAATACCTAAACCTCACCTCGAGTTACTAGGTGGGATAGAGATATAAATAGCTATCTAGTGTGAGGGCATCATGGCTAGGCTGTCCCTGTCCCCCTTCAGAAGCTAAAACTATACCTTATCTTTGATAAGGTGGAACCAAGATGCCACTCTACACTGCTCCGCTGCTTCCTCAAGATTTCTCCTTCATATTTTTTTCTCTTTGTATTATGGCTCACAAAAGGAAGGGGAAAATTAGGGTTTTCTCATGGATCAGAGATTCATCGACGAGTTTTCTCTCCCTACCTCAGAATTGAGGGCTCCTTGCCCTGCTGGTGAAGCAGAGAGAGGAGCTCCTCTTTGGCGTCTCCCTCAAGTACTGCTGATGGAGTTGGGACGCTGAGAAGTGTCTCCCTGGTGCTACCGCAGTCAGATGGAGTTGTCTGCAGTTTGCCTGATCAGGTGCCAACTTCCTCTCCTACCCAAAGCTTGGTGTCTCCACATTGGGAGGTGTGGTCCGTGGAGCTGCCTTCCCGGTAACATTGGAGGGGAGTGCTTGTGCTGCAGGCGTTGGAGAGAGTGCTGTTCGGCTTCCCCTGGAGATTTTGAAACCAGCAGTGGTCACTTTAGAGTCCCTTTGGGACCTTATAGCAGGTATGACCTCTTCCTTTAATGAACAAACGCGACAACTGGAAAGTGTTTCACATAAACTCGATTTAGTTGCACAGGATCACCAGCAAATCCTTCAAGAACATTTTTCTACTATTCAGGAACTGGAGAATGATGTTAAAAATGTACAGGTCTCTAATGCAGCAATCGTTTGTGAATGTTTGTCTTCTTTGAGAAGGCTGGAATTTTTGGAAAATTTCCAGAAACATCTGAACTTGCGTTTATTAAATTTTCCCAAGGTACTAGGTGATCCATTTTTGGTTACCCTTAAAAGATATATGGCGGAAGTCTTAAAGATCTCTTCAGATCAAATTCCTGCTGTAAGGAAGATTGTGTCTTTTTCACAGAGACAGAGTTTATCTCAATCTAATAATGAAGGACATTTTTCTAATTTGACTGAATATTTAGAAAACTCTAATGCTGAAGTGTCCAATAGAATTACTCTGCTAGTGTCTTTTTTCTGGGAGCAAGATTTAAGTCTGGTTATGAGAAGTTACTTTAAGAATTTAAACGTTTCCTTTATGGATGGTATAGTTTGGGTTTATTCTGACCTTGCCTGGGTTACTCAACAACGCCGGGAAGCCTTTTTGAATATGTGTCCTGAAGTTCTCTCATTAGGCGCTAGTTTTTTCTTGCGTTATCCCTGTAAATGTATAATCAAGCTACGCGATATTAATACCTATATTTTTTTCATTCCAGAGCAGCTGCGGGAGTTTTTGAATGTTAAGAGTTACAGTTCCTGCTATTAATTAATAATATCAGTGGATCTTGTTGTATTTGGTGGGGTATCTTACGCTGCACTTGATTTATCTGGTAATATGTTACCTTTATTCTCTTCTTTTATTTTCTCCCCCCCCTCCCCCACCCCCCTCTTGATTTCATCTATGATGGATGAGAGAAAGGTTGATTGGTTTTTTGTTTTTTTTTCATTGTAATTTACTTATTGTGCAATGTATTTTCCTAATTTGTACTCTCTATTGCTGTACAAAGTATCACTTTGTTTAAGATTGTAAAATCTAATAAAGATAACATTAAAAAAAAACCAAACTGTACCTATCTTCCTCTGACCAAAATATGCTTCCTCAAACCTTCTGGGATGTGGAAGAGGTTGTCCAGCATCTGCTCTTTTCGGTATATGAATCATTTGATTCTGCTTCATGTACCTCCTCAGCTTCCATGGAGGGGTGCTGACTGGCATAGTAAAGAGCCAGTTTCATCCTTGAAGATATCCATGAAAAGTTAGCAGTCCTCCGAAACTTGGGATACAACCTCTTCAGAGAGAAGTTTCAAGAAACAGTCTCCCAGATAAAAGACCAGAATGTGGTGGTGCAGTCTCTCTCCATGGCACCAGAGCAACATGCTCTGTTGCGGCATCCATACTATCCATACAAATGCCCTTATTTTCACAAATGACCTTACCAGCCTTTTCAGCAGTACTGACTTCCATTGCTTCCAGCCCAGACCCAACAACAGATTCCGGCCAGGCCTAGACAACGTGAATGCCATCAGTGAAAAACCACTCAATAGGCCCAGTCTACACTAGGGTCTAATTTTCTAATCCCATTAAGCAATCCCCTACCTTCCCTTCTGGTAGTGGGAGGAATCCAGCATTTCTTGGAGAAATAGTGTCAAATAACCAAGGTCTCCTGAGTCCTGAAGAATATGTAGCATGGGTATCAGTTGCATTTCTCCCATTCCCATCCCTTCCACACTATTTGCCTCTCCATCCTGACATGTCTCATCTCTCTCAGATCCAACTTGAAGTACAATTCCTTCTCAAGAATCAGACAGGGGAGCTGTTCCCTCCATCACTAAACATGCAAGGTTTCTACTCCAGATACTTTCTTATCCCCAAGAAATCAAAGGGATTATGATCAGTCCTAGACTTAAAGCTTCTCAACAAACATATCCTCTGGGAGAAATTCAAATTGAACTCCCTCAGTACATTTTACCATTCATTCAACAGGGCAAATGGATGTGTGCTCTCAATGATGCATATATTTGCATCCAAATTCATCCTTCTTATTGGTGTTACCTGTGATTCCAGGTGGATCCTTCCCACTACCAGTTCAAGATCTCTCCTTTGGCCTTTCTTCCACTCCCAGAGGCTTCACAAAGTGCTTTGCAATAGTGGCAGCACATCTGCTTCATCAAGGAGTGCAAGTCTTTCCTTACCTTGATGATTGGTTGATCACAGCACAGTCATGAAAAGCAGTTCTCTACTCCCTAGATGTGAGCCTAGGATTTCTTATCAACCTCAAGAATTCAAACCTGGAGACCATGTAGCAGCTCCAATTCATAGGGGGTATGCATAGACTCAACCTTAAAGAAAGCATTCTTACCAACTACTGGAGGATTACCATAATTTTGCTAATCCAACAATAACAACTCTCCAATCCGAGAACCATGCGAGGACCCTAGACATGACGATGCGGCTCCCTGCCGCGTAGGCCGACCCGGGGCGGCTCCAGGCCGCGAAGAAGAGGCGGACAAGCAGGACCTCCAGGCCACGGGTCTCGGCGGTGGCACAGGTCGCAGCAAGATGGCGCCGGCGGCTCTGTTTCACTTGTCTGGAAGGTGACAGCACAAGCAGTGCCTAGGGGTGGCAAAATCCTATATCCGTCACTGGGGTTCACAGATAATAGTTGTACATCCATTTATTTCATGCATTGAATAATAAGACCCAGAAAGAAGGGGAGGAGCAATTATTGGGGGATCTCGAGCCGAAACAGGCCAACTTTTCGGGATCCTCAATCAAACATTTCAATCTCAGAGCCTAGCAATTTGGGATTTTTTTTTTCAATCCAATTATTATTTAGACCCAGAATTGCAATTCACATTTTGGGCAAAAAGACTTTCTGGAGATAATCAGTTTTACCATTAACATTTTGTGCTCAGCTGAACTTATTCTGCCGAACGTCACTCCTTTAAGCCCAGATCCCGCGTGCTCCTGTCATAATGAGTAGTTTGTCAGTAATTATAATGTGGACTGTATGGCTTGTTTTGATCTGTAATAGATTGCATCATTTTTGTTGATGATCTGTAACTTTTGTGTTCAGTGTTCTGTGCCTGGATTGGACTCTTTGGTAGAGCAGAATAAACAGAAAAAAAATTAATGAAAATTAAAAATTAAAATCCCCTCTAACAGGAAAAGTCAACTAAATAGAGCCTTTTCCACTTAAAAGAATATGAAAATAAAACATATGATATGCCTCCCTTTCTACCACCCTTTGAAGCAGCTAGGAAAGTGGTGTCTTGCTGAAAGAAGCAGGCATGGGATAGTAGGTCACCTCTTAGTTACTTCTTTACATGATAGGCCAGCATTAGCAAGAATTTACATACATCCTCCAAAAATGAATCACAAAATCCCAAAAGCGACAAAATAATAAGACCTGAAGCTGAAGAGGTGCCAGTCAATATTCAGGCATAAAAACATAAGAGCATAAGAAGTTTCCAGACTGAGGGTCCATCAAGCCCAGCATCCCGTTTCCAACAGTGACCAATCCAGGTTACAAGTACCTGGCAATTACCCAAACATTAAATAGATCCCATGCCACTAATGCCAGTAATATCAGTGGTTATTCCCTAAGTCAGTTTGATTAATAGCAGTTAATGGACTTCTCCTCCAGGAATGTATCCAAACCTTTTTTAAACCCAGCAACACTAACTGTCCTAACCACATCCTCTGGTAACAAATTCCAGAGTTTAATTGTGCATTGAGTGAAAAAGAATTTTCTCCAATTTGTTTTAAATGTGCTACTTGCTAACTTCATGAAGTGCCCCCTAGTCCTTCTATTATCCAAAACTGTTATCTATTATCCAAAAAAGTAAATAACTGATTCACATTCTCATTATATAGATTAGGAGGACAGTAGGAAGGAGAAGTGGATGAGACTCGAGCATCAAGACAAGAGGATACCAGGAGTCCAGGAGGACCTGAGCGACATCATATCAGCAGCAGCAGCAGCAGTAACATCCTGCATGGATCATCACTGCCATTACCTGCCTGTTCACATGTGCGCTGTTAAGATCCAGAGTCTGAGCTCTAAGGATGGCTCCTGTTTCTGCAAAGATTGACCTGCTTTAAAGTGCTGCTGATGCCGATTCCGCAGTGTTACCAGCTGATGAAAATGTGTTTTCTTTTTTTTTTCCCACTAGCAGTCAGATTTTACTGACAACCCTCACTTTTTATGGGGACAAAGCTTTTCCATTGCCATTTTGTGCAGAGCTGGACTGACTGCGCTGAGCGTCAGCCTTTCATGTCCCCTGATTCCCGAGTACTGCAGCCTCGCAGAGCTGGAGTCCAGGGCTCTGGAGATAAGGGCCTCATCACTCAGGCCATTTTTAACGACATGAAATGATTTATATTGTCGTGCCATTCTTTATTCATTTTTTAATTGACTGTTAGTAAATTTATTGTCAGTTGGCAAATGTGAGACCCTCTCACACAGGAAGTGAACTACGTGACATGGGTTCTTGGAGAGAGGGGGAAAAGATCTGAAACCATGAGAAGAAAGCATTTTCTCTCTTTTCCTGGAATTATTGGTGCTCCTTCTTCCACTTGTTGGCTTGCAGCCTCATTAATGAATCTGCTGCCCCTGCCAGTTGGATTTCCTCTGCCATCAGGAGCTCGTTGTCACGGTGACGGAGAAGCGGGAGAGGGGCCTGGTTTGTTCCATTGTCTTTTTATTCATCTCTGTCCCTAACTAGCAAGGCCATTCCTTAGCTGCACAGCGGACTCTGAAGTGACAACAGTTGCATCTGAGTAGGATGATTGTCAGGTTTATGATGTGAGTGTCCTCTATACTCACCGACAGCTTTGGAGAGAGGCATGAATCCGGTCATGGTAATGAGAGCTGGGGTCTGGACTTTTTACATTCTTGCTGCCCAGGCTGGGCAGCCCATCTGTGACGGTGTTTGCTGCTGCAATGTGTCTGTCACCTCATCAGATCACTGCGTTATTACACTGTATTATTTCTACTAAAATAAAATAAAAAAAATTGTCAGTCAGATGACAGTAATTTCTTGCATGGCAGGTAATTAGTGAACAGCAGCCTGACCTGGAACATCTCTCTCTGCTATTCAGTTGTCCTTTCCTGGCCCTTAAAACTATATATAGCTCTTTTGCTCTTAGCTGGTACGAGGTGTGCTTATCAGTTGTTCTTGACTGTTAGAGGGGAAAGAAATTTAAAGACCCTACTGGTGGAGCTATTACAATACTAGTTATTGTATTTGTTTATAGCTGGACTCTGCCATGAGTTTTTTTGGAGAAAAGCAGAATAGAACTGGAAGAGCAAATACATAGAAACGAATAATACTTTGCTTCTTCAAAAAGCAGTCCGCACTTTCTTGTGGTTCCCTAGATGTAGCTTTACTTTCAAAGATGAAAGCAGAAGGTCACTGACTTCAAACAAAACCACAGTTCCGATGCACGCCAACAAAAAGACAGGCAAAAATCTTCACCACCAATCGCTTCTCACAGATGTTTCAAGAGTGACCAGGTTCAGACCAATCTCAACCCTGGAAGGCTGCTCACCCACTCAAGCAAACAGGTACACAGTATGGTTAAGCACAAGTGTGGCCCTCTTTCCCTGAGCGTCAAGGATTGGGTATTCAGCTTCTCCGAAATCCCTCAGCAAGTTAAAGAAATACTCCTGGACTCTTTCTTAGAAGATGTATACATTTATTACTAGTGTAATGGCTGGCCAAGCTCCAATAGCTGCTGTACAGATAAGAGAAGATAGACTAGATACAAAGGCAGTTCTTAGGCTGATTTCCAGAAATAGTAGTAGTAGCAGCAGCAGCAGTAAGGTCCTAGCTTCATTACAGATCTGCTTCTGTTGCAAAAAGCTGGTTATCTTATTACATAAGTTCACAGCTATAGCAGTTTATGTTTGTAGAACATATAATCTAAGTTTAGAACATTCTAACGGATTAAGATGAATATGTACGGCGACCAGAGAAATGTGCAAGTCATGATACAATTTTGCTGAAGGCTTTTCACCACTCAGCATAATTTACCCTGCCAGTTCCAATCCTGTGTTTTGTATTTTTTTTTTCGTTATAATTTTCACTAATTCTCCGACTTCTGCAGAAGGATTCCTACACAGAGATCTTCTATTGGCACTCATCAGTTCCTACCTCTTTCTAATCCAAGATGTCAAAACAATAAACCGGTTCCCTGGATGTCCGTGCAACATTCATGGTTCCGTTCCTTGATCCCAAAATAAATATAATTGCAGGATCATTAGGGTTCCTAGAATCAGCAGAGATGAAACAACAACCCAAGAATTATGCCTCCAATAACTGGCTCAACTTGCAGACTGTCAGGCAAGGCACTGGAGCAAAAGAAAGTAAAGAATGTAAGAAATGCTCTTTACTGGCCCAGTTGTGTCCACCAGGGAACTCCTGGAAATTCTACTTACTCTTTTCCCTTCTAGAGGCGAACTCTGACAGGGAGCTCCTTACTCGTTCCAGACATTGGAGCAAACTCATCATCTCTCTAGGGTTCCTCATACACCAAAAATGCACACATACACCAGGGTGCATGGGACTAGGATGACACCATCTCTGATTCAGAGAATGGATTCAGTATAAATTTAGTAAGAGACTATGAAGGCCTTGCATGTATTTACCTCTGCAGCGGGTTTGGTAAAACCAACAACTCCACTATCAAAGCTCCTGCTACTCAAGGCTGAGCAACTACATAGGACCATGGAGAGACAAAGGGATCATGTTGAATGGAAAAAATTACACAAGGTGTCAGTGCTGCATTTCACTAACACCAGTTAGGGCCACTTGTTTTTGACATTCATAGATTTATTTACTTGTGTTTTTTTGTACTGCCTTTTCACATACAGTCCAGGGTACTGATACACAGAAATTAGGGAAAAAGTGCAGGAGTGCTTCTACGGCCAAGTCCAAAAGCAAAGCATGTTCATGCAACATTGAATGATGAAGAAGTCTGTTCACCCTGTAAAAATGTTGCTAGCAGTAATTTTGCTATGGGTTTGACAGCTGCTTGGTTTTGATTGTAAATATTACTATCCTTAGGGGCGGATTTTCAGAGCCCTGCTCGCCTAAATCCGCCTAAATCCGGGCGGATTTAGGCGAGCAGGGCCCTGTGCGCCAGTGCGCCTATGTTCAATAGGCCTACCGGCGCGCGCAGACCCCGGGACTCGCGTAAGTCCCGGGGTTTGGCGAGGGAGGGCGTGTCGGGGCGGGCCCGGTCGGCGCGGCGTTTTGGGGGTGTGTCAGCAGCGTTTTGGGGGCGGGCCCGGGGGCGTGGTTACGGCCCGGGGCGGTCCGGGGGCGTGGCCGCGCCCTCCGTACCCGCCCCCAGGTCGCGTCCCGCTGGTGCGCGGGGATTTACGTCTCCCTCCGGGAGGCGTAAATCCCCCGACAAAGGTAAGGGGGGGGGTTTAGACAGGGCCGGGGAGTGGGTTAGGTAGGGGAAGGGAGGGGAAGGTGAGGGGAGGGCAAAAGAAAGTTCCCTCTGAGGCCGCTCCGATTTCGGAGCGGCCTCGGAGGGAACGGGGGTAGGCTGCGCGGCTCGGCGCGCGCCGGCTATACAGAATCGATAGCCTTGCGCGCGCCGATCCAGGATTTTAGCGGATACGCGCGGCGACGCGGGTATCTACTAAAATCCCGCGTACTTTTGCTTGCGTCTGATGCGCCAGCAAAAGTACGCCAATTCGCGCGGTTTGAAAATCTACTCCTTAGTGTAAAGCTTGGGGGTAACCTGCATGGAGCAGCAGTTACTACCATAAGAAACTTGCTGTAAAGACTAGCTAGACCATTTGGTCTTTTCCTGCCATCATTACAATGTTACTATGACTCTGGGCAGGTTTACAAAAACATTAAAATTTCACAATTACATAATGAAATATCCATAACAACATAATACACAAAGGGGTAGATTTTCAAATACCGCAAATAGGCGTACTTTTGCTGGCGCATCAGGCACCAGCAAAAGTACGCGGGATTTTAGTAGATACGCGCGTAGCCGCGCGTATCCACTAAAATCCTGGATCGGCGCGCGCAAGGCTATCGATTTCGTATAGCCGGCGCGCGCCGAGCCGCGCAGCCTACCCCCGTTCCCTCCGAGGCCGCTCCGAAATCGGAGCGGCCTCGGAGGGAATCCTCTAACGCCCTCCCCTCACCTTCCCCTCCCTTCCTCTACCTAACCCACCCGCCCGGCCCTGTCTAAACCCCCCCCTTACCTTTGTCGGGGGATTTACGCCTCCCGGAGGCGTAAATCCCCGCGCGCCAGCGGGCCTCTTGCGCGCCGGGACGCGACCTGGGGATGGGTACGGAGGGCGCGGCCACGCCCCCGGACCGCCCCGGGCCGTAACCACGCCCCCGGGCCCGCCCCCGGAACGCTCCGGACACGCCCCGAAAACGCCGCGCAGTTCGGGCCCGCCCCCGACACGCCCCCCTCAGAAAACCCCGGGACTTACGCGAGTCCCAAGGCTCTGCGCGCACCAGTAGGCCTATGTAAAATAGGCTCACCGGCCAACAGGGCCCTGCTCGCCTAAATCCGCCCGGATTTGGGCGGATTTAGGCGAGCAGGGCTCTTAAAATCCGCCCCAAAGAGCACAAAACATAAAATTAAATTTAAAAAAACATGACCTAAAATCAAATCCATCTCAGTCAGATAACCGTAGCTAATAGCTAAAAAAATAAAAAAGAATAATTGGAAATAATTATTAGTTTATCGGCATCGGTTTTCCTAAACGCCGCACAGCCAGGGGGTTCAGGAAACAGACGCTTGTCATTGTTTTTTTTTTTTTGCATCTGGGTGAATGCTAATAGCCTCAATCACGTGCATTTGCTTGTGATTAGCGCTGTTAGACTCACTCCGCGTTGGACGCGTGTTGAATAGGTGCTAATCCCCTTATTGCATTAGAGGATTCATTAGCGCCTAGTCGACCTGCGTTGTACTTCTGGCTTTACAGTGCACTCGGCTGAGCATGCTGTATTGCTTCGGCCCCTAAGTTAGCCGTGGATAAGAGGATATAGCACTCTTAATGCCCCTGCTCTGGCGAGGTTACAGCCAGAGAGGTAAAGTGACGTAAGGTGAATATTGGAAAGGGAAATCAAAGGTTTCCTGGCTTCATACATCTGTGCTCTAACCAGCATTGAGTTCTATTTTACCTTTTGCGTCTCCATCATCTCTCTGCTTATCTCTCACTTTTACGAAAGAAGTGACAGAAGTGCTGTTCACATTTGAGTGATGTTTCTCCTTTTTTTTTTTTAATGCTTTCCAACACACAGAATGTCTGTCTGTCCTTAGGCACAACAGCTCTCCAAAAAAGGGATGGAAATTAATCAAACCTGGCACGCAGGAAGGCAATGTGAATATTTCAGACAAGTTTGAAAACCAGAAACATTGGGTCAGTATTTTCACAGAACCAAGTCTCAAAAAAAAATCCCCATTGGTTTCTGTGGGAAACTGGCAGAGCTGCAGAATGTTGACCGCCACTTCTTCCTTTCCACTCTTCCTGCATTTTCTCCCAGAACACCACAGTCAGAGACAGGGAAAATAACAGAAGCAGCTGGCGAAGGAGCACTTTCAATGCAACCTTCCCCATACTTCCAAAGTCCCATATATACACACACTACATGCTCAGATATTTATCTATTTATTATTTATTTATTTATTTATTTATTTAACACTTTTCTATATCGACCTTCATGAAAAATTCACATCAAATCGGTTTACATATAACAAGGGGGATAACATTGATCAACCATTTAACAAGAAGCGAAAGTTACATATAACAAGGAGGTAGAAATTGGTGTGGCTAAGGTAGCCAGAGGTAAAGGACAGTATATCTGAATAAATTAAACAGATGCATAAATATAACGTTTAAGCTAGGCGGGGCACCTAGTCAGGAAGGTGGAGTCTTGTCTGGTCGGGTATTGATGGTTTTGAGAGTTAAGGGAAGGCTTGGAGGAAAAGCCAGGTCTTAAGTTTTTTCCGAAAGGTTAGAGGGCAGGGTTCTAGCCTGAGGTCAGTGGGCATGTTATTCCAAATGGCCGGGCCCGCTGTAGAGAATGCTCGTTCTTTGGTGGTTGATAGACATGTGGATTTCGTAGGGGGGACTTGCAGGGTGCCTTTATACGCTTCTCTGATGGGTCTTGAGGAAGAGTATGATTTGAGTGGGATCTGGAGGTCTAGTTGTTGCTGATTGTGAATAGTTTTGTGGATTAAGGTGAGGGCCTTGTGTAAAATTCTGTATTTTATTGGCAGCCAATGAAGGTCCCGGAGAATGGGGGTGATGTGTGTTCTGCTTCATATTTTCTGCTTGGTTGGTGATGTGTGTTCCCCAGTTGGTGTTGGTTAGGATTCTAGCCGCTGCATTTTGGAGCATCTGTAATGGTTTGATGGAAGAGATGGGGAGCCCAAGGAGGAGAGCGTTGCAGTAATCAGTTTTGGAGAAGAGCGTGGCTTGAAGGACAGTTCTAAAATCCTGGAAGTGGAGGAGTGGTTTGAGCCTTTTCATAACTTGTAGTTTATAAGAAATGCCATCCTGGGTCACACCAATGCCTGTTGAGCTCAGCATCCTGTCTCCGACAGTGGCCAGTCCAGGTAGCACGTGTCTGGCAGATCTCATAAAGTCGATCTATTTCCTGTTACTCAGTCCAGGAATAGCAATAGCTTTCCCTGGCTAATAATGTTTTATGGACTTTTCCTCCAGGAATTGTCCAAACCTCTTTTAAACCTGGTAAGCTAGTTGTCTTGACAACATCTTCTGTAAATAGGTTCTGCACTATGCCCCCTCCATGGCACATACACCCCCATAATGCCCCCTACATCCAACACTTCCTGCATATACCTCACATGTAACCTAATATACTCAAACCCCATCACATATTTTTCATTTTAATTTCCATTTATACATCACCTTCCTCCAAAAAAGAGACCCAAAGTGGCTTACAACATAGCAATCAAATACAGTAGCATTCATCAAATATATCAACATAATCATCAAACAGGAATATCAAAACAATAATATATACAAATATATAACAACATATACATCAAAAAGCAAAGCATCAAAAACAATAGCATAAATATCAGTTACAATAATAAACATCCCACCACACACACACACACACTCCCTCACACTCCCCTACAGCCCCCTACACACAATCCCATCACACACACATATAACCCACAGCTCCATCACACATACAAACATACTCTACGCTGCCCTCATCTTCCGCCATGCCACACACCCTGTTCTCACACACCCAAACTATCCCACAAACACCCACAAATCTCACATCAAACCCACCCACTCACCCTTATGCCCACACACACCTACTCCCCCACTCACCTGCCACCTAGCCCTCCTCTCACACATTTCTATACCTCAGCACACACAACTGCAAAACCGCACAATCCACACACCCATACATATACACATTCCCTTTACCCTCCCATGCACAGACACACACATTTACACTGGTACATATCTCCACCCACCTGTCCCCCTATTCCCCCTGCCACATATCATCCATACATTCTTACCCATTCACACACAAACCCACAATGCACACACTCCTATGCTCACCCATCTCACATGCACACTTTTTATACTCCCACACAAACAAATAACCCAAACACTTCTACTACAAATTTATGTTAGAAAGCATTCTCAAAGTCATGCCTTTGCATGCTTTCCCTATTTGCCGAATTTTCTTAAAGAAAAATTTATGTGACAGGGTCTGACATGATTATCAAGTGATGGGAATATTTCATGAGCCTAAAGCACTCGTTTGAGCTTTCTTAGAGAAAAATGTATATGACTGGGTGTGAAATGATTCTAAATGGATAGGAGTACCTGATGAATGGAAAACACTCCATGGAACAGCTTTGCAGACTGTTCAGAACTCAGCCGCGCACATCCTTACTGGTTCTGGTTTACGAGATCGCATTACTCCTTCTTTGCTCTCTCTAGTGTAGGATTAAATACATGGTGGCCATGCTTATATCCATGACCATGAGTAATATTGTATCCCCTTGGATCTGTGCCATATGTATTTATAATCCCCCCTTCTCCCCCCCCACCCCGGGGCATTAAGGTCTGCACAACCTTTTCCCATAGTTAGCCCACTGCTCTCAGGGGCAGGAACCCATTGCCTGGAATTCCCTTCCAAAGCCACTGCACTCAATGGCATGCACACAGACTTTTGTGAAGCAGCTTAAACCTTCTTATTCAAACAAGCTTTTGAAGTTATTAGTTAGAAGAATCCAGTTTAGTTATCTATATTGCTGGCCCTCTATGTCAGGAAACTAGAATAGGCATTATATGTTGCTTAATGGGTTTCAGTTATACAATGATGGTCATCAAAGTAGCTGCCTTGTCTAGTCGTATGTTTTCTCTTTTATGGTTGTGATTATATGAATGCTAATCTGTTCCCTGCCTTGATCTGAAGATAAGTGCGAGTAATAAATGTATGATTATACCCTGTGAGAATGCTTTGCTTATTTATTGTAGTTTTGAAAATTATTTAAGTGAGTTCTTTTTGATCTGCACTTTTGTTTTCCTATTAGGTGACAGGCTAAAATCAAATTATTTTGATTCTTTCATTGTATTTTAAGTACATAACCATAACACCAAAATACTAATGTGACTGAGGGATTGATTTTTTTCTTTCATAGGCATGAGTTAATCGGTTGGTATAAACACTGTATATTAGAAGGGCACATTTATAGCTATCCTTTTCTGCAGGATTTCTGTGTGCATTATCTGATGATGGGAGTGAGGGACTGGGTGATTTTCTCATCAGCTGTCGCTGTACACAAACATCCCTCAGCTTGTGTTGGATAGAGAGGGGTCAGGTGCTCGAGGCTGAAACCAGACAGAGAAAACAAAAAGCACTAAGGTTATTTTTCAAAGCTTTTCAAGCTCTATTAAAGCACCCCTCAAAATAGTCAGTCTCTCCCTGCTTTTTGCCTTTGCCCGTTTTGGTTGGTTGAGGCAGGTAGGACTTGATAAGTATAATTTTGTGACTATGATATTGCTGGGAATTGCTAATAACAGGGAACCACCTTATGTAGGATTGTTTAAAGGCCTGGGCAGCATCACTTCAATTACTATGGCTAATAACAAAGCACCTGCTTTGTTCAGCACAGGAAGAGGCCTGAGAATTCTCTAGACATACTATCTTGCTGTAACCATGATACCCAATAGCATGCAGGCAAAGGGGGTGGTAGGTTCTTACCCTGAAGAACTTACAGGAAGGGCGTGATGAGCAAGCTAGATAAAGTGCCAATGGATGGGTGCCGGTACTGAGGGAGTCACATGGAAAGTTTCCTGTAAATTCCTTCTCCAGGGACGAGAACATGAATTTCTCTCATTGTTTGGAGACATTCTGAAAATAAATATTTGGATCAGAGGAAAAAAACATTTCCCCTAGGTTTAAGAGGTTTGGTATTGCTTGCATGACATATTAATTAAATACCTGACATGGCTTGTTGGAAGGATGCTGCCATTTCCAAATTTCAGTCACAGTCCTGTTGCCAAGAACCTGGAGAAAGTCCCTACCAGCCTTAGTTATAGCTGCCTGAGTGGTGTCACTGCAGAATCACTCCCTCACCAATACCATTTTACACTCGACTTTGGTTATCTAGAAAACTGGATCTGGTTGGGAGCCTCAAAATGAGCCTGGGAACCACTGCTGTAGGGGTTATTACATTACAGAAATAAAGGAGCCTCATGGTCATGAGCTAGAAGGTTGGAAACCCAGCTCAGGAGATTTTGGTAGTGCCACAGGGAGCACATTCAGGGACTTTGATCGTGGGACTTAAAACGGAGAGTGTACAGTTCCATCTATTTTGTATTGTGCGAACTTGATTCAGAAATATGTAAATATGCACCTCTGTAACTTCAGATGATTTTCCAAGCAATCCTCATCTTTTTACATTCTGGGATGAATGCAATTTTTGGTAAATCCGTCAATGCCTGGAGCAATACCTCAGGCTCTTTGCAGCCTCTCTTCCCTCCTCCCAGGTCTGTGACGCTGCGCGCTGTCACCTCAGCGAGCAGCCGCCTATAGTCTTGCATTGCATGACACAAAGCAACAAGATTCAGGTAAACTATCAGTAACAGAATCAGACAGCGAATCTGAATATGGCACTTCTCTGAACAAAACATTGGATTGAACTATTGCAAATGCATTCTAATCGCTCCCCTTCCTCTTCCTCTTTTCTCATCTCCCCTTCTTTTCTGTCATCTCCTCTTTCCTTTGGTTTGTCAGTACAGAAGTAACAGAATTCTCTTCGGTTGTACATATGCAGTACAAAAAAGACCAAAGAGGGTGAAAAAATATCAAAAGATAATAAACGCCCCAAATATTTGTAGGCTAGCTGATCATAAATTACATGAAAAGACGTGGCATTATTATAATAAACGTAATTTGTATCATATGCAGTACAAGCCAGACAAATGCTAGAGGTGCTGGTGGTTTTGATGCCCTGTTACATGCTGCTCTGCACACAGTACCTTTCAGACCAGTCACTCATGGCTCATATGCCACGGAAAAACCTGTCCCATGCCAGGCACTAGTTTCTGAGGCTGGGCTGAATAAGGAGAGAAAAATGTGAGGTCTGTCCTGGACTAAAGAGAAGCGAATCCTGCACGGAAAATCTTTATCCACTTTCTGAAGGAACTGGCTTTGTCTGGCCTCTGGTTGCTGCTTCATATTTCCTGTATCAGTACAGAGCTCGGTAGATCGGTGCTACTTACCCCTTGATTTCCTGTTCGCTCCTAGACTGCCCGACCCCGATGCCAGCACTAGCCCTGCACACACCGCCTGCTCTTTTGTAGTATTTTTGCCTTGCAAGGATAGAAGAGGATCTTACTTCAGTTCATTCAGTTTCGAAATCGAGTTTAGGATTACCAAACAATTGTGACTGTTTCGGCGTGGTGACGAGTTGTGAAGAAAATTACTGGGCATCTCTGCTGGCCCTTGAGTTTTTAGTTGTCATCTCTCAGGCATGTATAATCTATACATCAAAGAGAAGCCAGGCAAAAGGCTCTCTGAAAACAGAAATTAAAAATGGTATCAGTCACGCTGGGTTCCCGGTGACTGGAATATGACAGCTGCAGGTACTGCTTTCCAATTAATAACGTGTTTAATCTTGTTGACAGACAAGTCATGGGGCCTTGTGGAGGTAATTATAGCTGTTTCGTGCTTTTAAAAATTGATTGAAATTTCATGATTCTTTGATTGTTGCACATCGACTCCCTCTCCATTGTGTATGTGTTTTTCTTAGATTTGTTTTCCTGGTTTCATTTTTAATGTATTCGCTTTTAGTGAACTCTTGCTGATGAAAATTGCCGGACTGACAGCACTGAAATCTTACATTTATTCTGCCTGCCCCCCCCCCCGACAATAACAGCACAAGCAGCAGTAACAATGCAAATGACCCCTCTCTCACACACTGCCCCACCATGGGCTGCAGAAGCCACACACACATGCCTTGCTGTTTTGTGATACAGACACCAGTGTGTAATCTGCCAACTCATGACAAGTGAAATAACTTTGGTTGAGATAAAGTTACACAATTAAGTGGATCTCTTAAAATCTTCTGTCCTGCTGGTACATAGAGATTTCCAGTATTGGGCATAGTATATAGCCTAAGAAGAGCTCCAAGATATAAGGGCCAGGGCCACTAAACATTTTGTTAGGGATGTAAATAAAGGAAAGAGGAAAAAGAGGCAGCTATGGGTTTCTAAAGTAGCTGAAAATGTTAGGGAAAAAAGATTAGCATTCATAAACTACAACAGATCACAGAAAGTGGAAGACTGGTAACAGTATCTAGAAAAGCTAAGAGAAGCTGGAAATGTAGTCAAGATTGCAAAAATTCAAATGGAAGAAAAAATAACAAATAGGGTAAATCGGAGGGACAAGACATTTTTTTTAGATATTTTAGTGATAGAAGGAGATTTCAAAAGTAGCATTCTGAGCCTCAGCAGTGAAAGGGAGGAATATGTAAAAGAGAAGGCCAAGGGGGGATATAATAGTATTTAAGATCATAAGAGGTCTTGAACGAGATGTGAATCAGTTATTTACACTTTTGGATAATAGAAGGACTAAGGGGCACTCCATGAAGTTAGCAAGTAGCACATTTAAGACTAATCGGAGAAAATTCTTTTTCACTCAATGCACAATTAAGCTCTGGAATTTGTTGTCAGAGGATGTGGCTAATGCAGTTAGGGGCGGATTTTCAGAGCCCCGCTCGCGTAAATCCGCCCAAAACCGGGCGGATTTACGCGAGCAGGGCCCTGCGCGCCGGGAAGCCTATTTTACATAGGCCTCCCGGCGCGCGCAGAGCCCCGGGACTCACGTAAGTCCCGGGGTTCTCGGAGGGGGGCGTGTCGGGGGCGTGTCGGGGGCGGGCCCGGTCGTCGCAGCGTTTCGGGGGCGTGTCGGCAGCGTTTTTGGGGCGGGTACGGGGGCGTGGCTACGGCCCGGGGCGGTCCGGGGGCGTGGCCGCGCCCTCCGTACCCGCCCCCAGGTTGCGGCCCGGCGCGCAGGAGTCCCGCTCGCGCGCGGGGATTTACGCCTCCCTCTGGGAGGCGTAAATCCCCCGACAAAGGTAGGATGGGGGTTTAGACAGGGCCGGGCGGGTGGGTTAGGTAGGGGAAGGGAGGGGAAGGTGAGGGGAGGGCAAAGGAAAGTTCCCTTCTAGGCCGCTCCGATTTCGGAGTGGCCTAGGAGGGAACGGGGGTAGGCTGCGCGGCTCGGCGCGCACAGGCTATACGAAATCGATAGCCTTGCGCGCACCGATCCAGGATTTTAGCCGATACGCGCGACTACGCGCGTATCTACTAAAATCCAGCGTACTTTTGTTTGCGCCTGGAGCGCAAACAAAAGTAGGCTATTCGCGCTCGTCTGAAAATCTACCCCTTAGTGTAGCTGGGTTCAAAAAAGGTTTGGATAAGTTCTTGGAAGAGAAGTCCATTAACTGCTATTAATCAAGTTTACTTAGGGAATAGCCACTGCTATTAATTGCATCAGTAGCATGGGGTCTTCTTGGTGTTTGGGTGATTACCAGGTTCTTGTGGCCTGATTTGGCCTCTGTTGGAAACAGGATGCTGGGCTTGATGGACCCTTGGTCTGACCCAGCATGGCAATTTCTTATGAACTAGGAATTTTTAGGAGAGGAATAGAGATAATAAAATAGAGAATATCATAATGTCTCTGTATCGCTCCATGGTGTGACCCCACCTTGAGTATTGTTTGCAGTTTTGGTCACTGCATCTCTAAAATTATAGCCGAATTAGGAAAGGTACAGAGAAGGGTGACCAAAATGATAAAGGGGATGGATCGAGTCCCCTATGAGGAAAGGTTATAGAGGACAGGGTTCTTCAGCTTGGAGAAGAGATGGATGAGGGGAAGATATGATAGAGATCTCTAAAATAATGAGTGGAATCGAACGGGGGAACGCAAATTGATTGTTTATTCTTTCAAAAAGTACAAAGACTAGGGGACATTCAATGAAGTTATTATGCATTTAAGACAACTAAGAGAAAATATATTTTTACTCAATTCATAATTAAACTCTGGAGTTTGTTGCCGGAGGGTGTAGTGAAAGCTATTAGTGTAGCTGGATTTAAAAAATGTTTGGACAAGTTCCTGGAAGAAAAGTCCATAAACCATTATTAAGGTGGACTTAGGGAAATCCACTGCTTGTCCCTGGGATAAGCAACATGGAATCTATAAACCTTTTTGAGACCCTCTGACCTGGATGGACCACTGTTGGATACAGGATACTGGGCTTGATGGAACTTTGGTCTGATCCAGTATGGTAAATCTTACATGGTCTAAGTTTTATTGCAGTCATATCTAGCTCATTGAATTAGAACAATTTCCACATGTTGTCCTTTTGACTATACATCACAAAGAGGCTGATTCAGTAACTTTTCAAACTTAGCATGCTTGTTAACATGCATGGTGTTCACTAATGTCATAGTATGCTGATGAGCTCTGCGGTAAGATTTCTGTGGTAACTGGAAATCAGATTCATCTAAAGAGCTACCTTGGTCCAAACTGCAAGTCTTATCATCATCCCTCTGACATTTTCATCAAGCCCATCTCAATTTAATTTTCTTTCTTGAACTCGCGCATGTGGATCCATTTGTTCCTGATATAAAAAGTACTCCAAGACAAATCACTGGTTACATACTTGACAACTCTTCTAATATTTGCCTCATTTCTGTCCTCTCCCATAACTAAGGAAGCTTCTAGCTAACAATGTTACTGTAATAGCAGTAAACCTAGTGACATATAGATGATGACAAAAAAGACCCATTGGTCCATCCATTCTGTGCAGTTATTTCTATCCTCACCACTAAGGAAATATCCCAGTTGCCAGCTGTAGAGTGTGACCACTTGTAAGATGTCGCTCCATATATAGGACAGTTGCTTTCATCTTCCTCCTTGTACTCCACCATCTTAGATAGATGAGCCTACAAGATCTACCATATGAATACAGAAAGAGCTTCTGATTTTAGTTTTTAACCGATAAACTGTGATAAAACATCCCCAATGCAAAAAACGAGTGTTTTTTTAGATAAACACCAGATAAACACCCCCTAGTACTCTCTAACCCCTCGTTTGCCTACCCTGGATCCTCTGCTTGTTTTTTGTGCCTTTTCCATTCGAATGACTCTTCAGTTGTACAAATGTATGTATTTGAATCAACCAGAACAGATACCCAACAATAGTACCTGTGCCACAAAAACAATGATAAACACCCATTTTTGGTACCCCCAAGGAATCCATAATTAGCTGGAAAAAAACATCTAAATTTACAATTTATAAGCACCTAAAAGCAGAAGCCCTAAATACAGATTTTGAAGAGAGATTAATTTAGAAGTGACTAGTGTTATTCTTCAGTCAGCTCATACAACTGCTTGCATATGGGACCCATGTCCTTCTGGCTTAATTAATGCTAGTATGGAAGAAAGTACTATAAATGCTATCCTAAGTAAAAGAATTGTGCCTCTTTTTTAAACTCAGTTTTGACAAAAATATCAACCCCCATCACAAACCTCCCATTCTTGTTTACCTTAATTGAAAAAGCAGTAGCTATCAAAACGTAAGTCCTCTTTGGCAGACAAAATGGGGTAGATTTTTAAAAACTGCGCGTTCACGTACTTTTGTTGGCGCACCAGTCGCAAACAAAAGTACGCTGGATTTTAGTAGATACGCACGTAGCCGCGCGTATCTGCTAAAATCCAGGATCGGCGCGCGCAAGGCTGCCGATTTTGGGCAGCCGGCGCGCTCCGAGCCGCGCAGCCTGCCTCCGTTCCCTCCAAGGCCACTCCGAAATCGGAGCGGCCTCGGAGGGAACTCTCTTTCGCCCTCCCCTCACCTTCCCCTCCCTTCCTCTACTTAACTCACCCCCCCCGGCCCTATCTAAACCCCCCCCACCTTTGTCCACGGATTTACGCCTCCCGGAGGGAGACGTAAATCCACGCGCGCCAGCGGGCTGCTGGCACGCCGATTCGCGACCCGGGGGCGGTTCCGGAGGGCATGGCCACGCCCCCGGGCCCGCCCCCGAAACGCCGCGTCCCGCCCCCAAAACGCTGCGTCGATCGGCCCTGCCCCCGACACGCCCCCCGACAAAAATCCCCGGGACTTACGCGAGTCCCGGGGCTCTGCGCGCGCCGGCGCGCCTATGGAAAATAGGCGCGCCGGCGCGCAAGGCCCTGCTCGCGTAAATCCGGGGGGATTTACACGAGCAGGGCTTTTTAAAATCCGCCCCAATGTGTTATGGAGTCTCAATTTAGTGCACCCTTGGGCCGACCTGCAGGAGACTGGGAAAAGATGTTCATTGTCTCTAGTATGTGGCAGGCAGGGAGGCAGATGTTCAGGCAGGACGTAGAGGTGCTCTTCACCCTGGAAGCTGGTGCTCCCCCCGGAGGAGCCCGTAGGAGCCTAGCCGCTGGGACTTAGGTGGCTTCACCCTTGGAAGCCGAAGCCCCCCCGGGAGGAGCCCGTAGGGGCCCGGCCGCTGGGACTTAGGCGGGTAGATGACCAGGACAGGGAACTGGAACCAGACTAGAGCAGTAGACAGGAACTGTGGCAAGACTCGGGTACTGGAACCAGGCAGGAACTGTAGCAGGCAGGCAGGAACCAGGCAGGTACAGTAGCAGGCAAGCGGGAAAAGGAACCAAGCAGATACTGTAGCAGGCAAGCAGGAACAGGAAACAAGCAGGTACTGTAGCAGGCAAGCAGGAACGGAGCGAGCACCGAGGCAGCTCACTCCGGGGTACGAAGCAACAGGGAACCAGGAGGTAAACCTGTTGCAAGGCAAAGACTGAGTATCCGCGGCCGGCTTATCAAGGCCGCAGCGTCTGACGTCAGGAACTGGGCAGAGTCACCTCTGGCGGGAAACGGCCTAGAAAAGCGCCCAAGTGGCGCGCGTGCCTAGAAGCAGGGCATCCCTGGGAGGCTTCCCGGCGGCGCGGCCCCCGCTGGGATGCCACCAAACAAGCCACAAACCCGGCTTCCAGAAGCGGGAACAGGTCCAGGAGCACGGAGGTAAGGGGCTGGTCACGGCGCTTGCGGCCAGAACCGTAACAAAATGTCCTGGGTCCTTATTTGTCCGGATGTAGATGTTACTCTTGTACCGAATCAGTATTGGCAGTGCTGATGAATGATTTCCAGCTAGAACTGAAAAAAGGAGTGATTCTGTTTCAGATCTTTTTGACGTAAGCACAGTGTTTGACTCAGTGCATCTTGGATTTTTATTAGAATGCCTTCCCCTAAGGGGGTAATGGGATCAGCCCTTACCTGGTTTGGCTCCTTTGTGTTAGAGAGAAATCAGTTTATTCTCTGCTACATCCTTTATGTTGTGGAGTCGCTCAGGGCACAGTGTTATCGCTAATGTTATCCAATATATATGGACATCCTCTGGTAAACCTTATTAAAGAATTTGGAGTTCATCATTGCTTTTTTGCTGATGATGATATTCAGCATTATAATCCCCCTCGCTCCAAAGCACTCTGAAGCTTTAGGGATACTAAACCATTGTTTTTCGGCTATCACAGTTTGGATGAATAACAATGAACTTAAATTAAACCCTCAGAAAACAGACATCCTAAGGGTCTGGAATGAACATTGAGCCCTTCAGTAAATGTGGATGGAATTGCTATTGCAGCTAAAGATCAGGAGTGCAGTTTGAGTGTAAAAATTGATTCACATTTGACCCTAGAGAGTCAGATTTCTACAGGAGCTAGAAATTATTTTTATTATTTACAGCAGTTATAACAAATGTATCCATTATTCGAGCAAAAGGATACTGCATCAGTGATGCAAGCCACAGTAATGCTCAGGTGGGATTATTGCAATGTGTTCAAAGGGTTATGGCTTCAGCTGGTACAAAATTCAGCAGCATGTCTATTGGTTACTGACTGAAAGACAGGAAACAGAGGGTAGAAATAAATAATTAATTGTCCAAATGAAGATACATTTGATGAGCCTGTCCCGGGCCCATCAAATAAAGCCCAGCTCCGTCCTGCAATCAATATTTTAAAAAACTGATACCCCCTTCCCCCCGGAACCCATGGATAGGCTCTCACAGGCACACAAACATACACAAATACACAAGATCTCACACAGACACACACACACACAGGCTCTCACACACACAGACAGGATCAGACACAGACACACACACACATATAGCATCTCACATAGACACACACACGCACGCACACATATAGGCTCTCACACAGACACACACACACATAGCATCTCACAAAGACACACACACATGCATACAAACAGACTCAGATACACACAAGCTCTCACTCACTCATACACATACAAGCTCATACACATACACATATGGTCTTCTGCTGTTTCCGGGCTTTGGTGGGATAAGCTCCATCATGGTCCACTAATCTTCTTGCTTGGGCAGAAGAGAGAGGAAGCTGTGCGCAGGTGGGCACGCGTGCACATAAACAGAAGACGGGCCTCTCCTTCTTCAGCTGCCAGCGGGTTAGGCTCCACCAGCATCCCCGCAGCCTCTCCTGCTACTGCTGGCCCTCCCCAACTGTGATGCCCCGTGCAAATGCACAGTATGCACACCCGGTCCCGCCGGGCCTGTCCAAATAAAGTTGACACATTCTAGACCAGGGTTGAGCAGCAGAGCTGCAGCCCCTGTTCCATCCATGCAGATTGTTGGGTCCTCTACACATCTGCTTATATCTCTTATAGAGATATATCCTGGATTCCTGGTCTGGCCCTTGAACCAGTTGCAATTAATGACACTACCAGCTAGTATCAGACACACAAACGCTCAGTCACAAACAGATTTTTAGAATGCAGAAACTTTATAGGCACATACCCACTGACAACCACAAAGACACATACTCTTTCTCAGACACAAAGACACACCCACACACTGAGAGAATGTGTGTGGGTGTGGGTGTGTGTGTGTGCGCCTGTGCTAGAGAGAAGGATACCCACACTCGCACTCTCTCTCACAGATAAAGTAAGTATGGGTGTGTGTCTCCCTCTCATTCTCTCTAACACAGATACACAAACACTCTCTCTGACATTCTACTGTTGTACTGCTGCTTGTGTGCTCACACAGTGAGTGAGTGCCCCCCAGTTCAGCACTGCTGCATCATGGTGAAAAGTTCTTGTTTGCTGCTAACCCTTCCCCATTCTGCATCAGACCTCCCTTTCCCAATTCCTTCTCTAGGAGACTTGCTGGTTCCACAGCTAGCTGATTCTCTCAGAGCTCAATACAGTCACCTCAGTCAGAAACCTACCTTACAGTGCACAAGCACTTCCTCCTGGCTTACTCCCTTCCTTCCCTCCTGTGCCTGTAACTTGCCTCCACTTCTCCTCCACCCTTCCACCACTTTAGTGCATTCCCAATGACTGCAGGCTACACAATCTGCTGCTTTTATGGTTCTCCCGTCTCTACTCTGCCTACCGACTCCAGGGGAAGAGGGACCAGAAGTAACTTATACTGTTCCCTAGGCTTATAAAAAGAGAAAATTAGATTCCAGATGGAATCGTGCTTTCTCTTGTGGATCCAATGCAGCCAGGGCTGGTGCAAGGGTATTAGGTGTCATAGGCGAACCTTACAGCCTTGCACACACTCCTGGTCCTACCCTTCCCACAAATAATTTTAAAATATGCACTTATAGTAACTGATTTTACATGAAAAAGAATATTCAGTGTTTTAAGGTAGAAATATCACTTATAACATGTATATCATTTACATGCACTGCTGTAGTACCACACAGAAAACTGCAAAAAAAGACACCTGCACCCATGTTTTTGGGACTATTGTAAAGCATGTCAGCCCTCAGATAGATTTAAGTAAAATGAATTACAATATAGTAAACCTCCTGTACGAAAATAGCACTAACTGCCAGCACTCAAACAGTAACATCTCTACCTATGAAAAGGCAACACTGCAAATATTACACCAGGCCCTAAAACACCAATACACCTGATATTAGGAAAACAGAACAAGCCAAACTTAAGATCCCTAAATAGAAACTACATGCTAGCAGATTACCTCACCTCAGTCACACATGCAGAACACAGACAGGCTCTCACCAAATATAGAATAAAGAAACAATAAAGTATAACTGGAAACATGCAGACAAAAACTGAATTGGAAACTGTAACAAGACAGACTCTAAATGCAGTGCAACAATGGAAAAACATAAACATCATCAATCCTCATAAAACATTAAGCATTAGTCAAGAAATATAAAACATCATTCATAATATTAAAACCATACTAATACAAAGAATAAATATGTTAAGCAGGCAACAGCCAATGAATATCCAGTAATTAAAATAACTCATGTTTTTTCTAATATTTCCCAAACACCAAATATTTCAAACAGCAGACACATGAAATATCACCCCAAAATTTAAAATAATAGGATTAAAAATCTCCAGCTTTCCATACCTGGGATCTTTTGATTTCCAGTCACCCACAGATTGTTGTGGTTTTGGGGAGGTGGTCTCACAATCTTTATTCTCTCCCTCCCCACACATGCTTTCACATTCACAGGCTCTCTTGCTCTCACACACCCATGTAGTCTCTCTCGTTCTCACACAAACACAGACTCACAGATACATGCAGGCTCTCTCGGTCTCTCATACTTACACAGTCTCTCATGCATATGCAGGCTTGCTCTCGTACATACACAGACTCTCACACATATGCAGGTTCTTTTGCTCTCTTAGACACACGCAGATTCTGACATACGCCTGCAGGCTCGCTTGCTCTCATGCACACATGCATACTCTCTAGCTGTCTCGTACACACACAGGCTCTCATACACACACATGCAGGTGATCTCTCTCTCTCTCTCTTACTTTGACCTTTCTATGTCACAGGGGCTACTGGTGCCATTGGTCGGCCCCTGTCACACGGTAGGATCAATGGACGGCCGGCACCATCTTATGCTCCTACCATGTGATGGGGGCTGACCAATGGCATTGATAGCCCCTGTGACATAGTAAGGGCAAAGGCTATTGGCCCCATTTTGATTACTGGCAGCCGACGGCCCGAGTGCAGAAGATCGCTCCCGGACCCCTGCTGGAACACCAGGGACTTTTGGCAAATCTTGGGGGACCCTCCCGACCCCCCTAAGACTTGCCAAAAGTCCCTGGTGGTCCAGCAGGGGTCCGGGAGCGATCTCCTGCACTCGGGCTGTCGGCTACCAGTAATCAAAATGGCGCCATCAGCCTTTGCCCTTACTATGTCACAGGGGCTATCGGCGCCATTTTGAATACCGGCAGCCGATGGCATGAGTGCAGTAGATGGTTCCCGGACCCCCGCTGGACCACAAGGGAGTTTTGGTAAGTCTTGGGGGTGGGTGGTCAGGAGGGTGGGGTTTTTTTTTATGTTTAACAATTTTTATTGCTTTTTCCAATAACACCAATAACAGTACAACTTGTGGGACACAGTGTTTCTTCAGCATCCCACAGCAAGCACGCAGTTGGGGTTTTGTTTAAATTTGCTCCTTTAGACTGCCGAATAATTCGGTGAAGATTTGTTGTACTCGTGGGAATCGCAATACGTTTCGCTTCCCCACAAATACAACAAATATGGCCCTATATGTTGCAGATTGCCAATACATTGCAAACGAATGCACACCCCTACTGTAGAAGGACACTGCAAGACTAGAAGTCGGAGCATCTGTAGGGCAATTGAAATTTAATGTGGAAAAGTCAAAAGTGATGCACTTAAGGAAAAATAATCCCAACTACAGGAACACAATGCTGAGTTTCGTATTAGGCGTCACCACCCACCCTTGTAGAGAATGTCTTGAAATCCTCAGCACAGTGTGCAGCAGGCGTTGAAAAAGCAAATTAAATTTTAGGAATGAGCCAAAAAGGAACGGAGAATAAAACAGAAAAAGGTTGCTATTCAGCGCCATGTAGCCAGATAAGTAAGGCCTTCTTTGGCTAAGTGGCGCTGTTGAATATCTGGCTGTGTTTAGCGTCTGCCACTTATCTGGATAAGTACTTATCCGGCTAAGTGGTAGGCGGGAAATGGGCATTTTAGGGAGCAGCTACTTATCCAGTGAACTTAGTAACGATATTTAAACGTACCTGGTTAGGGTAACAGGATAAATTAGACCAGCTCAATAGCAGGTCTAAAGTTTGCCAGATAAGACTTATCCAGCTAACGATTTATTTGAAGATATACAGGGATGACTATCTTGCTAAATATCCCTTATAAGTTAGACCTTTTGTTTATATCAAGAGCCGGTGCTAGCTTTTTTGCTGCCCTGTGTGAATAATTACTGTGTTGCCCCCCACCCCCTTCCCAGCTCATTCATTCTCTGACCCAGGCTCACCAAAAAAACCCAGCTCCCTTCAGTAATACAAACTTTAAAAACTGACATCTTCTGCCCCCCCCTGAACCCATGGCTGATGCAAGATTATTAGGTGCCTTGCATAACTCACCTGCTCCAATCCACACACACAGTTAAGAGTTATGCATTCATATTTTACATGAAAAATATCAAAATACAGTATTCTGAGGTAAAAATATCACTTACATTATATTTGCATGCACTGCTATGCTGCCAACCAGAAATCCCTGCAAAAAAGACATTTGGAACCCATATGATATTAGGCCTATTATGATATATGTTGGGTGTGGGCTTGACCCTCTGAAAGCCCGAATACACTAATATACTTTCTATTAGGAAAATACCTTACCTCAGTCACACATGCAGAACATAAACAGACCCTCACCAAATACAGAATAGAGCAAGCATAAAGTAGAAATTGAAAAGCGCAGACAAAAATTGAACTAGAAACCACAAGAAGCCAGACACTCTATGCAGTGCAACAATGAAAAAACAGAACATCACCATTCCTCAAACATCAAACAATAAAATCAAGAAACAAAATAAATATATAATCATAATACTAAAAACATACTAATAATATTATTTCAAAAAAAGCTAATGAATAAAAGATCAAATAATTAAAAACTCATATACAAGCTTTTTAAATGTTCCAAACCACCAATAAAATATTTCAAAACAGCAGACATATCAAATAACAGCAGACACTTAGTCTCATGCAGGCCTGTTGCCATTCATTGCTTCCCAGAGATTGGGCCATGGGTCTGTCCTTGACTGGGCAAAAAGTCCACAAGTGGGGTTATTATAGTAGTGTTGGTGGTCGGCAGGTGAGAGGGAGAGATTTATCTTTTTTGTAAATGACCAAGTGGTGGCTGACTGGAAGGGAGAGGGAAAAAGAGGGAGGAATTTTTTTTTTTGAATGATTTTTCTTTTCGGTTATCAACAGGTGACTGGCTGGGATGGGGAAGGATGTATATATATATTTTTTCATTTTTTAGGACAATAAGGTTGGCTGAGGGAGAGAGAGGGCTTTTAAAAAAAAATAAGAGCAACTTTTTAAAAAATTTTCTTAATGTCTAGTTACCTTTTAAAATGACACAGACTAGCTCTGGAATTCATTGTCAGAGGATGCGATTAAGGAAGTTAATGCAGCTGGGTTTAAAAAAAGGTTTGGATAAGTTACTGATGGAGAAGTACATAGACTGCTATTAATCAACAGGGATTAGCCACTGCTTGTTGCCGGCATTAGTAGCAAGGGATTTGTTTAATGTACAGGTACTTGCCAGATACTTGTGACTTGGATTGGCCACTGTTGAAAACAGGATATTGGGCTTGATGGACCCTTGGTCTGACCCAGTATGGCATATCTTATGTTTTTATGTTCTAACACCTGAAAAATAAAACTAAAAAGGGTTTTAAAAATTCACGCTTTTCATAGCTGGGAATTTTGATTTCCAATCTCCCTGCGATTGTCATGGATTAGTGGGAGTGGGTGCACAAACTTTATCCTCTCTTTCATATATGCACACACATACACACAAGCTCATACACACATATGCTTCCTCTCAGACAAACTTGCAGGCATCTCCAGCTCTTCTTTGGTTGGGATTTACCAGCAGCATCAGGCTCTCATCTTCATTTCAGCAGCTGGCAGGTTGGAATCCACCTGCAGGACCTCTTCTCTCTCTCGCTCTCACATGCATACACACACACACACACACAGACACACACACACACAGACACACACAAAACCCAGGCTGGCTCCCATTCTCTCTCACACACACATAGACACACCCCAGCAAGCTCCCATTTCCACCCAAATACCCCAGGCAGGTTCCCATTTACATCCACCCAAATCCCAGACAGGCTCCCATTCTCACACACACATTCCCTCCCCATCCCAGGAAGACTCCCATGCATACATTGCTGAACCGGGCTGCGGGCAGCCGCGACTGGGTCCCCCCCTCACTTAACCACGGAAGCGGGGGCTTCTGGCCGGCTCTTCCCTGCTCCTTTTCCCCGCGGCGAGGCTTCCTGGCGGTGTTCTCTCACCACGAGGGAGACGCCGCCAAACAGGGTGGGGGACTCCGCCCCTAGGTGCGCGCACGTGCAGCACCACCAGATTTAAAGGGGCTGTGGCGGGAAACCTCGGCCCAGCCCCCAACAGGATGTCATTACCACAGGCCTAAAAATAGGCCACTGCAGTCCTTCCTGCTTTGCCTTTGCAACGGGTCTCATTCTCCCGCGTAGTTTGTTGCAGCTTTGTTCTTCCAGAGTTCCTGTGTTCCAGTTCCTGCTCCGCTCCAGTCTTCCAGTTTCCTTCTCGGCTTGACTCTCTGGTTCCTGATCCTTTACTTGTCTCCTGGTACTCCTGGTCTGCCGCCCGTCCTGATCCTTGGCTTGTCTTCGGTCTCCACCAGCCTGCTGCCTTCCCCGTCTTCCGGTCCAGCTCCGCGTTTGCTTCTCTGCTGCCTGCCATGACATCCGGACAGTCTCCATTTCCTCTTCTTCGCTGCCTGCCTCGGCTCGGACCTCTCCCCAGATTCCTTGTCTCCAGGAGTTCCTGCCTGAGTCCTGCCGGCCCCTGGGGCCCGGGGGCTCGGCCTGCAGGGAACGGGGTTGGTGCAGGTGAAGGTCCTGTCTGGTCTCCTGGTTCAGTTCCGCCTTCCGGCTACAGGTTTCGCTGCAGGCCTTCCTACAGCAGATTCTCTACTGACCTTAGCCAGCCCAAGGGTCCATATCTTCAACAGTTTCAACATGCATATGCGAATACACACACACACACACACACACACTCACACACACACACACACACACATATGCATACCTCCACCCATCCCAGGCAGGCTTCCAGTCACATACACACCCATCCCCAAGCAGGTTCCCATTCACACACTCATCCCAGGCAGCTTCCCAATCACGCACACCCATTCTAGGCAGCCTCCCATTCACACACACCCACACCCACACCCACATACACACACACACACACACACACACATACCCATCACAGTTAGCCTCCCATTCACACACACACATACACACATATGTAACCTAGGCAGGTTCTCATTCATTCATACATCCACGCATCCCAGACAGGCTCCCTTTCACACACTCATCCCAGGCAGTCACCCATTCACACACACATACACTCACTCACACATACACTCACACACACACACAGGCTTCCATTCACACACCCACTCATCCGAGGCAGCCTCCCATTATACACACACACATCCCAGGCAGCCTCCCATTCACACACACATACATCCCAGGCAGCCTCCTATTCACACACCCACTCATCCAAGGCAGCTTCCCATTCACACATACACACAAGCACATACACCTATCCCAGACAGGCTCCCTTTCATACATTCATCCCAGGCAGTCACCCATTCACACACACACACACACACACACACACACACACACACACACACACACACATACATGCAACCCAGGCAGGCTTCCATTCACACACCCACTCATCCGAGGCAGCCTCCCATTCATACACACACACATCCCAGGCAGCCTCCCATTCACACACACCCACACACACACCCACACACACACCCACACACACATCACAGGTAGCCTCCTATTCTATAATTAGCACTGTTTTTTCAACCTACATTAGGCAGTGTATCTTTTACTTATGCCTACATTAGGCAATGTATCTTTTACTGGTTAACCCCATATATACTTATCCAAGTTATACTGACCTGTTCATTGTAAGACATTTACTTGTAAATGTGATTGTTCTGTTATAATGTAAACCGAGTTGATCAGTAATTCTGTTATTGGAAAGTCGGTATATAAAAATGCTAAATAAATAAATAAAATATTCACTCATCCACGGCAGCCTCCCATTCATACACACACACATCCCAGGCAGCCTCCCATTCACACATACACACAAGCACACACACCTATCCCAGGCAGCCTCCTATTCACACACCCACTCATCCAAGGCAGCCTCCCATTCACACATACACACAAGCACACACACCTATCCCAGGCAGCCTCCTATTCACACACCCACTCATCCAAGGCAGCCTCCCATTCACACATACACACAAGCACACACACCTCTATCTCAGACAGGCTCCCTTTCACACACTCATCCCAGGCAGTCACCCATTCACACACACACACACACACACACACATACACACATGCAACCCAGGCAGGCTTCCATTCACACACCCACTCATCCGAGGCAGCCTCCCATTCATACACACACACACATCACAGGCAGCCTCCTATTCACACACCCACTCATCCAAGGCAGCCTCCCATTCACACATACACACACGCACACACACATATCCCAGGCAGGCTCCCATTTACATACCCACTCATTCCCATCAGGCTCCCATTCATACACACACACACACCCATCACAGACAGCTTCCCATCCACTCACACACACACACACATGCAGACCAGGGAGTTAAGTGTCTATGGGTCATTCCTCCTCTGCTGCTGCTGCTGCCAGCCTGTACCTTCTTTGTTGGGGAAAACAGCCTTTCTGCAGCTCCTCTTCATGTGCTTCAACACTTGAGGTGCTAGCACTTTCTGTATTCTCATCTTGTGCATCACGAAATGAGAATACAGGAAGTACTCGCACCGTGAGCTTTGAATACCACTGGGCCAGCACATGAGGAGGAGTTGTCAGATGAGCTTTCTCTTTTGCTGGTGCCTCCTGTTTCTTCTGCCACCAGTGGGATCGGTTCCACCGGCGGCACACACGGACCTCCTCCATCTTTTGCTGCCGGTGGACCCGATCCCACTGGTGGAACCACAGGCCTCCACTTCTTCTACCACCTGTAGGATCGGGTCTGCCGGTTTCAACACAGGCCTCTCCCTGCTCCCAACACCACCCTGTGCAAATGCACAGTTTGCATACCCGGTGGCACCGGGCCTGTTTATATCTATCTCAAAATACCACAGTGATTCTGTGTGGAGCCATGGTGTGACCGCACCTCAAGTAATATGTGCTGCTCTGGTACCTCATTTCATAGCAGAACTAGAAAAGGTGCGGAGGAGGGCAACAAAAATAATAAAGGGGATGAACGGCTTCCCTATGATGATGAGAGGCTACACAGGTTAGTTCTCTTCAGCCTGCAAAAGAGACGACTGAGAGGGGACATGATAGAAGTTTATAAAATCATTAGTGGGGTGGAAATAGTAAATAAAGGATGGTTATTTACATTTTCAGATATTACTAAAACAGGAGAACACTCCATGAAACTAACAACCAGCATATTTAAAAGAAATCATAGAAAATACTTTTCACTTAGTGCACAATGAAATTGTGGAATCTGTTGCCAGAGGACATGAATACAAGTAGCATAGCGGGGTTTAAATGAGGTTTGGAGAAGTTCCTGGAGGAAACGTCAGATAGACTAAAGAAAGCTATTGCTAATCCTGGGAGTGAGAAACAAGAAATAGGTCAACATTTTGGGACCTGCAAGGTACTTATGACCTGGACTGGCTCAATGGACCTTGGCCTGACCTAGCTTGGCATTTCTCATTTTCATTCTTATGAATTCTGTGTACAGTTCTGGTCACCTCATCTCAAAAAAAGATATAGTTGTGATGGAAAAGGTTCAGAGAAGGGCAACCAAAATGATAAAGTGGATGAAACAGCTCCCCTGTGAGGAAAGGCTGAAGAGGTTAGGGCTGTTCAGCTTGGAGAAGAGACGGCTGAGGGGGGATATGATAGAGGTCTTTAAGATTATGAGAGGTCTTGAACGAGTAGATGTGAATCGGTTATTTACACTTTCAAATAATAGAAGGACTAGGGGACATTCCATGAAGTTAGCAAGCAGCACATTTAAGACTAATCAGAGAAAATTCTTTTACACTCAACGCACAGAGGATGTGGTTAGTGCAGTTAGGGGTAGATTTTCAAAAACCGCGAATAGGCGTACTTTTGCTTGCGCATCAGGCGCAAGCAAAAGTACGCTGGATTTTAGTAGATACGCGCGGAGCCGCGCGTATCCACTAAAATCCTGGATCGGCGCGCGCAAGGCTATGAATTCTGTATAGCTGGCGCGCGCCGAGCCGCGCAGCCTACCCCCGTTCCCTCCAAGGCCGCTCCAAAATCGGAGCGGCCTTGGAGGGAATCCTCTAACGCCCTCCCCTCACCTTCCCCTCCCTTCCTCTACCTAACCCACCCGCCCGGCCCTGTCTACACCCCCCCCTTACCTTTCTCCGGGGATTTACGCCTCCCAGAGGGAGAAGTAAATCCCCGCGCGCCAGCGGGCCTGTTGCGCACCGGGACGTGACCTGGGGGCGGGTACGGAGGGCGCGAACACGCCCCCGGACCGCCCCTGTACCCGCCCCCAAACCGCTGCCGACACGCCCCCTAAACGCCGCGACGACCGGGCCCGCCCCCGACACGCCCCCCTCGGAGAACCCCGGGACTTACGCGAGTCCCGGGGCTCTGCGCGCGCCGGTAGGCCTATGTAAAATAGGCTCACCGGCGCGCAGGGCCCTGCTCGCCTAAATCCGCCCGGTTTTGGGCGGATTTAGGCGAGCAGGGCTCTGAAAATCCGCCCCTTAGTGTACTGGGTTCAAAAAAGGTTTGGATAAGTTCTTGGAGGAGAAGTCCATTAACTGCTATTAATCAAGTTTACTTAGGGAATAGCTACTGCTATTAATTGCATCAGTAGCATGGGATCTTCTTGGTGTTTGGATAATTGCCAGGTTCTTGTGGCCTGGTTTGGCCTCTGTTGGAAACAGGATGCTGGGCTTGATGGACCCTTGGCTGACCCAGCATGGCAATTTCTTATGTTTCTTAAATTAAAAAAAAACAACAATATTTCTCCAATCTGGAATGACCTTCACTGGTTGCACATTGATTTTTGAATTACATTTAAAAGCCCTGACTTTGACTTTTAATTTTACAAGGAATTGGCCCAGATTATTTGAGAAAAAGGCTGCTGAATTATGTCTCGGTTCATAATGATTTTATGATGCAGCTGATGTATTCTGAGTGTTTTATTTATATTTGTACTGGAACTCAGGGCAATGAAACCTAATTACCATTTGCTGCTAGATGAGTAGACATCTGTCAGAGTTGTTGGCCTTGCTAGTTTTTAACATATTTATGTAAGGTTTTACTGTAAGCTGCTCAGAACCTTGAATGCAGTGGCTGACAATATTTTAAAATAAAATAAATACATTTTATTCCCAAGAGGATAAATTATTATATGCTTTGTCCTTGAAAGCTGTACAATTTGGTAAGACTAGGAGCCAGGCCTTTTCATGTGCTTCCCCATGCCTGGGGTACATGCTACCTTGTATATCTTGTAAATAACTTATTGTCATTTAGAAATGCCTTGGAGACATGGTTGGTGATTGCTGTGAGGTGCTACCTGAAATTTTAGGGAAAAAGTTTATAAGCCGAACTTTTGACTTCATGCATTTGCCAACTTTTTGTGATGTAGTAGTTGGGCTGAATAGGTATATTTAAATAGTTTTATTTGTTATAATTTAAATTAAAACAATTAGGGAATTTTGTTGTATTATTTTGATGGCTAGTTTGACTTATGTTTTTATTACAATTTTTATAATTGTTTTGTTTAGCATGTTTTAAAGTGTGGCTGTGGTTATTAATTTAATTGTACTGTCCGTCTTATTTGTATTTGTCTTAAATGTTTCATTGAATCTTTGTTTTTAATTGTAACTTGTCTTGGACATATTTGGGTGAATTTTAAAAGCTCGGCACGTGCCAAAACCGGGAGCTATGCGAGTATGTCCAGCTGGAGCAAGCCACGGGGATTTTAAAAGGCACCCGAGTATGTCGTATCTCCTGTTATGCGCACAAATAAGAAGTTGCAAAAAGGGGTAGGACATGGGCAGGGTATGAGCAGGACATGAGCATTCCGGGACTTTAACATGAAATGTGCGTGTTAAGCATTTTGCTTGCACAAGCGGGCGCCTGGGTCCTCTGCTGCGTAACTTTACTTCTGCTATGGATGGCGTGTAAGTAATAAAATAAAATATTCTAGGTTAGTCAGTGGGGTTTTAAGGGTTGATGCTAACAGGGTAAAAGGGAGGCTATTTAACTAGTGAGGTTAGGAAGTCCTATCCTTTACCTGGGCGAACTGGGAACAAACTGGGGAAACTGGTAATTGCATCAGCATGCATGTCAACTAAAATCCCGCACTTACGTAGTAGAGGCAGGAACTGTGCGCGTATGTGCACATCCACATAAAATTGTGTGCACATGCATGTGCATATAGCCTATTTTATACCATGCGGACATATATGCGCATATGTTATCATATGGCTGCGCCCTTTGACGCGAGCCGGCATATGCACGCACATGTGCGTCCATGTGACATTTTCAAAGTTGCAGTCTTTCTATGGATCCCTCCCTGCCTATGGCTAACCATTAACCTATGGCTTGCCCAAACATCTGCCCTTTTTTGTCCCTTGTTCAGCTTTCCAGACAGATCTGGCTATGAGATCATCTGTGATTTCTCTAGGACTTCTAGTTATTGCTCTATTTATAGCCTGCCAGGCAGATCCAGATGCTACTTCAATTATATAATTACAGCTATGTCCATGTACCAGGCTTGTGGTCCTAAACAAATTTAGATACCTTCCCATTTTACCTATATTCTCCTGAGCTCCTTCTCTTTCATGCCCATTTCTTTCTCAGTATTCTCTCTGAGATGATATCTGGCCAGACGGTACTAGCTTTGAGTCCAACTCCCTGGCAGATGACAAGGTTGTCATGGTGAATTGGAATGAGATGTGGAGGGGTGCAATCTTTCCTCTATATTAAAGTCGGTATCAGTTGATCACATCTCATTCCACATGTTCCCATTCAGTGCATGCGAACCTCTTTTTTGGTTCTTATCCTAAATGCTCGTTGCAGTTCTTTTCTTGGCCTAAAACACAGGACTTGCTGCCGATCCAGGCTAACATTTGCTGGCCCATTGTTTTCTGCTAAATTTAGCCTTCTGCTTTCAGGTAATATCCCTACAATGACCAAATTATTGCACCAACCTGGCCAATTTCTGGAGAGTAGTAGCCTGTGAATCAACCCGGTTACCCAATGACCTACGGTGTCACTAAGTCATGCTTCTGTTTGCTCTTCACCTTTTTGCAATTAAGGATCCTCTGTGTTTTTCCCGTGCCTTCTTGAATTCTGTTACCATTTTAGCTTCCACTAATTAGAAACATAGAAATATGACGGCAAGAAAAAAACATATGGCCCATCTAGTCTTTCCATCCGTCTAATTTATATAACCCTTATTTATTTATTTATTTATTAACTTTTATATACCGACATCCCAGTTTCAGCGCTGCTTTTTTTCTTATAATTCCTATCACTCCCTTAGAGATCCCCTGTATTTATCCCATGCTTTCTTGAATTCAGATACTGTTTTTGCCTAAACTACCTCCACTGGGAGGCCTTTCCATGCATCCACCATCCTCTCTATAAAGAAGTATTTCCTAAGATTCACTCTCATCCCATGATCCCTTATTTCCTAAGATTCACTCTCTTCTCATGAGCCCTTATTCTACAGCCTCCTTTCCATTGAAAGAGGCTCACCTCCTCTGCATGGAAAACTTTGATATATTTAAGTGTTTCTATCATATCTCCCCTATCTCGCCTTTCCTCTAAGATATAGATGTTTAGATCTTTAAGTCTATCCCCTTATGCTTTAGAACGAAGACTACTGACCATTTTAGTAGCCACCCACCATCCTGTTTATATCCTTTTGAAGGTGCAGTCTCCAGAATTGTACATAGTATTCCAAGTGAGGTCTCACCAGGGACCTATACAGGGACAATATCGCCACACGTTCTCTGCTGACTATTCCTTTCCCATTCCACGCAGATACTTGAGATCTTAAAACTCCAAGAATAGCAAAATAAATTATACAGGCACATATTAAGGTTGGATAATTTCTTTCTTATTATGCCAGATAAATGTATGTCATTAAGTATGAACAATTATTCATATTTATGCAAATGTGCCACACAGTTTACTAACTCTTGCCAAAGAATCTACCCCTGAGCTGCTACAGGAAAAGGGGCTGTGCTTATACAGATTCATAGAAAACAGTTGTCCTTACAGTTATGAAAAAGTAATGTGCCCTGAGTTTAATTTTCTTTTATTTTTTTTTCTGGCATCTTAACAAAAGTCAGACTTTCTCTAGTTTAATAGATAATAGGTAGCTAAACCCCCCCCCCCCCCCCCCCCTATTTTTGAGTATCTAAAAAGCAAATGATAGTTTATTACCCATTATAAAAAACAAAATTACTAAACATATAGATAAGCATAGTTTAATGGGACAAAGCCAACATGGATTTAGCCAAGGGAAGTTTTGCCTCATCAATCTGCTACATTTTTTTGAAGGTGTGAATAAACATATGGATAAAGGTGAGACATTTGATATAATCTGGATTTTCAGACAGCATTTGTCAAAGTACCTAATAAGAGACTCTTGAGGAAATTACAGATTCATGGGAAAGGGGGCAGTGTCTTATTGTGGACTGAACTGGTTAAAAGATAGAAAATGGAGAGTAGGGCTAAATGATCAATTTTCTCAGTGGAGAAAGGTGAAAGTGGAGTTCCCCCAGGATCTGACAGGATCTATACTGGATCCCCTGCTTTTTAACATATTTATAAATGACCTAGAGATGGGAACAGCAAATGAAGTGATCAAATTTGTTGATACAAAATTATTCAGAGGATTGTGAGAAATTGTAAGAGGAAATTGTGAGACTGGGCATCCAAATGGCAGATGACATTTAATGTGGACAAGTGCAAAGTGATGCACGTAGGGAAGAGCAACCCAAATTATAGCTACACAATCTAAGATTCCACATTGGGACTCACCACCCAGTAAAAGGATCTAGGCGTCATCATGGACAATATGTTGTGCGGAGGCAGCCAAGAAAGCAAAGAAAATGCTAGGAATTTTTAGGAAAGGAATGGAGAATAATACAGAGAATATCATAATGCCTCTGTATCACTCCATAGTGCAACCTCATTTTGAGTATTGTGTGCATTTTGGTCACCACATCTCAAAAAAGATATAGCAAAATTAGAAAAGGTACAGAGAAGGATGGCCAAAATGATAAAGGGGATGGAATGATTCCCCTATGAGGAACAATTAAAGAGGTTAAGGCTCTTCAGCTTAGAGAAGAGACAGCTGAGGGGAAATATAATAGAGGCCTTTAAAATAATGAGTGGATTGGAATGGGAAAATGCAAAATAGTAAAAAGTAGGGGACACACAATGAAGTTACTAGGTAATACATTTAAGACAAATAGGAGAAAATTATTTTTACTCCATGCATAGTTAAACTCTAGAATTCATTGTCAGAGGATGTGGTAAAAGCTGCCAGTGTAGCTGGATTTAATAAAAGTTTTGACAAGTTCCTGAAAGAAAAGTCCATAAACCATTATTAAGGTGGATTTGGGGAAATTACTGCTTATCCCTAGGATAAGCAGCATGGAATCTATTGAACTTTTGGAATTGGCCACTGTTGGAAAAAGGACACAGGGTTTGATGGACCTAGGGATGATAGTGTCTGGCAATCTGAAGGAGGCAAAGCAACATGACAAGGTGATAACTAAAGCCAGAAGAATGTTGGGCTGTGTAGAGAGAGGAATAACCAGTAAGAAAAATGAGATAATGTCCTTGTATAGAGACAGAATGGAGGTGGTCCAGAGAAGAGCAACCAAAATGGTGTGGGGTACATTGGAAGACTTATGAGGAGAGGCTAAAGGATCCAAATATGTATACCCTGAAGGAGAGGAGGTGCAGGGGAGATATGATACAAACCTTCAGATACCTGTAAGGTTTTAGTAATGTACGAACTTCAAACCTTTTCCGTTGGAAAGCAGACAGTAGAACTAGGGGATCCAAAATGAAACTCCAGGGAGAACGACTTAGAACCAACTTCAGGCAATATTTGTTCACAGAGAGGGTGATGGATGCCTGGAATGCCCTTCTGGAAGAGGTGGTGAGGGCAAAAACAGTAAAGGAATTCAAAAAGGCATGGATAATAGGGATATGCATAGATTTTTCATTTCGGTCTGTTATCTGTCAAATTTCATTTTTATAATGGTTCAGGAGATATTTATTTTGTGATTCCCTGATTTCGGAGTTAGTGTGCACTAACGGGGCTTAGTGCACACTATTAGTTGTCTCCTTCTACACAGACACTAGGGATAAAGCACAGGCCTGCTTCTATGGCCAAGTCAAAAGCAGAGAACATTCAAGCAGCATTGTCTGAATTATCAAGGCTGCTCATGCTCACCCTGTAAAAATGTTGATATTAGTATTACTACTCTTAACATAAGGCTGGGGGGTAACTGCATGGAGCGGCAGTTACTACCCTTCACAGAAATATGGTGTAACCTGCACAGAGCAGCAGTTATTACCAGATTGCTGGGCAGTCTGGATAGACCATTTGGTCTTTGTCTGCCATCATTACTGTATTACTGTGTTACTATGTTCGACCAAATATGGCAAATCTTATATTCTCCCTCTGCAGCCAAGCATCTTTCTGGTCTTTGCCGTTGTTTTATCCACCTGTTTAGCCACTTTAAGATCATCAGATACAATCATCCCCAGATTCCGCTCCTCTTTTGTGCTTAGAAGAATTTCACCTCCAAACTGTACTTCTCCCTTGGGATTTTGAACCCAAATGCATTACTCTATATTTTTTTAGCATTAAATCTTAGCTGTCAGTCTCTAGACCATTTCTTGAGCTTTCCTATATCCCTCCTCATGTTTTTCAAACCTTCTTGGCTGTCTACCCTGTTGCAGATTTTGGTATCATCAACAAAAAGACAAACCTTTCCTAACAATCCTTTCACTATGTCACTCATCAAAATGTTGAAAACAATCAGTCTTAGGACTGGTGATCTCTGAGGCATACCACTAGTAATGCCCTCCTCCTCAGAGAAAACTACATTTAACACCACCCTTTGTTGCTTCCAACTCAGTCAGTTTCTAACCCATTCAATCACTCTAAGTTCCATACCAAGGACACTCAATTTATTTAAAAGTCTCCTGAGCAAACCATGTCAAAGGCCTTACTGAAATCCAAGTACACTACATCTAGCAATCTCCTTTGATCCAACTCTCTGGTTATCCAGTCAAAGAAATTGATTCGATTCATGACAAGATTTACTTCTAGTAAATCCACACTGCTTTGGATTTTGCAATCCATTAGATTCCAGAAACTGCACTATTCTCTGTTTTAGCATTGATTCCATTAATTTGCTTACTACAGAGGTCAGACTTACTGGCCTTTAGTTCCCAGCCTCCTCCTTACTTCTACTTTTATGAATAGGAACCACATTTTCCCCTCTGCAGCCCTCTAGAACTATTCACGACTCTACAGAAACATTGAAAATGTTAGCCAGTGGAACTGCCAGGACTTCTCTCAATTCGTGTTATGAACCCTGCCAGCGGAGCTAACCCCCGCGAGTAGGCCCTGCTCACCTTTTGTTGCTTTTTTCTTCGCGGCGCGATGCCGCCAATGTCGGCACCCCCCACGCAGCCGAAGTCGCAGACCTTGTGCTCTCCTGCGGCCCGGAGGCCGCCCATCAGGTCTCCCTTCATCGCGGTGGAGCCGCGGACTTCTGCCTCCCCTCGCGGCTGGAAACCACCGCCGACACCGTCTTCATCTTTGCGGCAGCAGGCCACATCCCTGAGCTCGACTGGCGGCTGGAGCCACCCTCGGGGCCTCCTGCAGCGGCTGGAGCCACTGCCGTCTTCGGGGCCTGCGTTCAGGCCCAGCCCTCCTGCCTGTGACGCTGACGTCGGTGCAGGCCGCTGTCCGCGGTCCTGCACAGCTTCTTCCTGTTCCTCCTAGGTGCACGGCTGTGCCACTCTGCTGAATTTAAAGGGCCAGCCACAGGAAGTGTGTTGGGCCCCACCTATGGACTGATTTCCTGTTCAGCCCTATAAAAGGGCTGGTCTCATCATTGTTCCTTGCCTTGCATCGGAGTTACTTCACTCTGGAGGCTCCTGCCTTCCAGAGCTCCGTCAGGTCTTCTTCATGGAGCTCCTCATCGTTTCGTCTTCATGTCATGTCAAGTCTCGTGCTTGAGGTTCTCGTCCAGGTGTCCTGGTGTCTCGTCTTGATCTTCTGCTTCCTGATGTCCCAAGTTCCTTGGTGTCTTGTTCCTGTGTCTTCAGCGCTCCTGAGCCTTCTGGTCCTGTCTGGCCGTGCTCCCTCGGATGATGTCTTTCCCGAGCGTGGAGTGGCCTGCAGGTGGAATTCGTTCCTGTGCTCCTGAGCCGTCATGTCCTGCCAGCCTTTGCAGAGCTCCGGATGACTTATGGCTCCCTCGTCGAAGTTCTGCCTCGGCTGGATTCTTCCCTGCGCTTGTCCCGCTCTCCGCGTGGTCCGTGACCAGCCTCCTCGGGCTGTGTAGGGCGCACAGTGGGACAGGGTGGTCCGCACCAGCCCATTGGGTCCACCCGTGAAGGTGGGCTGAGTAGGGCGCCCTGAGAGAGAGTGCCAATGTCCTTCTGCCCAATTTCTCGTCTTGTCTGGACTTCGTCAAGTTCCTTGTCTCTGACGTCGTTGCATCGACCCTGGTCCGGGATGCGGTTGCATCGACCCTGGTCCGTGATGTCTTCGCTTCAGCCTTGGTGTCATGTCTTCAACTACCTTGGTGTCATGTCTTGTTCCAGCCCTCATCTGTGATGCCGTGGCATCAACCCTGGTGTCATGTCTTCAACCCTCGTCTGTGATGCCGTTGCATCAACCTTGGTGTCATGTCTTCATGTCAAGGCCCGTCTGCCCTCGTCCTCAGGCCAGGCCTGCTGCTCCATGCCGATCCAAGCGGCAGGTCCGAAAGGGCTCGGAATGGTCGGAAGACCATTCAACTTCCAACATCATGTTGTTGGCCTTGGGAGCTTGCAGGCCTGGCAGAGGGTAAGATTATCTGCCATGTTGGAACATGTCATCAATCCTCAGTTCGGTCCTGGATCCATCTGGGGTCGGGCTGAGGCCCAAGGGCACACTAAAACACCCGTTCCGTAACAATTCGCTCAATACTTTCAGATATATCCCATCTGGTCCCATCGCCTTAACTACTTTAAGTTTAGTTAGCTCCTCATGAACACACTGTTCTGAAAATCAATTGAGTTTTACCTCACTTTTAATATTATTTGTATTATATTTATATGGTCTTGCTTCAGATTCTTCCACAGTGAACACCGAACACCGAACAGAAAGTATTTGTTAAGCAATTTTGATTTTTCCTCATCAGCCTCAACATATTTATCCACTTCACCTCTGAGTCTCTCAATGTCACTTTTGCACTTCCTTCTGACACTAACATATCTAAAAATAGGTCATCACCTATTATACCATATTTGCTATTTTTTTTCATTTGAATTTTTGCATTCCTGACTTATTTCCCAGCTTCTCTTAGCTTTTCCATATATTGTTGCCTGCCTTCCACTTTCTGTGATCTCTTCTAATTTATTAATTCTGTTTCTCCTTTACCTGTTAAGACTTGTAGGTATGTGGGCCCTGGGCCAAGGTGAGAGATGGTACCACCCACAGGGAGGAGCCCTGTGAGCCTCACCGTCGGGAGGCGCGGTCTCAGTGGACATCAGACACAGCTGTGGAAGAGAGTCTTTATTATAAAAGTAGAAAAGGCACAGCCTGTGGAGCAGGGGGTGCAGGAGGAGGAGATAAGGTTTGAGAAGGGGTACACCCAAAGGGAATGCCATGCCTCAGATGTGAATATCTGGTAATGGTCCGCAGAGCGGGGTACACCGAAGAAGTCTCTCCAAAGTGATGATGTGGTAGTGGCCTGCAGCACAGGGTACACCGAGGGATTGCTCACTCAGAGATGATGTTGGAGTGGCCCAGGTACGGGTACACCAGCGAGGGACCTATAGTGATGACCTGGCAATGACCTGCAGCTCAGGGTACACCGAGATGGTTCATCACTAGAGCTGGCACGGTATTGGCCCGAGACCCAGGGTACACCGGAGAGGTTTCTGTAGCGATGACGTGGCAATGGCCTGCAACGCAGGATATACTGAGATGGTTCCTCACTAGTGCTGGCATGGTAGTGGCCCGAGGTACTAGGTACACTGGAGAGGATCTCACAATAAAGCTGGTTCAGTAGTAGTCCATGGAGTCAAGGTACTCACAGAGTGATAGTTCCAGGAGAGGTCCCAGGGAACGGGAACAGACCACAGTCCAAGGCAGAAGGACCTCTAAGGAGCGGATAGCCAGAGACGAGGAAGGGCCCCCAAGGAGCGGGTACCCAGAGCGTCTCACGCCGAAGTGCAGGAACTGGAACAGGAAGTCCGTATGAGAGAAGCGGATACAGCAATGAGGGAACTCCTTCCTAATTCGTTGATAGGCAGTGCCAAGCAGCTTAAGTACAGCAAAGTGTAGACATCATCCGGAGGGGATGCCCCTGAGGTTCCCGTCATGACGTGCTTAATACTGGCTGTCCGTGCGTGCGTGTGCCTAAGTGTTCCCATGAGCAAGATCGCGGTCGGCAGCGACCACGCTGTCCTGGGAACGCCAGGGAGGTCGGTGGTAGCTGGCGGAGGCCGCCACTTTCCCCAATGATGTTAAGGCTGCATAAAAAGAGGTGAGCATTAGTGGTCGCAGCCGTCTGCGACCAACGGGCGTAACATTACCTTTGCAGCTGCCTCTTTTCCCTCTTTCCTTTATTTACTTTTCTAACAAAAAGGTTAGTTGCTCTTATAATATCTCATTTTAGTTTTGACCTCTGCTTTTCTACTTCCCCTATATTTTCACAACCAGCTAACAACTCCTTGAGGTACTCCCCTACATTAACAAAACAGGTTTTTCTAATGTCTAGAACCCTTGCCTTTAGATGAACCATCACCCGTTATGCTCTAATACTGACCCATACCATCTGGTGATCACTGGATTCCAGATGATCATCAACTACAACATCAGAGATATTGTCCCTATTGGTAAGCACCAGGTCCAGTATCGTCACCTCCCCTGTGGGGTCCATTACCATTTGACAGAACAATTCTCCTTGCTGAGAATTCAGGATATCCTTGCTTCTAGAAGACATTACAATTGGGATGTCCCAATCAATATTCTATAGATTGAAATCCCCTAACAATAGCACTTCACCTTTCATAGCAATTTTGTGAATATCCTCCTGTGAGATAGCCGAGCAAAACCTCATAGGCTAGAAGCAAGAATCACATTAACTCTAGCCTTTCTTTATGCAGTTTTCAACTTTATTATAATTATCAGCAAACAAACAATCATAGACTGCCTACCTTCTAGCAGTGTACTCTCACCTTTAGCTTCAATCAGAGGGGATTCAGGAGCTGGCTTCTCCTACAGACATGGTGCCTCCTCTTCCTAGCTAGGCTCCATCTTTTATCCTGCCCAATAGGATCCCACCAACAGAGCTCTCTCCCTCTATCAGTTTTAAGATGGACCAGGCATCTAGCCTGGTTCTACACAGGTTAGGGAGGGGAAGTAGGGGAAGTAGGGCCACTCCTTTACATACTCCTCTCCTCAGCTCAAACTCATTGGGGCGAGTGTCTTCACTCATATTGGACCCCATCCAGGGAAGTGACTCGACTCCCCAGGAGACAACTTCTAGCCTTCCACCAGCCAGACTTTTGGTTGAGGATATAGGGTCATGCTTTCCCTCTCCCATTAGGGATGCCCCAAATACCACCATTACCACCACCTACTGCACCCTTTGCCCAGTGTACACTCCCAACTGAGTCTCAGAAAAGATATAGTTGCATTGGAGAAGTACAGACAAGGGCGACCAAAACGCTCCCTGATGAGGAAAGTGAAAGAGGTTACGGCTGTTCTGCTTGGCGAAGAGATGGCTCGGGGGGATTTGATAGAGGTCTACAGAATAATGAAAGGACTTGAATAGGTAAATGTGAAATGGTTATTTGCTCTTTTAGATAATACAAGGACTAGGGGCACTCCATGAAGTTAGTAGGTAGCACATTTAAAACAAATTTAAGAAAATTATTTTTCATTCAGTGCACAAACTCTGGAATTCATTGCCAGAGATGTGGTTAAGACAGTTAGTGTAGATGGGTTTAAAAAAGGTTTGGAAACATTCCTGGAGAAGTCCATAAACTGCTGTTAATCAATAGGGAATAGCCATTGCTTGTTGCCAGCATTAGTAGCATGAGATCTATTTAATGTTTGGGTACTTGCCATGTACTTGTGACTTGGATTGGTCACTGTTGGAGACAGGATACTGGGCTTGATGGACCCTTGGTCTGACCCAGTATGGCATATCTTATGTTCTTATGAGTCCATTCAACTGAGTTCATTTGTTGCTCTGGGTTTCACGCCTTCAGAGGCTGGACTCTTGGGATTTCCTGTGGTGGCTTCCACTCCTTTCCCACTTTAACAATGTCATCTTCTGACTCCTTTGCACCATATTCACCTGCAGCACTGCTTTCTGGGTATTCTGCAGTGCCTCCCTCTGGCTCATCTGCAATGCCTTTCTTTGGTTTTTCTGCAGTGCCTCTCTCTGGCTCCTCCATGCTGCCTTCCTCAGGCTAGTCTGTGCTGCTTCCAACAGGCCACTCTATATTGCCTCCTTCAGAGCAGTCTGTGTTGGCTCTTTCAGGCCAGGCTGCAAAGCTCCATCATGAGCTCTCTTGCATAGGAGACAAAGTCAGTACAGGTTCACTCACCTGGCATTCATTCTTTTCACTTGAATTCAGCTCTGCCTGTTCTTGTAAATCTGTCTTGTCTTTTGCCCCCCCGTTCCAGTGGTGTGTTCGCTGATTCCATACCAGGTTTTCCTGTCATACCATCCCAAGGGTCTGCTCTGGTAACAGCATACTTACTGTTCTTCTTATCCTCTGCAACTTTGTCCCTCTGGAGGGTAAAGCAGCAGTCACATGACTGAAATGGTTGTTGTGTTTTGTCTGCTTTCAGGTGCAGTGAGCCCTTCTTTAATCTTACTTCAGGCAGTCTGGCAGTTAGGAGCACAAGCCCTGATTCCACTTCACTAAAGGTATATGTTGAAGAAATCTGGCAACTTATGGTACTCTCTTGTAGTTGCCTCTGTCCTTCCAGAAGGTTTTGAATCACAGCTTGCATTTTGGCTTCCTTCTGCTCTAGTGTTAAGCAGGCTGTCTTTCTACTGGAGAGCCACACCCATTCACATATATACACAGTTAACTCTGGCAGCTTCACTTTCTTTAGGGACCATGCCCTGTTCAAACATAGTCTGCACAAATGTTTCTCTCTCTCTCTTGCTCTCTTTTTTCTCTGTGAAAGATAAAAAAAGAAAAGAAAAAACCCTGCTTATCCAGCAACTAACTCACTTGGTTTCCCTGTCTTAAGCAAGCAGAGCTTTTCTCCTTACTTGCAAACAAACCTTCACAGCAAATTTTCCTTTCAGGTCCTAAAACACAATGCTCTGAGTTATGTAAAAAAAAATATAAATAAATTCTGTGCTCCTCTCTGAGCCACAGGGTTTTGCTCTTTAGTACTTTGCAGTCTACTGCAGCACTACTTATTTGGCAGGTACCACACCACCATAAACTTTCTTTTCTTCTCTATTGCATTTTCTTCCTCCCCTGGAGACTTGATTTCTCTTTGTGCAGAGTACAGAGCAGAAATCCCTGAACTGACATCATATGTGGGATAGCCAAGGAAGCCTTTGTAGGCTAGAAGCAGGAACCACATTGACTCCAGCCTTATTTCATGCAACTTTCAACTTTATTTTAATAAGAAGCATATAACAATAGTAGACTTTCTACCTGCTAGCAGTATACTCTCACTTTTAGCTTCCACCAGAGGGGAATCAGGAGCTGGTGTCTCCTGGAGATACAGGGCTTCCTGTTCTTAGTTGAGATCCGCTTCTTATTCTGCTCATCAGTATCCATCCCTCAGAGCTCTCTCAGTCTATGGGTTTTAAGGTGGACCAGTCATCTTGCCTGGTCTTGCACAGGTTAAAGAGGGGTAGTAGGGCCACTATTTTACACCTCCATTAAATCTCTATCCACCTCCTCTGTCTGTAAGTTTAGGGATCTAGGGACCTGTCTGCTTCTTGTTCCTCTCTCACTTAACTTCACAATCCTAAGTACTGGAAAAAGACAATGTGTTCTCCTCAGAATTAGACTTTTATTTATTAGATTTAGCAGGATTTAGCATTTAGAAGATAACATCCTGGCCACTAAGCACCAATTTATGCTAAAGAAACTTCTGTACCATGGGTGGTTTCAAACGTGCCATAAACCTTAGCCTGCCTAATATATTAATAATGGCTAACTTACTTACCCTTGGTCCTAACATCAGCTGATTTCCTTGTTTACCTCTGAAGCAGGCTCTGGCTAAAAGTCTGGAGAATGCAGGTAGGGGAGAAGGCTTTTTTCTGGTTCTGGTATTGGCAGGGCTACTGGGCTGCTCTCGGCTCCTCACTGCCTCAGACTTCACCACTGTCCAACCCTAATCAGGGTGTCTTCTCTCTCTTGTCTCCTGGCCACACCTAGTTTTCTTCCTCCTTGATAGCAGGATGTGCTGAGCTGCTTTGGTCCACTCCTTTTTCTCCTTACTGCCCCCATCTTTTACTTTCTAGCTGATAAATATGCATAAGCATGTAGTGGGTGGAAGGTCTTTGCCACATTGCAGGTCTTTTCCCCCTCCCCTTTTCTTTGGGGGGAGAGGGGGTCCATGCTGCACTGCAGGTCTTTTTCCTCTCCCCTTTTCATCGGGGGGGGGGGGGGGAGGGGGGGCCTGCAATGTCTGGACTGAGGCTGTATGTCCACATCAGCGTTTTCTCCATTTCAGAATGCTCCCCTCCTTCCAAGGGTGGGATTCCCTCTGACCTCTGGACTTCACTTGGCCAGTTGGTGACCTCTGTTTAAGAGCTTAAGTTGCTACATTGTCTCTCTGCCTTGGTTTTATTTTAACAGGAGCTTACAAACAGATAGATCTTGATAAGCATCCTTCAGTTCTGGTTTAAAGTTCTCATCTGGGCAAAGTTTTTTTTTCTTTAGCTCTGATAGTATTTTGGCCCAACAGTATATTTGTCTGCATACTTCTTGGCTATTATAATTCATATTAGGTGCTTTCAGTGGTAAAACATGGGATATCTCCCTACCAATATAAATAGATGTCCCATTCCCTTTTTCCAAATTAACCCACAGTGCCTCCTTCTTACCTTATAAGCCCTGTAATTGTATTACTTTAATATTATTTTTTATATGTAATGCCACACCTCCTCCCTTCCTTCCTACCTGGTGCTTTCTGAATAGATTGCAGTCTGATATAACTATATCAATTTCTTGTACCAAGTATCTGTGACAGCCACTATATCTAAATCAGCTTCTTCAATGACTGCCTTTAGATCTGGGACTTTATTTCCCATACTATGAACTTTAGTGTACATACTTTCCAGATATTGCCATTTTTTCCCATTTCTATACAAGTATTTAATGTTTTAGGGTTTTGTTCATTAGTTCTAGGAGGGCATTCCATCATCCTTTCCATGAAACATTATTTCATGATGTTATTTCTGAGTCTACCCCTTAGAACTTTTATTTCTGTTTACACAATATCATACAAACAAAATATAATATCATTAATGACAATCATATAAGGACAAAAATGCTAGACCCTGTGAATAAAACAATAATCATAAAGCTGATCTTGGATGTAAAATTAAGTATCTATTATCAAATCTCCTCCCTTGTAAAAACATAAACAGAGCATCTGGTTCCTTCAGCCCTTTCTTAAAGATGTTATGAAATATGATGGACTGGATATAAGAACATAAGAACATGTTCTTATGTTCTTATATCCATTTGGGAAAACCAAATATTAACAGTCTGTAAACATAGTAAGACTAATTTAAGGGTATCAGACCAATTGGAGGAATTTTGAACAAAAAATTGAATATTATCGGCATAAATATGGTAGTTTATACCAAAACATGCTAATATCTTGCAGATTGGTGTAAGATAAACATTGAAGAGAGTGGCAGAAAAGGTGGAGCTCTGAGGCAATCCACTTCTTATGCGAATCCAATTGGAACAGTGACTGCCAAATCTGTCCTGCTGAACCCTGTCAGATAGAAAAGAACTAAACCAGTCATGAACTTCATATCAAAACCATCAAGTTCTATAACTTGTTTTCCATTGAAAAGTAGCTTATTTATATATTTTTTAAATTTCTAACCACCTCACTCCAAGGACATAAGGCAATGTGCAACATTATCTTTTTGAGACTAATTAATACCTGTGAGGTATCTGAATGTCTCTCTCTTATACCCCATTTCTCATCTCCTCTAGGATATGCATTTTTAGGTTCTTAAGTCTCATCACATATGACTATTGGTGCAGACCTCACCCTAATGTAGTTGCCTTTCTATGGACTGTCTCCATCTTGTCTATAACTTCCAGAACTGGAAACAATATTTTAGATGAGGTCTTATCATTGTCCTCTGTAGAGGCATTATCACCTCCTTTTTTGCTACTGATTATAACCCTTTCTATTTTCTCCCTAGCATTGCTCTGGCTCTGACCACTGCCTTATCACACTGTTTCACTACATTGAGATCATCAGACGCTATTACACTGAGGTCTATCTCCTGGTTGGTGGACATCAACTTCTCATTGTGAATTTTTCCCTTGGATTCCTTCGTCCCAAGTGCATGACTGCGCTTTTTTGCATTGAATCTTCACTGCCAAGCATTCAACTATTTTTCGACTACAATCTATACATTGTATATACTGTATGCATTAATCTAGAAAACATTTGTCACCCTTAATGCCTGAAATGGATCTATAAACACTTATACTTTATATACAGACACATACTGTATATATTCTCACAGAGTATTTGTATCGTACATGATAGTATACACTCATGTAAATGTGCTGGAAGAACAGCTGTTAGCAGGGCTGTATGATAAGGAAGTGTAAAGTGCGCATATTTATCCCAACAGTCTGAATGGTTCTGCTGACGGGAAGCTCTCTGGGAATACAAAGCAGAGGAAAAGAGAAGGATTTTTAGCTCGTTCTTCCTAGGGCAAAAATCAATGGCTTCTCTCTAAGAAGGTTCTGCAGCAGATTGAAATTGCAGTTATAACCCAGTGGGAAGCCATGCCTCAACTTCTTCCGCTTCGCAATGTTTCCCTGGGGAGATTGGGGGAGGTTCTCTTACCACTAAATGCAGGCAGCAGCAAAAGTACCAAGCAACTCATTACTCTTTTGAATATCACCATTTCTTCTCCTTCCTCTCTTCTCCCTCTACCTCTTTCTTTCTTTCTCTCTATCCACCTTTCTTTTTTTTCTCACCCTCTTTCTATGTCTCCCCTTTTCTCTTATTTGCAATTTTTTTTTTATTCAAGCACACAATACTCCATCGACAAGCAGGTCTGAATTAGTCAGGACACATGGGTGCTGAACAACCTATCTCAGTAGATTTTTACTGCTGAGCATATGTGGAGTTCCCAAGCACATGCTGCCTTGTGAGCCCCTCAGTCTTTTTTTTGTTTGTTTGTTTGAGCTTCCGCATGAGTGTGCACCCACTCTCTTTATATATTTTCTTCTGTTTTCAATTTTGTGAAGTTCTTACTTCATTAACTCATTGTTGAAGTTGCATCGTTGCTTTGGCAGCCCCTCAACAGCTCTTTTTAATAGGAGTGGGAAGAAGTACAAATTTTGTTTTGGTTTTGTTTTTGGAGTGGGTTCCCCCCTCAAATTTTGTTTTGCTTATTTAATTTAAAAAATTGAAAAAAGCATTACTTACCCAGTCTGGGAGGGTGATCTGATGATGAAGCCAAGGCCTAGGATGAAGCCTCGGCCTTGCGTAGGCCTAGGCAGGTTACCACAACCTTGGCCTAGGCTCTTTCCAGGCTTGATGCTGGGGCCTAGACCTAGGCCAGGGCCTGATCTGGATGCTGAATCCTCAGCCTGGACCCAGGCCCGGTGTGGAGGCTGGTCCCAATGCCTGGGCCTCAGCTGGACTACAGGCCTGATGCAGGGACCTAGTTTGGAGGATGGGTCCCAATGCCAAAGCCTTGACCAGGACCCAGGCCTAACACTGGGCCTGGCTTGGAGGCCAGGACCTGATACCTAGATCTCAGCCTAGGACAAGGACTGGGGCCAAGTCTAGAGCCAAGTCCCAACACGGGACCTCAGCTCAGACCCAGGCTCGATGCCAGGCCTGGCCCAGAGGCCAGCTCCAGCGGTCAGAACCCAGGCCTTAATGCCTCATCCTCTTCTGTCTTATTTTTTAAACTGTTGACATCCTCTGGGGACACACCAGAGTTAATTAATTTTGGCACCTTCCTCTTCAATTAAGGTAACAATTTTGGTGTTCGGCAGTTCATTTAAACTGTTGCACATCAAAACGATGACCTCTGCGGAAGAGGGAGGTACCAGAGTTAATTAACTTCAGTGTGTCCCCAGTGGATGCCATCATTTTCAAGAAGATAGAAGAGAACTATGCACTGAGGCCTGGGCTCTGACTTCTGGGCCTGGCCCGAGCTGTGGTCTAGGCAGAGGCCTGGGCTTCAGGACTTGGCCTCCATGCCAGTACCCAGCTTCAGAATTGGGTCCGGGCCAAGCCCCGACTTTGGGCCTGGGCCCAATTCCAGGCCTTGGTGAAGGCAGATGCCCAGGTGTTCAGACCCAGCTTCTGAGCTGGGCCCTGGCATTGGGCCTGCACCTAGGCTGAGGCCCTGGTGTCGGGATCTGGCCTCTAGGCTGGTCTTCGGTGTTGGGTCTGTCCCTGGGCTGCAACATTGGATTCGTAAAGAAGCAGTCAAGTGAGGACAATTTTTGAGGTTTTAGCTGAGGACCCGACATAGAGCCCGCACCTCAGCTGAGATCTTGGCATTGTGCTCGGACCTAGGCCGTGGCTCCTGTATCGGGCGCATGTTCTAAAATAGCCTGGATGCGCATATATGTGTGCACCATTTTAAATGTATTTGTGCATGTATGTGCAAATCACGCATCTGCCGCATAAGTCAGGGAAATTTTACAAGTGATGGCTGCAGATACCAAAGGGTAGTTTTCCCAGTTCATTCCCAGTTTGCCCAGTTTAGGGACAGGACTTGCAAACCCTCCTAATTTTATAGTCACCCTTTCCCCCTGATAGCCCTGACCCTTAAAATCCTGCCGCCTTGCCTAAACTTTGTTATTTTACTATGTACACGTCCTCCATAGCAGAAATAAATTTATGTAGCAGAGGATCTCGGCGCACACCTGTGCACATAAGCATTTGTGCGCACATCTCTTGACCTTCCCCCAACATACGTCACCCCGCCCAGACCACACCCACTTACCACCCCTTTTCTTGTGATTGCAGCGGGAGATATAGATGTCCATGGGCAGCTTATAAAATCTGCTTGGCACGCACTGTCCCAAATTGTGCGCAAATCTCGCGGTTTTTGGAATGCACAGGGCTTTTAAAATTTACCTATCAGAAAAAAGATCAGCAGAAAACACTATGGGAGACAGAAACTGATATTGAAAAGTGCTTTAACAGCACAGAATAAGATATATGCAATCAGTAAGTTTGAAATCCCTGCTTCCTCAAATAGCTTTAGAATCATTGACTAACCCCATAAGGATCTTGAATGATTAGATGTAAGAACAAGAAAATTCCTCCATGACCACCAGGTAACCTATAACTTACCAGTATATGCTGAGACTGTACATTGCAAGAGCTGAAAGCAGTATGGGTCTGATAGAAATAGATTATACATACAGAGCTACTACCACAGGCCTCCAGGCAGGCATAGATAACATCAACAGACCCAAATATTCAAAAGTGCTAAATATGAAAATGAACAGCCAGAATCAGTCTTCATCTTTAAACTTGGATAAGCATTCAGGTGAAGATAAGAGATGAGGGATAATCCATCAGCACGCTTGGAGAAAGAAGCAACATAACTTTGCAGAACAAGTGAAAACACGTTTTAAAAGAGCTGGACCAAACAAACAAGGAAAACAGCAAATACAGCAAGAAATAAAAAAATTACTTCAGCAAGTACATGTGGATCAAAACCTGACACAGAAATGGCTAAAGAGGGGTGAACTTAAACCTGTAGATAAGAGATTGATAATTATAGCACAGGACACAGTAGTCTACAAACAAGATGGTTCACAGCCAGCACAGCAAAAAAAGATAAAACGTATAAATATAGATTCTGTGAAACAGAACTGGAAATGGTTACACGTCTTGTCATTTGGTGTGATGTGCTGATGTCAGAAAGTCTGTAACAAAAAGGAACAATAAGGTGGCACCTGGAAAATGTATAAACACTGTAACAACACCGTGCCAGAAAAACATTGGGATCATGACCCTAGCGACTGCAGAGAATGATGGCATTCTCATTTCAATAGATTCAAATGCTTGATGCAAGACAACCGGAGCTGGTGGTAAAGGAAGATAGTACAAGAACGGCATTGCTACAAGACATGTCAGCACCAACACACTATTCTGTACAGTGTACGGCTCATTTAAAACTAATCAGAGAAAGTTCTTTTTCACTCAACGCACAATTAAACTCTGGAATTTGTTGCCAGAGGATGTGATTAGTGTAGCTGGGTTTAAAAAAGGATTGGATAAGTTCTTGGAGGAGAAGTCCATTACCTGCTATTAATTAAGTTGACTTAGAAAATAGCCACTGCTATTACTAGCAATGGTAACATGGAATAGACTTAGTTTTTGGGCACTTGCCAGGTTCTTATGGCCTGGATTGGCCACTGTTGGAAGCAGGATGCTGGGCTTGATGGACCCTTGGTCTGACCCAGTATGGCATGTTCTTATGTTCTTATGAACATTTAAGGACCAAAGGAGACAATCAGAGACCAAGAAAATGTGACAGAAAGATGCAGACACAGTCCTAATTGTAATGGCCACCTCTGGCCTGATTAAAAAGAACTTCCAACTGCACCTTGATATGATGCATATACATATTACATATGTAATCCCCTCTTGGGACCCATTGGTGAGCTAAGTACCAGTCTCTCGTGGGGTCACAAAAAATAAAAATAGTCAATCAGCTGGTGTAGTGGAGCTGACATAAAGGCAAGAGTAATATTTATTAAGGCATATAGGGAAAATGTCACAAAACACTTCTTTCTTTTCTGTGACCCCCCTTCTGACTGCATCCCAACTTCTTCCAAGGATTGACTGATGCCTTTTGCAAACCCATACCTTGGGATAAAGGAGGGTCTCACGCAAAAGGTATCTTCAATCAAACAAAATTTTCATTTCTGGGGTTTCCAGAAGTCAGAATGAAACAAATACTAAAAATTCACTGATTCTATCAGGGTTCATAGGATCACAGCATTGATTAGCAACAATCTCAACAGCAACAACAAAACACTCTTCCTCCAAATCTTCATTCAAAAGGCAAGGTCCCAAAAATACCTTCCCATCTCCCTCAGTCCAGAAGAGTTGCAGAACTCGCACCTATTCACTGAATTCTTCTCCATCTTCCCCAGAAATACAGCTCGCTCTCTTCCCATAGGCTTTCCACAAGGTTGCTATGGTGCATGTTCCTCCTGGATTGTCATCAGACACCTTGTAGCAGCCCTGCAATGGATCACTGGTCTTGCATGCCTGGCATTACTGGACAATGTAGATACGATGAGTTGAGTTCTCATCACTGGAAAGAACCCAGACATATATAAGGGACGATCATCAAGAGCTACAGATGTGCTGCGCAGGAAGAAAAGGTGCAGTTGATGAGGAAGAAAACACAGCAGGATTCTGGGCATTGTAATTCCAGAAGCGTGGGGCAGAGATTCAGCACTGGGAAAATGCAATGATTGTGTACAGGTGGAACAAAAGCCCTGGGAGAAGGTGGAACATGGCAGATGTTGAGGAAGCCAGAGTGCTGTCAGGAAGATCATGCAGCTGGAGGAGACTGGTCAGACAGGACTGGGGTGAGGGCAAAGTCACAATTACCATGAGATCAAGGACCCCAAAGGATGCCGGTACATGCGTAAGTGATTTCTTCTTGGTCATTTCTGTCTTTTTTTTTTTTGGCCAGAAACTTCAAAGCATGAGCTATGAAAAACATGATTTGAAGTGGTGAAACAAGTTGGGTTTTTTTTAGAATATACATTCTCTAACATCTTTTTCTATGAAAGGGAGGAACCTAAAAGTTGTGCCCCAGTTTCCCCAGCTGGAAGCAGCTACCAATAATGCCTTTGCAATTTCAAAGAGTTTGAAGAGTTTTGAGATCCTGGTTGACTAAAAGGTGCTGATTTATTTCATAGGTTAATCACTGCTAAGGGAAGCATAATTTGCTTCTGTTGACACGTGCCCATTGAATTCCATCCTTGGTCAGAGACACTGGGAGGTAGGAGGTGCCCTGTCTGGTCTTCCTGGCAGAAGAGTAATAATTATTGTACTGTGCTGTATGAAGGGGATGACAGACATGAGGAACAGATGGGAAGGTCTTTGGGGAACAGAAAGTTGAAACTGGTGTTATGGAATCTCTTTCTGCCTCTGTGACTATCTTGTCATGTTCCTGTGTTGTTGCCTGAGCCTCCAGTCACATGCTTCCTTCAGAGGGAGCTAGAGGAAAGCCCGTTATTCACTGCCTGTTTCTCAAAGCAAAAGCAGGACTACAAGTCCCAGAACACTCTGGGTGTAATTTGCAATCCTGGACAAGAAGGGGACTTGCACAGTTACATTTAGGAAGGAAAAGATCTAGCTCTCTTCTAATACTTGTCTGTAAGACTAGACCCACTGAGCAAGGGTTACATTTAAAACAAATTTAAGAAAGATGAACCACTGAGATGTGGAATTTGTTCGGTGAGGATGTGATCAAGGTTATTAGTATAACTCACGTTAAAAGAGGTTTGGGCAAGTTTCTGGAGGACAGGCCCAGAAAGATACTGTAAATAATATTTACCTTTGAACTGTTTTATTGCATGTTATTATATATTTTTGCTGTCTATTGTATGTACCATCTGCTTTAGAGCCAGATAGGGTAAGGCAGAATTTAAATTTATAAATAATAGCCATAATAATAATAATTAACCAGGTAGACATGTTAAATGCCACCTCTTATTTCTGTGAATGATCAACAGGGGCTTGATCTTCCTGTTAGTATCTGCCAGGTACTTTTGAGTGACCCAGATTGGCTACTGTGGCAAACAGGATGCTGGGCTGGGTGGACCATTGGTCTGACCCTGCAAGGTGGTATTTATGCCTTGATGAGCTCAGAGAGACCCTCTCCCTGTGGCATAAAACATACTGGGTGATTAAACTTTCACATGTAGTTGAGTTATGATGAGGATCAGCACAGCTTCGTCCTGGTTTACAAAGATTCAGAATGGTGGCAGGGAATAAGTAGGGGGAGCTTTGGAAAACTGCGAACACAGATCTCTGCAGGGATGAAAGAGAAATCAGAATGAAATAAGGATCAATAATTTTATTTCTTTTACATTCCAACTGAATTATGCAAAACAATGTGCTATTACAAAGAATGTAGATGGGAGTGGGGAGAAAAGAATGAGCTTAGTTGAAGTCCCCAAGGCACAAACAGCTGCTGTTTCTTTCTGAGGTCTGTGATTTTGTGCTCCATGGTCTCTGCTTCATGAGGAAAAGGCTTTAGTGTTCTGGGTTCTGGTCCTCTCTCTTTGTATTTCTTACACTTTCTCTGTTTCTGCTGTTAAAGATGAGAAAGTACATCTATAAATAACATTCACTCTGCTGTATAATGACTATACCTGACAATATGTAATCAGTCTTTTTACAAAGTTTCTATTACTTCATGCTTAATATTTTAGAATTTACTGATAAAATCCCTGCTACTCTGTTGCAGGAGTACTAGAGTTCAACCATAAAACCTACACAACGATGGCTGGTTTTTTTTGTGTATATTATAAAATTGTTCAATTCTTTGCTTTTTGAAATAAACTAAGTATATACATTACAGTCCAGTGGGAAGAGATGAAATCCACCAATGGGAGGAACCGTTTCATTCAGTAGCACTTTGGTATGTGATAGATACACAAAACTCATAATGATTTTCAAAAATGTTGATCCCATGTCATGGAATAAACAGTTGATTGAATATATTGCAGGAGTGTATCTGTATTTCTCTGACCCAAATTCACTTCTTGATGTCAAAGGGAATCTCTTAGCCAGCATATCAATGATCAGTTTGATAATTCAACAATCAAACATTGGCTAATGAAGGCCTTACCAAGGACGGTCATGAAATCCATATTCTCTTCAGATAACAATATAATTGCAATTAACTTCTTAGAAGCCCTAGTTCTTAGCGTAGGTTTTGGCATTGTTCCTTGAAAGGGGGTAGAGATTCATTAGCATAACAGATGCCCCTAGCAGCTGCTTGCCATGTACGGATGTCACCCTGGAGCAGCAGTAGTGAGAAAGCCAAGCTATGACAGATGTGTCAAACCACTCAAATTTAATTTGTAGATGCAGTGAACCTTTTATCTTGTCAGACTGTGCATATGGCACCGGTGCTCTTTTTTCAGGATTCCTTCCATGCCACAAGGATATGGAATGAGTCAGAAGTCCTTATAGAATAGACATAAGAAGCATGACTGGGTCATTTCTAAGATAATTAGAAGACATGAGTGTCATAATAGTAGTTTCAACCAGTGCCGGGGCAATGGCTCCCAAAAGATGAAAGAGGACATATGATCAAGGCCTGGAACAGCAGAAATGATACAAGAGTAGGGTGAAGTGAATAAGGAGAAGAAAAAGAGCAGTAGCTGGCCAAAACCCCAATTGGCACATGGAGGAAGAGAAATGAAGCGATCTTTGTCATTTACAAGCTTATATGGGAAGAAAGAGCAAGAACTGGACTCATATTATCTAGGGCTGATTGATTTTTCACTGTAGGTTTTCATACTGCCTTTCATCTGTCTACTTATCAATTCAATGTACAACAAAACTGCAAGCAAGCCTAGAGTGTAGGGGGCATTGGGTAGTACTTATAGATCCTGTATGGCTACAATCAAGAGATAGTTCAATACAATAAAAATAGACTAACAATAAATACCCCCATAAATGAACTTATACGCAAAGATGGTACGCACAGACATAAAAAAAACCCCCAAACATTTTGGGAACTTATAGATGTTGGGTATTTGGGAGACCCCTGACACATCCAAGAATTCTAATCATTGGTCCCAAGGAGAAACATTGCTTTTCAAACCAAAAAAACAACTTCAAAAATACAGTTGGAATTACAAAAAGTCCATCACAACTCGGGGCAAACATTGTTTCACTTACGGCCCCCTCCTCCCCCAAATGGGACATGAGGATACTTTTCTTTGCTGGGACCAAATCCAATTGAGTTGTAGAACCCAACATAGGCTCTGTTTTATTTGAAGATTTGCATCAGGATTATGGACTTGTAACACCCTTTAGTCTCTAATATATGTAGCCACTGTCCTGTTGGCAAACAGGGCTCAAGAGCTCACTGGGTCTATATTCTGACCCATGATCCAGGGTTCTTTTCCAAACAGGAAGGAAAGGTCGTCTTTCAAGGCCCTTAAGCTTTGCATAGAGGTCTTCTGCTTCTTCTAATACAAGAAACACTGCACAAGTTAACTGTTGTTTAAAAATAAATCATTTTACTGAATGCTTGCTTGATTGCAAATGAAAATGCCACAAAAAGTACACTTCTGAATAGTGCACTTCAATGCAGTAAATAAAGTTCCAGAATAAAAATCAGATACAGCCACTAGCAAACTTACACTCCCAGGAAGTAGGTGCTCTTCATAAGAGACCCTCCCTTGACACTTCCCCAAGAGTACCTGCAAACTGGATGCAGACTCCTTTCCAACAGGAAACTGGAATTGCTGCAGAAACACGTCAGAAACTCCCGTGCTGAGGCTTTTCTTTAAGAAGCAGCTCCGTGAAGTCTTCAACCTGCAAGACCTCTAATGCCCCATAAAGAAAAATCTCTTTCACCAAGACGCTGAAGAAATGTCTCTTGGACAGATGAGTAGTATGGGCCTAACTCCCCTCTTTTTTGGGAATTCCATGGTTCCTTGAAATATCTCAAGAAATCCAGTCTTGGATTCTGAAACAAATCTCCCTAATCCTAAGGGCCTAGGAACCCCCATCCTTGTGGCAACCAGTCACCCTCTCAGGAAAGGAGGCAAGGAAGGACGTTCTTGGAAAGAGAGAACCCCAAAGAAGAACCCAGATCCAAAGGGCTCATGAGTTTCTGCCATGAGTGGTTGAACAAAAAAAGACACCCTACTAGTTATTTAGTTCATGTTAGATTGACCGTCTTTCACTGTTCACCACAAGGTGCTAAACAATAAACAAACATAAATAGCATATCTGTTAAAATTAAACGTAGTGAGGATTAGAACCTGCTCTCATATTTTCCCAATGGTCAGGATGGGATTTGGTAGATAGGTTTTTGCATATCCTGCACCTCCTCAGTTTTTGGGACATCCTTTTTTGGATTGGGTCTTAGTGCTATAAATTGCCACTGAGTCAGTGGGTTAAGAGACACAGGAGAGGGAAAACAAGATTTTAGGGAGAAGAGGCAGGGCTGGTGCAAGAGTATTTCCTGCAGTAGGCAAATCTTTAGGCATGCACCCTTCCCCCTCTTGGCCGCAGCTCCAGCACAGCTCTACCTCCTACTGGTGGCAGTGGCTCTATCATAACATTCCCTACTTTGGCAGAACTGGTTCTGGCACAGCATCCTTCTAGGCCTTGTGCTAGTGGGTTTGCCACCCCTAATAGTTTGTCGCTCCAGGTGACTGCCTAATTTGCACAAGGGAAGCATGAACCCTGAGCAGAAGGTAATGAGATCATCCTGGATAGAGTTACTGCAAGGAAAGACTTGGATAGGTCCTTAAGGCCTAATCAAGTGAAAAAGCTTTTGAGATTAAGAGTTTTGAAGGTTTTGAAAGAGGATTTTTTTGGATCAGCTCCTGACTGAGTGTGAGGATCTCCTGGAGGAAAGAACTGGATCCCTGTTTTTGCATCTTGCACCCAGTTATCAGCAAGGTGGAAGACAGATTGGAGTTGTTTTGAAAGATTTGAGGTTTTTTGAAGTGTTGAGGTTTTTTGAGAGTTGTTTGAAGAATCAACCTATTTTGAAATGGGGGAAAGTTTTTCCAGCAACCCTGGTAGATGTTGGAGTTGAAGGAAAATTTTGCCTACCCTTAATGGGGAAGGCATTTTGGACTAGGACACAGCTAAGAGCAGGAGAGTCATCAAAAGAGGCACTATGGATGGAGAAACCTAATTTTTGTAATTTGTATTTTCCTTATGCTTTTTATGATTTTTTGAATCATTGCAAGCATCCTACATTTCAAGCTTAAGTTAGCCCTTTTATTATTTGAATATCACCTTGGGACTCTGAGCCTTTTTATTCAAGTGTGTCTTAGGATAATCAGACCCCTCTCTGTGAGCATTGAGATATGTGTGAGAGAGACTATGCAGCCTGGAAACCCCAGCCCAGCATCTGGGGCCCTGGAGGCTTAGACCTCTTCTCTACTGGAGAACCCCGGGCCTCATGGCTAAAGTTTGATGTTTTGAGTGTTGTTGCGGATCTGGAAGAGTGAAGACAACCCTGGGACTTTGTTCTGATTCTTTGATTAGGTGGGGCAAAACCAAGAGGGGGGGGGGGTTACACTATATACAATTAAGCAGCATATATTTACAAATATTGCAAAAACAACATATCAAATAACACATAAAATGACAAAATCAATAATCATTCTCTCTCATGGAAATTCATAATCAAATGGGTCTCCTCTCCTGCCCCTACCCTGTCAACCCCAGCCTACTTGTAGACCTGCTCATATAGCCATGCCTTAACCATTTCTCAAAACATCAGATAACTACTTTCTAATTTAATTTCTAGAGAAGGTATTGCATTCCAAGACACTGGCGCAAAACAACTAAAAGCATGCCGACATATTGAAACCAAACAAACTAGAGATGGATTAGATTGTGTACTAGAAAGCTTGATTAGCTGATCTCAAGGACCTTACGGGTTCATAGCAACTAAAGATCTGCAGGATATTTTGGTGTTGCATAATGCAGACATCTAAATAAAAGTAAAATAATTTTAAAATTTAAGAATCTGCATTCAACTGGGACTGTATTCATTTCTAGAGATTGCATCTTCAAAAGGATGTTCCAAAGCATATGGGGAGAATGTAAATATATCAACATGTATACTATAGAGTAAAGGAAGGATAAGAGATATATGAAAGAGACATTGAAATACCTCCAAGGTTACCATGTAGAGGATACGGGCCTCTTGCAAAGGAAAAGAGGCTCTAGAACAAGAGATCATGGGATGAGGGTGAAAAGGGTTACATTCAGGAGTAATTCTAAGGAAATATTTCTTTACAAAGAGGATAGTGGATGCATGGAACAGCCTCCTTGTAGAGGCGGTGGAGTCAAGGACAATATCTGAATTCAAGAAAGCATGGGATAAACACAGAGGATCTCTGAAGGTGTGGTAGGGAATGCAAAGCTGTATAGTAATGGTCAAATCACTGAGTTTTTGGACAATGATGGAAAATTAGATGTGTTGCAGGTGGGGTTTCATAAAGGATATAGTACAAAGAGAGCAATGGTAGCTTTCTTTGTTTGATGAGGTACTTCCCCGCTTAGATGTAAGAGAACCAGTTTTGTTATCACATTAGATTTATCAACTGCCTTTGATTTGGTTGGACCATTCTGTCTTGCTTAGAAGATGTTCAAAATTAGGTATTGTAAATACAGTGTTCAAGTAGATGATGGCCTTCCAGGGGTTAAGGTCTTCATCTAAGGTAGTTAATCAAGGGGTCCACAAAGTTCATCCCTGTTCCCTTTACTTTTTAATATCTTTATATCCCCATTAGGTAAGGTGGTCTTTTGGTTTCATGACAATTATATATGCAGATGATATACACTGATTGCACTGATGAGAAGGGGAGAGAAACTAGGATTGGATGGTTAAAAGAATGTTTGCATTCAGTTACAGATTGGTTGAGGAAAATAACTTGGTTTTGAATTCTAGTAACACCCTGTATTAACTTTGAATTTTCATTAATTGATGATCAAATTGTGCTGCCATCTGAAGTGATGATATATCTGGGAGTTCGATTAGATCCTTTTTTTATCCTTAGAGAATCAGATATTGAATGTGGAAGAAAAGCATATTCATGATTTAAAAAAGGTGACATACGCATTGGTTATATGTCAAATAGATTACTGTGATGCATTACATTTGGGATTATCAGACCAGAAAACTGCAATTAATTGAAAATACTGCAGCACGTCTGATCACAAACAGTCCACATCAGGATCCAGCTGGTCCTTTGCTTAAACAACTGTATTGGTTGCCTATTGACCATTGATGTAAGTTCAGAGGTTTGACTTTGGCATTTTGAATATTGAATGATCCCCTCTGTACCCCATATGTAAAAACAAATTACAGTATTCAGACTCTAAGAAGGGATTTTACATTTATTCTTCAGCTTCCAACAGCAAAGGCATTTAACTGTGCATATTCAAAACTGAGTTTTTTCCACAGCTATTCCAAAATTATGAAATGAGCTATTAGTTATGTTGAGAGAAGGAAGTAATGTCTTAAAATTCCGTAAGGGATTAAAAACCTGGTTAATGTCCCAAAGGTACAAGCTTTTGACAGTTGACCGCATTCCTAGTAGATTGATTAAGGTAGTAACTACTAACTACCACTCTATGCAGGTTACCCTACGCCTTCTGTTTAGGATAGTCACTGACGTTCTGTATAGGTTACACCCTTGAAGAAATATTACACCAAAGTTACCACAGGTTACCCGGGTTCTTCATTTCTCTGTGTTTATCCTACACCCTTTTGAATTTCATACTGTTTTTATCTTCACCATCCTTTATGTGAAAAAAATTATTCCTGACACTGTTTCCGAGTCTACTCCCTTAGATTTTCATATCATGACCCCTCGTTCTACAGCTTCTTTTCCAATGGAAATGGTTTGATTCTTGTGCATTACTGCTGCCTTTTCTGTGTTATATCTCCTCATCACTTTTCTCCTTTCGGGTATACAGATATAGGTCCTCAAGTCTCATCTCAAAAGTTTCAGTGCAAACCCCACACTATTTTGATTTCCATTCTCTGGATTGCCTCTCTCCTTTCTCTATACTTTTTAAGATATGGCCTCCAGTACTGAACAGTACTCCAGGCAGGGTCTCGCCAATGGCCTGTACAGGGTGCATTATCACCTCCTTTTTCCTGCTGGATATGCCTCTATCTGTGTGACACAGCATTCTTCTAGCCTTAGTCACCGCCTTGTCACACACCTTGGCTACTTTTATATCATCAAACAGTATTATCCTGAAGTCTCCTTCCCAGTCCGTGCACATCAATCTCTTGCCCCCCCCCCCCCCCCATCCACCCCATACAGCGCCTTTGAATTTCTGCATCCCATATGCACTTGATCGCTTGTTTTCAGGGGCTGGACCATTCTTGCGCAATGCTCTGCCTGATGCTTTTATGGCAGAGAAGTCTTCGTTAAACTTTGAGCAGCAACCAAAAGCCCACCTTTTTAAACAGGCTTTTATTGACTATCACCCATGATTTGAGGCTAGCGGATTACTGCCGTACTTTCTGATAATTTTTGTTCAGGTATTTTATGTTTTTTCTGCCTTCTGTTTTTGGATGTAGCATCATTTAGGTGTAGGCCAATGCAGCTATGGAATGCATCCCTATCTAGTTTTCAATGTCAGGTCTGTCCTTTTTTTTTTTTTTTTTAAACTCTTTATTTAATGAAGTTTAACTTTTACATATCAAAAAGATTCTTGACAACCAAGTGAAAGATTGCAAAATAATATAGGAAACACATTCATATACAAGTTAGATGGGTAATGACTAGAAAAAAGGGGGGTCTTTAAAGAAATATGCTTTTATAATAATGCATTAATGAGCCCAATACATTGCCTAATCATTAATGCTGGTTAACCTACACTAACATGGATCTTTAACTAACAGCTGACAGCAACTCTGTATTTGATAGCAAACCTTCCAGCTGACTAGGATCATAGAAGATATATTTGTTGCCACTCCACTTAAACTTGATACTTAAAAGGAAAACATAAGGAGGATTAGCGAAGGAGGAATTCTCCCGGATTACTGTGGAAGGCGAGGAAAGGGGGAGGTGCTAACACGGCCCCCCTGAGACCTACAAGCTGCATTACCTGTTTTCCTGCTTGCGCCGATGTCATCCAGGGGCGACTGGCTAAAGCTTAAAGGCCAGCCCCCCTGTGGCGCATCGACGCCGCTGGCACATCGCCGAAGCCGCATGTGCCAAAGGGGCACGCGGCTTTGTTGGAGTTTTTTTACGGGAAATAAGAACTTCTATTAATTTCCATCCGCTCCTCTTAGCAAAGACACAGGAACTGTGAGTAAATATTCTTTTATAATTTCTTGAACTTTTCGCTCCAAACCTCCAATTACCACTCAAGGAGATAGTTATAATAAGGTAGTGGAAAACCGAAGGGACTTGTGGCTAGATAGTGTTAATTTACCTCTAGTATCATGCCCCAGACTAAGAGGAAGGCAAGGATTAGGGAGATAACAACTTCATCTCCCATCTCCGAGCCTTCTCAGCCACAGATCCCAGCTTTTTTCTCACTAGCACCTGTAAAAGATCAGGTGGACAAGTCCGCTAAGGAGACTGGCATAGAGCGGATGCCAGATCCTCTGGCCAAGGCATCTTTAAGTCCCGGAGTCCCTAAGACTCCTCCTCCACCACAAACACTTTCTTCTGACCTTTTGGTGATTAAATCTACAATAGAAGTGATTGGAGAAGGAGACCAAGCTAAAGAGGGCCAAAGTGAATCTATCACTCTGAATGATAACTTATTACAAATATTAAAACCTGAAGAAATTACAATGGATTCTATTTGGTCAGCTATAAAATCGCTGGAAATGGCAACGCTTTAATAAAATTGAGACTGTAATCTCAAAGCTGGATGGAGAGCAACATATAATGGATGAGAAAATAAATAACCTGCAAAGCTGCTATCAAAAATTTACAAAAGTCGAGATACTCTATGATAAAAGGCTTGAGGTTATTGAAAACTCTTTGAAGTATTTAAATTTAAGGGTCTTGAATTTTCCAAGACATGATTTAATTACACCATTAGATATGTTTAAAGAATATCTTAGTGTTGTTTTACAAATGCTTCAAAAATCTATTCCCCCTATTTCAAAAATCTATTATGTTACATCAAAGGGGAGTGATGTAACCTTAGATGGTAAATCACCAGAATCGCAGTTAAATATATCAGAAATTATAGAGGCTACTGCAGAAACTAAAATAACATCCAGGGCGACATTACATGTATCATTTGTTTTCGCATCCGATAGGGATGCTGTATTTCGCATTTACATGAGGAAAAGAATGGAGAAATTTCACGGGGCCCCAATCTGGATATATCCTGACTTATCACGACAGACACAGATGAGGAGAAAGAAATTTCTCGCATTTAAAACCGAGGTAGAAAACTTTGGGGGGAAAATGCTTATAAAATTCCCATGTAAATGCGAGATAACTCGACAAAATCAGAGATATATATTCTATTACACCTCACAACTAAGAGTGTTTTTGGATTCACTAGCCCATGAAGCTTTAGTTTTGGATAATGAGGCAAAGTAGACAGACAGGTGTTTCCTTATTTTTCAATTGTTCATTGAGTTGATTTTCATAGATTTCCTTTATCCGCTTTATGTTCTTCACTATTCTCCTTGTGGATTACTTCATTTATATTTGATATATACAGAATTATTTGTAAATGGAAAAGGACATTAATATGTTAAATTTCTTGATTTCTGTATTGAATTTATTTCAAATGTATACTGAAAAGCATAAATAAAAAAAAGAAAATAAAAAAAGGAAAACGTAAAGCAAAAGTAGTACCCAGAGCTAAAATCCTCTGCACATCATAAGAAACAAATTGCGTCTTTATTCAGTTGTTCTAGCAATGTCAAGAAAAACATATACTGTATTTTATAGCCTAAAAAAAGACAAGACTTAGGACTTAGTATGAAAAAACATTTTTAGGTCCACTCTTTGTCAGGTTCCAAAATGAAAACCACTAATAAGGTTGCCTGAGTCTTAACTTCTAGCTGAGAGTTCTGCAGAAAGGCAGTTAAAGCCACATTATCTGCTGAATTACCTAATATAGAGATATTATTAGTAACAACTCCTCCATCTTTAAAAGCATAAAAACATAAGAAATTGTCATACTGGGTCAAGCCCAGCATCCTGTCTCCATCAGTGGCCAAACCAGGCTACAAGAACCTGGCAAGTACCCAAACATGAAGAACATCCCATGGCCTAACTTCCTTATGCATAAGAAATAAATAATGAATAGAAATAAAAGCTATTATTTATAAGAAATACAAGGTCTATGTTGTCCTCTGTGTCCTTGGTAAACTTTTTATTGCACTACTGATGCCAGTAGTAGCAGAGGCCATTCTCTACGTCAACTTGTTTAATAGCATTTAATGGTCCTCCATGAACTTATCCAAACCTGTTTTAAACCCAGCTACACTAACTGCACTAACCACATCCTCTGGCAACAAATTCCAGAGCTTAATTGTGCATTGAGTGAAAACAAATTTTCTCCAATTAGTTTTAAATGTGCTACTTGCTAACTTCATGGAGTGCACCCTAGTCCTTCTATTATCCGAAAGAGTAAATAACCAATTTACATCTACCCATTCTAGACCTCTCATGATTTTAAAAACCTCTTGATGGACCCTTGGTCTGACCCAGTATGGCATTTTATGTTCTTATATAGCCACTGCCATTAGCAATGGTAACATGGAATAGACTTACGGGCGGATTTTAAAAGCCCTGTTTGCATAAATCCGCCCGGATTAACGCGAGCAGGGCCTTGCGCGCCTATTTTCCATAGGCCGCTGGCGCGCGGAGAACCCCAGGACGCGCGTAGGTCCCGGGGTTTTTGGATGGGGACGTGTCGGGGGTGTGTCGGGGGCGGGGCCGAACGACGCAGCGTTTTGGGGGCGGGAAGCGGCATTTCGGGGGTGGGCCCGGGGGCGTGGTTTCGGGCTGGGGCGTTCCGGGGGCGTGGCCGCGCCCTCCGGAACCGCCCCCGGGTCGGGTCTCGGCGCGCCAGCAGCCCGCTGGCGCGCGTGGATTTACGTCTCCCTTCGGGAGGCGTAAATCCATGGATAAAGGTAGGGGGGGTTTAGATAGGGCCGGGGGGGGTGGGTTAGGTAGAGGAAGGGAGGGGAAGGTGAGGGGAGGGCGAAAGAGAGTTCCCTCCGAGGCCACTCCGATTTCGGAGTGGCCTCGGAGGAACTGGAGGCAGGCTGTGCGGCTCGGCGCGCGCCGGCTGCCCAAAATCGGCAGCCTTGCGCGCGCCGATCCAGGATTTTAGAGGATACGTGCGGCTATGCGCGTATCTTATAAAATCCAGCATACTTTTGTTTGCGCCTGCTGCGCAAACAAAAGTACGCGATCGCGCAGTTTTTAAAAATCTACCCCTTAGTTTTTGGGTACTTGCCAGGTTCTTATGGCCTGGATTGGCCACTGTTGGAAACAGGATGCTGGGCTTGATGGACCCTTGGTCTGACCCAGTATGGCATTTTATGTTCTTTATGTTCTTATGTTCTCTATCATATCCCCTCTCAGCCGTCTCTTCTCCAAGCTGAACAGCCCTAACCTCTTTAGCCTTTCCTCGCAGGACAGCTGTTCCATCCCCTTTATCATTTTGGTCGCCCTTCTCTGTATCTTCTCCAGTGCAACCATATCTTTTTTGAGATGCGGCTGGTGACCAGAACTGTACACGGTACTCAAGGTGAGGTCTCACCATGGAGTGATACAGAAGCATTATAACATTTTCTGTTTTATTCACCATTCCCTTCCTATGATGCCTAGATGTTTTTTCTGGGTGGTAGCTCCTAATATGAAACCTACCATCATGTAACTTCTGCATAGGTTATTTTTCCCTATATGAAACACCTTGCACTTATCCACATTCAATTTCATCTGCCATTTGGATGCTCAATCTTCCAAGATCCTCCTGCAATTTATGACAAATCCGCTTGTGATTTAACTACTCTGAATAATTTTGTATCGTCCACAAATTTGATAACCTCACTCGTTGTATTCCTTTCCAGATCATTTATAAATATATTGAAAAACACCGGTCCAAGTATAGATCCCTGAGGCACTCCACTGTTTACCCTTTTCCACTGAGAAAATTGATCATTTAATCCTACGCTCTGTTTCCTGTCTTTTAACCAGTTGTAATCCACAAAAGGACATCACCTCCTATCCCATGACTTTTTAATTTTTTTAGGAGGCTCTTATGAGGGACTTTGTCAAAAGCCTTCTGAAAATCCAAATACACTATATCTACTGGTTCACCTTTATCCACGTTTATTAACCCCTTCAAAAAAATGGAGCAGATTTGTGAGGCAAGACTTCCCTTGGGTAAATCTATGTTGACTGTGTTCCATTATACCATGTCTTTCTATATGTATAATATTTATATATATATATATATATACTTTCTATATATATAATATTCTACACCCGTCACAATACGGTTTCTGTAAAGAACACAATACCGAAACTCTCCTCATCTCACTCCTTGATCAAATATACATTGGCTTTGATAAAGGACAATCGTTCCTCCTAGCTCTTCTCAACATCTCTGCAGCTTTCGATACTGTAAATCATAATACCCTTCTAAACCGACTATCAGACATAGGAATTACAGGATCAGCTCTTAGATGGTTCGATTCCTTCCTTAGCAATAGAGGCTATAAGGTTAAAATCAATAACAAGGAATCCTCTCACACTAACGCCCCATTCGGAGTCCCGCAGGGCTCCTCCTTATTGCCCACCCTGTTTAACATCTACATACTCCCTCTATGCCACGTACTCTCAAATCTAAAACTCAAATTCTTTATATACGCAGACGATGTCCAAATTTTAATCCCCATATCCAAGTCACTGGACTCAACACTCAAATTATGGAACTCTCACCTGCAAACGATCAACCATCACCTTTCAAGCCTTAACTTGGTGCTCAACACTTCCAAGACAGAACTATTGCTAATTACCCCAGAAGGCACTCCCTTCCATCACCAACTGCAATCTAACATACAAATATCCCACGCTAGAGATCTTGGAGTCATAATTGATAGTCACTTGAACCTAAAGCAATTTATAAAATATACCACAAAGGAGTGCTTCTACAAGCTACAAGTACTTAAAAAACTTAAACCGCTCCTTTTCCATCACGATTTCAGATCTGTCCTCCAAGCCATTCTGTTCTCCAAGATTGACTATTGCAACTCCATCTTGCAAGGTCTCCCGGCTTCTACTATAAAACCCCTCCAGCTGCTCCAAAATGCAGCGGCGAGAATTCTGACGAATACTAATCGGAGAGCGCATATCTTTCCCATTCTAAAAGATCTTCACTGGCTCCCAGTAAACTTCAGGATTCTCCATAAATCACTGACAATTATCCACAAAAATATTCACCATCAGACCCCACTCGATCTTCTACACCCTCTCAAATTGCACTCGACGGCCAGACCCTTAAGGGATGCCTACAAGGGATCCTTACATGTTCCTCCAATCAAAATTGTACACCATTCAAATATAAGAGACAGGACATTCTCTATCACAGGTCCCTCCATCTGGAACGCCATGCCTCCAGACCTCAGGCAGGAAACTTGTCTTCTAACTTTCAAAAAGAAACTAAAGACATGGCTGTTCTACCATGCCTTCCCCACCACTAGCCCAACAGCCTGACCTAGAACTGTTCCATCACTTATGTAAACAAACAATCGCCAATTACGCTCACAAGTCATCATGAGGTCGGCTCCTCGCCTCCTTCTGATACTCTATTGTATATAGTACTTTATCTTCATTCTCCCTTTCTTTTTTTCCTACTCCCAGTTAAGGCTTCCTTGTTATATTGTAACTTTATGCTCCGTTTAATATATCTCTTGTTGATTGGTTGGTTATAGTTACTGCTTAGTTCGATGTAAACCGAGTTGATTTGATTTGTATCAAGAAAGTCGGTATATAAAAGCCTTTAATAAATAAGCAAATAAATAAATAAATAAATAAATATATGCTCTGTGATTTTGATCTTTAGAATAGTTTCCACTATTTTTTCCAGCACTAAAGTCAGGTTCACTGGTCTATAGTTTTCCAGATCACTCCTGGAGCCCTTTTTAAGTATTGGGGTTACATTGGCCATCCTCCAGTCTTCAGGTACAATGGATGATTTTAATGGTGGAAAAGATTCCAAAGGTATTTTTAAATTTTACAATAAAACCTTTTTACCATATCAAGAGACGATATCAAATCCACTTTCAGAAAATTAAGAAATCTAAGATTAAGTCTCCTAGAATAGTTGTCTAGATTTTCAAATTGACAACGTGACCATTCCTTATCTTTAACCATAGACCCTTAACATTGCTGCATTTCCTTATGTTGAGTAATCAAAAGATTAATTTTCTCATCATATATTGTACCTTGAAAGTTTGTTCAAAAGATGCAATTTGTTTTTGGTGAGTTTCAGATTTAGATAAAACAGAATCAGTTTTCCCAGATAGTGAACTGCCATTCCCATAATAGCAAACCACAAAGAATCCATAGTGATCACAGTTGACTTTTTTAAAATTTGAAATAGTAGCCAAAGTCACCGTGGTAGATGTAGTAGCACCACCGGAATCACCTTAAACAGTCTGTCCATACCACGGGAACTTCCCCTCACCAGGAGCAGGGATGATGTACTATCTCCTCAGCCTACTGTACAGATTTAAGCCCAGGAGGAGTCCGAGCATCAGGACACAAAGAGATAGGATCTCCACTAGCAGTGGCACTGAGAGTGCCAAGCTGATCAGCCCTGTTTTTATGTTATTTATTGTATCATTATTTTCTGGATGTCTTGACACCCACCTAGAACTGTGGATTAGCAGGATACACGTCTTTAAAATGCATGACACTGTGCTTCTTTGCATTGAATCCTGCCAAACCTTTGACCATTCGCTACTCCTTCAGGTCTGTCCATTCTATTGCAGATCTTTTTCTTCTAGCTGTAATGGATATGGGGTGTGTGAGTCCTTAGCACTGCGGTATAATTGGCACAGCCTAGAAGGTGAGTCTCTGAGGCCTACACAGGCAGCTGGCGAACACACCCTGTAACAGGACAGTCTGGAGCTTCACCTTTACTAGCTGTCTCCTCCACAGTTTGAGCCCTTGGATTTCAGCTGCCGGCAGGCCTTAGGCAGGTCCCTAGGGCAGAGGTGGTAGTTAGAGTTCAGAGACACACTAGAGACAAAGTAGACAGCAGGTTTTCAGAAGTCAGAGGAGAGGCAAGGTCAGGACAGGCAGTGAGTTAGAATAATTAGGTCCAGGTTAGAGTTCTGGTTCAGGTGGCAGGCAATCATAATCAGGTTCAGGCTAGAGGTCAGGTCCATGTGTCAGGCAATCGTAGTCAGGCCAGGCATGAGGTCAAGATCCAAAGTGGCAATCCAAGGGAGACATGGACACTCAGGAAACACTGGCGATAAGAATGAGGAAAGCAGGCTGGATAGGCTGGGCTGGAAGGTGAGGCAAGGCTGGATGAGGCTGGGCTGGAAGGTGAGACAAGGCAAGATTGGACGAGGCTGGACTGGAAGGCAAGACAAGACAAAGCTGGACTGGAAGACAAGATGAAGCACAAGAATGCTAGAAACACGCACTGCAAGGAATGCAGGAGACCGGTTGCTGAGGTGAAGTAGGGGCGACCCAAGAGGCTTTTTTATAGGGCAGCGAAAGTGATGTCATCTAAGAGTGCCGTGACCTTTTCCCACCATGGCTCCTTTAAATCTGATGATGTCGGGCGTGCGCGTGCCTAGAGGGAAGGCCTGAGGCAGCGGTCCCAGCGGCATCCTTCCACATCTGTAAGGACTGATAGGATCTCACCGGAGAGAAAACTCCCAGTGTTTTGTGGCATCGGGGGTGAGTGCAGTGGCCTGCAGGCCGCCAAACATAACAGTGCCCCCCCCCTTCAAAGCCCCCTCCCCAGTCTTCTGGGCTTGGGTTTCCTAGGAAATCTTTTGTGAACGTCCTGGATTAGTTGGGAGGCCTGAAGATTAGAAGCTGGTTCCCGCACGTTTTCCTCCAAGCCATAGTTTTTCCATAAGAACATAAGAAATTGCCATGCTGGGTCAGACCAAGGGTCCATCGAGCCCAGCATCCTGTTTCCAACAGATGCCAAAACAGGCCACAAGAACCAGGCAATAAGGTACTGCAACTGGTTACAAAACTCTTCGAGAGTCTAAGATTTCCTGGACTTCGAATTGAGTGTCTTCCTCTGCCTCAAAGTCAGTGGTTTGGAGGAGCAGTCTGCTCAGCCAAAAGAGAATGGTATGTTTCAACATTGAGACATGGAATACATCCGTGAACCCTTAAGGACAGTGGTAATCTGAGTTTGTAAGCTATGGAGTCCAGTTGACAATCAACAGGAAAGGGTTCAATGAACTGTGAACTTCATAGAGGGCATCTTGAGTCTCAGGTTTCTGGTACTAAGCCAGACTAAGTCTCCTAGCCGCAGATGAGGTGCCAGATGGCATTTTTTTGTTGGCTTGCTTCTTAGAATGTTCTGCTGCCTTGTTCAGCAGAAGGTGAATTTTAGTCCACAGCTCTTGAAGCTCCTGTCCCATCAGGGTGGCTGCTGGACAGTTGTCTGAGATAGGAATCGGTTTGGGTACTCGAGGGTGGCACCCAAAGACTACAAAAGAGGGAGAAGATCATATGGAATTACTTACATGATTGTTGTGAGCAAACTTGGCCCATGGGAGGAGGGAGGCCCAATTATCTTGATGTAGATTTATGTAAGCCCATAAGAAGGCCTTAAGACTTTGATTCACCCATTTGATTTGTCCATTTCTGTAAGGTTGATCAACAGGTGAAGGTGAAGTTCAACGTGATTCCGAATTTTCAACACAGGCCTTTCCAGTTTCGGGCAGTGAACTGAACTCCTCAGTCTGAGAGAATGTGAAGGGGTAGCTCATGCAGATAAAAGATGTGTTGTACAAAGAGTTTAGCTAGTTCAGGCACAGAGGGGAGTCCAGGAAGGGGAATGAAATGTGCCATCTTAGAGAAGCTATCCACAACCACCCATATGGTGGTATTGCCACTTGAGAGGGGAAGATCACAGACAAAATCTATGGCCACATGTGTTCAGGATTCCATGGGGAATGGCAGTGGATGTAATAACCCCCCCACAATTGTGGTCTGACACTTTTATGCATAGCGCATGTAGGACAGGACCCTTCGTAACGCTGCCTTTATCTGTGGCCACTAGTACTGTTGCAATATTAGTTCCAATGTCTTGGTATTGCCAGGATGACCAGAAAGCTGGGAGTCATGCACCCACTCGAGAACCTTTGATGCAGGTATCGGGGTACTACCATCTTGCCAGGAGGAACTGTAAAAGTGGCTCAGTTTTGGCTGGATCAATAATGTGCTGTGGGGGTTCCAGGGTACCCTCAATATTGAATGACCGGGAGAGAGCATCCGTTCGACAGTTCTTGTCAGCTTGTTGGTATCGTAACTCAAAGTCAAAATGATTAAAGAATAAAGACTAGTGAGCTTGTCTGGGGTTCAGTCTATGGGCCTTGCCAAATGTTCCAGGTTCTTGTGATCCATATGAATGGTTATTTTGTGCTGCACCCCTTCCAACAGATGTCACTATTCTTCCATGGCTAGTATGACTGCTAGCAGTTCATGATCACTGATGGTGTAATTCCTCTCTGCTAGTGAGAATTTCTTAGAGAAATAAAAGCAAGTCACAAGAGTACCCTTAGCGTTATGCTGTAGTAGGACAGTGCTTACCCTGAGGGTAGAGGTATCTATCTCCAGAATTAAAGGTTGAGACGGATCTGGATGATGTAAACAGGTCTCAAAATTGAAGTCCTTCATTAGCTGATCAAAGGCCCGAATGGCATCTGAGGTCCAATTCTTGGTGTTGGTACCCTTCCTGTGAGTGGAACCACCAGAGTGGAATACCCAGGTATAAATTGTCTGTAGTAGTTTGCAAAACCAGAAAACATTGAATCACTTTGAGGCCTACTGCCTGGGCCATTCTGAAATGGTGTTTACTTTCTCAGGATCCATCCGAAGGCCCTGACATGAAACGATATACCCCAAAAAGGGGAGTTCTTCTTGCTCGAAGATATACTTATCTAGCTTAGCATAGAGATGATGCTCAAGGAGCCTTTGCAAGACCTGTTTCACATGGTACTGGTGCTCAGGTAATGACTTTGAGAAGATCAAGATGTCATCTAGGTAAACCACCAGATGGGAATAGAGTAGGTCACAGAACATCTCGTTTACCATGAATTGGAAGATTATGGGAGCGTTGCATAACCTGAAGGGCAATACTAGGAACTCATGTCCATTACGGGTGTTAAAGGCAGTCTTCCACTCCTCGCCTTCATGGATTTGGATCAAATTGTATGTTCCATGGAGATCCAACTTTGTAAATACTTGCACGTCCCGTTGGCGATCAAAGAGCTTGGAGATCAATGGAGGTGGGTGTCAATTTTTTTTTAGTAATAGAGCTGAGACCATGATAATAAATGCAGGGACATAATGACTTATCCTTCTTTCCCACAGAAAAGAATCCAGCTCTTGCAGGTGATGAGGGACAAATAAAGCCTCGGTCCAGATTCTCTTGTATGTATTTAGTAGGGGTGGGAATTTGTTTGCAATGAAATAGGAAATAAAGATGATATTTCCTATTTTATTGCATTGTGAAAATTAAAAAAAAAACAGTAGGAAGAATCACGAAATTTCATGTGGTTTGTCCTATCATTTTTTTGGGGGGGATAAAAAAATGCACCTTAAAAAAAAATCAAACCCGCCACCACCAGCGGAGTCTCCCTCGTGATCCTCCTGTTCCCTGACCCCCATAGGACTCACCAGAAATCTTTAGTAGTCTAGTGGAGGGCCCTGGAGCAACTTCCTGCTCCCAGGCCTGGGGCTGCCATTAGCCAAAATGGTGCCGGCAGCCCTATGCCTCTACCACATGGCAGGGGCTACAGATGCCATTGGGCAGCCCCGTCACATGATAGGGGTAATGGATAGTTTGTGCCTTTTTTCAAAATGGTGTCAGCCAGTCCTTTGCCCTCTGCCTCACTGCAGCCCCCTTCCTTCTTTTTGAAGCCTTATAAGGAGAAGCTGTATCTGTCCCCTTCTACTGTAACTGGTACTGGCCTTCTGGGTTCCATCGAGGTGTCCCTCTTCATGTTCTGAACTTGTCCACAACAGAGTTGAGGCAAAAGGGTGGATCTCCTATCCACTCCTATCTTTTATGCCCTCCCCCAAACCAACTCCAAACTCAACCCCATCTGTACTCCAACACTTCATCTCCCCTGTCCCACAATCCCTTCCTACCCCACTATGTGGTGGTGGTGGTGGGTACTGGATGGCATACTCTATCCTGTTATCCCTTCCTGTGCCAGCATGAGCCCACAGCCTTATTTTTCTGGACACTATCCTGAGCAGGTGTTAAGCTGCCAGTGCGCTCTCTTTTGAGAAGCAGATTTCCTTTTTCTCTGGCCAAATAATGTACCAATTTACTAGTGTAGTTATTTCTACAGCACTGTACAAATATACTTAAAAGACAGTCCAAGCTCCATTAAGCTTACAGTCTTGACAAAATACAGTAAAAAAGCAAATAGATTTCAGGAAATGTATAAAAGTCAGAAGAATAAGATCAGGAAGACCCTGAGAGATTTTAGGCTGGACTTGAGTATGGCCAGAGAGAAGGTTCAGATAGGTTTGTTTCAGAGAGATGGCACAGGAAGGTGGAAAGTGTGGAATCAGGAGCTGGTGGGGGAGGAACAGATAACAGCAGCTTACTTAAGGACTGGAACTCCAGAAGAGGAGGATGATAGTGAGTTAATGAGATGCTGCGGAGTGAGCGCTCTTACCGATGAGCAGAAACTTAACCGTATGCTGACGTGGGGGTGTTTTTCCCTCCTTGTATCCCAGTACATTTTCCTGGGAAATTATGTCTTGTCCTCCACCCTCACCAAATCTTTCTATGTTGAACTTTCAGAAGTGGGCTTGCTCGGCTTAGATGGCCACAGAGGAGCCACACAGGTGCTTGGGCCATACATACAGCTTTGGAATTTTGCAGACCTGAGCTGTGCTTACTACTAGGTTGTTTTGTTAAGAGCAGTGAAACCATGGAATTGTGGGGAATCACAGCCTGTTACATGAGTCATGCAAGGGAAAAAAAAATGTATGTGCAGTTTGTGAGACATGTTGGGAGACAAATTGTCAGAACTGTCATTCTGCTGAGGCCTTACAATGCTTGACTAGCCATGTGGCCAGAATCAGATGATGTGTATCAAATCTTTCTTCCAATATGTAAATAAATGCTTGGGTAATGCTGTCTTCATTCCCCTGGGGCTGATATTTCTTTGTCTGAATCGTAATACAGCAGCTTGATTCTTAAATGCCAATACAATCAGTATCCCAGGAACGTGGCAAATCTGCTGGGACTCATAAAGTTGTTTCTATCTGCAGTGCCCTGCACAATTTTCGAACTCCTTTGCGAGATGGGAAAAAGATTCCTACAGGAATGCATCGATGCATGTTAAGTGTTCTGTTTTTAATAGCTTAGTGGGTCTTTGTTAGAAAACACAATTTCCAGGAATTTCTTTTCCCTGGAGAGCTCTGCTACCAGCGCCAAGTTCTGTAAATTTCAAGTGTCTTTCCAGCTCCACAAATGGGACCATATAACTGCATGCCTAGAAGAGGTGGTGCTGGAACTAAGCACAACAACCCCTGTCCAAGAGTTAGAGCCCAGGGACTAATGGCACTTACTTAATCAACAAAGGTGTCACATTATTCAGTAGTTCCAAAGCAGCAGGAGTTTTGCTTCACCCTTCTTTTCTAAACTACCATTGTATTGTTTTTTGGTCCTCCTAGCTCTGGAACTTTATAGTAGCTAAGGACAACAAAACCTATCTTGTGCTGTGCACTGGAGGGAATTACAAAAGGAGAGTTGGCTCAAGATCTGATGACATGGAATTAGGTCACAATGTCATGAGTCAAATCTCTGTTAGAATGGAACAAAACTATTGCACGATTGATAACATCAGGGTTGTGCAGCTGATTCAGGGCCGGCGCAAGCATATTTGGCACCCTAGATTAAACTTTTGGACATTCACCCCTCCCCCAACTTAACTAATGCTAGCAGTGGCTCCAACACAGCGCTCACTTCTTTGATGGGATTGGCTTTGGTATGGCAGCCCTCTGGACCTCACACTGGCAGGATTTTGCTGCCCCCAAAATCTTGGGGCCTAGTTTGCCCAATGAAAGTGCTGGCCCTGAGCTGATGACAGCGTTCCTCTTTTTGTGCTGATTTGAAAAATGTGGCTTGGTTGGTAACACTTTGAGGATGGGGTTTGTTGATGCAGTTATAGTGTTAGTGTTAAAATGAAAACATTATTTCGGAAGATTTGGCATAGTTTTTAAATGAAAAACAAGAAAAAGATTTTGTGTGACACATACTCCCCTTCTTCCCAGGAAGGGTGTGTGACCTCACACAGGTACTCTGCTCCTGTGTGAGGTCATGGTCCTCACACAGGAGCAGAGTATTGAGATACTGAAGCTTAACACATGAATTCTTTCTCACCCCCAAAAACCTTTTTCCAAAATGTTATTTCACAAACACACAATTGTTCCTTTTAATAGGGAGATCCATATTCAGCACTACTTAGTTGGATACATTTTGACTTATCCGGCTAAGTGGAGGCAGCTGAAAATGTGTCTGGCATCAGCAGCTGCCATAGCCAGATAATTACTAGAGATGTGGTTCGTTTTTCGCCCTATTTAGGAAATTTAACGAAATTTCCTAATTCGTTTCTGTTTCGGAGTATCCGAAACACGACATAAACGCCGTTATTTCGGAGCCCCCGAAACCGGAAACGAAATTTTCCCCGCAATTTGGGGGAAAATTCGTTTTCGGGTTTGCCTGGGGAGAGGGGCAAAAATTATTTTTTTTTTTATTAAAAACCACCCCAAATTTAAATTAATTATAATACACCACCCCCCGATCCCTCCCCAAGACTTACGAAGATCCCTGGTGGTCCAGCGGAGTCCCGGCTTCCATTTGCCATGCCCTCCGTGCCCTAGTTCGTGCCAGTGCAAGCCGCGCGCCAAAATGGTGCCGAATAGCCCGAACGACCATGTCACAGGGGCTTTCGGCGCTATTGGTCAGCCCCTGTCACATGGCCATCGGCGCCATCTTGTGCTCCTATCATGTGACAGGAGCTGACCAATGGCGCCGAAAGCCTCTGTGACATAGTATGGGGGGGTCAGGAGCCTCTGTGACATAGTATGGGGGGGTCAGGAGCCCCCTCCTGACCCCCCCAAGGCTTGCCAATAATCCCTGGGGGTCCAGCAAGGGTCCGAAAGCGATTTCGTTTTCGGCTGCCAGTAACCAAAATGGCGCCGATAGCCTTTGCCCATACTATGTCACAGAGGCTTTCGGCGCATTGGTCAGCTCCTGTCACATGATAGGAGCACAAGATGGCGCCGATGGCCATGTGACAGGGGCTGACCAATAGCGCTGAAAGCCCCTGTGACATGGTCGTTCGGGCTATTCGGCACCATTTTGGCGCGCGGCTTGCACTGGCACGAACTAGGGCACGGAGGGCATGGCAAATGGAAGCCGGGACTCCGCTGGACCACCAGGGATCTTTGTAAGTCTTGGGGAGGGATCGGGATGGGGGGGGGTGTTGTTATATATGTACGAAAATGCTTAAAATTGTTTTTAAATGCTTGGGGTGGTTTTTTTTTTTTCGCTTCGTTACCGATTCGTTTTTCGGTCCGGTTTCGGGTTTCTCGTTTCGTTTTCGGGCAAACGAACCGAAAACGAAACGAGAAGACCCGAATTATACCACGAAGTATTTGAACCGAAAAACGACCCGGTAGAAAAAAACGAAGCACATCTCTAATAATTACTTACGGGCCGATACAGTTAGCCCTCGATTGGACGCGCGTTTTCGACGAGCTAGCGTTACCCCTTATTCATGCATTTGCATGTTGTGGGTGCTATTAGTCATTCCCGCATGATTCAGAAAGGAAAATGTGCAGCCAAGCTGCACATTTTACTTTCAGAAATTAGCGCCTACCCAAAGGTAGGCGCTAATTTCTCTGGGCACTGGGAAAGTGCACAGAAAAGCAGTAAAAACTGCTTTTCTGTACACCCTCCGATTTAATATCATGGCGATATTAAGCTGGAGGTCCCAAAAGTTACAAAAAGTTAAAAAAAAAAATTTGAAGTCGGCCCGCGGCTTGAAAACCGGACGCTCAATTTTGCCGGCGTCCGGTTTCCGAGCCCGTGGCTGTCAGTGGGTTTGAGAACCGATACCGGCAAAATTGAGCGTCAGCTGTCAAACCCACTGACAGCCGCCGTTCCTGTCCAAAAAGAGGTGCTAGGGGCGCACTAGTGTCCCTAGCGCCTCTTTTTACCTGTTTTTACCACCAGACCTAATTTGAATACAGAATCGCGCGCACAGGAGAGTGGCCTGTGCGCGCGCTGGGAAAGCGGGCGTTTGCCTGCTCTCCCGCGGACTTTACTATATTGGCCCGACTGTCAGCTAAATAGTTAGCCAGTTACGTGGCGGGCGAGGTGAAGGTGTATCTAGGAGGAGTTGAGTTAGCCAGAGAAGTTATCCAGCTACCTCTGACATTCAGCCGGATAACATATATGGGTAAGTTTGGTCATTTAATTTTAGGATAGCTGGGTCTATTCAGGGCTGCTGAATATACAGGCTAAGTTAGCCGGATAGGTTTATTGGGCTAACTAGCCGACCTCATAATGTTTGCACATCACATCTAGAAACACATGATGTACAAATATTATACTGAATGGGTGAACTTATTTGCATAGTAAACCCAAGCTTCATTTGTTTTTAACAAAAGAGGAGGTATTTGGGGAGGGGGCGGGACCAGCACCCAGGGCTATAATTTTGTTTAAAACTTTTGTTCAATGCTTTGGCCACCTCATGGGGTAGTGGTGGTGGTGGTAGGGCAGGATAGTGGGATAGGGAGTCTCAGCAATACTGCGGGGGTAAGGAGGTTATTTGGGTTTCTAAAACCCTTTTAATGACTGTCCCAGGGGCACGGGGATGTGCATTAGCATCCCCCTACTCCCAGTGAAAGTTAGCTACAGCTCCTGAGTTGTAGCTAACTTTTCAGAAAATAATGTGGCTTGTGATTTTTCAGGTAAAATGCATTATGTTGTTTATATGAAATGACCTAGTAATGGAAAGGTCAATATTCAGTAGGCCATTTAGAGAACAGGTTATGGTTATATATAAAGTTATTCGGCTACAAGCTAGATAAGTTTACATATAGCTGGTTAAGTGGCGATTCACTGAAAAAAACCAAACATGATTGCAGTCCTAAAGGCCCAAACCAGACCCCCTCCTCTCTTCCATGACAGCTTCTAACAGCCTGGAACCCCCTCACAGAGCAGTAGTGTCTTCATTTAAAAAAAATATTGGGGCTGGAGGTCGGCGATCACATCCCCTCCCCCAATCCCCGCTCCCAGTTGCCGGCTTTTTAAAAAAATATTTTTTCTCCAGGGCCTTTCCTCACAATCCCACACCCCCAACCCTGTCCCTCCCACCCCACCTCATATTTTAAAATGGATTTTTAATGTAGCCCGGATCTTAGCATCATCTTACCGTGATCCGGACCCAGTGCGACTTCTTCTGACATTGCTAGGCTATAATACCTATATATATATATGTGTGTATATATGTATATATATATATAATATTTCAAACATGGGGGATCATTTTCAAAGCTGTACTTTTTTTAGTTCAGAGTCACAGGTATGTTTATCCATGGGCTTTGCAACAATTCTCAAAGGGACTTTCCCTTTTAACTGTGTGTGTTAGGCATTTTTAGGCTGGGCAATTTTCAACAAAGCAGTATTTACCTGCTTAAATGTTTTTTCTATATTGTCTTCATTATGTCCAATTATATGTTTTTATGGGATTGAGAAGGGTGGTAGTCATCATGACTGTTGAGTATTTATCAAAATCTCAGAGAAGGGGGTAGCCTATGCGTCTGAAAGGTAATAATGGTATGGGGTGGGAGTGGGGGGTTGAGGATGCAAGGTTAAAGGTTTGCCTAGGGTGTGTAGTAACTTTTGCACTGTCCCTGGGTGGATGAGAGAGACAGCTCAGCCATACAGAGGGAGAAGATTCAGAGACCAGGCTATTCAGACTAGCAAAGGAAAGCGAAACATCTTAAACAGAGAGGGAGAAAGAGTAACATAATAACAGTAGATTTATTACAGCAGATAAAAACCAATTGGTCCATCTAGTCTGCCCCTTGGCTTTCTCGCTGGTTTTCTACCATGTTGGGCAGACAAGCATATAAATTCCTGCACTTTATCTAACACCTAGGCCCTCCTCAATGTCTTGCTAGCAAGCCTTGTAATAATCCAAAGATGTGAGGGTCAACTCAGACAAGCTCTGAAAGACAAAGGCAGCTCACAAGCTCTGAAAGACAAAGGCAGCTCCAATGTAATGTTAGAATTCAAAATTCTCAGGCAATGAGTGAGTACATTTTAAGTAGCAAGAGACCATTACAAGTTTACTTTGTACATGTGTGGTAAGGACATAAAGGGCCGGTATCTCTTGGTCAGCTCCCCCAGTGAGCTCTGCCATTCCAAGACACAAGGTCAGTATTCTGCAGGCTCCCTTCCTGACAGAATATCAGCCATACTCACACATGGGCCGATACTGTTAACCCGCCATTGGACGCGCGTTTTCGACACGCTAGCGTTACCCCTTATTCAGTAAGGGGCCGAAAACACGCATCCAATCCCCAAACCTAATAGCGCCCGCAACATGCACATGCATGTTGATGGCCCTATTAGGTATTCCTGCGCGATTCAGAAAACAAAATGTGCAGCCAAGCCGCACGTTTTGCTTTCAGAAATTAGCGCCTACCCAAAGTACACAGAAAAGCAGTAAAAACTGCTTTTCTGTGCATCCTCCGACTTAATATCATGGCAATATTAAGTCAGAGGTCCCAAAAGTTTCCAAAAGTAAAAAAATAAAAATAAAAATTTGAAGTCGGCCCGCAGCTGTCGGGTCGAAAACCGGATGGTCAATTTTGCTGGCGTCTGGTTTCCGAGCCCGTGGCTTTCAGCGGGCTCAAGAACCAACACCGGCAAAATTGACCGTCGGCTGTCAAACCCACTGACAGCCGCCGCTCCGGTCCAAAAGGAGGCACTAGGGACGCGCTAGTGTCCCTAGCGCCTCCTTTTGCCTGTTTTTACCGCTGGGCCTCATTTGAATAGAGAATCATGCGCACAGGAGAGTGGCCTGTGCATGCATCAGGAGAGCGGGCATTCGCCCGCTCTCCCACGGACTTTACTGTATCGGCCCGACACTGAGTTAGCACAACTGCAGATGCCAACATAAGCAGTGCTTTATTATCAATGCTACATTATACTCCAGATAGTAGTGCAGAATACACAGATATAGCAAAGACAATAATTGAAATGATAATTTCTTATGATTAGGGCAGCTGAGTTGCTTCTGTCAGTGAGGATTCTCTCTCACTGTCTGGCCCTCTGCCATCTCCCTCCCCTGCCTCTGTTAGTTATACCCTTTTTGTCTGTGCATCAGAAGGCATGTTTTGAGAAATGTATGTGGTTGCTCAAAACACAGTCCAGGGTGAGAACTCCCTCCCCACAGGGCTTACATATTTGGTATTTCCTTTTTCTGTTCTCACAGTTGTTGTACAGTCACATGATGTGAGGTCAGTGTGAGTCCAAGAAGGTCTACCTTCTAAATACATCCTTAGCAAACTAGTAAGACTTAGGCCAATTAGGCCATTCTACCTCCTGGACTCAGAGAACTCATGTTGACACAAACTGGTTGAAAAGTTTCCTAATCTATGGTTGTATTGGTATCAATACTATTTAAAGTAAAGTGAATAACTTGTTTAGTACATAAACACATTAAACACTGGCCTCCTAAGCACTAGCAAACACAGAAGACCAGGGATATTATATTTGTAAGAAAAGCTAATTCTATTAGTTCATTGATCCCTCTATGCAGCTGATCAGATAACCCCAAACAGGAATAACTAACCCCCATTTAAGTAAGTTTTATGTTACCTGAAGTTTAGCTGCTCCATAAATCTTGCCAAATTGAAGCCTTTAGCAGAGTGTGCCTCCATGCTGCCAGGACCCTCTGTGGTGGTCCTCAGCATTTCCTGTGTATGTTGTGATCGTCCTAGTTTGTTCTCTTTGCAGGTAGTTGGTTCAGCTGACTTTCAGAGGATGTCCGACTCATCAGAGTTCATGGTCATTCTCTCATTGGCTCCATTCAGTGTAAGACACTTTGCTGATCATACCCTGCTTAGTAAAATTTCACAGTATGTTCCTGTTTATTCTGGCATCCACAGTTATGCTGACTCAGTGTGTGTGAGTGTGGCATGATATGTTTTTTGTAGTGGATCCTGTCAAGAAGAGAGCCTGAAGGATACCAGCCTTGTGTCTTGGAGTAGCTGATTTCGCTGGGTCAGTTGCCTGGAGGATACTTGCCCCTTGTGTCCTTTCCACACCTGCATAGAGAGAGAACCAGTTACAGACAGGCAGTGAGGGAGATACAACTTAAGCAGTGAAGAAGCTGATCATTTTGATCATGAGCCTCCTAGTAAAACAGTATCAAGGTGGTGATTGCGGTAGTTGAGATAATATCATTTGGAGGAATGAGAGCAGCAGGGAGCAGTCAGCTGAACATAGATGAGTATCCTCTTCTCAGCCTCTAGTATTAATAGACTGTGGATGTGCAAAGGAAGCAGTTTGACCAGGTCACTGAATTAGTCCAATATACAAAAACCAATTATAGAAAAATGAACAGGACTGTGACAAACCTAAATAGGCCACTGCCCATCATAGGGCTACAGAATAACCCAACATATGCTTCCCTAAAAGGCAAGTTAAAGAAAAACCAAAACAATGACTGCTGAAGACCACCCCAGCACTTTATAGAAGGCTACTTGTGTACATCACAAAAGATACTTTTTAGATAAATCAGTCACCAATTCATTGGTGATTTATAACATACAAGCTATTGATGGCATCTGTTATCACATAAGCGTGTCATTATTTGCATATGACTGCCCAAAATGCTTTCCTCCTTGTCTCACTCTATTTGTTTTGTGGTCCTTGCTCCAAAGTGATTGTGATGACTTATATTATAAACACAGCAGCATTCATCCCAGGGTCTTATTTCACTCGTTACAGACTGAACAAGACTATGGCTGCTGCATCATGAGATATCGAGGTCAAGAGTTGATGTGGATGGTGTACTGCATCATCTTGTGGGTTTTCACATCATAAGATCGATGACATCCATCATTCTGCAGATAATAAGCAGGTGAATACAAACCTCTCACTTTGTCAGTATAAACCTCTCTGTGACTATTCCTGAAACAAGTCGGAATAAGGCTGGTGATCAGTTGTATGTGCTTTGTAGTTAAAGTGCCTTGAATACAGGTGCTGATTTATTTTTAATCTACATGTCTCTTGGGAATGAATGAATCATATTGCTTGTTAGCATTGAGTATGAAGTCTGCCTGGAATGGAGCTCTGCTGTCTGACTGGAGGGAATGATTCCCACTTGATTCCTACCTTGGCCAGCACCATCCTAGGTCAAGTAAATACCAGTCCATCATTCTCCAGCAGTGGCTGCTGCCCTTGCCTCTTCAGTAACTGTGCAAGAGAGAGTCAGTTATCACAAGTATGCCCAGTGTGCCATCATATCTACAATAGAACTTTTCTCTGCATTATAGGCAGGCTCATTTGAGAATCCTTGTATTTTTCCAAGTACACAGAGAGGGTAATTTTCCTAGCTATTTTCACGGGTACAAACAATGCTTTACCCACAGAAATGGCTTATTATAAAATTATCTGCCTGGTATGTGGGTTAATTTATGTGTGCATGTCCTATATGTATGTGTTAGTTTACCTGGACTGAGCAGTATCGTGTTTAGGATTGTAATTGCCTCTTTGTGCTGCTGACACCCCTCATCTTCTGTTTAGGGTTGGAGCAACATCTTGGTGCAGATTATCTCCACTGTACCACACTGCACTGCACTGCACTCTACAGCATTCCCGTACACAAAACTGCACTGCACAGTACCACCCCACAGTTCTACAGGATTTTGGAAGGTGTTTGAAATACAAACAAATTTACTATACTAAAGAGCTTTTCTTATTTTGTGTCTATGGGGCTAAAGACTGTAAAATACAGGACACTTTATTATAAAGACAAAGCAAGTCAGTATTTTATCATGTACACTCACCTGGACAAGTTACTCCTCTCTATGCAGCTTGCACATAGCCAACTCACGCATGCACACACAGTCGCCACACAATGGAGGATTTAGGCTTTCTCTGCCCCTAGACACTGTTGCTGCTGTCATTCCCTCCCTCCCCCCCCCCCCCAACCCCGAGTGGTCAGACAACAGGGAGCAGAAGGTCTGCGGCACAGCCCCCTGTGGCAGCCCTGGGATGTATTCTGGGGCAAAAATTAGAAAATTCTTACGCACACTGAAAAGATATCCATCTTTAGATTATATCATAAAAATAGTTCTTCAACCTTGCTTGTCCCTGTATAATTTATTTTGTTTTTAATTGCTCCTCTCAGGTCTCCCCATGAACCATCTCTCTCCACGTCAATCTATCCAAAATCCAGCTGCGTGACTTATCTTTTGCCAAAGTTGCTACACTCATATAACCCCTCTTCTCAAGTCACTATATTGGTCCCCTGTCTGTTTTTGTATACAGTTCAAGCTCCTCTTACTCACCTACAAAAGCCTTCACGCTGCAGCTCCTCTCTTATCTCTTCCTGTATACTCTTCCTCATGCACTCCGCTCATCAGGCAAGTCACTCCTATCTGTGCCCTTCTCCTCTAATCACCAATTCCCGACTCTGTGCTTTCCACCTGCCTGCACCATATGCCTGGAATAGACTTCTTCAGTTGGTACGTCATGCTCCCTTTCTTGCCTTATTTAAATCCAGTCTAGAAATACCACCTTTTTGAGGCAGCTTTTAAATCTTAATCCCTGATTATTCTCCCTCCAGCTTTATTAATTTGTAACCATTGTCTTAATAAAAGATATTCCCAAAGACTCTTTGCCCTATGTGTTTGTCTTCTTTAAATTGTAAGCTCTCCTGGGAAGGGACTGTTTCTTATATGTTTTTGTACCATGCTGTGTACATTGAGTAGCGCTACAGAAGTGATAAGTAGTAGTAGAAGGAAGAGGTGCAGGAATGGCTTAAGGAGAAGATAAAATGACGGGGGATGGGAGGAAGAGAGGATTGGGGGTGGGGAAGATGGTGTATGGGGAAGATAAGACGGGTAAGCTCAAGAATCTGGGATGGGGGAAGAGGAGGGTATGAGAGGGAGGTTCTGGGAGTGAGGAAGGATAAACTGGGATTGGGTGTTATAGGAGGGTGGTAGATCCAGAATCTAGGGAGAAGAAGGGGGAGGTGGGTTCCCAGATCTGGGGATTAGAATCTGAGATCAAGAGAGGGAGAATACAAATTGTGGTGATGGGCAGGGGGTGAAGGAGGGAAAATGTCCCTGCTGACTGCTTCCCCTTGCATCCTCCTCATCTCTTCGCTAATCTCTCACCCAATCTGATGAACACATACACACACCCAGCACTGATCTCATCTTTCTCACGCATGCAAATACTGTAACTTCCCGTCCCCCTCCTCACCCACAAGCATTCTCTCTCAGCCCCTCCTAACCTCCCCAAAATGATATCTCTCTGCTTTACCTGTTCCAGGCTCACCCCTCCCCTCCTTTCCCTGAGTGGCAAGAGGGAAGGGACTGAATCAGATAGTAGAGATGCTCTTCTTTGCCGGGCTCACACCCTCCCCTTTTCTTTCCTGCATACTACCTGGGAGGGGAGGGGCTGGATCAGGAAGTGGAAGGCTGCTTTCTGCTGAGTGAGATTCAGCTCAGCTGGATGGCGGCAAATCTTCAAACGGGCCTGTGGTCCCCCCAGATTTTTTGTTGTCCTAGGCCCAGGTGTAGTGTGCCTATTGGCAAATCCAGACCTGCGCACACCCTCACCCCACGGCCATGTGGGGTGACGGTGTGCGCAGTTGCACATGTGCGCAGTGCTACACATGTGCACCCCACATGTGGGGTGCACATGTGCGCAGTTGCTACAAGGTTGTCCTGCACACACGTGCACACTGCACAGTCGCTGCACGGCTATCGTTGCTACATGCTCTGCTTTGACTCAGTCGCTTGCCCAGGCTTCTTATGACTTGCCACTGGAGGGTGTTGTGGTCACAGTAAACGGGAAGCCATTGCTCTCTATAAAACAAGAGAATTAGCAGGATTTGGAGTGCAGCCTGGTTTTGATCTTGTACAGAATGCAGATTCCTCCTCATGTTGCCATGCAGAAGGGAGCGGGATGTATTTACAGACTGTGGCTCCTCGGGCTCTGCTGGAAAGCTGCCGCTGCTGATAGCTGAAGAACAGCTGAACTGTTGGGAGCACATTCTCTCATTCCAGAAATCAAAACACGGAGCTCGCTGAGGCAGTGAAAGGGATGCCTGCAGCCCCCTCAGACTTGCCAACACGGGAGAACCTGAGACAGAGTTTGGGGGAGCAGGGTTCATCAAAGTAGGAAGGAGAAAGTGGAAAAATGGTCAGTTTCTAGATAAGTAAGAGACTCTTAAGATGGAATGCTGGTACCTGAGAGCCCTCTGGCCTGAAATTGGAAGGGGAATTTTATTCCATGTTTTGTGAAAAAATTAATGCTGTAGGGGATGCACCTCTTTAATCTTTTTGTTTTCTTCAAAAACATGAGATAAGACCAGAGGATCACTGAAGGAGAGGAATGGACTATACAGGCAAGCAGGAGCTGGTTACAGGCCTTTTAGTCCTTATCTGCCATCCGGCTCTTTTTCCATGAGGTGGGAGTACACAGCTGCAGGAGTGTGGAGGAGCCTGCGGTCAGGTGAAGGGAAATGCCATCATGGGGTAGAGCGTTTATCAATGTCACAAGCCGGCTATGGGTGTTGAGCAACCTTTCCTCGCCCCCATGTTTAAAGGACCCCGCATTCACCCAACCTGTCTCCAAACCTCTACCTTTATACGCTGGTACACAGGGAACACAGCCTCCTGCTTATGGAACGTGTGGCTTGTAGCTTGTGCCTCAGGTGGAGGCACTGTGGCTTCTGTTGAAAAGAAAGAGAAACGAAAGTGTAGCATGACAGTCCTGGGATGCTTTTAGTGAACAGTACATTGGGATCTTGTTGTTACCAGCAACAGTAATGGGGCGTTATCAGACAGCCAAGGCTGTCCACTGTTTATCTGAACCGGTTAAATATGCACAACAGGAGAAATGCGTCCGATCTGGTGAGCAGAGGGGACAGCTGGGGAAATAGCCCCTGTCTGAAAACTGCCTGGCTAGAAGTACACAAGGGCTTCTTCAGCACATGCACTTTTAGCTGGTTCCCAGGGATGTGTTTAGATCTGGGGAGGAAAACCCATGGCTTCCTAATACTATAACCTCCCTCCCCTGCCGACACAAATAGCAGGTGCAAAGTCCAGAGGCCACTTTCAGCGTGCGCGCTTTACACTAACCACATTTCAAAGGGAAATACTGGGAGAATTGTATTGATTTACTTATTTCTTCATTCTTATAGACTGCTCACTCAGAAATATCTCTGGGCGGTGCGGTGTGCAACAAGTAAATCTCCATAGTTTGTTTTTGAAAGCTGCGAATAGTTGCAGTGAACCATTCATAGATTTTACAGCTATGTGAGCAATTTGAAAACTGCCTTAAAGCTTAGCAAAATGGATTACTGCTGGGCTATTTGCTATGGACGACCATGAAAAAGCTGTGTGCAGTGGTGCACCGGGTGTGGGGGCCAAGAACGCCAGGCGCTGGACTTAAGTGGGGGGGGGGGGGGGAGCACAGTAGGAGGCAGGAGTCCTTCCTACCAGCACGGGAGTAGGGGTTACAAATTGTCTGGATTTAAATCCTCCAACCAGTACCGCGCTGCAGCCTGCTGCTTCCTGATCCTCCTGTGCCACCAGTGACCAGCTCAGCCAGCCAATAGCTTTCTGCCGCCGCAGCACCCGGTCAGCCAGTAGGCTAGTTATTGGTGTGACCGCAGGTCAGCCTCATTGGTGTCTGTGGCCTGTCCTTTCAATCTGGCTCTGGGCTGGTGCTCTTTTGCTGCAGCCCTCAGACTCTCAGTCCACCCAGATGGCCTTCCCTAACCGAGGCCCCGTGACAGTGGAGTCACTCTGCCTCCTAATCCAGAGGGGCCCCCAGCACAGCCAAACACTGCCCAACAGCACGAAGACTAAAGGTGCTGACCCAGACCCGTGCTCCCCTCCCCCCCCCCCCCCCAAATCAGGTGTTCATCCACTTAAGACGGGAAGCTGGAAGGGTCGGGAAGGAGTTAAGGGAAGGAACCCTTCAAGGAACACTCCTTGCTTCTGCTGCCACTGCCTGTTACTGCCACAGAAAGATATCTGATTTCGGAGGAACAGGGGACGCACTGCACTCTCAAAAAGGTAATGCTCATTCCATGCCCTCTCCTCTCCGATGCAACAGGAATGGAAGAGGAGCAAAGGCAGCAGGAGCCATCTGAGTTCAGCGGTGGGGGGGGGGGGGGGTGTCGGGGACTTGAGCCTGAGGTTCAACTTTGGGGGTAAAGCGGGGAAGGGGGATCATTGAGGAGGAGGGTGCTGGGCTTGGACCTGGTGAAATATAAAGTAAAATAGTAACGATGTCAGAAAAAGACCAAATGGCCCATCTACTCTGCCCAGCAAGTTTCATATGGTAGAAACTGCTGCTATGTGCAGGTTACACGCAAACCTTATGTAAGGATAGTATTAATTGCAATCAAATCTAAGCAACTGCCAAACCCATAACAAAACTACTGCTGGCATCGATTATAAGGGTGAGCAGCCTTCTTGATAATTCAGACAATGCTACTTGAACGTGCTTTGCTTTTGGACTTGGCTGTAGAAGCAGTCCTGTGCTTTTTCCCTAATGTCTGCATATCAGTACCCCAGACCATAAAAGGGATGGACCAGTGTTGGCTGTCGTCTGAATCCAATTCCTCTTTTATCCCCGCCGTTAAAGCAGAGAGCGATGTTGCAATTGCATCAAAATCATGAAAGCTAATTAGTTAAGGTTAATAACTGCCGCTCCATGCAAGTTACCCCTCCTGCATACTATTCTTTATTTCCATCCTCTAACCCAGCACTTCTCAACCGGTGTGCCGCTCACACCAGTGTGTCGCCAAACACCGGCAGGTGTGTCGCATATCCCGGTGTCCCACTACCCCGTTGTACTTTCCTTCTCCCTTTTTCCAGCCCCCGCGGGCCAATTGGAAGCCTCGTTTCTTCCTACCCCCACTGCCCAATGGGAAGCCTCCTTCATTCTGCCTGCCCCCGCGCAGGCCAATCGGAAGCCTCCTCCCTTCTACCTGCCAGTAGGAGTAGGAAGAAGGGAGGAAGCCTTTGATTGGCTGGTGAGACAGGCATCGCATAGCCCGGGGGTGGGGTGGGAGGAATGGCAGTGTCGAACCCCGACGAAGCAAGGCCGCCATGGGAGCTCATCCCTGTGGCGACAAAAAAAGAAGGTCCACCGGAGTAAAGCCGTGGCGGAACTGGAGCCCATCCCTGCAGTGAAGGAAGAAGAAGTTTTAGGTGAGAGTTTGTGTGTGTGGATGTGAATGAGTACCTGGGTGAGAGCTGAAGTGTCTGTGTAAATGAGTGCCTGGGTAAGAACATAAGAACATGCCATACTGGGTCAGACCAAGGGTCCATCAAGCCCAGCATCCTGTTTCCAACAGTGGCCAATCCAGGCCATAAGAACCTGGCAAGTACCCAAAAACTAAGTCTATTCCATGCTACTGTTGCTAGTAATAGCAGTGGCTATTTTCTAAGTCAACTTAATTAATAGCAGGTAATGGACTTCTCCTTGAAGAACTTATCCAATCCTTTTTTAAACCAGCTACACTAACTGCACTAACCACATCCCCTGCAACAAATTCTAGAGTTTAATTCTGCGTTGAGTGAAAAAGAACTTTCTCTGATTAGTTTTAAATGTGCCACATGCTAACTTCATGGAGTGCCCCCTAGTCTTTCTACTATCCGAAAGGGTAAATAACCGATTCACATCTACCCGTTCTAGACCTCTCATGATTTTAAACACCTCTATCATATCCCCCCTCAGCTGTCTCTTCTCCAAGCTGAAAAGTTCTAATCTCTTTAGTCTTTCCTCATAGGGGAGCTGTTCCATTCCCTTTATCATTTGGGTAGCCCTTCTCTGTACCTTCTCCATCGCAACTATATCTTTTTTAAGACATGACGACCAGAATTGTACACAGTAATCAAGGTGCGGTCTCACCATGGAGCGATACAGAGGCATTATGACATTTTCCGTTTTATTCACCATTCCATTTCTAATAATTCCCAACATTCTGTTTGCTTTTTTGACTGCCGCAGCACACTGAACCGATGACTTCAATGTGTTATCCACTATGATGCCTAGATCTCTTTCTTGGGTGGTAGCTCCTAATTTGGAAGCTAACATTGTGTAACTATATCATGGGTTATTTTTCCCTATATGCATCACCTTGCACTTATCCACATTAAATTTCATATGCCATTTCGATGCCCAATTTTCCAGCCTCAGAAGGTCTTCCTGCAATTTATCACAATCTGCTTGTGATTTAACTACTCTGAACAATTTTGTATCGTCTGCAAATTTGATTACCTCACTTGTCGTATTTCTTTCCAGATCATTTATAAATATATTGAACAGTACGGGTCCCAATACAGATTCCTGAGGCACTCCACTGCCCACTCCCTTCTACTGAGAAAATTGTCCATTTAATCCTATTCTGTTTCCTGTCTTTTAGCCAGTTTGTAATCCACAAAAGGAAATCGCCACCTATCCCATGATTTTTGACTTTTCCTAGAAGCTTGTGTCTGTGTGAAAGCTTGTGTCTGAGGGTGTGAATGGGTGCCTAAGTGAGAGCTTGTGTCTATGGGTGTGAATGGGTGAGAGCTTATGTGAATGGGTGCCAGGGTGAAGGCTGGTATGAATGGGTACTTGGGTGAGAGCTTGTGTGTGAGTGGGTGTGAATGGAAGCCTGGGTGAGAGCTGGTATGAATGGGTGCTTGGGTGAGAGCTTGTGTGTGTGGGTGTGAATGGAAGCCTGGGTGAGAGCTCGTGGGTGTGATTTGGTGTCTGGGTGAGAGCTGGTGTGAGAGAGTGCGAGAGCATTTGTGTGTGATTGAGAGCTTGTATATAAGAGAGCATGAGTATGATTGAGAGAGAGACTGGTCAGGAAGATGACTGGTGTGAGAGAGAGACAGAGACTGGTCATGGGGTCTAATTGGGGGGGGGGGGGGAGTGACTGGTTGTGGGCGCTAAGGAAGAGGACTGTGAGGACAGAGCTTCAGCAGCCCTTGCTGCTTCTGGTGAGTGCTATTGGCCTGGAAAGGAAAGGAGTAGGAGAGTTGCTGGAGGGGGTTAGTAAAGGTGTCTTTCTAAATGGTTTTTTTTTTTGATTGACTGCCATTTTAATTATTGGGTATTACGCGATGTCTGCTGTTTTGAAATATTTTATTGATATTTGGACATGTTTTAATCATTTTTATGAGTTTTTAATTGTTGGATATTATTCTGTTCAGCAGCTGTTTTGTAACATTTTTAGTATAGCTTTACAATTATTTCTGTGTGGGGCTCTATAGCAGCTTGGCTTATTCTGTTTTCCCAATAGGAAATGTATTAGTGTTTAGGGCCTGGTTTAACACTTGTATTTCTTAGATACGGTTGTTACTGTTGAGTGCGTGCCATAATACAGGTGTAACTTTGTGCGGGTTAGTTTGTGTGCATTATTGCAAATCCTGAGAGTCTGTTAGGTGCTATATTTCTCTTTCCATTTCTCCAGGTTTGCACTGCATGCAAAGTGGCTTTTTTGATTTTCCATTCCAGTTTCTGTCTCCATATTTATAATTTGTGGTTTTTCTGTACTTGGTGAAGGTCAGTTCTGGGTGTGTGACCGAGGTGAGGTATTTTATTAGCATGTAGGCATTTGTATCAATCTTATTTGTTGTGTTTTCTCAATAGGACATGCATTAGTGGTAAATTACTGTCTTTTCATAAGGAAGGCTATTGTGCCTGGTATGATGACATTTTACTGAGATGTCATCAGAACTAGAATATCTTTTTTGTATGGCGAGTTGTACAGGGTAATGCCCTAGATCTGCTCTGCACTCATTGCTGGGGGTGGAGGGGATTCCTGTGGATGCAGAGTGCATGTTTACATTTAGCCCCGTGATGGTCACATGTTCAGTGTGTCACGCATGTGAGAACCATCTGTTAGGTGTGTTCCGGCCAAAAAAAGGTTGAGAACCATTGCTCTAACCTGTAGGGATCCACGGTGTTTATCCCATGCCTTTTTAATTAGTTTACTGTTTTTGTCCTCACCACCTCTTCCGGAAGGGCATTCTAGGCATCCACCACCCTCTCCGTGAATAAGTAGTTCCTGATGCTGGACGTGAGTCGTCCCCCCTGAAGTTTCATATCGTGACCCCTAGTTCCACTGTTTCCTTTCCAATGGAAAAAGTTTGAAGTTTGTGCATCATTAAAACCTTTCAGGTATCTGAACTCTGTATCATATCTCCTCTGAACGTTCTCTCATCCAGGGTATACATATTTAGATTCTTCAGCCTCTCCCCACCATTTTGGTCACCTTTCTCTGGACCGCCTCCTTCCTATCTCTATCCCTTTTGAGATACGATCTCCAGAACTAAACACAGTACTCCAGATGAGGCCTCAACAAGGAACAGAACAAGGGCAATTTCACCTCTTTTTTCTTACTGGTTATTCCTCTCACTATGCAGCCCAGCATTCTTCTGGCTTTAGCTATCGAATTGTCACATTGCTTCACCATCTTCAGATCACCAGACACTGTCACCCCAAGGTCCCTCTCCCAGTCCGTGCGCATTAGTCTTTCACCCACATCGCATACAGCTCTTTTGGATTACTGCACCCCAGATGTATGACTCTGCACTTCTTGGCATTCAATCCCAGCTGTCAAGTTTTTGACCACTCTTTAAGCCTTCTTGAATCACTTTTTATTCTCTCTTCTCCTTCACGTGTGTCCACTCTGTTGCAGATTTTAGTATCATCCACAAAAAGACAAATGATACCTTCTATCCCTTTCACAATGTGGCTCACAAATATATTGAACAAAAATTGTCCCAAAACTGATCCCTGTGGCACTCCACTTACCAAAGAGAACTGGGAGAATGCTTGCCTTGGCCATGGGGGCATTGGGGAGAACTTGGAGGGTGCTAAGCTTTAACTTGGAAAGGGGACAAGTGCTGGGTGTTGCGGTCCCGGGCCGTGCCCCGGTCCCTCCACCTACCTCGGGGACGGCCTGGGCCGTTTCGAGGCCTCTTCGGGCCTGCAGGACTTCCAGCACGTCTCTCGCTCCTCAGGAGAGACGCTGACGATCCGCCGCGGCTAGCCCCACCCCCTAGATGCGCGCGCACGAGGAGGAGTCCCTCTTAAAGGGGCCAGCGCGGGAAAACTTTAGCCATGCCTTGGATGACGTCAGACGCCATCAGGATATTTAAACCCTGCATCTGGACTCCTTCTGTGCCTTGCAACGAGGTTCACTCAGCCCCTGAGTCTCTGGTTGCAGCGTTGATCTTGGATCGTCTCGTCTGTCTTCTGGCTTCTGACCCGGCTTCGTCTCCCGACTCGTCTTCAGCTTCCGCTCCTGGTTTTGGTATTGACTTCTGACTTCTGGCTTCCGACCCAGCTCCGTCCTACGACTGTCTTCAGCTTCCATCCCTGGCTTTGGTTTTGGATCTCTGACTTCTGGCTTCTGACCCGGCTTTGCTCCTGGACTCCGACTTTGGCTCCTTCCACCACCTCAGGTATCCGGTACTCACTGGCCCAGAGGATTCTCCTAAGTCCCAGCGGCTCAGGCTCTCACGGGCTCCTCCCGGGGGAGCCGCAGGCTTCCGAGGGTAAAGAACTCTTCCAGCCTCCTGGGCCCAATCATCCTCTTCGTCCACCTCTCTGGACCCTGGCTGGATCCTTGGTTGCAAGCCGAGCCGCACATTTTACTTTCAGAAATTAGCGCCTACCCAAAAGGTAGGCGCTAATTTCTTTGGGCACCGGGAAAGTACACAAAAAAGCAGTAAAAACTGCTTTTCTGTGCACCCTCCGACTTAATATCATGGCTCAATTTTGCTGGCATCGGTTCTCGAGCCCGCTGACAGCCACAGGTTCAGAAACCGGATGCCGGCAAAATTGAGCATCCGGTTTTCAACCCGGGAGCCACGGGCGGATTTTAAATTTTTATTTTTTTTTATTTTTAACTTTTGGGACCTCCGACTTAATATCACCATGATATTAAGTCAGAGGGTGCACAGAAAAGCAGTTTTTACTGCTTTTCTGTGCACTTCCCCGGCACAGGCAGAAATTAACACCTACCTTTGGGTAGGCACTAATTTCTTAAAGAAAAGCGTGTGGCTTAGTTGCACATTTTACTTACTATACCGCGCAAGAATGACTAATAGGGTCATCAACATGCATTTGCATGTTGCGGGCACTATTAATCTCGGGGGGGTTGGACGCGCGTTTTCGACGCGCTATTACCGCTTACTGAATAAGGGGTAAAGCTAGCACGTTGAAAACACGCGTCCAAATGTGGGTTAACAGTGTGCTCCACTGAGCGCACTGTATTGTATCGGCCTGTCAGTGAGGGAGAAGGGAAGGACCCAGAGGGCAATGCTGCAGAGATCTGTGAAGCCACTGGGAACTGAGGGCTGTGCTATGTCCCGCCTCCTCTCCCCATCCCATCCAATCACACTGCAGGAAAGGAGGCAAGCGGGCGGGGACACAGTGTAGCTCTCTGCTCTGTCTTTCCCTGTAACCAGGAAGCTGTAGGAAAGAGGAGCCTTTTGCAAAAAACGGATTTTCAGTATCCGGTCAGTACTTCTCACCGGATACTGTACAGCACAGCCAAAAACCTGGCTGTCTGGTACAAAACCGGGCAGTTGGCAACCCTAGTCTTATCCCCAGGATGAGTGAAACAGGGAGAGCTTGTACCCAGCACTAGATGTGACTTACTTTCAGGCCAATACAGAACGGTGCGCCCAGCTGAGCGCACCGTTTAGACCTCATTTGGCTGCATGTTTTTGACACGCTATTATTACCCCTTATACTGTAAGGGAATAGCGCATGGAAAACGCGCGGCCAACCCCCCTGAAACTAATAGTGCTCATCTCATGCAAATGCATGTTGTTGAGCCTATTAGTTAGTGACCCGCAATACAGAAAGTAAAATGTGCGGCCAAGCTGCACATTTTACTCTCAGAGATAGATAGCACCAGGCAAGTGTACAGAAAAGCAGAAAAAACTGCTTTTCTGTACTCCCTCCGACTTAATATCATAGCGATATAAAGTTGGAGGCCCCAAAAATTAAAAAAAAAAAAATCCCTGCGGCCCGCGGGTTGGAAAACGGACACTCAACTTTGCTGGTGTCCGTTTTCCGAACCCGTCCCTACAAGAGAGGCTGCTAGAGGGGCAGGAGACTTAACATAACACAAACAAAGCTTTTCCCCTGGGAGTTACGATAATGTGGCACATTGGGGGTTCTGTTGATGTTAGTTTGTCATCTGGAGGTTTTGTATTGTGCTAAAAAAAAAAAAAGGATTTTGTTGGTTGTGACTTGTGAGGGCCAAGGTATAATCCTCATTAGATTAATAATATATAGGATAAAACTTAGCATTCCTTGTTTTTTGGAAAAAAGAAATCACTGCTTCTGTTTTCAGTGACAAGAGACATGTACTGGAAAAAAGTAAAATCCATCTTGTCTTGCAATTTATTGGTACAAAGTTATTGTGAGGTATCTCGTTCTGCCTAGCGGTACTGGCCAGCCTAATAGAGGTCCCTCCCTGTGTGCTTCTCCTTTCAAGAGGATCCCTCCTCATTACCTTTCCACCAGTCTTTTCAAATTTCGTTGCATAGGATTTTCCATGGTTCATTAACCAGCTGGAGGATGGGATTTATTTTTTTTTATGTGGACCCTTACAGGGTGACCAACCCAGGGGCTTGGTGAAGTCAGCCTTCACCCCTACTAGCGCAAGGGATCCCCTTTTCGCACTGCTAGCCTCCTCACTGTGAGCACAGGGACACTTTCACCCCATAGGCTGTTCACCACAGTCGTGTCAGTTAACTTTTTTTTTTTGGGTTTATATTAATGTGACTTTCTGTAACCTTCAGCATTACTACAGGAAGGAGGGCGCTGGGGGGCGGGGCAGGTAGCAAGGAGACAGCACAAATGCATTGGCTCCCGGCGCCAGAGAACCCTCGGTATGCCCTGAATGTGTGCGGATATCTATTACATATGATTGAAGTAGGGGATGCAATCTGGTACCCGAGCTCTGACAGCTCCTGCTCCTGCCTGTCCTGTGAAGTTTTGGATGCCTGCTGAGTACTTGGTGGGAGGTATCTCATTAAGCTTCTGATCACAAGAGAGGGAAAGTGGTTACGTTTCCGCCCTCTCTGGAAAGCTATGGTTTTAGCTAATTATCCCACTGCAAGAACTGGTGTTCTTTCTTTCTCCATGCAGAGAGTGTCTCTCATTCTGAGGGATGTGAAAGGGAAAATGCCATGCAGTTCTCCTGGAATTGCCTTTCCGTGGGGTCCCAGCCCTGCGCTCTCCTGCCGAGTCTGCCTGGCCCTCTGCTTTATAGTCTGCCAGCGCTGCCGAGTCTCTTGCTGGAATTACCTTCTATTTCAGATTTAGAGTTTAATTAAACAATTGTACTCTGCTCTCCTTAAGAGGAATGCAGAAAAATTGAATGGAAATGCGTGTTTGTTTCTGTAAAATGTTTATACTCCCAGTAGCAATCGTTATCGAAAATAAGGAAATTAGAAACATATACCAGAGAAATAAAAATGTGGCAAAGCTTTTTTTTTTTTTTTTTTTACAGGAGAGCTGTGTGCTGCTTTGCAGATCATCGCCGGGACCTTCTAACGAAGCAAATGTTTGCTATTCAGATTATTGCCCACAGTTATTTTATCTGATTATCGCTGAGGGGGCTCTGATTCTTCCCACTCTCGGTGGGGGGTGGGGACGGGGGTGCTGCAGCCGTCTTATCAAACAGCAAAGGTTGAGCTGCTCTTGATGGGTTATATTCTTTGTGAATAAGACGGGTTGCTGGAGGGCGGACGTGAAGCCTTTGGAGCTGCCTCGTCTGTTTTTCTTCTGGCACTGGTGGTGGGTTGCTGTAAGTATTTGTCAGACTGGAGAGAAGGGATCAGGAATAAAGGCCCCATCAGACTTTAGTCATACAAGTTAAATAAAGGACTCTGTAATCTCGCAGTTATTACCGGATTAATAAAGCATGGGATGGGGAAATTCTCACCGGGATTGGCCATCCCGGACCTACAGTGCTCTGGGGACACCACAGGGTTCTTCAATGTTGCTTTTTGGATAACTGCTGAAACCTTTACTTATCTTCTCTGGCCCTAAACTCTTCCTCATGAATTCCTTTCATCGGACAAGTCAGTCACACCTCCACCACCCAGTCCCAACTGGCTCTTTCCACCTTGCTGTGCCATATGCATGGAGTGGATTCCCCCAATTGGTGCCTCATTCTCCCTTTCTGGCCATATTCAAGTCCAATCTAAAATCTCATCTTTTTAAGGCTGCTTTTAAATCCTAATCACATGTCTGCAATAAATATACTTCCCATGAACTGTTTGTCTTGACTGGACTGTAAGCTCCATGGAGCAGGGACCGTCTCTTCTGTGTATCTGTACAGCACTGCATATGCCTAGTAGTGCTTTAGACGTGATAAATAGTAGTAATTGTAGTAGTTGACCTTAACCAATGGCAAGGCAGTTTTGACAATGATTGATGACATCACAATGAAATGTATTGTCTCAGTTATTATTGAACAAGGAGAGAAGCATCAGGCAGCAGTAGGTTGGTGGCTAAATATGATGAAGGTTTCCTTACAAAAACCCCAAATCAAGTCTCAGTCGATTAGAGCTGTAGCCAGGCACTGTGGCACCTATGGCCAAATGAAAAACTGCGCTTCACCCATTACACAACACATAACACCCACAAGTTGGGAGACTGTTAAATGTTTGTACAGCAATGCTCACGGCCGGTGCAAAGGTATAAGGCGCCTTAGGAAAACCTTACAGCCTTGCACCCCCACCCCATCACACCCAATTAAAAATTATGCATTTATAATAACATATTTTACATGAAAAAGGACATTCAAAGCACAGTCTTCTGAGGTAAAAACATCACAATATGTATATTATATTTACATACACTGCTGAGGTGCCAAACAGAAACCCTGCAAAAAAGCAAGAGATACTTGGAACCCATATGATAGTAAGCCTATTGTAATGCACCTTGGGCATGAGCATGACCCTCAGAGAGCCACAAGAATACAGAATTACAGTGCAATAAACTTTATATATCAAAACACTAACTGCCAGCATTCAAACAGCAACCACTCTACCTATGAAAGTTAATACTGCAAATATTACACCAGGCCAAAAACAGTAATACACCCCCAATAAGGAAAACAGAACAAGCCAAGCTGCTATAGATTCCTACATAGAAACTACACAATAATGGAAAACCTCACTTCAGTCACACATGCAAAACACAGACAGACCCTCAAATGCAGAATAAAGAGACCATAAAGTATAAATAGAAATGTACAGACAAAAACTGAACTGGAAATTGCAAGAAGCCAAATTCAATTTGCATTGCAACAATGGAAAAAACAGAAGTATTACCATTCCTCATAAAACAATAAAATTAGTAAAACCATACCAATAAAAAGAATAATTCAAAACTAATGAATAGAATAACATTCAATAATTTAAAACTCATAAACATTTTCCAAACACCAATAAAATATTTCAAAACAGGCACATCAAATAACACCAAGCAATTAAAACTAATAAAGATTTTTAAAAATCCCGTTATCCCTACCTGGGAACTTTTGATTTCCAGATGCCCTGAAATTGTCATGGATTAGCAGGCAGAGAGGACGTGGGATTGTTGTGCACACACATGCTCCTTCTCATACACACATTCTCATATGCTCGCTCTCTCCCACACACATACACATATGATTCCTCTCTCTCTCACACATACACACATGCTTTCTCTCTCCTCTCCCACACACATACCAACATACTCTCTCTCCCACACACATACACACAAGCTCTCTCACACATGCTCTCTCACATACATGCCAATATGTTAAATCAGAGGTCCTAGGCAAATTTACATGCTATACTGTATTTTTATTTTGTACAATCTGTTTACAACAATGTTTCAAACACAAAATTTTTACACATATGGATCACCTTGCCATATATCACCTATTGTAATCCCATTATACTCTAACATATGGACTAATTCTATTCTGAACTATCTCTAGTCCGGAATTTGTTATTTCTCTTTTCTTTAACTTAACTTTATCTCTTTTCTTCCAGCTACCTAAGCTTCCAAGTTCACGGTCCTCGTTTAATGTAACTTTGTCTCTTCCTTTACCTAATTATTTTTATCCCTGTTCGATGTAAACCGTCCTGATATGGTATTTAACCATGAAGGTCGGTATAGAAAAATGTTAAATAAATAAATAAATAAATAAATTATATTAACCTAAAATCCCATATTATATCCCCCATCCATACCTTACCCTCCAATCATTCCTTTCATATCATTCACACATACTTACATAAAAGCATATCCATACTAAAACATACTTTGCAAAGTACAACCACAGTTGTCTCAATTTAACTAAATCTACTTGTAACGTAATCTATTTTTATACTGTGATGCTGTTTTTTTCCTTTAGTACATTTATCATTGTATCTATCAAGCGATTTGGGTATACTTTAAGGATCAATGACTCCTAATTATGAAATTATTGTGTCCTGTTCTATAGCTGTTATTTATCCAATGTACCTTACATGATACAACAATAATATTCACAGGCACTCTAATAGTGCTATTATATCTTACTGTCCTCCATGCTATCTCCATGCTATCCTCGTTTCACCCTGACTCTCAGGGCTTCCTCAGGGACATCAATCTCTCATATTCTCAAATGTACATCAACTTGTTGCCCAATTTTAAAGCTAACACAGTTCTGATTGCAAATTGAGGTCCAATGTGTTATAGCAATGTCTGCAATATAATAAACACAACTGTATTATCAACATGATTTCAAAATGTCAATAAACATTTAACTTATACAAAACTCTTAAATAATATTAACCACCAACATCATTATATGTATATAGTACTGGGTTTAGAGATTATTATGCATTCCTTTGCAGGATGATGTACATTTGAGAATATGAGAGATTGATGTCCCTGAGGAAGCCCTGAGAGTCAGGGTGAAACGAGGCTCTCGTTGGACAGCATGAGGATAACATGGAGGACAGTATGATATAATAGCACTATTAGAGTGCCTGTGAATATTATTGTTGTATCATGTAAGGTACATTGGATAAATAACAGCTATAGAGCAGGACACAATATTTTCATAATTAGGAGACATTGATCCTTGAAGTATACCTGAATTGCCTGATACAATGATAAATGTACTAAAGGAAACAGCATCACAGTATAAAAATAGATTACGTTACAAGTAGATTTAGTTAAATTGAGACAACTGTGGTTGTACTTTGCAAAGTATGTTTTGGTATGGATATGGTTTTATGTAAGTATGTGTGAATGGTATGAATGGAATGATTGGAGGGTAAGGTATGCATGGGGGATATAATATGGGATTTTAGGTTAATATAATGGGATTACAATAGGTGATATATGGCAAGGTGATCCATATGTGTAAAAAATTGTGTGTTTGAAACATTGTTGTAAACAGATTGTACAAAATAAAAATACAGTATGGCATGTAAATTTGCCTAGGACCTCTGATTTAACATATTGGTTTTCTGAGTTTTCAGAGGATATGCATGTTATGTTCACCGTATGAGGTTACCTCTCACATACATGCACACATGCTCTCTCTTCCATACACCTGCTGTCTCTTCCACACATAGACACACATGCAGTCTCTCTCCCACACACATACACCCACATGCTCTCTCTCCCACACATATACATATATACTCTCTCTCTCAAATATACAATGTTCTTTCTCACCCCCCTCTCCTCCCCCCCTTGGAGCAGCAGGCAGCAACATTTTCCTTCTTTAGCCCCCATGGTCAAGGGAACGACTTCCAGCCCTAGAGGCCGACTCAACTCTGACCTTGGACTCCATCCAGCAAAGCAGGGCAGGGCACGTTCTTCCTCCTCCTCTGAAGCAGCGTGACCTCACTGAAATCAACAGCATGGTCAGCAGGGCTTTAGTAAGTGGAAAAGCAGCAGGGCCGCCCTATTTTTCCACTTACTAAGGCCCTGCTGCTGACCATGCTGTTGATTTCAGTGAGGTTGTGCTGCTTTTTCTCTTACTGAGGCCCTGCCGGCCACATTGCTTTTGCTGGCAGATGGCAGCACTCTGGCACCCTTCGGTAATGGTGCCTCTGGCCATTGCCAAATTGTCCATAGGGATGCTGGGGCTCTGCAGTCGATGATAATTCATCATTAGCTCATCTGTGTTAGCTCTGAGTCTCCAAGATCACCTTTGAATGAAATGCAGTCCTCGGCCTCTTTCTGAATTTTATTACAGTTACAGTGAGTAATTGGATCACGTGTAAAATCAAAGATGAGATTTTGAGCTATGAGCCGAGAATGGTCCCTTCTTGGCCCTTTGGCTGAGATTGATTGCTGGTGAAGCCCTGCCACCTGACCCCCATTGGGGACACAATTAGGTTATGACCATTGAAAAACCAGGAGGATTATAGCTCCCCACCCCCCAGAAAAACAAAACAGCAATCACCTTTTCACAAGTTAAATGATCAGGGTTTGCTAGGCAAGTAGTGAAATTCTCTGACTGAATTTATTCCATATTTGATGGTTTTATTATGAATGTGATTGTTACCCACCTAGACTGGTAGATAGCACAGGCTACACATTTTTAAAAATATATGTTGGTTTTATATTCAAAAAAGATAACCAAAATGTTTCAGAAGCAGGCTGAGGTGGAGGAGGATAGGAACAGAAACGGGTTTCAGTCTTCACAACATGCAGAAGAGCCTCCGAAGCAGGACAAGGAACAGGCCCGGTTTTTCTTGTTACCTCATTGCATAAGAATGAAGCGATTCACCCAGGATCATAGAGAGAGCGAGTCCATGACAGAGCTGGGATTAGAACTGAGGGGCAGGGAGGTGATGGCACATTAAAATCCGGGAATTCTGGCCTCCCAGTCCCACGGTCCGACTTTCTCACTGTTTATGTTTACCATTAACGTGCAAGCCCTGCCACATATATATTTGCTTATCTTGCCAGTGGCTGCTGGGGACAGTGCCTATCTAGAGACGTGCTTCCTCAGACCTGGGGTGTTTTAGTGTGATAGCTAATTGGCACATGACTCTGTGAGAGGTTTATCACAGTCAGAAAGGAGCAGAGGTAAGAGGGATTTAGCAGCCAGAGATATGGGCTGATTCTCAGAGCTCCAGAAACCTGCCGACTCTCTCATGGCTGACTGATTCCTATCCACCACTGCTCTCCTATGTGTTATTATAAAGGGGTAAACTCAGCCCTGGCAGGATTAGGATACTTTCAGCTGAATCTAGCCAGATAAGACCCTAGTAAGCAGCTTACTGAAAATTTAGCCAGCTAACCGATCCCCCTCTCCCCCCCCCCCAAAGACTTGCTTTTCACCCTCCCTTCCTCCCACCCTCCTTGATCCTTAGCCAATCCCCTTGCCCCAAACACTGAGGTTATTTAAGCATCTGGGTGTGGAGAAAGGAGGAAGGATGATCAGTAGGTCCAGAGTGAGAAAAGCTGAGGACTGGGGCTGCTGGGAGCGAGGGAGAGAGGATGAACAGCGGGTCCCAGCTGGGTTATTTTGGCATCAGGGCTTGGAGGGAGAAGGAAGCATGATTGTGGGTTCAGGCAGGAGGTCATCTTATCTTCACTGGGCTGCCAGGGTGGAAGGTAGGTGATTGCAGGGCCGGATGGGAGTTCTTTGGCTTCTGGGGTTGTAAGGGATGGCGATAGTAGTTGAGGCTGTGGGGATTTTGACACAGCCAGATAACTTTAGGCCAGTTATTCTTGTGACTTTCCTAGCTGGCTAATCCCGCCCTTGGAACACCTACAATGTGAGTGGATAAAATAATAGCCACTTAGTGAACTAGGTCTGTCAAGCTCTGCATTCTGTCTCCAGGTCACCTAAAAGAACCCAGCAGGTCCTAATGGGGCAATATGGCAAACTCTGTCTACCTGACTGTTGTTACTTGACCTGTTCTTCGGGAACTGGTTCGGATCTTTGCTGTAGTCCAAATACTTAGGGTCTGGAATAGAAAGACCATGATCTAGACAGCAGCAGTGAGAAATGAGACTTACTAGGAGATTGCCTTCTGCTTTCTTAAGAGAGCATGTCAGGAATTCCTCCCACAATCCGGTGACAAATACATCTTGGTTTTGGAGAAGTATAAAGTTTCACATCGTGGATTTGTTTAGAAGTACCTGGACATGATCTGATTAATTTACCTGAGAACTGGGCCTAGCCGATAATGGAAGTGGAAAAATCTGGGGTGCCCTTGGATTTCCGTGATGTTTCTAGTAAAGAAGCACTAGAGCGAGAGCCACAAACAGGTCTGATTTTCAGGATATCCACAATGAATGTGCATGAGATAGATTTGCATACAATGGAGGGGGGTGCATGCAGATCTGTCTCATGCATATTCACTGCGGATATCCTGAAAACCTGGCCTGTTTGTGGCTTTTGGGGACCAGAGTTGGCCACCCCTGCTCTACAGTATTGGTTATCTTGCAATACCTGGGCACGGTGCTGTTTCAGAGGATAGGAACAGAAACGGGTTTCAGTCTTCACAACATGCAGAATATGTACATTGCTCATTGATGGCCGTGATGGAACATCACGTATAGGAACATCTTTTCAAATCCATTCTATAGAAATAGTTCTTTGCAATTTTTTTCTAAAATCTCAGCCTAGGTTTGTTCTTATCAGATGACTCAACACTCTTGAATGTACCTGACCTCTTTATAATTTAGTAATGCACCTTTGGCATGTCTGCAGAATAAAGCATTGGAAGCTTACAGTGCTGGTAAAGCTGATGACTTTCCTGGTGGTGATGTAGCATCGCTCCCTACTTTTCCTACCGTGTCTGCCTAGTAGCACTGGCACAGTCCTGCTTTCCGGGGGGATCTGGAAGTGCTCGGAGCCTGGGGGTGATATACACTCACCCTTTCTCCTATCCCTGTCACAGACTGGCTGCTTTGCTACAGCTGAAACATCCACTGTGCCGCCCCTGTCAGATTCCTGCAGATCTGTGAATTCTGCTACACACCTTGTCACTAACAATTTTAAATGGATGTCGTGCACTCACTGAATATTAATGAGTAGATTAACTTGGAAAGCGTCTTACTGGGACAAACCTACAGGAGCCACTGAGGCCCATTAATTTCTTGTTGATTAGAAATCTGAAAATGACAGTTTCTTTTTTAGCATTAATTAAAATAGACACACGGCAGTGAGGCGATCCTTGGACTTTTCTTCATAAGTTCCTGGAGACGTGGTGAAGAGAGCTCAAACTACAAATAAGATTTTCTGAAATGAGGCACGAGGATGCGGGAGTACGTGGAGTGTTCTCGCAGGCTGCAGTAAACTTGGTACCCCTTGGCTTCAGTTCAGGGGGATTATGGATGGCGACACCTTGTTCCAGAAAGGCATGTTGTACATTTCTAGATACATCCATTTTCCCAATGAGGATTTTTCTCTCCTTGTCTGGTACCAGTTCTGGCCCGATGTGCTTATTCAGGATCGGGACTGGGTGTGTATGCAGCAGGGACCTTCATGCCTCCAGGAGAAACTGTGAGACAGAAGTGAATCCAAGCTCCTCTGGGCAAGCATGCAAGGGTTCTTCAGTTGGGAAACTGAAATATATATACAGTTAGGTGGTTCTGTACAGGTGATTGTGCCAGAACATAGCCAGCACAACAAGCGAGGAGAAAGACAGAGACAGATTCACTAGTACAGGTTACTTCCAGGGTTGCCAGGTAGTCCTCAGGTCTGGTGCCACCGGATGTGCAAACCGTGCAATTGCATGGGGTAGCACACCCAGTGGGGTGGCGTCGGGAGCAGGGAGAGGCTCGTGTTGCTGCCAGTGGACCCGATCCCACTGGTGGCGGAAACTTTTCGGGGCCGTGGTGCAGCTCATCCCACCATGGCCTGAAGAAAAATTCATGTCCAGGTGCCCCTCCTCCTTCCTGCCTATGCAGCCCTGGAAGAAAAATATTGCTGGAGCTGTGTGGGCAGGAAGAAGAGAAGCATCGGCCGCATGCAGAGGAGCAGTAGAGATTGCAGCAGAGCCGCCGCGTATCCCACCTCACAGTGGCCCGAGAAGATCAGGGCCACCGCAGAGCCCATCCTGAGGCGACCCGCAAAGAGGAGGCTAAGAGGTGAAGTCTTGTATAGTGTGTATGTGTGTGTGTATGAGAGTGAAGTGAGAGATTGTGTATGAGAGTGAGTTGAGAGACTGTGTATGGGAGTGAGAGCCTGTATGAACGGAGAGACAGAATGTGAGAGCCTCTGTGTGTGTGTGTGTGTGTGTGTTTGTGTGTCTGAGACAGCATGTGAGAGTGAGAGCCTGTGTGTTTGTGTGAGTCAGCAAGTGAGAGTGAGAGAGCCTGTGTGTGTGTGTGAGAGACAGCATGTGAAAGAGAGTCAGTGTGAATTCATGTATGAGAGAGAGCATTTGAGAGTGAGAGCTGTGTGTGTGAGATAGCATGTGAGTGAGAGCCTGTGTATACATATATGTGAGAGAGAGAGAGACAGCATATTTGGATGAGAGCCTGAGTGAGTGTGTGTGTGTGAGAGAGAGAGAGATAGTATTGAGAATGAGAGTCTGATTGTGTGTTTGAGGGAAGAAAAGAAGACGACTGCTAGATAGAGAAGAAACAGAGAAAAAGAGCCCCTGTGAAAGGAATTGACAAAAGACCAAGAAAGGGAAGATGGGGAAAAAAGCCTGTGACCAACCAATTAGAAAACTAAGATCAGACAGCAAAGGTAAAAAAAACCACCACATTTTTTAATTTTTAGTGATTGGCATATGTTAGCTTTGGGAATGTGCAAGAGTACCACTTTCTATATGCCAGTCTCGCGATGTACGAGATCAGCATGGAGGAACAGGAAGCCCTGCAAATTTTTAATACTGCGGTGCCTGCAAAGAAGAGGCAGCAGAATGGGCTTCACTGCCAGTAGCAGCAATCGGCGCCTCCCCAATAGCCACGCGACAGCAGTGAAAGCAGCAGCAGAGGAACGAGAGAGGCTCCGAGGTTGCTGGCAAAAGAAAAGGGGGGGGGGGGGGGTGCCTTCAGAGTGTGCATGTGTATGAATGGGAACTGTGTGTGTGAGAATGGGTGCAGTGGGTGGATTCCAACCTGCCAGCAGCTGAAATGAAGATGATGGCCTGATGCTGCAGGTAGATCCCAACCACAGAAAAGCTGGAGACGCCTGCAGGTTTGTCTGAGAGACAGTGTATGTGTGTATATAAGAAAGAGTGGAGAAAGTTTGTGCAACCCACTTCCACTAATCCATGACAATCTCGGGATCACTGGCAATCAAAGTGCCCAGGTATGGAGAGTGTGAATTTTTAAAATCCTTTTTAGTTTTATTTTTCAGGTGTTATTTACTGTGTCTGCTGTTTTGAAATATTTTATTGGTGTTTGGGACATTTAAAAAATCTTGAATATGAGTTTTTAATTATTTGATCTTTTATTCATCAGCTTTTTTTGAAATATTATTAGTATGTTTTTAGTATTAGGATTATGTATTTATTTTATTTCTTGATTTTATTGTTTGATGTTTGAGGAATGGTGATGGTTCTGCTTTTTTCATTGTTGCACTGCATAGAGTGTCTGGTTTCTTCCGGTTTCCAGTTCAATTTTTGTCTGCATGTTTGTATTTCTACTTTATGGCTGCTCTATTCTGTATTTGGTGAGGGTCTGTTTATGTCCTGCATGTGTGACTGAGGTGAGGCTTTCTCACAATAGGAAGTGTATTAATGTTTTAAGGCTTTCAGAGGGTCAAGTATACACCCAACACACATCACAATAAGCCTAATACCTTATGGGTTCCAAATGTCTTTTTTGCAGGGATTTCTGGTTGGCATTGGCATCACAGCAGTGCATGTAAATATAATGTAAGTGATATTTTTACATCAGAATACTGTACTTTGATATTTTTCATGTAAAATATAAATGCATAACTCTTAACTGAGTGTGTGGAATGGGGTGGGGGGCGTTGTGCAAGGCTATAGGGGGTCGCCTGAGGCACCTAATACCCTTGCACCAGCCTTGGGTTTGGAGTGGGGGGGGTACATTTTTAAAGTTTGTATCACTGAAGGGAACTGGGCATTTTTTTGGTGGTCCCGGGACAAAGAATGAATGCATGGCTGGGGGGGGAGTGGGGACAGCACAGTAATTGTTCACACAGGGCAACGAAAAGCTAGCACAAGCCCAAAACAAAAACAAGTGAGATTAAAACTACATTTATTAGAATGTATTTATATTCACCCATTCCCCTCCCCGCCCTCTCCAAGCACATCTCTGGCTCCCTCACACTCATTCCCCCTCCAAGCACATCTCTGGCCCCCTCACACTCATTCCCTCTCCAAGCACATCTCTGGCCCTCTCACCCTCATTCCCCCTCCAAGCACATCTCTGGCTCCCTCACACTCATTCCCCCTCCAAGCACATCTCTGGTCCTCTCACCCTCATTCCCCCTCCAAGCACATCTCTGGCCCCCTCACACTCATTCCCCCTCCAAGCACATCTCTGGCCCTCTCACCCTCATTCCCCCTCCAAGCACATCTCTGGCCCCCTCACCCTCATTCCCCCTCCAAGCACATCTCTGGCCCTCTCACCCTCATTCCCCCTCCAAGCACATCTCTGGCCCCCTCACCCTCATTCCCCCTCCAAGCACATCTCTGGCCCCCTCACCCTCATTCCCCCTCCAAGCACATCTCTGGCCCCCTCACACTCATTCCCCCTCCAAGCACATCTCTGGCCCCCTCACCCTCATTCCCCCTCCAAGCACATCTCTGGCCCTCTCACCCTCAATCCCCCTCCAAGCACATCTCTGGCCCCCTCACCCTCATTCCCCCTCCAAGCACATCTCTGGCCCCCTCACCCTCATTCCCCCCTCCAAGCACATCTCTGGCCCCCTCACACTCATTTCCCCCTCCCCAACCTCTCCAAGCACATCTCTGGTCCCCTCACCCTCATTCCCCCTCCAAGCACATCTCTGGCCCCCTCACCCTCATTCCTCCTCCAAGCACATCTCTGGCCCCCTCACACTCATTTCCCCCTCCCCACCCTCTCCAAGCACATCTCTGGCCCCCTCATCCTCATTCCCCCTCCAAGCACATCTCTGGCCCCCTCACCCTCATTCCCCCACCAAGCACATCTCTGGCCCCCTCACCCTCATTCCCCCTCCAAGCACATCTCTGGCCCCCGCACCCTCATTTTCCCCTCCCCACCCTCTCCAAGCACATATCTGGCCCCCTCACACTCATTCTCCCTCCAAGCACATCTCTGGCCCCCTCACCCTCATTCCCCCTCCAAGCACATCTCTGGCCCCCTCACCCTCATTTCCACCTCCCCACCCTCTCCAAACACATCTCTGGCCCCCTCATCCTCATTCCCCCTCCAAGCACATCTCTGGCCCCCTCACCCTCATTTCCCCCTCCCCACCCTCTCCAAGCACATCTCTGGCCCCCTCACACTCATTCCCCCTCCAAGTACATCTCTGGCCCCATCACACTATTTTCTCACCCTTAAGGTACCTATTCTCTTTGACTGTTGCCAGCTGAGTGCTTCACTCCAGCGTTCAACCCTGCGATGCTGCATAAAAGCTTCTTCCCCTCTCAAAAGTTCAGAAAATTGTGGTGCAAGTCAACCAGAGTACTGCGCCGTACTCTCACTGACTTGCTCACCTGATGCTGCTGGGAATCCTGCCTGAGTGCCTGGACTGTCAATTGGCTGCCCCATTGCCCTGAGACTGTTTATTATATGCCTGAATGAAAAGTGGGTGGGCCATGGCCCACCCAGGCACACCCGTAGTTACGCCACTGCTATGGACAGGCCTCATAAGAACTTAAGAACATAAGAATATGCCATACTGGGTCAGACCAAGGGTCCATCAAGCCCAGCATCCTGTTTCCAACAGTTGCCAATGGAGGCTATAAGAACTGGCAAGTACCAAAAAACTAAGTTACCAATGTTACCATTGCTAATAATAGCGGTGGTTATTATATAAGTCAACTTAATTAATAGCAGGTAATGGACTTCTCCTCCAAGAACTTATCCAATCCTTTTTTAAACACAGCTATATTAACTACACTAACCACATCCTCTAGCAACAAATTCCAGAGTTTAATTGTGCATCAGCAGCAGCAGCCAATCCCAGGAACAGCAGGGCACAAGTCTCGCCTACCAAACCCAAAAAAGCATGCGATTTGGAGGGGAAAAAAAGCCCAGTTATAAGCAACCTGTAAATGCAAATGCAAAAAAAAAGCAAATTACTATAAAAATAAACCCAAACGTGTGGGAAATAAGCGAGGTTGGCAAAACTGGTTACTTCCTATCTAGATGTCCCACTCCTCCCTTACTTCCTATCTAGAAACCCACTCCTCCCACACACTGTCAGGTGACATGGATGAAAGGCAGGTGGGGGGGGGGGGGAACACAGTGGTGTTAACCCCTTACTATCTGAGCTGGAGGATGACCATTACTTTCAAATAATGTAATGTGGAACTTGTACCTACTTTCTCTTCAAAGTCGGAGTATCTGAAAGGGGGTGGGATGCGTGGGTGATTACATGCAATCCTCCTGTTTGTCCTGTGATACCTTACATGCCAAATAGTGGCAAAATAATGACATCTTTGCCTCCATGTTGTTGAAATCAAAGGAAAAGTCTGTTTCTGTCGGTGTCTGCTGATGGTCCATGTTTCAATATTCTTTTTCCTGTGATTTTTTTTTTTTTTTAACTATGCTAGTGAAAAAAAACATAAAACTATTTTCACCAAAACTTTTATGATTTCTGGTCTACAATCATAAGAACATAAGATATGCCATACTGGGTCAGACCGAGGGTCCACCAAGCCCAGTATTCTGTCTCCAACAGTGGCCAATCCAAGTCACAAGTACCTGTGACTTGGATTGGCCACTGCTACTGATGCCAGCAACAAGCAGTAGCTATTCCCTATTGATTAATAGCAGGTTATGGACTTCTCCTCCAGGAACTTACCCAAACTTTTTTTTTAAACCCATCTACATTAAATGTGCATTGAGTGAAAAAGAATTTTCTCTAATTTGTTTTAAATGAGCTACTTGCTAACTTCATGGAGTGCCCCCTAGTCCTTGTATTATCTGAAAGAGTAAATAACCATTTCACATTTTTCCATTCAAGACCTTTCACAATTTTGTAGACCTCTATCATACCCCCACTAAGTCGTCTCTTCTCCAAGCTGAACAGCCCTAACCTCTTTAGCCTTTCCTCATAGGGGAGCTGTTCCATCCCCTTTATCATTTTGGTCATCCTTCTCTGTACTTTCTCCAGTGCAACTATATTGTTTTTGAGATGTGGTGACCAGAACTGCACAAAGAATTCAAGGTGCGATCTCACCATTGAGCGATACAGAGGCATTATGATATCCTCTGTTTTGCCATTCCTTTCCTAATAATTCCCAACATTCTGGTTGCTTTTTTGACTGCCACAGCACATTGAGCTTATGATTTCAATATGTATTATCCACTATGATGCCCAGATTTATTTTCCTGGGTGGTTAACTCCTAAAATGGAACCTAACATCGTGTAGCTATCCTTCTCGCTATTTGGTCTGCCTCACCCGCACTCTCATCGTCTTTCTTCTCTTGCATTCTTCTGTATTTCTTCTTATGTTTTCGTTTGCCTGTCCCGCCCTCCTTCCTCCTCCTGGGGATGCTTTTGATACGATATCCAGCATTGGAGCATCCTGAAACCTTTCTGGGCAAATCAGACTCTGCCACAGCCTGCGCATTAAATCTGGTAAGAACATCTTCCATGCACGCATAGAACCCAGCTGGAATTAGGCATCCCTGGTATCATTTGTGCAGGCGCAGAAGAGGTTAAGGCTGCACTATAAGAATGATGTAAAATGGTTTGGGTAGCCCATGCAGACACTGTGACAGTGGCTATTACTCACTGTCAGCCGGGTCCCTGCAAGCACTTTATTAACTTGCCTTTGGAGACTTGGTAATGGGGTTAATTATTTTGGTTCTTTTATTTACAAATATCTCTGTCATCTGTCTGCGGCAGTACTAGCGGCAGCCTGTGCCTATCAGATCCAGGATGATTATGGAAAATATTCCTGTACTTTGTTGAAGTTGTTTAAGGGTAAGAGCAGTGTCTAATAGCCTACAGAGGCTTTGTTTTGCAGTTGTTTGCTATGTGCCTGTCAGCAATTACAGGCTTTGGCCATGTGTGGCTGCTATGTGCCTTCTTGGTAAAATCCCTATGTATATATTGGTTAAAATTGTCTACTGCAGAGTGAAAGAACCCTTCAGAGCTCAGGATGTGTCTCCCTCTGAGTGATGAGACACAACCTTAGTAGCATCAGCCAGAGGAAAGAAGACCTGCAAGCGGCATATTCCACATTCAGTGAGAACAAAAACCATCATTCAAACCACAGACAGACACAAAGTTTGAGCAAGCATTAATGTATTATTCACAGATGTGTTCTTTTTAGCTATGGTGCTGTAATATCCCCTGGTGGCCACAAGGCTTTTTCAGTAAAGGGATTTTGATAAGGATGTTTTGCTGCATGGTTTCACATCAAGGGCTAGCAGATGGCTTCAGACGGACTGAGCCAGACCAGGTTTTCCTGCTTTAATATTTTATGGACTTTTGGCACTAGTATTTATTATTTATTTTTATTTATTTAATAACTTTTATATACCGACGAACGTTGGGAACATCTCGCTGGTTTACATATAACAGAACTTAGCAACAGGCTTTACAATTATTGCATAATTAAATAAGGAACATTAAGAACATACAAATAACAGATTATTAATTATTATTATTATTATTTGTATAGCACATACCAGATCTATGCAGCGCTGGACAGACACTTAGAAAAAACAGTCCCCACTGCAGAGTTTATAATTTAATCAAGACAGACTGACAAGGCACACAACAAAAATTAATGCAAGATTTTGAGTTAAGAGAGCAAGGCCATGACTGAGGAGGTTTAAAGTAAGAGGTCATAGGTTGGGTTAAATTGAGAATTATCATCAAATATGATCTTGGGGAAGACATTTAAAGGAGAATTCTGGTTAAGTACAGTGCTACTGATCATCCTATTCTTATTTAGTGTGAATAGGCATAGAATATCTACCTCAATCTGCTATAAAACGGGTCCATTCTAAAGGTCTTCCTTAGCTATGGAGGCAGATTAGGGTCAAAAAGGAGCTTTCAACTACTCCTCCAATTGTGGAAAACACTTGCAAACATTAGGAAGGAACTAAACCAGGTGGGTTGTAGGTGGGATTATTTGAGGGAGGGGAACCTTTAATTGAGTAAAGCAGTAAGTAGAAGTGCACGTAGACATTTTTTTTTTAAAATTCTGTGTTTTTGTTGGTTTTTTTCATTTTATTTTTTCTTTCTTTTTTTTACTTTAAATGAAAAAAATGAAAGGAAAAATAAAATTAACCAAAAAAACCAGTAGGAAATAATAATAATTTAAAAAACCTATCCAGGCTGACTCTCTGATCACCCTCTTTCTCCCCTCCCCCAAAGCCTCTTGCCTTATTTTTCTTTTTCTTCACAGGGCATGAGTGATCCTCAGTCGCTGCTGCTGCCCTGCTGGAAACATGCTTAGAAACAGCACAAGGAGACCAAGACCAATGCTATAGTAAATTTCTTCCAGACAAATTGGTGCTGACCTGGGTCTGAGCCTGTCTGGTGCCATCAACAATGGCCCTCGCCACAGTCTGCTGGTGCCATTTCTAAACGTACCCCTGGCAAGGCAGGAGCGACTGGGGATCACTCCTGGTAGGAGGGTTCGGTGGGGGAATCAGTTGGGGAGGACCAAGAGGGTTTTCTTATGGTCAGCAATGACAAAATGAACAAAATGTGTTTCTTTTTTTCATGAATTGAAATGAAATTGGGATATTTCAATAAAATTTCCAGTTTGTGTCAAGCATGTGCACATCCCTAGTGGTAAGGAATGACTAATTTAACTAATTGATGAATCATCCAAAAATTAAATCTTTGCTGAATATAGGGGTATGTGAGTGAAAGAACACAACAGGAATATAGTAGAACAGACTAAATTTGTGTTTTCTTAGGAGATTTTTTAAGTACTCCAGCACTTGAGAAAGCCAAACCTTATATTTCAGTGCAAATGAAGTACCAAAATATCCACTCTCTCAAAAAACAATCAGAGAAAATATTTAAAAACAAACACGGGAGCCACCAAAACTCTGAGAGGTCAAAAGTGAGCTGTGGTCAGGCAAGCAAACGTTGCAGTAATATCGAATAGAACAGGCAAGCTTCTGAATATCCCCATTTGGTAACTTGGGCGATAGTGGTTTGGAAACAGCCAGAAGGAATAAGGAGGCAGAATCTGGCTGTTTCCTTTTATGCAATTTATTTACAGTGAATAAACGAAGTGCAAAGCAAAACAAACAAATGATGCAGCTCATCTTAAAGTTCAGGTAACACGGAGCTATCACCCATAGCAAGTTTTAGCATAGGCTGGCTTCTTGTCTGCTCTCTAGGACCTCCCTAACCCTTCTGGGCCCTCTCTTAATATAGGCTGAAGGGATCCTTCCTGCTGGGTTGGGAATTAAGGAGGACTGGGCATGGGCAGATAGCCTTGGCTGCTCCCTTAAGGTGGTCTGAGCGCGTTTCCTGTAGACTCCCTCATATACCTTCCCTCTCAGCTCAGCCTTGCCAAGATGAGTGCCTGCCTGTACCAGGACACCTCTCTGGACAGGAAATCTGCTTTGGCATTCTCCCTTCCTGCCTTATGTCGGATCTTGTAGTTGAAGGGCTGTAGAGCTAGGAACCATCTCATCACTCTCGTATTAGACTCCTTGTTTCTATTTATCCAAAGAGCAGTTGGTGATCCGTTATTAGCATGAACTGCTATCCCAGCAGGCAGTAGCACCAGGTGTCTAAGGCTCACTTGACTGCAAAGGCCTCCTTCTTGACTGTTGAGTAACATCTCTCCTGAGGCATCAGCTTCTGGCTAATGTATGCCACAGGATGTTCTTGACCATCCTTCTCTTGGACTAAGAATGCTTCCAAACCTACTTCTGCGGCATCAGTCTGTACTGTGAAGGGTTCGGTGAAGTCCAGACTTATCAGTAGGGATGTGAATCGGACTTCTGATGATTGAAAATATTGTACGATATTTTCAAAATCGTCAGAAATTGGGGGCTCCCCGAAACCGATAGGAAAACCCCACAAAATTGTTCGTGGGGGTTCTCTTATCGTTTTGGGGGAGGGCGGGAAAACGGCACACAAAAATAACCCTTAAACCCACCCTGACCCTTTAAAATTAATCCCTTATCTTCCTCCACCCTCCTGACCCCCCAAAAAACATTTTACAGGTACCTGGTGGTCCAGTGGGGGTCCCGGGAGCGATCTCCCGCTCCCGGGCCGTCGGCTGCCACTAATCAAAATGGCGCCGATGGCCCTTTGCCCTTACCATGTGACAGGGTATCCGTGCCATTGGCCGGTCCCTGTCACATGGAGGGAGTACTGGATGGCCGGCGCCATCTTTAAAAATTTGCATGTTATGGAGGCAGTGCATGCAAATTTTCTCTCATGCATATTCATTGAGGATATCCCAAAAACCCGACTGGCTGGTGGCCCACCAGGACAGGTTTGGGGACCACTGCACTAGGCTATTCCTCCTCCCATGGATGCATGCCAGGGTCATGACTGTCATATTCAATCTATACCTGCTTCATTAATTCTTTTTGAATGAGCATTTTTACACTTACAGAGTCCAAAATGCCTGGGTAGGAACATCAACTAGCTCAACCACAAAAGTAGAGAATCCCCAGCTAGGGAGATCCATGAAATTACAAATATGTGGGGCCACAGCATTAACATCCATTGGATCACCTTCTCTATGGGGACAGTCCCATGCAAAATGGCCTCTTTCCTTGTAGCTGAAACATGGCGGTCCTGTGGGGTTTTGCGGTTAAGGAGAAAAGTCCAGCATGTCTGGCTCCACCAGCTGTTGGGATCTCCTGTCCTTAGGACTTCGGTGTCCTCTTCCTGGGTTGGGTAGTCTCCCTTGAGCCCATTGTGTTTCAGAGATGGTCTGAGCTTGGTAATAAGCCTCTGCCATTTCCAACACAGTCTCTAGCTTAAGATTCAGGTGTCTGCATACCCACTGCTGCATAGGGTGTTCTAGGCCATCTAGAAATTGTTCCAGCATAACTGTATTGACAATCTCCACCCCAGTCTTCCCTTCTGGGCACAGCCACTTCCAAGCCATATCCTTAAATTGGTGGAAAAGGTTCCACGGATTGGTTGAAGGATTCCTTGATGAAATCGCTGTCGGTAGACTTCCGGGATGAGTCCTGTTCTCTCTAACATGGCTGCTTTGACTTCCTGATATGTGGCCCGGATTGGCAGTTTCGAAGGCCTGTTGCCTACTCCTGGTGAGTAGATTTCCTAGAGAGGTTGTCCAACTATCTTCTGGCCAGCCTGCCAATCAAATGGTCTGTTCAAAATTCTTCAGGAAATTCTTCTTCCAGGGCCATCTTAAGTACAATTGGTGACAAGGAAGATGGCCAGGTCACAACGGTCTGCATGGCCTGTGCTACCTGAGTTAGCACTGTGTTTTGCTGCATAAGTTATTCTCGCAGCACTTGCTGGTGGTCAGTTTGGATTTGCAGGGCCTTCTGAAGTGATGTTGCCCTGTAGCAAGGACCTGGATCATTTGCTCCATCTTCCCTGCTTTCTGAGCTGCCTCTAAACTAAGTACCTCTCCGAGGAAAGACAGGGGAAAAAAACAAGAAAACTTGCTGGCTTGTCTGGCTCTGACTCACTGCTTGAACCCTGACTCTACAGCCAGGCTACGCACTTGATTTGTTGTTGCTTCAGCTGGGTGAGTGGAACTGGAAGGCCCCAGGAGAAAAGAGAAAAAACCCCTCTGAAGTGTTTTTTTTTTTCTGCTGCTGTGGCTGTGGGCTCCTGTCCATGCTTCCCGCTTAGGCAGGACATCCCACTGCTCCCACCATATGTGGTAACTGGGGCGATAGTGGATTAGAAACAACCAGAAGGAATAAGGAGGCAGACTCTGGCTGTTTCCTTTTGTGCAATTTCTTTACATTGAAAAAACAAAGTGCAAAGCAAAACAAAGAAATGATGCAGCTTACCTTAAAGTTCAGGTAGCACAGAGACATCACGCAGCAGGTTTTAGCATAGGCTGGCTTTCTGCCTGCTTCCTAACCCTTCTAGACTCTGTCTTCTTTTGCTAGGCTGAAGGGATCCTCCCTGGTCTCAGGATCCCTTTCTGGGTTGGGACTTAAGGAGGACCAGGCCAGATAGTTGTGCTCTGAAGGAGTTTCCCGTAGACTTTCTCACATCCAGCTATATTAAAGTAATTTTAGGCCTGTTCTTCAGCTGTCCTAAAGTTATCTGGATATGTTAGCCAAATAAAACCACTGAAAATTGCTATTTATCCAGCTGACTTAAATGGATAGCCGAGTCTGCCCCAGCATGTTCCTGGTCCGCCCCCCCCCCCCCAGTCAGCTGGGTAACTTTTTAGTTGGCTAACTCAGGGCTGGTCAACATGGTGGGATTTTCAATCTTAACTGAAAAAATGGTGCTGAATATTGTCTCTAAGAAACCTATTAAACCAGACACCCAGTAAGTTGCAGAAGTTAAAGCCAGCACTTGTCTGAATTTCTGGGGCTTATCTGAGCAAAACCCTCTACATTAAATGCTCAGATTTGGTTCCCAGAAAGAAACAGGTTTGACAGATAACCTCCACATCAATCAGCTCTTCCCAAGGTCCTTAGATTTCAATGCAAATGGAACATTCAAACTTTATTTCCCCTGAAAAAAGTCAAAGAGAAGTTTTCAAACTAAACTCAGGAACAACCACAACTTTAGGAAACTAATTAAACCAGTCATGTTTCTTGGGAACATCAAGAAGTACAAGTCAAGGGATGGGAATCATTTTTTGACGATTTAAAATATCGTCCGATATATTTTAAATCGTCAAAAATCATTAGAGGCGATATATAATAGGAATTCCCCCGATTTATCGTCACAAATCGTAAATCGGGGGAAGGGGAGGGGAAGGGGGAGGGCGGGAAAACCAGCACACTAAAACAACCCTAAAACCCACCCCGACCCTTTAAAATAAATCCCCCACCCTCCCGAACCCCCCCAAAATGTCTTAAATTACCTAGGGTCCAGTGGGGGGGGTCCCGGTGTGATCTTCCACTCTCGGGCTCGAATCGTGTTGCCATAATGAAAAATGGCGCCGGCCGTACAGTCATACGGCCGGCGCCATTTTGCAATAGGGCAATATGGCCATACGGCCGGTGCCATTTTTCATTACGGCAACACAATTCGAGTGCAGGAGGTCGTTCCCGGACCCCCGCTGGACTTTTGGCAAATCTTGTGGGGGTCAGGAGGCCCCCCCAAGCTGGCCAAAAGTCCCTGGGGGTCCAGCGGGGGTCCAGGAGCGATCTCCTATGCTCATGATGTCGGGGGACAGGAACCAAAATGGCGCCGGCGCTACCTTTGCCCTGTCATATGACAGGGCAAAGGTAGCGCCGGGCCCATTTCTATCAACGCACCCATGGCCCGAGAGTGGAAGATCACACAGGGACCCCCCCCACTGGACCCCAGGTAATTTAAGACATTTTGGGGGGGTTTGGGAGGGTGGGGGATTTATTTTAAAGGGTCGGGGGTGGGTTTTATGGTTGTTTTAGTGTGCCGGTTTTCCCCCCTCCCCCGATTTACGATTTACACGATATTTTAAAAAACAAAACCGCGACGATCCGATTCCCTCCCCCCCCAGCCAAAATCGATCGTTAAGACGATCGATCACATGATTCACATCTCTACAAGTCATGGGGTAATGCCAAACCTGGAACTAGCTGGTAAGTCTCAGAGCTAGGCTTCACTAGCTATGTTTGACTGCTAACAGGGAATTTCAGGACTACAAATCCCACAATTCAATGGATTCAGGCTATCCCTAATAATATAGAAACAGCAAACAATAGTAGATAAAGATATCCTCCTGCAGTAAGTCCGACCCTGACTGATATTTGGTTTACCCTTACTGCTCCAACCCTCTGCTTATCCAGTGCTTTCTTGAACTGCAGTGCTGGTTTTGCCTCACTGCCATTCCTGGGTTAGCTTAGTCCATGGTGAGCATTTTGGAATAGTTTCTGAGTAAGTGTGCATGTGTCGTTTATCCCATCTGGCTTCTGTGGGTTGGTTTCATACTCAGAAGCTGTCCTGTGCATCTGGGCAGGAATGTTTCCTACACTTCTCCTGAGTCTATTTTCCTTCCCATTTGATAAGGCGGAGAATTCTGACAGTTCTGCCGAAGAACAGACTGGGCACGCTGCTAGCTGCTAATACACTTTAGCATAAACACAAGACCTGGCTCTAGGAAGGAGCCTCAGGTGGGCTTCACCGCTATGAACAGATGAGACATGATGGAATGTGATGCGTGCTTGTTGGCTAAAGGAACCCCTGTAATCTCTTCTTTACTTCTGTGCCTCTATTCCCCTTCCTTCCCACCAACACATAGCGAATCTCCCTCAGTTTGGCTCAAAGTCTACGTATTCTCCCTCAACATGCACACTTTCAGCTGCGTTGAGCGGAGGCGTTTTTGTGGCATGTGTAGGTCAGGAGAGAAGAAGTATATACACATAGACGACATTTTCAAATCTTCACACATACTTTTCCAGCAAAATTCTACCCACAGAAAAAGCAGGTGCAAGTGACCGCCAAGTACATTATACCCACAGCAAGTTTCAAACCTGAGCGCATTTTTTGGTTTGTGAATTCGTGCAATACTCACAGGTAAGCAGTGTGAGCGGTCTTTGGCCCAATGCAAGTAGTTTTGAAAATTGCCCCCAAAGCATGATAAGGGACAAGAGCTGGATAAGAAACAGACAGCAGGGGGATGTGAGGACACCTTGGGTCCCACCTCCAGCCTGGTATCTCCTGTGCTGCTCTGGAGGAGCAGATTAACTTGGATGGAGACTAGTACCTTGTTATGGCAAGAAGTGATCCTGAATCTACCTGCCCTGCAGTGCAGGGGATGCTTTATCCTCTTACACTGTGTATCCAGAGGGAAGGGTTAGGATGATTGTTGGTAGCTGTTGATGTGATCATTAGGAATTTACATAGCTGAGTGGCTGGTGAGCGTGAGGATTGCTTGGTAACTTGCCTACCTGGTGTGAAGCTGGAGGATTTTACGCGTCATCTAGCTAAGGTAAGCCGGCCGTTGTGGTACATGTGTATTTTTTTTAATTTAGCTCACGCTTTTTATTGGCAGCTCAAGGCGAGTTGCCTTCAAGTACAGGAGGCATTTTTCTGTGCCTCCTGTACCTGAGCAACTGTGCATGCCCAGGGACGTGCCAGTTTTATAGCATACACACACTTAAGCGTGCATGTTATAAAGGAGCCTAGGCGTACACATCTGTGCCTCTAATTTTAAGCTTGTGCGCACCCAGCAGCATAAATTAGGTTTGAGCCACACAAGTGGGCGGATTTTATAAAGGGCGTTCGTGCACCAGTTTGCCCAGGCTAGAGCTAGGTCCTCCAAACCCCCTTGGTTCTTGGCCACCAGTTACTCCAGATCCTTTAAACCCCTCAGGCATGTCTTTTTTTTTTTTTAACTTACAACTCCTCCACAGCAGAAGAAACTTACACGGCACTGGGCCTGGGTGTTTGCTCAGCCGTGTAGGAACTTGCAAGCGCAGCTCTGGGCCCTGCTCTGGAATGCCCATGCCCCGACCACATCTTACCCACACCATGCCCCGTTTTCATTCCACGTGTCGGGAGAAGTGTACAAATGGAAACGGCTTTTAAAATCGGGTGGACACACACACATGTGCACACATCTCCCGATTCTGGAGCAGGAACAGCTTTTAAAGTTCACCTCTTAGTCCGTATCTGAGGCAAGGGAGGGTAACGTGACTTGCTCAAGGTACCAATGACATCTGGAATCCAGATTTGGGATTTTTAGGTAGGCAAATGAAATAATCCAGAACCTGCAGAGCTGCATTCTCAGAAATGCTCCCTGTTCCATGAGAAGAACCCCAAAGGCAGGCTGAGGTCTGGAATCTCAATGTGCAGACGAGGCAATGGTGCAGGGAAGAGATCGTTAGATCTTTGAGGAACTGAGGAACTTTTCAGGCAGGGGGAGCCTTCACCTTAACCAAGGTAGAACCAGGCTGTTGGTATTAACATTTAAAAAGGAGATAGAGCAGCTTCTAAACTAAATCATGGGGGAAAGATAACAATCACTTAGGCAAATATGGATGAAGAGAGATGTCTTCTAATGATACTTCCATACAGTGCATCCTTTCTGGAAACATTGGTGCTGGTGCACACATGTAGGATACTTTTCTTTTTTTGAGGGACCACAAAGCAAATCAAAACAGGTGGATATAAAAGTGCCAGTACTCATTACTGGTGAGTTCCTCATAAAAAAAAAGCCCTGCTTCCATAACAAGGAAATTAGAATATCCTAAGCAGGGCCGGTGCAAGGGGATTAGGCACCCTAGGCAAATCTTCTGCCTTGCGCCTCCACATCCCTCTCCCGGTCACGCCACCCCACGGTCTCGGCCCCGACTCCTACCTCATTCTTGATTGTGCCCGCTGAGTGTGTGTGGTTTTCTGGGCCGCGAGCAGGTTGGGCGCTGCTTGTGGCCCGCCAAATTGTCACTCCTCTTTGCCGCCGCTTGCGGCCCCATATGGCTCACGCCCAGGGGCGAACCAAGGGTCTCCGGCGCCCGGGGGCTAATGCATTTGTGTGCCTCTCCAGCATCCCCCCGTAATCCTTCTTGTACTAATGCTTAAGGTCACAGAAAATCAGTGGCGTCCCTAGACAGAAGAATTTGGGGGGGAGCCAAATTGACATTTCCACATCACACCCACCTCATAGCATGGCTCCCTGCATTAAAACTAGCTATAAAATAAAGACTTACCGGTAATAAGAAAGACCAAAGGGTCTTCTGCGAAATTTAAAAAGCTGGCCAGTTTCACACCTCTAGTAAATCTACTATTAAAATTATTTGATAGCTTTATTCAACTAATTCTATATGGCTATGGGAGTGAAGTCTGGAATGTATACAGGAAGGGACAGAATGCCAATACAAATCCTGCACCTCCAGATCTGTAACTCTGTGCATCCATGGAAATTCACCCAACAATGGAGCTTGGGTGTTTCCCTTACAGCTCATCATACTAAAAGATATTTTCAAATTCTGGTGTCACCTCACAGTAACAGCAGCACAAACACCTTCCACTGCCAGACACATTGTGAACTAACACAAAACCCCGCAAAAAAGACACTAAAAATCTATTCAGCAAGCCTATTGTAACATAACAGTAATATCACCAAGGACTCAATCAACAATAACCCTACCTGTGAAAAAGCAGCACTGTAAATATTACACTGGGTCCTAGAATACCAATGCACCACCTACCGAGGAAACAAAACAAACCCGATTGCTATAGATCCCGACACAGACACTGCATGCTAGCAGAATCTCTCACCTTGGTCACACGAGCAGAGCAGAGACAGACCCTCACCAAATACAGAATACAAAATAAAGGAGCACAAATTAGACAAAAACTGAAATGGAAACCCCAAGATGTTGGGCATCCCGTTCGCGCCCAGGCCTGCTCACCTTGTCCATGCTCCGATGAGTCCCGGGTCATCCTCCCCCGCTGCTGCTGCCAGCTCCACTCGGCCTCGGCGTCCCGCGGTGGTGACTGCCGGGCCTTCCACTGCTCACCAGGCCTCATGGCGGGGCTCGGCATCCTCCTTGGCATCGGCCCCACCCCTAGGCGTGCGCGCGCGGACTGCCCGGCCTCTTAAAGGGCCAAGGGCGGGTTCCAGCTCCGTGGCGCGCCCCGATTGATAGATGTATATAAGGAAGTGGTCAGACACCACTTCCTTGCCTTGGCAATCGGGTCGTACACTCCGGTGTCTCTTGTTTGCCTTCCAGCGTCTCCTGTTCCAGTGTCTCTTGTTCCAGCATCCTCTGTTCCAGCATCCTCTCTTCCAGCATCCTCTGTTCCAGCATCCTCTCTTCCAGCGCCCTCTGTTCCAGCGTCTCCTGTTCCTTCATCTCTCCATCCCTGGTAGTACCCTTCGGACTGATCTCACGGTACTGACCTTTGCTTGCTTCTGACTATTCTTGATTGTTGCCTGGAACCTACCTCTGCCTGTTCTCTGACTACTCCTGATCGCTGCCTGGAACTTGACCTCTGCCTGACCTGACTACTTCCGGATTGATTACAGGTACTGAACCCTGCTTTGGCTGACCATTCTGGACTGATACTCTGGCCTTGATCCTTGCTATCCACTCAGACTCTCTGTTCTGGCCTCCTGTGACCTGTGGACATTCTTGTTTGGACATCGACCGTGCACCCTTGTTCGTGGTGGGCACTCCCCTGCGCTTCCTGTCTAGGAAACCCTGCGAGGTCCACCTAAGATCAGGCGGCCCGGGTAACCTAGGGCTCAACCTGAAGGAACCCCGGGTTGCTATTGGTGAAGCTCCAGCTAGCCTCTGTCTCCTCCTGTGCTCCACCTCCTGGTGGCAGGTGCTCTCCGGGTCCGACTGGAGGGCTGTACCAATCCTGCACCAGGCCAAGAGTCCACCTCCAGCGCAACACAAGAAGCCAGATTCTTAGTGTAACAATGGAAAAACAGAACTACCATTCCTCATAAAACAAATAAAATCAATAAACATACAGCATCAATTTTAATAGTAAAACCATTCTAATAAAAGAATATTTTAAAACTACTGATAAATAGAATAATTTCTATTAATTAAAATCAAATACATTTTTTTAAATTTATATTTTATTAATTTATATAATTATCATGACATATATAATCACAAACAATTCAGATATCTATTGTCCTATAGGTACAATACTGTTATCAATCAACTTTCCATCTTAACCAGAAAAAACATACTTAAACTTTAGATATCTTAGTTATCATGCAATCTAACAGATATCCAACTTTCAATAAAGAGCTTATTTTAAGGGAATATTTTAAACAAAAATTGAAAGTATAAGCTTCTCATCTTTCTTAATTGACAACTGATTCTCAATCTACTTTATTCCCCAATATCTTTTTTGCTTCTAGAAATAATTTCTAATCCTCTGGCTCAAAATATATGTACCTGGTATTTTCATACCTAACTAAACATTTACATGGGTATCTGATTAACAATTGGGCTCCCACTTGTTCAGCAAGTGCTTTCATATCTAAAAACTGCTTCCATCTAAGTTGTGTCTCTCTTGTTATGTCTGGAAAAATCCAGATTTGATGATCATGAAATTTTACTGTTCTATTTCTAAGGAACAATCTTAAAACAGTGTCCCTATAAGAGGGAAATACAAATTTAACCAAAACGGTTTTGGTTAAAAATCAAATACATTTTTAAAAAATTTCCCAAGCACCAATAATATATTTCAAAAGAGCATACATAACAAATAACACCCAGTAATTAAAACTAATAAGGATTTAAAAAAGCCCCTGCTGTCCATACCTGGGAACTTTTGATTTCCAGTCACTCTGAAATTGTTGAGGATTAGGTTAGGGGAGCGCACAAACTTTATCCTCTCTCTCACATATACTCACAAGTTCATTCTTTCTCACACATACACTGTCACATTCATGCTCTTATACCCACTATAACCTCCCTCTCTCTCACAGACATTGACACACTTTCAGGCTCTAAGAGCTTCTCCCCCCCCCCCCCCCCCACACACACACACACAAGCTCTCACTCCCCTGGATTCTCTCATACACACACATGCTCTCACTGGCTCCCTCACATACACCCAAGCAAGCTCCCAGTCATTCTCACACACACACACACACACACACACACACACACTGACCCCCAGACAGCTCCCATTCATTCTCATACCGCTCCCTCCCCACCTCCCAGGCATGCACACATTCATTCTCACACACACACACACACACACACACACACACACACACACACACACACAGGCAGGTACCTATTCTCACACAGCAAGACCCCAGGAAGACACCCATTCATTCTCATACACAGATACAGCCTCAGGCAGGCACCCATGCATTCACATACATACACCCCCAGGTAGACTCCTATTCATTCTCAACCTGCTCCTTCCCCACCCTCAGGCATGCACACATTCATTCTCACACATACAGAGACTCCCAGATAGGCAGACAGGCAGACACCAATTCATTCACACACACACATGCATCACACACAGGCAGGCACCTATTCTCACACATACAAACCCCAGGAAGACACTCATTCATTCTCATACACAGACACAACCTCAGGCAGGCACCCATGCATTCACACACATACACCCCCAGGCAGACTCCCATTCATACACATGCACACACTAAAGGCAGACCCCCTCGCTTTCTTTTGCCAGCAACCTCAGAACCTCTTTCATTCCTCTGCTACTGCTGTCACTGCTGCCACGTGGATATTTGGGGAGGTGCAGATCGCTTCGACTGGCACTGAAACCCGTTCTGCTGCCTCTTCTGTGCAGGTCCCATGGTATTAAATATTTGCAGGGCTTCCACTTCCTCCATGCTGATCTCGTACATTGTGAGATCAGCATAGAGAAAGTGCTATTCTTGCACATTCCCAAAGATAACATATGCCAATCACTAAAAAGTATATATATTTTTTTTACCTTTGCTGTCTGATCTTAGTTTTCTAATCGGTTGGTCACAGGCTTTTTTTTCCACCTTCTCTTTCTTGTTTTTTTGCCAATTCCTTTTACAGGGTCTTTTTTTTCTATTTCTTTTCTTTCCATCTGTCTTCTTCCCTCAAACACACAATCAGGTTCTCATTCTCACACAGTGTCTATCTCACACATATACACACACACAGGCTCTCACACATACAGTCTCTCTCACACATACACAGACGTACACACACAGGGTCTCACACTCACATGTAGTCTCATGCATCCACAGCACTCACTCTCACATGCACTCTCTCATACATACATACACACTGTCTTTCTCATGCACATGCTGTCTCACTCTCTCACACACACAGGCTCTCTCACTCCCACATGCTGTCTTGCTCAACTGTCATATTCTGTCCCTCTCACACAGAGGCTCTCACATGCTGTCTCTCCAAACATTCAGGTCCTCACTCCCACACACAGTCTCTCAACTCATCTCATACACACACACACACTCTACAGGCCCTCAGCCTCTCTCTCACCTCTGGGCCTCCTCTGTGCGGGTTTCCGCAAGATGGGCTCTGCGGCGGCCCTGATCTTCTCTGGCCACCCGCGACGTGGGATCCACAGTGGCCCTGCTACCAGGCCTCCTCCTCTTCTCGAGCCGCTGCGACATGGGATATGCAGTGGCCCATTAATGCTGTTCTTCTTCTGTACGCGGCTGATGCTCCTCCTCCTTCCTGCCCATGTGGCTCCGGCAACGTTTTTCTTCTGGGGCCGAGCAGGCAGGAAGGACGAGGAGCACCTGCAGGTTTGAACGTGACCTTTTTCTTCGGGCCGTGGTGAAATAAGCTCCACCACGGCCCCGCCGATCTTCCTGCTGTGTGCGTCCAGGCCTAGTTTGCCTAGTGCTTCCGCCGGCTCTGATCCTAAAGGAGAGGTTAGGTAAAGACTGAAGTAGCCTAGAATAGGGGTGTGCACAGACATATACTTTTTGTTTATTTTTTGTTTGTTTTTGTAACCCAGGCACGTTTCCGGGTCACCAGGGAGCCCTGGGAAAGAGTGTTAGTGCAGTTAGAGTGAGAGATAATTAGGGGAGGATCCATTTGTGTTCCACCCCTCCCCTTGAGGGTGCTGGAATGGACGTCCCATTCAGAGGTTTTATAGCAGAGCTCCGCAAAGGGCTCTGGGGGCAGTCTAGTTTGCAGTTTAGGAGGAAAGTTGTAGATTTTTCCTCAGCTGCATTTTTGGCCTACCTGGGGGCCTGGGCTCCATCCTGCCTGAATCCTTCAGGGCAGGTTGAGGGTACCACTGCTGTACTCTTCTCCCAAGGTGCAGAGTGCTTGCCCTGGGAATATTTTGGAGTTTTGGACTTTTATTTGGTTGGAGTGTTGCTGGACACCTGGGCCTTTCCTGGATCCAGGGCTTGGGGAATCCTGTGTCTGGGATGCCCTGACGTGGTGGTGACCTGTTGCAAGGGAGAACTCCAATGTTATTTCCTTTTTGGGAACCGGAAGAAGTTATTTTTGAAGATCTAGGAGGAAGTGTTTTCTGCCTGTCTTCCTACTCATCAGTGGGTCAGTGAAGCAGCAGTCCATCCAGGAACCCTCCCAAAAGGGATCCCCATCGAGGAAACAGAAAGAAAGAACTGTGAGGAAGAACTATTTACAATTTGGAGAACAACCAATCGGAATCTTCTAAAGCCCCTGGGGAGAGAGAGATTTAGCTCTCTGTGCAGAAACAGGTTTTGGTCAGCCTGGAAGTGGTTGCCCTGCCCATGGGACTGCCATCCTCTAAAACCAGATGGGTGGAAAGTTTCCTTGCCTACTAGAAAAGACTCCTGCACAGATAGAGGATTAAGGAATTGCAACCAGAGAAGAGAAAAGACCATGGTTCTGTTTCATATTTATTGTACCATTATCCAATTGGTGTTGACAATAACGATTTTAAGTTGGACACTCATCCAGTGGCTCCGGCATGGTTATTACTAGGCACTCGGCACACAGTGAATAGAAAGTTCCCCTCTCCCAAGGATACCTAAATGAAGTAAGCCAGCCCTGCACTGGGACTGGAGAGGAACTCTTTCATCCCCAAGCCAAAGGACCCATACCCTGGGGAAAAGGGGCAAAGAAAAAACTAGTCAGGGTCCTTACCCTGAAGAGACTATAAATAACTTTATAGCCCCAACCGTGCAGGACACGCAAGCTGAGTTGGGGGTTACATTTGTTTTTCATATCTTAATTTATATAAAATGAAAAAAATATTAAAACAATAAAAAAGAAATAAAAGATAAAAAAAATGTTGTTCCCATCCAAAAGCCCCTATTCCTAAGTTCTCCTCTCAATTTCCCCCACCTCTTCCAAGCCCTCATACCAGGTTGATGATCTTCACAGGGCAGGAGTGATCCCCATTTGCTCCTGCTCTGTTTGTGCTATGATAAAAAAAATGGTGCCAGTTTCTTCTGTACAAAATGGTAATGGCCTGGGCCTGACTGGTGCAATTTTGTGTAGAAAAAATTAACAATGACACCAGCAATGTCTGCATGTGTTTTTTTTAAACAAAAGGAACAAAAACAAATTAAATTGGTTGTTTTTCTTTAATTTTAAAAATGAATTGAAACTAAATGGAAAATTTCATTAAAATATGCTGGTTCATTCCAAACGAATGTACAACTCTAACCCAAATGGAATTAAAGAGCTGAGAGATATGAAGGATTCTAAATTTCCTTTATCAACTGCTAATAAGCAGGTTGTGAATAAAAATGTAGAAAAAAAGGATGCTCTAAATTGTCTGTATGAGAATATCAGATGTCTAAAAATTAACATTGGAGAGTCAGAATGTATGACATTTAATGGAGATATAGAAATAATAGGCATCTCAGAAACCTGGTACAAGGAGGACAATCAATGGGACACTATGATACCAGGGTACAAATTATATTGTCATGACAAAGCAGATCAAATTGGTTGAGGGGTAGCAATATATGTTAAGGATGTCATTAATAAGTAGAATAAAAGTCCTACAGGAAGCAAAATGTAATGTGGAATGTGTTTATGGATAGAAATTCCATGTGTGATGGGGAAGTGTATAGCATTGGGTGCATACTACCATTTGCCTGGCCAGGATGAAGAGTCACACAGTGAAATGCTAACAAAAATTAGAAAAGCAAATAAAAGTGGCAACACAATGATGAGACAGTTCAATTACCTTAGTATTGATTAGATAACTATCTCATCAAGATATAGTAGGGAGGTAAAGTTTCTGGATGTAGAATGCAGGACTTGTTGAAAAGGGTAACAGTGGTTGGGCTGCATAGTAATAGTTATCATAATGCAATCAAATTTGACATAATCACTGGAAGACATTAAATAAAACTACAGCAGAAGCATTTAACTTTGAAAAGGGGGACTACAAAAAACTGAGGAAATTAGTTTAAAAACATTTAAAAGGAATGGTTACAAAGGTTAAAACTTTACATGAAGCATGCACATTGTTAAAAAATATATATTGGAAGCCCAGATAAAATGTATTCTATGCACTAAAAAAGTCAAAGGAAGACCATATGATTGCCTGAATGGTTAAATAATAAAAGAAGCAGTTAATGTAAAAGGGTATCTTTCAGAAAATGGAAAGCATATCGAAATGAGGAAAATATGAAAGTGCATGACCACTGACAAGTTAGATGTAAAAGGCTAATAAGGCTGGCCAAGAAAGAATTTGAAAAGAAGATTTCCATAGAGCAAAAAACTAATAATAAAACTTTTTAAAGTACACTTGAAGCAGGAAGCCTGTGAAGGAGTCAATTGTCTGCCAGGTAACCAAGGTGTTACCAAAATTTCATTTCATGATAAATGTCAACTGCAACATCCTTCATGGTTTGTGCAAACGTATTCTCTTGCATGTCTACTTTGTCATGTATTCGAGTGGATGTGCAACCAATCACAGGAGCCAAAGTTATATATGTGAAAATCACCACAGCTTTATTGATGCCCATCTCAGTATTGCAGAAATCTTATCAGGGAATACCAATTTATCTCGTTTGAGACTACCCAGCTGTACCGTATCTAAAGTATATATCCAAAATTGCTTGTGCTGATTTAACAAAGCTTCTCTATTGCCCTTCCACCCCCCGAACAAAGGAATAACTTGATCAATGACCAACTACCAATTTATGGCACTTTGTAAGGAATAGAAAAATACAAAAAAATGTATTATGGATTGTAGTAATTCATGAGGGAAGGAGTTCAAATGCAAAGCGATACACATAGAGAAAAATATAAAAATAATCCAAACTATTGGTACACAATGCTGGGTTCCATATTAGGAATCACAAATCAGGAAAAGGATCTTTTGTTTTTACACTTTGTATTTAAACAAATAATACACTCATCAAACGTAGCATATTATAAAAGCGCCATACAGACAAATCAACATGAAAAAACAACAGAAGACCAGTAGAGTCAGTAACACAGAAAAAGAAAATAGAATTCTAAAGAATCGAGAATGGCTAAATTACTAGCCTACTTAGGAGCACATCTGAACATAGAAGAAAATCATCAATGCAGCTGTATGAGTTGTATTTAGGGAAAAAAGAGTGAAATCTCGAGAAATAGGATATCTACATCTCCATATATTTATTTATTTCATTTTATTTAAAGCAACTTACATTCTACTTTTTCCACGAAAACATGTCCAAAGCAGATTTCAAAATTACATCCATAATTTAAAACAGGCAATTCATACAATAAAAAGTAAAACAGTAATAACAGATACAATACAATTATTATATAGCCATAAGCTATCATTTAGACCAGTTGTTCTCAACCTTTTTTCGACCGGACACACCTGACAGATGGTTCTCACATGTGTGACACACTGAACATGTGACCATCACGGGGCTAAATGTAAATATACATTTTGCATCCTCAGAAACCCCCTCTATCCCCAACAATGGGTGCAGAGCAGAACTAGGGCATTACCCGTACAACTCACCATACAAAAAAAGATATTCGGATTCTGATGACATCTCAGTAAAAGCAAAACAAATTCCCTTTACTGGCAGGCACAATACCCCTTCTTATGAAAAGACAGTAATTTACCACTAATGCATGTCCTATTGAGAAAACACAACAAATAAGATTGATACAAATGTCTGCATGCTATTAAAATACCTCACCTCAGTCACACACCCAGAACTGACCTTCACCAAGTACAGAAAGACCACAAATTATAAATATGGAGACAAACTGGAATGGAAAACCAAAACAGCCACTCTGCATGCAGTGCAAACCTGGAGAAATGGAAAGAGAAATATAGCACCTACCATAGTCCCAAGATCTACAATAATGCACACAAACTAATCCACACAAAGTTACACCTGTATTTTGAACACACTCAAACAACAACCCAACTTATGAAATGGCAATGCTACAAATATTAAACCAGGCCCTAAACACTAATACACTTCCTATTAGGAAAACAGAATAAGCCAAGCTGCTATAGATCCCCACACAGAAATAATTGTAAAACTATACTAATAAATGTTACAAAACAACTAATCAACAGAATAACATCCAACAATTAAATACTCATAAAAATTATTAAAAATTGTCCAAATATCAATAAAATATTTCAAAACAGCAGACACATCACATAACACCCAATAATTAAAATGGCAGTCAATCAAGAAAAATACATTTAAAAAGCCACCTTTACTTATCCTTTCCAGCAACTCTCCTACTCCTTTCCCTTGCAGGCCAATAGCACTCACCAGAAGCAGCAGTGGCTGCTGAAGCTCTGTCCTCAGGGCCCACAACCAGTCACTCAAACACAGTCTCTTTCTCACACAGACCAGTAACCTCCCTAACCAGTCTCTCTTCCTCACACACATACCAGTCACCTCCCTGACCAGCCTTTGTCTCTCACATGCACACACCAGTCACCTCCTTGACCAGTCTCTGTCTCTCTCTCACACACATACCAGTCACCTCCCTGACCAGTCTCTCTTCCTCACACACACACACACACACACACACCAGTCACCTCCCTGACCAGTCTCTGTCTCTTACACACACGCTCCAGTCATCTCCCTGACCAATCTCTGTCTCTCATACGCACACACAGTCACCTCCTTGACCAGTCTCTGTCTCTCTCTCTCACACACACACACACACACACACACACCAGTCTCCTCCCTGACTAGTCTCTGTCTCTCTCACACACACACACACACACACACACACACACCAGTCTCCTCCCTGACTAGTCTCTGTCTCTCTCTCACACACGCCAGTCACCTCCCTGACCAGTTTCTGTCTCTCACACGCACACACCAGTCATCTCACTGACCAGTCTCTGTCTCTCTCTCTCTCACACACACACACCAGTCACCTCCCTGACCAGTCTCTCTTCCTCACACAGACACACCAGTAATCTCCCTGACCAGTCTCTGTCTCTCACACACACACTCCAGTCACCTCCCTGACCAGTCTCTGTCTCTCTCTCTCACACACACACCAGTCACATCCCTGACCAGTCTCTCTTTCTCACACAGACACACCAGTCACCTCCCTGACCAGTCTCTGTCTCTCACACAGACACACCAGTCATCTCCCTGACCAGTCTCTGTCTCTCTCTCTCACACACACACCAGTCACCTCCCTGTCCAGGCTCTGTTTCTCACACAGACACAAATCACCTCCCTGACCAGTCTCTGTCTCTCTCACACACACCAGTAACCTCCCTGACCAGTCTCTGTCTCTCTCTCTCACACACACACACACACACACACACACCAGTCACCTCCCTGACCAGTCTCTCTTCCTCACACAGACACACCAGTCACCTCCCTGACCAGTCTCTGCTCTCACACAGTCACCTCCCTGACCAGTCTCTGTCTCTCTCACACACACTAGTCATCTTCCTGACCAGTCTGTCTCTCTCTCACAGAAACACATCACCTCTGACCAGTCTTTCTCTCAATCACACATATGTTCTCTCACTTACATAGAAACTCTCAATCACACACAAATGCTCTTGCTCCCATTTTACCACAGCCCACAAAGCTGCCACGCACGCACCCAGGTACCCATTCTACCACACACAGAGAAAGCTGCCACTCTCGCACTCATTGTACCACACACACACACAAGCTCTCACTCATGCACCCAGGCACCCATTCTTCCACAGGCACACAAAGCTGTCACACACACACACACACACACACACACACACACACCAAGCTCATGTGGAGCCTCTTCTCATTGTTTGGTCCAATAAGTCTGGCCTCTGCTTTTCAGCTGCTGCTGGCCTGACCTCTGGCGGCGGCACGCAGGGTCTTTCTGCTCTTCAGCCACTGCCAGCCTGGCCTCCGGCGGTGGCACACAGGGTCTCTTCACACTTCAGCCGTCACCAGTGGTGGCGCACAGCATCTTTCAGCACATCAGGCACTGCCAGCCTGGCCTCCGCCGGCAGCATGCCTTGTCTTTCTGCTCTTCAGCTGCTGCTGGCCTAGCCTCCGGCGGTGGCATGCAGGGTCTCTCTGCACTTCAGCCACCGCCAGCCTGGCCTCTGGTAGCAGCGCGCAGCATCTTTCCACTCTTCAGCTGCTGCTGGCCTGGCCTCCAGTGGTGGCATTCCCCTACCAACTGCATCGGCCAATCCGCCCCCTGGGGAGAAGGGAAGCACAAGTGGGGCAGTGGGACATTGGGAGCCGCGACACACCTGTCAGTGCTTGGTGACACACCGGTTGAGAATTGCTGATTTAGACTACACATATTAATCAAAGTAGCCATGAATCAAGACACTCTATGATATGCAGATGCAGCAGAGCAGTCCAACTGAGGATCTAAACAGGTATTCCTGTCCCCACTCATTAGTAGTGGAATGTCAGGGCAAGGTTAGTGTAAAAGTTATTGGAATCATTGTTGTGACCGTAAATATTAACCAACACAAATTCCCAAGAAGAAAGACAACAGCATAATATAATATACCTGCCCACTGGATCCACCTTAATACTCAAGGACTGTAAAGGAAGGAGCTTATGCACCAGTATACACACATTCCTACTTTCTGAGTTATAAAGTACAGCCCATTCCTGACCAGCCCAGTCTTGCTTCAGTTTTTCATGTTCTAGCCAAGAAAGATGGATCTTGGGCAGAAGCACTATTTGGGCTTTAGAAGTTTTAAGAAATTGTAACATCCATTTCCTCTTGATGGGATGAGAGACCCCTCTGATGTTCAGAGAAATAATTTAAAGTTGACCAAGCATTGCTTATGGGTAAAATAATATGCAGTGAAAAATTACCATGTCTAAGCCATCCGAAAAAGCTATAAAAACCAGCCCTACAATTAACTCAAATACACATATTAAGAGAGAACTCCAATGTGTGACCATTTAATTTTAACATACCTAAAAAAAACCACTCTCACTCACCCAATCACACAGCTTCCTGAACTAAGTAACTCCAAGAACCATCATGTACATACAAACCATGAGAAGACACTCAGATTTAACTTTTGCATCAAGAAAAAATAATAAACCAGTGGTCAGAAAATCTACTTCACGTACCCCAATCTTGACAGATGCTTGTCGGAGTGACTCTCAGCAGGGCATTTGTCCAGTCTCAGTTCCTCAGCAAATAGCTCACCAATGAAAAAAAGCCTTCGCCCCCCCCCCCCCCCCGAACCTAAAGCTAACTATCTGCATCTTCCCCCTTCTTACCCAAAACAAAAATTTCAATCCCATCCTCACTAATTAAAGGCCCCTCTCCCCGTATATCTCCCTCCCAATCTCCCATACCTAAACATCCCTTATCCTATATTCCCTTCTGCTCCCTTAAAGAATATAAGAAGTGGGAAAGAGAAAACAACAGCAACATATGTCCATGTGAATAATGGAGAGGTCTCCAAAGAATGTGCTCGGCTGTTGGTCTCCAATGGTGCACGCCCTCCATGTAACAAGCTCCAGTGATTTGGGCTGTGAAATAAAGAAAATCGCTAAGTTGCGGCTCCACCCTCATTTACAGTTGAATGTTATCTTATTCATGATTGCTCCCTTTTGGTCACTAAGGATTAAAGCCAAGGGAGCAGACTCATCCAAAAGATACAGTCCCAACCAAAAAGTGAAAAAAAGAGTTGTAGAAAAAAAAAGAAACAAAAAAGCAAGACATCACAGTCATGTGGGAGTTAACTGTCACAGCCCCTGTCTTCTAGGCCTCCTGCAGGCACTTCAAAAATAGGCCAACCAAAGAAAATCAAATGCACACATATAGACCATCAAGGCCTAGCATACCTTTGAAAATGGCCCTTAAAAAGAGTAAACTGTATCTTAAAGTCATCAACAAGAGTTCAAATTCAGATTGAAGCATAGGAGGCAACAATTAGCCATGCAGTCTAACTGATGCCAGAAACTGCTCCGCTTCTGTCATATTTTAAAATGTATGAATGGTACCTTTATGAGTAACACAAAGTCTTGGAGGGCAGAGTAAGGCATAAGCAGCATTAAGTAATCAGAGCTCTTTCTTCACTTTGTCAAAGGCCTGCCTCTTCTGCTGAAGATTGGAGGAAACATTTTGGAAGATAAAGATCTTAGCATTTTGAAACTTGAGCTCGTCTGCTTTTCTGACTGCTTCCATAATTTTGGTCTTGTCCCTAAATTAGTGAACTCGGATAATGATCACCTGTGGCCTCACTGCAGCACCTTGCCTGGGACCCATCATCCTATGAACACAGTTTATCTTTATACCTGTAGGGCCCGGCCAACCCCAATGCCAAGGAGCTCCACCAGCCATCATGGAAAAGTTCATAGGGCCTTCTGTATTTTCTGGAAGTCCAATTACTTAGATGTTATTTCTGACTCTGTTTCTCCAAATTGTTGGTCTTCTCAAGCGACTGTTTGTTGTTTCTTCCAGGGCATCAATCTTTCAGCATGCTTCCAACAGAGACTGTTCCAGCTCCACAACCATTCCTTAACCACATCCAACTCGCAGAGGTCTCACCCACCAAAGAGATTAGTTGTACCACCTTGTCAACCACAATTTTCAGACATGCATCCAGCTAGGTATGGATTTCGCCTGCAAGTTTATCCATTACCTCGTTGATAGTACCCACCAGATCTGGAGAAATATTAAGGTCCACATTGCTGACTTTCTCATCTGAGGCCTGCTCATCCTAGTCAAACGTCTTGTCTAGCAAACTTTTCTTACCTCTTTGTGTTGTTTGATCTGCCAAAATCTGTGGCAGAGACCAATTAGCTGTTTCCCAGTTCTTAAGAGAACCAAATGCAAGATAGAATTAGTGAAATAAAAGGTTTTATTAAGTGTGGCTGTGGGATCCTCAGGAACCAACATCTGCTCTCCTTAAATTATCTTTAGCATTCCCAGGAAAAGGATCTTGGAGTCACTGTGGACAATAATGTTGAATTCCTCAGTTTAGTGTACAATGGAGGGCAAAAAAGTAAATAGAATGTTAGGAATTATTCAGAAAAGAATGGAAAATAAAATGAAGTATATGATAATAACTTTGTATTGATCAATCATGCAACTGTACCCTGAATATTGTGTGCAGTTCTGGTTTTCCTATCTCAAGAAAGATAAAGCTGAACTAGAAAAAGTACAAAGAAGGGCAACAAAAATGGTAGGGGTATGCGGGGATACAATTTTTTTTTTCATTTTTCAGTTCATTTTCAGGAGGTTTTTTTTCACACGAATGTTGGTACATGGAATGTTTGATTCATTTGTGTGAAAAAAATGAATCAATCATTAAAAAAAACAAACAAACCCCCAAAACAAGAAAAAATGAAAAAGGGGCCTCCCAGTCTGAGAGAGAGAGAGAGAGAGAGAGAGAGAGAGAGAGAGAGAGAGAGATTCTTTATATGACTCTCATATAAGTAAGCTATTTAAACCATTGTAAGAGGGGCAACTAGAAACTCAGGGTGAGGTTTTGGTGGTGGCCTAGGTTTTGGGGAGCAGTTTTACACGCACAGTCAGAGGTACGAACAGCACAGTAGACATCAGTGAAGATTTGATGTGATTCGGAGTGATAACAGGTACACAAAGATGAGATTTGTATATAGTATTCTCGAAGTAGCTTGATAGCACTCTAGCCCTAACACCCTCGATAAGGCCCTAACGCGATTTGATGCATGACTCCCAATGTGAGATGGCAATAGTGGTGCATACATTATTGTTCAGAATGTACTAGTGGCTCCAGCTAATAAGTGATCTTTGGAGGTGCTTTTGGCAGACTCTAGTGTAGTCCTGGGAATATCCAGCTCTCAGAAGGCTGAACACATGAAGCAGAAATTTTATTTACTTTGAAGGCTGCAGACAGAGATGAGTGAAATATTCAATATCTGTAAAACCAGGCAAATTTTAGGGGGCTATTCAAACTCTCCCCAGATTTTCTGAGAAAATTTCATTAAAATTTTTGCTGCAAGTCTATGAAAAATCCAAATATGTTCACATTCATTTTTTTCAATTCACTGATTTGCAGAAATATTTTACAAACAAGTTTGTCAAACTCATTCAGTGAATCTATGAAAATTCTTGAAGGTTTGTTGAATTAGCTTACAGACTTTTTTTTTTTTTTTTTATTGTAAAGGTCCCAGATCTGTCCCCAGGAAGTCTTTAATCAAAGACACACAGTTGGAGACAGTCCTGCAGAATCCCTCAAGAGTTTTCTATGAAGGATTGTGGAATTTTCTTCTTCCCTGTAAATCATCAAACCTGCTAGCTACGAAATTTTACTGAAGCTAATATGGTTACACCTTATCATTTCTATAGTAGTATTAGCTAATCTCAGAAAATGTTTTTTTTTAAATATTTGAACCCACATTGCTCGGCATGTTTTTCATTCTGCGCTACTTTTCCCAACCCGTCTGAACTCGGATTCTGGTTGCTGACGGTGCTCTCTCGCTAATCCAGCTGCTGCATGATTGCAGGAAGCTGGGAAGTGAAGCCCTTTGGGAGCAAAAGCAGCAGAACGTGTCTCTGGCCCCGGGCTCTGCGCAGCTCAGGTGTCCGGCACCTGCTGGGTCCTAATCAGCGGCAGCTATGTGATAGATGGAAATCATTACACGGGATTCAGATCTGCAAAACCAACCAGAAAGATGAATGCCAGTTATTTGTTGTCTGGTAATTTAGCAATGTCACTGAAATAATCAAGAGGAATTGCTTTGGTGCTGCTATTGTTATCTGGCCCAGGGATGCAGTGTAAAACATTCACTCCAGATCAGTCCTGAGTGCTTTGGGAGAATATGCAATCCTTGGTGTTTTTGCCCCTGAAAAATGACCCTGCAAGCCTCTCTTGTTCTACGGTGTTTGGATTTTCATCAGTAATGGATTTAGGATTTGGCCGCTCCCCTCCCTCCACCTGGACCTAGGACAACAGAGCAGGTCTAAGGCACAGTTTTCTTTGCTCTGCTCTCCCTGCTCCCTGCTCACTTCCTCCCCTCATGTCTCTGAATGACAGGGAGGGAGGGGCTGGATTAGGAAACAAAGTGGCTTTTTTTTTTTTTTTTTTTTTACTATTTGGATGGGTTTGGGGGGGCAGGGTGATGGAAGCTGGAATAGGGAATAGATCAGATTTTCTTCGCTCTGCCCCTTCCAGCCTCACCCCCTTCCACTCCTGTTCTCTGCTGAGTGATAGTCAGCACAGCTGGGAGGAAGATTGGCAAATCCAGGCTTTGATTTATGTTAATTCCAGAAGGAAGAAATGGGAAAGTTTTGAGGGAGTGTCATAGAGATGGGTAGGAGAGTTGTGAATAACAGAAGTTTTGAACCATGGGAAGGTGTGTGTGTGTGGGGGGGGGAGGGCATGTCCATGTCCCAGAAGTTCAAAGGTCAGAAGGCCTCCATCCCAGGGATTTGTGGTACAAAAAATTGTTCTCTTAAAGTAGAAACAACCCAACACTTTCTGGAAAAAGGGTTTATTATGTTAAAAGAAAGGCCAGGACAGTGGTACATCAATATTGCTAGTATTTTTCTCCCATAGGATTAGAGCTGTATCACGACGGCTGGAGTAGGAAATACCCTTTCAGGATCAGGGCAGGACCACAGTGCAGGAGTTGGATCTGTCTTCTGCCTAGCCAGCCCCTTCCCTGAGGGTTGAGCTCTTGGGTTCTGGGGGCCAATAGGATTTGGGTACGCTGAAGGAACATCATGGTTGAAAGCTGGTCTTCTGCCTAGCCAGCCCCCTTCCCTGCAGGTTGAGCCCTTGGGTTCTGGGAGCCAGTAAGACTTAGCTGGACAGGCTGGATAAGCTGGTTAGGGCAGGGCAGACACAGGCTGGAGGTTATGGGCAGAGAAGACTGGAACAGGCAATGAGTTGAGGATACAGAAACAGGCGAGGAGCTGTGGACTGGATGCTGGAACAGACAAGGAGCTGAGAGCTGTGATCTGGGTACTGAGACAAACAGGGAGCTGTGGATCGGATACTGGAATAGGCAAGGGACTGGATACTGGATATTGGGGCAGGTTGAGGACTGGATACTGAGCAGGGATGGGTTGGATACAGATAAAGGTTTCGGCAAGGAAAATCAGGGCAAGGATACTGAGGACTAGACTGGACAGGGTATGACAAGACCAGTCAAGGACAGGACTAAACAAGTCAGACTAGGGCAGGATTGAGACAAGGCAGACAAAATTAGGAGCAGACGAGAATGACACAGAACAGAGAACACAAAAGCCCAAAGGCAGCAAGGCTGGAGGTCCGAAGGCCACTAAGTAAGGTAAGGCCTGAGTAGGTCACAAAGCTAGGCCTTAGGAGACAGAAGGTCCAGAGGTCACAAAGTAAGGTAAGGCCTGGAATAGGCCAAAAGACAAGGTGCATGGAGCAAGAAGGCCCAGAGGCCACAAGGAAAGGCTAGGAACAGTGGCCAGGTCAAAGAGCCAAGGGTGACTCTATGAAACGGCATCTAGATTCTGGCAAAGCAGGCTTAAATGGGACTGGAGCTTGGGTGTGGTGCAGGCAGCAAGGCAGAGTTTGGCAAGGCTGGAGATGAAGTTCACTGAGGACCTCTAATGGAGAGGAGGCTGCACCACAGGCTGAGTCAGAAAGCCAATGAGTAGATGGCTTGGGTAGCTTGGAACAGAGCTCACTGGAGGCCTCTGCTGATGGGGAGATATGCAACATGAGCCTGCACGGTAGGCAAAAGCATGACAAGCTGTACCTCATTATGATCTTTCCTGGTCTGCCTGTTTTTATGCTTTTTTTTTCACATCACCCAGAACTGGCACAATTCACTGGTAAATCTTGACACATGGGGGGAACCAGGAGACATCTCAGACTGTGTTATGTCAGAACCTATGGCACAAGCAGGATAGATAATGCGTCCACTGCCCTGTACTGGCATAAGAACATAAGAAATTGCCATGCTGGGTCAGACCAGATGATCCTCTCTGTCATTGCAATATAATTTGTACCCCGGTATAGCACTGTTCCATTGGTTGTCCTCCTTCCACCATGTCTCTGAGATGCCAATTAAGTCTATGTCATCATTCACTGCTATACATTCTAATTCTCCCATCTTACTTCTTAGACTTCTGGCATTAGCATACAAACATTTCAAAGTTTGTTTTATGTTTGTATTTTCATTCTGCTTTTTAATTGATAGGGATAAGTTAGAATTTTCTATCTCAGGTGAGTTTTTAGTTACAGGCACTTGGACTATTTTTCTAATTATTGGACCCTCACTGTCGGGATGCCCTAATTCTAATGCATCATTAGTATCCTTTGAAGATACCTCTCTCCGAACCATGCGCTGCTGAGCGACTGTCGGCTTTCCCCTTTGTTCTAGTTTAAAAGCTGCTCTATCTCCTTTTTAAAGGTTAGTGCCAGCAGTCTAGTTCCACCCTGGTTAAGGTGGAGCCCATCCCTTTGGAAGAGACTCCCCCTTCCCCAAAAGGTTCCCCAGTTCCTAACAAAACTGAATCCCTCTTCCTTGCACCATCGTCTCATCCACGCATTGAGACTCCAGAGCTCTGCCTGCCTCTGGTGACCTGCACGTGGAACAGGGAGCATTTCAGAGAATGCTACCCTGGAGGTTTTGGATTTAAGCTTTCTACCTAAGAGCCTAAATTTGGCTTCCAGAACCTCCCTCCCACATTTTCCTATGTCGTTGGTGCCCAACTGTACCACGACAGCCGGCTCCTCCCCAGCACTGTCTAAAATCCTATCTAGGTGACGCGTGAGGTCCGCCACCTTCGCACCAGGTAGGCATGTTACCAGGCGATCTGCAAGCCCACCTGCCACCCAGCTATCTACATTCCTAATAATCGAATCACCAACTATGACGGCCGACCTAACCCTTCCCTCCTGGGCAGTAGGCCTTGGGGAGATATCCTCAGTGTGAAAGGACAATGCATCACCTGGAGAGCAGGTCTTTGCTACAGGATCCTTTCCTGCTGCACCTGGTTGGTGCTCTCCCATCATGAGACCTTCTTCCTCCAAGGCAGCACCAGGGCTGCCAGTCTGAAGTTGGGACTTGACCACTATGTCCCTGAAGGTCTCATCTATATACCTCTCTGTCTGCCTCAGCTCCTCCAGGTCTGCCACTCTAGCCTCCAGAGATCAGACTCGTTCTCTGAGAGTCAGGAGTTCTTTGCACCGCATGCACATGTACAACTTCTCACCAGTGGGTAAAAAATCATACATGTGATACTCTATGCAAAAGACTGGGAACTTCCTGATAGCACAAACCCAGAAAGAAGACCATCTGCAGCAGGGGTGAATGTGACGCCACCCTCTTCCAACCAGGCTCTCCTCCCTCTGTAGACAGTGGCAGCCAGCATCTTGTGACTGAGACTGGCCCCTAATCCTGCCCTCCACTGACATTTTCAGGGCTGGCAGACTGGCTCTTTCAAGATCTGTGCCAAGAGACCAGCAGCCTCTACCCAGCCTCTATCACCTGCAGCAGTGGTGAATGTGGCAGCAACTCCTTCCAACTGGGCCTTTCCTCCCCTGTAGTCAGCAGCAGTCAGCACTTCATGGCTGAGACAGGCTTCTAATTCCGCCTCCTCCGCTCCCGAAGTCATCTGGCCAGCAGCCCGGCTCTTTAAAGAGCTGCTCCAATGCCAGGCTTCACACTGAAGGGTCGAGACAAAGGACATGTCCATTTATGCACTCCTTTGTTCACAACTCGAGCGCTACTCCAAATCACTTCACCAGAAAACTGCTAGCTACACACAAGTTGAGGCTAGCGCTAACCTTCCCCCATAACAGCCAGAGAAGATAAGATCTCAAACCACCAACACCTATTACCCAACTATATTGCAAGCCCAAGATAATTGGGACTCCACCTCTCCACATTACAATCGTAGCACAATTTAGGGCACCACTGTGCCTCATGCCATTACTCCACCAATATGTGCTAGAAACCACAACCAACCACCACAACCCCCCTCAATCTCATTGATTGTCACAATTAAGGAACAAGGCAAATACTCCCCATACTTCCAGAATGCAACATGTAGAAAGAAGCACCACTACAGATTCCTCATCTACATCTGAGGTCCTCAGATCACAAAACCTGACAACAACAAGATAACAGCACTGCTCTTTAACACCCAGTCCATCAACGAGAAAACCAACTTATTGCAAGATCTATTCACAGATAATTCTGCAGACATCATTTGCCTCATGGAAACCTGGACATGTGATGTTGACACATCTCAACTCAACCAAATCTTCCCACTCAACGTCACCTATATCCAGAACCCTGACAGAAATAATAGAGGTGGCAGGGCTGCAGCCATCTTCAAGAACAACTTAGGACTTACCCACTCTGTAACATCAGAACCAGAAGGAATCCAAACCAACACTCACCCTAAATTGGGATTCTCCCTCTCTATCACCAAGACCCTATATGACCACCTGCAACTCATTCTAGAATATCCAAGAAGACTTATTATGGGAGACCTTAATGTTTATGTAGATAACTCACTGGAAAATCTCCAGCCCTGGATTTGTCAATAGGCACCCATTATGCCTGTGCCTTGTATGGTAAACATTTAGGGGCAGCAGGCTGGTTAAGATTTGCTACCTTCCATCTTTGCTGAATCTCATTCAGCAGATTACAGCCTTCTGCTACTCTGTAACAGACCTTTATAGGAGGTAGGGGGATGAAAGGAGGCCAAAGCTGGCAAAAAGTCCCTGGGGGTCCAGCGGGGGTCCAGGAGCGATCTCCTATGCTCCTGACGTCGGGGGACAAAAAAACAAAATGGCGCCGGCGCTACCTTTGACCTGTCATATGACAGGTCAAAGGTAGCGCCGGCGCCATTTCTACAACGCACGGAGGTCCGAGAGTAAAAGATCACACCGGGACCCTTCCTCTGGACCCCAGGTAATTTAAGGCATTTTGGGGGGGTTCGGGAGGGTGGAGGATTTATTTTAAAGGGTCGGGGTGGGTTTTAGGGTTGTTTTAGTGTGCCGGTTTTCCCGCCCTCCCCTTCCCCTCCCCCTTCCCCCGATTTACGATTTTTTGACGATAAATCGGGGGAATTGTTATTGTATCACGGCTCTAACGATTTAAAATATATCGGACGATATTTTAAATCATCAAAAAACGATTCACATCCCTACTGCCCACCTTGACTCCTGGCGTCTCTGGTCCTTGCTGTGCCGCCACCTGCCCTGACTATTGGTCAGTCTCCTCTTCAAGTCTCGCTGCTGCCACCTAAGCCCCAGCGGTCCGGGTCCTCACGGACTCCTCCCGGGAGATCTTGGGCTTCCAGGGTGAAGACCTCACATCAACACCTGTCTTGGTACCGCCTCCCGGCCTGTTCCATCCCCGTGGAGTTCTCCTATCCATCTGCCAGCCTCCGGCCCAAGGGTCCACCGTTCCGTCCGCAACAACTATAGCATGGGTTATTTTTCCCTATATGATTAGTTTAAAGTAAAAATAAAGTCCATATTTAAATACTTGTGCAGTTACAGCTGAATTGTGTTTCACTCTGGGTAGGTGTTCTTTTCTTCAGCAACCTGGTCGAGCTTCCCATGGTGGTGTAAAGTGGGTAGGGGTGTGCATTCGTTTTGAACGCATATGTAAAACGCAACGTAATTTTTTTTTTTAACTTAAAAAAGTGATGAGGCGAAAACGATCAGATTTCCAACTTATTCAACATAGCTATGTTGAATACTTTTGAAGGGGGATTCCCTGTGCACAGCCTGCCAGTGGATCCTAGGTATTTTAGTTGCAGTAAAGATATCTTTTTGGCCTGAATCCTTTTGGAACTTGCAGTCCTTGACTGAAGATCAGTTGAGTCCATTCACATAGCTATGTTGAATACGTTGGAAATCGCGATTGTTGATCCTAAATAAAAATTTAAACCCCTCACCCTCCTTAATCCCCCTCCAAGACTTACCAAAACTCCCTGGTGGTCCAGCGGAGAGTCAGGACGCCATTTCTGTATTCCTTTGCGAGGAGCACGTGACATCGGCGTCACGTCGGAGTGTCGCAGACGTCAGGTGATTCCCCGCACGTTCACTCCGGGACCCTCGTTGGACACAACTGGAACTTTTGGCCAGCTTGGGGGGGTCAGGAGGCCCCCCCAAGCCGGCCAAAAGTTCACGTGCTCCTCGCAAAGGAATACAGAAATGGCGTCCTGACTCTCCGCTGGACCACCAGGGAGTTTTGGTAAGTCTTGGGGGGGGGATTAAGGAGGGTGAGGGGTTTAAATTTTTATTTAGGGAATCGGTGCACGTATGGACATAGACGCAACTTATGGAATTCTACATATGTCCATATTGACCGAAATTGACCCCCCCTTTCGACTTATGGACTTATGAACATAAACTTTTTGTCTGCACATCCCTAAAAGTGGGCACTTAAAGCTCTCCCAGCAGCTTCCCCGGAATTCCTATGTCAAGGGTCCCTTTCTAGTATAGCAAAAATCCTATCTGATGATCCAGCATTTTCCAAAGCACCCAGCCCTGTGTCCTGGTCCCATAATTGTGGAGATTTGGATGTAGTCTCTATGGTCTTACTTTACTCCTTATAGTTATATTGCTTTGGTGACTCTTCAGATTGAAAATTCTTTGGATAGGATCCTGCTGACCCAAACAAGCTCCCAGTGAGGAGGGGTGGCTTAAGGAAAACCTCCTCACAACAAAAAGTGGAATACTCTCTTCTTCAAATCCTTTCCTAGACTGGTGTTCTGCTGTCACAGGTGCTTGCCACATTCATTGGGAATGGGCTCAGTGATCTTCAGCCCCTGTCCTCTGGGTTGACCTTCTCCAAGAGAGCAGGGTGAACTACAGTCCCTTCTGTGGTAGAGTTCTTCCATCTTTCAAGCTTCTCACACAGCCAAGTCTGTCACAGTGGTTTGCCTCATTCAAGGGGTGAATGGACTCAACTGATCTTCAGTCAAGGACTGCAAGTTCCAAAAGGATTCAGGCCAAAAAGATATCTTTACTGCAACTAAAATACCTAGGATCCACTGGCAGGCTGTGCACAGGGAATCCCCCTTCAAAAGTGGAAACCTGATGAGGCAGGGAGGCCTCACCAGGGAGGGACAAATTCTACATCTTGACTCTCTGATGTCTGCTCTACACTGACTCTAGCCACACCTTTAATCACAAAATGGTTATAAAGGGCATGAGCAACCAATCCCAGCTCTCCTAGGTGAGAGGAGAGCAAGAGGGGATGGAACTAGGGCATACAGTGATGGACTTGGGGGTCCAGTCACAAATGAAGATCCTGCAGAACAGAACAGAAAAGCAGAATGGTTGTCCAGCATACAGGGGAATATAGAACAGGAAACCATCAAAACTTTGGAATGGCCTGAAATTACAATTAAGCTGGAAGCCAGGGTAAAACAAGTCCCAAACTGGAAGTGCCCTGACCCTGATGGAGTACCCAGCTTTGGCTCAAATATATGATCTCTGTCCATCAAGATCTGGCTAACTGCAAAAAAACAATTGATCAGAAAGCCAGAATTAATTCCACATTGGCTATTAACAGGAAAAACACATCTTCTGCCAAAGGGAGAGCCAAATAATGTCCCAAAAAGCTGTCAACCAATAAGCTGTTCTCTGTAATCGATGAAGATGGAATATATCAGCACATCGATTCTAATAAAATCTTGGCAGTAAAACAGGTAACAAAAGAGGAGCATTTGGAACCAAAGACTAGCTGATGCTGAAAAATGATGATGACCAGCTACATGCATACCTAGTCGAAACCTCAGTATAGCTTAGACTGATTATAAGAAAGCCTTTGATGGCATCCCACACTCTTGGATAATGAATTGCCTTGAAATATAGAAAGTGAATCCTATACTGATAGCCTACATGAAGTTCACCATGAAAATGAGGCAGACTTAGGAGCATGGACTATATGTTATCTGCGATCTTAAGGCCCAGCGAGGAATGTTTCAGGGAGATTCCCTGTCACTGCTTTTGTCTGCCATTAAACCTGCGGCGTGCTCTCATTAACTCTTTGGGTCATGGAATTAGCCTTATTCCTAGAGCAACCAATCCCCTACCGAAGATATCCCACTTACTGTTTGTTGATGATTTGAAACTCTACAGTTCTTGTGATGCTCATTTAGCAGAACAACTTTGTGTAGTGAAGATTTTCTCGTATGACAGCAGGATGACATTTGGTTTGGACAAATGTGCTAAGGCAATGTTCCATAAAGGAAAATTAAAGAAAATGGAAAACATCTCCCTGACTGAAGATTGCAATATATAGAAACTGGAGCAAGAAAGGCGCATATAAATATCTAGAAGTAGAGAAAGGTGGAAAAATTCGTCATAAAACATTGAGAGAAAAGATTAGTGAAGAGCACTCTTTGGTACAATGCTGGTACTAAGGATGGCATTAGCAGTAAATTTTGAGAGATTGGCATTGGCATGATCCCCAACATGCCATGTCTTACGAATGAGGTTCATTCCTGTCAAGGTATGCGTAAAACGAACCCATTTGATGAAACTGCCCCAGTGAGAAACACTTGGGGGGGGGGGGAGAGGAGTAAAACAAGAACCAGTCCAGTACTACCAGGAGGAAGAAAGGAGAATAAGGAAAACTACAGGAAAGGAATGAGAACCAGGGCCTGAGATTCAGTTAAGGGACTTGGACTACATTTCTAACCATTTCACAGTGGGAAGAAGCCACAAGAAACTTTACTGATTGGGAAGGAGAAGGAGTTAAATTATTAAAGAAATTGGCTTTACCATCTAAAGACATTCACTGGAAACAGACTCTGCACAAATAGAAGCTGCTCCACCAAGAACTGATTGATCAATATAAATGCGCTAAACTCTTGGACATAGCTCTTGGTAACATTGCATATTGACCCTTAAGGTACAGATAATTTGTTATTAGCTCAAGGACCCATACTTTACTTTATTAGATTTGATAAATTGCCTCTCTTTTCAGCAAATCAAGGTGCTGTACAATTAAAACCATATTAAATAATAAAAGGAAAATATACAAAAGCTAACTAGATAGTAAACAGAAAATCCTTATATTCACCTGTATGTATAATAACCTATTATACTGCATGCTATAACAATCAAACAGTACATACACCTTGACTCCCTGGCTGGAAAGGTGTGATATAAATAATGATGATGATGAAGTTCAGCACCTGTTTCAGAGAGGTTTCAGGTGACTTGCTTCAGTTTTGTGAAGGCTGCCGTTTCCCATTGTCTGAGCAAGTTCCTTTCATTGATTGGCTGTTGGCCTTTTGGTGACTTCCCAACCTTTGGCACTTCCATGGTTCCACTGTTCTGCACTGCCCACTCTCTCTCTTTCCTCCCCTTCCCCTCGCTTCTCGCTTGAGCTGTACAAGAGCTTGTTTCACTGTTTCCTGCAAGTCTGCTGTGCACAGGAGACAGAAAAGCATTCATGCCTCATAGAGAAACAGATAAAGGAGAGAAAAAATGCTCTGACCTTGAAATTCTGCCTCCTAAAACTACCTAGACTCATGAAATATAGAAAAGAAATATATCTATATAGAAAAGAAAAAAAAAAGAAAGCTGACCGCTGCGAATACTGATAGCAAGAGCAGTCTGCTATCACAGTAGCCAGGTTAAAGCTTCTTAAATAGATTCAAAGCAGCAGTTTAAAAGCAAGATGCAAGATACAGTGTGTTGGAGTCATTTTCTATGCTGCTGAACATTTGCTCTCTCCAGGAACCTTGAGGGCTATGGTAATTGATCAGAATTGCTGTCCCATCTAGAGAATGAGGAGGAGAAGCAAACACCAGGTCTTCCATCTGGCGATGAAATGCTGCTTTCCACTGCTTTAAATCAGTCATGCAGCCAGTCTGGCCGCTATGAGTTGCTTCCACACTTCCTGTCTGCAGAGGGCCTGTTTTTAATTGCAAGGCAAAGAGCCAGTGGATACAGATGTGTGCAATAAATTGTCCTTGTGTGATGGGTCCGGCGACCCTATGAACTGTGGATGTCATATGTGCCTTTGGCCCCAACCCAGCCTCCATAGATTTCTATCCCCCCCCCCCCCCCTCCTTGGCTCTATGGACTTCTACCCATCATGGGTCCCATGCACTGTGGATTATCTTCCACAATGGATCTGCACTGCCACAGGACCTCTGCGGTGCCAGAGTCTGCGTATCCTGTGCTTGATGGGAGAAACCCTGGGGTCCCAGTTTGTAACACACTATTGCAGGTGACACTCAAATGCTTCATTACTGTGATAGGAAGATGTATTAGTGCTCGCCATAGCTGGATAGTTATTAATGAAGCGTCTACTGACCTTGATGGAAATTGCTGTCTCTAGCCAAGTAAATGTGTTTGAGTCATAATATTTCAGGACTAGGTTTACAAATTAATTGCATTCATTTATTAGCTACATGCTTGTGGGGGAGATTCTAACTTCTTTCCATTTTTTTGTTTTCTTCCTTGTACAACTGCATACATCATAATGAGAACAATGCTACACCTAATTTGATTCAGCAAATGAAACCAATTAAAAATAACTCAACAAAAATGATGGCCAAACTTCAGTGTTGTTAGGATGAAGAGCTGGGAATAAGTGATTTGCTTGTCTTCTTATCCCCCAACATAATATTATTTACCAGAGAGCGACCCCGGAGCAGGACAGGGTGACCGAACCAAAGATGGCAAATTAGAAAATGACTTTAGAATTTTGGATACTGAGATCTTCGCAGGCTGAGGTATGTTTTATTGAACCAACCTAAGTATTATCCAAAGACCATGATATACAGGACCTTTCTAGACCACATGGTCTTGGGTTCTACCCTACACTACAAAATTCCAGGAACAAATGGGACTTTCTGATTGACTAATGAAATTCATATGAACATGCCAGTAACATCTAATTAATGGCCAGTTTAATTTTTAAATTTTATATTCCACCTTTTGGGGCTAGTCAGCCACTTCAAAGCAGATTATATTCTGGTACCATAGGTATTTCCTTGTCCCCAGGGACAATTTAAGCTTGTAGTTGAGGCAATGGAAGGTGAATTAACTTGCTCAAGGTCACAAGGAGCATCGGCAGGATTTGAACCCTGTCTTCCCATGTTTATAGAATCAATAAACCAACATTAGGGATACACAAATCTTAGCCAAAATCTGATGTCTAGTATTGCTTATAATTGGTAATAACCGCTTTAGAACCCAATCAAAAGACAAATACTGCTTTGCTCTTTTAAAGCAACCAATAGCTCTTTTTTGATTTTTGTTTTCTTATGCAGATAAAATACAAAACACTTTATTTTAAAAAATATTTCAAGGTGCTTGTACTAAATATATAGTCCTCCTGATGAAAATTTTAGAGTACAGAAGCACTATTATTATGTATCAAAAACTTATCTTGTTTGCTTGTCCACTTGTAGCTGTCATGGTAGGAGCAATGGATGGCCAGCACCATCTTGTGCTCCTACCATGTGACAGGGCCCAACCATTGGCACCGGTAGCCCCTGTGACATAGTAAGGGCAAAGGCTATCGGCGCTATTTTGAATACCGGCAGCCGACAGCCTGAGTGCAGGAGATCGCTCCAGGACCCCCGCTGGACCATCAGGGACTTTTGGCAAGTCTTGGGGGGGTCAAGAGGGTGGGGGTTTATTCGTTAGTGATACGTTGTATTCGTGGGGGTTCACCATACGTTTCGTGACCCCGAGTACAACGAATATGGCATATACATTGCGGATTGCCAATACGTTGCAAACGAATGCACACCCCTAATTAATAGTGAGTATAATATATTAATAAGACAATACCAATTAACTGGTTTTGGGTTCATTATTGACTATATTTTATATGTTTCCTTTAGTTCTCTGGCCCCTGATGCAGGCACAATGCTTTGAAACACTGCCAGTGATGGGAGGGCATGTCTTCTGATTATTTTGAAGTATAATGACAGCTACAACTGGACAAGCAAACAAGATAAGTTTTTGATATATAATAATAGAACTGCTGTACTCTAACATTTCCATTGAGAGGACTATATATTTAAGACAAGCCCTTGAATATTTTTAAGAATAAAGTGTTTTGTATTTTATCTGCATAAGAAAACAAAAATCAAAAAAGAGCTATTGGTTGCTTTAAATAGAGCAAAGCGGTACTTGTCTTTTGATTGAGTTCTAATCAAAAGCAGCTATTACCCATTATAAGTAATACCGGACATCAGATTTCGGCTTAGATTTATGTATCCCTAATGTTAGTTTATTGATTCTATTATAGTGGGATACACTATAGAGGCTCTTGTCTTTTGTTTATTGATCCCTTGTTTGTAGCCTGCAGCCCTGACCACTAGGTTACCTCTCCATACGAAAAATAGACTGTAACATGTTTCCTCCTCTTGTGGTGATTTTATAAACATGGATTGCTCAGGTTTGAAATTTCTTGAGAATTACTTCATGTTGGTAGAAGCCTTGTGTCTTAGACTTTAGAATTGTATTGGAGACGTTTGTTGATCCCTGGAGGAAAGATTATGCCACGCCTAAGGGAAAGACATTCTTATAAGCAGAAAGTTCTTATAAGAGAAAAAACTTATTAGGAGTTAGAAAAAGTAGATATGGCAGTACAGTGATTAGTGCACGAAGTGGCCAATGTAGAGACCCAAGTTTCATTTCTCTTATCTGTCATTTACCGTATGATCCTGGTCTCAAATTGCAAGTATTTTAAGATAGATTTTGTAACTGTGTGGATTTTCATGGTGTTGCCAATTATTAAAGAAGAAACACAAAAGGCACCGCCAAAATCACTTCAGGCGCACAAAAGAAATTCCAATTATGTGAAATGAAAATTATTAATGAAAATTATTAATGAAGTAAGAGCCGCATCTGCAAGCCGGTCAACGTGTTCAAACTCACCAGGTTGAACCGTCCGGTCTTTTCTTCATTTGTGGCTCTTACTGGGCTGTAAAGCCTGTTGTAGTTGTTGTGGCTATGAAGCCTAGAAAGAGTATTTTGAAATGGATAACTTTTATCAATAAACTTTTGAAATGCATAACCAATGTCACATTGTCCTGTTTCTGTAAGTAAACAATCTCCCTGACAGTGGCTGGTGTTTCGCTGCACAACTTGCAGCTTCGTCAGGGGTGAAAACCTCCTCTATCCGGACGCAGGTCTCTCAAAAAATGTTCAAAAAACGCTGAAATATCCTGGTCACTACTAAGGGATCCAGGGACCACGCGTGTGGTTGGAGCTGATGACTGAGGCGATCTGCAACTACGTTGTGGATGCCTGCTAGATAAGTGGCCCGGAGAAACATGGAATGTGTCAGGGCCCAGTCCCAAATCTGTGCGGCTTTTTGACAAAGGAGATATGAGCCCATACCTCCTTGTTTGTTCAGGTACCACATGGCTACTGTATTGTCTGTTTGAATCAGAACAGTCTTGTGTGAAAGGCAGTCCTTGAACGCATGCAGAGCATAACGTATAGCTTGAAGTTCCAGGAAATTGATTTGAAATGTTGCTTCGAGTTTTGTCCAAGTACCCTGGGTTTGGAGATTGTCTATGTGAGCTCCCCAACCTAAGGTGGATGCATCTGTAGTTAAAGTTATCTGTGGGACTGGTTGTTGGAAGGGCAGGCCCATGCGCAAATTGTCCTTGTTTGCCCACCAAAGTAGAGATGAACGTAGTTGGTGGGAGACTTGAATTGGAGAGGACAGTGGTTGAATGGCTTGGATCCATTGTGATCTTAATGTCTATTGGGTTATTCTCATGGCTAGTCTGGCCATAGGAGTGACATGAACTGTGGAGGCCATGTGACCTAGTAAAGTGAGAAACTGATGAGCTGTAGCTTGTTTGTTTGAGTGTAGTGAGTTTGCCAACAAGGCAAGTGTTACTGCTTGATCCTCGGGTAGAAAGGCTTTTGAGAGGATGGTGTACAATTCTGCTCCAATGAATTGAAGCAGGTGAGACGGAATGAGATGGGACTTTTGATGATTGATGGGAAACCCTATCGAGTGAAGTAGAGTAATTGTTCGGTTGAGAGAAGCCAGAGCTCCTTGTTGAGATTGACTTCTGATGAGCCAGTCGTCTAGATAAGAGAAAACATGAACACTTTTCTTGTTGTAAGTGTGCTGCTATTACTGCCAGGCATTTCGTGAACACTCTGGGAGCTGAAGCGAATCCGAACGGTAGTACTCTGTACTGGAAATGTTGATGACCCACCAGGAAGCGCAGATACTTGCGATGAGGAGGGAATATTGGAATGTGAGCGTAAACGTCTTGTAGATCCAGAGAACAAAACCAATCTCCTGTTTGAAGAATTGGAAGCATGGTGCCTAGAGCTACCATCCTGAATTTTTCTTTCTTCAGAAATTTGTTGAGATTTCTGAGGTCTAGGATGGAGAATAAGCCTCTGGTTTTCTTTGGAATGAGGAAATAAACGGGAGTAGAATCCTCTGCCCTGCTGAGTCCAGGGTACCGGCTCTATGGCTCTGGCTCTCAGAAGGGTGGATAATTCTCCTTGTAGATGAATTATGTGATTTTCGTTTAGCGAAAGAGGTTTTGGAGGAGAGTCTCTTGGAGTTGAGAGGAAATTGAGTTGGTAACCTTTAGATATTATTGAGAGTACCCATTGGTCTGTTGTTATCTGAAACCAATGGTTGTAGAAGGAAGAAACTCGGCCTCCTACTGGCAGGTTTGGTTTTGGATTGTGGAGATGGCTTTGGTCTCTGGTGGTGGCCTCAAAAACCTGCAGCCAGTCCTATCTGCGGTGGAGGTTGAGGCCTAGCAGCTCTAGGCTGCCTGGGTTGAGATCTTTGCTGCGGACGAGAAGATCTACCTCTGGATGCTGGTGGGTAGTAACGTCTCTGCCTGTAGAAAGGTTTTCGAGATTCCTTCCTTGGAGGACGGTGAGATGATGATGTAGCAGAGTCATGCGGAACTGACGACAGTTGGCGCAAGGTTTCCGTATATTCTTTCAGTTGGGCCACAGCATCCTGTACCTTTGACCCAAAGAGGTTGTCACCTATGCATGGCAAATCCACCAGTTTTTCCTGTACCTCAGGCCTAAGGTCAGAGGCTTTCAACCATGCCCAGCAACGTGCACTTATTCCTGAGGCCGCTACTCTTGAAGCTGTTTCAAAGTTGCGTAGGCGGCTCGGACTTCGTGCTTTCCAGCTTCAAGTCCTTTGTGTATAATGGCCTGAGCTGCTTCTTGGTACTGCTGAGGTAGGGAGTTGGAAAGCTCCTGCATCTGCTTCCAAAGATTCCTCTGGTATTGCGTCATATATAGTTGATATGACGCAATCCTTGAATTGAGCATAGCTCCCTGGTATACTTTCCTGCCTAAGGAGTCCAGGAATCTATGGTCCTTTCCAGGAGGAGGGGAGGAATGAGGTCTTATTCTTTTGGATTTCTTCTGTGCTGACTCAACAACAACTGATTGATGTGGCAGCTGTGATTTTTGGTATCCAGGAACATTTTGGACCAGCTAGGTGGTGTCCACTCTTTTGTTAATAATGGAACCAAGCATGGATGTTCCCAGAGTCTATGCTGTAATTCCAAAAGTACCTTGTGGACAGGGATGGCCAGGACCTCTTTTGGAAGGTCCACGAACTGTAAAACTTCCAAAGTTTGCTGTCTCGTGTCCTCTTCAGATACCAAGTTAAATGGTATTGTGTCTGCCATGTCCTTAATAAAATTAGTGAAAGACAAGTCCTCTGGTGGGGATTTCTTCCTACCTTACGGAGAAGGGTCAAACATGAAGCTTTCGGAGGAAGTGTCAGAACGCTTATCTTCCCATGAATCATATGGGTCTTCTCTGCAAGGGGAAGTGGGAGAAGACCTCGGTGGTCGAAAAAGTCCTGAAGGCCCTGGCTGCGGATCATCATTAGGTCTCTGTCCAGGAACTTCTTCAGTTGGATTAGATGGAATAGATTTTGGTGGAAGAGCACCGACGATTGCATCAAATTTATCCATCAGTAGTTGAAATAACGCCAATTCCGGTTGTCCTGGGGCCCCAGGCACTGGTATCGGTATCGTCAGGACTGGTTCCAGCATTGGTCCAGGTACCGGGCGGGGCGGCGATGGTAGAGGCGTTGGCATCGGTAGATGCTTCTGGTACCGGTGCAGTCAGCGACTTCGGTGTTGGTACCGGCATCGGTGCAGGCACCAGCATCGGTGGGAGCGCCTGCATCAGTGTGGGCACCGGCATTGGTGTGGGCACCAGTATCGACATCGGCGAGGGCATCGATGGTCGATGTCCTGTAACGCTTGCAGCACTGCTTGGCGGATAAATCCGCTCAATTCCTCCATGATAGCTGGTGCAGGCAGAGCAGCTACATGTGGTGGCAGTGAAGGTGTTATCGGTCCTTTCACAGGGCCCTGTGCAGGTTCAATGACTGGCACATTAAGAGGAGGTGAACGCCTCAGCGTCGAAGGCCTCGGTGTTTCCTGGAGGCGAGCCCGTTTGGCGGTCGATTTCTCTGGGGATAGTAGAGCCTCCGGAATTGATGGATGGCAATGTTGATGCCAATGTTTCGGTGGATGTTCCGCCACTGACTTCGTCGATGCCACGGATGAGGTCAGTGATGAACGATCCCCTGAACCTTCCATACGACGTTTTTTGAGAATTAGATGTTTTGAAACTCCGGCCAGAGATGGACGGTAAAAGTTGAAGATGGAACAAGTGTTCCATCTTTTCTTGTCGCGCCTTTCGACCCTTCATGGTCATTTCGGCACACTTTGGGCAAGAAGTTACATCGTGTGATTGGCCCAAGCAAAGTACACACTCGAGGTGTGGATCTGTAATGGACATGGTCTGGTTATAGTTGGGACATTTTTTGAATTCCGTGGCCATATTTCCCTTGACAGCCGTCGATGAAAATGAGAAGAAAAAGACGTTAACTCAAAAGAGTCAGAATGAGAAAAAACTTACTTACCGGCCGGTGGTAACGTGGGAGACCCCAATATGGGAGAGAAATAATCACTTTTAAATCTGAATTTTAGTCAGAAATGTGTGTGAGAAAACTCACACAGGCTCCTGCTCCACTATGCCAAAAGCAGCGTGGAAAAATGAAGACTGAAGGGAGACCCCTGTGGCTGAGAATATCATGGCATGTTGGGCATGCTCAGTGGGCTCAGAGTGCCAGTCAAAAGTTTCTAGAAACTTTGACAGAAAGTTTTCTGCAATAGGGCTCCATCAATGATGTCACCCATATGTGAGGACTAGCATCCTGCTTGTCCTGGGATAAATCCCAATTCTGCACCTTCTCCTTTGAGCAAATTACTGGCTGAAGTCCAAAGTGCTCTCTCTCCGGCAACTTTCTCTCCTCCCTTCCCACTCAAAACTCCTCTTTATACTCACCTAATCTGACATGTAGTGTCCCAGCTCGTTACTCCAAAACAGTCCCTCGGCCTTTCTCACTGTGTTTTCTTTTTATGTCTTGAGCAGGGTGCAATACAAAAGCTTGCAGTAAACTATAATGACATGTTCTATCAGTTCGATCGTAGCAACCATAATAACAGAAATAAAAATGAGTTCCTCTTGGGCCACTAATGAGCGCCATCTTTCAGCCACTGCCTGATTGTAATTAGCATCTTGCCAGGTCCACCCCGGGTGCTGCTGCTAACACACAGATATTTAATCTCCTTTCTGTTTCGATCTGGGAAGTGTCCTCACTTGGACCCTGGAACAGACAGGAGCAGCGAATTGAGAAGTTAGCTGTGCTGGAGTCTAAGGATGTGCACATCACACATTCATACTTGGAAACTCTTTGGATTTGGTCCAGAAACTCTGGAATTCTAAAGCAATTGCCGGGTGTCCAGGCCCAATACCTGAAAACTCCAAGTGTTGCTGCAAAAGCAGGCCCCAAAAGAAAAAGTTGTCTGTGCCATGTGCTAAAGACAGGGGGAAGGATGAGGAGCAGCACTGGGGGAACATCCACCCATCAGAAAAAGAAACAGAGGATGAGTAGACCCCCACATAGGGAAGGAAAGCAATTGGTCAGCCCTATAGGTCAACAGGAGCAGGAGGCGATTGGCAGCAGGAGGAGGGGATCAGTCGGCTCCATAGGGCAGTTGGAAAAGGTGGTGATTGGTCAGCCCTCACGGGCAACAGGAGGCAGGAGGCAATCAGTTAGCCCCACAGGGCAGCAGGAGGCAGGAGGAGATCGGTCAACAGGAGCAGGAGGAGGAGATCACTGGCCCAGAACAGCAGAAGAAGGAGGATGAGATCCAGTGAGCCTTGAGGAAGAGGTTGTTGTCACTGGTGGGTTGCTGTAGAACAGTGGTTCCCAAACTTATCCTGAGGGACCCCCAGCCAGTCCGGTTTTCAGGATATCTGCAATGAATATGCATGAGAGGTAGATTTGCATGCACTGTCTCCAAAGCATGCAAATTACATCTTATGCATATTCATTGCAGATATTCTGAAACCCTGACTGGGAATCTCCCAGGGCAGGTTTGGGAACCACTGGTGTAGAAGAATGAGAGAAGTGAGTGTGTGTATGAGAATGACCTTGTATGTCTGTGAAAGACTATGAGAGTGAACATGTGATTGTGTGAGAGAAAGTATGTGCATGTGCTGACATCCCCTTCACCCCAATAAGCAACAATTGCAGGGTGAGTGGAGATCAACATACCAGGTATGCATATTGAGAATGATTCATTCTTTGCATACTTTTCTGAAAATAGAGGGGTAGATTTTAAAAGGGTTACACGCATAAGTTATGCGCGTAACTCTTTAAAACCCCCCCTGCACACGCTGAGCCTATTTTGCATAGGTTCAGCAGCGCGCACAAGCCCTGGGACGCGCGTAAGTCCAGGGGCTTTGCTAGGGGGGCGTGACGGGCGTGTCAGGCGGCGACGTGACGTTCGGGGCATTCCGGGGGGCGTGGTTCAGGCCCGGGGGTGTTTCGGGGGCATGGCCGAAGCCTCCGAAATCACTCCTGGGCCTGGGAATTGCGCCGCCGCGGCCAAACGGCACGCGCGAGTTACGCCTGCCTGGGGCATGTGTAACTTTCGCGATAAAGGTAGGGGGTGTAGATAGGGCTGGGGGGGTGGGTTAGGTAGGGGAAGGTGGGGGGAGGCCGAAGGAACGGGCAGCGCGCGCAGGGCTCGGTGTGCGCAATGTGCACAAATGTGCACCCCCTTGTGCGCGCCGACCCCGGATTTTATAAGATACGCACGGCTACACGTGTATCTTATAAAATCCGGCATACTTTTGTTTGCGCCTGGTGCATGAACAAAAGTACGCGCGGGTGTACTTTTCTAAAATCTACCCCAGAGTGTCTGAAAAGGGCAGAGCCCAGTGGCAGACTGCACTGCTCCTCTTATGGAAATGTCAGTTGTTTGATTTTCCTTCTGTGACCAGTTTTAGGGAAATTCTTCTTCTGTGGAGAGAACAACAAGTGAAAATGAGAAAGAGCATCGTGTTTAAAGTGTCTATACACAATGGTATATTTACAAACTTACAAATATTCCTTAAAAATACACAGAGAGTAAGGATACTAGGTAACTTTACATTATCAACATATAAGCCAATAGAGATGGCCCGCACCATTTTTAAAGATGGCGCCGGCCATCCAGTGCTCCCTCCATGTGACAGGGGCCGGCCAATGGCACGGATACCCTGTCACATGGTAAGGGCAAAGGGCCATCGGCGCCATTTTGATTAGTGGCAGCCGACGGCCCGGGAGCGGGAGATCGCTCCCGGGACCCCCACTGGACCACCAGGTACCTGTAAAAAGTTTTTTGGGGGGCGGGAGGGGTGGGGGAAGCTAAGGGATTAGTTTTAAAGGGTCGGGGTGGGTTTAGGGGTTATTTTTGTGTGCCATTTTTCCCGCCCTCCCCCAAAACGATAAGAGAACCCCCACAAACAATTTTGTGGGGTTTTCCTATCGGTTTCGGGGAGCCCCCGATTTCTGATGATTTTGAAAATATCGTATGATATTTTCAATTGTCAGAAGCCCGATTCACATCCCTATAAGCCAAGATTCTGTCAGGCTTTATATTTAGTTAATAATATTTAGGCCGATACAGTAAAAGTCGCGGGAGAGCGGGCGAGCGCCTGCTCTCCCGGCACACACACAGGCCACTCTCCTGTGCGTGCAATTCAGTATTCAAATGAGGGCCCGCGGTAAAAAGAGGCCTAGGGACACTAGCATGTCCCTAGCACCTCTTTTTTGACCGAGTGGCAGCTGCCAGCGAGTTTGACAGCCGACGCTCAATTTTGCCGGTGTTGGTTCTCAAACCTGCTGACAGCCACGGGTTCGGAAACCGGACACTGGCAAAATTGAGCGTCTGGTTTTCAACCCACGAGCTGCGAGCTGATTTTAAATTTTATTTTTTTTTATTTTTAATTATTTTTTACTTTTGGGACCTCTGACTTAATATCGCCATGATATTAAGTTGGAGGGTGTACAGAAAAGCAGTTTTCTGTACACTTTCTCGGTGCCGGCAGAAATTAGCGCCTACCTTTGGGTAGGCGCTAATTTCTGAAAGTAAAATGTGCGGCTTGGCTGCACATTTTACTTACTGAATCGCGTGGGAATAACTAATAGTGCCATCAACATGCATTTGCATTTTGTGGGCGCTATTAGTTTCGGGGGGGGTTGGCCGTGCGTTTTCAACGCGCTATTACCCCTTACTGAATAAGGGGTAAAGCTAGCGCGTTGAAAATGCGCGTCCAAACGCGCTTAATGATTTCATAAAAGTGCCATGTAAATAACATAAAAAACCATCCATATATGTCCATTAGAACAAACTATTATTTATATGGTATTAAAGAGCAGATAATATGAGTATGAGGTGAGGGTCTTGCCCAGATTTATACACTGACAGCTGGCAAAGGAAGGGAAAATGAAGGCAAACAGGATAGGGATGTGCAGAAGGAAAAAATTTGTTTTGATTCTTATTCGTTTCGCCAGGACCCAAATTCGTTGCATTCGTTTTCCTGGGAAAAATCCCGATTCGTTTGATTATTTTCCATTAAAGTCAATGGGGGAAGTATTTGCAGCCTATTTTTGGCTGCAAAATTGGGTTGTTTTTTTTTTATCAATTCTGATACGAGAAAAGAGCTCCAAGGTACTTAGACTGTGGCAAAGTGGCACCAAAGTGGCATGAATAGCCTAAGACACTTTAAAGGGGCAAAGGGGTACCAGGAGTGGAAAGAGTGCTTTAAAAGAGGTGCAAAGCAGCAGCTAGAGTGTCAAAAGAGAGCACCGATATCAGATGCATGTACCCTCGAAGGCAGCATGACAGGCAAAGTGGCAAGACAAGTGGCATCAACATCCTACAGCACAATGAAGGGGGAACATAGCAAGCAGAAAGACTAGCACCAACACACTGAGGAACCATGATTGTGGCAAGAACACCACAAGGAGTTGAGTGAGTCATCTGGTGTATTGCAGCAAGGCAGAGTGGCAGAAAGTTGATGGGGCAAGACAGGCTGGCAGAGTTGAGGTAGTCAGGTTGCTGTGGTATTGATAGGGGAAAGACAAGGAGGCAAGACAAGACGAGGCTCAGCATGTGGCGCGACTGTCAACCGGGGCATTCTGTCCACCCGGCCCATCTTGAAACATGGACTAAGGAGTCTAACACGCATGCTAGGACCTGAAACATGATGAACTATGCCTGGGTGGGGTGGAGCATTGCTGCTGTGCACAGGGCCGGTGCAAGGGTATTAGGCACCCTAGACAAACCTTACAATCTGGCGCCCTACCCCCACCTCCCCATACACAATTTTAAATTATGCATTTAACACATATTTTACATGAAAAGTAACATTCTGAGGTAAAATTAATATATACATTATTATGATAATTTCATGCACTGTTGTGATGCCAACAAGAAAAATTTGCATCTTGGAATTCATATGGCATCATACCTATTATGATATATTTCGGCATGGTCCTCCCGTATCAACACAGTACTATCTGCCAACACTCAAGGAATAACAAACCTACCTATGAAAAAGAATACCACAAATATTACACCAGAATCTAAACTATCAATACACCTCCTATCAGGAAAACAGAACAGGCCAAGCTACTACAGATCCGTATAGAGAAACCACATGCTAAAAGAATGTTTCATCTCAGTCTTTGCATGCAGAACACAAACCCTCACCAAATACAGAATAAAGCCACATAAAGTATAAATAGAAATTGCAGACAAAAACTGAACTGTAAAACGCATCACGCCAGACTCTATACAGTGTAACAATGGAAAAACAAAAATTTCACCATTCCTTGTGAAACAAATCAATAAAATCAAGATATATAAATCATTAATCATAATTATAAAATCATACAAATAAAATAATTTCAAAACAGCTGATGAATAGAATATCCAATAATTAAAGACTCATGCAAATTTTGAAAGCTTTACCAAACATCAATAAAATATTTCAAACAGCAGACACATCACATACTACCCAATAATTAAAATGGTAGTCAGTCAAGAAAAATTAACTTAAAAAGCCACCTTTACTTACCCTCTCCAGCAGTTCTCCTACTCCTTTCCCTTGCAGGCCACACCAGAAGCAGCAGTAGCTGCTGAAGCTGTCCTCACTGTCCTCTTCCTTAGGGACCACAACCAGTCTCTTCTGTCTCTCACATACACACACCGGACACACCCTCATGACCAGTTTCTGTCTCTCGCACACCAATCATCTCCCCAACCACTCTCTCTCTCTCTCTCTCTCTCTCTCTCTCTCTCACACACCAGTCATCTCCCTGATCAGTCTTTCTCACACATACACACATCACCTCTCTGGCCAGTCTCTCTCAATCACACAATGCTCTCACTCTCTCTTACACACAGGCTTTCAATCACACACAGGCTCTCTCTGTTTCACTTACACACAAGCTCTCAATCACACACATGTTCTATCTCACTTAAAAAAGGCTCAATCACACACATGCCCTCTCTCACAGCCACAAGCCAGCCAAAAACATGCTCCATCTCTCTCTCGCACACACACATTGACACACACAAGCACCCCCCCGTCTCACATATACACCATACACATTTAGACGCACCCTCCCTATCTCACATACATGAAGCACCTTCCCTGTATCACACACAGAAGCACCATTCCTTTCTCACATACACACCACATACACATACACAGAAGCACCCTCCCTATCTCACATACATGAAGCACCTTCCCTGTCTCACACACAGAAGCACCATTCCTTTCTCACACACACACACACACACACACACAGAAGCACCATTCCTTTCTCACATACACACCACATACACACACACAGAAGCACCCTCCCTATCTCACATACATGAAGCACCATCCCTGTCTCACACACAGAAGCACCATTCCTTTCTCACTCACACACACACACACACACACACACACACACACACACACACACACAGAAGCACCATTCCTTTCTCATATACATACACATACACACACACACAGAAGCACCATTCCTTCTCACATACACATACACAGAAGCACCCTTCTGATCTCAAATACATATACACACAAAGGCCCCCAGTTGAACAGCTTGTCTCCAGTGGCGGTTGGCAGCGGCCATCTTCATGTCTTCGGCCTAGTCTCGGGCTGCGCCAGTCTTGTTTTCTTCGGCCCCGCCAGCCTGCTCTCCGTCGGCGGCTGACTGCGCCCATCTTCATTTTTCCAGCGGCGGCTGGCAGCGGCCATCTTCTTTTCTTTGGCCCCCGCCAGCCTGGCCTCTTCATTTCTTCGGCCCAGCGCCCTCAATGGCCCAGAGCAGAGGAGGCCATGTGATCCGCTAGTCCGGCCCACCGGGGGAAGTCCGATCCTCAGATAGGCCAATCCACCCCTACTTTATCACATGGCCTTCTATTTCTCAAACACCGCGGTGTAAACCAAAAGAATGGAAACGTATGATATGTTGCATTCGTGGGGGATTGCAATATGTTTCGCTGACTCACAAATGCAACGAAAAGGGACCTATATGTTATGGATTGAGCATACTTTCAAAACGAATGCACATCCCTAAAACAGGATAAACACAGAGGATCTCTGAGGCAATTGTAGAGATTTTAAAGCTAAATTAGTTGAGCGGATGGGCAGACTAGATAGGCCATATGGTCTTTTTCTGCTGTCACGTGTCTATGTTTCTAGGATTTTATTTTAAAGAATTAATGCCATTGTTCCTTCCATTGTAATAGTGCAGTGCTGTCTGGTATTGTATAATCACAGCACTGAGGTAGTATTTATTTATTTAATTTATCTCTTGCCTTTTCATAGGTAGTTGAAGGCAAATTACCTTCTGGTATATTATGTATTTCCCTAACCCAGGGGGCTTACAATCTTAGGACCTGATTTACCAAGGCTTTTCTCCCATTATATGTCTGTGGTAAAATGCTTAGTGCAGTGTTAGAAATATGTATCGGAACAATGCTGTATGATAGTGCATGCCAATATAGTGCTATAAATATGTAACAGTGCAATTGTATGCAATAGTACTAGTTCAGCACTGTTGATGTGTGATAGCATAAATCGGTACAGTTCTGTTTGAAAGTGTTTGAATGCATATTATTGAGTGGATCTGGGTGCTGCTGTTGCTATAGTAACTATCACTTCTGTGCTTGTACAGGAAGGCAGTACCCCTTGCTCTGCAGGAGAACACCAAATGTTTCACTTTGTTTTCCAAAGAGATGGAGCCATTAATTCATTAAGTATGCATCAGAGCAGTGAATTCTATAGGAATTCCTTCAGAAAGTTTCATTATGCCCAGGAGCTTGGCCCTTCTTGCTCCTTAAGCTAGTAAAAACACAAACAGCCCAGCCATGGAAGGAGTGAGAGTGCACAACTCTCAAAAACAGAGTTGGTATTTTATGAACTGGTCTGCTCTGAGATACTCCCAGTCTGTTTTATCTTTTATAGGTGAATCAGAGTAGGACTGTAAGGCCAATGACTTTCAGAATTTGGCCTTAACAGAATGAAGTTGCTTGTGTTTTTGTATGCTTGAAGATTTTCTCAGGAATCTTTGTATCAGAACCATCAGCTGCTGATGCTAGCAAAACTGTGAAATGCTCAAGAGATCTGGTAGTAAATAAAGCCTGGAAAGTGTAATTCATTTTTAAGACTTTCTCATGAATAAATCCAGCATATTTAAGTATATAGAAGGGTTTTTAACTTTCTGCTCTCTGGATTTTGAAACCCCAAAATGTCAGCCATGGTTTTGCTCACTCTCAGCATTAATGTGGGGCTGATGAAAGATTTTGACTGCCTTCTCTTTGAAAGTGAAGTTGTCAGTGAGCTTTCATGGGTATTTAATAGGAAGAGGACTCGGGAAGGAACTGCCAATCCGCAGTAACGACGCCATTTGGGGATTACTGATACCTCAGTAAAGCTTCAGTGACTTATAGATCTTGCCCAACCCATGGATGAAAATATTGACCCTGGGCTCTGCAATTTAGTACAGCTCAGAGTTCTGCACATGATAAAAAGTAATAATAAGCAAGAAAATATTCTATAAAGTGTGTCTTTTGTTTCAAGTTATTCATAATAGAGCTCTATTGGCCTTTACTGTTTGTTATTACTGAGAAATATCACATTGGAGAAGGGGCAGAGCTGGAATACTAAGTGGTGAACACATTGATCTCTGTCCAGGGTCCTGACCTTGCTGCAGATTTTGCTGTTTCCTCAGTAGGATACAGGTGTTTAGCTGACTGCCAAAACATATTTATGTGACCCTTTAACATTAAATTATCATAAGTCCTGCACAGGGTGTGATCTGTGTCTTAAAGACTGTGACTTTTAAGAGAAGTCTGTGACAATTCCAGGAAAATATATCTTGAAGCAATGTTTGAAAAATTAAAAATATATTCCCCACAACGCCAGGAGGAGCCTTTGCAACAAAATCAGGATTATGAGACATGTGACTTCTTTTGTAGGAACGATATCAAGGGACATAAACATGGAGTAAAATATTGTTCAGACTTTATTATCTTGATATAAATTGTTCTCTGGAATATTACCTCATTTAACACTCATCTGGGAAGGTCATTTCTGAACAAATTCACTTGTCATCTCTCAGATTTCTCAAGAGTTTATGGGACTATATTGTTCTGCTGTTGTATGGGAGTGGTGAAGTCAGCAGCATTTAGTTGCAGGAAAATTTATCTGTGCATGAGCCAAGTTTCCAGAGATCCAGTTGTTCATTGCAGTGAAAGGCAAAGACTGCAAACCAGATGCATGTGGTGGGGTTTTGGAAAAGCCTTTTTCATAGCAATCCCATGTATGGCATAGGAACAGGGGGCAACCCTGGGTTTTCTTTTGCTGAGAAGGCAGCAATGGGAGGAGTCTTCCAGTGTAGTTTTCCAATTACAGATTTCGAGAAGAGTTTCAAAACCTGGGAATTGCTGCTAAGCAGAAGGAGCAACTTCCACAGCTGAGTTAGTAAGGGGACACCAGGTACAAGATACAGTGATGGCGGACTCCAGTCCTCAAGTGCCACAGACAGGCCAGGTTTTCAGGATATCTACAATGAATATGCATGAGAAAGATTTGCATGCACTGCCTCCATTGCACGTGTGAAAAAAATAACTTTGTCATAACAAACAGGAGAAAAATCAGTGCAAAAGTCATTTTTCTACTGATTTTCTTTTGTGCTAGCATTGAAATTCTCCTGAAAAATAAAAACTGAAAATGAAGGTCCCTACTTATCCAGTTTTTGATCCTGTCAATCAATTCCCACACTTCCCTTCCAGTAGCAGGACAAATTGAGCATTTTCTGGTCAAATGGTATCAAATAACCAAGGACTCTTGGGTCCTTAACATTGTACAGCATGAGTTGCATTTCTTACAAACCCATCTCTTCCACAATATGGGATAGATTTGTAAACGTACGCAAACGTGTCCATGTGCGCGTGCTACCTGGCGCACGCACATGGACATGCCAATTTTATAATATGCATGTGCTGGCACACACATGTTATAAAATCCAGGACAGTGCGTATGGGGGGGGGGGGGGGGGGGGGGGGGGGGGGGGGAGAGAGAATTATGCAATTTCCACGTGGTAATGCAACCTGACCTTCCCCAGTTCTCTCCCAGTCCACTCCACATACCTTTTTTTTTTCAAGAGCTTACGCTGGTGTAAGTTGTACATGCCAGCAAAGCAGCAAATGGCCGCTGTACCGGCCACCTCCAGTTTCGCCCCGTCCCACCCCCTGAACTACCCCTCCCCACCTCCTGGACTGCCCCTTTTGGAGGCCCGGCTCTTGTGCGGAGGGTTTCACGCATGGCCGGGCCCCTTCTAAAATGCGCGCAGTGCACGCAAGGCCCAGCCACACTCCTAACCCCCGAATTTTATGCCTGGGAGGGATTTAAAATTCGCCTGTATATGCCTCCCCATCTGAATCCTTCTTAACTCCTACAGATCCATCTGGAAGTGCACGCTCTTCTTAAGAACCAAGTAGTGGAGACGATTTCTGCATCATGAAATATGCAGGATTTCTACTCCAGATACTTCCTCATCCCCACAAGTTTAGGGGGATTACGACCAATCCTGGAAATGAGGCTCCCCAACCAACATATCTTCCAGGATCCCCAACTGAGATAGAAAGAGAAGGACATCGTCCACAAATAATGAAATTTTATATTCCTCTCCATCTATCCTGAAGCCTTCAATCCTCCTACAAGCTCTAATAGCCTGCGCCGGGGTTCTGTAACCATGTCAAAGAGAAGAGTAGATGAAAGCACCCTGCCTAGTGCCACTCTAAATAAAAAATAGGGCAGTAAAAACACTATTAACCTGGAAGTGTGCCTGAGGAGAGGTGTACATAGCTGGAATTCACTGTACAGATTCATCAGGCATTCCAAATGTATCTAACACAGCAAACAAATAGAACCAACAGACTCTATCAAAGGCCTTGTTGGCATCTAGCACCACAATTACCCCAAATAGCTTCTTCTTCCTAGCCTAATGCAATAAGTTAAAAAGCTACCTTGTATTATGTACAGACTATCTTCCCTTAATAAACCCTATCTGGTCAGGGTGAATAATAAGCGACATTACATATTCCAGTCTTAATTGTAGAATAATGGCTAACACCTTGATATTGGTATTAATCAAAGATATTGAGTGATATGAGTCCACCTCCAGTTCATCTCCCTTTTTTTGTGCAAAAGAATTATATGAGTATCATTTAAATCCTATACTGAGGAAGGGAATGACTGAAGATAGTTAAAAAAAACCCTTTCAAAAAAGGTATATGATCCCCCCACACTTTTTATAGAAGTCTATATGGTAGCCAACAGTGCTAGTACTCTTCCCGGCAGGCAGGCTGCCAATAGCTTTTTGGATTTCCAGGTCAGTGACTGAGGCCCTCAACTACTTCCACTGGGATCCGGGGGAGATTAATATTATCTAGAAAATTACATACAAGGTCACTATCACATTCATGGTCATTCCCATATACATTTTCAAAGAAGCCTCTGACCACCATGCTAATTTCACGGGGATCACTGATTTCAACCATGTCAACTGATGTCTTACTTTATGATATGAGTACAAGATGCCCTCTTCTTTACTGCTCTCATCAACAAGGCACTAGTTTTATCGCCATGTTCATATTATCATTGTTTAGTGTACTACAAGGCCATCTTAGTTTTAGAAACTTTTAAGGCTCTCAGCTGATCTCTCATAAACAGCAACTTCCTGTAAACCCAGGCTGAACAACTCCTTTTTATGATCCTTTTCCAAATCAGCTATTTCTGCCTCAAGCTACCTCTGTTCCGTAAGTGCATTTCTCCAATTATTTTTCTTTGCAACACCTCTTTGAAGTTTTCCAACAGAATGCTATGTCATAATCTCCAGTATTATGGTAAAAGTTAAAATCCTCAATAGCCTCTTTGACCAGTTTAAGAAATTCCTCTTTACACAATAATGAAAGATTCAGTAACAATGTATGTGAAAAGCCCGAAAGTTGATCAAGAGAGAACGTCATAAAAATTGGATGGTTATTGGATAATTAACAGATATAATATCACAATGAGTGTCTAGCATATCTAGAAGTACAGAACAGAGGATGAAGTCCAAGCAACTATAGGTATTATGGCATGGAGAAAAATGTGTAATCCTTACTTGAAGGATATCTCTCCTGCCAGATATCTAACAGATTATGTAAAGTGAGGAAGCCTGGTACTGTGCAGTAAGCCTTAGAATGGGAACAGTCTATTCCAGAATTTAAACATATATTCCATACCACCCCACAAACTCATCCAGTGCTTGGATGAGTTCCGCAACAAAGAGACCCGAGTCATTATTTGGCCCATAAACATTTAACAATAAGAATTCCTGATAATACAAACTTCAGTATAATAAAATATATCTGTCCTCCCCATCCATTTTGCACCCCAACATTTTCAAAGGCAGATTCTTGTGAATCAAGATGCAAACTCCCCAACTCTTAGAGGAATATGGTGCTAAATAAACATGACCCACCAAATCATGCTTGAGCTCCTCATTATCTTCTGAAGCAGCACAATTTGCATCTGTTGCTACTTTAAAAATTGCGACAGTCATTTTCATTTAATAGGATTTGTGATCCCCCTAATAGTCAGGAAAATGATCTTGAATTGTTTGGTCTTAGTTGCCCAGAGTATCTCATGAAATGCACTGCAAATCTAATGTGTATACAGTGAACTGTATAACTGCATCTCAACAGTACCAAGGATGCAACTGTGTGCTTGGTTTTCAAGTTGAGAACAACAAATTAAAACGCCATAACTCCCAAACACTCCCCCCCCCCCCCCGACAGCAGTTTACAAACCCCATAATCAACAAGTCACTGTCACTCCTATATGCCCTCCCCACCAGTGATACCTACCCAAAAGGGACTTTCATTGGGTCCTGGATAGTTCACCATCACACGTCCTTGTTACCCCTAGAAACAAACTCCCCACCATCTTAGGTGAAGGGAGTTACCAAATAGGAAAAAGATCTAGGCGTCATAGTTGATATTATATTGAAATCTTCGGCTCAGTGTACTGTGGCAGTCAGGGCCTGTGCATCCTATTAGGCAAACTAGGTGGTCACCTAGGCGCCAGCCATTAGAGGGTGCCGAAGAGCAGCCATGTGGGGCTGTGAGCAGAGCCTATCCCGCTCGCGGCAGAGAAGAGTAAAGACTCGGGCTGCAAGTGGCGCCCATCCTGCCCATGGCCCAGAGAAGCACAGATTTGGCTAGCTGCAAGCGGCATCACAGCGAATGAGGTTGGGGTCGGTGTCAGGGCTGGGGCGGGACTGGGAGGGTGGGGGTGCATGGAAGAAGGTTCACCTAGGGCGCCTAATATCCTTGCACCGGCAGTGAAAAAAAGCAAACAAAATGTAAGGAATTATTAGGAAGGGAATGGCAAATAAAATGGAGGATGTCATAATGCCTCTGTATCGCTCAATGGTGAGACTGCATCTTGAAAACTATGTGCAATTCTGGTTGCCGCATCTCAAAAAAGATTTAGTTGCATTGGAGAAAGTACAGAGAAGGGTGAACAAAATGATAAATGGAATGAAACAGCACCCCCATGAGAAAAGGCTAAAGAGGTTAGGGCTGTTCAGCTTGGAGAAGAGACGGCTGACGGGGGATATGATAGAGGTCTACAAAATCATGAAAGGACTTGAATGGGTAAATGTGAAATGGTTATTTACTCTTTTGGATAATACAAGGAGTAGAGGGGCACTCCATGAAGTTAGCAAGTAGCACATTTAAAACAAATCAGAGGAAAAAAAAGTTTTTCCACTCAATGCACAATCAAGCTCTGGAATTCATTGCCAGAGGATATGGTTCAGGCAACTAGTGTAGCTAGTTTTAAAAAAGTTTTGGATAAGTTCTTGAAGGAGCTAGCTAGCCACTGCTTATTGCCAGCATTAATATCATGGGATCTATTTAATGTTTGGGTACTTGCCAGGTACTTATGACTAGGACTGGCCACTGTTGGAGACAGGATACTGGGCTTGATGGATCCTTGGTCTTGCCCAGTAAGACATATCTTATGCTCTTATGTTCGTATCGTATCTGCCTTAAATTGCCCAACTCCAGTGATACCCCAACATAACAAATGGAAATGCGAACACGCTCGGAACCCCCAGACCCTTTCCAGAAACCCTGCCCTACAGATAATTTCCCCTTTCCATCCCATAACCAATATTCCTTCCCCTTTACCTCTCTCTGCCAACCTTGTTCTGCCCCTCCATATCCCTCCTTTCTCTCTCTCTCTACCTTGCCATGTGCTGCATCCTCTTTCCATATTTTAGTAAATGCAAATAATACAAACAATAAATAAGGAGACATGCAATTGTTTGTCTGTGGGAATTAAAACATACCACTGTATATATACCATACTCCAGTTCAGTGGGGCTGGCAAAAAAAGACAATAATAGAAAAGAACTACATTTAGCCGTTTCTGTAAAGGTGAAAGCTGAGTGCAATTTGGTAGTACTGAAGGCTGGGATTCACTGCAGGAGACAGTCACGGACTTACGGAACACCAATAACGTAACACACACAGTTTCTCTCCAATAGAAGTTCCGCCAAATATTGCAGTGCAGCATACATCCAGGACAAGACTCGGTTCCATGTGCGCAGGAGAAAAGGTACCAAGTCCTGGTGAAAAAAGCATTACAGTAGGCCCAGCCAATTACCATGTCCAGTCTTCACTAAAAAAATAAAACAAAAAATAAACAATATTATAAACATTATTAAAAAATAAATAAACAAAGGTGTCCTAAACTGTTCCACATAATTCTTCCCCCCAGTCCACACCGAAGCGCCAAACAAAAATTCACTATTTAAACCCAAAATATATCCCAAACATAAAACCACAAAGGAAAGAAATCTGGTGGAGAAGCCACAACAATACAGTGTGCTGGGCACATAATGATGGCACCTGTACCCATGCTTCTCCAGCTCCCCATAGAGATGTGCTCACACAGTAGTAAATGAGATGTTATGCCTTATCTCAGTCGTCAGTGGTCCTCTTCTTCTGATTGCAAACTGGCTAAAAGACAGGAAACTGGCTAAAAGACAGGAAACAGAGAGTAGGATTAAATGGACAACTTTCTCAGTGGAAGGGAGTGGACAGTGGAGTGCCTCAGGGATCTGTATTGGGACCCTTACTTTTCAATATATTTATAAATGATCTGGAAAGAAATATGACAAGTGAAATAAACAAATTTGCAGATGACACAAAATTGTTCAGAGTAGTTAAATCACAAGCAGATTGTGATAAATTGCAGGAAGACCTTGTGAGACTGGAAAATTGGGCATCCAAATGGCAGATGAAATTTAATGTGGATAAGTGCAAGGTGATGCATATAGGGAAAAATAACCCATGCTATAATTATACAATGTTGGGTTCCATATTAGGTGCTACAACCCAAGAAAGAGATCTAGGTGTCATAGTGGATAACACATTGAAATCGTCAGTTCAGTGTGCTGCGGCAGTCAAAAAAGCAAACAGAATGTTGGGAATTATTAGAAAGGGAATGTGGTGAATAAAACGGAAAATGTCATAATGCCTCTGTATCGCTCCATGGTGAGACTGCACCTTGAATACTGTGTACAATTCTGGTCGCCGCATCTCAAAAAAGATATAATTGCGATGGAGAAGGTACAGAGAAGGGCTACCAAAATGATAAGGGGAATGGAACAGCTCCCCTATGAGGAAAGACTAAAGAGGTTAGGACTTTTTAGCTTGGAGAAGAGATGGCTGAGGGGGGATGTGATAGAGGTGTTTAATAGGGATGTGAATCGGGCTTTGGACGATTGAAAAAATCGTACAATATTTTCAAAATCGTCAGAAATCGGGGGCTCCCCCAAAATGATAGGAAAACCCCACGATATTGTTTGTGGGGGTTCTCTTATCATTTTGGGGGAGGGTGGGAAAAACGGCACACAAAAATAACCCCTAAACCCACCCCGACCCTTTAAAACTAATCCCTTAGCTTCCCCCACTCTCCCGACCACCCAAAAAACCTTTTACAGGTACCTGGTGGTCCAGTGGGGGTCCCGGGAGCGATGTCCTGCTCCCGGGCCATCGGCTGCCACTTATCAAAATGGTGCCGATGGCCCTGTGCCCTTACCATATGACAGGGTATCCGTGCCATTGGCCGGCCCCTGTCACATGGTAGGAGCACTGGATGGCCGCGCCATCTTTAAAAATGGCGCGGGCCATCCAGTGCTCCTACCATGTGACAGGGGCCGGCCAATGGCACGGATACCCTGTCATATGGTAAGGGCACAGGGCCATCGGCACCATTTTGATAAGTGGCAGCCGACGGCCCGGGAGCGGGAGATCGCTCCTGGGACCTCCACTGGACCACCAGGTACCTGTAAAAGGTTTTGGGGGGGGGGGTCGGGAGAGTGGGGGAAGCTAAGGGATTAGTTTTAAAGGGTCGGGGTGGGTTTAGGGGTTATTTTTGTGTGCCGTTTTTCCCACCCTCCCCCAAAACGATAAGAGAACCCACAAGAACAATATTGTGGGGTTTTGCTATCATTTTGGGGGAACCCCTCGATTTCTGACGATTTTGAAAATATTGTATGCTATTTTCAATCGTCCGAAGCCCGATTCACATCCCTATTAAACACCTCTATCATATCCCCCCTCAGCCGTCTCTTCTCCAAGCTGAAAAGTCCTAACCTCTTTTGTTTATCGGCTCGGGCGCAGCTGATAAACAAAACCGCGATCGGGCCAGACGAAAAAAAAAACACGATGTGAATCGGAACCGGAATCCGAACCGATTCCGGTTACGGTTCACATCTCTAGTGTTTAAAATCATGAGAGGTCTAGAACGGGTAGATGTGAATCGGTTATTTACTCTTTCAGATAATAGAAAGACTAGGGGCACTCCATGAAGTTAGCATGTGGCACATTTAAAACTAATCAGAGAAAGTTCTTGTTTACTCAATGCATAGTTAAACTCTGGAATTTGTTGCCAGAGGATGTGGTTAGTGCAGTTAGTATAGCTGTGTTTAAAAAAGGATTGGATAAGTTCTTGGAGGAGAAGTCCATTACCTGCTATTAAGTTCACGTAGAGAATAGCCACTGCCATTAGCAATGGTAACATGGAATAGACTTAGTTTTTGGGTACTTGCCAGGTTCTTATGGTCTGGATTGGCCACTGTTGGAAACAGGATGCTGGGCTTGATGGACCCTTGGTCTGACCCAGTATGGCATTTTCTTATGTTCTTATGTTCTAATGGAAGCGCTTCGCCAACTTGCTCCAGAAACCGCTGAACCTCTGCAGGAGTGTCAAAGATCCGTGACATATTATTCACAGGCGCACAGGGATAGAGTGTATGGCAGGCCCCTGTGCTGTAAAGCTTTTTTAATTGAGACATACCCCATTCTCTTCTTTTGTAATGCTTCTTAAAATGCTTGGAAAAACATGATCCTCTGGTTCTTTTAGAATAACTCTCCCTCATTGCATTATTTGTCCAGCTGCATTATTACTGTGCACAGGCACCTGCCTGGACCTGGGGGTAGTATGAGCACATAATGCTCTTTCTCAATTTAATGCAGCCTCCCTTTGCAGTCAGCCCCAGAGTCTCAGGAATCCACTGTTGAAAGAATGCAGTCGGGGCCATACCCTCCTCGTCCTCCAGGATGTCCACCAACCTGATGTTCCAGTGGCGTATTCAGTTCTCCATGTCATCAAGTTTACCTAGCGCTTCTGTAAGGCTTCACTCCAGAACGTCAGTCTTCCTTCTCACACTGATCAGGTACTCCTCAAGTTCTTCTACCCACATTTCCATGGCCTCGATCCTCAAAGAATTTTCCTGCACACATGCCACCTTTTCGACCACTACTGCCAGTTCACGATTAATAGAGGAGGTAAGTTTGACTGAGAAGGAATCAAACATATTTTACAGCTGTTCTGGGATATCTGATGGCATTGCAAGAGCAGGCCACTCCTTGTATGAGGCCTACTTCTTTATATTATCTGCTTTACCATTCATTTTTTGCACAGATCTTATTTATAAAATTTATGAATCTCTTTCCAGGTTTACAATAAAATCTTCCAAAGTGATGTGCATAAGCAAATAACACAAAACTTAAAAAATTACAATAAAATCATTCAAAATCAAAACTTAAACACCGCTCCCAAACAATGAAAAGAACTTGACTTCTGCTTATTGAACCATCTCTGAAATTTGCTTAAACCATGGATACCTTTCCAAAGAGGATTGGCACGTCTGCTACTGCTGACACCAATACAAAAGAGTCATACCTCAGACATCATCGACCTAGTCTTCACTTGGCGACAGAACTGCAAAAGATCTTTCTTCTCTATGATTGATAGAGGAAGATTGTTCTATATCTTAGGGATTGTCATAGAAAATGGTCTGTTTTGTAATTTAACAAGGCGAAAGGCTTTAATTGATGGAAGCTTGAGTTAGCAACTATATTGCGAGAATACATATCCAGAAGATGTTTATTAACATAGCCTGCCTGCCATATGAGAGGGGCAATTTATATGCAAAATTTTTAAAATCTTAGAAGTTTTGGAGCCTTGCCAAACTTCTCGGCCCACATAGCTGGCAGAGTCTTAGAAGGTATGTCCTGAGCTATCTTTCAGGCAAAAAATAGCAATCATAGCCAAGGATTGTAAAAGAATGAATTGGTTGGGGGTGCTCCAGCTAAAGCCACCTGTTCACATCCATACATCATGTGACCCCTTCCCAACCCACACCTCAAGGGAAGGTATTTTGATTGGAGGAAGGTAGGTATGGCTTCAATTTTTGAAGGCAATCATAAATGTACTGCACCATGTAGAACTAATGGATAGCAATGCGAACGCGAGCATTGCTCTCTGAATATTCTTTTGCAAATTGTCTAGAAGTTTGTGATTTTACTCAGTGGGGAATTGCTTTTTCCATAGCTGATTCCACTATGACAGACTGATGTGGTAAGTGCACTATGCTAAAAGCAGGAGACTGTTGGACTAAAATTTTGAGAACAAGTTTTCTAGATATAGGGGGACACGATATTCATATTTCCTACTTCATGAACAGTACCTTGAATATGTCATGAACTGGTAAGGCAAAGGCAATAGGTTCAGCCGGTGTATCCAGGATCTTGTGTAGACCAAGGAGTTCTGTACATAGGTCTTTATCCTTACGTATATGGTTAACCAATGCTGCTCCCAATTTTTCAACAAATTTTGAATAGGTGACATCTTCCGGAAGAGAAAAGTGCTCTGGGATATCTGGTAGAGAATCTGATAGTATTCCAGTCCAGTGGATTCCTCACCTGATCTTAGGGGTACAGGCTCACTCAGTGTTACATTCAGCAGCTTGCAGGACAGCCCTGTCATCTGCCGCATTCACCCCAACGTCACTGACAGCCTTTTGTGGCCTGCTTGCTCTCCAACGTTGATCGTTGCTGACCAGTGGTGAGGACGCTGCCATGCTGCTCACTTCCAGGCTTTCCACAGGTGCATAAGCACCCTACTGCCAGATACTTAAATGTCCCATGGCAGGAAGCGGCCCTGGCACCCCTTGATGACATCTCCAGCTCATTACTATATATGGCTTCTCTGTGGACCAGCAGATGCTTCAGCAATGGGTCTTTTGCCTAAGTAGCAGTGTTTGTTGCTCCTGCATTCCTGATTGATCCTACTTATTCCTGCATCCTCATCCAGCTCTGCCTTGTTCAGCCTTGCCCTCCCTGTCTAGTCCAGCCTTACTAGCCCAGTCTGTCTTGTCCAATATCTCCTGTGTGTCTTTGTTATCCTCAGCCTGACTTCCTGATTCTGACCTCTTGCCTTGGACCTGACCATGAGTACCTGCTGCTTGGTCCTCATCCCTTGCTTGGACTTGACCACATTTGCTCACTACCTGCCCTGACCTTTGGGCCTGTCCTGATACCTCAGCATGCTCTTGGACCCTTGTTCTCCCCACCACCCTAGGGACCTACCTAAGTCCTGCTGGCTGCCAGAACACAAGGACTCAATCTGCAGGGAAGGTGGCTGAAATAAGGTGAATCTCCAGTCTATCCTGCTATAGGGCGCGTTCACCAGCTGTTGGCATAGGCCTCATAAGTTTGCCTACGAGGCTGTGTCACTATGTCACAGCATAAAAGGCTCACTCCCACACCTCTCATCACACTCAGCCAGCACTCCAATGATGAAGAAAGGGAAAAAGAAGTTTCATCTGATTGAGACTTCAGAGAAGAGACCTGATCTATTGCTTCTGACTGACTAGACTCTGCTGCAAAAGAGTTTGTGGATGAAGAGCCCTTCATTTGGAATTCTGATGATAAAAACACACCCAGAGGTGAGTTTGGAATTCCCATCTGTGTAACTTCTAAAGTGAGAATTGAAAAGAGAAGTTGGAGTATTCCATTTGTCTTTTGTGAGAGAGGTAAAGACATTCCTCACAAGCCCTGCAATTTGGTCATAAGTCTGTTTTGTATTCCTGTCTGGTGTAGGTGGAAGGAGATCTTCTTCTGAGAGTAGTAAAGGTTCTTGTGTTGTGATATGTAGTTTATTCAAGGAGAGTAGAACTATTGAACCGATAGGATCCACTGTTTCTAGGCGAAGACCTTCTGCAATCAACCTAGGAGGTGTTAGCATTCTAATTATTAGAGGAGGTAAGGATAATCTGATACCTTCTCCTGCATATCTCAGATGACTAGTATATTGCTGAATGCAGTGCACAAACCAACCGGGTCCCATGAAGGAGAGATGGAACTCTTGGGAGTTCTACAAGATCACCTTTTGATATGTTTTTCTGTATGCAAGAGCTCAAGGATGGTACAGGCACATTCTGGATTGAAACATGCATCGAGTGAATTGTGACTTGCATCAGGTGCACTGGTGCATCGTGTCAAGAAAGCATAGTTGCATGGTGTCAAAAAAGCATTGTTGCATGGATGCACTAGTGCATCATCATGATGTGCATCGAGCATATCAGTGGAGCTTATGTTTGTAAATTGGGTATCAGAGATGCATCATGCATTGGTGTATGATGTGTTGAAGTACCGTGCTTTGGGTGCTTCGGGCATCAGGTGTGTCAGCACACTAAGCATCAGGCATGTCAGAACACTGTACATCAGGTGAGTCAATGCATCAGTCTTTATGTGCTTCAATGGATTTTGCTTTGAATGAGTGATGCCTGCTTCAGCAGCACCAAAGAGGCATTCGCTAGTGGTGCCAGTGCCAATGCACTGTGCTTGGAATATTTGTTTCTTTGATGCAGGTTGGGCCGGTTCTAGGGAGTGATGCCATTTTTACTTCAACATTGTCTGTCTGGCTAACTGAACTCGATCCGCAGTCTCAACCTGAGTGGGGGATGGGGATATTTTGAGCAACTGCGACTCATTTTCCTGAGAAGCCAGATAGGGCTGCACTGAGTGAGGAAGATCTATTGTATCTCCTGAGAGATTTACATAGTTCTTCCAGGTACAAGGTTCTGAAGCAATATGAACGCTGGGATATCTATACACAGGCTTTACAGGTTTTTTGGTCATACTCCAGTCTTAAGCAATGATAGCAAAGTTCAAGTGCATTGGTGAGGGACATAACTTTTCTACATGGGCAGTTCTTGAACTCACTGGTAGGTGGCTTCATCTGGTTCTCATTGGTTTTTTTTTTTGTGTGAGAAAGGAAATCTTCCTCTTTTTTTTTGGCAGCATTTAAACATGCTTTTGTGAGGCTGCAGAAGCAGTGAGGCAAGGCAGAGAAAGGATTTCTGGACAAAATGGAAGTTGAAATGAAAGAAATAGTAGAGAGACAAAGTACATGTCTGTATTTTAGCTCAGACAAAAAATGACTGAAGAGGCTCACAAAGCAATGTCCAAGTGGGTACTCCTACACATGCTCAGTAGAGCTCAAGCTCTACAGCTTGGCAAGACAAGTCTCTTCAATGCTACTGAATGACATCATCCTCATGTAACAGCTAACTCAGCCTGCTTATCGATGGGAAAAAAACAAGTTCCAACAACATAAATTAAGCAGAAAATAGAAAGAGTTACTTCAGCAATCACACACAGATCAAACACAGCAGTGGCTAAGGCGAGGTAAAGTTAAACTTCAAGATGAGGTATTGATAATTGCAGAACAGTAAAGTGATCTACACACAGCAAGCATAAAAGAACTGTGGAAAAACAGATAAATGCTGATTCTGTACCACAGGAAGATGGTTTTGCATCTCATGAGTGGGAAAAGGGTCCTGATTTTTAAAGTGGCTATCTTCCTACTAGATGGAGAAGGGTTTAAACATAGCTGAGATATTGAAAAGGGTCACATTCCCCCAAACCTTCAGTGGGTGCCTGTGAGTGATTTTGTTGTTTCAGGAGGAATGGTCTATAGATAGGATTTGGATTTAATAACTCAGCTTTCCAAATCAGAGCACAAGGTGAGTTAGGTTTTAGGTACAGTAGGTATTTCCCCAGAAGACCTGATTTACTAAGGCTTTTCTCCCATTCTGCTTAGAAAATTAGGCCCTAAGTTTATACCTGAAGCTGTAGAGGGTGATGTGACTTGGTCAAGGTCATAAGAGGTGTCAGTTCGAGGCAAGATTTGAACTCTGGCTTTCTTGGTTCTTACTCCCCACTCCCTCAGTTGGTCAGTAATTTTTATAACCCATTATTCAGTACCCAAATTGCAATGGAAGGGCCCTGGCCCTTTATTGATGGCCTCAACTACTGCCTTTACAAAGCTATAGATGGTCCATGATTTGGTCCCCGAAACTCTATTCAAGACCCCTCACGTTTCTCTAACAGCTTACTCTGCTTGGGCCTCTACCATGTCTTTTCATGGCTACATGCCTGACTGAGGCGAGCAGTCTGTATAGTTTGGGTGTATCTGTACAGATCTTCCCATGTTATTTCCCAAACATGGTCTCTCTTTAGTGTACAGGTAGTGTCCCTGTTAGACCCTAAAGATTCTTCTTGTAAGTATTCAGAGTTTATGATGTGACTGAGGGAACTTTCCAGCTAAATGGAGCCTAGCCTCACTAACGGGGCTTTTTAAATAAGTTTCTTACATTATGTTAGGGGGACCCCAAAAAGATCTGTCTCCAAAGTGAGCACATTCTTGGACCAAAGGGAAATAAGCAAGAGAGACCCTTGTGAGACCAACTAATTCAGATTTGGTGGTGGGAGAGAGGGAGCTGGGTTCTGTCTCATTTGGTCTGAAGACCTACTGGAAGAGAGGTAGACCTCCTGCAGAAGAAATGCTTAAGCCTCGCTGGCTTCTGGGTAATTTTCAGGAATTTGCTCTTTGCTTTTTCATGTCATCCAGGGAAGTCTTTGCTGCCTTTTGGAATGAATGGAGTGGCAGAAGGATAGGATCCTGCCCAGACCCAGATCAACAATTCCTTGTAAATCTTCTCTCGATCAGCATTGGCGTCTTGACAAGGTTAGAGGTGCTGGTGTTCCAAAGTTAGATGACTCTCCAGCTCTTGGAAACCAGGTTGGGATCCTGCTCCCAAGGCCATAAAGCAAATTCATAGTTTTATATCTCAGTACTGCATTGTAATTAACCTCAGACCCTTGGTGAGAATATGGAGCTGAATCAGAGGCTGAATCTAAGTTCAGAGTGCTTAAAATAAGAATTTCATTAAACGCTCCCCTGCTTTTTTCCATAATAGGATGTATAGATCTTGTGCTTGGCTTATGAGAGGGGTGGGGTGGACCTTGTGAGGGCCTTTTACCATTTTCCTTGTAATTCGGACATTGCCAACTAGACCGACAGTCACATGGCTTCTCTTTCCACAGCAGGACGGTGCAAAGAGATTTGTGGGTGCTGCAGAGTTGTCACAAGTTCTATGCCATGTCTCGGCCTGGATGGAAGATTGGGAGAATGATCAGATTTTGTAATTTTAACCAATTAAAGTATATCAAACTGTCTATTCACTGCAGTCTCTTCCTGAACAATACATTATAACCCAGTGTGCCATGTATCATCAGGATCACGTAGGAAACAGCTGAAATGAATCTACATTAGCAGCTACAGAAAGAGCTTGACTGGGGTTATGGTTTGATTGATGTGGGATAATATGCGCTACTGTCCTAGCTGAGTACTCTCAGCTGCAGTGCTCTGAGGTTTACAGCAAGTACCATTAAACTGGAAGTCCGAAAGGGAATCGAAGTGGCCTTAATTTTGAGTGCAGATTAATCAGTAGAGCGACAGTGAGAATGCACACACAGGAAGCTTTAATGAAGGGCAGGTTTTTTTTTTTTTCTCTGCAGTGAAAACAGCAGCAATGGATGGATTTCAATGAACTATGAAACCAGCATAACTCTCCTGTGCACTAATTCCTGTTCTAAAAAACATTCGGCTTATAAGAAAATGTTTCTCAGTGTTTTTCTCTGTGAGTAACTTCTGTTGTAAGAAAATGTACGTGGTTCACTTCAGGGTTGTTTGGAAGGGAGTGGTTGTGCATGGGAGACTGGGCTTTGCTCAGGTGCTGTACAGTGCTGTGTACATCTAGACCTGCTATAGAACAATATGTAGAAGCAGGAGTAGCTTTTTTTTGTGGAGAAATGCTCCATAGCAACTCAATCTTCCAGCTATGTTGTTTCCCTCCCCCTTCCTTCTCTAATTTTTCTCAGACCCTCGCCCCATTACTATGTGAGTCACTGCAGCAGAACAGAAGAACAAAGTGTGCAGAACATCAACATCCATTGTAACTTCTTTCTCAGTGTCTGGAAATCATTCAAGCAGTCCCTGACAAATGGAAACCTTTCAAATTCAAGCACTGACACCTTTCATCAGCAGTAAAGCAGGCTTATAGGCACCCAAGGGAAGAAGGTTACCCTCCTGCTCAAGGGATTGTGTAAAAACTCACAATCAATTTTCCTAAGAAAAGTTTTCAGGCTCACAGTAAACTTGTGAGCTCCTGCAAGTGGCACAATACAAAAAGATTGACCAAAATATAAAGCTTAGAAATTGTTCATGGGGTTGACTAAAAATCACCCACACCTATTACACTGAGTAACCACAAAGAGAATCCCCTTCTGCTTCAATCACGGAACCAACCAAAAGTGCCCTGGCCTTGGCATTCTTCATTTGACTTATATGACCAGCAGCGCGGGCTTGTCCCGCGCCGACAAGAGTAACCAGGGGAGAGGGTGCACGGCGGCGGACGTGTAGCTGGGGGGGAGGGGGTGGGATCGAGCGCGGGAAGCTGAGGGACGCAGCGATGTGAATTGCTGCGTCCCTATTGGTTGGGTTCCTCAGCCTGCCGGTGACGTGGTGATTTGAGGCAAACAGTCTCGGCAGGCTGAGGAGAAGGCTGTGTCGGTTCGTCGTCCCTCCCACCCACCCTGTATAATATGCAAGTGTGTGAGGAGCAGTGGCGGATTCCCGAGGACGACCGGCCCAGGACACATCACGTGGTCTGCCGAGTGCAGCTCTGTCACGGCCTCGCACGGCAGACCATGTGACTGGAGCGATAGGCCCACCGGGGGGTGCCCGATCCCTCGATAGGCCAATTCGCCCCTGGTGAGGAGGGTGGGGGCTATAGGGTAAAGTTGTTGCAGTTGGGGGGCGGAAAACCCGAGCCCAAACTGTGTTTGTTTATAAGGCATTGTGAAAAGGACATTGGGGGGGGGGGGGGGGGAGTCCCATGTAGCTGGGGGGGGCTGCTACACGGGGCGGCCAACGAGCAAGGGGCTAAGCTCAAGGCCGGAGCCTACTCTTGCTACGGACGAGACGGGGTAAGCAGGGGGGGGGGGGGATTATTCCTTATGCCTTACTGCTGAGACATGGTGGTTTGGTGGTTGAGGTGGATAAGGATGAAGATATGGATCGAGGGGCGGGGGATTGTATATATTTGTTAAATGGTTAACGTATTGTATGGGCTCGGGTTAATTAATTAATTAATAAACTGCAGCCTTTTATAACGCCAAAAGTCGTTGTTGTCTTTGTTGGTGGTGGGGGAGAGAAGCCAAGCGCAGATCTCAACTCCCTGAGTTATTCCAACCATCTCATTGTTATTGTGATCCCACTTTCCCTGGCTCCTTTGGATGTGAGGAAGACTCAGCATAGCACTGAACTTCTCATGGCAAAGCATCCACTCTTATAAGGAGGAATGACATCCTCAGCATCACTGTCTCTGTACCTGTGCAGTACCTGATGTGCATAAAATATAATTACAAACATCTAATTCAAACCAAATCCTCTTTCTCTGTGCCACATGTACGCTGGTTAGAGCTGTGACCTAATTTAAACAGAAGCAAATAATTAGGAAATACGCCCCTCATTAATAGAACCAAATATATCCAAGATAACAAGAGTGCCGGAAGCTGGTGATATATAAACTCATTTGCAGCTGCTTTTCAGATTAGCCCCATGAATTTGAGCAGCCTCTGATCTCTAAATTCTTCCTGCGTTATTCATACCTAACCTATGAAAAATTAACAGATGTGTCTCACCCCTGCATTCCCTGCACAGATGGTCCAGGGCAGGGCTCTAATACAATGCACACTGCTGCAAAACAGTATCCCTAATATGCAACCCGTCAGGTCCCCGTCTCCTCCTCTGCCTGTCAGGAGAGAGTCTGAAGGGCAGTCACCTTAGGAATCTACATCAGAACATGACCCAATCCTATTTCGGTTCTGATAGGCTAGTCACAGCGGGTGCTCAAATTCTGATGACGTTAGTGAGTGCAGTATTGGGATGCATCATGCAGGCCAGCATTGGAAAGTTCTATAGAGGAGCTTTTGGAAGGAAAAGATAGGGGGCGTTATCCCTAAATCTCTGTCCAGAATGTTTTTATAGTCACAAGACACTGCTGCATCACAGATTGGATAATTTAAACTGTCAATTTACATAAAACAAACTTGATCTTTGGCAGAAAACATGAGCTGCAAAGAACAGTTTCTCCTTATCATAAGCATCCTACCAACAACTTTTATTTTTGCATATGATTTTGCAAAGTTTTGCAGAAATTCATACCAGCTGCTTCCTATTTTTAGAGGGCAGGAAAACAACCTGAGCTCTATATTTGGGACAGCTTCTGTTCAGTGTATTAATGACATGATTCAGCACCCTCCCATGTACAGAAGTGTCCTGGAACGTGCACAAATGGGATCTTAGAAAGAGGGGCATATAGGGCAGGAATGAAACTACATGTATTACTCCTGGGGGAATTCTGCACACAAAAACTTAAAATTCTGCAAACTTTATATTGGTCAAAATAATACAATTTACATGACAGTCTAAGTAATTACATTTTAAATTAATACAGAAAAAAGTTATTACTTAGAGATGCAGAATTTTAAATATTTTGAGCAGAATTTCACTTGAAATTCACTGTAAGAGTGTCCCTTCCACTCTCTCTCCCTACTCCCCTGGCCACTTTGCCCTCTCAGGTCCCAACTCCTCCACCTGCCAGTATCTCTCCTCTCCACCTCTAGTCTCAACCCCTTCCACTCTATCTTCACTCCCAGAGTTTGCCCCCATTCGCAGTACTGCCCCTCACACAGGCTCCTTCTGTCCCTCCCTCTCCACATACATGCTCCCTCTCTCTAGTTCACATACACACACCCTCATACAGGCTCCCTCACTCTCTTGCACACACACATCTCCTCATATAGGGTCCCTCTCTCTTGCATACACACCCACACAAGCTCCCTTTCTCTCTCATGCATACATCCTCACACAGGCTACCTATATCTCTCTCATGCACCCCTTCACACAGGCTCTCTCACACATACACAATCCCTTCACACAGGCTAGCACCCTCACAAACACATGATCCTTTTTTCATACACACGATCTCTTTTTCATACACACGAGATCCTAATCTCTCACACACATACGCACTCCTTCACAATCTCCTCATATAGGCTCCCTCTCTCTGGCACCCACACTCAAGCATCCCCCTCGCCCTGCTCTCACACCCTCCGGCTCACCTCCCTGCTCTCTCTCACACCCCCGCCCCCGCTCTCCCCTCCCCTCTCTCACACACACACACCCACACACACACATTCACTCTCAACGGGGCCTTCAACTTCACCGCAAGCAGAGCGTGTCCCATGGCACGAAGGGGCCTTCATCTTTGCTGCAAACGGCGCATTCTGTTCGTGGCACATGAGGGTCTTCATCTTCACAGCGAACGGCACGCCAGGCCTTCATCTTTGCCGTGACTGGAGCGTGGCCCATGGCACATGGGGGCCTTCATCTTCACTGCGAATGGTGCGCCGGGGCCTTCATCTTCACACGCTCCATTTGCGGCATGCCGGGGTCTCCTCTGCCATTTTCTGCGCATGGGGGAATTCTACACAAATTCTGCGCTCTGCAGTAGCACAGAATTTCCCCAGGACTAATACAATGTATGAGCATCATTCACTGCAGCACAGACCTACTAGAGCTTGTCAGTTCATCAGGGACAGTTTGCCCCTACTAAAGTGAATCCTCTGATAGAGTGAAGATTTTGCGGCAAATAGGAGTTCTCTCTGACAGCATTGCAATATAATATATATAATATATATAAATCCTATATCTGTATCTCACAGCAGTAACAGTGTTGTGAGAACTTGCATAAGGAACTTGCAAAACTGGGAGACTGGAGATGCAAATGGATAATGAAATGTAATCTGGACAAGTGCAGAGTGATGCACTTACGGAAGTGTAACCCAAATTATGGCTACACCATGTAAGGTTCCACAATAAGATTCACCACTCAGGAAAAGGATCTAGCTGTCATCGTTGAAAAATACATTGAAATTTTCTGCTCAGTGTGCAGCAGCATCCAAGAAAGCAAATAAAATATTAGGGATTATTAGGAAAGGAATAGAGAAAAAAACAGAGAATATCATAATACCACCTGTATTGCTCCATGGTCCGACCTCAACTTGAGTATTATATGCAGTTCTGGTCACTACATCTCAAAAAAGATATAGCAGAATTAGAAAAGGTACAGAGAAGGGCATCCAGAATGATAAAAGGACTGGAACAATTCCCCTATGAAGAAAGGCTAAAGAGGTTAGGACTTTTCAGTTTGGAGAAGAGATGCCTGAGAAGAGATATGATTGAGGTCTATAAGATAATGAGTGGAATGGAATGAGTAACTGTTAATCTGTTGTTTACTCTTTCAAAAATACAAAGACCAGGGGGCATACAATGACATAGGTAATACATTTAAAACTAATAAGAGAAAATATTTTTTATTCAATGCGTAATTAAGCTCTGGAATTCATTGCCAGAGGATGTGGTGAAAGCTATTAGTGAAGCTACGTTTAAAAAGGTTTGGACAAGTTCCTGGAGGAAAAGTCCATTAACCATTATTAAGGTAGAGTTGCAGAAATCCACTGCTTATTCTTGGGATAAGCAGCTTGGAATCTATCTTCCCTTTGGGATAGGGATGTGAATCGTATTTCGGACGATTGAAAATATCGTACATTTTTTTCAAAATCGTCAGAAATCGGGGGCTCCCCGAAACCGATAGGAAAACCCAACGATATTGTTCATGGGGTTCTCTTATCGTTTTGGGGGAGGGCGGGAAAAATGGCACACAAAAATAATCCCTAAACCCACCCCGACTCTTTGAAACTAATCCCTTAGCTTCCCCCACCCTCCCGACCCCCCAAAAATTTTTCACAGGTACCTGGTGGTCCAGTGGGGGTCCCGGAAGTGATCTCCCGCTCTCGGGCCGTCGGCTGCCACTAATCAAAATGGCGCCGATGGCCCTTTGCCCTTACCATGTGACAGGGTATCCGTGCCATTGGCCAGCCCCGTCACATGGAGGGAGCACTGGATGGCCGGCGCCATCTTTAAAAATGGTGCGGGCCATCCAGTGCTCCTACCATGTGACAGGGGCTGGCCAATGCAACGGATACCCTGTCACATGGTAAGGGCAAAGGGCCATCGGTGCCATTTTGATTAGTCAGGCTTGCTGATGCGGTTACTAATAAATAATAAAATATAAATAAAAAACATAAAAAAACAAAAACAAATTTGACATGGGAAACAATGAATGTGAGTGGTGACTTTTGGATATAGGTTGGCAGATTCCTTTTGTGTTCCTTTTGTTATATTTGTGCGGGATCAAGTTGGCTCTTTTTTGCCTCTTGATGAACCTGAGCCAGTACAGGCAAGTCTTATGTTCTTATGTTCCCAACTGTCTCCTGGAGGCCCACCTAACCAGTTGGGTTTTCAGGATTGTCACAATGAATATGCATAGAATAGATTTGTATGAATTAGAACCTCGGGAATGCAAATCTATCTCATGCATATTCATTATAGGTATCCTGAAAACTTGACTGGTTAGGTGTGCCTCTAGGAAAGGGGTGGGAAACATTGTATTATAGGGGCAGTAATCATAAGTTTTTATGCAGGTAAACATGTTTTTGAATATTGCCCCTCATAAGTGTTGATCAAAGCATGTGCACTGGATGACAATGCACATACTTTTGGATGTGGCAGATATGGGTGGGGTTATGATGAGGAGAGGAAAGTATGCGTGATTTCTTTTTAAAATCCTCATGTTTACTTTCTGTGGTTTCTTTTGCACCTGCTTCAAAACTGGTCAAAAGCACAGCTACACAGAACCCGTTGTACTCCTGTGGGAAGTATCCCATGTGCTTGTAGTCTTGCGGCTGACTGCAAGCTCCATGGAGATTCCTATTATCGCCCTCTATATCAGAACTTCCCAAACCTGTCCTGGGGTCTCCACAGCCAGTCGGGTTTTCAGGATACCCACAATGAATATTCATGAGATAAATGTGCATATACTGAGTCTCCATGATATGCAAATATATGCATACTTTGCAATTGCTGATTTTCAAAGGCAAACCACACATGGCTTATGCACTTAATAAACGGCTTTGTTAAAATAGCCTGCAGCTAGGTACACATAAAAGTAGGTGAGGAACTCAGTTTTGTGCATACTTTCACACTCACACACACACACACACAAACACACACACTGCAGAATGGTGTTCTGGCAGATGCACCTGGGACTTACATGCATACTTTTATATTTTAGAAAGGGTGCATGCAAGTTCACCCACACTGGTTGTGCTCTTGATAGCGGGATAACTGGGCAGGTGAGTTTGTGTACATACCAGTTCACTTAGGAAGAAATTTTCAAAACAAGCTTATGTGCATAGATTCACTTTGAAAATTCAGGGTAATTTTAGGTAGAGGTGTGCAGGCAAAAAGTTTTCGTTGCGTACGCGATAGGTATTCGTGGGGGGTCAATTCCGTTTCATGCGGAAGTATGGAGAATTCAATAAGTTGTCGATCTGTAAATACGTTACTACTAAATTAACTACAACCTCCCACCCTCCTGATCCCCCCAAGACTCACCAAAACTCCCTGGTGGTCCAGCGGTGGGGTCCGGGAACTCACTCACACCCTCGGTGCTAGTTTCATCATGGCGCCGATAGCCTTTGTCACAGGGGCTACCGGTGCCATTGGTCAGCTCCTGTCACATGGCCATTGGCGCCATCTTGTGCTCCTACCATGTGACAGGGGCTGACCAATGGCACCGGTAGCCCCTGTGACATAGTATGGGCAAAGGCTATCGGCGCCATTTTGAGTCCTGGCCTGGCGTCGGACGGCAGGTCGCTCCGGGTCCCCCGTTGGACCCACAGGGACTTTTGGCCAGCTTGGGGGGGCCTCCTGACCCCCACAAGATTTGCCAAAAGTCCAGCGGGGGTCTGGGAGCGACCTCCTTTCACGCCGGCCGCCCGATCCCAATACTCAAAATGGCGCCGATCGCCGCCATTTTGAGACTCAAAATCACCGTCTCGCCAATACTCAAAATGGCGCCGACCGCCGTCATAGTGAGGGCAAAGGCGATCGGCGCCATTTTGAGACTCAAAATCGCCCTCCCGCCAATACTCAAAATGGCACCGATCGCCTTTGCCCTCACTATGACGGCGATCGGCGCCATTTTGAGTATTGGCGGGACGGCGATTTTGAGTCTCAAAATGGCGGCGATCGGCGCCATTTTGAGTATTGGGATCGGGCGGCCGGCGTGAAAGGAGGTCGCTCCCGGACCCCCGCTGGACTTTTGGCAAATCTTGTGGGGGTCAGGAGGCCCCCCAAGCTGGCCAAAAGTCCCTGTGGGTCCAACGGGGGTCCCGGAGCGACCTGCCGTCCGACGCCAGGCCAGGACTCAAAATGGCGCCAATAGCCTTTGCCCATACTATGTCACAGGGGCTACCGGTGCCATTGGTCAGCCCCTGTCACATGGTAGGAGCACAAGATGGCGCCGATGGCCATGTGACAGGGGCTGACCAATGGCACCGGTAGCCCCTGTGACAAAGGCTATCGGCGCCATGATGAAACTAGCACCGAGGGTGTGAGTGAGTTCCCGGACCCCACCGCTGGACCACCAGGGAGTTTTGGTGAGTCTTGGGGAGGTCAGGAGGGTGGGGGGGTTTACATTTTTATTTAGGCCGAATTAAACAGAAATCTGTTTATTTATTTTATTTAACACTTTTTTTATACCGGCATTCGTAGGACACATCATGTCGGTTTACAAGTAACTGAGAAGGGAAATTACAATGAACAAGGGAGGGGCTAACTGGGTAATATGCAAAATACAAAGGAAGAGAGTCAACAGCAGAATTACAACTTTTTGCATTCAAGTTAGGGTTAAATATGCAAAAGAACTTATAAACAAATTAAGCGAGGCATGTACACTTGAGAAATTAGCATATGAGGGCTTATATACAGTAAGAGGAGGCAAGTGCACATATGTATAGTTAAAAGCTAGTGGGGGGGGAGAAAGGAGGGAGGGAGCAGGGGGAGAGGGGCGGGTGGGGTAGAGTGAAGAAGGGTACAGTAAGGCACGAGTACTTTGAGGGAGGGGTTGCTAGGGGGTGAGAGGGAGGGGAAAAGGGGGGCTAGGAGTGCAAGGGAAGGAAACAGGAAGGGGTGGTATGAAGGCTGAGTGTGAGCTGAGGTGGTTCGTTTTTGTTTAACGACAAAATTAGGGTTGAGAGGAGTTGGGGTATGCCTGTCTAAAGAGCCATGTTTTGATTCCTTTTTTGAAGTGGCTCATGGATGGTTCTAGGCGGAGGTGGATGGGGAGGGAATTCCAAAGTGTGGGGCCCGCAATAGAGAAGGCTCTATCTCTGGTAGTGGTAAGGTGCCCAATTTTAAGTGAGGGGATTTGGAGAGTGCCAGCAAGGGAGTTTCTCGTGGGGCGATTAGCTTGGCGGAATTGTGGCATATTTTCAAGCCAGGGTGAGTTGTTATTGTATAGAGTGTTATGGAGGATGGTGAGTGTTTTGTACTGGGAACGGAAGGCGATGGGGAGCCAATGGAGGTCCTGGAGTATGGGAGTGATATGGTCTGTTTTTCTGGTGTTTGTAAGGATTCTTGCCATGGTGTTTTGGAGGATTTGGAGGGGTTTAATGGTAGATGCTGGTAGGCCTAAGAGGAGGGAGTTGCAGTAGTCGAGTTTGGTTAGTATAGTGGTTTGCATCACAGTACGGAAGTCGTGGGCGTGGAGGAGGGGCTTCAGTTTTTTGAGGATTTGGAGTTTATAGAAGCCCCCTCTTAGTAGTGATTTAATGTGGGATTTGTAGTTTAGTTGATTGTCTAGGGAGACTCCTAGATCTCTGACACTGGGGGGTAGTGTGTGAGCTAGTGAGGCGTTTTGAATCATTTGATGGATTGAATCGATTGGTTGATTTGCTAGGATAAGGATTTCAGTTTTAGAGGCGTTGAGTGCTAGGTGTAGATTGGAGAGGAGGGAATTGATGGATGTCAGACAAGATTCCCAGTATTGAAGGGTTTCATTGATGGATTTCTGGATGGGAATGAGTATTTGAACGTCGTCTGCATATAAGAAGAATTTTAGTCCAAGTTTAGAGAGGAGGTGGCATAGTGGGAGTAAGTATATATTGAAAAGGGTGGATGATAGAGAGGAGCCTTGGGGTACGCCTTGTGTAAGGGGAATGTGAGCGGATTCAATATTATCAAGCTTGACTAAGTACTTTCGGTGGTCGAGGTATGAGGAGAACCAGGCTAGGGCTGTGTTTGAGATTCCTATCTCTGCTAAGCGTGATATTAGGATTTGATGGTTCACTGTATCAAAGGCGGCTGAAATATCGAGAAGGGCAAGTATGTATGATTGGCTGTGGTCCATGCCTTTGAGGATGGTATCCGTTATAGCAAGTAGGAGTTTTTCGGTACTTCGATCTTTACGAAATCCATATTGTGCAGGATGAAGAATATTGTTTTCTTCTAAGAAATCGGTGAGTTGTGTGTTAACCACTTTCTCCATGATTTTAGATAAGAAAGGCAGATTGGATATGGGTCTGTAGTTTGCAGGGTCATTGTGGTCGAGGGTGGGTTTTTTTAGTAGAGGCTTCACGATGGCAAGTTTAAGTGGGTCGGGGACTTTCCCAGAGGTGATGGAGCAGTTGATGATTTGTGCTATTGGTTTCGCAATGGCGGAGGGAATAGTGAGGAGGATTTTTGATGGGATGATGTCTGCGATATGAGTGGCTGGTCGCATCTTTTTTAGTATGGATTCAACTTCCTTCACGGAGGTGGTGTCAAGGGAGTCTAGATTAATTTTGTTGTCGATGGGTAGTGGGTCGGTGGGGGCGGGGTTGGAGGGGAGTCTGGTAAGAATTTTGGATATTTTACTTTTAAAGTAATCGGCTAGTTTTTCACATTTCTCTATACTGTTTACCTCTTGGGAGGATGGAGTAGGGGACTTTGTGAGTTCTGCAACGAAGGAGAATAAGGCATTTGGATTGAATTTATAGCTATGGATTTTTGCTGCGTAGAAATCACGTTTGGCGTGGAGGGTTGCTTGTCGGTATGTATGCAGTGTATGTTTGTAGGCCATTTTGTGTGCGGGTGTCAGTTGCTTGTGCCAGGTACGTTCCTTTGTACGTAGGTCTTGTTTCAGTTTTCTTAGTTCAATAGTGTACCATGGCTTTTTCTCGGTACGTGTAGGTGTTATAGTTTTGTGGATGGTGGGGCAAAAGTCATTGGCTATATTGGAAATAGATTTATCCCATGTTAGTAGAGCGATTGTCTGGGTTTGTTAGGTCGAGGTTTTCGTTTACTTTGCTGAAGGCTAGGGAGAGTTCCTCCGAAGGGCATGTTTTACGGAAGGAGATGGTTTTTTTGTGTGAACTTGTACTCGGTGTGTCGGTATTGAAGATGAGGTGGGCATTGATGAGAAAATGGTCGGACCAGGGGATGGGGGTGGTGACGGGTGCTTGAGGTACTGTGATGCTTGTGTTAACAAAAAGAAGGTCGAGTGTGTGACCAGCTTTATGTGTGGGTTCGGATATTAGCTGACTGAAGCCCAGGGCTTTGAGGGTGACAAGTAGTGTTTCACAGGCAGGTGTGTTGGGGTGGGTGTCTACATGAAGATTGAAATCTCCGAGTATCACTGCGGGTGTGTTCGGCTTAATGTTGTCGGTGATGTATTCAATGAGGGGGGATGGGTCCTGTTCAAGTATACCGGGAGGGGCATATACGAGGCAGACTTGTAGGGATTTGGATTTAAAAAGACCAATTTCAAGTCTTGGTGGGGGGGAGCTGGTTTGTAGCTTTAGGTTGAGGTGTTTCTTGGTAGCCAGGAGTATGCCGCCTCCTCTTTTTTTGGGCCTTGGGATGGAGAAAATGTCGTATGTCTGTGTAGGGAGTTGGTTGATGAAGACATGGTCCGAATTTTTTAGCCAGGTTTCTGTGATGGCACAGATATCTGGGTTAGTGTCAGTGAGTAAATCTTGAAGGATGGGGGCTTTCTTTAGGATAGATTGTGCATTGAAAAGGGAAATGGCAAGGGTGGCTAGGCCTAGCAGCTGTGTGAAGGGTGAAATCATGATGGGCACTAGGGATTTGTGCTGGGTAAAGGAGTGAGGGTGTGCTGGGTGGATGATTCGCCGATGGGGGTGGTGTATGATAGGTATAGTGGGGAAGCACATTTTAGGGTGGGACAGATGGGTGGTAGTGAGGCGGGTGGGTAGATGTCGGTTGTCTGGTTAGGAGATAGGGTAGGTGGGTACAGAGCAAATCCAGAGTTTTGAGCTGTGAGAAGTGTTACAGGGTCAGAAATACAGTGCAATATAATACAGTGTAATGGTTTTGGGTCATTAATACAGTGTGATATCATGAGCAGCACCAAAATGTTTTTGCAATATTACAGAGTCAGAAATACAGAGCAATACAAATACAGAGCAATGTTTGCAATATTACAGGGTCCGACGTATAGTGCAATATAATGAGCAGCACCAAACTGTTTAAGAGAGAGAGTACATTGTGGTTATAGTACTTACAATTGGGATGAATGGCGGAGGTTTAGAGGTTGGAGCAGGTTGGAGATCGCTTCCAGTTAGAGGGGACTGCGGGGAAGGCTGCAGAGAGGTAGGACTTGGGGGGGGAGGGGGAGCTGAGACTTGTGGGGTACAGAAGAGTTCCTTAGGGAAAACCAGTAAGCTGGTTAGGGTCTGGTAGGAAGTGGTCCATGCAGTGCAGGGTTCAGAGGTTGGATTCTCTGAGGTGTGCCAGTGTCTCAGGGGATGAGGTTCCTTAGTCTTTTCCGGGAGTGGGGGATAATGCTTTGCTGGAGTGTGGAGCTGCACGGCTCGCTTGGTGGATGGTCGCGTGTGCAGGGGACTTCAAAGTCGAACCTCTGGGCTGTCGGAAGGGGGCTGCTCGAAGGGGCGCGCTCAAAGGGGCAGGCCCCTTTGTCGCGCTCCTTCGGCGCGCGACGCACGGCGCGCGGCGCAGGGGCTGCTGTGTCTTTAAAGGGCCCCTGTGCCCTTTGCGATTGGCTGCAGGTAAGTTTGGAGGCGGGCCTACTCTCCGTTCGTGTCGGCGGGTCGGCGGGCCTTCTCGCGGTCGGGTCGGCGGTAGGACGACTGCAGGACGGCGCAGTAGGCCGCGTGGTCGGTCTCGGACCCAGCGGGGGCAAGGGAGAAATTTAGAGGCCTTACCCCGATGGGTCCCTGGCGCCGATCGCGCAGGCCCTCCCTCGCTCCGGCTGCCGCGTGGGTTGGACGGATCGCCGAGAGTGGAGCAGTGTGTCGCGAGGAAGAGGCTGGTTGCTGGAGCTGCTGTGGCTTTAAAGGGCCCCTGTGCCCTTTGCGATTGGCTGCAGGTAAGTTTGGAGGCGGGCCTACTCTCCGTTCGTGTCGGCGGGTCGGCGGGCCTTCTCGCGGTCGGGTCGGCGGTAGGACGACTGCAGGACGGCGCAGTAGGCCGCGTGGTCGGTCTCGGACCCAGCGGGGGCAAGGGAGAAATTTAGAGGCCTTACCCCGATGGGTCCCTGGCGCCGATCGCGCAGGCCCTCCCTCGCTCCAGCTGCCGCGTGGGTTGGACGGATCGCCGAGAGTGGAGCAGTGTGTCGCGGAGGAAGAGGCTGGTTGCTGGAGCTGCTGTGGCTTTAAAGGGCCCCTGTGCCCTTTGCGATTGGCTGCAGGTAAGTTTGGAGGCGGGCCTACTCTCCGTTCGTGTCGGCGGGTCGGCGGGCCTTCTCGCGGTCGGGTCGGCGGTAGGACGACTGCAGGACGGCGCAGTAGGCCGCGTGGTCGGTCTCGGACCCAGCGGGGGCAAGGGAGAAATTTAGAGGCCTTACCCCGATGGGTCCCTGGCGCCGATCGCGCAGGCCCTCCCTCGCTCCGGCTGCCGCGTGGGTTGGACGGATCGCCGAGAGTGGAGCAGTGTGTCGCAATGCGTTTCGCCTCCCCACATATTTAACAGGTAGCAAAAAATAAGTTGCGGATTTCAAATACGTGGAAAACGGATGCACATCCCTAATTTTAGGTACATGCAGGCTTTACCCCTACCCACCCCATACAGCTATACAAATGTCTGCAGTAAGGATTTTCCAACTATGAAAGGCATTAGAATTCACAATAGGAGCTTCAGGCCTCAGAGGATGGGGAAGGCAAGTTTCAAAGCCTTTTATATAAGTAAAGAGCTATTTACCTGCATAAAGTGACTGTCTGAAAATTGCTCTTCCTAAATGTAGGTTAAAAGTATGTGCATTATAGAGCACCACACATATTTTTAACAACATCGGGGTGAATTTTTAAAGCCACTGATGTGCGTAAAACACAGGTTTATATATATATAAATGGCTTGTTATAAAATTAACTGTAAGGAACTGTGATTATAGGCAAAATAGTAATTACTAAGTGATAAACATATGGGCAGTCATACAAACAAGCGATAATACCAAACGCTTGGGAAAATAAAAATCACTTAAATTACCAAATATAATCATAGTCCATATGTAAAATGTGAAATTGTGATTATTATCAAAACATCGCAAAGTTAACCCTTTTTTTTCAGCAGCTGGTACTCTGTCTTCTGACAACCATTTGAGAATAGGATCCTGCTGCCTACATAGCCTAGGAGGCTGGCCATGACCTCTTCATAGGTATCCAGATAAATTGGCACAATCAATGCAAAAACAGACAGATGATAGGCATTTTGTGCCTAGGCTGTACAAGCAAAGCAGCACTTAGCACCTATGGAAAAAATCTTTATTGCATACAGGCACTAAAACCCTTGCTGTTATTCTTAATTGTAAATCTCACCTGTTTCCAAACTCAATTGTGAAAGGAGTAGATTTTAGAAAAAAGTGAAACTTGCTTAGTACAATTTTTAAAAAATAATATTTTTTCTATTGCAGTCTGCTTGGAAAAGGGAGCATTTCTCTGGCTTGTGGACCATTTTAGCATTTGAAATCTGAACGACAAGCTAGAAAATATCAAAATATTATACATACTGAAAAGTAATAGAGAAGGGTGAAATGATAATGTGGTTCTTAAGCTCCCCAGAGGCACTATGCACCACCAGTTAGTAAAGAAATAGATTTAAAATACTGCATGCTGCAAATAGTGTTATCTTTTCTGTAGTATGGCAGCTGGTTCTTTTACTGCCCAGTAGCCATTTATTTAACCCCTGAGCTTGTTCTCCAGATCACTAGGAATCTGGCAGTTTGAATGTTTTATAGCAGTTTCTGTTTCAGAAGGAGTTTTCGCTAAATACAGACGTTTCCTCTGCGGTGTGACACCCCTTCCCCTTCCCATACCCATGTCTGACCTTACCTCAATGTGTCCAACAGTCTTTGACTTGCATGAGTTAGCAAGATGCCAAGGGGAAAGGACAAGATAATGATGTTCATGATGACTCTGAAATTATTTAATCTCCTCTATAGAAATACACATTTATTTAAAAAAAAAAATTGTAGGCTGCACAATCCAATGTTCTCAGCAGCTTCCAAATGTCATATTCATAAAACATATCCATATAATAAAAAATAAAATAGTTAATAAAACATCGGCAACGTAAACAGCATTCCCTCGTATAATGTTTCAATAAAAAGCTAGTTTAAATAAGAAGATGGGTCTTTACTTATTTTTTAAATGTTTTGCTTTCTTGCTTTCTCAGTGCGATGGGCAATTGGTTCCATAATTGCGCACCTGCAATTGAGATCATCTGCTCCATGGACTCAGATAGGTGAATATTCTTGTAACTGGGTATGTATAGGAGACATTGATCTTCCGAATGCAAATTCCTGACTTGTCGGTAGAGGGTAAAGAGTAAATTGATTGAGAAAGGCATATCAATATTTAGCATTGTGGATGATAGTTAAGGTCTTATTCTTGATGCAAAATTCCATGGGGAGCCAATGCAAGGCCTTTAGGATTGGAGTAATCTGTTCAAATTTACAGCTTCTTGTTATTATTTGAGCCACAGAATTCTGTATGGCCTGTACAGCATTAATGGTATAATCCAAGAGACCAAGAAAAACTGATTTGCAATAATCTATACTTTTAAGCACGAGTAATTGGACAACTGTCCGGAAAACGGAAGACTCAAGGTTTTAATTGTCTGAGCATTCTGAGTTTCCAGTACAATTGCTGGACTAAAGATTTTGTGTGTACTTTTAAGTTCAAATTGAAATCAGTAACACCTAAATTTTGAGCCTCTGTTGCAATTGGAATCACAATGCCAGAGAAGTTGAAAACAGATGGGTAAGGGCTTTAATTTTTTCAACTTAGAAAGATCACCTCATCCTTATCAAGATTTAAAAATAATGTGTTGCTCAATAGCCAATATTTTATGATGGAAAGATAGAGGAATAAGAGACCGAGCATTGTTTAATGTCAGCACTACATTAAAAAAAGAACTGGATATCTGCATAGACATAGTAATTTCTACTTACGCCACACAGAATTTTGCAAAGTGTTTTGAAATATATATTGAAGAGTATTACAGAGAGGGAAAATCCCTGCAGTACTCCAGTGTTAAGTGTAAACCAGTTCAATATCTCAGAGCCATATCTTACTTGTGTTCTATCTGCTAAAAATGAAGAAAACCAACTAAGGACTATCCTCCTGATGCCAGCTTGAGCAAGATGTACTAATAAAATCTCATGGTCCAGATTATCAAATGCAGAGGATAGGTTGAGGAGAACAAGCATACAGCTAGCTCAATGATCAAATCCTCAGTGAATGGTGTCAAAGCTAGACTGAAGGAGTAATTCCGTGCTGTGTTTCTTCGAAAACTGAATTGAAATTTATCAAGGATGTAATTGTTATCTAGATAATCTTGTAGTTATTTAAGTACTGTGCCCTCGATCACCTTGGAGAGCAAAGGTATGATAGCTTTTTGAGAAGAGGTTGTATTGATGCTTAAGTGATAGAGAAAGTTTTCCAGTAGAAAGAGAGAGATTTACAATTTTTGAAAGTGGTGAGCAAATGTCATCAATCAGCTCTCATGATAAGAGGAGCTACAGGAGTAAAGGGCACAGGAGGTGGGATTCATGCTCTTTATTATAGAAACTAATTATATCTTACTGACTTCGTCAAATATGAACCAGAGAGGGGTAACATTTTCGATCTGAAGATCACTGGGTTTAGGTAGATATGCTAAGTAAATGAGAACCTAAATCGGTGATTTTCTTTTCAAAGAAATTTGTAAAATCGTTAGGGGAGATGTCAGTAATACTAGTGTTGGATATCGTCATGGAATTTGTCAGTCTAGATATAGTGAAGAATAATTCCTTGGAGTTATTCACAGCAGACTGAATAGATTTACTGAAATAAGGTATCTTTACATTTATAATGGCTTCTCTATAGGAAGTCATCTTTTCATTGTAGGTTTGTTTATATAGTTCAGAACTACTCATATGCCAGCGACATTCTGCTGAGTGGAGGGAAGTCTTATGTAGTCTAAGATCAAGAGAGAACTTCTAGTAGATCTTTTCATTGTGAAATAATTAAGAGGCACAATATTGTCTAGAACTTCTTTTCAAGCGTTATTTCAAATAGTGACTTTCTCTGCAAGATCTTGGGTTTCAAATGATTGAATCAAAGGTGGCCAAGTTTCACATAATTTCTTGATGTCAGTTATACCTCTTCTTTCAATAGGAGGTCTGATGAAAGAATGACAATCAGAAGGGATTGGAATATTGATCTTAAATGAAGATGATGTACATGTTTTCTGCAGGGGTTTGGGAATCTTTGCCTCTGCAATCCAATTGAGCTTTCTTTGATTTCCACAATGATTAGGTCCTGCTAGGGGTGGTTGTTGGATGGGTGATAGCTGGGAAGCAGGGTAACAGGGTGTGAATGTGCAGTGACAAAGACTTCAGACCAGGTAAAAGAGAGAACTCTCATTAAAATAAGCTGAACTAAGCTCAACCATGGAGCAGAATGTCTAGGGAAACCGTAGGAACTTTAGTAGTCTTTCTCATTTCTTTCACTAGGTACAAAAAGCACCTAACAGCAGAAGAATGGCTGGGAAACATCATATTACCAAAGTGGTTACCACTATTGCTACTCCTGCCTCTGTCCAGATGGACAGATGGACAGAGGCATCAAGGAATTGGCTCAATGCGAAAAATGTCTGCAGGTCAACTACCTCAGTAAAGTGATGGCTGAGATGAGAGAGGAGGTGGCAAGGCTGAAAAGCATTTGGGAGAATGATTACATTGATGAAATGCATATTGAGGCGTCAAAGATGGGATACACAAGCAGAGAGGAAAATGAGATTGGCCCACAAGATGACAGGTGGACCCAGATTACCAAACCCCTAGACCATTCATCCTGACTTCAATTTTCCTTGAGATGAAGAACTGGTATGCAGCTCTAAAGAAGTGGAAATGGAAGAGGGGAAACCATCTCAAGAAGTGGAAGAAACAGAACTTGAAAACCCCAAAGCTGTAGACTCAACAACCATTGCACCTAGAAAGCAAAAATAGTGGTTGGTGACTCCCTTCTGAGGGCCATAGATGCATACATCTTCTAACTAGACATGTTGTCCCAGGAGCTATGCTTTTTGCTGGTTGCCAAGATCCAAGACATTATGGAGAGATTACAGAGAATCATCAAGCATGAATCATACTGCTATGTACCACACAGAATGTATCTCAGTGGCTTCATGGCCACTCTTCCCTCTAAGCTGTGAATGTGTGCATACAGGTTATAAACCCAGAGCACATGGCAAAACATAGCAAAGACGAGAAATGCTAATATTTTAATTATACTGGCTAGTAGTGCACAAATTTGAACTCCGTTTATAAAAGGTTACACAAAAGAAAATGTTTGTGCACATAACCTGTCAGAAATGAGAGGGAACACTGTTCATGGCTCTGGGCAGCTAGGTGCATAAGGTGATAGTCTTCTCAGTCCTCCCGGTCAAGGATAAAGGCCCAGGCAGGGAAGCTTGCATTCTGGAGATGAATAAATGGTGGCATAGTGTTGACAAGAATACTTTGGCTTCCTGGACCATGTGATGATATTCCAAGGACTGCTGAGCAGAGTGTGATCCACCGGCTGAAGAAGCAGTGCAGCATCTTCCAAAACAGATTGGCAAACCTTTTAAACAGAGCTTTAAACTAGGATCGCCAGGGATAGGTGGACAATTAAAAGTCTTCAGGAAAGTAAAAAAGTAAACACTTATAGAGAAACAGTAAAAAAAAAAAAGGGCAACATCTGGAAAGCTATGTACATTAATGTTCATAGTATAGGAAATGAAGTCCCAGATTAGAGGCAGCTGTGGAAGAGACTGACTTGGTTATAGTGGCAGTCACATAGACATGGTAAACAGAGAATCATGAGTGAAATATATTTACACCAGGCTATAATTTAGGCACGAAGAACAGGGTAGGAAGAACGGAGGAGGAGTGACACTATATACAATAAAAAGTAATATTAAAGCAACAGAACTGCAAGGTTTACAAAGTAAGGAGGAAGCACTGTGGGTTAATCTGCAAAAAGGTTAGGATTTCACCTGTTTCTCAGCCTTATCCTACCTTCATGGCACCTCCCACCGGCAGAGGCCCTCAGTAAGCCTCTCCACTAGCCTTGTCAAGTTCCTCCAGCTCGCTGCCCTTGCTACGCCCAAAGTCTCAGTCTATGTAACCCTGCCCTGCCAGAAGCTCCTTGGCTTCTCATTGTGTCACACCTGGCTCCGTGACCTGCCCCTCATTCCTTGCCTTAGTCTTGTGGCCTACAGGCCTTCTGCCTTGCTCTAGCCTTGTCTTGTGGCCTGTGGGCCTTCTGCCTTGTTTTGCCTTGTCTTGTGGCCTGTGGGCCTTCTGCCTTGCTCTGGCCTTGTTTTGTGTCCTATGGGCTTTCTGCCTTAGTTTCTTGCCTTGTCTTGAGGCCTTCTGGCCTATTCTTGCTTATATTCTGCCTTAGGGCCTTGGGCCTATTCTCTCTGTCCAAGCCTTGCTGCCTTCGGGCTTCATTGTTCAGTGTTTCTTTTGGCTGCCTCATCTAACTTTTGCTCTAGTCTGCCTTGTTGGTTTGTCCTGTTTGTTCCAGTGTCCTCTCCAGTCCTGCCTGTACCAGAGCTTTGTCCTGTCTGTTCCAGTGTCCTGTCCGGTCCTGCCTGTATCAGAGTCTTGTCCTTGCTTTGCCTAACATGTGTTTGTCTAGTTCCAGGTCTTGACTTGTCCAGTCTCCCAAGCCCGGTCTGTCTTGTCAACCTTGTCTGCCTTGTCTGTGTGGACTCAACGCTATGATCTGTTGTGATTCTGCTTGTTTTGCAGCTTCCCAACCACAAGAGGTCCTCAGAGCTCCTACCCTCTCTCTAGTCATAATTTCCATGACCTCATGACTCAGCAGGGCCCAACCTATTTAACTCTGCCTCTGGTTATGCTCAGGGCCTTGCCATTGAGTCTACTCGGCTCCCTGCTTAGCCCCATGTTTGTGTATGCTCAGTGGCCTCTCTATGCCTTCTGCTTTTGCCTTGTTCTGTGGCTTTCCTAGGCCTACTGCTTTAGTTTGCTCTGCGGTTTTCCTAAGCCTTCTGCCGTAGTTTACTCTATGGTTTTGCCAAGCCTCCTGCTCTAGCCCTGTCCAGTGGCCTCTTGGCTTCAGCCTAGCTCTGCAGCCTTCTCAGGCCTTTTGCCTAAGTGACCTTTGGATTTTCTATGTATATCCTCTGGGCCTTCACTGTTATATGACTGGTCTAGTCTCTGTCTTATCTGTATCATGTCCTGTCTTTTTCCTGTACCTAGCTATTGTCTTAACTTTAGTCTTGTTGCAGCCACCAGTCCTGCCTGACCTCTGTCTCCAGTCTTGCAGCGTGCATCTCTAGTCCTGCCCAGCCTCAGTCTCCTGTCCTGCTTGGTCTCAGCTTCCAGTCCTGCAACCTGCACCTACAGTCCTGCTCAGCTTCACCAGCACCAGTTCCAGTCCAGCACTATCCTCAACAACAGCCCCTGTCTAAGTGCTGCTGGCCACCAGAACCCAAGGGCTCAACCTGTGGGGGAGGAGGCTGGTATAGGCCAAAGATTCCCTAGCTCAGTTCCATCTTCCCCTGTAACCCTGGACTGTTCCTGTGCGGGTTATCCAGCCTGGCTGGGTCCTGAACCACAATATGATGTACTGCCACCACAGAGATCTACTGGCCCCCAGATCCCAAGGGCCCAGCCTGCAGGGGAGGGGGCTGGCTAGACGGAAGACCGGCCGTGTCTTGTTCATAGCCCTGCCTTGCAGTCCCGTGCTGCAACTCAGGTGGGTTCTCTTACACTTTGGGATGGGAAGAGAAGTAAAAGCTAGCCATGGTCCCTGCTCCAAAGAACTTACAAATGACTTTATGTCCCTCTTTGTACTCATCTTGTACTTTAAGGAGGGGTTACTTACACATGAACATAAGAACATAAGAAATTGCCATGCTGGGTCAGACCAAGGGTCCATCAAGCCCAGCATCCTGTTTCCAACAGAGGCCAAACCAGGCCACAAGAACCTGGCAAATACCCAAAAACTAAGAAGATCCCATGCCACTGATGCAATTAATAGCAGTGGCTATTCCCTAAGTAAATTTGATTAATAGCCATTAATGGACTTCTCCTCCAAGAACTTATCCAAACCTATTTTGAACCCAGCTACACTAACTGCACTAACCACATCCTCTGGCAACAATTTTCAGAGCTTTATTGTGCGTTGAGTGAAAAAGAATTTTCTCCGATTAGTCTTAAATGTGCTACTTGCTAACTTCATGGAATGCCCCCTAGTCCTTCTATTATTCGAAAGTATAAATAACCGATTCACATCTACTCGTTCAAGACCTCTCATGATCTTAAAGACCTCTATCATATCCCCCCTCAGCCATCTCTTCTCCAAGCTGAACAGCCCTAACCTCTTCAGCCTTTCCTCATAGGGAGCTGTTCCATCCCCTTTATCATTTTGGTTGCCCTTCTCTGTACCTTCTCCATCGCAACTATTTCTTTTTTGAGATGCGGCGACCAGAATTGTACACAGTATTCCAGGTGCGGTCTCTCCACGGAGCGATATAGAGGCATTATGACATTTTCCATTGTATTAACCATTCTCTTCTTAATCATTCCTAACATTCTGTTTCCTTTTTTGACTGCTGCAGCACACTGAGCCGACGATTTTAAAGACAAGTACACAGTGATGCATTGCACATTGGGAGAAAAAAGACAAACTACCAGTACACCCTGCTGGGATCCACTCTGGAAAACTGCTATCAAGAGAGGGATCTTGGACTTACCGTGGACCACATGCTGAAACTATTGGCGCAGTGTGAAAAAAAAGAAACTGTGTTAGGAATAGTTTGGAAAAACTTTGATGACCTATTTAAAGACATTATCATGCTTCAATATAGAGCTCTGGTGCAACCACACCTGGAGTATTTCATCCAGTTCTGATCGCTTTTTCTCAAAAAGGATATGGCTGCGCTCAAGGAGGTACAGAGAAGGGCAACTAGCATGGTGAGATGATTGGGGCATCTGTCATACAAAGAAAAGCTAAAACATTTAGGGCTCTTTATCTTGGGAAAAAAGAAGCTTGGGCGCTGCATCCCACCAAGTTGTCCAGGTACCATAGGGCACGCGTGCCGTGCGGCCCTGCTTATTCTCTCTTTGGCGCGAACCTCAGGGGTGTCCCCCTGAGATGATGACACCCTCAACGGATATATAATGTCTTAGAATTTGCTAACAGATCGAGTTAGCAAAGGTTATGGTACATCGGGTTACTCTACCTAAGCTACTCTGCCTCCTCGGACTTACCAGGGGTACCCCCTCCTCGGGGGCATCGCTCTCTTCTTTGTTTTTCAGGTGACAGTCTGGAACCGGTACTCACTCCTTGAGGGCCCTCGTTCCCAGACTTGCTCCGTATTCTCTTCTGCCTGGAAGTCATCACTGCCAACTACATCAGTGAGTTACCATCGCTCTCTCAGAGCTTTCCCTGGAACCAGGTACTCGCTCCTCGAGGGCCTATACATTCCAGCTCCTGGGCTTCTATGAGACATTGTGTAAGTGTTACCATCAGGTTCGGTACATGAACTCTGCATACCCTGCCTACTCACTATATTTCAATTTCTCTACAGCTCAGCCTCCAGGGATCGCTGTTCCAGTATCTGAGGGACTACAGCCCAGCCGGGCATTCCAGCTCACTACTGCCACCTCTGGTGGTTCAGTATACTGTCTAATAAAAGAATTAGTGTGTGTCTGTCTCCTAACTGTGAGCCTGACCGGTGGTCCCTCTTGGAATCTTCCCCCGGGGGCGTGGTCATCTGCCACCCACAACTCTCCTAAATAACAACAGATTGCTAACTCCTATCTGATTGATACTCCCAACAGATAGCAGCTCCTAACAGATTGCTAACTCCTAACAGGGGGCCTCTCTCATTTCTTTCAGGTCGCTATCAGGAACCGGTGCTCGCTCCTCGAGGGCCCATGTTCCCTGATTCGCTGCCTGAACTTATCTCTTCTGCTTTGAAGAAACTGCTGCCTACATCATCAGTGAGTTACCAACTTTATTTCCTCAGAGCTGTTCCCTGGAACCAGGTACTCGCTCCTCGAGGGCCTGCCTCTATTCCAGCTTCTGTGTTACCTTCCGGGAGAAACCGCTGTGTGAGTAACTTTACCAACCAGGCTCTATACCAAACTCTGTGTATGCTCCACTGTACTCACTATTTCAGTTTTCTCCACTACAGCACAGCCATAGAGGGAATCGCTGTTCCAGTGTCCTGAGGGACTACAGGCCCAGCCGGGCTTCATCTCTACTCACTACCTCCACCTCTGGTGGCTTATCAACTCTGTCTAATAAAAGATATAACTCTGTGTTGTGTGTCCCAAAGCTGAGCCTGACCTGTGGCCCCTCTCGGAACTTCCCCCCGTGGGTGTGGTCAGCTGCCACAGTGTCCAAGGGTCCACCCAAAACCTTACAAACAATAACAGAGAGGGTGCCCTGTTGCAAGAAATGGTGGCCAATGGATTGTTGTTATTTTAATATGAGAAGGCCCAGTGCTGTCAGTGGCTCTGTGCCGCGTGGGAAACGAGGTAGTGCGTTGCTGCGTCGGGTGGCTGAAAGCTGCATGAGGTTGAAGGTACCGCGGGAGCCATGGAAGCTCCTGTCGGCATTTCAGAGGTTTTGGGGTAAGAAGGAGCGAGAGGGACTCGGAGTGATCGGCTGATTCAGCTGATGTTCAGGCTCCGAGCCTCCTTTCTTGGCATCAGGTCACGGAGGTGTGATTTTAAATTTCAGTGCTGTGGCGAGTGAGGCCCAGAAGGCAGCTGAAGTCTTAGTGAAGCTGCCGTTGCATTGACGAGTCCCTGGAGAACGTCGGCTGTCGGAGGGCTAGGCAAGTCCCGGCATCTGTGAAAAAGGTGTGGGACACATTCGCTGACATCATCAGTGGGGGTTCAAGAAGTCCCGGTCACGTGATCAATTTTTAACATTCAATAAAATGTAAAATACGCCGTTTTAAAATTTAAAAAGTTGGCGATTTAGGTGGGGGAAGTAGGAATAGCTCTCTATTAATTTTCATAGCCCTGGGTGAACCTTGGTAAGGTTAATGTGGCAGTTTGTGTCATGGGAGGGAACCTAATAACCTGACCACCACTGAAGTTTGTACTGAAAAATTATTTTTAAAAGAGCTCAGGGGCTCAGAGAAGTTAAAAACTTCTTAAAACAAACCCAATTGTGGATGTGCCCATCTGAGGAAGTGTTTAGGGTGCTTATTAAGTTCTTATTTTGGGACTCGGAGTTATTATTCTCATCGTATGGTTGCAAGTATAATGGGATTACTTCCAAGAAGTTTTTTTTGTGGATTTGGAGAGCTAGGGATTTCTTGGATTGGTTTTCTGTGGTCTGTGGTGAATTTGGTGGGTTTTGAGATCTTTGTGATTGCGATTTGGGTCAATTCTTTTAAAATTATTTACATTAATATTAACAATTTTCCAGTAAAGCTGTTAAAAATGAGCTCCGTTCCCCTGAGGGAAAGGAAAAAAAAAAAAAAACCAGCGCTAAGGAATTGTCATCATGAAAACATCTTGGTTACCTCATATTTCCAGTAAGCCTACAAGTGAGCAGGCTACTGTAGGAACAAATAAACCAGTCAAATCACAGTAGATTGTATTGATTCATCTCATTTAAAAGTAACTTTCTGAATTCTTAAAAATAAATCTTAATCCCTTAAAATTAGTGACCAGTAGATGTTTTAGTAGATTCTTAGTGATTATAGCTATAAACTAGATGAGGGGGTAGGACTATTCTGATGTCACGAATGCAGGAATATTCTTTATGAAAACAGAGTGTGGCATTTGTTGCTGAGAGAGTGGGAGAGAGCTGCAGCAGGCAGGAATGCTGTGACTCTGGTGGCTACACAGACAGGCCTAATTACTATGAAATACTCTGATTTGAAAGGAAATCTCCAGTGAATTGTAGTGAGATAAGTGTTAAATTTAGTAACAAGAATCCTGAAAAAGGTAAGGAGTAAAATCTGGAAGTTTTAAAAATAAACCAAGTGCTGATCCACGCTTTTATCAGCCTAGTTAGAGCTGTTGCAGAGTGAACTGAATGAAATTTACCTTCAAAAGTTAAAAAGGGTGACCAATTTAGTAAATGAGCCCTTGATGTCTAAATTTTAAAAAGGATCATGCCTTTATCACCTACTAATTTGGAAAGAATAATTAGATAAAGGTATTCAGTAAATAAAGAGCACTTTAAGAAAATAATCATTGATTGAGTGGTTAAACAAAAATTTCTTGATTGTGAGTGAAAATAATTTGGAGTATCACGGTTAAACGTTTGGCCTAAGACTTTTGTATAGAAGTGGAATAATTTTTAGAAGGAAGGTTAAGTGATAGTAATGAGCTCCTGGGTTGTTTAACCAGAGTTTTATCACAGTTTTGGGTGCATCTCATAAGTTGGTGATAAGAAAATATGTGGTGTTTGGTTTCTCATTAGATTCTTATTCCTCCTTGAAGCAAAATTAAAAGTCAGGATTCAGAAATAAAATTGGAAAAATACAAATCTGTATGATAGAATATTAATGTGCTGTGACTGGAGCCTACAGAATTTATGTTCATTTCCTACACATTCTTCAATATTTCACCTGCTAGAGGGAGAGGGCGATTCTTTATAAAGTTTTCATTCTCTTAGACTCACCTCATGCATCTCACTCTCTCTCATATACTAGGCTCAGTTCTTGCTATCATCTCATTCATACTTCAGAAGAATTCCATGTCTCATTAGATAGGGAACATTAATTAGCATTTGTTTTTCAGTAGTAGGTATTAAAATACAATTAAGAATTCAGGACAACACAAAGGATCTTATTTAGTTTGCAGAAGATATTTGGAGTGAGGGAGCCAGTATTCTATAATGTATTTTGTAAAGTCAGGATAGTAGACACTGTTATAAGAACTACAAGATCAAGAGTATCAACTAGCAAGAGCTGGCTTTAAACCCCAGCTCTGGTGTCTAGCGTCCAAAGCTTCTCTTCATTCCCTGGTCAAGTTAAATCTCTGAACGCTACCACTGTGAGCTAGCTCCACTCCCATGTGGGAGACAGCTAAGTGACAAAAAATGGACACATCTATAAACAGAGACATTTGCTAAAGAACACAAAAGGATAAGAAAGAGACACACTATAGATAGAAAGTAGAAATACACTTAAACAGAAAAAGAGAGAAATGCAGAAGCAAAGTAAGAAAAACACATACACTTACCTGAGTACTGATGTTATGTAGTCTTCTTTAAAGATTTCTGAAAGATACAAAGCAAACACAAAGGATCAATTTCTTAAGAATTGGTGCGAATTATATTTAATGATACAGAGTAATCTGTGTTAAGAAAAGTATTCATTATTTATCTGATTAATACTTGTTCAAAGAACCATTTCTTTTCATTTCTTTCCTGAGGTATGTCTTGCAGTTTTATTGACCTTTCTTGCTTGTTGATTTCCTTAAGGGAAATTCTAAAGTTGTGAAACAAATCCAAACAGGAATATTGCTTTATTGATTTTGATAAAAATACTGGAGTCTATAAGATGAATTTTAAGACTTGCGTATGGGAGCACATGTACGCATGTTTGCTGGCTCGCACACATGGGTGCGGCAATTTTATAACATACGCGCGTATATGCGGGCTTGGTATAAAATCGGCTATATGCATGTACTTGTGCACACAACTTTACAGTGACACGCACATCTGTGTGCAAATTCCGCTTCGATCGCGTATGGAGAGGGGATTTTAATAGATACACACACTGGCGTAATTACCTGTTTCCACAGTTTGTTCCCAATTCACCCCAGTAAAGGAAGGGCTTGCTAAACCCCTTAGCTAAGGTGCCGCTCTTTTACCCTTAAAACCCCACTGACTAACCTAGCTTTTTTTGTTTCAAAACTTACACGACATCCATAGCAAAAGTAAAGTTACATGGATGGAGACCCCAGCGTGCGCTGGTGTGCATAAATACTTTCACGCTGATTTCATTCATATTTCCTGGAATGGCCATGCCCCACCCAGACCACGCCCATGCCCTGCCCCTTTTAAGAAAAACAATTTTACTCGCATACCAGGAGATATGCGCTTACCCGGGCACCTCTTAAAATCTCCGCAGTGCACGCTGGGCCGATATATGCGCGTATCTCCCGGCTTTGTCTTTTAAAATTCACCCGTATGTGTTAAATATATAATAATACACTACTGTCAGAACTTTTTGCTGAAAGATAATTGCATTTATTTAATGCTTGCTTAATGCCAGCTTAATTCTCGTAAAAGTCATCTCTTAAAATAAACAAAAATGTAACTGAAAAATGTTTTCTCTTTAAAATTCTATTTCTTGAATGTAAGCCCACCTGGGTTATCATCTGAGGAGGACAAATAATTTTTGGGGAAACCCCATTTAATATCAGATTGAACACCGTGACAAAAAAAATAAGTTCCTCACCAGAGTGGTTTATAATAAAATGGAGACAGCATCACTGAAGTTATGGTAGGGGACAACCTAGGGTTCAGTGATCTCCAGACTGTGTGACCGAATGTAAACAGTGGATCAGAAGCAAACTATACTTGAACAAGGGTTTTAGGTTTCAGAAGTGCTAGCTTTAAGAAAATGAATGATTAGGTTAAAAGGAAGCCTTGTCAGCAGTAGGGGATCATCTACGAGATACAGAGGAACAGCAATAAAAAGGAGCACTGAAATGACAACAAATCCTTTTGTTGGGCATGTTAGCAAGGGAGAGACAATGAGGAGCACAACCTTCACCAATGAAGCAGGAGACAAAGTAAGAGCAAAAAGATTAGCATTCAGGAAATACAGACAGACACAGAAGGAAGAAACAGTAGCAGAATTTCAACATGCATGCGGTAGACAAGAAGGATCCTTAGGGGTAGGTTTTAAAAGGTGCGCGCGCGTCCATGTGTGCGTGCTTCCTGGCGCGCGCACGTGGACGCACCGATTTTATAACATGTGCGTGCTGGCGCACGCATGTTATAAAATCCGTGGGCCGTGCACTCGTGCGCGCCGGATTTTATAATCCACGAGCACATGTGTGGGCGGGGCGCGCAGGGGGGCCTGATTTTGTAAAAGTACGTGCGGCGAAGAGATCGGGCCTCTCCCAGTTCCCTCCCAGTCCGTTCCAATTAAGGAGCAGACTGGGAGGGAACTTTCCAACCCACCTAACTGACCTTCCTCCCTCTTCCCCTCTCCTCCCCGCCCCGTATCCCTAACCTAGCTAACCCCCAATTTTTTATTTTACCTTTTGCTCCCTTCAGAAGCAGTAGCAAATTGCGCGCCGGCAGGCAGCTGGCACGAGCTTCCCCGGCACAGCGGCAAATAGCCCCTGTACCGGCCACCTCCAGCCCCTCCCCTCCCTGCCCCCCGGTTCGCCTCTTTCTCTGGGCCTGGCACTTCTGCGCGTAACGGGTTACGCCCGTTGCCGGGCCCCTTAGAACATGCATGCACGCAAAGCCCGGCCACATGTGTAACCCCCATTTTTTACGCTCACTTCACCACAGCCCAAAGAAAAAGATCGTGTTTGAATGCGCTGATGCTCCTCCTCCTTCCTGCCTGTGCGGCCCCGGAAGTAAACGTTGCCGGAGCTGCGTGGGCAGGAGCCGCGTGGGCAGGAAGGAGGTGAAGCATCAGTGTGTGCAGAAGAGGAGCATCGCTTGCGCTTACGGGCCGCCGCGAATCTCAAATCGCAGCGGCCCGAGAAGAGGAAGAAGCCCGGTAGCAGGGCCGCTGCAGAGCCCATCCTGCGGCGACCCGCGAAGAGGAGGCCCAGAGGTGAGAGAGAGGCTGAGGGTCTGTAGAATGTGCATGTGACAGTGAGACCCTGTGCTTGAGCAAGACAGCATGTGGGAGTGAGAGAGAGCCTGGGTGTGTGAGTCCGACAGCATGTGCCAGTGAGAGACTGGGTGTATGAATGATTGTATGAGAGAGAGCATGTGACAATGAGAGCCTGTGTGTGTGTGTGAGAGAGAGAAATGCATGTGAGAATGAGAACCTGACTGTGTGTTTGAGGGAAGAAGATGGAGAGAAAAGAAACAGAAAAAAAGACAATATAAAAGGAATTGGCAAAAAAAAATAAAGGGAAGGTGGAAAAAAAAGCCTGTGACCAACCAATTAGAAAACTAAGATCAGACAGCAAAGGTTAAAAAAATAAATATATTTTTAGTGATTGGCACATGTAATCTTTGGGAATGTGCAAGAATAGCAACATTCCCAGTAGTCATGTGGCAGCAGTGACAGTGGCAGCAGAGGAATGAGAGAGGTTCCGAGGTTGCTGGCAAAAGAGAAGGGGTCTGCCTTTAGTGTGTGCATGTGTATGAATGGGACTCTGCCTGGGGGTGTATGTGTGTGAATGCATAGGTGCCTGCCTGGGGGTGTGTGTGTGTGTGAATGCATAGGTGCCTGCCTGGGGGTCTGTGTGTGTGAGAATGAATTGGTGCCTGCCTGGAGGATGGAGCGGGAGTGGTGTGAAAATGAATGGGAGCCTGCCTGGGTGTGTGTGTTTGTGTGTATGTGAGGGAGCCAGTGAGTGTGAGAGCATGAGTGTGTATGAGAAAATCCAGGGGAGTAAGAGTTTGTGTGTGGGGGGGGGGGGGGGGGGGGGGGGGGGAGGGGAAGAGAGTGTTTTAATTGAAGATTTAGCCGACGAAATTCAGCAACAAAAAAGTCACTAAGCAGGCAAGGTAAAGAATTATTTGTTTTTGCTTTATTAATAAATACAGTACATATATTAAAATTATAACTTCTTGTTATTAATTAGAGCTACAAATATCACAATTATGGATTTTTCTAGAAGTGACACACCACCCGAGTTATGCTCGTTTTTTTTATGAATTTTGACACACTGAGCTCAAAGGTTGGCCATCACTGGCCTAGGCCTAGGCCTGAAACAGACTCGCCTAGGGCATAGGCTGAGGCTCAAAGCAGGGGCTGCAGCCTAGGCCTGAGTGTAATGCTGGTGTCTTGGCTAAAGTTGGGTCGATGCCATGGGCCTTGGCCAAGACCCGAGCTCCCCCACGGGAACAATCACTTACCTGATCCGTCAGGTATCCAATGGCGAGGCCAGGTTCTGATGCCTGGGCCTTGGCTCCAGGCCAGAGCTTGGGCCCAGGCCCAATGCCACGGCTCAGTTCAGAGGCCAGGTCTCGATGCCAGGGCCCTAGCCTGGATTCAGGCCCAGCACTGTGGCCTGGCCCAGAGGCCAGGTCCCAACACCTGGTCTCAGCCTAGGTCAGGACCTGGGCTAAGGCTTAATGCCATGGCCCAGCCTGGAGGCCGGTTCCCAACATCAGGGCCTCAACCCAGAACCAGGCTCGACACTGAGGGCCTACCCAGAGGCCAGGTCCCAATGCCGGGACCACGACCCGGACCCATGCCTGACACCGGGCCTTTGTCTGGGGTGGATCCCAATGTCATTGTCTAGGCCTTGTTGTACACCCAGGCCCGGAGTCCAGGCCTCAGAGCTCCGACTAAGTGGTCCTCTTCTCTCTTCTTTCTTTGTAAGCTGATGCCGTGCACTAGGGGTTGCACCAGATTTAATTAACTCAGGTGCATTCACCCCAGCAGATGGCACCATTTTGATGTACAGCATTGAGCCTGATTCTAGGCCAAGGCCCAGGTGTTGAGACCCGGTTTCCATCCAAGGCCAAAGCCTCGGCCTTGGGTAGGCTGAGGCTGAGGTCGCAGCAACCTACCTCTATCTTGGCCTACGTAAGGCTGGACCTAGGCCTCGTTTACGGCAGATGTCTACCTGACTGGGTAAGTGGAGGCCTGGGGGGTGGGGATCCTGGGCTTGGCATTTTTCCAGGTGGGTGAGAGGCCCCATTTTTGTTTTTTTGACTGTTTTAGTCCTTTATTATTTGATTCTTTTTTTTTCCACACAAATTAAAAGAGTCAAACATTCTACAAACTGAAATTCGTGGGGAAAAACTCCTGAAAATAAACTGAAAAACAAAAATGATTTTTTTTTTCCCTGCACACCCTAGTAAAACAGGCATGAATTGGCAGACTTGGTAGATCAAATGTCTTTAACTGCCAGCATCTTCTATGCTCTTTGTCAGGGTTTCTCAACCCTTTCCTGGAGGTATACCTAACCAGTTGAGCTTTCAGGATTGTCACAATGAATATGCATGGAACAGATTTGCATACATTAGAGACGCTGGGTATGCAAATCCGTCTCATGCATATTCATTGTGACAATCCTGAAAACCCAACTAGTTAGGTATGCCTGTAGGCTACGGTTGAGAAACACTGCTCTATGTTCTGACACATACTTAAGGATCTGATCAGTAACATGTTCCAACTACACAAACCTCAACGGAACACCAGAGCCGCCTGCAAACTACTACTTGACGTACCCGCCTATCCTACGGCGAAGCTTACGAACACCAGAAACAGAGCCCTCTCCATCGCGGGACCCAATCTATAGATTGCCCTTCCACACTACCTGACCTCAATCAGTGAAAGCAAATCATTCAAAAAAGAACTGAAAACATGGATCTTCAGCCAGACTTTCAGAGATGGCATAGGCTAAGCCACCTAATATCTACTTCAGTATCTATCTTCGTCAACCCCTATAGCAGACTTTATCCCCAACCTCCCTTCATACCTCCCACCCCCCCTTCCCCTCCCGTCCTCCAACCTCACTCCCTCCCCCGTACCCAGCTAATCTCCCTCCGGACAGAATCTCTTAATGCATCCCGAGCTATTCATCCGTCGCCCGCCCTCACCCTCCCCTTTCCCCTCATCCTCCCTCCCTCCTACCCCCCTCGACTCTGCTATCATCCCAGCACCTAGAAACATGTTAGCAGCCTTTGACATTTCCCCTTCCCATCCACTTGTTTCCCCAATTAAATCTTTAATAACTGGGATATGTTATCCGTTAACATTATTTAATATTATATACCTAAGATATATTTTAACATGTTGACCATCGAGTCCTTGGTTACAAATTCCCTTCTTTGTTACTCCTTTTTCCATTCATCTGTTAAAGACGTATCTTGTTACAACCATGTTCAATGAAATGTTCTATGTATAATTTATGTTCTAATGTAAACCGGGGTGAAGGCTATCGCTAAACCTTGGCATATAAAAAGCTCCAAATAAGTAAATAAAATAAATATTAGTATCAAGTGAAAAAGTAAAATCTTCAGTAATACATTTTTGTTTACTGCATTTTTGTCATATGCATATGATTTTCATAAATTCACAATTTCCTGTTCCCTGGTGAGCAGGGAATTCTTCGCTTGTTGTCAGAGTTGCTGGGACATGGGATGGCATAGCTCAGCTTTGCTTCCCTGCCCTAACCCCTTCTAGGATCCTCGAAAGGTAGCACTATATATAGCTACCTTCTGACTGATTCTGTCCCTGTAATATGAAGGATATTAAACTGATTGCAGGAGGGGTGCTGTGTGCTGTCACTAGGTGCAGGTCTGCTGTCCATCAGATGTAATTTGCTTTTAGAATTACATTTTTGAGTGAGCTCTGGTTCTGTGTAGACTTGTCAGACTGCACATGTCAAATTTCTGTGCTAACAGCTCAGTAATGAATGGAATATACAGGTGAGATGCTCCAGACCATGCCATACTTGTCTAATAAAAACCAGAAAGCTCTTCTGATTAGGCAGACCATATAACTAGGCAAATATGTTCTTATGTGAAGAGGAAGTGATGATTAGTTATAATCAGTTATTATATGAATTAAGAGAGGCTCCTGCAGCAGAACATGCTTCCTCCGGTGTCATCCCTTTTTGTTACGGAAAAGACTGTCACCTTGTCTAGTGCACGCAGTTTTTAATAGTCTTTTTAATATCTTTCTTTCACACTTTCTTCTCTTCTCTTTGTCTCTCTAGATTTCTGAATACTGGGGAGAAACAAGTCCAAAATTCACTGGTTTGGATGGAAGTAATTAGACAGAAGTAAAAGGTCAGTGAACAGGGGCAGGTGAGATTCCTTTTTATGGTGCACTAGGTTTTCTGTGAAATTAATTATTATTGCATTTTATTTTTTTATGATGAGAAAGCCATGTTTATTGTAATCCAGCCAGTGTTTTACATGTCCGTGTGATGCTGAGCTGTCTCTGTCTTTGACCTGGCGACAGGAGTGGAACCGGGTTCAGAACAGATTCAGGATGGCATGGGGACACCGCGGCTGCTGGAACATTCCCTGCACAGCGTCCCCAAGAGCAAGCATGCTGAGCAGTAAGCTTCTGAAGATAATGAAATAAAATATTATCTCCATTCCCTACAGGAAAATGGGAGGCTTGTATTTTTATGTTATGCGAAATTTTGCACACTTTCTCTGCAGTGCTCCTAGCCATGAGCAATTTGTAAGACTGTGGAATTTATATAAAATGATTTAATTTCTTCATGGTTACAACAACATTTCTACTGAATTATGTTTTCATAATCTTCCTGGGTTTTGCACGTTTGGTCTCATATTATATTGCTTAATATTTGTTTTAAAGCACTCAAGTGGTTTGTCAGTTTGGATGAATTTTTGCTGTGTTTTAGACTCAGGATTTGGTCAGATTTTCCTTTTGAGAAAATATGCTCTCTTCGAGCTTCACCCATTATCTTCTGGCTTGCTATCCTCCATCATACCATCCCTGCAGACCCTTGCAACTTTGAACGTGGCCCCCAATAGTTACACCCACCCACCCACCCATACTCCAACCATCCTTCCACCGTCATACTTTGCACCTGCCATGCCAGTCAGTGGTGGGGCATCCCACTGATGTCAGGGATTTGTACTGGTGCCTTTATGCCCCCGCCCTCCCCTTAGGCAGCAGCTTCCTGGAACAAAGCCCGAGTACTCCTCCCTACTAGAGCCCTGGCTCAAGTCCCTTACACACCCACATCAGCCAAGTTGTGACATGTATTAAATTGCCCATTTGGCCCAGAACCCCCGTACCTGGATGAGTGGAAAAATCACTGGGAAAAAGGGCAAGCAATCTGGCTTACCCCATTTACACCTTATCTGCACTGTGCACCCACCCCCTGACGTTTGTGATCCCAACATAAATTCTTCCCACCAGAGCTCAGCTTGCAGGATCCAGGTAGAGGGAGGGGTACCAGAGCCATATTATCTGCACCCACTGTGCTTGCTTGTACAGGGCGTGCTCGTCTCTGGAAAAATAACTTTAAAACCAAATTCCTGTCTAGTTCAAGCAGAAATGTGACCCACAATGTAGTCTTCCCAGGTATTAAGTTCTCCATAACTTCCAATTCCCGAGTAAGAAAAGAAGTCTCCAGCCCATGAGACTCCAGATCTTTATTTATTCAAAACATATGAACCGCCTATCAGTATATGTAGGCGGTTTCCATAAAAACATTCAGAATAGCACATATTTACATAAAAACATTATACAGCAAGACAAATAAATCAAAACTAGAATACCATAAAAATAGTAACAGAAACTGTTGTGCTCGGGGGTGGACCCTTGTCCTGGGACAGTGAAGGAACATCTCCTGAAAGGGAACAGGAGGTAACTGCCCCCAGGGGGCGGAGCACTGGAGGAGACAGAGCCTAGGAAGAGCTTCACCACTGGAAGCCTGAGGTCCCCCTGGGAGGAGCCTGTAGGGACCCGGGCTGCTTGGACTTAGGTGGGCCTCGTGGGTCTCCTAAGAGAATGAAAGTCCGGCGTGCCCACAGACACAGGGGGAGGCTTGTTCCATCCAGCCTCAAAGCTGGAGGCTGGATGGAACAAGGAGAGCCAGAACAGAGTTGGTGATGACAAGGCGAGGAACAGAGCCAGACTCTGGAGACGAGGTCAGGCAGGCAAAGATCAAGATCCAGAGGTCAGTCCGGGGAATGGTCAGTAAAGCAGGGGTCAGATACCGGAGGTCAGATGAGGTCAAAGGCAGGCTGAGGTCTAGAGGCAGGCGGCAGGCAGGCAGGCAGGTCAGGAGCAAGCTGAGGTCTTTGAGGCAGGCGGCAGGCAGGAAGGCAGGCAGGCAGGTCAGGAGCAAGCTGAGGTCTTTGAGGCAGGAAGGCAGGCAGGCAGGTCAGGAGCAAGCTGAGGTCTTTGAGGCAGGCGGCAGGCAGGAAGGCAGGCAGGCAGGTCAGGAGCAAGCTGAGGTCTTTGAGGCAGGCGGCAGGCAGGAAGGCAGGCAGGCAGGTCAGGAGCAAGCTGAGGTCTTTGAGGCAGGCGGCAGGCAGGAAGGCAGGCAGGCAGGTCAGGAGCAAGCTGAGGTCTTTGAGGCAGGAAGGCAGGCAGGCAGGTCAGGAGCAAGCTGAGGTCTTTGAGGCAGGCGGCAGGCAGGAAGGCAGGTCAGGAACAAGCTGAGGTCAGTACCAGAAGACAGTCCGAGGGTACTACCTGGGTAGACAGACAGAAGAACACAGGAACAAGCAGGACGCAGGAACTAGGATGCAGGAACAAGTCAGGAACAGAACTGGAACAGAAGGATCCTGGAACGAGACTAGGAACAGACAAGAGCAGGAACAAACACAGAGGCAATCTTAGAACAAACCGACCCGATTGCCAAGGCAAGGAAGCAAGGACAGGAACGTCCTAATATCGAGGGATCAATCAGGGCACGCCGCGGAGCTAAGACCCGCCCTTGGTCCTACATGAGTCCGGGCGGTCCGTGCGCGCGCACGTAGGGGCGTGGCTAACATGGCAGAGGACGCCGAGCCTTGGCGTGAGGCCTGGCGCGCAGTGGAAGGCCCGGCAACTGCTGCTGCGGGACGCCGGGGGCCTGGCAGGGCTGGCAACTACCGCGAGAGAGGTTGTCCTGGGACCCGCTGTGGAACCATGAAGGTGAGCAGGCCTGTGCGCGGGACGGCTGCGGGTGGGGCGCGTAACAAAAGCAATAAAACAGTAACATGACATCTTCTGAACATCATATAATGCCTGCAATATCTGCTTTCTGCCCATTACAACAATCACAAGTTAAAAGCTTGCTGATGTTTTAAAAGAAGTCATTGGCAAAGAATACATGTATCAGTGGAGGGGAGGCCTCAGCAGACTTCTTGTGGATATGGTTTAAAAACAATATAGATCTGCAGGAGACACTCCCCTAAGCACTGGAAAACACATTGCATGATTTAGAAGTATTCTCAGCTTCCTTCTGGAGAACTGGAGAAGAGTACTCGTTCTAATCACAGACACATTCATAAGCAGAAAGAGAGGCTACTTCGCCCTGCAGGGATTGGATCCTGCCCGCTTGTATATTTAAAGCAGTTTTTCACAGTTTCTTAGTTGAAGACTTAGAAGATTCCCCCTGTTGTGAAATCATAACTTGCAGATGTGTGGTTGAAAACTGTGTTTGAAATTATATTCCTAGTACTTAATGGAAGCAATTTTAATAAAATCACCAGCTACTCAGTCTGACATGTTGAAAGTATCTGTCTACAAACCTGTATGCTTCTGCTAAGATGCACTGGGTCTCTATCAGTGTAACTGCTTGGTGGCTAACATTTCTGTGCATTAATATTCCCGATCTCCAACAGATGCTCTCACCATATAATACACATTCACATCCTCTGTGTACACTATTCCCAGGCTAGTTTGCTCGAAGGCAGGATTGGAACTAAGAGGATGTCCCAGATTGGCATGAGGGTTGCTTTATATCCCCAGCCGGTGACAGACTCAGGACCTTGCTGAGAGTAGATAATGGTCTTCTGTGCTTTAAAGTGTAAGTTATGCCGTGCATATCAGTGACTCACAGCTTTGCTCATCCTATCTGCTGCTCACATCTGTCAGTAAAACACACAGAAAGGTTCATTCCTTGGGCAAGGGGGAGAAGGAGAAGTGACGTAGACAAGGAATCTGAATAATAAGGAAACTGAATGGCTTTGGATGGGCACATGGATACAGAGCCTGTCACCTCTAGGAACAGGGGTCTCAAGAAATGGGTGCAGGGATACAGAGTCCAGCACCTCTGGCACTGGGGGACGGGGGATGGGCACAAGGATACAGAGCCCATAACTTCAAGGAATGGAGGGCTCAGGGGATGGGTGCAAAGATACAGAGCTCAATTCATTACCTGTAGGACTGGAGGAATCGGGTTGGAGAGGTCAGGGAATGGGCACAAGGATATACAGAGCCTGTCATCTCTGGGACTGGAGGTATCAGAGGATGGGCATAAGGATTCAGAGCCTATCACCTCTAGAACTGGAGGGCTTAGAGAGCTGGCATACCAAATAAGGAAAATAGGCAGATATGGTATGTCTGGATATTCTCTTGGCTTAATTAACTCTGTCTATTTGAACTCTGGACACATGCAGGGTATAAATCTTTTAACAATATCCTTTACATCCTTTCCCCCTTCTCAGGTGCTAACTAGTATTTACCCCCCTATCAATCATCGGAGCAGCTGATATGACTAAAATGGATGAGTTCATTCTTCACTGACAGAGCGCAATATGCTAGTTTTGGGAGTAAGGTGTGGAGTCCAACATGGTTCCCCACTGTGCTCTTTATTATTTAATATATACAATACCTGCATCCACTTGTTAGTGGTTCCCAACCTGGAATCCGTGATTTTGTCCCAAGGGGGTCCACCAGAAGGGACAAAAAAAAGTGTATCTGGGGAGAAAAAGAGCAGTTTGCTGCTACCTGTGATTAATTGAGCTGCAGCCCCAAGCCAGGAGAGTGAGAATGGGGCCTATCTGCCTCGGACTCTTCACCCCACATTGCTGCAGGCCAGGAGGAGGAGCGACAGTGAAAGGTCATTCCCTGTAGGTACCAGGATCAGTCCAGATCACTGGGTTGTGTCTCCCTTCCAGCAGATGGAGTCAGAGAAAAAAAACTGAAAGGCACCCCCTCTTAACCCAGTGTGCCACCTGCGATCCTTCAGTATTTTCTCTGACTCTAGCAGATGAGGGTGACAGAACCTGCGGTCCTGATCCTGTAAAAAAAAAAAAAAAAAGAAAGGGTTTTTTTTTGACTTAAATTTACCAGAAAACTTGTTCTTTCTGAAGGATTCCTTGGCTACATCAAGCTAATTAAAAAAAAAAAAAAGTTTAAGTTAGCTACTTTTATTCTTTCCTGAAGTTGGATACGCCTCCCAAGTCACCTTGGTAGAGGCTCGGCTGGGGTGGGACGCCCCGATAGCCGCATTCCCGGAGCCCCACCGACTAGTAAGTGGGAAGATTCACCGGTGTGCCGGTCCCTCTCCTCCCTTCACCCTGAGATGTACGTATTCCTTGGGTGTGCCCTGCAGTGTTAGTGGTCCCAGGGATGCCGGTTTTCCCCTGGTTGACAGCGTTTCAAAAAAAAACCCTTTAGAGTTAAAATTCTTGCCATGCAGGTTCCAGGGGCTCCGGAGGGGCGTTTTTGGCGCCGGATTGCTGACCTTACCTTCTGCCATGCCGCGGGGTACCTCGTGCTCCGCTTGCGGAGAGCCGGTCCGACGGCTCTCGTGCGATGGCCTCTGCGCTAGATGTCTCCCAGGTGATGAAGAACCATCGGGGAGTGCCAGGGGAAGCCTGTCTGCACATTCTCGAGGGGCGGATGCAGGGTTGCACTCCCGCCGTGCTTAGGCCGGGCCGTCCCCGTCTAACGTGGGAATGGCGGCCATTTTGCCTTCCCCATGAGGGGAGGAAGAGGAGCTGGCTGCAAGGGGAGGGGAGATCCCTCCTACACTGTCGCCTCCTAATTTGAGCCCTGTGCAGCCTACCGACCTAGGGCCTGCCTCTCCTCCCGATTCGGCCCCTCCTCGGGGGGGGGACGGGACCTTAAAGAGACAGCAGTCCTTTTCTTCTAAGTTTGTGCTTCTAATGCACAAAGCTTTTTTAGAAGCGGAAGATGAGTTGCAGGAGCCGGTACCTCCTCCACCCAAGGTCCCCAGGCCATCAGGGGGGGTTGGATACCTCTAGGGGGCAGTCTGGCTGGAACGCCATTAATCCCTCGGGGTTTTCAGCTCCAAATCCACCGGGTCCTGGGGCGCAGGACCTTCTCCTTAGGAATGGAGACGAGGACGTTAATGAGGCCACCTCAGTGGAGGGGGATGATCCCAGGGTTCTTAGGCTGTTTCAGAAGGAAGAGCTGGAGCATCTGATTCCCAAAGTGCTGGAGGAGCTGGATATTGAGGCACTGCAACCTAGCACTGAGGTCTCCAAAGGGGATCTGGTTCTCTCGGGACTTAAACTCCTCCGAAGGCTTTTCCATTTCACCCGATATTGATGCAGCTGGTGACACGGGTGTGGGAGACTCCCGAGGCCAGCCTCTGGGTGGGACGGGCTATGGAAAAGCTCTACCCTTTACTGGACAACGCCTTGGCAGTCCTTAAGGTGCCCAAAGTGGACGCGGCAGTCTTGGCTGTCATCAAACGTACGACCATCCCAGTGGCAGGGGCGAGCTCCCTTAAGGATCTTCAGGATCGGAAACTGGAGGTCCTTCTCAAGCGCATCTTTGAGGTCTCAGCCTTATGCATTCGGGCGGTGGTGTGCAGTAGTCTCATGCAAAGGGCAATCCTTAGATGGGTACAGCAGATGCTTACCATGCAGCAGTTGCCTCTGGCGGAAGCTGAGCAAGCTGATAGTATGGAGGCAGTGGTGGCTTATACAGCGATGCCTTGTATGATCTTCTGCAGGCGTCGTCGCACAATATGGCATCTGCAGTTTCAGCCAGAAGGCTCATGTGGCTACGCAACTGGTTGGCCGATGTTTCCTCCAAGACTCAGTTGGGCAATCTCCCATTTAAGGGGAAATTCTTGTTCGGAGAGGACCTGGAGGCCCTTATTAAGTCCCTAGGCGAAAACAAAGTGTACAAGTTACCGGAGGACAAGCCTAGAACTCCTAGGACCTTTGGATCGGCTCACCCTAGGTTCAGGGGCCAGTACCAGTTTCGTCAGGGCAGGGCCTTCTCTTCCTATACGTCCCGGCAGCCATCACAGAGATTGCAGGCTTGGCCTTCTTCCTTTTGAGGCCACAGGCCTCCCTGGGACGGAGGTCCTCAGAGATCTTCCGGGGGTAAGTCCTCACAATGAAGGTGTGCTAGCCTACTCCTCGATAGCTGTGATAGGTGGCCGCCTCTCCCTCTTTCTCAAGGAATGGGTCAAGATTTCATCGGACCAGTGGGTGCTAGGCATCATCGAACATGGTTACGCTTTGGATTTTGCTCTCCTGCTACGGGACCTGTTTTTGATGTCGTCCTGTGGGTTTCAAGCGAAGCGAGCGGCAGTAACTCAGACTCTGCATTGGCTGGCAGCCCTGGGGGCCATTGTCCCAGTCCCTCAGGAGGAGATGAGAACTGGCAGATATTCCATATATTTCGTGGTCCCCAAGAAGGAGGGCGCCTTCTGCCCAATTTTGGATCTCTAGAAGGTGAACAAGGCACTCCGGGTGCCTCGTTTTCACATGGAGACCCTCCACTCGGTCATTGCGACCGTCCACTCGGGCGAAGTTTTGGCTTCTTTAGACTTGACAATGGCCTACCTTCATGTAGGGATCAACGAGAGGTATTGCCGGTACCTCAGGTTCATGATTTTAGGCAAGCATTACCAGTTCCAGGCTCGTCTGTTCAGATTGGCCACGGCTCCCCGCGTATTCACCAAGGTGATGGTGGTTGTAGCTGTGGCACTACGGAAGGAGGGGATTTTTATATATCCCTACCTGAACGATTGGCTGATCCGGGCGAAGTCGGAGGAGCTGTGCAAAGCAGCGGTTCCGTCAGTGCTCTGCCGGCTACAATCTCTCGGGTGGATCGTCAATTACGCCAAGAATCAGTTGATTTCGTCCCAGGTTCTGAACTTCCTCGGGGCTCAGTTCGATACAACAATAGGCAAGGTCTTCCTTACGGAGGAGCGGGCCACCAAGCTGATGGCGCAGGTTTGTCGGCTATTGTCCCTACCGTTACCCCGAGTGTGGGATTACTTGCAGGTGCTTGGTTCTATGGCGTTTACTCTGGAACTAGTCCCTTGGGCCTTCGCCCATATGAGGCTTTTGCAAAGAGCATTGCTTTCTCTTTGGGATCCAAAGACAAAAGAGTTCCAGATCCAATTGCCGCTCTTGGAACCTTCCCGGTCCAGTCTCTAGTGGTGGTTGATTCTGGCCCACCTGCAGCTCAGTATGGATCTGGAGGAACCTTAATGGGTGATAATGACGACGAATGCCAGCCTCTCCGGTTGGGGAGCAGTTTGTCAATCCCAGGCGGCGCAGGGCAGTTGGACGGGGCAACAGGCGAAATGGTCCATCAATTGCTTGGAAACCATGGCGGTGTTGTCAGACAATGCGACAGCGGTGGCTTACATCAATCGGCAGGGAGATACCAAGAGTCGTCCCATAGCCGCAGAGGCCAACCGTCTGATGGTTTGGGCGGAGCACCATTTAGTCTGTTTGGCGGCTTCTCACATACCCGGAGTCGACAACGTTCAGGCGGATTTTCTCAATTGTCAGCGTCTGGATCCCGAAGAGTGAGAGTTGTCCGAGGAAGCCGTGGGCCTCCTGGCTCGTCGGTGGGGTGTGCCTCACCTGGACTTGATGGCGACCCAGAGAAATGCAAAGGCAGCTCGGTATTTCAGTCGCCTACGGGAGCATGGGTCGGAAGGGGTCGATGCCCTCATCCTCCTGTGGCCTCGCAGCATCCTGCTTTATGTGTTTCCTCCCTGGCATTTGGTGGGCAAGGTTCTAAGGTGCATAGAGATGCACATGGGGCCAGTTATCCTCGTGGCGCCGGAATGGCCGCGGCACCTGTGGTTCGCGGATCTGGTCAGAAGAACCTAAGGAAGAACCATGATCCAAAAAATATATAGAAACATTTTTCAACCACCAAAAAAACCTTTTAGAAAAAAAAAAACATAGGTGATACCCTCATGACAAAATATTAGAGCAAGCGAAGCACAAGCGAAAAACAAGTGAAAGGACTTTTAATCATTAGGCACCGAAAAACACTTGTACAAAAAACTAAAATGAATATTTCAACAGTTATAGTAATGTCTCCAAAAACACAGTGAACATATGGCGAAAACAGTTCTTTAAAAAAACAAAAAGATTTATACTTCCCTTGCAGCAATAAAGCACCACATAAGTTCTTCCGCCGACATGGCCATGTTTCGCTGTATTTATATCAAGGAGGTACAGCCAAACAAGAGTCCTGTACATTGAAATCCAAAGTGCTAATGAAATGTCTCTGTAATCACGGAATTATACATAAATATATGAATCCTCTGGAATATGCATGAGAAAATATTGGATGCACTGCTGCCTCCATAGCATGCAAATTTTCTCTCATGAATATTCATTGTGGACATCCTGAAAGCCCGACTAGATTGGGGTCCTTCAGGACAGGTTTGGGAATCTCTGCCCTAAAAATAATATTCTTAGCACCGTACGGTTCATGCTGTCTGAACGATGTCCCACTGTGAGAGGTTGGAAGACAAACAGAATGGTTTGCTAAGGATTTTCCCCCCGGATACAGAATGGGAGAAAAGCTTCAGTAAATCAGTTTCTAGATTCTTTCTGTCTGTGTTGCTTCGTGCTTGACAATGATTCCTAGGTATATGGTTATAAAGCCACTATCCTCATCTGCTTCCCTGTGTAATAGGCTCTTTCCGGTCTCTAAATTTGCACAAGACCTTAGAAAACGATTCTTCTCGGATGAGCAGGTGGCTACATATGCGCATTACCCGAAGGCAAGCAGAGCTGGATGACTTCTGAATTTTGATTAAGTTAGAAGCTGCACCGGGGTCATGTGCCCCTTCTGTGAGTGCACAAGGCATCTCTTGTAATGGGATATATGTCTATGACACATACACAAATATAATGCAATAAGTTGCATCAGATTCAGTGACATTTTGTGCTGAATCGAGCTGTCTGAAATTCATTGTTCCTGAAAGGAAATAAGTTCAGGTGCATTCAGTCGGTTTTCACCATGGCAACTTTGCCATGACAAGTTTGCACCTAGCTTGTGTTGTTAATGTGGCTTCCTGAAAATGTTCCACAGTACAGTCAGACTTCTTTCTATTCAGGTGTTTCTGGCTGCATAATCCATCAGACATTACTGATGAGGAATTTCGTGTCATATTAGAATGGCATGAAAACAGCGATATTTGTTCTATCGTTTTGTGTCATTTCCCCTCTGAAGCAATACAAAAAAAATAATGAAACATTGTTTGACATTTATGTCATTTTGGCGTATGCTAAAGCACTTCCAAGAACGCTAAAGCATTTCCTCACAAGCTGTGCACAAAATTTGCCGAGTTTAAAAAATTTAAAAACTACATACTTGTAAATAATATGCACTAAAATGAAAAAAAAACCAAATATACACAGGAAAACAAAACAACCTAATAACATAAAACCGAAACAAAATTACATAACCACACAAAACATTTTTTTCCATGCACAGCCCTAAATAAGGAATAGAAACTTAAAGCAATACAGAAAAAATAAACACTGAGAGTAGCTTTATTTGGTGAAAATCTATTCAATTTTTTAGTGACGGGCAACTGGCCTGGCTATCTGCCATGTCACATACTGGTCTTCCCAAACTTGACAACCTGCTAGAAAAATGTCTCTCTGGTTTCATTCTGAGCTCATAAATCAATGAATTTCTTGTCAAACTCTTATTTTCACTGGGGCTGTCCTTGGTGGGGGGTAGGTGGATGGGGGATTTGGAGGGAGGAAGGCAATAATAAAATGCAGTGCTTTTCTTAATTTCGCTAGACGCACCCAAGGAAAATAGTACCAACAGATCTTGAGTGACAGCAGTGGTGGGCTTTTAACAATAATGGAAAGCATATGGGGACAGAAGATCTAAACATTTATTTATTTATTTGCAATTTTTGTATACCGACATTCGTTAGGAAAACATCACATCGGTTTTCATGTAACATAAAGTGGCCAACTGGGTTTTACAATGCAACTGATAGGCGAACTGGGTAGAGGGGAAGAGGGGGGGGGGGGGGGGGGGGGAAACAAGGGTAATACTGTACAAATTGAAAAGCGAATACTGTACAAATTGAAAAAACTTGCACACTCTAGAGGAAAGGCAGGATAGGGGAGACAAGTTCCTGGAGGAAAAGTCCATAAATCATTTATTAAGGTGGGGTTGCAGAAATCCATTGCTTATCCCTGGCAAAGCAGCTTCGAATCTATCTACCCCTTGGGATCCTGTTAGGTACTTGTGATCTGGATTGGCTACTGATGGAAGCAGGATACTGGGCTTGATGGACCTGTGATCTGAACCAGTATGGCAAGTCTTATGATCTTATGTTTTTATATGATAAAAACATTTAAATACCTCCAAGGTTTTCATATACAGGAGATGAACCTCTTTGAAAGAAAAGCTATCTCTAGAACGAGGGATAATGGGATGAAACCTGAAAGGGGGTAGATCAGAAGTAATCTAAACAAATATTTCTTTACAGAGCTAGTAGTAGATGCATTGAATAGCCTCCTTGTAGAGGTGGTGGAGACAGGGAAAGTGTCTGAAGTCAAGAGGGCATGAGATAAACACAAGGGATCTCTGAGGGAGTGGTAGTGGTTGTAAAACTAACAGTTAGTGTAGCTGTAGATGGATAGACTAGATAGGCCATTATGGTCTTTTCCTGTCATCATGTTTCTATGTTTTGCTCTTGCCCAGGTTTCCTTTTAGTAGGGTTGCAACCTCACCCCAGGTCAACCAGTGCTGTTTTTGCTCCATTTCATGTATGGAGTTGTAGTTCTGATTTTGTTAGAGACATCAATAGGATAATTGGAACTAGAACTTCCAAGAAAGGCACGAGGTACCCTAAACATGATGCACTGGGATAGTTACAACTCTAAACAGAAGGCACAGGGTAAACTGCACAGAGCAACAGTTATAACCATAAATACCTTGCTGGGCAGACTAGTCAGGCCATTTCAGTCTTTTACTGTGATCATTTACTATATTACTATGCATGCAACAGAGTAAAAGCAGGACTTGATCATCCTGTTCAGTTGACCTGGGATTAGGTGGCAACCCTATCCTTCATTCAGCATCTTTAATCAAGTATCGGCTCCTTCTACCAAAGTTGACCTTTTTCTCTGATATGTTCTCTGTTGCGTGTTCTGCAGATATTCAGTTGATAAAAGCCTTCTGAAAAACAATTGTAAAAATCAAGCCCTCGAATTATAACAGCTGAGCTACTAAACCAAAACAAGCCAATCTGGGTACTTTGACTCAGACTTGCATTTTAACTACTGTTACTAACCATCATGGGAATTGTAGTTCTGCATTGTATGTTGATAGAAGAGGGCTACTGTTATAGAGTGTGTGTGTGTGTGCGCGTATAAATAAATTAATTAAAAAAAAAATATATATATATCTATATCATTACCCCTAGGGTAAAACTGCTCATCAAAATTGTTCACAAAATATAAATAAACCTTTATTCAAAACATATTAAAAAATTACATACCTAAAAATGCCTATGATATCAATATCAACAGTGTTGATTTGATTAATACAACAGTGTAATTAAATACATACAATTAAAAAACTTGTTCAAACATTATACTGAAAATAATCCTATTATTCCCAGGGGCTACATGGACTTGCTTACTGGGATTCATCTTTCTCTCCAGGATCCTCTCTCATGCAGCCAATCAGCAGAGGCTATCCCAGCATCCCTTGCTGCTGTCCCTACTGTGCTCTGTGCTGTGCCTCTATCACACCCAGGGATAGGGGCTGTGGTAGCTTGTCACTGAGGAGCTGTGGTACCTTGTCACTGCTTCAGGAGCTTGGTAATTGCTCTCTGCTGCTTGTCCTTTCCCCCTCTTGCCTTTATTATAATCTGTCTTAGATTTATTTTACTTTGATTTCTTTTATTTTACTTTTGTGCCTGCCCCTGCGGTGCTGCTATAACCTAGCCCCTTTAAGAGTCCAGGCTATGACATCATGGTGGCTGGGCTGCTACAGCAAAACTAAACCAGCAGCTCTGTTTGATTTCTCGTAATCCCAGGCAGCATCAGCAGCCCTTCTCTTAGCTTAAAACAGGTGATACCGGGGGAGAGACAGTACCTAAACAAAGCAGCATGCTGTCTCTGTCTAGTCCTGCTCCTACAGCAGCCCAGGTAACTTTTATTTAATATTTTTTTAACCTCTTCACAATAATATTGTATCATCTCGATTAACAGAAGCCACTCTTAACTGGAAAGGTCCTAACATGGCTCAGTTCCTTTCTATCAGACAGACAATAGACTGTACACTTTGCTGACATGTCAGCATTCTGGATAATAGATTGCGGGGTCCCTCAAGGCTCTATATTATCATCAGTACTATTCAACATATACCTCAAACCGCTGGCACTGCTGATCTATTGTTTTGATATACAAGCTTACATCTATGCAGACGATGTCCAGTTCGTACTTCCAATGGACCTGGATCCAAAAACTGCTATAAATAAGCTAAGCACATGCTTAAAGCTATCCAAGAATGGACAAAAACAACAAACTGTACCTGAACCTGAACCTGTTCAAAACAAACATAGATAAAATCTGGACCTGAAAATAGATTTCGGATCCTATGAGCTCCCATGAAAAACACAGGTTAAAAGTCTTGGAGTCATACTTGACTTGGAACTCTCCATGCTCCCACAAATCCAGGCAGCAGTAGCCAATTTAGCTTCAGAATTTGAGAAATCTGCACCCACTCATCAAGAAGACAAACCTGCTCACAGTTGTCCAAGCCATGGTAATCATACATTGGATTAATGTAATGCACTGTACAAGGGTCTAATTGATAAGGCTCTCCCCAAGCTTCAGACAATACAAAACTCTGCTACATGGCAAAGGATGCAAAAAGCATGACTACATCACACCCGTCCCACAAAGATTGCACTCGTTAACAATATCGTACAGAATGAAATTCAAAATGCTAATGCTGATGCTCAAGGTTCTAAGAGGTGATGGACCCATCCACTTGAGTGAAAGATTGTCGGTTTACATGCCACCCAGACTACTAAGATCTTCCCTTGGATCTTCTATAGTGATCCCATCATTAAAAGAAATCAAAAGAACTGACACTCAAAACAGATCCTTCTCTGGAGAAAGACCTGCCCTCTGGAATCTCTTCCTTTAGAGCTCTGAGAAATACATGACTACCCCCATTTCAAGAAGCAGTTAAATGCCTGGCTCTTCTGTCAGGCCTTTGATGCCAAACCTGAAATACAAAGACATTAAATAACATCACCTGGCATTCTGCCTCAAATGCCCTAAGTGTGTTGCTGAAAACCAACATTTCTTTCTACCATCTTTATTTTCAAGTAAATCATTAGTAGTCTCCTCTGTGATGTTGTAGAGTTTAGTTAGTGATCCTTTTATAAAATTTAGTCCTAAGGTGCACGTTTTGATTGCGAAGTAAAATGTGATTTTACACAAGGGATATTTGTAAAGCTGCTGTTGACCTTTGCTCAGATGCTGCTATTCTAATGTGCTGTAAACCACTTTGGGTGAATCGCGTATTCAAAAAGCAGGCAATAAATTCAAATAAAGAAATAAATAAAGAGCTGACTCACTCATTCTATGGCATCGGGTGCCTGTTTGGGAGCTTTGAGATGACGGGTCTCCTCTAGCTGTACTCATCTGACTGTTCCTTTTAATAATATAACTGACATCTTAGAAAGAAAGAGGACACATTTAAATTTCTAACAATATATGAAAGAAATCTCATAACCACACTGGTTGCAATTATGGAATTTCTGCTAATCTAATAAAAGGAACTGTTAGCTATTGTGTGTAATGCAGAGACTCTGGGGAAGGAAGATACAGGACTTACTAATTGGACTTTGAAAAGTGCAAGTATAGGACTATTGGCAGTTCGCCTTAAGCCTCTCATTAGCATATATATGGCACATGCTCTGTGCATTAACTATATGTCAGGTTTATTATTAGGGCATTTGGGTAATAAAGCTGAGACAGATGTGATTAATCCTCATGAGCTCCTAAATGAGGATTTTGAACAATGTGGTGTGAGAAGAGAGGGAAGAATTTCAAAATCTTTTCCAAAATGAGCCAGACAGAGACCCAGAGAAAAGGGGAAGGAGAGAGAGAGAGAAAGTGTATGTGTGTTTGCACCTCAAATCATGAAGGGTTGGAATACTCAGCAAATCCCTCAAAGACACCAAACAAACAGGAAATGTTATCACCCAAAGAGGAGCGGGCAATGAGCAATAAGAACTGCAGCAGATCCTCCCCTACTACGGATTAGAACCCCAGCAGAATATCCAGCAACACAGGAACACACACACCTGTGACCCAGAAACATCCTGTATAAAGAAGCCCAGAACCACAGCACAGCAACCTCCATTGATACAGCATCCGCAAAGGATCACACCAGAGATCGAGCAGTGCCCTCTTCCGAGTGTACCAAAACAAAAAAACACAGTAGATGATGGCAGAAAAAGACTAATTGACCCATCCAGTTTGCTCAATTGTACCACAGCAAAGATGTATTTCAGTTGCTTTACTCATCAGTTAAACAGGCACAGAGACCATGAATTGGATGACATAAAAACAATGCTGAATTTCTCCTATGTGAGAAATTATCTTAAGAATTTTGTAGAAATAAGCGTCGACAAACAAGCTGTAAGTGATATATTTTTATTGGACTAAACTCAGTATATTTGTTACTAACTTGCAAGAGCCCTGCTCCATCAGGTCATAAGAACTAGAAACAGCTGTACATTGATATGTAACAAATGTATTCATAAACATCTGTACACCTGGATCAGATGGAATGCATCCCAGAGTGTTGAAAGAAGTGAAAAATGAAATTGCAGACGTATTATTAGTAATTTGTTAACTATCTTCAGAATTACCTAAGATACCTGAAGATTGGAGGGTTGCCAATGTAACACCAATTTTTAAAAAGGGTTCCGAGGGGATCCAGGAAACTACAGACCAGTGAGCCTAACATCAGTGTCAAGCAAAATGGTAGAAACTATCATAAAGAACAAAATTACTGAACATACAGATAGGCATAGTTTAATGGGACAAAGCCAACATGGATTTAGCCAAGGGAAGTCTAGTCTCACCATTTTGCTACTTTTGTTGAAGGTGTAAATAAACATGTGGATAAAGGTGAGCCAGTTGATATAGTGTATCTGGATTTCCAGAAAGCATTTGACAAAGTCTCTCATGAGAGACTTCTGAGGAAACTAACGAGTCATGGAATAGGAAGCAATCCCATTGTAGATTGGGAGCTGGTTATCAGAGAGTAGGGCTAAATGGTTATTTTTTTTCAATGGAGAAAGGTGAACAGAAAAATACCCCACTGCTTTTTAACATATTTATACATGAACTAGAAATGGGAACAATGAGTGAGGTGATCAAATTTGCAGATGTCACAAAATTATTAAAAGTTGTTAATTCACAAAAGAAATTGTGAGAAATTGCAAGAGGATCTTGCAAGACTGGAAGACTGGGCAAGCAAATGACAGGTGATGTTTAATGTGGACAAGTAGAAATGATGCACATAGGGAAGAGTAATCTAAACCAGTGGTTCTCAACCGGTATGTGGCGACATACCAGTGAGTTGCCAAGAACACGCAGGTGTGTCGCTACACTTCCCGTTCCCCTGCTGACCCAACTGCTCCCTCTCCCAAGCAAAATAGGTCCTCTGCCTGGGCTTAAAATGCTGATAGCCTGGGCGGAACGCAACAGGACAGCTGGAGTCAGCGGCACCGGCATGCTCTCTTCTTCCCACCCACCCCGGAAGCAGAAGTGGTGAGCAGCGGGTGCGTGCACAGGAAGAAGAGACCATGCTAGTGCAGGCAGTGTCTGCCCAAAGAAAAGAAGAGAGGTGCAGCCTGAGGAATGAGCTGCGCGGCTCAGAGAAAAACAAAGAATGTCGTCAACCCCCGTGGCCAATGGGACTCCTTTCTCTGTGAGGGCTGAAAATGAAGTAGGTTGCTGCTGCCTTTAGGGTTAGAAGTGGAGGAGGCTGCTGCTGCCGCTAGTTCGGGGGGGTGGGGGAGAGTGAGTGAATGAGCAAGCATGTGTGTGTGTGAGTGAGAGAGCATGTATGTGAATGATTGAGAGCCTGTACATGTGAAAGAGAGTATGTGTGTGATTGAGAGCTGGTTTAAGTGAGGGAGCATGTGAGTATGTGATTGAGTGCATGTGTGAAAGTGAGAGAAAGATAGAGCATGTGTGTCTGTGTGATTGAGAGCTGATTTCGGTGAGGGAGCATGTGAGAATGTAATTGAGACCATGTGAGAAAGATAGAGCATATGTGTCTGTGTGTGATTGAGAGCTGGTTTAGGTGAGGGAGCATGTGAGTATGTGATTGTGAGCATGTGAGAAAGTGAGAGAAAGATAGAGCATGTGTGTCTGTGTGATTGAGAGCTGGTTTAGGTGAGGGAGCATGTGAGTATGTGATTGAGAGCATGTGAGAAAGTGAAAGAAAGATAGAGCTTGTGTGTCTGTGTGATTGAGAGCTGGTTTCGGTGAGGGAGCATATGAGTATGTGATTGAGAGCATGTGAGAAAGATAGAGCATATGTGTGTGTGTGTGTGTGATTGAGAGCTGGTTTAGGTGAGGGAGCATGTCAGTATGTGATTGTGAGCATGTGAGAAAGTGAGAGAAAGATAGAGCATGTGTGTCTGTGTGATTGAGAGCTGGTTTAGGTGAGGGAGCATGTGATTGAGAGCCTGTATGTAAATGAGAGAAAGAGAGAGAGCATGTGTGTCTGTGTGATTGAGAACTGGTTTAGGTGAGGGAGTATGTGATTGAGAGCCTGTGTGTAAATGAGAGAAAGAGAGAGAGAGTATGTATGTAAGCATGCGAATGAGTCTGTGTGTGAGAGAAAAAGACAGCATGTATGTGTGTGATTGAAATCCTGTGTGTGATTGAAAGCCCGAAAAGATAGCATGTGTGTAAATGTGTAATTAAGAGCCTTTATAAGTGAGAGAGAGAAAGCATGTATATATGTCAGCGATTGAGAGCCAGTGTGAGAGAAAGAGAGGAGAAAGTTGCAAGCAAACCATCCCTCCTCCTGCTAATTCAAAACAATCTCAGGGCACCTGGATATTAAACGTTCCCAGGTATGCAGAGCAAAAAATTGTTTGTATCCTTATTATTTTTCATTACTGGGTCTTTGTGTCTGCTATTTTGAAATATTTTATTGGCATCTAAAAAATTTTTATATGAGTTTTTAATTATTGGATATTTCATTCATCCGCTGTTTTGAAATAATCTGTTCTTTTTGTTAGTATGGTTTTACTGCTACTGATTTTATATTTCTTGATTTGTTTTATAAGGATGGGTGATGTTTCTTTTTTCTTTTGTTGCACTGCTTTCAGAGACTCTGGCTTGTTGTGGTTTCCAATTCAGTTTTTTCTACATGCTTCTAGTTATGCATTTTGGTCTCTTTATTCTTTGTTACGTGAGGGTCAGTACATGTGATTCAGGTGAGGTTTTCTGCTGGCATGTAGTTTCTGTGTAGGGCTCTATAGCAGCCTGACTTGGTCCATTTTCCTAATAGGAGATGTATTGGTGTCTTAAGGCCTGGTATAATATTTTCAGTGTTGCCTTTTCTTAGGTAAGGTGGTTACTGTTAAGTGCTGGAAATTGGTGCTGTTTTGGTGTGGGATGTTTACTGTTTATGCAATTTCTGTTCAGACAGAATATGTATCTTTTTCTTGTGTCATTCTTAACAATAAAAATAATACTGGACCTTTATTTTTTATTTCCGTCGTAAATTGTAATGAGCAGTGTGTTACACATGTGAACGTGGTCTGTCAGGTGTGTCACAATGGGAAAATGTTTGAGAACCATTGATCTAAACTTTTTATTTTTTATTTCCGTCGTAAATTGTAATGAGCAGTGTGTCACACTTGTGAACATGGTCTGTCAGGTATGTCACAATGGGAAAATGTTTGAGAACCATTGATCTAAACTATAGCTACACAGTGCATGGTTCCACATTAAGTGTCAATATTTAGGAAAAGCATCTAGGCGTCATTGTGGAAAATATGTTGAAATTCTCTGTTCAGTGTGCGGCGGCAACCAAGAAAGCAAATAAAATGCTAGGAATTATTAGGAAAAGGAATGGAAAATAAAACAAAGACTATCATATTGCCTCTGTATTGCTCCATGGTGCGACCATGTCTTGAGTATTGTGTGCAATTTTTGTCACAGTTTCTAAAACAAAATGTAGCAGAATTAGAAAAGGTACAGAAAAGGACAATCATAATGATAAAGGGTATGGAACGATTCACCAATAAGGAAAGGCTAACGAGGTTAGGGCTTTTCAGCTTGGAGAAGAGATGACTGGTGGGAGATATGACAGAGATCTATACAATAATGAGTGGAATAGAAGAGGTGAATGCAAATTGGTTGTTTATGCTTTCAAAAATTACAAGGACTAGGGACTATGCAATGAAGTTGCTAAGTAGGACATTAAAAACAAATAGGAGAAAATATTTGTTACTCAACGCATAATTAAGCTCTGGAATTCATTGCCAGAGGATGTGGTAAAAGCTGTTATGTAGCCAGTTTTTATGAATGTTTGGAGAAGTTCCTGGAGGAAAAAGTCCATAAACCATTATTAATGTGGACTTAAGGAAATGCATTGCTTATCCCTGACAGCAGCAGTAGCATGGAATCTATTGGCCTTTTAGGATCCTGCCAGGTACTTGCATTGGCCACTGTCGGAAACAGGATACTGGGCTTGATGGATCTTTGGTCAGACCTAGTATGGCAAATCGTATATGCTTTTCTTGTTAAGTATTACCAATAAAGGGTGTGCATGGAAAACATTTTGATTTGGTTCATTATTTTGGTTCAGTTGCTATGTAAGAATGCTGATTGTTGCGTGTGCCGGCCGCAGCAGACCCAGTCCCCTCACCTCTCTTTGCCAAATCCAGCATCTAGTTCCACATCTCTGGCGGCAGTGGGCTGCCGGCTCCATCCTCGGGCCACCCCCGGTGCTCCAGCTTCTGCTACAGGTCTCTGTGCTCCGCAACGGACCTCTCCGCATGGTCCACGGAGAGACGCCGCAATTCAGCACTGCACCCCTCCCTAGGCACACGCATGCACATCACTGTCACTTATGAAGGGCCCATGGCGGGAAGGTGGCCGCGGCCCCGGATGATGACATCGCCAAAGCTCTGGTATTTAAGGCTAGGCTTGGCTCCTGATAGTTGCCTTCGCAATAGGTCTCCACGCTGGTCGTGTACTTCGTTGCCTTCTGGTGATTCTCCTGCGTTCCTGGTCCCTGCAAGGTCCAGTTCCTGTTCTCCTTCGTTCCTGCGTTCCTGATTCCTAGCCCTTCTTCGGATCGACTTCTTGGACACGACCTCTGCATTGCCTGACTACGCCACTGATCCTCTCCAAGCCCGGACCTCTGCATTGCCTGACTACGCTACGGATCTTCTCCAAGCCCAGACCTCTGCTTTGCCTGACTACGCTACTGATCTTCTCCAAGTCCAGACCTCCGCTTTGCCTGACCACGCTACTAATCATGCCCAGACCTCCGCTTTGCCTGACCATGCTACTGATCTTCTCCAAGCCCAGACCACTGCTTTGACTGACTACGCCATTGATCTTCTCCTTGCTCAGACCTCAGCCTTGCCTTGCCAATGCCCCTTGATTGCTGCCGGCCCTGACTCCAGTTTGCTCTACGTCCTGGACTTGGCCTATTCAAGCTTCAGCTTTTTCTTGCTCGGGCACCTCCTGTCTGTCTTTGGTTCTATTGGTGCCCCGGTCTCCGGGACTCCGCCTCATCCAGTACAGACTTCCCAGCTTTGCTGTCGCTGCCTCTGGACGGACCTCTCTACCTTTCCAACAATGATGACATATGGAGGCCCACCTTAGCCACCTTAGCCCAGCCGGCCCTGACACCCAAAGGCTCAACCCGCGGGGAACAAAGGTTGGTATTGGTGAAGCACCAGCCGGCCTCCATCCATTAGCCCACTCTGCCTGCCGATGGTATGGACCCGTAGAATCCTTCCTACAGATAGTGTCAACCCCACCTCGGCCCAAGGGTCCACCTCCGGTGCAACAGGTTGCAAAGGCCATGGACTCAGCGGAGCCGCATGCCCTCCAGGCTATTCCTGGCCTGGCTTCAAAGGTACAAGAACAGCAACAATTTCTTGAGGCACTGGCCTCCTCCATCGAGCATCTGCATGCCCGGCTTGATGCCCAATCCGGTAATTCAGTTCCAGTACCGAGTTCCTCCCACCAACAGCCGTCTCCCTCCACTCTTAGAGCCTTGTTGGCTCTACCAGCTCCACCTTGCTTCAATGGTGACTCCAAGCTCTGCAGAGGGTTCATCAACCAGTGCTACATGCAGTTCAATCTGCAGCCCTCCATCTTCCAAGATGAACTTATGAATGTCACCTTTATCTTTTCCCGTCTGGAGGGGAAGGCATTGGCTTGGACCTCGCCCTTAAGGGAGTGATCGGATTCGCTCCTGCAAGAAGTATCTCGATTTGTGGCCGTGTTTCGGCGGATCTTTGACGATCCTGGGCGGCATGCCGTGGCAAGCACTAATCTGCTACACCTTTGACAATGCCAAAGGAACCTATTTGATTATACAATTGAATTTCAGACTTTAGCCACAGAACTCTCCTGGCAAGAAGACTGCCTGCGCACTATCTTCCTGGATGGACTATATCTGCAGTTGAAGGATGAATTGGCAGCTCGGGAGCTCCCTCCCTCGCTCGAGGATCTTATCGTTCTGACTGGCCGAATTGATCATCGTCTCCAAGAGTGCCACCAGGAGAATTGGATACCCAGAAGGCCCTCTCGGGTTCACTCCTGCTCTTCACCAGCCACTAGCGCTGCCTCAGGTAGGGTTCTCCTTGTGGCCAAAATGGAAGAACCCATGCAGTTGGGCCGTGGGCGGTTGTCCCCGGAAGAGTGCCTCCGGCGGAGACAATCAGGCCTATGTCTGATTTGTGGAGCACCAGGCCATCACCTACAGGCCTGCCCAATCCATCCAGGAAACTACCCGGCCTAAGTTCAGTAGGGTTCCTGAACTTGGGCGCAACGTCACCGGCCCCTCAACTGTCCTTACCGATTACCCTGATTTGGGACTCCCAGTCCTTTCCAGTCCTCGCTCTGGTGAATTCCGGAGCAGGAGGAAATTTTATTCATAAGGATCTAGTTCAACTTCTGGGTATAAATACCCGTCCTTTGGAAACTTCCTTGTGCATTGCTTCAATTTATGGTGAGCATTACCTGGCCGAATCTCCTTGACTACTGAGCCAGTCTAACTCCTCACTGGTGCCCTCCATGTTGAAGAAATTGAACTTCTGATCTTAGAAAAATCCATTCACCCGGTAGTCCTAGGGCTATCTTGGCTCCAGCGTCATTCCCCTCAATTTGATTGGGGGTCGCTCCAGCTGGTGGAATGGGGTTCCACTTGCCATCAAACTTGTTTACAAAAGGTGGTGCCACCTCTTACAGTTCCTTTGGCGACCACCTCCTCAGGTATACCAGCTTTGAAGATATCTGTTCGAAGCATAAAGCTGACCTTCTACCACCTCTTCGAAGGTTTGACTGCCCTATCGAACATCTGCCTGGGACTTCGCCTCCCCAAGGGTATACTTACCCTCTGTCACTTCCTGAGACCAAAGCTATGATGGAGTACATCTGAGAGAACCTTGCTAAAGGGTTCATTCAACCATCAACATCGCCTGCCGGAGCAGGACCTTTCTTCGTTATGAAGAAAGACTGATCCCTAAGGCTGTGTATCAATTACCGTGGCTTAAATGCCATCACCCGCAAAGACAAATATCCGTTGCCCTTGATCTCCGAGTTATTTGATCGATTACATGGAGCCTCCATTTTTACCAAATTGGATCTGCGCAGAGCTTACAACTTGGTGCGTATCCACCTCGAAGATATCTGGAAAATAGCCTTCAACACCAGAGATGGGCATTACGAATATCTGATGATGCCTTTTGGCCTCTGTAACGCTCCCGCAGTATTTTAATGGATGATTAATGAAATCTTTAGAAATCTACTGTACGTTAAGGTTGTAGCATACCTTGATGACATCCTTGTCTTCTCCAAGGATCTAGCTACACACCGCACCAGTGTTCGCATGGTCCTTCAACGTCTCCGCGAAAACCATCTTTTCGAAACGTTGGGTAAATGCCTGTTTGAAAAATCCAGTTTACCCTTCCTAGGGTATATAATCTCGCAGTGAGGATTCTCCATGGATCCTGAAAAGCTCAAAGGAATCCAAGATTGGCCTCGGCCCTTGGGCCTCAAAGTGCTGCAACGATTCCTTGGCTTCACGAATTATTACTGCCATTTCATTTCCCATTACTCAACACTGGCGGCTCCTCTCACAGCGTTGACCCGCAAGAGCCAGGATACTCAGAACTGGACCCCGGAAGCCTTTACAGCCTTCCAACACCTCAAAGAGGCCTTCCTTGCTGGACCCTGTCTTCACCATCCAGGCCCAAACCGCCCCTTTCAGGTCGAAGTAGACGCCTTTGCTATTGGGGCCGGGGCAGTTCTGAGCCAACATTCAACCTCTGGATCCCTGGTTCCATGCTCGTTCTACTCACGCAAGTTCTTTTCTGCAGAACAAAACTATAGCATTGGAGACCATGAATTGCTTGCTATCAAATTAGCCTTAGAGGAATGGCGCCCATGGCTAGAGGGTGCTCAGCATAAATTCACAATATTTATCAATCACAAGAACTTGGAACACTTGAGTCATGGCCAGCATCTCAATGCCAATCAAGCTCGATGGGCCCTGTTTTTTTCTTGGTTCAACTTTGAACTTCGCTATCGTCCAGCTGAAAAAAATCTTCGAGCAGATGCCCTGTCACGTTCCTTCGAACTGGAAGATACTCCTGAAGAACCCGGTCATATCATTGACCCAGCCTGTATTTGCTTGTCTGCAACTCACCTAGTCTCTGCTGGGAAGACTGTTGTGCCCCATCACCTCCATGAAAGAGTCCTCCGGTGGGCACATGATTCTAAGTTCGCCGGTCACCCAGGGCGAGCGCGAACCCTAACCTTGCTCCAGCAGTTCTTCTGGTGGCCCACTATGGTTTGTAACAAACCTAAACAATTCAATGCCACTACTACAGCGATTAGAAAATTACAATCAATCAATCAGGAGCGGCTGCTCAATCGCTGGGATATGAAGATATTGGGAGTTTAAATGCCTACTTGTGAATAATTTATTGAAACTAATATTTAATGACAATTTGTGACACCTGCTCTGTATTCAGTGTATGCAAATATTAATAAATTGTTTGTGTGATAATTTTAGAAATTGTTAAGGAGTGGAGGGAAAGTTTCATATAAACTCATTGGTGTCTCGGCACCACGGTTGTGTGGTGGTATAATCATTAACTGACCCCCTCCTCCTATGTGAAAATTTTTTTGCTATAAAAGATTTTTTTCTTTCGCCTATGTGAACTCTTCCGTAAGATAAACGTAGAACTTGTTTATAAAGCCATAACAGTGCTGAATTTAAAGAGCTGAATATGCTCTGCTTTTAAACTATTATGGAGTAAAGTGAAGACTTCCCTTTTTGATGTTGACACCAACATCAAAAAGGGAAGTCTTCACTTTACTCCATAATAGTATATAAACTATTATAATAGTATATAAACAATAGTATATAAACAAGTTCTACGTTTATCTTACGGAAGAGTTCACATAGGCGAAAGAAAAAAATCTTTTATAGCAAAAAAATTTTCACATAGGAGGAGGGGGTCAGTTAATGATTATACCACCACACAACCGTGGTGCCGAGACACCAATGAGTTTATATGAAACTTTCCCTCCACTCCTTAACAATTTCTAAAATTATCACACAAACAATTTATTAATATTTGCATACACTGAATACAGAGCAGGTGTCACAAATTGTCATTAAATATTAGTTTCAATAAATTATTCACAAGTAGGCATTTAAACTCCCAATATCTTCATATCCCAGCGATTGAGCAGCCGCTCCTGATTGATTGATTGCCACTATGGTTTGTGACAGTAAAGCGTACGTCGATTCCTGCAATACTTGCGCTCATCAGAAACCCCCGGTCAGTCGACCATGGGGTTTGCTCCAGCCACTTCCAGCTCCCAAAGAACTGTTGACACATCTCTCCATGGATTTCATTGTGGACTTGCCACCATCCAAGGGTCACACGGTCATATGGGTTACTATAGATAGATTTTCAAAAATGGCCCATTTTGTTCCATTACCGGGCCTACCATCCACTCCCGAATTGGCATGCCTGTTCTTCCTCCATATATTTCAGCTTCACGGCTTACCCAAGGACATTGTTTTGGACAGAGGTCCACAATTTGTTGCCCAGTACTGGTGCGCTCTCTGCAATAAATTTGGCATTAACATCAGTTTAACCACAGTGTACCATCCGCAAGCCAACGGGCAAGCTGAGTGAATGAATCACTCTTTAAAATCCTTCCTTCACGCCTATATCAATGACCATCAAGACAACTGGTCTGAACTCCTTCCTTGGGTGGAGTTCTCCCACAACTCCCATATTGCCGCTGCCTCAGGCACATCACCCTTCTCTATCGTTTATGGGAAACAACCTCGACTACCATTACCCATACCGTTATCTGTGCCCACTCCTGCCGTGCAAGCTACTGCAGATGCCCTCAAGGCACTCTGGAATCAAATGAATCTTCACTTACGCCAAGCCGCATCCCAGGCCAAGAAGTCTGTGGACATTCATCGACGCTCTGCTCCTGAGTTTCTTCCTGACCAGAAAGTCTGGTTAAGCACACAGTACATTCGGCTTAAGATACCTTCCCAAAGATTTGCACCGAGATACATCATTCCAATCATTTGTCGTTTTGGACCAGTTACATACCAGCTTCAGCTGCCACCAACTTTAGGAATCCATAATACGTTCCACATATCTCTTCTGAAGTCAGTGGTTCTATCTTTGCCTTCATGAAAAGTTCCCGAACCATCTCCGCTGATTGAGGAATCCGACACTACCTATAAGGTCCATGAAGTCTTAGATGTTCGCCGTAGGGGCCACCGGTGGGACTACCTCCTTTCCTGGGAGGGTTACAGCCCAGAAGAGAATTCTTGGGAACCAGCTCGTAACATCCTGGATAAAATCCTCCTCCTTCAGTTTCATCGTGCCCATCCGGGCAAACCCAGACCTCCAAGGGGGGGCGTCAGGGGGGGTATTGTTGCTTGTGCCGGCCACGGCAGACCCACGGCCCGGTCCCCTCACCTCTATTTGCCAAATCCAGCGTCTAGTTCCACATCTCTGGCAGCGGTGGGCTGCCGGCTCCATCCTTGGGCCACCCCCGGTGCTCCAGCTTCTGCTACAGGCTTCTGTGCTCCGCGTTGGGCCTGTCTGCATGATCCACGGAGAGGCGGCACCGTTCAGCACCACACCTCTCCCTAGGCACACGCATCACTGTTGCCTTTGAAGGGCCCGCAGTGGGAACTTGGCCGCGGCCCTGGATGATGATGTCGCCGAAGCTCCGGTACTTAAGGCCAGGCTCGGCTCCTGAGAGTCGCCTTTGCAACAGGTGTCCATGCTGGTCGTGTACTTCGCTGCCTCCTGGTGATTCTCCTGCGTTCCTGATCCCTGCAAGTTCCCACTTCCTGTTCTCCTTTGTTCCTGCGTTCCTGATTCCTAGCCCTTCTTCGGATTGACTTCTTGGACACGACCTCTGCATTGCCTGACTATGCTACTGATCCTCTCCAAGCCCAGACCACTGCTTTGCCTGACTATACCAATGATCTTCTCCTCGCTCAGACCTCAGCCTTGCCTTGCCACCGCTCCTTGATTGCTGCCGGCCCTGACTCCAGTTTGCTCTACAATGCCTCTTCAGTCTTCGTCCTGGACTTGGCCTATTTATGCTTTGGCCTGTTCTTGCTCGGGCGCCCTCTGTCTGACTTTGGTTCTATTGGCACCTGGGTCTCCAGGACTCTGCCTCATCCAGAACAGACTTCCCAGCTTTGCTGTTGCTGCCTCTGGGCTGACCTCTCTACCTTTCCAATGACGGCGACATACGGAGGCCCACCTAAGCCCAGCTGACCCTGGCACTCAAAGGCTCAACCCGCGGGGAACGAGGGCTGGTATTGGTGAAGCTCCAGCCAGCCTCCGTCCATCAGCCCACTACGCCTGCCGTTGGTGGGGACCCGAGGGATCCTTCCTATGGGTAGCGTCAACCCCACCTCGGCCCAAGGGTCCAACTCCGGCACAACACTGATTTTATGGATTAGTGTTGAATGAGTTTTAGAATGTGTATACATTTTTATAATTTTATTGTACGTTTATTTTTGTGATTTTCCACAGGGTGGATGTCATGAAAGTTGGTTGGACCAGCACTGTGTGCCTTCTGGTCGTGCCACAGAGGTCTAGGTCTCCCTAATTTAGCGGGTAAAACTGCTAGGACTCCTTGGAGATCCAGCAGCCTCTATAGCATTAGCTATGTGGCAAGTTCACAGCCTGCAACTCCCAAGCCAGTGGGTTTGAACTCTATTGACCCTGACATCAAGTCTAAAAAATGTATTGCTTTGCTTCCGTCATAGTCTTTAATGGGAAAAATCAAATGAGCTGAAAAGGATTTAGATTTCTTGGGAGACTGCACCCATTTGTTTGATTGATCCAAACTGAATTGAAAATTGACTCATTTGTCAAATTTTTTTCACATTTGACTACTCCGAAGGTGGATTGCTATTACTAGTACATGAAAATGAGATGCATGTATTTCACAGCCTAAGTCCCTAGAAATTGTTGTGTATTCTACCCTACTACTACATTGTTATATTGTAAAGTACACTATTAGCTCCTATAAGTTGAAATCATCTGTCTGCCACTACCTAAAACATACAAGGTCTGACATCCTAGGCCTTTGGAGATAAAAGCAGAGACCCTGATTTTACTGATTGTGTGCTAAAGCAAAATATGGTCATTTTATAGGGAACTTGGTTAAGCAAAGGCATACTAGCCTGCAGGCTTCAAACTGCTGTTAGTTCCTGCAGTAATGAAGACAAAACAGGAGAAAAACAAGCAGGGTCCTAGCTTGGTATAAAGAGAAATTAGCAGAATGTATTATGCCTGCTAAACAAAAGCAAAACACATTTGTGGATTAAAATATCGAAAGATTTTCTCCAGATACTATATAACATTTACCTCTGTGCACTCTCTGTACCCTCTTCCGAGTCTCCCTATTTTGACCCGAAATATCTTACAACCAATCAGTCTGAAATCTCTGCTTTCTAAACAAAAGGCAAAATAGTCCTATACAGGGACTTAAATGCATGCACAGGAAAGGAACTAGATTTCATTTCCAACCGGAGGAACAAGTACATATTTGAGGACAAGCTACTTTGCTTTAATGTCTTGGAAAAGCAAAGAAACAGCTGTGATAATGCAATTAAGCAGAAATAGAAAGAGACTCATAAAGCAATGCAAAAGTTTAGGCCTGTATATCCTCACTGGAAGACCCAAGGTGGGCGTGAGGGACTACTTGGGTAGATTTACTTTCCACTCCATAGAAGGCCACAATCAAATGATCCTCTAAAGTCGTGAAGGCCTCACTTAGCAGCTCCACCTGGTTTGGCAAGTACACAGCTACCTTGATCAGCATAATCTGGCTTCTGTTATTCATTCCCTAGTCATCAGTTGATTAGATTATTGTTAAGTCCCTACTGAATGGTACCTCCATGGTTAGTTTGAAACAGCTGCAACTCAAACAAAACACAGCAGCAAGAATCTTGGTAGGTGCCAAAACATCGGACCACATAAGGCCTATCCTGTATAGACTACACTGGCTCCTGACTGAAACCAGGAAAAAATTCAAACCCTCTGCTTCTCTTCCAAATATATAAATAAATAGGCTCCAGAGTATCTCTCTCATGCCCTTACAACCTGCATCTCATCTAGAGAGCTCCGATCCTTTTTTCCTCCATGATCACCTCCTTGTCTTTTGCTAAACTGACCTGCACAAGACTGAGGGCCTTCAGCTGTATGCCCCCAAGATCTCTAATGAGGTTCCACTACCCATCCACCTAGAACCAAGCTACCTCGCTTTCAAAAAAAAAACAAAGGCATGGTTGTTCAATCAGACCTTCCCTCAGTCTGTGTTCCTCTACCCATGATCACTATGCCTTTATAAGGGCACATATTACTAAGGTTATTGTCGTGATATTGTACTTGTCAGTCTACTAAGAAAGATTGTAAGCCGCTTTGAGACCATGCCTGGAAAACAGCAGAATATCAAATGTTTGGAAATAAATAAATATTTTGCATGTATATATCAATACATAAAAGTAAAGACCAGTACCCAGTTGTAGCATGTGGTCAGGGCCTTCTAGGGATTGAGTGAAACCCTAAGAGGCTTAACCCCTAATAATGCATGCCAGCTCCCAACCTAAACCTGGCTGTGCTGGCAAATGCAGGAAGAGGAATGGGGCTGCTGGGCCAGGGCAGAGGAGTCCCTATCAATGAGAAAAGGAGGGGTGGACCAAAGCCACTGCTGCCCACAGCAAAATCTTTGCTTCTGTGCTCCTCCCGCTCCCTGTGCAATATCATCCCATTGGCAGGAGGAGTCAACGAGCAGCACTTCTTACCTGCTGCTGTCTCCTCCTGCCCGCTTCTCTCTGAAACCAGAAGCACATGGGGCCAGTGGGTCTCATGAGAGTATATGGCACAATGCTGTTCTTACTTCACAGGGAAGTGGGCAGAGGAGGAGGAGGCTGCAGCAGGTAAGAAGCTCCCCCTGATGGCAAACTCCTGTGGTCTCAAGGGGATCACATGGAGGAGGAGAGGAGGGCAATGATTGCATGAGGAGGATGGAAAATAATGATCACGCTGAGGAGGGGGGAGAGAAGAAGAGGACAGAAAACTAGACTGGGGAAGGGTGTGGAGGAGAAAATTAAGCTGGAGATGGGTGGGGAGGTAAGAGAAGGACAAATGATCGCATGGAGGGGACTTGATGATTGTGCCAAAGTGGTGGGGAAGAGGAGGACAGATGACTGGGTGTGGGTATGGAAAAGTAAACTGATGATTGAGCTGGGAAGGGAGGGGGTAAGATCAGATGATTGTACCAGGGGTTGGAGAGCAAAGCAAGATGAATATGGGGGGTGGAGGGGGAGGGAGAGGGAAAGGAAAGGAAGACGGAAAGGTGATTATGCCAGAGGGGATAGGAGGAGAGGAAAGGGAAGGTGCATTTACTGTGAATGTTATTGCATGCCACTGGTACCCTGTGGCCCATCCCAAAATCTTCACAAACTTTCCTCAAAGGCATAATAAAGTAATGAAAACTATCAAAATGCCTTAGAAAAGGCAGCAGTACAAAACAACATTTTCTTGGTGAAAACCTATGGGCAGACTCAACAGGCATGGACCAAGCAGTAACAGATATAGCAGCAAGAGAATCGCTAACTCTAAAATCAGGATAAAAAACTGATAAAACTAAACACATCTAAAGCAGCCTGGTTTGATGCAAAAACCTAAGTCAAAAGGAGAACATTTTCTAACCTGAAGCACAGGTATCTCCTCGGGGAAGATATGCAGTGTACATATTTTCATACTCATCGAAGCTACAAAGCAAAAACTCTGAGTGCAATCTGAAAGCGAGAAAGCCATAGCTATTCCTTCTGGGACAGGTGGAAGAGATAAATCCCAAACCAAACCTGGACTGAGCACTTCCAACACCTAGAGCCTGAAGATCAAACAGACCCCGAAGAGGAATGCAACCTGCTGCAAAGAGTAATCAAAGATGATCAAATACTAATCAATGCCCCATAACAAAGCAAGAAATCAAGAAATGCCTTCTGATGACTTAATCCGAGAAAAGCGTGCAGCTCCGTTAGAGGACTAAAAGAAAATGCTCAATACAGCAGTGAACAAATCTACTTTCTAGCCATTTTCCTAAGAAAAGGTCAGAAGGGCTAATTATACCAATCTATAAATGCAAGGATACCACTAATCCAAACAATTGGAGAGGGATTTGTGTTAACATTTTCTGTAGGTGGAATTTGTTCCCTGCCTTGAACAATGGAAAGTACAGGCTATAAAGCATTTATATAATAAATAAATAACAGGATCATAAGCAAATTATTCTAGTGTTCTCAATAAAAAAAAATATACCAGGGTCCTCAGCAGCAGAAAAGGCCTGCAGAGAAGTCACTGAACATCTGACCACATCTGTACTTTACAGACAATGATTAACAAGCATGTAAAAAAAAAAAAAAAAAACTCGGGGAAAAATATGTGCATGTTTTATTGACTTTAAAAAAAGGTTTTTGACTCTGGCACTCGAGCCTTAACCTTAAACTACTGCAAACTGGAATCAGGGTGGTGATGGTGATGGTGGTAGTATGGGGACCTGTGATGTAATTAAATCCATGCACTCATCCATCTGCTGTAAAGTGAAGGCAGACAGCCTCAGGCAGGAGGGCAGCATGAGACAAGGCGGTAGGCTGAGCCTCACCCTCTTTAACATCTATCATCTTTACGACGGCGGCGGCCATCTTTAAATACGGCGGCGGCCATCTTTAAAGATGGCGCTGGCCAGCCAGTGCTCCTACCATGTGACAGGGGCCGGCCAATGGCACGGATACCCTGTCACATGGTAAGGGCAAAGGGCCATTGGCGCCATCTTTATGAGTGGCAGCCGACGGCCCGAGAACGGGAGATCGTTCCCGGGACCACCACTAGACCACCAGGTAATTTTAAAATGTTTTGGGAGGATCGGGAGGGTGGGGGAAGCTAAGGGGTCGTTTTTAAAGGGTCGGGTGGGGGTTTTTTTTATTGGGCCATCGGCGCCATTTTTGAGTGGCAGCCAAAATGGCGCCGATGGACCGAGAGCGGGAGATCGGTCCCCGCGCCCCCACTGGACCACCAGGTACTCGTAAAAAGTTTTGGGGGGGTTCGGGAGGGTGGGGGAAGGTAAGGGATTCGTTTTATAGGGTTGGGGTGGGTTTAGGGGTTTTTTTGGTGTGCCGGTTTTCCCCGCCCTCCCCCCTCCCCCGATTTACGATTTTTCACGATAAATCGGGGGAATTTCTATTGTATCGTGACTCTGAATGATTTTTGACGATTTAAAATATATCTGATGATTGTTTTAAATCGTCAAAAAACGATTCACATCCCTAATAGACACTACAGGAAAAAGTCCTTTAGGTTTTCTTGTCAATAAAGATACCTCCAACCATCCAGTAAAACTACCATTAAAATGATCTGATAGCATCATTCATCCAATTCTTCTATATAGGATAGATCGCCAACAGAGACCCTGCCCCTTGAGTTCTGTGCAGAGCCGAACAAGGATCTTTCTCCTTAACAAATTACCACACAAAAAATGATGTCACCTGAGTAACAGCAACACACAAACTCCCTTCATTGCCAGGCATAAGGTGAATTAATACAAACCCTGCCAAAAAGGCACTCAGAATCTATATAGTAAACCTGCCATACCATAACACACCAACTGCCAAACTAAAACAGCAGAAACCCAGCCCTGCAAACATTATGCCAGGCCCCAGAAAACCAAATATACCACATGCTGGAAAAACAGAGCAAGCTGTATTGCTACAAATCCATACAGAGAAATTACGGCACAGAATCCCACTGCGTACCTTGATCCCACATGCAGAAGACAGAAAGACTCTCACCTAATCTAACTATAACAAAGAGGAAAGCTGCCTCACACCTGCATAACTGGGATGCAAATTGAGCTCTTCCCCTTTCCTACCAGTACTCTCCAGCTCCACCACTCCCTCTCTGGAAATGGAGCTCCACCCCTCGCTTTCCCTGCAATCTTCAGTTCCGGTCCTCTTTCTCTATAATATCCAATCCACTGTCTACTACCACATATGGAAATTGAGCTCCGCCCCATTCTCTGGCTGTACTTTCCAGCTCTGCACCCTCTCTCTCCCTGAATAGTCAATCCACTCTCTACTACTACACATCTCAAATGCCCACTTCCTATACTTCATAGTATTTCCTCATCCTTGGATGGGCTTTTACTACTAATACAGAATAAGTGACCACAAATTAGAAATAGAAATATGCAGACATTAACTGAACTGGAAATCCCAAGATCCTGACTCTGCATACAGTGCAACATGGATCAACAGAAACAGAAATACATTTCCTTTTGTACTGTGCAAAATACAATGGTATCAGAGATGCACATTTCCCAAAGCTGAGAGAAACAATTAAAGACTTCTCACAAAAGAATAAGTAGGAAAAACTCTGTATAATCCTGGGAGAAAGGGTAAAAACGAGAGCAATAAGTAAAATATGTTGCATACCGTGACCAGGTCAGAGACAATAGCAGGCCATCCCCAGAATCCTGAAATTGTCTTAGTTATAATCCTTTTTGTAGTTTGAACAGGGGCGGTGCAAGAGTATTAGGCACCCTAGGCTAAACTTACAGCCTGCAGCCCCCCCCAACTCGTCACACCCTCTCCACATACAATTAAAAATTATGCATTTATAATAATAGATTTTACATGAACAAGAATATTTAAAGTACAGTCTTCTGAGGTAAAAATTCATAACGAATAATATATTTACATGTAATGCTGAAAAACCCTGCAAAAAAGTAGAAAAGACTCTTGGAATTGGTATTAGGTCTATTGTAATGTGTGTTGGGTATGGGCTTGGCCCTCAAAATACAGCAGGTAAAATGAATTACAATTTCAATATAGTAAATCTTCCATACCAAAACTGCAATAACTACCAGCACTCAAACACTGATAACCCTACTAAAAAGCGAGTGTGAGACAGGGAAGTCGACCCTCTCCTCTGGTAGCTAAAGCTGTGCAAAGAGAAATGCCTTTTGTTTTGCAAGAAGTTTTACCATATTTGATATTTCTTGCCCTTTCATAACAAATTTTGCTGTAGGATTTAATGCAAAAACATTGACACACAGTCAAAACTGAACAAAAATGTTTATGAAAAAGGCAAACACCTGTTGCTATAAAACGTAAAAAAAAAATAGGAAGGCCTAGTCATGAGGATGGAAAAGCAAGGAGTAAAGGGTCATTTTTTCAGAATAATTCACATTTCCTGGACACGCCAGTTTTTACAATTTTGGGGTTTGATGGGAACAGTTTTGGCCAGTTCTAGCATCATAAGAATACAAGAAATGCCATATTGAATCAGACTAAAGCTCCATCAGGACCAGTATTTTGACTCTGTGGCTAGTCCAGGTCACAAATAACTGGCCAATAGGGATGTGAATCGTGTCCTCGATCGTCTTAACGATCGATTTCGGCTGGGAGGGGGAGGGAATCATATTGTTGCCGTTTGGGGGGGTAAAATATCGTGAAAAATCGTGAAAAATCAAAAAAACGTAAAATCGCAAAACCGGCACATTAAAACCCCCTAAAACCCACCCCCGACCCTTTAAATTAAATCCCCCACCCTCCCGAACCCCCCCCCAAATGACTTAAATAACCTGCGGGTCCAGCGGCGGTCCGGAACAGCAGCGGTCCGGAACGGGCTCCTGCTACTGAATCTTGTTGTCTTCAGCCGGCGCCATTTTCCAAAATGGCGCCGAAAAATGGCGGCGGCCATAGACGAACACGATTGGACGGCAGGAGGTCCTTCCGGACCCCCGCTGGACTTTTGGCAAGTCTTGTGGGGGTCAGGAGGCCCCCCCCAAGCTGGCCAAAAGTTCCTGGAGGTCCAGCGGGGGTCAGGGAGCGATTTCCCGCCGCGAATCGTTTTCGTACGGAAAATGGCGCCGGCAGGAGATCGACTGCAGGAGGTCATTCAGCGAGGCGCCGGAACCCTCGCTGAATGACCTCCTGCAGTCGATCTCCTGCCGACGCCATTTTCCGTACGAAAACGATTCGCGGTGGGAAATCGCTCCCTGACCCCCGCTGGACCTCCAGGAACTTTTGGCCAGCTTGGGGGGGCCTCCTGACCCCCACAAGACTTGCCAAAAGTCCAGCGGGGGTCCGGAAGGACCTCCTGCCGTCCAATCGTGTTCGTCTATGGCCGCCGCCATTTTTCGGCGCCATTTTGGAAAATGGCGCCGGCTGAAGACAACAAGATTCAGTAGCAGGAGCCCATTCCGGACCGCTGCCGTTCCGGACCGCCGCTGGACCCGCAGGTTATTTAAGTCATTGGGGGGGGGGGTTCGGGAGGGTGGGGGATTTAATTTAAAGGGTCGGGGGTGGGTTTTAGGGGGTTTTAGTGTGCCGGCTCACGATTCTAACGATTTATAACGATAAATCGTTAGAATCTCTATTGTATTGTGTTCCATAACGGTTTAAGACGATATTAAAATTATCGGACGATAATTTTAATCGTCCTAAAACGATTCACATCCCTACTGGCCAATCCCCAAAATAGATTTATTTCTTGTTGCTTGCTCATAGGGATTTCTTGTTGCTTGCTCTTAGGGATAGTGATGAATTTCCCTAGTCTAGCTGGATAATAATTCTTTATGGATTTTTCTTCAGGAACTTCTCCAAACTTCTTTTAAACCCCGCTATGCTAGTCACCTTCACCATGTCCTCTGGCAACGGATTCCACAGTTTGATTGTGCTTTGAGAAAAATAAAGTACTTTCTATGATGTTTTAAATCTGCTGGTTGTTAGCTTTTCAGAATGTCTCCATAATTTAGTATTATGTGAAAGGATAAATAGCTGTCCCCTATTTATTCATTCCACTCCACTCTTCATTTTATAAACTTCTATTGTCCCAGATGTCTCTTTTCCAAGCCGCAGAGCCCTAACCTGCGTAGCCTCTCATCATAAGGAAGCCACTCCATCCCCCTTTTTATTTTTGTTGCTCATCTCTTCTCCTTTTCTAGCTCTGCAATGATTTTTTTGAGATGGAGCAACCAGAACTCCACATACGATACTCAAGGTGTGGTCGTACCGTGGGTCAATACAAAGGCAATATGGTATTTTCCAGTTTATTCTGAATTCCTTCTCTGATCATTCCTAACACTCTGATTTTTTGACAGCCACCACACACTGTGCTGAGGATTTCAATGTACTGTCCACAAGATCTCCAAGGTCCCTTAACTGGGTGGTGACTCTCAATATGGAACCGAGCATCGTGTACCTGTAGTTGGAATTATTTTTCCCACCTTCAGCAGGTGGACCCAGGTGAAGCAGAGACCCGTCAGGACCTTCACGTATACCAGCCCTTGTTCCCCTCTGGTTGAGCCTTTAGGTGCTGGGGCCGGCAGGACTTAGGTGAGGTCTCTGCTGATGGCAGGAGAGGTCTGTAGTAAGCTGGGTCGTAGGCAGGTGGCAATCAGACATATCCAGGGTCCAGGCAATGGTTAGAGGCAGGCAGTAGTCAAGCACATCAGAGATCTAAAGCAGAGATCAATCCAGGTATCCATCTAAGGGGAGGTAGGAGGGACAATAGGTATGGCAGACAGGCAAGGATAAGAACAAGCAGGCAACATGGAACAAGACAAATTGAATCAGGACTGAAGACAGGCTGGACTGGAACCAAAGACAAGATGGTCTGGAACTGAAGACAAGCAGGACAAGGCTGGAATGAAGACAAGACAGGCAAGAACTGAAAACAAGCTGGACTGGAACTGAAGACAAGATGGACAAGATTGGAACGAAGACAAGACACTGGTAAGCAACTCTCACTATGACATAGCTGGACCTGTTACTGAGGCAGTGAAGGAGAGACAGCAAGGTCCTGAGCATTTGATGTCATCCGGAGACGCCACGGGGCTTTTCCTGCCACAGACCCTTTAAACATATAGAGGTTGGGTGCATGCATGCCTAAGGAGGAGCACGGATCGTCTGCGTCAGTGACATCCAGCCTGCGGGAGCAACCCGCAGACTACCAAGCCTAACATCCACAGAGTTAAACTGAAAGGTAGAACGGTTTATTGTAAATGTGGAAGCAGTCCTGGAGATATGTACAGACAGTGACGCCAGTTGTCAAGTATGCAACATGTCCCAGCCCCAACACAAGCCATGTTTTGCAAATTTGCTTTTTCAAGAGGAGGTAGACATATTGGCAGTAAATAACAAATGGTCAATACAGCATTCTAAATTCAAAAAATGTATCTATATAGACAGTAAATTTGATTTTAAGAATAGCTTCTATATTTTCCTGGCATCTTTTTCAGGCTCACTGGTTTTTAGTTTCCCAGATCATCCTGGAGTCCTTTCAAAGATCAGCGATATCATGGCAAGCCTTCAGTCTTCATGTATTGTGACTGTTTCAAATGTTACATTACAGATTACTAGGGGTGTGCATTCGTTTACAACGTATTGGTAATCCGCAACGTGTAGGGCCATATTCGTTGTATTCTTGGGGAAGCAAAACGTATCGCGATTCCCCACGAATACAACAAATCTTCACCGAATTATTCGGCCATCTAAAGGAGTGAATTTAAGCAAACCCCCCACCCTCCTGACCCCTCCAAGACTTACCAAAACTCCCTGGTGGTCCAGCGGGGGGTCCGGGACCCATCTACTGCACTCACTCCGTCGGCTGCCGGTATTCAAAATAGTGCCGATAGCCTTTGACCTTACTATGTCACAGGGGCTACCGGTGCCATTGGTCAGCCCCTGTCACATGGTAGGAGCACAAGATGGCGCTGGCCATCCATTGCCAGTATTGCAAAGTGGCGCCGATAGCAAAAGGCTATCGGCGCCACTTTGAATACTGGCAGTCGATGGCTCGAGTGCAGGAGGTCGCTCCCGGACCCCCGCTGGACCATCAGGGAGTTTTGGTAAGTCTTGGGGGGGTCAGGAGGGTGGGGGGTTGTAGTTAATTAAATTTTAGCTGGGAAACAAATAAGAATGAACACATGAATGTATCGGGGGCCCCCCTTGCCGAATGCAACGTATCTGCCCCCCGACAAATACGAGTACCGAATGCAACGTATGCGGTCCCTCTGCACATCCCTACAGATTACTAGTAACAGGTTTGAAATTTTATGTTTGAGTTCTTTCAGGACTCTGGGATGGATACCATCTGGTCCTGGTGATTGTTACTCTTTAGATTGTCAGATTGATTTATTATATCCTGGAGGCATTATCAGAGAGGTATGTCTTAGCTGCTCAAAATTATCGCCATCAACGACTATTTTTTCTGCAGGAATGTTTCCAACATCTTTCTTAGTAAAGATGAAGGACAAAGAATTCATTCAGTTATTCTACTTCCTTATCTTCTCTGAGCAACGTTTTTACCTCTCAGTCATCTAGCAGCCCAACTGATTCTCTCACAGGCTTTTTGTTTCAAATGTACCAGAAAATTTTTTATTATTAGAGAAAAAACTAATAAATGATTTTTCAAGTACATTTCTAGCATCATAACATGAGGAAAAATTGTCATTACAAAACTGACTTTCGCAACATTCCATTTATTTTTTTCCATAATACAACATGTGTTTGAAGTTTTTGTGATGGCAGAAAATGCAGCAGTCATAGAGTATTGTTCTGTAAGTGGATCCAGACCTCCCATTCACAACAAGGGTGCATGAGGAATATATTGAGAACACTGACTTGGTCTCTTTATTGTCTTGAGGTACATAAGTGCAGCCATGTGACCAGTGCCATCCAGGCATGAAGGATTCACTCTGATCTTTAACACAGCTACCAGAAACTCTGGCACACAGCCAATGGGCTGCCTACAGGTTCAGCTTAGTTGTGCATTTACCCAGTAATGAAATAGTATTGAAAATCTAGAAAATCCATATCTCATCATGCCTTAATCATATAAGCTACTTTTCCTTCTGATTAACATTGCTCCTGAGAAAATAAACTTTGCTATCTCCTTGAACTTTAGGTCTGCTTTTACTGGATCTTCCTGGAAGGTTTTCTTTTTTCCATCATTGGTTTTGTCCATGTGGATGGTGGCAAGGCAGCTATTCTTGATTACTGTTGGAGTTAATAAAATAGCATGCAGGGTGTGCCTGTAAGACCAGATAAATGAGTTATCATTATTCTATCAGCAGAATTATTTCCAAAGGAAGGGACACACTGCCACTGGTAAAAGATGCTCTTAGGGGGATAATGTTCAGATTGTCCGTTTTTGGGACAAAGTGCCTGAGTACTTTTTACCCTCAGCTTTTACCCCAAGTGTCGAAGAGAAAGCACGTACAGATTTTTCCTTTGAAAGTTGCTGGGGGTACCGTACAAAGCACCCGGGAACTTCTGGTGGGAAATAACGCGATTAAACTTGAAAATACAATCTATGTATGTTATATTCCGATTCTGCCCAAAGCATGCCTTTGGGAATATTATTCCTCAATCCAGTAACAGTTCATGTGTTGTGGAACGCTGGGTGCACTTCTAATCATACCGAGAGAGGGCAGTTTCAGGCAGCTGAGTTACACTGACCCGGGTAAACGGCTTTGAAAGTTCCCCTCCCCGGAATTGAGAAATTCCTTTCATGGGCAGCAGCATATTTGTAAAAGGGCATTATTTCTGTAGTAGGATCCTATGCTAGTGACACCATCCTATTAAACTTGTCCCCTTCACTGATGATGGTGGCAAAACATGCCGAGTAACTGAATCCTGCCAGGCATGAGATACAACTAGATGGTGTGTGAAAAACAGTTTATCACCCCAAAGTCATAGCCACATTATAAAGGACCAATTTATTTAGTATTATTCTTCCAGAGAATTCACAAGAATTTGCCATAGTTTTCCAATTCCCCATGTAACTTAGATGCCACCCTAATGGGTCTTGGCTTTCTCACAAAACATGTTCCCAGATTTTCACTGTTCCTATGAGAGAGTTTGCATGAAACCACTTGGTGAAACATTGTGCAAATAGGCAAACAATACCAAGTTCTTACAAATTATTCACAAAATGTACTTTCCACATATCCTTAGCCTGAGATTTTGATTCCTCAGACTACACAGTTATGCATCTGAAATGAATACTGGAATATGGGTGAGCAGGTACCTAGTCCTCTGATCGTAGGCCCTGCTTCTCCAAAATTCACAATAATTGATACGGCATGTGCTGGATCTCACAGTATATTACAATCTGAATATGATCATCCATGAAGCCAATTAGAGGAAGCCAATTAGAGGAAGCCAAGGAAGAAGATGCCAAAGTGTTTATAAGTGAAACGGAAGATAATCGTTACAGACAACTACTACTAGTGTTACGATTCCTCCCGTAGTTGGAGCTACGGGAGGCCTCTCACCTTTCTCTGGAGGTCGCTACGAAGCCGGGGCCTCGCCTGATCTGCTTGTCCAGGTTTTGCTCCATGGCCTGGGAGGCCTTCGACGTCCTCAGGGCCTGCCTGAGGCCTGCTTCAGTCTTCACCTGGACTTCCTGGTTTGGGCCATGCCCTTCTCCCTAGGGGTCGGCCCACAGCTCTTCTCTCCAGTTATAGGGCCAGCCAGGTGTGGCCCATCTGAACTCCTCCCAGGGAGTTGCTTGTTCCTGTCCTATAAAAGGACTTCCTCTTCACTCAGTCCTTGCTTTGGCAATGGTGCTAGTCTACCTAGGCTATGTCTCCCTTGGACTTCCTGATGTTCCAGTCCTGATGTTCCTGCTTGCTCCTGATGTTCCAGTCCTGATCCTCCAGAATGTGGGACCCATGCCTCTGAGAGTTCCTGCTTCTGTTCCGAGTTCCTAGACTCTTTCTTCTGATTCCTAGTTCCAACTCTGGAGGATCCGAGGGGTTTCCACTACCCTGCACTGAGTGACTTCCCGAGCTTCTCCCGCTCTTCTCGTGGTCCGTGACCAGCCTCCTGGCTGTGTAGGGCGCGAAGGAGACAGTGTGGTCCATTGGGGCCGCCCGTTGGTAATGGATTGGTAGGGCGCCTGAGGGTCCTGTTTATCCCTCTTGTTCCTGTCTTCGTCCTGACCTCCTCTGTGCTTTGCTCCAAGTTCCAAGGCCTTGCTTTCTCCACTTCAGTCCTGTGTCAACCTGACCCCCGTTCGGCCTGCCGCCTCTGCTGCTCACTGCGGCAAGTCCAAAAGGGCTGGGAACGGTAGGAGGACTATTCAGAGACCACCATAATAGTGTGGCCTCCCGGGATGTGTAGGTTGGCGAAGTGGCTGGACTTGGACCGTCTTCACCACTGCAAGGGCACACCTCACTTCTCTTCCACCTAGAGAGCCTTGGTATGCCAAGCCCTCGAGTGCTTGCTCGAGACTGACGCTAGCCATAACAAATAGTACTACTACTACTACTTATCACTTCTATAGTGCTACTCAACATATGCAGCACTGTACAAAACATACAAGAAACAGTCCCTGCTTGGAAGAGCTTATTATCTAATCAAGACAAACATACAGGGCAAAAGAGTCTTTTGGAATTTCAATTATTAAGTTAAGGGTTAAAATCAATAAGCTATAAGTGGAATGATCAGGGGTTAAGATTTAAAAGCAGCCTCATAAAGATGGATTTTTAGAGAGGAAGATGATGCATGACTCAGGAAGTCTATTCCAAGCATAAGGTGCAGCCAGGTGGAAAGCACAGAGTCGGGATTTGGCGCTAGAGGAGAAGGGCATAGATAGGAGTGACTTGCCTGATAAATACAGTTCACAAGGAGGGGTAGAGGGCGAGAGAAGAGAGAAGAGAGAAGAGGTAATGAGGAGCTGGAGCGTGAAGGCTCATGTAGGTGAGAAAGAAGAGCTTGAACTGTATGTGGGAATGGCTAGGGAGCCAATGTAGTGATTTTAGTAGAGGGGTTATATGGGCATTTTGACTTTGGCAAAAGATGTCATGCAGCTGAATTTTGGATAGATGGCAGTGCAGAGAGATGGTTTGCTGGGAGACCTGTGAGGAGCAGGTTGCAGTAGTCTAAGTGGCAGGTGATGAGAGAGTGGATAAGGGTTCTGGCAGTGTGTTCAGAAAGGAAGGAGTGGATTTTGGTGAGATTATAGAGAAAGAAAAGATCCATTGTAGCAGTGTTGTGGATATGTGTAGAGAAGCAGAGATAGGAATCAAAGATGAATGTAAGGTTATAGGCTGAGGGGAAGATTACAGGTTTTATCCATAGAAAGAGAGAAAGGCGAAAGAGGGGAACTTGGCTTGGGGGGTGGAACCTGCTCATGGTGAGTGAAGATGACGGTGGGACATCCAGACAGCAATGTCAGAAAAGTAGGCTGAGATTTGGGACAGGATTCTTGATGAAATTACCGGTGTACAGAGTCAAAAGCGGAAATCATCAGCCTAAAGATGGCATTCAAAGCTATGAAAGAACAGGACACAGAGGGTGAAAAAGAAAAAGCTTGTACTTGTTGGTGGATGCATGCCATCCTGTCCCTGTAAAATAAGGAAAATCCACAAACTGTGTTCAAATGCCCGACTGCATTGGGATGCTCCACTTCCCATCCACATCTCACTGCAAAACCGAATGGAGAGCACTATAATGGCTGTCATAGCAACATCTTCAATATATGCTTCAGTACATCTCTGCATTGCAACCATTTATTCATTCACACACACACACACACACACACCACACAGACGCCATGCACACATACCTCACACGCATGCATACACACAGACCCCATGCACACGTACCTCACATGCATACACACAGATCCCATGCATACGTACCTCACATGCATACACACATAGAGACCCCATGCACACATACCTCACACGCATGCACACACAGACCCCATGCACATGTACCTCACATGCATACACACATAGAGACCCCATGCACATGTACCTCACACGCATGCACACACAGACCCCATGCACATGTACCTCACATGCATGTGTGTATGCATGTACCTCACATGCATGCATACACACAGATCCCATGCACACGTACCTCACACTCATGCATACACACAGACCCCATGCACACATACCTCACATGCATACACACATAGAGACCCCATGCGCACATACCTCACACGCATGCATACACACATACCCCATGCACATGTACCTCACATGCATGCATACACACAGATCCCATGCACATGTACCTCACATGCATGCATACACACAGACCCCATGCACAAGTACCTCACATGCATACACACAGATCCCATGCATACGTACCTCACATGCATACACACAGAGACCCCATGCACACACACAATGGTCTTTCTAATTTTTTCTGGAGTGTGTGCAGGTGTGCCCTACCATTGGGCACATCATTTTTTCAAGTGAGCGATGGATAGGGATAGGATGGCATCCTGCCCCTGTCCCACATGCTGTTTCTATTTTAATGCCACCACTTACTGCAGCCACCAGTCCATCACCAGGGACTTGAGCTCTGTTTTTTCCCTTTTTCTTGCTAACTTTCTCTTCTTTCTTTCCATCTCTTTTCATTACCATCTCTTTTTACTCCTGTCTAGCTTTTTCCATAAGTTTCTACTTTCCACACCATTTTCCTCTTTCCTGCACTTCCATTCCTGTGTTTTGCCTCCCATCCTTTTAACCTCTTTCCATATTCCTCCATCTCCGCATCATTCCTCATCCATATGCCTCCTTTTCCATTCCTACCTCTTGCCACTAACTGCACTTCATTTCTCTCTTCACCAGAATCTTTCCTCTGCCTCCTCACCCCCTTCCCCAGCATCTGCCCCACCTCCTTTTCCACCTTCCCTGTTCCCCAGGGTCTGTCCCCTGCTCCCCTTCCCCATTCTCCAGTATTTGCCCTCTACTACCTCCCACCCATTGTCTGCCTCCCTGCCCCCTACCCATTTTCCCTAGCATCCTCTCAGTAACCAACTGAACAATAGTTGCCTCTCCTACGGCTACTGACTGCTCCAGTGACTCTGTGCTGGCATGGGGAAAACCTTCATACCTCAAGGGCAGCATTTCTCACAAGACCAGCCGCAGGAAATGCCATCCGTGAGGTTTAAAGTTGCTTTCTGTGCCAGCACAGATTCATTGGAGCAGTTGGAAGTCCTAGGTCAGGCAAATGCTGCTGCTTCTGCTGGATCATGCGAGGGGCGAGGTGAGGCGTACATGACTGCTGAAAGAATGCCGTGCACATGCACACCTTAGAGGGAATAGTGCAAACATAACATATATGTATGCCCATGCATGTACAAGAAGATATTAAGCACATACACAACCCCACCACATAAACAATTACGCTACGCACATACACATGCTCCTCTACCCTGTGCGCCCGTGCATATACACAGAAGCTGTGCATATACATACACATCCATACAGAACCCATGCACACACATAACTCTCTCTAACATAATACGCCTTATGCATACAGATCCCAGATATGTATGTGTGCATGTGCACACATACACCCCCTATACACACATACGCCCCATATACACATATACACCTTATTCACATACATAACCCCTCACACACACACATAGTACATATATATCACATGTACTATCATATATGTATACAGATTCCAAGCACACATGTGCATGTGCACATTTACACACACAAACACAAAACTCCCTCCACACACATACAACTGCCATACACAGCTCATGCATCCACACACACACAATGTGCACACTCCCATGCACCTCCTCCTCCAACCTAGACATAAAATATTGGTTTGTGGAGCATTTTGGTGCACACCACTGTGCTTTACTAACAATTCCATTCTAGTAGTAACAGTGCGTTGTATCACAGTGACCTCCTGCAGTAAATCGTTCTTTCCCACATGTCTCAAGTTGTACTGGGCCTGCACATCTGACTCCCTTAACCTCCTCCCTCCCCCGCATCAACATCTGGCGTGATTAATTTAAACTTATTTGACAAAAATATGATATTCATTTTAGTAATGATAACTGGAGGAGGCCAGGGGCGATGCAAAACTGTGGGCCAATGTCGTGACTACTAGAAGAGAAGGGGTTGAAGTCACAGTATAGAGAGGATATGCACTACAGAGAACATTCTCTTTAGTGCCTTGGTTACAAAAAATGTATTGTGATTCTCTGACTTACACTTGTGCATTACTGTGGAATACTTTTAGGGAAAGCTGGCAGGAGAAAATAAATATCATAAAATAGTGAGACAGTGGCAGGGTGAAAGGCAGAGACAGGAGGAGAGTCAAAATACAGTGAGAGGTACAAAGAGAGAGAAATAGGGGGAGAGAGAAAGAAGATACCCAGAGGGAAAGAGAAAAACAAGGAGAGAGGGTATTTATTTATCTTTATAATTATTTATTGAACTATCATCATTATTGTTTCTCTAGGTGATGTACAACATATAATTAAACACCACAAAGCTCTTCTCATATACATCCTATTAATATACCACTTATGCTACTGTTGAAGAAACCAGCATACAGACAGGCATTTTTTTTTGTTTCCCTGAAACCTTTCAGCGAACTTTCGCTATATATTTTATATAACCATAGGTCTCTGTTATTTTTATGCATTTTCCTTGCAATTAAAAATCACTATAGCAAGTATCCAAACTTAACTTTAGCTGTCACTGGAGAACACTCCTATATTGATTTTTAATTGCAAGAAAAATGCATAAAAAAAACAGAGGCCTATGATTATATAAAAGGTATAGTGAAAGTTCGCTGAAAGGTTTCAGGGAAACAAAAAAAAATGCCTATCTATTAGGGATGTGAATCGTTTTCCATATCGTCTTAACGATAGAAATCGTGTGGCAGGGCAAGAAAATCGTCTTAGGCACGATTTTTTAGTTAAAAAATCGTTAAAAATCGTTTTTTCCGATTAGTGCGCACTAACTGGGAGTTAGTGCGCACTAACTGAAAATGATACAATTTGACACTTTTCAGGTCAGTTAAGGTCAGTTTAGGAATGAATATGTATTCCTATTGGCTGCCCTCTTATTTATTCATGTTACCAAGTTTCCTACTGACAGTATATGGGGGATGGGAAATGGAAACAGTTGGTAGCTTGACAAAACAAGTAATGTGATCAGTCAATGTGACTAGAACTTGTGCCCTAACCCTGATACCAGGGGTATTGTGATCTTCCTGCACACAGTGCCCTATCCCTATTAATACCAGGAGTGTTGTGATCTTCCTGCACACAGTGCCCTATCCCTAATACCAGGGGTGTTGTGATCTTCCTGCACACAGTGCCCTATTCCTGATACTGGGGGTGTTGTGATCTTCCTGCACACAGTGCCCTATTCCTGATACCGGGGGTGTTGTGATCTTCTTGCACACATCCCGGTATCAGGGATAGGGCACTGCATGCAGGAAGATCACAACACTCCTGGTATTAATAGGGATAGGGCACTGCATGCAGGAAGATCACAACACCCCTGGTATCAGGGATAGGGCACTGTGTGCAGGAAGATCACAATACCCCGGAGGAGTGAGGGTCAGGCAGCTCCCCCCTGTCTGTGAAGCCAGCCTCTCACTAGTAATGCAGGGAGGGAGCTGTCTCAGACTTCACCATCCTCCCCCCCCCTCACCCACACACCATTCACTAGCTGGGACATGGGGGAAGTCAGGAGTGAGGGTCAGGCAGCTCCCCCCTGTCTGTGAAGCCAGCCTCTCACTAGTAATGCAGGGAGGGAGCTGTCTCAGACTTCACCATCCTCCCCCCCCCTCACCCACACACTATTCACTAGCTGGGACATGGGGGAAGTCAGGAGTGAGGGTCAGGCAGCTCCCCCCTGTCTGTGAAGCCAGCCTCTCACTAGTAATGCAGGGAGGGAGCTGTCTCAGACTTCACCATCCTCCCCCCCCCCCCTCACCCACACACCATTCACTAGCTGGGACATGGGGGAAGTCAGGAGTGAGGGTCAGGCAGCTCCCCCCTGTCTGTGAAGCCAGCCTCTCACTAGTAATGCAGGGAGGGAGCTGTCTCAGACTTCACCATCCTCCCCCCCCCCCCCTCACCCACACACCATTCACTAGCTGGGACATGGGGGAAGTCAGGAGTGAGGGTCAGGCAGCTCCCCCCTGTCTGTGAAGCCAGCCTCTCACTAGTAATGCAGGGAGGGAGCTGTCTCAGACTGGTATCAGGGTTAGGGCACTGTGTGCAGGAAGATCACAACACTCCTGGTATTAATAGGGATAGGGCACTGTAAGAGATGACTGTAGTAGATTGAATAAAGATCTGATGTTTCTGCTCTCCTCACACCAAACAAAAACAACACACAAGCAGAGAAGCCCTTCTTACAAAGCTGAGCTAGTGAGTTAAGTAGGAGGAAAAGTAAACATACTTGTGCCAGTGTGGCTACTTAAAAAATACACTTACCAACAATCAATTACATATATTTGAACTGTGTACAGTTCCAGCCAGGACCACCTTTCTAAAATGCACAGTGATTGGCAAATTCAACATGCACTAGCATTTCAGGTGCCTGCTAACAAAAATAATAAACAAACAAGTTCTAGTCACGTGAGTGCTGATCATTACATTACTTTTTTTGTCAAGCTTCCAACTGTTTCCATTTCACATCCCCCCAACCATTACCTCAGTATTAGCCTTGGTAACATCAATAGATAAGAGCACAGCCAGCCAATAGGAATAAATACATACATATTCATTCCTAAGTGACCTTTACTGACCTGGGAAGTGTGAACACTTTGTTTCATTTTCTGTTGGTGTTCGTTAGTTTCCAGTTCCATCAATAGATAAGAGGGCAGCCAGCCAATAGGAACACATATTCATTCCTAACTGACATTCAGTGACCTGGAAAGTGTTTATTTGTATCATTTTCAGTTAGTGCGCACTAAATCGAGTTAGTGCGCACTAACGGGGAGTTAGTGCGCACTAACTCGAGTTAGTGCGCACTAACACGATTTAACGATTTTTAACGATAAATCGTTAGAATTTCTATTGTATCGTGTTCTATAACGATTTAAGACGATATAAACATTATCGGACGATAATTTTAATAGTTGAAAAACGATTCACATCCCTACTATCTATATGATAGTCTCTTCAATAGCAGCATAATTGGTATATTAATAGGATGTATATGAGAAGAGTTTTGTGGTGGTGATTGTAGTATCATTGTCTTCATTTATGCCTGTGCTAATTTACTATTCAACATATAATTAAAACAACATACACACATGATGTAATGTAGTAAATCTTTCAGCAATCAAAATTTATCCAGCTTATCCCAATATGTAATCTTCGTTCTCTCTTCTATCTAAAACAACCAAACATTAAATGTTCTTCTTCATCTTACCAGATCTGCCCACTCCAGACACATGGGTTATGTCCACCAACCAGCAGATGGAGACAGAGATTAACAGGCTCGCTGATGTCACTTTACATAGGCTCATGTGCTGACCTCAGTCCGTCTGTATTCTCTGTCTCCAGCAGCGGGTGGGCAAGAATATCCTGTACTATGAACTAAGGCCTGGTTAGACTGAATGAAAAGGATTTGGATTAAGGGCTGCTTCGGCGGTGAACATCTTGTGCTTCCTCTCCTGGCTGAGCATGGCCCAGTGCCAGGGGGCTTTCATATTCTCTGGTTGGGCTACTTCTATTGAAAGATAGTCTCCCTCCTCTTCTCTCTCTTCTTTAGTTTTTGGGGGTTTTTTTGGTGGTTCCTACAAGGGATCTTCTCCTTCTCACAACAACAAAAAATAAAAGAGAATTCTCTTGCCTTCCCAGCGCAGTAAATACAGTTTTTAAAAAAAGGCTATGAACTGAAGGAAAGGAACAGCAGCACTGCTCAGGGAGAGCAGGTGAATCAAACTTTCCTGTTGGTTTTCTGGGCTGTGGTGGTGTTTTGTATTCAGAGGCACAGTGCAGGGGAAAATGTGTTAGCGTCAGCTGAGTGTGAGAGAAAGCTGCGGCTTACGGCAAATCCGGGTTGCGAGGTGCTGTGAGATCTGCCGGCTATGTGAGAACCACAGAGGGGTTTGAGTTTGCAGGTGATTCACCCACTCCAGGGCAGGTGGGGAAGGCCACATTGGTGGGGACCAGTTGTTCACTCAGTTCCCACTGGAAAGTTGTCTGCCTTGGCGGAAATGGCTGCCATTTTAGAAATATGGCAGAAAGAAAGGTGAGAGAGCCTCCCTCTTTCAGGCCTGTGGTTCAGGTGCCGACTGTGCATCGTCAGAGCAATTTTGCCTGCAGCCTTAAGTGCGCAGCATCTTCCTCCTCTAACCCTGAAACGTCTTTAGCAGTCAGCACTTCACTGTCAACATTTTTTTTTTAATTTTATATTCTGCTTTTCAGGCATTTCAAAGCAGATTACATTCAGGCATAGAAGGCATTTCTCTGTCCCCAGAGAATCTGCAATCTAAAAGGTGAACTTTAATAGCCCAGTGTATGCCAAAATCAGGAGATATGCGCACAAGTCAGGCCGGTGCGTGCCGAGCGGATTTTAGAAGCCGCCTGGATACGCGCACAATTGCCGCTGCGTGCACAAATAAAGCTCAAAAAAGGGTCGGGGCATGGCATGATCTGGACGAGGCATGGTGCTCCTGGATTTTAACTTGAAATTAGCGTGTAAATACTTACGCGCTAGGGGTCCCCTGCCGTGTAACTTTACTTCTGCTGTGGATGGCGTGTAAGTTTTAAAACAAAAAATTCTAGGCATATCAGCGCGGTTTTAAAGGACCGGTCTAACAGGGGAGAAGAGATGCTATGAAACCAGGGACGTTTGAAAGTCCTATCCCTTACCAGGGCGAACTGGGAACGAACTGGGGAAACTGGTAATGGCGACGCATATGCCTTTTAAAATCCCCCCACTGCAGTAGAAGTGGCATTTACGCGCATAGGCGCATGTCCACTTAAAATTGCACGCACATGTGTGTGCAGTCAGGCTATTTTATAGCATGCGTGCATATACTCAGGAATGTTATAAAATGGTCACGTCCCGATGAACATGAGCATATTTTTAAAAGTTACTGTCTAATGCGGAGGTGAATGATGCTAGGTCATGCAGATCAGAAGACTGTTTTTTTATCATGGCAGTTCCCTCTCCCTGATATCAGGTTCCTCTACATCCTATCAGCAAATTTCTCTGAGTAATTAAGATATCTACACCATGCGTGCTCTTGGATCAGGGTACAGTCTCAGTTCTTTCTGTGAGATCCCTCTCCCAGGGGAGTGACCCTAGAATTTCAGGTGTGAAGAGAATGAGAAGGAAGGACAAAAACGTGATAGAGGATGTGAAGTCCTTAATTCAGTGATTCTCCCTGGCCCTAAATGGCTTAAGGTAACGTGCGACTGAGGTAGACTTGGAGGACGTGGCGTGTTCACCTGAAGGGGGAGACAGCTCTGCTGTGGTCAGTTTATTTCACAAAGAGCAGCTGTCCTCCTTAATTTCCCATTCCTTGTGGGTGGTATATATTTCTGAAGAAACAATGGATGAAGGTCCCAAGACTTTGAAAGACCCATTTTAACTACCGTAGTAGTCAGTAAGGGTTTTCTGTTGCTCAGGTCAGTCGAGCTTTTTTATTTTTTTTGTTGATTTGGAATGGAATTTCCCTGAAGCCAGTTTAAAGGGTTTTTGCTTGCTGGTGAAGCTCTATCCCAAGAAATGGAAAAGTTAAGGTTTTCTGAGGTGGAGGCGCTGGCTTGTGCACAGTGATGATTGATAATCATGATTGCTATGGGAGGTGCTGTGGCACTCAAAGGTGCACGATGGAAAAATAGAAGCAGTTCTCAATCAGGCCTTTGAGACGGATAGTATATCAGGAGCTGTTTTGCACTTGTCTCATCGTATGCAGAAGACTTTGCTGGACAGCAACGTTTTAGGCCTGGAGAAGGCAGCACAACTGGAACTGGGGGGGCAGCATTTAAGTGGATGCATCTTTTAATTAAATTCATATCTTGGCTAGGAGCATGGCTTTTAGTATAGTGGCCAGGCAGTTGTGTGGCTATGGAGTTGGTTTGTGGATTAAACTTCTAAGAGTCAGCCGACCAACCTTCCCTTCAAAGTAATTTCTCTAGCAATGGGTCCACATTAAGGCAGACCACTGGGTCTTACAGGTCTTTCAGAGTGGATATGCCTTGGAGTTTGTCTGTCTGATCTCAAGTGCTTTTATGGTTTCTCCTTGTCTTTCCTCTCTTACACAATAGGCATTTCGGGTTACACTTAGTTATCTGCTAGACATTGGAGCAGTAGCTTCAGTGCTTCATGTGCAATGGATCAAGGATGGTATTCCATCTATTAAATAGTTTTCTAAAAAAAAACCAAAAAAAAAAACCAACAGATTTTCCACCTGTTTTGGATCCAATACAAATCAGTAAACTTTGGAGAGCTCCTAACTTCAGAATGGAGACCTTTATATCATTATAGGAAAGCTACCCAGTGGATCACAGACAAACTTGCCTGTCACCCTAGCAGGCCACTGGTTCAAGGCCAGTTCAAGCTCTTGAGTCAAGAGGAATTTTTAGTGCACAGGGATTTGATGGAAGCATATCTGCATATTCTTTTCAGAAAGGGAGGAGTTTGCAAGCACAATTGTGGGCCTTGACAGACACCAGTGGAACAGTCCTGTGCAGTTCACTTCAAGTGTTGAGGTCCATGGCAGTGGCCTTGGATCTGGTTCAGTAGATGAGGACTCTTTTGAGGCTTTTGCAGACATCTCTGCTTCAAATTGGAATCCTTCGTCTCAAAGCTATGCGATCTGGTCTTGGTTCCAGATCTAGCAAGAGCAGGTTTTAATTGGTAGATTGTTCACAGGAATTTGGAGAAGGGAGCAGATCTGGAACTTCCTTCTTAGGTAATATGATGATGGATACCAACCTCTTAGGTTGGGGGCACATTGCCAAGATCAGCTTTCTCAGGAAACTTGGTCCATAGTAGAGAATAGGTTAGTAGAGAATAGGTGGCCAATCTGGTTTGTAACCATTGCAGTTCAGTTGGCTTTGCTATGTTTTGCGACAATTATTTGGGATCAAACCATAAGAGCATAAGAAGTTGCCATACTGGGTCATACCAAGAGTCCATCAAGCCCAGCATCCTGTTTCCAACTCTTATGGTTTTGCCTGCTATGCAGTCTCCTTGTGCCAAGATTCTGTCTGGTATGCAACCTTCCTATCCATCCAGGAACCTTATCTCTCTAGCATGTCCTGATATATTTACCAAATCAATATTAGGGTAAGTGTAACTTCCCATTATTACTGCATTGCCACACTGGTTAGCTTCCCAAATGTCTCTTAGCGTTTCATCATCTGTCTTATCATTTTGGCCATCTGGTTTTTGTCGGAAATGCCATGGTAGTGGCATATGTGAATCATCAAGGCATTTCCGACAAAAACCAGAAGACCAAAATGATAATGGGAGGTGATATTTTCATTTATCCTGGAAAGAGAAAGGCCTAGGGATGCTATTGGTATCTCACACAGTAGGAGTGGAGAAAGTTCAAGTGGACTATCCCAACCACATTGTTCTGGACATCGGACAGTGGGAGCTGTTGGTGCACACATTGTATCACATGGTAGTGCAATGAAGAGCCAGTGTTGGACCTAATGACATCCCACAAGAATGCAAATGTAGAAAGATTCTACGGCAGGTATTAGGATTTTTACAGATCTTGGAAGATTGGTGAGTTGCTAAGCAGGTTTTTTACTAGAGGGATTTTGTTACCTTACATTTTTCAATTTTTGCAAGACAGTTGTGGATGAGAATATAGCTCTAAATTCCCGAAAATGAAAATAGTGGTAATTGTGTGTTTTAGAGGTTTTGTATAGGTTACTTCAAAAAAATTTTAATTTAAAAGCATCTTATATTCTGCTTTTTCCAAGTAAACTTGTTCAGTGCAGATTACAATCATACATGCATAATCATTATATAAAAACAAACATAATATATAAAACAACATAAAACCACTTAAAACATATACATTTTAAACATTATTTCTAAAATTCTAACTTTATTCTTCCTAGCCATATATTTATTGAAAAAGCCTGGCTTTTAATTTCTTTCTAAATCTTAAATAATCCTTTGTTTTTTTGTATTTGTATTTATTAAAATTTATTGATCGCTTAATACAAAATAGGCCTAAGTGATTCACAATAAAACAAGCATAAAATTATTAACAAAACATAAACAGAAAAAACATAAAATAAAAGGTCCAACCACCATCAGCACAAATTTACCATAGGCCTGTGGCAGCAGGAAGTTCTTCAATTGGAGTCTGAAGTTTTTTAAACTGTCCTGAAGACGGAGATCATATGGCAATGAGTTCCATAAAGTAGGGGCTGTTACCGAGAATGAAGTTTCTCTGGTTGTAGTAAGGCGAGCATGGCGAACAGATGGAATATCTAATAGTCCACGTTGAGAGGATCTTAAATCCCGGGTTGGTTTATAGATCGTTAAGAGGGCACTGGACCAAGAGGGAGAGTCAGAACTCAGCAATTTGAAAGTGGTCATGGCAACTTTATACCAAATACGTTCATGTATAGGTAACCATTTCAATTTTTCCAGGATTGGTGTAATATGATCAAAGTGTTTCGCATAAGATACAAGTCTAGCAGCAGAATTTAAAAGCAGTTGTAACGGATTAAGAGAATTCTTGGGTAAACCTAGTAATAGACTATTACAATAATCCACATGAGGGAAAATAAGTGCACGTACAATAATGTGAAAATCAGAAGTATGTAGCAAGTGACGTAGTCCATAAATAATCTGATAAAGAGTTCCATAATATTGGGCCTGCAGGTTTTATGTCCTGCAGTCTATAATTTTAAAAATTAGGAACAGTAAGACCTCAGGTAAAGAGCTCCATAAAATAAGATGCAAGACCTCAGGTAAAGAGCTCCATAAAGTAGCGCTGGCTAGTAAAAACACTCCCTCAAGAGATTCTGCCAGATGGACTGCATGAACTGAAGGAACGTCCGAAAGTCCTTGCCATGATGATGGCAGTGCATGTGATGGGTAATAAATATGCAGCAGTGAGTTCATTCAGGGCAAGGAAACCACACAGCGTTTCATGAATATGGAAAACAATCGCTAGGCTGTTACCTCGTATCAAAGGCCTTTCTAAAAAGCCATGTTTTTAGAGCCTTGTTAAAATTCCAGACATCTTGGCATTACTGGGGATCAGCAATAGAGAAAATTTTCTCTCTGGTCCCAGTGAGCTGAGCCTCAGATAAAGCCAGAAAGTCTATGAGTTTCTTAAGAGGACCTCAAAGATTGCAACGGGTTGTAGTAACAAGCCTCTCTCTTAAATGAGAAGGGGCCAGTTTATCTATGGCTTTCAAGGAAAGGGTTAAAGTTTGGAATTGTATTCTGAAAGATAAGGGAAACCAATGAAGATGCCCTTGGATGGGGGGAATATGATCACAAATGTTTGAATGGGGATTGGTCCTTTCACTGACAGCTATCAGTGAGTGAACCAATCATTGACCAGCGAAGCGAATATATGAATATTAAATGCCAGTTCAGCTCTGAGCTGGACTAGCATTTACTATTCAGGTGGGAGAAGGAAGGAGCCTCTCTTCCTCACACTGGAGTATTCATACGCTTTTGGGGGTTAGCGGGTAGGGGTGCATGGTTTGGTTTGGAGTGGAGTGGGGTGGAGTCAAAATTTGGCGGTGGGGGGGACCAACTTGATCTTTTACTCATTTTATTTTGTGAGGATCAAGAGGGGGGAGGGTTTCTCCACCCACTTACTACTCTTTTAATCTTCTGGGGATGGGGGGCTTGCCTTCTATCATTTTTTGCTTCTGGGGATTGTGGGAGAGGGGTGGCCTCGTGGTAGCTGAGTACTAGTACTTTCATTTTTTTTAAAGCCAATATTCAGTTTGGCAACAAAGTTACCCAGGGAGACTTGTCTCGCTGAATATCTGCCTAAAGTTATCTGGGTAACTTTGCTGCTGGCTGGTTACTGAAAACTGACCCCATTGTGTACCCTTTGGTAACACATATGCAAACTGTAAAGTCAATAAAGTTTCCTGAACCTGAAAATCTGAGAGAGGGACAAACAAATAGGGTAAGAGACATTTAGGAATAGAGGGGAAAGAAAGAAAGGAGGACAGAAAGAGCGGAGGGAACTAGAAGAAAGGAGAGAGGATTCAGGGAGGACATCATTGGTGGTTTAAGGCGAGTTACATTCAGGAAGAGTAAGATTGCTGCTGTTGGTGCCGAATCAGTATGAGCCCTTCTCAGCTCTTTCCCAGTAACTCTTCACAAGCGCTTTGGTGAAAAGCCAATATAAACTCTAATAAAAGACAATCAAGAGAAAAGATGCTGAATGGAATATTTATTAATTTATCTCAGAGGATTTTTATTCTGAAAATCCTAAAACCTTGCTCTTGGTGAATTACAAAATTATTTAACATAAAATACAATCTTGGGGAGGGAGATATGAAGGGAGGAACACAACAAGAAAGAGAATGATATGGAAAGAGTAATACAAAGAGAATTTGTAGGAAATATACTCAGGAGAGAATAAAATACGAAATGGGGAGTTTTAGGAAGAGGTAAAACCGTAAAGCGAATCACAGAAAGATGAATGAATGAAGGCGAATGTGTATGACAGTGTGTGATAGAGCACGGGACAATGGGTAATAAAGCAGAGCAGAGGGGGCAGAGAGTTCTCTGTCGGTTGTGCCTGGTCCTTTTTGTTTTGCACTAAGGCTCTGTCGGCTTCTGTCTTCATACACACCTGAGTGATGAATGGCGCTTTCTCACAACCCAGTCTGCTATCGCACACACGATGAAAGAATTTGCACATCCATTTTTCATGATCAGTCTATACCTCCTTCTAAGTGCTGCATTGTTTTAGAATCGTGCCTGTCAATTTCTCTAACTCTTGTATTCAAATGCCAAATAGGCAGCCAAGCAGATATTGGTGCCAAAGGCTGCGGCTTTCTCACAGCACATGTTCTCTCTGTAGAGGATATCTGTTAATTTTGATCACCTTTATTTCCCAGGCTGGCATGGAGGAAAGGGTTAGGATTGCTGTTTTTAATAACAAATTGTTTCTTTGTGTTTTTAAGAACATTTGTGCTGTATCTACACCATACTCATAACAGTTCCCTCCGTCACTGGCAGTCTCTGTGTTACCTTAGGAAGGTCACTTCAGCTCTCTTTGCCTTAGTTCTAATCTCAGATGTGCCCCTGACTTTCTGTGTGACCTTGGGAAGGTCACGTCATCTCTCTGTGCCTCAGCTCTAATCCCAGCTGTGTCATTGACTCTGTGTATGTGAGCCTGGGAAGGTCACATTACCTTTATGTGCCTCTTTTCTAGTGTCCTTTGTGACATTGTCTGTCTGTACGATCTTGGGTGAGTTGTTTTATCTTTTTCTGCCTCTGGGTTCCAGTTTTAAACAATGCATTTATTTTCTTTGGTCCTGAAGTTCAGTGATAGTGGTACCTGCCCTGGTGGGGGCAATTCAGATTTCCTCAACAGGCTCATATAATCTTATGTGTGCTGGAGAAAATGTCCAGTCAGTTTATTGGCTGATTTTGTTATGGCCGCCGGCTGCAGCGCCCCACAACCGGCACCTGCCACTTATCGGCGCGGGCTTGCCTTTCCGGGTTCGCTGGCTATGATGGGCAGCCGTCCCCGACGTCGCTCCTCTCGGCCATTCCAGCTGCAGGGCTAGGCCGCGTCTCTGGCCTGCCTGCCCTTCCTGTGCTGGCTCCTCCCCCGCCGGGCCTCCCTAGAGCCACGCGCGCGGTCCTTCTCTACATTTAAAGGGACAACAACAGGAAATTGTCGCGGTCTCACCCTCAGGGCCCCTCCTGGCTTTGCTCCATTTCAGGCAAGGTCTGCCCTAAGACCTTGCCTTGGTTTCTTGGCTCTTGGTCCGTGTTTCCTGTTCCTCCTTGGAGGATTATTCCTGGATTCTGCACATTCCTTGACTTTTCTGGCTTCTGACCCTTCGCCTGGAAACGACTTTGAGTATCGCCGCCTGCCCTGACTTCTCGCCTGGAACTTGACTACGAAGATTGGCGCCTGTCCCGACCTTCTGACTGGAACCGACTCTGCTTTCTGCTGCCTGGTCCGACCCATCGCCTGGGAGTCCGCCCTCAGGTCCTGACCTTCGTTGGGCCTTCCGCTGTTGGGCCCAGATCCACTTCGGCCCGCGCTCCTCGCTTCAGTCTGCCGCCCACTTCTGGTCCCAGATCGTGGAATTCCTTTGAGCTCTTCACCTGCATTCAAAGACCCCATGTAAGTCCAGCTGGCCCCGGCACCCAAGGGCTCAACCCAAGGGGAATGTGGGCTGGTAGTGGTGAAGCTCCTGCGGGGTTTCTGCTTCATCCCAGCCTCGCCTTCCGACAGTGGGGACCTGTGGGGTTTCCTCCACAGGTGGCATCAACTCCACCTCAGACAAGGGATCCACCATTCGAATCGCAACAGATTTGGCTTCATCTGATTATCTTTCCTCTATGTAAGAGATCAGTGTTGCCACTTGAGTTTGAACTGGTCCCAAGTATTTTAGTTACACTTACCTGTTGCCCAGTCCCATCCCACTCAATCTTCTGTGATCTTGAAACCTGTTCCCATCTATTTAACCCTGCCCTACCAGCTCTAACTCATTCTGGATATTCTAAGAATATGCTGGGTAGAGTCTGTAACTCATCTAGTGATGTTCTCAGTAGCTGGGAATCTGCTCCCAGAAGAGCTGGATTTCTGATCATCGAGTATCTAAATAGCAAGAAAATCATATTTTTCTGTTTGTTAATAATAATTAAAGCATGCTATCAAGCCCCAACTGTCTCCAAAGAAGAGCAAATTGTGACATAACTGATGTCCTTCCTGAATGCACAAAAGTCAAGGCAGAGAAACAACTCGTGAGGGCAGCAGCTGTGTTACATGGCTAAATGACAGGTTTTACCCTGTTCCATAAGTGAACCACGGGTCACCATAACATTCTAGTGAAGAGGGAGTGGCAACATACCTCAGGTAAACTCTTCTCTCACCACCACATTTTTCAAACATTCATCTGCTCCACTTTCTGGATACCCTGTTACCTCAGCACATACTGTTTGGGAGGTATATCATCTCCGCTGCACCTACTTCCATAATAAGAACATATTGAGCCCAAATCCTGCCTCTGATGGTGGCTAGTGCAGGTTACCTAGAAATGCCTGGCAAATACCTGTATGAAAAATCCGTTTCATGGGCAGCTATTTACAGGTAGTAAGGCTTTTTTGGTTTACAAGATATTGTTGAATTGCTGTCAGGAGAGGATACTACTGATAGGATATCAGCACTTACAATGAATTGTAAGATCAGTTCATTGATAAGAGTTGTTACAAGTAAAAGTACTAAATAGTATTGTGTCTTTGACATGTCACCACTATTTTTTATTTTTGCAGTTATTATCAGGCTCAGAACCCGTTGTACCCTTACCCTCTGAGGAAGCCGTCCCAGCGAAACGAAGGCCTTTGTCAGGGAACAGGGAATATATGCCGTTTTTGAATACTTCATCAAAGTTTGATCACAAACAGTACTTTTTAATGTCTATCTTCATCATATAATTTTTTCACTATGATTGGAAACTGTTAACTAGCTATTCATGGCAGTTTTATAAAACACATTATAAGCAGGCTTTTTCACCCTTTATTTATTGTGAGTAGTTTCTCCCATGCATATATTTGAGATATATGCTCTTTTTCTAAAAACTTCACAGCATATATATATAAAAGAATTCAATATTTATCATATTAAAAAACAAAATATTAGATTTATTTTGGGTGTTCTTTTTCTATTTTTTTATATCTATCTATCTGTATATATACAGATATTTATAGTTGTGGCTGCTAAGGTACAAGAAGAAACATTTTCTTTTTCGTTGAAATTCTATTTATTTATTTTATTAATTTTCTCTGTTTGTAGCACACACAATCCACAATACTTGGCAGGTAACAATTTTACATGCATAAATCCACAAAACATAAAACACATACAAAAGTAAAACCAATAATTAAAATAAAAGGATAACATGAAAAACATAAAACATTCCTGGATTTATTTTTTTTAAAATAATCTTTATCCTGGATTATAACAACAATCAAGGTTAAAGGAATTCTCTAACATCTCCTATCAAACACTGGCTTAAAATAAAACACTTTTACTTAACTTCCTAAAAGTGGTGTAGCATTGTATATTATGAAATTCATCTGGGAAGTTGTTCCGAAATGCCTGTCCTGCTACATAAAACATTCTTCCTAGTTTCATAGAGTCATACTTGCTGAATAGAAGGTATATCTACTAGTACATTACGACAGGTTGATCTTAACCTTCGCTGAAGTTTATAAATTTTGAGAAAGGAATTCACACATAGTGGAGAATCTTCACTTAATGCTCAATGGATCAAAGTTACAATTTTAAATTGAACCCTCCTGGGAAGCCAATGTAGTGTAGTAAAACAGGAGTAATATGATCATATAACCTAGTTCCTGACAGCAATCTTGTAGCTGCATTTTGAATGGCTTGTAAGTATTTTAAGATATGCAGGCATCCCTACATATAGTGCTGTTATTAGTCTGTTTTAGAAATTACAAGTACAAAAATAGTTTGATGTTAGGAAAGGTTTGAAATCTCCAAATTAATGCTTGGTTTTTTTTTTATTACCCTTTTTCCTTTTGTATTACTCTGAACAAGAATTGTGATAATGCAAAAATATTAAAAAAAAAAAAGTCTGTTTCATGTTTTCCTCAGCAAGAATTAAGATGTGGAGGAACCACAGTCTATCTGGCTAGTAATTATTTATGGACCTGTCCTCCAGAAAACTGTTCAAATCTTCCTTAAACTCAGTTACTTCTAGCCCTAACCACATTTCTCGATCAACAAGCAGGGCTGAATTAGCCATGACAAGTGGGTGATAACATATCAGATGGCGCTGAATGGAACTTTGTCTCCAGTTTAGTTAAACCTTTACTACCGAGCATGTACAGGTGTTCCTGTGCATATGCTGCCTTGTGATCCGCTCAGTCTTTTTTTGTCCAAGCTTCCACAAGGACATATCCCTTCTCTCTCTTTATGCCTTTTAGATATTTTTCAATTCCTGAAATTTTTACTTCAACTAGTTCATCGTTAGTGTTGCCTTGCTGCCTAAGCAGCCCTCAACAGAACTTTTCAGTGCTATCCTTGATTTCACAGGATGTCCAGCTCCATCAACGACAGCCATGATATTTGCTACAAATGCCTTGGTCCCAACCATGATTCAGTCAACTGCTATGACTGTGGCCATGTATCACCGATATCCCAAAGGAACATGAACTGGAAAATGAAGGAACTTTGCAGGTTGGTGAAAAGTGGGAGCCATTCCTCCTCCCTAAGTGGGGCTTCTGCGGGCTCCCTCCCTTTTGAGTCAAACAGGAATTCCTCAGAAAGAGCTATCCCAACTGTGATGCTGGGTTCTGGATCTACCATAGTTCAGGAGTCGAAGAAGACATGGAAGCATCGAGTACAGGAACCCATGAACTCCTTGGCACTCCCAGGGACAATTCCCTGTCTTTGTGGGGCTGCTCTATGCAGTAGAAAAAGACTCGCCATTCCTCTGAGTCGGTGGTGCAGTCAGCACCACTGAAGCAAACGTCTGTGCTGAAGCAGGCAATGTCAATGCATCATCGGGCCTCGACTCCATTGATGCATCAGCTGTTGATGCACTAATCGATGTAGTAGTCTTCGACACAAGTGGGGCACCAGTCCCTGTGACATTGATGCATTTGATTTAGGAGTAAGCATTGGGAGGACCAGGAAGGGACTTCTCATAGTTACCTTACTCCTTGCAGGGTGCCATTTTCTCTGTCTCACTTCGTGGTTCAGACACCGAGCCTCCTAGAGCTGCTGCCCTTCCATTGTCCCATGAGCTTTGCCTGGAGTCTCCGGATCCAATATGCTCAGAAGGAAGGGCCTTCCTGGGGTCAGTATGTGCTTATCAGGAGGATGACCCTATACTGGTTTTCCCGCCCTCCCCCTTCCCCTCCCCCCACTGGACCCCAGGTAATTTAAGGCATTTTGGGGGGTTCGGGAGGGTGGGGGATTTATTTTAAAGGGTTGGGGTGGGTTTTAGGGATGTTTTAGTGTGCCGGTTTTCGATTTACACGATTTACACAATATTTAAAAAACCCAAACTGCGACGATCCGATTCCCTCCCCCTCCCAGCCGAAATCGATCGTTAAGACGATCGATCACACGATTCACATCTCTAGAAATTATATGGGAAACTTTCCCTGTCACTGTTCTTCTATACTGACTCCTGTTTTAATTTAAATAATGTCTCCTCATTTACTCAGATAAGATAAATAATTATATCATAACCTGCTCAAAATTTCCTCTCTCTCTAACACTCTTTTAGTGAATTATTCCTCTGCCTTCCTTCAATATTCAAGCAGGCTTAAACAATAGCACTGCAGCACTGCAGAAGCACAGAGAGTTTATATGCACTGTCCCATAAAGAGTGACAAATTGTACCAAAGAATTATTTCTCCTGCATTCAATGATTCATTTCAACAATTCCAACTCAAATAAGCCAAGAAAATTCCACGATTTGGCTGTATTGAAACTGTATCTTTCTATTCTATTTTAACTCTTACCCGAGAGGACTAGACAATTTAAATCTTCCACTGACACCCTTCATACATGCCTCCTCATTCAAACATGAGTTTGTTTAGATGAATTCTGTTAGGATTTGTAGGTAAGTGGGCCCTGGGCCGAGGTGAGAGATGGTACCGCCCACAGGCAGGAGCCCTGGGAGCCTCGCCATAGGGAGGCGAGGTCTCAGCAGACGTCAGACAAAGCTATGGAATAGAGTCTTTATTAGAGAGGTAGAGAAGCACTGCCCTATGAAGCGGGGAGTGCAGGAGAAAGACACAGAGTCTGTGCGGTGGGGTAGACCCAAGGGGAATACCTCTGTAGTGAATATATGGCAATGGTCTGCAGAGCGGGGTACACCGATGAGGCTCCTAGTAGAGATGACACAGTAGATGATCCGTGGAAAAGGGCACACCAGTGAGGGATCCTCAGGAGGGATGAGATGGTAGTGGTCCACTGCGCGGGGTACACCGATGAGGGTTACTCACAAGAGATGATACGGTAGTGGTCCGCAACGCGGGGTACACCGATGAGGTTTCCACACTAGAGATGGTACGGTAGTGGTCTGCAGCACGGGGTACACCGATGAGGGTTCCACACTAGAGATGGTACGGTAGTGGTCCGTGGAGCAGAAGTACTCACAGTAGCGAAGATTCCAGGAGAAGCCCTGATGAACGGGGCAAGCAGTACTCCAAGGCAGAAGGCTCTCCAAGGAGCAGATAGCTAAAGACGAGGAAGTGCCCCTGAGGAGCAGGTACCCAGAGCATCTCACGGCAAGGTAGCAGGAACAGGAACGGGAAGTCCGTAGTGAGCGAAGCGGATTCAGCAATGAGGGAACTCGTTGCCAAGTCATAGGTAGGCAGGGCCAGCCAGCTTAAGTATCCTGGAAGGCTGACGTCATCCGGAGGGGATGCCCCCGAGGTTCCCGCCATGACGTGCTTAAGACTGGCCCATGTGTGTGCGCATGCGCCTAGGGGTTTCCGAGGACAAGATGGCGATTGGCAGCGTCCGCGGTGTCCAGGGAGGCCCGGGAACGGTAGGCAGGCCGGTGATAGCTGGCGGAGGCCGCAAGTCTTCCCCATGGAGTCAAAGCAGTAAAGAAGGAGGTGAGCAACAGCGGTCGCAGCCGGCTGCGACTGACGGGTGTAACAAATTCTCTCTATGTTTTCTGCTGTTGGACACCAAAAACAGGCCCTGTGACAGAGCTCTGCAATATAACATCTGCTAGCCTCTGTGTCCACCATTTCTCTCCACCTGCTAAACTCTCACAAAATGGTGGGGCTGCTAATTTGCATAACAACTCAACATGGAATTCCCATCAGCCCTAGCATTAACTGTGCTGCCTTTGCAAAATGAAAGCAAAATCTGTAGCCCTTCCCTCTCACAGCTCATTCTCTTCAGTCCTGGCCCCCCTTCTTAGTTGCAAGGAGGAGGGAGAAAGAGCTCCCACAGATGCCTGAATACCTCTCTTTGAGGTCTTTTTGTCTCCCAGAGTTTTTCTTTCTCTTCCAGCAGTGATAATACCATGCTTTTTTTTAAGTAGCTTTGTCACTGTCTGTACTTAAAGAAACTTGTCACACAGCTCCAGGGTCTCCTCCAATTTGGGCCACAACCACATTCCCACCATGCAATAACATACTCAGTGGGAGAAATGGAAAAGTCTGCTACATCCTAGCAATGCTTTCTTACAGCCCCAGGACTCAGGTCAGTAAAAAAAAAAATTCTTTACTCCCTTATTTTCATATTTTAACCTTGGGGTTACAATGATTTAGCTCATAAACATTTTTATGCTTACGTGCAAGCTAGACATTACCTCCAATCGCTGAATTTATGGGACTGAAAACATAAAACTAAGGAATTTTTATCTGCTTTGTTTGATGTGGGTGAGCCAATTTACCATACAGTTTTTTCTCTTCATTCTTCCTTGTTAGAGACAATGAACTCTCCAGTCTATGATAAAATATTGCTTCAGTGGCAACAAAAGTGAGAGTGTCGTTCACAGGTCCCCAATATGCTACATTTTTCAAAAGGATAAAATCTGTTTCTTGAAATGTTGCACTTTATGAAACCTAATTTAAATTTTTAATGAAGTCTTACTTTTCCCAAAGATGTGCCTTCGTGACAAAACTTTATCTGATCAATGTACTGAATGTAAATTTGCAACTGGGCCATTGGGGCATCAGTTTTGGACCTGTCTGCGTATTTCTGAGTTATGGAGGAAAATAAAGTGATGGGTGTAAGACTGTCTTTACAAACTGAGACAATCTTTTTTGATCAACTGTTGGGAATCCCTTTCAGGAATAAATTTAATAAATTGTGGGTGCAGAAGGCTTTGTTGCTTGCAAAGAAATCTATCCTGCAATACTAGCTAAATGAAATCCTGTCCACACTGACTCAGTGGAGGAATTTGCTTCATTCAACAGGTTTGTTTATTTTAAAAATATATGGAAAAACCGATGTGTTAAGAAAAAGGAAGAGTTTTTATTTATTTATCTAAAACTATTTTATTCTGCTTATAGTAATAAATTATGCTAAGTGGATTACAATAAAAATAAAATCATAACAATCAAAAGTAAAATACAGTCAAATAAAACATTAAAATATACAATGAAAATAATAAAAAGTCCTAGCTACTACCATAGCATTATCACTTAAAAGCTTGTGAGACAGATGTGCTTTTAGTTGTTTCCTGAAGATACTAATATCATTAATTGCCCAAAGAGTTGCAGGCAGAGACCAATATTTTCAGTCTTTACTTCACAAAACTCACTGTATAATTCTAAATGATTACTGTAACTATGGAGACAATTTTACTGTATTTTGGCATGTGTCTTTTCATAATAAAATAGATTTGAACATAAAACAGAGAATATCTCAATTCCTTTGTACTGCTTCATGATGCAACTGCACCTTGAGTATTCTGTGCATTTCTTGTCACCACATCTCAAAAAAGAAATAGCAGAATTAGAAAAGGCACAGAGAAGGGCAACCAAAATGATAAAGGGGATGAAATGATTCCCTTATGAGTTAAGACTAAAGAGGTTAGGGCTCTTCAGCTTGGAGAAGAGGTGGCTGAGGAGAAGTATAATCTATATATATATATAAAAGGCTTGTGTCAGTCTGTCAGTCAATCACACTGTTGTGTCTGTCTGTGGCCACCGGGTGGCACCTGGAAGGTGCACTGTGCAAAGACAATATGTTCTATCTGTAAAGCCCTGTCTGTCAGGCTCTTACACACAAACACACACAAACAGGCTCTACTTTTAATTTGTTAATACATTAAAACAATAGTTATCTTTGTTATTTTTATTTGGTTTTGAACATTTACATCAGTTGTGAACGTCTGGTTCACAACTGATGGTCCAAGCAATACTGGGTATCTTTTGCTAATATGCTTTGTCTGCAAAGCCCTGACAGGCTAGCAAAGGCACTCATAGGCACACACACAGATAGGCAACACACAGGCACACCATGTTGCGTCCATCGGTCACAGACGGCTGCGACCGCTCTGCCTTACCTTTTTTCTTCCCTTTTCCTCCTCCTTGGGAAAGATGGCTGCCTCTGGTGCCGAGTGCCGAGGGCCGAGGGCCTCGGCGTCACCAGTCTAGCATGGGCATTCCAGTCCACCATGCTCTCTCCCATGGCCTCCTAGGGCACACACGCGCACCTCTCCTACGCTCAAATACACGTCATGGCAGGAACCTCGGGGGCGTCCCCATCGCATGACATCAATACCTCCGGGTATTTAAAGCCTCCGCTTTGCTACCACCTTTGAGTTAGCAAGGACTTTGGTTAAGCTACTCTGACCGCTCTAAGCTGCATGCTTAGACGCCGCTCTACACTCCAAGGGCCTCGCTTCTTCAGAAGCTCAAGACACCCGCTCCTCGGGGGTTTCTCGCTTCCATCTTCCTTCGGGGCCTTACTAATTGAGACAACTGCTCCTCGGGGGTCTCTCTCTCTCTTATTCCTACAGGACCTCTGGGCTACCAGATACTCACTCCTCGAGGGCCTACCATTCTAGTATCCTGTACCACGGACCTTTGGTCCCACCATCTCTACCAGGAAGATGCCCTCACTCCTATGAGTACCTTTACGATCCGGTGCTCCATCTCCACCCACCAGGCTCGGCGTTGCCAGCTCTGTGGGTCCCTGACTTTCTGTAACATCTGGGTGAGAATCATTATCAGAGACTGTTGAATGTATTTGCACCTCGCGGACTTCAGTGCCTTACCTTCCTGCTTCATACCATCTATCTACAGCAGTACAATAAAGCCTTCCTGTTATGGTTGAGCGGTGTTTGGTTGGATCATTTGGGTACTGTGGCAGATGGCCACGCCCACGGGGAGGAGCCCTGTAAGGAGCCACAGTACTAGGCTAGACTCAGAATGCACAAACACAGTTAGTTCTTTATTATACAGCTTGAAGAGTACCACCAGAGGTGGCAGTAGTGAGGCAGTCTGGTAGTTGCAGTCTCAGGGACCTCGGCAAGGGAGCCCTTCTCACCCCTTTGGTATTGGAAGGTTCCGAAGCAGGTTTCCCAGCAAGGAAGTACTGTGGATAAGATAAATTGTGAGTTAGAGTATTCACTAAGCGTTTGCTGTAGGTATGCGATTCCACCAGGTTTTAGAAGAAGGTACAGGCACCGAGGCAGGGAGAGCAGGCCCTCGAGGAGTGAGTACCTGTTCTCTGTAAGGCACCTGAAATAAAGCAGAGGGTCCCCGAGGAGCGGGTACCCAGGTTAGCAGTTACCCCATAGGGCAGAGAGAGAGCTTCCAGCGGCAGCACGGAAGTGGCAGAGTAGCATAGACAGGAACGGATATGAGTCCAGATTCAAGTCCTTGCTAATTCAATGAGCTAGCAAAATAGAATAGGTTATATACCCAGATGGCATGACGTCAGCAAGGGAGAACGCCCCCGAGGTTCGCGCCAAGGTTGGAATAGAGACGTGGGTGATGCGCACGCGCACCCTAGTAGGTACCTGGGAGGAGCATGGTGGGAGGCTGCACCACAGCCATTCCGGGAACGCTGGAGAGGTCGGCTTGTAGACGCGGCGGTAGCCATCTTTCCTAGGTAAGCGGGAGGAGCCATGAATAAGGTGAGGCAAACGGGGCGAAGTCATCTACGATCGACAGACGCAACAGTACCCCCCTTCAAAGGGCATCCACGCTGTTTCCTACCAGGTCTTGGTTTCTGAGAATGCAATCTATGGAAGTCTTGTAGCATCTCTTTATCCAGTATATTAGCCAGTGGAGTCCAAGAGTTTTCTTAAGGTCCATAGCCTTCTCATGACAGGAGGTATTCCCATACTCTGCCTCTTTTTCTCACATTGAGAATAGCGTCTACTTTGTATTCAATGTCTTCTTCTGCATCTATAGGTGTAGCTTCTGGTGTCTTGGAGAACTCACTAAGGATCAAAGGCTTCAACAGTGAGACATGGAACGCATTGTGGAACTTCAATGTGGATGGTAGCTTCAGACTATAGGTGAGATTGCCTAGTTGTCGGAGAATGGGAAATGGTCCAGCGAAGTGAGGAACGAAGTGAGCTGAAGGTAGTTTAAGTCTCAAGTGCTTATTGCTAGCCAGACTTTGCCACCAGGCTGGAACTCTGGAGCCTTGCAATGATGAGCATCGTATATTTTTTTAGCTCGAAGTCCTGCTTTAAGAAGCATCTCTTTTGTCTGAGTCCAAAGTTATTGAATATCTTTGGCAGTAGATTGAGCAGCCAGGGATGACACTGATAATGGAAGTGGCAGTGGTGGCAGTGGTAGTCATCCGTGAACCACTTCGAATGGTGTTGATCCAGTGAATGTTGCTGGATGAGAATTGATGGAGAATTCAGCCCAGGGCAACAGTTCACTCCAATCATTCTGGCGAGTGTTCACATAGGCACGAATGAACTGCTTGAGTGTCCTGTTCATTCTCTCTGTTTGCCCGTTAGATAGTTGATGGTATGCTGAGGTGAAGTCGAGAGAAATGTCAAACTTCTTGCAAAGTGCTTTCCAGAACTTAGCTGTGAATTGGGCTCCTCAATCGGAGACTATGTGCTTAGGCATGCCGTGGAGGCAGAAGATGTGCGTGATAAAAGCTTAGCGAGCTCCATGGCAGTGGGTAAGCCAGGGAGAACCACAAAGTGGGCAGTGGGTAAGCCAGGGAGAACCACAAAGTGAACCGTGCCACGCTACATTTAAAAAGAAACTTAAGACTTGGTTGTTCGAACAAGCTTTCCCATAGAACTAATGAGCAAGAAAAAAGGCATTTCATATCCTCCGTATCTTCCCCAGCTTATATTATATACCTTTTCTCAAATTAACTATTTTATGTTTATTTATGTTTATTTATGTTTTCTCAAATTAACTATGTTCAATGTAAACCGCTAAATGTTCAATGTAAACCGCTAAATGAAGCGATAGTTACGGTTCCTTAGCGATAGTTTTGGTTCCTTGTAAACCGGGGTGATATGTATACTATACAGGAACCCCGGTATATAAATTCTTTAAATAAATAAATAAATAAATAAGTGAGCCATCTTTGAGAGCCAATCTACAGTTACCCAAATCATGTTGTTTCCTCCTGAAAGTGGTAAGTCTACCACGAAGTATGTGGCGATGTGTGTCCATGGTTCGTCTGGTACTGGCAAGGGTTGGAGCAAACCCCAAGGATGACCGGGTGGCATCTTCTGTCTGGCACAATTTGCACAGGAAGCAACGTAGGAGAATGTGTCTTCCTTCATGGTGGGTCACCAATAAAAGTTTTGTAGCTTAGCCAGAGTTCTGCGTTGGCCAGGGTGTCCTGCCAGTTTAGAGTTGTGAGCCCATGCTAACAACTTCTTTCTGAGGTTCTTGGGTACGATGGTCTTTCCTGCAGGTATTGAGTGAGTAGCTGCCAAAATAACCCTTTCTGGGTCAATGATGTGTTGCGGTTCCTCTGGAATGTCCTCTGCGAGGAATGAGCGAGACGAGGCATCTGCTTTGATATTCTTATCTCCAGGGCAGTATTTTAGCACAAAGTTGAATCTGTTGAAAAACAGAGACCATCTCGCATGTCTATGATTTAGGCACTGTGCGTGGCGGAGGTACTCCAGATTCTTATGGTCTGTAAAGACAGTGACTTGATGTTGCGCTCCTTCGAGCCAAGGGCGCCATTCTTCGAATGCCATCTTTATAGCCAGGAGCTCTTTATCTCCTATTCCATAATTTTTCTCTGCTGGAGAGAAGCGACGGGAGAAGAATGAGCATGGTTGTGGAACCTTTGAATCACCGGCCTGGCTTAGTACGGCCCCTACGCCAATGTCTGAGGCATCGACTTCAGCGATGAAGGGCTTGGTGGGATCCAGATGTTGGAGGCACGGCTTACTCGAAAAGGCATCTTTTAATTTCTGGAATACAGCTATTGCCTCCGGAGACCAATTTGCAACATCGGCACCTTTCTTTGTCATAGCTGTAAGCGGAACTATAAGTGAGGAGTAGTTCTTGATGAAAGTCTTGTAATAGTTGGTGAAACCTAAGAAACGTCTAAGAGCCTTTAGACCGGTGGGTTGTGCCTATTTCTTGATGCTCTCCAGCTTCAGTGGATCCATTTGAAAACCTTGGTTGGAAATGATGTAGCCCAAGAAAGGCACTGATTCCTTGTGGAATTCACATTTGGATAGCTTGGCGTAGAGATGGTTCTCACGGAGTCTTTGCAGTACTCTTTTGACATCCTCCAGATGAGTAGTCATGTCTTGAGAGAATATCAAGATGTCATCTAGATATATAATGACACACTTATAGAGGAGATTCCGGGAAAATGTCGTTCATTAAATTTTGAAAGACAGCCGGGGCGTTGCACAGGCCGAAGGGCATCACTAAATATTCAAAGTGACCATCTCGGGTATTGAAGGCCGTTTTCCACTCATCGCCAGCTCAAATGCGAAGTATGTTGTAGGCTCCTTTCAGATCAAGCTTGGAGAAAATCTTGGCTCCCTGTAGTCTGTCGAATAGCTCTGAGATCAGAGGCAGGAGATAACGATCTTTCACTGTTATCTCATTAATCACCACATCACCACAGCGACCAAGGTTCCACAATGCCACAAACACAAAACAGCAGATACGCACCAGGGCTGGTGCAAGTGTATTAGGTGCCCTAGATGAATCTTATAGTTTGCTGTTGGAGTCATTTTTTGTTACTTTTTGCTGAGGATGTATATAGAGCATAGGCCGTATGGATTCAGAGTTTTTATCCAGACACAAACTAGTTTGAAGGTCACAGGCCAACCTCTGAGTGATCTCCTGTTTACTGTCTTACACTGTGAAATGTTTACTAACAGGCAAGGGTCTGTTTATGAGAAAACTAGCAATTAACTTACACTAAAGCCTGAGAGAGAGAATGAAGGCCACACAGCTGTGTCTGAAACCTGCTAAGAACTCAGAGGAAGGGAACGCCGTTGCATTCACAAGCGTTTGTAGTATATAAGGGTAGACAGCAAGAAGGTGAGGGGAGAGAGAACCCTGGACGTGATGGTACGACTGATCCTTTGGAAATGAAGCTTTTTATATCTATGTAGCAATTGTTATTATCTATTATTACTTCTTCTATACAATCTGATTTTATTTGTTCTTTCCTCCTATTGCTCAAATATACTTACTTTCTTACCTGGAACTTTGATGTACTGAATCCAAGTCTGTGTGTAGCTCTCTGTGTAGGGGATAAGCTCCTGGCTTCATGCCCCCAGGTATAATCCCATTAAAAATGTTTCTTTCTAAATGGCTATCTGGCAATATTGAAAGCTGTATGTGGCTAAATTCTAGCTGCATAATGAGTTATGCAATTAGAATTTATCCGCATAAGTTAGGGATGTTCCAGGGGTGGGCAGGAGGTGTTTCCTAGAAGTATGGAGTTATCTGCATAAGTTGTGCGGCAAACTCTGGTCATGCCGCTGATCTGTCCTAACATTAGCTATATAAACTTATGCATATAAACAGTAAATAATATATCACAACTCTTAGCTTATAATTAATAAACTTTTATTCATAACATATGCAGCTAACATAAACATATGTGGCTAACTTTAAAATAGCCGGGTATATTCAGCGGTGCGACCGCACCGCTGAAAATACCCTGCTAGTTAGCTAGGTTTATATGGCTAACTAGCCAAGCCGCTCAGCAGCTGAATATTGGCTCCATGATTCATATCCTATCACATCTCGAGTAATCATTCCCACTCCCCTGGGTTGTCCCAGAAGTAGTTTCCCAAAAGGGCTGGTGTAAGGTTTGCACCCTCCTTCTCTAGAGCAGCTGCTAAATGTGGCCTAATCAAAAGTTCTGAACCATGAAATGTTGGTTTAAAGGTGAATATTTTAGCAGTGTCTGGGACTTTCCACTTAGAGCTCAGATTCTCTGATTTGTGACGGCACTGAGCGCAGGTGCCAAACATCAATGACTGCAAGAATGCAAAATCTGCATATGAACAAGTCAGTAGCTCTTTCCAACACCCATTAACTTTCTTGGGACTCCATGTTTCTGAACAGAATCATACAAAGTAAGTCAACCATATTATTGTATTTCTTAGAAACACTTTATAGTTAAAACACACAACAAATGTTAAGCTGGAAGTCAGCATTTGGAGAAAAGAGGCTTGCCTGTGTGTCTGTGCGTGAATGTGTATTTTGATGCTTGTACTGCATGTGTGCTTTTATGTGTGAATATGTGTTTGCATGCTTTTCTCTATGAATGCTAGTATGTATGCTTTCATGCATGATCGTGTGTGTGCACATAAATACATGTATGCATGTGTGTACATATGATCACGTGTATGTGGGTGGGTGAGTGTGTGTGCATGTGTTCATGGGCATAAGAATAAAGAGTGCGTCATGACAGAAAGATAAGTCATTGCCAGATGGAGTCAGGCATGTTTGGCTGTGGAAGCTGAGAAATGGCAGGAGTGATTCATTGCTTGGTGCAATACAGCCCTGAGCATGCTTAGCTGGATCCCATGTAACACAGAGTACCTGAAAAGAATGAAACAGACAGACAAGTCACAATAAAAATTGTTGAAACTAAAATGGGACAAATCAATTAAATGATGGATTAATTTAGTATTTCCGTATTAGATAAAAGATAATTAAACATAAAAGAAACCTCTTCTTAATATACGTGTGAATTCTGCACTGTTCTGAACTTGATACGATGATGCAGAAGTGTCATTTCTAGGGATGTGAATCAGGCTTCGGATGATTGAAAATATCATCGATATTTTCAAAATCGTCAGAAATCGGGGGCTCCCCCAAAACGATAGGAAAACCCCACGATATTGACCCTCCCGACACCCACAAAAACTTTTTACAGATACCTGGTGGTCCAGTGGGGGTCCCGGGAGCGATCTCCCGCTCCAGGCCATCCTCCTGCTCCCGGGCCGCCGGCTGCCACTAATCAAAATGGCACCGATGGCCCTTTGCCCTTACCATGTGACAGGGTATCCGTGCCATTGGCCGGACCCTGTCACATGGTAGGAGCACTGGATGGCCGGCGCCATCTTGTGCTCCTACCATGTGACAGGGGCTGACCAATGGCGCCGGTAGCCCCTGTGACATAGTAAGGGCAAAGCCTATCGGCGCCATTTTGATTACTGGCAGCCGATGGCCCAAGTGCAGGAGATCGCTCCTGGACCCCCACTGGACCACCAGGGGCTTTTGGCAAGTCTTGGGGGACCCTCCTGACCCCCACAAGACTTGCCAAAAGTCCAGCGGGGGTCCGGGAGCGACCTCCTGCACTCGGACCGTCGGCTGCCAGTATTCAAAATGGCGCCGATAGCCTTTGCCCTTACTATGTCACAGGGGCTACTGGTGCCATTGGTCAGCCCCTGTCACATGGTAGGAGCACAAGATGGCGCCGGCCATCCAGTGTTCCTACCATGTGACAGGGTCCGGCCAATGGCACGGATACCCTGTCACATGGTAAGGGCAAAGGGCCATCGGCGCCATTTTGATTAGTGGCAGCCGACAGCCTGGGAGTGGGAGGACGGCCCAGAGCGGGAGATCGCTCCCAGGACCCCCACTGGACCACCAGGTACCTGTAAAAAGTTTTTTTGGGGGGGTCGGGAGGGTGGGGGAAGCTAAGGGGTTTGTTTTAAAGGGTCGTGGTGGGTTTTTTGTTTATCGGCTCGGGCGCAGCCGAAAACAAAACTGTGATCGGGCCAGACGCAAAAAAACCCACATTTGAATCGGAACCGGAATCTGAACCAATTCCAGTTCTGATTCACATCTCAAGTCATTTCCATTGTAAGTGGCTCTCCTGAATTCCCCTTATCCCCTTGAAGCAGTCGTGTTGGTATAAGTGTCATAGTCACTGATATTCAGATGGTGAAGTTGATGTCAATGAAGCAATTGGATTCATCTTGTGTGGTGTGGCTTCAGAAGGGAGATCTCCATTAGCTGTGGTAGTGCTGTTCTCTGTTGGTCTAGCTCCTTTTCTGTATCTCTTGCATGAATATGATGAAAGCTGCCTCCTATACTACCTTGGGGCCAAACATCATTTTTTTCATAATCCCTATAAAAGTTAATCTGGCCCTGCACTCCCACTTAACTTTCTTTCTAATGACTTTCAGATCATTTCTATCTCATTCTGGAGTGCCTATCTGTGTGCAAGATTTTCCCATCATGAATGGCTCTCTCTTACTCCCACTACACAAGAAGATTCTAGGTTAACTTGTGTTTTACCTTGTCGTTATGTTCGTATGGATTTAGAGCTGCTATATTGTGCCATTGGCATGTTTTACAGCTACATCCAGCATTCCATAATACTCCACGTTTTGCATACAAACAAGGTTCCAATCTTCACAAAAACAAAACGACTTCACAAAACAAGGTCCTCTTCCCACAGTTGATATGCTGGGTCATCAACCATGCGGTATATGCTGTGTATGCAGTGTATCTATCCACACAGATTCATTGGGTGTTCCTTCTGCAAACTTCACAGTCATATTAAGACATGTTTCCACCTGTCAGCTTCTTAAGTCATCTATACAATAAAATGTCCTTGTGACAAATTCTATGTAGGTAAAACTTCTAGACCCATAAGGGTCAGGATGCTGGAACATAAGAGTTGATTCAAAAGCTCCAGGCTCACAACACCTTTGGTTTTACATTGCATGCATTATAAGCACAGTTTCAATGAATTACATTTTTGCGTCTCTGAACATTCTCTTTGGGTTGGCGAGGAGGAAATAATTCTAAATTTCTTTTACAGAAAGAACAGCGATGGATTCATCACCTCTGCACTTTTCATCTTGCAGGTCTCAATACAGAACTGGATTTATCAGTATTTCTATAATCTGATTTTGAAATCATTTTTGGCAGCAGATCATACTGGATACATTTGTTGTATGTGTTACATTTGATATTGAGGTTTCATCACATCATTTTGAAACATATTATTTTATTTTGACTCACATGGTGTAACTAGCTATATGTACTTATGTTCGTCGGATAAAGTTGTTTTTGTTCATAAAATGATGTGGCAGGAAGTTCATGTCCAGATACGGTGCCTTGGCATGGCATCTCTTTTTCATTTAAGCATTGAATTCATTCTGTGAACTGGTGAGACGGGAATGTACGATTAGAAGCATGCTGTCAGATAAGTTATGTCTAACAATTTCCCCCTGATGCATGAACACACTGAAACATCGGCTGATGTTGGGGGATTTTTATACAGTGAATATATGTTTGTTTCCTAATTTTATGATTCAATTTCATGATATGTGTTTGTTTTACGTACAATTCAAAAAAACTTTCAAAATATATTTTCTTCACAACTTTAGCACTTTCTCCTCATAGGGATGAATGCTTGAGGAGACTGAGTTGTCTAGTCCAGATCATAACTTGGACCTAAGAGTAAGACTTAAAATCATCACGGCTTGCTGACATCCCATATTGAAATTGATATATTATTATTGTACTTGATAGTGTGGTTACAATCTCTCTTTTGTTGATTGATAATTTCTAGTTGAGATAGTCTTTTGCTCTCCTTTATCATTGATCATTCTGGAGTGCATCTTGAGGGCCACTAAACTTTAGAAACATGGAAGGTGTTGGCACGTCGTCCATCTGGTCTTCTCATTTGTACCTGACTACTGTCCTGCCACAGATTTTAATTGATCTGAAGTCTTTTCCCACCCTTGCCTTCCCACTAAGGTCCCTTTGTGTCTGTCCCTTGTGGGCTTGTATTCTGCCACTGTCTGGGCTCCTATAACCTCTGCTAGAAGTCTGTTCTAAGTCTTCGCTAGCTTCTCAGTGAAAACGTCTTTTCACACATTTCCATTCAAGCCTTCATCTCCCTTCATCTCCATATAGTGACCCCCTTGTCCTTAAGCTCTCCAGTCTAAGGAAAATGCTTCCTTCTGATACTTATTGAACATCTGTTAGATATTTGAATGTTTGTATCATATCTACCCTTTCCTTTCTTTCTTCTAGATTGCACATCTTGAGCTCCTTCAGTCTCTCTGAGTATGGCCTTTAATGCAGGCCATGCACCGTCTGAATTGCTTCTGCCTTATCAATGTCCTATTCTAGATACGGTGTCCAGACCTGTACTTCTCTCTTTCTGCTTGAATCTTGGAAGGGAAGCAGATGCCAGACTTGTTTGAATGGATGTTTCTGTGAGTGCCCTTTGGTGAATATGTTTTGCCAAGTGATACTGGGGCTGTCATGAAGCAGGAGATAGTTTGGACCTGCTTCATCCCATTATGGGACCTTTATCAAGGCAGACACACTATAGTAAGAGAAGAGAATTCATTGCTTGGCACATTCATCAACCTTTTTTGCTGGCTCTCCATGATGCACAAACCTGTTTACTTCCCTGCCTTTCATAAGTATCAGCACACGCACACACCTCTCATGAGATCCCAATGTGTGTACAACCTTACTTGAATTCACAGTAAACTGGCTCCATTAGTTTGTGTGATGGCAATAAATGCAGCAGCTGTGTACATGAGGAATGTATCTCCTGGTACAGTTTGGGTGCTAAGTGCTCGCCTTGTTTTCCATTAGCACTGAGGAGCCCAGACTCCGTTGACAGAAGGTTGATAGGCACAGGCTCTAATGGTAAACACTGCATAGACTATTCACTAATAGTGTCTAAGTCTTGTCTGGGCTACCTCTTACTCTAGTAAGAGTTTTCTCGCATGCTTGGGCAATTGATTCTGTGTAGCCACTATTGCATGACACAATACTCTTAGATGATAAGAGATATCTTAAGAAAGATGTTTTAATGTGTAGAAATTTCACATTTCATGGTGCTGTATAAAATTGATTTTTTTGTATGTGTTTTAATAGCAAGAGAAACATATTCCCCAGTTCCCTGTACGTACCCGGATCAGTCCAGACCGTGGGTTGAGCCTCCTGTCCAGCAGATGGAGACAGACCAAAACTGAAAGGGTATCCTATATCAGGACAGAGCCTACCCTGCAGCCCTTCAGTATTTGTCTGTCTCCAGCAGATGCAGGCAGCTCACCCTGCGGTTCCTTGGCTTTATTACTTAGCCTTTGCCCTGTGGGGTTTTTTCACTCTCTTTCTGTCAGGATCAAGCAAGTATTTTTATTCTTTCTAAATTAAAAAAAAAAAAAAAAGATCTGAGAAAATTTGAAAAGGCTCTGTTATTTCAGGAGACAGCACTGTCTCCTCGCTCTTGGGGGGCCTAGAGGGGCTTGCCCCTTGAGTTACTCAGCCTAGGCTCCCTTCCCGGTGAACCTTGTGTTTGGGGCGATATTGGTGGTCCAGTCACTCCCCCTATATAGCTGCCTCTGCCCCAGGAAACTTAATTCCCCAGCTGTGCTAGCAGGGAAGTTCATTCCCCTGCATTTCAAAAGTTAAAAAAAAAAAAAAGAGGCACTACATATTTAAGAGGCTATTTCTTATTTGGCAGCTTGTTTCTGTCAGAGAAGGAGCGAGCAGGGTTCGTTCTCCTGCACCCGCTTCTCAGGCCAGCACAGATCAGCTATTTTTCCCTGCCTCGCAGCACTTCTTATTTTGGTCATGCCGTGTTCATATCTCTGTCTAGCCTGCAGGGAGCCTGCCTCGCGGCTCTCCTGCGAAGACCTTCCCCACCCTCGCAGGAGAGCCGCGAGGGTGGGGAAGGTCCCTCCGTGGCAGCGATCAAGCTGGCGACCCAGGTGTGGTCCTCTCACCACATGTACAGGCCGTTCCCGAGTCGGCAAACTGCAGGAACGGCGGACATTTTGGGAATCACTGCAGCTCCCGATTCAGGGCTGCAGGAGGGAGAGGAGCCTGAATCTCATATTTCTCCTCCCGATTTAAGCCCTGTGCATACTCAGGATGAGGACCCTGACCCTCCCCCCCCCCCCCCCCGGAAAATCCAGGCCACGTTTTTCATCGGAATTTGTGCTATTAATGCACAAATCTTATCTGGCTAGCCTACAAGAGGAGGAGGGAACCCCCCCAGGTCCTCCTCCTGCTAAAATCCCACGGATGCCCTCCCCGCTCTCTCCTGCGGGGATGCACAGGGATCCATTAGGGTGCAGGTGTTACCGGAGGTTCCCCCCCCCCCCCCTAGATTCACTGGCCCCGCCTGCGGCTCCAGACCAGGATCCGGATGCGGATTTGTCAGGGCCAGCCCCCCTCTTGAGGGAGATGACCCCAGAGTGCTCCGCTTATTTCAGAGGGAAGAGCTGGAGCCACTCATTCCTTTCATCCTTCAGGAGCTGGTGATTGAGATTCCTCCGGAGGATACGATCATGGCCACGATGCCGGCTCACATGTACCCGGTCCTGGCGGGACTCAGGGTTCCTCCAGGCACTTTTCCGTTCCATCCCATGCACAAGCTGCTGCTCCTTCGGGAATGGGAAGCTCCCAAGTCGGGACTACAAGTGGGGAGAGCTATGGACAAGCTCTATCCTCTTCCCGAGGAATGCCTGGAAATGCTTAAAATTCCCAAAGTGGATTCTTTTGTGTCTGCGGTCACCAAGCACACCACTATTCCAGTGGTGGGAGCCACGGCTTTGAAAGATATCCAGGACTGCAAGCTCGAATTCTATCTCAAGCGTATCTTCGAAGTCTTGGCCTTAGGAGTCTGGGCGATGATCTGCAGCAGTCTCATGCAGCGGGCAAGTCTTAGGTGGGTTCAACAATTGCTCAGCACCCAGGACCTCCCATCTGCAAAGGCGGAGCAGGCTGAACAGTTGGAGGGTGCTGTGGCGTATGGAGCGGATGGTCTCAGCAGTGTCGGCCAGACGACTCCTCTGGCTGCGCAATTGGTCAGCGGTATGAGTGCTCTTGGAAGTCTCAGTTGGGCACACTTCCTTTCAAGGGTAAGTTGCTATTTGGTGAGGACCTAGAACAGCTTATTAAATCCTTGGGTGAGAACAAGGTCCATAAGCTGCCGGAGGACCGCCCTAAACAGTCAAGGTCTTTTTTTCCTTGCACGTTCCCATTTCAGGGGCCAGCGAAGGTATAATAGGGCGTGAGGTTCTTTCCCTAGAGGGAACTCCTCCAGATCTCAGTCCTGGTCTCATTCCTTTTGGAGCCGTCGTACCTTCCGAGATGGTAACCCACAACATTCTACTGCAAAGCCTGCCTCCCAGTGAGATCCGGCCGGCCCATTCCTCTGTTCCAAACTTAGTTGGTCGTCTCTCCCTGTTCTTAGAGGAATGGGCCAAAATCACTTTGGATCAGTGGGTCCTCGAGGTAATAGAGAAAGATTATGCATTAGAGTTTGCTCGAGATCTGTTGGATCTGTACATAGTCTCTCCTTGCAGACACCGGAAGCGGGCTGCCATATGCCAGACTCTTGCCAGGTTCCAGGGGTTAGAGGCCATAGACCCAGTCCCGTGGAAGAACAAGGCGCCGGCCAGTATTCCATCTACTTCACTGTGCCGAAAAAGGACAGTTCTTTCTGTCCAATCTTGGACCTCAAGAGAGTCAACCGGGCCCTCAAAGTACCACATTTTTGAATGGAAACCCTGAGGGCGGTAATAGCGGCTGTTCGCTCTGGCAAATATCTGGCCTCTCTCGACTTGACGGAGGCTTATTTACATATACCTATCCAACGCGAGCATCAGAAGTATCTCCACTTCAACATGCTGGGCCAGCATTTTCAGTTCAGGGCTCTACCCTTCGGTCTAGCCACTGCGCCGCGCACATTTACCAAGATCATGGTGGTGGTGGCGTCCGCTCTCCATCGAGAAGGAGCCCTAGTCCATCCTTACCTGGATGATTGGCTTGTGCGGGCCAAGTCGGAGACTCTCTGCAGGCTGGCAGTCGACCGGGTCCTTGTTCTCCTCATCTTTCTCGGGTGGGTAATCAGTTTTCCCAAGAGCAATCTGCAGCCCTCCCAGGTCCTGGAATTTCTGGGGTGTGCTTCGATACCTGAGTCGGCAAGGTATTCCTGCCGGACACTTGGGCGTTCAAACTGATGGACCAAGTGCGAAATCTTCTCTCGCTTCCGCTTCCTACAGCGTGGGACTACCTTCAAGTCCTGGGGACCATGGCTTCCACTATCGACTTGGTCCCCTGGGCTTTTGCGCATATGTGACCATTACAGAAAGCTGTGCTATCCTGATGGAAGCCGGTGTCGGAACAGTTTCGGACGACTCTCCCGCTCTCTAACTCTACCATCGCCGACATACAATGGTGGCTATCGCTAATAGGGATATGAATCGTTTTTGAACGATTAAAATTATCGTCAGATAATTTTAAAATCGTCCTAAATCGTTAGAGTGCACGATACAATACAAATGCCCCCGATTTATTGTCAGGGGCATTTGTATTGTATCGTTAAATAGGGCACGGGAATTATTTGGGGGAGGGCGGGAAAGCCGGCACACCAAAACAACCCCTAAACCCACCCCGACCCTTTAAAACCAATTCCTTACCCTCCCGAACCCTCCCGAACCCCCCCAAAATGTTAAATTACCTGGTGGTCCAGTGGGGGGGTCCAGGCGCGATCTCCCGCTCTCGGGCCATCGGCGCCATTTTGGCTGCCACTAATTAAAATGGCGCCGATGGCCCGATAAAAAAAAAACCCACCCGACCCTTTAAATCGACCCCCCTTAGCCTCCCCCACCCTCCTGATCCTTTTTTTTTTAGGGAGGCCCGCGCCGCTAAAAAAAAACAACCCACCTGACTCTTTAAATCGACCCCACTCTCCCGACCCCCCCAAAACCTTTTAAAATTACCTGGTGGTCCAGGGGGGCCTCGGGGGGCCTCGGGGAGAGATCCAGGGGGGCCTCGGGGAGAGGAGAGATCCAGGGGGGCCTCGGGGAGAGATTTCCTGTTCCCAGGCATCAGCTGTTCAAAACAAAAATGGCGCCGATGCCCCTTTGCCCTTACCATGTGACAGGGTATCCGTGCCATTGGCCGGCCCCTGTCACATGGTAGGAGCACTGGATGGCCATCTTTACTCATCAGCCGGAGCTGATGTGAATTGGAATCGGAAACGATTCCAATTCACATATCTTAACGATCAGATTCCCCCCCCCCCAGCCGAATCTGATCGTTAAGACGATCTGTCACATGATTCACATCTCTAATCGCTAACGCACCTCCTGAAGGGAATGTCCTTACAGACTCCACAGTGGATTGTAGTCACGACAGATGCCAGCCTCTCTGGGTGGGGAGCAGTCTGCCAGTACCAGGCTACGTAGGGATACTGACCCCCAGTCCAATCCCGCTGGCACATCACTCGCCTGGAGCCCCGAGAATTCGCCTGGCTCTCAAGGCTTTTCTTCTGCTGATCCGCCAGAAAGCGGTGTGAATGCTCTTGGACAACTCCACCATGGTGGCCTATATCAATTGACAGGGGGGCACCAGGAGTCACCTGGTGGCCCTAGAAGCCAGCAAGCTCTTTGCCTGGGCAGAGCGCCACCTAGAGCGCTTAGCAGCTTCCCACATAGCAGGCAAGGAGAATGTGCAAGCCGATTTCCTGAGTCGTCAGCATCTCGATCCCGGCGAGTGGGAGTTATCAGACCGAGCAATGGATTTGATTGTCCACAGGTGGGGTCCGCCTAACCTGGACCTGATGGCATCCTTGAGCAATGCCAAAGCTCCCAGAGTCTTCAGCCACTGGAGGGAGCACTGCTTGAAAGGAGTGGATGCACTGGTCCTTCCCTGGCCCCACAACATTCTCCTGTACGTGTTTCCTCCTTGGCCCCTAGTGGAAAAAGTTCTCAGAAGAATAGAACTTCACAGGGGACCGGTCATCCTCGTGGCACCTGAGTGGCCCTGCAGACTGTGGTTCGCGGATCTGGTAAACCTGGTGACAGACGGTCCTCTTCGCCTCGGCCATCTCCCACCCCTGCTCCGACAGGGTCCCGTATTTTTCTACCAAGCGGATCGTTTCTGTCTAGCAGCCTGGCTTTTGAATGGCGGAGACTAAGAAAGAAGGGATATAAAGAAGAAGTTATATCCACTCTGCTGCGAACCCATAAGCCGTCTACCTCACTTGCTTATGTCCGCGTTTGAAAGTTTTCGAAAATGTCTGTGCGGAATCGGGTGTCTCAGCTCGTTCAACTCCAGTATCCCTGGTTCTTTCCTTCCTCCAGAAGGGCCTCTCCAAGGGTCTGTCATTCTGCTCGTTGCGGGTGCAGATGTCCACTCTCGGCTCTCTCTTAGGCAATATTGATGGTTACACGGTAGCAACTCACCCGGATATTGTCCGTTTCCTCAAGGGCGCCAAGCATTTGAATCCACCTATCTGTACCACTGTCCTTCATGGAGTCTTAACTTAGTCCTTCAGGCTCTCTGCAAGGTACCTTTTGAACCTCTCCGCCAGTCTACTCTTAAGGATCTGACACTTAAGACTGTTTTCCTGGTTTCTATCTGCTCCGCCAGAAGGATGTCGGAGATTCAAGCATTGTCCTATAGGGAGCCCTTCCTGCGGTTTTCTGATTCAGGGGTTTTCCTCAAGAGTGTGTCTTTTTTCTTGCCAAAGGTTGTTTCTTCTTTTCATGTCAATCAGTCAGTGGAGCTTCCTGCGTTCTTACTGCATTATCTTCAGGTTACAAATGACTTCTGGGTCTCGGATCATCTTTTTGTCCTGTGGAGTGGCCCAAATAGGGGTAACAAGGCTTCTAAGGCTTTGATTGCTCGGTGGTTGAAGGAGGTAATTTCTTCGGCCTATATCTGCTAAGGCCGAGTGGTTCCGGAGGGCCCAAAGGCTCATTCCTTGCGTTCTCAAGCTACTTCTTGGGCAGATAGTCAATCGGTCTCTCCTCAGGAAATATGCAGAGCAGCTACTTGGAAATCCCTGCATACCTTTCCTCAGCATTACCGCCTTGAAGTACAGGCGCCAGTGTTTGGTTCCTTCGGTCGGCAGGTGCTTCGAGCGGGACTGTCTCGGTCCCACCCTATGTAGGGAAGCTTTGGTACATCCCACAGTCTGGACTGATCCAGGTACATACAGGGAAAGGAAAATTGGTTCTTACCTGCTACTTTTCGTTCCTGTAGTACCACGGATCAGTCCAGACATCCTTCCCTGTACTTTCCTGCCGTCCGCTTGAAGCTTCTTTTCTTCTTTGCAGGATGCTGGTTATCTTCATTGGTGATTACAGTTGGAGGCACCGGAAGCATCTCTTTGATGACAATGGATATCTATGCAAGAGCGATCATATACAGAGTCCATTCTGTGTTTTCAATTGTTCAATTTTTCTTGGTTCTCTTGTTACTTGCTTGATCTTCTACTGGTTATCTTTATAGTTATCTGCTTTGACAATGGTTACACTGAAGGGCTGCAGGGTAGGCTCTGTCCTGATATAGGATACCCTTTCAGTTTTGGTCTGTCTCCATCTGCTGGACAGGAGGCTCAACCCACAGTCTGGACAGATCTGTGGTACTACAGGAATGAAAATTAGCAGGTAAGAACCAATTTTCCTCTATGCAATAGAAAGGTCCAGGGTTGTAACTAATGCACATAGCAGCACTGCCCTCAAACAACCAGAGGGCCTCTGTTCATGACTCTGTGGTAGTGCTGAGTTCAGTTACTGAGCTTATGTTCTGCTCCCTGAGTCAGCCAGGATTGGGGATGCTACATAGGCAGTGTTCACATCCCTGGGGGAGGATGGAGGTCCCAAATACTATACAACAGTGACAGCTTCACCAGATTGAGGATATATACATACCCATACCTGGGAACTTTTGAACTAAGACCACTCCGAGATTCTGTATACATTAATGTGTTTTTGTGTGTGTGTGTGTGTGTGTGTGTGTGTGTGTGTGGTGGGGTATTACCTTCCTCACACTTCTCCCCCTCCCCAATCTCACAAACACATTCTTTCTCTCTTTCCCTATCTTCTTCCCTTCCCTGACTTCAGTGCTCTCTCATCCTGCTTACAAGGGCTTCTGCAAGGAATCTGTTTTGAATACCTCTATAGGACGGTCCTGCAAGTGGCCTCATTCACCTCCCGGTGCAGCCTTGGAGCACCTATGACATCTGATGATGCCTCTCCTCCCCTGCACAGCCTCTCCTTCTGGGATGCTGCTGCCATCTCATGTGACCCCGGAGTGCCGCTGACTTCCTGGATGCTGCCGACATGCCACTTCTGGGCGGCACGTCTTTAGGAGCAGTTGCATGCCTCTGCCAAAGATTTTAAGGGGACCGTGGCAGGAAAAGCCCTGCAGCCACTCCTGATGATGTCATCCTGCCAGGCTTTAAAAAGGGCCTTTCTTCAGTCCAGCATTGCATTCACATGGTCTTCCTTTTTCCTGTGATCATCGATAGTGTTCATGTTCCTGGTTTCTCGTCATAGTCCTGTTCGTGGCCTTTGTTCCTACTCCAGTGTTCCTTGTCTTTGCTTGTTCCTGTGTCCAGAGTTCTGTACAAGTCTTCAGTCAAGCTCTTGATGTTCCAGTCCTTGTCTCCAATTCCACATATTCGTTCTTCAGTTACTCGCCTTGCTTTTGGTCCCATGTCTTTGTTCCTAGACTCATCGTGTTGGTTCCTGAGTTTCCTGAGTCCTGTTCTTGTTCCTGTTCCACATCCTGTCCAGAGTCTTCATTGCTGGTTCAAGCCTTCAGAAATCCTTCCTTGTTTTTAAAGCCTGAGTCTGAGTTCCTGAGTCCTGTCTCCGGTCTTCAGAGTCTTGTTCCAGCTTCCGCCTTCTTCCTGAGCCCAGTGCCTCACCGCTATTGTTGTGGTCCACAACCAGCCTTCGGGTTGTGTTGGGCATGCAACAGTACCGGACCTCCTCAGTGCCTGCACTGCTATGGTCATGGTTCGCGACCAGCCTTTAGGTTGTGTAGGGCACGCAGCAGTGCAGAGCTCTCCCAGAGCTTCTTCATGTTTCCAAGTCTTCAGTGCCTTCATCTTGTTCAAGTCTTCATAAGAAGAAAATAAGAAATTGCCATACTGAGTCAGACCAAGGGTTCATCAAGCTCAGCATCCTGTTTCCAACAGTGGCCAATCCAGACTACAAGTACCTGGCAAGTACCTAAGTAAATCCCATGCTACTGATGCCAGTAATAGCAGTGGCTATTATCTAAGAGAACTTCAGTAATAGCAGTTAGTTGACTTCTCCTCCAATAACTTATCCAAACTTTTTTTTAAACCCAGCTACACTAACTGCACTAACCACATCCTCTGGCAACAAATTTCAGATCTTAATTGTGTGCTGAGTGAAAAAGAATTTTCTCTGATTTTTTAAAAATGTGCTACTTGCTAACTTCATGGAGTGCCCCCTAGACCTTCTATTATCTGAAAGAATAAATAATCGATTCATATTTACCCATTCTAGACCTCTCATGATTTTAAAGACCTCTATCATATCCCCCCTCAGCCGTCTCTTCTCCAAGCTGTACAGCCCTAACCTCTTTAGTCTTTCCTCATAGGGAAGCTGTTCCATCCCCTTTATCATTTTGGTCATCCTTTTCTGTACCTTCTCCATCACAACTATTATCTTTTTTGAGATGCAGTGACCAGAATTGTACCCAGTACTCAATGTACTTCAGTGCCTTCATCTCGTCCAAGTCTCCAGAGTCATCTCAGTCCTCGCCTCCCTCTGTCCTGACACTCAAGCCATTCCCAAGCAGCAAGTCCAAAAGGTCTTTTGGATTGGCTAGAGGGCTATCCCAGAGACCAGCATTGCATTGTTGGGTCTCACTCCTGTGCGTACAAGTTCAGCAAGGTCTTCAAGTCATGTGCCATGTCTCAACCCAGCTTATGCTTACATGCGTTCACCCACCGGCAACGTGAACTACGGCCAGCACCAGGGTTGTGCAGGTCCCGCCATGGCACAAGGGCTCATGAGGAAAAACCTTCTCAGTCATCTTAAGAATTAGTAGAACTGTGCAACACACATCGGAGAGAAGGAGGAAGGACTGAGGGAATCAACTGGGCTCTGCACCAGAGTATGGGGACAGGAGGCAGGAACAGGAAGCGTGACAAAAAGTCCTCTGAGGGTTTGGACAAAGCTTTTCAGGGAGTTTCTGTGCAACTAATTCAGCAAGTAATCCTGAAGTTTTTACAGTAGCTGTGTAATGAGCACAATGCAAGGGATGAAATACTCCTGGCTCTGAGTGCTAGTTGCAAAAAATCTGAACCAAATTTGTAGGTTTTTTTTTTAAATTTAGCAAACTACCCAGTGACTGGCAGGTTGTGGCTCAGTAGAAAATTTTGATTAATACAGAGTGATCTGCTCCATCTCTAGTGCATTCCTAGACAAAGTCTGTGATAAAGGAAACCAATTTTATTGATTCCTGTTCACGAGTCATTTCTCCCAGCTGTGGCTGTTGCCTAATCCCAATCCCCTTTCCCTCCTAGAGAAAGCTGTCAGACAATCAAAGGCTGGACTCTATGGACTTGGGGGGGGAGGGGCATATGCCACTTTGGAGAAAACTTTCAGTAAGGCAGCCAACTGGCCCTCTGTGCACCTAGACACATCCAGCCACTATTCAGAGTTTGTGGTTGACTATCCACTTGTGCGGCTGAAAGTGTGCGCACACTCTAACGTGACACAACATGATGGCGTAAAGTCTGCACCTATTTCTCTGACTTACTTCTAGGTGCGCAGTTTCCAAACGCATCCCTGGCATGCCCCTTTTCTGTGTGGCCAAAAGCCGCCGGCTTAAAATGCACTTAGCCACAGAGGGCAGAATCAGGCAGTCTAACCCTTGTTCTGTGCATGTAAAAAATGTTCCATTGTTGTACTGCAGAGCTCTTTGAGCCCGTGTCACCATATCAGAACTGCAAGACACCTGCGGAACAGGAGATGCGATCCTCCACCGTGAACAGACTTGCAGAGCTCTGGCACCAAGACTGTCCGTGTGTATACAGCCTGCATGAAAGAGAAAAACAAGCTTCTGTTAATATTTGTTGGGGAACAACTGCTACAGGCCTTAATAAATAAAAGCATCCATCAAAAGATGAAATACATCTGCTCATCCTTTGCCCTCCTTCCACATCAATCAAAGTCCTGAAGCATCCTGGGGATTAACGGCACAACACATTTAACTGTCAAAATGCATTTCCATTACTGCCTGCTCATTGATCAAAAGTCAGTTATCTGTGTCTCTCCTCACATTAACGCATCCGTCTATAAAGGAATTCATTTTCTTAATTTTAATTGCTCTGTGTATCACTTGAGCTCTTGGTGCAGTGGGTGTTTCCTTAGTAATGAATGTGACATTTCACAGTGCTACCACAATGAGCTAAAATCTACCCTTAGAGCGGGCACCCCTGGTAGAGGCTGCATTTGTGTTTCCGAAATGCTTTGACTGTTGGCCTCCTCCATCCAAACAGGATCCTGTTTTGAAATAAATTACGATCTACGTTTGCGGAGCCAGAGGAGAGGGAATTCTTTCTCCTCAGTCCTCTCCTGGCCTCTGGTGACTCTGCCAAGAGAGAGCAATCAGCTCATTTTTGCTCAGCCGGCTCTGGTGATTTAGCTTTTCTTCAATATTATTGCAAAGAGAACCATGGTTTATACGGCTGAGATTGTAAGACAATTGAAGAAATCTACGGAAGCAGCTGCACAAGCCCCAGAAAGTGGAAAAAGTGAATCATTTAATCAGCCTTCCTGGGGGGGGGGGGGGGGGGGTTTGTATCATAGGGCTTTGCTTTTTCATTCTTCAGAGGCTTAGAACAAAATCTTTACACTGTAATTTCACCTTGAGCTTTTACAAACAATGAATCATCTTGGACCCTGTGAAACCTGCCTGGGTTGCTGTGACCTTGATCCAGTTCTGATCATGGCCTGGACTAGAAGGATCAGCGAGTTTTATCCCTGAAAGAAAGCTGGAGGGGAGGCAGCATCCTGCAGGACCTCAGTCTGATCTGGAGACCTTCCCTCAAGACTCCCCAGGACTGAGACCTTTCCCCCTCTCCCACCCCCCCAGCTTTGAGACTCCTCTGAAATTCCTGCAAAACTTTGCTGAGAATATGTCACAAGGCAACTGCATCACATCTTGTCTATAATAGAGGAGCATCCAGCACCGATGCCCTCACGGCAATTGGAAGGTAGAATCTGAAGCTGTGAAAGAGAGAGGCTGTCTGGTACAAAATTATGATCCACGTATCAGTTTTTGGATAGGAAGGGATTATAAAGCTGAGCAGGAGATATGGATGTGCAGATTGGATGGGCCATGCAGCCTTCATCTGCAGTTTATTGGCTTCTTGCTATAGTCAGGAAGTGGACTCTGTATTGTATCTTATCACAGCATGAAATATAGGCCTAGAAGAAAGGTTATTCAGAGCCAAGCTGAACTAGTTCACCCATTCTGAATTAATTTAAGAGTAGTTTGCTGGCTCATCCATCCTTAGCCAACTGTTTTAAACAGTGTGACCCTGTTAAATTGCTTTGCTAAAAGTGAATCATAATGTCTAATTTGGGGACACCAACCCGTGAGATTTCCTCGCCTTGCCTTTTCTCTCTGGAGATTGAGCACATCACCCCAGCAATGCCGGCTGTCCAGACCAGGTCAGCGGTTTTTATACGTTTTCTGGAGGAGACTGCAGAGAAAGATCCTGCACTGATTCTGAAATTGAGATCTGGCCCTTAAGCTCCCAATAATTATTTTTTTCTGTTATATTGCACATAATACCCCAATAAACAATAACACAATAAGCCCTGAACCCCTGGCCCTGTCCACCGCGCGGGTTGCCCTTTGTGTATGTGTGTGTGTGTGTGTGTGTGTGTGTGTGTGTGCGCGAGGGGACTGTGTCAGAATGAATCCAGCCGGCTTGCTTGCTGGTATGTTGTTTCACCCTTGATGCTTCTGGGAGAAAGAGACAAACTCTGGCATGACTAAAGCTGCCTAATCTGTATCTGCATCATCACAGGAATAAAGTACTTAGCGAGTTCTGAGCCCAACGTATACGTGGATCCCATGTGTATTTTAGTCTGTTTTGCTTTACAACATAATCCTCTCAAGAAATAAGATTTCTAAATCAATAAAATGCAATTGCATTTATGGATTCATTGTCCCCCATCCTGTGCGATGTATAAGTGTGTGTAATGTGACCAAAGACAGTCAAGTGCAGGTTTATTTTTGTAGAATATGTGACTTGCAATCTCTTAGCTCCATCTTAGAGAGGAATAGTCACGGTGGGGCGTTTGTTCGCCTATCTCTGTTATTAAGGATTTACTTGTATCCCATGTATGACTGATCCTACATTTACTTTTCTTTGCAGTTTAGTGTGGCGAGTTAAATTCCGTGTCACGGGGGAGAATTCACTCCACTCCTGGTTTTCTGACCACCTTCCTTCTGGTGACTCTTTAGGCTGCTCTAATAGCTTTAGGAAACTAATGTCATGATCTCATGATAATAATGAGGTTAACTCGTTCAGTACTGGGCTCCTAATCTAGACAGGCCGTATCAGGTAGTGAGGTTAGCTGAAGCATTCTTGCTAATAAAATACGTTTATTTATGTTATAAAATTAGCATAGCATAGAAATAAATGTGTGCTAAGAAAGGGAATGGAAACGTCATGCGGGCCATCGAGATCCAGAAGATTCAGACAGGAGATGGAGAACTCTAGCGGCTGGGGCAGCAGCAGCATGGCGTGGCTGCACTGAGGATGGAACTCAGCTTTTATGGCCGCTGTTTGGCTGCAGTGAGGGTGGAGTCTGTTTCTCTGATGGTCAATCCTTGACTGCAATAAGAGTGGAGCTTGGTTTCCCTGCCAGTCACTCCTTGATTGCCGGAAGGGCAGAACTTAATTTCCCTGTTGGTAGCTCCTTGGATGCACAGAGTGGAGCTCAGTTTCCCTGCTGCTCTGCCCTTGGCTTTTTAAGACTGCATGGATGACAGCCTCTGTTACGAGATGTAAATTCAGTCCTGCAGTCCAGATCAGCCTAGCTGCCTGAGCAGGATGCGGAGGCCAGGGTGAATCAACAGTAGCGGGCCCTGGAACACTGAGATTAGAATATTGAGGATGGAGCTACCATGGCAGAGTAGGACCCCCAAAAGTTCAGGATCCGGGGGGGAATGGGGGTCCCCACTCCAAGGACAGCCTTCGATTCCAGTACAGATCCCTGGGGCCTGTCACTTATTTCCTTTTCTTCATTAGGAAAATTGACTATTTTAGTCCTCCTCTTTGTTTATTATCTGTTAACCAGCTTCTAGTGCACAATAGGACATCATTTCATATCCCAAGACATTTTAATTTTCGGAGGGCCTCTCATGAGGGACTTTATCAAATGCCTTCTGAAAATCCAAATACAGATATCCACATGTTTATTTGTACCTTCAAAACATTGTAATTACTGGGGAGGCATGATTTCCTTATGCTAAATCCATCCTGGCTCCCCCATTAAGCCATGTTTATGCATGTGCCCAGTAAGTCTGTTCTTTACAATAGCTTCTACCATTTTGCCTGACACCACTGTCAGACCCACTGGTTGGTAGTTTTCCTGAATCACACCTTGAAACCTTCATTAGAATTGGTGTCATGCTGGCAACCTGCCAATCCTCAGGTACAGTGGCAGATTTTAATTACAGACTACCAGTAGCAGGTCCGAAATTGCAGATTTGAGACCCTTCAGAGCTCTGGGGTGAATACCCCCAGGACTACAGTTAAGGCTGTGACTGAAGTGGATCAGGCAGTGACAACAGTGGTTTCAGGAGTGACTGCAACTGTCCAGGCTAGGCTTCTGGTAGCAATGGAGCAAATGAGTAATTTTCAGTGTAGTAAAACCAATCTGGAATGCATGATAGCGTGGGTCTATGCCAGTCCATGGGCATATTCAGGGGTTTTTTCATCAAAGGGGGAGGATTATTCTATAAGAACCACCAGTATGTTACCCCCCTGGGGTCATTTTCCCAGCCTCAGGGAGCATGGGGGTCAATTGGGGGATCACGTTTCTGGGGCTTTGAGCTGGGAGCTGGATAACCTGCAGGGCCAGTACCAGGCTGAGGACACTCTACACAAACAAACCACTCTCCAGACACAAGTTGCATTCCAAAAAATAAATAGTTTACTGCAGAATCTTTAGAGTAAAACATAATAACAGATTCCAGTAGATGCAGAAAAATAAATATCACAGGTCCAGAAAATGCTACTTCTCACTTCAAACTTCTCTCCCTTTGGTAACAGTTATTTCTTCTATTATTCCAGTGTCTCTTTCTGCTTTGTTTCTTTTCTTTACACAGACTCTTCCCAAGCCTAGCCTGGCCCTTTCTTCCTTTCCATCATTAAGTAAAAGAGTTACTCACTCAGTCCTGTTCAGCTCGTGGAGAGATTCCCTCTGGGGCAGCAGATAGGAACCCACCCAGCCCTGCAACAAGTCACTCTACCACAGCTGGTCCTCCTGGTCCAGACAGGTGCCCGCAGCAGTTAAGCACAGGTTTTATTAAATCTTCCAAGCATATTGCAACTCTTTAATTTCTTCCCTTCAGGCCTCCTGAGATTTTTGGAGAAAATCTCTGCTTCACTCCTGCCCTTCTGCAACCCTGGAAGAGGATCACAGCTCCAACCTGTCTCTGTCCTCCCAAATCTGGAGCAGCCCCAGGCTCAGTAGAACCAGGGCTTTTAGCACTTTCCCTGTTAACCGAGCCCAGAAGAGATCTGCCCCTACTGTCCGTCAAGAAGGGCATGTAACGCCCTCTGACCAAGAGATGACCTAGCAGCCCTGGAACATTTTCAATCTAGCTCCAGGATAACCATTTGCTCTCTGCACATCCTGTGCACCACAAGCAGATGCTTCACACTTTGTTTTAAATTTTGCAGATTTCCCATTATGAGGAAAACCTCCACTTTATCATAAGCCTGTTAACAATATCCATTCCTATACACTCTGTGGCACAGGGGGTGCCACCCTGCATTATTATTATTATTATTATTATTTTGTTTTTAGGGTTTTTTTTTATTGTTTTCCATTTTGTTTGTGGGGTCCCCTCTCCCCTGCCAAAAGAAACCAGCATTGGTGCTCCAAAATAAAAAACAAAAGTCCCCTATGCCTTAGGCCTCCCCCTCCCCAGAGTCCTTTTATCCCATCTGTGGGTCTGTAGAAGTGATCCCAAGGCTCCTGCCTCACCTGGTCCCTTCCTAAAAATGGCATCAAGTGGCCATTTAGTTGTATAAAGGTGCCATTTTTAAGAAGGGGCCAGGCTGCCCCTTTTGGATTTCTGCAGACCCACAGATGCAGTAAGAGAACTCGGGAGGGGGGGGGGAGGGAGTATGAGGGGAGGGCTCAGAAGCAATAATGGGGGAGACCGGAGCTGGTAGCTTGTTAAAAGCAAAAACATATATTTCATTTGTTTTCTTTTTCGTTTTGTTTGCAAAACAAAATCAGATGAAACAGGAAACGTCATTAAAACTTCAGGTTTGGTTTCAAATGAAAGTGCTTCCCTAGCTGTTCTTTATTTTGAGGTATAACTTGTAGCAGATTCAATAGAAGAAAACATTCCAGTTCCATCCATTCACACCTAATTGCAGTAATAGCTCTGTAAACCCCCCTGTTTTTCTGCTTTAGAAGAAATATGTATTATAGAACAGCAGGCACTAACTGACTGGAAAAGTCAATGCCCTCTCCTATCCTCCAGCAGTGGGGCATCCTCCTGCCATGACTAGAGAATACAAAGAGGATTTTCCCATCCATCATATAAGAGTATGGCAAGAGGATCTCCTGGAATCTACTTCCTCTCACACAGGAAGCTTACTCACTGGTCCTGTGTGAGTTAGGTTGGTATTTAGCGCCATCCATAGACAGGGTTGAGCACCTCCAGCTCCTTCAGACTTGCTTCTCTCACTTCAGCTTTCAGAGCCAAACATGCTAGACTCTGAGACTCTGTTTCCTCCTCCCTTATCCCACCACCCTTATGGGCGTAATTCACATTCAGTTAATTCAATGGGGTGACCAGATTGTCCCAATACCACCCCTGCTTTAGGGACCAAGATTTTGCCATCCCTAATTTAGAGAATGGCTTTGATGTTAATAAGACAAAGGGGCACTGCAATACTGTTTATAGTGTCACAATCAATTTCTCTCCTTCTTTATGGTATTTATCTAATGCCCTAACAATGGCACCTTACAAACATCAAGTCCAGAATAATTGTTTCTGACTTGCCAAGAAGAAACCTCAAAGGCTCCTGCACAATATCATCTTATGTTAATCCAATAAAAGATATCAGTCTGCAGAGTCCACTTCTGATTTATTGAATAAATATTGAAGAAAAAAAACAAAAACATGGGAAAATTGGATATGTTTATCACTGCAAATGCATTTTCATTGTGCTTATGCTAATTCACAGTGGTAATGTTTAATACACTTAATGAGTGCTGCAATTAGATTCCCATCAAAACTATCACTTGTTCCAAGCCATAAAACACTGCAGAGACCCTGGTGGGGCATCATTTCTCAGTTTATAAAATCCAGCCCTCTGGTCACATACCCCCCTATCCATTTCATTTTTCAGGTGAAATTAGTGGAGCATTTAAACTCTCTCCCAGTCCTACTGTAAGAGTGTGCTTTGTGGCCGCTGCACTATTTCTCTTCAGTAGGTTTGAACACAACCTTAATGTCTTTGTTACTGTCTTCTTTCTTCAGATAGCTTCCACCTGGAAACCCTCACACCTCCTGCAAAAGAGAGATAAAAACAGAACTTGGTGTTCCACATAGGGGTCACATGTTGTGGAAATAGCCTTTCTTGATGGATTTCTCCCTTCCCTGTTTGTGGCTAAGCACACGGATGACATGGAGGTCCATATTCAAAAGCATTTAGCAGGCTAACTCAGAAGTTATATATCAATCAAAAGAGAACAACATTGTTCAATCGCTGTACTGAAAAATGTTCTTTAAATTCCATTTAATCAGCTTATTTTTTTTCTCATCTTCTAGTGTTTAAAATCCGAATGAAATTATATGTCATCCATTAAAGCTATTTTTGTGAAGTATTACCTTCGATTTTTTTCACGACTTTAATAACAGATTCACTTCTAACAGAAGGGTTAAGGTACTCACTATTTTATAACAGCCAACAACTGATTGATACACAACGTCGTGAAAGGAATCAAAGGTAAAAGCTTTAATGGATGTCATGCAATATCATTCGGATTTTAAACACTAGAAGATAAGAAAAAAAATGTTTTGTAAAACATATTTCACACAAGGAGGAGGTTGGAAGTTAATGATTATATATGCATTTGAGGTGCATGGATGCCTACACAAGTACATGAAACTTTCAACCAATTCTTACAAAACTTTCACTAGTAAAATTATATGCACAAAAATAAAGATCGTGTCACTCTATGAGAAGAGAGCAAAAAAATGTACTACATACCACAGACGTGTAGGCTTTAAAGTTTTTTTTACTTCCTAAAAGCCAAATATTATACAATACAAATAATAAGCTGATTAATTGGAATTTAAAGAACATTTCTCAGTACAGCGATTGAACAATATTGTTCTCTTTTGATTGATATATAAATTATATATCGCTGTTAGGTAGTATTGATATTAATCGGTTTAACTCAGAAGTTAGCCAGCTAAATGAATATTTGGGCATTTATGTGGCTAAATTCTAGCCAGTTAATAAGATAACCGGCTAGAATTTAACCGGCTAAGTTAGGGTGTTCTGGGGCATAACTGGGAGAGTTGGGTTAGCTGACTGTTAGTCGGTTGTTAGCCTGCTAACTCTGATATTCAGAATTAGGCGGATGACTTAGCCGGCTAAGTCTGGTTGGGCCAAAGAGCTGTCCTAAAGTTTCACTACTGAATATACCTCCAAAGTTGGCTGAATACGTTTATCAGGCTAACTTTGTAGCCGACTGTGTCTGAATATGGAGCTCATGGTGTTTAGCTAGGAGAGAATCGCAGGCTGTGCTTCTAGTCAGTGAAAAAAAATCATCAAAACACGTGATAACAATTATTCATCCTTACCCGGAGGGTTAGAAATAAGCTCTTTTTTTTTTTTTTTGCATCCTTAACAGTAATTTCTAATCTTCCTCCACCCTTCTTGTCCAGAAAGAGTAGTGTTGCTCACCTCTGTTTAAAGCAATAAAATAGGAACAGAATAAAAAATGAAGAAAGTCTGTTTCTTTGCTTCAAGCTTTCTAATTTCACTTTCAGAGACTAGTCCATCCCTGAGACTGCCTCAGAGTAGCTTTGCAGACCAAAAGAGCTGCTGTTTGTTGACATTTGATGCTGAGATTGCTGCGTGACCAAATAACAAAAGATTCGTGTTGACTGTGCTGAACAAGGCTGATTGTGGGTTCTTGTCATGTCGATTTGGAGTCAAGTTTTAGAGGGCATTTTTCATGCAGCTGCCATGGGGATTTCAGAAACACTGGATTAATTACTGCTTGAAGACTGGACAAGGCTACTCACACACCTCCTGCCCTTCTCTGGTGTATCTAACAGAAGACAGCAAAACATAATCCTATAAAAACACACATTTGTACATAGAGCCCAAAACACATTGTCAGGCTCAGGAATGCATTTATCAAATACTACTCGGGCCCTCCCTATAAGACTCTCGTGTCGAATCAATGTATTATGCTGATATTCTATGTGTAATGAGGGCCAGTTTCAGAAGCTACCAGGAAATGGTTTGTAGCCAACTTTACAAAGAGTTTGTTTTCTAGAGTGGCCAGAAATCCCATATGATTACTTACTGGCACTGCAGTAACCCGGTAGCCTGAACACAGAGGTGTACAGAGAGTCTCCAGTGCCCAGGGGGTACCAATGCATCCCATGCTCCCACCTACTATCTTGCTTGTAATAATCCTTACGTTCACAGTGGCATCTCTAGACAGACGTATTTGGTGGGGGGGGGGGGGGGGTAGCAACAGGGGGCAAACCAAAGTGGCATTTCCACACATCACGCCCACCTCCACAGCATGGCCCCCTGCCTTTAAATTTATTTTTAACAAAAGACACAATAAGAAAAAGTCTCAAGAGTCTTCTACGCAATTTTACAAAATCTGGCCAGTTTCAGCCTTCTGGTAAAACTACTATTAAAATTATTTGATAGCCTCATTCAACCAATTCTATATAGATAAGAAAGTGAAGTCTGGAATCTATTCAGGAAGGGACACAATCTCAATGTAAATCCTGTACCTCCAGCTCTGTAAAACACTATGCATCCACAGAAATTCCTCCAATAAAGGAGTTTAGATGTTTGCCCTTACAATTGTCCATAAAAAAAAAAAAAGATACTTTGAAATTCTGGTGTCTCCTCAGTAACAGCACACAAACACCTTCCACTGCCAGACACATTATGAAGTATCACAAAACCCAGCAAAAAAAAACAAAAAAAACAAAACACTCAAATAATATATAGCAACCCTATCATAACATAACAGCAGTAACACTAAGCTCTCAAACAACAACCCACAGAAATTTTTCCAATAAAGGAGTTTGGATGTTTCCTCTTACAATTCTCCATAAAAAAAATATTTTGAAATTCTAAGGACTCAAACAATAACAACCCTATCTATAAAAAGAAACACTGTAAATATTACATTACATCCTAGAATACCAGTACACCACCAGCTGGGCTAATGAAACAAACCCGATATCATAGATCCCTACACAGACAATACACACTAGCAGAATCTCTTCTTATGGTCATATGCGCAGAACAGAGACAGACCCTCACTAAATAAAAATAGCCACAATTAAAAACAGTCACAATTAAACCCATCATAAAAAAAAAAGAACCTCAATCCCGACGAACTTAACAACTACCGCCCAATCTCAAACTTACCTCTCCTCGCCAAGCTAACGGAAAAGGCAGACCTTAAACAACTCAATGATCATCTTGAAATGAACAACATCCTACACCCCACCCAACACGGATTTAGAAAAAATCATAGCACAGAAACCTTACTCCTAAATCTATCAAACACAATCATAAGGGGTTTCGATAGTGGTCAACGATACATCCTCATCCTACAAGACCTCTCTGCTGCTTTTGACACAGTCGAACATAAAAGTCTAATCTCCAGACTAGCTGAAATCAGTCTATCAGGTAAAACACTAGACTGGTTTACTTCCTTCCTCCAAAACAGATCATTCAAGGTAAACATCAACAACCACACCTCAGAAACCATCTCAGTAGAAACTGGAGTCCCACAAGGTTCTGCTCTTTCAGCCACACTGTTCAATATATACCTCCTGCCATTATGTCAGCTACTCTCGAGTCTCGGCATCACATACTTCATGTACGCCGACGATATCCAACTAATCATACCTGTAACAAACACCCTTGAGAACGCATTGAAACTCTCGGCCACCTACCTCAACAACATAAAAACCATGCTAAATCAAATGAAACTCTGCCTTAATACAGACAAAACTGAATGTATACTACTTGAAAGAAAAAACTCCGGAGATCACCAGAATCATGCAATCCAAATTGACAACACTTTCATCAAGCTAAAAGAAAATGTGAAAGATCTAGGAATGTGGATTGACCCAGAACTGAATTTCAAAAAGCACATTGCAATGAAAATCAAAGAAGGTTTCCACAAATTACTAATTCTCAAACACCTAAAACCACTCCTGAACCAACCCGAATTCAGAACCATTCTCCAATCCCTGATATTTGCAAGCTTCGATTATTGCAAATCACTCCTGATAGGCCTACCTAAATCAACTACTCGACCACTCCAAATTCTACAGAAGGCCACCGCCAGAATCCTCATCGGCCGCAAAAAAATGGACCACATCACCCCTGTTTTAAAAGGACTACATTGGCTGCCCGTAGAAAAAAGAATCAAATACAAAATACAAACCATCTTTCACAATGCAATACATAAAAGAGAACGCGCCTGCCTAAACACCATTATACAAAAACACAATACTCAACGCAACACTAGATCAACAAACAAAGCACAGCTAGACATCCCATCAGTCACCACCGCCAAACTCACTACCGTAAGAAAAAGAGCAATATAAATAGCTGGACCTCGCCTCTGGAACACCCTACCGGAAAACCTAAGACTAGAGAACAACACAAAAATATTTAGAAAACTACTCAAAACCTGCCTATTCAAACAAGCCTATAAAGAAGGGATAGGATAAACTATTACTCTATCCTACCCAAAAAAAAATAATCAACGCTAAGCACTTTATTACTTTCCAACTCTTCCCAAACTTTATACCTAGCATCATAACCAGTTGAGCCTATTACTACCATTTGCTGTTACTCACTTGTAAAATATACTCAATACGAGACATCACTGCGCCGTGAAACCATTAAAACTAGATGACATAATTACCATGACATACCCCTTCGGTATTAATGTACATAGTATGACTGTTCATATATTCTCCCGTTATAGCCCCTCCCACAGTTACTAATGTAATCCGTTTATCTGTTCTTGTAAACCTCTGTTTTTAGTTGTATTTCGGAGTGTAGGCCTGCACCACCTCCCACAGTTATTAATGTAAACCGTTGATCTTTCATGTAAACTGTTGTTATACCTGTAAACAGGAGTGAAGGCCATTGCTAAATTCGGTATATAAAAACATACAAATAAATAAAATACAGAATAAAGGATCACAAATTAGAACCAGAAACATGCAGACAAAAACTGAAATGGAAATCCCAAGAAGCCAGACTCTGTCTGCGCCATAACAATGGTAAAATAGAAACATCATCATAAAACATCAACATCCTGCCACATATGCCAAGCTGTATGCCAGAGTCAGCATTTGTCTCCAAGGGTGGGGATCCTTCTGACCTTTGGAGTTCCCTTGGCCGGTCCGTGACTCTTGCTTATGAGCTTAAGTGGCTGCTGTTGCGTTGGTCGGTCGCAGATGGCTGCGACCGCTATGCCTCACCTCTCTTTTACCCTTTTACTTCTCCCTCGGAAGAATGGCTGCCTCCGCTGCTGTTTGCTGAAACCCTCGGCATCTCCGAGCCAGCATGGGCATCCCCGAGCCAGCATGGGCATCCCCGTCTGCCATGCTTCTTCCTGAGGCCTCCTAGGGCACGCGCGCGCACGCTGCCTACGTTTTTGAATACGTCATGGCTGGAATCTCGGGGGCGGCCCCACCGAATGACATCAGTACCTCCGGGTATTTAAACCTCCGCTCCGCTCCAATTCAACAAGTTAGCAAGGACTTCGGTTTTGCTACTCTGACCGCTTCTAAGCTGCTCGCTTGGAATCCACACTACCCTCCAGGGTATCTCGCTCCTACGGAAGCTTTGGGTACCCGCTCCTTAGGGGCCTCTCGCTTCAACTCGCCCTCCGGGGTTAATCTACCTAACCTTAAGGACACCTGCTCATCGGGGGGCCTGTCTGCTTTCTTTCAGGAACCCTCAATGATCCTAGGTACTCGCTCCTCGAGGGCCTACTCTACTCAGGGTATCCTGCATCTCGGACCTCGGGTCCCTCTCTTCATTCAACTACCAAAGGAAGTTATCAGCACTGCTACTCTGTGAGTATTACTACGCTCCAGCTCTCTCCATGCCACCCTTCAGGTGCTTGGCTTATCCCATGCTGCGGAACACTGCCACACCTTTGCTACATCTGGGTTAGACCATCAACTACAGAGACTGTCTGAGCTTACTGTGTTATTGCTGGACTACAGAACTGTCCATTCCTTGGGCAAGATTCAACTCTTCAACAGCAGTATAATAAAGCTTTCTTTCCTCAGTGTCTGCTTACTAGAGTCTAGCCAATTATTGTGGTTCCCCACGGGGCCCTGCTCCATGGGAGGAGTCATTGCCACTTTGACCAAAAAGTCCACAATATTCTACAAATCCAACAGATTGCAAACTCCATGGTCTTGGCTCAGCTTGCAGCCTTGCAGGCCATCCCTGGCCTAGCCCAGCGGATCACTGAGCAACAAAAGTTTCTGGAAAGCCTGTCTGCTGCCTTCAATCAGTTACATTCACAACTGAATACTTCAGCAACTCCAGTGAAAGAATTGCTGTCTCCGGTGGTAACTGTCAAGACCATCGTACCATTATCCACGCCTACCCGCTTCACAGGTGAAGAAGAACATGTAGAGGGTTTGTTAACCAATGCAATATGCATTTTTCCTTGCAACCTACCCTCTTTCCCACAGAAGCTTCCAAGACCACCTATATCCTATCTCTACTTGAAGGAAGAGCCTTGGCTTGGGCTTCACTGTTATGGGAACGGGAAGATCCTATCCTGAATGACCTATCAGGATTTCTGAAACTTTTCAAGTCTGTCTTCGATGACCCGGCTCGCCACATCGTCACTGGATCCGCTCTGCTCAATCTCCAGCAAGGTAATAAGCCACTAGCAGAGTATGCGATCGAATTCAAGACTTTAGCATCTGAACTACACTGGGACACTGGATGTTTACGTGCTATCTTCATGGAAGGTCTCAGCTCTCGCTTAAAGGATGAACTGGTGGCTCGCGATCTGCCTGATACCCTTGAATCTCTCATGGAACTGGCTGGGAGAATAGACCGCCGATTCAAAACAGGACTCAAGAGGCTAAGAGTCCTCGGAAGCCCGTCCCGGGAGCTAACTGTCCTAAAACTGTGCCAATTGCCTCAAGCCTACCGTCTGCACCCTTAGAAGAAGACGAGCCTATGCAATTAGGAAGAAGTCATTTAACTTCTAAATAAAGATGATTCCGCAAACGCATGGTGTTATGCATGTACTGTGGCCAATCAGGCCTCGCTGTCCAAACCTGCCCCATCTGTCCAGGAAACTGACTGGCCTAGGATCTGCAGGAGGACTCCTCCTAGGCCTCACCACTCCAACTCCTCCATTGTTTCTACCAGTCTCACTCATCTGCGGAAGCCTGGAGTTTCAGACCCTTGCCCTCATAGACTCCGGTGCCGGAGGAAATTTCATCTTAAAACACTTAGTAGAACACCTACAGATTCCTACCACACCAATAGCTAAGCCATTGCTATTATCTTCAATCCATGGAGAACCATTGCCTGGAGAGGTTTTGTTGATTACCCAGGCCATCAGCCTGCGCATCAGAGCTTTACACTCTGAAACCATCTCCTACCTTGTATTGGAAAAGGCCATGCATCCGGTGGTACTTGGACTGCCCTGGCTACAAGATCATATGCCACCGTTTAACTGGGCAACTCTGGAATTATCCCGGTGGGGACCTGGCTGTCATGGCCAGTGTCTCGTGAAAGTCTTGCCACTAATATGCATGCCCACTACACCATCTTTACCAGATTTACCTCCACAATACGCCTCCTTCCAGGATGTCTTCTCTAAACAAGCAGCATATATACTTCCACCTCACAGAATTTTCGACTGTGCTATAAAACTGAAACCCGATACGGAGCCTTCTAAAGGGAGAGTTTACCCTCTTTCTGCAGCTGAGACTAAGGCCATGTCCGCCTACATACAAGAGAACCTTCAAAAAGGTTTTATCAGAACCTCCAAATCCCCAGCTGGTGCAGGATTTTTTTTTTGTGGAAAAAAAAGATGGCACCTTACATCCCTGCATCAACTATAGGGGTCTGAATGAAATTACCATCAAGAACTAGTATCCCCTGCCCTTAATTTCCGAACTATTTGACAGACTCCAGGGAGCCAAGATATTTTCTAAACTGGATCTCAAAGGAGCTTACAACTTGGTGCGCATTCGTGAAGGTGACGAATAGAAGACAGCCTTTAACACCCGCGATGGACACTTCGAATATCTCGTCATGCCCTTCGGACTAAGTAACGCACCTGCAGTCTTTCAAAATATGATGAACGACATTTTACGGGACTTACTATATCAATGTGTAGTAGTATATCTTGATGACATCCTGATCTTCTCCCATGATCTACAAACACATCAAGAGGATGTCAAAAAGGTTTTAAGACGCCTACGGGAGTACCACTTATACGGAAAACTCGAGAAGTGTGAGTTCCACAAGAAATCTGTACCCTTCCTGGGATACTTTGTTTCAAAAAACGGGTTTCAGATGGACCCCAAGAAATTAGAAAGCATTCGAGATTGGCCCCAACCTACAGGCCTGAAGGCACTGTGCCATTTCTTGGGCTTCACGAACTACTACCGTTCCTTTATCAAGAACTATTCATCATTGACTGTCCCTCTCACTAAAATGACCAGAAAAGGAGCCAACCTTGCCAACTGGTCTCCTAAAGCTATATCAGCCTTCCTGTCTCTCAAAGAGGCTTTTCAAAAAAATCCATGCCTCCGCCATCCAGATCTGCAGCACACATTCATCGTCGAGGTCAATGCATCGGATGTTGGCATGGGAGCGGTTTTGAGCCAGTACAGCAAATCCAATGTGCTCCATCCATGCTCCTTCTTCTCAAGGCGGTTCTCGCCCACCAAAAGAAATTATGGAATCGTAGACAAAGAGTTACTCGCAATTAAGCTGGCCTTTGAGGAGTGGCGTCCTTGACTGGAGGGCACACAACATCAGATAGTAGTGTATACCGATTACAAGAACTTGGAGTACCTCAGACATGCACAACGACTCAACCACAGCCAAGCAAGATGGTCACTTTTCTTTAACAGATTCAATTTCCTTTTGAAATACCGTCTGGGAGAGAAGAACATCCGGGCAGATGCCCTGTCACGATCCTTCTCACCTCAGGATGTGCCTGACGACCCCCGTCACATTATTGATCCCGGGAAGGTGGTTCTTGCAGCCACTCATATTGTACCCGCTGCAAAGACGGTTGTGGCCAGAAATCAAAGGAAGAAACTGTTGAAGTGGGTGCACAATTCCCGCCTGGCTGGCCATCCTGGTCAGAGTTGTACCTTGGCCATGTTACAGCGGTATTACTGGTGACCAACCATGAAAAAGGATGTACAAGCTTATGTGGGTTCCTGCGCTGTTTGCGCCAAGCAAAAGCCGCCAGCTGGACGTCCGTGGGGTTTGCTTCAACCTCTGCCAGCGCCAGATGAACCCTGGACCCATATAGCAACTGATTTTGTGGTAGACTTACCACTCTCCAATGGGAACAATACCATTTGGGTCACCGTTGATCGCTTCTCCAAGATGGCACATTTTGTAGCATTACCAGGATTACCTTCAGCCGTGGAGTTAGCGAGAATCTTCATCAAACATATCATCTGTCTTCATGGAATTCTTAAGCATGTTCTGTCCGACAGAGGATTACAATTCACTGCTAAGTTCTGGAGAGCCCTATCTCAAAAGTTTGACATCTCCTTGGACTTGACCTCCGCTTACCACCCTCAGTATAATGGACAGACTGAAAGAATGAACAGAACACTTAAACAGTTTCTGCGGTCCTACATTAATTCAAGACAGAGTGATTGGGCAGAACTGCTGCCTTGGGCAGAATTTGCTATCAATTTGCATCCTGTTACATCTACAGGGTCTTCTCCCTTCCAACTCGTCTATGGATAACAACCGCTTCCTCCTCTGCCAATTCCCTTATCAGTGTCTTCTCCTGCCACACAGGCCACTGCAGCAGCAGAGTTATCTCAGCTTTGGAAGCAAATGAAGGATCTACTCCTTAAAGCTGGACAGAAAGCAAAAAAGATCTAAGATGCTCATCAACGAGAGGTGCCTCAGTTTCAGCCTGGTGACAAGTTCTGGCTGAGTACCAAGTTCCTCCATCTTAAACTACCATCAGCACATTTTGCACCTCACTATGTAGGACCCTTTGCTATCCTTCGGCGCGCATGACGTCAGTACCTCCGGGTATTTAACCCTCCGCTCTGCTCCAATTCAATGAGTTAGCAAGGACTTCAGTTTTGCTACTCTGACCACTTCTAAGCTGCTCGCTTGGATTCCACACTACCCTCCAGGGTATCTCGCTCCTACAGAAGCCCTGGGTACCCGCTCCTCAGGGGCCTCTCGCTTCCACTCGCCCTTCGGGGTTAATCTGCCTAACCTTAAGGACACCCGCTCCTCGGGGGTCCTGTCTGCTTTCTTTCAGGAACCCTCAATGCTCCTAGGTATTCGCTCCTTGAGGGCCTATTCTACTCAGGGTATCCTGCATCTCGGAACTCAGGTCCCTCTCTTCATTCAACTACCAAAGGAAGTTATCAGCACTGCTACTCTGTGAGTATTACTATGCTACAGCTCTCGCCATTCTACCCTTCAGGTGCTCGGCTTATCCCATGCTGCGGAACACTGCCGCACCTTTGCTACATCTGGGTGAGACCATCAACTACAGAGACTGTCTGAGCTTACTATGTTATCGCTGGACTACAGTACTGTCTGTTCCTTGGGCAAGATTCAACTCTTCAACAGCAGTATAATAAAGCTTTCTTTCCTCAGTGTCTGCTTACTAGAGTCTAGCCAATCATTGTGGTTCCCCACGGGGCCCCTCCCCGTGGGAGTAGTCATCGCCACTTCGACACAATATACCACAAACCCAGTAGCTGCATTGTCCCTCTGTCTTGGTTTTATCTACAAAGGCCCTTACAAACAGGCTTATCTTGATAAATATTCTTCAGGGAACCCAGGACAGAAAAGATAATGGATCCAGCAATTAGTCCAATAAACCTTTTGGGTCAGTCTAAGTCTTTTCTAATAGGCTGGATCATAATATTGTCCAATTGGCTAAGAATGTTCTGAATGTTCTGGGTAGCATATTTCAGATGATCCATGAACCAAGCTTTAGTTGCAGGCAAATACATGTTGCGGGTCCAGCGACACAAAGAATTTCTGGGTGACAGTCTGGGACTGCATAATAAGGAAGCCAGGGGTGTCTTGCATCACAATGCCAGAGGAGTGACCAAGCTCGACCAGTTGGCAGCTTCCACTCCTGTCATCAGTAGCACTAGGAAGATCACCATCAGGGTTTGGCTCTTCATCTGAAAAACAGTAGAGAATTATTCTTCAGCTTTACTGTTAGTGTCAGTGTTACGAGGGTGACAAAGTCTGAGCTGATTAATGTGGACCCATTTAAGGACATCTTCACCATCAGGATTTGTCTTAATTCAAATAAGATATGCGACTGGTGAGACTTTATGCACAATTACAAAAGAACCTTTCCAGCTAAGCAAAATTTTGCTTTCTTTAGCTTTGTTTTTACTGTAATTATAGTAAAAGACCTTATCTCTAATTTTATACTCTTTAGAGGTAGCTTTTAAATCATAATAGGCTTTTCTACCTGGGATACTAGTCACTAGTGCTAAAGGCAAGTGCTCTTAGAAACAGGAAAGGAGATTAACTGAGAGGGCCATTTGTCAATCTATGTGCAGTGTGAATCCCTCAGAGGAGATTGTTTTTGAAGCATATTTGTTTGAAGTAATTGTATTAGAAGCATAGATATATAGAAAAGCAAAAGCTGAGTAAACCTCAGTCTAGAGGGATTTATGACTGCAGGACCTTCATCTGCTGATGGTAAATTAGATCTGCTGGGAAATCTTAAAAAAAAAAGTTAAACTATTACTGGTTGTGCATATTATGTGTTAGCTGGTAAGGCTAGTGTTTGTTTGCAAGTGTTAAGAATTGTGTGTGTTTAGGGAAAATAGAATTTGGATTAGATTTGGAAGTTAGTGACGGTTAGTATTTGTTTTCAAGTTAAAGAATTATGTATGTTTAGGGAAAATAGACTGGATTTATTTTGTGAGCTAGTAAAGGCTAGTATTTGCAAGTGTAAAGAATTATGTATGTTTAGAGAAACTAAACTTTAGATTTATTTTGTGAGCAATTAAAAGTTAATATTTGTTTGTAAATATTAGAATTGTGAGTTTTCAAAGATTACTTATATGATCTGAAAAAGCTAGTGTACTGGTTTCTGGGCAACTAGTCACCAGTTTGATTCCCACCCTAGGCACTTTCTTTGTTATATCAATTACTGCCTTCCCCTCACTAATTGGCTCTTAATTTTCAAAATAAGATTTAGAATAACATACAATTAACCCTGATTTTAGTGATTGATTAATTTTAGACTTGTTGCTGGTCATTCACAAACTAACATGTCACCTAGTTATAAATTTGATATCATTAGATTTAAAAGATACCAAATAAATAATTTCAAAACCTCAGTCCAATTTAAAAAACTTTGAGAGACATACTGTATCTACTCCTTTATCAGTTTCTAAAACTTTAGCAACTCAACAAATTTGAGATGTAGACAGAAGTCCAGCAGTGAGTTGGGGGTGATTCAGTCTTTTGTGCTGAGTGCCACATATATGATTGAGTGCCACCTGTTGATGAGAGATTGTATGTGTACACCTGGTACAAAGAGCTCCTGGCTTTTAGAGAACATCTGAAGGTCAGAGTGGCAGACCAGGAGAAGCTGAAACAGATAGAGAGGTATATAAAGGAGACCTTCAGGAACATAGAGAGTGATCCCAAATCTAGTTAAGAGCCTTTATGCTGTTTTGGAGGAGTGAGATCACCTGGCAGGAGACCATCACCTTGGTGTGGCAGGAAGTGATCCTGTAGTTAGGACCTCCCCTCTCACACTAAGGATGTGTCTCCAGGGGTCCATGACTAGGAGAGAAGGATTAGAACAGCCATTGAGTTGAGTTAAAAGAGTAGATAGATGGGTGGCTGGTGGGCCTGAGGATCACTTGGTACCTTGCACTTGTCTGCCCAGTGCAAAGGTAGCAGTCCTCACATGCCATTTAGATAAGATTTTAGAGAGTGCTAGGGAGGAATCAGCTCAGCTGTCATGCTACATGTGGGTACCAATGACACAGGAAGGTTCATGAGGGAGTTTATGGAGGCTATATTTAGGTAAAAAACTGAAATCTAGAACCTTCAGGATTACATTCTCAAAAATGCTTCCTGTTCCATGCACAGGACTCCAGAAGCAGGTTGAGTTCTGCAGGCTCAACGTATGGATAAGACAATGGTACTGGAAGAGGGTTGTTACACTGGTACGTAGAACCAAGGCCGGTGACCGCTTACCTTGAGTAGTTGAGACTCTTGGAACCGGAACTCAGGGGGGGGGGGGGTGGCGTTGGGTAGGAAACCCCTGGTGGTCCAGATAGAGCCAGTAGTGATGACAGGAACCGGAAAGAGTAGTCCAGAGGCAGGCAGCAGGTAATGTAATCCAGTAACAGTCTGGGTCAGGGCAGGCAGCAAACAACAGGAACCAAGGCAACTGATCCAGAGGCAGGCAGCAAGCAGAGTAATCTAGTAACAGTCCGGGTCAGGGCAGGCAGTGAGCAACAGGAACCAAGGCAACTTATCCAGAGGCAGGCAGCAAGCAGAGTAATCCAGTAACAGTCTGCAGGCAGCAAGCAGCAGGAAACATAGCAAAGAAACTCCCCAACACACTTGTGGCCGAAGCAAGGCGAAAGAGAAGAGGCTCTCTATATATAGGGCAAATTTCCCGCGCTGCCCCACACTTCCGCCAGCGTCTGACATCATAAGGGGCGTGGCCAAGCCCCGATTCGCATGGAGCCGAGCCGCAAGAGAAGCCCGCGTTAGGGGGAAATGCCGACGCCATCGGGAGAGTTCCTCCAGGTAACAGTACCCCCCCTGCAAGGCCCTCCTCTCTTTTCTCTTGGTCTGGGCTTGAGAGGAAAGCATTGATGGAACTTTTTAAGCAAATGAGGTGCCTGTATATTATGAGCAGGTTCCCAAGTGTTCTCTTCAGGTCCAAAATTCTTCCAAGAAATTAAATATTGGAGTTGTCCCCTATACCTTCTGGAATCCAAGATGTCCTCCACTTCGAATAGGTTATCATTCTGTATTATGTGCGTATTAGGCCTTCTCCTTCTGGAAGGCCAAGACATAATGGCAGGTTTGAGCAAAGACACGTGGAAGACGTTGTGAATCCACAAGGAGGACGGTAAACACAGTCTATAGGTGACTGCATTAATCTGTTTCTCAATAGGAAAAGGACCAATAAATCGAGGAGCAAATTTTAATGATGGCATGCGTAATCGAAGATTGCGCGTGCTCAACCACACGAGATCTCCAGCCTGGAGTCGAGGAGCAGGACATCTCTTCTTATCTGCTTGGGTCTTCATTCTAGCGGCATTCTTTAATAGTAAGGCTCGTGTCTCCCCCCACAACTTGGTCATAGAGGCGATGGCTGTGTTGACGGCCGGACAAATAGAAGAGGTAGCAATAGGCAACGGGAGTCGTGGGTGTCTTCCAAAGACTACAAAAAAGGGAGACTTCCCCGTAGCTTGGTTCAAATGATTATTATGGCATATTTCTGCCCATACCAACAAGGAAGCCCAATTATCTTGTCGTTGATTGACATAAGATCGAAGGAAAGCCTTCAGAGATTGATTCGTCTGTTCCGTAAGTCCATTGGATTGTGGATGATAGGCTGAATAAAACTCAAGTTTGATTCGTAGAAGTTTACATGGTTCTTTCCAAAATCGAGCTGTAAATTGCACCCCTCTCTCTGAAACAATGCTGAGAGGTAAGCCATGAAGACGAAAAATATGTTGAAGAAATAGGTGAGCTAACTCTGATGCAGAAGGTAATCCCGGCAGCGGAATAAAATGAGCCATTCTGGAAAAACGGTCCACTACCACCCAAATGACAGTGTTATTGTCCGAAGTCAGAAGATCAGTGATAAAATTGGTGGCAATGTGAGTCCACAGGAAACTCCCCAACACACTTGTGGCAGAAGCAAGGCGAAAGAGAAGAGGCTCTCTATATGTAGAGCAAATTTCCCGCGCTGCCCCACACTTCCGCCGGCGTCTGACATCATAAGGGGGTGGCCAAGCCCCAATTCGCGCGGAGCCGAGCTGCGAGAGAAGCCCGCGTTAGGGGGAAACGCCAACGCCATCGGGAGAGTTCCTGCAGGTAACAAGGGTTTTATATTTGATAGGAACCTGGGAATATTCTGGGGAAGGGAGAACCTATTCTGACAGGATGAGCTCCACTTTAATCAAAGTCGAACCAGATTTCTGGCACTAACATAAAAAAAGGCGATAGAGCAGCTTTTGAACTAGACCATGGAGATAAACCGACATATGCTCAGAAGTACATGGTTTGGAGGGATTTATCTTCCAATAATACTTACAAATCAAGAAAGTCAGAATATCCCAGTAGCGATATGTGATATGTGATTATGGCTGAAGTAGCCCAGGTGAACTTAGACAAAGAGCACCCAGATGTGAATGACTCTAAACTGTCTGTATAATTTGCTAATAAGCAAGTTGTGAATACAAAGAAAAATGAAAGTACAAATAAAAGCATACTTTAAAATGTATGTTTGCCAATGCTAGAAGTGTGATTGGTGAGTTAGAATGTATGGCATTATACGAGAATACAGACATTATAAGCATTCAGAGATCTGGAGGAAGGAGGATAACCAAACCAATGGAGGACACTGTGATATGCAGGTTGTGACTTAGTGCCCTTATTTTCCCCCTTAAACCTGTGCAGGACCAGGCTAGATGCCTGGTCTACCTTAATTCCCCTTGAGAGAGAGAGAGAGAGAGCTCTATGGGTGTGGCCATGCAGGGAAGGAATAAAAACTGGGGCCCAGGTGGGGATAGTCAGACCAGGCCCAGCTCTCCATGAGGAAGGCAGCTCCTATAGAATAATGCTGTCCAAACACTGAGCTGTAACGAACCTGTGAATACTAGAAAAGCGGTACAAAACTGTGATTAATGAGAGTATACTGTTCTGAAGATAAGATAGTCTACTAATGTTTGGTTGCTGTAATTACCAAATAAAGATAGAAGTGCTTTTAATAGGCCGGAGTCAGATTAAGTTTGTGCCTCCAGGCCTGGGGCATCACTGCCTGGGTCCCACACAGGTATAAATTATATCGACATGATAGAGCAGATTGAATTGGAGGAGGGGTGGTACTATATGTAAATGATGGCATAGATTCAAGCATAGTAAAAATCCTGCAAGAATCAAAATGCACTGTGGAATCCTTATGGATAGAAATTCCATATGAGATGGGCAAGAGTATAGTAGTGGGTGTATACTACTGGCCATCTGGCCCAAATGAAGAAACAGACTATGAAATGCTAGATGAAATTAAAAATGCAAATATATTTGGCAGTACAACAATAATGGGAGATGTCAGTTACCCCAGTATTGACTGGATCAGTGTCTCATTGGAATATGCTCGAAAGGTTAAATTTCTAGATGCCAAAATGATTGCTTCATGGAGCAGCTGATCCTAGAATAAATAGATCGTATGACCTGGTGTAAGGGGTTACTGTGGTAGGCCACTATGTAATAGTAATCATAATGCAATCAAATTTGATGTAATCAATGGAGGGAGGACATTAAGTAGAATGAAGACTATGACAGAATGAGGAAATCACTTAGAAAAAAACTAAAAGGAGTGGTTGCCAGTGTTTGCATTCGGCATTGACATTGTTTAAAAATATCATTTTAGAAATCCAGATAAAATGTATTCCATTCATTAATAAAGATTGAAAGAAGACTAAATGACTGCCAACATGGTTTAATGGTGAGGTAAAGGGTGCAGTTAAAGCTAAAAGTACATCATTCACTTTGGAAAGCAGATCCAAATGATGAAAATAGGTAAGAATATAAGCACTGACAAGTTAAATATAAAACAATAAGAGAGAATTTAAGGAAAAGCTTGCCAATTAGGCAAAAGCTAATAATAAAACCTTTTCAAATACATTGAAAGCAAAAAGCCTGTAAGGGAGTCATTTGGGTTGCTAGATGACTGAGGGGCAAAAGGAGTGCACATAGAGAACAAAGATATAGCAGAAAAACTGAATGAATACTTTGCCTTGGTCTTTATGGAGGAGGATGTTAGGAACATACCCATACCTAGAACATTCTTTAATGGGAATGATTCTCGGCAACTAAAACAATTATCTGAGAGAAAGGAGGATGTAATAGATCAGATTAACAAACTAAAGTGTAACAAATCACTGGGACCAGATGGCATTTACCTCAGAGTTCTAAAAGAACTAAAACATGAAATTGCTAACCTGTTTTAGTAATATGTAACCTATCATTTAAGCACCCACAGTTCTTGAAGGTAGCCAATGTGACACCGATTTTTAAAAGGGGCTCCAGGGGTGATCTGGAAAACTATATACCTTTAAGCCTGTCGGAGCCAGGCAAAATAGTAGAAGCCATTCTTAAAAACAAAATCACAGGCCATAGATAGAACTGGCTCAATGGGGAAGAGTCAACATGGTTTTAGCAAAGGAAAGTCTTGTCTTACTAACCTATTAGGTTTTTTTTATAGTGTATTTGGATTTTCAGAAGGTATTTGACAAGTCTCCCATGAAAGACTAGTCAGGAAATTACAAAGTCATGGGATAGGAGGCAGTGTTGTATTGTAGACTGGTAACTGGTTAAAAAGCTGGAAACAGAGGATAGGACTAAATGGTTTTCCAAATGGAGAAAGGTTGTTAGTGGAGTACCATATAGATCAGTACTGGAACCTGTGCTGTTTAACATATTCATAAATGTAAATGATCTGAAAAAGGGAATGATGAGTGAGGTAATCAAAATTGCAGATGACATAAAATTATTCAAATTTGTTAAAATGGTAGTGGATTGCGAAGAACTGCAGAAGGACCTTGTGAGACTAGAGACTGGGCAACTGAATGGCAAATGAAATTTACTGTGGAAAAGTGCAATGTAATGCACATAAGGAAAAATAATTCCAACTACAGGTTCACGATGCTGGGTTCTGTATTGGGAGTCACAACACAGGAAAAAGAGCTTGGAGTTCTTGTGGGCAATCCATGAGAAAATAAAAAAGATGAGCAAACTAAGAAGCATACAACTATCGAGAGAAAACCAGGAAAATTGAGTAAAAACAATAAAAAAGCAAAACACAAAATATGTTGGGTAGGATGGAATAGAGTTTTCTCAGCTGCTAAAATTTTTTTGCTGGCATCTAAGTTTCTTGAAAAATTTTCCAGCTATCACCATCTTGGTGTGTGGCTTGGGTGTCTGGATGTGGTGTGGAGTGTGTGTTTCACTGTTTGGTGGCCTTTGATCTGGGTCTGGGTGTAGTGTGTCTGCCTGTTTGTCTTGGTGTGTTGTACCTATGCCTTTTTCTGTGTCTGTCTTCTCTCTTGTGGTGGTGTGTCTATGTTTTGTTTTGCTAGGTCTCTGTGCCTGTCTGGGTGTTGGGGATAGGGATGCTGTATTTCGTAATTATATGAGGAAAAGAATGGAGAAATTTCATGGTGCCCAAATCTGGATATATCCGGATTTATCTCGTCAAACACAGATGAGGAGAAAAAAGTTCCTTGCATTTAAATCTGAAGTGGAAAATATTGGGGGGAAAATGTTAATAAAATTTCCCTGTAAATGTGAGATAATTCGGCAAAATCAGAAATATATTTTTTATGATACTTCACAATTAAGAGGTTTTTTTAGACTCACAGGCCTAGGAATCTTTAGTTTAGGATAATGAGGCAAGATAGAAAGTTAGGAACTACTTTACAATTTCAATTGTATAAATGAGTTGATTCTCATATTTTTCCTTTATCCGCTTAATATTCCCTATTATTCTCCTTGTGGATTTCCGTATTTACTTTCGATTTATACAGAAACATGTACTAACTTTAAACTAAAATGTAATCGATTAATAACATATTACAGTATTTGATTCTGTATGATAAAGTTAAATTCCAATGTAAATTTGAAAAGCATAAATAAAAAATTTAAAAAAAAGAAATGCCTTTCATATAGTCAGAATGATCCAAGAAGAAAGCAAAACTCTAAAGCAGATATTATCATCCATACGGGAACCAACGCCCTTGCTAGTAACAGCATCCAAGCGGTACAGAGAGATTTCCAGTCTCTAGTGAAACAGATTAGTCACATGGCCACAACCATCGCCTTTTCAGAAGTGTTACCTGTTCAGGGAAAGGGGAAGGAGAGACTAAGCCATATTGATAACTTCAATGTATGGCTCAAATCCTGGTGTAAGGAACAAAGTTTTGGATTTATTGGGGACTGGGGCTGTGTATGGAACAACAAAAAGCTATATGTCAAATATGGCTTATATCTCTCTGTGGCAGGAAAAAGGCTCCAAAGAGATAAATTCAAATCCTATGTCATAAGGCATTTAAACTAGAAGCCGGGGGTGGCAGAAAGAAATTAGAATGTCACCCCCCCCCCCCCCCCAAATATAAATACAAACGCAATGGAAAAGGGTGAAGTGGATAACAAAACTCAACTAAATAAGTCACAAAAGGAGTTCAAGAAAAGCAGTAACCTGAACGAGAAAAGCTGGAAAGCTATGAGCACAAATGCTGGTAGTTTGGGCAATAAAATCCCAGATCTGCAAGCCCTAATGGTGGAGGCACTTAGACGTTGTTGCTGTCACGGAGACGTGGTTCACGGAATCTCATGATTGGGATACAGCAATCCCGGGCTATAACTTATTAAGGAAGGACAGAGAGGACAAGAAAGGGGGAGGAGTGGCTCTCTTTATATCAGAAACAATATCCAAGCATCTGAGCTGCAAGGAAGATAGGGCAAAGAAGAAGCACTGTGGGACGACCTAAAAAAAGATGATGGGGCTTCCGTTTTTATTGGAGTGGTTTACAGGCCTCCAAATCAAAGGAAAGAGCTTGGCAAAGATCTAGTTGAAGACATCCAAAAGATGGGAAAGAAGGGAGAAGTGGTGACTGTTGGAGATTTTAATCTGCCGGATGTAGACTGGAGAATCCCTTCTGCCAAATCTAACAGTAGTAGAGAGATAGTGGATGCCCTGCAAGGGGCTCTGTTCAAACAAATGGTAATGGAACCCATGAGGGAGGGAGCTATACTTGATTTTAGGGATGAAAATCCTTTTTTGACGATTTAAAACAATCATCAGATATATTTTAAATCGTCAAAAATCGTTAGAGCCATGATACAATAACAATTCCCCCAATTTATCGTCAAAAAATCGTAAATCGGGGGAGGGGGAGGGCGGGAAAACCGGCACACCAAAACAACCCTAAAACCCACCCCGACCCTTTAAAACAAATCCCCCACCCTCCAGAACCGCCCCAAAATGTTTTAAATTACCTGGGGTCCAGTGGGGGGGGTCCCGGCGCGATCTCCCGCGATCTCCCGCTCTCGGGCCACGGCTGTGTTAATAGAAATGGCGCCGGTGGCCCTTTGCCCTTACCATATGACAGGGTAAAGGTAGCGCCGGCGCCATTTTGGGTCCTGTCACCCGACGTCACGAGTGCAGGAGATCGCTCCCGGACCCCCGCTGGACCCCCAGGGACTTTTGGCCAGCTTGGGGGGGCCTCCTGATCCCCACAAGACTTGCCAAAAGTCCAGCGGGGGTCCGGGAGCGACCTCCTGCACTCGCGCCATATTGCCAATATTCAAAATGGCACCGGTGCTACCTTTGCCCTCACTATGTCATACGACCCTCACTATGCCCTCACTACGGTGGCCCTTTGCCCTCACTATGTCATACGACCCTCACTATGCCCTCACTATGTCATACGACATAGTGAGGGCATAGTGGGGGATTTGTTTTAAAGGGTCGGGGTGGGTTTTAGGGTTGTTTTGGTGTGCCGGTTTTCCCGCCCTCCCCCGATTTATGATTTTTTACGATTTAAAAAAAAACCCAAAACATGACGATCAGATTTCCCTCCCCCCCCCAGCCAAAATCGATCGTTAAGATGATCGATCACACGATTCACATCCCTACTTGATTTAGTTCTCACTAATGGAGATAATGTCTCTAATGTCCAGGTGGGTGCCCACCTCAGCACCAGTGATCATCATACAGTTTGGTTTCATATCACAAATAGGATATGGAGAAGTAGCATGAAGACTCGAGTTTTGCAGTTCAAAAACACGGACTTTGATGAAATGGGGAAGTACCTGGAGGAAGAACTAGAAGGCTGGGAGAACGAGAGAGATTTATTTATTATTTTATTTAGTGTTTTTTCTTGACCGACCTTCATCAGATATATCATGCCGGTTTACATGTAACAAGGGAAAATGAAGTAGGAAAAGAGCAGTTACAAAAAACAGGGTAAAGAGGAACTGGGCAGTGCAAAGGAGAGTGCACAGAAGAAGGAGAACATTAGGCATGAAGGAGAGATAGCAAACTTATATACACAATATGTGTCCCATATTGTGTTTGGGACGTAAAGGTGCAAGTGTCCAGTGGCATGTAAAATGTATAGACAAATTATATACACTATATATTCACAAGATTAGGTTATCATGTGGCAGCATAGAAAGCACAGATAATGCTTTACAAACAAGAGAAAGTATCTGGGGGGAGAATGCAGGAGGGAGAGGGCTGGGAGAACTCCATGGAGAGCAGGTAAGGTTGATAGATGGGGTTAGATTGGCAGGTTATTGAATAGAGAAATTAAGGGTAGACTTGCTTAAAGAGCCATGTTTTGAGTTTAGTTTTGAATTTATGCGCACACTGCTCTGGTCTGAGTTCGGGTGGCATGGTGTTCTAAGCAGGAACAACAGTGGACCAAACTAAAAAGAGAAATTACCAAGGCAACTAATCTATATATGTTAGAAAAGTAAAGAAAAGCAAGAGAAAAATGAAACCTATCTGGTTCTCAAAGGAGGTGGATGACAAAATAAAAGCTAAAAGAACAGCGTTCAAGAAATATAAAGAATCCCAAAGAGGAACACAAAGAAAAATATATGGTGGAACAGAGGGAAATGAAGAAAGCAATCAAGAAAGCGAAAATTCAAGTGGAAGAAAGGATTGCCAAAGAGATAAAGCAAGGTGACAAAACATTTTTCAGATACATCAGTGAAAGGAGAAAAGTCCAAAGTGGTATAGTGAAATTGAAAGGTGAAAAGGATCAATGGATGGAGACAGATGAAGAAATGGCAGAAATATTAAACAAATACTTCAGTTCGGTATTCACTAAAGAAGACCCCGGAGAAGGACTGACACTAGTTAACAAGAAATTGGAGTGAAGCGGAATGGATGAAACTCTGTTTACGGAAGAGTATGTATGGGAAGAGCTAGGAAAACCGAAGGTGGACAAAGCCATGGGGCCTGATGAGGTTCATCCCAGGATACTGAGAGAGCTCAGAGATGTGCTGGCAGCTCCGCTGTGTGACTTGTTCAATAGCTCCCTGGAAACGGGAGTAGTGCTGAGTGATTGGAGAAGAGCCACGTTGGTCCCTCTTCACAAGAGCGGGAGCAGACAGGAGGCTGGAGACTACAAGCTGGTTAGCCTCACCTCGGTGGTGGGAAAGGTATTGAAGTTGCTGCTGAAGGAAAGAATTGTGAACTATCTACAAGCAGCAGAATTGATGGACCAGAGGCAGCATGGTTTCACCAAGGGAAGGTCCTGTCAGACAAATCTGATCGACGTTTTTGGATTTTAGCAAAGCTTTTGATACGGTTCTGCACAGGAGGCTGGTGAATAAAATGAGAAGCTTAGGAGTGAGTGCCAAGGTGGTGGCCTGGATTGCAAACTGGTTGACGGACAGAAGACAATGTATGATTGGTAATGGAACTTACTCTGAAGAGAGAGCGGTGTTAAGTGGAGTGCCGCAGGATTGGTTTGGGACCGGTCCTGTTCAATATGTTTGTGAACGACATTGCGGATAGGATAGAAGGTAAGGTTTGCCTTTTTGCGGATGACACTAAGATCTGCAACAGAGAGGACACGCCGGAAGGAGTGGAGAGAATGAGACGGGATTTAAGGAAGCTGGAAGAGTGGTCGAAGATATGGCAGCTGAGATTCAATGCCAAGAAGTGCAGAGTCATGATATGGGGTGTGGAAATCCAAAAGAACTGTATTCGATGGGGGGGTGAAGGGCTTGATGTGCACGGAGCAGGAGAGAGACCTTGGGGGTGAAAGTGTTCTAACGATCTGAAGTCGGCAAAAACAATGTGACAAGGTGATAGCTAAAGCCAGAAAGCATACTGGGCTGCATAGAGAGAGGAATATCGAGTAAGAAAAGGGAAGTGATTTATCCCCTTGTACAGATCCTTGGTGAGGCCTCACCTGGAGTACTGTGCCTCAGTTCTGGAGGACCGTATCTCCGAATGGACAGAGACAGGATTGGAGGAGGTCCAGAAAGGGCAACCAAAAAGATGGAGGATCTTCATCGAATGACCTTTGAGGAGGAGATTGAAAAACTAAATATGTATACCCCTGGAGGAAAGGAGGAGCAGGGGTGATATAATACAGACTTTCACTACGTGAAAGGTTTTTGTGATCTAAAGATAATGACAAACCTTTTCCATTGGAAATAAAATCAACAGAACCAGGGGTCACGATTTGAAACTCCAGGGAGCAAGACTCAGAACCAATGTCAGGAAGTATTTTCTTCATGGAGAGGGTGGTGGATCCCTGGAACACCCCTTCCAAAGGAAGTGGTGAAGACCAAAACTGTGAAGGACTTCAAAGGGGCGTGGGGATAAATACTGTGGATCCATAAAGTCTAGAGGATGTGAATGAGAGAAGAGGCATGGGGGTAGCTTATGGGAATGACAGCTACTACCTGAAGATTAATACCCTTATTCAATAAACATACTCACTGTTAATGCGACTCCAGCATTGCTCTATGCTTCAACGGCAAGAGGAAATGTGGTAAAAAGGATTTGCATTCACAAAAAAGTGGTGGAGTAGCTTGCTTGTTGCGACGGTTACTACCCCAAACCAAATAAGTCTGATACTTCACTTTCAATGCATATCCAGCATAGCTCTCTGCTTCAACGGCAGGGGGGAAAGAGGAAAAGAGGATTTATATTCAGGCAACAACCAACAAGGACTGAATTACATAGTCTGGGGTAAACAAATAATTATGGGTGTAGCTTGCTGTTACGGCATGTTACTACCCCGAATCAATTAAGCCTGATACTTCACTTGGAACTACATATCCAGCGCAAGTCACTGCTTCAGCGGCAGGGGGAATAAAGAAAAGAGGATTTATATTCAGACAACAACCAACAAGGACTGAATGGCACAGTCTGGGTAAACAAATAAGCGTGGGAGTAGCTTGCTTATTTCGGCAGTTACTACCCCTAACCAATTAAGCTAGGATACTTCACTTAGATGCAGCATCAATGGCGGGGGGTGGAAGGTAACTAGAACCAAGAAGTTACTAATAAGGGCCAAGAGGTAACAGATAAGTATGAGAAAAAAAAAAGTGTGAAAGCTTGCTGGGCAGACTGGATGGGCCATTTGGTCTTCTTCTACCGTCGTTTCTATGTTTCTATGTTTCTATATACAGACAGACACAGACAAAGGCTTCCCCAAATACACACATATGCACATCCACATGTCCCCCTCACCCTCAGGCAGAGGTACTATCAGGGGCAGGGAGATTTGAAGCTGTGGGCCCAGGAGTTGGGGGATTTCACAACAGAGCCACAGGGAGTTTAAAACAGCAAAAATCTCCTGGTAAAGTTCAGGAGAAGAAAAGATAGGGAGTCCCGCTCAAGGAGGTTCCCTATTGGAACAGCAGGAGGTATGGCCCCCAATAGACTGCAGTATATAAGAAAGTCCTGTCTGCCACACATTTCCTGGTCTAGCAGTTCAGCTGGTGTTTGCCCTGTGGAAGTCCTATTGATTTGGCTGTTTCTCTCTGGCCCTCTCATTTTCTTTCCCCTGTCTATGCCTCAGTTCTCGCCCTTGTGTGAGATCCTGCTTGTAGCTGTTTCCTTCCTGGTTACCTACTTCATCGGATGTTCTGATGGCAGCCTGAACCCACAGGCTCAACCCGCGGGGAATGGCAGCTATCGCAAGGTCAAGACATCCAACCTGACCTGGCCTCTACAGAGCAGCGCAGTATCGGGTAATGTTTGCTAATATGCTCTGCCTGTGAAGCCCTGTCTCTCATGCTTCAACACACAGGGCAAGCAGGCATAGGGAGACACAAATAGGTGAACACATGTGCACACAAGCATGCACAACTGGCTTGTACACAAATGCACAAACAGCACATGTACACACACAAACATACAGGTACATGCAGGCAGACACACACACACACAGGCTGTTATAGACCAGACTACCTGAGCAATGCTGGGCACTTTTTGCTAGTATATCTATCTAATATCTATCTAACTTTAAAAGGCTTGTGTCAGCTGCTCACACTGCGTGTCTCTAGTGTCTCTATTCGTAGCCACCAGGTGATGCCCAGAAGAATGAAAGGTGCACTGTGAAGGCAATGTCTGCAAAGGTTCTGCAAAGTCCTGTCGCACATGCACAGAGGCACACATACACACATGCATGCACACAGGCACATACATACATACATGCAGGCAGACACAGACACATACACAGTCTGATCCTTCACACCGGCCATGAGGGCCTCTGCCCCAGCCCAATCCTTCATACTGAGGGGCCGATGCTAGAAGGAGATTAGCGAGTCCAAAACATGCGCCCAACCCGTGGCGAAACTAATAGTGCTCATCACATGCAAATGCATGACAAGGCTATTAGTTATTCACCCCGATCTAAAAAAAAAAAAATGTGTGCCCGACCCGCGCATTTGTATGCACAGAAATTAATGCCTACCCAGAGCAGGCATTAATTTATGACCAGCCCAAAAAGTTGTACCGAAAAGCAGAAAATACTGCTTTTCTGTATATCCGCCAACCTAATATCGTGGTGATATTAAGTCGGAGGAACCAAAAAGTTTAAAAGGTTTAAAAAAAATTTTTTTTTTTAAACTGCCTGCAGTCAGGTTAGGTAAACGGACGCTCAATTAGCCAGCGTCCATTTTCCTAACCAGTGGCTGTGCACCGGTTAGGAAAACAGATGCTCGAAAAATTGCCAAGGAGGAGCTAGGAGTGCACAATTGTCCCTAGCGCCTCCTTTTTAGTGTGACCCCCTCATTTAAATATTGCATCGTGCACCCATGACACGGGGCCTGGGCACGCGTTAGGAAAGTGGGCACTCAGCACTGAGCACCCGTTTTCCGTGCTCATTTATTGCATCGGCCCCTGAGTGTGAGAGCCTCTGCCACAGTCATGCAAGGCATGAGGGCCCCGACTCAGTGTGATCCTTCACACTGGGTGTGAGAGCCCCTGGCTCAGTCCGAATCTTCTAGCTGCATCTGAAGTCCCCTGCCCCAGCCTGATCTTTCATGCCGAATGTGAAAGCCCCTGCCTCATTCTGATACTTCAAACTGGGCATGAGGACCTCTGCCTTCATCCAATTCTTCAAGCTACATTTGAAGGCCCCTGCCTCAGCCTGATCCTTCACATTAGGCATAAGGACCCCTGCCTCACTGCAATCCTTCATACCTGGTGAAAGGTCTTCCTTAGTCTGATCCTTCACAACAGAATGAGGGCCCCCCTCCCCCAGCTGGATCCTTCATGCCAAGAGTGAGAGTCCCTGCCTCAATTTGAAACTTCATGTCCTGTGTGAGGGCCCCTGCCTCAGAGTAATCCTTCACACAGGGAGTGAGGACCCCTGCCACAGTGCGATACTTCACCCCAAGCATGACGTTCCTTGCCTCACTGCGATGTTTGAGGGCTCCTCCTCAGTCTGATCCTTCACACCAGAATGAGGGCCCCTTCCTCAGCCGATCCTTCAGGCTGCAAATTGGAGTCCCTGCCTCAGTCTGAAACGTCATGCCTGGCGAAATGGCCCCTGCGTCAGAGCGATCCTTCACAGCAGGCATGAAGACCCCTGCCTCTGTGCGATCCTTCACCCCAAGCATGAAGTCCTTGCCTCAGTGCGATACTACATGCCTTGATTGAGGGCTCCTCCTCAGTCTGATCCTTCACACCAGAATGAGGGCCCCCTCCCCCAGCTGGATCCTTCATGCAAGAGTGAGAGTCCCTGCCTCAATCTGAATCTTCATTTCCGGTATAAGGGCCCCTGCCTCAGAGTAATCCTTCACACAGGGAGTGAGGCCCCTGCCACAGTGCAATACTTCTCCCCAAGCATGACATTCCTTGCCTCAGTGCGATACTTCATGCCTTGATTGAGGGCTCCTCCTTAGTCTGATCCTTCACACCAGAATGAGGGCCCCTTCCTCAGCCGATCCTTCAGGCTGCAAGTTGGAGTCCCTGCCTCAGTCTGAAACGTCATGCCTGGCGAAATGGCCCCTGCGTCAGAGCGATCCTTCACAGCAAGCATGAAGACCCCTGCCTCAGTGCGATCCTTCACCCCAAGCATGAAGTCCTTGCCTCAGTGCGATACTACATGCCTTGATTGAGGGCTCCTCCTCAGTCTGATCCTTCACACCAGAATGAGGGCCCCCTCCCCCAGCTGGATCCTTCATGCCAAGAGTGAGAGTCCCTGCCTCAATCTGAATCTTCATTTCCGGTATAAGGGCCCCTGCCTCAGAGTAATCCTTCACACAGGGAGTGAGGCCCCTGCCACAGTGCAATACTTCACCCCAAGCATGATGTTCCTTGCCTCAGTGCGATACTTCATGCCTTGATTGAGGGCTCCTCCTCAGTCTGATCCTTCACACCAGAATGAGGGCCCCTTCCTCAGCCGATCCTTCAGGCCGCAAGTTGGAGTCCCTGCCTCAGTCTGAAACGTCATGCCTGGCGAAATGGCCCCTGCGTCAGAGCGATCCTTCACACCAGGCATGAAGACCCCTGCCTCAGTGCGATCCTTTATGCTGGGTGTGAGGGACCCTGCCTCAGTGCAATCCTTTATGCTGGGTGTGAGGGACCCTGCCTCAATGTGACCCTTCACACCAGGAGTGAGGGCCCCTGCTTCGGTTCGATCCTTCACGACAGGCGTGAGCGCCCCTGCCTCAGCCCAATCTTTCACACTGTGCCTGAGGGCCCCCGCCTCAGCCTGATTCTTCACATCGTGCGTGAAGTCCCAGCCTCAGTGTGATCCTTCCCGCCGGGTGTGAGGGCCCCAGCCTCAGTGCAATCCTTCACACGGGGTGTGAAGGCCCCTGCCTGAGTCCGATTCTTCAAGCTGTACCTGAGGGCCCCTCCCTAAGCTTGGTCCTTCACACCATACGTGAGGGCCCCAGCCTTAGTGCAATCCTTCATGTGAAAGTCCGATCCTTCACATTGGCTTCGGTACTCATTAATTCTGTAAAGGCAAGTTAAAGACAAAATGCTAAACAGACAATCCTGCAGCTCAGCATTTGATAGTTTGACTTGTATCGCCATGGAAACAGAATTAAAAGTGTTTTAATTATGATTTGCCTGTGCTTCAGTCATGTTTTTTTTTTTTTTACAAAAAAAAAAATCAGGAAAATAAACAAAAACCCCAACATATTCTTTCTTAGATCGTCTGGATTTAATAACACACATCTTTGGATAAAATCACAGACAATTTGCATCAACATGTTGCTGATTAAATATGATTTTATTCAACACATAAAAGCAGCTGATAAAATAATTTGCAGTAAATCTGCTGAAATTGCAGTGCTGGATAGGACCCTCCTAAAAACAACTAGTGCTTATATTCAAGGACCTTTCACATTTCAAATGTATGTTTGCAAATGTTCCTCTTTGACTAGCACCATGCGATGAGCTTCCAAAGCAGCGGGAGCCAAAGAATCTCAGCAAATGATGAACCGAAGCTCAGATTTGGAAATTTTTTCATTCATGTTGGAAAGCTATGCTGGGATGATGCTTTCTTCACCAAGAATGTTCCTGGCTGGTAATGGAAGCAGGCTTGCCAGCACCTACTTCTGATTAAAAATCTAAGATTTGCCATTCTGGGTCAGACCAAAGGTCCATCAAGCCCAGTATCCTATTTCCAGCAGTGGCCAATCCAGGTCACAAATATCAGGCAGGATTCCAATAGGTCGATAGATTACATCCTGCATATCCCAGGGATAAGCAGAAGATTTCTGCAACTCCACCTTAATAATGGTTTATGGACTTTTATTTATTTGCAATTCCTATATACCGTTACACAGAACACAAGATTCTATCTTTACGGTTTACATAGTAAAATCAATCATTATACAACGGTTAGAAACAGAATAAATATAATAAAATTCAATAGAAATAAAAATAAAAAAAATAACTAAAATCTACTTATTAAGAATAAAATAAATATAGTTAAGAAAATAGAAATAAGAATCCCTCTGTCAATCTTTAGTTCTCCAGGAACTTGTCCAAAACTTTTTTAAAGCCAGCTACATTAACAGCTTTCACCACATCCTCTGGCAATGAATTCCAGAGCTTAATTATGTGTTTAGTAAACAAAAAAAATGTTCTCCTATTTGTTTTAAATGTACTACTTAATAACTTCATTTAATGTTCCCTGGTCTTTGTACATTTTGAAAGAGTAAACAGGCGATTTGCATTCACCTGTTCCATTCCTCTCATTATTTTATAGACCTCTATCATATCTTCCCTCAGCCATCTCTTCTCCCTCTTTAGCTTTTCCTCATAGGAGAATTGTTCCATCCCTTTAACATTTTGGTTGCCCTTTGCTGAACGTTTTCTAATTCTGCTATATCTTTTTTGAGATACGGTGACCAGAATTGCATATAATACTCAAGATGTAGTTGCACCATGAAATGATGCAGAAGCATTATAATATTCTCTAATTTATTCTCCATTCTTTTTTTAATAATTCCTATTCTATTTGCTTTTGTGGTTGCCGTTGCACACTGATCAGAGGATTTCAACAATGATGCCCAGCATTGTGTAGCTATGGGAGTCACCACTTAGGGAAAGGATCTAGGCATCATCGTGGATAATCTTATGTTGCTCTTCCCTATGTGCATCATTTTGCGTTTCTTCACAATAAATGCCTAAAACCTAAACCAAACTATACTGCCCCCACAGCTCCCAATTGGGAGCTGCTTTTATTATAAAGAGAAAACATAAAGTTTAAATCTGAGACCACTTTTCCTTCACCCTAAAATACCCTTGCCGATGTGTTTTGAAAAGAGGCACAGAATCATTTGTGTTTACTCAAGTTGAACATTTAATTCAATTTGTTGAGTCGCGATTACCTGCTACTTCTTCCCCAGTTGAATCTTGATGGACAGGGATTAGAAATTGTCCACCTGCAGGCGGTGCTGATTATCTCATTATTGTTTTTTCTTTTTTAAAATATTCTTCTTTTGCTTTTATTACATACCAGGGGGACTGCCATTCCAGCTCCCTCAAAGGGAGTGGCTTTACACGAATGGTAACTCCTCATTACCAACCTATACTGCACTAGATAAAGTAGTTCACCAGGGCCTTAATGGTAATGATCCCAGAGGGTCATTACACATGTACATTTGGCACTTTACTTGTGCATATTTATTCCTGCTCAATATCAGGATTAAGTGATCATTAAAGGCCTGGAGCGACTGGGTGTGCATACTGTGCATTTGCTCGGGGCAGCACACAGGGGAGGTGGCGAGCCGGGGGAAACAGGAGAGGCCATGGGGCTGCCGCAGTGGTGTACTGAGGGGGGGGGGGGGGGCAGAGGGGCCAATGCCCTCAGGTGCAGGGCCATAAGGAGCACTGGTGGATCCCATCAACAGGAAGACAAGCCCTGCGGCCACAGGTGAACCTTATCCTGTGTGCCAGCCACTGTTCCCACTAAGGTGAACACGTGTGTGGCAGTGTACAGCAGGAAGCTTGTCGGGCGCCCACCAAAGCCTGAGGAAACCTCCAAATCTCCAGGTGCTCCTTCTCCTTCCTGACTGTGCAGTCCCGGAAGAAAAATGTTGCCAAAGCTGCACAGGCAGAAACAAGGAAGAACATCGGCCCACATGTAGAAAAGGAGCAGTGTCTGTGACAGGACTGCTGCAGATCTCCCCTCATGGTGGCCCAATAAGAGGAGGCCCACCGCGAAGCCCAACCCACTGCGACCAGCGGAGGCCCTGTAGAATGTGTGTGTTTTGAGAGAGAGTTGAGAGATTGTGTGCGTGTGTGTGAGAGTGAGTGGAGAGACTGTGTATGGGAGTGAGAGCCTGTATGTTCAGAAAGACAGCATGTGAGAGCCTCTGTGTGTATGGTGAGAGACAGCATGTGAGAGTAAAAGCCTGTGTGTTTGTGTGAGACAGCATGTAAGAGTGAGAGCCGGGTGTGTGTATGAGAGAAAGACAGCATGTGAGAGTGAGAGCTGTGTATGTGTGAGAAAGTATGTGAGATAAGAGCCTGTATGAGTTTGTATGACAAAGAGAGACAGAATGTGAGAATGAGAGCCTGAGTGTGTGTATGAGAGAAAGACAGCATGTGAGAGTGAGAGCCATGTGTGTGTGAGAAAGTCTGTGAGATGAGAGCCTGTATGAGTTTATATGAAAAAGAGAGTATAAGAACATAAGAACATAAGAAAATGCCATACTGGGTCAGACCAAGGGTCCATCAAGCCCAGCATCCTGTTTCCAACAGTGGCCAATCCAGGCCATAAGAACCTGGCAAGTACCCAAAAACTAAGTCTATTCCATGTAACCATTGCTAATGGCAGTAGCTATTCTCTAAGTGAACTTAATAGCAGGTAATGGACTTCTCCTCCAAGAACCTATCCAATCCTTTTTTAAACACAGCTATACCAACTAGGGATGTGAATCGTTTTTTGACGATTTAAAATATCGTCCGATATATTTTAAATCGTCAAAATCGTTAGGAGCCACGATACAATACCAATTCCCCCGATTTATCGTCAAAAAATCGTAAATCGGGGGAAGGGGGAGGGCAGGAAAACCGGCACACTAAAACCCCCTAAAACCCACCCCGACCCTTTAAATTAAATCCCCCACCCTCCCGAACCCCCCCCCAAATGCCTTAAATTACCTGGGGGTCCAGCGGCGGTCCGGAACGGCAGCGGTCCGGAACGGCCTCCTGCAATTGAATCGTGTTGTCTTCAGCCGGCGCCATTTTTCAAAATGGCGGCGCAAAATGGCGGCGGCCATAGACCAACACGATTCGACTGCAGGAGGTCGTTCTGGACCCCCGCTGGACTTTTGGCAAGTCTTGTGGGGGTCAGGAGGCCCCCCCCCAAGCTGGCCAAAAGTCCCTGGGGGTCCAGCGGGGGTCCGGAAAACGATCTCCTGCCGCGAATCGTTTTCCGTACGGAAAATGGCGCCGGCAGGAGATCATTTTCCGGACCCCCGCTGGACCCCCAGGGACTTTTGGCCAGCTTGGGGGGGCCTCCTGACCCCACAAAACTTGCCAAAAGTCCAGCGGGGGTCCGTAACGACCTCCTGCAGTCGAATCGTGTTGGTCTATGGCCGCCGCCATTTTGCGCCACCATTTTGAAAAATGGCGCCGGCTGAAGACAACACGATTCAATTGCAGGAGGCCGTTCCGGACCACTGCCGTTCCGGACCGCCGCTGGACCCCCAGGTAATTTAAGGCATTTGGGGGGGGGGTTCGGGAGGGTGGGGGATTTAATTTAAAGGGTCGGGGGTGGGTTTTAGTGTGCCGGCTCACAATTTTCACGATTTTCACGATACTTTAAACACCCAAACGGCAACAATACGATTCCCTCCCCCTCCCAGCCGAAATCAATCGTTAAGACGATCGAGGACACGATTCACATCTCTAATACCAACTGCACTAACCACATTCTCTGGCAACAAATTCCAGAGTTTAATTGTACGTTGAGTAAAAAAGAACTTTCTCCGATTAGTTTTAAATGTGCCCCATGCTAACTTCATGGAGTGCCCCCTAGTCTTTCTACCATCCGAAAGAGTAAACAACCGATTCACATCTACCCGTTCTAGACCTCTCATGATTTTAAACACCTCTATCATATCCCCCCTCAGTCGTCTCTTCTCCAAGCTGAAAAGTCCTAACCTCTTTAGCAGTGGCAGAGCCAAGCCCAGGAAACCAGGGACTGCTGGAATCAAATGCCAGAGGCACACAGAAGCAGGCTCAGGTGACAACAGAGCATTTGGTAGAAGATTTGCAAAGCAAAGCAGCTCGATGTAATCAGCTGAATCCTCTGGCGTTGGCCCTCAGCTGTTATAAAGCAGGTGAATGACGTCACAGTTGGCAGAGCCAATCTCTGGAGACCAGGGACCACTGGAATCAAATGCCAGAGGCACACAGAAGCAGGCACAGAAGACAACAGAGCGCTTGGTGGAAGATGTGCAGAGCAAAGCAGAACTAACTTGAGGACAACTCTTTGGCCCAATCAGACTGCTGCCACATGACTATTGGGAAGGGAGTATGTATGAGAGTGTGTGTTTGAGAGAGAGACAGCATGTGGGAATGAGAACCTGAGTGTATGTAAAGAAGACAGGTGGAGAGAGAAGAAACAGACCATTTAAGGACTTTCATTGAACAACGAAAATTAATAGCCTCATCCCCTTTGGCAGAATCTAGTAAATGAAATTATATAAGACTAGTCTTGTTTGCCCTGTTAAGTATTGAAAGGAAAATTATAGTGATCTCCCTTTATTTTCTATTTTCTCACACACAAAAAAAAAAAAAAAAAAAGAGACCCTGAAAAGGAATTGACAAAAGATCAAGAAAGGGAACATGGAAAAAAAAAGCTTGTGACCAACCGATTAGAAAACTAAGATGACAGCAAAAAAAAAAAAAAAGTTGAATTTTTAGTGATTGGCATATTAGAGATGTGAATCGTGTCCTCGATCGTCTTAACGATCGATTTCAGCTGGGAGGGGGAGGGAATCGTATTGTTGCCGTTTGGGGGGGTAAAATATCGTGAAAAATCGTGAAAAATCGTGAAAAATCGAAAAAACGTAAAATCGCAAAACCGGCACATTAAAACCCCCTAAAACCCACCCCCGACCCTTTAAGGTGTAACGGTTTTTATTATTTTCAGTCAACAAAAACAAAAACAAACAACAAGCCAGAGGTGAGTTGGTTCTGCACCCACCCCAGGCAGACTTTACAAGCAAGAACTAGCAGTAACAAACCCCCCACCCCCCAAATTCCCCGGGAACAACATCCACAAAGGGTCCAATCATCTGCAGGGCAATGCAGTCCACAATGCTCACAAGGCATCAAGGAGGGCCCGGGCCGATCAGTCAAGCATTGAGAAGCAAACTTCGAGTGCGATGCGGAAGGGTCTGGATGTACAGCTGCCACACCGAAAGAAAACGTCGTCTAGCAGTGGGGGAGCAACGGGCCATCATATTCTCCATGGTCATCAGGGAGTGAAGGCCGTTCCGCCATGCCCAGTAAGATGGGTCCTCCGTCGACCGCCATTTGGAGAGGATGATTTTCTTACCTACAAGACAAGCCTTCGCCACAAACAAGCGTGAGCCAAGATCTCGGATGCGAATGGGCGATATACAACCAAATAAGAGCCACAGGGGGGTAATGGGGATAACTACATTTAATAGGTCAGCCAGATAAGCTGCAATACGCCCCCAAAACCGTTTAATCGGGGGGCAGGTCCAGAAAACATGCGACAAGGTGCCCAAAGCATGACCACACCGAGGGCACCCCGCCCCAGAGACCAGTTTAAAATGATAAGCCATCTGGGGAGCTATGTACGCCCGACACAAAAATTTATATTGCATGTCCCTATAATATTGGTTAACCGAGATCCTGGCTACACGGCGAAAACACACCTGAAGAATAGTCTGGGTAAGGGCAAAATCACCATCATTGGTCCAACGGGTTGCCAACAGTACAAACATGGCTCCCTCCCCTACCATGCGCAACTGTGTGTAATATTGGGACAAGGATGGGGTCTTTCGGCCCTCCAAGCGAAACAGCCGTTTCATGGATTGGAAAGTAGCGGGGTCCGTACGTGTCTCCGGAATGGACCGTAGGTAGTGCGACAATTGCAAGTAAGGGAAAGTTTGAACCGGCCCCAACCCATAGGTTTCCCTAACCTCTTGGAATGTGAAGATCTGCCCCTCTGTGTGAAACAAATGACCTAAATAAGTGACCCCATTCTCCTGCCACGTCCGAAAGGCCCCAGAATGCATTCCGGGTGTAAACTCCGCGTTACCCCTAACCGGGAGTAGGTAGGCACAGTAGGGGGAAATACTCAACCGCCTCGCAACCCGCCACCAGGTCAGTCGGAGGGGGCGAACCAAGGGCGTGGTCAGCAGGAATGAGGGGAGTTTAGCCGAAGGTGCCTGTAACACATAGGCGGGCGTAAAGGGGGCCTGTAAAGCCCTCTCCGCGACGATGGAGGTAAAGGTCCCCGAGTCTAATAACCAGTCCCGAAGAACCCGCAGATTGCACGCCAAATTATACAGACCCAGGTCAGGAACCCCAAGACCCCCCCCGTCCCCACCTGGCCTGTAACCAGGACAGGGGGACACGCGACTTCCCCCCCCCCGCCAAAAAAATTTCCGCATCTGAGTCTCCAGATAACGTAAGTCCTTCCGTTTAAGAAGGATGGGAACATTTTGAAGGAAGTACAACCACTTAGGGAGCATACACATTTTAAAAAGATTAATCCGACCACTAAGTGAGAGCGGTAAGTTCTTCCAGCGGAGTAGACTGTCGGCCGTACTCCGCAAAAGCCCCGGGACATTAGCCTGGTAAATCTGATCAGGATCCGCAGGAATGTACACCCCCAGATACCGGAGAGGACCCGGAGCCCAATGTAACGGGAAATCCCCAGGCCAAGTGGTCGAAATCGACGCCGGGTAAGCCAGCACCCCCGACCCTTTAAATTAAATCCCCCACCCTCCCGAACCCCCCCCCAAATGACTTAAATAACCTGCGGGTCCAGCGGCGGTCCGGAACTGCAGCGGTCCGGAACGGGCTCCTGCTACTGAATCTTGTTGTCTTCAGCCGGCGCCATTTTCCAAAATGGCGCCGAAAAATGGCGGCGGCCATAGACGAACACGATTGGACGGCAGGAGGTCCTTCCGGACCCCCGCTGGACTTTTGGCAAGTCTTGTGGGGGTCAGGAGGCCCCCCCCAAGCTGGCCAAAAGTTCCTGGAGGTCCAGCGGGGGTCAGGGAGCGATTTCCCGCCGCGAATCGTTTTCGTACGGAAATGGCGCCGGCAGGAGATCGACTGCAGGAGGTCGTTCAGCGAGGGTTCCGGCTGCCTCGCTGAACGACCCTCCTGCAGTCGATCTCCTGCCGGCGCCATTTTCCGTACGAAAACGATTCGCGGCGGGAAAATCGCTCCCTGACCCCCGCTGGACCTCCAGGAACTTTTGGCCAGCTTGGGGGGGGCCTCCTGACCCCCACAAGACTTGCCAAAAGTCCAGCGGGGGTCCGGAAGGACCTCCTGCCGTCCAATCGTGTTCGTCTATGGCCGCCGCCATTTTTCGGCGCCATTTTGGAAAATGGCGCCGGCTGAAGACAACAAGATTCAGTAGCAGGAGCCCGTTCCGGGCGCTGCCGTTCCGGACCGCCGCTGGACCCGCAGGTTATTTAAGTCATTTGGGGGGGGGGGGGGTTCGGGGGGGTGGGGGATTTAATTTAAAGGGTCGGGGGTGGGTTTTAGGGGGTTTTAGTGTGCCGGCTCACGATTCTAACGATTTATAACGATAAATCATTAGAATCTCTATTGTATTGTGTTCCATAACGGTTTAAGACGATATTAAAATTATCGGACGATAATTTTAATCGTCCTAAAATGATTCACATCCCTATGGCATATGTTATCTTTGGGAACGTGCAAGAGTAGCACTTTCTCCTTGCTGATCTCGTGACGCACGAGATCAGCATGGAGGAACTGGAAGCCCACAAATTTTTAATACCGCAGGGCCTGCACAGAGAAGGTAGCAGAAAGGACTTCAGTGCCAATAGCAGTGATCGGCACCTTCCCAATAGTCATGTGGCAGCAGTGACAGAGGCAACAGAGGAACAAGAGAGGCTCTGAAGCTGCTGGCAAAAGAAAGAGAGAGGGTCTGCCTTCAGTGTGTGCATGTGTATGAATGAGTCTGTCTGGGGTTGTGTGTCTGTGAATGAATGGATGTCTGTCTGTGGGTCTGTCTGTGTTTGAAAATGAATGGGTGCCTTCTTTAGGTCTGTCTGTGTGAGAATGGGTGCCTACCTGAGTGTGTGTGTGTGTGTGTGTGGGTGTATGTGAATGAATTGGTGCCTACCTGGAAGTCTGTATGTGTATGAGAATGAATATTTGCATGCCTGGGTGGGTGGATGGTGTGAGAATGAATGGGAGCCTCAGCCTGCCTAGGTATCTATGTGTGTGTGTGAGGATGAATGGGAGCATGCCTGGGTGTGTGTGGATATGTATGTGAAGAAGCCAGTGAGAGTGAGAGAGTGTGTGTGTGTATGGAGGAATCCGGAGGAGTAAGAGCTTGTGTGGGAGAGATGGGGGGAGAGAGAGGGTCTTAGAACTTGTTCATGAGAGTGTGTCTGTGAGAGAGAGAGGTTGTGGGTGTGTAAAAGAGCATGTTTGTGTGTTTATGTGACAATGTATGTGTGAAAGAGAATGGACATGCAAGTATGTGTGAGAAAGAGAGAAGATACAATTTGTTTAACCTCCTAATCCTCGACAATCTCAGAGTGACTGGAAATCAAGAGTTCCCAGGTATGAACAAAAGTATATAGTGATTCACATTAGAAAAATAATCTCAACTACAAGTAAACAATTCTGAGTCACTACCCAGGAAAAGGACCTTTGAGTCCTTGTGGATAATATGTTGAATATTCTGCTCAATGCAACAGTGGTATTCAAAAAAGCAAAAAGAATGTTAGGAATGAAGAAGGGGGGACAGATGTGAGAGGAGTTGTGCATCAGTTCCTGTGTAGGGCCTTCCTTCCTCTGGAACTGCTGCTGGTGACATCAGAGGCCACGCCTGACCTGCCTATTTAATACCTGGGCCTACGGCACTCAAGCGGGGGACTGACACGAGAGGGGTTGTGTCATCAGCTCCTGTGGAGGGCCTTCTTTCCTCCGGAACCGCTGCTGGTGACATTAGAGGGCCACGCCTGACCTGCCTATTTAATACCTGGGCCTGCGGTGTGAAGCCGCCGGCGCCAGCACCAAAGCCACATGCACCTATGGGGCATGTGGCTTATGGAGTTTTTTCTTCTTGCTGGTTTATGCCTTTCCAGTGAGTACTCCTTCATTTGATTTTTTCTGGCTGTCTATGGGGAAGAAAAGAAAGGGGATCCCTTAGACTTCTCCCATCCGGGTCAGGTACTCCTTCTTCTACATCTCAACCAGCTATTTCTGAACATATGATACTCAAGAATGTGACTCAATCCAGGGACTCTCGACTTAGCACTGTCAGTGCCCCTTTGAGTGGGGATTCCAACTCCCTCAGCCCGGATGCTAGAACTCCCCTCGAGCCTCAAATGCCCCACCAGGATGGGAGTAGACATTTTTGTCCTAATGAGGTTATTGTTTCCATTCCTAGTGATGGGAAGATTCTGGTGGGAGGTCAGGCCTTGCCAGGCAACTTTGGCCGTATTTCCACCTCTACCCTTTGCATTTTGGCATGTGTCCTGATTTTACTTTAACAAGGCCTGCAGTAATTAACTTGGACTCTTTGTGGTCCACCATTATGGGAATGAGTAGTAGTTCATTTTCAGGGAAGATCGACGCTGTATTATCTGCATATGAAGACTGGAACCATCAGGTAGTAGTCCAGAATCAAAGACTATTTAAGATTTCTAAATTTTCAGACATTGATATGTTGGAAATATTAACAAGATTTTGTTCAGATATTTTTTAAATACCTCAGAATCCTTTCCACCTGTGTCCAGGGTTTTCTATCTCCCTGATAAAATTTCTGATAATGATGGTGGTGGTGGTGGTGGTGATAATATAGTTTTAGATAATGCAGGTTGTTTTTATACTTGAGACTGATAAAGAATGGACCTTGAAAATGTATTTTCACTCTAAATCCTTTTCAAATTTAGGACATCGGATTTCTATTTTTCCTGATGTTTCCAGATCCACTCAACTTAGATGTAGGCATTTTTTTTATTCTTCGAGAGAGAGTGTTAGCTCTCAAAGCAACCTTTGCCTTGAGATTTCCTTGTAAATGCCAAGAAGTGATATGGCAACAAGTTTGTTTTCTTTAACTCTTCTCAGCTGGAAGGTTTTCTTGCAATTGGAGAATTGCCAGCAGTTATAAACTAGAATTATAGATTTTGTTTCTAGCTATATAAATTGATTCTTGGGTTCATTTGTTCTTAATTTTTAAATTTCTTCAAGAATCCCTCCCCCCCCCCCCCCCAAATTGGGGGGTCTAACATTTAGTTGCTATATTTCATGAGGTTTTTTCCATGAATATTTGTATTTTTATTACTTAATTCAAATGATTTTTTTCTTTGACTTGTAAATTTTAAATTTGAATAAATAAGAGTTTAAAAAAAAAGGGAATGGAGAATAAAATGGAAAATATCATGCTGTCTCAGTATCAAGCCATGGAGCAACCATATCTTGAGTATTATGTGCAGTTCTGGTCACCCCATCTCAAGAAAGACATAGCAGAACTAGAAAAAGTGCAGAGCGGAGTGACAAAAATGATAAAGGGAAATGAACCTCTCTTATGAACTATAATAAACTATAAACTCAAAATAGATTGTAGAAAGTACTTTTTCACTCAGCGCCTTATCAAGCTGTGGAATCTGTTGTCAGAGGATGTGATCAAGGCGACTTGTATAGCGGGGTTTAAAAGTGGTTTAGACAAGTTTCTTTAGGAAAAGTCCACTAGTTAGGTAGACTAAAGAAAGCTATTGCTCTCCCTGGGAGTGAATAACAGGAATTAGGTCTACTTTATGGGATCTGCCAGGTACTTGTAACCTGAATTGGTCACTTTCTAAGAAAAGATGCTGGGTTTGATGGACCTTGGTCTGACCCAGCAAGGCAATTCTTATATTCTTAAACTCTATAATAAATACATTTCCTGAAACTTCCTATTTGTCTTATAAGAACATAAGAACATGCCATACTGGGTCAGACCAAGGGTCCATCAAGCCCAGCATCCTGTTTCCAACAGTGGCCAATCCAGGCCATAAGAACCTGGCAAGTACCCAAAAACTAAGTCTATTCCATGTGTCCATGTGTGTGTGTCTTGACTCGATTATAAGCTTCATAGGTAGGGACTCTCTAGTACTGTGTATGTAAAGTAGTGTGTCATGGACTAGCAGGCTGGAGTCAGGGAGCATCCCCACAGGAGCGGTACAGGACTGCAGGGCAGGTCAGGAGCTGGTGGTCTGCCTCACCAGCCCCCTCCCCTGCAGGATGAGCCCTTGGGTTTTGGGGACCAGTAGGACTTGTCTCCAGCAAAACATCATGGCTCAGAGCATGATAAAAGTACTGTCTGAAACCTGGATACAGGATCTGGCTGGGAGTTAGATACAGGTGCTGGCTGGGAGCTACATATATACAGGTACTGACTAGGAGCTGCATACAGGTACTTACTGGGGCTGAATGCAGACACAGACTGGGGCTGGTACTGAGTATAGGCTGGGGCTTGGACACAGGACACAGACTGGTGCTGGATAAGAAGCTTAGGCTGGGGTAGAGAACAAGGACAGGACAGAGAACACAGAAGGCCCAAAGACCACAAGGCAGAAGACCCGGAGGCCTCTAGGCAAGGCTGAAGGCCCAGAGGCCACAAGGTTAGGCAAGGCAGAAGGTTCAGAGGCCAAAAGATTAGACAAGACAGAAAGCCCAGAAGCCACAGGGTTAAACAAAGCAGAGGGTATGGAAGCCACAGGACTGGCCAGGTCAGAGAGCTGAAGAGACTCAATGAAGAGGCACTGAGGTACTGATCAGCTTGGTTAAGTAGGGCTGAGGCTTAGGCATTGTGGGACCAGCAAGAAGACTACTGGCAAGACAATGAGCAAGGCTCACCAAGGACCCCTGCTGGAGGTAAGGCTGCACAACAGGCTGAATCTTAGCACCAAGAGACTGCATAGCACACAAATCCATGACAGTACCTCCCTCCTTTAAGACCCCTTCTTCCTGTGTCCCATTTGCCTTGGGATTTGTAACCAGTAGGTACTTGGTTTTCTAGAATTTCAGTTGATGGAGTCCATGTTTTGAAGAGAGACAAAGACACTTGGAACAGAAATGTACAATCAGGATGTCTCTGGGGCAGTGGTTTTGAACCAGAGCTTTGTTGGGACTGAAGCGCTGGATCATTTCTCCTGAGGTGCTGAAGCATCGAGTCAGGTTTTTTAGGGTGCTGAAGCACAGAGTCAGTTCAGTGGGAATGCTGGAGCATTGAGTCGGGTTCTCTGAAGCACTGAAGCACTGAGTCCAGTTTTTTGGGTCACTGAAGCACTGAATCAGGTTCTCTGGGGTGCTGAGGCACAGAGTCTGGGATGCTGGAGCACTGAGTCTTGTTTTCTGAGGTGCTGAGCAGCTGTGCTGACATCCTTCTGGTGCTGGATGGCTGTGCCGGATTCTCTCCAAGACTGGAGTGCTGGTTCAGAGCCTCTCCAAGACTGGGGTGCTGGCTCAGAGTCTCTCCAAGACTGGATCACTGGTTCAAGGTTTCTCTGAAGCTGGGCAGTTGATTCAGAGTCTCCTTGAGGCTAGACAGCTGCTTCAGAGCCTCTCCTAGGCTAGACAAATGGTTCAGAGCCTCTCTGAGGATGGATTGCAGGTTTGGAGCCTCTCCAAGACTGGACAGCTTGCTTAGACTCTCTCCAAGGCTGGACTGCTGGCTCAGAGTTTCTATGTGGCTGGACTGCAAGCACAGTCTTTCTGTGGTTGGACTGCTGGCACAGTCTTTCTGTGGTTGGACTGCCGGCACAGAGTCTCTCTGTGGCTAGACTGCCCAACTCAGAGTCTCTCTGCGGCTGAGTGGCTGGGCCTGCATCTCTTGGGTGCAAGGAGGCTGGGCCCGCATCTCTCGGGTGCTGAGTGGCTGGGCCCACATCTCTCAGCACTAGGTAGCTGGGGCTGCATCTATTGGGTACTGGGTGGCTGGGCTTGCATCTCTCTGGCACTGGGCAGCTGGGCCAGCGTCTTTCTGAACCAGGCTAGCTGGAAAAGCATCTCTCTCTTGCACTGACTGGCTGGAATGGCTAGACTGAGCTTCTAGTGCGGTTTGACTGGAATGGCAGGGCTGGACTCCTGGAGTGAATTGGCCAGAATGGAGCTCCTCAGAAGAGGATCTGCTGAATTGGGGCTCTCCTGGAATGGATGCATTAGACAGAGTGGACACCTCCTGGAGCTTATTGGTTGGAATGGCCAGGCTAGAATCCTTCTGGGAATGGGACTAGACTTCTTCTTCTGGAGTGAATCAGCAGGCATGGAGTCCCTCAGAAGAGGAGTTGCTGAATTTGGTTTCTCTTGGAGTGGAGTGGATGGAGTGGACTCTTCATGGAATGAAGCAGATGGAATAGAGTTCCTCAGAAAAGGATCTTCTGAACTGGATCTTCTCTGGAGTGGAGTGGATGGAGCAGATTCCTCCTGAAACTAAGGCATAGCTAAGACTAGCAGAACTTCAGATAGGATACTATTCCCTCAGGCTGGGAAGATAAGATAGGATGTGCAGAAGGTATTAACGGTGTTTTCACATTGCATAATGGCTGGGCTGAAGCATGGACTTTCCTGAAGACAGAACTGCAGCTGTGATGAGAACAGAAAACTGGAGAGTAATCTGTACAGCTGGAGTGGAGCTTGTCTCAGAACCTTGTTTACTCATGAAAGATTCAGAAATGACAGAGGTGAGAAAGGTACTCACTATCCTCCTGGAGGTCTGAGCTGAAGTCATTAACAGCTTGTTATATACAGCTATGGGCAGCTAAGTTCTAGAGACATAATCAATTAGCACTCCCTGTTTCAAAGCCTCTGCACACTGAAGCAGTGGTTCAGGAACAGGGTTACCCTGTGCATTCATTTGCTTTTGATTGTTTTGGCTGGGTTTAGAGGCAAATTTTTACCTTTGCAGGTAAAGTTTTAAACTTTCCAGGCAACTTATGGCTGTGATTTTTAAAGGGGCTATTTTGGGAATTTCTTGAGAAGCAGCACTCCTGCTGTTAGAATCTGGTTTGCCTATCAGGAGCTGGCTTTGAAACTGTAGTAATCTGACATAGAGGCAGAAAAACAGAAAGGATGCCAGATTATAAAGCAGCTTTTACCCCTACGGGTACTGATTTTAACTCCTTGTGGGTGGTTTCAGTTGTGTCTTAAGTATGGAGTGAGTTTCAAAGAATCTGGACTGGATTTTCCCTCATTAGATTGTATATTGGCAGTCACCAGTGGCTGTGGTTTAGAAGGAATTTTTTAAACACCACAATTACAGCAGGTATCAATAATGTGAGGGTTTGCATATCAACACTTTTGACATCTCCACTTAGGAGGATTAAGAACATGATAATGAAAATATTCAGGGAAAGTTAGAGGGTTCCAAGTCTCACAACAAGGGCATAAGAACATAAGAAAATGCCATACTGGGTCAGACCAAGGGTCCATCAAGCCCAGCATCCTGTTTCCAACAGTGACCAATCCAGGCCTTAAGAACCTGGCAAGTTCAGTGACAGGAAGGGTTTGAGGTGCTAAGGCAGCAAAATGAATTAATTCTGATCTGGACTCACCAGGTTGGCAGGAAGCCCTGCAAGGACTCATGTGGGGATTGTTTGGCTTCGTCATTCTGTCATGGACTAGCAGGCTGGAGTCTGGGAGCACCCCCAAAGGAGCAGTACAGGATCGCAGGGGAGACTGGGAGCTGGTCTTCTGCTTAGCCAACCCCTTTCCCATGCTTGAGCCATTGGGTCTTGGGGGCCAGTAGAACTTGTCGCCAGCAAAACATTATGTCTAAGAGCTAGATGTAGGTATTGGCTGAGAGCTGAATACAGGAAATGCTGAAAGTTGGATATAGGTACTGGATGGGAGCTGCATACAGGAGTTGACTAGGAACTGGATACATAAAACATAAGATATGCCATACTAGGTCAGACCAAGAGTCCATCAAGCCCAGTATCCTGTTTCCAGTGGCCAATCCAAGTCACAAGTACCTGGCAAGTACCCAAATATTGGATAGATCATAAGCTACTATTGCTTATTAATTACTGTCATAGCAGTTTATGGATTTATCCTCTAGGAACTTATCCAAACCTTTTTAAACCCAGTTACACTAACTGCTGTAACCCCATCCTCTGGCAATGAATTCCAGAGCTTAACTATGTGCTGAGTGAAAAAGAATTTTCTTCAATTTGTTTTAAAAGAGCTACTTGCTAACTTCATGGAGTGCCCACTGGTCCTTCTATTATCTTCATGGAGTGCCCCCTGGTCCTTCTATTATATGATTCTGTAGACTTCTATCATATCCCCTCTCAGTCGTCTCTTCTCCAAACTGAACAGCCCTAACTTCTTTAGCCGTTCCATGCCCCTTATCATTTTGGTAGCCTTTCTCTGCACTATCTCCAGTGCAGGCAGCTATATCCTTTTTGAGATGTGGTGACCAGAACTGCACACAGTATGCAAGGTGCGGTCTCACCATGGAACGATACAGAGGCATTATGACATCCTCCATTTTATTTTCCATTCCCTTAATAATTCCTAACATTGCCACAGCACACTGGGCTGACGATTTAAATGTATTATCCACTATGACGCCTAAATCTTTTTCCTGGGTGGTAACTCCTAAGATAGAACCTAACATTGTGTAACTACAGCAAGGGTTATTTTTCCCTATATGCATCACTTTGCACTTATCCATGTTAAATGTCATCTGCCATTTGGAAGCCCAATCTTCCAGTCTCGCAAGGTCCTCCTGCAATTTATCACAATCTGCTTGAGATTTAACTACTCTGCATAATTTTGTGTCATCTGCAAATTTGATCACCTCACTCATTATACCCCTTTCCAGATCATATATAAATATATTAAAAAGCACCGGTCCAAGTACAGATCCCTGAGGCACTCCACTGTTTATCTTTTCCACTGTGAAAACCAACCATTTAATCCTACTCTCTATTTCCTGTCTTTTAACCACTTGCAATCCACAAAGGACATCACCTCCTATCCCATGAATTTTTAGTTTTCTTAGAAGCCTCTCATGCGAGATCTCAAACACATATGCTTGCTCACTCACTCACTCACTCTCCCCTCCCCCCCCCCCCACCGAACTAGTGACAGCAGCAGCTTCCTCAACTTCCAGCCTTAGCAGCAGCAGCAACCTTCTCCACTTCCAGCCCTCAAAGCCTTGAAAAAGGAGTTCCATCGGCCATGAGGGCTGATGTTGCTCCTCTTGTGTTCTGTATCACTCTGCTCTTCTTCAGGCCGATGCTGCATGCACTAGCATGGTCTCTTCCTCCAATAGCTGTACGTGCGGGAAGAAGGGCCCATGCTGGTGCCGCTGACTCCAGCTCTCCTGCCGCATTCCTCCCGGGCTATCAGCATTTTAAGCCCAGGCAGAAAATGAGTTCCTATTTCACTGGGGCAGGGGGAGCAGCTGGGTCAGTGGGGCACTGGAAAGTGTGGTGGCACACCTGCGTGTACTTGGCGACACACCAGTTGAAAACCGCTGTGCTAGAGGATCACCAGTGTCTCTTTTAGACAGCAGATGATTGTCAGAAGAGTCACAGTTTATGCTTTGCCTCCAAGGCTGGCAGGCTGATGCAGAAACCTGAGCATTATAACTGTCCCTGCAATTCAGTGCACAGTTTTCTAACACACAGGCAAATATAAGAACATAAGAACATAAGAAAATGCCATACTGGGTCAGACCAAGGGTCCATCAAGCCCAGCATTCTGTTTCTAACAGTGGCCAATCCAGGCCATAAGAACCTGGCAAGTACCCAAAAAATAAATCTATTCCATGTTACCATTGCTAATGGCAGTGGCTATTCTCTAAGTGAACTTAACAGCAGGTAATGGACTTCTCCTCCAAGAACTTATCCAATCCTTTTTTAAACACATCTATACTAACTGCACTAACCACATCCTCCGGCAACAAATTCCAGAGTTTAATTGTGTGTTGAGTAAAAAAGAACTTTCTCCGATTAGTTTTAAATGTGCCCCATGCTAACTTCATGGAGTGCCCCCCTAGTCTTTCTACTATCCAAAAGAGTAAATAACCGATTCACATCTACCCGTTCTAGACCTCTCATGATTTTAAACATCTGTACCATATCCCCCCTCAGCTGTCTCTTCTCCAGACTGAAAAGTCCTAACCTCTTTAGTCTTTCCTCATAGGGGAGCTGTTTCATTCCCCTTATCATTTTGGTAGCCCTTCTCTGTACCTTCTCCATCGCAATTATATCTTTTTTGGGATGCATGGAGCAATACAGAGGCATTATGACATTTTCTGTTTTATTCACCATTCCCTTTCTAATAATTCCCAACTTCTGTTTGCTTTTTTGCCTGTCGCAGCACACTGAACCGATGATTTCAATGTGGTATCAACTATGACGCCTAGATCTCTTTCTTGGGTTGTAGCACCTAAAATGGAACCCAACATTGTGTAATTATAGCATGGGTTATTTTTCCCTATATGCATCACCTTGCACTTATCCACATTAAATTTCATCTGCCATTTGGATGCCCAATTTTCTAGTCTCACAAGGTCTTCCTGCAATGTATCACAATCTGCTTGTGATTTAACTACTCTGAACAATTTTGTGTCATCTGCAAATTTGATTATCTCACTTGTCGTATTTCTTTCCAGATCATTTTTAAATATATTGAAAAGTAAGGGTCCCAATACAGATCCCTGAGGCACTCCACTGTCCACTCCCTTCCACTGAGAAAATTGTCCATTTAATCCTACTCTGTTTCCTGTCTTTTAGCCAGTTTGTAATCTATGAAAGGACATCACCACCTATCCCATGACTTTTTACTTTTTCTAGAAGCCTCTCATGAGGAACTTTGTCAAACGCCTTCTGAAAATCCAAGTATACTACATCTACCGGTTCACCTTTATCCACATGTTTATTAACTCCTTCAAAAAAGTGAAGCAGATTTGTGAGGCAAGACTTGCCCTGGGTAAAGCCATGCTGACTTTGTTCCATTAAACCATGTCTTTCTATATGTTCTGTGATTTTGATGTTTAGAACACTTTCCAGTATTTTTCCTGGCACTGAAGTCAGGCTAACTGGTCTGTAGTTTCCCGGATCGCCCCTGGAGCCCTTTTTAAATATTGGGGTTACATTTGCTATCCTCCAGTATTCAGGTACAATGGTTGATTTTAATGATAGGTTACAAATTTTTACTAATAGGTCTGAAATTTCATTTTTTAGTTCCTTCAGAACTCTGGGGTGTATACCATCCGGTCCAGGTGATTTACTACTCTTCAATTTGTCAATCAGGCCTACCACATCTTCTAGGTTCACCGTGATTTGATTCAGTCCATCTGAATCATTACCCATGAAAACCTTCTCCATTACGGGTACCTCCCCAACATCCTCTTCAGTAAACACCGAAGCAAAGAAATAATTTAATCTTTCTGCAATGGCCTTATTTTCTCTAAGTGTTCCTTTATCCCCTCGATCATCTAACGGTCCAACTGACTCCCTCACAGGCTTTCTGCTTCGGATATATTTTAAAAAGATTTTACTGTGAGTTTTTGTCTCTACAGCCAACTTCTTTTCAAATTCTCTCTTAGCCTGTCTTATCAATGTCTTATATTTAACTTGCCAGTGTTTATGCTTTATCCTATTTTCTTCTGTTGGATCCTTCTTCCATTTTTTGAATGAAGATCTTTTCGCTAAAATAGCTTCTTTCACGTCCCCTTTTAACCATGCCAGTAATCATTTTGCCTTCTTTCCACCTTTCTTAATGTGTGGAATACATCTAGACTGTTCTTCTAGAATGGTATTTTTTAACAATGACCACGCCTCTTGGACATTTTTAACTTTTGTAGCTGCTCCTTTCAGTTTTTTTCTAAGAATTTTTCTCATTTTATCAAAGTTTCCCTTTTGAAAGTTTAGCACGAGAGCCTTGGATTTGCACACTGTTCCTCTTCCAGTCATTAAAATAATTTGATCATATTATGATCACTATTGCCAAGCGGCCCCACCACCGTTACCTCTCTCACCAAGTCCTGTGCTCCACTGAGAATTAGATCTAAAATTGCTCCCTCTCTCGTTGGTTCCTGAATCAATTGCTCCATAAAGCTATTATTTATTCCATCCAGGAACGTTATCTCTCTAGCGTGTCCCTATGATACATTTACCCAGTCAATATTGGGGTCCTCCATTTGTTTCCTTCTGAGATGGTTGAGACGTCTGGTCCCGTCTAATTATGATATGTGGCTCTGCAATTGAAATGTTTCTATACGCCCCTGTGGAAGCTTACTCAGCGAAACACCGGCCTGTGTAGGGCTCCCCTACCAACTGTATATGAAAGAGTCATTTCGCTATTAACAATGGAGGACATTTTTAATTAATTTTTGAAAAAAGAAAAGAAAAAATATTTTGTTGCATTAAAATTATGATGAAGGTGAATGATAGATAAGACCGGTTAGTGTCTGCTTGAGAGTCACACATAACGTCAAGGCTTGCTGACACCTTCTTAGGCTATTTTTTGAACTTTCATTTGGGTTCCACATTTCTGGTGATTTGATTTGGTAATTGAAGTCTTCCATTATTACTGCACTACCAATTTGGTTAGCTTCCCTAATTTCTCTAAGCATTTCACTGTCTGTCTCACCATATATATTTTTTTACACTCCCAATGCAGTAAACTGTGTTTTTATTAAGGCTACATCATTTTACCCACAGGGGATTCTAACAAGGTTCTACTAAAGAGCCTCCTGATTTACATACAGGCTCTTGGACGTGCGTTTTCCCTTACCCCTTATTCAGTAAGGGGTGGAAAACGCGCGTCCAACCCGCGGCACTTAATAGCGCCCTCAACATGCAAATGCATGTTGAGGGCCCTATTAGGTATTCCCGCACGATACAGAAAGTAAAATGTGCAGCCAAGCCGCACATTTACTTTAAGAAATTAGCGCCTACCCAAAGGTATTAGCCTCCGACTTAATATCATGGCGATATTAAGTCGGAGGTCCTGAAGGGTAAGAAAAAGTAAAAAAAAGAGAAAAAGAAATTTAAAATGGGCCGGCAGCTGTTGGGTCGAAAACCGGATGCTCAATTTTGCCGGCATCCGATTTCCGAGCCCGTGGCTGTCAGCGGGCTCGAGAACCGACGCAGGCAAAATTGAGCGTCGGCTGTCAAACCCACTGACAGCCACCGCGCCGGGCTAAAAGGAGGTGCTATGGACGCGCTAGTGTCCCTAGCGCCTCCTTTTGCCTGTTTCTACCGCACCACCTAATTTAAATACTGAATCACACGCACCGGCGAGTAGCCGGTGCGAGTGCCGGGAGAGCGGGCGTTCGTCCGCTCTCCCGCGGACTTTACTGAATCGGCCTGTAAGATTCCTAATGGTCATAGAGGCCAAGTAGGAGATATTAAAAACTTTTCACAAGGTACTGACTGAGGCTGAATGCAGACACAGACTGGAACTGTATACTGAACACAGACTGTGGCTGCATGACTAAGGCTGAATGCAGACACAGACTGGACCTGTATACTGAGCACAGGCTGGGACTAGATACAAAGCAGAGGTTGGGCTGGAGGTGATACAGGGCACAGACTGGGGACTGAATACAGAGTCTAGGCTTGGATGGAGGACAAAGGCAGTACACAGACTAGACAGGATGAGACTGGATGAGGATGTTATGAATGAGCGGTGTTTGGGTGGATCCTTGGGTACTGTGGCAGATGACCACGCCCATGGGGAAGAGCCCCGTGATGTGCTACAGTACTAGGCTAGACTCAGAATGCACAAACACAGATAGTCTTTATTAAACAGCTTGAAGAGTGTCGCCAGAGGTGGCAGTAGTGAGGCTGTCTGGTAGTTGCAGTCTCAGGGACCTCGGCAGAGGGAACCCTTCTCACCCCATTGGTATTTGGAGGTTCCGAAACAGGTTTCCCAGCAAGGAAGTACTGTGGATGAGATAGACTGAGAGTTAGAGTACTCACTAGGTGTTTGCTGTAGATAGGCGATTCCACCAGGTTGTAGAAGACAGTACAGGCACCGAGGCAGGGAGAGCAGGCCCTTGAGGAGCGAGTACCTGTTCCCTGTAAGGCACCTGAAATAAAGCAGAGGGCCCCCGAGGAGCGGGTACCCAGGTTAGCAGTTACCCCGAAGGGCAGAGAGAGAGCTTCCAGCGGCAGCACGGAAGCAGCAGAGTAGCGTAGACAGGAACGGAGCATATCCAGAATCAAGTCCTTGCTAACTCAAGTAGGCAAAATAGAAGATGTTATATACCCAGATGGCGTGACATCAGTAAGGGGGAACGCCCCCGAGATTTGCGCCAAGGGTTGCATAAAGACATGGGTGACACGCGCGCTCCCTAGTAGGTACCTGGGTCGGAGCATGGCAGGAGGCAGCACCATAGCCGTTCCGGGGTCGCCGGAGAGGTCAGCTTGTAGACGCGGCAGTAGCCATCTTTCCTAGGTAAGCGGGAGGAGCCGTGAATAAGGTGAGGCAAATGAGGCAAAGCTGTCTAGCACCTATGGACGCAACAGAGCACAGGATAGAGAACACAGAAGACCTGAAGGCCTTGAGGCAGAAAGCCCAGAGGCCGCTATGTAGAAGGTCACAAAGTTAGACAAGACAGAAGACCTGGAGGCTGCAAGTTTATTCAAGGTAGAAGGCCTGGAGGCTGCAAGGACAGACAAGGCAGAAGGCCTGGAGTCCACAGGGTTAAACAAGGCAGAAGGCCCAGAGGCCACAGGGCTGGCCAGGTCAGAGAGCCAAGGTGACTCAATGAAGAGGTACTGAGATACTGGTCAAGCTGGGTTAAGTAGGGCTGAGACTTGGGCATTGTGTGAACAGCGAGGAGGAAACTGAAAAGGCAGTGAGCAAGATTCGCTGAAGATCCCTAGTGGAGGGATGACTGTGCAGCAGGCTGAACCTTGGCACGGGGAGACTGCATAGCAGGTGAAACCCTGTCATAGGGCTATTGAGATAAGTAACAGTAGTAGTAATAATATTCTATATCAGGTCTTCTCAAACTGTGGGTTGGGACACCTAATGGGGGTCACAAAATCTTCAGCTGGTATCACAAATACCTCAAATGGCAGTGTTTTTCCGGTGCCAGCTGCTACAGCATTAGTAATGGAATGCAGCATGGGGCCTGTGAGCCAGCACCCACGTACAGGCACTGCAGCGATCCTGCTCTCATATGAGTTTCTGTGGTAACAGGAAGCCCTGCGTGAGCAGGAACTGGGGTCACTGCAGGGTCTGAGCTTACAGACTTTCATTAGCAATGCTGCTGCTGTTTGCAAATCACAGTGTGCTTGGGATCAGCATGAGGGGAGGAGAGGTTGAGTGTGCATGGGCCACTGTCCCTCTCTCCTCGCCCACCATTCAACCTACCCAAGAGAAAAATGTTGCCCTGTCATCAGCTTTCCCTCTCTTCCCACCAGTTGTCATTCACCTTTGGCCCAGGGCTCAAAGGAAAATGTTGCCACCTACCCTGGCCAGGGAAATACTTGGAGAAGAGACTGTTTTAAGGGAGGGATCAGATGTAGGAGGGGTTTGAGGGGTTGGATTAAGTGGAGAAGGATTGCCTGTGGAGGATGAGAGAGGGGAAATGAAAGTAGATTGACTGTAGAATTTAAGAGAGGAGCTGGGGGGATGTAAGAGAAGGACTGAAAGGCTGGGAGGTGAGGCTGGGAGGTGAGAGTGAAGAGGATATGGGGGAAGGAATGAGAAGGTGGGAATGATCGAGGGTTAGTTGGGGTTTATTAGCAGGGCTTGGGGATGTGAGAGGATCAGATGGGGATGCAAAAAGGGCTGGAGGGGGTGAAGGATGGGGATAGGAAAGTGAGATGAGCGGAGCCCGGGGGATGTAAGAGGGGATCAGCTGGAGGGGAAGAGGTTCAGAGATAGGGTTGATAAGAGGATGGAGGTTGACAGATAGGATCAACTGGAGTGCAGGGATGCTGAGCGTGGAGTAATTGTTGGAGAGGGATCACACCCCTGCTAATTTGGTTGTCCTTTGGGGTCACGTGAATAATCAAGTTCTAAAATAGGGTTACAAGGGCTAAACGTTTGGGAAGCTCTGGTCTATATCCTTCCAGAACTGTCACTCAGTGTGACCAGCATTGATCTTAAGAGGAAAAATGGAAAACGCATGGCTTGGGCCGGTTTCCCCTGCAATATGATGGCTCCTTCTCTAAGTTTTGAAATGCAGGCAGTTTGCCAGCCTCCGTGGTTGGCGGAGTTCAGCAGATAGGGGCTCAGTCGCTTCTGAGGGAGGTTCTGCTTTGATAAACTGAAACCAAAAATCGAACCGCTGCTTTATTTTATGTCCATATGAATCTTCCCTTCTCCGCATGCTGGACTCACAGCTGAGATTTCTTATAGGCAGACTAGAGACGGTTGTCACTGGAGAATTATTTTGGCCAGCGAGACAAAATATATATACACAGAGCAAATGAAACTCCCAAACAACCAAGAGGTGCCAGAGCTGGATAATAACATTTCAACCTCTTCTAAAAGCTCCAGGGGGATAATTTCAGTGGGCTGCCGAAGTGCAAAGCCCTGCATTGTTTTCCTTTGAGAATTCGCTTCTGTAGGTGCATGGGTACAAAATGTCCCTGTGGACTTTCACTGCCTTTTTGTGCTGATGGAGGAAAAGGGGATAAAAGAACACAAGCAGATATGAAATTCCATTTCATGTGCCTATTTTCTTCCTAGGTCGAACCTCTCTCCCCTCCCCCCTCCCCCTTCCCCCCCTGAGGGAATGTTTTTTTATTGCAGCTAAAAGTACGAGTATTGTGAGTCTCACTCATACTCTTTAATTCCTCTGAGGAGGGCAATTTTTAAGATCATTCATCCAGGAAACGTGCTCTCTGCATGCCGCATTTCTCTGTCATGTCATCTGCGATACAGCGATTCCCCCACAGTCACCCAGGAATCGCTGCTGGGTCCCTGAGATCCCGGAGAAACGCCACAGGCGAGCGTTCAGTGGATGCAGTGCATGGCCCGTGACCTGGAATAAATAGTAGTGCGTTACCGGGCTGCCGGGATACTGCCTTCATTCTTATGCATTTATTTATTTTCTCTTTGCACCTTTCCTTCCTTTTTATCTTTTTTTTCCTTTGTCTTTCTTATTTTCTCCCATTTCTATATTTCTGATAAGTCTTGCTTAAATGTGACTTTTTTCATCGGAAGGGTTGGGGGATGGGAAGGGCTCGGCAAGCAGGGGCCTTTAAAATTTCTGAGCAGCAGAGGGTGGGAATTGGGCTGGGAGGCCCACTGTCAAGCTTTATTTGAAACTAAAGACTGTCACTTAACCGGATATCTTTTGGAGATATCCGGTTAAGTGGCAGGTTATCCAGCAAACGTAGACCTGCTGTAGACCAGGGCTAAAGTTATCTGGCTAGCACAGCCGGTTATAGTTGAAAATTGACTAACTTAGCCAAATACGTTTACCACATCCCAAAATCCCCTGGAATTCCTCTTTTTTATCTGGCTAGATTTTGGCCGGAAAATCACTTAGCTAGGTAAGTGGCGCGATATCCAAATACTTGCCATTTGGCCAGATAACTTGTGAGTCCTTGAGGAGACGTCAGCCAAGAAACGCAGGTGAGGCAGCCAAGGGGCTGCGCTCTGAGGAGGGGAATGTAGCCTGTCTTTCCCGTCCATGGGGCGAGGGATGCTCTGTCCTGTTCTTGAGAGAAGTGCAAATCCAGGAGGATTCTGATTCCGTCTCGGGAAGAGGGAATTATCCTGACTGTATCCAATATGAAGGTACTTGAGACTTATTTTGAATGGAAGAAGAAGACTTTCATGTTGCCTGTTTGGGCTTCTAGAGCAGTTAGAGCAGTGGTTCTCAACCCTGTCCTGGGGACCCCCCCAGCCAGTCGGGTTTTCAGGATATCCACAATGAATATGCATGAGAGAAAATTTGCATACACTGCCTCCATAACATGCAAATTTTCTCTCATGCATATTCATTGTGGATATCCTGAATACCCGACTGGCTGGGGGGGTCCCCAGGACAGGGTTGAGAACCACTGAGTTAGAGCCTTCTGGAGAGCAAATGCAGGGTCCCAGCCTTTTCCATTCTCCTCACTGGGGCGGATTTTCAGAGCCCTGCTCGCGTAAATCCGCCCAAAACCGGGCGGATTTACGCGAGCAGGGCCCTGCGCGCCGGGAAGCCTATTTTACATAGGCCTACCGGCGCGCGCAGAGCCCCGGGACTCGCGTAAGTCCCGGGGTTTTCGGAGGGGGCGTGTCGGGGGGCGTGTCGGGGGGGCGGGCCCGAACCGCGCAGCGTTTTCGGGGCGTGTCGGGAGCGTTCCGGGGGCGTGGCTATGGCCCGGGGCGGCCCGGGGGCGTGGCCGCGCCCTCCGGACCCGCCCCCAGGTTGCGTCCCGGCGCGCAGGAGGCCCGCTGACGCGCGGGGATTTACGCCTCCCGGAGGGAGGCGTAAATCCCCCGACAAAAGTAAGGGGGGGGTTTAGACAGGGCCGGGCGGGTGGGTTAGGTAGGGGAAGGGAGGGGAAGGTGAGGGGAGGGCAAAGGAAAGTTCCCTCCGAGGCCGCTTCGATTTCGGAGCGGCCTTGGAGGGAACGGGGGTAGGCTGCGCGGCTCAGCGCGCGCCAGCTATACGAAATCGATAGCCTTGCGCGCGCCAATCCAGGATTTTAGCGGATACGCGCGGCTCCGCGCGTATCTACTAAAATCCAGCGTACTTTTGTTTGCGCCTGGAGCGCAAACAAAAGTAGGCTATTCGCGCTCGTTTTAAAATCCGCCCCAGTGTGTTTAAGAAGTGGATTTTTGTATTGCTGAATTGTTCTTTTTCTGACTTCTTTACAACTGGACTGCCCATTTTTACCTTCAGTAAAATTAATTTTGCCTCGGAACACCATCCTTGAATTGTGGACTGTTTTTTTTTCTTTTTTTTTTTTTTTTTTTGGTGAGTGAGTGCGATCCACGACCTTATGAGTTAACCTGTCCCCCCATTAACAGAATTTGGATTCCAGATGCTGCCCTGAGTGCAGCCGTGCTCTGCAGTCTCTGGAGGGTAGCCTCCTGTGGAAAGGGGCTTGCACCAGTTTTCTCTGTTTCCCTCTTCTTCCTCTATTCTCTTTCTAATTTCTCATTCTTGGCCTCAGCTGCTGGCTCTCCTGGTCTCTGAGGCTTCCTTTTTTTCTTCTCCTTCTTTGTCTCTCTGAATAAGGCATCCCAAGGATAATGCTTTCCTTGTCCATGTAGGTACTCCATCGTGCAGTGGAGCAATGTCGATTGTCCACATCTGGTTGTGCTCCTCCAGCACCTGGAGTGCTAGACTGCAGACCACAGGAGGAGACACTGCAACTACAACATGCAAAATGTTGCAATGAAAACAGAAGCCCAGACTGTAGACAGAAGAAAAATACTTCCCCTGATCTGCATTTCCAGAGTCCCTTCCACATTTCTGGTTTGTACAGTCTAATCCCATCCTCATATTTTTAATATGGAAAAATGAAAACAGATAGCATTTGAACCGACTCTTCCTTTTTGTACCTGAGGGCAGGGCTGCTATAGGCGGAATATAAGTATTTGAAATAAATATATGTAATGGCCAAAACGTGGAGCAGTGCTAAGCTCAAGAAAGAGCAGAAACTGGCAAAAGTCATTTATTTATTCTCCAGGGCAGAGAAGCCTATTACTGTCCACTTGTCCATGCACTCTAGTACCACTGAGCAGCAAATAGTGGAGAAAAAATAATCAAGCATTGGGATTTGGTGGTCAGGCAGAATCGTGATCATATTCAAACTCTGACAGGCCAGGCCTTCAGCAGTGTGCTGATATCATCATGGGATAGACCCGAAGGCAATGAAATGTCATCTAACGCACATAAAGAAACAATAATAAAATATTACAGTCTTTTACCAACTCCAGACCCTACTAGAGGAAAGGTACTCTCTAGACAGGTTCCAGTTGGGCTTCAGGAAAGGCCACAGCACCAAAACAATCCTGGGGTCTCTACTTAACGCGTTTTAGAACTGGTTCCGCTAGGAAGTTCTCCATCCTAATTCTTCTTGATGTCTCAGTGGCCTTTGACACCACTGACCATAAATTCTAATGAACAGATTGGCTGACACTGGCATAATATGACTGAGCATCCACTGGTTTTCTATGTGGTGTTCCGCAGGGATCCAGCCCCTCACTAACCCTGTTCAATCTTAGACCCTGATTGATAAAATAAAATAATCCAATAACACCTCAGATCTTTCTAACATTCTAGTATCCAGTCCAAACAACTGCCTCTCAGAAATCTGGAAATGGGCCATAACCAACAAACTCAAACTAAACTCCAGCACAGCAGAGGTACGAGTACTGGACACCGCTCCCACCCCACCTACCGATCTCAAATGGATTGGCTGCTCAGTGACACCTCCCTCGCAATAAAACCCAAAGTCTGGAGTCTGGGAGTCATCCTGGACACCAAGCTACAATTGGACTCACAAATTGCTACAATGGCAAGAAATGCCCTTTGCCACCTCAGGCAACTCAAACAGTTAAAACCATACCTGGAGAAAGATGACTTGGCCACTTTGACCTATGCATTTGTCCTTTCCAGACTGGATTACTGCAATGCAGTATATGTGGGTCTCTCACAGAAACTCCTCTATCTCATGTAAATATTGCAGAATGCTGCCACCCAAATGCTATCAGGAGGCAACGTCAGGGACCAGATTCTGGAAGTTAAGGACATGTTCTTCAAATTGTGAATATTGAGGTGATTGAAAGCCTTCTTAACGCCTTAAGATGTTTGGACAGTGTTCCAGGCACTTGAATTATTGCAATTCTGTGTATCTTGGACTACCAGCAACCACCAGCGGGGTACTAAAAATAGTCCAGAACTCTGCAGTGCAAATTCTGACTGGTAGAGGTATCAGGGAATACATCACCCCTATTGTTTAGGCACTCCACTGCAATGGCCATATCCTGAACTAATTTTTGGGTGGGTACAAGGCTAACATGGGTGGGCTGTAGGCATGCAAGTCTGAGACCTACTAGTTGTATTGTTATTGATAAATAATGCCATATACTGCACCCTACAATGGCTTTCTAAGTAGTTTGCAACAGCCATTATGCATCATGTGTAAAACATTTTATCTCAATTATTTCAAGTACTTGCCAGCATTAAACATTCCTTATTAATCTGTATTAATTTATTTTATATTTATTGTAGTTTATAAATGCACAAGTATATCATGTAAAAAGCAAAGAAAACAAACAGATCCAACCAATCATGTAATAAAACAAAAATCTATGTATTCTTTCATGAATCCTCTATGCAGAAAGCTAGAAGTCATCATAACTACAGTAAAATAGCATTAATCATCAGAACAAGTGCAGAGCAGAGCTAGGACAATTCACATTACAACCAACATGAAAAAAAAAATTCAAATTCTGGTGTCACCTCAGTAAAAAATAGCCCTCCTTTGCTAAACATTTTGTGAAGTAACAAACTCCTGCAAAGAAAGACATCTAGAATCTTGCCATAGTATACAGTCACAGCACTGACTCTCAGGACTCATAAAACAGTAACCTTATGAAAAAGCAGCAATGCAAATAACTACACCATGCCCTAGAACATTAATACATCACCTTCAGGAATAACAGGACAAGCTGGACTACTACAGAGAAACTACATGCGAGCAGAAATACTGCACTTCAGTCACACACACACAGGCAAAACAGAGACTGACCCTTACCTAAGATAGAAATAAGAGACAAAAATTAGAAACAGAAACATGCAGACAAACCCAAAACCAAAATAGAAAGCCTGAGAAACTAGACTGAACAGTGGAATACTGAAGAAATACAAAAATATAAGAAATGCACATTCCCAAAGAAGGCATATTTCAATTGCTAAAATCTCAAAATAATGTTTTTCTTTTACCTTTGTTGTCTGATCTTTGTATTTTTGTAATCGGTTGGTCCCAGTCTCTTTTTTTCCCACTTTTCCCTTGTCGGACATTTCCTAATTCCTTTTTAGGATCTATTTTGTTCTGTTTTTTTCTCCTACTGTCTTATTCCCTTCCTCCCTAACACACACACACACACACACACACATACACACACAGGCTCATGCTTTCTCTCACAGACTCCCTCACACACACAAGCTCTTACTCTCATATGCTCTCCTCCCCAACCTCTCACTCTCTCATTTTTTACACACACATACACACACACACACACTAAAGCTCTCACTCTAACATGTTCTTCCATACACAAACACACACACACACACACAAGCTTTTACTCTCACAAGCTCTACCACAAACACAAGCTCTCACTTTCATATACTCTCACTCTCACATTCTCTACACATACACATACACTCACACAAGCTCTCACTCTAATATGTTCTACCATACACTCAAGTTCTCACTCTCACATGCTCTACCATGCTTACACACACACAAACTCTCACTCTCACATGCTCTACCACAAACAAGCTCTCACTCTCACTCCCTGACTCCTATTCTCACACATACAGATGCACAGTCATGTTCCCATTCTTATACACACACAGATGCACACTCATGCTTCTATTCTCACCCAAACAGATGCACACTCAGGCTCCCAGTCAGACTCCCATTCTCAAACCCCCCCCCCCCCCCACACACACACACACACTCAGGCTCCCACTCTAAACCACACACATACCCAGGCTCCCTCTCACCTGCCACACACACACACACACATAGGCTTCCATTCTCACACAAACACACACACACACACACACACACATTCAAATTCCCATTCTCACCCACACACACATGGGGCCTTTTCATTAGGCATAGCCAAACTCCTACTTCCGGTGTCACGGGGAAGGGATCCCGCAACGGCCTTGCTGTTTCGGCCCTCCTCTTTGCTGTCGCAGGGATGGGATCCCATGACAGCCTTGCAGCTCTGGTTGGGTGGGCCTGAGCCCAAAGTGGGTGGGCCATGGCTCACCCAGGCCCACCCGTGGCTATGCCACTGCTCCATTGGCGGCCAATTTACTGGAAAATTAGATATAAAGTTCTAATGTTTACTCATAAGCTACTAAATATTAATACTTCACCCTGGATTTGTACTATCCTGCAAATATATAACCCACCTCGGGTTATTAGATCTGCTGTTGGATTTCCCATCACATTGACTAACTCACCTTGTGGAAACCAGAGAGGGAGACTTCTTTGTGGCTGGACCTGTTATGTAGAATGCGTTAGCTGATTACCTGCACCTCATGACATGTACTACAACTTTTAGAAAACACTCAAAGCTTTCTTGTTCAAACAGGCTTTTTCACTAGAGGCATGACTGTCCCCTGCATAGGTATCCTCAGAATGGCATTTTTTGTTTGAGGATTTTCAGTCCTCTTTTGTTGGCAGGTTTTTGGTTTGTGGTCTTTCTGTTACTATCTTGTTGATTTTTGCTTTTATGTTTTGCATTTATGATCATTGAGATGTAGTATGAAAGGGCAGGAAATAAATCAAGATAAATAAATAAATAACCCCAATTCTCTGTGACCTCCATTGGCTTCCTATCCCCTTCTGAGCCCAGTTCAAATGCCCCTTGCATTGCTTTCAAATTGCAAAAAGAGCTAAGCCCCGCCTCCACCCCTTCAAATTCACCCAGCGGTCTGAAACAGAGGCTGTCCTATGACTCTGCTCTCAAAGATGCTAGACTGGCCCAAACTCACAAATGTGCCTTCTCCCTGTTCTTACCCAGGCTCTGGAACTCTCTCCTAGCAAAGGCCAGATTGGCCATCAATAAACTGTCATTCTGTCATATAGTCAAAACCTGGTTCTTTCATCAAGCCTACCCTTCCAATCCCTACCATACCAGCACTGACCACTATTTCACTGCGTATAAAGACCACTACCTGACAAGGTTACTGAGATCTGGATGCATCACCCCAGGAGCTGTGCAGGACTGCAAGGCAGAACACTGGGCTAAACAAGGACTGGTCTTCTGCCTAACCAGCTCCCTCCCTCGTAGATTGAGCTTGTGGGTTCTGGGGACTGGTAGGTCTTTGCTTCAGAAGTACAACATGGTGAATCTGGGTAGGCTGGAGCAAGGTGAAGCAGGCTGGATCAAGGTTGGACAAGGCAAGGCTTGAACAGGGTGGATGAAGCAAGGCAGGCACTGTGGATAGAGACAGGCTGGAGCAGGGATGGACTGGATACCAGAGTTGGACACAGAACAAGGACTGGAGCTGAGTACAGACAGAGACCAGGCAAGGCACTGAGCTCGGTTTGGGAGAGACACAGGAAATGCAGGATACTTGACAGGAACTAGAACTAGATATAGCTGGGGAAGACAAGGTACTGGCCAGACAAGGAGTAAATACCAGGTACAGGAATGGGCTGGGCACAACAAGACCAGACAGAGACAGGACTGGACAAGGACTAGGCAAGACAATACAGAACAAAGAACATAGAAGCCCGAAGGCAGCAAGGTTGGTGGCCCGTAGGTCACTAGGCTATAGGCTAAAGGTCCCTAGGTCTAGAGAGGCCTGATAGGCCACAAGGCAAGACACAAGAGAAGAGCAGGCCCGGAGGCCACAAGGCAAGGTAAAACCTAGATAGGCCACAAGGCAAGGAGCAAGGAACAAGAAGGCCTGGAAGCAACAAGGCAAGGTAAGGCCTAGATAGGCCACAGGACAAGCAGCAAGATATCAGGAGGCCCAGAGGCAAGAAGGCAAGGTGTAAGACTAGAGTGGCCAGGTCAGAGAGCCAAGGGTGACTCGATGAAGAGGCAAGGTGGTTCTGGCAAGGCAAGATTAAATAGGGCAGGAGTTTGGGTGTGGTGTGAGTAGCGAGAAGAAGATTAGCAAAGATGGTAGTGAGGTTCGCTGAAGAACCCTCATGAAGAGGAGGCTGCACCACAGGTTGGGTCACGTGGCCAGTGAGTAGAAGAAACTGTGACATTACCAACCTACTACATAATAACATCTTGTCATTATAAGTTGTGCCATACTCTACTATGCCTATATGTTCTGTCGTTAATGCACTACCTATCCATCCTATAAATCCTATCTCCTTATTTGTTCCTATTGTTTGACATTATCATTTTTACCTTACATACATAATGCTACCTCAATCCATTCCCCAATTAAGTGTGTCCAATATGTACTGCATTGCCCTGCCACTGCCCAATCTCCAGTACATGACTATATCTACTTTCTCTTCTATCATATGGATGTACTTTGCTTTGAGCACTACAGTAGGAGAGCGAGAAATAAATCCTTGTAATAAATAAATAAATATTCCCATACTCTATCTATCCATGTGTAGATAGAAAAAAGCAAAAAAAAAAAAAGATGGTGCATTCAGGACAGTATATAAATAGAAAAATATACCTGAGATATGCACTAAGTGAATTAATGCACTTGGGTGCTGAAGGCACTCAGTCTTCTAATGCTGCCAGATTGTGTTACTATGGGCTGGAGTCACTTAAGCTTTTCTCTCATTCTGTGTTTTTGGGCAAGACTTTGATGGGTCTTGCAGAGGCACTTCTTACCATACACTCATGGAGGCGTGAGTGAGAGAACCAGGATTAGATATACACAAGCAAGGCCGGATATTGGGGTGGGCAAGCTGGGAGGTCACCCGGGACGCCGTGGGCTAGGCACCACAAGCATCACCCATCCTGCAGTAGCGTGTCCGCAGCGGATCTCATCCCACCGTGGCTGAAGAGAGGCCTAGTGGCCGTGGTGGATGCCATCCTGCCACAGCCAAAAAGAGGTCTGGGGGAGGGCACCATCAGCTGGAAGGAGGGCGTTTTTCACCCAGACTGCCATTTGCCTAAAGTCCCACCCTGTACACAAAGAATAATTCTGTCAGAGATACTCTCTCAAGCAAAGAGCACCTATACATTTCACAGTCTGGAGTGTTTTAGAGCTGTTATCCCTTTAAAAGTAATTATTCGGTGAAAATCTTCTCTCCCCTCCCTTCAGCACTGTACAAAAGGCATTATGGATATCACTATTCCAGCAATTGGATTAGCTGAATATTTTGGTGCATTAGAATGTTGTATGTTGTCGCTTACTCGCTTCTGAATGCCCTCCCTGTGTGATCTTATTGCTAATGTTACTTTAGTACATCAGTATTCTGTGTTGCTGGTTCCTTAATGCACACCTTGTGGACCTTGCTTATGTACTGCCAGTCTTCCTGTGTGCTGGTCTTTACTGGCTAACGTTGTTCTGTGCTGCCTTTTCAGTGTTGGTCTGCTTTAATCTAAGCAGCTCTTTACTGCTCCACATTGCGGACCTCAATAATTTCCATCTGCTTTTATATTCCTACATCAAGTAACAGACTTTTTTTTTTCCCCTTCAAGAAACCAGCTGTGTTGCCCTCTGCATTGTGGGATTTCGGTTTCAGGCTTGTGGAATATCACAGATAGAGCAGCAGAGATGAGTATCAGGTGACTGTGAACTACTCCTCAGGGGATCTATTTAAACCTCATTTCAGCATCATTTCGCCAGTTGGGTTTCCTTGCCGCCTGCATTGTTGCTATACATTTCCAGATCCGACCCGCAGATTCTGTTTTCCATAAATGAGCGCCCAGATTGTTTCAGTGCAATGTTTGAGCAGAGTGGTAGGTGCACAGCTGGTGCAGCAGAGAATTTTTCTGAAGCTTGTTGTTGTATTAGGAATTGCTTCTGGAATGGACATATCTATGTTAGAAATACTTGTCCTTTACTCCTGGTCCACGTGCATGGTAATTATTTGGATTTTTAGCCTGCCTTTCCAAATAATGCTCAAGGGGGTCTTACAGCATTAGTAGTAAGTCCCTGTCCCAAAAATTATACAATTTAAGTGGGGTACCTGAGGTAATGGGGAAACAAACTGACATGCTCAAAGTCACAAGGCACATTGGTGGGTAAGGTTGCTAACTGGCTCCAGAATGTCAGGACAGGTTGATCCAGTCCTTGGACTGGATCAACCTCTGCATGCAGGTACTTATAGTCTTGCTTTTCTTAGGGAATGCAATAAGAAAATCAGAATAAATTTCAGCATGCAATGGGGTAAAACCAGGACTGGATCAACCTGTCCTGAAAATCTGGAGCCAATTGGCATCCCTATTGGCGGGGGAAGCGCAATTTGAAAGCTTGTTCTCAGCCCATTGTGGTAACCACTAGGCTAGTCCTTCCTCTTCAGGGAGGCACTTTGTCCAGGTGTAAGCATGTGCCAAGGCTGATCTTGTCTACCGGATGCTCTTTATCATTAGACGTGTCTCTTATACCTTATGAAGACCTCCTCCAATGCAGGCTTCTGTTGCTGAAGCGCAGTTCATGTCAGAAACAGAAAAAGTTCTTAGAATTGAAATAAAGATTTTGGGAAGTTTTTTGTTGGGTTTTTTTTTTTAAAGCATTTGGAAAGTAGGATTCATTACTTTTGATTAATTATTTTTGGGTTTCATCAATTGCACAGAATATTTCAGCACTTTTGAAATGAAAAAAAGGAAAAGAGGAAAAAAAGAGTCTGTCGTTATTCCAGTGGGGCCTCACGAGTTTAATATGTTGTTCCAGATTGAGTCAGTGAGAGCCCTGAAGCAAGAGAGCAATTTGTTGATGTGATCTCTGTGTGCTATGATTGTTTCTATTTTTTTTAATTGCCTGCAGCTATTTCCATTGTTTCAGTGACTCCATGGGCAACGCGTTGTAGGTTGCTCATGTTAAGGGAATAGCTTAAGGACATGATGCTGGCTGATAATCATGTCTACTGCAGGCAACAACATACAATTGAGTGTGAATGACATAGCTAATGACATACAGTAAGGTGAATGGCGAAGTATTTTGCCACCCACTGGGTGCACTGTGAGTTGAGAGATCGCCTTGTAGTGTGTCCATTCTCTCACACGATGCCACCAGGATTACTGGAACCAAGAGAATAGGACAGTTTTTGTGTTTTAGTCAATAAGCCACAGGGTCACACATCTTCAGGAAGTACTGCTTAAATGCAGCAAAAGCGGTGTTCACAGTTTTTTTTGTGCTTGGGGGAGAGGTGGGAGAAGGAGTCCCAGTGATCATGCAACAGCAACACCCAGTGGCCTGATTTTGGGCCCATGGTTGCAGGGATTCAGAAGGAACCTAGGGACATGGCCACTGGATGAGGACTAAGTATGTCTGGGGTGAAGGGGATATAAAACAGGGGGAGAACACCCGGGTAGTTGAGAATGAAGGCTCATGGCATGAGATCACAACCGTGGTTCTGACTGAGTCTGAAATACAAAGCAACAGGAGGAAGTTGCCAGGTGAAGTAACAATACTTCCTATAATGGTGCTGTTATCGCACGCACCCACCCGCCTGATTATGATTGATTACCGAGTCGTGTATACTTTAGAAATATGATAAGTCAGGTGCTGCTGTTTAGGAGATCTGAGTTTGATTTCTGAGTCCAGCTTCGTCTTCCTGGGTGGGCCAGGACCCCAGGGGAGGATGTCAAAGCTATCACACCACAGTGACACATATTGGTTGTCAGCGAGTGCAGCGAGTATTGTGGCCCATCCCTCTCTAAGTTTAAAATGAAATCAAATCCCCTGGGCAGATGTGCATGAGTCTTCATGGTTGGCCTTACCCAAGTAGGGGATGGGTTCCTGTTTTGTAAACTCCAGGGTCACTGAAAAATAAGAACATAAGAACATGCCATACTGGGTCAGACCAAGGGTCCATCAAGCCCAGCATCTTGTTTCCAACAGTGGCCAATCCACAAAGTCTGTATTTAGCTGTTAAAGTAACATTTAGGATTAGGGGTGTGTGTTAGATCCAGCAGTGTATATATATATGCATGTCAATGTCTGTTATCCCATGTGCAGAAGGCATGCAGTTTGAATTCTTTCCTTCTGCCAGAACTCCAGACACTGCAAACCTTTTCTATTTCTTTGTTGACCTAGCAGCAATCACTGTCTGAGAGGAAACAAAGTGGGAGAATTTTTTAGTAATGGGTGAAAATACTGTGATGGTAGCAGGGTAACTTAGGGAGAGAATGGCGGCAGAGAGGAGACAGAGCTGGACTTTTCTGTTTTCAGTGCTTTGCACAATGTGTAATGCAGGTAATAACAGAATATTGAGTTTCTGGCACCTTAGCCAAGTCCTTGGCATCTGTAGATAAGGCAAAAAAAAAAAATCTTTCTTCCTTCACTCCAGGGAGTCAAGAGTTCATTAAAGCCCTTGTATGAAGGTTGTAGATTCTTTGACTTGCTTGATTCCTCTCTCAACAGGGAATCATGGTCTGAAATCATCTGCTTCCACACAGAAGCCTGTGCACTTCTCTAGGTCCAAATATAATAACACAGACAAGTAATAAAACCGGCACGTTCATCAAAGCATAAGAAACTAGTCTGTGTGTTTTCCATCAGCTGCTCAAAAAAACCCTCTCGAAGCTTCCATGGCAGGAATACCTTTTGTTCTCCTGTATCTCTCTTCTCTACCGAAAGCTCATAGGGTCTCTTTATACAACCTTGATTAGAATTCAAAGCACCTGCAAGATGTGCTGAGGAGTTTCAGACCCACCCTATTCCGAAAACTCTACAACAGGGTTCTATTAGCATATGTGCTATGAATATTTATGTATGCTTGCATTCATTTAAAATACTTAAAATCCGTTTATAGCAAATCAATCGTACTACTGGTAGGTACAGGGTCAACACACCTTGCCACAGGGATTCATGACTTTGATCTGAAACTGACCAACTGGTTGGGTCTGGACTTCATTCTCATCATCATGGATCCAAAATAAAACAAGTGGAAAACTTGCTATGTTTTCTAATTTTTACATGTTCGTGCTATGATCCACAACATTTCAACATTCCCAGGAATTTTTACAGATCCTGTATGTTTGACTCAGGTTGGTGCTCAAGAAAACTGCATTCCATAGACAGTCCCAGGAGTTTCAGATCACAGTTGAGGGTCACTGTAGGTTCATCATCCTGGTCAGTTTTAAACTGAACTCTTCTCCAGCATATGTCGCACACATGCATTAATTCATTTATTTAGATATACTATGCACATTATTTATTTTTAAAAGTTTTTATATACGCATTTATAATATATTGAATTCAAGAAAGCATGGGATAAACATAAAGGATCTCTGAGAGAGTGGTAGGAATTATAAAGCTGAATAGTTGGTGTGGATGGACGGATTGGAAAAGACATAATGGTCTTATGTTCTTATGACATAATGGTCTTTTTTCTGCCGTCACGTTTCTTAATGGGAAAACTATGCTAAGTGGTTTTGAATAAGGAATTCACTCAAGGTGGGTGCTTCATCTCTTGCAAACAAACATTCTCAGAATTCCTCTGTATGGTGCTTTGCTACTTGCTTAGGATGTCTTGTTGCTGTGATTTGCAGGCTATAAAAATAAAAAAAAAGTGCACCAGATTCATTCTCTCAACTAGAATTTTCACACTTTCATAGAACCTGCTACTGTCTCTTGCCTCCTAAGCTCAGTCACTCTGTGCACACATAAAAAAAAAACCCTGTGTTTGTCTTTGGGCTCTGATATTGTTACGTTTTTTCAGGCATGGGCTCCCTGCAGAAACTCGATCCATGCTGTTGCTTTCCAAGGGCCAGTGCTAACATTTTTGCGAACAATTACTGTGGCCCCCCCCCCCATCATTCTGGGTTTTTTTTTTGTTTTTTTTTAAATGCTTAATTGTTATTGTTTTTCCAGTAACCAACACACAACAGGAGCAATCTCTGTCGGTCTCTCTTTCACAGTCACACGCACTCTCTTTCTCATATAGGTATAGTTTGGGTTAGGGCCGGTGCTTCCGTTGGGCAACGTAGACGATCACCTGGAGCAACAAAGTGCTGAGGGCAGAAAAATCCTGCCAACACGAGCCCCAGAGGGGTGCGGTGTCAGAGCTAATACCACCAAAAAAGGGAGCACTGTTATGGAGCCATTGCTGCCGGTAGAAAGGAGCACTGTGCTAGAGGAAAGCTGAGAGGAGAGGGTGTATGACCAAAGATTCGCCTAGGGCGGCCAAATAATCTTGTGCAAGCCCTGGTTTGGGGGGCAGGGGACATTGGGAAGCAGTGCCCCCCTAAATACTCCAAGTAGTGCCAAGTTAGCATTCCTTCCTCCCGCCAGTAGGACCTCACTTGCGCTTGCCCTTGTCCCTCCTCTTCTCCCCCCACCCCCAGAATAAGCAAACTGCACCCATGTATCTTCTCTGCCTCACACTCGTTCATTCTCACTGTCACGCAGTTTCATTCCCACTCTCTCACTCAGTCTCACTCTCTGCCCCAGGACCCCTTCTCCACCAAAAAAAAAACAAACCCCAGCTTCCTCTGGCAATCCAGACTTTAAAAATTGAAACCACACCCAGGCCTTCACCCACCCCAGAGGCCATCTTAAACTATCTGTGGGTCCAAAGTGACTAAATGGGTCAGGAGCAATCCCCAGGCACTTCTGCTCTGCCTGCTGGTATGTAAAAATAGCACCAGTTGGCCCTGTCACTGAAGCCATTTTCTTGTAGGGATGTGAATCGTTTTTTGACGATTTAAAATATCGTCCAATATATTTTAAATCGTCAAAAACCGTTAGGGCCACGATACAATACCAATTCCCACGATTTATCGTCAAAAAATCGTAAATCGGGGGAAGGGGGAAGGCAGGAAAACCGGCACACTAAAACCCCCTAAAACCCACCCCCGACCCTTTAAATTAAATCCCCCACCCTCCCGAACCCCCCCCCCAATGCCTTAAATTAACCTGGGGTCCAGCGGCGGTCCATAGCTAAATCGGGGGAAGGGGGAGGGCAGGAAAACTGGCACACTAAAACCCCCTAAAACCCACCCCGACCCTTTAAATTAAATCCCCCCCCTCCCGAACACCCCCCCCCCCAAATGCCTTAAATTACCCTGGGTAGAGCGGCGGTCCGAAACGGCCTCCTGCTTTTGAATCGTGTTGTCTTCAGCCGGCGCCATTTTGCAAAATGGCCGCCGCAAAATGGCGGCGGCCATAGACCAACACGATTCGACTGCAGGAGGTCGTTCCAGACCCCTGCTGGACTTTTGGCAAGTCTTGTGGGGGTTAGGAGGCCCCCCCAAGCTGGCCAAAAGTTCCTGGGGGTCCAGCGGGGGTCTGGGAGCGATTTCCTGCCGCGAATCGTTTTCCGTACGGAAAATGGCGCCGGCAGGAGATCGACTGCAGGAGGTCGTTCAGCGGGGGTCCGGAACCCTCGCTGAACGACCTCCTGCAGTCGATCTCCTGCCGGCGCCATTTTCCGTACGGAAAACGATTCGCGGCAGGAAATCGCTCCCAGACCCCCGCTGGACCCCCAGGAACTTTTGGCCAGCTTGGGGGGGCCTCCTGACCCCCACAAGACTTGCCAAAAGTCCAGCGGGGGTCTGGAATGACCTCCTGCAGTCGAATCGTGTTGGTCTATGGCCGCCGCCATTTTGCGGCGGCCATTTTGCAAAATGGCGCCAGCTGAAGACAACACGATTCAATAGCAGGAGGCCGTTTCGGACCGCCGCCGTTTCGGACCGCCGCTGGATCCCCAGGTAATTTAAAGCATTTGGGGGGGGGGGTTTCGGGAGGGTGGGGGATTTAATTTAAAGGGTCGGGGTGGGTTTTAGGGGGTTTTAGTGTGCCGGCTCACGATTTTAACGATTTTCACAATACTTTACCCACCCAAACGGCAACAATACGATTCCCTCCCCCTCCCAGACGAAATCGATCGTTAAGACGATCGAGGACACGATTCACATCTCTATTTTCTTGTATAAAAGTAGCTCCATACAGCAAAATGGCATAGGGGCAGCTGGTGCAATTTTTACATACAGGCAGGCAGGCAGGAATGCCTGGGTAATGTATTGCCCTGGCCCATGTAGGCATTTTGGATGCACAGACAGGGTAAGATGTGTTCAGAGGAGGAAGGGAGGTTTCTGAAGATTCGGAGGGGTGAATGGCCAGTGTAAGAGTATTAGGTGACTTGCATCCCGCCATCCCCCCCCCCCCCCCCCATGGTCTTCTACACACACAAATAAAAATTATACATTTATAATAGATTTCACATGAAAAAGAACATGCAAAGTACAGTCTACTAAGGTAAAAATATCACAGCATTCATATTTTATTTGCATGCACTGCTTTGGTGTTAACCAGAAAACCCTGCAAAAAACATACTTGGAACCCAAATAGTATTAGACCTATAGTAACTTGTATTGGGTGTGGGCTTGGTTCTCAGAAAGCTATTTGTAAACTGGATTACAATTACAATATATTAAACCTTCCATACCAAAACAGCACTAACTGCCAGCACTCAATTAGTAACAACCCTACCTATGAAAAGGCAACATTGCAAATACTACACCAGGTCCTATAACACCAATACACCTCATAATAGGAAAACAGAACAAGTCAGGCTGCTATAGAGCCTATTCTGAAACTGCACACTACCAGAATACCTCACCTTGGTCACACATGCAGAAACCAGACATATCCTTACTACATATCCTTACTACAGACTTTGTAAAGATATTACAAAGTCTAAATAGAAACGTGCAGACAAAAAACTGAACTGGAAACCACAAGAAGCCAGACTCTGTATGCAGTGCAACAGTAGAAAAAAACAGAAACATCACCATTCCTAAGAACATAAGAAATGCCATACTGGGTCAGACCAAACATCCTGTGGCCAGTCCAGGTCACAAGTACCCAGCAGATCCCAAACAGTTGATCTATTTAACTCCCAGGGATAAGCGATGGCTTTCTCAAGTCTACTTTGCTACTAACTGTTTATGGACTTTTTCTTCAGGAACTTGTCCAACCCTCTTTTGAACCCCACTATGTTAGTTGCCTTGACCATGTCCTCTGATTGTGCACTGAGTGAAAAAATACTTCTTACAATTTATTTTAAATCTGCCGGTTGCTAGTTTCTGAGTGTTCCCTAGTCCTAGTGTTTTTTGAAAGGGTTAAAGTCCATTCCCTATTTACTCGGTCCATCCCATTCATGATTTTATAAATCTCAATCATATTCCCTTTCAATCATCTCTTCTCCTAGTTAAAGTGCCCTGTTTAGCGTTTCTCCATAAGGGAGATTTTCCATACCTTTTATCATTTTTGTTGCCCTTCTCTGAACCTTTTCTGTGTTCATTATGTCTTTTTTGAGATGGGATGACCAGAAATGTACACAATACTTAAGGTGCAGTCACACTATGGATCTATACAAAGGCATTAGGATATTCCCAGTTTTATTCTCTATTCCTTTCCAAATAATTCCGAACATTCTATTTGCCTGTTTGAATTCCATCACACTTCGAGCTGAAGATTTCAAGGTATTATCTACAAGGACTCTGAGGTTTTTTTCCTGAGTGGTTACTCCTAACACTGAACCCATCATGATGTACCTGTAGTTAGGATTATTATTCCCTACATGCATTACTTTGCATTGTCCGCATTAAATTCCATCTTCCATTTAGACGTCCTATCTCCCAGTCTCACATGTTCCTTCTGCAATTCCTCACAATCCACTTCTGTTTTAATGACTCAAAACAATTTTATGTTATCTGCAAATTTGGTCACTTCATTTGCTGTTCCCTTTTCTAGATCATTTATGAATATGATAACATAGGCCCCAGTAGAGACTCTTGTGGCACTCCAATAACGACCTTTCTCCATTTGCAAAGCTGACCATTTCTCCTGCCCTCTGTTTCCTGTCTTTTATCCAGTATCAATGACCTCCTAATTTCCTGATTGGTCTCTCATGAGGAACTTTATCAAATGTCTTCTGAAAATCCAAATCCAAATCCATTATATCAACTAGTTCATCTTTATCTGCATGTTTACTTACAACTTCACAAATATCTAGTAAATTGGTAAGGCAAGACTTCCCTTTGCAAAAACCCTGTTAAATCTCCACCATTAAACCATGTCTATCCACGTGTCAGTAATTTTGTTTTTACCGTTTTGCCCTGCAACGTATAAAACATCAAACTATAAAATGAAGAAATATAAAACATCAATCTTAATAGTAAAATCATACTAATAAAAAGAATAAATATTTAAAAACCGGTGATAAATAGCATATCCAATAATAAAACAACTCATACATATTTTTTTTAATTTCACAAACACCAATGAAATATTTAAAATTGGCAGACACATCCAATAACACTCAATGTGATGCTGGATAGCACCCCCCACCCTGAAGAAGTCAAGCTGTAGCTGGGCTCCAACCCTGGCGTCTAAATTTTCTTCTTTTACAGTTTCTTCTGTCCTTATGGTGAGGAAATAAAAGGGGGAGGATTTGGGATGAGAGTACCCCCCTGACTCCAAATTCATCAGCCATGCATCAGTTTACCATCTCCAGCTTCGTGCAATCCACTCTTCAGACTGTGGCCGGTGGAGCACAGGAGACAAAAAGTTCATCTTCAAGTCTGGATATCTGATCCGCTCCTCCTCAGCTGGTTCTCATAAGCGCTGCTGGAGCCCCAGAGCCATTGCAGTTAAGAAACAATGCACTGGTGGGGGGAGTGGGAACCTCAGACCACAAGAGAGTTGAACAGCATGACGTCTCAGATAAGAAGATGCCTCGGGAGCTGCAGAGGGAAGGAGAGACAACTGAATTAAAAACTGAGACCACTGCCAGAGAGGGGAAGGATTCGACACAAGGGGTGAGTGGTTTGGAACCTTCTCTCACCTCTTTGACTGATGCTTATTCACTGACAGTTTATCCTTTAGTCAAAGCTGACATGGTCACTCTGGATTCCATCCGGTCCGCAGTTGCCCTCTTTGCACCAAGCTGTTGCCAGCCTTGTTGACTTCTCTGATTTTTTTATTTTGATTCACAGACACAGCACAGGAGTCCAAGTCCATTGTCCATGCCCAGAGCAAGTTGTTCATATTTCCATTATTCAAACATCTCTGGTTCAAGATAAGATCTTCACAAAAAGGAGTTAAAAACGTGGTTGTTCAACAAAGCATACCAACTCACCCAATGAACAACACAACATCATCACCCTCCAATCCAACCTCATGAATAAATAAATTAAATTCATCACATCTAGGTTTTCATAAATAAGAAATGAAACAAAAAACTGAACTAAATCCTTACACATGTTATCCCCTATGCTTAATAACAGTTTGTACTTTGCATCCCTTGTTTAACCCACCTTATCCCTGTTACCTTATTTTGTAAACCGTTATGATGGCATTATTTTGACATTTCCGAATGATGGTATATAAAACTCATTAAATAAATAAAATAAATAAAGTAAAAAGTTGGAAAATTGGGAGAACTATAAAAGGAATTTAAATCAGATTATTTCAATTTTCCTAAGATGCTTACTGTTTTTCCAAAGGACTTGTTTAAGAGGTACTTGACTGGGATCTTGAAAATACCAGAAGATTCTGTATCTCCTCTTAATATGATTTATTACTTGCCTGGAATAGAGAAGTTGGAGGGTCTGAGGGATGACCAAACTCAAGGAGATCTGTCCTTGGATAATTTGGACTTAGTGTCCGTGTTGGAGAAGTCCACTGATGTTGAAGTCAAGAGAGCAACTTTGTTGATGTCTTTTGTGATTCTACAAGATAAGGATTCTATAATGCGCTTACATTTCCATAATAGAAACAGCCTTTTCTAGGAGTTAAAATCTAGATTTTTCCAGATCTAGCTTAGAAAACTCAAGATCATAGAAAAAAGATTTTGGAAATGTCATCAGATATTTTGCTTCTGGGAAGATTTTTTTGTAATTAATTTTCTTTGTAAATATTTTGTTACCTTACAGAATGTAACAATACAAACTGGTATCTACCTTATAAATGGGCTCTGACCGACGGCCCGCAAATGCGCAGTAGAGAGCAGCTCTACCGCGCATGTGTGGGCGAGCACGTTGGTCAGAGCCGTGCGTGCCCGAAAAAAAAAAAATGGCGGTGGGGCCGCAGGAGCGGCGGCGAAGGTGAAAGGCTGGAGCGGCGGCAGCCGCGAAGCAGGAGGAGCAGGAGCGGGAGGAGAAGCAGCGGCGCCGCGCGCGCGGAAGTGACAGCCCCCCCCCCCCGATATCTGCCGGCAGGAGCGGGAGGAGAAGTAGCGGCGCCGCGCGCGCGGGAGGGACACACCCCCCCCCCCGAGATCTGTCGGTTGTGGATGATCAGAGAGGGGAGGGGATTGAGAGAGGGGGAGTGACTGAGGAGAGGGAGGGAAGGTGAGAGAGAGAGAGAGGGAGGTGTGAGAGAGGGGGAGGGAGGGTGTGAGAGGGGGAGGGAGGTGAGAGAGAGGGAGGGAGGTGTGAGGGGGAGGGAGCGAGGTGAGGGTGAGAGCTGGTGAGGGAGGTGATGAGAGAGGGGAGGGCGTGTGTGAGAAGAGAGGGGAGGGAGGTGTGAGAGAGAGAGGGGGGAGGGGGGATGTAGAGAGGGGACGGGTGAAGGAAGGAGGGAGGGTTGGGAGGGAAGGGTGAGAGGGAGGGGAGGTGAGGGTGAGAGGGAGGACAGGGAGAGGAGGAGGAAGGGTGAGAGAGAGGGAGGGGGGAGAGAGTGAAGGAGGAGGGAGAATGAGGGGGAGGGAGTGGGAAGGAAACGGACCGAGCCCGTTGTTACGGGCTTAACGGCTAGTAAAAGTATATAACAATTACTTTTTTTTTCAAAAGTACAAAAAATTAATTGAATTATTATTTTGTATTGCTAGTGGTATTTATCTTATACCGGATAATAGAAGGACTACGGGGCACTCCATGAAGTTATCATGTGGCACATTTAAAACTAATTGGAGAATGTTCTTTTTCACTCAATGCACAATTAAACTCTGGAATTTGTTGCCAGAGGATGTGGTTAGTGCAGTTAGTGTAGCTGGGTTTAAAAAAGGATTGGATAAGTTCTTGGTGAAGTCCATTACCTACTATTAATTAAGTTGACTTAGAAAATAGCCTAGCAATGGTAACATGGAATAGACTTAGTGTTTGGGTACTTGCCAGGTTCTTACAGCCTGGATTGGCCACTGTTGGAAACAGGATGCTGGGCTTGATGGACCCTTGGTCTGACCCAGTATGGTATGTTCTTATGTTCTTACCTTATTACTGTACCTTTAAATTACAGAATATGTCTTATACTTTCTTTGAACCTTCACAAAAAAGGTAAGTGGCTTGGGTGGTTTTAGTAGTTGTTCTTGTTAGTGGGTCTCTCTGCAAGCTCATATCAATTAGATAGTGGGTATGAATCAATGTTAATTTTTCTTTTCCTAATTGTCAGTCCTTCATTGGCTTTATGTTTGCATCCCCACTCCTCCCTAGTTAGTGGGCTAATTTAGACTGGCTGTATTATTTGAGTTTTCTGTGTTTATTGCTTTGAACTGGTATTTTATGTCAGCAGTCTGTAAAGCTTATCTTGATATGATTTTTATTTGAAATTCATTAAAAATAAAGTTTAAAAAAAGCCACCACCCAATAATAAAAACTAATAAGGATAAAAAAAAATCCCTCGCTCTCCATACCTAGTGGGAACTTTTGATTTCCAGTTACCCTGAGATTTTTGTGGATATGCTGGGGGAGGGAGGGGGGAGGTACACAAACTTTCTCCTCTCTCATATACACACACATGTTCATTCTCTTGCATATATGCTTACACATACATTCCCTCTCTCTCTCAAACACATTCCCACACATTCTCAGATGCACACTCTCTCTCACTCACACATGCTACCTCCTAGAAAAGGGTGTTTCTATTATGGAAATGCAAGCGCATTGTAGAATCCCTATCTTGTAGAATCACAAATGACATCAACAAAGTTGCTCTCTTGACTTCAACATCAGTGGACTTCAACAGACATACTCCATCTCTCTCTCTCACTCATACACACATGCTCAATCGCACACACACTCCTTCTCTCACTCACCCATGCTCACTTTCTCACAGACATGCACACCCTATCACTCATGCTCACCCACTCTCTTTCTCACTCATGCAGACACATGTTCACTCTTACACAGAGCTTCTCCCTTTCTTCATCAACTGCCAGTGGGATGGACTCTAACAATGACCGTGTCTGGCCTCTCCTTTTCTTCTTTGGCTGCTGGTGGGATGGGCTTTGCTGTCGACTCCACTGGGTCTCCCCGTTCTTCCTTTGCCACTGCAGCACCATCATCTGGTATGACGTACTGTGCAAATGAATGGTTTGCACACCCGGTAAGCAACAGGCTTGTGCTTTCCTTAAATCCTTGTGTGTTATGCAAAGTAAAATTTAGTTTCACTTTCCCTTTGAGTTACCATTTTATGGTGAGATCAGGTGGCCTTTGCTGACATCCCCCTGCAGCCTCCTGAAAAACTGCTGCTAAATCAAAGCCAGGGGCCTGCTATAACTTTCAATGTTTTCTTAAAAGGGAAAGACACAGCCACTTCTTTCCATATAAATTACACAAAGAAACTTATTTTTCTTTTTTAATATTTTAGCAGTTTAACCCCCTGATTACAAAATGTTCTTTGAGAATTAGATTCTTTTTTAACTTTAGTTTGTATTATATTTCCAACAAATTTCAAGTATATAAGCAGTATTCATTCTACTTCTGAGTTCTCTGAACATATCATAGTCAATATAAACTCATTTTTCAGAGAAATGAGAATCACAATAGTACAGTATACCTTACAAATTATTTTACTACTCACCAAATAAGTGCAGACTTTACCACTTTCTATTGTATCAACCATGGGATGATGTTTGTTGATGTCTCCTGAGCTCCCAGAACTCTTTCATAGTATAGGTATAAAAGAACTCCTTAGATTATTTCTCTGTATTAGATTATAAAATATAAGATTTTGTGGTCTACTAGGATGCCTTGCAAAACTCAGAAATGGGAGTCACGTTTCAATAAATTTGTCACAGTTCTTGTGTTTATCTAAGATCAACTTCTGTATTATAGGGCAGTGCTATACTCTTATCTAACCAACTAATAACTCATGGTTCTGGAGCTGCTTTCTGCTTTGTAACAGCTAGTAAATGTGGAATTAACTTTACTTTGGAAGCATTTACTCTGTATTGGCCTAGTGGTTAGTTAGTATAGCGGCTTAATAACCTAAAGAAACTGCGTTCAAATCCTGCTTCTCTCACTGATGTTCCTTGTGACCTTGCGCAAGTCACTCAACCCTCCGTTGCGTCAGCTACACACTTAAGGGTCTGCTTATTAAAAGTTTTCTCCCATTTGTGTCTATGGGGAAAATGCTTAGTAAATATGACCCTTAGATTATAATCCTTCTGGGGACAGAGAAATATCTGCCATACCTGAATGTAATTTGTCTTGAACTACCGATGAAAAGACGTGAGCTAAATGTAATCAAAATAAAAGCAAATTCTGGCTGAAAGGCAATGTCTTGATGTTATTCTTTTAATTCTCCTTTTTGTAGTGTACAGAAATGCCACCCCAAGTGCAAAATGTCTCTACTATAGCACAACTTCTGCAACTCTCACTGCCATTAAATATTTTGTAGATATTTTCCAAAATTCTTATTGATAATGAGTATTGTTTTTTAGCATTCTTTCATACTGCATTATTAGCCATAATAAGAATTCCCAAATCATTCTCCCATTTCTTCCCATAGGGAGGCTGTGCTACATCAAGACTCACAAGAATCTGTAAATGCTGGAGGTCGGGTTGTAGCTTTCTTGGCAGATACTATTTCAATTAGCATTTCACGCATAACTTCAGCAGAATACTCTTACCTTTTTTGAGAAAAGAAATGTGGTTACCATGTTAATCCACTACGATATGTAGAGATAAGGGTCCACAAACAGTCCAATAAAAAGGGACCATTTCTAACTTGTTTGTGTTGATCGTTTTCTTAAGGAAAATGCATTACGTTGAACAAACACATAGATGTCACAGTCATTTATTTGTTTATCTTTCAGTTCTACAAATGCAAGAAGCTTTGCTGGATATGCACGAAGTCTGATACTTTGTGCATATCCAGCATAGCTCTCTGCTTCAACGGCAGGGGGAATGAAGAAAAGTGGATCTATATACAGACAACAACCAACAAGGACTGAATCACATAGTCTGGGTAAACAAGCATGGGTGTAGCTTGCTTATTGCGGCGGTTACTACTCCTAACTAATTAAGCTAGATATTTCACTTAGATGCAGCTCCAACACTGCTCTTTGCATTAATGGTGGGGGTGGAAGGGAAATAGAACCAAAGGGTTACTAAGAGCCAAGAGTAACAGATAAGTATGAGAGGGAAAAAAAAAAGTGCAAAGCTTGCTGGGCAGACTGGATGGGCCGTTTGGTCTTCTTCTGCCGTCATTTCTATGTTTCTATGTTTCTACATTTGCACAGTTAGGCCTTTTTCATTCCAAGTTTAAAGTTCTTAGTTGTTCTTCCTGGCAGATTCACAGACTTGAACCAAGGCCACACCCTTCACAGCTCACAGACTAGCACCGAGGACATACCTTTCACAGATCACAAATTGGACTGAGGTCATGCCTTTCATGGCTCACAGAGTGGTGCAGAGGCCACGCCCTTAACAGTTTACAGACTGGCACCAAGGCCACACATTTCACAGAAAACAGACTCACATTAAGGCCACTCCTTTCACAACTCACAGACCAAGGCCATGTCCTTCACAGCTCAGAGACTGGTACAGAGGCCATGCTCCTCCCAGATCACAGACTGTATCGACACTGCACGCTTTTACAGCTCAGAATGGCACCAAGGCTGCATCCTTCACAGTTCCTGGACTCGCACTGAGACTATGCCCTTTGCAGCTCATACACTGGCACCAAGGCATCACCTTTCACAGCACAAGGATTTGCTCTGAGGCCATGCCCTTCAAAACTCACAGACTGGTACTGAGGCTGCACCTTTCACAGCTCATGAAGTCATACTGAGGTCGCATTCTTCACATCTCGTAGACTCGCAATGAAGGCATGCACTTCAAAACTCACAGACTTTACTCCTGGGAGAATTCTGCGCAAAAAAGTTTAAAATTCTGCACATAAAAAATATAAATTCTGTGCACAAAAACTTAAAATTCTGCAAATCTTATATTGGTCAAAATAACACAATTTACATGACGGTCCTTAAGTAATTACATTTTAAATTAATACAGAAAAAAATATTACTTAAAGATGCAGAATTTTAAATATTTTGAGCAGATTTTCCCTAGAAATTTACTGTAAGAGTGTCCCTTCCACTCTGGAATGAAGAGTAGAGCCATGGGAGTGGCTTGCTGGAATGTTGGCTACTACCTTGTGATTACTACCCTTACTCAAAAAAAAATCCCTTGCACGCTTAACGCAACCCAAACATTGCTCTCTGCTTCAATGGCAAAGGATATGTGGAATAGAGGATTTGCATTCAGATAACAACCAAAAAGGACTGAACTTCATAATCTGGGTAAACCAATAAACGTGGGGGTAGCTTGCTTATTACGGCGGTTACTACCCTAAACCAATTAAGCCTGATACATCACTTTGAAAGCATATACAGCGTTGCTCTCTGCTTCAACAGTAGGGGGAAATGAGGAAAAAGGATTTACATTCAGACAACATCCAACAAGCATCGATCTGTGCAGTCTGAACAAACAAGCATCGAGATAACTTGCTAGATGCGGCAATTACTACCCTTAACCATAAGCCTTATGCTCACCTTTGATGCAACTCCAACATTGCTTTCTGCATCAATAAAAGGGAATGGCAGGAAATTTGATAGAGATGTGAATCGTGTCCTCGATCGTCTTAACGATCGATTTCGGCTGGGAGGGGGAGGGAATCGTATTGTTGCCATTTGGGTGTTTAAAGTATCGTGAAATTCGTGAAAATCGTGAGCCGGCACACTAAAACCCCCTAAAACCCACCCCCGACCCTTTAAATTAAATCCCCCACCCTCCCGAACCCCCCCCAAATGCCTTAAATTACCTGGGGGTCCAGCGGCGGTCCGGAACGGCAGCGGTCCAGAACGGCCTCCTGCAATTGAATCGTGTTGTCTTCAGCCGGTGCCATTTTTCAAAATGGCGGCGCAAAATGGCGGCGGCCACAGACCAACACGATTCGACTGCAGGAGGTCGTTCCGGACCCCCGCTGGACTTTTGGCAAGTCTTGTGGGGGTCAGGAGGCCCCCCCAAGCTGGCCAAAAGTCCCTGGGGGTCCAGAAAACGATCTCCTGCCGCGAATCGTTTTCCGTACGGAAAATGGCGCCGGCAGGAGATCGACTGCAGGAGGTCGTTCAGCGGGGGTTCCGGACCGCCGCTGAACGACCTCCTGCAGTCGATCTCCTGCCGGCGCCATTTTCCGTACGGAAAACGATTCGCGGCAGGAGATCGTTTTCTGGACCCCCGCTGGACCCCCAGAGACTTTTGGCCAGCTTGGGGGGCCTCCTGACCCCCACAAGACTTGCCAAAAGTCCAGCGGGGGTCCGGAAAATGATCTCCTGCCGCGAATCGTGTTGGTCTATGGCCGCCGCCATTTTGCACCGCCATTTTGAAAAATGGCGCCGGCTGAAGACAACACGATTCAATTGCAGGAGGCCGTTCCGGACTGCCGCTGGACCCCCAGGTAATTTAAGGCATTTGGGGGGGGGGTTCGGGAGGGTGGGGGATTTAATTTAAAAGGGTCGGGGGTGGGTTTTAGGGGGTTTTAGTGTGCCGGTTTTCCTGCCCTCCCCCTTCCCCCGATTTACGATTTTTTGACGATAAATCGGGGGAATTGGTATTGTATCGTGGCCCTAACGATTTTTGACGATTTAAAATATATCGGACGATATTTTAAATCGTCAAAAAACGATTCACATCCCTAAAATTTGAATCAAACAGTTACCAACAAGGTTGATGAAACAGATACGTATGGGAAAATAAGTGTGGAAGCTTGCTGGGCAGACTAGATGGGCCGATTGGTCTTTTTCTGCGGTCATTTCTATGTTTCTACTCTCCTGGCCACTTTGCCCTCTCAGGCCCCAACTCCTCCACCTGCCAGTATCTCTCCCCTCCATCTCTAGGCTCAACCCCTTCCACTACCTCCACTCCCAGAGTTTGACCCTGTTCTCAGAACTGGCCCTCCCTCTCTCATACACATGCTCCCTTTCTCTAGTACACACACACATCCCCTTATATAGGGTCCCTCTCTCATGCATGCACACTCTCACAAGCTCCCTTTCTCTCTCATGCATACACCCTCTCATAGGCTCTCTCTCCACATACACAATCCCTTCACACAGGCCAGCACCCTCACATACACAGGATCCCTTAGTCATACCACCAGCTCCCAATCTCTCACACACATACACACTCCTTCACAATCTCCTCGTATATGGGTAGATTTTATAAGAAGCGCACGGGCGTACTTTTGTTTCCACAACCCTGCGCAAACAAGAGTACACCGGATTTTAATAGATACGCGCGTAGCCACGCGTATCTTGTAAAATCCGAGGTAGGCGCACGCAAGGGGGTGAACATTTGTGCACCTTGCGTGCGCCGAGCCCAGCGCGCACTGCCCGTTCCCTTCGGAGGGAATTTTTTTTTGTTCCCCCTCACTTTTCCCTCCCTTACCCTACCTAACCCACCCCCCAGCCCTAACTAAATCGCCCCCCCTACCTTTATTTTAAAAGTTACGCCTGCCCGGGCCGGCTGCCGGCACACCATTCCCTGGCCCGGGAGCAGTTTCGGAGGCCTCGGGCATGCCCACGGAACACCCCCGGGCCGGCACCAAGCCCCGACATGCCCCCCAAGCAAAGCCCCGGGACTTACGTGCATCCCGGGGCATTGTACGTGCTGGCAGCCTATGCAACATAGGCTCGGCGTGCGCAGGGAGAACTTGGGGCAGGTTTTCGGGGGGGTACGCGCATATCTTATGCACGTACTCCTTTGAAAATCTGTCCCATAGGCTCCCTCTCTCTGGCACCTACACTCAAACACCCCTCTTCTCTCTCTCACAACCCCCCCGCCCCCCCGCTTACCCTCGTTGGTCTCTTTCACACTCCTCTGCTCTCTCTCCCACCCTCCCGCTCACCCCCCATGATCTCTGTCTTTCAACCTCTCCCCCCTGCTCTCTCTCACCCCCTCACCCCTCCTCCCTCCTAATCTCTCATCCTCCCCTCCCCCTCCTCTTTCTCAGCCTCCCCTCCTCTCTCTCTTACCTCCTCCCCTCCCCTTCTCACCCTCCCCCTCCACTCCCTCACACCCCCTCCCTCTCTCACAATCTCCTTCCCCCCTCTCTTCTCTCACATCCCTCCCCCTCCCCACACACATCCACACACACCTCTCTACATACATTCATGCTCACCGGGGCCTTCATCTTTGCTGCAAGTGGAGGGCGTCCCGAGGCACGCAGGGGCCTTCATGTTCACCGTGAATGGTGCACTCCATTCTGCACGGGGTGGGGGGGGGATTCTGAGCAAATTCTGCGCTCCACAGTAACTCAGAATTCCCCCAGGACTAAGACTTGCACTGAAGCAACACCTTTCACACTCATGGACTTGTACTGAAGCCATGCCCTTCACATTTCACAGATTTGCTCCGAGGTTGCTCCTTTCAAAGCTCACATCTCTCCCCGCACTTATTGTACTATGATCTTTACAGAGAGATATCCAGCTCAGAATTTTCAATCCCTTTCTATTGGACTAAGATATCTGTGATGAGTGTACGAGAGTTTTACACACTTCACTGGGGCAGTGCAAACATTCCTTTTGGTGAAGTCCTTGAGAGCAGTGCCTGCTCTGCCAGTATTGTTTTAATATGTGACTGACTAATACTATAGTTGTTTCCATGGATCATATTTTTTCCCGTTGCTGAATAAGTGCTGACAATTGTCACTAAAATGATTCTCAATGTACAGCAGCACTAAGATCTTTAATAATGACTCCAGAAATGTTTCAGCTGGCTGTCTAACTTGGGCTGGAGATATTGATACCCTGACTATACCTGACCCCATACCTCACAGGAAATGAAGGAGCCGTAGCTATCGCCATGAGCTCTCTTGCTAAGAAAGTTATTTCCTCTCCCCCTCCCCCTCCCCATATTTTTTCTGTCCTGTTGTGAATTCTCAGAATAAGTTACAGCTTCCCCCCCCCCCCCCCCGAGCTTTGGATTCAGTTGTCATCCTGTCCAGAAGCACCAAAGAGGCATCATCCCCTAATTTTGATGGCATCCGGAGGAGATAGGGTGATGGAGTAATGGACAGATCCCTCCTGGGTCTTGGGTCTGTTTACAGGCATGTGTGTCTCCAAGAGCAGGTCTTTGACAATGACTTATCTGGCTGAGGAGCTCAGAAATGCCAGAGAGTTTCAGCTGACACACAGAGCCTGCAACCCTTCTTTGGCCTAATGATAACATTCACCCTCTGAGGTTTCTGTTCTAATCAGCTACAAGCACTCTGCAGATTCTACTTATCAGCAGTGCACGGACCTGGGCTCTCTTTCAGGTTCATGGGAAGCAAAAACCATATATCTACTGTCTACAGGATGTGGCTTTGCCCATCTCCTGCTTTGTACTCCTCTGCTGGTCATATTCCTTGTTCTCCATCATTTATTGTCCAAAAAACAATTCCGTTCTTTGTGCTACAGTTCTTGTTTTGGAAATGTGTCCCTTGAATCCATTTCACAACTCCCCATGTGAGACTTGTGATGTCTTTGGGAGTTTTTAGAAGTTTTCTGATGATAAACAGTAATTCAACAGCCTTCTTCACTGAGCTCATAATGTTGCAGCAGCTCGTGACTTTCTGACATGGTTACAATCGGTCAGTCCCAAATTACGAAATAAAGTACCAAGAACAAAGGTGTGTATCGTTTTTTTTTTTAAGTTTATTTAGTGAAGTCAGTAAATATTATGTAAGACAATCACTTGCCTATAAAGGCTGTGGATGGATGACTGCATGGCGTGTGGATTTCTTATTTACAGATTCAAGAAAGATATGGCCGGGGTGGCCAGGATACATACCCTGGGCCTCATGTTTGAGGGGGGCAGAGCATGCCTACATAGGTACACACTGAGGGGGGGATCTGGTTCCCGAGCGTCCGTAATGCTGACAGACTACCCAGGCCCTAGGTTGGGAAACTACATTGCTAGGTAAAGTGAGCTCTGTAAGTTCCCAGCTGCCCCAGGTCCTACTGAAAGCCGCTCATGGGAGTAGTACTTATTTCTCCAAAAGAACTTGGTTTTAAGTTTCTCAGTAGCTGTGATACATATGATTCTATCACTTTGTGAACAGATTTGCCAGCACTTTAAAAGTCAGGTCAGATATTGCAAATTATTCCTCGGGGAATTATAAGTCACTGCTATACAGCAAATACTTGTGTTCCTAGCTCACACAGGCCAATCAGTTATGAATATTTATCTACCACATCAAAGGCTCCTGCTAGAAATAGGCTAAGTTTTAATATGCTACTAACAATCGGACACTTATTGATCCTTTCTCTTTGCAGCAATCTTAGATGGATCTCTTTGAGCAAAGAGGATTATCAAAGTAATATAGAATACCCAGGCTGCAGTAGGTTCTTCTGTAAAATAGAATTGAAAGATTGGAGATACTGTGGTGAAGCAGAGAAGTGCCTGTGAATAATGCACACATTACAGAATTTCAGCTCCCTTTCAGCAAAATAATTTTTCAGATTTTCTGTATATCCCAATAATTTTAATACTTATTTTAATATCTATTTTTTTTGTTTGTTTGTTTAAAAGCACCCTGTGCATGGGCTGGTAACTTACTCTTTCCCGACAACTGAGAAAAGTTTCCAAATATACAAGTATTTGTTAGGGATGTGCATTCAGATGATCCGAATATGAAAATGTATCTAAATGAGGTGATTTTTGATTCAGTTCACATCACACAAACCGAATGGGCATAGTGCTTCTAAAAATCAGAATCCTTTTCAGCTCTTTAGGTTCAGTCCAATTAAAGACTATGGGGGAAGCATTAGTTGTTTTACTTCAAGCCACACAGAAAGGAGCCAGTTGGGGATGGGACAAGGAAGGATCAGGACCAATTGTATTTTAGCACTTTTTCAATTAGACTATCCCAGTCATGACGTCAATTTTTCTAGGTACAAGTGAAACTAAAATTACTTTAAGCAGTCAGCATTTTTTTAAATCATTTTTTGTTCTCAGAGAGGGAGGACAGAAGCTCTGAAGTTCCTTTCTTGAAAATTTAAAAGCAAAATTAAAGATTAGAAACAATATTTCATTAAGGAGAAACCACTGAGAAGAAGACAGACTTAGTGATGAGTGGCAGCAGCTAAAACATGAGGTTGATTGGTCAGGTTTGTTTTTTTTAAGTTATGAAGGTTTGAACCAATCAGATTTTTTATTCTTAAATGACCTGGGTGTTTGAACCACTCAAATTTTTGACAACTGGAATAATTCATAAATTTTGCCTATTGGCAAAATATTGAGATTGATTGGTTAGTTTTTTTTTTTGTTTTGTTTTGTTTTTTAATGATACAAGATTTTGAACCAATCAGATTTGTGAGAATTGTCTCCATTCATAAATGATGTTTTAGTCTGAACCAATTAGATCTGTCATAACTACAGTCATTCATAAAATATGCCTATGGGGATAGTTCTTCACTGCTTTGCCATACTCTTCATTCTTCACCCCATTGTGTTGTTATCCCACACTTCTCGCTGCCTTATCCCTTATTCTGTGCCTTGGGGTCTTCATGATGATGTGCTTTTTGCATGCTCCTCACTCTTTCCTTGTGTGTTGATATACCACTGTGCTTGCTGCCATACATCTTACTCCATGATTTGGGATATTGATGCCATTGTTGGTGCCCTTTGCCCCTCATTTGGTGCTTTGGGGTATTCAATTCACCATTTGTGCTGTTTTGTCCCTGAGGTGCTTTGAGGTATTCATGCCACTGTTTGTGCCACTTTCAATTTCTCACAATGGTATGGGTGGTTCATGCTACTGTTGGTACCCTTTGCCCTTCTTTTGGTGCCATGGGGCGTTAATGCCACTCTTGGTGTCTTAGAGTGCTGTTGCCTATTTCCCGCAGTTCAGGCCTTTTAAATTTGGGGGGACCCGAATTTTGAATTAGTGAGCACTAATGGGGTTAGTGTGCACTAACTCCTCATTAGCGCACGCACTAATGGGGTTAGTGTGCACTAACTCCTCATTAGCGCGCACTAACTCCTGTTAGTGCGCGCTAATATTTTTACGTTAAAATGGGGAGTTAGTTCGCACTAAACCCAAAAATTAATTTTTCCCAAAATTTCGGGAAAAACTAATTCGGGTTTCAAGCTCCCCAAACCAAGTCAAATTAGGCAATTTCATTGAAATTGCCTAATTTGTCCTAGATGAATGCACATCCCTATTGCCTATGTTGCTGTTGTCTGCCAGCTAGTTATGTAAAATGGATGAAACCCTCCAAAGTTAGAGACAAAAGTAGGATATGTTGATTCCCTATTGACTTTAATAGAGATGAATGACCCAAACGAGCTTCTGATCCAAAAGAAAGAAATAAGGAAACCAAAGCAAAAACCTGAACTGAAATGTTTTCCGTGCACACCCCTTGCATTCTTCTACATTGAAATCCTTTGAAGTGGTCTTCCAGTGATAGGAGTTACTATGTAATGAGGAGTCCCCCAGGATTCCTCTGAATGGATTGTCATAGACTTCTAATGGCATCTGCTCATGTTATTATATCAAAAGTCACTTTTTATCAAATCAAATGGAAGGTAAAGCTCTGGATGTGTTCTTCCTATATATAATATCATTAGACAGTGCAGGAATCTTTCATGGACTTCCTCTTGACTGCTTCTTCTTCTTCTGTTACAATAGCATAAAAACTTCTGTTGGGGCAGATTTTCTGTAGCCTCTAGCTGCGATGTTCCATCCTGGTCTCTCCTCACCAGCCCTCTCCTTCTACAGATTCACCTCTTCTCTCCTACCAATGAGCATTATTACTTATCCTGATTTGGTGAAGTGTTGTGTTATACAGTAAAATATGGTAGGATGATTTTGCATGAAAGATGATAAAACTATAAAAATAAACTTGTGCTGTATTGTATTGTTTCTGATTTAGTCTTCTAAATCAGAAACAATACAATTCTGAATACAATACAATGCTGCTGAACTTTCTAGTCTGATTTCACTGTGCAGTAAGCATGCCAAGAGAAATTTTAGCCAATAAACTGAGCTGAAATTTGCTGGAATTCTTAGAACAATTGCACAAAGGCAATCCAAATGAAGGGGGGAAATTCTGAGGCCCATGAAACCAACAGGCTTCTACCAAGAGAGCCAGAGCAAGCATCCTGAAAGCAGACATTAAAAGATTAGTAGAAGCATCCACAATGCACGTATCTCCTCTCCAGGATAAGCTGCTTCATTTATTTGAGTAAAAGGCTGGAATCCTAGAGAGTAAAGGATGCTGAAGTCTGAGCCGCCTTATAGGATTAGAAAACAGGCTAGGCTGGTACTGGGAGATGATAGCCCTAGAAAGCTGATAGACGTTTAGGGCTACAAACCGAGGTCTCTTCTTTGCAATGTCCTCCCTGTTTCTCATGATGTTGCCTTAGGAGCTCAGATGGCTTGGCTTTGCACCTCTAAATGTCTCCTTGCCCTTATGAAGGTTTCTGCTGCTATGCTGGTTTTCTTTGAACTAATTTCATTTTGAGCAGATTACCAAGGTGCTGACTTCTTACAGAGGCCAGTGAAACATTAATTAGCATGGTCTTTTAAGTAATTAATTCTCTTCTGCCTCACTCCTCTGCAGTTCTCACTGAAAGGAGAGATGAAAGAGCTTTTTATTTGACTGTTTCTGTTTGTGAAATTAATTCTGTAGTGATTCTATGGCTTCCGAACTAGATATTATTGCACCAAATATTGCACAAAATGAAAATTAAGGCACTAATGTGCAAGGGATTGTAGTACCAAGTTTATCACTCCAGAAGCTTCCCTAGTTTCTGATTAATTAATAGTTGTTTGAATACTAATCCTTACTTATTACATACCAAAATTTGCCAGAGCTTCATCTCCTGGGTTGAATAGATTAACAATGCCAGGAGGCAGACTCAGCACTGAAGAGACTGCGGGGAATTGAGTTACTCTGGATTTATAATATGATTGAAAATGTTCTGTCTTCACCCATGATTAATTCATAATAATGGGACCTGTACTAATTGCCTGTTTTAGACTTTTACTTTCAGCAGATCATACGCATAAGAAATTCAGAGACGTTTACATTCAGTTTGAGAACTCAGTGCAGTGTCACAAATCCTTCTCTAGTAACAGGAGTGTAAGGGAAACTATCAGATGTGTCACAGTAACCACTCTTTTATTATTAAACATTTTTATTACAAGACTTGTTACACAGGCTTAGTATACATTTGTTTCGCATGCATACCAAGCAATAGACACACATATTATATCTTATCCAGACAGTTTTCAATTTTTCCACCCTTCAACACCCTCCTCTCTCCCCCTCTCCCAACTGTAAATTATAGAGAATCCCTATTGTGATATGCACAACCCGCTTTAATCCCCAGTCTCCAATCTATACAATGTTCACTAGGCCGTCAAACAATTGTGGCCCTTTCCAACCATTGACTTGACATTTCAGTACAAAACTCCGAGCGTGCACTGGTAGCCACGGAATATATGGCTCCCACAAAGCTAAGAAGGCTCTTCTTCAAAGAACGTCACCACTTGATGCCACATTTTTCATTTCTATCAGATTGTGCAATAGATTGCACCAATGGCATTAAGCAGGGGACTCAACCTCCCTCCACAGAGATGGTTTTGCTTTTGCCCTCAATAAGTAGGTCTTTCATATTTAGGAAAAGTGTGAAGGCACTACGTTTTCAGGAGGCATTTGGATGATGGAATCTTAAATGTTTTAATGATGTTGTCTGTTTGTTTGGCACTATGCTGTTATTTCTATAATTTGTGGATGTATTATGTAAACTGCGCTCGACACAATATTTGTTTGGAAGTTTGTGGTATCCAAGTTTCTAAATAAATAAATAGTTTCTTACCCTTATCAGAAGTTCCTAAAACCAAAATCTTATCAAATAAAAATACCTCTGCCAGGGAAAGCAGATTCTGAGTAACAAAAAATCTGCCAAGAAAGCTGGTGATCTCATTCCAAAAATGTTGAATCCAGGACCAAAACAGATGAATAAAAGATCCAGGATTACCTTGGCATTTGATACAAGAGTTTGGTGGCGTCCATTTGCTCCTATGGGCACTGACAGGAAGCAGATAGGCCCATCTCAAGAATTTATACTGCATCTCCCACAAGTAAGAGTGGCCAATAATCTCTTGGGTCCTCCCAAGGCAGCCAGCCAGATCCTCAAAAGAGAGAGGCTTATCCCATTCCTTTTACCAACTAGCTAGAAGTGTCTCTCATTACTTCTGGTTATGATGTGAGCCTGATCAGACATCGGGAGTCAGAGCTCCGGAGCGTCTCTCATTAATCTACTAAATAAATCGCAAACTACTTGCCGATAACCCCTCTGTGCTTGAACCAGAAAGTCTACAGAGCAGGACAAAGCATTTGGTGCTGCAAAAAGAAGAGTTTTTGGAAGGTTTTGAGAACAAAGGTGCTTCGCTCCAGCCGAGGTAAGAAACAGTCAGAGGCTAAAATGGCGGGGTTGAGGGCGCGGAAAAAATGCTGGCAAACGTCTCAGAGGAAGTGCTACAGCAAATATCTAAAAGTGTCATGTTAACCTTAGATGACCGCTTAATCAAACTCCAGGCTGCCGTGGAGGTTATCAAGGACAGCTTGGAGGACTAATCGAAGAGGCTGGATCATGCGGAACAACGCATTTTGCTAAAGGACGATCGCTTACTGGAAGCTGAGCGGTGGGTGTATAGCTGACCTAAAAGCGAAAAATGCAGTCTTAACCGATTGGATTGATGACCAAGAGAACCGGAATGAAAGAATTTTAAAAATTGTCAGGCTGCTGGAATCGCTTTGAGAGGAGGAACTTTATAATTTTGTAGAACGCTGGCTATCAGAACGGTTAGGCCTTACCTTCCCGGAGGATCACCTACGTTGCGAACGGGTGCACTGCCTAGGCCCGCTGTGAGACACGGAGGGCAAGGGATGGCCAGTGACGGCGAAGATACTTGACTGGGCGCATAAAGTAAAAATCCTTTGCAAGTATCGTCAGCGAGAGTGCCTTAAATTTAATGGCAGCAAAATTCTCCTCTTTAATGAATTCTCGCCGCACATGGCTGTGCGGAGGAAAGAGATGTCTGGGCCCTCTTCAGAATTGTTTCATAGGAATGTCCTTTTCTCTTTATGATTCCCTGCCAAACTGCGGGTGCAGCACGGAAACAAGGTGCTTTTTTTTTTTTTTTACAAAGAAAAGTGAAGTGGCAGCATTTTTGTCTTCTCTTGAGGGCCCAGAGGGAGATGGCTGGTGCTATTCAGCCGAGATAATGCACGTGCTGTGCTTGGCAGCAGGCCATCTTTCTCCATCAGCTTCTTGAAAAGTAAGGGCTCAAGATTTAGCCACTGTTTTAAAGTGTTATACAAGTTCCCAGTTTCATATACTGCAGTTACAGCGAGATAAGGCTCAACAGGACTGGGACAATGCAGGACTCCTTGCAGCCTAACGAAGCATAGGTTGGAGATCCAACCATTTCAGAGAGTCTGTTTCTTGAATGTTTCTTTCACTTTGTTACGTCCCACCTATTTCTGTCTAAGCTACACTGGAGTATCATATTTAATGGCTTCCTTGACCTTTGTGTTTTCTAAGAAAATTTTCTTTGACCTCTTGTGTTCTAAAAGTCAATAGAAAAGCAGACAAAACAGCATGAAAGTCAGAATCCATATGTTAATACAATCTGCAGATTAATTTTTCTGTTTTCTTTTTGCTTTGAAACAAAGATGTGAAAGTGTCCCTTGGCTTTCAGTTCAAGGTTTTGTTTTGTTTTTTTGGGGGGTGGGGGGTTGGGGGGAGGCGATTCTCTGTTTGATTATATGCTTTACACATTTTTTCTAGAGTAAATCTGTAGAGTGGGTGTTAATGTTCAGGGTAGGGTGCCAAAAGGGCATGGGGTAGAAGGTAGGACGTTTGGGCTTTACAATGGGACAATTTGTACCTTGTCAAAGTTAGATTAATATATTATGTTAATTTTTTCATATCACTTCTCTGCTCCAAGTTGTACTTATCCCTGTTTTATTGTAACTGTAATTGTTTTTTGGTTCAACACATGTTATTTACTTTGTTCTCTATACCTTTCATCACTCCCCTGTTTATTGTAAACCGGCATGATGTGACACTTTCACGAATGCCGGTATAGAAAAAACTAAAATAAATAAATAAATAAAATAAATAAAAAAGAGGGATGCTGGAGGATGTACCCCAAGCAAGGAAGGAGAGAGAAAAGGGGTAGTTCCTTGGAGTGAAAGGGAAGGGGAACTCTGTGGATTACTGGAGTGGGAATGGCATGTGTGAAGGTGGATGTGTGGGTGGATGTGCGGAGTGTTGGCTGTTTGGGTGTTTGCAGAAGTTTGGCAGGAATCTGGGTGGTAAGTTCTGGGGTCTGCGGGAGGTCCAGCTGGGAGGCTCCCTGGGCACATTATCCGCACATTACTTTGTGGTTATGCTGGAAATGCAAACATGGTGAGGGTTAACATCATCACCTTAAATGTTGATGGAATTCACTCTCCATTGAAATGAAAGAAATTGCTTACCATGTTAAAGCGGTTAAAATTGCAGTGTGTTTTTTTACAAAAGATGCACTTAAACGATGTAGAACGCGCTAAGTTGAAACGAGAATGGGTGGGGCAGTGTTTACATTCTTCATTTTCTGGTAGGCAGCGAGGAGTGGCCATTCTGGTTCACGAGCACCTGCCCTTTCAGGTGGAACGCCAGCTGCAAGATGCGGAGGGAAGGTACGATTGTGCTTCGCACACTTTACCAACAAAAAGTGGGCCCCAATACCTCTCCTCAGCCATTTTGCAAAGAGATTGTAGCCAAAACGCCAGCTTTCCCAGAACACAATCTTGTTGTGGGAGGAGATTTAAACGTGCTGCTAACTGTGGGGAGGATTGCAGACCTGCAAAACACTTGAGGTGGGATTGGGGGTTAACTTTTTATGCAGGGAGCTTGAGCTAATGGATGTATGGAGAACCCTCCACCCGAGAGAACTTAATTTCACTTTTTTTCAAACCCTCACATAGGGGCCGATGCAGTTCAGTCAGTGCGCTCAGCCGAGCGCACTGTTTAACCCGCAGTTGGATGTGGGATGTGTAGGCACTACCTAATCCCCTTATGCAATAAAGGGGATTAGTGCCTCAACAATGCGCGTCCAATGCGCTGCAAGACTAATAGCGCTCATCACATGCAAATGCAAGTGAATGAGGCTATTAGTCAGTCACTCAAAATCCCCCCCCAAAAATGTGCGTCCAATTCACACACTTTTGCGCTCAGAAATTAACGCCTGACTGGAGCAGGCGTTAATTGCTGAGCGCTCCCAAAAGTTGTACAGAAAAGCAGAAAATACTGCTTTCCTGTACATCCTCCTACTTCATTATCATTGCAAGAGTCCGTTTCCGAACCCCTGTCTGTGCACCGATTAGGAAAATGGATGCCGATAAATTCCACTCCACGCGCTCTTCTCCCCGCGCGAGTTTCCTCCTCTTCTTGCTCAGAAGGGAGGGGCCGACGTGCTCCGGCTGCGGAGCGGTGAGAGGAGGTGAAGAAAGGGCCTCCATCTCCTCTGGCACGCTCGCAGGGACCTTGTCCGCAAGGGGCGAGGGCGCCTCTTTGTTCCCCCCTCCCACCTCCACGAAAAGAACAGGGGAGGGGGTGGCAGGAAGTCAGAGGCGAGGGGCAGCCCTAAGTCCCTATCTGCAGGGCCCGTCTCCCTCACCTCAAGCTGTCCCTGATCTACAACAATGGGGCTGGAGCTCCCCTCGCCAGGCAAAGGAGGGGACCACCGCTCAGGGGCAATGGCTGTCTCATCGGCGCTCCCTGTGGAGGGCGCCGGCACAGTATCCGAGGGGGTCAGGGCGGGGGTGTCGACGACCCCACGCTGGCCACCTTTCCCAGTCGATCCCCCTCCTGGGGCTGCCGCCTTCCCGGCCCTGGCTCGCTCCCTCACCCTCTTGGTGAGGGGCACAGTCATGGGGAGAGGGGGGTGGGGCTCAGGTCGGGTGGCTTCCATGGTGGGGAGGGCGGCGGCCAGCGGAGGAGGCACGGTGGAGCCTTGCTCTTCCCGCGGGGCAGGCGTGGGCACTGTCCTGCCCCTTTGAGATGCCCTCGGGGGAGCCGCGGCCTTGGACCCTTGTAAGACAGGGGTCCGATTCCAAGGGGGAGGAGGCACCAGGGGGCCCGGCCCGGAGGAGGCATGCTGCCCTCTCCTGCTGTTGCTGGGAGAGAAGGCGGGGGCACAGCCTATGGGAGTGCCCCAGCCCACGGCAATGATGACATCGCGCCTCCTCCACGGTCCAGAAGATCTTAAAGGGGACCCCTTGGAAGGTGACCACCTTCCACCCCTCAGGCTCTCCTCCCTCCTCCGACAGACGCACCCATGCCTGCCTTCAGAAGGAGGAGACGTGTCGCAGCTCCCGCTCCCGTGGCCCAATGGGATGGCCGTGATGGAGCTCGAGAAGGCCCCAGGCCACCGAAATGGAGCTTAATGAAGGCGTCCAGTAGGTGGGGCGGGACGTTCGAGATGATGACCCGCATATCCTACCCCACGACAGGTTCCACCTGGTGGAATACCCCCTCCACAATGGCCTTGTGGACTGATGAGAGGGACTGGATGAAAAGCATGACCTTGCCGTGCATCCTCCCCGCCGCCGTGACCTCTTTGGGCCCAACCAATTTGGCGAGGGCGGCCGAATAACGGAGGGGGTCCGGGGTGGCCAGCATGTGGCAGCGCATGCCGTGCCACCGAATAGAGGTCCGTCGATGGCGCGGGCCCCTTGCCGGCACTCGCTCTCTTAGCGGCCGTGGCCGAGTAGCTGGGCTGCGCTGCCACAGGGCTGGTGGGATGGGGGTGGCGGGAGGGAGTGTAGCGGGGCCCCCAGAGTTTGTTGTCAGTGGCCGCGGCAGTGGGGCCGCCGGTGACATCAACCGTGGTGAAGGGAGGTGCTGCAGAGGAGGCAGGCTAGGCAGGGCCTTGCCCCGCCGTGTCCTGGGCACCTCTGTCTGCAGCAGGGGAAGGAAGGCAAGAAGGATACCTTCCTCGCCCACAAGGTTCCCCCATAGGGGGTTTATAGGGTTAGGGAGGGGGAGAGGGAGGGGGAGGGGGGAGGGGGAGGGGAGGAGAGGCAGGCAGGGCCTACAGGGAGGCACCAGAAGAAGGGAGTGACGAGGCGCTATGCCTCGTCTTCCTCGTCCTCTTACTGGCGGGCTTTGCGCTGGTGGCCGCCGCCCCAGGGCGGGCGAGCAGGGCTTGCACCCCCGAGAAGGGATTAGGCGGGCTGGGGCAGGGCAGCTGCGGCAGTGGGAGAGAGGGCCCTCCCCTTCCGGCCGGAAAGGTGGTATAGGTGGCACGCATGCCACCCTCCCCTCAAAGAGAGGGTGGCGGCGGGCGGAGGGGCGCCCTCCCGCACCTTGACTGTAGTGGCTTTTTTGTGGGCCATGCCTCACTGCCTCAAAAAATAAGAGAAAAAAAGAAGAGGAGAACGCGAAGGAGAGAGGGAAGGGTAAAACAAAAAAAACCCAAAGCAACAACTTAGCAGGGGAAGGGAAAACAACCACCAAGGGAAAAACAACGTTGAAGAGGAGCCAGTGAAGGTAGGTCAGAAAAGTATGGAATTGAGGGGGAAAGTAAGGGGCCTCCGTCTGCTCGCATCCCTGCAAGGCCCGCTGCCTCTGCTCTGACAGCAGAGGGGCAGGGGAGAGGTCCTCCTTAGAAGAGGGGAACAGCACCTGGAAGGGAAAAAACAAAAGAGAGGGAGGAGGTGGTGAGTGGAGGAGAAACAGACAGGGGGGCTACACAAAAGCCTAAGCTAGAAAGGGAAGGGAGGGGAAGTGCTGCAGCACTTGTGTGCGGGTGGTGGGGAGGGGAAGGAAGGGAAGAAGGTGCTGTTCCTCAGGCGAGGATTGGATGGCGGCCCTGCAGGGCTGGACAGCGGTTGGAGATCCTTGGAGGCAGACGGTGGATGCCGGCACACAGCAGCAGCAGCGGCAGCTGGGGGACCGGTCGTGGAAGCTCCCCAGAGAAGGAAGGCAGCAGGAGAGGAAGAAGCAGCTAGAGAGGCAAGCTGGGTCGTGGTAACAGCTGGGTCCTTTCCCTGGTCGTTGCGGCTAGGGTTAGGCAGACACCTCGGTTCCTTCACTGGAGCAGCAGAGGCCAAGAGCCAAGCCTGGCTACTGGGGTTCCTTCCCCTGGCTACTAGGGGGAGACAAGCCCTGGCTACTAGGAGAGGAGTCTCCATCCTATAAAAAGGAGCCAAAGCCAGAGCAGTTTCAGTCTCCTCAGTCCGGGGACTGAGGAGGACGGATCAGGACCTTGCTACCTGTCGCTTTGGAGGACTTTGTTACTGGAAGCTGCCTCTGCAGGAGAAAGAAGGGCAGCAGCCGTGGTGCCAGGGAAGGTGAGCGTGCGGTTTCAAAATCTTCCCTTTGTTTTTGAATTCGTTTTTTCCTTTTTGCTGAGAACTCTTTGCTAAAACTGCCATACGGGTGGAGTTATCTCTGGGGAAAAATTGCGAGAACCCAGAGGTACGAGGGAGGTGGCAGTTAGGCCCGTAGGGCTGGGCTTAAGTTTCTTGGGGACATATTTTTGGATAATTGAGAGAGCCCCTGCCTCCCAGCCAGCCACTGCGGGTTTGAGTTCCACCAGGGGAACCAGTGGAGAAATGTATAATTGAATGCCTATGGACCTTTGACGTGCCTGAGGGTGTTCCTAGCCAGGTAACCAGGCTGGAAAAAAGAGCAGTGGAATCCATCAGCTGAACGATGGCTGACACCCCACCAGCACAAACAAACAAACAAACAAAAAAAACAACTCATGGAGGTGCCAGCAGCACAAAAGCCGGTTGGGGTTCCCAGGCCCCACCAATGCAGGAGAGAAAAAGAAAGGGCAGTAGGCAGCAGAAAGGCTGGTAGAAGTTCCCAGGTCCCAGCTGAACAAAGATCACCTCAGATCCAGAGGAAGGAGCGGGCGAGAGGGTAGTACAGTAGGATAGTGAAGGGAAGGGGCGCAGACAGAGGAGAGAGGCAATGGGCAACAATTAAGGGAGAGAGGGGAAGAGGCTGGGGGGAACAGTGGGATGGGAGGGGTGAGGTAGGAGAATGAGGGGCAAGCAAGCAGTGGGAGAGAAGGTGTAGTGGGGAGAAAGGGAGGGGAATGGAGCAGTGGGAAAGAGAGAATAGAGAGGGAGGAGACAGAAATATAGAAACGATGGCAGAAGAAGACCAAATGGCCCATCCAGTCTGCCCAGCAAGCTTTCACACTTTTTTTTCCTCCTTTCTCATACTTATCTGTTATTCTTAGCATTTAGTATCCTTTTGGTTCTGTTTCCCTTCCACCCCCGCCATTAATGTAGAGAGCAGTGCAGGAACTGCTTCTAAGTGAAGTATCTAGCTTAATTGGTTAGGGGTAGTAACCGCCGCAATAAGCAAGCTACTCTCACACTTATTTGTTTACCCAGCCTGTGCAATTTAGTACTTGTTGGTCCACATTTCTTCATTCCCCCCTGCCATTGAAGCAGAGAGCTACTCTGGATATGTATTGAAAGTGAAGTATCAGGCTTAATTGATTCGGGGTAGTAACCGTCATAACAAGCAAGCTACACCCATGCTTATTTGTTTACCCAGACTATGTAATTCAGTCCTTGTTGGTTGTTGTCTGAATATAAAATCATCTTTTCTTCATTCACCCCTGCAGTTGAAGCAGAGAGCTACACTGGATATGCATTGAAAGTGAAGTATCAGGCTTGTTTGGTTTGGGGTAGTAACTGCTGTAACAAGCAAGCTACTCCCCGCTTTTTTGTGAATGCAAATCCTTTTATCCACATTTCCTCTTGCCGTTGAAGCATAGAGCACTGTCATAGTCACATTAATCGTGTGTATGTCTATTGAATAAGAGTATTATCTCCAGGTATTAGCTGTCTTTCCCGCAAGCCGCCCTCTCTTCATTCACATCCTCTAGACTTTATGGATCCACAGTATTTATCACACGCCCCTTTGAAGTCCTTCACAGTTTTGGGTCTTCACCACGTCCTCTGGAAGGGCGTTCCAGGCATCCACCACCCTCTCCGTGAAGAAATACTTCCTGACATTGGTTCTGAGTCTTCCTCCTTGGAGCTTCAAATCGTGACCCCTAGTTCTGCTGATTGTTTTTGCAATGGAACCTTTCAAGTATCTGAAAGTCAGTATCACCTCACCTCTGCTCCTCCTTTCCTCCAGGGTGTACATATTTAGATTCTTCAATCTCTCCTCATAAGTCATTCGATGAAGACCATCCACCTTTTTGGTTGCCCTTCTCTGGACTGCCTACATCCTGTCTCTGTCCCTTCGGAGATACGGTCTCCAGAACTGAGCACAGTACTCCAGGTGAGGCCTCACCAAGGACCTGTACAAGGGGATAATCACTTCCTTTTTCTTACTCGCTATTCCTCTCTCTATGCAGCCCAGCATTCTTCTGGCTCTTCCCATACATTCTCTGCTGTAAATGGAGTTACATCTACTCCACTCCCCTCCAGTTTCTTGTTAACTAGCAACGGTCCTTCCCCAGGGTCCTCTTTAGTGAACACCAAACTGAAGTATCTGTTTAATATTTCTGCCATTTCTTCGTCTCTCTCCACACATTGATCTTTTCCACCTTTCAATTTCACTATACCACTTTGGACTTTTCTCCTTTCTCTGATGTATCTGAAAAATGTTTTGTCACCTCGCTTTACCTCTTTGGCAATCCTTTCTTCTGCTTGACTTTTTGCCTTCTTGATTACTTTCTTCGTCTACCTCAATTCCACCAGATATTCTTCTTTGTGCTCCTCCCTTTGGGATCCTTTATATTTCTTGAATGCTGTTCTTTTAGCCTTTATTTTGTCAGCCACCTCCTTTGAGAACCAGATAGGTTTCATTTTTCTTTTGCTTTTCTTTACTTTTCTAGCATACAGGCCGATACAGTACAGTGCGCTCCGACGGAGCACTCCGACGGAGCGCACTGTTAACCTGCCCTTGGACGCGCATTTTCCCTTACCCCTTATTCAGTAAGGGGAGGAAAACGAGCGTCCAACCCATGGCACCTAATAGCGCCCTCAACATGCAAATGCATGTTGATGGCCCTATTAGGTATGCCCACGCGATACAGTAAGTAAAATGTGCAGACAAGCTGCACATTTTACTTTAAAAAATTAGCGCCTACCCAAAGGTAGGCGATAGGGATGTGAATCATTTTTTGACGATTTAAAATATCGTCCGATATATTTTAAATCGTCAAAAATCGTTAGAGGCGTGATACAATAGGAATTCCCCCGATTTATCATCAAAAATCGTAAATCGGGGGAAGGGGGAGGGGAAGGGGGAGGGCGGGAAAACCGGCACACTAAAACAACCCTAAAACCCACCCTGACCCTTTAAAATAAATCCCCCACCCTCCCAAACCCCCCCAAAATGTCTTAAATTACCTGGGGTCCAGTGGGGGGGTCCCGGTGTGATCTTCCACTCTCGGGCCACGGGTGCGTTAATAGAAATGGCGCCGGCGCTACCTTTGCCCGCCTTCTGGCCCGCCATTTCCGAGGAATGGTGCACGCCCGGCTGAAAGCAGAGCACTTCTGTGTCCTGTCTGCCGGTCGGGGAGTTTGCCCGCCGGTATGCAGTGGACGGAATGCTCTGCTCCCCCCCCCCCCACCTCTCCTCCCCAGTTTGATTTAATCCTTAAGATTTAAATTCTTTTCATTATAGTTAGCTTTTAAGTTGTGCACGTTTTGGGTGTCCCCCTTCCCTCCTCTCACCCCTTGCTCAGAAACAAAGTGAGGGGCCCCATTAGCCATTTTGCTACTTGAGCTACTGCTCTGCTTGTGCTTGTGGGGCCTGGGAAATCTCCACCAGCTTATCATTTGTCAATGCTGATGCTGCACTGGCTGGCCTTGCACCTTGATGCAGGCTTACGCTCTTTTCTCTTGCTGCCTGCAGCCCTTCTTTCTGCTCCAGGTGAGGTCATTGTGTCGTGCATGGGTAGACGTGATGCAATGATTACCCAGAGCCCCTAACATTTTTATAATATAGAGAGATAATCAGTATTACCAAGTGGATTGACCACCTTTATGTCTTGCACCAGGTCCTGCATTCCACTGAGAAATAGATCTAATATAAATAAATATAACATATGTATAGTAACATAGTAATAACAGCAGAAAAGGAACAAATGGTCCTTCCATTCTGCCCAGAAAACTTCATATGGTAGTATCTGCCGCGCCATTCAGGTAACCCCCATGTTTCTCTTAAGGGTAGCAACTGCCACTCGTGCGATTATCCCCAAGCCTTATGACAACCCATAAAAATGTACTGCTAGCCACATTTTTACTGGGTGATGAGCCTTCTTGAAAATTCAGACAGTGCTGCTTGACCTGCTTTGCTTATGGACTTTGTCTTAGAAGCAGTCCTGTGCTTTGTCTCCTTTTGTCTGCATATCAGTACCCAAGACCATAAAAGTCAGGGCCCGGGTTGGTTATTGTCTGAATCCATTTCTTCATCAACACTCAATCCCCTATCGCCATCAAAGCGAAACGTGAAGCTGCAATTGTGTCAAAAGCATCAAGGCGTATTGGTTAAGGGTAGTAATCCCAATCCTTCTGCTTAGGTTAGTAGCTGTTGCTCCATGCAGGTTACCCCCATGCTTATCAGTTCCCCAGACCATAAAAGTGGGGCCCTTGTTTGTTGCTGTCTGAATCCAGCTCCCCTTATCCTCCTGCCATTGAAGAGGAGAGCAATGTTGCAATTGCATCAAGGCTTATTGGTTGAGGATCGTAACCGCTGCACCAGCAAGTTACCCCATGCTAACTTTTCTCCATTTACATCCTCTAGCCCAGTGGTTCTCAACCTTTTTCCCCATCGTGACAACCTGACAGACCAAGCTTACATGTGTGACACACTGCTCATTACAATTCACGGCGGAAATAAAAAAATAAAGACCCAGGATTATTTTTATTGTTAAGAATGACACAAGTACTCTGTCTGAACATAAATTGCATAAATAAATAAATCCCATACCAAAAGAGCACCAATTTCCAGCACTCAAACAGTAACCATCTTACCTAAGAAAAGGTAACACTGAAAATATTACACCAGGCCTTAAGACCCAATACACCTCCTATTAGGAAAACAGACCAAGCCAGGCTGCTATAGAGCTCTACACAGAAACTACACGCCAGCAGAAAACTTCACCTCAGCCACATGTGCAGACCCTCACCTAACAAAGAATAAAGAGACCTAGAAGCATGTAGACAAAAACAAGCCAGAGAGACTATATGCAGTGTAACAAAGGAAAAAGAGAAATCACTAGTCCTCATAAAACAAATCAAGAAATATAAAATCAATAGCAGTAAAACCATACTAACAAAAAGAACAGATTATTTCAAACAGCTGATGAATGGAATATCCAATAATTAAAAACTCATATCAAAAATTTCTAGATACCAATAAAATATTTCAAAATAGCAGACACAAAGTCCCAGTAATGAAAAATAATAAGGATTAAAAAATGCTTTGCTCTGCATATCTGGGAACATTTGCTATCCAGGTGCCCTGAGATTGTTTTGAATTAGCAGAAGAAGGGATTGTTTGCTTGCAACTTTCTCCTCTCTCTCTCACTGGCTCTCAATCGCTCACATACACACTTGCTTTTTCTCTCTCACTTATCTAGGCTCTTAATCACACATTTACACATCTATTTATTTATTTATTTAACTCTTCTTTTATACCGCATTCATGAAAAGTATCATATCACATCAGTTTACAGGGAACTGGGGTATTATAACAATAACGGTAACGAGAAGAGAGAAATTACAATAAACAAGGAATTATGGTAACGGGACAAAACTGAGATAAGATGATAGCAGATGTTCAAATAATTATAAGATTAACAAGTAAAAAACTGTATGTGCAGGGGGCACATATAATGCTCCAGAAAGAGAGCAGAATAAAGAATAGAAATCTAACTAAATACATTAGAGCTTATGCGGAGGACTGTCTTTCCTCACAGGCTTTCAATCACACACTTACATACATGCTGTCTCTTTCTTTCACACACAGACTCATTCACTCGCTTACACTGTGCTCTCTCTTTCTCTCACTTATACACAGGCTCTCAATCACATTCTCGCATGCTCTCTCACCTATACCAGCTCAGTCACACACAGACACACATGCTCTCCTTAGTTATTCGCATAGGTTCTTAATCATACATAGACATGATCTCTCTCACATACAAAGGATCTCACTCACACACACATACTCTCACACAAACAGATTTTCAATCACACACACATTCAGGTTCTCAATCATCATTTACATTCATGTTATTTCTCTCATACACAGGCTTTCAATCACACACTTACATACTTGCTGTCTCACACACACACACACACACACACACACACAGGATCTCAAACACAAATGCTTTCTCACTCACTCAATCTCTCTCTCTTTCCCCCCACTGAACTAGTGGCAGCAGCAGCCTCCTACACTTCCATCCCTAGCGGCAGCAGCAGCCTCCTCCACATTCAACCCTCGTGGTCTTGAGAAAAGAGTCCCATTGGCCACGGGGGCTGACGTTGCACCTTTTTTGCTCCATGCTGCGCTGCTCATTCTTCAGGCTACACCTCTCCTCTTCTTCGAGCCGATGCTGCCTGCACTAGCTTGGTCTCTTCTTCCCGCAAGTGTGGCTGCTGCATACCACTTCCTCTTCTGGGCTGTGGGAGGTGGGAAGAAGAGACCATGCTGGTGCCACTGACTCCAGTTCTCCTGCCATGTTCCGCCAGGGCCATCAGCATTTTAAGCTCGGGCGGAGGCCCTGTTTCGCTGGGGCAAGGGGAGCAGCTGGGCCAGCGGGAAGTGTGGCGACACACCTGCATGTGCTTGGCGACATACCGGTGTGTCGCGAGACACCGGTTGAGAACCACTACTCTAGCCTTTAGGGATCCACAGTGTTTATCCCATGCCCCTTTGAATTCTTTGATTGTTTTTGTCTTCATCACCACCTCTGGAAGGGCATTCCAGGCATCCACCACACTCTCCGTGAAGAAATATTTCCTGACATTGGTTCTGAGTCGTCCCCCTTGGAATTTTATTTCGTGATCGCTAGTTCTATTGATTTCTTTCCAACAGAAAAGGTTTGTCTATTGTGCATCATTAAAACTTTTCAGGAATGTGAAGGTCTGTATCCTATCTCCCCTGCACCTCCTCTCTTCCAGGGTATACATATTTAGATCCTTCAGCTTCTCATAAGTGTTCCGATAGTGAACCCACACTATTTTGGTCACCCTTCTCTGGACAGCCTCCACCCTATCTCTATTCTTTTTTAGATATGGCCTCCAGAGCTGATCACCAAGGACCTGTACAAGGGCATTATCATCACCTCTTTTTTTCTTACTGGTTATTCCGCTCTATGCAACCCAGCATTTTTCTGGTTTTAGCTATTACCTTGTCACATTGCTTCACCATATTCAGATCGCTAGACACTATAACGCCAAGATCCCTCTCTTGTTCCATGCATATCAGTCTTTCAACCCTCCCTCCCTCCCACAACACATACAGCTCTTTTTGTTTACTGCATCCCAGATGCATGACTCTGCACTTCTTGGCACTGAATCCCAGCTGCCAAATCTTCAAACACTCTTCAAGCTTTCTTAAATCACTTTTCATTCTAAAGAATATAGGAAAACGTTTAAGCATTGTCAAGTTAAATGTAAAACATTGATAAGACAGGCTAAGAGAATTTGAAATGAAGTTGGCCATAGAGGCAAAAACTCATAATAAAAACTTTTAAAATATATATCCAAAGCAGGAAAACTGCGAGGAAGTCGGTTGGTCCGCTAGATGACCGAGGGGTCATCACAGAAATACTAAATGAATTCTTTGCTTCTTTGTTTACTAATGATGATGTTCGGGAGATACCAGTTCTGGAGAAGGTTTTCACAGGTGATGAGTCAGATGAACTGAACCAAATCATGGTGATCCTGGAAGATGTAGTAGGCCAGATTGACAAACTAAAGAGTAGCAAATCACCTGGAACAGATGGTATGTACTCCAGGGTTCTGAAGAAACTAAAAAATGAAATTTCAGATCTATTAGTAAAAATGTGTAACCTAACATTAAAATCATTCATTGTACCTGAAGACGAGAGTGGCCAATGTAACTCCAATATCTAAAAAGAGCTGGAGGAGGGGAACCAGGGCAAGGAAGACAGACAATGACAGCACTAGACAAACCAGGTCAAGGACTACCCTGAACATGAAACCACAAAATGCCCGAAGGCAGCGAGGCAAGGAAGTCCAAAGGAAGCAGGGGAAGCAGAAGAATAATAGAAGCTACAAAGGGATTCAGGGAGAGAGGGGACAAGAAGGCAGGCGAGAACTAGAAGGCCTATAGAGCAAGATCAGCAAAGGCCCATAGGCCACAGAGCAAGGCAGGGAAGTGGTATGCCCAAAGGCGCACAAGACAAGGAACAGATGGCTAAAGCAGGGAGCCCAAAGGAACTTGATGCCAAAGCACCGAGGCGTGAGCTAGACAGGGTTAAGTAGGAGTTCTGGTCATGGAGTAGGTAGGCAAGGAAGGCCAGGCCAGCCAGGGGAGCGTGCTCATGGGGGGCCTCTGGTGGTGAGGAGGCTGCACAGCAGCCATAGTCATAACAGTTCCCCCCCTTTTAAGGATTCCTCCTCCTCTTCCTGGATCCCAGCTCTGCAGGGGGGTACTGACTGAAGGAGGATGCTGTAGGCTGGCATGGACGGATTTCTTTCATTAAATAGGCTTGTTGGAAACAGGTGCCTCTTGCAGGGTAAAGTTGTCTCAACTTGCTCTGGCATGGTGCAACTGATTTAAGCCTGTGCTGCACTGCTGGGGCCCCTGAGAGGCTGGATCAAGTCCCTCTTGGAACTGCTGGGCCCTCTGAGAGGCCAGCCCAGACCCGTCCTGTGAAGGTGCACCAATTTCAGACCCCTCCTGGGGTGGCCATGCAAAGTCAGACCCTCCTGAGATAACACGGCAAGCTCAGAGCCCTCCTGGGGAGGCCATACAAGCCGGGCCCCTCTTGGGGTGGTGCGGCAAGCTCAGGCCCCTCCTGGGGAGGCAATACAATTTCAGACCCCTCCTAGGGTGGCGCTGCAGGCTCAGACCATCTTGGGGTGGGGCGACACAACTGGAGCAGATGTCCCTTTCAAGCCTAGCTGGCTGGGAATAACTACCCCAGTAGGATGGACTGGCTGGGAGTGAACGATGAATTTGCTGAATGCAGGCACCTCCTGCTGGTCATGGTGCAGGTTTGCAGGCATCTCGTGCAAGCTCAACTGGTTGGATGTAGGAGCCTGCTGCTGACTGGTCACAGGGTGTAGGACTTTCCATGACTGAACTGACTATGTTAGACTGGGAAGAGTGTATAGACCTGGCCACAGAGCAATTGGTGGTTAGAGGCAAGCTGAGGATCCTCTGATCACAGGTCCCTGGTTTGGATGTGTGCGGTTGCAGATTAGTAAAAGCACAGGCAGTTCTGGAACGTCTTGGGAAGCAGCTCGTCAGCGGTGACTGACCTGCAGCTGTGAAAGGCAGAGCTCTGCTTGGCTTAATTAGTGTCCTGTGCTCTAGAGAGCCTTGTTTCTGAGGACTGAGCAGGGAAGTCATAGGACCATTACTGACCAGGTGAGTGCCAGGCTCTTTTGGTAGAGATTTTAATTTTTTCTGAGAGGTTTTCTCTAAGGTGCCATGAGAAGGAGCGCTGAGATTTTGTACCAAGGCAGAGCCAGTTGTAACTACATAGTTTGCCGGCTAGACACAGAACACAGGCTAATTAAGCAGGCTGATGTTTCTTGTATAGCAGCTGGTCTGGTAGCTGTGCAACGGGGGCAAGCTTTGTCTGGGGGAAATAGGCTAGGGATACAGGGATATTTCCACCATCCTGGCTTAGGAGTGGTACAGTTAAAGCATTCTTGGTATACTGAAACATTTTTCTTCTGACAGCTACTGCATGCCCAGGATTTCTGATCTGAAAGCTGACAGGCTAGACAGTCTTGGTAATGTGGGTAATCCAATGTTCAACAATGAGTATAGGTAAGATACCGCTGAGTATCAGGAATATTCTGTAGAGCAGAAAAATGTTGACTTGCCAAACTGATGCAGACTCCTGTCCCTATATCTGGAGGTGGATGGCTTCAGCATGCTGTTATGGTTTTGGGCTGTAGCCCAGTGTGGTGAACACCACCTGCAGGAGTGACACAGGACAGGAGGATGGGAGCAATAGCAGTTGATCTGGTGAGGCTGGGTAGAGCCTCCGAAGCCAGGTGCAGGATGATAAGAATTCCTGGAGCTGGGTCTCAGCTGAGAAGGCCCTCTGGTGCTGGGTTCTGGCTAAGAAGGGTCTCTGGAGCTGGGTGTTGGCCGAGAAAATTCTCTGGAGCTGAGAGCGTGGTGGTAAGGGTGAACTTCAGGAAACACTGGAACAGCATGTGAGAAATCATGGATGTGAATGCAAGTAAGTGTGGTCTGTTATACTGGAACTGAGTGCAGGTATGGGTGGAATCAGGATAGCATCCAGGTAAGTGTGAGCTGGAGGAGGGGAACCAGGGCAAGGAAGACAGACAATGACAGCACTAGACAAACCAGGTCAAGGACTACACTGAACATGAAACCACAAAATGCCCGAAGGCAGCAAGGCAAGGAAGTCCAAGGAAGCAGGGGGAAGCAGAAGAATAATAGAAGCTACAAAGGGATTCAGGGAGAGAGGGGACAAGAAGGCAGGCGAGAACTAGAAGGCCTACAGAGCAAGATCAGCAAAAGCCGATAGGCCACAGAGTAAGGCAGGGAAGCAGGATGCCCAAAGGCGCACAAGACAAGGAACAGATGGCTAAAGCAGAGAGCCCAAAGGAACTCGATGCCGAAGCACAGAGACATGGGCTAGGCAGGGTTAAACAGAGAGTTCTGGACATGGAGTAGGTAGGCAAGGAAGGCCCGGCCAGCCAGGGAAGCATGCTCATGGGTGGCCTCTGGTGGTGAGGAGGCTGCCCAGCAGCCATAGTCGTAACAGGTACTCAGCCAGCATAGATTTACCCCAAAGGAATTCTTGCTTCACCAATCTGCTTCATTTTGTTGAAAGGGTTAATAAACATGTGGATAAAGGTAAACCAGTAGATGTAGTATATTTGGGTTTTCAGAAGGCGTTTCATAAATTCCCTCATAAGAGACTTCTAAGAAAACCAAAAAGTCATGGGATAGGAGGCGATGTCCTTTCATGAATTTCAAATTGGTTAAAAGAGAGGAAAAAGAGAGTAGGATTAATGGTCAATTTTCTCAGTGGATAAAGGTAAATAGTGGAGTGCCTCAGGGATCTGTACTTGGACCGTTGCTTTTTAATATATTTATAAATGATCTGGAAAGGGGTATGAGTGAGGTGATCAAATTTGCGGATGACAATATTATGCAGAGTAGTTAAATCTCAAGCGGAGTGTGATTAATTGCAGGAGGATCTTGTGAGACTGGAAGATTGGGCTTCCAAATGGCAGATAAAATGTAATGTTTACAAGTGCAAAGTGATGCATATAGGGAAAAATAACCCTTGCTGTAGTTTTATTTATTTATTCATTTATTTATTTAATGTTAGGTTTTATCTTAGGAGTTACCACCCAGGAAAAATATAGGTGTCATAGTGGATAATACATTGAAATTGTCAGCCCAGTGTACTGTGGCAATCAAAAAAGCAAACAGAATGGAAAATGAAACGCAGGATGTCATAATGTCTCTGTTTCGCTCCATGGTGAGACTGCACCTTGAATACTGTGTGCAGTTCCGGTCATTGCATCTCAGAAAGGATATAGCTGCACTTGGGAACGTGCAGAGAAGGGTGACCAAAATAAGGGTCAAGGAACGGCTGCCCTATGAGTAAAGGCTAAAGAAGTTAGGGCTATTGGGTTTGGAGACGAGACAACTGAGCGGGGATATGATAGAAGTCTACAAAATCATGAAAGGACTTGAACAAGTTAATGTAAATCGGTTATTTACTCTCTCAGATAATAGAAGGACCAGGGGGCACTCCATGAAGTTAGCAAGTAACTCATTTAAAACAAATCAAAGAAAATTCTTTTTCACTCAGTGCATAGTTAAGGTCTGGAATTCATTGCCAGAGGATGTGATTATAGTATAATTGGGTTACAAAAGATTTGGATAAGTTCCTAGAGGATAAATCCATAAACCGCTATGCCGTTGTGTCGAAGGATCGCATGCCAGCAGGCTGCCGGTGCGCACAACTTGCGCCTGGCTAGAGGCAGGCGCAAAAGGTAAGATAATAATTGGGGGGGGGGGGGATTACAGTAGGGCTGGGGGGGAAAGGTTAGGGGAAGGGGGGGGAAGGTTAGGTTAGGGGGAAAGGAAGTTCCCTTCCAGGCCTCTCTGATTTTGGAGCGCCTGGGAGGGAACAGGGGAAGGCAGAGCGGCTCGGCACATACAAGGTGCACAATTGTGCTCCCCCTTGTGCGCGCCGACCCCCGATTTTATAACTTGCACGCGCCTGCGTGCGCAAGTTATAAAATCGGGTGTACATGTGTGTGCGCCAGGTAGCAAGCGCACATGTACGCCGCACGTACTCCTTTTAAAATCTACCCCAAAATGAGATATAGCATAATTTACAAACACATTTCAAATTGTTAAGTATAAAAACTGCCCATCCAAACAAAGAAAAAAAACAACCCTTATAAGCTAAACCCACTAAATACCCAAAACACCCCAAATCTAAAATCCATCACTCTTAGCACTGTAATACAGAGTCATAACTATGCATGAGAGATATATTTGCATACAATGGAGGCAGTGCATGCAAATAAATAAATGCATAGTCATTATAGAAATCCTGAAAACTCGACTGGGCTGCGACACTCACATTTGGAGTTTGATGTCTCCTGTTCTAAAGCATTCTTTCCTCTGAAACAGACTTGCTTTTTGTATATTATTTATACCTTTGAAGTATTTAAATATCTTTTACATCCCCTGTCTCTCCTGTCCTTTTGCTGTATATGCATTTATCTTGGTAAAGTTTTTGGTGCATACACTGCACCATTTTGGTTGCCTTTCCCTGGACCACTTCAGGCCTAGCTATATTCTTTCAGAAGTATAGCTTCTAAAATGGGACACAATATTGTAGTAAGACTGCATCACTTCCTTCCTTTCTCTGCTAAGAAAAGGAAATGCAATATCCAGAAAGGATGTGGTTGTGCAGAGAAACACCTGTGATTACAGAGAGAATTGCACTGCACTCACAACTTCTGTTTATTTCGTCTAATTAATAAAAGTTGTTCTAATGTTCATAAAGAAACAAAAAGGGCTATTATCTCATTAGCATTTACTTCAAACTCAAAATTAAAGAGTATGACATACCCCAGAACAGTTACATGTTTGAATAGACTTCTTTAGAGTTATGAGAACAGTAAATGGTTCTCATCTCTTATTCATGATGAAAAGTCAATTATACTAACGGTACCTAATATCCCATTCATTCATATTTACCGAGAGAATCATTATGCACTTAATGGTGATATCTCTTCTCCTCTCTCAATGAACAGATGGGGCATCTCCTGTCCTGCTAGTGGGGTTCTTATCTCTGCATATTCTATCTTCAATTTATAACTCACTTAGAAATATAGAAACATAATGGCAGAAAAGGACTGTATGGCAATCTAGTCTGCCTATCTTCCTAATTAATTCAGCTTTATAATTCCCATCACTTCCTTAGAGATCCCCTGTATTTATCCCATCCTTTCATACTTTCAGATACTGTTTTTGTCCCTACCACCTCCACTGGGAGGCCACTCCATGCATCCACCACCTTCTCTATAAAGAAATATTTCCTAAGATTACTCATAAGAGTCTACCCCCTTAGACCCTCATCCCATTTCCCTCAGTCTAGAGCCTCTTTTGCGCTGAAAGAGGTCTGTTTCCTGTGCATGGAAACCTTTGAGATATTTAAATGTCTCTGTCATATCTCCCCATCTCGCCTTTCCTCTAGGGTATACATGTTTAGATCTTTAAGTCAAACCCCATATGCTTTAGAATGAAGACCAGTTGCAACCCTTGGGACCGACTCCAACAGGTTTATATCCTTTTTAAAGTGTGGTCTCCAGAACTGAACACAGTATTCAAAATGAGGTATCATTAGGGATTGGATGGCCGGCGCCATCTTTAAACATGGCACCGGCCATCCAGTGCTCCTACCATGTGACAGGGGCCGGCCAATTGCATGGATACCCTGTCACATGGTAAGGGCAAAGGGCCATTGGCGCCATTTTTATTAGTGGCAGCCGATGGCCCGAGAGTGGGAGTTCGCTCCCCGCACCCCCACAGGACCACCAGGTAATTTTAAAAGGTTTTGGGGGGGTTGGGAGGGTGGGGAGGGTGGGGGAGGCTAAGGGGATCAGTTTAAAGGGTCGGGTGGGGGTTTTTTTTATCAGACCCATCGCGCCATTTTTATTAGTGGCAGCCCAAAATGGCGCCGATGGCCCGAGAGCGGGAGATCGCGCCGGGACCCCCCCCACTGGACCACCAGGTAATTTAAAAACATTTTGGGGGGGTTCGGGAGGGTGGGGGAGGGTAAGGGATTCATTTAAAAGAGTCGAGGTGGGTTTATGAGTTGTTTTGGTGTCCCGGTTTTCCCCCCCCCCCCCCCTCCCCGATTTATGATTTTTCACGATAAATCGGGGGAATTTCTATTATATCGCGACTCTAACGATTTTTGATGATTTAAAAAATATCTGACGATTTTTTTAAATCGTCAAAAAACGATTCACATCCCTATTAGGGACCTATACAGGGGCAATATTATCACCTTCCTTCATCTGCTGATCATTCCTATCCCTATGTACTGAAGCATCTTTCTGACTTTTGCCATCATTTTATCCACCTATTTGGCCATGTTAAGATCATCAGATAAAATCACCCCCAGCTCCTGCTCTTCTTTTGTGCTTAGAAGAATTTCACCTCCAATACTATATCTCTCCCTTGTGATATTGCAACCTAAAAACATTACTCTGCATTTTAAACATGAGAATTTAGCTTCCAGACCCTAGACCATTTCTCGGTCTTTGCTAGATCCCTCCTCTTGTTTTCCACATCTTTCTGGCTGTCCACCCTGTTACAGATTTTGGTATCATCAGAAAAAGATAAATCTTTCCCAATAATCCTTCCGCTATGTCGCATATGAAAATATTTTTAAAAATCAGTCTAAAGACTGGATTCCTGAGGAACACCACTAGTAACCCCTCTCCTTAGAGAAAACTCTATTTATCACTATCCTTTGTCACTTCCCACTCAGCCAGTTTTTAACCCAGTCAGTCACTCTATGTCCCATATCAAGAGCAATTAATTAATTTATGTCTCCTACAAGGAACTGTCTCAAAGGCTTTACTGAAATCCAAATACACTATATCTAGTGCTTGCTTGTTGCATCCGTCGGTCCTAGACGGCTTTGCCCCGTTTGCCTCACCTTGTTCACGACTCCTCCCGCTTACCTTGGGAAAATGACTACCACCGCATCTGCAAGCCGCCCTCTCCAGCGTCCCTGGAACGGCTATGGTGCAGCCTCCTGCCATGCTCCTCCCAAGGACCTACTAGGGTGCACGCGCACGCGCTACCCTCATCTTTATTCCAGCTATGGCGTGAATTTTGGGGGCATCCCCCTCAAGTGACGTCACACCCATCTGGGTATTTAGCCTGCCCTTACTTGCTAGCTAATCGAGTTAGCAAGGACTAGATTCGGACTTGGATTCGTCCAGTCTAAGCTACTCTGCCGCTTCCATGCTGCCGCTGGAAGCTCTCTCTCTGCCCTTCGGGGTTTTGACTAACCTGGGTACCCACTCCTCGGGGGCCCTCTGCTTTATTTCAGGTGCCTTATAGGGATAAGGTACTTGCTCCTTGAGGGCCTGCTCTCCCTGCCTCGGTGCCAGTACCATCTACTTCAGCCTGGTGGAACCACATACCTACAGCTACCATCTACTGAGAACTCTAACTCTCAGTCTGTCTCATCTACAGCATTGACTTGTTGGGAAACCTACACCGGAGTTCCCCTATACTAACGGGGTGAGAAGGGTTCCCTCTGCTGAGGGTCCCGAGACTGCTACATCCAGACCACCTCACTACTGCCACCTCTGGTGGTACACTACAAGCTGTATAAATAAAGAACTAACTCTGTGTTTGTGCGTCCTGAGTCTAGCCCAGTACTGTGGCTCCCCACGGGGCCCCTCCCCATGGGCGTGGTCATCTGCCACAGTACCCGAGAATCCACCCAAACATCAGTTAACCACAATAGTGCTCTCTCTTGATCCAACTCTCTGTTCACCTAATCAAAGAAATTGGTTTGATTCATCTGACGAGATTTACCACCATGCTGCCTCAGATATTTCCAATCCACTGGATTCTAAAACCTGCCCCATTCTCTGTTTTAGCTGCAATTTCATTAATTTGCTTAGCACAATGTTAGCGTTTTGAGGTGTTGAAGTGGATTCTTGGGTACTGCGGAGATGGCCACTCCCACAGGGAGGAGCCCCATGAGGAATCACAGTACTAGGCTAGACTCTATACACACAGACACAGAGAATTTGTATTTATTATACAGCTTGATGGTACTGCCCGGGGTGGACAGCAGTAAGGCAACCCAGTAGAAGCAGTTGAGGGGTCCTCGGTAGAGGAGACCACTCCCACTCTTGATAGGATGAAGGCAGCGCAGGGTAACAGACGCAGGGCCTGGATGTAGACTCCAAGCGCTGAAGCTGAAGGTAGGTGGAACAGACTGAGAGAATTAGTACTCACTGAGTAGTTAGCTGTATTGATGGAGATCCTGGCAGGCAGAAGTGAAGCAGTTGCAGGTACCAGTGTAGGGAGCGCAGGCCCTCGAGGAGTGAGTACCCGGTTTCCCAGATAGGTATCTGAAAGAGAGAAGATGGGACCCCGAGGAGCGGGTACCCAGGTTAGTGATGAATTACCCTGAAGTGCAGTGAGAGAGCTTCCAGCGGCTGCTGGGAAGTGGCAGAGCAGCTTAGACTGGAGCAAATTAATTCCTTGCTAACTCAGCTTCAGGCCGATACAGTACAGTGCGCTCCGACGGAGCGCACTGTTAACCGGCATTTGGACGCACGTTTTTGACGCGCTAGCTTTACCCCTTATTCAGTAAGGGGTAATAATGCGTTGAAAACGCGCGTCCAACCCCCCCCCCCCCGAGACTAATAGCACCCTCAACATGCAAATTCATGTTGATGGCCCTATTAGTCATTCCTGCGCGATACAGTAAGTAAAATGTGCAGCCAAGCCACACATTTTACTTTAAGAAATTAGCGCCTACCCAAAGGTAGGCATTAATTTCTGCTGGCACCGGGGAAGTGCACAGAAAAGCAGTAAAAACTGCTTTTCTGTGCACCCTCCGGCTTAATATCATGGCGATATTAAGTCGGAGGCACAAAAAGTTAAAAAAATAATTAAAAAAAAAAGTAAAATGGGCCCGTGGCTCGCGGGTCGAAAACTCAATTTTGCCGGTATCCGGTTTCCGAACCCGTGGCTGTCAGCGGGCTTGAGAATCGACGCCGGCAAAATTGAGTGTCTGCTGTCAAACCCGCTGACAGCCGCCGCTCCTGTCCAAAAAGAGGCGCTAGGGATGCGCTAGTGTCCCTAGTGCCTCTTTTTACCACGGACCCTAATTTAAATAAATTAATTTATTGTATCGTGCGCACAGGAGAGCGTGTGCTCGCCCACTCTCCCGCGATTTTTACTGTATCGGCCCGTTTGTTAGCAAACAAAGGGCAGGCTAAATACCAGGATGTGCTGACGTCACTCGGAGGGGATGCCCCCGAGGTTCCCGCCATGACGTGAATAAAGACGTGAGTGGCATGTGCGCGTGCACCCTAGGAAGCCCTTAGGAGAAACATGGTGAACGCCATCATCGTTGCCGATCCGGGGACGCCGGGGAGAGCGGCATGAAGACGCGGTGGCAGCCAACCTCCCAAGACTTGAGGAGAGAGAAGGAAGAAAGGTGAGGCCCAAAGTCGAAGCCGTCTGAGACCGACGGACACAACACACAGAGGTCAGACTAACTGGTCTGTAGTAACCAGCCTTCTCCTTACATCCCTTTTTATGAACAGGAACCATTTCAGCCAGTCTCCAGGCCTTCGGAACTACTCCCGACTCTAAAGAAGCATTGAAAAGCTCAGCCAGTGGAGCTGCCAGGACATCTCTAAGTTCCCTTCAGACCATCAGATGTATCCCATCCGGCCCCATCGCCTTATCTACTTTAACTTTAGTTAGCTCCTCATGAACATAATATTTCAAAAAATGATGGAGGTTTACCTCACTTCCAATCTTTTTTGTGTTTGTGTGCTCCTGCTCCAGAACAGAAATATTTGCTAAACAATTTTGCATTTTCCTCATCAATCTCTACATATTTCTCCCCTTCAGTCTCACAATACCATTTTTGCACTTCCTTCTATCACTAACATATCTAAAGAAAAAAAGAGTATGGTCCCCCCCGTACTACTGTATTTGCTATTTTTTCTTCTATTTGAATTTTTGCATTCCTATCTAATTTCTTATCTTCTCTTAACTTTTCCAGATATTGTTGCCTGTTTTCCTCTTTCGGTGATCTCTAATAGTTTAATGAACGATAACCTTTTCTCCCTTACCTTTTCAGCTACTTCTTTAGAAAATCATAGTGATCTTTTTTTCCTCTTTCTTTTATATTCATAACAAAAAGATTAGTTGCCCTTGTGATATCTCCATTTAGTTTTTCCCACTGCTCTTCTACTTCCCCTAGATTTTCCCATCCAGCTAACGATTCCTTGAGGTATACCCCTATTTTAACAAAATAAATTTTCCTGAGGTCTAGGACCATTGCCTTTGAATGAACCTTCATCTCTAGCACCCTAATACTGAACCACACCATCCAGTGATCACTGGATCATAGATTATCAAGCACAACAGTGGAGGGAAAACTATTGCCCGCGGGCCAAATCCGGCCCTTAAAGGATTTTAAACTGGACCTGCCTATGTTCAGTTTGTGTGGCCCGCCAATGCTCTGACCTGCCTGCCCAACTTCATAATCAAAGACCAATTCATCACCCTTGGTGACGTTTGAGCAGGGAGTTTGGAACATTGAAGCGTGGCAAGGAGAGGCCCCATTCATTTATTTATTTTATTTAAAAACTTTTATATACCGGTATTAGTATGCATACATCATACCGGTTTACAATGTAACTTTAAAGGTAGAAATTACAATGAACAGGGAGGGCGAACAAGGAGGAGTATACAAAGAGCAGGAGGTGGAGGAATTAAAGCAATAAATAAAAACTGCAACGGACTATTTACAGGAATATACAAGGCGTAGGCAAGATACTTGCCTACGCCTTGTATATTCATTGGTGCACTGATGGGATTCCCACCCCTCACCAGTGAGGAGAGACCACATTTGTCGGTGCTGGAGGGGGTTCCTGCCAGTGAGGAGAGACAGAGACGCAGCAGGGGTACCTATCGGAGCCCAGGCCATCAGGGCTGAAAAGATGAAAAAAAGATGTGGCAGTGGCATTCTCCAGAGCCCAGGCTGTGAGCGCAAAAAAAGAAGAAAAAGACGCAGCAGCAGTGCTTTCCAGAGCCCAGGTCCGTGGGGCCGGAAGTAAAGAAAAAAGATGCGGCAGTGGCATCCATCAGAGCTCAGGCTGTTGGGGCCAAAAATGAAGAGACACGTGGCAGCGGCACCTGCTGGAGCCAGGCTGGCGGAGCCAAAGGAGGAGAAGGAAGTCAAGGAAGCAGTGCCCGCCAGAGGAGAAGAGAGACCAGGTAGTGGGCCGCCGCTTCAACCCAGGCCAGTAGGGCTGAAGAATGAGCAGAGATACAATTGTGTTTGGGATCATGCTTGTGTGTGTGCCTTTGAAAGAGAGAGAGAGAGATTGGGAGCCTGCTTGTGTGTGTGCCTTTGAAAGAGAGAGAAAGAGAGACTGGGAGCCTGCCTGTGTGCCTTTGAAAGAGAGAGAGAGAGAGAGATTGGGAGCCTGCTTGTGTGTGTGCCTTTGAAAGAGAGAGAGAGAGAGAGAGATTGGGAGCCTGCCTGTGTGTGTGCCTTTGAAAGAGAGAGATGGAGAGAGATATTGGAAGCCTGCTTGTGTGTGTGCCTTTGAAAGAGAGAGATGAAGAGAGATATTGGGAGCCTGCTTGTGTGTGTGCCTTTGAAAGAGAGAGAGAGAGATTGGGAGCCTGCTTGTGTGTGTGCCTTTGAGAGAGAGATTGGGAGCCTGCCTGTGTGTGTGCCTTTGAGAGAGAGAGAGATTGGGAGCCTGCTTGTGTGTGTGCCTGTGAAAGAGAGAGAGAGAGAGATTGGGAGCCTGCTTGTGTGTGTGCCTGTGAAAGAGAGAGAGAGAAAGAGATTGGGAGCCTGCTTGTGTGTGTGCCTGTGAAAGAGAGAGAGAGAGAGAGAAAGAGATTGGGAGCCTGCTTGTGTGTGTGCCTGTGAAAGAGAGAGAGAGAGAGAGATTGGGAGCCTGCTTGTGTGTGTGCCTGTGAAAGAGAGAGAGAGAGAGATTGGGAGCCTGATTGTGTGTGTGCCTGTGAAAGAGAGAGAGAGAGATTGGGAGCCTGATTGTGTGTGTGCCTGTGAAAGAGAGAGAGAGAGATTGGGAGCCTGCTTGTGTGCGTACCTGTGAAAGAGAGAGAGAGAGAGATTGGGAGCCTGCTTGTGTGTATGCCTGTGAAAGAGAGAGAGAGAGAGATTGGAAGCCTGCTTGTGTGTGTGCCTGTGAAAGAGAGAGAGAGATTGGGAGCCTGCTTGTGTGTGTGCCTGTGAAAGAGCGAGAGAGAGAGAGAGAGAGATTGGGAGCCTGCTTGTGTGTGTGCCTGTGAAAGAGAGAGAGAGATTGGGAGCCTGCTTGTGTGTGTGCCTGTGAAAGTGAGAGAGAGAGAGATTGGGAGCCTGCTTGTGTGTGTGCCTGTGAAAGAGAGAGAGAGATTGGGAGCCTGCTTGTGTGTGTGCCTGTGAAAGAGAGAGATTGGGAGCCTGCTTGTGTGTGTACCTGTGAAAGAGAGAGAGAGATTGGGAGCCTGCTTGTGTGTGTGCCTGTGAAAGAGCGAGAGAGAGAGAGAGAGAGATTGGGAGCCTGCTTGTGTGTGTGCCTGTGAAAGTGAGAGAGAGAGAGATTGGGAGCCTGCTTGAGAGTGTGCCTGTGAAAGAGAGAGAGAGATTGGGAGCCTGCTTGTGTGTGTGCCCTTGACCTGGAAGGCCGCTGTGAAGCATATCCCATGGTGGCCGAAGAGAGAGCAAAGACCTGGTAGCCACCAGCAGACTCCATGCTGCTGGTAGCCGAAGATAAAGCAAGGGCATGGTGACTGCCAGCGGACTCCATCCCACTTGTGGTCAAAGAGCAAACAATGTTGGTCAGGAAACAGTGGACTCAATCCCACAGCAGCTGAAGTGAGAAGGCAATCGCCAGTGGATCCCATCCCACTGGAAGCCAATGAGCAAGAAAAGGATGGGCAGGGCACCACGGAGCCCATCCCATGGCGGCTGAGGAGAATGGAGGAGTCGATTGATGCCAGCAGACCCCCATCCTAGTGAAGAAGAAGCCCAGGCCCTGAGAGGCTGTATGAGCCTGTGTGTGTGTATGAGAGAATGAGAGAGCCAGTGTGTGCGTGTGAATGTGAGAGGGAGTGAAAGGAGGAGGAGGGAACCCTGCCACCTATCTCCCCTGTTCCGCAGCATTTCAAATCACTTGAAAGGGCCAGACTCCAAGGGACAAATCCTCTGTCCCTGCCCCCCCGGCCTTCTCCGTGATTTGACATCTCGCATGCATCCCTTCATATATATTATATATATATATCATATATATTATTATTATTAGGATCAATGTTATTTTTTACCTTTCTGTTCCCTATCCACTTGTTAATTGTAAACCGACATGATGCGATTTTATCGCGAATGCCGGTATAGAAAAACTTAAAATAAATAAATAAAAAATAAATAAAAATATAAAAAGTTTGGGGACCTGTGCCAGATGAATTCTAATCCTATTTCTGTTCCAACGTTTGATTGATCACATCCTTAGGGATTTGCTTTCACTGGAAATGAAACAGAAAATTTCAACAAAATTTACTGGGGGGTTTTTTCCTTTTATTTAAAAAAAAAAAAAAAAAGATACAACATTTTGTTCAGTTTAAACATTTAGGCCCCACCTCTGCTGTGCAAAAAACAAAAACCCCAGGCCCTCTCCATTGCCCCTACCCTACTGGGTGGATCCGGGAGCCTTAGGGGGGGGATGGTAGCAAAACCAGGGGGAGGGAGCTTTTTAGTAATTTTGTTGGCATGCTTTTTGTTTTCAGTCCACGCTATTATTGTAAAATTATCACAGGCTAAAAACAAAATGAAATGAAACTTTAAAATCCCCCAGCAAACAAAAGGAAATGAAAAAACCCAACCAACGAGACCATACATAAAGCAAGCCCTGCGCATCCCTGTTTATTTCCCTGTGCTTCTGTTTATTGAGGTGTAATTGAGGAGTAATATGTTATATGAAGTATAACCTTCTCCCAGCAAGCGTTCTCAAGCTGTGGGCATGGCAGCGTGAATACAATATGACCTGAATCATTTCTAAACCTGATAGCATGTGCTGCTCTTGGACATCCTGCTGAGGCTGTAAAATCATTTTCTTGGTCCTGTCATTATTAGAAGTCATTAAGTCCTTCACCTCTTCATGAACCCTGACATTGTACAGGACCCCCGAAAGCACTTTGCCCACCCTTGCTAGATGTTTTCCATAGGTTCAGTTTGACGGTATCTTCTGTGACCACCTCTCCCTGACTGGGGTTAATGACCGGGATGGATATATCCTTCCCGGGTTCGAGGCAATAATTTTTGTGCTTCACCAAGCAAATGCTGTCCTAGTGGGAACTGTGATAACCTTCTATGCTTGTACGCCAGCAATGCAGAAGAGTAGCAAGTGCTGCCCAGCAGGACACGTGCACGGAGCATGCCTCGGCTCATGTCACCTGTGCCTCTGAAGTCTCAAGCACTGCGCTTATCTGAGGAGTACAGCCCATGGCTGCAGGCCAATGTAACCATTCGTGGCAGAGACACCATTGCATTTGATTTGCAGTCACGGCCCAGTAAATCTTAACAGGATAAGCTCTGCCATAAGTTAGCAATTAATTCGCAGAAACATGCTCCCTGCTGCATGGCTGGATGTGTTTTAATTCCACAAGTGCAGGAGACAGGCTATCCCCATCTCACAAATAGGTTTCTTTTGCACATATCATGACAGGAATGAACCTCATTTGTAAGCCAAGATCTGCTGGGTGCAATCTCAGACTCTGAAATGTACTGCTACCGTAGTGCTCGTTATTTTTTTAAATTTACTTTAATGGTATGTATTTTAATCCTGTTTTATAATCATTTATGTGTCTAATTTCTGTAAACCGCCCAGAACTTGGGATGGTGCAGCCAAGAAAATTTTAAATAAACAAATATATAAATAAAATAAATGCAGTATCTGCCATCAAAGACTGAATGTTTCTGTTCTGTTCAGTGCTTAATTTCCAAACTTGGCAAATGCGACTGTGGTACACGTTCATGCACAGCAGGGAATGTATAGGGCGGTTGTCTTTCTGTCTCTAAGCTACCCCTCTTCCTGAATGGGATCCTGTACTGTTGCCCTTTTTCATTGCTGCATGCAATGGATCCTTCTGTTCTGTGAGCCCTTCATCTGTAAAGCTCCTGGCGGGTATACAAATTATAACCAATCTTTGTTATGACACTGTACTCACTCAAGGGATGTTTTCTTAATGCCTAAATACATTTCAGAGCTGGTTCAGTAGAAAAATCCTTTTGTGGACTTTCCAAGCACTGTCACATTTTGCCGTTATAATTATGTATAAGCAGGAGAAGGTGATACAAAGAGTTGTGTAGTGATGTCTCCAGACAGAAGTATTGGGGGGGAGGGGGCAAGGAGGGTCACAAGCAGGCAAGATAAATATCGGAGAAGTCCAAGCCAAAATGACATTTGCACATACCATGCCCCCCCCCCCCCACACACACACACAGCATGGCCTCCTACCTTTAAAACACACTGTGAGAAAATGTCCCAAGGGTCTTTTCGTAATAAGGAACCCCCCCGGCCAGTTTCAACCGTGCAGCAAAACTATTCTTAAAATGATTCGATAGCATCAGTCAAAAATTCTTCTAGATGGGAGTGAAGTCAAAATCTCAATATAAACCCTGAACCTCCAGTTCTATAGCACATGCTCTGTGGCCACAGAAATTCCCTCAGTGGGTGCACAGCAGAGCTAGGACTCTTCCCCTGATGTGCAACTCAGCATACAAAAACCCAAATATACTCAAATTCTGGTGACAACCTATGAAAAGAAACAGAACTGCCTTAGAAAAATACACCTCCTACTGGAAAGACATTACAGGCCAATAGCCATAGTGCCCTAGATCCCTACACAGAAAATAAGCACTAGAGAAAGCAGGAGCCAGACCTCTTCTGAAGACCACAGGATGGCATTTGTGGTGAAGGAGGACTATATAATACTGTAATGTTGGGATTGTGGGGGGGTGGTGTGTTGGTCCTCTTAAGAGTGTAGGTTTAGGTGATTGATGTGTCCTGGTGAGGTATAAATTCTGGAGCATTTGGCAGGAGTTTTCTCGTCCTAGGATGGAGCTGATAGAACGAAGGATCTCTAGGATGTAGCGAGCCTGGAGTGGGTAGCCTGTAGGCTAATGGGGCCTGGGAGCCCCTCCAGTATGAAGAGGATCCTGCAGGATCTTTCCCCCTCAACAGAAAAGGTCCGAAACCATGGTAAAGGAAGGATTTCCTCCTTCCGAGGAAATGGGAAAGGTACAACAAAGAGCCAAGTGGGGCTGGTGGAAATATCAGGTGGGGTTGGCGGTGGCCTAGAGTGCCAGAAATTGGCAGGGCGGCACAGTAGCCAATAAAGGTGGCAATTTTGAAAGGACAAACAAGATGAGAAATGGCGCGGGTGAGGCACGCAGCTGGGTATGTACTGTATTTCTTTGAGGAGCTGGTGTCGTTTGTCGAGTGCAATTTGAGAGAGAGAGATCACGTGATAACTTCACCACCTACGGTGGCTGGACACCCTTCCACCAGCACTGGAGCTGGGGTATTTCCTCCTCCTGAGGGAGAAGCTGGCATAGGAAGGAGAAGCAGCGATCCAAAATGAGGAAGGTCCCAGTGAGAGCCAGAGGGTAGAAGTGACCGGGGAGCCCTGCATGCTGCTGAAAGAATGGAGACAGGAGAACCTATGAGAAGTGAAAGAGGTCAGAGGAGATGTTAGCAACAGTCTGGGGTATTGCATGAGAGGCTCCTGAAGTAAGGGATGTAATTCTAAGGTTCCACATGCAAGTTGATGTTAAAAGGATGAGAAATCCAAGAGTAATGTGTCTAATCTGTGCTTTACGGTTCTTTGGGATGAGATAGAAAATGAACCTGATGTATGGCGATTTTAAGTACTGTAATGGAAAGGGATGTAAGCTATGCATTCCAGTACAGTATTGATAGAGAGTTTTGAGATATCTAATTGCTGTTCAAGTGAAGGCTGAGCAATTGTAAGTTTATTCTTAGGGTAGTGATAGTGTACTATGGGTGAATTTACTCTGATTGATCTATCCCATGAATTCTGAGTATTCAGTATTTATATGCCTACCCAATCCTATTCCTGTACATAGTGATTAGCTGTAAAGCCATAAAAGAAGTTGAGAGTTTTGGATTTTCTGAGTGTGATGTGACTCTGTTTGGCGCTTTACAATGTCATCACTAAGGGGATAGCATTTCGAGGCCAGGCTTCATGGAAGGGAGTTGCTCTTTGTTCTCCCTGACGAATCCAGAGAATGTGAGCTACCCCTGCTGTTTCTATCTGGGTCTTCTTCACCAACTGCATGACCCCTAATTATGGAACCCACAAAATAAATTTGAGAGACTGAACTCTATCATCTAATGTCAATATCTCTCATCATTTTATGAGCCCTGATGTGAATTGGGCTTACAAGTGGAAAACACGGTGTTGCATATTTTCACAGGGAAGGTGCACTAGGACAGGGCAACTCCACTTCTTCTGACCACTCTCCAGTGGTTGTCGGTAAGTTTCTGGGTTAAGTTTAAGGTGTTGACTCTAACCTTTAAGGCTGTGAAAACCATGGGCCCCTCCTATCTGTCGCAGAAGGTAGGGTGCTATCTCGTAACTCAGGTGCTGTGCTCAAAAAAATGAAACATGCTTAAGCATCCATCAATGAAAGAGGTTCTGGGAGCAAGAATAAAGGGGCTTCCTTTACAGGTCTTGCACCTATCATATGGAATTGGCCACCTCTAAAAATTAACAAAAAAAAAAAGGAAGACTATGGACTATTTTAGATATCCCAAAAAGTCAGATGGTGTAGAAAGAATAGAGGGGCTGACTGACTGGTCTTTGGGAGTATAGCAAGTAAGTTGGGGTGGCAGAGAGAGCTGCCACCCCAACTTACTTGTCATGGTAAGGGGTTGAGATTGGGGGAGTCATGATACTTGATGTGTTTAATGGGATTGGGGTGACTATGTCTTAGAAAGTTTGTATGTTTTTGCTTATTTCATGGACCTTGGGTTTTCTCTGGACTATGAATATTGTACACATAGAAACATACACGCATACTCAGGCACACGCAAATTCCCTTTAGCTACCATTCTACAGGCGTTCCCCCTAACCTTACTCCCATGTGACAGACAAAGCATCCAGTAAGTACAAGCATATTTCTGTCCATGTGTTTCTTTCGAGTGAAATAGTCTGGGATTTATCGTTTCATTGTGACAATGGCAACATGCCTGAATGGGAAAGCTCTTTGGTGCACCACAATTTTATGTAATGTAGCTGCATGAGAACACAAACTCCAGTTTTTGGGTGCTCCATGACAGCACAGTGCTTTAAATTTCCGGTTATCATGTTGCCGTAGGCTTTCTCAGTACGAATAGCAGATTTTAAAATTTAGGATATTGTGGGATGGCTGTTACAGAATCATCTGTTCCTGATCATGAACCACAGAAAGAGGTCAATAAAGGCAAGGTTTGGTGTTTACACTGTCCACAACGTCTTACAGTTCAAACTAAAAAAACCCAATAATAGGAAGGAGGAACATTCATATAGCTGTACAGCACTCAATGAGCCATTGACTGAACAGTGACAGCTATCAATTACATACAAACATAATCATAATGGAACTCCTTTCCAGTAAGCGCAAGACAAAATAATATATCAAAAAACGTATGCCCATCCCAAAATCTGTATATCTTGTAAATTCTTCCCACCGTTCCTTCCCCCTGATGGCCATCGCTGTTCAGTAAGCAGCTCATTCAGGGGTGAATTTTCAAAAGATGCACGTGTAAAAAATAGCATGTGTGCCTGTAAACTGGCACATAGGTGACTATGCGCTATTTTCGGAGCCACAATATACGCACATACATCAGGGACAACGAGTAAATTTGCACGTATAAAAAAGGGGCGGGCCAGGGGGGCTCTGGGGAGGGACCAGCATTTATGTGCAGAAGTCGCTATTTTACAAGCTGCCAAAGTGATGCAAGTTTTTCACTGGCGTATATTTATTTTCTCCTGCTAATTGTCTGGTGTGAGTGATTGTAAATATTTCAAAAGTGAAAAATATGACTGGGTTCAATGGGGAGGGGGGGGACTTCAGGCTGAAGAGCCAAGAGGGTCTTCATGAGCTGCAGATGGACTGGGTGAACTGGTAGACTAATTGGTAAAACTGTTTTTTTCATTGCCGTGTGCATGTTAGAAAATCCCCTGACTTGCGCGTATAAAAGATGACTTTCGGGGGTGAAATGCGTCTAAATAACATGAGTAAAATCTATTTGCGTATCCCTTTGAAATTAGAAACACAAATATGCACACACTTATCTAACTAAATTCTGACTTATCCGGCTAAGTAGTGGTTTTGCAGCTACTTAAACAGATAAATTTGAACTTATCTTGAAAAATAGCGCTTTTTTTATAGACTTATCTGGCTATCTTGCATACCCAGATAAGTCTAAACGTAATACTTAAGTCAGACAAATAACGCTTTTCAGACTTATCTGGCTAAGTTCCACAATTTAGCTGCATAAATTGGAACTTATCCTGATAAATACCGCTAATTTTCCGGATGTTTGAACTTGTGCAGCTCGTGGCTTTTATATGCACGAGCATATGTGCATGCATATAAATTTGTATTTTATAGCCTCTGCATATCGTATCCCTGCAGGTTATAAAATACAGTAGGAAATTTGCATGCGCCCATATACGCGTCTAAATGGCGAGTAGTTCTGAAAGTTATCTTCCTGGTGTTTTCCAGCTATATGAGTGTTTCTCCTTCCTATTATTAGATTGTTTTGTAGATTCGATAAGAAGAGCTTGAACTGTGATATGTTGTGGACACTGGGAACACTAAAGTTTTGCCTTTATTGATTGTTTTTTGTGTTTGGTTGTTCTTTGCCTCCAAATTTTGTTCCATAGAAAGAGGCACCATAATGGTAAAGGAAGTCATGAGGGCAAATGCTTAGTGATGTGGCTCCAGTTACTACAAGGAGCCAAGTTCCTTCGCAGGTTGCGCGTGGACACGGAGGTGGCAGCAGGGTTGCGTAGCCTCTTTGATCAGAATTAGGAGAGCAAAGTGCGGATGTTATGAAAAGACCCGTAATATTAATTGTAAGCAATGTCATTTCTTGCTCCCCTGTGTTCTGACGGCTCATTGCTGGTGTTTGCACCTCCTGCCACCTGTTCAGCCTTACAGAATACAAACGTGTCATTTCATAATGATAAGACAGACACTGAAACCACTGCCTCCCATTTCCAAGATGACATGATTTGGACTCTTTAGCATTGTTTGTCTCCTTTGTTGCAGCACGTTCTCCCCTTTTACTTGTTCCTCTCTTCCTGGTTTGCTTTAATTAATGGATTTGCTTTTCATCTCTCATCTGGCCATCCCGCTCTGTGCAATGGCCTCTTTGATCTCAAGGATTTTCTTCCTGATGCTGCTGTATTCGCACCACCTGAGAAAATTGCTACCTTAGAGGATTAGCTGGCAATAAGAGACCTTCTAGCCCTTGGTCTCGCTTGCAACTTTTCTGTTGTGATGTTTCCCTGAGTGCTCGTGGCTCCCTTTTTAATTGGTTTGCTGTCTTGGATTTTTATGCTATAGCCTTTTTGCTCTTTGCCTGTTTGCTTTCAGCATTGTCCCTCGTGATCAGGGGCTGAGAGTTGCATTTCTTCAGGGTTGAGATCAGAATACTGAGGGGTTCAGAGGGATTTACGGGCATGTCCTATAGGCCAGTAAATGTTACTGTCCCAGAAATGTTCCATTTCTTAAAAGCAATCTACTTGGCAGGTGACATGATTCTAGCTGCCTCTAGCAGTAGGTTTGATTTTCAGATTAGAAATTAACCTGGTTTGTAGATCACATCTATGCAGACTGAGCCCTTGGGTGCTCATTTTGGGTATCCTGAAAAACAAATCCATTGAGAGACCTGAGCGAGGATCAGATGTGGTCTGCCTCACAAATTGACCTGTAACAGTAGCAAGCATCCACCTCCCCTGTAAGAACATCCAAGCCCCCAGTCTGATTCTCCTGTTTTGTCCTAATGTATTTTATTTTTAATAGTTCACACTGTGTTGAAATAAGTGTGTACTTAATATAGCCACACCCCTTTATTTGAAAATGATCATCTGTGCTGTGTTCATGCTTTCTGTGTGTCAGTGCAAGAACATAAGAACATAAGAAATTGCCATGCTGGGTCAGACCAAGGGTCCATCAAGCCCAGCATCCTGTTTCCAACAGAGGCCAAACCAGGCCACAAGAACCTGGCAATTACCCAAACACTAAGAAGATCCCATGCTACTGATGCAATTAATGACAGTGGCTATTCCCTAAGTAAACTTGATTAATAGCCGTTAATGGACTTCTCCTCCAAGAACTTTTTTGAACCCAGCTACACTAACTGCACTAACCACATCCTCTGGCAACAAATTCCAGAGCTTTAGTGTGCGTTGAGTAAAAAAGAATTTTCTCCGATTAGTCTTAAATGTGCTACTTGTTAACTTCATGGAATGCCCCCTAGTCCTTCTATATTCGAAAGTGTAAATAACCGAGTTACATCTACTCGTTCAAGACCTCTCATGATCTTAAACACTCTATCATATCCCCCCTCAGTTGTCTCTTCTCCAAGCTGAACAGCCCTAACCTCTTCAGCCTTTCCTCATAGGGGAGCTGTTCCATCCCCTTTATCATTTTGGTTGCCCTTCTCTGTACCTTCTCCATCGCAACTATATCTTTTTTGAGATGCGGCGACCAGAATTGTACACAGTATTCCAGGTGCGGTCTCACCATGGAGCGATATAGAGGCATTATGACATTTTCTGTTTTATTCACCATTCCCTTCCTAATAATTCCTAACGTTCTGTTTGCTTTTCTGACTGCTGCAGCACACTGAGCCTGCACAGGGCTCTGGTGAAACTCAGAACAGCAGCACCACCTTGCTTTCTTTCCATTTCTAAACAATAAGAAGCAATCTCTGCAAGTTGCGGACACAACTGTAGCGCAGCAACTGAGGCTTTCCGTCATCACTATAGTGCAGCAGCCACAAAGGATGCACAAAGGCAGAACAAGTGCTGGTTTATTTTTCAGTAGTACTTTCTGTTTCTTTAAATTCTACTTTTTAAAGACACATTCCTTCAACTCCATTTGTCAGTCAGGATGGGGGTTTAGTGTAGCTTTGTAAAATATTTTATGAGGATAATCCTCAAAGCCATTTATGTGGGCAAAAAGGGTTTTACCTGCGAGTTAAGCAGCAGACTGAAGACTGCCCTCCCTGAATGCAGCAAAACTTACGCAAGGACTTTTAGTCTCAATGAGGGTCATTTTATCACTGTGCATAGAGCTAAGGTCTGCCAGTAGAGAGTACCCGGCAGGCTTTAGCCCGAATTTTCAAAGTGGACTCACATACACAAGTCTGCTTGGACGATTAGGAGATACTCACGGGCACACATTTACACCTGCTCAAGGATTTCTTGAGTACTTCTGAAAATGGAAAGTATCTGTGTAAAAGATTTCCTAGCCCCTAGTTTTGCACCCAGAAACCTCTTTTGTATGCGAGTAAAAATACACGCGTGAGTGAGTTATGCCTGAACTCACGCGTGTATTGCCCCCAGGCAATTTTCAAAAGCCCATTTACGCATGCAAAACCTTTTGAAAATAAAGCCCAATAAGAGGAGGGATTCCCAGGAGGTATGCTTGGCTCAAGGAAGGAAAAAATACACATGGAGATTGCCTTTTTAAAGAAAATGTAGGTGCAAGTGAGAGCTCATATTCAAAGTGAAAGCACGCATGGATTTTCACTTGGTGAATTGGTGCAGAATCTATGGATACAAAGTATGCGCAGTCTTTGGCCCGGTTTGAACAGTGTGAAGATTGCCCCCATGTAATATTCTAAATAAAATATTACACATCCTACTAAAAGCTTAAAGGCAGTCTGGAGCAATGGTATTAGCTTGGACATGATGTAAGGCAACTTCAAACTTCTCAGGGTGTAAAGCTGAAAATAGTTAAAGAACTGTACTTCTGAATGTCCTGGACAGACGCAGTCTCTGGAATAGCAAACCTTCTGTGGCTCTTCAAACGATGCTCCCCAGCTTTTCCAGCTCCCTGCTCTGGGACTCTCCACAGATGAAACACAAGTGCAGTGAAGTTTAGGACAAAATCTTCCTCATGTCTAATATTTATCTATCTAAGACTGCATTTTTATGCTTAATTGAGGATGAAAATATCAGTGGAATGAAACAGCTACGTTAGAATAGCTGCCAAAATTTCATCACAGAAAACAAGGAAAAGGCATTTTTAAGGCAATGATGGAGGCCTGGCTTGTGGGGCAGAATACAGTGGTATGATTAGAATGGGCACCCCAGAGATGGAGACGACAGAGAGATTTATTGCAGGAAATCCAGACAGATCTTCTGCAAGGGATGTGCGGTTGTTTTAAAATGACAAGGAAATAATGACATTTGTTGTTTTGTGTCGTTTCTCATCCATAGTGACACAAAAAACAACATGAAATTTTGTTTTCTTTGTGTCATTTAGTGCAGGCTAAAATGAAAGAAATGAAATAAAACGAAGAGGAAATGAACAAGAAATAAAACGAAAAATGAAATGTGAGAGGATTTTTTCATGCACACTTTTCTTGTTCAGATAATTTTGCTTAATGGTAAATGTTCAGAGCAATCTGGGTGTATGTGTATAGATGTACACTGGTGCTATTTGTGTGTGTTTATTGTATGCCAGTATGTGAGTGCATATCTGCATGTGTGTGAAATAGTGGAAGTGCAACCTGGTGGCACACCTTTAAGTGATTAAAGTTAAGTACCCCACTCAAGTAATTCAATAAGTGTTGAATGAATGACAAATGTTCGAAGTCTTAGCAGAAATGTGGGCAACCATGCAGCTAGGTCTGTCGGGCAGGTTGTGATAGAATTAACTAGGAACTGGGTCTGACTGGCAGGCTGCAAGGACAGTGATAAGTAGATGTCACGAAGCTGGGCCTGTCAGGCAGGCTAGGCAGGAGACCTGGGAGGCTGAATGCTTTGAGTAATGGCCATGCTGGTGTTGATAGCCAGATTATTTTAGACGTGAGGAAGGGAGGTTGCCGGGGATCCTATGGGCTCTTCTGCTTACTGTCTGTTTGTGCGAGGTACTCCTCTTTTCCTTTCATTTCCTGATATTATATTTAAAAGGGAAATGTTTTATATTTATTTATTTAAAAGATTTCTTAACCAGCTTCTGCAGTTCAGGGTGGGGCACAACAAAAACATCCGCAATGATTAAAACATAAAGCAACATTACAAGATAGAAAAAGGCCTCTTATAAAAAGATCAGTTATCTATACAATAAGCCTTTTGGAACAAGTAGATCTTCAAAGCCTTCTGAAAAATTTGACATTCGATATTGATCTTCTGACAGGAGGGAATTCCAGAGCAATGGTCCAGCCGTTGAGAAGGCCCGCTCACGGGTTTATCAGGATGGGCTAGCTTCAGTGAAGGCAATTCCAATAATATTAATTTGTGCTTAACTACTAGCATTTTGGGAGGCTAAGCAGGGCTCGTGCCTGTGTGGCCAATGTAATATGGTCTAACAATTACCACGAGTGCCTTCTTTTGAAATAAAATTATAAGGTTACGGTGCTTATCAAAGATGTCAGTCAATAAACCAGAACCCTCCCAATGAATTCAAACAGACGCTTCTATTGATTATGTTTGACCTTCATAATAGGCATCCTCGTATGGTTCTCTGACCTTGTTACTCTGCCTTATATTTAATCATTGGTCAGTGATGATAATAATCTCTTTTTTTCTTTTTCTTCCCTTTTTATATATGCTTTTTCTCAAAATACCAAAATCCCAGTGTAATCAAAAGTTAAAACTTAGTTTAAGGTTTTGACACCGTTAGTTTTCCTTAAACATTTTATGATGCCAAAAGAGCCCGACATGGGTCCATGTTTCGAAGGGTATTCGTTCTTTTTCAAGGGAGTAGTCAGCGTCTATGGAACATGATAACAAATGACAATATTATTCAAAAGTTTTTAGCAGGCCTACTTGTCCAAATCTATTCCACCTTTAAAAGTATTTAGTTATGACTCTCAAAAAGGATTACTCACTGTTGGCGTGTTCATCTCACATTTACCTTGGCGATGCAGTAAACATTTTTCCGGTCAAAGTACCAGAAGTCTTAGTCAGGTGTTTTAAAGGCATAGTCATGTCAATCATTATTTTGAGAAAAAGCATATATAAAAAGGGGAAAAAAATAAAAAAAAGAGATTATTATCATCATTGACCAATGATTAAATATAAGACAGCGTAATAAGGTCAGAAAACCGTACGAGGATGCCTATTATGGAGATCAAACAATCAATAGAAGCGTCTGTTTGAATTCATCGGGAGGTTTCTGGTTTATTGACCGACATCAATGTAATATGGTGCCAGGCTCACGAGGCAGCTGGCCTGGGGTCAAAGGAAGTGGTAAAGGGGGAGGGGAAGGAAGAGAGGGAGTTAGGAAAGTGAGGGAGCAGCACTCCCTATGAACGTTAGATTAGGTGAGAGGGGAAGGAAAAAGGGGGGAGGGGAACTGTGAGCAGGGAACAGTTCATTCATCCCCTGCTGAAGCTTAGATATAAAGGTAGAGTCCTCATTGGCTGCGGAAGGGGGAATGTTTGTAAATAGTGAAGGCACTGAAAGGGGGAGTCCAGCAGCAATGGCATGAATGCTCATTCGCGCCTTTTCTGCTGCTGTGGCCGCTTCCCTCCCGCCCTTCTGTTCATTGCTTGTAAACTGGTTGTTCTAGTCGCAGCGGGGGTGAAGGCGGGTTGCCCGAGCCTTTAGGGTGAAATGTTATGATTTCCATGAGTTGACTTGTCAAGTTGTAACTTATGAAGACAACTGGGTGCAGTTGTCAAATACGCGACTCCTTTCTGGGAAGTGGTGGGGATCATTCTGGCTTGGGCTCCTTGCTGGGAGGTGGTGGGGGCCAGGATAATGAGTTCAAAGAATGGAGGAACTTAATGGCCAGTGGGCTAGTAGTGATCATCTTGCTGGAGGTGGCGGATGGTCGGGGGGGAGGGCTCGGGCACCTATGTTGTACAATAAAGCTGCGGTCTGTTGAATTCCAATACGGTGTTGTGTATTTTCTGAAAGGAAATTGGGGGGGGGGGGGGGGGGGGGGTTTGAGGACAAAGTGTGGTTATTGTAAAAGGGCGAGGCGGAAGGAGTGTAAGTCCTGGCTGCCCATATTATCATTTTTATTCTCCCTTTATTTAAAATGTCAATAAATATTGTGATTACATAAAATGTGCAATGAGTAGACTGCCCCTTTAAGCAAGTAAGGAGCAAAGAATAGAGTAGGCAATGCAATGGTAAGGGGTCACAGAGGCAGGCCAGGGGGCCTTTAAGAATAAAAGAAAGAGCCACTTTACAAGTCCACTTCTAGATTTGGATTTAATTACTTGTAAAGTCCAGAAATGCTGCCGATGGTGCCCTGCTCTGATTCCAGCCTCCATCCATGACAATAATTTATTTATTTTATTTATTTTTAGATTTTTATATACCGGTGTTCCTATATGAAATAAAGATCACATCGGTTTACATTGAAACAGAACATGAAAATTGCCAAAAGGCATTACATAGAACAAGGTTATGAAACTTGGAACAGTGTACATAAGTTCAAAATTTAACAATAACGTTGTAACATTGATGACCAAAAGATAAAGGAGAAAAAAAAAAAAAAAGACTTAACAATTAAGTTGACAGGTCTTATTGAGCATAAAAATTATAACGTATAAGTGAGAAAGTCTCAAATGTCCTGTAGCAAGAGATTAGATACCGAAGTAGGTAGTGGTATGGAAAATGGGGGTTTGTGAAGAAGATATGTTCTTGCTGGTTGGAGGGGAAAAAATGATGATCATGGTCCTGGAAAAGCTTGGCTAAAGAGCCAGGTTTTAAGTTTTTTTTTTAATGAAGAGTGGCAGAACTCAAGCCGAATGTCTGGTGGGAGCGCATTCCATTGAATGGGGCCTGCTGTAGATATGGCACGTTTATGATGCGAGGATTTTGTTGAAGGTACATAGAGTGTGCCTTTATATGCTCCTCTGATGGGTCTAGAGGAGGAGTGAGGGCGTAGTTGGTTACATAATTGAAGAGGAGAGATATTGTGAATGGATTTATGAATTACGGTGAGTACTTTATATAGGATCCTTTGCTTTATAGGCAGCCAGTGGAGGAGCTTGAGAATGGGGGTGATGTGATCTCTTTTATTCGTATTGGTAAGGATTCTGGCTGCAGAGTTCTGTAGCATTTGGAGGGGTTTGATGGATGAATATGGAAGGCCAAAGAGAAGCGAATTGCAATAGTCGACTTTTGATAGAATAATGGCTTGTAGGACCATCCGAAAATCGTTGAAATAAAGAAGAGGCTTCAATTTTTTTAAGACTTGTAACTTATAAAAACAGTCTTTGGTGGTTGTGCTTATGAATTTTTTAAAATTGAGCTGATTGTCTAGCATGATACCTAGATCTCGAACATGTGGTGAGTGATTTAATATGGGAGTGGATGAGTTGAGTAGGTCAGCTGGGTTTAGAAGTTTGATGTTGATGTCTTGATTGATGATTAGGATCTCAGTTTTGTTGTTGTTAAGAATGAGGCAAAGGCTGGAGAGAAGATGATTGATCTGTTGCAAACAATTGTTCCAGTGAGCCAAGGTTTTTTGTAAGGATTCTGAGATTGGGATGAGTATCTGGATGTCATCCGCGTAGAGATAGTGAGTTAGGTTTAGTTTAGTAAGTAGATGACATAGAGGTAAGAGGTAAATGTTGAAGAGGGTAGGGGAAAGGGAGGAACCCTGAGGGACCCCCCGGTTGGAAGGGATCGGTTGTGATTCTTTGTTGTTAATCTTTACTTTGAATTGTCTATTTGCTAGGAAGGATTTGAACCAGCTGAAGACTGTTCCTTTAATGCCTATATCTGCCAGACATTTTAATAGAGATGAATGGTTGACAGTGTCAAAGGCTGCAGAGAGATCTAGTAGTATCAAAAGATGTGGTTGTTTTTTGTCCATATTAGATAGAATAGAATCGGTAAGAGAGATAAGGAGAGATTCATGTGACATGAGTGGTGCTCATGCTCAGTGCAGGTTTGCTGGCTGAGAACGCCTCTTCCTCCCTCCATGATTTACTCATTGAGTGCCCTCACTGCAATGATAATCCTGAAAAGGTGCTTATTTATCAAAGGCATGCGTGACTGCACTGATAACATGGAAAAGGCATTGATTGGCAAAAGGAGCACACCCTGCACTGTTAACACTAATGAATGGATCATCTTCGTCTTCTCTTGCTTTCTCTCTGTGGATTCTGAAGTTGACAGCATAGTGCCTGTTCTTGGAGTCTTCAGTGATGGTTTTATATTGGAGCAATCTTTGGCCACTTTGTGAGGGTACATCATGTGCCCTTGATGATTATTTTGGAGACTGCATGGAATTCTTTTCAATAGGAGGGAGAATGAGATAATGTCAGGATGATGACAGCCTGTAGCTGGATAATGCTACTCCTGCCTTACTGAGGCTTTGATAAGAAGTAAACAGTGTTAGTATTTCTTCTGCAGATCTGGCTCTGTCTCCTCAGCACTCCACTGCCCTTATAAAATTCTACCAAAACCTCCAAGACTGGACAAAGAAATAGAAGTTACCCTGAAAGAAGCCAGCACAGTGCCAGGCCTCCCAGAACCTGATCTTATCCCTGATAGTATGATATCCTGATCATATCCACAATCTTATCCCTCATCATATCATTCCCGATCGTATTGCGTTCCTGAGCATATCTACAATCTTCCCCTTGAGCATTTTGACTTCCTGGATCATGGGATGATGTTTCAAGGACTGCTGAGCACAGATGGCATCCACCTGTCGAAGAAAAGGTGCAGCATCTTCCAACACAGACTGGCAAACTTACTGAGGAGGGCTTTAAAGTAGAAGGTAAAATATTAAATACTTGTATAAAAATGGGATAAAAGGAAATATCTGGAAAACTATGTACACTAATGCTAATAGCATGGGAAATAAAATTCCGGATCTAGAGACAATCATTTGAAGAAGCTGATTTAGAGGTAGTGACTGTCACGGGGACTTGGTATACAAAAAATCATGACTGAAATATAGTTATATTGGGCGACAATCTATTCAGGAAGGACAGGATAGGAAGGAAGGGTGGAGGGATGATATTTTAAAAAATTAATATTAAAGCAACAGAATTGCAGGAGGAGACAATGTATGTTAATTTGAAAAGAGGGAATGGAACATCTATTTATATTGGTGCAATATACAGACCTTCATCACAAAGGAGATGAATAGAGGTTTAATAGAATATATTTGCAAAATGGCTATAAAAGGGGAAATGCTATTGTTAGGGGATTTCAATCTGCCAGATGCTGATTGGGGCATCCCAGCTGCAGTGTCTTCTAAAAGCAGGGAGATTCTGGATTCTCTGGAAAGAGAATTGTTCTGTCAACTGATAATGGAATCTACACGGGAGGGGGTGATACTAGATCTGGTGCTTTGACAATACCTCTGATGTTGTAGTTGATAATTATCTGGGATCCAGTGATCATGGACGAAGTGATTCAGTATTAGAGCCCAAGAGATGAAGGTTCATTCAAAGGCCAGGGTCCTAGACTTCATGAAAACTAATTTTGTTCAAATGGAGGAGTAAACTTATGGAGTCATTAGCTGGTTGGGAAAATCTACGGGAAACAGAAGAGCAGTGGGCAAAACTAAAAGGAGATATGATAAGGGCCACTAACCTTTTTGTTAGGAAAGTAAATATAGGAAAGAGGAATAAGAGGCATCTATGGTTTTCTAAAGCAGTAGCTGAAAAGGTAAGGGAGAAAAGATTAGCATTCACGGAAAGTGGAAGTCATATCTAGAAAAATTAAGAGAAGTTGGGCAAATAGTCAGGAATGCAAAAATTCAAATGGAAGAAAAATAGCAAATACAGTAAAATAGGGGGATAAGACTTTTTTTTAGATATGTTAATGATAGAAGGAATTGCAAAAGTAGCATTCTGAGACTCAAAGGTGAAGGAGAGGAATATGGAGAAGCTGATGAGGAAAAAGCAAAATTGCTTAACAGATATTTCTGTTGGGCATTCATTGTGGAAGGACCTGGATCAGGACCACATAAAACTAGCCCAAATAAGATTGGCAGAGAGATAAACCTATATTGATTTTCCGTGTTCTCATGAGGAGCTAACTAAATTTAAAGTAGTTAAGGTGATGGGGCCAGATGGGATACATCCGAGGGCAGCTCTGCTGGCTGACCTTTTTAATTCTTTTTTAGAGTCTGGAGTAGTTTCACAGAACAGGATAGGGGCAGATGTAGTTCCTATTCATAAAAGTGGAACTACACACCAGTTATTCTGTGGTAAGTAAATTAAAGGAATCGCTGCTAAAACTGATGATAGTGCAGGTTCTGGAATCCAAGGGATCGCATGATCCAAGGCAGCATGGTTTTACTAGAGGTAGATCTTGTCAGACGAATCTGAACAATTTCTTTAATTGGGTGACCTGAGATTTGGATGAAAGGAGAGCACTTGAAGTAGTGTACTTGGATTTTAGTAAGGCCTTTGAAACTGTTCTGCACAGGAAACATTAAAAAACTGAGCACCCTTGGTATGGAACCTAGAGTGATTGACTGGGTTAAAAGCTGGCTGAGGGGGAAGCGACAAAGGAGTTTACTTGGAGGAAAGGTCCTTGCTAATGGAGTTCCTCAGGGATCAATCCTGGGACTGGTTCTTTTCAACATTTTCTTGAGCAGTATGGTAGAAGGATTGTTAGGAAAAGGTTACCTTTTTGCCGAAGATACCAAAATCTGCATAGGATAGACAACCAGGAAGATGCAGAAAATGAGGAGGGATTTTGCAAAACTTGAGGTATGGTCTAGAGACTGGCAGCTAAGATTTAGTGCTAAAAAACAAAGAATAATGCATTTAGGATGCAAAAACCCAAGGGAGAGGTACAATATTGGAGGTTAAATTCTTCTAAGCACAATAGGAGAGCAATGGAAAGGAGGCTCTAGAATGAGGGGTCAGGGGATGAGGGTGAAAGGGGGCAGACTCAGGAGTAATCTTAGGAAATATTTCTTTACTGACAAGAGTAGTGGATGCATGGAACAGCCTCCCATTGAAAGTGATGGAAACATAAATGGCATCTGAATTCAAGAAAGCATGGGACAAGTGCAGTGCATCTCTGAGAGAGTAATGGGAATTGAAAGAAATGGATAAATTGGATGGATAGGCAGTCTAGACTGGCCATATGATCTCTTTTTGCCATCATGTTTCTATGCAGTGTATACCTGATTTTATCTACAGTCTCTTCCCTGATCGCATTGCATCCCTGATCATATTATTCACAGCCTTATCTCTGATCCTAGAATGTCCCTGATAATAGCCATGATCTTCATCATATTTCATCTTATTTATTTATCAGCTGCCTTACCATGATTCTGCTCAAGGCAACCTACAACAAAATGAAATGGTTTCTGAAGAAAATCTTACAATAATAAAAAGTTTCCCTGTTCATATGTTATTCCTGATTATATCCGTGATCTCATCCCTGATCGTATGGTATCTCGATCATATCCATGGTCTTTTCCTGATCACATCTTATCCCTGTTCATACCCACAATGTTATCCCTGATCCACTCCCAGTCATATTTTGGAAATGGGTTTTTTTTTTGTTTTTTTTAACAATATCTATGAAGCTTTTTTAAATGTGATTTTGCATCTTAGTCTCTAAATCAGAGATAGGTAATTCTGGGCCTCAATTGCCATGAGCCAGTTGGGTTTTCAGGATATCCACAAAGAATATGCATGAGAGAGATTTGCATGCAGTGGAGCAGTGCAAGCAGCTGCAGCTCATGTTCTATTCAGTGTGCATGTCTTGAAGACATGATCGGCATGTGGCACGTGGACTGGAGCTGCCTATCCCTGATCTAAAGTCTGAGGAAGGGAATCCTGAAAGCAAGTCAAGAAAAGAGTGATTTTCAAAAGCCCCACAAATACAGACTTTACCAAGGATTTTCAAAGCATACTTACCCACATACATTTGCTTTGACAATCCTTGGGTAATTGGTGGAGTATGAGCATGAATTACCTTGCACAAACTTGCACCTGGTCTAAATAGGACATAACTCGTGTGGGGCGATTTACACACATAGGGGCAGATTTTTAAAGGGGTACACGTGTAAGATACGTGCGTACCCACCGAAAACCTGCCCCAAGCTCCCCCTGTGCATGCTGAGCCTATGTTGAATAGGCTCTGCGGCGCGCGCAAGCCCTGGGACGCGCGTAAAATAAAAACTACTGTTTCATTTCCTTTTCTGTTTCAGCTGTCAGCCCTGGCCTGCCCCAGCCCCATGGAACAACCAGCATTGCCAAATTTTAGAAAATTAAAGCCCCCCCCCCCCCCAAACAGGCCTGTCCGCACACCTCCCCTCGGGCCCATCTTACCCTTTTCTGTGGGGTCTTCAAAGGCCAAAGGGGTCAGGGGAGATCCCCAGGTGCTCCTTCCCTAGGCTGGCACCATTTTGTTATATGGAGGCACTGGGGGGTTTTCCTGGGGGGGGGAGGGCGGGAGGAACCCTGCATGTTTCCTTTTCTTTTTTTTTCTTTCCATATCATTCTGTAGTTTATTTTGTTAAGAAAAAAAAACAAAAGGAAATGAAATAAATCGCAAACAAATTGCAAAATAAAACCAGAAGGAAATGAAAAATAAGTTTAAGTGCTCATCCCCGCTGTGTAGCAGCGAGGTTTGCGGGGAGGTCCTAACGTGTTTTCTGATTCCCAGCCACCTCTGCAGAGAGCATTCTCAGCAAATGCAAAGCCCATGGCACCGGGCCCAATTCAGGCGCTGGGCTGCGAGCCGCCCATCATCCAGTACAAGGCTCGAGTCAGGCTCTGAAGCTTCCAGATGTTCTTGTGCTGGAAGGCTGACCGAGCACCCCCAGAGCTAAACTGGACCAGTGCGATTCAAGCCACAAACTCCAGATGCCGGAAAGAGATCTGCTAAATACCGAGGCCCTTATTCCTAGGAGGGTTTTCCCCTCGTTCTGAGTTGGAGGGAGGGCTGGAGGCAACAGTCCTGAACCATCTGGGAGAGGGAAGGGTGGGGCAGGACAGGGAAGGGTGACAGCAGCACTGCTGCAGCTCATCACGCAGTGTTGCAGGGGATGTCGCACGTGGTGACGGGGGGGGGGGGGGGGGAGGGAATTGAGAACCGAGTCAGAGCTGATTAATGGAATGACCTAGAAATGTGGAAAATTTTGCTGAAGACTAAAAGCAAATGTAAAAAAAATGAATGAAATTGCTTTAAATAAAATACATGCCATCGTCAGCACAGCCAAGTCACCTGAATAGTTCATATAACAAATTAAACCTAAATACTAATTCTTTATCACTCTGCCTCCCCCTCTCTTTTTTTCTCCTTCGTTCCCTTTTCGTATTTTTTTTTATTTTTTTTTGCCAAAAGTGGTTATGACAACAGTTTTCATTTCGCTCTCCACTCAGATGATTTTCGCCTGCATAACCATGCAGAGAGGGTCCATGGTAGAGATGAGGAAAGTGAATTGGGCGCTGAGTAGCATATGCAGGCCTAGGAGAGGGGAGCAGGATGTTACCTCAGGAGAAGAAAATGAAGATAATGAAAGATTTTTGTCTGCTGCATTTAGGTCCCCCTATAAGATGATTTTGTGTGGAGGGGAACAGTTCCAGACTGGATGGTTGTAAAATATTCAGGGTCAAAACAGGGGAACATAGAAATAGTTACAGTGTGGGATCTAGAGTAAATCTTTTGATTTTTTGGCCCACAAATGCGTTTCACCTTTTTGTAATAAAGATGCAATAAAGTCTGTTAACTCTTTTCTATTCCAGACTAGAATCTCACATGCCACCGTGCTTTTCTCTCCTGTTTTGTCTTCATTGTGGCAGGAATTAAACATTACAATGTGCAGTTGTGCACTGAACATATTTTTCTTTTGTTTTCCATTTCATTATTTTTTTTTATTTCACTTGTTTATATTTTGTCTATTTAAAATGAAGCAAACAACAAATGAAAACACCCCCCCCCCCCTCCCAAAAAAAAAATGTTGGATCTGTGTGTTCCCTTTCCTCTCTGCCTTTGCCTTCTCCTACTTCACCAGGTATTGATCTCACAAAGGCTCTGAAGCTGGCACTATGTTATTGTATGGAGGTACCACTGTACCTTGAAGAGACGCCTCCATACAACAAAATGGTGCCGTCCTCAGGGCCTTTTTAAGTCGGAGACCAGTGGGTTATGAGCAATCTTCCTTAGACCCGGGATGTGATAAGAGGGGGAGAAGGCTGTCATATTTTGGAAACGAACTGAAACAAAACACTTATTTCGTTTCAAATGCAAGCACATCCTTAACAGGAAATAACAGCTGTCTAAAGCCTGCTGGCTTTTGCATAGTCAGGTTTCCTGTAACATGACCATGTCATGGTTTAGCATACGATCAGTGGCTAGGCTGTCAGACCTTGCATGTGACAGAGAATATGCTAACAGTATACTTTATAATATAATGATGCTGTGATAAGGTCAAATGCACCATGATATTCAGGGACTTAGGCTGTGAAATACAACCATCTCATTTTAATGTACCTGTAATAGTGAAAAGATGCATAGGTATTTATGAATGAACTTGCTACACATCAGTTTACAGTAGTTTTGAGTTTTCTTTAATGACAGTTTCTCATTGATGACAATCAACATTGCTGTTATATCATTCTGTTTATGGTCTCTTACTGTCTGTGTCCTTCTGTAGAGGACACTGCTAGATCTCTGGTGTGCCCTGCATCGATGGAGGCTCTGCTGTGGTTCTAGGTTTCGGGGTGAACTCCTGCATTGGTGGAGGTTCGTACTATATTATGGGAGGCTCTGCTTTCTCTCTATATGTCTTTCTCTGTTTATGCATCTATCTTTCTATGTCAAACTAGTCTCTGCCTCTCTCTGCATGTGCACCTCTTTGACTCTCTCTCTGTCACTGAGTCTGTCTGTCTCTGTCTCTATATGTGCACCTCTTCATCTGTCTCACTGTCTCTTGCTGTATGTGTACCTCTCAATCTCTCTATCTGTGTCTCAGTATCTCTATATCCATATGTCCAGCACTCCATCTCTCTCTTTCTCACTGTCTCTTGCAGTATCTTTACCTCTCAGTCTCTCTATCTCTGCGTCTCACAGTCTGTATCTCCATAAATGTACTTCTGCATCTCTTTCTGTCTCACTGTCTCTTGCTGAACACATTTCCCTAATCCTAATGAGCTTACATTAGTTGCCAATGGTTTGGTGAATTAAATTAAATTTAAAATCCTTTTGTTAATTTTCAAGGGTGTAAAGGGGTTGGTGCCAGCAACTTTTAAAGTGACTATGAAAATTTACAAGCCTTCACAGACATTATATTCCTCGTTTCAGAACCTGTTTGCTAGCCCTTCTTTCAAACAGATTCAACTTGTTGAATTTAGGGAAAAGGTGCTATGTGCAAGGGCTCCAACTGTGGAATTTGTTACCTTGGGGAGTTTAAAGTTGAAATTTCTGTTATGAAATGTAGAAAAGTACTGAAGGCCTATCTTTTTCAACAAGCTTTCAATGTTTGAATTATTATCCTAAGCCAGGTATGTGAGGCAAGGTTTTTTCTTTTAAATTTAGAAGCAGATTTAAAAAATGTGTGTATTTACTTTTGTTTTTTGTCATAATTATACTATTTTAGGGGTTTATGCATTGTTTTAAGATGTTTATTTTTATTGTATTGTACTATTTTTTAGTGTTTATTTATTGTTATGAATGTTTGACTATGTTAACCACCTAGACATTCTTTGATAGGTGGTCTAGAAATTTGGCAAATAAGTAAATAAATGTGCACCTCTCCATCTCTCTTTGTTTCACTGTCTCTCTCTTTCTGAATATGCACTTCTCCATCTCTCTCTCCCTGTGTTTCACTGTCTCTCTTTCTGTATGTGCACCTCTCCGTTTCACTGTCTCTCTCTCTCTCTGTGCATCTCTTCACATCTCTCTCACTCTATCTGCACTGTGCATCTCTCTCTCTGTCTCACTATCTCTCGCTGTATATTCACATCTCTTTCTCTCTGTATGCATCTCACTATCTCTCATGTATGTGCACCTTTCCATCTCTCTCTCCATGTGTTTCACTTTATGGGGCGGATTTTAAAAGGCCTGCGCGCGCGCCCGCGCGCATATTTTGCATAGGCTGCCGGCGCGCGTAAAGCCCCGGGGCTTTCGAAAAGGGGCGGGAGGGGGCGTGTCCGGGGACGTGCCGCGGCGTTTCGGGGGCGTGGCGCCGGCCCGGGGGCGTGGTCGAGGCCTCCGGACCAGCCCCCGGGACCGGAGGACGGAGCGGGGCTGCCGGCCGGCGCGCGCAAAGTTACGCCTGCTTTCAGCAGGCGTAACTTTGTCGACAAAGGTAGGGGGGGGTTTTAGATAGGGCCGGAGGGGTGGGTTAGGTAGGGGAAGGGAGGGGAAGGTGGGGGGAGGGCGAAGGAAAGTTCCCTCCGAGGCCGCTCTGAAATCAGAGCGGCCTCGGAGGGAACAGGCAGCGCGCGCTGGGCTCGGCGCGCGCAGGTTGCACAAATGTGCACCCCCTTGTGCGCGCCGACCCCGTGCGTATCTTATAAAATCCGGGGTCGGCGCGCGCAAGGGGGTGCACATTTGTGCAACCGGCGCACGCCGAGCCCAGCGCGCGCTGCCTGTTCCCTCCGAGGCCGCTCCGATTTCGGTGCGGCATCGGAGGGAACTTTCCTTCGCCCTCCCCCCACCTTCCCCTCCCTTCCCCTACCTAACCCCCCTACCTTTGTCGGCAAAGTTACGCCTTCTGAAAGCAGGCGTAACTTTGCGCGCGCCGGCCGGCAGCCCCGCTCCGTCCTCCAGTCCCGGGGGCTGATCCGGAGGCCTCGACCACGCCCCCGGGCCGGCGCCACGCCCCCCGGCCTGCCCCCGAAATGCCGCGGCACGCCCCCAAAACGCCACATCATTTCGGGAAAGCCCCCAGACACGCCCCCTCCCGCCCCTTTTCGAAAGCCCAGGGACTTACGCGCGTCCCGGGGCTTTACGCGCGCTGGCGGCATTTGCAAAATAGGCGCGCCGGCACGCGAGGGCCCTGCGCACGTAAATCCGGAAGGATTTACGCGCGCAGGCCTTTTAAAATCCGCCCCTATATGTGCACCTCTCCATCTCTCTGCTCCTTGTCTCTCTCTGTATATGCATTTCACTCTCTCTCCATATGTTGCACCTCTTCATCTTTCTCTGTCTCATTGACTCTCTCTCTCTGTATGTGCACCTCTCAATCTCTCTCTGTCTCTCCCTCTGTATGTTCATCTCTCTCTCTGTCTCACTGTCTCTCACTGTATGTGCACCTCTCCATCTCTATCTGTGTCTCTCTGTATGTGCACTTCTCCATCTCTCTTCATCCCTGGGTTTCACTTTGTCTCTCTGTATATGCACCTCTCCATCTCTTTCTCTTTGTGTCTGTCTTTCCCTCTGTATGTGCATCTCTCCATCTTTCTCTCTGTCTCATTGACTCTCTCTCTGTATGTGCACCTCTCAATTTCCCTCTCTATCTCTCCCTCTGAATGTTCATCTCTCCATCTCTCTCTCTGTCTCACTGTCTCTCGCTGTATGTGCACCTCTCTGTGTCTCTCTGTATGTGCACCTCTCCATCTCGCTCTCTACATGTGCACCTCTCTATCTCTCTCTGTCTCACTCTCTCGCTGTATGTGCATATCTCTTTCTCTCTCTCTTTGTTTATGCATCTCATTGTCTTTCTCTGTATGTGCACCTCTTCATCTCTCTCTCTTTCTCTGCATGTTCACTCCTCCATCTCTCTGCCTCTCACTTTCTCTCCCTTACTGTGCGTCTCACTGTCTCCATCTCTGAATGTCTACCTCTCCATCTCTCTGTCTCTGTACCTCTCCATCTCTTCCTCTGTATGTGTGCCTCACTGTCTGTCCTATGTGTGTCTCACTGTTTCTCTTTCTTTGTATGTGTGCCTCATTGTTTCTCTGCTTCTGTACGTGTCTCACTGTCTCTTTCTCGCTCCCTGTAAGTGTACCTCATTGTCTCTCTATCTCTGGGTGTTCAACTCTCTTCTTGCTTTCTCTGATATGTCTCACTGTCTGTGTGCTCAGCTATAAACTATTTATAACTCAGAGTCAGTGTGGCAACAATGTACGTGTACAGGTGTGAATCTACAAATATGCAGCTGAGGATATGCAAATATGCATTTTGCACATCTCTGAATATGTATTTACATTAGATCAGAATCAATCCATGTAAATCTGAATTTGAACCAGACTAGAGTTGATGCCAATTATCTGAGTAAATCTGAAGCCAAACCTCGAAGTTGGAGGGTGGACTGAAGGAGGGCCCACCAGGAGGTGGGGCGGAGTCCACTTTGAGATGACATCTTAAGCCTAATTGACTTTAATTGCTTTGTCCTGGGTAAGGAAGCAGGAGATGTGATAATTACAGAGCAGGCCCTAGTAAGGCAGCAGTCCGGATCTCCAGGCCTGCGCTTTCTCCTCAGTGACAAGATAAGAGCTAGGGCTGAGGATAACGTGTCAGAGACAGTAAACATCTGATAAGTCTTCAGACTAGCATCTGAAAACTGTTTTCGTTTTTTTTGGCAAGAGTTTAATTCAGTAAAAAATCAATTGGGCTACATTGTGTCCCAATGAGTATATAGGCAACATTCACCATATACTTTTACTTTAAATTCTGCATGGCAGTATTTTACAAACACATTAAGGGACCATCACAGATAGCTGCACAACAGATTTTTATGAATGGCGGGATCACTATTAAGTTATTTGTGGAAGAGATTTAAAATGGCAGCCAATCAGAAAATAACAAATGTGTGACATGTTGTTAGTTGACTGGATTAATTTTGACAATGTTTTTTTCTGCGATGCACTCTTTCTCTTTTATAAGACCTCCCAGTTTAAAAACTTGTAAGAAGTATCAGCAGTAGCCTGCTGAAAGACTTCCCTGATGCAGAGATGGCACAATCTCCAAGCAAGGTGGGGTGTTTTGGTTATGAGTCATGTTTGAATTCCAAAAGGGAAGCACATTTGTTTATAAACACTTTAAATGCTGCAGTATATATCTAAAGCAGAGCTTCCCAAACCTTTCACCAGTGTGACCTTACTTTAGCAGTTGGAAATTCACATGATCCCAGAGGACGATGAAAACAGATTAGCAGGGGTATGTTCCCCCTCCAACAATCACTCTACTCTCATCCTCCACTTCGCCAGTCATTCCTTTCTCTCAACTTGAATTCCTGCCAGACACCCTCTCTCACTCTCTGCCCTCTAGCTGAGCACCTCTTACAGCCCCCAGCTCCTCTCATCTTCCCAGCTCATCCCCTCCCTCACCCCATCCAATCCTTTTTTGTACACTTTCTCTCCTCCAAGCCAATTTTATAACCCCCAACTGATCCTTTGTCATCCCTCTCTCTCACTTTCCAGCCTCCCCTCCTCTCCTCCAATCCTTCTCTCACATCCCTCCCAATTGATTCTCTCTTCACCCCTGTTCCTCTCTATCATACACCAGTTGATCCTCTGTCATTCTCCCACCCTTCACCTTCCACAACTAATCCCTCTCCAGCTGATATAACTCTCAAACCTCTCCTGCATATGATATTTCCCTTCAAACAGCCCCACTTCTAAACACCTCCCTGGTCTGGGTCAGCAACAATATTTTTCTTGTGACCTTAGCCCTGAAGTGGATGAGAACTGGTGGGAAGAGAGGGCAGGCTCCTCACAGGGACATTTTTTTTTTTATTGCACAGGTTCAGTAGTGGGTGAGAAGTGAGGAGACGTGCCAATCTCCCTGTGCACATTCAGCCCACCCCTCCCTTCATGGCTAGTCCCAGACCCGACTGTAATCTGCAAGTGGCAACCGCATTAGTAATGAAAGTCAGTATCAGGCCTGTGAGCCAGTGTAAGCTCATGGACCCTGCAATGGTCCTCCTGATCTCTCTTCATGCAGGGCTTCCTGTTACCACAGAAGCTCATGCAAGGACAGGGCCACCGCCGGGCCTGTGAGCGTGTGCTGGCTCGAAGGCCCCCCACGCTGACCTCCACTACTAATGCTGCTGCTGCTGCTGACACCTGAAGAGTTCTGCCGCTTGTGACCCCCATTTGGGGTCCTGACCCCTCCAGTTTGGGAAGCCCTGATCCAAAGTGTGATTGGGGACCTATGATTATAAGTTTGCACAACAGGTGCTACAAATATTTTTGGGTATAAATTCACCCTATGCAACTATATGATTGTCCCTTAACATTTTTATAAAATACCACCATATAGTTATTTAAAATAAAAGTATATTGTGAATGATGCTTGGACAGAATTCAAGATGTTCCAGTTTGGCTCTGTGTAACTGAAAAAAAAAGAAAAAAGAAAGACTTTCCAGAAAAGAATGAGCAGGAAAAGTTCTGAATAAATCATGGGAGCAACAGGAGAAATCGCACCTAGAATAGCAAAGTGTGCGGGATCCTGTCACCAGGCCAGACATGAAATCTGAACAGAGACAATATGGACCAGGACCAGAACCAGAACCCAGGAGTTGCCGTTGTTGTCAAATTCAGGAAACTTTATTCACGTGGCAATTTGTATGTATGTTACCAAAGAAAACAGAGAGAGGGCAATGATAGACCTGTCCGTGCGGCGGGAGGCAGCGAGTGCTTTGCACGCGTATGCTTTTGACCTAAATGTACCCAGAGACAGTAGTGAAATGCCCGTGTATATGTTCTCTAGGGATGTGAATCGTTTTAGGACGATTAAAATTATCGTCCGATAATTTTAATATCGTCTTAAACCGTTATGGAACACAATACAATAGAGATTCTAACGATTTATCGTTATAAATCGTTAGAATCGTGAGCCGGCACACTAAAACCCCCTAAAACCCACCCCCGACCCTTTAAATTAAATCTCCCACCCTCCCGAACCCCCCCCCAAATGACTTAAATAACCTGCGGGTCCAGCGGCGGTCCGGAACGGCAGCGGTCCGGAACGGGCTCCTGCTACTGAATCTTGTTGTCTTCAGCCGGCGCCATTTTCCAAAATGGCGCCGAAAAAATGGCGGCGGCCATAGACGAACACGATTGGACGGCAGGAGGTCCTTCCGGACCCCCGCTGGACTTTTGGCAAGTCTTGTGGGGGTCAGGAGGCCCCCCCCAAGCTGGCCAAAAGTTCCTGGAGGTCCAGCGGGGGTCAGGGAGCGATTTCCCGCCGCGAATCGTTTTCGTACGGAAAATGGCGCCGGCCATACGCGTATGGCCGGCGCCATTTTCCATTTTCCATTTTCGACTGCAGGAGGTCGTTCAGCGAGGCGCCGGAACCCTCGCTGAACGACCTCCTGCAGTCGATCTCCTGCCGGCGCCATTTTCCGTACGAAAACGATTCGCGGCGGGAAATCGCTCCCTGACCCCCGCTGGACCTCCAGGAACTTTTGGTCAGCTTGGGGGGGGCCTCCTGACCCCCACAAGACTTGCCAAAAGTCCAGCGGGGGTCCGGAAGGACCTCCTGCCGTCCAATCGTGTTCGTCTATGGCCGCCGCCATTTTTCAGCGCCATTTTGGAAAATGGCGCCGGCTGAAGACAACAAGATTCAGTAGCAGGAGCCCGTTCCGGACCGCTGCCGTTCCGGACCGCCGCTGGACCCGCAGGTTATTTAAGTCATTTGGGGGGGGATTTAATTTAAAGGGTCGGGGGTGGGTTTTAGGGGGTTTTAATGTGCCGGTTTTGCGATTTTACGTTTTTTTCGATTTTTCATGATTTTTCACGATATTTTACCCCCCCAAACGGCAACAATACGATTCCCTCCCCCTCCCAGCCGAAATCGATCGTTAAGACGATCGAGGACACGATTCACATCTCTAATGTTCTCCACCCCCAACCTTGCCCCTAGTGCCGTCCACTTCTGGCGTGTCTAAAGCACGAGTGTGGTCATCCAGCGCGCATGCCTTTATCTGCGTTCACCAGGGACATTAGTCAAAGAGAAACTTTGTGGACGGTTTTACTGCGTGTGCAGAACAGGCCTAAAATCCCCATACAGATCTGAAAATGCCATTCCGTGTGTGTCCATTACTCCCTCGACCTAAATACACCCCTGGAAGTGCAGCTGAAAGTGCGTGTTATGGGCCCCGTTCACTTTTAAGTAGCTCTGAGGAGGGATAGTTTCAGATGGTGGCCTCAGGGAAGCACTTACCCGGGTATATTCCATAGTCTGAAATTTGCCCTCTCCTCATTGGCCAAAAGTTCATGTGCAGTAAAACTGCCATGGAAGAAAGAGGTGGGGCTGAGGATGGGGTTAAGGCAGGGGAGGTAATGTGTGCACAGGGGTACTCAGACCCTCAGCTGGTTTTTCTTAAACTCATTATACCATGAATTTATCAGGGATCTTTCAGTCTCTCTTTTTCTGCAGAGTCCTCTAGTTGCAGTTTTGCCTAGCTCTCCTGGTCTGGGCCTTTTCTTCTAATTTCTTTGAAAATGTTTGCTTCCCAGCCACAGTTTCTTTTGTGCAGGGTCCCATGGTCCTCTCTTCATTGTAGTTGTCCCTAGGTATCAGCATTTCTGTTTTGTTTCACACCATTCCCCTCCTTGGTGGTAGGACTCTTCCGTGTCCTGTGGCCACTGACCAATTGCCCTGAATGAGTTTGATTTTGTGTCCCATTTATTTCATTTCAACATATCTAGCAGGTTCCAGCAATGCTCCTGATGCAAAATTACCATGTCTGTCATGGACCCCATGATAGATGTGTCCTTTGGGGGCATTGCATGATGTCCATGAGTGTCAAAAGTGTTCAACATGACCCAGAAAGGATGCCGGTCCTGACTCTTCATGCACTAGAAGAGCAATGCATTGGCATTGAAGGTGTCGACATCAAGGGACCTCAGAGCTGTACTTTGGGAAGGAGTTTCATCTGCAATGGGGAGACTGTTGGTTCCCTAGATGCCATCAGATGATAAGGAACCTGGAGACAGGCCATCGTCTGAATCTTCCCTCTTGAAGAAGGCATCGGTTTCTGCCTCTTTGCTCCAGCATCAAGGAGATCTCATGCTGAGCACTGCAGGAAGCCAATGAAACATCAGCATCGATCTCCATTGATGTACAATACAGAGAGCAGGGATGGTCCAACATCTGCTGAGAACCTCCCTAAGTGGTGCTGCCAGAGCTGGTACTTTCATTAGGCATACTAGGCAGTTGCCTAGAGTGCCAGTCTTAAGGGGATGACAAAATTACCAGGACAAGCGGCTGGCTGGCAGCCAAAAAGGCAAAGCCAGCCAGCCGCTTGTCCTGGGAGCATGGGCAGATTCCATTCAGCTGAAGATGCCACCAAGAAAGGCCTGAGGGGCAATAGGTGGATCCCATCCAGACCATGGCTGAAGATGCAAGGGAGAAAGGCCTAGGGGGCAGCAAGCAGAAGCCATCCAGCCCACGGCCGAAGATGCAAAGGAGAAATGCCCAGTGGAGCCGTAGGTGAAATCTATCCCTCCTGTGGCCAAAGATGCCAGAGTGAAAAGCCCAGAAGGGCTGTGGGCAGAGCCCACCCTTCTCATGGTTGAAGACGCCTCCGAGAAAGGCCCAGCAGGAATGGGAGATTCAAGATGGCATTTTAGTGGCAGGATGCGATAACTCTAGGCTTCGGGCAGAACTTTTGTCGCAATGAAAACACCTCAGACGGTCTTCAGGGTGAAGCGTGCTCCCAGCATTTTGGGCAGCCCCCTTTTATTGTAAAATCATTACATAGCATTGCATCGGATACATACGTCACATAGTTACTGCTACAATATTTCCACATAAATGTTTATGCTGACCTTTTACTACGTGGGTGCAGAGAGGTGCAAACGGTCAATCTTCAGGCAGGGAGGGGGGAGGTCATTAGCTGGTCATGAGGCAATGGTACTGAGCTACCTAGGTGTGAAAACCCACAGAAATGCAAGTAGGTCATAAACTAAGCTGGTGCTGCAAAGCTTCTGCTGCAAAGCTTTTGCCCTAGATATATTCCTTGCAGACTTCCTGTTAGCTATAGACAGGAAGTATGTTTGCTTGCTAAAACTTGCTGCGGTCGGAGCAAAAACAGTTTCTTTACGCTACGAGTAGGTTTTAGACATGGGACAGATGTTGACCTTCTGAGGTGGCGTGCCATCTGTCAGGGAAGCCAAACACCCAACCCCCACATCTGGTCTTTCTTTTTTTTTGTTTTTAATTTTAAGTAGCATGAAGTACATCCCTGTATCCAGGCCGAGATTGGGGTTTTAGAATGGATATGAGATGGGGTATGCACCGAAGGCAGCAAGCCAAACAAAGAAGGAAACCTATTATCAAGAATACAACAGGAATAAGTCGTGTGATACCACCGATATTAGGAAACCAGGACCATAGCCAGTCCCAGGAGGATATCAGTGTGGTCTCCTTTGAGAGCGGTGCCTCAGCGATCATGGTCTCCATCTGCTCTATGGTATGTGTGAGATTTGCTTTATAATCTGATATATATATATATACAGCAATGAGAATAGTCTTTCTGAGACTTGGAGCCAGGAGATGTTTGTGAAATTGTGCATGTGGTCAGTGATGGTTGCATTAGGGAAGGAGTATTTTCTAGATATGATGTGGTGCAGAATGAAGGTTTGATTGCAATATGAGTATTTCCCTTACCCTGAGCCCTGTGATACTGTAATTATTATATTCCAACAAAAACAGCATTAATTTGTACCCTACTATTCAAATACATTACTGTGTAATTGACTGGTGAATTTATAAAGGACCCATTGGTAAGTCCATGGGTAAGTAGTCCATCCTGATAGGTTAAAAACTGCATGCATCAATAGTCCTTCTCTGGAATGGGTTGGCATGTGTATGCAAACCCAGCAATCTGTTTGTTCAATAGTTGTGATAAAGTCTGTGCATCGGTAATGTACATATTGGATTGTCAATAGTTCTTGTTCAGACATCGCAATGGCAGGAGAGATGAAGCTAAATATGAGTATACAGAACACAATTGTTAATGAGTTGGCATTCAGGCAAGAAAAGGCAGCTAATAAGAAGTTCTCTGGAGTTTTCTCAAAGCCTCGCTGTTCCAGGAGTTGTGCAGATTGGTGGGATAGGGCTTTGATCTATTTCCAGGTTATCAGGGCTGCTGTTTGCGGGGAGTCCGGTCTCTGACCGTCTGTGGATTGTGGAGGCTCAGGGAGAAGTTTGGGATCAGGTTTTGTGGATCCGGACACCTTTCCATCTTTCCACGGCTTCATACAATGGATTGGCACCCAAATTGGACCTGTGAAAGAAAGCACAGTAGCATGCCCAGGAACGGGACCATGCCAGACAGTATTAGGCAATACAAAACTGATGGTTGTGGGTGACTAACTTTAGTCCCATAATGATTATCCGCGACTGTGGTCTGATTTGAAGTTGATATATTTAGATGATTTAAAGTGTTTTGGGGGGAAGACCAATGGCAAAGTCCAATGGCATGGCATTTCCCGCTTTCAGTTTGTTTGTGTTTATGCTCCAGGAAGAGAAGAAGCAACAGTACAAACATACTGGCTATCAGAAATAATGTTTAAATTAGCATTGATAAAAATTGCAAGGGTAGAATGACTGCAGCTAGTTCTGCTTTTTGCGCTGACTGCTGCAGCAAGTTTAATAAAATTTAATGATGTCATAGTCAATCTTACAGCAAGGTGTATCAATTTTTCATTCATCAAGGCTTAAATTGTGATATGTGTTTCTTGTAGCGTCGGGTACCTAATATAGGGAAAAAACTGAAATTCAGATTAATTAATGACATTTCATTATGGCTATAATTCTACTATTACTAATCTTATATAATGTTTTTCCACTTTATGAGTATTAAAACAATGAAGCAACAACGTGTCATATCAAGATGTATCAGAAATAAAATTAGATCAAAGATCAAAAATCAAAAGGATGTGTAAGAAATGTTTGAAAAAATTGTTAAAAGAAGCTGCAAAGTAAAGCGTTCATCTTCACATGTCTCATAACAGGAAGACTGTCAATCTGGAAAATATTAAATTCTGGCACACAGCAAAAAATTATTAAGGTAATGATTAAAGTGAAATTGTTACATTTTTAACCTTGGAGAATTAATTCTATTATACCATTTAATAAAATCAATTTGGATTTGCAAGAAAAGACTTGGGAGGGATTGCTTTAGATGTAGCAATGTCTATTAGTAAAAAATAAAGGTTCAGAATTCTGAATAAAATTTAGAAAAAGAAAATAAAACTGAAGTTTCCTGAAATAAAACTAGTATTCAAAGAATTATGAAGATAACAAAAACAATATGGTACATCTGGTAGCAACATTTGGTAGAATAGCACAGTGCCTCCTAGTGGATGCACTATCATCACTTTATAGATGTTAACCTAGAATAAATTTAAGCAATAAGATTCTGAGCTGAAGTATAATGTGCAATACTAAGTAATTAGAATAATTAGAACTTAAACATCAAACAGTTAATTATCAAATGAGTAGAGCTGGAATATGCTCCGTTTAAACAAAAGTAACTGTTTTTTTCTTATTTCCGTTCGCCGCACAAGTCACTGACAAGAATACTTCTATAAGCAGTGCTGTGCCTGTCACCACAAAACGTACTTCCTCTTTGTCTTTTTTTTTTTTTCTTTGCTCAGCACTGAACTGACAGAAGCAGTTTCCTAGAACAGTGCTTTTACGGTAAAGCAACTTTTGCTTCCCTAAGAGACAGTTTAACTCTGTGGTTAAAATGTCCTTTCAGATTGTCAGTAACCTCAATTCAGTATTAACACAGTTTGAAAGCATTAAAAAGTTTTAGTTTTGAAGCTTGAGGGAAAATAGATTTGGATCAGCAGAAGATCTGAGCTTCAGCGCACAGTTAAAGAAATGTATCAGATATATACAAATACAAAATTAGAGAGATAAACTGCAGTACTAAGTTCAGTTTTTTTATTTTCAAAAGTTCTCCCTCCCCCACACGAGTTAACAACAGAAAGACAGTGTGTGGGAGGAACAGTGTTTCTCAAGAGAAAAATAAACAGAGGAAAGAGAACTCCATTCAATGAATCAATAGTCAGATTCTATCCTAATCTACTTTATCCTAAACAAAACTAATTCTGTGCACTATTAATGTAATCAATAGCTATGAAATATAAGGTTCAGAATCACGAGGTCATTTTAAATTTTGGTCCAATTTTAACTTTGTGAAAAGGAAAATATTTCACATGAAAGTTACAGTGTCTTGGCCAAATTTCAACACAGTTGTAACATACATTGAATCTTTTTTGATGTGCGAGGGGCCCCTATCATTTCCTGTAGGGAAATGTGCTTTAAATACGTATGTTTTGTTTATTCTGGTTTCCAATAGAGCATTGTACTGTCTTATTAACTCATTTCTCTCACGTTGGAACCGTTCTTGCTTATATCGCTGCTGCGATATTAGGAGTACCTGGCCCAAGTACCTGGCTAATTTCTTGGAAGACCTGGGAGCATTTTTACTGCGTACGGCACTCCGGGCGGTGTTCAATTCAATTGTTGTCAGAGATCCTTCCAGAGGACAGACTCTTTTTTGTGGGCTTAAGGCAAGCGTCCATCCATGAAATGAATCAACCCAAATGGTGACATAAAAAAATGAACGTTCTAATTTGGCAACTTGTGCTGCTGGAGGACCAGCGACAGGCGAAGGTACAATGACTATTTCCATTTCCTCATTACTCTCCGTGCCTTCCTCACTATTCTCAAGGAAAATAGGCATGGATTGGGGGCAAGGGTTAGGTGACAGGTCAAGAGGTGAAAGAGCTTTAGGGTAAGGCGGAGAGAGACTAGCTTCTCTGATTTCAGTGTCTTTAGTTTCCTGAGGTTTTTTCTCTGAGATGAACGCAGAGGAAACCACGGGAGCCGTGGTTGGGGACTGTGCCTTGTGAGTGTGTGTTCCCAGATGTTCTATGGATTCATATTCTGTCCTCCCTAGTACATTAGTCCTTTCTCTAATGAGAAAGACTTGAAGTCCTTCTAATAATTCTTCTCCTGTAAGATTTTCTTTGCAAATTGGACCACACTGGCCAGGTTGTGGTTCAATTGTGCCTAGGAGCTGTTTTTCTGAATCAAACTGGGAAGTCTGAATGGACTGCGTCATGGGTTCTGGCATGGGAAGCTGAGGATACAGCGAAGTTGCTGTTCCTGAGGGTTTTTGCAAATCTGGTAAGGGATGAGGGTGTGTACTAGCTGTGCTGACGGACAGTCTGTCTGTTTCTTTACTGTCTGTGTCTAAGGACGCATGAACTAAAAGTGGTGGCTTGAGATTTTTAGTCCTGATGTGTTCTAAAGTCTCTGTACATTTTTTCCAGAGCAATAACTGCTTTAAAGGAGCTCGTGGATATGTATGCAGACTATTACCTATCTGGATCCAATCTTCTACATTTAGAGTTCCTGATTCGGGGTACCAGGGACAACGACAAACTATTTCTTTCATCAATTTTTCCATATCCCCCAATTTGATATGTACCCTTTCTCCCTTGGTGACTAAATAATGATTCTTCACTAATATTTTCAATTCTTCCACATGACTTCTATGCTGAATTGAAATGCTATCTCCCATACTCACGAATGTTTGGGAACAAACTCGCTGAATAAATACTTACGACGGGTCTGTTGGTGGGAGCAAACTCGCTGAGAGAAAAATACTTACGTTTGCAGGAGCGAGTTTTGCTGTTTTACGATGCGCATCTAGGCTTTCTGTCCAGCCGAATGAGCAGGGAGTTGTCACGTCTCGGGTCACTCCTTGGATCAAGACTTACATCACGTCGGGGTCACCACATGTCGCAATGAAAACACCTCAGACGGTCTTCAGGGTGAAGCGTGCTCCCAGCATTTTGGGCAGCCCCCTTTTATTGTAAAATCATTACATAGCATTGCATCGGATACATACGTCACATAGTTACTGCTACAATATTTCCACATAAATGTTTATGCTGACCTTTTACTACGTGGGTGCAGAGAGGTGCAAACGGTCAATCTTCAGGCAGGGAGGGGGGAGGTCATTAGCTGGTCATGAGGCAATGGTACTGAGCTACCTAGGTGTGAAAACCCACAGAAATGCAAGTAGGTCATAAACTAAGCTGGTGCTGCAAAGCTTCTGCTGCAAAGCTTTTGCCCTAGATATATTCCTTGCAGACTTCCTGTTAGCTATAGACAGGAAGTATGTTTGCTTGCTAAAACTTGCTGCGGTCGGAGCAAAAACAGTTTCTTTACGCTACGAGTAGGTTTTAGACATGGGACAGATGTTGACCTTCTGAGGTGGCGTGCCATCTGTCAGGGAAGCCAAACACCCAACCCCCACAACTTTTGCATGGGGAAGAAAAAGAAAGGGAAGTTCTTCTCCCTCCATCTTTACCTTTGTCGGCTTCTTTAAACAATCTATTGTGCCTTTTTTTGCCTCAGAGTTTTCTGTCTCCTTTCCGAGGCTAGTGCTTCTTGCTACTGGGGTTGAGAGAGAAGCTTCTCCCTGGTCCTGAAGCCGAGGTATCCCTCAGTCCGGCCAGAGCTGTCAGTTCTTGCTAACGCAGATTCCCCTGTCGATGCAGTTAACCCTGCTGTAGGACTGCTGCTAGGGGGTGCACCAGTAGGTTTGGACATGGAAGTATCAGACCCGATAGCCATTACCTCCTCGGATGGCTTGGGGCATGAGGACCGGATTCTGGTGTCGGCTGCATTACCTGGTGCTCCCGGGTTCCTTGGAGTCTCCAGGTCTGCATTGATTTTTCAGACTGCCCCTTTACTCTCAACTCCGCGAAGAGAGAAGAACGTCTGAGGGGTAAAAGGTGATATCTCCTTAGAGTCTATTTGGTCTGCTTTAAGTACTCTCAATACTAACATTTCTAAACAATTCGGCATCAAAGATCTTATGAAAGATAATAAGGTTAAAATTGCAAGCACGGAGCAATCAGTTGTTTCCTTCTCTGAGAAAGTTTTGCATTGTGAAAGGAAAGTAACTGCAAATCAAGTTCAAAATGAAAGTCTTCAAAAAGACAATTTAAAACTCCAACGTAAGTTGGAAGTTATGGAAAATAAGATAAGATCTTCTGTCAGAATTTTGAACTTTCCATTTACTCCTTTGATCAGTCCTTGAGAGCTGTTTAAAAATATCTCTTAGAGGTTTTAAAGATTCCCCCTGAGACGTTACCATCTTTGAATTAGATATTCTATCTTCCTCAAAAGAAGCGGGTAATGATGCCTACAGCACAAGAAGATTTTGTGCAACCTCAAATGAATATGGAGCCTTTAGAACTGTCTGCTTTTCTGGAGATCTTGCAGAACGAAGTTACCTCGCAGACTACTTTGTTGATATCTTTTGTCTTTGAGTCAGATAAAAATTCCTTCATGCAATTTTTCTTTAAGTATAAAGAAACTCTGTTTATGGGACAAAAAATTTGGTGTTTTCCTGATGTTTCAATGGAAACTCAGATTAGAGGCAAGCAGTTCTTGCAGATGAGGCAAGAAGTGCTGGATGTTTCTGGTGAATTTTTCTTTGTTTTCCATGTAAATGTCTTGTCAAATATAATGACGATCATTATATTTTTTTGACCCTTTACAGTTAAGATCATTTCTTGATGCCAAGATTGCTGTTAGTACGACTGCTGTACCCTTTTAGATCTATGTATAAGATCGCTTTTTAGATGATGCCTCTTGACTTCATCTTTTCTTACATATGCCTATAAGAGTTATTTATTTGTGCTTCTCTTTTTTTCTTCCCCCCTTAAAGTTTGTGGGTTTGCAATGGTTACAACCCCTCTGCTAGTTTTTATTTAAAAATGATTTCCATATAATTATTATTTGGTGTTTGAACATATTTTCTACAAATATAATTGTAATCATATTTGCTACAATGATAAATAAAGAGTTAAAAAATAAAGGCCCAGCGGGACTGTGGATAGAGTCCATCCCATTTGTGGCTGAAGATGCCTCCAAGAAAGGCCCAGTGGAGCCACAGGCAGAGACCATTCCATATGTGGTCGAAGAGAGCAAAAAGAGACTGTGTGCTTGTATGCGAGTGAGAGAGAGGAAGTGTGGTGTGTGTGTGTGTGTGTGAGAAGGAACCTGTGAGTGAGGATATGCCCACAAGCAGCCTCTCACATTTTTCCCAGCTGTCCCGACGTTGTTGTCCTGTGGTTGGGCTGCTGTCTTGCCTTGCAGCCTTGCGGCCACCGCTGTTCATCACCGCTGCCACAGCAGGAAGCCGCCATTGTTGCCCTGCCTTCGCGGCAGGAGCCGCCGACGTCCCTCTTCTCCTGTGCGGCCAGGAGGCCACTGACACCACTCCTCTGTGGCCCGGAGACCACCCATGTTCATCCTGCACAGCGGGCCTTGCCGCCATGCTTCCATGCAGCCAGGAGGCTGCCGACATCTTGTGCTTCCCAGCAGTGCTTTGAGCCACTGCTGTTTCCCTCTTCGCGGCTGAGCCGCTCCGGAGCTCCTCTTCGCAGCCCGGAGCCACTGATGCCGTCTCCTCCCCTGCGTGGGGAGTTTCCGGCTGCAGGTCTCTCTTTGTGGAAGGAACCACCTCCGATGTCTCGGGAATGCTTTTCCTGCTTACAGCATGGCTACTGTCCCTGGTCCTGCCTCCTTAGGCATGGGGCTGCGCTTCTCCTCCAGATTTAAAGGGCCAGTCCTCCTGGCTCCTCCTCAAGATGTCATCTTGGGTGTTCCTCTTCAGCCCTACAAAAGGGCTCAGCCTTCAGTTCCTCGTCATTTTCGCAAGGAGTCAGTCATGGAGTTGGACTGCTCCTGGATCATCTATTCCAGCTCTTCGGTCCAGGAGTTCCTGATGTCCAGCTCTGCTTCTTCAAGGTACTCTGTTCTTCATGGGAATTCCCTTGTCTTCCTCTGTGGTTCCTGATCCTTCGTCTCATCTTCGTTCCATGTTTGGTCTCTCGCCGGATCCTAAGTCTTTGTCTTCAGATGTCTTCATCGCCTGACTCTCCTGATGTCCTCACCTTCAGATCTTCCTGAAGTCCTCGCCTTCTGATGTCTTCTCCTTCTTGAAGTCCAACATCCTATTGTTCTGCTTCTTGGAGTCTTCTTGATGCCCTTGGCTGGGTGCCCTGGGTGTCCAAAGTCCAGACGTCTCAGATGTCTTGTTCTCCGATAAGCCAATCTCTGTACAGTCTTTAGTTGTATGTTTCATGCGGCATCCTCTTCATTTGAAGTCTCCCATCAGACCTCCTGCTGTGTCCTGGGACCTCAACGTAGCTTTGTTCCAGCTGATAAAAGCTCCCTTTGAGCCACTGCACTCATGTGACCTGAAGTACCTGACCTAGAAGGTCATATATTTGGTGGCAGTCACTTTGGTGCAAAGAGTCAGTGAGCTTCAGGCTTTAGTAACTTACCTAACGTCAGGACCAGACTGAGACATGTGGGTGCACAGGACAGACTAGTAATTTGGCACCCCCCCCCCCCCCCACTAGTAATTTGATGCTCCCCCATGGCTACTGCAAGGATATTAGGTGCCTTAGGCTTGCACAAACATATTCTTGCACAAACATATTCTTCCCCCCTGCCGGCCCTCTCCACATATACAGTTAAGAATTATGCATTTATAACAGATTTTACATAAAAAAAGAATAATCAAAGTACAGTCTTCTGAGATAAAAATATCACTTACATATGTTGCGGTCTCAGCCACCGCTGCGCCGCCTGAGCCCTTACCTTCCCTCCTGGGTCCGGGGCCTTGCCGCGATCCACGCGATTCGGGGTCGGCCAGGCCGCGTGGTAATGGCCTCCCCGCGTGTGAGACGCCGTCAGCTCCGCGGGACTCCTCCCCCTCGGGGGAACGCGCGCGCGCGAGGGCTGGGTTTTTCACGGTCCAGCACCCGGATGTGCTGGACCGCCCCCCCGAGTGACGTCAGCTACAGCGGGCTATTTAAACCGGCGTCAGTCCCCAGGAAGTTGCCTTGCAACGTGGTCACCTTGTGAAGAGTTGCCGTTCCTGGATTCCCTGTTTCTGCTTGCCAGTACCAGTGTTTCTGCGTTCTTTGCCTGTCTGCCCGTGACCCGGATTGGACCTGACTTTGCCTCTGTCTGCTGCCTGCCTGTGACCCGGATTGGACCTGACCTTGCCTCTGTCTGCTGCCTGCCCGTGACCCGGATTGGACCTGACCTTGCCTCTGTCTGCTGCCTGCCTGTGACCCGGATTGGACCTGACCTTGCCCTTGCCTGCTGCCTGCCCGGACCCCGGACTGTCTTCTCGTTTTGACTCCTGCTGCCTGCCTAGACACCGGATCGACTACCCGTGACTTTCGCTCCTACTTCGACCTCGGACTGAATCTTCTAGCCAGCAGTTCACCTAAGTCCCAGCGGTCCGGGTCCCTACGGGCTCCTCCCGGGGGGACCTCGGACTTCCAGGGCGAAGACACCTAAGCCCTAGCGACCCGGGCGCCAACGGCTCCTCCGGGGGCGTTTCGGGTTTCCAGGTGAAGATCAGTCCTTGCCTGGCGGTCTGCCTCCCGACTATCCTCAACGGTCGGCCCAAGGATCCACCCTTTAATCCCAACAACATATGTTACATTTACATGCACTGCTGTGGTGCCAACCAGAAATCCCTGCAAAAAACACACTTGGAACCTATATGGTATTAGGCCTATTGTAATGCATGCTCAAACGCTCCCTCTCTCGCACAATGCTCACTCACACATATGTTCCATCTCTGACAAATATACTCGCACAAACACGCTTCCTCTCTGACACACATGCTCAGACACATATATGCGCACTCTCTCTCAAACATGCTCGCACACACACACAAATTCCCTCACACACACACACGCACACACACACACCTTCCCTCTCTCTCACACATGGTCATACCCATACTCGCACACACACTCTCTTTTTTGGTTGGGATCTGCTAGCAGCCCCAGGCCCTCCTCTTCACTTCAGCTAAGTGGTGGGTTGGGAACTTCTGAGCTGCCTTCGGCCTCTTCCTCAACCTGGATGTGAGTGGGTTGGGTCCTGCTGGGTGGCCCCATGGCCTCCTTGGAACTTCAGCTATTGGCAAGTTGGTCTGCCAGGTAGACCTGCATCCTCTTCCAATATTCAGCTACCAGAAGGTTGAGGATCTGCTGAGAGGCTTAGTCACTTCTTCTAATCTTTCGCTGCTAGTGGGTTGGCGTTTACCAGTTGGCATCATGGCCTCTTCCGATCTTCAGCTGCTGGTGGGTCAGGGTCCGTTGGGTGGCCCTACATTTTCTTCAACCGCTGGTGGATTGGGGTCTATTGGGCAGGTTGGGGCCCATCATTAGCCCCATAGCCTTTTCTTATCTTTGGCTAGTGGATTAGAGTCTGCTGAGAGGCCCTGTGGCCTCTTCAGGTCTTCAGCCACCAGTGGTTTAGGATCCTCCGGCTGGGCTGGGGTCAGTCAAGTCACCCCACTCCCTCCTCTAATCTTCAGCTATTGGCAGGTTGGGGTCCGTCAGGTGGCTCTGCAACCTCATCTGATTGTTCACTAGCAGATTTGGGGCCACTGACTGGCCCAGTGGTTTCCTTGGATCTTTGATTGCTGGATCTTCCATAGTTGAGAGCCAGTGGGAGGCACCCAGCATGGCAGAAAAATGGTGAGGTGTCAGCACCCTGTTGGTTGGCGCCCTGAGTAATTGTTTGGTTTTCCCACCCCTTAATCTGGCTCTGTCCACCTTATATCAAGTTTTAGGGTGGTATTGCACCTATCCTAATTTCTTGATGAAGGTTGTGTCAGAATTCCATCTTAACCAGTCAATTACCTTCCAATATTTTTCCCCAGGCCACATGTCCACTAAAACGGACTGCAAGAAAGCCTATCTGGAGAGAATTGAAGCCCATAAAAATCCACCCAACTTTTTGTTTCTTTAACATTTGGACAGCAGTGGGACTGCCCCGCAAGAGGTCACGCTCACCACAGGAAGCCACTGGCTTTCCCCGATGCCATGCTCCTGTCTTCATGGCATGGACGCTGCCATTCCTGCATGTGTCCATAGGAATGGGCATGCGTGGACTCATGCCTTGCATAGGCCTCATAGTGGGAAACCTTCTCGGTGCTGCTCGATTACATCATGGGAGGCTGGGTATTTAAACCCTAGCTGTCTCATTCACCAGTGCCTCAGCAACAGGTCCTCCTGCATTCTGTGCAGTACATGTTGCTCATATTCCTGACTTGCTGTCTCGTTCCTTTTTTGCCTTGTCTCACCTTGCCCTGCTTTGCCTTGCCTTATTTGTCTCTGGTTTTTTTCTGTGGTGTCCCATTTTTCCCCTCCTCATTCCAGCTTCATCCCGTCTGTGTCTTGCTTGACTCTACCTGACTTCCAGTTTGACTCTGGCCTTGGATTCTGACTACTCTTCTGGATCTCCACCTGCCCTGATCGCTGCCTGGATCTTGATGTCCCCTGTTCTCCACCTGTCCTGATCTCTGCCTGGACCTTAATGCTGCCTGTTCTCCACCTGGATCTCGACACTGCTTGTTTGCTGTCTGCCCTGACCTCAGTCTACTACCCATTCCGCCTGTCCATTCTCTACAGGACCCTTGCCTAAGCCCTGCTGGCACCTTGAACCCAAGAGCTCAACCTACAGGGAATGAGGGTATAGGTGAAACCCTAGACCTTGTCCTAGGAGAGCATGTCCACCTGCTGTCAACGTGGGTCAGGTGGATTCACCTACTAAGCTGTGTCAACCATGCCACAGCCAAGGGCTCATACTCCGTGACAGTTTCTTATGATGCAAACAAGTAGGGGATCGCCATTGCCAGACTACATCTAATTGGCTAGCAGATTGCATCTCCTTCTGTTATGTCTAGACAGGGTTGAATCAGTTGAGGCATGCTGGAGCTCATTCTATACAAGTCATGGCAGCATTGGTAGTGCGCCTGTGATCAGTTCCCATGGAGGAGATCTGCAAGCATGTGATGTGGAGTTCTCTTCACTCATTTACATCTCATTAATATCTAGATAGGGATGGCCAATGCAACAGTCGGTTTGGCCAATCTGTCCTTCAGAAATTGTTTGAGATATAGAACCCAAATCTTTCCTACCTAGGATTTGTTTTCTGTTCTAGGCTGCCTCCAATAGGTTAAGAATAAAATACAAAAAAGGCCTATTGTCAACAAAAGGTTTGGGGTACATATTCAAGAGCCATTTAGACAGATAACTCACAACTTGTCCACTAAACGTCCTAAAGAATATGAACGCCATTGTTGTTATGTCTTTTGGCACTGGTTTAATTGTTAGCCCTCTTTTCCTTGGGGGTAGCCTGTAGCTAGGGATTACTTATGTGAGAAGACTGCCATCCTGCCTGACCTTGGAGAAAGCAGAGTTGCTTACCTATAATGGATGTTCTCTGAGGACAGCATAAGAACATAAGAATTACCATACTGAGTCAGAACAAGGGCCCATCAAGCCCAGTATCCTGTTTTCAAAAGTGGCTAATCTAGGTTACAAGTACCTGGTAGTATTCCTAACAGTAGGAATACTACCAGGGGTAAGTAGGATAATAACAGTTTATGGACTTTTCCTCCAAGAACTTGTCCAAACTCTTTTTAAACCTAGCCAGGTTATCTGCCTTTACCACATCCTCCAGAATTCCAGATTTTATTGTATTAAGTGAAAAACAATTTTCTCTGAAATGTTTTAAATGTGTTACTAACTTCATTGAGTGTCCCCTAGTTTCTTTATTATTTGAAAGAGTAAATAACTAATTCACATTTACCCATTCTAGTCCACACATCATTTTGTAGAACTCTATCATATCCCCCCTCAGCTGTCTCTTCTCCAAGCTGAACAGCCCAAACCTCTTTAGCCTTTCCTCACAGGAGAGCTGATCCAACCACTTTATCATTTTGGTTGCCCTTCTCTGTACTTTTTCTAGTTCAGCTACATCTTTTTTTGACATAAGGCAACCAGAACTGCACACAGTACTTTAGGTGTAGTCTCATCATGGTATTCTCAAATCCTTTTCTAATAATGCCTAACATTCTGTTTGCTTTTTTGACTGCTGCCCCCACACTGCACCTAGGATCTCAAAGTATTGTCCATAATGACACCCAGATCCATTTTCTGGGTTGTAACTCCTAATATGGGGGCAGATTTTAAAAGATTTACGTGCATAGGGGGGTTACACGCACCAGGCCTATTTTCAAAAGGCCTGGTGATGCGTGTAAAGCCCCGTGGTTTGCAAAAAGGGGCGTGGGTGGGGCTGTCCGGAGGCGTGGCCAGAGGCCTCTGCACGGCACTGGGCCTGGGATGGTGTGCGCAACTTACTTCAGCCCCAGGGCTGAAGTAAGTTTTGGAACAAAGAAAACAAAAAGGAAAAGGTAGGGGGGAAAGGGCGGGGGAGGTAGGGGAAGGTGGGGTGGGGGAGGTAAGGAAGTTCCCTCCCAGGCCGCTCCGATTTCGGAGCGGCCTAGGAGGGAACAGGAGAAGGCAGCATGGCTCGGATAGGGCTCGGCGCACGCATGTTATAACACTTGCGCGTGCATGTTATAAAATCGGGCGTACATGTGCACGCGTCGGGTAGCGCGCGCACATGTAGGCCGCGGGCGTATGTTTTAAAATCCGGCCCATGGAGCCTAACATTGTGTAACTACAGTCTGGGTTACTTTTCCCTATGTGCATCACTTGGCACTTGTCCACATAAAATTTCATGTGCCATTTGGATGCCCAATTTCCCAATCTTACAAGGTCTTCCTGCAATTTCTCATGAACTACTTGTGATTTCACTACTCATGATAATTTTGTTTCATTTGCAAATTTAATCACCTTACTCATTGTTCCCTTTCCAGATCATTTATAAATATATTAAAAAGCACCAGTTCCAGTAGATTTTCTTTACTGTGAAAACTGACCATTTATTTCTACTCTGTTTCCTATCAATTTGCAATCCACAATAGGACATTGATTCTTATCCTGTGAATTTTTATTTTTCTCAGGAGTCTCTGTTGGGGGACTTTGTCAAATGCCTTCCAAAACCTATATCTACTGAATCAACATTATCCACATGTTTATTAATCCCTTCTAAAAAAAATGCAGAAATTTGGTGAGGCAAAACTTCTCTTGTATAAAACCATGTTGGCTGTATCCCATTAAACAGTAGCTTTCTACATGTTCTGGGATTTTATTCTTTAGAATAGTTTATATGATTTTTTTCCCAGCAATGAAGTCAGGCTCACCGGTTTGTAGTTTCCCAGTTCACCCCTGGAGCCTTTTATAAGATCGCTACCTTCCAATTTTCAGATACAATAAATTATTTTAATGATATCTTACAAATTACTAGTAGTAGATTTGTATTTTCATGTTTTGAGTTTTTTCAGAACTCTGGGGTGTAAACCATTGGTCCAGGCAATTTGTCAATCTGCCCTATTATATCATCCAGGTTCACTGAGATTTATTTCATTTCTTCTGAATCATCACAATTAAATACTGTTTCTGCCACAGGTATCTCCCCAATATCCTCTTCAGTAAACACTGAAGCAAATAATTAATTTAGTCTTCCCTAAATGCCTCTTTAACCCCTCGATCATCTAATGGTCTAACCGAATCCTTCGCAGGCTTCCTGCTGTGGATATATTTTTAAAAAGGTTTTATTATGAGTTTTTTCCTTTGTGGCCAGCTTCTTTTCAATTCTACTTTTTGCCTGCCTTACATCTAACTTGCCAGTGTTTATGCTTTTTCCTATTTTCTTCAATTTGATCCTTTTTCCAATTTTTCAAAGAAAGTTTTTTGGCTAAAATAGCCTCTTTTACTTTACCTTTAAACCATGCGAACAGTCATTTGGCCTTGCCTCCTTCTTTTCTAATGCATGGAATACATCTGGTCTGGGCTTCCAAGATGGCATTTTTAAACAATGTCCTTGCCTGATATAAACTTTTAACTTTGTTGCTGCACCTTTTAGTATTTTTCTATTTTCCTCATTTTATCAGTCTTCCTTTTTAAAGTTAAATGCAGGAACAATATATTTACTTAATGAAATCCTTCTAGCCATTAACTCAAATTTGATCACATTATGACCACTGTTGCCGAGCAGCCCTACTACCATTACCTCTCACACCAAATCCTGCATTCTACTAAGAATTAGGTCTAAAATGGCTCCCAGACCAGCTGCTCCCAAGCTTGTACTGTCAAATTTATTAGTTTCCCTAATTTCCATCAGTATTTCATTGTCCATCTGTTCATTTTGGCCAGGAGGATGGTAGTATATTTCCACCTCTATATTGTTCCCCATCACACATGGAATTTCCACCCATATTCTACTGTACATTTAGTCTCCTGTAGGATCTTTATCCTGCTAGACTCTATGCCATCCCTAACATAGAGCACCCCCCACCAAGTTCATTCACCCTGTCATTGCAATATAATTTATACCCTGGTATAGCACTGACCCATTGGTTATCCTCCTTTCACCAGGTCTCTGAGATGCCAATTAATAGGGCAAATATGGGTGGAAAGATATCATTAAAATTATTATTAGATGACACCTCTGCTCTTCATTCAGTGCTATACATTCTAATTCTCCCATCTTACTTTTTAGACTTCTGGCATTAGCATACAAAACATTTCATGAAACCTGCCTACCTCCCTATGGAGTTGGTTTCTCCAATATTTAATTTAATTCTTTGCTAAATATGAGATTGCAGGGACCCTGCATGGAGCATGGTAATGGCATGCTGTGGGCATGCCCAGTGAGACTCAGTCAAAGTTCTGCAAACTTGGACATAGTTTTTCTGTACTGGGCTTCATCAAATGATGTCACTCATGTGTGAGGACTGATATCATGCTGTCTTCAGAGAATACCTATTACAGGTAAGCAACTCTGCTTTCTAGTCAGGTGACTTACAATTCTTGTTATAAAATCAGCAGCTGTAAGATCTGTTATTGTTCCTCCAGGAGGATGCAAGAATTGGAGGGAAGGCTACGGTGTGCAGATGTCTGCTTGGTGACAGGATGTGAGAGTCATACATGGACTTTAGGGGTGTGCACAGACATTATTAAGTTACATTTAGTTTTGGTTTTTTTATTTCATTTATTTTTGTTTATTTAAAGTTTAAAAATGATATAAAGAAGAGGAACAAAATAACAAACAAACAAACAAAAAAAAAGTTGGCCTCATACGAGGGGCAAAAACCGCCTCCTTCCCAAAACTCTTTTACCTCCTTTTACCTCCTTCCCAAACTCTTTTACCTCCTTCCCAAACTCCTTTTACCTCCTTCCCAAACTCTTTTACCAGATTCCTATTTTCCTTCACAGGCAGGAATGGTCCCAGGTCGCTTAGAAATGGGAATGGCAGACTGAGGCCAGTGACGTTGTTCATTTTTTTTTCCATTCAGAATGGCAGGGGTTTGAGTTTTCTTTATCATCAGCAGGGAAATTTTAAAACAAAATGAACAAAATTGAATTCATTTTTCTTTCGTTTTATAAACAAATTGAAACAAAATGTGAAATTTCATTAAAATGTCCTATTTTGTTTCGAACGACTGCGCATCCTTAATGAGCTTACGGTAAAGAGATTCTAAAGAGACTACAGGTGTTTGAAATGCGGTTTATGTAAGAACTCTGAAGACTGGCTGGAATGATACAACCTCAAATGAAACTCGTGCATGAGATGAGGGAGTTGGAAGGACCTTGGTAGAAGATCTGGCCCAAAGGAAAATGAGATGAGCTGGTTCTGAACTCGAAGGCTCTGGTATGAAATTAACTAAACTAGTACTCAGACAGTATGACAGAGGACAGCAGACAGCAGTCTAGGGCCATGACAGAAAAATATGGTCATGATCCAAAAATGTGTGTGTGAAAAAAAAAAGTTAAAGCTGAGCACAGGGCAGAACTGGTGTAGCAGAGCCGCCAGCCATCCTGTCAAAGCTGGTGCACAATGTTGGCGATGGGGGCAGTTCAGTGTGCCATTGCCAGACCTCAATGACTGCACTCATGGGCCGGGTGTCAGCTCTGCTAAGGTACAGCTGCTGCAGCCCAGAACTCAGTTTCCCAATACCTCACTGGACTTGATCAGGAACCACAGAGAGAGAGGCTGCATCCACCTAATAAGGAATGACTTCCCGATGTATCATGCTTGCGTAACACATCATACGCCCAGCATGACACCTCTGCTCTACCACGTGTAAGAATTAGTGGGCAGGATGGGGGAGAACTGGAAAAAAAAAAAAAAAAGCAAACCGTGGATGAGGAATTGGAGGTTCAGGGATTGACCCATCCCTTCCCCCAGCTAAACAGCAAATACTACTCTGAGCAGCAGCCTTTGTTGACACAATGTAGCTGAAACCACCCCAAAGAATTAAAAGTATGAATTGCAGTGAATAGAAAACTTAACCAAAGTTTTTTATTGATACATCACAGGATCGAGAGAATGGAGGGGGTAAAAACGCAGCAAAATTGTTCTCACTAAATTGGCACATAAGCAGCAAGATAACAGAATTACTTATTACAAACAGTAGAAAACACACATGCTTTTTTTTTTTTTTTTTGTTCTTATCTTTCTGGTCAGTTTATAGTGGGGCCTCACTAAAACCCTGGCGAGGTGGGAAATGCCATATTCTTCCTTCCAGATATCTTATCAACCAACCCAAGAAATTATTGCAAAATACTCATCTACTCCAAGGAAAAGAACAGAATCAAACACAAGTACCAATATCATCCAACACAGAAAGTATTAACAGGGAACGCAGAGAATGGGCATGCACTCAAGACAGCAAGAGCTCTGTCAGCGTGGGAATCCCTTTGCATTCTTCTCAACCAAACCAAATCTTCCATGAGAAGTAGGACTAACTTCGCCAGCACAGTTTTTGGTCTTTAAATACCTTTTGTAAAGAAAATAAAAGATGGAAAAAAAAAAAAAGGAAACAGGAAAGAAAAACAGGAGATCTATGGGTTGGAGTGATAAAATAATTACAGTAATTACAGAAGGGATGTGCGTGCACCTTCCGATTCTTTGAGACTGTGAGAAAGTTGGGTGCATTATGGCTTTGATGGCAGAGGTTAGGCCTGGGATGCAAAAAAAAAACCAACCCAAATGTGCACAGACTGTAGAGAAATTTCAAAACCTTGCAGCCTGGAAGTACATAGAGATGGACGAGCCCCTGTGAAAGTACATGCAGTCCCTGCTCGAGCTGCAAGAAACGTTCTCCTCTGTTATAATTCTCTCTGCCCACGAAGGTCCAAAGGCAGCCTGGCAGTGCCAGTGAATTATGAAGGAGAAGTTAGAAACCATTTGTTCACGCCCCTGTAATCCTTGAACGCTGGGCTCCATCATGACTGTTTGGCTTTCCTCCTTCTTCTCCTCCTCCTCCTCCTCTTCCCGTGGCTGCAGGACAGGAAGAAGCCCACACCCAGCTGGGTGATGAAGAGCCGAAGGTCTCAGTCCTCCTTACTCCATATGAGGAAACGGTTTAGATCACCAGGTTGTTATAACTGATGTAGGTCTTTTTTGCAGCAGGGCCTGTAAGAGAATGAAACTGATTATTCATCTGATAATTTGCAGGCATCACAGCCCTTCAGCATGTGCTATCACTAACTGACCAGTAATTTTACAAAAACAGTCACAGATTTCTTCTCAGACGATGACCCCCAAGGTTATGTCTAGTTTGATGCAATGTGATCGTATTTAATGATTCCTCATCACTTGATACCATTGTGTGCTTCTTTGATGAGCGAGGTATACATGTGTGCTTGTGAGATATGTGTATTTGTGTGTCAAGACATTATTGTGAGGTGCATTGGCACAGCTGTGTGGTGGTGTTGATGGGGTTCTCCCTACTGGAATGTCAGGGGGTGTTGCAGGGCAGGAGTGAGGTGCATTGGCAGAGCTGTGTGGTGGTGTTGATGGGGTTCTCCCTACTGGAATGTCAGGGGGGTGTTGCAGGGCAGGAGTGAGGTGCATTGGCACAGCTGTGTGGTGGTGTTGATGGGGTTCTCCCTACTGGAATGTCAGGGGGTGTTGCAGGGCAGGAGTGAGGTGCATTGGCACAGCTGTGTGGTGGTGTTGATGGGGTTCTCCCTACTGGAATGTCAGGGGGTGTTGCAGGGCAGGAGTGAGGTGCATTGGCACAGCTGTGTGGTGGTGGTATTGATGGGGTTCTCCCTATTGGAATGTCAGGGGGTGTTGCAGGGCAGGAGTGAGGTGCATTGGCACAGCTGTGTGGTGGTGTTGATGGGGTTCTCCCTACTGGAATGTCAGGGGGTGTTGCAGGGCAGGAGTGAGGTGCATTGGCACAGCTGTGTGGTGGTGTTGATGGGGTTCTCCCTACTGGAATGTCAGGGGGTGTTGCAGGGCAGGAGTGAGGTGCATTGGCACAGCTGTGTGGTGGTGGTATTGATGGGGTTCTCCCTATTGGAATGTCAGGGGGTGTTGCAGGGCAGGAGTGAGGTGCATTGGCAGAGCTGTGTGGTGGTGTTGATGGGGTTCTCCCTACTGGAATGTCAGGGGGTGTTGCAGGGCAGGAGTGAGGTGCATTGGCACAGCTGTGTGGTGGTGTTGATGGGGTTCTCCCTACTGGAATGTCAGGGGGTGTTGCAGGGCAGGAGTGAGGTGCATTGGCACAGCTGTGTGGTGGTGTTGATGGGGTTCTCCCTACTGGAATGTCAGGGGGTGTTGCAGGGCAGGAGTGAGGTGCATTGGCAGAGCTGTGTGGTGGTGTTGATGGGGTTCTCCCTACTGGAATGTCAGGGGGTGTTGCAGGGCAGGAGTGAGGTGCATTGGCACAGCTGTGTGGTGGTGTTGATGGGGTTCTCCCTACTGGAATGTCAGGGGGTGTTGCAGGGCAGGAGTGAGGTGCATTGGCAGAGCTGTGTGGTGGTGTTGATGGGGTTCTCCCTACTGGAATGTCAGGGGGTGTTGCAGGGCAGGAGTGAGGTGCATTGGCACAGCTGTGTGGTGGTGGTATTGATGGGGTTCTCCCTATTGGAATGTCAGGGGGTGTTGCAGGGCAGGAGTGAGGTGCATTGGCACAGCTGTGTGGTGGTGGTATTGATGGGGTTCTCCCTATTGGAATGTCAAGGGGTATTGCAGGGCAGGAGTGAAGTGCATTGGCAGGGCTGTGTAGTGGGAGATCTGCATACTAGAATAACAGAGGCTATAGCAGGGCAGGAATGAGATTCATTTAGTAGAGCTATGGGGTGGGAGGGTTCACAGTACATGAGCGGCTGAAGAGCAGGAGTGAGGTGCACTGGCAGAGCTGTGCGGTTAGATCTCAATGCTGGAATGTCAAGGAAAGTAGATCAGTTCTCTAAACAGTTCTCAATTCCAGTTTTAAAATTGTCTCAGGGTGTGCATTCACTTTGTTTTACTCTTTCTGAAAATGTGGATGAGTGTCCTATTTTGCTATTCAGGAAAGTCCAGGTAGTATGTCCCTTACCAGACTCTTAGAGAGTGCAGAGGGTTGGAAGATATGTCCTCCTAAAGTCAGATTTTAACTTTCAGAGCCCAGGACCTGAAAGTCAAGCACTAAAGGGAACTCGTGCATCTGATGAAGAAGGTACTGCCATCCAATCAGAGCAGGGCTAGACTCTGTGCACACACTGGGGCGGATTTTAAGAGCCCTGCTCGCGTAAATCCACCCGGATTTACGCGAGCAGGGCCTTGCGCGCCGGCGCGCCTATTTTCCATAGGCCTGCCGGTGCGCGCAGAGCCCCGGGACTCACGTAAGTCCCGGGGTTTTTTGTCGGGGGCGTGTTGGGGGCGGGGGCCGATCGACGCGGCGTTTTGGGGGCGGGATGCGGCGTTTCGGGGGCAGGCCCGGGGGCGTGGTTTCGGCCCCGGGCAGTCCGGGGGCGTGGCCGCGCCCTCCGGAACCGCCCCCGGGTCACGTCTCGGATTTACGTCTCCCTCCGGGAGGCATAAATCCGTGGAGAAAGGTAGGGGGGGGTTTAGATAGGGCCGGGGGGGGGGGTTAGGTAGAGGAAGGGAGGGGAAGGTGAGGGGAGGGCGAAAGAGAGTTCCCTCCGAGGCCGCTCCGATTTCGGAGCGGCCTCGGAGGGAACGGAGGCAGGCTGCGCGGCTCGGCGAGCGCCGGCTGCCCAAAATCGGCAGCCTTGCGCGCGCCAATCCTGGATTTTAGCAGATAAGTGCGGCTACGCGCGTATCTACTAAAATCCAGCGTACTTTTGTTTGCGACTAGTGCGCCAACAAAAGTACGCGAACGCGCATTTTTTTAAAATCTACCCCACTGAGTATAGCGCCTTCCTCCTGCCCTCTCTGCTTGTTTACAAAGCCCTAAGGTAAGTAAAAGCATTCAGGTAAGTGATTGTTTAAACACTTATAGAGAAATGAGAAAAAAAGGCAGTGTCTGAAAAGCTCTGTACACTAATGCCCATAGTAAGGGAAATAAAGACCCGGATCTAAAGGCAGTCATAGCAGAGGCTGACTTGGATGTAGTGGTTCTTACAGAGATGTGGTACACGGAAAAGCATGACTGGGATATAGTTATAGCAGGCTTCGATTTGTTCAGGAAGGGCAGAGTGTTATTATACATAAGACATAATGTTAAAGCAACAGAACTGCAGGGCTTACAAGAAAAGGAGGAGACACTGTGGGTCATTCTGGAAAGAGGGAATGGAACATATATTGAAAATGGTGTGATATACAGACCTCAGTCACAGGCAGAAGAAATGTATGGATATTCACAAAATTGTTATAAAAGGAGGGGATTTCAATCTGCTGGATGTTGATTGAGACATTCTGGCTGTGATATAACAATACCCACATAGGAGGAGGTGATACTGGACTGGGTGCTTAGAAAGGGGGAGAATGTTTCTGATGTTGTAGTGGATGGTTTTTTGGGATGGTATGGTCATGATTAGCAAAAGATACAATCGTGTGCTGCAATAACACTTAATGTAGTTGCATATAAACAATAAATGTTAACGAACTAAATCAAGTGAGAGCATCTCATCATTCATTCAAATTGCATAAAGTCCTTTTAATCAGAGAAAGTCCTTTACAAAGTGTAAATATCTTCAGATAATGGTTGCCTAAACAGATGTTATAGGATTCAGTCCCCCCCACATGGGACCGTGTTTCACAATGCTGCATCAGGAGGGACAAATGCAGATTCATTAGGTGTCAAATATATTCAATTGTGAGGAGAACTGTATGAAATATCAATAAGAGTTCAACTGTAAAATAATAATTCCCTGATTAAAAGAAGAATATAGGGATGGCAAAACCGTAGGTACGCAGTAAATAAACAGCACGGAGGGGCTATAACAGAGCAGAAGGGAAAAACAGTGATTCAAAATGACTTGCTAAGCATGCCAAATCAGGCTTTCATCAATGAGCTGATCGCAGGCTCGCTAGAAATGTCCATTTGAAATATCAAGCAAAGTTTGTAGCAGTTGTAGCTGGGGCTGCATCGGGCATCCAAAACCGATTCAGCAAGCAGTTTTCTAAAAAGTAGCTGAAAAGTTAAGGGAGAAAAGGTTAGTGTTCATAAGCTACACGAAATCACAGAAAGAGAAAGACAAATAATATCTAGGAAAGCTAAGAGAAGCTAGGAAAGTAGTCAGGAATGCAAATGGAAGAAAAATATCAAACGAGGGGAGAGGCAAGATTTTTTTACAAATGTTAGTGATAGTGTAAAAGTGGCATCATGAAACTTAGAGGTAAAGGGGAGGAATATGTAGAAGCTGATGAGGAAAAAGCAGAATTGCTTGACAGATATTTCTGTTCGGTATTCGCCAAGGAAGGGCCAGGAGTAGTACCTCAGAAAATGGACATAAGTAGGATTGTAATGAGGTAAACCTCAATGATTTTCAGAAGACTATGTTTGTGAGAAGCTAACTAAATTAAAAGTAGATAAAGCGATGGAAACAGATGGGATATATCCGAGGGTTTAGAGAAGTTCTGGCAGCTCTGTTTGCTGACCTTTACAATATTTTAGAGTCGGGAGTGGTTCCGGAGGACTGGAGACAGGCAGATGTGATTCCCCATAAAAGTGGAAATAAGGACGAAGCTGGGAATATATAGGCCAGTTAGTTTGACTCTGTGGTAAGAAAATTAATAGAAACAGAAGATAAATTGGATTCCAGAAACTGCACTATTAAAAAAGCTGAGGTAGCATGGTTTTACCAAAGGTAGGTCTTGTTAGACAAATCTGATCAATATCTTTGATTTGGTGACCAGAAAGTTGAATCAGGGGAAAGCACTAGATGTAGTGTAATTGGATTTCAGTAAGGCCTTTGACACAGTTTTGCATAGGTGACTTATAAATAAATTGAGTGCCCTTGGTATAGGCCCTAAAGCAACTAACTGTTTTAGAAACTGGTTGAGTGGGAGGCAACAAAGGATTGTGGCAAATGGAGTTCACTCTAAGGAGAAGGGTATTATGAACAGTATGCAGCAGGGATTAGTCCTTGGACAAGTTCTTTTCAACATAAGTATTGGCAAGTTAAATGTAAGATATTGATATGACAGACTAAGAGAAAATTTGAATAGAAGTTGGCCATAGAGGCAAAAACTCACAATAAAAACTTTGTAAAATATATCCAAAGCAGAAAGCCTGCAAGGGAGTTGGTTAGACCATTGGATGTTGAAAGGGTTAAAGAGGCATTTAGAGAAAATTAAGGCCATTGCAGAAAGATTAAATGATTTCTTTGCTTCAATGTTTACTGAAGAGGATGTTGGAGAGATACCCGTTCTGGAGAAGGTTTTCATGGGTGATGAATCAGATCAACTGAACCAAATCACGGTGAACCTGGAAGATGTAGTAGGCCTGACTGACAAACTAAAAAGCAGTAAATCACCTGGACCAGATGGTATACAGCCCAGGTTTCTGAAAGAACTAAAAAAATGAAATTTCAGAACTATTAGTAACAATTTGTAACCTAACTTTAAAATCATTCGATATACCTGAAGATTGGAAGATGGTCAATGTAACCCCTATATTTAAAAAGGGATCCAGGGGTGATCTGGGCAACTATAGACCGGTGAACCTGACATCAATGCTGGGAAAAATTGTGGAAACTGTTATAAAGAATAAAATCACAAAACATTTAGATAGACATGGTTTGATGGGACACGGCCACCATGGATTTACTCAAGGGAAGTCTTGCCTCACAAATCTCCTACAATTTTTGAAGGGATGAATAAATATGTAAACAAAGGTGAACCAGTAGATGTGGTGTATTTAGATTTTCAGAAGGCACTCGACAAAGTCCCGCATGAGTTGCTTCTAAGAAAACTAAAAGTCATGGGATAGGAGGTGATGTCCTTTTGTGGATTGCAAGTTGGTTAAAAGACAGGACCTTGTGCGACTGGAAGATTGGGCTTCCAAATGGCAGATGAAATCTAATGTGGACAAATGCAAAGTGATGCATATAGGGAAAAATAACCCTTGCTGTAATTACACAATGCTAGATTCTAACTTAGGAGTTACCACCCAGGAAAGAGATCTAGGCGTCATAGTGGATAATACATTGAAATCATTGGCCCAGTGTGCTGTGGCGATCAAAAAAGAATGTTAGGAATTATTAGGAAGGGAATGAAAAATAAAACAGAGGATGTCATGATGCCTCTATCGATCCATGGTGAGGCTGCACCTTGAATACTGTGTGCAGTTCTGGTCAACACATCTCAAAAAGGATATAGCTGCACTGGAGAAAGTACAGAGAAGGGCACCAAAATGATAAGGGGCATGGAATGGCTGCCCTATGAGGAAAGGCTGAAGAGGTTAGGGCTATTTAGTTTGGAGAAGAGAAGACTGAGGGGAGAATTGAAAGAAGTCTGCAAAATCATGAAAGGACTTGAACAAGTTAAAGTAAATCGGTTATTTACTCTCTCAGATAATAGAAGACCAGGGGGCAGTCCATGAAGTTAGCAAGTAGCTCATTTACAACAAACTGAAGAAAATTATTTTTCACTCAGCACATAGTTAAACTCTTGAATTCATTGCCAGAGGATGTGGTTACAGCAGTTAGTATAACTGGGTTTAAAAATGGTTTGGATAAGTTCCTAGAGGATAAATCCATAAACTGCTATGATGGTAATTAATAAGCAATAGCAGCTTGTTATCTGTTTAATGTTTGGGTACTTGCCAGATACTTGTGACTTGATTGGCCACTGTTGGAAACAGGGTACTGGGCTTGATGGACCCTTGGTCTGACCCAGTATGGCATTTCTTATGTTCTTATGTTCTCATTTTTTGTGAGTGATATTGCAGAATGACTATCAGGAAAGATTTGTCTTTTTGCAAATTATTCCAAAATCTGTAACATTGTAGACATCCAGGAAGGTGTGGGGAACACGAGGAGGGATCTAGTGAAGCTTGAGGAATGGTCTAGAGCAGTGGTTCTCAACCCTGTCCTGGGGACCCTCCCAGCCAGTCGGGTTTTCAGGATATCCACAATGAATATGCATGAGAGAAAATTTGCATACACTGCCTCCATAACATGCAAATTTTCTCTTATGCATATTCATTGTGGATATCCTGAAAACCCGACTGGCTGGGGGGGTCCCCAGGACAGGGTTGAGAACCACTGGTCTAGAGTCTGGCAGCTAAGATTTAATAATAAAAAATCAAAAGTTATGCATTTGGTCTACAAAAACCCAAGGAAATGGTACAGTATAAAGGGTGAAATACTTCTTTACATGAAACAAAAGCAGGATCTGGGGATGATAATATCTGATGATCTCAAGGCGACCAAACAGGCAAAAGCCAGAAAGATGCTTGGGTGTATAGGGAGAGGAATGGTCAGCAGAAATAAAGGGAGGTGATATTCCCTCTATATAAGTCCCTGGAATACTGCATACAGTTTTGGAGACTGCACCTTCAAAAGGATATAAACAAGAAGTGGTTACTAAAATGGTCTTCACTCTAAAGCAGTGGTTCTCAACAGGTGTGTTGGGACACACTGGTGTGTCACGAGGCCCTGGGAGGTGTGTCGCAGGGCCAGCTGATGGCTGTTTCCATAACTGCCCAGGTGGGAGTTGATGGACTTCTCTTAATTTGGGCCTGAAGGGAGGCTATCCTCACTTCCTTCTCTTCTTTCTGGTCCAGTGGGAGGCTGTTTCTTCCTTCATCCAGATTAGAGCGAGCCATTGCCAGCTCCTGCTGTTCTGGGCCCGATGCGATGAAAACATTATCTTCCCCCACTGAGTCTGGGAGTGCTGCTGCTGATGATGATCACCCTGTGGAGGGTGGGGGAAAGGAGGTTGGGGATGCTGGGAAGATGAAGGTGGAACAGAGAGGAAGTGTGGGGCTGCTGTGCAGGAAGGGGTGGGAAACAGGGGGTAGGGGTAGCTGGGCAGGCAGGGAGATGGGATGAAGGGGGTAGGGAGAGTCAAGCAGAGGAGAGAAGGAGCACAAGGAAGAAGATGTGAGGGGTCAGGAATGCTGGGCAGCGATATGTGTGTGAGCGGATGATTGAAAAGGAGTAATTGGGAAAAGTGAAGGATGATGAGACATGGAAGGGGAGTGATGGGGTGCAAGAGCCATAATATGTCAGTTTTGGGAATGTGCATTTCTTCTATCTTTGTACCGTACTTTGCTTAGTGTGGGAGGATATGTATTTCTGTTTCTAGCTCTCCAGTTTTGCACTGCATGTTTAGTGGCTTTTTGAGGTTTCTATTCCAGTTTTTGTCTCCACATTTGTAATTCTTTTATTCTGTATTTGGTGAAGGTCGGATCTGTATGTGTGACTGGGGTGAGGTATTTTACTAGGAGGTAGGGACTTGTATCAATCTTCTTTATTGCATTTTCTCATTTTCAATAGGACATGTATTGGTGCTGCACTGCTGCCTTTTCATAGGAAGGGCTATTGCTGTTTGAGTTCTTGGAATTAGTGTTGCAATGTATGGAAGGTTTGCCACATACGTGCTGAGTGGTTTTTTTTTTCTTTCAGGTTTTGTATTTAGAATGTGCCTGGTAGTAAGGGAGTTTGTGTTTCTGTTACTGAGATAGCACCAGAATCAGAGTATCTTTGTTATATTTATTATTTATTTATTTAACACTTTTATATACCGAAGTTCGTATGGACATCACATCGGTTTACATTAAAATGGATACAGAGGAGGAAGTTGAAGAAATCAGGAAATAAAGTTACATTATACCAAAGAACTGTTTAAACTAATAAGCAACGAAAGCGGTTAATGGATAGAGGAGGGCGGATAGGCAAAGAGGGGGTAAATAGCAAGTTGTATTTGAGAAATCCTAATTCTGCTCTGCATCCATTGTTTGGGGATGACCAGGGGGGAAGGGTGGGGGGGGGGGGGGGGGGGGGGGGGCGGAAGCAGGCTCCTGTGGATGCAGAGTATATGTTTACATTTAGTTTTCAGTGTGTCACGCCTGCCAGCTTTATCTGCCAGGTGTGTCCCAACAGAAAAAAAGGTTGAGAACCACTGCTCTAAAGCATATGGGAACAAAGTTAAAGATCTAAATATATAATGCAGAGGAAAGGTGGGACAGGGGAGATATGATAAAGACATTTAAATACCTCTGAGGTATCAACGTACAGGAGATGAGCCTCTTTAAATGGAAAGAAGACTCTGGAACGAGTGGTCATAGGATAAAGGTGAAGGGGGGGGGAATTAAGGTGAGGATGGTCAATGCATGGAACAACCTCCCAGTGGAGAGGTGGTGGAGATAAGGACGGTATCTGGATTCAAGAAAGCTTAGGATAAGCACGTGGGGGACTCAGAGATGAGCAGTTGATTTGGATGGGCAGACTAGATAGGCCAGATGGGCTTTTTCTGCTGTCACTTTTCTATGTTATCCCCGCCATTTTCTGATAAATGTGCCAAATCAGCACAGGTGTGTTAGAAAGAAAAAGTTCAAACAGAAGAAGCCCAAACCGCTGAGTGCCCTTGGCATTAGCGCAAGGTTCGATAGATACGACGCAAGAAAAGTTTTCATTTACGTCATTGCCGAGGAAATAACACAGCATGTGTCCCTCTGAAGATCCTAAAGTCCAGCAGAAGAGAGCTGCACAATACTAAGGGACGAACAGTTATAACACAGTTTTAGGCACAAAATACTCATAGAAAAGAAAGATTATAAAAAGTTTCACTTTTACATTTCTTCATCACAGAGTTGTAATCAAATATGCCATTTGGGGAAAATCATCAGATATTTAGATTGGTTCACCAGTATGTGACTGTGCAATTTATTAAAAACTTATAACTCGTGCATGCTGGTCTTTATGCCTGTTCATTGCGACAATAAACTTCCGGTGAGCAGAATGTTCCCTGGGCTGCCTCACACTCATCTGAGCTCGGACTATCTGACTGCCGTTTGCCTGCAAACTCATAGTCACTTTCAATCAACATGGCCATCAGTGTACTACAAGAGCTCTCAAGGCCCTGTTGCTGAATTTTACTAAACTCCCAGATTTATTGGTAATTCCTTTTTCAATCTGAATTTACTTGAATCAGTTCAGCTGATCTGAGTATTCAGAGAACTGAAATCTTTCAAGAATCTAAAGATATTAGTATGAACAAAACCCATATCAGAACCTGATCAAAAAGATCCATACTGGTCTGGTTGCCTTAGGGTCCTATGTGTGAGTAACGTAGCTCTCTAAGAGCAAGACCTGCTCTGGTCTCGCTCCTCTGGGTTACTGTGTGTGAGAATAGCATATATCTTAGAGAAAGACTTGCCTTGGTCTGGATCCTCTGGGGCCCTGTTTTTAGAACAGTATGTAACTTAGAGCAAGATCTGCCCTGGTCTGGCTCCTCTGGGCCCCTTTGTGTGAGAACAGCTTATATCTTATAGCAAGATCTGCCCTGGGCTGGCTCCTCTGGGCCCCTTTGTGTGAGAACAGCTTATATCTTAGAGCAAGATCTGCCCTGGGCTGGCTCCTCTGGGCCCCTTTGTGTGAGAACAGCTTATATCTTAGAGCAAGATCTGCCCTGGTCTGACTCCTCTGGGGCTTTATGTGTGAGAACAGCTTATATCTTAGAGCAAGATTTGCCCTGGGCTGGCTCCTCTGGGGCCTTGTGTGAGAGAACAGCTTATAGCTGAGAGCAAGATCTGCCCTGATCTGACTCTTCTGGGGCCTTGTGTGTGAGAACAGCTTATAGCTTAGTGCAAGATTTGCCCTGGTCTGAGTCCTCTGGGGCCTTGTGTTTGAGAACAGCTTATATCTTAGAGCAAGCTCTGCCCTGGTCTGACTCTTCTGGGGCCTTGTGTGTGAGAACAGCTTATATCTTAGAGCAAGCTCTGCCCTGGTCTGACTCTTCTGGGGCCTTGTGTGTGAGAACAGCTTATAGCTTAGTGCAAGATTTGCCCTGGTCTGAGTCCTCTGGGGCCTTGTGTTTGAGAACAGCTTATATCTTAGAGCAAGCTCTGCCCTGGTCTGACTCTTCTGGGGCCTTGTGTGTGAGAACAGCTTATAGCTTAGTGCAAGATTTGCCCTGGTCTGACTCCTCTGGGGCTTTATGTGTGAGAACAGCTTATATCTTAGAGCGTGTTCTGCCCTGGTCTGACTCCTTTGGGTGTGGGTTTGGCACATATCTAAGCAACAGGTGCAAACACAACACCAGAGATCTGCAGGAGTTAATCAGAGCGTCTTCTCAGAAGGCAAGGTCTCTTCTGACTGGCAATTTATGGGGAGGAATTAATAAAATGAGAAACAAAATTAAAGGAGGGAATTTGTCTCAGAAATGGTGCCAGCCATTACTCTGAGATGAAAGCAGCTCCAGCCTCAGGACTCCCAAATGGGTCTAGTTTTCAAGACAGCCAAAATGAATATGTATATGATGTATTTGCATACAGTTGGTCTAAATGCCACATTAACTTACACAGCTTAATTACCTGATAAATCAGGCCTTGAGGACACTCCAGGCTTCCCAAACTTGTCCTGAGCACCCCACAGCCAGTTGGGTTTTTGAATGTGTGTAAGATAAAATTGCACTAACATATTACACTCCTCATCCAGACGAGAGGATATCTGTATCTTAAGTAAAGTTCACTGTTCTTTAAACATATAGGACTCATGAAACTTTATTACCATTACAGTCCTATATATTTAAGCAACAGTGGACTTTACATAAGATCAGGCTGTTGTATAGAGAAGAGATAAAACATTTTTAGTGTGTAAGATAAATTTGCATACACTGGAAACCTAGTTTATGCAAATTTCTTAGCCGCATATTCATTGTAGATATCCTGAAAACCTGACTGATGGTGGGGTCCCAGGACAGGCTACGGAAGCTCTAAACTAGGCATACAGACAGCTGTCTAGTTCTTATCTGCTGCCACTGCTAAGAAGCCTTAATTAAAGTTAGCAAATTCTTAGCTCTTTAAACAGGGCTAGGGCAAGCATATTTGGTACCCTAGATGAACCTTTGTTCATTTACCCTCCCCCAACTTATCTACCTATGGCAGTGGCTCCAGCACAGCATTCCCTTCTATTGGCTGTGGTATAGCACCAGTCTAGACATCACACTGGCAGGATTTTGCTGCCCTTAAAATCTTGGTGCTCTAGGTGACTGCCCAGTTTGCCTAATGGAAGCACCCACCCTGTCTTTAAAGATTCTTCAGCTGCACACAGACCTATTGTGGAATTAGAGTGCATATCCACCAACTTCAGGTCCACGTTCCAGGGAAATGCTGCAAGTGATTTAACAGGTCCCAACCATCACATGCACAACATGCGCTGAACCACTGATACTGCCACAATATACGCAGAACTACGGCACCTCCTTAAAATGGGCAGAACCATTAGCACCATGCAATACAGGCAAAACAACTGGCACCTTCACAACACATGCAGGAACCACTGGCACCTCCTTAACACATGCAGAACCACTGGCAACTCTGTCACATACATCTCTGGCACTTCCATAAATCACTAGCATAATTGCATAATCACCAGCACCTCTGCAATATGCACAGAATTACTGGCACCTCCCTCAGTACAGGCAGAACCACGGACACCTCCGTAACATACCTCTAGCACTTTTGTAACACACAGAACCACCAACACCTCCGCAACATGCACAGAGTCTCTGGCATTTCCTTAACACATGCAAAACCACTGGCACAGACACAATATGCACACAAACACTGGCACCTCCACAACACATGCAGACCCTCTTCTGGCACCTTCACAGTACATGCAGAATCTCTGGCACCTCCCCCACACAGGCAGAATTACCAACAACTTGTGTAAAACCTCCTGCATCTGTGCAACGCATGCAGAATCACCAGTGCCTCCTTAACACATGCAAAACCTCTGGCTCCTCCGCAACTTGTGCAGAACTACCAACACCTCTGCAACACATACTGAACCTCTGGCACCTCCAGAACATGGGCAGAACCTCCAGCACCTCTACCCACAGAACCACCTGCAACATGGGCAGAACCTCCAGTGCTTCCACAACGCTTGCAGGATCACCAGGACCTCCATAACACATGCAGAACCTCCGGCACCTCTGCAACACAGGCAAAACCATCAGCATCTCCAGTCAACATGGAATTAACCTTAATTGCTGGATCATTGAGATGTATTGTGAGACGCAGCATCAGTAAACACAAGACTCACACAATCAATTAGGAAACGAGATGATTTTCCTAATGCAGATGAATTAACTACAGTGGATGAAGAGAAAGGGAAAGCTGCTGTTCCAAGGTGAAGTCTGATCTGGGTTCATAGGTTCTGAAGATGAGTCTGATTGGAGAAACAGGCTATACTCCCACCATCCAGTCTGAGGACATGGGAGTGCCTGGGTCATTCTTGTGCTTAGAATGAACTGCAATGGGCCAGAGAGCACACAGCTTTACATTCAGCATCACCAATGGCACTATGTACTATTGCAATGGAGGGAGACAGATTACTGCATCACCCAATGTGAAGCTTCAGATGTTTGTCCTTTGCTACCTACAGCACAGGTAGGAGCTGGGCAGATTTCTGAGATATAAACTGTATCACACACAAGCATTAGAACTGTAAACTATCAGGGACCAGGGGCAGCTATCATTCACCTGTAAACACAAACTCTTTAGGTAAAACGAAATCACCTTCTCAAAACAACGGACGATGGAGTCTCTCATTGATGATGATGCATGAGTTTCCAGCAAGTCCCTTTGACTAAATGTATTTAGGTATTGTAAGACTAATCCTTGCCCCACAAATGAGACCAAGGTGATGCAGGTGAATCCTGCAGTTGATGAAGCTGCGAGTTGGCTTTTCTTCTCTCACTCTTTCCCCTTTGTGCTTGTGTTTGCTTGGTTTCCAAGCTATGGACAACCAAGTAACTAAGTTGCCTCCATCTGAACCTGTCCTAGACTGTGTCCTCTCAACTTTTGAGGTCTGCCTTGCAGATTTTAAGGTTGTAATTGAATGTGATGTGTAGTCTTCCCTATGATGTGTCCACTTTTCAATTGGCCACAGAGCATAAATTTTGGAATTGTGGTATCTTTCATCCGTATAACATGGCCTGCCCGTTGAAGCTGAGCTTTCACCACCATTCCCTCCATGCTATAAATCTGACAGCTTTCAAGGACTTCTCTGTTGGAGATCCTGTCGCCACCTTATCTTGCATATGGATCTCAGGGACGACTGATTGAATTGCTAAAGTTTCCTGAGTTCTGCAGGATTCATATCTGTACACCAGTGAGGACATTTACTACTGCCATGAGAATTTTGGTAGGTGCAAAAGCAACTGATCATATCATGCCTATTCTGCATCAACTTCCCTGGCTCCCAGTAGAAAGCAGGTTACAATTTAAAACTCTGCTTTTTCTACAATTGCTTGAATAAACAGTTCCCTGAATATCTCTCTCAACTTCTCCCTCCTTGCACGCTCTCAAGGGAATCTGGCCCACCAAAATGGATCTTGTTTCCTCTCCTCTGCTGACCGCTGCCAAATGGTCCTGCATGAGACTTCGCGCTTTCAGCTGTTATGCACCAAAACTTTGGAATAAAGTAGCACTAACCCTGCGCCTGGAGTCACGTTACCTTAAGTTCAGGAAAAAAAAAGCTATAGCATGGCTTTTCAGCCAGGCCTTCCCTTAAAATCCACATCTTCAGCCTAACTCCTGAATCCTCTACGAAGGACTGTGTTATACACAGCAGGGATACAACTGGGTCTTGAAACTATTCACAAATGGGTTTTCTATGCTGGATTCCCAGCGCTTTGTTAATTGCAAATTCCAATTCAGTTGTAAGCAGTTCCAATGCCTCTCTTCATTTAAATGTATTGTAATCCACCTTGAGACCAACTTTGTGAAAAGGCGGAATATCAAATGATCCTAAGTAAATAATGATAATAATACTACCTGATACTCCTTTGTGATGGGCCCTAGAATGCAGACCACCATCCCATTTCACCTGTGCTGGGATTTGGAGCAAAAGCTGCATTTCAGCAGCGTGCGGGTTGTTTATAAGATGAAAGCAGATTTTCAGTAAGGATCAGGGATTACCACTGTTCTCTCTGTCTGTCTGGACCTGGGTTAGCTAACATTCACTTGGGAAAGAAAATCTTTCTGCTCTGCAATAGAGAGCAAAGACTCAGGTACTTGGTAAATATGACCATAAGGTGACCAGATAGCTCCGTGCCATGAGGGATAGGCTGGATTTACCTCATTGCGTCTATGGACTTGTAGTTTCAGTCTTTAAGAAATGCAGGAATTATAATGCAATGGAGTTTATCCAGGACTGGCGCAGTCCAACCCTTATAACGTGGAACTACTCGATTAGCCATTTCATTTCTATAGCACTACCAGATATACGCAGCAATGCACAGATTCGCAAGAGACTGTAAGCTCTATGGAGAAGGGACTATCTAGTCAATATACATACAAGGATTTCCCAAAACCCTCTGTTGTCTTATAACACTGTTAAAAATAAGGCTGTGATCACAGAAAGGCCTGCCTACCTATAATTCAGCGTTGGAAACTTATTCTATTTCCAATTGTCCTTTGCATATCCTGAGGAAGGGAGGCGTAAACTCCCAAATGCCAGTAGAGAAATGTATTAATTTAGTCCAATTAAAAAGGTCTCGCCTTATTTTTATTTATTAAGCTTTATTTCTATGCACATCCTTTGCTGAATTTCAAAGGTAACTTCATTCACCCGGAACTGATTGGAAACTATTTTTAATTTGTTACTTTTGAAGCTGCAGTTTGCCCCAAGACCAGATCTATTACAAACAATATCTGAGAGCCATGTGGGTCCGGCTGCAGGGAAGCTTGCGCTTCACTCTCCAGGGCCCCCAGTCTGATGTTTTTCGCCAGCATCCCATTTCACTACTAATAAACAAACTGAATATATTTTTATGGCTCGCGCCCACATCCTGATCTTGCTGAGGTGCATACAGGTGCTTCTAAGCCATGGAAAGCATGTCATAACGGGATGGAATATTTTTTATATGAGATGGCACAAATCCTGTCTGGCTTCTAACATTAGCCACGTAAGAAACAATCAGAGTGAAAGTCTGCACCCGTTCTCCCCTTCTCTCAAGCTCTGTCCTTATTCCTTTTCTATCCATGGCGCCTGCTCTCTTGTTCCAGATCTGTCTCAGAAAAGGTTTTGCTGTAAGGAGGCTAACCCTACTTTGAATTCACGGCAATAGTAGGTTCTAATTTATAGAGCAGCAGCCGTTCCTGTTCAAGGTACTTCTCATGCTCATCCAGTCGCGTTATTGCTTTAGTGTGAGAGGTTAAGGGGCTTGTTCAAGGTCACGCGGCGAGTGCTTGTAAGAGAGGAAGCCGAGCCGACAGCTATCATAGCACACCTCCAGCCCTTCCACTCAAATTGTAGGAACATTGCAATTATAGTTTTCTTTACCGTAGAGCTAGTGAAGCCTGCATGTTCTGTTGACAGAGAGTGACTGGCAGGATTGTAATAAACAGAGCAGGGCTGCACAGGACAAATACACCATTATTATTAATGTTCAGGTGCAGTGTTTGTGGCGCCCTTTTATCCATTTTCTGACAATGGAGAAGGAGACCAGACAAGGGATATTTTGTTTTCTGTAATACGCCTACGCTGGCTGTTTTCACAGGATGAGCTTCAGCAACTTCCTGATTTATACAAACTGTTTTACATGTAACCCGCATATCTCTTTCTTGCGAGATCAACAGGGATGGGGGATTTAGCAGTTCAAACATACCTTAACAGGCTTGGAGAGCTAGATGGCGCTCTTTAGGCTGTTTCCCTGACCCTACTGCCACCAACCTGGCTGGTTCCCCCCCCCCCCCCCCCCCCCCCCCCGAGCACCCTGCTGCAAATGTCCTGCTATCCCGGAGCCGCAGTGTCCCATTCAGTCTAGCAGAGGGAGGCAGCAGGTGAGAGGTGGAGAAATGCTGCAAGGCGTGCCAAGAAGATCCGTCGCTGCTCGCCACCAGCCACCACCACCATAATCCCGTTTCCCAGCACAGTCTATGATCGATGCAGGAGCAAACCATCTATGGTAACACAGTAGACGATGGCAGATAAAGACCAAATTGGCCTACCCACTCTTCATAGTTGATCTACCACATTGGATAAATTTCCCATCTGCAATCTAACATTGGCACCACGAATCAGCAACTTGAGGGATGTGGTGTGCGCCTCCCCCCCAGCCCATCGGTGATTCGAGGAGTGGTGCGCCATGCTCCTTTAATGGGAGTGTGACAAAGAAACCGGACTTAATTAGATAGGATGAGACATAACCAGGGTATTTAATATCCACAGAGAGCGCAGACTTAGGAAGGTTTTGTTTGAAAGGTGCCCCCTCCACCCAGCTGAAGATCAATTGCCCCTGTTCACAGCATACAGCTGCATTAGATCTTCTGAGCCCCAGCCTCACAGTATTCCTGGGAAGGTTGCCCATTAGTGTAAGAACTGACCCTGTTTAGTCATGTGATCAATGATCAGATTGGTCCGATTGAACTGAGAACAGAATGGGATAATCCCATGGGATTCTGGGGCAGCCCGATGGTGCACGCACAGTGCTGGGTTGCACTAGCTTCTGTTTCATGGGCCAGCAGGGGCTTGGGATGCTGCAGAGGCAGTGGTCACAGCCTGAGGGAGGGAGTCCCAGACATCACACAGGCTGTGACAGCTTAGAAACATAGAAACATAGAAATGACGGCAGAAGAAGACCAAACGGCCCATCCAGTCTGCCCAGCAAGCTTCACACATTTGTTTCTCATACTTATCTGTTTCTCTTAGCTCTTTGGTTCTATTTCCCTTCCACCCCCACCATTAATGTAGAGAGCAGTGATGGAGCTGCATCCAAGTGAAATATCAAGCTTGATTAGTTAGGGGTAGTAACCGCCGCAATAAGCAAGCTACACCCATGCTTGTTTTACCCAGACTATGTTATTCAGCCCTTATTGGTTGTTTTTCTTCTCCCCTGCCGTTGAAGCAGGGAGCTATGCTGGATATGCGTGAAGTATCAGTTTTTCTTCTCCCCTGCCGTTGAAGCAGAGAGCTATGCTAGATATGCGTGAAGTATCAGTTTTTCTTCTCCCCTGCCGTTGAAGCAGAGAGCTATGCTGGATATGCGAGAAGTATCAGTTTTTCTTCTCCCCTGCCGTTGAAGCAGAGAGCTATGCTAGATATGCGTGAAGTATCAGTTTTTCTTCTCCTCTGCCGTTGAAGTAGAGAGCTATGCTGGATATGCGTGAAGTATCAGTTTTTCTTCTCCCCTGCCGTTGAAGCAGAGAGCTATGCTTGATATGCGTGAAGTATCAGTTTTTCTTCTCCCCTGCCATTGAAGCAGAGAGCTATGCTGGATATGCGTGACGTATCAGTTTTTCTTCTCCCCTGCCGTTGAAGCAGAGAGCTATGCTGGATATGCATTGAAAGTGAAGTATCAGGCTTATTTGGTTTGGGGTAGTAACCGCCGTAACAAGCCAGCTACTCCTCGCTTTGTGAGTGCAAATCCTTTTTTCCACATTTCATCTTGCTGTTGAAGCTTAGAGCGATGTTGGAGTCACAGTAACCATGTGTAAGTTTATTGAATAAGGGTATTATCTCCAGGCAGTAGCCGTCATTCTGGCGAACCACCCACTCTTTATTGACGGCCTCTTGACTTTATGGATCCACAGTGTTTATCCCATGCCCCTTTGAAGTCCTTCACAGTTCTGGTCTTCACCACTTCCTCCGGAAGGGCATTCCAGGCATCCACCACCCTCTCCGTGAAGAAGTACTTCCTGACATTGGTTCTGAATCTTCCTCCCTGGAGCTTCAAATCGTGACCCCTGGTTCTGCTGATTTTTTTCCTACGGAAAAGGTTTGTCGTTGTCTTTGGATCATTAAAACCTTTCAAGTATCTGAAAGTCTGTATCTTCTTCTAGAGAGAATGGAAAACTGGGAAATATGAAACATTATATGTCCTAGCAGAAATGCAGGCAACCAAGCAGTTAGGTCTAGCTAGCAGGCTGCGATGATAGAGTTAACTAGCAGGCAGGTTGACAATACAGTAATAACTAGAAGTCCTAGTGGAAATGCAGATGCTGAAGTGTTCATGTCTGTCTGGTCAGATGTTTGGGCAACAGCAATTCTGGTATAGGTAACAATATAAAATACTATAAAGTGTAGTAATTTGATATGGCAAGGGTGGGGTGCTGGGCATGAATGAAGTGGCAGATCTTGTGTAAGAACATAAGAACATGCCATGCTGGGTCAGACCAAGGGTCCATCAAGCCCAGCATCCTGTCTCCAACAGAGGCCAAAACCAGGCCACAAGAACCTGGCAATTACCCAAACACTAAGAAGGTCCCATGCTACTGATGCAATTAATAGCAGTGGCTATTCCCTAAGTATTGTACTCATCTGCCTAAGATGGGACAGTAAAATAAGGAAGCTGCCAAAAGAGTCCTGGATAAGGAGAGATATCTTAAAAGTGGCCGCGCTATATGTCTTGCAGCTGGGATGTATCCTTGCAATCTGGACAGGAATAATTGGACAGGCTGTATGGGCCAGGTGGTCTTTTTCTGCTGTTTTTTTTACTATGTTATTGTAAAGCATTTGGATTAGAGTGAGCTTAGCCCAGTCTTTTGTGCCATGTGACGACAGCACAGATCCCACTTTCAGACCATTAACTTTCAAAACAGAATCAGCAGACAATCCATGCACCGATTCTTGCACTGAGATTGCTCAGCTGTAATCCTAATGAAAAAGAAAACCAGCACTCCCCATACACTGAAGTGGTACAGCCCTGCCACACCAACCAGAAAACAAAGAAGCCCAGATGTGAAGTGATGGCTCAGTGACCCCATCCATTGTGTTTATGCCTGTGTTACAACCACTTCAGGTACGGGGCTCTCTCCTCGCTGCTCTGTGACGCCTCCCTCGATTCCCGTAGCTCTGGAACTCTCTTTTCCTTGGAAAAGGCGCCCCCGTTGAACGGGTGTCTGTTTACTCTGCTTTGGACCCAGCCGCCAACTCCCTACTCGTGACTCTTTCCATGGCAGGGCCCCTGCACTCTTCCCATCTTTCTACCTCCACGCCTTCTCTTCCCTCGCACTTCAGTATTGTAAGGAACCCCTCCTCCTATTACGCCTGTATTACCAGATCTTTGTGCAATGCTGCGTGCTTTCTGAGGGCCAGATGAACTAAATATTTTTCCCATAAACACAGAGGGAAAAAAACCCTTAGTACATCTGGCCCTGAGTGCTAAATAACAAGAGTTATACTGCTTGAGCCCAGTGAGTTCTGCTGGTCCTGAAGATAGCTGGGAATACCCTATGTTGCACTGTATGCTTATTTATTGGGATTTATAGCCACCTTTCCATTAATTATATTCAAAGCAGAGAATTTTTCTATTTACTGCACTCCTAGTCAGTTCACATACTCTGCCTGTTAGGTTACTGCACTTCCAGTCACTGTTCGTATACACTACACTCCCAGTTACTACTAATATATACTTCACTACCAGTCACTGTACTCATACTTTATATACTCTGCAATCTAGGTCACTGAACTCCTGAGTACTGCTCATATGCATTGTCACTCTTCATATACACTGCACTCCAAGTCACTGCACCCCCAATCAGTTCATAACTCTGCACTCATTCTTTCTATACATTGTACTTCCAGTCACTTTCATGTACACTGCACTCCAGGTTACTGTACCCCCAGTCACTGAAATAGTAAATGGCCCTATGAACTCATCACAACTGAATCGTACCTCTAAATCTAAACTAACAGCAAATGAAAATGTCTCCTTCTTTGAGAAAAAAATCAAGAAACTTTGTTGACATCATCGAGACATTTCCCACTTGGACAGAAAGATAAGTTTGGCCCTGCAAATCAGGTAAACAGTAAAAAGCTGCTATTTTCAATTACAAAACTTATGAAGATTGTGCCCACTCATGAAAAAGACCAAATTACTCACAGTTGTTCATACCATGGTAACCATATGTTTGTATATTACTACAGGAATCTAACAGATAAGGCCCTTCATAAACTTCAGATAATACAAAACTCCATTGATAGTGGGATGCAAATCATGCGACCCCCATATCATACCTGTTTTACACACAGACTACCATAGTTATCAATATAGTCAGAACAAAGTTCAAACCTTTGACACTGTTCAAGGCTCTAGTCTAAGAGGAGAAAGGCCTATCTACTTGAATGAAAAGCTATCCTTATGACATGCCCTTCAGACCACTATAATTCTCACTCAGATCCTCAGTAATTGATCCTTCAAGGGAGCAGCACCTGCCTTCAGGAACTCCTTCCCAGAAGAGCTCTGATAAATGTATTTATTTATCTATTTATTTATTTATTTAAACACTTTTATATACCGACGTTCATAGCATCGGTTTACAGGCAACAGGGGTAAATCAAATGAACCAAATGAGAAGCATAAAGTTACAATAAACAGGAAATAAGCAAACTTGGGCTGTAGGGGAAGATAGTAAAGTATTACAGAACCATAGAACAAGGTTTTTCAAACAAATAGTAGCCTAGAGTAACAGCCAAGAGTAACAGTTAATATAATATAAAATATAATAGAATATATTATATGTTATAATAAATATAATACAAATATTGGCCTCGAGAAACAGGGAATTGTAAAACCGGTGTTGTGGCTAGTGGGCAACGGGGTGGGGGAAATTGTAAGGGAGTACTAAGTTTGAGTTAGAGTGGAGATGGGGAATGGTGGCGTGCGGGTACTTCAGGTATAGGCTTGTTCAAACAGCCAGGTCTTTAGTTTTTTTTTTAATGTGGCCGTACAGTGCTCCTGTCGGAGATCTGGAGGCATGGAGTTCCATAAGGTTGGACCCGCTAAGGATATGGCACGTTTTTTTGTCGAACTGATCCTTTGTAAGCTGTTCTGGTTGGTCTGCTGGATGTACGGAATTGAAGGGCATAGTTGAGCCATTGGATGTTATTATTGTGCAAGGTTTTATGGATAATGGTGAGGGTCTTGTGAAGAATTCTAGATGAAATAGGGAGCCAATGGAGATCTTTAAGTATTGGGGTGATGTGGTCAGCTCTGCGCGAGTTGGTTAGGACTCTTGCTGCAGCATTTTGCAGCATTTGAAGAGGTTTGATTGATGATGCTGGAAGGCCTAAGAGTAGCGAATTGCAGTAGTCTAACTTTGTAAAGATGGTAGCTTGGAGGACTGTACGGAAGTCAGAATGGTGTAGAAGAAGTCTTAGTTTCTTTAGAACCTGTAGTTTGTAGAAACCGTCCTTGGTCATATTGTTGATATGTTTTTGGAAGTTGAGATGGTTATCAAGGGTGAAACCTAGGTCCCTGATGTGTTGGGAGAAGGAATAGGGATATACAGAAGGAGGGGGGATAAGGCGAGCTGGAGAAATATAAAGGAGCTCTGTTTTTGCTGTATTTAAAGCCAGTTTGAGGTTGATGAGGAGTGCATTAATAGCAGAGAGGCAGTTATTCCAGGTTGTCAGAGTGTTGGGTACTGAGTCTGTGATGGGGATCTGTACATCATCTGCGTAGATGAAGTGTGTAAGTCCAAGGTCTACCAGGAGTTGGCATAAAGGCAAGAGGTAGATTTTGAAAAGAGTCGGGGATAGGGAGGAACCTTGTGGCACGCCGTGTGTTAGATTAATGGGGTTCCATTCATGGATACCAATTTTGACTTTATATTGCTGGTTGTTTAGGAAAGATACGAACCAGCTTAATGCTGTTCCTGATATTCCTATGTCAGTAAGTCGATCAATAAGAATATTGTGGCTGACAGTGTCGAACGCTGAGGAGATGTCTAGTAGGGCTAGGATAAATGATTATATCATTACTCCAGGAAGTTCTTCTGCTGTGCCGGTGCAAGGGTCTGCAGCCGCCCTAGGCAGTAATGAATCACGTGATTCTCTCCACCAACCCGGCCGCCGCCGCATATCACGCACCCGCCATCGTACCTCACCCATGTCTCTTCCTGCCGCCACTCTGTTCAAAAATGGCACCCTGACCTCTGACTGCCACCCCACCCACCTAATCCATCTAATGCTCCTGCCAGCCCTGCTCTTCTGTCAGGTCTTTATTGCCCAACCTGCTTTGCATCACCTTAAAAGCCTTAATATGCTGTTACAGACTCATTTTATGCAACAAATGTTATTTATTTTTGAGGCAAACACTGGTATTTCTGCCATGTTGCTGGTAGAGCTCAGTCAGTATTTGTTGATCTATTTAAAGTTAGTTGTGAGGCGAACCTTTTTACTGTCAAGTTGTAATATGATTTCTGCTGGCATTCAAATTTGTGTATACCTTTTCATTATGAAGCTGCAAATGACCTCATATGCTGTAAACCGCTTTGGCTGAATTTTGTATTCAGAAAGGTGGGCAGTAAATCCAAGCATTAAATAAAGAAATAAATGAAATTAAAAAAAATGTAATAAGCATAAATATACACTGGACTTCTGGGCAATGCTCATATATACTGCAAGCCCAGTTACTGCTATTCTATTTACTGTTTATGTATACTGTGCTCACTGTTACTACATTCCCATTCACTGCTCATATACACTGTACTCCCAGTCACTGCATTCCCAGACACTGTTCATACCCACTGCATTCCAGGTCAATACACTTTCAGTCACTGTTCACAGACACTGCACTCTTAGTCACTGCATTCTTATTCACTGCTTACATGTACTGCACTGTAAATCACCACACTGTATCTGGATAAAGTCAACTGCTAGTCTGTACTGGGTTATGGTCAGTGTCCCATATGGACATTTGCAGTGTCTCTTATTTTCAGGAAAAAGGACTGTGAGAGGTCTGTAAATTCTGTTTACTGTTATACTTTGGACCCGAGGTGTGAATTATTAATGACTTGGGCCCCTCAAATGCTTTACATGGTTCAGTTGTTTCTGTACTAAGAAATTATGTGTATGAATGTGGAATTAGACTGAAAATATGAAGTCCATTTCACTTCTTATAATCCTATTATTGACTATGCCAGCCCAGAATTTGCACATCTGTCCTAACTCAGAATTGGCACACACATACCCAGTACAGAATCTGTATGTGTCTACTGCAGTATTTATTTACTTATTTACAATGGGGACCATTTTCAGCAGCACTGTGGCTTGGCTAATTAGCTAGATAACTAGCCAAGCTAAAGTTTATCTAGTTAACTATCCGGCTAACTAGCCAGATAATTTTATCTGGCTAATTAGCAGGATATATTCAACAATGTAGTTGCTCTCTTGAATATACTTAGCTATCTTAAAGATAGCCGGATAAGTTTATCTGGCTATTTTTAGGATAGGTCTGTGGCCTGACCATAGTCACATAAGTTATCCGGCTAATGCTGAATATTGGCATTAGCCAGATAACTTATCCAGCTAATGCTGCTCCTCCCCGGAACACCCCTCACTTATCTGGCTAGCTGTATAAGTGGATGAATATGCCGGTTTTGCCATTTAGATGGATAACAAGTTATCCATCTAAATGGCTTTTGAATATTGACCTCATCATTTCTAACCTGCACTATCAACATTTCTAAGCGGTTTACAATTGAACACACATAACATTTCAGCAACAACAAACAACATCAATAAAGCTTACCAAAACTATAACATCTTAAAACCTAAAAAACAGCAATAAAAATAACAGAAAAACATCAATACAATAAAACAAGCATCAGAATCAGCAAACACATGCCTCTGCACAAAACTAGCACATGCTTTCCCTTACACAGACCTAAAACATGCCTGCCTTAAACAGACCAAGCTCACACCTGGCTTCCACAGACCTAAAACATGCCTGCCTTACACCAGGGGTGGACTGATAGTGATCTGGGCCCCCGGACAATAAGGGGCATTGGGCTCTCACTGGCCCCTAACCACTCATCCTAGGCTAGGGGAGAATGTTGTGGGCTCTCAGGCACTTTTCTATTGTATAAATGGTCAATCTGCCTCACTTTACATTGATCTAACATGTCTTATCTAACAAAGACTACTTCTTCCAAAATGGAAATCAAGACAACAATGTCTCCCAATAGCCACTCACAATTTTTTGTATTTTCTTATGGCCGCATCATCAAGCCTGACAACGTGCCTACCTGGTATTCAAATGGAGGCTGTCCGGTCTTATAATCATCTGCGGTCACAAGCATAAGAGATGGAATTTTAAATAGTTTGATAATTATTTCTGCACACGGTGATGTTTTTTCAGCTCGAATTTTAAACAATATGATGGTTATTTCTTCACATGGTGATGTTTTAGTTATGCAAAACTTTTTCAGCTCAACAAATGGCCGATGTTTCGCAGGGACTCTGCTTCATCAGGAGCTGACCAGTCACCCTTTCATTTTATCTCTGTTCATATATATGTATCATATAGAAAATATACTGTTACTAAGAGATCACCATTATAATTCATCACTTATCTGCTGTTGGCCATGTACTTCGACCTTTCATCTGGACCAGTCCAGTCTCACAAGCTTCAAAACCAAACAAAGGAACAGAGACCATCTAGACGCAAGCTGTCAACTTAAAACTCTTTGACCATCCAATCAGGGGATACATCGGCGTGATGATGTGAAACCGACGTATGTGAACTGTCAATCATTCACAAAAAAACATTTAATTCAAGCTCTGCGTTCAATCCTTTTGGATGCAATGTGTCAAGTTTATGTATCCATTTTTGTTCGGCTTGCAACAGTTTTTTATTGAAATCTCCTCCCCGCCAGAGAGGCAATATCTGTTCAAACACCCTCTCAATTCTTCAAAAGTATGCCCCATTTCACAGCATACTGTGAATGATTGACAGTTCACATACATCGGTTTCACGTCATCACGCCGACGTATCCCCTGATTGGATAGTCAAGGAGTTTTAAGTTGACAGCCTGCGTCTAGATGGTCTCTGTTCCTTCGTTTGGTTTTGAAGCTTGTGATACTGGACTGGTCTGGATGAAAGGTCGGAGTACATGGCCAACAGCAGATAAGTGATGAATTATAATGGTGATCTCTTAGTAACAGTATATTTTCTATATGATACAGATATATGAACAGAGATAAAATGAAACGGTGACTGAATTATAAGAAAAATTGTACCTGGTCAGCTCCTGATGAAGCAGAGTCCCTGCGAAACATCGGCCGTTTGTTGAGCTGAAAAAGTTTTGCATAACTAAAACATCACCGTGTGAAGAAATAACCATCATATTGTTTAAAGTTCGAGCTGAAAAACCATCACCGTGTGCAGAAATAATTATCATACTATTTAAACTTCCATCTCTTATGATCGTGACTGCAGATGATTATAAGACCGGATGGCCTCCGTTTGAATACCAGGTAGGCACGTTGTCAGGCTTGATGATGCGGCCATAAGAAAATACAAAAAATTGTGAGTGGCTATTGGGAGAAATTGTTGTCTTGATTTCCTTTTTGGAAGAAGTAGTTATTTTGAGTGGGAATCACTTAGTGCTCTTTTTGTTTTATTATCTAACAAAGACCCAGCACATGCCTCCCTTACGAAGATACAGCACATGCCTTGCCCTTCCATCACATAGAATTAGTACACACCTGCCTTACACAGATCTGATGTCTCGTGATTGCACTGAATACATGGTATCTGTGTTGTGTGTCACATCACATGGCAACCTATTTGGGAATTGGTATTTCTAAACAAAATGCCGTTGAAATATTCTGTCGCATTGAATGCAGGCTGCCTGCTGGCCCAGGGATTTAAGGTGAAGGACTATTCAGCGTTGCCCTGCTCTCTAGGGGTATCTGTACAGCCTCATTAATAGGAGAAACAGCCAGACAATGTCTGAACTGTGACTGCACCAGGTTACAGCAGAGAGATTTCACTGCAGCCCCATTCAGATACAAATCATAAAAACCAGACTCATTACAACTTCCATTTTTTTTTATAGCTGTCGCAGATTGGGCATAAAATCTAATCCTAACACTGTCACTAGCATTCAGTCAGTTAGGTCTTGTGGATGACTGGAGGGTCCGACAATCTCTTTGGAAACATTTTACTCTGAGTTCAAGGAATGACTCACTTGTGTCTTTAGGACAAATAATGAAAAACACTGCGAAGATTCAATTTGTAGATTAGTGTGAGTATGTGTGAATGAGGGTAAGCATATGTGTGTCACAGCATGAGTGTGAAAATGTGTATAAGTGTGAGCAAGTCTGTGTGTCATGGTGGGAGTGTTAGAACATCTGTATAGGTGAGTAAGTATGAGTACTTGTGTTTGTCATGGTGTGAGTGCAATTGTGTGTATGTGGGAATGAGCATGTGTGTTTCATGGTGTGAATGTGAGAATATGAATGTGTGAGTTTGAGAACTTGTGTATATGTAAGCGTGAGTGAGCATGTGTGTATCATGGCATGTGTGTGAGAACGTATGTACATGTGAGTGAACAAAAGCAAGTATGTCATAGTGTGAGTGTGAGAAGTTAACATATATGTGAACATGAGCATCTATGTGTCACGGTATGAGTGTGAGTACATGAGTATGACTGAGCACGAGCATATATGTGTCTGTCATGGTGTGAGTGTGAGAACGTGTGTATGTGTGAGCATGAGGATGTCTGTGTGTCACAGCATGAATGTGAGAACAAATGTGAGTAAGCATGAGAATGCATGTATATCACAGTGTGTGAGAATGTGTATGTGTGAGTGAGCATGAGCATATGTCTGTCTTGGTGTGAGTGTAAGAGTGTGTCAATATGTGTTCTGCCATGACAGTGAGACTATGCATGTCACATGAAAATGTTTGTGCATCTATACAAAGTGAGTAACTAAATCAAATATCTGAAATAACAGAAGTCATGAAAGTGCCAGACACATTACCACAGACAGACTTTACTCTATTAGCCATGTAGATTTTGGGACGCCACTGCTTATCCTGGTTATGAGCAACAAGGATTGGATCTATTCCTTGGGATCCTACTGGGTAATTGTGACCTGGTTTGGCCACTGTCAGAGACAAAAGATGCTGGACTTGATGTCGACTTTTGGTTTGACCTAATATGGCATTTCTTATGTTCTTAGTGTGCCACAGGAATAATATACTACAATGTGCCCAATGCAGAATATTGCCATAGGAATACCACACTACAATATGCCAAACAGAGCATTAACCATAAGTCCCCCACCACCACTACTGCTACTAATAATAATAATAATATTTATCACTTTATAGCATCACTCGACTTACAGTGCTGTACAAAAACATACAAGAGACAGTTCCTGCTCAGTATAGCTTACAATCTAAGAAAGACAAGCATAGCATACAGGGCAAAAGACACTTAGGGAATTTTGTTAGGAAAATAGTTAAAAATTAATGAGGCTGAAAGCTGGACAATCAGGGCCCTAAGGTTTAAAAGCAGTCTCAGAAAGGTGGGTTTTTAGATGGGATTTAAATAAGGCAAAAGAGGGAGCACAATGCACCAGCTCAGGATGTCTGTCTCAAGCATATTGGTGCAGCCAGGTGGAAAGCACAGAAGTGGGAATTGGCGGTAGAGGAAAAGGGCACAGATAGGAATTATTTGCCTGTTGAGCAGAATGCATGACGAAGAGTATAGGGAGAGATAGGAGAGGAGAGGTAGTAAAGAGCTGCAGACTGAAGGCTCTTGTAGGTGAAAAAGAGGTGCTTGAACTGTATGAAAGAATAGACAGGGAGCCATTGTAGAGACTTGAGTATAGGGGTTATACAGGTGTAGTGACTTTGGCGAAAGGTATTGTCACACAGCTGAATTTTGGATAGATTGTAGTGGAGAGAGATGGTTCACTAGAAGACCTGTGAGGAGTAGGTTACATTAGTCAAAGTCAGGGGTTCTCAACCCATCCTTGGGACACATGTAGCCAGTCCGATTTTCAGGATATCCATAATTAATATGCATGAGGAAGATTTGCATGCACTGTCTCCATTGTATGCAAACCTATCTAATGCATATTCATCATGGATATCCTGAAATTTTGAATGGGTAGGTGTGTCCTGAGGATTGGGTAGAGAACCACTGGTCTAAGTGAGAGGTGATGAGAGAGTGGATAAGGGTTGTGGTTCTGGTAGTATGTTAAAAAAGGAAGGGATGAATTTTGGGGAAGTTGTTGAGCACTGTTTCCTATCCCTCTCTCCTGGAGGCACACCTAGCCAATCAGGTTTTCAGGATATCTACAATGAATATGCAAGAGATATGTTTCCATATATTGAGAACCAGTGCATGCAAATCTACCTCAGGCATATTCATTGTGGTAATCCTGAAACCCAACTGGCTAGATGTACCTCCAAGAGAGGACTGGAAAACACTGCTATAGCGAAAGAAATGGCACATTACAATGTTATCCACAGAAACAGAGAAATCAGAGCACCAAGGGAATTAATATACATAGAGAAGAAAAGAGAACAGACCCTTGATGCACACCAATTGATAGCAGAATGGCAGTAGAAGAGGATCTGCCAGAGGAAATACTAAGAATGTGATGGTAGAGGTAAGAAGAGAATGAAGACAGGACAGAGTCTCAAAATCCAAGTGAAGTCAGAGTATCAAGGAGTAGGCGGTGATCAACAGTGTCAAAAGTGATAGATAGATCAAGGGGCGTAAAGACTGAGTAAAGGTTGTTTGTTTTAGCCATAAACAGGTCATTGGAGACCGACAAGAGATGTTTCTGTGGAATGTAGAGGGCAAAATCAGACCGGAGTGGATCAAGAATGGCTTGAGATGAAAGAAAGTCAAGACAGCACTGGTAAACAACACGTCCAAGTAGTCTGGAAGCAAAAGGGAGACGGAAAATGGGATCGTATTCAGAAGGGCAAGTAGGGTCTAGTAGGGTTAGGGTCTAGTTAGGGTTTTTTTTCTAGGAGTGGTTTGAAGGCAGCAGGAACAGTAGCAGTGGGAAGTGACAGATTGAGGATGTGACAGGTGGAAGGGATGACTGCAGTGGAAATATAGTAGAGCTGAGGAACTGGGTGGGAAAGGGGGCAGAGTTACAAGCAGTGAGTTTGGAGGAAGAGAGAAGATATGCCATTTTCTCAGAAAAGGAGAGAGTAGCAAAGTCCAGGGGAAGAGTAAAGGAAAAATGTGGAGGAGAGGGAAATAGAGGTGACCTGGTTGAGACCTCATGACTAATTCTGTGAATCTTGTCATGAAAGTAGTCAGCTATAGTCTGGGCAGAGTGAAGGGGGAGGGAGGAGAAAGACGTTTGAGGAGGGAATTGAGTGTGGCAAAGAGATGGTGAGGGTTGGATGCAAGAGTGTTTGTCGGATGGATATAGCAATCTTGGCAAGTGCAATAGCAAAAATGAATTTGAAATGTATGAAGTCTGCATAGGCATAAGATTTTAGCTAGAGACATTCTGCAGGGCACAGTAATGTAGTAAGTGAATTCTAGGGTAAGTCAAGGCTAAGGTTTGGGATACCTTACAGAGGAGGGGCAAGAATGTCTAAATCAGAGGCAGGTATACTGTTGGAAGAAGAAAAAGCTTTGTCAACTGACTCAGACAATGTGATGGAGGAAAGGAGAGATGAAACAGTAGCTGAGAGGATACAAGGGTTGGCAGTCTGGAGATTCCTGAAGATGTTGGTGATGACTGGATGAGGCTGTGGGGGAGGGTGGTTTAGTGTGAAAGTTATCAGATGATGGTCTGAGAGAGGAAGAACTATGGTAGAGAAGTCTGAAAGTCAGCTTTTGGAGGAAAAGACTAGATCAACGCAATGGCCATGCTTGGTAGTAGGGGCAGTAGTACAGAGTTGGAGATGAAATGAGTTGGATAAGGAAAGGAGTTCTGAGATATAAGAGTCAGCGGGGTCATCAACATGGAAGTTAAAATTACCAAGAATAACAGAAGGGAAAGACAGGTCAAGGAAGAAGGAAAGCCAGGAATCAAAGTCAGTGAGAAAGGAGGAGGGGTATTAGAGGTTGATAAATGACAGCTACCTGGAGAAGTAGTGGGGTGAATAGGCGGATAGAGCTGTCTCAAAGGAAGAAAAAGAGTGGGACTGAGGTGAAAAAAGGGGTTGAAACCTACAGGAGGGGTAGAGCAACAGTCCAAAATCACCACTGCCGCTTATTGTGGGAGATGCATGGGAGAAAAGATAACCTCCATGGCAAAGAGCAGCAACTGAAGCAAAGTCCTCAGGGGAGAGCAAGGTCTCAGTCAAGGTAAGGAGATGAAGAGTATGAGAGATAAAGAGATCATGGATATGGGCAAGCTTTTTGGAAACAGAGTGAGCATACTACAGGGATCATGAGAAAGGAAGACAAGAGGGAGGGATAACAGAAATAATAATAAGATTGGAGGGGTTTGATATGTACCAGTAGGGTAAACGTTGCCTTGTAGGGCCAGGATTGGGATCGATATCCCCAGTTGAGAACAGGAGAAGAAGCAGGAGAATACATAGAAGAGAGGTAGAAGTGTGACGACAGTGACAAGCTGAGATGCTATCAGGGAGAGTGGAAATCACTGGATGAGAGGAAGAAAACTTAGATGCTCAAGAGCAGTGGACAGTGCAGATGCCAGAATTGCAGGTGAGGTAAAGAACATAGGGAATGGGAAAGGTGGACATGGTATTAGTAATGGTTTGTAGCAGGGAATTAGATTGGAGAGGATTAGCATCAGGAAGAGAAACCTGCAACCTAGTCTATACCTGACTAGCTAATCTAGGAACACAGGGTGGGAACAGCTGAAGCCAAAGGTAGATTGTGGTGACTTCCAGAGTCAATCAGCAAGGCAAATGGGAAAAGTATGCAAATGGACTACTCAGGGAGCACAGGGTGGGAGCAGCTCAGGCCTGAGGTGGATTGTGGTGATGTCCAAAGTCAATAACCAAGACAGCTGGGATAAGTATTCATATGGGCTACTACCTCCCCAGTACTTGGCCGGTTGCTCAGGGAGCACTGGGTGAGAGCAACTCAGTGTGCAAAATCTAGAGCACTGCCCTAGGAATATCAAGTAGAGTGATTCTCTAGGTCTAAAAAGCTAAGGTTAATTCACCAGCACAAATCTGCCATGTGAGTGTATGTATTTGCATACAGAGATGAGAGAAAATGGTCTCCAATGCCATGCATGTTGCACTAGACACATGAAGACTGAGACCAAAGAAGGGATTCTGAGGGCATTTATATGAAGAGGATTTCCAGAAGTATCGTAACCTGAAAGAATTCATTGCAAATAAAAAAGATGGACATCCAGAATGTGTCTGCCATTTTGAAACTTTTAGTGGTATTTGGGAAATTTCAAAAAAAATTCTTATATGAGATTTTAATTATTGGATGTTTTAATGTATTTGTTTGCTGTTTAGAAATATTTATTTTTATAGAGGTCCATATTCAGTAGGCCAGTTAGCGGACAAGTTATCTGGGTAAAGTTAGCTGGATAACTTGTCCCATATATTCAGCGGGAGAAATGTCCCACTGACTATACCAGCCTAAAGTTATCCGGCTACAGATAGCTGGATAACTTGTCCACTAATCCCCCTACTGAATATGGACTTCTATAAGAATAAATATATCTAAACAGCTGACACATAGCCGGATAACAAAAAACCTAACCATCTATATTTGAAAATAGCTGGACAGATTTGTTAGATATGCAGCCTTGTGTGGCCGGAAAATGCGCTACTTAACCGGATTTCTTGAAAAGATATCCGGCTAAGTAGCACCGTCATCTACCAAAGAAACAATAAGTTGCCCCCATCTCTTCTCTCCCCCTTCCAAGTATAAGTTAATTCTTACATTGTTTCCTAACCACCTCCCCCCTCCCCCCGCCACTAAACCTTTTTAAATCATAGAAACTTGCTCCGTTTTGGAACCGGGGCCCCCATCCCGACGTTAACCTTTAAAAGGAGCTCAGGCTGCCTCCTCTTCCTCCCACCCACCCACTAGAAAAAAACCCAAAATGGGTGGCTGCTGCACCCCATTCTCCTACCTCTCCCCATCCCCGCCGATACCTTGTTTTTCTTCGCCGGGAGTGAGGGAAGCCTCTTCCCGGCTCCCAGTGCTACTGACGGAGCAGCACCGAAAGTGCCAGGGGCAGGGCAGAGTGTCCCTCACTCCTGGCGAAGAAGATAAAATGTATCGGCGGAGGGGGGGATGGAGAAAAAAGGTATCGGCGGAGATGGGGATGGAGGTGGGGTGGTGGGAGGTGGAAGACAGGCTGATCTCCTTTTAACGGGAACATCGGGGCTCGGGACAGGGGCTCGGCTTCCAAAAGGGGGCAAACCCCTACGATTTAAAACGGTTTAGGGGGTTGGGGGTGGGGTTAGGATACAATGCGTGAATTGACTTGTGCTTTGGGGGGAGAGGGAGGGAGGGGATGGGACAACGGATTTTTTTTACATTGGTAGACGACAGCGCGACTTAGCTGGATATCTTTTCAAGAGCGCTATCCGGCCACACAAGGCTAGGCCTGCTCTGAAGCAGGTCTAAAGTTATCAGGCTAATCTAGCCAGATATATCTGATATTCGGCTAGATTAGCTGGATATCTCAGGCCCTCCTCGGAAGGCCCGTAAAACGCCTCTTTTTTTATCTGGCTAAATTCTAGCTGGGTAACTAGTTATATTTAGCTGGATAAGGGCTAAATATAGCCGGGTTAGCAATTTAGATGGATAACTCTTACATTATCTGTCTAAATGGCTTTTGAATGTGGATCTCTTCATTAGCATGATTTTCTTTACTATTGATTTTCTTTTATTTGAATTTTTATGAGGAATGGTATTGTTTCTGGTATTTCCATTGTTACACTTCATACAGAGCCTAGCTTGTTGCATTTTTCTGTTTTGTCTTCACATTTCTGTTTATACTTTATATTTATTCTGTACTTGGCGAGGGTCTGTCTGTATTATGATGTGTGACTGGGGTGAGGTGTTCTGCTAACATGTGGTTTCTGTGTAGGAATCTACAGCCGCCTGGCTTGTTCTGTTTTCCTAATAGGAGATGTATTGGTGTTTTGGGACCTGGTGCAATATTTGTAGTATTGCCTTTTCATATACATAGGGTTGTTACTGTTTGAATGCTGGCAGTTAGTGCTATTTTGGTATGGGAGGTATACTATATTGTAATTGTAATTTAGTTTTCTCATGGCTTTCTGAGGGCCAAGCCCGCACCAACATACATTATAGTAGGTCTAGTATGATGCAATATGGCTTCCAAGTGTCTTTTTTGCTTTTTTACAGGGCTTTCTGGTTGGCACCACAGCAGTGAACATAACATTTTATACACATATTGTTGCAAGTAATCTCTTTACTTCAGAAGACTGTACTGTGAATGTCCTTTTTTATGTAAAATCTGTTATTGTAAATGCATAACTTTTAATTGTGTGTGGCTAGGGCTGAGTGGTGGGTTTGGGGGCAGGTACAAGGCTGTAAGTTTCACCTAGGGGGCCTAATATCCTTGCCTGGCCCTGGTGTAAATTACCCTGGGACCCAGTTAAAGTTTCTGACTAGGATGTGTCTCTAATAGAGAATTTACATTGTTTGAGTATTTTTTGTCACTTATTCTTAATTTTTTTTAGAATTTACATGATGATAGCTGAATTTTGCTGGCTGATTTAAATTTTTTGAGGTGCATAATTAATTCCCTTGTATGTAGGACAAAGGAATTAATTATGTGGGACACACAAGGGAATGAATATGCCTTCAGGAATATTTTGAACGTAGATTACTACAATTTTCCATGGGGGACTGGACTTTTGACAGCCCTCCTCCCCCCACCCCCACTATGGGGAAGAAGAGTCCCAGATTTGCTCACCAGAAGTCTGGTTTCCTTGCTCTAATCCCTACCATACCTGGAAATGAAGTTCAGACACAAAAAAATTAAGGAAAAAAAAAAAAGAGAAGCCCATTAAAATCCATGGGGGGGTTGATGGGGGCAGCACAGTAATCATCTGCACAGAGCAGTAAAATGGGCAGCACTGGCTCTGTTTACCTAAGCCTTTCCCTGAGCCCCTCAGCATGGATTTCCATTCCAGAAATAGAGACCTGGGAATCTCTCTTTCGTCTCTAAATGTATTGGGAAATAAAGGCATAGCTACAAAACTTTGACTACTCGCATAACTTAAATTAAACCTTACAGTGTATTTAATTAAAAAGCATAAATCACCGAGAGTCACAGCAACCTAAACCTCCTTCAGAGGCAGACTTTTTCTTTTCCTATTTCGGTCTTCGTGAAGAAAAGTGCTATGAATGGCACCATTACAATAGCCAGTGACACTCCGCAGGGAACTGACAGTCCCACCCTGCAGAATACTGACATAGTAGCATAGTAAATGATAGCAGATAAAGACCAATACAGTCAAGTCCAGTCTGCCAAGTTTCTTCCACTGAGGGCAGATAAGCATACAGATTAGGGGTGTGCAGGGATAAAAAATGTATTTTCGGTTCATTTTCAGCAGGCTTTTTTCACACAAATTTCAATTCATGGAATGTTTGATTTGTTTCATTCGTGTGAAGTAAACATTAAAAAAAAACAAAACAAAAAAAGAAAAAAATGAAAAACGGGCCTCTGGGCCCACAACCTATCCCTCCCAATCCCCCCAAAAAATGCTGGGCCCAGAATACCTCCCGTTCCCCACTTATTGGGTCTGGTGGGAATTGGCTGATGAGGCCTAGGCCCAGGTTGAAGCTTCAGCCTTGGGTAGACTGAGGCTGTGGTAGGTAACCACAAACTCGGCCTCAGTCTATTCAAGGCTGAGGCTTCGGCCTAGGCCAGAGCCTGAAACCAGGCCTGATGCTGTGGCCCAGCACAGACCCAATCCCAATGCTGCAGCCCAGTCGAGACCGAGCCCCAAAGCCAGGGTGTTGGACTAGACCCAGGCCCGATACCAAGGCCTAGCTCAGAGGACAGGTCCTGATGCCTGGGCATTGGCCTAGGCCAAAGCCCAAACCCAGACTTGATGCCACACCCAGGCCCAATGCTGGGTCCAGACATTAGGGCCTTGGTTTCGACTCAGGCCTGATGCTGGGGCCTTGGCTCAGACTCAGGCCTGACATCGGGGCCCAGCCTGGAGCTGGGTCCCAACGCCTGGGCCTCAGCTGGGGCCTGGGCCCAGGCCCGATGCTGCAGCCCAGCTTGGAGGCCAGGTCCTGACACAGGGGCTCGACCCAAATTCAGACTTGATGCCAGGGCTCGACCTGGAGGCTGGGTCCTGATGTTGGGGTCTCAGCTTGGACCCAGGCCCAATGCTGCGGCCTGGCCTGAAGGCCAGATCCAGACCCATGGGCCTTGGCCAGAACCCAGACCTGTTGCCATATCCAGCCCGGAGGCCGGGTTCCGATACCTGGGCCTTGGCAATCCTCTTCTGTGTTTTCTTTCTTCAGCTCTTCTATCGCCAACTGATGCTGTCCTCTGGGAGTTAACTAACTCCGGCACATTCACTCCAGTGGACGGTGCCATTACAGTAATATCAAAATGGCACTGTCCTGAGGGATAAATGCGCCATAGTTAACTCCACTGTGACTCCGGTGGATTGCAAAAGTTGGCGATAGAAGAGCCAAAGAAAGAAGACACAGAAGAGGTGCTCCGAGGCCTTGGCTCTGGTCCTAGGCCTGACCCTGGGTAGAGGACCAAGCTTGGGAACCCAGCCTCCAGGCTAACCATGGCTTTGGGCCTGATTATGGACTGGGACCTGACGTTGGGCCCAGGCATCAGGACCCTGCTTCCGGTCTGGGTCCCAGTGTCAGGCCTAGGTACATACATCAAAATTGCACCGTCTATCGGGGTAAATGCACCAGAGTTAATTAACTCCAGTGCAACCCTAGTGGATAGCATCAGTAGGCGATAGAAGAGCCATAGAAAGAAGATGCAGAAGAGGAGCTCCAAGGCCTGGGCTCCAGGCCTGGGCCTGACCCTCGGCCGAGGCCCAGGGATCAGGCATGGGTCTGGGCCAAGGTCCTGGCGTTGGGACCCAGCCTCTGGGCCAGGCTGTGGCATTGGATCTGTGCCAGGGCTACAGCCTAGGCTGAGGCCAAAGCGTTAGCCTTGTATAGGCTGAGGCCGAGATCACGGCGATCTACCATGGCCTCGGCCTATGAAATACCAAGGCTTGGTCCTGGGTCTAGGCCAACGCTTAGATGTCAGGACTCTGCCTCTGGGCCAGGGCCCAGTGTCAGGCCTAGGTCCGGATTGAGTCCCCAGCATTGGGACCCAGCCTCTGGACTAGGCCATGATGTTGTGCCTAGGCCTGGGTCCTGGCCAAAGCCCAGACCTCGGGACCCAGCTTTTGTCGGATACTGGATGGATCAAGTAAGTTTGTTTTAATTTTTCTGGGGTCTCGGCTGAGGCCCCAGTGTAGGCCTGGGCATAGGCTAAGACCCCGTCATTGTGATCAGGGTTAGGCTGTAGTCCCTGCTTTGGGCATCAGCCTGTGCCACAGGTGAGGACCTGGTCTCGGGCCTAAGTCTAGGCCCAACACATTCATTTAAAATGAATGCAACAAATAAAGTTTGTTTCATTCAGGAGTCCCAGATTCATTTCATACCCCTCAAATGAAACAATTGGCCTTTTTCGTTGAATTTTGCACATTCATTTTAAACAAATACACATCCCTAATACAGATTCCTATATGCAATCCAACACCAATGACCCCCCCACCCCCCATCTTGTCTTTTATCTGACCTCTTCTTAATACTTTACCCAAACTTGCTCTCCATATCTGTTCCAAGCATGTTCAAAATCTGTTAAAAGCACTTGCTCCACTTCCTGTGCTGGTAGGACCATTTCAGGCCTTGTCATCAGTTTGAATTGTCACAGTCCCATACTTAATCCAACATCCGGGCCCCTTTTCATGTCTTACTACCAGGTTCTGTAACGAATCCCCACAGCCAACAAGGTAGTGAGGCTGTTGCCCATAAACACCTGGCTTTCCCATGCTCTTTAGCTTTAACCATGGTTCCTTCATGCAGACTACCCTAATTCCTTCTTGGAAGCCTGATGCAATCATACCACTCTACTCCGTGCAGGTTACCCAGGGCTTCATTACCATTCTCTGTTCTTATTCCACACTTTTTTGAATATGTTACTGTTTCATCGTACAAGGCATGAACTGACCCTTTGTCACCCTACAGGACAATGATAGCCTCTGGGTAGTTTACATGTCAACGGCTGACCATGTGTCACTCTGCAGGACAGTGATTGGCCCTTTGACAATCTGCACAACAGACAGCAACACAGACAGGCCCTATGTCACCCTACAGGACATGGACTGACCCCATGTCACCCTACTGGATACTGACAACTCCTGTGTCACCCAAAATGATAAGGACAGACCCTGTGTCACCCTACAGGACATAGACTGATCCCATGTTACCCTACAAGGACACCAATAGCCCCTGTGCTATCTTTCTACTCTGATCCTTTGGGTACATTGCTCTTTATTAAATCAAAAAGTAAATGCATGAAACACCTTTTTGAAAATGTTTAAACATCCCACACATCCTGTCTTTTCTTCTCAGCTGCCCTGTGAATACAACACAGAGTTGCCTGAGACCAAGAGCTGGAAGGGCCAGCCCGCAGGTAGGATCAGAGAGTGGTGAGAGAAGGTTATGTCTGAGCACTGAGTCAGAAAACAGTCGGGGGAGGAAATTGGGATTGCGTCCTTGGAAGCTAGATCCAAGGAGATTTCCTATAAGACAGGTTACAGCAGGTCCCGCACTGGTCTTCAGAGCACAGCAAGTAGCTGGCAATTGCTGGTATCTATGGCAACAAGGCTTTTTTAATTCAGCAGCAGAGTCCAGAAAAAACTCACAGGAAATGCAGAGCCTGTCTATTTATCTTCCTCACGCCTTTCCTCAATTGCTGGACAGGTTTTTGTAGTAACACCCTACCAGCCCCGGACTGATTTATTTTTTGGGTGCGAGGGCTTCTTTTGACACCCCATTTTCAATCTGCATCACTGAAAGGTCTGTACAGAATCAGTTTTCCTGATGTCCAGTCCTCAGCGAGGGATGAAGGGGACCAGAAGACTTTGGGTCACCATAACAAGTCAGCAGGGCATGCGAGTAAGGATCATCTATTCTAATGGAAACAGCAAAGTTTCTTCCGCTCTCACAGGCCTTCTGGAGCTAAGAGGAGACACAAGAACAAGCTCAAAGCAGGAAATTGGAATCATTTTTTTAAAATCAGGGTTGCAGAAAACAGTTTATGCTCCATGTACAATGAAAGCCTGCAGCACCCTCAGCACCTCTAGTGCTAACAGCTATGGCTCTACATGCTGTGACATACGTGATATGGACCACTTTGTCTACAGTAGAAGAGAGACAGGAACCTCCAGGTCTGCCGACCCTAATTGGATTTCAAATAACCATTAGAAATCCTAAGGTCCCATTCAGTCCTTAGACTGAAAAATAACAGTCTTATGCAAAATCTGCTACAGTTATTAAGTTCCTCTTTTGATCCAGGTATGTGTATACACAGAGAACTGACTTGCCAGATAGGAGGAGTAATTCTAATCAACGCAGTTAAAATTCATTCTTATATAGATAAAGGTACTTCTGCTTTTATTTACAAGGTTAATTTCAGAGAACTAACAAATAACAGTTGCATACCCTTTATCATGATTATTAAACAAACTAATGAATATTAATAATTGCTTGCTAAAGCCTTATTTGGTGTGATATGACAGTCTTTTAGGAGAAAACAACATTAGTTATATCTGGTTTTAACTAGTTTATGTGTATAGCTATTTTATGCTTTGCCCTTTATTCTATTTTATGTGATGTACTGTCTTAAGTCATCACTGCAATATATGAAGGGATATTAAGCTCTTCTGCCTAGCCTCAGTATTGCCAGCATAATGCATCACTACACTAGGGAGTCTAACTAGTAATTCCCTCTGAATATGACAGATCATTCCAGTGGTGCAGTTCCCAGAAGCACTGCTGAGAGACCCCATGTGAAATCTGTGTGAAGGAAGGAGTCTACAGAGCCATCTGAGAGGACAAACTGCTAAAACTAGATCCTCCAGCCCTATTGCTGCTGCGCTGCGATGGGATGGAGTGCAACTGGGAGCTCTCCAGCACGGGACGAGGAGAGTGTGTGCCCTTACGGTGAAACCAGTCCAAGTCTGGGGCGCTAGAATAGGCAAGGAAAGTCTTTGAAGACTTGGAGCAGACATGAAGACCTGGAACAGACATGGAAAGTCCTTCAAGACTTGGAGCAGACAGGAAAGTCCTTGAAGACTTGGACAAAGACGAGGAAAGTCCTTGAAGACTTGGAGCAGGCATGAAGACTTGGAACAAACGTGGAAAGTCCTTCAAGACTTGGAGCAGACAGGAAAGTCCTTGAAGACTCGGAGCAGATGTGAAGAAAGTCCTTGAAGTGTAGACAAAACACAGAGGGGTCGAGCAAGACCCTCAGGCACCCTACACAGCCCGAAGGCTGGTCGTGGACCACGTGAGGAGCGGGACAGGCTCGGGAGGTCTCATAGCACAGGAGTGAAGCAACCCCCTCGGATCCTCCAAAGTCAGGATTGGATTCAGGAGCAGATAAACGTGGAACTTGGAATTCGGATTAAAAACAAGGAATCTCTGGAGGCACAGCTTGATCAGGACCTGGAGCATCAGGACCAGGATAAGAAATCAGACATCAGGACTGGACCTGAACATCAGGAAGATCCATGGATGAAGATCAGAGATGCCAGGCAGGAGCTGGAGACGAGGAGTCCTCGGGAGGATCAAGCCCCTTGCCGAAGCGAAGACTGAATGAGCGAGGAGCCCTTTTGTAGGGCTTGAAGAACAACACCCGGGGAGGAGTCTCCAGAGGGCCACACCTGGCTGGCCCTATAAGTAGGTAAAAGAGCCATGGGTCTGCCCCTTAGGAGGAGCAGGAAGAGGAAGTATGCAGGACCCTGGACAGTGGCCCTGCAGATGCTGAAGCAGGAATGAGCTGAAGCTGGGCTGTGTAGGCCCCGACTTGGGAGGTGGAGCAAGGCGGCATCCCTGCCACTGCGGAGCAGGCCTCCAGGCCTGTTGAGGGGCGGCATGGGTGGCAGCCCGAGCCACGAAGAGGACGCCGAAGTCCGCAGCTCCTGCCACGGTGAAGAGGGCAAAATAGGCGGTCCGGGGGCGGCTCCAGGCCATGCAACAGCAGCTTTGATGGCGTCGGACTGGCCGGCAGGAAAGGCCCAGGCTGCTGCGGCCTCTGGACCGCGAAGGTAAGCACTACCCGTGGCACCAGCCGCCGGAAGAGCACAACAATTGCGTCTGGTTAGGCAGTGCACAGGCTGGAGGGCTCTTGCCTGCAGGCAGCTGAGCTTGGAAAAAGTGCCATTTCAGAGCATTCAAGGAGAGCTGCAAACACTGTGGTGAGTTACATGACTTTACTTCTGTGATTCCTCACTCCAAGGAACAGCCAGCCCTCACTGCAACACACAGGAAGATGACAGACATTTTGGGACAGAGATCTTTTCACGTTATACCTCCATGCATTCAATGGAACTGATATTGAATGAAGTAAAACTGCACATTAAGCATTTTTAAGCCAGTTACTACCTGGGCCCCAATAATCCAGCGAGCTATACCTGGTACTACACTAAAGGAGATTGTTTCTGATTTCTGCAGAATTAAACTTGGGGGGGGGGGGGGGGGTTTGAGCCAGGCACACAAAGCCAGCCTCCTAGGTCACTGCCATTAAGAGTGTGGGGGAGGGGGAGTTGCACACTGATATTGTTTCTGTTATGGGCCGCCTTGTAATTTTACAAGAAAAAGGACATTCTGAGATAAAAATCTTACTTACAACAGCACATATATTAAATTTGCAGGCTCTATGCTGCCAATCAGAAAACCCTGCAAAAAAGACTTGGAACACAAAATGATTTTGACCTATTGTAACACACATGTTGTGTGTGGGCTTGGTCCTCAAAAAGTCGTAAGTAAACTGAATTACAATTACAATATAGTAAACCTCCAATGCCAAAACAGCGCTAACTGCCAGCACTCAATCAGCAACAACCCTACCTACAAAAACATAACACAGTAAATATTACACCAGGCCCTAAAACACCAATATGGAAAACAGAAATGCCAGATCCCTTCACAGAAACTACACATACCTAAAGAAAACAATGCAGAAACCTCACCTTGGTCACACATGTAGAACGCAGACAGACCTTCACTAAATACAGAATAAAGAGACCATAAAATATAAATAGAAAGGTGCAGCGAAAAACTGAACTGGAAACTGCAACAAGATAGACTGTATGCAGTGAAACAATGGAAAATCAAATTCACCACCATTCCTCAGAAAACATAAAACAATAAAATCAAGAAATAAAAAACATCAATCATATATTAAAGCCATGCTAATAAAAATATTTCAAACAGATGACAAATGGAATAACATTCATTAATTAAAAACTTATATATATGTTTTTTAAAATTTCCCAAACAGCAGATACATCACATAACATCCAACAATTAAAGCTAATAAGGATAAAACAATCCGCTGCTTTCTATGCCTCAGAACTTCTGATTTCATCACCCAGAGATGTTGTGGATTAGTGGGTTGGGGGCATGCACAAACTATCTCCACTATTTCTCACCTACTACTACACACACAAGCACAAACACACACATGCTCTCTTTCTCTCCCATATGCTCTCTCAAACACATATACACATGCTTTCTATTACATATGCTCTCTCTCTCTCTCTCTCTCTCCCATGTTCACCCACACACATGCTCTCTCTCACACATATGCTTTCTCTCCCTCACATGCTCACACACACACATATACGCTTTCTCTCTCTCCCCACATGTTCTCACACATATACTCTCTTTCTCCCCCCACACACGCTTACTGTCCCACATGCTCACACATCCACATGCTCTCTCTCATGCTCTCACACATATACATTCTCACACATGATCACTCACCCTAACCACAGGGCTCCCCTGCCAGCCACTAACAATGCAGGCCCATAACTACAGTGCTGTCCTTCCAGGCACTGATACTGTAGTACAGGGCTGTAACCGCAGTGCTCCCTTTTTTGGTGTATATGAGCCATCCCTGAAATTTTCTTCTAGAGGCAATGGCCTGTGTATCGTAGGCGTAACAGCCGATACTCAGCTCACTGCCTTATGCACGCTCATTCCTCATGGCCTCTCATTATGTGGTAGATGTTGTGAAGTTTCATGTCTAATATCACTACGTGACTTCTCAGTGGCAGTCCTTTTTGTGCAGCTTTATCTGACTGAATCAGAAAATACATCAGGCCTCTGGGGGCTCACCAATACTGTCTGTGTTCTACAGGGTCATTCTGAGGATGCAGAAAGCAGGCGCCAGTCTGTCCAGAATACCATCAGTTCACATTTTACTCATCCTTTACAATCATAATCCTTAGAGGCCATCACAGCCAGTCCCATTTAGCTTCTGGGTCTACATTTCATCTCTAGGTACCCTGCTGGCCTCTTTTACTTTATCTGCTCCTCAAATTCCTGTCTCCCTTTTACAGAGCTGCAGGGGTTGGAGGGGGCACAAACACAGCAGAATCTTCCTTCTGAGCATCTCCTTTTTTCTGTACCAGTTCAGTACTTTGCAAGATCATCTGTAGAAAAGTGGCAGAACCATGGAAAGGGTTAGCAGTAGGCAGGACCAAAGTGCTTGTGCCTTTTCAAAGCAATGGATATGTTTATGCTTCATGTCCTATCTCACATTGCTGGTCACAGAATCAACAGGACACTCTGCTGTTCTCTGCCCCAACATCCTGGAAGAATCTCTTTCCTTTCTCCATACTGCCCCATGAGTTCTACTTCCTCTGGAAAATCCTCTCCCACCACCTCCCGTTTCTTTGCTGTTAGATGGCTCACCTCCCCCACCATTTGTCCATTCATAGCTGCTATGAAAACTACTCAGCACAGACTCTGCAATGGTTTTGAAAAAAAAAGGAGGAAGCCCAGAATCAAGAGCCATGCTGATGAGAAAAAATACCGTAGTTTGTGTCATAAGAACCGGTAATGTTCGCATTATTCAATGATGAGAGCAATGCATTGCAGACAGAAAAGAAGAAGACGCTGAAGAAGGTTGGGCTTGATAGATATTTGGACTTCTTTCAACCTAAACCAATTATAGAATGATGTGGCATGGTTTGAAGAAATAGCTCCCAACTGTACAATGAACCAATGTGTCTATCTGCTATACTAGCCATACTTCTGTAATATGTAGAGGCAACCAAAGGTCCAAGAGTCAATGCTGTATTTTATTAATGTTATAAGCCTACCCTCAGAGAAGAGGTGACCCAGATAATAATGTTGCGCTGGGACGAGTGGAGTGTGCCCTTGGACCTCGGCGAACCGGGAGAGGAGGTCCGAGGAAGCGCAGAGGGAGGTGAGACGGAGGGCGTCAGAACAGACGGATGGAGGTAACCGGCCAAAACTCATAGCAGCAACGTCCTCGACTGAGTCTCGGGAACCCGGTGTGATCCACGCACCTGACAGGTCATTTGAAGGAAGGCGAAACTTCCGACCTGGCATGGAACATGCAACAGAAGTTCATCCTGAAGTTGGACTGAGGACAGGCCACAAGGAGGTAAATCCAGAACCAGGAACGTAATCGTGATCTGACGAAAGATGTGGAGAATCCCCGGCCACAACAGATGGAACTGTCCCACCGAGCGCCCTACACACCCCAGCCGGGATGGTCGCAGACCACTCGGACCACTGCGCACCCTACACAACCCAGCCGGGCTGGTCGCGGACCACGCAGGGACGGAACAAGCAGAGCCTCAGAGACATCTGGAAACATGGCGGATGACAGGGACATCTGGACACATCAGGATCACCAAGGATAACAGCAGAAACCAGGAACATGGATGCAGGAACATCTGGACACATCAGGAGCAGAGCAGACGTCAGCAGAGACCAGGAACATAGACGATGAGGGATCCCACAAAGACAGGACGATGCCAGGAAGGAGCAGGAAATGAGGAGTCCTAAAAAGGACTAGCCCCTTGCCAAGGCAAGGAAGAAATGAAGTCAGGCCCTTTTTATAGGGCTGAAGAGGCAGCTCCCATGATGAGGTCATCAGGAGGGGCCATGAGGACTGGCCCTTTAAATTCAGCAGAGAGGCGTGGCCCCGTGCCTAAGGAGGAGGAGTGCAGGACCCTGGAGAGTGGCGTCCCTGCCGCTGAAGCGTGCAGGAGCAGGAGCTGGGCCGCGGATCAGGTCCTGACATTGGAGGCGGCATCCTGCAGCGGAAGAAGGACTGAGGGCGGCTCCAGCCGTAGGAAACACCAGCGTAAGCAGCCTCCAGGTCGCGGAGGGGTGCAGTCAGAGGCCGTTCCGGGCCACAGTGGCGGCGGGCCCGCTGAGGAGATGGCGTCAGGAGGCAGGCAGGCTGGCGGCGAAGATGGCAGCCTCCAGGCTGCGAGGTAAGCGCCTGCTTGTGGCTAGCCCACGACCAGGAGCGCAACAAATAATAATAATAATAATAATAATAATAATAATAAATATTTAGAGGAGTAATGACAGATGCAGAAGATTCACAAGGTTATAGAGTGGCAGAAAGACTGGTATAAATATCATCTGGTATTCACATACATTAATCCTCTGAATTCTGTCTTTGGTTTGCTGGCAGAAGTACAAAGTGCAAGAAATCCTATAGTTTTCGCAAAAGAAAAAGCCACAAGGTAGCTCCGTCTAGCAATGGAGATTCAGAACTAGGTACGGGAAAATACCATAAGGCGTAATCTGAACTGAATACAAGACTAGACATTGAGGGTAGGCTGCCATCCCCAGGGAGGAATTGTCCTGCATATTAATTCTGCTTCTTCATTTTCTTAGGAGCTGAATCCTTTATTCCAGGTGATAATTCACTTATTGTGGGGAAATATTGATTTATTAATCCTGAAGATGAATCCTGGACTTTCAAATACAGTATTCATTCTTGCAGTAGCCAAATTTTTCAGTTTAAGAAGTAAATATCTCATGTTAAATTTGAGGTCCCACCCTGTACCCAACTGGTCATTAAGGAGTAAGATATGCCCTGCCTAGAGGTTATTAATTTCAGTCCTGTTCTATTCAAGCCGAAAAATACTGGGAAATAGGTCATTTTAGCTTCACTAGAAAGTCAACTCATGGTGCTTTCACTAAAGGTCTAACATTCCATAAGAACATAACATCTACCATACTGGATCAGACCAAGGGTCCATCAAGCCCAGTATCTTGTTTCAAACAGTGGCCAATCCAGGTTATAAGTACCTTGCAAGTACCCAAACATTAAATAAATCTCAATATACTATTGCTTATTAATTAATAGCGGTTTATGGATTTTTCCTCTAGGAACTTATCCAAACTTTTTTTAAACCCAGTTACATTAACTGCTGTAACCACATGCTCTGGCAATGAATTCCAGAGCTTAAGTATACACTGAGTGTAAAAGTATTTTCTTCAATTTGTTTTAAATGAGCTACTTGCTAACTTCATGGAGTGCCCCCTAGTCCTTCTATTATCTGAGAGAATAAATAAACGATTTACAATAACTTGTTCAAGTCCTTTCATGATTTTGTAGACCTCTGTCATATTCCCCCCTCAGTCGTCTCTTCTCCAAACTGAACAGCCCTAACTTCCTTAGCCTTTTCTCATAATGCAGCCGTTCCATGCCACTTATCATTTTGGTTGCCTTTCTCTGCACTTTCTCCACTGCAACTATATCTTTTTTGAGATGGGGCGACCAGACTTGCATACAGTATTCAAGATGTGCTCTTACCATGGAGTGATACAGAGGCATTATGACATCCATCGTTTTATTTGCCATTTCCTTCTTAATAATTCCTAACATTCTGTTTGCTGTTTTGACCACAACAGCTCACTGAGCCAACAATTTCAATGTATTATCTACTGTGACACCTAGATCTCTTTCCTGGGTGGTAACCATGAGATCAATGCCTTAAATTCTGCTCAGGGTGCATACTTATTCCTAAATCTTGCTTCCTTCCCATATTTACTTTACATCCTTGATGCCTTACAGTTGTTCCTTCTCTTCCAATAAATTCTCTCTAAATATCCCTATCCAATATTACACTGCACACAGAGAATGTGCTGCAAGAACTTCAAAACAATCTAGAATGGTGGCCACATGTGTTCAGTAACAAGTTATCAATCTGCAAATTAATCTTCTGGGAGGTCATGAGGCGAAGAGATAGCTTCATGTCCTCTGTCCCCAGGGATGGACTGCGCTGGTCCTAGTGTTACTGACGTTATGAAAATAGGAGCTACAAGTCCCTAGATGCAATGAGGTTAAAAACAGGACTTGATTATCCTGTCTCTGAGGACATGGACCTATCTGGACACCAGTGGGAATTCTCCCACAAAATATTTGTCCTAACTTACAAATAATGCATGTCACTACTGCCTTTTTAATGCACCAAAAACTGCCCTACCTTAGAAAGTCTCATAGGAAGTTATAATGTTTGGGGAAATACAATATAATGCATGTTCTGGCTTCTTTAGGGGTCGATGTAATAAGCTGCATGGGTCATGTTAATCTTATGTGCGTATGTAATAATGTGTTTGGCACAGAAAAAACGCATGCACATACCTATGCAATAACCTGTGGCAGGTTTTGAACAAGTGCATGCAAATGGCATGTAAAACAGGTAATTATCTATTCATGCCCTATGCAAGGAGCTGTGCTAGCAGGGAGATTGGTTAGTGCAGGTTTTTTAAAGTGGGCTTTTTAGCACCTGGGTCACAGCAGAAGTTAAATGAATACGCCCGTCTGGAGGCCATTTTATTCCATTGCTAGCATTATCTTGTTGAGCTACTTTAAACTCCCTTCATTTCCTGAATAGTTTTCTGAAGCCAGGTTGTGTGTCCATGTAGCCTTTTCCTCACTGGGCACCTGGGGCTTACTGATCAGGATCGCTCCTACCGCTTTGGTGACTTTTGGTCCCGGTTCAGGACCTGACAACACTGTGGCTCTGGGTGGTGTTGGCGCTTGTCTGTAGTCCCCGGAGATCGCCAGTCCATCTGACCCGGCGCTCCAGGTAAGGTTGGTCCATGCTGAGTGGTCCCAGGCGCCTGGTGAGAAAAGGGCTGCACTGACATATAGCCATAGTAATGCCAGCGATGGAGTAAAACGGATTGTAGTAGCTGAAGCAATTTATTTTTTAATAACATGGGGCCGATGTAATCAGCAGTAACTTAGAAACACTCCTCGCAAGTCTGCAACATTTTCTCAATTGCGCCTATTTTAGTGACGGTTTTTCCTGCAGCTTTCTGCATCGGGGCTTTTATGCGGATATTGGCACGGGTATTGGGTCTTCTGTGCATATTTACTTTGCATGCCAACCCCTTATTACATTCCATGGAGGCACCTGCTTTTGCCACGCATGCTAAAAAAAACTACGCACAGAAAATCTGTGCCGATTTCAGCGTCGGTCTTATTATATTGGCCCCTTAGTATGTGAAGGTGCAAGTGTTACTACCTTGCAGGTTATAACTTTGAGTCCAATTTTCAATAATCTGCATAAGTCATCAAATGCACGTATAAGTGGGCCTATGGAGATTTATGCACTTACTATTTCACAAACTGCGCAGGAGCTGCATAGTTTATAATACACTGTGTATTTTGGCCCCAAAAGTACGAGTTTGTCTTAGTATGTATATTTGTATTGCAGAAAAATGCATACTTTCTCTGTCTATTTTATAATACTGTGTGTCTTTTAACCATTACGTGTTGGATGAACAAATTGACTTTAAACATTAGAAAAATTGAGTTAATTTTTCTTGGTAGGTTTCCATTGGTTGAGTTTTCCACTAGTCTATACCAATTTCTCTCACAGTTCAAACAAAGAACTTTGGGAGCTACTTTATAACCTGCCCTTCCTGTGTGCCCGCAGATTAAGCCCACTGTAGAGTGTGTTCTGTAAGCTGTGGTTCTCAGCAGGTGCGTCGGGACATGCCTGGTGCATTGCGAGGTCGTGGGAGAGGAGTCACAGGACCAGCAGGAGGCTGCTCTCTCTCTCCTCACCAGCCGGGGTGGAAGTTGGTTGACCTCTCCTTTATCAAGCCTAACAGGAGACTACTTTCACTTCCTTCTCTTTCTGTCCCAGTGGGAGGCTGTTTCTCTTTCACCCATATCAGAGCAAGATATCACCTACTCCTGCTCCTCTGGGCCCAACAGGGCACCCACTTTATCTTTCCCTGCTGGGTCTGGATGTGATGCTGCTGCTGCTGCTGCTCTCTTTACCCTGGGGCCAATGTAATAAAACCCGCACTAAAACTGGAATGAAATTTTACCACGAGTTTTACTTAATGCGTGTATTAAAAACAGGGGTCCCCATGGGATGCAGTAAGCTGATGAGATGCAAATCAAGCAGGAGTAAAAAAAGCACAGTAAGCTGATGGGATGCAAATCAAATAGGAGTAAAAAAAAAAAGTGCACTGAATGAAAAAAACATGCTACAATGTGAGTTAACCTGAAAAATCCACACCTAGGCAGAACAATTCTTTAAAAAGTGCTTTAAAACAGGAGTAAAGAGGTAAGTGCTGAAGATGGAAAGAGTCTGACCAAAATGACCTTGCATGCAAGACTGGCACTGGGCATCCCTACCTGGGCACAAATTCGCATGCAAGGACATTTGGGCAAGGCTTGCCAAGTGAAACCAAAGAGTAAGCTTTCTAGTGAGGGCACCTACAGCCGAACAGTACACACTTTGGTGGTGTGCATGCCTAATAGCTGTAGTTATTTCACTTGGCGTGCCTTGCTCAAATGGCCTTGCATGTGAGATTATGCCCAAGTTGGGATGCCCTGTGCCAATCTTGCATCAAGGCCATTGTAGTCACAGTCCTTCCAGCTTCAAGCATTTACTTCCTTACTCCTGTGTTTTCTTAACGTTACTCCACCTCAATCCAAGAGTTAACCCACATTTCTGGTGGCCAAAATATTCTATTGCTCTGCCCCTGTGGTAATGTCTAACTGTTTCTACCACACTGAGCACAGCAACAGCATGACTTTGGCCACCAGAAATGCGAAGTTTCTCAACTTTAGACCAAAGAAGAAGCTACATTTCTAGTATACGTTTTCTTAAGCTTGTACCTACGTCTGAACAAAACATAAGCTCTCTGGGGCAGGCAATGCAGCGGAATATTATGCACTTTAGTGTTGTGCATCCTGATTTTGGCATATTGGGCAGCTGTAGGTGCTCTCTCCAGAGAACTTATATATTATTGTTCAGCTGTAGATTCTAGCTCAAGAGATGTTACATTGGAAATTTAAATCCTTCCTGGGTCTGAGGTTGAGTACCACATGAGAGTTTAATCCAATGTAAGCTCTCTGAGGCAGGCACAGGTCACATGTTGTCTTTGCTTACCTGATGGGCCAGATATTCAAACCTATGCACGGGCGTAGATTTGTGTGCGCGTTTGAATAAAATCCGGGGTCGGCACGCGCAAGGGGGTGCACACTTGTGCACCTTGGGCGCGCCGAGCCCTAGGGGAGCCCCGATGGCTTTCCCCGTTCCCTCTGAGGCCGCACACGAAATCGGAGCGGCCTCAGAGGGAACTTTCCTTCAGCTCCCCCCACCTTCCCCTCCCTTCCCCTATCTAACCCAGCCCCCAGCCTTACCTAAATCCCCCCTCCTACCTTTGTTTTCAAATTTTTTCTTCAGGGCTGGCACGGCCGCTGTGCTGGAGGCCTCAGTCCCGCCCCCGGACCAACGCCCCGCCCACGACCCCTTCCACCCCCGGACCAGTACCCCGCCCACAATCCCGCCCCCTTCCCACCCCTTTTTCAAAGCCCCAGGACAAACGCGCGTCCCGGGGCTTGCGTGCGCTGCCGAGCCTATGCAAAATAGGCTCGGCGCGCGCAGGGGCAGGTTTTCGGGGTTACGCGCATAACCCTTTGAAAATCTACCCTATATGCACAGTGTTAAAGTGTGTACTGTTCAGCTGTTGGTATCTACCCAGACAGCCTATGCTTGTTCATCTTGCAGTAAGAGCCTTCCCAAAGAGCTTATTCTTTTATTTTACTTGCCATTCCTTGTCAAAATGGTCTTGAATGAGAGAATGTGCCCACAATTTGGGGATGCTGGGCAGGGAGAGATGGAAGAGAGAGGGGGAGCCAGGTCTGCTGAGCAGGAAAGAGAAGGTCAGGGGTAGCTTGGGCAGGGAATGTCGAGCATGGAAGCACAGGGAAGAGGAGGGGAATGGGGAGTTGAGAATGCTGAGCAGGGATGTGAATGCAAGGGGATAATTGAAAGGATTAATTAGGAGAACAGATGGGGGCATTGCTTCGTGTATTTCTGTTTCTAGTTCTCCGGTTTTGTACTGCATGCAGAGTGGCTTCTTGGGGTTTCTAATCCAGTTTCTGTCTTCACATTTGTAATTTGTGGCTGGTCAGTGTTCTGTGTGAGTGACCGAGGTGAGGTATTTTACTAGCATGTGGGGATTTGTATCGGTATTATTTGTTTTTGTTTTCTCTGCTGCCTTTTTATAGGTAGAGCTATTTGCTGTTTGAATCATCAAAGTTAGTGCTGCTATGGTATGGCAGGTTTGCTACACATGTGCTGGATGTGGGGTTTTTTTTCGGGTTTTCTATTTTACACTGTGTCTGGTAGTAGAGGGAGCTTGCGTTGCTGTTACTGAAATGATACGAGAATAAAATACCTTTTTTTGTATGGGGAAATATCCCAGGTCTGCTCTGCACCCATTGTTGGGGGTTGGAGGGTTCCTGTGGATACAGCGTATATGTTTGACTTTCAGCCCCATTGTGTCATGTGTTCAGTGTGCCACGCATGTGAGCATCATCTGTCAGGCGTGTCTCGACAGAAGAAAGGTTGAGAACCACCGCTGTAACATAAATATGCATATTGCATACACTTAAACTGTTTTTCGATGGGGACGATTATCGAATGGTCTTCAGGCTTTGAATTTATTTGCTCTTGCTTATTGTAGTTCTTTGTATTTAGGGCTTCTCTTGATTGTGTTGAAGGCCTTAAAAGCAGTACAAACTAATGCTGCCTGAATGGAGCACGGGCGAGAGATCACATCACCTGTTCTCCACTCATTACACAAGCAAAGTACATTTAAGATTTTACTGTTGATCCATAAGGCCTTGAACAGGGGTGCCCCATGTGTCTTAGAGAAGCTTTGAAGATTTACAGCAATTCCTGGTCTTCTGAGGTCTGCAGAGCAAAATCAATTGGATATTCCTTCTGTCCGTGAGGTTTATTTTATGGAAACTCATACACAAACCTTTACGGTTGTTGGACCTCAATTATGGAACTCATTCCCTAACTCTTTAAAAATGGAAGTTTGTACTTGGAGCATAGAAAGAAACTGAAAGCACTGAAATAGAAGGACTAGAGGGCATTCCATGAAGTTAGCAAGTAGCACATTTAAGACTAATCGGAGAAAATTCTTTTTCACTCAACGCACAATAAAGCTCTCGAATTTGTTGCCAGAGGATGTGGTTAGTGCAGTTAGTGTAGCTGGGTTCAAAAAAGGTTTGGATAAGTTCTTGGAGGAGAAGTCCATTAACAGCTATTAATCAAGTTTACTTAGGGAATAGCCACTGCTATTAATTGCATCAGTAGCATGGGATCTTCTTAGTGTTTGGGTAATTGCCAGGTTCTTGTGGCCTGGTTTGGCCTCTGTTGGAAACAGGATGCAGGGCTTGATGGACCCTTGGTCTGATTCAGCATGGCAAGTTCTTATGTTCTTATCTTTTTAACCAAGCTTTTGGAGAGTGGCCCTAGATTCTTCACCATCAGGACTAGTGACAGCATTGGGATTTTCCATTATCTTTCAGTCTCTCTCTACTGAGCTGACTATGATTGGTTATCCCAGGGCATAAGGCAGAGCAAAAGGTAGAGAGAATGTGGTAATTTTGAGTTAGGTTTTGAAAAGTAAGGAGCTATTTTCAGTTTCTCCCTGCTGAGTTGAGCTCACTTAAACCAGCTTGGTGTTTTTCTTGCATTTAGAGGAGATTCCTCATCAGTAGACACCCTGTCTGAGAGGGTCTGCCTCCCTTTTGGAGAGAGAGAGGTTTTGTAGCTTTTGGTCAGGTTTTTGATAAATTGTCTTGTTCTGAGGAATACCCTATGCTTTGGAGAGGGGCAACCCTCCCAATGCTGAGAGCAGGGGCTGGAGACCTGTGAGTTAATCCTTCTACTCCCTGGGGGATGCAAGACTAGTGACAACTAGTGACAACTAGTGAGATATTTTGGATAGAAACATTTGGATATTTCCCCTTTTTGTTAGAGTGGAGGTTTTTTATCCTACCCCTCTGCCAAACCTGGAGGAAGGAAGCAGAGAGCTGTGAGCAGTACTCAAGTTCCTCAACCAGAAAGAGCACACAGAGGGGAAGGAAAGAACGGGATTTATAATATCTTGGTCCAAAGACACCCAACCGGATCTCCACCACAAAAGGAACAGGACACAGGCTGTGGGCATCAGACTGAACTTTGGACTCAGGTAGGATCTTTTCATGGTGTGGGCTCCCCACTAGGATTCCCCAACCTACTGGGCTATTTGCACACAGATGAGGACACATTGGCAAGGTCCCTCCCAGGAGCTAGAGAGAAGGACACAAGCGCCCCAGGAGAGAGACCAAGTAAATAGTTCGGATGTACAGTTCCATTTGTGGTAAGTTTGTGGGACAGTGATTGATCTTTTGGAAATAATCAGTAAACTTTATTTGAACACTCAGTCTGAGTCCAGCCTGTTTGTCCCTGAGGAGAATACATCACCAAAGAGATACACAAACATCAGGAGAGGCTCCATCACCTGGGTCACAAAGGACTTCCTTTCCCCCCACAGAAAGAGCCCGGTCCCTGGGAAGTGCACAGAGAAGGGGAAGGATGGCGAGAGCAGCCCTGAAGAAAAAAGTATTTTATGGCCCTAGGGGAAACAACAAACCACCCCATAAAGGGTTACAGGAGAAATAGGGTCATCTGAAATAATGAAATGAATAGATAACAAGGTTATTCCGGAGTTTTGGAATATAATGCAGAGAAGTATACTTTATGTACTTTTGTTGTGGAAAGCTTTGTGCATTTGAGACTGTCTGATTTAATTATGAATGTCTTACTGTGTCCTGCCTAGAACTTTGGATAGTTGTGAGTTATGGTGCAGGGAAGATAGGATGCAGACCTTCAGATACCTGAAAGGTTTGGATGATGCACAATAGACAAACCTTTTCTGCTGGAAAGAAAGCAGTAGAACTGGGGGTCACGAAATGAAACTCCAGGGAGGACAACTCAGAACCAATACCAGGAAATATTTCTTTACAGAGAGAGTGGTGTGTCCTTTCGTCAGAGGTGGTGAAGGCAAAAACAGTGAAAGATTTCAAAGGGGCATGGGATAAACACTGTGGATCCCTAAAGGCTAGAGGATGGGAATGAAGAAAAGAGCGCACTCTTGCTGGTGTGGCTGTTACTACCCTTAACCAATAAGCCTTCATACTGTTGATACAACTCCAGCATTGCTCTCTGCTTCAACAGCAGGGGGGAACGAGGAAAAGGAGGATTGGATTCAGACAGCAATGAACAAGAACCCGAACTTAAAGTCTGGGGAAACAAATAAGCATGGGGGGTAAATTGTTGATGCGGCTGTTACTACCCTTAACCAATAAGCCTCATACTTTTGATGCAACTCCAACATGGCTCTCTGCTTCCATGGCAAGAGATAATGGGGAATTGGACTCAGAAAGCAACCAACAAGGGCCCTGACTTTTATGGTCTGGGAAACTGATAAGTATGGGGGTGACCTGCATGGTGCGGCAGATACTACCATAAGTATGCTGGGCAGACTGGATGGACAGTTTGGTCCTTTCCTGCCATCATTTCTATGTTTCTATGAATGTAGTGATAAATAAATCAATGTATTTTACTGCATAATAATTACATGTGTGCACAATAACACAGAGTTACACACAAAAGTATGCATTTTATAAAGAACATGTGTACTCTGCAATGTTATCAAAATAGGATATATGCGTGTACACAGTAATTACATACACATGTATGCTGATTTTACGCGTAGAAACCTTCTGAAAATGAACCACTTTGTGTTTTTCAAGTCTAATAGCCAAAACATGGCTGCCATCTGGAGACGTATGTAGATAACACTGGTACATGGGCAGCTACATTGACCATATCGGAGCTGGTTGACTGTGGCCATGGTCCGCAGGTACCCAGCACAGTTCAAGTGACATGAGCAAACCTGGAGCTATCAAGATGTAGCGCTTTGCCTCCCTGCGGCAACTAATAAAATGGCTGAGAAAAAACAGGAATTGCAATTGGTCAGACACATCATGTGACCATGCATGAAAACCCTTTAATGCAGTCAGGACATCATGAGGCACTGATCAAAGAAAAGGCAACTTTTTTTTTTTCACCTCTTGCTCTTTTGGACTTCTAGCTCAGTCTGAGCCAGGGCTGGGATCTGACACCATAAGTCTTCATTCACAATGACCTGGCAATGTTTCCTCCATTTTATAATGAAACTAGACAGCTAGATTTAGCCACTTGGAAGAGGAGCTGAGGGTGGGATTTTTATCTCCAGGATGTAGATGGCTAACGCTTTATTAACTGGCTAATTCCTGCTGAAAACACGCCCCTAGTGTAACATATCCCTGACAGGATAAACCTATCAGGGATTCTCTATGTATATCCATGACATATGGGTAAATAATATTTGTCATTGGTTAATCACAGCATATCCAGATATTTCTCAGGATTTACTATGGCAAGATCAGTGAAATATTGCAACCCCGTCCCATCTGGGAATATTCTTCTCCTCAGAATCTGTTTCTGCAGTCGAAGCCCCATTAAAAATGAACAAATGTGCCAGCACCAAGCTTCTAGAAGATTGGGAAATGTTTCTCACCCTCCCCATCACCAGTGACAGTAACAAGATCCCATCTTCAAAATCCAGAGATAACAACCACAAGTAATCTGATTCCCTATTCCATTGGGGTGCACAAGAACATTTGACTGATTTAACAGTTACTGGCAAATGACTTTTGCATAATGCAATCAAATTAAAAACTGCTTTTGTCTGTCAGGACCAAATCACCTACGTATTTAAGATTAATGTGTTTTGGCAAGATTAATTATCTTAATACGCTGTTGTCTGTTTAGATGACATAATTGTAACTTCAACTTCTGTGCCAGATATGTGAGATTTCTAAGTATTTCAGAGAAATAGAATAAATCTTTCCCACAGAGGCAAATCTAGTGCTATGTAAACTGCAGACCCACTGTGTACAGCTTCTAGGAATTTCAGTCTCTGTCTCTCAGCTTATAGCCACAGGAAGATTCTGCTAGTCAAACCAACAGATGAGTCGACCCCAGAGAGTGCAATCCCAAACCAAGACAAATCCTGGCCTCAAAGCTGCCCAAATTGATGCTGAATAAAAGTTAAATGGCATGAATATCAATTTAACAGAGAATACCTTGGATACTAAAAAACAATGTGCTCAGGTGAAAAAATAAACAGTGCAAAAGGGAAATCTGACTGTGTGAGTGTGGCAGCTTTGTGACTGCTCAAAAAAAACAAACCCAAAGCCGTGAGTTCTTGACATCTTGGCCCTTTGTAGGGTGGATTCAAGTAGCACACAATGGTGTTGTAACTGGGGCTTGCTGAATCCCTCTGGTGCCTAGGCATGACAGTTCATGCCCACCTTCTTAGCAACTGGAAGTGCAGTGTATGGTGTCCCCCACACCCTCTTCTGTACATCCTGGAAGAGAGCGTCTGGGTACTGCCCGTTACCAACTCTTTATAGGAACCCACTCACCTTTTTGAGGCTGCTTTTAACTCCTGACCATGTCTCTACAAAACATTCATTTCCAATAGACTCTTGTTGGTCTTGACTAGATTGCAGGGACTGTCTCTTCTGTGTATCTGTACAGCAGTGTGCATGTCTAGTAGGGATGTGAATCGTTTTCCATATCGTCTTAACGATAGAAATCGTGTGGCAGGGCAAGAAAATCGTCTTAGGCACGATTTTTTAGTTAAAAAATCGTTAAAAATCATTTTTTCCGATTAGTGCGCACTAACTCGAGTTAGTGCGCACTAACGGGAGTTAGTGCGCACTAACTGGGAGCTAGTGCGCACTAACTGAAAATGATACAATTTGACACTTTTCAGGTCAGTTAAGGTCAGTTTAGGAATGAATATGTATTCCTATTGGCTGCCCTCTTATTTATTCATGTTACCAAGTTTCCTACTGACAGTATATGGGGGATGGGAAATGGAAACAGTTGGTAGCTTGACAAAACAAGTAATGTGATCAGTCAATGTGACTAGAACTTGTGCCCTAACCCTGATACCAGGGGTATTGTGATCTTCCTGCACACAGTGCCCTATCCCTATTAATACCAGGAGTGTTGTGATCTTCCTGCACACAGTGCCCTATCCCTAATACCAGGGGTGTTGTGATCTTCCTGCACACAGTGCCCTATTCCTGATACTGGGGGTGTTGTGATCTTCCTGCACACAGTGCCCTATTCCTGATACCGGGGGTGTTGTGATCTTCTTGCACACATCCCGATATCAGGGATAGGGCACTGCATGCAGGAAGATCACAACACTCCTGGTATTAATAGGGATAGGGCACTGCATGCAGGAAGATCACAACACCCCTGGTATCAGGGATAGGGCACTGTGTGCAGGAAGATCACAATACCCCGGAGGAGTGAGGGTCAGGCAGCTCCCCCCTGTCTGTGAAGCCAGCCTCTCACTAGTAATGCAGGGAGGGAGCTGTCTCAGACTTCACCATCCTCCCCCCCCCCTTACCCACACACCATTCACTAGCTGGGACATGGGGGAAGTCAGGAGTGAGGGTCAGGCAGCTCCATGCTGTCTGTGAAGCCAGCCTCTCACTAGTAATGCAGGGAGGGAGCTGTCTCAGACTTCACCATCCACCCCCCCCCTCACCCACACACCATTCACTAGCTGGGACATGGGGGAAGTCAGGAGTGAGGGACAGGCAGCTCCCCCCTGTCTGTGAAGCCAGCCTCTCACTAGTAATGCAGGGAGGGAGCTGTCTCAGACTTCACCATCCTCCCCCCCCCTCACCCACACACCATTCACTAGCTGGGACATGGGGGAAGTCAGGAGTGAGGGTCAGGCAGCTCCCCCCTGTCTGCGAAGCCAGCCTCTCACTAGTAATGCAGGGAGGGAGCTGTCTCAGACTTCACCATCCTCCCCCCCCCCCTCACCCACACACCATTCACTAGCTGGGACATGGGGGAAGTCAGGAGTGAGGGTCAGGCAGCTCCCCCCTGTCTGTGAAGCCAGCCTCTCACTAGTAATGCAGGGAGGGAGCTGTCTCAGACTTCACCATCCTCCCCCCCCCCCCTCACCCACACACCATTCACTAGCTGGGACATGGGGGAAGTCAGGAGTGAGGGTCAGGCAGCTCCCCCCTGTCTGTGAAGCCAGCCTCTCACTAGTAATGCAGGGAGGGAGCTGTCTCAGACTTCACCATCCTCCACCCCCCCCTCACCCACACACCATTCACTAGCTGGGACATGGGGGAAGTCAGGAGTGAGGGTCAGGCAGCTCCCCCCTGTCTGTGAAGCCAGCCTCTCACTAGTAATGCAGGGAGGGAGCTGTCTCAGACTTCACCCTCCTCCCCCCCCCCCCCCCCCTCACCCACACACCATTCACTAGCTGGGACATGGGGGAAGTCAGGAGTGAGGGTCAGGCAGCTCCCCCCTGTCTGCGAAGCCAGCCTCTCACTAGTAATGCAGGGAGGGAGCTGTCTCAGACTTCACCATCCTCCCCCCCCCCCTCACCCACACACCATTCACTAGCTGGGACATGGGGGAAGTCAGGAGTGAGGGTCAGGCAACTCCCCCCTGTCTGTGAAGCCAGGCTCTCACTAGTAATGCAGGGAGGGAGCTGTCTCAGACTTCACCATCCTCCCCCCCCCCCCCTCACCCACACACCATTCACTAGCTGGGACATGGGGGAAGTCAGGAGTGAGGGTCAGGCAGCTCCCCCCTGTCTGTGAAGCCAGCCTCTCACTAGTAATGCAGGGAGGGAGCTGTCTCAGACTTCACCATCCTCCACCCCCCCTCACCCACACACCATTCACTAGCTGGGACATGGGGGAAGTCAGGAGTGAGGGTCAGGCAGCTCCCCCCTGTCTGTGAAGCCAGCCTCTCACTAGTAATGCAGGGAGGGAGCTGTCTCAGACTTCACCATCCTCCCCCCCCCCCCTCACCCACACACCATTCACTAGCTGGGACATGGGGGAAGTCAGGAGTGAGGGTCAGGCAGCTCCCCCCTGTCTGCGAAGCCAGCCTCTCACTAGTAATGCAGGGAGGGAGCTGTCTCAGACTTCACCATCCTCCCCCCCCCCCCTCACCCACACACCATTCACTAGCTGGGACATGGGGGAAGTCAGGAGTGAGGGTCAGGCAGCTCCCCCCTGTCTGTGAAGCCAGGCTCTCACTAGTAATGCAGGGAGGGAGCTGTCTCAGACTTCACCATCCTCCCCCCCCCCTCACCCACACACCATTCACTAGCTGGGACATGGGGGAAGTCAGGAGTGAGGGTCAGGCAGCTCCCCCCTGTCTGTGAAGCCAGCCTCTCACTAGTAATGCAGGGAGGGAGCTGTCTCAGACTGGTATCAGGGTTAGGGCACTGTGTGCAGGAAGATCACAACACTCCTGGTATTAATAGGGATAGGGCACTGTAAGAGATGACTGTAGTAGATTGAATAAAGATCTGATGTTTCTGCTCTCCTCACACCAAACAAAAACAACACACAAGCAGAGAAGCCCTTCTTACAAAGCTGAGCTAGTGAGTTAAGTAGGAGGAAAAGTAAACATACTGGTGCCAGTGTGGCTACTTAAAAAATACACTTACCAACAATCAATTACATATATTTGAACTGTGTACAGTTCCAGCCAGGACCACCTTTCTAAAATGCACAGTGATTGGCAAATTCAACATGCACTAGCATTTCAGGTGCCTGCTAACAAAAATAATAAACAAACAAGTTCTAGTCACGTGAGTGCTGATCATTACATTACTTTTTTTGTCAAGCTTCCAACTGTTTCCATTTCACATCCCCCCAACCATATTGGTAACATCAATAGATAAGAGCACAGCCAGCCAATAGGAATACATACATACATATTCATTCCTAAGTGACCTTTACTGACCTGGGAAGTGTGAACACTTTGTTTCATTTTCTGTTGGTGTTCGTTAGTTTCCAGTTCCATTTCCCATCCCCCCAACCATCACCTCAGTGGTAACCTTGGTAATATCAATAGATAAGAGGGCAGCCAGCCAATAGGAACACATATTCATTCCTAACTGACCTTCAGTGACCTGGAAAGTGTTTATTTGTATCATTTTCAGTTAGTGCGCACTAAATCGAGTTAGTGCGCACTAACGGGGAGTTAGTGCGCACTAACTCGAGTTAGTGCGCACTAACACGATTTAACGATTTTTAACGATAAATCGTTAGAATTTCTATTGTATCGTGATCTATAACGATTTAAGACGATATAAACATTATCGGACGATAATTTTAATCGTTGAAAAACGATTCACATCCCTAATGTCTAGTAGCTCTTTAGAAATGATAAATAGTAGTAGTGATAGGTATTTGAGGAAGCAGAAAAAAGGATCCCTGAGCTCTCCCTCAACCTACAACTCAAAGGGGATGACTTTAGCCATTCTGGGGTAGTGCATATCTTACTTCAATTGGAAGGTCCAGTCCCTAGGACTGTGGCAGCTCACTGGTGAGCCTCTGAGCCACCCTCCGCATGGTGAGGGACCAGCTATAAAAGGCAGACCAGAAAAAATAATATTAGTTGAGCCTGGGGCAAAGCAGACCAGAGAACAACAGTGAAAGATAAAAGTCCTCAAGGGGGATTTCAGATGCTATTACTGATGGTCAATGCAGGTCAGATATCAGAAACAAAAAGAAAACATCCTGAGCTTTGTATTCTGTAATCGCTATACAGTAATGGTGAATTTTCAAAGGAGTTACTCATGTAAATGTAACACCCTGTCATAGCACTTTTCAAAAGCCATTTACCTATGTTAAGTGCACTTAATGCGGGTAAAACCTATTGACAATGACATATATTATAGGAATTTTCAAAAGCCCACTTACATGAGTAAAGTGCATTTACACCATGTAAAACCCAGTTTTAAGCATGTAAATGCTTTTGAAAATCAGGCCCAAGTTGAATTTACAAATTAAAGAATTTTGGCCTGTAACTTGAGCAGATATGACCTAGTCCATGCATCTAAACTCTCATGGATTTAGCCATACGAGTATAAATTTTACAGTCTGCTTTCTTTCACATCAATGAATAGTTCCAGCTGTGATGATTTGGGTTTCTGCTAACCTTGATGTGAAGGTTTTGCAAGTGTGTTTTGGAATGAAATGAATGCACTGCCAGTCCTTGCTGTGTCCAGCTGTACACATCCAGCGTTTGCATGTATCGTGAAATGCGCCCAACTCTGCCATCAGCTGCCCACCATGCAGTCACAGGCTTTGGAACCCCAGCTGCCCCCCTTGGTGCTGGGGATCACCGAAGGCAGGGCAGGAAGGGGAGCGCTCCATACAGGGAGTCACCAGTTTTGTGCTGTGTAGAAGCATTCACTTTCATAAACCCTCCGGGCATCAAAGGGGGTGCATTTCAGTGGCTTGTGCTGTTGCAAGCTGCACACAGACCTTGTTGCTGCTTTTCTAAGAGATGCTGTCTGAGTACTTTACCTTAGAAACGTGGACTTGCACTTTGTACCTGCAGTTTGTGCGGATGGTCGATCAGGGTAAAACGGCTTTGGAAATTTAAAGGAACACATTCAGAAGCATTTAACCAGGTAACTTAGAAGTTACCTGGCTAAATGAATATTTGGGCATTTATCCAGCTAAATTCTAGCTGGATAACTTATTATCCAGCTAAAATTTGGCCAGATATGTTAGGAGTGTTCCAGGGGCATAACTGGGAGGAGCTGATCTAGCCGGATACGTTATCCAGCTAACTCCGATATTCAGCCATATAACTTATCCAGCCAACTTTAGGATAGCTCAATATACAGGCTACATTAGCTGGATAGTTTTATTTGGCTAACTAGCTGGATGAATATGAACCCCCAAATCTTGTGTGTGCTGCTGCCCTGCCTAATCGAAATAGCCATGGAGAATGTCTCTTCTTAACTTCTTAAAAGGATGCACCTTATAGAAGCCTATGTGTGCTTTTAGCTGCATAGAGAAGGCCTAAGTAACTATTGACATGAATGAACAGATCTGCAAATTGTGCTCCCGTGCACTGCGTGCAGTTTTACATGCTAATCTTTATTGCACAGGCCCTACATCTTGGAAGAGATATTTAAACATAGGGAAGGCCACACTGAAACTCTACGGGGAGCTGCAGGCCCATGGGCACACATTAAACTTCATGTGGCCAGCGCAGAAACGCAGAGACTTTTCTACCCATGTTACTCTGCAGAAGAAGCAGGTGCGAAGTACACACATGAAAGTATGTGTTGGGATTACTTTCACTCTCTCAATCTGTCCCTACTTCTTTTATCATAGAAACATAGAAATGACGGCAGAAGAAGACCAAATGGCCCACACTTTTTTTTTTCTCTCTCATACTTATCTATTACTCTTGGCCTTTAGTAACCTTTTGGTTCTATTTCCCTTCCACCCCCGCCATTAATGTAACCTTTGGTTCTATTTCCCTTCTACCCCCACCATTAATGTAGAGAGCAGTGCTGGAACTGCTTCTAAGTGAAGTATCTAGCTTAATTGGTTAGGGGTAGTAACCGCCGCAATAAGCAAGCTACACCTATGCTTATTTGTTTACCCAGCCTGTGCAATTCAGTCCTTGCTGGTTGTTATCTGAATATAAATCCACTTTTCTTTGTTCGCTACTCTGGATATGTATTGAAAGTGAAGTATCAGGCTTAATTGATTTGGGGTATTAACTGTCGTAACAAGCAAGCTACCCCCATGCTTATTTGTTTACCCAGACTGTGTAATTCAGTCCTTGTTGGTTGTTGTCTGAATATAAAATCATCTTTTCTTCATTCCCCCCTGCCGTTGAAGCAGAGAGCTACACTGGATATGGATATGCATTGAAAGTGAAGTATCAGGCTTATTTGGTTTGGGGTAGTAACCGCCGTAACAAGCAAACTACTCCCCGCTTTTTTGTGAATGCAAATCCTTTTTTCCACATTTCCTCTTGCCGTTGAAGCATAGAGCAATGTTGGAGTCGCATTAACTGTGTGTATGTTTATTGAATAAGGGTATTATCTCCAGGTAGTAGCTGTCTTTCCCACAAGCCACTCTCTCTTCATTCACATCCTCTAGACTTTATGGATCATGTGTGTAAAATTACATGCACTATTCACAATACATGCTTATGGCCGTAAAACATCGGTGCCAATCTCAGAGCATACTTTTACCTTCATTGTGTGTGTGTGTGTGTGTGGGTGAAGAGCAATATTGGAACCTTGCTTTTAAGCTGGCAAATAAGCATTTATCTGCATTACAACTTTTGATCATTGCCCCCATAAAAAAAAAAAACAAAAAAAGCCAAACCAACCCATAAAACATGAGAATAGTTCCATAAGCAGCTGCAGGAAATTTGATGAGGTCAGAGTCTCACCCTATCAACTGGGCTGGTTCTGAGGCACCCAGACTAATCACAGAAGCCATCTGGTTTGTATCTTGGGCAAAGAAGATATCAGGCCTATGCCAATAGCTTCATGGGTTTGTTTTCACTTACCAGCTGGACAACAAAAAAGAAAAGCACCACTGACACTGAGGATTCTGCATCACAGCAGAGTTAATATAATATGCATCTCAGTTATATTCAGACTGTGGCTGGGAAAGTGAGCTCGCTAACTTAGTCTATATATTCAGCGGCAAGGCCACACCACTGAATATATAAGGCTATCCTAATGTAAGCCGGATAAGTTTATCCGGCTAACTTTAGAACACATCTGCGCAGCGACTAGAGTTAGCCGGATAACTTAAGCCCTCCATCATATGCCCATCCTCCTCCCGCCACTTAGCCAGATAAGTATTTAATTAGCGGCCGTTGACCGTGACCAAATATTTAAAACATGCCACTTAGCCGGACAAGTCGAAACCTATCCAGCTAAATGGCACTGAATGTGGATCTCATAATTAATACAGGAACCATAAAGCCTAGGACAGGCACAAGCCACTGGGGAAGGAGTAGACAATAGTGCTGGCCTTGGGTCCACACCAGCGGGGCAGGAGTGACTGTGATCGCTTCTGCCCTGGGGAAAGAGCCTGGGGGGGGGGAGAGGTTTTGGGGATCAGGAGAGGCCCAGGACATTTTTTTTTTCATTTTTTTGCAGTGAGGGCAATGCTTATTTTAAAACCAAATACATGAAAAACAAAATTGTATTCATTTTGCTTTCATTTCTTTTTAAAAACAAAATAAGACAGGAAATTCCAATTGCTTCTAAGGTGGCAGGAATTAGAACCTGCACAAATATTTTCCCAGTGGTCATCTTGGGATTATTTTAAGTAAGGTTTTTCGCAAAGCTACCGGTCTTTTTGTGATGAGTCTCAGCAGGATAAATTGCCATTGAGCATGCGCAGTAAGGCAGAAAGTTGGCGTCAGAGTGAGAAGGAAGGAGATATTCAGAAGGAAGGTGAACTCCACTAAGCATAAAAAGTTTTGGTGGCAGAATATTTTGAGAAGAGACTTTGAGTAAGTTCCCAAGGCCTAGTCCAGGGATGAGCAAACTTTTTTGTGCTGAGGCCACATTACAAGTTATCGACTGTAATGAGGGACAGGGGTGGGGTAAGCACCATCAATTTAGCACCCAAGGAGCCCCTTCAATAATGGATCCCAACCTCTAACAAAATCAGCAAGACCTTCAACCCATGAGGTACAAAGTGTTTGCCCGGTTAGCAGACTACCTCATCTCGGTTAAAAATGCAGAACACAGACAGACCCTCATCAAATAAGAATAAAAAGGTCATAAAGTGTAAAACAGAAAGGTGCGGACATACTAAACTGGAAACCACTGCAATCCAGACTCATATGCATAACCATAATGCGAAAATAGAAATAGCAGGAGGACACCCGGTATCGGCATGCTGGCGCTGACTAGACTACCCGGGGTCCTCTTAGGCAGGCAGCAGTACCTGCTTCTTTGAGGCGTCTGCGTGCTCTGCCTGTTTCGCGTGCGCTTAACACTGCACCTGCACCGTCAGTCCTGGGAGGGAGGGAAGCTGTAGCAGCCATGCTGCTGCTTAAGAGGTTTTGATCTGCCTCTGTCCCAGTGTGGCTGGCGGCACCCTTCTGATCTGGCGCCTATGGCTGTGGCCATAGGCTAGCTACGGCCCTGCTGATTGCTGCACTACTGGTTTTTTTTTAAAGCTTTTAAAGATATATATCCGCTAAAAAGGAAATGTTTGCAAAACAAGTAACATTTCCCTGCAGAAGAACTTTTCCATGAGGCAGGCCAGGATCCCTGATAGAGGGGAGGAGGACAGGGAATGAGGGAGTCAATCCACAGTCCCACTCTTCTTGCTGGCGGGGGTTGGGAAGCCCGCCAGCACTTCACTCCATGGTGCCACAGTCAGGCAAGCCCAGGACAGGTCCTCTTCTTGCCTGACACATGGCACGGACCACACATAATGTTAACTTTTTAGATATAGGCAGGCCGGATGAAACATGGTAATAGACCGGATTTGGCCCACAGGCCATAGTTTGCCCACTCCTAGTCTCCTCAAATGACGAGGTTTTTTTGAGAATAGTAGTTCTGAGGATTTTTCATATTTTGGGTCAGCTCCTGACTGAGAGGGAGGACCCCCCCAGAAGGAAGGACTGTATCACTGTTTTTGCATCCTGTGCCCAGTTATCAGCGATGTGGAAGACAGATTGAAGTTTTTGAGCATTGTAAAAAATACTCTGGAGATTCTTTGAAGCTGGGGAAAGTTTTTCCATCATGCCTGATGTGTGTTGGAACCAGAGGAGACCTTACCTACCTTTATTGAGGAAGACATTTTTGACCAGGACACAGTTAAGAGAAGTGTCATCAACAAAGGCACCATGGACAAGGAGACAAGTATAGTTTTGATTTGCTTTTTTCTAATCCTGTTTATGATTTTTGGAATCCTAGTATGGATACTCCTTTTTAAGTTGAAGTAAACCTTTTTATTATTTGAACACCAACCTTGGACTTTACACTTTTATTCAAGTGTGCCTTTTTGGATCAGCAGACCCTCTCAATGTGAGCATTGATCAGAGAGTGAGAGAAACTATGCAGCCTGGTTATTCCCCCACCACACCAAGGGCCCCAGAGCCTCAGGCTTCTTCCCTTCCGAGGAACCTCGGCTCCCAGGGTTGAAGTTTTGGTACAAGAAAGTATTAGAGGTCTGGGAGAGTAAAAACAGCAGTGGGACTTTGCTGAGCCCCTGCATCAGGAATCCTCTAACTGAGACGGGGTTACACTAACAAAAGCACATTCTTAATTGTTTACGGACCTTTCCTGCAGGATCTTTTAAACCCCACTATGTTAGTTGCTTTCACCACTCCCTCTGGCGACAGATTCCACAACTTGATTGTGTACTGCGTGAAAAAGTACTTTCTACAATTTGTTTTGAATTTGCTGGTTGTTAGTTTTGTAACTTCTCCTTGGTGGGATGTACTGAAAGAAGGGGGGGGGGGTCATACAGTTCCCCAGGATGCTCCTCAAAGTCCTAGACCTCTTTTACTCTCAAATATGTCTCACAAGTGCCCCTGGGGACACCGGGGTTCATCTGGTGAAGGGGAGGTTTAACCTCTTGGGCCCCAGGTGCTATGGTGGGTAACACGGTCTCTGGCATCAATTCTCATCCCAACTTGCTCAAATTGGTCAGTGTACTCACAGTGGGAGACGTCTTCTGGTAGGAAAAGCATACACAAATAAGCCACAGAGTCCAAAAGTGCTGTCAACTGAAATTCCTTTTTTTTTGTTTTTTTTACATTTAAAAATGATGGCAAAAATCATAACCAACAAGAGAAAACAAATCATAATGACAAAATCAGTGGTTTCTTTATCCATGGTGCCACATCTACTCTCTGTTCCTTGTGTAAGTGAACCAGTGTCCACCTCAAAAATTCCTACCTCCTGGAGGGTTGGATAGTCATCTTCCACACAACTAGCACTAACTAGCAAGGGCAACCTGGGGGAAAAAAATCAACCTGCCTTAAAAACAGGTACTTTCAAAACATCTTCAAAGCTGCAAAGTCGTCTTTAAAAACTCCAAATCCCAGGTCGAACCCCCCCCAAAGACTCAGTCCTTCCAGAGATGGGGGTTTGCCCTTCTATCGGGAACTGGTCCAAAAATCCCACCGCAGACAAAATAACTCTTCACTTTCAAATATCTTCTCTTATCAAAACTCCTCAAATCTCTGCGTCTTGAGATCCAGTAATGGTTCTATGTAACACTTTCATGCGAAGTTATTTGTTCCACTGTAAACCGGTTTGATTTGTATTCTATACAAGAAGATCGGTATATAAAAGTTAAAAATAAATAAATAAAATAAATCTCAGACTACGTCCGGACCACTGTGAAGCAGAAAGTCCCCTCTTGATCAGTCCACCAGAGAGAAAACGGGGAAAGACCCTTTGCACATGCTCAGAGGGAGATTTATACCTTAGACATATCCCACAAAAAGGAGAGGCATAGGCAGTGGGAAGAACCCCAGTCCAGCTGGAAAATTCCTGGGATTATTTAGGAGCAGTAGCAAAGCCCGGCTACAGGTTTATGGAGTGTCCCCTTGTTTTAGTACTGTTGGAAAGGGTAAATAGCCATCCCCCTATTTATCTGTTCCACTCCACTCTTGATTTTATAAACTTGTAGCAAGTCCCCTCTCAGCTAATTAGAAAATAGATATGTATCTCTCTCTCTCTATGTACATATATTTATTTATTTTTCTATACCGACATTCGATTTGCCATATCACATCGGTTTACATATAACGACTCTTAACGAGTGGTCTAAGACTAGCCTTATGATGACCTGATACAGTATAACAGCTTGATTAGATAACTAGCTAGGTACAAATAATAGTTATATAAGGTAATATTATAGATATAAATGCTTAACAACATGACTATTTACAGAAAATAGAATATATATATATAGAGAGATAAATGTTTATCTTTATATATCTCTCTATTTATATGAAACCTGCATAGCCTCTCATCAAAGGGGAACCGTTCCATTCTCTTTATCATTTTTGTTGCCCTTCCCTGCTCCTTTTCATGTTCTGCTCTGCTTTTTTAAGATGGGGTGACCAAACTGCATTTATTTATTTTATTTTTCATTTGATTTATTGTTCGCATTTCATCTCCGTGCCAATGCAATTAACAAAAAAGAGAGCATACAACTATTAAAAACCTAACATAAACAGATAAAATCACTAATAAAGCAACAACTATAAACATAAGAAATAATAAAAAGTAATCAATGAATTACATGTCAGGAGGACATAAACACATTTAATATGCACTCAGTTAACAAAAAGCTTGCACAAACAGCCATGTTTTCAAGAGCTCACAAAACTGAAGCAAGTCAGCAACAGATCTGATCTCCAGAGGATTTTGATTCCAGAGTTTAGAGGCGGCCACAAAGGTCATTCTATCCCCATTCCTCTCTAATCTCACTTCAGAAGCCCCAGGTACCCATAATAAGCCCATTTGAGAAGAGTGTAATGATCTCAATGATACAAAACGAGAGGGTGCCATATAGTGCAAAGATTTAAACAATAATACCAACAACTTAAAACTGGATTCAAAACTGAACTGGAAGCCAGTGTACTTCTTTAAGAAATAGCCTCACTGAATCTGACATTTTCAAACCCCCACTCAGCCCAGTGGTAGCATTTTGAATGAGCTGGAGGCGTGACAGAAGCTTCTTAGGTAAACCCAGGAAAAAAAAAACCCCAAATTGCAGTAGTCAATCCTTGTCACTACTAGTAAAGATTGGACTACTGCCTTCAGGTCCCATGGGAGAAAAAGGATCTAATCCGATGAATAATCCTCAAATAAAAGAATGCTGTCTTTATAGCAAAGAAACCTGGTCCTGAATGGAAAGCTCAGAATGCAACCACAGGCCCATGAACGTCCCCCACTGATACCAGCTCTTTGCAGTGCAGCTGAACAGAAAAATCCGTCCCCCACCTAGGAAGACCTACCCAAAATATCTCTGTCTTACTGCACTTGAATTTAAGGCCACTTATTTGATACAAAAAAGCTACTTTAGACAAACAGCCATTAATAAAAGGTTGTACTCTGTTCCTCCACAACTAACTGTAAAAATCAGTTATACATCATAGGCATAAAATGATATCCAACGCCCAATGACTTTAGCGATTTAGAGAAAAGAATCATAAAAATATCAAACATGTAAAACTCAAGGTGCGATCACACCATGAATCAGTAGAGAGGCATTATGAAATTCTTAGTTTATTCTTTATTCTGCGGGGGTCTCATAGTAAAAAGATACCCAGTTCCCAGTCCTTCTGCAGGTCCTCGCATCTACTTGTGTTTTAACTGCTTTTAATATTTTAGTGTCATCTGCAGATCTGATCCCTTCACACTCATTGCTCCCTTTTTCAGGGCCGATGCAGTAAATTTGCGTAGAAAGCGGGCGTTGAAGAGTCAGCGCCTGCTTTCTTAACGCGTTCCAGGCGCCCCCAAGGGGGGACGCCATGCAATATTCAAATTAGGGGGGGGTCGCGTTAGTTGCAATATTTAAATTAGGGGGTCACATTAGTTGCAATATTTAAATTAGGGGGGTCGCGTTAGTAAGGAGGCGCTAGGATTGCTTGCTCGCCCTTAGCGCCTCCTTGCTAACGCGAACCCAATCGGCGACGGTGGTCCGCCGGTTAGGAAAACAGACGCCGAGTTTATCGGCGTCAGTTTTCCTAAACGACGCACAGCCAGGGGGTTCAGGAAACAGACGCTTGTCAGTCGAGCGTCTGTTTCCTGTACCCGACTGCCAGTGGTTTGGTTTTTTTTCTCTATTTTTTAACTTTATTTAGTTTCACTTTTCTTCCTACTTAATATCGCAATGATATTAAGAAGGAGGCAGTACAGAAAAGCAGTAAGGCGTGCTCAGCAATTAACGCCTGCTCCAGGCAGGCGTTAATTACTGAGCGCTAGATGTGCTGAGCGCACTGTATTGCGTCAGCCCCTCAGACTGTTACTTAATAAGCTAAACAATACTAGTCCCAGTACTCCACTGGAAAAACTGATCATTTAGTCCTACTTTCCGGACCATTTCTTTTTTAATCAGTTACCAATCCACAGTAAGACACTGGAAATCAGTGGTCAGTACAGCGGATGGGAGCAGTCATTTTATTTCAGCGTTGAAGAGCATCATTATTTAGGGGGGCATTACAACAAATTACATACAGACTTACAGAGTGAGGACCTGAGGCAACAGTCACTTGTCCAAAGTTATGCATTCCAGGGAGAAAAGCAGTTCTCCTGGTTTGCACTGTTCCAACCTCTTTATGTGCAACTACATGAGGAGTCGACTCTTTAAAAAAAAAATAAATAATCCTCCTTTTCCCGCTTGCCTCTGCTATTGTAGTCCTTGGTCAGGAGCTAAAGTCCATGACTTCCTCTGGAACCTGGTACATCTGTACCCTTAGTCTAGCAGCTAGGTGTCGCTGTCGTGCAAGGACTAGTACTCTCTCGCTCCGCAGGCAGTATCCCCACCTGCAGCCTGCCTGGGGAGCAGAAACCAGGCTCAGGAATCCGATCCAGGTCTGCCACATGCCAGCAATCAGCACTGAGCCACAGGGCTGACCCGGTGTGAGGGAAGGTTGCACTGCAACGGAGGACTTTGTAGGAGCTATTAATAAATACATGATACATTAGCAGCTTTCAGAGACTAAAACACCCATGCCTGGAAGAAACATTCATTTCCACTTCAGACTGCTTCTTAGCAACAAGTTTAGAGATGCATCATACTGTTGTCTTGCAGCCTTTGATCAATCAGGGGCCGATGGAATAAGCTGCGTGTAAAAACATGCGTCCAAACTGGGCGCCCTTTTTTTTTTTTTAACACTCGCACAGACACGTTCTCCTAGGCGCCTGATGCAGTATGGTAATGAGGTGTTGCGCTAAAAAGGATGCGGCCCTAGCTCGACCTTGGCATTGGGCACCCAGGAGGCGTGGCTTTGTGCACAGCCACGGGTTAGGAAAACGGATGCTGGTAAATTGAGCATCCGTTTCCCTAAGCTGGCCGCCATCAAGACTTTTTATTTTTCATGTTGCTGCTTTGTGTGGTTCCTCCCCTTGACTCGGGGCTGGCATTAAATCTGCCATGTTAAAAAGTGCCCAGTTCTTATTGTGGTGGCTGCAGAACTTAGCCAAGCCTGCTGTAAGTATATAAGAAAATAAGACTTGCCATACTGGGACAGGCCAAAGGTCCATCAAGCCCAGTATCCTGTCTCCAACAGTGGCCAAGCCAGGTCACAAGTGCCTGGCAGGATCCCAAGGGGTGAAAGGGTGAATGTGTACAGACCTCCAGGATAGCAGGCCAGGGTTTGCCTATTGTCCAAATTGAGGTGAATCCAATTAATGCAGACGAAGTGGTATCTCTTCAGCTAAGAGCACAAGGCAAAGCTGAGGCATTCGTTTTCCCAGAGAGCAAAACTTCACATCGGCTGAAGCGGAGGACACCTAGGGCCCAGCTCATTTCAGAATTTCCGCAGGTTTTTATGGTGTGTGTGTCGCACGCTTCTCCATACCTGGTGCAGGTGGTCGAGGATGTTCTGTACCGCACGGTGCATGGGTGAATGTGAGGCCCGGGTGAACAAGTGTTTGTTCTCTTCATCCTGCTTCACGGGTATCTCGGAATCATTCCTGGCAATCAAGCTTCCCGGTTCATCATCTGCTCACCCCTGCGGCTTGGCATATACCAGCACTGGCAAACTCTTGGGAGAGGAAGAGGGGTAATAGCTTCTCTTCACAGTGAGATGAAATGGCACCAGGGAAATTTAGAAAAAAAAAAAAAAGAAGAGAGAAATGGACTCTTCTGTCCCTCCCCCAATCTCACTTTAGTGCCTTTCAATGGGGGATTTAGACATCTTCCTCTCCGTTTTCCCCAATTTGTTTTCACCCATGGACTAAGCAGGCACTTCTAAGATTACTCTGAAGACAGCAGACCAGCGGCTCTTACTGGGCCAGCTTCTCTGCTCCTAGCTTTCACCAGGGTTTCCTGGGGCCTGCATCGTGTGCCTCCTCACGTGAATCCATCCTTCACTAATACCCCATATCACCAACGCCCATAACAGACGAGGCATACAACACAACACGCCTAATGCTGACAAGGCATCAGCATTTCAATTACACAGAGAGAGCACTGAGAGTTATTTACGCTTCTCCTCTTCCCCGGGCTTCAGTAACACTATCAAGTTGTTTCCTCAATGCTTCTAGGAGCACAAAAGAGTTGTTTTTTGTTTTTTTTTAGTCAAATCAAATTGCAGTTTGCTTTTGCCATCTGCTCTGCATTTGATAACTCAACTTTGTCTTGTTTGTGAATCACAGGTGTTAGGAAGGAGGGAGCAGATGAGACAGATTCCTGATGAGCTGTTTCTTTAGGCAGCTTGAGCATCTCCAACGTAGCATGAGAAAGTGGGCTGGAGGAGCGCTGAGTCGTGCCATATTCCTACAGTGACCCGGCTGCTGCATGCAAAAACAGGGGTGGGCTATGCCAGTCCTGGTTTTACCCCATTGCTTGCAAGGAAAGGGAGCCCTCAACTCTTAGGGAGATTGAGACTGGATCAGTCTGGCCCATTCTCTCACCATGGTACACGAGCAGGCCCCTGGAGCACGAGTACGGGCCCAAAGCATAGGAAAATATCAGCTCTGCCACACACATAAAGAAAGTTGGAGACTGGATCAGCTCCTTGCTGTCACTGCTAACCCCGGAGATTGTGGGCTATTTTTTTTATTAGATGAGCAGAACTTATTTTTAGAACACATAACAGTGCAGGACCCTTCTGGGTATAAAACTGAAGCGTAAATCAAAACAGAAAAAAGCTCCCAAGAACTGCACGTTGAAACCCAGGAGTCCAACATTAATCAAATTCTGAAACCCAAATGGAAGAAAAGGCCTCAGAATTGAGCTTAAACCGCCAAGGCTCGGCTAAGTCCTTGACATAAAATATCTGTAGGAGGCTCACCGAGTCAGATCGAAGAGGGATGTTTGATTCCAGGAGCTCTTCAGACAGCTCTAATGAGGCTTGCTCGCCAAACGTTGTCCACGTGTCTCCAGCAGTCTGAGCAGAGCAGTTTTTGAAGAGTTTTTTTGGGCTTTATGTGAAAAAATGTTCCGAAGACGTTTACAAGCGCCCTCAAAGAACGGTTTTTATATATATAAAAGATAAGTTGTTCTATGGACACGAGTGGGGTTATGTGCACATTTCCCTACGTTTTTTGTGGAGGCTTTTCTAACCAATGATTGGGCTATTGAGCTTTATTCAAACCTTGGGAGTTTAAACTTAATTCTGAGGTCTTTTCCTCCATTCTCATTTCAAAATCTGATTTAATGTTGGATTCTTGGATTCCTTAGGACCCTTTTTTGTTTTGATGTTCATGATAACAGCTCTGTTTCTCGGGTGAGTTTCTGAATCTGCAGTGTATCAGCTGTGACATGAGAATGACTGAGCATTTCCAAACAGGTAACAGGAGAAGGGCTCTTTCTATTACTATTTATCAATTATAATTAGGTGACCTGAGGTACAGGGTGATAAGCAACTTGCTCAAAAATCATGTAGAGAATCGCAATTAAAAAGTCTCAAATTTCTCTCTTCTTATGCCATACTCTAACTTCTGTGAACAGTCTTCCAACACTCAGCACAGCCCTCTGACCGTCATCTGCCCCTCCATCAACCCTCAGTGTTAGCCAACAACTTCCATCATCCCCCGCATCAGCCTTTTTCCACCACCCTCCATCAAATCTTTGTTTATCATCACCGTTCTTCATCAACTTTCTATTATTTATCGCCCCCATCACCTTCCTCCATCCATCATTCTCCTCCATCACTCCCTCTGTTCATCAACACTCTTGCTCACTCTCCCTCTGTCACCCCGTCCCACCTTAGCACCTTCGTCGACCTTCCCCCTCATTTCCCTGCAAGAGCTGTAGGGCATGAAACCAGGCACAGGCTTTAGAAGTGCGTCTCTGCCTTCTGTTCTCTCTCTTTCCAGGTTACAACTAAACTGGAAAGTTTTCTAATTCACTTTCAGTTTTGGTAAATTAGTTGATTTCCAGTCTCCTTACCTACCTGCTTGGGAGTTAGGTTAGCTTTGGTTTCTGCAGTGCATCCTTTCCCCGTTTTATTACTAGAAGCTTGTCGGCTGCTTGGAGATCTGGTTTGAAGATTACTGTAAGCTTTTTGGCCAGGATTCTGAGACATTTGGAAGTGTACACAACCCTATGCCAAATGTCCTGAATCGCTTGAATATCTGTCTCAACAGATAACCTCCAACGTCCAATGGTCTGTGTAGCTCAGGAATTTTAAAGAATTGAGGCCTTTGTTCTTAACTCCTTTAATCCAGGAGTCAAAAGAATTCAAGATGTTAATATTCTAGGTGGAGGAGGCAACGCAGCCAAGTGAGAAGAGATTATTCAGACAGCAGGATGAAAGGTTTTGGATGGGAACGGGCACTGCAGGAGGCAGAGCTCCCAAAGGATTCAAACTGAAGCGCTTCTGGGGAAAAACTGACCTATTTAGAAAGGAGGACAGGCCGTGAGGACATCAAGTGAGCTCCTCAGAGCCAGAGAGGCGTGCGGTGCACCTCTCCCAAGCGTTCGGGGGGGGGGGCAGTTTTCGTCACATTTTGGGCAGAGTCTGCAGGTACTTGATACTCGCACACGTTGCTTCGGTTTTCCAGTAGGAAGAACACACGTCCTTTCACTGTGAGACTCGCCCTGGACACAAAAGCGCCTGCAGCCATTTCCGCCGGCTTTTTGTGTGGAATGATTTCCTTTGGAAAATAACCAGAAAGTACAATCTATATGTGTTATTCTCCAATCCCACCCCAAACACGCCCCTCCCCTCCAGAACACCTCCCCTAAATGTGGGGAACACCCGCATGGACTTTTATCCACACTGAGGGAAGGTTATTTTCAGTCAATTTGTGCACATACATTTCTATTTGCCTGCAAAACTGACTTTGGAGATTGATCTCCCTATATCAGGGTTTTACACCTCTAGACTTCAGTGAGGTAAAATATATTAATAGTAATTTCTGTATAATCAATGTGTTGCTGCTCGGGTAGAATTGTTTCTTTGCACTAACACTGCTGCGTCATCACAATCGCATTCCTTCTATATCCGGGCCAGCCTTTCTTCCAGGGCATACACTGAACCTTGTTACTCTATGAGCGTGGACTTCAATGTTGTTTGCTTGACCAGAAAAACAATAAACACCTATAACAAAACATTTATTTTCAACTGGAAATCCATGCCCTCCACCCCCCCCCCCCCCAAAAAACATCTGCAGCACTGACCGGAGAAAGAACAGAAGACGTTTAACAATGGTGGAAACCACTCACCAATACATCTGCTCGCAAATGGAACAACGTTTCCTCGGCTTTCACTTAAAGTCCCAAATATGTACGTGATGGAAAGTTCCAAACCCCTCCTCGGCTCCTTGTGAGACAGCCTCCTGGAAAATGCTTTACCAAAACCAATTTGTGGTGGAAAATTTCTAGTGCGATGACTGTTCTTTCTTTTTCTTTCATGTATAAGAACCCCTCCTGCAGCGAGTCTGTGTGCCAGTACGTCCAGGGGGTCCTGCGTGCGGTCTCACTTATGCACTTCTAAAGCCTAGCAAAGGTCACCGCTTTCCCAGAACTCACAGGAATAAGCAAACAAGGTTTCAGACACTTACTGTTTGGGTCCACGTTTTCACAGAGTTCTGTTTTGGCCTCCCCGTTGGGTCTGTCACTAGGTTTGTGTGAAAGGCGTGAGGACATTGTTGCCGCGGTGACCACCGCCTTGAAGCTGCGCTTGCGTTTCTGCACGTTCAGCTCCGGGTGGAAGATGATGATGTAAACTTTGGGCATGTAAAGCATTCCCAGCGCCACGGACGCACTTAGGTTCATGGATATAGTTAGCATGGTGGTCTGCATGTAGAGCTGTGAAGAGAGAGAGGGCACAATTACAAACCAAACTGGACAAAGCAATAAACCCAGGGGGCACCACCTGCTGCTCAGATGTGTGAGTCTGGGGCCTGAAGGGCTCCCTGGGAGAGAGACAGGTCTATGGTCTTCCACTGGCTAACCTGCAGAAATCAAATGATCCGTAATGAACTAACATACAGTAACTCGTCTGGTTATTTATTTAGTTCAGGCCTTTTCGTGGTAGCTCAAGGTGAGGTCCATCCATGTGCAGCAGGTATTTTTCCCTGTCCCTACAGGGCTCACAGCCTAAGGGGGCATTCTTTAAAACATGATGGGCCATTATCACACGCAATAACCACTGCACCGCAACGTTAAGATTTAAATGAGGGAAAGGGGGGGAGGGGTAAAAAAAAAAGGTTATTCCAGTACTGCTGCGGGTGATAATGTTTTACACGTCATCGCCGGCAGTAGCACTACCTTTTGCTGTGGCGCTGTGGGGGGGACGATAGTATGCAGCGCGGCCACAACTGCTTGGGGGGTCAAAAACGAGCTGCTGCGATGCAGCCGGCTTAACACTGTTGCCCCCCTCCCCCCTTTTTTTTTTCCCCACAACTCATTATTCTGCCTTAATTACAGTGGAATGATGAATCCCAGGGATAGTTTGTACCTAAGGTACTGTAGGATGAAGTAACGTGCCAATGATCACAAGGAGAGGCAGTGGGATTTGAACCCTGCTTCTTTTATCACTAAGCTACTCCTCCACTCCAGTTCTAGAATAATGGCTGGGACCAAATAGCACTTTTAATTTGGCCTCGCTATTAACATACTTAGAAATTTAATACTTTGGACCTAGGTGTGCGGCCATCCCTGCAGCGTATTTGGACTATATGAAGTCTTCAAAAAAAACCATCTTATTACCATCTGATAACAGGAAGACAAAATTACACAGAGCATCAGGGAGAGGACTGGAACTTGAATACAGGAATGCTCCTGACTCCTTGGTCAATGCGCTGAACACCAGAGCAGGGGTGGGTGTTTCTGGTCCTCAAACCGGTCGGGTTTTCAGGATATCCCTAATGAATATGTATGAGAAAGATTTGCATGCCCACTGCCTCAACTACTTGCTAATCTATTTCATGCATATTCATTAGGAAGATCCTAAAAACCAGACTGGCTTGTGGTCCCTGCCTACCAGAATTGCCTACCCTTGCACTAAAGCACATCTGCTTTCTAACTTGGTAGAAGGAAGACTTCGGGCCGGATTCTTTTCCCATATATTCAGCCAGACAGAAATGCCTACGCGACTTAGGACCTTCATGTGTTCAGTATTTTTACATGCTGCAATGTCTTGCATTTTCACTCAGATCCTTGCAGCATGAGTAGCAGCAGACCCAAGAGAAAATAAAAGTCGGCCCAGATTAAAATGGTAATTTTTATCCCAACATATTAATTTCTGGCAATGTTCTAAAATCAATCAATCATCTTTATTTTTACATGCTTTCCCAAGCCTTGTCCATGGCGGATTACAGCAGTAAGTCAGAAAACAAAAATCGTAAAATGATTTGGAAACAAATAACCATGCCCTATATTAAAATAAATAACATTTACAAATCATAAAATATAAACAGTAGCTAAATCAGTCATATTATTGGCAAATAATCAGTAAACAAGTAATCATAAAATGAAGACAGAAGTCCGTGTATGTGGTTCTAATTAAGCTACCGAAATGTACAATGGCCACAACTGAGTAATTGCTAAATGCTTTATTAAAAAGCCATGCCTTAAGTAACTTTCTAAAGCCTCTAAACTCCAGTGACCAGCATCTTGCCTTGCTTCTCCTTTCTACCATGTGCCTGGCTCAACAGTGAGTGTAAAGTGCTGGGGGATTCCTCATGAACATATTAAGGGAGGCATGTACCATTTGCTCATGGATTGCATTTCCTACGAGTTCTAGAAAAGAAAAAAATATTAAGAGAAAAACTATGCAAGCAAAAAAAACTTGGGACAAAAAGTGCTGGGGATTTTAGTCATAAGAACATACATAAGAAATTGCCATATTGGGTGAGCACAAGGGTCCATCATGCCCAGCATCCTGTTTCCAACAGTGGCCAATCCAGGCTACAAGTACCTGGCAAGTACCCAAACAGTAAGTACATCCCATGCTACTGATGCCAATAATAGCAGTGACTATTTTCTAAGTCAACTTGATTAATAGCAGGTAATGGACTTCTCCTCCAAGAACTTATCCACACCTTTTTTAAACCCAGCTACACTAACTGCACTAACCACATCCCCTAGCAACAAATTCTAGAGTTTAATTGTGCCTTGAGTGAAAAAGAATTTTCTCTGATTAGTTTTAAATGCGCTACATGCTAACTTCATGGAATGCCCCCTAGTCCTTCTATTATCTGAAAGAATAAATACCCAATTCACATTTTCCCGTTCTAGACTTCTCATGATTTTAAACACCTCCAACTCTTAAGTATAACACTATGGAACAAAATCCCACAGTGCCATTTGCAGAAATTTTGGCTTGCACAATTTTTCCTGTGAAAGCTTTTCTTTCATTAAGTTACAAGAAATTAAGTCCTTGGCTTGGACACAAAACTGGGCAAGCTAATGGACTTAGGATTGAAGTTTTCTTAAATCCGATTGAGCCAGTCCTGGTTTTAACCCCACTGCATGCCTGAACTCGGAGCTCCACGAAGAGCAGGACTGCAGGTCTAGCCATGCAATGGGGGTAAAACTAGGACTGGATGGATCTGTTCTGAAAAAATGGAACCAGCTAGCAGCTCTAAATGGACATGCGGGCTGATTGCACTTCTGCTTAAACCTTAATTGGATCCTGAATCTGAGGCTTGTTTGGATTTGAGGTGCAGACCTACTAGATGCTGGTGACACACTCTAAAATAGAAATTTTCCAAGGAACCCAGCATGGGGTACATGCATTCCATGAGCAGAAGTTCCAGCTTTGCATACTGAAATCTCCTGCAGTATTTCATGGTGGACCACATCCGGCACTGCAGCATCTTCCTGTTTCAGGTATCGCCCACTAAACCTCTTCTGGGGAATGAATGCAGAGCTCAGTCCTTGAGCTTACAAATTATTGACTCCAACCCAAAGACTCAAGGAGCAGCTCCCTAATTCTTGTCTCATTTCCCCTCTCCTTATTATCTCAGTCTGCTGTGGGAAGAAGTCTATTGTAATTGCTACAAGAGATTGTGGCCTTTCTCAAGACCACTAGAAACAAATAATGCATATGCGAATGCCTGTCCTCTTTCCAGCTATGTGGCTACTAGATGTAGTCTCCAAGTGAGAAGAGCCTGAGAAAGCAGAGGAGGCCACTGCTAATGAGAAGGCCCGCTCTGGAGAATGCAGTGAAGGGTGTGGGGGAGAAGTGCATGCTCCTCATGAACAGATAGCTGCTAGCTTGCCTAACAGATCATTTTCAAGCAATTCACATACGGTAAAGTTTGGGGACTTTAGCCAAGATTTTCCAAACATACATTTCTGAGCATAAATCTGTTCTGAAACTTTGCAGGAGTGCATGGAAACCCTCCCTGTGGCCCAGTCACAGATATCCCTGCATGAGAGCTGGTGTTAATTTGTGTGCACATGGATTTACAGGCATACGTTTGAAAATCCTGCCGCTGCAAACCCCTCCTCCCCGCATGCTCATAAAGTCTGCATGAAAATTGTATTCCACAAACGTTTTCCATGCGCATCCGCCAGGGCTATTTTTCCAAGAATCACTTGTGTACATAAAGCGGTAGATTTTCAAAGGGTTAGGCGCGTAGCTTAGGCGTGTAACCCCGAAAACCTGCCCCTGCGCGCGCAAGCCCCGGGACGCGCATATGTCCCGGGGCTTTGAAGAAGGAGCGGAAAGGGGGTGGGGTCGTGGGCGTGGCGCCGATCCGGGGGCGGTCCGGGGAGGGACCTAGGCCTCCGGCACAGCGGCTGTGCCGAGGAATGGCATGCCCGGCGCACGCAAGATACACCTGACCAGGCGTAAAAGGTTTAACAAAGTAGGGCGGGGGATTTAGGTAGGGGTGGGGGGCAGGTTAGATAGGGGAAGGGAGGGGAAGGTGGGGGGGAGCGGAAGAAAAAGTTCCCTCCGAGACCGCTCCGATTTCGGAGCGGCCTTGGAGGGAACAGGGAAAGCCATCGGGCCTCCCCTAGGGCTCGGCGCATGCAAGGTGCACAAGTGTGCACCCCCTTGCGCGCGCCCACCCTGGCATGTTATAAAATCAGGTGTACATTTGTGCACGCCGGGTAGCGCGCACAAATGTACCCCACGCGCGCTTCTCTTAAAATCTACCCCAAAATGTGATTTTCTGCATGCGCCTTTGAAAATCAGGCCCTTCCCGTTGAGCTCTGCATACAGCAGCATCTCTGCGACGTGTCTCGGAACAAGGAAAGTGAGCATGTGTTTTGTTCAAAGGCTCATTTTCAAAGCCATTCACATGGGAGAAACAGTAATTTACCCGAGTAGACTGGCTATCTAACAATGGCCCTCCCCCAGTGTGGCTAACATCAGCTTCATACTTTTAGCTGCACTGAGAAGAGGCATTCCTGGGGCATGCTTAGGTTGAGGAGGAAAAGTATACATGCACATTCTATCTTCACATCTTTGCAAACTTTTTCAGCAAAAATATACCCAACAGAAAAGCGGGTGAATGGGAGGGTGCAAATTTTGAAATAATGTGGCTTTTCCATCAGGCTTCCTACACTGAGGCACTGTCAGTGCCGGTGGAAGAGTGTCCAGCCGCCCTAGGCGGTGATGTCATCATGTGATCTCTCTCTCTCTCTCTCTCTCTCATCACAAATGAACCCCAGCTCCTCAAAGAAATAGAAACCCAAAAAACGGAAAAACGCCCTCAAGCTCCGTTCCTCACGTCTCATCTGCCCTTTCAAAACTGCCGCTCTTACCGGCTACTCTGCCGCCCTGCCCACTTCCGGCGCCCTAAGCCACTGCCTAACCCGCCTAATGCTTCTGCCAGCCCTGGGCATTGTACCGATCGGCCTGCTCTTGGAGGATTTTCTCTGTCCTTCATGTACCCTGCAACATTTCTCTCCTCTTTCCTATTGAGTTTTTATTTGAGTTTTACTTGCATGTAATTTATTTAAGGTATTGTTACATTTATTGATTTTGTAATTTCATTTATTTACTTGATATTTTCTATTTTAAATGGCAATATTCATCTCTCTGTGCTTATTGTAAAAAGTGGTTTATACATTTTTAATGAAGGAAATAAAGTCCGCGCAGAATTTTGCTTTGAAAAGACCGCAAACACACACACTGCAGATAGTGTGAAAATTGCTTCCGTTGTAAGACTGACAATTCAGTATTAAAGTGGATTCGCGCAGCCTGGCTTAGGAGATTTCATTTCTGAGTTCTTTGTGCGGAGCATGAGGGTCCTCTATGCGAATGGAGGAGAAATGAAGCCTGAAGCGTCGGATGCTTGTCCATAAAGGCGACTCACTCTTGTTTCTGGACTGTAGGAAACAAGCTGTTGTGGGAAGCTGCTGCGGTCAGTGTAAGAGATGTGACAAATCATTTTTAAGGCCCTGTACAGGTGAGTAATTTCATCAGGTTCAGATTTGTCAACAGGCACACTACGCCTGTGCCTAGGGCGGCAAAGCTCTGGAGGCAGCAGGCTGGCCCCGATTTGCTGAATTTCAGCTGTGTGGAATTTCACTTAGCAGAGAACAGCTCTCTGCTTCCTTATCCAGCTCCTCTCCTCCCAGGCAGCCTGCAGGAAACAGGACAGGAGGGGGTGAGCCTGAAGCAGGCAGAGCAAAGGGGATCATTTTGGAAGGTTAGGAGAAGGACTATAGGGATCACTGGGGGATGAGAGGGGATCATCTGGGGGGCAACTGTCTGTGTGAGAGAGCGGAATGGAGACTGTGTGTGTGTGAGAGAGAGAAGGAATTGGTGTTGTGTGTGTGTGTGTGTGTGTGTGTGCCAGAACACGTGAGAAGTTAGAGAGGGGATGAAAGGGAGAAGAGGAGCACAGGACAATACGGACATTTGCATCTTCCTCACCCCTCTCTCCAACCACATCTTCTCTCCTTTGATCTTGGAATCTGTCCCCAAGACCTAGGAACCTTGGATTGATTCTTCCTCCTCCTCCCTTCTCCACAGATCATACAGCACACTCACAACCCCTCCTACCCCCTCCTCCCTTCTCCACAGATCATACAGCACACTCACAACCCCTCCTACCCCCTCCTCCCTTTCATCAATCCCAGAACTTCCCTCCCTGTCCCTTCTCCCATTCCAGATTCCTGATTCTTGAGATCCCTTTTCCTCACCTGATTGAAGGAAAATAAATTATATAGACACTGACAAGCTTTATATTGTAATACAGGAGATGGAAATGTTTCTCAATGTACTTCAGAATTTTCAAAATTTTGCCATAGAATCTACCCCAAGCCGCTGTGTCTTAGATTTTCTGTTCCCTGTAGTTCATCATAATTGAGGGGGGGAGGGGGGAATGGCACAGCGCCAACAATACCTACAGTCATCAAAATGCTAAACCCCTCACTGAATGTCAGGCGCTTCTTTCACCCAGATCCAGTGCAGAAGAGAGTGTGAGTGCTGTGTGGGACATCTCTTTTGCATTTGTTACTGCCTGCCTTTTAAGTAACGTTTACTGCTAGTCAGGGCTGGTGCAAGGGTATTAGGCGTCCTAGTCTAACCTTCAATCTTACACCCTCCTCCCCGCCTTACATTCCTACCTATTGGCAGCAGCATCCCTATTGGCACAGCATCCCTCTCCCTTGCCCTGCTCTCACTCTTTGCCAAGTCCTGCAAATCCTTCCCTTTTCCCACTGACCACAGTGCCCAGCATCCCTTCTCTCTGTCCCCCCCGTCCAGCATCTCTCCCCTCATCTCTCCCCCAGCATCCTCCTCTTTCTCCTCTTCACACCAGCTTCACCCTAATCTCTTTGACCCCCTGTTTGTAGGGCCCAGCATCCTCTCTCTCTACCCTTACCTGCCCAGAATCCCCCCTCTCTCTCTCCATCCCACCATCACCTGCCCAGCACTCTCTCTCCACAACTCCCCTATCCACTCAGTGTCCTCTCTGTCTCCAACCCCGACATCTGTCCAGCATTCATTCCCTCCTCCTTTGTGATTCTATGCTTATAAAGTGGGTAGATAGCACTTCAATGTATTTTGCGGGGGGGGGGGGGGTGTTTGCCACCTCCCAAAATTCTGGCACCCCAGGAGACCGCCAGCTTTGCCTAATGGAAGAATTGGCCCTGCTGCTAGTTTACAAATAAGGATGAAACCTCAACTTTCCCCTACTGTTTGCAATAGTCAAGCCATTTTTCATGGTAATCCTCTCATTCTAGATTTCCATGCTTGCAGCAAATGATGCTGTCATCATCTTGCGGGTAAGACCCTTTCATTTCTGTAAGAGGTTTTCCTAGCACAGCATGAATGCCATCCAGAGCTGATTTTGATGATGGGCCCTGACCATCAGCTGACTGTTTCTGACAGTGGCTGGTACGACAGCCCTGTGATTATAAAGAATCCAACTTCCAAAAGTGTGTGCGAGGCGTGCGTAAGTGGGCCTGCAGAGATTTATGGCAGTATTTTATAAATGCTGAGGCTCCAGCTACACAATTTATAAAATACCACGTACTTCAGCCCTGAAAGTATGTGTGCACGTTTTTCAGTAATGCAAGAAAATGCATCCTTTCTCTACTTTGTTGAGAAATATATGTGCGTACATTTTACATGCATAATAATTCAGAATTAAATGCAGAGTCAGGTATTTTATAAAGCATGCCCATGCTTGCTTATGACAATACTTACTTGTGTGCATTCTTGGAATCACTAGGAAGGTGCAACCTGAAAAATTTCATTTCAGTTTTGTTTTGTTTTTTATCTTTGTGTTTTTTTTTACCCTGGATTTCAATTTTGTCGAATTTTTATTTCGTTTCTGTTTCTTTTGGGAAATGAAATAAATATTAAAAAAGAAAAAAAAAATCTGAAATGATGTCTCCCTAGGCCCAGAAAGCACCCTGGCCTCCACTTACCCTAACCACAGGGATCAGGATGAGCAGGAGGGATGCCTATTCCCCTCCTGCCCCGAAGAAATCCAGATACCAGGCAATGGCGCAGCTGACCAGCGCCATACTGTTTAAAATGGCGCCAGCCAGCCTGGCTCCATACTATGACATTTAAAATGGCGACTTCTCAGGCCCAGCCAATGCTATTTTCTTGTATATTTGTATGACCATATAAAAAAATGTCTGACCGTGAGAAGATACCATTTTAAACATCGTAGCACGGCACCAGACAGTCACGCCATTGCCTGGCATGCGGATTTCATCAGGGCAGGAGGTGAGTGGGCATCCTTCCTACCCATCCTGATCCCCGCGGATGGAGTAAGTGGGTGCCAGGGTAGTTCTTGGCCCCCCAGTATTTTAACTCTTTTGGTGACAGGTTGGAATTGGTGGGAACTGGAAAGTTTTTTAAAATATGCTTTTAAAATTAAATGGAAGTAAATCAACAAAATTTTGTTGGGTTTTATTCCATTTCATTTTAAAAATATAATGAAAAGAAATGAGAAATATCAATTACATTTCCTATTTCATTTCAAATGAGTGTCTATCCCTAGATATCACCAGTTCACCAATACCTCCATCAGTTTACTTTGACCTTCATCAGATCACCTAAACACTCCAGGAATTCATTAGTTCACCCAGAACTCCCACCCAAAAACTAAAGACAAATAACAAGTGTGATATTTTGTAAAGCACAAATCAATTAGCAGATGTAAAAGCAGAAAGACAGGTTTGGTAATGAATGCATACATACCGCTTACAAAATAGAAACTGTGCACATAAAACCAAATCCTGCATTGGAATGCCCTTAAATCATCCCTTTTTTCCCCATTTCATTTATATGTGACACCATGAGTTTTATAAGACAGAATATACACATGGAGAGGTCCATATTCAGCATCACTGAGCCGGACAAGTTCTGACTTAGCCAGCTAAGTGGTGTGTCTTCAATATTTGGCCGTGGTTAGTGGCTGCCTTTTAGCTAGTTAAAAATGTATGCATTTATCTAAGTATTTATCCAGCTAAGTGGTGGGAGGGGAATGGGCATAACAGGGAAGAGATAAGTTAGCCGGATAAACTTATCTGATTAACTTTAGGATAGCTGGATATATTCAGAATATATAGGTTTATCTGGCTAACTTGCCAAGCCACACAGCAGCTAAATAAAGACCTCATATATGCTAAATTATGCATGTAACCTATGAACACATTAAGGTTCAGTAAAGAACTGTAAGACCCAGATATCAGTCTCAGCTCTTTTTGTTTTCTTATTTTAGCAGGTTTAATCCTTCTGTTTGGCCATGGTTGTAACTAGAGATGTGAATCGTTTTCCATATCGTCTTAATGATAGAAATCGTGTGGCAGGGCAAGAAAATCGCGTTAGGCACGATTTTTTAGTTAAAAAATCGTTAAAAATCGTTTTTTCCGATTAGTGTGCACTAACTCGAGTTAGTGCGCACTAACGGGAGTTAGTGCGCACTAACTGAAAATGATACAATTTGACACTTTTCAGGTCAGTTAAGGTCAGTTTAGGAATGAATATGTATTCCTATTGGCTGCCCTCTTATTTATTCATGTTACCAAGCTTCCCACTGACAATATATGGGGGATGGGAAATGGAAACAGTTAGTAGCTTGACAAAACAAGTAATCTGATCAGTCAATGTGACTAGAACTTGTGCCCTAACCCTGATACCAGGGGTATTGTGATCTTCCTGCACACAGTGCCCTATCCCTATTAATACCAGGAGTGTTGTGATCTTCCTGCACACAGTGCCCTAACCCTGGCACCAGGGGTGTTGTGATCTTCCTGCACACAGTGTCCTATCCCTATTAATACCAGGAGTGTTGTGATCTTCCTGCACACAGTGCCCTATCCCTATTAATACCAGGAGTGTTGTGATCTTCCTGCACACAGTGCCCTAACCCTGGCACCAGGGGTGTTGTGATCTTCCTGCACAAAGTGCCCTATCCCTATTAATACCAGGAGTGTTGTGATCTTCCTGCACACAGTGCCCTAACCCTGGCACCAGGGGTGTTGTGATCTTCCTGCACACAGTGCCCTATCCCTATTAATACCAGGAGTGTTGTGATCTTCCTGCACACAGTGCCCTAACCCTGGCACCAGGGTTGTTGTGATCTTCCTGCACACAGTGCCCTATCCCTATTAATACCAGGAGTGTTGTGATTTTCCTGCACACAGTGCCCTAACCCTGGCACCAGGGGTGTTGTGATCTTCCTGCACACAGTGCCCTATCCCTATTAATACCAGGAGTGTTGTGATCTTCCTGCACACAGTGCCCTAACCCTGGCACCAGGGGTGTTGTGATCTTCCTGCACACAGTGCCCTATCCCTATTAATACCAGGAGTGTTGTGATCTTCCTGCACACAGTGCCCTAACCCTGACACCAGGGGTGTTGTGATCTTCCTGCACACAGTGCCCTATCCCTGGCACCAGGGGTGTTGTGATCTTCATGTACACAGTGCCCTATCCCTATTAATACCAGGAGTGTTATGATCTTCCTGCACACAGTGCCCTATCCCTAATACCAGGGGTGTTGGGATCTTCTTGCACACATCCCGGTATCAGGGATAGGGCACTGCATGCAGGAAGATCACAACACTCCTGGTATCAGGAATAGGGCACTGTGTGCAGGAAGATCACAACACCCCTGGTATTAGGGATAGGGCACTGCATGCAGGAAGATCACAACACCCCTGGTATCAGGGATAGGGCACTGTGTGCAGGAAGATCACAATACCCCGGAGGAGTGAGGGTCAGGCAGCTCCCCCCTGTCTGTGAAGCCAGCCTCTCACTAGTAATGCAGGGAGGGAGCTGTCTCAGACTTCACCATCCTCCCCCCCCCTCCCCCACACACCATTCACTAGCTGGGACATGGGGGAAGTCAGGAGTGAGGGTCAGGCAGCTCCCCCCTGTCTGTGAAGCCAGCCTCTCACTAGTAATGCAGGGAGGGAGCTGTCTCAGACTTCACCATCCTCCCCCCCCCCCCCCTCACCCACACACCATTCACTAGCTGGGACATGGGGGAAGTCAGGAGTGAGGTTCAGGCAGCTCCCCCCTGTCTGTGAAGCCAGCCTCTCACTAGTAATGCAGGGAGGGAGCTGTCTCAGACTTCACCATCCTCCCTCCCCCCTCACCCACACACCATTCACTAGCTGGGACATGGGGGAAGTCAGGAGTGAGGGTCAGGCAGCTCCCCCCTGTCTGTGAAGCCAGCCTCTCACTAGTAATGCAGGGAGGGAGCTGTCTCAGACTTCACCATCCTCCCTCCCCCCTCACCCACACACCATTCACTAGCTGGGACATGGGGGAAGTCAGGAGTGAGGGTCAGGCAGCTCCCCCCTGTCTGTGAAGCCAGCCTCTCACTAGTAATGCAGGGAGGGAGCTGTCTCAGACTTCACCATCCTCCCCCCCCCCCCCTCACCCACACACCATTCACTAGCTGGGACATGGGAGAAGTCAGGAGTGAGGGTCAGGCAGCTCCCCCCTGTCTGTGAAGCCAGCCTCTCACTAGTAATGCAGGGAGGGAGCTGTCTCAGACTGGTATCAGGGATAGGGCACTGAGTGCAGGAAGATCACAACACCCCTGGTATCAGGAATAGGGCACAGGTTCTAGTCATATTGACTGATCACATTACTTTTTTTGTCAACTACCAACAGTTTTCATTTCCCATCCCCCCAACCATCACCTCAGTTGGAACCTTGGTAACATCAATAGATAAGAGGGCAGCCAGCCAATAGGAATACATATTCATTCCTAACTGACCTTTACTGACCTGGATAGTGTCAATAATTTGTATCATTTTCTGTTAGTGTTCCTGAGTTTCCATTTCCATTTCCCATCCCCCCAACCATCACCTCAGTGGGAACCTGGTTAACATCAATAGATAAGAGGGCAGCCAGCCAATAGGAACACATATTCATTCCTAACTGACCTTTACTGACCTGGAAAGTGTCAATTTGTATCATTTTCAGTTAGTGCGCACTAACTCCCGTTAGTGCGCACTAACACGATTTAACGATTTTTAACGATAAATCGTTAGAATTTCTATTGTATCGTGTTCTATAACGATTTAAGACGATATTAAAATTATCGGACGATAATTTTAATCGTTAAAAAACGATTCACATCCCTAGTTGTAACTATCATTGAGACTCTAACAGAGGTTGGATGACAGGTCATTAATCTCCACCCCATATTGTCCAAGTTTTCATTCTCAGTCCAAAGGCCAAGAACGGACCATTTTCAGTTGATGGTGCAGATCCTAAATAATAAAAGTATTTGCATTATCATTATTTCTACAATACAAACCCTACACTTAGATCTCTGCCAAAAGGCCAAGAAGGGACCATATGCAACTCACAGCACAGACCCTACCCTTAGATCTCAAGCAGAAGGCCAAGAAGAGACCATTCTCAGCTCATGGCTAGGCAAATTTGGCATTTAGTATATTACTGGCAGAGACCATACATTGGACCTTAGTCAAAAGTGCTTTCATAGTGCTGTTGATTTGAGACATTAGCCAGCCCCTACATTCACTCTGTTGCTGTGATGAGCCCAGAAAATCCTTTTGTTAAAACGTTTTCACATCTTAACTGGCCCCAGAGCTGCTCACAATGTTGTAACTTGCTGACATGCTTACATTATTTATGGGGCTATTTGCTAGAGTAAATTTACCTTCCTAACTACAAAGGCACTACAGACAATGCGTAAAACTATCATTTCCAAAAAGTTATTTACCTAGGTTGTTTCAGCCAACAAAATTTCAGTATGCCTTCTAATTTAAATTTAATTTAATGTGAAAATGTATCAATCTCGATGTACAATAATCAGTAAACATCAAATACATGCATAGGGTGGATAATTTTCGATAGTGTGCTTAAGTCACCACATAGACATCTAAGCATGTGCACAAAAAGTTCTGCTTATCTTTTATATACTGTGTGGTGGAAGCCAGACAATTTATAAATACTGTGTATTTTTTTGCCCCCAGAGTAGGTGCTTATGTTTCAGTATGCTTACTTTTTTTTAATGCAGAGAGTCCCATACTTTCTATATTTATTTTATAAAACTGCACTGTTGTGAGGCGGGGGGCGTCTGCTCCAGCTGCTGAATCTCTAAAAGGTCCTATGAAGCTAACAGGGCACACTACAAACAGAGGAATCCGTGAGCAGAGATACATAGTGGACTGCATTTTCTAGATTCCCTGGTGAGAATCTGAACCTATGGGGCTCTTAAGATGGCACCAAGCAGGCAGGTGGGAACAACTGGAAGTGATCAGAGCTGCAAGAGGACTGGGATCCAAGAGGGCTGTTAGATCAGTTTTCACAGGAGCAGGCAGAGCTGGCGGAAATGGAGATACAGCCAGCAGAGCAACCAGAGAGGGTATGGAGATTAAAATAGATTGAACTTTATTGCTCAAAGAGAAAGCAGTCTGGCTGCAGCATGTGTTTTGAACTTGATTGTTACTAAGCACTGCAGTGACTGCAAAATCCTCTGTCTTATTGGAGGGAGGGGTGAGAGTAAGCAGTCTGGTTGCAGTATTTGTTTTTGAGCCATAGTGCTACAAATCTCTGGACTGAGTGGTAAACCCGGTGTTTGTTCCATTGAGGGGAGAAGGGGTGAAAGAGAGCAGTTCTGCTAAATAATCCATTTTCTCAATGGAGAAATGTGAATAGTGGAGTGCCCCATGGATCTGTACTGAGACCTCTGCCTTTTAACATATCTATAAATGACCTGGAAATGGGAACAACAAGTGAGTGATCAAATTTGCAGATTATACAAATTATTCAAAGTTGTTAAATCACAAGAGGATTGCGAGAAATTGTAAGAGGACCTTGCAAGGCTGGGCAGCCAAATGGCATATTTAAAGTGGACACATGCAAAATGATGCATGTAGTGAAGAACAACCCAAATTATAGGAACACACCACCAAGGAAAATAATCTAGGTGTCATCGTGGATAATATGATAAAATCCTCTGCTCAGTGTGCGGTGGTGGCCAAGAAAGCAAATAGAATGCTTGGTATTATTAGGAAAAGAATGGAGAATAAAATAGAGAATATCATAATGTCTTTGTATTGCTCATTGATGTGACTGCAGAATTAGAAAATGCACAGAGAGAGGCAACCAAAATGATAAAGGGAATTGAATGATTCCTCTATGAGGAAAGGCTAAAGAGGTTAGAGCTCTTCAACTTGGAGAGGAGACAGCTGAGGGGAGATACAGGCCCGGCGCCACTAAGTGTGCAAACCGTGTAATTGCACAGAGTGGCACACCCGTGAGGGCAGTGTTGGGAGCAGGAAGAGGTCCGTGCTACTGCAGGTGGACCCATCCCACCGGCCATGGAAGAAGCAGGCGACCCATTCGGCTGCCAGTAGACCCCATCCCACTGGCGGCAAAAGAAGCAGAAGGCCTGTGTGGTCGCCAGCGGGCTACATCCCATTGGCAGTGGAAGAAGCAGGAGGTCAGATAAGAAGATGAAGTTCATCCTGCAGCTCCTCCTGTAGGGTAGATGCCAGTGATCCTAAACAGGATGTGCATCATGAACTTTTGAGGCCCACTGCTAAACACACAGACTGAGTAAAAGTGCAGGCCTAAAGCTGCAAGCATGGAATTGCAGCCATGTGATATTTTTGGCAACTTTATATAAGAACATAAGAAAATGCCATACTGGGTCAGACCAAGGGTCCATCAAGCCCAGCATCCTGTTTCCAACAGTGGCCAATCCAGGCCATAAGAACCTGGCAAGTACCCAAAAACTAAGTCTATTCCATGTAACCATTGCTAATGGCAGTGGCTATTCTCTAAGTGAACTTAATAGCAGGTAATGGACTTCTCCTCCAAGAACTTATCCAATCCTTTTTTAAACACAGCTATACTAACTGCACGAACCACATTCTCTGGCAACAAATTCCAGAGTTTAATTGTGCGTTGAGTAAAAAAGAACTTTCTCCGATTAGTTTTAAATGTGCCCCATGCTAACTTCATGGAGTGCCCCTAGACTTTCTACTATCCGAAAGAGTAAATAACCGATTCACATCTACCCGTTCTAGACCTCTCATGATTTTAAACACCTCTATCATATCCCCCCTCAGTCGTCTCTTCTCCAAGCTGAAAAGTCCTAACCTCTTTAGTCTTTCCTCATAGGGGAGTTGTTCCATTCCCCTTATCATTTTGGTAGCCCTTCTCTGTACCTTCTCCATCGCAATTATATCTTTTTTGAGATGCGGCGACCAGAATTGTACACAGTATTCAAGGTGCGGTCTCACCATGGAGCGATACAGAGGCATTATGACATTTTCCGTTTTATTCATCATTCCTTTTCTAATAATTCCAAACATTCTGTTTGCTTTTTTGACTGCCGCAGCACACTGCACCGACGATTTCAATGTGTTATCCACTATGACACCTAGATCTCTTTCCTGGGTTGTAGCACCTAATATGGAACCCAACATTGTGTAATTATAGCATGGGTTATTTTTCCCTATATGCATCACCTTGCACTTATCCACATTAAATTCCATCTGCCATTTGGATGCCCAATTTTCCAGTCTCACAAGGTCTTCCTGCAATTTATCACAAACTGCTTGTGATTTAACTACTCTGAACAATTTTGTGTCATCTGCAAATTTGATTATCTCACTCGTCGTATGATTCAGATGGACTGAATGACATAGACATAGATATGAGACTGTGTTTCACACAAAGGAGAGAGTTATCATCACCTTCCAAATGAGAATGAAATTTTTGGATCTGAACGAAGAACTTGTCCTTGGTGAAACTTTATATCCTGCTTGATACTAGCCATGAAATGGATATTGTTTTAATACTTGTTTTGCTGTTCGAGCATGAGAATATTCTTATGCATTGGGACCCAGATGACATCATTTGCATCCCACCAATCCTTTGTCTATAGGAGGTAGCAATATCAAATCCAGATCAACGTTGGACCCTGATGGAATTAAATATTTAAGAGAAACTCTGAGTTACCCAGGCAAGATGAACATTTGAGATTTTCTGAAATGACATTATCCTGGGAACATTCTAAAAGAGCCTTTGCTAAAGGCTTTTCCCCATGGTTTCTCCATGGATTTCCCCCAAGCTCTGCCAAGAGAGCTCTGTTAACAGAACTGACTGTGCTAGTCACTATAACTGTGACTTGTAAGCTAAACTGAGTTTTTCTCAGCACAGTTGCTCATTAACGTGAATGCAACTGTTTGCCAAATATTTTGCATCGAAGGACTTTTGGCCAATTAATGATTGTTACCCTTTTCCTGCCATCATATCTCACGGAGACATCTGTGAGAATTTTGGGGTTTTATCTGTTAGCCACTAAAAGGGATTTTGTCGATGTAATCCCTTGGTGTCGAGACAGCATCTTGTTAAAGGAGTGGCACAGTATTAAGGAGGGTGAGAACATTGGCTTAAACTATCTTACAGCCGGGCTAAGTTATTTTTGGCAATTGTGATTTCTTAAGTGCAAGTTAAACTTAAAAATAACCCTTATAAGTTCTGATTATCTTACATGACTGTGCATGTGCTGTACATTAAAACTGAAACTGTAACAAAACCAAAGAAAGAAAGAATAATTGTACCGTATTACCCTAGTTTCACTTATGCTGCTAATAAATTCATTGATTACCTAAAAAAAAAAAAAAGTGTCTGTATCTGGTTCCAAAAGCTAATGAATTCATATCATGAGGTTATTGGTTAAATATGAGAATTAAATGTAAGAGATCCAAACCAGATATTCCTACATAATGTAGGTCCCATGCGAGATGTCCTTACACTCCTCATGTGCTGACCCCACGGTAATTCAACAATCGTGGTGCTAGAAATTCCTGTATTCTCATTTGCGAAGCATGAGATGAGAATACTGGAAGTGCTAGCATGGCGAATGTTGAATTACTGCGGGGCCAGCATGCAGGAGGAGCTCCAGAATGGCTGCTTTCCCAAAGAAGGTACAAGCTGGTGGCAGCTTGTGGACCCTGACTGACTGGTCTGCATGTGTGTGTGAGTGAATGAGAGCCTGCCTGGGATGGGTGTGTGTGTGAATGAAAGCCTGCCTGGGATGGGTGTATATGTCTTTTTTTACGTGAATTGAGAGCCTGCCTGGAATGGATGGGTGTGTGTGTGTGTATAAGAGAATGTGGGCCTGCCTAAGATTTGGGTGGATGTAACTGGTGGCCTATCTGGGGTGTGTGGGTGTGAATGGGAAATTGTCTGGGTTGTGTGTGAGAGAGAGAATGGGAGCTGCCTGGGTTTTGTGTGTGTGTGTGTGTGTGTGTCTATGAGAGAGAGAGAGCGAGAGAGAATGGAGCTGCAGGTGGATCCCAAACCTTCCAGCAGCTGAAATGAAGAGGAGGGACAAGGGCTGCTGGCAGATCCCAACCAAAGAAGAGCTGGAGACGTCTGTATGTGTGTGTGTATGTCTGTGTGTATTGAAGAAAGAGAGGAAGAAGTTTGTGCACTCCACTCCCACTAATCCACGACAATCTCAGGGTGACTAGAAACCAAAAGTTCCCAGGTATGGAAATTGTGAATTTTCTAAATCCATTTTAGTTTTATTTTTTGGGTGTTACTGGATGTGTCTGGTGTTTTGAAATATTTTATTGGTGTTTGGGACATTGAAAAAAAAATTGTATGTTAGTTTTTAATTATTCAATCTTTTATTTGTCATCTGTTTTTGAAATATTATTATTAGTATGTTTTTACTATTTTGATTATGTATTTGTTATATTTCTTGATTTTATTGTTTGTTTGAAGAATGGTGATTGTTCTGGATTTTTATTGTTGCACTGCATAGAGAATCTGGCTTCTTGTCATGACTGTATTTCTTCTTTATGGCTGCTCTATTCTGTATTTTGTGAGAGTCTGTTTATGTTCTGCATGTGTGACTGAGGTGAGGCTTTTTCCTAATATGAAGTGTATTAGTGTATTTGAGCTTTCAGAGGGTCAAGTCCACACCCAACACACATGACAATAGGCCTAATACCATATGGCAGGGGTCGGGAACCCATGGCTCGCGAGCCAGATATGGCTCTTTTCAGGGCTGCATCTGGCTCGCAGACAGTCGCCACACTTTCCCACTGACCCAGCTGCTCCCCGGTCCTCCTCCGCCCGGGCTTTAAAATGCTGTCAGCCCGGGCGGAACGCGGCAGGACAGCTGGAGTCAGCGGCACCGGCGTGCTCTCTTCTTCCCGCCCCCCCCCCGCGGCCCGGAAGAGGAAGTGGAGAGTATCGGGTGCCTGCACCCGATACTCTCCACTTCCGGGCCGGGGGGGGGGGGGGGGGCTCTGTGTGTGTGTGTGTGTGTGTGTGTGTGTGTGTGTGTGTGTGTGTGTGAGAGATTGCATGTATGTGAATGATTGAGAGCCTGTACATGTGAAAGAGAGAGAGAGCATGAATGTAAGTTTACCATTGGGAACCTGTATGTGTAATTTGTGATTGTGTGAAAGAGTATGTGTGTATGATTAAGATCCTTTGTGTGTGAGAGAAATCATGTGTATGTATGATTAAGAGCCTGTGTGTATAAGTAAGAGAGAGATCATGTGTGTCTGTGTGTGATTGAGAGCTGGTTTAGGTGATGGAGCATGTGAGTATGTGATTGAGAGCCTGTGTGTGAGAGAAATCATGTGTATGTATGATTAAGAGCCTGTGTGTATAAGTAAGAGAGAGATCATGTGTGTCTGTGTGTGATTGAGAGCTGATTTAGGTGAGGGAGCATGTGAGTATGTGATTGAGAGCCTGTGTGTAAATGAGAGAAAGAGAGGACATGTTTGTAAGCATGTGAATGAGTCTGTGTGTGAGAGAAAGACAGCATGTATTTATGTGTGTGTGTGTGTAAGCGTGAAAAGATAGACAGCATGTGTGTAAATGTGTAATTAAGAGCCTATATAAGTGAGAGAGAAAAACGTGTATATGTGAGTACTGAGAGCATGTGTGTATAGGTGTGTCATTGAGAGCCAGTGTGAGAGAGAGCGCTGGTATGTGACTGAGAGAGGAGAAAGTTCCAAGCAAACCACCCCACCTCCTGCTAATTCAGAACAATCTCAGGACACCTGGATATCAAACGTTCCCAGGTATGCAGAGCAAAAAAATTTTTGTATCCTTATTATTTTTCATTACTGGGTCTTTGTCTCTGCTATTTTGAAATATTTTGTTGGTATCTGGAAATGTTTTATATGAGTTTTTAATTATTGGATATTCCACTCATCAGCTGTTTCGAAATATGTTCTTTTTGTTAGTACAGTTTTACTGCTGATGATTTTATATTTCTTGATTTGTTTTATAAGGAGGGTGATGTTTCTTTTTTCCTTTGTTACACTGCATACAGAGGCTCTGGCTTGTTGCAGTTTCCAATTCAGTTTTTTCTGCATGCTTCTTGTTATGCGTTTTGGTCTCTTTATTCTATGTTAGGTGAGGGACAGCACGTGATTCAGGTGAGGTTTTCTGCTGGCGTGTAGTTTTCTGTGTAGGACTCTATAGCAGCCTGACTTGGCCGTTTTCCTAATAGGAGATGTATTGGTGTCTTAAGGCCTGGTGTAATATTTTCAGAGACTTATTGTACTTTAAAAGTGTGATCTTACATAAAATGCACACATTTACTTGTATTTAGTTTTAAACATATTGTATGGCTCTCATGGAATTACATTTTAAAATATGTGGCGTTTATGGCTCTCTCAGCCAAAAAGGTTCCTGACCCCTGCCATATGGGTTCCAAATGTGTTTTTGCAGGGATTTCTGGTTGCATTCACAGCCATACATGTTAATATAATGTGATATTTTTAACTCAGAATACTGTACTTTGATGTTTTCTATGTAAAATGTTATTATAAATGCATAAGTCTTAACTGTATGTGTGGAGCAGTCTGGAGGAGGGAAGTTGGAGGGGGGGGGGGATGTTGTGGAAGGGTATAAAATTAGCCTAGGGCACTTAATATCCTTGTACTAGTCAGTGGGTTCCAGGGGGCGGGGTATCAGTTTTTAAACTTTGTATCATTGAAGGGAGCTGGGCTTTTTTTTTTTTTTTTTTTGGTGGGCCTGGGACAAACAATGAATAAATGTGCAACAGGGCAGCAAAAAAACTAGCACTGGTCCTGGGGAGATATAAAATAATTAATGGGATGGGTAAATGAGAATGAGTTGTTTATTATTTTAAAAACTACAAAGACTAGGGGACATGCAATGAAGTTACTAGGTAGTACATTTAAAACAAATAGGAGAGAATATTTTTTTACTCAATGCACAATTAGCCTCTGGAATTCATTGCCAGAGGATGTGGTAAAAAGAAGGCTTGTGTTTAAGAAAGGTTTGGACAAGTTCCTGGAGGAAAAGTCCATAAATCATTAGGAAGATTGACTTGGGGATCCTGGATTGGCCAATGTTGGAAACAGAATACTGGGCTTGATAGACATTTGCTCTGACACAGTATGGCAAGTCTTATGTTCTTACGCTTTATCTGTTTATTGAACTTTATTGCTGAGGGAAAGCGGCTCTGTCACAGCCTTTTATTTATGTAACTTTATTATTGAGCAGCTCCACAGTGGCAGTTAAACCCTGGGGTTATCCCAGTGGGGGAGGAACGCTGAGAAGGAGCAGTGCTGCTCCAGCATTGCTGCACTGAACATTTCTACCACAACATTTGCTTTTTAAACTTTATACTCAGAAAGCAACTCTGTTATAGCATTTGTTTATTGAATTTTATTGTTAAGAAGCCCAATAGAGACCACTAAACCTTGCCTTTTATTCCAGTGGGAGAGAGGAAATGAGAGAGTCTGGGATTTTTAAAGGAGCAATTAAGCTTTCCTATAGGGTAAATCCATCTTTGGAAACTACTTCTATAGCCTTTGTCAAGGATGCATTCCAATCCAAGCACCTATTTATGTATAAAATAACTAACAGGTGCGCGTATTTTCTGCAGTGTATGTGCAGAGGCCGGCATTTTTAAAGTATGAGTGTCCTCTGCTTATGGAAATATTTGTGTGCATACTTTTAATCACCAGTTTGTTGGCACCTCCACCAGTTCACCCATACGTCTCTACCAGTTTTACCCTAACTCCCCTCACCACTTAACCCAAGCCTGCAGACAAAAGACAAGTGCGATTTTTATTTCCGTGACTCAATTAGTAGTTGTAAAAGTGTGCATATAAGTTTGGTAATACATGCATGTATATACCTTTTATAAAATACCAACTTGTGCATGAACTACCAAACTCCCCTAAACTGCCTTTTTTTCATTTACATTTAACATGTGGTACTGCTAGCACGCACATACTTCAGGTTTTAACAAAACATAGCATGCGTACATACATGCTTCTGACATGTGTAACTTCCAATTTTATATGCTGCAACCTTTGAAATTACTCCCAAAGAGGGTACGTTTCAAAGCCACTTGCACGCAATAAAAGTCGGTTTTATGCATGAAAGTATACAAGACCTGCATATATGCACATAAAAGTACGTGCAAGAACACGGTTTCACTCAGCTTTAGCACATACTCATAGGCAATTTTGTAGGGGTTGTGGGGGGATTTGCACACATACTTTTGATTTGTGAAAGCAAGTGTGTAAATCCACAAGCACAAAGTTACATCTGCTCTTCAGCAAATATATTTTATGTGTGTAGCAGAGGCCGGAGGCAAGAAGGACACCGCTTTTGCAAAGACAAGAGAGAGTCGCATGCACAAAGCCTGAGAAGATGCTCAGCTGTAAAGGGATGTGACATTGTCTATTTTGTTTTCATTTAACTGGAACCATGAAACGAACCATGAAACGAAAAGAAAAACCAAAATTTCATATTTTTTTTAGCTTCCTGTTAGTGAGCACTAAGTTCCATTAGTGCGCATTAACTTGGATTTAGTATGCACTAAGTCCAGTTAGTGCACACTAACAGAACATAGTGTGCACTAACCATGCCGCGAGTGGCTTCACTCACCCAGATGCCACCAGCCAGATGCTGCCGCTTCGCTTAGCAAGGAAACACTGACACTCCAGCCATGCCTCTTAGCTGCACGTGCATAGTGTGCGCCACGTTTTGAAGACCCCACAGAGGGAATCCAGGCACTCGGCGCATCCCGATGATGTCACATGCTGGGTATTTAACCCAGGCCATGCACCTCAGCATTGCCTCAGCAAAAAGGTCTCCTGGAAGTATTCAGCCTTGTTCTGCTCCAGTCTTCAGCCTCGCTCTGCTCCAGTCGTCAGCCTTGCCCCAGTCAAGTCTTCAAGCCTTGATCCATGTCTGTTTTCAGCCTCAGGCCTTGTTCTACGTCCATCATTCAGCTTCAACCTCAGCCTTGTTCCACATCCATCTTCAGTTTCTCAACCTCAAGCATGCTCCATGTCCATCTTTAGCTTCATCCTCAGCCTTGCTTTGTCAAGACCCTCAATTTCAGCCACAGCCTTGTCTTCAGCTCTCAGCCTTGCTTCAGCCAAGCCTTCAACTTTCGCCATAGCCCCTTGGACTCTGTCTTAGCCTGGCCCGTGCCAAGACTCGCTCACCTTCTGATCAATGCAGACCTCAGGGCCCTGCCCACAAGGTTGCTCCATTTGCATTACAGTAAGAGGGGCTCACGCTCACGTTGCTTGCAACAGGTTGCTAAAGCTATAAAATCGGTGAGTCGTTCCCGTGATGGGCACTCACTGCTTTGGCCCACCCAGATGCAAGAGCAAAAGACCAAACTGAATGGTCTCTTGAATAAGTCCATGCATGGCAGGCCCAGCTGCAATTTGATTGAGTAAATGGATTACTGCACCCCTTTTCTCAGCATTTGGATACATTTGCAAAACCCAATTACTGGGTCCAGTTCCAGTCCAGACCCTGTGAACACTGCACCAGCATCCAGTTGGACCACGGAGTCCAAGTTACAGCTCCCATCACCTCTGAGTTACAGTGGTGACCTTAAGGGGTGTAGAGGCTTTCTCAATGCCTGTAAGATGCATTTTGAGCTATAGCTGCCCTAGTTTTTTTCTGATTGAGTCAAAATTACATTTATTCTTTCCTTGTTAGATGGTTCCACTCTCGCCCTGGGCTTTCTCCCTTGTGGGAACAGGATGACTTACTCCTCAGGGACTTGAATATAATTTCATGCAACAATTTCTCCTGAACTTTGACCAGCCCAGGCCTGTTTTCATCTGCCACCACCAAACTTCTTTGGATTCAGTAAGGCACTCGCTTAGTTGGTGAATATGGGGTGAGAATTTTGTACTTTGGCCTCATAATTTGGTTGGGGCAAGGACCGCCAAACCACCATTTTTTGGCAAGGATTATCAGGAGGATATAAAAGACGAATTAGCTGCTCAGGACCTTCCCCCGTCGCTAGAAGCACTTATTTCCCTAGCTATTAAAAAGATCTGAGGTTCCAGGAAATAAGCTCAAGAGAAGATGATCTCCCATCAGATCACACCTGTGGCTCCCAAGCCTTTGACTCTCTTGGTGACCGCCTCGGAACCATCAAGGATCATTGCCTATGAAGAGCCTTTGCAATTGGGTAACACCCGAATTTCAGTAGACAAAAAACAAAGGTGACATTGCACAACCTCTGCCTCTACCACCCTGCACAAGGTTATTTCATCAGTTGGTGTCCCGAGAGGACCAGAAAACGCAATGAAAAGAAGTCTTGTTGGGAAGTTAGTATTTCACCACTCTACTTCCTCTTCACAATTAATGATACTTGTGTGCCCTCACCTATGGAAAACACTCAGTTCAGACAAAGTCTTAGTAGAGTCCAGTGCTGGGGGCAACTTTATCCAGGAATCACGGTTACACCAATGTGGCTGTTCTACTACCAGCTTAACCATCCCCTGTGTCATTTCTTCCATCTACGGAGAACCTCTACCTGGTCGGTATGACCATGGCCTCTTTGCCTATTACAAACAGACTGGGCCTCACTAAGAGGATCTTCAGTTGTTGTGTGTTATCTAAGGCATCCAGCCCTCTTGTACTTGGACTACACTGGCTTAGACTCCATCTACTGACTGGAGTACTTTACAGATTAACCCATGGCATCCCATCCTGCCGGAAGCATTATGCTGCCTCATTTGTATTTCTGGGGCACTTAGCTCTGAACTGCCATTGCCTGAAGTACCAGACCTGCCACTCCAATATACATCCTGTTCCTGCTTGAGTTCTGACGTATGTCATCCTCCTACCAATGGATCCTTGTCTGTAGATCTGGACCTAATTCCAAATGTTCCTTCAGTTCAGTCCTGAAAGCAAAGAATCTCTGGATCCCATGTCAAGACCCCAGAGCTCCCAGCTGCTAAAAGGTACCTTTGCCTCCTCAGAAGCCGAATCAGAAGAAGCTTGATGAGGGGGCTTAGAGGAGGGGTACTGTTACGCTTAGTGCTTGCGGGACCATCCTGCAAGCAGCTTCACTCACCCTGACACTGCCAGCCAGATGCTGCCACTTCTTGCAGCTCCAGCCCTGACTCGAGGCATGTGCATGCAATACGCACCAAGTTACAAAAACCCCAAAGTGGGAATCCAGGCTCTTGGCAGGTCCCAATGACATCACATAGCTGGGTATTAAACCTTGGCTGTGCAACACAGCGTTGCCTCAACAAGAAGGTCTCCTGGAAATAGTCAGCCTTGTTCCACTCCAGTCTTCAGCCTTGCCCTGCTCTGGGTCTTCAGACTTGCTCCAGCCAAAGCCCTCAGCATTTATCCAGCCAAGTCTTCAACCCTGCTCCAGCCAAGTCTTCAGCCTTGCTCCACATCCGTCTTCAGCTTCAGCTTCAGCCTCAGCCTTGTTCCACCGTCCATCTTCAGCTTCACCCTCAGCCTTGCTTCTGTCTTCAGTTTCAGCCACAGCCTTGTCATCAGCCTCACCCTTGCTTCCGCCAAGCTTTCAGCTTTTGCCATAGCCCCTTGGACTCCATCTTAGCCTGGCCCAAGCCAAGACTCGTTCACCTGCTGTCAGTGCAGACCTCAGGGCCCTGCCCATGAGGTTGCGCCAATTGCGCTACAGCTAGAGGGGCTCACGCTCACATTGCTCACAACAGTATATTTGACGAATCTGCTGTTTTGAAATAATTTGGTGATTGGGAAATTTGTAAATATTTTTCAATTATTGGATGTCTATTTCTCAGTTATTTTGAAATATTATTTTTGTTAGTGTGGTTTTACATTATGATTGTTTTATATTCTTGATTATATTCCTTGATGTTTTATGAGGAATGGTAATGTTTCTGTTTTTCATCGTTGCACTGCCTACAAATTCTGATTTCTTGCAGTTTCCAGTTCAACTTTTGTCTGCGTGTTTCTATTTAAACTTTATGGTCACTTTCAGGGTCATTTATCAAATAGCATTATGGCATTTTCACATGCATTAAGGTGTTTTCGCATGCATTAAGCACCTTTACGCATGCGATAGCACCATAACGTATGGTGCGATGCAAATCAGAAAAAAAAGAGGGGAGAGAGAGAGACTATCCATAATGCCCTCACACTAGCTAGATATCTATATTTCTATGGGAGGCCCACCTAGTAACTCGAGGTGAGGTTTAGGTATTAGTGTAGGGGTTAGGGGCCATTTTGACATTCAAAGTGAGACGTACGAACAGAATAGTGCTCTCTTGTGAAGATTTGATGACCTTCGGACTGAGGAAACTCACCCAAAGATGAGATTTGTGCAGTGTTCTCTCCATCTAGCTTGATGGACTCTACCTGGGTAACATCAAGCTAGGTTGAGAGAACACTGCACAAATCTCATCTTTTAGTGAGTTTCCTCACTCCGAAGGTCATCAAATCTTCACAAGAGAGCTGTTCGTACATCTCACGTTGAATGTCAAAGTGGGCCCTAACCCCTACACTAATACCTAAACCTCACCTCGAGTTACTAGGTGGGCCTCCCATAGAGATATAAATACCTATCTTGTGTGAGGCCATTATGGATAGATTCTCTCTCCCTCTCTCTCTCTCTCTCTCCCTGATATTAAACATGGTCCCCCCAGTGGTTGTATGTAGGTATTAGCACAAATTGTGATAAACTGCCTATTACCATAAAACACACCCCTTTTACTATCGCATGCAATATTTAGTGTATTTTGATAAATCCAGGCCTTTATTCTGTATTTGGGGAGGGTCTGTCTGTGTTCTGCATGTGTGACTGAGGTGAGGTATTCTGCTAGCATGTAGTTTCTGTGTAGGGATCTATAACAACCTCGCTTGTTCTAGTTTTCTACTAGGAGGTGTATTGATGTTTTAGGGCCTGCTGGAATACTTGCAGAGTTGCGTTTTCATAGATAGGATTGTTACTGTTTGAGTACTGGCAGTTAGTGAAATTTTGGTATAGGAGGTTTACTATATAATTGTAATTCTGTTTACTCAGGGCTTCTGAGGGCCAAACTCATACCCAATATGCTTTAGTATAGGCCTAATCCCATATGGGTTCTGAGTGTCTTTTTGTGCAGGGTTTTCTGGATGGCACCACAGTAATGTATGTAAATGTAATATATATGTGATATTTTTACCTCAGAAGTGGAGTGGGGCCACAGTGCAGGCAGCATGTAGGGAGAAACTGGAAAGGAACTGCAACAGACAGGTCATTCTGCACCTGTGATTACAGGACTCAGCTGAGGGTAGATTGAGAGTACATAAGTCAGGAAGCTGTGACTTTTAGGGGTTGGGAGCAAAAAGAGTTTTGGGGTCAGGGAAGGAGAAAATTAAATAATGCTGGGGTCATCCCTGGAGGGGGGTAAAATGATGGTGGGACAGGGAAGAGAGTGGATTAGTGGGGCATAATGGTGGAATAGAGAGTGCAGACACACATTATTCAGGGTGACAATAACTCAAAATTTCCCAGGTATGGATTAGACAATTGGGCCTGAACAGTAAACAAATTACAAGACTGTCTCAAATCAGCATGTAAATAGCGTGTCTGATACTATTTGCTTCTATTTATTGGTGCAGTCAGGGTCATTTGTGTGTTTGTCTGTTACCTCAGAAAGGTTTATTCGCTACAGGTACCAGGGAATTTGATTATGCAAAGGACAGTGAAAATAACAAACAGATACTTTCCGAGAATTTCACCAAACATCTGTGGCCTCTCTGTCTTTGCATGTCTGGTGAAGCATTAACAGTTTTATGAGAGCACTCTTCCCAGTAGTGACCCAATGACCTGTCATGATGGAAACATTTACTTCAGGGTAGGTACAGAGATAAAGCCCCAGCATGGAATTCAATGACTGTGCTGCTGAGTGAGCCACCTTTAAGATAAGAGAATAAACTGAGGCTCCTTTTCATAAGAATCACATTTTTTTTTTTAATAAATAAAAATAAATTCCAGCATATATAGTAAAATCTTGTACTTGCAGAATAGCTCAGGCTTCAAGCAATACTGCCCTCTTTCTAATATATATAATGTATTATATCATATATCACTTTCAATAAAACATTGTGAAAATGCATATCTAATTTTTTAATTTAATACCAAAAAATGACAGTTTCACAGCCATGAGAGGTATTTATGATATGTGCAGTGATGAGATACAGAGCAGGTTTTAATGGATCTGGTAAGGAGGTTTCAGGAGCTATAGTCAGCCCCTGACAAGCTCAAGCTTTAATTTAGTCTGTAAAGTAAGAGACTATAAAATAAGCATCTGCCTTCTGGGCTTGTCTGTTCCTTCTTCCCCCCCTCCCGCCTGGTGTGGGCTCTGTTGAAGCCGGGGAATGGCAGTTAGGGATGTGCATTTGTTTGAAATGATATTGGTAAAACATGAAAAATAAGTTGATATTTGTTTCATTCATTGTCCCCAGAAATGAATGGAGGGGGGTCCCACAAGTGAAAAGAATAATTCTCGTTTGTTATGTTTCCCATTTATTTCTATGGCACATTGAAGTCTATGGCTGTATTCTGTTGAGAAAATAAAAATGGCTCTTGCCTGTGTGAACTCACTGCCTTGTCAGAGCTTTGACAGAGTCAAGGCAGGGCAAGCTGGCAAGGAGACTAGCCAGAGGATAAATCATGGTGCAGCATCTTTTTAACTATCCTATAGCAGCTATCTACATCAAATATCATTGACATCCTCCCACTGTTATTTCTGAGAATGTGCAAGAAACTCTGTAGTTTCGCTCTAGCAGTTGGTTATAGAAGAATGTGTGCTTAGATACTCTCTCAGAGTTTAGAAAAAGCTTAGAAAGGTTTGGATTTGGCATTTGTTTTTGGCTGCTTCTAATCTTCTCTGTGCTGCAGTTGTCTCACTTTCACTGTGCCAGAAAGAGAAGCAGTGCACAGCTGCTGATTTTAATTTTTCTCTGCACTGGGGGAATATCAGGGTGGGAAACAGTGTGGAGGTAGTTGCAGAAATGCTACTGATTTTTTAAATCTCTGTCTGGATACCAGTGAGCTGAGCAGTGAACACTCAGAGACTGAAGAGACAAGTTATACCAGACTGCCGGTCTTTTGGATGCTGTTAGTAGTTACGTGCAATCGTTTTTGCTGAACTGGAAAATTTCAAAGAAATAGTCCAATTTGGCATGGGTCGGAGGATCCGAATCCCGTGACGGATTTTCCCCGAACTTCGGGGAAAATTTGTTTGGGTTAGTGAGGGGGGGAGGGGCAAATTTATAAAAAAAAACAAAACTCCAAACCCATCCCAACCCTTCAAATTTAGTTATTTACAACCCCCCCCCCCAAAACTGGGTGGAGGGGGTTGTAAATAATTAAATTTGAAGGGTTGGGGTGGGTTGGGTATTTTTTCGTTGAAGTTTTCCACGGGTCACCCGACCCGTAGCCCAACCCGGCATCAAAAATCGAAGCCCATCTCTAGCTGTTAGATTTTAATATTTTTTCTCTGTGTGAAGTCAGTCAGCACTAATGTATACAGCAGAGCACACATACACTGTATATGTTTCTGTGAGTGTGAAGACAGTTCTCCATACAGTGAGTGGTACTATAACAGTATTACTAAACTAATTCATTTGTAATATCCAAATGCTTAGTAGGCCATGCAATTGAACAAATTCCATCATATCAGGAAAAGGGAGAGGAGAGAATGTTGGCAGGGTAGAAGAAGTAGTGCAGAGGAAATCCAGCACAGTAGGAGTGATATTAAGAAGTCAGTTCTGCCCCAAAATTAAAGAGAAACGTTTTTGGCCATAGAACAGAAGGAAAGGAAGGTAGTTCAAGGCCAAAGAAATTGAAATTTGGAAAGCATGTGCTATCACTGCCTGTTCCTCTCCCTTTTGTTTTGGAGCACAGAGAAAGGTGGGAGAGCCATCCAAGGCAGATAACAGCAGGGCAGAGGCACTGACTGGGGCAGTAGAAGTTCAACAGTCAAAACCAGCTGCATAGTCTTCTGTATTGATTACTGCTTTTCAGGCAATAGAAGCAGTATTTTCAACAACTCATTCTGAGGAAGAATCTTGTCTGGAATTCCCTGAATCAGAACTTGAGGAGCCGGTAGCTGAAAACAATTTGGATTAGTCAGTAGCATTTGAGCCTCCACTTCAATGGAGAGGAAGATAGATGATGATATGGATGAGGATGAAAACAACTCCCAGCAAAAGCAGGCAGCACAGACAGAGTGTGTGAATGATGCCTCTGGAATTTTTCTTCAGGGTCCAACCTCAACTTCAACTCCAGTGTCAGCATCAGCCCCCAAGGATGTAGATAAGAGATCATGAAAGACATTCCTGATCTGGAGGCACTTTAAAGTGAGGGAAGACCTGCATTTTGCTCACTGTATTCATGTCAGTAAATATATCAGTCAAGGGAAGATAGTGGGGCACCTGAGAAGCAGAACCCGTTAGCACTGGCATCAAGAAAGGGTGGCAGTAGTAGCCTAGAGACCCCCTTCTGCCAATCAAAGTAAAAGCCAGAGGAAAAGGGTTGAAAAGAGGAAGATTTTTCTCCCAGCCTCTTCCAGCAGTCAGATGGCAGCCAGAAGTCCCCAGCCATGTGTTTGAAGCAGCAACCTACCATAGAGGAAATGGGGTGCCATTCTGTAGCAACATCCTTAGACAAAAGTCAGGCAACCTCTAAAGTAGCAACAAGGAGAATCAGGGAAATGATTGTCCTTGATGACCAGCCCATGCAGGTAGTGGAGAACGTAGGATCTTCTGCATATTTTGGCTCTCAATTACATAGTCTTTCCAGGACTACATTTAGTAGGAAGGTCATCCCCACCCTGTACAGCAGGCACACCTAGCTAAAGCAGAGGGGTATAGCATGCATTTCACTAGCAATATCTAGACCAGCATGAACGCTATGCACACTAGACTGTCCCTGATGGCACAGTAGTGGGACCTGGCTTAGGCTGGGGCTCGCAGAAGCTCTAGTAGGAATGGAGCATCGGGATGCAGGTGGGCTTTGCTGCATACCCAGTTGATGCATAGCCACCATACCCCATTAAATATTCTATCAGCCATAAGAAAGATGCTGGGGGATTAGCAGCTAGACTGAAGAGGTAAGAGTATTGAGGCAGGTTTCTTTTTTATAGTCAATGGTTCAAATATGGTAAAGGCAATAGATGACAGAGCTTTCAAGGTTTCTGTTGCTTTGCACACTTGCTGCACCTGGCAGTGAGGGATGCCCTAGGCCTGGGGCTCAATGTTGACGGGGAGGTATTCCTGAAGGACCTGAAAGAGAGGTGCAGGAAAATAGCAGGACATTTCCATAGAAGCTTGAAGGCAGGGCAGCTTCTCCATAAGAAGCAGAAAGCATTTAGGATGCCTCACAAGCATCTGATTCAAAATGTTGGCATTCACTGAAATTCCATCTATATGATGCTGCAGGTTAGTGGAGTAGCAGACATCCCTTCATGATCTGTCTCTGGCAACAGAGATAAGTGTGGCTCACCTTCTGGAGAAAACCCCAATATTGGAGCCCAAAATAGGCCACAATGCTTCCCCCATAGACTTTAATGGTAAATGAATTAATAAATATAATGAACAAACATTTTTTTTCATTTGAAACTAATGAACTGAATGGAGATGCTCTACAAAACAAATGAACAAACCAGAATGATAGTTTTCTCTCCTCACACACACCTAATTGCAGGTATTCCTTCCCAATAATAGGACACAGATAAGGGTACATGCTAGGTCAAGGTTTTGCTTTCTTTTAAAGGCTAATAGGTACATTTTCAAAGATAGATGAGTGCCTGATCTATGTGCCTACAGTTAGCTGAATTTTCAGTCTAGCATATAGATGCACGTATACATTTAGGACTGCTATTGATTCACATACACTTACTGGCTCATTTTAAAAGGAACTCGCATGCGCCCATAAATGCGTGTATCGGTGCATGAGCGGAGATATACTGCAATTTTATATTGTGCACGTAAGTACGCATGTATCATTTAAAATACCCCTGCCACATGTATGTGTGCCCCTGCCACGTGTATGTGTGCCCCTAATCTTAGGTGACTCACGTAAATGTCCCACGTGTATTTCCACTAAGGCTTTAGTGGCTTTTATGCACATATGCAGGTGGAGTTTTAACCATGCTTGCACGAGGGAATAAAAGGTTTTTCCAATTAGTCCACCAGTTTGTCCAGTTGATATTGAGATCTTCAATAGCCCTCTGAAGCCACCCACTTGACCAGAAGCCCACACGCTATGCTGAAATCCCTAAAACGAGATCTCCAGACTTGCTCCTCATCAGGACCAGCAAGTAAGGTTACATGCCAACACGCACCATGGTCAGCTTTTTTAAAATTCGAAGTTACACGCATAAGTCTTGATCCTGCTCCAGGATGCCCATGCCCCACCCCTTTTTCACCCCCTTATTCTTGACGCGCACACAGGTATGTATGTGCATACTTTGCAGCTTCTTAATATTCACATTGCTTGCATACACGCTTATATGGCTATTTTTGCGCAGGCAACACTTTTACCTCTTAGGCCCTAGGTTAGACTTAGCCTAACACTGAAAGTCAGCTCTGAGTACCTATATACTTCCCCAATCTGAACCTGCCCACTTTTTGGGCACCTAAATTTAGAGACCTCATAAAAACAGGTTCCTTAATTTAGGCACTCAGAAGGGGGTAAATGCTCATTTAGGGACATTCTTGTTTGGCGCTTAGATCTTTTGAATAACGACCCCTAAGCTTCTGTTATTTTGTAGATGTAGTGGGAATTAGAGGATAGCTCTCAAAAGCTTGTCACACATATATATTAAGTTAGTTCAATAAAAAGGTCTCACCTACAACCTGTTTATTGATCCTAGAATTCCACATATCAAAGAGGACTAACCCGGCAACCACAATTCTTTGCTCTAAATGTACAAATGATGGACACTACATGCCTTGTTGATCAGACTGTCCACTGGTGAGTTTGGTTATGGGAAATACAGCCCCCTGAAGCAGACAACTAGAAGCATGGTGCCATGTCGGGGAAGACCTGAAAGTTTCATTTCACAAGATAAGTAACTTGGCCACTCATGGATACAGTGATTTAAATTTTTTTTAGCCCACCTGCTTGTATGGATATTTAAGAAAAGACTTTTGTTTTGTATATTTGTGAAATATTTTTTTACTTGCATTATATAAAAATACAAAAATCAGAAAAGTGAACCTTAGTTGCTACAGCTTATTCATATGTTGTAGGCTGAATGAGTGGCAGTCCCATATATATACATTTCATTTTTTTATTCCTCTCCACTCAGTTATTTAATTGCTACTGAGACTTTCAATATTTTGTTTGATATTTACAGTCTCAAATTTTTTTATTACAACTTGTGGACTTGTTGTTTGGATATTTATTAATTATATATATATATATATATATATATATATATATATATATATATATATATATATATATATATATATATATCAATAACATGATATTATGCATCAGGAAGGCTTTATATAACCAGGAAGGTTTGTGGTTGTCATTGCTTTTTCCCAATTTCCACAAGCAGCAAATTATAGCCAAGTTAGTACTTTGCTGTGGCCAGTAACAGAAGCCAGGACCCTACTAAAAAAAATACTTGAAGGAGAACATATTATAGTAATGAAGAAGGGCTCTCTACATATCCCTATCGCTTCTCTCTGTCACACACACCATTCTGGCATTTTATCAGATTAGCACCACCAGGAGCACCTTTGGCCATATCCCCACTGTGTCAGATCACTGCGTACTAAGTTACCCTAAAGAATTTGATGATGACGATCTGGTGTTCATCCGACTTGTACGTGAATGCCCACTCAATCAACAACAAAGATCTTGCAGCAATGTTCATGAAATGTGGTGCTTACACTGCTGAAAGGCAGCTGCATATTTCCCTGATGTGTCTGGGAATACTTTCTCGAATGGTGGCCTTCAGACTTTGTTGCAGTCAGTTTCTCCTATCAACGTTGCTCATTCTCTCCTTGTAGTGGGTGAAGATTTGAACAGCAGCAGTTTCTGCTGACAGTGGCTTCTGTTCATCAAACAAAGCTGCTGGTTTCCAGACAAGAGTCATTTCCGCCTCCTGTAATCTTGTGCACACTGACAGACAATAGCAGCAAAACTATGCAATCCACTTGCAATCATATCGTCATTTGCAAGCACTTATGTGGGACTGTATTGTCCAATCCAGGTGATCCAGCAAGGCCAGCTTTTTCTTCCGGCAGCTGGATGCTCTCATTGCAGTATCTACCCCCGGAAATAACAGCAGTTTCCTAGTTCTTACTCCCTGATCACTAAAATTGGTTGAATTAACAGAAGCTACTCCCACATCATTCAATGTCTTTTCAGCTATACAGACAGGGAGAACAAAGCAGCAAGGAATATTTCCATATCATTCACATTGACCAACTGTTTTCTTGCACGCACTGCCTGAGGGCTAATACAACACATTTTTTTGTTTTGAACAATTCAGTATTTTTTTTTTCTTTATTTAGATGTAGAGATTCCTAACATTTGAAGAGATGTCTTGAACTCCTAACCTGGACATGAACGTTTGGGACACTGATACCCACGCCCGCCACTTCTCCTGCCATGGTCGCACAGCATGCTTGGGCAGCACAACGTGATTGTATCTGTTCTGTCACAGACTGAGTCACTTGGTTATGGAATTCTATTATGTCAACTGAATTTACTACCGACTACCGGAGCAGTGTAACGTGTATGTGCTGTTCCTATGTGCTGCTCTTCCAGGGCAGTAAATGCTTCCTTTAGTAGGGAAACTGTAATTATCTGCAGATTTTAAGTACCACAAGGTACACATTTAAATTCAGCTTATTTGTCCTATACGCTGCTGTCAAGTTTCAGAAGCTGCCATATGTTTATATACTTAGCTACTGATTGATAATTCTAGCTTAATGAATTTAATCAGGAGAGGTTTTTTTCATAAGTGTGATAAAAATTGATTGTCCTCATTAATTAAGACTGAATTGATAATTAAATGGTTTAACTTTTATTTATTTATTTAAACCAATTTATATTTCTGCCAATCTGAGAATCTTTATTCTAATTTTCTCTCCCTCTTCCCTTGTTTCTTTACTCCAAATCAGTGAGTTGCAGCTCTAGGGACGAGGTATCTGGGAGTGGGGAGGGCGATCACTCTTTTAAGAAGGAAGGAGTGCATGTGTCTTCTTCCCCTTCCTCCCTCCTCCTCTCTCACTCCCTCCTCTGCTCTCTGTGCATGTGGATGGGTCTCCTTTTTATCAGTTCAGACAAGAAAGAGAAAAGGGAGAGAGAAAAGTAGAAGCAATGAAAATCAAGTAAAACCATTCATCAATCCATATGGATAGACATGATTTACTGGAGGGAAGGCAACGTGGATTTAGCAAAGCAAAATCTTTCCTTACAAATGTACTTCATTTTTGGAAAGTATTAATAAACATGTGGATAAGGGCGGTACAGTATATCTGAATTTTCAGAAGGCATTTGACAAAGTCCCCCATAATGTAACCCACTTATCTCGTTCCATGTAAACCGATGTGATAACACATGTTGAATGTCGGTATATAAAAGCAAATAAATAAAATAAATAAATAAGAGACTTCTCGGGAAATTAAAAATTCATGGCATAGGAAGACATATCCTGTTGTGGATTGATAACTGGTTAAAAGTCCGAGAAGTTAGCCGACTAAATGAAAATTTGGTCACTTATCCGGCTAGAATTTAGCCTGATAAGTTAGGGGCATTCTGGGGACGTAACTAGGAGGAGTTGCTATTCAAAGTTAGCCAAATGACTTATTTAATTAATATTAGTCGGCCTCGTGAGCTGTCTTCCGGTTAAACTTTTCCAGCTAACTTTAAGATAATAAGGTATATTCAGCGGCACAGTTGCACTGCTAAATACACAGTGCTAATTAACTGGACAAGTTTATCTGGCTGATTAGCAGAGCCAAACAGCAGCTGAATATGGACCTCTAGGAGACTGGGCATCTAAATGGCAGATGAAATTTAATGTGGACAAGTGCAAAGGGATGCAGCTAGGGAAAAATAGTCCAAACTATAGGTACACAATAAGTGCACCATATCAGGAGTCAACATCCAGGAAAAGGAGCTTGGTGTTGTCGTGGGACAATATGATGAAAATCATGAAGGGATTGGCACAGCTTCCTTATGAACAAAGGCGAACCAGGTTAACACTCTTTAGCATGGAAAAAGGGATGACCAAGAGGGAATTTGTCAGAGGTTTATAAACTCATGAGTAGGGTGGAACAGGTAAATAGGGGACACTAGGGGATTAGGAGACACTCCAGGAAATTATCAGGTATCAGATTTAAAACAAATTGGAAACATTTTTTTCACTCAATGCAGGCTGTGGAATTTGTTGCTGGAAGATGTAGTTGAGGCATCTCGCACACTGGGGTTTAAAAGGACTTTAGACAAGTTCCTGGAGGAAAAGTTCATAAACAGTTATTAGTCATGTAATTTTGAGAAAGCTACCACTTATCCCTAGAAGTCAAGAACAAGAAATGGATCTACTCTTAGATTCTGCCGAGAACTTGTGACCCAGGCTGGCTCGATGGACCTTTAGTCTTACTCAGCAAGGCATTTCTTACGTTCTTATCTTATGATGTGCTCTTAGAATTCAATGTAAAGTCAAGTTGGTGTATGTGGGAAATGCCTCAAAATACTGATAAAATTGAACAAATGAAATGGATTCTGAGAGAACAATGTAACACTGCATCGGGGATGGGATGGGATCATTCTACCAAGGTCCCATCATTGGAATAGTGCTGGGGGAGGGTGGATTATTCTCTTCATTTTCACCACAGTCAGTCACTGTAATCCTGCATGGAGGGAGAAGCAGGGCTGTCCTTGGGGGAGGGGAGAGTGAATGGGCCCCACACTTTGGGGGGGGGGACGGACGACCCCATGCCACCATGCTATCTCCATCCTGAACACTATAATTTGCTGTCAGCTTAGGGACGGAGCCAAGCATATCAGCATTTCAGGGGCTTACTATGGTTAATTTGCCCTAAGCTTCGCATCCTTCTAAGATCAGCCCTGGGGGGGGGAGGGGGGGGGGGAGGGGCAGGGTTCATTCTCCTCAGATTCAGCAACTGTAAAACTGCATGGGGGAGAACATTTACCTCACTGCACGTCAGTGTATTGTGGATGAATGGGGCTCCTGATGATTTTGCGCAGAATGATGCTGCCTTTTGCCATAGCTTCTAGTAATAACATAATAGTGGTTCAGTGCTATTTCAGTAAGCTAATAGGGGGAAAAAAAACAAAACTGCATTGGAGGTTGGGTGGGAGAGTTAAATTCAACTGAAAAGAGATCTCAGGATGGCATGGAGTTTGGCTTGTCAGATACCACATCTGTAAAAGGAAAATTTCCAGCAAACTCACCTAGCAAAGTGCAGTAAGTAATGTTATGTAAATTGTTCCTTAGACAGTGAAGATTACTAAGTTTCATCAGTGACAAAAGATGCCACCCAAGGGACATTTGATAAACAAAGGATCAGAGTTATGATGATTGCGGCTATTAGTGCGGAAGATAGCAAGCATGCAAATGGAGCTGCAGAAGCTTCCATGGGAATGCCATGGTATCATTCAAAGCATTAGGTTATACATTCAGCACTTTACAATTACAGGAAGGCAATTTTCTCAGCAAGCCCATGAACAATAAGGAGAATTAACTTTGCCATGTACACCTGAAGTAAGTGGAACTTTGACTAGCTGGGCTTTAGGTCAATGGGCTTTTTGCTTTCAGTAGCAGGGCAATTGTGACAAGGTTCACAGGACCTGACACTTCTTATTATGGAACAGCTTGAGTAATGACAATCATGACCACAAAGTGCAATAAATGCATGGCTAGAGCTGGAGACCCGCTACCACTTGTTTTCAGGGCTCAGAAGCAGGCAAGACACTGCGGAATGATTCCAATTTTCTCTTTTAAGCAAATGCATGAGTTCAAAACCCACTCAGATCACCCAATCTAGTATAAATCAGTGGCGTAGCCACGGGTGGGCGTGGGTGGGCAGGTGCCCACCCAACTTAGACCCAGGCCCACTCAACTGGCACCGGAACTGCAAGGCTGTCGCGGGATCCCATCCCCGCGACAGCGAACAAGAGAACCCACGCCTCGCGCGCCATCACGGCACACATGGGGAAGCGCTGCTGCGGCCGTATGGCCAACCGGTCTTCCTGTTGAGGGGGGGGAGCGGAAGCGCCGCGCGCAGCTTCCGCTTCCTCCCCCCAATGCAGGAAGATCAGCTGCCTCTCTGCCACCCGTTCTCCTGCTATCTTCGGACCAAACGGCCCGCCGAACTTCCTGTTTGGGGGAGCGGAAGCGCCGCTCACAGCTTCCACTTTCTCCCCCAAAGCAGGAAGATCAGCTGCCTCTCCTGCTGCCACCGGCCTCCTGCTATCTTCTTCGGGCGTCGGGCCGTATGGTCCGCCGATCTTCCTGCTTGGGGGGGGGGGGGGAGGGAGGAAGCGGACGTTGTGCGCTGCGCTTCCGCTCCCCTCCCCCCCCGACAGGAAGTTCGGACGCCCGAAGATAGCAGGAGTCCGGTGGCAGCAGGAGAGGCAGCTGATCTTCCTGCTCTGGGGGAGAAAGCGGAAGCTGTGCATGTGCTTGAATGTGTATGTGTGGATGAGAATGGGAGTGTGTGTGGGTGAAAACTGGAGCCTGGGTGTGTATGTGGGTGAGAATGGAAGCTTGAATATGTGGGTGAATGGGAGCTCGAATGTGTGTATGTGTGGTTGAGAATGGGAGCCTGGGTTTGTGGGTGGGTGAGAATGGGAGCTTGAATGTGTGTATATATGGGTGAGAATGAGAGCCTGGGTTTGTGTGGGTGGGTGAGAATGGAAGCTTGAATATGTGGATAAGAATGGGTGGTTGAATGTGTGTATGTGTGGGTGAGAATAGTACCTTAAATGTGTATATGTATGGATGAGAATGGGAGCTTGAATATGTGTGGGTGAGACTAGGAGCATGGGTTTGTGGGTGAGAATAGGAGTCTGGGTTTATGTGTGTGGGTGAGAATGGGTGCCTGGATGTGCGTCTGTGTGTGCATAAGAATATAAGCCTGGGGAGGGGTGAGAAAGTGAGAACTTGAATGTGAGCTTGGGGGGGGGGGGGAGAGCATATGAGAGTGACAGCTTGAGTGTGTGAGAGGGAGTCTGTGAGAGAAAGCGTGTGTGTGTGTGTGTGTGTGTGTGTGTGTGTGTGTGTGTGGAAGGGAAGAAGACAGTAATAGAAGAAAGACACTGAAAAGGAATTAGGAAATGAGCTATAAGGGAAAATGGGAAAAAGAGACCAGGACCAACTGATTAGAAAAATACAAAGATCAGACAACAAAGGTAAAAATATATATCTATATTTTGAGATGTTAGCAATTTAAATATAAGCAACACAACCGCTCTCTCAAAATTTATGGACAGGTAGGAGCCGTGTATAAAATCGTAATAAGAAGGCTAAAGTACCACAAATCACCGTGAATTATGTTTGTATCATTAAGTAAACCTCATACTTAGGCGTAGATGTGAATGCTATGCTGCATAATTTGGCATTATTTATCAGTAAAAAAACAACTAGTAGACCTGCATGCCTACAGCCCACCCATGTTAACCTTGTGCCCACCCAAAAAATCAATTCTGGCTACGCCACTGGTATAAATCCACAAAATGTGGGCTTTTAGGTGTTTCTTTTTCTATCTCTTGACTTACTATAGGAGTCTTGTCCCACTCCCCCACCATAACTTCAGTTGGGATTTGAGTCTTCCAATCACACTTAGTTTGGCAAAATTTAATAATGCAATTATTTCAACCATCCAACTTAACTCACCTTACTCACCAAAAGAAACCAAGCCTTTATTTATTGAATTTATTTACCAGCATTTCTTAGTCACTTTACAGATTACAAATCGCCCAAAACGATGAACAGAGTAAAACAAAATAAAATTCATATAAACAATACAGTAGCCCTCACTTCTTCCCATCAACCTGTCATCACCATATAAGAACACGCCATACTGGGTCAGACCAAGGGTCCATCAAGACCAGCATCCTGTTTCCAACAGTGGCCAATCCAGGCTACAAGTACCTGACAAGTACCCAAACACTAAGGGGCAGATTTTAACACCTACGCGTGGGCGTAGATTTGGCGCGCACAAATCTACGCCCGATTTTATAACATATGTGCCCAGTCGCGCGCATGTTATAAAATCCGGGGTCGGTGCGCGCAAGGGGGTGCACACTTTTGCACCTTGTGTGCGCCGAGCCCTAGGGGAGCCCCGATGGCTTTCCCTGTTCCCTCCGCCCCCCCCCCCCATCTTCCCTTCCCTAACCCCCCCCCCCCAGCCCTACCTAAACCCCCCCCCATACCTTTGTTTTGCAAGTTGCGCCTGACTCCGGGCAGGCGTAGGTTTCGCGCGCCGGCCAATTGCTGGCGTAATCCCCTGGCCTAGAGGCCCTACAGAAGCCTCTGGTCACGCCCCCGGCCGCTCCAGACAGCCTGCGCCCCTTTTTTCAAGCCCCGGGACATGCGTGCGTCACCAGGCCTATGCAAAATAGGCTCGGCGCACATAGGGCTTTTAAAATCTGCCCCTAAGTAGATCCCATGCTACTGATGCCAGTAATAGCAGTTGCTATTTCCTATGTCAACTTGATTAATAGCAGATAATGGACTTCTCCTCCAAGAACTCATCCAATCCTTTTTTAAACACAGCTACACTAACTAGATCATCTGGCAATAAATTCCAGAGCTTAATTGTGTGTTGAGTGAAAAAGAATTTTCTCCGATTAGTTTTAAATGTGCTACTTGCTAACTTCATGGAGTGCCCCCTAGTCATATTATTTGAAAGAGTAAATAACCAATTCATATTTACCAGTTCTAGACCTCTCAAGATTTAAAGACATCTATCATTTACCCCTGTTCGATGTAAACCGTCCTGATATGGTTTTTAACCATGAAGGTCGGTATAGAAAAATGTTAAATAAATAAATAAATAAATAAATCAATCAATCAATCATATCCCCCCTCAGCTTTGTCTTCTCAAAGCTGAAAAGCCCTAACCTCTTTAACCTTTCCTCTTAGGGGAGCTGTTCCATCCCCTTTATCATTTTGGTTGTCCTTCTCTGTCCTTCTCCATCACAACTATATTCTTTTGAGATGCGGTGACCAGAATTGTACACAGTATTCAAGGTGGAGGTCTCACCATAGAGCGATATAGGGACATTATGACATTTTCCGTTTTATTAACCATTCCCTTCCTAATAATTCCTAACATTCTGTTTCCTTTTTTTTTTTTTTATATTTGAAAGTATTTTATTGAGTGTAAAAAAACAAAACAACTTATACAAATTGTTTACATGTTAACACCTCAATAGTCATATAACAATAAACTCTTAGAACCCATAATACGGTAACATGTTCTCAGTAAAGGAAGTACACTCATTTCACTTTTCTTCCCCCTCCCTCCCTCAGTCATCCCCTAGAAACACCCCCCCCCCCCCCCCCCCAAACACACACACACACACACTCTGTCAACCTGTTATCTGAACAAGCAGGAAAAATACAAAGAAATATAAAGAAATACATCGCAACTCAAAAGTCTTCCCTCACATTCTAGACAGTGAACTGCCGTCCTGCAAGTACGTATGGGTTGTTTGAAGCTAGATAAATCTAAAGGAATTAAATAAAGCACCCAGAGCAAGATTTCTAGACAGACACCTTAGCCTGCCAAGTAACATAAGGTTCCCAAAGCTTTTGAAAAGCCTGGGAAGTCCCACGTTTACATGCTGTTATGTTACTAAGTCTATATATTAGTGATACCTTCCTCTGCACCTCCGTCAAAGTGGGTACATTTGGAGACCCCCAATATTTAGCCACCAAACAACGTGCTGCAACATATATATAATAATCCAGGCATCTGTGGGACAAAGCCTGTAATGTTTCAGAGGTATATAATAAAACTCAACAGGCAGGATAATTTTTAATATCAGGACACAATTCCCTTACCCAGGTAAATACCTGTCCCCAAAATTGCTGAATGTGAGGACAAGACCACCACATATGGAGGAATGCTCCATCCTGCTGACAACCCTTCCAGCATCTCCTAGATTTGGTGGGATATAGTTTATTTAAATACGCAGGGCAAATAGGCCATCGATAAAGGAGTTTATAACAATTTTCTTTCAATGTAAAGGCTATTAGTCCCTTGCCCATTTCCTGATAGACATCTTTCCATCCCTCCAAATCTCCTGTCACCTCAAGATCCCTTTCCCATGCCACTACAAAATGGGGCTTCTGTCTTAAGTCCGAGTTAAGATACCCATACAATTTAGAAATAGCCTTAGCAATTTTATTAGCTCCCCTACAAAGTCCTTCAAAGAATGTGCCTCCCTGCTGTACACTGTCCCGTATCTGGGGGGTAGATAGATAATGTCGAAGTTGTAAGTAATGAAATTGTTCACCATCAGCCAGATTATATTTAAGACATAATTCTGGGAAGGTAAGAATCCCCTTAGGGCCCCATATTTGAGCTATGGTAAAAATCTGTTTAGCCTTCCACTCTGCAAAGGCGGAGGGGGTAATCCCCGGCGAGAAATCCAGATTATAGAAAAGGTGGGAGAGTAAGGAATAAATCCTGGTGCCCATCAATTTCTGCCTCCACTTATCCCATATCCGTAACGTAGTCTGAACAGGAAAGGATACCATATTAACAGGTAACCACAACTTACGTGGCTGCCATGGTAGTGCAGTGAGAGGCATAATCCCCACCATCGCTTGCTCCAGTTGTACCCAAGACTTAACCATTGGGGTTTTATGCCAATCCAGTAGGCTTCTGATGTGAGCTGCTGCATGATACCATATTAAGTTTGGCACACCTAACCCCCCTTGCCCTTTTGATCTATACAAAATGGTCCGAGACACTCTAGGTCTTCGGCCCTTCCAAATATATTTCTGCAGCCGAGTTTGCCATCTTCTCAAGTCTAAGGTGGGCACAGCTATTGGGAGTGTTTGAAATAAATAGATGAGACGCGGTAGGATGTTCATTTTTACCACCACTATCCTCCCCAACCAGGATATATGATATCTGTCCCACTCTTCCAGTTCTTTAAACATTTTAGTTAGTAATGGTGTGTAATTCAAATGGAAAAGGTCCTCCATAGTACCTAGATAGATACCCAAGTATTTTATTTTGTGTATTGGCCATTTAAAAGCGTAACCCTTTTTAGGAGCTCCGCTTGATCGGGTTATATATTAATATTAAGGATCTCTGACTTGTCCCAATTTATACGGAATCCCGAAACGGGGCTAAAGTGTGAGATTTCTGTTACTACCTCCGGCATGGATTCCAATGGGTGAGATATTGTAAACAGAATGTCATCTGCGAATAAAGCCAATTTAGAAGATAAACCAGCAATATCCAAACCATGAATATGGGAATTATTCCGAATTTTAATAGCTAGTGGTTCCAAAAGGAGTGCGAATAAGAGAGGTGATAGGAGACACCCCTGGCGTGTTCCCCTCTGTACCAGAAAGGTTCCGGTATAGCCCCCGTTCACTTTTAAACATGCTTGAGGAGAGTCATAGAGTTTCGTAATCCATTGTATAAATAGGGGTCCAAAGTTCATATGATGCAGTAGTTTAAACAAACAAGGCCAATGGACAAGGTCGAATGCCTTCTCTGCATCAATTGTTAACAATAATGCAGGGACATTCTGATGTCGTGCCCACCATATAAAATTTACGCCCTTCTCACATTATCAGAGGCCATTCACCCTGGTATAAACCTAGATTGATCAGTGTGAACTAGATCTGCTACCACTCCTTTCAATCTCTCCGCTAAAATTTTTGCCAATATTTTCAAGTCAAGATTGATTAATGATATTGGGCGGTATGAACCACATAGAGAGGGGTCGTGCCCGGGTTTCACCAAAATAGTTATCCCCGCCGTATTCGTTGCCGGCGCTATTACTCCTTCCTCTCTAAGAGAATTAAACATTGCCGTAAGAGGCGCTACTAGTTGTTTCTGAAATGTCTTATAAAACTTAGCGGTATATCCGTCTAAGCCAGGTGATTTTCCCACTTTAAGCTGTTTGATGGCCTGTTCTACTTCAAATATAGATATTTCTTTCTCCAACCCTGCACATTGCACTTCGGAGAGACCTGGTAATGACACACCCCTGACATAATCATCTATTCGTGCCTCATCAATCTGTAAATCTTTACTATAGAGCTCCGTATAAAAGCGTATGAATCATTGTCGGATGTCCTTACTATCCGTTAAAATGGAACTTTGTTCATCTTTAATAAGAACATAAGAACATAAGAAAATGCCATACTGGGTCAGACCAAGGGTCCATCAAGCCCAGCATCCTGTTTCCAACAGTGGCCAATCCAGGCCATAAGAACCTGGCAAGTACCCAAAAACTAAGTCTATTCCATGTAACCATTGCTAATGGCAGTGGCTATTCTCTAAGTGAACTTAATAGCAGGTAATGGACTTCTCCTCCAAGAACTTATCCAATCCTTTTTTAAACACAGCTATACTAACTGCACGAACCACATTCTCTGGCAACAAATTCCAGAGTTTAATTGTGCGTTGAGTAAAAAGAACTTTCTCCGATTAGTTTTAAATGTGCCCCATGCTAACTTCATGGAGTGTCCCCTAGTCTTTCTACTATCCGAAAGAGTAAATAACCGATTCACATCTACCCGTTCTAGACCTCTCATGATTTTAAACACCTCTATCATATCCCCCCTCAGTCGTCTCTTCTCCAAGCTGAAAAGTCCTAACCTCTTTAGTCTTTCCTCATAGGGGAGTTGTTCCATTCCCCTTATCATTTTGGTAGCCCTTCTCTGTACCTTCTCCATTGCAATTATATCTTTTTTGAGATGCGGCGACCAGAATTGTACACAGTATTCAAGGTGCGGTCTCACCATGGAGCAATACAGAGGCATTATGACATTTTCCGTTTTATTCATCATTCCTTTTCTAATAATTCCCAACATTCTGTTTGCTTTTTTGACTGCCGCAGCACACTGAACTGACGATTTCAATATGTTATCCACTATGACACCTAGATCTCTTTCTTGGGTTGTAGCACCTAATATGGAACCCAACATCGTGTAATTATAGCATGGGTTATTTTTCCCTATATGCATCACCTTGCACTTATCCACATTAAATTCCATCTGCCATTTGGATGCCCAATTTTCCAGTCTCACAAGGTCTTCCTGCAATTTATCACAATCTGCTTGTGATTTAACTACTCTGAACAATTTTGTGTCATCTGCAAATTTGATTATCTCACTCGTCGTATTTCTTTCCAGATCATTTATAAATATATTGAACAGTAAGGGTCCCAATACAGATCCCTGAGGCACTCCACTGTCCACTCCCTTCCACTGAGAAAATTGCCCATTTAATCCTACTCTCTGTTTCCTGTCTTTTAGCCAGTTTGCAATCCACGAAAGGACATCGCCACCTATCCCATGACTTTTTACTTTTCCTAGAAGCCTCTCATGAGGAACTTTGTCAAACGCCTTCTGAAAATCCAAGTATACTATATCTACTGGTTCACCTTTATCCACATGTTTATTAACTCCTTCAAAAAAGTGAAGCAGATTTGTGAGGCAAGACTTGCCCTGGGTAAAGCCATGCTGACTTTGTTCCATTAAACCATGTCTTTCTATATGTTCTGTGATTTTGATGTTTAGAACACTTTCCACTATTTTTCCTGGCAGTGAAGTCAGGCTAACCGGTCTGTAGTTTCCCGGATCGCCCCTGGAGCCCTTTTTAAATATTGGGGTTACATTTGCTATCCTCCAGTCTTCAGGTACAATGGATGATTTTAATGATAAGTTACAAATTTTTACTAATAGGTCTGAAATTTCATTTTTTAGTTCCTTCAGAACTCTGGGGTGTATACCATCCGGTCCAGGTGATTTACTACTCTTCAGTTTGTCAATCAGGCCTACCACATCTTCTAGGTTCACCGTGATTTGATTCAGTCCATCTGAATCATTACCCATGAAAATCTTCTCCATTACGGGTACCTCCGCAACATCCTCTTCAGTAAACACCGAAGCAAAGAAATCATTTAATCTTTCCGCGATGGCCTTATCTTCTCTAAGTGCCCCTTTAACCCCTCGATCATCTAACGGTCCAACTGACTCCCTCACAGGCTTTCTGCTTCGGATATATTTAAAAAAGTTTTTACTGTGAATTTTTGCCTCTACAGCCAACTTCTTTTCAAATTCTCTCTTAGCCTGTCTTATCAATGTCTTACATTTAACTTGCCAATGTTTATGCTTTATCCTATTTTCTTCTGTTGGATCCTTCTTCCAATTTTTGAATGAAGATCTTTTGGCTAAAATAGCTTCTTTCACCTCCCCTTTTAACCATGCCGGTAATCGTTTTGCCTTCTTTCCACCTTTCTTAATGTGTGGAATACATCTGGACTGTGCTTCTAGAATGGTATTTTTTAACAATGACCACGCCTCTTGGACATTTTTTACTTTTGTAGCTGCTCCTTTCAGTTTTTTTTCTAACAATTTTTCTCATTTTATCAAAGTTTCCCTTTTGAAAGTTTAGCACGAGAGCCTTGGATTTGCACACTGTTCCTTTTCCAGTCATTAAATCAAATTTGATCATATTATGATCACTATTGCCAAGCGGCCCCCACCACCGTTACCTCTCTCACCAAGTCCTGTGCTCCACTGAGAATTAGATCTAAAATTGCTCCCTCTCTCGTCGGTTCCTGAACCAATTGCTCCATAAAGCTATCATTTATTCCATCCAGGAACGTTATCTCTCTAGCGTGACCCGATGATACATTTACCCAGTCTATATTGGGGTAATTGAAGTCTATCGCATAATACAAAAAGTGCAGGTTAGTTGTCAATCCTGACCAAGTACTCACAATGGTTTTCAAAGGTGAAAGGAATTTTTATTAATTCAATGAGGCAACTCCACAGTTTTATATCGCACAAAACTTTACGGCGTCCCCCGACACGGTCCCGTTTTTCGCCTAGGGCTGCATCGGGAGGGCACGCCAGCAGGAATTCATATGCGAAATACTGACAGCTGGTATGCTTAAATTTGACAGGGAGCGCTGTCAGTATTTTGCATATGAATTCCTGCTGGCGTGCCCTCCCGATGCAGCCCTAGGCGAAACACGGGACCGTGTCGGGGGACGCCGTAACGTTTTGTGCGATATAAAACTGTGGAGTTGCCCCACCACCGTGCCCTCCCGTGTTTCGCCTAGGGCTGCATCGGGAGGGCACGCCAGCAGGAATTCATATGCGAAATACTGACAGCTGGTATGCTTAAATTTGACAGGGAGCGCTGTCAGTATTTTGCATATGAATTCCTGCTGGCGTGCCCTCCCGATGCAGCCCTAGGCGAAACACGGGACCGTGTCGGGGGACGCCGTAACGTTTTGTGCGATATAAAACTGTGGAGTTGCCTCATTGAATTAATAAAAATTCCTTTCACCTTTGAAAACCATTGTGAGTACTTGGTCAGGATTGACAACTAACCTGCACTTTTTGTATTATGCGATATTGCTTCAAAGTGCAGCTTGCTCTGAATTGTACTTTTGGTAATTGAAGTCTCCCATTATTACTGCACTACCAATTTGGTTAGCTTCCCTAATTTCTCTTAGCATTTCACTGTCCATCTCACCATCTTGACCAGGTGGACGGTAGTATACCCCTATCACTGTAGTCTTCCCTGATACACAAGGGATTTCTACCCATAAAGATTCAATTTTGTATTTGGTCTCATGCAGGATGTTTATTAGGGATGTGAATCGTTTTTTGACGATTTAAAATATCGTCCGATATATTTTAAATCGTCAAAAATCGTTAGGGCCACGATACAATACCAATTCCCCCGATTTATCGTTAAAAAATTGTAAATCGGGGGAAGGGGGAGGGCAGGAAAACCGGCACACTAAAACCCCCTAAAACCCACCCCCGACCCTTTAAATTAAATCCCCCACCCTCCTGAACCCCCCCCAAATGCTTTAAATAACCTGGGGATCGACTGCAGGAGGTCGTTCAGCGGGGGTTCCGGACCGCCGCTGAACGACCTCCTGCAGTCGATCTCCTGCCGGCGCCATTTTCCGTACGGAAAACGATTCGCGGCAAGAAATCGCTTCCTGAACCCCGCTGGACTCCCAGGAACTTTTCGCCAGCTTGGGGGGGCCTCCTGACCCCCACAAGACTTGCCAAAAGTCCAGCGGGGGTCCGGAACGACCTCCTGCGTCGAATCATTTTTGTCTATGGCCGCCGCCATTTTGCGGCGGCCATTTTGCAAAATGGCGCCGGCTGAAGACAACAGGATTCAATTGAGGGGGCTGTTCCGGACCGCCGCCGTTCTGGACCACCGCTGGATCCCCAGGTTATTTAAAGCATTTGGGGGGGGGTTCGGGAGGGGGGGGGATTTAATTTAAAGGGTCGGGGGTGGGTTTTAGGGGGTTTTAGTGTGTCGGCTCACGATTTTAACGATTTTCACGATAGTTTACACACCCAAACGGCAACAATACGATTCCCTCCCCCTCCCAGCCGAAATTGATTGTTAAGACGATCGAGGACATGATTCACATCTCTAATGTTTATCCTGTTGGACTCTATGCCATCCCGGACATAAAGCGCCACACCTCCTCCCGACTGCTCCTCTCTGTCATTGCGATATAATTTGTACCCCGGTATAGCACTGTCCCATTGGTTATCCTCTTTCCACCATGTCTCTGAGATGCCAATTAAGTCTATGTCATCATTTACTGCTATACATTCTAATTCTCCCATCTTACTTCTTAGACTTCTGGCATTAGCATACAAACATTTCAAAGTTTGTTTTTTGTTTGTATTTTTATTCTGCTTTTTAATTGATAGGGATAAGTTAGAATTTTTTAGGTCAGGTGAGTTTTTAGTTACAGGCACTTGGACTACTTTTCTAATTATTGGAACCTCACTGTCGGGATGCCCTAATTCTAATGCATCATTAGTATCCTTTAAAGATACATCTCTCCGAACCATGCGCTGCTGAACGACTGTCGGCTTTCCCCTTTGTTCTAGTTTAAAAGCTGCTCTATCTCCTTTTTAAAGGTTAGCGCCAGCAGTCTGGTTCCACCCTGGTTAAGGTTATTATTTTGGGTTTGACGTTTTCTTAATTTTTGGGCCAAGACCTTCCCCGCTTTATCACCCCCTTCAAAAAATTTTTGTTTTAGAAGATCCATCTGAAAAGCTATAGCAGCTGCATCAATGTTAGCTAACCTATCTCTTAAAGCTTGGAGTGTCTTCCAATTACCATGCGAAGGGTGTTGTTTATGAACTGTCTCTGCCGCTTTCACCCGAGCCAGTAAAAGATCCCATTCTGAATTGCGGCGTTTTTTGAGAAAAGATCCCCGAGCAATCAGGCGCCCCCTTAGGACTGCTTTTAGCCCCTCCCATATTATACTTTTAGAAATTTCCCCAGTGTCATTATCATCTAAATAATATGAAATAACAGTCTCCATAGAGCACACAAACTCCTTGTCATCTAGTAAAGATTCATTAAGTTTCCAGTATAACTGACCTCTATCCAGAGCTTGAAAAGACATTTTGAGCCACACTGGGCTGTGGTCAGACCACGTTATCGGCTCTATATCAGTAAGAGATACTGAATTAAGCAAACCTTTGTCCATCAGAATCAAGTCTATGCGAGAGTATGTATTATGCGGACTCGAATAATAGCTGTAGTTCCTTGATTTGGGATATCTTGTTCGCCATACATCTAGCACATTAAAGTCCTCCATTAAACGTTTTAGGGCCTTCCGATCTTTCTGGGCTGGTATTGCCAACCCCCTGGAGTTATCTATTGAGGGATTAGTGGTTATATTAAAGTCACCTCCCATAATAAGATGTCCTTCCACTGTGCTTTGCAATACCTTACTCATATATGTTGGAAAAATACTCCCTGTCCTTGATTAGGAGCATACACAGTGGCCAGAGTATATTTGTTACCCCTGACAGATAGTACCAGAACAAGATGGCTACCGTCTGGTGCCCTCGTACACTTATTCTCATCAAATACAAAGTCCTTTTTAAACAAGATACCCACTCCAGCGTATTTGGAGTCCTTATTAGCTGCAGCCCAGTATTGTGTGGGATACTGCGGGGACTTCATTAAACCTAAATGTTGAGCCTTAAGGTGGGATTCCTGTATGAGAGCAATGGTCACATTTTGCCTATGTAACTCATTAAACACTAGTTTGCGTTTATAACCTGAATTTAAACCTTTAACATTCAACGATAATATTTTGATATCAGCCATTGAAATTAGGTAAAGATCCTGACTTGCTTAAAAGACTCATCCGAGCCCCCTGTGTGGTCCCCCATCCATGAATACGTTTAGAGGAAAAATAATAACTATGGAAGATAGCCTGCCCATTAAAAACATCAAATAGAAGGTCTAGAGTGCCCCTATGTTCCCCCCCATATATCCCCACCCCCCTCCCCCACCCCCATCTCCCCCCCTGGATCACCAACCCCGTAGGGAAGAGTGATATGCTGCTTAGGAGGAATATCTACAGGGAATCATATCCCCCCCAGCGCTATGCAACAAAATCCCATCCACTGGCATCATTAAGCAGCCTATATCGTATATTTTAGTACCGGATTAGTACCACAACAACAAGCTAACACAGTAAAATAGTCACCAGCCTATATGCTGAAGAAGTCAGTTGTCATGAAATAACTTAAGAACATAAGAAAATGCCATACTGGGTCAGACCAAGGGTCCATCAAGCCCAGCATCCTGCTTCCAACAGTGGCCAATCCAGGCCACAAGAACCTGGCAAGTACCCAAAAACTAAATCTATTCCATGTTACCATTGCTAATGGCAGTGGCTATTCTCTAGGTGAACTTAATAGCAGGTAATGGACTTCTCCTCCAAGAACTTATCCAATCCTTTTTTAAACACAGCTATATTAACTGCACTAACCAAATCCTCTGGCAACAAATTCCAGAGTTTAATTGTGCGTTGAGTGAAAAAGAACTTATTCCTTCAAGCGCCATTGAAGAATTCATAAAGAATAACCAGAGCAAAGTAAAAGTCCTTCCCGCTCAAGTGTCTCCCTTAGATGTGAGCGGACTCAGGGAATTCCTTGTCAGCCGACGTCCTCCACTGGTTATCCTTTGCCATCGTGGTCTGTCAATTTTCCTCGCAGCTGGAGGCGGTGTCGCTGTTTTGATCTGGTCCGAATAGCCGGCCTCTGCTAGAATCTTCGCTGCCTCCTCCAAGTTCCGAATGCGGTAGGTAATCCCTTGTTTAGTAAATTGCAAACCAAATGGATATAGCCAGCGGTATCTTATCTCTTCACGCCGGAGAAGGGCAGTAACCTGACGCATTTCCTGTCTTTTACGCAATGTGCTAGCCGCTAGGTCTGCATATATATTAATAGTGGATCTTTGCCATTGCAATGAGGACTGCTTTCTAGCCAAATTGTAGATCCTTTCTTTGTCTTGGTAGTTGTGAAAACAGACAATAATGTCTCTGTTCTGAGCTTGTTGTCTTTGCCCGAGCGCTCTATGTGCTCTATTTTAACTGTTGTAGCTGGGCTGTCACTGTTATTATCTCCAGCCGGGAATAAGGTCGCACACAGTTGTTGTATTATGAGTTCACAGTTACTATTTTCACTGTTTTCCGGTATACCGTGAAAGCACAAATTATTACGCCTTGTTCTGTTCTCCAAATCTTCAAGCTTTAAAGCCATGTCTTCATATGAGATCTGCAGACCTTTCATATCAGTTTCCATATGTTTCAGCTCTTCAGCTTGTGCCTCCATCTGTGTTTCAGCCTCATCAATCTGCCTTCCAATTTCTCCCATATCTTCTTTCATTTCAGTAATGGCTGCCTTAATGTCATGTTTATAGTTTTTCATATCTAGCCGCAACTCGCAAAACCACGAACGGAATTCGGCTCTGGTTGGAATCGAGTCCTCCTGCAATGTAGCTGCCCGTTCCCCTTCTAATTCGGGCCCGCTATCTTCCATGCCATATGCGTCCGCCATTTTGGGCAAGGGGTGCACGGAGGATTTCTCTGTTTTGCGGTAGGAATACTTTTTAAAATCTATCGTTTTCTTGCGAAGTGACATCCGCCTACCTTCTGCGAGCGATATCTGTTGAGAACAGGTTAGTAGTTCGGCTGCTTTAGCAAAAAAATTAGTTTATCGCACAGCGTCGGGAGGAGCTCTCGTCTCAAGCTACCATCATCCCCAGTGACGTCACTTCCTCCCTGTTTCCTTTTTTGACTGCTGCAGAATACTGAGCTGACGATTTTAAAGTATTATCTACTTTGATGCCTAGATCTTTTTCTTGGGTGATAGCTTCTAATATGGAACCTAACATCATGCAACTACAGAAAGGGTTATTTTTCCCTATACGCATCACCTTGCACTCGTGCACATTAAATTTCGTCTGCCATTTGCTACTCCTCTCTTCTTTGGCAGTAACTTTCCTGTCTGCCTCCTCTTGCCTTGGGCAGTGGTGGAGGCTAAAGGGGAAGAGTAGGTACATTTCCTTTCTGGTTCTTCTATCATTCCTCTCTCTTTAGGCAAGGGTGCCGTGGGTGGCTGCTTTCTATTCTCTTTTATTGGGTGAAGAGTAGAAGGCCCCCCCCCCCCCACCACCCCCCTCAGCTCTGGCTCCTCACTGCTTCATCAGTTGAAAGAAAAAAGGAGGCTAACGGCCCTTCTTATCCCAAGCTCCTTTCTGCTTTGGCAAGTGGACCAGGGGGCGATGCGCACTGCTTATGCCCACATATCTCATGGATGGTCATGACCCTAGGTTGACAAACCCTGACATTTTAGAACTGACTTAAAATGCTGCAATGGTAGGATAACTTCTGGTTGTGACGGGGAAAAATTCAGTCCCTCTGACCCTTTCATTCTTGCACTTTCAGCCAAGGTCTGTTAAACGTGATGCTAAATTCAGATCAGAGGCCTTCAGATGAGTAACATGGATCATAGGTGCAGTGACTCTGACCTCTGTTGGACAGGGACTTGTAACTTGCACTTAACAAACCACCTAATGTTGCCACTGAATTAACACAGTATATGATAGGGAAAAAAGACCAATTGACCCTATCCAGTCTGCCCAGTGATTCTGTCCATTGTTGCTAAGAATATATTCCAGCTGCCAGCCTTAGAGCATGACCATTTGTAACATGCTTATTTAGGACAGTTTTTGTAATCTTCCTCATTTGTACTCTGCCGTCTAGGGCAGATTGTCACACCAAGCATCCCTCCCTTCCACAAGGTTTTGTAATAATCTAAATGGCTACTAATACTAGCATGGCCGTTGCCCAAACCATCTGGCCTCCTAGGTTTTCTGCATAGCCTGCCAGAGAGACCTGGCTATGGAAGAGCTTCGGTTTCTGCTGGGACTTCCAGTACTTGCAGTCTGCCACACAGACTCAGCTGCACAGTTGCCTGCATTTCTAATATTTCATATTTCCCACTATGTCATTTATTCTGCCAGCTCCAATACTCGTTTTTGAATCGCTCATGTAGGACACTTAAAACATGAACCGCTAGGTTGTGCTTCTGTTATCTCTTCACTTTGTAATCAAGAATCTTCGTTGCGCATCCCATGCTCTCTTGAAGTCTGTTAAGAGGGCATGGGACAACAAGCTGAAGAGATTAGTATCAATTAGTGAATTATAGCATATTGTTCTGGATCCAACAAATTAAAAAAATATTTTTTCCAGTGCCTGAAATATAAAAGACACATATATAGTTTTAATGTTAGATGCTATAGATGCATTTCCTGGATGTTGTAATGGGAATCAGTAAATTCTGATCTTTTAATTCCCACTCCATGCTGCAGCTTGATTAAAAAGGAACAGACTATCATGTTTCTGAACATTTGTCAGTTCAGCCCTCAATAACACACACACTCCTTTACCTATTAAGCTGAAGAGCTTGGGACTCATGTAATGCATTATAAGCATCCCAATTTGTGCCGTTTGCTGAGCCGTGCAGAGGGGTGAAGCAAATATATGACTGAAGTAATTAATGAGCTGTCAAGCAGACCCCAAAAGGAGTACAAACTGATGGAGGCAGACAGCTAAAAGAGTTTCTGCTGCAGAACAGTTACAAAAAAAAAACAAAAAAAAACCCAAACAAACAAAAATACCAAGCATAACCTTTGCAGTACTTCACAGCAACAGAATAGTATGCACATTTGTTCGTCCTTTTACCATGCAAAAAGTGTGCATACGTGCTCTAAGACAGTGTACCCAGCAAGGGCATTGGCCTTACCTACACTCACTCATACCGTGCACATGTCCTACCTATGCCCAACGTTAGTTTGCTACCTGTGGTGCAGATGCACAGCAAGAGCGTACTTCCTGCTCATCTGCTCTACCTGTGCCTGGAATATGCTCCTGGTTACTCTTTCCAGCCAAACTGTGCGGACCTTCTCTACACATGTCCAGCATTCACAAGCAGGCTTAGTGCAGGCAGAAGGGGAATCTCCCCTTCTGAAACCTCAGGACTTTCTCCCGTCAAATTCTTCCCTGATGTTTGCACAATTAAAGATCTTGTCTGGATAAAAATAATGGACTAAACACCTGCATTGGACGTATTCCTATTTACAAAGAGTACAAAAAAGTAAAAAAAAAAAAAATGGGAAAAAGAATACAATTTGGAATTCATTTTCTGAACCCCCAACTCGATACCTTGACCTGAAGTTCTTCCCAAGCAGCTACAATAGCCATCCAAAGGTCCCTCTCCGCCAGTTATCTGGAAATTGATTGTCAGGTGGGGTTTACTGGATCATGATGTTGGATTACATTAAAATGACCCCCAAAGAACTGGAGGAAATAAACCATAAGCTCCAGAGTTGATTGAGCTCTTTGTATTAAAACAGTGCTTCCCAAACCTTTTTGTTTCGCGGCACACCTAGCATAGGCTTCGCTTTGTTGTGGCACACTAACCACTTCCTCTTCTCTTCCCATTGGCATCATCATCACCTTCTCCCTTGCCTCCTTCCCTACTATCATAATCAATCCTCTTCCCTGGCATCATTTTCTTCCTTCCTTCTCCATCATCACTTCCTCTAGCCCTCATTCTCTCCTCCCACCACCCTCTGGCATCATCATCATCTTCCCTCTCCCCTCGTATTATCATCACCATCCTTCTCCTTTTTACCCCATCATCATCATCATCATCACCTTCCCTCTGCCTCCACTCCTCCCCCACCCCCTGGAATTATCATCCCCTTTTCTCTCCACCTTCTCACCCCTGCCATCATCATCATCTTCATTTTCTTTCTACCTCTCTTCCCCAGCCCCTGGCATCATCATCACATTCCCTCTCTTCCTCCATTTCTTCTCCTCCTCCCCTGGCATCATCATCATCACCTTCCCTTTCCCTCTACCCCTCTCTCTCACTCTCTGGGATCATCATCTTCTCTCTCTCCATTCCTTCTGCACCTTCCCCGCTATCATCATCATGCTTTTCCCTCTACCCTCTCCCTCCCTTTCCCCCCATTCTCTGCCATCACCTTCCTTTCCATCAGTCTCTCTCTCTCCACCCCCAGGCATCATCATCACCTTCCCTCTCCCACCACATCTTCCACACTGCCCCTTGTATCACCATCACCTCCTCCCTCCACCCCTGTCCCTTACCTCCTGGCATCATCACCTTCATTCTCCACTTCCTCACCCCTGGAATCATCACCACCTTCCCTTTCCTTCTATCCCTTCCCCCCCCCCCCCCCCCCATCTCCTGGCATCATCACTTTCCCTCTCCCTCCATTCCTTTCCCCCACTCCCAGGCATCATTATCACCTTCCACAACCTCCCCCCCCCCCCCACCTGCTCATATCATCATGACCTTCCCTTTCCCTTCACCCATCATCATCCTCACCTTCCAACTCCTTCCACCTGGCATCATCTCCTTTCCCTTGCCTCCATCCCTCTCCCTCACCCCTTGGCATTATCATCAACTTCCCTCTGCCTCCACCTCTGGAATCATCATTAATTTCCCTCTCTCTCCATCCCCTATACCAATCACCTTCTCTTCCCTTTCCCTCCACCCCTGGAATCATCTGCCTACTCCCTTATTGCCTGGCATCATCATCTTCCCTCTCCCTCACCCCCTGGAATCATTACCTTTCCTCTCTATCCACTCCTCTCCCCCACCAACATCATCATCATCTTCCATCTTCCCCACCCCTTCATCACCTTCTCTTCCATTTCCTTCCACTTCCTGGCATCGTCTTCCCTCTCCCTCCACTTCTCCTCTTCACCTCTTTGAAGCATCATCATCTTCAATCTCCCCGCATCATCAGCTTCCCTTCTCTGTCCCCCATACCCGGTGGCACATTCAGCTGTCCCTTTCCCCACCCCATCCCCAGTCCTTGAACAGCAGAAATCTGGAACCAGGCCTACCAAGTGCTGCTATTTTGTCCTTTTCCAGTTTCTCTCTGCAATCTGAACTGCACGGGGCCAGCAAGTCTCACAAGCCTCCAGAGCCCCGTGTAGTTTCCACTGCAGAGAGCCAGCAGAGGGAAAGCAGAAGCAGCAGCCGACACGTGCTGCTCTCTGATGCCCCCTGCTGGTGGGAGGACATCCTGCAGGCCCAGCGGGAAAGACAAAATAAAGGCTGCGGCCACGGCACACCTGCACTTCAGCCATGGCACGCCAGTTGGGAAACGCTGGAATAAAATAAGGGGTAATAGTCTCAGATCAGTATCCAGTAACTCCCCCCCGATAAATATGCAAATAATGTGCAAAGTTTTAATCACAGTTTTTAAAATGTATGTTATTATGTTCATCGCCTTGACCAATTTTTGAGTTAGGCGATTCATAAATTTAATAAATGTAAAATCATCTCTCAAACAAAACAAAACACAATTCAAACCCTGAAATCTATTGGATAATAGAAGCAAAAGGGTGAATTAAAAGGTTCTTGCACTCTCTCCTTTCTATATAAAGTAACAAGGTTTTAATTCTAGAGAGGTTGCAGACATCTGGCAAAGTGCAGGCAATACACGAGAAAGGCGTTGGGTCTCCCGAGTCAGACTATAGATGACATCTTGGGCCTCGCACTGTGCTGTGGCTTCAGAATAGATCTTGTAAAGGACATCTGGGGGCCTCTTTTTTGTGGGAATGTTGGCTGAGGCCCAGAGCAGTCTTTCTGGACTCTATGTATATTGTTAGCTCTGTTCCAGCTTTACATTAAGTAATTATTTGCTGCTGGGCCACTCGTCAACAAACTGGCTCTTAAACACTGCTCACTCCTTTCTGGCACAATGTTGTTCATCCTTCTAACCCCAGTTATAATCTAAGGACCTATTAATTGAATCTAGAACAATCCATGGGGTTGGACATACCATTTAGTTTATAAAAATGGCTATGGCCCTGTTAGTAGATTATGGGGTAGATTTTCAAAGAAGCGCACCTGCGGCCTACATGTGCGCCCGATTTTATAACATGCGCGTGCAAGGGGGTCAGCACACGCAAGGGGTTGCACAATTATCCACCTTGCGTGCGCCGAGCCGCGCTGCCTTCCCCCGTTCCCTTTCCCCTAGCCTGACCTTCCCACCCCTTCCCCTAACCTTCCCCCCCCAGTCCTACTCTAAGCACCCCCTCCCCCCGGACCTTTATTTTACCTTTAAGGATGCTGTGCACTATAGTTTATTTTTATGCAAAACTTTAAAGATACGCTACCTACCCTCGCCAGGCAGACTATAACATTCACAGAACCAGGAATAGGCAAGTGGCAGGTGCAGCAACTGCATGCCAAATCTTGTGGACAACTAAAAGGAACCAGCTTTTACCTTTCCCTAAAGAAAAGGCTAAAATGTTCTTCTGTATGAGAGGAAAAAAAGGTTTGCAAGCTTATTTCCCCTTCTGATCCTGGCTTCAAACTAAAGAAAGGAAAATGACAGCTTTTAGGCCCTTGAACTGCAGAACTTTCATTTCTCACAAGCAGACAGGAGCTGCATTAGGACGGCAGATAAGTTCACTGCTGTGCCCCAACAGAAACATTTTCTTCTAATCCATTTCTCACAACTGTGCTTTCGTCATTTATAAAATTATAATTTAGAATGAAATGGAGCCACCACTTCTCAAAACAGAAACATTCCTATACCATGATAACATAGATCCCAATATTTAAAGTATGCTGAGTGCCCTAAATTAGGCGCCTATATTCAGCCTGTCTTTAATTTTGGGATCACAATAAGCCCTACCTTTAATTTTACAGGCCCAATATTCAAAGATATGTGGTTATCTAAGTTAGCAGTGGCTATTTTCTAAGTCAACTTAATTAATAGCAGGTAATGGACTTCTCCTCCAAGAACTTATCCAATTCTTTTTTAAAACCAGCTATACTAACTGCACTAACCACATCGCCTGGCAACAAATTCCAGTGTTTAATTGTGCACTGAGTGAAAAAGAACTTTCTCCGATTAGTTTTAAATGTGCCACATGCTAACTTCATGGAGTACCCCCTAGTCTTTCTATTATCCGAAAGAGTAAATAACCAATTCGTATTTGGCACAGACAATGCTTCACCCTTCAGATCTTTCAATACTCTGCCCCCTGGCATAGTTGACATACCGGTCCCCAGCTCCATCGGTGTTCTGAACGCACTCGAGGTAAGAACAGACTTTGGGAGGCCCTGGAGGGGAATCATTGCACTCAGCTCCCTCCATCTCACCTTCTCGATCGTAGACTTCGTTTGGAGACGCCAGATCTGATATGCACCATTGTGCCTTTTGATTTATGCAACCACCAATTCAGTTAACCCAGAATGGGCCCCCTCCTGGAATCCAGTAGGAACTTCACAGGAGAATGACCCTATACTCATATCAGAGAAATATGTCTCTTCCCCAGTCTTGGGTCACAGGATACAACAGTTCATAGACCAGGTAGCTGAAATGGTGAAGAATTTGTTGGCCTAGTTGGTAGCATATAACAATGAGAGTGCCCTTCAACCTTTTCTATCCAGATTATTGGATTTGTTCTCTTAAGGGAGAGTCCATCTTGTTCCATACCTCAGGAGTACCCACCAAAGGATCCAATAGTGGGATCTAACCAGTCCAAAGAGAGAGAATGGGACACTATTGTCTGGAGCATGCCAAAGAAGGAGTATTCCTCTCTGAACTGACTGAGGTCCCCACACTGATTGCCTTCATCTTCACTGGAGTCATGGATTACTGTCCCTTTGCCTCTTATTTCCAAGGAAGGGTCTAAAGGGATTCCCTCAGACCTCTTATCTGACCTGGTGGATCATTAATCTCCACCAGAAGCTAGACAAGGCGATACAAGTCAACGTCCATTAGAACACAGATCCTTGCACTGAGGTCTTCGAGTTACTTCAGATTTTGCGATCCCCATTCATTCATTTCTATGGAATTTACAAATGAGAAATATGGGAGAATCCAGCCTTCTGTATCCTAGTAACCAAGGAATTGGACCTTAAATACAGTGCAAAAGGCTCTGAGCTTTGGAGTAGTCCAAATATCAAACCAGTCTGTGGTAGTAGAGTCAGCACTAAAATGGACTAGAATCTTCTCCAATCCCTCTCCAGGTAAGAACCCTAAACGGGATAGTTTTGGGAAGAAGGTTTTCCAGAGCTCGATACCCAATGCCAGCATTGTGTCCCACCAGTTATATATATAATACAATACTTACACAACTGAAATAACAAGCTGAAGCCTCTAGTAGAGTTTCTAGATGGGGCATAGGAAGGCTATCACTTATTTCTTCTGAGTGCAGAAGAGTGCAAATGCCATCTTCTCTGATCAGTGTATGAATTGTTGCCACACAAATTAGCAAACCCTCGAAGGAAGCTCTAGAATGAGTGTGAAAGGGGTAGACTTAGGAGTAATCTAAGGAAATATTTCATTACGGAGCAGATAGTGGATGCATGGACAGCCTCCCTATGGAGGTAGTGGAAAAAAGAATAGTATCTGAATTCAAGAAAGCATGGAATAAATACAGAGGAACTCTGAGAGAGTGGCAGAAATTGTAAAGCCAATTTAATTGGATAGATGTGCAGACTAGATAGGCAGGTGCGTAGGTTCACTGCTGAAGTTGGTGGTGCACCAGAAAATTTGCTGCCGCCATCTGCCCTAGGACAGGGGTGGGCTAACTTTATTGTGCTAGGACCACATTACAAGTTATCGACTGCAACAAGGGCCAGTGGGGGGAGGCCCCTTGGAGTTCCTTGACACAACAAACAAACCCCCAGCACTTGCAACAGGCATTTTAGCATCCAACAGGCTTATGCATCACCATTTTTAGCACCTGAAGAGGCCCTCCAATCATAGATCCCAGCCTCTACCAAAAATCATACAACCCAAGAGGTACAACGCATTTTACTGACTAGCAGACTACCTCACCTTGATCACAAATGCAGAACACAGACAGACCTTCAGCAAATCAAAATAAAAAGGCCATAAAGTATAAATAAAAATGTTCAGACAAAAAACTGAATTGGAAAACACTAAAAGCCAGATTCATATGCAATGCAATAATTAAACAACAGAAATATCACCATTCCTCATAAAACAAAATCAAGAAATATAAAATTAATCATGATAGAAAAACATACTAATAAAAATATTTCAAAACAGATGATAAATAGAGCTCCTAACTTTAGGCTTCTAAATTAGGTGCCTAAGTTAGGCACCTATTTTCAGCTGAGCTTAAGTTCCTAAGTTTTCAGTTAAAATTTCACATGAATTTTGGAGCCTAAAAGTTAGGAATCTAAATTTAGGTTTCTAAGGCCTAGATTTATCAAAATGCACTAAATATCACATGCAATAGGAAAAAGGGCATGTTTTATGGCAATAGGCTGTTTATTGTGAAAACACCAAATAGCACTTTGATAAATGACCCCCTAAATTAGGTGCTAGTTCTGAAAATCCGTGCTAAGCTCCTAACTTTGTTTTCCCGCCCTAACTTCATCCCTGTAGTCACCCACTTTTTAGGTTCCTAAGTTTAGGCAATCAACCCTAGTATATTTTCAGAAGGCCCAAATTTAGGAGCCTAACTCCAAAAGTTAGGAGCCTAAACCCTTTGAAAATTGATCCTTCGAACTCTTAGTCAAATTAGGAAGATTATAGATAAAAAATATTACATGTCCTAAAAATCAATTCAATATTTCAAAACAGCAGACATATCAAACACCCAATAAATAAACTAATAAGAATAACAATATCCCCATCTCCATCTCTATGAACTTTTCATTTCCAGTCACCCTTTGATTATAGTGGATTAGTGAAGGGGAGGTCAGGGAACCCACAAACTTTCTCCTCTTTCTGTCATATACACACACACACACACACACACTTGCACTCGCAAACTCTTCTATCCTCGCTTCTCACTCACCACTTCTACTTCCTCCCTCCACTTCTCTCTCATTCACCTTTCAGTCATTCACCCCCTCCACTCCACTTCACTCATCCCCTCAGTCATTCACCCATTCCCTATCCTACCACTCAATCCCCTTCCCTTCCCTCTCAGTCACTCAACCCCTCCTTCCCACTCACTCCCTTCCCTCTGTCACTCACCTCTCCTTTCTACTGTCTTCCCACTGTCACTCACCCCTCCTTTCCACTCACTTCCTATCCTCTCAGTCATTCCCCCCTTCCTTCTCTTTCACTCACACACCCCCTCCTTCCCACTCACTCCCTTCCCTCTGTCACTCACCCCCTGCTTTCCACTTACTTCCTTTCCTCTGTCATTCACCCCTTCCTTCTCTTTCACTCACTCACTCACCTCTCCTTCCTGCTTACTCTCTTCCCTCTTAGTCAGTCTCCCCCTACTCATTCCCTTCCTTCCCTCTCAGTCACACATCCTCTCCTGCACCCCATTCACCCTCTTCCCTTCCCTCTGTCATACACTCCCTCCCCCCATTCATTCTTTTCCTTCTCTCTCAGTCACTCACCACCCTCACCCCATTTCCCTCCTCTTTCCTCACCTTCCCTTCCCAATCCACCATCAGACCAGCATTCCCTCTAAGGTTTGAGTTGCAGTCTGGAAAAAAGTTTTGCTCATGAGCAGAAATTTTTGGTTACACTACTCTTTGAGCATTACATTCTTTGATGCAAAAAGCCTTTCAATTTTATGTTCACAGCAACCCAATCCTTAGAGGGAACATTGGCTAAGTCCATCATTAAAATACTACTAACAGCAGTTACAATCAAATGTGTATGAAAAAATATTTTCTACAAGTCCTTTAAAACCACAAGTGAAATTAATAATGAGCAAACTTCTGTTTAAAACAGAAATGAGCAAGAGATGACCAGAATGCCATAAAAGCCAGTGTGACATATTATCATTTTCTCAGCAACAATTAAAGTTACATAAGAATTGGACCTTTAAAATACAGACAATCCTTCATCAAATACAGCATAGAAAGACCATAAAGTATAAAAGAAACATGCTGACAAAAACTGTACTGGAATTCACAAGCTCAACTGCATTATGCACAATATGCAGTACAACAATGGAATAACAGAAACATCATCATTCCTCACAAAACATGAAGCAATAAAATCATGAGATATAAAACATCACTCATAATATTAAAACCATACTAATAAAGATAATAAATATGTCCAAACAGCAGATGAACATCCAATAATTTAAAAAATGCATAAATTCATACTATTTCCCAAACACCAATAAAATATTTCAAAACATCTGATAAATAAAACATCCAATAATTGGAGTGAAGGAGTAGCTCACTGATGAGAGCAGTGGACTACAACCCATGGAAACCAGAGTTCAAATCCCACTGCCATTCCTGTGGCCTTGGGCAAGTCATGTTATACTCCATTGCCTCAAGTACAAACTTAGGCCTACATTTATCAATCTGCAGTAAATATCACATGTGATAGGAAAAGGGGTGTGTTTTATGGCAATATCCTAATTATTGCAATATGTGTTTCACATAGATATTACCACAAAGTGCATTAACTTTTCACACTATGCAGTAATGAGAGAGAAAGAGAGAGAGACTTGAGTACATACAAGGACTGTTTAGTAGTTAGCTATTTATGCTACTATAGGAGGCCCACCTAGTAACTCGAGATGAGGTTTAGGTAGTAGTGTAGGGGTTAAGGGCCACTTTTACATGCAGAGTGAGACGTACGAACAGAACAGTGCACTCTTGTGAAGATTTGATGTCCTTCGGAGTGAGGAAGCTCACACAACGATGAGATTTTTACAGTGTTCTCTCAACCTAGCTTGATGTTATCCAGGTAGAGAGTCCATAAAGCTAAGTTGAGAGAACATTGTACAAATCTCATTTTTGTGTAAGTTTCCTCCCTCCGAAGGACATCAAATCTTCACAAATGTACTGTTCTGTTCGTACGTCTCACTCTACATGTCAAAGTGGCCCCTAACCCCTACACTACTACCTAAATCTTACCTCGAGTTACTAGGTGGATCTCCTATTGTAGCATAAATAGCTACTTACTAGGGTACCACCCCCAGAGGTTCTCTATCTCTCTCCTTGCCCTCTCCCCACATCTCAGGCCCTTCTCCAGCCTAAAAATGCTCAAGACAGAATTTGAAAAAAAAATCACAAACTGCATTATGGGCATAATGCAATATATTCACAGCTTAACACAATTGAAAAAGATATACTTATTTTTGGCATTAAAACTGTGCAATATTGTGCGTTATGGCTTCACACTTTGCGAAGCCAGCCCACTTTTGCATCAATTCCTCCCCAATTCCTCCCCTTTTAAAAATTTGCATCGCACCATGTGTTATGGTGCTTATTGCATGCATTAAGGCATTTTTTGCATGCGAAAACGCCTTAACACATGCAAAAACACCATAACGCGATTTAAAAAATGATCCTGATAGATTGTAAGCCCTGTGGGATAAGGAAATACCTATAGTACCTAAATGTAATCTGCTTTGATGTACACTATGAAGTGCCATGAAGAAGAATAATAAAAAATCTTCAATTATTTCCCAAAACGCCCTCCCATAAAATATTTCAAAGAAACCAAAGAAACATCACATTTATTTATTTATTATTTATTTAGAGTTTTTTCTATACCGAAATTTGTTTTCACATCATCTCGGTTTACAAAGAACAGATTAACAAAGTAGAAGGAAAAGGAAGTACATTGAACCGGTAGAGATTAATAAAAGCAGGAAGAAATAGGATAGGCAACAACATTATAATGATCCAACATGGGAGGATTATTTACAATTATTTACAGAGTCACAAGAAGCATGAAAGCAGGAGGTGCGGCAGGCGTAGCGGAGGGGCGGGGGGGGGGCTAGGTAATAGGGAGGGGGAGCAGGGGAGAGATGGGACGTTGGAATTATGTGAAAGCCTGCTTGAAAAGGCAGGTTTTTAGCTTTTTTTGAATTTCTGTAGGTAGTGCTCTTGGCGCAGGTCGGGGGGACATGGAGTTCCAGATAGTGGGCCCAGCAATGGATAGTGCGCGTTCTTTCGTGGAGTTGAGATGAGTGAGGTTGGGAGAGGGAGAGTGAAGGGTTCCTTTGTAGGTGGATCTGGTGGGTCTCTTGGGGGTGTGAAACTATAAGGAGTCCTGGAGCCAGTGTATGTCCTGATTATGGAGGGTTTTGTGAATGATTGTGAGGGTTTTGTAGAGGATTCTGAAGGAGGGGAGCCAATGGAGGTCTCTGAGGATAGGAGTAATGTGATCTCTCTTGCGAGTGTTGGTAAGGATTCTAGCTGCAGAGCAGGAGGCTTTTTATCCTTACCTGGGATCTTTTGATTTACAGTTACCATAAGAATATAAGAATTGCCATACTGGGTCAGACCAAGGGTCCATCAAGCCTAGTACCCTGTTTCCAACAGTGGCCAATCCAAGTCACATGTACCTGGCAAGTACCCATACATTAAATAAATCTCAAGCTACTATTGCTTAATAATCAATAGCAGTTTATGGATTTTTTCCTCTAGGAAATTATCCAAATCTTTTTTAAACCCAGTTACACTAACTGCTATAATCACATCCTCTGGCAATAAATTCCAGAGCTTAACTATGCGCTGAGTGAAAAAGAATTTTCTTTGATTTGTTTTAAATGAGCTACTTGCTAACTTCATGCAGTGCCCCCTAGTCCTTCTATTATTTGAGAGAGTAAATAACCAATTTACATTAACTTGTTCAAGACCTTTCATGATTTTGTAGACCTCTATCACATCCCCCCCTCAGTCATCTTTTCTCCAAACTGAACAGCTCTAACTTCCTTAGCCTTACCTCAAACGGCAATGAAATCAGGCACACCGGTCTATAGTTTCCCGGATCACCCCTGGAGCTCTTTTTAAATATCGGGTTTACATTGGCCCTCTTCCAGTCCTCAGGTACACCAGATAATTTTAATGATAGGTTACAAATTAACTGAAATAGGTCTGGAATTTCATGTTTTAGTTCTTTCAGAACCCTGGGATGTATGCCGTCTGGTCCAGGTGATTTACTACTATTCAGTTTGTCAGTCTGGCCTACCACATATTCCAGATTCACCATGATTTGGTTCAGTTGATCTGAATCATCACCCTTGAAAACCATCTCTGGAACAGGTATCTCCCCAACATCCTCTTCAGTAAACACCAAAGCAAAGAAATAGTTTAATCTTTCTGCGATGGCCTTATCTTCCCTAAGTGCCCCTTTAACGCCTCGATCATCTAACAGTCCAATTGACTCTCTAGCAGGCTTTCTGCTTCGGATATATTTTAAAAAGTGTTTGTTAGTTTTTGTCTCTACGCTCTTTTCAAACTTTCTCTTAGCCTGTCTTATCACTATCTTACATTTAACTTGCTAATGCTTAATGATTTATCCTATTTTCTTCTGATGGATCCTTCTTCCAATTTTTGAATGAAGATCTTTTGGATAAAATAGCCTCTTTCACCTCACCTTTTAACCATGCCGGGCCCGGTAATCATTTTGCCTTCCTTCCACCTTTCTCAATGCGCGGAATTTATCTGGTCTCTGATTCTGTTGCACACTTTTTACCTTTGTAGCTGCTCCTTTCAGTATTTTTCTACTATTTTTCTCATTTTGTCAAAGTTTCCCTTTTGAAAGTTTAGCGCTAGAGCCATGGATTTACATACTGTCCCCCTTCCAGTCATTAATTCAAATTTGATCATATTATGATTGTTAGACTCTATGCCATCCCGGGCATAAAGCGCCACCCCGCCACCAAGATGATCCTCTCTGTCATTGCGATATAATTTGTACCCTGGTATAGCACTATCCCATTGGTTATCCTCTTTTCATCATGTCTCTGAGATGCCAATTAAGTCTATTTCATCATTCACTGCTATATACAAATTTTCCCATCTTATTTCTTAGACTTCTGGCATTAGCATAGAAACATTTCAAAATGTGCTTTTTTTATTTAACATTCTGCTTTTCAGTTGACAGGGATAAATTGGAATATTTTGGTTCAGGTAAGTTTTTAGTTACAGGCACTTGGACTACTTTTCTTATTATTGGAACTTCACTGTTGGATGCCCTAAATCTAATGCATCATTAGTATCCTTTGAAGATACCTCTCTCCGAACCATGTGCTGCTGAGTGACTATTGGCTTTCCCCTTTGTTCTAGTTTAAAAGCTGCTCTATCTCCTTTTTAAAGGTTAGCGCCAGCAGCCTGGTTCCACCCTGGTTAAGGTGGAGCCCATCCCTTTGGAAGAGACTCCCCCTTCCCCAAAAGGTTCCCCAGTTCCTAACAAAACTGAATCCCTCTTCCTTGCATCCACACATTAGGACTCCGGAGCTCTGTCTGTCTCTGGTGACCTGCGCATGGAACAGGGAGCATTTCAGAGAATGCTACCCTGGAGGTTCTGGATTTAAGCTTTCTACCTATGAGCCTAAACTTGGCTTCCAGAAACTCCCTCCCACATTTCCTATGTCGTTGGTGCCCACATGTACCACGACAGCCAGCTCCTCCCCAGCACTGTCTAAATTTCTATCTAGGTGACGTGTGAGATCAGCCACCTTCGCACCAGGTGATCCTCATGCCATCCAGCCAACCCAGCTGTCTACCTTGAGATTGTTGTGGACTGGCAGAGGTAGAGCTGCACAAACCTTATCTTCTCTCTCTCTCACACACACATACACACATTAACACATTCATTCTCTCATTCACAGACACATTATGTGCATATGTGCATGCCTGTGAGAGCCTATATGTGACACATAGTCTCTCACAGGCACACAGACACACACAGGCAGTCACACAAACACACACATGCATAGGGTCTCACACTGACGGATGCACACAGGCTCTCACGCAAACACACACGCTCTCACACATACACACATGCATATAGGCTTTCACACACGTGCACACTAGCTCTGACACAAACATGTATGTGCATAGGCTCTCTCTGTCTCACACACATGCACATACAAGCTCTCACATACACACATGCATACACAGGGCTCTCCTTTGACTTCAGGCTGTGGTGGGATGGGCTCCACCACGGCCCCAAAAGCCTCTTCCTTCACTTTTGGCCATGTTGGTATGGGCTCCATCATGGCCTCGACGGCCTGTTCTTCACATCGGGCCGTGGTGGGATGAGCTTCACCACGACCCCTTCTGGCTTCCTGCATGGGGGGGGGGGAGGGGTGAAGCTGTGCACAGCCGCCCATGTTCAGCTTTGAGGGAACAGCAGTAGTGGGCGCCAGCCCTTATTGTTCTGGGGTGGGGAGGGGGCAGGTAGAGTCATAGCTTCCCAAATTGTTGGTGCATGACATACCCCATTTTAAAATTGGTGGTGCCTGTGCACCTAGTGCACTGTGAACGCTATGCCCATGATAGGCCATATCGTCTTTTCCTGCTGTCACGTTTCTCTGTTTCTATGTAACAAACATGCAAGAAAAGATATAAGCAAAAAGCACTGTGGGGCTTCAGCCGCAAAGAGTTAAATTTGAAAAGAAAATGGGTAATTGCTCCTCACCAGTTTTTGCAGAATTTGTCTGCAAGAGTTTTCTGTGTAATATTTTTCCTTCAAAAAGTACCAAGAAACTGAGCCCTGGGGTACGAATGCACTGTTTCCAAACTGCGCGAGTTCGCTCTGCTGCAGGCTTTTTGTTCTTTTCCTGACCTACTTTTGCCCAGAATCTGGCCCAATATGTTCCAAGGACAAGCATTCTCTGCCTAATTGAAAATACCAGAACAAGGATTGTTTTCTCAGCTGCCCTTCAGCAGCTATTGATTCAGCATTTGAATGGAGCTGAGTGCGCCTTCATAAGTGCTAATCCAAGAGAAAGGAACCGTAGAGCAAATGACTAAAGATATGGTAACAAATGAATGGCAGATGAAGGCCTCCCGAGAACGCTTCGTTCTTCCTTTATGGAAATAGAAACAGATCAGCTTTATGGTACTTTTTAATTAAATTCCACTTTCCCTCATTTTAAGAATGTCACCCCCTCCCTTTCCCTACGTCATTTGGCTCCAGGGACAAGGGAGCCATCACTCTCAAACACCAAAAATCAGCCACGGATCATATACAGTACACCGCTCTGACCGAATTCAATTTTTTTTTTGGCCTCCTGCTGCTTTGGGCTCCACTAGACTATGACACATCCTTATTCAATCACAGCCGCCGAGGTCGTTCCCCATCTTTGTCACCACCTCCCACACAAGTGCTCTGCCCCGGCACAGAACGGGTACAACACAGGCAGTGGCAGTGCAAGCTTCCCCCTGAGACAGACACACGTTGTCCCACCACGGGCCGGGTACAGCATGGTTCGATGGCAGTGTGCACAAAAGATTCCCTAGAAGGGTCAGGCGGGAATTCAGGCTCCATACTACATTCTGTTCTTATTCTGCCTCCTGAATCGGATATTAAAGGCACATTTATGGCACCAAGTGGAAGCTGGAAGCGATTCTAGGAGTTGAGGGTTTTTTTAATGCAAATATGTTGGAAAATAAATCTTTCATTCCTTTTAGGTTCCCAGCACTGGGAACTCACTGAGGTATAATCACCCCCAGCCCTCTCCTCTCACCCAGGGGCAATTCTAAAATGAGATAGACTGAGGCGATCGTCTTAAAATGTTCCTCGCCTTGCCACGAGATAGATACCCACCAGATTCACACTCTGCGGACTGGAAGAAGAAGAGCCCAGTGGGCGGTGCACAACAATGACGCGCCCCCGGGGGTTGCCACCCCTTCACGGGCCTGCAGAGGAGCCTCTTGGCAGCGCACATCTATGACACGCCTGTTGGGTTCCCACCCCCTGTGGGCATGCAGAGGAGACTCGCAGTGGCACAACTCGATAACAAATGCGCGGGGTCCTCCGCTCCTCCACGGGCCTGCAGAGGAATGTCAGGGTGCTGTCACTGATGTCGTACCATAGGGTTTCCACACCCCACCGGCAGAAAATAAAGGAAGACCCGGAGATGGAGAGGAAGGGAAGGAGGTTGAGGGAGAAAGACCTGAGGGAAAGGAGGTGAATTAGAGGGGAGAGGAGGGAAGAGGGGGAAGATAGAGTCAATGAGTGGGGTGGGGAAAGAAGAAGGGGTGAGTGAGAGGGAAGGGAAGAGAGGGTGAGAAGAGGGAGAAAGAGGAAGGAGAGAAGGGTAAGAAGGGTGAGAAGGGGTGAATGAGCAGGGAAACGAGGAATGAGATCAGAGGTGGAGGGGAGGGAATGGGGGTGAGAAGAGTGTGAATGAGCAGAGAGAGAAGGGAAGGAGTGAAAGGGGAAGGGAGGGAAGAGGGTGTGAGAGAAGAGGGTTGAATGAACGAGGAGGGAGGAGTGAGAAGAGAAGGGGGAAGTAGGGAAGGAGTGAGAGCTGGAGGTTAGGGAAGAGGGGTGGGAAGAGAGGGGTGAATTAGTGGGGAGAGAAGGGAAAGGATAAAAGGGAGAGGGAGAATGAGAAGAGATGGAATGAAAAGGTGGATGAGTGAGAGGAGAATGAAGGCAAAGGGCTGAATGAGAAAGGAGGGAAGGTAAGGGCGTGAGTATGGGGGAGGAAAGGGAAGGGGATATGAGTGAGAGGGAAAAATGGGAAAGGGTGGGAATAAGACAGGGAGCAAGAATGTATGGGGTGTGTGGATGGGGGAGAGTGCAGGGCTGCCTAGAATGTTCCAGGTTTGGGGGCAGCACAGCTGTGGCAGGACTGTGAGCGATTGTGCCTCCTTGTTCTTCCTGTCCGCATGGGCCTGTTAGAGGTGGTGATGTTGAACGGGCCTGCCCAGGTTGGAAGCAGGAGGCACAAGCGCTGCAGCCATAAGGAGTAGGAGAAGTGCCAGCATGTGTGGCCAGAAGAAAGGTGCAGGAACAGAATCAGCCCGGCCTCAGGAAGAAAGAGAAGTCCCATCGGCTGTGTGGGCTGAAAGTGGAAGCTGCTGCTGCTGCTGCTGCTCTTTGTGAGCTCCGGAGAGGAAGAAGAATGAGTGTGTGTGCATGTGAGCAAACACCTGAGAGAGTGTGAGCATGGGTGTCTGTGTGTTAGAGAGACTGGGCCCAATATTCAAAGTTATATGGTTATCTAAGTTATCCGAATATTATTTACCTGGATAACTTAGAAGAGATATTCAGCTCCATGGCTATGCTGCTGAATATAACTGGATAAGTTCTAGTTACCGGATAACTTTAGATCTGCTATTGGGCAGGTCTAACTTATTCGGTTATCTTAACTGGATAAGGCTGAATATAGGCACTTATGCAGTTAAGATAACCGAATAAATAACGCTGCCTATTAACTATCTGGTTATCTACTTAACCGGATGAGTGATTTATCTGGTTAAGAGGCGGCCGCTGAACATAGCCTGATATTCAGCAGCCACCACTTAGCCAGATAAATCCTACTTTTCCAGCTATCTAGTGCTAAATGTGTTTTCTATATCAGGCCCACTGTGAAAATGAGAGGGGACAAACTTTGCATGCATTTCCCTTCCCCCACTAATCCACAATTATCTCAGGGTGACTGGAAATCTAAAGTTCCCAGGCATGGAGAACAGGGAATATTTTGTTTTAATTATTGGGTGGTGTTTGAAGTGTTTAATGTTTTGAAAATTTTTTATGAGTTTATTTATTGAATGATGTTCTATTTATCAGCTGTTTTGAAAAATGTATTCTTTTCATTAGTATGGTTTAACTATTATGATTGATGTGTTATTTTTCTTGATTTTAGTGTTATGTTTTATGAGGAATAGTGATGTTTCTGTTTTTCCATTGTTGCACTGCATAGAGTCTGGCTTCTTGTGGTTTCCAGTTCAGTTTTTGTCGGCACGTGTCTGTTTATACTTTAGGATCACTTTATTCTGTATTTGATGATTATCTGATTTCTGCATGTTTGATGAGGTGGTGAGGTTTCCGTACAGTTTCTGTAGGTGTGAGTAGTTTCTGTGTAAGCATCTATAGCTGTTTAGCTTGTTCTGTTTTCTTAATGGAAGGTGTATTGGAGTTTTAGGACCTAGTATAATATTTGCAGAATTGCCTTTTCATAGGTAAGGTTGTTACTGTGTGCATGCTGGAAGGTAGTGCTGTTTTGATATGAGAAATTTACTGTATTGTAATTGAGTTTACTTATGGCTTTTTGATGGCCAAGCCCACACCCAACGTGTTGCACAATGGGGCAGATTTTAAAACCTGCGCGCGGGAGCAGATTTGTTCGTGCAACCCGGCACGAACAAATCTACGCCTGATTTTATAACATGCGCACGCAGCCGCGCGCATGTTAACAGAAGGCATGGGGTAACCTGCATGGAGCAGCAGATATTACCCTAAAAAAAAACACCAAAAAAAAAAACCTTGCTGGGCAGAGTGGATGGACCACTTGGGTCTTTTTCTGCCATAATTTACTATGTTAAATCTGAGAGAGAGGTGAGAATGGAAATGATTTACATTTGTGAGCCCCAGTCCATGTCAGAGAAGGTTTGGGAGTCTTCCAACCCACTGCATTGTGTCCAGACGCCAGCATAGAGCCACTGAATATAACCAATGTCTCTCGCGAAACAACACAGCGGCCCGAACTGGCATAAACAGTTGACATCCCTGAAGTCCCCGAGGGTGATGCTGAGAGATACTGTCGGACGGCACGACACCCATTTTACATCATTTTAATTTACCTTTAGCTTTCATCTGAAAGGCACTTCTCACATTGGTAAGAACTGTAAAAGAAACTCGTCAGCCTCCTAGTTCCTCCCTCCTTTTTCTATTCCACAAACATTTCTGTTGCACAAACTTTCTATTGCCCACATTTTCGTACACTGCTGTAAAGGGCTTCCATCGTCCCCAGCTAGGTGCACATTGTATCCAGGGCACGAACCATACTGCTCACATATCAGCAACCCACCCTAGAAGAATAGCTAAGGATCATGCTTCGGCTGCTGGGCAGAAAACAGCATGACCTGAACGCCATCGGCCAACTACTGATTTGTTTCAACTAGCAGCCAGGCACGAAGACTATCACTGCTGGCTGACCATAAGAGCCTTTTTAGAGCAAGACTTGCCAGTTGTCCTTTATCTTACATTGTCAGCTTTCCTACATTTTAAATTCTTCAGCTTTCAGACAGCAGCTGAATTCTGAACCGGAAACTCAGATGCTCTTTCATGGGCTAAAAAAATGCATCTCTCACTGAATTTCAGGCACTGTTTGATGTACCTCCCTTGGGTCTGACAGGATTTGAGCCAGTCTCACTAGGAGAACACCCTAATCGCCTGTAGAATTTCCCCAAGAGCTGTAGCAGCCTCCCTCATGCCATTAAGGTCGAGAGCAAGGCGCCCGGCTTCTGAATCTGTTTACCAGGAGCTGGTCTGCAGGGAAATTACATTATTCATATAACTGGACAAAACGGCTAAGCTGAATCATTCGGCTACTGTTGGAGGATATCAGAAGCCCAACAGAGAATCGGAGCAAGAGAGGAGAGAACCACCACTCTCTCTAATGACAACCTGGTGGATTTCCATCATGTGAGATGCAGGTAAGAAAGGATACTTTACTTAATATCACTTTCAACATTGGTTTGTACCCAAAACCAATTAAAAGGGACAAATAACTAGAAATTCCACTCAGAACTAAGGGAGCCTACTTTTCGGAAGGCATGCACACATGTCCAACTCCTCTTGGCCCCCCTCCCCCGACATATCCTGAAAATATGATGAAAATTAAGTGAAAAACTAAATAGATATTCAATGGAAAAATTTGCATATACTTATTCATGGAATACATGGATTCCCCCCAAAATTGCCCCTTTCATGATCCTCATAGACCGCCCCCCCTGACATTTCCTGAAAAGTTGTGGATTGGATAAAAAACAGAAAGCTAGTAGATGATGTAATTCCGAGTGTACTTTCATGGAGTATCCCCTAAAAAACTCCATGACATGATCCTTGTAGACCCCTTACACAGAGCTGTAGCCAGGCAATTTGGCACCTATTGTAAAGTAAAAAAGTGTGCCCTCATCCTATGCACAACAGGAGCTTGGAGGTTGTCAATTTTTTTTAACTTAAATATAGCACTATTACTTCTATAAGTGAATATAAGGGTGATCCTGACTCCAAAAAGTGACCCTTAGGTCTGTATGACTGTGACCCTTAACTTCTACCCAAATGATTATTTATTTGTTCTTTCATTCAATTTGATATACTATACTACTTATAAAAAAAATCTCTAAGCGGTTTACAATAATTATAAAATCTACAGCCTACCCAACATATATATTTATTTTATTTATTTATAAAATGTATTACTTGCTTTCCAATTTTGTGCTAAAAATTTCCAAAGCAATGTACATGTTTAGCTATCACATAAAATCATATAAACAATAAAACAATATACATTCATTAAAAAAATAAAATAGGACATCATGTTACCATCCCTCTATAACAACCATAAAAATGTCCTACCAATTCAGTCCTCATCACTAGACACCCCCCCTCCCCCCCTTTAAGCTTAAAGAGCATGCCCAGGTTTAATCCAGATGCTTTGAATATTCCAAATTATATTCTAATATAAAAATGTTAAGCAATAAGAGTTGAAAAAGGTGTGTGTGCCTTTAAACCATAATGTCATGCCTTTTTCTCTTCTATTGAATTGTAAGATTTTTTTAATATATTGAACTAATTAGAGTCAAGATTTAATTGACTACAAAACTTTCTCTACTACCAGGCACATTGTGTTGCACCATAAAACCCTCACAAAAACACACTCGGAACTTTTTTAGCAAACTGCCATACTATAACAGCACCAACCCTCAAGACTCACATAACAACCTTACCTATGAAAGAGCAGCACTACAAATATTACTATAGGCCCTATAACACTAATACTCCTCCTGAAAAAACAGAACTAGCTATAGATCCTTACGCAAACACTACACGCTAGCAGAATCCTTCACCAAAGTCACACAAGCAAAACACATGCTGACCCTTACCTAATACAGAATAAGGGTCCACAAATTAGAAGCAGAAATATGCAGATAAAAACTAAAATGGAAACCACAGGAAGCCAGACACTATGAGCAGTGCAACACAGGAGAAAGAGAAACAGACATAGAAATGAATTTCCACCTATTCTGAGCAATATACAAAGATATAAGAAATGCACATTCCCAAAGCTGACATATTCCTCTCTATAAAAACTGAAAATAAAATGTTTTATTTTCTACCTTTGTTGTTTAGTCAGTTTATTTGATACTTGTCTTTCTTAGGAGCTTCTCCTAAGTTCTTTTCCAGGATCCCCTTTCCATTTCTTCTCTTTCCTCCTGTCTTCTTCTCTTCCTTTCCTACATCTGTCTGTGAGTCTGTTTCCTTTCATCTTTTTCTCCATTTCTCTTTTCTCTGCCTCTCTATCTACTCATAGCTAAATTTTATCCCTCTTCTTCTTTCTAATCCTCCAGTCCTGTCTCCTTCTTTCCAACTCTCATCTACCTACCAGCTCCCTATCCACAACTCTCACCCATTCCCATATCTTTCATGCTTCTTCAGCTTCCTGTTCCTGCTCTGTTTTTCACCCGCTCCTTAGTCCCCCCATTTCCACCCTCAGTACTTACATCTCAATCTTCTAAATTCCTCTGCCTTCCATCCTTTCACCAGCCCCTGGTCCTTCCTTGTCACTCATTTCCTCCCTGGCCTCTTTTTTCTGTCTCTTGAGCCCTGCTGAGCCTCCTATTACCTCTTTCACTGCCTCTCTCACACTCGCTCTAGTACTCCAGCTCATTCATACCCTCACTCATACTTTTCCCAGGCCACCTAATACACCCCAACTCATACTCACCCAATTGCCGTGTTCTTACTGTCTGCCCCAAATCCCTGCTCAATCTGAGTCTCTACTATCTGCATCTACAAGTCCCTTCTCTGTTCCCCCACTGTCTCAGATTCCCTGCCCTTCTGAATCCACACGTCCCTTCAATTCCCTCTAGTCACCAAGACCCCATTCTTCCTCTGCTCTCCCACCCTACCCTAGTCCCCACTCTTTCCCTGCTCTCCCACCCCATTCTTCCCCTGCTTTCACCCCAGTTCCTATTCTTTCTTGCACTCCCATCTCCCCACACCCCATTCTTCCCTTATCTTCCCCCAGTTTCCATTCTTCCCCGCTCTCACTCCTTAGTCCCCATTCCTCCTCTATTCTCCAACCCCAGCTCCCATTTTTCCCCTGCTCTCCTAAACCCAGTCCCCATTCTTCCCTTGTTCTCTTGTTTTCTCCTGATCTCCCCTAATCCCTAAGTGACAGTCCCCATTCTTCCCTTGTTCTGCCTCCACAGTCCCCGTTTATCCCTTGCTCTTCTACACCTCCAGTCTCCCTTTTTTTTTTTTTAACCTGATCTCTCCCCCACAAGTCCCTATGTCCTTATTGTCTTGTGGGCTCCTCCTGCTGCAGGAATGGCTCCTCTTTCTTCTTCCAACCCGCACTTTAGTTTGAACTGCAGGGCTCTGCCCTATGGAGCCCCATGTGGTTCAAACAACTGCTGTTTGAACTGCACAGTCAAATTGCTGAAGTTTGAATCCTGCAAGGATCCGTAGAGACAGAGTTCCACAGTACTGTGGGGCTGAAATTTCAACTAGGGGCTTGGAAGGAATGCCGGCTTGCGATCAAGGATAGGGATAGCATGCATGTGCTCATCTTGTACCACCAGCTCCCGCGGTGGGCCAGTGGCGAGGTGGGCCTCCCCCCCCCTCTTCACACCAGACATAGTCTGAAAATTTAGTGTCAATAAGATGGAAAACCAAAAGGTTATTAGGAGGCATAATTGTGCACACATATTTTTAGAGTATGTGGATTTCCCCAAAATACTCCTTCATGACCCTTGTGGACCTTCTGTCCATGTCGTAAAAATATGGTGTGGCTCTGATGCAAAAACAATTAAGAGATGACAATTATACACACATAGTCATGGAATATATGAATCAAAACATACCCATTTCTGGTTCCTTACATTTCCCCTGACATACCTAGAAAAACTGGTGTGGATAGGACACCGAATAAGAAAGTTATTGGTAGGGGACAGACACCCAACTGCATAAATTTCACTCAGGACTGGTGCAAGGCTATTAGGCGCCTTAGGTAAACCTTACAGCCGTGTGTATTCCTCCATCCTAGCCCTACCCTCCTTCCTCTGACCCTCCTCACACACAATTACAAATTATACATCTACAATGATAGATTTTACTTGAAAAAGCACATTCAGTCTTCTGAGGTGAAAATATCAATTATAACAATCTATATTCTAGTTACATGCACTGCTGTTGTGCTAACCAGATAAACCTGCAAAAATGACACTTGGAACCCATATGGTATTAGGCCTATTGTAACGTGTGGAGTATGGGCTTGACCCTTAGAAAGTCATAAGTAAACTGCATTACAATTAAGTAAACCTTCCATACTAAAACAGCACTAAACTACCACCACTCAAACTGTTACAGCCCTTCCTATGAAAAGGCAACACAGTAAATATCACACCAAAAATGTGGGATAAAATTGGACAAATGATTCTTTTCAGGATAAACAAAATATAAGAATTTACAATATTCCTATGTAATCTAAAGCCATTGTGAGCAATTTATTTGAAGGACAAATTTCAAAGCATTTCACCAGTTTTAATTAGCTGTCTGAACGTTTATTTATTTATTTATTTTATTTCTTATATTCTCCCAAATCAGAAATAAAAACTGCCCAGGGTGGTGCACAACATAAATAAAACAGTGCTTACATAAAAAAACATACTTTAAAAATATATTAAAGACAGGTGTTACCTATACACCCACCTAACCCTCTGCCATAACCCACAACCCAAGCCTGCCCATATCCAGTGCAGGAATACTTCATAGTAATGATCTTCCCACTACTTACAGACTTTACAGTCAACAACTTACTCACTAGGGAACAATCAGGTTTTCACTTTTCTTTCTTTAAATGGCAAATAATTTTATTCCAATTTTATTCAGTGTTCTGGTCCTGCCACTGAAAATGCTTTTCTATGACTGGCAACTCTCTGGATTTCCTTCCTAGAGGGAACCTGGAGAAATGCTCCATCTGCTGATCATAGATTATGTCTATGGACATAATCTTTAAGTAGCTTCTGAAAATAGCCAGCTCCAGAACTTTTCATAGTTTTAAACATCAAAGACATCAATTTATAACTCACATGCAGTTTAATTGGAAGTCAATACAACTGCCATATCAGCGGAGTTGTACTAGCCCTTCAAGGGCAACCAAACAACAACCATGCAGCCATATTATGAACAGTCTGCAAATGCTGAATATTCTTCCTCGGCAATCTCACCAACAAACTATTACAATAATCCAGAAGAGGTGAAAAATAACACAAATAGCTATTTGAAAAAAAGATACATTCAGGAAAGGGTGCAACTTCTGCAACTGACGTAGCTTCTATATAGCTCTCTGATACACTATTGCTATGTGAAATTCTGTACTAAACTCAGAATCCAATAGGATACCCAAGTCTCGAACTATTTCTCTACACTTAACTTCCCTCTAATTAATCCGTATCTGTGGACCCTTGAGCTGGGGTGAGATTGACTCTACCTGCAGGGAGGAGCCCTGCAGGTTCTCATCACCAGCAGGTAGATCCAGGCAAAGCAGAGATGGTCAGGAGCTTCACCTTTACCAGCCCACGTTCCCCTTGGGTTGAGCCTTTGGGTGCCAGGGCTGGCAAGACTTAAGCAAAGATCTCTGCTGAAGACTAAGGATGTGGTCCAAGGGCAGGCTATGGTCAGAGGCAAGGGATGGTCAGGTGTATCGAGAGTCCAGGCTAGGGGTTGAGGCAGGCAGTGTTCATAAGTATCGAGAGTCTAGGCAAGGGTCAAGGCAGGTAGCCGTCAGGTCTATCAAGAGTCCAGGCAAAAGTCAAAACCAGGTATCCATCTGAGGGACGGATAGGGCTGGGCAGATGAAGGCAGGAACAAGCAACATGCACTTTTGGAAATAGCTGGATCTGTTGCTAAGGCAGGGTGCATCACGAGAACTACCCTTAAATAGGGACTTTCCCCACTGTGGCCCCTTTAAGAAGTCCGACATCGGGCACATGCACACACCTAAGGGGAACCACATGGCGGTCGGTGGCCTCCTGCTCCAAGAAGAGTTGGCAGCATCCTGCCATGCTGAACACAACAGCTGGCTGGAGTGTGCTGGCCACGAAGGTTAAGGACTGTGCCTCACGGGGCAGCCCGAAGAGCCATTGAATGTAACAGACACCCCCCCATCTATAAACAACAGGGACAATTTTCAAAGGATTTAAGCTCCTAACTTTTGGAGTTAGGCTCCTAAATTGAGCCTTTTGAAAATTTACCTAGGCTGAGCGCCTAAATTGAGGATCCCAGTTTCATTAGGATCTTAAATTTAGGAGCCTATGAAATGGGTGGCTTCAGGGGTGGAGTTAGGGCGGGGAAACAAAGATAGGAGCTTAGCATGGATTTTTAAAACTAGGTACCTAATTTAGGGTCCTAAATCTAGGCAAATAGGTAGTAGGCCTAATTTAGGACCTTAACTTTAAGGCTCCAAAAAAGTAAGTGAATTTTCAGCTGAAAACAGAGATGGTGACTTTTAAACAGGCGAGCAGGCACTCATGTGCACGCATTCGTCAGCCCGCACCCAGGGACATGGCCGTCTTATAACATAAGCACATGTATGTGCGCATGTTATAAAATGAACTGACCGTGAGCACAATGTGCGCACAATTTTAAGTGGACGCGCGCTTATGCATGCAAATGCCGCTTCTACCACGGTGGGATTTTAGTAGCCATGCATGACAATAGCATTTCTAATTTTCTCAGTTTGTTCCCAGTTCGCCCAGGTAAGGGATAGGACTACCAAACCTCCTTAGTTTAATAGCCTTCCTTCTCCCCTGTTAGCCCCAACCCTTAAAACCCCGCTGATGTGTTAAGTTTTTTTTTGCTTTACAGCTTACACACCACCCATAGCAGAAATAAACTTATGCAACAAGGGACCCCGGCATGCGCCTATGCGCATAAGTATTTCTATGCAAATTTCAAGATGAAATCCAGGAACACACATACCCTGCCCAGACCACATCCTGCCCCTCCCCTTTTTAAGAAGATTTCTTTTATGTCCGTAGCGGGGCATATGTGCATACATGGGTGGTTTTTAAAATCTGTTCGGCGTGCGCTGGCTCAACTTGTGTACATACCTCTCAGTTTTGGTGTGCAACAGGCATTTAAAATTCACCTTTTAGGTTCTTAAATTCGGCTGAAATTAGGTGCCTAACGTAAGCACCTAATTTAGAGGCCTAAATTTAGGAACTCAGCTTTTTTTTAATATCTTAACATAGTATCGTAGTAATGATGGCAGAAAAGGACCAATTGGTCCATCCAGTCTACCCAGCAAGCTTCTTATGGTAATATCAACTGGGCCATGTAGGTCAACCCCAAGTTTCTCTTAAGGGTAGTCAGAGAAGTTATCCTCAATTCTTATGATAAGGGTAGTAATATTTACAATCAAAAACCAAGCAACTGTCAAACCCATAAAAAATTACTGCTAGCAAAATGTTTCCTGGGTGAGGAGCCTTCCTGAAAACTCCGGCAATGCTGACTTGCTTTGCTTTTGGACCTGGCTGTAGACGCAGTCCTGTGCTTTTTCCCTTATGTCTGCATATCAGTACCCCCAGACCATAAAAGTCGGGGCCCGTGTTGTTTGACATCTGAATCTAATTCCCCCTTTTCCCCCTCACCAAAGCAGAGAGTGATTTTGCAGTTACATCAAAAGTATCAAGGCTTATTGGTTGAGGATAATAAACCTCATGCTTCTGCTAACGGTAGTAACTGTCGCACCAAGTGGGTTACCCATATGCACTCTTATCATTTCTGTCTTCTAGCCTTAAGTGAAATGAAAACCACTGTATAGCTTGACCATAAAACCTCCTTCTCTCCAGTAACAACTAAATCATCTCCCATAAAATTCATCCCTAGAATATACTAATAAAATCCTAACTCCCTTACCTTGCCATATTCTTACTAACAAGTATTCACACCCTAGAATAGGGCACATCTTAACCTGCTCCAGTCTCCAACTAGACTTAAAAACAACTGTCACTCCCCCTCCCCTGGCCTCAGTCCATTACCCTGTTACCATAAGGAACTTATAGTATATCTCACAGGGCAAGTTTGTGGTAGCAGAAATAAAGAATGCTCTGTCATCCAAGTCTCAGAAATAAATACAAAATCCATAGCAGTCTTGACTATGAAATCATGGACTGTTACCTATTTCCAATTCAGGGATCTTGCATTAAAAAATAAGCAACATAAACTATCGCATTCTTTTCTTCCCTTCTGCCTAGAAATCCCCCTCTCTCAAAACTGGAATCATACACCAATCTCTCTCAACTCTCTTATTCCACCTTCCTTTATAATCTCTTCCATTTTTCCCTCACCCCCATACTGAAAATTCTTTTTAAAGGTAAAAAAAAACAATTTTAAAACCTCAAACCACCCAGTATAAAATGCTAACAAATCTCACAAAGAGGCTTGCCCTTTTGGCACGCCCTTGATGTGGTTAAAGGTCAATGTGTGGCCACTTAGCTGCATTGAGAGGAGGTGCATTTAGGTTGGGGGAGGGAAACAACAGAGATTTGCATTTTCAAACCTAAACATGGTTTTCTGTTAATAAGCCACACTTGCTGTGCATTCTGTATTGCCAATGCCTCTTTTTCCAGCTGGGAATATTGGGATTTGAAGCCAAAGACGTTTGGCTCCCAACCAGGGACTATATTGCTGAACTAAAGGAGCAGCTCCCCTAGCTATATTTAGTAGGAAATCCACATCAACTTCAGCCACATTGTTCCTCTTCCTCCCTTATTACCCCACCTGGTCACATTTTCTGTTGCAAAACGTACTCACTGAAACAGCAGGTGCAAATGTCTGCAAAACCCTGTACCCATGGCAAGTTTCAAAGTGAAAGTTTGTGCATACTTTCACTTAGAAAACTGGTGCAAAGCCCATGATACCTGTGGACTTTGTCCTGATGCAGATTGTGTGAAAATTGCCCCCCCTCATGAATATTTCTTACAGAAAACCTGAAAAGCAGAGGTTAAGGGGTGGAGGCTGCCATCCCTGGGGCAGAGTTCACTTGGGATATGCAGGGTTTTTGTTTTTTTTCATTTAATTTGTTTTCGTTTCATTGGTGGGTTTGATTTGGTTTCATTTTATTTACATATTTTTTCATTTTATTTATTTTTTAGCATTAATTATTTTTCATTAGTGCGCACTGAAAACTGGCTGCCATCCTCATAAGAACATAAGAATTGCCAATGCAGAAAAATGTGAAAATTTGCAGAAAACTTTGAGAAAAATAATTCCCCCGGGGCCCCAACGGCACTCCCAGGACCTCCACACTTTCCCCATCCCGAGGCTTACCCCATTTGGGAATCTTCTAGGGCAGGAGCGATCTTCAGTCCTCCTGGCCTGCCAGCACTCTATTTCACAATGTCGCTAGCTGACTCAAAGTCAGTGCCATTTTGCTGTACAGTCCTGGAGCTAGCTGCAAGTGATTTTTTCTTAAATTAATGAAATTTCAAAACAAAAATGCAACAAATCAGGAAATTTAGTTGAAAGGTCCTGTTTCATTTTGAAAGAAAGCACATCCTTGGAGCTCTCCAAGAAGAGTGGTCAGATATCACTTTTAGTTAGGGGAAGTCTGCTCACAAATTATTACATGGACAACTGTATTCTATGAGAGGTCATCCAGTCATGGATGACCTCTCATAGAATACATAAAATACTGACTGTAGTTCAGTTTCATCAGGGTCAACACTGGGGAGGGGATTAAGAAGGACCAAACAGGGCAATTGTCCAGGTTCCCCCATGCCTCTAAGGGCTCCGTGGGCCTTCTGCCAGCAGCCCTGAGCTGAAAGTTTTTAATTAACACTTTGAAGTTCACTCAACACAAGGGTTGGCCCTGAAAGAGATGCAACCAGGGACAATTCTCCAGGCTTGTCATATTGCAAGGGGACCTGTGGGCCTGCCGCCATCATTGCTGAGCTGACAGGATTCACATAACTCCATGAAGTCCACTGACCATTCTTTAGTTATTGTGCAGTTTTCTTGTAAAAAAAAAATCCTGAAATGTCAATTCAGGGCTTCAGTAGGGAGCATGTGCTAGAGACCGCTTGTGAAATAAAGCACATACACATTATGCTGTTTCTCTCCTTTCCTTTTGTATTATCTTACACTCACACTGTCTGCTGTGTAATTCAGGGCTGACAACTAAAGATACTCAGGGGACAAGGCACACTGCTTGACTTCCCTCTACTACAGAATCTTCCCAAGGAGTATATTGAGCACCTTATTCAGTGGTGCACAGTTGGATAAATACCGAATATCAAGTGCAAGTCGTATGCTTGAAAGCAATCGCTACATCAACACAGATTATTCTTAAAAGAAGCAGAGAGCAGACAAATGTTCTTCTAACATGAATTACTTCCACAGGGAGGAGCATGCTGGAACCGTAAAAGCTTCCCATATAAGGAAGGATGTGCTGCTAACATTGCTTTACTGGGAACTAAGAAGGAGAAAGCTGGGAGTAGGGAAAGATGTTTCTATGACAGGACAGGGCATTCTACAGGAAAGAATGCAACAGGACTGGGGCACTTAAGAACATAAGAAATGCTATGCTGAATCAGACCAAGGGTCCATCAAACCCAACATCATGTCTCCAACATTGGTCATATGTACCCAGTAGATCCAATTCTTGTTTCTCACTACTGAGGAAAAGTGATGGTTATACCCAACTCCACCCGTCTAATAATTTATAAGTTTTTTCTTCAGGAACTTGGAAATGGAATCCAGTGCACTCTATGTATACTGCAGCGAGCAGGATCTTCACCATCCATTGCAGGATGTATGGCTCCTGGCTGATCTGATAGAGTGGACAAATTATAAGCGTGGGTGACAATAATGAATCTCTTGACTGGGGTCAGGGAAGAATTTAATAGAATAAGAATATGACTTTTCCTTACAGAATTAAGGAAGACATGACAAAATCACATCCAAGTGCAGGTCCTGACACAGTAGGCCAGTATCTTCCTAAAGAAGTGGACACATTATACAGGAAAATACCACATGGTCCTGACTTTGGCATCATCTTCTTCTCTAGAGGTTCATATTTGAGTCACAGTCCAAAAAGCAAACTTAGGGGGTCATTTTCAAAGGCTTATCGCGTGCGAAAAGGCCCTTTTCGATTGCAATAGCATGCTGGGGGCGGAGTCGGGGCGGCGAGGAGGCAGACTCGGTGGTGTCTTCGCTGGCGGCGATAAGGCTATCGTCGCCAGTAGCACGCCCAATAGCGCCACCTTTCACAGTGGCGCTATTGGATGCGAAAGCCGGCAGCGAAAACACCACGGTGGTGTAAAGGCTGCCGGCTTTTGCAGGCACACCCCCCGCCCCCCGCCCTCGCTGGACTCACCATTCTGCAATAGAATGGTGAGTCCAGACCTTAGCCAGATAAACTTATCCGGCTAACTTTGAAGTTATATTCAGTAGTGCAGCCACACTACATGAATATAGCCAGCTATCTTGAAGTTAGCCAGATAACTGTAGCCAGCAAACTTTAAGACAGCTCTTTGGCAAAAACCAGAGTTAGCCGGCCAAGTCATCCAGGTAACTCTAAGTTAGCTTATTAATGCAGCCGGCTAACTCAACTCCTCCATTTCTCCCCAGAATTCCTCTTAGTTATCTGGTTACATTCTAACCGCCTAACTTATGATCCTGCTAGAATTTAGCTGAATACATGTCCAAATATTCATTAGCCAGCTATCTTCTGAGTTAGCTGGTTAAATGCTTTTGAATATGGACCACTAAGAAATTATAACCCACAGTATTACAAAAAAGTATTTTATTACAGGTCCGATTTGCAGGTGGTACCTTTCAGTCCAACCCAATTTTGCTAGTTTTATGTCCTGATTGTGAGGGGTTTTTTTTAAAGTTTTTGTAGACCATACAGGAGTTTATGTACTAAGAATTAGATATTCAGAAAATATTTGGCTAACAGGGTCATTTATCATTTTGCATTAGGCCTTAACACTAGGATTAATGTGTGCAGTAAATAAAAAATAGCGCAACGTGCACTAATATGCAAATGTCACATTAGTTATACAAGTTGCCGTTTGGGCAAGGAGAGAGGGCCACAAACGGTATCAGCTCTTATGATATCGATATGCCAATGATCGAGCTAAGTATCTTGAAAAAATAATTTTTGTATCTGACTAATTTTAGAGATTTCATGAACAAATAAAATTAGACAAAGAGATAAAAACAAAAATAAAACCATAATAAAAAAATAAAAAAATTAAAAGATATATGCATAAGAGAGTGGGTACGTGATTATAATTAATGGTGCCATAAGAGCTGATACCATTTGTGGCCCTATGGGGGCATGAGACGGTGGATTGACACCAGTAGGCACCTTATCTATTTATGATACCAGTCTCCTTATTTACATATATTAATCAATTTGTTTTTAATGTATTTGGGAATATAGTTTCCCTCTCCTTATTATATTATGAGTTAATTTATTTACATCATATTGCCTATTCATGAGCTGCTTTGCATGAATTTGAAATATTCATGCCTTCAAATCCCATTAAAGCAGCTGATTGTAATAGGGGAGGGAATCTGAGCAAGGCTATGCTAAATATCACATATATCGCGTGATATACGCTGTTTAATGCGCGTTAGAGCCCTATTGCAGATTGATGCAGCTCTCAGTTAGCCAGATAAATCTGAATATCTCCACTTAGATGCACTACAGTTTTTTAGCTCACCCCCTAAAATTTAAAAGTGTAAGCGTGATATTAGTGTACATGCTAACACAAAAAAATGTGTAGTGTCCACGCACTAATAGCATCTGAGTGTTAATTAGTGTGTGGACACTACACAAAATGGCATGCATGCACTAAACTGAGCATTCTCAGTTCTCTTTTTCTGCATAGTTTCACCTCTGCACTTCAAAAGTATATAAAAGCAAGTAGCATATGGGGTTAATTATCAGTTTTTAGGGGAGAAGGAGACTTATTAGACCTCAGGAGAATAGGGAAAGGAGATCGAAGATGACAAACCAGACCAAATATGCACTACTTAAGATCTCTTAGGAGCAGGAAGTGGAGATAGAGAAGGAGATAGGAGACATAGCAGGAGGACCTGGAGGACTAAAAGTGCCCAGAAGCAGCTGGACCAAGCACTCCTGAGGTGTGGGCTCAACCAACAGAGTTTTTACTTTACTCACCAAAAAGCCAACAAAATTCTGAAGGGATATTCAAAAACTCCTATGTGCTCTTTGAGATAGACAGCACAAGAAAAGCCCTGATGGCAAAGAAGCACTTTTGGCAAAGAATTGCATCTGATGTCAAAAGCCTGGGAGTCACCCTCAGGACCATCACCCCAGATCCAAAATTACTCAGGACATTCAAAGGAGCAGCAGAGAGAAATATGCCAGGAGGTGGTCATGTTTGTCCCATTCATCTCACACTGCTAGTGCAATGCCTCACTGCAACCTTACATCCAGACGTCAATGTCAGCCTCACAGAGTCCACAGATACAGCCTCATTAAGACATGAGAGTCTTAGTGAGTTACCTGCGTTACTAAAACACCAATTAGAAACACACAGCAAGAGTCTGCTAACATTGCTTCCAGTGTTGTTTTACAGGTCCCAACTTCTCTATAGAATCTGTAGGAGGTTGGATACCTACTGGGTGGAGGAGATATTGGCAGGTTTGGGGGATCGAGCAGGTGCAGGACCATTTGGGAGAGTTAGGGTCCAACGTCATTCAGGAAGGTTGGGAACTTGGTGGGTCTCCTCATTTATTCATCTCTGTTTCTTTTCCCAGGTCCAGTGGGTTTGCAGAGAGCACCCCGAGCTGCAGCATGCACAAGATCTACAATATTGGGCACCACAGAGGCCATTAAGCAACAGGAATTGGAGCAGGGAGGTAATGTCATAATCCTGGAGCCAGTGCCACACATGCCAAGGATGCCAGATCTGTACCCTCAGATGATTTCCAGCCAGGAGAGTCCATAAAGAAGAGGAGAGCTTCAGATGATGCCTTGGCCAGCCCATACAGATCCCATCCATTGATCCCTGGGAGGAATCTGACAGCCCTGAATCAGGAAAGTATCAGCATCCCACCAGCCCATTCTTTTAAAAAAAAAAAAAAAAATTATTATCAGAAGACAATGCAAATACAATTACAGGTTGTACAACACTCAAATAATGCTGCTGCAATACTACAAGATTATCTTAAAGCATACTGTCACTTGCAGCTTAATCAAAATCACAAGTAGTGATAGAACAAACATAAAATAGCCAAATACCGGGCATCTTTTTGCGATTAGCCCATAGCCTACCATTTCCTTTTGTTCTACCTCCCCACACCCTGCAAACATACTATGCAAGCATCATCCATACCACACTCACCTCTTATTCACTCGGTTCTACAACCGAACAATTGAGGTTTTCTTGTGTAGAAACATGCCCCTTAACAGTTTATATTCCTCTGATGCTTTTTTTTTTTTTTTTATTCAAAACACAAATCAAAACATCAGAAGATGCTGTCTGCTTCATCAATTGCCGCTGGTACTCCCCAGGCAGTTCTTTATCATCTAACCAGTGTCTTGAGTATGGTTTTCTTAACTAACAATAAGGCAGCACTAATACATTTCTTTTTCCCCTTTAGACACAGAAGCTAATAAAGACAAATCCCCCAAAAGGGCTAACTGATAAGACTGTTCCACCTCTCTCTCGCTACACAATCTGTTCAATACTTGAGAAAACCTCTGCTCAGGAGTAAAACCTCCAGGAAGGAGTGAATCAATAATTCAGTTGCAACTGCACACCGTAGGCAACTGGGAGAGTCCCCAGCTTCATTACAGTTCCTTTTTCTCTCGTTATATGGTATATGCTCTATGCAGCACTTTGGACTGCACTTCATGCTGGCCACCTAGAAACGCGGATACTCAGAGAAGCAGTCCATGTCTTCTCTAGAGACCTCCTCTCTCTCAAGTCAGTGGACCACTTAAGTCACTAATGGGAGAAGGGAAAACTAATCCTTCATATCGCTTAATAATCTGGCCATTTTGTTCAACTTCCCAGTAGGAGATGCAAATTCCTTATCAGTTCCCTTCAGTGTTAAAGAGGGTGTATAATGTTCAGAGGTTTACCATAGTGCCTTGCCTGCAGGAAGGCTAATAGGCTATCATATGTGAACTCGTTAAGTTCTACTTTAGTTTTACTTGAGCAAAGGAAGGGAACAACCCTGCTCCCAACACCTGGGGGAAAAAAATCCATATTCTTAACTAATAATATGAATGGTGAGAGCATATTTTTTTCCCTCCTAATTTCCTTCAGCATTTCCAAGTTATCTGTAAAGGTGTTAAGAAAACTCCATATTCAAAGGCAGAAATACTACAGATTTTGTCTAGAGTGAAGTGATTAACAGGCTGAAACAGAAAATCCCGCGGGAGAGCCGGCGAGCGCCCGCTCTCCCGATGCACGCCCAGGCCACTCTCCTGGGCACGTGATTCAGTAAAAAAAAAAAAAAAAAATGTAAATGAGGGCCCGCGGTAAAAGGAGTCGCTAGGGACACTAGCGCGTCCCTAGCGACTCCTTTTTGACAGAAGCGGCGGCTGTCAGCAGGTTTGACAGTCGACGCTCAATTTTTCCGGCGTCAGTTCTCGAACCCGCTGACAGCCACGGGTTCGGAAAACGGACGCCGGCAAAATTGAGCAGTTTTTTCCGCTTTTCTGTACACTTTCCCCGCTGCTGGCCGAAATTAAGGCCCCCCCCCCCCCCCTGGTGGCCCGGAAGAGGAAGTGGTATGCAGCGGCCGTGCATGCAGGAAAAAGAGACCATGCTAGTGTGTACAGCATCGGCTCAAAGAAGAGAAGAGAGGTGTGCCCTGAAGAATGAGCAGTGCAGCTAGGAGCAAAAGAGGTGCAATGTCAACCCCCGTGGCCAATTGGATTCTTTTCTGGAGGCCACAAGGTCTGAAAGTGGAGGAGGCTCTGCTGCGATTAGGGTTGGAAGTATAGAAGGGGCTGCTGTTGCCGCTAGTTCGGTGGGGGGAGAGAGAGAGAGATTGAGTGAGTGAGCAAAGATATGTGTTTGAGATCCTGTGTGTGTGTGTGTGTGTGAGACAGCAAGTATGTAAGTGTGTGATTGAGAGCCTGTGTGAGAGAGAGAGCATGAATGTAATTGTATGATTGAAAACCTGTTTGTGTGAAAGAGAGTATGTGTGTGTGATTGAGATCCTTTGTGTGTGAGAGAGATCATGTGTATGTCTGATTAAGAGCCTGAGTGTATATGTAAAAGAGAGAGCATTTGTCTGTTTGTGACTGAGAGCTGCAGTAGGTGAGAGAGCATGTGAATATGTGATCGAGAACCTGTGTGTAAACGAGAGGAAGAGCAAGAACATGTGTGTGTGTGAATGAGTGTGTGTGTGAAAGAAAGAGCATGTATGTAAGTGTGAAAAGACAGACAGCATGTGTGTAAATGTGTGATTAAGAGCCTATATAAGTAAGAGAGAAAAAGCATGTGTATATATGAGCAATTGAGAGCCTATATAAGTGAGAGAGCATGTGTATGATTGAGAGCCAGTGTGAGAGAGAGAGCTTGTGTGTGACTGAGAGAGAGGAGAAAGTTGCAAGCAAACCATCCCTTCTGCTAATTCAAAACAATCTCAGGGCACCTGAATATCAAATGTTCCCAGGTATGCAGAGCAAAGCATTTTTTAATCCTTATTATTTTTCATTATTGGGTATTTGTGTCTTCTAATTTGAAATATTTTATTGGTATCTAGAAATTATTGATATGAGTTTTTAATTATTGGATATTCCATTCATCAGCTGTTTTGAAATAATCTGTTCTTTTTATTAGTATGGTTTTAGTGCTATTGATTTTATATTTCTTGATTTGTTTTGAGGTCTGGTGAAGTTTCTCTTTTTCCTTTGTTACACTGCATACACAGACTCTGGCTTGTTGCGGTTTCCAATTCAGTTTTTGTCTGCATGTTTCTAATTATGCTTTATAGTCTCTCTAATCTTTGTTAGTGAGGGTCAGCACATGTGATTCAGGTGAGGTATTCTGCTGGCATGTAGTTTCTGGGTAGGGCTCTATAGCAGCCTGGCTTGGTCAGTTTTCCTAATAGGAGATGTATTGGTGTCTTAAGGCCTGGTGTAATATTTTCAGTGTTGGACCCAGGGGCTCTGCGCACGCCGGCAGGCCTATGGAAAATAGGCGCGCCGGCGCGCAAGGCCCTGCTCGCGTAAATCCGGGCGGATTTACGCGAGCAGGGCTTTTAAAATCCGCCCCTTATTGTGTGTTGGTGTCTTTTTTTTATTCCAAAAGAGAAGTGCAGGGACAAGATTTAAAGCTCAGGGAAGGACTGAAGATAGATCTCTGATAACCTATAGGGAGAGTTCCCCTAGGCACCAGTACCCTGGAGTGTCATATGTGAGACCATGTGAAGTGTTTCCAATAGAGGTGCTATATACCTTCAGGAAAACCTTTGTTTCCCTTCTAAACATTGTATTAGTAGAAAATTATTACTTATGTATGAGTGTACCTCAGGGAGTCAGCAGAGGAAGGTATCTGGGAATAGACATTCTCTGAGTTAGCTAAGATGGAATCAGAGGTCCAGTAAAACAGTACTTTCTACTCCACTTTAGCATTATATACAGTATATGAGAATTAACCCCTTGTGAATTTGCTTCTTCCTTGACTTTCTCTCCAGGTACTATACAACATCTAGCAGGAAGGCGACAGGCTCTTGGAGAAGTACGGATAAATGTTTGCTTCCATGTAGTACCCTACTGGAAAACTGTGAAGAATGTAGCAGGGAAGCACAATCATAGCCACTTTTCTTTAGGAATTATTTGTAGGATACCATCTGAGTGATCTAGACATCTGAAGTGACTTTTTAACACTCCAAATATCCATTCTATTATGGAGTGAGTGTACATCCTGTCTCCTGAATTCCTTGAGAATCACCAAAGTTGGGAGCCACGGTCAACATCCATATCCTGTGTCACCTGGGAAGAAACCACAGAGAAAGTTAACGGCAATTGGATTTCTATGTTTTGGCTGTCTAATCACCATATGTGTGTCCTTCTTATCCAGTTCCTATCCTGCTCCCCCAAACACCCATTACGGTGGCAGAAAGTGAAGAGTGTATGTGTTTGCTAGTGTGGTTTTAACCTCACACATTCTCCTGGTAAACCTGTTTGGTTTTCATGGATATGCTGGCTGAGATGATATGGGAGAACATAATAAAAGAAGCATAGTGTGAGAGCTAAGGGTAGATAAGATAAAGAGGTACTTACCTAAAAACCATCCTCTGCCATTGTGGCCTTCCTTGAATTCCTCAAAAAGAGCTGAGTGGCATAGGTAACCAGGGACATAGCAGGACCAGAGATACATAGCCACTACATTTAGTATTCATATGTATAGGTCACACACCACTTGCACATTCAAGGAATGAAAGGATTTCCTGTTCTTATAGGCCCCTTCCCTTTCCTGTGCTGTATTACTGCAAACTATTACTAGTTTGGTGATGTTACAGAAATGCCCTTTGAAGTCCTGCCATTGCTGCCTCTGATTGGAATATTGAATAAACATCCCGGCTTAACTATGCCTGGCTTTCAGTAGCTGGAGGAATCATCAGGAGAAAGTCCTTTTGCTCTATTCCACTGTAACCACTTTGGATGAAATAGATCCAGTGCTAAGATAATGCAACGAGCTTAAGAGTTTGACAAGCCCCAACCTGGCTATCTGAGGATTGATGGCAGGTTTCAACTCCTCATACAGGGCTCTAATGCCCCAGGACCTCTCTGGCTTCCTCCCCTCTCTGTTACTTTCTCCTTCCTTCTCTCTCTCTGCCCCCTCTCTGGCCTCCTCCTGACCTCCTCCTCCTCCATCTTTCCCCATCCTCTTCTCAACTCCTCCAGCAACTCTTTCTACCTCCTCCATCCTGACCTCTGCAATAGGTCATTTTAGCTGAGCCCTACATTTTAAAGAGGCAGCAGTGCTTGCAGGCCTAGGGATACTTTGCATCCATGGGCCTGTCAGCCAGTTTTCACAGGACAACTCCCTGCAGAGTTTCCTTTTGAAAATCTCACATGCTGCCAGGTTTTTAAAGTGTGTGGGTTAAAAAAAAAAAAACCAACCTGGCAGCATGTGGGATTTTCAAAAGAAAGCTCTGCGGGGAGTTCTCCTTTGCAAATTGGCTGGCAGGTACTGCTGCCTTTTTAAAATGTACCCCCCTTATAGGAGGGCTCAGCTAAAATAATGCATTGTGGATTTCAGATGCAAAGTGTGTGGGTTAAATCTGTGAAAAACAAGCACGAGGATTTCAAAATGAAACCCTTACACTTGATTTCTCGGGCCAGCCCTGCCCACTCCCCAGTGCTACATTTTTTGCCTGCTGAGGGCCTGGGGAACTTATGAAAAATTTTTTGCCCCCAGGTAAATCGCTCTAAAAATTGCCTCTATATTTCATGCAAGGTAAAAAAAAAATTATTACCTGGGCTGGTCCAAGACATGTATTAGATTTTAGGGCATAGTGTGGAGAAAAGCATACCACACTATTACCATGCACCTATTAAAGCCTTATTTGCATATGATGTGCTTCATTTACATGCATATATATGCTAATTTTAGTGCATACTTGCCAACAATTTCTTTGAGCTGTTTAGCATGCACGTTAGGGCATTAGGTGGTAATTTAGTTACAGTTTGCATAAGAAAAATGGCAAATACATGCAAAAGTTACACCCAGTTTCAAAGTGAAATTATTATGTGCTTTCAAAGTGACTCCACCAAAAGTACTTGTACACAATTACATCTGCTAACTTATGTACAGAAGACTTTTGAGGAAATTTAAGGGCATTGTGAGGGAGTCTACAAGACATAGCTGTTTACCCCAGTCCTTCTTAAGAGCCAGACCCACAGGGAATCCTGAGTGAAGGGAGGAGACCTTCACCAGAGCATAAGAACTTAGGGCCTAGAAGGGTTAAGCAGGCCCCAAGAAGTAGGAAGGAAGCCAGAGTATACTAGGACCACTTACATTTAATTGGGTTTGTTGCCAGCACTGCGACGTGATCAGTTTCATTTTCTGTTCTGCTTATCTTTGTAAATAAATTGTGTATAAGGAAACAGTCAGTGTCTGCCTCCTTTATCTTACTGGCTGTTTCTACAGCCATGGCTGGCCCAAGTTACCACATGGTGTCAGAAGTGGAATTAATTTGCCTGAACAAGACGCATAGGCAGAAGCCCACAGCCACAATGGAAGAAAAATAAAACCCTGCAGAGTTTTTTTCCTCTTTTCCTGGGGCCTCCCACTTTCACTCACCCAGCCTTCGTACAACAGGCCAAGAGGGCTAGCCCCAACTGTATAGTCAGGTGTCAAGCAATGAGTAAAAGCCAAAGAGGTCAGCAAGGAATTTTTGTTTTTCCCATCCCCCTCTTTACCCGGAGAGGTACGTAGTGTGGAGACAGTTTGCTGAGCAGGTGATCCAGGTCCTTGCTATAAGGCTGCATTAGTTAAAGAATGTACTGGAAATGCAAATTGCTCAGCAGCATGCATTGTGAGAGCAGCAAACAGTGCTAAGGCAGATAGCCCAAGCTGTGCAAACCACCGTATCCAGTCTAGCTCCTGTGTCACTGACACTACTGAAGATTAACCCCAGAGAAGATCCCAGTAGATTTTTGAGAAACTTTGAACACACGTCCTGACTGGCAGGCTGGCCAGAGGACATGTGTGCTACCTATCTGGGAATCTATTCATCGGGAGCAGTCAAGATGCCTTTCAAATAGTCAATCTGGAAGGGAAGGCCACCTACCAAGAAGTCAAGGTAGCCATTCTAGGGACAGCGGGACTTACCCAGAAGCCTACTGATAGCGATTTTGGCGGGGAGTCTGCAGACTGGAGAAAACCCAAGGAACCTATTCCACAGCCTTAAAGATATCGCCTGGAAGTGTCTGTATCTGGAAGGAAAAACTGGGGTGGAGGTAATCAAAGTGGTTCTGCTGGTACAGTTTCTAGAGAGCCTCGAATTGCCCATTTGACAGTGGATTCATTGACACCCAAGCCTTATGATCGAGAAGGCCCTGGAAGTAGCGGAGACCTAATATCCGGCCCAGACCATGCCAGAGTCCTCATAATTCCAAGAAAATCCCCTCAACTCAGATAGAGGATGGCAGAGTACTAAGACTCAGAAGTCTTGATCTGGCTGGACTTCTCACCTCACTTGCACCATCCATGCAGAATGTCTTACTAGGCCCCTTTGAGTGGGAACACAGGGGTGATCCACGGAACTTCAAGCGGGTCCAGAGGGAGGATGAGTCCTTTAAGTGAGCCCAAGAGTATATACAGAGGGTGGATGGAAAAGTAGTGCCGAGAGCACAGTGTACAAACCCTGTTCCTCCTTATTTCATGATGAAAGGCGATTTACTTTACAGAGTCACAAAGGGAAGTGTGGAGAGAGACGTGATAAGAGCAATTCCTAATTCCCAAACTGTACCATTAAAAGGTTATGCAACTAGCACACAGCCTCCTTCTAGAGGAGCATCAAGGAGAAGAAAAGATCCGGAAAAAGATACTAGCACAATTCTATTGACTAGGCATACATAAACATGTTTAGCGGTATTGCCACTCCTGCCCTACCTACCAACTCACAAAGCCTACCAGCGGACGGGTGGCACGTCTCATACCCTTGCCCATAATTGAAACTCCCTTTGAAACAGTGGGCATGGATCTTGTGGGATCAACAGAGAGATCTACTTGAGAAATAAGTATATCCTTGTCATTTTGGATTATGCCACAAGATATCCGGAGGCAGTACCACGATGGAATATGAAGACCCCAATGGTGGTGACCACCCGATTGGAGGTATTTTCATGTCTTGGGCTACCAAAGGAGATCCTAGCAGATCAGTGAATCCTGTTAGTCTCCAAGGTAATGAAACAGCTCTGCATCTTGCTCAAGGTAAAAACCCTGCATACCTCAGTGTATCACCCGCAGACCAATGGCCTGGTCGAGCACTTCAATTGGACACTCAAAGAAATGTTGAGGAAATTTGTGGATGAAGACAGCAAGAATTGGGATGCATTGGAAACCTATGTGCTGTTCGCAATCCGCAAAGTGTCACAGAGCTCGATGGGGTTTTCCCCTTTTGAGTTGCTATATGGGAAGAGACTGAGAGGAATCCTGGACATAACTCACGAGACTTGGGAAGATGAAAGGAACCCTGGACAAAAACTCATTGACTACGTTCTCTGAGTGCAGGATAGCCTAAAAAAGGCTGGGGAGGTGGAACGCATATGTCTAGAAAATGCTCAGCGTTTCCAAGCCCAAGCTTACAATCACCCCATGGTCCAAAGAGTATTCCAGCTAGGGGACTGCGCCCTTGTTCTCCTCCCAACTTTGGAAAGCAAGTTGTTAGCCAATTGGCAAGGGTCCTATGAAGTTCTGGAGAAAACAGGGTCTTTGGACTACAAAATAGCCCAGGCAGATAAAAGGATAAAATCGCAAATCTATCATATAATAGGGATTGCATTAGTTTCAAACAAATTTTAAAAACATGACGAATAAGGGCAATTCGTTACATTTGGGGGGCCCCCAAACTGAATTTGGGACACTCTGAATGAAATGAACCTCATTCATTGTATTCATTTGAAATTAATTTTAATTTTAATTTTGTTTTTATTGCTTATTTTAAGTTTATTTTAACCAAGTTTTAATCTTAATTTTAGTTTTATTTTAATTTTAAGTTTGAACTTTGTTTCTTTTTTGACTGTTTTATTTAATGTAAAATTTTATTTGATGTAAATTTGGAATCTGTATTTATATATTGTTTTAACTGAATTTTATTTTATGTATATGCTGTAAACCAGTATGATTGATATACAGAATATCGGTATGCAAAATAATAAAAATAAATAAATAAATAAATTCTGCGGGCTTAAGTCTAGGCCTAAAGCCCTAGGCAGAGTCCCAAAGTAGGGGCCGTGGCCTACATCCTAGTGTGGCATCAGTGCCGCTGCCTAGGCCCGAAGCCGGGGCTTTGCCTACGGCATAGGCCAAGGTCCAAAGTAGTGGCCGTGGCCTAGGCCTGAGCGTGACACAGAAGTCTCTTACCGGATCCGACTGCAGTATCCAATGGCAAGCCTAGGCCAGAGCCTGGACCCAGGCTCGATGCTGCAACCTAACGAGGAGGCTGGGTCCCACCGCCAAGGCCTTGGCCTAGGAAAGAGCCCAGATCCCATGTTTAACCACTGAAAGCACCAAATATGAATCATAATAGCCAAAGAGAGATGAAGACAAATATGCTGACAGGCCCAAAACACTGTCACAGCTAAAGAAAAGAAACCTTGCCCAGATGAGAACTTTAAACCAGAACTGAAGGATGCTTATCAAAATCTGCTTGTTTGTAAGTTCTTGGGTAGATAAAACCAAGGCAGAGTGGCAATGCAGCTATTTAAGCTCATAAACAAAAGTCATGGATTGGCCAAGGGAAGTCCAGAAGTCAGAGGGACCCCCCCCCCCCCTTGGATGAAGGAGGAGCATTCTGAAATGGAGGACACGCTGACACTGGCATACAGCTTGGCTCAAAGACATGGCACCCCCCCCCCCCCCCCAAAGAAAAGGGGAGGGGGAAAAGACATGCAATGTGGCAAAGACCCTCCAACCACTATATGATTATGCATGAGGTTATGCATATTTATCAGCTGGAAAGTATAAGACAGGGGGACAAATAATTAGAAAAAAAGTGAACCCAAAGCAGCCTCAGCATCCGCTGCTATCGAGGAGGTAGAAGACTAGGTGTGGCCAGGAGACCAGAGACGCCCTGCTTAGGGTCAGACAGTGGTGTGCAGTCTGAGGCGGTGAGGAGACGAGAGCAGCCTTGTAGCTCTGCCAGTACCAGACATGGAAGCAAGCCCCAGACAGCCAGACAGCTCTGTCAGTACCAGACCAGGAATCAAGCCCTTTCCCCTTCCCACATTCTCCAGACCTCCAGCCAGAGCCTGCTTTAGAGGTAAACAGGGAAATCACCTGAAGTTGGGACCAGGGTTAAGTAAGTTAGCCATAAGTATTACTATATTAAGCAGACTAAGGTTTATGGTATGTTTGAAACCACCCATAGTACCGACCTTTCTCTAGGGTAAACTGTTGCTTAGTGGTTGAGAATTTAGAGACAGGAATTGTTATATTCTAAATGCTAAATCCTGCCAAATCTGATAAATAAAAGTCTAATTCTGAGATGAACACATTGTCTTTTCCTGAACTTAGAATCGTGAAGTGGGAAGGAAACTGGAAGTGTCTTGTAGCAGACAGGTCCATGCACCCCTAAACTTACTTATAGTATTGATCCCTGGGCCTCGGCCTAGGCTGGAGCCTGGATCCAGGCCCAATGCCACAACCCGGCCCAGAGGCTGGGTACTGACATCGAGGTCTAGGCCCAGACCTGGACCCAACACCGTGGCCTGGCCTGAAGGCTGGGTCCTGAAGCCTGGGTCTGGACCTTGAGTCAGGCCCAGGCCCGGAGCTCAGGTCTTGCTGCTGCTCCTCATTCTCCTCTTCTTTCTGCTGACACTGCCCGCTGGGGTTGCGCCTGAGTTAAAAAACTCCGGCTCATTCACCCCAGTAGATGGCACCATTTTGATGTATACCATGGGTGCTTTTAAAGCATATGACGTGATAAGTAGGCTGCATGTATGCTTGCACCGTTTGTTGAGATTCACAGCTTTTTTTTACTTTTCTGTATATGAAGGGTTGGATTTGCACTGTCTATTTACACAGTGAGAGATACCACATTATGGTTAAATCTTTTTATAATGAATTTTCAACAAGTACATCTTAAGGTCAGAACACTAATGAACTCAGCTCAGTGTTCAGCACCACATAACAGTGATACAATCAACAGAATCATCCCCACTATATGGTCAACCCTCTTCCTCCTTCTCAATTTAGCAATGAAGATATTCCTCTCTGAAGACCCCTTGTTGGTCCCTAAAAGTAATTTAGAATTAGACTCTGAGTCCTCGGAGACAAAGATTGGATATGCTCTTTTACCTGTTTGATAATTTCAGTAGATTCTTTACAGGTTGTAGAGATGTGAATCGTGTCCTCGATCGTCTTAACGATCGATTTCGGCTGGGAGGGGGAGGGAATCGTATTGTTGCCGTTTGGGTGTGTAAAGTATCGTGAAAATCGTTAAAATCGTGAGCCGGCACACTAAAACCCCCTAAAACCCACCCCCGACCCTTTAAATTAAATCCCCCACCCTCCCGAACCCCCCCAAATGCCTTAAATTACCTGGGGGTCCAGCGGCACACTAAAACACGGCAACTAAAACCCCCTAAAACCCACCCCGACCCTTTAAATTAAATCCCCCCCTCCCGAACCCCCCCCCAAATGCCTTAAATTACCTGGGGGTCCGTAGCGGCGGTCCATAGCTTAAATTACCTCCATAGCGGCGGTCCGTAGCTAAATCGGGGGAAGGGGGAGAGCAGGAAAACCGGCACACTAAATCGTGTAGTCTTCAGCCGGCGCTATTTTGCAAAATGGCCGCCGCAAAATGGCGGCGGCCATAGACCAAAACGATTCAACGCAGGAGGTCGTTCCGGACCCCCGCTGGACTTTTGGCAAGTCTTGTGGGGGTCAGGAGGCCCCCCCAAGCTGGCCAAAAGTTCCTGGGGGTCCAGCGGGGGTCAAGGAGCGATTTCCTGCCGCGAATTGTTTTCCGTACGGAAAATGGCACCGGCAGGAGATCGACTGCAGGAGGTCATTCAGCGGGGGTCAGGAACCCTTGCACAGAGAAAGCAGGTGCAAGTGGCCATGCTTTATACCCATGGCAGGTTTCAAAGTGAAAGCGCCTACCTATGTTGCAAAGCCTGCAAGTAAAAAGTATGCAGAGCCTTTGTCCAAGTGTGGACAGTTTAAAACGTGCATCCTTATTTACACAATGCAAATATATTTCCAACCAAGGGTAAAGGTTGTTCCTGTTTTTAATGTATTTATAGTGTATTTTATGATATCGTATGTTAATGTGTATTGCTTTAATGTAAGTGCAAATAGCAGTATATTAAATATTAAATTACAATTACAGTTTACGGTCATTGGCATTGTTAGTGTGGCCAAATGCTACATTTGGTGTTTTGAGGCTTGAGTTCAAACAATGGTTTGTGTTTCAAAAGCTTGAGTTCAAGTTTTAGTGCCGATCTCTTTAGTTTCAGCTTTGACAAGTTGTCATCCACCTTTTGCGAGATATATACTAAAGTGTGCTTGTAGAAAGTGGGGTGGAAGAATAATCAAATAGTGGTATCTTTCTGCATCAGAGTGGATAGATTCCTCTCTTGGTCCCTTCCTATGATCCCTTCTCACATCAACCATGCCTTCACATGCTGATCTTTCAAGGCCCATGCTGGCATGGAAGACTGATGGTGAAACAGAATTCTTTGCTGCCCTTTTACCTCCTCTGTTAGGGTCCAGTAGCTCTCCAATTTCCTCCCTATCACTGACAAGCAACCTTATTACACTAGGGATGGGAGAGATGCTGGTCATGAACTAATTAGAGAATCTTGCATGCTTAACTACCCAGGAGGGTGGTGTATAAGAGAGGAAGGTGACAAAAACTGAACTGGATAAGGAGTGATATTCTACAAGGAGTCATGCTTTATGGCTGCCAGCTGACAGTGTGGACAGAAGTTACTGGCCTAACTTTATTTTAGCCAAAAAAAAAATCCTTCAAAAATTGGAAGAAGGATCCATCTGAAAAAAATATGATAAAATATAAGCATTGTCACGTTAAGTGTAAAACACTGATAAGAAAGGCGAAGAGAGAATTTGAAATGAAGTTGGCCATAGAGGTAAAACCTCATAATAGAAACTTTTTAAAATATATCCGAAGCAAGAAACCTGTGAGGGAGTCGGTTGGACCATTAGATGACCGAGGGATTAAAGGAGATCTTAGGGAAGATAAGGCCATTGCAGAAAGACTAAATTAATTCTTTGCTTCCATGTTTTCTAATGAGGATGTTGGGGGATACCAGTTCCGGAGATGGTTTTCAGGGGTGATGAGTCAGACGAACTGAACGAAATCACTGTGAACCTGGAAGATGTAGTAGGCCAGATTGACAAACTAAAGAGTAGCAAATCACCTGGACCGGATGGTATGCATCCTAGGGTACTGAAGGAACTAAAAAATGAAATTTCTGATCTTTTAGTTAAAATTTGTAACCTATCATTAAAATCATCCATTGTAACTGAAAACTGGAGGGTGGCCAATGTAACCCCAATATTTAAAAAAGGCTCCAGGGGGCGATCCGGGTAACTATAGACCAGTGAGCCTGACTTCAGTGCCGGGAAAAATAGAGGAAACTATTCTCAAAATTAAAATCGTAGAGCATATAGAAAGACATGGTTTAATGGAACACAGTCAACATGGATTTACCCAAGGGAAGTCTTGCCTAACAAATCTGCTTCATTTTTTTGAAGGGGTTAATAAACATGTGGATAAAGGTGAACCGGTAGATGTAGTGTATTTGGATTTTCAGAAGGCGTTTGACAAAGTCCCTCATGAGAGGTTTCTAAAATAACTAAAAAGTCATGGGATAGGAGGTGATGTCCTTTCATGGATTATAAACTGGTTAAAAGACAGGAAACCGAGAGTGGAAAAGGGAGTGCCTCAGGGATCGGTACTTAGACCGATGATTTTCAATATATTTATTTATTTTATTTAGAGTTTTTCTATACCGGCATTCTGATTAAAAAAATCGCATCATGCTGGTTTACAGATAACAGGGGGGTATAAAACGAAAAAACGGAACATTAACAAGTGCAAAGAGGTCATAAAGTTACATTACAACAAGGTTGAAATAACTGGGGAAAGAATTAGAGCATGATAACTGAGCATTAAGGATTAAATATTTACATTATATTGTGAAGTTATATATAAATGATCTGGAAAGGAATACGATGAGTGAGGTTATCAAATTTGCGAATGATACAAAATTATTCAGAGTAGTTAAATCACAAGCGGATTGTGATACATTACAGGAGGACCTTGCAAGACTGGAAGATTGGGCATCCAAATGGCAGATGAAATTTAAACTGGACAAGTGCAAGGTGTTGCATATAGGGAAAAATAACCCTTGCTGTAGTTACACGATGTTAGGTTCCATCTTAGGAGCTATCACCCAGGAAAAAGATCTAGGCATCATAATAGCAAACAGCATCTAGCACATTTAAAACTAATTGGAGAAAATTCTTTTTCACTCAACGCACAATTAAACTCTGGAATTTGTTGCCAGGGGATGTGGTTAGTGCAATTAGTGTAGCTTGGTTTAAAAAAGATTTGGATACATTCTTGGAGGAGAAGTCCATCAGTAGCATGGGGGATAGACTTAGTTTTTGGATACTTGCCAGGTACTTGTAGCCTAGATTGGCCACTGTTGGAAACAGGATGCTGGGCTTGATGGACCCTTGGTCTGACCCAGTATGGCAATTTCTTATGTTCTTATGATAGAAGGTTATAAAATCACGAGTACGCTGGACCAGGTGAACAGGAAATGGTTATTTACCCTTTCAAAAAGTACTAGGACTAGATTGCACTCCATGAAACTGACCAGTAGCAGATTGAATACATATTTCATAACTGTTTTTTTCAGTCAACACAGAATAAAGTTGTGGAATTTGTTGCCAGAGGATGTATCAAGTCCAGTAGTATAGCAGGGTTTAAAAAAAGGTTTGAACAAGATTCTGGAGGACAGATCTATTAACAATTATTTGCATGGTGAAATAATCAGAACACGTGTTTACCCACATAAAAAAACACAGTTTCAATATTGCTCTTGTCTTAGTGTGGGTAAAAGTAAGTGCACAGTTTCCTAGCACACTTATTTTTGCTCACAGCGAGAAAGTAGCAGGGTTAGGTCAGTGAAGGGAGAGTTTGCATGGTGATCTTATTTTTAAATTCCAGCGTGTACTTTCCAGTGTATGCTTCACACCTCACTGTGTGTGTCGCCCGAATTTTCAAAGGGAAACTCCATGGGAAATTGCTCTTTGAAAATTTGCTTGCAGGCTCATGGGGACAAAGTACCTACAACAGTTCATTGATGTCCTTCGGGTAGACTGGAGGCTTGCCACCTCTTACTTTTGTGAATGAGTACCATATGCATCTCCCCATCAGAACCTGACAAGTACTTCCAAGTGACAAGATGCTGGGCTCGGTGGACTAGTAATCTCTCCTGGCAAGGCATTTCTTATGTTCACCCTATATTACTGTGGAATTATTAGACATAGTCAAATCCTTATGCCTTCTATATTGTGCAGCGTTACATCGTCTTTCAGCCACAATAATGCACATTGGTAGCTCTGTCCTTTCAATAGCATGTCTGCTAAGATGTTAACTCCTGCTTTAAGGAAAAGGTTACATTATTTATTTAGCAAGCACATGCTAAATAACTGGTGAAAGAGGCCACATCATGCTACTTTTCTGTGCACTCACTAAAGCCTCATTTGCATATGATATTCCTGCATTTACATGTGCATATACACTAATGTCTTCTGAACATGTTTTAGCCTGGACACTGTTATTGCAAAGAACACTATGTTTAGAATGCAACATATAGTCTTAGCATGCGGGATAAGCTGTTATTACACAGAGCACTAACGGTAACTTTTAAACAGAAGCGCGGGCGCACATGTACACGCATTTGTCAGCCCATGCTCAGGGACACGGCTATTTTATAAAATATGCACATATATGCGCGCATGTTATAAAACAGATTGACCACTTGCACATGAGAGCACAATTTTAAGTGGACGTGTGCCGATGATATTTCCAGTTTTACCAGTTCATCCCCAGTTCGCCCTGTTAAGAGATAGGTCCTCCAAACCTCCCCTAGTTTAATAGCCCTCCCTTCTCCCCTGTTAGCCCCAACTTTTAAAATCCCGCTGATCTGCCTAGATTCTTTTGTTTTATAAGTTATACGTCCTCTGTAGCAGAAGCAAAGTTACGCAACAGGGGATCCTGCTGCACTCCAGTGCACATATTTACTAGAGATGTGAATCGGAACCGGTATCGGTTCGGATTCCGGTTCCGATTCACATCGTGAAATTTTTATCTTGCAGTCCGATCGGGTTTTTTTCTTATCGGCTGCGCCCGAGCCGATAACCAAAAAATACAGCCGACTCGTTAAAATGAGTTTGTTAGTATCCCCCCACCCTCCGGACCCCCCCAAAAATTTTTTTTAAATACCTGGTGGTCCAGCGGCGGTCCCGGGAGCATTCTCCCGCGCTCGGGCCGTCGGCTGCCAGTAAACAAAATGGCGCCGATGGCCCTTTGCCCTTAGCATGTGACAGGGTATCCGTGTCATTGGCTGGTCTCTGTCACATGGTAGGAGCAATGGACGGCCGGCGCCATCTTTAAAAATGGCGCGGGCCATCCAGTGGATGATATCGGATGATATTTTCAATCGTCAGATAAATGATTCACATCCCTAATATTTACATGCAAATTTATATTTTTAATTCAGGAGTGCCCATGCCATGCCCAGATGACGCTCCCATCCCACCTCTTTTTTGAATTTTTCATGTCTGTATATAGCGGCTCGTATGCATATACGCAGGCGGCTTTTAAAATCCACTCGATACACACCGGCCCAACTTGTCTGCATATCTCCTGGTTTTGGCACATGCCAGGCTTTTAAAATTCACCTTATGTTTAGTGAGCACCATAAGGCCTTAGCCTGCATACTAATTTTGATTGCATGGGCCTCGTAGTGTTACTCTGCCTCAGTTGGAAAGGATCTTACAGTTTAAACTAAAGTTCTGAAGCATGAGAATTAATTGTAACTTGACTGAGCAGCGGTGTTGCGCTTAGCTTACTCTGCACACATGATTATATCTGGAGTAAATGGCAAGCTTCCTTTGAGAGCAAAAAGAGACAGCTTTTGGCATCTGGTAGATACAAGGAAAAGTAGGGATGTTAAATGTGATTTTCTTAATTACAGATCTGCAATTCTCTAACTCCTGACTTTGTTAGAAAGAAATTGAAAATCTGCAAGAATGATGCAGAACAAAAGGCTAGCTTCAGATTCATTAATGTCAGCAATGCTGACACTGCCTCCATTCCAGGAACAATGCTGTATGATTTACTGAGGATGTTTATCTCCTTTCTTCTGGACAAGAGCCAATTCATTTTGCTTGCCTAACCCCTAAGGTCAAGGACTGCAACACTGCTAATCAAAGAAGTCATGTTGTCTGTTGACATACAATTAAGTCTGAAGAGAAAATACATGTGAAAAAAACCTGGACTCAATATTTTGTCCACTGCTGGAGTCATTCATGGTCAGTGTGCAAGGCTTCCATAGACAGGTTCTATAGAATCATATTATTTCTGTTTATACTGCAGGAAAATTATAAATGCAAAGGCTCCAAGTGATAGGATGCAAATCCTACACTCTGACTGGGCAATTCCACCCATCAACACTTTGAATTCAGTCCAAAGTCCTGCTGGTAAGGAGTAAAACATTAGAAACCATCATCCTCACATTTTGATTATCTGAATCTACCCCTGGACATGCTATGAATATTTCATATTCCGAGAATTTCAAAATCCAAAATTTCATAATTTACAACTAAATTGAGCAGGAGCGTAGTCACTCTGTTGACTGCCCTGATCTCCCATGAAGTCAAAAGTAAGAAAAGCTGTTACAGTCGGCTTTCTTGAAGCAATCAAAGAGAAGAAGAAGAAGTGAATGTTACAAAAGTGTTCTGTATTCAGACCATAGAGTAAATATTAGGTAGTAGTCAGGTGTAACCTAGAAGAGAGCTGATGGTCTCCTGGGGTCTGTCTGTGTGTACTGTAAGCTCTTTGTGTAAGCCTTAGTTCCTGAATAAACCGATAGCAGCAGACTCTCTGCCTCTTCTGGCGCACTCTGGGAGACAGCACCCTGCAAGTTACACAACCAGCACATGCAGTGAATTCAAGCATCTCCTGTACTTAAAAGTCGTTATAAGGAGTGTAAAGGCATTTTAATGTAAATACCATGTTCAGCACTAAGTCAAGAGCTTGATGAATGATCTGTGCATTTAATTACTTAAAAGAGTGTAACATGACTTAATGAACCTTGGTGAAGCAATGTACATTAACATGCTGTTGGATAATGTGAAAGAAAGAGGGAGAAAGTCTGACGGAGGAAAGAAAAAGAATTTAGTGGAAGGGAGAGGGAGAGATAAAGAGGAAGAAAGTGATGGAAAGGAAAGAGATTGACAGACAGACACAATGGGTGTATACTGCAGATAATTAATCCAGTGGATACCGCCGGTGAGTGAATACTGACATATAGATAGAAGGGCATGGGGACCTCCGCTGTCCTCATTACCATCTATTGTAGATTAAATTACCTGGGTTTTTCTACTGCAAAAGAATTCAGGTCAAACTCAAAAGTTACAACTGTTTCACCTGCCCTGAAAATCAATAGCGATTTACAAAGGAATGGAAACCAAAGGTCTGAGAATGAAAGTAACACACCATTAACATGCAAAACTCCTGCCACAGGTCAGTAATGTATCTAGGAGCAAATCCAAGTTTTTGTCTTTGCCAGCAAAAGAAACCATCCTTGTCCCTTTTGGGTCTGAAGTGTTTCTGTACTTAATAAGGGGTTTGGAGTATGACCATTCCAGAGCTCTGAACACATACTTGTTAAATGAAAACACTTTTAAATGTGGAGGGACACGTTCAGAAGCATTTAGCCGGATTAACTCAGAGGTTATCCAGCTAAATGAATATTTGGGCACTTATCTGGCTATAATCTAGCTGGATAACATTTTGTCCAGGTAAAATCTGGCCAAATAATTTAAGGGCATTCCAGAAGCATAATGGGGAATCAGATAAGTTAGTCCGGGTTAGCTGGATAACTTACCTAGCTAACTCTGGTCAGCCCGTAGACCTGTCCCAAAGTTAGTCAGATAAACACATCTGGCTAACATTAAGATAGCTGGGTTATGACATTGCTGCTGAATATATATGCTAAGTTAGCGGATAAGTTTATCCGGCTAATTAGCCAAGCTGCACAGCAGCTAAATATGGACCTCATTATGATTATATATATATATATATATATATATATATATATATATATATATATATATATATATATATATATATATATATATATATATGTATGTATATATATATATATATATACATATATATATATATATTATTTTTTCTTTTTACTGATTTTAGAGTATTTCTGGTAAATTAAATAACTGAGTTGGGCTCAGGTAGAATTCTTTAGAGGAAAAAACATATACATTTCTGAACTACTACATTTTGTAAAATCTATTATTATGTGCTATGTGGTGAGATATAAGAAAGATAACCTTTAACACAGGCATAACTGCAGAGGAAGGGGAAGTAAAACGTGTAGTGGGTGGCGTAGTCTGCTGCATTTATAAGAGCCTTTTTATTGCAGAATAATAATCAAGAAGAAAAAAGCACCACGCGATAATCAAGAGGTTCATCTAGCAGGCAAGGATGACAGACATCCCACTGCTGTTGAGATGTCACTCATCCTCAGGTGGTAGTTCATCTCCTTGGTAAGCTGACTACAATTTAATGTGCTTGAGGGAAAAGAAACTTTTGAAATCTTGCTTAGAAAAGGTCTAAATGGAAGACTAACTAGGAGAAGAAAAATAACTGGTGAGCCTGGAAAATGGAGCACGGATAACTGGGAGGATTTTAAGAAAACAATTAGCTTGGTCAAGGTGTTGCAGTAGCGCTCTACTTCAGAATACGGCTATCAAACACTAATTGATGTTACGTGTGCCGTCCGCAGCAGACCCGCGGCGCGACCCTCTCACCTTCTTACACAGACTCCAGCTCCTGGTTCCTCCTCGCTAGCGGCTGTGGGCCGCCGCCTCTGACCTCGGGGTGCCCCCGGTGCCTTCGGCTCTGCCATGGTCCCCAGTGTTGCAGGCCAAAATACCATTGCTCATCGGGCCTCTCCGCGTGGCCCGTGGAGAAACGCCACTACCCGCGCCGTGCCCCTCCCTAGGCGCGCGCGCACCACTGATACTTATGAAGGGTCCGCAGCAGGAACCTGGCCACAGCCCCGGATGATGATGTCAAGCCCTCCAGTGTATTTAAGCTCAGGCTCCGCTCCCTAGCGTTGCCTTTGCAACAGGTCTCCTCGCTATTTGAGTACTCGTTGCTACTAGAGAATCCTCTCTACGCCAGTTCCTGATCTTTGTTGTTCCCAGTTCCTGTCTGTATTTTGGACTGACTCTATGGATATCGACTTTGCTTTGTTTGACTACGCCACTGCCTATCTCCAGACCCAGACATCTGCTACGCCTGACTACACTACTCCCTATCTCCAGACCCAGACCTCTGCTATGCCTGACTACGCCGCTGCCTATCTCCAGACCCAGACCTCTGCTACACCTGACTACACTGTCTATCTCCAGACTCAGACCTCTGCTACACCTGACTACGCTATTGACTTCTCCATGATCAGAACTCAGCATTGCTTGCCACAACCTCCGTTTTGCCGCCGGCCCTGATCCAAGCCTGTTATTGACGCCTCTCCTAGCCTACTCTCTGGACATGGACTTATTAGGCTTCGGCCTACCTTTACTCGTGTGCCTCCAGCTAATCTCCGTTCCATTGGCGCCCAAGTTCTAGTACTGCACCCAGTCCAGGACTATGCCACCTATCATCTGCTAACTTTGGGCTGAACCAACTTCTCTTGTAACCAACCTCGAGGCTCACCTAAGTCCTGCCGGCCCCGGCACTCAAAGGCTCAACCCGCGGGGAACGAGGGTTGGTAGAGGTGAAGCTCCAGCGGCCTTTACCTACAGCCCACTCCACCTACCAACAGTGGGGACCCGTAGGTCCTCACCTACGGGTTGCGTCAACATGTTCTAAAGAGAAACATAGCGCACTCTCCGCACTTTCTAGCCTCCCGGGCGGTGCTCTCTGTGCCATCTGGCTCCGAAGGCATTACTTTCCCTACCCTCGGGGGACTGGGGCAGCATTCTCTGCACCATATGTTTCCTGGGGCAATGCTCTCAATATGAATGCAAACAGCATAAAAAAAAAAAAAGAGCAGAGATTCTCCAAAGAATGTGTAACCTTTAGCATAAAAGGGTTATTCTGTTACAGCTCTCGTAGGAAAGTCGAAAAATGCACACATAAGTTTGCTTTGAAAATTATTCCGCCAAAAATACCTGAACACAATTGCACCTGCTAAAATGTATGCAAAATGTTTTTGGGAAAATTTACATGCACACTTTTAAAAATCCAAAAATCCAAATGTAAATACAAACCCCTTTCCAACTCTGCACCCAGGACGTCCAGGTAAACGTACATGCATTAGTTTTCCTTTGTTTCATTTTAAAAGAGTATGCAATCAAAAAAAATGTAAACACCCACTCCCTGGCCATCCTCCCCATTCCCTCCCCCCCCATCTCTCTTATCAAGTTAGTGTTCTTCAAGGGACAGGAGTTATCCCTGATTGCTCCTGTCCTTTCGGTTATTTTGATTAAAAATGGCGCTAGCAGATTGAGACTGGCACCAATTCAAATTCCCTCTGTACATAGTGGCACTGGCCTGGTCCTGGGCCTAGCTGATGCTATTTTGTATGGAAAAATTAACAGTGGCACCAGCCTTGCTCTACCAGTGCCATTTTTATTCACGTATCATTGGGTCAAGAGCAACCAGGGATCGTTCCTAGCCCCATGAAGAACAACAATGTAGCAAGACTGAGAGAATAGGGAGGAAAGCCCAGGAGATTTTTTTTTAGGATGGGAACAACACATTTCTTTTTGGTTTTGTTTCTTTTTAAAAGAAACAAAAACCCCCCACCAAACGAAATGAAATAAGTCTGTACACACATCCCCTTGTGTATACATTTATTAAATCTAATAGCAAACACTCAACATACATACATATATTTATGGGTTTTATATGATGCCCTACTCTGAGGACCTTACAGCAACTGCAACAATTTTCCCAGAGTAATTCTTTCATTAAGGGTTCTGATTGCTGTCCCAAGTGCACCTATGTAAATCAAAATTCAACACATAGCAATGAAGTATTCATGGAATCCCTTGTTTCCAATACTTACCAACCAATCACTACTTTCTTTTATGTATGTAATTCATTACAATTGCCATCATAAGAACATAAAGAATGCCATGCTGACACAGACCATGGTCCATCGAGCCCAGCATCCAGTCTCTGACAGTGGCTAATCCAAGTAGCTGGTAGAGCCCATAAAACAGATCTAATTCTTGATACTCACTCTCAGTCTTCTCGTCTACCTGGCTAATAGTTATTTTTGGATTTTTGATCTAGGAACTTGCCCAAACCTCTTTTAAACCTTGCTTTGCTAATCGCCTTAATCATGTCCTCTGTCAACAGATTCCCCAGCTTGGCTGCGCATTGAGTGAAAAGATGCTTTCTATTATTTGTTTTAAATCATGGTATGTCCATTTGTTCCTCTTATTATTTTTTTTAACTTTGTATTTATCATTTTTAAGTTGTTAGCAAGTTAAAACAACTTGACAAGAAATGGTACAATAGAGAACAAGTTAATTATAGTAAGAAAAAAAACCACAATAGGAAATATAAGATCTTGATACGTACACTGTCAGAACACAAAAAAGAGAGGATCCAATGGAAATAAGAGAAGTAAAGAAAAAGAAAAGAAAAGAAAAAAAGCCAAACAATGCTAAGGGCAAGAATCTTCTAAATATTCAAGGTGTCATAAATCTCAGAGGTTACTGGCTGGGTGTTAATGGTGCAGTATCCTGTCTGGCTCTATCATTAAGAAAAACATTTAACTGGGCGGGATCAAAGAAGACATATTTAACTCCCTGAAACTTAACAATGCATTTATGTGGAAAATAGAGCCAAAAGAAAGCCCCCATATTCAAAACTGCAGGATGCATCAACAAAAATCGTTTCCTCTGAGTTAGTTTAGACACATCTGAAAACTTATGGATCTTAAGCCCTAAAAAGGGAGTATCCCTCTTACGAAAAAACAGTTTCGAAATAAACTCACAATCAGAATCCAAGGCAAAGGTGACAAGTAAAGTAGAAGGTACAACAGCTTCATCCACCAAACTTTCAAGAAAAGAAGAATGGTGAGAAGAATCAAGTAAACTGGCATCAGTAGGAGCATCATAGAAACATAGAAGTGACGGCAGAAGAAGACCAACAGGCCCATCCAGTCTGCCCAGCAAGCTCTCACACTTATTTTCCCATACCTTTCTGTTACCCCGACCGCTGAGTTCAGGGCCCTTATTGGTAACTTTTTGATTCCAATTTCCTTCCACCCCCACTATTGATGCAGAGAGCAGTGTTGGAGCTGCATCAAAGTGAAGTATAAGGCTTAATGTTTGAGAGTAGTAATCTTCGTAATGAGAAGTTACCCCGATGTTTGTATACTCATACTGCTCAAATCAATGCCTTGTTAGATGTTGCCTGGATGTAAATCCTCTTTTCCTCATTCCCCTCCTGCTGCTGAAGCAGAGAGATATGCTGGATATGCATTCAAGGTGAAGTATCGGCTTGATTGGTTTAGGGTAGTAACCACCTCAACAAGCAAGCTACTCTCACATTTATTTGTTTAACCAGACTGTGCAATTCAGTCCATGTTGGTTGTTGTCTGAATGTAAATCCTATTTCTTCATTCCCCTCTGCCATTGAAAAAGTAAGCTGCGCTGGATATGCATTCAAAGTTAAGTATCCAATTTAATTGGTATGGGGTAGTAATCGCCACAATAAGCAAGCTACTCCCACGTTTATTTGTTTACCCAGACTGTGCAATTCAGTCCTTGTTGGTTGTTGCCTGAATATAAATCCTCTTTTCTCCATTTCCCCCCCGCCGTTGAAGCAGTGAGCTACGCTGGATGAACATTCAAACTGAAGCATCTGGCTTAATTGGTTCGGGGTAGTAACCGCGGCAACAGCACATTACTCCCATGTTTGTTTACCCAGATTGTGCAGTTAAGTCCTTGTTGGTTGTTGTCTGAATGTAAATCCTCTTATCTTCATTCCCTCCTGCCGTTGAAGCAGAGATCAACACTGGATATGCACTGAAGTGAAGATTCAGTCTTAATTGGTTTGGGGTAGTAACACTGCAACAAGCAAGCTACTCCCATGCTTATTTGTTTACCCAGACTGTGCAGCTTTGTTGGTTGTTGCCTGAATGCAAGTCCTCTTTTCCACATTTCCTCTTGCCGTTGAAGAATAGAGCAATGTTGGAGTCTCATTAACCATGTGAACATTAATTGAATAAGGGTATTAATCACCAGGTTGTAGCTGTCATTCTTGCAAGCCACCCCCATGCCTCTAGGCTTTATGGATCCACAGTGTTTATCCCACGCACCTTTGAAATCCTTCACAGTTTCGGTCTTCACCACTTCCTCCGGAAGGGTGTTCCAGGCATCCACCACTCTCTCCGTGAAGGAATACTTCCTGACATTGGTTCTGAGTCTTCCTCCCTGGAGGTTTAGATCGTAACCCCTGGTTCTGCATATTTTTTTCCCAACGGAAAAGGTTTGTCATTGGTTTTGGATCATTAAAACCTTTCAAGTATCTGAACATGTGTATCATAGCACCCCTGCTCCTCCTTTTCTCCAGGGTATATATATTTAGATTCTTCAATCTCTCCTCATAAGTCATTCGATGAAGACCATCCACCTTTTTTATCGCCCTTCTCTGGACCGCCTCCATCCTGTCTACGTCCCTTCAGAGATATGGTCTCCCTCACTTGAGCAACTTTTGGATTCATGGGAACATAATAGGCTTTGGAAATAGGAGGAAGCAAGCTTTCCTTAATGGATACATTTTCTGTAAAATATCTGCATAGTTTCTCCACAGGAGTGATAAGCCTTTTTTTAGGAAAATTAATTATCCTAATATTCTGGCAATATTTATTTATTTATTTATTTAACGTCTCTTATATACCGATAGCCGTTCGCACATCGTATCGGTTCACAAAGAACAAAAAACTTATGGGCAGCGCCCTTACAAATAACAGATAACAATACAAATAACCGGGGAAGGAGGCAATGCAACTTAATAGGTCAATAAATAGGGAGAAACTATAAATATAACATACATAAAACTATATACAAAGCATCAGTCGTCGTCAAAAACGTCAAGGCATAAATCGGTATACTGTCAAGGCATAAATCGATATACAACATTTTCAAGATTTTCAAGCTTATTCTGTAAGTGCAAATGACCAACTGAGATCGTTTCAACAGAATTCTGCAAGGCTGTCTCCTTGGTCTCCCAAGGGTCCACTTGCGATGTGATTTCAGGCAATTGAGAATGTGAAGCTTGAAATGAGTTGGATAAGTCACATTCATGTGAAACAAACTGGGAAACTTGATTAGAGAGGTTTGCTATGGCTTCTCAAATAATGTCCAAGGTGATATTGGAAGGCTTAGCCATGGGAGTCAATATTACCTCTTTGAGAGCAGTCCCAGCCATAGATGAAACAGGAGAAAAAGAAGCACATATGGGTGAGTACCAAGCTGAGGATGTCCGAACATGCACCAAATGTACCCAACAGCGGGCAACAGGCACAACAACTGGGGTGGAATTTGGTAGAGGGCATCCTGAACCCCACCGGGCAAGCGGAAGGGTGTAGGTACATCCCGTTGGAAATAAGTTACGCATGACAGACTGGCCGAAGATGGAATCTTGTCTTCTGGCTTTGTCCAAGCAATAGTGGACTGCGAAAGTGTGGAGAGAGCTCCAGGTGGCAGCCCTGCAAATGTCAGGAAGCGGCACCGATTGTAGGTACGCTACTGAAGTCGCCATGGCCCTCACAGAGTGTGCTTTAACACGGTCTTGAAAAAGAATGCCTGCTTGCTGATAGCAAAAAGATATGCAGTCCGCCAACCAGGAGGAGAGAGTCTGCTTACCCACAGGTTGACCTAATTTGTTGGGATGGAAAGAGACGAATAACTGAGTGCTCTTCCTGTGGGCAAGTGTACGGTCTAGGTAGAATGCTAGAACCTGTTTACAGTCAAGGGTATGCAGAGCCTGTTCCCCTGGATTGGAATGGGGCCTGGGAAAGAAGGTAGGTAGTATGATGGATTGATTAATGTGAAACTCCGAAACTACCTTAGGTAAAAATTTAGGGTGAGTGCGGAGTACCGCCCGGTCCTGCAGGGGTTTAGTGTAAGGCGGATAGGTAACTAGGGCCTGTAACTCACTAACCCTGCGAGCTGAAGTGATAGCTAAAAGGAAAATCACTTTCCATGTGAGATATTTTAGGTCACAGGAGTAAAGAGGCTCGAATGGAGTTTTCATGAGCCGACCGAGAACCAGGTTAAGGTCCCAAGAAGGGGCCGGAGGACGTAAAGGTGGCTTGATATGGAGCAAGCCCTTTAGAAATCGTGTTACGAGGGGTTGTACTGATATAGGGACATCTCCGACACCTTTATGGAAGGCGGCTACCGCACTGACATGCATTCTGATCGAAGAGGTTTTTAGACCTGACTCTGACAAATGCCAGAGATAGTCCAAAAACCTTGGGATTGGACAGGAAAAGGGATCAAGGGACTGCGAAGTGCACCATGATGTGTAACTTTTCCATTTATAGGAATAAGATTTTCTTGTGGAAGGCTTCCGTGAAGCAATCAGGACACGAGAAACCGAATCTGAAAGGTTAAGTGGTTGAAGGATTAACCTTTCAACATCCATGTCGTCAGAGACAAGGCCTGAAGATTGGGATGGTGTAGGCATCCGTTGTTTTGAGTGATCAGATGCGGGTCCGTTCCCAAGGGAATGTGCCTGCATATGGAGAGATCCTGAAGTATTGGAAACCACACTTGGCGTGGCCAGTGAGGTGCTATCAGGATCAAGGTTCCCTTGTCCTGACGCAACTTCACGAGAGTCTTCGAGAGAAGAGGAAGTGGAGGGAATGCATAGAGCAGACCAGTTGCCCATGAGAGGGAGAATGCATCTCTGGGCAGAGAGAACTCGCTCCGAATGAGGGAGCAGAAATTGTCGACTTTGTGGTTCTGAGGGGATGCAAAGAGGTCTATCTGGGGATAACCCCATTGTTGGAAGATGAAATTTGCTACCGAGGGGTTGAGAGACCACTCGTGCGGTTGGAAGACACAACTTAGTTTGTTGCCAAGACATTGTCCACTCCCGGTAAGTAGGTGGCCCTTAGGTACAACGAGTGGGAGAGCGCTTCCGACCAAATCTGCACAGCTTCCTGACACAGAAGGAAGGAGCCTGTGCCTCTCTGCTTGTTGATGTACCACATGGCCACCTGGTTGTCCGTCTGAATCAGGATGACGTGATTTGACAGGCGTTCCTGAAAAGCCCTGAGAGCATATCGCATTGCTCGAAGTTCTAGGAAGTTTATTTGATGTTTGGCTTCCCCTGGAGACCAAGACCCTTGTGTCTGTAGATTGTCCACGTGGGCTCCCCATCCGAGGTTGGAAGCGTCGGTGGTGAGAATGAGTTGAGGATCTGGCACTTGAAAGGGTAGTCTCTGGAGGAGATTGTTGTGATCTTTCCACCAGGCGAGAGACAGATGGAGTGAGTCAGTGATGTGGACAATGGTCGACAGAGGCTGAACAGCTTGAATCCATTGTGACCTCAGAGTCCAATGCATGAGCCTCATGGCGAGGCGGGCCATTGGTGTGACATGGACTGAGGATGCCATGTGTCCTAAAAGGACGAGGAATTGGTGAGCTGTTGCTGTATGCTGAGACTGCAACTGGTGAGCGAGAGACACGAGGGTTTGCGCTCGTTGTTGAGGTAGAAAGGCTTTTGCCTGCAAGGTGTCCAAGTTTGCCCCAATGAATGACAAGATTTGAGATGGGACTAAATAGGATTTTTCGTAATTGATGAGAAATCCTAGAGAAATTAGAGTGTGTAGGGTCAAATCGAGGGATGACCGAGCGGCTTGCTGGGTTGGAGCCCTGATTAACCAGTCGTCCAGATAGGGGTAGATGTGAACACCTTCTTTCCTGAGACAAGCTGCCACAACCACGAGACATTTGGTAAAGATTTGTGGTGCCGATGCTAGGCTAAACGGAAGCACGCGGTATTGATAGTGCTTTGGGCCTACTAAAAACCTGAGGTACTTGTGATGAGCTGGAGCTATCGCAATGTGTGTGTATGCGTCCTGAAGGTCCAGAGAGCAGAGCCAGTCTCCTCTTTGCAGAAGAGGTAGAAGCGAGCCCAAGGTTACCATCTTGAACTTTTCTTGCTGTAGGTACTTGTTGAGAGCACATAGGTCCAGAATTGGACGAACTCCCCCGGATTTTTTAGGGATCAAAAAGTACCGGGAATAGAACCCTAGGCCTTGCTGTGAGAGAGGGACGGGTTCTATTGCTCTTAACTGGAGAAGAAGGGAAACCTCCTGCTCTAGAAGGACAGAATGGTCAGATACTCTCCATGCTTGCAGAAGTGGTGAGTTCGGTGGAAGAGCAAGAAAGTTTAGGTGGTAACCCTGAGCAATGATTACCAGCACCCATTGGTCGATTGTGATTGATTGCCACATGCCGTAAAAGTGGCACAATCGACCTCCCACTGGTATGCTTGGCAGAGGAATCAGGCTGCTGCTCTCCAAGTGAAAGTCAAAAACCTGAAGCAGGCCCTGGCTGGCGAGCTGCTTGCGGCTTTTGTTTTCGGGCCTGGCGAGGCTGAAGTTTTTGAGAAGGTCTTGTAGTTCGGGACCTTGCTGGAGGAGGATAGTACTTCCTTGGATAGAAGAATGACTTCTTAGAGTCCTTCCTAAAGGGCTGTCTTGAGGGGAAGTTGGAAGGTATCGATGAGAGCTGTTTAAGGGTCTCATGATGGTCCTTTAATTCAGCCACTATTTGCTAGATCTGTTCACCGAACAGATTGTCTCCTACACATGGTAGGTCAGATAGCCTGTCTTGTACTTCTGGCCGAAAGTCAGAAGATTTGAGCCAGGCCCATCGTCTTGCCAAAATGGCAGCTGCAGACACTCTAGTAGAGGTGTCGAAGATATCGTAAGCTGTTCTTATCTCATGCTTTCATGCATCAAACCCTTTGTTGAGAAGGATTTGAAGCTGTTGTTGGAATTGGTCAGGCAGGGTTTCAGAGAAGTCCTGTATCTGCTTGAAAATGACCCTATTGTATTGGGTCATATACAGCTGGTAAGCAGCAATTCTGGAGATGAGCATGGCCCCTTGGAACACTTGTCGACCAATATTGTCTAGGAACTTGTGTTCCTTAACAGGAGGGGTAGATGAGTGAGGCTTCATCCTTTTTGCTTTCTTTAGAGCCGATTCCACCACCACTGAGTGGTGGTCAAGCTAAGATTTTTGAAAGCCGAGGGCTGAAGGTACTAAATAGGTAGTGTCAGCTTTTCTATGGACTGGGGCAATGGATCCTGGGTTTTCCCAGTTCTTTTTGAGGAGGTCAAGAAGAAGTGATGAACGGGAATAGAAGTGATCACTTTAGGGGCAATCAGGAATTGGAGGAGTTCCATCATCTGGTGCCTTTCATCCTGCTCTGTCTGAAGCTGAAAAGGGACCAACTCAGACATTTCCTTCACAAAATTAATGAAAGAAAGGTCCTCTGGAGGAGAACGCTTTCTACTTTTAGTAGGAGAGGGAGGTGAAGGTAAGTCATCGGTGTCTGTGGAAGTATCATCACCCCAGGTGTCATAAGGATCAGCAGACTGACCTGTAGGACAAGAAGGGGGTTGGATACCCGAAGGCCCCGGCTGAGGCTCAGAGAAAATCGAAGGAATCGCCGGGGGCACCATGGACGGCCTGGAAGGCATCGGTGCCGGTATCGAAGGCATTGATGGCGCCGATGTGCGTATTGCTCCCGATGAATGAATCGGTGGCGAGGGATGAAATGGCATCGATGGCTGAGGCAATACACCCAAAGGAGGAATGCAGAACGGTGTTTCTCCTCCCGATGAAGCTGTCAATGGGGAGTGCACCGGAGCCATCGGAGACCCAGGAATCACCAGTGGAAGGGCGGTCATGAGCGCCTCCATTCGGGATAGCAGCAGTGCTAGCGCTGCTGTCATCGGGTCGGTGACCGGTTCCACTCTCGGTGCCGGTGTCGGTGCCGGAGGAACCTGGAGCCGTTTCATCGCCTTGTCGATGGCCTCCTGGACCAGCCGATCCAGTTCTTCCCAGGGATCTGGAGCAAGCAGCCCCGGCTCCGTGACGGAAGAGGGAGGCAGAGGCACAGTCGGAGGGACCACCTTTACAGGTGGAATCGCGACTCCCAAACCCCGATCGGGTGAGGGTGGCCTCGATGTCCCGGTCGCAGGAATGGTCGGTGCCATTTCTGCACGGGGCTTCTTCGATGGTGGCTCGGACAGTGGCGAGGTTGATGATTTCGCTCCCTCGATGGTCCGAGACTTATGATGCCGATGGCGATGTTTCTCCCTACGATCCCCTCGATCTTGAGGGGGAGTAACGGGAGTCGATGGCCGTGAAGACGTCGATGGTGGACGGTCATCGGACAGAGGTCAATGCTGGTGCGACTTCGACGGTGCTGGTTCCAATGATGTCGATACGATGGATGGCGTCGGGGTGTGAGCACGGAAGAGGAGTCCCATCTTCTCCATTCTGGCTTTGCGACCTTTTGGTGTAATGAGGGCACATTTGGTGCAAGTCAGGACATCATGCTCACGGCCTAAACACATTACACAGACTCCATGAGGGTCTGTGATAGACATGGTACGAGTACAGTCTGGGCACCGATGAAACCCCGACGCCATGGCCATAGAAAAAAATCGAGCCGCGGTACGGTCGATGGCCAGTAGGCCGCGAGGGCTAAACTCGACGGTAATCGACGAAAGACTGTCAAAAACTTACCGGAGTACCGCGGCCTGAGACAAGTTAGAGGAGGGATCCCTGTGGAGCAATTTAAGTTTAATTAACTCCGTGAGGAAAATTCCTGTCAGGAATCTCTTCAGAGCTCCTAAACCGCGAGGCTACTGCTGCGCGGAAAAAAGAAGACTGAAGGGGGACCCCTGCTGGCTGCAGGGTTAGTGCCATGCTGGGCATGCCCAGTAGGGGCCAGTCAAAGTTCTGGAAACTTTGACAAGTTTTCCGTGATTGGGCTCCATCCTGATGATGTCACCCATATGTGAGGACTACCATCCTGCTTGTCCTGTGAGAAAGGCAATGGCATCAACGCCACCCTTGGGGGGGGGGGGGGGGGGGGGGGGGGGGGGGGGAAGGTTGTGGAGGGATGCGGCGCAGCTCCGGGGTTAAAGATTATTTTTTGAAAGGTAAATAGTTGTCCTTTATTTACTTGTTCCACCCCACTCATGATTTTATAAACTTCTATCATGTCCCCTCTCAGCCACCTCTTTTCCAGGCTGAAGAGCCCTAACCCGTGTAGCCTCTCATCACTTGAAAAGAAGAGAGGGACCACATTCAGTTTTATTCAAGACATTGGGAAACTCTATACAGTTAATCACTCAACAGCTGGATGCAATGCTGGGATGGGGGTATAACCAGTTAGCTCTGCGGTGAAGGAAACTAGAGCAGACATATTTAATCCTTCCTAAAGAGAGAGCCTCATAAAGTTCTTTTAAAGTAAAGAGCCTGGAGAATAAGCCTGACTCTACCTGTCAACGAGGAGCTCAGGCTTTATTTTTAAACACCTTATCGTGTTCTAAATGATATTTTTAAATGGATTACATTTCTGAGTGATGTGGCTAAGTGGAGACAAATCAGAGCACTGTAGGGAGTTCAATAATTACCTACAGTGCTACTTCTAGCAGTGCTGCAAACATAATAAAGTTACAGAGTTATAATGAGAGACTCGGTGATATAGATTTGCAATAAAGCTATCCCTGCTCCGGCACACATATTCAGTAGATAGCATGTGACCTACCTGCTGCACATTTTGATATCCTTGTGGTTGCCACACCCTGGAAGATTAAAGCCATGGACTATGTCTCCCCTTTCTTGATAAACACATTCACACAAACCGTGCTCCTCCTCCCCGCCTTACGTCTTACTGATTGTTTATTACATTGCTACAGTTCATTTTGAACTCCCCATGTGTACTTTCCCTGCAGAACAGCAGCTGCAAAATCCGCAGGGAGTCCCCGCTGGCCATAAATTTTCATAAGGAAGCTGTGTGGGGAGTTACCCTATGAAAATGAGCCGGCAGATCTGTCAATACTTCTGCATCCAGCCTAGCCACTTGTAAAATTGTCCCCCCCTCTCCCCCCCAGAATAGGGCAAAAGGGTCAGTGAATCAGACGCTAAATGAAAAAGATTCCTGCCAGGAAAAAATAAACAACATTCCTTAATTATAACCGAGGTAATTTTCAAAGGAGTTACACGTGTAAATGTAATATTATATTGTAGCAATTTCCAAAAGCCATTGACACCCATAAAGTGCACTTCCACATGAATATCCTATGGACAATTCAATTACATATATTGTAGCAATTTTCAAAAACCAATTTACATGGGTAAAGTGCATTTACATGTTTACAACCCAGATTTATGTGTGTAAATCATTTTGAAAATTACCCCCAATGAGTGGCTTAGGGTATGTTTAGCAATGACATTACACGCTCATCCCATCTCAACCAATGAAATGGCAGAAAGAATCCCTGGCAGGGATTGGCCGCTAAAGGATTGGTCCCATATCAACCCAATACAGTAAAACAAATTTCTGGTGAGTTTAAAAAATGTGGAAAGCTCTGTTACCTTTTATGAGGTCCATATGCAATCACTGACCAGACTGCAGAGGTAGCCAGGTAAACATATCCAGGGATATTCAGTGGTGTAGTCGCATTATTGAACAGAGAGAGCTATCTTAAAATAGGGCAACATTCAGCACTGCTTAGCTGGATAAGTTAAGACTTCCGGAAGAGGAGCTGACTTAGCCGGATAAGTTATCCAGCAAACTCGGATATTCAGAGCTATCTGGCTGAAGTTTAGCCAGAGAAGTGCCCAAAATATTCAAAAGTTGTCATTTAGCCAGATATCCTGTGAGTTATCCGCTAAATGCCTCTGAATATAGACCCAGATGTGTCTGCCTGCAGTCTTTCTTGGGAGCTGTCTAGACCAGCGCTTCTCAACCGGTGTGTCGCGACACACTAGTGTGTCGCCAAACACCGGCAGGTGTGTCGCGTCTCCCGGTGTCCCACTGCCCCATTGTACTTTCCTTCTCCCTTTTTCCAGCCCCCGCGGTCCAATTGAAAGCTTCCTTTCTTCCTACCCCCACTGCCCAATGGGAAGCCTCCTTCATTTTGCCTTCCCCCGCGCAGGCCAATCGGAAGCCTCCTCCCTGCCACCTGCCAGTGGGAGTAGGAAGAAGGGAGGAAGCCTTTGATTGGCCGGTGAGGCAGGCATGGCACTGCCCGGGAGTGGGGTGGGAGGAATAGCAGTGTAGGACCCCGACGAAGCAAGGCCGCTACGGGAGCCCATCCCCGTAGCGGTGAAGAGGAAAACCCGACCCCGACGGTGCAAGGCCGCTACGGGAGCCCATCCCCGTAGCGGTGAAGAGAAAACCCGACCCCGACGGTGCAAGGCCGCTACGGGAGCCCATCCCCGTAGCGGTGAAGAGAAAACCCGACCCCGACGGTGCAAGGCCGCTACGGGAGCCCATCCCCGTAGCGGTGAAGAGAAAACCCGACCGCGACGGTGCAAGGCCGCTAATGGAGCCCATCCCCGTAGCGGTGAAGAGGAAAACCCGACCCCTAGCGACGAAGAGGAAACCCGACCTCTGACTGAGGCGCCCATCCCCGTGGCGCCGAAAAAAGAAGGCCCGCCGGATTAAAGCCACGGCGGAACCGGAGCCCATCCCTGCAATGAAGGAAGAAGTTATTTTTGGTGAGAGCTGGTGTGTCTGTGTGTGAATGGGGGCCTGGGTGAGAGCTTGTGTGTGAATGGGGGCCTGGGTGAGAGCTTGTGTCTGAGGGTGTGAATGAATGCCTGGGTGGAGCTTGTGTCTGAGGGTGTGAATGGGTGCCTGGGTGAGAGCTTGTGTCTGTGGGTGTGAATGGGTGCCTGGGTGAGAGCTTGTGTCTATGGGTGTGAATGGGTGCCTGGGTGAGAGCTTGTGCCTGTGGGTGTGAATGGGTGCCTGGGTGAGAGCTTGTGTCTGAGGGTGTGAATGGGTGCCTGGGTGAGAGCTTGTGTCTGAGGGTGTGAATGAATGCCTGGGTGAGAGCTTGTGTCTGAGGGTGTGAATGAATGCCTGGGTGAGAGCTTGTGTCTATGGGTGTGATTGAATGCCTGGGTGAGAGCTTGTGTCTATGGGTGTGATTGGATGCATGGGTGAAAGCTTGTGTCTGTGGGTGTGAATGGATGTCTGGGTGAGAGCTTGTGTCTGTGGGTGTGAATGGGTGCCTGGGTGAGAGCTTGTGTCTGAGGGTGTGAATGGGTGCCTGGGTGAGAGCTTGTGTCTGAGGGTGTGAATGGGTGCCTGGGTGAGAGCTTGTGTCTGTGGGTGTGAATGGGTGCCTGGGTGAGAGCTTGTGTCTGTGGGTGTGAATGGGTGCCTGGGGGAGAGCTTGTGTCTGAGGGTGTGAATGGGTGCATGGGGGAGAGCTTGTGTCTGTGGGTGTGAATGGGTACTTGGGTGAGAGCTTGTGTCTGTGGGTGTGAATGGGTACCTGGGTGAGAGCTTGTGTCATTGGGTGTGAATGGGTGCTTGGGTGAGAGCTTGTGTGTAGGGGTGTGAATGGAAGCCTGGGTGAGAGCTGGTGTGAATGGGTGTAAGAGCTTTTGTGTGTGATTGAGAGCTTGTATATAAGAGAACATGAGTGTGATTGAGAGAGCGAGACTAGTCAGGGAGGTGATGTGTTTCTGTGTGAGAGAGAGAAACTGGTCAGGAAGATGACTGGTGTGAAAGAGACCGAGACTGGTCGTGGGGTCTATTTGGGGGTGTGTGTGTTGTGAGTGACTGGTTGTGGGTGCTAAGGAAGAAGATTGAGGACAGAGCTTCAGCAGCCCTTGCTGCTTCTGGTTAGTGCTATTGGCCTGGAAGGGAAAGGAGTAGGAGAGTTGCTGGAGAAGGTAAGTAAAGGTGGCTTTTTAAATTTATTTTTCTTGATTGACTGCCATTTTAATTATTGGGTATTATGCGATGTCTGCTGTTTTGAAATATTTTATTGATATTTGGACATGTTTTAATAATTTTTATGAGTATTTAATTGAATATTATTCTGTTCAGCAGCTGCTTTGTAACATTTTTGGTATAACTTTACAATGATTTCTGTGTGGGGCTCTCTAGCAGCTTGGCTTATTCTGTTTTCCCAATAGGAAATGTTTTAGTGTTTAGGGCCTGGTTTAATAGTTGTATTTCTTAGATAGGGTTGTTACTGTTTGCGTGTGTTCCGTAATACAGGTGTAACTTTGTGCAGGTTAGTTTGTGTGCATTATTGCAAATCCTGAGTCTGTTAGGTGCTATATTTCTCTTTCCATTTCTCCAGGTTCGCACTGTATGCAGAGTGGCTTTTTTGGTTTTCCATTCCAGTTTCTGTCTCCATATTTATAATTTGTGTTTTTTCTGTACTTGGTGAAGGTCAGTTCTGGGTGTGTGACCAAAGTGAGGTGTTTTACTAGCATGTAGGCATTTGTATCAATCTTATTTGATGTGTTTTCTCAATAGGATATGCATTAGTGGTAAATTACTGTCTTTTCATAAGGAAGGCTATTGTGCCTGGTAGTAAAGGGAGTTTGTTTTGCTTTTACTGAGATGTCATCAGAACCAGAATATCTTTTTTTTGTATGGTGAGTTGTACGGGTTATGCCCTAGATTTGCTCTGCACTCATTGCTGAGGGTTGAGGGGATTCCTGTGGATGCAGAGTGCATGTTTACACTTAGCCCCGTGATGGTCACATGTTCAGTGTGTCACGCATATGAGAACCATTTGTCAGGTGTGTCCCGGCCAAAAAAAGGTTGAGAACCACTGGTCTAGACCATGGTGCTGAACTGCTGAGAGACACCCTAATAAACACCACGTTTGTTGCTCATTCTTATTTTGAAAGCATTTCATAGACGAATAAGGCACTCAGGGATGTCAACCACAGTGGGATGTGATCACTGCTTAGGTGCTTCCCACCTCACGTCAGTAGCAACAAGATCACATATCTCTTTCTGCTTTAGGATCCAATTTTCCAATGAATCCCTAAGACAACTAGCTTAGGGATTTAGAAACCTATATTGGCCCCTTTGAAACATGACAAGGGCTGAATGCCTAAATTTAGGTAACTAAAAAGTGAATGACTGCAGGGATGGGTTAAGAGCAGGGAATAAAGTTAGGCGTCTGGAGGCTAATATTCATAAAACAGACCCTTGGAGCCCAACTTTAAAAGTTAAGCACTTAGACAACTGAAGTATAAAAATTAATGGGCTCTGAGGTTCTAAATTTAGGGAACTCTATATCACAAGGTTCCTAAATTTACATGATTTAAAAGGGGGTAGGGTACAACGGCAGAGAGATGCAGTCATAGCAGTCCTAAATCTGGCTGACCTCCTTGCCCACTACTGGATGCAAAACTAAGCTGTGGGATGACAACTTCTCTGTTTCTTCCTGCCTCCACCCCCCCCCCCCCCCCAACCCGCTTCCCAGCAAAAGATAAAACACACTAAAGGGATGAATATCCCCTCTGATTCCCACTTCCAGGCCCAGAAACCTGCCTGGTCACCCTGCTCCTCTAAACCACGTGAACACAATCTGAAATGCTTCCTGTTCCACGCACAGGTCCCCAGAGGCAGGCAGAGCTCTGGAGTCTTAAGGCATGGATGAAACGATGCTGCAGGGAAGAGGGATTCAGTTTTGTAAGGAACTGGTGAACCTTTTGGGGAAGGGGGAGTCTTTTCCGAAGGGATGGGTTCCACATTAACCAGGGTGGAACCAGGATCATGGCGCTAACCTTTACATAAGGAGACAGAGCAGCAACTAGAACAAAGGGGAAAGCCGACAGTCGCAGAGCAGCGCACGGTTCGGAGGGAAGATCACAACACTCCCGGTATCAGGGATAGGGCACTGTGTGCAGGAAGATCACAACACTCCTGGTATCAGGGATATGGCACTGAGTGCAGGAAGATCACAACACTCCCGATATCAGGGATAGGGCACTGTGTGCAGGAAGATCACAACACCCCTGGTATCAGGGATAGGGCACTGCGTGCAGGAAGATCACAACACTCCCAGTATCAGGGATACGGCACTGCATGCAGGAAGATCACAACACTCCCGGTATCAGGGATAGGGCAGGGCACAAGTTCTAGTCACATTGACTGATCACATTACTTTTTTTGTCAAGCTACCAACTGTTTCCATTTCCCATCCCCCATATATTGTCAGTGGGAACCTTGGTAACATGAATAAATAAGAGGGCAGCCAATAGGAATACATATTCATTCCTAAACTGACCTTAACTGACCTGAAATGGCGCCGGCCATACGGCAACACGATTCGACTGCAGGAGGTCGTTCCGGACCCCCGCTGGACTTTTGGCAAGTCTTGTGGGGGTCAGGAGGCCCCCCCAAGCTGGCCAAAAGTCCTTGGGGGTCCAGCGGGGGTCCGGAACGACCTCCTGCAGTCGAATCGTTTTTCCGTACGGAAAAACGATTCGCGGTAGGAGATCGTTCCGGACCCCCGCTGGACTTTTGGCAAGTCTTGTGGGGGTCAGGAGGCCCCCCCAAGCTGGCCAAAAGTCCCTGGGGGTCCGGGAGCGATCTCCTAATCTCCTGACGTCGGGGGACAAAAAAACAAAATGGCGCCGGCGCTACCTTTGACCTGCCATATGACAGGTCAAAGGTAGCGCCAGCGCCATTTCTACAACGCAAGGAGGTCCGAGAGGGAAAGATCACACCGGGACCCTTCCTCTGGACCCCAGGTAATTTAAGGCATTTTGGGGGGGTTCGGGAGGGTGGGGGATTTATTTTAAAGGGTCGGGGTGGGTTTTAGGGTTGTTTTAGTGTGCCGGTTTTCCCGCCCTCCCCCTTCCCCTCCCCCTTCCCCCTTCCCCCGATTTACGATTTTTTGACGATAAATCGGGGGAATTGTTATTGTATCGCGGCTCTAACGATTTTTGACGATTTAAAATATATTGGACGATATTTTAAATCGTCAAAAAACGATTCACATCCCTAGTGCACACTAATCGGAAAAAACAATTTTTTAGCTAAAAAATCGTGCCAAACACGATTTTCTTCTCCTGCCAGACGATTTCGATCGTTAAGACGATCGGGCACACGATTCACATCCCTAATGGAAGCTGTTATAAAGAATAAAATCACAAAACATTTAGATAGACATTGTTTGATGGGTCACAGCCAGCATGGATTTACCCAAGGGAAGTCTTGCCTCACAAATCTCCTACATTTTTTTTGAATGGGTGAATAAACATGTGGACAAAGGTGAACCAGTAGAAGTGGTGTATTTTGATTTTCAGAAGGCATTCGGCAAATGAGAGGCTTCTAAGAAAACCTAAAATCCATGGGATAAAACGTGATATCCTTTTGTGGACTGCAAGTTGGTTAAAAGATAGGAAACAGAGAGTAGGATTAAATGGTCAGTTTTCACAGTGGAAAAAGGTAAACAGTGGAGTGCCTTAGGGATCTGAACTTGGACAGGTGATTTTTAATATATTTATAAATGATCTGGAAAGAGGTACAATGAGTGAGAGGTGATCAAATTTGTGGATGACACAAAATTATGCAGAGTAGTTAAATCTCAAGCGGATTGTGATGAATTGCAGGAGGATCTTGTGAGACTGGAAAATTGAGCTTCCAAATGGCAGGTGAAATTTATTTAACTATTTTATTGCGTTTACCTATTTGTACAGCATAACCTTTGTTTCCCCCCCCCCCCCCCCCCCCAGTTCTATTATCAGTTTCATTGTAAAGCCCCGTTGGCTACTTTTTGTTCCATGAAAATCGATGTGATGTTTTCTTAACGAATGTCGGTATACAAAAAACTTTAAATAAATAAATAAATAAATAAACATGGACAAGTGCAAGGTGATACCTATAGGGAAAAATAATCCTTGCTGTAGTTACATAATGTTAGGTTCCACATTAGGACTTACCACCCAAGAAAGAGATCTAGGCATCATAGTGGATAATACATTGAAATTGTCGGCCCAATGTGCTGTGGCGATCAAAAAAGCAAACAGATTGTTAGGAATTATTAAGAAGGGAATGGAAAATAAAATGGAGTATGTCATAATGCCTCTGTATTGCTCCATGGTGAGACTGCACCTTGAAAACTGTATGCAGTTCTGGTCACCGCTTCTCAAAAAGGATATAGCTGCACTGGAGAAAGTGCAGAGAAGGGCATTCAAAATGATAAGGGGCATGGAATCGCTGCCCTATGAGGAAAGGCTAAAGAATTTAGGGCTGTTCAGTTTGGAGAAGAGACGACTGAGGCGGGATATGATAGAAGTCTACAAAATCATGAAAGGACTCGAACAAGTTATTGTAAATCAGATTTACTCTCTCAGATAATAGAAGGACCAGGGGGCACTCCATGAAGTTAGCAAGTAGCTCATTTAAAACAAATCAAAGGCAATTCTTTTCTACTCAGTGCATAGTTAAGCTCTGGAATTCATTGCCAGAGCATTTGGTTACAGAATTTAGTGTAACTGGCTTTAAAAAAGGTTTGGATAAGTTCCTAGAGGATAAATCCTTAAATTGCTATGACGGTAATTAATAAGCAATAGTAGCTTGTGATCCAGCTAATGTTTGGGTACTTGTAAGGTACTTGTGACTTGGATTGGCTACTATTGGAAACAGGAAACTGAGCTTGATGACCCAGTATGGCAATTCTTATGTTCGTATGGTCCTCTAGGCTTAGCATCTATCATTGATCTGAGAGCAATGCTAATAGCAGGACAGCAACTCTAGGCTCCTAAATCGAGGTACCTAGAGGTTGATATTCAGCACCATTTGTCCAGCTAAGATCAGACTTTGCCACACAAATGTTGGGATTTAAATTCCTGCTGTGCTGACTAGCTCTGAGTTAGCCAGATACTTCTTATTGACTAAAAAGTTACCTGGCTAACTCGGAGGAATTCTCGGGTGTAGTTGTCTGTTCAGCTAAGTTAGTGGAATAAACACTGGTTCTTTCCTGTTAACATAATGTCAAATCATAGGAATGCTCCAAGGGCAATCCAGAGACTATCATCTCAGGGCCTTTGGTTCAATGAATTCTTCACTTTTCAGAGTTCTATTTAAAAAATGTTGATAGTTTTATATAGTGCAACCATGAAATCCAGTAATGGCAAAAGCCAAGGTCCTCTCTTCTTCTCTTCCCTCCCAGTTTTTCTAAGCACTGCCCTCTTAGCTTTCTGAAGAAGAAACATTAATACCATGGAAAGATATTCTTAAGGTATTCTTAAAAACCAGAAGGTCCATATTCAAAATATAGCTGGCTAGGGAATTTAGCCAGATTAACCTACCTGGCTAGCTTAGCGTGGATATTCAGCAGCACGGCTCTGGATAACTTTGTTCGGCTAACTTGGGACCTAATTCAGTAAGGGTTTTTCCCCACAGATACAAAATGGGAGAAAATCCTTAGGGGTAGATTTTTTTAAAAAGCGCGTTCGCGTACTTTTGTTTGCGCAGCAGGCGCAAACAAAAGTACGCTGGATTTTATAAGATACGCGCGTAGCCGCACGTATCTTCTAAAATCCTGGATCGGCGCGCGCAAGGCTGCCGATTTTGGGCAGCCGGCGCGCGCCGAGCGGTCTCAGAGGGAACTTTCTTTCGCCCTCCCCTCACCTTCCCCTCCCTTCCCCTACCTAACCCACCCCCCCGGCCCTATCTAAACCCCCCCCTTACCTTTATCCACGGATTTACGCCTCCCAGAGGGAGACGTAAATCCACGCGCGCCAGCGGGCTGCTGGCGCGCCGAGACCCGACCCGGGGGCGGTTCCGGAGGGCGCGGCCACGCCCCCGGAACGCCCCGGGCCGGCACCACGCCCCCGGTCCCGTCCCCGAAACACCGCGCCCCGCCTCCAAAACGCAGCGACGATCGGCCCCGCCCCCGACACGCCCCCTTCGAATAACCCCGGGACCTACGCGCGTCCCGGGGTTCTGCGCGCGCCAGCGGCCTATGGAAAATAGGCACGCCGGCGCGCAAGGCCCTGTTCGCGTAAATCCGGGCGGATTTACGCGAGCAGGGCTTTTAAAATCTGCCCGTTAATGAATATGGCCCTATGTTAGCTGGATAATTATCTACTCCTTGTTATGTTCCCATCCCACCTCCCACTTAGCCAGAGAAGTAGTTATCTGACTACGTAGCAGCAGGATATTTAGATGCCACCACTTAGACCAGTAAGTCAGAACTTACCCGGCTAAGTGGTGCTGAATATCAGGTCCAGAATGTTCTAGTAAGAGGAATTCTATGCGAAGGAAGAGCGATGCCACTTTGAAACATGAGCTGCTGCATATAGGAAGCAGCCTGCCTCATCCCCGTGTAATCTTTGGCAGAGCAGCGGTTAGCGGAACCAGCCCATGAAACACAGGTTCACTGGCCAAGGCAAAGCAGTCTGGAACTGAAAGAGAACATCACCTTGGCTTGAAACAAGAATGGTTTTTGGAACAGCACTAGTATCCATACTTTATCTGAGAAAGCATTTTTAACCTGTAATTATTAACCCTTCTCACTGTACAGCCTGTAAGCCAGTGAACACACAAACTCACCCCAAGCTCCTCTTCCCTGGCAGAGAGATTTTACAGGCCTACGCTAGGGATGCTCATTTTCCTCCTGTGCTCTTTTGGCAATGCGAGCTTTGCGTTTAATAAAACGACTTGAGCCATTCAAGTCTAGGTGCTCCTTATGTATCACAAACAGAGGTGATGGTAACCATGGAAATGGCTAGATTTCTCATAAATGGAGGCAGGCTGGCTCTGCGCCTTATAGATCCTTTAGTTGTTGCGGCAGAGTACAGATGGGAGTTGGTAATCCTGAAATGCAGCATGATTCCAAGAGACATTTCTCTAATGTGAGCCTCCTGCTGCCGGCTCCAATCACTGTGTTTGGGGAGTCATCAGATGCAGTCACTGCCATGAATCTCTAGCAATGGGCCGAAAAGCATTTCCGTCTCATCCCATAATCTTACCGCACCATCCTCTGCAGCTTCACTCAATTCTCAGCACTTTGAGAGCTTGCTATGGGGGTTTCTGCTACTAATTCTAAAGTAAGGAAATGAACAGAGACAAAAAATTCTTTACAAGAAGTCCCTTGTGTTTTTTTAGCTTTCTCTTTTTTTGAGAGGGAGACAGAAGCCTCAGATCTCCTCCTGTTTACCTCACTGGAAAACAGAGAGCAAATTTTGTTTACCTGTAAACTGTTGGGAACGTGGACCCTTGAGCCAAGACGAGGTTGGCGCTACCACCAGGAGAGGGCCCCTGTTGGTCCTCGTCGTCTGGAGGCAGAACAGGCAGAGTAGACCCAACTGGAGCTTCACCTGTAACAGCTCTCATTCGCTGCAGGTTGAGCCCTTGGGGACCGGGGCCGGCAGGACTTAGGCGGGGGTCTCTCAAGGCGTGGAACCAGAAGAAGAGGCTGAAGCTGCATCAGGCAGGCAGAAGTCGAGGCAGGTGGCAGACAGACGGAACCAGGAACAGGCCAGGGGTCAGGACAGGCAGCGAACAGGCGTAGAAGGAGAAACAGGCTGGAGGTCAGGGCAGGCGGAGGTCAAGCAGAGTCAGGTTGGCAGAGTCAAAACCAGGAGGTCAATCCAGATGGATGAGGAGTAGGAACACTAGGATCAGGGGTCAAGGTGCAAGGCAGGAACGCTGGAACAGGAATCAGGAGCTGGAACGCAGAACTCGCACTCAATACAGAGCAGGACCCGTTGCTGAGGTAAAGTGATAGAGGGAGGGCAGGGTATATATACCCACCCTGCCTGACGTCATCTTCACAGGCCGCGGGGAACTTTCCCGGCCATGGGCCCTTTAAATCTGCAGTGATGGCGCGCACGCACGCCTAGGGAGCCAGATGCGGAGGCCGGGGTGGTGGCGTGCAGGGCCACAAGGGCAGGCCGCTGTAGCAGCGGTCGGTGTTGGCTGCGGTGAGCGGCAAAGGAGGAATGCTGGACCTGGTTGCCTGCCGGAGGAGATAAGGGGACCTGGTTGCGGCCGCCCACGGTTAGGGATCCTAACATAAACAGTCTCCTTAGACAACAGGCATAAATCAGACATAATGCATTAGGGAGTGCCAAGTCAAGGGTCGCATTGAGGAGCATCTAGTAAACAGACTACCAGGGCCACACCAATGGAGAGCGAACTACATACAGGATGAACAGGCTCCGCAGAACTCCTTGCCCAAAATCACTGTCTCCCCAGGACATGATATCCGGAAAGTAATTGAAAGTGAAAGCATGAAAAGACAACCAAAGTAGTAGCTTTGCATATATCTTCAATAGAAGTGGCCCTCAAATGAACCACGGAAGTCACCATTGCTCTCCCTAGATGAGCCTTGATAGAGTCTAATCTATAAATCAGCCTGAGCATATCAGTGCACTGTTCAGTCTGCTAGCCAATTAGACAAAGTCTTTCTGGCAACTGTCCTTCCCAATCTATTGGGATCAAAGACACAAACAACCGAGAAATTTGATAGTGAGTTTAAGTCCTCTTTAAGGAATATAGTAGGGCTCTCTTGCAGTTCAAGGAGTGAAAAGTCCATTCTTTGTGTGCATGCAGTTTTGGAAAGAATGTAGACAGCACAATAGCTTGGTTAATGTGGAAAGCAGACACCATTTTCGGAAGGAATCTAGGGTGAATTCGCAGGACAAACTGGTTGTGAAAAAATTGCAGGTATGATGAATATGAAACCAAGGACTGTAATTCATTGACTCTTCATGCTGAAGTGACCTGCTGCTAGGCGTTTTTGCAGACCCTATGCAATTACTGTGCTGCCCTCCCCCCCACCATTCATTCAATCTCTGTCCTAGTCCTCCAAATAAAGACCCAGCTAAACCCAGCTTTCTCCAGCAATCTAAACTTTAAAAACTGACACCCCTCCACCCCCTGAATCTTCACCCCCTCCCCCGGAATCCATGGCCAGTGCAGGGGGTATTAGGTGCCTGCTCCTGGCCCTCTCCACATACACATACAATTAAGAATTATGCATATATAACAACAAATTTTACATGAAAAAGAACATTCAAAGTATAGACTTCTGAAGTAAAAAATAACTCTTACAACATGCATATCAGTGTTTCCCAACCTTTTCAAGCACAAGATACGTCTACATTAACATAAATATTGTGCGGCACACTAGCCTCCATGATGCAGGAAGTGCAAACATAGAAAGAACTCATGTGGCCAAAAAAAGAGCTAGGGAAGCCTTAAAAGCACCATCAGCATCTCTTCCAAATTTAAAAACAAAGGAAGAGAGGGAGTGAAGACACACATGAACGCTTCACGACTCACCAGCTCCCGCAGGAGAAGGGAGAAGTTGGTGTGGTGTGGGAAGCCGGATCTGTTAGTTACTTTGGCTGCCGCCTGTGGCTCCATCACTTGCTGCTACTGCTGCTCACAACACTCAAAGTGAGTCAAACCCAGTGCTTAGTGCATGTCCTCCCTGTCTTACTCAGCCTGGTGATTAGACGGGGGCTTGAAGAACTCCAAGATGGGGAAAATGAGGAGCTCCTCTGCATGCGGCACAAAGCAGGTATGAACTATCTGTGCTCTGCGTGCTGCCCATTAATTGCCATACTCAGGGGTTCATGCTGCAGCCAGGAAGAAGAGGCACGCATGATTTCACATGTCTCAGAAAGAAGTTCCCACAAATGTAAAAGCCACTGCTGGTGTCTCTTGTTGCTGCAAGGTGCTGAGAGAGCAGTGCTCAGGTGTTGGCCTGGATCTGAGCCTCAGGCAGTGGTGACATTTCCGAAGCACACCAGATCAGAACTGAAGGCAAACCAGTCTGTCATGCCACACTGGCTGAGTAACACTGATGTATATTATATATACATGCGCTGTTCTGATACCAACCAGAAAATCCTCTAAAAAGACATCTGAATCACATATGATGTTAGGCCTATTATAATGCATATTGGATGTGGACTTGACCCTCAGAAAGCCATGAGTAAACTGAATTACAATTATAATATAGTAAATCTCCCATACCAAAACAGCACTAACTGCCAGAACTGAAACAGTAACAAACCTATCCATGACAAGGCAACACTACAGATATACCAGGCCCTAAAACACCAATACACCTCCTATTAGGAAACAGAAGATACCAGGCTGCTATACATTCCAACACAGAAAGTATATGCTAGCAGAATACCTATCTTTGGGCACACATGCAGAACACAGGCAGATCCTCACCAAATACAGAATAAAGAAGCCATAAAGTACAAATAGAAACGTGAAGACAAAACTGAACTGGAAATCACAACAAGCCAGATTCTGTATATAATGCAACAATGGAAAAACAGAAACATCTTCATTCCTCATTAAACATAAAACAATTAAAAAATATACAGTAATAAACACATTAATCTAAAAAATTATTTCACTCAATGCACAATAAAGCTCTGGAATTTGTTGCTAGAGGATGTGGTTAATGCAGTTAGTGTAGCTGGGTTCAAAAAAGGTTTGGATATGTTCTTGGAGAAGTCCATTAACGGCTATTAATCAAGTTTACTTAGGGAATAGCCACTGCTATTAATTGCATCAGTAGCATGGGATCTTCTTAGTGTTTGGGTAATTGCCAGGTTCTTGTGGCCTGGTTTTGGCCTCTGTTGGAAACAGGATGCTGGGCTTGATGGACCCTTGGTCTGACCCAGCATGGCAGTTTCTTATGTTCTTCTTAAAACCATACCGATAAAATGAATATATCAAAAAAGTTTCTACAGATTTGGGACCCTTATATTCAGACTTTACCATCTAAAGCATGTAGTTGGATCTTGAATGACTAAATGTACACTCTTTTCTCTCCATGGACTTTACATGATGTGAATTATACCTCATCACAGTATGATTTCTTTTCTTTCGATTGGGGAGGGCGGGAGGATGGGGGGGGGGGTGATCGATTGTGATATGGGACCTTTACTTAGAGATTTTGTTTTGCTCTATGATGTTGGGCACTAAAGGACACCGGTGCCCAGCTTGTTGTATTCACTTAAATGTTATGTTTGAAAAGCAATAAAAATTGTTAAACATGAAACAGTTGATGAATAGAACATCCAATAATTAAAAATTCATATACAAATTTTTAAAAATGTCCCAAACACCAATGAAATATTTCAAACCAACAGACACATCAAATAACATCCCAAAATTAAAGGTAATAAGGATAAAAAAATTCTTACACTCCATACCTGGGAGCCTTTGATTTCCAGTCAACCTGAGATTGTCTTGGATTAGTTAAGGGATAGGTTGGGAGCGGGGAAGGGCACAAACTTTCTCCTCTCTCATAAACATACTCTCTAACACACACCACATTCATTTATTCACTCAGACACTCCCTCTCTCTCACATACAGTCACTGACTTTGTAAAACCTGAAAGTTATGATTAGGCTGAGGGAGGTGGATGCTTCTCCCTCAGCTATTTTGGGTACATCACAGGACAATATAAAAATGATCAGAGCTGTCAATGAAGAGATCTTTTCAAGCAACAGACTTCCGAAAGTGGCAGAGCCTAGTGATTCCTTGGCCCTTCTACAGCATTAGTAACGAATGTATACTTTGCTTATTATATTGTATTATTATTATTATTATTGCTTATATGTGCAATGAACCGATCAGTGATTATTTGCTTATTTGCCATCTTTTTTTAAATCTGATCAGTATATATATTCATAATAAACCTGTTATTATTATTCACCTGGAACTGAGTTGGATCTTAGAGAGAGAGAAAGAGAGTGAGTGAGTGAGTGAGTGAGAGTGTGTGTGTGCGTGTGTGTATGTTAGAACCAAAGTATCTGCAGTGGGTGTGAATTTCTGTGAGTTCCTATAAGGCAGGGGTGGCGAACTCCGGTCCTCGAGGGCCACAAACAGGCCAGGTTTTCAGGATAACCACAATGAATATGCATGAGAGAGCTTTGCATACATTGGAGGCAGAGCATGCAGATCTATCTCTTGTATATTCATTGTGGATATCCTGAAAGCCTGGCCTGTTTGTGGCCCTCGAGGACCGCAGTTTGCCACCTGCGCAGGGAACTCCTATAAAGGATAAACTGTGTGTTATGCATGTTTGTGGGATCAGCCCTGTCATAATCACTAGAGCTAAACACCTTTGTGTCTACGTTTACTGTCTGTAAGCTAGCCCAGGTAAGCTCTGTCAGGGTCACAGGTAAATCCCCAGGGGAGCCTCTTTGTTCAGAAGCTACAGTAGCTGGACTTTGGTCTAGTTTATGGGTCTGAACCTGAAACATGAGGGCATTATGGTCCATGCCCAGGCAATGACAGCAGACAATGTGAGTGTCCGTGACTGACATGCAACACCCACACTCACAGCTCTTAAATCTACTAACATGGGCATCTTTACTTTCAGTTTTTTCATTTTCTTGATTTTTGTACAACTGTTGGTAGAACTTAAAAGATCTGTTTGGAGGCTGTTGAGGCAGTGAGTAAAAGACAAATTTGCAAGATACAAATTCAAAGCAAAAAAGACAAGGCCAAAGCAGAGAGAAACTGGGAAACATGCCTGTGAGGTAGCTCAGCTGAAGAAAGCCTAAGGGACTCACGAGGTAGTGTCCAAGTGCATGCTTAGCAAGACTTTTCCAGACCTCCGAAAGCTGGGTCCATGTTAATATCGATGTATGACTACACTACACATCATGCTCTATGGATGACATTACATCATGCATTATGGCTGATTCATGCCTGCTTGTCCATGGAGAGTCTGCTCAAACACTGTAAAAATTTATTTATTTATTTATTTATTTAACACTTTTTTATACCTACCTTCATAGTAAATAAACCATATCGGATCGGTTTACATAAAACAAGGGTATAACAGAAGCAATAAATAAAAGTAATTAACAAGAGAAGAGAATAACATAAAGTTACATTTAACAAGGAGTAAAAAACTTGGGAAGCTTAAGAGCTGCATAACTAAACCGATTGCATAGCAAGGTTGATGTTAGCACACATACTGCACATAATTACAGTCTTAATAAAATAAAGGTTAATTATCTTTTAGAAAGTAATTTTGTAACATCTCATGTAAATTATGCCTTGCTAAAATGTATAATGAACCAATTTTCAAAGTGAATTTATAAACTTAAGTTCACTTTGAAAACTATCCAAAATAACGTGCACAAATTCACTGCACATGAAATCATCAAATTATTCATGTGAATCCAAACTCTTCCCCCCCCCCCCCCCTGAAATGCCTATTTATTTCGGGCACATAAAAGTATACTTGAAATCAGATAAATCGGGCTTTGTGAATGCCTCTGGGTACAAATCCTGCACAATTTTACTGAAGTTAGGGCAAACTGGTCGGTTATAGTTATAGAGTAACTCTAGGACAGGAACAGGCTGGACCTAGGACAGGACTGGCAGGAAGTAGCCAGGATGGAATCTTCACCTATATCGGCCACCTCCCCCCTCAGGTTAAGCCTTTGGGGTCTGGTGAATGGCAGACAATGGAACAGGAGGGCACTCACTAGAGTAGGACAGGCCTGAAGAAACAAGGGAAGAACAGAAAGGTGCCCACAAACAAACACAAGACAGGACATGGAAAACAAAACACAAGGAGAAGACCAACAAACTCAAACAGAAAGCCACACAAACAGAAGCCAAGAAACAAGAGAGACAAACAAAGGAACAGACTATAATGATATTGGCTGTGAAATAGATCCCTGTCAGCAGGCGCTGTTATTAGGCCATGCTCAAACCCACTCTAGCCATGATGCAGCAAGGTCAGACCTATGAACCCTGCCCCCCCCCCCCCAAGAGACTGAGGTTTGAGGGAACTACAGGAAAGAAAACAACAGAACAATACAACTATGTAACCTGTGCCACAAGCTCAGGAGACTGAAAAGGTTGCCAGAAGTCTTGCCATTGGCCGGCCTCTATCACACGGTAGGCCCGAGCCATTTTTTAAGATGGCGCGGCCGTCCATTGCTCCTACCATGTGACAGGGGCCGGAAAATGGCACCGATAGCCCCTGTCACATGGTAAGGGCAAAGGGCCATCGGCGCCATTTTGTTTACTGGCAGCCGATGGCCCGAGAGCGGGAGATCACTCCTGGGACCCCCACTGGACCACCAGGTACTTTAGAAAAGTTTTTTTTGGCGGGGGGGTCGGGAGGGTGGGGGATTCTAAATTATTAGATTTAAAGGGTCGGGGTGGGGTTTTTTTTTGGCTCGGGACAGTCGAAAAAAAAAGCGGTCAGAACCGTGAGAAACGAATTCCTACGGTTCTACGAAGCTGATACCAGAAACTATTCCGGAACCAATTCACATCTCTACAGGGAACTGTACCGCATGCAGCACTACAGTATTTCTCTGTCTACAGCAGATAGTAGAACTGCCTAACCCGGATTCTGGTGGACAAAATTTCTCCCAGAGGTGTTTCAGGCATGAGGCCTCTTCCCTGTGCAGTAGGGGCCTCACTTTTGTACTCCTGGCTGTTTCCAAACCTATGTCCGCTCCTGAGCAATGTTAAGTGCCAAACACGCTTAAGGCGCTTCTCCATTGACACAAGGATACCACACCAAAATTTTGTAGAAACCAATCTCAATTTTTTACTGTATTTCAGTAAGCCATACAGGTATCAATGGGAGATACAGAATCACAGGACTTCTCTGGCCAGATGCTCATAAGGAGCACTACTCTTTGTCTCTCCCTTTGTACATCTGCTACCTCTTCTTTTATAGGTGAAATAGTCAATCTGAAGTAAATAAGTCCATAAATTGCATGAACTCACGGGAGTATCATGTACACAGTTTCTAATGTCAAAAAAAAGATAAATTAGACCTATGTTACCCTGATTCCTTTTCCAAATTTTCCCAAATTGGGGACTACTTGCCTGGTGTTCACATCAATCTTCTGTTAGTCCTCTGACCTGTCATTTTTTTCACCCTCAGGGAGATATCCAAGACTTAGACTGGTTTTCACAGGTGCCACTGTAGTTGAAATTGTAGCCTGAGATTCTGACCTTTTCTTTCTGCTTATTGTGATCCTATGATCATCCACCACAAGTTTTAGACAGCTCCGGCTGCTGTCCAGATGTCTCCTGGAATTTCTCCAAATTAGGTTCAGTAGGGCATTTAGGGATCACATGGCCAGAACTGCGAGCAGGCCAAGGCAGCAGAGGATTCTGGTTAAATCACAGTCTCTATGTTGGTCTCAGACTTAGGCACACATATCAGCGACCACACCCCCTTCTTGTCCCGTACCCTCCTCCCATTTGGAATTAGGCTGAGGCTGATCTTGAGCTGAACAGGAAATGCTGAGTTGGTGAGTGCTGAACAGTGGACCCTTGGCTGAGGGAAGTACTCTTTTTTTTGTTTGATTTTGTTTGCTTTCTTAAAGCTCAAAGGAAAAAAAAAAAGGCAAAGAGTGAAGTGGGGACCGATCTATTGGTGGCTTCTCTTTCTGGCGGTCTGATGGAGATTGGAAGGTTTGCTATGGCAATTAAGAGGGTAAGGGACGCCCACTGCAAACCTTTTTTTTTCTGGTGTGCTATATCTGCCAAATAGTAAGATGTAAGTTATGGCAAAATTGTTTTGTTTTTCTGTTCAATGTCTGGAAGGGCCAGGCAGGTTGGGGTGTGGGTCCCTGTATCTATAGGGTAACATGTCTGGGATGGCTGATCTTGTCGGAGCCTAAGTCCTTGCATTTGTAGAATAACATGTTTGGGAGGGCCAAGATAGGCGGAGTTTGGGTACCTATATCTGTAGGGGTAGCGTGTCTGGGCTGGCCAGGCTGGCTGGGAGTCTGGTTCCCTGTATCTATACAGGGCCAGTCCATAATTTTCCAAAGTGTCACCACTGGCAACAGAAAAGATCAAAGCAGGAAACCGAGAGCGACAAGTCTGAAAGGCTGGGAGCTTACATGTGGAATGAACAATATGCTTCTTTTTTAATTATTTTGTCTGATTAACATTTTGCATGTCACAGCAAGCTGGAATGTTTAATGAAGGTAATTAAATATAATTTGAACACAAGGTATTGTAGCAGTTTTTCCCAACATGTGGCATAGATGCTGATAATAATCTATCAACTGTAATTCACTAGATAATCCAAAAATAAAACGTGTCAGTTAAAGCTTGGAGACTGAATTAACAAACTGACAAGTGGTAAAAGAAGAAATAGCAAGGGACTGAGGATAAATGAAAAGCTCAAAAACACATGATAAGAGGCCGAGGGTAAATGATGAGCTCAAGATACAGCAAGGATGGATTAGAAATCACTCTTTGGAGCTGCTTTGAACAAGGTTTTAAGATGGGTTTCATCTGCCGCAAAAGGGACATTGGCAGAGATGGGATCTGTGCCATTTTTTTTTAACATGGGTTCTTCTCTAGACTTCATGAAGACCTGTGTCCAATGGTCATTTTTTTCTGGTGGCCTGCATTTTAGAGGTGTGCAGGCAAAAAGTCTTCGTTGCGTACGCGATCCGTATTCGTGGGGGGTCAATTCCGTTTCATGCGGAAGTATGGAGAATTCAATAAGTTGTCGATCTGTAAATATGTTACTACTAAATTAACTACAACCCCCCACCCTCCTGACCCCCCCAAGACTTACCAAAACTCCCTGGTGGTCCAGCGGTGGGGTCCGGGAACTCACTCACACCCTCGGTGCTAGTTTCATCATGGCACCGTTATAGTGAGGGCAAAGGCGATCGGCGCCATTTTGAGACTCAAAATCGCCGTCCCGCCAATACTCAAAATGGCGCCGATCGCCTTTGCCCTCACTATGACGGCGATCGGCGCCATTTTGAGTATTGGCGGGACGGCGATTTTGAGTCTCAAAATGGCGGCGATCGGCGCCATTTTGAGTATTGGGATCGGGCGGCCGGCGTGAAAGGAGGTTGCTCCCGGACCCCTGCTGGACTTTTGGCAAGTCTTGTGGGGGTCAGGAGGCCCCCCCAAGCTGGCCAAAAGTCCCTGTGGGTCCAACGGGGGTCCCGGAGCGACCTGCCGTCCGACGCCAGGCCAGGACGCAAAATGGCGCCGATAGCCTTTGCCCATACTATGTCACAGGGGCTACCGGTGCCATTGGTCAGCCCCTGTCACATGGTAGGAGCACAAGATGGTGCCGATGGCCATGTGACAGGAGCTGACCAATGGCACCGGTAGCCCCTGTGACAAAGGCTATCGGCGCCATGATGAAACTAGCACCGAGGGTGTGAGTGAGTTCCCGGACCCCACCGCTGGACCACCAGGGAGTTTTGGTGAGTCTTGGGGGAGTCAGGAGGGTGGGGGGGGGTTTAAATTTTTATTTAGGCCGAATTAAACAGAAATCTGTTTAATACGTGGGGAGTCGCGATGCGTTTCACCTCCCCACATATTTAACAGATAGCAAAAAATAAGTTGCGGATTTCAAATACGTGGAAAACGGATGCACATCCCTACTGCATTTACCTAACCTACTCAAGGCAATAAAACCACCATATCAATGTGTGCCCTTACACTGCCTTTCCAGAGCAAACCTTTTCCATAGCGCTAACCTGTATGCATGTGGACCATTTAGACCAGGGGAGAGAAATATCAGTCCTCGAGGGCCACCAAACGGTCGGGTTTTTAGGTTATCCCTAATGAATGTGCATCAGACACATTTGCACATAACTGAAACAATGTGCATGCAATTTTATTTCCTGCAAATTTATTAGGGATATCCTGAAAATCTGACTGGTTGGGGGCCCAAAAGAGCCAGAATTGCCTAGTCCTAATTTAGACACAGCCAGCAGCACCAGTCTCTACTGTATACTCAAGATTTTTTGCACACAGTCCCACAATCTTTAGCCTGCTTTCCAATATTTGTAATATTTGTATTTATAGTGGTACCAGCACTGAGAACATGCATTTTGCTTCCCCCCAAAGGGGGAAAAATACCTGAATAAAGCATTTCTTATTTTACACACACCTTTAATATATGGCGAGAAAAATTTTCAAAGGCATTTCCATGGGTAAGAGAGTGCTTTAGCCAAGGATGGCTTGTTATAAAATTGCCTGTCCGATAGGTGGGTAAACTTAGGTATGCAGCACTGAAAACATGTGAGCAAGTTTACCTGGACAGACAGGATCCTAATTCTGACTGAATCTTTGCCAAATTTTAAGTGTTTAAAACAGAGGTGCCTGGACCAGGCACTTAGCGTCCTCTAAGTAATAGTCTCAGTATGTTAGGAGACAGATTTAAGTGTAAATGTACACACACACACACACACACACACTGCAAACACTTTGCTAGGAAAACAGGTATTGCTACACTCCAGGACCTGAAAACTGGAGAACTGCCAATGTAAAGCCAATTTTTAAAAAGGGATCAAGGGGTGATCCAGGAAAATACAGAACAGCGAGTCTGACGTCTGTGCTAGGCAAAATGGTAGAAATGATCATAAAGAAAAAAATTGCTGAACACATAGATAACTATAGTTCAATGGGACAAAGCCGGCAGGGATTTAGCCAAGGGAAGTCTTGCCTCACAAACTTGCTATTTTTTTTTTTAGGGCATAAATAAACATATGGATAAAAGTGAGCCAGTTGATATAGTGTATCTGGATTTCCAGAAAGCATTTGACAAAGTCCCTAATGAGAGACTTCTTAGGAAAGTAGAAAGTCATGGGATTGGTGTCCTATTGTGGATTGCCAACTGGTTAAAAGATAGAAAACAGAGTAGGGTTAAATGGTAAATTTTCCCAGTCGAAAAAAGGTGAATAGTGGAGTGCCCCAGGGATCTGTTCTGGGACCAATGCTTTTTAATATATTTATAAATGACCTGGAAATGGGAATAACAAGTGAGGTGATCAGATTTGCCGATGACACAAAATTATTCAAAGTTGTAAAAAGCACAAGAGGATTGTGAGAAATTGCAAGAGAACATTGCAAAACTGGGAGACTGGGCATGCAAATGGCAAATTAAATTTAATGCAGACAAGTGTAAAGTGATGCACTTAGGGAAGAGTAACCCAAATTATAGCTACAAAATGCAAGGTTCCATATTAGGAGTCACTATTAAGGAAAAGGATCTAGGTGTCATCGTTGAAAATACATTGACATATTCTGCTCAGTGTGCAACAGCAGCCAAGAAAACAAATAGAATGCTAGGGATTATTAGAAAAGGAATGGAGAATAAAACAGAGAATATTATAATATCCACTGTATCGCTCCATGGTGCGACCTCATTTTGAGTATTGTGTTCAGTTCTGCTCACATCTCAAGAAAGATATAGCAGAATTAGAAAAGGTACAGAGAAAGATGACCAAGATGATAAAGGGGATGGAACAATTCCTCTATGAAGAAAGGCTCAGGAAGTTAGGACTCTTCAGCTTGGAAAAAAGATGGCTGAGGGGAGATATAATAGAGGTTTATAAAATAATGAGTGGGATGGATGAGTACAACGTTAATCAGTTGTTTATGCTTTCAAAAAGTACAAAGACCAGGGGACACACTATGAAGTTACTGGGTAATACATTTAAACTAATAAAAGAAAATATTTTTTTTACTCAATGCATAATTAAGCTCTGGAATTCTTTGCCAGAGGATGTGGTGAAAGCTATCAGTATAGCTGCGTTTAAAAAAGGTTTGGACAAGTTCCTGGAGGAAAAGTCCATTAACCATTACTAAGGTAGAGTTGCAGAAATCCACTGCTTATTCTTGGGATAAGCAGCTTGGAATCTGTCTACCCCTTAGGATCCTGCCAGGTACTTGTGACCTGGCTTGGCCACTGTTTCAAACAGGACACTGGGCTTGATGGACCCTTGGTCTGACCCAGTATGGCAAGCCTTATGTTCTTATGACAGGTGCGGTTTGGTCAATTATTGAACTTCTCTCTTTTGTTTGATTTGTTATCTTGAACAGGGGTGCCCAAAGTTGTTAAGAAAAGGGCCACATAGGGCATTTCAAATCACCAAGGGGGCAGAGGTAGGCGTGGGAGACTTCCTCAGAGTTTGTTGAGCCGGGGTGAATCAGAGAGCCCCTCAGAGTCGTTTGCTGAGAAGGGTTTAAGGGAAGGACTGTCTGGCCCTTTTGTAGTTTTAAATTTGGGGAAGGGGGAACGCAAGGGCAGGGCTTCCAGGAATGTAGGGATGTGGCAACAGTATCAATAACAATATTTCTAGATTTCTTCAAAGTTTTCAGCTCTGCCACACCCCCAGCAGCCTTGCCCCCTGCTTCCACCCCTTTCTCCAGTATCTGCCCACCTAGAAAAGAAGGCTGCAACGAGGGTGGAGGATGGATGGCTGGTGGGCTGGGGTGATTGTGCATGTGGGGCATTCTCTCACTCACACACACCCCTCCCCCCCCCCCCCATGAACTCTTGCTTCCTCTTTCCTTCCTTCCTTCCTTCCTCTTTCTCATCCTAGTCCAAACCCCTTTTCTCCTCCTCTCACTCCCCTCTCTTCCAACTTGCCAGATTCATAGTATGACCAAACAATCCCCTCTGGCGACCCTTATCCAGGGAGTGACACTCTTGACTTGGTATCCGGGTTTTAATAATGAAGATTTCAGCACTCTGAGCCTCTGAAGCCTGCATCCTTAGAGGACAATGTCCATCCCTGTCCCCCCACAGCTCCAAAGAGATGGCAGCGTGGTTGGGAGCTCCAGGAACCACCATTCTTACCTCGCTTTCCCTGACAACCCTGCAGAAGCCACAGCTCGGTACTGCTAGTGTCTTCCTCTCTGTGACCTACGTCACTCTCCAGAGGGGCCAAAAACTCCTAACGGCTGTGCTGCAGCTTCTCTCCCTATCATTGGCCAAGTGGCTCCACCTGTACAAGCAAATGCATAACACAGAATCAGTGCTGGCCTTGCACTGGCCTGCCCCACCCATGCCACTCTGAGTGCTGCCACTTGCACTGCTGTCGTCATCTCAGGTGGCAGAATGCACTCTCACCACTGCAAGCCAGATCAGACTCCTGCTGTCATCACTGCATCAGGCTGGATCGAGCTCCTTCTGCTGGGAGCCGGATGAAAATCAACCAAGGGTCACACAGCATCCAGCCCTCGCGCTATAGTTTGGGGACCCCTGATCCGGAAAAATTAAATGAATGATAAATAAATAAATTAGCATTTGCCAACGTACACATTTAAGGTACATTTCATGTAAATCGGTCCTGTGACTGATAATCCTAATCTTAAAATCCTCCTTTACAAGTTGTTCTCTGGTGAGAGACATCAGAAAGGGCACATAATACAGAAAGCTTTGGTGATGCCAGGCAGCTGCTCCTCACTCTTCTTCTACTTAGCTGCAGTTAAACCCCTTTTCCTCAGAAATGGGCATATGTTACAAGTTTAGAGCAGAGCAATGAATCCTATCCCCCTGCTGTAAAACAAAGATTATTTCTGTGTATGACAGAGCAGATCTGTGGGATTTTTTTTTGTTCTTTTCACTGCAGCACTTGGGTCTCGTAGCAGACAGCCATATAGTGGTAAACCTGGGAATGAATTTTCAAAGCGATTTGCCCAGGTGAAATTGCCCTTACATGATCCAGCTAAAGGTATGCGCAGGGTAACGGGGGTTCCCTAAATGCGGACTCTAAACTGGATCAAGAAGAGATGTTTCCAGGGGCATGCTTAGGGCAGGGTTGAAAACCAATGCAGGATTCTCAAATTTGTACATGCTGCTTTCCAGCAAAAGCCTGCAGTGTGTGGGCAGTTTTTGAAGGAAAAGCATGCTCTTATTCTCCCTTCAGGTACAAAAGTCTGCAGACTTTGCACCTAGACAGTTTGAAAATTGCTCCAAATATTCTAGTTATATATTTATTTATGAAACTTAAGAGTCCGCTTATCTTCAGTTCTAATGCTTCTGGAAAACATGTGGACTCCTGACAAGATCTGGATGACAGAAAGTAAGAGAAGAGGCCTGGAATGATGAAATTGACATGAGGACTATAGAATGATAGTTCTTTATTAGATTCAGACTGGAAGGAGTAAAGCTGAGGCTGTATGTGCTGGTTATATGATGAGAGCTGGATAAGAAGGGGTAAAGGTGAGGCTGTAAGTGATTTATTTATTTAAAATATTTATTACCCACCTATCATCTACTGTAGGCAGATTACAAAATAAAACATTCGTAAAAATTTGTACTGGACAAAAGCAGAGTTGCTTACCTGTAACAGGTGTTCTCCCAGGACAGCAGGATGTTAGTCCTCACAAGTGGGTGATATCATCAGATGGAGCCCTGTCACGGAATACTTTTGTCAAAGTTTCTAGAACTTTGACTGGCACACTGAGCATGCCCAGCATGCCATTAACCCTGTGGCCACTCTGTTGGTGTTTGAGGTAGTTGTGGGTGGATCCTTGGGCCGGTGGCAGATGACTACGCCTCCGGGGGAAGATCCCGAGAGGGATCACCGGTCAGGCTCAGAGTATGGAGACAGACACACACTAGTTCTTTTATTAAACAGTATATTGAACCTCCAGAGGTGGCAGTACTGAGCTGGAAGTGCTCGGCAGGGCTGTAGTCCCTCAGGTACCGGAACTGAGATCCTGGATAACTGAGCTATAGAGAAACTGAATATAGTGAGTAGGCAGGGTATGCAGAGTTTAGGAACAGAGCCTTGATGGTAACACACACACAATAGTCTCTAGAAGTAGCCCAGGTGTTGGAATAGGTTAGGCCCTCAAGGAGCGAGTTCCTGGTTCCAGGGAAAGCTCTGAGAGAGAGAAGATAACTCACTGGTGTAATAGGCAGCGATGACTTCCAGGCAGAAAGAGTATTCAGCAACCAGTCCGGGAACATGGGCCCTCGAGGAGTGAGTGCCGGTTCCTGACTGTGACCTAAAAACAAACAGAGAGCGAGGCCCCCGCAGAGCGGGTACCCCTGGTAAGTCCGAGGAGGCAGAGTAGCTTAGAAAGAATCCTTTTCCTTTCCTTGCTAACTCGATTAGTTAGCGATTTCTAAGACCTTATATATCCTGTACTGATGACGTCATCTCAGGGGGATGCCCCTGAGGTTCGCGCCACTGCTGGTACATCAGTCGGAGCCGCACCGCGCGCGCGCGCCCTTGTGAATCATGGAGGATCGCAGCATCGAGCCGCTCCAGGGACGCCGGAGGAAGACGGCAGAGAGACACCGCGGCGGCCAAACCTTCCACTTGAGCAAGAGGGAGTCGCCAAAGAGGTGAGGAGGGCGGAGTGGAGACGTCGAGCAGCGACGGTCGCAACACACACGGGGTCCCCCCTTCAGTCTCGATTGTAGCAAAAAGTACAAGCGAAAAATAAAATAAGAAAACGCTATCGAACCCAACTCCGCAGGGTGGTGGGCGGGTTTCGTGAGGACTAACATCCTGCTGTCCTGGGAGAATACCTGTTACAGGTAAGCAACTCTGCTTTCTCCCAGGACAAGCAGGATGGTAGTCCTCACATGTGAGTGAATAGCAAGCTACAGGCTGACTCATAAGAAGCAGGCCAAGCAGCACACAACATGTGCAACAGGCACAACAACTGGGGTGCTGTTGGCAATAATGAGGCAGTCTGAAATTCACAGTGTATCGAGGTAGGACGAGTTGGGTTTTTACACTGGGAATAAGTTCCGTATGACAGACTGGCCAAAGATGGAGTCTTATCTTCCAGCCTTGTCAAGACAGTAGTGGGCGGCGAAGGTGTGGAGATAACTCCACGTCGCAGCCCTGCAGATGCTGGCAATTGGTACTGAACGATTGTTGCGTCTGTCACTGCTCGACGCCCTCACTCTGCCCTCTTTACCTCTGTGGCGACTCCCTCCGGGTCTGATGGACAGCTGGCTGCCGCGGCGTCTCCATACCGTCTCCCTCCGGCATCCCCGGACCGGCTCGACGTTGCAGATCCGCCATGTTGCCTGATGACCTAGGCGCGCACGCTCTGATTGAAGTACCAGCAAGGGCGCGAACCTCAGGGGTGTCCCCCAGAGATGACGTTATCCGCTTCCAATATTTAAAGGTCTCTAATTCACTATCTAACTGAGTTAGCAAGGAGAGGATTCGGATACAGATTCGGCTACATTTCCTCCAAGCTACTCTGTCTCCTTGGACTTACCAGAGGTACCCGCTCCTCGGGGGCCTCGCTCTTTTCTTTACTTTCAGATTACAGATAGGAACCGGTACTCGCTCCTCAAGGGCCCATGTTCCTGGACACTCTGAAGATTCTCTACTGCCTGGAAGCTATCGCTGCTACAAACAATTGTGAGTTACCATCGCTCTCTCAGAGCTTTCCTTGAAACCAGGTACTCCCTCGAGGGCCTAAACCTTTCCAGCTCCTGAGCTTCCTTGAGACCTTATGTGAGTTTTATCATCTAGTTCTGTTCATGAACCTTGTCTACTCTACCTACTCACTTTCTACAGTTTCTCAACAGCTCAGCCATCCTGGATCACGGTTCCAGTGCCTGAGGGACTACAGCCCTGCTGGGCATATCAGCTCACTACTGCCACCTCTGGTGGTTTCCAAAACCTGTTTAATAAAAGAACATATGTGTGTCTGACTCCATACTCAAGCCTAGCCGGTGGTCCCTCTCGGGATATCCTCCCGGGGGCGTAGTCATCTGCCACCGGCCCAGGGATTCACCACTATTATCTCAGATTCATAACAGATTGCTAACTCCCAGCATAGCGGAATATAACGGAATCTGAGACACTACAAGATAGCTGACTCCTCCTTCTTAGGAGCCATTCATTCAGATTGCTCCTCCCATCTAATGCCCAGCTTTCTTAACAGATTTACATCAGATTGCTAACTCCCTAGCAGATTTCAAACAACGATAGTGTGCTACTGACGTTGCCATGGCCCTGATTGAGTATGCCTTCACTCGTCCCTGAAGTGGAAGGCCTGATTGCTGGTAGCAGATTGCAATGCAGTCTGCTAATCAGTTGGAGAGAGTCTGCTTGCCCACCGCAGCTCCAAGCTTGTTTTTGTCAAAAGAAACAAAGAGTTGGGTGGACTTCCTGTGGACTGCAGTACGGTCTATGTAAAATGCAAGTGCATGCTTACAGTCCAAGGTGTGCAGAACTCACTCAACGGTTGAATGTGAGGCCTTGGAAAGAAAGTGGGCAAGACAATAGACTGGTTTAAGTGGAAATATGTTACCACCTTAGGAAGGAATTTAGGGTGAGTGAGGAGAACCACCTGGTCATGAAGGGTATAGGGTGAGTAGGTCGCAAGGGTCTGTAACTCACTTACCCTGTGAGCAGATGTTATGGCTACCAGGAAAATTACTTTCCATGTAAGATATCTGAGTTCGCAAGAATGTAGGCGTTCAAAAGGAGGGTGCATGAGCCATGCAAGAACTACATTGAGGTCCCATGCCACAACCAGTGGTCGTAGAGGAGGCTTAAGCTGTATCAAGCCTCTCATGAAGCGACCCACAAGGGGATGAGCCATTATCGGGGCTTCCCCTATTCCTTGATGGTACGCAGAGATGGCACTGAGGTGTACCCTTATGGAGGATATCTGGAGGCCAGATTCCGAGAGGTGCCAGAGATAGTCTAAGAGTTTTGGTGTGGGGCAAGAAAAGGGATCAAAGCCCTTCTGTGTGCACCACAAGGTAAACCTCTTCCACTTAGAGTAGTAAGACGTCCGCATGGAAGGCTTTTGTGAAGCTACAAGGACTTGAGAGACGCTACTAGAAAGATTGAGGGGTTGTAATATCAACATTTCAACATCCAAGCTGTCAGAGTCAGGGTATTGAGGTTCGGGTGGTGTAAATTGCAGTGATTCTGTGTTATTAGGTTGGGTGCCGTGCCCAGATGAATGGGTTCCTGGACAGACAGGTCGAGAAGTATGGGAAACCAGACTTGGCATGGCCAATATGGGGCTATGAGTATCATTGAGCCTCGGTCCTGTTGTAGCTTCACGAGAGTCTTGCTGATTAGCGGAATCGAAGGGTACGCATATAGCAGGCCTGTGTTCCAGGGTCAGGTGAAGGCATCCATGGTTGGTGCCCTTCAGACCCTGTGTAGGGAGCAGAAGCGTTCCACTTTGTGGTTCTGTTCGGTCGGAAAGAAGTCGATGGTCGGCTGACCCCACCAATGGAAGATTCTTCTCGCAACAGAGGGATCCAGAGACCACTCGTGGGGCTGGAAACTTCGGCTGAGGCAGTCCGCTACTGCATTCTGCGTGCCTGCCAGATAAGTGGCTCGCAGTAGTATTGAGTGCAACAGGGCCCAGGCCTAAATCTGCGCCACCTCTTGGCAGAACAGGTAAAAGCCCATGCCCCCCTGTTTGTTCAGGTACCATATTGCAACTTGGTTGTCTGTTTTAATCAGACTACCTTGTTCGAGAGGCAGTCCATGAATGCATAAAGGGTGTACCACATTGCTCGAAGCTCTAGGAAGTTGATCTGATAAGTTGCTTCGGCTTTTGTCCAAATCCCTTGGGTTTGAAGGCCTTCAACATGAGCTCCCCAACCTAGGTTGAAGGCGTCCGTGGTTAAGGTCACCTGAGGAGCTAGTTGCTGGAAGGAAAGACCTCTTTGTAAGTTGGCCTTGTGAGTCCACCAGGCAAGAGACAGACGTAGCGGGGTCGTTATGTGGACAAGGGACAAAAGCGGCTGAGTGGCTTGGTGCCACTAAGATTTTAGAGTCCATTTTGTCACTCTAATGGCTAGGCGTGCCATTGGGGTGACATGGACTGTTGACGCCATGTATCCAAGTAATGTGAGCAATTGGCGAGCAGAGGCTTTTCGTTGACTGCGGATAAAGCTGGCAAGGTTGGACAGCGTGGTTGCACAGTCGTTGGGTAAGAACCCTTTGGCCACTTTCATGTCTAGATCTGCTCCTATAAAGGAGAGATGGTGAGATGGTGTCAATTGGGATTTTGATCAAAAATCTACCTTCCCATTAGTCCATTTCGATCAGAAATCCCAATGATTGTAGAAGTTTTGTGGTAAGGTCGAGGGCTCCTCGTCTGGACTGGCTTTTTGTGAGCCAGTTGTCGAGATATGGAAAGATGTGAATGCCCTTGCAGTGCAGCTGTGCAGCCACGACTGCAAGGTACTTCGTGAATACTCAGGGCCCTGAAGCCAGGCCGAATGGAAGTACCTTGTATTGATAGTGCCCGTGACCCACTACAAATCGCAGGTATTTGCGATGAGGAGGGAAGATGGCAATATGGGCGTAAGCGTCCTGAAGGTCCAGATAGCAGAGCTAATCCCCCTGCTGTAGGAGGGGGAGCATGTTGCCTAGGGATACCATTCTGAACCATTCCTTGTGAAGAAATGTGTTCAGGGCACGGAGATCTAGAATAGGCCGGAGGCCGCCAGTCTTTTTTGGGATTAGAAAATAACGGGAGTAGAACCCTTTCCCTTACTGAGTCGAGGGAACTGGTTCTGCTACCCTGGCAGACAGAAGGGTCGAGAGCTCTGACTTGAGAAGTGCTGTGTGATCATCCCGGTTCCACGCTAAACTGGGTGGGGAGTCCGGGGGTATAGCTGATAAATTTAGATGGTAACTGTGGGTTATTATGGAGAGTACCCACTGGTCCATTGTAATTTAGTGCCAATTGGTTTCGAAGTGGCATAGGTGGCCTCCCACTGGTAAGTCAGATTGTGGGATCAGGGTGGGCTGGCTGCTGCTCTCTGGAAAGAAGTCAAAACCCAGTCACAGGACAAGCTTGTGGGGCTGGTTGCACCCTAGGATTTCTTGTTTGACGTACTTGTCCTCTCTGAGGGGCCCGAGCTGGACAAGCACAAGACACAGGAGGATAATACCTGTGTGGTCTATAGAATTGCTTCCTGGTGTCTCTTCGTGTGCTCCTGCAGGCTACGGAGGGTGCTTCTGAGGTGACAGTTGACAATTGACACAGGGTCTCATGACAGTCCTCCAACTGGGCCACTGCATCTTGAATTTTGTCCCCAAACAGGTTTTCTCCTGTACATGGGAGATCAGCTAGTTTATCCTGCACCTCGGAACATAGGTCTGAGGCTTTGAGCCAGGCCCAGCGTCTAGCACTGATGCCTGCTGCTGAGACTCTAGATGCTGTTTCAAAAGAGTCATAAAGTTCTCACCTCATTCTTACCTGCCTAAAATCCTTTCTGTAGGATGGAGGTTAAGGTCTCTTGATGTTGTTGAGATAGGGTGACTCTGAAATCCTGGACTTTTTTCCAGAGATTTCTGTTATATTGGGTCATGTATAATTGATACACAGCTATTCATGCTATTAACATGGACCCTTGAAAGACTCTGTACCCCAATGCATCCAAAGCCTTTTGTTCCTTACCAGGAGGAGCAGAGGAGTGTGGACGGGATCTTTTAGCCTTCTTTTGGGCTGATTCCACCACCACAGAATGGTGTGGCAATTGGCATTTTTAAAATCCTGGGGCTTGCTGAACCAGGTACATAGCATCAATTTTCCTATTTACTAGTGGAACAGTACCTGGATGATCCCACAGGCGGTGCAAAAGGTCCAGAAAAACTTCATGGACTGGTATTGCCGTTACCTCCTTTGGAGCGTCTATAAATTGTAAGAACTCCAACATTTTGTAATGAGCTTCCTCCTCTGTCACTAATGGAATTGGAAATGGGATAGTTTCAGACATTTCCTTGACAAAGCTGGCAAAAGAGAGGTCTTCCAGAAGAGACCGATGCCTTTCCTCCAGGGGTGAAGGCTCTGAGAGCAGCTCCTCGGAAACTTGAGAGGAATGGTCCGAGGATGCATCTTCCCATGGATCATAGGGAGATTCTCCTTCTCCTGGTAGACTTCCTGAGGGAGGAAGAGTACCAAAGCCAAGAGGGCGAGAAGGCATCGATGGGTGATGAGGTGGCATCGATGGAGGCTGCCCTGGCATCGATGGCACCAAGGCGGATGAGGTGCACTTAGGCACCGATAGCCCCAATGGCCCTGGAACGGGTTCCGGCATTGGGCCGGGAGTCACCTTCTCGTCCTCCGAGGAATCCGGTATGGGGGATCGGTACCTGTGGAGGTTTCGATGGCTGACTCAGTGGCAGCGTATCCAATGGCACAGGTTGAGTTGGCAGGGCACCAATGATCTTGTCCAGGTGCTCGAGGAGCATTGCAAACATCAAGGGTGCTGGTGCCGGTATGGGGGCCAGTGCCAGTGGTGAATGGAAGCCCCCAAGGGCATTCAGCACTGCCTGTTGGACTAGTTTGTCCAACTTCTCCCTGAAGGCTAGTGTGGATAACACTGTGCCTGGGATAGGCTAGGCGTTACTGGAGCCTCCACAGGAATCTGTGGAGACTCAGTTCCCGGCACCGATGTCGGTGGGGAACGCCTCGGAGTCCCAGGTCCAGAGGAAGATGGAGGCTCCTCTCCCCGGGCCCTCTGCGCAGGCGGCTCGATGGAAGTCGATGCCACTGCAGTATCGGTGCTGGCACCAGGCAGGGATGCCCATCGGTGCCGGTGACGATGTTTCCCTCGGTGCTTGGTCCGATCTTTCTCCGGCACCGAGGATGATGACGCCGATGCCTTAGAGGGGGGTCGGTGATGGACAGTCACCCGGCTCCATGTCGATGGACCTCATCCGGCCAGCGCAACTTTAACTGGAGTCAATGGAGCAGAACATTTGAACCCAAACAGATGCTCCAACTTGTCAGTCGAGCGCGCTGGCCTTTGGGGGTCATTTGTGCACAACTGGGGCACTGACTGACGTCATGCGAGGGGCCTAAGCACAAAACACATACATTGTGCAGGTCCGTTATGGACATGGTCCTCAGACACTCGGGGCACTTTCTAAAACCGGTCGCCATGTCGAAAAAAATGGCGGGCACGTGGTCGGTGACCGTCGGGCACCGAGAGGAATGCCGCCGGGAACCAACCGCAAACTGCGGGAAAAGCACTTACCGAGCGTCGGAGGGAACGGAGTGCGATGGGGTCCCCGGTGAGGACATGAGGAAAAAAATGTGAGAAATTTCTCACAGAGCTCCTAAACCGTGAGGCAACTTGCTGCACAGAAAAAAAGAGACTGAAGGAGGACCCCGTGTGGCCACAGGGTTAGTGGCATGCTGAGCATGCTCAGTGTGCCAGTCAAAGTTCTAGAAACTTTGACAAAAGTATTCCGTGACAGGGCTCCATCTGATGATGTCACCCACATGTGAGGACTACCATCCTGCTTGTCCTGGGAGAATATCAATTATCCATACACAATAACAACTGAACAATAATCAAATTTAGTTAACCTGAATAAATATTTATGACTAATAAATATCTCCTGAGACTAGGTAGGTTCACATCCTCCACAGATGCCAGGAAAGTTCAGACATACTGTACTAAAAAGTAGCCTAACTTGCAATAACATTCATACCTCCAAAGGAACACCTTCAGGTTTTGTTTTTTTCTAAAGATTTCAGACATGACGCTGCCCTCAACTAGGACAATAAAGCATTCCATAATAGGGATGTGAATCATTTTTTGACGATTTAAAATATCGTCCGATATTTTTTAAATCGTGAAAAATCGTTAAAGAGTGCGATACAATAGAAATTCCCCCGATTTATCGTGAAAAATCGTTAATCGGGTTCGTGTCCACTATCGGGAGTTATTTGGGGGGAGGGTGGGAAAACCGGCACACCAAAACAACCCCTAAACCCACCCCGACCCTTAAAACTAATCCCTTACCTTCCCCCACCCTCCCCAACCCCCCCCCCCCCCCAAACGTTTTAAAATCACCTGGTGGTCCAGTGGAAGCCCCGGGACTGATCGCCCGCTCTCGGGCCGTCGGCTGCCACTAATAAAAATGGCGCCGATGGCCTGATTTAAAAAACCCACCCCGACCCTTTAAAACTGACTCCTTAGCCTCCCCCACCCTCCCGAGCCCCCCCAAAATGTTTTAAAATTACCTGGTGGTCCAGTGGGGGCGCCGGGAGCGATCTCCCACTCTCAGGCTGTCGGCTACCACTAATAAAAATGGCGCCGATGGCCCTTTGCCCTTACCATGTGACAGGGTAGCCGTGCCATTGGCCGGCCCCTGTCACACGGTAGGAGCACTGGACCACCAGGTAATTTTAAAATGTTTTTGGGGGGGTCGGGAGGATGGGGGAGGCTAAGGGGTCAGTTTTAAAGGGTCGGGGTGGGTTTTTTGTTTATCGGATCAGGCGCAGCCGATAAACAAAAAACCAATCGGGGCCGGACGATAAAAATTATAAGATTTGAATCGGAACCGGAACCAAACCGATTCCGATTCACATCTCTATTCCATAATGCTAGGCATGCCAACATAAAGGTTTGTCCCCTTGTGTCACAAATACATAGTGTACAGACGGAAGGAATTGCCAAGAGATTCTTATTTGCAGATCGGGAGGCACAAGATGGAATACAGAGTTTCAATAAAGAGGCAAGGCAGGCCAGACTGTTATCATATAAGCACCTTATGTACTAACATTTGGATCTTAAAGCAGAATCAGAAGCCAGTGAAAACAACAGCCCAGGTTTGATATGATCATAATACTGTGTACTATTGAGACCCTAGCTGCAGCATTTTGCACTGTCTGCAGTGCGGTTGGTGTGGAAGCTGGCAAACCAATATATATTGCATTGCAAAACTCTAATCCTGTAAGAAGCATAGCCTGTAGGACTGTAAAGAAAATCATTATGATTTGAGAAGGGCTTCCATTTACACAGCAGCTGGAATTTATAAAATGAATTACTTATCACTACTTTTACTTGTGGCTGGAAAGACAAAGTGGAATGTATTACAGTGGCCAGCTTAACTTGTTTGGAACTAGAGATTATCCAGTCACTGACTACAGTGATGAAGGACAATTTACATCAGGAGATCTAGACAAAATGATTATCTCTGGTCTTCCTGGATGAAAAGGAATTAGGGTGAGGCTGTCCATGCTGATTTCCTGATGAGACCGGATGACAAGGAGTAAGGCTGATCTTACCTTTTGAGAGCTGCATGGGATGGCAAAGAGAGAGCTATGCATGACTCCCTGATGAAAGCCAGTTGGGAAGCAGTAAAGCAGGGTTTCTCATATTTGGTCCTCGTTACTTGGAAACAAGTCTGGTCTTAAGGACATCCATAATAAATATTCATGACTACAGCCACGTGGCCGTTGACCAGTCCCCGAATCTTGCCCCTTCATGTGACAGGGGCAAAGCCCGGTCAGTGTCATTTGGAAAATGACACTGACCAGGCCAGGGGCTAGAGAGCACACTGGGCCCTTACTCTTATCATTATTGCTGTATTTAAGATAATGGGGTGAGGGAGGGAGGTCTGGGGAGCAGATGCCACTGTACCACCACTGTTCTTTTTAAAGAGTAGGAAGTTGAAGGCTGGGAGGGATTAAGGGGAGGTCACTACCTCTGTATTATTTTTAATGGAAAGGAGGGTTGGGGGCAACTCTTAGGGGTGTTTATTGTGTATGGATGAGATGGCCAAGGGGTGTGGCCATCGTCGAATGCCACATTTATTCTAATATTTAACTTTTTTTTTGCAGGGCATCCTCAATTGGCGGCCCCGGGTGGTCAGGGAGGGGATAAAGTTAGACCTCCAGCGACATTTGTTTTACTTCTCAAGGGAATGTTGGTTTGGGATGCAGGATCCTTTAAATCTACCACAGGAGTTTTATGAATTTCAAAAAGGCAAGATAAAATGACATGGCTGATAAAATCTTAAGTCAACTGTATTATTCACATAAGATTAGGTATGCATGAGCCGCTTTGCATGAATTTGTAATATTAATTTATGCAAATACGATGTAAAGCAACTTATTGTAATAGGGGTGGGAATCTAGCCAAAAATATGTACACTTTCGTGACTATTATGTGGTATCGCTGTGATAAGGCTATATTACACAATATACAGTGTTTATTGCATAGTATATGTAGTGCCAGTGGAAGGGTGTCCAGTCACCCGAGGTAGTCATGTCCTTACATGATTTTCTCTCTCTCAAATCACATATGACAAATGATGCCAGCTCCTCAAAGAAATACACACCCCAAAAGAACTGTGTGTGTGAGAAAGACTGACTCTCTTTATAAAGCCTTTCTAGTAGTAAACTATTTATATCACCATAGGAGGGCCAGCTAATAACTCGAGGAGAGGCGCTGGTGGTGGTTTGGGGTTTTGGGGCTAGTTTTACATGCAGAGTGAGATGTACAACTAGCACAGCACACCTCAGTGAAGATTTGATGGAGTGAGGAAAGTGTCAGCCCAAAAATAGCTACTTTGCAATCTTTATCACAAATTGCATTACACCCATTTCAGGCATTTTGCAGAGCTTAACACCAGGAAAAAAGGTGTAGTTATTTCCATTGTTAAAAGTACACAATAGTGTGCATTATACTATCGCACAGTGCAAAAATGCCCTTCATTTTCATCAATCCCACCCAAACCCCTCTCCAATCCCACTCCTTCAAAAAATATGCATTCACGCCATGCGCTACCATTACAATCGCATGAATTATGGCATTATCGTAGGCGTTAACGCCATAATGCATTTTGATGAATCACCCTGTCAGATAACTTTAGGGCATGGATCCTAGAGTGTCTGACTGAGTTAGGAACTGGCTGAGTGGGAGGTGACAAAGGGTAGTGGTACATCGAGTTTTTTCTTGGGGGGGGGGGGGGTGGCTTTTGTATTAGCAGTGTACCTAAGGCATCTGTCCTTGGACCGGTTCTTTTCAAAATTTTTGTGAACAACATAAAGGAAGGGTTGTCGGGAAAGGTTTGTCTTTTGGCTGATGATACCAAAATCTGTAACATGGTGCACACAGCAAGGAAGGAGGGTAAAAACATGAGCAGGGATCTAGCAAAGCTCAAGGAATGATCTAAGGTCTGGCAGCTAAGATTTAATGCTAAAAAATGCATTTAGGATTCAAAAAAACAAAAACCAAAGGAAAGGTACAGTATTGGAGCAGAGGAAGAGCAGAATCTAGGGGTAATTGTATCTGATGATCTTAAGGTGGCCAAACAGGTTGTTAAAGTGACTGCAAAAGCCAGAAAGATGCTTGGCTGCATAGGGAAAAGAATGGTCAGCAGAAAAAGGGAGGTGATATTGCCCCTGTATAGGTCCCTGATGAGACCTCACTTGGAATTCTGTGTACAGTTCTGGAGACTGCACCTTCAAAAGGATATAAACAGGATGGAGTCAGTCCAGAGGGCGGCTACTAAAATGGTGAGTGGTCTTAATTTTAAAGTGTATGGGGATAGACCTAAATATCTAAACATGTACACCCTAGAGAAAAGGCGAGATAGGGAAGATATGATAGAAACATTCAAATATCTCAAAGATTTCCATTCACAGGAGGTGAGCCTTTTTCAATGGAAAGGAGGCTCTAGAACAAGGGGTCATGAAGAGGTTGATAGAGGATAGACTCAAGATTAATCTTAGGAAATATTTCTTTACAGATAGGGTGATGGATGTGTGAAACAGCCTCCCAGTGGAAGTGGTGAAGACAAAAACAGTATCTGAATTCAAGAAAGCATGGGATACAGGATCTCTCACAGGTAAAGATGAGAATTATAATGCTAAATTAATTGGATGAATGGGCAGACTGGATGGGTCATATGGCCTTTTTCTGCCATCATGTTTCTCTGTTTCAGCCTTAAAGTTAGCCAGATAAGCTTATCTAGCTAATTGACATAGTTGGATATATTCAGCAGCAGGCTTGTGTTGCTGAATATCCTGCCTAAGTTATCCAGATAAGGTTATCTGGCTAACTATCCTAGCTGGCCAGTAGATGAATATGGGCCTCATTGCAATTAATAGCTTTATAATTTTTATGGCATTTTTTGGAAAGCAAGGGGTGAAGTATGGATTACTAAAGTCTGCATATTTTCTGAAAACAATTTTTATCTGATGTACCCCAGCAAAGGACATCATAAATAAATGTGATAAACTAATTCCTATTTAGCATAACTCAGGGCAGAGTATGAAACAGCAAGAAGGAGAAGGGACTGAACAGGATGGGGAAAGCAGGGAGCTGTTTCCATCCTAACCAGAGCGGCTTCCCAGGATACATTACTCTCCTGGGTTCACTTGAATTCATTAAAATGCTTGCATTTCAATCAGCTGCAATGTTTAACCATGGCAACTTTATTTTTTTGGAGAAAAAGAGGTGAACCTTGAGCTCTGAGAGAGACACATGCACAATGGGAGAGAGAATGCAGCTGGGAATATTTGCTAGATCCCTGATGAAGTGTTATATTGTGCCATATTTTTTAGGCAGTGAAAAAAAGACTATTTATTACAAAATAGTTTAGTACCAGCAAACCCCTTTTTCCTTAAATAGATACCAATGAATCATTTCTAGTTTGTTTTTTCCCACTGGAATGCAGAACCTACTCTACGGTGGAGCTGGAACTGATTGAGAGAGCAGGAGAGAAGCTCTCATCTTTCATCGAAGCATGAGGCAGGTTTCTGGCCACAGATAAGCTGCAGCATTCTAGGTTTTTTTTTCGGTAAATGACGGCAAATAAAGACCAGTAAGTTGCTTAGGGTAGTAATTGTCGCTTCATGCAGGTTATCCACATGCAGAAAAGTTACTCTTATTAACGTAAGTTGCCCCCCATTTCTAAATCTCCATCCTCTAGGTTCTATGGATCCGCAGTTCGTATCCCATGCTCTTTTGAATTCCATTACCATTTTTGTAGTCACCATCTCGTCTGGGTGGGCATTCCATGCATCTACCATGCTTTCCATGAAGAAATATTTCTTGACTTTGAATTTGAGCCGTCCCTCTTTCAGGTATTTAAAATTCTGTATTTTATCTCCCCTGTTCCATCTCCCCTCCAAGCTATACATATTTAGGTCCTCTAGTCTTTTCTCATAGGTCTTCCAGTGCAGACCCTACACCATTTTTGTGCCTTTCTCTGTTCTTATTATTTTTGAGATACAGCCTTCAGAAGTGAACACACTATTCCAGGCGGGACCTCATCATCTCCTTTTTCCTATGCAGCCCAGCATCCCACTGCTTTAACACATTACTTCACTACTTTTAGATCATCAGCCACTATTACCCCACTATTACTCAGTCCATGCACATCAGTCTTTCACCCCTCATCACATACAGCTCCTTTGGATTTCTGCACTCCAAATGCATGACTCTCCACTTCTTGGCATTGAATCCCAGTCACCAAACCTTCAACCACTCTTCCAGCTTTCTTAAATCACTTCTTACTCTTTCTACTCCTTCAGGTGTGTCCACTCTGATGCAGATCTTAGTATCATTCGCAAAAAGACAAACTTTTCCTTCTCTAACCTCTCTGCAATATCGCTCACAAAGATACTGAACAGGCCTTCAAACCGTACCCAGAACCTATCCTTGAGACATTTCACTTTTCACTCTTCTCTCTTCAGAGTAGGTTTCATTAACCATTTTCAGCACTCATCTGTCACTCAACCAATAAGTAGTCCATTCCATCATCTTGGCACCCATTCCTACGCTTCTCTTTTTATTTATAAGCCTTCTATGTGGGACTGTATCAAAATCTTTGCTGAAATCTAGCTAAATAACACTTGAGTGCTTATTGCATTTGACAGCTTATGGGCTGCCCCCGCAAGCTGTTGCTCTCACCTCCACAGCTGGCATGCTCTGGCCGGCCGCCTCCATCCTTGGCACAGAAGGATGCCGCCAACTCTTCCTGTAGCAGGAGGCCAACCACCAGCTCTCACATCCCCTGATGCTCCTTAGGTGTGCACGCGCGCTCGATGCCAGCCCGCTTAAAGGGACTGTGGCAGGAAAGGTCCCCCTGGCCCCTGTTGATGACTCACTATCTTCGCCCTGTTTAAGGGAAGCTTCCCTCATTCTCCCTGCTCCAGAAACAGGTCCAGCTTTGTCCTGTAGTGTGAGTTGCTTCCTGCCTTCATCTGCCCAGCATGTTCCTGTCTTCATTGGCTCAGCCTGTTCCAGCCTTTGTCCAGCCAGCACCTGCCCTGCCTGCCCAGCCTGCCTCACTCAGCCCTATCCGTCCCTCTTCCTCTCCCTCAGATGGATACCTGGTTTTCACCCTTACCTGGGCTATCGATATGCCTGATTGCTGTCTCTCTCTGATCATAGCCTGTCCCTGGACCATGACTCTAGCCATCCCCAAAGACCTTTGCCTGAGTTCAGCATACCACCAGCACCCAAAGGCTCAACCCAAGGGGAACAAGGGCTGATAAAGGTGAAGCTAAGAACAGTCTCTGCTTTGTCCACCTGCTAGAAGTTTGAATCTGCAGGGCTCCTCTCTGTGGGTACAGCCAATCTCACCCCAGCCCAAGGGTTCACAGATACAACAGTGCTCATCCTTGATCTAATTATCTAGTCACCCAATCAAAAAAAAAAATCAATCAGATTTGTTTGACACAACCATTTTCTAATGAAACCATGTTGTCTTGGGACCAATAACTCACTAGATTGTAAATAGTTCATTATTCTTTTCTTCAGCAGAGTTTCCATTAATGTTCTTTCCACTGATGTAAAGCTAACTGGTCTGTAGTTTCCAGCCTCCTCTCTGCTACCACTTTTGTCAAGCGGAACCATAATTGCCCTTCTCCAATCTTGCCGCACCATTCCAAGGACCTAGCGCATAGGTTCTACAGCAGACCAACCAGCACCTCTCTCAGCTCCCTTAGTATCCTGGGATGTATCTCATTAGGCCCCATGGCCTTGTCCACTTTTCAGTTTTGCTAGTTCCTCCTAAACACACTCTGTGGCTATCCCACTTCCATCTATGCTCTTGCCAACAAGCAGAGGTCTTCTTCCAGGGTCTTCTTTAGTGAATGCTGAACTGAAGTATTTGTTAAATATTTCTGCTATTTTTTCATCTTTCTCCACACATTGTCTCCTTTCAGTTTTACAATATCACAATTTTACAATACCTTTCTCTAGTATATCTGAAAAATGTTTTGTCTCCTCGCTTTATCTCTTTGGCAATTCTTTCTTCCACTTGACATTTTGTTTTCCTGATTTCTTTCCTTGACTTCTTCAGCTTCACCAGATAGTCTTTCCTGTGTTCCTCTATCTGAGAAGCTTTGTACTGTTAGAATGCTGATCTTTTTGCCTTTAATTTTTCAGCCACATCCTGCAGCTAGATGACTGTGGCTTAAAAGGGGTGGTCATGGCAGATAAGGAAATAGAAGAAACACTAAATAAATTCTTTGCCTCTGTCTTTATTGAGCAGGATGTCAAGGTCATACCCACTCCATAAACATTTTTTGATGGTGATGGCTCTGAGCAACAAGATGGAATCATTGTGAAACTGGAGGACATAATAATTCAGACTGACAGACTAAAGAATAACAAATCACTGGAACAGGATGGTATTCACCCCAGGGTTCTGAAGGAACTAGAAAAATGAAATTGCAGATCTGTTTCTGGTGATTTACCACCTATTATTTAAAATAGCCATAGTACCAGAAGACTGGTGGGTGGTCAAAGTTATGCCAGTTTTTAAAAAGGGCTCCAGGAGTGATCCAGGAAACTACAGACCAGTGAGCCTGATGTCAGTGCCGGGCAAAATTGTAGAAGTTATTCTTAAAATTACTGACCACATAAACTGATATAGTTTAATGGGGAATAGTCAACATGGTTTTAGCAAAGGGAAAACATTGCTTTACCAAATTAATACATTTTTTTGAGGGTGTGAAAATAAACATGCAGATAAAGGTGAGCTAGGTAATATAGTTTATTTGGATTTTTAGAAAGCCTTTGACAAAGTGCCCCATGAAAGACTTCTCATGGGATCGGAGGTACTGTCTTATTGTGAATTGGTAACTGGATAAAAATCAGGAAACAGAGGGTAAGAATAAATGGTTAGTTTTCAATAAGGATGTGAATCGGGCTTCGGACGATTGAAAATATCGTACAATATTTCCCAAATCGTCAGAAATCGGTGGCTCCCCCAAAACGATAGGAAAACCCCACAAAATTGTTTGTGGGGGTTCTCTTATCGTTTTGGGGGAGGGCGGGAAAAACGGCACACCAAAATAACCCCTAAACCCACCTCGACCCTTTAAAACTAATCCCTTAGCTTCCCCCACCCTCCCGACCCCCCCAAAAACGTTTTACAGGTACCTGGTGGTCCAGTGGGGGTCCCGGGAGCGATCTCCTGCTCCCGGGCCGTCGGCTGCCACTAATAAAAATGGCGCCGATGGCCTTTTCCCCTTACCATGTGACAGCGTATCCGTGCCATTGGCCGGCCCCTGTCACATGGTAGGAGCACTGGATGGCCCGCACCATTTTTAAAGATGGCGCTGGCCATCCACTGCTCCCTCCATGTGACAGGGGCCGGCCAATGGCACGGATACCCTGTCACATGGTAAGGGCAAAGGGCCAACGGCGCCATTTTGATTAGTGGCAGCCGATGGCCCGGGAGCGGGAGATCGCTCCCGGGACCCCCACTGGACCACCAGGTACCTGTAAAAAGTTTTTGGCGGGGTCGGGAGGGTGGGGGAAGCTAAGGGATTAGTTTTAAAGGGGCGGGGTGGGTTTTTTGTTTATTGGCTCGGGCGCAGCCGATAAACAAAACCGCGATCGGGCCGGATGGAAAAAAAAAACACGATGTGAATCGGAACAGGAATCAGAACCGATTCCTGTTCCGATTCACATCTCTAGTTTTCAATATGGAGAAAAGTCATCAGTAGAGTGACCCAGGGATCTGTATTGGGTCTTGTGTTATTTAGCATATTCATAAATGATCTGGAGAAAGAAACGATGAGTAAGGTGACCAAATTTGAAGATGACGCAAAATTGTTTTGCATCATTAAAACAGCAGCAGATTGTGAAGACCTGCAGAAGAACCTTGTGAGACCAGGAGACTGGGCTTCTAAATGGCAGATGCAATTTAATGTGGGCAAGTGCAAAGTAATGCATTTAGGGAAAAATAATCCCAACTACAAGTACATACATGATACTGGGACCCATGTTAGGATTCCTCACCAGGAAAAGATCATCAGAATCCTTGTGGACGATATCTTGAAATTTTCGGCTCAGTGTGTAAAGGCGGTCAAAAAGACAAGTAGAATATTAGGAATTACTTAGAAAGGAATGGAGAATAAAACTGAGAATATTAGAATGTCTATGGTGTCTAGATCCATGGTGCAATCGCACCTTGAGAATTTTGTGCGGATCTAGTCGCTCTATCTCAAAAAAGATATAGCGGACATAGAAAAGGTACAGAGAAGGGCAACAAAAATAATAAAGGGGATGGAAAAGCTCCCTTATGGAGAAAGTCTAAACAGATTAAGGCTCTTTACCTTGGAAAAGCGATGAATGAGAGGGAATATGATTGAAATTTATAAAATTATGAGTGGGGTGGAACAGGTAAATAGGGAACAGTTATTTACCCTATCAAACAATATTAGGATTAGGGGGACACTCCATGAAACTAGCAACCGGCAGACTTAAAACAAATCGGAGGAAGTATTTTTTCCCTTAGTGCACAATGAAGCTACTTGCCGGAGGACATGGTCAAGGCAACTAACATAGTTACTGAAGGAAAAGTCCATAAACAGTTATTAGCCAAGCAGACTTGGGAAAGCCAGAACTTATCTCTGAGAGCGAGACACAAGGAATAGATCAATTATTGGGCATCTGCTGGGTACTTGTGACCCAGACTGGCTGCCCATTGTTGGAGACAGGATGCTGGGCTCGATGGACTTTGGTCTGACCCAGCATGGAACTTCTTATCCTCTTAATTTTACTACTTCAGAATGTAATGCAAAAATGAGCAGTGGATTACAAACTTTGCAGGGAGGGAAAATAAAAGACACAGAGTCCTTCTTCTCTGGGCAGGAGCTAAAATATATCTATGATCCCTCAAACAAAAATCCATTTATTTACTAGTCAAGACTTATCACTGTTCCCTAAGTCATATGTATTCAAGACAGAGAGCAGATTCTTGCCTCACAGCTGAAGGAGCATCTCTCTGTTACAGACTCCGTGCATGCAGTCACATGATAGAGAGCAGATTCCTGCTACACAGCTGAAGGAGCATCTCTCTGTTACAGACTCCGTGCATGCAGTCACATGATATAAAGCAGATTCCTGCTACACAAGCTGAAGGGGCATCTCTCTGTCACAAGATAGAGAGCAGATCCCTGGTACACAGCTGAAGGAGCATCTCTCTGTTACAGACTCCGAGCATGCAATCACATGATAGAGACGAGAGCAGATTCCTGGTACACAGCTGAAAGAATGTCTCTCTGTTACAGACTCCATGCATGCAGTCACAAGATAGAGAGCAGATTCCTGCTACACAGCTGAAAGAATGTCTCTCTGTTACAGACAATGTAAATGCAATCACATGATAGAGAGCAGATTCCTGCTAAACAGCTGAAGGAGCATCTCTCTGTTACAGACTCCGAGCATGCAATCATATGATAGAGAGCAGATTCCTGCTACACAGCTGAAAGAGTGTCTCTCTGTTACAGACAATGTAAATGCAGTCACAAGATAGAGAGCAGATTCCTGGTACACAGCTGAAGGAGCGTCTCTCTGTTACAGACTCCGAGCATGCAATCATATGATAGAGAGCAGATTCCTGCTACACAGCTGAAAGAATGTCTCTCTGTTACAGACAATGTAAATGCAGTCACAAGATAGAGAGCAGATTCCTGCTACACAGCTGAAAGAATGTCTCTCTGTTACAGACAATGTAAATGCAATCACATGATAGAGAGCAGATTCCTGCTAAACAGCTGAAGGAGCATCTCTCTGTTACAGACTCCGAGCATGCAATCATATGATAGAGAGCAGATTCCTGCTACACAGCTGAAAGAGTGTCTCTCTGTTACAGACAATGTAAATGCAGTCACAAGATAGAGAGCAGATTCCTGGTACACAGCTGAAGGAGCGTCTCTCTGTTACAGACTCCGAGCATGCAATCACATGATAGAGAGCAGATTCCTGCTACACAGCTGAAAGAATGTCTCTCTGTTACAGACAATGTAAATGCAATCACATGATAGAGAGCAGATTCCTGCTAAACAGCTGAAGGAGCATCTCTCTGTTACAGACTCTGAGCATGCAATCATATGATAGAGAGCAGATTCCTGCTACACAGCTGAAAGAGTGTCTCTCTGTTACAGACAATGTAAATGCAGTCACAAGATAGAGAGCAGATTCCTGGTACACAGCTGAAGGAGTGTCTCTCTGTTACAGACTCCGAGCATGCAGTCACAAGATAGAGAGCAGATTCCTGCTACACAGCTGAAATAGTGTCTCTCTGTCACCATCTTACAGACACAGTGCATGCACGCACTGAAAGGGGATGGATCACTGTACGATCTGTGTCATATCTGGCAGGAACATGTTGGTTGGGTCTTGGTCATCTCTTGTATATATTATCTGACTTTGTGTCTCTCACAATGTCCTTGAGAATAATTTACCTTGCAGTCCCTCATTGAAGAAGTTCCCATGATGTACTGGGTGGGAACACAAACAATTCCATTCCATGCCTGGGCTGCTCTGGTACTGGGTTATTGAATAAACTTAGAAGATGACTTACCTACATTATGTGGTGAATTTTCAAAGCTACTTACACTCAGGAAGGGTAATTTCCAGTGGCCCATTTAAGACTAAAGTTTGTGTGTAGAAAGTACAGAGACTTTATCCAAAATTTTCGATGTGAATTTATACACATAAATCAGCTTTGAAAATTATTTAGCACATGTGCATATAATACAAAGTGGCATACATGCGCATGTTTACTCCTGCTCATAAGCACATGTACACGTGTGAATGTAGATTTATATGCACACTTTCCAAAATCAAAAGTACAGGTCTAAATGGATTCTCTAACCCCAACTTTGCTCCCTGGAACACCTCTCTGAATTGCGTAGAAAAAGTACACACGGCTTCCCTTCATACCTTTACTTGCGCAAACCTCCCCGGCCAGCTGATTGCTTGCCTTTGTCCTAGCACGTGACAAGGATAGCTGAAGCCATTTGGAAAAAGGCTAATGACAGATCCAGATTCTAGGGAATGCTCTGGGCCTACATTAAACTACCATGGCAAGTTTGGTAAGTCCAAGCATAGTCTGGAAAGGGGGGGGGGGGTGGAACGGCCAACCAATAGGAGGTAATTTTGAAAAAGAGGAGAGGTTTGGAGGCGGGGCTTGTGCTGCTATTTAACAGTCTTTAAAGTTTATCATAGGAATTTTGGCTACATCAAGGGACAGTGGGACAGAGGGTCTTGAGAGACCCCAAGATCTTTGCCTTACTTTGGGGTGAGGGTTACTCAGGACAAACTGGCTTCTTTACTTCATGCATCCCCTCCCAGCCCGGGGCAGCCATCATGTGGAATTTGTGGGGGTAGCTAAACTGTAGCATTTTTCCCGCATGCTAGATTATGTGGTACAGTCAGATTGACACACTCCGGATGCCGGATTATGTGATACAGTCAGAATGATACACACTCTGGATGCTGTATTATGTATACAGTCTGGCTGACAAACACTCCAGAAGCCAGATTAAGTGATACAATCAGAATAACACATACTACAGATGCCGGATGATGTGATACAATCAGAACAACACACATTCCAGATGCCAGATTATGTGATACAGTCATATTGACACACATTCTGGATGCTGGATTATGTGATATACTCAGAATAACATACACTCCAGATGTCAGATTATGTGATACAGTCAGATTGATACACACTCCAGATGACGTATTATAAATACAGTCTGGCTGACACAGACTCCTGATGCCAGATTATGTGATATAATCAGAATGACACACACTCTGGATGCTGGATTATGTGATAGTCATATTGACACACATTCTAGATTATATGATACACTCAGAATAACATACACTCCAGATATCAGATTATGTGATACAGTCAGAATGATACACACTCTGAATGATGGATTATGTGATAGAGGCTCCACTGTCGCATTTGGTGAGGCTAATACAACAAAGCCATATTCATCAGCAAGGCCCTCCAATAAGCCACTACCGCATGGAAGCAGAGAAAAAGAGCAGCATGGACAAACAGGATTTGGTGAAATAAATCATATTTTAGTTAAATATGAACCATAAAAATGGACAGGAATCTGAAAGAAAGCAGATTGCCCAGTGCTCACCACAAACCCTCCAAGTGCTCTGAGGGACTTGTGGTGAGCACAGTGCAGCTGGAGGTTTTACCAGGTCCCAGCATCTGCTGTATCCAAATCCTACTTTAATCGGTTCCAAAACAAGACAGAAAACTCCAGCACTAATGAGATCACATTTAGCAACCTTAGTTAAGTTCATTACAGGGTTTTTAAGTGCTTTTATATTTATACCATTTTAATGAGATTTTATTTTTGATCAGTAAAACAATATTCCAATGCAAAAAAAACCAAACAAAAAACTGCATTCCTGAACGCAATCCTGCTTACAAAAACTCCCAGGGTGCTTTCTAATTACAAATGAAAGAAATGAACTGGCAGCTACACCGACTTCAAGCACAGGCTGGGAACTCAGCTGTTGAGGGGGGGGGGGGGGAGAGGGAAGGGGCTCATTTTGTTACAAGATAGCTGGAAAACAGGGATGTGAATTTGTTTAAAACGAAACTGGAAATTTCAATAACATTTTCCCCTTTCGTTTCAGTTCATGTTGGTTTATTTCATTTTGAAAAACATTTCAATTGCTGCTGTTACTGCTGACAAAAAGAGACCCTCCCACACTCCCCCTCTTAACCCATCCATTCTCCAGAATTCTCTCTCTCTTCACAGGGCAGGCATGATCCCTGTGTGCTACTGCCCCACCGGCGCTATGCTTGAAAACGGTGCCAGTCAGGCCCATTCTAGGAATCGTTCCTGCCTCGTGAAGAACATAACTATGGTAAACGAGTAGGGAGATTGGAGTGGGGGTCTGGGAGAGATTTTTTTTCTTCTTCAAACAGGCCAATATAGTTGTTGTTGTTTTTCCTTTTGTTTCTTTTCATTTGTTCTTTGTTTTTGTTTTGTTTTTTTATTGGGGAGGGGTTATTTTAAATATACAAAAAGAAACAAATGAAAGAAAAAGAAAATCAAAATGAAACAAAAAAAAAGTCTGTGCCCACCCCTACTGAAGAATGCCCCGAGATATAATGCTGAGGATCTCACAGAACATAATCCTGGGCACAGTGTAGCCACAAGCACTTGAATGACAGGGATTAGTCAGTTAGAGAAGTCACCTTTCCTGTGGTGCCCTGTAGTCACTGAGCAGACAAGGCTGTTTTAAGAGAAACATCATCTGTTATCTTCCCTGCAAACCTCTTTCCTATCACACTCTCACTAGGGTGCCTTCGTATTTGGCTTCCCCACCTCCTTGCAGTGAAATTAAATCTCTACAGATTCTCTTCACGCTGTGAACTTAGAAAAATCTATTCGTCATAGTGGGCAAATAAAGTTAACAGTATCTGGAGTTTGAAAAGGCTGCCAAGAGGACCTATGTATCGACATTAAAAATGCCTTTAACATGGGTGGTGTAGAAGAAGAGCATGTACGATGCTTATGGCAGGGCCAGATTTAAATTGGACGCATCCCTCTCCCCCAATTGCACCTGCTCAAATCTTCCCCTCTGAGGGCGAATGGGTGCCCACCTCCTCCTCTCCTCATCTCTATATCCATGCTAGCTGCTGTACGCTGACAGGCCCTGCAGCATCCAGCTCCCTACTCCCACATAGGTTTCCTGTTACCATGGAAACCCATGTGAGGGGCAGGGTGTTGCAGGGCCTGTCAGCACATAATGGCTACAGGAGGCTGCACTTTAAACTTCTCCAATTGGTGTCTAGATACTGACAAAGCAGCATTGGCATACTCCAGCACCTAAAATATAAGGCACTAGAAGCAATTGCCTGCATTGTTTATGCCTAAATCTGGGCCTGGTTTATAGTATTGTAGCCCCTGTCCCGTTCTATTCTTGGGCATGGAGGCACAATGAGAAGGACACAGATCATGCAAGGTCTCATGACCATCCTGGGATTTCCACACAGGGGGGGTAAGTTTCACTTTCAAGGCCTTTAGGATTTTGTGCTCACAGGAGCTCTTTCTGCACACAAGTCAAGCACTCAAAAAAAAAAAAAAGACTTCCACCCCTGCTCTGTTGTTCAAAATAAAAATCTTTACTGACTGATGGCAGGGAAAATACAAAGTCTAAAGATACACTTCTGAATAGTGCTCACACTGTAATTTAATCCAAAAAGTCACCAAAAATAAACACAGTCTCTTTCACCTCTTCACACTTCTTCCCCAAACAGGTCTGCTCTTTGGGACAGGTACCCCTTCCTCTCTGGGCCCTCCCAGTAGCTGTCTGACAGCTGTAACTTTTTCCTACAAGGTCCTTTTCTCTCTCTCTCCCGCTCGTTCTCTTTGCTCTGGAGTCTTGGGCTGATTATAACTGAATCAGTCTCTGGTGAAGTTTGCCAGGGAGGCTGCCCTTCCTCTGCACCTTCCAGTACACTAATCCACTGAGTGACCAGGGAAATCCTCTTCGCCTCAGGACTCCCAACTTTACTCTAGTGGACTTTCTCAGGCAGGCTGCCCCTCCTCTTATACCTCCTAATACATTCGTTCCCAGTTTCCAGATCACGTTTCATCAACTTCAAGACTTGCAGGAAATCCTCCTTCACTCCCATAGGACTCCAGTGCTTAGAATCCTCTCCTTATTGCCTTCGGCCCTTCCCAGTGGAGGGATAAGGCTCCTCGGATGCCCTCCAAAAGGAGACACACCTGCTCCTGAGCTAAGGCTGATTCTTAACTCACCCATGCCACACGGGCACAGGAGTTTTGTTAACACACAGAGCCCTCCCAATGGTACACTACATTAACTCACCTACAGTACACTGACCTCACACATAGGGGCCAGGTCTGGATGAAGACCTCTGATGCACAATGCTGGCAGGATGACCTGTTGAGGCTACAACTGCCATTCCACTAAAGGGCAAACTGTTCACAAGGGGCAGAATGTGACACCCTGTTGCATCCCCCTCCCACAAAGTACAGTATCTTTACATACCCCAGAAGGACAAGTCTGGGGTATCGCTCCAGGGGCGATCCGGGTAACTATAGACCAGTGAGCCTAACTTCAGTGCCAGGAAAAATAGTGGAAACTATTCTCAAGATCAAAATCGTAGTGCATATAGAAAGACATGATTTAATGGAACACAGTCAACACGGATTTACCCAAGGGAAGTCTTGCCTAACAAATCTGCTTCATTTTTTTGAAGGGGTTAATAAACATGTGGATAAAGGTAGATGTAGTGTATTTGGATTTTCAGAAGGCGTTTGACAAAGTCCCTCATGTGAGGCTTCTACGAAAACTAAAAAGTCATGGGATAGGTGGCGATGTCCTTTCGTGGATTGCAAACTGGTTAAAAGACAGGAAGCAGAGAGTAGGATTAAATGGTCAATTTTCTCAGTGGAAAAGGGTAAACAGTGGAGTGCCTCAGGGATCTGTACTTGGACCGGTGCTTTACAATATATATATATAAATGATCTGGAAAGGAATATAACGAGTGAGGTTATCAAATTTGCAGATGATACAAAATTATTCAGAGTAGTTAAATCACAAGCAAGAACCTTGCAAGACTGGAAGATTGGGCATCCAAATGGCAGATGAAATTTAATGTGGACAAGTGCAAAGTGTTGCATATAGGGAAAAATAACCCTTGCTGTAGTTACACGATGTTAGGTTCTATATTAGGAGCTACCACCCAGGAAAAAGATCTAGGCATCATAGTGGATAATACTTTAAAATTGTCAGCTCAGTGTACTGCAGCAGTCAAAAAAGCAAACAGAATGTTAGGAATTATTAGGAAGGGAATGGTTAATAAAACGGAAAATGTCATAATGCCTCTATATCACTCCATGGTGAGACCACACCTTGAATACTGTATACAATTCTAGTCGCCACATCTCAAAAAAGATATAGTTGCGATGGAGAAGGTACAGAGAAGGGCAACCAAATGATAAAGGGGATGGAACAGCTCCCCTATGAGGAAAGGCTGAAGAGGTTAGGGCTGTTCAGCTTGGAGAAGAGACGGCTGATGAGGGGATATGATAGAGGTCTTTAAGATCATGAGAGGTCTTGAACGAGTAGATTGACTCGGTTATTTACACTTTCGAATAATAGAAGGACTAGGGGGCATTCCATGAAGTTAGCAAGTAGCACATTTAAGACTAATCGGAGAAAATTCTTTTTCACTCAACGCACAATAAAGCTCTGAAATGTGTTGCCAGAGGATGTGGTTAGTGCAGTTAGTGTAGCTGGGTTCAAAAAAGGTTTGGATAAGTTCTTGGAGGAGAAGTCCATTAACGGCTATTAATCAAGGGGTAGATTTTAAAACCCCTGCGCGCCGGTGCGCGCATAAGTCCCGGGGCTTCGTAAAAGGGGTGGGAGGGGGCGTGCCTGAGGGGTGTGTCCAGGAGCAGGGGGTGGTCCGGGGCGGGTCCAGGGGCGTGGCGACGGTTCGGGGGTGGGCCATGAGGGCTGTGCCGGGGGATGCCGGGGCGGCGCGCGCAAGTTACGCCTGCTTCAAGCAGGCGTAACTTGTCCAACAAAGGTGTGGGGGGGATTTAGGTAGGGCTGGGGCGTGGGGTAGATAGGGGAAGGGAGGGGAAGGTGGGGGGACACGGAAGGAAAGTTCCCTCCGAGGCCGCTCCGATTTCGAAGCGGCCTCGGAGGGAACGGAGGCAGGCTGCGCGGCTCGGCATGCGCAGGCTGCCGATTTTGCGCAGCCTTGTGCATGCCGACCCCGGATTTTATAAGATACGCGCGTATCTTATAAAATCTGGTGTACTTTTGTTCGCACCAGTGGCGCGAACAAAAGTATGCACGCGCGTAAGTTTTGAAAATCTACCTCTTAGGGAATAGCCACTGCTATTAATTGCATCAGTAGCATGGGATCTTCTTAGTGTTTGGATAATTGCCAGATTCTTGTGGCCTGGTTTGGCCTCTGTTGGAAACAGGATGCTGGGCTTGATGGACCCTTGGTCTGACCCAGCATGGCAATTTCTTATGTTCTTATGTTTTCAAAATATAGTAAGGAAAACAATAATTAACCATTAACACCATTTTACATTAACACCATTTTGTGTACCACCAAATAAAAATCTATACATTTCTCTAAGGTGCAGACACAGGTTGCGATCTGCTTCAGAATCTTCAACCTTCCAGGCTTTTCTTTACATCATGTCAGGTTAACAAACTAGGTAGAGAGTGCAACAAGCTAGGTAGAGGGTGCATTGTACAAATCCACTCCTCACGTACCTTTCATCAATTCAAATGACAGAAAATCTTCAGTGATGTGTACTTTCATGTTCGTACCTCCCCCCGAAACTACCTCATCCCACTCAAACCCCACTCTGAGTTAAGACTTGCGTTGCTGTGTGTTACTCTGTCGCATTTGACATTAGGAGCTGCTCATTTCCACTAACTCTGCCCAAACTCCTCCCACTTGCACATCAAACGTCACATTTGCATACTAACATGCAGTGCGCTATTTACCAGGTACGTTAGGGCCTTAGCACTAGTATTAAGGCCCTAATGCACAATGATAAATGACCCTGTATGTTAGGACATGTGTTATTGTTGTCCTTTTTAGTGCTTTTCAGGGATCCCAACCATCTTGGTCCAAATCCTGGACAGTGTTACGACTGTCGCTTCCCGATATCTCCACTCCGCCCTCCTTACCTCTCTGGCAACTCCTCCTGCGGCTGATGGACGTTTGGCCGCCGCGGCGTCTGCTTGCCATCCTCTCCGGCGTCCCCGGACCAGCTTGGGCGCTGCCTCCTGCCATGCTGTTCAGCTGTCTTAGGGCGCGCACGCCACGCAGCCCTGCCTCAAGTACTTTCAGTCATGCATCCAGGATATAAAAGGCCTACGCGATTGTTAGCTAATCGAGTTAGCAAAGGTTTCCTAACGGATGGGATTTGCTCTCCGTACCTTGCAACTCTGCCTCCTTCGGACGTACTCTATTTGGGGTACCCACTCCTCGGGGGCCTCTCTCTCTTTCTTATCTTTCAGGTCGCAGTCTGGAACCGGTACTCGCTCCTTGAGGGCCCATGTTCCTGGACTCACTACTTGGACTCCACTTCTGCCAGGAAGACACCGCTGCCTATAACATCTGTGAGTTATCATCTTTATCTCTCAGAGCTATTCCCTGGAACCAGGTACTCGCTCCTCGAGGGCCTGCCTTTATTCCAGCTCCTGTGCTCTACACTGAGAGACTGCTATCGTGAGTACATTACCAATGAGGCTCTATTCCTGAACTCTGCATATCCTGCAACTACTCACACTATCAGTTCTCTCTATTACAGCACAGCCATTGTGGGATCACTGTTCCAGAGCCTGAGGGACTACAAGCCCAACCGGGCTACTTTCCAGCTCACTGCTGCCACCTCTGGTGGTTCACCAATCCTGTATAATAAAAGAACTAGTGTGTGTATGTCTCCAACGCTGAGCCTGACCTGTGGTCCCTCACGGGACTTCCCCCATGGGCGTGGTCATCTGCCACAGGTCCAGGGATCCACCCAAAACCCTTACAAATAATAACAGACAGTGAGCAAAGGATACCGGATGGAGAGACTAATGATTTCCCATAGCCCCAGTGGCTGGAAAAATACAATGAACAATATGCTGGACTAACAGATAATCTGTGATCACCTCTAAAGTACATGTTACTTTACAAGCCTCATTTTTTTCTATGGTAGTTGTGCTTTCTGTCTGTTTTATTTATCTAACTGAATATTTTCAGTAAAGTGTATTTTTTTTAATGAATATGTGTGGTGCCATTTCTTGTGTGTGAGCCTGATGATGGATATGGGTGGCAGTTGTATACATGCATGAGGGATGTGGGTACAAGTTGTGTGTGATGCTGGATTGTACCCTCACTAAATTTTTCCCTTTTGGGGGATTTTTGCATACTTAAATCTTCCCCCATCTTTTGTCCATCCCTTTTTGGGATGGGTCTGGTGGGCATGCTCAGATCAAAGAGAGACCATCTTGAAGCAAGTTGTATTTTTGAGGAGTGTTCCTGGTAGGCCTCATGGCTCAACCACCTGAGGAGTTTTGTGGAGAAAGTGAGATTAGTTTTTGGACCAGTTCCTAACAGGAGGGCTATTACACCCTTGCTGGAAGAGCTGGATTTTCCAGTTACTCCAAACCTATAACCAGTTAACAGTGGGGCAGAGACTATTGGATGAGAAGAGTTTTAGTACCCAGTTTGAAACAGAGAGGGTTTTTCTAACTGTTGTCGCTTGCTTATGATTGTGAGAGAGGAGAATTTTCCCATCCTTCAAGGGTAGGGCATGTTGGACACTGATTCAGATCAGAGGAGGAGAGTTGAGAGGAGGGGCAGTATGGCAAATAAATTGTAGGCCTTGGAGTTATTATTTTGCTCTTCGTGTTAATGAACTTTTCCACTTTGGCATGGATTCTGTTTTTTTAAGTTGAAGTAATTATTTTTTCTTTAACACCACCACTGGACGTCTGGCTGTGTTTCTCCAAGTGATTCAATTCATTGAGGTCATTTCCCTGTGTGAATACCCTCTGAACTGTGACAGAAAGGAGGCTGAGCATGATCAACTAAATTTTGAATTCTCCCACTGCACCAAGGGCTCCGAAGGTTTATACCTCCTCCCACCGGTGAAACCTGGATCCCAGTGGCTTACTCCTTGAAAGGGGAAAAAGAGTGAAAAGTCTGGGACATTAAGGTTGTACCTGGAGACTGTGTGGCCTCTGAATTTGGTACTCAAACCAAGAGGTGGTTACAAGTGTATGTAAGTTGATAATGGGTATGAGTAGAAGAGTATGCATGCATTGTAAAATGTGGTTACAGGTAGTGGGAGACAGTTTGAGAATGAGGTCAGATTGGAAGGCGAGAACAGTGATTGATTGGTTGCAAAGGATGTAGAATCTGTAAAGTGTTTTTAAAAAGACAAGTTCGATGATCCCTACAAAGAAAGCTACACTATCTCTTTAAGAGCATTTTTTGCTGTCAGAATGTGCAGCCAGAGATATTTCAGCAGAAGGTTTGTCACCTCTCTTTCATGGCATTTCTCTCTCTCTCTCTTGTGGCATATGATAGAGTAAAGTGGCACATCTTGTTCACCTAGATTTGCCATTAGAAAAAAAAGTGAAATAATTACTTTCATGGCCTGTAATAGGAACTCAAGAACAAAGATCTTTTGGAGGTACTTAATAAACAGGGTAAATACATTTTGGTTTTTGGATTCAGGACAGCAAATTAAAGTGGCATATGAATAAGCTCTTGAGGACTGGTCCATGAGTGAAGAAAAAGATGTTAATGGATTCTCTATGGTGGCCTCCTTTCTTGAGTCATACTGAATACTCTTTTGAACACACCACATACATATCTCCCAAATATCTCCTTTTACAACAGCTGCAAAACTCATATAGCCAAAGAGACTGTACAGCTCAAAAAGGCCAGGAGTGAATTGAACCCTTCAGGAATAAAAGGCTCAATTTTAAGGCTGGTTTTCAAAGGCCCAACACAAAAAGATATTGTTAATACATGAGCTTTCGAGACCACACAGCTCCCTTCTTCAGGTGTCTGTTTTTTGACCCCAGTTTTCTCCAGAGTCATTATGACTGCTAGAGATGCACTGCACGACTGGTTTTAAAAAGCCCCGAGGTAAGCAAATCTCAGGAAGCTGCAGCGATTGGAACTTGGGAGCATGTCCAAAGTTTAGCAAAAGGTTTGCAGGTATGGAAACTCAGGTTCATGAGCAATAAGAAATGGAAATCACAAGGAAAAGTGCTGACAGAGAGAGAGAAATATCTCTAGACACAGATTGCAGAGTAAGTTATGCATAAATAGAAGCCAGTACAATAAGTTTTGAAGAAATTACTTCATACTTATAAAGAGAATTCTACTGGTTGGATATCTCGGATCACAGCATAAAAATGACAGGGAGGACAGTTTACTTGAAAAATGGGATGTGTGTTAATCCCTGATGCCTCAGAGCACAAACTTCTTTGGAAAGACAAAGTAGATTTGTTTTTGAACACATAGAAGCAGTGCCATATTACAGTAGAAAAATGTCTAGGGCCCTGTCCCCATAGATTGATTGTTACAGAGCCTATGGCAGACGCTGGGATCCTTATAAATAGAAATTCCAGTGGTAAAAGGAAAGATTATAGCTGTGGGGATATCTTACCGCCCACCTGGCCAGGATGAGGAAACAGACTGTAAAATGCTACCAGAGATTAGTCTGGCTACTAAAATGGGCAACACAATAATAATGGGTGACTTCCACTATCCAAGAATTGATTGGGTAAATGTCAAATCAGGAAATGCAAGGGAGGTAACGTTCCTAGATGTCGTCAATGACTGCTTTATTCAGCAGGTGGTCATCGAACCAATGAAAGAGGGAACTATATTAGATCTAGGAACACAGGATCTGGTGCAAGAAATAAAGGTGGTGGACCTACCTGGCAAAAGTGATCATAATGTAAATATATTTTACATAATCACTGGAGGGCAAATACTAAGGAAAACTACTGATGTAACATTTAACTATAAAAAAGAAGATGATGATAAAATGAGGAAATGTATTGTACATTGCTCCTTTTAGTTGTTTTCTAAGTTTAAAAACTTGCAGGAGGCATGGACGTTTTCTAAAATTACTATCCTTGATGCCCAGACAAAAAGTATTCCATGTATTTAAAAAGCCTGAAGAAAAACCAAAGGACTGCAGGTATGGTTTAATAATGAAGTGAAAGAGGTAATTAAAGACAAAAGGGCATCATTGCAAAAAATAAGAAAAATAGAGAAAATCATGCACACTGGCACTTAGATGTAAAAACGTAATTAACCAGGCTAAGAGAACATTTGAAAAGAAACTTGCCATAGAGATAAAAACAAGTAATAAAACATTTTTTAAGTAAACCAGAACTCTATGTGCGTGTTTAGATTATATTGTTTTTATGCAACCTGTTATCCGCTTAACATAATTTTATTAATATAAGCAGACTACAAATATTTAAAATAAATAAATAAAATAAATAAATACATTTGAAGCAAAAAGACTGTGAGGGATTAGTTGGGCCACAAGATGACTGAGGTGTAAAAAGGGGTGATAACGGAGAACAAGAAAAAAGTTGAAAAACTAAATTAATTCTTCACTTCTTCTTTACTAAGGAGGATATCAGGGTCATACCTACACTGGAAACAGTTTTGGATCATGATGACTCTGAGCAAGTAAATGAAATCACTGTGAAACTAGTGGATGTAATAAATCAGACTGAAAGACTAATGAATAGCAAATGACCAGGACCAGATGGTATTCATCCCAGAGTTCTGAAGGAATTCATATATAAAATTGTAGTCCTGTTTCTGGTGATCTGCAACCTATTTTTTAAAACGGCTATGGTACCTGAAGACTAGAGGGTGGCCAATGTGGCCCCAGTTTTTAAAAAGGGCACCAGGGTGATCCGGGAAATTATAGACTGGTTAGCCTCACATCGGTGCCAGGCAAAACAGTAGAAGCTATTCTTAAAAACAGAATTTATGATCACATAAATAGATATGGTTTAATAGGAAGAGTCAATGTGTTTTTTGCAAAGGGAAGTATTCCATTACCAATTTACTAGAGGTTTTTAAGGGTGTAAATGTAAGTCCCTCATGATAGACTCCTTAGGAAACTGGGAGGTCATAGGATCAGAGGTAGTGTCCTATTGTGGATTGGTAACTTGATAAAAGACAAGAAATAGAGGGTAGACTAAATAATCAGGTTTCCAATTGGAGAAGGGTTATTAATGGAGTGCTCCAGGGGTTTGTACTGGGACCTGTGCTATTTAACATATTCATTAGGGATGTGAATCGTTTTTTGACGATTTAAAATATCGTCTGATATATTTTAAATCGTCAAAAATCGTTAGGGCCACGATACAATACCAATTCCCCCGATTTATCGTCAAAAAATCGTAAATCGGGGGAAGGGGGAGGGCAGGAAAACCGGCACACTAAAACCCCCTAAAACCCACCCCCGACCCTTTAAATTAAATCCCCCACCCTCCCGAACCCCCCCCCCCAAATGCCTTAAATTACCTGGGGGTCCAGCGGCGGTCCGGAACGGCAGCGGTCCGGAACAGCCTCCTGCAATTGAATAGTGTTGTCTTCAGCCGGCGCCATTTTTCAAAATGGCGGCGCAAAATGGCGGCGCAAAATGGCGGCGGCCATAGACCAACACGATTCGACTGCAGGAGGTCGTTCCGGACCCCCGCTGGACTTTTGGCAAGTCTTGTGGGGGTCAGGAGGCCCCCCCAAGCTGGCCAAAAGTCCCTGGGGGTCCAGCGGGGGTCCGGAAAACGATCTCCTGCCGCGAATCGTTTTCCGTACGGAAAATGGCGCCGGCAGGAGATCGACTGCAGGAGGTCGTTCAGCGGCGGTCCGGAACCCCCGCGGTCCGGAACCCCCGCTGTCCGGAACCCCCGCTGAACGACCTCCTGCAGTCGATCTCCTGCCGGCGCCATTTTCCGTACGGAAAACAATTCGCGGCAGGAGATCGTTTTCCGGACCCCCGCTGGACCCCCAGGGACTTTTGGCCAGCTTGGGGGGGCCTCCTGACCCCCACAAGACTTGCCAAAAGTCCAGCGGGGCTCCGGAACGACCTCCTGCAGTCGAATCGTGTTGGTCTATGGCCGCCGCCATTTTGCGCCGCCATTTTGAAAAATGGCGCCGGCTGAAGACAACACTATTCAATTGCAGGAGGCCGTTCCGGACCGCCGCTGGACCCCCAGGTAATTTAAGGCATTTGGGGGGGGGGGTTCGGGAGGGGGGGGGATTTAATTTAAAGGGTCGGGGGTGGGTTTTAGGGGGTTTTACTGTGCCGGCTCACGATTTTCACGATTTTCACGATACTTTAAACACCCAAACGGCAACAATACGATTCCCTCCCCCTCCCAGCCGAAACTGATCGTTAAGACGATCGAGGACACGATTCACATCTGTAATATTCATACATGATCTGGAGAAAGGAACAATGAGCGAGGTGATCAATTTGCAGATGACACAGAAAAGCTACAGAGGATGAAAAAATGATAAAGGGGATGGAAAAGCTTTTTTACGGAAAAAGGCTAGACATATTAGGACTCATTTGCTTGGAAAAGAGAAGATTGAGAGGAGATATGATTAAGATTTATAAAATCATAAGTGGGTTGGAATAGGTACCATTTACCATTTCAAACAACATTAGGACTAGGAGACACTCTATGAGATCAGCAAACTACAGATTTAAAAAAATTGTAGGAGGCACTTTTTCACTCAGCACACAAGCTATGGAATCTGTTGCTGGAGGATGTAGTCAAGGAAACTAATGTAGTTGGGTTCAAAAGAGGTTTGGACAAGTTCCAGAATAAAAACTCCATAAACAGTACATAGAACATAAGATATGCCATACAGGGTCAGACCAAGGGTCCCATCAAGCCCAATATCCTGTGTCCAACTGTGGCCAACCAAGTCACAAGTACCTACTATGTATCCAAACATTAAGGGGCGGATTTTAAAAGCCCTGCTCGCGTAAATCCGCCCGGATTTACGCAAGCAGGGCCTTGTGCACTGGCGCGCCTATTTTCTCCATAGGCCTGCCGGCGCGCGCAGAGCCCCGGGACTTGCGTAAGTCCCGGGGATTTCAGTCGGGGGTGTGTCGGGGGCGGGGCCGATCGACGCGGCGTTTTGGGGGCGGGATGCGGCATTTTGGGGGCGGGCCTGGGGGCGTGGTTTCAGCCCGGGGCGATCCGGGGGCGTGGCCGCGCCCTCCAGAACCGCCCCCGGGTTGCGTCTCGGCTCGCCAGCGGCCCACTGGCGCGCAGGGATTTACTTCTCCCTCCGGGAGGCGTAAATCCCCGGACAAAGGTAGGGGGAGGTTTAGATAGGGCCGGGGGGGTGGGTTAGATAGAGGAAGGGAGGGGAAGGTGAGGGGAGGGCGAAAGAGAGTTCCCTCCGAGGCCGCTCCGATTTCGGAGCGGCCTCGGAGGGAATGGAGGCAGGCTGCGCGGCTCGGCGTGCGCCGGCTGCCCAAAATCGGCAGCCTTGCGCGCGCCGATCCTGGATTTTAGCGGCTACACGCGTATCTACTAAAATCCAGCGTACTTTTGTTTGCGCCTGAAGCGCGAACAAAAGTACGCGAACGCACCGTTTTTAAAAATCTACCCCTTGAATAGATTTGAAGCTACTAATTCTTATTGATTAATAGCAGTTTATGGACTTCAGCTCTAGGAGCTTATCCAAACCTTATTTAAACCCAGCTACACTAACTGCCATAACCACATCCTCTGGCAATGAATTCCAGAGCTTAATTATGCATTGAGTGAACAAGAATTTTCTACAATTTGTTTTAAATGACCTATTTGCTAACTTCATGGAGTACTCCCTAGTCCTTGTTTTTAACTGAAAGAGTAAATAACCGATTCATATTTACCCGATCAAGTCCTTTCATGATTTTGTAGACCTCTATCATATCGCACCTCAGCCATCTCTTCTCCAAGCTGAACAGCACTAACCTCTTTAGCGTTTCCTGATACGGGAGCCATTCCATCCCTTTATCATTTTGGTCGCCCTTCTCTGTACTTTCTCCAGTGTAACTATATCTTTTAGGAGATGCGGAGACCAGAACTGCACACAGTATTCAAGGTACGGTATCACCATGGAGCGATACAGAGGCATTATGACATCCTCTGTTTTATTTACCATTCCGTTCCTAATAATTCATAACATTCTGTTTGCTTTTTTGACTGCCACAGCACACTGAACTGACGATTTCAATGTATTATCCACTATGATGCCTAGATCTCTTTCCTGGGTTATAACTCGTAATGTAGAACTTAATATCATGGAACCACAGCAAGGGTTATTTTTTCCTATATGCATCACCTTGCAGTTGTCCACATTAAATTTCTTCTGCCATTTGGACGTCGAATCTTCCATTTATACATAAGGTCCTGCTGCAATTTATCACAATCCATTTGAGATTTAAGTATTCTGCGTAATTTTGTGTCATCCGCAAATATAAGCACCTCACTCATCGTGCCCCTTTCCAAATCATTTATTTATTTATTTATTTATAGATTTTATATACCGATGTTCATCAGAAATATCACCTCTGTTTACAGTATAACAGAGAACATATGCTTGGAGGCATTTTACACAGAACAAGAATTAGTAACTTAATAATAAATATGTGTGGGGGAAAAGTAATAAGAAATGAAAGGCAGATATTAACAAAATTACAGTAATATGATAATAACAGAAATTATCAATTATATACATTATAGTAAAAAGTGCAGTATAACATATTTATAAAAATATTAAAAAGCATCGATCCTAGTACAGATCCTTGAGGCACTTCACTGTTTACCTTTTTCCACTGTGAAAACAGACCATTTAATCCTACTTTCTGTTTCTTGTCTTTTAACCAGTTTGTAGTCTATAAAGTTTAAAGTGAAGGTAGGGGTGGGTGGGAGTTGAGGTGGGGGGAGGGTGCTCCTTCCTTCTACTCTTCCTTCCTAAAACTAAGCAGAAAATAAAACCTAAGAAACAAAAAAAGCAATGCAAAAAATCTCTTTTTCAAAAATTAAAAGAACAAAACGTTATTAATAACAATTATCCCCCTTCAAAGTAAGGACTCCGCAATTGAATTCAGCCAGAAAAAAGTACCTGTTGTAGTTTAGCTCTTCCAGTAAAGGCAAGGTAGACTTGGGAAATCCAGCGCTTATCTTTGTGAGTGAGATACAAAAAATAGATCAACTATTAGGGATCTGCCAGATATTTGTGACCCAGACTGGCTACTGTCAGAGACAAGATGCTGGACTCACTGGACCTTGTTTTGACACAGCATGGTACGTTTTATGTTCTTATGTAACATTCAGCCTATGGGTATGTGGGGACCTCAAAGTTTTGGTGTTTAGGGACCAGAGGGTCTTAATCTACTACTTAACAGAAGGGACTAACTATAAAGAGGAGATATTCTTCTAGGACTGAGCTAAGGAGCTTTTCACCTCTGAACCCCTGATTCAGGTTAGTAGTGGATGAAAGTAAAATAATAGTAATAAAATCTTTATGGCTATTGTTTGTGGGTGGCTGAGAGTTAAGCTTCCAGCTTCAGTCTAATTCTTCTATAGAACAGAAACATGATCCTCAGTGATAGAACATATTCACAAGGAATTGGTATTATGCTTAATTTCTTTTACTGCATTTTTAACATTTTGTTTATCCTAATTAAACTCTTCAATCAATATGACGATATTAAAAGACAGCTGCTCTCGCACTTGAATACACTGTGATCTATTTGCAAGATGATGGCTGGATCCATTATTTTTTCACACCCTTTTATGAACCAAGGCTTTGAAATCATGGTCCGCATATCTGAAGATTGGAAGCTTTATTATTGGGAATGTGTGTTCTTAGAGACAAAGGAAAAGGTCTTTTCCATTCACTAGAAATATATCTATCTCCATAAAGCAAAGAAACCTGTGCTTCTCTGTCCCTTTGGAAATGACTTGATAGCAAACTTAAAATTGTCCATTAACTTCTCTCTCAAAGCATTAACAATCAATTTCGGGATTTTATTTTAATTTAAAATGTATAGAGCCAAAATTAGATCTTATCCAAACCCAAATAATGTGCACTAAACTTCATACCTGACTTGATGTACACTAAACATCACACCAAAACCCAGCACCATGTAAACCAGACTTGGCCCCTAAACTGAATTTCATTTACACTATGTATACCAGACATGGTCCCTAAACTCAATTCCATGTACACCAGACACCACACCAAAACTTAACACCATGCACACCAAACATTGCACCAAAATCCAACTTCATGTTGTACACCAGACATTGCACCAAAACCCAACTCCCATGTACACCAGACATGATCCCTAAACTCAACTCCATGTACACCAGACACCACACCAAAACCTAACACCATGCACACCAAACACTACACCAAAACCCATCCCTCCAAGTGTGCACCCCTTTGCACGCGCCGAGGAGGGAACAGGAAAAGTCATCAGGGCTCCCCTAGGGCTCGGCGCGTGCAAGGTGCACAAGTGTGCACCCCCTTGTACGCGCCCACCCTGGATTTTATAACATGCGCGCGGCTGCGTGCGCATGTTATAAAATCAGGTGTAGATTTGTGCGCGCCGGGTTGCGCGCACAAATCTACGCCCGCGCATGGGTATTAAAATCTGGCCCAAAGTGTTTCAGAAGCCATTCTTTTTTTGGTGGTCTGAATTTTTAATCTGTTGACTCTGGATGTTTTTGACACCTGAGGTTTTGCCTGTTTTCATATTCTTAATGGCTTTTCCCATTTTTGTCATTGTAAACTGGCCACTGCAGTTTTACTTTTCTTGGTGTTCATGATGTGTAGTTTTCATTTGCATTGTTCATTTTGGGGTAGATTTTTTAACATGCGTGCGTGGCATACATGTGCGCGCGCTACCTGGCGCGCGCACATGTACACCCGATTTTATAACTTGCGCGCGCAGGCACGTGCAAGTTATAAAATCAGGGGTCGGCGCGCACAAGAGAGTACACAATTGTGCACCTTGCGCATGCCGAGCCGCACTGTGTTTCCCCTAACCTGACCTTCCCACCCCTTCCCCTAACCTTCCCCCCCAGCCCTACTCTAACCCCCTCAAAAAAAATTTTTTTTACCTTTTGCACCTGCCTCTAGGCAGGCACAAGTTGCGCACGCCGGCCGACTGCTGGCAAGCGATCCCCAGCACAGCAGCAAATATGGCCACTGTGCTGGGAGCCTGACCCCACCCCAGCCCCTGGACTGCCCTCTCCTTGCCCCTTTTTGCAAGCCCTGGGACTTACACGCGTCCCGGGGCTTTACGCGCGTCGCCGGACCTTTTTAAAATAGGCCTGGCACATGCCAGGCCATTTACGCGCGTAACCCTTTGGAAATCTGGCCCTTTATGGTTTGCCATTTTTAAGCAGTTGGTGTGTTCCCTCTTGCATTATAGTGTTGCTCTGTCTTCTATGGATCAGTTTCTTGTTTGTGGACCAAGCTTTCTTAGAACTGTTGGCCATATCTGTGTTAGTTCTTGCTTTGACTTGCACTGCTCTTCTGCCATTCAGGTGATAATGGTATTATCTGCAAAAAAAAATAACTAGCAGAATTTTGCAACATATTTCAATAAAGGAGTAGTAGACAACAACAATTGTGGGTATCTATATAGAAAAGGAAAATATTAGCAGGAAAGGAGCACTTGGGTCCTTCTAGTCTGCCCTTTGTCCCTGCCTACTCTGCAGTTGCAGATCTTACTTGATTCTAGGCTTCTCCTTCTCTCATCATCTAAGTTCCATTTGGGGTCAATTTTCAAAGAGCTGATAAGCAGCAAAAATAAGTGGTTAATTTTTGGAAAATTTTCAGCTGAATCTAACTGGCTAGATTTTCAGCTGAAAATTTTCCTAAATGTTTTTGTTGTTGTTGTTGTTGTTGTTGTTGTTGTTGTTATTATTTACATTTTTATTGTGTCAAGACAGATAAAGCAAACATGTAACAATAAATATTTTTAAAACACAAAGAGAAGTCTTAACACAAGACAATTTTACCTCTGGAGAAATAACCCCATGCTAGATTACAATGTAATCAAACTGCAATTGTACATAAGATGAGTGAGAGATCATTTTTGCAAAGAAATAAGACTCACTTCAATTATCAAAATTACAACAGAACATATCTTCTCAAATATACTTTGATAAAACTCATCACTGAACTTTTGTGATAGGACAAAACCACCACATATGAAAATAAGATCTAACAATACCACAACCCCTCCAACATTTATGATCAATATGTGAATATGCAGCATGTAATTTCTTAGGCATGAAATACCATCTCTATAGTACTTTATAACCAATTTCCAGAATGGATGTCGAAACTGAAGCTTTACTTGTACGCAAAAAGGACAAGTCCCAATCTTCCTCAGCCTTTCGCCTAAATCCTTTTCCCACTCCTGGATATGTGATAGGGAGTTTGATAGATCCTTATTTAACAGATTATGGGGCAGATTTTCAAAGGGTTACGCACGTAACCCCCGAAAAGATGCCCCTGTGCGCGCCGAGCTTATCTTGCATAGGCTCGGTGGCACGCGCAAGCCCCGGGACGTGCGTATGTCCCAGGACTTCGAAAAAGAGGCGGTCCAGGGCGGGGCTGTGGGCTGGGCATGACGGCAGTCCATGGGCGGTCCGGGGGCGGGGCCAAGTGCTCCGATACAGTGGCCTGTGCTGGGGCATGGCGCGCTGGCAGCCAGCCAGCGCAGGCAGGCGTAATTTTTGGAACAAAGGTAAGGGGGGTTTAGGTAGGGCTGGGGGGTAGGTTAGGTAGGGGAAGGGAGGGGAAGGTGGGGGGAGGCGGAAGGAAAGTTCCCTCCGAGGCCGCTCCGATTTCAGAGCGTGTCCCGGGGCTTTGCGCGCGCCGGTGGCCTATGAAAAATAGGTGCGCCGGCACGCGAGTGCCCTGCACGCGTAAATCCAGGAGGATTTACGCACGCAGGGGTTTTAAAATCTACCCCAATATCTACAATCTTTCGAGCATTATCAGTTACCATTCTGTTAGGTATCAAACCAGCCTGATCCATGTGAACAAGACCTGAGATAACTTTATTTAAATGAAATGCCAATACCTTGGTCGATATTTTAAGATCAATATTTATATGAGAAACTGGTCTATATGACCCACATATAGATGGTTCTCTGCCTGGTTTAGCTTTTTTCAAATTTCCTAAGATAGTTAAACATGTTAGTCAATGGAGAAACTATAAAGGGTACAAGCACTTTGTAAATTTTGGCAGTAAACCCATCCATCTTGGGTGCTTCTCCTGCTTTAAGATCATGAACTTGGGGCACCTCAACTGTCTTAATTTCTTGATCTAAGAGAGCCAAATGCTCAGTTGAAAGATTCGGTAATGTTATCTTTTCCAAGCAGCCTATAATCTCTGTATCCATGATAGAAGAATCTTTACTATACAGCTCACCATAAAATTGCATGAATCTTTTTTGAATATCCATACTAGATGTCATAATGGTACCATCCTTCCCTTTAATTTTCACAATTTGATCTTGGGTCCCTATAACTTTCAACTTCCTTGCCAGTAATCTACCCACTTTATTTCCACCTTCAAAATGGGATTGTTTAATAATTTCTAATCTATGTGCTATAGTCTCAGAGTCTAATGAGGCAAGCTCTTCTTTAGCTCTCAATAATTGCATCCAAGTGTCTATATCCAAAATGGACTTATGTAAGTGATCTGAAGATGATATTCTGTTTAGAAGGCATGTTCTGGATTTCTCTTTTTCTTCTTTTTTTTTTTTTTTATAGAAAGCTTTTGAGATTAATTTCCCCCAAAGCAATCCCAAAAGAAGTATCTGTGAAATATCATCCACATTGTTCAAAGATATTCAGATATCTCACCCTGAAGTTGTGAACAATATTCAGTGTCTGACAAAAAAAAGGGTCAGTCAATTTCCAGAAATGTTTCTCCACGTCTATTTTTGAAAAAAGATCAGTCCATACAGGGGCATGATCAGACCAAGTTATAGTGCTAATGTCTGGTTCTACCACTTGATAGGCAATAGCTTTCTCGATCCAAATATAGTCTATTCTCGAGTAAGATTAATAGGGTCTGGAGTAGAATGTATAAATTATTCCTAGTCTTTGGGAAACCTGTCTCCAAACATCAACAAGGTTTCAAGTCATATTTTTAAGCTTTTCTCTATGTACCTTAGATATTTGACTCCCTCCAGAGGAACTATTCAATTCAGGAGATCTAATAATATTAAAGTCTCCAGCCAAAATTTAATGGCCCTCTAGCCACATGGACAAAATATCTCCCAACTGGGCAAAAAAAACCTTGATCTTTATTCGGGGCGTATAAATTCATCAGAGTATTCAGTTCCCCTTCCACCCCTATTTGAACAATAAGAAATCCACCTGAAGGATCTTCAAAGCTCCTTATAAACTGAAACACAAAATTCTTAGAAAACAGGATTCCTACACCTGTATATTTCTCAGCTCTGGAGGCAGCTGTAAAATATCTATAGGGGTAATCACGTGATGTCACCAAATGTTCATAACGTTTCTTTAAATGTGTTTTTTGAATGAATGCAATAACTGCCGCTTTGTATATGTGTTCAGCCCTTTTGTATTTATAGAATATCCTATACTGAAACATTTTGATAAGGATAAATATACCAAGCGCATACATTGTGAATAAGTCTCCGTGCCATTTCTAACCCATTTATGAATGACCCTCTATTAACAATGAGATTTCTGATATTCAATACATACTCATTAAATGATCCATCATTCATAAACCGGCCATTCTCACTTATCTCATCCCTCATTTTTCTTTCAGTAACCTCCCCCTCCCCTCTCCCACACTCAAATCCTAACCCCAAGTCCTCTTCTCTACCTATCAAGCAGACCTTCCCACCAGAACAGAGGTATTAACATCCTACCCCTTGGACCCTCTCCCACTCAGAATAGCTCTTAAAATATTCAAATCCATAACATCTACCAAACTGAACTAGTAAATATAGGCTCAGAAAACTGTAGAAAAGTCGAATATCACCAGTCAACAAGTTGTTTTATATTTATAAATAAATGGCTCAAGACCGTGAACCTGCCAGAAATAAAAATGTTGCATTGTTTTTTGAATAATACATCACATAGGCACTTCTTTCAAAGTTGGAGGGCTGATCAAATGGTGGCCACCCTTCTCCACCCACTGCCAACGAGGACAGTCATCCTTTGCCACTGAAAAGCTGGGAAGTATGAGAGGATGGTTTTCTATTACAAGGCCTGCCTCATGAAGATCTGTTTCAGCCTCAGAGACAGATTTCCCTTTGGTTGTATTTCCTTTAATGGTGAATGCGATCCCAAAGGGAAAAAGCCAATGGTACTAGCAATCCTCTCTGCGCAAAGTTGACGTGACCTCTCTGAACTCTTGCCTCTTACAGTGTCACAGGGGAGCGATCTGCAAAAATAGCGATTTGAATTTTGTTCCCATTGCCAGAATAGTTTCTTTCTAGCAACAACAAAAATATGTTCTTTCATGGCAAAACTATGGAAACATTCCACTATATCACGAGGTTTATTGACGACTCTTTGTCCCAGTGCTCTATGGGCCGGATTTTAATAGCTACGCGTGGGCGTAGATTTGTGCGCGCAACCTGGTGCGCACAAATCTACGCCCGGTTTTATAACCTGCGCGCATGTTATAAAATCCGGGGTCGGCGGATACGCAAGGGGGTGCACACTAGTGCACCTTTCGCACGCTGAGCCCTAGGGGAGCCCCGATGGCTTTCCCCATTCCCTCCGAGGCCGCACCGAAATCGGAGCGGCCTCGGAGGGAACTTTCCTTCGACCCCCCCCCCCCACCTTCCCCTCCCTTCCCCTATCTAACCCGCCCCCCAGCCCTACCTAAATCACCCCCCACCTTTATTTTATAAGTTGCGCCTGTCTCCGGGCAGGCTAGGTTGTGCGTGCCGGCCAACAGCCGGCCCACGATCCCGGGGCACAGCAGCAAATGGCTGCTGTGCCTGGAGGCTACAGCCACGCCCCCGCCCTGCCCTCACCCCACCCCTTTTTTCGAGCCCCGGGACAAAAGCGCGTCCCAGGGCTTTATGCGCACTGCCGGGCCTTTTGAAAATAGGCCCGGCGCACGTAAATCCACCTGGATTTACTTGCGTAGGCTTTGAAAATCTGCCCCTATGTGTGCATTCTATTTCAATGACCAGTATTGTCAATTATACCACCCCATCTGATGATTCCAACAGCACTGGGCATAAACACATTATAATCTCTTTACAGTCACTGTAATCTGGGGTCTCTGGCTCCCCACGAACATGTAAATTACATCTCCATGTTCGATTTTCTAGATCTTCTAATTTCGCAATCACGACTGCCTGTTCATCATGAAGCACTTTACAGTTACTGCTAAGGTTATCGAGTAAACTGGCATGTGCATCGAGCCATGTATCATTCTCCTCCCCGCGTCTACCGATCTCCTCCATTTCCTCTCTCAGTTCAGCAAACATCGCCAGCAATTCTTTCCTATTAGTTTTAATATCAGCTCTCAGTTTGCAAAACCATTCGTAGAATTCTGCTCACGAAGTATTTCATTCCCTGCTTGTGAGATAAAAGAAGCCAGAGAATCACAATTTCCCCCTGTGTACCACGACCTAAAAGCTCTTGTACAGAGACACCCTCACCAGATTCATCGTTGATTTTTGCATGGGAGAATTGTTTTAAATCCATAGTTGTCCTTTTAGTCATCCTGAATTTATAAGCATCCGTAAATTCTCAATAAAAAGTAAATATATAGTTCAGGTGGCGACGATTCACTGTAGATTGAGCCACTCTGAGACAGGAGAAGGATTTCTGATGTCCATTACCTAAATCTAGCCAGGCAAAATTTGAATGATTAAATTTAGGACTATTATTATTTTTATGGCTGTGATTTATTTTATATTCTGCTTTTTCGGGCACTTCAAAGCAGATTACATTCAGGAACTAGAGGTATTTCCCTGTCCTCAGAGGGCTCACGATCTCAGTGCCAGAATTACTAAGGCTTTTCTCCCATTCTGTATTGAGGCCCTAAGTTGTACCCAAGGCATCAGAGAGTGAAGTGATTTGCCCAAGGTCACAGAGAGCAGCAGTGGGATTTGAACACTGGTTCCCCTGTTTTAATGGCCTGCTGCTCTGACCAGTGGGCTACTCCTGCCCTCCAGTTGTGTGTCACTTAAACACAAGTGACAAGCTGCAGTAAGCTGTTAAATCCTAAGCCCACCCTGGGAAGCCCCCCCCAGTTCCACCCCTTTCTTGCCTGGCTTCATTTGGCCTCCTTGAGAATTCAATAGGGCAAATTTAGCCAGTTGGGGGGGGGGGGGGGGCGGAGTTTGAAAAGTGGAGGGTTAACTCGTTAACTTCAGAAGTCAGCCAGTTAAACCTTTTGAAACATTGACCCTCAAGAGGTCCAAATTCAAAAGATTTATGCGGGTAAAATTGGCTTTTATCCGCATAAATCTGTTCCTTTAAAAATGTGCCCCCCTCTGATGCAGTTAGATTTACCCAGAACCAAGGGAGGGGAGGCCAACCTTAGAAGAAACCACATTATTCACAGAGGGGTTCGCTAGCCTGAGGAGGGGGTGAAGCAGCATCCCCAACACCCCCCCCAAAATACCATGATATCCCTCAGGGATTTCCAGGGCCACAGGTTCCTCAACCCCACAGTAATCAAAGCACACTGACTACACAGTAGTAACAGTTTTATAAACATGTACTTGAAAAATGGGAATGAGAAGGAAAAAGGAAACAGGAAAACCACAGGTAAATAAGCAATCCGCAAAGAACCACTGACAACACTAAATCATCAAAGGCTACAGCGAACAATGGTTTCAGTAAACTGGATACCCTAGAAAAGAATCAAATGTCTCTACAAAGTTACCTCACTGCATGGTGCTTAGATGAGAGAAAGACAAAAAAAAAAAACATTTATACCCGGTGCATGAAAACACAGTTCTAGGCGAGTAACAGACTCGCCTAGAACCCCTTTCAGAGTCTTAGAAGTAAAATGTAAGACCCGAGTGCATGCGCACATGTGCGCGCGTTTGCCAGCGTACGCACGTAAACCGATAATTTTATAACAGACACATGTATATGCGCATATATCAGCTATCTGCGCATACATGCACGCAAATGTCATCTCAAGCGCGTAAGTGGGAGGAATTTTAGTAGGTGCCCACGGCGACGCAATTGGCCTTTTTCCCAGTTCGCTCCCAGTTCGCCCCAGTAAAGGAGAGGACTTCCTAAACCCCCTAGCTAACTTGCCTCCCTTTCACCCTATTACCCCTGACCCTTAAAACCCTGCTAGCAAGCAATTTTTTTTTTGTTACATGACTTGCGCACCGTCCGTAGCAGAAGTAAAGTTACACGGTAGTTGTCCCTGGTGCATGCTCGTGCGCATAAATACTTACATGCTGGATTCATGCTACAGACCCAGGCCCGCCCGTGTCCCACCCACGCTCTGCCCAGACCATGCCCCTTACCTTTTGTTGAGAAAATGTTTTATGCACCTACCCGCACTGGTTTTAAAATCCGTGTGGCGCATGCCAGGCTGAGTCACGTGCATATCTCCGGGATTTGGCACACGTAGGGGTTTTAAAATTCACCGGTTAGGATTTTCATAGGTAGCAACTGTCCCTTTCCATGTCTGACCTGTAAGCGTAATTTGTTTCCCCAGAGGAAAGAAATTACACTTGAAGAAAAATTCTCTCTGCTGTCTGCTTGGCATCTTCACTTTGAATAAGGACTCAGTTTCATAAACAGACAGATCCAGAGGTTGTGGCCAAAACTTACTGCACTGGGGTCCTGTGCAGCCAGGCTATCCTTCAATATGAGTTCCACCACCAAGAAACACGTAGTAGGTCATTTTTGATCGTTGGGCCTACTTTATGGAATGCCTTACCTGGAGCCCTGTGAGATTTTGAAGATATAAAGTACTGATAATTTCAAAAGCTTCTCAAGGCATATTTGCTTACTCAGGTGTTTTCCCAAAGGAGTTTATTTTTTTTCCTTTTTAGCTTTAATGTATTTAATGCATTTTTGTCCTACTATTGTGTGTCAGTTATATTTAATTGCTTTAAGTATTTTGTATTTTTTAAATGTTTATATTGTAATCCTTTTCGTACATTTTGTTATAAACGGAATAGAAATATTTTTAAAGATTTCTTTTAGTTAGCACCATTTAGAACTACTATCTTTGTTTTATAATGTTTAATATCTATTTTATGATGTATAATGTAATTTCTTTGTACTATTGCACCTGATGGTTTGAATTTGTAAACCGTTGTGATGTGACTATGAACGACGGTATATACAAAATTTTAAATAAATAAAAATAAATAAATAAGGCCCCAGTTCTGGCAGTGCTTCTAATGAACACTTGCCATTCCTAGCCTCTGGGTTCTTGACTGCAGCTGGAACATGTGGAGCTCTCTGCAGACTACCAGGCTCTTATGTTCGTGTGTACTATATGAAACTCCCCAAGTCTCTTGACCTATATGTTTATCTTGATGAGATTGTAAGCTCTATGGAGCAGGGACTATCTCTTTTGTATTGTTTGTACAGCGCTGTGTATGTCATGCAGCACTATAGAAATATTAAGTAATAGTAGTAGTAGTAGTAGCAGCAGCAGCAGTAGTAGTAGTAGTAGTAGTAGTAGTAGCAGTAGTAGTAAAAATTCCTCTAATGCTCTGTCTGGATCAGGAATTTCTGTGTCTGGCTGCGGAAATCTCAACTGGGCTCTGTCTTTACTGAAGGCAGCTGCCCAGTTCTCTCCAGCATATCTTTACTCTTTCAAAAAACTTCTTTACTGGCTCTTTTCCAGCTCCCCATGTCCCTCTGGAGAGATCAAAGAGAGCAGGAAATGTAAAACCTCATTGGCTCACAAAGCCAGCTGAGCTCAGGAAGTGTCTTACCAGACTTATCAGTTAACTGTGTGTATGCTGGTTCCTATTTGGTACAGGCAGAAATCAAATTGCTGTCAAGCTGAGGTTTGCATTATGTAATGGCACGAGGTGCTGAAAGCAGTTTGAAACCAGGTTCCTTTTCTCTTTTAGATGCCTGCCCCTTTTTATTCGGTTCATAAGGGCATACCAGCAGGGATTCTTGTAAGCACAGAGGAAAGATTAAGTCCTTTAGAGAAGGGTTGTGCATCTTAGAATGTACACGCCTTTACAAAAATATTACTCTTTTGTTCGGACAAAGTTGCCAGGACAATAAAGGGGGTGGGGTTGGAGGCATAGTGAGGGCAGGATAACATATTTAGCTGGATAGTGCAGGCTAAATTTGTGTGGTAAAGTTGGTCCACACAAACTGCAGTCCTAAAGTTATCCAGTTAACTTTATCAGGTTATTCAGCAGAACACTTATCTGGATATGCAGAATATCTGGATAAAGATAGCCAAATAAAGTAATCTGGTTATCTTACCCACTCAGCAGATTTCTGAATATGGGCCTCCAAGTATCTCTCCCAAACAAGCTTGAATTCAGCCACAGCTCCGGCTCCTGCTCCCTCTCTTGAAAGTCTGTCCTAGCTGCTCACTACCCTCTCAGTGAAAAAAATATTTTCTCACATTCCTTTTGAGCTTCCTTCCCTTTCATCTCCCTATGATGACCTTTTGTCCTTGAGCTTCGCCTTCTATGAGAAAATGGTTTTATCTGCTACTTTCTGGAAGCCTGCTAGATACCAAATGTGAATGCTTTATTATATCTCCCCTTTCCTTTCTTTCTTCCTTCTGTCTCTCTGTGTACAGCTTATGGTGCAAGCCATGTACCATCTAATCTTCCATTAAATTAAGCTAAATTAATTCTTTTTCTTAATAGTTTAGACCCTAAGAAACCTGCAGGTGGAGAGAGATAAACAGTGACACTAAGATTCATTCCCTAGCAGATAAAGCTTCATAGTTTGAGCTAGTTAAGTCATTATCTGGTTAAAACTGAGCTGGATCAAAAAGAGGCAGGGTGGGCGCATCCAAAATGTATCTGGATAGCACTAATATTCAGCACTAGCCGGATTAATTTACCCAGTTAACTGTGGCCAGAAAAATCATAAGCCTAAAATCAGCCGGGTAAGTTAAAAAAAAAAAAAAATCTAGCAGGCCAGCAGCTAATCTTCCCCACTCCCACCTCAGAACATAAGAAAATGCCATACTGGGTCAGACCAAGGGTCCATCAAGCCCAGCATCCTGCTTCCAACAGTGGCCAATCCAGGCCATAAGAACCTGGCAAGTACCCAAAAACTAAGTCTATTCCATGTAACCATTGCTAATGGCAGTGGCTATTCTCTAAGCGAACTTAATAGCAGGTAATGGACTTCTCCTCCAAGAACTCCAAGAAAATAAATCACAAACTGTATTAGGGCTGTAGCAGTCCTCCTTCCTACAGCTCCAAAAAATTTCTCATCTCCGTTCCCATCCCGTCAAATTTTAACTAAAAACATTGGCGGCTGAGCAGCAGAATCTGCTTTTCCGGTCCTAAAAATTTGGGCTCCACCCTCAACACCCTGCACCCCCCCCAAAAAAAAAAAACCCTTCCTGTACTCCAGTGAACAACAGAGGAGAAGCTCTTATCTGCTGCACCGGGGGTGAATATCTAAGTGCCGGGACAGCTGACGGGTACCAGCACTCAGACGTTCATTTGTTCAGGACTCCAGCAACAGCTGTCAGTGCAGGAAGCAATCCCGGCTGGAGTGCGGTGAATAAACGGGTACCAGCCTCACAGATACTCACCCCGCGGGAGGAGGGAAGAGCGGCTTATCCTCCTGTCAGGACAGGAAGAATTTTGGGAGGCTGGGGGGTAGAGGCACAATCTTTTAGGAACGAAACGGGGGTTCCTGTACTCAGCCACTACGTGGAATGGAGATTCAGACCCCCTCAGCCGGCTGCTTTTTTTTTTTTTTTTTTCCGGTATTCAGTAAACTAAAAAAATTTTAAAAATGAATCTGAATCAGTGATAGCTGAAACTGATGTAATTTAATAAGGTCTGAAAGGTTATTTGTATACATTTTTCTATTGAAAAATTGTTCAGGTCATGTATTGTACTGATTCTGACTCAGATCAGTTTAAGAAACATATTATTAAACATTTTTGGAAAATAAATATTCGGTAAACTGGTGAAGAGCAAAGTTACCCAGATGACTTTATCTGGGTACCTTTAGCTAATTTTATCCGGCAGGATGTTTGTCCCTCTGAATATACCGGCTCAGCCTACCAGATAGACTTTAGATATTCAGAAAAGCTGCGCACAAACAAGTTATCTCGCTAAATTCAGCCACATAACTGGTCATGGATTGTCAGTGGGACAAGTCTCCCGCTGAATATTTTTGCTTAAAGTTATCCAGACAACTTTCAAACCTAACTGGCTATGTTTAAATAGCTGGCTAGGTTTAAAGTTATACAGATATGTACACCAGGATAATTTTAAACGAAACTGGTTATATTAAAAAAAATAGCCAATTAAGTGGCAGCCATCAAAAATTTAAAAAAAATTAATGCAAGCCAACAGACTCGATCCTGGCACCCTCCCCACCCCCAGCTCGCTAAAAAACTAAAAATGATGTGGAGCATAGCACCCAAAACCACCCCTCCCCAAAAGCCATTGCAAGCCTCACCTGCAAAGTCGGAAAATATATCAGACCTCCAGGGCCCCTTCTAATCCACATCCGCAATCACAACGGGAACGCTCTCACCCGACCTGCCACATCCCCAAACCCCCCGGGGCTGCTGGGAACACAGTACAATCATCTCACTTCCGGTGGCAACCAGCGTGGCTTTGACAGCAATGCCGGTAGCTCACCAACGCTGGAGGACGCTGGGAGCAAGTGTTCAGCTTGTTTATTGGAGTCCCATGAAGCCCACAATCCAGGACATCTAAGTGAACAGAATTGTGAGAGCAACTAACGAGAGCGTGAGATACTGTGGTTCCCACCATGTGAGTTTATGCTTTCAGAGGTTAATCCTCCTCCCACCAGTAAGAACCCTGGCACCCCGGAGGACCTGTGGGACTGTGTCGGTGTGAATTGGTGACAAGAGAACTGAGAATCAGGTTGGCCCCAGCGATTACTGTTGTGCTTTCTTTGCCTGGAGGACCCCAATGAGAGGGTTACAATCTAGTAATAGGATCAGGAATCCCACTAGAGATGGAGTGTAAAACAGTGGACATGGAAGAGCCCAGAATAGTTTAAGTGGCCAGCTCCAGCTGTCTGGCCCAGACCACATTAAGTCATATCCCAGGAGGGAATCCTAGTCTAGGACATTTCCCTTAGCAGGAGAATAAGTAGCCAGGACTAGGAGGGAATAGGGGGGGGGGCCTCAGAGAGGAGAAGGCAGCATGGACTATGCCAAAACTGCTAATGTGTAACTGCTACATTTATTGGTTCAAGCAGGCTTTTTTTTTGCTTATTTTGCCTTGAAAATACTAAAAGGTCTGTACAAGTGTAGCCCTCTCTATAGCTTAGAAGCCAGGAGGGTAGGGGCACAGGAGAGTCCCAGGGCTAATTCCCAACTTCTCTCCCACTCCAGCACAGCTCTGGGCTCCAGGACAGGGTAGTTTGTCCAGGGGGCGGGGAATAGAACAAAATCCTCCAAGGCCCAAGATGGCAGAGGTGACTCTCAATGTGTTGCCCTGGGGTGGGGGTGACAGTTCTCTCTCTCAACTTTAAGGGATGTGAATGCCAACAAAAGACTCTGGAGGCTCAAGTTGAGGGCCCAAAAATAAATCTTTACTGTAAAAGTTCTTAAATAGCAAAATGGCACTGTTCACATCAGTTCTTAGCAAAAGATAGTGTTATGGGTCTCAAATCTGTTTCTCTATTTGTGCAAGGGTCTCGTCATATTCACTCAAGAGAAAGTCTCTCCCTCCAGGATTTGGAAAAGCAAGGTTCCCAGGGGGATGGGGATATCCTTTGGTGGATGGAAAATCCCCACCACCTCACCCCCCGTCCAAACTTGGTGCAAAATGTAAATTTCAATCTTTGCACAGTCTACCAAAAATATCTGTCTTCCAGGTTATCATTAGATTAGAATTTTAGATCTTATTCACAGTTCTCCTCTTCAGTTGAAACAATCGTGTCTTTCTTAGAAAAAGTCTAGTAGCAGGGAACACAGAAAATCTCTCTACAGATGTCCCCTCTTCAGGAAAGAAGGGTAGCCATAAACCTCCTGCAGGAAACTCAGAAAAAAATCTGCACAAAAATGGCAAAAGTCTCAGGAATCCTCCTGCCGCCGGTCACCTCTGAGCCCAGCCCCCTCTGTGAGGGATGGAAAGCGGTAGAGTCCTTCCCTACCTGACTCCCTGAAATCCTCCAGCCAGGGGTACCAGGGCTCTCACAAGAAAGAAACCTAAAAAAAAAAGGCTAAACCATCCAAAAGTCTCCAACCAAAAAATGGAACTAGCACCCAGGAAGACACTGGTCCCCCTCCCACTAGGGTACTGGCCCAGGCTGTTAAACTCAGTAGTGAAGCAGGGGAACAAACTCAAGAAAACACTCCTACTCTCTAACTCCTGAACAAAATGCCATGCAGTGCAATGCTGCAGCCTGCTTTTATAAGCAGCAGGAGGAGGGGGGGAGGGGGGCTGGCTGGCCATTCCAGGAACCTCAGTTGAGGTGCTGTTCAGAAATGGAGCCCCCCCTCCCTCTGCTACCTAGGCCTAATCCTAGCTCCAATAGGGTTATTACTAAGGCCAGATCTCGTAAAGAAGCCTAAAGTGTCCAGTCTCCTCTCTCCTCCACTACTTGTCCCAAGCCATGGGCCGCCCCCATGGCTTTACATGGAGTTACAATAATCCAACCCTGATTTCACCAGGGACTGAAGCACAGCACAAAAATCCATTGACCACAGATCAGGCTTCAGCCCTCCTACTAGCCTTAATTCGCAGAAAGAATTTTTAACATTTTCTAACATGAGATCGAAAAGCAAGATCTGTTTCGAACATCACCTCCAAGTTTCTCAGTTGGTGTACAATTTGAATGACACGTCCGTCGAGAGCATTCACCTCTATCCTTTTGATATTTAGGGCCTATTTGTTTGAATATATCTATTTCTTACAAAATATTTTAATATGTCAGGCTAGGTTTCCTTCTTGAGAACAAATAGTTGGACGTGCAGTTGAACACAAGCCGTGGGAATTATTCACTTTCTCATCAGATCTGTACGGTTCCTAGCTTTGGCTGTCCAATAAGGAAAGGTATCACCTCTTGTTCTGGTCCTTAATCTCACTATGCTCTATAACTTCCAGTAAGCTACTTTGGACGCATTTTTCAGGTGCAGGCAGGTGAAGAGACCTTGGGTACTTTTTACCTGCTGATTTTGCACCAGTTCTCAAAGGGGAAGTGTAAGCACACACATTCCAAGATAAAACGCACCCACCGAGATTTTCATCTCCTTTGTCTGAGGGTGCTTTCTGTGGCCAAAAAAATGTGCGCAGATTGGAAAGTGTCAAACTAGGTGTATTGTGGCCGCTCCTGACCCAACTCCTCTCTGGGTGTGCCTTCACAAGAATGCAGGTTAAATTAGGAATATTGTGACTTCACCCAGCTCAACCCTGCCGAGAACATCACCACAATAATGCGCATAAACTTAAGCATGTTGTAGCCTCCCCTGACCTAACCCCGCCAAAGGAACGCCTCCACAAGAATGACGGTAGATTTAGGTACATTGCGGCCACCATGCCTACGTCTACCTGTATAAAGATAGGGCAATTGTCAGAGAGCCCCTTTTCTCTGGTTCTATAGCCTTCTTTATCTCTCTCTAACAGTCCATGCTCCACCAATGACGTTATTAGAGACCTTGGAAAACAAACGTAAAGACTGTGCTACTGCAGAACGCACAAGCCGAAGGAAAAGAAGAATATTTATTTCCTATGTAATGCCCCTCTAAATCGTGCCAGACACACTCACTCCTTTCCCTAGTTATCCTCTGAGCCCCCACCAGCTCACTGAGAGAAAGGACAAGACGAGCTGGCTTAAGACAGGACTGGAAAAACTGGAAAGCTCCATGAACATGAAACTGTGTTTCACGCTTTGTTTTCCTGAAAAGGATTCACATCCGTATCTGATTATTCCATGCCTGGCTGAGACAATGCTTTCAGAAGAAGTGGTGTGTGCATGATGGCCTCCTTCCCCCCAAGGTACCAGGAAGCAGCACAGGGACAAATTATAACCTGGTTTTGTGAGCCTATAACAAAATCTGTACTGTTACCATAGCAACTGGACCATTTCATACTGTCTTTGCAATAATGAGCATCTTTCCAAAGGAACACACTTGAAGCAGAGACCTCACTGATTATTCTCTGCTTACTTATTCGGCTCTCTAACAGATGCCATGAATCCTCAGGGTCATGAACTTTGTATTAGACTTTTGGTTCTCATCCTCCAGTAGATTCATTCTGTGATTTCACCAGAGATTCCTTCATCTACCGAACAGAAGAAGGTGAGTAAAGCCAGAGGGAGCCAGGGAGAGAGAGAGTGAATAGGAGAGAGCGCGTGAAAGAGAGAATTAAGGCATCGGAGAGAGAAGTAGAGAAAAATGTAACAAGAAGATTGGAGGGAAACAACAAGGGAAGGAAAATATGCGTACTACAGCATAGAGACAGATGAAGAAAGAGAGAGAATGGGTGGTGAGATTAAAGAAAGAGAAATACTCAGGATGAGGCAGTGTGAGAAGGTATCGGAGTTTTAGGATAATCCTTCGCTACCCAAGTCTTCTTGAAATTCATGGCAGACTGCATCTGTTCATCATTTCTGAGGCAGAAAAACAAATTCCCCCATTAACTCGGCAAAGAAGGCAGGATAGTGTGGAAGGTGGAATCTGTATGGGCTAATTAGATGATTAGATAATAATAAGGAAATCAGAAGCTAAGATATTACATTGTACAGCAATCTGTAGCTTTCTCTGAGCCTCATGCAGAATGGCCAGATGTGTGGTATGCAGTGTGTTGGCACTGCATATCTTAGGAGTGTTCTTTAGTTACAGTGTGTTTTCCAATCTTTTCAAACCCAAGGCGTTAACGAAAATTTTGCAAGGCAAGCCACCCTCCGTGGAGTAGGCTGTGAGGACATGGAGTGGACTTTTATGGACAAGAAAGAGCTAAGAAAGAACTGAAAGCCCCGCCAGGCTCTTCCAAATTTTAAAGCAAAGGGAGGGCGGAGACACACATGAACCTATCACAATGGATCAAGTCCTTTGTTTTATCTACAAATGCAGGAGAAGGGAGAAGTTGGTGTAGTGTGTGAAGTTGGATCGGTTAGTTACCTTGGCTGCCAGAGCTTCTTCACTGCTGCTACTGCTCCCAACGCAGAGTACGTCACATCCAGTGCTTAGCACACACTCTCCCCATTTTAATCAGCTTGGGATTAAGACAGAGGATGGAAAGACTCAAAGGCGAAGACTCAGGAGGGGAAAGAGGAGGAGATGCTGTGTGCAATGCGTGAGATGCACAAAGTGGGGCTTGGCAATTTGTGTCCTCCCTGCTGCCCATTAATTCCCACACTCCAGAGCTCAAGCTCAAGCTCAAGCTGTACCTAGGAAGGAGCAGGGCTGGTGCCAGACCTTTTGCTGCCCTGTGCGAAAAATTACTGTGCTGCCTCCACCCCCCCCCCCCCCCCCCTGCCGCCGCCGATTCATTCAGTGCCTGTCCTGGGCCTATCAAATAAAGTCCAGCTCTGTCCTGCAATCTATGTTTAAAAAAATTGACAAGCACAACCCAGAACCCATGGATAAGGAAATGTATTAAGTACCCTAGGCAAACTTTACAGCCTTGCATACCACCCCACATACATACACTCCCACACCCTTTACAGACACATACAATTAAATTATGCATTTATAACAAATTGTACATGAAAACATTCAAAAGTACAGTCTTCTGAGGCAAAAATATCATTTACAACATTCATATTATATTTACATGCACTGCTGTGCTGCCAACCAGAAAACTCTGCACAAAGCACTTGGAGCTCCTATGGAATTAGACTTTTTGTAATGCGTACTGGGTGTGGGCTTGGACCTCAGAAAGCTATGAATAAACGGAATTACCATTACAATATAGTAAGTCTTCCATTCCAAAACAACCCTAACAACTAGGGATGTGAATTGGTACCAACTCGTTTGCAGTATCGGGTTCGTAAAAAAACAGAGGGAAATTTTCGTTCTCGCAGTTCTGAGCGGTTTTTTTCGGCTGTCGCAAATCAAAAAACCTGCCCTGGCCCTTTAAATTTAATTATTTAGAATTCCCCACACTCCCGACCCCCCCAAAAACTTTTCTAAAGTACCTAGTGGTCCAGCGGGGTTCCCGGGAGCGATCTCCTGCTCTCAGGCCGTCGGCTGCCAGTAAACAAAAATGGTGCCGATGGCCCTTTGCCCTTACCATGTGACAGGGGCTATCAGTGCCATTGGCTGGCCCCGGTCACATGGCAAGAGCAATGGACGGCCGGCGCCATCTTTAAAAATAGGTTCTTCTAGCGCTTTCGGGGACCCCCGATACTTGACGAGTTTGAAAATCGCCAGAAAAACAATTCACATCCCTGCTAACAACCTTATCTATGAAAAGGCAACACTGCACATATTAAACCAGGTCCTAGAACACTAATAAATCTCTTATGTATTTATTTATTTATAACTTTTTATATACCGAGGTTCAATTAACAAGATTAATTATCACTTCGGTTTACATTACAACCAGCAAAAAATAACAGAGACAAAGTCTTGTTTTACAATGAACAGGGTAGAAGTAACCTGGATTAAAACAATGAACAGGGTAGAAATAACCTGGATAAACATAAAATGGGTGAAGCAAGTATAGAGAATTGGAAACCGAGCTTATTAGGAAACCGGGCTGCTAAAGATCCCTTCACAGAAATTACATGCCAGCAAAATACCTCACCTCAGTCACATATGCAGAACACAGACAGACCCTCATCAAATACAGAATAAAGAGATCAGAAAGTCTAAACAGAAACGTGCTGAGAAGAACTGAACTGGAACCCACAACAAGCCAGCCTCTATATGCAGAGCAACAATGGAAAAACAGAGACAGTACCATTCTCATAAAATATTAAATAATAAAATCAAGAAATAGAAAACATCAATCATAATAGTAAAGTCATATTCATAAAAAGAATATTTCAAACCAGTTAATGAATAGAATATTGAAAATTTCCCAAACACCAATGAAATATTTAAAAAATCTGCTGAATTAAAAATCCAATTAAAAAGAGTTCTATTCCCTCACCAAAAAAAAATATTTCAAAAGAGCAGAATCATCAAATTACACCCAATAATTAAAACTAATAAGGATTAAAAAATCTGCTCTCCATACCTGGGATCTGATTTCCAGTCACCCTGAGACTGTCGTGGATTTGGGGAGGTAAGGACGCACAAATGTTATCTTCTCTCTCACACACACGCACAATAACACATTCATTCTCTCACACGCTCCCTTTCTCTAACATACACAGGCTGCCTCTCCCTGACCCTCAGAGATACAGTATATATATATGTGTGTGTGTGTGCATGCCTGTGACAGCCTATGTGTGACACACAAGCTCACACAGGCACACAAACACACAAGTTGTCACAGAGACACATTCACAGGCATACAGATTCTCACACAGATACACATTTCGGCTCTTACACAGTCACACACACACACACACACACAAACAGGCTCTCAGACACACACAGGCTCTCACTCATTCACACATACATTCCAGCTCACACACATGGTCTCCTGTTACCATCGGGCCATGGTAGGATGAGTTCCACCATGGTCCTGCGGGCCTCCTGTCCTGTTATCCTCAGGCCGTGGTGGGATGAGCTCCACCACGATCCCGCAGGCATCCGGCAGTCTTTGAGCCATGGTGGGATGAGCTCAACCATGGCCCCATGGGCCTCCTGCTACCTTTGGGCCACCAATCTTCCTGCTTGAGGAGGGGGGGAGGGAGCAGAAGTTGTGCACAGGTGTGCACGCACACACGCATGCCCATATACAGAAGATGGGCGTCTTCTTTGGTCACCGGCACTCTCTCCTTCTTTGGCTGCCGACTGGTTAGGCTCCGCCGCCGACCCGTGACCTCTCCTGCTGCCACTGGCCTGCCGCCTCCCCAGGTGTGCCACCCCATGCAAATGCACAGTATGCACACCCGGTCACGCCGGGCCTGGGAAGGAGAGGCATGCTTGACCACACTTTTTTGCATAAAGGAGCTCCTTCATATTTAAGAGCCACTGTCGGTGTCTCTAGTTGCAGTGAGGTACTAAGGGCTGAACTCAGGTGTTGGTTTGGACCTGAATGTCAGGCAGCAGTGACTTTTCTGTGACACACCTGATCAGGAGTAATGGCACACTGGTTGGGAAACACTGAATTACAGTAGAGCTCTGCAGGGTTGACTATCCTGACTGTTCCCCTGCTTGTGGTCAGCCTATGTCCCTTCTTCCAGAACAGTTTCAGAGGTCACCTCACAAAGGTGACCTCTGCAGTATGATGACATATTGGACATCATAGGTTGGGCAATATGGACTGATAAATTCTGGTGAATATGGGGTAATAAGGGATACCAGGCTGGCTCAATGACACTGCCATGAGGAAGGTCCCTAGTTTGATTTCTGGATCAATTAACCACACCGAGTCAGTTGTGGATATTGTGGGCACAGCTCCTGGGTGACGGAGGAAGTCATGACCATTGTTAAGAGTGACAGCTGGACCCTGGATTTACAGCCCATGATCCAATATTCTGAAAGGAGCCCCGGTGCTTGGCCCCTGACCAGATAAGTGTAGTGGGAGGAAGGGTCTATTTAAAATATGGGAAATATCGCCAGGTAGTTGTAAAGGCAGGTTCATGGCAACAGATCCCTACACGGATCCCAACTTACTCAGAAAAAGGAGAGCGGCAAAATAATTTCAACAGCAGCGATTCAGAAGAAAAATTCTGAACTGAAATGCATGGCTTTCCACTTGTCATGCTGGGATGCACAGAGAGAGGTATAACCAGTAGAAAGAGTACAAGTGTACCTTCTCCTAGAAAACTGGTGCAATGCCCACAGTTTGTTTATTTTAAAACATGTACATTCTATTTATAGTACCCATGAATTATGTCCCAGCAGGGACAGTCTGAAAATTGCATCCTGCACGTTTGAGTTTCGATGTTCCTCTTCATTTGATGAATCCCGAGGACGGGGTAATTCACTGTAGTTGCTGGTCCAGCTGTGCTCGATTGGTCTCCATCTGGCAGTGGAAGAGGAAGCCCGATGGTACTGCTATATTTATTAACATGGAGTCCTGGTAGCTCTTTCTCCAGCTGTTCTTTAAATACCTACCTTACCTGAATGTAATCTGCTTTCAAGTGCCTGAAAGGCGACGTATAGATCAAATAAATAAATAAGATTGATATTTTGCTCCCACATTTCTCTCTTTCCCATCTTCTTCTACCTACACACAGAGCAGTTTTGCACTCCGTCGGTAATGTGTTCTTAACATCTGACTCCCCCCCCCCCTCCCCAAACTCCAGAAAAGGGTTTTACCGGCTCTAAAAAAAAAACGTTTAGCTACTCATAGAGCGACTCTGCCATTCAGTGAAAATTTGTAATTGGCCTTCCTGTCGCAGGCCAGATGAGTTATCGCGAGCGTGGGTCAGTGAGGCAGTCTCAAAAGGTGCAGGTTTAATAAGCAGCAGATGGTATATAAACACTGTCAACCGTGCAGAGCTCAGGAAGCCCCTGAGCACACCAGTAGGGGAGAGGTCTGTTCATTACATGTTGCTCACAGCTGAAGAGCAAATGACCTCCTTTAATCATATCAGTACGGCTGCCTTCTCTGAAGCAGTTTGAACCACATACGGGAGCATTCTACAAAATACCGAATATCTGCAAATGAAGAATCCTGTTATCAAGGCCCAGAGTGGGCAGATGAAAGTAAGGGAATCTTCAGAGCACCTATCCATCTTTACAAGTGTACAGTGGAAAACATCTACTGTTCGACTAGGATGTTAAGTTAGGGGTGTGCATTCATTTTTAACCAAAATAAATAAAAATTTGAAACACTCGCATTTCATTTCATTTTGAAACTAAGCAACCCCCCCACAACCTGAAATGTATTTTTCATTGGCTTTCTTTCGAGGAAATCAGTGAGAAAAAAGAGAGAAGGTGTGAAATCCCACCTCTGCCACCACTTTCCTCTATCCCCCCCCCCCCCTCGATAACCCTTCTGCGAGGGTCGCCAGTAAAGAAAGGGGCAAGAGTTGATCCCCAGTCACCCCTGCCCTGCCAGATTTTATTCAAAAATGGCATCAGCACCATTTTGCTATACAGCCCTAGAGCAGACGGTTGTACAATAAAATGGAAACGACACCAATGTTGAATGAGAGCTGTCAAAACAGGAGCTTCTGGGGATCATTCTTCACCCGTTCTTATATTTATTGTTTTATTTATTCATTCCTTATATTTATGAATCACCCTTCTCTTTTGCTTCCCCCATGTCCTCTAATTCTTTGGCAGATATCTGAGGCACATGCTTTTGGTCTTTTTTTTTTCCTTCTCATGGAAGTCTCTTCTATTACTTCCAGTCCTGGGGTTCTGGATACTCTCCCTTTTCTGCCCTCAGTACTGAAAACAGTCCTACGTGCCAGTATTACTTTTGGACAAGTTTTTAGCAAAAGGGCTGAGCTATGATGGGGATGGGTGACGGAAGGGTTTGGGGGAAGCTATGGAGGAGTGGGATTAAGTTGTGTCAGAAGATCCAAGTTCCTATGAAATTTGAAATTCTGCAGATTGTAGGCTGGGGTACATATAGGCTTGGGGTAAGAACCGTAAAGCTTCAAGTGAAAGAATGAGATAAGAGTGAAATGCAAAGGGTGCTCTTTCAGACTGGGAATGTGGTTAAAAAAAAAAAAAATCAAGAGATTCATATTCAGTGCCATTTGTCCGGCTAAGTTCAAATATCAGGCTGCATTCACCACCTGGGACTTAGCTGGCTAAATCTGTATCCAGATAAAACGTTATCTGGATAAAGTCAGGAGTGGGGTGGGGCATTTCTGGGCAGAGTTAAATGCCGATATTCAGCTACAGGTAAGCTTACACCTCCAATGCAGCCTCAGACAGATCAGCACTGGAAGCGCCGGGAGCAGGGAAGTACGTACCTCGTTCCTGGCAGGGCATTTATATTGAGGGTAGGGGGAGTCCGGGAGGATCCGGGGAGGTCTGGAGGAGGCAAAGCAGCGCATAGAGAAATCTGTTGGGTTGGTCACTTGAGGCGGGAGGCTGCCCAATTTATATTTTTGACAAGAACAGGAGAAGCGGGGAGGGGGGGGGGGGGAGCTGAACTGTGAGCCCTGAGACAGTATTTGCTCATTTAAGGGTGGGTTAGAGAGTGGGGGATGCACAACCTGATAGGGCCATATGTGAAATTTTGAAGGGGAGGAAGGGGCTCGGGCCACAGGCCTTTTTACCTCTTTTTTTGTTAAACAATGCTACTTATCTTTTGAAGATATTCGGATAAGTAGTACGTTATCTGGCCACACAAGGATAGATAAACTTAGCCAGATATAGCTGAAGATAACAAACCCCTCCCAGAAACACCTCTGGGATGCCTTTTTATCCACTTAAATTATAGGTGGATAATGACTTATCTGGCTATAATTTAGCTGGATAGGTGGTTGAATATGGCAAAACTTGCCATTTAGATGAACAACTTGTGAGTTATCCATCTAAATCACTTTTGAACATTGACCTCCATATGATCTATCACGGTAACTTTCAGAGTGGCGCGCGGGCCTGCACCCAGGGATGCGGCTATTTTATAACATACATGCACATATGCATGAATGTCATGAAATAGCTGGCCACATACACAAATTCGCTCAATTTTAAGTGGACGCGTGCATTTGCGTGCAAAGGCCGCTTCCACCGCATAAGTGGGGTTATTTTAAAAGGCACACATGCCGACATCATTGCCAGTTTTCCTAGTTCATTCCCAGTTTGCCCAGTTAAGGGACAGGATTTCCAACCTCCCCCCTAGTTTAGTAGCCTCCCTTTCCTCCTGTTAGCCCCAACCTTTAAAACCCCAATGATCTGTCTAGAATTTTTTGTTTTACAACTTTCATGTCATCCACAGCAGAAGTAAAGTTATGTGGCAGGGGATCCCTGCACACCAATGCGTGTAAGTATTTATGTGCAAATTGCATGTTAAAATCCTGGAACGCCCATGCCGCGCCCCATTTTGGAAACTTTTCATTTGTGCGTGCAGTGACATTTACGCACGTGTCCGAGTGCCTTTTAACATCCACTTGGCGTCCGCTGACCCAACATATTCACACATCCCTTAATTTTGGTGCACATCAGGCTTTTAAATTTCACCTTTAAAGTTTTTAGTAATTAATGCGAGATCTGCTAAGAATAAAATTGAGATACAGCATGATCTAATTGGTGATCAAGGCACAGACTTCCTTTGTTTTATGGAATCCTGGTTACATGATAAAGGAACTGCACATGCGCTGATCCAGGCTGCCGCTAGCTTCTTGTATAGAAGAAAGTGATAATAACGGCCTCAGTCTTCCGGCGTCATTTATAATTGTAACACCAGCAAGCCAGGAGCAACCAGTGATTGTTCCTGACCCATGAAGAAAGAAGACTTGGGGTAAGCAGATCAGGGGAAGCTAGGAGGGCATTGAAGGCGGGCCAGGCAGGGTTTGGGGTTTTTTGGGGGTATTTTGCAATGGGGTGAAAGAAAATGGGAAATTTTGCTAAAATCTCCTGTTTCATTTCCAGTAAATGTACATCTCTGCATGACTAGGCAGTTGGTTGTCCATGAAACTGAACTACATAAATCATTCAGACCCAGTGTGAGGAGCGCAGAACTCACTGGTCACTCTTCGGATTCTAAAGAGAGCACTGTCTATGGTCCTGAACCACTGCAGAGCTCATCCTCCATCACTGGAACTCAGATGTATTTATTAAAAGCCCTTAATTCCATAATTGTAGGAGCCTTGCTATATTATTCACTTGCCAGTGGTTCATGGCACTAAACCACAACAAAGTCTCAGCAGTGTACTATTCCCAATGCGAGACCCTACCAAAGCAAAAACCATTTGAAGTCACTATTCATAGGGTTTGTCTGGGTATACTTTGGAACTAACTGGAAAACCCTGAGGTTTTAAAATTTTCCCCTGCCCCCTGGCTAAATTTTGTCCATTCTGTAATTTGAAAATAGTATACGCACATACTTTATAAAATACCTGCCTTCCCCCTATACATCAGGATTATTACACATACATGTTATTTTTTTCCGCGCCTAAACTATATGCTCCTGCTTCACAATTTATAAAATACTAGGATAAATCTCGTGCAAATGCAGTATTAGGAATAGGTTTGAAAGTTAGGCTCCCTGCTGCTAAGCTTCTTCACTGATTAGAACCCAGATATTGTGCTTTCTACAGTTCTAAGCTCCTTCACTGGAGACTCTATTCTGCATGCCTCAGAGCCCAACAATACGCCCTCTCTGGAGACTGATGCAATTTTCACAATGTCTGAAACATATGCCACATTTATTTCTCATAATCAAAATGATTTAGTTAAAAAAAAACCAGATTCTGTTGCCGTGTCAGCCTTCACCTATTTATCATGCCGACAAGCTACAACTGAAACAGATGCAACAATATAACGAACGGTTGAATTGATTCGTATTGACCAGGCGTCACTCCTAATGAATAGTCTATCAGCCTTCTAAACAAGTGCTCCGATATACTGCAGTTTATGAATTAGGTGAAGCACTTTTTATCCACCTAGACTGCATGTTTAACTCTGCGCTTCAAAGAATAATTTACAAGTTTAGATATGCAGAGGTTTTAAGAAAAATATTCTAGGCGTATTCTGAGGCATATGAGAACTGGGACTTAAAGCAGCACCAATAGGATCTCGTACAGGGGGTAATGGTGGTAGAACTGCTAGGAAACAGTGACATCCTTTATTCAAGCAAATATTGTTGGTGTGGATAAAAATTCAGTGTTGCTCTTTCAATTGCATTGATGTAAGGCTTAAAGGTCTATAATTTCCTGGTTCCCCCTGAAGCCCTTCTTAAACACTGGAATCACATTGGCCACCTTCCAGTCTTCTGGTACAGCAGCCATTGTTAGTGACAAATTGCAAATCATGTAAATGTGCCTGCAATTTCTAGTTTTAGTTCTTTCAGAACTCTGGGGTGGTTTCCATTTGGCCCTGGGCACTTGTTACTGTTTAATGTATCTATAATTCTTATCACTTTTTCTTGCTCCATAGTGATGTCTTTTAGCACCTCAGAGGCATTACCCTTAAGGAAGGCCCTTGGTTTTGCAATCACCCTGACACTGACACAAAGAAATTATTCATCTTGTCTGCAATGGACTTATCATGTTTGATAACCCTCTTAACCCCTTGGTTGTTCAGAGGACAGACATCCTTTCCCATTGATCTCTTATTTTTAATTCACTGTAAAAAAAAATTTTAATTATTAATTCTTGCATTCCTGGCGAGAAGAGATAAAACACAAGCTGACTGTGTAAAACTGCAGGAGGATCTAAATAGATTGGGAACTTGGGAATCCGTGTGACAAATTGAATTTAATATAGACAAGTGTAAAGTGATGCATGTTGGGAGAAAAAATCCAAATTATCAGTTCACTTTGATGGGGTCCACCCTGGAGAAATTGCTATCAAGAGAGGGACCTTGGAATTACTGTGGAGTGTGGACCACATGCAAAACCCATTGGCACAGTGTGCAGCAGCAGCAGCTAAAAAAGCAAACCATATGTTAGGGATAATTTGGAAGGGTAACAAAGTCAAATCTGAAGGTGTTATGATTCCTCTGTATAGAGCTCTGATGCGACTACTTCTGGAGTACTGCATAGAGTTCTCGTCGCCCCATCTCAAAAAGAAGGTGGCAGATCTCTAGAAGGTACAGAGAAGGGTAACCAGAATGGTGAAAGGGTTAGGGCATCTTTCATATGAAGAAAAGTAAAAAAAAAGTCAAGGCTTTTTAGCTTGGAAAAAAGAAGACTGAGGAGGGGATATGACAGAGGTCTACAAGATCACGAGTGGGAAAAGAACAAAATATAAGTAAAATGGTTGCTTACCCTGTTCAAAAATACTAGGACCAATAGCCATCCAATGAAATTCTACATTAGCAGTTTTAAGACTAACACAAGAAAATATTTCTTTAGTCAGAGGTTAGTTAAATTGTGCAATCTGCTGTCACCAGATGTAGTGACAGCAAGAAGCCTAGCATGGTCCAAGAGGGGTCTGGATATACTCTTGGATGATAAGGACATAAACAAATATTAGGCTTAGGTGATGGCCAAGTTGCTTCACTTTCTTAAATAATCTAGAGGAAGTACTTAAACAAACTCTGGTTTTCATCTGTTGGTTGTTACTAGTGACTCTGGGGCCACTGTCAGAGACAGGATGCTGGGCCAGATGGACCTTGATTTGACCCAGCTTGACCATTGTTATGTAGTACCTTTTAGGATGTGATAGAGAACCACATGAATGTTCACCTCAGCCCACAGATAAATATATTAACAATCAAATGCAATAAACAAAAAAATGCCCTTTTGGAAATCAAAACAACTGTATCTTCTTTGATTGTAATAAGGGTATCTGACAGGTAATGTACAGCTATAGAAATTAATGGAACCCACACATGATCTCACATCTCAGGTGTGATATTATTTGGTGCCAGTTTGGAAGAAAGACCACAAGGCTAAGCTGAGAAATTTTGTATTATTCTAACATATACCTAGCAAAGGAAGAAGCCTTTTAGCCCCCCAAAAATGGCATTTGCAGCATTTCCTATGTTAGTACAAAGTGCCTCTGAGTAACGCAATGATAATCCTTTTCTTGAAATGAGAACTTTGTTGAGGAAACTAGTCCTCCAAATTCTATGCAACAGACCATTCCAGTCATGTTCATCTGCACCAGAGCCTAGAATTTGTAATTTATCCATGAATCTTGAATGGACAAATGCACTCAGGTATTTCATAATATCAGGAAGGTGAAAAAAAACTGCCTCTGCCTTTTCATCTGTCACAGAAATGCATTGTATCTCCTTCAGACAAGAAAGGGTTTGGTTGTTGTCACTTACCTTTTCAGCTGATTGAGCTGTCCCAAAAAATATTGGAATGAAGGCGAGCCATACTATACAAGTAGTGTACATTGTAAAGCCAATTGGTTTGGCTTCGTTAAAGTTCTCAGGGACTCCCCTGGTCTTGATGGCATACACTGTACATGTAACCATTAAAAGAATACTATATCCCAATGAACAAATTATTTGTAGATCCGTAATGTCACATTTGAGGACTCCCCTAGCTTGATCAGGATCCACATTGTTCTGGTCTTCATAGTCAATGAAGATATTGGGTGGGTCAACCCCAAACCAAATGAAAACCCCTAAAAGCTGAACAGATATCAAACTGAAAGTGATTGCCAGCTGTGATGTTGGGCTGATAAGCCGAGGTGCTGTCACTGACTTTTTACCTTGTTCAAATATGCGGTAGATCCGGTTTGTTTTGGTCAAGAGGGCTGCGTAACTGATGCACATCCCCAAACCCAGGAAGATGCGGCGGAAGGAGCACACGGCAACATCCGGTTTAGCAATCATCAGGAAAGTAATGATGTAACAGAGAAAGATTCCTGTCAATAATACATAGCTGAGTTCCCTTCCAGAAGCCCGAACAATTGGTGTGTCATTGTAGCGGATGAAGGTTGCCATGACAAAAAGGGTGGCGATAATTCCAAGCATAGCCAAGAAGACGGGAATGACGGCCCACGGAGAATGCCATTCCAACTTGACAATGGGTTTGGGGCGGCATCCGGTGCGGTTCTCGTTAGGTCGCATGCTACGTGAACATACTCCGCAAGTGACTTCATCATATTGATAGAGGTACCCGTCGCACAACTCACAATTCCAGCAGCAAGGTGTCCCTTTAATAATCTTCTTCTTTTCTCCTGGCTTACAAGGCAAACTGCAGATTGATGGGGGGATTTCATGCAATCCTTTCCCCCACTGCATGTCCTCAATCTAAAGAATGACAAATGCAATAAATAGAAACAATATGAGTACATTTATAGGCTTGCAATTTTTTATTTCATATCACAGTTTGAAAAGAACTCAGTGAGGATAACAGTGTTTGCAAAAATGACCAAAGTCAAGTGAGTCTGCAAAACACACATAAAATAAAAATAAAATGCATGTCATCCTGTAACTGACAAGTGGTGCCTCAAATAATCAAAGCATCATGTAAAAGCTGGAGAAGGCACAAGGGAAGAAATTGGAGTAATTTGTGGCGATCATTTTGGCAAACCAATACTATCTAAATCTAAATCAACAGTTACATGTCAAGCCCATTTCTTTCTCTTTGTGTAAGTATTAATTGCAATAAGATCAGGGTATATAAGGGGGAGTTTTCATTTTTTGGATAACTGAATGTTATAAAAGCGCACCAAGTTGTGATTATCCATATCCAACTTTTCTGGCACACACAGTCCTCAGTGGCTGGTCATTATGTAGTTAACTTTGTTGCAGTGTGCATGTATTAGACAGCAAATATTCAAATAAGTTACACCAATTTTCAAAGCAAACTCAAACATTTGCTTTGAAAATTATCCCCCCAAAACTACTTGCGTGCAACTACAAATTCTATTAGGTATGCAGACATTTTTCAAGAAAATCTTACATGCATACTTTTGTAAATGAAAAGGTAGGTATAAGTGCAAATCCTTCCCCAGCCCTACCCCCAGGAAGGCCTCTGCTCACTGTGAGTAAAATATGTGCATACAGGTCCTATGTGCGCATTTTATCTGCCTATCGTGCAGTCAGTTTTGTAAAAGCCCATGTCTCATGGGTAAAGCAATGTTTTACCCATGGAAAGGGCTTTGAAAATTACCCTCCCTACTACTGCAAAAGAAGTCTGATTTGGGAATAATGTGTTTAGATGGCTCTAGTATTTCCAGTTTGCAATTTGGTAAGCACAGTGACCTATTATACAGTGTAGACTGTGTTCCTTGGAATCTATCCTGAGTGAGTGAAGGTCGACTTTGCTTCTTGCCTCTCAAGTCACCCAGAATGTGTGAACGCTGTTGTGTGACCCATGGCACATTCCATTTCTTATATTGCCGTCTGCAGGATACCTTTGAAACATCCTAATGCATCATAAATCAGCAGGACCAGAAATAATTTATCCGAGGGAAATTGTACTATTGTATAATACAATCTGATGCAACATCTCCAGGAAATCCAAACGGCACATCACATGATCTTTTCAGTTTGGAGCAACTGTTATAAACATATACAATATGTCCAATTATTTACCAGTGAGAAAGAGACTAACCTTTTTCAATGAGCAATCTTAGGAGACATCAGAGAGAGCTAAAGAAACTCCAAGTTACAGACTGTGTGCTTTCACTTCTATGTTTCCATTACAACTTTCAGAAGATGTCAGGATTATTACCAAACATCCAAGTAAAAGAATAATTGTCTGCAGGGCTGGCATTACCAAATTACAGCCAGACTGAATGTCTGCAACATCTTTCATTCAGTGCTAGTAAGGTAAAAGGTGAAAGGGATAAAAGAGGCCCATAGTCACAAAAAGCAGAGAACCTAAATGTAGGTACATAAGTTACATCCTTAAATTAGGAACCAATTTTCTTCTGAACTTAGGGCCCTAGGAGTCTGATATTCAAAAAAACTGAACCCCTATATACAGGCTTCTAAGTTAGGTCCCTATTTTCAGCTGAACAGAGGATACTAAATTTTCAGCTGAAAATTCACATAAATTTAGGCCCCTAAATCTTAGGACCCTGAATTTAGGGCTGCTTTTCACTTCCCTAAATTTAGGGTCCTACGTTAGATACCTAGAGCTGAAAATCAGTGCTAAGCTCCTAACTTTTTTCCCTAGCCTAACTCCGCAAATGTACCCACCCCACTTTTTAGACCCACTGAATTTAGGAACCCACTGAAATTCGGATCCTAAATTTAGGTAGTCAGCTTTTGTACAAAGTGCCTCAAAGTATTCAAGCAAAGTAAAAAAAAAAAAATGGAAAGAGCTGTTTTGGAGTACATGTGTAACAAGAGAAAAATTATAAAAATAAGGACAAAGAAGAGCTTCTCCACATTACTTACAAAGATCATGCATCTACTGGCAACAACTGCTCAAGATTAAAAGACTTAAGAGATAATGACAAAAGTTCAGAATATATACACAGTGACATATTGGCTATTTCTGTTGGTTAATTACTATCATAAAAATAATCATGTCCGTAGGATTGTCCTGGTGTCTGTCCAGAATTTGGACACATTTCCAGAGAACGAGAACGGTTGAGGCTAGAAAGAGAAAATTCAAATGCTGATTGCTTTCCAGATTCTTACAGCGTGTTTTAAATTTCAGAAATAAGCACGGATTTAAATCTAGAATTAAGAAGATTATTTGATATGGGTCATGTCTTGGCATGCTGGAGGACTATGTTTTCTGTTGGTTCACCTCTCAAGCCTGCATGACTAAAGCATACTCTATTTCGTTGGTGTACAATGTTCTTCTGTGTTCTGCCAATTACTTCACTCAGCACCACATTTATTGGCACGTGTTACATTAATGGAGTGTGAATTCGGTCATTTTAAATTAGTTGAATTAGCGTGTTCCAACCAAAGAATTCTCTGTTTTGTTTTAATTTCATCAACGTTTTACCGAATGTTGTATGCTGTTTTCTGTCTTCACTGACTAAACTGTGATATGAGGTGAGTTGAGGCTAAAAATGGACAGAAGCTCACAGTGAAAGAAATTAGAGGAGATGGATGCCTGTTCCGAAACATTGCAGGACATTAAGAAGTGTTCCAGTTCATTTGGTAGAAAAGTAAGGAGGTGACTTCAGACAAATTCTACCTGTCAAGAGCAGAAATAGTAGATGCTTCCATTAAACATTCCTACCTTGGGTTGAGTGTTCAAGAGATGAAACTAGAGGAAAATATGCATGTGATGTCTTCACGAAGTGACAATAAAAAAGAAAGACATGACTCTTCAGAATTCCTTTTCAAAGTGGTGAGGGAGAAAAAGGATTCGGTGATCATGTGAGACTTTCTAGGCTGTACATAATATATATAACATAGAAACATAGAAATGATGGCAGAAAAGGGCCAACAGTCCATCCAGTCTGCCTAGCAAGCTTATGGTAGTCTCTGCCGCGCCATACAAGTTACCCCCATACTTTTCAGTTTCCCAGACCATCAAAGTCAGGGCCCTTCTTGGTTGCTGTTTGAGTCCGATTCCCCGTCACCTCCTGCCGTTGAAGCAGAAAGCAATGTTGCAGTTGCATCAAGAGTTTCAGGCTTTTTGGTCAAGGGTAGTAACAGCTGCATCAGCAAGTTACCCCTATGCTTAATTATTTTCCCAAACCATAAAATTCAATGTCCTTGTTGTTTGCTGTCTGAATCTAATTCCCCCTTTCATCTTTTCCCCTGCCATTGAAGCAGAGAGCAATGATGGAGTTGCATCAACAGCATGAAGGCTTATTGGTTAAGGGTAGTAATCGCCACCCAGCAAGTTACCCCCAAGTACTCATTTCTTCAATTCCATCTTCTAGCCTTTAGAGATCCACAGTGTTATCTTATGCCCCTTTGAAATCTTTCACCATTTTTGTTTTCACCACCTCCTCCGGAAGGGCATTACAGGCATCAACCACCCTCTCCATGAAGAAATATTTCCTGATGCAACATTTCTAATCTCATAAATTCTATTTATCCAGGTTTAGATTCACTAACAGAGAAGACAAATTCCATAATGGAACATTATATTAACACTCAGAAATGAAGCTATTCAAGTCATAGATACAATTATGATCTCAAAATTTCCTGGAAAATTAATAATATACAAAAGTGCCAACATTGTATTCAAATCAATAACAACTCCATCCAACAGAATTTTTAAACAATTTAAACCTTTCACAAATTATATTTAAAAGCTGACATTCCAATAATATTATTGAGAAATCTGAACCTAAATAATGGGTTTGTGTAATGGAACATAGCTTATCATTAAATTGCTTCACACAAACATCATGGAGGCGATTACTGTACCTGGTTCAAGGACTGGCTGAAGAGTTTTAATACCATGCATAATTATTACCATCAGACAGTGGTTCACTCTTCAGTTTTAAAAAGAAGACAATACCTATTAGGCCAGTCTTTGCTGTGACAATAAGTCTTAAGGACAGATCATGGACAAAACTGGTCTCTTTTCAACCCACCCCATATTTTCTCATGGACAGCATTTTGCCACATTATCAGGACTCTGAGGTTTAATGGAAATTACACTATCTCATGGACTGTAAACAATTAAGAATATCTCATGTAAAGCAATTTTTTGACAATTAACACTCAAATAGAATGTTTCAGAAACTCTTATTTCCATATGTAAAGCCAAAACCTTTTGTCGAAATTTTGCACAGTAGTACTGCAGGCTACCTACTATTCTCATTATCATACTAATCCACTTAAATAAAAAACATACTCTGTCAGCCAGATTTTCCACCTGACCGGAAGTGCCTTGATGCAGGAGCAGAGTGCCTGAGACACAGATAAGAACATTCAGTGCATCTGGGATATAAACCCTGGTGAAAGCCGATTAAAGTGTAAATTATTGCTTAACTTTTTTTTATCTTTGCAAGCGGCGTGCTGCAGCTCAATTTGCAAAAAAGGAAATCAATGTACAGTAATCCAGTCAATCAGCTTCTTTCTCTAGGAAGTGACCTTTCTCTTTTGTAGAACAAAAGAACATGAGATTTGCCTACTGGGTCAGACCAAAGGACCATCAAGCTCAGTATCCTGTTTCCAACAGTGGCCAATCCAGGTCACAAGTACTTGGCAGGACTCAAAAGGTTGATAGATTTCATGCTGTTTATCCCAGGGATAAGCAGTGGATTTCTGCAAGTCCACCTTATTAATGGTTTATGGACTTTTCTTCCAAGAAGTTGCCCAAACATTTTTTGACCAAGCTATACTAACAGAAGAGAAAAATGACATTCCTTGTGTGTATAGATGGAAGAAAGCAGACATGAAGGAGACTGTACACATCGGGGCCTGGTTTATCAATGCTTTTCCAAGATTTTCTTCTATTTTGTGTTTATGAGAATATAAACCTTTAAAAATCTGATCCAATGTTGACTGTCTGCAGTAGAAACCAGTGAAAGTAGATTACCTGAGGCCTGTAGCAAGGTCTTTAAGGGATTCAGTGAATCCCCAGCCCAAAGGTGTCACTATAGGGTGACAAGTTCCACCCCAATTTTATACATCAGATCGGGCAGGGATAAAACAAACCCCTGCCTGATCTGATCAGTAGCATCACACCTCCCTACACCCAACAGGCAGCAGGAGTCGCACTTACCCAAATATCATCTCCTGCTACCATGGGGCCAATCTCTTAGCGTGAGATGAGCCCTGCAGCAGCAGAAGATGACATTTAGATAAATGCGACTCCTGATGCCGCCTACCCCATAACTCGGCAGGCCACCACGGTGCCTGTCCCGTGGCAGCTGAAGAGAGAGAGAGAGGACGCGGTAGCTGCCAGCGAACACCATCCTGCTGGCGGCCGAAGAGGAGGACGAGGTGGCCACCAGCAGACCCCATCCTGCTGGCGGCTGAAGAGAGGAGAATGCAGTGGTGGCCAGTGGACCCCATCCCGCTGGTGGCCGAAAAGAGAAGGAGGACACGGTGGTCACCAGCAGATCCCATCCCGCTGGTGGCCGAAGAGAGGAGGAGGACCTAATGCCTCTAGTGGACTTCATCCTCCTGGCGGCTGAAGAGGCCGACATCCTGTGTGTGTGTGGCTTGGGTAGAGTCTGTGTGTGTATGACTGCTTGTGTGTGTGTATAACTGTGTTTGTGTGTGTGTGTGTGTGTGTGTATGAGCACCTGGGTGTGGGAGTAGGAGCCTGGGTATGTGTAGGTGTTGGGGTTTGAGAGGCTGTGAGGGGGGAGTCACTTCCTGTCTGTGTGTGGATGACTACCTGGATGAGTGAGCTTCTGTGCATGTATGGGTAAGAGGCTGTGTGTATGTGGGGGGGGGAGGGGGAAGGGGAGAGGTTGTGTGGGGATGGGTGGGTGAGAGGCTTGGTGTGTATTTGGGGTGGATGAGATCCTGCATATATGTGGATGAGAGGGTTTGTGTGTGAGAGAGCCCGTGTGTGGGGATGTATGTATATGTGTGACTGCCAGTGTATGAGTGTGTTTGGGTGGGTGCATGATTGCCTGTATGTGTGAGAACCTGGGCGGGTGAGAGCTCATGCGTGTGTGGGTGTGAGCTAATGTGAGTGGGTGGGGGAGTGTCAGTGTGTATGTGTGAGAGGAAGAGGATAAAGTTTGTACAGCTCCCCCTCCCCCAATCCACAACAATCTCAGAGTGGCTGGAAATCAAAACATCCCAGGTATGAAGAGTAGGAGATTTTTAAAATCCTTATCAGTTTTATTATTGGATGTTATTTGATATGTCTGCTGGTTTGAAATATTATATTGGTATTTTGAGAAATTTTATAAACATTTTTATGAGATTTTAATTATTGTACGTTCTATTCATCAGTTATTTTTAAATATTTATTCTTTTTATTAGGATGTTTTTATTGTTATGATTGATATGTTTTATTTTTTTATATTGTAGTTTGTTGGTCTCTTATTTTGCCTTTGGTAAAGGTCTGTCTGTGTTCTTATGTGTGATTGAGATAAGAGATTCTGCTAGTGTGTAGTTTCAGTCTAGGAGTCTATAGCAATCCATCTTCTGTTTTCAATAGGAGGTGTATTGGTCTTCTAAGGCCTGATGCAACATTTGCAGTGCTGCTCTTTCCTGAGTAAGGTTGCTGCTGTTTCAGACCTAGGAGTTAGTGATTTCATATGGCAGATTTGTCTCTTAGAGTAACTGTATTCTTTGTAGGATGTCATAACTTTTATTGTAGCTATATAAGTATTATTCAGAAATACTGTATGTGAGATTCTGAGACAATGTCTCTGATCTGACATCTAAAAAAGAGACCTATGTAATTTTAAAAGCTTTTGTACAATATTTTTAGGTGCATGTATTATTTATTTTACAGGTTTTTTTTTTGCAGTCTGGCTTGTTTTGTTTTCTAAATAGGAGGTATATTGATGTTTTAGAGCCTGATGTAATATTTGCAGTGTTGCCTTTTTGTTAGTAGGGTTGTAGTTTGAGTGCTAGCAGTTAGTGCTGTTCTTGGAATGGGAGGTTTACCATATTGTAATTGTTTATTCATGGCTTTCTGAAGGCCAAGCCCTCACCCATTACATGTTACAACAGGCCTAATGCCATATTTATTTATTTATTTATTATTTTTATATACCAACATTTGATCTCAATTGAGATATCACACCAGTTTACATTCAGGTACTGTAGGTATTTCTCTATCCCCAGAGGGCTTACAATCTAAGTTTTTGTACCTGAGGCAATGAAGGGTAAAGTGACTTGCCCAAGGCAACAAGGAGCAACGGCAGGACTTGAACCATGGTCTCCTGGTTCATAGTCTAACCACTAGGCTATTCCTCCTCCCCCAAAGTTACATATGGGTTCCATGAGTCTTTTGTCTCTAGGGGAGAGGGAGTTAAGGGAGCGAGACTACTGTAGACCAGAGAGGGAGGGCAGGTGGGCGGGTGGCACGTGTGGGAGGGGAGGGGAGGGGAAGGGAGAGAGAGAACTGAGGAAATGAGACTCAATCCCCTGCTATAAATGTCACCGCACGCCACTGGGTTGGGGCTCACTAGGAGACAGTTCATATTCATACCAAAACAATCTGTATTTTGCATTAATGACTATTTCTACTCAGCTGTTTCTTCTCAGTAAAACAATAAGCCACTTTAATTTTCATCTATTAGTGCCGAGGAAAGCAAAGTTACAGAATGTTCCTGTTTGTACCAATCTAGCCAAACAGGATTTAACACAAGATCTTGACTCCAGTCCCTGCACTTTACCAAAGAGTAATGAATGTATCTACATATCTGCTCTTTTCACCACTGAATGCTGCCGAGGGAAACGCTGCTGTCCTGTAACAGACACGTCAATGACTTGAATTAGCCTTCTGTTTAGAATGGCGTGCAGACATCTGCACCACTTTCATGATTTGAAGACTTAAAGGTTTGCAAATAAGAGAAGCAAAAAGAGAACCAGTCCCATTAGGTATAGTTAGGTTATAATATTATGCCACTAAGGACCCTATTTACTAACCTGCAGCGCGCAGTAATGTGCATTATTTACTGAGGTTCCCATTACTGGAAATGAGGCCTATTCACTAATAACCTGCAGTGCACAGTAATTCGTGTTAAAAGGGTAGAAAAGCAGCCTTCTTTGTTAAATCAACCACAATGAAGCTTTCCTATAGTCAGCCCCACGGAAAAAGAACAGCACCTTGAGAGCACGCAGTCAGTTAGTATTCTAAAACAGCAGACCTAGGCCTGGATAGCGCAGCAGAATCGGGGGGAATGGCAAGTTTCTTTCCCCCTACTGCCTTGCAGTCTTGTCTCACCTACTGCTGCTGTCACTGTCCCTCCCCAAGACTGCTGCCCCTGGCTCCAGGGGCAATCCTCACAATGAAGTAAGCATGGGGGTTAAGCCTGTGTTCACAGGCTCTGCGCCCCCCCCCCCTCATATGAAAGCCCAGAGGGGGCAGGGCCTGAAACCCACCCATATTACAATCAGCTGATTCACATGGTATTTGCATGCATGAATTTTGCAAACCCGTGCAAAGCAGCTCATGCGTACCTAACCCCATGTAAATAAAATAACGCGGCTGACTCACAAATTTTTCAGCCATGTTATTTTATCTACACCTTTGCCAGAAACGCTATTCTACCGTGGCAGCACCGAGACCCTAAACATGGGTCCCAATGCTCCCATAGTAGAATTAAAGGGCCATGTGGCCCAACATGAATCCCCTAAAACATTTTAAAAAGTCACCAGGGGTCTTACTAGAACCCCCACCTACCCTGGGGCCACTAATTGAGGCGGACCCCCCCCAAAAAAAGTTTTAAAAATAGAAATAATACACTGTGAGGTGACAATCCGCCCCTCACCCAAACACCTCCCCAAATAAGCAACTCCCCTGGGTCCTTTATCAGCTCCCCACCCCAAAGAGCTGCCTCCTGACTCCCCCTTCCCATATATCGTATAGGCTGGTAGGGCCTCCCGATCCAAACCCCCAATAATTATCTGATGAGGTAGTGGCCCCCACTCAGGACCCCTCCCCTGGATTCCTCCAACACCTTCTTACCTTTAAAATACTCATTGGTGGCCAGTAGGAGGGCCTGGGATGCCCCCTAGGCCTGGGCCTAGTTAGCACCACTTTCCACAATGGCATTGACCAGCCTTTGCCCCAGCCATGTGGAAAGGGCAAAGGCTGGTCTGCTCCATTTTGGAAAAAGGTGTGGACTGGATCCAGGCTAGGGAGTACCCTGGGCCCTCCTACTGACTGCAATGAATATTTTAAAGGTAAGGGGAGTCTGGGGGGGGGGGGGGTCCCATGTAGGGGCCACTAGCCCACCAGGTAATTTGGGGGGGGGGGTTTGAAGTGTAGGGGTCCTACTGGCCTATACTGTATATGGAAAGGGGGGGTAGTCAGGCAGCTCCGAGGAAAGGGCAATTAATGTATTGGGAAGAGTTTTGGGAAGGGGGGCAGGTTGCTGCCAGCAGATTATTTCTGTTTTTTAAACATTTGGGGGGGGGGGGGAAATCACCTCAAATGATGTTCCCGAGGTCGGCAAGGAAAGTCTAATAAAACCCTCAGTGACTTTTTAAAAACTTTTATGGGGGGAGGGGGTTGCTTTGGGTCACATGGCCTGTTAACATGACAGCAGCCCTGTGCGTTGGAAGCCACCATCGTGCGTTTACAAGACCCTTTCTGAGTTCTTTGGTCTTGCGGACTTTTTACGCAAAAGAAAAGAACAAGGCAATATTGCCGTCATATTTTGTCGGGGAGGGGCAAAATATCATGGGATCACCCCACTGTGATATTGGGCTCCTTCCACGATAAAATATCATGGTTTTGTGATTCTAGGCCAGTGTTTGTTATGTGGCTTTTAGCGATTTAGAAACCATTTCATCAGCATGCTCAGACTTAGAAAAACAAATTGATCTATCATCCCCAGATAATGCATTATCCTCCTGGGTTAACTGCACACGCAGCATTGCCAATGAGCACTGCCCCCTGATAACGAAAACTATCAACCCCTACAGAAAAAACAAGAAACCCTGGTACACTCCTTTCCTCAGAAATCTCAAAACCCAACTCAGAGCCACGGAAAGGTCATGGCGCAAACTCCAATCACCCGCAACCAAAACCCTCTACTATCAACGTATGCATGATTATAGAAACGCTATCCAACATTCCAAACGGGAATACTACGCCAATAAAATAAATGGTCTGCAATACAACCCCAAGGCTCTTTTCACTATGGTTGCTAACCTGACTTCTCCCATACACACGCAACAATCAGATATATCCTCCACAAATCGCTGCAACGAATTAGCGCAATTTTTTAAAAACAAAGTATCTTCCATCACAGCACAATTTTCGCACAACAACCTCAATATCTCTCTTCCCATCATCAACTCCCCCAGCTCCCTATCATCATTTGAGTCCTCATCCTCCCTGGAAGTAGAGAACATACTTAAGAAAATGAAACCCTCCACTCACCCCTCTGAAACTATCCCCTCTAAACTCCTACTTTCTATACACAATGTGATCGCTAAACCCCTTTCAAATATTCTTAACTGTTCCCTAGAGCATGGCATTGTCCCCAATTCTCTGAAACAAGCCATAGTGAAACCACTCCTCAAAAAAGCCAACCTTGACCCCACCACCCTTTCTAATTACAGACCGGTGTCCAACCTACCCCTCCTAGCTAAAGTTCTTGAAAAGCTAGTAAACACACGCCTATCCGATCACCTCGAACAGAATAACATCTTCCCTCCAACCCAATATGGTTTCAGGAAGCACCTAAGTACTGAAACATTGCTCCTCTCCCTACACGATACCCTTATCAAAGGAATCGACTCAGGATCATCCTACCTTATCGCATTACTTGACATCTCAGCTGCATTTGACACAGTTAATCACGATGTCCTACTCAACATACTCAGAAATATTGGGATCACTGGCAAGGCCTTTGATTGGATTCAATCATATCTCCAAAATCGTACTTTCACTGTCACTATCGACAACAATGAATCTGATCCCATCAGTCTCCCCCAAGGTGTTCCCCAAGGTTCCTCACTCTCATCTACCTTGTTTAACATATACATGCTTCCCCTCACTACACTCCTCTCTAATCTACACATCAAGCATTTTATTTATGCTGATGATGTACAAATCATTTTCCCCTTCTCGGACACCATCCAAACTGCTCTACACAGCTGGGAATCCTGTCTTTCCTCTATCAATCAGCTCCTAAAGGACATGCACTTAGCTCTTAACACCAACAAAACTGAGCTTTTAGTCATATCGAATAAGCAACCGCTCCCAGACATCCCCCCTGCCTACTCTGCTACCAATTTCCCATCACACACTCGCAACCTAGGAGTTATTATTGATAATCACCTCTCTTTCAAACCATTCATCAAATCCATCATAAAGGATTGCTACTTTAAACTTCAAACAATAAAGAAGCTCAGACCCTTGCTACATTTCAATGATTTCCGTACAGTCCTTCAAGCTATTATTTTATCGAAGGTTGACTATTGTAATGCGCTATTGCTTGGCATTCCTGCAATACACACCAGACCACTCCAACTCCTACAAAATGCCGCCGCTCGGATTCTGTCAAACACAAAGAAAAGAGATCACATCACCCCCACACTCATGGAACTACACTGGCTCCCCATACAGTCACGAATTCTTTATAAAACTCTCTCGATCATACACAAGAGTCTATTAAATTCCAACCTCAACTGGCTTAACCCCCCCCCCCTCTTACCCCATACCTCCAAGAGACCTACCCGCCCAGCACTCCAAGGAACTCTCCAAGCCCAATCTATCAAATCTTTTAAGCTCTCTTCCACCATTAACAGAGCCTTCTCCCTTGCCGGCCCCACGATATGGAACTCTCTACCCCATGATATTCGCACTGAGACCTATACCCCCGCTTTCAAAAAGAAGATTAAAACCTGGCTCTTCCAGCAGGCTTACTCCACTAAACCCCCTATTACATAAATCCCCCCTAGGAATGTTACTCTACGAATGTTACTCTACGAATGTTACGCTGACATCCTGGTATGAATGCCTTTTGCCTGTCGATGTTGTACTGCGCACTAATTTTGTATATAGTTATTGTTATAGTTCAATTACTTAACATATACCCATGGCATCTAATCATGGATGTTTTGTTTTATGTAAGGGCTCCTCCCAAACATTATTTATACGTTGCCTAGTTCACTATATTATCTGTTTTATGTAAGGGCTCTGCCCAATGGTTTGTGTTCACTGTAAACCGATGCGATGTGCGAACGGTCATCGGTATAAAAGAAACGTTAAATAAATAAATAAATAAATAAATAAATAAATACATTACACTAACATCCTGTTTCCTGTGTGGACGCTGGTCAGATGCACAGTACATTTTCTCCCCTGAAGCAGAGATTCTTTTTTGAAACACAGTGCTATATCTGGATTTTAAGAATGGTCATTTTTCATATGTTGGACACCTGCTGAGGATCACTGCAAACCTTTGAGATAAGGTTTGTTTTTCTCTGAAGTATATGCACATCATCACGGGACCTACACTTATAATCCGAGGAAGGCAATAATACCTATTTAAGCACTATAGCATTTTTTGCACTTCTGTATGATGGTCTGTGGTAACTTATCGATAGTGGCTTGGGAAACAGCCAGAAGGAATAAGGAAGCAGACTGTGGCTGTTTCCTTTATGAGCAATTTATTTACAGTGAAAGAAAGGTCAAACAAACAAATGCAGCTCACCTTAAGTTCAGGTAGCATTCAGATATCACACATGGTAGGTCTTTGCATAGAATGGGTTCCTGTCTGCTCCGCGGGGCCTCTCTAATCCTTCTAGGCCCTGAGTTCTTGTACACTGGTGAGGGGTTCCTCCCTTCACCAAGGATTCCTTGAAGATCTGGATCTTAAGGAACACCAAGTGAGACAGCTGGGCCTGACCCCTTAAGGTGGTCTGAGGCAGTTTCCTAAAGACTCCCTCACATATCCTCCCCCTCAGCTCAACCTTATTCAGGTGGCACTTGCCTGTACCAGGAACACCTCTCAGGACAGGAAATCCGCATTGGTGTTTTCCTTTCCTGCCCTATGTTGTATTTTGTAGTTGAAGGGTTGTAGGGTCAGGAACCATCTCATCACCCTCACATTGGACTGCTTATTTCTATTTATCCAAAGGAGTGGTTGGAGGTCCGTTACGAGCATGAACTGCCATCCCAACAGATAGTAGCGCAAGGCCTCTAAGGCCCACTTGACTGCCAAGGCCTCCTTCTCGACTGTTGAATAACATCTTTCCCATGGCATCAGCTTCCGGCTAATGAATTCCATGAGATGTTCTTGTCTCTTGGATTAAGACTGCTCCCAAGCCTATTTCTGAGGCATTGGTCTGTATCGTGAAGGGTTTAGTGAAGTCTGGACTTATCAGGACCAGTTCGGAGCAAAACGCCTCTTCCAGTGCCCATAAGGCCTTTTCTGCTTCAGCTGACCACTGGACCTTCTCTGGTGCTTTCTTCACCAACACCCTTGTGAGAGGCTCTACCTTCTCTGAGTAATTGGGCATAAAATCTTCTAAAAATACCTCATGATGCCTAGAAACACTCTCACACTTTTGTTTGTGGGACTGGTACCCAGGTGATCGCCTTGATCTTCCGGGTCTGAGGATGAACCTTGCCTTTCCCCAGGGTGTAGCCAAGATATTGAACTTCTTGGACCCCCCCCAGGAAACAGCTCTTAGGGTTGGCCATCTTTCCTGCTTTCCTCAGTCTGGTTAATATGACCTGGAGATGGTTTAGGTGGGTCTTCCAATCTGAGCTCTACACCACAATGTCATCCATGGCTGTGTACCCTTGATGTGGGTGGGGCAGGCGTTCGACTAAACGCTGGAATGTTGTGAGGACGCCATGGAATCCAAAAGGGAGGACGGTGAACTGGAAAAGTCTTCTGGGTGTGGAGAATGCAGCTGTTGAATGCCAGATTTATTCTAAATACAGACCAGATACATGCCAAGCTAGGTAAAGCACATAGTGGGTAGACAACATTTGTACCCTTTTTCTATGAATGTCAGCCTGGCTCGGGTCCCACAGAACATTTGGATTTTTCCCACTCCCACTGGAAGATGCATCACATTTCTACCAGCAGATCTGAGGATAACTAGAAAGAAATGTTAAAAATATGATTTGGATTTTGTAAAATCGGAAGCAGATTCAAAAACATTCGCTACAAAAAAGTTTGTCAAGCCAATCCAATGAACCTCAAACTTTTTGTAGGTTCATCAAACTGTTCACCCTATCCTGAGGTTGTCTATATGTCACTAGTATGTATTGTATTGTTTGATGGTCTATGAACAAGTATAGGATAGAGTCACAAGTATAGGATAGAGTCTGTCCCTCCTCACACTACATTAATCAAGTTAGAACATTAGATCTTCACAGAATTATCTAGCACTTCTGCCTTTCTGGGGGCAATTTTCACAAGGACTTACATACATAAATCTTGGTTTATGGTGTAAATCGGCTTTTATAAATTCCCTGGGGGGGGGGGGAGTGCACGTGTACTTCATGGTAGGCATTCCAGGGGCAAAGTTGGGGCAGGGAAGAGAATTTACACACACACACACACACCCACACACATACTTTCAAAAGTATGTGCATGCAGAAAGTTACATCTGCTTAGGAGCAGCTTTAACTTCCTGGATGTTTGTGTACACGAGCCCTGGGGACACCTGCAGATTTTCAAAACAGATGTATGAGCATAAGTCCACTTTGAAAATTTGGGCTAATGTCTGTGGGCACTTTAGCCATATGTAGGCTGCAAAAATTGTGCTCTCTAAGTTCATGTCCTTTTTCTTTAGCCTGGAAAATGCAATTCTTTCTGCTTTAAAACTATGTGAGTTGGGTTGATGATATTTGGGCTTTCAGCCAGAGATGTTTAGGGTCACAGCCCTCCCAGCCCCAGTCCAATCCAAGGGCTAAAATGTATTGTACAAAATTCCCCAGACCTCAGACAAGCAGTGTCCAAGGCCAGCAACCCATAGCATGCTATGATAGAACACATGAAGTCAGTCTGTCTCACAGCCCCTCAAAACCGCAGAGAAAACAATTAAGAATAATTTAGGTTCCTATAATGTCTTCCATCTAAACCATTAGCTCATGCCAGAAAAAAACAAGCATAGGATGGGTGACAGGGCAGGACATTTCTGGCCCCTGTGTGAGAGTCACCAGTGGGAGGAGAAACCAGGTTCTTATTTTCTTTTCAATAAATTGGGCAGTCAGAGGGACAGGCAGATAAAGGTAAGAACCATATCCCAGTATTTCTCCTGACTGGTAAGGCAATGCTGTGTTAGCACTGAAGTCCACATCTCCCAGTCAGTAAACTAGCAGACTAAAAGAAGCGCACAAAGAAAGAGCAAATAACAAAATAAAAGAGAGTTGAGCTTTTGGGGCCAGAGGTACGCAAGGTCTCTGCTGCATGAGGACTTTAATGTGTCTGGCGCTCTTCACCAGCCGCAGAGCCCCCAGGGAGCCCTGATTATCTCTTTCTGCTACTTACATGGTTCCTGACTCATAATTGATGCCTCTGTAATAGCCTTTAACTAGATCCTCTTCAGCTTTGTTAAAACCGTGATTTACAGCTTGTCTAGCTAACAGCTGAGACAATCAAAACAGCGTGATGGAGAAAGAATGGCCCATACCACCCAAAGTGCCTTCTGCAGTACTTGACCGGAGAAAGCTTGTCCCTAGTGCCAGGAGGTGAAAAAGGGCTGGAGAAATGAACTGTGGCTCGAGTGATGAATGAGAACACACTGGGTAATGGGGAATCCACTCCATCATCGTGGCACGACTCCACCACAACATGGCGCCAACAACACAGATCACTTCATGTTAGGAGAAAGGACTGCGCTGCCTTATTGTCAATTTCTTAATATGGCAGAGACTAAGAAAGTCACACCTGAGGGAAAAAGTCTCTGGGAGCCATTTATTGTGGTGATCTATTTTAATCTCGGAATTTGTTATTAAATTTTAGACTTAGTTAATTTTAAAACTAATTATATATGATAGTTTTAAGTATTTATGTGCAATATTGGCTATGATAGCCGTTTATTTGTAAACCGCTTTGATATGTTGTTTTTGACTGCAATAAATCAAGAATGAAACTAAACTAAACCACACAGATATTATTATGGTAATAAGTGCGTGAGAAGGCAACCACCATGCGAAGCCTAAACACTTGTGGGGCCCAATGTACTCAAGTGCACTAAGGCTTCTGCAAGCTTCAACACATGTTAAAAGCGCTATTAGCACACACTATCAAGTTTATGTGCATTAACAGTGCTTTTCACTCATAAATTAGTCTGCGAGAGTTTCAATGTAAAAACCTATGCATGTTACAAGGTGCAAAGCTTAAACACAGCCCATTAATGTAAAAAAACATATACAGACACCAGGGGGGCGTCATTACGCTTTTCTGATAGCATTCACAGTAACACGCTAACTTGTAAAGAAATGAAAAATTCATTTTGCGTGTCATTAACATGGACTATTAATGCGAGCTAATTAACATGTGTTAAAGGCCGATGTTAACAGACTTTACTATATTGGTCTTTGGAAACACTACTCAGTTCCCAGAAATGGCACGAGGCCTTCTTGCATTCACACTATGCTAATTATTCATTGTAGACCAATCCAGGGAAATTTTCAAGGGCATTTTTGTGGATAAAACTGTACTTTATCCATGAAAATCGCTTGTAAAGAAAATTGCCTGCACCATATGCCAGAAACGTTAGGCACGCAGGTCCTGTATGTGTGCACAACTTTACCAGGACAAATTGGCACCAGTTGACACCTGAATGGCCTTGGCCCCACCCACCAAGCTGAAAGACAAAGGATCGTCAGGGGTCAATGGTCCTACCAGGCAGTAAGGATTACCCCTATACCCACTATACCCCCAAGGCCTGCAGGTAAGCTTTAGGGGGTTTGGGAGAGGATGGGGGGGGGCAGGGGTCTTTTTGGAAGGAGACAGGACTTTCCTTTGGGGGCACAGCCTAAAGGACACTTAATTTTCTTTGCATTTTACTCTGCCCAAGATGCGGGCAGGGAGGTTCCCAGTAAACCCCAAGGGATTTTTTTACTCAGAGCTTAGGAGTTCTGGGGCCAGTTGGGCCCTTTAAATGCTGACTTCAGGACCATCATAATGTGTTAAGATTCCAGTTTTCCTCAGTGGGGGGGTGAGGGGGGCGGAGTTAGCTACATCTCTTGAGGTGTAGCTAATGTCCCAGGAGCAGTGCAGCATGCAAAGATCTTTTGTGCACTGAGCTGCTCATTTGCATGGAAATAAGCTGCTTTGCATGTATTTGCATGCTAAAAAGCTCATTTCCATACTTGCATTTGGCCTGATTTCGTGGATGGAAATATCATGCAGAACTTGCAAGTTTCACATGTTATTTCCATTTTTCTGCACTCAGACAGTAACTTTAAAATGAGCTTGCATGCGTCCATATACATGCGTACGTGGGTGAAAGCATAAATGGGATGGAAGTTTAAATCATCTGCACAATTGTGCACATATAGTATAAAATATGCCTAGCCTGCGTACGCGTGCTCCTAATTTTAAGCAGTTACAAGGGAAATGTTACTTGCGTATGTTTCCTTAGGACTTGTCAGCTTTTACATGTGCAATTGAGCACACTTTAAAACTTGCACTTGAAGGAAATTACCAGTTTGACCAAATAGTCCACCAGTCTGTCTCTAGGTTATGAAGACCCCTCTGGATTTTTAGCCTGCATTCGCCCCAGTTTAGCCAGACCCCTCACCCAGTCAGTTTCTGGCTATAACAAGTTTTATTCAGATTTACACCTGATAAGAAGCAGAAGTAAATGTTGTGAGTGAAGTGTTTAGTGGACCCTTTGGCCGACCTGTGAGAGACTGGGGAGAGGTGTACTATAGTCTCTGGTAAGTGACAGGTCGGGAGGTGGATACCAGGCAGGAGCTGGACGTGAGCTTCACCCTGGAAGCCGGTACTTCCCCGGGAGGAGCCCGTAGGAGCCCGGCCGCTGGGACTTAGGAGATCACGGAAGCTGGAACTGGAGCAGGCAGGCAGGGACTGTGGCAAGACTCGGAACTGGAACCAGGCAGGAGCTGACGCAGGACCAGACAGGAACTGAAGCAGGACTGGCTACTGGAACCAAGCTGGAACTGAAGCAGAACAGGTTACTGCAAGCAAACCAGACAGAAGCAAGACAGGTACTGGAACCTGGCTGGAGCTGGAGCTGAAGACAAGTACTGGAACCAGGCTGGAGCTGAAGCTGAAGGCGGATACTGGAACCTGGCTGGAGCTGGAGCTGAAGACGAGTACTGGAACCAGGCTGGAGCTGGAACTGAAGACGAGTATTGGAACCAGGCTGGAGCTGAAGCTGACGACGTGTACTGGAACCAAGCTGGACCTGAAGCTGAAGACAGGTACTGGAACCTGGCTGGTGCTGGAGCTGAAGACGAGTACTGGAACCAGGCTGGAGCTGAAGCTGAAGGCGGATACTGGAACCTGGCTGGAGCTGGAGCTGAAGACGAGTACTGGAACCAGGCTGGAGCTGGAACTGAAGACGAGTATTGGAACCAGGCTGGAGCTGAAGCTGACGACGTGTACTGGAACCAAGCTGGACCTGAAGCTGAAGACAGATACTGGAACCTGGCTGGTGCTGGAGCTGAAGACGAGTACTGGAACCAGGCTGGAGCTGAAGCTGAAGGCGGATACTGGAACCTGGCTGGAGCTGGAGCTGAAGACGAGTACTGGAACCAGGCTGGAGCTGGAACTGAAGACGAGTATTGGAACCAGGCTGGAGCTGAAGCTGACGACGTGTACTGGAACCAAGCTGGACCTGAAGCTGAAGACAGGTACTGGAACCTGGCTGGTGCTGGAGCTGAAGACGAGTACTGGAACCAGGCTGGAGCTGAAGCTGAAGACGGATACTGGAACCTGGCTGGAGCTGGAGCTGAAGACGAGTACTGGAACCAGGCTGGAGCTGAAGCTGAAGACAGATACTGGAACCTGGCTGGTGCTGGAGCTGAAGACGAGTACTGGAACCAGGCTGGAGCTGAAGCTGAAGACAGATACTGGAACCTGGCTGGAGTTGGAGCTCAAGACGAGTACTGGAACCAGGCTGGAGCTGAAGCTGAAGACGGATACTGGAACCTGGCTGGAGTTGGAGCTGAAGACGAGTACTGGAACCAGGCTGGAGCTGAAGCTGAAGACGGATACTGGAACCAGGCTGGAGCTGGAACTGAAGACGAGTACTGGAACCAGGCTGGAGCTGAAGCTGAAGACAGCCGGGGTCAAACAGGAACCAGGCTGGGAGGCCAAGGAAGACAAGCAGGAATCGGACAGGAGACGAAGCAAGCACAGGGGCTGGCGAGACGTGTCGGAGCCCGGTGCAACGTGGGAGCGCTAAGGAACCCTGTTGCAAGGCCCTGACTGAGAGCAGGCGCCGGGGTTACATACGCCCTGGCGTGTGACGTCAGCGGAGGGGGCAGAGCGTCTCGTGGCGGGAACAGGGCTATATCTGAGCCCTTCTTGCGCGCGTGCATGCCTAAGGCCTGGGCGTCCCCCGGGGAGCCTCCGACGGCGTTGCCCCTGCGAGATCGCTGATGAACAAGCCGGCCTGCGCCCCGGCGGGAGCGGGAGCCAGGAGGTAAGGTCCCGATTGCGACCGGGACCGCAACAGTAAATATGCGCTGGTAATAACCCGATGCATACTGCATTCGCTAGTTTTAAAGTCAGCGTTTATATACATAAATGTTGACCCCTGACCTGCCCCAAATCCACCCCTTTTTTTACCCACGTTCTGTTGCTCATGCACGTGCATATACATGCGAAATTTGCCACTTTTAAAATTTTCCACATACCTGGGCCTTTTTTCATGAGCAACTCTTTTAAAATTCACCTCAGGGGCATTTTAACGTCTTAGTGCCACTTACAAAATGACCCCCCACTATTATAGTGTCTATAGGTCAATTTCAGTTTTGCAAAACTGTGCAAATGCAAAATATTACCAGTAAGAATTGTTCTTTGCAGAAAGTACTGTACATCAGGGTTTCGCTAGCCTGAACTGCTGTACGACTCCATCGATATACTCTGTTGGCTTATTTAAATAAAAAGATATTTTTGGGAGCAGTATCCTCAGTGCTCTGCTTTTCATCAAGAATTGTTGACTGCACCCTTGGAACTGGTTCATTGAATTGTTGTGCCTACTTCCTTGAATTGTTGTGCCCGTTCTTTGCACCCTTGTGAATGGCTTCATGCACAGCTCCGATTTCATTCTAGAAAATATTTTAGTACGTTTGTACATTTAGGATTAGGTGTAAGCTTTGGACCAAAGGAATTGTGAAAAGGCGTCCTATCTGCTCAAGGCACAACCTTTGCCCAAAGGCAAAAAGGAAGGGGAAAAAAAATCCATTAAGAAAAAGCAAGCAAGAACTTGTGCAAAAAGCACTGGAAAACTTTTCCCCCAAAGTGTCAGAATCAGACAAGAGCTCCAGGGTTTTGGGGAAACCCAGCTGCTTCTGCAGCTCCTCTTTTCCTAGCTTGATAACCCCTCCTTCAGGGGATTTCATCTTTTGCTTTCTTCCGATGTGAGGTACACGGCTTTCATATTTCCGGTGAGACCCAAAGACACTCACTTTATGATTCTGAGTAGAATAGCGCATTATAGCCTATACCAGTCCCTCAATGAGCGCCAATTATACAGACCATAGGACTACTCTGTTCGCCATTATTCACTGGAGTGGCTCAGATTCAAACTCTTTCTTTCACTTGTAACCAGTCTTTCCTTGACAGCCCAGCCAGATTTCTCTACTTCTCATTGTATCCAGCTGTAGCAAAGAAACATCTAACAATGGCTCACAGGGTCCCATTCATACTAGTCCCATGGTTACGTATCAGTGGCACATCCCACTGATATCCATGAAGAGTTTGCATGTATTTTTTTGTTGTGTTTTGTTTTGTTCGTTTTGTTGGTAGTGGAGGTTATTTTTTCCACTTTTCGCATTTTTGTTCATTTTGATTTTGGGGGAAGCTATTGGTAATGCGCACAGGCAGAACAGTTTTTAAGGGTGTGCTTTATTTTTTTCGGATTGTTTTCGTTTTGAGTTGTTACTGCTTGATTTTGTTTTTAAAATGCTTCGGGGAATGTTTATTTCGGGTTTCCCTAATTTCAGACCTAGTGTACACTAATTGGATGTTAACATGCACAAACTATACTAAGAGTCACCCCAGTCAACCCCACATACCAGCCTGCCTCTCTCTCACCAGTCACCCCTCCCCCCAAACACACAGACACATACCAGGGGAATTAAAAGTATGCATATCCCAAAATGCCAGGACCCTTTTCCTAAAAAACAAAGGGATTGGCAAATTCAAAATATGCATTTGCATTACATGCTTTTGCTAACTCCCATTAACGTGCACTAACACAAAATACCAATTTTTACGAAATGTTGTCATTTTTTCTTTCATTTTGTGGTGCTACTCAAACAAGACAAAATAGACAAATTCATTGCCTTTGTCTATTTTGTTTAAAACAAATGCACATTCCTAGCGATTTTGTAACTACCCACATAGGGTTGACGTCCGCATATAGAAAGTACATGCAGACTTTAGCCCAGACTTTCATAGTTCACTTTGAAAATTAGTAGCTAGGCACATACTCCTGTATGGCTTAGGTAAACACATTCATACCTGCTAGAGCACAGATATGTACAGACCTCCAGGGGCCTCCCACTAGATGGCTCTAGTTCTCAGCTGCTAAGGGAAATACCATTCTAAACAGCACCTCCCCCAGAAAATAACTGAAATGGAGAGTCCTTGAGGCACAAGTGGGGGGGATAGTCCAGGTTATAGTGAGGCAGTGAAGATTTGCATTTGGATGGGACAGAGGTATAGGATGGTGTGCTCTCCAAATTTAGGCCCCTGCCTATAAGAAGCAAGGGAAAGACACCACCCTACAAGGTCTTTGTGATAAATATTGGAGGGAAGAGAGAGAAAGTGAGGTTTTTGACATTTTTGCTAAATTTTGAGAGATTTCAGTATCTAAGAGACCTGGGCCTTCTGGGAGGCAGAAATCCCCTCTCCAGAAGTGCAGGAGGGATTTGTACACCCCTTTGCCCCATCAAGAGGAGGTTGCAGAGACCAGCAAGTGAAGACCTAGTATTGTGTTTTCCAGTATTGTGTATTTCCATCTTAGTGGGAAGTATTTTTTTCTGCCCCCTTTCTTACCCAGATCTGGAAGCTTTGGGAACAGGTTTCCAGTGAAGACCTTTCCTCCTAGAAAGTCTACAACTTTTGTGTGAAGAGGAATGAAGAGCATCTGGTGACCCCCAACGGAACATCCACTCCCGGCACACAGGACAGCAGATAGGTTGGAGTCTGGGAGTGCCATTTGGACATCAGCTTCTGTGGGGAAGGGGACATCTGTCACGGTTAGGATACCCCAGCCACCTTGGGACAAATATTCATTCCACCCTATGGGTGAATCACAAGTTCCAAGCTCCGATACAAAAGGGCACTTCCACAGAGGGAGCTACATGTGAATCTGTACTCCCATAGGGTTGAAGAACTTGGATGTAGCTGGACACTTTGTTATTTGAGACTATTGATTATTTTACAATCAATTACAGAAAACTTTATTTTGAACACCCATCCAGTGAGTTCAGCCTATTTTGTCAAGGTACCTGTCCCAAAGAACCATGGTAACACACATACAAGGAAAATCACCTATGCCCTGGACCTAGAAGGTTATCCTTCCCCACAAGAGAAAGGACCCATCCTTGGGGACAAGAAGAGGGGAAAGAGACTGAGGAGTTAGTCCCAAGAAAGAAATTCTTTTATAGCACTTTAGAGTATGTCCAATCTAATTGGCCAATTCCTCCAAGTCATCCCATTAGATACAGTGACCAGGACTCCGATCAGTCTGCCTCTCCCATACACATTACCCTACGGATACAGGCACCCAAGTCCCAACCACCCTGGCCCTCCCAGACATATTACCCTACAGCAGTACCAGAGGGTAATATGTCTGGGAGGGCCCTCTCCTGGGAACACACTTAGCCAGTCAGGTTTACAGGATATGTGCAATGAATATGCATGAGAGAGATCTGCATACGATGGAGGCAATGCATATAAATCTATCTCATGCATGTTCATTGAGAATATCCTGAAAAACTGACTGGCCAGGTGTACCCCATGGACTGAGTTGAAAAACACTGCATTACAGATACAGGGACAGAGGCCCCAACCTGTCCAGCCCTCCCAGACAATCTATTTTTATTTTATTTATTTCAAATACTTGTATACCAGTCTATCATCAGTTCTAGATGATTAACAAAGCAATATCCATAATATAAGCAATACAATACTAAATCAATAAAACAAATTGAATGAAATTATTTAAATCACAAGACAATAAAAACAATTACCCTACATATATGTGCCCCCCCCTCCCCACCTTGGTCTAGACTATGAATTACCCCTATGCTTGGAGCAGGGAGTACCACATGAGAAATTATATTTACTAGAGATGTGAATCTTGTGCCAGATCGTCTTAACGATCAGGTTCGGCTGGGGGGGGGGGGGAATCTGATCGTTAAGATATGTGAATTGGAATTGTTTCCGATTCCAATTCACATCGCAAATTTTTTTTTTTAGGGAGGCCCGCGCCGCTAAAAAAAAACCCCACCTGACCCTTTAAATCGACTCCCCACCCTCCCGACCCCCCCAAAACCTTTTAAAATTACCTGGTGGTCCAGGGGGGCCTCGGGGAATTATTTCACGTTCCCAGGCATCAGCTGAGCTAAAATAAAATGGTGCCGATGCCCCTTTGCCCTTACCATGTGACAGGGTATCCGTGCCATTGGCCAGCCCCTGTCACATGGTAGGAGCACTGGATGGCCGGCGCCATCTTTAAAGATGGCGCCGGCCATCTTTACTCATCAGCCCCTATTATAGAGTATAGTATAATAGGGGCTGATGAGTAAAGATGGCCGGCGCCATCTTTAAAGATGGCGCCAGCCATCCAGTGCTCCTACCATGTGACAGGGGCCGGCCAATGGCACGGATACCCTAATACATGGTAAGGGCAAAGGGGCATCGGCACCATTTTGTTTTAGCGCAGCTGATGCCTGGGAACGGGAAATCGTTCCCCGAGGCCCCCCTGGACCACCAGGTAATTTTAAAAGGTTTTGGGGGGAGGGGGTCGGGAGGGTGGGGGACGCTAAGGGGTGTCGATTTAAGGGGTCGGGTGGGTTGTTTTTTTTTTAATCGGGCCATCAGCGCCATTTTGATTAGTGGCAGCCAAAATGGCGCCAATGGCCCGAGAGCGGGAGATCGCGCCGGGACCCCCCCCCCATTGGACCACCAGGTAATTTAACATTTTGGAGGGGTTCGGGAGGGTGGGGGAGGGTAGGGAATTGGTTTTAAAGGGTCAGGGTGGGTTTAGGGGTTGTTTTGGTGTGCCAGTTTTCCCGCCCTCCCCCAAATAATTCCCGTGCCCTATTTAACGATTTAGGACGATTTATGGCGATAAATAGGGAGCATTTGTATTGTATCATGCACTCTGACGATTTAGGTTGATTTTAAAATTATCTGACGATAATTTTAATCGTTCAAAAACGATTCATATCCCTAATATTTACTAATGTGATTTATCTTTGGGTTTGTAGCCAGAGTGAGGGAAAAGACAGGGTTTCGGTCACCCCAATACCATAAGTCTATGCCCTTTCCAAACAACCTCTGCCTTGTGGCACCACAGACCAGAATAAAACAGTAATTAACCCTTTTACTAGTATTATGTAAGTAGACAGTAAATCCAACCAGAACGTTAGATAGGAAAAGTACAGTAGAGAGGTATAATATAAACTTGCAATTTTCTTATTTTAAAGCAAGCAACGCAAAAATAACACTGTGCATGGCCTGTTAGACAGGTCAACCAACATATTCATATAGATAGTAAACAAAAATAAGGAATGCTAACACAGAAAGGTTGGGAGGAAAGAGCAGTGATGCATACAGCTTTTAAAAATTGTTTTTAACCCTGAGTACTCAAAAAGGGGAGGGGGAAACAGATCCACCCCAATGTCATCAGTTTGTAAAAGATGCACCCTAGAGAGTGCAGAGAAAAGACGCGACCATCCTCCTGCGAGCTGTGAGAACGGGGGCAGGGAATTCCTACCTGTCTGCAGTACTCCAGCTTCCTGCCGACGCGGAGACGCGGAGGGGCTGACCCAGAGGCGGATCCCGGAAGTGGCACTTTAAAGCGGGGCGTCCTGGAACAGAGATTTGAGAGTGCAGAGAAAAGACGCGACCATCCTCCTGCGAGCTGTGAGAACAGGGGCAGGGAATTCCTACCTGTCTGCAGTACTCCAGCTTCCTGCCGACGTGGAGACGCAGAGGGGCGGACCCAGAGGTGGATCCTGGAAGTGGCACTTTAAAAACAGGGCGTCAGCGGCGCGCAGCAGAGCCTGCACGCTGCTGAAGCCGCGCGCGCTAAAGGGGCGCGCGGTGTAACAGCTTTGCCCGGCTTCGCCCGGAAATGCCCGGACGTCCGGATTATCATCTGCAGGTTTGGTACTTGCTAAAGGTACTTTATATATAGTTGTTCCTAAAAAATATGTTTCTGGTTCTCTGAACATCCATCTGTTTGCACTTAATCTAGTGGTCATATAATTTGAGTGACTGCTGATATTCCTGTGATTTCTGTTTTGAATATGCCTCCTAAACGTAAGGGGAAAGTGAGAGTTTTTCCCTCACTCCCCATACCATCTCCAATCCAACAAGAAATCAGCAGGTTTTTACTCTCTCCTGCTTTAAATGAAGTGGAAAACAAGGACTCTGATGTGCCATTCAGCTTGGGAGGGCTGAATGTGCCCCAGACGAGGCTTCACTAAGCCCGAATACCGGCATACCTCCTGCTGAAAGACTGGTGGGGATAAGTTCTGAGGGAGCTGTAGCAGAGACCATCAATGAGCAAGCTCCTATTATCACGGGTGTAACTCCAAGTGGTGGAGAAAGAGACTTGGAGTTAGCAATCCCTCTAGAAGGGAATATGGATCCATCTACTCCTGGTATTAGTCCAGAGCTACCTGCCCGTCCAGCGGTGGTAACACTCGATGTATTGTGGGAAAAGATGGAGGGAATGTCCTTAAATATAAAGGCTTTAGACAGGAAGGTAGATATGCTAATGAGTGGGAATCAGCAAGAAACATTACAAATTCAGAGACAAATTAAAGATGTAGTTGACAGGACAAAGAGTTTAGAAAATATTCAAAAGAAAAATATGGAATTTCAGGTAGCTGTCATCAAAGACAGAGAATCAATTACTAGAAGGTTGGAATCCCTAGAAAACAGTGCCAAGAAATATAATCTAAGATTCTTAAATTTCCCAAGAGTGATAGGGGAATTGCCCTCAGTCACTCTAAAAAAGTTTCTATTGGATACACTTGGCATTGTTTCTGGGGAATCCATAAATATAGTAAATTGTTATTTCCTCCCTAGAAATAGAAATGTGAATAACAGATCAGATTTACCATTTCAAGGAGATCTCACCAATTTTCTTGAGACTAGTGCTCAGATTATTGACTGGGGTACTCTGTTGGTAAATTTTTCCTCACTTAAAGAGATAAATTCAATCATAAAGATTTACTTTCAAATGTATCCTGTTAACTATATGGATAAGTCAATTAAGATATTCCCTGATCTGGCGTATCCTACACAATTAAGGAGGAAAGCCTTTTTGGCTTTACGCCAAGAGGCAATTGTTTTAGGTTATACCTTTACACTAAGATTTCCATGCAAGTGGAAATCTTAGTGTAAAGCAGTGAAAAAGCAGTGAAAAAGCAGAATGAAAAAGCAGTGAAAAAGCAGTGAAAAAGCAGAATGATATATTCATTTTTTTTGTTCCTGAACGATTAAAAGAATTTATAGAGCAGAGAAAAATTCCATCTTCTTCCCCTATCACGAGTTAACATGAATAGAAAATAGCAGATATTATATAGGCCCTGATTTAAAAATGTTTCTTTTCTTATTTTTTCTAACTCCCCTTTGATTTTCGTTTAAGTGCAAATCACTCTCAATTATGTTTGTTACTAAATGATATTGGGGTTTTTCATTATAGTTTCTGATTATTAATAATGAAAGAAGTACATATTTTTCTTATATATAAATGTAACCCAATACATGTATTTCTATGCAAACTATATTTTTATTGTTTGTTTGTTGAAAATGAGAAATAAAGGAAAAAAAAAAAAAAAGATGCACCCTGTCCCAAACACAAAGTTGTGTGGAAAAAAAAAACAAGCAAGAAAATGAAGAAGTCCCTCTTGATGGTAGAGGTGACTACATGACAAACAAAATAGAGGAGCAGTGCATTGTGTAAAAGGTCTTTCCTGGGGAGTTTCCCCAAATGGTTTACTTCATACTAAACAGAAAGCTGACCCGGTTTCAGTCTCTTACAGAAAGTCCATGGTCCACCAGCTTCTCTGTCCCAGCCCTATCTTGGGTGTCTGTACCTGCTAGCAAGGGTTTATGCTTAACTACGGCTGAGGGGCTGAAGCAGGTAAGATGAGATACTGAATTTGTGACAAAAGGTAAGGAAATAAACCTTCTCTCTCCTCTGCTAAGATAATCTCTCTGTGCAAAGTTTAGATTACTTAGCTCAGTCTCTTAGGAGGGTGATCCAGCCATGTGCTCCTGGGCCTGGATAGGAAGTCTCTCAGCCTCTCAGCTCCTGGCTCCTCTGTCCCTTGTTGGGATTTTTCATGTAACTCGGCTATGAAGCAAGAAGAGCTGTCTGTCTCTCTATTTTCTCTGAGCGTAGAATTCTGTCTCTCCCTCTTGATAATTAGCTCTTCAAGAGAAGAACTTATTGACGGGCTGCCAGATGTACTCCCCTCTTCTTGGCTTCTGGCTCCAACTCCTGGCCATCCCTGCCCCACACACAAACAGCCAAATTGTGCCTTTTTCTACTTTAAATGGTCTCCCAGCATTGCTTTGGCTTCCTCCTCTGCTGGCTATGTAGTGCTATTCTCAGGGCAGACTAAACAGTTCAGCCCTTTCCCCAACTTGTTAACATTGAGTGCATTCACAGGAGAGCACACAGGGTTTGTTGACATATTTTTATATTCCTTCACCTTGGCTGTGGTGGCTTGCAGGGTCTGCAGGGTTGAAAACCCCTTTTTGACAGGTCCCAAACCCTTTTACTCAGATCCAGATGCATCTCTGTCCACATTCTAAGGCTCCAATACATGATAAGTTTGCGGGGGCAGGAACTTGATTTATAATGGCTTGCTACATATACAAGGAATTGAGCTCCAACCATCCCAGCCCTCTCTCACGTTACCCTACAGATTCAGAGACCTAGGCCCCAGCTAGCTTGGACCTCCCAGACATGTTACCCTACAAATACAGAGACCCAGAGCCCCAACTAGCCCGGCCCTCCCAGACATGTTACCCTACAAATACAGAGACCCAGAGCCCCAACTAGCCCGGCCCTCCCAGACATGTTACCCTACAAATACAGAGACCCAGAGCCCCAACTAGCCTGGCCCTCCCAGACATGTTACGCTACAAATACAGAGACCCAGAGCACCAACTAGCCCGGCCCTCCCAGACATGTTACCCTACAAATACAGAGAACCAGAGCCCCAACAGCCCGGCCCTCCCAGACATGTTACCCTACAAATACAGAGACCAAGAGCCCCAACTAGCCCAGCCCTCCCAGACATGCCTCAATAAAACTAAAAGGAAAAACAAATAAATTACTTTATGCACTCTCAGAGTGAACAGTTTTTCAAACCATAACTTGGTTGCTGCAGCAGTATCCAAATTATTGAATTATCTTATTCAAGTTCTCCTCATCAATCATTCCTAGGGAAAACTATGGTCGGTACATAGAGAATTAGGTTGAGCTGATTGGACCAATTAATTATATCTTGTTTGGGAGGCTCTCCCATCAGCATTGAAGGGATGCCTACCAGTCAGAGCAGCGAGAGAGAGAGAGAGCAAACTGCAGAGACTAGATGACATGAGAGGAGCCACAGCTTTTACATCTGATGGATTCAGGGCACAGAATACCAGATAACAGAAAATACCACAAGGGGATTTTCTACTCAAGGCTGATCTGATGTGTGCTTTGAACAGTAGAAACAGAATCAGCCCGGGGAGTAAAAGATGAGCAACCAAGTCTGCATGAACAAGAAGCAGAGAACAGGGTGTGAGTGTAAGGCACACCTTTGTCTTTGAATATTGATTAAAATGCTTGTCTGCAAGGATCCTGATTTAATCTTTATACAAACAGGGATTATCTGTACAGGAAGTGGCTGAGCATGACTCATATACACAGTGTACAGGAATAAAAAGGAAATTATATCAAAAGAGGTAAAAACGTTTAATTCCTTGTGTTACACAAGTACCAGTGCTGCACTAAGAAGAATTCTGCAGACATCCAGCAGCAAATGCCAACTGTAGTAGAAATAATTATTTTACTTTTTAATATGACCAAGTGTTCATGAAAACACATTATACTGATTTTATCTCTGACAACAGGATATAAAGGGCCGATTTTCAAAGGTGTTAGATACCTTTGTGAGTTCATGTCCTAAATCAGCCCCTTCAAAAACAGACTAGGACTGAGCACCTAAGTTGATGTCTGCTTTCAGTAAGGGGCCAGTGTTCGAGGAGGCTGATATTTAGCGCTATTTAGCTGGATAAGTATTTATCCAACTAAGTAGATAGCCAAATATTTTTGGAACAAACAATGGGCAGGTTAAGGCAGGGCTACTTCTCCAGTTATCTTAACCAGATAAGTGCCAATATTCAGCCTTGCCAGTTAAGTTAACCAGATAAGTTAGACCTGCCATAGAGCTTTGTCATTATGGGGTACTGTGTGTAAATTGAGGAGGGATAAAAATGCATATTATCCATTTTACAATAAGTCTGTAACATAAAATGGCGGAATATTTTCTGAATGTGATATTTTTCATCTCCCTGCCTTTCTACCCTTCCCTATTACAATGACTTTCTTTGCATGTGATTTGCATACATGAATAATGCAAACGCATGGAAAGAAGGTCATGCATTGGCAATCCTAGGCAAATATTTTATCTTAGTCAACCAAGAAGGTAGTCAGCCGTGATAAAATAATTTGAAAAGCATTAAATGTGAGGCAGGAGGGCTCCCACCTCACATTTATAGAGCCAGCTAAAAAAATTAAAAAAAATTGCTTGGCCATATGGGGAGGTTGAATGGGGGTCAGTGCTAATCCCCCAGCTCAACCTGGGGCCGACTCCCCAAAAGTTAAAAACTACAAAAATGACCCCGTGCAATGGTTCCGGCTCCCCCCCCCCCCTAGTCAACAATAAAAAATAGTGTCCCGGAGCCGGGAGGAGAAGGCTTTTATTACCTGGACAGCGTGCAGTGGAGCCCGGGGGTAAGAGCTATTTTGCCCCGACGGTTTTCTCCTTTACATCTCTGCCCGCGGTGATTTCCTGTCTCTGGGGGAGGTGCCTGCAGGAGGCGGGACCCGGAACTGAGCTTAAAAGAGGAACTGAGTCTGAACCAACTGAGCCGGGAGGAGAAGGCTTTTATTACCTGGACAGCGTGCAGTGGAGCCCGGGGGTAAGAGCTATTTTGCCCCGACGGTTTTCTCCTTTACATCTCTGCCCGCGGTGATTTCCTGTCTCTGGGGGAGGTGCCTGCAGGAGGCGGGACCCGGAACTGAGCTTAAAAGAGGAACTGAGTCTGAACCAACTGAGCCGGGAGGAGAAGGCTTTTATTACCTGGACAGCGTACAGTGGAGCCCGGGGGTAAGAGCTATTTTGCCCCGACGGTTTTCTCCTTTACATCTCTGCCCGCGGTGATTTCCTGTCTCTGGGGGAGGTGCCTGCAGGAGGCGGGACCCGGAACTGAGCTTAAAAGTCAATTTCCTGCGGCGCGCAGCAGACGCCGGCGCGCTGCTAAAGCCGCGCGCGCTCAAGGGGCGCGCGCAAGTAAGGCTTTGCCGGGCTTCGACGGGACTTCGCTGGGACTTTGTGGGACTTATCTTATTTGGTTTGAAATTTCCTTGAATTTACTTAGAGATAATAAATGTTTGTCTGTTGCCTAAATATTTAGCTACTCCTCCCTAAACTCCTAGTAGTGGAATATATATTGTTAATAAGGTGTGCATTGCTATCCTTTACTGTTTGAATTAAAAAAAAAATCTTGCCTTACTATGCCACACACCAAAAGGAAGGCTAAATTGAAGCCTTCTGGTGAAGTGGCCTCTTCAGCATTAGGACAAAAAACAGTACTGGAATGGATAGATTCAAAAAATTCCCCAGATGAGCTGATCACATTAGAGACACCAGAACAGGGTGTTTCTCTGTTGGTCAATGAGATATCTTTAAGCCCTGGGGCATCGGTTCCACCATCTCCACCTGGCAGAGAGGGTGTAATAACCCTAGATTTACCAGGTGCTATGCAGGAGGGAACATTGAGTCCTTTAGAGGTCCAAATAAAGAAAAGTCAATCTAAGGATTTGCATGTTAATGAGGAGGGAAAAAACGATGAAGGTATATTGAATATCTCCCATAGTTTAAGTGAAACTCCACTAGATTCTAGTACACCAAATATAAGTAAGGTAGTAAAAGAGAAACAGGGTTCCATAGATGTGGTTATAAAATCGGATCCAATAATTATGAAACCAACCAATATAACCCTAGAAAGTCTTTGGAACTATATGGTAAAACTAGATACATCTATAAATAAATTAACTGAAATGGTAAAGAAAACTTCTAACTCATCAGTAGTTAATGCCGTTGAATTAGAAAAACAAAAAATTGAGATAACTAAAATAGACGGAAGGGTATTACAGGTAGAGAAAATTCAATCACAGCAGATTGTAGCTGAGGAGGAGATAAATAAAAAGTTAGAGAACTTAGAAAATGCAGTTAGATCTCTAAATATAAGGGTCAACAACTTTCCCATTATAAAAAAGATAAACCCTGTTGAGTTATTCAGAAATTACCTGATGCAAATTTTGAAAATTCCAGAGAAATGTATACCTGTCATAGTAAAAGCATTCTATATAGGGAGTAAAAGAACTGAGCAGAATCAAGAACTAAAAGAAGGGAGTGAGAAAGAAGTAGGGAATAATGGAGTTTCCATTGATATATCGGAATTATTGGAGAAATCGCAGGATGAATTAGAGATAAAGCTGAGAGGTACTTTGTTGGTACAACTTGCTTTTTCTACTGATAAGGACAACATAATGAGATCCTTTTTCAGAAACAGAACTACTACCTTCTACGGACAGAAAGTATGGATTTTTCCAGACTTAACAAAAAATACGCAAGTCCGTAGAAAAAACTTTCTTCAGTTTAGGGATAAAATAGTGGAAAAAGGTGGAAGTTTCAACTTAAAGTATCCATGCAAATGTTATGTTAAGTTGAATGGAAATAATTACTTATTCACAGACCCAAAGGCTCTCAAAAACCTCCTTGCTAATTAATGACCGAATAGGATATGAGTAGGATCTATGTTGACGCACATTAATTTTATTTTTTCCTTTTATTCCGTTCATATAGAGATACTCCACTACTATTTTTTCCTTAATTCTAGTGAGTAATGATAATTATGGATAAAGATTTCCGTATAGTGAATGTGACGATTAGTATATTTTCAAGATTGTCATTCTCGCTAAATTGTGATATGTTTATTAATTTATTTGTTGTAGTTATTGGAAACAAATAAATAAAGAATTAAAAAAAAAATAGTGTCCCAGCCCCCACCCCTGCCCCGAAAGGTGAATAGCACAAATAATGTCTCAGCCCTGCTGACCCCACCCCCCCAAAGGTGAATAGCACAAATAATGTCTCGACCCTGCTGACACCCCCCCCCCCCCCAAAGTGAATAGCACAAATAGAAACATAGAAATGGCGGCAGAAGAAGACCAAACGGCCCATCCAGTCTGCCCAGCAAGCTATGCACTTTTTTTTTTTTTAATTTCTCTCATACTTCTGTTACTCTTGGCTCTTAGTAACCTTTTGGTTCTATTTCCCTTCCACCCGCACCATTAATGTAGAGAGCAGTGTTGGAACTGCATCCAAGTGAATATCTACCATAGTTAGGGGTAGTAACTGCCGCAATAAGCAAGCTACACACCCATGCCTTTGTTTACCCAGACTATGTAACTCAGTCCTTGTTGGTTATTGTCTGTATATAGATCCACCTTTCTACGTTCCCCCTGCCGTTGAAGCAGAGAGCTATGCTGGATGTGTGTTGAAAGTGAAGTATCAGACTTTCTCCCCTGCCGTAGAAGCAGAGAGCTATGTTGGATTTGCTTGAAGTATCAGACTTTCTCCCCTGCCATTGAAGCAGAGAGCTATGCTGGATATGCATTGAAAGTAAAGTATCTGGCTTATTTAGTTTGGGGTAGTAACCGCCGTAACAAGCAAGCTACTCCCCGCTTTTTGTGAATGCAAATCCTTTTTTTCCACACTTCCTCTTGCCGTTAGAGCAATGTTGGAGTCGCATTAACCGTGTGTATGTTTATTGAATAAGGGTATAATCTCCAGGCAGTAGCCGTCTTTCCCGTGAGCTACCCATTCTTCATTCACGTCCTCTAGACTTGATGGATCCACAGTGTTTATCCCACGCCCCTTTGAAATCCTTCACAGTTCTGGTCTTCACCACTTCCTCCGGAAGGGCATTCCAGGCATCCACCACTCTCTCTGTGAAGAAATACTTCCTGACATTGGTTCTGAGTCTTCCTCCTTGGAGCTTCAACTCATGAACCCTGGTTCTGCTGATTTTTTTCCATCAGAAAAGGTTTGTCATTGTCTTTGGATCATTAAAACCTTTCAAATATCTGAAAGTTTGAATCATATCACCCCTGCTCCCCCTTTCTTCCAGGGTGTACATATTTAGATTCTTCAATCTCTCCTCATAAGTCATTCGTTGAAGACCCTCCACCTTTCTGGTCACCCTTCTCTGGACCGCTTCCATCTTGTCTCTGTCTCTTTGGAGATACGGTCTCCAGAACTGAACACAGTACTCTAGGTGAGGCCTCACCAAGGACCTGTACAAGGGGATAACCACTTCCTTTTTCCTACTCGATATTCCTCTCTCAATGCAGCCCAGCATTCTTCTGGCTTTTGCTATCGCCTTGTCACATTGTTTCGCTGACTTCAGATCATTAGACACCATCACCCCAAGGTCTCTCTCCTGCTCCGTGCACATCACATGCGGTACCGGCACAATCGCACCATAAAGAATGACTCTATAAGTTAGCTGGATAATGCTCATATTTGGTATTATCTGGCTAAGTTAATTGGAGAACTTTAGCAATGTAGCCAGATACCTCAGGGCTGAAAATTGCCTCTGAGCATTTTTAGACACATTTCACTAGAGTGAGAGCTCTATTGTTGAGAGTGTATCTGTCTGTACGCATCCGTGTTTAGTTTAAGGCATGCATGCATGGCCACACACCCTTCTTCAAGTGGTCACACGTGCCACGTGTGAGGCAGTCTAGAACCCATGAAGAGACTTGGTAGGAGCAGTGGGAGTGCATAGCACTGCCACTGTCATCACAGCTTCACATCTGCCAATAGTGGGGTGAGGGGGCGATGAGTGACATTCACTTGGGCTGAGGAAGGCAAATGCGACTCTTTGCAATGCTGGTAGAGTGCACTTTCCAACTCATCTCCGGCAACATTTTATTTTAAATTACAATGGCCGTAGCTGGGCAAGGATACATAGAGGTTGATATTAAAAAGGGTTTGTCTGGATCCGAGATTCAAATTTCCTGCCCTGCTGACCAGCACAATTTTACCCAGGTAACTCTTTTCCCTGGTAAAAAGAGAGAGGGTGGGGCTATTCTAGGGGTGGGGCTTAAGTTTAGCTGGGTAGCACTGACATTGCGTTCTACCCACCTGAACTTACCCAGTAAGTCTGAGAAAAATGATATGCTAAAGTCAGTCAAAATAGGCTTCATAGAGTACACAGAATGCTGTGGACTTCTCCTAAGGCAGAAACTGTGAAAACTTGTTCCAGATTAATTCTGAAAGGGGAATGCAACCTTCCCTTTCAGGTCAAGTCAGCCAAAGTGGCATGGACCATATCGGAAGCCTTAGCATCTCCTGTGCTATGAGATCCTGCAGGAATTCCTGGAAACCTGCATTACATACAAGGCGTACAGTGTCTTTTGTACTGTTATATTGTGAAAGATCTGCCAGAAATCTGCACAAGATACTTCTTGTTAAAGTTACTTTCCTACATCAGATCACTAAGAGCAAACACTGAGAAATTCAGTCTTGCCATTTTACATGTAAATTAGAAAACACAGTGCTGTATTGTCTGGAGATATATATCAATTTTCTGCAATGCAAATGTGTGTTTATCAACTATATTTATAGCATATTTTACATTCCTTGAATTTCTAAATTAAAAAGGTTTTACCTAGTACTATATTTTTAATAATAACAGAACAAATACAGCACTTCAATGACAGTTACTCCCACATCCTCATTCTGATGAAAAATTCATCTAGGGGCTATGATATTTAAATTTACAGATGTGTCAGTGATGAAATACTTGCTCCTTTCAATTAGCAAGTGATAAAAATCTATCAAGCTTTTGGCACGTCTCCTAACCTGCTAATTACCTGCACAATTCTAGGCCAGGTATTGCCTACATATGTCAATTTCCTGCAGAGAAAAATACACAGGTTGCTAAAGGAAGTCATAAAGTGATCCATGGGAGAAAAAAAACATTCTTGTCTGTGCTGTACAACAGATGCTGTTAACCAAGTTATTATGCATTGCTGGGGCTTTCTGTGCTGAAGTGTTAACGTCTTCATTTTTTTTTTTTATTGCAACATAATTATTCAAATATATTAGTTTACATGCACAGAAGAAATAAAGCTGCCCACTTGAAGAAACAAGTAAGTGCTCTCACATAAGCTTATCACATCTTTAATGCTTCAGTCAGCAGTACACCTTATAGCCACAAGAAAACATCACTCTTTACACGAGTTGCTGTCTTGAACTCCCCGCTTTTATACCTCAGGTCCCATGCACCCTCATTGACACTTCCTAAGAAAACTGGCCTTTCCCAACAGTAGGGGTGTGCATTCGGATTGACCGCATTAGTAAAACGCAACTCATATATTTTTTTTACTTAAAAAATTGATTCGACATAAACGATCGGATTTCCCACATATCGAACATAGATATGTTCGATATGTGGGAAATCGCGATTGTTGAGCCAAAATAAAAATATAAACCCCCTCACCCTCCTTAATCCCCCCCCCGACTTACCACAACTCCCTGGTGATGGAGCGAGGAGTGAGGACTAGGGATGTGCAGAGCAAAATTTTATGTTCATATTTTTTATGTCCGAAAGGGGGTCCCACTTGCGGCCAATATGGACATAAAAAAAATCCAATGAGTTGGGTATATGTACATATGTGCAAAAAAAAAAATTAAACCCCCTCACCCTCCTTAATCCCCCCCCCAGACTTACCACAACTCCCTGGTGATCGAGCGAGGAGTGAGGACGTCATTTCTGCAATCCTTGGCGAGAAGCATGTGACGTCGGTGGCACGTCGAGTGACGCGGCGTCACGTGATTCCCGGCTCGTTCGCGCCGGACGGCTCGTTCGGCCCAAAAAGAACTTTTGGCCAGCTTGGGGGGGCCTCCTGACCCCCCCAAGCTGGCCAAAAGTTCTTTTTGGGCCGAACGAGCCGTCCGGCGCGAACGAGCCGGGAATCACGTGGCGCCGCGTCACTCAGACGCGACGTCACGTGATTCCCGGCAAAAAAAATTAAACCCCCTCACCCTCCTTAATCCCCCCCCCCAGACTTACCACAACTCCCTGGTGATCGAGCGAGGAGTGAGGACGTCATTTCTGCAATCCTTGGCGAGAAGCATGTGACGTCGGTGGCACGTCGAGTGACGCGGCGTCACGTGATTCCCGGCTCGTTCGCGCCGGACAGCTCGTTCGGCCCAAAAAGAACTTTTGGCCAGCTTGGGGGGGCCTCCTGACCCCCCCAAGCTGGCCAAAAGTTCTTTTTGGGCCGAACGAGCCGTCCGGCGCGAACGAGCCGGGAATCACGTGACGCCGCGTCACTCGACGTGCCACCGACGTCACATGCTTCTCGCCAAGGATTGCAGAAATGACGTCCTCACTCCTCGCTCGATCACCAGGGAGTTGTGGTAAGTCTGGGGGGGGGATTAAGGAGGGTGAGGGGGATTAAATTTTTTTTTTGCACATATGTACATATACCCAACTCATTGGATTTTTTTTATGTCCATATTGGCCGCAAGTGGGACCCCCTTTCGGACATAAAAAATATGAACATAAAATTTTGCTCTGCACATCCCTACCCAACAGTCTCACCCAAATCCTACATATACCATTTCTAAATTTGGATGGTATTATCTATGCTGCTTTGTCAGCACCCACAATAAGTGTGAGGCAGGGGACTGTTTTTACACTGGCGAACCAGCATTTATTCATGTAACACTATCTTGGAAATATAATTTGATTTTTTGATTTTGCATTGACGAAGCCAACAATTTTTCAGTCTTGCTCCCAATGTTGTATAAAAGACTGAGAGGAGTCTTCTGCTTTCTCTCAAAGCAGCAGTTTCAGCACTGTTCTAAATGCATTAAGTACCTCTTTGGCCAAAGTGCACAGACTTTGAACATCTCTGTGAAAATAAAAAGAAAACTTATGTAAGCTTTAAAATCTCTGCCTTAATTTCTTCTTGTTACAGAGGTAAGATTTTGTCCATAAATTCCCTGAGCCAAAGCCCTCCTGAGTAATGTTTGCAATCACAATTCTTTTATTGCTGTACACTTGATGACCTGCCTACCCATCACATGTCCACAAAGTGGGGTACTTAAAACATGCCTACAAATTAATACAGTTTCCAATATTATAGAAAACAAATTACAAAAATGTGTGTCATTCTATACATGTGGTTATCATTTCCAGCTGAAGAATCTGGATTTCTATTCCCCAGCTTTGAGGCCTATCATTATTAGACCATGGATTGAGAGCATATACACCTATTTCTGCTTTGTGCACGTGTGCAAATATCCGTTTAGAGATGAGAAAGTCATCTCTAAGCAGATGTTTGCACATGGAGTATTTATCAGAGGTATGTGAGAAAAAAGTCAGTCCTTTGCCTCTGAATTGCGATCTTCCATGTATCAATTGAGAGGGTGATTTTCAAAGTCCTATCTGCAAGTAAAACGGTGCTTTACCCTGGCACTGGGCTTTTTTAAAAATTGCCTTACCAATACGCAGAAAGCACTGGTCTGCATGCACTTGTGAGCGAGGTTTGGAATTCTGTGCATACTTTTGCATTTTCAAAAGTAGATATACAATTCCCCCCCCCCCCCCCAAAAAAATAAGCATACAAATTAGCTGGTGTAAATGTGTACAGGTGGTTTTGGTGGGATCATTTTCGAAGGGAAAGCACACCTGCACTTCCCCTTTGAAAACTGGAGTAAAGAGTGCAGGTAAAAAGGAAATGAAGGCTTTAGGTGGTGCAGGTAGTTACAAATGCCCTGTAAATCTGCAGCTCTTCACTATCTCTCCTCTCTGATCTCTCCCTACAATCCTCCTTGTGAACGCCGCTCATCAGGCAAGTCACTCCTGTCTCCAGCTCCCGACTCCGTGACAGAGACTTCCTGAGCTGGTGCATCATACTCAAAACCAAGCTAAAAGCCCACCTTTTGAATGCTGCTTTAGTTAACAAGTGAAATTTCTAAAGTCTCTTTGTCTTGATTGGATCGTAAGCTCTACTGAGAAGGAACTATTTCTTATGAATTTTTGTACAGTGCTGCATAGCAGTAGTAGTAACAGTAATATTTGCTTGAGTATAAAGTTGATCCCAAGAAAACATTCTGTAAATTTTGATTTGTCTTCTCTGGTGGATTACTATCAAGTATTTTATCAACAATGATCTAAAGTCCACCTGCCATAAGACTCTTGAGTCCAGTATGCTGTGCTAACTCTGCTATTATATTAGGAAAAAAGAGTGGACATTCAAGTTTGCTTCATATATGTTGGATAAGCCACATGAAGTACTGTATAGCGTGGATGCTGCAGACATGGTGATGACAGGGGAGGGGAGAGAGGCTTCAGGAGATAGGGCACGTAGTGGTGTTGTCAGTCACCTGAACTCGTTTTTACTGGTATATGGCGATGGGCACCGCTCTCATTGCTGGGTAAGCCTATCCAAAAGTAACAGCAGGAGTTCTGTCGCGTTGGCATTAACAGTTGTCGTCAATGTGCCATTGCTGTCCCAGCACTACAGGATGCCTGTAGAGAGGGTATGATTGGATGTCAGTGCCCTTCTGATGCAGGACTGGCAGATTTCCTTCCCTGGCATCAACGGGATGGATTGCCAGAGGCGGCCAGGGCACCTTCTCATGCCAGTCCTTCTTTGCATACATCTGTAGCACCAGCTTTTGACCTGGAAGATTCTTCTCTTCTTTCATATCCTCCGCTGGGGTCCAGATACGCTCCCATTTCTGCCTTCGGCACTGATAACCAGCCCCATGTGCCAGGCTTACTTTTATAGGTTTGCAGGAAGGAGGCCGCTCCATGATGAAAAAAAGACTGCAGGTTCAGTTTAGTGTGTACAAGCTATATAGCACATAGGTGATATTATCATATAAAAATTACAGTTTTATGGGGTAGCGTTCATGATAACAGTCCTCAGGCACTAAGGAGGCTGTTTTATGCATGCATACATTAAAATTTAGTGTATCACCCTTTAAAGGGTGTTCTGCATGCATGTTACATGTTTACTGATGCGCATACTAAAACTCCTTTAGTGTCAATTTTATTACAAGCCCCTTCTTCTAATAACCAGAATAAGTAATATCATGCAACATTCAGTTCATTGGCGTAACGCAAGACTATTAGCAGAAAGGAGAGACTCTAGAAACAAATTAGTACCTAGTTCTTTGCTGTTTTTTATTTATTTAGGCACATTCGATATTCTGCCTTTTAGCACGAATTGAGTTCACAGAGGAACCAGGTGTGGAGTCTAAATTGCTAGCAGGAACTAAGAATTATGATAAATTGAAGAGCTTTATCAAACTAAGAACAAATGTATTACAAAAAAATCATTAGTTAAATTTGTAAACTGATAAGCTGAAAACTGTTCAAGGTGACAAATGCTAGAAGACTCCAATTGAGAAATCAGAGTTGCAAGGTTCTGTGAGCCCAATAGTTTCCCCCACCAAAGCAAAATGGGAGAAAATGCCTAGAAAAAACATGGAGGCTAGAAACCAGGTATGTGCAGAAGAAAATAATTAATTTCAGTTCATTTATTTGTTTCATTGGGACCCAAATTTGTTTAAGAACATAAGAAGTTGCCATACTGGATCAGACCGAGGGTCCATCAAGCCCAGCATACTGTTGACCAATCCAGGTTCTAAGAATCTGGCATGTATCCAAACATTAAGAAGATCCCATGCTACTAATGCCAGTAATATCAGTGTTTATTCTATAAGTTAACTTGTTTAATAGCAGTTTATGGACTTCTCCAGGAACTTATCCACAACTTTCTTTTAAACCCAGCTACACTAACTTCTCTAACCACATCCTCTGGCAACAAATTCCAGAGCTCAATTGTGCATTGAGTGAAAAAGAATTTTCTCCAATTAGTTTTAAATGTGCTACTTGCTAACTTCATTGAGTGCCCCCTAGTCCTTCTATTATCTGAAAGAGTACATAACCAATTCACATTTACCCATTCTAGACCTCTCATAATTTTATAGACCTCTATCATATTCCCCTCAGCAATCTCCAAGCTGAACAGCCCTAACCTCTTTAGTCTTTCCTGATAGGGAAGCTGTTCCATTCCCTTTATCATTTTGGTTGCCCTTCTCTGTACCTTCTCCATCGCAACTATATTTTTTTTTAGAGATGCGGCGACCAGAATTGTACACAGAAGTCAAGGTGCGGTCTCACCATGGAGCGATATAAAGGCATTATCACATTTTCCATTTTATTAACCATTCCCTTCCTAATAATTCCTAGCATTCTGTTTGCTTTTTTGACTGCTGCAGCACACTGAGCCAACGATTTTAAAGTATTATCCACTATAATGCCTAGATCTTTTTCCTGGGTGGTAGCTCTGAATATGGAACCTAACATTGTATAACTACAGCAAGGGTTATTTTTCCCTATATGCAACACCTTGCACTTGTCCACATTAAATTTCATCTGCCATTTGGACGTCCAATCTTCCAGTCTCGCAAGGTCCTCCTGTAATTTATCATAATTCACATGTATTTTAACTACTCTGAATAATTTTGTTTTATTAGTTTCAGAATTAAAAAAAATAATTTGTTTCATTAGTTCATTTGTTTTCCAATAAATCAGTGGGGGAAGTATTGCAATCTATTTTGGACACCAAAGTTGTGGTCTCTTATTAATTCCCATGAAACTTGTAAGAAGAATTCATCAGAAGGGGGAAAGAACTCCAAGATACCTAGACCGTAGCAGAGTGGCATCAAAAGTGGCATGAATAGCCTAAGATTCCGCAAAGGGGTACCCGCATTGGCAGGAGTTCTCCAAGGCACTATGGGGGCAGCAAAGAAACAGCAAGAAGGCGAAGAATACCCCCAGGCTCCAAAATAGGGCACCAGCAACAGTGAAAGGGGAATGAAGTAGAAAAGGTAGCAGAAAAAACCCCAAGACAGGCACTAATAAAATGGCCAAGCAGCACAAAGAGTGGCTTCAAAACACCAAAGCAACTTGAGAGTGGAGCGCACTGTTAACCCACATTTGGACACGCATTTTCGATGTGCTTGCTTTACCTCTTAATTCAGTAAGGGGTAAGTGCATCGAAAACGCGCATCCAACCCCCCCGAAACAAATAATGCCCACAACATGCAAATGAATGTTGATGGCCCAATTAGTTATTCACGCGCGATACAGAAAGTAAAATGTGCAGCCAAGCTGCACATTTTACTTTCAGAAATTAGCATTTCTGTACACCCTCCGACTTAATATCATGGCGATATTAAGTCGGAGGTCCCAAAGTTTAAAATAATAAAACATTTTAAAAAATCAGCCCGCGGCTCGAAAACCGGACGCTCAATTTTGCCGGCGTCCGGTTTCTGAACCCATGGCTGTCAGCGGGTTTGAGAACCGATACCGGCAAAATTGAGCGTCGGCTGTCAAACCCGCTGACAGCCGCCACTCCTGTCCAAAAAGAGGCGCTAGGAACCCGGGACCTAATTTTAATAAATTATTTTTCTGAATCGCGCGCACAGGAGAGTGGCCTGGAGAGTGCCGGGACAGCTCTCCCACGAATTTTGTATCGGCCTATAAGTCAGGTATGGCATCCATCAGCAAGGCACAGTGGCAAAGAAAATTCCAAGATGTAAGATCTGGGCATGAATGCAAGGATGAGTGGCACAAAGACCCCAAGGTATAGAACTGAGGGGTATAGCGGCAGCAAGGTAGAGTAACATGGGGGATGTCTGTCATTTATTGAAGTACATTGTCAGATTCAGTACAAGAAAATTATCTGTGAAAATAATCTTTTTATTGAAATAAGCTTTATTTATTTCCCCTGCTGAAATTGACCTAGCTGCTGGGTACAATTTTGATTTTCTTGTAAAATGGGATTTTTGAAGTAGATAGTTATCACACGTAGGACATCTAAACTGTTTCTCTAATGAATGTGGTGTGCTTTTCCTGGCAAGTGGTAAGGTTTGCTTTATTTAGAAACCTTTCACCTAGATTTCTTTAGCTGATCCTAGGCTGTTCCATTTACTGATTTTCTGGTTTTGCATGAAATCATTTTCATAACTATCTGATATTACATTCAGAACATAAACATAGTTAATCTTGAGCAATTTTTCTTTTGAGCCTGTATTTCTTCCTTCTGAATGAAGGATTTTTTTTTTTTTATAAACCACCCCAGTATAATCAACCATTAAACACGGTGGAAGAACCTAGCTAAGACTATGGAGGTGCTGGAGAAATGGAATAATTATGGAAGAGATGCCATGCTGTGGTAGTGAAACCTTTGTATTTTTTTTTTTACTTTTTCAAATTTTTCTTCTGGGGACATAACACCCCAGTATAACAAACCAAGAAGAAATCAAGTGTGGGAAGAACACCCCAAGGCTCCAAAACAGGGCACTAGCAACATTATAGTGGGTGGCATATACCAGGAAGTCCCCCATTGTGGTATTAAGGGCATGGCAGGTAGGGATGTGCCAGCAAGTCCCCCATGGTAGAACTAGGTGAATGGAGGTAAGCATGTGCTAGCTAGGCCCCCATAGTGGAATTAGGGTATGGCAGCTAGACATGAGGCAGCAAGTACCCTATGATGATACTAGGGGTATGGCAGCTCGCCATCAAGCAGCAGACATGACAAAGACTACAGAAGGAATGCACACTTTGCATAGCACATCTCAGACACATTCAGTCTTCAAGATCAGTGTTCATGGATCCACAGAGCAGTGATAGGTTGGTTTAGAAAAACACTTCACTGCGATACATTGTCTCCTTCACAAAATGTCCTGCCAAGGTCTGACAAGGCATGCATAACTCACTGGTCTGGCTACTAATAGCTGTACTGTAGCTATTCCTAACCAACTGTATTGTAACTGTTATTCTCTGTAGACATTTTTGCCATAGAAATGAATGGGGGGAAAAATAAATGAAATGAATAGGATTTGTTTAAGTCAGTGTTCCATCTCAATTTGTTTCAGGGACCTCTGAAAGAAACAAATTCGTTCTAATTCATTTTAAATGAACGCACATCCTGACTAGAAACTGCGTACCTAAGACTGGAGAAGAGGTGTATCAGTTACCAGATCAGAACTGCAGTTAAGGGAGGCAAACAGGAACCAGACACAGAATGAGAGGATTAACCAGAAACCAGGCGTGGCATCCAAGGAGCAAACGGGAACCAAAAACCAGGCACAGAGTCTAATGACCTAATGGGAACAGAGAACCATTGCAGAGTACAAGGAGCAAGCAGGGACCAGAAATCTGATGCAAAGTGTATGGAACTAGCAAGAACTGGGAATTTGATGTAAAGTCTAAAAACTAAGCAGGAACCAGGAACCAGGCACAGAGTCCAAGGAACAAGCAAGAACCAGGTGTGGAGTGCAAGTTACTAGCGGGAACCAGGAATCAGGCATGGAATCCAAGGAGTTAGCAGGAACGGGAATCCAAATCAACATTCAGGAAGGAAGCAACTGAAGTCCCATAATGCTGTTGTGCCAGCAGCCTTCTTTAGATTCAGTTGGCTTGATATACTACAGTAATAATGCTCAACAAATCACTCCATCCCAGGGGGAGGCAGGGTGTCTATTCTTCTACTGATAGCTCAATTGCTACTGAGGGATCCATATCCCCTGTGATCCGATTGCTCCCTTCTAAGCCCCTGCTCTCAGTGATCCAGGGCCATCAGTTCAAGCCTCGGTCTTTCTTACACAGTAACAGATTTGCTGTGAAAGAGCAATTGACTTTCCACTGAGGTGTTACCCTTTCACTGCCAATATCCCAAACCATCTGTTCTTGCCAACCACTTCAATGAGAAAGTCTGGCACTGCACCTGATGCCAGCTTCAGAAGAAGGAGGCGGCACAGAGCAAGGAGAGTAGCAAAACTCAGCACTTACTGGTCATCATCACCACTCCAAAGAGTCCAGAGTGCATGAAGGGAAATTAACAGGAATTCTTTAGCCGCCCTTGGGACCAATTAAGCACTAAGAGTCTATCTCAAAGATATTTACTTCAATGAAAGCGATGCTACACGATTCATGAACGGTGCATTTAAGATAATGTCTGCCTTCAGTTCATGACAAGCAAAGGAACATTTGCAAAGGGATTTGTCCAGGTACCTCAGCAGTTGCTGGGTAAAATTCTTCAGGCTGAAAATGTCTCTGCTCTCAGCGCCTAAAGGGTCAGGAGTGTGGCAGGGAAAGTAAAGTGCATGCTGGGGTTTCCTTTTGAAAGTAAAATGCACAGGGGGGTTTTCATTTTGAAATCAAAGTGCATGTCGGGGGGAGAGCGGGGGAGGCATTCATTTTAAAAGTAAAGCCCGCAGAGTGGCAGAGCAGTGGCCAGGCCATTTGGCACCTATGGCCAAGTGCAAAAGTGCACCCTCACCCTGAACACAACATACGCCACCATGGGCTGGGAAACTGTTAAATGCAGGGGGCTTTAATTTTTATTTTCACCAAGCAATTTCTCCTGCTTCTTTGGGCTTCCATCTCAATTGGAACCAGGACGATCCTAGCACCCTAAGCCTTCATTCAAAAACTGAACTGGAAACCCCGAGAAGCCAGAAGTTGCATGTTATGCAACACCAGAGAAATGTATTTATTTATGAAATGCATTTCTATGAAATAGAAACAAATGTATTTTCTCCTGTATTGTGCAAAATAAAATATAATATACTCCCAAAGTTGGAATATTCCATTCACTAAACTGAATATAAAATGCTTTTTCTACCCTTGCTGGCTGGACATTTTATTTTTCTATTCACTTTGGTCCTATTTGGAAAACAGAACAAGCCAGGCTACTTTAGATCCCTACACAGAAAGTACATGTTTGCAGAATACCTCACCTTGGTCATACGTACAGAATACAAACAGACCCTCACCAAATTCAGAATAGAGACCATAAAGTAAAAACAGAAACCTGCAGACAAAACTAGACTATATGCAGTGCAACAATGGGAAAACAGATTCTCATAAAGATTCAAACAATAAAAACAAGAAATATAAACCATCATAATAGTTAATTATACTAATACAAAGAATAAATATTTCAAAACAGCTGACAAATGAAACATCCAATAATTAGAAACTCAACTAAAATTATCCCAAATGGCAATAAAATATTCAAAATCATTAGATACATCAATTACAACTAATGAAGATATTTTAAAATCCCCCACTCTCCATACCTGGAACTTTTGATTTCTAGATGCCCTGAGATTGTGTGGATTTATAAGGGGGCAGGGATTGTTGCACACAAGCATTCTCCTCTCTATCTTAAATGCTCAATCATAATCACACACACGCTGCCTCATGCTCAATCAAATATATATATAGTATACACACACACACATACATACACGCTGCCTCATGCTCAATCAAATATACATACACACACACACACACACACACACACACACGCTGCCTCATGCTCAATCAAATACACACACACACACACGCTGCCTCATGCTCAATCAAATATACATACACACACACACACACACACACACACACACACACGCTGCCTCATGCTCAATCAAATACCCCCACACACACACGCTGCCTCATGCTCAATCAAATATACACACACACACACGCTGCCTCATGCTCAATCATACATATACACACACACTGCCTCATGCTCAAACACACACACACAGACACATACACACACGCTGCCTCATGCTCAAATACACACACACACGCTGCCTCATGCTCAATCATACATATACACACACGCTGCCTCATGCTCAATCAAATATACACACACACACACGCTGCCTCATGCTCAATCATACATATACACACACGCTGCCTCATGCTCAATCAAATATACACACACACACACACGCTGCCTCATGCTCAATCATACATATACACACACGCTGCCTCATGCTCAAACACACACACACACACACACACACACGCTGCCTCATGCTCAATCAAATACACACACACACACACGCTGCCTCATGTTCAATCATACATACACACACACACACGCTGCCTCATGCTCAATCATATAAACACACACACACTGTTGCGTTCGGTCTTCGACGGCTTTGCCCCGCCTACCTCTCTCTACTCTCGGCTCCTCCCGTTCACCTTGGACTGATGGCCACGGCGGCGTCTGCTTGCCGTTCTCTCCGGCATCCCCGGACCGGCTTTGGTGCTGCCTCCCGCCATTCTCCTTCAAGGTACTTCTAGGGCGGGCGCGCGCGCACGCACGCCGCCCTCTTCTTTAACTCTACATTGGCGCGAACCTCAGGGGCGTCCCCCTGTTCTGACGTCACGTCTTCCGGGTATATCTGCCTACAGTATTTGCTAGCTCGTTGAGTTAGCAACAGGATTCATACGGATGGAATTCGCTCTCCATTCCTAAGCTATTCTGCCACTCCAGCGTTATCTGGAACTCTTACTACCCTTCGGGGTCTCTAACGGGGTACCCGCTCCTCGGGGGCCTCTCTGCTTCTTTCAGGTGCTATCAGGAAACCGGTACTCGCTCCTCAAGGGCCCATGTTCCCTGTGTCGCTGCCTGCAACCTCTACCCTTCTACTTGGAAGAACTAACTTACAGTTACCATCCGTGAGTAGAGAAACCATCTCTCTCCACAGTACTGCTTCACTGGAATCAGGAACTCGCTCCTCGAGAGCCTGCTCTCTGCTCTGGTGCCAGACCTCTTGTCTAGTGGAATCTCTGTTACTGCTAAGTGAGTACACCACTGAGTCTCTCTGCTCTAAGGGATCAGGTACTCGCTCCTCGAGGGCCTGCTCTCCCTGTCTCGGAGCTTCTCCTATTTCTACATTTGGACTCTTGAATGTTAATCTTATTGTGTGCTCATCTCAGTCTCTTTCCACTACAGCACTGCCTTGCAGAGGATCCGCTGTTCCAGCGTCCTGTGTGAGACGCGCCCAGCCGGGCTTTACAACCACTTCTCACTACTGCCCCCTCTGGTGGCCATTCACACTGTTTAATAAGATTCAAATCTGTGTTTGTCTGTCCGGAGTTTAGCCTGACACTGTGGTCCCGTGGCAGCGGGACGGGACGGGACGGGACGGGACGGGACTGCCCCCCCCCCCCCCCCCCGTGTTTGGGTGGATCTTTGGACACTGTGGCAGCTGACCACGCCCCCCCGTGGGCGTGGTCAGCTGCCACAGTGTCCAAAGATCCACCCAAACACCATTAACCATAACGCACACACGCTGCCTCATGCTCAATCATACCTACATGTTCTGCCTCTCATGCTTTTTCAATAGTTTCCCTCTCTGGAAGTCCAAGAGGCAGCAGCCTCCTCCTTCAGCCCAATAGACACTTCCTTTTTGCTTCTAGACTCTGGGCCCTATTGCTGCTATGATTGTGGAGAGGGGGAAGGCTGATGCTGCTTCTTTCCGCCCCACAGGTCATGCTGGCCGATGCTTCTTTCAGGTTGCGCTCTTTCTGCCTGCTGAGGTGGGAAAAGGGGCTGGGAGGCTTCGGGCTGCTTTTGGCTCCCCGGCTGTACTTCTTACTGCTAGGGGGGGGCAGGCTGATGCTGCTTCTTTCAGCCTCCAGAGCCGCGCTCCTCTCGAATGCTGGGGTGGGAGGTCGCTGCTGCTAATGGGGCTCCGCAGCTGCTAGGGCGGGCGGAAGGCCGATGCTGTTTATTGTAACTCCGTGGGCTGCACCATCTGACTGCTGGGGAGAGGGGGAGGCCAATGTTTCTTCTTTCGACCGGACCGGTGCTCTGCTTCTGACTGCGGGAGGGGCTCTGAAGCAGGCACAGCAGTTCTTGCCGAAAAGCTGTAAATTGGGTGGCAGGGATGCAACTCTTCAGCTAAATTGTTAGAGAGATTGCACCCCTTGCTAAGTGGCGCCTATCGGCCACAGGCTAGCTACGGCTCTGCGGAGGGGATTTCATTTTGAAAGCATAATACATGCTGGCCTTTGAAAGTAAAGTATATGGGGGGATTTCATTTTGAAAGTAAAGTGCACGCCGGAATTTCATTCTAAAAGCAAAGTACGTGCAAGTTTGTTTTTGTTTGTTTTTTAAGTAAAGTACACACAGGGGTTTCCTTTTGAAAGTACAGCACATGGGGCGGGTGCTTCCATTAGACAAACTAGGCGGTTGCCTCAAGCACCGAAATTTGGGGAGGGACAGCAAAATCCTGCCAACCCGAGGCCCAGAAAGGTGCTGTGTCAGAGCTAATACCTCCAAGGAAAAGCCCGCTCCGCTGGAGCCCTAACCGCCATAGGAAGGAGCTCTGTGCTGGAGCTGCTGCCCAGAGGCGAGTGGGATGAGGGGGGGTGCATGACCAAAGGTTTGCCTAGGGCTCCAAAATCACGGCTGCACCAGCCCTGGGGTGGGGGGTAATCTACACACCAGGATTTCATTTGGAAAGCAAAGTACATGGGGGAGTTCATTTTGAAAGGTAGGTGCACTGGGGTGATTTCATTTTGAAATTCTGTGCACTCTGCGTCTGTAGGAAAGCAGGTGCAAAATCCACGGGTCCGGTGGAGTCAAGATGGCGCCGAGGTAGGTTGCATTGCGTAGCTGCTCCGGCGTTTCTCTCTGGAAAAAAAAAAAGGCTTGGTGCCGAAATCTGTTTGTAAAATGCCTCCCAAACGAAAGGGCAAACAGAGAGCGTATCCCTCGGCGCCTCCGTTACCCCCCGGGCAGCGTACCATCGTACAATGCACCTCTAAAACCGAAGGAAGCGGGCTGGCTTCTCCGGCTGTCGGGCCGGTTGTAGGAGAACACGACCCGACCATGGAACTGTTTTCTCTCAGCCCGTTAGATCAGCGACTACCTCCAGCGGAGCGGGAACCCTCAACACCGAGCTTGGAAGCAGGATCCGAAGCGGGTGCCATGACTTTTCGGCCCGAGGGAGAAGTGCTGAGTGAGTTGAACGCCCGGAGTCCCAGTTTGTCTGGAGAAAATGGAGCCGGAGGCCTTGAGCTGAGTGGGGAGCTGAATCAGAACAATAGAAGTGGTGAGATTACGCCATCTTTTACTCCCCTCATACCCGGTGAAATTATTAATATCAAGAAACCAAAGGTAGTCACTATGGAGTCCTTGTGGACACTAACATCAATATTGGTGAAGTCTTTGAATGAATGTTCAGTGAATATAAGTACTTTGTCATCACAGCTATGCACAATAAATGAAAATTTTGGGAAAACTAAATGTGAAACCATAGAAAAATTGAACAAAATGGAAGAAGAGCTGAAACAAGTTAAACAAGTGCAGACTACTATGGTGCAGAACTTTGGGACCGTGAATAATAAGATTGAATACTTGGAGAATGCGAACAGACATTTGAATCTTAGAATACTGAATTTTCCGAGGGTGGTGGGAGAAATTCCTCGGATCACGATTAAGAGATATTTCTCGGAAGTTTTAGACATTTCCTCAGATAATTCTCCCCCACTCGATAAAGTTTATTTTCTACCTGCTCGCAGATCTCAACGAGAACAGCTAACATCTCCCAACGTTCTGGAAAATCTTACAGAATTCCTGGAATCTTCTGCGTATGAGGTGGTGGAGAGAGTCACTCTCCTGATCTCCTTCTTTAATGATAAGGACTTGGGAGAAATGAGGGCTTATTTTAAGAAGTCCAATAAAAACTTCATGGGGGCTAATGTTGCTATATACCCAGATGTATCGAAAATTACCCAACAAAGAAGGAAGGCTTTCCTAGAGCTAAAAACAGAAGTTTTGGCTCTGGGAGCAACCTACTTATTACGCTTTCCGTGTAAGTGCATAGTTAAGTATGGAGAAAATACTCATATATTTTATCAACCTGAGCATCTCAAAAATTTTGTTGAAGGGAAAAAAGTTTCTCTCCAATTGAACACCAATATCTGATCTATATGGTAGATTAAGGTTTAACATCTTTTAGCGTAGCTATTTCGTTAAGATATTTCTTTGAGAAACTCCTAAATGTTCGCAGTTACCTGCCCCCCCCACCAAGTTAGTGGTAAAATGGGTTTAAAAAGACAAAAGAGTTTGATATAATATTTCTTTTATTGGTACTTTCTAAGTGATTTGATTTAATACTCTTTTGTAAACCATATTTCTGATTTCAAAGTGGATGCTTTGTATGTTATGTTTGGAAAATTGATAAATAAAGAATAAAAAAAAAAAAATCCACGGGTCCTTTTGTACCAGCATTCCCGGCTGGCTCTGATTTTTCAAAAGGAAACTCTGAAAGGTTTCTTTTTTATTAGCTTGCAGGTCCATGGGGACCTGCAAGCTCCCTGCAGTTTTTGGATATTGCTCTCACTGAATGTAATATGCCAAGGCATTTCTGTGGATAAACGGCACTTTAGCTGTGGAAATGGCCTGTTATATGAACTGCCCACTTTCGAGTATGTATCCTGTGTGCATAGAAGTTTACCTGCACCAGTGAAGGTGTTCCCAGGGGCAGGGTTAGAGAGAGATTTACACTTATGTGCATGCATAACATCTCCTGAACAATGTCTACATACATTTATTTATTTATTTTATTTATTTAACAGTTTTTTATACCAACCTTCATAGTAAATTACCATTATTTTTATTTTAGTTTATTTTAATATTTTATATACTGCTAATCAAAATTTCATAGCAGTAATGTGTATGTGTATCAGCTGTGTAACAGGGATGGACTGCAGGAAAATATCAACCCAAAGAATTTTTTCAAAATTGGCCCATGTGGAATTGACTCCCTTGTGCACCTTCCCTACAGCATATGAATCAACAGCTCCCAAAAGCATGCCAAGTCGACCCTGGAACCTAGCAGAACTGAGCTCAAATATCTCCCAAATAATTTTTACATTTTCCTAAATAACTAAGAAGTGGAGAGCTGTAGCCCCATTCCATCCATATGGGACCCCCCAACACACACAAGACTGCTTATATCTCTCTATATATCGTATATCCTGGATTCCTGTTCTGGCCAAACAAGCAGCTCTTGAACCAGTGCAAGTAATAAGAAATCCATACTGCCAGCCAGTGTCACACACATGCTCAGTCACACAAACAGATTTTTAGATTACAGAAACGTTATTGGTACATATACACAGACACAGAAAGACACACTCTCAGAAACAAAGACAAACCTACACACTTGAGAGCGAGAGAGAGCGTGTTTGTGTGTGTATGTGTGTGTGTGTGTGTGTGTGTGTGTGGCTGGGAGTGGCGAGACAGGGAATTGTCTTCTATAAGGGGCATGGTCTCCACTATGTATTGTGCAGATTACATTTTTCTTTGTCTATATTGACTGGTATTTATTTTTTAGTATGTTTTGTCCTCGTATTGTAATTTTAATTTCTGTGCACTCTTTGGACAGGCAAATTAGATTGGAAGATAATTTATATAAACATAAGAACGTAAGAAATTGCCATGCTGGGTCAGACCAAGGGTCCATCAAGCCCAGCATCCTGTTTCCAACAGAGGCCAAAAACCAGGCCACAAGAACCTGGCAATTACCCAAACACTAAGAAGATCCCATGCTACTGATGCAATTAATAGCAGTGGCTATTCCCTAAGTAAACTTGATTAATAGCCATTAATGGACTTCTCCTCCAAGAACTTATCCAAACCTTTTTTGAACCCAGCTACACATTGAGGTAGATCTTCAAAACATATGCGTGCGCGAACAAAAGTACACCAGATTTTATAAGATATGTGTGTATCTTATAAAATCCGGGGTCAGCGCGTGCAAGGCTGCGCAAAATCGGCAGCCTGCGCGTGCCAAGCCGCGCAGCCTGCTTCCGTTCCTTCCGTGTCCCACCGTTCCTTCCGCATCCCCCTCCCTTCCCCTTTCTACCCTACCTCCCAGCCCTACCTTAATCCCCTCCCTACCTTTATTGGGCAAGTTACGCCTGCTTGAAGCAGGCGTAACTTGCATGCGCCGCCCCGGCATCCCCCGGCACAGGCCGCAGTGTCAGGGGACTCGGGACCGCCCCCGAACCGTCGACACGCCCCCGGACATGCCCCCTCCTGCCCCTTTTACGAAGCCCCGGGACTTACGCGCGTCCCGGGGCTTTGCGAGCGCCGGCGGCCTATGCAAAATAGAAATATAGAGGAATTAGCCAAGGAGGTATCCGATATTTCTATGACTCCGATAAGGTCCAAAGAGTTATCTGATGTAGAAGAAAAAATATGAGATTTCATAGTTCCACTTTTAAGAGGCGGAAGAAAGTAAATCCAAGCAATAAATGGTAGAGCTGGTTCAGAAATTTTGAGAACCTCCAGCACATATATTCTAAACATGTCCTTCGCCGAAACCAAGGGGACTCGAGGAAAATTTATAAAATGCAGGTTTTTATGATGCAGTGAATTTTCCAAGTTCTCCACCTTGTTAGAAAGAAAAATATCATCTTTCACCAAACTCTCCTGAAGAGATTTAGTATGAGATACGCTTTGTTGGATTTCAGTAATTTGCTGGGCCATCTCAAGTTTACATTTTCCATTGAAATTAAATGTGATTCAATAGCCTTATAATTAACAGTTAAAGGCATAACCTTCTATGACTTCCCATATAGATTCCAATGTGAACTCTGCTGGTCTCATCATCCTCAGCTTCCCGGTGGGTCAAAATCAGCTAAGGAAAGGTCAGCCAGTCGAGTAGTTCAAAAAACCAGGTTCTTCCTGCTGCACAAGTGTAGCATCAGAGACTGCAGGATTATTCATCTCAGCCGAAATGCCAATAGTTTTAGTTCCCCGCCTCCAGAACAGTTGCACCCACAACATCAGTAAGCGATTCATTGAGCCGCGCAGAGAGGATCCTGCTGATCGCGGGGTCTGGAAGGGGCAACAGGACCATTGGGCTAAGAGCGGCAAATGACCCAGGGGAAGATGGCAGCAATCCTTCCATGCCAATATTTTCCAGTGGGGGGACACTGACGGCAAAAAAATGTTCTCTGGGTAACATGGGCATCCATCAATCCTCTTGGGGAAGGAACAGTAGGTGCTGCAGGGCGAGGACCAAACCGAGGTTATCTTTTGTGTTCCATAATGGTTTAAAAGGCAATATAAAAAATCTGAGGAGCGAGGTACACACCAACTAGCTGCTAACCGCCATCTTGGATCTCCATATTGTTTGTTTTTAAAATGTTGTGGTCTTTTATTTATTTATTTACTTTTCTCTATAATTTTTTATTGAATATACTTATTTTTCCTAGAAATACAGTATATTGTTTATATTTTCCTTTTATTGTTAATCGCTGTGATAGTTTATAAATTGAATGGCGGTCAATCAGATAAATAATGATAAGAATAATCCAAACTAACTAAAATAATCCAAGCTAGTCGCCTTGTCAAAATCCTCTGACCACAGCTTGACAATGCATTGAGTGAAAAAGTACTTTCTAAATTTTGTTAGTTTCATGGTGTCCCCTTGTTTTAGTATTATTTGAAAAGGTAAATAACCATTATTTATTTACTCATTCCCCCCAACCTGCCCCTGCCCCCCCTCTCAAGCCTCTTCTTCTGATCTAAGACCCACAGCATCTGATCTGGTATGTCTATCCCGCAGGACAACAGGCAGTACCCATTTCGCTAATGTTGGGTAACCTTCACAAACAAGAAGAGTTAATTGATGATACACACAGTTCTATAAACAAGTTAAACTGACTTTAAACAAACTTGCCTCCTGGCATGTTCTTATGCCTTATCTCCCTCATCACTTACTTTTGTTTTGTTTTTCTGAGAGAGGAATAGTCCCATATTTGGTACAAAAATGGTCTTTGAATTTCTGCTCTTGTTTCCAAGGTGCATAGCAAGCCCTGACTGACACTGCTCTGCTTCTTGTGTGACCCTTAACCACCTGCTACAGTGAATTCATAATCCAGAACAGAGAGCAAGAGCAAAGGGAACACAGGGTGAGTGTGCACCCAGCACCGACCTGACACGCTGTTCTGGGCATCTCAGTGCTATAAACATTTGGAACATGCAGCTTGGCAGTACAAAATACATAAAAAGGTATTTTGAGAAGACAAGAGGTTTCCTCAGCGCTTTGGCACTTAAGCTTAAAGTGTGAACAGGGAGGATAACTTTCAAACAAATGCATGTGGCGTCATATATGTACATTTATAGCCACAAGCAGATTACGTTAGTATTTTATAATCCATGCGTATGATATATGTGTGCTTTATAAAATATACATATCGCTACTCTGCAACATAACACGTAGGTTTAAGCATTAATACATGCAATGCATTGAAAGAACGTATATCAATGCATGGAACATGTATACTTTTCCTTCCTATTTTAAAAATATATGCTCATATATTTTACACGCAAAAATAAAGTAGGATTTACTCATATATATCAGGATTTACAGAAATAAGCTGGTGTATTTTAAAATGTGCACAAGTCAAGGAAATTACCAGTTTTACCAATTAGTCCATCAGTTCGCCCAGTCCTTTTCCAGGTCATCAAGACCCTCCTGGTTCTTCAGCCTGAACTCCCCTCAGTTCACCTACACCTCTCACCCAGCCAATAGTATGCAATAAGCAAGTTTAATATCATTTAATCCAGATAATTAGCAAGTGTAAAATTCCACAAGTAAGTTGGCAAATCTATCAGGTGAATTTTCAAAAGGGTTACACATGCAAATGTAACATACTATCATAGCAATTTTCAAAAGCCATTTGCTCACGTTATGTGCACTTAACTTGGGTAAATCCTATGGATAATTCAATAAAATATATTATGGTGATTTTCAAAAGCCGTTTAACACAGATAAAGTGTATTTACTCATGTAAAATCCAGTTTTAAGCATGTAAACGCTTTTTAAAATCAGGCCCTATATGTGTAAGTGATTTTTAAAATCGCAACTTACATGCATAAATGTTGACCCCACCCCGGAACGCTCCTAGACCTCCTCTTTTTTATGTGCATATAAATGCATACAAAAGTGAAAATACGTGCATATTTTTTACTTTTATAAAATACGGAATACAAGAGTAGAGGCTATTTACATGTGTATATGCTCACTTTTACGAGCATAACATTTTGAAAACTCATCCCTAAAGCATGCACAATAGCATTCTATAAACAGTGCTTCCCAACCCTCTCTTGGAGGCACAGGTATCCAGTAAGGTTTTCAGGATTGTCACAATGAATATGCATGAGATATCTTTCCATGCAATGGAGACCAGTATATGCAAATCTCTTTCATGCAGATAACCTGAAAACCTGACAGGTTAGGTGTGCCTCCAGGAGAGGGCTGGGAATCATCACTATAAACTAAAGCCTGGCTTGCAAGACATTAGTCCATATGTCCTGAGTCCTAATTACAAATCCCCACCCACTAGGCCTGAGACCAACACCTTTCTGTTCTTTGACCACATGCTATATGGCAGTGCAACAAAATGGTGCCAGTCTCAGGACCAGCTGACACCATTTTGAAAATGGGACCGATAAGGTAGGAGCAACTAGGGATTGCTCCTGCCCCCATTTCAACTTCTGTGACTCCATGGATAGGATAAGATGGATACAAGGATGAAGGGATGGGGAAAGCCCTTGGGGGGGGGGGTTTACATTTTTCTATTATGGTGACAGTAGGGGAGGGGCTGTGGCAGCAGGCTAGGGGTTGCATCCTGAAACGAAAAGGAAAATCCAACAACATTCTTCTTTTCGTTTTAAAATGACAAGAAATGAAATTGAGTGTATCACTGCCTTTTTCATGTCGCTTCAAAATGAATGTATACCCCTTGAGTACCTGAATGTAATCCACTTTGAAGTGTCACAAAAGAGGGAATATAAATAAAAAAATGATCAATCATCATCATTATTATTAATTGGTACTGTATCTGGTCTGTGTGTGTTCATATGCAGCTTACAGTATGTGCCTTTTCTTCGGAGAGTATAGCAGCCAGGAACCTATGCTTCAAATTCAAAAACTTTGATATTTGAGATTGAAAGATACAGGAGATCTATAGTTATCAAGCTAGTGAACAGACTGCGGTCTCATATGCCCTGTTTATTATGAATGTTATGCCACAGATACTTAAGGTGGCCACAGGACTACAATGTCTTTAGGCAGTAAAATAAGCTTTGGCTCACAGCCCAGCCCTGCACAGTATACACTACATATTCAGGACTCAAGAACCAGCATGCATTCTCTCAGCAACCCATTGATTTGAAAAATTGCCTTCCAGTTGGCTCATGCAGGCTTAAATCTCTATGTTGTTAGTAATTAGACCTATGAATACTTGTGCAGGAATGCAATGTTACTGCTGCTAGAAAGGGGCAGAAGAGCATCATCTCTGGAACCCAAGCACATGCCAGTCCCGAGGGCTGGTACACCGCTACATCGTACACATCACTGAATGATTTCTAGTTAATAGTTAATGTGCTAGGAAGCTGAGCATCCAACCTATAATCAGATCTCACTATTTGCAGTGTGCAGCAACTGGCTATAGAGGGAGGTCCCAAGAAACAAGACTGCGATGGCTAGCACTGTAATGTCTTAACTAATGGGCACAGAGAGAGGACCTGGGTACTGACTCATTTCGCATCAGTTGTGAAGAAAGATCAAAGATTTTATGGATGTAAACCCTGGCTCATGGTATAAAAGAGTGTGGCACTCATCTATGTCATGTGCAACAGTTTGATTAGGAGTTCACTTACATTTTGGATATTTCTGTACTGAGTTAGGCAGCAGTGGAATATATCACATGACCTTGCTGTGACATTGCAGCAGAATATATCACATGTCCTTGCTGAGACACTGCAGAGGTACAGTGATGACTAACGTGCACGTAGAAGATAACTGTTGGCAGGACAGTGCACAGTGTGGGTTAGCAGTACAAGTAGTTATTGGTGCAGATGGCCACTATGGTGGGCAGTCTCTTTATTTCAATGACCTCACCTTGACTGATTACCACGTGTAAGTGGTCTTAAGTGATCATCTGACTTGTCGTTCCCCAGTTCGTAAAGTTTGCTACTTGGTGAAAACAAAATGTAAATATTGTATTTATATTAATATTTGAACTCATGGGTCCTACTCCCATTTTTGTTCTTGCTTTAACCTTTGGAGTCTGTGGTTTCTAAACTGCTTAATCTCTTAACGTATTGCTTGATAATAAAAAAAAAACCAAAAAAAAAACCTGGCAACAAAGGAACAGAAATGAATAAAAAAAGAGGAACTATTTCATGATGACAGTGCAGAATAATATCATTACACAAGTGGAAGAACACTAAGACAGGATGTATTCTACATCCTGGCTGCTATAAAGAGCAGCAGCAGGGAGTCATGCAGTTAGCAACAGCTCTCTGGAGTGGTAGCAGAGGTACAAATAATAAAGCATGCCAATACTCCCCAAGTATGGGGCACAAATATCTATTAATAAAAGGAAAAAGATTTGTTTGGCTGCAAAGCAAGATTTATGGGGGCATTAGACTCATCTAATGTACGTGTTTGTAAAGCAACACCTATAATTACGAATATTATTAATCTTGCTGGCACTTCAGGGGAAGAGTGCAGTAATATCTAATGCTATTGAAATGATTAGTAGTAGAAAGTAGCAACAGAACATTGATTTCTGGGGGAAGTACTGAACTTGTAAGTGCCTGCCTACATCCTTGCAGTGGTGAAGAGGAGGTTTTAAATGCTAAGGCCTCACTCTTTGCAGGAAACAGCTACAAAATGTCCAGCTCTTGGTTAAGACCAAACCATTTCCTGGTACAGAGCTCTCAGCCCCAAGAGCCTGTGCTCTCATGGCAGAATCCTTACCCTCACAAAGTGGATTGCAAAAAAGTTAATCCTTACTCCCAACACAGTGGGCAGGCACAAATGGGCAGACAAACAATCCTTTTCTGACAACACCTTCTATTACCTATGACTTTTATATCAAACAACATTTAGATCAGATTTGACAAATGATATGTGGAGAACCATGTCCTCACAAGTAGGTGCCACGCAGTTCTAGTAGCGGTGATTTTTCCCCACGATGGAAGTCCCTGTTACTTTAAGTAAACTGCAAAAGCCAAGGCTATGCACAGAATCAGTCTTAGTGAGGGTAATTTTCTACACATAAAACGCATTCTACACATAAAACTGACATATCCATGTGTAAGTGGCCTATGTGCACGTTCAGGAAATATCACAAAGGGTAGGCGTATGTTCCTACTGTCGCTGCCATGCAGAAAGAGGGTGTTTCAAGGGCATTCTGTGGCAGAGTTTGGAAGTCTGCCCATAATTCTGTATTTTATAAACAGAGCATGTGCACCACACCTGCACTCATGCTTTTGCACCTGCTAATCAAGTCGTGGATATTAAATCAGACTTTTCTTTTGTCTGCAGCTTTTGGTGGTTGGGTCTGGAGTTTTTGATGGGTGGAAGGTGCATGTGAATTGGTAAAGATCTGAGTCAGCTGGTGGAGGTCTCAGCGAATTGGGTGCTTGGAAGTACATTTGAATATTTTATGCATGTTGTGATTGTTCACCGTATTAAGCAACTGTGAAAATTGCAGAATAAAAAGATAAATTAATTAATTTATAGAAACAAGTTCCACACATTCATCAGCCAACTTTATATATTACCAGCCTCAGTGCGTAAACTGAAGATTATTACATGCAATTGTTCCATTCATTTAACTCGTAAAATATATGCACGAACTTGTAAAAAATAGGCAAACGATGTGGATCCCTGAATTAAAAAATGTGCGAGTACATAGATGCATACTTTCAGGGCAGTGATACACAGCTCTCATTGCACAGTTTATTGAATACAGGCTCAGCTTTACTTCTGTGCCTGTGTGTGCTGAGTTATGCACTGTACTGAAAATGACCCTCTTTATGTACAGTATCAGGAGGTTTTGATTCTTAAACATAAATCTGATGTTTCAGAACAGTACACTCCTCAATTTTCCAAACCAACAGGGTCATTCAACAAAATGCATTATGGCGTCCCCTCTCATCCACATGCAAAAAACACAGATGCACTAGCAACAATGGGATTAGAACAAATAGTCAACGGACCAAAAAATGACACAGGCCATCCATTGCTCCTACAATGTGACAGGGGCCGGCCAATGGCACCGATAGCCCCTGTCACATGGTAAGGGCAAAGGGCCATCGGCACCATTTTGATTAGTGACAGCTGACGGCCCAAGAGCGGGAGATCACTCCCGGGACCCCCGTTCAACCACCAGGTACTTTAGAAAAGTTTGGGGGGGGGTCTGGAGAGTGGGCGCTTCTACATAATGAGATTTACAGGGTTGGGGTGGGTTTGGGGGTTTTTATGTGACCTTTCTTCTCCCCCCCCCCCAAAAAACGATAAGAGAACCCCATGAAAATTTCATGGGGTTCTCCTATCGCTTTCGGGGACCCCCGATATTTGACGAGTTTGAAAATATCATCCGATATTTTCAATCATCAGAAAAATGATTCACATCCCTATTGGGCGGGATTTATGAAAATGAGGGGCAATATCACCCCATGCGATAATAACTACACCTTTTTTCCTGGTGTTAAGCTGTGCGATATGACCGAAACGGCCATAATGCGATTTGTGAAAAAAAGTTTTGAATTGTATTTTGGCCATTTCTGGGCTTGGGGAGAGAAAGAGAGCCTCTGGGGAGGCCTTAACAGTATGCAACTATTTATATGCCTATAGGAGAAGCAGCTAATAGCTCGAGGTGAGGTTTTGTTGGTGATTTAGAGTTTAGGGGCCAGTTGTTCATGTATAGTGAGACGTACGAACAGCACAGTACACCTCGGTGAAGATTTGCCATCATTTGGAGTGAAGAAAGTCTCACAAAGATGAAATTTTGTACTATGTTATCTCGCTCTAGCTTGATGGTACCCTGTTATAGAGTCCATCAAGCTCCTGTACATGGAGCGTCTGCTAATTTCTCATGGATATCTATTAGGCCAGAGGCCTTGAGCCACACCATTCTTCTTGCAGCTTTAACCACAGTTGAAACTCTAGAAGTGTCAAAATTATCATATATTGATTTTATGAGTTGTTTCCAGCATTCATCCATCTCTAAAAAGTGGGATTTAAACATTTTCTGAAGCTCATGAGGAAGCGAGATAGAGTCATCCCTGATCTTCTGTAGGATGCTTTACAAATATTTTGCCATTTGAAACCGGTGAGCATGCTTTGAGGCATGCCATTTGATAAAACTTCTTGCCCATCTTGTCTAGGAGTATACATTCCTTTCCTGGAGGATTGTTTGAGAAGATTTTTGACTGTTTTGCTTTAAACAGAGTCGATTCAACAACTCATCATTAAGGTAATTGAACTTTGTCATCACCTGGGCAATCCTTTACTTTATGTAAATGACCTCCCAGGGAAGCCTCTTCCACTATGGTGCCTGAATGTGGGTCAAGGGTATATAAGGCAGAGACTTATAATGGAGCTGGTAGGGAACACTTTCAGAAGCCCTCTCTCCAACTATGTATTGCAAGTGAGGGGACTGGACCCCACCCAATATCATCTCCCACAGGTAGGGAGAGAGAGCAGAGATGAAAGAGGGGAAGGGTACTGAATGAATGAATTTCTTCTGCTCTATAGTAAACAAGATTTATTAGCAAAAACAGCAATAAAATGCAAAGAACCATAAACAATGATAACAATACTGAAGATTTCTTTTATATACAAGATGTTTTTATATGTACTAAAGATGCAACTTTTCCTGAGATGGCAGTATGTTCACTGTCCTTCAATCAAGAATGACTGCTCAAGAATAACTGTCAGATAAGTATTCTGTAAGTGCTTTAATGTTCAAGTATTAACCCAAAATAAGAACAGTAGGTTCAAAAATTGAATGCTTTGTATTCACCATCCTTTTGCAGGTGTCCCTGTTCCTGCTGCCAGGCAGTAGCAAAAAGGTAAAGTATCTTTTACTTTAAACTTTAAGACTATAGCTGTGTCTTACTCTTGTTATTTGTATTTTCCTTTATTAAAACTTCTCTACTCAAGAGTTCTTTTGCAATTGCCTCTTTCTTTGTCTGTGTAAGTGTACAGACTTTGTATGAGCCTGTATCTTTCCTGTGAGTTGGTCTAGCTAGACTGTAGGCTGTGGTGCAAATACTTAGCTCAACTCTATAGCTTGGTTTCTTTGTAGCTGGTTCCTGTATTTTGGTTCTCTCCAGGTCCTGCAATTGATGCAGATGCTAGTTTGGCAATTTGTAGATCTTCTTTCATCAATGTGTTCCCTTATGCTTTAATTAAATAAAATGGGGAGGGACTCACTACACTCTCCATGACAATCTTCCAAAGGTGTACTTAAAAGCACTGTTAACTCAGTGTGGTCCTGAAGACTTGTTGGTACTGTATTTCATACTAAAGGGAAAAATGATAAACAATTTTTTCCCTATTCTCTGTGTGTGAAGAGAATAAAAGATGGTTAGTGTCTTTTACAGCAGTTACTCTGTAGCATTTACACTGTGTCTGTAGCAGCTTCCTTCCCTGGCACAATAACTGTGAAACAAGGGTAGCTTTACTGGTTTTCTGGTTAACTTGGATTTCTTTTGCTAAGGATTATCAAATTCTACTGTTGTCCTGTGTTAAGTTTAAGTCTCTGAGGTTGCAGATTGCGACAGCCTTTACAGCTGACACAGATAAACTTTATATCTCTCAACAGAACAGGTGGTATCAAATAAATGTTCACTTTCAAATTCTTCAACAATAAAGATTATACAGTCCTGTCTTAATAAGCTGAATTTGAATAATCATGAGTCTTCAGCTGGGCAATTACCATTAACTAACTCTTGATTTTTATCTTCTGTACTTGACATAAGCAATAAACCAAATATACTTCTTGTTTTGTAGTATCTTCTTCCTTTTGGCACTGGAGCAGGTCCTGTGGAATGGCAGAAGCAAAGCTTTTTCCTCTGTCTTGTTCCATCTGTTTTTCCTTCTTTGCTTTTTTCTTTCTCAACTCCTGCCTTGCTTCTCCTAAAAGCACTGTAGCCAGACCCTTTTTCTGACCTGAGGTACCCTCCTCTACTGATAATGTCAGAGAAAATAATACCCAGGCATCCTTGGGAGTAACATTTACAATTTCAAAAAACTTTCCCTTTTCCCCTGCTTATATTAGCCAAAGAATAATTTTTGGCACAGTTTAAATCATTGAAATAACTTTCTGTAACCTTAATTAAACTGAAGCACTGCAGGAAATAGGGTATCCTTCCACTGGCTTCTTCACTACATTTTCTCACATGGAGAACACCTCCTCGAATTTCTAATTTCTTGGAAAGCTGCTAAGCCTGAATCTCAGCAAACCAGCCTTGCACAAGTGATGGGGGCTAGCACTGTTCACCCCAGCAGTCAATCTGGTCCAAACATTTCATTTTAAATTATTTTTCTGAGGGCTACAAGGGCTTGCTTACTGGGATTCATTTTTCTCTCCAGGACCCTCTCTCATACAGCTGAACAGCAGAGACTATCCCAGCATCCCTTGCTGCTGTCCCTGCTATGCTATATGCTCTGATATGCCTCTATCACTCACAGGGAGGGGAACTGTGGTAGATTGTCATGGAGGGGCTGTGGTAGCCTGTCACTGCAGTAGGAGCACTCTGATGCTTGTCCTTTCCCCCTTGCCTTTATTTTACTCTGTCTTAGTTTTGTTTTACTTTGATTTTCCTTTATTTTACTTTTGGGCCTGCCCCTGTGGTGCTGATACAACCTGGCCCCTTTAAGAGTCCAGGTAATGACATCATCGTTGCTGGGCTGCTAATGAGAAACTAAACCAGAAGCTCCATTTGATCTCTCGTAATCGTGGGCAGCAGCAGCCCTTCTCTCTGCTTTAAACAGCTGATACCGGAGGACAGACAGTACTCAAACAAAAGAGCAGCATGCCGTCTCTGCCTAGCTCTGCTTCTGCAGCAGCCCAGGTAACTTTTATTTAATAATTTTTTTAACCTGTTCACATTTATAGTTTAGATCAATTCTTCTCACTACTGGAGTTATGGAAAGGGGAATACCCCATATTTTAGAGTGAAGGTCTTTCAGGGCCTTGTGTACCAGAACAGCAGAGGGCTGTTTGGACCTTTAATATATTTAAGGACCCCCAAAAATTCCTCTGATGGTCCTGGAACTTCCTGTATCAGAAATGGGATAGAGTTTGCCATCTTCTGGATAAAGGCTGGATAGGAGAGATCCTCCAGTGAGGTATTACTTCTTCCTGTTTCAGGATATGGCTCCAGAGGTGGAGAATCTGGGAAGGACCAGAAAAAGAGTTTAAGATTCCATATCTAAATCTCGGATATGGATTGGTGAACTAGACCCAGCTTGAAAAGATTGTGGTTTTTCTCTTCCACAGGTCTTTGAAAGGGCAGAATCAGAGATGGAGAGTCGATTCTCTGTAAGAACCTTTCCAGTGTAGGCAAATATTCTCCAGGGGGCAGCGGCATTCCTTTCATATATTTCTTAACAAAATCATGCTACATCCTTTTCACAAAAACACTGTTATCCTTATCTGGTGGGAAAGCTGAAGAAGTGTCAGAAATGTTTCTTCTGTGCCAATACAGTCAACTTCAATGCCAAAGGCTCCGTTGCAGTTGGCACTGATGAGGTGCTCAGAACAGAGTGCCTCTACACCGAGGCTCCCTATGTTGATAGCGCTGAGGCCTTCAGTTCCTGGATATAATAAATGACTGTTTCATAGAGCAATTGGTTCAGGGACCAACAAGAGAGGGAGCTATTTTAGATTTAATTCTTAGTGGAATGCAGGATTAGGTGACAAGAGGTAACAGTGGTGGGGCCAGTTGGCAATAGTGATCATAACATGATCAAATTTAAACTAATAACTGGAAGGGGAACAATAAGTAAATCTACAGCTCTAACACTAAATTTTCAAAAGGGAAACTTTGATAAAATGAGGAAAATAGAAAAAAAAACTGAAAGGTGCAGCTGCAAAGGTTAAAAGTGTTGAACAGGCATGGACATTGTTTAAAAATACAATCCATATGTATTCCATGCATTAAGAAAGGTGGAAGGAAGGCAAACGATTACCGACATGGTTAAAAGGTGAGGTGAAAGAGGCTATTTTAGCCAAAAAAACATCCTTCAAAAATTGGAAAAAGGATCCATCTGAAGAAAATAGGATAAAACATAAGCATTGTCAAGTTAAGTGTAAAACACTGATAAGACAGGTGAAGGGAGAATTTGAACTGAAGTTGGCCATAGAGGCAAAAATTCATAATAAAAACTTTTTAAAATATATCCGAAGCAAAATACCTGCGAGGGAGTCGGTTGGACCGTTAGATGATGGAAGGGTTAAAGGGTCTCTTAGGGAAGATAAGGCCATTGCAGAAAGACTAAATGAATTCTTTGCTTCTGTGTTTACTGATGAGGATGCTGGAGAGATACCAGTTCCAGAGATGGTTTTCAAGGGTGATGAGTCAGACGAATTGAACCAAATCACTTGAACCTGGAAGATGTAGTAGGCCAGATTGACAAACTAAAGAATAGCAAATCACCTGGACCGGATGGTATGCATCCTAGGGTACTGAAGGAACTAAAAAATGAAATTTCTGATCTATTAGTTAAAATTTGTAACCTGTCATTAAATCATCTATTGTACCTGAGAGTTGCCAAAGTAACCCCAATATTTAAAAAAGGCTCCAAGGGCGATCCTGGAAACTATAGACCAGTGAGCCTGACTTCAGTGCCAGGAAAAATAGTGGAAACTTTTCTAAAGATCAAAATTGTAGAGCATATAGAAAGACATGGTTTAATGGAACACAGTTAACATGGATTTACTCATGGGAAGTCTTGCCTAACAAATCTGCTTCATTTTTTTGAAGGGGTTAATAAACATGTGGATAAAGGTGAACCAGTAGATATAGTGTATTTGGATTTTCAGAAGGCATTTTACAGAATCCCTCATGAGAGGCTTCTAAGAAAACTAGAAAGTCATGGGATAGGAGGCGATGTCCTTTTGTAGATTACAAACTGGCTAAAAGACAGGAAACAGAGAGTAGGATTAAATGGACAATTTTCTCAGTAGAAGAAAGTGGGCAGTGGAGTGCCTCAGGGATCTGTATTGGTACCCATACTTTTCAATATGTTTATAAATGATCTGGAAAGAAATACGACAAGTGAAGTAATCAAATTTGCAGATGATACAAAATTGTTCAGAGTAGTTAAATCACAAGCAGATTGTGATAAAATGCAGGAAGACCTTCTGAGACTGGAAAACTGGGCATCCAAATGGCAGATGAAATTTAATGTGGATAAGTGCAAGGTGATGCATATAGGGAAAAATAACCCGTGCTATAGTTACACAATGTTAGGTTCCATATTAGGAGCTACCACCCAAGAAAGATCTAGGCGTCATAGTGGATAACACATTGAAATCATCGATTCAGTGTACTGCGGCAGTCACGGCCGGGGAACCACTAGGCGAGCTAGGCCTGTGCCTAGGGCGCGAGACTTAGGGGGCGCCGCGGCAGGCAGCAGAATTTTGAAAGGGCAAAAAGTGCCCTTTCAAAATTCTGCCAGCCTTCGACTTGCCTAGATGGAGACCAAGCGCTGAGATTTAGGGGGCGCCGCGGCAGGCAGCCAGCTCCCGACTCGCCCTGCCTCCCCTCGAGTGTCACCCTCCCGACACCCTCCTAGTGGTCCAGCGGAGGTCACGGGAGCGATCTGCCGCTCCCGGGTCCTTGGCTGCCACTAAGCAAAATGGCGCCGGTGGCCTTCAGCCAGGGGCTACCGGTGCCATTGGTTGACCCCTGTCACATGATAGGGGCTGAAGGCCACCGGCGCCATTTTGCTTAGTGGCAGCCAAGGCCCCGGGAGCGGCAGATCGCTCCCGTGACCTCCGCTGGACCACTAGGAGGGTGTCGGGAGGGTGACACTCGGGGGGAGGCAGGGCGAGTCGGGAGCTGGCTGCCTGCTGCGGCGCCCCCTAAGTCTCGGCACCGATCTTCTTTCTGTGAGTGTGTATGTGAGAAAGGAATCTGCCAGTTTAAAAAAATGAAATATGATAATGCATATACCTGAACTTTTGAAAAGTTGGATGAAAGATAAAATTACTAAATTTTAAGCATCCCTCTTCTGTAAAATAAAATTTAACTTAAAGTGGGTAGAGACAAATACTAAAGCAAAAAAAATTAAAGTATTTAAAATGTTCATCTCAGCAAAATCACAAAGTTAAGATACTGATGCCAGGTGGGGTTTTTTTGGTTTTTTTTTAAGCATAATTTAAGCATGAAGACTAGAATAGAATCTGAAATGGTTTTGCTTTTTTTTTTTTTTTTTAAGCCTTTAAAAAATGTATATTTTTAAATGACTTAAGACTGGAATCTTCCCATTTAAAAGGGAAGCCGACCAAGGATGTCTTTTTATTCCATATCTCCCACATGAATAGTCATACGACTGATAGTTTGAAGAAAGACACTTGCTTTATTGCCTGGAAGCATAAAACAAGAGAAGCTGTACTGTGTTGGTGGCTGTCCTTTGGGAGGACAGAACCTGAAGGAAGGGTGTCATTTTGCCTTTTGATAGGAATGTGGTTTTCTTATTTAACGGTTGGGAGCATCACTTTCACTTTTAGTAAAAGTGAAAAATGCTGCAAATCTGAAAGCAAGGTGCTTCTGTGAGAGTGTAATATGTATGTGAGACAGGGAGGGTGCTTCTGTATGTGTGTGGTGTATATGTGAGTCAGGGAGGGTGCTTCTGTGCATCAATGTGTGTGCGCGAGAGAGATGGAGCATGTTTTTGGCTGGCTTATGGCTGTGAGATAGAACATGTGTGTGATTGAAAGCCTGTGTGTAAGTAAGAGAGAGCGAGAGCATCTGTGATTGAGAGAGACGGGCCAGAGAGGTGACGTGTGTATGTGTGAGAGAGGCTGATCAGGGAGATGACTGGAGTGTGTGTGTGTGTGTGTGTGTGTGTGTGTGTGTGTGAGAGAGAGAGACTGGTTGGGGAGAGATTGGTGTGTGAGAGACAGAAACTGGTCCTGAGGGTGTGACTGGTGTGTGTGTGTGAGAGAGAAGAGACTGGTTGTGGTCCCTAAGGAAGAGGTCTGTGAGGACAGCTTCAGCAGCTACTGCTGCTTCTGGTATGGCCTGCAAGGGAAAGGAGTAGGAGAACTGCTGGAGAGGGTAAGTAAAGGTGGCTTTTTAAGTTCATTTTTCTTGATTGACTATCATTTTAATTATTGGGTAGTATGTGATGTATCTGCTGTTTGAAATATTTTATTGGTGTTTGGTAAAGCTTTCAAAATTTGCATGTCTTTAATTATTGGATATTCTATTCATCAGCTGTTTTGAAATGATTTTATTTGTATGATTTTATAATTATGCTTAATGATTTATATATCTTTATTTTATTGATTTGTTTCACAAGGAATGGTGAAATTTTTGTTTTCCATTGTTACACTGTATAGAGTCTGGCATGATGCGTTTTACAGTTTAGTTTTTGTCTGCACATTTCTGTTTATACTTTATGTGGCTTTATTCTGTATTTGGTGTTCTGAATGCAAAGACTGAGATGAAGCATTCTTTTAGCATGTGGTTTCTCTGTAGGGATCTGTAGTAGCTTAGCCTGTTCTGTTCTCCTGATAGGAGGTGTATTGATATTTTAGATTCTGGTGTAATATTTTTGGTATTCTTTTTCATAGGTAGGGTTGTTATTCTTTGAGTGTTGGCAGATAGTATTGTGTTGATACGGGAGGACCATGCCGAAATATATCATAATAGGTATGATGCCATATGAATTCCAAGATGCGAAGTTTTCTTGTTGGCATCACAACAGTGCATGAAATTATCACAATAACTTGTATATTAATTTTACCTTAGAATGTCATTTTTCATGTAAAATATGTTATAAATGCATAATTTAAAATTGTGTATGGGGAGGGGGCGCCAGACTGTAAGGTTTGCCTAGGGTGCCTAATACCCTTGCACCGGCCCTGGCGGCAGTCAAAAAAGCAAACAGTATGCTGGTAATTATTAGAAAGGGAATAGTGAATAAAACGGAAAATGTCATAATGCCTCTGTATCGCTCCATGGTGAGACCGCACCTTGAATACTATGTACAATTCTGGTCGCTGCATCTCAAAAAAGATATAATTGCGATGGAGAAGGTACAGAGAAGGGCGACAAAAATGATAAAGGGAATGGAACAGCTCCCCTATGAGGAAAGACTAAAGCGGTTAGGACTTTTCAGCTTGGAAAAGAGACAGCTGAGGGGGGATATTATAGAGGTGTTTAAAATCATGAGAGGTCTAGAACAGGTTAATGTGAATCAGTTATTTACTCTTTCGGATAATAGAAAGACTAGGGGGCACTCCATGAAGTTAGCATGTGGCACATTTAAAACTAATTGGAGAAAGTTCTTTTTCACTCAACGCACAATTAAACTCTGGAATTTGTTGTCAGAGGATGTGGTTAGTGCAGTTAGTATAGCTGTGTTTAGAAAAGGATTGGATAAGTTCTTGGAGGAGAAGTCCATTGCCTGCTATTAATTAAGTTGACTTAGAAAATAGCCACTGATATTACTAGCAACAGTAGTAATATCAGTGGCTATCAGTAGTAATATCTGGGCCTCAGAAATCAGTTTAAGCTATCTATACTTGATGGCCTGTGGAGACATCCTTGTATATTGACCTTACAATTAGAGATGTCATCAGATGGTCCCAGGCATCTAAGACAGTTCCTATGCAGATCCACAGTAGCCATTTTGTGGCTCCATCTACTGCTCAGTTTGAAGGGCTGCTTCCCAGATATAATCAACAAAATTTTGTTTTTGTTTCAAAGAGGAGACTTGAAGAAAAAAATAAACAAAACAGAATATAGTAAAAAGAAATATAAAACTAAGAAAAATATAATAACAAAATAACAAGAAAATCAACTTTGGAAAACTGCAAATCAGTAAGCAAGAGCAAGCATCTTGCCATGTCAGTGGAAGAAAAGAGACTTTTATGTGGGGCTGGTGCGCAAAAACAACCACGCATGCTAGGAGCATGTCTGTGCCAGTGCCCCTGGATTTCGTCACCCACTTGTGTGCCTGGCATTAGTCCTGCTTGTCCACAGAAAATGCTTTATTATTAACTTAAGAAAACATAAAAAGGCAGAAATACATAGCAAACAAATTCTGAAAACAGCAATCTAAAATTAATGTGATTCAAATGGAATGGAGACAGCACTGAGCAACAACCTTTGGAACATCATTTCTGCTGCTCTGGCTCAGTGGATAACAAAACGTCCTGCAAGCAGAGTCTGAGGAAAGGTTATGGAACGCAGGTACAGTAATCCAGAGCATGATGATTAACAAACTAACACGGGATTAGCATGAAATATTACACATCCAACAGCAGTCATGGAGCATGAAGCATAACCAATAGCTTGCTAAAAATTCACTCCACACAGTCTTCCCTGGCACTATCAAAAGCTTCAGATATTTTATGACATTATAAAAACAAACACAGCAGCCTGGATTGTGTGGAGAAGAAATTTGATTAGCAGCAGGAGAGACAGCTGCGTTGTGATGGTCCCTAGAACTGAGACATTTCTCATCCAAACAGAGAACCTGAGCAGGTAACTCACTTGCATTCTTATAACTGGATCAGCACATCCCAGGGTTTGATGTCATAAAATTATACTGCACTGGGTGGGAGGAGGAAGTCCTTGCATCCAGAGCCTGTGTTTACCGAGTTGTAGCAATGGATACACCGTACACTGGTATGTTCTTACGGTAGAGCAGTACTGTACTACTACTCATGTTGACCAGGCAGTGCAGCAGGTTGGTGGTGGAAAGGCCACAGGACCTGGGAGGCCAAATAGTCAGATAACACTACAGCTGTGTTTTGTTTTGTGAGATTATTGTGGGATCTTGTGGCTGAATATGGGCGAGGAGCAGCATTGTGCATGAACTAAACAGGGGAATTTTAATGCTCAGCTACCCAGAGGGGAACACTGGTCCATTTCTGCCTGCCTGCCGAGCGCCAGTGATTGCAGAAGGATGAGGAGAAAGCAAGAACTGTTCTGCAGTGGACCCTACACGACAGCCAGCAAAGACCTTCCCTAACCCCCTCCCTCTTCCCCCATTCTGTGTGGGTCTTTATTTGCCAGTTATGCTGGGCCTGAGGCCCCCATCTCAGGACCAGCCCAACTGGAGAGCAGCTGCAACTGAATTTTAATTATCTGGCCTGAGGCAGAGTCAGAGTCTGCTCCAGTGCCAGGCCCCACCCCCTGTAATCCAGGAAGGGTCGGGGCCACAGTGTGGCCTGAGGGCGGAGCAGATACTGACTCAAGTTTCACACTGGCTCATTACCATCCAGCTGCAGTTGCTCCCCTCCCAGAGAATGAGCTTCGGGACCAACTGGAATATAAAGTCCATGGAAGTGGGGTATTAATTGTAGTTGTTTTGTTGCTTGGCAGGGAAGATGGAGAGAGAGAGGGAGGGAATTCTTATCTTTTTTTTTTTTTTTTTTTTTTAATGACCAGCTGCTTGCTGACTGGATGGGAGAAGGTAAGAAAAATGGAGGGCTGGGTTTTTTTTCCCACTGATCAATGGGTAACCAGCTTGAAGAGAGAGGGAAGAATTTGTTTTCTTCTCTGAGGGCAATACTGTTAGCTGCCTGAGAGAAGAAAAGTTGTCAAGAGAGGACTTTAAAAAAAAAAAAAATTTAAATCAACATATTTTTGAAAACAATGTTCCGCACTCATCAGTGCTGCAACCGGTCCACGTAATTTAAGGATGGGAACTGGGCCGATCCCTGACATACATACACTGGGGTAGAGTACAATGGAGGAATAGAACACAATTGGTCTTAGAGTAGGGTTGATATCCTCCATGCAAGTCAGAACGTGAACCACTGCAACGCACATTCCTACTGCACATACCAGAATGGGCGGGCGAGCATCCTCTGGGCTCCTTCCATGCCCGCACCAGTCACCCGAGTCGCTATCCCCAGAGCACGGCGGCTCAACAGCGGCAATAAGGAAAGGAAGCAACATGCGCAGCTGCACGATCCTAGGAAGCGAAACTTCAGAATAGAAGATAAGGCCACTCTGTTCCAGGACCTGGAATGGAACCTTGCAGCCGCTATGATGAGGGTGCACATGCCGCATCTCTGGATTCCGCGCAGGAAAATTGGATTATAATAGGGCATGTTAATGGGCATGGAGAGGCAAAAGTGTGTGAAGCAGGATAAGGCAACCAGATGACAGCTGAAGGCAAAGGACATGGTGGGGTTTTTTTTTATTCTGTCTAGTAAGTGCAATTTGTGATCTGAATAGTGATAATTTTTAATTACCTCATTTTAAGATTGTGACAGTTTATTAGCAGAGTTCTAGTCGGCATAATTGGTCCTGGAGAAACCTGGTTCCTATGGGCTGTGAGACTTTTTTTTTTTTTTTTTAGAGGACAAGAAAGATGTTATAGTGCCAGAGCACTGGAGACCTCACAGGTTCCTTCCTCAGATGATGGCTGCTTGTTACAAGCTATCAATAAATAACATGTAGGACTTGCCATTTGTTCAGTGGAAGGATGCTGAGAAGCCAGCCCTGAGTGCATCAGGGACATACATCCTAGAACGGGGAGTGGTATTTTATTTCTCCTTCAAGAAACCGTTTTCATAAAAATAATTGTCTCATAGCTGAAAAGGCTAAAAGATATTTATTGCACCATAAGACTAATCTTTGTCTGCTGTGCATGAAGTTTGCCTCCTTACTGTTTCCCAGCTGGATCTCAAAGATTCATCAAAACTTTGCATTAGTTTTTATTAATTCTGGATTCAATTCCACTAAAATAAAATAAAAACATGAAACCAAACTGCAAAAAGGCTGCAGAAGACTTCTCACTCCCTGCACGATCAGTTCGGTACATCTACCCATTCCAGTCTTGCCTCTGGCTGCAGTCTCCCACTCTCCCTCCTTCTTCATACTCCTCCCTTTTCATCTTAACCACCAATACAGACAAACCCATACAGTCAGTAGGATGCAGAATGCCATCTTTCAGCCATTTATTATTACATTTTAATGAATAATATTAACCTTTTGGTAAACAAGGAGGCATCAGATTTTACCATTTTCTTTATGTAGCAATGAATTTATAGAACATTTTGCCAGTGGAGACTATTAGGTTTGGGTCAGCATGAAGCAACCAAAATATTATATTGTGGTTTCCACAAAAGAAGTCAAGCAAGTGGGATTGGAACTCTTAAGATCTGTCTGAGGATTTAAACAAACAGATCTGGTAGACAGAGACATAGCTGAAGGACGTGCCAAGGTCAATATTGCAGACTCTGTCTGAGATAAGACTCCTTTTCCCATCCCTCTAACAAAGTGCAGGAGTAGCCTAGTGGTTAATGTGATGTCTAAGAAGCAAGGAAATCAGAGTTCAAATTGCACCACTGCTCTTTGTGACTTTGGGCAAGTTACTTCCCCCACCATTACTTCAGGTACAAACATATAGCCTGATCTACTAAAGCTTAGTAAATAAGACCCTTAGATTGTAAGTTTTCTAGGGCAGGGAAAAATGTACTGTATCTTGCATGTTATTCATAGTGAGCTTGGGTTTAGAAAGTTAAGTCACCAAATCCAAACCCATTTTTCTTGCAGTTCATGGAGCACATCTCATCTTACCAGCCTGTCTGCTGCCATCACCATCCACAATCAGCAGGCTGGGAAACATCCAGCACTAGGTAGTAGAATAGGTTATTTTTTTACTAAGTTCTCTGAGCAGAGAAGCTCTAAAACACCAAGATTGACTGGGCTTAACACTATCAATCCAACAACACTATATCATTTAAAAAGAAAACTGAGCCAATATTGCAAGACAGAACAGTGTGTTTAATGATGCCATTTGACCCTAGGGCAAAGAGTTAATAACCATGTTTGGAATTGGAAAGAAAGAACTTTACATTGTGTTTACCAATCAGTTACAGATGCATGGAGGTTTGGATTAACAGAGTAACAAAGTAGATGATAGCAGAAAAAGGCCTATCAGACCATCCACTCTGCCCAGTTACTTCTGTCCATGCTGCTACTGCTATATCCAAGCTGCCAACCATAGATCATGACTGCTTATAAACGTTATCCCACCTCCAGAACAGTTTTTGTCATTTTTTTCCCTTTGTATGCCATCATCTCGAGTAGACAAGTATACAAGATCCCCCTATTTAGTTCACCCCACCACCCCTCCCTTTCCATGTTCAATCACCAAGCTTTATAAGAATCTAAATAACTACGAATACTAGCATGGCTGATGCCCATACACCCAGCCTCCTATGTTCCCTATGTAGCCTGCCCGACAGATCTGGCTACATGAGCACCTGTGATCCCGCTAGGGCTTCTAGTTACTACAGAACTTGCAGCCTGCCAGACAGACTCGTCTGCTAATTAATTCTGCCACACAGACCCAGCTGCACAGCTGCCTGAGTTTCTGCTAAGACTTCTAACGTTTCATATTACAAACTGTCATTCATTCTGCCATCTCAACGCTTTTTGTTGAATCATTCAAGCATAGCGCATGGAGCACTTAAGACGCGCTTCTGCTATCCCTTAACAGCGCAATACAGTACCCAGTTACATCATAGAGAGAGCTGCTGAGCAAACAGAAATTTAAATTTGCCATGTTAAGAAGTGTGCGTTGAGATATGGACTCAGATTACCCTGGGAGTATGCAGTAGTTCAGGGACATGTGCTCAGATTACGCTGGAAGTGTGCAGCAGTTCAGGGGTTTATGCTCAGATTATCCTGGGAGTATGCCTCAGTCCAGGGATGTGTGCTAGACTATCCTGGAAGTGTGTAGCGGTTCAGAGATATGGACTCAGATTACCCTGGGAGTGTGCAGTGGTTCAGGGACATGTGCTCAGATTACGCTGGAAGTGTGCAGTGGTTCAAAGACGTGTGCTCAGATTATCCCGGGAGTGTGTCTTATGTCAGGGGTTTATGCTCAGATTACCCTGGGAGTGTGCAGTGGTTCAGGGACATGTGCTCAGATTATCCTGGGAGTGTGCAGTGGTTCAGGGATGTGTGCTCAGATTATCCTGGGATTGTGCCTCATGTCAGGGATGTGTCCTCAGATTATCCTGGAAGTGTGCAGCAGTTCAGGGGTTTATGCTCAGATTATCCTGGGAATGAGCCTCAGTGCAGAGACTTGTGCTCAGATTACCCTGGGAGTTTGTAGTGGTTCGGGATCATGTGCTATGTGGAGGCTGTAGCAACACTATACAGTATCCTCTCTCTCACAGCATCCTGACTCTTAAACCTAATTGTCTGACTTTCAGGTCCTAGGTAATGTGCTTATGATGAATACACTTGGCCAGAATGAATAATAAAAGGGAAATGCAACCTATACAGACAGAACTTTAAGGGGTGAGAAAAAAATCAATTCCAGCCTGCAAGTCCACATGCAAGGTCCCGGCCTCTTTCATAAAGTGCGTTTAATAAAAGGGATGATGACAGAAGAAAGTGAGATGGACGCTTGTTGAGCTCCTCGGGGCTCCCTGAATGACATGCTTTGCTGACTTTTATGCTTTATCTCAAAGATTTACTCGCATTTGTAGAAAAATGAAAGACCCCTTTCCACCATTTAAGAACAAAAGACCTGCTTGGATGAGAAGGGGCATACGGAGAAACGAAGCACAAGGGAGGCAGAGATGAAAGGCTGGGAAGGGTTAAAGGAAAGGAAAAGAGAACGGGATGGGGTGATGGAGGAAAGGGAAAGATGTTTGAGTGAGAAAAGCTGGGATGGCTTGGGCTAATAGAAGAATAAGATGAAAAGTAAAAAAAAAAAAAGAAACGCAATGGAATGAAGAGTGAAATGATGGATAGAAAAAAAAAGACAGAGAAAAGAGATTTGAGGAGGGCATGGAAAGGAAACAATTTCAGGGGGAGACAGAGCTGGATAGAAGAAGAGAGGAAAAGAAGAGGAAAGTACAAAGGAAAGAAAAACAGGGAAAGGAGTGAAGAAAAACCAGAAAACAAAAGTAGAGAACAGAATGATACAGGGAGAAAAAGTTAAAGGTAACTTCTTTTCTGTTTTCAAATTAGCTGATTATGTGAGTTTGTAAGGATTTTCATGATTTTAGGTAAAGAGGGCTTCAGCTCTTTACAAAATAGTTTTCTCTCTGGCCAGCTTGGGAGGATTTTTGCATTTTTGATCCTTCCCTAGTGATATCCTCATGCCCCTTTTCGGGATGGAGCTTGCTCCTTACATTTTGGAGGGTGAGCCTGCTCAGAGCCAGAGGGAAGGTGAGCTCGAAGAGGCTCGGAGGGTAGGGAGACCCTTCTAGATTGGAGAAGTGAAAGAGAAGGTTTTTGATGGGTCTCTGCTCACCAGCCACACGCTAGTGAAATGCTAGAGGGTTTTGAGAGTCTGGAGTTTTTTTCTATAGTTTTGACCAGCTCTGGACTCAAGGGCAAGTTTTCCCTTTGTTGGAAGAGCTGGAGGTTCCTTCCCGCAATTAGTAAACAGTGGGCCGTGACTGCTATACTATTTTGGAAGACGTTTGTGGAAGAATTTTAGAGATTTTTGAGAGCATTGAGTTTTTGAGATCTGTTTCCCCCTAGTCTATGCTAGAGGAAAAAAACAAACCTCTTCCCCCCCTCACAGAGAGGGCTTTGATCTGGACACTGATTCAGTAAACTTCCAGAGGAGCTGTCATATCATGCACCGTGGATCAGGAGACTGAGGCTCTTGCAATAATGCTTTTTGCATTGCTTTTCATGATTTTTGCCATACTTTCATGGATTTTGTTTTTCAAACTTAAGTAAAAGTTTGAGTTGAACACCACAGCTGACTCCTTACCATGTTTGGGGGCTTGCTACATCTGGAAGACTCCTCTACCAGTGAGTACAAACTGGTCAGTGACTGTGACACAGATCCCCACCACAGCTCTAAGGGCTCAGACCTCTTCCCCGCCAGAGAACGCTGTCACCCAGGGCTGAAGATTGGTGCGTATCTGTGATTTATGCTGTAGTGCTGTTGCGTCTGTCGCTGCTCGACGCCCTCACTCCGCCCTCACTCCGCCCTCTTTACCTCTGTGGCGACTCCCTCCGGATCTGATGGACGGCTGGCTGCTGCGGCGTCTCCTTGCCGTCTCCCTCCGGCGTCCCCGGACCGGCTCGACGTTGCAGATCCGCCATGTTGCCTGATGACCTAGGACGCGCGCGCTCTGATTGAAGTACCAGCAAGGGCGCGAACCTCAGGGGCGTCCCCCTGAGATGACATCATCTGCTTCCAATATTTAAAGGTCTCTAATTCACTATCTAACTGAGTTAGCAAGGGGATTGCTTCAGCTTTACTCCCAAGCTACTCTGCCTCATCGGACTTACCAGAGGCACCCGCTCCTCGGGGGGGCCTCGCTCTTTTCTTTACTTTCAGGTTACTGATAGGAACCGGTACTCGCTCCTCGAGGGCCCAAGTTCCTGGACATTCTGAAGATTCTCTACTGCCTGGAAGCTATCGCTGCTACAAACAATTGTGAGTTATCATCGCTCTCTCAGTACTTTCCCTGGAACCAGGTACTCTCTCCTCGAGGGCCTAGACCTTTCCAGCTCCTGAGCTTCCTTGAGACCTTATGTGAGTTTTGTCATCTAGTTCTGTTCATGAACCTTGTCTACTCTACCTACTCACTTTCTACAGTTTCTCAACAGCTCAGCCATCCTGGATCACGGTTCCAATGCCTGAGGGACTACAGCCCTGCCGGGCATATCAGCTCACTACTGCCACCTCTGGTGGTTTCCAAAACCTGTTTAATAAAAGAACTAATGTGTGTCTGTCTCCATACTCAAGCCTAGCCGGTGGTCCCTCTCGGGGTATCCTCCCGGGGGTGTGGTCATCTGCCACCGGCCCAGGGATTCACCACTACTATTTCAGATTCATAACAGACTGCTAACTCCTCACGGAGAACCCTAATAGATTGCTACTCCCAGCATAGCGGAATATACAGAATCTGAGACACTACAAGATAGCTGACTCCTCCTTCTTAGGAGTCATTCATTCAGATTGCTCCTCCCATCTAACACCCAGCTTCTTAACAGATTTACATCAGATTGCTACTCCTTAGCAGAATTCCAACAGATATATTACAGGTGCTGGGGTTTTTTGCTGTAGCCCTCTGATTAAGTGGCCCCCAAAACAGGCTCCCAATCAATATGTACTTTTTTTTTTAAAGTTCTAGCTGTAATGTCTAACTCCTGGCATTGGCGGTGATCTGCTCTATGTCTTGTCATTTGAGGTAAGGATTTATTTATTTAAATTTCCATTCTACTTTCTGGCACTTTCAAATGGTTTACATTTAGGTACTGTAGGCATTTCCCTATCGCCAGGGATTTACACTCTTGAGACAATGGAAGGTAAATTGATTTACCCAAGGTCACAAGGAGCAGCAGTGGGATTTGAACTGTGCTTTTTTCTTTAGCTTCAAGCCCACTGCTCTGACCACTAGACCACTCCTAAAGGGTGTTGGGCACATGGTAACTTTTGCTTCTTTCTCTTGTTACTCCCAATCCTGTTTCCCTGAAGTATATAACCCAAGCTTGGGCTCTCTGTGGAAGAAGGAGAGAAGAGCCCTTGTGAAAGACGGAAAGAGAGAGAGAGAAAGCGAGAGAGACACGCTGGCTATGTAAGTGATATCAGAAAGGAGGCTGTGTCTGGTAGTTGTGTGAGAAAGAGGTTGTGTGTGTGCTTGAGAGTGTGTGTGTGTGTGTATAACAATGTAGGCTGTCTGATTTAACATTTTTATAGACCGACATTCGTCAGGTCTATAAAAATGAGAAGCTTTAGTTGTGATAAAGAACAAAACTGTGTGCGAGAGAGGCTGCGGTTGTTGCGTTTGAGAGGAAAGTGCCAGTGTAAGGGTCTGCTGCCTCCCTAGGCGGTGCTGATATAACAGCATCAAATGATCCCTTTCTTTCTCTCTCTCCTCTCAAACCCCACTGATCGCACACCACGAACCTCCAAAGCTCCGCTCACACACTGTGACCTTACCCACCTCCATGCCTCTCCATCCTCGCTCACTGCTTTAAAAAAAATGTCACCCTCACGTCCGACTGTGGCGACCGCGGTGCCCCGCCCACTTGGGGATGGGAGAGGTTGGAGCCCGAGTAATGAGAGGACTGGATGAATGACTGACCGCAGCCCTATTACCTCCCTCCTGATCCTCACGTTTGGCAGGGTGTCCAGTTGGAGTCCATGGAAAAGATGGCAAGGAATACGGCTCTAGCACTTCTCACCAGCTTAAATACTCCTCAGGTTGCCAAGTGATTGAATACTATTATACCTGACAGCTATTACATCTCTTAAGTGACTTGTGATAACAGTGCAAATGTATTAAACCCGGCACAATATAATTTAGATTAGCAGGTTTCCAAAGTCCTTAATCTGCTATTTTTCATAAGTGCTAAAAATCTATTGAAAAAAAAATGTAAGAACTTTTTAAAAGTTTTAAACAATTGAAAGAATAGAGTCAAGAAACATTTGAGATAATGCAGAAGAATTAGATTACACAGCAAAAAAAAAAGGGACAGTTTCCAGGTAAGGAAACCCTTGTTAATTCCTTTTCACTAAGCAGTATGTGGGTGCTTAAATTCCTCAGGCTATTATTTAAGATTAGTGTGACGCAGATAAAAACCCTTCGGGAATCCTCTAGCAGCCTCTCCGCAGCGCCATCTGTCCAAATGTTTTAAGAGAACCCCAGGAACTGAAAAAGAGCCCAAGAAAAGCTATGCAGGAACTCGTCTGAGAACATAACTTTCCTGTAGGAAAGATTCTGTGCTCACATGCGGTACAAGCAAACTTATTCAAATAGCAGGCTTCCTATTACATATTATTGCATGCTGAGAGGGTATTCTGGAGCAGGTGCATCAACCAGTGTTTGCTTGCAATAGGCAATGAAGACGGTTCAGTGTCACTCTACTTATTATACCCTTTCGAAATAGTCTTTTCTGCTTCTTTCCTTACTCACAATCTCTTACATTTCCTTTGGTGTTTCTGCTGCTCGCAGCTTTTAACGCATCACGAAGGGAGTAGGTTAGAGAGTGTCAGGAAAATGTTGGTGATTGATGGTGGGAAGTGTGCTGTGAATTCTTCCTAGTATCTAACAAAAAAGTTGCCTTGCCTTGGTACCAAAAGAAAAGGCAGAAGGAAGCCCGGGACGCTCACACTAATCATATTTCTTTTAACCCTTTTTCTAATTATTAGCATGCGGCTGTGCCGGCCCTGATCCAGCCAGTGATTTGTTTAAAACTCACAGGACAGCTGGTTCCCACGCCGCCCCTGGGAAGACTTCGCCGCAGGAGTCCCCAGGGAAAACACCCCAAATACAACAGGGCCGGTTGTTCCCTGGGTCACTGCTCCCCTGCCGGGCTTTGTTAAAACGAATACATCTGGTGGAATCAGGGCAGGCACAGGCCTATAGAAAAACTGAAACGCATTTCTAATTTTTAAAAAGGGTCTTTCAGTGCTCCCTGGCAATCCTGTGCCTCTTTTTTAAGGCAGAGTTTGGGGATGGAGGCAGATTTCATGTCAGAGTAACTGTACCTTCCCTGTACGTACCTGGATCAGTCCAGACAGTGGGTTATGTCCCCAATCCAGCAGATGGAGTCAGCACAAGCTTTGAGGGGGCGTATCCATATATACTACTACCCCCTCTGCAGGAGTTCAGTATCTTCTGACTCCAGCAGATGCGAGTAGGGGAATCAGGCTTCCCCTCCTTTTCCTTCACTTTCTTGCTTGATTATGGCTTGTTGTTGTCTTTTTCTGTGGATCAAGTTTGTATCAAGTTTGTATTAAGTTTAAAAAAAAAAAAAAAAAAAGGCAGAGTTCTTTCAACTTCTGGGGAGTGGCTTATCTTCCTTGTCTCTTCTCTGCGGCCTTGCTGTTTATTTCTCGTTGCAGCCAGGGGTAAGTTTGTTTTTCCTTTGTAGTTTTTTTCCTTTACAGCTCAGCCCCCGGTGCCCGCGAAAGCCGGTGGAGCCGGCCTCTTCGCTCTTTACTCCCTCACCCGCGGCCATTTTACAGCTCCTCATGGGCTGCTGAGCCATTTAGGGAAAGATGTCTGGGGCGGGTCGTGTGGCCAGGAAGGCCCCCCCGCGGCACCCTCCTCTATTTTCAGACAGCGGGCAGTGCGGGCCGACCGGGCCCCCCCGCAGCGGCGCCTTTGTGCGCGTGGCCCCCCCCGTGGCTTTTTCTTTTCTCCTGCAGCGATCCCGATGCCGCGGCCGTCCCGCTGTGCGGCCTGCGGAGACCCGGGGTCCCGGATTTCCCGGGAGGGCATCTGTGCACGATGCCTTCCCGGGGAGGAAGGTACCTCACAGTCCCTGACTGATTTCTCTTTTTTGCCCGGGCGGTGCGGGCCGGCCACTCCGCCATTTTTGGCGGGAACGGCGGCCATTTTACATTCTGAGCGCCCTGAGGCGCAGGCCACGAGGGGGAACGGATCCCTTGGGGCCACGAGGGAGAACGGATCCCTGGAGGACTCTACCAGCGGGGGTGTTCCCCCGATTTTGGTGCAGGAACCAAGCACCCAGAGCCAGGGAGCAGGAACCACGCCGCCCCCGAAGCGCACCCGAGCAGGCCGGGGTTCTCTCCGGAGTTTATCCTGCTCATGTATACCGCTTATCTGCAGGGGCTGGAAGCACCTGTGGGACCCCCCCCCCCTCCTAAGATCCCTCGGATGTCGCCCTCGACGCCGGCCCCCCCCGACCCTCCGGGAGTGGGGGCCTCCCGCCTTCCTACCCGGGTCCGATCCACGCCCGCGGCAGTGGGGGCGGTGCCAGACCCAGCGGGACATGGACTTGACCTCCCGGACGGGGGACAAGGGGACGGCACACAGGAGGGGGATGATCCGCGTACCCTACGCCTCTTCCAGAGGGAAGAGCTGGACGACCTCATCCCGCAGATCATCCAAGAATTAGATTTGGATCCGCCACCAGACCCGCCTGCCCCAGTAGCTCCCGCTGTCATCACTTCTTCAAGGAAGGGAGATCCTGTCCTGGCGGCACTCCGGCCGAGGGCTCGGGCTTTTCCCATTCATGACTCGTTTTTACAACTTCTCACCAGGGAATGGGACACCCCGGAGGCCTCCCTGAAGAGCAGCCGGGCTATGGAAAAGCTGTACCCGCTCCCCGAAGATTTTCTGGACCTCATCAAGGTCCCAAAGGTGGACTCCGCAGTGTCGGCGGTCACGAAGAGGATGACTATCCCAGTGACGGGAGGTGCGGCGTTGCGGGACACACAGGATCGTAAGTTGGAAGTTTTCCTTAAGCGGGTTTTCGAGGTCTCCGCTCTGGGTATGCGGGCGGTGATGTGCAGTTCGCTTGCCCAGCGGGCTAGTCTCCTTTGGGTGCAACAACTCCTCACGTCTCAGAACCTGCCGTCCGATGAGGCTGCCCAGGCAGATCGGCTAGAAGCCGCAGTGGCGTATGGGGCGGACGCCTCGTACGACCTTTTTCGGGTCCTCACAAGATCCATGGTTTCGGTAGTGGCAGCACGACGACTACTGTGGCTACGCAATTGGGCGTCTGATACGTCCTCTAAGTCCAGTCTGGGCTCTCTTCCCTTCAGGGGCAAGTTCCTCTTCGGGGAGGATTTGGACCAGATCATCAAGTCCCTGGGGGAGAACGCTGTTCATCGGCTGCTGGAGGATAGGTTTCGACCATCCAGAGCGTTTTCTTCTTCTCGGACCAGAGCCAGAGCGCAACGGCGCTACAGGGGCTACAGACAGACGGGCTCCCGGCCATCCGCCCCCAGGTCTCAGCCCTGGTTGCGCGCCTTCCGCGGGCATCGGCCCGCACGCACTACTCCCGGAACCGGGAACCCCTATACCAAGTCTTCACAATGATGCCAGTCTCGCCCACTCCCCTGTCCCCAGGATTGGGGACCGACTAACGTATTTCTAAGCGGAGTGGGCACGGATCACCTCGGACCAGTGGGTCCTGGATACCATAAAACACGGCTACGCATTGGAATTTGTCCGCCCCCCGCAGGGAAGGTTCATCTTTTCCCCCTGTGGCTCGGACCTCAAGAGAGGAGCGGTGCAGCTGACTCTGGACAGACTCCGGGAGATAGGCGCTACTGCGCCCGTGCCCTTCGGAGAGGTGGGCTCGGGCCACTATTCCATCTATTTCGTCGTACCAAAGAAGGACGGTTCCTTCCGGCCTATCCTAGTCCTCAAGGAAGTCAACAAATCCCTTCGAGTTGTTCGGTTCCGCATGGAAACGCTCCGGTCAGTGATTGCGGCGGTGCATCGGGGGGAGTTCCTCGCCTATCTGGACTTAACGGAGGCCTACCTGCACATTCCCATCCGCCCGGACCACCACAGTTTCCTTCATTTCAAAATTCTGGACCAGCATTTTCAGTTCACGGCTCTCGCGTTTGGATTGGCGCCAGCGCTGCACACCTTCACCAAGATCATGGTAGTTGTGGCGGCAGCTCTCCGGAAGGAGGGCATCCTGGTTCATCCTTATCTGGACGATTGGCTCCTCCGGGCGAAGTCATTCGATCATGGACGCTCAGCGGTGACTCGAGTAGTACGGTTTCTACATTCCCTGGGATGGGTAGTGAACTTCTCCAAGAGCTCCCTCATGCCCTCGCAACGCTTGGGTTTTTTTTGGGGGCAACTTTCGACACCCTACTGGGCAAAGTTTTTCTGCGCCAGGACAAAGCTCAATCCTTGCGGGATCACACACGACGGTTCTCTGCGTTACCAGAGCCCACCTCCTGGGACTACCTGCAACTCCTGGGAGTGATGGGGTCCACCATCGACCTTGTACCTTGGGCTTTCGCGCACCTCAGGACCTTACAGTGGGCGCTCTTCTCCCGTTGGAAACCAGTATTGCAGGACTATCAGATGATTCTCCCGCTCCCACAGAATGCCAGGGACAGTCTGGGCTGGTGGTTGGATCCGCCGAACCTGGCCCGTGGCATGTCCCTCGATCTGCCAAATTGGGTGGTGGTGACCACCTATGCCAGTCTAGCAGGCTGGGGTGCAGTCTGCGATCGAAGCGCCACGCAGGGGACGTGGTCCACGGTGGAGGCGAAGTGGTCAATCAACCGTCTGGAAACCAGAGCGGTCCGGCTAGCTCTACGACATTTCCTCCCGCTTCTTCGGAACCGAGAAGTCAGAATCCTATCGGACAACGCTACCACCGTGGTCTACATCAACCGACAAGGAGGCACGCGCAGCCCGCAGGTCGCGCTCGAGGCGGCGCTGCTGATGCAATGGGCGGAGCGTCATCTCGTCCGGCTAGCGGCCTCGCACGTCGCCGGTGTGGACAACGTCCAGGCGGACTTCCTCAGTCGTCAACTGCTGGACCCGGAGAGTGGTCTCTCTCCGACAAAGCAATGCAACTTCTCGTCCATCGGTGGGGGGCCCCCCACTTGGATCTGATGGCGTCCGCTCTCAACGCCAAGGCTCCACGCTTCTTCAGTCGCCGGAGAGAGCGCGGAGGGAGTGGATGCCCTGGTCCTCCCGTGGCCGCCATATCTTTCTTTTCCACCATGGCCCCTGGTGGGCAGGATGCTCCGCAGAATAGAAAGCCATCAGGGGACCGTGGTTTTCGTCACCCCAGAATGGCCCAGGCGACCCTGGTTTGCGGACCTGCTACAGCTGGTGATCGACAGGCCAATCAGGCTGGGGCACCTCCCCCAGCTCCTACATCAGGGCCCGGTATTTTTCGAGCAGGCAGAATTCTTCTGTCTTGCAGCCTGGCTTTTGAGAGGCGCCGCCTCCGGCGTCGGGGCTACCTGGAGGCGGTAGTATCCACGCTATTGCGGGCACGAAAGACATCGGCCTATGTTCGAGTCTGGAAGGTGTTCAAGCTGTGGTGTACCAGCCAGGCCACGAGACCCGCTAAGGCTTCTGTACCTCAGATCCTTCAGTTTCTACAGGCGGGGGTGGAAAAAGGGCTCACCTATAATTCACTACGGGTTCAGGTGGCCGCCCTTGGTTCGCTGTTGAGCGATGGGGGCTCTCTTCTACAGCATCCTGACATTGCTCGTTTTCTCAAGGGTGTCAAGCATATGCGTCCTCCGTTACGGGACCCTTGTCCCTCCTGGAGTCTTAACCTTGTGCTTTGCTCCCTGTCGGGACCACCGTTCGAGCCGCTGCGCAGCGCAACGATAAAGGATCTCACTCTCAAGACTGTATTTCTTGTGACCATCTGTTCCGCTCGACGCATCTCGGAGATGCAGGCTCTGTTGTGTAGAGAGCCCTATCTCCGTTTCTCCGACTCTGGAGTTTCGCTTCGCACCGTTCCCTCCTTCCTTCCGAAGGTGGTTTCTGCATTCCATGTGAACCAGACGGTGGAGTTGCTGTCCTTCTCTTCCTCAGAGCCGAAGTCTCTCCGTCTCTTGAATGTCAAGCGCACTCTGCGCCTCTATCTGGAGGCTACAAATGAGTTCCGAACCTCTGACCATCTCTTTGTACTCTGGGCCGGTCCTAAGAAGGGGTCTCAGGCCTCGAAGACTACCATTGCCAGATGGCTGAAGGCCGGCATTGCTGCTTCTTACATTGGGGCGGGTTGGACTCCCCCACCCGGAATCGTAGCGCATTCTACACGTTCTCAGGCGGCTTCCTGGGCGGAGGTTCGCTCGGTATCCTCGCAGGAAATTTGTAGGGCAGCCACCTGGAAATCGTTACACACGTTCTCGAGGCACTATCGTCTGCACCTCGCCTCTTCGGTCTCTGGACACTTTGGCGAGCAGGTTCTCCGAGCAGGCCTCGCAGGACCCCACCCGATTTAGGGAAGCTTGGGTACATCCCACTGTCTGGACTGATCCAGGTACGTACAGGGAAAAGAAAATTATTATTTACCTGCTAATTTTCGTTCCTGTAGTACCATGGATCAGTCCAGACGCCCACCGCGTTTGGGTTCTTGATCCTGCTCAGCTCTGCGCTGCTTCTTGCTCGCAGTGTTCTGTGTCTTCACAGTTGTTTCTTTTCGCTGTTTTTCACAGCTCCCTACAAGTTGGTAGGATGTTTGCAGTTACTTGTTGCGGTTACAATTGTTTTCATTATCTGTTTCCACAAACTTGATCCTTCGGGGGTTTCTACTCGGGCTTTGATATACTCGATACTGAACTCCTGCAGAGGGGGTAGTAGTATATATGGATACGCCCCCTCAAAGCTTGTGCTGACTCCATCTGCTGGATTGGGGACATAACCCACTGTCTGGACTGATCCATGGTACTACAGGAACGAAAATTAGCAGGTAAATAATAATTTTCTTTTTGCGAGCAACCTCTCTCTCCCTCTCCTTCCTCACTCACTTATCTCCCCCTCGCGCGCCGTTTCTTCTTACGTGTGCATCTCTCCCTCTTATCTTGCTCTTTTGCCTCTGTGTGGCTCTCTCCTTCCTACCCTCTCTCTTTTTCAGAATCACCGAAGATTGTATTTACTTTAATGTTCGCCCAGGTACAATTGCATTAAATGTAATGTTCACCAGGCATGATTGTATTCTGCTTTGGAGAGAAGGTGATAAAGCTGCTTTCTGATCCTGCAGGAGGTCTTCTGACCTGGCTACTGTGGCAAAGATATTTGAGCAGGGGCAGCTGATGCAGCTGCACCGGGGCCCGCACAGTAAAAGGGCCTTGCTGCAAAGAAAGTGTATGCCTGCACTCCCCCGCCAAGCTGAGCCTGTGCAGCTCTCGTACAGTCAGTAAACAGTCGGTAGTGCCGTGACTTCAGTATACCGCTAAACTACATATGCTCTTCAAAGGCCGAATCAACTCCTATTTGTAATTATTTGCAATTGAAAGAAGAATCCAAATACTCTATAAATATTTATTGTAATTTGTAACATATACAGAATATACTGATCATGCTGAAAAATCGTCATTAATTCGATTATCAAACGTTCAAAGGCTTCAGACGGCGCGCGTTTCTTTAAATATAGAAATGTTTGATAGCGTCTCGATACTATAAGAATGAGTTAACAAATGCACGGAACTATAACGATATCAATATAAATTCAGCAATGCATATGGTTTTGGTGATAACGTAGCGTCTGAAGCCTTTGAACGTTTGATAATCGAATTAATGATGATTTTTCAGCATGATCAGTATATTCTGTATATGTTAACAAATTACAATAAATATTTATAGAGTATTTGGATTCTTCTTTCAATTGCAAATAATTTTATTAAAATTAGGAGTTGATTCTGTCTTTGAAGAGCATATGTAGTTTGCAGTATTCTGAAGTCACGGCACTGCCGACTGTTTACTAAATATCACGTTGAAGTGATTTAATCGTGACACTGTTAACTTTGCAGTGGTGTGCACAGTATATATTTCAGTCTTCAGAAGGTACTACATTTGATTGAGTTGGTACTACTTGAATAATACATTGCTTTGAGAATAGACTGATGCTACCGCAGTTCCAGGTAAAAAAACTCGACTGTGTTTGTTTTTCTAAAATTCATATACATTTTACATAGTATGATGCTTTTGGAGACATAATTGAATATTTTGATTTCTTCCTAGCATTATTAAAAGAATTTTACCCTCGTACTGAGCAGATCTATTTTCATATATTACACTTCATACAATTATAAGGTAATATTTTACTTAAATAATCTTTATAATATGCCCACTATAGATAATTAGTAGACCATAACCATTTGGACCAATAAGGTGTTCATTTAGGGGCAGATTTTTTAAAAATATGCACACGCGTCCGTGTGCGGCCGCTACCTGGCACACGCATCCATGTGCACGCAATTTTATAACATGCACGCGCCGGCGCACGCATGTTATAAAATCCGGGGTGGCAGGCACAAGGGGGGTAGACATTTGTACGTTTCGTGCGGGGATGAGATCAGGCCTCCCCCAGTTCCCTCCCGGTCCGCTCCAATTAAGGAGAGGACAGGCAAGGAACTTTCCTACCCTCCCACCCTCTTCCCCTCTCCTCCCCGACCCCTTAGAAGGCCTTACCTTATTTTTGTTTCTTTGTTTTAGAACTTAAGCCAGCTCCGGAGCTGGTGTAAGTTGCGCGCACTGGCAGCTTGCTGGCGCACAATCCCCTAGCACAGCGGCAAATGGCCGCTGTACCGGCCATCTCCAGCTCCGCCTCACCCCGCCCCCTTTTCTTCAGCCCGGCTCCTGTGCGCATAACGAGGGTTGTGCACGTGGCTGGGTCCCTTTTAAAGTGCTTGCGTAATCCGTTTTTTACATGCGCCGGGCATTTAAAATTGGGCCGTTAGAATGCATGCATGTCTTTGTTTTTAAATTTTTTTCCCAATTGTGTTGTTTGTTTAACTATTTGATAGGTAGCCCCATTGCTAATTAATTAATACACACACAATATTTATGACATATTTGTTATTTTTTCATTGTTAAATATTATTTTTTAATTTTTGTAATAAATAAATACATTTTATATAGGAACTGTTAAGATGACCTTATACAGATTTTGAGTCATGATTTTTAATTTTGATATTTACTTTTTGTAGCCCCGATGCAGCCCTAATGTTGGGCGAAACTTGCCCAGAGTCTAGCATTTGAGAATTCTATATTTTTTATTGTAACTGTTGTCTCCTCAATAAAACATTCCAGCAACTAAGACGACTGGTCTATGTTTGTTTGATCAGCTTCCTTGCTCTAACAGATCGTCTGCCATATTGCTTTTTGAAACCACAATTAGAAATTATGCATTTATAACAGATTTTACATGAACAAATACATTCAAAGTATCTTTCTTATGTAAAAATATCACAACTTACATGTACTGTTGTGGTGACAGCGATGAAACCCTGCAGAAAAGACACTTGGAACCCATATGGTAATAGGCCTATTATAAACTGCATTTGGTTTGATCTTGGCCCTCAGAAAGCCATGGATAAACTGAGCTACAATTACAATTTACTAAACATTCCATACCAAAATGGCACTAAATGTCAGAACTCAAACAGGAAGAACCCTACCCATGAAAATACAACACTGTAAATATTACACCAGACCCTAAAAAACTAATATACCTCCTATTAAGAACAGGATTAAATACCTACACAGTAGCAGAATACCTCACCTCCATCACACCAGAACACAGACAGCACCTCACCAAATACAGAATATTGTGGCCATAAAGTATAAAAAGAAACATGCAGACAAAAACTGAACTGGAAACCACAACAAGCCAGACTCTGTATACAGTGCAACAATGGAAAAATAGAAATATTACCATTCCTTATTAGACATCAAACAATAACATCAAGAAATATAAAACATTAATCATAATAGTAAAACCAAACTCATAAAAAGAATAAATATTTCTAAACAGCTGATGAATAGAATATCCAATGATTATAAACATATAACATTGTTTTTTAAATTTCCCAAAACATCAATAAAATATTTCAGAACAGCAGACACAAACACCACCCAATAATTAAAACTAAGTTTAAAATAAATCTCCTGGGAACTTTAGATCCAATCACCCTGAGATTGTCGAGTATTAGACAGGGGTGGGAGGAATGCATAAACTTTTTCTTCTCTCTCATATATACACAATCTCTAACACACATGTTCATTCTCACACAAACTCCTTAAATTCTCTCACACACTCTTTCACATACATACTCAGTGGCTCACTGGCTCACTTGCTCCCTATCACAGACATGCTCGCTGTGTCACATACTCTCTCACCTTCTCGTTTACATACATGTTCACTGGCTCACTTGCTCTCTCTCATACACATGCTCACTGGCTCACACATGGTTCACTGACTCGCTCTTGCTCACACACTTGCTCACTAGCTCACTCAATGTCTCTTACGCTCAAACACAGGCCCACTGGCTTAAATAGTTCTCTTACACACACATATACTCATTGGCTCACTTGTTTTCTCTTGCTCACACACATGCTCTTGGAAATACAACAAGCCCAACTGTATTATGTACTGCTACAATGGAAAACGTCATTCTTCAAAAAAACATCAAGCAATAAAATCAAGAGATATAAAACATCATTCATAATATGAAAACCATACTAATAAAAAGATTAAATATGCCAAAGTAGCCAACATCCAATAATTTAAAAAGTCACATACATTTTTTCTAATATTTCCCAAACACCAATAAAATATTTTAAAACAGCAGGCACATGAAATAACACCACAAAATGTAAAATAGGATTAAAAAAATCTGCAGCTGTACATACCATAAAATAAATAATTACCTGGGATATTTTGATTACCAGTCATCCAGAGATTGTTGTGGGTTTGGCAGAAGGGGCTGCACAAATTTTATCCTCTATTTCCCTCACACACATAGGCGCTCTCTCTCTCTCATACACATGCAGGCTCTCACACGTACATGTAGGTGCTCTCTCGCACACACATGCAAGCGCTCTCTCTCTCACACACACACATGCATAGTCTTACATGCCCACAAAGGCTGACTCTCTCTCTTTCACACACATACATACACGCAGGTACACTCAAGCAGGTTCTCTCTCTCTCATATACACATGGGACACAGGCTCTGTCTCATATACAAATATACACACACATTCTCCAGCCTCCTCCTTTCTTCCGGGCCTTGTTTTCAGCCATCGCGAGATGCCTGTGCTGCTCCTCGCTGCAAGAGGGGAAGTGGGAGGAGGCTATTGCTTCTGGCAGCCTTGCAACCATGCTGCAGCCAGTGCCTTCTTCTGGCCCTGAACAGAGGGTTGTGCCCCATGTGACTATGCAGAATTTTCTTTGGGCCATGGCAGGTTGGGCTCCACCATGGCCTTGCCAAACTCTTTTTTCCCATCGAACCTTTCGTTAGGCCACGGTGACCACTCTTCTTTACTTTGGCCATGGCGGGTGATCTGACCTTGAGCTTAGGCAATCACGTAACATGAATAACCAGTCAACTGGGAGATGCCTGATCCCACAACAGGCCAATCCACCTTTGAGTGCATCACAATTCTGTGTTGCCAACATAGGATTAGATTTCCGCCATTATTTGGGATGGCCGGTGACTTCTTTTTGCCTAGGTATGAATGCAGAGTGAGGCAGCTGTCATAGAGGTGTTTTGAGAGGCTCTTTTTGTTGCTCCAAAATGTTGCTGCCTGAGGCAACCGTCTCACCCTGTCTCATAATAGAACCGCCCCTACCTGAGCCCTCTCACTGACTGTGCAGTGCTTTTCACTCAGGCCTTCCTTGAAGACCCATTTCTTCCAGCCCAGAACTCAGCTCGGTCTTAAGGCAGGTTATGCCAGTGAACACGTTACCCTTTACTTCGTTTCCATCATTTAGCCACAAGGAATCATTATCATCCCATCACTGAATGGTTGCATGTTCTTGTGTGTTTCTAGGAGATGCAAAGAATGCCCAACATTACGTTTCCTGTATAATTGCACAACTCCCCCTGCCCCCATGCCCTTTCCTCTGTGTAAAGGATCCCCACCTCCAGAGAAAGAACCCTTTCGCATTAATTCCACAATATGATGAGTACAATCAGCAAGACAGACATCAGTCAGACTTACATTTAGCTGCAGATCGTCTGTCCATTGGCCAATAAGATGGTAACCAGGATTGGTGCGGTTTGTTACCTGGTACTGGAAGATGTCATAGCGACCTGGTGCATCACCATTTTTATTAAACATCACGGGAGTGCCAGCACTACCTGTAGGAACAAGAAAAGGAAGGATATCCATGTAAGAAGACTCTCTTTAAATCTTTCTCTTTCCTTGGCCAGGTATAGTGAAGTTGCTTATCTGTAACATTGGCCCTCCGATGGACAGCAGGATATCAGTGTTCACACATGGATGATATCATCAGATGGAGCCTGGCATGGAACTTTGACTTCAAAGCGTCTAGAAGCTTTGAGCATATCCTACTGGGCACGTGCAGCCCTAGCCACTGGCCTGCCTCTGAGACAGGCCATGATAAAGCTAAGACTTGGAAAAATCAACTCCAAGGGGGAGTGGACACAATGAATTTACTAGGTAATAATTTACAAGGTAATACATTTAAAACTAATAAGAGAAAATATTTTTTACTCAATGCATAATTAAGCTCTGGTATTTGTTGCCAGAGGATGTAGCTGCATTTAAAAATAGTTTGGACAAGTTCCTGAAGGAAAAGTCCATAAACCACCATTATAAAGGTGAGTTGCAGATACAGTTGTGCTCATAAGTTTACATACCCGTAGCAGAATTTGTAAGATGTATAGCATTTTAAGAAAACATGAGTGAACAGACAAAACACAGGTCTGTTATTTTTAATGTGTTTCAAATTAAACTATTATGCATCACCTTTACCCCCCTTCAAGACTCAACTACGTCGGATCTGAACTTCTCACCTTAAAGACTTCTTAAAGACTTCTTAAAGACTTCTTCTCTGATTCATCTGTCTTCCTTAACTCATGGATTTCTCGCATACTTTGCACATCAACATGGTCTGTGTACCCTCAAATCTCAATTTAGTCTACCCTTTAATTTTTTTCTAGATATTTATTCTCGCTATAATCATGCCGAGCATTCACCTACGTCCTGTTGACGAGTTACTATTATTATTATTATTATTATCTATGTAATATTTAATTTAATCTATTATTAATATCCATATGTTATAGGTTATATGCTAAATGCAATATGTTATACGTTATATGTTAAGAAACGCTGTTCCATGTAACGCCTTTTGTGCGAAAGTTTTGTTATATGTAAACCGACCTGATTCGATACTTGTATTGAGAATGTCGGTATATAAAAATCCGAAATAAATAAATAAATAAATCACAGAATAGCATAATCATTAAACAAATCATGGCAATAAGGGAAATAATAAAATGGTCCTGTTCAAAAGTTTGTATACCTTTGAATGTTTGGGCTGATAATATACATTCAAGTTGACACACACACAGGTTGAAATGGAAATGATTAGTGTTTGGTAATTAGTGTTTGTGTATAAATAATGAGTTTCTTAGCTCTTGAGAAACCCTTGTGCATTTCATCCAGGGCTGCACTGACTTTGGTAGTTACTGAAAGCAAAAGAATTGTCAAAGGATCTGCGAGCAAAAGTAATTCAACTTTATAAATCAGGAAAAGAATATAAAAAGATATCCAAAGATTTGAAAATGCCAGTTGGTACTGTTCAAACTCTGATCAAGAAGTGAAAAATTATGGATTCTATTAATACCAAGGTAGACCAAGAAAGATTTCAGACACAACTGCCAAGAAAATGTGTTGGGATGCAAAGCAAAAACCCACAAGCAACTTCTACTAAAATACAGACTTCTCTGAAACAAAGTGGTGTGGGTGTTTCAACATGCAGAATAAGGTGATACTTGAACAGAAATAGGCTGCATGGTAGAGATGCAGAAAAAAGTTATTGCTCCACCACTATCAAATTTGAACTTTATGGTCAGAACCATAAACCATCCCTATTGTGAAACATGGAAGTGGATCTCTGCTGTTTTGGGAGGGTGTGAGCTACAGCGGCACAGGGAACTTAGTCAAAATTGATGGCAGGATGACTTAATTATCAGAAAATATTAGAGGACTTGGACTTTCCAATATGACAATGATCCAAAGCATAAGGCCAAGTCAACCATTCAGTAGCTGGAGCAGAAGAAAGTGAAGGTTCTGCAATGGCCATCACAGTCTCCTGACCTCAACATCTTTGAGCCACTTTGGGGAGAATGCAAACATGCAGTTCATGTTAGGCAACCAAACATTTACAGGATTTGGAAGCTTTTTCCCAAGAGAAATGGGCAGTTTTACCACATGAGAAAATAAAGGTCCTCATTCACAACTATCACAATAGACTGCAAGCCGTCATTGATGCAAAAGGGGGCAATACACAATATTAAGAACTAAGGGTATGCAAACTTTTGAACAGGACCATTTTATTATTTCCTTTATTGCTATTCAGTGATGCATAATGGTTTTAATTTGAAACACATTAAAACTAGCAGGTATGTTTTGTCTGCTCACTTAAGTTGTCTTAAAATGTTACACATCTTACAAATTCTGCCAGAGGTATGTAAACCTATGGGGTAGATTTTAAAACCTGTGCGCGGGCTTACATGTGTGAACGCTACCCGGCGCGCACACATGTACACCCGATTTTATAACATGCCCTGGGGTTAAAGTAAGTTGAGCGCGCCGGCCGAGCGGCAAATGGCCGCTGTGCCGGGAGCCTCTGACCCCATCCCGCCCCACCCCGGCCCTCCCCGCCCCTTTTTGAAAGCCCCGGGACTTACACGCATCCCGAGGCTTTATGCGCGTCGCTGGGTCTTTTGAAAATAGGCCTGGCACGCGTAATCTTTTGAAAATCCGGCCCTATGAATATAACTGTATCCACTGCTTATTCTTTGGATAAGCAGCTTGGAATCTGTCTACCCCTTGGGATCCTGCTAGGTTTGTGATCTGGATTGCCCATTGTTGGGAACAGGATATGGGGCTTGATGGACCCTTGGTCTGTCACAATATGGCAAGTCTTCTTATGATATCCTGCTATCCAGTGGAGAACCAATGTTACAGGTAAGAAACTTCACTTTCTCCGAGGACAAGCAAGATGGCAATCCTCACACATGGGGACTCCCAACCTACAGATTGCTTCAAACAAAAGAGAAAAAATAAACAGTCCTTAAGGCAATACTGTTTTGGATGGTATCAGGCTAACCTTGCATTATCTGTTTTTCCTTCTTTTTTGCAGCAGACTGAACCAAAATAACAGGTCCTAGGAGGGAATGTGGTCGGGTTCTACCATTCAAAGAGACTCTGTAGGACAGAATGTTTAAAATTCAGTTTTGTGTTGAGAGTCTCTGCCAAAACAGGGATGAGGTGTCAACATTTGGAGAAAAATCACACTTTGCAGCTTTGCTTGCGAAGCAGTCATGGCTCCAGCATTGTGAGTCTTGACATGCCCCACCAGATCCAGGATCTTCTGGGCATGAGAAAGGGCACAATTTACTAACTAAGAGAAATAAAACTTTCGTCTACGGTCACTCCAGGTTTACTGATGTCAAGAAGAAAACATGAGTGAACTATCTAGGGCTTCAAATCATTCCAGGTAAAAGGCTACAGATCACTTGTATCCAAAGAGTAATGGCGGATCACCTTTACAGACTTATGCATGATGTTAGGCATTGACTAGAAACCTGTGTAGAAACAATTTACTATGATAAAACTTATAATACATTGGGAAAGGCATTAGGGTCTGGAGCTGATAGATTCCGCCTGCCAAAGCAACCACAAATAAAATGTATGACCTTCCAGGTTAAATACTATGCTGACAAGAGCCCAGAGACTCAAAGAGCTTCTAATAACTGGACAAGCATATGCTGAGATCCCACAACTCAGCAGAATGCTCAGCGGTGAGTGAGCTTTGACTGAAGCCTGCCCCTTATAAAGCATGCAACTAAGGCTATATAGAGACAGAATAGGAGAAACATTGCAGATCCTAGGGCTGCAGAGCTACCCTTCCAACATATAGGCTAAGAGAGCATGAACCCAATGGTGGGATAGATTAGCAGCCCCTAACCCGTACAGATCCACTTTGGACAATTCCCCAGCTGGGCAGCATCCCTGATGAACATTTCCCCAGGGCGTTTCATCTGAATATGTCTCAGACAGATTCTGAGTTTACAGAGGGTTTTGTATACCTGAGTAATTTAAAGAGAAGCTTATGATAAACCCAGATTCTAGTCACGGGTAAAGATGTCTGGGGTAAGTTGCTGCACTCCCGTCTCCTATGCTGTAATAGAAATTCAGGAACTTCTCTGTTACAAGAGATGGAAACAGAGGTACCACAGGTGTGTTACATTTGTGGAATATCGAGATTTTACTCCTGGCAAAAGACCATTGAGTATTCCAGACCCAGGCTCAGTCTGACCATCAGGACAGATTTCCCATCCACTTGGCATAGGGCTTCAAGCCCAATTGTAAAAAATGGCCCTGTTCTTCAACAGGAAAGTCTCCTGTTACGCACAGTGCAATCGATGTCTGTTTGGATGAGGATCAATTAGTCAGCCAATGGAACCCTCAAGACTTTAGATTAATACTTACTGTCCTTTGCTGAAAGAGGAAAGTGAAATTCCCTGAGTGACCTTGAGAACCTGGGTCCAGAACCTTCTATGCAAGCTCCCCAGTCAAAGGTTGTATGCATCCATAGTCAGGACAATTTGTACTAGACAATTTTGGAATAAATCAGCTATCAGGAGAAAAAGTCTGCAGATTTGGGGTCATTGTACTTATTGAATGTTATGATACAGCAGAGAAGAACTGTACATCTTTGATGCTATGTAGGGTTACCAACTGGCTACAGATTTTCAGGACAGGTTGATCCAGTCTTGGTTTTTCTCCACTGCATGCAGTCTTGCTTTTCTTAGGGAATGCAATAAGGAAATCAGAATAAGTCCCAGCATGCAATGAGGTAAAACCAGGAATGGATCACCCTCTCCTGAAAATCTGGAGCCAGTTGGCAACCCTAACCCTATAGCAGCTAACCTGATCTGTCTTGAACAGATGTCAGGTCACATCTACAGCGAACATTCAATATACAAATCCTTTTATACGGAAGAACTTTTCTTTCCTTCCAAACCACAATTAGTAGAGATTCAGTCCATCCCTTTGGGACAACAACCTATGTTGGATTCAGGAAAAACAATAAGGAAATCTGGTACCAACATCCAGATGCTCCTTTACTTCTGTTGCACGTCTTGAATTTGTGCCTAAGAGCAGTCACCTGTCTGGGTGGGAGAAACTTGCATCATTAATTCAGGCAGGTGCACAAGTACTCACACATGGCATTGCAAGACATGCATGGTGTTGAAGCAAGGCCAGAGTCAGCACACAGTGTTGGAAATGGATTTTGTCTATTAGGAGCTGGAAAGATCAGATGTAACCTCCCCAGTTAGTGGCGTAGTGGGGGTGGCGGGGAGTCCCAAGTCCTCTTTTTGTATTCTTTTTTCATCTGCAGGCAGGTAGAAGGCAAGAAGAGGATGTTATCTGAAATCTGCTGTTTCTGTGACCTTAAGCATTTCTACAAGGAAGAAGATGGTGATGGTGGTGGTTGTGGGAAGGGGGTGTGTGTACGGGAGGCAATACAAATGTATTGGCCCCCGGGCACTGGAGACCCTTGCCACACCATTATTCCCAGGACTAGGGAGTATATAGTTCATTCCTTCTCTGAGAAGGAACAAGGTACCAAGGGGAAAACCATCTAAAGCTTTTCCTTAGCAGGCACTGTATAATATTCTCATGTCCAGGATGGGACAGAGACCCATCTACTTACTTGTGGGCCTGCGGAATACATGCAACTAAATCCATCCTTATATTCGCATGTAAAATGGTTAGGCCCCATGGGCCTCTGATAGGGAATAATGGAACATTTCCAGACAATGAAAAACTGCAAAAGCATTTCATACAGAGTGATTGGGAGCCGTATCGAAAAGGGGTATTCTCCTCATGATAACCCAAGTGTCTAAGAATACTCTGGTTTTAGTTAAACTCTCATCCTCCCCTCGACCCAGAGGAGTTACAGTGGTGACACTAAGATCTGGGCAATGTTCCCTTGATCCATCCAAAACCCTGAGGCAGGTTCCAGCTAGGCTACACTATAGTGTTTGTGCCCTCTGCTCTCTTTCTCAAGAGTGAGGAACAAGCTGATAACAGGGTCGAGTGATTAAAGGAAAACTTCTTCCTTCACTACTGTGCCTCACCTACCAGCCCCCGGCTCTGGATAGTGGGGCTGTAGCAGCAGTGAAGAGGGCATATGGTGACCTTAACAATAAGCCATCACTGCTTGTAACAAATGAGTTCACCAGTATCTGGTACTAAACATGCTAGGGGGTCTAACAGATCCAGCAATTCAGCTCCTAGGACCCCCAGAGAGTCAGGGGGCATGGACAGAGCTACTCTGACAACCCATTGACTGACTGTAAGCTGTGCCATCAGTGTGCATAGCCTCTAGAAATAGAGCTTCCACCTCATAGAGCTTAGGATAATATACTTCAGGGAGCTCTTCAGTAACAGGGAACCAAGGTCATAAGCTGTCAGAGGGGAGATCCTCTGCAGGAGAACTCTCTATTCCCTGTGGAGAAGATGAATCAGTGCTCTGATCCAGAGTTGAACTCCTTGAATAATTCAATCCAGTCTAGACAGCCTGACCAGGAGTGGAGAGGATATCACTAATTATCTAAGGGTCTTGGCCTGAATTTGTGCTGATATGCTGGATAGATGCATCACTGCACCAGCGCTCAATGATTTCCATGATGCAGCCGCACCCAATGTCAATTTCCATCGGTGCAGCACTGCCCAAATTTGATTCTCATTGGTGCAGCCATGCCCTATGTCGATGCTGATGAGGCCTCCATGCCCAACATTGATACCATTGTCTTGGCTACATCTACTGTGTAGCGCCCGACATCAATTCCGAGAATGCCGTAGCATCCAATGTTGATTCTGTTGGCGGTCAGCAGTGCCCAATGTCAATGTCTATTCCATTGACGGTGCCAAATGACAATTTTGGTGGTGCCACAGCTCCCAGTGTTGAAGCTGTTGGCATCTGGCATTGATGCTGTCAGCACTCCAGTCCTCAATGTCTATTCCATCGGTGCCCCAGGACTTAACATTGATTCCTATCAGTGCACCGGCAGTTGTCTGTGCATTGGCACTTTTATCTTTGGGGCATGGCACCATTGGTGCATCAGCCACTGCTGATTGCTCCCATGGCCAGGCCTGGGGCTTGAACTCCAACTCCTCCTTGAAGATTACCCTCCCAGAACAGGCTGGCTGGCAGGAGAGGAGGCCATGTTATCCAGGACACCAGAGGTGGTAATTAATTTGGGCCCTTGGAGGCTGGTGCTATTCCCAAGATTGTGGGGAGGATGAGTTCTCCTCCCCATGGGAATACTGAGGGAATTTATGGTCAACACCAGAATATCCACTCTCCTGAATCATGTACGAGCCCAGTCTGGAACTTGGTCCCAAATCCAATGCATGAGTCAAGGGAGAACTGAAGTCATCTATGCACCAGTGGTGCCATTCTAGATGCCTCAATGTTGATGCCTCTTTCAGGTGGCCTAAGTTTCCTGGAGCTCCTGCCTTAAGTATTAGTTAATAATGGCGGAAGCCTCCCAGGGAGAGCTTCCAGAGACACCATGGTCTGTACCCAGTCAAGCCCCTGACTGACCCAGGAGTAAGAAGTATAGCCCGACCATGCAGAGGCACTGAACCGTGGGCCCCCTGAGGCATCATATTAAAGGCAAAAAAATGACTTGAGGGCTGAGAAAAAACCTTGACCAGGCTCTGCTGGGATACTGAGCCAGTGCATCAAGCAATCAACAGAAATAAAAGGTTAGGAAAACAAGAAAATCCCAAAACAGAAAAAAATCCTACCTAGAGAACTAGAGAGAGAAAACAAACCCATGGGGCCCTGCGAGAAAGAACTCCTGCAGTTCCAGAAACCTTCACTATAGCAGTTGTGAGAGAGAGACAAGAACCATGACTTGCAGGATCTGTGGAAAAGATGAGACTGAAGGGCCCTACCTGGGAGGCAGAGAGGTGGCGGCTGCACATGCCCAATAGGGCATGCTCAAAGCTCCTAGAAGCTTTGAAGTCAAAGTTACGTGCAGGGCGCCATCTGATGATGTCACCCATGTGTGAGGACTACCATCTTGCTTATCCTCAGCGAACCAGCATGTCTTAGCTCTACATTTCTGAAAGGTGACTCTCACTTTGGGTAATGCCTGCATGCTGCTACTCAGTGGTTTGCTCTATTTCCTGCTCACAAGCCCCTTGGTGCAGCTGCAAAACTGGCACCTGTGAGTCTGTGCTGGGTCCTTTCCTGAGCCCATGTCTCCAGACTCAAGATAGTATTATTTTATTTGGTGTCATAAATGGATCTGTGGCCATTTTTTGGAAAAAGAACAGGACAGAAATCTACACGGTAACATAATGCCATCAGCTCACTGTCTACTGCAGGAAAGGAGATAGCCCGACATCCAGATTCCAATTTCACTCTATAACAAGCATATAAACTCCAGATTCTAATGAGCACGTTAAGCAGAGGCTCTGCATGCACAGGCAATTGGAATGTTTCACTTTTGGATCATCAGAGGGCCCCACAGCAGCACACTAGTCCAGTTTTGGAAAGGAATAAACCACTGCATGGGTGCGGCATTGTGCGCCAGTACGTTTTTAATCATTTTAATACATTTAAGTGAATTCTGTTATTGGTTGTGCAATCATTGTGCCTTTATCATGGAGGCCCTGAATGGATGGAGTTTTATTAGTTTAAAATTAAAAAGAGGAATTTGCAAATCTCTGGGGACGATGCTGTGTAACTAGAAACAGATTCAGAGGAAACAGACTGATCCCCTGTATGTGTCTCTGCTGCTTTCCCTCAATGGTTTAGGCGAGAGAATGCACCTGCGGAGCCTGACTCCAACACATATTCTCAGCTGTGCCCCTGAGACAAGCACATATCCATTGACACAGGAAACAATATTTGATTTATCACTTAAATCTTATATGCCAGCCTAATCACTTGAAAATCCAGAACATGGCACTTTTATACAGCCATTGTCCAATTTTTTTTAGCACAGTCCCAAAAAAGGAGTTAATGACTAATTACATTTTTGTAGTTTCTGAAATAGTTTGCGTATTATTCAATTGTATTTATTTATTTGATTTATATTCCACCTTTCATGAACTTCAAAGTGGATTACATTTGGGTACTGTAGATATTTCCTTGTACCAGAGAAATCACTCTTTCATCTTTAATAAAAAGAAAAGCCCAACCCAGTCCCATGTTTCACTGCTCTGCTTCTGAGCCATTACCGACAGTCTTTGGGGTATCATGCTAGCACAGTTCCTTCCTCGACATGTTGCCCCTCTTCTGGTAGTTAGCGGGGAAGGCAGGGGTCACATAGGGTCTTGGGGCACTGCGTACTCAACGTCACTCCGCCCTGGGTGTCAGAACCTTCCGATGGGATATACCTCCAAGGCCCCAAGGTGCAGAGGGTGTTCCCCTCTCTCTCTTTCCTGGGTGTATATGTGGATGTGAGTGCCAAATAAACAAGCTGAATACTCTGCTTGAGAGGTCCAAAACAAACTTTTACAGCTACAAATCTTCAGTAATAAATATTTGGCAATATATACATCTGTTCTTGAGACAGCCAGCTACTAACTCAGTTTTTCAAACTTCTCTTTATCTATGCAACTGTCCCTCGGCATTTGGGATTCCAGCAATGTGTAACCTCCAGAGCATGGAAAAGCAAGAATCCTAGGTGGACAGGGGTCTTCTAGGTCTGGCAGAATTCCCTTCCCCAAAATACCTGACTTAGAGTATTTGGGTTGCCCTGACAGTTCTCAGGGCAACCCAAATTTTCCAACTTCTATTTTCCCAGGGTGAAGACTCCAGCAGGGGTCTCCAGATGAAAAAAAAAAAATAAAGTTCTTACTCACAATTCTTCTTTCCAGATGGTAAACTCATTGTTCCTACACCAGGGGGAAATACTCCTTGCTTCCTCACTTCTGGGCAGGAAGGGTGGTGGCAACAATTTGCCCCCAAACCAAAAAAGTGAAATCTTACAATGCAAAAATGGGACTCTCCTGCAACAAGTCAAAACTGCCCATCCTCTTGTTGTGAGATAGAATCAGCAGTGTGTTCTCTGCTCCGGGCCTTCCCAGGAAAGGGACATCCCTGTTATCCCTCCCCTGAGCAAAGGGCCTCAGATTTCACAGGAAAATTTCCTAAGTAACTCCAAAAATCTCTTAGCCCCAAACCTGGGATACCCTTACTAGACAGGTTGTGTACCAGCAAGGTCTCTGTTCCCTTCTAATTCGATGCAAAACCCAAGTCCTGAGGCCTAACTCACCAAGAACAGGGGGAGCCCAACTCCAGCAAAACAGCTCTTTCTCCTCCAACTGCCATCGTGGGTCAGTGTGGCAGTTCTCCAACTGCCGCACTGATCCATGATGCAGCCTGCTCTTTAGCAAGTTGGAGCCTACCACTGCAGCCACCACATAGGGGTGCAATTGCAGGTGGTTTGCTCCACTCTTACACTCTCTACCCAGGTGTTTGACCAGGACTATCTAGTGGAGATCCCAAAGGGTCTCTAAGACTATTGTTTGATATGATTGTCATGGGATAGGTGGCGATGTCCTTTCGTGGATTGCAAACTGGCTAAAAGACAAGAAACAGAGAGTAGGATTAAATGGACAATTTTCTCAGTGGAAGGGAGTGGACAGTGGAGTGCCTCAGGGATCTGTATTGGGACCCTTACTTTTCAATATATTTATAAATGATCTGGAAAGAAATACGACGAGTGAGATAATCAAATTTGCAGATGACACAAAATTGTTCAGAGTAGTTAAATCACAAGCAGATTGTGATAAATTGCAGGAAGACCTTGTGAGACTGGAAAATTGGGCATCCACATAGCAGATGAAATTTAATGTGGATAAGTGCAAGGTGATGCATATAGGGAAAAATAACCCATGCTATAATTACACAATGTTGGGTTCCATATTAGGTGCTACAACCCAAGAAAGAGATCTAGGTGTCATAGTGGATAACACATTGAAATCGTCGGTTCAGTGTGCTGCGGCAGTCAAAAAAGCAAACAGAATGTTGGGAATTATTAGAAAGGGAATGGTGAATAAAACAGAAAATGTCATAATGCCTCTGTACCACTCCATGGTGAGACCGCACCTTGAATACTGTGTACAATTCTGGTCGCCGCATCTCAAAAAAGATATAATTGCGATGGAGAAGGTACAGAGAAGGGCTACCAAAATGATAAGGGGAATAGGGATGTGAATCGTGTCCTCGATCGTCTTAACGATCGATTTCGGCTGGGAGGGGGAGGGAATCGTATTGTTGCCGTTTGGGGGGGTAAAATATCGTGAAAAATCGTGAAAAATCGTTAAAAAAATCGAAAAATCGAAAAATCGAAAAACCGGCACATTAAAACCCCCTAAAACCCCCCCCCGACCCTTTAAATTAAATCCCCCACCCTCCCGAACCCCCCCCCCAAATAACTTAAATAACCTGCGGGTCCAGCGGCGGTCCGGAACGGCAGCGGTCCGGAACGGGCTCCTGCTCCTGCATCTTGTCGTCTTCGGCCGGCGCCATTTTCCAAAATGGCGCCGAAAAATGGCGGCGGCCATAGACGAAAAAGATTGGACGGCAGGAGGTCCTTCCGGACCCCCGCTGGACTTTTGGCAAGTCTCATGGGGGTCAGGAGGCCCCCCACAAGCTGGCCAAAAGTTCCTGGAGGTCCAGCGGGGGTCAGGGAGCGATTTCCCGCCGCGAATCGTTTTCGTACGGAAAATGGCGCCGGCAGGAGATCGACTGCAGGAGGTCGTTCAGCGAGGCGCCGGAACCCTCGCTGAACGACCTCCTGCAGTCGATCTCCTGCTGGCGCCATTTTCCGTACGGAAAATGGCGCCGGCCATACGTGTATGGCCGGCGCCATTTTCCGTACGAAAACGATTCGCGGCGGGAAATCGCTCCCTGACCCCCGCTGGACCTCCAGGAACTTTTGGCCAGCTTGTGGGGGGCCTCCTGACCCCCACGAGACTTGCCAAAAGTCCAGCGGGGGTCCGGAAGGACCTCCTGCCGTCCAATCTTTTTCGTCTATGGCCGCCGCCATTTTTCGGCGCCATTTTGGAAAATGGCGCCGGCCGAAGACGACAAGATGCAGGAGCAGGAGCCCGTTCCGGACCGCTGCCGTTCCGGACCGCCGCTGGACCCGCAGGTTATTTAAGTTATTTGGGGGGGGTTCGGGAGGGTGGGGGATTTAATTTAAAGGGTCGGGGGTGGGTTTTAGGGGGTTTTAGTGTGCCGGCTCACGATTCTAACGATTTATAACGATAAATCGTTAGAATCTCTATTGTATTGTGTTCCATAACGGTTTAAGACGATATTAAAATTATCGGACGATAATTTTAATCGTCCTAAAACGATTCACATCCCTAATAGGGGAATGGAACAGCTCTTCTATGAGGAAAGACTAAAGAGGTTAAGACTTTTCAGCTTGGAGAAGAGATGGCTGAGGGGGGATATGATAGAGATGTTTAAAATCATGAGAGGTCTAGAACGGGTAGATGTGAATCGGTTATTTACTCTTTCGGAAAGTAGAAAGACTAGGGGGCACTCCATGAAGTTAGCATGGGGCACATTTAAAACTAATCGGAGAAAGTTCTTTTTTACTCAACGCACAATTAAACTCTGGAATTTGTTGACAGAGGATGTGGTTAGTGCAGTTAGTATAGCTGTGTTTAAAAAAGGATTGGATAAGTTGTTGGAGAAGTCCATTACCTGCTATTAAGTTCACTTAGGGGCGGATTTTAAAAGGCCTGCACGTGCCAGCGCACCTATTTTGCATAGGCCGCCGGCGCGCGTAAAGCCCAGGGACGCGCGTAAGTCCTGGGGCTTTCGAAAAGGGGCGGGAGGGAGCGTGTCCGGGGGCGTTCCCGAAACGACACGGCATTTCGGGGGCGTGCCGCGGCTTTCGGGGGCAGGCCCGGGGGCATGGCGCCGGCCCGGGGGCGTGGTCGAGGCCTCCGGACCAGCCCCCCGGAACCGGAGGACGGAGCGGGGCTGCCGGCCGGCGTGCGCAAAGTTAAGGGGGGGTTTAGATAGGGCCGGGGGGGGGGGGTGAGTTAGGTAGGGGAAGGGAGGAGAAGGTGGGGGGAGGGCAAAGGAAAGTTCCCTCCGAGGCCGCTCCGAAATCGGAGCGGCCTCGGAGGGAACGGAGGCAGGCTGCGCAGCTCGGCACACGCAGGCTGCCGATTTTGCGCAGCCTTGCGCGTGCCGACCCCGGATTTTATAAGATACGCATGGCTACGCTTATCTTATAAAATCCAGCTTACTTTTGTTCGCGCCTGCTGCGCGAACAAAAGTACGCGCTCGCGTATCTTTTGAAGATCTACCTCTTAGAGAATAGCCACTGCCATTAGCAATGGTAACATGGAATAGACTTAGTTTTTGGGTACTTGCCAGGTTCTTATGGCCTGGATTGGCCACTGTTGGAAACAGGATGCTGGGCTTGATGGACCCTTGGTCTGACCCAGTATGGCATTTTCTTATGTTCTTATGTTCTCTTCCACTTTTTCAAGAGTAAATTCTGGCATGTAAGATTTTTAGTGCAAAAAAGGTTCACTGTGTGAATTATGGAGTAGGCAGTAGCAGTAGATGGAGATTACCTGTTGATTACATGCCCATACCATCTACCCCCATCCCAGAGAGTAATCAGTAGGGATGTGCATTTGTTTAAAATTAAATAAGAAATTAAATATTTCCTATTTTGTTTTAGAACTTTTTGAAAATAAGTCCTTTCCTGAGGACTTATTTTCCTATTTTGTTTTAGAACTTTTTGAAAATAATAGAAAAACCAATGATAATTTGTAGGTTTTACATTTGTTTCATTTTGAGAGGAAAAAAAAGGAAAAGCACTTCAGGAGCTAGAACCCTTAGGCCTCGGGCCTACTGTGTGTCCCCCTGCCCCATGGATAAAGGTAAGTGGGGGACGGGAAGGTTTCTGATCCTGGCAAATTTTTGGAGGGGGTGGGAGAGATGGGGTGCAGGGGGACTCTGAGGAAGCCCCATTTTGTTTTTTGTTTTTTTTTTTTAATGTTTATTTCATTTATGGAAACTACAGAAATGAAAGAAATGTTTTAAAAAAAAAACCCCAATAATCTGGGGGGAGGGGGTGAAAAGCAAAAACAAAACAAAAAATCCAAAATAAAACTGATTTCCCTTCATATCCCTAGTAATCATTGCAAAGCTGGGCAGACCAGAGAGTACATACAAATGATGTGTTTGTATTTCCTCCAGAAAAAGCTCCATCTGCTTCTAAGTGTGGCTGCAGCAGGAAGCAGAGTGACACAGGCAAACCTTGGCTGGGATCCTTTCCCACCATCGTGCTCATCTTCCAGGAATTAGCTTGTGGGGGAGGTGAGAAACTGCAGACTAAAGATTCTCCTAACACTGCTCTCTCTCTCTCTCTCTTACACCTCCACTATGCTCATATTAACTAAGCTGGGCATAACACCCACCCAAGAAGTATCTCACAGCACCCGGGAAACGCTTATTCTCCTTAATTGACACTGGATCCTCAACTGGATTATCATGCACCAGCTCATTACTGGGAAAGATAACTTGGAGCAGTGAATCGGGGAGCTGAGCAGTCATTCTGCTGAGTACCATTCCTCTGGGGATTCCAAGAATTTTAAAGGCTTTCCGGGAAGAGCTGGAGGCAGAGCCCTTGAGAGAAGGGGGGCTGCACTGCATTAAACTGGGTCCCACTTAAAGCTGTGAAGCTGTGGTAGTCACGCCGTATCTGTTCCAAGGTGGCTGGGCTCTCTAATGCCACAACGCTGGAGCCTGCCTAGAACCATCTGCAGATGTGACATGGGGAAAAAGAGAGCCCATAATCTCACCCCCATCTTCCCTGGGCACAGTTCACATCAGTCCTTAGCTCGGCGCCGATTTTGTCTACGGTAGGGGCTCTTGTGTGTGGAAGAATGTTCACATATTCACCTGGGAAATTTTTCTTTAAAAAAAAAAAAAAAAAGATTCCCTTCTTAGCTCTGATCATTTTGCAATGAAAACTCTGCCCTGAATGTTTGTGGTTGAAATTTGCTTCTACAAATGTTGCTCAGGTTGCAGCACATCTCCCAGTACTGCAGGCGAACACAGTGTTCGGACCCTGTGTCAGCCCATGTGACTGGCCTCAGATTTATCGCTGCGCTGGGACTCAGATGTCTAAGCCACTGGCACAAAACAGGATAAACCTTCTGCACAGAAGCATCTGCTCCAATGGCTGCTGCTTCTGTCTATTCTATTTATTTCTATTTAAAAAAAAAAAAAAAAAAGAAAGGTCATTTGCAAATCTTCCCAAAACCACAGTGTGAAATGATTATTATCAGCTGCAGCCAAAGTGGCAGGGATAACAAGTAATGAAGCCATAATTACAGCAAAAATGTTTATATTCCCTTCAACAACGATTTTTAACTGGGAAGTTCTGCAGAGAGAATTCCCATCTGGATTCTCACAAACTCAGCAACATCCTTCCAGGCTATGTCTGTAGGTTATGAAATATTCATCAGACCCCCTGCTCCCCTTTACGCAGACTCCATTGGAAATATGCTGCCCCTCCCATGTACAACATGGTTATCTCTTTCATGAGAAGAGCTCGCTGGCAAAGACATTCTGTCATTTTTTCTGACTTGGTTCCCCATGTCTGTGAATTTCCACTTCAGTTGTGGATGGTGTGACTGCAGGAAGAGTTTACTCAGGGCTGCAGTGCATGCTGGGTTAGGACTTGACCCCCTCTTACCTGGCACTGACCACTTTCAGGGGAATGTTATAAGGGTCACCATATTTCCCAAACCTTAAAATCAGCTGATGGATCTCATTGTCTGACCTTTTCATTCACGGTAGACGTAACTGGTGACACCATGGCCAGATTAGTCAACTTTCATCCAAACCAGAGTCCGTTAAGGCTTGTCAAAAGCTCCCTGTGGCATGAGAACCATGTCACCCAAAGGCAAGCACATGAGTCACTGAGTTGCATCATACAGCTGTCAGCAAAGCAGAACCTACCTACACAAGAGCCCTTCCATATTTATTGGACACTGCTAGAGGCCAAAATTTTGTGCTTACAGTTCCTGGATTTGTGAGCCTTGAGGCAGAGGTAAGAAACCCGCATACTACAGCTCACGCCCAGCATACATTAAAAGCCCGAGTCACTGATGCTTTTCACCCATTCTGTGTCTATGGGAAGTCAGGCCCTAAGAGGGATATATTGTTCAAATTGTTTATACTGTTGCACAACTGCTAAGAAAATGTATAACGTTCACATTGCTTTTCTGTTACACAACTGCTAAGAAAAATGTATACTTTTGTAAACCGTTGTGATGGCTCTACCGAATGACAGTATATAAAACTCAACAAATAAATAAATCTACAGAATGTCAAGGAAGACAGACACAATATAAATACTTATAACAATATTTACCAGGACAAATCACATTATGATTAATCCCTATCCCAGAGGTTAGAATCTAAACTGAAGCATAGGGAGGGATGAGAGGCTATCATAAAATACAAAAATGTATTAAAAATTAAAAACTAAAAGGAGCAAGTCATAAGGTTAAAAACTCGCAGGAGGCATGGACATTATTTAAAATTGCTATCCTTGAGACACAGAAAAAATATATTCCATGCAATAAAAAAGGTAGAAGGAAAACCAAACAACTGATGGTGCAGTTTAATAGTGAGGTGAAAGTCTTGTTTTACCAATATAAAAAATTTTTTTGAAGTTGTAAATATGCAAGCATAAGAACATAAGAAAATGCCATACTGGGTCAGACCAAGGGTCCATCAAGCCCAGCATCCTGTTTCCAACAGTGGCCAATCCAGGCCATAAGAACCTGGCAAGTACCCAAAAACTAAGTCTATTCCTTGTTACCATTGCTAATGGCAGTGGCTATTCTCTAAGTGAATTTAATAGCAGGTAATGGACTTCTCCTCCAAGAACTTATCCAATCCTTTTTTAAACACAGCTATACTAACTGCACTAACCACATCCTCTGGCAACAAATTCCAGAGTTTAATTGTGCATTGAGTAAAAAAGAACTTTCTCCGATTAGTTTTAAATGTGCCCCATGCTAACTTCATGGAGTGCCCCCTAGTCTTTCTACTATCCGAAAGAGTAAATAACCGATTCACATCTACCCGTTCTAGACCTCTCATGATCTTAAACACCTCTATCATATCCCCCCTCAGCCGTCTCTTCTCTAAGCTGAAAAGCCCTAACCTCTTCAGCCTTTCCTCATAGGGAAGCTGTTCCATCCCCTTTATCATTTTGGTCGCCTTTCTCTGTACCTTCTCCATCGCAATTATATCTTTTTTAAGACACGACGACCAGAATTGTACACAGTATTCAAGGTGCGGCCTCCCCCATGCCTGAGTAAAGAAAATGTATGCTAACATTTAGCATACGTTTTATTACATCAGTCCCAGAGGAAAAAACCAAGCCATGGGTAGAAAGCTCTACAACCCTTTCTAACAGGCCGATGCAGAAAGGTGCGCTGAGACGAACACACCTTTCTGCCTGTACTTCAACACATATTTTCTGTGCACAAATCTCACCGCCTATGCAGCAAGGAGATTTGTATGCAGAAAATGCAAATTTCTAAATGAAAGCACTGCTTGGGGCCCTTGCATGGAAATCTCATGCAAATGAGGTCATTAAGCAGTATTCCTCCATGCAGAGAGACTGCATCTGGCCAGCCCATCTTTCTAAGGGCTGGAGTTGTTTCCAACGCTACTGCACTGGCACTTAAAACCCCTAAAAAAAAGGGGGAAAAACTGTCTGTAAAAAGTTTTTAAATGTCCACGATTAAGTATTGACTTATCCGGGTAAATGGCGGCTAAGCAGCAGTCACCCCTGTCAGATATCCAGATAAATCCGCATTTAACTGGCTACGTGGCAGTGGCTACCATCACTTATGGCCATCAGGGGTGCCTCCACCTCCCCAAGTTAAAATGTACGTTGGACCTCTTCCCAACGCACATTTTACTCTCATCGTGCTTTTTTTTTTTTTTTTTTACTCTCGGTGCATTTGTATTTCATTATTTTGCTGCATCGGGAGTTTAAAAAAAAATTAACCTGGGCTTTAAAAACGTGCACTGAAAGCCAGCACGCATTTTCTTAGCACCCAGATTATTTCATCAGCCTGTAAGAGTGGATGACCTTCCCCTCTTGTCGCCATATAACCATCACAGCCCTACCCTTGAGAGCTACTCTTAAAGATATTCATCCACTAGCTGTCCACCATCCTCCTCCCATTTTCTGAGATAAAGGTGAGTCAGTTGATACAGTATATTTAGATTTTCAAAAGGCATGAGAGATTTCTCAGGAAATTGGGAGTCATGGGATTGGAAGCAGTGTCCTATTGTTGACTGGGAACTGTATAAAACAGAGGATAGGAATAAATGGTCACTTTTTCCAAGTGCAGAAAGGTCATTAGTGGCGTGCCCCAGGAGTCTGTACTGGGACCTGTGCTGTTTAGCATTTTAATAAATATTCCGAAGAAAGGAGCAATGCGTGAGGTGACCACATTTTCAGAAGACACAAAATTATTTTGAGTTGTTAAAACAGCAGCAGATTGCGAAGAACTGCAGAAGGATCGTGAAACTCAAAGACTGGGCAACTGAATGTCAGATGAAATTTAATGTGGAAAAGTACAAAGTAATGCACAAAGGGAAAACAAAACAATCCCTACTAGAGGTACACAATTCTGGGTTCTGTGCTAGGAGTCACCATCAAGGAAGAGGACCTCCGAGTCCTTGTGGACTGTGCCTTGAAATCTTCAGCTCAGTGTGTGGTGGTAATCAAAAAGGCAAACATATGTTATGAATTATTTGGAAAGACATAGCGGACATAAAAAGATACAGAGAAAGGTGACAAAAATGATAAAGGGTCTGGAAAGGCTCCCTTATGGGGAAAAGGCTAAACAGATTAGGGCTCTTTAGCTTTCAGAAGAGACGACTGAGAGGGAATATGATTGAGGTTTATTATATCTTGAGTAGGGTAGACCCAGCAAATAGAGAACAGCTATTTACCCTTTCAGACCACACTATAACTAATGGACACTCCATGATGCCAGCAACTAGCAGATTTAAAATAAATTGTAGGAAGTACTTTTTAACTACTGTATATTTATTTATAATTTCAAAATATAATTGCAAGCAGTTAAGCCAGATATAATACAGCAAGATGATAAAACAAAGTCGACAAAAGAAATATCAAAGACATTCTTATTCATATCAAACTTGAAAATTAGTCCACCATTTGTGTGTGTGTGTGGGGGGGGGGGGGAACCAAACTAGAGTCAAATTAAAGGAAAAATAGTCCAGGAAATAAGCGTCAAGCAATGAGATGATATCTTTCTAGTAAAGTCCAAAGGGCAACTTCTCCAAGAGAAGCCAATTAGTTCAGCAGATTAATAGCATTCGAGGTTCCAACTGTAATCTTCCCAGAAAGGAAGGCTGACAATTTGTAAAGGTTCAAAGAAAACATATTTTACCCCGTGATATAAATAACACAAGGTAAAAATAGCATCCATCTGAAGCAACTTCAGTCTCAAAATTAAATATTGCTTTCTCTTTTTTTGCATTGAAAAACCAACGTCCAGAAACACTCTTATTTTATGATCTTTAAATCATACAACTCGATAGCTAAAGAAATACCTCAAGAAGAACTCTCTGCCAGAGATTTTAAGTCCACCTGAACCAATAAGGTTTGCAGCCATAGGGACATCGGAAACTGATTATTCCAGGATTTGTGAAACATTAGGAAAGTCACTGGGTAAAGAATTAGGACCCCCCCCCCCCCAACAGCCATCCTTCTTGTCCTGAGGGAGGTAATGCAGGAAGTATTTTAACAATCGGCACACAATCAAGCCTCGGAATCTGTTGCTGGAAAGGAATACAACGAGTGAGGTGATCACGTTTGCAGATGATACAAAATATTTCAGAGTAGTTAAATCACAAGCAGATTGTGATAAATTGCAGGAAGAACTTGTGAGGCTGGAAAATTGGGCATCCAAATGGCAGATGAAATTTAATGTGGACAAGTGCAAGGAGATGCATATAGGGAAAAATAATCCATACTATAATTACACAATGTTGGGTTCCATATTAGGAGCTACCACGCAGGAAAGAGATCTAGGCATCATAGTGGGTAATACATTGAAATCGTCGGCTCAGTGTGCTGCAGCAGTCAAAAAAGCAAAAAGAATGTTAGGAATTATTTGGAAGAGAATGGTTAATAAAACGGAAAATGTCATAATGCCTCTATATCGCTCCATGGTGAGACCATGTACATCAGTACTGTGTACAATTCTGGTCGCCGCATTTCAAAAAAGATATAGGATGGAGAAGATACAGATAAGGGCAACTAAAATGATAAAGGGAATGGAACAGCTCCCCTATGAGGAAAGGCTGAAGAGGTTAGGGCTGTTCAGTTGGAGAAGGCTGAGGGGCCATATGACTCATGACTAGAATGAGTAAATATGAATCGGTTATTTACTTTTTCGGATAATAGAAGGACTAGGGGAAACTCCATGAAGTTAGCAAGTAGCACATTTAAAACTAATCAGAGAAAATTCATTTTTACTCAATGCACAATTAAGCTCTGGAATTTGTTGCCAGAGGATGTGGTTAGTGTAGGTAGTGTAGCTGTGTTTAAAAAAGGATTGGATAAGTTCTTGGAGGAGAAGTCCATTACCTGCTATTAATCAAGTTGTTTTAGAGAACAGCCACTGCTATTACTGGCATCAGTAGCGTGGGATATACTTAGGGGTAGATTTTAAAAAACTGCGCCTGCACGTACTTCTGTTCGCGCGACTGGCGCAAACAAAAGTACGCCAGATTTTAATAGATACGCACGTAGCCGCGCGTATCTTTTAAAATCCAGGGTCGGCGCTGCAAGGCTGCGCAAAATCGGCAGCCTGCGCGCGCCAAGCCACGCAGCCTGCCTCCGTTCCCTCCGAGGCCGCTCCGAAATTGAAGCGGCCTCAGAGGGAACTTTCCTTCCACTCCCCCGCACCTTCTCCTCCCTTCCCCTACCTAACCCCCCCCCCCAGCCCTATCTAAACCCCCCCCCCCTACGTTTGTTGGAAAAGTTATGCCTGCCCGAGGCAGGTGTAACTTGCACGCGCCAGGCCGGCTGCCGGTATGCCATGTTCTGGTCCGGGGGCTGGTCCGGAGGCCATGGCCACGCCCCCGGGCTGGAACCACACCCGCGCCCCGCCCCCGGAATGTCCTGATGACGCGCCGGCCACGACACGCCCCCAACACGCCCCCGACATGCCCCCCAGGAAAGCCCTGGGACTTACGCTCGTCCCGGGGCTTTGAGCATGCCGGCAGCCTATGCAACATAGGCTCGGCATGCGCAGGGGGAGCTTGGGGCAGGTTTTCGGGGGGTACGCGCGTATCTTACGCAGGATTTTCATATCTTTGGAAGAGATTAACACGACGCTTTATTTCATTTTCTGCAGAATTTTCTAAAAAGGAGCAGAGTTTAAAACGAGAAAGTTTGAAGCATTCTCTCTTTCAAGGCTTCATAATCAAGTCTTAAAATTCTAAACGTCCACAGGAAATAAAAAAAGCCGTTTGCAAGCTACAGAAAGACAAGTGCTATTGGGATATACCCCTATCACTGATCCATCTCGGCAGACTTCAGGAGAAGAGAAAATTAAACAGGAGCTTCAAAAGCTGAAGACCCATGAGATTAAGTTGCAGAAAGGACAATCATTATGAGCTATGAGAACTGGAGCAACATAAATGAGATTTATTTATTTATTTTATTTATTTAACAGCTTATAATATACCGGTGTTCGTGCGAGCACATCACGCCGGTTTACAATAAACTTGCGAAAGGAGGAAAAATAAACTTGCGAAATAAACTTGCGAAAGGAGATGCTAAACTTGCGAAAGGAGATGCTAATTGCAGCGGCACTATCAACCTCCCTTTAAACCCTCTCTAATTTTCTTTTTTGCTGGTAAGTGATACTATCAGAAAAGAAAGGAAGAGGAATGCCCAGGCTGGGACCATCTTTCCTACTCACCATTGAAGCTGACGCTACGGATGTACTTCAGCAGTTTCTTGCCTCCTGCCTGCTCCATCTCTGGGCAGAGCCCGTGGTAGTCGGGGCACAGATCCTTGTTCATGTTATGCAGGGCGTGAGCCATGGCATACACAGCATCAATCACGAACTGGACTTTACCCTCTTGCTCATACTGGGAATCTTTGCCAATCCTTTCCTGTCCTGCATATTAAAACAAACAAACAAACAAACAAACAAAAGACAAAGCGAGAGAAACGATGCTCCAGAGACGTCGGCGTTTGTCTGTTAATCGTCGCACGTGCCATCTCCTTTTCTAGCCGACTAGTGGAAGTGCGTCGAGTTCCCTCTCTGGCCCTATTCAAATCCAGTCTACAAACTCACCTTTTTGACGCTGCTTTCAACTCCTAAACGCTTCTTTACAATGAATGCACTTCCAATAGACTCTTGTGCATCATGTATGTTTGGACTAGGCTGTAAGCTCCATGGAGCAGGGACTGTCCCTTCTGCATATCTGAACATATGTTCAGTAGCGCTTTAGAAATGATAACCTGTGGTATCAATAGCTAAACAGAAAACTGTGGCAGGGAATAGAGAAATAAGAGGCATTGTGTTAGCAGGGCTTCTCCTGCACCACAGTCTGATGGGGGCAGGTGTACTGGAGGGTCCCTGGCTCCAACACCAGGCAGGCAAGTGTCAAACCTCTGGCTGCAAGAACACAGTGACACACTCATTTCATTTCTCAATTTTTATCCTCTTGTAATGCTTTCATATATGTAAATTAATTCTTTAGAAGGAGACCATCCATTTGACAGATTAGCTTTGCTTTTTGTTTATTTATGGAAAATGAATAGTTACAAGGGGATCCTGGAGAGAGGCTAGTACAGTGGTATTCACTCCCAGCTCTCCAGGGGCACCATTAGTTCAGATTTTCAGGATATCCCGAATGTATATGCATGAGATAAATCTGCAAACAATGGAGGCAGGTGCATGCAATTCTATCTCATGCATATTCATTGTGGATATCCTGAAAACCTGACCTGTTGATGGTCCTTGAGGGCTGGAAGTGAACACCACTGGGTTAGTGGGATGTTTTAATGCAGTGATGGTGAACTCCAGTCCTCGAGAGCCACAAACAGGCCAGGTTTTCAGGATATCCACAATGAATATGCATAAGATAGATTTGCATACAATGGAGGCAGTGCGTGCAAATCTTTCTCATGCATATTCATTATAGATATCCTGAAAACCTGGCCTGTTTGTGGCACTTGAGGACTTGAGTTCACCATCAATGCTTTAAAGACTAGTACCGGTAGTTATATTGAGGAAATTCTAAAATATTCAAGGGAGAATAAAAGGAAGAACTGGATCTACACAACTCACAATAGATCTTCCCCTATATCCAAACCTGAATTTAAATATTTGCCATCATAATAGGCAGTATCAGTTCAAAACCTTCATTTCCTTATTCATAATCATATGACTTACTCGAGTAATGTCCAAGAGAGAGAACAAAACAAATTTTTTTGAAAGTTTTTTCATGCATAAGGCAAATAAGGTTTTGAACTGGTACTGCCTATTATGATGGTGAATATTTAAATACAGATTTGAAAATAGTTATATTGAGGTCCATATTCAAAAACAGAAGTTATTGGGCACTTATTTGGCTAAATTCTAGTGGGAGGGAGGGAGGAAGAGCCTAGCCACAATGTACTTACACTAGATGGGTATTTATATCTCTATGGGAAGCTCACCTAGTAACTCGAGGTGAGGTTAGGTGGGCTTCCCATAGAGATATAAATACCTATCTAGTGTGAGCCCATTATGGCTAGGCTCGCTCTCTCTCTCTCTCTCTCTTGCAATAAACTGCCCATTACCATAAACCACACCCCTTTTCCTATCACATGCAATACTTAGTGCATGTTGATAAATCAGGCCGTAGCTTGTTATGAAATTAGCATGCAATATGTAATTTAAAGGCTGTTCTCTCTAAGGCCACGAGCAGCCAGTAAGTCTTCAGAGTACAGGAGCCATGAGCTTTGGAAGGACTCCAAGAAAGGCACTGCTCTCTCACAACCACAGAAGGGGGCTTCCATCTTGGCTACAGACCAGTGTCTTAGCCTTTGGGAAGCTACCCCCTTTCATTCACAAGTCCTCAGCCACTGGAGACACTTCACCTGTCATTCATAAGCCCATGCCTCAACCATGGAAGGCAACTCCCCTCTCAGTCACAAGCCAGTGCCCTAGGCACAGTGGCCCTATAAACTGTTTGATCTGCAAGAGTCTGGAGGCTTGTGGAAGAGGGAAAGGGAAAATGTAGCTTTTGTCTGATGAGCAAGGAGATGCAGGATCAGAGGACAAGAAATAAGAAGCAGAGCAGAAGAGGTTAATGAGGTATCCAAAAATAAGAGTGTACCAAGTCTAACTTATTTTTGTGTGTCAGCAGATTTATCTGGAGTATTTGCTGTTCTTTCCTTGATGAATCAAAGATTAAACGAAAGAAAAGAGCAGGAACGTTAAGCGCCAATGTGCTCAGCAGACAGAACAAGGTTTGTCTCTCCTGGGCCTGGACAGTCATTGACACCACTGTACAGAGCTGTATGTAGCCCTCCTGTCTTCTCTCTTCCACATCCACATTCCCAGATTTACTGCAGGTTAAGGCTGCTTGCTACTTAGTGCATGCCAACATGTCCCCCTCCCCTCTCTCTGAGACTGCAGACACCAAGTGATCCATTCATCAAAGGCATTTCCTCCAGGCACACAATCTGTGCCCAGATGTGCTGCCTGCTCCTCAGGCTACAGATGTCAGGGAGTGTGCATGTCCCATAATTTCTAAAGCGTAGGTCTTAGCCAAGCTGCAGTAGCAGCAGCCCAGATTCAAAAGCTAAAACAAAGGTAACGAGTCACAAGCAAAGGACCTGTTGTTATGCCCAGTTACTGTGGGATTAGGCCCTGTGCCCACCTCCTGGGCAGCGCTTAAGTTCTAAGAAGTAATGCAGCATAAGGAAGAAAAGTTTGAAGGGCTGGATAAGAGAGCTTAAAATAATATGCACACAAGTGTACCGAACATTGGGCAGAGAACTGGCTTCAGGATAAGAGCTGTGTGGACAGATTCTAGGTCGGGAGAGAGAACGTGTGGCCAAAAATGTAATCTGACCACAAACAATACTAAATGGCATCAGAGTCCTGGAATTGTCTTTGATTTATTTCCCTTGTTACTTTACAATTTTATTTAATAATTATTATGTCATTTTTTTCTCTTCTTTTATTTTTTATCCATTTGGGGAAAATGTTAAGTAGCCTGCATTGTTGCAAGGTCCATGCGCACTTTAGTACGTGCACCTTCTACCCAGGTAATTTCTCTTTGAAAATTGGCTACAAGGGCATGGGGAGAAAGTGGCCACCTACGTTTGCACCTGCTGTTTGTGCAGGCAGCCAAGCGGGGCTAAAAGAGTGCGGGTACTTTTCAAATTGAAATCTATGCGAGCAAATTTCCTCCCCTGCCCCCACCAGGAACACTTCCTTAATCTGACCAGCATTTCCTGCTGTGAAAGCTTGCACATCCCTTTAGCCATTCTTGGCCTGATATAGCAAACTGAGCAATAAAACTGTGCTGAAATTCAGCTAAAAAAAATGTAACTCCTGATGCAGTATGCTCCCACGCATGTGGAGTTAGAAAAATGCACTGAATGGAAAATGTACGCACAAACCCCGAATTGAAATGTGCACTTATCCTTTTCCATAGGCTGAGCCCCCATTTTAATTCAGGAAAGGGGAGAGCAATGCATCTGTAGAAAACCCAATTTGTGCACCTATCAGTTTTTCTTTGCAGAAATGCCTAGTACAGGACACCCACACCGTGAACTCCAGGGTCAGTGTTATGGGCGTGGACGCTTGGACTGAGGTAGATTTGGTACAACCTGCAAGGTGGAGCCCTGCAGATCCCCAGTGTTGGCTGGCATAAGTGGATGAGGCAGAGACTCAACTGGAGCTTCGCCTATACCAGCCCACATTTCCCTTGCATTGAGCCCTTGGGGGCCAGAGCCAACAGGTCTTAGGTGGGGGCCTCTGTCGAGGGACAGAAGATCCGTAGATGAGGTTGAGGTGAGCAGGAGCAGTCGAAGGCAGGCTTGGGTTAGGGAGAGCGGCGTTCAAGGAGAGTCCAGTATCAGGCAGTGGTCAGAGGCAGGAGGTCAAGGAGAGTCCAGAAGGCAGATCAATACTGGGGATCCATCCAAGAGAATGTGGGATGGATAGGAAAAACAGGGAGGCAAGGAGCAGCATAAGAGGGCAGATGAGATGAAGAGATGAAGAGAAACACTGAAGAACTGACCACAAGACCTGAGAAAGGACTAAAGATGAAACAAGAACTACAGAAATTGAAAATGAGGCGAAGATCAGCAACTGAAGACCAAATGAAGACCAGGGACTGGAGATGCAAAAGAGACCAGGAACTTGAGAACGCTGAGGCAACTCACTCTACACAGGCTGTAGGGAGACCTGTTGCTGAGGCACTGGAGGAGCGATGGCAGAGGCTTTTTATAAGCCTGAAGAGTGATGTCATCAAAGGGCACCTCCAGGCCTTTCCCGCCACTGGAGGTTGGCTGTGCGCATACCCTAGGAGGAGTGGAGCCAAGTGGTGTGGGCGGCTTCCTGCTGCGGGCGTTGGCGACGGCATCTTGTCGCATCGTGGCAAGGCATCCCATCATGTTGGAGGGAGAAACAGCCCGGCAGCGTCGGGGAACAGCTACAGATGCCCAAACCAAGGGGTAAGCTGGGCAGTTCGTGGGTCCTCCTCGTGGACCACCAAACGCAACAGTCAGCCCCATAGACTAAGATTGGCACAGGACGTTTACTCCTCCTCTGACCAGGAGTAAAATTTCCAGCGCTGGGAAACCATGAAGTAAGCCAACACACCTCTATGTACTTCGGGGGGGGGGGGGGGGGGGGGAGTGTAATAGCTAATGCCTTCATTAGCATGAGATTTATGTGTGGAGGCTCTAAACAACTCTCACAGTTCTACGTGCACAGTTTTTGAGTGTAAAACCTTCTGCTGCATCAGCAGTAATGTTTATTCACAAACAGCATGCAGGCAGCTACAGATTAAAAGTGTTCTCTCCTGAGTGCACCTTATTGCGTTGGCCTCTGAGGAGGGCAATGCTCACTGGATAAATGCCTTGGGAAATTGTCCTCCCCAAGATTTGCTTTGGAAACACACAGTGAGGCCAAGAAGTTCCCTGAATCTGAGAGTGATGTGTGAAGCTAGAACAGAGAGAGAGAGACAGACAGACAGAGATCGAGAAGTAGAGCAAAAATCACCTTGGAGCAAAACTCAGGCAGCTATAAGTGATTTATGGGGTGAAGAAGTAAAATCTGAAAGCAGGGGGGATGAGATGAAGAGGGGGTCAATGCTGGTGTTATGAGAATTATGGTGGTGTGAGAGAGGATGAATATAGGGGGATGTGATGAGATGGTGAATGCATGAGGTAGGAGAAGTGAAGAGAGGATGGAATTCCCAGGGGGAATTCTTAGGAGGAGGCGAATGAATCCTGGAGGACACACGAGGAAGGGTAACTGGTGCAGAGGGGGGAGCACGAGAAGAGGAGATGCATGTGATTTCCTTCCCCATCTCCTTGGATCGTCTGAAGTGATGAGAGAAAGAGGTGCATGAGAACCTTGTGGGAAGAGGAGATGTGTGTGGAGGAGTGCAGGAGCACAAGACCTGGAAAAGGGGTACAAGAAAAACCCAGTGAAAATAGAATGGTGGTGTGATACAGAGCTAGAGGGGAAAGGTGACTGGGGAGAAGAGAGCAAGAGATGGTGTTGGGATGGGGATGGGGTAGAAGAGGTAATGGAGGGTGATGAAGGGGAGGGATGGTGACAGAACCAAACATGATGAAGTGGAGAATGATGACAGAGAACTACAGTTGATAATGGGGCTAGCGAGTGATAGAGAGAGTTGAGGTGTGATGGGGTAGAGGGGGTAAGAGCCTGAAATAGTGATTGGGGGAAGGAAGGGATGAGAAAGAAAGAGGGGGGAGATGACAGGGTGGATATGTGATAGCTAGAAAGGATGATGAGGGAGAGTAAATGATAGAAAACCAGAGAAGATATTGGTGGGTGGGGGAATGAGTGGGAGTAAGAGTGAATCAGAGAGAGGGCACAAGGGAAGCATGAGAGCAGATAATTGGGCATGTGGTAGTTAAAATGGAGCAGATGATGTGAGGGTCTGGAAGAATGTGTGAGGAGCTGACTGAAATGAAATGGTTGAGAGGGGATGATAAAGTGAGTGTGGGTATGGTGGGATGTGGTGAACAAGGAGAAGGGAGCCAGATAACAGGAGATTGATGGGAGGGATATGGAGAAAGCTGAAAAGGATAATGGAGGAAAAAGTTTGGAATGTGAAGTGTTGAGAGAGAATTGGAGGGTGAAAGATGGTGAAGGATAAAAGAGGAGTGAGAGAGGAGGGTTGAGGTGAAGTTGTGAGTGGTTAGAGAGAGTGAAGTGATGGTGATTCAAGGGAGAGATTTAGATGCAGATAAGAAAGAAATGAAATAAAAATTAGATGGAAAGGCATAGGGGAGGGGAGAATAATTGAAGACAGAAGAGAGATAAAAAAAACAAAATAAAGGAGAGCCTGTGAAAGGAGTTAGGTGAAGATAGACAAGAGAAAATCAGAAAAAAAGAGTCCAAGTCCAATGAAAAAAATTCAATCCAGATAACAAAGGTAGAAAAAAATATTTGGGGGGCTATTCTTCAAAGCCATTTAAACAGATAACTCACACATGTTGTCTGTCTAAATGGCAATTAAAATCGAGCCACTTGTCCGGCTAGATTTTAGCTGGACCTGTCCTTATTTGGCTAAAATCAAGCTGGATTAAAAAATGAGATCTTCCATCTTCGGGGGACGTTTCAAGGAGGAATAAAGTTATCTGACTAACTTAGCTAATTTTTAACTATAACCCGCTATGTTAGCCGGATAACTTTAGACCTGCTTGTGTGGCCACATAACCTGACACTTAAAAGGATATCTTCTAAAGCTGATCCAGTTGAGTGGTGCTCCTATATGTAACAAAAACCCTTAACTGCAGGCCCCACCCCCATCATCATCAAATAGTCTTGTGAAAGCACTTCTGGCTGAGTTCCACCCTCCCCCCCCCCCCCCCCCCCCCCCCCCCCCCCCAACCCCCTCCAAAGCGAAATCAGTAATTTTATTTCTGCCAGCCCCCCCCCCCCCCCCCCTTCTGCAGAAAATAATAAAATAAATATGGGCTTCTCAACATCTCCTCCCAAGCTACCCACCCCCTCCTCCTCTCAAGCTTTCCCATCCACCCAGTATCTCAACTACGGCCCTGTTTTCAGACCTGGGATCGCAGAACAATGTGATCTCAGGCATTTCCATGGTAGATCTGGGCAGCGAACAGTAAAGAGCTGGATTCTCTGCATGCTATGTTGGTTTTTAATAGATCGATGTAAGTACGCAAGAACATAAAAACACAAGAATTGCCATACTGGGTCAGACCAAGGATTCTTCAATCCTACGTAGTACCTGTTTCCAACAGTGGCCAATCCAGTTTGCAAGTACCTGGCAAACAGTAGAGAGATCCCAGGCTTCAAACACCCAATGATAACTTTAGTGACTTTTCTCAAGTCTACCTGGTTAATAACAGTTTATGGATGTCTCCAGGAACTTGACCAAACCTATTTAAACTCAGCTATGTTAACTGCCTTAACTACATCTTCTGGAATGAATTCCAGAGCTTAATTGTGTGCTGAGGGGAAAAGAATGTTCTCCAATTTGTTTTAAATGTGCATCTTACCAACTTCATGGAGTGTCCCCTAATTTTTGAGAGTAAATAACCGATTCACATTTACCCGCTCTATTCCACTTCTGATTTTATAGACCTCTATCATATCCCCCCATCAGCCATCTCTTCTCCAAGCTGAACAGCCCTAATCTCATTAGCTTTCCTCATAGGGGAGCCATTCCATCCACTTTATCATTTTGTTTGCCCTTCTCTGTTCCTTTTCCAGTTCAGCTATATCTTTTTTGAGATGCGGCGACCAGGACTGCACTCAGTATTCTAGATGTGGTCTTATCATGGGGCAATACAGAGGTATTATGACATTCTTTGTTTTATTCTTCATTTCTGTCTTAATAATTCCTAACATTCTCTTTGCCTTCTTGATCGCCACTGTACACGGAGCCAAATATTTAAAGTATTGTCCACGATGACACCCAGATCCTTTTCCTGGATGGCAACTCCTAATACAGAACCTAACATCATGTAACTACAGTCTGGTAGATATTCAAAACATAGCCAGCTATCTAACTGGGAGATGCAACAAGCTACGGAAGTGCTCTAATGCACTTTAAAAGGTGTCTACCGTATGATACAGCTCTATCGCAGTGATATTGCGAGATATACGTGATATTTAGTCAATAACTTGCTTTGCGTGTGATTTGCATGCATGAATAATGCAAATGCATGCAAAGTAGATCATTACTAAGCAACTTCATGTTAATAAACCGAGAAAATGGTCAGCCTCGATGAAATATTAACACTTCTTGGAGAATCGTTAAATTAACACGGGAACCCTGGAACACTAACGTGGGTCCAAGGCTCCCGCGTTACATTTAAAGGGCCGTGCAGAAAACAAAACTGCCACAGCAAAGGTAAGAATTGAGGCCGCCTTGCATGGTGGCCCCAACACCCCAAAGTAAAAGAAAATTAAACTTCATGTGCAGCGATGACCCCCCCCCCCACCAACCCTGTCCTCACAAAATAAATAGTACCCTCCACCCCCTTTTCATAGACCTTCCCACCACCCCAATATTGATCTATTGATCTAAAATTGTTGGGGCTATGGTGCCCCACTTCCCCCTCCCCTTTCCCCTGACCTCCAAAAGTATGAAAAATATCATTGGATTTTAGGTGGACCCCCAATTCCACACCCAGTTCCCCTCCTGAACACCCAAACCTGCTACATTGAAGAAACTCCCTCAATGGGGCTAGTGCACCCCCTAGCCCTGGGCCTAGTTGGTTCCATTTTTCAAAATGATGCCGACCTGACCTTGCACCTATCATGGACTATTTTTCAGCGACCAGCCCTTTAAGACGATGGTGGTCCCTTGAGGTTGGGGCCGCCATTCCAGCTAAAGGGCAGCTAGTCGTGTTATTTTGTCCCATGGTGTTTGGCTACAAAACAAAACAAAGTAACATAGATCTCCAATTTTTTTTGGGTGAGGGGCCACAATATAGCAGTGATATTGTGATGGTGGGATGCTTCCTGTGAAAAAACATCATGGCTTGGTGCTCTACGAGTAAGTTAGCCAGATAGATTTATCTGACTAACTTAGACAGGAAATTCAGTTTCATAGCTATGCAACTGAATATCCCTGGATAAATCACTGCTTAGCCCGATAGGTCTTATCCATCTAGGTTTAGACCTTCTATTGAGCAGGTCCTAACTTAGATGGATAACTTATCCAGCTAAGTCTGAATATTGCTACTTAGTCAAATAACTTATTCAGCTAGGTAGCGGCACCCTATTACTAGGGGTGTACAGGGTAAAAAATGTGTTTTGTTTTTTGTTTCATTTTGGGGGGGATTTCCACCCCCCCCCCTCCACAAATTTTATTTAGTTAATATTTAATTAATTTCTTTCATTTTAAAAAAATGAATCAAACATTAAAAAAAAAAAAAAGGAAATTAGACCTCCCAAGGCCTCCCATTCCCACTATCCATCCCTCCCACCCGGAAAAATGCCAGGGCCAGGATCCATTCTGTCTCCCACTTACCCAGTCCAGTAGGGATCCACTCACAAGGCCTAGGCCCAGGCCAAAACTTTACCTTACATCGGTTTAGGCCATGGTAAATCAACTGCAGTACAGCAAAATGGTGCCCTCTGCTGAGGAGTATGCGACGGAGTTAATTTACTCTGGAACATCTCCAGCAGATGGCGTCATTTGAAGAAAGAAGAAAATAAAGAAGAAAGAAAACTCCAAGGAGGGCTGGGCCTGGGCCAAAGCCCAAGCATTGGGACCAGGTCTCTGAGCCAGGCCCCAGCATCAGGCTTGGACCCAAATTCCGGCCTAGGTTGAGGCCCTAGTGTTGGAATGAGGCCCCTGGATAAGGCCTCGGCATCAGGACCCGGCCTGGCTGTGGCGTTGGATCCCCGACAGATCAGGTAAGTGGAGGTCAGGAAATTTCCTGACCACCGCAAAGCTTTTCAGAAGAGCCTAGGCATTTGCTTGGGTGTCAGTTGAGGCCCGGGTCTAGATTCAGACCCCAGTGTCACACTCAGGTATAAGACACAGCCCCTGCTGTGGGTCTCAGCCTATGCCCTAGGCAAGGCCTCAGCTTCGGGTCTAGGCATAAGCCTAATAGGAGAGTTTTAAAACCAAATTAAACAAATAAGATGTGTTTAATTTGGAGGTCCTCCATTCATTTCATGGCCTCAGAAAGAAATAAATTAGCTTTTTTTACATTATGTTTTTCAAATTCAGTTAAAACAAATGCACATCCCTACCCATTACACCCATTGCTCTCCCAGAAGTTATCCGGCTGAAAACTTAGCTGGATAAGTGACCTACCCATCTAAGTGTCAGCCACAGAACATAACCGGATAATCAGTGGCTGCTACTTAGCCAGATAAGTCTTTAGCACATATCCCCCACTTTTTTGTAGGAAGGCTTAAATGGACTATAAAAATTCCCCCGAGCATGAGATTTGGATCTTTGCCATCCCCCAAGGTAGACTGACCAGGAGGAGAGAGGGTTTCTCTACTTTGTAGTACAGGAGTCCAAGAAAGTACATAAGAACATAAGAAATTGCCATACTGGGTCAGATCAAGGGTCCATCAAGCCCAGCATCCTGTTTCCAACAGTGGTCAATCCAGGCTACAAGTACCTGGCAAGTACCCAAACACTAAGTAGATCAAATGTTACTGATGCAATTAATAGTAGTGACTATTCTCTATGACAACTTGATTAATAGCAATTAATGGATGTCTCCTCCATGAACTTATCCAAACCTTTTTTAAACACAGCTACACTAACTGCACTAACCACATCCTCTGGCAATGAATTCTAGAGCTTAATTGTGCATTGAGTGAAAAATAATTTTCTACAATTAGTTTTAAATGTGCTACTTGCTAACTTCATGGAGTGCCCCCTCGTCCTTCTATTATCCAAAACAGTAAATAAGCGATTCACATTTACCCGTTCTAGACCTCTCATGATTTTAAAGACCTCTATCATATCCCGCCTCAGCCGTCTCTTCTCCAAGCTGAACAGGCCTAACCTCTTTAGTCTTTCCTCATAAAGGAGCTGTTCCATTCCCTTTATCAGTTTGGTTGTCCTTCTCTGTGCCTTCTCCACTGCAACTATATCTTTTTTGAGATGCGGCGACCAGAATTGAACACAATACTCAAGATGCAGTCTCACCATGGAGCGATACAGAGGCATTATGACATTTTCTGTTTTATTCACCATTCCCTTTCTAATAATTCCCAACATTCTGTTTGCTTTTTTGACTGCTGTAGCACACTGAACCGATGATTTCAATGTATTATCCACTATGACGCCTAGATCTTTTTCCTGGGTAGTAGCTCTTAATATGGAACCTAACATCATGTTATTACAGCATGGATTATTTTTCCCTATATGCATCACCTTGTATTTGCCACATTAAATTTCATCTGCCATTTGGATGCCCAGTCTTCCAGTCTCACAAGTTCCTCCTGCAATTTATCACAATCCACTTGTGATTTAACTACTCTGAATAATTTTGTATCATCTGCAAATTTTATTACCTCACTCGTCATAGTCCTTTCCAGATCATTTATATATATATATATATATTGAAAAGCACCGGTCCAAGTACAGATCCCTGACGTACTCCACTGTTTACCCTTTTCCACTGAGAAAATTGACCATTTAATCCTCTCTATTTCCTGTCTTTCAACCAGTTTGTAATTCATGGAAGGACACTGCCTCCTATCCCATGACTTTTTAGTTTCCTTAGAAGCCTCTCATGAGGGACTTTGTTAAACGCCTTCTCAAAATCCAAATACACTACATCTACCAGTTCACCTTTATCCACATGTTTATTAACTCCTTCAAAAAAATGAAGCAGATTTGTGAGGCAAGACTTGCCTTGGGTAAATCCATGCTGACTTTGTTCCATTAAACCTTGGATCCAGCAACTTACTGGATTGTAAATAGTTCACTATTCTTTCTTTCAGCAGAGTCTCCATTAATTTTCCTACCACCGAGGTGAGGCTAAATGGCCTGTAGTTTCCAGCCTCCTCTCTGCTCCCACTCTTGTGAAGCGGGACCACCACCGCTCTTCTCCAATCTTGCGGCACCAGTCCTGTTTCCAGGGATCTATTGAACAGGTTTTTCAGCAGATCTGCCAGGACATCTCTGAGCTCCCTCAGTATCCTGGGATGACCCTCATCAGGCCCCATGGCTTTGTCCACTTTCAGTTTTCCTAGTTCTTCCCATACATTCTCTTCTGTAAAAAGAGCTGTGGCTACCCCCTTCCCATCTATGGTCAATTAGCAATGGTCCTTCTTCAGGGACTTCTTTAGTAAACACAGAACTGAAGTATTTGTTTAATATTTCTGCCATTTCTTTGTCTGTCTCTGTATATTGCTCTTGTCACCTTTCAGTTTCAGCATACCATTTCGGACCTTCCTTCTTTCTCTGATATATCTAAAAAATGTTTTGTTACATCTCTTTACCTCTTTGGTAATCCTTTCTTTCACTTGACCATTTGCTTTCCTGATTTCTTTCTTCCTCTCCCTCAGTTTCACCAGGTATTCTGCCTCGTGTTCCTCTTTTTGGGACAATTTATACTGCTGAACATTGTTCTTTTTGCCTTTATTTTTTCAGCCACCTCCTTTGAGAACCAAATTGGTTTCTTTTTCCTTGTACATTTGTTTACTTTTCTAACATGTATTTGTTTATTTATTTACAAGAACTTGTTACCCACACCCTACAATGTTCAGGGAGGGTAGCAATATAATATTCATAATAAATCAAAAAGACATGTTCATATATAGTACATAAAAACAAAAAAATGCAACGTAAACACTGTGAGCTATGAAAAAGAAGATAATCAAACTGGACTGGGTAGGATCTGAAGAAGAGTTAAAAGCAATCCTAAAAGAATAGGGACTGCGGCACGGCTGAGAAAATTAGGAATTGTTGATATCCTGGAACACTTGACTGGATAAGTAGGTTTTCAAGGTTTTCTTAAAGTCCTTGGCCCTGTGTATTGATCTAATGAATAGGAGAAGCTAGTTCCAGATGGTAGGGCCTGCAAATGAAAAGTCTCAATTCTGTGTGATTGCTAATCTGGTGTGTTTAGGAGAAGGATTTTCAAGAAGGCATTGATTTGATGATCTTAGATTTTGAGAAGGGACATAGAAATGTAAAATCGAGAGCAACCAAGAGCTGTTGATATTATGTATGAGACTGTGTATGATGGATGATATTTTATATGTGATATGCCACTGGACTGGCAGCCAGTGTAGGGAATGTAGCACTGGAGTAATTTGGTTATGTAGTTTTGTATATGTAAGTAAATGGGCAGCAGAATTTTAAATAAGTTGAAGTGGTCTGATGGTATCCTGAGGGAGTCTGACGTATAAGGAATTACAATAATCTAATCCAGTGAGTACTAATGGTTGAAGAACAGTGTGAAAATAATAAGGTTTGTGGAGGGGTTTAATAATTCAAACAAGTTGGAATTTAAAGTATGATGTTTGTATAACAGATTGATGTGAGTTTTCATGTCTCGCCTTGGATCAAAAATGACCCCCAAGAGTCCATGAGAGAGTCCAAGAGTCCATGAGAGATTTGAAGTGTAGTATTGCTAAAAGAGAACATATGGGGAATATCATGACGGGCAGACTTACCCAGAACCATGAGCTTTATCTTTGTTAGAGTTAGACAGAGCTTGTTTTGGGATAACAATGCACAGATAGAAGATAGACAGAGGGTTATGAATCGAGCAGTAAATTGCCAATTATGCTTTCATGGAAAGTAAACCTGTATGTCATCAGCATAGAGATGGCAAGAAAGGCCTAAGATAGAGAGAAGAGTGCAGATAGGAGTAATGTATATGTTAAGGCTACTGCAGATCCTTGAGGAATACCAGTGTTAATTGGAAGTCATGGAGAAGTAGCAGTATGTAGATGTATCTGTTACGACCGGTCATTTAAGTATGATTTAAACCAAAAGCAGACTGATCAAGAAAGGCCAACATTGACGAGACTTGGTTAATGGCATATAGAGTTGCTGCCTTTGTAATAGCTCCTTTTAATATGGCCCACTGTTGTTCCACCTCGCCCATTTTCTCTCTGTCTTCTAGTTCTTCCTTCAGGTACATATCCATTTTGACAAAGTCTGTATTTTTTCAAATTCAAAACTTGGGTCTTCATGTGACTTCTCTGAATCTTATTTGCCATATCAAATCATAACATCTGATGAATACTGGTACTCAGGTGGGCACTTGTCCAGACATTAGAAACATTATCCTCATTAGTAGGCATAAGGTCGAGTATCAAGCCCTCCCTCATTGATTCAATTACCATTTGTTTGAGAAAAGCCCCTTGAAAGGCATCTACTATCTCTCTACTTCTTGCAGATTCCACAGAAAAGATACTCCAATCCACATCCAGCAGATTAAAATCTCTAATGATCAACATGTCTCTCTTCTGTCCCACCTTTTGGATGTCTTTCAGCGTATCCTGATCCAAGTCTTCAGTTTGGGTTGGAAGCATGTAGGTTATGCCAGTGTAAATGGAAGAACCATTACCTTGTTTTAGGATAGCCCATAATGCTTCCTCCCTACCCCACCTTCTTTGCATTTCAGTTGCATTTATATTGTTTTTTACTTAAATTGCTACTCCTCCTCCTTTTCTGTCCTCTCTGTTCTTCCTTAACAATTTATAGGCTGGCATGGCTGTATCTCAGTCATGAGACTCCATGAACTATGTCTCCATAATGGCAACATGTCCAAGTCCGCCTCCACCATTAGGGCCTGCCAACCAGGGATTTTGTTGCTCAGGCTACGAACATTTGTGGTCATAACTTTCCAGATTTCCTCCCTTTGTTTGCTTATCTTCATAGTCACCTTTTCTGCTCCTTTGCTTAAAAGTGGAATGTAGAATTGATTGACTTTATTATCTAATCTAGCTTCCTGAATTGCTTGGGGGTGGCATTCCAATTTCATTGACCACCTTCTGCCACCTTCGTCCTGTAGTTTAAATGCCTGATGATGTATAACTGGAATTTCTCACTTAGCATCATCTTTCCTGCAACTGTCAAATGTAGGGCATCCTTACAGTATATTCTTTTACTGCTCCATACACGACCCCAGCCTCCAATGTATCCAAATCCATTTTCTTTGCACCATGTTTTTAGCTTTTCCTTTCCTTTCGTGAACAGATAGGGGTAGATTTTAAAAGAAGCAAGCACGGCCTACATGTGCGCGCACTACCTGGTGTGCGCACATGTATGCCCAATTTTATAATATGCGTGCGCAGGTGCGCGCATCTTATAAAATCCAGGGTCGGCGTGCGCAAGGGGGTGCACAATTGTGCACCTTGCACTTGTCAAGCCTGATTCAAGCCATGCTGCCTTCCCCTGTCCCCTCCCACCCCACCTTCCCTTCCCTTCCAATACCTCCCCCACCCTTTACCCCCTACCTTTGATGACTTCTTTTTTTTATTTCAAAACTTACTTCAGCCCTGGGGCTGAAGTTGCACGCACCAGCTAACTGCCGGCACGCGATCTCTGACACAGCGGCAAATGGCCCCAGACTGCCCCTGCCCTGCCCCCTTCCCGCCCCTTTTTGCAAGCCCCAGGACTTACACACGTCTTGGGGCTTTACGTGCGTCACTGGGCCTTTTTAAAATCCGGCCCATAATGTTTCAGAAAAGGCAATATTCTTTACCATGAGTTTAATTTCTTTCCCAGACACTGGAAATCTTTCTGTGCTTAGATACTGTTTCTAACGAGGTTGTTGGTCCCCGGATGGATGATAACATTGATATTAGAGTCTTTGCTTTCTTCTATAATTGCATCAATTACCTGGTTTGCATTTCTACCAACTGAAGATCCTGAAAGGCATTTAATTTGAGATCCCAAATTAGTTTCTCTAATGACTGAGTCTTCTATCAGAAGGAGCTTTCTTTTATGAGGTTTGATAATGTCAAATGGTTTTCTGTTGCATTGAGTGGCTTCCTCCTTTACAGACGTTGACTTATTGTCTGTTGGAGGAGCACCTTCAGTTTCCAACATAGAAAAGACATTATGTAAGGGTATCAATATGGACAGAGGATGGCTCTTTACCCCAGACCTTAATCTACCAAAGCCTACCATATTCCTAGATATTTGACTCCTCTGTAGGAATGAGGGCAGATACCCTGAATGTTTCTCAGTTGAGGATATCTATCTAAATGCTGACTTTTGATTATTTCAGACACTTATCCAGCTAAAGTTAAGCCGGATAACATAAGGGCATTCCAGGGCGGAGTTAAGTTAGCTGGTAAGTTATCCAGCTAACATCAATATTCACCCTAGTTATACTGTAGACCAATCCTAAAGTTAATCGGATAAAGTTATCCAGTTAACTTTAAGATAGTTGAATATCCCACCAAAGTCAGCAGGATACATATATCCAGCTAACTTTGCTGGCCATGCAGTGACTGAATATTACCGCCAATATTTTTAGATAATTTATATGCTGATCCAGTAAAAGGTTTCCAAATCTGCCTAGAATTCCATGATTGGAATGTAATTTTTAGTATTAAGTTACTGTATGTTCTATATACAATGTATTTTTTTATATGCGGGGAGAGGTGGTGGGTGGTGGAGGGTTAAATAATTTTGTGAATACAAGGCATTCCTCACCAAATGAAAGAGAGCTGGTGAGAGCTCTATGATGAGAAACTGGCAACACATCCCTGATCAAATGGCGTGCTGAATCCCCTTGGCTCTATTAGGATGGGTGGTGCTAAATTTCAAAATATATTGATTAACTGATTGAATGATTGATGGATAACAGTTCTGGGATGCCTAACTAGTGAAAGGCTCCAGGTGACTTACAAGTGTCATAAGAACATTAGAAATACAGAGTAAAAATCCGAACACTAAACGAAATAGGACATACATAATCATGCTATCAAGAGAAAGTAAAAGTAATTACATTCTGGCGTATAACTATCTATCCTCATTATAAAATCCCTTCTGCACAAAGGGAAAAAAAAGTTAATTAACCTTTGTTGCAAACTCCCCCCTAAAGGCAGCAGGAACTCAGCAGCAGTGTCCTTCGTTCTTAAAGGATCATTCTCGGGCGGAGCAGGGAGGCGGGAAAGGGTCTGATTGTAATTGTTGAATTTAATTATCAAAATCTTGTATGGATCCATGGCTCAAGCCGTTTAAGTACCCGGCAACACTTCTGACCACTTGTAAGATCTCTCTCCCTACCCCGGACAGGCTTTGCTGCCATCCTCCTTAGTGCTCCATCATACAAAATCCCCTATTTATCTTCTCCCAGTTTCTATTAGTTTTTCCTTTCTCTTCTTTTCCTGTCTTCTGTAACATTCTGCCCCCAAGCTTGAAAAGATGATCAGGCACTCAATCCATCATCGTTAATTTATGTCACACTTTTCATCTAAGAGAGTTCAAAGCATGTTACAACAAGTTCCAACAGCGAATACATAGTGCAAACAGTACATAAATACATTAGGTGAACCCCCTCCCTAGCCCCAAATTCAGTTTCCACCTTAACAGCACGAGGCACTGGTAAACAGCTCCCTAAACATGAGATTAAGATAGTCTGCAAAGAAAATAAAGTACTCTGAAGCAACCCACATTTGCATTAAAAAGTGCAGACACTGTCACATCTGGATTGTTCGACATTCAGTACAAGACACTACAATGGGTTTTCTGTGCTCTCTGAAACAGCAGCTGTTTTGTCAAGGAAGATGGAATTCCGTAGAGTGATAGGAAAATGAATGTAGAGGAGCGGAGAGCTGCTGAGTCAGGGGGCTGCGGTGGGAGGACACCCACAGAAGGAGAATCCTAGAAGGTGACCGACACATCCAAAGCCCAATTTTTCAAAGCAATTGACTCCGAAAAGTTGCTATCTGCAGACTGGGCTCACTCAATCCGTCTATAAGTATTGTATGGGGGTTCCGAGGCGCATGTGCTTCCAGCTGGAGAGAGGGGATACATTCCGGGGGAGGGGAGACGTTTTGGGTAAAGAACACATAGAGATCGTGTTTTCAGGTGTGACGGACCCTATGATTACATTATCATTAAGATCTGGGTGAGCCTTTAGTTCAGCTAGAGAGAGTACAGGTTAGTGTGAGGGGGAGGATACCATTCAAATGCAGCTCCCCCTGAGAGTCTATTGAGCAGCTGTCCTCAGAGGGCTCAGGAGTCAGTCCCTTTAGGTTTTCTGAGAGTTAGGAGATAGAGAGGAGTTTTGCTCGAGTTGTTTTTTTCAGGTCGAGTCAGAGGAGCCAGGCAAACCCTGCCTGGTGGCCCTGACCAGGTTTGGGAGGGATGTCCTCTTCCAGTCCATTCACTGGCTGGTTAGGATTTTCCCTCTGGGTCTATATTTCAGGTTTTAAGATTTTAAATGGTAGGAGGCTCACTTAGACACCTGGGCCTTTCTTGGATTCAGGGCGCAGGGAACCCTGTGTCTGGGATGCCCAGGGATAGGGAAGACCTGCCCTTGAAGTGGTGGCGATCTGTTGTGAGGAGGAACTCTGGGGTTAAATTCAGTTGGGGATAAAAGACATTGAGTTCAACATCCAGGAGGAAGTTTTAGCTGCCCTTCCTTCCTGTTTTGAAGCAATGAGAGCTGCTTGCTTCAAAGGGATTCCTCCCATCAGGGATCCAGGAAGAAGAAACAAAGAGACTGTGTAAGACCTAAAGAGATCCTGAATGTCTGCTAACAGTGAGTAAGGGAAATCAGAGATCACTGTGGGCACCCATCCGGTGGTTTCACTACTTTGGGGAGAGAAAGAGAAGATTTACTCGTTGTGCCATTGACTTTTACCATTTTATCATACTGGAAGGAGGTTTTGACCAGACTAAAGAGACCCTGCCCAGCAGGGAGCTCCACTTTACCTAATCCAAGAGAGCGGATGTTTCTCTGGCCCCGATATGTGAGTCCTGCACAGACAGAGGGAAGAGACTGTAAGAAGAGACAACAAGAAAATTCTGTGGTGCTGCAGTTTGAGTTATTGTGCCATTCATCACCGTTGTTTGAACAGTAAAGTCTTTAATTCTGGACACTAACACAGTGATCCCAGAGTATTTATTTCACACTCACTGCACCCACTATAAGGACAAGTCCCCTCTCCCAAGGGAACACAAAGAAAAAGGGAATGTGTAAAAAGATCACCCCTATCACACTGGGCCCTGGAAGTATCTCTCCCACCCACCTACAAAAGATCTGGCGCTAGAAGTAAGGGAAGATTGTGAAAGAGCTAGCGGAGAGTGGGTCCAGCCCCGCAGAGAAAGAAATTCTTTTATGCCCCCACCCATGCAGACTAGACACACCGGGGTGGCGTTAACACTGGTGGCCACGTGTCATTTTCTACAGAAATGTTACTTGCACAGAGAAGCAGGTGCAAAAGCCCACAGGGTGCTCTGCCTGCAGGGACTTTCTCTTTGAAAATGGGTAGACAGCACCCGCAGAGTCTGCAGTGAGGTGGGTGCCGTATTACAGACAGTTAATGTTCAGGGCATTGGTTGATTGAAAGTTGCCCCCGGCAACGTGTAACGCACTTCTGGGCTGCCGCTCTAACTGTGTCATGTTTAGAATGTGGCTTCCCTCGATCCGCGGTAGGCATGGATGCAATAAGAGAAAGGGGAAAACATCTCTGCTACGCCCTCAGCAGTGAGCAGAATGATCCTGCCCCTGAGCTCCTGCACTATTAGGAGCAATCAGTTTAGACTGGAGACAGAATATCTCTGGCAGCATTAATAGTGCAGCTCACAAAGCCATGGGGGAGACCAAGAGACAAGGCCCCCCCCCCCTGATGAATCCCGAAACTCTATCCTCATAATATCTCCCTTGCGTGCGATTTTGCTTCTGGCATATCTAACGCGTTCACTTTTTCTAGAGCTCTTCTAGATCCTGAGTGTAGGTTATTAGCTTGCTTTACTGGAGGAAAGATTTCTTTTTGGGGGGTGAATATTTACATGGCAGGAAGCCATCTGATGCTTTTCTGCTGCAGCAAGCTTCCTTGCAGGAGTTAGAAAGCCTTGAAAGTATGGCCTTATATGTAGCAGTTGCTCCAGCCCAGTCTGCTGATTGACTCCGGCTCTCCCAACTGCTGACTAAGAAGGGGCAGAATCTCAATATACACTACTTGGTTTTTCTATTAAAGTGGGACTCCTGATTTATTTTAGAAGGGAAGGATCCAGAAAACATGTTTTCATTCCATTTTACACACCTTCAAGGACATCTGGCTTTGAGGAGCTCCCACTACTCAAAGAATTATTGTGGTAATCAGGAAGCCACAACCATCTAAAATAACCAGAGAAAAGGGAAACCTATGAAGAAGACCAACAAAGGTACTAAGAGCCACGAAGCCTCATGCTATTGTGTGGGAGCTGCCTGACCAGATGCGGCTCTATGGCATGAACCGCTCTCTCTGGCTCTTTATTAAGAGCCACCTGTAATGCACAAGACAATAATTGCTTCAGCGCACACTGCACTGCAGGTTTAAGCCACCAACAAGCTTATTGGAAGCCCCGAGCAGTCTGACACTTATAGAAGCTCCTCTTGATGTCCTGAGGTGCAGGCAGAGGCACAGTGAGTCCACCTACAGATTATCTCCCATTCTAATTTATAAGACCAGGTTCATCAAAAGGTAAGCTCAATAAGTTTTAAACTGATACCCCAAATGCCAATGTTTCAGTTCATAAAAGAGCTTCTCTGACACCATCATGCTCTCTGCGTGTAGCTTTTCCGTACACTCGATCTCTGGACCCAGGGATGGGGGCGCGGGGCCCACTGAGTCGTTCCGCACACCTTGGACTTTATGCTCTGCAGTGAAGAAGTGAGGGGGAACAAGAACAGTCGGGGGGGGGGGGGTCTGTGCTGCTGCAGCAGGAATGACACTGGTCTCTGGACAGATCTGCTGTCAGATGCTACGTGTCTCTCTATATAATAATTTGTCCCCCATTTTTGGGTATCCACGGGGACGCCATGCTCATATAAATTACCGCAGACAAATCCATGTGTTCCAGTAACGTTTTGCAAATATCACCTGTTCATCGCCTTTCACAAAGGAGGCCATTTCGAAAGCACTTAAGCAAGTAAAAGGCAGTTTTAAGCATGGAAACTGGCTTTTTGGAAAAGTACAGGCAGAACAGATTTTGCACCTTACTTGAAGGAGGCATCCCGAGGGCAAAGCTGGGGCAGGGAAATAATTTATGCATAGTTTTGATTTTCAAAAGGGATGAGCGTAAATCCACATGCGCGCACTCTTGCATCTGCTCCCACGCAAACGTGGAAGTGCAGGCATATATTACACATGGTTCTGCGTACGTCCACCAGTTTCCAAAGTGGAGTAATAATAGGCATAAGTCTGCTTTCGAAAATTCAGTCTGAAGTCTGCATGTTCTTTCCACGTGTGGGCGGTTATAAAATTGCCCTTTTAGGAGGTGATTTTAAAAGAAGTTACACGTGTAAATTTTACATACTGTCGTAGCGATTTTAAAAAGCCATTTATGTGCATAAATTGCACTTACACGTGAATATCCTGTGGACACTTCAATGGCATTTATTGTAGCAATTTTCAAAAGCCCATTTACTTGAGTAAAATGCATTTACACGTGTAAAACTCAATTTTAAGCGTGTAAATGCTTTTTAAAATCAGGCCCAAAATGCATAACAATAACATCAGCAAACCGACCGGAGAGAAATAATGAACTAAACCTGAAAAAAAGATCCTTAGTTGTCCTGAAAGCATCTTTAAAGGTAAAACTGTATAGCTGGCTGGTCAGTGAAACCAACTCCATTCTCCAGGGACAGTCTGATCCGTCCTAGTTTTGCTTTACTGGGTCTGATTTCCCTAAGAAAAGCTGAACTAAAAGACTATTCAGCCAATGTGAAAACAGGACTGGACCTGCTGACTCTAAAAAAAATGGAAGCCCCAAGTGCAAGGTCCACATGAACTGAGCAGTGGAACTAATTCAGTGCCACAGAGTATTAATGTAACAGGGCCACTCAGAGCATCATTTTCATAGGGACTTCTGAGAGGTAAAAAGGCATTTTATGTATAAAAGCGTGATCTACCAATTTTTTATGGACCACCTTACATAGTTTAGCCCTCAGTTGTGTGCATATTTTGTATGCGCAAACTCTATTGTCAATGCAGCAAGGAATTTTGCGCACAAAATTGTGTGTTTAAGTTAGCACCCTTGTATGAAAATTCACTGGGGTAGATTTTTTTAAAAAGCGCATTCGCGTACTTTTGTTTGCGCAGCAGGCGCAAACAAAAGTACGCTGGATTTTATAAGATACGCGCGTAGCCGCGCGTATCTTCTAAAATCCTGGATCGGTGCGCACAAGGCTGCCGATTTTGGGCAGCCGGCGCGCGCCGAGCCGCGCAGCCTGTCACCGTTCCCTCCGAGGCCGCTCCGAAATCGGAGCGGCCTCGGAGGGAACACTCTTTCACCCTCCCCTCACCTTCCCCTCCCTTCCTCTACCTAACCCACCCCCCCCTTACCTTTGTCCGTAGATTTACGCCTGCGAGAAGCAGACGTAAATCTACGCGCGCCAGCGGACTGCTGGCGCGCCGTGCTCCGACCCGAGGGCTGGTCCGAAGGCCTGGACCACGCCCCCGGGCCGGCACCATGCCCCTGGCCCCGCCCCGAAACGCCCCGCCCCGAAACGCAGCGTTGTTCGGCCCCGCCCATGACACGCCCCGACACGCCCTCTTCCAAAAACCCCGGGACCTACGCGCGTCCCGGGGTTCTGCGCGTGCCAGCGGCCTATGGAAAATAGGCGCGCAAGGCCCTGCTCGCGTAAATCCGGGCAGATTTACGCGAGCAGGGCTTTTAAAATCCGCCCGTATGCTAATGACGGCATTAGGTATTACCCCCACTCCAGAGAGGTGCGCTGGATTGCCTCCTGTTTTCTTAGCACTGGAAACTTAACTCCTAATCTGAGGTGGGATAAAGTTTCCAGGGCTATGGCAGAAGCTGAAGTTGTGGTGCTGGGACCTCTAGTTGGGATTTTATGCACAGAAAACATACTTTGTGCACAAAACCTTGTTTTCCATGCTTATAATAGGAATTATGCGCAGCAAAAAAAAATGCTTTCTGCACTGACAACTTTTTTTGTCCAGATAAAATCATATTTTATGCATGGAAAACATGGTTTATGGGCTCAAATCATATCCTGCTCAGAAAGCATTTTTGTGCACAGAAATCTCATTTTATGTGTGGAAAACGTGATTTGTGCCCTTAAGCCATGTTTTCAGCACCTAGCCTTGTTTTTCAATGAGCTAAGCTTTTCTGTATGCACATTTTCTGGTTTGTGTGCATTTTTTAACTCCCAATGCATTAGCTTACTGTTTAGCTTACTACGTCAGGAGTTTTAAAAAATGTAACTTGTACATTCGGAACCTGTGCACTGATGGTGGGACCTCCTCCTGTGAAAAAATATCATGGCTTAGTGCCAATAGGTGTAAGTTTTAACATTCAGCTTTTTACATGGGCCTCAATGAACATAGGATCACTGGAGGATATTAGTGCAATATGAGCATCCAATCTTCCGACGTGTGAACGCAGTGTGTGCTCGCCACTTACTCAGCGTGTAACCAGATTCAAAGTACTGCACAGTGATACCACCGCTACAACCGAAATTACCACAGTAGCACACTCACTTCAAGTGCTTTCCCAGAATGAGATTGTCTTGGTAAACAAGTCAATTCCTTCTCTGCTACAATGTGTTTTCTTTAAAACCATTGATTGCAGCTGAATGTGTTCATGAAGGCAATATCTTATTTATAGAGACAGCTTATTAAGGTCTGATCCTGCAGCGGGACCTTCAGCAGTAAAAGCTGTGGTTGCTATTGTGTATTGTATAATGACACCAGCAATCAACAAACTCACAGCTCAGAAAAAATCCTTCATGTTTCTACAACATCAGTCTTCAGAAACAACAATTCTTATAAAGGCATCATTTATTGTAAATACAGAATACTTTAGGCTGTTTCCAACAGTCTGATGTTAGATCTATGTTCTGTAGATAAACACATTAGACACAATTAAGTTCTGGAATTCTTTGCCAGAGAATGTGGTTAAAGCAGCTAATGTAGCTGGGTTTAAAAACGGTTTGGATAAGTTCCTGGAGGAGAAGTCCATAAACTGCTATTAATCAATAGGGAATAGCCACTGCTTGTTGCCGGCATTAGTAACAATGGATCTATTTAATGTTTGGGTACTTGCTAGATACTTGTGACTTGGATTGGCTACTGTTGGAAACAGGATACTGGGTTTGATGGACCCTTGATCTGACCCAGTATGGCATATCTTATGTTCTTATGTTTTTATGTTAACCTTTATTCTCCTCCAGTACTGCTCATTAGTGGTGGGAAGTGAGGAAAATGTAGTTTCATTTTTCATTTTGTTTTGGGGGGGTTTTTTGCCCACAAATTGAGTTTTGTTCAATGTTTACTTTGTTTCTTTAGTTTAAAAAATGAAATAAACATTGAAAACCCCTCCCAAAAAATGGGAAATAAAAAGAAACGGAGCCTCCCATGCCCCCCACCCATGCCTCCCATGCAGAAGTATGTCTGGGCTGGAATTGTCCCCGGCTCCCACTTACCCGGTCTAGGAGAGATCTGCAGACAAAGTCCAGGCCAAGAGCCTAGGCCACGGAGCTCTTGTTCATCATCTTTTTTTCAGCTCTTCTTTGCCAACTGATGCTGTCCTCTGGTGTTGTTGCACCGGAGTTAATGAACAGGAGTTGAGTTAGCTGCCAGACATCAAAATGGCACCCTCCACTGGGGAGGATATGCAAGAGTTAATTAACTTCGGCACAACAGCAGATGGCGTCAGTTGGCGAAGAAGAGCCAAAGAAAGAACACAACGAAGAGGAGAACCAAGGTCTGGGTCTGACTCTGGCTCTAGATGTTGGGACCCGGCCTCCAAACCAGGCAGTGGTGTTGGGCCTGGGTCTAGGCTGAAACCCTGGTGTCGGAACCAAGCCTTCAGTCTGGGCTGCAGCATCATGCCTAGAGTCGTACCCTGGCCGAGGCCTAGCCGTTGGGACCCAGGCTCTGGACTGGGCCCCTGTGTCAGGTCTGGATCCAGGCCAAGGCTCTGGTGTCGGAACCAGGCCAAGCATTGTTTTTAGTATGTATGGGGGTGGGGGAGGGCGTTGGCAAATTTCCTGGGCCTGGGCCTTTTCCCCGTGTCTCTGATTAGGCCCTAGGTTTCAGGCCTAGGCCAAAGCTGAAGTGCTGGAGTCGCGCTTCAGCATAGGTCGGGACCCCTGCTTTGGGTCTTGGCCTACTCCCTAGGTGAGGTCCTGGTTTCAGGCAACTTCTTTCAGCAGCATCTCCAGTCCTAGTCAGCCTGAGGAGCAGGAGCAGCAACACAGGCTGGGATTGGAACCCAAGCTCTCCTGCACCACAATGGAGAAGAGAGAGTAATCGGGTCAGCTCTGATATCATAAACCTTCTCCATCTCAAGCACTGAAATTACCAAGCAGAAAGATTGCAGTCTGTAACTACAGACAATTAGTATGAATTGCTTTTATGCTTTCCATCTAAAGAATAAAAAGGCAGAAGAATTGAACAATAATTACAAGTAGGACTAATCATTTTATACAGTGAGAGAGAGAAGGCTTTTAACAACTCAAAGGATCTTAAGAAAGGGGCTTAGCAGAGAGCGTTCACCCTCAGCGGTCTCTCAGAAACTCACTCACTGCCACTTCACTCTTTCTCTCCCCACTCCCCACCCAATAATGCTGAGGCTTTGTAGAAGTAAACAACGAAGGATCTACAGTGGGGAAATTCTTTATCACCTTCTCTACAAACTCTTATTTCGTATAATGCTCAACATTAGCAGGAAGGAACTCCAAGGACAAGCCAAACAGAAAGGGTCAAACATGAAAAGAAAGTATAAAATGAAAAAAAAAAAAAAATTTCGTTAGGGCAAGATCAGTCCAGTTCCATGAAAAGGAAAGCGTACCCTATGAGACAGAACAATAACGGGGTATGCAAGGAAAAACTTTGACTTTTATATTTGGTGGCAGAGGGTCCACTCCCTACGTCCTCTTAGATTGCTCTGCTCCCCATTTCACCTTGACCTGCCATTCTCTGTTCGCTTCCCCGCAGGTTCCTCCTCACCCCCTCCTCATCCCCCTCCTCCTCAGGCTTGGTTCACCCATCTCATCCCTGTTCCCCGTCCTCCCCACCCCCCACCCCGCCCCCTCTTCAGCACATTAGGCACATTAGGAACATTGGCAGGCTCAGCTCATCTCTCGATTTCTGATGCCCCCCTTCTCCACAGGCTTGGATCGCTTCCCTATTCTGCCCTCCATGAGCCCCCACTCACATCTCGTTTGTGCTGGAACTGCTCCTGCCTCCCCGTTCCCTGCATCGCTTCTCTTCACAGATTCCAGGTCAGACCCAGTCCCCATGCCCACAGCGTCCACATAAGATTCTCTGCCAGCTGCATGCGCTGAGCCCTGGCAGCTCAGCAGTCAGCATCTCCCCAGTGCCAGGGCCACAGCTGCATGTGCTGCTTCTTGCCCTCCACGTGGAAACCCCAAAGAGAAATGCTGCCTCCTGTGAGAATAATTATTTTTTATTTTTGTGAATAAGGGGGAATTTTCCCCCTCAGTTCAAGCCCTGACTGTAGCCCTTCTCAATTTCAGAGCTGTTGGTGGGGGGTGGGGGAGCAATTTTTCAGAAAGAGATTTTCAGCCGATGACATTACAAATCATCACGTCCTCCTCTCCCTTCTTCATACTTCCAATAAAATACCTTATTTGCCACGATGGCTGCAGGGCTGGAAGAAACGGGCAGATACCTCGTGCCCCCCACCCATGACACATCCCAGGTAGCACAGAAATATGCACCAAACTTCCCCAGCAGCAGGGAGATACGAGCTCTCCCTTCATGTGTGTAAGTGAGAGACAAAGGAAAAGAAAGGAGGAGAAGAAGAAGAGAAATGGATAGGATGAGACAAAGAAAGATATGAGAAAGGGAAGAGATCAGATAGAAAGAAAGCAGACGAGGCGGAAAGGGAAGGAGTAGGAAAGAAGGATGAATAATAAAAAAACTCTACTGCTAGTTTATAGGCTTGAATTCCCCTTGGAGGGTTTGATAACCCACCCTATATAGTCACAGAGAAACATAAAAGAGGAGAAGCATAGGTTGCCCATTTTTTTGTGTTTCCTTTCTCTTTTGCCTTGTGGCTGGGTCCCCAGGCAGTCCATCACAGCAGAATCAAAATGCATCTTTTTGGGTTGACAGAATTTACCTGTGCATTTCCGGTCTGTCTCTTCCTTTTTGGAGCCCGTGATTGTTAACTTGCAGTTGAAGTTCTCCTCCCAATACTCAGCAAACCACACATTCCTCCGATTGTTCTCCAGCGTGCGGGATGTAAAATAGGCATCAAAACCTAGACAGGGAGAACAGCAGAGTCAGGTGCCACAGCCTAAGAAAATGACTCCAATAGTTCCAATGAGCTGGGAGCACACTGCAGTAAAGTAACGCATTCACCTTAGGAAGCATGAAATGCTCTTCAGCCAATCACATGCTTCAGACTTCGTGACATATTACAAACTGAAAGGACAAAAATCAAAGCCATTCTTGGAGGAGATAAACTACAAACAGTAATCATGTTTCTGGCTTTAATTCAACTGTTGAGACCTTATTTTGAAGGGGGAATTTTTTTGTCCATATTTTTGAAAAATGAATTCTTTGCATTGCTTTTTTTTTTTTTTTTGCTTCTTGGGTATTACCACTGCTAAGGTTTAGAAAGTTAGAGTAGAAGGGAAAGTGTGTGCCCTCCCTCATTCCTATCTTCCATTCTACCTTTAAAGACTAACCCACTAATTAGGGGATTGGACTACACAGAATAACTTGTCATTGATTGGCAGAGAAACACAAGGAAGTAATTTAGATAAATTTAGACATTTTTTAAATCAGGTAAATATTTATAGTTGGCTGATCTTTAATAGCTAAGGCAACAGATTTCTTTATAGATACAAAAACACATTTTATAACCTAAAAGGGGTTTTTGGAAAATTGTGTATAACTGTATCTATTAGCGACTATAAACAAATAAATGTGTGACATTAACCTTAACCAAAATTATGAGAAAGAGTGGGTCTATTACAGATTATTGGTAAACAGATTAAGATCATAGATTAGGATAAACTTAGTTATCAGTTGGAAAAATTACCATTTTGAACCAGAAAGGGAAGGGATAGCAAATGATTTTGGCCATTTTGTGTCATCTGCCAATTGTTATGTTTAGCCAGCTGTGGGATGACCCCACAACCGGCTGCGCTTACTCCAGACATCACTGGGCCCTGCCTTCATGGCAGAATACCACCAGACTCCTCCCCACAGCAGGACACCAGCAGAGCTGCCACCTCCTGACTCCCTCCAAAGGTGTACACTCACTCAACAACGTCGCTTCATTTAAAGGGCTCACAGTGGGAAAAGGCTGCAATGCCCATTGATGACATCACAAGACTTGGCCCTATATTAGAGCTTCCCTGATATCCCTACCTTGCCTCAGCAACAGGTCCTCCTACTTAGTATAGTGAGTGTTGCTATTCATCCAGCCTTGCCTCGATCTTCCAGCCTGCCCTGCCTTGTCTAGCCTTGCCTTGTCCTTCCAGCCTGCCCTCCTCATCCAGCCTTGCCTTGTCTGTCCAGCCTGCCTTGCTTCATCCAGCTTGCCTCCCCTCATCCTTGTCTTCTCTTTGGATTGACCACTGGAATTGATCCCTTGCCTGGATACTGACTACTCTTGTTTGCTGCCTGCCACTGATCCCGCACCTGGAAACTGAATACTCTGGACTGGCACCTTCCACTGACTCCTTGCCTGGACATTTACTTTATTTGCTTGATGCCTGCCCTGACCCTTGCCTGGCTCTGGACTACCATCTACTCCATTCTCTGAAAGACTCTTGCCTAAGTCCTACTGGCCCCTGGAAGCCAAGGGCTCAACCTGAAGAGAAAGGTAAAGATGAAGGGCTAGACCAGATTCCTACCAGAGAACCTCCATCAGCCATCAGTGAGAGCCTACGGGGTTGCCTCATAGCTGCAGCAACCTTACCACAGCAGCAAGAGTCCGCTTCACTTACAGATTGCTGAGCCATGGACCCAGCAGACCTGACCTCACTCCAGGCCATCTCTAGCCTGGCCCAACGTGTCCATCAGCAGCAAGGAGTCCTCGATCAAGTCACAGAGCTTCTTGAGAAACTTGCTGTCCACATGAATGCCTTCACACCAGCAAACACTCTGCCTCCAGTGGCTTCACTCCCACCAAGGCCTACTTCTCCTCCGAGGCCAGTGCCACAACTTCAACCACTACTGTGCTACCACAGGGATCCCAAGGAGTGCCGTGGCTGTTTAAACCAGTGTTGCATGCCCTTTGAATTCTAGTCAGCCTTGTTTCCCACTGACCAGACCATTTTTAGGTGGCACAGTATTAGCCTGGTGTCCCCAACATTGGAGTGGGATGACCCTCTTCTTCAGAATCTTCCAGATTTCTTGCAACAGTTCTGGCTCATCTTTGAGGAACTATGTCACATTTCCTTCATTGCAGCAGAGCTTCTTCAGGTTTCGTAAAGCTCATGGACTGTTGGGGAATTTGCCACTGACCTCTTGCCTGGACACTGACCTTGTTTGCTTGCTGCCTGCCCCTGCCCCTTGACTGGCACTGGACTACCCTGTTCTCTGAGAGACTCTTGACTAAGTCCTGCTGGCCCCAGAACCTAAGAGCTCAACCTGCGGGGAAAGGGGCTAGTAAAGGTGAAGCTCTAGATCAGTCTCCCACCATAGAACCTCTGCCATCTGTCAGAGAGGACCTACAAGGCTCGCTTCATAGGCTGCATCAACCTCATCACAGCAGCAAGGGTCCACCTCGCTTACACAAATATGAGAAATTAAGTACATTTCTTGTGAACTTGGTTGGAAGCATCATATTTGATCTTTGTGGTAATAATTTCTAGTTAGTCTAGTTTATTTGTACACCCTCGGCAACAAGAGTCCACAAAGGAAGCAACACAAAACTACATACCTCAAAGATTTATAAATACGTATTGTAGTCTGAAAGAAAAAGACACTTCTTACTTCCAAGCAACAAGTAAGTAAGCAAACAGGACTACAAATAGGGATTCTGAGTGTATAGGTGGACGTTAGAGCCCATAAGCTTGCTAAGTTTACTTGCAGGATAGTTGAGGAAAAGGAAGACACTTTGGTAGGTCATTCTCATTTCTTTCAACAACTGAAGAACAGTCAGGAAATATTATATCGCCAGAGCTGTCTGCACGGCTAATTCTACTGCTGTCCAGACAGATGTCCTGACCAAACAGTGAGGAACTGGTTCAGTGTGAAGAATGTCTGCAGATTGACTCCTTCAGAAAACAGGTGGTGGAACTCAGAGAGAAGGTGATGAAACTGATAAGCATCCAGGAGAATGAGAACTAAATCAATAAATGCTTATCAAGGCATCAGTGATGGAAAACTCAAGGAGAGGGGAAAGTGAAACTGGACTACCAGATGAGAGCTGGACACAGATTGATTACTACAGCTACTAGATTCTACATCCCAACTCCAATTTTCGTCAGTTTGAAGAACCAGTATGCAGCTCTGGAAGCAGAAAAGAAAAGACATCCCAGGATGTGGAGGAACTGAAACATGCAAACTCCACAGCTGTGGACTCAACAGCCACTGCACATAGAAGTGGAAAGTAGTGGTAGTTGGTGACTCACTTCTGATAGGCACAGAGGCATCCATCTGATGACTAGATATATTGTTCTGGGAGGTATTCTGTCTGCTGGGTGCCAAAATCCAAGATATTATGGACAGATTGATAAAACTCCTGAAGCCTACTGACTACTGAGACTACTCATCCATATTGGCACAAATAATACTGCTGAGGAACCAAATAGATCATATCAAAAGTGACTTCATAGCTATGGGAGAGAGGGTAAAGCAGATATGTGCACAGGTGGTATTCTCCTCACATCTCCAAGTCAAGGATAAAAGCCCAGGCAGGGAAACTCTCATTCTGAAGATGAATGAATGGCTATAAAGATGTGTCTATGAATGTTTTTCAGCTTCCTGGACAATGGGATGATGTTTCAAGGACTACTTAGCACAGATAGGGTTCACCTGTTGAAGAAGGGATGCAGCATCTTTCAACACAGACTTGCAAACCTATTGAAGAGTGCTATAAATTAGGATTGTTGTGGATAGGTGAACAAAATCCTAAGGTAAGTAAAATATTAAATACTTGTATAAAAATGGGAAAAAAGGACAACATCTAGAAACTATGTATACTAATGCTCATAGTATGGGAAATAAAGTCCCATATTGAGAGGCAGTCATGGAAGATGGTGACTTGAATGTAGTGGCTGTCATGGAGACTTGCTACACAGCAAACCATGACTGGGATATAGTTATATCAGTCTACAATTTATTCAAGAAGGACCGGGTAGGAAGGAAGAGAGGAGACATTGTACTACATATAAAAAATAATATTAAAGCAACAGAATTGCAGGGCTTATGAGGTAAGGAGGAGGCACTGTGTATTAATCTGGAAAGTGGGAATGGAACATCTATTTGTATTGATATAATAAACAGATCAAAATCACAGACAGAAGAAATGGATAGAGAATTAATGGAGGATATTCACAAAATTACTATAAAAGGGAGGTACTATTGCTAGGGGATTTGATCTGCCGGATGTTGATTTGAACATCCCAGCTGCAGTTCTTCTAGAAATAGGGAGATCCAGGTTGCTTTGCCGGGAGAACTGTCAATTGGTAATGGAACCCACATGGGAAGAGGTGATACTGGACCTGGTGCTTATCAATGGGGACAGTATCTCTGATGTTGGAGTGGATGATCATCTTGGATTCAGTGATCACCAGATGGTGTGGTTCAGTATTAAAGAACAGAAGATGACGGTTCATTCAAAGGTGAGGGTCCTAGAATTTAGGAAAACTAACTTTGTTCAAATAGAGGAGTACCTCAAGGAATCATTAGCTGGATGGAAAAATGTAGGTGAAGTAGAAGAGCAGTGGGCTAAACAATTATTTCTAAATGTATCAGTTTTTAAAGTGTTTTTATTGTTTTAACTTTAATATAATTTTAACTTAATGCTATTGAAAGAATGTAAAATTTAGATAAGTTGTTTATTTTATTTTATTTTATTTTTTTTCATTTTATTTTGAATTTGCTACTGCAAATTCCATGTTTGTAAACCGCCTTGACATGTATTTGAAAGCCGGTATATAAAGTTGAACAAATAAATAAATAAATAAATAAATAAAAAGAAAATTTAAGGGCAACTAAGCTTTTTATTAGTAAAGTAAATAAAGAAAGAGGAAAAAGAGGTTGCTATGGTTTTCTAAAGAAATAGCTGAAAAGGAAAGGGAGAAAAGATTAGCATTCATGAACTACAAGAGATTGCAGAAAGAGAAAGACAAGCAGCAATATCTGGAAAAGCTATGAGAAGCTGGAAAAGTAGTCAGGATTTCCAAAATTCAAATGGAAGAATCATAGCAAATAAGGTAAAATAGATCTTCAGAGGGATAGTTGTGTTAGTCTGGTGTAGCAAAAATGACAAGAGGCTTCCATTAGGTACACTGTCACCTAGCGTGCCCAAATTATGGGGCCAGCAAAATTCCACTAGCATGAGGGTCAGAGAAGAGGAGCCACTAATACTGCTAAAGAAGGGAGCTCTGTGCTGCAGCTGTCACCATCACCAATAGATAAGTTGGGATTGGGGGGGGGGGGGGTGCATGACTGAAAGTTCGCCTAGGGAGCCAAATATTCTTGCACCGTCCTTGGGTGGCACTGGTAAAAGAGGAGGACAAGACTATTTTATAGATAAGTTAGTGATAGAAGAAAGTGCAAAAATGGCATTGTGAGAGGTGAAGGGGGAGGAATATGTAGAGGCTGATGAGGAAAGAGCAAAACTGTTTAACAATTCTTCTGTTTGGTAATTATTAACTGTGGAAGGGCCAGGAGCCAGGACCATATAAAACAAACACAAATAATATTGGAAGTGAGGTAAACCTCAATCGATTTTCAGAAATGAATGTTTGTGAGGAGCTAACTAAACTTAAAGTAGATAAGGCAATGTAAACAGATGCCTATCCATCCAATTAATTTAGCATTATAATTCTCATCACTTCCTTAGAGATTCCCTGTATTTATCTCATGCTTTCTTGAATTCAAATACTGTTTTTGTCTCCACTGGGAGGCTGTTCCGTACATCCACCACCTATTCTATAAAGAAATATTTCCTAAGATTACTCCTAAGTCTACCCCCTTTCATCCTCAACTAAAGCCTTCTTTCCATTGAGAAAGGCTCACCTCCTGTGCATGCAAACCTTTGACATATTTGAAATTCTCTATCATATCTCCACTATATTGTCTTCTTTTAGGGTATACATGTTTAGATCTTTAAGGCTATCCCCATATGCTTTAGAATGAAGACCACTAACCATTTTACTAGCCATGCTCTTGACCGACTCCATCCTGTTTACATCCTTTTGAAGGTGCAATCTCCAGAACTGTACAGTATTCCAAGTGAGGTCTCACCAGGGACCTATACAGGGGCAATATCATCTCCTTTTTTCTGCTGACCATTCCTCTCCCTATGCAGCCAAGCATCTTTCTGGCTTTTGCAGTCACTTTAACAACCTGTTTGGCCACCTTAAGATTATCAGATACAATCACCCCGAGATCCCGCTCTTCCTCTGTGCTTAGAAGAATTTCACCTCCAATACTTTCCCTTTCCCTTGGATTTTTGCATCCTAAATGTATTAATCTGCAATTTTTAGCCAGTTAGGTTTTCAGGATATCTACAATGAATATGCATGAAAGAAAATTTGCATGAACTAGCCACCACTGCTTAGATCATTCCTTGAGCTCCATTAGATCCCTCCTCATGTTTTCCATTCCTTCCTGGCTGTCTATCCTGTTACAGATTTTGGTAACATCGGCAAAAAGACAAATCTTTCTCTACAACCCTTCCTTTGCTGCGCTCACAAAAATGTTGCAAAGAACCGATTCAAGAACCGCTAGTAACAACTCTCTCCTCAGAGAAAACTCCATTTCCCACTACCCTTTGTCCCTTCCACTCATCCAGTTTCTAACCCAGTCAATCACTCTATGATCCAAACCAAGGGTGCACAATTTCTTTATAAGTCTTGTGTGCAGAACCTTGGCAAAAGCCTTGCTGAAATCCAAGTATACTACATCTAGTGCTCTTCCTTGATCCAACTCTCTGGTCACCCAATCAAAGAAACTGACCAAATTCATCTGATAAGATTTACCTCTGGTAAAACATGATGCCTTGGATCCTGCAATCTTCTGTTTTAGCAGCAATTCCATTAGTTTGCTCTCCACAGAGGTCTTGCTAACTGGTCTGTAGTTCCCAGCCTCCTTCTTACTTCCAATTTTATGAACAGAAACCACATCTGCCCTTTTCCAGCCCTCTGGAACTACTCCAGACTCTAAAGAATCATTGAAAATGTCAGCCAATGGAGCTGCCAGGACATCTCCTCTCTGAGAAAAGGCTAAAGAGGTTAGGGCTGTTCAGATTGGAGAAGAGACAGCTGAGGGGGGATATGATAGAGGTCTTTAAGATCATGAGAGGTCTAGAATGGGTAAATGTGAATCAGTTATTTATTCTTTCGGATAATAGGACTAGGGGGCCACCCCATAAAATTAGCAAATAGCACATTTAAAACTAATCGGAGAAAATTCTTTTTCACTCAACACACAATTAAGCTCTGGAATTTGTTGCCAGAGGAAGTGGTTGGTATAGTTAGTGTAGCTGGGTTTAAAAAAGGTTTGGATAAGGAGGAGGAGAAGGCCATTAACTGCTATTAACCAAGTTGACTTAGAGAATGGGGTTGTAAATCTGCTGCTCGAGTTAGCAATCTGTTGTGGATTTGCTAGGTAGTTAGCAATCTGTTGTGGGTTAGACTGCAGAGTTAGCAATCTGTTGGAAATCTGATGCTTGATGGGAGGAGCAGTCAGATAGGAGGAACAATCTGTAGAGAAAGCTCTGTATAGCGGGCTCCTGGAGAGGGAGGAGTCAGCAATCTTGTAGTGTCTCAGATATCGTCTTGCTAAGGAGTAGCAATCTGTAATAAATCTGATATAGTTGTGGGTGGATCCCTGGGCCAATGGCAGATGACTATGCCCTTGGGAGGATATCCCGAGAGGGACCACCAGCTAGGCTGGAGTATGGAGACAGACCACACTAGTTCTTTTATTAAACAGGTTATTAGAAACCACCAGAGGTGGCAATAGTGAGCTGATATGCCCGGCAGGGCTGTAGTCCCTCAGGTACTAGAACAACGATCCTAGGATGGCTGAGCTGTAGAGAAACTGTAGAAAGTGAGTAGGCAGAGTAGGCAGAGTTCATGAACAGAACTAGATGACAAAAACTCACGTAAGGTCTCAATGAAGCTCAGGAGCTGGAAAGGATTAGGCCCTCGAGGACCGAGTACCTGGTTCCAGGGAAAGCTCTGAGAGAGCGATGGTAACTCACAATTGTTTGTAGCAGTGATAGCTTCCAAGCAGTAGAGAATCTTCAGAGTGTCCAGGAACATGGGCCCTCGAGGAGCAGGTACCAGTTCCTATCTGTAATCTGAAAATAAAGAAAAGAGCGAGGCCCCTGAGGAGCGGGTACCTCTGGTAAGTCCAAGGAGGTAGAGTAGCTTGGGAGTAAAGCCAAAGCAATCCCCTTACTTACTCAGTTTGTTAGCATTTTCAAAGACCTTTAAATATTGGGCGAAGATAACATCATCTGAGGTTCGCGCCCTTGCTGGTACAACAGTCGGGACGCACGCGCGCGCCCTAGGCATCAGGACAAGATGGCGGAGTTGCAGCATCGAGCCGGTCTGGGTACACTGGATGGAGGCAGCTTGGAGACGCCGTGGCATCCAGCCATCCATCACACCTGGAGGGAGTCCCCACAGAGGTAAAGAGGGCGGAGTGAGGGCATTGAGCAGCGACAGACGCAACAAATGGCCACTGCTTTTACTAGCAACAGTAGCATGGAATAGACTTAGTTTTTGGGTACTTGCCAGGTACTTGTAGCCTGGATTGGCCACTGTTGGAAACAGGATGCTGGGCTTGATGGTTCCTTGGTCTGACCCAGTATGGTAATTTCTTATGTTCTTATGTTCTTATCTTTAAGTTTCCTTGGTATCCTTGGATGTATACCATCTGGCTCCATTGCCTTATTTACTTTGAGATAGATATTTAAATCCTAAATGGCTGAGTAACTACCTGTCACATGGTAGGAGCAATGGATGGCTGGTGCCATCTTAAAAAATGGTGTGGGCCATCCATTGCTCCTACCATGTGACAGGGGCCGGCCAATGGCACTGATAGCCCCTGTCACATGGTAAGGGCAAAGGGCCATCAGCGCCATTTTGATTAGTGGCAGCTGACAGCCCGAGAGGGGGAGATCACTCTCGGGACCCCGCTGGACCACCAGGGACTTTCGGTAAGTCTTGGGAGGGGGGGGGTCGGACAAGTCTTGGGGGGTCGGGAAGGTGGGGGTTGCAATTAATTAAATTTGAAGGGTTGGGGTGGGTTTGGGTTTTCTTTGGTTTTTTTTTTTTTAATCTGAAGGGTTGGGGCAGGTTTCGGGCATCATTTTGGGGGGGGGGCAGACGAAATAAATTCAGCCCGAACCGCAGGAAAATGAAATTTCCCACAGCGGGCCGATAACGAAGGCTGAACCAAAAGGTTCGGTCGAATCACATCTCTAATATTTCCCAATTCTATAAAAGTATTTAATATTTTACTTGCCTTAGGGTTTTGTTCACCCATCCCCAATGATTCTAGTTTAAAGCCCTCCTCAGTAGATTTGCCATTCTGTGTTGAAAGATGCTGCACCCCTTCTCCGATAAGTGGATCCCATCTCTGCTCAGCAATCCTTGAAATATCATCCCATGATCCAGGAAGTCAAAATGCTCTTGTCGACACCATCTACGCAGCCATTCGTTTATCTCCAGAATGCAAGATTCCCTGCCTGGGCCTTTATCCTTAACTGGGACGATTGAGGAGAATATCACCTGTGCACTTATCTGCTTTACCCTTTCTCCCAGAGTCATGAAGTCACTTTTGATACGATCTGTGTGGTACCTTGCATTATCATCTGTGCCAACATGGTTGAGCCACATCGGATAATGGTCAGTAGGTTTAAGGATTCTCAGCAATCTCTCCGTAATGTCTTGGATTTTGATACCTGGCAGACAGCATTCTTGCCAGAACAACATATCTGGTCAGCAGATGGATGCCTCCATGCCCCTCAGAAGTGAGTCACCAACAACTACTACCCTCTGCCTCTTAGGTGCAGTGGTTGCTGTGCCTGCTACTTTGCAGTTTGCATGTCCTGATTCCTCCCCATCATTGAATGATATCTCCTCCTCCTCTTCCAGGGCTGCAAACTGATTCTTCAGTTCAAGGGAAGTTGGAGCCATGGTGTAGGGTCTAGTAGCCGTAGTAATTAAGATCCGTAGTAATCAGGGGCCAGCTATCATCTCATGGACCAGTTTCACCTTCCATTCTGCTTGAGTTCTCCATCTTAGATGCCTTGATACGTTTCTCTGTTTCTATTTTCATGGGTAAAAAGTGGTTTTAACCGAGTAGTTGACTTTTTGATTATTGCCCACTCTATACATGGGTAAAAGGATCTGTGTATGTCAGGGTCACACATATTTAACTCACATATCTCCAGAGGCATTCCTGGGGTGGGGTTTGATTGGGGGAGGAATTTACACGGGTAGTTTTGAATAATCAAAGCTGCGCATGTATTTTTTTTGTCTTTAAAAAGCACCTGCACAAAAAAGGAGGTTCAAATTTGTGTGGATACTTTTCACAGGGCAATACTCAAACAGAACTATCCACATGGGTTTGCTGTGATTATTCTGACAAGCTCTGTGAATAAAAACTACCCGAGGGGTTTATCAAAATGTTGCTAGTTTGATTATTGCCACTTAAAGGGGCTTATGCAATAAAACTCACACAAAACCACTTTTTGCATGGGTTGAAAATCAAATTTAATGGGCTCGTTAACAAGCCAATTAACCAGCTATGCAAAAAGATTTAGCCTGCATGTCATAAAAAAAATGTCATAAATAACATGGTCACACGATTCTTATGTGCAGCATCCTAAAATGTCTTGTCTAAATAGGATGACTGTGTTATTTACCGAGGGCATGTTAAACAGTGTGAGCACACTCAACTGAGCATGTTCAGTTCTCTTTTCCGCTTGACTCCTCCTGCTAGCTTTCAAAGGGGTAAATATCAAGCCTGGTACATGGAGGTGGCTTGTCAGTTCAGAGGGAAGAAGTTGGAGAGCTGAAATCCCCGCGCTTTGTCTGCCTGCTCTGCCCTCCCCCCACCCCTGCCCCTTTGCAGCACTGAGTACTTTCACCTGCAGGGGGGGAGGACAATTTTCAGCTTCTGATTTTATCCGTAGCACTGCTTAGCTACACAGAGAGAATTTTGAAAAGTGCCATCCCCATGCCTAAGCAAATACCATATCAGCAAAGTGTGTGAACATCGCATGGTCCTGTGAGTGGTTGATTGGGCATTTCATGATATATATATAACATTACCTGCTGTAAATGATCTTACAGTAAAGCAGATGCCACAATGCACTTAGTCTAATCCAGCTACCAGCACAGTCTGTGCCTGAACAGTGAACACCCCTAAAATGAGTTGCAGATATACGAAAAACTAGAAGGGTCGGCTCCATTACTGTGTCTGCTGGAATGTGACTCATGCTGAGTGACTCCTGAGGAAGTAAATGCATCAGAAATCAGGAATGGCCTAGTCGTTCGTTAGCACAGTGGACTGGGGACCAGGATTCACCTCCCGTGCCTCCCACCAACAGTCCTTGTGACCCTGGGCAAGTCGCTCAATCTCCTATTGTCTTCAGGTACACGTTCTTCAGAGAAGAGTTTTTTTGTACCCGAATACGTATTGTTGTACAGTGCTGGGTACATGCATTTGCATTAGAAACATGCTAAGTATTTTTACTGCATGCTAGCAATTTAATCGAGGAATCACTGCTTCCCCATGTTATTTGGAAGCATGCGAGGGCCTCTTCTTTTTTCATCAGAGCCCAAAAGAAAAATTCCTTTACATGTTAATTTAGGTTAAGAAAGCTCAGTCTTACTGCTGAGAGATGCAAGGCTTGCCCCCTTCTAGTATGAATCAGTCCCCTGATTCATGCCAAAGACATACAGCAGCAAGTCCTTGGAACTTTATTCAAGACACTAATGTCAGAGACAAAAAGTGGTTTGCGTTTGCAAAGTGCAGTGTATTCCCATAGTGTCCCGATTCTTAGCAAATCCAGAGTCACTCGCCCTCTCATCTGATAATTCAGCCTAGAAATACCCAGCAAATAACAGAAAATTGTTGGTTTGATCAGACCTTGCTTTAATCATCCCCACTCCGAGCTGCTTTCTGTCTTATTAATTATCAGCCTGAAGCCTGCAGCAGAGCCTGCTTGGTTCTCCAGTGTCTGAAGTGATGCGCATCTCCATGAATTAATTATGTGGGAGCACTAAGAGACAGAGAGGGTTATTTCTTAGGGTTGGAAATTATTTCTCACTAAAGGGAAAAAAAATGGGCAGTTCGCAGAAAGAAAATGGGCTGGTGATTACCACTGTTATTTGGCAAGGGAAAAAAAAAAACCTTTTCTGCTATTAAATTCACTGTAAAAAAAAAAAAAAAGATTTCATTACTAAGTGGAGAAGAGGTGCGAGACCATATTACCAGGAAAAGCAACAAAGACAAATCAAAAGTACACTTCAGGGCTGCTGCAAGACTTCCTGGAAATCTGAGCAGATCTATATCTGTTTCTCATTGCACTGTTCAGCCAGCAGAAATCCATGAGCACTTCTGGGGGTTCAGCACTTGGTGCAGCAGAGAACAGATGGACAGACAGACAGACAAGACAGACATTCTACTTTACGCAGTCTGTGAGACCGCATGCGACAGCAAGACATCAAGAACATGTCTTAGGTGCATCGCTGCCCTGTGGATCAGATCTGAGCTTCCAGCAAAAGTAGTACAAAAACGAGCAAAGCCTTACAGGTCCCTTTCTCTGCCCAAAGATTTTATTTCCTGCAATTTTAAGAATGGTTAAAAAAAAAAAAAAATCACCCGAGAAATCTGTGCATGCCAAAGAATGTCCAAAAAGCATTAGGAGCCTTTTGAGAAATTCTTATATGTCGTACTTTTGGACCAAAGTTCCCCAGTGCCTTTTGGACTTGCTTTGGCTTGCACAAATGTCTCGGGGGAGGGGAGGAGAGGTTCCTTACTAACGCTGCAGGAAATCAAATCTTCGATCACAAGATGTGCCATTTCAAAAACAGTGTCACCAAACTGAGCAAAGTTTAAACCTGTCCTGTTGCCTTGGTTTTCCATTAAATTGTCTGCAAGGAAGGAGGACACCAGAGATCGGGCAAGACCTGGAACCGCGGGCACTGCTACTTCCATACTGGGTGCCACTGACCTGATTAAGAAAACTTTTCAAGCACATCTTACTTGATACGTTGCTTGTAAAAATTAGTCCATATGAACTCCAGAAGTGCAAGTACTATGTAACCCCAAGGGGTCAGTAGATGGCGTAGCTGTAGAAGCTCTGTTTCACTGGAGCCATGCTTTCAATGGCATTATCTTTAAGCCTGACTAGTTAAAAGTTCAATGTGTTTTCATAGGAATGTTCTGGTTTCCTGCAGGTGTTACTGAAAGGCCAAAAAGGGGAATGGCAATTAAGAGGAGATATGTAGGTAGCTCTTACTTTTACTGTGAACTTTTTTCTAACAAAAGGTTACAAGTTTACCTTATTCTTTTTACTGGGAAACTTCTGGAGTATGGCTCCAGGGACGACCCCGGTAGGAGTGTGCTTATGTGGTGAATGGCAAGCGTGACTGCTAGCCAGTGGTTGTGAGAGTTACGTGCAGTATGAAAGGAGGATGTGTACATGGGCCAGGGTGGCTCTGGAGGGTCCATGCCAAGGGGACCAGAGGAGAAACATCTAGTGCTTCATCCAGAAGTGCTACAAAAGGACCTACAGTGTAGGGTGAGCTTGAGAGAAGAGACCAGTGTGAATTACAAGTGTGTGATCAGAGGAGTGCCTGGGGTTTCCAACAGCCCAGAGGCGGACAGATGTGCATGAGTATGGATTACAAGTGCGGGGACCCTCCTGGTCTCCCATAGATGGCCCTAGATTCCTGCCCTGGTAGGTGACGACTCTTCTATTCTTCACAGCACCTCCCTCTGAGGTTGTCTGTAGTGGTCCGATCCAGGCCCATAGAGCGTGTGATCATTTTGGTTTAGCTTTCAAGCAGTGAGGGTTTCTTTTTGGTTTCCCTGACTGAGTTAAGGGCCGCCAACCTAACTTGACATTTTGGTTAAGAGGAGATTCCTTTCAGTGCACTCCCTGCCTGTGAGGATCTGCCTCCCTTTGGAAGAAAGACTTTATTAAGAATCGTGACTGGTGTGAAGTCCTGGTCCTGTCCCAATGAAGGCCAAATCCACTGATCCAGAAGGCAGGGAGCTGAAGACCTACTAGCCCTGCCCCCTGTCCAGGCAAAGGACGGAGCTGCAGTGACAGTGTCACCCCAGATTGAGTTTTGGAGTTTTCAGTATTTTTATCTCTTTTTTTGGTTGTGAGGAGGTTTTTGATCCCCTCACAGGGAAGCCGGGCTGTGATAGCTGGTGTTCTCCTCTCAATCAGACTTTTCCTTCAGAGGCGTTCTGGAGTAAGGCGCAATGATTTGGATCCCTACCCTAGGGACACAGGACACAGGCTTGCGAGATAAAGAGGACTGAACTTTTGAAGGGTCAGGTAGGATTTTTCCAACATTGTGTGAATCCTCTCATCCACTGGGGTAGTTTATGCACTCAGCACAGGAGTGATAAGCCTTCTCCCAGGAACCTGAGAGAAAGGACACATACACCAGAGAGGGTCGGTAATCTGTGCAACCCCGGCTCTGAGTTGACATGGCATTAATTGATTGAACATTGATTTCCGTTTTGAAAAATCATCGGCAGATTTATTGTGAAACGCCCCCAGCTGTGTCCAGCCTGTCTGTCCCAGCAGCACAGCATCACAGGAAGAGAGAAATATTACATCTCTCTCACACACACACACAGAGCTGAAAGGGATTTTACTTCACCTCTTGGGCCAAGAAGAATAGCCTTCCCCCTCCCCCCACAGAAAAGATCCACGCTTTGGGATGTGCAGACAGGGGAAGATATATACCTGCGGAGTCAGCCCCAGAAATAAATATTTTCTGTTCCCTTTGGGTACAGTCCACCAAAAAAGGGTTACGTAAATTCTAACTGAGAAAGACGAAGTTTGGAATTTGGATGCAGAGACTATGCTGGGAGGACTGGCCGGACCTAAAGTGCTGGTCATTTCAGTGCAGGGCTCGGGACTGATACTGTAGACCCAAGCGCTGCTTCTGTGTCTAGAGACTGGATTGTGAACCGACTCTGAAAAGTGAGTCCATGAGAGCTAGAAAAGGAAGACGTTTGGACTTCGACGCATGCTAAGGACCTGTGTTGGGGGCTGGATGGACCCTGGAGGGGGGGGGGGGGAGGAAGGTGTTGCAGCTACCGTAGTTATTTCGGCACAGGGCTAGGGACTGACACTGTACCCAAAGGAGCAGGGGTGTGCAGACCTTGGAGCTGCTCCTGAAGTGGCAGTAAATTGGTGACTTCTACAACAGAGGAAAGATATGATCAGGATCCCCTTAGGGTGCTTTAAAGAAGGGACTGGTTGAGAGAGGCTGAAGAGAAAGAGAGAGAGAGAAAAGTGAGAGAGGCTGTCCAAAAGAGCAGTAATGAAGAAGGAGCTGGGACCACAGAGGTTCTGTAAAGTGTGATTTCTGTGATCTTACCAAGATGATGACAACTGAAGTGAATAAGGAATCAGGCTGTGATTTCAAGAAACTCGTTTTCTACATTTACATTTTAAGGGTTACAATAAGTGAGTTATTTTTGGGAGCGTGTACATTGGAATGTATGGACTGAATTTGGGAGCGTCTTCAGTCACTTTGGCCTTAAAGGGAAATCTGTCCCCAGCCCATGCCCAGAGACCGACTACACTCACCCTGATACAGCCAGACAAAAGCTCCCCGGGGCTGGGAAGGTGGCCTCCTTGGTTCAAGGGGTTCAACTAAGAAGAGCATTAGCAGTAAATCTGAGAGACTGAGACCATCCTCAACACATCATGGCTTAGGAATGTCAAGGTATGTGCAAAATAAACCCATTTGGAGAAACTGCTCCTGCTCTGATTTCATTTAAAAGGGCAGATCTGTGTCCTTCATCTTTCATACATTCTTTTTGTGATGTATTGTAGCTGTCAGTAATACAGAGATAGCTATGTTTCAGTCTACCTGTAGTATAGTGAGACGTAGCTAGTTAAGGAACAGTGACATCTAGTGAGAGCTTTAGTGAACTGCCATATGGAACTTCTAGAATTATTTTTATATCCTTCACTTCTGGGGGATTTCTGCATACAAAAATGTAAATTCTGTATACTATAAAAATTACACAATATACATCACAGTCTTTGAGTAATTCATTTAAAATGTAATACAGAAAAGTTCCTGAATGGAATAAATGACAATTTTATGGAGCAATTGGTTCAGGAACTGACTAGAGAGGGAGCAATTTTAGATCCAATTCTTAGTGGAGCAGAGGATTTGGTGAGAGAGGTGGTGGGGCCGCTTGCCAATAGTGATCATAATATGATTAAATTTGAATTAATGTCAGGAAGGGGGACAGTAAATAAATCCACGGCTTTAGCGCTAAACTTGCAAAAGGGAAACTTTGATAAAATGAGAAAAATAGTTAGAAAAAAACTGAAAGGAGCAGCTACAAAAGTGAAAAGTGTGCAAGAGGCGTGGACATTGTTAAAAAATACCATTCTAGAAGCACAGTCCAGATGTATTCCACACACTAAAAAAGGTGGAAGGAAGGCAAAATGATTACCGTCATGGTTAAAAGGTGAGGTGAAAGAGGCTATTTTAGCCAAAAGATCTTCATTCAAAAACTGGAAGAAGGATCCAACAGAAGAAAATAGGATAAAGCATAAGTGCTTACAAGTTAAGGGCCAGATTTTCAAAGGGGTACTCGCGTACCCCCCGAAAACCTGGCCCAAACTCCCCCTGCGCACGCCGAGCCTATGTTGCATAGGCTTCCAGCATGTGCAAAGCCCCGGGACGTGCGTAAGTCCCGGGGCTTTCCTGGGGGGGCATGTTGGGGGGCGTGTCACGATCTGCGCGTCATGAGGGCGTGTCAGGGGGTGTGACGCAGCCGGTGCATCATCCGGGGGCGGGGCCGCGGCCTCTGGATCAGCCCTTGGACCGGAACATGGCTTGCGGCAGCCGGCCCGGCGTGCGCAAAGTTACGCCTGCCTCGAGCAGGCGTAACTTGTTGAACAAAGGTAGGGGAGGGGGTTAGATAGGGCTGGGGGGGTTGGTTAGGTAGGGGAAGGGAGGGGAAGGTGGGGGGAGGGCGAAGGAAAGTTCCCTCCGAGGCCGCTCCGATTTCGGAGCGGCCTCGGAGGGAATGGAGGCAGGCCTTGGAGGGAATGGAGGCAGGCTGCGTGGCTCGGCGCGCGCAGGCTGCCCATTTTGGGCAGCCTTGCGCAAGCCGACCCCGGATTTTAATGTAGATGCGCGGCTACACGCATATCTATTGAAATTCCACGTACTCTTGTATGTGCCTGGTGCGCAAACAAAAGTACGCGTGTGCACAGATTTATAAAATCTGCCCCATATGTAAGACATCGATAAGACAGGCTAAGAGAGAATTTGAAAAGAAGTTGGCTATAGAGGCAAAAACTCATAGTGAAAACTTTTTAAAATATATCCGAAGCAGAAAGCCTGTGAGGGAGTCAATTGGACCGTTAGATGATCGAGGGGTTAAAGGGGCACTTAGAGAAGATAAGGCCATCATGGAACGATTAAACAATTTCTTTGCTTTGGTATTTACTGAAGAGGATGTTGGGGAGAAACCCGTTCCGGAGAAGGTTTTCATGGGTAATGATTCAGGTGAACTGAACCAAATCACAGTGAACCTAGAAGATGTGGTAGGTCTGATTGACAAACTGAAAAGTAGAGTATTCCATGAAAAGTATAGAATCACCTGGACAGGATGGTATACACCCCAGGGTTCTGAAGGAACTAAAAAATGAAATTTCAGATCTATTAGTTAAAATGTGTAACTTATCATTAAAATCATCCATTGTACCTAAAGACTGCCTAATGTACCCCAATATTTAAAAAGGCTCCAGGGGTGACCTGGGAAACTACAGACCAGTTAGCCTGACTTCAGTACCAGGAAAAATGGTGGAAAGTGTTCTAAAGATCAAAATCACAGAACATATAGAAAGACATGGTTTCACAAACAAACAGGGGAGGATCCAAGATGGCAGATCTGATGGGAAGCATTTGAAGTAGCTCTGTGTGACCTCTTTCCTTTTTACTAGAATGCCGCATTTGGTGAGTAAGCATCGTGCCAAGGAGCACGACTTGACATCTTCTCCTCTTTCTTCACAAGTATGTGGTCCGATGGATGCCCATCTGCTCCGGGAGGCTTCAGTACTGGGAGGAAGTTCGCAGCGGGGCGATCGAAATGAAGTAGAATTCGATGCCCTGCAGATTGTAGGGCCCCGGAGAACCCAACCAAGGCAAGACACGCAGAACAACTTCGCGGCATGGAGTAGGGCGGCATGTTGGAAAAGGTTGCCCTGTGTTTGGAACCCACGAATGGTGCTGGAACTGTGGTAAAGGTCCCTGAGACCTCTGTCAGACCCACGGAGGCTGCAGGCTATGAGGAGACTCGCCGGCTGGAATGCGATTCAGTCCTTAAATGAGAATTTATTTCTTCAAATCAATCCTTTAGTTAACTCTCTTCATAAAATGGAACAGCGCATGGACTTGGTTGAAAAGATAGTAGATGAGAACAGAGTTTCTTGTTCCTCCTTGAAGAAGGAAGTTGTTAGTCTTTCTGAGTTCCATCAAAATATTATTAAAGAAAACCAATTACTATCTTATAAAATGTAACAATTAGAGAACCAAATACATGGGAGAAATCTTCATATTTTAAATTTTCCTAAAGATTCATTGGTTCTTCCTAAAGATATATGGAGGAAATACATGATTCAGATTTTGAAAATCCCAGAGCAAGCCCTATCTATTACTTCTAGAGTTTATTATATTCCTCCTTTTAAGAAGAAGGAATCTTTGAATCAAATAGTATGCCAGTTCTTACCCCTGTTTCTCCAGCTCTGGATATAACAAATGCTTTAGAAACAATACAGAAAGATCTCATGACACCTTCTACTTTGATTGTTTCATTTCTGCTGGAGTCAGACAAGGAATGGATCATGAAGTTATTTTTTCGTCATCGGCTAGAGACATTTTTGGGTCTCAAGATTAGTATTTACCCTGATTTGTCTAGACCCACACAGCTAAAAAGAAGGCAGTTCCTTTTATTAAGACCTAAGGTCCTTGATATAGGAGCTATCTTAATATTAAAATTCCCATGCAAATGTGTAATTAAATTTCAGAATAATACTTATGTTTTCTTTTCACCTAAACAACTAATTTTCTGCAAGATAGAATACCCTCTGCATCTACTCCCAGTTCTGCAACTGGCGTGTAAACGTACTATGCTTGTAGTTTTCTACGATATATTAGTATAGCCTCCTGTATAGTCAGATCTCATTTCCTGTTTTTCAAAGTATATTATTGGGGTTGTGTTTGGAATTCCCCCCTTTTTTTGTGGACTTGATAGTGCAGAGAAGTTTATGTTTATGATGTTGGTTTTGTTTTTCCTATTTTCTTTTTCTTTCCTTTCTTCTCTGTGTTTGTAAATTCAAGTTGTAATCTCTTGAATGTTTATTGAAAAAAAGCATAAATAAAAAATAAAAAAAAGAAAGAAAGACATGGTTTAATGGAATAAAGTCAGCATGGCTTTACCCAAAGCAAGTCTTGCCTCATAAATCTGCTTCACCTTTTTGAAGGGGTTAATAAACATGTGGATAAAGGTGACCCGGTAGATGTAGTGTACTTGGATTTTCAGAAGGCATTTATTTATTTATTTAACATTTTTGTATACCGACATTCGTTAGAAACATCACATCGGTTTCCAGATAACAGTAACTGCAGCATAGGAGCTTTACAATGAAACTCATTTAAAATTGGGGAGAGGGAAAACTACATAACTAAACGGTGTTAGGAAGAACAGGAGAGAATTTACAAATTTATATACATTATATACAGAAGCTCCATATACTAAATAATAGATATTGGGAAGAACTGGAGTTTAAATACACATAATACAAGATAAATACAAAATAAGTATAGGAGACTGGGACAAGAAATAGAAAGAGGGAAAAAGGTGACGGGCGGGTGGAGGTAAGGAGGGAAATAAACTATGTAACGATAAAGGAGGTTATGAAAATCGAGTTCCAAATAATAGAGTCCGAACTATATGGTATCATAAGGAATGAAAAAGAGAGATAAAAAGAGAAGTAAAAAATAGGAGAAAGGGCGGAGCTGTTTGCAGGAAAAGAAGATAACCTGTAACTATCAAGAGGAATAATATTTTACATACAATCAGAATTCTTAGAGCTTAGCAATGGATGGTAAAAGGAAGGGGAGGAGAACTGAATGGAAGCGTGAGAGTCAGGGGAATGCTTGCCTAAACAACCAAGTTTTAAGTTTTTGCTTAAACTTCTTTGGACAAAGCTCTTGGCGCAAATCAGTAGGCATAGAGTTCCATAGGGCTGGACCTGCAGTAGAGAGTGAACGATCTTTCTAAGAGGTGTGGTGAATAAGTTTAGGGGAGGGTGTAAGTAGAGTTGCTAGATATTGTGTTCTAGTGGGTCTAGTAGAGGAACGAAACTGTAGGGAGTTGTTGAACCAGTGCAAACTGGGGTTGTGGATGGCTTTGTGTATGAGTGGGAATATTTTAAAGTGGATTCTGGAGGTGATGGGGAGCCAGCGAAGTTGTCGGAGGATGGGGGTAATATGCTCTTTTCTGTGGGTACCAGTGAGTATACGCGCAGCAGCATTTTGTAGTAATTTCAGCAGGGCAATGGTGTTTTTGGGAAGGCCCAAGAGTAAGGCATTAGAGTAGTCTAATTTGGACAGGATGAGGGACTGTAGAACTGCTCTGAAATCATTTAGGTGCAGAAGGGGCTTTAATTTTTTTTAGAGTATGCAGCTTGAAATAGCATTCTCTTAGGATAGAGCTGATGAATTTTTTAAAGTTAAATTGTGGGTCTAGGGTGACACCTAGATCCCGTACGTGTTGGGAGAAAGAGAGGGGGAAGGGTGGGGAGCTAGGGGATGGGTGATTGAGGTTGTGGTGATCGAGTGCAATAATCATGAGTTCTGTTTTCATGGTATTTAAAGCAAGGTTAAGTTTTGTAAGGAGGGTGTTGATGGAGGAAAGGGCAGTTTCCCAAATTTTAAGAGCGTGGGGAATAGTGTGGGTGATGAGAATGAGAATTTGCACATTGTCAGCGTATATGAAGTGAGGGAGATTGAGATCAGAGAGGAGAAGGCAGAGGGGCCTTAGGTAAATGTTAAAGAGTGTGGAAGATAGCGAAGAGCCTTGCGGTACACCGTGGGTTATGTTGATTGCCCTGGATTCGTGGTTTCCTATTTTGACTTTATATTGCCAATTGCTGAGATAGGATTTGAACCAGAGGAGTGGAATTCCTGATATGCCAATTTCGGTTAGCCTGTCGATTAGAATACTGTGGCTGATGGTGTCGAAGGCTGCAGATATGTCTAGTAAAGCTAAGATATAAGATTGACCCCTGTCAAGGCCTTTGAATATGTAATCTGAAAGGGAGGTCGAGAGTGTTTCCGTGCTAAAGTGTTTACGGAAGCCGTGTTGGGATGGGAAAAGAAGGTGTTGTTATTCCAAGTAGTCAGTTAATTGCTGGTTGACAGTCTTTTCAAGGGTTTTTGCTATAAATGGTAAATTAGATATGGGGCGGTAGTTGGCCAATTCTAGTGGGTCAAGTTTCAGTTTCCTTAGTATAGGCTTGACAATAGGGTTTTTTTTGGCTAGGGATTGGGAGTTGAATAGAATCAGGGTAAATGTCGTAATGCCAAGTAGTTGTGTGAGAGGGGTTAGCATGATTGGGAGGCGTGATCTAGGGTGAGGGAACGAGAGGGTGGATATGGGTGTGTTGTGCTTGTGGTGGTAGTGTTTAAGTATTGGTATCTGGTGTGCCAGCATGTTGCAAGAACAGAGGGGGCCCCGGGGGGAGTGAGGAACAATTGAAGAGATTAAAGAAATGCAAAGTGTATTGGACAGATAGGGAAATGTATAAAAAAAAGGGGGGGGGAGGGAGTACAGAGGTGAGTACAAGGGAAATATAGAGGGAACACAAAGGGGCACACAAAGTTCCTCATGAGAGGCTTCTAAGAAAAGTAAAAAGTCATGGGATAGGAGGCAATGTCGTTTCATGGATTACAAACTGGTTAAAAGACAGGAAACAGAGAGTAGGATGGACAATTTTCTCAGTGGAAAAGGTATACAGTGGAGTGCCTCAAGGATCTGTGTGTTGTTGAGTTCTAGGGAGCAGTCCTGATTCCCGGGAGATAGTGTGCCCTTAGGTCACGGCCTGGCCCCAGAGGGCAAACTCCGGAGAAGCGACGAGGCAGATGAGGCACATCCAAGTATGGGCGGACAGGCTAGAGATTTGGAACCCTGACCTCTGCCGAACCCGAACGCACCAGAAGAGATCCAACAATGCAATTCTGGTCTCTGGGGTAGCCCTCCAGCCACTCGATAGCCCTTTCAGACCCGCTGCCTGGAAACGGCAGGTGCAACAGGACGGACAGAGGTTGAGGACAGGCGATGGCACTGGAACAAGGACAAGAAGTAGGCACTTGGAAACTTGGACGAGGTTTCAGGATACTGGAAGACTCGGACAAGGTTTCAGGATACGACTCAGACAACGTTTCAGGATTCAGGCAGTAGAACAGTTTGAATACTGTACCGCAGCGCGCCCTACACAGCTGCCCATGGCTAGTCGCGGACCATGCCAGAAGCGAAGCAGACTCCAGGCGAGAAGGTGGAGCCTTGGAAATGGAAACATGTCGAAGATTCAGGAGAGGCCTGCATCGAGGTGCGCCGTACACAGCTGCCTGTGACTGGTCGCGGATCACGCTGAAGCGGAGCAGGTGCTGGCTTGAGTCTTGGACATGGACGGAAGCAGGAAAAAGGTACTCTGAAAACAGGATTCAAGACTCAGGATTCAAGTCTCAGGATTCAAGACTCGGAACTTTTTTTCAGGAACAGACCTCGGCATTAAAAACAAGGGCCTTCCGGAGACTTGCGCTGCAGATGTGAAGACAGGCCTTTTGCCACGAAGCGCCCTATACAACCCCCATGGGCTGGTCACGGACCACGACGGTGGCACGCCAGGAAAGGTGGACAAGCAGGAAACCTGGAAGCAGGACGAAGAGCCAGAGATGGGAGCTTCAGGACCAGGACTGGAACATGGAACATCAGGAACGTCAGGAACATCTGGAGTTAGGAACATCAAGGCACCGGATGAACGAGGATGAAAGATGCGACGAGAGAACAGGAACCATGGATGGAGACAAAAAAGCTCCCACGAAGATCAGAGACCTTGAAGAAGCAAAGATGGACCTCTGAGCCTCCTGGAACGAAGAGCTGGAAGAGACGAGGAATCCAGGAGTGGACTGGCTCCTTGCGAAGGCCAACGAGGTGTCATCCTCAGATGGGTCCGTGGGGCTTTTCCTGCCAGAGGCCCTTTAAATATCTGAGAGAAGCGCGACTGTGCACCTAGAGGGAGGCCAGGACAGGGTACAGCGATGGTGGCATGCATGCCATAAAGATCAAGGCTGGAGGCAGCACTAGGCCGTGAAACAAGGCAGCAGGATGGCAGCTCTCAGCCGCGAAGGCAGGCAATGGCTGCAACTCCACCTGCCACTGTGTGAAGAAGGTGGCGGCACTCCTGCCACATGGAAGCAGCAACGGTGGCCTCCGGGCCGTGAGGAAGGGTCAAGAAGTCAGCGGCTCCATGCTGTAGAAGGAGCCAGTCAGCGGTGGCACTTGGGCCGTGTGAAAAGTGGCAGCGTTGGCGGCTATGCCCTTCGCAAAGAACAGAAAGCGGCGGCGCTCGGGCCGCATTGGAGGTGAGAGGCTGCTTGCTGCTAGGCCCGCAAGAAGGATTATAACACCGTGCTTTTCAAAATATCTATAAATGATCTGGAAAGGAGTACGACGAGTGAGGTAATCAAATTTGCAGACGATACAAAATATTTCAGAGTAGTTAAATCACAAGCAGACTGTGATAAATTGCAGGAGGACCTTGTGAGATTGGAAAATTGGGCATCCAAATGGCAGATGAAATTAAATGTGGATAATTGTAGAGATGTTAATCGGAACCGGAATCAGTTCCGATTCTGGTTCCAATTCACATCGTTAATTTTTTTTTTGTGTGGCCCGATCGTGGTTTTGTTTATCGGCTGTGCCCGAGCCGATAAACAAAAAAACCCACCTGATCCTTTAAAACTGTTCCCTTAGCTTTCCCCATCCTCCCGAACCCCCCCCCAAAAACTTTTACATGTACCTGGTGGTCCAGTGGAAGTCCCGGGAGCCATCTCCCGCTCTCGGGGCCGTCGGCTGCCACTAATAAAAGTGGCGCCGATGGCCCTTTGCCCTTACCATGTGACAGGGTATCAATGCCATTGGCCAGGCCCTGTCACATGGTAGGAGTAATGGATGGCTGGCGCCATCTTTAAAAATGGCACTGGCCATCCAATGCTCCTACCATGTGACAGGGGCCGGCCAATGGCACGGATACCCTGTCACATGGTAAGGGCAAAGGGCCATCGGCGCCAATTTGATTAGTGGCAGCCGACGGCCCGAGAGCGGGAGATGGCTCCCGGGACCCCCACTGGACCACCAGGTACTTGTAAAAAGTTTTGGGGGGGTTCGGGAGGGTGGGGGAAGCTAAGGGAACAGTTTTAAAGGGTCGGGGTGGGTTTAGGGATTGTTTTGGTGTGCCGTTTTTCCCGCCCTCCCCCAAAACGATAAGAGAACCCCAGGAACAAAATTGTGGGGTTCTCTTATCGGGAGTCCCCGATTTCTGACGAATTTGAAAATATTTTCAATCGTCCGAAGCCCGATTCACATCCCTAGATAATTGCAAGGTGATGCATAGGGGGAAAAATAGCCCTTGCTGTAGTTATACAATGTTAGGTTCCATTTTAGGAGCTACCGCCCAAAAGGGAGATCTAGGTGTCATAATTGATAATACATTGAAATCGTCAGCTCAGTGTGCTGTAGCAGTTAAAAAAGCAAACAGAATGTTAGGAATTATTAGGAAGAGAATGGTGAATAAAACGGAAGATGTCATAATGCCTCTGTATCGCTCCATGGTGAGATCGCACCTTGAATACTGTGTACAATTCTTATTCCTGGATCTCAAGAATGGAGAAGGTACAGAGAAGGGCGACCAAAATGATAAAGGGATGGAACTGGTCCCTATGAGGAAAGACTAAAGAGGTTAGGGCTGTTCAGCTTGGAGAAGAGGCGGCTGAGGCGGGATATGATAGAGGTCTTTAAAATCATGAGAGGTCTAGAACGGGTAAATGTGAATCGGTTATTTACTGTTTTGGATAATAGAAGGACTAGGGGGCACTCCATGAAGTTAGCAAGTAGCACATTTAAAAGTAATTGGAGAAAATTATTTTTCACTCAATGCACAATTAAGCTCTAGAATTTGTTGCCAGAGGACGTGGTTAGTGCAGTTAGTGTAGCTGGGTTTAAAAAAGGTTTGGATAAGTTCATGGAGGAGACGTCCATTAACTGCTATTAATCAAGTTGTCTTAGAGAATAGCCACTAGAATTACTGGCATTAGTAACATTTGATCGACTTAGTGTTTGGGTACTTGCCAGGTACTTGTAGCCTGGATTGGCCACTGTTGGAAACAGGATGCTGGGCTTGATAGACCCTTGATCTGACCCAGTATGGCAATTTCTTATGTTCTTATGTACTTCCTTGGACTCCTCTACTACAAAGTAGAGAAACCCTCTTTCGATGGAGAAGGTACAGAGAAGGGCGACCAAAATGTTAAAGGGATGGAACTGGTCCCCTATGAGGAAAGACTAAAGAGGTTAGGGCTGTTCAGCTTGGAGAAGAGACGGCTGAGGGGGGATATGATAGAGGTCTTTAAAATCATGAGAGGTCTAGAATGGGTAAATGTGAATCGGTTATTTACTCTTTCAGATAATTATTATCTATTATAATAGAAGGACTAGGAGTCACTCCATGAAGTTAGCATGTAGCACATTTAAAACTAATTGGAGAAAATTCTTTTTCACTCAGCGCACAATTAAACTCTGGAATTTGTTGCCAGGGGATGTGGATAGTGCAGTTAGTGTAGCTGGGTTTAAAAAAGGTTTGGATAAGTTCTTGGAAGAGAAGTCCATTACCTGCTATTAATCAAGTTGACTTAGAAAATAGCCACTGCTATTACTAGCATCAGTAGCGTGAGATATACTTAGTTTTTGGTACTTGTAGCCTGGATTGGCCTCTGTTGGAAACAGGATGCTGGGCTTGATGGATCCTTGGTCTGACCCAGTATGGCAATTTCTTATGTTCTTATGTTAATACTCATAGATGCAGAGTATTAAATATTTTTGAGCAGAATTTCCCTAGAAGTGTACTGTAAGAGTGTTCCCCTTCCACTTCTCTCTCTGCTCCCCTAGCCAGAACTCTTTCACTCTGCTCTCTCAGGGCCTAACTTCTCTGCTCTGCACTATATCTCCCCTCCTCCTCCAGGCTCATCTGCTTCCACTCTATTTCCACCCCCTAGCCCTCCACTCCCATAGTTTGACTTCTCTCATACAGCCCCTTACAGAGGCTCACTCTATCACTTTCATACACACACACCTCCCCTCTCACAAGCTCCCTCTCTCTCCTGTGCACACAAACACCCTCACCCATGCTCTCTCCCTCTCTCACACACACAAACACCCCATCATACAGGTTCCCTTTCTTTACTGTATACACACACACTCTCACACATGCTCCTTCTGAACCTCTCTCTCACACAGGCTCCATCTCATACACACATACCCCAACCCCCACCACACAGGTTCTCTGTCTCCCACACATACACAGCCTTACAAAGGCTTCCTCTCTCTCTTGCACACACATACACTCCCTTCCCACAGGCTCTCTTTCAGGCACACAGGCTACCTCTCTCTTTCTCTCTCTCACACACCCACACCCACACTCACTTGCACACAGGCTCTCACTCTCTCATGGCACACACACATACACACACACACACACACACTTCTTTACATAAGCTCCCTCTCTTTCACACACACACACACATTCACTTTCCCTCTCTTACACACACCCTTATTCACACATACAGGATACTAATCTCTCACTCATATACACATTCCCTCACAGTCTCTCCTCATTTATATAGTCCCTCAAACAGGCTCCCTTTCTCTCTCACACTCATAAACATGTGCACAGGCACCCCACAGCACACTTTCTCTCTCTCATACTGGCACCCCACAGCACACACTTCCTCTCTCTTACATAGGCTCATGAGTATTGCTTCCTTGCCTCTCACGCTGGGCCTTCTCTGCTGCTGGCCTGCCCATCTTCACCACGAGTGGGATGGGCTCTGCTCGTGGCCCTTTGGTCATTCTGATCTTTGGCTGCGAGAGGATCAGGCCTTGTTGCTCCTTGGCTGCAAGTGGGAGGGGCTCTGCACTTGACCTTATTGTTCCTCAACCATGAATGGGATGGGCTGTGCTTGGGGCTCACTGGCTATCCTGCTCTTTGGCTGTGAACAGGGAGGACTCTGCTCACGGCCCATCAGACCTTGTTGTTCCTCGGCCATGAGCGGGATGGGTTTTGCTTGCAGCCCACCGGCCATCCAGCTCTTTCAGCCAGGAGCAGGATGGGCTCCACATGCGCCTCACCAGGCCTTCCTCCAAATTCTGTGCGTAAAATACAAATTCTGCTTGGGAGGGAAATTCTGCACAACTTCTGCACCCCGCAGTAACCCAGGAGTAAATCCTTCTGTCTTATGCTTCCAGTTCTGTGTTTTTTGCTTTCCAGTAACGTGATCCCCAGAGTTGCATAATAAATAGATTTTGTCTCTGTAGCTTCTCAGAAAACAATAGATAATGCCATTCAAGAGTGAATCCCACCAGTCACTGTTGAACCTTCTACAAATGATGATTGGGTCTTACTGAACACATTGACCCATTTTCTTATCAAGGCTATTTTCATGTACGGTGGTAGACCAGATGTCTCTGGAATTCTGCTGCCCACAGGCAGAGTCAGTGACTCGTTTTAAAGCAGATTTATTACGCTCCCATCCTGCTGTCCAATATCCAGTGGCACGCACAGCCCACCCTGATGGGCTAAATAAATCTCGCTCTCATTTTGTGTTTATGGGACAACTGCTCCATTCAACAGATCCAATTGATCTTTTATTCACCAAGGACTGTTGACACGGGCACAAAAGTAGAGAAAAACCTTCACTACGCAAAACAAATAACAGAACGAGTACTGAAGCATTTTATTGAATTTCTTTCAAAGATTTGCTAGCCTATAAAAAAAATAATAAAAATAGTAAAAAGTAAAGAGTAAAGAGTAGAATAATGAGTTTAGCCATACCCCCATACTTTTATGACACCGGAGTGAGTGCAATACATAATAATATGGTTTTCCAAGACTGCGTGGGTTACAAATTGTTTGATATCAAAGTGGCTGGTGACGTATCCTCAATCCATAATGTGATCTGATAGAGCTGCCTGCTCCTTGCCTACCTCCTCCCCCTGTGACTTTGAGGAAATGGAGGTCCAGTAAATCTCTCTTTCCTTATTCCAAGGCACGGTAGGTATGGAAGTAAGTGGCTTATTTATCTTAGGCCCTTGCGATTTCCTGAAATTAGTATTTTTACACATAAATCGTAAAAGGCATTCAGCTCATTTTTCCTGCAGAAGGGTTATTAAAAATGAATGTGTGCAGCCGCACAGTACGGACACATTCCTGCAGTTCCCGTCTCGCAGACTGCTGAGACTTAGTATATTCAGATATATTTGATATTACGGGCAGGAAGGACATGGTAAATATTCTCCTGGCATGTTTGGCACACAGTCCTGCCCAGAGAATCCTAAAGTTGTCATTTACTTATCTGGTTGTGCATTGTCTAGCATCAGCAGAGCCAGCTTCCTTGGTAGTTTTATGACAATAATCTCCTCCCTTTACTCAAACTATGCTGGTGCAGTGAAAAAGCAGCACTCACACTTAACCTGATCATTAGAGCCGAAAATACATACTGAGCTTATTTCTGAAATGGATTGAAATGAAAAGGATAAGAAATGGATAGGATTAGAAATATAACGGCAGTCATATAAATATACTATAATATAGTCAGAAAGAAAAGTGTAAGACAGTGGCAACCAAAACCTGATAGAATTTTAAAATACTGCTTAGGATAGGCACAGAGTGTGGTGGCAAAGGGACAGCTGTGGTGATGGGAGCAGGCTTGACAGGACAGATAAGGAATGGGGGAGGAGGGAGCTGGTGTTGGTTTAGGCAATGGGAATCTGTGTGATCATCTACTAGAATTGTAGAAAACCCAAGAGAAAGCATCTCAGCAAGGCCGGTGCTTCCATTAGGCAAACTAGGCGGTTGCCTCGAGCACCAAGATTTTAGGAGTGGCAAAATCCTGCCAGCATGAGGTCCAGAGGGATGCTGTACCAGAGCCAGTACTGCAAAAGAAGAGAGTGCGGTCCTGGAGCCACTGCTGTGGGTAGGAGAAAGTGCTATGAAGGAGCTGCCACCAATCGTTGGGGGGCAGGGGGGGAGGGGCAGAATAACAAACAGTTTGCCTAGGGTGCCAAATAGGCTTGCACTTATCCCGCATCTCAGCTGGGATGAGCAAGTGCTCTTAATCTACCATCATTTACTATGGAGGTAATTTTCAAAAGGATTTACACATGTAAATGTGCTTTTGAAAACTGCTGCTCCTTTGACATTTCAATGAATTTTCAAAAGGTTTTATGCACATAAATGGGCTTTTGAAAATTGCCCTGATATATGCTTTTACATGCATATATCCTTTTGAAAATTACCTCCTACATTACTATCTTCATTAATTACAATAGTTAGGCTTACCAGTCAGAGCCCAGAATCCTATACACTCTACTCCAATTGGTGAACGGCATACTAGTATAATCTTCCTTTCAATCTGGAAAATGCTAGAATTGTCACTAAGTGTTGCACTGCGATGGGAGGGAGTGCTAGGGGGCGCTCCCTATTGCGGAACGAGTGGTGTGTGCCCTTGCGGTGAGATGGAGCCTCATCTGGGAGAAGTGGAGACCAGGCCCCTGCTGACCTGCGCAGTCTCAGTGAGACCAACCAAGCAAGGTTGGCCTCTTGAGTAGTCCTCCGACCACTCCAAGCCCTTTCGGACCTGCCGCTAGGTAACGGCAGAGGTGGCAGGCCAGATAGGAAGCAAGGCAGAGGAAGGTCACTGGCACTGGACAACTCAGGAGCTGACATCAATGAAGACACTGGAGGTGAAGGCAAGACAAGGTTAAAATCAGAGAAGAAAAAGTCCAGAATCTCCAGAAGAGCGCGGAACCAACCGCTGCTCATGGACATCCAATGAAGAGCAGCACAGAGCACAGGATGGACTGCCATCCCTCAGGGATCCAGGACAGGAAGGCAAACAAGCAACAAGGTTAAAACTCGGGATGGAGTGGAATCCGGATTGAGCTCTAACACACACAGCCGGAGAGGAGGCTACAGTGGCCAGAATGGCCCTCAGGCTATCCACTGAGCACCATCTGCCGGAGGCTAGGAAAAGCCAGAGTCCAAGGCATTGGAGGAGATCAGGAACACAGACAACAGACATCTGGACAAATAGGGATCATGGACATGGTGAGGAGAAGTGGACTTTGCGAAGACAGATGAAACTATCCCACCGAGCACCCTACACATCCCAACCGGGATGGTCGTGGACCACGCAGCAACCAGTCGCGGAAAGGAGGTCAAGGGCGGCTCTCCCTGCCATGGGGGAGAATGGAGGACTGCCCCAGCCGTGAGAGAAGACCGGCTGCGGCTTCCTGTTGCCACAACAGGAGTGAGGCAATAGCAGCTTCCTGCCACTGAAGAGCAGGCCTCAGGCCTGCCGGAAGACGGTGTGGGTGGCAGCGCCGTGTCGCAGAGAAGAGGCCGAAATCCGCGGCTCCCTGCCATGGTGAAAAGTGTGTCAGTGGTGGCCTTTGGGCCGAATCATGGTGTCGGGCAGGCTGGTGGAGAGAAGGTAAGAGGCGCAACAATAAGGGCCTTAAGCTCTGCTTTGCATTAGGAAATCCATTTTGTAAACATTTCTGGTAGACTAAAATCTGCTAAGACTGTTCACAGATACTTTCCTTAACTATTCCAGGAGCAGACATATTCTAATGTCAGGAGCAAAACTGGTTCTAAGAAATAAAGAAATCCATATTTAAAAGGCATTTAGACAGATAACTAAAAAATTATCCGTTTAAATGGCATAACCGACAGGGGTGTTCCAGAGGCAGGCAAGAAGTGTTTTGGGGAAGAGCGGAGTTAGCTGCATAAGTTAAGTGGCTAACCCCAATATTCGGAGTTAGTGCTTAAGTTATGTGGCTAACTCTGGTCGTGCCATATAAACATGCGGCTAACTTTAAGATAGCCGGGTATATTCAGCGGTGCAACCGTGCCACTGAATATACCCTGCTAGTTAGCTGGATAAGTTTATCCGGCTAACTAGCTGAGCCGCTCAGTGGCTGAATATTGCAACCAAATAGTTTTCTTATGCAGTAAAACCACAGTCATTTTTTCAACTTGACATTTTTTGTATTTTGGTTTTCTTTTTTATTCCATAAGTGTATTGAATGTTATTCTCATTTAGGCTTATGGTACAGGAAGGGCCTGGAACAATGTTCTCCTGGTATAAGCACAGAAATATGGTCATAGCTAGGAACTTTTGATCTCCAGTCATCCTGAGATTGTCGTGGTGGCAGCATGTGCACAAATATCTTTCTCACACACACATGTTCCATCTCATAATCTTTCATGCGCATGCTTCCTAATTCTCTCTCTCACACACACACACACTCACTCTTTCTCCTCATTCACTCACATGCACACTCTCTTACACGCATGCAATCACCTCTCTCTCTCTTCCAGACACACACATCCACACTCACACCATGCCCACTCACATTCATCTGCTCACATACACTCTTTTCTCTGCCTCTCACACCCATACTCACTCATTCTCGGGGGAGGGCCTGGGGGGGGGCCAGTGCTCCTCTTATTTATTTATTTATTTATTTAAGGGTTTTTTATATACCGAGGCACGTTTGCAAAACATCACCTCGGTTCACAATGTAACATAACCTAGCAACAAGCTTTACAATAATATAAATTTTTTAACAAGGAGTCAGTTAACAGGGGCTGGAGGAAAAATACATGGATTATATACATATGTACATTTTTTTTTTTTTTTAAAACAATAGAGTTAATCAAAGCAGTTAGGTTATTGGCGGGGGGGGGGGGGGGTATTAGGAGTAAGAAGGTGGAGGAGAGGGAGACCCACAAGAAGTGGGGAGGAGGGAGAAAAGATATAATTGGGCGTGAATCAGTCGGGTGGTCATATCGTAGCTTTGGAGGGGAGTCCGTTAGTTAGTCGGGGTAAGCTAGTTTGAACAGCCAGGTTTTGAGATTGTGTTTGAATTTTTTGTGGCAGGGTTCCTGGCGTAAATGAGGAGGCATTTTATTCCAGTGGGAGGTTCCTGCTATAATGAATGAGCGCTCTCTAAATGTGACATGCTTCATGAGTTCCTGCAGCGTGGGCCCGACAGTGCAGCCTTTTAGTCTTCCCTGCACAGGCCCAAAGCTCCTGCTCTTCCTCCTTCTGCAACAGGAGCTGATGTTGCCTTTTTCTTGTTCCCCACGCAAAAGCTGATGCTCCCAATTTCTCTCCTGCTGCATGAGGGCCAACGCTCCTCCTCCTTCTGGCCCGCTCCGCTCCAGCGACTTTCTTCTGGGGGTGCTTAATTCCAGAGTATCTGGGCCAGATTTGGAGCGTTCTCAGATAGGTCATATGGCCTCTTCTGCCATCATGTTCGTATCTGGTCTGCCCATTCACACCAGCTATTCAGCTCTACAATCCCTGCCACTCCCTCAGAGATCCCTGTGCTTGTCCCATGCTTTCTTGAATTCAGATACTGTCCTTATCTTCACTACCACCACTAGGAGACTGTTCCATGCATCTGCCACCCTAGATTACTCTTGAGCCTACCCCCTTTCACTCTCATCTCATGACTCCTTTTTTTCTTTTGAAAGAGATCTCCCTCCCATGCATTGACACCTTGGAGGTATGTTAATGTTTTTTATTATATCTCCTCTATCCTGCCTTTTCTCTTGGGTATATATGTTTAGATCTTTAAGTCTGTCCCATAATGCTTTATAGTGAAGACCACAGACCATTTTAATAGCCTTCCTCTGGATCAACTCCAACCAGTTTATATTCTTTTGAAGGTGCAGTCTGCAGAACTGTACACAGTATTCCAAGTGAGGTCTCACCAGGGACCTATACAGGAGCAATATCACCTTCTTTTTTCTGTTGCCCATTCCTCTCCCTATGCAGCCAAGCACCTTTTGCTTTGGCCATCAACTTATCCACCTCTTGGCCACCTTAAGGTCATCAGATATGATTCCCCCCCCCCCCCCCCTCTCAGCCGCCAGTGGGATGACGTCCACCGGCGGCCACATGAGCCTTCATGTAGGCCATCAGCAGCTCGGCACCCCTTAATGCTCGGTGCCCTAGGCCTAATTCGCCTAGTGCTTCCACCGGTCTTGGCTACAACGCTCCCACCACCGGATGGGGAAAAGTGGGTTTCTCTTTCCCTAGATTTTCCCAGGATGTTGGGGGGGAGGTGATTCCCACCCTAAGCAGGACCAGGAAAAATCAGAATAAAGCCCAAACAATTCTAAAAAAAAAAAAAGTCATAAATACTCCACCAGCACAAGGTGTGGACTGGCAAGGAATTGTTATACTTCCTATGTTGTAAGCCAGGATTATGTGCCTCAGTCAGCGAAAGAACAGGGGGAGAAGGAGACAGATTCTCTGTTTTCAAAGACTAAACCAAAATGCCACACTGAACTCAAGCAGGCAGGAGCCCATCGCTGCAGCAAGCTCACAGTAGCACGCTCCAGTGCCTACTTCCCTCACAGTCCCCACTTCTTGTGGAGATCCCAAGGGGATCTATACACACACATACAGTCCATAAAAACAAACAATTCAATTAAGGAAGAGATGGTTCAGAAAACTGAAGTCTCAGACCTTGGATACAATTGTTGTTGTGTTCATTTATTTGCTTTCCCGCCTCATCCCCCATTATAAGTGGATAATGTCTATACAATCTCAGGTAGAAGGTGTGACCCTCATTTAATTGGAATGTTTTATCCATCCTTTGGCATTGGCATGACGGGGAATATTCAGCACCTAGGCAGGATCTAGGCTCATAATCCCAGGTAGAGATTTATGGTCCATTTCTGCTCCTCGATGGAACAAGACTTCACCTGGACAGGCTGTAGGTCCAGGGGCGGATTGGCCTATCGGGGGATCGGGCTTCCCCTGGTGGGCCGGTCTAGCTGGTCATGTGGTCTCGACTGCGTGGCTCTTCCTCAGCCCAGTCTCAGCGCCTCCCAGCCAGCCCCCGCCTGAGACCAAGCCAGCGGGGGCCGAAAAAATAAAAATCGAGGCCGGCGGAGGCCGAAGAAAAGAAGATCAGCCAGCCTGGGCCGAAGAAATAAAAATAGAGGCCGGCGAAGGCCGAAGAAAAGAAGATCAGCCAACCCCCATGGGAGACCAAGCCGGCGGGGGCTGAATAAATTAAAATCGAGGCTGGAGGCGGCAGAGGCCAAAGAAAAGAAGATGGGCGCCTCCCAACCAGCCTCAAGCAGGGGCTGGCTGGGCAGCGCCCATCTTCTTTTCTTCAGCCTCCGCCGACCTCGTTTTTAATTTTGTCGGCCCCCACCGGCCTCGATTTTAATTTCTTCGGCCCCCCGGCTTGGTCTGTGTGTTGTGTGTATGTGAGAAAGGAATGGTGGTTCTGTGTGTGTTGTGTGTGTGTATGTGTGTATGTGAGAAAGGAATCTGCCAGTTTAAAAAAAAAAGAAATGTGATAATACATATACCTCAACTTTTGTGCTGGTAGCGCAACTTTTGAAAAGTTGGATGAAAGATGAAATTACTGAATTTTAAGCATTCCTCTTCTGGAAAATAAAATTTAGCAAAGAGGGTAGAGACAAATACTAAAGCAAAAAAAATTAAAATATTTCAAATGTTCATCTCAGCAAAATCACAAATTTAAGATACTGATGCCAGGTGGGTTTTGGGATTTTTTTGAAGCATAATTTAAGCATGAAGACTAGAATAGTTCCAATCTGAAATGGTTTTGCTATTTTTTTTTAAGCGTTTAGTAAATGTATATTTTTAAATGACTAAGACTGGAATCTTCCCATTTAAAAGGGAAGTTGACTAAGGATGTCTTTCGGTTCCATATCTCCCACATGAACAATCACATGACTGATAGTTTGAAGAAAGACACTTGCTTTATTGCCTGAAGGCGTAAAACAAGAGAAGCTGTACGGTGTGGGTAGCTGTCCCTTGGGAGGACAGAACCTGAAGGAAGGGTGTCATTTCGCCTTCTGATAGGAATGTGGTTTTCTTATTTAATGGTTGGGATCATCACTTTCACTTTTAGTAAAAGTGAAAAATGCTGCAAGTCTGAAAGCAAGGTGCTTCTGTAAGAGTGTAATGTGTACATGAGACAGGAAGGGTGCTTCTGTATGTGTGTGGTGTATATGTGAGTCAGGGAGGGTGCTTGTGTGTGTCAATGTGTGTGTGCAAGAGAGATGGAACATGTTTTTGGCTGGCTTATGGCTGTGAGAGAGGGCATGTGTGTGATTGAGCCTGTTTGTAAGTGAGATAGAACATGTGTGTGATTGAGAGCTTGTGTGTAAGTAAAATAGAGAGAGCATGTGTGCGATTGAAATCCTGTGTGTAAGAGGGAGCGAGAGCATTGTGTGATTGAGAGAGATTGGCCAGAGAGGTGACGTGTGTATGTGTGAGACTGATCAGGGAGATGACTGGTATGTGTGTGCTTGTGTGTGTGTGTGTGTGTGTGTGTGTGTGTATGTGTGAGTGAGAGAGACTGGTTGGGGAGATGATTGGTGTGTGAGAGACAGAAACTGGTCTTGAGGGTAAGACTGGTGTGTGTGTGTGAGAGAGAGAGAGAAGAGACTAGTCCCTAAGGAAGAGGACTGTGAGGACAGCTTCAGCAGCTACTGCTGCTTCTGGTGTGGCCTGCAAAGGAAAGGAGTAGAAGAACTGCTGGAGAGGGTAAGTAAAGGTGGCTTTTTAAGTTCATTTTTCTTGATTGACTACCATTTTAATTATTGGGTAGTATGTGATGTGTCTGCTGTTTGAAATATTTTATTGGTGTTTGGTAAAGGTTTCAAAATTTGCTTGAGTCTTTAATTATTGGATATTCTATTCAACTGTTTTAAAATTATTTTATTAGTATGATTTTATAATTATGATTTATGATTTATATATCTTGATTTTATTGATTGTTTCATGAAGAATGGTGACATTTTTGTTTTTCCATTGTTGCATTGTATAGAGTCTGGCGTGATATGTTTTACAGTTTAGTTTTTGTCTGCACATTTCTATTTATACTTTATGTGGCTTTATTCTGTATTTGGTGAGAGTTTGCGTTCTGCATGCAAAGACTGAGATGAAGCATTCTTTTAGCATGTGGTTTCTCTATAGGGATCTGTAGTAGCTTGGCCTGTTTTCCTGATAGGAGGTGAATTGATATTTTAGATTCTGGTGTAATATTTGTGGTATTCTTTTTCATAGGTGGGGTTGTTATTCTTTGAGTTTTGGCAAATAGTACTCCATGAGGACATAAATGACACCCTTCCTTCAGGTTGATATGGGAGGACCATACCGAAATATAGGGGAGTGTACATAGATATGTAAATTATATATGTAAATTATATTGTGTATGTAATTGGGTACCCATGGGCCAGTATGGAGAAAAATCCCCTGGGCCACTATTTTCCCTCAATCCATCCCTGTATAGGTCTGATGCAATAAAACGAGTGTTATAACGGGGCACTCATTTTGAGCTCCTGTTTTCCTACTGCACGCACAGCCATGTCTCCTGGGCGCCCAATGAAATATTTTAATGAGCTGCTGCGTTAGAAAGGATGCGCTAGGGAAAAAAATCATGCATCCTTAGAACTCAAATACATCGGGTACCTAGGAGACGTGGCTGTGCGCCCACAATTGCAATGGGTGCTCAATATTAGTGTCGGTTTTATCCCACTTCAGTTCAATTTCTCCCAATATACACGCACAATAGCAAGAGTGAAATCGGTTTGAAGCGTGTATATTGTGCATGTATCTTGTGCATCCAGAATTTTTTTTTTTTTTACATCAACCCTTTATTCTTAAACACTGAAAGCAGTAGATACTAAGTAGGAGGAACCAACCACAGAGCACAGTATTTTTTAATTTGTCATGACTTGCGGGCTGACTTAATGCCAGCTCTGGGGCTGGAGTAAAATGTTTCCACGTTAAAAAGTGTGCATTGGGCTCCCTGCAATTTTCTGCATTGGGGGGGGGGAGGTAATAGGCATAGCTAATAGCCTCATTTATATGGAATTTACATGAGATAACTGTTATTGGCTATGCGTTTGTTTAGGAGGGCGTTTTGGATGCGTTAATCTCTTTATAGCATCGGGTGCTAGTCTAGCGCGTCCAGAATGCGTGTCCAACAAGCATGTAAACGTGTGCACTAGACTGGGTGCACTTTATTGCATCAACCCCTATATGGTTTCTGATATGAGAATTCTGTAAATAGGAAAAAAGGACAAAGCTAGGCTAGAACTAGTGTGAAGCTTCCTGAAGAATCCTCAGACCTGCCACTCAGAGAAATTCAGAACATGACACTTACATATCTCTAAGCCAAATTATTCATAAAGACTAAAATTCACTTTTCAGTGGATTCTTCTTCATGGCTTCAGGGGCTTGTTAAACTAATTAAGAAGCATGTGACGATGTCTAATGGCATATGTATGATTTATTATTTAAATCTTGTCTTCTTGTTTTCCTGAAATTACAAAAATGACTTGGGTTGAAGAGATCCAATCTCTGGGACTTCACTGTCATTTCCAGTGACAGAAAGCGGGGGAAGGCCTTTCCACAGTGGAGGCAGCTGCTCCTTATTATCTGAGTTTGCTGTGTACTATATGCAGCTTACTGCTACTACATTGATTCAACAAGAAACCCAGGATCCTATGATTATACCAGGGGTTTTCAACCCAGTCTTTCAGTACTTCCTGATTTTTAGGATATCCGCAATGAATATGCATGGAATACATTTGCGTACAATGGAGGCAGTGATGCAAATCTATCTCATACATATTCATTGTGGATATTCTGAAAACCAGATTGGCTAGGGGGTACCGAAGGACTGGGTTGTAAACCCCTGGACTAGACGGAAGTACTGCTAACACTACTACAGGCCATGAAATATTCACATGTGCAAAATGGAGCTCAGCCATATTAAAAAAAAAAAAAGCAAGGATCTGCTTTCCAAGTGGTGCATTGTCTTGTTGCACTGAGGATGTGTCTCCCAGGGCTTCAGCCCAGGAGGGAAGGGTTAGGTCAACCGTCATACAGGCCGATTCAGTAAAATGCGCGGGACAGCCGGCGCTCCGAGGCGAGCGCCCGTTTTCCCAACGCGCGCCCAGGCCACTCTCCTGGGTGCTCGATTCAGTATTCAAATGAGGCCCGCACTAATAAGGGATACTAGCACGTCCCTAGCGCCTCCTTATTGGCGGAAGCAGCGGCTGTCAGCAGGTTTGACAGCTGACGCTTAATTTTACCGGCGTCGGTTGTCGAGCCCGGTGACAGCCACGGGTTCGGAACACGGATGCCGGCAAAATTGAGTGTCCGTTTTCCAACCAGCAGGCTGTGGGCAGATTTTTTTTTTTTTTAAGATTTTTTATTTTTGGGGCCTCCTACTTAATATCGCTATGATTTTAAGTCAGAGGGTGTACAGAAAAGCAGTTTTTTCTGCTTTTCGGTACACTTGCCCGATGTCGGCCGAAATTAACTCCTGCCTCTGCCTTTGGCAGGAGTTAATTTCTGAGAGTAAAATGTATGGCTTGGCCGCACAATTTACTTTCTGTATTAAGCATGACTAACTAATAGGGTCATCAACATGCATTTGCATGTGATGCACGCTATTAGTTTCGGGGGGGTTGGCTGCGCGTGGAAAACGCACGTCCAAATGGGGGCTAACGGTGCGCTCGGCCTGAGCGCACCATACTGAATTGGCCTGATAGTTGGTGATTCGATTCTTAGGAATGTAGACAGCCGGGTGGCTGATGGGTGTGAGGATCGTCTGGTAACATGCCTACCTGGTGCGAAGGTGGCGGACCTCACCTAGATAGCATTTTAGACAGTGCTGGGGAGGAGCCAGCTGTCATGGTACATGTGGGCACCAATGACATAGGAAAATGTGGGAGGGAGGTTCTGGAAACCAAATTTAGGCTCATAGGTAGAAAGCTGAAAACCAGAACCTCCAGGGTAGCATTCTCTGAAATGCTCCTTGTTCCACGTGCAGGTTCCCAGAGGCAAGCAGAGCTCCGGATGAGTGGATGAGACAATGGTGCAAGGAAGAGGGATTCAGTTTACCTTTTGGGGAAGGGGGAGTCTTTTCTGAATGGATGGGCTCCACCTTAACCAGGGTGGAACCAGCTGCTGGCGCTAACCTTTAAAAAGGAGATAGAGCAGCTTTTAAACTAGAACAAAGGGGAAAGCCGACAGTCGCTCAGCAGCGCATGGTTCAGAGGGAGGTATCTTCAAAGGATACTAATGATGCATTAGAATTAGGGCATCCGAACAGTGAGGTTCCAATAATAAGAAAAGTAGTCCAAGTGCCTGTAACTAAAACCTCACCTGAGCTAAAAAATTCATATTTATCCTTATCAATTAGAAAGCAGAATGAAAATACAAACAAAAAACACACTTTGAAATGTTTGAAATGTTTGTATGCTAATACCAGAAGTCTAAGAAGTAAGATCGGAGAATTAGAATATATAGCAGTGAATGATGTCATAGACTTAATTGGCATCTCAGAGACATGGTGGAAGGAGGATATCCAATGGCACAGTGCTATACTGAGGTACAAATTATATCGCAATGACAGAAAGGAGCATCTGGGAGGCGGGGTGGCACTTTATGTCCAGGATGGCAGAGAGTCCAACAGGATAAACATCCTGCATGAGACTAAAGGCACAATCAAATCTTTATGGGTAGAAATCCCTTGTGTGTTGGGGAAGATTATAGTGATAGGAGTATATATCTGTTCACCTGGACAGTGAAATGCTAAGAAAAAATAGGGAAGCTAACCAAATTGGTAGTGCAGTAATAATGGGAGATTTCAATTACCCCAATATTGACTGGGTAAATGTATCATCGGGACATGCTAGAGAGATAAAGTTCCTGGTGTTACGATCCTGCTCGCGGAGCCCATCCTGCTCGCACGCCCTCCACTTATCACTGTGCCGGCCTGACGCCGCAGAACTTTCAGGCGGCCGAGGCCACCTCCGGATCATGCTGCCGCCGCCCCTCCACCTCCGCAGCATAGTGCTGCCACCGGGAATCCACTCCTACGTGGCTTGCAAAGCAGCCGTAGACTTCCTCCCACATGACAGGAAGCCGCCACTGCTGCTGCCTCCATCTAAGCGGCCCGAGTGCTGCCGCTGGGATCTCCCTCGCAGCAGGAAGTCACCTCTGCTTTCACTCCCTTTGTGGCGTGGAGCCGCCTTCATCGTCCTCTCTGCGGCTCTGCTGTAGCCGCCGACTTCCTCCATCCTCTGTGTTCCTCTAGGTGCGGGTGCGCGCCTCTTCACCATATGTAAAGGGCCAGTGGTGGGAAAAGTCCACGGCCCCACGGATGATGTCATCACCTTGTTCCCTAGTCCAGCCCTATAAAAGGGCTCAGCTTCACTTCATCGGGGCCTTCAAATCAGGTCCATGGTCATCCATGTTCCTCTTCTCCGGTCAAGGTCTTCCGTGGTCTGCTCCTGTCCAGATGGCTCTGTGTTCCATGTTCTTGATGTTCCTGGTCTCCTTCATCTGATGTTCCTGGTTTTGTTCCTCGTCGGAGCTCCTTCTTCTCTTGTTCGTGATCCTGAAGTCCTGATGTTCCAAGACCTGATGATCCACGTCCAGAAGTCCTGATATGCCTTGTCCAGAAGTCCCGATGTTCCTCGTTCCTCGTTCAGAAGTTCTGATGTTTCTAGCCCTGATGTTCCCAGTCCAGACGTCCCTGATGTTCTGTGTTCCAGTCCTGGTCATGAAGTCCTCGCCTTCGGCTCTTCATCCTGCTTCCGGATTCCTTGCTTGTCCACCTTTCTGGGCGTGCCACCGTTGTGGTCCATGACCAGTCCACGGGGGGCTGTGTAGGGCGCTTCGTGACACAAGGCCTGTCTTCATGTCTGCAGCACAAGTCTCTGGAAGACCCTTGTTTTTAATGCCAAGGTTTATTCCTGAATCTGAGTTCCGAAGTCTTGAATCCTGAGACTTGAATCCTGTCCTGGTCTTCTGAGTTCCTTATGCCTGCTTCCGTCCATGCCCAAGACTCTGCCAGAACCTGCTCAGTTTCAGCATGGTCCACGACCAGCCACAGGTGGCTATGTAGGGTGTGCCTTGGTGCAGGCCTCTCCTGAATCTTCGACATGTTCCCGGTCTCAAGTTCCACTTCTTTGCCTGGAGACTGCTTCACCTGGAGTCTGCTTCGCTTCCGGCATGGTCCATGACCAGCCATGAGCGACTGTGTAGGGCATGCTGTGATGCAACACTCACCCAGTACTAATACCTATATCCTGAATCCTTGCCTGAGACTCCCAAGTTCCACAAAACCTCGTCCAAGTCTTCCAAGTATCCTGAGCCTTGTCCAAGTCTTCCAAGTCCTTGTCTGAGTCCTTCAAGTATCCTGAGTCTTCTAAGTCCTCGTCTGAGTTCTCCAAGTATCCTGAGTCTTCCAAATCCTCGTCTGAGTCCTCCAAGTCAAGTATCCTGAGTCTTCCAAGTCTGTGTCTGAGTCTTCCAAGTGTCCTAAGTCTTCGTCCAAGTCTTCCAGGCTCCTTGTAACCTCGTCTGAGTCTTCCAAGTATCCTGAGTCTACATCAGAGTCTTCTAAGTTCCAAGCTCCATGTCTAGTCTTGTTCCTGCCCTCAGCCTCCATCTGGCCTCACGCACTTGTCGTTCCCAAGCGGTGGGTCCAGAAGGGCTACCGAGTGGCCAGAGGGCTACTCCTGAGACCAGCATTGCTTTGCTGGGACTTATTGGTACGTGTAGGTCCAGTCGAGGCCTGAGAATGCCTTGTTCCAGTTCCTGATGTTCCTTGCCTTCTTTTCAGTCCAGCCTTGTTCCTGTACCGCCCGTACCTATGCATACTTACCTCCCACAGTGTGTCTTGGGGCTCCTCTCTGAGCCACACATGGACCAAGGGCTCACTATCTCCCAGGAGCAGGCGACCGCGCCTTTGCGCCCTCAACAGGATTTGAAGACCCCGCGGTTGCAACACCTGGATGGAATAAATGACAGCTTTATGGAGCAATTGGTTCAGGAACTGACGAGAGAGGGAACAATTTTAGATCTAATTCTCAGTGGAGCACAGGATTTGGTGAGAGAGGTAATGGTGGCGGGGGGCCACTTGGCAATAGTGATCATAATATGATCAAATTTGAATTAATGACTGAAAGGGGAACAGTAAGCAAATCCACGGATCTAGTGCTAAACTTTCAAAAAGGAAACTTTGATAAAATGAGAAAAATAGTTAGTAAAAAAGGTTGAAGGAAGGCAAAACGATTACCGGCAAGGTTAAAAGATGAGGTGAAAGAGGCTATTTTAGCAAAAGATCTTCATTCAAAAATTGGAAGAAGGGTCCAACAGTAGAAAATAGGATAAAGCATAAGCATTGTCAAGTTAATTGTAAGACATTGATAAGACAGGCTAAGAAAGAATTTGAAAGGAAGTTGGCTGTAGAGGCAAAAACTCACAATAAAAGCTTTAAAAAATATATTCGAAGCAGAAAGCCTGTGAGGGAGTCAGTTGGAGCGTTATATGATCGAGGGGTTAAAGGGTTACTTAGAGAAGATAAGGCCATTGCGGAAAGATTAAATGATTTCTTTGCTTCGGTGTGTACTGAAGAGAATGTTGGGGAGATACCCATTCCGGAGAAGGTTTTCATGAGTAAAGATTAAGATGGACTGAACCAAATCACGGTGAACCTAGAAGATGTGGTAGGCCTGATTGACAAACTGAAGAGTAGTAAATCACCTGGACCGGATGGTATATACCCCAGGGTTCTGACCAACTAAAAAAATGAAATTTCAGATCTATTAGTAAAAATTTGTAACCTATCATTAAAATCATCCATTGTAACTGAAGACTGGAGGATAGCAAATGTAACCCCAATATTTAAAAAGGGCTCCAGGGGCGATCCAGGAAACTAAAGACCGGTTAGCCTGACTTCAGTGCCAGGAAAAATAGTGGAATGTGTTCTAAAAATCAAAATCACAGAACTTGCCAAAAGTCCCTGGTGGTCCAGCAGGATTCCTGGAGCAATTTCCTGCACTCGGGCCGTCGGCTGCCAGTATTCAAAATGGCGCCGATAGCCTTTGCCCTTACTATGTCACAGGGGCTACTGGTGCCATTGGTCAGCCCCTGTCACATGGTAGGAGCACAAGATGGTGCCGGCCGTCCATTGCTCCTATCATGTGACAGAAGCCGATGAATGGCACCGGTAGCCCCTGTGACATAGTAAGGGCAAAGGCTATCGGTGCCATTTTGAATACCAGCAGCCGACGGCCCCAGTGCAGGAGATTGCTCCAGGACCCCTGCTGGACCACCAGGGACTTTTGGCAAGTCTTGGAGGGGTCAGGAGGGTGGGGGATTGTAGTTAATTAAATTTAAAGGGTTGGGATGGGTTTTTTTTCAATTTTAATGGGAAACGAATACCGTATGTAACTAAAGGACGAATCGGGTTCCCCTGAAAACGGATGCAACAGATTTGGGTTCCGACGAATACGAATACCGAGACGAATCCATCCCTTCTGCACGTCCCTACTTGATGGACCCTTGGTCTGACCCATAATGGCATGTTCTTATGTTCTTATGTCCCCTACCATTTCTCTTCATTCAGACTTTGAAATACGTTGGTTCCATCATAAAATGTAAGTTCTACATTGTTTTAATTGTTTCCAAATTTAGCCAAGTAAGGTCCTCCTGGCCAAGCCCTGGCACTGTGAACTTCCAGAATATTCTTTGCACATTTCAGCTGTAGTTGGGAAAGTCAGTGGCAGTAGCCTGGAATTCTGCACACAGTGCAGCCAAAGAAGAAACATTTAACTTCAGAGTCTCCAATCTAAACAAGACAATGGGCCTCACAGACTAAAAAGATTGTCTTGGTTTGAGTCTATGACAAAAATGTTTAGTACAACTGGCTTTATGTTGGTAATAAAAAAGAGCCACTGAATCCAGGTTACACAGGTCATACTAGCTACAGCATAATTCCAATATCCAGTATTTACCTACATCATATGAGGGTGTAATTATACTGTAGACTATCTGTTCAATGTATTGTAAAATATAGGTCTCAGTACACATCTCTGACAGTTATGCTGGTACTGGTACTATTTTATAGCTTTTCTTGAACTTTGTAGATAGTGAATCCAATGCAGTTTATCAGTAAAATTACAGTATAAACATATAAACTATAATTAAGTCTAGTTAAACAAACACCCTATACAATGTAATTATAGTGTAATGTGTGGATAGCTTTGGGAGATTCCTGGCTTGGGCACAACCACTAAAGAAAACATAATAACACAGGAACGTAGTAAATGACAGCAGAAAAAAAAAAAACAACCGGCCCATCCAGTTTATTCCTGTCCAAACTGCTGTTAGCCATAGATAGTGACCATCAAGAATATATCTCTCCTTATCCGTTTTTTTTCATCCTTATTTGTACTCTACCATCTTGGGCAGATGAGCACACAAAAACCCTATTTAGTTCATCCCCAAAGCCCTGTATAATAAGTTCACCTCCAGCACTCCTCCTTTCCCAAGTCTGACCATAAAGCTTTGTAATAATTTAAACAACTGCTAGTACTAGCATGGCTGTTGCATGAACTTCCAGCTTCCTCACGGGCCGATACAGTAAAAGTTGCGGGAGAACCGGCGAGCGCCCGCTCTCCTGATGCACGCACAGGCCACTCTCCTGGGCGCACGATTCAGTAAGAAAAAATATGCAAATGAGGGCCCACGGTAAAAGGAGGCGCTAGGGACACTAGCGCATCCCTAGCGCCTCCTTTTTGACAGAAGCGGCGGCTGTCAGCGGGTTTGACAGCCGAAGCTCAATTTTACCGGCATCGGTTCTCGAACCCGCTGACAGCCACTGGTTCGGAAAATGGACGCTGGCAAAATTGAGTGTTCATCTTCCAACCCGCGGGCCATGGGCAGATTTTTAATTTTTGATTTTTTTAAATTTTTGGGGCCTCCGACTTAATATTGCTATGATATTAAGTCAGAGGGTGTACAGAAAAGCAGTTTTTCTGCTTTTCTGTACACTTTCCCGGTGCCGGCCGAAATTAACTTTTGCCTTTGGCAGGCATTAATTTCTGAAAGTAAAATGTGTGGCTTCGCTGCACATTTTAATTTCTGTATCGCGCGGGAATGACTAATAGGCCCATCAACATGCATTTGTATGTTGCGGGCGCTATTAGTTTCGGGGTTGGCCATGCGTTTTCCATGCGCTATTACCCCTTACTGTATAAGGGGTAAAAATAGTGTGTGGAAAACGCACGGCCAAACGGGGGCTAACAGTGCACTCAGCCTGAGCGCACTTTACTGCATTGGCCCGTCAGTGCCCTGCTTAGCCTACCAGACAGACCCAGCTATGGAAGCACCTGCGTTTCCACTAGGATTTCAATTTATTACAGAACCTGGAGAAGACAGACCGAGCTCTGTGAGTGCCTGTATTTCCACTAGAACTTCTAGTTAATATTATATTTTCATCCTGCCAGACAGCTAATTCTGTCATTCTGTTGTGGTCTGCCAGATAGACCCAGCTGCATGGCTGCCTGTTTTTCTGATAGGACTTCTGAAATTTCATATTACCCACTTTCTCATTCATTTTGGCAGCCCCAACATACACTGAAACTTTTGAGTAGGGCATGTTAACACTGAAACAGAAATAGTAAGTCATACTTCTACTATCTCGTCACTTTTTTGCAACTAAGGATCTTCTGTACTCATCCTCTGCCCTCTTAAAGTCTGTTACTGCTTTAGCCTCTCTCATCTGTTCTGGGGAGAGTGTTGCACACATCCAGCACCTTTCTTACCTCACCAATCTGCTACAGTCTTTTGAGGATGTATAAAGGTGAGCCAGTTGATCGAGTGTATCTGAATTTCCAGAAAGCATTTGACAAAGTCCCTCATGATAGACTTCTTAGGAAATTAAAAAGTTATGGGATAGGGGGCAGTGTCCTATTGTGGATTGGGAACTGGTTAAAAGATAGAAAACAGAGAGTAGGGCTAAATGATACATTTTCCCAGAGGAGAAAGGTAAATAGTGGAGTGTCCCAGCGAGCTGTTCTGGGACCACTCTTTTTTTTTTAACATATTTATAAATGACCTGGAAATGGGAACAGTGACTGAGGTGATCAAATTTGCTGATATCACAAAATTGTTCAAAGTTGTAAAATCACAAGAGGATTGTTAGAAATTGTAAGAGGACATTGCCAAATTGGGAGACTGGGCATGCAAATGGAAAAGAAGGTTAATGTGGGCAACTGCAAAGAGATGCACATAGGGAAGAGTAATCCAAATTATATCTACACAATGCAAGGTTTCACATTGAGAGTCACCGTTCAGGAATAGGATCATCATTGATAACACATTAGAAATTGATAATACATTGGAAATTGAGCTCCACCCCTCTCTCTCCCTGTACTCTCCAGCTCCACCCCACTCTCCATCTCCGCCCCTCTCTCTGTATTGTCCAATCCACTCTCTACTACCATATATGGAAATTGAGCTCTGCCCCTCTCTCTGGCTATACTCTCCATCTCTGCCTCCTCTATCACTCTCTGAATCATCCATTTCCTTCTCTGCTACCATACAGCACACCCAAGTTCAGCCTGCACTCTTCTACCACACATCTCAATTTCACACTTCCTACACTTCACAATATTTCCTTGTCCTTGAATGGACTTTTACTACAGGTTGGATATAATTACCCAAGGTCTCTTTCCTGCCTGTAGATGTAAAGGGAGGCGTGGGTGTGAGCCCTTGGTACTGTGGCATAGTTGATGCAGCCTTATAGATGAACCTATGAAGCCTATGCCAGCAGTTTGCAGACGCGCCCTGTAACAGGACAGACTGGAGCTTCACCTATACCAGCCATCTTCCCCACAGGTTGAGCCCTTGGGTTCTGGCGGCCAGCAAGTCTTAGGCAGGTCCCTAGGGCAGTGGCTGCAGAAAGAGAGAGTCCAAAGGTATGCTTGGGTCAGGACTGGCAACAGAAAGGAATGGAGGCAGACCAAGGTGGGGGCAGGCAGCAGACAAGAGTAGTCAGGTCCAGGCAAAAGATCAAGCCCAGGCAGCAGGCAAAATGTAGTCAAGTCTAGGAAAGAGGTTAGAATCTGGGAGTCAGGCCCAGGACAGAGATACACTGAAGACACTAGTTGAGATAATCATGGAAGGTTGGACAAGGCAGGCAAGGCTGGTCAAGGCTGGAGAAGACAAGGAAGGCTGGATGAGGCAGGCAAGGCTGAACAAGGCAAGCCAGAAGAATACAAGACAAGGCAGGAGAAGACAATGCTGAAGACACAGGAACTTGGGAATTCAGGCAACATGCCCTGCAAGGCAAGAGACCCGTTGCCGAAGCATCCAATGCTCCTCTGAAGGAGACTTACGTGCCGGTGATGTAGGTTTCCCGTCACGGGCCCTTTAAGACAGGGCATTTCGGGCATGCGCGCATCTATGGGAAGTCCAGAGGAGTGGTAGCTAGCAGCACCCCATGCTGCGCTGAGCAGCATCCAATCTCCAAGGCAGTGTCCTAGCTGCAGCACTGAGCTGTCAGTGTCGGGGTGAATGAGGTGGCTTGCAAGGCCACCCCTGAATGTAGACAACAGTATCCCATTTCTTACTGTGTACTAGTCCTTCAGATTTGTGCACCTCAAATGTATAACTCTATTATTTTTCAATATTGAAGCTTAGCTGCCAAGCAGTCATCTGCTCTTTGAGCTTTCTTAGATCACTTCTTCGTTCTTATTCAGTCTGTTCCCTCAGTCATGTCCACCCTGCTGCAGATCCTCACCTGCTAAAATCAAACCTTTCCTCCTAACTCCTCCGCAATAATGCTGACAAAGAAACTGAACAGCCTAGACCCAGGACCATTTCCTGAGACACTCCACTAATCATCACCTTTCTTTCTTCAAAGCAGGGGCGTCATTAACACTGTGCATATGGGACCCATGCCCCATGACGCTTTCTCAATGCCTCACATCTCTACATCTTCAACCATTGATAGAGCAGAAGAGGCCCTGTGGGACTGTCAACATTTCCTCGGCAGCCAAGAAAAAGGACCTGTGGGGGCTTCTGAGGAAGAGGGAGAGGTCCAGAGCATGCCTTATGTGTGTGTGTGTGTGTGTGTGTGTGTCTGAGAGAGAGAGAGAGACAGTGAAAGACTGCCTATGTGCATGAGAGTCTGCCTTTGTGTATGTGTGTGAGAATGAGAGAGAGAGAGAAAGAAAAAGACTGCCTGAGTGAGAGAGACTGCCTGTGGGTGTATGACAGTGACAGCCTATGTGTGTGTGAGAGAGAGACTGCCTATATGTGTGAGAGTGACTACCTGTGTGAAAGTGAGAGAGAGAGCAAAGACACCCCTGCTCATAAAGCAGGAGGCACCGCTACACCATTTTGCATCATTGTCACAAAGTGTTGGGCATGTAGTATATCAGTGGCATCTCTAAAAAGAATGACCTTCCATGCAATAAATAAAACCCTTGCCAGTTTCAACCATCTAGTAAAAATACCACTACTATAATTATTCTAGAGACATCAATCAGTAAAATTCTTCTCTTGGGAGTGAAGTCTGGAGTCTATACAGGATAGAACAGAATCACAATATAAACCCAGCACACCAAGTTCTTAGGGATGTGAATCGTTTTTCAACGATTAAAATTATCGTCCGATAATGTTTATATCGTCTTAAATCGTTATAGAACACGATACAATAGAAATTCTAACGATTTATCGTTAAAAATCGTTAAATCGTGTTAGTGCGCACTAACTCGAGTTAGTGCGCACTAACTCCCCGTTAGTGCGCACTAACTCGATTTAGTGCGCACTAACTGAAAATGATACAAATAAACACTTTCCAGGTCACTGAAGGTCAGTTAGGAATGAATATGTGTTCCTATTGGCTGGCTGCCCTCTTATCTATTGATGTTACCAAGGTTACCACTGAGGTGATGGTTGGGGGGATGGGAAATGGAACTGGAAACTAACGAACACCAACAGAAAATGAAACAAAGTGTTCACACTTCCCAGGTCAGTAAAGGTCACTTAGGAATGAATATGTATGTATGTATTCCTATTGGCTGGCTGTGCTCTTATCTATTGATGTTACCAATATGGTTGGGGGGATGTGAAATGGAAACAGTTGGAAGCTTGACAAAAAAAGTAATGTAATGATCAGCACTCACGTGACTAGAACTTGTTTGTTTATTATTTTTGTTAGCAGGCACCTGAAATGCTAGTGCATGTTGAATTTGCCAATCACTGTGCATTTTAGAAAGGTGGTCCTGGCTGGAACTGTACACAGTTCAAATATATGTAATTGATTGTTGGTAAGTGTATTTTTTAAGTAGCCACACTGGCACCAGTATGTTTACTTTTCCTCCTACTTAACTCACTAGCTCAGCTTTGTAAGAAGGGCTTCTCTGCTTGTGTGTTGTTTTTGTTTGGTGTGAGGAGAGCAGAAACATCAGATCTTTATTCAATCTACTACAGTCATCTCTTACAGTGCCCTATCCCTATTAATACCAGGAGTGTTGTGATCTTCCTGCACACAGTGCCCTAACCCTGATACCAGTCTGAGACAGCTCCCTCCCTGCATTACTAGTGAGAGGCTGGCTTCACAGACAGGGGGGAGCTGCGTGACCCTCACTCCTGACTTCCCCCATGTCCCAGCTAGTGAATGGTGTGTGGGTGAGGGGGGGGGGGAGGATGGTGAAGTCTGAGACAGCTCCCTCCCTGCATTACTAGTGAGAGGCTGGCTTCACAGACAGGGGGGAGCTGCCTGACCCTCACTCCTGACTTCCCCCATGTCCCAGCTAGTGAATGGTGTGTGGGTGAGGGGGGGGGGGGTGGATGGTGAAGTCTGAGACAGCTCCCTCCCTGCATTACTAGTGAGAGGCTGGCTTCACAGACAGGGGGGAGCTGCCTGACCCTCACTCCTGACTTCCCCCATGTCCCAGCTAGTGAATGGTGTGTGGGTGAGGGGGGGGGGAGGATGGTGAAGTCTGAGACAGCTCCCTCCCTGCATTACTAGTGAGAGGCTGGCTTCACAGACAGGGGGGAGCTGCCTGACCCTCACTCCTGACTTCCCCCATGTCCCAGCTAGTGAATGGTGTGTGGGTGAGGGGGGGGGGGGAGGATGGTGAAGTCTGAGACAGCTCCCTCCCTGCATTACTAGTGAGAGGCTGGCTTCACAGACAGGGGGGAGCTGCCTGACCCTCCCTCCTGACTTCCCCCATGTCCCAGCTAGTGAATGGTGTGTGGGTGAGGGGGGGGGGGAGGATGGTGAAGTCTGAGACAGCTCCCTCCCTGCATTACTAGTGAGAGGCTGGCTTCGCAGACAGGGGGGAGCTGCCTGACCCTCACTCCTGACTTCCCCCATGTCCCAGCTAGTGAATGGTGTGTGGGTGGGGGGGGGGGGGGGAGGATGGTGAAGTCTGAGACAGCTCCCTCCCTGCATTACTAGTGAGAGGCTGGCTTCACAGACAGGGGGGAGCTGCCTGACCCTCACTCCTGACTTCCCCCATGTCCCAGCTAGTGAATGGTGTGTGGGTGAGGGGGGGGGGGAGGATGGTGAAGTCTGAGACAGCTCCCTCCCTGCATTACTAGTGAGAGGCTGGCTTCACAGACAGGGGGGAACTGCCTGACCCTCCCTCCTGACTTCCCCCATGTCCCAGCTAGTGAATGGTGTGTGGGTGAGGGGGGGGGGAGGATGGTGAAGTCTGAGACAGCTCCCTCCCTGCATTACTAGTGAGAGGCTGGCTTCGCAGACAGGGGGGAGCTGCCTGACCCTCACTCCTGACTTCCCCCATGTCCCAGCTAGTGAATGGTGTGTGGGTGAGGGGGGGGGGGGAGGATGGTGAAGTCTGAGACAGCTCCCTCCCTGCATTACTAGTGAGAGGCTGGCTTCACAGACAGGGGGGAGCTGCCTGACCCTCACTCCTGACTTCCCCCATGTCCCAGCTAGTGAATGGTGTGTGGGTGAGGGGGGGGGGGAGGATGGTGAAGTCTGAGACAGCTCCCTCCCTGCATTACTAGTGAGAGGCTGGCTTCACAGACAGGGGGGAGCTGCCTGTCCCTCACTCCTGACTTCCCCCATGTCCCAGCTAGTGAATGGTGTGTGGGTGAGGGGGGGGGGGGGTGGATGGTGAAGTCTGAGACAGCTCCCTCCCTGCATTACTAGTGAGAGGCTGGCTTCACAGACAGGGGGGAGCTGCCTGACCCTCACTCCTGACTTCCCCCATGTCCCAGCTAGTGAATGGTGTGTGGGTAAGGGGGGGGGGGAGGATGGTGAAGTCTGAGACAGCTCCCTCCCTGCATTACTAGTGAGAGGCTGGCTTCACAGACAGGGGGGAGCTGCCTGACCCTCACTCCTCCGGGGTATTGTGATCTTCCTGCACACAGTGCCCTATCCCTGATACCAGGGGTGTTGTGATCTTCCTGCATGCAGTGCCCTATCCCTATTAATACCAGGAGTGTTGTGATCTTCCTGCATGCAGTGCCCTATCCCTATTAATACCAGGAGTGTTGTGATCTTCCTGCATGCAGTGCCCTATCCCTGATATCGGGATGTGTGCAAGAAGATCACAACACCCCCGGTATCAGGAATAGGGCACTGTGTGCAGGAAGATCACAACACCCCTAGTATCAGGAATAGGGCACTGTGTGCAGGAAGATCACAACACCCCTGGTATTAGGGATAGGGCACTGTGTGCAGGAAGATCACAACACTCCTGGTATTAATAGGGATAGGGCACTGTGTGCAGTAAGATCACAATACCCCTGGTATCAGGGTTAGGGCACAAGTTCTAGTCACATTGACTGATCACATTACTTGTTTTGTCAAGCTACCAACTGTTTCCATTTCCCATCCCCCATATACTGTCAGTAGGAAACTTGGTAACATGAATAAATAAGAGGGCAGCCAATAGGAATACATATTCATTCCTAAACTGACGTTAACTGACCTGAAAAGTGTCAAATTGTATCATTTTCAGTTAGTGCGCACTAACTCCCGTTAGTGCGCACTAATCGGAAAAAACGATTTTTAACGATTTTTTAACTAAAAAATCGTGCCTAAGACGATTTTCTTGCCCTGCCACACGATTTCTATCGTTAAGACGATATGGAAAACGATTCACATCCCTAATATCCTGTATTCACAGAAGCCCCCTCAACAAAGAATGCAGAGCAGAATTAGGATACGTTCCCATACCACTCACCATAGAAAAATAATATTCAAATTCTGGTGACAGCTCACTGTAAGAGCAGCACATTAGCCTTCCACACCACAGTAACATTGTGTAATACTTACAAACCCTGCAAAAAATGAACTCAGAACCTATAGGAAACCTGCCTTACCATAAGATACTAAGTGCCAGACTCAAACAGTAACAACCTTACCCATGAAAAGGCAACACTGCAAATATTAACCAGGCCCTAAAATACTAATACACCTCCTATTAGGAAAACAGAATAAGTCAGGCTGCTATAGAACCCTACACAGAAACAACACACTAGCAAAATACCTCATCTTGATCACATATGCAAAACACAGACAGACCCTCACCAAATACAGAATAAAGAGACCATAAGAACATAAGAAAATGCCATACTGGGTCAGACCAAGGGTCCATCAAGCCTAGCATTCTGTTTCCAACAGTGGCCAATCCAGGCCATAAGAACCTGGCAAGTACCCAAAAACTAAGTCTATTCCATGTTACCATTGCTAATGGCAGTGGCTATTCTCTAAGTGAACTTAATAGCAGGTAATGGACTTCTCCTCCAAGAACTTATCCAATCCTTTTTTAAACACAGCTATACTAACTGCACTAACCACATCCTCTGGCAACAAATTCCAGAGTTTAATTGTGCATTGAGTAAAAAAGAACTTTCTCCGATTAGTTTTAAATGTGCCCCATGCTAACTTCATGGAGTGCCCCCTAGTCTTTCTACTATCCGAAAGACTAAATAACCGATTCACATCTACCCATTCTAGGCCTCTCATGATCTTAAACACCTCTATCATATCCCCCCTCAGCCGTCTCTTCTCCAAGCTGAAAAGTCCTAACCTCTTTAGTCTTTCCTCATAGGGGAGCTGTTCCATTCTGCTTATCATTTTGGTTGCCCTTCTCTGTACCTTCTCCATCGCAATTATATCTTTTTTGAGATGCAGCGACCAGAATTGTACACAGTATTCAAGGTGCGGTCTCACCATGGAGCGATACAGAGGCATTATGACATTTACCGTTTTATTCACCATTCCCTTTCTAATAATTCCCAACATTCTGTTTGCTTTTATGACTGCCGCAGCACACTGAACCGACGATTTCAATGTGTTATCCACTATGATGCCTAGATCTCTTTCTTGGGTTGTAGCACCTAATATGGAACCCAACATTGTGTAATTATAGCATGGGTTATTTTTCCTATATGCATCACCTTGCACTTATCCACATTAAATTTCATCTGCCATTTGGATGCCCAATTTTCCAGTCTCACAAGGTCTTCCTGCAATTTATCAAATCTGCTTGTGATTTAACTACTCTGAACAATTTTGTGACATCCGCAAATTTGATTATCTCACTCATCGTATTTCTTTCCAGATCATTTATAAATATACTGAAAAGTAAGGGTCCCAATACAGATCCCTGAGGCACTCCACTGTCCACTCCCTTCCACTGAGAAAATTGTCCATTTAATCCTACTCTCTGTTTCCTGTCTTTTAGCCAGTTTGCAATCCACAAAAGGACATCGCCACCTATCCCATGACTTTTTACTTTTCCTAGAAGCCTCTCATGAGGAACTTTGTCAAACGCCTTCTGAAAATCCAAGTATACTACATCTACCGGTTCACCTTTATCCACATGTTTATTAACTCCTTCAAAAAAGTGAAGCAGATTTGTGAGGCAAGACTTGCCCTGGGTAAAGCCATGCTGACTTTGTTCCATCAAACCATGTCTTTCTATATGTTCCGTGATTTTGATGTTTAGAACATTTCCCACTATTTTTCCTGGCACTGAAGTCAGGCTAACCGGTCTGTAGTTTCCCGAATCGCCCCTGTAGCCCTTTTTAAATATTGGGGTTACATTTGCTATCCTCCAGTCTTCAGGTTCAATGGATGATTTTAATGATAGGTTACAAATGTTTACTAATAGGTCTGAAATTTCATTTTTGAGTTCCTTCAGAACTCTGGTGTGTACTGTATACTATCTGGTCCAGGTGATTTACTACTCTTCAGTTTGTCAATCAGGCCTACCACATCTTCTAGGTTCACCGTGATTTGATTCAGTCCATCTGAATCATTACCCATGAAAACCTTTTCCATTTCGGGTACCTCCCCAACATCCTCTTCAGTAAACACTGAAGCAAAGAAATCATTTAATCTTTCTGCGAAGGCCTTATCTTCTCTAAGTGCCCCTTTAACCCCTCGATCATCTAACGGTGCAACTGACTCCCTCACAGGCTTTCTGCTTCGGATATATTTAAAAAAGTTTTTACAGTGAGTTTTTGCCTCTACAGCCAACTTCTTTTCAAATTCTCTCTTAGCCTGTCTTATCAATGTCTTACATTTAACTTGCCAACGTTTATGCTTTATCCTATTTTCTTCTGTTGGATCCTTCTTCCAATTTTTGAATGAAGATCTTTTGACTAAAATAGCTTCTTTCACCTCCTCTTTTAACCATGCCGGTAATCGTTTTGCCTTCTTTCCACCTTTCTTAATGTGTGGAATACATCTAGACTGTGCTTCTAGAATGGTATTTTTTAACAATGACCACGCCTCTTGGACATTTTTTACTTTTGTAGCTGCTCCTTTCAGTTTTTCTCATTTTATTTTTCTCATTTTCTCAAAGTTTCCCTTTTGAAAGTTTAGCACGAGAGCCTTGGATTTGTATACTGTTCCTCTTCCAGTCATTAAATCAAATTTGATCATATTATGATCACTATTGCCAAGCGGCCCCACCACCATTACCTCTCTCACCAAGTCCTGTGCTCCACTGAGAATTAGATCTAAAATTGCTCCCTCTCTCATTGGTTCCTGAACCAATTGCTCCATAAAGCTATCATTTATTCCATCCAGGAATGTTATCTCTCTAGTGCGTCCTGATGATACATTTACCCAGTCAATATTGGGGTAATTGAAGTCTCCCATTATTACTGCACTACCAATTTGGTTAGCTTCCCTAATTTCTCTTAGCATTTCACTGTCTGTCTCACCATCTTGACCAGGTGGACGGTAGTGTACCCCTATCACTATAGTCTTCCCCAACACACAAGGGATTTCTATCCATAAAGATTCAATTTTGTATTTAGTCTCATGCAGGATGTTTATCCTGTTGGACTCTATGCCATCCCAGACATAAAGCGCCACACCTCCTCCCAGGTGCTCCTCTCTGTCATTGCGATATAATTTGTACCCTGGTATAGCACTGTCCCATTGGTTGTCCTCCTTCCACCATGTCTCTGAGATGCCAATTAAGTCTGTCATCATTCACTGCTATACATTCTAATTCTCCCATCTTACTTCTTACACTTCTGGCATTAGCATAAAAACATTTCAAAGTTTGTTTTTGGTTTGTATTTTCATTCTGCTTTTTAATTGATAGGGATAAGTTAGAATTTTTTAGCTCAGGTGAGTTTTAGTTACAGGCACTTGGACTATTTTTCTAATTACAGAAATATGTAGATAAAAACTGAACTGGAATCCCCAACAAGCCAGACTCTAAATGCAGTACAACAATAGAAAGGCTGTCCTGAAATGGGATTGGGCCTTTCACTGACAAGTATCAGTGAAAAGGACCAATCGGGAACAGCCCTGCTGGAGAAGGGTCTCTGGCAGGCGTTTCTGGTCTGGAGAGGGGATTTGGGGTCTGGTACCAAATGGACCTCAGAATATGCCATTTCAGGTACAGGAGCCTGAGTCTGACCTGGAACACTTGGCCCATCAGGCCAGTCCTTGGGGGGAAGCTTCGATCAGGCCAGCTGCGTGAAGTTTATTGCCTCTAAGCAGGTGTTAAATGTCTCACGGTAGTAGGAGATGTGCTAGGCAGTCTCTTGCTTAGCGTGCATCCTTGCATTGCAGGATAATAGCTAATAGCCTCATTTATATGGAATTTACATGTGATGAGCGCTATTAGCTATTTGCTTGTTTGGATGCACGTTTTGGACGCATTATTGCATCAGGAGTTATTCTAGTGCGTCCAAAACGCGTGTCCAAACATGGGTCAAGCTGTGCGGTAGCCTGAGCGCACTGTCTTGCATCGGCCTCAAAGAGTCTGTGTAATAACTAAAGAGATGCTAGAAGACCCATCTAACTTTGAGTAAAGAGACCTTTAAGATTATTGAGGATCCCTATCTGGAGTCTTCATACCCTGGGGAGAGAGAGAATTTATCTCTCTGTGCAGAGACAGTAACTATATATTTTTGTCAGCTCGGAAGGGGTGTCCTGCCCATCTGATATCCTGCCCACCTGGGGACTCTATTTTCCCAAGCAGTGGCACGTAGTAGTTTCCCTCGGATACCTGAACAGATTGAAAAAGTGATTGCGAAAATAAAAGACTCTGTGGTACTGTGGATTAAATCGTCGTGCCATTCTTCACCAGATTTCAACAGTAAAGACTTTAATTTTCAACACTAACTCAGTGACTCCAGTGGTCTTATTTGGCATGCTCAGCACACATCGTGGCATACAGATACCCATTTCCCAGGACAAGAGCAAAAGCACAAAGGGTCACCCCTAGAACTCCAGGCCTTAGAAGTAATCTCTCCCCCCCCCCCCCCCCGACAAAGAATCCAGCAGGCCCTGGAAGTAAGAGACTGTGTTCAAGCTAGCCTGATAAAGTTCCAGCCCCAAAGAGTCAAAACAAATTCTTTTATGGCCCTATCGTAGCAGTCCGCACCTGGGGACAAGGTTAGACATTTTTTCTTTTTTGGAGCACAAGTACAGAGCGGACATTGGAGTTTATGGACTGTATTAAATGGGAGTGTCTTCAGTCAGTTTGACCTTACAGGGAAACTTGTCCCTAGCCCATGCCCTGAGAGACAGTGTTTCCCACCCTGGGAGATTTGTCCCATAGCTCCCCAAGGTTAGGAAGGTGACTCCCTGGAAAGATGGGGTTAAATTTATATTTCCAGTCACCCATAGATTTGAGGGGGTGGCACACACTTTAACCTCTCTTTCTCAAACATACACACACATACAAAGGCGGTCTCACTCTCACACACAGAAAGGCAGTCTCTCTCACTCTTATAGTCACTCTCTCTCACAAACACACACAGGTGGTCTCACTCTTACATAAGCAGTTTTTTCTCATACACATGAAAACACACACATATAGATAGACTCTTACTCTCACACAGGCAGTCTCTCTCTCACACAGGCAGTCACTCTCACTCTTACACATACACAGTAAGCGTCTCACTCTTATACAGGTAATCACTTATACACCCACAGGGGGTCTCACTCTTATACAGTCATTTTCATGCACATGCACGTGTACACACACACACACACACACACACAGTCTCGCACACAGGAAGTCACTTTCAAGTACACACAGAGGCAATTTCTCTTTCTCTTTCCCATGCACACACAGGCAGATTCTCTCTCAAACACACAAATACACAGGCATTCACTCACACACACACACACACACACACACACGCACAGGTAGTTTTTCTCCCTCACTCTCTCACACACAGGCATACTCTGGACCTCTCTCTCAACCGCTGAGTGCAGGGAAAACTGGCGGCCCCACGGGGCCTCTTTCTCAACTGCAAGGGAAATGCCAGTGGCCCCGTAGGGCCCTCTTCCTTGGCTGCCAGCTGCAGGGAAACACTGGCGACCCCACAGAGTCCGTTCCTTAGCTAATAGCTGCAGGGGAAATGCCAGCAACCTTGCAAGGCCTCTTCTGCTCCGTCAGCAGCTGAAGAGACGGAGACTCTACGCACCGAGGAAGAAACTTGGGGCATGGTGACGGGCCACATGTACCCAGTGCTAACCACCACACCTCTTTTGAACAGAAGTATTTGTTTACTATTTCTTTTTCCTTGTCCCCCTCCACACATTCCTCCTTGTTGCCTTTCAGTCTTACGATCCCATCTCTCCACTCCTCCTATCACTGACATGCCTGAAAAAAACCAGAGACTTTCATTCATTTGGAAGGCACCAGGGGTTTCATTGGCTTATCATAGCCAGGTCAAGGCTCAGCAATGGCCATCTGTAGACAGGTCTCTATTATGGGCTTCAGTGTAACCCCAGTGTAGCTAAATAAGTACTGAATAATGTATTTGCAGAGATGTTATGGTGTCTTTAGCTTACACCATAGCTAAGCACAGAGTCCTATGCCTGCAGTGTACTTTGTTTAGGTAACACTGAGGGCCAGCAATACTCGCCTTTTTCCCATAGAACAGGGCTTCTCAAACCTGTCCTGGGGACCCCACAGGCACTTGGGTTTTCAGGATATTCACAAGGAATATGCATGAGATAATTTTGCATATATGGTGTCTCCATGATATGTAAATCTATATCATGCCTATTCCTTGTGGATATCCTGAAAACCCGACAGGCTGTGAGGATCCCCAGGACAGGTTGGGAAGCCCTGCCATTGATACAAAGTGAGAAATGTTCAACTAGCTCAGGGTGGCCTGACTCTGGTCCTCAAGAGCCACAAACAGGCCTAGTTTTCAGGATACCCACAATGAATATGCACAAGATAGATTTGCATGCACTACCTCCATTGTATGCAAATCTATCTCATGCATATTCATTGTGGATATTCTGAACATTTGGCTTGTTTGTGGCTCTTCAGCACCAGAGTTAGGCCATCCCTGAGCTAGTTGCACATTTCTCTGAACTAGCTGACGTAGTTGCAAACCATGCTGGAGATTTTAATATGCAGACCGGTATGCAAATTCTCAAACAGAAATGACATGCATTGTTTCTCTTTGAAGATTAGCAAGTGTAATGTCTGCACGCACAAAGGCTGAGAGTGATTTGCACGTTTTGGTGCGGGTGGCTGTGTGTGGTAATAAACTATTTAACTCCCCACACCTAATCGTGCCAGAGGAAGACCTCATGTACCATGGCTAAAAGGTTGTGTGCGCTTTTAGCAGGGAAAAGGAGAGAAGTTTCAAACAGGTCAGTTCAAACTAGGTGAATGGCTTTGAAAAAGTCCTTTCCGCTGGTAGAAATCTTAAGTGTCTGGTAATTGCTATAAAGCATATTGTTAAAGCACAATCACTTTTTAGATTGCCATCCAGAAGATAATATGAAATAGTTTCAGTTGCATCTATTGCATTTCTAGATGTGAAGTTTACTTAAATGTAAGAGTACAATGTAATTACGTACTAGGTGGTGTAGCATAATTATCATGCAATTAAAGTGCAGCTAATAGGCCCCTATTATGAGGTATATTATCAGACATATTTGCATTTGAAATGCCTTGATGTTGATATTTAAACTGCGACTTTTGATTTCTGGCTCTCACTAGTTTCCACCATTGGACTGAACGATCCGAATCCGCAGAAGCAGCTTGCCTTTCCATGCCAGAGTGTGGGGAGACGGGGGGGGGCACGAGGTAGTGCAGGATTACAGATATAAAAACGATGACACGCAGAACACACGAAGAAAAGGACCGGCAGGAACATCTTCCGTGTTCGGAAGCCAGGGAACAAGAGCCTTGAGCCGTCTACAATAAGAAGCAAATAATATGTTTCCTTCCTTTGCTCTGTGTAATCCCTTCCTTTGCTCGGTAGCACAACTGTTTCAACCTGGTTTATCGCTAAACTTTCTCTTGCAATAAACTGCATTGATATTAAAGATTAAAATGTAGTCAAGAAAGATAATTCCAATACTCGGTTTCATTTTCTTCTCATATGACAGAGAAATAGGATCCGATCATCATTTGATACATTTGTCGTCTTGCTGAGTTGTCACATTATTGTTTACAGTAAAACTTCAGATATTCTAACAGATAAAGTTTCTGCAATTCACTGTATCAAGCAAATTCCATCCTCAGTCTTCAAACATGCAGCCTTCCTTCCTTCCGTCTTGCAGGAACTTCTGAAGAAGGGACTGAGTTGGTCTCCAAATCTCCTTTATATGTTGATGTAATAAATGGTATGAGAACCAGTTTTCACCCGTCCGTAAAAGGCAAAGCCCCAGAAGAATTGCTGAGACCCAAATACCTGAGAACTTCAATTGGACTAATTCTGCAAGTTTAAGCTTTCTGCAGAACTGTAGTGTCCAGCATTTCCGTGCTTTTTATTTCTTCAATTTGCTTATTTTGTTCCGGTGACTTTCTTTCTAAAGGCTGGGAGAAGACAGTTACGGCCTGGGTAGACAAAACATCCCCAGGGAATTCTGCAGTTCTTATGACATTTTCTCACAAATTCTGAGGCACCCCCATCTCTGAAATGGGAACTAATTAAGGCTCTGGTTTTGGAGAGGGCTTATCGGAGCAATTTAACCCCATGCACACCATATGCACACTAGCTAAGCAGCACTATTAATGCATTTCTTTTCTGAAATTAATTAGATTGGAGCTAAATGTAGTTATAAAAAAAAAAACCCTTAGCACACCCATGTGGATATGTATGCCAAAGCAACCAATGATAGTCTAATTTGCATCTATGCTATAACACTAAACAAATGCCATGGCTTCAATGCTGATTTCTTTCCAATATCACCATGTGTGCTGTTATAATGAAATAGGGGCATGAAATCTCTTTTATTTCCTATAAACAATAAGGATTTCTGCATCTTCACAGATGGAAGAAAACCACCTATCAGCTCTTAGGAAGAATCAGTTTGCTTGGGGCCCTGGGCCTGCTTCTACTCCAGTAGGAAAAATGTGCTATATTTAATCGCTCAGCTGATCTGAAAGAACATTTTTTTTTTTTTAAATAAGATTTAGGAAGTTTAAAAAGCAAATTCAGTAAAAAAAAAAAAACATTCTGGGGAATATGACTCAACCTTGGTTTTAAATCGCACAATGCTTATGGAAGGATGTCCTTGAGAATTAATATTTCTATGCATCAATGACAAATGCTGGGGCAGGATAGGAGAAGGCCTGCAGCTCATGCAGTCCTGTCCTCCTCTGCAGATTACGGTTCTGACCTGGATTTAGCCATTCCCCTCCCCCTTCCCACACAGAAGGAACTCCGATTTCAGGGTGGTCAGTACGGCAATGACTGGGTTACTTACAGATAACCCCCAGCAGGGGAGGGCGTGAAACAACGTTGGCAAACCATTTTCTTGTACTGGCTTACAGTCGTTAGAGCAAGGTCAGGCGGACTGAAATCTCCTGTGTAAGGCCTCTCTGGTCACGCCGTTCCATCCAGTTCTTATTAGAGAGTAAGTGAATTCCATTTTCAGCAATTCTCCAGTGTGGATGTTCTGTGTGCTCCTGACAGCTCCCTCCACCCCTCTGCTCTTTGCCTGATGATTACGTGGTACTTGGTTCAACCTCCCACACCCTTCAGTAGCATTTACAGCCTCAAGAGCCCAAGGAATAGGAGCGGCTCTATCCTATTTCCCATTTGTAACATTTCAGGTTTAATGGCAAACAAGCTGATGCAGTTTGCTGCTCTATAGGACTGCTGCCTGCAATAGATCCAGGGATTAAATAACCTGCAAACCAGACATCTCAGCCTCTCACCCTTGAAGTACGCAAGCAGGCCTGCTTTTCAGAATATCCAGAATATGTCTCCTGAGAATAAACGACAGCAGCATCACTTCTCCACCCAGTCTTCAGAAGCACTTTGCAGTCTAGCGTTCAGAATATCCATCATAAATATGCATGAGAGTATTTGCATATGTCAACCTACTTCTTATACCCAATGTACGTAAGCATATCCCATGCATATTCATGATGGCAACCCGAAAACCCAACTGGCTGGGTGCTCCTGAGAACTGGGTTGACTCATCCACTGCATGCAAATAAATCTCATGAATATTCATTGTGCATATCCTCCAAAACAGAACTGTGTGCCACCCTCCAAATCCTGGGATAACATAGTAGCATAGCAAATGAGGGCAGATAAAGACCAAAATGGCCCATCCAGAAATCAAGGACCCTTGAAAGGAAAGGACATTTAAAGCAGATTTCTGCATGCTTTTCTAACTCCTGTCCTCTCTCCATCTCAGGGTCTATGATGCAGCCACCTCTGGGGTGAAAACTTTTCCCTGCCTGGGAATAATAGTGTATCTTCCTCTCCAAATCATCCAGAAGGTTCTCCTTTTCTCTTATCTGACAGACAGGCCTTTTTTTTCCTGCTGGGACTTGGGGTACCTTTTTTTCCCCTCTACATCAGTCCCTGGGCGATGACAGGAGGGTGGGGCTGGATTAGGGAGGAGAGAAACTCTTCTCTGCTCTGTGCTGTCACTGCAGGCTGCTGCCTGGGAGGAAGGGGGCTTAGATGGAGCAGGAAGCAGACAGCTCTTCTCCGCAGGGCACCAGCCCCTTTCGCTCTGAGCAATAGAGAACAGCACCATAACCCGGTAGTTGTCCATACTATTAACCATTCTGTACCCTCTCGTTTTAATTGCTCTTATTAGCACTATTGCTTCTCTTTTTAACTACTTTATGTCTTACTTTGGCAACACATATATAAATTTTGTCGTGACAATAAAGTCCCGGATGTAAATCTGAGAGAAGCAGCGGTGGAGGAGGGGAGTAGCACTTCTTTCTCTCTTTCACCCGCTGTTGCTTTCCCCCAATGCCGTAACAGTGGCAGAGGCACCAGCATGTAAAAGTGCTGCCCTCTTACGCCTCCTGCTGACGGGAGGAAGGATGGGAAGGGGGTTGCAGGGGTGAGGATCATTCTGAGACTGAACCCTGCTGCCGGTTGGGGGAGCAGCGTTACTGGTGGGAGGCACTGGGTAATTGCCCCAGGTTCCCCACCCCTGAGGGCAGCCCTGCATTTGAGTTTCAGCATCTTTCTTTCTAGGGGGGGAAAAAAAGTACTGCTGATATATCTTAGTTAATAGTATCTTGTGTAGGGGATCGTAGAGCATTTTCAGACATATGTACAAAAGACCTATAAAATGGAAGCATAATTGCAAAAGAGTGAGTCGCAGGGTGGCAGCAATCTCAGCGCACCCACTTCTGGTTGCTCTGCCGTTTGGTTACAAAAGCGGAAAGATTCGCCTCGTAAAACATTGAGATAAACGTGAATATAAATGTGCGCCTTTGACTGACTCCGCGCAGTCTGCCTCTACTCTGCCACCTAGAGTCAGAGCTTGGCTCCCCTGACCTGCTGAATTCACAACGAAATTTGTTTCTGTAACAAATTGAAATTAATTGCAGGTGGGTTTCAAAATCCGGCAATATCTGAAATAAAAGAAAGAATTAGCCATGTGAGATGATCTCTACAAACTGCAGCTGGATCAGCCAATTCGTCCAGATCTCTCTGGATGCTGGGTGACATGCTTGGTGAGGTATAGCACAACTTAACATAAGCAGAAATCACTGTTCCCCTGAGAACAATGACTTCTGCTTAACTCTGTTTACTAGGCATGCGGTGTACAATGTGTAAGCTGCTGTTACCATGTGTCCCTGCTCCCGGAGCCTTACTCCTTGCTGTCCTGCACTGGAGCAGGCATGCGGTGTACAGTGTGTAAGCTGCCTGTTACCATGTGTCCCTGCTCCCAGAGTCTTACTCCTTGCTGTCCTGCACTGGAGCAGGCATGCAGTGTACAGTGTGTAAGCTGCCTGTGTCCCTGCGCCTGGAGTATTCCTCCCTGCTGCCCTGCACTGGAGAAGGCATGTGGGCTAAGCCCATAGCTTGTTGCTGATTTCCACTGAAAGCATCAGGTCTGAGTTTCCAGAGCACTGTTCTGCTCCTAAACCTGTCAGGCATGTTCACTTTCATTCCAAAGGAAATTGGTGGAGGGTCCCCTAAGCTAGCACTCTGGCGACAGGAAACTGTAAAGCAGAATTTCAGTAGTTAGGGTAGAATTCTAGTAGCAATATTACTCCTGGGGAAACAGGTCCAGGGTGTATGTACTGGACCCCAAGATGCTACTGTACATGAGCTTTTGAGACCGGGCCTGTGTGGCCATGAGGGCTCCTGTACACCGTCTTTTAATGCAGATCTGCTAAGAGCCTTCAGTCCAGTCATGACTGCTGGACAGTCTGCTTATCAACCTTATGGTCCACTGAAGGGCATTGGTTTTCTTTCAAGCTGCGCAGCTCATTTCCAGGTAATTGAAGCCCAAGTAATCAAACTCCAATCGATGTCCCCAGATCAGCGCTTGCTGCAGTCACTTGACCCCAGGTGGACTGGAATGTGCCCCCCCTCAGCAAAGGGGTTGCTCGATAGTGCTGCAGACTCCGAGATCAAAACAAAGGTTAAATGCAGGGTGATCGCAGAGTTCAATCCTAGGGAGCACAGCTGGCACCCCCCCCCCCCCCCCCCCCCCGCGTTCTGCAAGCACAGACCCGCGATTTTATGGAAATGGCGTGAAATGCAGTCCGTGGGAACGTTACACTTCTTAAACCTTACAAAGAGTTCTCACACTCATCACAAAAATGTCAGCAAGAAGGAGCTGCAGAGATACCAGGCCGGGAAAGGAAACGGCTGCAGTAAAAGAAACAACCCCCTCTTCGGGGACCTCCCTGAATGTTTGTCCCCCGAGGGCCACTTTCCTCTCAGCTCTCTCTTTTCTGACACCAACACCAGGGTGCCGGAGGTTCGTTCCGGCGGGGAGGGCGATGAAGCTCCAGGGCTCTATGCTCATGGAGGTGGGGACCCACACACAGCCTCTCTTTGGGTGCATTTACTATTCTCACACCCTTGCTTCAGGGCACCTTTCACTCTGAATGAAGGAAGCTGGAATCTCTGCTGGAGTGACCAACAAAAGATTTACTGCACCCGAAAATACTCAAAGTCCAGTTCGCAACAAAAATTCTCCAGTTTACCTTCTGGTGAAATAAACAGTCCAAAGGTACCTCTTTCCAGGGCCAATGCAAGGGGATTAGGCACCCTAGCCAACTTCTGGCTTGTGCCCCCCGTTGTGCCTCCCCCATCTGGTCACGCCACCCTCCCTCCGGTTTCGCCTCCACCCCCATTAGGGGGCACGAGTAATGTGGGGCTGCGAGTGGCGACGGCATAGAGGAGTGGAGCTTGCCGAATCTCCGTGCCTCTTTGGTGCCACCGCTCGCAGTCCCACATGGCTCGCGCCCCCCCTATTGGTTGTCGCCCTAGCCCAGGCCTAGTTGGCCTAGTGCTTCCGCCGGCCCTGCCTCTTTCCTCAGGAGTATTAGCTGGGTCTTTAGGATGGCCCAAGCACTAGTTAAAGACCCCAACGCTCCTAAGTGATAGAGTGGGCTCCGAACGGGCCTGGGATCTCCTATCTCTCCTCTCTCTCTTTCTCTGATGGTAAACACTGGACTTCTGGTGGCAGAAAGTCCCACAAAGTATTCAAAATCCAAAAATGTCCTCCTTCTCGGAGGGCAGGAACTGGTGGCAAAAGAATTCTTCCCCAAAACACAAGAACAAAACTCTCCGCAGAAATCCTTCTTTCTTCTTTTGTGCCAGGTCACTGCTGTCCCTCGTTAGCTAGGCAGAAGGAATCAGAGCCCCTCATCCTGACCTCCCTCCTCATGCAGGCCCAGGATGCCAAAGAGCAAAACTCTCAGGGGAAAAAAAAAAAAAACCGCATACAGCTCTCTCTCAAAAAAAAAAAACCCCAACCCACCTCTTCCACGATAATCCCCTTGCAGACCGTGGGGGTACAGGCCCGGGCAGAGCCTCTTCCCTTGGGTCAGGCTGTGAAGCCTAAAAATAGGGATCAAACACCACATTTCCAACTGTAATCTACTTCCCTTGTATCAGGCTGCAGGTCACTAACGTGGGGAGCACTCTGAAGCACTCCAGCTTCCTTGAACTCCAGCAAAAAAATATCAAAAGCCAATTCAGAATAGCGAATCAAAAAATCAAAAGCCGCGCTGCTGACCAGTCCAGACAAGCCTCCGTGGAGGTGCCGGCAGCATGGCCTGCAAATTACTCTCCCTTACGACAAAAATCCTAGACCAAGCTCAGCTAAGGAAAAATGGCCGGTAGAGACAAAGAACACTAGGCCCGAGTCTCCAATTTTGCCTCCATATTTTATTTTGCTTTTTTTTATTTCATCTGTAATTTTTATTATGTAGCTTCACTTTTGGAATAAGGATATTCCTGAATCTATGCTACGGCTGTCTGTTCTATATTTCTTCTTTACATGGTTTAGTGTGATGCTGTCACAGACTGCTCTGCTGGCGCTAGGCACTATTGCTAGGACAAGAGTTACCGCAGAGAGGCCGGGTGTCCTGAAGCTGATGTCTTTGCCTGAAGCAGCCACCGTTCCCCCTCGGGTTGAGCCTTTGGAGGCAAGTGGTCACCAGGACTTCCCAGGTGGCAAGCAGGAAACAGGAGCATAACTGAAGGCCACGACTGAGGCACGGAGCAGGCCAGGACCAATGTAAGATCCAGGAGTCAGGAATGCAGGAACACAGTCAGGAATACGTATCAGAGGATTCTTATTGCTTCAGAGTCTGCATGGCTCTATAGCTAGATCCCCTGGTCCTGACTATCAGAGGTAGTGGGTTTAAATCCTAATGCACCTGTCAGATGTCCACTGGGGCTGGTGCTTCTATTGTACCTGTAGACCCTTGGACTGGGGTGAGATTGGTTCTCATTGCCAGCAGATAGACCCATGCAAAGTAGAGACTGGTCTGCAGCTTCACCTTTACCAGCTCACATTCCCCTCGGGTTGAGCCTTTGGGTGCTGGGGTCAGCAGGACCTAGGGTCTCTGATGATGACAAGAGACGTGGTCCAAGACCAGGCTAAGGTCATAGGCAGGTGGCGGTCAGGCGTATCGAGTATCCAGGCAAGAGGCAGAGGCAGGCAGAGGTTAGGTGTATCAAGAGTCTAGGCAAGAATCAGAACCATGTATCTGTCCAAGGGAGAGGAAGAGGGACGGATAGGGCTGGAGCAGGCTGGGCAGATAGAGGCAGGAACAAGCTAGGCAGACTTAGAGTGGAACAGGCTGGGCAGATGAAGACTGGAACAGGCTAGAAGTAACATGCACTACAGAATGTAGGAGGACCTTTTGCTGAGGCAGAGTGCGTCGAGGGAACTGCCCTTTTATAGGGTGAAGAGGATGATGTCATCAGTAGGGGACGCGGGAACTTTCCTCCTGTAGTCCCTTTAAGAAGCCTGGCAGGCGTGCATGTACCTAAGGGGCGTAGGAAAAGGTCGGAGCTGGCGGCATTCAGCCACCTCCTGCCACAAGAGGGGTTGCCAGTGTCCAGAGCGTCGGGGACAGCAGCAGCCAGCCGGAGCATGCTGGCTATGAAGGTGAGGATGATGGCTTGTAGACTGTTCCTGCAAACCATCAAACGCAACATCCATTAAGCTAACTAGGTGGTCATCTGGAGTGCCACCCCTTTAGGTCAGCACAATCCTATCAGATCAAGGTCCTGGGCAGCTGACAGAGCCTATCCCACCAGTGGCTGAAGAGAAGGAATAAATCCAGGGCCTGTGTCACTGGTGGAGCACATCTGGCCAATGGTCAAAGAGGAGGAAGAGGCCCAGGGCCATGGCTACAGGTGGAGCCCATCCCGATAGTGGCTGAAGAATGCAGAAGGAAGCCTGGCATTAGGAGATGAAAGAGGGAAATGAATGCTGAGTAAGGTGGAGAAAGAAAGCGAGAGGACACTGGAATGGTGGGGATGGCAAAAGAACGTGTTAATGTTGAGGGGAGTGGAGAGAGAGGCTGCAGGGTAGTTGGCAGGGTGGAGAGAGTGAGAGGGTGCTGAGCAATTGAGGGTGAAGTGGAGAGAGAGAGCATACTGGCACTGCAGGAAGAGGGCAAAATGACTGGGGTGATCCTGGCATGTTAGGCATAGAGTGGAGGCGAGAAAGGAGAATGCTGTGGCAGGGAGAAGAAGAGATGCTAGCCAGGAAGAGAGAGGGAGGGGATGCTGGGCACTCTGGGCAGGAGGTAAAGAGAGGGGGATGTTAGGCACAGGATGAAGGAAGGGTGCTGTGCCAGAGCCAATGCTGCCAGAGAAGGGTGCTCCGTGCTGGAGCTGCCACCAGTAGGTAATTCTCGGGGGGGGGGGGGAGAGAGAGGTGCAAGACCGAAGGTTCTCCTAGGGCACCTAATACCCTTGCAGCACCCTGATGCCCATGTGGAATTTGAATGAGGATGTGTGTGTGCAACAGAAGCCATCAGTCAATCAGAAGGCAGAAAGAGGACCACCGCACCCTCCTATTCTTGAAAAATGTAACAGAAAACTCATCTCAAGCTAATCAGATTCTTCAGTCCTTACAGCTGCGCCTACACGCCCCAAAATACTTATTGACGTAGTCATTGTTTTTTTTATTTTATATTTTAATTTTCACACATTAATTGACTAAGAGGATAACATTCAAAAGTGTTTGTGTGCACCCTGTTACACATGTATATGTGTGCACGCAAATTTACTGATGTATTTTAGAGCCTGCATGCAAACAATATGCACCGGTTATAAAATACATATGCACACCACGCACACATACTGGCGTATGTGAGATCCAGAAAAGTATCAGCACTTAGCCAGATAAATAGGAAAAGCACTTTTTAGACGGGCAAGTAGCGCTTTTCAGATGCATCTGGCTGTTAATTAGTCAGATAAGTCGGAATATAGCTGGATAAATGCTGCTACTCATCTGGATAAGTTCAAATTTGTCTGTCTAAGTAGCAGCAAAGGATAACCTAACAAAATGCATGGTTACATTAAATATTGTGCCTGATATATACTATAGACTCCCTTTTCACTGGGCCTATAAAAAGGATAGAAAGAAAAAAATCTATTTGAAGATAATTTATCCTGAAGAAAAACTTCAAGATGAAATGAGTCATGAAACACAAACATTGCCTTTATAACTGAAAAGACATTTACATGGAAACTTCAAAGAGTAAGTAGCCCGCAGCCGCACCGTACGTTGCCATAATTGAAGGAATGCCTTCCTCTGATGCTGAGTAGATCTATCCATATCAGGACATTTTCTTATAAAAAGAAACATTCCCAAACTTGAAACACAGCCTAAGCACCCGACTGAAAGTCACTAATAGTGTGGCTCTTGTCGAGATCTCTTCCAGTGACCTTTCTAGGAAGGCAGACAAATCCAGGCTATTTGGAGATGAGATAATGTCCAGATCTCCTTCTCAAGATTAATTTCACATTTCCCTTTCGGTAGGTAATGCATATTGGAGATTCCAGGTAGTTTATCATCCAGTATCTTAACATTCTCCTTCATATACTTCTTAAATAGTTCCTGAGGCGCTAATAGCCTGGTCTGAGGAAAATTCAAAATTCGCAAGTTCCTATCTTTAAGACGATTCTCTACAGCTACAAGTTTGCTACATAAAGCCAGATTATCATTAATTAAAGCCACACTAGATGTCTGCAGGCTAGCAAGGTGACCTCCCATAGTAGTGACATCCCCTTCAAGCCATTTCATCCTGGTTCACACATTTGACTTGCTACTTGAACAGAAGAATTACGTACACTAGTAACTAAAGGAAATAAAGTACTTTCCATCCTAATAACAATGGTCCAGATGTCCTCCGACGTGATCTTCCTCTCAAGGGTAGAGATGTCAGCAACACCTCCATCTCCCCTTCCCATGGGCATTGTCACTGCTACCAGTCTAGGGGCCTCGGAAGATAAAGACCCTTGCCCCTCCATGGTATTTCCTGCAGCTGCCACCTTGGAGATCAATCCATCCTGCTGCTGGCTCCTTTCCTGCGATATGGACTCCTGCCCCATCAACAAGATCTGCACTCATGAACACTCCCTGCCTCCACAAACAACCAGCTCGGCACTTGCTTCAGTGTGGGCTGCCTTGGGGAGAGAAGCAGGGAAAATCCAGTAACACTTGGAGGTAAAAGGGCCAAGAGAAAGCTTACTTGTGCTGTTGCTCCCCGAACAAACTGCGGCATTATCAACTCGATGCTGAGAGCCTGTCAGTACGAAGGAGTCAATCAGCTCCCTGGCCAGTAGTAGAAGCAAAACTGGCGAGGTCTTTGACTTGGCCATCTTTTTCACTGACATAGCAGCATACAAGATAAACTACCAGGAGCAAAAACTCAGCATCCAAACAAGGTACCATCTTAACTCCTCCTCTCCTGAGATATAAATTATGTGACTGTCAATATGGCTGTCATCTGATGAAGTGGGTAGCCAGATCCAGATCTATAACTAGTACCGATACGCGCCATGAGAAAAGTGGCAACATTTTTAAGAGCTGTGTTATACAATTTAGTGATTTACAAATCAATCTGTATTACAATCTATAAAAGTAAGTATATACTCAAATATGTTTAATGTTAAAATGTAAACTGAATTGATTTGTAACTCTGCTACATGAATTTCGGTATATAAAAATGCTAAATAAATAAATAAATAAATAAATAAATAAATAAATAAATAACACCCACATGGCAATGTTCCAACAAGTAATTTGCCTGTTTCAAAGAATGAAATAAAAATATATATTTTTAAAAAGATCATTCCAATGAATTTGTAGTCAGGTCTTCCAGATGATTACCATGCAAAAATATAAATATTGGTAATCCTTGTGATGAACTGGGTATCTCACATTGTCAGGAACAACACAGAGATGGGGGGACAAGTAGCCAGCCAGAGACCGAGGACAATGGAAAAAGGTTTCCAGATGTAGTACCACTTTAAGGAAGGGTGGAACAGAGAACAGGAGGCTGCTGGGAATTGTAATCCCAAGAAGTCTGAACCTTAAACCAATCACAAGAAGAAAAATTGACCTCACAGCAACATGTCAGTAATTGAAACATAAAGGTGAAACTGATAGAAAGCTTACTTAGGGAGAGCAGAGTCTCTCCTGGGGATAATGTGAGAGGAACAGCATAGCCAGAGAGGAAAGAACTGGTTGCAGAAGAACCATGGAAGGCCGAGAGCTACCATTCCACATGGAAATATTCCAATAAGGGAATTGGAGGACCTGCAGATAACAGAGGGTGACAGGAAACAGCAGGGAAGGGCATTTGGTTGCAGTATAGAATTTATGTCAGTCTGTGTTTAAATGCCTGCTGTACAAGTATGAAATGACTCTAGTACCTAAGGGGGTATGGAATTGTACTGTTCTCTGTGAAGGAAAATAAAGAATCTGTTTTGCAGCAAGTACTTGGTCGGATTGTATCAGGAGAAGGCACCAGCAGGGTTTGAACAAGCAACAGTTCAGGGAATTGGAATTAAGTATAGCCAAGAACCACAAGAGACCAAGAAGGGAGAAAATAGTCACTCTCCCCGGGGAACCAGATTTGCCAAAACCTGACTAAAAGGGGATTGCTGGGAACAGAAGTTGTTCACCGCAACCAGAAGGCTACCCAACCTTTCATGGCAAAGCTCTGCTCCTTATCTTAAGTTTCAGTTGCAGTTCCAAGTTACTGCTCTGGCTCCAGTCTTGAACAGCTCCAGCTCCAGCTCCAAACTTCAGCTGCCCTTTCCTATTGCAATCCCGGCCTAGCTTCCAACTAGCCCTCGCTTCAAGCTGCAGATCCAGTTGCTGCTCTAAGTTTCAGTTCTTTCCTGCTTCCAGCTCCAGTACCTATGCCAAGCTCCAGTTCCACATTCCAACTCAGACTCCATTTTCCTGCTCTGAGTGCCAGTTCCAGCTTTACATCTCAGGTACAGTTCCACGTTCCAAATGAGACTCCAGGCTCCTGCTCAGAGTTCTAATTTCAGCTTCAAGTCTCAGCTCCAGTTCCATGTTCCAGCTCAGACTTTGGTTCCTGCTGACTTCCCGTTCTAGTAAAGATCCCCCATGCCAAGACTCCTCTCCCTGCCTTAACCCCCAAACTCATATCCGTGAATATCAACATGGCTAGGAAACCTAGACTGGATGATCTGGCAGATGTTTGCAGGAAGTCACTGATGATGGCATAGCCCAATTTTAAAGAATCAAAAAGTCTATGATGAATTGTGCAATCCTTCTCTATAATCTCTCTGCATTGCTCACAGTACATATAAATTACTCGGAAGATATTCCATCACATATCTAGATGCAACACAACACTCAGTTAGAATCATAGGGATGGGTATTAACAGAATACATACTAGGAGATGGAGGTAGGGCAGAATTGACGCTTATGCACACTCTTTTACATGATCTGCAGAAAAGAATTCTGAGCGGCAGAGATGGAACTTACATTCATACTTTTTGATTTTAAAAAGTATGCATATAAATTAACCTGCATTTGTTATGTCTGCTAAAGAGGAGGTGTAACTTTACACAAGTTAATCTGTGTGTATATCAGGGCAATTACCCAAGCATTTTCAAAGCACAGCTATGCACATAAGATTATTTTGAAAATAACGTCTACAGTCTGTGTGTGCTACCCACACAGTTCTAAAATCACCCTCCCTATGTACTACTGTGCTGTTTTTAAAAACATAAAATAAATGTATTATTTTCTTTATTAATGAAATTCATTCCATACCATATTAAAATGTTTATGAAACTTGTTAAACAGGTGAAAGATCCATGCACCAGGGCCATTACTGAGAGGGGACAGCAGCACCTGCCAAGCATTTCCTTGGCAATGGCTGCATCCACCATCAATTTTACTATTACATTTCGCTGAGCTAATGACCAAAGGAAAATGATCTCCACATTCTGCCATGTTCATGTTTCAGTAATACATTTCTAACTCTGGGTTAGTGAGAGGAACGATGCTCTTTCTTCCACTGCAATGCTTAAATGGACAAGTCATACCAGAGATCTTCCTGCACGCCCCCAGCAACTCACGCACTGAGATCACTGCCAGAAAGTCATTGTGCAAAACTGGCAAAGACTCTAGAAGTAGGGCGCACATCAGACAGCCCAGCTCAAGATGTGCTTATTGGCAATCCCCAATCTGTGGGCATTTATACTGACAAAATATTTCAAGCTCTAACGCTGATTAACCATTAAGTGGCGCTGGAAGGATCTCCGATTTGGAGCTACACAGGCAGCCTTGTATGACAGAAAAAGACACCAAAGGCTACCCCGAGCCCTCCAGCCCATCCCCTGAGCCCTCCAGTCCTGGAAGTAACAAGCTCGATGTTCCTGGGTCTCTCCTCTGAGCTCTCCGGCCCCAGGAGGTGAAAGGCTCTGTATCCTTGAGTGTTTCGGTCCTGGCGGCGACAGGCTCTGCATTTCTATACCTATTACCCGAGCCATTTTAGAGGTGACTGTATCCCTGGGCCCATCCCCCAAGCGTTCCAGTCCTAGAGGTGACAGGATTTGTATTCTGCTGCCCATCCTCTAAGCCCTCCCATCCGAGAGCTGACAAGCTCTCTAGCCACCTGCCAATCACCTGAAATATTGCAGCATAGGACATGTAGATCAATCACTGTGAATTATTACAACATACCCTACCCAAACGACTTCTGCTATGTAAAGATAGAAATTATGAACACTGTGTTATGCTTGCACTTGCCCCCTTTTCGATCACATTTCAGTAGGAATCCAAGCTGACTGACCAGCGATATTAAAATGGAAATTTCTACATGAGAGTGGTAGAGTGTTACCTAGGATGATTGTAAAAGAATGAACATGGACTCAGCGGTAGGGCAAGAAGATGGCATGTGCGTGTGTGCATAGAGAATTAATAAATTGGGCAATTGTTTTCCAATCCTCACCTGTAAAGCTAGGTCTCATCAGAGAGCCATCACACATAGCCTAGACTGAGATTTGTATTTCTTTAAAGGTATTTATATTGGCTTTATCCTGCCTCACACAGTAGCACATATTCTAGTGACTGCCTTATCTCCAATGATGCTGTCCAATAAGTCTGTTAAACTTCCTTCAACCAGCACATATAACACCTATTGCATTCATGGGACCTTGGGCCGAGGCAGGATTGGTGCTACCTGCAGGGGAGAGCCCTGCAAGTTCCCACCATCGGCTGGTGGATCCAGACAAGGCAGAGGCCTAGCGGGAGCTTCGCCTACACCAGCCCTTGTTCCATGCGGGTTGAGCCTTTAGGTGCTGGGGCCGGCAGGACTTAGGTAGGGTCTCTGTGATGGCAGAAGAGGAGGTCCTAGGGTTGCTCGAATCTTAGGCAGGCAGAGGTCAGGCAAGTCTGATGCCCAGGCAAAAGTCAGGGGCAAGCAGCGGTCAGGCGTATCCGTGATCAGACAGTGATCAGAGGCAGAGAGTGGTCAGGTTTGTAACCAAGATCAAGCAGAGGTCAAAACCAGGGAATCTGTCCGAGAGGAGAGACAGATAGGCAGGGCAGGTGGGTGAGGAAAAGAACAGGCAGGCAATGAGAAGAAGCTGAAGAACTGAAGACAAGGACTCTGGAATTGAAGAACTGAAGGTTAAGATGCTGGAACTGAAGAACTAAAGACAAGGACGCGTGAACAAAGTCAGGATGCTGGTAGCAACACGCTCTACTGAGGGGTAGGTGGATCTGTTGCTGAGGCAATGAGAGAATGCTGAAGGCAGCCTTTTATAGACCTGGAGGAGTGATGTCATCATCTGGCGCCATCAGGGCTTTCCCGCCAAGGGTCCTTTAAAAGGGGGACTGCTGGATGCACATGTGCCTAAGAAGAGGTGCGTCAAGATGGCCGGCAGCATCATGCCGCGTGTGAGGCTAGTGTGTCTGGCCTTGGAGCACAGTGTCCCATCACGTGGAGGGGCCAGGGTCTGCAAGCCACATCAGAAGAGAAGAAAGGTGGTCCGGGCAAGGAGGTGAGTGTGGCGGTTTGTAGGGCCAGCCTGTGAACTACCTAATGCAACAACACCGTCTCTGTTAAAGTCTTCTTTGCTTGATCATCAAAGAGGAATGGCTTAGTGCTTAGAGTAAAGGGCTGGGAACTAGGGTTCAAATCACACTTTCCCCACTGACAGTCCTTGCAACATAAGAACATAAGAAATTGCCATGCTGGGTCAGACCAAGGGTCCATCAAGCCCAGCATCCTGTTTCCAACAGAGGCCGAACACCAAGAAGATCCCATGCTACTGATGCAATTAATAGCAGTTAATGGACTTCTCCTCCAAGAACTTATTCAAACCTTTTTTGAACCCAGCTACACTAACTGCACTAACCACATCCTCTAGCAACAAATTCCAGAGCTTTATTGTGCGTTGAGTGAAAAAGAATTTTCTCCGATTAGTCTTAAATGTGCTACTTGCTAACTTCATGGAGTGCCCCCTAGTCCTTCTATTATCTGAAAGTGTAAATAACTGATTCACATCTACTCATTCAAGATCTCTCATGATCTTAAAGACCTCTATCATATCCCCCCTCAGCCGTCTCTTCTCCAAGCTGAACAGTCCTAACCTCTTCAGCCTTTCCTCATAGGGGAGCTGTTCCATCCACTTTATCATTTTGGTTGCCCTTCTCTGTACCTTCTCCAACACAACAACCTTGAACAAGTCATTTTATATCCTACTGTGTCAGGTACCCACAAGGATTGTAACTTTAAAATGAGCACACATGCGCCCACATACGCAGAAATCTTAAATCACCTGCTCAATTACGCGCAGTATGATTTAAAATACACCTAGCATGCTTATGGGTGCTCTTAATTTTAAGCAGTTACATGAGCAAACATTATTCGCGTATCTTCCTTGGGAATTTGTCGGCTTTAACGTGCGCAGCTAAGTTGATTTTAAAACACGCGTGCATGAACGAAATAGTCAGTTTCACCAATTAGTCCACCAGTTTGCCCAGTCTATCTCTTGCTCTTCAAGACCTTCCTGGTTCTTTAGCCTGCAATCCCCCTAGACTGCTCCCCCAGTCGTTTTAAGCTGAAAATTAGTTTTCTTTAGATTTTCATCCCATCAAGAGCATAAGTAAATTAGCGCGGGTAACAGCCCCATGCATGCTGCGGGCTTTGGATTTAAAATCCGTATTTACGTGCAAAAATGTAGGCCCCCACCCTGGAATGCCCCTGACATGCCCTAACTCCACCCCTTTTTTCCACACGGTGGCTTGTTTATGCATGCACATATACGCACATAATTGGGCCATTTTAAAATCTGAGTTGCTCACTATCAGCCCAGATACTCACATATGTGGACCTTTTAATGTGAGCACCTCTTTTATAATTCACCCTTTGGATTCTAACCTCTTTAGGGCTGGGCTGATTGTACCTGAGTATTTATCACCATTATAGAGTGGTGCATATGTCCAGTTGCACTATAAAAATAATATGTATTATCTCTCTCAGTGCCAGTGGACCCTGGAGGTCAGCCACACTCCTGATTGCTTGAGGAGTGTCTGAGGTGCAATCATGTTAATCCGCTCTTCTTTACAGCATCCTGAGAATTTCTTTTACATTACTGTGTATTTTAAGTTAATAGATAAAGTTTAACGTTTATATTAAAAATTCAAATCAAAATTTCTACAAGCTGGTACACCACTCCTAGGAACATAGAAATAAAGAATTTGCTAGCAACTAAAACTGAACTACGTTGAAGCAATAAAGCAGTGTCCATGTGGACTGGAGCAGGAACCAGTGTTAGACACACCTGGACCCGGGGCAGAAACTAAGGAGTTGGACCAGCCAGCGCCAGGAGCCTGGAAGCTCTGCCTCAGCGACATGACTCAGTTTTGCCAAGGGGGCCTCTTGTGGTGCTGGGACCCTGGGCAATTGCCTTGCTTGCCACCCTGCCCCTAAAAGCGATCCTGGCTGGGATAGACAAGAAGTAATAAGGCATACTAATGGCAGTCAGTGAGAATGTAGGATTCCTGACTGAAATAATGCCCTAACAGCAGCCAGCGAGGACCTGGCACGCTTCACCACCCAGCCAACACTTCACAAGCTGGGCTCTGAAGCGGCATTAATCCACTTTTACAGGAAGCAGGACATGATTCTAGCACCTGTCATTAAAGTGATGTGGAAAGTATTGAGAGAGGGGCCTAATTCTGATTGGCAGGTAGCACATGAGGACCAGCGTATGCTAAGGTATTCCTGCAGGTCTGATCGAGATGTACTCGACACAGCCATAATCTTCGCTCTTCACAAACTTCTCCCCACTGCCTGCAAGGTCATTTCGTCCAGTTTTAATCATCGCTTTTTGTTCTACAATCAACACGTTTTACCTATATTGTTTCAATTTTGTAAGATTTTGTATATTTCGAAGCTGCCATGTCTAACAAGATTTTAAACTTTGAAAGGAAAGGGAAAACGTAATAATATGATTGTGAGCTATCTGAGATTATTTACCCCCGGAGTCCCTGATTTGCAGTCCAGTGGGTCACAGGATGGAAGCCAAGGGGAGAGCAAGCACCACAGGTCCACAGTACTGGACAATTTAATGTCAAATATGGCAAAAATATTCTCAATTTTGGCAACTACATTTGTGTATAGGTGCAATGCCGACTTTCCACACGCTGAGCTCTGGGCCAAACGTGCTTCCTACCATGGAGTGGTCCAGCAGCGTACTGAGAAGGGATAGGCGCCAGGAGGGGGGGGGGGAGGGGGGAGCAGCCGACCATCACTGCAACAGAATGAACAGCAGGAGCCCAGCCCTCTGCTCCCCATTGCTTTCCCATCTCTAGTAGCACTTTCAATACCCCCAACGGCATTTCCTCACCTTGAACCATTGCCTACGATTGTTGGTAAGTACCTACAGCCATTCGTCTTGCAAGGTACATCGTACGTCTTGACTTTTCTCAGTTACATAGAAACATAGAAATGACGGCAGAAGAAGACCAAACGGCCCATCCAGTCTGCATTGCATTGATGGCTTCTTGCCACAGCAGATATCACGGTATTGTCTGCAAACATTCCGCAGACAGCAGCCATGAGTGCTGTGGAATACTGACTAAAAAACCTCTGCTGTCTCCAACGTGCATAGACAGTTTATTTGTGTTCTTGCTACGATTCTGCTTGCTGAGAAATTTCAAGATCAATTTTTTCCACAAATCAAAGGTTCCGCAATAGGGGCCACTGTGGCCCTCCTGTGTGTGATGGCATCTGAAGAACACTTACATTGCCTCTTCTTTTTGGTCACAGACAAAATTTTGGAAAAGATATATAGATAATATAAGGTGAATTTGAAAAGCCCGACACGCACCAAGATTAAGGGTTGCGCAAATATGTCAGGCTTGCGCGCACCGAATGGATTTTAAAAGTCGCCCAAACATGCGCGTACATGCCGCTGTGAGCACCTATCGGAACGTCTCGAAAAGGGGCGGGGCATGGGAGTGGTCTAGGCGGGGCGGGGGCAGTACAGAAATTTGCACGTAAATACTTACGTGATCCAGTGCGCGCTGCGGCCCCCTACCACGTAACTTTACTTCTGCTATGGATGGCATATAAGTTTAAAAAAAAAAACCCAAGCCATTCCAGAGGGGTTTAAAGGGTCTGGGGTAACTGGGGGGTGTATAGGACCTATCTGTTAACTGTTCGAACTTGGAGCGAACTGGTAAAACTGGCAAATGCGTCAGTACAAGTCCCTTTTAAAATCCCCCCACTTAGACAGCAGAAGCGGGATTTCTGTGCACTCGCGCACGGCCCACTTAAAGTTCAGCGCACGTGCACACGCAGCCAGGCTATTTTATAACATGTGCGCATATGCAAACGTATGTTATAAAACAGCCATGTCTTTGGGCGTGGGCAGACGAACTGCATGCACATGTGCACCCGCACGCCACTTTAAAAGTTGCCGTCCGTATTTTTTAATTTGGGCAGGCAATCAAGAATCCCTAGCAGTTGTTTCGCAATGGATTAATATTTTAGATACAAATGTACAAGTTTCTATTCAGAGCAATTTTCATAGGATTTCATTTTTGGGATATCTTACTGTGCAAATGCATGAGTGGGTTTACCACTACTATCTAGACCAAACCTACCGACAGAAATACTTTACTTCAGTTCAGTATTCCATTCATTGTCAAGGCAACTGAGACATAATATCTCAACTGGGCAAGGTCTTCATTTATCATCCTTAGGTACCCTTGGCTCAAGAATATAAGTCTAAAACAACTTATTTATTTATTTATTTATTTATTTATTATAAAGTATTTATGCACTGCCGTTCCAATGGTCACAGCGATTTACATTAAAACATTCATAATTATTGTCAGCAAAGACTAAAACATACAATATCAGATTAATACACCTAATTACATATAACAATCATTAAAAATAACCTAATAAAAATATGAAAATAATAATGTCCAATCGTGTTTCCCCTCACCCTGCTAAACTGAAAATCTGATTTGATTTTGAATGCTGCAAATAACTGTCCCCATTTTCCAGGACTTATATGGTTAAACGGTTTGTTCATAAAAGGAACCCCAATTCCAGGTGATTTGCTACTCTTTAGTTTGTCAGTCTGGCCTACTACATCTTCCAGGTTCACTGTCAGTTGGTTTAGTTCATCTGATTCAACACCCTTGAAAACCATCTCTAGAACTGGTATCTCCCCAGCATCCACATTAGTAAACACAGAAACAAAGAATTCATTTAGTCTTTCTGCAATGGCCTTATCTTCCCTAAAAGCCCCTTTAACCCCTCGGTCATCTAATGGTCCCACCGAGTCCCTCACAGGTTTCTTGCTTCAGATATATTTTTTAAAGTTTTTATTACGAGTTTCTGCCTCTACAACCAACTTCATTTCAAATTCTCTCTTTGCCTGTCTTATCAATGTTTTACACTTAACTTGACAATGCTTATGCTTTTTTCTAGTTTCTTTGGATGGATCCTTCTTCCAATTTTTGAAGGATTTTTTTTTGGCTAAAATAGCCTCTTTCACCTCACCTTTTAACCATCTGCTTCAACGGCAAGGGGAAATGTGGAAAAGAGGATTTGCATTCAGACAGCAACCAACAAGGACTAAACTACACAGTCTGGGTAAACAAATAAGCATGAGGGTAGCTTGCTTATTGCTGCGGTTATTATCCTAAACCAATTAAGCCTGATACATCACTTTGAATGTATATACAGCGTTGCTCTCTGCTTGAACGGCAGGGAGAAATGTGGAAAAGAGGATTTACATTCAGACAACATCCAACAAGGCATTGATCTCTGCAGTCTGGGTAAACAAGCAACGGGGTAACTTGCTTGATGCGGCGGTTACTACCCTTAGGGGTAGATTTTCAGACGAGCGCGAATAGCCTACTTTTGTTTGTGCTCCAGGCGCAAACAAAAGTACGCTGGATTTTAGTAGATACGCGCGAAGTCGCGCGTATCGGCTAAAATCCTGGATCGGCGCGCGCAAGGCTATCGATTTCGTATAGCCTGCGCGCGCCGAGCCGCGCAGCCTACCCCCGTTCCCTCCTAGGCCGCTCCGAAATCGGAGCGGCCTAGAAGGGAACTTTCCTTTGCCCTCCCCTCACCTTCCCCTCCCTTCCCCTACCTAACCCACCCGCCCGGCCCTGTCTAAACCCCCATCCTACCTTTGTCGGGGGATTTACGCCTCCCAGAGGGAGGCGTAAATCCCCGCGCGCGAGCGGGACTCCTGCACGCCGGGCCGCAACCTGGGGGCGGGTACGGAGGGCGCGGCCACGCCCCCGGACCGCCCCGGGCCGTAGCCACGCCCCCGTACCCGCCCCCAAAACGCTGCCAACACGCCCCCGCAACGCCGCGCGCTCCGGCCCCCGACACGCCTCCCGACACGCCCACTCCGAAAACCCCGGGACTTACGCGAGTCCCAGGGTTCTGCGCGCGCCGGTGAGCCTATGTAAAATAGGCTCACCGGCGAGCAGGGCTCTGAAAATCTGCCCCTTAACCATTAAGCCTTATGCTCACCTTTGATGCAACTCCAACATTACTCTCTGCATCAATGGCAGGGGGTGGCAGGAAATTGAATCAAACAGTTACCAATAACGGCCCTGAACTTAGTGGTCGGTGATACAGCTAAGTATGGGAAAATAAGTATGGGAGTTTGCTGGGCAGACTGGATGGGCCGGTGGTCTTTTTCTGCCGTCATTTCTATGTTTCTATGTTTCATATATCAGTAAAGCATTCAAACAAGCTTTACACACAAGCAGAAATCATCTTTTACAAGGATTTGGCAAGTCACCTCTACAATCAGTGGCCTGTGCTCTTCCTTTCTCATATCGCCCTTCAGCACTGGAGTGTTTTAGCAGCTCATAAAAGAGGTAAATTTTAAGAGCCGTATGCGGGCGCATATGTGCGCATGTTTGCCGGCGCGCCAATGGACGTGGCCATTTTATAACATACGCGTGTATATGCGTGCATGTTATAAAATAGCCTGCACACGCGTGCATGTGCACCCCAGTTTATATGGACGCACGCATATGCACGCAAATGCCTCTTAGACTGCGTAAGGGGAGGGAGAGATTTCAGTAGATACACGCGCTGACCTTGGGCCCATTTTCCCAGTTCGTTCCCAGTTCACCCAGATAAACAATCGGCCTTCCTAATCGTCCCTGTTACTTTGCCTACCTTTGACCCTGTTAGTCCAGACCCCTCCCCCCCTAAACCTTGCTAACTAGCCTTTGTTTTTTTATTTTATTACTTAACACGCTGTCCATAGCAGAAGTAAAGTGATGCGGTAGGGGACACTGGCGATGGTTGTGCACGTAAATACTTACACGTTGGATTCATGCTACAGACCCGGCCTGCCCATGCCCTCCCCAGACCATGCCCACGCCCTGCCCCTTTTGGCAAAAATATTTTTGTGCGTGTAACGGGAGATATGCTTGTTGCCGCAGACCTTTTAAAATCCACGCGGCACGCGCAGGTCCGAGACACATGCGTACCTCCTGGTTTTGGCACATGCAAGGCTTTTCAAATCGACCAGAAAGTGTTTAAAGATACAGCAGTGTTTGCATTTAGAGAGAGGTAGAAATATATGAGGTCAAATAGTTTCAGCTTTGCTTCTGCCATTGATCAGCAATGACGCCTCTTTTGTATGGGGGCAACTCTGACATGATGCATGTTTGCCGTGTCCCAATGCTATAGAGATACAAGTGTTTAAGCCTCCTTTTCTACATTTTTCAATGCAGTCTTCAAGGCCGGTGTGACTGCAATACCACGCAAGTTATATACGTTGTACCATTGTGTGTCCACATAGCAAATTGTACCTTGGTCAAACAAAACCTTCAATCAAACTTTGCATTACTGAGCTTAAGAGCTGCATCAGTCCTTTGATTATTTACAAGTTTTTGTCATTCGTCTGGTTTCTCTATACCCAGGAAACACTATTTCTGTAATTTTGCCACGCCGTGGGCAATGTTTGATTTTTCATTGCAGTCTTTGTAACGGCAAGGTCTCAGCCATTAGACGGAATAGCAAGCCTTATTATAGTTTCCTTTTTTTCTCCTGTTAATGTATCTGGGGCTGCCATCACAGATTTCTGAGGACAAGTAGGGGCACAGCACCCAGATTTACTTCCCTCTGTTTATCAAAGAAAAAGTCCAAAAATGTTAAAACTGTATTTACTTTCAGGAATAAATACCTGAAATGATAACCCCCCAGAAATGCAAAGAAATAGCTTACTGATATGTGATTTGTTCCGACTGCTGACTGAATTTCTTGCCCTGCTGCACTAATAGGCTCCGGTCATTCTGAGAAATCAGCGAGGACTCAGGGCAATGTCTGAAGGTCAGTCAAAGTCACTATTTAATCTGACCTGTGCTTCTAAAGTTTCCCCAGCACGACACTGCGCCAAGATCTGAGCCTGGGAGCAAGGGATGGATGCACCATAGCACTGTAAATAACATCCACTACAGCAGTGTTTCTCAGCCTTTTGTATGCCAGGGACTGGATAGAGGGGTTAGAGGAGTCTCACGGAAAATTAAAGAGCAGGAGGTATCTTCCCTCCTCCTCCACCTAGACTTTAATCTCATGTTTTCATAAAAATAAGTTGATCTTATTAAAAAAAGAAAAATAAATATATCTCTGTCCTCCTTCTCTCTCCCAATCAGCTAACAGTATTGTTCTCAAAAAGGAAAAAAAAAAATTCCCTCTTGCTCTTCCAGCCAGCCACCAATTGATCATTGAAAATAAATCCTTCCCTCCCATCCAGTCAGCTGGCAGTTGATCTTTAAAAGAAATCCCTCTCTTTGCCTCCCCCCAGTCAACCACCAGCTCATCATAAAAAATAAATAAGAAATCTCTGCCCCCTGTCCTCTCCCCTGCCAGCCAACACTACCATTACTACTAACACCTCTACCTGTGGACTTTTCTTCCAGACAGTCCTGAGGCCCAATCTCTGGGAGGCGAGCAGCTGCAACTGAATATTGAGCCAGTGTGACATTGCATTAGCATCTGCTCCACTCTTGGCCCTGGTGATGACCCGTGCCCTCTTGGTTTCTATACGGGAGATAGGGCTTGAGATTGGAGCAGACGCTGACTCAGTTTCATGCCAGCTCATTAACATTCAGTTGCAGCTGCTCCCCTCTCAGAGAGGGGGTCTCAGGATTGGTCCCAACTGAAAAACAAAAAGAGCAGCAGGGAAGGGAGAGGGTTGGAAGATACAGCTGCAGGGCCGGTCTTCCTTCCTCCTCAACCAGCTGCAATCATCGTGTAGGGATCCTCTCGGTCCCCTAGTAATATTGGATCAGGAATATACCATTTGGTTCAGTGAAAGGCTGACCGGTCATTTATTGGGCTTGCAGCTCCCCCATGTGGAAGCTAGCAAGTGGTACTGTTCTAGTGCTTTTTCTAGAGAGATCACCATGTTACCCTAATGGATCCTTTTTGCTTTCAAAGAGGTAGCATGGTCTCTGATGTGCTCTCCTTATTCTACGTCTTAACTTAAACCTCCATGGGGTTCTTTATTCTGGATGAGAATTTCTTTCCATCTTCTCACTCCATTCTTTACCATTTGTTTAAGTATCTGAGTCTGGAGCGCCCAATCCTTTACGACTCAGTTAAGCTTACTTAATTTTACTCATCTAGCAAATGGAAGAGGTTCCCTTCCAGAATGAGGAAGCTGAGATCACCGAATTCCAAGGAGAGGATGACTTCAAGCCATCCTGTGGGAGGAAGAAGGAGAAAGGGAAGAGAAGGAGAGAAGATGGATCACTTCAATGGCCCATGAACATCTGCTGAATACTGGGAGGTGAGGAGAGGAAGGTATCATCCTTGATACTACAAGAAGAGGTAGGAGATAAAGCAAATGTTGCTTATCTGTAACAGGTGTTCTCACAGGACAGCAGGATGTTAGTCCTCACATATGGGTGACTTCACAGGATGGAGCCCAATCACGGAACACTTCTGTCAAAGTTTCCAGAACTTTGACTGGCCCCTACTGGGCATGCCCAGCATGGCACTAACCCTGCAGCCAGCAGGGGTCCCCCTTCAGTCTTGTTAAAAAACTACAGGTAGTGCAGAAAATAAAATAAGAAAACGTTACGAACCCAACACCATGGAGCAGCGGGCAGGTTTCGTGAAGACTAACATCCTGCTGTCCTGTGAGAACACCTGTTATAGGTAAGCAACATTTGCTTTCTCACAGGACAAACAGGATGGTAGTCCTCACATATAGGTGAGTACCGAGCTGAGGATGTCCGAGTATGCACCAAATGTACTCAGGCGTGCAAGGCACTAGGCCTGGGATGAAATTTGGCCGAGAGCATCCTGAACCCCACCGGGCAGGCGGAAGGGTGTTGGTACGTCACGTTGTAAATAGGTTGCGCAAGACAGACTGGCCAAAGATGGAATCTTGTCTTCTGGCTTTGTCTAAGCAATAATGGGCTGTAAAGGTATGGAGAGAATTCCAGGTGGCAGTTCTGCAAATGTCAGGAAGTGGCACCGAGCGTAGGTGTGCTACTGAAGTTTCCATGGCCCTCCCAGAATGTGCTTTAACATGGTCTTGAAGTGGAATGCCCGCTTGCTGATAGCAAAAGGATATGCAGTCCGCCAACCAGGAGGAGAGAGTCTGTTTACCCACAAGCTGCCCCAATTTGATAGGATGGAAAGAGACAAACAATTGAGTGCTTTTCCTGTGGGCAGCTGTACGGTCTAGGTAGAATGCTAGAGCCCGTTTGCAGTCAAGGGTATGCAGAGTAGGGATGTGAATCGTTTTCCATATCGTCTTAACGATAGAAATCGTGTGGCAGGGCAAGAAAATCGTCTTAGGCACGATTTTTTAGTTAAAAAATCGTTAAAAATCGTTTTTTCCGATTAGTGCGCACTAACTGGGAGTTAGTGCGCACTAACTGAAAATGATACAATTTGACACTTTTCAGGTCAGTTAAGGTCAGTTTAGGAATGAATATGTATTCCTATTGGCTGCCCTCTTATTTATTCATGTTACCAAGTTTCCTACTGACAGTATATGGGGGATGGGAAATGGAAACAGTTGGTAGCTTGACAAAACAAGTAATGTGATCAGTCAATGTGACTAGAACTTGTGCCCTAACCCTGATACCAGGGGTATTGTGATCTTCCTGCACACAGTGCCCTATCCCTATTAATACCAGGAGTGTTGTGATCTTCCTGCACACAGTGCCCTATCCCTAATACCAGGGGTGTTGTGATCTTCCTGCACACAGTGCCCTATTCCTGATACTGGGGGTGTTGTGATCTTCCTGCACACAGTGCCCTATTCCTGATACCGGGGGTGTTGTGATCTTCTTGCACACATCCCGGTATCAGGGATAGGGCACTGCATGCAGGAAGATCACAACACTCCTGGTATTAATAGGGATAGGGCACTGCATGCAGGAAGATCACAACACTCCTGGTATTAATAGGGATAGGGCACTGCATGCAGGAAGATCACAACACCCCTGGTATCAGGGATAGGGCACTGTGTGCAGGAAGATCACAATACCCCGGAGGAGTGAGGGTCAGGCAGCTCCCCCCTGTCTGTGAAGCCAGCCTCTCACTAGTAATGCAGGGAGGGAGCTGTCTCAGACTTCACCATCCTCCCCCCCCCCCCTTACCCACACACCATTCACTAGCTGGGACATGGGGGAAGTCAGGAGTGAGGGTCAGGCAGCTCCCCCCTGTCTGTGAAGCCAGCCTCTCACTAGTAATGCAGGGAGGGAGCTGTCTCAGACTTCACCATCCACCCCCCCCCCTCACCCACACACCATTCACTAGCTGGGACATGGGGGAAGTCATGAGTGAGGGTCAGGCAGCTCCCCCCTGTCTGTGAAGCCAGCCTCTCACTAGTAATGCAGGGAGGGAGCTGTCTCAGACTTCACCATCCTCCTCCCCCCCCCCCTCACCCACACACCATTCACTAGCTGGGACATGGGGAAGTCAGGAGTGAGGGTCAGGCAGCTCCCCCCTGTCTGTGAAGCCAGCCTCTCACTAGTAATGCAGGGAGGGAGCTGTCTCAGACTTCACCATCCTCCCCCCCCCCCCTCACCCACACACCATTCACTAGCTGGGACATGGGGGAAGTCAGGAGTGAGGGTCAGGCAGCTCCCCCCTGTCTGTGAAGCCAGCCTCTCACTAGTAATGCAGGGAGCGAGCTGTCTCAGACTTCACCATCCTCCCCCCCCCCCCCTCACCCACACACCATTCACTAGCTGGGACATGGGGGAAGTCAGGAGTGAGGGTCAGGCAGCTCCCCCCTGTCTGTGAAGCCAGCCTCTCACTAGTAATGCAGGGAGGGAGCTGTCTCAGACTTCACCATCCTCCCCCCCCCCCTCACCCACACACCATTCACTAGCTGGGACATGGGGGAAGTCAGGAGTGAGGGTCAGGCAGCTCCCCCCTGTCTGTGAAGCCAGCCTCTCACTAGTAATGCAGGGAGGGAGCTGTCTCAGACTTCACCATCCTCCCCCCCCCTCACCCACACACCATTCACTAGCTGGGACATGGGGGAAGTCAGGAGTGAGGGTCAGGCAGCTCCCCCCTGCCTGTGAAGCCAGCCTCTCACTAGTAATGCAGGGAGGGAGCTGTCTCAGACTTCACCATCCTCCCCCCCCCCCCCTCACCCACACACCATTCACTAGCTGGGACATGGGGGAAGTCAGGAGTGAGGGTCAGGCAGCTCCCCCCTGTCTGTGAAGCCAGCCTCTCACTAGTAATGCAGGGAGGGAGCTGTCTCAGACTTCACCATCCTCCCCCCCCCCTCACCCACACACCATTCACTAGCTGGGACATGGGGGAAGTCAGGAGTGAGGGTCAGGCAGCTCCCCCCTGTCTGTGAAGCCAGCCTCTCACTAGTAATGCAGGGAGGGAGCTGTCTCAGACTTCACCATCCTCCCCCCCCCCTCACCCACACACCATTCACTAGCTGGGACATGGGGGAAGTCAGGAGTGAGGGTCAGGCAGCTCCCCCCTGTCTGTGAAGCCAGCCTCTCACTAGTAATGCAGGGAGGGAGCTGTCTCAGACTTCACCATCCTCCCCCCCCCCCTCACCCACACACCATTCACTAGCTGGGACATGGGGGAAGTCAGGAGTGAGGGTCAGGCAGCTCCCCCCTGTCTGTGAAGCCAGCCTCTCACTAGGAATGCAGGGAGGGAGCTGTCTCAGACTTCACCATCCTCCCCCCCCCCCCCCTCACCCACACACCATTCACTAGCTGGGACATGGGGGAAGTCAGGAGTGAGGGTCAGGCAGCTCCCCCCTGTCTGTGAAGCCAGCCTCTCACTAGTAATGCAGGGAGGGAGCTGTCTCAGACTTCACCATCCTCCCCCCCCCCCCCCTCACCCACACACCATTCACTAGCTGGGACATGGGGGAAGTCAGGAGTGAGGGTCAGGCAGCTCCCCCCCTGTCTGTGAAGCCAGCCTCTCACTAGTAATGCAGGGAGGGAGCTGTCTCAGACTGGTATCAGGGTTAGGGCACTGTGTGCAGGAAGATCACAACACTCCTGGTATTAATAGGGATAGGGCACTGTAAGAGATGACTGTAGTAGATTGAATAAAGATCTGATGTTTCTGCTCTCCTCACACCAAACAAAAACAACACACAAGCAGAGAAGCCCTTCTTACAAAGCTGAGCTAGTGAGTTAAGTAGGAGGAAAAGTAAACATACTGGTGCCAGTGTGGCTACTTAAAAAATACACTTACCAACAATCAATTACATATATTTGAACTGTGTACAGTTCCAGCCAGGACCACCTTTCTAAAATGCACAGTGATTGGCAAATTCAACATGCACTAGCATTTCAGGTGCCTGCTAACAAAAATAATAAACAAACAAGTTCTAGTCACGTGAGTGCTGATCATTACATTACTTTTTTTGTCAAGCTTCCAACTGTTTCCATTTCACATCCCCCCAACCATATTGGTAACATCAATAGATAAGAGCACAGCCAGCCAACAGGAATACATACATACATATTCATTCCTAAGTGACCTTTACTGACCTGGGAAGTGTGAACACTTTGTTTCATTTTCTGTTGGTGTTCGTTAGTTTCCAGTTCCATTTCCCATCCCCCCAACCATCACCTCAGTGGTAACCTTGGTAACATCAATAGATAAGAGGGCAGCCAGCCAATAGGAACACATATTCATTCCTAACTGACCTTCAGTGACCTGGAAAGTGTTTATTTGTATCATTTTCAGTTAGTGCGCACTAACTCGAGTTAGTGCGCACTAACACGATTTAACGATTTTTAACGATAAATCGTTAGAATTTCTATTGTATCGTGTTCTATAACGATTTAAGACGATATAAACATTATCGGACGATAATTTTAATCGTTGAAAAACGATTCACATCCCTAATGCAGAGTCTGCTCTCCTGGATTGGAATGGGGCCTGGGAAAAAGGTAGGTAGTATAATGGATTGATTGAGATGAAACTCCAAAACTACCTTAGGCAAGAATTTAGGGTGAGTGCGGAGTACTGCCCGGATCTTCAGAAGTTTAGTGTAAGGCGGATAGGTAACTAGAGCTTGTAATTCACTAACTCTGTGAGCAGAAGTGATTGCCAAAAGGAAAATCACTTTCCATGTGAGATATCGAAAGTCACAGGATTGAAGAGGCTCGAATGGTGGTTTCATGAGCCGATCCAAAACTAGGTTGAGGTCCCAAGAAGGGGTCGGAGGACACAGAGGAGGCTTGAGGTGAAGCAAACCCTTCAAAAAACGTGTTAAAGGGGTTGATATGGGAACATCCCCAACACCTTTATGGAAGGCGGCTACCGCACTGACATGCATCCTGATGGAGGACATTTTTAGACCTGACTCTGATAAGTGCCAGAGATAGTCCAGAAACTTCATGATTGGACAGGTAAAGGGGTCAAGGGACTGAGAAGAGCACCATGATGTAAACCTGGTCCAATTGTAAGAATAAGATTTTCTCGTGGAAGGCTTCTGTGAAGCAATCAGGACACGGGAAACTGGTTCAGAAAGGTTAAGTGGCTGAAGGATTAACCTTTCAACATCCATGCCATCAGGGACAAGGCTTGAAGATTGGGGTGGCGTAGGCACCCACCATTTTGAGTGATTAGAAGCGGGTCCTTTCCCAAGGGAATGTGCCTGCGAATGGAAAGATCCAGAAGTATTGGAAACCACACTTGGCACGGCCAGTGAGGTGCTATCAGGATCATGGTTCCCTTGTCCTGACGGAACTTCATAAGAGTCTTCGAGAGAAATGGAAGTGGAGGGAATGCATATAGGAGACCGGTTGTCCATTAGAGGGAGAACACATCTCTTGGCTGATAGTGTTGGCTGCGAGTGAGAGAGCAGAAGTTGTCTACTTTGCGATTTTGAGGTGACGCAAAGAGGTCTATTTGAGGATAACCCCATTGTTGGAAGACTGAGTTCGCTACTGAGGGGTTGAGAGACCACTCGTGTGGTTGAAAGGTGCGACTCAGCTTGTCTGCCAACACATTGTCTACTCCCGGCAAGTAGGTGGCCCTGAGGTACATCGAGTGGGAGAGGGCCTCCGCCCATATCAGTGCAGCTTCCTGACACAAAAGGTAGGAGCCCGTCCGTCCCTGTTTGTTGATGTACCACATGGCCACCTGGTTGTCTGTCTGGATCAGGATGACTCGATTGGAGATGCGATCCTGAAATACCCTGAGAGCATATCTGATTGCTCAAAGCTCCAGGAAATTTATTTGGTGTTTGGCTTCCTCTGCAGACCAAGATCCTTGTGTCTACAGATCGGCCACATGGCCTCCCCAGCCGAGATTGGAAGCATCGGTGGTGAGAGTTATTTGAGGGTCTGGAGCCTGGAAGGGCAAGCCTTGGAGGAGATTGACCTGATTTCTCCACCAGGCGAGAGACTGATGGAGTGAGTCGGTTACGTGGACAATGTTCGACAGGGGCTGAATGGATTGAGTCCATTGTGACCTTAGAGTCCACTGCATGACTCTCATGGCTAAGCGGGCCATTGGGGTGACCTGAACTGAGGATGCCATGTGTCCCAGGAGGATGAGAAAGTGGTGTGCAGTCATGGAGTGCTGAGACTGCAGCTGGTGTGCAAGAGACACGAGAGTGAGAGCTCACTGTCGAGGCAGAAAAGCCTTTGCCTGCAAGGTGTCCAAGTCTGCCCTAATGAACGATAAGGTTTGAGATAGGACTAAGTAGGATTTTTCGTAGTTGACGAGAAATCCGAGCGAAATTAGAGTGTGTAAAATAAGATGTAGTGACGACAGAGCAGTTTGCTGAGTGGGAGCCCTGATTAACCAATCGTCTAGATGGGGTAGACATGAACACCTTGAGTCCTGAGGAAGGCTGCAACTACGACGAGGCATTTTGTGAAGACTCGTGGTGTAGACATGAGGCTGAATGGAAGCACTCGGTACTGATAGTGCTTGGGGCCTACTAGAAACCTCAGCTATTTGCGATGGGATGGAATTATCGCGATATGAGTGTATGCGTCCTGGAGGTCTAGAGAGCAGAGCCAGTCTCCTCTTTGTAGAAGAGGAAGAAGAGAGCCCAAGGTTACCATTTTGAACTTCTCTCGCTGGAGGTACTTGTTGAGGGCACGTAGGTCCAGAATTGGTTGAACACCCCCCCCCCCCCCCCGGATTTTTTGGGGATTAGAAAGTACCGGGAATAGAATCCTAGGCCATGCTGAGAGTAGGGTACTGGTTCTATTGCCTTGGACTGGAGGAGGAGGGAGACCTCCTGTTCCAGAAGGATGGAGTGATCAGATGTTCTCCACATCGGTTGAGGTGGGGAGTCCGGTGGAATGGAGAGAAAGTTCAGATGATAACCCTGAGCAATTATCACCAGGACCCACTGGTCTGAGGTGATCAAGTGCCACCTGTTGTTGAAATGGCACAAACGACCTCCTACTGGTATGTGAGGCAATGGAAGCTGGCTGCTGCTCTATATGCAGGAGTCAAAAACCGGAAGCAGGACCTGGTTGAGGAGCTGCTTGCGGTTTTTGTTTTCGTGTCTGACGAGAGTGGGATTTTTGAAACGGTCTCGTAGAACGGGTTCTAGCTGGTGGCGGGTAGGATTTCTTCGGGCGGAAGAATGACTTCTTAGAGTCCTTTCAGAAGGCTGTTTTGAAGAGTACTCAGAAGGCATCAGAGAGAGCTGTCTTAGGGTCTCATGATGGTCCTTGAGTTCCGCCACCGTTCATTGAATCTGCTCGCCAAACAGATTATCTCCTACACAAGGCAGGTCGGATAATCTGTCTTGTACTTCAGAGCGAAGGTCGGAAGACTTGAGCCAGGCCCATCGTCTTGCCGAGATAGCAGCTGCAGATACCCTGGTAGCAGTGTCGAAGATATCATAAGATGATCTGATTTCATGCTTGCCTGCCTCAAAACCCTTGTTTACTAGGGTTTGGAGTTGATCTTGAAATTGCTGAGGCAGGGAGTCTGTCAAGTCTTGTATCTGCTTAAAAAAGACCCTATTATATTGGGTCATATAGAGCTGGTAAGAGGCAATTCTGGAGATGAGCATTGATCCCTGGAAGACACAGCGACAATGGCATCTAGAAATTTCTGTTCCTTGCCTGGGGGAAAAGAAGTGTGAAGTTTTGATCTCCTTGCTCTTTTCTGGGCAGATTCTACAACCACAGATTGGTGATCCAATTGAGGTTTGTGAAAGCCTGGAGCTGACTGTACAAGATAGGTGGTGTCAGCTTTCCTGTTGACTGGAGCAACAGAGCCAGGATGTTCCCAGTTCTTTTTGAGGAGATCCAGAAGAACCTGGTGGATAGGGATGGAGGTTATTTCCTTGGGAGCATCCAGGAATTGTAGCAACTCCATCATTTGATGCCTATCATCCTGTTCCGTCTGTAATTGGAAGGGAACCAATTCAGACATCTCCTTCACAAAATGTATAAAGGAAAGGTCCTCTGGAGGAGAACACTTTCTGCTCTCAGTAGGTGAATGTGGTGAAGGCAAATCATCGGTGTCTGGTGAAGAATCATCAGTCTAGGTATCATGGGGATCAGCACCTGCTCCTCTAGAGACTAGAGGAGGACGGGGCGGTGGGATCCCTGAAGGTCCTCGTCTAGGTCCGAAGGACTTGAAGGAATAACTGGAGGCAACGATGAAGGCATCGAAGGCACCAGTGCAGGCATCGAGGGCATCAATGGATGGCTCGGTGGTGCCGACGGACGTATCGGTACCGATGGATGGATCGGTGGCACCGACGGACGTATCGGCATCGATGGCTGAGGCATCGGCAGAACTCCCGATGGAGGGATGCGGAATGGTGTTTCTCCTCCCGATGACAAAGTAAGCGAGGAGGGCACTGGAGCCATCGGTGACCTAGGGTCCATCGGTGGAAAAGCGGCCATGAGCGCTTCCATCCTCGAGAGCAGCGATGCCAATGCTGCTGGAATCGGGTCGGTGGTCGGTTCCGCAATCGGTACTGGTGTTGGTGCCGGAGGAACTTGAGGTCGATGCATCGCCTTGTCGATGGCCTCCTGAACCATCCGACCCAGTTCTTCTCGGAGACCTGGAGCAAGCAGCCCCGGCTCTGGAACAGAAGAAGGAGGCAGAGGCATAGCCAGAGGGACCACCATTAAAGGCGGAGTCGCGGCTCCCAATACCCTGTTGGGTGAGGGTTGCCTCAGTGACCCGGTCGCCAAAAAGGTCGGTGCCTTTTCTGGACGGGGTTTCTTCGACGGCGGCTCGGACGATGGTGAGGTCGATGATTTCGCTCCCTCGATGGCCCGAGACGTTCGATGCCGGTGGCAATGTTTATCTCTACATTCCCCACGATCCTGAGGAGGAGTAGAGGGTGTTAAAGGCCAAGAAGTCGTCAATGCCGGACAGTCACCGGCCGGAGGTCAATACTGGCGCAAAGTTGACGGTGCCGGTTCTGATGACGTTGATGCAATAGACGGCGTCGGAGTTTGAGCACAGAAGAGAAGTTCCATCTTCTCCATTCTGGCCTTGCGACCTTCTGGTGTCATTAGGGCACATTTGGTGCAGGTTAGGACATCGTGCTCACATCTGAGACACATTACACAGACTTTGTGGGGGTCTGTGATGGACATGGTGCGATTACAGTCCAGGCACCGGCGGAACCCTGACACCATGGCCATGAAAAAATTGAGCCGCGGTACGGTCGATGGCCAGTAGGCCGCGAGGGCCAAACTCGACGGTAATCGACGGAAAACGGGTAAAAAAACTTACTGGAGTACCGCGGCTTGAAAAAGTTGAAGGAGGGACCCCTGTGGGGTAAATTAAATTTTAGTGATTCCGTGAGGAAAATTCCTGTCAGGAATCTCTGCAGAGCTCCTTAACCGCGTGGCTACTGCTGTGCGGAAAAAAGAAGACTGAAGGGGGATCCCTGCTGGCTGCAGGGTTAGTGCCATGCTGGGCATGCCCAGTAGGGGCCAGTCAAAGTTCTGGAAACTTTGACAGAAGTGTTCCGTGATTGGGCTCCATCCTGTGATGTCACCCATATGTGAGGACTACCATCCTGCTTGTCCTGTAAGAAAAGACTAAACACTTTAAAAGTACATCTTTGATACTTCAACTACCATTGGAGGGAAGCACAAAAGCTTTGTCCAGAACCCAATGGGAGGGAAGAAATCCAGTAATAAAAAGAATTGATTTAATTGGAAGAACATCTATATTTAAGAAAGACCGTAAGAAGTTACAAACTCACTAAAAGCACTTGTAATAACTTGAACGTGAAGTACTCAGCTGTAAAGACTTTAACTCAACATTGCACCTTATCAGGATAAGAGAAATGTTGGAAACCACCAAATACTTTGCATGTGTTTCATTGAGTAGTGACTTTCTTATTCTCTGTGCTGAGATTATCAGTGTGGTATGCAAAAGACTTAACAGTGAGAAAAGTAAAGAGCAATGTGAGGGCCTTGAAAGGATGTTATAGCTACAGTGTCCATCTAAATAGAAGTGTGAGATATGCCCTCTGGAATTGTTATCTGGGTTCAACCATCACAGAGGTTACAACTGTCCAGCGGTGTACCTAGAGTATTTGGCAACTGGGGCAGATACTTCTTTGGCACCACCACCCTCCAATATATAATTTTAAAATTTCCTAAACATCGATAAAATATTTCTAAACAGCAGACACATCAAATGACACCCAATAATTAAAACTAATAAGGATTTTAAAAACCTCCCGCTCTCCATATCTATCATCCTAAGATAGTTTAGTCTGGGGGTACGCATACACACACACACACACACACACAATATGCTCCCTCTCTCTCATTCACACACATACATGCTTAGTGAGAGACAGAGGGTGCATGTGTGTGTGTGAATGAGAGAGCGGGAGTATACTGTGTGTGTGTGTCTCTCTCTCTACACAGAGACATGCTTCTTCCATCTCCCTCTCACAGACACAAATGCTTCCCTTGTGTCTCTCTCACATGCTAACACACACACACACACACATGCTTTCTCTATCTCTCTGTCACGCACATGTGCAGACAAAAACTGAACTGGAAACCACAAGCCAGATTCTGTATGCAGTGCAACAATGGAAAAGCAGAAAATCACTATTCCTCAAAACAATACAATCAAGAAATATAAATCAATCAGAACAGTAAAACCGTTGCACTCCTGTTCGCGAGCCTAGCCGCGAGCAGGCGCTTACCTTTGCGGCTGGAGCCGCCGACATCACCACCGTTCCGCAGTCCAGAGGCCACAGTCCCCGGACTTTCCTGCGGATGGAAGCCGCCATCTTTACCACCTCTGTGGCTGCCCGAGACCATGCCTGTCTCCTCTTCACCGCGGCAGGGAGCCGCAGACTTCGAAGCTCCTCTTCAGCGGCAGGACGCCGCCACTTCAACATTGGGGCCTGCCTGCGGCCCAGCTTCCTCCTGCGCTCCTGTGCGGCAGCATGGCTGCTCTCCAAGGTCCTGCCCCCTTCTCCTAAGGGGCAAGGCCATGCCTCTTTCCCCTTCTTAAAGGGACAGCGCAGGTGTTGCCCTCCTTGGACTCCTCCCTGGGCGTTCCTGGTCTAGCCCTACAAAAGGGCTCCTCACTCACTCACTCCTCGCCTTGGCAAGGAGCCAGTCCTCCTGGGAGCTTCTCCTCCATGGACTTCACTGCGTCTTGCTCCTGCCTGGCATCTTCTTTCCTGATGTCTGTGTCCTGATGTCTACGTCCAGAGTACCCATGCCTCCGGAGGTTCCTTGTTCTTAAGTAATCCGAGCTTCCAGTTTCCAAGTTCCGTGTTTTAAAAACTGTATCCTGTTCCGACTCCAGAGGATCCAAGGGATAACTTTTTCCTGACCTGTGTCTGTGTCCAGAGCTGCCCGCTCCTCTCGTGGTCTGCGACCAGCCATCGGGCTGTGTAGGGCGCATAGAGGACAGTGTGGTCCGCGACCAGCCTACGGGCTGTGTAGGGTGCATAGAGGACAGTGTGGTCCGCGACCAGCCTACGGGCTGTGTATGGCGCCTGAGGGACCAGCTCCACGTCTTGTCTTCAGAGTTCCAAGCTCCATTCCCAGTCAAGGCTTTGTCTCACCACAAGGGCGCACATCACTCGTCCTGCTATGGGGAGCGCCCCCTAGTGCTCCCTTCCATTGCAGCGCAACAAAAAACATACTAAAAATATACATTTCAAAACAGCTGATGAATAGAATAATATTCAATAATTAGAAGCTCCTGTACACATTTTTAAAAAATTTCTAAACATTGATAAAATAATTTAAAACAGCAGACATCAAATAAAGCCAGTAATTAAAACTAATAAGGATTTAAAAAATCCCCCACTCTCTGTACCTGTCACCCTGAGATAGTTGTGAACTGGGGGTACACACATACAGAGAGACACAAACAAAATATGCTCCCTCTGTCTCTCAAACACATACACATTTGGTGAGAGATAGAGGGAGCGTTTGTGAAAGAGAGAGACATACATGTTTCCTCTGTCTGTCTCTCACACATACACGCTTCCTCTGTATCTCTCACAAGATTCCTGTCTCACCCAGGCACGCACACATGTTTCCTCTCTCTCACCCCCATCTCTGCACACAGTCACCCCCTTATACACACCTACAGGCACCCTCTTATACACACCCACAGACACCCTCTCTCATATATATATATATATATATATATATATATATATATATACACACAGGCACCCACATACTCACTCTTCTATACACTCACTGTCTCATACACACACAGGCATCCTCTCATACATCCTCTCATACATCCTCTCATACATTTGGCATATATCTTCATGAACTATGGACTCTGGCACCTCCAGGTTAAAGCACCTTCAAGCTTTAACCCTGTCTCACTATCGTATATTTTATAATTATTACCTGCCTTTATCTTCTTTCCAGCTTATGTTAAGCTTCCAAGTTCTCGATTCCCGTTGATTGTAACTTTGACTTATTCCTATCTATTGTTATCTTTTGTTTACCTGAATTGTTCCTTCAGTTATACCCTCTGTTAAATGTAAACCGATCCGATATGGTTATTTACTATGAAGGTCGGTATAAAAAACTGTTAAATAAAATAAATAAATACACACACACACACACAGGCTCTCACACACACACACACATACACACACATAGGATCTCACACAGACTCACACATGTACACACAAACAGGTTCTCACTCATTCATACAAGCTCACACACAACATGGTCTCCTGTTGTCTTCAGGCTGTGGCGAGATGAACTCCACCATGGCCCAAAGGCCTCCTGCTATCTTCAGGCTGTAAGGCCCACCAACTGCCCGTGTACAGCTTCCACTCCCTCCTCCCCCCCCCCCCCCAAAGCAGGAAGATCAGCGGGCCATACAGCAGCAGGAGAGGCCACGGGCCGCCGGCAGAGCCTAACCAGCCAGCGGCCTCTCCTGCTGCCTCCAGCCTCCTGTTATCTTCCAGCTGAATGGGCTCACCGATTTTCCTGCTTGGGAGGGAGGGAGTGGAAGCTGGGCACGGGCTGGCATGACTGCGCACATGCCCATGCACAGCTTCCACTCCCTCCCGCCGCCCCCCCCCCCCCCGAAGCAGGAAGATCGGTGGGCCGTACAGCAGCAGGAGAGACTGTGGGCTTCCAGCTGGTTAGGCTCCGCTGGAGGCCCATGTCCTCTCCTGCTGCCACCGGCCCGCTGTCTCTCCAGGTGTGCCGCTCTGGGCCTGTTCTCTTCGGCCGGCAGGACTTGGGGTCTCTGCCAGCCCCCTGCTCCTGGCTGGAAAGTTTCTTCTTCCCAGGTGATGACAAGAGGTGAATTGGTCGCACAATCGCTGGCAACCCCTCCTTGTCGTTACCCGGGGCGGACTGTCCTCCTCGCCCCCCCCCCCCCTTAGCATGCCTCTGCAACTGTCACTCTGTTGACCTGCAGAAATGCTGCCCAGTGCTGGTTCACAGACCAGTGGTTGAGAAACATTGGACTATGTGTAACCCCTGGGCTGAGGTCCTTACTGAGGAGTCCATGGGCTTAAGATATTTACACTTCTCCACAGTTCTTAAATCTGTCTCTGAGTTCCAAGATTTCTGGTCAGGAAGGGGGAAATTATCTCCAAGGCCCTGAGCATTGTTAAGACAGTCCTTGAATATAGCAATAATAATCATGCTGGAAGCTGATTGTCATTTCCAGGTGATAACTGGTGATGGAATAGTGAAATAACTATTTACAATTCCTCATGCAATCCAATCCTTTTAGATGTTTAGCTCTTCAACAAATCTGTGACTTTGTAATGCCTGATGCATCTTTTAGTCTATTCCTGATCCTTCACAGTTGTAAATGTAGTTTAGTAATTCCCTTCCAAATTTCAGGCTTCAAGCAGATTTAACTCAGTTAATAGAATATACCATAAAATCCTATATTGGATTCCTTTCTCCAGATGAATAGAATGTACTTCTTACTTTCCAGTTCAAATTCCCCTCTCCACAGTCCAGGAGATAGTAAAATGGTTAACACTGGGATGGTGCCACTGGTCTAAAGTCCAACATCTCCTCCTCCCAGGAACATTAAGTCTGTGACCTTCAAAGGTCAATGGGTCTCTTGGGTTGAGAGGCTCCTATTCTCCTTTGAGATGGTATCACTAAGTCCCTGGGCCCCTGGGAACTCAGGCAGAGAGCGAAAATAAACCAGTTTCCAAACAGGGTTAAAAGCTGGGATCAGTAAAATGGGGAAAAGGCATTTTTTCTTCTGGTCCATACCCCAAGTTTCTTTCCAAGAAACCCAAAAGTTCTTTTCCCTAAACAAACAAAAGCCAAGCGTAAGTATGATGGAATGCAGCACTGGGAAAGGCAATTCAAAATCCACACCTACAACACAGAGCCCTGGGTTTTTATAGCCAAGGACTCCACCATTAAATTCCCAAGTCTAACCCTTTTCTCTTCCCATTGGAAGAGAAATTGGTATGCTCCTATAGCAGAGGCTCAGAAGAGCTCTCTGCATATAGGATGAAAATGAATTACACAGGCATGAAGCAGAAATGATAAACTTCACATAATATGAAGAGATTTCTGCCCTCTCTCCTAGAGTCATATCCCATAGAACTATGCTTCGGTGATTGGGCTGCAAGAGTAATCAGCGCCATCAGAGCAGTGGGAATCACAGGAGGTGATGGTTGCTACCTCAGAAATGGCTACCCGTGAGCAGTCCTGCAGTAAAGTTAATAAATATTTCAGAAAGGTGAAATTACCTCTAGGGTACTACGGAGGAAAGAGCTGAACCACCCACAAAAGACAGGCACTCGCTGTAATTAAAGTCTCTTTCTTTGGATAATTATTAGCCAGCGAGACAAAAAGAGAAAGACAACACGAGTGAGAATTCCTGGGCATCCATGATCCTGAAATCTTGCAAAGCAATGTAGAAGGGCAGTAATCAGTCATTTTTATACAGGAAAATCCTTGTTTACTTGCATAAAAATGTGATCTGGTCATTTCCCTTCCTATTCCCCCACCACTACCACCTTCTGTGCAGGGAAAAGTGAGTGTGTGCTCACAGACAGGCTCATTTTATAACGAGCGTGCAGGCGCGTGAGTGGAGAAACTCTGGAATTTTAAATCATGCTCGCACTTGCGCGCGTATGATTTAAAATACACCTACTGCGCATAAGTATGCTCCTAATTTTAAGAGGTTACTTGAGCACGCCTGCTTTTTCATATCTTCCATGGGATTTGGCTGGCTTTAGCGCGCATATGTAAGTGAGTGAACATGCAGGTAAGTGGATTTTAAAACATGCTCGCGCAAGGGAGATCCCCAGTTTTTCCAACTAGTCCACCAGTTTGCCCAGTCAGTCTCAAGGTCATCCAGACCCCTCTTCTGCACGCCCCCCCAGCTGACAGAGCACGGACCCTTCAACCGGCCATGTATGACCTAAAACATGAGATCTGCAGACTTGCTCGTCATCTGACGCAGCAGCAAAGTTACGCGGTTGACAAGCCGCTGCACGCCGCAGCCTCCGGCTTTAAAGTACGCAGGTCCGCGTGTAACAGTTGGCCCGGGCTGGAATGCCTGTGCCCTGCCCATGCCCACCTCTTTCCCGTCCCCTTATGTTTGGCGCATGCACGGGAACATATGCACAAAAATTGCAGCATCTAAAATCCACATTGCGCGCGCGGCCCACATAAGCGTATGTGGGCATTATTACTCGAGCAGCGTTTTTAAAATCGACCTCAGAGTGCATACTTCGTAGGGGGCGGGGACAGGTCCGGGAGGGGGAATTCTGCATGGAGATTGTGTAATCAGATCCCCAAATGTAGTTTCCGGTGCCTGCCCTGTTCCTGCGCTCTGTGCCCTGGCAGGATTTTCCAAGGCTGTTTCCTCCTTCCCCTTCGCGGGGCGGCTGCTTCTTGTCCTCCCCATGTACAGTATTTCCACAGACAAACACCCTACTTTTGTGCTAAACCTATTTTCCTGTTTAAATGTGTGCTGGAATTTCACCTGTTCTTCTCAGTTTTACTTTTGGAATCTCTTTAGCTGGAGCCGAGATGATTGGGATTATGGGTTCTCTGAAGAACAGACTGACCTGTTTGGATGCTACAGAACTGTTTGGCACATTTTGTGCATAAATCTGAAACAAAATTTACCGAGTAATACAAGAAGAATTAATTTACTGAGACTGTGCATGTGAGGCAAAACAGTTTTCTGCTCCCACTTGTGCTGTAAATGCCCTTTCTCTGTATGTAATATTGTGATATAAACTGCATTACCCAATCCAATTTTGCATTACACTTTAACTTATACTACCGCCAGATAAAAAGTGGCTAACCCATACATTTATACCACTTTGCTTTTCTCTAAGCAAAGACTTAGATCCCATGTTTGAATTTCTTCACTCTTTGTTCACTTAGAATGCGTTTTAGCCTTAGGTTAGACATATGAAATGATTTGCCCCTGGGCAGTTTTCAAGGGCATTTACTAGGGATTTATTTATGTATTTATTTACTAATTTAAACCAATGTATATTCTGCCAATCTGAAAATCTCGGCAGATTACAATACACATACATAATCTCACATCAAAATGGCTCTCTTTAAACTTGGCTAAAAGTCTCCTCAGATTCCAAAGTGTGTGCACTTTTAGCAGCATTAAAACAGATTTAGATCAGGGTGGGGAGCAGGGCCACTTTTGCTTATGGGCAGCTGCCCCAGGCACTGCATAGCAGAGGGCCCACAGCTGGAACACAAAGGGCCTTGAGTCTCAGGCAACAGGAAGCAGCCCTCTGCTTCCTGCTTAAGCCCCTCCCCTCCCAGGCATTGTGCAGGGTACAAGAGGGGAGGGAGTGAGGCTAGAGTGGACAGAGCACAGCAAAGCATAGAAGAGCCACTCTCCTTTGTAATTTTGCCCCGTCCCTCCTGTTCCTTCCTGCTTCCTTCCTTCCTTCCTGTCTTGCAGGGAACAAGAGGGGAAGTAGTGAACTTAGAGTGAACAAGTGTTCAGTTTTTGTCTGCATATTTCTAGTTATAAGTAACTTCAGACTCTGGTAATCTTCAGAGAATCAGTACCAGGGCTAAGTCTCTAATGATAATGTGCCTTTCTTTTTTCCCCAGTCAGAGGGTTCTCCGTAGGAGAAAAGTAAATCTTCTAGATCCTCTGGACATTAATTGTATAATCATCTTCAGAGTGCCAATAAATAAACTGGACATCGTAGTGGTGTTTCAACATATTTATTGAAAAACAATTCAGAAAGGTTGGAAAGCACCTGCCGCCCCTGAACAAGAAGTCACACAGACAGAATAATCAACTGAAAAATCACTAGAGATGTATCGGCAGCCACCGGGTGTGAGATGGAAATTAATCGCTTTACTTTCTATGATTCCTCAGCCAAGAACTTAAAGAGAAATCGCCTTCTCTCTTTAAATCCAAACTAAAAATCCACATAGACAGGGCTTTAGGGGTCACTTGCTTATACAAACCCGTACACCAGCACTAGTGGCAAAGGCGGTACATTTCTCTGCACTATTTATTTCATATTTTATTTAATACAATTTATTGAGCACTTTCCAGATTCAAAAAGGAATCACTCAAAGCTACTAGGCCACACTCCTTCCTAGGGATTCCAGTGGGGAGCTACTTATCGTTTGTGGTCCCTTTGTCTGCACTGGCTAGGGTTTGTGTTCTGTGTGTGTGTAAACGAGGTGAGGGATTCTGCTAGTGTGTCATAGCCTGTTTTCCCAATAGGAGATGTATTGGGGTTCTAGGGCCAAGTGGAATATATGCAGTGTTGTCGTTTCTTAAGTAGAGTTGTTCCTGTTTGAATTCTAGGGAGTTATTGCTGTTTTGGTTTGCTATTTGGGTTCCGTATGATGTTTTTGCAGGGTCTTGTGTTACTTTACAAAGTGTCTGGTAGTGGAGGACGTTTGTGTCACTGTTACTGAAATAACAAAAGAATTTTAATTTATTTGTATGTCATATAGTAAGAGAAAACATGTGCATTTGACCCAGTCAGTCAGAGTAGCCGGTCATTTCAGAGATTACATTCAACCGATGTAGTATGAATTCCTTTTAGTTTATACATTTATTTATTATTTTTTTTCATCTACTCCCAAACATCACAGATAGCTAAGTCATCAGATCTTGTGACCTAATTTCTGAAATATATTTCTATTGTATGTGTGTATCTTACCTATCTATCTATATCTATCTATATATACAGTATATATAGATATATACATACACACATATATACACACAAAACCAAGTTTAATATTTAAAAGTATGATGTCCAAGTATGTAATTTTATATGATTGTTCTGGAAGGAGTGGAAGTGGAGTCATAATGATTATCATAATTGTGGGAGGGGGGGGATCCAAGGCTGAATACTTTTGCTCCAACTCTGCCCCTAGCACAAGGCCTTTAATGCCGTACTCGCCCCACTCTGCACAAGGCAGAAAGAGGAAAGCGCCTCAGTCCGCACTTGCATGGGCCCACCTGAGCCACAAGATGGAAGAGGTGCGCTTGTGTCGGCCCGCATGTGCCGGAAGAACATAGAAGTGCGCTTGCGTCGACACGTGCAGGCCAGAAGGAGGAGGCAGCGTGTGGCACAGAAGGGGAAATGTGCTGTAGCTGGCTGGCAACGTCGGATCAACAGGGCCTGGAGAGTGCTGAGGGCAGGGATGAGGGTGGAGGGATTGGGTGTCAGTTCCACAGAGTGGTTAAAGGGACCCTGAGGATGAGAACAGCACACGTGCCTTGGATTTCCAAAAGTACACAGGTGATTTTGCCCTCACTCGGCCACTCGTAGAAATAGCAGGAGCAAAGTGCGTGGATGCTTTCAATGCTCTTCACTGGCTCATGGTCACAGGAAAACAAAGTGGGTTATTTCAATTTGAGAACTGGTGCGATGGACACAGGATAACTGCAAAACACGACGTAAAAGGGTAATTTGTTTCATTCGGGGGCCCCAAAACAAATCAGGCCCCCCCCCCCCCGAATAAAAGGAACTTTATTATTTCGTTTCATTTTTTAAAAATGCATTGGGCCCAGTTCTAGACCCAAAGCCGGGGCCTAGCCTACGTCATAAGACAAGGCCCAAATCAGGGGCCGCAGCCTATGCCCTAGGCAAGGCCCCGGCTTCGGGCTTAGGCCGAGGTGCCAGTGTCGCATTCTGGCATAGACCGAAGCCCACAGCCAGGGCCTTGGCCTAGGCCCAATCACGAGACCGTGGCCAAGGCCCCCAAACTTTTAAAAAAAATGTAAAAATCCTTACCTGATCCATCAGGTTCCATCGAAGGCCGGGTCCCGATGCCAGGGCCTCGGCCCGGACCCAGGCCCGACACAATGACCCGACCCGGAGGCTGGGTCTCGATGCCTGGGACTCAGCCTAGGGTCAGGCCTAGGCCTCGGGGTCCAGGCCTGGGAGCTCCCCCATCTGATGTCTTCTTTCTTTGGCTCTTCACTGCCAAATGATGCTGTCCACTGGGGTCGCGCCAGAGTGAATTAACTCCAGTGTTTTCACCCCAGTGGATGGCGTCATTTTGATGTATGATGCAACCCCAGTGGATACTGTCATTTGGCAGTGAAGAAACGAAGAAGGAATACATTGGTCTGGAGAGCTTCCAGGCCTGGACATTGAGACCTGGGCCTGACCCTAGGCTGAGGCCCAGGCATCAGGACCCAGCCTCCTGGCTGAGGCCCCAGCATCAGGCCTGGGTCCAGGCTAAGGTCCCAGTGTCGGGACCTTGCCTCCAGGCCGAGTCGCAGATCGGGCCTGGGTCTAGGCCCTGACCAAGGCTGAGGCCCCAAGGTTGGGGCCCGGCCTCCAGGTCGTGTCACGACATCAGGCTGAGGCTATAGCACCAGGACCCAGCTTCCGGGTTGGGTCATGGCATCGGGCCTGGGTCCAGGCCCCGGCCTAGGCTGAGGCCCAGTTGTTGGGACCCAGCCTTCAGGTCAGGCCAAAGCCTTGGCTTTGAGTAGGCCAAGGTGGCGGCAAGCTACTGTGTCCTTGGCCTACACAAGGCTGAGTCTTCAGTCTGGACCTAGACCAAAGCCAGTGGATCCTCACCGGATTGGGTAAGTGGGGTCCGGGGGGATCCTGGCTCCACTTTCTGCAGGCAGGAGGCCCTGTTTTCGTTTTTTTTGGCCTTTTTTTTTTTCATTTATTTATTTATTTGATTTGGTTTTTTTCTCACTAATGAAAATGAATCAAACAATCTATGAACCAAAATTCGTGGGGAAAAAACTTTTCCAAAAACAAACCAAATAACGAAAACGAAAAATTTTTCTCTGCACATCCCAAATTTGCGCACAGCCCCGGTGTGACTATGGAGAAAATACTTAGCACCCTTATACCCTGAACTGATGACTTTGGCATCCTGACTCAGGAAAGGATAGGTTGAAAATGCCAGTAATGTATTTCCAGGATTTATATGGCTTCAATTTACAGTCAAGCTAAAAAGGAAATTGTATATGCATGAAGGCTGGCAGATGTAAGTCAGTTTCAGGTTTAGCTATCTGGATTGAGAGAAATCAGTGCCTCTGGCAACCAGCACTTTCAATTACTAAACTTTCCTCAGGCTATCTGTTGACATATTTTTCCTCACTATATTATGTAAATAATTCTGAAACTTATGGGGTATTTCTTGCATAGGGGCTATAAGGGTTGTTACTAGCCTGAAGCCTGAAGGCAGACACTCAGAAATCATTCTTGGAGTGGAGGAGCAACCTAATGGTAAGAGCAGGGAAGCCAAGATTCAGATCCTGCTGACACTCCCTATGACACTGGGCAAGTCACTTCACTCCCCAATGCCTCAAGTACAATCTTAAGGGCCTCATTTGCTAAGGCTTTCCCCATTCTGTGTTGATAAGAAAAATGCTTACTAAATGACCCCCTTAGATTCTAAACCCTCTGGGAAGAGGGAAATACCTACAAAACCTGCATGTAACTCGCTTTGAGCTACCAAGAAAAATGCATCAGCCAAATCTAAGTAAATAAATAAAGATATCCCTCAAATTCAGGGTGACTTTTGATATAAGACTCAAAACAGAACTAGAGAAAGTACAGAGAAGAGTGACCAAAATGATAAAGGGCATGGAACGGCTCCCCTATGAGGAAAGACTAAAGAGGTTAGGGCTGTTCAGCTTAGAGAAGAGACAGCTGAGGGGGGATATGATAGAGGTCTACATCATGAAAGGACTTGAAGAGGTTAATGTAAATTGATAGAAGGACTAGGGGGCATTCCGTGAAGTTAGCAACCAGCACATTTAAAACAAACGGGAGAAAATTATTTTTCACTCAATGCACAATTAAGTTCTGGAATTCATTGCCAGAGGATATGGTTAAGGCATTTGCTGTAGCTGGGTTTAAAAAAGGTTTGGATAAGTTCCTGGAAGAGAAGTCTATAAACTGCTATTAATCAATAAGGAATAGCCACAGCTTGCTACCAGCATTACTACCTTGGAATCTACTTAATGTTTGGATACTTGCCATGTACTTGTGACTTGGATTGGCCACTGTTGGAAATAGGATACTGGGCTTGATGGACCTTTGGTCTGACCCATTATGGCATATCTTAAGTTCAACATATATATACAGAATTTACTTTGATCAAAAAGGTACACCTCCACAGCAGAGAGCTTCTCTTTCACCAATGAACCATTTTCAGTAGCAGAGCTCGGTGCAGTGTATATCTGTACACTTCAGAAGCAGGGAGCTTCTCTCTCACGGATACACCATTCCCAGTGTCGGAGCCTGGGGCAGTGTCTTCAAACCCCAGATGCAGGGAGATTCTCTCTCATGGACTGTTAAGCTCGGGTTGTGAACCCTTGGGCCGACGGGAGGATGGAATTCCTTAGGAGGGAGGTCCAAAGGTTCTCCCGTCGGGTGGCAAGGCTGAGCAGATGTGACCAGCTGACCCTTGGCACTGGAGACTGTGGCGACGGTGGAAGCGGAGGAAGAGTCGAGAAGAGGAGCTGTGTCTTCACCCCTGGAAATCCACGGTTCCCCCAGGAGGAGCCCATAGGAACCCAGACCGCTGGGACTTAGGCGAACCTTGGAGAGGTTGGTGCAAGGGCTAACTGGAGCTTCACCCTGGAAGCCCGCGGTCCCCCTGGGAGGAGCCCGTAGGGACCCGGGCCGCTGGGACTTAGGTGGCCCTTGGAGATGATGGTCAAGAGGAGGTCCAAGGTCGAGTGCCAGAGGGTCGTCGCTTACCAGTCCGAAGTCACACACCGAGGGATCACCACTTGTCAGGCCAAAGTCACACACAAGAGAATCATCGCTTGCCAATCCGAAGTCAGGAACCAGAGAATCACCGTAAGCCAATCCAAAGTCAGGAACCAGAGAATCACCGTAAGCCAATCCAAAGTCAGGAACCAGGAACACCAAGACAAAACAGGAACCAGAATCCAAGCTCAAGGAACTCACCGAAGCAAGCAGACTAGACAGTGTTGGGACGTTGCCAAGTCAAGGAATGAGCAGAGGAAGCCTCCTTTTATACTTCCCCTGCTCAGGCTGATCAGGAACAGGTGAGGCTGGTTAAAGGGATCAGGGCCCTTTAAATCTGAGAAGGAGGCTCGGCCTCGCGCCTAAAGATGGTGGCGGCCATCTTGAATATTCTCCGTGGAGGAAACGCTGCTGAACGCCACGAGGGAGGAGCAGGGACGGCTCCTCCTGCAGCAATCAGCGTGGGGACCCGTGCCGGAGCAATGGGCCTAGCGTCGGGGGCTTCCCCCAGAATTCCCGCAGCGGGTTGCCGTCGCGGGTGAGGTAGGGGATCGCAGCCGTGGGAGGCCACGGCTGCGGAACATAACATGGACACACCATTCCCAATGTCAGAGCTTGGGGCAGTATGTCTGACACTGACATAAGTGTGCGCAGTCTTTTTTTTTCATAAGAACATAAGAATAAGAACATAAGATATGCCATACTGGGTCAGACCAAGGATCCAACAAGCCCAGTCTCCTGTTTCCAACAGTGGCCAATCCAAGTCACAAGTACCTGGTAAGTACCCAAATATTAAATAAATCTCAAGCTACTATTGCTTATTAATTAATAGCATTTTTTTTTCCTCTAGGAACCTATCCAAACAATTTTTAAACCCAGTTACACTATCTACCATAACCACATCCTCTGGCAATGAATTAGAGTTTAACTATGCGCGGCATGAAAAAGAATTTTCTTCAATTTGTTTTAAATGAGCTAATTGCTAACTTCACGGAGTGCCCCCTAGTCCTTCTATTGTCTGAGAGAGTAAATAACCAATTTAAATTAACCTGTTCAAGTCCTTTCATGATTTTGTAAACCTCTATCATATCCTGCCTCAGTCGTCTCTTCTCCAAACTGAACAGCCCTAACTTCTTTAGCCTTTCCTTATAGGGCAGCCGTTCCATGCCCCTTATCATTTTGGTCGCCCTTTTCTGCACTTTCTCCGGTGCATCTATAACTTTTTTGAGATGCAGTGACCAGAATTGCACCCAGTATTCAAGATGTGGTCTCACCATGTAGCGATACAGAGGCATTGTGACATCCATCATTTTATTTGCTTTTCCCTTCCTAATAATTCCTAACATTCTGTTTGCTTTTTTGATCGCCACAGCACACTGAGCCGACAGTTGCAATGTATTATCCACTAGGATGCCTAGATCTCTTTCCTGGGTGGTAACTCCTAAGATAGAACCTAACATTGTGTAACTACAGCAAGAGTTATTTTTCCCTATATGCATCACTTTGCACTTGTCCACATTAAATTTAATTTGCCATTTGGAAGCCCAAGCTTCTAGTCTTGCAATGTCCTCCTGCAATTCATCACAATCCTCTTGAGAATTAACTACTCTGCATAATTTTGTGTCATCTGCAAATTTCATCACGTCACTCATCTTGCCCCTTTCCAGATCATTTATAAATATATTAAAAAGCATAGGTCCAAGTACAGATCCCTGAGGCACTCCACTGTTTATCTTTTTCCACTGTAAAAACAGGCCATTTATTTAATTCTACTTTGCACTTTCTGTCTTTTAACCAAGTTGCAATCCACAAAAGGACATCGCCTCCTATTCCCACTACTTTTTAGTTTTCTTAGAAGCCTCTCATGCGGGGCTTTGTCAAACGCCTTTAGAAAAGCCGTTTGTTTCTTTGTATTCATTTAAAATAAAAACTAGAAATAAAATTAAAAATAATCCAAATGAAAAACAAAATGAAATGAAAAAATATTGAGTCCTCAGTACCCCCCCCCCCCCCGGCTCTGCTGCTCCTCCTCCTCCCCTGCTGTCCCTATTGGAATCTGCGCTGCAGACTAAGGCCAGGGCCAGCAGCAGCCGGGAAGGAGCAATCGGGGATTATGTAGACATTTTCAACTACAGGGGGAAGAGGGTCCAGAGATGGGGGTAGTGGAGGCTGTTGTGGGGGGTGTCTGTTTGTTTTAAAGAAACAAACACAATTTTGTTTTGAGTTTTCTTTTGTTTCAATTTTCAAAATGCATTGAAACAAAATGAGAAATGTCGTTAAAAGTGCCTGTTTTGTTTCGCATGACGCGTACACTATCCCTTCCCCAGTATCAGAGCCTGGGTACAACGCGTGCATAAACGACAAGCACTGTTATTAAAAAAAAAAAAAAAGCGACACCTAAAATGATTGGATAGTGAGCTAATATTTGTTTTGGCGCATTCTGCTGATGGGTTTTAGCATGCGAGGAGCAGCGCTCTTCGTGGTGACCCTGCAAGCTGCAGGAGTCAGATGAGGATTCCCCGATGTGCAGGAGAGCAGAAAGCTGTAATACTGTGAACAAGTGAGAGTGATTGCAGGCAAGGATAGGAACGGGCCGGCACTTCTCCGCTCGCCGCGGAACAGTCAAATTCTAACCTCCGCTCCGTTGGGTCCCTCCAGCTGCATATTAAAACGTAATTCTCCCCTTTAGCTACAGGTACGGTGAACTGGCGCTTTCCCCCAGAGCCTCCTTTCTGAGCCTTTTCATGTTAAAAGCGCCACCTGGCTGCCCACACGCCGCACACACTGCCACTGAGCTGAGGAGAGAGACCCTGCCTTTGTGGCTGCCTCTTTACCATGTTTAGCAAGCTCCTGGCACCTTGCATTTTTTTTTTTTGCAGCCTGGCATTTCAGAGTCTGGCATTTCAGAGTCAGTCCTTCCCCGTACGGTGCTTCTGTCTGAGGAAGCAGAGAGCTTGCACCAAGAAAGGTTGCCCTGGTCTGCTAGGTTTCCCGGCAGAGGTCATCCCTGACCCTTACAAGTGCCCACTCTGCCTTTAAAAGAATGCGGCTGCTGATCTGCATTTCTGCAGGGCAACGCAGAGTCCACGCCTGGGCACAGTGCATGCAAACACATGCTGCTTCGCCATCTTTTTGAATAAGATGAAGGGTAAGACTGGAGTTTGGAGCAGAAGGTGATTTTTTTTTTCTTGGCCTTTGGCTGAGTTTGAGAACCTGCACAATATTTGGGGGGGAGATAACACACTGCCAGCCACTGGGACACAATTACATACGGAGTATGAGGAAAGCAAGAGGATTAAGCCTTCTGTGAAAAGCTGCCAGATTTCTTTTGTTCTCTGTGGTAAACGTTCATGAAGTTACCCATTCCAGCCCCGACGACACTGCCAACTATATACAAAGAAGAGCAAACCTGCCACTGTGATAAGCAGAGCCCTCAAAGCAATTCCATGCCCACAGGGACCTTCCATACTCTTAAATCATTAAGAAATATGCAGCAGTTTCCATGATCCAAAACCTGGGTGTTCTAATCACAGAATAACAGGAAATCATGCAACTGTAGCGCTGTGGAAAGTTGTAGGAGCCCTGCTAGTCCTTGTGCAAACAGGAATCTTGGCGGGCTGTGATCGCTGTTATTGGACCAACAGAAGAAGATGCCTTTAGTACTTGAACTTTCGAGCAGCTCCCATCTGTCACATCTGAAGAAGAGACGTTTAAAGCATCTTCTGTGTTGTCCAAGAAAATGTGCAACAGCCCACAGAGATTTCAGTGCTGGGAATGAGACCAAGTGCTGCTGATCCCCTTAGGGCAGATAATCTACAGTGCACAGGGTACCTTGCTGCCAGGCAGAAAAAAAAAAAAAAAGACAAATGTTTTTATATATAAGAGCTGGATATAAAACCAATTGCTTTATAAGAGCATCTCACTAAAGACTTACTGCCTGCTTTATGGAAGCACAGCATGGAAGAAGCCCCTTGATAAAACAGGTTCATTCATATGGATGTAATCTCCCTTAGAAGAGGAATCTGCTCTATTTATGAATGCCAAGCTGATATAGGTCTGCAGTCATTCGAGAGTGGTGGCTCTCCGGGGCTCAGCCCATGCATGACGTGCAGGTGATAAAGAGCAGTCATGTAAAACAGCACATCTGTATTTATAGCAGGTTTGTATTGTATCAAAGAATCCCACCGTCATGTGACACTAAAGACATTGCATTAGTTCCTCCAAACTGATCTACTGACTGCTCGACAGCCATAGCCTTTGATGAATGAGCCCTTGTCTGTCTTTCTGTCTCTATTATCTAGGCACAGTATCTATCAGTCTGCTCTATTCCTCTTTTCTGTCCCTCCCTCTCTCTCTCATCTCTCTCCCACTCCCGGCTTCATTCTCCTCCTCTCCTCCATTTTTTCTCTCTGCCTCATTCTCTCTTCCCCTGCTCTTACCTGTCTCACTCTTTCCTTCTCTTTTCCCTCTCTACCTCTCCTTTACCTCTTTCCCCATTCCCCACACACTCTCTCATGCTTTCCCTCTTTTTCTCTCTCCATCTCTCCTCTGCCTCTCCCCCTCCTTCCCATTGCTTTCTCTCCTGATGTTCAGTGTACCTTTCCAGTGCCCTCATGTCTTTTGACTGTGTAACTGAAGGCTCCTCATTCCTGGTAAGCTGTCAAAGGCCTCCTCAGGTTAACAGCAACCCCCTTAGTGCTCTGCCAGAGGGAAGATAACATTGACGGTACATATTTCATTCATCACCAATCTTCCTCCAGCACAGATGAATGTACACATACGAAGGCGAGAATAAATGCATGAATCATGCATAAACTGATGCCAAAGGCGGGGATTCTTAAGGCAACAGAGCGCCATTCTGTAGGTGAGCATCAAAATAAAGCAAATGTAGGAACAGCTGGCTTTGTAACAATCCTCTTAAATTACACATTCTGGGGGCAGTTTTAAGGTCTGTGTCAAGTTAATTTTGTAAGGGAAAGTGCATGTGTAGTTTCTCTGAAAATAGAGCTGCAATGTCTGTGGCTATAAAAGTTCAGGGATAGGCAGTTCTGGTCCTCGAGTGCCGCAAGCTGGTTGGGTTATCAGGATATCCACAATGAATATGCATGAGATGTATTTGCATGCAATGGAGGCAGTGCATGCAAATGCATCTCATTAATATTCAGTGTGCATATCTTGAAAACCAACCAGCTTGTGGCACTTGAGGACCAGAGCTGCTTACCCCTGATTTATACATTTCTTAAACACCTTTTCAGAAATCACTGTCCAAGGTGGTATACATAAAAGTACAATAAACACATAATATTAAAAAGGATTAAACAATAATGGAGAGCTCAAACAATAACATCAGACAAACAGAATTCAAATAATTATCGTACAAGGTAAGGTACAAACCCTATACAAGACAGAAACATAGAAATATGATGGCAGAAGAAGACCTTACTACCTGTCTAGTCCCTACCTCCACACCAACTAATTCATAAACACAGGCATGAATTTAATGTTCAGAGTGACAGAATAGGAGTATGAATGGCACATAAAAGCAATCACAATTAACTCTGCACCACACATACCTTGCCTCCCCACGTTTGCCCCCATCTCCTGGATTGCCCTTTCTTCACCACTGTTAGATCTAGGCATTTTATGTAACTCAGTGGCTCATTTACATTTACATTTATTAAAATTTGTGAATCGTCCAACACAATAAAGACCTAGGTGATGAACAAAATGGAATATACATAATCATGTAAACACAAAACAGCAATAGAACAAAGAAAAATTAAAATGACAACAAAATCCTCATCCTAAAATAATAAATATGTCACTTAATTAAAACAAAAAATATATAAGGTAAAACAAGGCAAAAAAATAAAATTAAATCATAAGTTTAAAAATAAGCTAAATTGAATGAAAAGGTTTTAACTTGCGTTCTAAAGTCCGTAACTGAATCAGATTGTCTCAAGTCAATCGGGAGAGAATTCCAAAAAGTGGGCCGTCGTACTTTGTCCGGTATTCCTGTACAAAGTATGACGACCCTGAGAGAGAAGCACTCTGAAGATGCTACCTCTCATTTTTGTTCACTGAATGGGAAATATGCTGCTTCTGAAATTCTAAAGCACACTTTGGACTTTTCTTACCAATATAAGAGCACCTGGGATAAAGCCACTGTTACTCATGGGGGTATTGAAATCTTTGTGTATTACAGATTCTAATCCAATAGGTGAGAGACAAAGAGAAGACAGATGGCTAATGAAAGACAGATGCACAGACATAGGGGCCTTATTCATTAAAGATTAGCTACTCAGAGCACAGCATTTACACGCACCCTAAACCAGGGCACTGTGGAACAAATCACATACAGACAGAATCAGTCCCTACAGAACACAGATTACAATCTAGCAGGCCGACTCAATATCATGTGCCTAAAAATGTGCGTCCAAACAGGGTGCCCGTTTTTTTATCAACGCACGCACATCCACCTCTCCTGGGTGCACAATGCTATATTTTAATGAGCTGCCGCATTAAAAGGCATCGGGCGCCTAGGCTGTGCGTGCATTCGGAAAACGAGCACTCAATACGAGCATCCATTTCTCGTCCCACAGGAATGCTTTTTTTCCCCCTCATTACCTTTTTATTTATTTTTTGTGGGTGGGGGGGAGGGCCAAGGGAAGAGGGTGGGAGAAGATCATCATTAGGACAAGTGGATCTTTCAGGAAATCTCTGCTGGTGCCGCTGCTGTCCTGGATCCGGACAATGATCTCCCATTGATGCAAAGGGACTTATTACCATCACCCACCCATGACGCGCTGTAACAGACTGCCTCTGTGCCTCGGGATCTAGCCCCCAGCTCAGCCCGGGGAAGCCCATGGGCCAAGCACAAGGAAGCCTTGACTTTCATTCATTCATTTCTTCCCGGCGTTCAGCTGCTGAGGTGCATTTGGAAAGAGGGAACCCAGGGAAGCATTTGAGCTGAGGCGCTGGGGGTTTCCCCGGGGTACGGTGGGGTGGGGGATGTACCAAACCGGACAGATCTCTTGCATTTACAAAGTCAAAAAAGGGAAGCGTCCTTGATTGCGGTATGACTTAACACCAGCTCCTGGGCTGGCGTTAAATTTGCCATGTTAAAAAGGGTTCATTGGCCGAGCGGTGATTTTCTGCATCGGACGTGCTAATCCCACTTTTTGCATCGGGTGTTAGTCTAGCACGGCCAAAACATGAGTCCGATTGTGCGTTCACCTGTGCGCACTTTATTACATAAGCCCCCTAAGTGCGTACCTGAGGCACTGGGAGATAAAGTGATTGGGTGAGGGTCAATGACAGAAGCAGGATTTGAACCCTGATGTCTCAATTTCCAGTCCATTAGTCTAACCAGCAGCTCACTCATTTCTCCCACAGAGTGGCAGAAAGACCCAGAGACAAAGGGGCAGATTTTCAAAGGCTACGTGCGAAACATACGCGCGTAACCCGAGAAAATCTGCCCCTGCGCGTGCCGAGCTGATTTTGCATAGGCTCGGCGGTGCACGTAAGTCCCGGGGCGTGCGTATGTCCCAGGGCTTCGAAAAAGGGGCAGGAAGGGGGTGGGTCCAGGGGTGTGACGGCAGTCCAGGGGCGGGTCCAGAGCCCTCCTCCGTTCCGGCCATGCTGGAGGTTCGTGCCGGGTTGTGCGAACAAATCTACGCCCGCGCATATGTTTTAAAATCTGCCCCAAACACTTTAGAGAGTTAGAAACAGATTTCTTAGAGGGATGGAAAGGTTTCTAGGCAAATAGCACTAATGACACTATAAGCATTTAATGTATACACACAAAGACAGAACTAGTGATAGACAAACCACAGGCAGCAAAGAGACTTTCAGCCAGATATACAGGTTAATAAATAAAAACAAAAATAAATATGTACAGTGATCCCTTTTTATTGAACTAACTTAATACATTTCTTAACCAGCTTTCCAGAGCTAATACTCTCTTCTTCAGATAAGAATTTAAGTGAGCAAAAAATGACATTAGCAGGAAATATAAAGTAGTGTGGTTGCAATAAGTGAATCATAACAGGCATTACAATGATAAGGTGAAAGAGAAGGTTTGATGGGTGATCAGAAGGTGACAGACAGGATTTATTTTATTTATTTATTTTTAATTTTTATATACCGACATTCTTACATCCGATGTAAATCATACCGGTTTACATTTTATGACTCATAATGCGATAGTGTAAGTTCCATACTGTGATCATTTTGAATTCTAAAATCTTGCGTTTGGGTTGTTTTAAACTTTCCTTTGGTTTTCCTGATCATAAGGTCATTTATGCAGTAGCCTGGTTCAAAAAAGTGCTCACCCATGGAGGTGTGTCTGATCTTCACCTATGGTGTTTCATCTTGCCTTTAATGTCCGCCCACACCTATCACAGGACCCCAGATGGGAAAAAAAAGCATTCAACACAAGGGGGATCCTATTCATGCTCCTCTTCTAATGCAGTGTATTTTATTAATGCAGAAAATGTAAAAAAAGTACCGGTGAGATAGGCCAGACATTAAAGACAAGAATGAATTCATACTGCCAGTAATCTGCATAAGTTTGCTTTGTAAATACTGGGTAAAAAAAAGCAGCATGTACAAAGTACATGCAGATGTTACCACTCTATGAACTGTTTGAAAATGACCCTAAAAAAGCTTTGCTCCTAAACATTGTTAAATAAAGCCTGTCTATGAATACCACCTCTGTAACCAATCATTGCTTGCTGAGTTATAACTATGAATGTCACTTTGTAAACCGTTGTGATCTATACATGGAACAACGGTATATAAAATGTCTAAATAAATAAAATAAATATTAACAAAATGAGTCAGGAGCCTAAGTCATACTTGTAAACAGAAAACCCATCATGTTTTTATGCACATAGATGACAAATACAGGACTGTGAACTCCTGGTTCAGCCCTATTATAAACCAATACTAGTCTTAGAAACTTTACTCCTCCTCTGACCTGGAGTTACAGCGCTGGGGAATAATAACTACTGCTTTAATGTACACACGATTTCATGGAGGAGTGCTAATCTGTGCACAGAGTTTTACTTGGGGTTGTGTGCACGGTTTTTATGCGTAAAACTCCTTGCTACATTGGCAGTACAATTCTATACACAAAAATGTGTGTATGGCCGAGTGCACCGTATTACATCAGGGCCAGTGTTTATTTTATCTTTTTTATAGTCCTCAATCTACATGTAGTTTGGCACAGATAACACCATACGCATTCATAAATATTTCCATATTTATTGCAGGATATGCTTCAGGGGTCGTCACCATTCAGTGTTAGTGTGTGTATGGATGTGTGCATGAGGGGAGGGTCACTATGCAGTGTTAGTGCAGTGTACAGCACTCAATACATTTGCTCACTGTTCTCTCTTTCGTTCCTTGTTTTGATTAAAAACTGGTCATTTTTTTCACTTTTTCCTGCAAACAAATTCTTCCAATCTGGGACATCTTAGAGGGGGCTGAACGACAGGCATCTCACTCCTACCACACAGTTTACAAAACGTCTCCAAATATCTTTTGGAAAATTCTCATCCTTGTGCAAGTCACTTAAATGATCAGCAATGTCAGGTGTCCGACGACTTCTCTGGGGCACCAGCAAGCCTCCCCACTCATAGCCAGCCAGCTCGGATTAAATTGGTCAGGCAACATCCCCCCAGACTCTTAAAAAAAAGGATTAGGATTTAGGGTTGCATAGCACTGCATCAAATGGATTTAAACGGTGTCTTTTAAAACTGCTTGTATTTGACAGACATTGGGAAATTTGTATGATTTCTGACATCGCCTCAGGAGCACATCCTTTCAGTTGCGTGTGGCTACTAGTGGGCGTGTGTCTGCATGCATGTGCTCGTTCATATGTGCACTGAAGAGAGGATGATGCCTGGAATTCGTTCTCAGATAAATGTGTCCATAACTGAGAGGGTCACAGCTTTAGTCACGGAGCATCTTCTCTCTCATGACATTATTTATGGAAGATATTTGTTCTGTGCTCAGGGAAAAGCGAAAAAAAAAAATCAGTAAACAAAACTCAGCAATAATGGAAAAAATAGGAAAAAAGTAAAGATGCCAACCTCAAGGCCAAGTGCTCACAAACCGTGCAAAAGACAGAGTTGCAAAAATAAAATCAGGAAGATTTATTGTTGCTTATATATGCCGCGTTTCTACTTTTTGCCAAATAACAGCAAACCGTGGCTGCTGACCCTAAACACAGCCTGAAAACCTACCACCAGCCCCAAGCCCCAATTCTCACCAAGTCCTGGGAAACCAGCATCAGCTCCAACCATCACTGCAGCCTGAGAATCGAGCACCAAGGTCAATCCTCACCTAGACCTGAGAATCAACTGCCAGAGGTAATCCTCATCGAAACCTAGGAATCCACCACCAGTTCCAGCCCTCATCAAGGCCTGAGAACCAATCACCAGCTCCAACTCTCACTGAGGCCCAAGAATAGAACTACCAGCACCAACCCTCACCACAGCTCAAGAATTCACCACCAGCTCCAACCTTCACCAAGGCCTGAGAACACACAACTGACTCCAGCCACCACCAGATCCTACTAACCGACTACCACACTGAGCTAATTGTTGAAGGAGCAGAACACAAATTGAAATAGGTACAAAATAAATACCACCTCCAATCCTCATCAAGTCCCAAGAACTAACCACCAGCTCCATCCTCACTGATGCCCAAGAACTTCCACCCTCTCCAACCCTCACCAAAGCCTGGAAACCTATCACCAGTTCCAGCCCTCCCCAAGACCCAAGAGCCCACCGATAACTGAGGCTATCACTCACTTAATCAGAGAATATATCACCAGCTCAGACGTTTCCTTTGACTATTAATGGAGTCATTTCAGCTGTGCTGCTGGTCTGTATGAATTTATCTGTTCTTAGGAACCTTCAGAATTGTAAGACTCAGAAGAAACTGATTTTGTGCATCACCATTTAATGAATCGATATTGTGTCTGTTAACACTTAATGCCTGTGACATCCTTACACACTCACTAATCTCTCTGTGATTGTCACTCTCTCTCTCTCTCTCTCCATCTTTCTTTATTGCATGTTTCTCTTTTGACTCTGTTTATCTTCCCTTTTTCCATTCTGTTTTCTTCCTGTCTCTTTCATTCTCTCTCTCTCTCTCCTACATTTCTACATCACTTCCTCTTTTTCTCCTCCTGCTCTTTTCTTATCCTTTAACTTTTGCCTCCTTCTCTCCCTCTCTCCCATTTCTCCAGCCTCTCTATCCTCCGGCATGGAAAGTTCAGAGCACAATAGCACAGGTAAGAACATAAGGATAAACCTCTTAGCAGCTGTCCCAGAGAGAATAAACACCAACATAAACCCAACCAAGTCAGAAAAGGAGCCTGCTCCACCGGAGATTTCTCTTCATAGCGAGGCGGTCTTCACATAGCCTTGGAGCACAGATAATGGAGGTATTACTACATTAATGTCTATTATTTTTTTATATCATAATAGGAAAGCATCTAGAACAAAAATATATTTTATTTGTCACATCTATTGAATTTTTGTTTATCAGTTCCAATTCTGTGTGTAGAAATGACTTGAGCAGAGATATTTACTATGATCCATACATAGATCTGAATGGGGTAGATTGGTCTATCAGGGAATCAGGCATACCCCGATAAGCCAATGAAGTTGGTCACATGATGTTAGGCACCAGCATTTTTCTCTGCATTTATTGCTGTGCTATGTCCCCACTCTGGTGTGCACAGAAAGAAGGGCCCAGAAGAGCCGTGAGTAGCTGAAGAAAGAGAAGAGGCTGCAGGCCACCACCAGAGCCCAGGCCAATGGTGGCTGAAAAAAGAGAAGAGGATGTGGGCTGCTACTGATGGATCCCAGGCCAGCAAGGGCTAAAGAATAAGGAGAGGCCCCATGTGAGAGAGAGAGAGAGAGAGAGGCAGCTTGTTTGTGTGTGTGTGTGTGAGGGAAAAGCAGCTTTTGTATGTGTGTGTGTGTGTATGTGCTTGAGGGTGCCGAGAAGGGGTGAAAATGGGAAAGAGAGGGGGCTGCTGCAGTCTGAGTCTGGCAACAAGCAAAACTTTTTCATAATGGTGTTGCAGTTCTGGTGCGGGGAGGGGAGGGGGCACTTGCAGAGTGAGCACATGAGCAGCAGAACAACAGCAAAGGTTTGTGTGTGTGTGTGTGTGTGTGTGTGAATGAGCCACTGGCTGGCAGTATGGTTGTCTCATTACTTGGCAATTGATTCAATATTTGACTGGCAAGCAACTTTAAGATCAGACCGGTATATATATGAAAGATGTAACCAAGTGGGACTGCAGCTCAGTTTGCTCACCCCTGGTCTAGGATGTGCTATACTTAGTTGTTTAGGAAAAATATGAAATTTGTTAGATATTTTTTTGTCTCAGTTCTGCCAAACTCCAGGCCGCATGATGCACCTCTCAAGTGTCGACTTGTGCTTTTGGGAGTTGTTGAAGCCCGTGTTGCACAAAAAGTGTATGAGTGAGTCACTAGGGATGTGCATCCATTTTCCACGGATTTGTAATCCGCAACTTATTTTTTGGTATCTGTTAAATACGTGGGGAGGCGAAACGTATCGCGACTCCCCACGTATTAAACAGATTTCTATTTTATTCGGCCTAAATAAAAATTTAAACCCCCCACCCTCCTGACCCTCCCAAGACTTACCAAAACTCCCTGGTGGTCCAGCGGTGGGGTCCGGGAACTCATTCACACCCTCGGTGCTAGTTTCATCATGGCGCCGATAGCCTTTGTCACAGGGGCTACCGGTGCCATTGGTCAGCCCCTGTCACATGGTCATCGGCGCCATCTTGTGCTCCTACCATGTGACAGGGGCTGACCAATGGCACCGGTAGCCCCTGTGACATAGTATGGGCAAAGGCTATTGGCGCCATTTTAAGTCCTGGCATCGGACGGCAGGTCGCTCCGGGACCACCGTTGGACCCACAGGGACTTTTGGCCAGCTTGGGGGGGCCTCCTGACCCCCACAAGACTTGCCAAAAGTCCAGCAGGGGTCCGGGAGCGACCTCCTTGAACGCCGGCCATCCGATGCAAATACTCAAAATGGCGCCGATCGCCGTCATAGTGAGGGCAAAGGCGATCGGCACCATTTTGAGACTCAAAATCGTCGTCCGATGCCAATACTCAAAATGGCGCCGATTTGGCGCCATTTTGAGTATTGGCATCGGACGGCCGGCGTTCAAGGAGGTCGCTCCCAGACCCCTGCTGGACTTTTGGCAAGTCTTGTGGGGGTCAGGAGGCCCCCCCAAGCTGGCCAAAAGTCCCTGTGGGTCCAACGGTGGTCCCGGAGCGACCTGCCGTCCGATGCCAGGACTTAAAATGGCGCCGATAGCCTTTGCCCATACTATGTCACAGGGGCTACTGGTGCCATTGGTCAGTTCCTGTCACATGGTAGGAGCACAAGATGGCGCCGATGACCATGTGACAGGGGCTGACCAATGGCACCGGTAGCCCCTGTGACAAAGGCTATCGGCGCCATGATGAAACTAGCACCGAGGGTGTGAATGAGTTCCAGGACCCCACCGCTGGACCACCAGGGAGTTTTGGTAAGTCTTGGGGGGGTCAGGAGGGTGGGGAGTTGTAGTTAATTTTAATTTTAGCTGGGACACTAATTTAACTCGCCGTAGTAACGTATTTACAGATCGACAACTTATGCAATTCTCCATACTTCCGCATGAAACGGAATTGACCCCCCACGAATACGTATCACGTACGCAACGAAAACGTTTTGGCTGCACATCTCTATGAGTCTCAGATGCTTTGTGGGCTGGGTGTGAAAAAAATCCCCCAGGCTGATATTTTCCTGCATTCCACTCTGGATCTGAAGAGCAACATCTGGTGTTCTATAATTTTCAGGACTGGGCTGATCCAAAATAAAAAATGGCCATGCACAATCATTTTTTAGCAAACCTGCTCTCGAAGAAGAAAAGCTAGTAAATTACATTATAACCACTTTTCTCAAAAAGGTAATAAATAGTGAAAATAATTCCTTCCTGACCTCAGACCTGGTGATCAAGTTGACATTCATAATCAGCTATTTCTTAGAGTCTAACTCAGGAGTAGGCAACTACAGTCCTGGAGTGCCACAAACAGGCCAGGTTTTCAGGATATCCACAATGCTGGGGCTTAGACCAAAGTCCAGATGTCAGGACTTGGCCTATAGTTCAGGCCCCAGCATTGGAATCCAGCTTCCAGAACAGGCCCCAGCCCAACACTGGGGCCCGGGTCTTGGCCTAGGCTGAGGTCCAGGTGTTGAGACCCAGCCTCCAGACCAGGTCCTAGCATCGGGCCTGGGTCTGGGTCAAGGCCTTAGCTTCAGGACCCAGCCTGTGGACCAAGCCCCGATTTTGGACCTGGGCCCAAGCACCCGATTTTGGACCTGGGCCCAAGCACCAGCATCTGATCTAAGTCTTGATGTTGGGCCTAGGCCGAGGCATTGGGACCAGGCCTTGAAGCCTGGGTTTTGTTAGGATGGAAGGGATGGGTGTTGGGGGCAGGAGGCCTCGGGATGTCCCTTTTCTTTTTTTTCCCATTTTTTATGTTTTTTTTTAATTAAATAAATCAAATAAAGATTAAACAAAACAATATTTATGGGAATCCTCCCCCCCCCCCCCAAAAAAAAATTGAAACTAAATTTTTTCTTCTTCCCACCCCTAAAAGCTACCAATGAAGGAATTGCCCATCCATCCTGTTCTAGGGGTTCTGACTCCTGTGCCTGCCAATATGAGACCTCACAAGAGCATGAATGAAGAATCTTCAGTCTGGTCAGTCATATGAGTGGTCAGAATTACGATTCTGTTTTATAGGCTGGAAAATAAAATGTTTCTAAATTGTAGGACATTTTAATATTTGGAAATATGTAGAAATCAATGACATTGCTACTGAAAAATTCAGTGTCATCTCCATGCCAGCTCTGTCCTTCACCCTCACAATGAAAGAATGAGATTCTCCCTGCATAAATTCTCTTTATATTATTTCTACAAAAGCTCCAAAGCACTCTCATAAAGGAAGCTCTTCCAAGTTCTCCTCCATTTCATTGTCCGCTGACCTCTAAGACACATCCAGCTTGTTCCAGCTCTCTTTCACTTTGCATTTCTCATTTAATTGAGCTTCTCTGCATTATTCTTTGCTGTAGTCTATCTCAGACATCAAAAATATAATTAACTTTTTTGCTGGCTGAGGACATGGAGCCATTTTTGTTAGGAACAAGCAAACCTTCAACCCAGTTCAAAGCCAGGGGTGGATCTGTGGATGCGTGACTCACATTTACACAATTAATCAACCCAGTTTAAAGCTTTTTCTTTTTTGTTAATGATGAATCTGGATTTACTCCGATTGGTTCAAATTTATGTGAATAATTCACAGATTCAGGTTATTAGCACTTGCTGTCTAATTTAGAGTTTTGGTTGGCTGTGCGAGCTATAATAATGCCCCTATTGGATTACCTGCAATGAGCCTTATCTTAGTCTTCCCACCAACTCTTTGCACATGTTGCAACTCCTGCAGAATACCGCCGCTCGTTTGATCTCAGGACCCTCTAGATAGGATCGTATATCTCCGATTCTGTTCCAACTTCATTGGTTGCCTGCGGAATCACTTGTGACTTACAAAATTGCTCTGCTGGCACACAGACGTCTGGCACTGGATTCGTTTCCCCGGGCAAACTGTTTATTACGGATCTGTAATCCATCACGGGTCCTGCGATGCTCACAGCGTGGCTTGCTTGATGTTCCATCTGTTCGGCATGCTTGGTTGGTCCAGACGCGCGAGAGAGCTTGCTTTGTGGCAGCTCCTCCACGTGGAAGCTTTTACTGCAGGATTTGCGGTGGACAACCGGTGTTAAAACCTTTAAAATTGTCACTGCAAACTCTCCTGTTCAGACTTGCTTACAACTAACACACACTGATAAGGTTGGACTGTTAAACGTACAGTTTGTGAGTGGCAGCCGCTCTTAGCACGATGTCCTTTTTGTCGTGTTTCTCTTGTTTTATGGATGTTATTTTGTGAGCCGCCTAGAGCCATCGGCATTGGCGGTATATAAGTAGAAAAATACATAAATAAATCTGAAGCGTGCATTGATGGTGCAGAGCTTTGGTGTGCTTTGAAAGCAAAATGCACGTGCCCACATGAGACACACAAGGAAAAGAGAGGGAAAGCAGCTGAAAATGTTTGAAAATTGTGCGCCACAGCACCAAGTGTCAGCCAGGGTTGAAGCCCTGGCAATTGACAGCTCGCAGGCTTCATATTTTGGGCTAATGCAAGTTTTTTATGGGTTGAGCAATTTGAAAGTCAGAGGATCTGTGCCTGACCAGAAGTGAACCAGGTAAGCAGAGTCAAGCTGAGCTTCATAACTCAAGATGACTCCTCCCCCTTCCCTCTTCCCTCTTACTTCCCACCCACGGCTAAGAATTCAGTGAATCATCCCAGTTCTTTATCATTTTGCTATTGGGTTTAGCTGTGACCCAGTGGCAGTACAAAGCAGCAGCCCAAGGCTCAGCCCTAAAGAGCTTTCCCTCGGCTGGGGAGATGTGGTCTAGTGATTATTACAATGGCCTGAGAAGCAGGGAACTCAAAGTTCAAATCCTGCTTCTGCCACCAGCATGCCCGGTGATCTTGGGCAGGCCATTTCATTTTCCATCGGCTCAATGCAACAAGGCATGCTGAGACACAGGACGCAGGTTAAAAAACATTTTAACTCCCTAATGCATGGACTGGAAAATGTTCTCACAAACCTGAGTTAAAATGTGCTCAGCATAGGCTGGGCAAGCGGGGGAGTCTCCGACGTGATTTATGCACACAAAACTGCTTTAAGCACAGAAAGCATTTTTTTGTGCACATAAATAATTTTGTATGTGCAGAAAATGTGCATAAAACACATTTTCTGTGCATGAATCCCGATTATAGGTCCTGGCACCATAACTCTGTCTTCCGCCTATTGACTGACAGCAGTGCTGGAAACTTTACTCCACCTCTGTCCAGGAGCAACACTTCCAGCTGTAAGAAAGCCCGAGTTAAGCCTGTGCGCCTCTCTGCATTGGCGGGTAAATTAGCTAATGCCTTCATTCGATGAGATTTTCATGCGAGGGCACAAAGCAGGACACACAGTTTTACATGCACCCATTTTGTTTTATGCTCAGAATTCCTTCCTGCATCAGGAATAATGTTTGTGCACAAAAATATGTGCGTGCAACTTCAGCTAAAAAACTGTGCACTCTGCTGAGCTCATCTTATTACACCAAGCCCTGAGATTGTAAGATTTTGGGGGAAGGAATTTATCAGATTATTATTATTATAAGCCATTAACAGCAGCTACCAAAACAGCATGTTCTGGAACATAGTTTAAAGAATGTGATTCGTCCTTTGAAGACAAAATAGCAAAGGTTCGGAACAACACTCACTACCCTGAGCTGGACTACAGCCTCATGAACCCCAACCCACTCCCCTGAGCTGAGCCCCCTAGTATTACAGTCTCAAGGGTCCCGCACTCACTGCCCCCAAGCATTCTGCTGAACACCTGCATTTCTTTCAATAAATATAAATTGAAAAAATAAAAAAAAATAAGGTATCTGGGTAAAGAAGAATAAACTTCATATTGAGCAAAGCCAGAAAATTGTACTACATTTATTTATTTAGTTAGTTAGTTAGTTTATTTTGACACTTTATATACCATCGTTCCATGTATAGATCACAACGGTTTACAAATTGACATACATAATTATAACTCAACAGACAACAATGATTGGTTACATAAAGCAAGGAGAACAGAAAATTAGAGCTAAGTGGTAGTTGTTACATCTCATTCAGTGGGTTGTTTTTAAAGTCTTACATTCTCTCATTTGATTTTTTTTTTTTCATGATTTTATTATTATCTGTTATCCTTCTTGTCTTTTGCAGATCGATGCCTTCTGTAGTTTTTAAGTCAGATCATAAGCGTTTTTGAATAGCCATGTTTTTAGTTCACGTTTAAATCTCTTTCTATTTGGTATAACACGCAGCGTCTTGGGCACAGAATTCAAGAGCGCTGGACCTGCCGTTGAAAACACGCAGTCAGATGTGTGCGCCGTATTGTGGGAATAGTCAATAATCCTTTATTTTGAGATCTTAGTGTTCGCTGAGGATTGCAAGGTTGTAGTGCCTCTCCTAACAAGCCGGTGTTATTGGAGTGAATAATGTTGAGTATTATCGTTAATACTGTATAGTGGATTCTGGATTGTGCCGGTAACCAATGCAGTGACCATCAGCGAGGGTGTTATGTGATCATATTTCCTAGATCCTAATAGGGGGTCTTGCTGCGGCATTTTGTAGCAGTTGTAGTGGTTTTAAGTGACATGTTGGAAGACCTAGTAGTCAATATAGCAGGACTGCTCCTAACACCCGTGCATCTATTGAGATTACATAAACTTTGATACTATGGGTCACGTATAATCATGAGTCAAGTTCATCGAGATCGTAAATAAGGAAGGAAATACTTCCCTCTGTTATGTCCACAGTCTTTCAGTGTCGCAAGGTCTTTAGGATCTCGATGAACTTGAATGATCTACCTGCAATAACAAATATCTTAAATAATGGACGAGGCAGGTCCACGGTATCTCAAAGTGAGTGTAATTTCAATAGATGCACGGGTGTTAGGAGCAGTCCTGCTATATTCAGCACAATTTTCTGGCTTTGCTCAATATTTAAGTGAAACCAAGGAGATATCGAAAGAACATTAAAAACATAGATGTGAATACTTTGGAGAGTTAACATTGTGCATGAGTGCACGTCACAAACTTTTGACCCCTTTTTCTGGGTAATTTTACAATTAAAGAAGAGTAAAGCCTGCCACCTGCAAAGTTCCTGAGTGAGAGATGGATTAAGTCAGGCTTAACTCAAGATTTAATTAGTTCAGATTACGGTATGGAATTATCATGATCGTCTCAAAGCTGTAAAAATATCATCTCCATCTCAGGCTCTGTCACATACACACTGGGCTTAGCTTATGCTGACAGCTGGGATTCTGAAGGCCGTTCTTACCTTCCACCGTCGCTCTCTTGGGCAGAATGGTGATGGCCCCTTCAGCTGCCTCCTCATAGGCATGTAACAGATTCAGCTTGGTTCCCCAGCTACCTGATCCTACCCACAGGAAGTGGCCCACTTGGTTGGCACGTTTTGCTGCAGCAAGAACCTGTCTGGGAAAAGGGCATCGATCCAGGTGTTAATTCATACCGAGGAAGAACCGACTTTCAGTGCAGAGCAGGCAGTGACTTAGGAACATGATGGCAGAAACAGACCATACAGCTGAGCCCAACCAGTCTTCCCATCTCCCTGCCACTCCCTCTGTGTTTATCCCATGCTTTCTTGAATTCAGATACTGTCCTTGTCTCCACCACCTCCAAGGGGAGGCTGCTCCATGCATCCACTACCCTCTGTAAAGAAATATTTCCTTAGATTATTCCTGAGTCTACCCCTTTCTCGCTCATCCCATGATCCTCGTTCTAGAGCATCCTGTCCCCATATGCTTGAGAATGAAGATCACTGACCATTTTAGTGGCCACCCTCTGGACCGACTCCAACAGGTTTCTATCCTTTTGAAGATGCAGACAGGAATATTAAGGTAAGTCACTGCACGGAAACACCTCTCAGGTTCCTGCCTGCAGCTGCTCTGTGACTTCTCGACCTAAGTCTGCTAGATTTACTGATTTCACATCACTCAGTTATTGTACAGTGAGCAAAGCACCAAACTCAGGCAGTGTTTAAGCTGGAGCTGACATAGTCACATAATTCCAATTAATCATCTGATGGAATTATCCATAAGTGAACACACCCTGAGCTTTCTGCTCCATTGTCAAGCTACAGTAATTAGATCTGTCAAAAAAGTGATTTTTATCCCATAGGTTCAGCTGATTTCAGACTAAGCCCAATAAAACCCTGTAAATTACCTCCACACCTGTAAAGCGATGCCTTCAAGTCAAAATGAACTGTGAGATTCTGCAACGAAGTCTGCAGTGCCCTAATGTGTTAATGTGCATCTTTGTAATTAACTCCAAAAAGCTTCAGCCAAATATTGGGAAAAGTAAAAGAATAATTGAATGGCCTGCATGCGACTGATCACACAGAGACTTACTTTATGTCCTCATCGCTGGCAAACAGGACGATGCCCCTGGCACTGGCTGTAGTGAGGAGCTGCTTAATAATTGCATCAAAGTCCCCAGCTTTGTGGTTGTGTGGGATCCTCACTGACTGAGCGATGCAGAGGCCACCTGCAAAAAAAGGAGCAATGGCAGTGAGAAGAGACCACAACCACTAGAAGACTTACAGCATCAGCACCGGGGAGCTCTCAGCCAATCAGTGCTCCTGTTCACTGAGGCTGCTCCCCACTCCAGTCTTGTGTCATTCTACTGTGAACCTCCAGGAACGGCTTTCCCTCACGGATGCACACATCACTGCACAAGGATGATAAATCTCTTCCCTGAAAAGCTTACAATCTAAATGGGTACCTGAAGTGCTAAGAGAGTGACTTGGCCAAAGTCACAGGGAGCATCAGCAGGAGAGGTGGGATTTGAACCTTGGCTTCTCTGGTTTAAGGCCACTCCTCCTCCTCTATCTAGAAGTGTCTGATAAACGGACAGGGGCTGCTGTTGCTACTGCCAAGCCTTGCTGCGTAAGATTGTCACTGCACAATAGGTGAGGCTCAGCCTGTGCCAATCCTGTTGCAGTCCTCATGGCCAAATCTGTGCCCAGTGATGGACTTCAACGGTACAAGAAACATCACCTGTTAACCTATAAATAATTAGCACAAGCGCCTTCCTTAATGTTCCGCAATACGCGTCAGACCTTGGTTTCATTCCTGTAGAGAAATGGGCATTTGAAATTTGCAGGAAAGCCCTCCTAATTCACCATCGCAAGCCTGACTGGCACGACCCTGCTTTTACCTAAAATACTGTTAAGGATGAGGCAGGCAGAACTACGGCAGAGTCTTGTTAGAACAGGGACCATTGGCCATGACCAATCACACACCGTATACCCCAGACAGAAAAAAAGGAAGAAGAGGTGAACAGAGCCAAGAAGCAAGCTGATACTTTAAGGGCCGCAGACAGTGTTTCTGCTTTACTAGGGTTGCCGCCTCACACAGGCCTTGTTTTTTCCCCCGCTGCATGCATGCAGGGAGGGTTAGTTTGCGTTTTCCCTACGGAATGCTGCACCTCCCTGCATGCAACGGGGCAAAAAAACCCAGTCTGTCCTGGCTGACCTGGCTGAGGTGGCAACCTTATGCTTTCTGAAAGGAAGAAAGGTATTTCTATGTACTAACGCAGATTCCTCCTAACCAAGGGCAGCACAGATATGTGGCCAAGGTTTTCTCTGGCTGCTGAGGGATGTTGGTGTCGCTGCCTGCACTGACTGAAGTCAGCTACAAAGCAGAGAGCTGAGGCCTCGTTGCTTCCAAGAAGCCAAAGGCTTCTGTTATAGGGACCCATTGGGGGACAGCAGAAAATCTGCACAGTGGCATAATCTCTATTATTTTCTCACTCTCCCCTTGTTCCTTTGATATCCCTGTTAAATGCAACTTTATTTTTCCCTTTCTCATTTAAAGGTATTACTCCCCTTGTTAATTGTAAACCGATGTGATATGTATATGAATGTCGGTATATAAAAGTTCTAAATAAATAAATAAATATTCTGGTTTTCTTACAAATGGCTACAGAAAATCATATGCAATGCAGAAATGTCAGGAAATCCCACACCACAATCAGGTCTAATGGGGGGAGGGGGGGGGGGGGGCGGAGGGAAGAGACAACCATCAGCACACCGGCAGGGCAGAGACATGGCATTAAATTACGAAGTTCTTCCAGGGACGCTGGCGAGAGCGAGGTAGAGTGATGTGCTGTCACGTCCTCTCTCTTGAATACCATCAGGGCACAGAGGGAGACTTCCAGGATGCAATCAACGGAGTTTGCCAGAGTAATTCTGCTTGAAAATGTTCATTTCTTATGTAGACTCTCCTCCAGACACAGAGAGAAGGGGGAGAGACCTGCAACAGCCAACCTGCACGTCTTCCTACAGGCCTGACATCAGGAGGGAGTTGTTAGGGGACATGGCGAGAAGGTGTGTGAAGTTTGCGGGGTTTTTCCACTGCTAGAGCAGCGCACTGGACTGCCCACTTAACCATAAAACTTCCATTTCCTTTGGAGGAAAATGTCTTTAAAAAAAAAAAAAATTGAAAAGTAACACGGTGCTAGCAGCGAAGAGCTGTGTTGCAGAATCTCAGCATTAACACTTTATCACTGACTAAGCAGCTGCCGGCTTAGCAAGCTCCTGGGGCTCTGGGCTCAGTCTGGGGTCACTGCTGCACTCGGTGACTATCAGGCTATGCGCACGGAGCCCTGAGGATGCCGGCACCATCTTTCCTCCCTTCCCTTTCAGAGGCAGGCGACCCATAACAAGCCCTTGGAGGGAAAGGAGATGGGTCCTACACTTCAAAGAGGCCCTGGGACGGAGTGCGAGACCAAAACCCCGAGGGGAAAGCAATGTCTGAAAACCAGAAGACGTAAAAGCAGACAAGAACTGGAAGGCAAAAGGGAGAGGAGGGTAAAGCTGCAGCCTTCGAGGGCAGAGCGCTGAAGCGATCCAGGGCTTTTGGTGGTGAGGGAATGGGTCCCCTCAGTGCTTCTTCCTTCGTGTTGCCTTGTAGAAAGAGCCCAGTGCTAGGAAAGGCAAGTAGAAAGAGTCGGGGTGACTTTCTTTATCACTTCTATAGCCCCCCCCCCCCCCCCCCCCCCGAGATGTACACAATGCTGTACAGATACACATGAGACAGTCCCTGCTCCCTGGAGCTTACAGTCTAGGCAAGACAAATAAAAGGCTTCGGGGAAACCTGGTTACATCAGCAAGTCTTCAAGCTGGACTCAGTGACCGCTGACCTTTCACCCCATCCAGCAATGTGCCTAAGTAACCCTGGATGGGGGGGCAGTCTGTCTTCTCCTGGTGCACACTAAGGCAAGGCCTGTGCAGCGCTTCATCCATTTCATCCATCAGGAGCAACGTGGCACTTAAATATCAATTTCTGAAGGGCCTTTTTTCAGGGGCTATTTGCTGGTACTGAATACCAGCATCTTTTTCCTCTGCCTGCTTGATTTGCCCTGTTTTCCCTAAAAAAAAAACAAAAAACCATGCATCCTGCCTGCGAGCGCCCACACCTTTATTTCCCCCCCCCCCCCCCCCCCCCCCCCAGTAACATAGCACTGGATACAGTCATTTCAGTGCTAGAATGAAATTCTGTAATGCAGGACTTTGCTGGAAAGGAAGCGAATGGATTTATGATTTACTTCCCACACCTTCCCATCAGGTTCTGATTATTTAACCAGAGTTAAAGAGGACAACTTGCTCGCCACAGAGAGGCAAACTGTGGCACAGCGGCGACACCTTTGCATACTCCATGTGAAAACCAGCACAGATTTATCTGCATACAAGCAGCAGGAATGAACACCGGGTGACATAGGATGTGATTTTGTTAGTATCGCTCTCTCTCTCTCTCCCGGGCTCTCCATCAGTACAAGGGCCAGGCCCTGCTATGAGAGGGTCAGTCTGGTCTCTTTACCAGACCCTATTGGTGGCAGCCATAGGTCAGATCCCCAGAGACTGAATGCAGCTTCCAGCAGCAGAAAATTTTAATTGAGAAAATGGGAAAGTCACCTGGGGATGCTTAATCTTAAAAGGCTGCAGCAGACAGGTGATCACCACCTGTGATAAACAGAGAGGAGGCAGAGAGTGGGTAGGGGCTGCGGAGATAACATGAGATGAGCAGAGGCAGTAACAGATAAAGGCAAATTAACCAGAAAATGATTTAATCTGAGTGAGAAACGGAATCGTGCAACACCTGTTCTCTGCATCCTTCCCCGACGTGATTCGCGGACCGAGAGACACAAAGCATCTGATTCAGATATTGCAGAGATGTTAGAAAGAATTAACGTTTGCCTTTTCTGCAGATGTCACTAAGATCTGCAGCAGACCAGACAGAATGAAAAGTGATCTAAGAAAGCTTGAGGAATGGCTGAGTATTTAGCAGTCGTGCATTTGGGGTGCAGCTATCCAAGGGAGCAGGATATGGCAAGAGTGGAGCTGTTTGGGGAGGGGAGGGGGTAGATCCTGATGCGTACTAATCAGGATAGAGACCTTGGGGGCGATCATGTCTGATGATCTCAAGATAGAAAAACAGCACAACAAGGCACTGACCAGTGCCGGAAGGATGCTAAGATGGAGAGGTAGAGCCCACAAAAAAAGGAGGCAATAATACATCTGTACAGGGCATTGGCGAGACCTCCCTAGAATACTTGTCCAATTCTGGAGGCCAATCCTCTAAAAGGTCATAGATAGGCTTGAGGTGATCCAGAGACAGTTTACCAAAATGGTATGGGTTCTGCACCAAAAGCCTTATGAGGTGAGCAGCATAAAAGACCTAAATATGTATGTACCCTAGAGAAAGAAGAGACAGGAGAAATATGAAAGAGACCTGCAAGTTCTTCACAGATACACATGCACTAGAAACAAACCTTTTTCAGAAAAAAAGAGTGTTCTATAATAAAGGGTCATGGGATGAGGCTCCCATGGGGAGAGGGGGATTGACTCAGGAGTAATCTAAGGAAGTTTTTCTTTACAGAAAGGGTGGTGAATGTATGGAACGGCCTCTCAGTGGAGGTGGTGGAGACTGACATATCTGCATTGGCCTGATTTGTCAGGATCCATGGGTCTGTAAAATACCCTGACACCCCCTTCAGTTTATATCTTTAATTTGATTTCCTCTTCTACAATTATCTGAAAGCTGCTTTGCCAAAGGCCTGACTCCTCAGTTTGCTACAAGTTTCTGACAAATTGATACCCAACTCTGGGAGCTGGCTTTCTCTCCCTCCCAGGTCGGACCTCGGCAATCTGTGGAGGCCTAACCTGGAGTTCTTGCCAACTCTTCCCAGCAGCTTACACAAAGCCTTCATTAGAAAAATGGAGCATCCGCCTTCCCCATCTCACCTGCCTGTCTGCAGAAGGACTGCGGATCTGGGCTTCTGACTGAATATTCTAGTGAATGAATTACACCCCCCTGTCACCAGACCTAGAACGTGCCCTATTTACCCCATGATAGAAACATAATGGAATTCAAGAAAGCCTGTGAAAAGCCCAGCGGGTCACTGCTTGCAAAGAAGTGAGGATAAAGCCAAAGATGAACTGGGTTCTGGGGTATTGTAGCAGGAGTGAAACTGGGCAGAACACATAGTCCTCCAGATCCTTGTCTGCCATCTCTCTCGGTGTTCCTGTGTTTCTAAGTCTGTGTATTGCTGGTGTGCTGTGCTGAGAGATGGGGAATGTGCCACAGCAGGAAAAATGTATTCCATTGGCCATTTATTCCTTTTCTGGTGACTAATGCCAGGAAGCACTTGCCCTGAGGGTGGTGGAAGCTTTCTGGCTGTACTGCTGAGCAGGGCGCAGGCACTCACGTCCTAAGCCTAGCAAGGAGCCTTGGATCTTTACGCTGCCATTTTTCATCCCAGCTTCATCGATTAACCAGAGGGAACTTAAGGCTTCTCCATATTTGTCTGAAACAATGATCTCAACAAAGCCCTTTAGTTGTATCTGTAATGTTGCACTGGGAGGTTGTGCTATCACTTAGAATTAGAGTAACTCCCAGGTTCTGCATTGGTCTGATTAATGTGTTACTGCGAGTTAATATGACTTCACTTATCGAAATTTATGAATTAAGGATGAGGCCGGGGACATGCAGTTCTCTCTCTTCCAAGAAAGGAGGAAGGGAAGACTTTCTGGAGGTAAAAAGGAATGCATTTATCTCAAACTCTCTCTAGATGCAGGAAGAAGACTATGACCTGTAAAGCTGGTTCTCTGTTTTGGGCTGCTTAAGTTGACGGCACGTGGTTTTGTGCACAACCCAGTTTATGGAGGGATGCTTTGGGCTTTTCATGGGTTCTGAACCGCCATCGCAATGCACTGTGGGTTGCAGTAAAGAAACTGCGTACTTCAGAATAAAGATTTCCAGATTACAGTTTGCTTTATGAAGGATGCAGTTCTAAACTTTTCCACATTTTAAAACGTTTCTCATGAAAACTGTTTTCTTTTCAAATGTCATGCAAGTCACTAACAATTCAGGGATTCCAGGTGAATACTGAACGTGAAATGAATACAAAACACCATCAGCTAATGAAAGTGAGGAGGTGAAATTTAAATCAACGTCTCTTTCAGCAAAGAAAGTCATGACACGGGGACCAGTTCCAGGATGAATGCAGGCACTGTGTCTTGGCAATTTCATCTAGAGGCAAACACATCTCATGTAGTGGAGTTACATTTGAAGTTCAACACTTGATACAGACACTGCAACTTATCTTCCAGGAACAACTCTCCTTCTCTCTTTATGATTACATGTGATGGGTGGGGGGAGAGGATTGGGGAAAGGTACAATAAGAAAAGTGTGGCACATTAGCATCTGAACAAAATTCAGATGGAAAGTAGTTCACATGGAATCTGTCTCAAGCCGGGAGAGGTACACCCAGCCTCCACTCCTCAGACACAGTCTTCTTTTGGGCATTCCTCTAACCCAATATCCCAAGGCAGGAGAGACGCATGAATATACCCTGATAGCAGCATTGGGAAAACGTATTATACATCCTAACTGGCCGGTACAGAAAAACACGCGGGAGAGCCGGCGAGTGCCTGCTCTCCCGGTGCGCGCACAGGCCACTCTCCTGGGCGAGCGATTCAGGAGGGTGGTCTACGCAAATTAGGGCCTGTGGTAAAAAGAGGCGCTAGGGACACGCTAGTGTCCCTAGCGCCTCCTTTTTGACAGGAGCGGCGGCTGCCAGTGGGTTTGACAGCTGACGCTCAATTTTGCCGGCATTGGTTCTCAAACCCACAGACAGCCACGGGTTCGGAAAACAGACGCCGGCATAATTGAGCGTCCATCTTCGGACCCGCGGGCTGAGGGCCGATTTTACTTTTTTTTTTTTAAATTTTTGGGGCCTCCAACTTAATATCACCATGATATTAAGTCGGAGGTTGTACAGAAAAGCAGTTTTTTCTGCTTTTCTGTACACTTCCCTGGCACCAGCAGAAATTAACACCAGCCTTTGGACAGGCGTTAATTTTTGAAAGTGAAGCTGCACATTTTGATTTCTGGATCGCGCGGGAATAACTAATAGGGCCATCAACATGCATTTGCATGTTGATGGCGCTATTAGTTTCGGGGGGGGGGGGGGGGGGGGGGTTTGGCCGCGCATTTTCGACGCGCTATTACCCCTTACTGAATAAGGGGTAAAGCTAGCACGTCGAAAACTGTATTGTATCGGCCCAATTGTTCTGTACGTTTGGCTGCAAGGACATCTCTCACTACTCTAGAAAAAGATGCTCCAGTTTCACACACAGTACCTCAAAGGGCATTAGTTTAATGATTCAGTTAAAAGGCAGCACAATCCCTCTGCCCCTCAACACCATGCAGGGGCACTTGTTCAGTGCTAACTCAGTGCAGGAGGTACATGAGACCATTATCTGCTGACAACAGGACCTATCTTGTCCCATAATCTCAGGAACAACATCAAGTATGGATAATTCCTATGCTGGTTCTAGTCGTGCAGTTGCCATGTTTGCCCAGTTGGATATGAAGAAATATAAACAAGCTGTAGTGTTATATATTTGGTGTAATAGAATGGTCTCACCTCCAACTTGTTGACCTGTATGTTTACGTTTGTTGATTCAATAAAAGTAATCAGAGCCTGCAAAGAATCCAGTTTTTCTAGGGCTCATGCACCTGCTGCCTAGCTGTGGAGGCAGTGCCCATAGACCCCTGCTCAATGGTGACACCTAGTGGCCACACTCAGGTACACATGTACCAGATTCTGAGGCAGCTGTGGGAGCTGTGGCCCCTACCCAAGAAGTACTGGTGCAATGACGGGGGCAGACAGTGGATCTGGGGAAGGTTAAAGGGAGGAGAAAGCCTTAGGTAGCTGCGAATGAAGACTCATGGCTCCATCGCCCAACACAAGCAGGTTCTAACTGAGCTGGAAGCCAAATGGAGCAGGAGGACACCACCGGACTAAACGCCAACTGCCCTACCCTACCAATCATCATTCTCCCCTCCCCTCTGGTCTTTAAGGTAAAAGGTATTCAGTAATATGGACACCTTTAGATTAAATCTATTCTGTTCACATTATATTTGTGCATCTGCATTTTGTTTAGTTAGTGCCTGGAATATTCATACTTTTTTTGGGGGGGGGGAGGGGCAGAGGTGACACTGCATTACTGTCTCTTTACTCTCTTTAACCTTCAGTTGTGCTTTCTCTGTCCTTTGGGTGACATACATTGTGCCACTGGTGGGCAGAAGATAGAGAAATGTAAGCACGCAGAATCAGAAAATGGGGAGCTTCCTCTGCCCCTCTTAAAAGCTGGTAACTTTGCAAACCCCGTAAATAGCAGAGACGGGAAATCTGCAGTGCTGTGGGTCCTGGCTGCAGTGAGTTATGCTTTATGCTAGTACAAAAGACACCGACTGTCCAGGCAAATTGCAGAGCCGAGCTTCTGTCTGGTGTGGCTGAAGTCATTAAAGGGCAGCTGCAGTCCGCTGTCCACCTGTCATGTGGAAACAATAGCGAAGAGCTATGCATACAATTTCCCCTCTGCCAGACTGACTGCAATATTTCACTACATAATCCAGTGGAATTTTAGCAGTAATGGTTATTGATGACCTACATTAAGTCTCAGTTCATGGAAAATAGCGGGGTTTTTTTTGGTTTGGTTTTTTTTTTTTTTGCAAACTTTTTATTATTGGGGAAACGTACAGACCAGAAGATGCAACATGGGAGGGAATGGAAGCAAACTGCCGCGGTTCCAGTACCCTGGGGGAGCAGAAAAGCGCAAAACACAAAGAGGAGCTCAGCACTCGGCCGAGGTGCTCCTCTGGCTTTTGAAATGCCGTGAAATAAATGGGCCTTATCTGCTGTACACTGACTCGGGCTGTCTCATCTCACCAGTGGTCGCTGTGTGGACAACAAAGCCTGAGGCGGCTATACAGCTACATCATACAGGAGGAGGTCCAAAACTGCCACCAGATATTGGGCAGCGACCAGAATCGGGTCTCTTCTGACAATCTGAAACCAAACCAAAACCAGAGGATTCATTTGAATTCTGATCCCGGGAGGGAGGCAAAGGATGGGGCAAGGCGGAAGAGTCTTGCAAATGAGGAAAGGGAGAAGATCCTAAAATCCAGTTAACACAAAAACATGGCAAGCAACTAAAAACAAATCAATAATTAGTCTTAAAAAGGCATTAGGTAGCCACACAAAATAAAAACACATCGACTATGAAAACGCCCAATTTGCAGAAACCTGGCCAAAAGATATTACGCAAAAGCCACAGCAAACGCAATGTGCAAAGAAGATCATGTCCATAGCCATTTTCCCGGGTCCAATTTGGCTTCCCCAGCGCACATCCTTGCAGCCGGATTTGAAGGGAGGCGTTCCTAAGAGGGCAGGGTACAGAAACGTTGCACACACAATTAACTTTCAAATCCATGCACTTGGTTTCCAGACATTTTTTTTTTTTTTTTTTTGCCTGCACAAATTGCAGGCACAGAGTTCACTGGTACTTCTGATCTGCACACATTGTAGGCAATTTTCCAAGGGAAATTATCCTGGGGATTATTTATTTATTTAGCAATATTGGATTTTTCCACCTTTTCCCAAGAATGGCCTCAAGGCAGATTACAAGCAAATTTAAATCAGATATTACAGCAACATTAATCAAGGGTCACTTACATAGCAACTGAGCCAGATTTACAGTTACAGTAGCATTGCAAGTTTTTTAATAAAAGAATCGAGAATCTATTGGGAGAGCATGAATATAGAACAGGTGCAAAAGCAGAGATATATTAACAGGCGGGCATCAGGTGCAAAGAGAGTCCAGGCATGTGTAAATTATGGTCCTTGCTCAAGATTTCTGATAGTCATCACAACGATTGATGGTCTCTGTTGGCAACAGCTACAAGGTCAGGAAGTAAAATGTGCGTGTGGACTCTGTAACTACATGGACTATTTAAAATTACACTCCCCCCCCCCCCCCCCCCCCCCCGTAGTGTTTCACCATCTTTATTTGGCGCTCCTGATCTTGCCAAGAGCTCCCATTTGGGACTTCTCTGTGACTGTATTTCTGACTGCATTGATGTGTTAATGATCTAGGTTTGCTTTCTCACCCCCGTATTAACCCATCGTCACCGCTTCTTGCTGATATAACCGAGCACTGTGACCGGCAAAGCGAAACACTTTCATGCCAGTTCCTGCACAAAGGATGCATAGCTGTAACCCTGCTCTTGGGCTGATGTCCAGAATATAGGGGCCACTACAGTCCAGGGCCAGTCTTATCACCCCAGACCTCTAATTCTTCCTGCCCTGTACGCACTGCATGTGGACCACTGGAACGCTGGAGTTCCACTGGAAGGGAGGAGGAGAAGCCTCCGGGGCCCTAGGTGCCCGAGAGGTGGCGATCACTACACCAGTCTCTCCAGGGCCAACAGCTCCACTCGAGGGTACTCGCTCCTACAGATCTCGGCAGGCTTGTTCTCAACTGAGAAAGAGCAGGCAGGACGCTTGAAGTGGTGTTCAAATAAAACATTTACTGTACGTTAAAAGAACTTCATCAGAAATAAAAAATACAAAATAAACATCTCTCGATACAGATGGAGTAAAACTCCAAATGCCTTGGGCTCCTTTTCTCTCTCCAGCTCTGAGTCACTTTCCCTTCCTGGTGACCCAGAAAGCTGGAATATTCTCTCCTCCAAAACGTGGGCAGGAAGGTGGCGACGAAAAGGCTTCCTTTCATCCAAGAATAAAGAAAAACTTCCCCAAACACAGTTTTTACTCTTGAGCAACTACATTCCCCACTTTAACTGAACGCAGGGCAAACTAGCCCCCCTATCCCAATCCCTACCTGAACTAGGAGCAGGACAAGGGAAAAAAAAACCCCAACTCTTTCTTCTCATCTCTACTCACCCAAAGCAGCGCCCTCCAGGTCCGTGAGGACTCTAGCAAGGCTATGGGGCCTGCTGGGATCCTCCAGACAAAAAAAAAAAAAAACAACCCTCCTGCTCCAAAACCAAAATTATAACCAACCACCCACCACTGCACATGCTCAACCCAAGTTATAATTATATAGGGGGAGCCTAACCAATCCCAGCACCAGGGAAGGGGGAAAAAACTTAGGGATAGTCCAAAAAGTGCCAAAACTTCTCCTTAAAAATGTAAAAGGGAAAAATTAGTGGGAAGGAAACAAAGTACCCCTTATACCACAATGATTTAGCATCATGTTTAAACAATTAGATGGGAGATTCCCAGGGATTAGGAATAAAGTTTACTATGTTATGGATTGAAAATAAAGTATTCTCACAGACTACTAAAGTTTTCCCCTATAGTAATGAAGTTACTGGGCCTCCATCCCCAGATCTTGATTGAGCAGCAACTGAATTATAGTCCTGCACAAATATTTCATTTCCTACCGTGTAGCCAGATAGACTCAGGACCAATGGGTTATGCTCCCCTGCCAGCAGATGGAGAAAGAGTAAGGCTGCAAAGCTGACATCACAGTATATTTACCGCTGCCGTGATATCAGCCCTCCAGTATTCTCTGTCTCCAGCAGATGGTGGACGTACCTCTCCCTATTGGGATTGCTGTACTTTTTGGAAGGAGAAATTCTACATTCTAAATTGGAGAAAATTGAGCCCTGCTCTCCTGTGGTGATACCTAAAGGTCCCTCCCCTAGTTGAGAATTCCTGAGGTGATTTCTGAGATCCCTCATAGGTGTGCCTTTGTCCGGTAGCCGGTTCCCGGCATGGACTTTGCTGCTTAGGCAGCTGAAAGGCAGTGGATGCAGGAAGCCAAGTGTTATGGAGTCTCAATTTAGTGGACCCTTGGGCCGACTTGCAGGAGACTGGGATAGGTGTTCAACGTCTCTAGTATGTGGCAGGCCGGGAGGCAGATGTTCAGGCAGGCCGTAGAGGTGTTCTTCACCCTGGAAGCTGGTGCTCCCCCGGGAGGAGACCGTAGGAGCCCAGCCGCTGGGACTTAGGCGGGTTGACGATCAGGACTGAGAACTGGAACCAAACTAGAACAGTAGACAGGAACTGTAGCAAGAATCGGGTACTGGAACCAGGCAGGAACTGTAGCAAGACTCGAGTACTGGAACAAGACAGGAACTGTAGCAGGTAAGCAGGAACCAAGCAGGTACTGTAGCAGGCAAGTAGGAATGGAGCGAGTACCAAGGCAGCTCACTCCGGGGCACAAAGCAACAGGGAACCAGGAGGTAAACCCGTTGCAAGGCAAAGACTGAGTGTCCGCAGCCGGCTTATCAAGGCCGCGGCGACTGACGTCAGGAACTGAGCGGAGTCACCACTGGCGGGAAACGGCCTAGAAAAGCGCCCAAGTGGCGCGCGCGCGTGCCTCAAAGCAGTGCATCCATGGGAGGCTTCCCGACAGCGCAGCCCCCACGGGGATGCCATCAAACAGGCCGCAAACCAGGTCTCCAGAAGTGGGAACAGGTCCAGGAGCACGGAGGTAAGGGTCTGGTCGCGGCGCTTACGGCCAGAACCGTAACAGTACTTCCCCTCTTACTCCCCCTCTTAGCCGGTCCGGGTTTACTTGGGTGGTCCAGATGGAACTGCCGTAATAAGTCCTTGTCAAGGATGTTATGGGCTGGTTCCCAAGAATTATCCTCGGGTCCGCAACCCTCCCAGGCAAGCAAGTACTCCCAGCGAAGTTGATGGAACCGGACATCCAAGATCTCACGTACTTGATACGTAACATCGTCTGGTACTGAAGGATCCGATGGCTCAGGAGCCCGGGAGTGGTATCTGGATAAAACAAGAGGCTTCAGCAATGACACATGGAACACGTCATGTATGCGCATGGAGGAGGGTAGGTGTAGTCGGTATGAGACTGCTCCTATTAGTTCGGCGACTCGAAAAGGCCCACAGAATCTCGGAGCTAGTCTTCGAGACGGGATTCATAACTGTAGATTCTTAGTACTAAGCCAGACGCGGCCTCCAGGAAGGAAGACAGGCGCTGGCTGACGATGCCTATCCGCCCATTTCTTGGCGGACTGGGCGGCTTTGCGGAGCTTTCCTTGGATAGAAGTCCATAAGGAAAGAAGCTGGCGGGCTGAAAGTTGCACTGCCGGGAGTGCACTAGGTTCAGGCGAAGGCAAGGGCGGTCGAAGTTGCTTCCCATAGACAACGAGGAAAGGTGAACTTCCAGTAGCAGCATGCGTGTGATTATTATATGAGAACTCCGCCCACGGGAGTAACTTGGCCCAATTATCCTGTCGTTCATTCACGAACGAACGGAGAAACATCTTGGATCCCGTGAAAGTGAGCCTCGCAACAACCTTGGTGTCCTCCCAAGGAAAGACCGTCGTTCCACGTCGCTCCCGGAGAGCAGTCCTCACTTGGGCCCATGACTCCCTCACTGGGGGCCATGCTGGCTGTAAAGGGACCTTGGACTTGTTGAACCGATTCTACTGGTGGCCGACGGTGAGACAGGATGTTCAAGCCTTTGTGGGATCTTGCCCTACCTGCGCCGTTCAGAAGCCGCTCATCGGGAGGCACAGGGGCCTGTTACAACCATTACCCATCCCAACACAGTATCACCAACACAGTAGTTGCTCTCTGCCGGCGAGAATTTCTTCGAGAAATATGAACAAGGTAACAATTGTCCAGAATCAGAGTACTGGCTGAGCATGGCCCCCACGGCCACATTGGAGGCATCGACTTCCACCACAAAGGGCCGGCTGGGATCCGGATGACGAAGGCAGGTGTCTAACAAGAACGCTTCCTTGAGGGCCTCGAAGGCTTGGCAGGCAGGAACAGGCCAATCCACCGTGTTGGCCCCCTTTTGGGTGAGGGCAGTCAACGGGGCCACAATACGGGAATAGTTGGGAATAAAGTGACGGTAGAAATTGGAAAAGCAGAGGAAGTGTTGCAATGCTTTGAGGCCCCTCGGCCGCGGCCAATTCTTAATGGCCGCCACTTTCTCAGGATCCATTTGGAAGCCTGTTGCAGAGATTATGTACCCCAGGAACGGCAGGGACGTCTTCTCGAAACTACATTTTTCAAGTTTCGCGTACAGACCATGCTCCCTAAGTATTTGGAGCACTTGACGGACATGCTGACGGTGTGAAGGCAGGTCCTGGGAGTAGACTAGCACATCGTCGAGGTAGACGATTACGCAGGTGTTCAGAAGGTAGGGGTGTGCATTCGTTTTGAACTTATATGTAAAACACTACTTTTTTTTTTTTTAACTTAAAAAAGTGATGAGGTGAAAACGATCGGATTTCCAACTTATTCAACATAGCTATGTTGAGGCCCCCCCAAGCTGGCCAAAAGTTCCGTTTGTGTCCAACGAGGGGTCCGGGAGTGGAACCGCGGTGGACCACGTGATGGCCGCGTCACTCCGACGTGACGCGGACGTCACGTGCTCCTCGCAAAGGAATAGAGGAATGGCTTCCTGACTCCCCGCTGGACCACCAGGGAGTTTTGGTAAGTCTTGGGGGGGGGGGATTAAGGAGGGTGAGGGGTTTAAATTTTTATTTAGGGAACTGGTGCACATATGGACATAGACTCAACTTATGGAATTCTCCATATGTCCATATTGACCGAAATTGACCCCCCTTTTTGACTTATGGACTTATGAACATAAACTTTTTGTCTGCACATCCCTATCAGAAGGTCCCGTAACACCTCATTCATAAGGTGCTGGAACACCGCCGGAGCATTACATAAGCCGAAAGGCATCACAAGATATTTGTAATGCCCGTCTCTGGTATTAAAAGCGGTTTTCCACTTGTCTCCGGGATGAATTCTAAGTTGTAAGCACCTCGTAAGTCCAACTTTGTGAAAATCTTCGCTCCCTGGAGCCTATCGAGGAGCTCCGGGATTAGCGGGAGCAGGTAACGATCCCGCTTGGTAATGGAATTTAGGCCTCGATAGTCTATACACGGTCTCAGCGAGCCGTCCTTCTTGCTGACAAAGAAGAAGCCTGCCCCTGCAGGCGACTTGGACGGGCGAATAAACCCCTTGGCCAGATTCTCTGAAATATACTCGGACATGGCCCGGGTTTCAGGTAACGATAAGAGATATACCCTTCCTCGGGGGGGCATAGTTCCAGGTAACAGGTAACATACTGACGATGCTGCGGAAGGATCTCCGCCTTGGTCTTGGAAAAAACATCCGTGAAGTCCTCATAAGGTGCAGGAGGACCTAGGGCAAAGTGCATCAACGGAAGTCCGGGAATCGTAGACACTCTCATACAATTGGCTAGGCAGAAAGGGCTCCACTTGACAATCTGTAGAGTATCCCACTGAATTGTGGGCGAGTGCTTCTGTAACCACGGCAACCCTAGCACCACAGGGTGGACAGCCTTATCCAACACTAGGAAGGCTATCTCCTCCGAATGGATCGCCCCGGTGCGGATAGTAATGGGTGCCATGGACATCTTGGAAGGAGCATCCCCTGGATGGAGGTAATTCGCAATGGGACCTCCAGTCCATACGTAGGAATTTGCAACTGGGAGACTAAGTCCTGCAGGATGAAATTACCTCCGGCTCCAGAATCCAGGAACGCAATCGTCTCAATGGACCCTCCAGGGTATTCCAGGGTAACAGGCACGGTACATTGAGGAGCTGTAGCACAGCCCAGGAGGAGCTCCTCCCGACCTCCTAGGCTTTGGCGTTTTCCGCACGCTCCTGGCAGTGTGCCAAGAAGTGGCCCTTCTGGCCACAATACAAGCACAATTTCAATGAACGGCGATGTTGCCTCTCTTCAGCAGAGAGCGGGGCCCATCCCAGTTGCATGGGTTCACAGGTGGGAGCTCTGGACGAGAAGTCTTAGGAGAAGACGCAGATCTCACTGACACAGAAGCAGAACTGTGGCGAGAGGAGTGCTGCTCCTTGGCCAGTTGTTATAGGCGGCGGTCAATGCAGGTAGCCATCTCTATCAAGGCGTTGAGGTCCTCCGGCAGATCTCGGGCAGCAATCTCATCCTTTATGTATCCAGAGAGGCCCTCCAAGAAGACTACCATCCTGCCAACCTACTTCTTGGGCTAAAGTCCGGAATTCCATAGCGAGCGAGACCCTGACGGAGTTGCAGGAGATCCGATGTAGCCGTAGCTACTCGGGCGGGCTCATCAAAGGTCTGTCGGAAGTTCGAGATGAACTGTTGTAAGTTCATTAGCGAGGGATCATTGTTTTCCCAAAGGGGAGAAGCCCATATTAAGGCTTTCCCATCAAGAGGGACAGGATATACGCCACTTTCACTGCATCCAAGGAGAACTGCCGAGGCAACAGGGAGAACCATATAAAACATTGGTTCAGAAAGCCGCGGCAGGTCCTTGAATCACCAGCGTAATGAGAGGGTGCTGACAGCTGAGTCACCGAGGAGACTTGACCCTTGGGTGCTGGTTCTGAGGCGGACGAGGCCCTGGCATCCAATTGGGCCATCAATTCCCCTACTGAACCAGTAAGGACCTCGAGGTACTGTTGTTGATTCTGCAGCTGCTGGGCCAACCCTGGCAGGTTCAAGGGGGTAGGCGCATCCACTGAGTCCATGGCCTTGCAATCTGTTATAGAGTCTCAATTTAGTGGACCCTTGGGCCGACCTGTAGGAGACTGGGATAGGTGTTCAACGTCTCTAGTATGTGGCCGGCCGGGAGGCAGATGTTCAGGCAGGCCGTAGAGGTGTTCTTCACCCTGGAAGCTGGTGCTCCCTCGGGAGGAGCCCGTAGGAACCCAGCTGCTGGGACTTAGGCGGCTTCACCCTTGGAAGCTGAAGCCCCCCCGGGAGAAGCCCATAGGGGCCCGGCCGCTGGGGCTTAGGCGGGTTGACGATCAGGACTGAGAACTGGAACCAGACTAGAACAGTAGACAGGAACTGTAGCAGGACTCAGGTACTGGAACTAGGCAGGAACTGTAGCAGGACTCGGGTACTGGAACCAGGCAGGCAGGAACTGTAACAAGACTCGGGTACTGGAACCAGGCAGGAACTGTAGCAGGCAAGCAGGAACGGAGCGAGTACCAAGGCAGCTCACTCCGGGGCACGAAGCAACAGGGAACCAGGAGGAAAACCCGTTGCAAGGCAAAGACTGAGTGTCCGCGGCTGGCTTATCAAGGCCGCGGCGTCTGACGTCAGGAACTGGGCGGAGTCACCACTGGCGGGAAACGGCCTAGAAAAGCGCCCAAGTGGCGCGCGCGCGTGCCTAGAAGCAGGGTGTCCATGGGAGGCTTCCCAGCGGCGCAGCCCCTGCGGGGACGCCACCAAACAGTTCACAAACCAGGTCTCCAGAAGCGGGAACAGGTCCAGGAGCACGGAGGTAAGGGCCTGGTCGTGGCGATCGCGGCCAGAACCGTAACACCAAGCATGGCGGTGACAGCCAAAGTCCTCTTCCCCGACAGCCAGAGACCATCTCTGTACTCAGCTGGTAAGCGCTGAGCCCCGGTAAGTTAAAAAAAAAAAAAAAAAAGGAAGAAGATTTACCTTCCGATTCAGAGACGATTAGAGGGATTTTCGGTAGTACTCCCCCAGGTCTCCGTGATCGGCACACCCTACCAACATTATTCCCTCTCCCATTGGGGTAAGGGGAATTGGGCTTCCGAGTGGCTTGAGCAGCCCCCAGTGGGCTAGGCCCCGCTCTAGGCTTGGTTGGCGCAGTGGCGCCATCTTGCGCTCCTTTCTGTGCGTGCCATATTGCCCTACATAGGACATCACTGTTTGCAGTGTGTTGGCTCTGCACACAAGCTGTGTGCATAACATCAAGCACGTCCCTAGGTGCACAACTTTGAAAATGCGCAATATAGGAAGAGCTGTGTGCACGGACTGTGAGTGTGCCTCCCTGCACCCTACCTAGACACTCGAAATTTGTGCACATACATTTTTAAACGTGAGCCAATTGAACACACAGCTACTGCTGCCAATGGCGCCAGCAACCAAGAAACCTAAGCATTTTGCTCTGCTATGTCATATTAGGGCTTCACAGCCTGACCTGGATTCCAACCTATGTCAGCACAATGAGGAAGCCCAAGGAGAGTTGGCCTCCTTGGACTTTGTAAGCCAGGCTCCTCCCCTTCAGATGATAGATGGTCACAGCCTTAACTGGCAGTATGCTGGATCTGAGTATACCCTTGACTGGGTCATCCGTGGGAGAAGGAAATTCAGCTGGACCCACCCCAGTGCCTCCTGGACTAGGCATGGATCTGGTTGCATTTTTTTGGGTGGAGTTTTTCCAGTAGCTTCAAGCCTTTGTACAGGTGCAGTCTGCTGCCTTATTTGCCCCTGTTTGGATGGAACCTCAGTCGGTGACCCCACCCTCTCCCATTCCTACTGGCAGACCCTGAGACATGCCTAGCCTTACCAAGGGTATCTCACCGGGTCCCGGATGGCAAGGATGAAGAGGAGGACCCAGATTCCTTGGAAAATGGGAAAATCCCCCCTGGGCTGGAATCGTATTGGACCATGTTACAGTTCTTTCACAGAGACGAATTGCCAGCCCTGGTTTCCCAGACCCTGAAAATGCTGGGAGTTACTGGGGCGGATTCTATGACCAAACCAAAGAAGAATCCTATTCTGATTTCTCTGTGGAAAGCTTCTTGCTACTTTCCAGTGATGGACACCATCCAGGAGTTGATTGATCTAGAATGGGATGCCCCAGAAGCAAGTTTTAAAGGGGGCTGAGCATTGGAAGCTCTATACCCTCTGCACCCAGCAGTAAGAGAACATTTGCATTTCCTTAAAGTGGATGCACTGGTCTGTGCCGTCTCTAAGCGAACAACTATCCCAGTGGAGGAAAGAGCATCCTTAAAAGATGCGCACAACAGATGGATTGAGTCTAACCTTAAACAAGCCTTTGACTCAGTAGCAATGACCTTACAGATTGCTTCTTGTTGTGCTCTGGTGGTATGTTCATGCCTACTTCTCTCTCAGGAGGTGGATGACTCGGGGGTGAATTCAAGAATGGTTATGGAACTTACTGCTGCCTTTTTAGCAGTCAAGGGTTCTGATTCAGTCCATACTTCAGCCAGAGGAGTGGCCTCAGTGGTGGCGGCCTGATGATAACTATGGCTGCGGAATTGGTCAGCTGATGCAACCTCTAAAGCTAATCTTAAAAAGATGCACTTTAAAGGATCACGCCTATTCGGGAACGAGCTGGAAAAGCTGGCCAGTAAATGGGGCAAATCTCCAGTTCCCCGTACACCAGAAGATAAGAGGAAGAAGTTATAGCACCCCTCACCTATGAGGAGTGGTTCCAGGGTTTCCCAGTATTTTGGCCCCTACAGAAATTTGACATTTCAGAGGCCTCAACTCCTTGGGAGATGTCAGTCCTTTCGTATCCAGCAGCCCAAGAGAGAGGCAGGTTTGAGTATAGACTCATCTCGAACCCCGCAATGAAATTTTACCAACCCACTTTCGGGACGAGGAGATAGGGGGGTTGTCTGTCTCTCTTTTACCAATGATGGGTCGAGATCACTTCGGACAAATGGGTCCTGGAAGTCATATGAGAAGGCTATGTGTTGGAATTCCACAGCACTCCTCAGGATGTATTCATGATGTCTCCTTGCCACTCCCAGCACAAGGAGCAGGTAGTGGAGATTACACTTCTAAGGCTCCTCAGGATGAGGGCTGTGATCCCAGTACCTAAGCCCCAGAAAAATATAGGGCGTTATTCCATTTATTTTGTTGTACCCAAGAAGGAAGGTTCCTATTGCCCCATCCTGGACCTCAAGAGTGTTAACCATCACCTGCAAGTGACTCATTTACGCATGGAAACCTTATGCTTTGTGATAATAGCCATACAATCGGGAGAGTTCCTAACTTCCCTGGACCTATCTGAGATCTACCTGCATATTCCATTCTGTCAAGAACACCAACATTTCCTACATTTTGCGGTACTGGGTCAACATTATCAGGTTCGGGCACTGCCCTTTGGCCTAGCCACCACCTCAAGAACATTTTCCAAGATAATGGTAGTCGTGGTGGCAACGTTGAGGAAAGATGGGATCCTTGTGCACCCATACTTGGACGATTAGCTGATCCAGGCCAAGTCCATGGAAGACAGCCTCCTGGTGACCAATAAGGTGATCTCCTTGTTACAGGAACTCGCTTGGGTAGTAAACCTGACCAAGAGTAGCTTCAAGCCTTCCCAGTCCTTGGAGTATCTGGGAGGGCGATTCAATGCCAGATACAGAAGATGACGTACCAGGTGCATCAGTTGGTGAACACAGTATGCCCAACAGTGTGGAGCTATCTCCAAGTCTTCAGTTTGATGGTGGCAACCATGGAAGCAGTGCCATGGGCGAGAGCACATATGCGTTCACTTCAATGCTCTCTGCTATCACGTTGGAACCCACATTTTCAAGACTATGCAGTTCATCTCCACTTACCGATGGAATTCTGCTCTCACCACCAGTGGTGGTTGCAGAAAGCTCATCTGAGCAGGGGTGGGTCCCTGTCCTCCCCGAACTGACTGATTCTCACAATAGACATTAGTCTCTGGGGGCTGGGGAGCTCACTTTCAGGAGCTGATGGCCCAGGGATGTTGGACGGAAGAAGAGGCCCTCTGGAACATTAATTGCCTGGAAGCCCGGGCAGTCAGATTGGCATGTTTACAGTTCAGCCACAGACTCCAGAGATAAGCGGTCCATGTGATGTCAGGCAGTGAAATGACTGTAGCCTAAATCAATCATCAGGGAGGAACCAAGAGCCATCAGGTGTCATAGGAGATAGACCTCGTTATGGGGTGGGTGGAAGTACATCTACAGATGATCTTAGCCTCCCACATTGCAGGAAAAGACAATGTCTGGATCCAGGAAAGTGGGGGTTGTCGGAGTTTCATTTGAATCAGTCCATTTCATTGCCATCCACAGATAAATTCAAGGACGTGGAGGAATATCATCTCCTCCATCATTTGGATGTCAAGAGACTTCTAGTGCAGTATCTGGAAGTCTCAGAACCAGTCCGAAAGACGGACCGCCTATTTGTCCTTCACGGCATAAAGAAGCAGGGCAAACCAGCTTCGCAGGCTACCATAGCTCACTGGATTAAGGAGGTGGTCATGGGAGCCTATGTGGAGGCTGGAAAGCCATTACCTTCTCAGGTTAGAGCTCATTCCACTAGGGCACAGGTGGAAGTTAGACTGCTGTTGCCCGTTGATATCTGCCGATCAGCGACATGGTCCTCCTTACACACCTTCTCCAGGTTTTATCACCTGGACATACAGGCCTGAGAGGACGCAGCCTTTGCACAGTCATTGTTGACTGGACGGTGGGCAGCCTCCCACCCCGATTAGGAGTAGCTTTTGAACATCCCATTGGTCCTGAGTCCATCTGGCTACATGCTAGGAAATGGAGAAATTACTTACCTGATAATTTCATTCTCCTTAGTGTAGACAGATGGACTCAGCGACCCACCCTCGGCTGCCCAAGAACTATACCACGGGTTCTTCCGTGGAGTGGGCCTCGAATCCAAGGGATTACTGGTAAGTGTTCATCCAGTCCCTAATTTAGGGTACCTATATTCTTACTGGAGTTCAGTGTTAATGGTTGGTTGAGTACAGTTATGATTATCCATTTTTAATCATATTGTTAATCATATTTTTAATCAAGTCCTTTCACTAGTATGTCCACAGCAGCCTTTGAAGAGAATATTGGAGGGCTGAGGTCACAGCAGGAGTATATGTACAGTGACATCAGCTTTGCAGCTGCTGGCAGGGTACCATAACCCATTGGTCCTGAGTTCAACTGTCTACACTAAGGAAAATGAAATTATCAGGTAAGTAATTTCTCCAGTAAGTCCTCATTATCCACGTGTGAAAATGCAGTCAGTCCAAACACCTCTGCATTCTGAAGCCATAACCCAATTACTACCACAGCTATCCAAAGACTTTTCTGTCCTTGCACGCTCTTACTCTGACCAAGACAAGAAAGATTTTTCTTTACTAGCACTGATCCAATCAATCAACAAACAGGATAACGAATCCACCATCACAACCTGATTAATTCAGCAAGGGTAGAAGAAGCCATTCACTCATATTGATGGACTCTCTGTCTCCACATGCAAGTGTCTCACCTCAGGAGCTCTGCAAAGCAACACCGGTGCTTCCATTAGGCAAACTAGGTGGTCGCCTAGAGTGCCAAAATTTTGGGGGCAGCAAAATCCCACCAGCATGAGGCCCGGCGGGGGGGGGAAGCCAATAATGCCAAAGAAGAGAGCACTGTGCTGGAGCTGCCACTGATAGGTTGGTTGGGATGGGGAGTGCATGACCAAAGGTTCGCCTAGGATACCAAATACTCTTGCACTGGCACTGTGCATGGGGGAATTTTTTAAATAGCAAGAAGGGAATACCGAGGGGGGGAGAGAGCAGGAAGGGACAGCAGTGTGTGTATGCAAGTGCCGTTCTATGAATGATGTCATAGGAAATTGTGAAAGCTGCTTTTCCATTGGTTATTATACATATACAATAGAAATGCATAACATTAGGGTTCATTGTGAGCAGATGACATAAGTCCATGGGGGATATTAGCAGTCAGATAACCTTTCACCGATTCATTTTCTAATATTTAGATTCATGGCTAGATTGCATTTCAGAGCACCTGGCCAGCTGAACATTGCTTCTGCAGCCATTCAGTTCTGAGATAGTCTGGTAATGTAAGCCTGGGGAAGCTATCGGAAGGATGCATTCACTTGCCTTTCACAGCAGGAAATGAGGCAGGGCAAACTCATCTACATCTAGGACAAAGTCAGCAGTTTATAAAATGTCTATTTTCATGTTAAATATGTTAGAAGAAGAACTAGCTATGGTACCAATGCAGTCTACGTGTGCTATTATAAACTTCATTCATGGGCAGTGAAATTGTAGAAATAACCAGATTGGTATTCTAATCACCTTGACATCTGCCAGAAATGAACATTAGGATTTGGCTTCAAGCTTTTAACCTGGTGTAAAAGGTTTTAAATTAGATTATTGACTATCATATTTTTCAAAAGTCATAAATTATTGGAACACAAGGATTCCAGAAACAGCAAAATTAAATAGAGATGTAAAGGAAGGAAGTCTTCTATTGCTAGGGGTCAGGAGGTTACAGAGTCATGGGGGGGAGGAGCACCTCTAGCGTTATAGTATGGGGGAAGAGGGAAGCAGAGGCCAGGAGGTAACAGGGACATGGGGGGGGAGGAGCACCTCTAGCGTTATAGTATGGGGGAAGAGGGAAGCAGAGGCCAGGAGGTAACAGGGACATGGGGGGGAGGAGCACCTCTAGCATTATAGTATGGGAGAAGAGGGAAGCAGAGGCCAGGAGGTAACAGGGACATGGGGGGGAGGAGCACCTCTAGCGTTATAGTATGGGGGAAGAGGGAAGCAGAGGCCAGGAGGTACAGGGACATGGGGGGAGGAGCAACTCTAGCGTTATAGTATGGGGGAAGAGGGAAGCAGAGGCCAGGAGGTTCAGGGACATGGGGGGAGGAGCACCTCTAGCGTTATAGTATGGGGGAAGAGGGAGGCAGAGGCCAGGAGGTACAGGGACATGGGGGGAGGAGCACCTCTAGTGATATAGTACGGGGGAAGAGGGAAGCAGAGGCCAGGAGGTAACAGGGAGATGTGGGGGAGGAGCACCTCTAGCATTATAGTAAGGGGGAAGAGGGAGGCAGAGGCCAGGAGGTAACAGGGACATGGGGGGGAGGAGCACCTCTAGCGTTATAGAATGGGGGAAGAGGGAGGCAGAGGCCAGGAGGTACAGGGACATGGGAGGAGGAGCAACTCTAGCATTATAGAATGGGGGAAGAGGGAAGCAGAGGCCAGGAGGTAACAGGGACATGGGGGGGAGGAGCACCTCTAGCGTTATAGTATGGGGGAAGAGGGAAGCAGAGGCCAGGAGGTAACAGGGACATGGGGGGGAGGAGCACCTCTAGCATTATAGTATGGGGGAAGAGGGAAGCAGAGGCCAGGAGGTACAGGGACATGGGAGGAGGAGCACCTCTAGTGTTATAGTATGGGGGAAGAGGGAAGCAGAGGACAGGAGATACAGGGACATGGGAGGAGGAGCACCTCTAGCGTTATAGTATGGGGGAAGAGGGAAGCAGAGGCCAGGAGGTACAGGGACATGGATGGAGGAGCACCTCTAGTGTTATAGTATGGGGGAAGAGGGAGGCAGAGGCCAGGAGGTAACAGGGACATGGGGGGGAGGAGCACCTCTAGCGTTATAGTATGGGGGAAGAGGGAAGCAGAGGCCAGGAGGTAACAGGGACATGGGGGGGAGGAGCACCTCTAGCGTTATAGTATGGGGGAAGAGGGAGGCAGAGGCCAGGAGGTACAGGGACATGGGAGGAGGAGCACCTCTAGTGTTATAGTATGGAGGAAGAGGGAGGCAGAGGCCAGGAGGTAACAGGGACATGGGGGGGAGGAGCACCTCTAGCGTTATAGTATGGGGGAAGAGGGAAGCAGAGGCCAGGAGGTAACAGGGACATGGGGGGGAGGAGCACCCCTAGCGTTATAGTATGGGGGAAGAGGGAAGCAGAGGCCAGGAGGTACAGGGACATGGGAGGAGGAGCACCTCTAGTGTTATAGTATGGGGGAAGAGGGAAGCAGAGGCCAGGAGGTAACAGGGACATGGGGGGGAGGAGCACCTCTAGCGTTATAGAATGGGGGAAGAGGGAGGCAGAGGCCAGGAGGTACAGGGACATGGGAGGAGGAGCACCTCTAGCATTATAGAATGGGGGAAGAGGGAAGCAGAGGCCAGGAGGTAACAGGGACATGGGGGGGAGGAGCACCTCTAGCGTTATAGTATGGGGGAAGAGGGAAGCAGAGGCCAGGAGGTAACAGGGACATGGGGGGGAGGAGCACCTCTAGCGTTATAGTATGGGGGAAGAGGGAAGCAGAGGCCAGGAGGTACAGGGACATGGGAGGAGGAGCACCTCTAGTGTTATAGTATGGGGGAAGAGGGAAGCAGAGGACAGGAGGTAACAGGGACATGGGGGGGAGGAGCACCTCTAGTGTTATAGTATGGGGGAAGAGGGAGACAGAGACCAGGAGGTAACAGGGACATGGGAGGAGGAGCACCTCTAGTGTTATAGTATGGGGGAAGAGGGAAGCAGAGGCCAGGAGGTACAGGGACATGGGAGGAGGAGCACCTCTAGTGTTATGGTATAGGGGGAAGAGGGAAGCAGAGGCCAGAAGGTTGAAGGGACATGGGGGTGGAGTCACCTATTTTTATTTTATTTGATTCACTTATATTCTGCTTTTTTCAGGCACTTCAAAGCGGATTGCATGCAGGTACTGCAGTTATTTCCTTGTCCCCAGAGGGCTCACAATGTTACAGTACAGGTGTGAGAAGGGAGCAGAAACCGGGAGGTCACAAGGACATGAGGGGACCTCTCTACGGTTAAAGTGTAGAGGCGAGAGTGGAGCAGAGCCCGGACATTTACAGAGACATGGGGGTGGCGGGCACCTCTAGTGTTACAGTATAGGGGGGAGAGGAGAGCAGTAACCAGGAGGTTACAGGACACTGGGGGGCACCTCTAGAGTTACAGTATAGAGGTGAGAGGAGAGCAGAGTCCAGGAGGTTACAGGACATGGGGTGAGAGGGCACCTTTGCTATTATAGTATAGGTGTGAGAGAGAGGGAAGCAAAGCCCAGGAGGTTACAGGGGCGTGGAGGTGGGGGAGGCACCTCTAGGGTTACAATATATAGGTGAGAGGGGAGCAGAGTCCAAGAATTAACAGGGACACAAGGGAATTCCTCTAGTGTTACAGTATAGGGGCGAGAGGAAAGCAGAGTCCAGGAGGTTACAGAGACATGGGGGTGAGGGGGCACCTCTGGTGTTACAATATATAGGTGAGAGGGGAGCAGTAACCAGGAGGTTACAGGACACTGGGGGATACCTCTAGAGTTACAGTATAGGGGTGAGAGGGGAGCAGACTGAAGGAAGTTACAAGGACACAGGGAACAGAGTAACATTCATTGGGTCTACTTTGATCCTCCTATTTAGAGATACCAAGTAACTCAGTTTCTGGAGGACTGTGTTTCAGTTTGCCCTCCTCCCAATGCATTGTGGTTTTTGTTATCCTGTTTCTTCCATGTTTAAATCAGCTCAGCCTAAAGGTATTAGAATGCATCAGGAAGGTGTGTCAGAAAGGCAGAACTGGTCTAAGGAATCCATCCAGGAACGGGGTCACGTAGCCGCTCTGCCCACTTTAACATGGTCGCATGGGCCGGAAGTGACAGCAGGTGCTCCATGTCTGGATGACAGAAGGGGGCCACTGCTAGCCCTGCCACTTTTCAGACATGAAGAGACAGCATTCATTCGCATTTAGGCATGCCCCTGTCATTCCCAGGTCTCAAGTTGTTAATCCATATTGAATTCTGATACCAGAAAGTGCTACTTTCTTAAAGCGATGAGCTTTCAGAATGCCTCCTCATGGTACTGTGACTCTGCAGAGCCCTGAACAATGACGTTTCGGATAAGAAAAAGCAGGCAGGAAGAGAAGTAGCGACTCAGGGTCTGCTGCGCTGCAGAGGTTACTGGCGGCTCTTCCAATTAACATCAGACATAGGAGAAGGTTTCTGCTCTTCTTCCTGCTGGAATGGCTGCACTGCCATCCCTCTGGAACATGTCTGTAATGTAGTTATTAACCTTCCTCCCATAAATATAGTTCTGACTTTCTTTTCCCTTTTCCCTTCCCCAAGCATTATGGCTCTTAACTCAATCTCATTTTCAGAATAAGATTAAAGTTGGCACTATCCGCCACAGACCCATTGCAAGCTGCTGGTTCCTGAACATCCGACATCCCATGTATGTAAAGAAACAAACTGTAGGCGCTGCTGGGACCAGCGGCGTAGCCAGAAATGAATTTTTTTTGGAGTAGGGGGGCCCAAGGTTAACATGGGTGGACAGTTGACATACAGGTCTAGGCCCTACTAGTTATACTTTTATCAATAAATAATGCCTTAGAGTGCACCTGACAATGGATTTCTAAGTAGTTTCATCATGAGTGATGCTTTAAAATATTTTAAATCTATTATTTCAAGCACTTACCAGCATTAAAAAATACCTTCACAATCTTCAGTTTATAAATACATATCATGTAAAAAGTAAACAAAGAACACTTAACAGAAACGTCAGATCCAATCACATAATAAAACAAATATTAATGTATTATTTTATGAATCTTCTTTCCAAAAAATGCTGAGAATATTATAACTACAATAAAACAGCAATAATCATAATAATCATCATAAGAACTTAAGGTTTGCAACAGGTGCAGAACAGAACTAGGGCATGCAAAACATATATATTCAAATTCTGGTGCCACCTCAGTGCAGCAAAACAAACTCCCTCCAATGCCAAACATTTTGTGAAGTAAAACAAATACCTGCAAAAAACCCAACAAAAAGCAAAACAAAATGCCTAGAACCTTGCCATACCATACCATAACAGCAGTAACTCTCAGCACTCAAACAGAAGCAACCTTATCTACTAGAAGGCAGCAAAGGCAAGCATTGCCCCAAACCCTAGAACACTAATACACGATCCAGTGGGCAAACAGAACAAGCCGAACTGCTAAAAATCCCTACGGAGAAACTACATGCTAGCCAAAATACTGCACTTCTGGCACACATGCACAACTCAGACAGACCCTTACCCAATACAGAATAAGGGACTACAAATTAGAAACAAACATGCAGACAAAACTGACATGGAAAGCCTGAGAAACCAAACTCTGTGAACACTGGAATACGAAAGAAACAACAAAATACAAATATAGAAGAAATGTATTCCCAAAGATGGCATGTTTTAATCATTGAAAGTCAAAATATATATATATTTTTTTGCCTTTGTTGTCTGATCTTATTTTTCTAATCGGTTGGTCCCAGTCTCTCTGTTCCCTTTGTCTGCTATTTTTCAGGGTCTCTTTTATTCTTTCTGTTTCTTCTCTCTCCTCTTGTCTTCATTCCTTTCTCCTTTCTCCTTCCTCCTTCATACACAGTACACATACACAGACTCTCTTTCACATGTGCTCTTTCACACAGGCTCCCACTCCTACACACTGTCACACTCAGGCTCCCACTCCCCCTCACAGACACACAAGCTCCTATTCTTACATTTTGTCTCCCACACAGGTTCACATTCCCACACAAACACACAAGCTTTCAAATGCACTCTCTCACATGCAGGCTCACACATATATTCACACACACACACAGGGTCTCATAAGCAGGCTGCCACTCTCACATACACAGAGGCTCCCACTCTCATGCTCTCACTCATATGCAGTCTCCCACTTCCACTACACTCCCTCACACATACACACACAGGGCTCATTCCCACATGCTCCCTCTTTCAAGCACACATGCTCTCACTCTCTCTTACACATAGGCTCTCACACCCACATGCTCTCTCTCATAGAAACAGAGAAACATAGAAGTGACGGCAGAAGAAGACCAAACGGCCCATCCAGTCTGCCCAGCAAGCTTTCACACCTATTTGTTTTCATACTTATCTGTTACTCTGACCGCTGAGGTCAGGGCCCTTATTGGTAACTTTTTGGTTCCAATTCCCTTCCACCCACACCAACGATGCAGACAGCAGTGCTGGAGCTGCATCTAAGTGAAGTATCTAGCTAATTGGTTTGGGGTAGTAACCGCCATAATAAGCAAGCTACTCCCACGCTTGTTTACCCTGCCTGTGCAATTCAGTCCTTGTTGGTTGTCTGAATATAAATCCTCTCCAAGTGAAGTATCAAGCTTAATTGATTCGGGGTAGTAACCGCCGTAACAAGCAAGCTACACCCATGCTTATTTGTTTACCCAGACTATGTAATTATTCCTTGTTGGTTGTTGTCTGAATATAAATCATCTTTTCTTCATTCTCCCCGCCGTTGAAGCAGAGAGCTATGCTGGATATGTATTCCAAGTGAAGTATCAGGCTTATTTGGTTCGTGGTAGTAACCGCCGTAACAAGCAAGCTCCTTCCTTGCTTTTTTGTGGATGCAAATCCTTTTTTCCACATTTCCTGAAGCATAGAGCAATGTTGGAGTCGCATTAACTGTGTGTATGTTTACTGAATAAGGATATTAATCTCCAGGTAGTAGCCGTCATTCCTGCAAGCCACCCTCGCAAGCAAGCCACTTCTCTCTCACACACATACACACACACACACACAATTTCCCACTCCCACATCTTGTCTCTAATACACACACATACATCCCAGCAGGCAGTCTCCCATTCACACCTCCCCCCCTAGGAAACATCCCATTCACACCCCCATCCCACTCCACCCCATAATAGGCTCTCATTCACACATCTCCCTCAGGGCAGCCTTCCAGTCATACCGCCAATCCACCCTCATGGCAGACTTCCATTCACACACACTCACATACACCCAGGCAGGCTTCCATTCAACAAACACTCCCCCCTCCCTAGATAGGCTCCATTGACATACACACACCAGGCAGGCTCCCATTCACACAAGCACATATCCAAGCAGGCTTCCCATCAGGAGCAGAAAGGGGAGCCCATTCTTCTGCTCTTCCTCATGTGTCGGCCTCTGTGCTATACAAAACTCTTGTGGCTAGCATTTCCTCTATACTTATCTCGTGCATCGCGAGATCAACATAGAGAACGTGCTAGCCACCAGAGTTTTGAATTCCATAGGGCCGGCACACATGGTGAAGCAGGGATAGGGTCCATTGGCAACATCTTGGGCCTCATTCTCTTCCCATCATCGGTGGGATGGGAGCCACCAGTGACCTCCTTTTCTTTTTGGTCGCCAGTGGGACCGGGTCAACGGTGGCCTCCCGGGTCACCTCCCCTCTTCGGCCACTGCTGTGCTGGATGTGCACATCTGGCAAGGCCTGTTCACGAGGCCCTGTGATAGGCCTCTCTTGCTGGGCAATGCTAAATGGGTAGGCCATGGCCCGCCCTGGCTCACCCATGGCTACGTCACTGACTGGGATGAGCCATACAGCCTTGAGCTGGGGTGCAGGATGACTAGGTTTAGGTCTCCTGTGTCCTACGAGGCTCAGGCAAATCACAGGTGTGAGGGGAAGGGAATGCAAGCCCTGCTGGAGATGATGAAAGAGTTAACCTGAGGAGCTGGTCTTAGAGAAGACATGGCCTGTTTGATGAGGAAGTGCTTAAATCAGGGAAGGGAGAAAGAATCAGAAAAAGCAGTAGTAGGCACACATGGGTGGGCGGGGGAAATTCTGACACCAGTGCAGATGGATTCAGAAGGAGCAGTTCCTAGAGGAGTGGGGAATTATTCCTGTTATTTTAGAATTAGGCCATCAGATGTGGTGGAGTGTGTTTTCATGAACATCAGTCTACCACTCAGTTGATCTATGCAGCCACCAAACAAGGGCTGATATTCCTTTGGTGCCTTGTTGCTCCTACATGTTTATAGATTGTTGGTCATTTTAGTGGAAATGATGCACTTGACTCTGGAGAGGATGGATGTTATCACAGAGGCTGCCCTTCCAGTGCATGGCTCATTGTGTGGAAAGGATGGGAAGAAAAGAGAGCGAAAGACGGAAAAATAAAGTTATTTTGAAATGTTTGTGTAAGTCATCCTGCGCATACGGAGACAGCATGATGACCTTGGTCTGACCCAGCATGGCAATTCTTATAGTTTTGCGTTCCCTTAATGCACAGCTGAGTACGGGCAGAGTCTCACATTCAGAGGCTCCTCCCTTGGCACGTCATTACGGCTGCGCTGGCAACAGTCCTTTACGGCTGTCCCATTACGGCTGGGACAGTCCTTTACGACAGTCCCATTACGGCTGCGCTGGCTGGACGATACGTCGCCTCAAATGTAGAAACCCGCAAGGCGATGGCAAAATGGTCAAGAGCTCAGGCCAGGCAATAATCTCAGGTGGCGGGGCAATTTTCAAAAACAGCAGGGTGTGAAGAGACTTTTACCATTGTACACTGGCAGCTGATTCTGAACGAGAAACAAGCCGGGTTGGCATCTCCTCGAAAGTATAAGAGCATCTGCGTCCTCTCTACTTGCTAGCTGTGCTGCCGGAGGGATGGGGAGAAATACGGCGCAAGTACTGTGGAACATCAAATGTATATGCATTGTTCCCCCCCCCCCCCCCAAAGTCCTCCCTCTTTTCACCCCGTCTGAAAATATGAGCGCTACAGAAGCCGGCGCCTACTGATAGCCGACCAGAGCACTCTTCAGCCAGGGAAACGCAACCGGATAAATAACTTTCAAAAACTGCCCTCCTCCCAACCATAAACTCTGATTCGGCCAACGGATTTGCTACTTTATGAAAATATTCATGTTAACAGAATCCCAGTTTGTGGAGGAACGCCGAAATAATTTGACAAGCAAGAGGAAGCAGGGGGGGTTCTGTGTGTCTGCGCGGCATTTCACAGGTCCATAGAAATTATCACTAGTGATAGTGAGGCTCAGGAAAGGGAAATAATATATTCAAAAGCCCATCCAGTGAAGCATCAATTAAATATGTGGATTAATGCACTTAATTAATTCAGTCACAGTTCTTACTTAGTGTGCGAGCTTCTTCCTGCTTGCTCCTGTAAGAAATTTGAGCTAAAAGAGTACAGGATTCAGTAGAGGGAGTGAAACCTCTGCCAGGATTAAACCGCAGCGATCCAGCTAAGCATGCTCTTGGGCTGCCTCCCTTCCCTCTCTGGCCCTCAGTCTTTACTGGGGTAGTAGCTCTAGGTGTTAAGGCCCCCTCTGTCCCCGTCCCCCCCACCATGGTTTATGCCCCAATGTCCCCCTGCTCCCCGAGCTTCAAATGGGGCTCCAAGTCCTCAGATTCTCCCTCCCCCCACACTTCTTTTACCTTATGAAGAATCCTGAGGGTCTCAAAGGCAGGAGGGATTTAAGCTAAATTGAATTTAATTTGTAATTATTTTATAACCCTTCTTTCCAAGGGTTGAGAACCTGCTCAAGATGGATAATAAAGGATAGCCCTGAATTGGAGGGTTACATATACATATACAGCCATGTAATAAATTGCAGTCAAATCGCCATCAACATATGATCAGTGATTAATGAATGGACCGTTTACAGTGAAGGATTAATGCCCCCCTCTATCCTGTTGGCACTGAAATGCAAATTGGCCTCAACTGACTGGCATCTTCCCATTGCCCTTCCTGTGCATGCCTTGGCCCTGTGTGGTGCTCAGATTAGTGCAGAGTCCTCAAACCTGCCCTGAGACAGCAGCGACTCTGCATAAAAAGCCAAGCATTCCTTAAATCATACTGTAATATACCTTATGACAGGGAAACATTTGTTTTGACCGAGAAGTGAATTTAAGATAATGGTTGCAATGTGTACAGGGTCTTATTCTTGCCATAACTCATACCTCTGAATTATAGCAATAATAGAACATGCGAGCAGAAGCACAATGCCCTAATGGAATATACCATCTCCCTGCGATCACTATTCCACCTCTCTTCCCTGAAATATAATGCTTCATTCCTCTGCCAGTAATTGGGCCATTTACCATTGCTATTTTTGCTTTTTTGAAAGGCAGGTATCTGTGGGCTATCCTTTAGTATTCACTACCTGACTTGCTCATGGAAAAATATATCATATCATCAGTGATACTGTATATTTTACTAATCCAATGCAAAGCGTGATGCAAAACTTCAGAGTGAGAGATGTATCTAGATTACTGGTTATTGCACTACACTTTAAGACTAGTAAGAATCCATTTGGATTCTGAATTAGCATAGCATCTCTCATCTCATGTATTCAGTGGATGAGTGCATTTGCTTGGGCTTACACACTGCAATACATCTTCCTAGTGATTGAGGAAAGAAGAATGTGCCAAATCCAGGAAAAATCGTGGTAGCCAACGGCAGCAGCAATACACCAGTCCCACTCTTAATCCAGCCTAAATGCACAACAGAGAAACACCGAACATCCCTTATCCAAAATCAAAGGGAAATCCAAATGTGTACTTTACTAGAACTATATATACTCAGCTAACATTTGCACATCAAATGGGTTTACATTAGAAGCAGATTCTATGATAAAAAAAGATGATCTGCCACCCTAATCAGGAATATCTCAGTCTTTCCTATAATGTAAATGATGTGAAGGCATCACACCATCACAGAATCCAACACAGAGATAGTACCTTGTGAAGGGAGAATAACACTGTTGTTATTCTGTGTTGCTGTGTAACAGGAATAGCACCTGAGTAGCTGTTCTTTGTAGGCTTCAGTCAGAGGAATGAGATGTCATAATTTGCTGGATTTTCTAGACAAAATTCTTTGTTAGGTCATGTCAGCAGCTGCCAATGATTTGAGACTGCGTTGTGTGGCTTACCAATATGCCTGAAACTGCTTAAGGCAGAGAACCCAAGATGATATAGCTTATCATTACTATATATAGGTTAGAAGCATAAAGTATTCCAGGAATAGGTAAAGATGAGTTGTTTACTGCTTTAGCTAACCATTGTATCATTTGTGCAACGCATACACCATGCATGGGAATCAGAATATTCATTTTAGCCAGCATAGATACAGAAAGATGATTTGTCAAAATGTTTGTTATCATCTTCTATTGGATAAAATGAAAAAGGTGCATAATATGCTGTAAGATTGAATTGTTACTGCATGAACAGAGGGTTGGTTCCTCATTTTGGGCTGACAGCTTGGCTTGTCAGAGAAGCATGGCCTATCCATGGCCTGTCCACTTTGGGCTCAGACTCATCCAATCAGCATTGCCCAGTGGCCCAAGAAGAGAGGCCTTGTCACAGGGCTACAGTGGACACGCCGGGTGTGCACATCCAAGGGAGTGGCGGCCGAGAGGAGGAAGAGACCCACCTTTTAGCGATTGGAAGATGCCATCTTTTGGGCATGTGCATTTCTTATATATTTGCTTTTTTGCTTTTTCTTCAGTATTCAGAGTCTGGTTTCTCAGGCTTTCCATTTCAGTTCTGTCTGCAGGTTTGTTTCTAATTTTGTAGCCCCTTATTCTATATTAGGTAAGGCTCTATCTGTGTTGTGCATGTATGATAGATGCAGGATTTTGGTTAGCGTGTAGTTTCTCTGTAGGGATTTGTAGCAGTCTGATTTGTTCGGTTTGACTTATGAGAAAGAAGAGAAAAGGTAAGAGCGTCCTCTTGTATGTTGTCTGAGGTATCCGTTTCTGGCCCCTTAGACTCATGGGTGCTTTCCTCTTCAGGCCAACCCATTGGGCAGTTCTTGGAGGAGCAGCGAGTGTGGATTCCCTCTTGTCACCTCTGTTTCTTGAGCCCTGAAAATTGGCAACCCCCCCCCCCACACACACACACACACACACACACACATCTGTTGCTGATTCTTCTCTAGACTCCGAGTTAATGTCTTTTTCAGATAATGCAGAGCAAGGAGGGCAGTCTATTTTTATTATATTCAAAGAAGTCTGTTTCCCCAGTTAATTCTACTATTGTGAGTGCTTCTCAATCGCTGGTAAAGGGACAGCAATTTCTTCTTCATCCCAGGCTACTCCAGTTTATTTTCTAGATTCCAGAGGAGCCAGCAAGATTCCTTTGAAGGAGAATATATCTTTAGAGGACTTGAGTGTTTCCTTAGAAAGAGTGGCGGGTATCTTGGAGAGCTGTGTGGCTCAGTTGTGTAAGTTTTCTGTTGATGCATCTGCTCAACTGGAGGCTCACAGTTCTAGTCTAGCTTAACCATTCAGCTCTTCTGACCTCTCTTTCCAATCAGCAGCTCTCTCGCTCTCTCTGCATCTTAGAACTGAAATGCTTGAGAATGTGACTAGATATAAAAATTTGCATTTTTTACATTTTCCCAGGGTTAAACTAATCTCACCTTATGATTTACTTAAAAATATTGTGTTGAAAATGTAAAGATGGTATCACAAAATGTACCACCTATTTGTAAGATTTATTATATTCCTTCTCAGAAACATGTTGAGGGTACTCAAGATGCAAATGTTGATACATTAGTTTCCGCTCATAATTTGAATATATCTGAATTACTAGAAACTTCTCAGGAAACTGGCCTATCTAGAGAAACTTTATTAGTAACTTTTACCCTAGAAATGGACGGAGATATTGTTTTGTAATGATTTTTTAGAAATAGACTTCTTTCTTCAATTGAAGCCCCTAGTGCTTGGCCTGAGAACATTCTTTTTTTTTAAATTCCCATGTAAATGTGTGGTGGTATATCACAGGAATAAGTTTATTTTCTACGATCCTATGCAGCTAAAGAGATTTCTATATGATAAGACATTGTCCACTGCATCCCAAGAACCTGTATAGTTAGTTTTCATTGATGGTGTTATCCTGACTGATAATGAAATTATGTGCTTGCTCCTTCTTGTGTCAACTGATCCTCGATATTGTGAACTTGAGCTTACTTTGAAGTCATATATTTCCTTTAAACTTTTTTTCTCCTTTTAATTTTCTGATCACAAGCTAACATTTTTTGTACTTCAGGTATGTGCTTGATGTACTTATTGAAGTTTGATAAAGAGTTAAAAAAAGTAGAAAAAGAAACAAAATTTAGAGAAATGGCAAAGGAAAATAAAAAGTAGAACCTCAAGTCAATAAACTGAGGGCTCAAAGAAAGATATTTGGCAACCTTGATAAATAAAAATATTCACACTCTTTGTTAAAAAAAAACCATACAAATATAGAAATGAGGGCAGAAAAGAACCAATGGTCTATCCAGTCTGCCCAACAAGCTTCCCATGGTAATATCTGCTGCGCCATGCTGGTTACTCCCATGTATCAGTCAGTGATGCTTGATGTGCTTTGCTTACGGACTTGGTTGTAGAGCAGTCCTGTGGTTCTTTTTTACTTAATGTCTGCATAACAGAACCCAGACTGTAAAAAAGTCATGGCTCATGTTGGTTGTCTCTGAATCCAAATTCCTCTTTCTCTCCACCCCCACCCTCTCCTTTGAAGCAGAGAACGATGTTGTAGTTGCATCAAAAGCATCAAGGCTTATTGGTTAAGGGTAGTAATCCATGCTTTGTTAAGGGCAGAAATTGCTGCTCTGTGCAGATTACCTCCATGCTTATCAGTTCCCCAGACCATAAAAGTCAGAGCTCTCATTGGTTGCTATCTAAATCCAATGCCCCTTTTCCCCTGCCATTGAAACAGAGAGCAATGTTGGAGTTGCATCAAAAGTATCGAAGCTTATTGGTAAAGGGTAGAAACCACCATACCAGCAAGTTACACCCATGCACACTTTCTTCATTTCCTTTAGGACCTGGCAGTAAAAGCAGTCCTGTGCTTTTTCCCTTATGACTGTGTATCAGTATCCCAGACCATGGAAATTGGAGCCCTTGGTTGTCGTCTGAATCCAGTTCCTCTTTTCCTCCTGCCATCTTCGCAGGGAGCAATGTTGCAGTTGCATTAAAAGCATCAAAGTTCAGTTATGTTCAGTTATGCCTTCTATCGCTCCGGCTATCCTAGCCCTCCAGGTTAATACCCCTTGTTATATGTAACTTTCATTTCTTGTTATATGGTTGACTTTGTTATTCCCCTCATGTTATCTGTAAACCGATCTGATATGAATTTTCTTTCATGAAGGTCGGTATATAAAAATGTTAAATAAATAAATAAATAAAATAAATAAATCAAAGCATAGTGGTTAAGGGTAGTAATCTCCATGCCTTCTGTTAAGGGTAGTAACCGCCATACCAGCAAGTTACCCCCTTGCACACATATCTTATTTCCATCCTCTAGCCTTTAGAGATCCACAGTGTTTATCCCATACACCTTTGAATTCTTTGACTGTTTTCGTCTTTCCCACCTCCTCCGGAAGGGCATTCCAGGCCTCCTCCACCCTCTCCATGAAGAAATATTTCCTGACAGTTCTGAGTTGTCCCTCCTGGAGTTTCATTTCGTGATCCCTAGTTCTATTGTTTTCTTTCCAACGGAAAGGATTGAAGTCCATACATCACTGAAACCTTTTAGGTATCTGAAGGTCTATATCATATCTCCCTTGTACCTCCTCTCTTCCAGGGTATACATATTCAGATCCTTCATCTTCTCCTCATAGGTCTTCTGATACAGACCCCACACCATTTTCGTCGCCCTTCTCTAAACCGATTCCATGCTGTTTCTATCTTTTTTGAGATACAGGCTCCAGAAATGAACACAATACTCCAGGTGAGGCCTCACCAAGGACCTGTGCAAGGGCATCATCACCTCCTTTTTCTTACTGGTTACTCCTCTCTCTATGCAGCCCAGCATTCTTCTGACTTTAGCTATTGCCTTGTCACATCGCTTTGCCACCTTCAGATCCCCAGACACTATCACCCCAAGATCCCTCTCTTGGTCCATCATATACAGCTCTTTTGGATTACTACATCCCAGATGCATGATTCTGTACTTCTCAGCATTGAATCCCAGCTACCAAATTTTTGACCACTCTTTAAACTTTCTTAAATCACTTTTCATTCTCTCTACTCCTTCAGGCATATACACTCTGTTTCAGATCTTAGTATCATCCACAAACAGACATACTTTATCTTCTATCACTTCCACAATGTCGCTCACAAACATAGGGGCGGATTTTAAAAGGAGCGCGAATAGCCTACTTTTGTTTGCGCTCCAGGCGCAAACAAAAGTATGCTGGATTTTAGTAGATACGCGCGGAGCCGCGCGTATCTGCTAAAAACCTGGATCGGCGCGCGCAAGGCTATGGATTTTGTATAGCCGGCGCGCGCCGAGCCGCACAGCCTACCCCCGTTCCCTCCAAGGCCGCTCCGAAATCGGAGCGGCCTCGGAGGGAACTTTCCTTTGCCCTCCCCTCACCTTTCCCTCCCTTCCCCTACCTAACCCACCCACCCGGCCCTGTCTAAACCCCCCCCTTACCTTTGTCGGGGGATTTACGCCTCCCAGAGGGAGGCGTAAATCCCCGCGTGCCAGTGGGCCTCCTGCGCGCCGGGCCGCAACCTGGGGGCGGGTACGGAGGGTGTGGCCACACCCCCGGACCGCCCCGGGCCGTAGCCACGCCCCCGTACCCGCCCCCAAAACGCTGCCGACACGCCCCCGAAACGCCGCGACGACCGGGCCCGCCCCCCCGACACGCCCCCGACATGCCCCCCTCGGAGAACCCCGGGACTTATGTGAGTCCCGGGGCTCTGCGCGCGCCGGTAGGCCTATGTAAAATAGGCTTCCCGGCGCGCAGGGCCCTGCTCGCCTAAATCCGCCCGGTTTTGGGCGGATTTAGGCGAGCAGGGCTCTTAAAATCTGCCCCATAATGAACAGAACTGAATCTCAACACCAATCCCTGTGGCACTCCACTTAACACGGCTCTCTCTTCAGAGTTCATTCCATTTACCATTACACACTGTCTCCTATCAGTCAACTAGTTTGTTTATCCATGCCACCACATTGGCGCTCACTCCCAAGCTTCTCATTTTATTCACAAGCCTCCTATGAGGGACCATATCAAAAGCTTTGCTGAAATCCAAGTAGATCACATTGAGCGCTCTTCTTCGATCCAATTCTCTAGTCACCCAATCAAAAAAATAAATCAGTTTGTCTGACAGGACCTTCTCCTGGTGAATCCATGCTGCCTCAGGTCCAGCAACCCACCAGATTGTAGATAGTTTACTATTCTTTCCTTCAGCAGTGTCTCCATTAATTTTCCCACCACTGATGTGAGGCTAACCAGCCTGTAGTTTCCAGCCTCCTCTCTGCTACCACTCTTGTGAAGCAGGACCACCACTGCTCTTATCCAATCCCATGGCACCACTCCTGTTTGCAGGGATCTATAGAAAAGATCCTTCAGCGGATCTGCCAGTATATCTCTGAGCTCCCTCAGTATTCTGGGATGTACCTCATCCAGCCCCATGGCCTTGTCCACTTTCAGTTTGCCTAGCTCTTCCCATACATTCTATTCTGTAAATGGAGTTTCATCTACCCCATCCCCATCTATGATCTTGTCTACCAGCAACCATCCTTCTGCAGAGTCTTCTTTAGTGAACACCAAACTAAAGTATTTGTTTAATATTTCTGTCCCTCTCCACACATTATTCCTTGTCACCTTTCAATTTCACTGTACCATTTCGGACTTTCCTTCTTTTTCTGATATATCTGAAAAATGTTTGTCATTTCGCTTCACCTCTTTGGCAATCTTTTTTTCCACTTGACCTTTTGCTTTCCTGATTTCTTTCTTCATCTTCCTCAGTTTCACCAGGTATTCTTCCCTGTGTTCCTCTTTTTGGGATCTTTATACTTCTTGAACGCTGTTCTTCTTGCCTTTATTTTTTCAGCCATTTGCTTTGAGAACCAGGTTAGTTTCTTTTTCCTCTTACTATTGTTTACTTTTCTAACCTATAGATTTGTTGCCTTTGTAATAGCGCCTTTCAATTTGGCCCACTGTTGTTCCTCCTCACCCATTTTCTCCCAGTTTTCCAGTTCTTCCTCTAGGAACGTTGCCATTTTGTCAAAGTCCATATTTTTGAAATTCAAAACTCGGGTCTTTTGTGTGTCTTCTCTGTATTCTGTTTGCGATATCAAATCTTACCGTCTAATGATCACTAGTGCTCAGGTGAGCACTTATTCGGACATTTAAGTCATTATCCCCGTTTGTGAGCACCAGGTCAAGTATCACAGCCTTCCTCATGTGTTTCATTACCATTTGTTTGAACAGAGCCCCTTGAAAAGCATTCACTATCTCTCTACTTTTTGTAGATTCCAAAGAAGGGATACTCCAATCCACATCCGTCAGATTAAAATCTCCAACTAGCAACATTTCTTCCTTCTTTCCCACCTTTTGGATGTCTTCAACCAGATCTCTGTCCAGTTCTTCTGTTTCAGTCGGAAGCCTGTAGACCACACCGATGTGAATGGAAGCACCATCGTCTCTTTTTTAGTACCGCCCATAATGCTTCTTCCCTACTTAATGTCTCTTGTATTTCAGTTGCTTGGATATTGTTTTTGACATAAAGAGCTACTCCTCCATCTTTTTTGTGCTCTCTGTCCTTCCTAGACAAGTTATAGACAGGGATGGCTATATCCCAATCATGAGACTCAATGAACCATGTCTCTGTAACAGTAACGATGTCCAAATATGTTTCCACCATTAGAGCCTGAAAGTCTGGGATTTTATTGCCCAGTCTATGGGTATTTGTGCTCATAGCTTTCCAGCTTCTCTCCTTGGACATCTTTTCTGCCCTATTCAGCTGATTTTTGTTCATTTCTTCTCCCACTTCTTGGAGATGTTGGGGGTGACATTTCAATTTCCTTTTGCCACCCCATCCTCTAGTTTAAATGCCTTATGGTATATGATTTGAATTTATTCACTTAGGATCTTTTTTCCTGCCACAGACAGATGGAAGCCATCTTTGACACAGCTTCTTACTGTTCCATACATGGCCCCAGCCCCCAATACACCAAAACTTTCTTCCTTATACCAGGTTTTGAGCTATGCATTGACATTATTTATATGGCTTAGCCTCTCCTTCCCCTTTTCATGAACAGGTAACAATTCTGAAAAGGCAATAGTCTTCACCATATGCCAAATCTGCTTCCCCAGAGTCTGGAAATCTCTCTGTAATGGCTTGGATGTTGTTTCTAGCAAGGTCATTGGTTCCAAGATGGATGATAAGGTTAACTTCAGAGACATTACTTTCTTCATTGATTGTATTGATTGTCTGATTAGCAGTTCTACCAGCTGAGGATCCTGGAAGGCATTTAACTATAGTGATCCCCTCGAAAAGTGTTCCCCCCCCAAAAAAAGTGGCCATGAAGCCCTGTGCAGGGTCGTGTTTGGGCCAACCATGCTGGGCTCCAGGCCTGTCTTACTCTGACCTGCATAGCTTAGGGAAAACCTTTTGCACAGTTCCTGCATAATTACACTCACAGCTTCACTATACTATGCAGTATTGTATATATTTATATACATGAAACATATAAAGTCTCCTTGACATCAGCAGCATCTGGAACTATGCAGAAGAAGTGTTCTGAGCACGATCCAATTATAATGACAGCTCCAACTAAGGAGAAGTACTTGCTTTGCACCCTCACTGCCTCATGTAATTACGCTCAACAGCCCTTACTCCAGGGCTAGCTTCACAGGAATCAGTGGGGAAACAAGGATAAAGGGAAGACAATAGACATTGTTCATTTACTATGCAAATAAATGCTTTTATGTTCTTAAGGCACAAACAAAGCATGTTATTCAGGAGTAACTTACATTGAAGTCAGATAGAAATAAGAAATGTCTCTGGCAGCTTGCATAAAAACCAGGACTCAACAACAGCATCATGATGGCCTGGACTTAGCTTGGTAGTGTTGTAAATTTAACAGTCACATATTATACACTCAGGCCATAAAACCAGTGGTGCTTCACGGTTCCAGCAGTGGCATTCTCAGTGTAGCCAGAGCTGAACATTCTCCCATTTCATTTCCAGAGGAACTTTGCGTATGCAAGAGTGTCTCCCAAAAATGTCAAAGTTTAAGCAAACAAAGTGGTAAATAAATACATCAGTGGGAAGCTTTTTTGCGAGACACAGTTACACTCCTTAATAGCTTCACAAATAACAGATGCAAATCACTGGAGGACAGCAGAAAATGAGCCATTTTGTTTTTCTTCCTGCGATAGAGGTTGTAGCTCAGAGGTGACAATGTACTGTTGTCCTATGGTATGATACAACACCCTCCAAAAAGACTATCAGCCAGGTAAAGGTAAAATGTCAAATATCAAGAAGTGCTGAAGCATCATGCTAGGACAGACTTTGTTTTAACAAGGACCATTTTGAGTGATTTCCTTTCCATGACTTTACTTGGTTTGTATGATTGTGTGATGTCATACATCAATGCCTTTACATGGCTACTGAAACAGACATCATCACTAAGTAGCCTTGGCCAATTGGATGACTGCTTTCATCTGCAAGCACTGCAGACCATCTGGTATCATAACATTGAATTCTTCTTGCTGAGAAATGCCATTCAAATATTGATGTGGCTGTGTGTGTAACATCGTGTCTGTGATGTCATACCCATGTAAAGGCATTGGTGCAAGCTTTTACACTGTTATATAGCAAGCTACTATAATCAGGTTCCTTCCCCACGAGCTTATCATGTGCTGGAGCCTTGCAGTGTGTACCGAGCTACTACTGGATCTGAATGATGTGATTTGGACCTGCCAAAAAGGGGTTTTCAACCCTGCAGAGAATGCAAGCTGCCACAGCCAAGGTGAAAGAATATAAAAATACATCAGAACTACTGTGTGCAAGAACCAGCATACAGCACTCACAATGTTAACAAGCTGGTGAAAAGGCTGCACTGTTCAGCCTGCCCAGAGAACAGCGCTACATAACCAGCAGAGTAGGAAGCCAAAAGAATGCTGGGAGACCTTTTAAAGAAGAAAAGGCGCAAATTGGCTGGCTCTGTCTGAGTGAGGGGCAGGGATGGCAAAGAGTTGGAGCCAGGAAGAGAGGAGTGTATCTGGCAGCCCTGCTATCAGTTCTTCTCCTGAAGAGCTAATTATCGAGAGAGAGAAAGAGACAGAATCTGTGCTCTGATGAAATAGAAAGACAGACAGCTGTTCTTGCTTCATAGGTGAGCTACTGTTGTGTCCGTCGGTTCCCAACGCCCTCTCTCCGCCCTCCTTACCTCTTTGGCGCCTCCCTCTTCGCCCACGGGAAGATTGGCTGCCGCAGCGTTCTTCTGCCGAAGTCCTCCGGCGTCCCCAGACTGGCTAGACGCTGCAACCCGCCATGTTTCCTGGAGGCCTAGGGGCCTGCGCGTGCGGTGCGGCCCCCGACTGAAGTACTGGCGATGGCGCGAACATTGGGGGTGTCCCCCTAGGATGACATCACCCACGACGGATATATAAGGTCTTAGAATTTGCTAACAGATTGAGTTAGCAAGGGGTTACTCTACCTAAGCTACTCTGCCTCCTCGGACTTACTAGGGGTACCCGCTCCTCGGGGGCCTCGCACTCTTTGTTTTTCAGGTGACAGTCTGGAACCGGTACTCGCTCCTCGAGAGCCCTCATTCCCAGACTTACTCGGTACTCTCTTCTGCCTGGAAGTCATCACTGCCAAATACATCAGTGAGTTACCATTGCTCTCCCAGAGCTTTCCCTGGAACCAGGTACTCGCTCCTCGAGGGCCTATACATTTCAGCTCCTGGGTCTATGAGACATTGTGTGAGTGTTACCATCTGGTTCAGTACATGAACTCTGCATACCCTGCCTACTCACTATACTTCAATTTCTCTACAGCTCAGCCTCCAGGGATTGCTGTTCCAGTATCTGAGGGACTACAGCCCAGCTGGGCATTCCAGCTCACTACTGCCACCTCTGGTGGTTCAGTATGCTTTCTAATAAAAGATCTAGTGTGTGTCTGTCTCCATACTCTGAGCCTGACCGGTGGTCCCTCTCGGGATCTTCCCCCGGGGGCGTGGTCATCTGCCACCGGTCCAAGGATCCACCCACAACTCTCCTAAATAACAACAGATTGCTAATCCCAAGCAGACTGTTAACTTCGAACTGAACAGCTACATGCAAAATCTCAACAACGTATAGAAAAACCAGGAGCTGAGAGACTGATAAACTTCCTTCCCAGAGATATCCAGGCCCAGGAAGCACATGGTTGGATCACCTTCCTAAGAGACTGAGTTAAGTAATCTAAACTTTGCACAGAGAGATTATCTTAGCAAAGGAGAGAGAAGGTTTATTTCCTTGCCTTTTGTCACAAATTCAGTATCTCATCTTAACTGATTCAGCCTTTCAACCGAAGTCAAGGATAAACCCTTGCTGGCAGGTACTGGGAAAGAGAAGCTGATGGACTGTGGTCTTTCTCTAAGAGACTGAAACCAGGCCTGCTTTCTGTTTAGTACCAAGCAAACCATTTGGGGAAGCTCCCCAGGAGAGAGAGACCTTTCACACACTGCAGTGCTCATCTGTTTGGTTTGTCATCCACGCAGCTCCACCATCAAGAGGGACTTCACAATTTTCTTGATTTATTTTTTCCACATAATTTTGTGTTTGGGACAGGGTGCACCTTTTATAAACTGGTGACATTGGGGTGGATCTGCCCCCCCCTCCCCCCTTTTGAGCACTCAGGGGTAAAGACGATTTTTGAAAGTTGTGTACTTCACTGCTTTTCCCCGCAACCTTTCTCTGTTAGCGTTCCTTATGTTTTTTTACTATCCATATGAGTATGTTGGTTGCCCTGGCTAACAGGCCATACCCAGTAGGGATGTGAATCGTTTTAGGACGATTAAAATTATCGTCCGATAATTTTAATATCGTCTTAAACCGTTATGGAACACAATACAATAGAGATTCTAACGATTTATCGTTATAAATCGTTAGAATCGTGAGCCGGCACACTAAAACCCCCTAAAACCCACCCCCGACCCTTTAAATTAAATCCCCCACCCTCCCGAACCCCCCCCCAAATGAGTTAAATAACCTGCGGGTCCAGCGGCGGTCCGGAACGGCAGCGGTCCGGAACGGGCTCCTGCTCCTGAATCTTGTTGTCTTCAGCCGGCGCCATTTTCCAAAATGGCGCCGAAAAATGGCGGCGGCCATAGACGAACACGATTGGACGGCAGGAGGTCCTTCCGGACCCCCGCTGGACTTTTGACAAGTCTCGTGGGGGTCAGGAGGCCCCCCACAAGCTGGCCAAAAGTTCCTGGAGGTCCAGCGGGGGTCAGGGAGCGATTTCCCGCCGCGAATCGTTTCCGTACGGAAAATGGCGCCGGCAGGAGATCGACTGCAGGAGGTCGTTCAGCGAGGCGCCGGAACCCTCGCTGAACGACCTCCTGCAGTCGATCTCCTGCCGGCGCCATTTTCCATACGGAAAATGGCGCCGGCCATACGCGTATGGCCGGCGCCATTTTCCGTACGAAAACGATTCGCGGCGGGAAATCGCTCCCTGACCCCCGCTGGACCTCCAGGAACTTTTGGCCAGCTTGTGGGGGGCCTCCTGACCCCCACGAGACTTGCCAAAAGTCCAGCGGGGGTCCGGAAGGACCTCCTGCCGTCCAATCGTGTTCGTCTATGGCCGCCGCCATTTTTCGGCGCCATTTTGGAAAATGGCGCCAGCTGAAGACAACAAGATTCAGGAGCAGGAGCCCGTTCCGGACCGCTGCCGTTCCGGACCGCCGCTGGACCCGCAGGTTATTTAACTCATTTGGGGGGGGTTCGGGAGGGTGGGGGATTTAATTTAAAGGGTCGGGGGTGGGTTTTAGGGGGTTTTAATGTGCCGGTTTTGCGATTTTTAGATTTTTAGATTTTTCACGATTTTTCACGATTTTTCACGATATTTTACCCCCCCAAACGGCAACAATACGATTCCCTCCCCCTCCCAGCCGAAATCGATCATTAAGACGATCGAGGACACGATTCACATCCCTAATACCCAGTGTTATTTTTACATTGCTTTATTTAAAATAAGAAAGCTGCACATTCATATTATACTTCAATACTGTACTTTTTCCATTTAATGTTCTGGTTAGATTAATATCTACTTACACAGTACTAGTAAAAGGGTTAATTACTGTTTTATTCTGGTGTGATGATTTTATCTGGTCTGTGGTGACAAGTGAGAAGTTGTTTGGGAAGGGCACAGACTTGTGGTATCGGGGTGACCGGGCACTATCTCATCCCCCACTCAGGCTACAAACTCGAAGACAAATCATATTGGTAAATATAATTTCTCATGTGATACTCCCCAAACCAAGGGGGGTGGGGGGGGACATAGTTATTTTAAGAAGAATGAGCCCTGTTTTAATACCACTGAAGCTCTCCAGCTCCTGCTGCCGCTTGGCATTGCACATTACTTGGCTTTTTGGGTACGTCTGGCTTTGGAATGTGTCTGAGGTGTGTTTATAATGTCTAGCTAAACATGTGAGATCACACGCCTGCTCAGCATTTTCTGAGTGACCTTGGGTCTAAAGGCACACCATACCATGTTCCAGCTTTTAAAACAAACTCCTCTATCTACTTTTTATCCCCAGATCCTGCCAGCAGTGGCATGAACACTCAGAGTGCAGGCATCAGCAGTACTGCTCACATTAGAAAAGTGTTAAGGGTCAAGGCAGGTCGAGTACCTAATTTAAGTACCGCTCTCCTCACAGTTATTGCAAAGTTTTCTCAAGAGGTTTTCCAGAAGCAAGGGTGTAAATACCAGGGCATTGCCCCCACCACTTGTGTCATAAGGCTGACTAATGCTGCTCAGGGATTTACAGACTGAATGCATGTAACCCCAGTATGAGCTACAGGCAGTACTGAGATCCCACACACCATGATGTGATTCCCACTGCTGACATCAGACTGGTACTCGCAGACTAATGCCAGAAAGAGAGCAAATATGCATTCTGGTCATTGTGCTGAGCAGAAACTGAGAGAATGATATAAAAAGTGATTTTAGTTATTGACTAGGAAATCCCAAAGTGCAAACACTAAGATACTCAAAGGTCACTGCTCTCAAAGTGACTTTTATGACTAGAGAGACATTTCAAAGGTGTAAACTTAGAAGATACTTTGATTATGGTTTTGCTGTACCATCAATAAAACACTTATTCTGATTCATAACCTACTATGAAAATAAAGTTGGAATGAAATATTATGTGATCGATATTCATACATTATTTCTCTATATTTATTGTTAATTATATTCACATGTATATAATTTGTTTTCCAACAGATAACAGCTTTAATAGGCATGAGAGAGAAGTTTCAAGCTTTTGGCTTCCTGGAAGGCATGGGGTAACTGCACAGAGAAGTAGTTGCAATCCTAAAGGGGAGACAAAAGGATTGAGGGTTGGGTTCCATGTGGGAATTTGATCTATTTTGGGCAGACGTGTAGAAGATCGCTGCTAGGCAGTCTACATGGGCCTTTATGGTCTTTATCTGCTGTAATTTATTATGTTACTATGAGAGCCTGCCATAACTGTGTTTATGAAACCACAAGGTAAAGAAACTCATTACCTGAAGAGTGATCAAAGATGAACATGAGAAACAAACTCCAAGGATGAATGTTGCCTGCCTTTGACCTGTACCTAAGGTGGTTTGTAATGACACACCAAGGGGCCCTTGTACTAAACTGCACCAAAATCAGTCAGCCTCAAAATGACTCAGCCTCATTATCCCATGGTACCATCCAGCCAATTTAGGTCTATATGCTAAGAAATCCCATGTGGTGTTCAACTTTGCTAGGGCAAAGTCATAACAGCAACTGGACCAAGTAAAAGCAGCAAGCTAACCAAAGATGTACCACCCTTAAGACAAGAATAAAACTCTGGCCATCAAACCCACTTATATACAGTACTGCTAGAAGATTGGGGACAGATATTGAGGGGAAAGGAGGAGGAAAGGTGGAAAAAGCAGATGAGAAAGATGGAAGAGAAGAAAAGAAAAGAGGAGCTGGGGAGAGGGAAGAGATATTGGGAAGGGAGGGAGCCCTTCATCATCTTGAACTACTGGATATGCAAGAAACATCACAGGCAGCAAGCATACGTAATCCAAGCTGGGGAGAGGGAAGAGATATTGGGAAGGGAGGGAGCCCTTCATCATCTTGAACTACTGGATATGCAAGAAACATCACAGGCAGCAAGCATACGTAATCCAAGCTGGGAAGAGGGAAGAGATATTGGGAAGGGAGGGAGCCCTTCATCATCTTGAACTACTGGATATGCAAGAAACATCACAGGCAGCAAGCATACGTAATCCATAAAAGTATTGAATCTTGTCACTTTAAAAGTGAAACAATCTTGTAAATACGATGCGTCTATTGGCTCCTTACGCTACACATCCGGATTACAGTCTCCACTTGTACAAGATTATGTTTCACTTTTAAAGTGACAAGATTAAATACTTTTGCGGATTACGTATGCACAAACACAATTGACATACAAGCCTTCGGCTTGTTCAGCCACCCTGAGTCCATAAATTTATATCTAAGTCCCTGAGGCAGCCGTTGTGAGAACGGCGAAACTCGGCCAGAGTCGGGCTGTATTATTTTAGATACGTCTCCACTTCAATAAAGAAACTGAAAAAGACTGAGGCATCTATTCCTTTTGTTTTTCCTGAAGTATCACTCGCCACACCTCGGGGAATAATCCAGCAAGAGGGAGGTCCATTACTGCAAAGGATAAATTGGGAAGGGAGATAACCATGGCTGTCACTTGTCGTGGTTGTCCAAGCACACTGCAAACCAATGCAAGAAGAGGTGCAGGGCCTGCACACACAGTCTAAGATACCAGCTCCTCTTGCCATGCTCTATCCTGATCTGCGCCATGGAGGAAAGCCTGAAAAAGACTGCCTTCGATTTGGAAGAGGTCCAAAACATGGTAGAAAGGTCCTGGGTTTAGAAACACAGTTTCAGCACAGGCTATGCAGCCTCTGCAGTGGTGCTTGCTGAGATCTGTCCTCCTCTTCCCTTGTTTACCTGGGGTCCTTCCTCCTTTCTGTCTCCCACTTCTCCTCTTTCACATTCTTTCCTTTTATCTCACTATTCCCCTCTTTCTCACACTCCTTCCTTTCTTTTCCTCTGCTGCTGGAGCCATGTTATTGAAAGAAATCAGATTTGTTATTTTAAATCTGTTGCAGTTCTAGGTGGCAATTTTTTCCCCCATCTTAAATAACCTGTAGTAAATGATACACCACTTACAGCACTTTAGTACATATGGTGTAAATGTCCAAACAGCTCATTATCCTTCATTTGCAAACTCATTACCATACTGGCATATGCAGCTGCGATAATGCTATTTACTGTAGACTAAGAGATACAGTACCAGCTTAGTATATAGGCCTAGGGTGAACTGTTTGACCTGTAATAGCTGGTGCCCCACTTTCCTGCATGGCCCACTTTGTGCTCTAGGATCACTGTCTAATAGCCCTAAATAAGCAGGACAGAAGCACCCTGTCCTGGAAAGATCTAAGCTATCCTCTGACAGGAGAGCTAAGAAAGTACTGAAAATGGAGCTAAAATTGGTTTGTATAGCTCTGTTACTATAATGGCAGTACACATGGATTTCAGCCAGAGGAAAGAACATCGCTCATTTGGGCTGCAGTGAATAACAACAAGAAAACAAAATCTTTGTCCTATTGTATTTCACTCCTTAATTTGTTTTTGTTTTTCCCAGGATACAAAATGGAAGCTGTGCTAGGTGGACTAAGGCCAAATCTTTACATGTCTGAATAAAGAAACATTTTATATTAGAAATGCCTTGTTTCCTCAAACTTGACTTGACGGAAGGCAGCAAATTACAAATTGTGTTCCCTAGTAAAAAGAGTGTTCATACTGTAATACAGTTTGACTAAATGGAACTTGAATTTTGAAAGGAAGAACCCTTCTTCCTATATCTGCTTTCTATTGCTCTGGAGCAATATTACATGTGAATCTGGACTGTAAGACACATTTTTAGCCTTTCAAAAAATAAAATACCTTGTTTGGAATTATCGTTCCTTTGCCTGTGCCTGTGCCTGTGTCTGAACTGAGTAGCCGATCTAGCTCCTACATTTAGAACTGTTCCATTCACAGAGCGGCTGGTCATAGAGTTACTTCAGAAGGTCCAGTACAGCATCTGCTCAAACACTTAAAACCCCAGTAGCCTAGGCAGAGTTTGGAATCTCCCTACCCAACAAAGAGTTAAAAAGGAAAATAATGCATGTGGAATGAAGAGAGCAACAAGTATACTGGTCTCACAAAACATCTACCTTTATTTGAGTTGCTAAACAGTCAGTTAAATCTTCTTTTTCCCAACTTCCAAATATTAAAGAACACAGTTCTTGAATGCCAAATAACATATATATTATGATATGTACAGTGTTGGTATACTGATACATTTCATGTGTTTCTGTATTGTGTGGATATAGAATAAAGATTATTAAAAAAAAAAAAAGAATGAAGAAACAGTTCAACACCCATTGTGACAAGGCACCAAGAATAGCTGTACAGACAGCAGCCTGGATCAGCTATTATGAGTCTCTGGAAGCCCAGTAATTAGACGAAGACAAGTGAAGTTGAAGTAGAAGTTGTGGCTACTAGTATATAGTAGGGAATAATAGCAGATGGGAAATAGAGGTGAAAGAGTGATGTTTCTAGGAGCTTGTTGAGGATTCAGGATTACCATTAGCTTGCAAGAGCCTTTTTCCAACTTAAAGTACCTCCAGGAAGTAAACAGTCCCACATTGCTTTGAGTCAAGGGTCCAATAGGAAGAAGAGAGAAAACACAAAGCAGAGCAAAACAGGAACAGATCCAATAGGAAGATCAGAAACATTCAAACAATAACCAAGCAGGAAAAAGAGCTCTACAACCTGCAGAGTCTCTAAGGTAAGCAGTATCTTAAGCTGACACAGAGTGGCAATGTAACAAAGAAACATATGCATACATTGCGGAGGCAGAACAACAAGTGAAACGTGCCCCTGAATATATGTGGTAAGTGAAGAGAAATAAACTAAAGGAGAGAAGCTGAGGAATGCTGGGACTCCTTCCAGGGCCATGCAGAACAAGAGGGTCTAAACATAGTAGCATAGTTAATGACGAAAAAGACCAAAATGGTCCAGCCAGTCTGTCCAGCTAGTTGTACTTCCATGCAGAAATGTTAACCTTTGATGTAAAAAAGGTTACCTCATTTCTTTATTTCCATTTTCTGGTCACTAGGGACATTCTGTGTTTATCTCACACTCTTTTGCATTCTATTACCATTCTCTTCTTCGCCACCTCTTCTGGGAAAACGTGCCATGCATCCACCACCATTTCCGTTAAGAAATATTTCTTGACATTATTCCTGAATCTTCCTCCTTGAAGTTTCATATCATGAGTTCTAATTTTACAACTCCCTTTCTCTGTGTATGGCTAGCCAACCTACAGGTAGACTAGCCATGCACAGAAAAACGCTGAGTAATTCTGGGTCTCTTTCCGGGTTCCTGCAAAGCAGGAGTGACCTACAGGTGGGTCAGCCATGTCATAGAGAAGCTATGGGATGCTGGGACATCTTCCATGTCACGTAGAACAGGATGGACCTGCAGGTGGATCAGCCATGTCATAGAGAAGCTATGGGATGCTGGGATATCTTCCATGTTATGTAGAACAGGATGGACCTGCAGGTGGATCAGCCATGTCATAGAGAAGCTATGGGATGCTGGGACATCTTCCATGTCATGTAGAACAGGATGGACCTGCAGGTGGATCAGCCATGCATGGAGAGAAGCTGAGGGACACCCAAAGAGTGGCAGAGCCATTCAGTCTTTGCACTGGGCCTTTCTTCCATTGTCTTACCAGGGCACATCTCTTCTGTACATAAATCCATAGAGGTGCAGTTGCTTAGCAGCTTGGCAGAGTGAGGAGATAGAAAAGGAAATGCAAAAGGAAATACAAAAGGAAAAGATGAGAGGTGTTATGGCGGCTTCCAACTGAGGAGTGAGCAGGAACAAGAGAAACAGCTGTAGGACGGCAGCCAGATAGGAGCAGCATTCAGCTCATGGTAATTTTATTTCTTTATTTAGTTATTATTAGTACGGTGAGGTACAGGATACATAAGGTGGGAACTGAAGTACAGTCACATAAGTAAATATTGAGGTACAGTAACAAATTTAATAATTTGGGGAAGGGGGTAAACACACCTTCTTTATCGCCAGATGGACAGGTCAAATAATGAGTTATTTCTTGCTAAAAAAAAAAAAAAAAAAGCTCTCATTTCAGTTACATTAAACAACGACTCCTATTGTTTGGATTCTGTCCCTCCACAAAAATTATTCATGGAGAGCAAAGTGCGTTAATGCCAGGGACAGGCCTCTCACATTTTCCTATTATCTTCTACGAATTTCCCTAAAGACAACTGTCAAATGTTGACTGTTTTGTTCCAGGGCCAGTGTCCAATACTTTTTTAGCTTACTCTGATAACTTCCAGTCCCTGCTGCAAATCATATACTAGGGTCTTATAGTCTGAAGTATCCGGTATCCTGGGCAGCGACAGATAACAAGGGCTGAGGTGAAACTACTGTTAAATTTTTGGACTAGGACTTGGTATTGCATTAAATGAAAAGAGACGAAAATATGTTAACAAAGCAGTTACGTCTGTCACTGGGAAGTCTTAGCAGGACAGTAGTCAATAGTCTGAATTGCTGACCTCCAATTAGAGGATGACATGTTCTAGCTTTTGAGAGGAACAGAGCAGGATGGTACATGTCAGGATATAAGAAACTGCTCCTGATTCCAATCGTCCAATTAGGGCCAGAAGAAAACAATTGACACTTTTGAACAAAAGATTTTGGTAGTCACTTTTTCATTGCTTTAAGGAAATTTTTTTTTCAATTTCCCTTTAATCTAGTCATTGTCTATGTAACCCTCCAGTCTAATTAACGTTTGCATTAAGTGGTAACTGTGTAACTAGGCCACCAACAATGGTCTTCAGGTTCTGCATCAGTAGGTGCAGGCCATCAATTTGATGTTTTCACTGAGATAATATGGAAGTACAGATAACCGAGTGGATCATCTGTCTTGTCGACGTTACCCAGCACGAGGAAATGCTGGACATAGATTTCTGATTTTATGGCAGTCATATTTTCCCTGGACAGTAGCAATCTGCAGTTCCTTAGTGAAGTCCACGGAAAATATACAGAAGCTGCGGCAGAAAAGAAAGTGAATAGATGAGAAGATGGTGTTTAAACCACAAAAAGGCATTTGGCCAGCAGGTGCTGCTTCCTTCCCAGTATTCTAACAGCCCTTGCTGCCACGGCTGCCGTCGATCTTCAGATATTACTTCACACTTTCATGCAATCGTCAACGATTGCATGAAACTCAGGAGCTCAGGACTCGGGAGCTTATTGTCAGTCCTATAAGTCTTTTGAGAGGTAACACAGGTGTTGGATCAGGGAGGTTCACCGAATGTGGCCCTATCTGAACTTCAGTAACAACACTACTGAGGAACTTGAGGGAAAAGTATGCTTGATGGCAGAAGATACACAAATCTGTAACAGAGTAGACGCACCAGAAGGGGTGAAAAAATATGAAAGGGGAATCTGAAAAAACTGGGTCAAGTGTTGAAAAATGGGCTTCAATGCCAAAAAAAGGATAAAATCGGACATTTGGGACTCAAAAGTGACATATCAAAGGATAAGAACAGAAAATAGTCAAACAACTAAAGAGATCTGGGAGTAATTATCATCATCACCATCCTTCATTTATGACACGCTTTTCCATCAAGCAAGTTCCAATTAGATAAATGGAAATCAGGTGTAATGCTTAGAATAAAGAGGACTGAAAGGATGAATATAACAATACTGTTAAGATTTTTACAAACTCCAAAAAAATGAGGATACAATGCGTCCCAGTGGGTCAAGGAGATGGCTAAAGCAGATCAGAGTCAGTGGTTTGTTTGGTAGATCTGGTTGACTGTTGTGTCTTGTTCTGGAAAAGTGGGGGCTTTTCTGTTGGTCCAGACAGGCACAAGCATCAGTGTCTGCACAAAGTTTACAAAGGTTCAGGGCAAAACTGATTGCAGAATGTTAATGGCTATTGGCTGGCACCAAAAATTGCCTGGAACAGCCATATTTTTAAAGGTTTTCTGAATGATAGGAGGACAGAGGCCAGCCAGATGACTTCAAAATAACCCATCAATGGAATAAAGCAACTGGGAAAGTTAACAGCGTGCTCAGTTGTATAAGCAGAGGTATCATTAGCAAGAAACAGTAGGTAATGTTGCCTTTCAGGGTAATTTTCAAATGTAAATGTAACATCCTATCACAGCAATTTTCAAAAGCCCATTTATCCATGTTAAGTGCACTTAATGCAGGTCAAACGTTTGACAATTCAATAGCTTATATTCTAGCAAATTTCCAAAGCTATTTCAAAGAAGTTATCCCCGTAAGTGGCACATACTACTGCAGCAATTTTCAAAAGCTATTTACGCACGTAAAATGCAGTTACACGGATAGATCCTATGAATAATACAGTGGCATAGTGAGGCAATTTTCAAAAGCCCATTTACACGGGTAAAGTGCATTTACACGTGAAAACTCAACTTTAAGGGTGTAAATGCTTTTGAAAATCGGGCCCTTTGCGAAGGTCACTAGTGAGAGCCCACCTCGAGTACTGTGTTAAGTTCTGGAGGCTGCACCTTCGTAAGGACATTGAGAGGACGGAGGCAGTTCAGAGAAGGGCTAATAAAAGGAAGGATCTGGGGCACAAACTCTATAACTCATTGGAGGAAAGTAGGGAAGGGGGGGGAGACATTATAGGAGCATTTGAATATTTGAGATGCTTCAGTAAATCAAAGGAAGAAGAAATTTCCTGTCAAAAAGGAATTTCAAGAAAAGGGGATCATGATACCCACAGTACCTGAATCTAATCGCCTTTGAAGGGCCCAGAAGCGGAATATAAATAAATAAGGGTATGATAGATATGAAGCTGGAGGGAGGAAGGCTCAAAGGAAGCATGAGAAAATACGTTTGCACTGAGAGGGTTGCAGCTGCCTGGAATAGCCGAAACAGTAGAGGTGGCGGAACGGAAACGGATACAGTGCCGAAATTCAAGCGCACTTGGGACAGATAAAGAAGACAGTGGTAGGAAGAGGGTGGAAGTCGCAGTGCTGCAGACAGCCCACCCTTCACACCCTCAAGAGCAAAGGCAAGGGGAGAGGTGAAAGGGGAAAGGGGAAAAAAAAACCCAAGGGCTGAATAAAGACAACAAAACCTGGTGACACTGCAGGCTACAGAGTAGCCGGGTTGGTACCAGCAGCCTACAACTCCCCAGAAACCTACTTGGTCGATGCCAGCAGATTGGTGGTGGTGGTGATGGATAGAGCAGTTGCTGGACAGAATGCCCCCTCCCCATGTGAGCATTGCTTTCAGCACCCTCTTCCCCTTTAAAGCCATTGGGCTTGCATACTCACAGACTGACTCAAAAGGGTGATGTGGCACCTCCCCTACCCCTGTGGTTTGGCTCCCAGGGCTAATGGCCTTCTTGCATACTCCTTGCAATGGCCCTGCTGGTGGTTACTTGTCCAGTAAGGGCACAAAGACGTTGACCGCTAGATGTTCAGACAACAGCCTCATTAGTTTGGGCAATTGTTTAGATTATTACAAAATTGTCTGGTAAAATAATGAGAGTACAGAGCCAGCCTGGTAGCTCACAGGCAGTGCTGGGGTTCATTACCCTGCTTAGGCTTCCCACACCCCATGTTGGCCAGGGCAGAGAGAGATGCTGCAGATGCAGTGTTCCCAGCTGCTGGAGTGGGGGATCCGTAGTCATTGCACAATGGTGACACCCAGTGGCTGGATTTAGAGCCTCTGATTGCAAGGCTTTGGAAGGTGCATGGTCCCTAGCCAAGAATGGTCACTGTAATAACTGGACCAAAGTAGGCTGGAAATAAGGAAAGAATCTATGGGTAGTTTGAAACGAAGGCTTACGGTGCTGGATCCTGTTTTATTTGAGCTAGAAGCGCACAAAGGAGCAAAAAGAAACATTCAGGTTAAACAAAAAAACTGGGGGGGGGGGGGGGGGAGAAGAACCTAGGCGTTTAAGTGTGGGAATATCAGGGCTGGCTTTTCCATTAGGCAGACAAGGAGATCCCCTAGAGTGCAAAATGATGCGGACACATCAGGGGCTTCACTACACAGGATTCTATTGGTCAGTGTCCTGAATCTCAGCCAGAGGAGAACGGCCTTCCGCTTCCTGCATCAGCCTCTCCCCTCCCAGGCAGTGAGCACAGAAAAAGAATGGAGGGAGGGGAGGATTTGCTAGGGACTTCCTGGCGACCCAGACTGGCCACTCTCAGAGACATGAGGCTGACCTCAATGGTCCATTCCTATGACCTCACTTGGCAACTCTTATAGAATGGGTATAACCACCTACTCCATAATTCAGCTCCTTCCTCCTAGTTGTTTCCCCTCCTCCTGCCTTCCTGCTCTGCAGGGAAAGGGGTGGCAGGGGTGAGGCTAGAGTGAAAAGAGCAGAGAGATTCAGGTTACTTTATTGCCTGGATAATGTGTACATGTTGCTAAAGTAATAGTTAAAGTGGTTAAAAGAAAAGAAAAAAAAATACAAAACAATGATAATAACAGTAAGACAAAATTACAGGATACAGACAGGTGTACCTGGGAACTCTCCGGCAGGAAATCTGCATCAATTGCCGGCCTCCAGGGAAACCCTGAAAAGCTCAGGGACTCTCTGTTCACTGCTCCAGTCACTCCCCTTCAATAAAACCAGCAGATAGGGGAAGGGTAAGCCCGGAGTGCACACACACAGACTGCAGGCAAGGTGCGGTGAAACTGCAGCTGTGATTCCAGGACTGAGAACTCAGCTGAGGATAGAGTAAAGGTGCACACAGGACCGAGAGAACCACTAAGCGAACTAGGCCTGGGCCTAAGGCGCTACGAGCGGCGGTGCCAAAGAGGAGTGGAGATTCGGCAATCTCCACTCCTTTTTGCTGGCACAGCGCCGCTACTCGTGGCCCCACATGGCTTGCGCCCCTTAAAGGGGGGTGGCGGCACGACCGGGGGGGAGGTGGCATGACCGGGAGGGGGAGGGCAGAGCGATGAGGGGGTGGCACGAGGCAGAAGGTACCTAGGGTGCCTAATCCTCTTGCACCGGCCCTGGGTGCACAGGTTTGTGAGTTGTGACTTATAGAGGGGGGGGGGGGGATAAGGGGGAGCAAACAGAGTCTTGGGGTCAGGGAGGGAGGAAGGGAAAGAATGCTGGGGTCATCTCTGGAGGAGAGAAAATTGATGGTGGGTGGTGGGGTAAGAGAGAAAGACAGTGTGGATTAGCAGGGAGGGGGTGGAACAGAGAAAGGATGAGGATGAAAGAGGGTAGACTCAGGAGTAATCGCAGGAAATATTTCTTTACAGAGAGGGTAGTGGATGCATGGCACGGCCTCCTAGTGGAGGTGGTGGAGACCATGACAGGGTCTGGATTCAAGAAAGCATGGGCCAAGCACAGGGGATCTCTGAGGGAGTGGTAGGGACTGTAAAACTGAGCAGTTGCATGGATGGTTAGACAAGACAGTCGGTCACATTTCAATGTTTCTATGACACTATGATATGCATTATTCTTCCTCTCACCTCCCCCCTGCTAACAAGCTAATTAACAGTAATCTCTGAGTAACTACAACTCAAAAGTTCCCAGGAATGCAGGAAGGGGAGATTACATTTCCTTGGTCAGAATACATTTCTGGCCTGGTGCAGGTGTCTGACTTCTTGGGGTTTTCCAGTTCATTTTTTGCCTGCATATTTCTGTTTCTGGTTTGTACACGCTTATTCTGTATTTAATCAGGATCTGCGTTCTGCATGTATGACCAAGGTAAGGTGTTCTGCTAGCTTGCAGTTTCTTTATAGGGATCTGTAGCAGTCCAGCTTCTTTTGTCTTTCAATTTGCATCGCCAATAGGAAGTGTGTTGATGTTCTAACACAGAAACATGGAAGCATGATGGTAGAAGAAGACCATTACACATATCTAGTCTGCCCATCTACACCAACTATTCAGTTTACAATTCCTATCACTCCCTCAGAGATCCTGTGAATTCAGATACTGTCCTTGTTTCCACCATCTCTACAGGGAGGTTGTCCCATGCAACCTCTACCCTCTCTGTACAGAAATATTTCCTTGGATTACTCCTGAGTCTACCCCTTTTCACTCTCATCCCATGATCCCTATTTCTAGAGCCTCCTTTCCATTGAAAAAGGCTCACCTCTTGTGCATGGAAACCTTGAAGGTATTTAAATATCTCTATCATATCTCCCCTATCTCGCCTTTCCTTTAGGGTTTACATGTTTAGATCTTTAAGTCTACCCTCATCTGCTTTAGAACAACAACCACTGATTATTTTAGCAGCCACCCTCTAGAACAACTCCATATGGTTTTCATCCTTTTGAAGGTGTGGTCTCCAGAATTGTACACAGTATTCCAAGTGAGGTTTCATCAGGGACCTATACAGAGGCAATACCACCTCCTTTTTTCTGCTGACCATTCTTCTCCCTGTGCAGCCTATTGTGTCCACTGGGAATTTCTAGTTAGCTTCCCTTAAGCAGTGATGCATTATGGCTGCCAACGCTGAGGCTGCACAATAGAAAATAAGGTTTAGGGACATATATCCATATATGGCAGAAACTGCTTAAGGCTAGACATGTGATACAGTGGACTAAAAAGCAAGCAGGCATAAACTGTTAGAAATAAACTAGATCAGATATCACACTGTTTTCAGGTTTTCAGAAAAGCTTGCATGGATATTAAATATCTGGGTGTATGTATCCCCAAAGATGTCAGTGATATATACAAGGCTAACATAGTGCCGGTCGTAGGTAAAATCCAACAGGACCTGGCAGATTGGAATGATCATTTCATATCCTGGGCAGGCAGGATAGCCATCCTGAAGTTGAATATCATGCCTCATTTAATGTACATGTTTCAGCATGTTCCCTGCTATATACCAGATAGGGTTTTTTTCTAATATCAGTAGCATGATTTCCACATTTGTATGGAATAATCAGTGGCCACGCATTAAGTTGTGGACTTTTTGGAGAAACAGGGGGAGGGCAGGAAGGATCTCCCCAACTTGCAGGCCTATTACTGGGCATCCAAATGCAAGGAATTTTGACTTGGTTGCATAGAGATACCTCTAACCCCTGATACTTGTTGGAGATTAAGCTGGCAGAGGGGAAGGATTGAGCCTGTTTGCTATTACATCCTGCTGACTTAGCTTGGGTGTGAAAGATTTGCAGAGTTACTCCTCTGCAGTCTGACATGCAAAACTGCTGGCTTCCAATTGGGTGGGATTGTTGCCCTCTCCCTCCATATGTTTTGTAGGGAGGAGACAAATTGCTGGAGACTGGGCTTGAAGTTTGTGGGTCAGCTTTGGCAGGAGGGAGGTACTGAATACAAATGCTTTTCAGATTTCAGGGAGGAATTCATGATAGAAGAGAACTGTAAAGGTTTGTATGATCAATTGTTGGAGGTGTTCAAGCACCATAGGGAGCAGGGTTGGGTACCACACTGGTGCCTTCTCTGATTAAGCAGGTTTTTCCAAGCGAGGACTTCCCTAGATAGGGTTTATCTCTTTTATTTAAGGCTATTCTGGGCTGTCTGGTTGCTAAGGAGCCCCCCTCTCTCATTTATAAGGCAATGGAAAAGGGATCTTCATCTGGATCTCAACGAGGCACACTGGAAGAGGATATGGTAGAAAGCCCATAAAATCTCAATCTGTAGACATAGAGTTGAATTCATGGTGAAGTTATTACATCGAGCTATCATTATCCCTCTTTTATGCCAGGTTTTCTCCTGGCTCCTCCAGGTTGTGCTGGAGAGAATGTGGTATGGAAGGATCATATATTCAATATTCATGTCTGATGGGAATGTCCCTTGGTGGCCGCTTTCTGGACAGGTATTGGCGGGCTTATATCTAAAATGCTGAGGGTCAGAATTAGGCTAACACCTGGGCTCTACTTGTTGGGGAGATGGGAAGACTTAAGCCTTTGTACTATGAAAAAACTGTTGGCCAATCATTTGGTGCATGCTGGTAGATCTACCATAGCTTTGATATGGAAAACAGCTCCTTCAATTGAAGTATGGTATAAACAAGTCCTGGATATTGCCAACACAGAAAAGCTGACGTACATGCTGAAACATAACCAGGTCATGTATGATAAAAGTTGGGGAAGTCTTTGGGTCCACTGGAGCAGTCAGCCCTGAGACCTAATGCTGGTTCTACATGGGGTTGTATTCTGTTGTATAATGTTTTCTTCCTAAGGGGATCGATACCTGCTTTCTATCTACTGGATGGTTTTTGGCTATGTTTGGGCTCACTGCTGTCTGTGGTATTGTGTGCCTTGTTGGAAAAATACAAAGTTAAAAAAAAAACAGAAAGAAACTAGATATAGCCAGATATAACCAGTATTTTTTAACTCCTAAAAGACCGTTGTATTGCATAAGTAAGGTTTTAGTGCATGATTAATTAATAGTTATTAGCCTGTTGAATAAACATGATTGTGGGTATCATACTGACATTCTGTTTGTTAATTCTCTGAAATTTACTTTGCATGGAGAAGTACAATAAGATATGTAATTTGAATTTTTAACTGCATATGTTAGAATGGCTGCCCTATTTCTTATAAGGTCTCTGTGTACACATAATCAATCAAAGAGGAAGTTCCAAACTGCAGCAGGGTGAGACTCTGTCATTTTTCAGTCTAATAAGGAGTACATGGGACCTTTTGGATTCCCATAATTTCTCGGGATCCGACAAGCCAAGCGTCTTTCTGGCTTTTGCTCCCTTGAGGTTTTGCACACTGGTTCCAATATTTGCAGTGCTGCCTTCTCTTAGGTCAGGTTGTTAATGAAAAGTCACTCTGCTGCCAGTGACAGATTTAGGATTTTGGTGTCCCTAGGCACTGTTGCTGCTGTCACCCCTGTCATTCCCCTCTCCCCACCCAAGGTTGGGCAATGGGGGCAGAAGGTCTATGGCAGAGTCTCCCCTAGTTTTCTGTGGCAGCTGAGGGGTAGATCCTATGGCAAAAAGTTAAAAATTCTGAAGCAAATTGGCAAACATTTCCATCTTTTATATTATATTATGAAAATAAAGTAGTTTTAGACTATATTTATTATTAGCACTGTATAATTTATATCGTTTTTCTTGGAAGGCAGCAAATCTTCAGCTAGCCTGCAGCCCCCAGAATTTTGCTGCCCTAGGCACAGGCCTAATCAGGGCCGGCGGAAGCACTAGGCAAGCTAGGCCTGGGCCTAGGGCGCCATTAGGGGGTGCCACCGCCAATCGTGAGCCAATGAGGCAGGGTGAGGTGGCTGCTTCAAGCACCAGAATTTTCAAGTGGCAAAAAAAGTCCCCGCCTCACCCTGCCTTCCCCCCCCCCCCGTCGCGCCACCCTCCACCCCCCCCCCCCCAAGACTCACAAAAGCCCCAGATGGTCCAATGGGGGGGCTCAGGAGCGATCTGCCACTTCCGGGTCATCGGTTACCACTAACCAAAATGGCTCCGGTGGCCTTTAGCCCTTACCATGTGACAGGGGCTACCGGTTCCATTGGCCGGCCCCTGTCAAATGGTAGGGGCAACGGATGATCGGCGCCATTTTTTAAAATAGTGATGGACCTCCAGGGGTTTTTGTGAGTCTTGGGGGAGTCAGGAGGGTAGAGGGGTTATTTTATTTAAATTTGGGGGGGTGTGGAAGTAGGAGTCGGGCTACAACTGGAGGAGGGGCGGGGGGCTGTTTGTGCGACTGGGGGGAGGGGGGGGCGGCGCAAGGCAGAAGGTGCCTAAGGCGCCTAATCCCCTTGTACCAGCCCTGTGTGTGTGTGTGTGAGACCAATGTCAGGTAATCTACTGATGTATAGTTTCTCCAAACTCCAGCTACCGCTAGTTTTGTTTTCTCAGTTGGTGGATAGCTAATTATAAATTTGAATTTTAAACTTGCCTTTCCAAATAGTGCTCAGGGTGGCTTCCAGCATTTTTATAATTTGGGTACAATAAGTTCCAGGCCCAAACAGTTAACAATAATCTTGCTGCTAATGTGTGCTGGTTTTCAGCGCACATTTCTAATGCCAAGATTATTATATTTTAACTCCCGATACAGCAAGCTAATGATACGCTAATGGATCGGGAGTTAAAAACTGTAAAATGTGCATTCGGTACTGGTCAAACACACATTTTAACTAGGGAAGGGGGTGAAGGCATCCCTGGCAGGCTATCCGGATAAGTGACAGCAGCCACCGCTGCCACTTACCTGGATAAATACTGATTTATCGTCTATCTGACAGGGGTAAACAGCTGCCAGATAGATGCATAAATCAACACTTAAACAGCTATCTAGCATGGGTAGCTGCTACTTTATCCAGCTAAGCAGCGGTGAACTGCACCAAATAGCCATATAAGTATTGACTTATGTGGCTATCTGACAGCTGCTTCCTGCTGCTTAGCTGGATAAATCTGTATTTATTTGAGTAAGTAGTAGCGGCAGCAGCTACTGCCACTTACCCGGATAAATCAGTACTTATGCGGGTGCTGACACTTATCTAGATAAGTCACTTATTATCTGGATAAGTACTGGCTACCGCCACCATTTATCCAGATAAGCCAGTTATTATCTGATTTCTGAAACATATTTGCATTTTATATGAGAAGAAAAACATCCAATAAGGGCTGAATAACATAGTCTGGGTAAAACAAATAAGCATGGGTGTAGCTTGCTTATTGCGGCGGTTACTACCCCTACTACCCCTAACTAATCAAGCTTGATATTTCACTTGGATGCAGCTCCATCACTGCTCTCTACATTAATGGTGGGGGTGGAAGGGAAATAGAACCAAAGAGCTAAGAGAAACAGATAAGTATGAGAAAAAAAATGTGTGAAGCTTGCTGGGCAGACTGGATGGGCCTTTTTGGTCTTCTTCTGCCGTCATTTCTATGTTTCATTTCATTTCTATATGAAACAAAGTTTATGGAGGATAGTTTTCAAAACTGTTTTTTTAGGTCAGAGCCTTGGGAACTTTTAACTGTGAGTTTGGCACCAATTCTAACAGGGAACGTATGAGCAGGCTTTCCCTGTGAACCATTTGTAATTTTAGGAACTTTTAGGGTGGGCAATTTTCAAAAAACCCTTTAACCTGGGTAAATTGGTATTTACCTTTCTAAATTGTTTTTGAAAATTGTCCTTCCTAGGTTCAATTACGTGGTTTTTTTTGCAGGGTTGTTCTGGGAGGGGTGATGCAGGGTCATCATGATTAATGAGTTTATCAAAATCTTGGGGGAGTGGCCTATGGGCCTGAAAGGCAATTGGGTTTGACTAAGGTGCCTAACACCCTTATACTGGCTCTGGAGATCTTTCTAGTACAGGAAAACAACAGAAAACTGACTTAGATAAGGAGTGAAATTCTACAGGCGTTAAGCATTTACAACTGGGATATATCCTTACCAGTGAAGAACAAATAACAGGACAGACTGAATGGGCCAATTGGTTTTATCTGCTATTATCTGTTAAGTTACTATCAGGCCGATGCAATATCATTTGCAGACCCTAGCACACAGGTTAAAGAGTACTTGGATGCGCTAGGCTAACACCTAATGCGCTAGGCTAACACCTAATGCAATAAGGCAGGGGTCAGGAACCTTTTTGGCTGAGAGAGCCATAAACGCCACATATTTTAAAATGTAATTCCATGAGAGCCATACAATATGTTTAAAACTAAATACAAGTAAATGTGTGCATTTTATGTAAGATCACACTTTTAAAGTACAATAAGTCTCTGAAAATATTACACCAGGCCTTAAGACACCAATACATCTCCTATTAGGAAAACGGACCAAGTCAGGCTGCTATAGAGTCCTACACAGAAACTACACGCCAGCAGAAAACCTCACCTGAATCACGTGCTGTCCCTCACCTAACATAGAATAAAGAGACCAAAACGCATAACAAGAAGCATGCAGACAAAAACTGAATTGGAAACTGCAACAAGCCAGAGTCTCTGTATGCAGTGTAACAAAGGAAAAAAGAAACATCACACATCCTTATAAAACAAATCAAGAAATATAAAATCATCAGCAGTAAAACTGTACTAACAAAAAGAACATATTTCGAAACAGCTGATGAGTGGAATATCCAATAATTAAAAACTCATATAAAACATTTCCAGATACCAACAAAATATTTCAAAATAGCAGACACAAAGATCCAGTAATGAAAAATAATAAGGATACAAAAATGTTTTTGCTCTGCATACCTGGGAACGTTTGATATCCAGGTGTCCTGAGATTGTTCTGAATTAGCAGGAGGTGGGGTGGTTTGCTTGGAACTTTCTCCTCTCTCAGTCACATACCAGCGCTCTCTCTCACACTGGCTCTCAATGACACACCTATACACACATGCTCTCAGTCACTCACATATACAAATGTTTTTTCTCTCTCACTTATATAGGCTCTTAATTACACATTTACACACATGCTGTCTATCTTTTCACGCTTACACACACACAGGCTTTCAATCACATAAATACATGCTGTCTTTTTCTCTCACACACAGACTCTCATTCACATGCTTACAAACATGTCCTCTCTTTCTCTCATTTACACACAGGCTCTCAATCACATACTCACATGCTCCCTCACCTAAATCAGCTCTCAATCACACAGACACACATGGTCTCTCTCTCTCATTTAAACACAGGCTCTCAATCACATACTCACATGCTCCATCACCTAAACCAGCTGTCAATCAGACACAGACACACATGATCTCTCTCTTACTTATACACACAGGCTCTTAATCATACATACACATGATCTCTCTCACACACAAAGGATCTCAATCATACACACATACTCTTTCAAACAAACAGGTTTTCAATTACAAACTTACACATACAGGTTCCCAATGGTAAACTTACATTCATGCTCTCTCTCTCACAGGCAGGATCTCAATCACAGACATACTCTCTTTCACATATACAGGCTCTCAATCATTCACATACATGCAATCTCTCACTCACACACACAGGATCTCAAACACACATGCTTGCTCGCTCATTCACTCTCTCTCTCTCCCCCCCCCCCCCCCCCGGGAACTCGCGGCAGCAGCAGCCACCTCCCAACGCTAACCTCCTTCATTTTCAGCCCTCGCGGAGGCAAAGGCGGAGTCCCATCGGCCGCGGTTGAAGATTTTCATTTTCCTCCGAGCCGCGCTGCAGTCTTCTTCCCGCGCAGGCACCCGATGCTCTCCACTTCCTCTTCCGGGCCGCGGGAAGAAGAGAGCACCGGCGTGCTCTCTTCTTCCCGCGGCCCGGAAGAGGAAGTGGAGAGCATCGGGTGCCTGCGCTATGACTCCAGCGCTGGCACCCGGCTGACACCCGATGACTCCCGCGCAGGCACCCGGATGACTCCAGTCGGCGTGCTCTCTTCTCCTCCCCCCCCCCGCGGCCCGGAAGAGGAAGTGGTGAGCATCGGGTGCCTGCGCGGAAGAAGAGACCACGCTAGTGTGGTCTCTTCTTCCCGCGCAGGCACCCGATGCTCTCCACTTCCTCTTCCGGGCCGCGGGGGGGGGGAGGAGAAGAGAGCACGCCGGTGCCGCTGACTCCAGCTGTCCTGCCGCGTTCCGCCCGGGCTGACAGCATTTTAAGCCCGGGCGGCGGAGGACCGGGGAGCAGCTGGGTCAGCGGGGAACCGCGAAGTATGGCGACACGTGTCTGCGAGCCAGATGCAGCCCTCAAAAGAGCCATATCTGGCTCGCGAGCCATGGGTTCCCGACCCCTGCAATAAGGGGATTAGCGTATGCAAAACGCATGTCCAAACCAGTGCATAGCTAATAGTGCTCATCACATATAAATGCATGTAGATGAGGCTATTAGCTATTACCCCAATGCAAAAAGTCACCATGTGCCTGACACACACGTTTTAACATGGAAAACGTAACACCAGCCCCAGGGCTGGCATTAAATCTTTACACTCTTTGAGCCATCTGAAAAACACCCCAAAAAGCCACAAAAAAAGGCCAAAATCCTGCTTTTCTGTAGTTCCTCCTACTTGGAATCGTCCTGATACCAAGTAGGAGGAACCACAGAAAGCAGCATGAAAAAAATATCTTGCTGGCGGTCAGATTAGGAAAACGGATGGCCATTAATTGAGCGTCTGTTTTCCTAGCCCGTGGCTGTGAGTGGGTTAGGAAAATGGATGCCCGATGCCATGGACACTCTAGGGATGCATGTTTATCCCTAACGCATCCTTTTTAGTGTGGCAGTTCATGTGCCTATTGTATCGAGCACCCAGGAGAGGTGACTGTGCGCACGTTCAGAAAACGTGCTTCCAGTTTGGATGCACGTTTTTGCGAGCACTCTATTGCATTGGCCTGATTATTTGTGTTAGATTGAAGACTGGTATCATTACAATCAGTGTAACCAATGAGGAATTCAAACCTTTTCTAGCAGAACTAGGGGTCATAACATAAAGCTCTAAAAGGGTAGACTGAGGAACAACATCAGAAAATACTCCTTCATGGAAAGGATGGTGGAAGTATGGAATGCCCTCCCGGAAGAAGTGGTGAAGACAAGGACGGTCATGGAATTCAAAAGGGCGTGGGATAAACACAGAGGACCCCTAGTGGCTAAAGGATGAAAATGAAGAACATAGAAAAAATCAGTGGTACTTCTTCATGGGAGTAACCTATCAGGAATTGCAGTTATAAAACAGAAGGTATGGGGGGGAGGGGGGGATTACCCTACACAGAGCAGCAGTTACTATCCTATACATCTTGCTGGGTAGACTGACTGGACCTTTTGGGTCTTTATCTGCCGCCATTTGTTATATCACTAGGTTACTATTATATTACTGCCCTAAGGCAAGTTTGGAGCTCAGCTCACATCGATCACTATGCCTGGTTTGTTCTGGTTTAGTCCAGTGGTAGACTCGATGGAACTTGTGTCTCCTCTCTGAAAACTTGCCAAGGACATTATGGCTTTGAGTTATGTGAGGAAGGATGGCAGTGGCTACTGCCTATCGCATGCTTTATATATATACAAGCCGTTAAGCCCGATAAAACGGGCTACATCCCTCTGTCTCTCACCTCCCCCTCATTCTCTCTCCCCTACCTCCCTCATTCTCTCTCCCCTACCTCCCTCCCACCCACTCACCCACTCCTCCCCAGCCTCCCTCTCCTCTCACTCAGTCCCTCCCTCCCACTCAGTCTCACTCACTCCCTCCCCCTCTCTCCCTCTCACTCACACTCAGTCCCACTCACTCTCCCTCCCTCCCTCTCCCTCAGTCCCACTCACTCTCCCTCAGTCCCACTCCCTCCCTCCCTCTCCCTCAGTCCCACTCACTCCCCCTCAGTCCCACTCCCTCCCTCCCTCTCCCTCAGTCCCGCTCACTCCCCCTCACTCAGTCCCTCCCCCTCACTCCCTCCCCCTCACTCAATCACTCCCTCCCACTCTCTCTCTTCGTCCCTCCCACTTAGTCCGTCCCTCCCTCCCTCTCTCTCTCTCCTCCCTCCCTCGCTACTGGCCGCTGCCGCTACCGCTGCCGCCGCCCGCTGCCGCTACCGCCGCCGCCCGCTACCGCCGCCACTGCCGCCCGCCGCTACCGCCTCCGCTGCCGCCCGCTACCGCCGCCCGCCCCCGCTACCGCTACCGCCACCGCCCACCACCGCTACCGCCGCCGCTGCCGCCCGCTACCGCCGCCGCTACCGCCCGCTACCGCTGCCGCTGCTACCACCGCTGCCGCCATGTTTTTTGGTTTTTTTTGACGCTGCCTAAGACTGATGTGCTCGCCCGCACATGCGCAGTAGAGCTGCTCTCTACTGCGCATTTGTGGGCACGTCGGTCAAGCTTCATTTATCTAGTTAGATATATATATATATATATATATATATATATATATATGCACTTTAGGAGTTACCATGTAAAGCGCTTATAGCCCTCTGCTGGTATAATCTTCAGGGACTACCACTCCCATTCTCCTTTCCCTTATCCCCAGCCCCCTCCCAAATTTATGTGCAGAAAAACAGGAGAATATTAAATAAGACGGCTAGTACTTACTCATGTCTCATGCAAAAGCTTTGCTTCCCATTAATTGCAGTGGAGCTTAGAGAATGGCAGGAGTGAGTGGCCTGTCTTTCTACAAAGATGTAATCTTTAAAGAAGAGCCAATTATGCAAAGAGGCCATCAGCTGCCAAATGAATAAGATAGTTATACTTGACTGAGAGGATGTTTATAAGCTCAGAACGGTCTAAACTCCAATGCCCTCCATTATCTGGTTGTACTTTGCTGTAATAGGTTCAGAAAGCTCTGGTATGATCCAAAGGCTGGAAGAGCGCCCTGGAGAGAGATTTGCACATCCAGCACTTCCAGAGTTCACGTCTGTAGCTTCCAAAGAGCAAGCTCCAGCCATAGCACTTCATTAATGATTTGGATAAATCTGTTTCAGGCTCCCCATGGACTAATTAAGTTGGATCAATATCAGGAACCATTTAGGCAGGCCAGAGCGCAGATGGAAGGTTCAGATGAACTGTTTGCCATTTCCACTGGGGCTCAGCAGCTATTAGCTTCACCCAAGTATAAGAGAATGAAACTACAGAGCTCAACCAAAGCATCAGCCAATCGGAAGCTTCCAACGCTTTGCCCGCATGACCTCAGTCTTCTTCGAAGAGAAATATCGCCAGGGATGTCAGGAAGGGGGCAACTGGGGTAAATAACAGCACCACCAATTTATTTCCAATCTGCTGTATTCTCAAACACTGACTTTTATTTGGTGGCTCCAGAACATCACTATTTTCCCCACACACTTGTACTTTAAGGTAGGAAGAAACTCCATATAGCGAAGCCCCCACCTATCAGTAAGAACTAAACATGGATGACCTCAAGTTCTTGAGGGCCAGGATGGTCTCTAAGAATTCTTTCTGACAAATTTTAGTCTCCAAGATATCTGCCTGGTAATTGCCTAGGGGAGGGCAGGCAAGGTTTTGTACTTCTGTGCATAGTTTTGCATTTTTTGTTAATGTGCACGGCAATTTTCCTTCTCTAAACTTCGTGCATGCATTAGCAGTTGTAAATGGGACCATTTCCAAGGGAAAACACACCCACACTTCCCCTTTGAAAACTGGTGAAAAGTAGGTGAGTAATTGACTTTAAATTGGTGTGGATAATAGTTACAAAATGAGAGTGTCGCTCTTGGGCAGCGTTCGGACTCTTTTTATCCCCTCCATGCTTTGCTTCTGCTCACTCAGCATGCAGGCTCTATTTGCATACTTTTACCTGCATATGGGGCAGGCAATTTTTGTAACATGCCCATGTCCATAGATAACGCACTGTTTTACCACAGAAATGGCTATAAAAGTACCTTCTTAATGACTTTGAAATTAAAAGACGTTCAACCTGTAAACATATGCAATAGAGTTTACTGCTGCGGCTTTTATGGAAAAAGGAGGAGAAATCTACCTTGTGAACGAGATCTGGAATAACACTGACTTCAAAGGGGACCCCCAGAGGCAGAAAACCAAATATTTTGCAAAGCATTCAAAAGAACTAATTGCATTTTTCTTGTCGCATCCAGAATAGTGCTGCAGTAGCAGGAGGAGGAGAAGGTGGGTCAGAGAAAGCCCTTTAGCCTGGCAGTGCATTCATCTGACCAACAGCAAGGGAGTTTTCTAAGCAGCTGGCTGCTTTGAATTAAGCCTCTGTGCTTGACTTTTGTCATTGGCACAAGTCACCCTTTTTAAACATATGAAAAGGATCAAGAGAGAAGGCAGGTTAACAGGATTTGAAACAGCTTGCAGGTGGCTCAGAATACCTCTCGACTGACCATCTCATGCAATTTTCTAACCCCGAGGTTAATCATCATCGTCCCAGGGGACCAGCGCTATGGTCAGGGTAGACAGACAGATACCCTGCTGCTAAGCACCACCAGGTTCACAACAAAAGCCCAGCTCTTGAATCTATACTAGAATGACAACTGAGCCACAGAAAGACAGAGAGGCCAATATTCAGTAGGCCGTTTAGTGGACAAGTTATCTGGCTAAGATTAGCTGGCTAATCTTAGCCAGATAATCTTAGCTGCTGTCCCTCCCACCCCAGTTGCAAAAGCCCTACGGGGCCAAACGTATCCCCCCCCCCCCAAAAAAAATGGCCTATTTATGATTTTAAAAAATGATTGGGGCTAGGAGTCCCCCCTCTCCACCACCCTCTGCTCCTACTTGCCCTTAGAAATAAAAAATTACATATCATTGTCTCCAAATTCCCCCCACCCAGAAGACCACCCCGATCCTTTCCATTCTACCCCCCACCTGCCCCGTTTCTTTATGTGAAGTTGGCCTACAGAATCATGGTAGCTTCCTGGAGATGGTAGTAGCCTAGCAATGGCAAAAGCATCATCAGAAGTGGTAGTCCCAATATTCAGCTAAGTTAACTGGATAACAGGACCCCTCCCTGGAATGCCCCCAAAACACCCCTTTTATGGGGGTAGCTTGCTTACTGCAGCGGTTACTACCCTAAACTAATTAAGCCTGATACTTCACTTTGAATGTATATACAGCGTTGCTCTTTGCTTCAACGGCAGGGGGAAATGTGGAAAAGAGGATTTACATTCAGACAACATCCAACAATAGGGATGTGAATTGTTTTTCTGATGGATGAAAATATCGTACAATATTTTCTAATCCGTCAAGAATTGGGGGGGGGGGGGTCCCTGAAAGCAATAGGAAAACCCCACAAAATTTGTGTGGTTTTCTTATCATTTTGGGGGGGCGGGGAAGAAAGGGCACCCTGAGAAAAAAAAACCCCAAACCCACCCGACCCTTTAAATCTAATTATTTAGAATCCCCCACCCTCCCGACCCCTCCAAAACTTTCCTAATGTACCTGGTGGTCCAGCGGGGGTCCCGGGAGCGATTTCCCGCTTTCGGGCCGTCGGCTGCCACTAATGAAAATGGCGCCGATGGCCCTTTGCCCTTACCGTGTGACAGGGGCTATCGGTACCATTGGCCGGCCCTTATCACATGGTAGGAGCAATGGATGGCCCGTGACATTTTTTAAGATGGCACTGGCCGTCCATTGCTCCTACCATGTGACAGGGGCCAGCCAATGGCACCAAAAGCCCCTGTCACACGGTAAGGGCAAAGGGCTATCGGCGCCATTTTGTTTACTGGCAACCAACGGCCCAAGAGCGGGAGATCGCTCCCCGGACCCCCGCTGGACCACCATGTACTTTAGGAAAGCTTTGGGGGGGTCGGGAGAGTGGGAGATTCTAAATAATTAGATTTAAAGGGTTGGGTGTGGTTTTCTTTTTCGGCTCGGAACAGCCGAAAAAAAAAAGTGGTCAGGACCGCGGGAAACGAAGATTTCCTGCAGTTCTACGAACCCGATACCAGAAACGAATCACATCTCTATCCAACAAGGCACTGATCTGTGCAGTCGGAGTAAACAAGCATCGGGGTAACTTGATGCGGCGGTTACTACCCTTAACCATTAAGCCTTACGATTAACATTTGATGCAACTCCAACATTACTCTCTGCATCAACGGCAGGGAGTGGCAGGAAATTCAAATCAAACAATTACCAACAAGAGCCCTGAACTTGGTGGTCGGTGAAACAGACAAGTATGGGAAAATAAGTGTGGGAGCTTGCTGGGAAGACTAGATGGGCCGTTAGGTCTTTTTCTGCTGTCATTTCTATGTATCTATGTATCTATGTAAATGGCTTTTGTGTATCTACCCCAGAATGACTTGCTCAGGGTCATGCAAAGAGAGAACTGCAGAGCTGGGGATTCAAACCCAGGCATTGGAAAATTAGGTGAATGGGCTCTAAGGTTGCCCTTAGACTCAGTGGCAACTGCAAGTAGGTTTCTTTTTACTTAAATTTGTATTGAATTTTAATAAAGGAATACATTACAAAAACACATCTCTGAACATTCATGACTATGCATAATTATGAGTCCGCACTTTGTGGAAAGGTTGCAAAAAATCAAAATAAATAACTATACATGAACCGGTGATGTTCAAACAACCTAAATTAAGCAGCAAAACCACATGGAAGTGTACATAAAATCATCCCACCAAATTTACCTGCACACATTACATCTGCTATTAATGTGCGCATAAAACTTTCAGGAAAGTTTATGTGAAAACTTTTGAAAATGGAAAAATATGCATGTAAGTCCAAGCCCCTGCTCAGCTCCGCCTTTGGGACTGCCTCTGCTCAGCTCAGGTAAAATTATGTGTGAACAGACTGTACGCAGGTGTTTCCCAGCCTATCAGGCAAGCAAGTTTGTAAAAGGCCATTTCTGCGTTACAGCTTCACCTGCAGAGAAGCCTTTGAAAATCACCTCCAAGGCAATAAAAAAATAAACATAAATCGGGAGAGGATTGTCTAGAATCGTCAGGTAACAGCGCTAGCAGCTAGGGATGGGTATTCGTTTGAAACAAATGGGTAAAATGCAACAACTGAAAACATTTTTGTTTCATTTGTGAACCCCTGAATTAAAGGGAGGGTGCCACAAATTAAACTCTAATCTTAGTTTCATTCATTTATGCTTCCCATTCAAGTCTGTGGCCCATTGGAAAGCACTGCAGTGAGACCAGTAATGTAGAGCCACCCAGAAATTCCTAGGGGGGTAGCAGCCAGGATAGAGCTGAGGTGGGGAAAGAAAGGAAGTGGAGGGGTTCAAATCCTACTGCTGGTCCTTGTGCCCTTGGGCAAATCACTTTATTTCCCATTGCTTCAGGTACAAACATATATTAGAAGCCCTTTGGGGATAGAGAGAGATGCCTACAGTACCTGAATGTAATCTAATTGGAAGTGTTGAAAAGAGGAATATAAATAAATTATGTTCTTGTGCAAGTAGACAGGAGAGAGGACTAATCAAGGTCAAGCTGTCCTGTTCCTGATGACACACTGAGGGCCTCTTGCTGCCATTCCTCAGACTCTATACATTAGGTGTCTTGATGTCACTCTGCCTTCCTGCTACACCAGTTATGCTACACTTGGTAGTGTTGTGGCCACACTGCCTAATTGTCATGCTCCTGATGCTTCACTTGGGGGTCTTACTGCCATTCTTCCTTGCAGCTTTACCCCTTATGCTACATCTTGCAGGTCTTGCTGCCACCATGCCTTGTTGCCATACCCCTGATGTACTGCCTTGGGGGTATTACAACCACTCAGTTCTGATGCCATACCTCAGACTCTACACATTGGGGGTTTTGCTGCCACTCTGCCTTGCTGCCTTTCTTATGATACTTTACCTTGGTCATCTTCCTGCCACTCTGCCTTGCTGCCCTGCTCCTGTCTCTACATCTTGAGGATCTTGCTGCTATACTCTTATGCAACACCTGGGGTTTGTTTCTGCCATACCTCAGACTCTACACCTTGGGGGTCTTGCTGCCACCCTGCTTTGCTGTTATACCATTATGCTACATCTTGGAGGTCTTTCTGACACTCAGCCTTGCATCCAGATTACAGACATTACCTTGGGGGTCTTTCTGCTACTCTTTCTTGTTGCCATATCCCAGACTTTACGCCTTGGGGTGTTTTTGCACTATGGGTAACTGCTTTGCACTTCTCATGGTGCTTTTGGGGTCTTCATGCCAATCTTGCTGCTGCTTTGACTCTCTGTCAGTGCCTTTTTTTTTCTGCACCCTTGCTGCTTTGTTCTATCTTCATGTGGGTCTTAGGATGTTCATGCACTCTTGGTGCAACTTTGCCTCTTTCATGCTGCCTTTGGGGATTCTTGTGACTGTTATCAATGCCCTCTTTTGAAGACTTGGGATGTTCTTGACACTTGCTGCTGCTTTGCTTCTCTGATGGTGCCTTGGAGAACTCCTGCCATTGCTGGAACCTTTTTCCCCTTTACAGAGCCTTAGGCTATTCATGCCACTTTTGGTGCCATTTTTGTCTTGGTGCCTTGGAGTTCTCTTCCCTCTTTTGAAATTATCTACTCACAAATTTCATTAGAATTGATTTGAAAACCCCTATTTTGAAGCTCAAAATAGGCTGCATTGCTTCCCTCATTGACTTTAATGGTAAATAAATGAAACAAATAAACACATTTTTTATTTTTCGTTTGAAACTAATGAAATGAACAGAGGTGACCTACAAAACAAATGAACAAACCGAAACAAAGTTTTTGCCTCAGTAGATCCCTACTGTCAGCATCCTAACAAGCAGGCCAATGCAATACCATGCGCTCCTTCTAGCACACAGGTTGACCCATGGTTATGCACGCATTTTGGACACGCGTGCATAACCCCTGATGCAATAAGGGGATCGGCACTTCCAAAATGCGTGTTTAAAACAGGATGTAGCTAATAGCGCTGATCACATGTAAATGTCATGTTGATGAGGCTATTAGCTAGCACCCCCCACCCCCTCCCGGATGTAAAAAATAACCGTGTGCCCAATGCACACATTTTATCCCTCAAAAATTAACGCCAGCCCCGGAACTGGCGTTAAGTTTTGAGAAGCCCCAAAAGTTGACCAGAAAAGCAGCAAAGTGTGCTTTTCTGTGGTTCCTCTGACTTAATATTGTGGTGATATTAAGTCAGAGGAACCACAGAAAGCAGCGATATGAAAATAAAAATGATTTTACGGCGGTCAAGTTGGGGAAACGGACGCTCAGTTTACCAGCGTCCATTTTCCAAATCTGAGGGCTGTGCGCCCATTTTTCCCCATACAGATAGCGCATCGCTGATTAAGGTGTTTGAATACAGCCCTAATCCCCATCCTCCTACCTATGTTAGAGAACCAACAACCTCTTCGCTCAGGCAGTGAATCCTCACTGTTCTCCAGAGGCAAAATGTAGCATGCGGGATTTGGATGTGCCCAAAACAAATACAGCCTCCCCACTCCCCATACACACACCCACAGATCTCAAGGCAGGGGAAGAAGGAGACAACAGTGATAAGTTGGTTTTAAATGGCATTCCAGGATTTCTCCTGAGTTCAGTGCTAAAGCAGAAAAACACTAGACCAGACTACAATGGCCTTTGAAACCAGTTTTGATCTGGAGCTCTTTGAGCGGTACTGTCCACCTTTTTAAGCCAGAGGTGGGCAGTACATGCCAATTAATGGGGGTGCTATTTACAAGAAAGACAATCAAAGGCCTGATTCACCGATGCTTTTATTCCATTCTGTATCTATGGCAAAAGAGCTTGATAAATCAGGCAGTCAAGTGCTAAACTAGGACACCGTACACTCGTACTTTGCTATAGGGCGTTTGACAAATAGTTTGCTATCTCAGATATATGCATAGAAACTTTTTAGGCAATTATTATTCCGACTTTCAAATAAAGGCAAAGAATGCTTCAGAAGTGACACAGATTTCCTTCCACGTGCATGTATGGACCGTGCATGCAGAGGTTAGTCACGGGAAAACCTCATCGGGTTTCCTGGTGAATAAAGTCTCAACACTCGGTTAGTAAATGGCTGAATAAAATGTTTGAATCAAGCACAGATGAAGGATTTGGAGAGTCACGGAAGGAAGGGAAGGGAGAGAAAGAGCCAGAAGACAAGAGCTAGGAGCAGAGAGGAAAAAGGGCAGGATATTGAAGGGATGATGTAAAATGTAGACATTTCATATGAATTGTTTGGAGTCGAATCCTTTGATCGCACAGTCAGCATCTGTATCCACATAAAATTACAAGCACTGGATTATAATATTTGACCTACACTATGCAAATTAGTCTTTTTACTGCAAACTAAGGCGCCCTCTCATTGTTCGTCTTATGAAAATCAGAGTAAATAATCCTCAGAATTCACCTGAAAAGGGCAATTCACTTAAAAATATTAGAAGCAGTTTGCACTCGGGGATATAAATGTTACATTTTTAATTACTTCCTTTTATATGAGAGCATGAAGATGAGCTGTGCGCCTTCAAGAGAAGGCTGACAGCTGAAGGAAAGCACCAAGGGGAGGAAAAACTCAGTAACAATGTCAAGAAAGGGTGCTGGATGCCCTCCCAGAAGAGGTGGTGAAGAGAAGAATGGTAATGGGATTCAAAAGGACGTGGGATAAGTGGACAGAGGAGGAAAATGAAGTAACCTGTGGTAACTTTAGGTGTCACATTTCTACATGGGAGTAACTTACATGGAATGGCAGTTATTATCCTGAATCAGTGCTGGTGCCATCGTGTGATCTCTCTCGCCTCTCTCTCTCTCAAATTGCACTCGACAAAGAGCCCCAGCTCCTCAAGGAAATACATACTCCAAAATGGAAAACACCCTCTAGCTCCGTGCCTCACCCACGCCACTTCTCACCTCACCCATCCTTTCAAAACTGCTCCCCTTACCGGCTACTTTGCTGCCCCACCCACTCCCAGCATCCTAGGCCATTGCCTACCCCGCCTAATGCTCCCGCTGGCCCTCCCTAAAGAGAAAGCACGCAGGCAACCTGCACCGAGCGGGAGCTACCATGGGGGTAACCCGCTTGGAGCAGCAGATATTAAACTTGCTGGCAGATTGGATGGACCACTTGGGTCTTTTTCTGCTCAGCTCAGAAGAGAGAGCTAATCTGAGGTTTTCTACCCTTGTTCTTGGGATAGGGAGGTCACCTCACCTAGCAAAACTACAGAAAGTGTAAGGGAAAGAGAAACGCAAGTATCCCTCAAAAATCTGCAAAAAGATTCCATCCTCAGTGCTCATTCAGTGTCCCTGCCTGACTCTGAACATAGCGCCCACAGCGTCAGATCTCAAGCAAGCTCGTGTAAGTGCCAGGGGCTTTCAGTGCTTGTCTTTATACACAGCACACCTGGGCCCCGTTGGTTTGACATTGAGAGAGACGAGCAGCCACCTTTGAATGAGTAAAGTGACTTTATTACTGCATTACTCTTTGACACCATGGAGGCAATCTGTAAACTTAGAGGTCCATATTCAGAGGTAGTTAGCCCGATAACTCTTTCCCTTTGACAGTTACTCCACCAAAAACTACCAGCACATGGAGAGGGAATTATGCGCATACTTTTAAAAATGCAAACGTGTGCACCCAAATGCACACCCCTCCCCATCCCGGCACCTGGGATCACCTCTGCTCCCTGCAGGTAAATGTAGGTGCATGCAAGCGCTGCAGGCATAGCCTTACCCACCTAGCAGGTGGGCAGTTTTGTACCAAGCTATTTCTGCTGCGGGGAAAAGACTTTGGAAATTGTCCCTCCTTGCTGGCGTGCACCATCATTTTATTCAATTGAGCCCTGTGCAAAACTATGATTGTCGTCAAGGAGACCAGCGAAGATTTGTGACTAGCCCCAGGATCTGCACTGGGCTTTATTGCAGCTGTCTGATTAGTCTGGTAGAAAGACAACATTAGTCCTAGTCACACTGCTAACATTAAGATTATTATTAGCTTTAGTGGTGCGGAAGACACATAATCCTGTGCAACTGTAACCAATTACACTGCCCTGGAGTATTAAAAAAAAAAAAAAAAAATCCTTCTAAACCCATAGACGGTAATCAGAGCACTTTCTGCTTTAGAGGTCGATGTATTCATGGACGCCAGACTTTGTATGCTGTTTAGTAAATAGCTCAGGCTATTTTCCTCCTGGGACTTTTATGCAAATAAAAGCAGTAGCAAAATAGCAAGAATACTTTTTCTACCAACTTTTCACAAAAACTTTAACAAGACCCCCACTGAGGTGTCAAATTCTACCCCCTGTGGCTGTGTTTGCCCTTTAATGGAATGGCAGTTGCTCATTCTGCCAGCAGTGTGAGTCGTAAGTCTCCATCTTGTTTGAGGAGGTTGGCGTACTTGTAGGCGTTTTAATGTAGCATACCATACCCCACTGAGAGGAGTCTGAGAACTAAAAAAACTCCTGTGCTCATGTGACATGAGGAGTGGGGTCAAGAATTAGTCTTCTTAGCTCAGGGCTGAGGGTGCAGGTGTCTCTCCTCATTAAAGGACATTGATCTAGAGTGGAGTAAGGAGAGGTTTCTGGACTCCTGCTGGTGTTAAGAGCCATCTCTTCCCAGACTGGTACCACAGGGCCTTTTCCTTCCAAAAGAAGGATCAGAGAAATGGAGGAGAAGAATTCCAGGATAGGAGCTCCTGGGAGTCCAGATGTTGGAGAGGAGAAGGTCCAAAGAACTAGGGACAAGTGACCTAGGAGGTGTCAGAGGAAGGACAACCTGCCAGAGAAACTCTGCCAAAGGGAATTGAGAACCCTAAGGAGAAGAGGATTTCCCTGGAGAGTTGGTGGATTAGTGGACTGGGAGGTGCCGAAGGAAGGGCAGCCAGCCAGCCTGAGAAAGTTCTCCTGAGCCAGAAGTTGATTCAGCTAAAATCAGTCCAAGGCTCCAAAGAAAACAGAAAAAAGACCTAGGAGGCTAAGACTGCAGCATCCCAATGGGGTCGGGGGGGCCCAAGGTGGAAGGGGTGCCAGTCCCTAAGAGCTGACCTTTTTTGGGGAAAGAGTGAGAAGAGATGAAAGAGGCTGTTTATTTTTGGTGATTTTTGGACTTTGATTTCCCTGCCACGAGTCAGTGAAGATTGTATTTTTGAACAATGGAGCTGATATAGACATGGTCTTTTTGGAGCATTTGACTGGTGTGCAGGAAGAGCCCCTGTGAGTACAAAACCCTAACGGGTAGATTTTAAACAGGCCGCGCTCGTAAAATCCGGCCTTTACGCTTGTGGCCGGGCCTTGCACGCACCGACCCTATTTTCCAAAAGGCGTAAAGGCCGGTATGCGCATAAGTGCCGGCCTTCCTGAAAGGGGCGGACCGGGGGGGTGTGTGTTCTGGGTGGGGAGGGGCGGAGGTGGGCCGGGACAGTGCCATTGATCGCTGTCCTGGCACGCGCAACTTACTTCAGGTCGAGCCCTGAAGTAAGTTGGAAAACAAAAAAGGAAAACGGTAGGATTTAGAGGTTGGGGAGGAGAGGGGAAGGGGAAGGGAGGTTAGGGTAGGTGGTAGGGAAGTAGGGAAGGCCATATGTACATTATAAAGTCCAGTGTGTATGTGCGCATAGCCCACGGATTTTATAACATGCGCACGCCGGCGCGTGCATGTTATAAAATCGCTGCGTCCATGTGTGCGCGTCGGGAAGTGTGCGCACATGGACGTGCACGCGTTTCTTTAAAAATCTACCCCTATGGGCCTTGAAAAGAGTGATCTCCCCTCCCCCCCCCCCATATGTGAGAATCCCAGGAGGTCATGAGGCCTTGCATGGCCATCCCCATGAGCCCATGTGCCCAAGAGCTGACCAGGACAGGGGCTACATAGTGATTTTTTTTCTTTGTGAAATTTTGTTTGTAATAAAAGGGCAAATACTAACATCATCCAATTTAATGCTCACTGTTTGCCCTTTTAGCCAGCAAAGTAGCCTTTGTGCAATTCGGTGCACTTTACTACATCAGCCTCTAGTGAGATGTACCTTCCAAATGTGCTTCTGACATTGTCATGCTGAGAAGCTGCAAATAGCTCCCATGTGGGATCTCCCAGTTCCAGATACTCTCCTCGCAATTCATTTTTGCATCCAAGAAATATGTACAAACATGAAAAAAGATGAAACTTTCAAAACGTCCATATTTTTGAAAGTTGGCGACTTATTACATTTTCAGATTCTTTGGAAGACAGAGGACTCTACTGTTCGGGAACCCTTCCCCATATCAATGGTGACTGTGTGAGCCTTAGAAATGAATCTGCAAAGCACAGGATCCCTGACTGATTCCTTCAAAAAGCCGAAAATATTATATCAGCTGGAAGATGTAAATGTTTGGATTGTACTTCACTAAAATGTTGTAATTCTTTCACTCTCTGACATTTAACAGATAATTAGTGCACTAAAATGTGTCTGTGACACTCATACAGAAGAATAGTCTAAGAAGTTCAGGCATGGAGAATACATAAATTGTACTTTCTATTAAAGAATTTTAAGATGTACAATGTGGATACAGCCAAGAAGTGTTAATGAGCCCTTCTAGGATACTATTAAAAAAACTCCCAGGCAGAAAATTACTTTTTTTTTTTTTTACAATGTTACTTCAGCAACCAAGGAGCGTTTTCTAATGAACCAATGTTAAGTAGAGACATTGCACCTTTAATGCTTAACTCCTCCAAGAAGGCTTGACTTATGCTGCCATGAAACTAACTTTACATTTGAAACGTTCTTCTGTGCTAAGTGGCAACAGTCTGGGTCTGGACCTGGCCAGTGCCATTTTGTAAGGAAAAAATGAACATTGGCGCCAGTTTCAGTCTGCTGGCGCCACATCTAAGCACATCTCTGGAGGCATAGGGGGCTGGGAGCCAACCGGGAGCACTCTAGAGGTGTGCATCCGTTTTCCACGGATTTGTAATCCGCAACTTATTTTTTGCTATCTGTTAAATACGTGGGGAGGCGAAACGCATCGCGACTCCCCACGTATTAAACAGATTTCTGTTTTATTCGGCCTAAATAAAAATTTAAACCCCCCACCCTCCTGACCCCCCCAAAACTTACCAAAACTCCCTGGTGGTCCAGCGGTGGGGTCTGGGAACTCACTCACACCCTCGGTGCTAGTTTCATCATGGCGCCGATAGCCTTTGTCACAGGGGCTACCGGTGCCATTGGTCAGCCCCTGTCACATGGCCATCATCGCCATCTTGTGCTCCTACCATGTGACAGGGGCTGACCAATGGCACCGGTAGCCCCTGTGACATAGTATGGGCAAAAGCTATCGGCGCCATTTTGAGTCCTGGCATCGACGCCATTTTGAGACTCAAAATCGCCGCCCGATACCAATACTCAAAATGGTGCCGATCGCCATCATAGTGAGGGCAAAGGCGATCGGCGCCATTTTGAGTATTGGCATCGGACGGCGATTTTGAGTCTCAAAATGGCGCCGATCGCCGTCATAGTGAGGGCAAAGGCGATCGGCGCCATTTTTAGTATTGGCATCGGACGGCGATTTTGAGTCTCAAAAGCCGTCATAGTGAGGGCAAAGACGATCGGCGGCCATTTTGAGTATTGGTATCAGACAGCCGGCGTGCAAGGAGGTCGCTCCCGGACCCCTGCTGGACTTTTGACAAGTCTTGTGGGGGTCAGGAGGCCCCCCCAAGCTGGCCAAAAGTCCCTGTGGGTCCAACGGGGGTCCTGGAGCGACCTGCCGTCCGATGCCAGGACTCAAAATGGCGCCGATAGCCTTTGCCCATACTATGTCACAGGGGCTACCAGTGCCATTGGTCAGCCCCTGTCACATGTTAGGAGCACAAGATGGTGCCGATGACCATGTGTCAGGGGCTGACCAATGGCACCGGTAGCCCCTCTGACAAAGGCTATCGGCGCCATGATGAAACTAGTACCGAGGGTGAGAGTGAGTTCCCGGACCCCACCGCTGGACTACCAGGAAGTTTTGGTAAGTCTTGGGGGGGTCAGGAGGGTGGGGGGTTATAGTTAATTTTAGCTGGGACAATAATTTAACTCGCCGTAGTAACGTATTTAATATCGACAACTTATGGAATTCTCCATACTTCCGCATGAAACAGAATTGACCCCCCACAAATACGTATCACGTACGCAACGAAAACTTTTTCCCTGCACATCCCTAGAGCACTCTTACCCCATGAAAGAAAAGAGAAATCTGGTACAAGGGTTTGGAAGGGGTGAGGAGGGCAAGAGTGAAGGCTCGGCAGCCCTTTTTTGTCTCTCACGGGCCCTAACGTTTCTTTTCGGGTTTTGTTTGTTTTACCTCTCATTTCTTCTTCTTGTTTTTTATTTCATTTGCTGTTTTTTTATATTTTTTTTTTTTCATTTTAAATAAAAAGAAATGATAGAAACAGAAAACAAAATGAAATGAAATAACTTTCTGCGCACTGAGGCCCTGGCGGAGTGGATGTGCTGAACCAGCGCCAGGAGATGTCGGCATGCACACGATGCGTTTAGTAGGGGAACACGCGTTCAGGAATGCCAGTCAGAAGCTGACCAGATGTTAACTTTGTTTAGTTCCTGCCACCGCTTCAAGGGCTCAGTGAACAGAATGGGGACGGGGAAGAGAGGGGGGGGGGGTCAGGGCTAGGTGTGACATATGCGACATTGTGGGGCCAGAACCATTTCTGAACGCTCTCTCCCAAACACACACACACACACACCATTCTGAACATATACCGGAGCACACACTTCTACCTTCTTACTCCAGTAATCCTCCATCCCCAGGCCCCCAGCAGTGCTCAACGCTCAGCTGTTCTTCATCCACCAAAACTGATCTGCACCATCATTTCTACTCCATTTCCTCAGCTCCTGGGAAAAAATGTGACAGAACGCCATTCTAGATGGTTCTTGAAGAAGTTAAGCCCTGGGTAGCATACAAAAAGGTGCTGAATTAGCACACGTGAGCAGTGGCATAGTAACCAGCGTTGAAGCCTTGGTGGTTGGCATTACTGCTCACAAGTTTCCAACGTGTGCCGATTCAACCCCTTTTCATGCCTGTTCCATAGGATGCAGTATCTGCTTCAGGATCCTATCCTTTTCTCCTGTTCTCTGCACATTAGGAGGGGAGGGGGCAGAACAGCAGGAAGGGCGTATCTAAATTGGGGAGCAGAATGACTGTTCTCTACTCTGTCTGCTCCAGGCTCACTCCCCTCTTCCCTGCATGCTGCCTGGAGGGGAGGGGCTGGAACCCCTGCTGCTCTGTCTCTTAAATCTGAAAAGAAGTGGTGAACAGTCCCAGGCAGTTCCCCTACAAATTAAGCCCCGCTCCTCACCCAAACAGGCCGATACTGTAAGAATTGTTGGAGAGCGGGCACTCCGTGCTAAGTGCCCGCTCTCCCAACGCGTGCCCAGCCACCTCTCCTGGACGCTCGATTCTTTATTTAAATGAGGAATCTTGCTGATTAGCGTAGAGGTGGCTGTCAGTGAGTTCCAACAACCGACGCTCAATTTTACCAGCGTCTGTTTCCGAACCCACTGACAGCCACGGGTTAGGGAAACGGACACCAGTAAAACAGAGCTTCTGTTTTTCTAACCTGCTGACCTGCAGGCAGATTTTTTTTTTTTTAAATTTTATTTTTGATTCCTCCAACTTAATATCGCTAGGATATCAAACTGGAGGGTGTACAGGAAAGCAGTTTTTTAAATGCTTTTCTGTACACTTTTCTGAGTGTAAAATGTGCGGCTTGGCCGCACATTTTGCTTTCAGTATCCTGGGCAACTAACTAATAACTTCATCAACATGTATTTGCATGTGATGAGGGCTTTTAGTTTTCGGGGGGGGGGGGGGGGGGTTGGCCATGCGTTTTCGATGCAGTAAACCCCTTACAGTTTAAGGGGTAATAGATGAGCGTCGAAAATGCGCGGACAATCACATGCTAAATGGTGTGCTCAGTCCTTTACGAGTAGCATGTGCTAAAACATATTAGCATGCACTAAAAAACAATGACGCAAAACAAAATTGTTAGTTTTTGTGTTATTTCGGAAGAGAAACACAAAGCAATATAATAAATTTCATTGGTGTTTTCATGACATTTAAAAACAACAGTACAGCTCTGATTTTTGCTGAATTGTTCTATTACTGAAGTAGCCACAATGGAAATGAGTAACTTTTGATGGCAGCAGCACAATGCAACACCACTGGGAAGGGTTGTTTTATGTTTTTATTGGGTTTACTGATTTTAGTGAGTATGTGTTTTATGGATTGATTGTGGATGTAATATTATTACCCTCTGTGGATAAGCAGAATATGCCCTTCTTAAGATAAATAAATAAATAAACATACTCTGACATCCTCCCGTGACCCCATCCCCAGAAGAATAAAGAGCGGCTGCCGGATTCCAAAAGCCCAACAACACCATTTCTATACAACAACCTTAACAAACACACAGACTGGGGCAAACGTAGCACTCCCTGAGGTGCACGCTGCTGGTGCTTAGATCCATTCTGCTCACGGAGAGGGTCTTTCACACTGAAGGAGGAATGAAGAAGTTTATTCAGTTTTTCATTTTCAGTCAAGGTGATAGTAACTTCTTTACAAAAGTGAGACTCTCACTAAAAGCCTGGCGTGGCCGACGCAGTGTATTTAACGATTTTTATCAAGTCCATTATGTAGGAACTCAGCTCGACAGCACTTTACCCTGATGTGGTTAGCAAACCCTTATCAAATACTGTGTGCAAATCAAGGAATCATTTACCTTACCAGAAAGCAGATGTTTTACCACGGAATCAACATTTCCAGCTTTTTTATTGTGCTGAGAATAGGGAATAAAAATGACTCCCATCTCTGGAGGATCAATTTACTGGGGGGGGGGGGTTCCCTGTCGTTAGCGTGGACAGAGAGTGCCACTGGAAGACCTCAACATAAGGTTTCAGTGCAGCATAAGCAGACTTGGGGATTCATCTGAAGAAGAAAGTTCACCAGGTGCTATTTCTCCCCTCCGAAAGCCTACCACATACTCTTTCTACTGCTGCTGCCATCGGGGACCCGAGCTCTGTCTTCCTCCTCCTTTTCCCTCGTTCTCTCCATCTTTCTCTTTTCAGCTTCCATCTCTCTTCGTTGCCATCTCTTCTCTTTAGCTTTTCTCACATTTTTCAGCTCATCTGCTCCTCTCTCCTACACTCCCATTCCTTTTCTTTATCTTCCATCACTTCCACCTCCTTCTCCTATTACTCCATCTTCACATCATCCCTCATCCCCATAATGCCCCTTTCCCATCCCGCCACATAATCTTACAGCTTGTTTCCATCAATCCTCCATTTTTTTTCTTCCTCCTTACCCATATGCCTCCTGCTTCTTTTCCACCCTTCCCCAGCATCTGCTCCTACTACTGCATCCAAGCCTCTTCCCCTTCCCCATTCTCCAACATCTGCCCCCGTCTCTTCCCTCTTTCCTCAGTATCCATCCTACTGCATGCATTGCCCCATCCTCTTAGTACACAGGCTAGTGCAATTTCCTCCCTTCTCTCTCCCTTACCTGGATTCAGGATCAGGAAGGCTGCAAGGAGAACAAGCTCCTTCTCCACTCAACCCTCCCCACCACCACTCCCACCCCCTCAAGAGCAGGTCTGCAGGAAACAGGTCCAAGGACTCTCTGGAGTTCAGCTGATTAGTTGCAGGAGACAGGAGAATGCACCACCCTTTGGAACTCCCTACCACCCTATATCAAACTAATACCTAATCTCCAGCCTTCAGGAAACTGGCAAAAACCTTGTTCTTCAATACAGCATTCAAACTACCTATTCCACACCACAAATTCTCACCTCACTCAGCCCTTTTTCTAACTATCCCCTGACCTGCCCAAGCCAAATGTAATTATTTATATTTGATATTTTATCTATTGGGGTCCATATTCAAAGCATTTAGCCAGATAATTCAGAAGTTATTTGGCTAAATTAATATTTGGACATTTATCTGGCTAAGTTTTAGCCAGATATCTCCTCATATTGCTAAACTTTAGCCAGATAAATTAGGGGTGTTCCGGGGACATTTCAGGGAGGAGTTACATTAGCCACATAAGTTATCTAATAGTCAGAGTTAGCTGGATAACTTATCTGGCTAACTCTGGTCATGCCAAAGAGCTGTTCTAAAGTTAGCCAGATAAAGTTATCTGGCTATTTTAAGATTGCTGGCTATATTTAATATTTAATATACAGTACATCCAATGCTGAATATACCTCCAAAGTTAGCCAGATGTTTATTTATCTAACTTTGCTATCCAGACAGTGACTGAATGTGGATATCTTTATGTTCAATATTTATGTGATTCATTATGGTTTATATTTTATGTATTTATGGACCCCAGAGGTAGGCAGAGCTCGGGAATCTCAAAGCATGGATGAGACGATGATGCAGGGAACAGGGTTTTAAGTTTTGTTAGGATCTGGGCATCATTCTGGGGAAGGGAGAGGGGGAGCCTTTTCTGAAAGGGACAGGCTCCACCTTAACCAGAGTGGAACTAGGCTGCTGGCACTTAACCTTTTAAAAAGGAGACAGTGCAGCTTTTAAACCAGAAGATGAGGAAAAGCCAACAACAACGTGCCGCGGTATATAAAAACCCTTAAATAAATAAATAAATAAATAAATAATTGCTCAGAAGCACATGGTTTGGATTGATATATCTTTGAAGGACACCAAGAGAACAGGGAAATTAGGGGATCCCAGTAGAAAGGATGCAATAAATGCCAAAATGATTACCATTGTCCACTGATGAGCAGGTTGTTAATACAAACAAAAAACTTATTTTGAAATGTCTATATACAAATGCTAGAAGTCTAAAAATTAAGATGGGAGAGTTAGAGTGCACAGCACTAGATGAAGAGATAGATATAATTGGCATCTCAGAACTGGTGGAAGGAGAACAACCAATGGGACCATAATGTGATACCAGAGTACAAATTATATTGAAATGATAGGATGGACCAAACTGATGGAGGGGTGGCACTGTATGTGAAAGAGGGCACTGAGTCAAACAGGATAACAATTCTGCAGGAAACAAAATGCAATGCTGAATCTTTATGGATAGAAATTCCAGGTGACAAGGGAAATAAAATAGCAGTGGCGGTGTATTACCGTCCACCTGGCCAGAATGAAAAAAACAGACAATGAAATGCTAAAAGAAATTAGGGAAGCTAACAAAATCAGCAGCACAGCAATAATGGGTGATTTCAATTACCCCAGTATTGACTGGGTGAATGTTACATCAGGACATTCATTCTAGAAAGGTAAAGTTCCTAGAGGAAATAAATGACTGTTTCATGGAGCAGCTGGTACAAGAACCAACAAGAGGGGAAACTATTTTAGAACTAATCAATCATTATTGGAGCACAGGATTTGGTGTGAGAGGTAATAGTGTTGGAGCCACTTGGCAATAAGGATCAAACATGATCAAATTTGATTTAATAACTGGGGGGAGGGCACTGAATTAATCTACTGAGACAGCATTTAATTTTCAAAAAGGTGACTATGAGAAAATGAGAAAAATAGTTAGGAAAAAGTGAAAGGAGCAACTGCAAAGGTTAAGAGTTTAGATCAGGCATAGACATGGTTTAAAAACACCATCTTGGAAGCCCAGACCAGAAGTATTCCACGCATTAGTAAAGGTGGAAGGAAGGCTAAACGACAACCGGCATGGTTAAAAGTTGAGGTGAAAAAGACTATAATAGCTAAAAGAACATCTTTGAAGAAATTTAAAAGGGATCCAAATGAAGAAAACAGGAAACAGCATAAGCACTGGCAAGTCACATGCAAAGCATTGATAAGAAAGGCAACGAGAAAACTTGAAAAGAAATTTGCCATGGAAGCAAAAACTCATAATAAAAACTTTTTCAGGTACATTCGAGGTAAAAAGCCTGCAAGGGAGTCAGTTGGGCACTTAGAGATGACAAGGCCGTAGCATAGAGACTAAATGAATTCTTTGCTTTCGAATTCACTGAAGCTGTAAGAGAGATGCCTATGCCATAAAAGATATTCAAAGGTGATGATTTAGAGGAAATGAAACAAATCTCAGTGGACCTTGAAGACGAACTAGGGCAAATTGACAAACTAAAGAGTAGCAATTACCTGGTCCAAATGGTATACATCCCAGTGTACTGAAAGAACTGAGAAATGAAATTGCGGACCTGCTATTGGAAATTTGTAAACTATCATTAGCATCATCTATGGTACCTGAAGACTGGAGGGTTGCCAACAGAATGTAAAAAGAGGGTTCAAGGGGTGATCCAGGAAACTACAGACCAGTGAGTCTGATGTCCATGCCAGGCAAAATGGTAGACTCTATTATAAAGAACAAAATTGCTGAACATATAGCTAGGCATAATATAATGGGACAAAACCAATATGGATTTATCCAAGGGGAGTTTTGCCTCACCAATTTGCTACATTTTTTGAGGGTGTAAATAAACATGTGGATAAAGGTGAGCCAGTTGATATAGTGTATCTGGATTTCCAGAAAGCATTTGACAAAGTCCCTCATGATAGACGTCTTAGGAAATTAAATTCATGGGCTAGGAAAGGCAGTGTCCTGTTGTGGATTGCCAATTGGTTAAAAGATAGAAAACAGAGGGGCGGATTTTAAAAGGCCCGCACGCGTAAATCCTTCCGGATTTACTCTCGCAGGGCCCTCGCACGCTGGCGCGCCTATTTTGCATAGGCCGCCGGTGCGCGTAAAGCCCCGGGACGCGCGTAAGTCCCGGGGCTTTCGAAAAGGGGTGGGAGGGGACGTGTCTGGGGGCGTTCCCGAAATGATGCGGCGTTTCGGGGGCGTGCCGCGGCATTTCGGGGGCGGGCCCGGGGGCGTGGTCGAGGCCTCCGGACCAGCCCCCGGGACCGGAGGACGGAGCGGGACTGCTGGCGACGTGTGCAAAGTTACGCCTGCTGAAAGCAGGCGTAACTTTGCCGACAAAGGTAGGGGGGGGGTTTAGATAGGGCCGGGGGGGTGGGTTAGGGAGGGGAAGGGAGGGGAAGGTGGGGTGGAGGGTGAAGGAAAGTTCCCTCCAAGGCCGCTGCGAAATCGGAGCGGCCTCGGAGGGAACAGGCAGCATGCGCTGGGCTCGGCGCGCGCAGGTTGCACAAATGTGCACCCCCTTGCGCGCGCCGACCCCGGATTTTATAAGATACGCGCGGCTACGCACGTATCTTATAAAATCCAGCGTATTTTTGTTCGCGCCTGGTGCGCGAACAAAAGTACGCGATCGTGCAAGTATTTAAAATCTACCCCAGAGAGTAGGGCTAAATAGTTAATTTTGCCAATGGAGAAAGATGAATACTGGAGTGCCCCAGGGATCTGTTCTGGGACCATTGCTTTTTTATATTTATAAATGACTTGGAAATTGGAACAGAAAGTGAGGTGATCAAATTATCTGATAACATAAAATTATTCCAAATTGTTAAATCACAAGAGGATTGTGAGAAATTGCAAGTGGACCTTGCAGAACTTGAAGACCGGGCATGCAAATGCCAAATGAAATTTAATGTGGACAAATGTAAAGTGATGCACTTAGGGAAGAGTAGCCCAAATTATAGCTACACAATTCAAGGTACCACATTAGTGTTGCACTTGGAGGTGGACCCTTGTCCTGGAGCAGTGTAGGACGGCTCCCTGGTCAGGCTCAGGGAGCCCTTGCCCCAGGAGGCAGAGCACAGGAGGAGACAGAGGCAAGAAGTAGCTTTACCACTGGAAGCCCGCGAGCCCCCCGGGTGGAGCCCTTGGGGACCTGGGCCACTTGGACTTAGGTGGGCCTCGCAGGGTCTCCCGGAGAGGAAGTGTAGAGGTGTGCCCACCAGTAGCAAGGGAGCGCGGTCGGTCACTAGACTGTAGAGGGTGTGCGTTCGTTTTGAACGAATTCGTTTTGAACGAATACCACCAGGGACTTTTGGCAAGTCTTGGGGGGTCAGGAGGGTGGGGGTGGTTCAGCGGGGGTCCTGGCGCAATCTCCTGCACTCGCGCCGTTCGCTGCCAGTATTCAAAATAGCGCCGATAGCCTTTGCCCTTACTATGTCACAGGGGCTACCGGTGCCATTGGTCGGCCCCTATCACATGGTAGGAGCACAAGATGGCACCGGCCGTCCATTGCTCCTACCATGTGACAGGGGCCGACCAATGGCACCGGTAGCCCCTGTGACATAGTAAGGGCAAAGGCTATTGGCACCATTTTGAATACTGGCAGCCGACGGCGCGAGTGCAGGAGATCGCTCCAGGACCCCCGCTGGACCACCAGGGACTTTTGGCAAGTCTTGGGGGAGTCATAAGTGCGGGGAGTTGTAGTTAATTAAATTTAAAGGGTTGGGGTGGGGTTTTTTTTTTTGTTTTTACAACTTTAATGGGAAATGAATATCGAATTCAACTAATGGACGGATCGGGTTTCTCCCCCATTGACTGAATGCAACGTATTTGGGTCCCGACGAATACGAATACCGAATCCAACAAATACTTACCATCTGCACATCCCTACTAGACTGTAGGCCTGGAGTATCAGAGAAGGCCAATATAGCATAGGCGATGTCAAGGCAAGGGACAGAGCCAGAATCAAGGAGGCGTAGTCAATGGCAGCCGGGGTCAGGTTCCGAGGATCAGTCCAAGGGACGTCAGCCAAAGCAGGAGTCAAATACCAGGTATTAGTCCGAGAGTAGTCAATGAAGCAGGGGTCAGGTTCCAGAGGTCAGACGAGGTCACGAATGCAGGTAAAGGTCAGAATCCAGGCAGCGATCAGAATGGTCAAAGAAGCAAGCAGAGGTCAGTACCAGAGAGTCAGTCCGAAGGTACTACCTGGGGAGACAGGGACAGACAGACACTGGAACAGAAGGACGCTGGAACAGGAGGATGCTGGAACAGGAGGATGCTGGAACAAGGTTGGAACAAGACTGTAAACGCTGAGGCAAACTAGTACACATACAGTGCCGACCTGATTGCCAAGGCAATGAAGTGCAAGCAGGAACTTCCTTAAGTACTACGTTCAATCAGGGCGCGCTGCAGAGCTAGGACCCGCCCCTGGCCCTACAAGAGACCGGGCGGTCCGCGCGTGCACATGTAGGGTCATGGCCGACGCCACAGAGGACGCCATACTCCGGCGTGAGGCCTGGTGCGCAGTGGAAGGCCCGGCGATCGCCGCCGCGGGACACCGAGGCCTGGAGGAGCTTGCGGCTGCCGCTGGGGAAGCCAACCCATGACCTGTAGAGGAGCTAGCGAGGTGAGCAGGCCCATGCGTGGGCCGAGCGCGGACTGGGTGCCCAACAATTAGGACTCATCATTCAGGAAAAGGATCTTGGCGTCACTGTGGATAATATGTAGAAATCTTCTGCTCAGGTTCAGCAGCAGTCAAGAAAGCAAAAAGAATGCTAGGGATTATTTGGAAAGGAATGGAGAATAAAACAGAGAATATCATAATGCCTCTATCGCTCCATGGTGTGACCTCATCTTGAGGATTGTGTGCAGTTCTGGTTATCACATCTCAAAAAAGATAAAGCAGAATTAGAAAAGGTAAAGAGGGCAACCAAAATGTTAAAGGGGATGGAACAATTCTCCTATGAGGAAAGGCTAAAGAGCAGGGCTGGCACATCCTATTAGGCGAAATAGATGGTCACCTTTGGCGCTGACCATTAGGGGGCACCAAAGAGCAGCCAAGCTGTTCATATCCTCCAGACCAGGTACCCTCTCCTGCTCTCGTTATCCTGAGCCAGGAAAACTCCCAGCGCACTAGTCTATAGTAGCAACATGAAATCCGTTACGCCTCCAAAGCCCTAGTTTGTGATCTGGGGTAAACAGATTTTTCTTTCCAAGAAATGAGTCAGTGCACCATAGCTTAGCCTGGAGATACTGCGGGTGGTAGTAGGTGGTGTACTGGGGGTACATCTGTTGTTTCCACACTTTGCCCATGAAGCTAGAAATGAAAGCCTGCAGTGCAGGGACGGGAGACCTTAGTGTTTCCGTGGACTCGCTCTCCTCAGTTACTTTTCTTCTCTCTCTCTCCCTCTCATTCCCCAGCTGCCAGTATGCTCCAACCTCACCCAGGAAAGGAAAGCGAGTGCCGATCGCCCTGGCACCCCTCAAGAGTGCGGCTCTCCAGTAATAGGAAGCGCAGACAGAGCCCCAAAGGACTGGACAGCGATCCATAAAGTATGAGCTGCAGCAGCTGCGCTCAGTGACAGCAGCAGCAGCAGAGAACAGGACCGACTAGTGGGGGAAGGGAAGGGCCAAGGTGTGCACAGAATATTTACAGCCGGAGGAAAGGGTTTTAGCTTGTGCAGAAAGACGCTCTTCCAAAACAGAACATGGTTTACCAAGGACTGCAGCCTCTGGTCTAGTAGTTTGGACAAAACTATATACTTAGGTCATTGTTATCACTTCAAGGTGCTAAGTTATTTGATGCACACAAAGGCTATTACACCCTGGAGTGGGGGGCGGCATGACTGGGGGGGGAGGGCGGGTGCAAGAAAGAAGATTCGCCTAGGGTCCCTAATACCCTTGCACTGGCCCTGCTAAGAGGTTAGGACTCTTCAGCCTGGAGAAGAGACAGCTAAGGGTAGATATTATAGTAATTTATAAAATAATGAGTGGAATGGAACAAGTAAACGTTAATCGGTTGTTTACTCTTTCAAAAAATACAAAGACTAGGGGACACGCAATGAAGATACTAGGTAATACATTTAAAACTAATAAGAGAAAATATTTTTTTCTCAGTACATCATTAAGCTCTGGAATTTGTTGCCAGAGGATGTGGTGAAAGCTATTAGTGTAGTTGCATTTAAAAAAAAGGTTTGGAAAAGTTCTTGGAGGAAAAGTCCATAAGAGAAATCCCCTTATAATTATAATGTTTTTACATTAAGGGCCGGATTTTAAAAGCCCTATGCGCGTAAATCCAGAGGATTTACACGCGTGGGGGGGGGGTATGCGCACCGGCCCTATTTTTAAAAGACCCAGCGATGCGTGTAAAGCCCCGGGACGTGTGTAAGTCCCGCGGCTTTCAAAAAGGGGCATTCTGGGGGCGGGGCAGTCCGGGGAGGAGTGGGAGTGGGGCCAGAGGCCTCCGACATAGTGCCCATTTGCTGCTGGTTGGAGGATCGCGTGCCGGCAGGCTGCTGGTGCTCGCAACTTGCGCCTGCCCGGAGGCAGGCGCAAAAGGTAAAACAAAGGTCACGGGGGGGGGGGGTTAGAGTAGGGCTGGTGGGGGGGAGGTTAGGGGAAGGGGTGGGAAAGTCAGGCTAGGGGGAAGGGAACAGGGGAAGGCAGCGCGGCTCGGCATGTGCAAGGTGTACAATGGTGCACCCCCTTGCACTCGCTGATCCCCGATTTTATAACATGTGCGCGCCTGCGCATGCGTGTTATAAAATCGGGCTTACATGTGTGCGTGCCGAGTAGCGCGTGCACATGTACGCCCCAAGTGCACCTTATAAAATCTACCCCTAATATTGTATACTATAAAAAAATCTGTTGGAGATGTATCTGTTACATATTTATTGAAAAAATACATACCACAAAATCTTCAAAATTGTTATAGTATGCAATATGGGGGAGATCTTAAAAGCCCTGCGCGCGCGCTGGCGCACCTATTTTGCATAGGCCGCCGGCGTGCGCAAAGCCCTGGGACTTGCGCGTAAAAGGGGCGGGAGGGTGTGTGTCCAGGGGCATGTCGGCCGGCCGGGGGTGTGCCCGGGGGGCGTGTCTGGGGTCAGGGGCGGTCCGAGGTGGGTCCGGGGGCGTGGCGACGGTTCGGGGGCAGGCCGGGAGGGCGGTCCCGAATCCCCCAGCACTGCGGCCTATGCTGGGGGATGCCGAGGCAGCGAAGGTGGGGGGAATTCAGGTAGGGCTGGGGGGTGAGTTAGATAGGGAAAGGGAGAGGAAGGTGGGGGGACGCGGAAGGAAAGTTCCCTCCGAGGCCGCTTCGATTTCAGAGCGGCCTCGGAGGGAACGGAGGCAGGCTGCGCGGCTTGGCGCACGCAGGCTGCTGATTTTGTGCAGTCTTGCGCGCGCCGACCATGGATTTTATAGGCTACGCGCGTATCTTATAAAATCTGGTGTACTTTTGTTTGTGCTGGTTGCGCGAACAAAAGTACGAGCGCGTGTACTTTTTAAAGATCTACCTCCACTAATGTAAAAACATTATAAGTATAAGGGGATTTCTCTCATTGCATATTATATGTATATCGGTTGATTGAGAGTAACATGTAATTCATTTGGTTACTGTTTTTATTGACTATTATAGGTTACCTATATCCATTTTTGAGGATAGAAATATCCATAAACCATTATTAAGGTGGAGTTGCATAAATCCACTGCTTATTCTTGGGATAAGCAGCTTGGAATCTATCTACCCCTTGGGATCCTGCCAGGTACTTGTGAACTGGATTGTCCACTGTTAGAAACAGGATACTGGACTTGATGGACCTGCTGTAGCTCGCTTTGAGCTCTCTTGATGGAAAAACATATCATAAATAAACAATGATGATGATGATGATGGCAATGATGATGAGATTGGGAAGACTCACACATGCTCAGCAGGAAATTCTGAGGAAAGGGCTGGATTTTATGCCCTTATCACAAACACAGAATCGTGTGAGACCAGAGGAACTACCTACATTAGATATCACGGCATCATAGTTGACATCATAACAGCTTCCTCCAACCTGGGAGTCTTAGTACCAGCTCTGTCTAATCTGTGAGTCTTAGTACCAGCTCCTTTTGACATAGGAGTCTTGGAGTTCTGCATTTTGATCTTGCCTCTGGATGTCCTAGTCTTCTAATGGCCAGGGCAGCTCCATACTGTCTGAAAGAGATTGGTTTTTCTTTCCATCCTCTAGCCATACACTTTAATTGATAAAGTGATTAGAAGAAGGGCTAGAAAGGATATAGGGAGCCATTTCCCTTTCTCTGTCTAATTGTTGTGAGGAGAATGGATTCATGATGGAGGATTTGCTATTGTTGTTACAATATATGTTCTTGAGATGCAATTACTTGTATGGCATCCTGTACTCTTATTACAGTCATCATCAAGATAAGTTCTTAGCATGGAGAGGACACTTTTGAAAGAATTTGTATGTAACTAAGCAGTTACCAAATTCCCAGGCTGAATCTTACGCTTCTTTCAGCAGCTAAATGTAGCCGCTTAGTTCCATAGAGCGGTTAGATGTTTTCATTCCAGGGGAGGTGAGGGAAATCACATGCAAGGATATTATTTTGAAATCCTCTCACATATGTTACTTCCCATACTTTGCACCTGTGATAAAGCAGATATAAATTTTCTCCTACTCTTGTACTTGTCACAGTTTTGTCAATATGAATTTTCAAAGGGAAACTCTATAGGGAGTTTCCCCTTTGAAGATTACAAAGAAGCCAAAAACCAAAGAACTACCCCTTAAGAACATAAGAAGTGCCATGCTGGGTCGAACCAAAGGTCCATCGAACCCAACATCCTGTTTCCAACAGTGAATAATTCCTAAAAATAGATTACATTTCTTGCTCCTCATTCCTATGACAAAAGCTGGAGCTCCCTGAGTCACCTGGTTAATAACTAAGGAATTTTTTCTATGAACTTGTTCAAATCCTTTTTAATCCCAGCTATGCCGGTTGCCTTGACCACATCCTCTGGCAACAAATTCCACAATTTGATTGTGCACTCAGTGAAAAAAATGCTTTCTCCAATTTGCTTTAAACCGGCTTTTAGCTTAAAGGAGTGTCCCCTAGTCCAGGTGTTATTTCAGATGTTAAATAACTATTCCTTTATTACTTGTTCTACTCCATTAATGGGAGATGCTCAGACTTACATCGGAGTGCTGGACATATTGGATGGGCCAGCTGTTCTTTTTCTGCCATCGTCCCCTATGTTACTATATGTTACTATGGGCCATGTCCCCAGGAGAACAGTCCTTTCCATTCCTTTACTATTTTACACCCTCATATGAGCTATGGGGCACAAACGCAATGAGATCAGTACATAAAATACAAGTACAAAATACCAAAGGGCCAAGGTGGCTTCACAGAATCTCTGTGCTTCCTGGCCTATATTACACAATGGGATTCTGATCTCTCATTCTTGTAGTCAACCTTGAATTTGTAAGACAAGGAAGGAAACAGAACAAGATGAATCTTTCATTGCAGCAAACATAACAGGATTGTGGCATCTTTAATTCAACACAGACCAGTCATCGTTATCTTGGCTGCTGCAGTTTATGGAGCATAATGCACACTATTTTGCCTCTGTTTTTCCTGCCCTGGAGCAGGCACCTGAAAGCACCGACGCACGGCAAAGTTCAGCAAGAGGCTTATTTAAAACAACAGATGATGGAACTTTGAAAGGGATACTATTTTTCTCATGTACACACTTTTCACCAGAATTATGAGCAAAAAAGAAAGGATGTTGCTACAGTTTGGATGTTTTACGGATTTTCCCATGGATGGATGATAGTTTGAATAATGGATACTTAAGTAAAAATGATTTAAAAATATATATATTCATGATAAAAAGGACATTTGAAAATATAAAAGAGAAAAAAGGAGTCCTAATAATCACAGGTTCACATTATTCCTTATGATTTGTTGCCATTTAACACGTTCTCCACAAAAAGTTGCTTTCAGCTGATCCCCTCTTTCTTTGGAATTAAACTAGAGTGGCTCAACGCAGAGTGAGTATAATTCTCATTTAACAAGGAGAATATTCTAATAAGTTAAGAGAATAAGTAAGTATGGGTGGAATACAAGGGTACTGATAAGCTTTTCTAAGGAAGCAAATGCAAAAATGTACTGATATAAGCATTATTATAATTTATTTAATTAAAGATCAATTTAAGATTTTAAAACCTCAGTCACTGGCCACAACCCTGAAGTATCTGGCTTTTGGCTGAGATGAAGAATAACAAAATCCAGAGGCTTTCTGTGACTGATAGGGGAGTTGATATGTGGGATCGGACCCCTGAGAGAGGCACATGCCAAGACAGAACTGCGGACTGCAGTGAAATAGTATTCAGTCCTGTACCAGACCTCCAAACTCTTCTCCATAATTCTATAGAGCTTAATAAAGTTGACACAAACCGTGCAGAAGAACTATGCATTTAAATGATCATTATACCCTTGACACCATCACTGATTGTGTAAAAGCCATAATGTGGTGGAGCTACTCTGTCATATCCATGTATAAAAATCACTCATGTGACTTTAGCATTCACTATCAAATACAATCAAGAGAATCTCGAGAAATGATCCTTACTGTAACAGCATTAAGATGCTCTTGGTGATATTTACTCTGGACATTATAGCATTTCTGGGTTCCCTGAGCTTTTACTGCAGCACTTAATAAACCTTTTCAGTCAAGACTCACCTACAAGCTACAAAATAAATCACAGAACACAGCAGAAAATAAAATAATGATACCAGCCAAACCAGAATGTGAGTTTTCACAGATTTAGTGCTCTTAAAGTGATGCTGGATATGTACTTATCATTTTCCTGATGAAGAATTCATAATGGAGTTTTATCTAATGACCCACGGGAATCCACTGAGACCAAACCCAGTTAGTTTGGGACCCTCTTTCATAAGACTTGTTGTAGGGGCAAAATATGGTAAGATCTGTGGATTATAATATGACTGGATACTGTTTGTCCAGAGCAGGGGTGGGCAAACTAAGGCCCACGGGACAAATCCAACCCTTCAATATCTTCCTTCCGGTCCACCTATCTCGCTCTTGCCAAAGCTGCGTTATATGTGGCCCCACCCACACTCTGACCCGCCTGCCTGAGTGCCCGACGACGTCATCATCAAAGGCCCAAGTCACCCTTGATGATGCGCTGAAATGTGCGACATCAAGCCTTCGACGACGGTGTGATGATGTCGGGCATGCAGGAGAGCATCGGCATGGCAGCCTGGAGAATGGAGGTACCATGATTTTAAATTGGCGCCTTCTTTTGCCAGCCAGTGGAGGCAGCAGGGGCCTCCTCATGCTGCTTAACAGCTGCTACTCACAGAAGCGGCAGCCATGTACCCGGCTTGCTGCTACCGCTGCTGCTGCCTTCTTCCCTCCCACCTCGTTCCTGAAAGTAAGCTGAAATGCTGCTGGGGGATGGGGGGGGGGGGGGAGATTATAAAGGGAAAACTTCATGGGGCCCGGGATGGGATCTTCCAAGTGGTGCTCACAGTCCTGGGGTTATAGGGTGGGGCAGCCTGCATCTGGCTGCACACCATGGCTTGTGTGGCTTTGCTACTGCAAAATCTTTAAGGGAATGGAGGGAGACAGAGCCAGCAAATGAATCCTCAGGCTGGACCAGGCTAGGTAGAATTATTTTTACCTGATCCAGTCTAGGGACTAACCTGCTGGGGGAGGGGAAAAGAGATAGTAGCACTGTGGGATGGGGGGAAGAGAGAGGGATGGGAGACAAGGGAAGAACAAAGATGGGTGTTGAGCCCATGTTGGGAATCCCAGCTGTGGCAACCCGTGGCCGGTATCTCTTACCTGCCTCGGCCTTCAGCGTCGCGGGGCTTCTTCGCTCTCGACGCGGCATGGTCCGGTCCCGAGCCGGCCAGCGGCGCTTACCCCATGCGGCCCAGGACGCCGCCGACTTCCTGTTCACGTGCGCTCTCCTAGGCGCGTGCGCACGGGACATGCTGGCATTTAAAGGGGCCGTGGCAGGAAACAGCAGCCCAGCCCCCGAAGATGACGTCATGACTCCTGGGTATTTAAAGCCTGGCTCAGCTTCCTGTCCTTCACCTTGGCAACAGGTCCTGCACTTGGAGTGCGTTTTTGCTGTATTCCTGCTTGCTCCTGATCCTGAGTGCCTGCTTGTTCCTGGTTCCTGCGTTCCTCTCCTCAGATTGTCCTCCCGGTTCTGACTTTGGCTTGTTTTCCTGACTCTACGTGTCTGCTGCCCATCCCGATCTTTGGCTTGTCTCCTCGTCTCTGCTCGTCTGCTGCCTGCCCCTGACTTCCGGCCTGATTCACCGTACTACATCTTCGCTGCCAGCCTTGACTCCTGGACTGTCCTCGTCTACGCCAATACTCCACCAGCCTCGACCCGGACCTCCGACGCCGTCTCAGCCTGTTCCTGGACTCCGCTTCACCAAGGAGACCCGCACCTAAGTCCTGCCAGCCCTGGCACCCAAGGGCTCAATCTGAGGGGAACGAGGGCTGGTATAGGTGAAGCTCCAGCTGGGTCTTCCTCCCCGGTACCGCCTTCCGGTGACGAGGACCACTGGGGGCCGTCCCTCGGTGGTGGTTCCAACCCTCGTCCTGGCCCTAGGATCCACAACACTAACAGCCCAATTGGAAGGAGGAATGTCAGAGAGGGTGGGTGGGGGTCCTACTGCTGGGTAGAGGGTACGCGAGGCACTTCATGTACACACTCACTCCCACGTATACTCACAGGCATTCTACTCAGTCACTCATGCACCCTCTGGCCTCCTCCTCACATATTCACATTCCACTCACTCCTTGAGACTCCCTCAGTCCATTCAATGTGCAAAAGAACCCCCCACCCACTCACTTCTCTTGTGTATTTATTGTTAGTGTTTCTTCTCTGTCCAGGGGCTCCATGGTGGAGCCCGCCTGGCCCCTGTCGTGGATGAGAACTTGCAATGCTGCCCCAGTACAAAAGGGTTTGCACACCCCTGGTCGGAAGTCACAGTTTAGTAAGCTAATGGAGTTTATTTTGTCATACAAAGCACTGATATAATATCAGAGAACTTCAAAATGAAATTAAACTAACAAATATATAGTCAAGCAGTAAGTGGTTGAGTCACTTGACCTTTAATCTTGTGCCACTTGCCACACGCAAGGCGTGTTTCATTTCATTCTGAAAAGGCTTGTGGATTCTATCTTACTAATTGCCATGTAACCCCTTACTAATAGCTTCTACTCGGCAGAAGGTCTGTCAGCAGTGCCTCATAAAAACGGTCAGTCCTTCAGCATGGATTAAAAATGCAGCAGTTTTTCACCCACTGTTGAAGAAAAAAAAAAAAAAAAAGTCATCAAGTCAAATGCATTTCTGTAGAATATTAATTTAAGTCTCTCATTTCCCTTCATTGTATCCCCCATGACATGCTGCTCTGCTTGTACCCATATTGCATTTGTGTTCGGACTGAAATTGCTCGCGTCCCGTAGACTGAGAAATTCAGATCCCCACTCCTAGTTAAAGTCCACCAATAAGCACAGACCGCAATGATGGTGCACGGCGCTCTGATGTGATTTTTATGAGCAGCATTGTCTTTAATAAACGGTGTCTTAATACTTTTTCCAGCCTGTAGTTAACCTTCAGCTCTCTCTCTCTCTCTCTCTCAGAAATGAGAGCTGCAATAAAGCTTAAACCAAAGAATCTAGTGATCCCATTAACAGCCTAACTCTGTCCTTGCAGTTTGCTTAATTTGTGAATCCCACAGACGGCACAGGGCGATTGAAGTCTTCGTCTCCCGTGGGGGGGAGGGGAGGAGGGGGTACTTCCTTATTGGCTGGAAGCACTTGTGAACAAGCTCATTTTGGGAAGACTTGGGTTCAGGCAACGTTTTAGCAAATGTATTCCACGTCCATGTTTGCAACTGATCGTGGCAAACATGAAAATTCATTGGAGAAGGCATGAGCTGACCCAGCTTTTCACGATGAAGTCCAAATCCAACAGCCTACGCTGCCTCGTTGGACGTGTGAGAGAGTTAGAAAGAAATGCACAGCCATTAGAAGACTCGGGGAGGGGTGAGATTGCAAATTTCTGAGGGCATGGGGTTCAGATAAGATTAGTAGCTGATTAGAGACAGAAAAGCTAGCTTTCGGCAAAAGGGGCACTTTGCTTCTACAGTAAACTTTGAACACCGCCTGACCCCACAGGTCACCCATAAAAAAATAAAACACGCCGCGCCATCTCCAGAACCAGACACATGCATTCAATTAGAAGACTGGGTGTTAAGCAAGTTAACTCCTCATGGGAAAACCCTTTCAGACAAGGGTACAGCTGGACTTCCTGCAGAAGTCCATTTGGATCCTGTCCTGACAGCTTTTCAAGTACAGAGGCCGACTCATTCACAGCAGTTAAGTGAGACTTGCTTGCATTGTGTACTGGAGAGTCAGTGACAAATATACCCTGTCATTTTATTTTACTGTTTATTGTATTTTTATTATTACTATTTAAATAAAAATAAATAATATAAAAAAAGAGGAAAAAATTGCTAATCACGCTGTGACAAACATTTTATTCTACTATCTATTTTATTATTACTATTTAACATGAACAGAAGGGAAAAAGTGCTGAGGTCAATATTCAAAGGGGTTTATCCAGACAACGTTTGAGTTATCTGGGTAAACCCCAAAGTTTAAATATCTAGGCCCCTTAACCAGATAAATATTTTCTGGATAATGACTTAGCTGGATAAAATGTATCTGGATAACTTAGAGGTATTTCAGGAGTGTTCCAGGACAGAGGTTAGGTAGCCGAATAACTTAGCTGGCTAACTCCAGTGTTTAGAGCTAGCCAAATAAATTATTCAGTCAAGTTTGGATGCCTTCAGAGCAGAGGTGTAGTTATCTGGGAGTGTGTAAGACCAGTTAATTGCTGACCCAAAGCCAAAAAAAAAGAGAAAATCTTTGTGGGTCTACCGGCCTGATCCTCCCACTTCTAACCTTAATCCCAATTCCCCTCCTCCTCTCCAGAGCCCGCCAAAAAAAGTGTTATAAAGTTTAGGGCCTCTTGACCCACAGAGCAGGACCAACCCTCTCTATGCTATCTCCAGCCTCTGACCTTCTCCTCAGCCCCCATTCCCGTCCTCCCCCACCCCATCCTGAACCCTCCTGCCTCACGCAGCAGCTCTGAACCTGCCCCCATCCGACTGCCGGGGTCCTGATACAATAGTACTGCGACCACAGAGGCTGGGAAGAAGATTTTAGCTGGGGGAAGTCTGTTTCCTGCTGCTCTCCCCAGGCATTAAGGGTCAAGAAACCAAAGTCTAATCGGCTAATAATTATTGATGGGCCTGTACTCCAGCATCTTGTCCAGACCTTTTTAAAACTCACTTATACTATCGGCCTCGACTGCATTTTTCTGGCAACAAGTTCCATAGCCTAATTGTGCGCCGACTGAAAAACAAAATGGCGGTAAATCGGCTACCTGTCAGTTTCTGGGAGTGTCCCTAGTTCTAGCACTATTTGATAGTATAAATAACCATTCTGTATTAACATGTTCCATGCCACACATACTTTTATAAGCCTTTGTCATACCCCCTCTCAGTCATCTCTTCTCCAACCTGAACAGCCCTAACCTCTTTAGGATTTCTTCGTAAGAGAGCCAGACCATCCCCATAATCATTTGTGTTCCCTCCTCTGCACCTTTTCTAGTTCTGCTATGTTTAAGATGGGGGTGACCAGAACGGCACAGAAAATGCAGTCTCACCCTGTCTCGATCCAGAGGTATTATAATATTTTCCATGTTATTCTCCGTCCCACTTTGGCTCACTGTTTGCTTTTTTGACTGCCGCCACATACCGAGGCAAGGATTTCAACGCAATTTCCACAGGGCCTCCGAGATCCTTTCCCTGGGTGGTAGCTCCCAACATGGAACCCAGCATCGTTTACCTGTAGCTGGGATTAATTTTTCCCCGTGTGCATTACTTTATATTTTCCACATTAAATTTCATCTGCCATTTAAATACCCAGACTCCTAGTTTTCTGCAGTTCCTCAGCTCGTGTTTTAACCACATTGAATAATTTTGCATCATCTGCAAATCTGAATACTCATTGCTCCCTTTTGTAGATCATTTATGAATATGTTAAAGAATGCTGGTGCCAGTACACATCTCGGGGGCACTCCACTATTCACTTCTCAGTGAGGATTTAGACCTCCTCTCTCTTTCCTGTCTTTGAACCAGTTCCAAGTCTTGTATTAGTTATAAACAGTATTTGTAGTCAGGTCTATGAGATGTCCACCAGTGGTATTCCAAACAGTTCTCTTTAATGAAAGAAAGATATATTGAAAGAAGCTCAAGAGAGAATATATCTACAGCCTTCTTGTGAGATATCAGCTCACATGAAAGCGGGACCCAGTCGTGTTTTCAACTTCTTTCTACCTGCAACAGGATCATTACCGCTACAAAATGTGGCTGAGAGCAGTTCAGTCACGCAGGGTGAGGCTGCTCAGCTGCTAATTCAGAGAGAATGCACAAGAGGTGAGGTAAGGTTGACCTCGTGCACAGCCGTCCGGCTCTGGGCTGTCCTGGGAATACCAGTGACCATACCGGCAAAACACTCATGGCTCTTTATTTCATGAGCACTGCAATGGGATCTCACATGAGTACAAGGCAAAATGTCATTACAAGTGTAATCTTCAAAGTTACAATGCAGACACTCTTTCAGTGGGAAATTTTCCAAGGTATTTACTTGGATCCAGATGAAATAGCATGAATGGAAATTACCCTGTTCAAATGTGGCTGAAAGTGCACAAGGGTAAGATAGCGCTTGTACACAAGTGTACATGGGTTAAAGAGCACTTATTCACCAATGCACATAAGTAAGATAGCAATTTTTCACCAGTACACAGGTAAGATAGTACTTGTTCACAAGTGTACATAGTCAACATAGCACTTATTCACAAGTGAACACAGGTAGTGTAGTGCTTGTAGTTTTAGCCACATTAAATAAATATGTTTGTAAGGGAGTGGTTAGAGTGAGGGTAGGAAAACAACATGTGTTCAAGTGATTTTCACGTGTACACACTATTCCTGTCCCCTTGGTCATCAGCACAAACAGTAGATACAAAGTGCACAGATACTTTTAGTGATTTAAATGCACTATTATAGCTCTTGAATGAACATTACATTCTTCTTTGAAGGCTGTAATATTTTAACCTAGTGCACCTATGGGGGAGCATTCAAGTCTTGGTTGATGGGGTTGGTATGCAACTTTATAGTCAGTAGTACTTTAAACGTTTTTATCATTGCAAATTCTAATAAATTTATTAGGAATGAGCATTCATTTTGAACAAATGCCAAACATGCAATGAATGATGCCATGTTCAGTTCCAAATGGAACAAACCAAAAATAGCCTTCTGAGAAAATACCCGAAAATGTTCAGATATTTTCATTTTCATGGCATTTTTTAAAAAATAAAAGTTCTGGTATGACCAGCTCCATTTTGCTGTATGGATATACATTTGTATGGCTGTACAGAAAGGTGGCCATACACAATTTCACTTACTATAAGTTTTTCTGGGAGTAGATAAATACTTAAAGTCAACAGAAGCCAAGACAACAGTCACGGCAGAAACGGTCAAGTTCATGGACTCCAGAAAGCTAAGCAACTAAGAGCGTACAGTCAAGCCTAGGCATGAATGTGAATGAAGCTGGAGCCTTTGCTTACCTGCCTCTCTGGCGATTTGCATAAAGGATTCCACCCCCTTTTCTTCATAACTTCCTTCAGATGCCAGCGTGGACACATAGTTCCATCCCAAGGCCTTGACAATGTCCACCATGGCTTGCGCTTGGAAGGAATCTGGTGGGACGACACGGGAGAAGAAATCATAGCGCCTGTCATCACTTAATTCTGGTGCTGTGGATGCATAGCTGATCTGAGGGATCTGCGGAGAACAGAACAAAGACGGGTTACCACGGGCTGCGTTTATAAAGTGAGCAGACAGAGCTGCAAAGGGACAACATTTCTTTCTTTCTTTATTGTGTTTAAAAAGATTATTTCCCACACTTTCCAAGATTCAAGGCAGGCTACATCAAGAAACTGTCATAGAGGAATGACAATGATTCAAACATGGACACCATAAAATAATAAAAATCACAGCAGGCCTACATGCATACTGGTTGTTCTTTCCACAATAACTCAATTTAATAAAATCAGCTAAGCCTCTGACTCAAAAGCATGTTGTTTTCTGGGGGTGGAGGGAGGGGGCATTGATTATTTGATGCAGCGGTACAGTTCTGCCCTCCTTGGCCAAGTGCTATGAGCCATATCTGCAAGTAACAACATTTTCCGTCTGCGGATTCCATAAAAATGTCTCTGCTCTGAATTACTTTCCTGTCCAAGGGCAGATTGCATTGAAAAGAGCTTGCCCAAGGGACAGCCGCACATCTCACCAATGCTCTACTTTATGTCCAACTTTTTTTTCTTTATCTTTTTATCACAGCTCTCACCCACCTCCCACCTCTGTAACTTCTCCAAAAAAAAAAAAAAAGCTCTAACCAAATTCATATCCCCATGCCAGTGGGGATCGAAGAGACGACTCAGAAGTTGAATCCTCTCATTGCCACTGGACCGCCAAAGATTCAGGCAAATTAAATCCTCACTGCACACAAAAAGGCAGAAAACTGGATTCCAGAGAGTACTATGTGCTGCTGCCACACCCCAGCTGCTTGAAGGAGTGTTTATGTTGCGACAGGGCAGTGTCTGAGTGGGGGACTGTGTTCCTTGTGGCACCCGGTATTTGGGAAAACACATAGCAAAGCTCAGCCCCTAAGCATCTCATGGCACACAGGATATGTTGGTTTCCCCTGAGCTGCCCTCCTTGGGTTAACCATCTGATTCATTTTTGCTATGTTGTGCTTTCTGAGCCATTTTTGGAAACCCTTTTCTGTGAGAGCCTTGGTACTTTTTCAAAGAGGATTTGGGGAGTGTTACAATCCCGGGCCGTGCCCCGGTCCCTCCACCTACCACGGGGATGGCCCGGGCCGTTGCGAGGCCTCCCCGGGCCTGTACTGCCTCCGTCTCATCTCTCCCTCCTCGGGGGAGACGCCGTCGATCCATTGTGGCTGGCTCCGTCCCCTAGGCGCGCGCGCGGGGAGGAATTCCTCTTAAAGGGGCCAGCGCAGGAAAACTCAAGCCCTGCCTCAGATGACGTCAGACACTACTAGGGTATTTAAACCCTGCTTCTGGATATCTTCAGTACCTTGCAACGAGGTTCTCTCAGTTCACTGAGTTTCTAGTTGCTGCTTTGGATCTTGGATCATCTCTTCTGTCTTCTAGCTTCTGACCCGGCTTTGTCCATTGACTCCATCTTCAGCTTCCGCCCCTGGCTTTGTTTTCGGACTTCTGACTTCTGGCTTCTGACCCAGCTCCGTCCAATGACTCTGAATCCATTTTCTGCCCCTGGCTTTGGCTTCGGACCTCTGACTTCTGGCTTCTGACCCGACTTCATTCTTGGACTTTGACTTCAGCTTCATCCGCCTCCACAGGTATCCGGTTCTTGCTGGCCCAGAGGATAGTCCCAGCGGCTCGGGCTCTCAGGGGCTCCTCCCGGGGGAGCCGCGAGCTTCCGAGGGTGAAGGCTCTCCAGCCTCCTGGGCCCTGCCTTCCTCATCGACCATCTCTTCGGCTGCCTCCTGGATCCTTGGTTGCATAGGGTCCCACCTAAGTCCAAGAGGTCTGGGTCCCTACGGGCTCCTCCTGGGGGGACCTCGGTCTTCTAGTGGTGAAGCCTTCTTCAGAGTTTCTCTCTCCAGCGCCGCCTCCCAGCTGTGACGCTCACTGTGGGTCCCCACAGTGCAAAACCTGCAGTCTCAGCCGGCCCAAGGGTCCACGACCATAACAGGGAGTCCCTGTGTAAGGTTAGACTAAGGGGAAGGGAAAAGTTTGCTTCTCTACTCACTTCAAGTGGACAGATCAATCAGTGGCCCGATACAGAGGAGTTCCTCTTTGAGTTATCTTTTTTTCCTCAGTAATTATTTTTTGGGAGACAAGGAAGATTTTTCACCCTTCCTGTCTCTTGTTTTGTTTTTCCCCTTTTGAGTCAAAGTCTATTTTTTTTGTTCCTTTTGGGTCTGAGTGTCATTGGTACAAGGGAGTCAGTTTTCAAACCATTGGGAAGAAGAGGTGTCTTTCACCCAGGAAGAGCCTGAGGAGTGGAGGTTCCATCAGAGAGGAATGGACTCCTGTCCATTACCAGAAGGAAGGTGTTGAAACTATTGTTCAAGAGTTGTTTTTTCCTACTAACTCAAGAGGAGAGTTCCCATTTGGTGTTTCCAAAAGAGAAGATATTCAAGAAAGACTGCAGGAGAAGTATGAGAACTGGGACTTGTATTTGGAGACGTGTTTGGCACTAAATTCTAACCATTTTTACAGCGGGGAGAAGATTCAGATAAATTTTGGAGTTGGAAGGAATAGACTTTCTTCAATGTGAGTAATTGCAAAAGGAGAAGATGATAAATTATTAAGGAATGAGCTTCTATAAATTCAAAGACTTTACTAGCGAATGAGGTCACAAATTTATTAGTCTTTATTCTTCATTATTGTTCATCAATTTTATTTAAAACCTAAGTGCTGTAAAGAATCTTCAGTCAATTTATGAACTAGCAGTAAAGGAGTTGAAAATCACATTGCTTCTTAGAATGATTATTGTTGCTGTAGACTGTGAATATTATCAGTGCTGTTTACAGGGACTAGAAAACTGCAGTGCACTTTGGTTAATGCAAAAGGATCTTGAAGCTATGCTTCCCCCTACAGGAGCCGTGGACCTCAGAAATGAAAATCTATCTTGCAGAGCTGATACATATAGGGGTAGATTTTATAAATTTGCGCACACGCGTACTTTTGTTCGTGCACCAGGCGCGAACAAGAGTATGCGGGATTTCAATAGATACGCGTGTAGCCGCGCGTATCCATTAAAATTCGGGGTCAGCGCGCGCAAGGCTGGCCAAAATCGGCAGCTTGCGCGTGCTGAGCCATGCAGCCTGCCTCCGTTCCCTCCGGCCCTATCTACACCCCCCCTACCTTTGTTGCGAAAGTTATGCCTGCTCGAGGCAGGCGTAACTTGCGCGCGCCAGGCTGGCTGCCGGTACGCCATGTTCCGGTCCGGGGGCTGGTCCGGAGGCCGTGGCTATGTCCCCGGAACGCCCCTGGGCCAGAACCACACCCACAGCCCCGCCCAGATGACACGCCGGTCGCAACATGCCCCCCGACACGCCACCCCCCAGGAAAGCCCCAGGACTTACACACATCCCGGGGCTTTGCGCGCGCCGAAAGCCTATGCAAGATAGGCTTGGCGCGCGCAGGGGGGGTTTGGGGTAGGTTTTCAGGGGTTACACACGTAACGTATGCGCGTAACCCTCTGAAAATCTAGCCCGTAGGGTCTATTTTATTTCTATGTGCCTCTGGTATAATATTTGGGCCTCATCCCACCCAGGGGTTATGCATACTTTTAGTTGCACAGGGAGTGGGGTGGGTGTCCCAGGGCTGTATTTGGGACCAGCACACGTTGAACTTTCAAATTGTCTCTTTGCTTCACTTTTCAAGCAAAAAGCAACCCACAGGTGAGCAGGCTCAAGCAACTGTGTAGCAAGTTTCATAGCTAAAGCTGGCATGAACCTTCAAAAATTAGGAGTGGTCCTTGCCCTCATACTGGCAGGTGTGAAGGAATGCATGTTAGAGCAGCCTGGGACCTAGACATTTAACCTGGTTCACCTTAAGCCACAGACAGGAATGGAGTTCCACTCTCAGAGCAATCTTCTTAGAAGGGGTAAGAAGCCAGGCTCAGGGAGAACATTGGGTGGGACAGGGAAGAAAAGGAAGCCTAGGGAAGGCTAATATTGCTGAACTTTGAGTTATAGTGCAGACTTTATTTTGTGAACTGCAAAGATAAGCAGAGCTACTTTTGTTTTGTTTTCTTGTTATTAATAAAGAAGTTTTATTTATTTTATTTATTTTTAATTTTTATATACCGAAGTTCTAGTAGGGACTACAAATCACTCCGGTTTACATAAAACGAAGAGCTGCTCAACAGATAGCGGAGCTTTACATGGAACCGTATATCATATGGAACAGTATTGTTCCAAGTTTATGAGAGAACAGTCAGAATCCAGCCTGAATCTGTTCTCTGGCCAGCCTAAGACTGCTGACCATGTCCCAGCAAGATGAAAACATGATCCACTTTGGGACAGCAGCTGTGGGTCTTTGCATCAATTATCAAAGCCAAAATAGGGGAGCTATGAGACTTCTTCCAGTGACCGCTGGCCCCTGCTTTTTCTGTGGAATGTAACACAAGTGGAGTTAAACATTCAATCCGGATACATTACTTCCCTCCCCCAGGAAGGCCCTGGTCTGAATGTAGCTGGAAGTCCGGTGCATCATTCCACAACGCACAAACTTCTAGACATGTTCAGGTAGGGCAATAATCAGAGAGCTGATTAACATGTGGAAGACATTTTACCCTCACGAATCCCTTTAAAATTTGTCCTTTTTTATCACTTCAGTTTGATTTTCCAACACAAAATACCTGGGTAGTAGACCTAAATGCTGTGGGTGCAATTTATCCAGCTATTTCTTTGACTTGACTTTACCTCAGAACCACAACGCTGGCACATTGGGAAAATATAATATACACGTGTCGCTCCCCGCCCCATGCTAAACGCTCCTACTTTATCACCTATTCTTTGAGCGGCTAATTAAAGCCTCCTAAGCAGCAATAATATTTTCTCTGCTCAGCGGGTCAGATCTACCCAGTTAAACAGATCCGTTTGAAGAATGCACTTGTGAGAAGCTCCTAGGCGTACGTCTCATACCCTGGTCACACTGCATCATGGGACGGCTCTGTGCATTATCGCACTACTTGCTATCATGATATTGTATTACACAATATCACAGTATGCAGTGTCTTGCAGCCGAGTTTCATACTGCAAGAATCCTATTATACGGAATGTACTGCATGTCAGGGGCACCTCGATTCACTCCGTGTGGTCTCGTGCACCGTTCATTTATTTAAACAATATTTATATTCCACCAATCCATACATGAGATCTCAGCGGAGTATTATATCAAAACAACTCAGTAAAATACAATCATTAAAAATGCATTCCCATATAATTAGTAAAGCACATCATAATTAATACTTAGCGAAAGAGAACTCATCTGGTAGGTGAAAGCTAAGGCCCTATAAAAAAAAAAAAAAGTCCTTTACCTGTTTTTTTCGGTAGGTCAGAGAGAAATATAATTTCTGAAGGCGCAAAGAAATTGTTGATTATAAATGTTCAGGAGCGTCATTGTGAAGAGCTTTAAAGACTAAAGCAAGAATCATAAAGCGGACCCGCCAAAAAGCAGGCAGCCAACGCAGTGCCTATAAACCTGGCGTAATATGGTCAAATAATACACTGCGCCAGTTATCGCACCAAGCACTGCATTCTGTAGCAGACGTAAAACCGCAAAGATCTTGCCCGCTCCTTCCCTCTGTGCACTAACCCACTGGACTTGCCCACACTGAGAACACAAGTAAACTGACAATTAACTATGAGCGTCTTATGATGCCGATCCTTAGATTACTGTACAGGAAGCAGAAGTCACTCGGGCAATCGAGCCTTCCCCTCCTGCTCTGGAGCGGCAGCTTTGACGTTTTTTAGCCGCTTTGGCGACGCATGTACAAAATGCCAAGCTAGGAAAGTTTCCTGAATCTGATATCCCCTATCAGACAAATAGCATTATCTTATCCAGAGAGGCTGGAGGGTGAGTAGGGGGAAGCAAAGTAACATAAAAATCTTGGGAACCGTAGAGCAGGTTGGGTGCAGAAGAAATGTGCTTTGTAATAGGCATTGTGATGTAGGAGACTTGTGCTACCTTTCCTGGGAGTGTTTGTTAGGCTTGATTTTATGCATTTTTTGCTGTGCTGTTCTGTAATAGTGTGATATTAAGCTTGCACCTCGTCATGGTGTCTTTGGACGAAGGCCGGGTAATTAAGTGTTTGAAAATAAGTACATCTAAATAAATAAGGCTCTCGGCAGGACGCCGTTTGCAGCCTGCTCCTGATCCTGGAGCGCCGGGGCTGTGTCTTGCGGTGGAGCCTTGCTAAGCTGACAAGCTCCGAACAACCTGATGAATAATAGTAGGGGCTGTGCTAATGCCTCCCGTAAAGGCAGAACCAGTCCTGGGATTCAAAACTGGCTGTCAGAAAACCTCCAAAAAAGGACAAGGGGATCGTTTACGCTGAGGATAAAGGCGCTGTGTAGCTGTTGGGCTGATAATGAGTGTCTACAGGGGGGCTTACAGAGAGCACAGCGTGCAGACATTACCCTGCCAAACTCTTATTAAGCTCATTAATAGGGTTTCGAAGAGCTAAGCATTTGAAGACACACAAATGAGTCGCCTTTGTTTAGATGTACAGGGCCTCTAACCCTGCACTCGGGCTTTGAACATAAACTAACAAGTTTCAAAATGTTATTATTTAGACGTGAAAAGCCAAGGCTTGACCAGGAACACCTTGGGGTCCTCGAGAAGTTGGGCATGCGAGTTGCTCGGTTATATTAAGTTCAAGAGCGCGTCCGGACTTTGCAGGTAAAACCCCTCCCTGTGGCCGGCAGCTGCAGGGTAATTCCCAACACTTCAGCACTGCAGACTGTCAGCCACCTCTGGCTGACAGTCTGCATGACCCATCCCCCTTTAACCAGTCAGGAAGTCCTGGCTGTTGAATGCAGGTGGACATTTCATGCCTGGGAGGGTGGTGAGGGCACCAAGATGGATTTTAGCATGGCACCTGGGCTTTGGGCTAAAGAGACAGGAGACACATGAATTAGATGTTAAAAGTGGAGGCGCTGAGGAGCATAACAAGGACTCAACAGGAGCAGCCTGTGGTCAGTCCGAAGTCAGAAACATAGAAACATAGTAATAACGGCAGAAAAAGACCAAAATGGTCCATCTAGTCTGCCCAGCAAGCTTCCCAAGGTAGTTACTGCCGCTCCGTGCAGGTTACCCCCACGTTTCTGTTAAGGGTAGCAGAAAGGAAAAATACACACATTTTCAACAGATTAAGGGGTGAAATGTACTAAGGATTTTCCGATACATGCACAAATAGGAAAACCCCCATAGCAGTTCAAGCACCACATAACTTATTGTGAGTTACCGTAAGTGTCTGTGGCGTGAATCATGTCGGTCACTGGGACAGGATGAAAAAGCAACCTGCGTGGGTTTCACTTTTATAAGCGGCAAAATATCTCATTTTAATTAATGCCGGACATACTAAAAGGGTTTTCCCCCCCACTTTTGTGTGTATGCGAAACTGCTCAGGACACAGGCCCCTCAGTTAGAGGACAAGTCACATTTATGGCAGGAGTCGAGTAGGGCTTTACCCAGTACCCACGTCATACAAAGTATCATAATTTGGCAACACTGCATAAGGGTGCTCAAAAGACCCTGAAATACAATTGAAGAGGTACAAAATTGCAGAGGGAAGGACATGATCAAAGATGGACTAAGGCAGGGGGTGGGGGAGGGGGTTGCTTTAACTCAGGATTGTATTTAAATCAGCACTGTATTTGGGGGTCTTAATATGAATAGCAGGGGAACTACAGGGTTATACACGGTGAGGCATGATTACCGGACCCTAGCACCAGGGATGGATTGGCCTATCGGGGGATGGGGCATCCCCCGGTGGGCCGGTCACTCTAGTCACGTGGTCTGCCGAGCACGGCTGTGACAGAGCCGTGCTCGGCAGACCACGTGGTATCTCCGGGGCCGGCCGGGACGGCGAATCCCAGGGCCGGTCGTCAGCGGGAATCTGCCCCTGCCTAGTGCCTAGCACCAAATGGCGAAACTTTGTTAAAACGCATGCGTTCAAGCTAAAGGCGGACACTTCGAACACAAAACTGAGCCAGTAGTTTAGAACGTTGTTGTTGCTTATAACAACAAAGTCTACGAGACGTTCCTGCTAAATTTTATCAGTTTTTGTCTATTTGTTCAAAGGGTATACAATAAAAACCAAAGGGGCCGGGTAATTATGCCTCAGCGTGTAGAAGAATGCGGCAGTAGCTGGGGGCACTGGCAGAGCTGTAGGAGGGGATTTCAGTACTAGAATAGCAGGGTAATTCTACTTTATTTGTAAACAACAAAATATTTGCATACGTACAGCATTTACATTATCTAGAATATTTTTGACAGCCCAGACTGAAACGATCGCATCTTATAACTGAGGCTTTTAATATCTCGATGTGGAGACAGGTTTGCCCCCCAAATGCTTCCCCAAACTTGTATTTTTTCCGTATCTCTGGTTTCCCAGATCGCGCTGGTTAAGGCAGTCGCTCACCACCTCATCAATTGGGGTGTGAATTTTCCTCGGGTCTAAGGCACCCCTCGCCAGCCATATTTTGTGCTTTTAAGATGGCAGCTATTAGCAATGGGGTACGAATCCATTGAGGTTGACTGGGCCGTAGCCCAATCCCATGCATTTTGTCCACATAACTAGGGCATAAGGGTAATACCTCATCAGGTTGTGGCCTTTACCCACACTCCATTGCTAAATGGGCAGCTCACAAACTTAGGTGCTCCGTAGTTTTTCTTTCTGTGAGGCACAGGTCTGGAGAGGGCAGTCAATGCCCACATTAGCCCTCAACCTTAGGCTGGCCCAGATGTTAAGATGCCCTAGAACTGATAACCACAGGAAGTCTCACTCAGATGGTGGGGATCCTGCAGTCTCCTGACTTTTAGAGAACTTCAGCGTAATATTCAAGAGGAAACCGAGGCAAGGCAAGGTCATTGTATAATGACCTCCTAGGTATAAGGTCATACAGCTCTCTCCTGGAGAGTGATGTCACTTCATCTATCATGATGTGCCAGGATAATATATATTATATCTTACCAGAGCTTGAGTGTGGCGGGTAACAACCTTGTACCCTGGCAATCACTATCCTGTATCCTTCTGCCCAGGCTGGGATTAAGGGCATGGCCCATCTTGAGAAGAAGTGTTGCCATTAACATAACCCAAAACTTAGGAATTGATTCAAATTTCTCTATTTTGCTGTTTTATAGACTGATTTTGTTGCTTAAAGGGTTCAAAAAAATAAAGGTTTACTTTCAGTTTGCTGACCTGGGTTTTGTCCTTCTGGATATTTTCCCTGGTTACCAATTACAAGTTGTCATTGACTTGCTGCTTTTATCTCTTTCAAGATATTTACTCTAGTTCCAGGCACAATTTCTTGTCTTTGGCTTGCTTTCTTCAAGGTACTTTTACCATTTTCCAGCAAACCTTCTTCCAGCTCCATGTAGTCAGCAGCAGCCACGCCTGTGGCCTCTGTGCTCTAAGCTTTCATTCCCAGCTTCCTCACACCACCAGAACAGCAAGGGGTGCTGCAGGCAGGAATGAGGTGCACTGGCAGAGCTGTGTGTGGGGAATCAGTACTGGAATAGCAGGGCTACTGCAGGGCGTGGGTGAGGTGCATTGGCAGAGGTGTCCATGTGTGTGGGGAGGTAGGAGGGTCTCATTTCTGAAACAGCAGAGGGCGCTGCAGGGTAGGAGTGAAGTACATTGGTAGAGCCATGTATGGAGGATTATTGCTGAATTATAAGTGTTTGCAACTAGGACTAGCTTTTATGTGGCATCAATTCTCTGCTTTCTCCCATTTCTAAGAAATAATGAATTTTAAATCTTACAAATGTTCCTGTTCTTAAAACAGATCTTTCTTTTTATTTTATGTAGTTTGGAATGCAATCATGTTTAATTTTGTGCTGTGGAAAGATCTGAAAGGCACTCATTTCCTTGTGCTGAGTTACTGGGTCACATAAAAGTGATGGTAAACTTTGATGGTATGTAAAGTCCATTTTAAATGCCCACCTTTGTATAAACATGAGCTTCTCACTCAAACTCAGAAGTAATTTACTTAGTGTAATCAAAAGTTTTACACTTTGCATTCTTTTGATGTAAGCAGAGACTAAATACATTTTTCGGAGACAGATCCACATTCCATCTCATCTTTGGGCATTCCAAAGACAGACAGAGGGAGCCACACAAGGGGGGTGAAAATCAGTGAAAAGATTATGCAAAAACATTCCAGCCCACCACCAAGGTACAAGTCTCTTCCCTTCCCACCTTCACAACACCAGCACATCATGGCAGGAGAAACTGTCCTCCATTGTAACTAATGCAGGATTCTGAGAGTTCCTGCTTGCAAGATTTCACAGGGCACGAGACAATGACCTTGACCTCCCCTTTATCTAAGGCAGATTTCTCGGAGTTCCTTCCTGCAGAAGACTATATCATCCTTGTATCTAATTCAGATTTCTGGGAGTTCCAACAGGTTCTCATAGTACAAGAGACACTGTCCTCCCTTGTATCTAATGCAGATTTCTAGAGGTTCCTGCAGGATCCCACAGTGCACGAGACACTGTCCTCCCTCGTATCTAATGCAGATTTCTAGAGGTTCCTGCAGGATCTCACAGTGCACGAGACAGACACTGTCCTCCCTCGTATCTAATGCAGATTTCTAGAGGTTCCTGCAGGATCTCACAGTGCACGAGACACTGTCCTCCCTCGTATCTAATGCAGATTTCTGGGGCTCCTGCAGGATCTCATAGTGCATGAAACACTGTCCTCCCTTATATCAAATGCAGATTTCTAGAGGTTCCTGCAGGATCTCACAGTGCACGAGACACTGTCCTCCCTCGTATCTAATGCAGATTTCTAGAGGTTCCTGCAGGATTTCATAGTGCACGAGACAATGTCCTCCTTGTATCTAATGCAAATTTCTGGGAGTTCCTGGGGGATCTCATAGCATAGGATGCAATGTCCTCTCTCTTCTATCTAATGCAGGTTTCTGGGAGTTCTTGCAGGAACTGACAGCATGAGGGATGTCCTTCTTTAGATATGTAGTCCTTTTATGCTTTATCTGTTTTCACCAGGTCTAAGCATTGTGCCTGTTTGGTTTTTGAGATGTAGGATGCTGTTTCTGGTTTTGTATTCCAGGATCTTGAATGCAAAATCACAGCTCCTGAGGAAGCACAGGCGTTCTCAAAGTCCACAGTGGAGTCAGGCTGAAACTCCAAGTCACTGATAGATGAAAAATCGATGCTGTTGTTTGGGTTTCCAAGTAATAAAGAACAGGCTAATCCAATCATCGTTTTACTATGTTACATGCAGGGACTTGTAGCTCTGATTGTCCCACTTATTTATCATAGAAAATCATAACTGTAAGTCTCTGCATGCCATAGGGTGAAGCCAGAACTGAATTAGCCTGTTCCTTATGACATGGAGCCAGGTGGAAACCTGTGCCGGCATCAGGATTGCAGAAATGTTACCGTCAGAAAATAGGCCCCAGACAACTGTTCCGTCTATTATTAAGTTCCTGGTTGCAGGGAACTTAATAGATCCTGCAGGAACCTCTAGAAATCTGCATTATTGATCTCAAAGATGCTTTCTTCTAGAAAGAGAAACCCAGAGCATGGAGTGAGAAAGTGTTACCTGCTGCTGAACCCAGGATCAAGCAGACACTGCCACTGTCCTGTCCCCATGCTGAAACCAATTGTGACCCATTTCTGGAGCAAGAGCTGGAGCCTCCGTTTCTGCAGTGGGGAATGGACTAAAAAAAGTACCATGAGTGAGAGCTCTGCTAATTACACTGCTAGTTAATAGTCATTATACTGCTTATAACCAGTTCTACCCTACGCTGGATACACACACAGACTGATGCAATATCGGGCGCTCAGATCAGCACTTGCTTAACGCGCAGTTCAACGCATGTTTTGGACACACTAGACTTGCGCCAGATGCACTACGGAGATTAGCGCATTTAAAATGCACTTCTAATCAAGAGCTAATAGCTCTCATCACATGCAAACTCCATGTAGATGAGGCTATTACCCTGCAATACCAAAAATTGCCATGCAGCCAAGGCATCCATTTTAACATAGCAAATTTAAAGCTGCACTCAAGGGTTAACAAAAACAATCCTCTCCCCCCACCCCCCAAAAAAAAAAAAAAAATCCTTCTTTCTGTGATTCCTCCTATTAATATCGCTGTGATACTAAAAAGGAGGAACCACAGAAAGCAGAATCATGCCCTGCTCAAGGGCTCAAAGGCAACAAAAAATCCTGCATTCTGTGGCTCTTCCTATTAGTATGGTTGTGATACAGTAGGAGGAACCACAGAAAGCAGCATCCTCATCAAGGTCTGGCCAGATTGGAGTGAATAAATGAATATTAAGTGCCAGACACTTAATATTCATTTATTCACTCCACTTACTGCTGATTGATCCATTCACTGTCACATGTCAGGAAAAGGACCAATCCCCTTTCAGAAGGCAAGTGTCAGTGAAAGGGACCAATCAGGAACAGCCCTGCCAGCGGGGTATGGAGGGAGCTCTGGCCAGGCTGTTGTTGACACCCAACTGCTCTCCTGGGCATCTGATGCAGAGCACTAGGGACGCATAAATTATCCATTGTGATTCCCTTTTAGCACAGCAGCATTGAGCGTCCAGGAGAGGTGGATGTGTACGTGTTCAAAAAAACGTGTGCCCAGTTTGGATGCATGGTTTTTTTTGTTTGTTTTTTTTAATTCTTTATTTATAATTTTCAAAAAACACAAACTTAATCAATAGTTTGCAATCGAAAAAACATGGATTGGTGATTATCCTATCAAATTATTGGCAAAATATCATTTTACAACATTTTCTGTTAATACCAATACCGTTAATAATATATCAAACAAAATGAGAGTGTAGTGCATGGTGGCAGAAATCTATGGGGAGAATTTATAACCTTAATAGTACAAAAGTAAAGGCTTTTAACCTAGAACCTGCACTAAAATTTAAATTTACTGACTAGACCCTGAAGAAGAGGTTGGTAATCTTCTTTGTACAAGAACATTTTTTAACTGGTTGGGTATAAAGAGAATATACAAGTCATCTTGTTTCTTAATCAAACATTTACATGGAAAAAGCAGCGTAAATGAGAAACCCATTCAGATTACCTATGTGGATATTGCTAAATCTGGGAATATCTTAACAGCTTTTTCCAGATACATAATGGGATATTTATTGAAATACTTTTTCATTATTTGATTAATATCATTTATAGAAGAAAAAGTAACTAATAAAGTTCCCCAGTCAATAACTTGTGCAGTAGAATCTTCTAAAAAATTTGTAAGATCTCCCTGAAACATCATTTCTGATCTATTATTTAAGTTCCTGGGTTTAGGTAGGAAATAACAATTATTCACCACTGGAGATTCTTCTGACATAAAGCCAAGCATTTCTATTAGAAACTTTTTAACAGTAATTAACAGTACTTCCCCAACTATTCTGGGGAAGTTAAGAAATCTTAAATTGAATCACTTGGCATTATTTTCGAGAGATTCTATTCTTCTAGTTAATATCTCCCTATCCTTAACCACGGCCACATTAAATTCTTGAACTTTTTTCTCCCATTCTTCAAGACCTTTAATCCTATCCACAGAATCTTTGATTTGCTTTTGTGTCTGAAGGAAATCTTGTTGATTCCTAGCACTTATTACATCCATTTTTCCTTCCAACCCTTTAATTTTTGATAACATCCCAGCCATCATTTCCCACAAAATGTCTAGTGTTACCACGGCAGGACGAATGAGAGGTCCCGAAGGAGTAACACTGGCTAGATGTTCCTCCTCCCAATTATGGGGAATCAATGACTCCAGTCCTACTACTTCTCTCTCTGGAGTCAAGCCAGTGACAGCAATGACTCCTTCTTCTCCTGGTCCATTGTCGTGGATTTGAAAAACTCCTCAATCATACATCTGTTAACAGGAGGGAGCCAAAGTATTTTCCAGAAATTACCTTTTAAGTAATGTAATCAGTTCAATTGAAAAGGATAATGCAGATGACCTCAGATGAAGCCAGGCAAAGCTCGGCAAGCTGCATGCCCTTAAGCATGCGCAGCTTTAGCGGCACGCCAGCGTCTGCTGTGCACCGCAAGCAGGCTCAGTAATGAGCAGCTTCCAGGTCCCACCTCCAGGTCCGCCCCTCGATGTCACAGTTCTCGGCAGCTCGAGGTTACCCTCGGGGCAGGCAGGAAAAAGCTCACCCCCAGACTCAAACAGCTGCTGGGTAAAAGAAAAAAGGTAACTCAGCTCCTTCTCCTTTCGCTCTCGAGGTAGAGTGTCCTGGCTGGCCGATTAAATGAGCCACTTCTGGGTCCTGCCTCCAGGTCCGCCCCTTGACGTCACAGTTCTCTGCAGCTGGAGGTTACCGTCGGGGCAGGCAGAAAAAAGCTTACCCCCGGACTCAAACAGCTGCTGGGTAAAAGAAAAAAGGTAACACAGCTCCTTCTCCTTTTGCTCTCCTGGACGCATGTTTTTTACATGATGATATTGCATCGGCTTGTAATTATGGAACCAAGTGACTGGCAGGAAGCGCGCCAATGCAGATATCCAACTGTGCATTTTACTATTGTTAGGATCCATGAGTTAGTGGACCCTTGGCCCGAGATGAGAGTTGGTACTGCCCACGGGAAGGAGCCCCACTGGGCCTCACCATCAGGAGGCGAGGTCTGTAGCAGAGGATGACACGGCCCAGAGAGTACGGAGAGAGAGAGAGAGATTGGGATGTGGATACAAGTGCCAGAGTAGGAACTCACTGTGGTGGAATGCAGAGCAGGCCCTGAGGAGTGGGGAATGCAAGGCAGGGTATGGAGGAGTGCTGAAGGGCAACCCCAAGGGGCGGAGCCACATGGAGAGTCAGCACAGGAGAAATGATGTAGGCTTACCCGAGGAGCGGGGAAGCCCAAGGGGTCTCTGGCAATGCACGTAGACGCTACCCTGAGGAGTGGGGAAGTGTGAACACAATCTCTGAAGTGAAGCAGGGCGTTGCCCCGAGGAGCAGGGAGCGTGCCGCTGTCACTGAAGAACACAAAGCGCTGCCTCAGGGAGCAGGGAAGCGAGGCACAGTCACTGAAGTAGAAAGACAATGGCCCGCAGAATGGGGTACACCAACGCTGAGTCTCCAAAGAAGCAGTGTAGTTTCAGGAGCAACCCCGAGGAGTGGGGAAGCTGGCAGGCAAGGCTTCCGGGGTGCAGGGCCTTCTGAGGAGCAGATAGCCAGAGACAGGAGTGAGCCCCTGAGGAGCGGGTACCCGAAGAGTGTCTCACATCAGGAAGTGCAGGATATGGGAACCGTGGTCCGAGGAGACAGTAGCAGGAATCAGCAAGGATGGAACTTGTTGCCAAGTCAATTAGAGCCAGGCCCCGGTGGTGCTTAAGAGTCCAGGACTAGTGTTGTCATCAGGAGGAGACGCCCCTGAGGTTCCCGCTCTAGTATCCTTAAAGGAGGGCCGAGTAGGGATGTGCATTCGTTTCATTCTTTTAATTCGTTTCATACGTTTCCCATTACATGTCAATTAGATGTGCATTCGTTTCATATGTTTCATACGTTTCCTATTACATGCTTGTATAGGAAACGGATGAAATGGATGAAACGAATGCACATCCCTAGGGCCAAGTAGCGCGCGCGCGCGCACCTAGGAAGGTCTGGAGGAGACATGGCGGTTGGAGGCATCCCTGCCGCCATGTGGAATCCCGGAACAGGGCAACATGTATCGGAAGCAGCTAGCCACAGCCGCAAGTTCACCCAAGCAAGAGAGGGCGGCAGCACATGATGTGAGTAAGAGCAGTCGCAGCCATCTGCGACTGACGGTCATAACAACTATTTGTGATTTCTGGATCCAGACCTAGACTGAAAGCTCCTACTTTGCATTACAAAGCTGAAATCCTCCATTTGCTTTTCCCGTTATTTACTCTAATATTTATCATCACTTGCTCTTCATTTCCCCCTTCAAATAAATTCCTTACCTTATGCTTTGTTAATCTGTTTAATCACTGCATTAAATCAAAGTTTCAGTATCATTATTATATTGTAATTCTGGGCAGAACTCCGAGGAATTTGGGGAAAGAGGTTTGCTTTACAGGCAGCACCAGTGGAGGACCATGAAGAAACATCTCTTCTCCCCACTAGGAAAAGAATCCACGTGAACAAACGTGAACAAAATTATTTAAGGACATATCATTTACAAAGTGAGCCTCCTTTCTACATTGCCCTTGTAGGATCTCAGTGGAGGAGACACAGGTTCAGGGCTTCTAGTAAAGACCCAAAGTGCTTTCTCTCTCTCTCTCTCTCCTCTATAGTTTATATTCAGCGAGTTTATGGGACGCATCCTGTCCATTATCAATTTCATTCTGTGCCATGGCAGAAAATTGATAAGAAGCTGTGGCTTCCATTATCACATCCATCCCAGAGGATTCCCCCTGCTGCTTCATAGGACTGTCAAGGGACTGGAGCAGACACACTGTGCTACCTTCTCTTCTCTCATACAATTGATTTAAGAATAGCATATATCCATCTTTAAGAAACCGATTTACCTCTGTAGGGTTCAACAAGGGAAAAGAGCTACCAATGTACAAGAGCTGTGAAAAATGTTAACAGAGCAAATGAAAGGGGATTTTAAGACAATGCAGCAAGCAGACATCTTTTCCTGCCAAACACACTTATTAGGCTAAATCAAAGTTGTCAAGCTGGAATATTGAACACACATCTAAATACACTTGCAAATGAAGGAGGATGCGTGCAGAGTGTAAAGTCAAGTCATCTGCTGCTGGTGATTTCAATATTTATATGGATGTCTTAAATAAAAAGACTTAGCAAAGGATATGAAGTCAAGGGTTTTTCCTTCCTTGAGTGAAGCAACATTGATTTCAACATTTAAGATGCAATTTGATGTTGTGAGCTGTCTGCTACTAAATTTTCCTGATAAACTTTCAATGCAGATGAAAGGCCTTGACTACTGCAGCCAAGCTGCTATTCTGACACGATGTTCCTTTTATTATTTGCAAAATGACCTGGAAATATCCCTTGGCAATGGGAATGCTGTATGTACAGTTGCTTCAACAGTTATTGCTGTGCTTTATTGATATTAATCATTTGGCATCTTTCACTGAAATAGGGCCTAAAGCAATTCTGTAATCTGGGGCTTCAGATACATTCATGCATCCATCTCCGGCGTGGATGTACTGGAGTGAATGAAAGTTCTCTAAAAGGAGAAAAAAAGATTATTATTATTATTACCTGGTTGAAGTTCTGAAATGATACGATTCCAGCTGTGATTGAGAACCACAGTTGAGGAGAGAGAACTACAGAGATGCACAGATACCAGAGGGTCCAGTTGCCTGATGAGTAGAGCTCCTGTCTCTAGGCCGGAGGGTTGCAGGTTTTTTAGTCCTGGCTGAGCTGTTTCCACACAGATGGGCAAACTGTGAGGCCCAGGAAGAGAAAGCGAGCTACCCAAAGTCACAGAGAGTCAGCGGCAGAACCAGAATTAGACCTCAGGGGCTAGGATTTCTCCAGATTCACAGTTCACTTCTTTAATGACTACATCTCACTGTCTTCTGTGGTGGTTATCGAGCCTAACTTTCAGAACTGTCTGCAGTTATACCATCTGCGCACATAAGCGGGCCCACAGCTAGTATTTCATAAACTGTGTGATGGGAGCCGGAAACTTTATATAAACCACGTATGTCTGCCCGGAAGTACGAGCATGTTTCAGTACGTGTGTGTGTATTAGTAAAGCAGGAGAATACATACTTTCTCTACCCATTTTATATAAATATGTGTGCATGTTTTACTCATTTTAACAATTTGCTCGTTTTACTCATTTTAACAATTTGCACCATAAGAACCCAGAATTAAATGCTGAGGCAGGTATTTTATAAAGTAAGTGAGTACTCCACTTCTGAAAATACTTGTGTCTATACTTGGAGTCACCAGTTTGCCGATGTGCCCACCACTTCACTGTGACCTCCCACCCAAAAACTACAGGCAAAAGACAAGTGAAATTCAATTATGCAGATCAATTAGCAGGTCTAAAAGTCTACAGGGAGCTACAGAAACAGAGGCACCTATATCGTTTACAGAATACCAATTTTTGTGCGTACCTGAATTCTACCCTAGAATTGCCCCTAAATCAACCCTTTCTTCACATTTAGGAGCAATGCTGCAAATATGTGGAGTGACACAGTATATGATGGCAGATAAAGACCCAAATGTTCAGGGCCAGCGTGACCTATTAGGCAAACTAGGCGGTCACCTATGGTGCCGACCATTAGGGGGTGCCAAAGAGTAGCCGTGTGGTGCCATGAGCAGAGCCTATCCCACTCGCGGCAAAGAGGAGTAGAGATTTGGCGGCCATGAATGAGGTAGGAGACCGGGGTGCAGCGCAACTTGGGGGGGAGGGGGGCAAGCAGAAGGTGCCTAGGGCACCTAATACCTTTCAAGCAGCCCTGCCAACAATGCATCCAGTCTATCCAGCAAGATGTTTAGGGTAATAACTGTAACTGCCGTTCCATGCAGGTTAATCCCCCCAAGCCTTCTGTTAAGAGTAGTTACTGCTGTTCCATGCAGAAATGTTACACCTACAGTTACCCTGCTTCTTCATTTCCGTCCTTTAGCCACTAGGGATCCTCTGTGATTATCCATGACTGTTCTGGTCTTCACTGTCTCTTCCGGGAGGCCACTCTATGCATCCACCACCCTTTCCATGAAGAAATATTTCCTGACACTGCTCCTAAATCTACCCCCTTGGAGTTTCATTTCATTATCCCTAGTTCTACAGCTTCTGGCCCATCAGAAAAGGTTTGATTCTTGTACATCATTTATACCTTTAAGGTATTATACATTTGTCTTACCACTTTAATGGCACCACGTTTCTTCTTTCATAGAGGGGGTTTGACTGAGAAAATCTCATTAAATTGGCTATGCATTTATGAAACTTTCTGACTCTGAATAAAGAGATTTATAAAACAAAAATAAACAAAGGAGAGTGAGGGGAATTTGCTGTTTTGAAACAGCAAATATAAGAAGAGCTCAAATATCTTCTCAGACCCAAATATGATACAGTTACTGCTCTCCAGGTGAGTCTCCTGTAGTTCTTCAATACAATTTACATTTGCTTTCGTGGCACCTATAGCACATCCTTCCTATATGCTGTTGGAGACAATCATTCTAGTGTGGTCAGCTGCAAACAGCTGGATGTTTTACAGTGGCCAGTTTCCTTTGCAAGGGGTCTCTCTGAAAGGAGGAACCACCGCTGTAAACCTTCACCCATGTTTTACCCAACTGTATACCAGCCTTTTCCTCATAAGAACATGAGAAGTTACCATACTGGGTCAGACCGAGGGTCCATCATGCCCAGCATCCTGTTTCCAACAGTGGCCAATCCAGGATACAAGTACCTGGCGAGTGGCGAGTACCCAAACATTAAATATATACCATGCTATTAATGCCGGTAAAAAGCAGTGGCTATTCCCTAGGTCAACCTGATTGGTAGCAATTTATGGACTTCCTCAGGAACTTGTCCAAACCTTTTTTTAAATCCAACTAAGCTAACTGCCTTAACCACATCCTCTGGCAATGAATTCCAGAGCTTAATTGTGCATTGAGTGACAAAGAAATTTCTCCAATTTGTTTTAAATGTGCTACTTAATAACCCCCTATTTCTTCTATTATCTGAAAGAGTAAACAACTGATTTAGATTTACAGATTCAAGTCCGCTCATGACTTTGTAGACCTCCATCATATCTCCTCTCAGCCATCTCTTCTCCAAGGTGAACAGCCCTAACCTCTTTAATCTTTCCTCATAAGGGAGCTATTCCATCCCCTTTATCATTTTGGTCACCCTTCTCTCTACCTTCTCCAGTGCATCTATATATTTTTTGAGATGTGGCAACCAGAACTGAACACAGTACTCAAGGTGCAGTCTCACCATGGAGCAACACAGAGGCATTATGACATTCTCTGTTTTATTGACCATTCCCTTCCTAATATGTCCTAACATTCTGCTTGCTTTTTTGAATGCTGCAGCATACTGAGTCAACAATTTCAATGTATTGTCCATTAATATGCGTAGATCTTTTTTCCTGGTGGTAACTCCTAAAATGAAACCTAATATCTTGTAACTACAGCAAGGGTTATTTTTCCCTAAATGCATCACCTTGCACTTGTCCACATTACATTTCATTTGCCATTTGGATTCTCAATCTTTCATTCTCAGAAGGACTATCACTATTCACTTGTGATTTAACTTCTCTGAATAATTTTGTGTCATCTGCAAATCTGATCACTTCACTCATCATTCCCCTTTCCAGATCATTTATAAATTTTATTTATTTATTATTTTTTATATACCGACATTGGATCTGAGATATCACATCAGTTTACATTCAGGTACTGTAGGTATTTCTCTATCCCCAGAGGGTTTACAATCTAAGGGCCTCATTTTCTAAAGTTTCACAAGCCTGTGAAACTTTAGAAAACTGCGCTATTGGGGGGTGGGGGGGTCGAAGCAGGGGGGCAGTCCTGCGCTAGCCGGCAGCGATCGTACCACCGCGGTATGATCGCTGCCGGTTTCGCAGCCAATAGCGCCACCATAGAAGGTGTAGCTATTGGGCGTGAAGTAGGACACGAAAAGGCCCTTACCTTTTCGTTGTCTGCAGCGTCTTCGCGGAGTTGGCCCCGGTGACGCCCCAACTCCTCCTCTTCCAGGGCCACCTCCGCCCTGATTTCGGTAGCGCAGGCATGCGCTACCTTCGCAGGCTTGCGCTGTTAGGCTAACAGCGCAAGCCTGCGATAGCCTTGGTAAATAAGGCCCTAAGTTTTGTACCTGAGGCAATGGAGGGTAAAGTGACTTGCCCAAGGTCACAAGGAGTGACAGCAGGACTTGAACGCTGGTCTCCTGGTTTGTAGCCCACTGCTCTAACCACTAGGCTATTCTTCCTCCTTAAATAGATTGAAAAGCACCGGTCCAAGTACAGATCCCGTAGGCACTCCACTGTTTACCTCTCTCCTCTGAGAAAACTGACCATTTAATGCTACTTTCTTGTTTCCCATGCTTTAACCAGTTTGTAATTCACAAAAGGACATCGCCTCCTATCCTATGAATTTTTAATTTTCTTAGAAGCCTCTCATTGGGGACTTTGTCAAATGCCTTCTGAAAATCCAAATACACTACATCTACTGGCTCACCTTTATTCACATGTTTATTAACCCCTTCAAAAAAAAAATGTAGCAGATTTGTGAGGCAAAATTCCCTTGGGTAAAACCATGCTGACAATGTCCCTCCTGCACTCATTACAGAGATTCTAAGGCAGAGCAAATAGGAAGCAGGTAGCCCCCTGCAAACCTCCCCCAGCAGTGTATTCCAGAAGGTGCCACTGTTACCTACCTACGTACCCACCATTCTATGGATCTTACAGGGCACAAAGGCAGTGGTGAGTCAGTGCATACTTCTCAGATGCGCTTTATGGCTTTTTATAAAAATAAAAACCATGGTTAAAAAATTTGCTTTCTTAAATATTAGCATTAATAGAATATTGCTGCTTTCTTCCCATTAGTGGAATAGAATGATGGTTTAGAAGATTTAGTTCTGACGTTATTAGAACAGCTGTGACCTCTCACCCTTGCCAGAAGCTACCGGCATTACGCCACCTCCCTCTCCTGCACGGCCGGGCACAGCACTCAATGCATATTCTACTCTCTTGTAAGGCACTGGATGTGTTAGTGTGTGCAGAGACTGTTTTCCTTTCATTTTGGTTGTTTTGTTTTAATTTGTTGTTTTATTTTAAATAAAAAAAAAAGAAAAACAAAATAAAACAAAAAAATTGTCTAGTCTCCCACAAAAAAAAAACCAAAACCCCTCCCAAGTTCTTTCCCGCTGCTTCCAGCCTTTCCCCGGACCCTCTTATCTATTTAAATCTTCCTGGGGCAAGTGTGATCCCCGGTCACTCCTGTCCTGTTGCTGCTGCTATTTCAGATGGAGGCCGGCACCATTACCACTTTCTTCTTTACTAAACGGTGTTGGACAGAATCAGGCTGGCACCGTTTTGTACAGCAGAAAGTAATAAAGGTGCCAGCCTCAGTGTGCCGATGCCATCTGAATTATTGGCAGCGGAGCAGGAGTGACCAGGGATCACTTCTGCCCTGTGAAGGTTTTTAACGGATTATAAAGACTTCATAGGGTAAGAGGGTTAAGGGGGTGGCTGGGGAAGTGAGGCCTTTTGGTGGGGTAGGGCCTGGACAATTTTTTTAAAAAATGAGATGAAGGATAACAAATTACTTATAGTTTGGTCTTCTTTTGTTTTGTTTAAAAAAAAAAAAAGAAAAAGCAAACACAGCAGTAAATGTTGTTAAAATCGCCTCTTTTATTTCAACAAACGTACCCTCCTAGTCAGGGACGGTCCTACAATGAGGCAGAGGTGAGGCGGCCACTTCAGGCAGCAAGAGTCTGAGGCAGCAAAATTGCCCCCTGAAACCTTCCTGCCACAGCTGCCTCACCCTTCATTCAGGCAAACTCTGGCGGCCGGAAAACCTGCAGTGCTGGCAACGTGGAGACAAAGGGAAGAGAGACCGCGGGCCGCCAGCGACCAAAAAAAAAAAAGAGAACAGAGACCGCAGGCCGCCTCCAGAACCCAGGCTGGCTAAGGCCAAAGAAAGAGAAAGGAGACCGCAGCCCGCTGCCGGATCCCAGACTGGCGGCAGCGGGGGGAAAGGAGGCAGCTGGCCGCCTCCAGCGCTCAGAGCACCGGCGGCCAAGAAATTAAAGGAAGAGCGCGGGCCCAGGCAGCCAAGGAAAACATTTTAAAAAAAGAGAAAGGCCGCTGCTGGAGCCGGTGGCGGCCAACGAACAAGAAAGAGGCCGCGTGCCGCCGCTGCCACCAGAGCCCAGGCTGGCGGTGGCGGAGAAAGGAAAAAGAAGCCGCGGGTCGTCGCTGGTGGCCAAAAAAGAAACAAAGAAACCACGGGCTGCTGCCGCAGCCCACGCCGGCGGCATCCAAAGAAAGAGGAAGGAGGCTGCAGCGCAGGGTGGAGGCAGCAAAGAAATAAAAAAAAGAGGCTGCGGGCTGCTGCCGAATCCCAAGCCGGCGATGGCTGAAGAACAAGAAAAGGTACAATTTGTGTGTGTGTGTGTGTGTGTGTGTGTGTGTGTATATGGGTGGGTGGGTGGGTAAGGGTGTGTGTATGTGTGAGTGGTGGGTGTGTGTGCGCATGAGAGAGCGTTGGGGTGGTGTGTGTGTATCAGAGGGTGGTTGGGGTGCATGAGAGGGTGGGTGTGTGTATCATGTGTGCATAGAAGAGGCAGAGAAGTGAATGAGTGTATATGTATGCATGCATGTATGGGTGTGTGTGGAAAGGGAGGGGGGGCACGAGGTGCCATCTCATCTCTCGTCTCAGGCAGCAGATTGCCTTGAGCCGCCCCTGCTCCTAGTGTGCATGGCTGTTCACATGGATTTCTGTAGTGACCCTGGCAACAACCCTACACACTTCTCCAGACCTCAGCCATTAGGGCACGGTGCAATTAGCTCATTCTTTGTTTCCCCCGTCTCATTTGAGAAACTGATTACAGTGCATGTGCAAAACAAGCTCTGAGTACCCTGCAAACATCTCAGTGTTCCTTATATTTCTCTGTAGTCTTGCGCTGAGAATTTTCCCTGTTGTTTGTATGTTGTCTGAGCAGTAAGCAGTACCCTACACCCAGCAAACGAGAGCTGCCTAACTGAAGAACCTGTCATCTCCGAGCAGCAGCAGAATAATCCTTCATTAGCCCTTAACAAGATGAATGTCATGTTACTCCATCTTGCGCTGAACAACGGAAATCTCAAGCAGAAATTAATCTTGAAATGGGGAGAGAGAGGAAAAGGCTGACTATTACATCTGATCAGTTCCCCTCCCCTAGCAACATCACAGATGATAATACAGCAAAAGGCGCCCATAACATGGAGCTGAATTAGCTTTAATCACTAGCATATATATATATATATTTATATATATATATATATATATATATTTATATATATATATATATTTGAAAGAGTATGTGATGTCTGTTACCCAAAGCAACAGTGACCATAGACTACAGCAAGACAGTGACCTTTGGCCCATGCCCTTGTGCTGACTTGAACAGGAAGCACGGAAGATTGAGAACTAGACAGAACTGAAGTATGGAGAGCTGTTGCGTGTACAGGAAGATATGACATACACATTGGGGGTAATTTTCAAAGGAGTTACGCATGTAAATGTGACATACTATCGTAGCAATTTTCAAAAGCTATTTACTCGAGTAAAGTGCACTTACTTGAGTAAATCCTATGGACAATTCAATGGCATATATTGTAGCAATTTTGAAAAGCCCACTTACTTGAGTAAAGTGTATTTACTCGAGCAAAAACCAGTTTTGCTCGAGTAAATGCTTTTGAAAATCTGGCCCATAGTGAATACGTTGTATGTTAGTGAACAAGTAAAGCATGTTCTGGGTAATTATATTAACTACAGTGTATCAACAAAGTAATTTCTTTACAATGCCTTACAAAGTGGATAAGTACCAACTAGTGAACCTGTGGGGTGATTAGCTGTTGTGTAGGCAGGTACAGAGCAGTGTTATCTGCGGCATGACCACAGAGTAGATAACTGTGAACCGCAGAGTAGACCTGCACAGAAAAATACTGATCCATGTCCTCCACTGAGTAATTACAATGGACAAAAGTATCAACAGTGCACACCTTCATTGTGCATATGAGGTGAATTTACATTGACCAATGAGTGCGCAGAGCATAGAAAGGGCTTCTGATTTTAGGCTTTAACCTATAAACCCCAATAAAACAGTATAGATGCAAAAAAAAAAAAGAACGGTGTTTATTAGATAAAACCAGGAAAAAATGTCACTTCCAATAGTACTCTCTCACCCCTCCTTTGCCTATCCTGCATCCTCTGCTTTGTTTTGATGCCTTTTCACACTGACTCTTCAGCTGTACAAATGTATGGATTTGGTTCAGCCAGAAAAGGTACCCAACAATAGTACCTGTGCCATGTCAACACTGCTGTACACCAATTTTTGGTACCTCGAAAGTACACCGAATTAGCTAAAAAATAATTATCTAAATTTACATAAGGACATCAGAATTGTCATAATGGGTCAGTCCAAGGGTCCATCAAGTCCAGCATCCTGTTTCCAACTGTGGCCAATCCAGGATACAAGTACCCGGCAAGTACCCAAACATTAAATAGATTCCATGCTATTAATGCCAGTAATAAGCAGTGGCTATTCTCTGAGTCCACTGGACCAATAGCAGTTTATAGACTTCTCCTCTAGGAACCTGTCCAAACCATTTTTGAACCCAGCTAAGCTAACTGTCTTAACCACATCCTCTGACATCGAATTCCAGAGCTTAATTGTGCATTGAGGGGAAAATAATTTTCTCCGATTTGTTTTAAATATGCTAATTGCTAACTTCATGGAGTACCCCCTATCCCATGACTTTTTAATTATCTTAGAAGTCTCTTAAGGTGGACTTTTGTCAAATGACTTCTGAAAATCCAAATACTTGACATCTACCAGCTCACCTTTACCTACATGTCTATTAACTACTTAAAAAAAAAACGTAAAGAGAAATCCATGTTGGCTGTATCCCCTTAAGCCAAGTCTATCTGTATATGTTCTGTGATTTTGTTCTTTAGAATTGTTTCCATGATTTTTCCCAGCACTAAAGTCAGGCTCACCAGTCTATAGTTGCCTGGATCACTCCTGGAGCCCTTTTTAAATATCGGGGTTAGAATACAGATACCTTCCAGTCTTCAGGTACATTGGACGATTTAAATGACAGATTAAAATGACTAGAAATAGATCTGAAATTTCATTTTTCAGTTCTCTCTGAACCCTGGGGTGTATACAATCTGGTCCAGATATTTGCTACTCTTCAGTTTCTCAATCTGGCCTACTACATCTTCCAGGTTCACCGTGAGTTGGTTCAGTTCATCTGAATCATCACCCTTAAAAACCTTCTATGGAACAGGTATCTCCCCAACATCTTTATCTGGAAATACCAAAGGAAATAATTAATTTAGTCTTTCTGCGATGGCCTTATCTTTCCTAAGTGCCCTTCTAACCCCTCACTCGTCTAATGGGCCAACTGACTCTCTCACAGGCTTCCTGCTCCAGATATATTTTAAAAGGTTTTTATTATGAGTTTTTACCTCTATGGCCAACATCAATTCAAATTCTGACTTAGCCTGCCTTATCAATGTTTTACATATAATTTGCCAATGGTTATGCTGTTTCCTATTTTCTTCTGATATATCCTTCTTCTAATTTTTGAAGGAAGTTTTTTTTTTTGGCTAAAATAGCCTCTTTCACGTCACCTTTTAACAAAGTTGGCAATAGTTTGGCCTTCCTTCCACCTTTCTTAATGTGTGAAATACATCTGGACTGTGCTTCTAAAATGGTATTTTTAAACAATATCCACACCTGTTGTACACTCTTAACCTTTCACCTTGAAGCTTTCAGTTTTTTTCTATCTTCCTCATTCTATCAAAGACTCTCTTTTGAAAGTTTAGTGCTGGAGCTGTAGATTTACTTATTGTTCTCCTATCAGTCATTAATTCAAATTTGATCATGTTATTGCCAAGTGGCCCCACCAACTTACCTTTCTCACCAAATCCTGTGTTCCACTAAGAATTAGATCTAAAAGAGTTTCCTCTCTTATTGATTCCTGAACCAATGCTCCATGAAGCAGTCATTTATTCCATCCAGGAACTTTACCTCTCTATCGCATCTGGATGTTACATTTACCGAATCAATATTGGAGTAATTGAAATCTCCCATTTTTATTGCATTGCCAAATTGGTTAGCTTCCCTTATTTCTTTTAGCATTGCATCATCTGCCTTATCATTTTGGCCAGATGGATGGCAGTATACACCTATCACTCTTCCCCAGCACATATGGGATTTCCACCCATAAAGATTCTTCTGCGCATTTAGTCTCTTGCAGGATCTTTATCCTGTTGGACTCTATGCCATCCCAAATATAAAGGGCCATCCCACCCCCAAGTTGATCCCTGATATAACACTCCCATTGGTTACCTTCTTTCCACCAGGTCTCTGAGATGCCAATTATGTCCACTTCTTCCCATCTTGATTCTTAGACTTCTGGCATTGACATACAGACATTTTTCAAAGTGTTTTTTTTGTTTGTATTAACAACCTGCTTTTCAGTTTTCAGGGATAATTTGGAATCTATTAACTCAGGCGGTTCTTTATTTATAGGCACATGGACTACTTTGCTTTTATTGGAACTTCTCTGTTGGGATCACCTAATTCTCCTATTTTGTTAGTATCCTTCAAAGATAATCTCCCTCAGAACCATGTGTTGCTGAGCGACTGTTGGCTTTTCCCTTTGTTCTAGTTTAAAAGCTGCTCTAACACTTTTTAAAAGTGTTTTTTAGTGTCAGCAGCCTGGTTCCTCCCTGGTTAAGGTGGAGCCCATCCTTTCGGAAAAAAGGTTAGCCAGTTCCTTACAAAACTGAATCCCTCTTCCCTGCACCATCGTGTCATCCACGCATTGAGACTCCGCTCTTCCTGGCTCTGGAGACCTGCATGTGGAACAGGGAGCATTTCAGGGAATGTTACCCTGGAGGTTCTGGATTTCAGCTTTCTATCTAAAAGTCTAAATTTGGCTTCCAGAACCTCCCTTCCCACACCTGCCTATGTCGTTGGTGCCCACATGTACCACGACAGCCGGCTTCTCCCTAACACTGTCTAAAATCCTATCTAGGTAATGCATGATGCTACCTTTGCACCAGGAAGACAAGTTACCAAGCGATTCTCATCCAACAGCCACTCAACTATCTATATTCCTAATAACTGAATCATCAACAATGACGGTCGACCTACTCCTTCCCTCTTGGCAGTAGCCTTGGGAGACTGGAGAGCAGGTTCTTGCTACAGGATCATTTCCTGTTACACCAGTGTGATGCTCTTCAACCAAATGACCTTCCTCCTCCATAGCAACACCAGGTCTGACAGACTGAGTTGGCATTTGGCTACTATGTCCCTGAGAGTCTCCTTTATATACCTCTCCGCCTGCCTCAGATCCTCCTGGTCTACCACTCTAGCCTCCTGAGATCAGACTCATTCTCTGAGATCCAAGAGCTCTTTGCACCAGGTGCACACATATTCTCATCAACGAGTGAAAAATCATACATGTGGCATTCGATGCAAAAGATAGGAAGGCCCCCCTCTTGCTGTTGGAATGCTGCCTCCATCTTAATTTTGTTGAGTTCTTAGTTAAGTAAAGGTTGCTAAGGGAGTAGAAATGTGTAAATTAGAGGTCCTTAAAATTATTGCTGTGTTCCCTAGTAATCTGGTAGTGACCTACAAGGGATAATCATACTCTTGATAAGGGCTGGAGCAATCCTGTGTTTTAGATTAAAAACCTAATTGAATTTTAATGTGAAAGAGGTTCTTGCCTATAAATCAAAGGATGAGCTAGGGGTGTGTGGGTGGGAGGGAAAGATAGCCACTACAATTATCTACCTTAGGCATGGTTTTTATGATAAGCACACACACACACACTAACGAATATACCAGACTATTTCACCTTTCTCCCAAAATTTTAAATCCTAAAATTTCCTAAGTAATACTGATTGATACTCTTCAGCCACCAGCAAGATGATCTTCCTCTCTCAAACGCTACCACAGGAAACACTAGAATAGAACTTACCTAGCTTCCTGGTCTTTTTTCTTCTAATTAGACACAAACACAGACTCACACACACACACACAAAGAAATTACTTTTCCTGGCTTTTATTCAAGTTCCAATATTACCCAGCTAGCAATACTTACCAATTCTCTTAGGCCGCCAGCAAAATCTTCCTCTACTCTCAATACTCCCTCAGGAATTTACAATTTATAAACACCTAAAATCAGAAGCCTTAAATATAGCTAAGCTCACACGTGAAAGTAGAGCTATCAATTTCTATGGGTGGTCTGCATATAGCTCCACTGGTGTATCCTGTGGGCACCCCCAGATTTTTAATCTTTTATGTACTTATTTACAAATTCTTATATATTCTGCAACTTCCATTTAAATAAACTGTTCAGTGTGGAGCACAAGATAACATACAGAAATATTGAAACATTACATGAACATGAAAAAATAAACAAAATATCTGAATAAAATCATGTTTAAAAATATGCCTGCTGAACAAGAATGGTTTCTAATGTCTTTCTGAACTGTCCTGTTCTCAATTCTCATGGCAAACTATTCCACATCAGGGCTGGTGCAAGCGTTTTTGTGCCCTAGGCAAACATTCATGCACCACCTACCCCAATTTTTTTTTAAATTATAAATTGTGAGAGAAACTTATGTGGCTGACGTATTGATAGAAACATTACGAATTCTGCTTTTCAGGTACTTCAAAGCGGATTACATTCAGATACTGTAGGTACCGATAATTCTCTATTCCCAGATGGTTTACAATCTAAGGGCCTCATTTACTAATCTTTTTTTCCATATATATACTGAATGAGACAAAGTAAACGATCTCCTAAGTTTGTACCTTTCTTTGACGGTATTGGCTCTGGCCTGGCATCCCTCTGGGCCTCACGCTGCTGGGATTTTGCCGCTCCCAAAATGTTAGCACTCTAGGCGACCACCTAGTTTGTCTAATGGAAGCACCTACCCTGTTTCTCATAAAAGCTGCAGTCTCTTAGCCAAGGATGGCCTGTCCAAAGACAATTACTACTTGCTGGCAGATTAGATGGACTGTATTGGTCTTTATCTGCCGTCTTTCACTACTATGGAACCTTATAATAGTTTTCACTTTAGCAAGATAGCAAAGGAGGATACTGCATGTAAGGGAGTGGGATTAACCCATCTTCCTGTGGGGGGAGGGGGGGGGGAGTTTCTGTTGCAAACCCATCCTATCGTACCAGGGGACAGGGGTTGGGTCCCTCTTGCTGCTTCTGTGCCAGGTAGTGGGTGAGGACTCTATTGCTGCCCATCATCCTGTGGGATGGGGAGATCTCTTGCTGTCTACCCTTATGTATTAGAGGGAGGGTACTTTACTATCCACCTTCCTGAGCCTGTGGTAAAGGGTGGGGATGAGCTCTGTTGGAACTCATCATTGCCTTGTCCCCCATCTCTGCACCAGCCGAAATGTGAGGTGTTTTTTTTTTTTTTATTTTTGCTTCAGGCAATCAATGTACGTCTGCCAAGAATCACCGAGAGCTGGAAAAAATAAATGGTACAGCGCAGCAAATCTACTCAGAGAAATACAAAGGACTGGAAACCATTTACATTTCTGTGTTTCCTTATTCAACGCCTGTACGCTCAGACCCATCCTCTGAAGTGTTCCTGCATTATTCATTCTCTCTGCTTCCACCACAAACCCGTGGTGCGTACAATGCAAATACAAGACATTCTTCCAGACAAAACTGCAGTCTCTTCAATATCTGCAAAGCAGTACCAAGCACTTGACTGGCCAAAGCTAGCTGGATGCTTCGCATAGGCTCGGCAACACTGCTGTCTCCTCCTGATGTGATACTGTCTCACTAGCAGGATGACTCTTCATCTTGATTGTCAACAAACATCAAGAAGCTAATATTCAAAACAGGCTGAGCGCCAAAATGTAGGCACCTCAGTTAGGCTCTTATTTTCCACCAAACTTAGGGACCTAAGTTTTCATCTGAAAATTCACCTACATTTAGGGACAAAACTTTCAGGGGTCTAAATTTAGGAAGCTATTTATTTGCCTAGATTTAGGCTCCAAGGTTAGGTGCCCAGTTCTGAAAATGAGTGCTAAGCTCTTAACTTTGTTTCCCCACCTTAACTCTGCCCCAGTAGCCACCCACTTTTTGGGAATCCTAAATTTAGATGCCTAGTGAAACTAAGAGCCTAAATTTAGAACACAGCTCTAGTAAGTTTTCAAAAAGGTCAATTTAGATGTCTAATTCTCTACACCCTTTGAAAATTCACCCCCTAGAGCAGTCATGGTGAACTCCAGTCCTCGAGTGCCACAAATAGGCCAGGTTTTCAGGATATCTACAATGAATATGCATGAGATAGATTTCCATGCAATAGAGGTAGTGCAGGCAAATCTATCTCAAACATATTTTTGTGGCTATCCTGAAAACCTGGCCTGTTTGTGGCACTCGAGGACTGGAGTTCGCCATCACTGCCTTAGAGTGATAAATTCCTGGGGAGGGAGCTATTTCTCCAGTCAGTCACTTTAATGTTGCATCATGGGAGTCATTATGTCTGGTGCCAACCCCCCTCCCCCCACAAGCTAATTGTTCTAATGTTATATCAAGGGGGGGGGGTCACTTTCCCTCTGTCACTATTCTAATGTTGCATCATGGGAGTCATTTTTCCCCAGAGTCAGTCATAGTGCTGCTGCTTTAGGAAAATCACAGAGAATGGAGATGATACCCACTGCGGTGCTTGTGTGGTTCCCCATTATGCTGATGTAGTGATGCTAAGGAGATTAGGATGCAGCAACTTTGCGCACCAGGATACCTTGTAACATCTCAACATAGAGAAAAAGAGCATGGTGGAGGTCTAGCAGTGATATAGAAAGAATAGTATATTTACTCGAGGTGAAGTTTAGGTAGTAGTATAGGGGTTAGGGGCCGCTTTGACATGCAGAGTGCGACGTACAAACAGAACAGTGCACTCTTGTGAAGATTTGATTACCTATTTGTACAATGTTCTCTCAGCCTAGCTTGAAGTTACCCAGGTAGAGAGTCCATCAAGCTAGGTTGAAAGAACATTGCACAAATCTCATCTTTGTGTGAATTTCCTCACTCCGAATGTCATCAAATCTTCACAAGAGTGCACTGTTCTGTTTGTACGTCGCATGTCAAAGTGGCCCCTAACCCCTACACTACTACCTAAACCTCACCTCAAGTAACTAGGTGGGCCTCATATAGAGGTATAAATACATACCTAGTATGAGGGCCTTATAGCTAGTCTCTCTCTCTCTCTCTCTCTCTCTCTCTCTCTCTCTCTCTCTCTCTCTCTTGCAACAAATGTGGTCTGTAGTAGTACCTATGCAAAGCACTAACCCCCTCATTTATCAAAATGCACTAAATATTGCCTGCAATAGAAAAAGGGGTGTGTTTTATGGGTAATAGGAACTTTGTACTAATACCCAAAGCAAAGAGCTAAGTTACTGCAAATTGTGATAACTTTTTCACACATTCAGATAAGTGCCACTGGGGGTACTATGTTGTGAGAGAGAAGCCATAATGCCTGCATATTAGGTAGGCATTTATATCCCTATGAGAGGCCCACCTAGCAACTCGAGGTGAGGTTTAGGTATTAGTGTAGGGGTTAGGGGCCACTTTGACATTCAAAGTGAGACGTACGAACAGAACAGTGCTCTCTAGTGAAGATTTGATGACCCTCGGAGTGAGGACACTCACCCAAAGCTGAGATTTGTGCAGGTTGAGAGAACATTGTCAAAGTGGCCCCTAACCCCTACACTAATACCTAAACCTCACCTCGAGTTGCTAGGTGGGCCTCCCATAGGGATATAAATACCTACCTAGTATGAGTACATTATGGCTAGTCTCTCTCTCTCTTTCTCACTCACTCACTCACTCCCACACACAACATGGCCCCCCCAGTGGTTGTATATAGGAAATGCCACATTCTGGCACTTATCTCAAAGGCTTTTCTATCACAGGAGATATTTAGTGCATTTTGATAAATCCAGGTTTATGTTTGGTGTATTGTCCTTTTTATTTACTACAATCAGATTTGTCATCTTTTTTTGAGCAGTTGGTTCTATCCAAAGCAAATTTAAATAGCATGTTTGTTCTTGGTGATTTCAACTTGCACATTGATGTTGTCCCTCTCTCTCAAGCATGTTCTTCGTTTCTTAACATCATGACTTCTCTGGGATGGTGTCAACTGATTAACTTTCCCACACATAAGTTAGGACATTCTCTTGATTTAGCCTTTATTAATTCCACACTAGCTGGCTCTGAGACTGTAAGTCCAGTTATTTAGCCAGTTCCATGGTCAAATGGCTCATTCATTTCTTTCTATGTTCATTATCCAAGTGTGTTACTAATAACAAAGCCCCTACTGAATTTCTTGTTAAGAGAGAGCACATACACTAAGATACATTTTCTAAGATAAGAGCCTGTGAGTTAGCTGCCTTTTATCCAAATGACACTGAAATAGCCATCACTAATTGGGATACTCTGCTGACAGATATCCTAGATAATACTGCACCATATAAATCCATTCCTTACTATAAAGCACATGATGATAGAAGGTGGATAATACCAGAACTTAAAAATACTCAGTGCCACTTATGTGCTTGGCAAAAACGTTGCACCCCAGAACATCTTAAACTTAAAAAAAACAAAAAAAAACTACATAAATATAAAAATCTAACTTTGCAAAGAAGTCTTACTATTCAAAACAGATTCATGAAATAGGATTTAATTCCAAAGCTCTTTATAGTATTGCGGAAAAACTCACAAATGAGCCAGCTACTTCAAAGAACAGTCAAGTAGGTTCTTCAAATTCCATAAATTGTGATAATTTTGGAAATCATCTAAAGTCAAAAGTTTCTGACTTGCTAGCTGCCTTTCAAACAGTGCCTTCTTGGCACACAGATACTTTTGATTTAGCAGAACCTATATGATCCGTTTTCAACAACATATCTGTGAACAAGGTTTCCAGTATTATAACAAAGATGAATCCTTCCTTTCATCCCTTAAACATCTGCAGTGTGCACACTTTTAAATAATTGCCCCAGCTCTTACCACCGTAGTTAATCTAACCTTGTCAGAAGGAGTGGTACCTACTGCCTTAAAAATGTGTTCTGTAAGGCCTCTATTGAAGTAGCCTGGGTTTGACTCAACAAATCCTGCAAACTATAGGCCAATTTCCTCCCTATCCTTTACACCTAAGCTCCTAGAGACAGTAATCCTCAAGCAATTATCCGATTTGAAGAAGAACACCATATTGAATCTAAACCCATACCAATTTGGCTTTAGGAAAACTCTAAATACTGACATTCTCATGGTCTCTTTACTTGACAATTTAAGAAGAGGTTTGCACTGTGGTTCCAGCTATGTGTTAGTGATGCTGGACATATCATCCACATTTGATACGATAGATCATAATATTCTACTCTTTCATTTCAAAGAATGCGGCATCTCTAGTCAGGTATTATGCAGGTTCACATCTTATCTTTCTGAACGATCTTCACAAATAAGAATAGGAAGCATGAGCTCATTCTGATACACCTACCCCACTTGCCTATCCCAAGGCTCGGCTCTTTCTTCTCTATTATTCAGGATTTATCTTGTGTCCATTTGCAAAATATTAGCAAATCTCTGTGAAGATTATTGAATTTTTGCAGATGATATCCAGTTCTTTATAAAAATACTTCCCACATGGTCTGATATAGTCAGCTTAATTGGAATTTGTCTGTCAGCCATCAAAAAATGGCTTCACCACAACAAATTGACACTGAATATTTAAGAAACTGAATTTATGACAATCCAAAGTTCAAATAATGATTCTATCCCTTTTCAATAATTTTGAACGATCACAAATTTTCCATTCTTTCACATGCCAAGAACCTTGGCGTATGGCTAGACAACAGATTGTCTTTCCATTATCACATTAAAATGGTCATTAAAAAATTGCTTTTCAAGCTCCAGCTGTTCTGTGGCCTAAAGGCTTTATTGGAAGTAGAAGTTTTCAAACCGGTGGTACAGGCATCTATGTTACCTACCCTGGACTTTTCTAATGTTATCTACCTAGGGCTGCCAGCCTCTTCATTGAAATCTTTACAATTACTTTTGAATTCCACAGCTCGCCTGATTAGTGGTAAGAATCGTACTGATCATATCACACCAACTCATTTTCAATTTCAATGGTTACCTATTCATTTTCGAGTTCAGTTTAAAGTACAACTCATAACTCATAAGCTCCTTAGCACCAATTCCTTTTCATGGACAAATTTTTTGTTACGAATGTATCAGCCAACAAGAAACTTTAGATCCCAAAAAAAAGAGATCCTTGAGATACCTTCAGCACATTTGTCTGTGACAGGAAACGGTGCCTTCTCTGTGGCCGCACCCTCAATTTGGAATACAATGCCTGAGGCCTTAAAACTGATGGAACGTATGAAAACTTTTAAAACATTCCTAAAATCCTTTTTGCTGGGGCTAGTTTTTGCTTGATCTGGTGCGCTTGGAACTTATCGAGATTGCAGCATATTTGATGATGACTCTGGCAATGGTTGGTCTTCCTTCAAATTGTTAATCGTTTCAGATCTGTAATATTTTTTTGGACTTTTGTAATTATTCTGTATGTTATTCTGTATATTGCTTAGGGCCTAGGCATAAGCGATTAGTACATTTTAATGAATATAAATGGGTATCTGTTCTCCCCAATAGAAAGCCAGGTGCTCCCTGCCAGACGTGGCATGCTAGAGCTAATGTCACTCAGTTATACAGGGTGAAGTCAAGATCAGGTTCATAGACGTCATTTGAAAGTACCAGGAGTGATAAGATGGGATTCCTTATTTAACAGCTGAAACTAAACAGCAGATGTTCCAAATCCTTTGCTTTTCTATGTCTCTCCTTGTCCCATCTTCTGTACATGGATTATGGGGAACAATTTACTTGGAGTTATCCTCTTGCTTATGTGGGCATAAAATATCTACCATAGTCATAATCAAAACTGTGTAAATTACTTGGAGTAGAGGGAGTAGCCTAGAGGTTAGCATAGTGGGCTGTGAACCAGGGAAGTTAGGGTTCAAAATGCCCCCTGTGACCTTGGGCAAGTCACCTCACCCTCTTTTGCCTCAGGTACAACTTTATATCATAAATCCTTTTGTACAGGGAAATACCTACACTATCTGAATGTAACTCGACTTGCACTACCAATGAAAAGGCATAAAATAAAGGAAAAATGAGGCAATGAGATGACTTTTCCCTAGAAATATACTGATCTGGTGAAGCTTATGAAACGTATATGCCTAGATTATCCCCTTCCCCCCCATTCCTGTCTTGATTTGTCTTCTCAAAAAAATACAGCTTCGTTTTCTTCACAATATTTCATTATGAAAGTTGTGTGCACAATCTTTCATGCAAACAAAAACATCCACCATTTTTCTTTTTATGAAAATTATTATTATTTCACTTTTGCATAGTTCACCACAAAATCTATGCAAAACTAAGTAATAAACTGCATAATTATGTAAATCAACTCATTACTTCTTTTCGTATAGCTAAATACTATGCAAAAAAATGTGAATTTCAGTGCACAGCCATTATCATCTCGGGAAACTTAACTATATCTCACTGAGGTTTACTTCCTTTTTTTGCTATAATGGCCTTGTGAATATGCAAAATTTAATGTGCAATATTTAGCTAAAATCTAATGTGCATGTGACTAACATGTGCTGTTATCCAGTGTTATTTGGCAGATCATATTATCACACCTTAGTACATTGGCCTCATAACAAGGAAGTGCTGTACGTCATAGAGAGAAGTGTCACTGCCAGACACATAGCAGCTTCTCCAAAGGGCCTGGTACCAGGTACTAAGGGTGTTTCTGAAGAAGTTTTGGAAAAACTTCTGATCTTGTGCAAGTCACAGAGAAACAAGCAGTGAACAAGGACACCCAGCACCTGAAACACAGCTGATTAGTACCGAATGATTGAATGGTCCTAGCTAAATGACAACTGTCAGGTTTTTCACTGCTATTGCTCTGAGGGCATTCAGGGAAAGCTGTGCCATTCTGCTGGAAGCTGATGGGTAACAGAAATAACAGAGATGAGACTATTGATTGCCCTGCATCACTGTCAGTCTCAAGAGACAGCGCTAGGGGTAGAAAGAGTATAAAATCTTGCCAGTGAATTATCTGATCCCTCGCAGTCAACACACACTCTCTAATAAACAGACCCTTCCCACTAACAGTTCCCCTCCCTTCCCCCATGAGAGACACCTCAGACATGACATCTCGCTAAAAACCAGACCCATCACCCATCAGGGATGCCTCAGCCACGACATCCCACCAATAACCAGACCCTTCCCCCATGAGAGACACCTCAGACATGACATCCCACTAAAAACCAGACCCTTCCCCCGTCAGGGATGCCTCAGCCACGACATCCCACCAATAACCAGACCCTTCCCCCATGAGAGACACCTCAGACACGACATCCCACTAAAAACCAGACCCTTCCCCCATCAGGGATGCCTCAGCCACGACATCCCACCAATAACCAGACCCTTCCCCCATGAGAGACACCTCAGACATGACATCCCACTAAAAACCAGACCCTGCCCCCATCAGGGATGCCTCGGCCACGACATCCCACCAATAACCAGACCCTTCCCCCATGAGAGACACCTCAGACACGACATCCCGCTAAAAACCAGACCCTTCCCCCGTCAGGGATGCCTGGGCCACGACATCCCACCAATAACCAGACCCTTCCCCCATGAGAGACACCTCAGACACAACATCCTGCTAAAAACCAGACCCTTCCCCCATCAGGGATGCCTCGGCCACGACATCCCACCAATAACCAGACCCTTCCCCCATGAGAGACACCCCAGACACGACATCTCACTAAAAACCAGACCCTTCCCCCATGAGAGACACCTCAGCCACAACATCCCACCAATAACCAGACCCTTCCCCCATCAGGGATGCCTGAGCCACGACATCCCTCCAATAACCAGACCCTTCTCCCATGACAGACACCTCAGACACAACATCCCACTAAAAACCAGACCCTGCCCCCACATCAGGGACTCCTCAGACACGACATCCCACCAATAACCAGACCCTTCCCCCATGAGAGACACCTCAGACACGACATCTCACTAAAAACCAGACCCTTCCCCCATGAGAGACACCTCAGCCACAACATCCCACCAATAACCAGACCCTTCCCCCATCAGGGATGCCTGAGCCACGACATCCCGCTAAAAACCAGACCCTTCTCCCATGACAGACACCTCAGACACGACATCCCACTAAAAACCAGACCCTGCCCCCACATCAGGGACTCCTCAGACACGACATCCCACCAATAACCAGACCCTTCCCCCATGAGAGACACCTCAGACACGACATCTCACTAAAAACCAGACCCTTCCCCCATGAGAGACACCTCAGCCACAACATCCCACCAATAACCAGACCCTTCCCCCATGAGAGACACCTCAGACACGACATCTCACTAAAAACCAGACCCTTCCCCCATGAGAGACACCTCAGCCACAACATCCCACCAATAACCAGACCCTTCCCCCATCAGGGATGCCTGAGCCACGACATCCCGCTAAAAACCAGACCCTTCCCCCACATCAGGGACTCCTCAGACACGATATCCCGCTAATAACCAGACTCTTCCTCCCTGAGGGACACCTCAGACACTACATTCCGCTAATAACCAGACTCTTACCCCATCAGGGATGCCTCAGAAAAGACACCCTGCTAATAAACAGATACTTGCACTGTCAGGATCTCCTCTCGCTGTTTAATTGGAAAGGCGATATACCAAGTCAAATAAACTAGCAAGTTCCTTGGATGGACTGTCATTCCAACATTACTCTCTGCATCAATGGCAGGGGATGGCAGGAAATTTGAATCAGTTACCAACAAGGGCCCTGAACTTGATGGTCAGTGAAACAGCTAAGTATGGGAAAATAAGAGTGGAGCTTGCTGGGCAGACTGGATGGGCCGATTGGTCTTTTTCTGCCGTCATTTCTATGTTTCTATGTCATTAGCTGCATGAGGTGGCAGTCTCTTTAGATGAGAGATGGCCACCAGAGCAGTTTCAGATATGGAGAGACATGTTTAAGTCCCATGGTTTACATGATTGTGTCATTGTTGTGTTGTGTTATATTTTGCTATGTTTTATCCTGTTGGAATCTGCCTAGAACAGTTTCTGGTAATAGACGGAATACAAATTCTGTAAATAAATATAGTCAACTAGCACATGGCACACATTATTTATTCATTACTGATGTATTAGCACTGGTTACTAGGTCATGGGCCTTCCGCTGTTGTGTTTTTATTTGGCACAATAATTACCACCTCAGATTTTCATCTTTCCTACTTTTTTTCTATGATACATCCTCTGTCATTCAGGCATAGTACAACACACACATTCACACACACACGAGCACAGAACTGATACAGCACTGGCAGCAGAAGTGCAGGCTTCTCACACACACACTGCCTCACCACAACACAGGTACAGCACAAGCAGTAAGTACAAACTTCCTCACTTTGTTCTGTCAGTGTGCCCCTGTGTTTTCTGAAGATATTACCTCCAAGATAAGATAATAAATCATTTTCCATGGTAATTCAACCCTTTTTCTCTCTAGGGAGACTGCCAATGAGCTTGTCAATTAGTAATAACTGTTCTAGTGTTTTATGGTGCTGTGGACAACTGCCAACTGGAAACTAGACCAAGACAACAAATTCATTCCACAAATCTCAGATGACGTTCAGATTGTTTTGGCTTTTGGTCACTATCAAACGGAGCCTAGATCTGAACCCGTGAACCAGAATTGAATGGCATCACTGTGTCAAGTGTCCCTATGCAATCCAGCTGCCTGCTTCTATACATTCTATACCGCATAGCCTGGACACAGCAGGTGGAGCCTCTAGACACCATACACACATCCTGAACTCACTGCACCTGACACAGCATATGCAGCCTGGACACACCATACACTGTGTGCAGCTTGGACATAACACAATGGACACACGGTACCAGACACATCAGGTGCAGCCTGGACATGCCACGCTGGACGCACCAGACTGAACATCCCATCTGGACACTCCGCACACCGTGTGCAGCCTGGACACCCTATACTGGATGCAATCACTGTGTGCAGTCTGGACTTGCCACACTAGACACCCTGCACTGGACACACTGCAATGAACGCACAATGTGGACATTGTGCACAGCTTGGATACTCGACACACTGTGCGCATATCTGTTGATGCAGTGGCACAGATAACTTATCTATAATCTGTGTCTTACTATCACTGAAACACAATAACAATCATTTCAAAATCAACATCTTAATTGAGCAATTAAAGGTAGGTGCTTCCTTCAGCTATTTGCTAATGAAAAAAATGCAGAGAAATAATTCTCATGTCTAATTTTGCTCCTACATGCAGGGGCTGAGCTGATTAATGACACTGTAACCACAGCACCGGTGACAAGATGTCAAATTATTCCAAAATCTAAACTTAACAAAATGCAAAGCAGCCTGCAGGGTGATTTACTCAACAGCAGCTCTTTAATCAGGAACTTTTATACAAATGGATTTATTTATCAAAGGTCAGTTCATTTCCCTTCCTTCTGCTTCTGTGCTCCCAGCCCAGCCAGCAGTAGCTGCCACAGAGTCCAACCCCACTCTCAAGAGGCCTGGGATTCCCCTTCCTTCATAGGACTCCTAATCCCTCTATCATAAGGCTAGGCTCTCCTTCTTCTATAGACCACAGCCCCAACTTGAGAGAGAGACTTGCTATAGTGCCTCCTTCCTAGTCCCTAGACAGGTATTTGTATCCCTGTGGGAGGCCCACCTAGTAACTCTAGGTGAGGGTTAAGTATTAGTGTAGGGAGTTAGGGGCCACTTTCACATTCAACATGAGATGTATGAACAGAACAGTGTTCTCTTGTGAAGATTTGATGACCTATGGAGTGAGGAAACTCACTCCAAGACGAGATTTGTGCAATGTTCTCTCCACCTTGCTTGTTGTTACCCAGGTAGAGAGTCCATCAAGCTAGGTTGAGAGAACATTGCACAAATCTCATCTTGGAGTGAGTTTCCTCACTCCGTAGGTCATCAAATCTTCACAAGAGACCACTGTTCTGTTCGTACGTCTCATGTTGAATGTGAAAGTGGCCCCTAACCCAACACTAATACTTAACCCTCACCTCGAGTTACTAGGTGGGCCTCCCATAGGGATACAAATACCTGTCTAGGAAGGAGGCACTATATCAAGTCTCTTTCTATCACACAGGGTTATCATAGGAATCCTGTCCCATAATGTGCCAAGGGTCACCAGTATCACCTTTAAAGTGCCTTGTTTGTGGGGGGGACACTGGTTTTGCCAGACTGTCCTCAATTCAGCACACAGAGGACCCGTACTCTGCATTCTTTTGGCTACACAATTCCGGCTCATTTGTCTCAAACCTCTCTTTTTTTTTTTTTTACTGCAGGTCCCCAGGCACACACTCTATCTGTAATTCAGAAGATTCCCTGCCTGTCCTATATTAAATTATGATACACAGTAACACTGCAATTCTAGTTTCTCTTACCAAACTAATAAATATACGTAAAAGTAATTACCTCCTTTTTTTTAGTAGACAAACTTACACCAGTAGAGAGTACATAAATCCTTAATATTAAAACATTGATAATATGTCAGAGGAGTTCCAATGACATGTCACCATGTCAGTATAATCGATGGGAAACTTATCTGCATATTCCGCATGGCACGAACCAGTAGCAGCGCTGCTCTGACAAAGCTTGGTGACATCACAATGCAGCTGTGTTACCACAAGGAAATGAAATCTGAACAGGAGGGAATGAAATGAGCAGCAGAGCAGGACTCTCTGCATGCAGCTCCCTGGGCTTTAATAGTTTGGGTTTCGGGCAAGTTCCATGTTAAGGAACCTTCTGAAGTATTTCCAGAGACCTTCCTTTTCAGTTATTTTATTTTTCCCAGGACTTTAACAGTGTCTAGTACAAGAACACAAATAGGGGAACTCAGTGGAAAAAAATGACTTGCCATTTTTCCAGATAAATATACTTTTTTTTGTTCTTGCAATGAACATGGATAAATTCCCAGCAAAAAAAATAAAATAAAAACTGAAGACGAAGGTCCCTAGATTTTCCTGAAATAAGCGGAGTCTCACCCACAAGACAAAACCATAAAGCAAAGCAAAATGCCCCTAAGTATCCTAGACTTTTATATCCAGCATATTCAAAGCCAGCCTTATTGAACTTTGGGAAGCACACGTGGCTCTTTAGAGCCTTCAGTGCAGGGTTGCCACATGACTAAAGGTTATTTGAAAAGCTTCAACTTAATTGAATTAATCCTTAAGTGTTAAAATTAAAAGAAAATAACATTGGAACATAACTCAACAATGAGCTGAGCTTCTCAGTTTTCTCCCTGGGCAACACAGGCTGAGGGATCACTGCTGTAAGTAAACAGGTCTGGTTCCTTTAAAATTATTTTTCACATTTAAAATTAAGCAAAATATCCTAAGAACATAACATAAGAACATGCCATACTAGGTCAGACCAAGGGTCCATCGAGCCCAGCATCCTGTTTCCAACAGTGGCCAATCCAGGCCATAAGAACCTGGCAAGTACCCAAACACTAAGTCTATCCCATGTAACTGTTGCTACTTGCTAATAATAGCAGTGGCTATTCTCTAAGTCAACTTAATAGCAGGTAAGTCTCATGTTGAGCATCAGTTATAGTGGATCCACAAAAGCCCACTTTTAGGAACAGTTGATTTTCATCTCCAAAATACAATAGCACCAGCCCTTCACCTTAGCACTGCTGTTAATGTAAAGGTTCACCACAGGTATGGATCATTATGCTCATACCACATAAAAGACACTTCAATCAATGCTAAATTGCAATCTGCATCACCTCTATAATCCAACAGTAACTCAGAAGCTCATGATTCGGAGGTTTGTATCTTCCAAAGATACTTGGAAAACAGGGAAGTTAGAATATCCCAGTAGAAATGTTGTGTTTAAGGCTGAAGTAGCCCAAACGGACGTAGACAAAGAGCACCCAGATGTGAATGACTGTAAACTGCCTGTATCATTTGCTAATAAGCAGGTTGTGAATATAAGAAAAAAAGAAAAATATATACTTTAAAATATCTGTATGTGAATACCAGATTGGTGAATTAGAATGTAGGACATTCTATGAGGATATAGACATAGAGATTTCAGAGACGTGGTGGAAGGAGGCTAACCAATAGGATGCAGGATATATATTATATCGACCTGATAGGGCAGATCAAATTGGAAGAGGGGTGGCAATATATGCAAAAAATGGCATAGAGTCAAGCATGATAAAAATTTCAAGAATCAAAATGCAGTATCGAATCCGTATTTATTTGTTTATCTATTTATTTATTAGACAGCTTATACTACAAATCCATTTTGTCCAGCATGGATTACAGTGATACATACACAATCACACATGGATAGAAATTCCATGTGTGATGGATAAGAGTACAGCACTAGATGTATACTACTGTCTACCAAGTCAAAATGAAGAAACAGACTATGAAATGCTAGCTGAAATTAAAAAAGCAACTCAATAATGATGAGAGATTTCAATTACCCCGGTATTGACTGGAACATTGTCTCATTGGGACATACCAGAAAGGTTAAGTTTCTAGATGCCATAAATGACTACTTCCTGCAGCAGCTGGTCCTAGAACTGATGAGAGGGGCAGCTTCTTTACATCTAGTCCTCAGTGAAATGCATAACCTGGTATGAGGGGTTACTGTGGTGAGGCCGCTAAGCAACAACAAATATAATGCAATCAAATTTTACATAACCACTGGAGCAAGGACGTTAAGTAAAACTACTACAGTGGCATATAACTGGCCCTATGCAAACCATGTGGAACCAATGCAAGCATGTAATACAAACATAACAGAAATCGCATAGTTTGAAATACGATCTACGTTTACAAAGCCTACAATATTTATGTTGTCAATCACATGAATTTTTGGAAACTATGTTAAACATCGAAACTTTGTAAACCATTGTGATGGCTAAACCGAACGACGGTATATAAAACTCAACAAATAAATAAAAAGGGAGATAGAATGAGGAAATTAGAAACAATCTGAAAGAAGCAGTTGCAAGGGTTAAAAGTCTGCATGAGAAATGGGCATTTTAAAAAAATATACCAGTTTGGAAGTCCAGATAAAATGAACTCCTTGCATTAAAAAATATTGAAGGAAGGCCAGATGATTGAGAACATAATTTAATGGAGAGGTAAAGGAGGCAGTTAGAGCTAAAAGGGCATCATTGAAAAAATGGAAAGCAGACCCAAAAGAATAAGCAAGTGCATAAGCACTGGCAGATTAGAGAAAAAACTTGCCAGTGAGACAAAAACTAATAATAAATATTTTTCAAGTACATATGAAGCAAAATGCCTATGAGGGAGTCATTTGGGCCACTAGATGACCAAAGGGCAGAAGGAGTGCTCAGGGAGGACAAGGAAATAGCAGAAACACTAAAATTCTGGTTTACTGGGAACATACCCACACCTGAAACATTCTTTAATGATGGAGATTCTGAGAACTAAAACAAATATCTGGGACGATTGTGGATGTAATATAGAAACATAGAAACATAGAAATGACGGCAGAAGAAGACCAAACGGCCCATCCAGTCTGCCCAGTAAGCTTTGCACTTTTTTTTTCTCATACTTCTGTTAGTCTTGGCACTTAGTAACCTTTTGGTTCTATTTCCCTTCCACCCCCACCATTAATGTAGAGAACAGTGTTGGAACTGCATCTAAATGAATACCTAGCTTAGTTAGGGGTAGTAACCGCCGCAATAAGCAAGCTACACCCATGCTTTTGTTTACTCAGACTATGTAATTCAGTCCTTGTTGGTTGTTGTCTGGATATAGATCCACTTTTCTTCATTCCCTTTGCCGTTGAAGCAGAGAGCTATGCTGGATATGCTTAAAGTATCTGTCTTTCTCCCCTGCCGTTGAGTTGACAAACTAAAGAGCAACAAATCACATGAAATTGCTAACCTGTTACTAATAATCTGTAACCTATCATTTAAAACAGCTGTGATTCCTAAAGACTGGAAGGTGGCCAATGTGATGCTGATTTTTAAAAAGGGGACCTGGGTGATCCTGTTGTCGGTGCAGGGCAAAATGATAAAAGCAAATAAAAACAAATCACTGACACCATGGATAGATTATGGCTTAATGGAGAAAATTTAACATGGTTTTAGCAAAGGGATGTATGTCTTGGCTCACCAATCTTTTAGAATTTTTTGAAGGTGATAAAGATAAAGATGATCCAGTTGATATAGTGTATTTAGATTTGACAAAGTCCTCCATGAAAGATTCCTCAGTAAATTACAAAGTCATGGGGTAAGAGTCAGTGTTTATTTTGTGGATTGTTAATGGTTAAAAGGCCAGAAACAGAAGGCAGGACTTTATGCTGGGTTTTCCATATGGAGAAAGTTCATTAGTGGAGTACTATTGGGATTGGTACTGGGATCTGTGCTGTTTAATATATTCATGAATAATCTGGAAAAGGGAATAACGAATGAGGTGACCAAATCTGCAGATGACACAAAATCATTCAAAGTTGTTATAAGAGCAGCAAGGAACTGCATAGTAACATAGTACTGTTGGCAGAAAAAGATCAACTGGTCCATCCAGTCTGCCTAGCAAGCTTCCAATGGCAGCAACTGCTGCAGGTTACCCCCAAGTGTCCACTAAGGGCAGTAACTGGAACTGCTGCCCTGTGCAGGTTACCACCTCCTCCCCACCATGCCTTATGTTAAGAATTGTATACTTACATGCAAGACCAAGCAACTGTCAAACCCATAACAATATTACTGCAACATTTTTACATGATGAGCAGCCTTCCTGATAATTCCGACAATAATGCTTTAATGTTCTTTGCTTTTGGACTTGGCCGTAGAAGCTTTATCCCCAATGTCAGTGTATCAGTACCCCAGACTGTAAACGTTGGGGCCCTGTGTTGGCTGTCTTCAGAATCCAATACCCTTTTTTCCCTGCCCCACCGTCAAAGCAAAGAGCGATGTTGCAGTTTTGTCTAAATCATCAAGACTAATTGGCTAAGGGTAGTAATCCCCCCATGCAGGTTACTCCCATGCACCCTTTCCTTCATTATCCTTCTCAAGCCTTTAGGATCCACAATGCCATGCCACCTTGAATTTGTTTACTGTTTTTATCCTCACCATCTTTTCTGGAAGGGCATTCCAGGCATCTACCAGCCTCTCTATGAAATTATATTTCCTTGTGTTAATTCTAGATATTAATTTCATGACCCCTAGTTCTACTGTTTCCTTGCTAATGAAAAAGGTTCAACGTTTGCGCATCATTAAATCCTTTTAGGTACCTGAAGGTCTGTATCATATTCTCCCCCACCACCACCACCAGCACCTCCTCTCTTCCGGGGGGTACATATTCAGAACCTTCAGCCTCTCCTCATAAGTCTTCCGATACAGACCCCACACCAGTTTTGCCCTTCTTTGGACCACCTCCATCCAATTTCTATCCTTTTTTGAGACACTGGCTCCTGTACTGAACACAGTTCTCCAGGTGAGGCCTCACCAAGGACCTGCACAAGGGCATCACTACCTCCTTTTTCTTACTGGTTATTCCTCTCTCTATCTATTTAGCATTCTTCTGGCTTTAGCTATCGCCTTGCATTGTTGCCTCATTGCCTTCATCTCGGCAGACACTATCACCCCAAGGTTTCTCTCCCAATCCATGCACATTAGTGTTTCACCCCCCATCACATATCGTTCTTTTGGATTACCACACCCCAGATGCATGACTCTGCACTTCTTGGCATTGAATCCCAGATGCCAAAGACTCAAACAGTCTTCTTTCTTAAATCACTTTTCATTCTCTCCTTCAGGCATGTCCACTCTGTTGCAGATATTAGTATCTGCAAATAGACAAACTTTATCTTCTATCCATTCTGCAATGACACTAACAAACATATTGAGCAAAACCGGTCCCAAACCAATCCTGGTGGCACTCTGCTTAATTTCTTTCTTTCTTCAGAGTAGGTTCCATTTACCATAACACACTGTCTCCTGTCAGTCAACCAGTTTGCAATCCATGCCTCTATCTTGGCTCCCACTCCCAAGTTTCTCATTTTGTTCACTAATCTCCTATGTGGGACCATAACAAAAGCTTTGCTGAAATCCAAGAAAATCACATATAGTCCTCTTTCTTGATTCAGTTCTCTAGCACCGAATCAAAAAAATCAATCAGATTTGTCCGACAAGACTTTCCCCTGGTGAATCCATGCTGCCTTGGGTCCAGCATCCTACCAGATTGTAGATAGTTCACTATCCTTTGCTTCAGCAGAGTCTCCACTAATTTTCCCACCACTGAGGTGAGGCTAACTGGTCTGTAGTTTCTAGCCTCCTCTCTACTCTCTACTCCCACTCTAGTGAAGTGGGACCACCACCGCTCTTCTCCAATCTCGCAGCCCTACTCCCGTTACCAGGGATCTATTGAATAGGTCTTTCAGCGGACCGGCCACCACATCTTTGAGCTCCCTCAGTTGTAACAGCTCCTTTTAATTTGTCCCACTGTTGTTCCACTTCCCCCAGAAGGACCTTGTGAGACTAGGAGACTGGGCAACTGAATGGCAGATGGAATTTTATGTGGAAAAGTGCAAAGTGATGCACATAAGGAAAAATAACCCCAACTGTATGTACACAATGCTGGATTATATATCAGGAGTCACTACCCATGAAAAAGTCCTTGGAATCCTTATGGACTATATGTAGAAAGCCTCAATTCAATGCGCAGCCGCTGTCAAAAAAGCAAATAGAATGTTAGGAATAAACCAAAAAGGAATGGAAAATAAAACAGAAAATATCATATTGCCTCTATCGAGCCATGGTACAACTGCACCTTGAGTATTGTGTGCAGCTCTGGTTACACCCCATCTCAAGAAAGACATGGTGGACTTAGAAAAAGTGCAGAGGAAGGCAACAAAAATGAAAAAATTCCTCCTCCCTCCTGGGGGAGGAGGAATATCCTGCTGTCGCCCCTTGTGACCTTGGGCAAGTCAGTTTACCCTCCATTGCCTCAGGTACAAACGTAGGGGTGGATTTATCAAAATGCGGTAAGTACCGCATGCGATAGCAAAAGATTGCGATACCATTTCAGATTCTGCGATAAGTGTTCGTAGGTATCACGTAGAATGTCAAAGTGGCCCCTAACCCCCTACACTCTTACCTAATCCCCACCTCGAGTTACTAGGTGGGCCTACCATAGGGATACAAATATCTACCTATGGGCCATGATATTATGGCCAGTCTCTCTCTCTCTCTCTCTCTCTCTCTCTCTCTCTCTCTCTCTCTCTCTCTCTCTCTCTCTCTCTTCCCCCCCCCCCCCCCCCGAAAGCTCTGAACCTGTCAATTCAGCTGAAATCGGACTTACAGGAGACATCGCAAATGGCGATGAAACCTTACATCACGGCAGCTATCACACAGCCTAATGCAATCGAAAGAGGTGTAGTTAAAATCGGCGTTACAGCTGTACGATAGCTCTTCGCAGACAGGCTAACCCAGCCCACAACTCCTCCTATTTTCAGAATTTGCATCGCACCATACGATATGGTGCAATCGCATGCGGTAAACACGTTTTCGCATGCGATAAGCCCTTAACGCATGCGAAAACGCCTTATCGCATTTTGAAAAATGACCCCCTTAGATTGTAAGCCCTGAGGACAGGGAAATACCTACAGTACCTGAATGTAAACTGATGTGATATCTCAGATCGAATGTCGGGATATTAAAAAATAAATAAATAAATAAATAAAGGGAATGGAACATCTCTCCAATGATGAGAGGTTACGCAGGCCAGGGCTCTTCAACTTGGAAAAGAGACGGCCGAGAGGGGACTCATAGAAGTGTATAAAGTCACAAGTGGGGTGGATCTTGGAGCCATTGTGGATAATACACTGTAATCCTCAGCTCAATGTGCAGCGGTGGTCAGAAAAGCAAATAGAATGATGCAAAAAAGGAATGGCAAATAAAAACTCTGAATATCATGTATCCATAGTACCTTAACATAATCTGCTTTGAAGTGGCTGACCAGTCTCAAAATATATTGCGTTTGTATAGATCTATGGTGGGATCACACCTTGAGAACTGCATGCAGTTCTGGTTGCCCCATCTTAAAAAAAAGATATAGCAGAATTTTAAAAGATGCAGAGGAGGGCCACAAAAAAGATAAAGAGCCTGGCCCAGCTTTCTTATGAAGAATGGTTAAACAGGTTTTGGGCTCTTCAGCTTGGAGCCTAGGGCTGGAGCGGGCAATTCTGGTCCTCAAGGGCTACCAATAGGTCAGGTTTTCTGGATATCCCTAATGAATATTCATGCGACATAAATAGTATACTATTGCGGCAGTGTGCATGCACATCTATTACACGTATATTCATTAGGGATATCCTGAAAACCTGACTGGTTAAGTGACCCTCGAGGACTAGAAATGCCCACCCTTGATCTAGGGGACACTCCATGAAACTAACCACCAGCAGATTTAAAACAAATCATAGAAAGTACTTTTTCGCGCCACGCATGATCAAGCTGTGAAAACTGTTACCAGAGGACATGGTCAAGGCAATTAGCATAGCGGGGTTTGAAAGAGGTTTGGAGGAAAAGTCCATAACACATTATTAGCCAGGTAGAGTAGGGAAAGCCATCACACGTAACAGGAATTAGATCTACTTTTTGGGATCTGCCAGCCAGGTACTTGCATTCCAGACTGGCCACTGTTGGAGATGGGATGCTGATCTCAATGGACCTTGGTCTGACCCAGCATATGTTCTGATGCCTTTAAAAGACATTATAAATAAAAATACAAGAACACATTCCTCTTACTAATTTCTTTAATAACATTTCACCATGTTTCAATTTCACCAAATACATCAATATTTTTCTCTCTCTGATTATCCAAGTAACGCATGTCTGTATCTTCGAACATTCACTACAACGTTCGTCTGAGGCGCTCTCGTTAAAGAGTGGCATCGTCACACCTCACACTGGCACTGTATGCCACGGTTAATGTTTTCATTCATTATCAGATGGACAGATGGATAAATATACTCACAGTAATCAGCCCAGAAATTAAATAACTGCTCGACCTGGTCAAAGTAATTCATCAAGTACTTAGTAACTTACTTCAGCAAGTAATCTAATCAGGGATCAATTCCAATGTGTAAAGTAATTAGTACAGCAGGGGCTATTACTATTAATTTGTAATTGAATAGCAGCAGTAATTAACAAGAAATCCTTTTTTATGATATTTTAATCTTATCCAGTTCAGACTATAGTAAGGAGAAGAAACAAATGATAGGGTTTAATGTTCGAAAGCTCAAGACCATTACAGACAGGGTGACCAGTGTGTACATTTTCAGCTTCCACCCTACTGATCCTATTGCCATGCTCATTGACTCAAAATGGTAGAGTACAACAGTGGAAGAGAACAACAACCATCCTGGATAAGGAAGGAGAGATAGCCTACAAGTGACCAAGCTTCTACGGCGGATAGCTGGGATAGGTCTTTTCAATGCGGACAGGAATAATTGGGCAGAATGGATATTTCAACTGGTCATTTTCTGCCATCATCTGCTATATTACTATGCAATGATATTTAAAAAAAAAAAAAAAAGGTACCAGGCTGGGTCAGTGGCACCCTTCACCTTCTTCACCTTCCACTCCAGCTGCAACTGGGCAAAGGAAGCAGGTTAAAAATGGTTCTAGGTCAGAATTGGTGATATAGCATGACCTGGAAGAAAATCATCACTGTTACTATGATCATGGGACTTGCAGCCTAAGCTTGCAGATGAAAATGGTCACTCTATAAGTCCCTGCACAGAAGAGCATGACATTACTGCCGCCGCCACAGTAGATACATAGATATTAAGAATGACTGCAATTGAAGGAGAAGTAAATCATTGCCTCTAACATTTGCCTCCTTTGGTTATGCCCTATTTCAAGTGTGCCATGCCTGGCATCTTCACTTTTCAGGTGTGCCCGCTTCACATGCTACCTTGTGTTGGCTCCTCCCCTTGTGATTGTTTCAGGTGTGCTATGTCTGGGAGCTTCACCTTTCAGGTGTGCCTACATCACATGACATCCTGTGTGCTGCCTCCTCCTCTTGTGATTATTTCAAGTATGCTGTGCATGGCATCTTCAGGTGTGTTTGCATCTCCTGCTGCTCTGTGCTGGTTCCTCCCCTCATGATTGTCTTTATGATAATAGATGCATCTCCCAAACCTGCTTGTGATATATAAATTTATCATTTAACTAAGTGTGCTAATTGTTAGCACATCAGTAACCTAGAAGAGAATACAAATAAATCACCAAAAATGTAACATTCTTTTTATTTTCTGGAAAGGTGAAGAAAAAAATCTTTCTTTCTGGATTTCATTATAAGAGTTGATAGAGAGCCCGCATCTGCTTTGGAAAGAAAAATAAATCTCTCTTGCCTTCTGGCACCAACTATTAAAAATTAATTCTCATATATCTCTTTTTCAGCTGAGACAGATAGTTAATTAGATAGAATACATCTCTTCTTCAAACCATTAAATACAGTTTTGCATTGATTTTGAGATTCTATGCTGATCTATCATGCATCAGTTGCTTTCTGCACTCATTAGCACTGCTGAAACCTCTTTAAAAATAGTGCGCTATCTCCACTCAATATTCCCCAGACCTCTAGGAATGTAAGAGATTGGGCTGGCCCACCCACTCACGTTAAAGTCCTAGGTTGGATTCCCGGGTCAGATCTTCTGTTCTCCGGGCTGACTGGGATGCTGCAGAGGTAGTGTTCACAGCTCCTGGTGACAGGCTAAGAGGGGGTAGTGGTAAGGGGTGGGGGGTAGTGAATCTCAATCACTGCTCAATGGTGACATCTATTGACCAGACGTAGGGGTTCAACTTCTCCAGGTTCCTGAAGCAGCCACAGGTTGTCTGTCATTGCACTGGTTGAACTGACTTGAGGGGTGGGGGCATACAATAGGAGAAAAAACCCTGGGTAACTGTTAATGGATGCTCATGGTGCCATGGCCCACAAGAAACTGGCCCAAAGGATCTGCAAGAAATTGCCAGGCCAGTAGCTGAATCTCAGTGTTCAGTCTGTGAGGCTGTGCAGAGCTGCATTCTGTTCATCACGGGGTTATCAAACTAGATCTGAGCTCCTGGTAAAAAGTGACATTCACTCTGACTGAGTGGCCTTGATGGAAGCAGCCTTAGTTATGCTGAGCTCTGCAGCTCCACAGCAGGAAAATATTGCAAATTTTTACTTTACTTAACCAAAGGGAAATGCAAGAGGAAACTCCGAACTTACCCCGTTGAATCCCATGGTTTGGTTTTGAGACCAATGGATTCCTTTCTGAAGCCAGCTCTCAGTGTGTCTTCCCCAGGGAATCTTATTGCTGGTGTGGAGAGTGCTGTGAGTGCCAAGTCTGGCATGACATTGATATCTCTGCCTCTCTGGCTCCATACAACCCGACTTTTGGTACAACACTGGTGACTCACAGCCCTGTGACAAATATCATCTGTACAGGCCAGGTCAAGGAGAATCTGTGCAAGGATAATGATTAGTTGGCGTTGCCAGGGGGTGAGGGCATGGATTTTGGCCAAGTGGTGGATAGCGCTGTTGGAGCTGTGCAACTGAGCAGTTTTCGTAGGAGAGGCAGCTGGTTTACAAAGTATGGCAGCCAGCTTTCCCACAGCATTTTCTGTTTCAATCGGTAGGGAAAGTGTGTTGGCTGCTCTCATGACATCTTGATGGAGGAAGTATGGCTGTTGATCATGAGGTTGGAAGCCACTGTATCAAGTCATATTTCTGTATTATCTACATCTATTTTTGAGACTGATCCAATTATTCCCATTTGGACAGGCCCAACGTGACCCACCATGCAAGCCTGAAGGGACGGCAGCCTGGGGACCACTACCTGAGCCCATTATACTGGAGGCTGAATTAACCTAAGAGAGAATCCATGGCCACTGGCAGATCCCATCCTGCCCGGTGGCCCCAGCTAAAGAGGAGACCCTGAAGCCAATGGGGGATGTGTATCCTTCCTGTCTAGCCAAGAATAGGCCCCATGGCCACCAAGGGATCCCATCTCACTCAGCAGCCCAAATGGAGGAGATCTGTGGCCACCAGGGAATCCCATCCAGCTTGGTGGCCCAACTTGAGGAAGTCCATTACTGCCAGAGGATCCCAATTCACCCGGTGGCCCAATTGGAGGAGGCTCCATGGGGCTGCCAGGGGTTCACATCCTACTTGGCAGTGCAAATGGAGGAGGTCCGCAGTCACAGGGGGATTATGCTGTGCCCACTTGCTAGAGAGGGACTGCTATTGTGTGAGTGTGATAGCATGTGTGCTGAAAGTATGTGTGCTGAAAGTACGTGTGCCTATGTAGTGCCTATGTGTGCCTAACAGAGAGGAAGCATATGTGCCTGACAGAGAGGAAACTTGTGTATGAGTGTGTGTATGTAAGTATGTGTGTTTGAGAGAGAGGGATCATATGCATGTGTGTGTATGTGTGTCTGAGAGAGAGGAAGCATGGGGGAGGGGTGTAAGCAGGTGGGCCTAACAGAGAGGAAGCATGTGTGCCTGAAAGAGAGGAAGCATGTGTGTGTGTAAGCATGTGTGCCTGAGAATATGTGTGTGTGTGTGTGTGTGTGTGTGTGCACATGCGCACATAAATGTAAGCATGCGTGCATGAGGGAGAAGGCATATATGTATGTGTAAGTGTGTATGTGTGTGTGAAGTATGTGTGCCTGAGAGAGGGAGCATGGGGGAGGGGTGTAAGCAGGTGGGCCTAACAGAGAGGAAGCATGTGTGCCTGAAAGAGAAGAAGCATGTGTGTGTGTGTGTAAGTATGTGTGTAAGAGAGAGGAAGCATGTGTGTGTGTAAGCATGTGTGCCTGAGAATATGTATGTGTGTGTGTGTGTGTGTGTGTGTGTGTGTGCATGCGCACATAAATGTAAGCATGCGTGCATGAGGGAGGAAGCATATATGTATGTGTAAGCGTGTATGTGTGTGTGTAAGTATGGTTGCCTGAGAGAGGGAGCATATGTGCATGTCTAAGTGTGCAAATGTTTGTGTGTAAGCATATGTTCCTGAGAAAGAGGAAGCACGTGTGCCTGAAAGAAGGAGCGTACTGTATGTGTCTGTATATGTAAACGTATGCCTGAGAGAAGGAGCGTGTGTTTATGTGTGCATGTGTGAGTTTGAGAAAGGGAGCTCGTGTGTGTATATGAGAGAAGAGAAAGTTTGTGCACCTCCATTCTCCTCTCTCTAATCCATGACAATCTTATGGTGATCAGAAGTTAAAAGTTCCCTGATGTGGAGAGTGAGCAATTTTTTGTATCTTTATTGATTTTAATTAATCAGGTGTTATTTTATTGCTGTTTGGGAAATTTTAAAAAACATATATGAGTTTTTAATTATTGGATGTTATTCTGTTTGCTAGATATTTTGAAATATTAATTCTTTTTATTAGTATGGTTTTACTATTATAATTGATGCTTTTTATTTATTTATTTTCTGAGGATTGGTGATATTTCTGTTTTTCTATTGTTGCACTTACATACAGAATCTGACTTGTTGCAGTTTCCAGTTCAGTTTTGGCCTGCACTTTTCCATTTATACTTTATGGTCACTTTATTCTGTATTTGATGAGGGTCTGTCTGTGTTCTGTATGTGTGGCCAAGGTGAGGTATTCTGCTAGTATGCAGTTTCTGAGTAGAGATCTATAGCAGCCTAGCTTGCTCTGTTTTCCTAAGAGGTGGTGTACTGATGTTTTAGGGCCTGGTGTAATAGCTACAGGGTTGCCTTTTCATAGGTAGAGTTGTAATTGTTTGAGTAATGACAGTTAGTGCTGTTTTATGGGAGGTTTCCAAGCCCAAACATTATAATAGGCCTAATGCCATATGTGTTCAAGTGCATTTTTTGCAGGATTTTCTGGTTGATACCACAGAAGAGCATGTAAATATTATATACTTGCTGTTGCGATATTTTTACAGCAAAAGATTGTACTTTCAGCATTCTTTTCATGTAAAATCATTTATTATAAATGCATAATTTGTGTGTGTGGAGGTGGGGGGGCTGGCCACAAAGCTGTTATGTTCACTTAGGGTCCCTAATACCCTTGCACTGGCCCCAATTAGAAAACGATAACAAATTTAAGCATTTAAAAAAATATAGAACGAGGAAAGAGCAACACAGTAATTGTTCACACAATGCAGCAAAAAGGCTAGCATTGGCCCTGCATCTGGATTATAACTTTGCAGATCAATATTCCTATAACTGAGCACCCTGGAGGCGATGGTCAAGACCTTCAAGTAGCGAATGCTGCATTTATTAGAGATAACTGTGTCCTGCTTGTAAAAATTGGAAGGGTTGGAAAATGCTTTCAGGAAGAACAACTTGCGATTTGTAAATTGCCTAAGTGCATTGGAACATCTGCTTCGGAAACGTTCCAATCTTATCTGATGAAAAAGTGCCTGACGCAGAAGGAGAAGATCCTACCTGCTCCCCAGGTGTATTATCTGCTCTCAGCCTATCACAAGAAGCACAGCCAGGATTTAGCTGCTGAAGATCAACTGTCAATGGACAATTTGGATTTAACTTGGACACTGGAGTTCTCACAAGCAGGTGTTTCAAAAGTTGCACTTTGTATAAGTATGGTTGCGAAAGGCAAAAAGAATCCAAATACGATTCTCTACGGAAGTAGCAGAAATGGTAAGAGCAAAGAAATTAGAATTCAAAACAAACGAAAAAAAAGAAAAAAAAACACAGGCAGAGGTAGAGAGGGAGAGGCAGAATTATTGATTTAAATTTAAGATTCTATTTCTTTTTTTTCAAATGTTTACATAGAGGAGCATGAGCCTGTTTAGCCAGGCAGTTGTCAAGGTATGAGCCTCCTTCACTATCCATTGTGCACTGTATCTCCACCAGCTGCCAGGCTTTTAGTTATTGTAGACCCATGCTATGGAATTTAGTTCCATTATAAAGATGGGCTGAGCTAAATTATTTAACTTAAAAAGAAAAGATAAAGCATGACTATACATCTAGATATTTGGTGACTCAGACGATGTTTTATCTATCTGTTTTCAAATGTTCTAATGAGATTATGTAAACATAACATTGCTTTAACCGTTACCGAATTTTAGAATTTGCGTGTGATATTACAGTGACGATAGTTTATACCTTGCTTTGTTGTTTAGTACAAAAGTTGGGAAATCAAGCTGCAATAAATAAATAAATAAAAATCTGGAAAAACAAAAAAAGGAAGCAGGAAGGGAAGTTAGAAGATCAAAGACCCAAACGCAGGAGAAAATTGCCCAGTCGCTAAAAGGAGAAAAAATATCCTTCTTTAGAGGTACAGTATAAGAAAAAGGTGAATAAATGAAGTGGGACAATATAAGATAAAGGAAGATGGTAGGATTTGTGAAGAGGAGGATCAACAGAAGACAGAAGTCTTGGCATTTGCAGAAGGAGAAGGCGATGACTCCAAGGTGGGATACATGTGAAATGATGACACACCTAGATAATAAATGACGCAAGGAAGTACTAACCACACTCCTCATGGGGACAAAGAAGAGGCAGGCATCTAGAGACCTGTGCTGTCAACTGGTAACGGAACTCACACAGGAGGGGGCAATACTGGACCTGGGGCTTACCGATGATGACAGTGTTTCTGATGTTGTAGTAGACAATCATCTGGGATCCAGTGATCACCAGATGGTGTGGCTCAGTAGAGGGCAGGAGATGAAGATTCATTCAAAGGCAAAGGACCTAGACTTCAGGGAAATTAACTTTGTTAAAATGGGGGAGTACCTCAAGGAGTTCATTAGCTGGATGGGAAAATCTAGGGGAAGAAGAAGAATAATGAGCAAAACTGAAAGGAGATGTTATGAGGGCAATTAACCTTTTTGTTAGAAAAGTAAATAAGAGAAAGAGGAAAAAGACACTGCTATGGTTTTCTAAAGAAGTAACTGAAAAGGTAAGGAAAAATGGTTAGCGTTCATTAACTGCAAAGGATTGCAGATAGAGGAAGACGGGTACCAATATCTGGAAAAGCTTATTATCTACCATTACTTCTTCTATATGATCTGATTTTATTTGTTCTATCCTCCTATTGCTCAAATAAACTTACTTTCTTACCTGGAACCATGACATACTGAATCCAAGTTTGTGTGTGGATCTTTGTGTAGGGGATAAGCTCCTGGGTTCAAGCCCCCAAGTATAATCCCAGTAATTACATGTGATTATCTGTGTAGGGGATAAGCTCCTGGGTTCAAGCCCCCAGGTATAATTCCAGTGTGTCTGTTTATATGAGATTAGTCCCCCAGGTCAGAGCCCCTGGGCAGGATACCAGTGTTCATAAGAACATAAGAAATTGCCATGCTGGGTCAGACCAAGGGTCCATCATGTCCAGCATCCTGTTTCCAACAGAGGCTAAACCAGGCCACAAGAACCTGGCAATTACCCAAACACTAAGAAGATCCCATACTACTGATGCAATTAATAGCAGTGGCTATTACCTAAGTAAACTTGATTAATAGCCGTTAATGGACTTCTCCTCCAAGAACTTATCCAAACCTTTTTTGAACCCAGCTACACTAACTGCACTAACCACATCCTCTGGCAACAAATTCCAGAGCTTTATTGTGCCATGCTGTTATGGGTTCACGGTCTGAACCCATAACACAGCATGGCCAAAAAGAGGAAGTGCTGCATCCGCTCCTCATCAATAGGAAGGAGACTTCCTGATACTGTTGAGGCGCAAAAAGAAAGCTGCTTCTGCTGCCTTCACATTCTGGGTAGAGGAAAAAAAGAATGAGTGTATGAGCATGTGAGAATGCATGTATGAGTGTATGAGTACGTGTGAGGGGGAATGTATGGGTGTGTGAGCATATGAAAGTGCAAGTATGAGTGTATGTGAACATATGATACCATGTGGGGGAGAGATCATGTGTATGTGATCATGTGAGAGAGTGAGCATGTGTATGTATGTGATCATGGGGAGAGAAAGTACATGTATGTTTGTGTGATCATTTATTTATTTATCGGTTTTTATACACCATTGTTTGGAGCAAGCCTTCACAACGGTTTACTTACTTAACAACTTATTACATATAACCTAGTCAAATATAGAATACATTATAACAGGAGGATTACTGACAGGACCACATATTACAAATATCAGGGCCAAAATTGAAAACGTTATAACAAATAAATTGGGGGGGGGAGGAGGAATTTTTCATAATTGATAACTGAGATTACCTCAAGTGGGGCATGATATGGAACGTAGAAACAAGAGATTATGGGGATGTGAAGGGAGATAATGGAAGATAAATCAGATTGATATTTAATTATAAGGTGGGGAATAGCAGGGGGTGCTTATTATTCTGAGGATAGTGATGTGAGGGGGTAGAGTGGAGATAGAGACTATTTAATTTAATAGTTGAGAGAGACTTAGTTAATATAGTTATTGCTATAGTTCATTGCTATTGATCAATGCTATTCATGAAGGAACATCCAAGTTAGGTATGGGGGGAGGTAGATCTGTATCAGAGGAAGTGTATTTATCCAATACCATCTTTATATGTTTGTTCGAAGAGCCAGGTTTTTAGGAGTTTTCTGAAAATTTTTGTGTTGCCTTGTTTTCATATGCTTTCTGGTAGGGTGTTCCAAAGGCGTGGTCCTGCAAGGGAGAACGCTCTGTCCCAGACTGATGTAAGTCTGGCGGAGGTGGGTGTGGGTATTGTTAGTAATGCTTTATTGGTTGCTCTTGTGTTGCATTGTGGGGTGTATATTTGGATTGCTTTGTTCAGCCAATCGATTTCTTTTCCATAGATTGATTTGTGTAACATGGATAGCACTTTGAATTCGATTCTGGGTAACCAGTGTAGGGCTTTTAGTACAGGCGTTATGCATTCGGATTTACTATGTCCGGTTAGGGTTCTTGCAGCTGCATTCTGCAGAATTTGAAGTGGTCATATCGAAGATTTGGGGAGGTCTAATAGGAGGGAGTTGCAGTAGTCAAAATTCATGAATGTCAGTGATTGGAGAATGGGGAAAGCATTTGTGTGTGCATTTGTGTGTGTATGAGATCATATAAGGGAGCGAGAGAGCATGTGTATGTGTGTGTGTGTGTGTGTGTGAAATTATGTGGGGTGAAAGAGAGCAGGTATACATGTGTGAGATCATGTGGAAGGAGAGAGAGAGAGAGTGTGTGTGTGTGTGTGTCTATGTGAGATCATATGGGGAGGGGGAGCATGTGTGTATGAAAGCATTGTTAGGGAGAGCATGTAGGAGAGAGATAGAGGGTGTGTGTGTATGTGTTTGCGTGTGTGTGTGTGAAAGAGAGAGAGAGAGAAAGAGCATGTGGGGGAGGGAAAGAGTGCTTGTATGAACATGTATGAATAACAGAATGTGTATGTACTGGAGAGTGTGTATGTAAGAGAAAGAGAGAGATATGTATTGCCACCACCTCTTCCCTTCTAATCCATGACAAGCTCAGAGCGGAAATCAAAAGCTTCCAGATATGAACAGCAGGGGATTTTTATCTTATTTTTAACTATTGTGTATAATGTGATGTGTCTATTTTGAAATATTTTATTGATGTTTGGGAAAGCTTTCAAAATATGTATGAATCTTTAAATATTGGATATTATTCTATTTGTCAGCTATTTAGAAATAATATTTTATCAGTATGATTTTATGATTATGATTATGATTAATGTTTTATTTTATTGTTTAATGTTTTATGAGGAATGGTGATGTTTGTATTTTTCCATTGGTGCATAGGGATGTGAATCGTTTTTTGACGATTTAAAATATCGTCCGATATATTTTAAATCGTCAAAAATCTTTAGGGCCACGATACAATACCAATTCCCCCGATTTATCGTCAAAAAATCGTAAATCGGGGGAAGGGGGAGGGCAGGAAAACCGCTGCCGTTCCGGACCGCCGCTGGACCCCCAGGTAATTTAAGGCATTTGGGGGGGGTTCGGGAGGGTGGGGGATTTAATTTAAAGGGTCGGGTGGGTTTTTGGGGGTTTTAGTGTGCCGGCTCACGATTTTCACGATACTTCAAACACCCAAACGGCAACAATTCGATTCCCTCCCCCTCCCAGCCGAAATCGATCGTTAAGACGATCGAGGACACGATTCACATCTCTATTGGTGCATTCTGTACAGATTCTGGCTTGTTGCCATTTACAGTTCAGTTTTTGTCTGTGTGAGAAAGTTGGGGGCATCAACCTATAAGGTCTGCCTAGGGCATCTAATACCCATGCAGTACCCTACCTGTCCAAAGTTAGTCAGGTAACTTTAACCAGCTAACTTCCTGTTCGTTGCATCACTGAATATGCATCTCTGTTTTATTTCTGGTTTCCTTTTCACTTGAGCTGGAAAGGAACTGGATGATCGCTTTTCCTTGCCAAGATGGTTTTGATGTTTATGGGCATAAGGTCAGGTTTTCTCCTGATGTGGGTAAGAAAATATTTATACTTCTTAAATAAGACAACCTATATATAGGTGCTACTTTCCATCTTAAATTTCCCTGTATTTTTTGCAAGATAAGGCCAAACCTGCTACAAATTCTTCCTCAGTCTCGGATTTAACATGTGGTGGGGTTAAGGGTGGGGATTTAGCTGGACAAATTACCATTTCCTGTCAGTGTGAATGCCCTCAAATTATACAACTATACACATGTAACTGTAACATACTATTGTATCAATTTTTAAAAGCCCAATTACACGAGTAAAGTACATTTTCACTTGTAACACCCAGTTTTAAGTGCGTAAATCTTTTTGAAAATTACCCCCAGGGACAGTAACTTTCAAACTGATGTGTGGGTGCACTTTGGCACATAGGCGTCAGTGTGCACTCAGATGCACGGCCATTTTATTATAAAATAGCCTGGCCTCGTGCACGTGTGTGCCCACATTTAAGTGGGCACGCGCCTAGGTGCGCAAATCCCGGTTGTACCGCGTAAGTCAGGGTTTCCGCCCATCTGTTACTGTTTAATTGTAAACCGATGCGATGTGTGAACGGTCATCGGTATAAAAGAGACTTTAAATAAATAAATAAAATAAATATTTTATAACAGGCGCACATCCACGCCATTGAAAGTTTCACCAGTTTGCCCAGTTAAGAGCAAGGTCCTCCAAACTGCCCTGGTTTGATAGCCTGCATCTCCCCTAGTTGCTCTAGGCCCTCTATACCCGGCAGAAATGGTTGGTTTTAATATTTTTAAAACTTACACCTCCTCCCTAGCAGAAGCAAACTTGCGAGGCAGTGGATCTGGTCGCGCACACTGGCGTGTAAGTATTTACGTGCACATCTCTTGGCCACACCCTGAAACGCCCATTCCCCGTTCAGCCAGCACCCCTTTTTGAAATCAAGTGAGATATTCATGCATCTGGGGAGCTTTTAAAATTCATCTTTAAGTGAATTTTTTAATTTTTTAATTATTTAAATATTTATTATTGAATTATTTGATTGTTTGATTATTGGGTTATTTAATTATTTTAATTGATTGATTATTTAATTACTTAATTATTCATCCAGATAATTCGGGGGCGCTCTGGGATGGGCCAGTCTTATATCCACATAGCTTAGCCGTATAACCACGTTATCCAGCTAAGTTATCTGGGAAAGTTTAGTAGAGCAGCCTGAGGTTATCCATGTACTGAGATGATGTGAACATTAACTGGCTACCTTCAAAACATGGCTGCTTAAGCAAATAAAAAGAAAAAAAAAATCTTCTGAGCTAATGGGCCCACATGCAGCCTGCAACCCCCCCCCCCCCCACCCCCAAAAAAAATAAAAATCATATGGGGCTTAGCATCCGGTCTCTCCCCCACCCCAACCACCTTAAAAGAATTCAAAGAAGTTGTGGGACAGTTTAGTTTATTTCATTTCATTCTCTTACTGCCTTTCTGTATTAATCAAAGTGGTTTACAGTAAACGCATAATAAAACAGTTTTTACCCAGGTCTGGATTTAGGCACAGGCAGCACAGGCGACTGCCTAGGGCACCAGATTCCAAAGAAGACCCTGCTTCTGCTTGCTTTGGATTTTGAGAGCCATGCCCAGGCACAGCTTCGAATGGGTGCCGCTGTGGCACGCTGCCTATGGGTGCCCAAATCTTAAATCCGGCCCAGAGTTTACCATAAGCGAATAAAATGTAAAATGTCAATCCAGTAAAACACTATAAAGACTTGATCTGGACCTCCCATGGGATTTTTCATCGGGGGGGAGGGGAGAGGAAGCTCCATGGACCACTATGGCCCACAACCTCTGTTAATTCTTTGGGGAAGATGTTCCAATATGATTTTTATTTAATTTGGGGAGGTAGGGGATTGGGTTTGCTGGCTGCGAAGGATTTGTTAAATGTATCCTGTTAACTTTAGCTATAGCTGAGTATCTTCAGCAGGAGACTTGTCCCACTGGATATTCAGCTGAGGTTATCCAGGGTCAAGTGATCCAGATAACGCTGCTGCTCACCAGCCCAGCGAATACGGATCTGATCTTTACTAAAAAGTAACATTCTTCCTGGCCCAGCTGACATGATTCGTTTTAAACTCTTCGGAAATATTATTTTACATTTCCTGCCTTTTTACAGGACTAGTGGTGGTAGCTATAGAAAGAGCAGGACCAGTGCAAATTGGTGACAACGGCCAGGATAGGTTTTTCCTGAATGGACATTGTCACAGAGTATGAATACCACACGGCCAGGCCCCCAGTATAACATGAGGACTTTATATACTCACCCCAAAGCCTTGCCTTTACCTGAATATCTTCATTTGGGATTGGCCACTGTCGGAGGCAGCAAGTTGGTCTTCTTATGTTCTTATGCGTTTGGACTGGGGAGCTTCTGAGGCTTTTCCCACTTTAATTGTAACAAGCAGCCACAACTATCTTGATTTCAGTGACCCATAACGGGTTTTAAGCCAATTTTCTATATATTCTGGGGCACGTTAAGAGAATTCATTTCATAGTTTAAAACAATTTTGAAACTTTTTCAAGATTCACTGAATTCCAAAAATAGATGAGGACTATACTGGGACCACGGTCATGGACCTCTTCCCAAAGTTAACACCTACTGGACATGAATTCTAATTTGTCACTTGAGACGCGTGCTGCAGGCTTCCAGTGGCACGGTATCAATCATTATTATTGTTATACAAAAGGACAAAATCTCGCAGGCCGAGCCACTGGATCATCCAAGCCACCACCAGCATGATAAAAACACAACCTGCACAGGGAGATGCAAACAGGCAACCTTGAATCATTCCTATAATGGACATTAATGTGAATCAGAGCTGACACCTCAGTGTAGGAGTGTGCTGTGGGTCAACCAAGAGTGGCATCGCAGTCTCATTAATGGGCATCCCATAGGACAGCTCAGTTTGCAAAAGGAAAATACACTCTGGCTGAAAGAAATTGGGACAGGAATCATGCAGTCAGCTGTATTCAAAGCTGATATGCATCACGCTGCATAGAGGTTAGTATCAAAAAGCCAAAATTCACCTACCAATATCTCTGCTATTTCACGACAGATGTAGTCTAGGAACACTCAACCTTTCTACAAAGTCTTTATACTCCCTAGAGAATATGTCACAGGAGCTACCTTGCAGGAATACTCAGTCCTTGTAAAAAGTCCATTCTACGAACAGCCTCTGCTGGATCATGACATAGTCCCAGAGCATTTAACTCTCCACAAAGTTCTTACTCTTCCCTGGTAGTTGCAACAATTCATGGGGAGGGTCGTTTTCAATAGTCTGTGTAAGTCAGTACATACATATGCCTTTAAGTTGGGGTGTCAAAAGTTAAGGCTGTATATTATAAACCGTGTGGTGGGAATGGTAGATCATAATATACTGTACATCTGTGCTCCAAAAAAATATGTGTATGTTTCAGTATGCATCAGAAAACTGCATGAGGTCAGTATTCAAAAGTTATTTAGATGGTAACTCAAAAATTATCAGTCTAACAGGGTCATTCATCAAAATGCGTTATGGCATTAACGCATGCAATAATACGTTAATGCCATAATGCATGCGATAATAATGGTATCGCATGGCGCGGATGCAAATTTCAGGAAGGGGAGGGATTAGGGAGGAGTTTGGGCAGGAATTATTAAATGAGGGGCAATATCACACCATGCGATAGCATAATGTATGCTATTGCAGGGTTTTAACTACACCTTTTTTCTTGGTCTTAAGCTGTGTGATATACCTGTAATGCAATTTGTGATACATTTTTAGAATTGCATTTTGGGGCTTGAGAGAGAAAGAGAGCAAGCACCTATCTATAAGGTCTTCATAGCAGTCAAGTATTTATATGCCTATAGGAGGGTCATCTGATAGGTTGAGGTGAGGTGTTGGTGGTGGTGGTGGTTTAGGGGCCAGAGTGAGACATATGAAGAGCACAGTGCACCTCGGTGAAGATTTGATTTCATTTGGAGTGAGGAAAGTCTCACAAAGATGACATTTCTACTATGTCTCTCACCCTAGCTTTATGGGTAGCTGGATAAGAAAGGGGCATTTTGAGGGCATTCCAGGAAGGGGCTGAGATATCTGGCTAACCTAACCAAATACTGGGTATAACAGGATAGGCTAGCTGCTTCTGAGCAGGTCTAAAGTTATGCGGCCTTGTGTGGTCAGATAACTTGCTACTTAACAGGGTATCTTCAAAAGATATCCAGCTAAGCAGCGCTGTTATTAGCTAGGTAAATAAAAGTACAGAGGATGGCTAATCCCCTCCCTCCCCCTCCCCAAAGTCTGATATTAAGGCCCTGTCAGGCCATATTCTCCTACTCCCCCCCCCCCAAAAAAAAAAACAAAACCAAAAAACTGACAGAGCAGCTCCAGAGGCGCCAGGAGCGGGGTAGAGGTTCCCTCGCTTCCCGCACTAATCAAAAAAGTACCAGGCAAGATGGGGGGGGGGGGGGGGCTGGCACCAGGATTCTCCTTTGTGGATGGATTAGGGGGTAAGGCAGGGAGGCAGACCGATCGCATGGGTCAAACTTGGGCCCAGAGACTGGGGCACTTCCTCAATATCTGAAAAGGTTTCAGGAGGGAGGTATGAGAATGCGGCCTGACGGGGGCATTAACCACACACTTTGGGGAGGGGGAAGGGAGGGGATTGAATATCTACTGCACTTTTATTTATTTAGTTAAAGATATCCGGTTAAGTAGCATGTTGTCCGGTCACCAAGGCCGGATAACTAAAAACCTAACTGGCTATGTTTGAATATAGCTGGTATAGGGTTTTTTAGTTATCCGGCTAGATGTAATCAGATAATTTTAGGCTGGTGTATTCAGTGGAATATAATATGAATACATGGAACAAGGTATCCAGCAGACTTTAGCCAGATAACTTGTCCACTAACCGGCCTGCAGAATATGGACCTCCATACTGTCTCCACCCATTTTATAAAAGTATACATATATATTTTACATGCATGACAGCCCTGAGTTCCATGCAGAGGCAGGCATTTTATAATGAATGCATCTACTCTGCTTAGGAAAATATTTATTTGTGCGCATTCTTGGAGTCGCTGGCTTTTCGACCCCTCCTCCGATTCACTGAGATGCTCCAGCACATCCTCCTGACCCCTCCACCATTTAACCCAGACCCCCCCCCCCCCCATATACACCCCCACCCAAAACCTGCAGGCAATTTCACTTCTGTGGCTTAATAAGCCGGTGCAAAATTTGCATACGGACAAGTTCAGTAATGTGTGCGTGCAATACAGCAAGCTGCACGGGGACTTCCAATCCCTGGCCAGAATGCTCCTGAACGCTCCCTCGTTTCCTTTCACAGTTACAAGTGGCACCGCTAGTACAGGCAGACCTCGGGCTTTTGCAAAGTACCTAGGTGCGGAACTTCCCATTTTATGTACATAAACATTTTGAATATTTCACCCTAAGGTTCAGATTGCGGTAGAAATGCATCTGTGGCCCATGCACAGCTTCGCCTACAGCAAAGGCATTTCCCATGGGAGCCCACATGTGGCGCAACAGAAATCTAGAAGATTTCAGGAGCCCTGCGCTACGCATTACAGAATCCCTGTGCATGTGAAGTCTTCCTGGATTTTCCTCCAGCTGCTCTTCAGAGGGTCTCATTCCACTCGCATGTGCTTATCTGACTTCCAGCGGCACGCTAACACCCCTGGGCTCCGTACATGTGACAATTTATAGGCTTGGCCACCACGCTGCAGTCCCCTGGAGGCTGGTATGGCGTCAGGTTTAAAATTAATTTATTCCCTGATGCCCCAAGATATTGGGCCGCACTACCAGGAAATCCATACCGAAGGAAAGAAAAGACGCCCAAACTGCAACCAGAAAATTTGTTCCCAAAAGATTTTTCTGCTGCTAAAACGCTTTGATCATGAATGTGCTTCATATCACTTTGTGCATAAAATCAGTACATCCTGACTTTTATAAATGTTACACTTTGTAATGGTTAGATGTCTAATTGCTTGTTAGAGGTGGAACACAGAGTAGCTGGCACGAGCAGCCTCCTCTAAGTAAAAGAGATGCCAATAGCGATGTATTAACTACACTATCACTATGCATCACTTTAATGGGGAAACGCTGCCGGAAAAGGTCACGCTAATGGTTCTGAGTCACCTAACAACAGTCCACTCCAAGCCAGAACTGGGAGCCTTAAATGCAACTTTTCATCAAACTTGTCAGGAAATATGAAATACGTGTTTACTTAAAAACCTTTGCTATTCCCTGCTCCCCCCCAATGCATAAGTGCTCCACTGAAAGTACCCAGTTAATGTTAACCAGGAGACATCAGCGTAAGGATTGTTCCAACCAGACTTGTCCAGCTAATGTTAGCCAGGATGCGCCGAAAATCGGTGCTCACCAGCTAAGTTTAGCCCCGACTCCGAAATGCCCCCAGCACTCCCTCTTTTAACCAGCTGCATTTTGTGCAGGCAGTGCGTTATCTGGACAGAAATTTAGACGGGGATTGGGGGAGGGGAATTTTGAAATCTTGGACTTTGCCCAGGTAAGCTCCAAAACTTAGCTGCTGAAGGCCTTTGAATGTTGATGTCTCTGAATTGCATTAATGCAGACGTGAACCTGCCAAAGCAATTCAAGCTAGCGAAAGAAGAGGCTAAGGATAATTCTGTGCCTTTGCAGAGAGGATGATGTGCACAAAAGAAAGCTGAAAGACGCTTCTTTACCTAGACAGAAAGCTGCTATCTCAAACTAACAGGCCGATGCAGAAAGGTGCATTCCCTGGAATGCAGAGTTTTACCCACAGTTGTCCATGAATTTTCTACAGGTAAACCTTACTGTCGATGCAGCAAGGACTTTTACCTGCAGAAAATGTACAGGTAAAACTGTGCATTAGTCCTCGCATGGAAATCCCATGCAAATGAGGACATTAGCGATTCGCTCCCAATGCAGAGAGCTGCGCTGGAAGAGCGCCCATTTCCCTAGAGCTGGAAACTTCACTTCAGGTCAGAGATGGAGTTAAGTTTCCGGCGCTACTGCGCTGGCACTTAAAAAGGGGGAAAAAGCAAAAAAAAAAAAAAAAAAGACTTCCGGAACCTTTACCCAAATAAGTACTCTGACATCTGTTTAAGTGGTGGCAGTGGCTAACATCCCTCCCCATTCCTGAGTTAAAATGCACGTTCAGCCTGTGCAGAACGCACATTTTGCAGTTAATATGCTTTTTTTAAACTCCCAAAACATTTGCATAGCATTAGCTTAGTGCATTGGGAGTTTTAAAAAATTGTAATCTGTGCATTAAAACCGGGCACTGAAATCCAGCTCACAATGTCTTTAACGCACAAATTATTATTGCATCGGCAAATAACTTCTTACTTTGCGGCCTGGGAATTGAGACACTGTCCAGGACAGTCACTCTCTGTGCACAGAGCCAGCAAAGGAATAAAGCATTCAGCTCTACACACTCTGCTGCTCTTCTTTGAAAAGACGTAATTGTTTAAATCATCATTTTCCTAGCTCAGCCATACCATGCCACTATAAAGAACAATTAGATGGTTGCATCTGACAGAGTCCTGCTGCTGGCTTCCTGTCAGGAGCGTTCAGTTTATTATTTAATACCTGGAGACAGTGAAACCTGCTTATTGCATACTTTCCCTCGGAGGTTTCCAGGATTGCCTTTTTTTTTTTCATTATAATAATGACTATGTTAAACATTTCTATTTTTAGAATACTTTTCAGTGATCTGCATAGGGCCAGAGTTTGCGTGTACAAACCACAAGCAGACCTTTGGAGGAATTTTCAAAGTGCACATAAGTCCGCTGTGAAAACTCCTGGGGGTGCATGGAACCAGGGCCGAGATACATGTGCATACCCACTTCCGGGCACATGTAAATGTGTGCTTATAGATTCATTCACATACGTGTACATTTTTTTCCCCACCTTAACTCCACCCCGGAATGCCTCTTTGCAGTGCATGCAAAAGCATACATAAAACTGACCTATTTGCATGCATTTACATGCACTGGGCACCAACTGATTTTCAAAATGCTGCTTACACATAAAAACAGGGCTTTATGGGCTTAAGTTCTTTTGAAAATGATGAGCTTGATATTCAAAAAGGACTTGGCTGGATATATGTGACTTATCCAGCTAAGTGGCGCCACTGAATATCTGGCTATGGTCAGCGGTCGCCACTTAGCCAAATAACTCAGGGGTGGGGAATGGGTGAATCAGGGCAGAGTTGAGTTAGCCAGATAACTTATCCGGCTATCACTAGGTCAGTCCACACATCTATCCTAAAGTTAGCCAGATAAACTTATCCAGCTAACGTTTAGGATATCTGAGTATATTCAGCAGCGCAGCCACACCGCTGAATATTCAACACTAGTTAACTAGCAGAGCCACACAGCAGCTGAATAGGGACCCCCTAAGTGTTTTATGTTCTTAAACCAATTAAACACATTCCTTGGTGCTTGCCTGGAATTTCAGTGGGCTAGAGGTGCCCTGTTTCCTACCTTGGCAAAGTCCCTTAGGACCTTTTTCTCAGCATTTTGTTCTATAGTCAGGAAATTGAAAAATCCCTCTAGTAGGTAGGGGCTTTGGAGAGGTAACGGCATGCACATAAGATTCACTTGGAAGTTGCAGTAGTCCACACTCTGCAGACGGCAGCAATCCTTCACAAAATGTCTTTGATCCCATATATTGTATTCAAACTTCTAGAAACACCCCCCTCCCCTTGCTAGTTCTCTTCACCTAGGAGCACACATCCAAACCAGTAAACAACTGTACTGCATCACGTCAAATACTTGAGAGGCATGTTGTGGCATGATAGACAATTAGGGAGAACATGATTCAGCGTGCGCAGTTAGACAAGAGAAAAGTAAGATGGCACCCGCAGATTCTAGTACAGACACTGACTGCACTGCATTGCTTGCTGAAGCCGGGTCTTGGGAGGAAGAGTCACGCATCAGCACCTTAGCAGGCCCGGGACCCACTTTAATGCGGGGTTGGATATTTTTTTTTGCTAGTTCAAAGTGATGGCAATTCAAATTCAAGGCGTGGTCATATAAGCTGGGATTGATTCAAGCTGGGATCCATCCATGACTCTGAGCCCAACCTTTAAAGGTTCATGCAGAGTATTTCTGTTACCGGGGAGCATTACTTGTACATATTTCTACTGTACATAGTCTCCCTCTAGTCTATTTTATCTTTGTTTTATACCTCATCTAGATATGCCTTTTCCCCTCCCGCTCCCCATCCCCCCTTTCCCACACACCTCTACCCTCCTTCCCTCCCCTCTACCTGCCCCCCAGCCCACCCTCCCCCACCTCCCCCTCCCCCTTCCTCCCCCCTTTTGTTATTGCTCCATTTTGGTTCATTTTGTATTCTGATTCTTGTTTCTGCTATTAATGTTATATTGTTATTTTGTTATATTGTTATATTGTTTTACTGTATTTCCCACCTGAGTTCTTTGTAAACCGGCATGATGTGTTTCACGAATGTCGGTAAATAAAAGTTAATAAATAAATAAATAAATAAATACTTTTGCTTTCTTGGTATTAAGGTACAATCCACCAAAATCTAGCCAGGCCGCTTTTGCTCAATTCAGACTCGACTGTATATAAAGGCACATTTATTCCGCACAGATGAGATTTTGAACAGGTGAGGGCCAGGAAGGGATCCAGCCAGCCAGCCTGCCCTGCTCTTCTCTGTCCTAATCTAGGACTTTGTGCTCTCAGTGCCCCTTAATCTATTTCTAGAAGACAACAAAATCAAGAAACAAAACAAAAATTTCAGGTCCACCCCAACATCTTCCCCTCTGCTGCACCCTCCACAGTACCTCCCCTCCCCCAGACTCCTTCAACCAGTTGTCCCATCGGCAGGTCTAAGGGGGCCGGACTGATCTCCAGTCATTCCTGCCCCACCGGGTCTGCATTCCATCATGGCACCCTGAGGCCGGCACCATTTTGTTGTACGGAGGGAGCTCTGTATGGAGGTAGAGATGTAAATGGAGACCTGGCGGGGCATTTAGCAGCTGGGGATGGGGTGAGTGGTGGGAGGGATCCAGAGGAGTCCGAAGGGGGTGCTGTGGGAGACTTTGGTGGTGTCATTTGAAAATAAAATGAAACAGCAACACTTGAAATTTCATTTGTTTGTTTTGTTTCCTTTTCAATATGAAATTAAATGGGAAATTTCATTTGAAAGCACATCTCTAATGATTTACAGTATCAAAAGCCTTAGCTGTGAAAATACCGCTCCACTCAGGAACTCAGTCACAATGTTAATGTTGTCTGCTAGTTTTATTAGTGCCGTTTCAGTGGAATGGACTGAATGAGTCAATTTTTGGTTCGTTCTGTTCATAATGAACCGAAAATCAACTTATTTGCTATAAAATTCCCATTTGCTTTAAATGAATGCACATCCCTAATTTTAATTCAACATTAAGATGACAAAGGAAATTCCACAGTACTTGAAAATGAGCAAGTACAGGGAAGCACAACTCGGGTGTTGAACAGCAATTCTGCTCTCCAACAGCACGGGAGATGAAGGAGGGGTTAAGGGGCCAACACAAATTATACTGCTTTTTCTGAGTGCAAGGCTCTGTAGCCAAATTACTAATGTGGGTGAAAATATTACAGTCGGATCAGAGCCCAGACATTTGCCAAGCATTTTTTCCCTGTTTGGACATATTGCCTTTGTTTCTGCATCTGTAAGAGTGGGAGACCAGAACCGCTGATGGCTTGAAGATGCCGCTGTTGTGTTCCTGCAGTTTCAGGAGTGCTTTCAAGGGCTGGGCAGTTGAAGGTAGGCATTGCCCCCAAGAAGGTCACCATCCCAAGGAAGGAAATGTTTGAGCTCCTTAGAATTTTGAGGGGTTTCCATGTTTGCAATTGCTTCTATCCTAATTGGGTTAGGGGGTCATTCCCTCCTTTCTAATGAGCTGTCCTAGGAATTTCAGTTGAGACGGCCTGAAGTGGCATTTTCCGCTGCATAATTTCATTGAAGAGGCTGCTGTTGTCTCAAGTAGCTTTTCTAGCCCGTGGTCATGTTCTTCGGGGGTGGTCCAATAGATTAACACATTTGTCCATGTAGGTTCACATGCAAATGTTAGCTCCAGCAGCCACTACGGTACAGTGATCTGCATTGTAGCTGAGCTCACACTGCATCTGTTTATGGCTGCAGTGCTATGGGCATCTCTATTTCGTGTCTGTACAGTCTTTAGCTTCTGAACAAATCTCAGACCCTCTGCCGCTCCTCACTCATTCTGAGTGGTGACACAACAATTTGGCAGCAAAGATAATTGTCTCCATTCTTAATCTCATTAAAAAGCTACCCTTTTCACAGTGGCAGACTCAGATGAAAATTCTAAGTTGACAGCTTGGATATCAGTATTTTTGCTCTAACTGAAGTTTCTTCTGAGCAGTACTGGCATCAGCGAGAAGTCGAAGAGCAGACAGACTGCAGGCAACCCACGGGACACATTTTTACAAAGTGACTTCCGGCAGCAGAGACACACTAAAGCTAGAATTCCTGCAGCCTGATTGAGCAGTGCCAGCACACGGCAGCAATTAAAAATACACTGGTCTCAGAACAGAATTAGGGGCAAAGTATGTTTGAAAAATGACTTTTTATAATCGAAAATAGTTATCCTTGAAATTAGAATCCAGGAATATGACCTTAGTGCACTGACAAATAAATAGCACTTATTATTAGGTGGATGTAGTTAGAAGTGTTCATACTGGGGGTTGCGTACTGAATGCGCAGGATAGAAATGAATATTTGCACTCTGACATACAGAAATATTTGTAGCTCTGTTTGTTAAACAAATACATCCATTCAGTGTTCACTAAAGAAAATCCTGGAGAAGGACCATTGCTGTTTGAGAAAAGCGTAAATGCGAGTGGGGGTAGATGCAACCCCATTTACAGAAGAGAATGTATGGAAAGAACTAGGAAAATTGAAAGTGGACAAGGCCCATGGGGACAGACGAGGTACATCCCAGGACACTAAAAGGAGCTCAGAGATGTGCTGGAGGGGCCACTGACAGACCTATTTAATAGATCCCTGGAAACGGGATTAGTGCCAAAGATTGGAGATGAGCAATTGTGGTCCCAATTCACAAAGGTGGTAGCAGGGAGGAGGCTGGAAACTACAGGCCTGTAAGCCTTCCCTCAATGGTGGGAAAATTAATAGAGAGTCTGCTGTAAGAAAGGATATCTACAATCTGGGGGATTGCTTGACCTGAGGCAGCATGGTCTCATCAGCGGAAGGTCCTGTCTGGATAATTAGATCAAGGAAGACCACTCAGTGTTATTTAGCTGGATTTCAGCAAAGCCTTTGATACAGTCTTGCATAAGAGGCTCATAAATAAAATGAAAAGCTTAGGAGTGGGTCCCAATGAAATGGTGAAATGGATTATAAATTGGTTGACTAACAGGAGACAGCAGGTAATGGTAAATGGTTTTGGGACCGGTTCTGTTTAATGTCTTTGTCAGTGACATTGCAGAGGGGTTATAGAGAAAAGTTTGTTGTTTTGCAGATGATACTAAGGTCTGCAACACAGTAGACACACCTGAAGGAGTAGAGAGAATAAAAAATGATTTAAGAAAGCTTGAAGAGTGGTCAAAGGTTTGGCAGCTAGGTTTCAATGCCTAGAAGTGCAGAGTCATGCATCTGGGATGCAGTAATCCAAATGAACTATATGTGATAGGGGGTGAAATACTTAAGTGCATGGACCATGAAAGGGACATTGGGGTGATAGTGTCTGGAGATCTGAAGGCATCAAAGTAATGCAACAAGATAGTTGCTAAAGCCAGAGGGTTGCTGGGCTGCATACAGAGAGGAATAACCAGCAGGAAAAAAACAGGTGATAATATCCTTGTATAGGTCTTTGGTGAGGCCTCACCTGGAGTACTGTGTTCAGTTCTGTAGACCGTATCCCAGAAAAGATAGAGACAGGATGGAGGCGGGCTAGAGAAGAGCAACCAAAATGGTTTGGGGTTGGTATTGGAAGACCTGTGAGGAAAGGCTGAAGGCTGGAGGAGAGGAGTTACAGGGGAGATATGATACAGACTTTCAGGTACTGAAAAAAGCTTTAATGATGCACAGACATCAAATCTTTTCCATTGGAAAGAAAAGTGTAGAACGAGGATCATAATATGAAACTCCAAAGAGGACAATTGAGACAAACATCAGAAAATAAATCTTCACAGAGAGATGGGGGATACCTGGAATGCCCTTCCAGAAGAAGTGATGAAGGTGAGAACGATAATGGAATTCAAAAGGGCATGGGATAAGCACTTTGGATGCCTAGTTGCTAGAGGATGGAAATGAAGACATGAGGGTAACCTATATTAACTAAGTGCAACACTTTGGATTGGGGGTAACCTGCAAGGAGCAGCAATTCAATTACTACTCTTAACATAAGGCCTGGGATGATCAGCAAAGAGGTGGGGTGACCACCAGCCTGCACAATTGAGGCCACAAATTCAAGGCCAGGTTATAGCACAGAGCAATTATTTATTGATACTTTCGCATTTATAGCCCAATTAGCCTTGATGTTTTTGGTGCAGCTGCAACATTGCTCTCTGCTTTGACGGCAGGGAAATTGGATTGAGATGACAGTCAATGCTGGGCCCCAAATTTTACGGTCCGGGAACTGATTCACAGACATTTGGAGAAAAGCATTATGTAGCCCAGGATTGTTTCTATGGCAAAGTCCAAAAGCAAAGCATGTTCAAGTAGCATTATTTGAATTATCAAGAAAGCTGTTCACCTTATACAAATGTTGCTGGTAGTAATTTTGTAAATATTACTAAACTTAACATAAGGCTTGGGGAAACCTGTACAGAGTGGCAGTGCCACTTACCATCCTTAACATAAGGCTTGGAGAAACCTCCATGGAGGGGCAATTACTACCCTTAACATAAGGTTTGGGGGTGACCTGTACTGTGTGGCAGTCGCTACCCTAACAGAATGGGGGAACCTGCATGGAGCAGCAGTTGCTGCCCTTGAAAAGGGCCTGGGGGTGGTCTGCATAGAGTGGCAGTTACCACCACGTGCAGCTTGCTGGGCAGATTGGATGGTCCATTTGGTATTCTTCTGCAGACTGTTACTATTTCACTATGTTACTATTATCCTCTGTCACTTCCCATTTATACTTGAAGATTTACTCCTTCAACCAGGTCCACTGCTGTTGTAAACATTTTACTGCAAGTAAGTAATTCTACAGTAATGAAGTCTTTCTAGCCATAGCACTTCGTGATCTGCAATTTAATGTCATATACAGGAACAAAACTGGATGAATGGCAGCAAACTCCATAATTGTGCTCCTCAGTCATGCTCATGAAAGGATGAGCTCTGTTGTCTCATAGACACACCCATGAAGAGCATAACCAAGCCGACTTTCACTGTTCATCGCCCACACTTATCACACATTCCAGACCCTCGACATAAGGTGTAGGGATGTGAATCGTTTTTCAACGATTAAAATTATCGTCCGATAATGTTTATATCGTCTTAAATCGTTATAGAACACGATACAATAGAAATTCTAACGATTTATCGTTAAAAATCGTTAAATCGTGTTAGTGCGCACTAACTCGAGTTAGTGCGCACTAACTCCCCGTTAGTGCGCACTAACTCGAGTTAGTGCGCACTAATCGGAAAAAACGATTTTTAACGATTTTTTAACTAAAAAATCGTGCCTAAGACGATTTTCTTGCCCTGCCACACGATTTCTATCGTTAAGACGATATGGAAAACGATTCACATCCCTAATAAGGTGTATAGCCTGCTAAATAAAGCAGCAGGTTACTATATGGAGTTGGAAATCAAGTATCCTGGGCCCCAGTTCTTTCTCTGCCATTGACTCTGCTTATGACCTTGAACAGGTCACTTTACCTTTCTGTTTCTCATTCTGTTGAGATGGAAATAAATAATGAGACCATTCTCTCTTTTCCTCTTACATCACTGTCAAACAGTCCAGACACCAGAGATGTGCATCCTAGCCCCCCACCCCAGAGATGCCTGCATTATGTGTCTAAAGCTATAAAATACATTGGGATTTTGGGAATCTATTCAAATGAGAAGGTGATAACAATATTATTATAATCACATTTCTAATACATTATTCCTAGAGCTAATGTTACAATGTACTGAAAATGTCCACCAACATCTCACCCTCTCTGTCTTCTTTAATTGTAAGTGTTTACATTCATTCCTTATAGGGATATAGCCCAATACTGCCCAAGAGCTGGCTAACCTCCCCCACCTCTCCCCCGCCTATCCTCCACATGAAGAACACAATGACCTTAGCACAGATAAGACATGATAGCACCTAATCCTCAACTCAATCAAAGGTTCTCAGAGTGAAATAAAACACCCGTAAATAGAAGATGCTGTTAGGGACCTGCACTGCAGTCTGATGCTATCAGAGGAGCTGATTACAGATAGTGCAGCTCTGAACTTGTCTGGGGGATTCATCTCTGGATAACTGGAAAAAAATATCCTAATCTCTCAGATACTGAACTCACAGCCAGAACACTAAGTAACAAACACTACTCTGGTGAAATTAGAACAGCTTGCAATAACATGGGGAATCTACCCAGGAGAGAGTCACTCCGACAGTCAGTGGCAGTGAATACACATGTCCACAGACCCATTAGGCATTATGCAAAAAGCACTCTCCACACATCAGGATTTCTGCCTAAGAGGTGCCTTAGGGTTTTTACCAGAAGACACAGTACAGAGAAAAAAGCAGGGATGAGAGAGGGGGTGCAGCAGAGGAGGTGAGGGTGGGGATGAAAGATGAGGAGGAATGAAAGAAGTGTGGGGGGGGGGTGAGAGAGGCAGAGAGTGAAGGAAAGAGAAGGGATAAGAGATGGGTGTGGGATGAGAGAGGCAGAGAGTGAGGGGGGAGTTGGGGGATGAGTGGGGTAACATAGTAACACAGTAAATGATGGCAGAAAAAGACCCAATGGTCCATCCACTCTGCCCAGCAATTTTCTTTTAGGGTAGTAACTACTGCTCTGTGCAGGCTACCCCAATTAGCACAGGTTGCCCCTTTTCATCTTTTAGTCATTAGAGATCCTCTGGTTTTATCCTACACCCTTTGGAATTCCATGACCATTCTTGTCTTCAGGGCCTCCATTGGGAGGGGATTTCAAGCATCCACCACCCTTTCTGTGAAGAAATATTTCTTGATAATATTTATTTGTGCACCTCCGGACTTCTTCCTTTCCATGATATACCTGAAACATGTTTTGTCACCACGCTTTACCTCTTTGGCAATCCTTTCTTCACTCGAGCTTTTGCAATCCTGATTTCTTTCCTTGTCTTTCAGTTTCACCAGATATTCTTTCCTGTCTTCCTCTTTTTGAGTTCCTTTGTACTTTTTGAAAGCCGATCTTTTCGCCTTTGTTTTTTTCAGCCACAACTTCGGAGAACCAGATCAGTTTCCCATTCCTCTTCCTTACATAAAGATTTGTCGCTTTAATAACAGCTCCTCTGTTGTTCGATTTCACCCAATTTCATCCAGTCTTCTAGCTTGTCCTCAAGGTACCACCCCCATTTTAACAAAGTCTGTATTTTTTTTAAATCTAGGACTTTGATCTTTGGGTGACGTCTCTCCAACTTAGGCACTCAAATGGGCACATACTGGGACATCAGTGATCATATCTCCATTTGTGAGCACCAGGTTCAGTATCGTTCCTCCCCTCATGGGTTCCATCACCATTTGTCGAAACAGAACACCTCAAAGAGCATCCTCAATCTGTCTAGCTCTTATAGATTCTGCAGCAGGGATACTTCAAAACACAGACAGACCAAAATTTCAAGCAACACTTTCCATTTCCTTCCTGCCTTTTGGATGTTTTGGCCAGATCCCTGTCCAGTTCTTCTGTCTGATTCAGAAGCTCATAGCCCTCACCAGTATAAATGGAAGTGCCGCCATCTTTTTCCCAAGACAACCCACAGCGCTTCCTCCTTTCCCCATACCCCCTGCATTTCAGTTACTTTTTGGTCCTATCTATCAGGGATATTACCATTTTCACTTAAACATGCATCTGCACTCCAGTTCCAAAAAAGCAACCCACAGAGGCCACAGATTCTGCTAACTTCAGACCGATTTCATCTTGACCTCACCTGACAAAATTATAGAATCAGTTGTCTTACATCAGCTCATCTTGGACCCAGAGCAGCACAGTTTCAGATGTGGCTACAGCACCGAAACTTTAATACTCTCATCATTCAACACCATCACCCACGGCTTTGATTCCAATATCAATTACATTCTGGTACTACTGGACATAAATGCTGCATTTGATACGCTTGATCATAACATCCTTCTAATGCACATGAAATCAATGGGAATCACTGGAACTGGTATTAGAATAGTTTGCTTCATTCTTAAGTAATCGAACATAACAAATCCCTATTGGTTCTTTACAATCTGACTGAAATACAATACCAACTGGTGTACCCCAAGGTTTGGTCCTTTCCGCCACACTTGTCAATATCTATCTGGCACCACTTTGACAGTTATTTGATTGTCTCAGTGTAAATTACAAAATTTACAGTTATGTCATTCCGTTTTTCATACCATACAATTCCTCTTGGTCAAATATTCTCACCATTGTGCCATTATGCATGAATGAATTCTGTAAAAAGATGGTTAATCACACAACAGACTAAAACTCAGTGTTGCAAAGACTGAAATACTGTTACTATCAAGCAAAACAAATCCAACCAATGCTATTCTAAAAGTTCTACATTTTGAAGGCTATGACATCAAAAACACTTAAAGCCAGGAATCTGGGAGTAATTCTTGATTATCCATGCATCAACATATCTCATCTGTTGTAAAATTATCATTTACAAAATGCAACTGTTAAAATGTCTAAAATCCTTACTTGAGACTCATGATTTGTTAATACTAACAAATGTTGATTATTGTAATTCATTATATCTAGGCATCTCAGCCATTACTGTATGTCCATTACAATTAATTCAGAACTCTGCCACCTGTATTTTGACAAACACCAGGTCAAGACACCATATAACACCCGTACTTTCTTCACTATGTTGTCTTCCCATTGCTTTTTGAGTACAATATAAACTTTTAACCATAATTTTCAATTTATTGCACAATGTCTTAGTGGTCTAGCTAAGCATTACATTACATATATATAAGCCTTCCTGGCAGCCACGCTCAGCCAACAAGAATTTGTTGGATAATCCTGTGTTGAAGGTGGCAAGACTGGCCATTACAAGGAACCATGCCTTTTCTATTCCTGGGCCTAAATTATGGAACTCACTGCCTGAGACCTTGCAAATGACTACAGATATAAAAGAATTTAAAAGGGACCTCAAAACTTTTTTGCTTAAACAGGCTTTCAGCACCTAATATTTAGCACAGCTGCTGTTGACCTGTGCTTAATGGAAGAAACTGATTTGATTTTGACCACAGGTAGATTTATATCACTGCTACTAGAGTACTTTTTTTGTGTTTGCATTTCTGTTTTAAGCTTTGCTTTTATTATGTATATACTTTGTAAACTGCATCGTGTGACATTGTAGACTGTGGTATATAAGAATTTTAAAATTCAATAAGTAAATGTATCCTCTTCGACTGTATTCCATTCATGAGACGCACTGAACCATGTCTCTGTAACAGCAACAATTATCCAAGTCCTCCTCAGCACCTCTACCATTAGGGCCTGCAGATCTGGAACTTTATAGCTGAAACTATGAGCATTTGTACATATCACTTTCCACTTTTTTATTTTCCCTTGGCTTGCTGCTATTTCTGGATACCTTTTCTACTGCTGTGCTTGAGAGTAGACCAATTCTGTTCTTTTCTCCTCTCACTATGGGGTGGATTTTCAAAGGGTTATGCGCGTATATTACATGCGTAACCTCGAAAATCCGTTCCTGCGCGCCAAGCCTATTTTGCATAGGCCCTGCGACGTGCGCAAGCCTCGGGATGAGCGTATGTCCCGGGGCTTGAAAAAATGGGCTGGGAGTGGGTGGGGTGGGGTGGGGGCGGGACTGAGGTCTCCGGCACAGCAGTTGTGCCGGCGCGCGCAACCTACTCCTGCCCAGAGGCAGGTGCAACTTCGCCAACAAAGGTCAGGGGGGGATTTTAGATAGGACTGGGGGGGCGGGTTAGGGAGGGGAAGGTGGGTGGGCGGAAGGAAAGTTCCCTCTGAGGCCGCTCCAATTTTGGAGCGGCCTCGGAGGGAACAGGGAAAGCCATCAGGGCTCCCTTAGGGCTCGGCGCTGACCCCGCATTTTATATCGGCGCCAAGCCGATATAAAATGCCGATATAAAGGGGTAGATTTTCAGAGCCCTGCTCGCCTAAATCCGCCCAAAACCGGGCGGATTTAGGCGAGCAGGGCCCTGCGCGCCGGGAAGCCTATTTTACATAGGCCTCCCGGCGCGCGCAGAGCCCCGGGACTCGCGTAAGTCCCGGGGTTCTCGGAGGGGGGCGTGTCGGGGGCGCGTCGGGGGGCGGGCCCGGTCGTCGCGGCGTTCCGGGGGCGTGTCGGCAGCGTTTTGGGGGCGGGTACGGGGCGTGGCTACGGCCCGGGGGCGTGGCCGCGCCCTCCGTACCCGCCCCCAGGTCGCGGCCCGGCGCGCAGCAGGCCCGCTGGCGCGCGGGGATTTACGTCTCCCTCCGGGAGGCGTAAATCCCCCGACTAAGGTAAGGGGGGGGTCTAGACAGGGCCGGGCGGGTGGGTTAGGTAGGGGAAGGGAGGGGAAGGTGAGGGGAGGGAACGGAGGGAGGCAGCGCGGCTCGGCGCACGCAGGCTATACAAAATCGATAGCCTTGCGCGCGCCGATCCAGGATTTTAGTGGATACGCGCGGCTCCGCGCGTATCTACTAAAATCCAGCGTACTTTTGCTTGAGTCTGATGCGCAAGCAAAAGTAGGCTGATCGCGCTTCTTTTAAAATCTACCCCAAAATGCGCTGACCCCGCATTTTAATCGGGAGTAGATTTGTGCGTGCCGGGTTGCGCGCACAAATCTAGGCACGCATAGGTTTAAAAATCTGGCCCTATCTGTATTTGTATGTGCTAGGAGAGACATTCCAATTCCATTGACTTCCTTCTGCCACCCCCATCCTCTAGTTTAAATGCCTGATGACATATATTCTGATTTTCTCACCTTTTTCCTGCCACGGGCAGATGTAGTGGACTGATGAAACAGCAAGGAAGGCTAAATAACAAAGCCGTGGAGGCTTTAATAAAGAATCCAGATCGGACACTTGGCTTCTAATTCTGTATTGTCGCCTCCATGGGCAGATGTAGGCCATCCAGGGCCGGCGCGTTCATTAGGCAAACTTCGGCAGTCTCCTAGGGCACCAAGCCATAGGGGGCGCCGAAGAGCAGCCACGTGGTGCTACAAGCAGGGCCTATCCCGCTCGCGGCAAACAGAAATAGAGACTGTGTGCACACAGTGACACGCCCCCTACCTGTTTCGGCGCCGACTGTTTCCATTTCTCTTTTCTGTGAGCGGAATAGGCCCCGCTTGCGGCACCGTGTGGCTGCTCTTCGGCGCCCCCTACGGCTCGGCGCCCTGAGAAGCACACAGTTGGCGCTGAAACAGGTGAGGGGGGGCGGGCGGCAGCGCAAGGGTCACCTAGGACGCCCAATACCCTTGCACCGGCCCTGAGGCCATCTTTAATGTAAAGTCTTTTATTATTCCATACATGGCCACCAGCTCTCAGTTTATCCAAATCCTCCTTCTTTACAACAAGGTTTTGAGCCATGTATTGAAGATGTCAAATATGGCTTAGCTTTTCCCTTCCCTTTCTGGGAACAGGTAACCCTTCTGAAAAGGCAATGATCCTTGCTGTATGCCCAAGCTGCTTCCCCAGTGTCTGGAAACTTCTCAGTACTGCTTGGATGTTGATTCTAGTAAGGTCATTGGTCCCCAGATAGACAACTTCGATTTCATAGGCCTTCCTTTCTTCCTTGATGACATTTCCAACAGCTGAGGATCCTGGAAGGTATTTAACTATTGTGCGTCCCTCAAAATGAGTCCCCAAGTTACTGACTCCAAAAGATGAGCTCTCCTACCAAACAGGCTGATACAGTACAGTGCGCTCTGTCGGAGCTCACTGTTAGCCTGCAATTGGACGCGCGTTTTCCCTTACCCCTTATTCAGTAAGGGGAGGAAAACGCGCATCCAACCCGTGGCACCTAATAGCGCCCTCAACATGCAAATGCATGTTGATGGCCCTATTAGGTATGCGCACGCGATTCAGTAAGTAAAATGTGCAGCCAAGCCGCACATTTTACTTTCAGAAATTAGCACCGACCCAAAGGTCGGTGCTAATTTCTTCCGGCACCAGGAAAGTGCACAGAAAAGCAGTAAAAACTGCTTTTCTGTGCACCCTCTGACTTAATATCATAGCGATATTAAGTCGGAGGTCCCGAAGAGTAAAAAAAGTAAAAAAAAAAAAAAAAAATTTGAATTTGGCCCGCGGCTGTCGGGCTGAAAACCGGACGCTCAATTTTGCCGGCGTCCGGTTTCTGAGCCTGTGGCTGTCAGCGGGCTCGAGAACCGACGCCGGGAAAATTGAGCATTGGCTGTCAAACCCGCTGACAGCCGCCACTCCTGTCCAAAAAGAGGCACTAGGGACGCGCTAGTGTCCCTAGCGCCTCTTTTTACCGCCGGGCCTAATTTAAATAAATTAACTTTCTGTATCGCGCGCACAGGAGAGTGTCCTTTGCGCGCGCCGGGAGAGCGGGCGCTCGCCCACTTTCCCGCGTTTTTTACTGTCTCGGCCCGTTAGAGAGCTTTCTGTTAGGATGTTTGGTTATATTCTCCTGCGATTTCTGTGGGACTCTGCTGACATTATCTCCCAGAAGAAGGGGCTTTCTATGATGATTTAATGCATCTTGAGGTTTCTGTGTGCATTGCAGGTCTTTCCTATCAGATGCCACTTCAGTTTCCATTTCTGAGGCATCATCATGGTCCACTGCAGAAGAAGTGTTTTGATGGGTATCATTTGGGAGAGTGGGTATCTCTGTGACACAAGTCTTACCCTCCCAGAGTCCACTGTGATTCATTTGTTCCTGGGTGTCTGAATCCTCTGTGGCAGTGGCAGCTGAGATTTTGGATGCCGCACAGTTTGGGAGGTTTTTTTGTTTGGTTTTTTTTTTTTTGGTTTTTTTTTAAATCATAGACAAATCCTCTTTCAGTTGACTCAGCTCCTTTTTTATTGCAGACAGCTGAAGGCAAATGGGACAAGCCTTCATCTTCCAGATGGTCTGCCTGAAGACTATGGCACAACAATTGTTATATTGAAATATAGCCACTTTGTTGATTTCTTTTAATATAGAGGACCTGTATTGTGATATGGAACTTTTAAATACCTTGTTTACCACTCTAGTTTAGTTTAATTAAAACTTGTTACATGTGCCCTAAGGAAAACAAATTCAGAGATGGGTAGGAAATGGGATAGGGTAGAAGGTCATTTAAGTGTCAAGGCATTTTAAACCCAAAACTAACTTACTTGAGTGCTACCCTAAAAGCCCTTTTTCACAAGAGAGTGCAAGGAAATTTAAGATTAAAAAAAAACAAACCTTCATTTACTCCTATATGAAAGTAGCCCTAGTTTTTCCCATGCACATTTACATTTAAATAAGGGGAAAAGCAAAGGTTTTTTCTAAAGCACTCCAAAAGCATAGAAAAAAAAAAGAGAAAACAGTCAACAGTTTTAGCAGCAATATCTCCATAAGCAAACACAGATTAAGAAATTCTAATTAAAAAAGCAGGCAGAGATTAAGAAAAGAATGCTAACAGCAGCATTTAAACAAGCATGCCCAGATTAAGAAGTACTATTTCAAAAACAGACAAATATTAAGAAAATATTAAATAAAGCAAGGCTTAGCTTTTGGAGAATGAGTTTAGCCCGTATGTGGTACACTGACACCAAAATGTGCTTGCACCAGTGAGGAGGTCTAAGAGAAAGATGGGCTAGAGAGGTGAGAGGCAGTGAGGGGATGAGGAGAGACGGGGAAGAGGGATGTGGGGGTGAGAGTGAGGAGGAAAGAGAAGGGATACAGGGGTAAAAGAGACAGACTGGGGATGAGGCAGGGCATGCAGGAGAAAGAGGCTGAGAGTCAGGGGGTGAGTGTGGGAATAGTAGTCTCTGCATTTTTATAGGTCTTAGATATCCTCTCTATACTATGAAATCAGTGTACACCTTGAACTGTTACCTATACAGTTTTGCATTGTTCAGTTCTCAGTTTTATGTTCTTATGTCCCCTCTCCCAGACATGTGTCATCTGCCTTCTGCCTTTCCTAGGAAAAGGCAGGATATCAAATGGAAAATAAATAGTTTTTACCAGCACAGACTATTGAAGAGAGATGTACCGTGAGCTGACCTAAGGATTTGCACAGAGTGAAATGTTAATTTCATGAGTATTTTATTTTTACTTATCTATTTTATTTTTAACATACATTTCAAGACCTCCTTCCCAGCCTGGGTAATACCCAGGTTTGGGTATTACCAGATAACTAACTTAGCTGATGACATTCAAAGAATATTGCCAGTTAAAGCAGTAATAAGCTGAAAAGTAAACCCTCCTTCTGAACGGGTTGCACACTCCAAGATACAATAAAGACATAAATATTTATTTCACATTTCACAAATAAAAAATAATTCATAACAAAACAAAATGTAAAGAACAATGAAAGAAATCTATAGTCAAATTTGTATATTCATGTAAATACTAGTCATAGATTTTAATGGCAAACCATTCATACAATAACTCAGAAAAAGTAGTAAAATTCTATTTTTTTACGCGGGCCAATTGCTGCCTTCCTTTTCCCTGCCCTGTAACCAAGGAAGAAGGTAGGAAGGTATGTGTGTGAATGAGACAAGGAACCTAAGTGTGTATAAGAGAGGGGGCCTGTCTGAGTGAATGAGGTCAGAGTCAGGGCCTGGACCAGGGAGGGGGGAAGGGGCGGGCACAAGGCAGAAGGTTCACCTAGGGTGCCTAATACCCTTGCAATGGCTCTGCTCCTATGCAATCATTTCTTTTAGATACTTAAATGTCTGTATCATATCTCCCCTGTCTTGCTTCTCTTCTAGCGTATACATATTAAGTTACTTCAGTCTCAACCCATAGGATTGCCCATTCATATTCTGCACCATTTTGGTTGCCATTCTCTGGACCCTCTCCAGCCTTTCTGTATCCTTTCTGATTCATGGCATCCAAAATTGAACGCAGTATTCTAGGTGAGGTGTCCCCAGTGACCTGTAAAGAGGCACAATTACCACCTTTCATGTATGTTCTATAAATGTAGTTGCTACAGTTGTGAGTTTACAACATATATAATATTTCTCATTAATAAGCATATATTATAAAAACACAATATGGAGTAATAAGCTGTGGTCTTAGTTTGTGGGAAGCTTGGTGAAAGTTAAGCATCTGAACAGCTGATCGGGCTATTTAGTCACCATCTTAGCAGACTTTACTTTACAAGATGGACTGGGACAAGGAGATGTGGAAATAGAGGGAAAAGGAAGAAAGAAGGAAAAAAAATCCCCTGTGGTGAGAAAAGCAGTAAAGGACACTTGCATTAATTACTGCAAAGTAATTAGTGAGCAGATTATCTGTCAGTGCACCTTGTATCTTATCCTTGCAAAAATACTGGATCTCAGCTAGACCAGCATACCACTGAACTGTCTTACCTATGCCAAATAAAGCAGAGTATTCAGTTACTCGAGTATTGATAAGGTCAATGTCTCATTGGGACATGCCAGAGAGGTTAAGGGGTCAGTATTCAAAGAGATCTAGCCAGCTAGATCAAAGCTTTTGAAAACCAAACATCCTAACCAGCTAAATCTGCCAAATTCTGGGCAGGCCTGGGGGTGTGGTTAGGGCGGGGCCAGAATGTTAAGCATCTGGCCCTGATTTCCAGCGCTAGTCACTTACAGTAACTTACTCGGGAAAATCTAGGCATTGCAAAAGCAACCCTGAATCTGGTTGGCCGGGCTCCCTTCCTCATTAAAAAAACAAAACAAAAAAAAACATCTGGCAGCCCCAATCCCCTTGCCCGCCGCCCTCCCAATGCTCCTTTTATTTTAAAAATGGCCCTGTGATTCCCACCCCCTTTCCAGCCATCTTCCTAATATCTCTTTTTATTTTAAAAATTGCCCCCATGGTCTCTCCCCTTCCTGTCACCTTCCTGATGCTGCTTGTCACCCGCCAGATACGGTTTTTAAAAAAAGAAATGACCCCGCAGTCCCCAATTCACTGCTGCTTTAAAAAAAAAAAAAAGAAATGGCCCTCTTGGCCATCAGGCCGGCCCTAACCTCTTTCTCCCTCCCTCTCCTCCCCTCCCTCAGAATGCAAGAAATAAAGGCAGCCGGAAAAGCCCAGGGATCCACTGCCTGCTCATGTCCAACTAAGGCAGACTGCTGGCCTGGGGGTCGCTTTCTCCACCCTCCCGTCCTTTTCCTTGTACGGCTGTCTGGAGGAAGGTGCTGAAGTGACGTCACTTTGTTGTATCCTCCAGGCAGACAGCATCATTTTTAAAGGACTGGGACCTGGACAGAAAAAAGCGATGATTTCTCAGGCCCTTTCTCATGCAGGACTCAGTAAGGGGTAAGAGGGAGCCCACGGTGGGAGCTCCCCAGTCCTGGCACATTTAAACATGGGGGGGTATAGGTCCAGGCAGGAATAGTTTCGTGGTGGGAGTGGTGATTGGAGGGGCCCAGGGAGGCCCAGCCAGGCTCCAGGTTCATGGGAAGGGGTTTTCAGGGCTTGGGGAGGCCTGTTATTTGTTTTTAAATGTCACAAATGTGATAATATCCAAAAATGGGGGGGGGGGGGGGGTGTTAGTAGGAAGCTATTTTTGGTTTATTCCATTCAGAACAAACAAAAAATGGCCTCATTTGCTGCATTTTGCGCATTTGTTTCAAATGAATGCACATCCGTAGTGTCAGCTTGGTTTAATGGTAAGGTGAAAGAGTGCATGTTCAAGTCCTTGCCCATGAAAGATTATTAAAACCCAAAGGGCATCTTTCAAAAAATGGAAGTTTTGAACATAAGCACTGGCAAGTTAGATATAAAACAGTAGCAAGACAGGCCAAGAAAGAATTTGAGAAGAAGTTTGCTATGGAGACAAAAATTAATAATACTTTTTCAAGTACATTTCATACAGAAAGCCTGTGAGGCAGTCAACTGGGCCACCAGTTAACCAAGTGCTAAAAGGAGTGATAAGGTAGGAAGTGTTGGGAACTTAGCCACACCGGACACATTCTTTGATGGTGATGATTCTGATCAACTAAAACAAATCCCTGTGATAATGGAGGATGTAATAGATTAAACACAAACAAGAGTAACAAATTACCAGAACCAGATGGTATCCACCCCAGAATCCTGGAAAAACTAAAACATGAAATTAGCAATTCTGTTACTAGTAATCTGTCATCTATCATTTAAAATAGCCCCAATTCCTGAAAACTGGAGAGGGGCCAATGTAAATGGCAACCTTTTGAATATTAGGGCACTTACCCAGCTATATTTTAGCCCGATAACTCATTATCCAGCTAAAATTTCAGTTAACCGAGACAATTTTTAACTACATCTAACTAAATCAGCTGACTAACTTTAGGACTGCCTCAGAGGAGCTCTAAAGTTATCCAGCCATGTGTGACTAGATAACTTTCATCTCAACAGTTATATTGAAAAGAATATAGTCAGATAAGTGGCCAGAGGGTGACCTCCAGATAATAATTTACTAATCTGTCCTGTTGGGCTGAGCTTCCCCAAAACCCTTCTGCAAGGAGTTAATGAAGTGCCAGAGATGCAGGGTCCACCTCTCTCTCCCCCCCCCCCCCCCCCCACCTGCTCCCATCTACATATTTCCCCAAATCACCACTCTTCTGCCTCCCCCCCCCGTACCTTAGAAAATAACTGTCTTCTGCTGGGATTGCAAGCCTGTGCGGTACTTCTATTTTTTAAACTTCTACAACTTAACTGGGTATATTCTTTTTGAATATTGTCTGGGTTGTTTTTTTTTAAGTTATCTGGCTAAAATTAACCAGATATCTTTCATCGTGGTTATTCAATGGGACACTTATGTTGCTGAATAGCCAGGGCAAGTTATTCCGCTAACTTTAGCCGAATAACTTTGCCAGCTTACTGAATATTAGCCTCTGAGAGCACAATCAAGCTGTGAAATTGTTGCCAGAGGATATGGTCAAGGCGACTAGCATAGCGGGGTTTAAAAGAGGTTTGGACAAGTTCCTGGAGGAAAAAGTCCATTATACATTATTAGCCAGGAGAAATAGGGAAAGCCATTGCTATCCCTGGGACTGAGTAACAAGAAATAGATCTGCTTTATGGGATGCACCGAGTACTCGTGACCCACACTGGCCACTATCAGAGCTGGGATGCGGGGCTCGATGGGTCTTGGTTTGACTCAGCACGGCATTACTTATGTTCTTATGAGGCTTTTGGCAGGTCCTACATTGGAACTTATCATGTTTATATTTTTTGCTTCTACCATTTGAAATCAGTGCTGCAGGTACCAAAATGCATCAGGATGGCATTGTCAGAAAACCTTGAACTGGGTCTTCTGGCTTTTCTATGATCAGCAAATGTCATGCTCTCTCATTGCAGCCTAATATTACACTAATCAGGATGGTCTGCAAAATGCCTGACATCATTGCTGGCAAAAATGATTCATACTGGGGAGTGAAAGGGGCCTATTGGTGTTTGAAACAGGTAAGTAGGAAAACCAGGGGGTCTTGCTTGAGTGCTTTCTAGAGACAATGCACTGATTCCACTTGGGGAATGGTTTTTACCCTTTCTGGGAAAGAAAGTCCATGTAGTCTGCCCAGCAAGGGTCATAAAGTAATAACTGTCATTCCGTGCAGGTTATCCCCAAGCCTTATGTTAAGGGTAGTATCAGATTCCATAGCTTGATTGTGCACTGAGTAAAAAAAAATACTTTCTACTGTTTGTTTTACATCTACTGGTTGCTAGTTTCATGGTGTATCCCCTTGTTTTTGTATGTATTTAATATTTACCCATTCCACCCCATTCATGGCACTTATATCATACTCCCTCTCAGCCGTTTCTTTTCCAGGCTGAACAGCCCTAGCCTGTGTAGACTCTCATCCTAGGAAAGATATTGCATCATTTGATCATTTTTGTCACCCTCTTCTGCACCTTTTCTAATTCTGCTATGTCTTTCTTGAGATGGGGTGTCCAGAAGTGCATGCAATACTCAAGGTGCGATCGCATTATGAGTCAATACAGAGGCAATATTATATTTTCCGTCTTATTCTCCATTCTGTTTTGGATCATTCCTAACATTCTATTTGATTTTTTTGACTGCCTCTGCACATGGAGCTGAGGATTTCAACACCATTGTCCATGAGGGCTTCCTCTTTGTACTGGGATACTTGGCAATTTTGTAATCAATTATGGACAAATATTGCACTTCAGAGCCTAGCTATGAGCATCTTTATTCTTTTTTTCACTCAAGCAATGGAACAATCCTCCTAAAGTCACAGCCCTTACATATCTCACTGCTGTTATAAAATAGGTATTGATTAACAATCAGTAGAATTAGAGTGACTGGGCTAAGATGTCACAACCTCTGCATTTACTGGAACCTAACAGCATAGCGCCAAGGTCACCATTTGACTGTTTCCCTTCCTCTGTCACACAATGGATTGATTTTATGAGAATACTTGATAACAAAGAGCCATATTAGCTGTTATAACAACACTCTTCACAGTCCCAACAGCTCCTTATAACATAATCTGCCCCTTCTACATCACAAATAACAGATTACATAAACTAAGTGTGTCACAAAGAAATCAATGGATGGGTTGATTGACGGCTGGGTCTGGGACAGCTAGGATAGGCAAGGCAGAGCCCACTGGGGAGTCACATTCCAGGTTCTGTCAGGGCAGGGTTGTCTTGTCAGAAACACCTGAAAGAAGGGTTTTAGGACAGAACTTGTAGGATGGCCGCTTTCTCCCTGTAAGCACTGTGAAAGGCACTTTGGGAGCTCCATGCTAACATCCCACCTTGTCAGGCTGGCACCCACCAGCTCCTGTTTACAGGAAGGGTAGAATTTTAACATTAATCCTGAAAACTAGCATTAAAAAACAAAAATCATCAGGTTCAATAGCTTATCCTCTCTCTTTTAAACCTGCAAACAGAGTTCAGCTCCACGGGGGTCGGAAGGTCACGTCCAGTCCCCTCTTCGGGGTCCTGCCCTGGACTGCCTGCTTTTGGCCGCTTCCCATCTCTGGACCTTTTCTTCTTTCATCTTGCACTCTTCCCAGTCCATCAAAGTCTCCTTGCCCCAGAGGAAGAGGCAGTTGCACACGGGTATCCCTCCTGTCTCAACACCCGCTAAACAATCCTTCCATTCCCAAAGCAAATTGTATGTCAGTGAGGAGGAGCACCACCAATTGCCTTCCTTGTTTCTATGGCGCCCGGATTGAGATTCCCCTCACAGTGCTGTTCAAACACTGGTTTCTGTAAATCATGTGTTTGTTTTCTCTTGGCAGGTAATAGATTTGCCTTTTATTTGCGCTGCTGTACCGTCCTAGTTTAACAGTGGAGAGTTCAGGGAGATGTTCCTTAATGAAATGTAAACACAGGGAAGGCGGGAAGGGAGGCAGGAGTGCTGGAGGGATGGCTCTCTCTTTCCTTACTCATCACTTCCTCCCCTTCCCCAGCTCAGGCTTCAGTTCCCTCTATCCACACCACGCTAGGAAATGGACCAACGGTCCCAGCTTCTTACCCTGGGGAAAAAAGGGAAAAAAACCAAAAACCTTTCCATATCCGACGTGAAGGGTTTTATGACTTTCAGGCGCTCATGGAGAATAAACACATTCCAGAGTACATCCAGAAACGCAGCACAATACCCCAGAAAGGGGTGGGACAGACAGCAGCAGTGCACTGTCCCTGGCAGGAGGTTAATGGGGTAATCTATACTCATTTCTAGTTAGAATAAAGCCTGCAGAATGAGAAGAGGATCGATCTCTGATTCTGGAAATTGCCTTCTGGCTACAGAATAACGCTGCAAGTGAAGCAGAGAGCATGGGTTGCAGAAGAAGAATAAATATAATAACAGTCGAGAAGCTATCACCTGGGACAGCAGAGAAGCTGCATCTGGATTCCAAATGCAGGAAGTCTGAGGGCATTTTAGGGCCCTGGCATTCTTCCTACAGTGCAAAACATTTAACTGTCAGCAAGCCGATGGGTCTCTTATGGCTTGAATAATGTCAACCCGATTGCCATTGGCGTGAAAGACGAAAAACCTAGGCAGCAGAGGGACTGAAGTGACTGGAAGATGTGCACTATCCTTCGCTTATTCGCTTTGCAAAAATGCATTTCTAAATTTGCATCAAGCCACAGAATCCCTGGATTTCCCCTCTCTTGGTAAGATACCAGCTGCACTAGGCCCCTGTGCTTTTGTGATCAGACTTCCGCAGGGGTGAGCCAAAGTGCATATTTACATGTTAACTCTTTGGTACCCAGAGTTAGGACTGTGGGAACTGACAGTAGGCCATAAAGCTATGCAGGACACGCAGCCTCCAAACCATTTCACAACTTGGACTGCTGCACTTGGACACCAATTGCACAAATGTTGTTGTGGGACTCCCTGAGAAGTTTAGCAGACAGCAATCCTTTTTTGCACAGCTTTACACTTCCATTTCTCACCACAAATCTATTTCAAAGGATGAACCCTACTTACAGCAGCTTGTCAGAGACGGCGGCAGGCTAGCGATAACTAGAGACGAGAGTTTCTAAAACTTTCTGTACTGACTGCCAAAGCATCAAGCTCTGTAAAGTATCTTCAGTCGATTTAAAAGTGACCATGAAGATTCAGGTCCTCCCACCACATATCTAGCTTTCAATAGGGTTTGGTTTCCATTTTCCCTGCATCAATTAAAAAACTGTTTATACTGGAGCAGACCAGACAAAGGAAGAAAAACGTAAATACATTTATGTGGATTACTGACTCATTCTCAAAAAAAACAATTTATAATGCAATTCCTAGAAATCTCCAATGGGTACATTTTACTTTTTGTTAATAATTTCTTAAGAAATAATTGCATTCAGGATCCCACTTGGGAGCTGTAATCTGCACACGCTCTGAAAGAGATACAGGAATGCAATATGCACACCAAAATTAAACGCCAGCCATTAGTGTCAGTGATTTCACACGAAAAACATGTAAAAATGATTTTAATTAAATAGATAACAGTTGTGGGGATTTAGTGAGTAGGACTTGTGAATACATAGAGGAAGTAATAATAATAATAATAAGTTGGGAGTTTTAGCCCATCTTTCCAAATAATACAGAAAGGAGCTTACAGAATTATTAGGCACTCAGGTACACAAGCCCTGAAGAGCTGAGTGGGCACATCAGATGTGTCCAGCGCTGCAGAGGACATTGTGTTTTGTGCTCTAAGATCCAACAAAAATGCCCAAAAATTTGCATTAGATACAAGGGAGGACACGGTGTCCTGCATTATTAGAGCCTTCAGAAGCTCCCAGAAATATGCATTAGATACAAAGGAGAGCAGTGTCTCCTGCGCGGTAAGATCCTACAGGAAATCCCATAAAAAGGGCAACATGAAAACCATTTTCAGAGATATCTCAGGACGTTAACCTGGTCTTTTGATCCATCCCACCTCCCACTAGACTGCCCCTAACAAACTCTTGTAAACTGGAGCATGTCCTTTATCCTCCAGAATTCTGCCTGTGAAACTCCTAGAAATCTGCATTAAATAGAAGAAAGAGAGCACATTGTCTCCTGCAGCATAGACCTTGAAAAAAATTCTTGGAAATGTAGGAAGATATTTGACTCCCAGAAATCTGCATGAGATACTGTTCTTTTTTTTTTTGCACATTTTGGCATTGATACATTGTTCAAATACATAATGTAATTCTTAACAAGCTGGAAAAGGCATTGATGCAGATGAGAGGAAGTATTCAGGTACTATTACAGCCGATTGCTGCTCACTTCTCAATCCAGCGTCACTTTTTAGTGCATAATTATATCCGTTCTCTCAAAACTTTAGTGCATTTAACTGAAAAAATGTGGCATTCAGGCTTACAAGCTAGCGACCCCTGGAGAATATATTGTGATAAAAGCTGGCCCTTCTAGAGCAGTTTGACATAAAAACTAAAAATGGTAAAATTGTGTCTAATCATCACTGCCATTTCCAACAATGAGACTTGTCTGGGGAGATCTTCTTTGACAATCCCCCTGAGCATATTTTTCTAGGTATTACATTGAACCATGCATTGCTTCTTCTCAGGGAAATCTTGGCTGATATACGAGAGACAAGTAAGTAGTTTTGCACACTGGAGAAAGGGAATTTCAGAATGTATTGTTATAGCAGAGCTAGATCCCAATGACAGAAACCCAGAATCTGACTTCAGATAAGGACTGGAAGGCCCCAGCTAGGATCTGTCCAGTTTAATCCCTCTTCCACTGCCACTGACGACTACTACTACTAGTACTTATCATTTCTGTAGTGCTGCTCGATGTACACAGAGCTGTAGATAAACATATAAGAGTCAGTCCCTGTTTGGTAGAGCTTACAACCTAATCAAGACAAACATACAAGGCAAGTGAGACATTAGGAATTTATTTTAAGAAAAATGGTCAAAATTTAATAAGGCTGTAAGAGGGATTATTAGGGGTTAAGATTTATAAGCAGCCTCAAAAAGGTGGGGTTTTTAGATAGAATTTAAATAAGGCGAGAGAGGGAGAGCATGATGAACCAGCTCAGGATGTCTATTCCAAGCATATGGTGCAGCCAGGTGGAAAGCACGGAGTCGGGAATTGGTGGTAGAGGAGAAGGGCATAGATAGGAGTGACTTGCCTAATGAGCGGAGTGCACGAGGAGGGGTGTAGAGAGAGATAAGTGAGGAGAGGTAGGGAGGAGCTGGAGAGTGAAGGCTTTTGTAGAGGAGCTTGAACTGTATGGGGGAACAAACAGGGAGCCATTGTAATGATTTGAGAAGAGGGGTTATATTGGGTGTAGCAACTTTAGTGAAAGATAAGTAGCACAGCTGAATTTTGGATAGACTGAATTACTGACGTGGAGAGAGACAGTTCACTGGGAGACCTGTGAGGAGCAGGTTGCAGTAGTTTAAGCGGGAGGCAATGACAGAGTGGATATGGGGCTCTGTCAGTGTGTTCAGAAAAAAAAGAATGGATTTTGGTGACCTCAGCTGATCTCTGACATTCCTCTTCACTTCTCTGTAACGAGGGATCCTCTGTGCTCCTGGGCCTTCTTGACTTCTCTTACTGTCTGTTGTTGTTTTTTTTTGTGTCCACCACCTCCACTGGGAGGCCATTCAGGGCAAAGTGAAAACCGTTTTCAGAGATATCTCAGGATGTTAACTTGCTCTTTTGAATCATCCCACCTCCCCACTAGACTGCCCCTAACAAACTCCTTTATCCTCCAGAATTCTGCCTGTGAAATGGCAGAAGAGATTATCTCTGTGAGCAGAGTATGCAGTGTACTCTCAAGCAGATAACGTTCATATTCCTTCAGAGGTCTGCTTAATTATAAAGCAACAGTGTGGGAATGCCAGAAGAGTTGTATTTATTTATTTTATTATATATGTCTATATAATATATTTTTTTTGCATAAACTATTTGAAGACAACCCCCTCCTTTGGACTGCAAAGGAAATAAAGCTGGTGTGCTTAGCTTGGAGGTCCTGCCAGTCTCGGACTCTGCTAAATTTCCATGCGATCACCTAGTGAATGCCATGCGACGACGCTATGCTCTCTTCTGCATCGCTGAGACTGAAAATGCACAGATGCCCTTCTTCCCGCACCACGGCCCCTTTCACTCTATGCAGTGGCGTTCCCCAAGGAGGCAGGAAACGTGCAGTCTGCTCACCAGCACCGTGTTTACAGCATTCTCACAATGTGGGAGGGCTTACTTGGAAGTGAAGTTCTTCAGCTTTTGACAGCAGCTGTAAATAATTACCATAATAATAATAATAGTAATAATAATAATAAATCAAATAAAGAAATGGCAGGAGGGAGAGAGAGGAAAGCTTTGATTGCTGCCCCTAGGTATAAGTGGCAGGTGCCACAACCGCATCCCTATTCCGGAAGCAAAGGCTGAAAGCTCAGTGTCCCTGGCACTGGGAGGCACGAGCTGGCCAGCAACCTTCCTTTTTCTCAGGAGGTGTTGTTTGATGGTGCTGGTTTTTGTTTTATGGTGTTTTTATTTCCTCACACTTTTAGAACAGAGGTCTTCAATGTAAATTTTGTGTATTGGACATACAAATGAGTAATCATTTGTATGTCCAATCGGCAAGTTGCCCGCCTTAGATACTGGATTTTCTTTTCTGAGTTCTGTTACTTTTTATTGGCTTGAGCTCAAAATAATCACAAGATGCTTTTGAGAGCTAAGGTAGGAACATTTGTATCAGGTTTATCTTCCAATCTGACCTGTGTCGTCTCAATGGCTCGGCGCCACAACGCATTGCGATCATAGTACGGCTGCTGAGAGCTGAGCCAAAGCTTATTAACGGATGCCCCTGAAGTACAGTCATTGTTTTCAGTTTGGTCAGGATTAATTAGTCTATGAAATCTGCATCCTGGAATATAATGTTCCCTTTGTCCCAGATGCTCGCGGAGCTGCAATGCTCTGGTCTTTAAATCTTGTAGAAAGGATTGCTTCAGGGAAGCTGCCTAGACGCACAAGGTGCAGAGTTATAAATGGCACCAAGCTTGCACTGGATAGTCTGCCAGCCAGAATTCTAATAACTTCACTTACGAACTTCTCACCCAGCTCTTAAACCCACTCCCAGCTGGGTCAAAAGGAAAGCACGTGAGCCTGAAACCAGTCCGGTCGTTGCCAGGCAAATGAGTGCATGACATGCGCCTATCTCGCAAGTGGAATTTCAACGTTTGCTGCCCTATCTGGACACTGGATCAGACAAGCTATTTCTGCATCTGTGCACGTGATTCCTTCTGCGAGAACATGATGAGACGCCCGTGCTCTAGGCTGGAGGGAGCCAGGTCCCCGTACAGCTGGGTCCCTCTGGACAGGAGGAGGCTCCTTTCTGCCACAGGCACTGACTGCTGGGATTCGGGAAACCTGAGGCAGTTTGGGCTGCAGGATTCTCCTGAGCCAGCAACTCACTGACCCACATAACAAATTCAACCAAAAGAAAAGAGCAGCACAAAAGATAAGGGATACAGGCCCATAGCATAAAGACATAGGGAAAAAAAAAAAGCATTTGCAATTTTCTTTAGCTCACATTCTGAAGGAGAAAAGAAGGCTGATGAGGTCCCTCTGTTTGCTGTGCTATATCCACGCAGAATGTTTAGGATCTGTTCTGGAGGATCAAGAGGACTGCCACAGGCTTGGGTTTCTCTGGATCCATGCACATGTACGGCTGCAGGTGTCTCGTAACGCCGGCTCCTTTACTTCTGGGTGCACCTGCTAGTTCTCTGCTTTGTTTTCAGTTTTTATTTTACCTTTCCCCAGAATTTATCAGTGTTTACTATAACGAACACAAATGGGGGGGAAAAAAAATCAGTGGGAAAAAATGTGACTCTCTTCCCCTCCCCCCCCCCCCCCCCCCCCACTGAAAGTTCTCCTGTTTTTGTTCATTATAGTAAAATTCCTAGGGGAGAACATTAAATAAAAACTGATAACGAAGGTCCCTATCAATGACACAGCCCCCAACCCTCGCTGCAATAACATCTGCAGCAAATCATATTTTTTGAAATGCATCGAGGAGATCCCTCTGCATGGGCGTCTGACCTGCGAATACTTGCGAGACTTCTTGTTAAGTTTTTCCTAACGGTGGAAGCATTAGAGCAAGGAGCTCAGCATGGATAAGAAGTTTCTGGGAGGTTAGACATTCTGTGCAGCTTCATTCACTGCAGCAAAAGATTCCCTCCCCCCCCCCCCCCCCCATCAGCTTTTCACAAGTCCTTTGAGAGACCAGGGAAAATCTGAAACATAACCAAAGGTACTACAAACCCAGAGCAAAGGATGAGAGTAATAAAACTGCATGCAGCTGGGTATGGTGCTGTAAAATCCACCCTAGAAGGAAAGAGAGGGAACTGGTGGTACTATCAAAATTGTCAAATATTATTTTCATAAAGCTATGGTACACATCTGTCGCCTAATACAGAAATCAGCTTCCTGTCCCTTGTATTGAATTCATGGGAACGTAAGGGTAAAACATCAGTAACGAACGGTATTGTTTTGAGCACAGGATGTAGTTTGTGCCATTCGTACTGTGGCTGCAGGGCAGTTGCTTCCAGCACACGTTACAGATGCAGCCAGGACTCCATCACAGGAATGTTTGAGGATATTACACATAAAACACGTGTGATCTGTTGTTCTTTCCTGGTTTTCCGCTGGCTGTCAGACTGTCACCGAGAAGCAAGACAAGGAACAGTCATGAGAGAAACAGCGGTGGAACACCCAAGAGCCTCCAGGAATGAGTGAGGAGGCTGAGGAATAGACAGGAGAGTGAGGCCTGCCGTGCATGCAGATCAACCTCAAGACCTGCAAGCAGGCTGCAGAAAATAACAGTGTGGTGATCTGAAGAGAAAAGAAAGGAGACCGTGGGCTGCTTATTAGGATTAAATGAAGATCCCGTTCACCGTACTTTCCGTGGGCTGCGATCCCTGCCCTCAGGGCTGGTTAAATGAATAGTCCAGAAGCACATTGTGGTTACTCCCAGGCCTATGAGATAGCTTCAGGATTCATTTTCTCTTTGCTCATCTCTACGATGAGTAAAGCAAGTTTTATTCCACTAGCTGCAGTACTGTTCTCGACAGTGATACAAATTCTCTCGCTTTCTGTACACTCGCTGTGGAAGGAGGGTTCATCGCTGAGCCAATGTCCTGCTGAATGACATGTGGGGGTGGGGAGGTTAAGCAGCCTTCACACCACCTCATCCTGGTCATGCTGCCTGCAGATTAAAACTCAGTTCACACTTCCAGCACCACCAGAGACTTGTCTGCTTCATGATTGCCAAGTGAATGAAATTTTAATAAATTCATCTCTAGCTTGTCCTGTCCAGCTCTCGGGGCGCACACGGCTAGAAATGTGTGTACTGCAATCAATGGGGAAATTTTAAATCAGTGTATCTCTTCCCTCCACAGCACAGGATGAATAAATGAAGAACGAAGGAAGGTTTATTTGCTTTCTTTCTAAAGGATGATTTCAGACCATTAGATTGGTGGCTTGTTAGCAGAGTGAGTGCACATGGCAAGGGAGAAAGGACAGCAGCTGCTGGGAAGAAGGGAGAAAAGGGAACTGAGGCAGCTGAGATGGAGGAGGGAGGAGATGGATGGAGGATGCAGGGCAGTTCTATAATGAGGCAGCTGCCTCAGGCAGCAAAATTATAGGGGGCGGCAACGCGTGTCCCCAAAAGCAACCCTGCTGCGGACGTCTCACTTTGAGGAATGCAAACAGCACAGCGGTGCTGGAAGCCTGGCAAGCCCCAGAAAACCCCAGGGCCACAGCAGAGTCCATCCTGCCACGGCCTGAGGTCTGGCACTCTGCCAATCCTCCAGAGCCCTGATTCCTGCCTCCCCACTTTCCCAGCATTTCAAATAACCGCAAGGGCCAGACTTCATGGGACACCCCCACAAACCCCAAACCCTGACTACTTGGCTCTTCTGGTGATTTGATCTATGCTTTGCCTTGGGAAGAAAGAAGCACCATCTCTTCCCTTGCCGCAGCCAGCAGATTGCCTTGAGCTGCTCCTGAGATAATGGGAGAAGAAAGAGTAATTGTGGGCTAGGAAAGACCAAGAAAGCAACAGAAGAACAAGTTGCGAGGAACGTGAGTGTAAAGGAAGGTGAGGTGAAAGAGGCTATTGTAGCCAAAAAAAGTCATTCAAAAACTGGACGAAGGATCCATATGAAGAAAATAGGAAAAAGCATAAGCAAGTTAAGTGTAAGTTAAGTGCAAAACATTGATAAGGTAGGCTAAGAGAGAATTTGAAATGAAGTTGGCCTTAGAGGGAAAAATCTCATAATACAAACACTTTAAATATATCAGAAGCAAGAATACTGTGTGGGAGTCGGTTGGACCATTAGATGAAGGAAAGGTTAAAGGGGCTCTTAGGGAAGATAAGGCCATTGCAGAAAGACTAAATTAATTCTTTGCTTCTGTGTTTACTAATGAGGATGTTGGGGAGATACCAGTTCCAGAGATGGTTTTCAAGGGTGATGAATCAGATGAACTGAACCAAATCACTGTGAACCTGGAAGATGTAGTAGGGCAGATTGACAAACTAAAGAGTAGCAAATCACTTGGACCGGATGGCATGCATACCAGAGTTCTGAAGGAACTCAACAATGAAATTTAAGATCTTAGTTAAAATTTGTAACCTATCATTAAAATCATCCATTGCACCTGAAGACTGGAGGGTGGCCAATGACACCCCAATATTTAAAAAAGGCTCCAAGGGTGATCTAGGAAACTATAGACCAGTGAGTTCAACTTTGCTGCAGGGAAACATAATGGAAACTATTTTAATGATCAAAATCACAGAGCATATGGAACACAGTCAGCATGGATTTATCCAAGGGAAGTCTTACCTCACAAATCTGCTGCTTCTTTTTTTTGAAGGGGTTAATAAGCATGTGGATAAAGTTGAACCAGTAGATGTAGTGTATTTGGATTTCCAGAAGATGTTTGACAAAGTCCCTTATGAGAGGCTTCTAAGAAAACTAAAAAGTCATCGGATAGTGGGCAATGTCCTTTCGTGGATTACAAACTGAATAAAAGACAAGAAACAGAAAGTATGTTTAATTGGTCAATTTTCTCAGTGGAGAAGGATGAACAGTGGAGTGCCTCAGAGATCTGTACTTGGATCAGTGCTTTTCAATATATTTATAAATGATCTGGAAAGGAAAATGATGAGCAAGGTAATCAAATTTGCAGATGACACAAAATTATTCAGAATAGTTGAATCACAAGCGGATTGTGATAAATTTCAGGAGGATTTTGCTAGACTGGAAGATTGGGCATCCAAATGACAGATGAAATTTAATGTGAACAAGTGCAAGGTGATGCATATAAATAGCCCATGCTATAGTTACACGATGTTAGGCTCCATATTAAAAGCTATCACCCAGGAAAAAGATCTAGGCATCATAGTGGATAATACATTGAAATTGTCGGCTCAGTGTGCTGTGGCAGTCAAAAAAGCAAACAGAATGTTAGGAATTATTAGGAAGGTAATGGTGAATAAAAAGGAAAATGTCATAATGCCTCTGTATCGCTCCATGGTGAGACCACACCATGAGTACTGTGTGGAATTCTGGTCACCTCATCTCAAAAAAGATATAGTTGCACTGGAGAAGGTACAGAGAAGGGCAATCAAAATGATAAAGGGGATGGAACAGCTCCCCTATGAGGAAAGGCTAGAGTGGTTAGGGCTAGGGATGTGAATCGTGTCCTCGATCGTCTTAACGATCGATTTCGGCTGGGAGGGGGAGGGAATCGTATTGTTGCCGTTTGGGGGGGTAAAATATCGTGAAAAATCGTTAAAAATCGTGAAAAATCGAAAAATCGAAAAACCGGCACATTAAAACCCCCTAAAACCCACCCCCGACCCTTTAAATTAAATCCCCCACCCTCCCGAACCCCCCCCAAATAACTTAAATAACCTGCGGGTCCAGCGGCGGTCCGGAACGGCAGCGGTCCGGAACGGGCTCCTGCTCTGAATCTTGTCGTCTTCAGCCGGCGCCATTTTCCAAAATGGCGCCGAAAAATGGCGGCGGCCATAGACGAAAAAGATTGGACGGCAGGAGGTCCTTCCGGACCCCCGCTGGACTTTTGGCAAGTCTCGTGGGGGTCAGGAGGCCCCCCACAAGCTGGCCAAAAGTTCCTGGAGGTCCAGCGGGGGTCAGGGAGCGATTTCCCGCCGCGAATCGTTTTCGTACGGAAAATGGCGCCGGCAGGAGATCGACTGCAGGAGGTCGTTCAGCGAGGCGCCGGAACCCTCGCTGAACGACCTCCTGCAGTCGATCTCCTGCCGGCGCCATTTTCCGTACGGAAAATGGCGCCGGCCATACGCGTATGGCCGGCGCCATTTTCCGTACGAAAACGATTCGCGGCGGGAAATCGCTCCCTGACCCCCGCTGGACCTCCAGGAACTTTTGGCCAGCTTGTGGGGGGCCTCCTGACCCCCACGAGACTTGCCAAAAGTCCAGCGGGGGTCCGGAAGGACCTCCTGCCGTCCAATCTTTTTCGTCTATGGCCGCCGCCATTTTTCGGCGCCATTTTGGAAAATGGCGCCGGCTGAAGACGACAAGATTCAGAGCAGGAGCCCGTTCCGGACCGCTGCCGTTCCGGACCGCCGCTGGACCCGCAGGTTATTTAAGTTATTTGGGGGGGGGTTCGGGAGGGTGGGGGATTTAATTTAAAGGGTCGGGGGTGGGTTTTAGGGGGTTTTAGTGTGCCGGCTCACGATTCTAACGATTTATAACGATAAATCGTTAGAATCTGTATTGTATTGTGTTCCATAACGGTTTAAGACGATATTAAAATTATCGGACGATAATTTTAATCGTCCTAAAACGATTCACATCCCTAGTTAGGGCTGCTCAGCTTGGAGAAGAGACGGCTGAGGGGGATAAGATAGAGGTCTTTAAGATCATGAGAGGTCTAGAATGGGTAAATGTGAATCTGTTATTTACTCTTTCAGATAATAGAAGGACTAGGGGGCACTTCATGAAGTTAGTAAGTAACACATTTAAAACTAATCTGAGAAAATTATTTTCCACTCAACGCACAATAAAGCTCTGGATTTTGTTGCCAGAGGATGTGGTTGGTGCAATTAGTGTAGCTGGGTTTAAAATAGGTTTGAATAAGTTCTTGGAGAAGTCCATTAACTGCTGTAAATCAAGCTGACCTAGGGAATAGCCACTGCTATTACGGGCATCAGCATGGGATCTTCTTAGTTTTTGGGTACTTGCCAGGTACTTGTAGCCTGGATTGGCCTCTGTTGGAGACAGGATGCTGGGCTTGATGGTTCCTTGGTCGGACCCAGTATGGCAATTTCTTATGTTCACTTGGGGTCTACTCACAGACAGCACTACAGACTAATTCAGTGTGAATTTGGCCAAAATCTTTTTATATAACCTATTGATTCCTGAACTTATTGTCACCAAAAACAGCTATAGCATGACCATCTCATCCACTTAACGGTGGTCAGCATCGGGTTTCTCACATCTTGTTTCGCTATGGCGCTCTGGCCACTGTTTTAAGATAAGTCTTGTTGAAAATGTTCCCTTTTTGCAGTCTAGTAACAAAACACTGACTGCTGTCCAGATAGACAGTGATTTTTAGGACTTTATTGATGTTTGTGATCCCTATGGCCAACTGAAACACATTTTGTTGGTGACATGCTGAGTGGTTTAGTTAGTAGACACAAATAAGATATTAGATGCAGCAAAATAACAAAAAAACATTGGACTTTTGGGGTTAATGATTGAGCAGACTGGCATTGGTTTCTTTGAGCCAGATGCCAGCCTGGCCAGGGGCTTGCTGAAGCCCCATAAAAAATTTTTATTTTACAAATTGCAACATAGATGTTTCATTTACTTACTGGATCCCTTGACTCTTTCTGTATACTAGAGTTGTTGTGAGCAAGGAGAGCACTTTGTTCTATTGATGATAATATAAATTTAATCCCGGTTACTCTCTCCTCTAAGTTCCTTTCACCCCTCAAGTTCATCTCTCTTTCTCATCACTGAAATATCCTCACAGTACTCCCAGTTGACTGCATTGTCCTTGTACTTTTATCCACTCCAGCTGGTCACCTCCAGACACAGGTGCACTATACCCTACCACTTCTAGGCACCTTCTCCCTCTCTCATGTGGCTCATAGGATCACATTTCCTGATTGCAGCAGGTTTTGCTATGGCTCTTCCCTTTAATACCATACCTGGCTTAGCTTCCTCTATACATACTCTTCAAGCTGCAGGGAGTTGATGGATGCAATCAGTCACAGCTCATCCCTGTAACAGAAGGTTTGAATTTTGTTCATTATGGGACTGATGTACATAACATAAGAAATGCCATATAGGTCAGACCAAAGATCCCTCAAACCAGCATCCTGTCTCTGAAAGTGGCCATTCCAGGTCACAAGTACTTGGCAGCATCCCAAAGAACAGGTCCAATCTGTCTTGCTCATAACTGGCTCAGTGGCTTTCCCAAGTCTACATGGTTAAAAGTGGTTTATGGACTTTTTCTCCAGGAACTCTGGACCCTTTTTAAACCAAACTACACTAACCACTTTCATCACATGCTCTGGCAACAAACTCCACAACTGGGGGTAACTTGCTGGTGTAGTGGTTACTACCCTTAACGAATAATCCTTGATACTATTGATGCAACTCCATCATTGCTCTCTGCTTCAATGGCAGGAGGAAAAGGGGAATTGGATTCAGACAGCAACCAATGAGAGCCCTGAACTTTACAGTCAGGGGAACTGAGAAGCATGGGGTAATTTATTAGTGTGGCTATTACTACCCTTATCCAATAAGCCTTGATACTTTTGATGCAACACCAACATTGCTCTCTGCTTTAACAGCAATGGGAAAAGGGGAATTGGATTCAGACAGCAAGCAATCAGGGCCCCTGAATTTTTATGGTCTGAGGAACTGATAAGCATAGGGGTTAAATGCATGGAGCAGCAGTACTACCCTTAAAAGAAGGCATGGGATTACTACCCTTAAATATAAACACAAAATGTGAAGTAATAATTTAATCCCAAATATAATTTTTTAATTTTTTTAAAGTTCACGGTGCACTCATAGAAAATCCAGAGGAAGAGTTCAATATATCATTTTTATCATCTTTATTAATTTCATATGGGTATTTTCACTGTAATGGCTGTAAAGTATACTATTGCGAAGGGAGCCTGGGTGATGACTATCATAAGAAAGCAAAGTATTCTTGTCCATACTTTTTTTGTAAATAAATGTCTCAAGTTTATTATTGTGAATAATAACCAAAACATCTAAAAAAGAAATGTGAGAATCACTAACAGAGTGAATAAATTTCAAATTAGAGTTTTGTAAATTCAGCCAATCAATAAACATATACAGTTGAATTTCAGTACCATGCGAGATAAAGAAAATATCATCAATGAATCTCTGCCATGTCACAATCAAGGGCCAAAATACTGATGAATAAATAAGAGCCTCAAATTCCGCCACATAAAGACAGGCAATATCGGGGGCCAAGGTGGTCCCCATTGCTGTACCCTTGGTCTGAAGAAAAAACCAATCATCAAATTTAAACTAATTCTTATTTAAAGCTAGACCAGTAAGTGTAAACAAGAAATCAGTTGGGACCTGAATAGGATGGGGTTGTTGATCAAAGGCATGTTTTACTGAGGCTAAAACTTGGTTTTGAGGAATATTTGAATATATAGCCTCAATGTCTAAGGTAATTAGTAAGATCCAGTCTGGTGGCAGGTGCAGAGATTCTATTGATGTGATAAAGTGACTGGAATTCTGTACATTCGACCTAATCAAAGGCACCAGTGGTTTTAAAAAATAATCCACAAACTTAGATAATGGTTCAATTACTGAACTGATACTTGAAATAATTGGATGACCTGGAGGTTTAGAAAGGGACTTGTTCATCTTTAGAAGGACATAAAATACTGGAATTATAGGATGTTTTTCAGTTAGACAAATGGCTTCTTGAGATGTAATAAAGCCCGAGTCAAAACCCGACTGTACAACTGATTGTATCTCCAAATGTAAAGATGAAGTAGGATCTTCTGGTAATTCAGAGTAAAATGTATGATCAGACAATTGTCGAAAAACTTCAGCCACATAATCAGTCTTATTCAATATCACAATGCCACCCTCCTTATCTGCTGGCTTAATCTGAATTGATGTGTCAGAGGCTAAATCATATAAGGCTTTATATTCCACGCGAGACAAAGTCCGATACACCCATGTGGAGAAAGATTCAGATTCAAAGGAAGTCACATCATGCAAAACTAATTACTCAAAAGCTGTAATTAGTGGTGCTGGATGACCTGGAGGTGACATTATAGAAACATCTGAGCCTGACAATAAAGGGGATGCATGTAAAGAGAAAAAAATTTCAATTTAATCTTACAAAAAAGCTTTTGTAATTGTAAACAAATATTGAATGTGTCATACTTCACTGTGGGAACAAAGGAGTACTATTTCTTCTATCCTTGAAAGGGATTTCAATGAAAGATTCAAAACACTCTGTAATCCAATGGGCCAATTATTAGGAGGAACTACTTTAGGAGATGATACATTAATGTCCTGATAAGGTACTGCTGCAGAAGGTTACAGGTTAATGTCCTGCTGAGATACCAACATAGATGACTGCCTTATTACCAAAAGTCTGAATTCGGAGGAAACTGCTGATGATATTGGGTCCGAGATCGTGTGACCCACTGTACTTGTACTTCATTTAAACGTATACGGTCCCATTGATGACGTGTCTGAAAAGAGCGGACAGACTGCTGAGCAGAAGGTCCAGAAGAGGTAGAGGAGACATTTTCATCTCCAGAAGAATCAGATGAAGTGTAGAAAGTGACTTTCCTGATAGGCGGTCGAGACGGATTCATCCTTAGATAAACAAAATGAAGTCCATCCCGCTGAAATGTTTTAAATTTAACAGCCTTCAAATCAGATCTAAATTTTTCCAGGTTGTTTGAAGTCAGAATACTGATTTTCATATGCTGTAATGTCCAAACTCATTTTAAGAATGTCCAGATGGGCTGACACTTGCTCCTGAAAGTGCTAAGAGACCTGCTTAGTGGTCTCAATAATCAATATCATTAAATCTTGGGAGCATTTATTTAAAATCTTGTTCCAGAGTTGTATGAATGAGGAATTGTTGGTAAATAGAAGAGTTTCTTTAAGTATCCATAAACCTCTCGAAATACATTGTACTCTAAAGTACTCAGTTAAAGTAGCTGCATGAAGCTCTGATCGAACCGCTCTCTTATGAAAAGCAATGGTATCACTCCAAGGAGACAATTCAGATGATCCAGTGTTTAGCAAAAGTAAATAAAGGAGTCGCTGTAAGAATTGAATGTAGGTCTTGATCTGAGTAACTAAAGGTATTAGTAGGTATGACGGTAGCCATAAATAATCCACAGGTACGGACATAGTAATTGAAAAAGTGGAAAAAATCTCACATACCAAAGTCCAAAAATAAACAAAAAATGTGAGGTAGTAATTTTATCCCAAATATAATTTTTTAATTTTTTTAAAGTTCATGGTGCAATCATAGAAAATCCAGAGGAAGAGTAATTCAATATATCATTTTTATCTTCTTTATTAATTTCATATGGGTCTTCTCACTGTATCAGCTGTAAAGTTTCAAATGCTAATGTCTCCTGACAAGGCCATACTTAGCCAGTCGGCTTCTTCGAGAGGGACCAAACTGTTAATAAAATAAATTATACGAGCTTAGAGTATACAGTGAAAACACATTTTACATGGTTAAAACAATATAATTAAAATTTATCTCATGTATGAAAAGCACCTTTAAAATACGGTAGAAAGCAAATAAACCAGCACATACATAAGATACCTTAAGACAGTTTCTAACCCAGTCATAAACACAGATCCTCACTGAATGAATGAGTTAAAAGGTCTCAAAAGAAAAATGGCTTGAAAAGATCATGTGACCCAAACTAACCAATCAAAAATGTGATCTCACATAACATAGAACTATATAAAGAACGACCATTCAATTTCTCGATTAAGTCCCAACGGGTGTAATGATTGTAGTTTAAAAAATCCATTTTGCTCTTTTTGTCACGAGATCTAGGGGGAACAAAATCAGTAGCACTAAATCGCACATCTGTTATCGAGTGATTAATTTCATGCCAATGAGCAGTAAGAAGTGCCGTCTCGTTGCATCTCCATATGCTACTGCAATGTTCAAAGGTATGGGTTTTCAAACAAAGAGATGTCATGCCCATTTACAATAGATTACAAGGGCATCTGATGACATATACTATCCATGTCGAATTACAATTAATTGAAAACTGCAACCTATGCGGGGACCTCAGAGAGTGATATTCAAAGGTAATAAGAAAACGATTAATCACATGCATGACATTTACTGCAAGGTTGATGACCAGCTGATATCTGTGATGAATTGACATTCATGGTAAAATCAGAGGACACAAGTATGTCTCTTAAATTGCAAACACTTTATATACTTCTATGTTATGTGAGATCTCCTTTTTTGATTGGTTGTTTTGGGTCACGCAATCTTTTTGCACGTTTGTTTGAGTCCTTTTAACTCACTTATTCAATGCGGATCTGTGTTTATGACTGGGTTAGAAACTGTCTTAAGGTATCTTATGTATATGCTGGTGTATTTGCTTTCTACTGTATTTTAAAGGTGCTTTTCATACATGAGATAAAAATTCTTTCAATTGTATTGTTTTAACTGTGTAAAATGTGTTTTCACTGTACATTCTTAAGCTTGTATAATTTATTTTAACAGTTTGGTCCCTCCTGAAGAAGCAGACTGACGAAACATGGCCGTGTCAGGGGACTTTAGTGTTTGAAACTTTACAGCCGATACAGTGAGAAGACCCATATGAAATTAATAAAGATGATAAAAATGATATATTGAATTACTCTTCCTCTGGATTTTCTATGATTGCACCATGAACTTTAAAAAATTAAAAAATTATATTTGGGATTAAATTACTACCTCACATTTTTTGTTTATTTTCAGACTTTGGTATGTGAGGTTTTTCCACTTTTGCAATTACCACCCTTAACCAATAAGCCTTGATGCTTTTGATGCAACTGCAAAATCTCTCTCTGCTTCAACGAGGAAGGGAGGTGGCAGGGCGGGAAAGAGGAATTGGATTCATAGACAACCAACATGAGCCTTGACTTTTTTTTACAGTCTGGAGTACTGATGCGTAGACATAAGGGAAAAAAGCACAGGACTGCTTCTACGGCCAAATCCATAAGCATAGGACGTTAAGCAGCATTGTCTGAATTTTCAAGCAGGCTTATCACCCAGTAAAAATGTTATTAGCAGTACATTTTTTATGGGTTGTCATAAGGCTTGGGGATAACTGCACAGAGTAGCAGTTGCTACCCTTAAGAGAAACATGGGGGTAACCTGTACAGTGCGACAGATACTACCATAAGAAGCTTCCTGGGCAGATTGGATGGACCATTTGGTCCTTTTCTGCAACCTTTGCGCTGAATGAAATAAATCTCTCTCTAATTTGTTTTAAAAGTATTAACTATTAGCTTCATAGTGTCCCCTAGTCCTAGTACTATTGAAAAGCTTAAATAACCATATGAAGCATTTTTCCCCAAAGACACAAAATGGAAAAAAAAAAGCCTTTGGTATGCCAGGCAGAATGCGCAGTTTCTTGAATCCAAGTAAGTCGCTTTATCTCCCTGAGCCTCAGTTCTAATTTTGGCTTTGCTGCTGACTGTGACCTTGGACGAATTATTATCCTCCTGTGCTGTCCATAATTTAGCAATATGCTCCTTCTTACCTTTCTCCTTAGAAAATTGTAATGCTGTGACCTCAAAAAGTTGGTTGGGCATTTCCAGAGGTGACTACAGCTTGTCAAGCACTGGAAGAAGATACTAGGAGAGGTGGTGGAATCTACGTTATTGATTATGTGAAAATTAGAACAAATTGTCAGCGTGATACATAAAAGGTGGATCTAGCCAGGACTCAAGCAGGGGATGAATGAAGTCCATCCTGAGGTCTCCTAAAGCCCTTTTATCCTATGATGCTGCATTGTTCATATGATTGTAAAACAGGTTTGCATCCTGTTTCAATGATATTAAAATCTTAGTTATTAATCTGACTTTTAACTCAGCTTCTTTCATATGACATCAGATATGAACTACCAACACCTTCTCTTTGCCTTTAACCAACACTTTAATTAACATTTTTTAAAAGACCCATCATATAATCGACCTTCTGTGAATGATTACTTGACAGCAGCTTGAATATTATAATCATCAGTCCAACTTAAATCCTTACGAAAAGACTCTTATTATTTTGGTTTATATTTTTTTCAAATATTGCATATAAAAATGACAACTTAACTAAAAATAATGAAGCAGTCTGACTCAAACCTCAACTTATGTTGACTCCACTTATACTGATAGCATGGTGCTCATACATCCATGTTGGACTCCCACCTTTAAGTTTTCTAAAAGAAGGAGACAAATCAGGTGAAATGTATATCAGTAGTGACTGAACACTTTCAGGCCGATACAGAAAAACATGCGAGAGAGCCGGCAAGTGCCCGCTCTCCCAGCGCGTGCACAGGCCACTCTCCTGGGCATGCGATTCAGAAGGGTGGCCTATGCAAATTAGGGCCCATGGTAAAAAGAGGCGCTAGGGACACTAGTGCGTCCCTAGCACCTCCTTTTTGACAGGAGCGGCGGCTGTCAGCGGGTTTGACAGCCGACGCTCAATTTTGTCGGCGTCAGTTCTCAAACCCGCTGACAGCCACGGGTTCGGAAAACGGACACCGGCATAATTGAGTGTCCTTCTTCCGACCCGCGGGCAGATTTTAAATTTTTTTTTTTTAATTTAAATTTTTTTTTATTTTCGGGGCCTCCGACTTAATATCGCTATGATATTAAGTCAGACGGTGTACAGAAAAGCAGTTTTTTTCTGCTTTTCTGTACACTTCCCCGGTGCCGGCAGAAATGAATGCCAGCCTTTGGGCAGGCATTAATTTTTGAAAGTAAAATGTGTGGCTTCGCTGCACATTTTGCTTTCTGGATCGCACGGGAATAACTAATAGGGGCATCAACATGCATTTGCATGTTGCGGGTGCTATTAGTTTCGGAGGGGGTTGACTGCGTGTTTTCGACGCGCTATTACCCCTTACTGAATAAGGGGTAAAGCTAGCGCATTGAAAACGCGTGTCCAAACCTGGGCTAACAGTGCGCTCCACCGGAGCGCACTGTATCGGCCTGATAATTATCCCAATCTTATTTGATTGGATAGATTTATAGACCAACCCACCTATCGTCAATAATTCTCACATTTAAACCTTCCGGCTTCACTGTGTTCATTTAAAGATCCAAAATTGTTCTTGAAAGGCTAACTTGGCTTGGGGATCTCCACCTCGTGCCTCAAGAGGTACATCTTCCATTTTAAGTCATCAAATGAGTACTGAGTTCAAAACAATGGGAGAATAGTGGTGCCTGCATCTTCTACATATTTCAATGTTCTGGCAATCGTACTCTGATCTCTCCCTTTGTATGACCAATATACATGTTATTGCATAGACACATAATCAAGTATATATCAAATGAAAAGAATTACAGTCTGTCCTCTTCCTTAATGTTACCGCTGCTCTCATTGTAGGATGTTTCCATTCTCTCCCTTCGATAGTCTGACTGTAAAATGAACAATTGCCAGATGCCCAATCTCCTGGGGTTATATACTCATGTTGATCGGTTATTGGAGGTAACTATAATCTTACCACCATATATTTATTTATATATTTCCTCATTTATTTAAAATTCTCAGAGCACGCTTACATCAAACCAGCCATGCTGAGGATTGCATAAAAACATAAACATCAATAACCCAAACCACAATGACAATAACATAAGCTGCTAAAAGGTGCACTTACATCTGCATAGTAAAAACTGCCCTCCCATTTCTAAGCAAAGGCTTCTTGAAACATTAAGGCCTTTTGTTTGCAAAAAAGTTAAATATTCAAAATGAATTGCACTTCGTTGAGCAATGCATTCCACATCATCGGACCAACAGTGGAAAAAGCCTGAGCATGAGTATCTTGAAGACAAACTTGTTTAACAGTGGGCACATTCAAATAAAACTCATCTGCAGAATGTAGATGACGTAAGGGGACACATACCAAAATTAAATCAGACATAAAGGAAGGCCTGTTTTTTCTAGCAGCTTTAAAAACCAATAAGTAGCTTGAATTTTACCCTTTGTACAACAGATAGCCAATGTAGTTGGACAAGCATTGAGGTTATACATTCTATCAACTTTTACCCACCACCGCCATTACCAACCAAGCAGCAGCATTTTGTAAAATTTGCAATACATGAACGTGACACAGGAAAACCGAAAAGCAGTGCATTGCCACAATCAACTGTTAGCACAAAAGCTTGTACAATAGACCTAAAATCTTCCCTTACCAAAATACATTTCAAATGCCTCAATAATCACAACTTATAAAAACCAGTCTTCAAAATAGCCTTTAATTAATATGAGCTTTACATGTCAAGGCTGAATCTAACTGAAATCTTAAATCTCTGGCAGAAGAGACATAAAGCAAAAGCTTGCCTCCTATTGTCAAGTCTGAACAGAAATCTAGGGCAAGAATACAGTAAATCTGCATGACCTCAGTCTTCCCAAAATTCAGCATCAGATGATTATAATCACCCATCCAGGATTTAACTAGCCCCTACACAGCAGAAAAGAAAATCCAGGGTGGATGAGGCCTCTTTCTTTCATCCCTGGGAAAAAGCAATGCATGGAGGATCAGAAAAGACTTTGTGTAAAGATAAAACCTGCCAAAATCTGCAAATAACTCCTGTAATCTCTTACGTCTTGTCCGAATATCGCAACAAACAGACCAACTGATGGTGAGCATAAGGTAGCTGAAAGGAAAGTAACAACTGCTAGTTAGCATATACAGCCTGACAGTAAGCAGATCTTGTTGCAGATACAAGATACTGCTGTTTAAACTCCTTAATTTCTGAGCAGATGTGTCTCAGCCATAAAAACGGGCTAATAGGCAGCCTCATCTTTATTTATTTATACAATTTTTATAACCCGCATATTCCACATACTAGTTCACAGAGGCTTACAAAATATATACATAATAATAAAAAGTAAAAAAAAATAAAGTGATTTTTACAGAACAAACCAAAATAACTTCCATAGATGACTCAGAAACCGCATAAAATTATTCTGGTCAATGTCCTTACGAAAAGAATGTTTTGTAATCCATCATCTTATGCGCAAACAATGTTGCATGATCTTTTCCATTGTCATATTTATCTTTTCTGATTTTTTAGGACTCTATGGATTTGTTTGGTTTTTTTTTCAAATTAGGATATATGAGTCATAGAGCAGTATGTGGTTCATCCTAAATCTAGGTGGACATCCCAGGGTCCAGTCAGTCCACTTATTGAAACTTTTAGGGCTCTTATTTTGAGGACTCTACATGCATTTGAGGAGCAACAAGATCGAAAGTGAATTTTTAATTTACATCAAGCTGAGAGATGCACTCTTATGACAATCATAGTTATGTTAACATGTGAAAGATGCAAGCACCACTAGCCTCCCTTTGTATTAAACTCAATCACTCATTTAGTGACTTGAAATAGAAGATGTATCTCTCAAGGCAAGAAGCAGAGATCCCCAAATCAAGTTAGCCTTTCAAGAACAATTTTGGATCTTTAAATTGAACATAATGGGGCCATATTCAATAGGCCAGTTAATGGACAAGTTATCTAGCTAATGCTAGTCAGATAACTTGTCCCAGATATTCAGTGGGATAAACGTCCCACTGAATATACTTGCTTAAAGTTATCTGGCTACATGTTGGACTGATGATTATAACACTCAAACTGCTGTCATGTAATCATTCTCAGAAGGTTCATTAAATGATGGCTCTTCACAAAAAATGTAAATTAAGTGTTGGATAAAAGCACTGGGAAGGAGTTAGTTAAAGTTCTTTCCTAGTATCTGTGGGATTTTCAGTTGTAGTATATCAGATAAGAACTTACAGATCTATGAACCATTGTCCAGTGTTATTGCTCAATATGTAGGTGCCATCTACCTCATCTGGGCACTTGTAGAGATGGCAGCTTTCAATTAGGTGCTGCATTGTTTGCGGGACATCACATTCTCATAGGGGGAAGCCAAAGATGTTCATCTCCTGAAGTGACCATATCCAGATCTCAGTCTATTCCATTTAACCCTGGTCATATCCAGCAGGGACTCAACTGGTGTTGGCATGAAATGCTGTCAGAATAAGCCAGACCTGTTCCAGTGGTCAGCACACTCTGTTGTTACATGTAGGTTTGCTCCAGTATTCCCAATCTCTTCCAAGGGTTTGAAGACTTCATGTACCAATAGTTTGTGACCTTTAAGTCTCTTTGGTTTCCATCTATTCAAAGGTCTTCAGTTACTAATCTGTAGAGCAGACGGCTGTCGGCATCTCTTGCCTTTTAAGAGCCATCTGTTTTCTTCTTTGGTTTTAATGCCCCACAGTATATATGTGTAAGTTATGCAGGTCCTTATGAGTTTAAGTGCACTAAAGTGTCAAGCTTTTTAATGTGACAACTTCTGGACAACAGAGGAGCACAATATTCTTCTGGGGCACCTGCCAAGTGTGTGGCTTGTGCACTGTGAAGCCGGCATGCCATGCCACCCTGTGTGTGCTAGTTTTTAAAATAAGCTTAATGCTATCAAGATTAATATGTCCTCTTGTTTAAGGAAAATATAGTGTGAGAAGTCATGTCCTCTTATTTTTGGAGGTTTGTACAAATTTGTACAAAACAATATTACTAGATTTTCCCATATAAAATGCAAGACCAGTGCTTGCATAACTACTCAGTACAGACAGAAGTAGGTTTAAAGATCGCTGAAGATGGTAATGTGAGGTGATTGCTAAATGCCTCAGCATTCTGGAGACGGTAATCTCATGTGAATACTCTGATCCAATCTTATGGACACGTGTGAAATCTCATCTGACAGCTGCTTCTTTTAATTGGTTTATTGCCAACAAGCTTGATTCTTCTCCTGCCTTAAATATTTTATGTACTAGTGCTTCTCATCGGTTAGTATGTTCATCCAAATGAGTTTGTTTTTTGCATACCATGATAGGAATGAACCATAGTCATAATCCAGGGTGGGTATGATGTCATATTTGTTAATGCTCATCTCGGTACTAGTATTTTACCACAGAGCTTCCTGCAAGTATTAGGAAGAGCTCTAGCATAAATGGACGAGACTGAGATTGTACCCAATATTTGCCAGCTTATGAATATAGTTCATTCTTGTCATGGTATGCTTCTCTGCTTCTCTTCTGAGACAACACAAGGTATTTTTACCTGAGATGATCCATCTCATATATCCTGAGTCAGTGGCATGCGGTGACATTTATAGCAAGGGATTCAATATTACTTTCTCTGTCCCCCCCCCCCCCCCCACACACACACACACACACACACACAGAGGTCTCCATCAGTCTTGCTCTCTCAACCTCCTCTCCCGAACACACAAGAGACATTTGAAACCCAGATGGCATTAGACCTATTGTACCATATGCTGGGTGTAGGCTTGGCCCTCAGAAAGCCATGAATAAACAGTTACATTATAGTAATCCTCTAATACCAAAACAGCACTAACTGCCAGCACTCAAACAGTTATAACCCTACCTGTGTAAAGGCAACACTGCAAATATTACATCAGGCTTTAAAACATCAATACACCTCCTATTTGGAAAACAGAATAAGTCGGGCTGCCTAAAAATAAAAAATACTTGTACCTAAAAATATTCTACAAAAGCTTTAAAACTATATAGGTTCCTTCTTCAGATATCAGATCAGGGACATTCGCATCTAAAGACAGGTCCTGTATTGTCTCAATAGCTCACATACAGTACTTTTAGATAATACTTACATTGATCCAATAAAAGTTAATCATAACCTTTCAAGAATACAGTTTACCCCAAGAAACAAATCTGCCATACCATTATCTGCCATATCAAAACACTAACTCCCCACACTCAAACAGCAAAAATCCTACCCAGGAAAGAGCAGCACTACAAATATTACATCAGGCCTTAGAAAACCAATACACCTCCTACTGAAAACAGATCAAGACAGACTGCTATAGATCCCTACACAAAAACTATGCACTAGCAGAACATTCATCTCGGTCACACACACAGATCCTTACCAATAGGGGACCAACAAACAACAAAATCAAGGAATATAAAACATCAATCATACTAGTAAAATCATAAGAATAAATATTTGAAAACAACTGATGAATAGAACATCCAATAATTAAAACCTCATAAAAATGTTTATAAATTTCCCAAAACATCAATATAATATTTCAAAACAGCTGACACATCAAACAACATCCAGTAATGATATAAAGGATTAAAAAATCTTCCACTATCCATACCTGGGATTTTATAATGAAGTCCATTAACTGCTATTAATCAAGTTAACTTTATGGCATTAATAGCAAGGGATCTACTTAATGTTTGGGTACCTGCCAGATACTTCTTGTAACCTGAATTGGCCACTGTTGGAAACAGGATGCTGGGCTTGATGAACCTTCAGTCTGACCCAGTATGGCAACTTCTTCTATTCTTATGTTCTTAGCCATCAGAAATTGTGGATTGGGGGAGGGAGCTGCACAATATCTTCTCTCACACACACAGGCTCACTCTCTCTCTCACACATACATATACACACACAGGCTCTCTTTACCTCACTCACACACACAGAGGTTCTCTATCTCTCTCTCACATACACATACATACACAGGATCTCTCTCCCTCCCACACAATTGGGCTCTCTCTCCCTCATACACACACACACACACACACACACACGGTCTCTCTCCCTCATACACAGGCACATTCATGCACACATAGGCTCACACCCACACTCTCACAGCTTAGGCTTCTTCTTCAGCTGCCAGCAGAATGGAGTCAGATGGTGGCTGGCAGGTCCTGCTCTTTTCTCTTTGGCTGCCACGGGATAGACTGCTGGGCCTGTCTATCTTCAGCCGCCAGCAGAATAAGCTCTGCTGATGGCCTCTGGGTCTTCCCCCTCTCTTTGGTCACTGCAGGATGGGCTCTGTGGCTGCCTGAAGGATGTGGGATGGGCAGCAACAGAAATCGCATTTAACCAAATGTCATTTTCTGCTGTAACAGTGCCAGTCTTGTGATACGAGCTATCCGTTATCTTGTATCTGTAAAAATAAATTCCTTTCAACTTCTGGCCTATTTCTCCAGTGAAACTTCCCTCTTCTCGTTTTTGGCATTGAATAATATACAGTACATTAGAGTAGGAGCATGAGTAGGATCCTCTTATTTTGAATACCTTTCTTATGATTGTGGGGTCATGTCATATGCACTGGTATAGTTTGCAGCGTGGTATATTGCAGGAATCTGTGCCATTCTCCTCTGAATTTATTAGAAGCTTGCTTTTTATTAATTTTTGCTTCAGATTAGGTAGTTGATGTATGGCTAGTACTAGTATTGCGTAGGAGATGGATCCTTGGGCGGAAGTGGGGTTGACGCAACCCGTAGGCCCGTCAGTAGGCAGAGTGGGCTGAAGCTGGAGGTCACTGGAGCTTCACCAATACCAGCCCACGTTCCCCTAGGGTTGAGTCTTCGGGTGCTGGGGCCAACAGGACTTAGGCGTGCCTCGAGGTTGGGTATCAGTAGTAGCTGGTTCAGCTCAGAGACAGCAGCCAGCAGGTGGCATAATCCTATCCCGGATAGGATGCAGAACGGAAACCCAAGCACCAGGGAACAGGAGGATACTGAAGGTGCCTGAGCACAGGAAGGCCGAAGTATTAATAGTCCATGTCCAGAGGATAGGGATAGAGGCGTCACTGTCAAACTTGAGTAGAAGCGGGCGGCACTTGGAAGGTGTAGCAAGCAACGTGGAACTCTGGACTCGAGAGAGTCTGAGGCAAAGTCGTACATAGCAAAGTTCAAGGCACGGAGAAAACAAGCGTGGTCAGGCATAGCAATGGTCAAGGCACAGAGATGGCAGGCATGGTCAGAAATAGCAATGGTCAAGGCATGGAAATGGCAGGTGTGGTCAGACATAGCAATGGTCAAGGCATGGAGATGGCAGGCATGGTCAGACGTAGCAATGGTCAAAGCTCAGAGCAAGCAAATGTGGTCAGGCGAGGCAGTGGTCAGGCTTGGAGAAAGCAGGTAGGAAAATTCAGGTGAAGCAGTGGTCAAATCCAGGAAGTCAATCAAACACAAGACGAGACGAACAATGGAACGGGAACCAGGAACTTGAAGAATCAGGAACACAAACAAACAGGTACTGTAGCAACAAGCACTCAGAAACCAGGAACAGGAGTCCTGTTGCACAGGCGACACTAAGGAGCGCGGCCTGGGTATTTATGTGCTAAAGGATCTGACATCAGCATCCGGGTCTGTGGCCAGGGTCCCGCCGCGGGCCCTTTAAATCATTCACTGATGCGCACGTGCCCAGAGAGGGGCGTAATGCTGCCGGCGACGTCTCTCTGTGAGGCCCGCAGAGAGGCCCGAGAAGTGGAGGCTTCCTGGCTGGAGGTCCCGGGAAGCGGAGCAGGGCCGAAGGCACTGGCGGGAGTCTGTTGAGACTGGCGGCCCACTGCTTGTGCAGAGAGGTAAGAGGGCCCCACCGCGAGGCTGCCGCGGGCGGCGAGCGTAACAACTGGTTGAGCAGGGAATATTTCTTTCAGTGCCTCATCTATGAGTAATGGCTGTAGGTGTTTTAGGATTTTTCTTGGTTTTTCCAGCTCTGGATTGTATGTTATTATGAGAAGTGCTCACTCTTTGGTTTGCCTCTCTCTGTACAACAATAAGTTTGCCCTGGGTGTTTTAAGTAAACAAGCAGTCTTCTTGGAGATGATTCTGGGGATGTAGCCCTCAGAATCTTTATCTATTGTCTCTTTAATTTACAATCCCTGGAATTTCCTATTCCATCTATGTGAAGAAACAGCCGTTATGCAATGATGACCCATAAGTGGGTTTCCCTGAGTGACTAATCAGCTGCATCTAGTACATTAACTAATTTACTCCAAAATAACCTCTCTAGTGTGTTCATGGAGTAGGGTCCCTTGAAATTAGAAGCTGCCTTAATGAATTTCTGCTCAGTAAAAGGGAAGTGGCATATCTTTCAGTACTTTACAGATCACAGACTTGATCATTTGTGCATTACTAAAATATGGTTTTATGATATTCAAGAGATCAACTCAGTTGTTTCTCGATTTATCAACCTTGAAAAGGGAGAAGTGACTGTGGTCTATTGATCTACTTTTCCATTAGTAGTTACCTCACTTATTAATACAGCCATTCATGGATGTGACTGTCTTTTGGTAAAATGGGACACATCAGACTGGCCGTACTTCTGATATATAGGGCCTTGAATTGTCAGCTTGTTTCTCTCTCAGGTTTGTTAGACTTTTTTGCAGATATTGGTCTTGTCTATTCTAAATTTTGGATTCTTGGGGACATCAATAGACTCCCCAGATTCAACCCTGAAAGGACAACAAGAATTTTTTTCCTCAACAAAATTAAGTCCTAGCTATCAGGAAGGACACACTTTGGACACACTTTGGATATGAACACAGCACTTCGAGTACACATCCCTCACAGAAATTTAAGATCAGCAAACAAAGCTCTTTTAACGATTCCATCTGTAAAAACAGCAAGACTTACCCAAGTTAGGGAACGTGCACTATCTCTGGCTGGTCCCACAATATGGAACTCAATGCCCCTTGACTTAAGACTCCAGAGTAATCATAAACTTTTCAAAACACAACTCAAAACCTGGCTTTTCAAACAAGCCTTCAAGAAAGAAAATGACGCAGGCAAATAAATAAGGCTAAAGCGGACTCAGAGCATCCAAAGCATATTTTCCAGATACTACTGGAAATTAGTGCACTCACTTTTAACTGTAGTCAAACCATCAGGATGAAGTACCATAAAACACTTAACCCCCCAAGGGAATTTCTCTAAAGGTAATTTCCTGAGCACAACCCATATTATTCTTAATTATTGTTTGTTACCGAACCACAATGGCACCATCCATGTAAATTAGGATCTACACTTTCTTTGATATAGGTGCCTTATTGTAAACCGTTATGATGGTAAATAACTTAATGACGGTATATAAAAAATCTTAAATAAATTTAAAAAAATAAATTCATACCAAAAAAATATGCCTGGAGTATCAATTCACAATCTAAACATTTTTCCTATGCCCTGGTTGGATAATTTCTTGATTACATTTTGTCTGTAGCTGGAAGTCTGTTCAGAAGGTTCTAAATGTGAATTAAAGATATTCCATTCAGTCAGTGGTATTAGCACAGATACTTTTTCTAACCATCTCCAGGATTTGGACAGGGGATTTAAGTGTCATGCATTTGATTCCATGGTTGAAATATGGAACTCAAGAGTTCACAAGAGCATACGATTTATAAGCTCCAGTAAGAGTACTGTATATCTTATTCCAGCCCTTTGTAAGTCACCTTGGTATACAGAGGAACTGCAACGAAGAAACATCAAAATAGAAAACCAAATGCCTTTGGCGTAGGTCTCAAGATGACACTGAAATTGGCTTGAAAATATCAGATTACTCTGTACAAATGGTCAGTTGAAAACTTAAAAAGAGCTTTCTGCACTTAAAAGATTAACCGTGCATTGAATAGGCCTAGGGAAACCTTTCAGGTCTTTAGGTCATTAATGAATGATCAGAAATCTGATATTGTTCCTAGGCCATCTAATGTGTGCTGTGAGGCATTCATACACTTTTTTAATGATAAGACAGCAGATCTTAGAGTTCAACTAAATTTAACCTATGCTCCCTCTGATAAGTTGCCAGCTATTATCCGTGGGCCTAGATGGGAGACATGTCATATAATACACTTGCAGGATGTTGAGGATCTCTTAGTAGGTATGTAATTCACCAGTTATCTCTTAGAACCCTGCCTCTTTTTTAATACATCTAGTGAGGTGTGTGTGTGTTGGGGGGGGTGATACTGTGGGAGCAGCCTTGGCTTGGAAGGGAGCTGGAAGATAGAGCAGTCTGGACTCCAAACCTTTTCTTCACAGAATGAAGAAAAATGGATATATATATACAGACAACAACCAACAAGGACTGAATTACATAGTCTGGGTAAACAAATAAGTATGGGTGTAGCTTGCTTATTACGGCGGTTACTACCCCTAACTAATTAAGCTAGATATTTCACTTAGATGCAGTTCCAACACTGCTCTCTACATTAATGGTGGGGGTGGAAGGGAAATAGAACCAAAAGGTTACTAAGAGCAAAGAGTAACAGATAAGTATGAGTCCATTAATGGCTATTAATCAATTATACTTAGGGAATAGCCACTGCTATTAATTGCATCAGTAGCATGGGTTCTTCTTAGTGTTTGGGTAATTGCCAGGTTCTTGTGGCCTGGTTTTTGGCCTCTGTTGGAAACAGGATGCTGGGCTTGATGGACCCTTGGTCTGTCCCAGCATGGCAATTTCTTATGTTCTTATGTTCTTATGAGGAAAAAAAAAGTGTGAAACTTGCTGGGTAGACTGGATGGGCCGTTTGGTCTTCTTCTGCCGTCATTTCTATGTTTCTATATATTTATTATTTTCAGCACAACAGAAAACTAGCAGAAAAGGGTCTGCTTATCTCAGCAGTTTTAAATCAAAAGTTACAACAATTATAGACAGTCTTAGAGTAGGATCTGCCTTCTCCTCCTACTCCTCCTCGGAATCTCCTTGTTCCCTTCTGGTCCTGCTCTTTTATTCCCCTGCTTAGGAAAACGCCCTGAGACCAGGATTCCCTTCTGAGCTGCATCTTAAGGTGGACCAGGCTAGATAATGGGAACCGGTCTCTTAAGGTATTCCGGAACTCTCTCTTATATACTTCTTCATGGGTTGTTTAGTAAACCATTATACAAATTGATAAACACGTCATAGATCCAGGAAAGATTTCCCACAATGTTAAAATGTGACATGACATGGCCTCTATTAAAAAAGTCAAATTTGGAAGTTGATGATTATAATAAATTCCATCTGATGGCCAACCTTCCATTTCTGTGGAAAGTAATTGAGACGATAGTAATATTCTAGCTGTCTGAGTTCCTGGAGGTTAGTGGTTGTCTCAATTCATGTCAATCTGGTTTCTGTCAGGGCCACAATACTGACACTATTCTTGTGGTCCTGGTGGATAATCTTTGTTTAACGAGAGACCGGAGTGGGCACCACTTGTTGGTCCTCCTGGAACTCAAATCAGCTATTGATACTGTTGAGCATCAGTATGGCTAATGAGTCTAAAATCCTTAGGGATAGGGGATATATTCTAGGTTTGGTTTGCCAGTTTTTTGTCCAATTAAACTCAGTTTTTCTCTGTACAATCTTTTCTTTCCAGTATTGTCTGGAGTTCCATAAAGATCTATGTTGTCACCATTTTTGTTCAATTTATATTTGTCATTATTGTGCAAGCTGATTGCAGGTTTAAATTTCAAAAATCTGGATTTGAAGTGCCTATTCTCTGAGGTTATGATGCTGGATCTATCTTGTAGATGCTATCTCAGTGTATGCTTGCAATAACATCCTGGTTTGACAGTAACTTTCTTCATCTTAGTCCAAATAACAGAGAAACTTTGGATAGGGAAAGATAGCCCTGAGAGACTGCAGTCTTTGACTCTAGGGGACAATGTGATAATTCCTGTTAGCCTCCAGGCCAAAGGTTTAGATGCTAAACTTAATAATAATTTTCCAGTGGTAAATTATATTTGCAAGGTTTCTAGTGCCAGCTTTGCTTCACTCTGACTTATTAGGCAAGCTAGCCCATTCTGGGTAGAGATCAGCTGCATACAGCAATGGCATCATTGATAGTTATGAGGTTATATTACTGTAATAGCTTATTTGGGGTTTTGCCTAAATGCTATCTCTAATATCTCTATTGCCTGTAGCTGGTTCAAAATGCTGTGACTAGAGTATGATTGGCATACTTAGAACTACATGGGTCTAAGTGTGACACTGGGACCCCGCAAGGAGGGAGAACACACCTGAGCAGCCGCAATTCCTGTTGTCATCATGCTAGCAGTGGGTGAGTTAAGAGATTCAGAGGGGGTGTGAGGGGAAAACTGTCCTACTGCCACTGGCCTTTATCTAGCTGCTTTGGTTGTGTCTTCAGCCCACAGGTGAACAGACTTGGGATAGCCATGGGGGAAGGATGGAAGGAGTGAATGACCGGGGATAGCCATGGAGGAGGGAGGGAAGGAGTGAATGACTGGGGATAGCCTTAACTTATCCATGGGCATATCAAATTTCTTAATTTTGGGGGCCAAAAACTACCCTCGACTTATCCACGAGATTGACTTATACACGAGTACATACAATATATTCATCTCAGGTTGCTTTGTTAGTCACTCCATCTTTTGTCTACACAAAATAGGCACCAAATCTACTGGCCCATTGGTGACCCAACAGTGTATTGATTATTTACAATTTTGTAAACACTTGGCTGTTTCGAATGGCTTTTTCTGAGTGAACAGATGAGTTTTTCCAGTTCAGTTTGGAGGTACCTGTTATCAGGCTGACTGTTTTAAAGGTGTCTTTCCCATGAATAATGTGTTTTATTATAATTTTAAATTGTATTTTCTCTCAAAAAGCAGGCTGAATTAGTCATTACATGTAGGTGGCATCATCTAGGAACACCAAACAGATTTGTCTCTCCAAGCTAGTAGAGCTTTTAGCTCTATTGAGCATGTGCAGGAGTTCCCATGTGAACATTGCCTCTTCATTTATTTTTTGTCTGAGCACAGCACGGATGCGCACTCTGTTTCTCCTATAATTATTCTGTAAAAATACTTTAAACCTTTTTTAATTTGATAATTTTTCATTTTCTTCTTAAGTTGCCTCACTGCCTCTGCAACCCAAACAGCACTTTTCAGTGTTACAAAAAAAAAAAATCATACCACCAAACTGTGGCCTTCTCTTCCATCATGTTCAGACAGAAGAAGGAATCAACTATGGTGAGCAATTTCAAAAATTGTATTTGTGGAAAGATTGTATCCCTCACTGACGGGCACGAACTGTGTTATCAAAGCCTCAACTTGGAACATGACCAGATAAACTGCTATGACTGTGGACAGATGTCCCTGCACTTGCAGAGGTGCTTTGCATTGAGGAACTGTGTACATCTCTCCAGAGTCACAGTCTATGAGGAAAGGCTGAAGAGGTTAGGGCTGTTCAGCTTGGAGAAGAGACGGCTGAGGGGAGATATGATAGAGGTCTTTAAGATCATGAGAGGTCTTGAACGAGTAGATGTGACTCGGTTATTTACACTTTCGAATAATAGAAGGACTAGGGGGCATTCCATGAAGTTAGCAAGTAACACATTTAAGACCAATCGGAGAAAATTCTTTTTCACTCAACGCACAATAAAGCTCTGGAATTTGTTGCCAGAGAAGGTAGTTAGTGCAGTTAGTGTAGCTGGGTTCAAAAAAGGTTTGGATAAGTTCTTGGAGGAGAAGTCCATTAATGGCTATTAATCAATTATACTTAGGGAATAGCCACTGCTATTAATTGCATCAGTAGCATGGGTTCTTCTTAGTGTTTGGGTAATTGCCAGGTTCTTGTGGCCTGGTTTTTGGCCTCTGTTGGAAACAGGATGCTGGGCTTGATGGACCCTTGGTCTGTCCCAGCATGGCAATTTCTTATGTTCTTATGTTCTTAGGTCCTCATCCCGCAGTGCAGCCTTGTCTGCCTCACCAGGAAAAAAGCTGAACAGGAGCTCATCAAAAACTCCTCATCTGCTCAGGCGGAAGTGGCAGGGTCGAGTGCCACCAGCTGCCCTGCATCAAAAACACAGTGGCATCAATTTCTGGAGCTATCCACAGCCTACATCAAAGAAGCATAAGCATTCTAAAAGGGGTGCATCAGCACCAACACCATCAATGTGATCATCATCATTGGTACCATTGGTGCCAAATGTATTCACAACACATGCTGCACTGACTCATTTGATACATCTTCCACTGATGCAATTGATGCACAGTGTATCAAGACATTTGACACAGGATGCACCAAGGAACTCACTTGATGCATGGAATTATGATGCACTCAAAGCATGACGCACCAATAATCTCAACACATGACATATTCATGTACTGGACACACTAACGCACTGATGCACTCAATGCATGACACACCAATGAACTCGATGCACCAGTGAATTTCGCTCTTGATGCTCTAATGCCACTGAAGCATGTGGTCTTAATGGATTATGATACATCTACTCTTCAATCACACAGTGCTCAGGATCCTCTAGCACACACTTCCATGATGCACAGTTAGGCCCACAGCGCAGTTCTGATGCAACTGACACAATATCATCGACCTGCGATGGATTCTCTAAAAATCCAACAAAGCATACCAAAGCATTCAAGATGTCCAAACACTCTACTCCATCAAAACTACCAAATACCACCTCTAATTTATTAGGCTGCTTTGCCAACACAGCTCTACACAGCCCATCCTAGATCTACTGCTAATAACCAGAGCATTCATTCCAACTAGACTAGTGACAGAAGGACATTGCTTATAGACTGCAGAACCAGTGACTTCTATACTGCCGCTTACTTCTAAAAGGCCACCCGTTCTCATGCAGCCTATCCTGGTGTCAGAAGAGGATGTCCCACCACCTACATCAGGCCAGTCACTAAATCAAATAGTAGACTTGGTGAGGAGTTTCTTTACCTCTCTGACCAAGATGATAGAATGAATGTTCCAGCCTCTCCTTTTAACTATCACTACAGAGATACTACAGACCAGTGTCTCGATATCACTTATAGGGGTGAACTCATCATCAGAACCCTTACTCAAGGAATTTTCATTGTCATTGGATTTTCATTGGATTCTAGTAGGTCAGAGACCAGGCCACTCCTCCTCTGAGTAAATGGAAGCTCCTCCTGGTTCACCCTCTTCATCACTGAAGTCCTGGGTAAGAAACTCAATACCTTTAGGCTTGGATTATGAGTCTACCAGCCTACTTTCTGACTCTTTTCCAGATCCTCTGGACAACACCTTGCCACCAGAGGATCTCACCTATTCTAAGACCCTCAATCTGAGCTTCTTGGACTTCTTCAAATACTGGACATTCCAGCCCAACCAGTTGCCTTTACAGTTCACAACATCCTCAATGTTCTACATATGAGAATGTGGGGAAACCCTCATTTCGGTCACTCCCAGTTGGACCTCAAATTCAGAGTCTAGCACTCACCAGGCTTTAGTGTCATCCAATTGCCTCACCAGTCTGTAGTGATTGAATCTACTATGAAAAAAGCAAAGAAGACACAGGGTCACTCAAATTCTCCTCCAGGAAAAGCCCACAAACTTCTAGATAACTCTAGCAAAAAGATTTTTCAAAACATAATACTATTGGGCACACATTATCATCCACCAATTCTACATCATGCAGTATATTCATGACTGTATTCAAAAGTTGCAGCCATTCTTACCTGCCATGGAGCAAGGAAATTACTATACATAACCATTCCTGGATGCGGAAGAGGGGATATTCCATCTTCTCCAATAAGAACATAAGACTTGTCATACTGGGTCAGACCAAAGGTCCATCAAACCAAGTATCCTGTTTCTAACAGTGGCCAAGCCAGGTCACAAGTATCTGGCATGATCCCAAGGTGTAAATACATTCCAATCTGCTTATCCCAAGAATAATCAGTAGATTTCTGCAACTCTACCTTAATAATGGTTAATGGACTTTTCCCCCAGGAACTTGTCCAAACCTTTTTTAAATGCAGTACATGAATTCTTTGATTCCATTTCACTTACCTCCTCTGCCTCTGTTGGGACTAGATGATTGGTGTGGCTTTGAGCAACTAGCATTAGAGAGGACATCCACAAAATACTGGCAGAGCTCCCCTTCTTAGTGAATATTCTTTTTGTCAAAAAGCTCCAGGAGATGGTCTCACAGATAAAAAAAAAAAAAAAGGAATGTGACAGTACAGTCACTCTCGATGACTCCTGAATGGCCTTCCAAGATGTGACATCATTTCTCCCCATACAAATGACCATACTTTCACAGGAGGCCTTACCAATCTTTTCAACAGTATCATCTGCCACCTCATCTGGCCCAGCATCACTTCTGGCCAGGCCTTGGCAAAGAGAACACCATCAGCAGAAAACCACACAACAGGCCCAGCTCAAACTGCAGCCTAAATTTGATCTCTCCGAACAATCCATTCCTGACAATCTCAGTAGGGGGAAGAATCCAACATTTTGCAGAGGAGTGGTATCATATCACTAAGGACCCTATGTCCTCTCTATTGTGCAGTCTGGGTTCTGATTGCATTTCTCCCAGCTTCCATCTCTCCCACATTGTTTGGTGCTCCATGTAGATCCTCTCATTTACTGCAGCTTCGCGTGGAAGTCCAATAACTTCTCTAACAACAAGTGATACAGCCAATCCCAGCGTCTCAACATGCTCTGGTTTCTGTTCCCAATATTCCCTTATCCCCAGGAAATTGGACAGACTGTGGCCCATTCTCAACTTGACGTTCCTAAACAAGCATATACTCTGAGAAAAATTCAAAATAAACTCTCTCAGCATGAGCCTGCCTTATATACAGAAGGACAAATGGATGTGTGTTATAGATCTAAAGGATGCATACACTCACATACCCATCCAACATTCGCAATGGTGCTCCCTCCGCTTCCAGGTGGATACTTCCCACTACCAGTATAAAGTACTATATTTGGCCTCTTCTCAGTCCAAGGGTCTTTACAAATTACTTCACAGCAATGGCAGCTCATCTCCATTGTCAGGGAATGCAAGACTTCCAGTACCAGAATAATTGGCTTATCATAGCGAACTTAAGGGACAAAGTACTCTGCTCTCTCAATGTGACCATAGCTCTTCTACATTGCTTAGGTTTCCTGATCAACTTTGAGAAATTGAGCATAGAGCCTACTCAGACACTCAAATTCATCGGGGCTTGGATAACCTCGATACAGGAAAGAGCATTTCTACCTCCTGACCGAACAAACACCATGATGTCACTCGACTGCAAACTCCTCTCTTCTCCACACTAAATTTGATAGACAAATTTGGTAGTCCTTGGTCACAAGGCAGTGGCCATCCATGTGGTTCTGCTAACCAATCTTCACATCTATCTCAAGTAGGGTCTACATATTCATTCAGATCAACTAACTCAACCTCTGTCATCTCAAGTGCAAATCATAGCGACCATGAAATAGGAGTTACAGAGGTAGCTACACCTGTGCGTTTTCAAGGAAGGAGCCCCTCTTCACTCTCTCCCCTAACCGATGCTTCCAAAGGATGGGAAGCACACATCAGAATGCTTCAAACACAACCATCTGAACTTTTCAAGAGGGCTGCTTTCAAATCAGATCAAGAGGGCTGCTTTCAAATCAGATCACTCTATCAAACTTTGCTCATCTTTTTCAGGGGAAGAGCATCCTCATTCAAACAGACAACCAGGTCACAATGTTTTACATCAACTATTAAGGAGGAATGGGATCATGGCCTCTGCCTGGAAGCCCTAAAAATCTGAAACTGGGCAGAAAGAACATCGAGCAGGCCACCTATCTGCCAGGCATCTTCAACATGCTGGCAGATCAACTCAGCAAAGTGTTTCAATCATACTAATGGTCTCTTCAGCAATCAGTGGCTCACAAACTGTTCAGCTTATGCGATCTATATTGGTGGCCTATTCACATCATAGCAGACCACAAAACTAAATCAATTTTCCTCAGTTCTGCTAAGTGATCATAGATGGTTTCCTACACAATTGCAGACAAAGTCTCTTGTGCACTTTTCCACTGTTACTTCTGCATTGTTCTGGTGATAAGTGGTATCTTCAGGACCACACTTGTCTGGTGTGGCCCAGACAGATCTGGTATGCATATCACGGACAACTTTCCATCAGTCCTCCCATATCATTGGGAATAGGCCCTGTAGTGTTAACTCAAGAAGACAGGACATTATATCATCCCAACTTTTTGGCCCTCAACCTCACACCTTGGATGTTGAGTGCTCAGTAATCGGTAACTTTAACTTATCTACACAGATTGTGGATATATTAATCTCATCTAGAAAACCTGCAAGTAGAAGAAATTATGCCTTCAAATGGACTAGATACTCCAAAAGGTGTCAACAAATGTTTTGGACCTATTTTCTTGTGACCCTAATACCTGCTGAAATACTTGCTTCATCTTTCTGTCTCAGGCCTTGCCATCTCTTCTGTATGAGTGCACCTCAGCACTACAGTGGCTTACCATACTCAAGTAAATAAACTAATTTCTACTCATTCATTGATATCTTGTTTTATGAAAGGCCTCTGGTTCAAAAGACACCTTTTCTGTAGGACCTGAATGTGGACTTTTCTCAACTAATAAAACCTCCCTTTGAGCCATTGCATTAATTTTCTCTGAAATACTTCACATGGAAGGTTGTGTTCCTTGTTGCAGCAACTTCAGCTAGGAGAGTCGGGAAAACTCCAAGTTCTTGTCCACTAGCCTCTGTGCATGCAGTTCTTACACAAAAGGGTGGTCCTCCATACTCACCTGAAGCTTCTGCCAAAGGTTGTCTTAGCTTTCCACATCATCCAATCATTCAATTGCCTACCTTCTTTACTAGGACCCATGCACTTGAAGGTAAAAAAAAAAACCCCTACATTCTCTGGACTGCAAAAGGGCCTTAACATATTAAAGAAATGTCCTCGGCGATATCATAAAACCTCTCAACTATTTGTCTCATTCTGTCTCAACAACCTAGGAGAAGCATACTTTATCTAAGTAGCTGGATGAGTGCATTCCCCATTGCTACATCTTAACAAGTCACCGATTCTGTAAAGGTTCATCAAATGAGAGCTATGGCTGCTTCTGTTAATAATCATTTAGAAGTATCTATTGAAAATATCTGCAAAACTGCAACTTGGTCTTCGATTCATACCTTTATATCCCACTACTGTCTTGATAATCTCTCAAAGACTGACAATAAGTTTGGACAAGCAGTTTTGACTGGACTGGTCTTGCTGTAGTCCAGTCTCCATGGTGGGAGCCAGGTTGCTTACTAAGTATATGTTCCACTGCAACCCTCAGCTTGGGACTCCCCACATATAATGGCTAGGGATAAGCCATTCATTTAAAACAAAACTACAAAATGTGATGAATAAGACTAATTCGTTTCATTCGGGTGCTCCAAAATGAATTGGGGGCCCCCCAAATGAAATAAACCTTATTCGTTCATTTCATTTTAAAACTAATGATTCAGGCCTAGGTCTAGGCCTGAAGTCGGGGCCTTGCCTATGGCATAGGCTAAGGCCCAAAGCAGGGGCCATGGCCTATACTCAAGCGTAATGCTGGTGCCTCGGCCTAGGCCCAAAGCAGGGCCTAGGCCTGCTTTGGACCGCTGCCTATTCACTTAGGGAATAGGCAGAGGTCCAAAGCAGGGGCTGCAGCCTAGGCCTGGACCCAGGCTCAACACCGCAAACTGACCCGGAAGCCAGGTCCTGATGCTGGGGCTTTGGCCTAGGCCAGAGCCTGGACCCAGGCCCGATGCTACGACCCAACCCGGAGGCTAGGTCCCGGCAGCAGAGCCTAGGCAAAGACCCAGGCCCAACACTCGCACCTCGGCCAGGAGGCTGGGTCCCGATGCCTGGGCCTTGACCCAAGGTCAGTCCCAGGCCTCAGAGCCTCATCTTGGTCCTCTTTGTTCTTCAGCACTTGCAAGCCAAATAACACTGTCCACTGGGGTCGCACTGGAGTTAATTAACTCCAGCTCATTCACCTGGATGGTGCCATTTTGATGTATGGCAAAATGTATGGCCGGGCCAAGTTGCGGCATTGGGCCTGAGTCTGGGCTGAGGCCCTGGCATTGAGAACCAGCCTCCAAGTTGGGTAGTGGTGTTGGGCCTGGATCCGGGCCCTGGTCTAGGCCTAGGTCCCGACATCGAGACCAGGCTTTCAGGTCAGGTCTCGGCATTGAGACCAGGCCTTCATCAGATACCCGACAGATAAGGTAAAGTTTTTTTGTTTGTTTGTTTTAAATTTTGAGGTCTCAGCAGAGGTCCCAGAATCATCCCATGCCTCAGCCGAGACCCTGTCATCATGCTTGGACTTAGGGCAATGCCATATATCAAAATGACTGCATCTGCTGGGGTGAATGTGTCAGAGTTAATTATCTCCTGCGCAACCCCAGCAGATGGCATCATTAGGCTTGCAAGTTCCTAAGAATGAAGAGGACCAAGAAGAAGCTCTGAGGTCTGGGCCTGACCCTAGGCCGAAGCCCAAGCTTCAGGACCCAGACTTTTCACTGAGACCCCGGCATTGGACCTGGGTCCAGGCCTAAGCCCTGGTGTCAGACCTGACTTCCGGATCAGGTCATGGCATCGGGAATGGGTACAGTCTGAGGCCACAGCATCAGGACCTAGCCTCCTGGTCGGGTCAAGGTGTCAGGCCTGGGTCTATGCCCCAGCCTAGGCTAAGGCCCAATTGTCGAGACCTGGCCTCCGGGTCAGGTTGCAGCATCAGATCTGGGTCTGGTTTAAGGCTCTGGCATCAGGACCCAGCCTCTGAGCCAGGTTGCAGTGTTGGATCTGGGTCCGGGCCCTGGACTAGGACGAGGCCCGGGAATCGGGACCTGACCTCCAGGTCAGCCAAAGCCTCGGCCTTCAGTAGGCCAAGATCACGGTGACCTACTGCACCCTCAGCTTATGCAAGGATGAGGCTTCGGTAGCCGAAGCCTGTGGATCCCCACCAGGTAAGTGGAGTCAGGGGAATCCTCACCTCTGCATTTTTCAGGCTGGAGGGCAGGAAGCACTAGGAGGCCTCTTTTTCAGTTTTTGGCCATTTGGGTTTTTTTAAATTGTCTGATTCATTTTTTTTGGAACAGTGATCAGGGAGAAAAACTAGTATACAATACTGAACGGCGGCTTCTGTTAAGAAATTGAAGCGAATGCGGTAACTTCAGCCAAGGTTACGAAGTGGACCGCATAGCCGAAAGATATGTGGGCTAAAAGATGACAAGATAAGTTTTTGTCGGGACAATATAGGCTTTTTTGCCATTATCTAAACAGGTTTTCCTGTTACCATCACTGTCGGTTGACATCAATATTAGATTTATTCAGTTTGTGGAAATCCCATTACCGGAAGCCAACTGGGAAGACACTGTGGCTTCATGGTTTCAGAAAAACTTTTCAAAAAAATTTTCTTGCTCATTGAAATTCACAATTTGAACTGTGGTCGATAAGAAGTGTCATCATTGGGAGCTGAATTTGTTCCAGCACCTAAAATTATATAAATGGGACTATTTTTCAGTGAAATTTTCACACAGGTAAATGTTAAAGTATTTAAAGATATAATTAATTTCAATTTTGCAATTGGTTTATAGAAATGTTCATGATGCAATCATAAATGTTTGTGATATTGGAAGTTCAATTGCGGTTTAAAATTTAATTATCGCAATACCATTGAGTAAGATTGGCTTATATTGTTGAACTGTTCAATAGAATCAATTCGGAAGTCCAATTGCGGTTCAAAATTCAATTATCGCAATGCCATTGAGCAAGATTGGTTTACATTGTTGAACTGTTCAAAAGAATCGATTGAACTGTTCAACAGATATAATTAAAAGATCAATTGAACATTTAAGTGGTGAAAAATCATCAGCCACGATCTCAATATACAAAGAAATGAATTGAATTAATTGTGAAATTAGGTGGTTGGATAATTGGCCATATTTAATGTTATTTTTTGAGCTCAAAAATTTTTTTTTAAAAAAATTGTGTAAAATTTAAAAAAGAAATTTTCAAATAAAATTTGTATTTTATATTGTATTATATCGGTAGATTGTGGGATTCAATTGTTTGATTCATTTTTTTTCTCACAAATGAAAATGAATCAAACAATCCACGAACCAAAATTTGTGGAAAAAAAATCCTCCCGAAAACGAACTGAAAATGAAAACAAGTTTTTTCTCCTACACATCCCTAACGAAGGTTAATTCAGCCTGCTTATCGATGGAAAAAGCAAGTTTGCTTACCATAAATGGTGCTTTCTATATACAGCAGGATGAATTAGCTATGCAATATCCACCTGCCTTCCTGAAGAGTTGACTACATAGCTAGATTTGCTCTGATATAGATTGAGGAGACACACAAGGCAACATCTGTGCAGGAACATCTGCACATGCTCATTAGAGCTTAAAGCTCTACTAGCTTGGAGAGACGAGTCTGTTCAGTGCCACTGGATAACGTCACCCACATGTAATGGCTAATTCATCCTGCTATCTATAGAAAACATCATTTATGATAAGCAAATGTGCTTTATGTTATGATTACTGCACTGATGGTTTATATTATATATTTTTATGTTTATGTTATTGGCACATTGTTTGTAATGTTTTATTATGTTGTACCCCCCACCTCCCGAAATGTCTTATTGGCATTTTAAGTAGGAAATAAGACTAAATAAATAAATAAAATAGTAAGTAGCCTTTTTGATTGAAGAATTTAGTTAGGACAAAGAGGCTACAACCTCAGAATCATCTCCAAGAACACTGCTTCTTCACTTAAATCATCCAGTGCAAACCTACTAGAGCACAAAGAAAGGACAACCCACAGAGTGAGCACCTCATACAATAACATTCAGACCAGAACTGGAAAAAAAGAAAATTCCTGAAAGACCTACAGCCACTACTACAGAAGTTGAGGCACTGAAAGAAATATTCCCTGCTTCACCAGTACTAGCCATCCAGCAACCACCTAATTTGAAGCAAAAATTAGTAAAATCAAGCTTCTAACAGAAACTCAGAAAGAAGAAATGGCACAGATCCCTGCAATATACCATGCTGCAAACTGTGCCAGCACATATCACATGACCCCACAGTCAACCGCAAGCAGAAAGACATTCAACAGAAGGAGATCCTACTCTAAAGTTGTGTTATATCATTCAATGCAGAAAATGTGACGAGGGATGATACACTGAAGAAACGGTCCAGAAGTTAAAAAAAAAAAAAAAAAAGGAATTTACTTTCACGGGTACAAGATCAAACTTCACCGAGACCAAAGCAACACCTGCATTGGTAAGCACTTTTCAAAACCAGACCATTGCATCAATGACATTATGGCAAAGCAGACAAAGTCCAATAAAATTCAGAAGAAACCATGAATTTAAAACATTTGAAGTAAAACTGATCAGACACTTTGGAACTGGCAAAAATGGAATGGGTTTCTTAAACTCTTATGAGTCATAAAATTCCATTTCCTGTCACCCTCTGATCACTCATCAATCCACTCCTTTCTCCTTCACCCTATCATTGGAAAACTTTTTATGACTTACTTATATTTTCTGGTAAATGTCATCTTTTGCTCATTCTATTCAGACTTGAGGGAGGGCACATTAGCTCCCAAAAGCTAGGCAAAAAATGTTTGAGGCTACTGCAATAAAAATGGTATCATATGATATTTTTTGTTGTTAACCTTTATTTCCATTCATTCATGTGGACCAACATGACTGCCACACTTCTTTATCCAAGACGGTCACGCAGAAAGTGATGGGGACAAAACTGGAACCCGGCTCTTCAGGTATCACCTCTCTATTATAACTACTAGGCTTCACAACTTGGAGTTTCTATAGCAACAGTTTGTTGGTGCCCTGCTATATTTAATCTTGTTCAGAAGAGGTGTTTTCAATGACTGTGCTGGGCTGCATGCTGATTTCCATCAGTCCCGGGTATTATCAAACATGTAAGTCCTGGAAGATGAGGAATATAAAAGCTTTTTAAATAAAATAATTAAGGCCAATGCTAATATAACAGGAATGGGTCATACTTAGCAATTGTCCCTTCTAAATAATAATAAGTCATGTTTAACACTTCCAGACCCTTGTAACATTTCATTTGCCTTATCGCCATCCTCACTCTTCAGGCAAGAATTTTAATTTATTGGTGAACTGTATATCCCAGGAGAAGTAATTTCTTTAAAGATAGTGGAAAGATTAAAGCTTTTTTCCCCCTCTTATCTTGGTAGTCACATGTAAAAAAAAAAACTGTTTTAAATATAGTCAAAATTAGGTGAGATAATTATCATAATCTTGCATCATTACTCATCTCTTTATAACACTATAGTTTAGAAATTATCTAATTCAGGTTGAAACTTTTAAAAAATGTAAAACATGTTAGTTGTTAATAACTGAGTCATTTGTTATCTTGGCCATGACTGACCATCGTCTTATTCTGTTAATGAACTAATCATCAGCAAATACACCAATATGTTGCATTAACTGTGGCCAGTTCTTCAACTAGGGCCAAACAGCCAATGGGAGAAATTAGAGACCCTTCTACTTGACCATCTCAAAGGTTGTACAATTTGAAATTGCTCTCTGAGATCTATGACACTAAACATTGTGCTACAAGCCTCCAAATGGAGCTTTTGCCAGTTTTGGGCTATCTTTTGATATAAGCTGGTGCATTAAACATCTGAACAAAATGCAATTTCCATCAATCTGAAATTACCAATTATAGATGGTGCAACACTTTGTTTTGATCAGACTCATCAGTGCTCTTCAGCCTGGAAAAGAGACATTTGAGAAGGGGCATAATAGAAGTTCACAAAATCATGAGTGGAGGTGGAACAGGTAAATAAAGAAAGGTTTTCTACTCTTTTAAATAATGCTAAAACAAGGGGACACTCCATGAAACTAACAACCAGCAGATTCAAAACAGATCACAGAAAGTACTTTTTCACTCCGCGCAATACCAAGCTGTGGAATCTGTTGCCAGAGAACATGATCAAGGTGTGATCAAGCGTTTAAAAGAGGTTTGGACAAGTTCCTGGAGGAAAAATCTGTAACGCATTAAACTAAAGAAGACTATTGCTTTCCCTGGCAGTGAGTAACAGGAATTAGATCAACTTTATGGAATCCTACAAACAGGTTTGGCCACTATCAGAGACAAGATGCGAGGCTCAATGGACCTTGGCATAACCAGCATGGAAATTCTTATTTTCTTATGTTGAGGAATGGCAATTTTCACAAATATATTCAGTGCTATCAGCTATCTGGAGTCAACAATGGATTTCAATGATGCCAAATGTGGTTTGCCACAAGACTGGTACAAAGAGCTAGCACTGGCTGACAGGATGCATTACAGATAAAAACATAGCAGCAATTGGTTGGTGACATTGGTCTGCTTCTGGAATACTCTGTGCAGAATAATTCTGGAGCACATCCAAAATCAGCACTAGAATGTAGCCAAAGTAAGCTCTGAAAACAACCCATGCAGTCGCCAAGCTGTAATATCAGAGCCAGTAAGTGCAAACCCCACCTTTCCCTGTATCTCACTGCTGAAAGCAATCAGGATTTTCATATTTGGTTAATTTATTCATATTTGGTGCTTATATTTAACAAACGTTTCCATGTTTAATTTTTAAAATAAGCTGGCAGTGCTTTGCTACCAATTTGCCACTGAATTAGAAACTTGGCAGCTGTACAGTTTGCTAATTCTACACATTCCTGCTGGTCATGGGGGAATGCAAATGACCTGCAATCAGACAGCAAGCAAAGCTTCCCATCCACCGTTTTCAGCCACATCGTTTTGTGGTGTGTTATCAGTTTATAGCCAATACCAGACACCCTATGTGTGTGTGTGTGTGTGTGTGTGTGTGTGTGTGAGTGAATGGCTCATCTGCTCCCCAAAAAATACAGAGAATACAAACAGCAAAATCACAGCAGCCTAGCTTCAATCACACCTCCTTAATAATGACCCATGCCATGCACATGCAGTCAGGATCTGTGGGATTTAGCAAAAGCAGGACCTGAGAAGGAGGGATTCACAATAGCTTGGGAGAATTTATTTCCCTATTACCACATCAACTGATGCCCATTTCCTGAAGCTGTGCATGAAGTCCCGTATTCCTGCTTCACATCTCTTGCATGGAAGAATGAGTCTTCTCCACAGGTGACCCTTTCATACCCTCTTGAGATAAAAAGTGTGAATTTTCACCTCTTCAGGATTGTTGGGCAAGTTTCTGAAGGACAGGGCAATCAACAGTTATCGGCTACCTCCTACATCTGGAAATGAGCAACAGGGAAATGATCTTCTGGGTATTTGCAAGTGACCTAGAATAGGATGTTTGGCTTGATGGACCTTGGTCTGATGCAGCATGGCACTTCTTATGGGCTTTGGATGCAAAGCAGACAAAGTCCAATAAAAAAGGATCACTTTTAACATCTTTGTTTATCTTTATTCTTTGGTTAATATGAAAGGGAGAAATACCCTCAGGAGCAAAAAAAAAAAAAAACCAACTGCAGATAAGATGAAACCAAGAACAGAGTTTTCCACTCACTCTCACCTGGCAAGCAAATTGAATTGAAAAGCACTGGAAAATAAAGAGAAAATTTAACCCAGAGTTTCCAACGGAGGCTTCATCAGAGAATGAAACACAATATTCAGACTCCAGATGGTAGCAGCTTCAATTCTTTAAGCTCTGCCAATTCACTGCTCTAAAAAATCTCACCATGTCTGGTTGAAAAGAATATGCAACACCATGAATCAACTCTATGATATTAGAAACAGCAGCCACGAGAGCCCTTTGAGCATGATTCATTAAGATCTTTTCCCACAAACACCGAATAGGAGAAACACCTTCATGAAACAGGCCCTTAGTCTAACCTTCAGACCTGAAACATCAGAATTCCCAAACCTGGTTACCCAAGGCTTCCAAGATCTGTCTGTACCACAGGGTACATGGGCTCTGACAACAAATGATAAGCTTTGATGGTAGAAACCTTACTTGCCCCTAGTAGACCTTTATAGTTCAGGCTCTCTCTGTGGATTGGGATGAAGAAGGGAGGCCTTTTCAGGAACTTCTGGTATCTGAAGGTGGAAAAACTCTGAACATGAGGTTGCCTTCATCAGAAACAGGACACCAGTATTACCTCTTCTTCACATGGAAAAAAAAATAACTTGGATGAGTGTATTCATGGCCCCTGCCCTGTCATCCTTGAAGTGAGCAAAGAACCATCAGATCCATGGTAAGTAAACAGAGCTTGCAGATCTCCATCATGAGCGCCCATATTCACGGCCAAAGTTCTTCTGTTCAGCCAGTCCTGACTGCACATTGAGATGTCCCACCATGTGAGTTGCAGATAGGATGACCAGATTTTGGTCTGCCCATGTCAGCAACTTGAATATCTGCTGCATCATATCGACGGTCCTTCTGATACTTTTCTCGTTCAAATATTGTTCAGCCCCATTCTCCCCCTTCAGGGCCAAGTAGCAGAAGGAGGTGGAACAGGAAGTACTGTGATGCATCTTCCAGTTCGTAGCTGCTGGTCTCCGTTGCACTCCCAGAGTCGTGGTGCCCACAGTCCTGACTACAGGTTTATCAGGGTCAGAACGATGTTAATGACCAGATGCTCGCCACAGACAAACAACAAATACATCCAAAGACTTTCCTCTCAGTTCTTCTCATTGAATTCAGCATCTAATCAAATTCCAATTGAATTTGTATTGTTCAGTGCTGCAGTAAATGTCAAATCTATTGTATAATGGAAACATTTCAGTTCCAATCTAAGTGTGATCAGTCACCGTGTGCAGGAATGGAGAGTCAGTGAGGAAGTGACTTCTGCCTGCATTACAGGATCTCCAGAGAGATTCACTAGGCTATAACATTAATGCACTCCAGGAATACTTTATGCAGCCATTACAGCTCATGTTGGTTCCACTATAACTCCAAAAAAACAGAGACTGAGCGACTTCAGAGCATGTGGCACTGACCTACCAGTGATTGTACCTAGGTATGACATCACCAAGAGAACTCAGCCAATTACATTTCAGCTTTTCATCCATCAGCATCAAGAGCAATATTAAATTATACATCTTATGCTGGGAGATAAATCCTTTGATCTGACAGGTACATACCAGTAGTACCTAATGCTGGAAACTCTCAGCATTCTACAGCATTTTCTGAAAAAAAGAAAATGTTTTCTAAAAAATTGACAGGAAAAAAAAAAACAAGCAAGCAAAACCCACTCTGGAACATTTGCCCAAGTGTTAAACTCAGTCCTCTTCACCAATGTCCTACAGCAAGTTTTGCTTGCACAATTAATTACTGGGGATTTTTTTCATTACTTAATTTTCAGTAAGATAAATTCTTAGACTAAAGGAGATGTGATTTCAAAACTGTATAAGAAAACTGGCCTGTAGATTTTTTATACATTTATTTGCCCTATATATGCATGCCTGAAACTTAAAGCTGGCTCTTCATCTTTTATAGAGATAAAGGAAACGTAAAGCTGTCACAAGTGTTACCAAAAATACAGATAAACCAGCTGTTCCTTTCTACTAGAGCAAAGTTGTGTGGTCGCCATATTCATCCACTTGAATACATAGAAACAAGGGTCAATGAAGAAGCTGTAGGTCCCTTTTTATGGACTGACTCGATGCATCTGTGACCAATTTCTCTCCAAAGCTACACTGATTTTCTCAGCTTGACCTGATGAAGTCAGTGTAGCTTGGAAAGCTGGTCACAGATGTTCTGAGTGATTGTTCTTCCAGCTTCTATTTGACCTTTCTGCTAGAATGCAAAGTGTGGCATCGTTCATCACAATGCCTTTGCACAATACAGAGCAAGCGTCCGATTGGCTGATGCAGTCATTATGTTGTGTTTTGATGAAGTGAAATGTATTTTTATTTCCTTTATCAATTTTATACATTATTACGATCTACAATTTTTAGACTAAGGAGAGAGTTTAAAACCTGTGAATAATTCTTCTAAGTGAGGCGCTGCTTTCTCAGTGCAGAATGAAAAGTTCCCAGGTGACTAATTCTCACATTACAACCCTGAGAATCATGCCAGCTGTCTGAGACATCCTACTGGCAGCTCTGCCAGGCCGCAGCTATCTTTAGACTTCTGCCAAAGCACAGCCAAGTTCAGATCTGGAAGTTTGCACGTACGTAAGGACAAGATCTGATGTAGGGGCCGTGGCCTGTTCAAAACCTCGGTGTTACCTGCCTGGAAAGGTAGTGGCACTGCTTTCAGAAGCTCGGCTCTAGCCCTGGCATCAGGTGCAGAGCGAGGCAGTCAGCGTGTGACAGGAGTGTCACGGGTTCTTGTGCATTGCAGTGTCTGCCATGTTAAGACAATTCTGTGGCGTGCCTCCTCCGAAGCATGGCACGGTTTTACAATGCGAATCTCAAAAGCCTGTGCTGCAATCATAAATCGCTAATTAGGTGGAATTAAAGAAATGGCTAAAGGGGGACCTCAGAAAGGATATTTATTGAAAATGGCGGTTGTGTTATTATTAAGCATGGCGTGGCTTCTTTTCAGTCCCTGAGCCCTCCAGTCCAATGGGTGGCATGTTAATTAACAGTGAAACTTGCAGATTAGAACAGAAAAAGAAAAAAAAAATATATATATATATATATTTTGTTCGCACTGGCCTGGGCTCAGTGCGAATAAAAGTCTGCCAGTAAATGAGTTTCACGCATTCTTTTATTTGCTGTAAGGAAGGGTGTTCCGGGGTCCATGGGGGAAGGGGTGGAGCTGCCCCTTAGGCACATACTTTGTTTTATTATTAAAGTTAGGGGTGCAGGTTACCCCGCACAAGATGTGCTCTGCTAGGGGCAGGTGTATTATTGTGCGAGGCGTGGACTCAGCCAATTACCCGAGGGGTTTCAAGCTTTGGAAATACTCACAGTACATTCTGTGTGTGTACAGTGTGCATGGGGACCTTACCACTCTGCAGGGCTGTTTGAAGATTACCCGCCCTATTAGCAGCATTACCTTGGATCATTTATTGAAAAATATAGATATATTATGTACAGCTGTGACCCAGAGAACTCCACAGAAAATCAGCAACTCCCCATAAGTGTCTTGGGAAGGTCTTTGCCCATTCCTTGAGGCTATAAAAGTGAATGCAGACAGAACACCCTGTCACTTAGTGCAGCAGACCTGCCTCCATCCATCTCCTCCTGTCCTTACATTCCCGAATAGGTTCAAAGTGGAGCCATTGCTGCTGCGTTTCCATTGCTCCCACAAGAACCACTCAGCTGCCCAACCATTGATCAGACAGACAGAACAGATCTGCTTACCTCGGCTCTCTCAATGACGTGCGTATTTATTACTGGTCATGCACAATTTGTTTTTATTTTACTCAATAAGTACAAGTTTGAGTGTGAATTATTATATCATTGGTGGAGCTGGAAAGAGCAGCTTGAGGAATTCATGGCTTTGACAGAGCGCAGGATGCTCCAGCCTTGGACAGAATACAGCACTTCATCATTTTTGAATCAATATCAGCTTTAGGAATCCTCCGAGTTATGGATTTGATTATGACGCTTGGAGCGCACGAAACAGATCTAACATTCAGATTCCAAACATTTACTCAGAAATGCTATTTTCACCATAGGCAAGAACAACACTGCTAGTAGGGAATGGAAGCCCTTTTCAGAAATCCCCCTAGAGGTGGCACTTGGAAAGGGACCGCGGCAGTCTCCAGAGTTCTGCTCCCACCACATCTCTTTGTAGGTCAAATGAGAGAGATCGGAGCCCACAGGAAGTCTAAACCCCAGCTCTGGGGTGCAGGTAAACTTGTGTGTGATGTGTGCGAGGAAAGTCTGCACTGTGTCACTGCCTGTGCTGTACATGGGTGTGTAGTGTACTGCTGGCGGGGGGAGCCCATACTGCTGCTGCCTGTACTGTACCCGATTTGTGTTGGAGCTGTTGGGGGAGGGGAATAGGTGGGGGGGGGGAGAGTAAAAGAAGCGTAGACTACCGCTGACTGTGTGTGTGTGTGTGCGCGCGCGCGCAGCTTGCACGTCCACAGCCTGTCCTGTATTTGTTCTGTAAATAAATGAACTTCAGTTTCCAGCGGCTGTCAATCTGCCACTTTCACAAGCTTCGAATTACTAACATACAAAGCTATAAACAAATATATAAAAATGGTTTACCGCTGCAGACAAGGCCATGTACAAGATTCATACCATGGTGCTGGTATATTACGTGTGCTCTTTACAACCGACACAGGACAAAGATAATATTTTTTATCCGATTAGCCAAATAAACATACGTGTTTTATCTTCCATAGGATATTAGGGATGTGAATCGTTTTAGGACGATTAAAATTATCGTCCGATAATTTTAATATCGTCTTAAACCGTTATGGAACACAATACAATAGAGATTCTAACGATTTATCGTTATAAATCGTTAGAATCGTGAGCCGGCACACTAAAACCCGCTAAAACCCATCCCCGACCCTTTAAATTAAATCCCCCACCCTCCCGAACCCCCCCCAAATAACTTAAACATTTCCTTGCCAAATCCTACCTCCTTCAATCCCCCACCCTCCCGAACCCCCCCCCCCCCAAATGACTTAAATTACCTGGGGGTCCGGAACGGCAGCGGTCCGGAACGGGCTCCTGCTACTGAATCTTGTTGTCTTCGGCCGGCGCCATTTTCCAAAATGGCGCCGAAAAATGGCGGCGGCCATAGACCAACAGGATTCGACGGCAGGAGGTCCTTCCGGACCCCCGCTGGACTTTTGGCAAGTCTTGTGGGGGTCAGGAGGCCCCCCCCAAGCTGGCCAAAAGTTCCTGGAGGTCCAGCGGGGGTCAGGGAGCGATTTCCCGCCGCGAATCGTTTTCCGTACGGAAAATGGCGCCAGCAGGAGATCGACTGCAGGAGGTCGTTCAGCGAGGCGCCGGAACCCTCGCTGAACGACCTCCTGCAGTCGATCTCCTGCCGGCGCCATTTTCCGTACGGAAAACGATTCGCGGCGGGAAATCGCTCCCTGACCCCCGCTGGACCTCCAGGAACTTTTGGCCAGCTTGGGGGGGGCCTCCTGACCCCCACAAGACTTGCCAAAAGTCCAGCGGGGGTCCGGAAGGACCTCCTGCCATCAAATCCTGTTGGTCTATGGCCGCCGCCATTTTTCGGCGCCATTTTGGAAAATGGCGCCGGCCGAAGACAACAAGATTCAGTAGCAGGAGCCCGTTCCGGACCGCTGCCGTTCCGGACCGCCGCTGGACCACCAGGTAATTTAAGTCATTTGGGGGGGTTCGGGAGGGTGGGGGATTTAATTTAAAGGGTCGGGGGTGGGTTTTAGCGGGTTTTAACGATTTTAACGATATATCACGATATTTTACCCCCCCCAAACGGCAACAATACGATTCCCTCCCCCTCCCAGCCGAAATCGATCGTTAAGACGATCGAGGACACGATTCACATCTCTAAGGATATAATTTACTTTCAACCACTTCAGCAGTCATCAAGGGCTGAATCTTCAAAGCCATTTACATGCACAAAGCAGTTTTTCTGAGTACAAATGATTCTTATAAAGTAGCCCGGAGGTCAGTGTGTGGATTGTCACCCAATTGGAGGGGGGGCAGAGGAGTCGGGACTTATGCGCATATGTTTTTCCTTAAACCGCATGGAGTAAGTTTACCCACACAACTCGATAGAAGAGGCTGCCTTTGTAAGGCTAACGTTGCCGCCGGTATCACGGCACTTGCACGGGACTTAATTTCAAAGTGATCACATGTGGGGTAAAATCTGCGTGGAAAAGTCCCCTACCCGCACGGTTCAAAGCATTTCCTCCCATACATCGAAGCTAATCTCCCAGCCACTTGTAAACAAAGCCCTGAATGTTTGGTGCTTAGTCTTTTCATCTTTCCGACGTGCCCCGAATCGTACATTAACCCGAAGTATTCTCTGGAGATTTTTCGCGCCAGCGCTTCGGAGCCGAGGGAAGTAGTGCAGGAAAGTTACTGTTCTGCTCTTCCTTTTAAATTCATTTAAATGTGTTTGCTTTCCTTGAGACCATTCCCACCATGCAAATGAACTGTAAGGCATGCATGTACAGGACTGGCTACCGCTCGCATTAACACCAATTTCCAGATTCAATAGCCCCATTCACAGAAAGCCCGAGGCCCTCAGTTAGACTCGGAAACGTGATGAAGGATTCAGGGGAGAAGCCTCCTCCTATTTCAAAGATTTTAATGTTCAATGCTTCCCTCTGGATAGGCTGGGGGGGGGGGGGGGGGAGAGGGGCAATGTTATTTCAAACCATTTCCCCAGCTTTGCTGTCTGAGAATACAAGAATACAGCAGGAGGAGCTTTATTCTGAGCCTGGGTATTAAGGACATGAGCAGTATTCCTGGAAACAGGACCATTAATATGCAAGTGTTCACTCTGTAGCACAGAAACCTCTGTACTCAGCAGGCATTTTTCTACTACTACATCATTAATGTCTTCCCTTTTGGGGACAAATCTGATTATTTGGCTATTTGCACAAATATTATGCTGTATGAATATTTAAGACCAAATTTGTCAGTGTGCTTGTGCTCCCTTCATAGTTTGGCATGTGATAAAACTTTTTTCTTTTATTTTATTCTCATTTCTCTCTATGCTGTGCACACATAGCAACAAGAAGGAGCACAATAAACCATTTGCGCCTCTGTAGCATCTGTTTCCCAAGTCACTTCTGGGGTGGCACTGTCTGCACAATGCTACAATTAACATTAATAGTATTAAACATAATATCCAGTGACAGGAAAGTAAAATGAGACCAGGTCACACAAAGCTGGGATTAGAACTCGGCTTGTGTGCTTGGTTACATAGCAAATACAAGAAAAACAAATCTCAGAGAATGCTTTCCAAGCTCCTCAGAAACAAGTTCAAGAGCCACAAATAACCATAAGTAGAGCCAAGTATAAAAGGCCAAATCTATGATGCTAGAAAATGATGCAGAATGAACATCTAGATCACAGTAAATGTTCATAAAATGGTCACAGCAGTAGAAAAGCTGTAACTTATTTCAAAGAAAAATAGCAGTAAAATATTATAATGCCACGGGGACAGGAAAAGTATGACATGAGCTGGTGAATTTAGTCTGGGACCCAGTAAACCAATGCTCTCATTACCGAAAGCCATAAGGAATTTTAGTTTAGTTTAATGGATTTGAGGAATCGCCTTCCTATTCTAGGCAATCAAAGTGATTACAAGAACCAAATAATAACATAATACAAAGGTAAACATAAAATGCAAACTAAAACATTAAGACAGTAATAACAGAGTAACAAAATACAAAATAAAATCATAGAATCTAATCTAAAAACAAAGTTTGTATAAAACTAGGAATTGTAACGCAACCTGTAACCTTCAGTATCTCTGGGTATAGCCTGCTCTATATTGGGTGCATTAAAATACATGTGATACAGAATGTTATTTATATGCCAATATGATAGGTCTGGTACACAATAAGAGAGCTTTTTATAGTAATACTGATGTGGTACACCAGCTATATCACAATCATTTTTCGATACCATTTAGTGTACTCTAGTCTAATATTTACAGTCTTAAGACCAATTATAAGCTCTCTTATTTTCAGTAAGAGCTCTGAGAGATGTGCATGGTAAATTTGTATGATCAGACCACAAATCCATAAGGACCAAAGAGCAAACCGGAGCAAGCATGGTCAGGAAACCACAGCGAGGGTCTTCCTGCCACTGGAGGGGGTTCCAAAAACCCATTTTAACTGGAACCCAATGGTGCTATTCAGAAAGACATCCCAGATAGAGATACAGTATAACAGGGTCACACATCATTAAACCAGGCCAGATACTCCAACAATCCCACAGAGAATAATTTATTTAAAGAATTTATTTAAAGAATTTATATACCGGGGTTCCTGTATAGTATACATATCACCCCGGTTTACAAGGAACCAAAACTATCGCTAAGGAACCGTAACTATCGCTTCATTTAGCGGTTTACATTGAACATAGTTAATTTGAGAAAACATAAATAAACATAAATAAACATAAAATAGTTAATTTGAGAAAAGGTATATAATATAAGCTGGGGAAGATACGGAGGATATGAAATGCCTTTTTTCTTGCTCATTAGTTCTATGGGAAAGCTTGTTCGAACAACCAAGTCTTAAGTTTCTTTTTAAATGTAGCGTGGCACGGTTCAAGGCGAAGGTCCGGAGGGAGCGAGTTCCAGAGAGAAGGGCCCGCTGTGGATAGAGCACGTTTCCTCAGGGAGGATTTCGCCTGTTGTGTGGTTAGTCTGTACTGATATGCGCTTCTAGTTGGTTTCACTGATGTGTGTAGCTGAATTTGAAATGTTAAATTGAGTGGAGCGATATTATGTAAGGCCTTATGTATCATCATTAAGGACTTGAATTGGATCCTGTATTTTATCGGGAGCCAGTGTAGATGATGCAGGATTGGGGTGATATGGTCTCTTTTTTTGGCATTTGAGAGAATTCTTGCCGAGGCATTCAGGACCATCTGAAGTGGTTTTGTGGTGCAAGCTGGTAGGCCAAGGAGGAGAGAGTTACAGTAGTCCAGTTTTGGGAGTATGATGGCTTGTAGAACCATGCGGAAATCTCTGTACAGAAGGAGTGGTTTTAGTTTCTTTAAGGTTTGTAGTTTAAAGAAACATTCTTTTGTTGTGTTATTGACGAATTTGTTGAAGCTGAATCCACCGTCTAAGATGACTCCCAGGTCCTTTACTTGTTGAGAAAAGGTATCCGGACTTTGGTTGGCGTTCGGAGGAGTGGATGGGACATAGTTTTCCGGTGCTATAATGAGGATTTCAGTTTTGTTTGTGTTTAAGACTAGGTTGAGGCTGGTGAGAAGGTTGTTGATAGCTGCGAGACATTTACTCCAGTGTGACATGGCTTTGTGTAGTGTGTCCTCTATAGGGATGAGGATTTGTATGTCATCCGCATATAGGAAGTGTATAAGCTTGAGGTTGGTGAGTAATTGGCAGAGAGGGAGAAGATATATATTGAAGAGAGTCGGGGAGAGGGATGAACCTTGCGGAACTCCCCTTTTAGATTCGATGGCACGAGACTCTTTGTTATTTATCCTGACCTTGTATGATCTGTCCTCCAAAAAAGATTTGAACCAGTTGAACGCTGCTCCTGTAATGCCAATGTCCGTTAGGCGTTGCAGGAGGCACGGGTGGTTTACAGTATCGAACGCTGAAGAGAGATCCAGGAGAGCGAGGAGGCAAGGTTGGCCTTTTTCTAGATTAAAGATAATGGTGTCTGATAGTGAGGCTAATAGCGATTCTGTGTTCCTAGTCTTACGAAAACCAAATTGGTTTGGGGTGAGGATGTTATTTTCTTCAAGAAAGTCTGAAAGTTGTTTGTTAACCACTTTTTCCATAGTTTTGGCTAACATAGGGAGGTTTGCTATAGGTCTGAAGTTGGCTGGATCTGAGGTGGGAAGGTTGGGTTTTTTGAGGAGCGGTTTGAGCATGGCTAACTTGAGTTGGTTGGGAACTTGACCTTGAGTGAGAGAGCAGTTGATGATGTCTGCAACAGGTTTGGCTATGGTGTTGGTGATCATACTCAGGGTGTTTGAAGGGATATGGTCCGATGGGTGAGAGGAAGGTTTTATTTTTTTGAGAATGTTCTCTATTTCTAAAGTAGATGTGGGATCAAACTTGTCCAGCACTGATGGGGTTGTGTTGGGTTGTAAGGTGGTTGAGTGCAATGATTGTTGGGCGGTTGAGTGCGGAGGCTGTTGATCTGTTGTGTCCAAAGATTGTTGAGCGGTTGAGTGAGCTGATTGTTGAATGTGAATAATGGAACAACTATAGACAGACTCTGAAATTGTTTGCTTCCCTAAGATCTCAAATTTAATGTCTGCATTCCACAAATCTTCAATGCTTAAATCCCCATTCTAGTGGACTTCAGGATTTCCCACCACATGAGTTCCTGTTCCAGGGGCCTACAGGATTCCCCACCGTGCAAATTTCTGCTCCAGCAGAATCACTCAGGGAACTTTATGTTTTCTTTTATACTTATGCAATCACTGAGAATAAACACAGCCAACATGAGTAGGTTAAATAGAAATGGAGCCCTCCATTTCATCATTTATGTATTCAATAGGAACTGGCAGATCAGAAAGGTTCATTGGGAGCTCGCCTTTAATTTTCATTTAAATCAAAGTCAGACAGGTCAGAGTCTTACTAAGATGCAGCTGGTGCAGGCAACAGACTGATACAGCTTGAGCCCAAATGGTGTCTGAGGTTGTAATCTTACTGAATCCTGAATATTCATAAAAGGGATCTAGGCAGCACATGCCCAGATGGACTCACTGCATGCACTTCAGAAATATACTGACCATGTATATGCAGCCACTTCTGTAGTACACGTCAAGCAGCCAGCCTTCATGACAACTTCCCAAGAAAGCAAACTGAGACACAGAGAGAAAATGACTTGTGCAAAATTCTTCCAAGAGCGGGTAATGGAGCAGGTATTAGCATACCTGGGAACTTTTGCCTTGTGGTCATCCCGAGATTGCTGTTGCTTAGTTGGAAGGTAAGGAAGGAGATATGTGTCCTCCACATCTCTGCCACCGACCCCACCCCTCCACCCCCAGAGATGACCTCAATACCCTTCCCCTTCCAACCTCTCTAATTCTAGTGCTTTCCATACCCCTTCTATAAATAATTACTCATAGTTACCTGATTTAGGCTTCTGGGTGTCTCCTTCCTCCTCCCCTCTCTGAATTAATCTTTCCCAAGTCCTAGAATCACAGAAAGCTGCAGGCTGAACGGTGCCTGCTCCAGCCCCTCCACCCCCATTTCTCCCCTACATATGCTGCCTTGTTCACACAGAAGGGGAAGGGGGTGAGGTCTGCGTGGACACAGCAGAAAACAATTGCTCTGTTCTCTTCTCTAGCATCTCTCCTTCTGTGTTTCTCACCACATTTTGCTTGCAGTGTCTGCTCCAACCTCAGTCCCTCCTCCCTTCATGGGAGCCCGTGCGGTGGGGAACCCTGCAGGTCACTGGAATAAAGATTTCTCCATTGAAGCTTTTGGAATTCTGACATTAAATGGGCACTTACACAGCAGAGGAAGGGATGAGGCTGAAGCAGACACCACAGAGAAGGTAATACTTGCTCTGCTTTTTTTTTTCCCAACCTTCCTGGAGCAGCAAACAGTGAGGTTTCTGCCCAGAGCTTTCTCGCATTTCCCTGGAGGTCTAGCAATGTATGCAGATTTCTTTAGCCTCCAGGTAAAATGCAGAGAGTTCCCTGGTACGGGAATTAGCAATGAGGCACAAGAGTGGAGAAAGTTCAGTGATATATCCAAGGCCCCACCAACCGTCATCAGCAGAGGGCCTCCAAACCCAGATCCCAGAATCTCCAGCAGATGGAAGCACCATATCCTGGTCATTGATCTTACTTCCTCCCAGCACTTTATTTTTGCAGTGCTGGGAGGGCGTGCTGGTTCTTTCGGGGGAGATGCACAAAACAGAAATTTGGTACCAACTAGGTGCTCCTGTGAGCCAGGCCAGCGGGTGTGCCCCCGAGGCACCCTGCAAAGAAGGAGGGCTGGGCTTCCTAACAGGATGGGCATTGGTTCTCCTGCTTCTCAGATCCTGCAGTGTACAGCACATGGTGAGACAGAATGCAAGGTGTAGGGTGATGCTCTGACGTCTTGTAACATGAGGCACAGCCAGCAAGCATTATCCCAAGATGCGCATTCATACAGCCTATAAAGCATTTAACTGCCACACTTGGAATCTGATTTTGTTGGGCACTTGTACAAATGATGTGCCTAAGCTCAACAAAATCAAACATCTGGACCCCAAACTGACCATCATCGCGCTTGGGATTAATGATGCCTGTCACTCATCACTAGAACATGAGGTATGGGAGTCAAAGAAAAACAGGAAATGGGTGAGGCTCCCTCTCTGTTCTGTTCTGCCCCCTCTTTCATTGAACCCCCATTACAATCCTCTTCTCCATAATGAGTCTGACTTTCCAGGCCATGCAGGTTTCCTAAGATCCTCCCTGGAGGCTTTCATCTGAGAAGAGAGGAGGGGAAAAATAGAAAAACAAGAGGTGATTTTTACTGTTGGAAAGCACAGCAGCGAACTCTCCATCTGTATAATTACATGCCAGTCTCACCGTCTGTTTCAAGAATCAATTCACAATTAGTTTTCTGGAAAGCAGGATGGCAGTCTGAAATTCAGGGACAGCGAAGGATGGGGCAAGCTTTCCACACAAGGGGGCCAATGCAGTAGTGCACTGGTTAACCCATGGGTGGGACGCGCGTTTTGGACGTGCGTCCACAACCCCTTATGCTATACATTTTCTTTTGAAAATCCAAAAGTATGCACATAAATCCAAACCCCTCCCCAACTCTGCCCCCAGGAACACCTCCATTCAGTCTGGGTAAATTTCTGCAAACAGCATAAGCTTACAGAGAGGTCAGACTGGGTTCCTCCCCAGGCACCGCATTTTTACCTAGAAAAATACATGCCCATATATTGGACACTTGATAACAAACACATTAAGAGGTTGAATTCCCATGAACAATAGCTCCAGTCGTCAAGGTTCATTTGCACATCTTTCATATACATTCATAATCACAATCATTTTAAGAGTAATAAGAAAACACATTTCTTTACAACGTCATGCCTAAGTAACAGGGTGTCAAGTTCTGCCCCTGGGGGTAGTTTGCCCTTTAGTGGAATACCAATTGGGACCTCAGCAGGTCATCCCGCCAGCAGTGTGAGTTGGAGGTCTCCAGCCAGACCCTGCCCCTATGTGTGGTGTTGGTGTGCTGCAGGTATGTTAGAGTGCTGTGCTGCTCCCTTTTGGGAAGGGTTTGAGATCTATCAAAACTCCTGTGCGCAAGGGTGGAGTCGAGAATCAGCCTTAGCTCAGGAGCAGGTGTCTCTCCTCGTGGAGGGCATCCGAGGGGGCCTGATCCCTTCACAGGGAAGGGCCCGAGGCAGTAAGGAGAGAATTCTAAGCACTGGAGTCCCCACCAAACTAATAGTGCTCATCACTTGCTATTCTCCCCGATCCAAAAAAGAATTCTTGCCCGACCCGCATATTTTTACGCTCAGAAAAGTGTACAGAGAAGCAGAAATTACTGCTTTTCTGTACTTCCTCCAACTTAATATCATGGTGATATTAAGTCGGAGAAACGAAAAGGTTAAAAAAAAAAAAAGTGTGCCGACAGTCAGGTTAGGAAAAGGGACACTCAATTAACGAGCGTCCATTTTCCTAAACTTGGCTGTGCACCTCTCCTGGGCGTCCACTGCCAAGGAGGCGCTAGGGGTGCACATTTGTCCTTAGCGCCTCCTTGGCAGTGCAGCCCCTTGTTTAAATTTTCAGTCTCAGGTCCAGAAGAGGTGCTGGGTGCACGTTAGGAAAGCAGGCACTCAACACTGAATGCCCATTTTCCTCGCTGATTTTTTGCATAGGCCCCAATCTGCTTTAAACATGCAAATAACCCTTAAAGGGCAGGCCCAGCACAGCGAGATGGTCAAGGTCATAGAATCTCTCCAATTAAAAGACCTGAGACACACTGCAGAGGTCTAGAGAGAAACCAACTTTGAAAGTCTTACTGGTCCTTTCCGAAGATGTTCCAGAACTGTCAAGTGACTCAGTTCAAGGAGAGAGGCTTTTGAGTGGCATTGTTTTTTGAACTTACCTCCCAGTGCATGCTGGCATTTGTAGTCTCTGCTTCTACCATTTGAAATCAGAGTTGTGGGTAACAGTGCATCAGAATGGGGTTGTCAGAAATGTAGGACGGGTCTAAAGTCTCCCTCCTTGAACTGGATCCTTTGACAGCTCTGGTCTCCATTGTGTATCCTCTTCAGAGACTTCTGAAGAGACACAGGAAGCTTGAAGGTTACAGTGCAGCAGATGCAGTAATGTTCACCAAGGCCTTTCTATTAAAAATTCACAATACTCTAAATATTCATTGTTTACCCCACTGCTTAGATTGTGTCCCCTGGTTCCAAGGATGTAGACTAGAGTACTGCCTTCAAAAGCATATACCTGCAGTGGGAGAATGGATACCTTCAAGCAGGTAGAGTACGTTAGAAGCAGAAACATCCAGACTCTACTAAATATTAAATTATTTGCTTTTTTACTCTATTGCTTGCTGATTTGCTCTTTTTCCTAGGTCTCCTCTCTTTTTTATTTGATTTCTCATATTTTAGCACTTTCACCATAAACGTTTTGCTATTTAGCCTACATTCTAAAGGGGAAAGAACGTTGATGAGAGATCACTGTCTCGTTGTGTCTCCTTCCCTAATAACTTCTGTGCTTGGGGTCTCATCCTCACCAAATTTTCAGAGAGGACATGAAGACTGATATTGTGGCAGGAGTCAGGTTGGGTGAGGTGGGGGTTCAGATTCATGCATGTGTGTGATCCGTGGATGTAACTTCTTCTTGTATTTCAGCCATAGCCTCTGTTTTAAAAAATCTCTCTCCCAAGTGCCCTCTTCAGTGATTTGAGTTATATTCTTATTTCACATGGATCAATGTAACACTTGTGTAACATTTGGCCAGCCACAGGACAGTCCCATGACTGGCTGCACTCATCCCGGTCACCGCCTGATGCTGACCTCCCTCCACGTGGTATGAACGCCTCCGTCACTGCCTCCTCCTGCCTTGTTGTACTGTTCCCTGGAGCACAAGTGCACACTACTGCCCAGCTTTAATAGGCCTGATGGTGAGAAATCAGCATAGTCTCAGAAGGATGTCATCACCAAGGGTTGGGGATTTAAACCCCAGCAGCTTTCCCAGACTCCACTTGCCTTGCCCGCACTGAATGTTGCTATTCTTCCTGTGCTTTTCTTGCTTCCTGTGTCTCCTTGATGTGCCTTGCCTTGTCGTGCCTTCCCTTGTCATGCTGTCTTGTGCCTTCTGCTGTGCTCTTTGTCTCTCTGCCTCCCTTTGCTGTGTCCTGATCCGCCCTTGTCTTGGTCATCCTTTTCCATCCTGTCATTGTCTGCTACAGACCTGGACCACTCTCCTGCCTGCTGCCTGGGTTTGACCTCTGCTACGGACCCTGGCAACTCTTTGATTGCTGCCTGCCCTGACTCTTGGCCTGGTCTGGGTTACTTTTTGAACACTGCCTGCCCTGACTCTCAGCCTGGACCTGGTTACTGTCTACTCTCTTCCAGTCCTAACCTCAGCCTGTGCCTGCAATCTCTCTCTCCGACCGCTCTTAAGCAGCATTCACCTAAGTCCTGCAAACCCCTGGAACCCGGGGAATGGGACTGGTATAAGCGAAGTTCCCACTGAGTCCCATCAAGAGAGTGTCCACCAGCTGTCGGAGTGGGCCTGGTAAGTTCACTTACTAGACTGCATCAACCATGTCGCTGCCCAAGGGCTCAAAACTGTGACAACTGTGACAACTTGGGGGTTGTGATGAACACAACACCCAATTTATTCAGATTCATAAGCATAAGAGTGGCCATATAGAAGGCACATTTAAATACTTTGCACATGAATTTTCAGAAATGAAATGTTAATATATCAAAATAAAATGTTTTGTGTATTTCAGCCAAAATAAATTATCCAAAAATCCTTTTTTTTTTTTTAGTAGATTCAACCCTGGTTTTTTAGGCCTCTGCTTAGCAAATAATACAGGAATTTCTGCAAGCATGTTTTTGCATGAGTGACTAGTGCTTTCCTCCACTGATTTCTTGGAAATGGGGCAAATAAGTATTTGAGACCATATGGAATGAAACTATGAAGAGACAAGTGTGGTCACGTTTTTTGAGCTTCTTGCCCTTAGTTCACACAAATGTCATTCATTGAGCATACTCAGTTGGCTTGCTCTGCCTTTCTCTAAATGATAGGCATAACCTGAGAGATTTTTCAAGTCCCAAAAGGGATAACAAGGCTTAGAATGCAGTCTGTGGCTCAAAGCCTGCTAGCCACAAATGGCTTATACACTCATGAATGGCCTATTCAACATTGTTTGGTCTTCAGTGATAAACTCTTTCATTCTCAGAATAGCATTTAGAATATTTAGAAGATCTTCCAGAATAGCTATTTATTACATCCTCCTTCGGCTTAAAGTGGATAAGTCAGCCCAAATAGTGAGCACACAATAACTTCCCTGATTTAAAAAAAACAACCAAAAAACAAAAGCAAAACAGATATATAAAATCACAATGGGTATGGAAATCTCATTTTGACATTCATGGTTTATGAAGCTGTTAATGGTTCCTTTTATCTTCTATACAGACAAATCGCACTATAACATTTCTGGGTTTCATAGTCCACAGAGAGAGAAAACATCATTATGTGCAGTACCACCTTGCTGTAACAGCTCAGGCCCATAGATGCCTATGGAGACATCTTGCTATAATCACTAACTGATAAATTGTGTTATTTTAATCAAACTTAGACCCAAGTAAGCTAATAGAAACATATAAACATAATGGCAAAAAAAAGATCTTCTGGCCTGCCCATTGACACAACTGCTCAGCTCTACAGTCCTTAGCACTCCCTCAGAGGTCTCCTGTGCTTATCCTATGCTTTCTTGAATTCACATACTGTCCTTGTCTCCATCACCTCCACTGGAAAGCTTTTCCACATGTCCACCCTTTCTGTAAATAAATACTCCTCAATTTACCCCCTTTCACTCTCATCCCATGACCACTCATTCCAGAGTCTCCTTTCAGTTGAAAGAGGCTCTCCTCCTGTGCACTGATATCTTGGAGGTATTTAGATGTCTCTATCATATCTCCCCCATCTTGCCTTTCCTCTAGTGTACACATGTTTAGGTCTTTAAGTCTGTTCTCATATTCTTTACAATGAAGACCATTTTGGTAGCTACCTTCCGGACCGAGTCCATCTGGTTTATATCCTTTTGAAGGTGCAGTCTCCAGAACTGTACACCTTATTCCAAGTGAGGTCTCACTAGGGACAATATCACCTCCTGACCAATCCTTTCTCTGTGTACCCAAGCATCTTTGACTTTTGCTGTCACCTTATCCATCTTGAGATCAAATATGATCACCCCAGTCCCCATTCTTTATTCATGTATAAAATGTCATCCCCATATTGTACCACTCCCTTAGCTTTCTGCAGTCCAAATGCATGACTTTGCATTTCTTAGCATTAAATCTTAGCTGCCAGACTCTAGTTCATTCCTCTAGTTTCACTAAATCCCTCCTCATGTTTTCTCACACTTTCCTGTTGCAGATTTTGGTATCATCTATAAAAGACAAGCCTTTCTCGAGAGTCCTTCTGTAATATCACTGATGAAAATGTTGTAAAGAATTGGTCCAAGGACCAATCGCTGTGGCACACCACTGGTAACCCCCATTTCCTTGGAATGAGCTTTATTTACTACTTTTCTTTGTTGCCGCCCATTCAACCAGTCCATTCAGTCAGTTTAGTGCCCAGACAAAGGGCGCTCAGTTTATTTATAAGTCTCCTGTGTGGGACCATGTCAAAGGCCTTACTGAAATCCAGGTACACGACATCTAATGCTTGTCCCTTGTCCAACTCTCTGGTCATCCAGCCAAAGAATTGATCAGATTCATCTGACAAGACCTACCTCTGGTAAACCAAAACACAGTCTTCTGAAAATGGATTGATGTTTACCTCACTTCCAATCCTATTTGTGTATTTTCTTTTATGTGGTTCTCATCCAAGCCCTTCCTCAGTGAATACCGAACAGAAATATTTTTTAAAACACTTATTTTTTCCTCATCAGCCTCTAGATATTTTTTCACTTCACCTCGGAGTCTCTCAGTGCCATTTTTGTGCTTCCTTCTCTCACTAACATATCTAAAAACATCTTGTTTCTCCCCCCCCCCCCCACCACACACACACATTTTTCATTTGCAACTTCCCCCTTCTGACTAGTTTCCCAGCTTCTCTTAGCTTTTCTAGATACTGTCACCTCTCTTCCTTTTTCTGCAATCTCTTGAAGATTATAAATGCCAACCTTTTCTCCTTTACCTTTTCAGCTACTTCTTTAGAAAATCGTAGTGGCCTCTTTTTCCCCCCTCTTACCTTTGATTATTTGCCTAACCTCACACTATCCAGTGATCACTGGATCCCAGATGATTATCAACCTCAGCATCAGAAACACTGTCCCCCTTGGTAAGCACCAGGTCCAGTATCGCCCCCTTGCCATGTAGGATCCATTACCAGTTGACAGAATAGTTCTCCTTGCAAAGAATCCAGGATCTCCCCTGCTTCTAGAAGACACCGCAGCTGGGATATCTCAATCAACATCCGGCAGATTGAAATCTCCTAGTAATAGCACCTCCCCTTTCATAATGACTACGTGAACATCCTCTATTAAATCCCTATCCATTTCTTCTGCCTGTGAGGGAGGTCTGGTCACTATTTTCTATCACACTGCAGTGTCAGAGTTACTATCTCTTTTTATCTTTGCTGATATTTGTCCTCACAGGCTCAGGGTCAGCTGATAAGCAGGGACTCTGAAAAGCACTAATTCTGAAAATGGATATAGATCCCTAGAGGGCGACTTCTATTTCTTAATTACAGAATCCCTCCTAACTGTTTCATGGTCATGTGGCCTGAGTGTCATTGCTGGAATTTGCTACAACATTGGGCAGGTAAGGAATTTCTCCTACTATGTAGGGCTGGGTAACAATCCTTCAGTCCATCTAACACTGTATCTTTGACTGTAAATCCAAGACAGTCTGTGTCCTCTTCTACTCCACGGTTTAAGGCGTGTGACTGTTAGAAGCATCAAGGCTAGAGAAAGTCACAGTGGGCGAGTGAGTGTGCAAAGCCTGTAGCAGGCTGCTGGAGAGTTCCCCAGCAAAGGAGTTGCAAATCTTCTCTCACTAGGTTTAACCAGATAAGGAAGCTTTCATTACAGGTTAGTAGTGGTACTCTAAGGAAAAAAAAAGTGTGCTTAAACATTGAAGTGCATGTGACAGCCACACTTACTGACACAAGGAGGATTCAGTTTGTTCAGAAAATAATTTTATTGCTCTTTATTTCAGTAATTGTTGAGCACTAAATAAATTAGAAACAAGCAGAGATATGACATTGGCTCTTAGCTTTGTGTGACCTACATATTGGTTTAATAAAGCTTCTGTGTCCATCAAGTAACAAACTCCAAGAAGTTCATATTCAGGAAGGTGGTGAGTGAACAAGTTATCCGAATAAAGTTAGCCAGATGTTATTTAGTGGGGCAAGTTTCATGCTTAATATATTCAGCTAAAGTTATCCACTAACATTAGCCAGATAGGTTTAAATCTTAACTGCTATGTTTGAATATACTTGGATAGGTTTAATGTTCTCCGGGTATGTATACCAGATAATTTTAACCTTAACCGGCTTTATTCAATGTATAGCCAGTTAAGTACAAAAAAAAGCCCTTCTGTGCCTACGGGCCCTATCTCCCACCCCCAAAATTAGTAAAAATTATGTCAGGCATAGGACCCAATGGCTCCAAACTCCCAAAAGAATTAAAATAAGTTTCAAGCCATAGCGACCCCTCCTAACCCCCACCCCATCCAGAGCCTCCCCAAAACCCCCAAGGCTGGTAAGAGCATGATTCATTTGTAGTTCTCCCAGTGGCATCCAGTACTGCTGTCACATAATACTCTGACAACAATGCTGATAGGATACACTGCTGGACACCACCAGGAGTGGTACCAATGGTCTAAGGCACATGTTACATTTTTTTAAGCTCTAGGAGTGGGCATGTCACAGAAAGCTGATAGAACCTAATTAACATATAATGTTCCTTCATTTAACTGCAATTACATGTTAATTTTAGTGTGTTCCCAGTAACATCATTTACTATGCATGTTAGGGCACTAGTGCCAGAGCACACTTATTTTAGCATGTTAAGCTTTAATGCCCAGACCCCATTGAGTCCTGAGAGGGGTTATATTGCCCTTGTAATAACAGATGTGAACTTACAGATGATATTATGCAAAAGGAGGCTGCGTCAACCAGAACATTAGTGTTATCTGCTTTTAGTCTCATTAATATTTTCTTTTCTTTTCAACCATTGTCTTGCTGTATGAAATGCCCTACGTCTCTTGTCCTATATGTTTGTCTTATTAGATTGAGAGCTGTATTGAGCAGGAACTGTCTTTTTTTGCATGTTTGTACAGTGCTGCGTATGTCATGTAGCCTTATAGAAATGTTTAGGTAGTAATAGTAGTATTATCATGAACAAGGATTCAAGTCCCATCAAGGTCTCTTGTCCTGGACTGTAGATGCCCCATTTAAGTTAATGTGCATCAGCTATAAAGCAATAGTATGTTCACTATAGCACATCTGTCCACACCATCACCATCTTATGCTGTCACCAATTTGCAAGAGATTCCAGGAAGCCTAAACTCTGAAGGGTTCCCCACTCATTGATACCAAACTGCACACTTCCAAGGTTTGAATGCACCTTGCTGATGTTACAGAACAGCTCTTGCAAAAAAAGTGGAGCCTACCAAAACCAAGGTGGGAACTTGTGGAAGGATCATGCGAGTGAGCATGGGCTATGAGAAAACATGTAAGGGGGCGGGGGGGAGGGGGGGTTATTGGGAAAGATATGCATTGGTATATCCAAAAAGGTTAACTGTACCTCAAGGGATGTCCTTAACTTTTTTTTTTTTTTTTTTAAGCATCAGCAGGCACACACTGCTGCTCTCTATCTCTGAACTCACACTCTCCATAGAGGGCCATAAATGACCTTGCGTTATCACCAGCACCATGTATAAAGGGGTTGCCACAGTCTGAGCACCCCTCCCCTCTGGGAGCAGAAAGAGCCACGGTGGGTAGAGCACTCTCCAAAGAGGTGTCAAGATGCTCCGAGCCCTGATGTCCCTCCCACCCAGCTTACGCCATCTGAAGTGGCTGGAAGAGAGCTTCCCTCATTCCTGTCCTGCTTGCTCCCAGACATCAAATAGTGCTGGTTGATCTGGTGCTCTCCTTTGTCTTATGACCCTCCCCCCCCCCCCCCCCCACCCATGTGGTACAAAGGGGAGCATGAAGTCCGCTGGCACCAAATAGGGCTTGCTCCTGCCTCAGAAATCCTTTCAGCCACCTTGGAATGTTGTCTCCAGCAGGGGGGAGGGGGGAGTGAGAGGGTAGCTGGACCCACAGGCCTTTCTGCATGTGACTGGGCGGGAGGTTCCGGCCACAGACGGATGGGAGAGTGGACAGGTCAGTAATGCTGATGCATTATCAGCTCTGGAAATATTGCTTTCCACATTGTATTTGTTTACACCAATGCGCATTACCTTGCATTTTAACACATTTAGCAAAGAGGCCCCTAAGTAATTTACTGCTCTCGCTTTACAAGTCTTCTTGCACTAAAGACACTCATTTTCAGCTGTGCTATTTTTATAATGTAACATTCCCCTTAACAGGAGGCTTTCTCATCTGCCAACAAGTGCCTGCAACCAGTGTGAGCACAAGGAGGGGACAAGAATTTAAACCAGCGTCATACTGCAAAGTGCAGGAGATGTCATGTGACGAAGTCTGAACAGTGCCAGGAAGCAGGATCTCCTACTTAGAATTGTTAAGAGGCTGCTCTGATCTGAAATATTTCACACCGCAGACAGACAGATATTCACCCTTGGAGCTGTTGGCACCATCTGCTTGAGAAGGGGTACCCTTCCATGTCTTCATTGCTAAAGTCACAAACGAAAAGACACACGCACGCTGCTCCCCTTACACAGACCCCCTCCTAATCTTCCTCGTGCCCCATTAATGTACTATTCTGTGTCGAGATTTACCTCTCCAGCTGCCTCCCTTTCTCCTTCCCCATTTTTGTGCCTCTGCTCCATTTCCTTCCCTTGGTTTCTCAATTTTTATCTCAGCCTCCCCCTTCCCAGCTCCATCTCCCTGGGGGGGGTGGAGCACCATTGCAAGCCTCTTCCACACACCATCTCCTTATGATCCGCCAAACTCTCTCTCTCTGTCTTATTTTCTCTCCCTTGATACAGCGCACTATCCTTTCCTCTTTCTGCTTTATCCCTTAGAGAACAGTCATTTAGTTTTCTGTTGGTAAAACTGCTCCCTCTGCAGGAAAGTCCCTTTTGAATATCAACTGTTGTCACTGGCTGGATCACAAACCGGCACTACCCTTTGCAACCAGAGCCCTGATTGCTCATCTCAGAATTAGCCATAACATGAGGTGGTAAGTTCGAAGGCTGTAGCTGTACTAACAATGCAAACACAAAAGCTGCAGAGAGATTCTAAGCCCTTCCCATCGCTCAGTTATCTACACCTCTAGCTTGGGGCAGTACTAGAGCTATGCACCTTAACCCTCAACTTCCCACGAAGTTTACTGCGTGGGACAGCATGTAAACCTAAAGGTGGGAGAGTGCCAGACACCGTGAATGCTGGGCCACCTGTGCACAGCTAGGAGAGGACCGGCTGCGGTCCTGGCAGTCACAAACTGCAAGCCACTGCCAAAGGCGACGGGGTCAGAGGTGCAAAGAGTCAAAAGATTCCGGCCCAAGTCACTTTCTTCCAGCTTTTATTTGGAAAGGGAATGCTTATAAGAAATGTAATGCAGATGGCAGGTAAACCAGCAAGGTACTTATAAAACTTAAAAAAAAAAAAAAAAAGAAATTGCGAGCGCCTCTTTCCATGCCTAGGAATTCTTCGGCTCTAAATGTTCGTGTGCTTCCTTTCCACGTTCTGTTGGAAGCGGCCTTGCGTGTTTTTCACGCCCGTGGGGGCAGGGATGAAAGACGAGCCAGGTTTAGATGGTTCTCGTGGATGGAGCAGGAGTAACACTGATTAGGGCACAGAGAGGAACATCCCGGTACTGGTGGCTCGCTGACCTGCGATGGAGCTTGGGACTCGGCTGATGGGGGGGATCTGCTTCAAACTATTGTTCTGTGAGAAATCTGAAAAGAAAACTCCTTTGCCTTATGAAAGTCCAGAAACGCTTGATGGAAAGTGTCCTGCATTTTTGCTGGTATCTCCAGCATCTTCTTCACCAGCTGAATTCTGAATATCGCTGTTACATAAATAATTAACGCCGTGTGAAAAGAAATCCTTAGAAAGGCATAAAGGATGCAAGCAGAAACCCAGACCGCAGCTACAAAAGGCGATTTGCATAAACATCCGAAGCACGTTAAATGCCAGGAGAGTAAGAGGAGGGAACGGTGATAGCAGAGCACAAACAGAAAGAGACTTAGAAAAGTGGCAAGAGAATGCCACAAAGGGTTTTTTCGGTAGGGATGTGCATTGTTTTTTTAAATTAAATGAAAAAAAAAAAAAGTGACAAAATGCCCACGTTTCTTTTTGTTTAACCACAAAATGAAGAAAAAAAAAACAACAAACCTCTCCAAAATTATTTTGTTGTTGATCTTCATGTCAGGAAAAAAAAAAAAAAAAACACCCCAAACTTAAGCTGCCAAATGAATACCCTCCCAGGCTGCCCCTTAAGCCCTCCAACCCCCTTCCCGTGATCTGCATAGTAGAAAGGGGTGGGAGTGCCGCCCCCCCCCCCCCCCCAGCCACTCTTGCCCCATCAGGTCCTGGTTTGAAAACGGCATCAGCCCAGCCTGCGAGTGGCACCATTTTATTGTATGGGCACCCATCATGCAGCCATGCAGGAAAACGTTTCTGGCCTCAGTGCTGGCCCGCGCCATTTTGAAAAGAGACCAGGCAGGGCAGGAGCAGTCGCAGATTACCCCTATACCATTTGATTAGTGGAACCTGATGGATGGAATAAGTGGCATCTGGGGAGAGTGAAAGGGGAGGGGTCGTTTTTAGATATTGGCAGGGCTGGGGGGGGGGGGGGGGTTCAGCAGGGATAAGGCCTTTCCTTCCTTTGTTTTTATTTTTCTTTTTGCTATGGTGTTTATTTCATTTTTAATAAATTAAATAAATGTAATGGAAAACGAATTTAAATTTATTTATTTATTTACCATGCCACACGCCTGGTCAACACAGGAAATGTCTTCTGGCAAGGAAATGGAAAGTGAGCCCTCTTATCAGGATGAAGGAGCTGAAGGCACAAACGACAGAATCTTGGTGTCACTAACATTAAAACGGAGGTGGCATCCCTCGGTGCAATTTTTTATTTCAAACGAGAATGGATGGATTGAAGGGACTTCCTTGTTAGACGGTACTGTTACACTGCTATAGAACAAGGTCAAAATCAATGCTGAATGGAAAAGGGACTTTGAGGATACAAAAAAGAGTCAGGGAAACAGTTTGAGAATTTGAGGGATTCCAGAGAAAATGGAAAGTCCATCCAAGTAGCACTTTTTGGACTTATCCGGCTTTTTGCCACTACTTAGCTGGATAAACTAGCATTTATCCAAATAAGTGCAAACTTACGTGGCTCATGGTTTTTACATACACGAGCATTTGTGTGCATATGGAATCATATTTTATAACCTTTCTGCACTGGTTATACAGGGTGGCCCATGGAAAAGTAGCCTGCCTGCAATAACTGGTATAGGAGGCAGGCTACTTTTCCATGGGCCACCTTGTATAACTGGTATTGGAGGCGGGGCTACCCTGTATAACTGGTATTGGAGGCGGGGCTACTTTTCCATGGGCCACCCTGTATAACTGGTATTGGAGGCAGGGCTACTTTTCCATGGGCCACCCTGTATAACTGGTATTGGAGGCGGGGCTACTTTTCCATGGGCCACCTTGTATAACTGGTATTGGAGGCGGGGCTACTTTTCCATGGGCCACCTTGTATAACTGGTATTGGAGGCGGGGCTACTTTTCCATGGGCCACCTTGTATAACTGGTATTGGAGGCGGGGCTACTTTTCCATGGGCCACCCTGTATAATACAGTAGCAACTTTGCATGCACCAATATACACATAAATGGGCACAAGAGAGAAGTTTGAAAGTTACCCTCCCTGCACGTACAATGATATGATGGTGAGTTTGTAACAAATGGTGAATTGGGGATTGAAAAGAACTAGTGTATGTGACTTTTGTAAAAAAAACAAAACAAAACAAAAAAACAAAAAACAACCTAGCTGTTTGATTTATAAAATGTACAGGCTTCCAGAGAATTCTTGTGAAATACAGCTCATACAAGGAACAGCAACATTTTGTGCAACTGTTGGCCAACACATCTGTTGACTGTAAATGTGATGCATTAAGTTTTATTCATGATCATGGCTAGGTGTAAGAATTTAGAGGAGAAGGCTTGAAAATGCTTATGTAGTAGTGATCATACATGGGAGTATGTTCTGCATTGTAAGGGTTGTAAAAAAAAAGTGTGTGCATTGATCTTAAAGAATATAAGAAAAGAGAGGAGCACACAACCAAAAAATGAAATATAGAGAAGACCTAAAAACGTAATATCTATGTAAACCTAAAGCACCACATGATTTGTGAAAAATCCTTAAGAAATAAAGCATAAAGGTAAGCTCATTTACTAATTTTGCAAATTAGCTCATTTAAATTTGCATAAATGTTAATTTTTTTGAACTTCTCTTTATTTGGAGCTTAAAGGATAACAAAGGGAGATAACACAGGAGAATCTACAGCTTTAATCCAGGACATTCATGGAGGTACATAATGAAAAATTGGTGATGTTAATAGGAGTAAATTGAAAGCAGTAAGTTTGATCCGGAATCATGCTGGGATCTGAGAGCGGTACTTCAGTCTCAATATGAAGTTTGCAATCGCTGTTTATATGTTTGATCAGGAGACTGGTGCAGAATTCAACAAAGTAGTGTTTGTAGAAAATATTCCATGCATCTAGTATGCTTATTAAAATGAATGAATGGGATTAAATAAAAGAATGGATGCTTACACATGAGAGAAAGAAAGATGCTGAAACCTTTTTGGAATAAGTGAGATGATGAGGAGAGTGGCATGTGAAAGAGAAGAGGGAAGAGATTAGCTTGCTTAAGGACTGCTTCCAAAATATAAGGCTAGACTGATCAAGGTCTTTTCCCGTAGATACCAGAATGAGAGAAGAGCCTTGATGACTCAGCAGCATAACACCAACTCACCATTTCTAGACCTAGTGAGAGGAATTCAGGTCTTTAGTGGGGCATGCAAGGTGTGGAAATGAAAGGCTGGATACAACATTTCTCTTCTGGATGCAACCTGTGTGTGTGATGGGGGAGGGGGGGGGGCACACGTTTGCTCCAGGGTAACTCTACACTTCGCAGTTTGTGCTCACAGTGCTCGGCTCCAGAAATCACAAAAGGTCTGGGGTATGTTGATTGCTGGTTCATCTATAAAACATCATTCTAGTATTATGCCGTACAATATGTTTGTGGTATCCTCCCAAATGAATTGATGCTGTTATGTTTAAATTATTAAGAAAAAAGTTTTTATGAATTAAGTAAAAAAAACTAAAAAGATTTCTGGAAGTTTAATGGTTGCTGAAATAATAGTTTTCATTCAGTGGCATCAAAGCCCACATACCTGGTACAAAATTAAGGGCAACAGAGCAAAAGGTTTGCAAATGATTAAGCTGCACAATTTTGAAACAGCACTGATTCTGACAAAGGATTTCCATTTCCTTCAACTTCATGTAGAAAAGTAATCTACAGAAAAGCAGTTGTGCATGGCCAAGAAGTACTGAGAGACTTTTGCTTGAAAGACTTGAATTTAAAAAAAGAACTGGGCAAAATTCCAGCATTTTTTTGCACAGTTTTTCCTGTGGGTTTTTTTTCCTTCCTGAAATTGCAGAATATGTAGCTGGTAATTCTGTAACATTGCAGGTAACGTCTGTGGCAGTAATGTGCATAAGTTACACCAAGCCTCAAAGTGAATTGCTGTGCATCCTTTGAACTTATGCCAAACAAGGCATTTAAACTCGGCTGCTTATAGCTACACCTGTTCTTTGTTTTAGAGTCAAAAGTATGCACATAAATCCAAACTTCACCCTGGAACACCTCTTGAGTCTGCATGGAAGTACATGTGAAATCAAGCTATGCACATACTAACACCATAAACATTTTATATTAAGCCATTTATGTGCAGGTTTTGGGCTGACAATAGCTTTAAGAATTATCCCCTAAATTTCCAGGTAAAAAGATTGCTAATAATTACTATCAGAAGGAGCAAGAGGGACCTGGAGAACCCAGAGAGTCTTCAGACTGGGTCCCCTACTGGATGGAGCAGGAAAGCGAGAAAAGGAAAGCTTCAGATTCCAATTTTATCCTGCAATGGATTATCTATCATACAGTATGTTATTAGCATAAATTAGAAGTGTGTGCATCAGGATATCAAAGCTGACATAAGGGCAGGATTCGTCAATAGTTTGATTTTCCTGTACTACATTTTGTCATTTCTGCAGCAACGCTGAGTAGATTAAGGGACTTCAATATTATGGACAGGAGGAATTTCAGTGTCTGTCTTCATATGCTGGACTGCAACTGGACAGCTGCTTGGTCAATCAAATCACTTAACACTGTGGGGCATGCTTTGCAAATGAAGATATGGAGCTGCAAAAATAAGCTTTAACAAATAAATAAAAAAAAAAAAGATAAGATGCAAAGTATAAATAATGCACAGGAAGCTTGTTTCAATGAAAAGGAAGGCCCAGGTCAAGAGGTCACAGCTCTGGGTATGTGCTGCAGGGAAATCACAACAATATTTATTTTCCTTTGGATCCTTTCCCATTTGAACTGGTGCAAACGAACAAGATTGGGTTTCATTTCTGCATTTTAGCATGCCATGCCTTAAAATGCAAACAAAAAAGAAGGAAATTAAATGAAAGATTTTCCCTTGCGTGTCCCTGTGAGGCTGCAGGGTGTGGACTGGGGAGGACCATATGAAATACTCCTTCACAGAAAACGTGGAGGATGCATGGAAAGGCCTCGCAACAATTCAAGGAACGTCTAGGACAAGCACAGGGGGGACCTAAATGGTGGGGAGTGAGGGGCACAGCCGGAGATCAAGTGGGGAAGGAAAAAAAGGCACAAAGATCAGCTGGTCCTTGCAATGAGGCTTTTATTAGTTGTCTTAGTCAAAAAGGACCTTCCCTTTCTTCTTTATTCTGCGAGGCCCTGTGTGCCTATGTGAGAATAAGTGCTCCCAAAAAAGGGATTTTTAAACATTCATTTGATTCCTTTTTAATGAATGGTTCAGCTCTATCACAGCTGCCCTCGGGGTAACATCTGGACAGAGTGGGAAGGGCAGGAACCCGCAGTTCTATTTTCCTGTAATTCATGGTTCTGTTTGCATTACTGACGATAAGTGTTGTGTTTAACACACTGTAGCTGCTCTTTAACATCCTCTCTCTGATTACTCGGTGCATGACTAGAATTAAGCAATCACTACGGCTCACTGTCCTCCAAAATTCTGCCAACTGAGATCTCACCCTGTCTCAGCAAAATGCCACAGATTCCTGTAAGCTATCTTAGCCTAAAGACCCTTAACACTAAAGTTTGACAATTAAAATGGAAGAAAATAAAAGTCAGGCTGTTACATTGTCAGTATCTTCTCAGAAAAGGCTTTTCTTGGCTTACATTAATCATGTGTGTCTTGGAACTTGCATGTTGAGGGGACGTAAGAATTTCTCTAAATACAAAATGAGCCCTCCATAAGGAAACCATTGATTCAGTTACAAAAGAAAAAGGTAAACATTACAGAAATTAATTACAGAAAAACATTTATGTAAACATATGCTGACCAGGACAAATCTCAAAAGATTTTTACCCAGATAACTAAGCAGTTACCCAGGTAAAATCAGAGGCGAGACCTTGTGCTCCCCCCCTCTGCATGTATAACAGCCCACGCTGCAAAGGGGAGGGAAGCCAGCAAACCAAACACCAAGGATTTAATTTTGAAATCTCAGTGTGAGCTTTGCAGTGCCATCGTTGTATCTGCAAAGTCTGTGGGTACGAAAGTGCCTACACTGCTGCCAGGCCCTGAATTTTTAAAGGGAAATGCCACAGTCTATGAGCCCTGCAGAAATGTTAAAAATCCCTGCCCCCCTCCCCCTCCAAGTTTCTTTTTTTAAATGTTTTATCCTGTCTGCTTTTAGGACCGGCAGATTTTACTTTGACTTCAGCCTCAAGTCATCTATATTATCAGGTAATTTTAAACTACAAGTTCTGCTCTGCAGTTCTCTCTTTGGCACATTAAGGGCCTGATTGTTTTCTCCCATCCTGTTTGTACAGGAAGAAACCAGAGTAAATCAGGCCCTAAATGATTTCTGTAATACATGCCAAAATGTGACTGGCTTCCTCCTCTTATCCTGTCTCTCCACTGGTGAGCACATTTCAGCACTTGCAAGTGGACTGCAGCAAGTTAAGTTATGATATGCATGTGGTTTTCAGAGTAGGACAACATTTTACTGTGACCTCATCCTTAAGAACATCTCATTAGGCTCCCAAGGGAGGAACTGCCTGCTAATAACTCGATTCCTGCTATGGCTTATTACCTTACTAACTGGTTTAGACATCAATGTGATTTCCATGGCAGGGGTGAAAATATATACACATTATTCCGATTGTGCAAAGCTAAACAACCAGCCCCATCTATGCCCAGTGTTTTGCATGACAAAGTGTACATCTTCTGAGTGCCACTAAGAAATACAGTCTTAATTTAATTCATAATACTATAGCCATATTCTTCGAGGTGATAGCATAATCTAATTTACTAGCAATCTACAAGGAAAGCCTAGTTCCACAACGCTGAATACTTTTTTTAATAAATAAGCTGTCATGAAGGGTTCGAAGCACACAGAAACCCTTGCACGTCTCAGCTGGAGAGCACTGAATGCCATGCCTGTGTCCATGGTTGCAGTGTGATACTGGGAGGACTGCAGCGACACTGAAAGATCCATACAAGGGCTTCTTCTGCTGTGACACACAGTAAGGTGGGTGGGTGTTTCAGTTTGTTACTTTGATCCAGTTTCTCAGAAAAGCCTGAAGATGCATTTTAACCAGGATCACAGTTATCAAGGCCGAGTGAGCCAGAGACACTATACCTAACATACACTACATTGCATCACTATCTATGCTGAAAGGGTGTCTAGTCCTACAGCTGAGATGCTTGGACTATGAATGAATTTGCTCTCCTCCAGATACATCCTAGGAGATATTAGATATGTTTGTCCACGTAGTAGGACCTATTTCATTACTGTTTGATCCTGCACCAGAGGACATACCCTTACTTACTGTAAACAGAACTGTGGCACTGTGTACTACTCCACATTAACCAGCTCCAAGACCAACTGCAGGGGTTTTTAATATTATGACAAAATATTTTACAGACACAATTCTTTCTCCCCAGCAAAATGACAGGTAGACTCATAACAGGTAATGGTGTTGAAGTAAAGAGAGGGGGAAAGAAGGAGGTACTCCAATGCAAACCTGCCAAAGAGGTGATAACAAGGAAATGTACAGTACAGCAATTGCCAAGATGAGAAAAGTGCATCTCTTCCTCAAAGCAGCACCAGGCCTCCCTGTGTGAATTGCCATCACTCCCCAACATAAAAGGGGGCCCTAGATGGAAAAGCTACACCTCCAACTCACTCGGCATCTTGCTTTATCTTTGTAATTGTTGCACCATCTCCTCTAATTGGGTGGTATTTCAAACTGTTCCAGTTTTAATCATCACACATTTTCAACCCTCACATCAGCAAACAGACACTCCCCCCTTCCACAACACCAGCTTAATGAGAAGGCAGCCGAGTCAGATCCTTGAAAAGACGCAGCCCTTGAATTAAAGAAATAATAATAACAAACAAACAGCTATTTCCTTACATCTGGTTCCTGTCTAACCCATCAATAGTCCATTAGGCGCGTTCATAACCTTGCGAGGGTGCTGCCCCGTGTGTTTTTATTAAGGATTATCCAAGCCTGTGAAAGAAGCGTTTGGCACTGTCTGCCACACTGCAGCGCTCCCTTCCCCATCACCGAGCAGACAGCGAGAAGGCGAACCGGGATCCTTCCGTGGAGAGAAGTGCTGCTGCCGGCAAGGCAGAGCCAACCAGCCAGGGAAGGAACCCGTCCCCTCTCCGGTTCTCTTATTCATGAAAAGGAGGCATTGGGGAGGCTTCGCTTCTCCTATCCACTGCAATGTGCAGATCCAGCCAGAGCATTACATCCTGGCCCTTATTAGGGCTGGGGACAGTGAAAAGCCAGAAGCGGCCCAAGTTCACCAGCGCTCCGACAACCGACACCTGCCAAAGCTCCCCACTCCCAGTTCAAAAGGCACACTCAGCGCAGCGCTTTCACTCTGGTCCCGTTTAAAGGGCCGGAGCGCGCACTCCCATCCGCCGGCTGGGTGCACCTGATGCGCCCTGCTTTACAGATCCAAAGCAAAAAAAAAAAAAAAACTTGGAGCGAAATCACTGAAGTCCACAAGCAAATCCTTTACAAAATGTGGCACGGAGAAGGAGATGAACCCAAGCAAAGGACGCCAAGAAGTGAACTGGCTGCGAAATAAAGGCAAAAAAAAAAGCAAGGACAAAGCTCCCAGCGCTCCCGAGCTTAAAGAGCCAGTTGCCTATACACGGTCGATTCTGGCCGCAGCCACAGGAAAAGAGCTGTCCGGCAGGATCAGGAGAAGGGTGCTGGGCGGGGAGTGGCAGGATCAGGAGAAGGGAGGGGGGGGGGGGGTCCTCCCAGAGAAGCAGCAGGTAGGGAGCTGTCCGGCAGGATCAGGAGAAGGGTGCTGGGCGGGGAGCTGTCCGGCAGGATCAGAAAAAGCAGCAGGTAGGGAGCTGTCCAGCAGGATCAGCAGGCTAGGGGCTGGGTGGGGAGCTATCCGACGGGATCAGCCGTAGGGTGGGGGTGGGATGGCGGCTCTCCAGGAGAAATAGCAGGTAAGGAGCTGTCCAGCAGGTTGCATGCTAGGTAGGATCGTAGTGGGGGTATTAGGAGAAACCGCATGTAGGGAGCTGTCCAGCAGATTCGAGGCTGGGTGTGGGGAGCTGTCCGGCAGGATCAGCGGTAGGGTGAAGAGGGTGGGGGTGGAGGCTCTCCAGGAGAAGTAGCAGGTAGGGAGCTGTCCAGCAGGTTCGGCAGGAAGGTGTCCGGCAGGATCGACGGCTGGGGGCATCTTCAGAAATATCAGTTTGGCAGGATCAGCAAGGGGGGGGGGGGGGAGAACCTGTAACTGCACACTCTGTCTCACTTGCAGAGCCTTTCCCTATCAAGCTCTATGCGCATTCCTCTGCCTGTTTTCCAATAGACTCAACTAAGAAGGAAATGTTATTGCATGTCCTTTGCGAGAATTAGCTGAGCTCTTTAGCTTGCTGAAGTTACACAGACTGTATCTCTGGGTCAGTGAAGCAGCAGCGGGAAAACACAAGGGAAGACTTGAGATTGTATGTCACGTCCCTCTAAAATGGTGCCAGGACCTCTTACCATGCAAAGAGGACCGAGGGCTTCTTAAAGCAGCGAAATCTAAGTGGCACTAACAGGAGAAGTCCCTTTGGGTAGAAAGTCCAGCAGAAGCATTTCCTTTTCCCTGCTCTTTCCTGCTTCTCGCTAGATCCTTTTCTTTTTTATCGCTGGGTGCTAGCCATATTTCACCCGAATTCAAACCCATTTAAATCACTGCCTTGCTTTTCACAGATTGCTCCTTGTAAATGGGGCAATAAATCTGCCAAGTCTCATGCATGGAGGAGTAATGGGGAAGGGACGGGGGGAGGACGGACTCCAAGAAAAGCTCTTGGCAAAGGTAGAGGGGGAAAAGAAGAGGAGAGGATGTGAATGGAGAGTGTTGTACCCTCCCCCCAAGCGGGGAAGGAGGGAAGGTGGAAGAGAAAAGGGGGGAGGGGGATGAGGAGGCAGCACCCTCATAGGGTGGGTGGGATGGATTAAGGGGATAGCAACGCCACCACAGCCGGGGGGATGAAAGGGGAACGGAGGAGGGGGAGAGACGGGAAGGGAGCGCCTGCACGCCTCGGACAGGAGGAGAGGGTTCCGAACGGAGGAAAGCGCTCCCAGATCCCGGGCAGGAGGAGGGGGGGGGGGGGGGGGGAAGAGAGAGAGAGGAAGGGAACAGGGTCCCGTACCTGGAATAGCCGCAGGATATTGGCCACCATGATGGAGACGGGGCTAGCCGAGGCCCCGATGACTCCCAGCACCCGCTCGGGCTTGACGAAGAGCGGCGCCTCGCCGTTGGTGCAGCGCACGTCGGACGGGTCCCGCTGGATCAGCGCCTGCACGAAGGTTAGCGACTGCTCGAGCGCGTATGTGTCCCGGGAGCAGGTGTCCAGCAGCCGCGCCCCCAGGCTGACGTTGGGCAGCAGCTCGGGGTCGCTGTTGATCTGGTCCAGCGCGTACAGCATGGCCTCCAGCCGGTGGATGCCGTTCTCCTTCTTGATGTCCCCGCATGGCCCCCCCGGAGGCCCCCGGCTGTGCACCGGAAAGAGGCCCCCCAGGGTGATGTCCCCTTCCAGACGAATGGAATGCGGGGCGTAGAGCTCCTGCGCGGTGGTGGCCCAAAGGCAGGCGAGGAGCAGCGGCAAGGCCATGCTGGGGCGCCCCAGCTCCCGGCTCCCCGCTTTCTGCCGCCGCCCGCAGCCGCCAGCGCTTTAAACCCAGCTCGTCCCCGCCCACCCTGCCGCGTCACCGCTGCGCGCTGCGGGCTGACGTCAAGCCGCTAGGGAGGGAGGGGGAGCAAAGCATTCCATGGGGGAGGTCGGCTGGGGGAGTGCAGGGGTTGAAGGCTGGAAGATTAAGAGTGAATCGGGAAGGACGGCTGGAAAAGCTAATGGGGTAGAGGGGGAGGAGAGGAGGGGTGGAGGGCTGGAAGAGTGAATGGGAAAGGAGAGTTAGGGAAGGTTGTGGGCTGGGGAATAGAGAAGGAGGAGAGAAAAGTTTGAAGTCTAGGGGCTGAGGGCTGGAAGAGCTGGTGGGGGTTGAGGGGGGAGGAGAGTAGGAGTTGTGGGCTGGAAGAGTAAGAGCCAGTAGAGGTGGAAGGCTAGGAGAGTGGCCCAGGTTTTTCCCTTTCTCTCACTGCAGGCATTGCAGCGGAGAGATAGCCAGGAAGGAGCTCTGGGGAATAATAGTTTCTCTGGCAGCGGGCCCCTGCCTATCTGCTGCCAACCTGCAAATTCATTGATACATAGAATGTATGATGTGATCTTCAGAAATGCCACAGTAAGAAAAATTATCAAGCCCTAGAGCTGCTGTTAATGAGATTGCCATGGAAACAACACCCAGAAAGGGGGCTACAAACCCTGAAATCAGTCCAAGTGTAGAATATTGTGATGTTGAAAAGTTTGCTATATTCACATTGCCTGGAACTCAAGATTGCAGTAAGACTGGAAATAAGTTTAGAAAGTCCATACTCCCACCCATCTGTAAGGATGAGAGAATGTGTTTTATAAATGCAGGTGCATCCCAATACATCCAATCAAGGAATGCAATGCATGGGTAGTAACTTCCTTCTAGTACCAATCATTTTTTTGGTTTAGATGCTTTCTGATTCTGTTTATGGGAAGTTTAATGGGGAATACAGACTTAGCAGCACAAAGACTCTTCCCCCCCCCCCCCCCCCCCCCCCCGATCTCACACAGGCAGTTTAAGCCATGCATCAGGGGACAGTTTGACTTATAGAGGACATGGAGCAGTGTTTTTCAAACCAGTCCTGGAGTACCCTCTAGCTAATCTGGTTTTCAAGATACCCACAATGAATATGTATGAGAGAGATCTGCATGCAACGCCACAGTGCATGGAAATCTGTTGTGTGCATATTCACTGTGGATATCCTGAAAACCAGATTGGCAAGGGACTCCTCCAGGACTGGCTTGAGAAACTCTGATATGAAAAAATACAGGGGTGGGGGAGGGGGTGTGGGCCAGATAAATATCTACTTTTCTTTTTTTTGTTGTTGTTTAAGTTTGCCATGCTTGATATGTTGCAGTTTGCCTTGTTATCTTGTTCAATAACCCCTGAAGAAATAAACAGTTCAGGGAGAAAAATGTATATCCTATAAAGAGTCATATTCACTATGGGATACGTTTCAAGAAGGATTTACACACCAACACTGGCTTCTTCCTGTAAATCAGCTTGTGAAAATTATCCAGGAGGGTTGTGTGGGAAAAGTCTGCACATAACTGAATTACACGTAACTTTTCTCTGCATTTGCAGTAGGCACTGCAGGAAGTGGAGTAAGCATTCACCTTCATACTTTTTCAGTTTCCAGAGTATGCACGTAAATGAACATGCAGAAAGTATATGCATGTACCAGCACAATCAGGGAAACTTTCAAAGCAGACCTATGCACATAAGTTCGCTTTTCAAACTCAGGCTAAAGTCTGCGGATGCTAAGTACCCACAGACTTTATCCATATGTGGACTGATGAAAATTACCCTCTAAGATATTTTTCCCATTCTGTGTCTATGGGGAAAAAATTGAATGCATCAGGGCCTAAGAAGTGAGGGGGGGGGGGGGGGGGGGGGGGAGGTCTGGTGAAGGCTGAGCCATAGCCAGACAAACTGCATTTTTTGAATTTCCTACTGCATTCACCAGCTGTAGTGTATCCAACTACATGATTACCCAGATTAAAAAAAAAAAAACGGAATAAGTCAGAGATGTGCAATAGTATTCCAGTTCACAAAACCAGGCTAAAGTTATCCATATAAACTTATCCAGATAACTTATTTATCTTAGTATTTACAAGTTATCCGGATGACACTGTGCTTTCCCTCTGGCTGCACCATGTGCTTGGAATAGACTTCCTGAGCTGCTGCATCATGCTCCCTCCCTTGCTTTGTTTAAATTCCACAAAAAAATATCTTTTTTAGGCTGTTTTTAAATTTTAAGTCTGATCGCACACCTTCAGCCTCATTAACTAATTTTAACAATTGTCTCTTGCTCTATATGTTTGTCTTGATGAGATTGTAAACTTTATTGAGCAGGGAATGTCTCTTCTGTGTTGTTTGTACAGTGCTGTGTACATAGAGTAGGGCTATTGTTCTGTCCCCAGCAGTGGGTACATGTTTGTATTTGTATATACTGTAGTTTAACTGTGTTTAGTGCAGTCCTTCCTTCTGAGGATTCTTGATACTGAAACACTTTTTGTAACCCATGATAAAAGTCTGTGAGCCTTTGCCTTTAAGAGAAGCCTTTGCCCTTAAGAGAAGCTTCCACCTCCTCCACTTTCTCTCACTATCGGAAGCGCTTGAATGCTCCTCAATCTAACTTGAGTCTTCCTAGGTGCCTTATAGGCCCAAGGGACTGCCCTTCTTGCGCCCCCTGTGTCACATGGTTCTTAGGCTCGCTGCCATTGGCCCTTGCCCCCCTGCCCCCAGCTTGTGGAGGCATTTCCTTTAGCAGCTCTCGATGAGAGCTCAGTCTTGCCCATGCTTGCTTCTGAGCCAGCAGCGCTCTCTAAAACTCCCTGAAACGATCAGGTTTTTTACCTTTTCTCTTACTGCCTTCGTGAGAAGACTAAATCAGCCTCATATCCCTCATGCTTCCTACCTCTACCATAAACTAACTCCTCCAACACAAGAGACCTCCTTCTCCCTCCTGCTACCCTGCCTCCAGTTACCAAAGATCTTTGCCTTGGGGGCTTGTGTTTGAGATGCAACAATTGTAAATAATGAAAAACTTACCTGTACAATAAATAATTTCAAACTTAAAGAATCTTTGTCTTGAGGACTGATTGGAGAGAATGTTTAGCTGCCTGGATGGCAAACTCGGATGTCTGCCTGACCCAGAACAGCTATAGAAATGTTAAGCAGTAGTAGTAGTAGTTTGTTTCTCTGGATAAGGTACCTAGACTGTCCACACTGAATATGGATCTATTGTAAATATTTTGGGAACTCCATCATGTTCTACAATTTTTTTAAGAAGTGCTAGCGATTTGTATTAAACCAAAACATCTTGTTTTTCTCATCCCTATCTCTTTGAAGATTTTACTCTACAATTTTTTAGGAGAGAAGTATTTTGTGGCTGCCGTGTTAGTCCATTTGAATGCACACAAAAAAGTAATCTCTGGTGACATTTTTTTATTGGACACAATAATATTTGGCTCAGGGTGTGCATGGAGGGAATGGACTTTCGTTCTTTATTTCATTTCATTGGAGGGGTGGATTGGTCTAAGGTCTAGCAGCTAAGATTTAATGCTAAAAAATGCAGAATAATGCATTTAGAGGTAGATTTTAAAAGAAGCGCGCATGGCCTACATGTGAGCGTGCTACCCGGTGCGTGCACATGTACGCCCGATTTTATAACATGCGCATGCAGATGCTCGCATGTTATAAAATCCGGGGTCAGCGCGCACAAGGGGGGTGCACAATTGTGCATCTTGCATGCGCCGAGCCGCGCTGCCTTCCTCCGTTCCCTCTCCCCTAACCTAACCTTCCCCCCTTCCCCTAACCTTCCCCCCCTAGCCCTACTCTAACCCCCCCCCCCCCCCAACTCTTGTCTTACCTTTTGCGCCTACCTCCGGGCAGGCGCAAGATGCACACGCCAGCAGCCTGCCGGCATGTGATCCTCCGACACAGCGGCAATGGCAACTATGTCGGAGGCCTCTGGGCCTACCACCGCTCCGCCCCCAGACCACCCCGCCCCCGGACTGCCCCTTTTGTAAAGCCCCGGGACTTACACGCATCCCAGGGCTTTAAGCGCACCACCAGGCCTTTTTAAAATAGGCCCGGCGCGCGTAAGGCCGGTTACGCACATAAATCCTCTGGATTTACGCGTCTAACCCTTTTAAAATCCGGCCCATTGGCTGCAAAAAACCAAGGCAAAGGTACAATATTGGAGGTGAAATTTTTCTAAACACAAAGGAAAAAGCAGGATCGTGGGGTAATTGTATCTGATGATCTGCCAAACAGGTAGATAAAGTGATGATAAAAGCCAGAAAGATGCTTGGCTGCATAGAGAGAGGAATGGGCAGCAGAAAAAGGGAGGTGATATTGTCCCTGTATAGGTCCCTGATGAGACCTCACTTGGAATACTGTGTACAGTGTACAGTGTACAGTTCTGGAGACAGCACCTTCAAAAGGATATAAACAGGATGCATTGATCCAGAGGGCGGCTACTAAAATTGTCTTTGTTCTAAAGCATATGGGGATAGACTTAAAGATCTAAACATATATACCTGAGAGGAAAGGCGAGATAGGGGAGATATGATAGAGACATTCAAATATCTCAAAGGTTTTCATAGTCGGGAGGTGAGCCATTTTCACTGGAAAGGATGATCTAGAAGGAGGGTTCATGAGATGAAGTTGAAAGGGGGTAGACTCAGGAGTAATCTTAGGAAATATTTCTTTACAGAGAGGATCGTGGATGCATGGAACAGCCTCCCAGTGGAAGTGGTGGAAACAGAAACCGTATCTGAATTCAACAAAGAATGGTATAATTACAGGGGATCTCTAAGGGAGTGATTAGAATTATAATGCTAAATTAATTGGACTGGATGGGCCATATGGTCTTTTTCTGTCATTATGTTTCTCTGATTTTGTTTTGTTTCATTTCAGGAGGGGTTCAATTCATTTAATTTCGGTTTTAGTACATTTTATTTTACAAATGTACCCACTAAAACCAAAACCTGTATCACCAGAATAAATAAGGTCCACCATAGGCTGCATTCCACCCCCAGACTTCCATCCAGCATACCCTGAAGGTCCAGAAAGAGGCGAGAGCGATCCCCAGTCAGTCCTGCTCTGCTGGCCAACCTGAGGCTGGTGCCTCTTCGAAGTGCAGCACTGGCGGGGCAGCAGCACCTGGGGGTCGCTTCTGCCATCCTTTGGACCCTGAACTGTGTGGGTAATCTGGGGAAGGGATGTGAAGGGGTCCAGGGGTGAAAGAAAGACCAGGGTGGGGGGGGGGGTGTCTGTGTTTATTCAGGTGGTGCATTTAGTAAGTGGGAGGGGGGGGGGAGAGAGGCCTAGTTTAGAAACCAAACGAATGAAATGTTCATTTTTCTTGTACTTCTAAAATGAAACAATGTCATTTCAGACAGCACATCCCACTATTAGTGAGCATTCAGGACCTACATTCAGAACAAAAGGACCAGGTTAAGGCAAAGGATGGTGTTGGCATCATCCTCTCTCTTCATCTGGTTATTTTGTTTTGAGCTGATGACTGGTATGTAGCTCCTGGACTTTAATAAAAAATTATTACATTAGTTCAATGAAATATCACTATATATATATATATATATATATATATATATATATATTGTATGCATTTTTTTGTTGTTGACCATTATTTACATGCATTTAAAGAGAATGAATGTGAGGAAAGGGTAAGAGGGCACTGGAAGGGATGAACTGCATGGGAAGCTCTAGTATGTGGGCAGGCTGCAGTCAGTGAAACCCATATTAGAAAACAGGTTTCCAGGATATCAGAAGCGTTAGTAAGCCCATCTGATCTACCACGCTTCCTACCTCTCTGCTGTCAAGGTATATTCTCTTTCCTTGAAAAGCTGTGACCTTGAAACACTTTTTAATTTTGCTTTCATAATCACTTTCTGCAGATGGACTGCAAGATGGAAACCTAGTTATGTGACTTTTTTGTTTAATCTATGTGCCTTATACATTTTTTGAATGCTTTGGGAAGCTTTCAATTTAAAAAAAAAAAATCCATCACTTAATACTGGTAATTGTGGAGTGTTTAATGCTGATACTCCAGGATGTTGCACTGATTAGTAGTGTGCATTAAACAGCCATCTTCTGCATCATACCATTATCATCTCTAATCACCCTGTCTGCCACCCCCCAGACACTGCTCCTGCCGTACCTTGTGCCTACAATTAAAAGCTTTCTTGATGTCTCACCTTTTGGTAAACCAAGAAAGACCAGGCACTCCTTCCGTTCCATCAGTTCAGTGAACACGTTGCTGTAAAGTCTTTAATTTGCTTGCCAATTGCTGAGATACATTTTAAGATGTCCTCTGAGCAGTTGTAGGAATTGGTAATTCTTTGAGGAAATCCTGATTCTAATATTTATTTCAGTGGAAATCTGTACTGGGTACTTCATTCACCCATTGGGGAAGCAGATTCAGGAACGTTCAGGTGGAGGTGAACACTCCTGAGGTGAGAAGACGAGTAAGATCCATGGATGAAACAATTAGCATACAAGGTACAATTCAAATTCTTCCCCTGTCTGCACCAGGAGAGGTTATATTGGCCGATGCACTTGACAGATTTTCCCATTTCCCATGCATAAAGCCTTTTATGTGAGCAATGCATGTCCAAAGAAAAGGTTTGCATTAGGTCTCTAATCTACAGCAAGTGAACAGGATACGTCTTAAAAATGAGTCACTTTTTTTTTTTTTTTTTTTAAAGCAATCACATTTGCAAAGCTGGACCCTGACATCCAGCTCTTCCGATAACCCCCTTCTTCCAGACTCGGAGATATTGGGAAGTAGGCTTTATTCTACAGTAATGAATCGCTTGGAATTACCACTGAATTACACTCCAGCTTATTAATATAAGCAGCAGAATACTGAAAGGATGCATTATCTTAATGTTATTGAAACACATTCCAAGGGATTTAATAATGATGGGACGCTTAAAAGAATCTTAAAGTCACTTTATGAAAATGAGATTTTGGACTGTATGTAAGCTGCAACTGCTCTATCAAGGAAATAACACTTTAGTCTGCCCGTTACCACGGAGGGAAAAAGGGTTTGTTGGTCATTGATTTGATATTCTAAGCAAGGGGAGCACAGCTTTAGTTCCACAGTGCTTCCTTTACTGCAGATTAACAGACAGTGTAATAAACAGAATGACGATTATTTGGCTATGTACAGTGATTTTTTTCCAAACAGCACCCACATGTGCTTTGCAACTTAATATGTTAGAAATGTGTATGCAGCCACCTCTGGGGATGATGGGCTGACAGCTATATTGCAGGGAGACCTTGAAGGCAGCACAGTGTTACTACTACACTTAATTACTGGTGAAAAAAAGCTGAGGCATAAGGCCAAAGGTCATTAGGTCACACAGAGAATCAGAGGGAGAGGGAAGACGGGTCACCTGAGATTTCTCCAGTCTAATAATTCAGTGATCTGACCTTTAACCTGTATGTCCTCATGAGGAGTCTTGGAAATCAGTGAGAATCAGAGCAAGTGAGCCAAGTCCAGACGCTGCTATCCTTGTGTCTCAAGGGTTCATTTTAAGGTAATCTACCTCTTCCCTCTCCATATTATGTGTCTCCATGGACTTCAGTGGTACCAGCTTCATCAGAATTCCCCCATAATTACTAAATGGCAAAATCTAAGTCCCTGGTGAATCCTTGAGTTAAAAGAAGGGACCCTGCAATTTTAAGTATTTTAAGTTGTATCAGCTGAAAATCTAACTTCCATTTTTATAACTGCATTTAAATTGTGAAAAGGTTTAATTTGTGAGATACCTTGTGGAAAGTGCCCAGAATATCTCTTAGAGCTAGTTGTGAGCACAAAGAAAAAAACCAAAAATCATTTGACCCCTAATGAACCAGGTAATGGGAGGAGAGTCAGCCTTCTCCAACATACCCTAGTCAGAGGAACATGAAATGTTTTGGAAGAGGCATACATGAAGAGGCTGGATATCCCGATGAAGGTCAAGTCAAGGCTGGTAAAAACCAGACCTAGCTTGGGAGGCACTTAGGATGCAGCTGCAACACTGGAGCAAGAAGAAGGCTGGCTGAGCAGAGGATATATCCCTGGAGTCTATTGTACCAACAAAAGGTGTGTCTCTGATGCTCTGCATATATACTATCACCAGTCTAGGAGTGGAGGAGTAGCCTAATGGTTAGAGCTGTGGGCTATGAACCAGTAGTCCAGGGTTTGAGTCCTGTTGCTCCTTGTGACCTTGGGCAAGTCACATTACCTTCCATTGCCTCAGGTACAAACTTAGGGGTGGATTTATCAAAATGTGGTAAGTACTGCACGTGATAGCAAAAGGGGCATGTTTTATGCTAATATAGCATTTATTGCAATTTGTGTGAAGAGCTAAGTTAGCGCACCATTTTCAGATTCTGTGATAAGTGCGAGACCTGGCCATAATATCATGGCCCATAGGTAGGTATTTGTATCCCTATGGTAGGCCCACCTAGTAACTCGAGGTGGGGTTTAGGTAAGAGTGTAGAGGGTTAGGGGCCACTTTGACATTCTACGTGTCATCTACGAACAGAACAGTGGTCTCTTGTGAAGATTTGCTGGCCTTTGGAATGAGGAAACTCACTCCAAGATGAGATTTGGGCAAAGTTCTCTCAGCCTAGCTTGATGGACTCTCTACCTGGGTAACATCAAGCTAGGTTGAGAGAACATTGCCCAAATCTCATCTTGGAGTGAGTTTCCTCACTCCGAAGGCCAGCAAATCTTCACAAGAGACCACTGTTCTGTTCGTAGGTGTCACGTAGAATGTCAAAGTGGCCCCTAACCCCCTACACTCTTACCTAAACCCCACCTCGAGTTACTAGGTGGGCCTCCCATAGGGATACAAATACATACCTATGGGCCATGATATTATGGCCAGTCTCTCTCTCTCTCTCTCTCTCTCTCTCTCTCTCTCTCTCTCTCTCTCTCTCTCTCTCTCTCTCTCTCTCTCTCTCTCTCTCTCGACCCATTACAGGTGACATCACAATGAAACCTTACCTCACAGCAGCTAACTCCTCTTATTTTCTGAATTTGCATCACACCACACGATATGGTGCGATTGCATTTTGATAAATGACCCCCTTAGATTGTAAGCCCTCTGGGGATAGGGAAATACTACAGTACCTGAATGTAATCCACTTTGAAGCACTGAAAAAAAGTGGAATATAAATAAATAAATCTGAACATGCTCTGTGCTGAACCAGTGGGAATTTCCGAGGGCATGTCTAACTACCTGGCAACCGCTAAATATCCCCTGGCCTTTCCCTGTCTCTGATGGCTTCCCAGCCTCGACCTTCTAGGATATTGGTTTGAGCCCATCAGTCCTGAAAGTCACTTACCTACTGCTCTTCTCAGTGAAGAAAATCTATCACATTCGCATGGTTTTATTTCTCTTTTGGGTAATGCTCCAGCGTTTTCCTCATTTGCTTTTCATTAGCCTTAGGATACTGATTTTCAGTATCCTACCAGATACTGTACAGCCTCCCTTTATGGCATCATCTTAGTCATGGTTTATTCTTGCTTTTAACTTCTGGCCTGCTTCTCCAATGTAGCCTCCCTCTTCACATTTCCTGCGCTGAATAATAATAAGAAGAGTTAGAGTCACCGGAATTAGTGAGAGACATAAAAAAACAAATAGTTGTAATAAAAAGAAAAGGCAGTAAAGCTGAGAATTTCCTATCCCAAAATACTGTCAGGGGCAGAGAGATCAGACAGTTTTTGCAGCTGCACTTGAGAAGAAGACTAGAACTGTATAACAGTGAGAGGTCCAGTAATCATTTGCTAAGCTGGGTATATAAATACCACGACATTTTGGCATTATTTCTTGTGCTGTCTGCCAGTAGAAGTGAGCACAGTACAGGAATTTCAGATGTCAGAATAATCTGTGTTCCTATAACTCGTTTTGCTCAGACAGGGTCACAAAGCGTTTTACATTCTTAAAGGCCAATGTGTAAAAATGCATTAACATCGTCTGTTAACATGCATTAATTAGCTCATGTTAATGGCCAATGTTAATCACATGCAAAGTAGTTGCAAATTAATTTACTAACATTAAAGTTATCACATTAATGCAGACATTATCGTATAGTTAACGTATTTTGTGTTAATGCATCTGTGTGTCACAGGGTCTTCAGCCAATGCCATGGTCGTTCCCTGCAGGTTGAGCCTGAAGATGCAGCCATAGCTGGTACTTGACTAGTTGGAAAGTACCTGAGTGGCCCGGACAGGCCAAGACCTTGGGAGGCCCTGGCATGGCTGGGAATCTGGCATAGAACCGGAAACTGGAGTAGATCAGGAATCCAGGGTAGTTGAGCACTGTTGGACAGCAAAGGTTTGTCAGGGTGTCTTTTATCCATGCCCTCAATCTGGGGACATACCCGGTGCTGGTCCAATCAGGAGCTTCAAGGGGCATGAACAGACACCATCGAGTTGATTTAGTAATTGCTAAGAGTCAGCCAGTCTTGTGGCTAGCCCCAAGAGACCCTGCCTAGAGGTCATGGGCTCCAAGCCCACCAATCCTGTTTTGCATCTCATTAAATTATTAGCATAGATTTTTATGTTAAAATTTGAGCTCGTTAATGGGCATTAAAAGCGCTGCTACCACACGTAAACTAGATTGTACTCACCACTACTCAGAGGTCATTCTCCCAGCAGTGTTTGATGCGCAGTTAGAGATGGCCTTTTCCACCTTTGCTGCTGACATGCAGGTAAACTTTCATGGGTATGCCATGCTTGTAGAAATTTACCCAGACTGAATGGAGGTGTTCCTGGGGGCAGAGTTGGGGAGGGGTTTGGATTTATGTGCATACTTTCGGATTTTCAAAAGTGTGCATGTAAAATTTTCACAAACATTATGTGTGAACCATTTAGCAGCTATAGCTTACGCAGGTAGATTTGGTGAAATGCTTCTCAAAGCAGACTTAAGTGCATAAGCCCACTTTGTAATTTATATGCCAACTGTTTTATGCACCATGTTACAAAATTACCCTCTTTCAGGGCAACTTTCAAACTGTGTGCAGAAGTGTAAAGTCTGCGGTTTGTTTTTACCCACAGACTTTATAGGGGTAATTATCAAACAACCTGCATAGTGCATAAGTTTGCTTTGGAAATCCTTGAGTAATTGTCACATGGTAGGAGCAATGGACGGCCGGCACAATCTTGTGCTCCTACCATGTGACAGGGGCCGACCAATGGCACCGGTAGCCCCTGTGACATAGTAAGGGCAAAGGCTATCGGCACCATTTTGAATACCGGCAGCCAACGGCCTGATTGCAGGAGATCGCTCCAGGACCCCCGTTGGACCACCAGGGACTTTTGGCAAGTCTTGGGGGGGGGGGGTCAAGAGGGTGGGGGTTTATTCGTTAGTGATACGTAGTATTCGTGGGGGTTCACCATACGTTTCATGATCCCCAGGAATACAACGAATATGGAATATACTTTGCGGATTGCCAATACGTTGCAAACGAATGCACACCCCTACTGTGGAGTATGTATTTGGATTACAGGATTTTAGCAGGATGGGATGTATGTCCTGTTTGGGATCCTGTGAGGTACTTGTGACCTGGGTTGGCCACTGTTGGAAACAAGATACCAGGCTTCATGGACCCTTGGCCTAATCTAATATGTCTAGTATTCTTATGTTCTTACCCTGTCACAGATTTTGGTATCACTGGCCATAAGACAAACCTTTCCTGATAATCCTTCTGCAATGTTGCTCAGAAAAAGGTGCCAATTCCACCCCAACTCTGCCTCCCAGAATACCTCTCTGCAGTTTGCATAAAAGTACTTAATCCACATACAGGCAGATGCAATATTGGTGTGCATTAACGCACACTGATCCACCTCTCCTGGGCGCCCGATTTAATATTTAAATCGGGTGCTGCAGTAAAACGGAAATTGTGTGCCCCTAGCGCCTCCTCGGCAATGGGCACCCAGGAGAGGTGGCTGTCAGCCAGCCACGAGTTAGGAAAATGGACGCTCATTAATTGAGCGCCCCTTTTCCTAACCTGACCTCTGGCACTCTTTTTTTTTTTTTTTTAATTCTCCTATTTCGGTTCTTTGCGTTGCAATATTAAATCAGAGGAACTGAAAAAGGGAACAGAAAAGCAGTTTTTCTGCATTTCTGTAATTTGTTTGGGCTCCTCAAGAATTAACGCCTGCTGCGGGTTAAAATGTGCAAGTCGGGCACACATTTTTTACTTTTTTTGCATCAGGGGAAATAGGTAATAACCTCATCAACATGAATTTTGCATCGGGGGCTATGGACGCACATCCATAATGCACATCCAATCATGTGTTGAGCCTTGCGCTGTGACCATCACATGGTATTGCATCAACCTGAGAAATAGCTTTGACGATTACCCCCACATCAGTTTTCAAAAGGAATTCCATACACATCATGCACAGATCTGTGCTGGGACCATTTCCAGTGATATTATGGACATATGCACATGTACATACGTGTATGTGTTTATATGTGTGTGTGTATGCACAGGTTAAGTGCTAATCCTTCCCTGACCCCCAGGAACGCATCCTCTGCAAGAACAGTACATGCTTACTAGCACTCTGAGGGTATTTTTACACACAAAGAGAGTAGGCCGTTTTCAATATGCAAAACACTGTTGTACCATGGAAATTTCTTGGAAAATTGCCCTCTTAGTGCACATCAACATTGGCAGAAGCTTTAGTTCACTTTCATTCACTGCTCTCTTCCTGAGTGCATGGCTTGGTAGGACCTTCCTTGTACTTGGCATGCATGTCAGCTTCCAAAGAAGAGAGAAAAAAAGGACCAGCGTGATCCAGCTGCATTTGGGTAGACTGAGATATACGAGGATAAACGAGCATTCCTAATTTGCAAAGATACAGTCAATGTGGCATCTTAAATTCACTAGGTAGGACTTCTTCTGATTCCTAGTTCAGTGCCATGGCCACCAGATCTCACCTTCTTTCTCATATATGAAACCAAAAGAAAAAAAGAGAACAGTAGGTGTAAATCCCTAAAAGGAAAGCAGAGTGCATTAATTTTTTTAAATGTATTCCAAAAACTAATTTGAAAAAAAAAAACCCAAACAAGATTTCAAAATATGATGGTCTTGCTTCAATCAAATTCTGAATTTAGAAAACTTTCTGTCAGAAAGTTATTCGGCAGATAAAAATAATGGCATCCTATGTTAAAAAATTGTGACCCGGAGCCCCGATATCCTGGGAAAACCGATTAAACCCCGTTTAGTCACTCAGAATCCCAGAGAAAATTCTCAGCTTCCTTGTAATATATCCCATTATTCCTTTCACATATGCAGTGCTGCCCTTCTGATGTCATCAACATCTGGAGCTTGGCGGACGTCCCCTGAACATGCTCATGCCATCATGTCAAACTGAAAGGGGGGAAAGAAGCCAAAAACATGAGCCCACACTTTAGGCAGCACACTGCCATATTTAGGCAGCACACTGCCATATTTAAATAAGCTCAAAAGGCTAGCAGCATGGCAATCAATAGGCAATTGGAAAAAAAACCCCATTCCTGATAGAAAAACCACACTGCCAGGAATATAAGGGACTTAAAGAGAATGCAAGCTCCCCCGTAGAGTTTAAAAATTACTCAGGGATTTTTTTAAAACTTTTTATTTATTAAATTTTAAATTACATGCAAGCAAATAACATTTTATTTAGAACAACATGCAGAGATACATAAGAATGAAGCAACATATACATAAAGGAAATAAGATCAAATTCTCATGTCCTGTCAGCCCACAAAGAAAGGAAAACCTAATCTCAATATCAGAAAAAAATCTAAGAAGTAAAAAAAGGATACAACAGTATCATAAGCCTAGCCTTCCTTACCATAAATAGCACCATCTAAAGCTGGGGATGATGTGGGCTCAGTACCCTGAGATTATTTTCATTAAGAAAAGTTACCAACTAAGAAGGATCAAAAAACTAGTATTATTACCCTTTTAAAATGAACAATGCATTTGCATGGAAAATAAAGTCATAATAATGCACCCAAACTGATAACACCAGGTCTCTACATTAAAAACCTCTTTTGCTTAACTTGACTTACTTTGGCGACCATCTGAAAATATTGAATCTTTTAAATTTAGAAAGGAAGCTTCTCTACTGTGAAAATAAAGCTTTAATATACAGTCTCTATCTGAGTCCAAGACTAAAGTCACAGTAAAGACAGATGGCACAACCCCTTCTACAGATTTTCTTTCCAAAATAGAGGTTATGCTCAACATATGATTGAAGCTCCCCATCCCCTTGTGAAGACTTTGGAATAAATGGTAAATACTAAGCTCTTGAAACAGGAGGAATTACATTTTATGGAATTTTCATAAGAAATATTTCCTTAAAATTATGTTAATTTTGAAGTGTTTAATCATTTGGACTTCAAATATCTCAGGTTCCTGGATTGTTCTGTATTTCTCTTTTAGTATCCTGATCATAAGAATATAAGAATTGCCAAGCTGGCTCAGACCAAGGCCCATCGAGCCAGAATCCTGTCTCCAACAGTCTCCAATCCCAGGTCACAAGTACCTGGCAGATCCCATAAAGTTGATCTATTTCTAGTTACTCCCAAGGATAGCAATAGCTTTCTGGAGTCTACCTGGCTAATGGGTTATGGACCTTTTCTCCAGGAACTTGTCCAAACCTTTTTTAAACTCCTCCATGCTACTTGTCTTCACGTCCTCTGACAACAGATTGCACAGCTTGAAAGTGCACTTTTTTTTTAAAAAAACAAACAAAGAACTCTGGCTTTGATCTACTTTTTGAGACTTTCTCTGCTTCTAGCTGCAGCTCAGCTGGAATTCTTCAGTCTGCATCCAGAAGGTTCTGTCCCCTTAGCAGCACCTGCCCCTGATCTGAGCAGCTGGTCTCCTGGTGCTGCCTCTCTGTACATCACGCCAGTAGAGATGGAAGCTTCATTTCCCATCTCACAGCAGCTCTTCCCCCCTTATTCTCACACAGGATTCAGTACCATCTCACCTGCCCTTAGGCTATCTCCCACTGCTCACCAGCAGCACAAGAAATAGCAGGGGGATGCATAATGCAGTAAAAATCTTCTTCCTTGTAACATTGTACTATTCCTTTTTCTGTATCTGAATATTCTCCTTTATAGTTCTGTGCCTCCATAGACAGTAGGGGATGAGAAAGTTATACTAAATGTGAGGGTGTCCTTAATAAGAACGTAATTATACATGCATAAGAGAGTTCCCTTATATAAAAAGGTTTTAGCACAGAGGGCATGGATTTCACAAGTTGCACAGAAAGCTGACACTATGTCTCTCTCAATGTCAGAAATTCTTTATTTTCTTGCTGGAACTTTCTAATGTGGGAAAATCTGCATAAATGTAAAGAAGATTTTAAGCCCTGTAATCTTGAGCTGCATGTCCTTCAAATGTCTTTAAAGCATGTGGCATGCACAAAGCCATCATGACGTGTTGCCGTACGGCCGGCGCCTTTTAGCGCAAAATGGCGCCGGCCATACGGCAACACGATTCGACTGCAGGAGGTCGTTCCGGACCCCCGCTGGACTTTTGGCAAGTCTTGTGGGGGTCAGGAGGCCCCCCCAAGCTGGCCAAAAGTCCCTGGGGGTCCAGCAGGGGTCCGGGAGCGATCTCCTATGCTCCTGCCGTCGGCGCTACCTTTGCTCTGTCATATGACAGGTCAAAGGTAGCGCCGGCGCCATTTCTACAACGCACAGGAGGTCCGAGAGTAAAAGATCACACCGGGACCCTTCCTCTGGACCCCAGGTAATTTAAGGCATTTGGGGGGGGTTCGGGAGGGTGGGGGATTTATTTTAAAGGGTCGGGGTGGGTTTTAGGGTTGTTTTAGTGTGCCGGTTTTCCCGCCCTCCCCCTTCCCCTCCCCCCTTCCCCCGATTTACGATTTTTTGACGATAAATCGGGGGAATTGTTATTGTATCGCGGCTCTAACGATTTTTGACGATTTAAAATATATCGGACGATATTTTAAATCGTCAAAAAACGATTCACATCCCTAGTTACTACCCCTAACCAAATAAGCTAGATACTTCACTTAGATGCAGCACAGCTCTCTACAATAAGGCAGGGGTGGAAGGGAAATAGAACCAAAAGGTTACTAAGGGCCAAGAGTAACAGATAAGTATGAGAAAAAAACAAGTGTGAAAGCTTGCTGGGCAGACTGGATGGGCCATTTGGTCTTCTTCTGCCATCATTTTTATGTTTCTATGTTTCTAATAAGCAAAACACAGGTTTTCAATTTTTTCACAAGATTTTATATTGCTAAAATTTGGGACTGTGAAAGAGACCTTGTGATATGGGAACAGTTAGTTTCCTTTCCTTGCTGAAACAGAGAGAATTTCTAGCCATGCGATGGCCCTACTCAGCCAGAATGAGATAACACTTGGTGTTAGGGATATGAACATAAGAAATTGCCATGCTGGGTCAGACCAAGGGTCCATCAAGCCCAGCATCCTTTTCCAACAGAGGCCAAACCAGGCCACAAGAACCTGGCAATTACCCAAACACTAAGAAGATCCCATGCTACTGATACAATTAATAGCAGTGGCTATTCCCTAAGTAAACTTGATTAATAGCCGTTAATGGACTTCTCCTCCAAGAACTTATCCAAACCTTTTTTTATCCCAGCTGCACTAACTGCACTAACCACATCTTCTGGCAACAAATCCCAGAGCTTTATTGTGCGTTGAGTGAAAAAGAATTTTCTCCTATTAGTCTTAAATGTGCCACATGCTAACTTCATGGAGTGCCCCCTAGTCCTTCTATTATTTGAAAGTGTAAATAACCGATTCACATCTATTCATTCAAGACCTCTCATGCATTTGAATGGTCTGAATGTTGCATTGGCACCACGGTCGGGCCTGCTCACCTTGTGCTGCCCTCCACCAGTTCCGGCCTTGCCGCATTCGCCAGCTCCCAGCATCCCTGATGCTCTCCACAGGGGTCCTCGGCCTCTTCCACGCCACAGGCATCTCAGCAGAGCTCCTGTAGGGGCTCCGTGTCTTCCATATCCTCTGCCCCGCCTCTAGGCGCGCAGTCGACATCTGTACCTTTAAAGGGCCAAGTGCAGTAAACCCAGCTCAGATGCATCCCGATGATATCACACGGCCACAGTATATAAGGCGAGGCTCTGTCCCCAGAACAGCAATCGGGTCAACACCTCAGTGTTTCTAGTTTGCCTGTTCCTTGCTCCTGTGCCTGATCCTGTGTTCCAGTGTCTCCTTGTTCCAACGTCTCCTTGTTCCAGCGTCTTTGTGTCCAATTGTTCCTGTGGTCCTCCGTGTCTTCAGCGTCTGTCTTGTTCCTGCTCCTCGTTCCCTGGTAGTACCCTTCGGAATGATTCTTGGTACTGACCTCTGCTTGCCTGAATATGACTGACCACTGCCTGGACCTGACCTTTGCCTGCCTACTGACCACATTTACCGCTGCCTGGAACTGACCTCTGCCTGCCTGACCATGTTGACCGCTGCCTGGAACTGACCCATTCTTGCCTTGTCTATGCTCGGACTGACCTTGGATTTGACCCTTGCTTTGGCTGACTTGTACAGATACCCGGGCTTTGACCCTTGCGCTTCACTTGGAACTCTCTTCTTGCCTTCTGTGACCTCCAGACCGACCTACTTGGACTCTGACCATGGCCTCCATCTGACCAGACCCACAGGCATTGCCTGTTCAGCCCGGAGAGCCTTCCTGAACTGTTACCTCCCTGAGGTCTCCGGAGTCTCCAGTTCAGGTCTGGTCCATCCTCTCTGCATCAGCCATGCACCTTACTCGTATTGGGCACACCTCTCCACTACTTCTCTATGAGACCCTCTGAGACCCACCTAAGTCCAGGCGGTCCAGGTACCCAAGGGCTCTACCTGCGGAAACCCCAGACTGTTATTGGCGAAGCTCCAGCTAGCCTCTGTCTCCTCGTGTGTTCCGCCTCAAGGGGCAGGTGCTCTCTGGGTCCGACCAGAGGGCCATACCAATCCTGCACCAGGCCAAGAGTCCACTTCCAGTGCAACACCGAATGTGAAATTTGATCTGAATAAGTTGATTATCTGAACTGGTCATATGAATTTAATGGACTCAATCCCCCAAAAAAATCCAAATTCTTTTGACTCATTCAGTTCAATCTCATTAAAGTCTATGAAAGAAGCAAAGCTAGGCAGAACAGAGTGGACTGGGGATGAGAGAAAGAAGGAGCAAGATTGATTATGTTTCAGCACTTTTCAACCATCTTATCCCAGCTGGCAGCTGCATGTCCTGATTTCATGATTTCTTTTAGCTGAAAGAAAAACTAAAAGCAGTTTGAATAGCCAGTGATCACTTTGTTCTTCGTCATTCTTCTATTGGATATCAGAGAGAGAAGGCAGAGATTTTGAAGCTTCTTGCTTCAAAGTTCCAGAGTTAAAAAGAATGATTAGAAAAAAAAAGCTTTAGATTTAGAGGAGAAAGCAAGGTATGCTGTTACAGTCACAGTCACTATGTCCTAGCTATGCTGCTTGCAGCAGAAGAAACTGTAAGCTTTCTGTCAGGCGGTTAAAGTATAACTGTATATCAACAGCAGGCAGGCAGCATGTTTAGTATCTGTAATAAATATACAGAGAGAATGATTGTCTTTTCCAGCATGAGCAGAGTAGCCAGTGATTGTGATGGGGCAGTTTGCTTTCTTTGTGCAAAAGAGTCAATGACACTATACTAATTCTTATAATTCTTGCACTAAATTTGTAGTATAAATAGTCAGGAAGCATGCCACTGTGCTTGCTACACTCTTCTTCCTGCCATTCCTCTCACTATATGCCTTAGAGATCTTCATGACACTGTGCTTCCTGCAAGACTCCTCACTTTATTCCTTGCTATTCCTGCCACTGTTAGTGTCCTTTGCCCCTCTTTTCATGCCTAGGGTGTTCATTCCATTGTTTTTCCCTTTTGTTAGATTGCCACTTTGCCCCTTCTCATGTTGGCTTGAACTGTTTATGCCACTGTTGGTGCCCTTTACCCCTCTTTTGGTGACATGGGGTGTTCATGACACTCGGTATCTTTGGGTGCTGTTGCCTGTCCTGCTGATGCCTACCAGCAAGTTTCAAAAAAACTGGATGAAACCCCCAAAGTTAGAGCCTAAAACAGGATGCATTGCATGAATGACCTGATCCAAACTGAATGAACCAAATGAAACAGGAAATCAAACTGAAAATCTGAACTGAAAATTGTTTCGTGTACATCTCTACTTAGTACACCATAATAGTGCCCATGACCTTTCCTACAGCTAATGTTTCTGGAATCTCAGCTACAGTGTGGAGTCATCAAGAGATATTCTGAATATCCCATTCATAACCGATTCATAACCAATTCATAACCGATGAAGCCTGAATCATTTCGATATTACTACAAAAGCAACAAGGTGATAAATATGTTTCCCAAGACGAAAAATATAAACCAATCTAAATCAAAATAAGCTGTGCAAAAATAATAGAGATACGATGGGAGCAATCACTTGTAATGTGTAAATTGAAACCTTTTTATGGGGCTCACCAATACAATCATAGTGCAACCAAAAAGTCATCTCCAAATATCCATTCTTTTATTTTCTCAAATTTTTATAATTTTTAATCCACATAAAATATATAAAAATGCTTAGCTGAATGCCCAAAACGTCCAGTGATGTAATGAGCCCAGAAAAACTGCTTTACATTTCACCACTCCCTTTTCGTTTAAAGCAGAAATGCACACTTTCACAAATCCCAATTCAGTCAAGTTTTGGCAGATCACTGCCCCCACATCAAAGGATCATCCTGGAAAAGGAAAACAGTATTTGTAATGGCTACCCATTACAAAAACTCAGCTGCGTAATCATATTTAAATAGAGTCCATGATGACATGCACCAATTACAAATGTCAAATTATGCAAAATGAAGAGGTCAAAAACCACCAATAGATGCCCACACCAGTTTCTTCCAAAACGTTTATACCATATGACTTAGAAAAGCCAATCTTGTGCCAAATTCATTGAAAAAAATTGTTAAAGATGTTCAGTAAAGAAAAATATATTTAAAAAAATCAATTGAAAAAAAAAATTGAAAATCATTTAGAGAGAGAGAGAGAGAGAGAGACACTAGCTGTAAGGCCTGCCTGGTAGTTAGGTATTTATACCTCTATAGGAGGCCCACCTAGTTACTCTAGGTGAGGTTTAGGTATTATTATAGGGGTTAGGGGCCACTTTGACATTCAGAGTGAGACGTACAAACAGAACAGTGCATTCTTGTGAAGATTTGAAGTCCTTCGGCATGAGGAAACTCACACAAAGATGAGATTTGTACAATGATCTCTCAACCTAGCTTGATGGACTCTCTACTTGGGACATCAAGCTAGGTTGAGAGAACATAACTCAATTTCACTATCAAACCATATGGTTGAACAGCATTTAATGTAAAAATCCATCCCTGCTCACATAATAATAAATTATGTTATCTGTTCCTACCCCGGCATGATATAGGTATGTCATCAATAACTAGGCAAACAAAATCATCAACTGTCACTAATGGCTACTGGCTAGCAATGTATATCTCTGGCTGGAGCTGACACTTAATGCCTGCTAGCACACAGGGAATAATGCCAGGGTATACCTGCCTCACTGGCAGCACAGGGTGTAATGCCTGCCTCATACTCAGCATGCAGGGTGTAATGCCTGCCTTACTGCCAATACACAGGATGTAATGTCTGCCTCACTGCCAGCACAAAGGGCATAAGGCCTGCCTCACTCCTAGCATAAAAGATGTGAATCCTGCTCACTGTCACATGCAGGGTGTAATTCATATCTCACTGCCAGCACACATGTTGTAATGCCTACCTTGCTGACAGTAAACAGGGTATAATGCCTGATTTTCTGCCAAAACACAGAGTATAATGCCTGCCTTGCTTCTAGTATGCAGGATGTAATGCCTATCTCACTGCCAACATGCAGGGTGGAATGACTGCCTTGCTGCTAGCATACAGGGTGTAATACAAGCTTGCCGCCAGCATGCAGGTTATAATGCCTACCTCACTATCAGCATGCAGAGTATATTTCCTGCTTCTCTCCCATCATGCAGGGCATAGAGTATAAAGCTTACCTCATTGTCAACATGCAGGGTATAATGCCTGCGTCGCTACCAGCTAGCAGATGTAATGTCTGTCTCGTTGCCAGCATACAGGGAGTAATGCCTATCTCACTATCAACATGCAGGGTGTAATGCCCACCTCACTTCCAGCATGCATGTGTAATGCCTGTCTTGCTGTTAGCATGCAGATGTAATGCCGGTCTTGCTGCCAGCATGCAAGTTGTAATGTCTACCTCACTATCAGCCGCAGGGTATAATTCCTGCCTCACTCATATCATGCAGGGCGTAATGCCTGCCTTGCTGTAGCATTCAGGGTATAATGTCAGGGCATAATGCCTGCCTCACTGCTGTCAAACGGTGTAGTACCTACTTCATTGTCAATATGCAGGTTATAATGCCTGCCTTGCTGCTAGCGTGCAAGGTGTAATGCCTGTCTCACTGCCAGCAAACATCGTGTAATGCCTGCTTTGCTGCCAGAACTCAGAGTGTAATACCTGCCTTGCTGCCAGCTTGCAGTGTGTAATGCCTAGCTACTTCACTGCAACATGCAGGGTGTAAAGCCTGCCTCACTGCCACAATGAGGAGCATTAATGACTGTCTTCCTGCCTGCCTCATACTTAGCATGTAGGATGAAATGTCTGCCTCACTACTAGCATGCAGGATGTTGCTGCCTTGCTGCCAACATACAGGGTGCAATGCCTGCCTCACTGTCAGGACACAGCATAATGCCTGTCTTACTGCCAGCATAGGTATAAAGTCTACCTCACTGTCAACATACAGTTTATAATGACTTCCTAACTGCCAGCTAGCAGGCTGTAATGCCTGCCTCACTGACAGCACAAAGGCTCTAATGGTCTAATGCCTGTCTTGCTGCCAGGACACAGGATGAAATGCCTGCCTTATACTCACTCAGCATACAGAGTATAATGTCTGTCTCACTCCCAGCATGCAGAATGGGAGAATGGAATGCCAGCCTTGCTGCCAGCTCACATAGTGTAATACCAGGGTATAAATCCTGCCTCAATGCCAGCACAGGGTGTAAAGTCTACCTCACTGTCAATATGCAGGGTATAATGCCTACCTTACTATCAGCATTCAAGGTGTATCCCTGCCTCAGTATCAGCATGCAGGTTGCAATGCCTGTCTTACTGCCTGCATGCTGGGTGTAATGACTGCCTCATAGCCACATTCAGGTTGTAATGCCTACCTCGGTATCAGCACACAGGGTGTAATGGTTACCTCAGTCCCAGTATGCAGGATGGAATGCCTGTCTTGCTGTCAGCATGCAGGGTGGAATGCCTGCCTCGATTCCAGTATGGACAATGTAATGCTTGTCTCATTGCCAGCACATAGGATTTAATGTCTGTCTTGCTACCACCACACAGGGTGTAATGCCTGTCTCGCCCCCAGCATACAGGTTGTAATACCTACCTCTCTATAAGCACACAGGTTGTAATGCCTGCTTCACTCTCAGCACGCAGGGGTATAATGCCTGCCTCACTTCCAGCATGCGGAGTCTAATGCAGCTCACTTTGGCCAGACTGACAGACCAATGCAGAAAGGTGCATTCAAGGTAACATACAGCACTGCCTGCAATTCAACACTCATTTTGTGAGCATAAACTTAACCACTGATGCAGCAAGAAATTTTATGCTCAGAGTAGTTAAATCACAAGTGGATTGTGATAAATTATAGGAGGACATTACAAGACTGGAAGATTGGGCGTCCATATGGCAGATGAAATATAATGTGGACAAGTGCAAGGTGATGCATATATGGAAAAATAACCCATGCTGTAATTACACGATGTTAGCTTCTATCTTAGGAGCTACCACCCAGGAAAAAGATCTGGGTATCATAGTTGATATTACATTGAAATCGTCGGCTCAATTGATATAGCAGTCAAAAAAGCAAACAGAATGTTAGGAATTATTAGGAATTATTAAGAAAGGAATATCAAATTAAACAGAGGATGTCATAATGCCTCTGTATCACTCCATGGTAAGAATGCACTTAAGAACATAAGAACATAAGAAATTACCATATTGGGTCAGACCAAGGGTCCATCAAGCCCAGCATCCTTTTTCCAACAGTGGCCAATCCAGGCCATAAGAACCTGGCAAGTACTCAAAAACTAAGTATATCCCACGCTACTGATGCTAGTAATAGCAGTGGCTATTTTCTAAGTCAACTTGATTAATAGCAGGTAATGGACTTCTCCAAGAACTTATCCAAACTTTTTTTAAACCCGGCTACACTAACCACATCCCCTGGCAACAAATTCCAGAGTTTAATTTTGCATTGAGTGGAAAAAAACTTTCTTCAATTAGTTTTAAATGTGCTACATGATAACTTCATGGAGTGCCCCCTAGTCCTTCTATTATCCGAAAGAGTAAATAACTGATTCACATTTACCTGTTCTAGACCTCTCGTGATTTTAAAGACCTCTATCTTATCCTCCCTCAGCCATTTCTTCTCCAAGCTGAACAGCCCTAACTTCTTTAGTCTTTCCTCATAGGGGAGCTATTCCATCCTCTTTATCATTTTGGTTGCCCTTTTCTGTCCTTCTCCATTGCAACTATATCTTTCTTGAGATGTGGCGACCAGAATTGTACACAGTATTCAAGATATGGTCTCACCATGGAGCAATATAGAGGCATTATGACATTTTCCATTTTATTAACCATTCCCTTCCTAATAATTCCTAGCATTCTGTTTGCTTTTTTGACTGCTGCAGCACACTGAGCTGACGTTTTCAAAGTATTATCCACCATGACGCCTAGATGACGCCTAATATGGAACCTAACATCATGTAACTACAGCATGGGTTATTTTTCCTTATATGCATCACCTTGCACTTATCTACATTAAATTTCACCTGCCATTTGATGCCCAATTTTCCAGTCTCACAAGGTCCTCCTGCAATTTATCACAATCTGCTTGTGATTTAACCACTCTGAATAATTTTGTATCATCTTGAATGCTGTGTACAATTCTGGTCACCATATCTCAAAAATAAATATAGTTGCACTAGAGAAAGTACAGAGAAGGGCAACCAAAATGATATAGAGCATGGAACGGCTGCCCTATGAGAAAAGGCTAAAGAGGTTAGGGCTGTTCAGCTTAGAGAAGAGACAGCTAAGGGGGGATATGAAAGAGGTCTACAAAATCATGAAAGGACTTGAATGGGTAAATATGAATCAGTTATTTACTCTTTCAGATAATACAAGGACTAGGAGGCAATCCATAAAGTTAGCAAGTAGCACATTCACTCAACACACAATTAAGCTCTGGAATTCATTGCCAGAGGATGTGCTTAAGGCAATTAGTATAGCTGAGTTTAAAAAAGGTTTGGATAAGTTCCTGTAGGAGAAGTCTATAACCTGCTAATATTGAATAGGCTGGGAACAGCCATTGCTGTTCCCGGCCTATTCATAGGGTCTATTTAATGTTTGGATACTTGCAGGTATTTGTGACTTGGATTGGCCAGTGTTGGAAATAGGATACTGGGCATGATGCACCCTTGTTCTGACCCAGTATAGTATATCTTATGTTCTCATGTTATATAAAACGAGCTTTCTAAAATGGGCATAATGCTTAGCACCTCACAAGGAAATCCCATGTAAATGAAGGCATTAAGCATTACTCCTCGATGCAGAGCAGTGCATTGGGCCAGGGTCAGAGATGGAGTTAAGTTGAGCTGTAGCGCTGGCACTAAAAACCATTTTTAAAAAGTGAAAAATGTCCAAAATACTGCAGAAGGAGGCATCCCAGACAGTAAAGATCATAGTCTGATTGCGGCCATATTTTCAGAGCCTGGCTTGTTATACTTACTTTCACTATTGTTAAAATATCACAATTCCTGCTACTTTCCCTTTCATGAGCCTGTGGCTCAGAGGCTCTTGCTTTCGTGCATAACTCAGGGGCAAGGAATGGGCAGATTAGGATGAAGCTGAGTTAGCAGCTGAGTAGCCAACTTTGGCCACCTACCCTAAAGTAAGTGGGATAAACATGTCTGGCTACCTTTAAGATAGCCGGGTATATTCAGCAGTGCAGCTGTGCCGCTGAACATCCCGGCTAACTTGCTGAGCCACACAGCAGCTGAATATGGTCTTCTTAAGTCTCTAAATTTGACTGAAATTCTGCCTAAATGTAGGCATCTAAGTGAAGAGCTGAGCGGTTTTTAAAAATTGTCCCCCTAAGCCTTTTCCCCATAGCACAGAATGGGAGAGAAGTCTTCCTGAATCAAACCCCTTACTTAGTAAAATGTTGCTGTTACTTGAAGGTGTCCCAAGAAACGACTTTCTGAAGACAGACACATGAATCCACAATCAAATCTGAAATAGAAATAAGGCTAAATAATAAGACAGGGAAGTGAAAAATCTCTGCTTTTGAAGCAGATGAAGTGGGTTTTGATGTGCATCTGATTGCAGCAGAGTATTTTGGTTCTTTCTGACTTCCTTTATCAGAATCCCAGTGCCAAGGTGTTGATTTATGGTAGGAGCTGCGAGGGACTGTCAGAAGGTGTTTATCCACTTGGCACCGCTTCCCACGACTGAGGTCCTCGTTACTGGAAAGCCGTGGTGGGTTCTATTGAGTCAGGACTTGTAACTTACTTTAATGTTAAAAAAAAAAAAAGCAGACCTGGTGGGAATGAGCAAACCAATGAGTCCAGAAAGAGCAAACTCAAAGCCTCTGGTTACTGAAGTAAAATGATTTCCCAGTATTTGTTCAGAATAAAGTCTGGGACAGTCCTCACTCAGTTCAGTACCATTAAACAGAGGCTCAAGTATGCCTCGCCACTGGGACCCTCTGCATGGATTTCTAATCTGGGCTTATTCCCCAGAAAATGTCCTGTTCAGTTATTCATTTCAAATACCTTCCAGTGGTGCTTGAAACAAGCTTTAATTCTGTGAAACAGATGAAGTTGTTGTGTTGTGGGGTTTTTTTTTAGAGAGATATGGTTTGGATTATATATTTTGCATAGGATTTCTCTCCAAAGTGCTATTGCTGTTTCTCCAAACCTTTTACACTTTGTAATGTGAAGCTAAGAATGATCTCTGTTTGTAGTTAAATTTCTAATATGCTGTATCCCTCTTGTACTCAAAAAAGCAGGAAATAAACCCAAGTAATAATATAGGTTCGACAATAGTTACAGTTCTGTACCGGAGTAGGACAGAAGATTAACCATTCACGTTCAAGGCTGAGTCCCGGATGTGCACAGATGTTGTAAATTGTTGCCCTGAATATCAGAGCTTGCTCAGATGACCACCTATAATCAAATATATGCTAAGGTGGGTTTTGAACATGTATATGCTATGCTGTTTGGATTTTTTAAGTTTTTGTTGGTTTTGGAGGGACTAGTGTGGTTCTTAGAGCATTTGCACAGAACTGCTTTGATGTGCTGATCTGTTCTGGACGTGAAAAGATCTTTGCAAGTCCTACTCTTCCCCACCTTGTTTTCTTATACAGAGTTTTTAGAAGGTGGAGGTCTGATTTCTTGCAGCTGTGCTCAGATAAAGTAGCCCCTTTTTCAGTTAGTTCCACCTGGTTTTGACTCTTTCCAATCATGCTTTGACTTATTTTAGCCCAGAGTCTCTTTTTGTTTTGTACAGGCCCTGACCTGTATTGCAGAATCAAGAGGGCTGACCCACTGCTGGGATTGGACTGATACGTCTCCTCCTGCTCATGTGTGCCCCATCAGTGCAAGAGTGGGGACTGGCCAGTGAAAGAGGTGCTGGAGGGAGGGAGTGTGTTTGGTACTTAGGTTGTGGAGAGGAAGGGAGAGAAAGAAAACCGGAGGTGAGGATGTGAGGGAAAACAGGCTCTGAGCTGGGAGAGAGACACCACCCCCTCCAGATCCTATACCATTTTGTTTTGTTTGCTTGTTTTTTAACTCCACTCCCAGATCAAGAAGCCCCTTCTCCTTTACCTATTTTTGATATTCCCTTCCTCTCCCTCCTTAATGTTCCCATTCCTCTCTCCCTATCTTTTCATACCCACTTTCTCTCTTTCCATCTCCAAGATGTAAATGTCTTTGATTTTCTATGTAAGATAAGTGATAAATCAAGACAAATAAACCAGAGATCCCCCACACACACACAAAACCCCAAAACAAGCTAACGTATACAGACACTCAAAGTTGTAAAACTACTTTATTTGTATCATACAAAACAAATTAACATTAATATGCAAAATAATTCAAATGTATGCAAATATGCCGCCGAATTGCTGCCAAATGTTCTATCTCCTGCAGTAGAATCTGTCATAGGACACTGGAAGCTGTGACTATAATCCCACTTCAAAGTGATATTTGGGTGAAAGGCAGGAAGAGCTCCTGGCTCTAGAAATGCTGCAAACCTTGGACTGTAGTGGAAGACCTCTCAAATCTCAATCCTGGGGCATTATGGATGGATGTCACTGTAAATTGTTTCCTGTTGCTATTGTTCCAGCCTTTTGAAATTTTAGTTCCTTAAATCTTAACACATTTGTAAACCACTGGGCACCATATATGCACAAGAACATTCTTCTCCCTGTCTCTTTGTCTGCCTTCCCATCAGCTCTGTGTCTCTATCTCTGCTCATTCTCTCTCTGCCCCTTCTCCCCCTCAGATCTATCTGACTCTCCCTTTAGATCTGTGTGTGTCTCTCTCTGCTTCCATCTCCCCCTCATTAGATTTGTGTACATGTGTGTGTCTCTGCTTTCTTCTCCCCCTCAGATCTGTCTGTCTCTCCTCCTTAGATCTGTGTGTCTCTTTTTTTTTTTTACCTCTCACTCAACATGTCTCCAGCTTGTTTCACACTGCCGCTTTCTGCTCTCCCTCTCATCCTCAGCTCTGCCTGTTCTCTCTGTCTCTTTCACCCTCAGCTCTGCCTCTTGGGTGTGCGCTCTCTCTCTTGCCCTCAGTTCTACCTCTTGCTGTCTCTCCTTCTCGCCTCAGCTCTGCCTGTTAGTTCTGTCTCCCTCTCTCCCTTAGCTCTCTGTCTTCCTCATGCCCTCCACTCTGCCTCTTTCTGAGTCTCTCTCTCACCCTCAGCTCTCTCTTTTGCTGTCTCCCCCTCTCATCCATAGCTCTCGCGCTCTCTCTCTCGCCCTCAGCTCTTGTTCTCTGCCTTCCTTTTTCCTTTGCTCATTTCTCTCTTCCCTAGTGGCCGGGGGCTCTGTACATCCCTCCCACCCCTTTTCCTTTCTACCTCTCTCTCTCAGATACATAAATCACTGCAATCAAGCTCAAAACAAGCCATTCAATGCTAAATAAATAATAGTATTAATTATTTAAGAGCACCATCAGAACGAGCCGTGCTACACAAGATACTGCCTGTGGTTTTCGACAGCCCTGACTTGGTGAAAGCTCCCACTCTAGGCGGGAGCTCAGGGAAGTTAGGTGACGCAGAGGAGAAGGCGGGGGCTTTAACTGGGCTCTGTACTTTAACCAGATCCGGCGTCTTGTGGAGTCCCTGGCTCGCCACATGCCTGGACTACGAAGCTCAGATAAGCAGGATGTGCTAGTGTACAAGACTCCTTCAGCCTTGTGCCGTGGCTACTGTGATATGATTATCCCCACACCTTCTGTTTCTATATGAGTGGAGCACGTGGTGGCGATTCTCATACAACCCGTGCGGCTGCAAATGAGGTGGGGTGCTTTTAAAACAGCGACAGGATGACCCCGCATTATTTCTCCCATGACAGCGTCGGCGTAGTTTGCCCTTCTGCTGTGTATGTGGATGGCTGAGTGGGGGACAAAGCAGCCCAATTCTGTATGCTCTTACTCACTCTCCCAACCTCAATATCTCCTTTTAATTCGGCTAAAAGCAGGCAATCTATGGAACCCACATTTCAGGAAGGAAACGTTTAACATATTTCCCTGAGTAAATCCACCGACTGAACATTCTCCTGCCCATGTTCTGTGTCTGTGCCTATGAGATCACAGGAGTCAATACTGAAATGATTTGGCCAGCTAGGTTTATGACTTAGCCGGATAAACCGCAGGTTTTAAATTTCCCGTCACCCTCAACGAATCCAATTCATTTGGCTTTTCATCTGGATAAAAGTTAGCTGGATAACTTGGAGGGGCTCAGGGGGGGCTTTTAGACAGAGTTAAGTTAGCCAGATAATGTATCCAGATAAGTCTGGCTGTGCAGGAGAGCAGTTCTAAAAGTTATCCAGATCAATTTACCCGCTTAAATAGGACTTTATCTGGCAATATTCAGCAGAGCACCTAATCGTCAGCATTCTGCTGAATATCCATGACAATTTATCTAGCTACCTTTAGCCAGATAAATTGTCCGCTTGCCACCCTGCTGAATTTTAACCTGTTTCCCTTTTTAAGTAGCTGCTTTCTGCTTGCGAGATTTCAGCCCCATGGAATACACATCAGATACACTGAATCATGCTGGAGGCTATTTCCTCCCTCTCTTAAGCCGAGAGAACATTGTCCCGAAGTTAAAAATGATTCATGTCAGCCCTCAATGGAGTTAGGGTACAAAACGTCGTCACCATAAAACATACAGAGCCATCCATGCTATACAAACTTATTGCAGGAAAGGGTGGGGCGAGAAGAGAAACAAACCAATCACATGATGCTGTGACATCACCACCACCTAGGGCGGCTGCAGACCCTTGGCAGAGTTTGACGGATTGTAATGTCACAAATCAGATGTGTGCCTTTTGCTTGAGAGTGGATGTTAGAAATGCACTTTTAACATTTGAAACGTTTGAGAAGGATTTTACAACCCTGAGTAGATGGGGGGAGCACAGTCAGAAGAGCTATAACAAATGAGAAATCCAAAAGTTTTGATATGTCGGGGTTACAAGACTGGAAATCTCCTCCATCCCACACCCAGAAAAAATGGTAGAAAGGAAATCCGGTCAGGCCCAGAAGTTAGCGGTAGCATCCAGAAAGGTTACAAAATACAACGATACAAGGTTCTTTCACTGAGTTCATATATTTTTTTAATAAAAGGTAATAGCACATTTGACTTATTAAGAAAGGCAATGTTTAATCAGCTAAGTGTACGAACGTGATATCATTTAATAGCAATGAAAGGATTTACGGAGACACTAAAAATGAATTCCTTTCTGCTGAACACTCTTCGGAATGGACATGGCTGTAAGTAACAACTCGCATCTGCCCCCTACTGCAGAAAGAAAAAATAACAGCACAGAGAACCTGCTGGTTGTGTTTCCTTCCCTCTGGGACCTGCCTGTCCTTTAAAGACTGGTGAGGCAGCCTGCACTTTCTGCATGCAATAATCTGTGCATTAAGGAACTGTATGCTGGGTTTCCGATAAAAATGTAAACTCCAGATGCAGCAAGCTAATGACATGCTAAGGCATCTGGAATTAAAAAGTGAGCACAAGCTGAATGCACATTTTAACTCTGGGTGGGGAACTGGGAAAGAAAGACACTGCTGAGAATTTTAAAAACGTTAACTTGATAAATCATTCTTATCCGGCTATGTGGTTGCAGTTAACTGCTGCCACTTAGCTAGATAAGTCTGTACTTTATCCGTCTATCTGCTCACGGTTAACTGCCACCGCTTAGCTGGATAAGTATGGACTTATCCTGCTAAGCGGTGGTGGAACAGGAAAGACTTCTTTTTTCAGATTTTTCATGTCTGCATAGCAGTGCTGGAAACTTAACTCCATCTGTGACCCAGGAGTACTGCTTAATGCCTTCATTTGCATGGGATGCCAAGCGAGGGCGCTAAGCAGTGCTCACATTGTTGAATGCGCATTATGCTCACAAAATGAGTGTTTTGAATGAGGATTAAGCTGTGCGTTGGGCTGAATGCACCTTTCTGCATCGTCCTCTCAGAGCTTCAATTAACTTTCAACAACAGTGCATGACAGCTCAAGGCAATGAGGGGCAGTGACCGGGAAGGAAAGTGCATCAGGGTGGGGGGAAGGTCACTGCCCCTTTCCTGACACCCCCCCCCCCCCCCCCCAGATCAAGTTCTTCACACCTGCTGGGTGCTCAGTCTGCACTAGAGGGATCCCAGGTCCAGCCCAATATCTGATCTTCTATTCACAAATTTCAGAGCCCATGAGAGCATAAACTCTTTCTGAGCTGTCAAACCTTTTGAAATGAGAACGGGTGCGCCTTCATTTTGAAATTACATAAAAACTCAAGGAAACAGCCTGTTTCATTATGTGTCGTGTCAAAACAAAATCCCCAGTGAAATTAGCTGGATTTTTTTTGTTTCATTTAAAAAAAAAAATAGCAAACACTAACCCCATCCTGGCCTCTTACTGCCACCACAAAAAAAAAAAAACCTCACACCACATCGAACCCCCCACCACCATTAGTTCTCCACCTGGAATGTCTCTTAACCCTGCCATGGATCTCTGGTCCAATTAAGGCAAAAGTGATCCCCAGTCATTCCTGCCTGCTGGGTCCCAGTTTGAATAACAAAATGGCAGAGACAGAGAGAGAGAGAGAGTCCATCAAGTTAGGGTGAGAGAACAGTAGAAATGGCATCTTTGGGAGACTTTCCTCTCTCCAAATGACATCAAATCTTCACCAAGGTGCACTGTGCTCTTCGTACGTCTCACTCTACATGAGAAACTGGCCCCTGAACCCTAAAGCACCACCAACACCTCACTAATATGAAGGCCTTGAATATAGTTTGTGGTTCCAGCCCCGAAGGGAAATAGATTCTTTTATTGGCCCACCTGTGCAAGTTAAGCACATCAAGATGGGATTACATCAACATCAAACAAACAACTCCTCCCCCACCCCCCCCCCCCAAAAAAAAAGACCCCCCCCCCCAAAATGGCATTTATTTTTTAGTGCACACCCCTAGAAAGGACCAACAAAAATCTTGTGGTGCATGAACTTTAGTGACCTCAAAGGTCTCTTTGACTGCAACATCCTTTTCTTGGTCCTACAAAGGTTTCCCTGCCCCCCCGACCAACCAATACAGAACTGCTAGAACTCGGGTCTGGTAAACTTCACAGCAAACCTGCTCATTTTCTCTTTGCTGGACTAGGTGTCCAAGAGATCCTGAAAATGCTAAAGTCCCACCGTGCTGTTTGCACGGGTTTTTGAGTAGAGCATTTTCTTTGCTATAGCTTCACAAATTAAATCCTTGTGCAAAAGATGCGCAATTTCAAATCTGAGTAACCAAATTGACCTGCGTGCTTTAAGGTCTTTTTTTTCCTGAAATTTAAATCTGGCCCTAAAATTAAAGTAGAGATGGACAAGTATCGGAGTAAAATAAAATAGATGGCAAATGAGTTAAAAATCTCTTTGCATATGGTATTAGCAGATGGTAAGCATCGGCAGTGTGCAAGGGTTTGTTTTGTTTTTTTCATTTTTATTTTTTATTTTGTTTTACTGCTGGTGGGAGAGGGGGTTTCATTCTATTTCACTTAAAAAAAAAAATTAATTATGTGTTCCAAAAAAAAAACAAAACAGGGGAGGGATGCCCAGGGCCAGCGGGATTATTAGGCGGACTAGGTGGGTGCCTTAATGGGCGGGGCGCATGATGCGGGGGTGGAAGTTTTGAAAAGGAAGGAGTTTGGAGAGGCGGGCGTGGGAGAGATCGAGCATTTCAGAGATTTGGAGCTATGTTTTGTGCGATATGGGGTGGGTTCGGAAAGAGAGAAATGCGGTGATGACCCCACTGCCTAGGACGGCAGGACCCTCTTGCACCGGCACTGCCCCTGCCACATAAATATCCCTTCTAAAAATAAAACAAAGTCCTGCTGGGTCTTTTACCCAACCCTCTGCTAAGCATCTTCATGGGACAGGAGTGATCCAGAGACGCTCCCGCCCGCCAGTGTTCTATTTCAAATGGCAGCGGAGGGCCCCTATGACAAGCTCTGCCTCCAGGCCTGCTTATGACTGTGGACAAGCTGGGGAGGGGATGGGGTATGGCCGCTATGGCTTTTTCAAAACCAGATGAAAACAAACAACATTTTATTCTTGTTTCTTTCATTTCATTTTGTTTTTGAAACAAAAGCGCATCCCTAACATGCAATTCATAAACCTAATCTGGAAGGTAATGGGCATTACAGGAAACGTCTCCTTGTCTGTCCTTCCTGAGAGGAAGGAAGAGGTGAAAAAAAGTGAGGGACAAAGAGAAAACAGCCAGAGAGAGAGGGGAAGAGAGACGGAGAAAGGAAGAGATGGGGGGGGGGGAGAAGGAGGGATAAAAGGATGGGGGGGAGGAAAAGCAGCCAGAGAGAGAAGACAGGAAGAGAGGGAGAGGGGGAAAGAAAGCAGGGCTGTGGGAGACCGAGCAGTTTTTACCTGGCTGGAGACAGAAAGCCACACTGACTTTATTAAACAAATACAATACTTCACAATGGACTTCTTCCTTAGCAGTAATCACTTATACACACAGGAGCTGTAGACTGCCTTGCTTCTGGCCTGTGTACACTCACTCCCTTCTGGTTTGGATAGAGCATTTTACAGGAGCTGCCTTCCTCCTGGAGGCATAGGGGCCTCCTGAACACAGCTGAGCCTGCAGTCTTATCCAAGCCCCAGCTGGGTCCTGTCCACAGAGCTCTCTCAGTACCTCAAGGGTGCACTGCAACACCTCATTTAGCTCTTGATCCAACTCTGCGTGCAACACCCATATTTCAGCTACAGTCTATGTCCATTTCTGTCTTCGGGGGTCTAAGGCTAGCCATTCCACTCTCTCAGCATCTAGAAGTGGCTTCAGATTCTCCCTCAGTGCTGCTTCTTGGGCCTGGAGAACTTCCATGATGTTGTACTTCATCATTGTGCGCTTCTCAAGCCCTCTGCCTCATCTTTCTTCTTTCACCTGCACTGCAGTATACCCAATGGATCCAGACCAGGGTTTGGTTAATACTGCCAGGTCCCTAAGCAACTGCATTTTCACTCTGGACCATGTCCTTCTCCAGCCACTGTGCACTCTCTCTTTTTATTCTTTTAAAAGGGAAAAAAGAAAAGGTTAAAAAAATCCTGCTTTACCGGTGCTGACTATAATGTGTAGCACAGCCCTAAACTCCAGATAAAGCTTGCCTCTGTAGTCCGCAAAACACCCTAATCCTGACTACCTTCCAAGCCCCACAGAACACTTACTAATTTAAAGGCAGTTTCAGTTTTTTGTTGCTCTTTACTTGCATGCTCCTTTATGAGCCAAAAAGCCTCTAGCTGCCAGTGCTCTTGTATTTAGTTTAAGAGCCCTGCTTGCTTCAGTATGCTCTCAGAGAAACATCCTTTTACTTCCAACTCCCTGTGTTCTTCTACACAGTTTAAGAACAGTGGCTTAATCCTCCCTTGGAGGCTTGGGTTCGAATCCCACTCTGGACACCATATGTGGGTGACCGAGCGGTGTTTTTCTGGCTGGAGACAGAAAGTCACACGACTCTAGCCTTTTTGGTGCAGATAAAACTTTATTAAACAAACATAATACTTCACAATGGACTTCCTACCTTAGCAGTATTCACTTACACAACCAGGGGCTGTAGACTGCCTTGCTTCTGGTCTGTGTTCACGCGCTCCCTTATGGTTTGGTCAGAGTGCTTTACAGGAGCTGCCTTCCTCCTGGAGGCATAGGGGGCCTCCTGAATACAGCTGGGCTTGCACTCGTATCCCAGCTCCAGCTGGGTCCCATCCACAGTGCTATCCCTCTGTGGGATTTAAGGTGGGCCAGGCACCATGCCTGGTCCTGCACAGGTTTAAAGGGGGAAAACAGGGTCACTGAGTTACGGGGACAAAGAAAAAAACAACCAGAGAGAGAGAAAGAGAGAAGGAGACATGGAGAGATGGGGAAGAGGTAAAGAAGGAGGGACAAAGGAAAAACAGTCAGAGACAGGGAAGAGAGGAGGAGAGAGGGGCAGAGGAGGATAAAGAGAAAGGAGGGGCAGGGCAGAGAGAGAGATTAGCAAACTGGCCTCAACAACCAAGCGCTACAGTTCGTATCCAAACAAACAGTATAAGCTTACAGAGAAGTCAGACTGGGTTCCTTCCCAGGCACCACATTTTTACGTAGAAAAATACATGCCCATATATTGGACACTTGATAACAAACACATTAAGAGGTTGAATTTCCATGAACAATAGCTCCAGTCGTCAAGGTTCATTTGCACATCTTTCATATACATTCATAATCAAAATCATTTTAAGAGTAATAAGAAAACACATTTCTTTACAACGTCATGCCTAAGTAACAGGGTGTCAAGTTCTGCCCCCTGGGGGTAGTTTGCCCTTTAGTGGAATGCCATTTGGGACCTCAGCAGGTCATCCCGCCAGCAGTGTGAGCTGGAGGTTTCCAACCAGACCCTGCCCCTATGTGTGGTGTTGGTGTGCTGCAGGTGTGTTAGAGTGCTGTGCTGCTCCCTTTTGGGAAGAGTTTGAGATCTATCGAAACTCCTGTGCGCAAGGGTGGAGTCGAGAATCAGCCTTAGCTCAGGAGCAGGTGTCTCTCCTCGTGGAGGGCATCCGAGAGGGCCTGATCCCTTCACAGGGAAGGGCCCGAGGCATTAAGGAGAGAATTCTAAGCACTGGAGTCCTATGGGAGTGAAGGAGGATTTCCTGCAAGTCCTGAAGCTGTTGAAGTGGATTCTGCAAACTGGGAAGAAGAGTATCAGGAGGTGCCACAGGAAGGACAGCCTGCCCGGGAAAGTCTACCAGAGTAAAGATCAGAGTCCTGAGGAGAAGAGGATTTCCCTGGGTACTAAGTGGATCAGTGTACTGGGAGGTGCCAGAGCTAGGGCAGCCTGCCCGGGAAGGTTCACTGATTCTATTATAATCAGTCTGAGATTCAAAGGACAGACAGAGAAGGACTTTGGAGAAAAGATTACAGCTAACAGGTACCGAGAAGGCCAGGGTGCAAGGTACCCATCCAAAAGAGCTGACCCTTGTGAAGAAAAGAAATTGTGCTTATTTTTGTACTTTTTTTCTAGACTGATTTGCAGCTGTGGCTCATTGTGCCCTAAGTGTACATCTTTTTGGACTCTGTGTTTTCCCTGCCATCAGTCAGTCAGTAAAGATTTTTTATTTTTAACAATAGTGCTGGGACGGACATGGTCTTTGTGGAGTGCTTGACTGGTCTGCAGGAAAAGTCCCTATGAGTATAAAACCCTAAGGGCCTTAAAAAGAGTGACCTTTTATGCCCTATGCAGGAGCCCCAGGGTGGGGGTCATGGGGCCTTGCATGGCCTGTGGCATTAATTTTTGTGTACATAGGTCTCAGATTGCTTTCTTAGATGTGCTTGTTTCGGTGGATGGTGGTCGTTTTTCGACCACCATTTACCGGAAAGACACGGACCGAAACACCCTGCTTTCTTTTCAAAGTTGTCATCCCAGCGCATTGCGTAAAAACATTCCAACTGGTCAATTCTTTAGGCTGCGCAGATTATGCACCACCAACAGGGAGTTCTTAGATAAAGCACGTGATATGTCATCTCGTTTTTTATCAAGGGGTTACCCTAAGGCTGTGGTTAAAAAAGCAATGAAACACGCTTTATACACCAATCGAGATTTATTATTTGTCCCCTCTCGTCATTCTGAACCCTCAGTTACAAACTGCATCCTTCCTTTCTCTACACTCAGTCGTCCCATCACTGATATGATCCGTAGACACTGGGAGGCCCTATCTTTAAATACCTTGTTCTCTGGTCCCCTTCGGTTCACTTTTCGTCGGGGTAAAAATTTACGAGATAAACTGATTCATACGGACCTTCCGGTGTCACGGGACCCTATCAGCAATCCTGGCCATCACCCTTGTGGCCGGTGCACAGTATGTGCACATACGTGTGTTACCACTTGGTTTACATATCCCACCACTGGAAAAAGGTTTCAGTTGCGTTTTCAGTCTGATTGTACCACGTCAGGAGTAGTTTATATCATTACTTGCCCGTGCTCCTTAATGTATGTTGGGAAAACTTCCAAGATGGTAAAGACCCGGATTATAGAGCATTGCTCTATAATCCGGGTCTTCCAGCGTGAAAAGGAACCCCTGGTTGACCATTGGATCAATAAATCACATTCTCTTTCAGATCTCTCATTTTGTGTAATTGAGGTTGTTCCACGGCCTTCACGGGGGGGTAACTATGCTGAGTTGTTAGGTAGGATTGAACAACGTTGGATCTTCACATTAGATACAGTATCCCCGAAAGGATTGAATCGGGAAATTGAATGGTTCCTATTCACTTAGACTTGCTAGCAGGATAGGCTGGTTCCGGTTACTGCTAGGGTGCACTACAGGAACGGGAACCAATGAATGGAGTCCCTTGACTCACGTGGTTCTCTCTCCTGTAGGTTTTGGCGCCTTTGTCTCCTTTAAATACCCGTCAACTATGAAGGGCATTGCGCTCCCTGTCACTTTCTAAATGCTGCTGTCAGGTATGTCATACATTCTATGCACTTTATTATGGTCGGCTGTAAGTCCCTTCACTATCCTGATATTTGTCAATGTCTTTATATTTCAGCTTGCCTGTGAATCCCTGCGGTGGCGATCCCCCCCCGATGCAGCCCGCGGCGAAACACGGGACCGTGTCGGGGGACGCCATTAAGTCGGTGTGTGTATAAACTTGTGGAGTTCCCTTATTGGAATAATAAAACATTTTATGTTTTATATGACTTTCAAAATATTTTGTCAGGATTGAACATTCACCTGCACTGTGTGTACTTTGCGATATTGCTTGAGGTGCAGTACTTGCTCATCGTTGTTTCTTGGTCTCAGATTTCAATTACCCCAATATTGACTGGGTAAATATAAAATCAGGACATGCTAGAGAGATAAAGTTCCTAGATGGAATAAATTAAACCTTTATGGAACAATTGGTTCAGGAACCAATGAGAGAGGGACCTATTTTAGATCGAATTCTTAGTGGAGAGGAGGTTTTGGTGAAAGCGGTAATGGTGGTAGGGCTGCTTGGCAGTAGTGATCACATCATGATCAAATTTGAATTAATGACTGCAAGAGGAACAATACGTAAATCCACGGCTCTAGCACTAAACTTTCAAAAGGGAAACATTAATAAAATGAGAAAAATACTTAGAAAAAAACTGAAAGGAGCAGCTACAAAGGTTAAGAGTGTACAACAGGCATGGACATTGTTAAAAATTCCATCTTAGAAGCGCAGTCCAGATATATTCTACACTTTAAGAAAAGTGGAAGGAAGGCCAAATGATTACCGGTATGGTTCAAAGGTGATGTGAAAGAGGCTATTTTAGTTAAAAGATCTTCCTTCAAAAAACTGGAAGAAAGATCCATCTGAAGAAAATAAGAAAAAGCATAAGCATTGGCAAGTTAAATGTAAAACATTGATAAGAGAGGCTAAAAGAGAATTTGAAAAGAAGTTAAAAACATAAGAACATAAGAAAATGCCATACTGGGTCAGACCAAGGGTCCATCAAGCCCAGCATCCTGTTTCCAACAGTGGCCAATCCAGGCCATAAGAACCTGGCAAGTACCCCAAAACTAAGTCTATTCTATGTTACCATTGCTAATGGCAGTGGCTATTCTCTGTGGGGTAGATTTACAAAAAATGCGCGTTCGCGTACTTTTGTTGGCGCACCAGTTGCAAACAAAAGTACGCTGGATTTTAGTAGATACGCGCGTAGCCGCTAAAATCCAGGATCGGCGCGCGCAAGGCTGCCGATTTTGTGCAGCCGGCGCGCGCCGAGCCACGCAGCCTGCCTCCATTCCCTCCCAGGCCGCTCCGAAATCGGAGCGGCCTCGGAGGGAACTCGCTTTCGCCCTCCCCTCACGTTCCCCTCCCTTCCTCTATCTAACCCACCCCCCCGGCCCTATCTAAACTCCCCCCTACCTTTGTCCGGGGATTTATGCCTCCCGGAGGGAAAAGTAAATCCCCATGCGCCAGCGGGCTGCTAGCGCGCCGAGACGCGACCTGGGGGCGGTTCCGGAGGGCGCGGCCACGCCCCCGGACCGCCCCGGGCCGAAACCATGCCTCTGGGCCCGCCCCCGAAACGCCACGTCCCGCCCCCAAAACGCTGCGCCGATCGGCCCCGCCCCCGACACGCCCCCCTCAAAAAACCCCGGGACTTACACGAGTCCCGGGGCTCTGCGCGCGCCGGCAGGCCTATGGAAAATAGGCGCGCCGGTGCGCAAGGCCCTGCTCGCGTAAATCCGGGCGGATTTACGCGAGCAGGGCTCTTAAAATCCGCCCCTAAGTGAACTTAATAGCAGGTAATGGACTTCTCCTCCAAGAACTTATCCAATCCTTTTTTAAACACAGCTATACTAACTGCACTAACCACATCCTCTGGCAACAAATTCCAGAGTTTAATTGTGCATTGAGTAAAAAAGAACTTTCTCCGATTAGTTTTAAATATGCCCCATGCTAACTTCATGGAGTGCCCCCTAGTCTTTCTACTTTCCGAAAGAGTAAATAACCGATTCACATCTACCCGTTCTAGACCTCTCATAATTTTAAACATCTCTATCATATCCCCCCTCAGCCGTCTTTCTCCAAGCTGAAAAGTCCTAACCTCTTTAGTCTTTCCTCATAGGGGAGCTGTTCCATTCCCCTTATCATTTTGGTAGCCCTTCTCTGTATTTCTCCATCGCAATTATATCTTTTTTGAGATGCGGCGACCAGAATTGTACACAGTATTCAAGGTGCGCTCTCACCATGGAGAGATACAGAGGCATTATGACATTTTCTGTTTTATTCACCATTCCCTTTCTAATAATTCCCAACATTCTGTTTGCTTTTTTGACTGCCGCGGTACACCGAACCGACAATTTCAATGTGTTATCCACTATGACGCCTAGATCTCTTTCTTGGGTTGTAGCACCTAATATGGAACCCAACATTGTGTAATTATAGCATGGGCTATTTTTCCCTATATGCATCACCTTGCACTTATCCACATTAAATTTCATCTGCCATTTGGATGCCCAATTTTCCAGTCTCACAAGGTCTTCCTGCAATTTGTCACAATCTGCTTGTGATTTAACTACTCTGAACAATTTTGTGTCATCTGCAAATTTGATTATCTCACTCGTGTATTTCTTTCCAGATCATTTATAAATATATTGAAAAGTAAGGGACCCAATACAGATCCCTGAGGCACTCCACTGTCCACTACCTTCCACTGAGAAAATTGTCCATTTAATCCTACTCTCTATTTCCTGTCTTTTAGCCAGTTTGCAATCCACGAAAGGACATTGCCACCTATCCCAGGACTTTTTACTTTTCCTAGAAGCCTCTCATGAGGAACTTTGTCAAACGCCTTCTGAAAATCCAAGTATACTACATCTACCGGTTCACCTTTATCCACATGTTTATTAACTCCTTCAAAAAAGTGAAGCAGATTTGTGAGGCAAGACTTGCCCTGGGTAAAACCATGCTGACTTTGTTCCATTAAACCATGTCTTTCTATATGTTCTGTGATTTTGATGTTTAGAACACTTTCCACTATTTTTTCTGGCACTGAAGTCAGGATAACCGGTCTGTAGTTTCCCGGATCGCCTCTGGAGCCCTTTTTAAATATTGGGGTTACATTTGCTATCCTCCAGTCTTCAGGTACAATGGATGATTTTAATGATAGGTTACAAATTTTTACTAATAGGTCTGAAATTTCATTTTTAAGTTCCTTCAGAACTCTGGGGTGTATACCATCCGGTCCAGGTGATTTACTACTCTTTAGTTTGTCAATCAGGCCTACCACATCTTCTAGGTTCACTGTGATTTGATTCAGTCCATCTGAATCATTACCCATGAAAACCTTCTCCATTATGGGTACCTCTCCAACATCCTTTTCAGTAAACACCGAAGCAAAGAAATCATTTAATCTTTCCGTGATGGCCTTATCTTCTCTAAGTGCCCCTTTAACCCCTCGATCATCTAACGGTCCAACTGACTCCCTCACAGGCTTTCTGCTTCGGATATATTTAAAAAAGTTTTTACTGTGAGTTTTTGCCTGTACAGCCAACTTCTTTTCAAATTCTCTCTTAGCCTGTCTTATCAATGTCTTACATTTAACTTGTCAATGTTTATGCTTTATCCTATTTTCTTCTGTTGGATCCTTCTTCCAATTTTTGAATGAAGATCTTGTGGCTAAAATAGCTTCTTTCACTTCTCCTTTTAACCATGCCGGTAATCATTTTGCCTTCTTTCCACCTTTCTTAATGTGTGGAATACATCTAGACTGTGCTTCTAGAATGGTATTTTTTTTTTTTATTTAAACTTTATTAATTTTTCATTAATGATATACATCATGAATAAAGGAAAATATGTACTTCAACACAAAATAAAACATTTATAATAATCATACATTCCCATCATTATTTCTGTTGTTACATATACCATAAATGGAGGAGACCAATAACTAAAATAGATATCCATAAATTCAGGGGGAGAGAGTGGAAGAGAAGGAAGGAGGGACTCGCCCCCCTCTCGAGCCACCCGGCTTGCTGAGGAGAGATCCAAGCAGGGGAAAGCGCTGCTTTTGCTTCCCTCTGCCCCGGCATACCCGAGAAGGAATCGTTGCAGGCAAGCTACAGACCTCCTGCGCTTCGCAAGTTGAGGACCCTTCCGGTATAAGATCGGCGGAAGGGCGGCGCCCCGCTGCCGCCGGCGCGTCGCCTAAGCCGCGCGCGCCGAAGGGGCGCACGGCTTTGACCGGCTTAGGCCGGAGAAGGCCGGAGGCCGGCCTTGTTCCTTCAATTTTTACCTGATGGGCAAGAAACGGAAGGCGAGAATCGTCTTAACCTCCTCACCAGTGCAAATACACCGCACAGGTCCCATGGACCAACATGTCGTGAGACTGTTGGAAACGCCGTGAGAGGACAGTTCGGGAGGTTCCTCTTTAATCTTCCTTAGTCCTGGCGAAGGACAATCACCACCAATGCAGCCAAGAGTGAGTTCATCACCTGGGACATCCACGGAACTGGTAGGACCAGTACAGGGAGGTACAGATGTCAGTACACATCTAGTACCTCTCCGGACTGAGAATATTAATTTTCCTAAGAGTGAAACACAAATTGTCCCTCCAGTTCATGTAGACAGTAACATTAGCCCGGTGATTCTCCCGGACAATGTTACTATGGCTGATCTTGGTCGAATGATACTGAAACTTGACAATAATGTTATGAAGATGAATGAATCATTAGTAACAGCTATAAATGTTAATAAAGGTCTAATTGACGAGTTGGTAAAAAAGGTAGATAAGCATGATAAAGTTATAGTCATTATGACAAATAAAACACAGTTGATTCAGGACTCTGAAAATGTTTTTATAAAGGATAGTATCATGATACATAAGGAAGTTGAATACGTTGAAAATTTATTGAGGTCTAAGAATATGAGAATTATAAATTTTCCTATTACCCGACTTTTATCTCCATGGGAGATGTTTAAAAATTTTTTGAAAGAGTCTTTATCAAGAAGAAGAAATCCCTAAGATCTCTAAGATATACTATATAGAAAAAAAACCATCTAGAGATATTGATACTCAAAATGTAAAAGGAGAAGTAGTACCTTCTCCGGGAATTTCGACCTTCCTAGAGGAGTCAATCGATATTATTGAAAAAAGAGCTTCTCTATTTGTATCATTCTTGGTAGAACAAGATAAGGAGAATTTGTTTAAGAGGTTCTTTAGATCAAAGGATTTATTATTTTGTGGATATAAAATGCAAATGTTTCCTGATGTGGCTAGATCCACACAAGCTAGAAGAAAATATTTTTTGTCACTGAAAGCACGAGTACTTGCAATTGGTGCAACTTTTTTCCTGAAATACCCTTGTGTATGCTGTATTAATTATAAAGGTAATAGGTTTGCATTTTTAGATCCCACACACCTAGAAACTTTTTTGGTTGATAAATGTCAGGTAGCAGTATCAAATGAGTTAGTCCAATAAGGAAAACACCTTCCTTCTCTTCATAGAAGTTTTTCTTTATAAAATATTGTAGAGAATAACAATTTTTGTTGAATTTAAGAATGGTATTTTTTAAGAATGACCACACCTCTTGACATTTTTTACTTTTGTAATTGCTCCTTTCAGTTTTTTTCCAACAATTTTTCTCATTTTATCAAAGTTTCCCTTTTGAAAGTTTAGCACGAGAGCCTTGGATTTGCACACTGTTCCTCTTCCAGTCATTAAATCAAATTTGATCATATTATGATCACTATTGCCAAGCGGCCCCACCACCGTTACTTCTCTCACCAAGTCCTGTGCTCCACTGAGAATTAGATCTAAAATTGCTCCCTCTCTCATCGGTTCCTGAACCAATTGCTCCATAAAGCTATCATTTACTCCATCCAAGAACGTTATCTCTCTAGCGTGTCCCGATGATACATTTACCCAGTCAATATTGGGGTAATTGAAGTATCCCATTATTACTGCACTACCAATTTGGTTAGCTTCCCTAATTTCTCTTACCATTTCACTGTCCATCTCACCATCTTGACCAGGTGGACGGTAGTATACCCCTATCACTATAGTCTTCCCTGACACACAAGGGATTGCTACCCATAAAGATTCAATTTTGTATTTAGTCTCATGCAGGATGTTTATCCTGTTGGACTCTATGCCATCCTGGACATAAAGTGCCACACCTCCTCCCGGGTGCTATTCTCTGTCATTGCGATATAATTTGTACCCCGGTATAGCACTGTCCCATTGGTTATCCTCTTTCCACCATGTCTCTGAGATGCCAATTAAGTCTATGTCATCATTCATTGCTATACATTCTAATTCTCCCATCTTACTTCTTAGACTTCTGGCATTAGCATACAAACATTTCAAAGTTTGTTTTTTGTTTGTATTTTCATTCTGCTTTTTAATTGATAGGGATAAGTTAGAATTTTTTAGCTCAGGTGAGTTTTTAGTTACAAGCACTTGGACTATTTTTCTAATTATTGGAACCTCACTGTCGGGATGCCCTAATTCTAATGCATCATTAGTATCCTTTGAAGATACCTCTCTCCAAACCATGCGATGCTGAGCGACTGTCGGCTTTCCCCTTTGTTCTAGTTTAAAAGCTGCTCTATCTCCTTTTTAAAGGTTAACGCCAGCAGTCTGGTTCCACCCTGGTTAAGGTGGAGCCCATCCCTTCGGAAGAGACTCCCCCTTCCCCAAAAGGTTCCCCAGTTCCTAACAAAACTGAATCCCTCTTCCCTGCACCATCGTCTCATCCACGCATTGAGACTCCGGAGCTCTGCCTGCCTCTGGTGACCTGCGCATCTAACAGGGAGCATTTCAGAGAATGCTACCCTGGAGGTTCTGGATTTAAGCTTTCTACCTAAGAGCCTAAATTTGGCTTCCAGAACCTCCCTTCCACATTTTCCTATGTCGTTGGTGCCCACATGTACCACGACAGCCGGCTCCTCCCTAGCACTGTCTAAAATCCTATCTAGGTGACGCGTGAAGTCTGCCACCTTCGCACCAGGTAGGCATGTTACCAGGCGATCCTCACACCCACCAGCCACCCAGCTATCTACATTCCTAATAATCGAATCACCAACTATGAGGGCCAACCTAACCCTTCCCTCCTGGGCAGTAGGCCTTGGGGAAATATCCTCAGTGCAAAAGGACAATGCATCACCTGGAGAGCAGGTCCTTGGTACTTGATCCTTTCCTGCTGCACCTGGTTGGTGCTCTCCCATCATGAGACCTTCTTCCTCCAAGGCAGCACCAGGGCTGCCAGTCTGAAGTTGGCCGTAGAGGCAAAAATTAATAATAAAAACTTAAAAAAATATATCTGAAGCAGGAAACTTGCAAGGGAGTCGGTTGGACCGTTAGATGATCAAAGGGTTAAAGGGGCACTTAAGGAAGATAAAGCCATCATGGAACGACTAAATGAATTCTTTGCTTCGGTGTTTCCTGAGAAGAATGTTGGGAGAATGTTCCGGAGAATGTTTTCTAGAAGATGTAGGAAGCCAGATTGATGAACTGAAGAGTAGCAAATCACCTGAACCGGATGGTATAAATACCCAGGGTTCTGAAAGAACTCAAAAATGAAATTTCTGACTTATTACAAGTAATTTGTAACCTATCATTAAAATCATCCGTTATACCTGAGGACTGGAAGATGGACAGTGTAACCCGAATATATATAAGGGCTCCAGAGGTGATCCAGGAAACTATAGACCAGTGACCCTAACTTCAGTGCCAGGAAAAATCATGGAAACTGTTATAAAGAATAAAATCACAGAACATATAGATAGACATGATCTAATGGGACACAGCCAGCATGGATATATCCAAGGGAAGTCTTATCTCACAAATCTACTACCTTTTTGTAGGGGTGAATAAGCATCTGAATAAAGGTGAACCAGTAGATATGGTGTATTTGGATATTCAGAAGATTTTTGACAAAATCCTTCATGATAAGCTTCTAAGAAAACTAAAAAGTCATGGGATAGGAGATGATGTCCTTTTGTGGATTGCAAACTGGTTAAAAGACAGGAAACAGAGTAAGATTAAATGGTCTGTTTTCACAGTGGAAAAAGGTAAATAGTAGACTGCCTCAGAGATCTGTACTTGGACTGGTGCTTTTAAATATATTTATAAATAATCTGGAAAGGGTTTTGATGAGTGAGGTGATCACATTTACAGATGTCACAAAATTATTCAGAATAGTTAAATCACAAGTGGATTGGGATAAATTGCAGGATGACCTTGAGAGACTGGAAGACTGGGTATCCAAATGGTAGATAACATTTAATATTGGCAAGTGCAAGTTGATGTATATAGGGAAAAATAACCCTTGCTGTAGTTACATGATATTAGGTTCCATATTAGGAGCTACCACCCAGGAAAGAGATCTAAGTGCCATGGTCCACAACGAATGCCGGTATATAAAATGTTTTAAATAAATAAATAAATGGTGGACAATACATTGAAATTGTCAGCTCAGTGTGCTGTGGCAGTCAAAACAGCAAACAGAATATTAGCAATTATTAGGAAGGGAATGGCAAATAAAATGGTGGATGACATAATGCCTCTGTATCGCTTCATGGTGAGACTGCACCTTGAAAACTATGTGCAATTCTGGTCCCTGCTTCTCAAAAAAGATATAGTTGCACTGGAGAAAGTACAGAGAAGGGCACCAAAATTATAAAGGTCATGGAACTGCTCTCCTGTGAGGAGAGTCTAAAGGGGTTAGGGCTGTTCAGCTTGGAGAAGACATAGCTGAGGTGGGATATAATAGAGGTCTACAAAATCATGAAAGGACTTAAACGGATAAATGTGAATTAGTTATTTACTCTTTCAGATAATAGAAAGACTAGGGGGCATTCAATGAAGTTAGCATGTAGCACATTTAAAACAAATTGAAGTAAATTATTTTTCACTCAACACACAATTAAGCTCTAGAATTCATTGCCAGAGGTTGTGGTTAAGGCAGTAGGTATAGCTGGTTTTAAAATAGATTTGAATAAGTTCCTAGAGGAGAAGTCTATAAACTGCTATTTATCAATAAGGAATAGCCACGGCTTGTTACCAGCATTAGTACATTGTGATCTACTTAATGTTTGGGTTCTTGTCAAGTATTTGTGACTTGGATTGACCACTGTTGGAAACAGGATACTGGGCTTGATGGACACTTGGTCTGTCCCAGAATGGCATATCTCATATTCTTATATGGTGTTGCCTTTTCATAGATAAGGTTATTACTGTCTGGGTGCTGGCAAGGTTATATATGGGAGTTTTACTATATTGTAATGGTAATTCCATTTATTCATGGCTTTCTGAGGGCCAAGCCCACACCCAACATGCATTACAAAAAGTCTAGGTCCATAGGAATTCCAAGTGTCTTTTTGCATAGTTTTCTGGATAGCACCACAGCAGTGCATGTAAATATAATATACATCTTGAAAGTAATAGTTCTGCCTCAGAAGACTGTATTTTTGAATGTTCTTTTTTCATGTCAAATCTATTATAAATGCTTAATTTAATTGTGTGTGTGTGTGTGTTTGTGTCTGAAGAGGGTGTAAGGTTTGCCTAGGGTACCTGATACCCTTCCCTTGACCATGGGTGCCATGGAGGCAGGGGGTGAGCGGGTATCAGTTTTTAAAAATATAGATTGCTGGAGGTAGCTGGGCTTTTTTTGATGGGCTTGGGTCACAGACTGAATGATTCAGGGGAGGGAGGCACAACAGTAATTGTTGCCACAGGGCAGCAAAAAAGCGAGCACCAGCCCTGTTTTGAGGTGTGACCCTTAAAATTTGAGGACACTTTTATAAGGATCTGACAAGACATATGAATGATTCTTCACGATGAATGTGGATAATTTTGGACATTATTATTTTTATTATTTCCTGAGACTGCTGGTTATCTTCTGACCTGGGAGAGACAACATTCAAAATCACCATTGAAACGGCATGAAGAGTGATCAAGGACTTAAAAGAAGTTTTAGTCCCAGGTCATGAAGCTCTCCGATTTAAAGTTATTGATTTAGAGCAGAGAACAAATTCTTTTAAAAATGGATGTGGAGGCCATTACTCAGAGAATGGAGAATTTATTCTGTTAGGTGCACAGTTTGCAGACTTTCAAAAATGCTGCTATTAAAGAAAATTTGACCATGACTAGAAAATTGGAAGCTTACAAAATACCCTGAGATTGAAAACCTTATATGTAGTTAATGTTCTGAAATTACAGTAGATCTCAGGGCAAGAATTGTTTAAAGATTATTGGGTCAAATATCTGTCTGCTCTTAGAGAAAGTTTGCTACTGCTTGCCTAAGCCTGTTACCTCCCAACTCAACATAAGGTTGGGCTTAGTTTAGTTTAGTTTATTGACTTATTACTCACATCTACATATAATGAACGAAGCAAGGTCTAAGAAGATTCCCCTATGAATGTGGCTTGGAGGTTGCCCTTTGGATACTGTTGTTGATAAAGGAGCCGCCCCCATTCCCTATTTGTGAAGGTGCTCTGCCTCCGAGGGGAGAGGGGCAGAGGGTGGTGGGAGGGCCAGCAAGCTCAATTTAAGCCTAAGCCGGCCTGCCCACCAGCCTCTTCTTTTGGTGGTTTTGGGGATAAGTTGTTGCTCTCCCTCCCTCCACTAACTCCCTACTTGTAGCCTACCTTTATTCTAGCCCAGTCCGGATGCGAGTGGGCCGGGGTAGGAGCATGACTGGCCCTGGAGTGCTCCCCTTCCCTTGTGGTTGTGAGTAAAGCTGGCTCCTATCCCCCTGCAGCTCTCTTCCCCTGGATGTGTGCTGGCCGGGAGGAGCAGGCCGGGATCAACATGTGTTCTGAGGGGCCTGTAGGTGCAAGTGTCTCTGAGGCAGTCACCAGATTTGATTTCTGGTGGTGGACATCCATTTTGGCATCAGAACCAATTGTGGTGCAGGCATGCAAGTGGCCTCTCAAGAAATCCTGGCTCGGTGCATTGCACCTAGATCCTATGCCGCCTGGGGACGCCTTTCCTCAAGCTCCTTTGGACAGGGGACAGCGAGGCATACGGCAAGCGCTGTCAATGGCTTGGGCAGGCGCGTGACCTGCACTATCAAAACTGAGGAGAGAGGCCATCGACAGTAGTCAGGTAGCAGAGTGCGGAGAGAGACCTTCCTCCTGCCATACCAACGGGTGTGCCCTTGATCCAGGCACCCAGGAGAGTAGCGCTCTGGTCAGCTGACTGTTGCTCTTCCTCCCAACTTAGGACACACTGCTGTTCGATGGTTTGCCTTCTACGTGGGCTACAGGCCGGGCGACCTGAGTTAAGGTCATCCTTGTTCTGCAGGCACCATATCAGATACACCTAGTGGTGCTCGGTAATATTATGCGGCACACTTCCCAGGACTAGAGCCCCAAAGCAGCATCATTAATGTGGGGTGAGCAATGCACAGGCCTGAGGCTTTCATCATCTGATACTAGTGAATGTGGGCAAGCATTTATCTGGCTGCCCTGCGGCTACTTTGCCTATCCATTGCGGTTGAGGGCTTGGTTACCTCTGCAGCAACATACAGCATGTTTACAGCGATATGGTGCCTTTACTAAGTTAGGGGTTTAGTTACCTCTACAGCAATATACGGTGATATCACAGTGCTACCAAGTTAGGGCATTGGGCTTTGAAAGTCATTAGGCCGCAGTGATGCTTTGGGATATGGCCGCAGCAGGTTTGGTTGAAAGCCCACAGCAAGCAAGATGTCACTTCTGTGGGCTTGTGGCGAGGTTTACTACATCCTAAGGGCACACGGCAGGTGCTATGTTAAACGCTGGCTAATCAGAGAATACTCAGGGGATATTACTGCAACTACATTGCATGGGCGGGTGAATACCCAGCGAGTATCCCTGCTCCTACATTGAATGGGTGTGTGAGACAGAGACTAGTTGACCATTAAGTCTTTTGCTTTGATGACTGGGAATGGCCTGCTTACCACCCCATAAGCTGTGCTGCATCTTGATTACGTGAGTCCTGCTCTTGCTACGGACCAGGAAGTCATCGCACTGCAGAGGTCTTTGACCTGGTAAAGCAAAGGTTGACATTCATGAGCACTGAAAGGGCGACACTTCGACATCATGGTGTCCCCAATGGCAGAATATAACAGTAGCATGAAACAAGATACAACTCAGGTGGGGGCATGGTCACCCTACAGGTTTAGGAAAATATTTTTAATATTTGAATTGGTTATGTAATGTTGACCTATGCTGCAGCCATATCTCCATCCAACTTCGTTTTCAAACAATGTGATGCCCTAGAGCTTTGTTCAGCATTACGTAACAGAATAATCAGGAAGGGAGAGAGGTGGGGAGGAGGGAGTGGAGTAGGCAATTATATATAGAGAGAAGAGGTGAGTATGCACCTGACGCGGTTGAGCCACCTCGATAGTTTCTTTTATATTAGCACTGGAGAAATAGTGGCTTATGTGACTCATAGAAAATGATGGCAGAAAAGGCCATACAATCCATCTAGTCGGTCCATCCACACCAACTGCTCAGCTCTACAATCCCTACCACTCCTTCAGACATCTCCTATGCTAATTCCATGCTTTCTTGAATTCAGGTACTGTCCTTGAGCTGTTGCAATCAAGTTCCTCGCATACTTTTATGCATAGAGAGTCCCAGTTGATTTTATTATCAGCTATTTATGCACAGAAAACCAGGTTTTATGCATGCAAATGGCTTTAAAATTTCCTCCATTAGTAACCAATCTATCAAAGGAGATTAGGTGTTTGCTTTATGAATGGCATTAGCTGGGCTATTTTCTAAGTTACATAGCTGATTTAATTATCATTATTCTTTGTGTAACTGCTGGGTTGGTAGTCTTGGATATAAGGTCCCAGAGGCCATATCTCACATATAGGGTTTACTGTACATCTTCCCATGATGTAGGATCTGAGTGATCAGGATTCCCTGTCTGAGGGGATGATGACTTTTCTAGTCCCTGAGCATTGAAAGTTCTTATTTCCCAGAATAAAGTTCTTGTATACAGCAGTGATGGGTGCTGATTTATCTATGCATGAGGAAACACACTGAAAACAGCTTTGGTTTCCAGTAATACTTTTACTGAATTGCTATGCAATGATGAAATGATCTTTACAGCTGTATTTTTCATTACTGACTGTTACAATTAAGTTCCTTAATAAATTTGCGACTTCTGTTTAATTTATTTATGAATATAAAAGCCAATTATCCAAATCCTTGAAATTTATCTTGTCTCTCCTTTCCCATGGCAAGAGGCAGTTGTAAGCTTCCCTCCCATAGAGTTGGTGAGTGTCCAATCAGTCACCGCTATTTCCTACCTCTCCAGTAGTTTTCTTTCACCTCTTCCTCATAGTATCGGATGGATACTTGCTATACTCCTCTTCTCCCAAGATCTTCAACAGATGCATGGAAGCCCTTGTAAGGGGTCCACTAGCACTCCTTTCTCCCCTCTCTCCTTCTCTCATCTGGACGGCTGTAAGTCATCCCTCAGGATGCAAATGATCCCAGGTTCTTCACACCGAAGAGAATCTCTCTCCCTTTTTGGAAGTTAAAACAAAAGACTGAGTCCCTAATTAACAGGAACCCAGAAAAGGTGTAAAAAAAAAAAAATCATTTTACGGAAAAAAGGATCAAACACATGAGTCCAGGAGGGTGGAAAAAAAACCTCCCAGCTCAGCAATGGAAAAGTTCTTTAAATGTCTGGAAGACTCTCTGACTCCACATTCTGTCCAGGTCTCACTTCTGAGAACCTACAGAAGCTTTATCCTTAAACATAATCCAAACAGGGGGACATCCAGAAGCATGCTGCCCCTGCAAGGGAAACTAGTCTTCCACACAGTAAAATGGTGCTCAGAGCTTCTATAGCAGAGGAGCTCACCATTTGCCTTCTCCCACAAGGGAGCTAAGTGCAACCACTACACTATTGTTATTCCTCCTCCCCAAACAAAAAAAGATTTAATCCTGAACTGGTAGACAACCAAAGGGGGCTCTACATGTGGATGTAGAGACTTTGTTTTCATCACTTCTTCCCCCATATTGATGACTTACTTATTGTTTCATTGAGGAGTTAATATTATGCTGTATACATTTTATCTTATTGTTACAATGTGTTCTTGGAATACCCTGAAGTTTCACTTATTGATTGATATTCATGTTTTTGAAAGAGAAAGTAAACATATAGATAGATAGATAGATATAGACATATATATATATTTATATATATATATATAATGTGATAGTATCATTCAATAAATTCAAAACTTGGGAGTGAAGTCTGGGGTCTATACTTAAGCTAAAACTATACAGAATGGGACAGAATCCCAATAGAAACCCTACACTTCAAATTCTGCAAACAGTAGTTTCTCTTTACTACTCACCATACAAAAAATAATATTCAGATTCTGGTATTACCTCACAACAGTGACATCAGCTCCTTTTGCTACTCTGTGAAGTAGCACAAAACCCTGAAAAAACCATACTGCTATAATAAAACAGCATAAACTACCTGGATTCACACAGCAACAATCCTAACTATGAAAGGGCAACACTGCAAACATTACCCCGGGCCCTAGAACACCAATACACCTCCTTCTGGGAAAGCAGAACAAGTTGGACTGCTATTAATTAATCCCTACACAGAAACTGCACACTAGCAGAATCCCTCACCGCAGACACACACCCAGAGCACAGACCTCACCACATACTGAATAAGTGACCACAAACTAGAAATAGAAATGTGGAGACAAAAACTGAACTGGAAACCAGAAGAGGCTATGCAATGAAGCACTGGAGATACAGAAACAGAACTACATTTCCTCCTGCACCACGCAAAATACAAGGACATCAGAGATGCAGATTCCCAAAGCTGACAGAGAATATAAACGATCTCCCGCAAAAAAAAAGGAGCAGAGAAACCTCTGTATAACCTTGGGGGAATGAGTTGAAAGAGCAGCTAGGGCAGCCCACTAGGAGGTACCCTGCAACCAGACCAGAAATGTATCCTGAGCAGAGGCAGCGCTGACAAGCGCCAGAACCTGGGGATTGCCCATGTTCCTGTCCTTTCTGTACTTGGTAGTTTTCCCCCTTATTGTACATTCCCTCCAACTTACTGTGGTCCAGTCATTGCGGCCAAAACCTTCAGCTGGAGGCCATGCACCCCTGCTCTTTCTGGAACTCTACAATCAGGGCCCTGAATACGGCCACTAGCCATCACCAGCACTCAATGGCTATGCTCTCCTCCTTCCCGCCCCCAGAGGTTATGAGTGCTACCTCTGCAGCATTCCCAGTCCCAGCCAAAGGGAGGGGGGGAAGACCTAAGATGGGGATCAAACTCTGGTCCCTCCTGAACCACTGGGTCGGTATGCATTTTGTATTTTTAGTTTGTTATGATTCTCACTATGACATGTTTCCTCCTTTCTTATTTTTTAATCACTTAAATGAATTACAAGAGAGAGAGAGAGAGAGAGGAGGGGAAAATAGAAGAGGAGAGGAAGGATAAGGGAGGGGGTGGGGTAAGAAAGGGAAAGCTGCTGCACTGCACCTACTCTTAGAGCCTCTCATACAGGCCGATGCAATTTAATGCGCTCAGCTGAGCGTACGGTTTTACACGTGCTTGGATGCGTGTTTTGGACGCATGTCCAAAACCTCATGCAATAAGGGGAATAGCATGTCCAAAACAGCACGTAGCCAATAGCGCTCTTCATATGTAAATTCATGTCGATGAGACTATTAGTTGTTACCCCCAATGCCGAAAACTGCCACGTGGCCACACGCCCATTTTAATGCTTCAAATTTAACGCCTGCCCGGGAGAAGGTGTTAAAGCGCTCAAGGGCTGACAAAAAAAAAAACCCCAGAAAAATCCTATTTTCTGTGATTCCTATTAGTATCCTAGCGATACTAAATAGAAAAAACTACAGAAAGCAGAATTATATCCCACTCAAGGGCTTAACAAAAATAAATCCTGCTTTCTGTGGTTCCTCATAGAGGGAACCACAGAAAGCAGCATCCCCAAGGTCTGGCCCAGTCGGAATCCCTGACAGCAGTGAGAGAAGGAGTGAAAACATTTTAAGTGTCGGACATTTGATATTAATTTATTCATGCCTTCACTTCCTGTTGATTGGTCCATTCACTATCATATGTCAGTGAAAGGACCAATCCCCTTTCAGAAAGCTGTCCTAAAAGGGGATTGGTCCTTTCACTGACACTTTTCTCCTTCCTCTCTTCTATCTCTCCCGACCCCGTTCCCTTTCTCGCCTGCTCCCGCCCCCTGTTCCCTGTTCATTGTAATTCCTCCTTCTTTGGGTTAATTGTAAACCAGCGTGATGTGTCCTACGAACATCGGTATATTAAAAAACAAATAAATAAATAGATAGATAAATAAATAAATAAGTGTCAGTGAAAAGGGCCAATCAGGAACAGCCCTGCTAGTGATGGGGAGGGAGCTCTGGCCAGGCTGTTCTAGATGCACAGCCACTTCTGGGCACCTGATGCAGAGCCCTAGGGATGCACAAATTACCCATTGTGCATCCCTTTTTTTGTGGCAGCTCATTTATCTATTGCATCGAGCGCCCAGGACAGGTGGATATGCGCACGTTCAAAAAACATGCTCCCAGTTTGGATGCATGTTTTTTACGTGCTGCTATTGCATCAGCCTGATAGTGAGGCACTGAAACTCTTGCAGAGCTGTAATTCTCTCTGGCCTTTTACATAGAATCAGATTAAACTGGCACTGGATTGATGTGATTACTTATTCTGCCAACCTCCAGTAATTCTTTCCTTTCTCTCCCTGCTCGTCTCTAGTCACCGCGGTAACAACTATCAAGATATGTAGAGCTGTGTGCGCGAGGTGGTCGTGGTGGTCGTGGTGGAGTGCTCTCAGTACCAGAATAGCAGGGAGTGCTGCAGGGCAGGAGTAAGGTGCACTTGCAAAGCCCTGATGGGGGTCTCAGAAGTTCGACAGCAAGTGTGCTAAAGGGTAGGATTGAGGTGCATTGGCAGAGCTATGATGTGTTCATAGGTGGGGATGCAGTCCTTAGCTTCTCTGCATTACTTGATGGATTTTGACCAGACCATGTAATACATCACTAAACATAGATTAGATGTCTCCTATGCATGACTGCCATACCTAGGAACTCTCCTGATTTGACCCAGAGACTCCGGAATTCTAATGGAATTGCCGGGTCTCTGGGCCAACAGCTGTAATCTCCGGGTGCCCTGCTGCTGCTTCGCTAGTAAAGCAACCAGCTTAGAAAGCATCTGATTGGCTTACATGGGCCAATTGCCTCCTTCCTTTTCCCTGCCCTGTGACCAATCAGAGGCCTCCTTTCTTCTTCCTGAGCCTGCAAACCAAAGCTGACAGGCAGGAAATGAGGCTGCCTCCGATTGGTCTGTGGAAACAGGAAGAAGGGAGGAAGCTGTTACACGTGCCGTGCGTGGCAGACCAACGGCACAGCCCCCTCACTTTGCCACAGTATCTCCAGCTCCTGGTTCCTCCTTGCTGGCAGCAGTGGGCCATCAGCTCTGCCCTCGGGCCTTCCCCGGTGCCTCCGGCCCCACTGCAGTCCCTGGCATTCCCAGTCCAGCCACCGCGTCCATTGCTTCTCGTCGGGCCTCTCCGCATGGCCCGTGGAGAGAAGCTCCCTCTTGGCGCCGTACCCCTCCCTAGGTGCGCGCGCTTCAGTATTGCTTAAGATGGGACCGCGGCGGAAACCTAGCCTCGGCCCCGGATGATGACGTCAACAGAGCTACTGTATTTAGGCGCAGGCTCCGCTCCCTAGCTTTGCCTTTGCAACAGGTCCCCTCGCTGGGCGAATACTCGTTGCCTCCTAAGAGATTCGTATCTATGTTCCTGCTCCTCGTTGTTCCTGGTTCCTGTCTCCTTGTTCCTTCGTTCCTGCCTTGCTCCTTTCTATGGACTGCCTACACAGACTTTGACTCTGCTTCGCCCAACTACACCATTGACTCTTTCCAAGCCCGGACCTCTGCTTCGCCTGACCACGTCACTGACTCTCTCCAAGCCCGGACCTTTGCTTCACCTGACTACGCTACTGCCTATCTCTAGACCCAGATCTCTGCTTCGCCTGACTACGCTACTGCCTATCTCCAGACCCAGACCTCTGCTTCACCTGACTACGCTACTGCCTATCTCCAGACCCAGACCTCTGCTTCGCCTAACTATGCTACTGCCTATCTCCAGACCCAGACCTCCACTTTGCCTGACTACGCTCTTGCCTATTCTCGGATCCAGACCTTGCATCATCTGTCTACTTATTGACCCTCGTGTTTAGACCTCTGCCTTGCTTGCCACCGTCTCCAGATTGCCACCAGCCCTGACTCAAGCCTGTACCTTGATGCCTCTTAAGCTTATCACTTGGACGTGGTTCATTCAGGCTTTGGCCTGCTCTTACTTGAGCACCCCCTGCCTGTTTCCGTTTCATTGGCGCCCGAGTCTCCAGTACCCTACCTCATCCAGCATAAGGCAATACCATCTTTCACCTGCTGTCTCTGGGCTGAACTGATCTCCACATCGACTCTACACAGAGGCCCACCTTAGTCCCACCAGCCCCGGCACCCAAAGGCTCAACCCGCGGGGAACGAGAGCTGGTAGTGGTGAAGCTCCAGCTGGCATCGGTCCATCAGCCCACTCCGCCTGCCAATAGTGGTGACCCGAAGGTCCCTACCTAGGGGTTGCATCAACCCCACCTCAGCCCAAGGGTCCACCTCTGGTGCAACAGGTTGCAAAGGCCATGGAATCAGTGGAGCCACATGTCCCCCAGGCCAGGTATCCAAGGAACAAGAACAGCAGCAGTTTTCTGAGGCACTGGCCTCCTCCATTGATCGTCTTCATGCCTGGCTCGATGCCCTTACCAGTAAACCGGTTTCTATGCTCGCTCCTCCTCATCCACAGCCATCATCATCGACACCTCATGCCTTGCTGGCCCTACCAGTGCCCCCATGCTTCAACAGTGACTCCAAGCTCTGCAGAGGGTTTATCAACCAATGCTATATGCAATTTGTTCTGCAGCCTTCTGTCTTCCATTACAAATTAACCAAGGTCACCTTTATTCTGTCGCGTCTCGAGGAGAAGGCGCTGGCTTGGGCTTCACCCTTATGGGAACGATCAGACTCTCTCCTAAGGGAGCTGTCTCAGTTCGTGGCTGTGTTTCGATGGACCTTTGAGGATCCTGGGCGGCATACCGTGGCAAGCACCAACTTGTTGCATCTCCCTCACGGTCAAAGAAGCCTCTTTGACTATACTATTGAGTTTCGGACTTTGGCCTCTGATCTCGCCTGGCAGGAAGACTGCCTACGAGCTATCTACCTGGATGGGCTTTCCGTGCAGCTAAAGGATGAGCTGGCTGCAAGGGAGCTTCCTTCCTCGTTCAAGGACCTTATAGACTTGACAGGCCGAATCGACCATCATCTCCAAGAGCGTCACCGGGAGAGTTGGATGCCCAAGAAGCCCTCCCGGGTTCGATCCCGTTCACCACGGACCACCAGCCCTGCCTCAGGTAGGGTCACTATTGTGGCCAAGACAGAAGAACCTATGCAGTTGGGCCATGGGCGGCTGACCCCGGAAGAGCGCCTCCGGCGAAGACAAACTGGTCTGTGTCTGTACTGCAGAGCACCTGGCCATCATCTACAGACTTGGCCTGTCCGTCCGGGAAACTTCCCAGCCTAAGTTCAGTAGGGGTCCTGAACTTGGGCACAATGTCTCTGGCTCCTCAATTGTCTGTACTGGTCACCCTAATCTGGGACTTCTGGTCCTTTCCAGTTCTTGCTCTGGTGGATTCCGGAGTAGGAGGTAATTTCATCCTTAAGTATCTAGTTCAACTCCTGGGTATAAAAACCCATCCTTTGGAGACCTCCCTGTGTATAGCTTCCATCAACAGAGAACCATTACCTGGCCAGATCCCCCTCACCACTGAGCCAGTTCAGTTATGCACTGGCGCTCTCCATACGAAAAAACTTGAACTGTTGGTATTGGAAAAGTCGATACACCTGGTAGTCTTAGGGCTACCTTGGCTCCAACGTCACCCACCCCAATTTGATTGGGGTTCTCTGCAACTGGTGGAGTGGGGTCCTGCCTACCACCAGTCCTGTCTACGGAAAGTGGTACCGTCACCCGTGGTTCCTCTGGCTACCACCTCTTCAGGTATACCTGCTCCTTACGCTGATTTTGAAGATGTATTCTCCAAGCAAAAGGCTGATCTTCTCCCACCTCTTCAGAGATTTGATTGCCCCATTGACCTCCTACCTGGGACCACGCCTCCCTGAGAGCACACCTATCCTCTGTATCTTCCTGCGACAAAAGCTATGATGGAGTACATCCAAGAAAACCTTGCGAAGGGATTCATCCGCCCCTCTACTTCTCCTGCTGGGGAAGGATTCTTTTTTGTGACCAAGAAGGATGGGTCACTTAGGCCGTGTATTGACTATCATGGCCTGAACTCCATCACCTGTAAAGACAAGTACCCTCTGCCACTGATCTCAGAATTATTTGACCGCTTGCATGGAGCATCAATATTCACTAAGTTGGATCTTCGCGGTGCGTATAATCTGGTGCGGATCCACCCCGATGATATTTGGAAGACCGCCTTTAACACACGAGACAGGCATTACGAATACCTGGTGATGCCCTTTGGCCTCTGTAACGCACCCGCAGTTTTCCAATGAATGATGGATGAGATCTTTAGAGATTTACTATATACCAAGGTTGTGGCCTATTTGGATGATATCCTTGTCTTTTCTAAGGATCTGGCCACACATCGCACTGATGTCCGTACCGTCCTCCAACGTCTTCGTGAGAATCACTTATTTGCAAAATTGGATAAGTGTTTATTCGAGAAATCCAGTCTGCCTTTCCTCAGATATATTTTCTCCCAACGAGGATTCTCCATGGACCCTGCCAAGTTAAAAGGAATCCGGGATTGGCCACAGCCCATGGGCCTTAAGGCGCTCCAGCGCTTCCTGGGTTTCCTGAACTACTATCGCCATTTTATTCCATACTATTCCACTCTGGCCGCCCCTCTGACTGCACTGACTCGCAAGGGCCAAGATACTCGGAATTGGACTCTGGAAGCCATCAATGCCTTTCACCGCCTTAAAGAAGCCTTCCAGGCGGGGTCTTGCCTCCATCACCCGGACCCGAACCGCTCATTCCTAGTGGAAGTGGATGCCTCTGCCATCGGGGCTGGGGTGGTCGTGAGCCAATGAACTGCCTCCGGATCTACAGTCCCCTGTTCTTTTTATTCGTATAAATTCTCATCTGCACAGCAGAATTATAGTATCGGAGACCGCAAATTACTCGCCGTCAAGTTAGCCCTCGAGGAATGGCATCCGTGGTTAAAGGGTGTGCAACTCAAATTCATCGTATTCACTGATCACAAGAACCTGGAACATTTGAGCCATGCCCAACGTCTCAACGCTTGTCAGGCCCAATGGGCCTTATTCTTCTCCAGATTCAATTTTGAGCTTCACTACCATCCAGCTGAGAAAAACCTCCGGGCAAATGCCCTCTCATGCTTGTTCAAGCCTGAAGATACCCCAGAAGACCCTGGTCACATAATAGACCCTGCTTGTATTTGTCTATCCACTACTCACCCAGTTCCCACTGGGAAGACTGTCGTGCCTCGACGACTCCAAGAAAGAGTCCTTCGATGGGCTCATGATTCTAAGTTCGCTGGTCACCCAGGGCGAGCACAAACCTTGGCGCTGCTCCAGCAGTTCTTCTGGTGGCCCACTATGGTCTCTGATGCGAAAGCATACGTTGAATCCTGTAATATGTGTGTGCACAGCAAAAACCCCTGGTCGGCCGACCTTGGGGTCCCCTCCAGCCACTTCCAGCTCCTGAGGAACTGTGGACCCACCTGTCTACGGATTTCATCGTGGACTTGCCTCCATCTAAGGGCAACACTGTCATATGGGTAACCATAGACAGATTTTCAAAAATGGCCCATTTCGTCCTTCTAACGGGCCTACCATCTGCTCCTGAACTGGCATGCCTATTCTTTCGTCACATCTTCAGATTACTTGGCCTACCCAAGGACATTGTCTCCGATAGAGGTCCACATTTGTTGCTATATATTGGCGCGCTCTCTGCCGCAAATTCGGCATTAACATCAGTCTAACAACTGCTTACCACCCTGAAGCCAATGGACAAGCTGAGCGAATGAATCGCTCCTGAAAGGCCTTCTTACGCGCCTCCATCAACGACCGCCAAGGCAATTGGTCAGAACTTCTCCCTTGGGCAGAGTTTTCTCTCAACTCCCACATCGCCACAGCTACAGGCACATCTCCGTTCTCCATCATCTATGGAAAGCAACCATGACCACCACTGCCCATACCTCTGTCAGTGCCTTCCCCTGCAGCATAGGCTACTGCAGATGCCCTCAAGGCTTTATGGGAACAGACGAATCTTCGCTTACGTCAAGCCGCTTCCCGGGCCAAGAGAACTGCTGACAGTCACCGACGCTCAGCTCCTGAATTCGATCCTGGCCAGAAAGTCTGGTTGAGCACTCGATATATCAGACTTAAGATACCTTCTCAACGATTTGCTCCAAGGTATATTGGACCTTTTAAGGTCTCCCGATGCATTGGACCAGTTACTTACCAGCTTCGGTTGCCTCCTACGCTGGGAACGCATAATACATTTCATGTATCTCTTCTAAAACCAGTGGTCTTGTCCTGGCCTTCCCAAAAGACTCCTGAACCACCTCCGTTGGTGGCTGAGACTGATACGACCTACAAGGTGCATGAAGGTCTCGACGTGCGCTGTAGGGGCCACCGGTGGGAATACCTCCTTTCTTGGGAGGGTGATGGACCCGAAGAAAATTCATGGGAACCAGCTCGAAATATCCTGGACAAAACCCTCCTCCTGAGCTTTCATCGTGCCCATCCGGGCAAACCCCGACCTCCAAGGGGGGGGGCGTAAAGGGGGGTACTGTTACGTGTGCCGTCCGCAGCAGACCTGCGGCATAGCTCCCTCACCTTGCTACAGTACCTCCAGCTCCTTGTTCCTTCTCACTAGTGGCGGTGGGCCGTCAGCTCCATCCTCGGGCCTCCCCTGGTGCCTCCGGCCTCACTGCAGTCCCTGGCATTCCCGGTCCAGTCACCACATCCATTGCTTCTCATCAGGCTTCTCCGGGTGCCCATGGAAAGATACTCCCTCTCGGTGACGCACCCCTCCCTAGGTGTGTGCGCTTCAATATTGCTTAAGTAGGGACCGTGGCAGGAACCTAGCCGTGGCCCTGGATGATGACGTCAACAGAGCTACTGTATTTAGGCGCAGGCTCCACTCCCTAGCTTTGCCTTTGCAACAGGTCCTCTCGCTAGTTGAGTACTCGTTGCCTCCTAAGAGATTCATCTCTACGTTCCTGCTCCTCGTTGTTCCTGGTTCCTGTCTCCTTGTTCCTAGGTTCCTGCCTTGCTCCTTTCTACGGACTGCCTACACGGACTTTGACTCTACTTCGCCTGACCATGCCATTGACTCTCTCCAAGCCCGGATCTCTGCTTTGCCTGACCACGCCATTGACTCTCTCCAAGCCCGGACCTTTGCTTCCCCTGACTACACTATGCCTATCTCCAGACCCAGACCCCCCCACCCCCACCCCCACCCTTGCATTCATGGTAATTTCAGGATGACTGGAAATCAAAAGCTCCCAGGTATGATGATTGCATTTCCTATCAGTAACACATACAATCCTAGTACTAAGACCCCCACCTCCAGGTATCTCCCACACACAGCTCTGCCAATACACCTCTCTCCTGCCCTGAAGCACCCCTCTGCTATTCCAGTACTGAGATCCTCATACACACAACTTTGCCAATGCACCTCACTCTTGCCCTGCAGCACCTCCTGATATTCTATTACTGAGACCCTCATACACAGCTCTGCTTAGCAGAGTCAAACCACGTATCCCACCCTCAGTGCTCACCTCCACAAATTTACAACCACCCAGAATGCAATATTATCCTAATAACCAAACATCTGATTAACCAAACATTATATCTGCTGTAAACTCACTGTGATCAGCCAAATCCCTTTCAGAAAACATACCTCCTCCAGACCTACTAGAGAAGCTTATAGAGACTCACTACATGTCCCCCATGCCAAAACCTCTCAACATATATCATTTAGAGACCGAGCTTTCTCTTCAGCAGGACCATCTCTATGGAACTCCATTCCTCCAGAACTTCGTAAAGAACCGTGTCTTCAAACATTCAGAAAAAGGCTTAAGACGTGGTTGTTCAAACAAGCATTTCCAGACCCTATTTGAATCGTATATTAATGACATCCACAATCAGACATTCCTATAATACTGTAAATATTATGGCTCTTACTGTTAAGTTCCTTTAGACTTTCCTCCACCCAGTTTTAGCATCCTGTTTTATTGTAACTTCAGAGTTTTTCATTTCACTTGTTACGGTTCTGTTCAGTTATTTATTTTAATTTACACCCCCTTGTTTAATGTAAACCAGCATGATGTGATTCTAATCTTGAATGCCGGTATAGAAAAACGCTAAATAAATAATAAATAAAATAAATAAATGCCCTCTTAAATAAGGTCATCTTCACCAGCTTCTAAAGCACCAGTAATTTAATGTCTCTCTTGCCTCTAGAGACAATTTTTTCCATAAATGTGAAGCAAGAAACTTAAAAGGCCCAATCCCTTTTGACCACCAATCTGACTTCCTTCAAAGATGGTTTTACTAACCAAGATGACTCTGAAGATCAAAGGAAATATTTACAGAACCTGAATGTAATCTACTGTGAAGTGTTACATAAGGAGAAATATTTAAAAAGAAAAAAGGCCCAGTGTGCAGGAGTGGCCCTACTTCCCCTCCTTAATCCGTGTCGGACCAGGCATCTAGCCTGTTCTACCTTAAATTCTACAGGGGGAGAGAGAGCCTCTGTGGGTAGGACCCCTGCTGGGGAGGGGAGATAAGAATGTGAGCCCAGCAGGGATCAGGGGGCCTTGCCTTTCCAGGAGAAGCAGCTCCTGACTCTCTCTCTGGGAAGTTTGCGCTGTGAGTACACTGCAAAGGTAGGCAGTCTGCTGTTATGTTGTCAGCATGGTTTCCTGCTCCAGCCTATAAAGATTTCACTGGGCTATCCTTACACCCAGGTGGAAGAATAGCAGCTTAATTTCTCCTCTCATAGCCCTAAATGATGGATAAACGTTTTGAAATGGATCCTGTAGTTAGTGGGTAGCCAGTGTAGCGATTTCAAAACCGAGGTTATTCTGCTGCCACAGCCAGTGAGAATCCAGGCTGCAGTATTCTACATTAGTTGTAGATTTATGCAGATTTTTTTTTTTTTTTGGAAGACCAGCAAAAAGAGGATTACAGTAATGCACTCTTGTAGATATCAGGGCATGTGTCACCTTCATAAGATCTGATTTATAAAGAAATACTCTAAGATGTAAAATCACTCAGAGATAGGGATGTGCAGCTTAATTTTTTTCATTTAATTAATTTCTTTTTTAAGGATTTTTATCTATCTTTTTCATTTTTGGGGGCTTTATTGTTTTCACTTTTTTTTTTGTTTGTTTCCAGGAAATAGTGCACACTATTTGTAAACAGCGCATGCTTAAGTGTACACTATTTGCAAATAGTGGGCACAGTATTTCCTGAAAATGAAAAATGCAATAAATTTTTGATTGAAAAAAATTTAGTTTCTATGAAAGGAAATGAAAACAGGCTCATTCATCCCATTTTACACTTTCCTTTCAAATGAATGCACATCCCTATCAGAATATGCAAAATAGGCTCTAACTGTACAAATCTGAGGCACTAGGCTTATCTTGTCATCTATTAAAACACCTAGATTCCACGCCTGTTTGTTCATGGCACCTGTTTTACCTCCCCTAACAAAATATGATCTAGTTATCTATTTCTAATCTTAAAAAATGAATGATCTATGTTTTGGAAGAGTTTAATTTAAGCATGTTATTGGCCATTCAAACCTTAACTGCGGTAATGCATTCTGACAGATTGGCTAAAGCAGCTGCCTGATCTTCCCCTAATGGAATGTAATATAGCTGAATATCATCAGCATAGCAGTGATCTTATGAAGTCTCAGGTTATGAGATTTTGTGCTGACATGGTTCCAACCTTTAGTCACATATCAAAACACTAGTACTTTTGGTTTCAGCTGTGGAGCTCAGCTAGCTCCATTGTGCCAGGAAAGGCAGATCCAGTCCTGGATTTCCTCTGTCAAATGTATGACTTGTAGTCCTTCTTTTATCATGAAAATCAAAACTACAAATCCATTAGGGACATGCATTTGTTTGAAATGAGTCCATTTTTAGTTTAATGCATTGCATCAAAACAAATTGTCTGTGCTTCTGAAAATATTCATAAATCTTTTTTCATTCATTTTCAGATACATTATAGTGTATGGGACAAAAAAAAAATACAGGGTTTTTTTTTCTCTTCATGCTACACAGAGCAAACCTGAGATGGGAAGGAAAGAGGAGGACCAATCAAGGTGAAGTACTTTTCAAACAGCCTATCCAAGTGTAATCTCTTTTTTGTTTAAATTTGAAACTGAAAGAAAAACTTAACCTTGAGCATTCACCTGTTGATTTTAGACGGAGAGCAGAGAAGTTCTGAAGCACTTTCTCAGAGTGAAAGAAAAAGTTTATTAAAAAAAATGTAGATGGGAAGGAGAAAGCAAGGTGGGCTGCTGCCTGATATCAGTGTCATTTTATCATAGACTTTGTAATTTTACTCTGTTTACTGTCATCTATGCTGAGGGAGAATAATGACTTCTGCTACCAATCACTGTAACTATGGCCTGTGCAGGAGATCCCATTCTGTGGTGGCCACATAGGGGTAGGGGATAAAGTTGGAGGAGAAGGATTTACCACACAAACTGTAGTCATGTGGAGAGTCCACTGAAATCATGGACACAGATCTCTTGGCATTCTAGACTCACAAGACCATGGTGTATCCAAACCTGGCCAAAGTGGCAGAGCATTTCTTTTCCTGCATACCAATCAGTGTGCCTAGTGAATGGGTATTCTCAATGGCAGGAAACATCATGAAACCACATCATTCATAGTTAGCACCCGAGTTGGTGGAGAATTTGATCTTGATTAAAATAAACCTCCCTCTGCTGGATTTCCCTGAATTTCTGTGCAGGGGTGGCAGGAGAACTAAGCACACCGCTACAGTGAGCCAGTGCCTACACTTTTTGCCCTAAGCATCTTGTGTTGTTGCTAGTTGACACTCTTTCTATTGCTACCCAGCCTGCTCCTCTTGCCCGCTGCTCTTCTTGGTTATACTGATGTTTTCACGCAAAAAAAAAAAACCAAACCCATGAAAAAAAGGAAAACCTTCTTCTCCCCTGCAGTCCTCTGGATGTCTTGAGATCCTAAAGCTTTATTACTGCTGCTGCTGAGCCTGCTCCTGCTGTCTCTCTCCTGGTTCACCTAGTTGCTGTGTTGCTGTGCCACTGTTGATGTCCAGCCTGATACTCCTGTCCTGCCCCTCTCTTAGTTGTGCTGGGTATTTTGACTCCAAAAACAAAAAATGTAAAAAAAATACCCCTTTCTCCTCCCACCCCACTCCACCTCTTTCCTGGTTTAGTGCCTTCCTGCGTTGTTCTGCCACTGTTGCTGCCTGGCCTTCTGATGCCCCTCTAATGGTGGCCTAGGAAACTTCTGCCATCTTTGATACCACTTTGCCTCTCTCACGGTGCCTTAGGACAGAGCTTCTCAACCGGTGTTTGGCGACACACCAGTGTGTCGCCAAACACCGGCAGGTGTGTCGCGACTCCAGGTGTCCCACTGCCCCATTGTACTTTCCTTCTCCCTTTTTCCAGCCCCTGTGGGCCAATTGAAAGCCTCCTTTCTTCCAATCCCTACTGCCCAATGGGAAGCCTCCTTCATTCTGCCTTCCCCGCACAGGCCAATCGGAAGCCTCCTCCCTTCTACCTGCCAGTGGGAGTAGGAAGAAGGGAGAAAGCCTTTGATTGGCCGGTGAGGCAGGCACGGCATAGCCCGGGAGTGGGGTGGGAGGAATGGCAATGTAGAAACCCGATGAAGCAAGGCCGCTACGGGAGCCTATCCCCATAGCAGTGAAGAGGAAAACCGACGCCGATGGTGCAAGGCCGCTATGGGAGCCCATCCCCATAGCGTTGAAGAGGAAAACCCAACCCCAACGGTGCAAGGCCGCTACGGGAGCCCATCCCCGTAGTGGTGAAGAGGAAAACCGACCCCGATGGTGCAAAGCCACTACGGGAGCCCATCCCCGTAGCGGTGAAGAGGAAAACCCGACCCCGACGGTGCAAGGCCGCTACGGGAGCCCATCCCCATAGCGGTGAAGAGGAAAACCCGACCCCGACGGTGCAAGGCCGCTACGTGAGCCCATCCCCGTAGCGGTGAAGAGGAAAACCCGACCCCGACGGTGCAAGGCCGCTACAGGAGCCCATCCCCATAGCGGTGAAGAGGAAAACCCGACCCCTAGCGGCGAAGAGGAAACCCGACCCCCGACTGAGGCGCCGAAAAAAGAAGGCCCACCGGATTAAAGCCGTGGCGGAACTGGAGCCCATCCCTGCAGTGAAGGAAGAAGTTGTTTTTGGTGAGAGCTGGTGTGTCTGTGTGTGAATGGATGCATGGGTGAGAGCTTGTGTCTGAGGGTGTGAATGGGTGCCTGGGTGAGAGCTTGTGTCTGAGGGTGTGAATGAGTGCCTGGGTGAGAGCTTTTGTCTGTGGGTGTGAATGGATGCATGGGTGCGAGCTTGTGTCTGTGAATGGATGAATGGTTGAGAGCTTGTGTCTGAGGTTGTGAATAGGTGCCTAAGTGAGAGCTTATGTCTGTGGGTGTGATGGATGCATGGGTGAGAGCTTGTGTGTGTGGGTGTGAATGGAAGCCTGAATGAGAGCTGGTGTGAATGGGCGCCTGGGTGAGAGCTTGTGGGTGTGAATGGAAGCCTGGGTGAGATCTTGTGTCGGTAGGTGTGAATGGAAGCCTGGGTGAGAGCTGGTGGGTGTGAATGGGTGTTTGGGTGAGAGCTTGTGTGTGTGTGTGGGTGTGAATGGAAGCCTGGATGAGAGCTGATGTGAATGGTTGCTTAGGTGAGAGCTTGTGTGTGTGGGTGTGAATGGAAGCCTGGGTTAGAGCTTGTGTCTGTAGATGTGAATGGAAGCTTGTGTGTGGGGGTGTGAATGGGTGAGAGCTTGTGTGTGGGGGGGTGTGAATTGGTGCTTGGGTGAGAGCTTGTGTGTGGGGGTGTGAGAGCTTTTGTGTGTGATTGAGAGAGCGAGACTGGTCAGGAAGGTGATGTGTTTCTGAGACTGGTCAGGAAGGTGATGTGTTTCTGTGTGTGAGAGAGAGATTGGTCAGGAAGATGACTGGTGTGAAAGACACCGAGACTGGTTGTGGGGTCTAATTGGGGGTGTGTGTGTTGAGAGTGACTGGTTGTGGGCGTAAGGAAGAAGATTGAGGACAGAGCTTCAGCAGCCCTTGCTGCTTCTGGTGAGTGCTATTGGCCTGGAAGGGAAAGGAGTAGGAGAGTTGCTGGAGGGGGTTAGTAAAGGTGGCTTTTTAAATTTATTTTTCTTGATTGACTGCCATTTTAATTATTGGGTATTATGCGATGTCTGCTGTTTTGAAATATTTTATTGCTATTTGGACGTTTTAATAATTTTTATGAGTGTTTAATTGAATATTATTCTTTTCAGCAGCTGTTTTGTAACATTTTTGGTATAACATTACAATTATTTCTGTGTGGGGCTCTGTAGCAGCTTGGCTTATTCTGTTTCCCAATAGGAAATGTATTAGTGTTTAGGGCCTGGTTTAATAGTTGTGATTCTTAGATAGGGTTGTTACTGTTTGCGTGTGTTCCATAATACAGGTGTAACTTTATGCAGATTAGTTTGTGTGCATTATTGCAGATCCTGGGATTATGTTAGGTGCTATATTTCTCTTTCCATTTCTCCAGGTTCGCACTGCATGCAGAGTGGCTTTTTTGGTTTTCCATTCCAGTTTCTGTATCCATATTTATAATTTGTGGTTTTTCTGTACTTGGTGAAGGTCAGTTCTGGGTGTGTGACCGAGGTGAGGTATTTTACTAGCATGTAGGCATTTGTTTCAATCTTATTTGTTGTGTTTTCTCAATAGGATATGCATTAGTGGTAAATTACTGTCTTTTCATAAGGAAGGCTATTGTGCCTTGAGATGTCATCAGAACCAGAATATCTTTTTTGTATGGCGAGTTGTACAGGGTAATGCCCTAGATCTGCTCTGCACTCATTGCTGGGGGTTGAGGGGATTCCTGTGGATGCAGAGTGCATGTTTACATTTAGCCCCCTGATGGTCACATGTTCAGTGTGTCACACATGTGAGAACCATTTGTCAGGTGTGTCCTGGCCAAAAAAAGGTTGAGAACTACTGCCTTAGGGTGTTCTTGGCATTGTTGTTAGTTCCCTTTGTCCCTCTTTTTTGCCTTCAGATGTTCATTCCTCTGTTGTTGGTGCTCTTTGCCCCTTTTGGGTGCTCTGGGGTTTTCATGCCATGCTTCTTCTTGCCTTACCCCTCACTCTATGTCTTGGGGTCTTAATAACACTATGCATATTGTTTCATTCTGCGCCCCATGCTTTGGAGTTTAGATTCCAATCTTCTTCCTGCCATACCCCTCAGTCAGTGACTTGGGTTGTTGATGTCGCTGTTGTTGGTGTCCTTTTCCTTTCTTTGAATGCTTTGGGGTGGAATCCATTCTTTTTCCTGCTTACCCATCAATCAGTGTTTTGAGTGTTGATGCTCTTTGCCCCTCTCACAATGCCACTGTTGGTGCTGCATTGCCCACTCTCAGTGAATGTTCATGCCACTGTTGTTGTTGGTGCCCTTTCCCCTTCTTATCATGTCTTTGGTTCTTCATGCCATTATTGTTGGTGCTCTTTGCACCTCTTATTGCACCTTGAGGTGTTCTTGCCATTGTTAGTACTGCTTTGCCCTTCTTATGCCTTTCTTTGGGCTGCTTTGCCCTTGTCAGACTGCCTTGGGTTATTCGTACCACCCTTAGTGCCACTTTGCCCCACTCTTCCTTTTTTGGAATATTCTTTCCTCTGCTGCCCATGCCCTAGATGCAAGCTTCATTACACTTGGATTAAAAACCTCAATTTTAGAGCTTGAAATAATGTGCTTACCCCATTGACTTTAATGGAAAATTAAATTTTAAGACCTGAATTGAATGAAACAAATCACTGAGCCAAACAAAACAAATGAACAAAATGAATTGAAAATGTTTTCCTTGCACTTCCCTAATATTGATGCATGCAGTAGGGTAAAGCCAAGACAAGATCTACCTGTTCTGACAAAATGGAATCACCTGGCCACCTTAAAGATAAAATAGTCAAATTTATGAGAAAGCTCAACATCCCCTATAAAAATTGGTCATTATTTCATTCTTATGTTACATTGATCCCTAGTTATTTGCTTTAATGTGTGCTAACACTACAGAAAATATCTTAAGTAAATTGCAAGAGCCCACAGTTTACCTAAGCAAGAAATTCAACAATGAGGTTTTAGGGTCCCCTTTTATCCTTCCAGGTCTCTGTGTCCTTACAAGGAACTTTTCAAGTCTCACTTGTTTACAGGTCTGTGAGTATAAGACAGGAACTTAAACATGGAAGGAAGAGGATAGAAGTTGCATCGCATCTCATAGTCACAGCAAACAGCAGCTGAGGTCACTGCTCAGTAATGACTCATCTGGGTGCCAATGTAATAAGCTAAACTGAGCCTACCATGGGTTTTTTTATGTTAACATTGCCCTGGTATGTAAAAAGGGCTTTAGCGCTGGAAAAACTCATACTAAAAAACCCGCAGTAGGCTCAACTTATCTGATACAAATTTCAGGGACATAGCCCTATTAGCTATTATTCTACAATATAAGGAGGCACGCTAATGAGGAGACTGCCTAGCGTGGCTCCTATTACCGTGGGAAATTTAACACCTACTCAAAGGCAGGCAATAAACTTCTTGCGGGTTGGCCTGCAAATCCTCCCTCCCTCCCCAGCATGCCTAGCTTCCTCCCTGAGGCCTGGCCCAGTGGGCCAGGCAGTTAAGGTCCAGGTCTGGACCTGGGTATCCTCCCTCTCTTACATACCTTTTAAAATGCTCACATTAGCCAGCTGATCAGGGGTTGGTCCTCCTCCCAGTTGCCTCCTTTTCCCCTTAGAAAAATAAAGGGCCCATGCAACTCCCCAGCCCCCTAAATAGCCCCTCCCCACCCAGGAACCCCTGTCAGAGAAACTTCCAATTGTTCCTTCCACTGACATTTGACAGTGGAGGAACCAGTCAGCAGACAGTGAAAGAGTGAATAAATTGATATCACTCTTTCACTGTCTTCCGATTGGTCCCTCCACTGTCACATGTCAGTGAAAAGATCAATTCCCTTTCAGAAGGCTGTCCTGAATGTGTCAGTGAAAGGACCAAATGGAAATGGTCCTGCCATTTTCTAAGGGCCCTTTATTTTCTAAGGGGAGCAGGAGGCACTTGGGAGGAGGAGCAACCCCAGACCTGGCACCCAACTTGAGCATTTTAAATGGTAACCACAAAGGAGGGAGGACCCCCCAGTTCCAGACCTGGATCCAGACCACCTGAGAGAGAGAGAGATAGGACTTGTTTTTTGGGGTTTTTTTAAATGTGGGTTGGCATGCAAATAGGCCCCGAATCTAAAAAAGCGCACTTTTTCAGTTTAGATCACTTTTTTTACTCTTCATCTATTTGTGTGCCATTAGCTTACTGTATCCTATGGGGACCGTGGTTTTTAACACCTGTGTTAGGGATCACATGATGTGGTGAGCCGGGAGGATGTGTCTCTCACTGGCTCCAGGGCCCACTCTGCTCAGCGCGATCCATCTTAGCGCGAAAGCTACTAATTTAGAGCCGCCGGCATCCAGATGGACAGTGCTTATGTCCATCGTTCGATTTATGAACAAAACCTTACCAGTGATGACATCTAAAGGGGGAAAATGAGAGAAGGAAAAACCAAAGGCTCCCGAAGCTAAGATGGCGACCGTTACTGACGGTGAGTCCCCCCCCCCCCCCCCTTTTCCGGGGCTCTTACGATCGAGGAAATCAAGGAAGCGATTAGGGAGGACCTTGACGAAAAATTGACTCAAATAACAGCCCAGTTAGGGGAAGTAAAGGACACCAAAACTGCGCTCCACCCCAGGCTGGAACAAGTCGAAAGCCAGATTTCCCTGTTAGAAGACGGCGCAACCACGAGCGCGAACAAAATGGCGGATCGGGATAAACAATTATTAACCCTGCACGCAAAAGTAGACGAGCTGGAAAATAGAGCTCGGTGAGATAACCTAAGGCTTTCCGGAGGAGGTGGACGAACAGTCTCTCTGCAATATGCTAGAGGAGTGGATCCCCAAAGCGCTGACGCTCTTACACTTACAGGGGAAATTGGTCATGGAACGTGCACACTGGCTTGGGGTGAAGAAGGCAACCGCGGGACGACCAAGGCTGATTATCGCCAAGATTTTAAACTCAGCTCATAAGTCCGAAATTTGGTGGGCCTCGCGAACCAGATTAGAGCTGCGATACCAAGGTCATCCCATCCGAGTTTTTCAGGACTTCTCGGCAGCAGTCTCTGAAGCCCATCGAGGCTTTATGCCGATTTGTTCTACTCTCCACAAATGAGGATCTGACGCATAAAGAACACGCGTTGCATTGAATTTCTTGCTGGGGACCTGCACAACAGCCTGCTACATTGCGGGACTTAATTCCTCCGGAAGCTGTGGCTGGACTCTATGATTATTTGTACTTGGCTCCCCTGCTTCTATTCTTTCTCAAGGAGACACAGCTAGGCCCGACCTGAACTCATTGTAGAGCCGTGCCGCTCATAAGTCGAAAACTTTGAGGCTCCTTGTCCGGGACAGTGATATAACCCTACCAGATCTTCAGACTCAGGAGGCTACTTTACGCTGCGCCTTCCCTCTTTTTCTCTGATTAGAGGTTCGCGGCGCAGAAATCTCGCTTCAAGTTTTCTGTCTCTCCCATGGTTAGGAATCGAAGCTTCCTATCCGATCACCATCTCTGGTGCACAGACAGTGGTTTCTCATGTAGGATCTGGACCGCAGGACTGGCCGGACTTTGCTTGATACCTCCGGACTGGCAGGGCTGCTGTGTTCCCAGGCTTGCTGACCTCAATTTCTTTTATGAGGCTCACCATGTTGTTTCTGCAGCAGCCCTTCCAATTTTTTGCAGGTTGATTTTTTGTTATTGTCTGCATGACCAGTTCTTGCAGGATTGCAGAGATTTGCCTTCTCCAGATGCATCTGGGGAGCAATGTTGCCATGCTACACTTGCAGCCGGCTGAGGGTTGTGGAGTAAGCTCACAGTAGTTCCCAAGCCCGATTGATTGTAGTTACGTCTCCTGTTTCTAGTTTGTTAGTATTTAATTACAGAGCTTTGCCTGTTCTCTGGGCTAAGAGTCATCCTCATGGTATGAATGCTGGGGCCTGTATTTAATAATGTATTCTTGCCTATTTGCTGTTGCCTATATCTAAACCCCGAAGGGCTAAAGACCATGACCCGGGCCCTAGGATGGCCTTCTGGCATTACCTCTCCTTGGGGTGAGAGCAGGTGGGTAATTCATTGTATGGACAGTGAATAATTTGCAATTGGAGTGGACCCTGGACACATCAATACAGGATCGCTGAGCCTTCTCAGTAGGAGGCTACATGGCATAGGTGTTTAGGCGAGTAGGGGATGGAAAGCAGAGGGGGTTGGGGGGGAGGGGGCAAGATGGGGAGGGAGAGAGATTGGGGGGAAAGGGTAGGGAGGTATGGAAGGGGGGTTGATAGGAGCTGGGGGTTTAGGGATAGGATGGGACAGAAGGGAAGGTATATGGGTGAAATCCTGCAGGTTCATGAGATGAGCTTGTTGTCCTTTCAATATGTACTATCATGACTCATTGGAAGGAGGGCTGCATGGGTGGGGGCCTTAGCTGGGAGGGTCCTCACAGGGATAATCAGATCTACTCAGTGTTGGCTTTCCTTGTTTTTGTGGAATCATGAGTAATTCTACACGCTTTGATTCCTGGAATGTATGCGGGCTCAATTCCCCTATCAAGCGCTCTAAGGTGCTTAATCTGTTGAAGAAAAAATCTACAGCTATGGCCTTTTTACAAGAAACTCACCTTACGGATATTGAACACGTGAAGCTCCATCGCCCTTGGGTGGGGGAAGTAAGATTTGCTTCGGCCTCTTCCAAGTCGGCGGGGATCGCCATTTTGATTAATAAGCAACTCCCCATAAAAATTTGCAAGGAAATAAGGGATCCCCAGGGTCGCTATCTCATTCTGGTCACTGAACTATTCCATCAGACTGTGATGATGTGTAATATTTATGCTCTGAATACCTATGATTCCCGTTTCTTCAGAGGACTTTACACTCATTTGATCCCCTATTTAACTGAGGTTTTGATTGTAGGGGGGGACTTTAATACCATTCGCGACCCCCAGGTAGATGCGTCCCAGAGTCGCCGCCGGGAACCAGGTCTTGGGAAAGGCGCTGCCATGCTAGAAAACACTTTGCATTTGTTAGACGTTTGGCAAACCCTTCATCCGACCGAATGTGACTTCGCTCATGTTTCACGAGCGCATGCAACCTTTTCGCGGTTAGATTATTTTCTCATTAGTATACATGTTTTTCCTCATGTCCGGGATGCTGGCATTGATAACATTGTGGTCTCGGACCATGCCCCGGTGTGGGTAGACTTTCGGTTTTTGGATAACAGCATTCCACCAAACATTTGGCATTACCCCTATTTTCTGGCCTCTGATTAAAAATTTAGGGACTTTGTATGGGCCAAATGGGCAGATTATGCAGCTCTTAACTGGGCCCACGAGTCTCAACCTGTCCTACTTTGGTAAGCCGCAAAAGTGGTACTGCGAGGTGAAATAATTTTCTATGTCGCACATCGCCGGAAAGTCCTTAATAGTTGCATTTTGACACTCAGTGCTCAGGTGTGTAAATTTTGCCTTCAATTGGCTGTATCGGAAATGAAGGAGGCCCGTGCCATGTATCTATCCCAACAGTATGCCCTTAATTCTCTTTTACACCAACGGGCTACAAAGAATCACCTTTATTACCAATTTCACTTTTATCAATACAGTAATAAAGCGGGAAGATAATGTCAAACCTAATTAGTTCAGAGCAGTCTTGCCACTTTGCAAAAACCCGTAGGTCAGGTGTTGAGGGATACTCCTTCTATCCTACACTGTTTTCGGGATTTTTTCACCTCCTTATACGCCACGGCAGGGTGGAATGCTGATGCTTGTGATGACTTTTGTACTCAATTATCTCTTCCCAGTTTAACCAGGGATCAATGGGATGGACTTAATATGCCTATAACAGAGGCGGAGGTACGGCTCGCCACTCATCGGTCTAAAGGCCCCCCCCTGCACCCCGTTTTTGCAGGATTCATCATTCTGCGAAGAATGATGAATCCTGGCCTTAGATGGGGTATTCAGCAGCACAGCTATACTGCTATATATCACCAGCCAAATCATTAGTTAGCCAGATAAGTATTACCTGGCTAAGTTTAGACCTGCTATGGAGCAGGTCTAAACTTAACTGGGTAACTTAACTGGCTAAGACTAAATATTGCTACGTAGCCGGATAACTTATCCAGCTGAGTAGCACTGCACCATTATGCCTGCTATGGATGAGGCTCTCCCAGCGCGCGCACAGGACACTCTCCTGTGCGCGCGATACAGTAAAGTAATTTATTTAAATTAGGGTCCGCGGCAAAAAGAGGCGCTAGGGACACTAGCGTGTCCCTAGTGCCTCTTTTTGGACAGGAGCGGCGGCTGTCAGCGTCGGTTCTCAAGCCTGCCGGCATCGGTTCTCAAGCCCGCTGACAGCCACGGGTTTGGAAACCGGACGCCGGCAAAATTGAGCGTCCGGTTTTCGACCCGTGAACCGCGGGCCCATTTTAAATTTTTTTTTTTTTACTTTTTTTAACTTTTGGGGCTTCCGACTTAATATCGCCATGATATTAAGTCGGATGGTGCACAGAAAAGCAGTTTTTACTGCTTTTCTGTGTACTTCCCTGGTGCCAGCAGAAATTAACACCTATCTTTGTGTAGGCGTTAATTTCTTAAAATAAAATGTGCGGCTTGGCTGCACATTTTACTTTCTGTATCGCGCGGGAATACCTAATAGGGCCATCAACATGCATTTGCATGTTGCGGGCGCTATTAGGTTCAGCTTTACCAATAAGGGGTAAAGCTAACGCGTCGAAAACACGTGTCTAATTGTGGGTTAACAGTACTGTATCAGCCTGTTAGCCAGTTAAGTGGCTTAACCAGCTAAGTGGCAGCCACTGAATATCCAGTGGCCACTACTTAGCAGATTAAGTCTGACTTAACCAGCTAAGTTCCTTTTGAATATCTATCTCACTGAGCGTTGTAAAACCCACTGGAATGGAAATCAAAGACATTCCTTTTCATGCTGCTACTCAGGTTCTTGGTTTCTTCTGCCTGTTTCTGACAAGAAGACATTGATAAATATACAATCCATTTCCTGGCACAAGATGCAGAGAGAATCCTGCTTCTCTTTGTCTTTCTGCAGTTTCTCCTGCTGCAGAATTGTCATTTCATGTATTGCCTTCCCTTTGAGCCTCAGTTTCCTGTTGGGAATTCTTTGCTGGGGAAAATCCATTAAGCAGAAACCACTTATAAATCCCAGCAGGTCCTCTTTTGACTTTTATGTCATTTGTACATAATTCTTTGTGTATCTGTGTGCACAGGAATATTGGTTCTCAGTTAGGCAGTACTGGCTTTCACTTTCAGCTCTGCATACAACAGAAATCTCGAGGATCTGTATTTAAACAAAATTTCTCTATTAATGCAATCACTTTAACATGAAAGACTTTTGCCGTTGCATCTATTTTAAGCCTGTAAAAGCTGCTATGGATGAGGCCTTTGTACCATGTGTTTGATGTACTAAAATGGTTCAAATAGAAATATTTAAAAATATAATTTTTCTTTTGTTTTCAAGCAAGATACAATGGGCTTCACACCACTTACCAATAGCAGCTGACCGCTCCAGCAATTGTATCTGTCACTTAGATACTTAAGTCAGGGGTTCCCAACCTTTCAGGGAACGTGGACCCCTTTTCAGCCTCGTAATGTTTTGCAGACCCCCGTGCACTTCTCTTAAACGTTTGCATGACATAAAAGAAATAATGGCATACACTCCAGAATCATTCTTAATGGCTAAAAATTAATATTAAGCAATGCTTACTGACCTAAACTGAATGCATAGGGAGGAAAATTTCCAAAGCTATTTCAAAATTGCCCTCCTAATTGAAGGTGGAAGCCAACGGTGGCCTCCACCTCCCACTCAGGATGCTCAAGGCTTGGCAATTCAGTTATGCTGACAATGGGACAGAGCGCAACCGGGAACCCTCCAGTGTGGGATAAGGAGAAGGTGTGCCCTTGCAGTGAGGACAGTCCAAGTCTGGGAGTGTGGAGCTTGGAACGTAGACGTGGAGCTTGGAACGTAGACGTGGGGCTTGGGACGAAGACAGGAAACAAGGAGGGATGAGCAAGACCCTCAGGCGCCCTACACAGCACGTAGGGCTGGTCGCAGACCGCACTATCCCCTTCGTGCCTTACACAGCCAGATGGCTGGTCACGGACCACAAGGAAGAGCAGGGCAGGCTCAGGAAGTCTCTTAGCGCAGGATGCAGTAACCCCTTGGATCCTCCGGAGTCAGGACTTGGAACTTGGAAGATAAAACTTGGGACTTGGAAGATAAAACTTGGAACTTGGAAGCTCGGAATAAAAGCAGGGAAATCTCCGGAGGCACGGGTCCTATAGAACCTGGAGCATAAGGACCGGATACATTACGGAACTTGGGACATCATAGAACGTCAGGATATCACGGAACATCAGGACATCACGGAACATCAGGAAGATCAGGACATCACAGAACATCAGGGCAGAGACCAAGAAGATACAGGAAGTCCATGGATGGAGATCAGGATGCCTGGTTAGGAGCTGGAGACAAGAAGTCCTTCGGAGGACTAGCCCCCTTGCTGAAGCAAGCTGGAACTGACTGAAGAGCCCTTTTATAGGGCTGGAAAAAGACTACACCCGGGGAGGAGTCCAAGGAGGGCCAGGAGGGCCCCACCTTCACTATCCCTACAAGAAGGGAAGAGAGCCATGGGCCTGCCCCCTAGGAGGAGCAGGAAGAGGAAGTCAGGACCTTGGACAGTGATGTACCTGCTGCTGCCCTGCAGGAGGAGGAGTCAGGCCTCTGAGCAGGCCCCATCGAGGGAGCATCTTCCAGGCCGCAGGAAGGCCTCCGGGAGCGGCTCCATGCTGCACCCGAGTCCAGGGACTGCGGCCTCCAGGCCATGGAGGAGCAGACATTGGCGGTGGCCTCTGGGCTGCGGAGGAAGGACAGGTGCGGTTCCATGCTGCGAGAGGAACCCCGGCGTGGCTCCTGCTGTGCCAGTACGATGACAGCCCCAGGCCACAGGAACCAGGCAAGGCCCCGGCTTCTGCGGCCTTCGGCCACACAGGTAAGCACCTCCCATGGCTCCAGCCAAGGGAGGAGCGCAACAAGAAGCTTGCCATAAAGGCAAAAATTTATAATAAAACCTTTTTCAAATACATCTGAAGCAAGAAGTCTATGATAGAGTCAATTGAATTGTTGGAATATTGAGGGGTAAAAGGGGCACTTAGGGAAGCAAGGCTACAGGAGAAAGACTAAATTAATTCTTTGCTTTGGTGTTTACCGAAGAGGATGGTGGGGAGATGCCCATGCCATGTGATGATTCAGAGAAACTGATACAAATCACAGGGAACCTAGAAGATATGTAATGGGGCAAACTGCCAAACTAAAGAGTAGCAAATTGCCAGGACCAGATGGCTTACACCACAGAGTTCTACAAGAACTCAAAATGAAATTGCAAACCTTTTACTAGTAATTTGTAATCTATCATTAAAATCATGTATCGTACCTGAAGACTTGAGAGTGGCCAATGTAACATCAATCTTTGAAGAGGTCCAATAAACTTGATGTTAGTGCTGGGCAAAATCATAGAAACTATTCCAAATGGGAATAAACAGCAACATAATCAACATACTCAGGATTATTACAAACATCTCATAGGGCATTTAAATTGCTCTTGCCCATAGTAGGGCTAGGCCATAGAAGTCCAATCTGTCAATATATGAATGTGGAGTGGCATTAGAAGCCACTCCATTTGTCTATGTCTTGTGTTCATCACAATTTAGAGCCGTGACCATCCAAGGATAGGTTAAGGCTCAACTTCCCTGTGATTCTTCCTTTTCCAAATCAGTCGGGGGGGGGAGGAATGGATGGCCCCCATCTTGGCTGTAGAAGCTGAAGTATGAACAGATCCTCACAACCCATCCCAACCTAAGAACACACACAACAATGCCGATACAATGGGAGGTCAGAAGTAGCCTTCTGAGGCTAATTTTTGAGACCAGTCTCTTCCTTATGGTGTAACAAAAAGTAAAAGGAACTCTTATCATCCCACCAAATGACCCTGCCACCCCAGAAGATCCAAAGAAACAGGGTGTGGGGAGTAAGAAGCTCCTTGCTAGTCTGGAGTTAGGGGAAGACAGCGTAGGCAGCATGCAACTGGCCTGAATAGAATCATAGCTCACCGGGTCGGTCTCCACACCTCCTGCTGATTGTATATGGTGGCAGAGATGAGAAGGCTTCCCCATCACAATTGGTTTCCTCCCTCTCTATCCTGTTACAAATGCATCCTTTCTCCCAACATCATGGGTGAGGGGAAAAATATCAAGCAGCCAAGCAGCAAACACCATCACTCTAGGCTTGTTCGGTATGGGGTACTTTGGCCAAGTGATGGCCTAAGGCAACAGGGCTCAGCTTTTTTCTCCAAACTTGAGCCTTTCTTTAGGGGTAAATTTTAAGAGTTGCTCACGTTGCAAGTATATAGGCTGAGTGCAAGCAATTCTTATATTAAAAGCAGCATACATGCGCGAGTGCAAGCAACAAAATGCACATAAAAAAGGGGTGTGTTGAGGCAGATCAGGGGTGTTCTGGGGTGGGGCCAACATTTGCACATGTAAATCCCGATTATAAAATTGGCAACAACATGTGCATTGGGCTGTTACATGTGCATATTTTCTTCTGCTCTTTTTCAGGTGTAAGTCAGAATAAAACTCTGGGCCTGCCCCCTAGGAGGAGCAGGAAGAGGAAGACCCCTCATCCAGCCAAAAACTGACTGGATGAGGGGTCTAGGTAAACTGTGGGAGAGTGCAGGCTGGATAACCAGTTGGGTCTTCATGACCTAGAGATTGACTGTGCAAACCAATGGACTAAGTGGTCAAACTGGTTATTTCCTTTACATGCACATGTTTTAAAATGTGCTCACTTGCGTGTGTAAAAGCCGACAAGTTCTAAGGAAAAATATGTGAATAACGTTACCTTGCATAACCGCTTAAAATTAGGAGCACACATATGCGCACAAGGCGTATTTTGTATCATTGATCACGTACTTGCAAGAATGATTGAAAATTCCAGTGCCTGTGGGTGTGCACCTGCTCATTTTAAACTTACGGTCCCAAGAGCATCATAATAATTTCTTGCGTGCGAGGTCGGTCACACTGTCCAAGTTTTAGATTCAGCCTTGTGAAATTCTAACCTGATCAAATTCCACTCGCTTGGAAATGTTACTTCCTTTGCAGGGCTTAAACCATTATGCCAAGAGATAAGTATAAAGATTCAAATAATTGCATTTGATAAATAAAGAGTATTTTGAAATTACTAATCTTAACAATGACAAGCAAGAGATAATCAGTGTCCTTCTGTGAAAAGAAACCAAGATTCCACTATAATTCCATGCATATAACATCTGTTGTTTTTCCTTTTTAAATTGCTCAAAAGAATAAGCTGATTTAAAGTGCTAGCCCATCTAATTAAAAGTAAGACTATTAGGGCAGCAAGGTCACCATTAACTGATCCATAAACTATGCACTACAGTGTATAAATATGCACACAAAAAACAGCAGCAGACATTCCAAATATCTAACATGCCACAGTTATATAGTTATGCTCCAGACATTACAGGAATCCAGATATTAATTACTAGAGAAGACAGATTCAAAGTTATAATAAAGCAGAAGGAGGAATCTGAAGGCTCATTCTTTCATTCCTAAGATATTCAAGTATTTGATTGGGGTAAAAATAAAATTTTCTTTCAAATTTAATTATTCATCTAGAAAGATATCAGAAAGAAACTCCTCCCTGAGAGACACCTCAGCCCCGTGCAGGCATGTCTCATATGACACGCAACATCAGAAAACATGGAAATGTAAGAGCCCATTTTTACCCTTCCAAATGGGTTTTTAAAATCTAGTGCCTGTCAGGTCCTTCTGGTTGCTCTTCAGTCCATCTTTGATGATTTCCATCCATTTGCCTGAAAGGAGGTTTCCGTCATTTGATTTTTTTTTTTTTTTCATTATTTCTCTTATTCATTTTGTCTCCATTCTCTTTTCAACCAGGGCTGGAGCAAAGGGATTAGGCAACCTAGGCATCTTCTGCCTTGCGCCGTTCCCCCCCTCCCAGTCCCACTGTCCCCCCCCCCCCCCCCCCCCAAATCGCGCCAACACATACCCCCGCCCCCGGTCACAGGTCGGCTCCAACCTCTCGCGAGCAGTGGCGGCAAAGAGGAGTGGAGATTCAAATCCCCATTTCTCTTTGCCGCCACTGCTCGCACCCCCTAATAGTCGGCGCCTTAGGCCCAGGCTTAGCTCACCTAGTGCTTCCACTGGCCCTGCTTCCAACTCGCTCTTTGACTTAGGCAAGTGACACTTGCCATTTTAGATAAAACAATTATCTCATAGAAATATGGAAACATACATAGAAAGCATAAAAACATAGAAATAACAGCAGAAAAGGACTGAATGGTCCATCCAGTCTGCCCAGCAAGCTTCTTAAGGTAGTAACTGCCAATCTGTGTAAGTTTATTCCCATGTTTCTCTTAAGGATGGTAATTGCAGCTCCGTGCAGTTATCTCCATGCCTTTTGATAACCTATAAAAATTGCAACTAGCAACATTTTTTTCACTGGGTGTTGAGTTTTCTTGAGAATTCAGACAGTTCTGCTTGACTTGCTTTGCTTATGGACTTGGCCGTAGAAACAGTCCTGTACTTTTTTCTTATGTCTGCATATCAGTACCCCAGACCATGGAAGTCGGGGCCCTCAGTTGTCATCTGAAAACAATTTTTCTTTTCCTCCCTGCTCTCCCAGCGGGGAGCAATGTTGCAATTGCATTAAAATTCATATGCACTTTAATTGCACTAGCTAGAGGGATATATCAATTGTTATACCAAACACATTTCACTTAAGATCACCTCTTATCAAATACTCTCAACCTAATCTTTAAGTATGTCAATTCAATTTTCTAATATCCAATCCTGGATTAACCATTAATTTAGTGTCTTTCTTTCAATTATTCATTCAAGTATGTGCACAAAATAAATGTTTAAAGAAGGAAGGGAAGGTTTCATACTTAATGTTCTTTTATCCCCACCACTGAGTGATACATTCGTGATGTAACCACTTTTTTTTTTTTATGTATATTGTGTGAAAAAATTTTTCTTTAAAAATATTATTGTCAACAACACTGATTCAATCTTGTGTTTCTAAAGTTTCACTCTGCAGCAAGCAGCTATAATGTCCCGGTTTCAACTATGAAGAGAATAATCAACTGACTTATCTGATTCAAAATGAAAGCTATGAGGGCTAAATTAATGGTTAATCCAGGATTGGATATTAGAAAATTGAATTGACATACTTAAAGATTAGGTTGAGAGTATTTGATAAGAGGTGATCTTAAGTGGAATGTGTTTGGTATAGCAAATAGCAATTGCATTAAAAGCATCAAGGAGTATTTGGTTAAGGGAAGTAAACCCCATGCCTTCTGTTAAGGGTAGTAACCACCACACCAGCAAGTTACCCCTCTGCACGCTTTTCTCATTTCCATCCTCTAGCCTTTAGAGATCCAGTGTTTATCCCATGCCCCTTTGAATTATTTGACTGTTTTTGTCTTCACCATCTCCTCCGGAAGGGCATTCCACGCATCCACCACCGTTTCCTTGAAGAAATATTTCCTGATGTTGGTTCTGAGTTGTCCCCACTGGAGTTTAATTTCGTGATCTCTAGTTCTACTGTTTCCTTTCCAACGGAAAAGGTTTAAAGTTCGTGCATCATTAAAACCTTTTAGGTATTTGAAGGTCTATATCATATCTCCCTGGCACCTACTCTCTTCCAGGGTATGTGTATTCAAATCCTTCAGCCTCTCCTCATAGGTTTTCCAATACAGACAACACACCATTATGGTGACCTTCTCTGGACTGCCTCCATCCTGCCTCTATCCTTTTTGAGATACAGACTCCAGAACTGAACACAGTATTCCAGGTGAGGCCTCACCATGAACCTGTACAAGGGCATTATCACTTCCTTGTTCTCACTGGTTATTCCTCTCTCTATGCAGTCCAGCATTCTTCTGGCTTTCGCTATCGCCTTGTCACATTGTTTCATCATCTTCAGGTCACCACAGACACTATTACCCCAAGGTCCCTCTCCCATTCCATGCCAATTAGTCTTTCACCACCCATCACTTACAGCTCTTTTGGATTGCCACACCCCAGATGCATGACTCTGCACTTCTTGGCATTAAATCCCAGCTGCCAAATCGTCGACCATATTTCAAGTTTTCTTAAATCACTTTTCATTCTCTCTACTCCTTCAGGTGGGTCCACTTTGTTGCAGATTTTAGTATCATCCACAAATAGACCAACTTTACCTTCTCTCCCTTCTACAATGTCGCTCACAGAGATGTTGAACAGAACCGATCTCAACACCAATCCCTGTGGCATTCCACTTAACACCGATCTCTCTTCAGAGTAGGTTTCATTTACCATTATATGCTGTCTCCTATAAGTCAACCAGTTTGTAATCCATGCCACCACCTTGGCGCTCACTTTCAAGCTTCTCATTTTATCTACAAGCCTCCTGTGTGGGACCGTATCAAAAGCTTTACTGAAATCCAAGTAGATTACATCGAGTGTTCTTCCTTGATCTGATTCTCTAGTCACCCAATCAAAAAAATCAATCAGATTTGTCAGATAGGATCTTCCCCTGGCAAATCCATGCTGCCTTGGATCCAGCAACCCACCACATTGTAGTTTATTATCCTTTCCTTCAGCAGAGTCTCCATTAATTTTCCCACCACCGAGGTGAGGCTAATTGGCCTGTAGTTTCCAGCCTACTCTCTGCTACCACTCTTGTGAAGCGGGACCACCATGGCACCACTCCCGTTTCCAGGGATCCTTCAGCGGACCTGCCAGCACATTTCTGAGCTCCTTCAGTATCCTGGGATGTATCTCATCTGGCTCCATGGCCTTGACCACTTTCAGTTTGCCTAGCTCCTCCAATACGTTCTCTTCTCTAAATGGAGTTTTGTCTACTCCATCCTCATCTACGGTCTTGCCAACCAGCAATGGTCCTTCTTTAGAGTCTTCTTTAGTGAAAACCGAATTGAAATATTTGTTTAATATTTCTGCCATTTTTCCGTTTCTTTCCACACATTACTCCTTGTCACCTTTCAGTTTCACTATACCACTTCTAGCCTTCCTTCTTTCTCTGACATATCTGAAAAATGTTTTGTCACCTTGCTTTATCTTTTTGGCAATCCTTGTTTCCTCTTGACCTTTTGCTGTCTTGATTTCTTTCTTTGTCTCCCTCAGTTTTAACAGATATTCTTCCTTTTTTTTTGGGATCCTTTATACTTATTTATTTATTTATGTATTTATTTATTTATTTATTTATTTAAAGTTTTTCTTTACCGACATTCGTCAGGGACATCATGCCAGTTTACATGGAACAGGGGAAACAAGAATATAATCAGTTACAAAAACAAGGGTATAGAAAACTGGGAGATTGTGAGAAAAAATATAACTATAGATAGAACGAATTGAAAGTTGTAACAGTAAGATAATTGATGATGAAGGAAATACTAGCAGAAAAAATAGGTAATATTATGTAAATAATATGTTTCGAATTCTAAGGTAGCAAAGAGACAGAGGCTTATCAAAGTAGCAAGATTTGTACAACAAAGAGCATGACATACTTCTCAAACACTGCTCTTTTTGCCCTCATTTTTTTAACCACCTCCTTAGAGAACCAGATCGGTTTCTTTTTCCTTTTACTCTTGTTTACTTTTCTAACATATAGATCTGTTGCCTTTTGAATAGCACCTTTTAATTTGGTCCATGATGTTCCCTCTTACCCATTTTCACCCAGTCATCCAGTTTCTTCCTCAAGGTAGGTCCCCATTTTTGACAAAGTCAGTATTTGTGAAATTCAAAACTCAGGTCTTCATGTGACTTCTCTGTATCTTATTTGCAAAATCGAACCGTACCATTTGATGATCACTGGTGCTCAGGTGAGCCCCTACCCAAACCTTAGAGACATTATCACCGTTAGTAAGCACTAGATCGATTATCACACCTTCTCTCGTGGGTTCCAATACTATTTGTTTGAGCAGAGTCCCTTGAAGGGCATCAGTTATCTCTCCCTACTTCTTGAAGATTCCATAGAAGGACACTCCAGACCCCATCTGGCAGATTAAAATCTCCAACGAGCAAACTTCACCCTTCTTTCCCATCTTTTGGATGTCTTCAGGATAAAGTTATGTTAAATTAGACTGTTGATCTTAGCCAAAACAGGAACCAGGTAAGCTGTGCAGCCTTCAGCCAGACTACATGTGCTAGAATACTGGGGTAGATTTTCAAATACCGCGAATAGGCGTACTTTTGCTGGCGCATCAGGCGCAAGCAAAAGTACGCGGGATTTTAGTAGATACGCGCGTAGCCGCGCATATCCGCTAAAATCCTGGATCGGCGCGCGCAAGGCTATCGATTTCGTATAGCCGAGCCGCGCCGAACCGCGCAGCCTACCCCCGTTCCCTCCGAGGCCGCTCCGAAATCGGAGCGGCCTCGGAGGGAATCCTCTAACGCCCTCCCCTCACCTTCCCCTCCCTTCCTCTACCTAACCCACCCGCCCGGCCCTGTCTAAACCCCCCCTTACCTTTGTCGGGGGATTTACGCCTCCCAGAGGGAGGCGTAAATCCCCGCGCGTCAGCGGGCCTCTTGCGCGCCGGGACGCGACCTGGGGGCGGGTACGGAGGGCGCGGCCACGCCCCCGGGCCCGCCCCCGGAACGCTCCGGACACGCCCCGAAAACGCCACGCGGTTCGGGCCCGCCCCCGACACGCCCCCCTCCGAAAACCCCGGGACTTACGCGAGTCCCGGGGCTCTGCGCGCGCCGGTAGGCCTATGTAAAATAGGCTCACCGGCGAGCAGGGCTCTTAAAATCCGCCCCACTATGTTTAACTAGAATTTAGTGGTGTAGGACCTACTACAGGACCCAGAATGTCTGATAGGTAGGGTCCTGATTTCTTCTCTTAAAAAAACACAAGGATTTTAAAAATAACTAGCAAGAAAATACCACAACACACCAGACAGAGTAAGAACCTGCAGAAATAAGATCACTATCCATTGGAGAATTTAAAACTTTTTTTTTTTAATATTATTCAGCCATACACAAGCAGAACAGGAGAATTAAACAATGTCTGTTTGAAAACAATAATCCTGCCCCCACAAGAACAGATTTAAAACAGCAGAGATAAAGCAAAATATATTGGTAAAAATACAGAATAAAGTTATATTAAACCAAAACAGGAGTCAGGTAAGCTGTGCAGCCTTCAGCCAGGCCACATGTGCTAGAATACTCATGGAAATACTTATTTTAACATTTCTTTTGTTAAAATAACTTCCATCGCAGGAATATTTAAAAAGCACCGATTGTTCATTTGTGTAAATTTTTCAGTTTTTGCTTGCATGAAACATTAAGTTAGATAAGAGTTGGACAGGTGATTATATTTAGAGTCGATGAGTGTTATTCAAAAAGAACTTTGACTCATTCTGTGCTTGTGCAAAAAATCTTTATTGAACCAAGCCCTAAGTCTTCAGCTTTCTTAGGAAAGATACTTTGAGATTCTTCTCAGACACTGTTTTTATCGCCAAGCATGAGATGGTGCTACAGAAGCCTTTTTTATCAGTCCATTTCTCTCCTTGTCTTCTCCAAAATCGTTTCATAGTTTGAACCTGTCAATGTTTCCTTCTCCTCTTTGTTTGCTGGTACTGTTGTTGCTATTGCAGGTGGCTCAAATATCGCCACAGCAGCTGCACAGTCCCGGCCTCATCCCAAGATCTGGGCCAATAAACTCAAGTTGACCATGTTACAACTTTGGCAAGAGAGGATCCCACTGAACTCAAATCTGCATCCACGCGGTTCAGTATGCAGCACGTTACGCGCTGTTTAACGTGCGATATCGCCTTATCACAGCTTAGTAAATCTCTCCACAGGTTTGTACTTGAGACAAACAGATACACAGCAGGAGAGTGTAAGATGGCATTGCTTAATTGGGCAAGTTCCTGTGTGGTTTATTTGACTACCTGCCGGAGTGGTTATGATGGAGTACAAGGGTCAGTTTAGAACTTTTCTGTTTGCTGAGAAAAGGGGCCGCCAGGTCCTCTGCATTCATTTATAGCCAGCAGCTGTTCAGATGAGACTGCTGCAGCGTCTTCCTCCCAGGGAGCAAACTGCCAGCACTTGGAGTCTTCTTTGCACATTTTCGGGGGGGGGGGGGCGATAGTTGGGCCTTGGGCCCTTTCAGCAACGGTGGCCCCACCCGAGGTGAGCCGCTGTTATGCACTTTGGGCTGTTTCTCGGAGCAATTTTTGATTGTGCATTTCTCCCACAATAAAAATTGTGCCATGCAAATGCCCCAATATTTTATCAGAGTGGGGCAAACTATGGTGAAGCAGCCCCCCCCCCCCCATGATAATTTGTACTTCCCGTGATAAAATATCATAGCTTGCTAAATCTCCTCATTAGATTGTAAACCTTCTGGGGATAGGGAATACCTATAGTACCTGAATGTAATCCACTTTGAAGTGCTGAAAAGCAGAATACAATTCAAATAAATAAATAAATCTGGAATAATTATGCCAATGCTCCAGTCTCTGCCAGGAAAATGACCTGTCCCTTTGCTGACCAAGACTCTGTAATCGCAATCCTCCAAGGGTCTGGAGGAGTCGTTAGATCATGCCGGGTGACGTGACTTCTGTAGAGCAGCCGCTAGCAGTAATCCATTCTTTCCTTGAGTCTTTGGTTGAATTTGGATTCCCTTAATGGCTAGTCATCTGGGAAGATCAACTCACCCTGGTCACCTCCCCCGTAACCTGCAATGGATCTGCATTTGCATGATGAGATGGTGCTCTGTGCATCCTTTCCCAGCTCATGTGATGTAACAAGGCCTGGCCACAGAACTGTGATTTATTTTTCAAGAGAAGGGTCACCTGTTCTACCAGCCACTGCCCTGAACTGCTTCTGTGTCCAGTTTGGGATTACTAAAAAATGGGACAAGATGCAATCCTTTGGGCCTTATTTTTGAAAGATTTATCTCCTATGATTCAATCTTCCAGCAACCATTTGACCAGGTTTTGAGGCATCCTCTGGAGGGGACCCAGTAGAGGGGCTCCTGTCCGAGCAGATGTTTCCTGGAGCACGTTGCCCTGAAGAGCATTAGAATGAGGAACCGTCCTCTGAGCATTGCATGGCTTTAATCAGAAGGAGCTGAGAGCATAGCCTTAATCCCGCATTGCTCTGCCCTGACACTTGTCATGGAACAGACCGAGTACAGCGGTTCAGTGCACTGAAGCACAGAAAGATTCATTTCCTGTTTATGAAAGTACCGCTGATGGAATTACATTATGCAAAAGCTGCATCCTGTTATGTTATAATCTACACTTGACCCCAAGCATCAAATCTCCATAGTACACCCACAGCATTTCCTTAATGTGAATACTTTTAACTTTCAGCACTCACCAGGTAACCAGTTTAACAACAAATGGGTCTGTCATGCTATGCGAAGCCACAGCAGGATTAGAAAAATATCCTTCATTTATTCTGCTCAGGAAAACAGACAGACTGTAGCCTTAGAGCTATCCTTATTCTTAAAGGCATTTTAGTAAATGTCTATAACCTGAGTACTGCTAAGAAGTGTAGTACTCAGGACTCAGCAAGGAGGTGCTTTCACAGATGGCCTGTGTCCAGCTTCTAGGCCAGTCCTAGATCTGATGCAGTAGTCACCCAGCTGGATGGTGCAAGGCCAGTTTTAGGAGTGTGTGACGTGTGTGACTGCATGGGTACAGAGCATTTTGTCTATTTGTAAATGATCTGTTTTGTGTTTCCTATTTTATACTACTACTGTGGAGAGCAACAAGAGGAGGGCCAAAGCTATGAATGGAGTGGTGGATAGAGAGGGGTCTGGCATGGCAGAGTGAGAGCAGAGTGGGGTAACGGGGCAGAGAGTGGAGTGGTGGAGTGGTGGAGCAGAGAAGGGCATGGCAGAACAGAAGGAGGAATTATGGGGCAGAGAGTGGAGTGGCAGGGCAGAGAGTGGGATTATGGGACAGAGAGTGGCGTGGCAGAGCAGAGAAGGGCATGGCAGGACAGAGGGTGGAATTATGGGGCGGAAAGGGGAGTGGCAGGGCAGAGAGTGGAGTAGCAGATTAGAGGGTGGAGCTATGAGACACAGAGAGTGAAGTGGTGGAGCACAAAGAGGCATGGTGGGACAGAGTGGGAGTAGGGATTGGAGTAATGGAGCAGAGAGGGATTTGGCAGAGCAAAGAGTGGGATTATGGGGCAAAGAGTAGAGTAGTGGGTCAGATGATGCTGGATGGCAGAGAATGTGTGTGAAAGGATGATGTAAAGATAAAACACAGGAATGACAGGGGTAAATGGCACCCTTGCCCCCCGCCCCCCCCCCCCCCACCACACACACACACACACACACACACGCCAGTTTCAGATAACAATAAAGACACTTTTGCTCACAAAGCTGGCATAGCAACATCTATAGGTTTAATTAGTGAGCTATAGATTCACGTCTCATGATTGTTGCAGAGTGGAACTCCCCCTGTGTTTGTTTACATGATGGTCCTGCTGTGAAAAAGACACTGGTGAATTTATAAATAGTTTTAACTGGATAATCTTCCTTTTGCTACAAAAGTCTATAAGATCTTTTGTATATTTATTTACCTATGACAGAATCCCTTGTAAGCATGTAACTCCACCCTGCTGTGCCTTTCCTGCATGGTAGGGTCATACATTTATTTGTAGTCTCTTTGGGGAAGGGACCCTGGCTAGCAGTAGATATTCTCTTTTCTCCCCAAGGTATGGGTCTTTTGTTGGATGGGGCAAAGTTACCTTTGAAAGCCCCCGAGTGCTAAGGGTGTCTCAGGTAGATTTGTGTACCCCTGGGAGAGGGGTACCCCATAATAAATTTCACACTGTGGGCCTATTGTCCAAGAATCACTCCAGTCACTGAGGTGCTGTCTAGAATCAAAGTGTAGTTGTGGATAATAATTGTGTAGTGGCACAATTCACTCTGTATAAGCTCCACAGATAAGGTTTACTTGATCACAGTTCTTTCTCACAATCTGTGCAAGATATTTCCTCACAGGGTCCACAGTTATCTCCGCCCTCCAGGGTGTAGAAGAGTGAAGGCGTTGGGTAGAGCAAGTACCCCTTTTCAGGTGACCAAGATCCCCTCCAACCCTGGATGAAAACAGGCAAAACAGTCTTGGCTGCAAATCCTTTCTCTCTCTCTCTCCCAGGGCGAAGACTCCTGTGTGGTGTCCTCAATTAATTGGTTACTCACAGTTCGTAGTCCCCATAGGCTCTCTTCAGGGGCGGATTGGCCTATCGGGGGATTGGGCATTCCCCGGTTGGCCGATCTCGCCAGTCACATGGTCTGCTGTGCGCGGCAGTGACAGAGCCGCGCTTGGCAGATTACATGACATGTCCTGGGCCGGCCTGGGCCAGCCTGGGCGGCGAATACCCGGGCCGGTCCGACATCGTGAGTCCGCTGCTGGCTCTCTTGGTGCTTGGATCCCTTATACCAGGAATCCGTATGGAATAGCAACTTCCGATGTTCCCTTCAGCTAGGAAGGGGCAGTCAACACTTCCTCCTGAATCACCACCTCCTCCATCCTCGTCAAGGTGTAGAGGGGCAGGTCTTCCCTAACCTGGGCAGCCCGAAAAATAGGGTTCCCTGATCCCCGAGTCCAGGTGATGCACAGCGTCTCACCAGGCCTCCTACCAAGAAAATTGTAAATCGCCCGAAAATATACCCAGAGGGAGATCCCCATCAGCTAGTGAGTAGACTGGAAACCCTCCAACCCTGGCCAGATCCTCAGGCTGGGTTAGCCTGATTCCTCTTACTGGTCCTGAAAAATACAACTCAGATTAAGCTCCCCAACTACCTCCTAACTTCACCAAACCTTTAAAAGTCTGCCCAAGCTGCTTAAAATCCCTCTTAGAAGGACGGCCATTTCAGACTCCTCAAAGGGAAGGGCTGCATTTGAATGGTATCCTCCCCCTTACTGACCTGCACTGCTCTAGCTTGAAAACAGGACTTACCCAGTGCTTATTAGTAATTGAAAAATGACTACCGGTTACAAGTAGAAGGTAAAAACCTAGTGTAGCTTTCACTTCCAATCGTTTTTATTGTAGAATATTGTCCCTTCCGAAAGCTGTAGGACTATTGATTCATGCTCAAAACATCTGCTACTTTAAAGTGTGCAAGCACCTCGTCTTACCAGCTTCAGGATGCATGAGACAACGGACGTCCCCATACATAATTTCACATTAGTACTGCACACCAGTGCTGCTTTTCTGATTTTTAGCACCGCAGAGCAGGAGTCTCATCCTCGGATTAAGTCTGCCCAGTCCTTCAAACTGGCCCAAAGGTAGCCCCATGAGACAAGAGTTTTTCTCTCAAAGTACCAGACAGCCCAAGATGTGAAACATTGAATTGCAACTTAAAAAAAACAAAAACAAAACTTCTAAGTCTTTTATCTAACAGGCCTATTGGAGTTCATACTCAGTGACATTTAGCTGGATCACTTGTCAGTTAGCTGGCTAACTGCCCACTTTTGAATATTTCTACCATTTATTGGGCAAAAACTTTTTTCTGGATAACATCCGTCCAGCCCAGCATCCAGGCTGTCGCTTGAAGCGGTTAAGTCTGTGTTGAGGAAGTAGTAGGGTCTCCAGTACGGATGCGCTGCTCTTTACTAATGGCAAGCTGCTTGGCTTTCCAGTAACGATTGCATAACATCTCTTATCCTGTTACCAAAGGTGATGGGTTGTATCCAAGCATTTCCTCTATCTCTGCAGCAAATGCCATATTACATCTAAATAAACAGAACTCTAGTCCCTTCAATCCTGAACCGTGCTGATCGATATCTTGGATTTGTGTACTGTGCTGAATTAAGGATTTTAGACACCGGTGCCTCCTAATGCTTGCAACATATAAGGCTGAGCGTGTGCAGGTCGCTGCACTCTCGGCTTTTGCGATTGACAATTGCATTCATTTATACTTTGTTGTCAAAAGTGTGTAATTTAATTACTGTGTTGTTTCTTCTCCGCTCTTTTCTTGGGTGTGAAGAAAACTTCCATTCCCTGCACGAGGATCACCTCAGGCCATCCATTTATATTCCTATCAACTCACCCACTACAAGGAACAGGTTAGGTGGTTCCTTAAACAGCCTCCTTTATTGAACGACCATCAAGATTATCCAAAGAGGATATTCTACACGAGATCAAGGCTGCACAGGGCCCCTTAGCAAAAGAAACTCAGGCGTTAAGATATCTTTGGATGATGTTATCACACCTGCAGAGAATCCACTTTTGTCCAGAGCCAATGTGGCTGCCTGCACTAACCACACTTAAAACAGATCCACTTTTACGTCCAAGTGGTTAAATCTTGGCATTAGATACTAAAATATAACTTTGCTTTTTTTTTTGTTACTTTTCAACCCAGACCAATAATTTCAGGTAATTGTTTCATACTAAAACTTGAAAGACATTTAAGCAATGATTTAATGAGCACTTTTTAAAACTGTCCTAATTTCCAGTTATTCCTTTTACCCAAAATTTCCAGAATATTTTTCCAAATTTAAATTTCGGAGAAACTATGCTTTAGTGATGTACTCTGAAAATACAACTGGTTACATTTGTAATTTCAGAGTACATCACATGTGGCTCTAGTACTGGGCAGCACTGCAGGGATTCTGGGATTACATGCAGGGCTCCAGGACCACAAGACATAGGGATGAGTGAAGGAGAACCTAAATCATGCCACAGAAGGACTATGAGGTGACTATGGTTAGCATCTGTGCACCATGGCAGGAATGTGAGGAGATCATGGTTAGAGTCTCTGGATCTTGGAAGGGATGTAAGGAAACTACTTAGGGTCTCTGTATCATGACAAGGATGCAAGGAAACAAGGATAGAGTCTCTGCACCATGGCAGGGATATGAGGAGACCACGGTTAAGGTTTCTACATTATGGAAGGGATGTGAGGAGACCACGGTTAAGGTCTCTACATTATGGAAGTGATGTGAGGAGACCACGGTTAAGGTCTCTGCATCATGGAAGGGATGTGAAGAAACCAATGAAGATCTCTGCAGCATGTCCTCAATCTTTTGAGGACTCAAATTTTCCTATTGATGCTATTCAATCACTGCCCCTTAAAGCTACTAGCTCTTGTTTGTCAACATGTGTGCTGTATGTGATTGAATGTCCATGCCATATACTTTATACAGGGGAAAACTATATGTCTTGTCAGGTGCACACATAAATTATTGAACATCATGGCTTTCTGAAAAGATGATGTAAGGAGGCTCCCCTACTACCACATTGCATTGAATGTGGACATCTATTTGAAGATTTGGTATTTACTGTAATTGATGAGTTACAGAAAAGTGTGTGGGGAGGTGATTTTAATTGCCTCCTTCTTCAGTGGGATTTTTAAGTTAGACACTTTTATACTTTTTGGTTTAAATAATAAGTTTGATTTATCAAGGTTTTTTTATAATTGCGTCTTTGGAAGTTACTTTTTGCTTGATGTTTTAATTATCCTATAGGATGAAGCATCAGATTTGTACATCATCAGATTTAGAAACATAGAAACAAGACAGCAGAAAAAGACCGGACTGCCTATCTAATCTGCCCAACTGCCCAATTAATTTAGCTTTACAATTCTCATCACTCCCTCATAGATCCCCTGTATTTATCCCATGCTTTCCTGAATTCAGATATCGTTTTTGTTTTTACCACCTCCAGTGGGAAGCTGTTCCTTGCATCCACTACCTCTCTGTAAAGAAATATTTCCTAACATTACTCCGGAGTCTACCCCCTTTCACCCTCATCCCATGAGCCCTCGTTCTAGAGCCTCCTTTCCATCCTGTGCATGGAAAACTTTGAGATATTTAAATTTTATCTATCATATCACCCCTACCTTGCCTTCCTTTTTCCATTTGTTGTCAAGGAACATTTTTTGGGAGAGAGGCTGTGGCCCCTAGAATTCTTGCATGTGTGAGTCTTAGAGGATTCCTTTCTGAAGCTTTAGACATCCTACTGAGTGATCCCTGAAGCAGGTGAACTGTGATCACCGAAACACCGGTGTCAGGGTGTTGTGATTCTGCCTGCGGGGCCAACCGCAAGCAGCCTCTCACCTCTGTTGCACTGACGCGGCTGGGAAGCCACCGAAGCTCCTGCCACCTTAATTTTCTGTAAGACTGTTCTGTTGCCATCTTTTCTCCAATCTGCTGCCTATCCTCTTCCATAGCAGCCCAACTCCTGATCCTCCGCTCCATCCACTCTTCTGTAAACTCTTTAAATCTAGGGTTTCACTGGAAAAAGGAAAACAGTGGAGTGCCTCAGGAATCTGTACTTGGACCCATGTTTTTCAATATATTTATAAATGATCTGGAAAGGGAAATGATGAGTGAGGTGATCAAATTTGCAGATGACACAAAACTATTCAGAGTACTTAAATCACAAGCGGATTTTGATAAATTGCAGGATGACCTTGTGAGACTGGAAGACTGGGCATCCAAATGGCAGTTGAAATTTAATGTGGACAAGTGCAAGGTGATGCATTTAGGGAAAAATAACCCATGCTATAGTTACACGACGTTAGATTCCATATTAGAAACTACCACCCAGGAAAATGATCTAGGCATCATAGTGGATAATACATTGAAATTGTTGGCTCAATGTGCTGTGGTAATCAAAAAAGCAAACAGAATATTAGGAATTATTAGGAAGGGAATGGTGAATAAAACAGAGAATGTCCTAATGCCTCTGTATCTTTCCATAGTCAGACCGCACCTTGAGCACTGTGCGCAGTTCTGGTTGCCGCATCTCAAAAAAGATATAGATGCACTAAAGAAGGTACAGAGAAGGGCGACCAAAATGATAAAGGGGATGGAACACTCCCCTATGAGGAAATGCTAAAGAGGTTCCGGCTGTTCAGCTTGGAGAAGAGATGGTGAGGGGGGATATGATAGAGGTCTATAAAATCTTGAGAGGACTAGAACAGGTAAATATGAATCAGTTATTTACTCTTTCAGATAATAGAAGGACTAGGGAGCACTCCATGAAGTTAGCAAGTAGCACATTTAAAACAAATTGGAGAAAATTATTTTTCACTCAACACAATTAAGCTCTGGAATTCATTGCCGGAGGATGTGGTTAGGGCACTTAGTGTAGCTGGATTTAAAAAAGGTTTGGATAAGTTCCTGGAAGAGAAATCCATAAATTGCTATTAAACAAGTTAACTTAGAGAATAGCCACTGGCATTACTGGCATTTGTAGCATAGGATCTATTTAATGTTTAGGTACTTGCCAGGTGATTGTAACCTGGACTGCCACCTTTGAAACAGAATGCTGGGCTTGATGGACCCTCAGTTTGATCTAGTATGGCAACTTCTTATGTTCTTAATTTAGGATACGATCCTATATAAGCCCCTATTTAAGCTACTTTGTCTTACATTAAAAGCCAACTATGATCTTGGCTCCAGTTATTTAAAAGAAAAGCTAATGAGATATGCCCCTGAGCATTGTTTGCGATCTTAAGATGAGTTTCTACATTGTACCCCCTCTCTTAGGAGCCGATGCAATATTAAATGCGGAAAGCAGGCGCTGACTTTTCAGTGCCCGCTTTCTTAATGCGTGCATGACACCCACAAAGGGGGGGGCCGTGCAATAAACAAATTAAGGGGTCACGCTAGCAAGGAGGCGCTAGGGTCGGCGTCGGTCTTCAAAGCGGCCGGCAGAGAGGGTTTTTTTCTTCTTTTTTTTTTACATTTAAAAAGTACAGGAAAGCAGTTTTTTCTGCTTTTCTGTATCAGCTGAGTGATAAATGTGTGTCTGAGACACACATTTATTTTTTTGCATTTGAAATGAATGAGTAGTAATAGCCTCATTCATATGCATTTGTATGTGATGAGCGCTATCTCATTCACTCCACGTCGAACGTGCGTTAAATAGGCGCTAATCCCCCTATTGCATTGGTGGATTAGCGCCTATTTAACCCGCATCTGACTGCGGGTTATATAGTGTGCTCGGCTGAGCGCACTGTATTGCATCGGCCCCTTAGAGCAGGGGTCGGGAACCCATGGCTCGCGAGCCAGATATGGCTCTTTTGAGGGCTGCATCTGGCTCGCAGACAGTCGCCACACTTTCCCGCTGACCCATCTGCTCCCCGGTCCTCCTCCGCCCGGGCTTAAAATGCTGTCAGCCCGGGCGGAATGCGGCAGGACAGCTGGAGTCAGCAGCACTGGAATTAGCGGCACCGGCGTGCTCTCTTCTTCCCCCCCCCCCCCCGCGGCCCGGAAGAGGAAGTGGAGAGTATCGGGTGCCTGCGCGGCAAGAAGAGGCCACGCTAGTGCGCTCGGCATCGGCTCGAAGAAAAGAAGACTGCAGCGCGGCTCGGAGGAAAATGAAGAGCTTCAACCGCGGCCGATGGGACTCCGCCTCCGCGAGGGCTGAAAATGAAGGAGGTTAGCGTTGGGAGGAGGCTGCTGCTGCCGCGAGTTCCCGGGGTTGGGGGTGGGGGAGAGAGAGAGTGAACACCCTCTCTCTCCCCCACCCCGGGAACTCGCGGCAGTCTTTGTGTCTGCTATTTTGAAATATTGTGTTGGTATCTGGAAATGTTTTATTTGAGTTTTTAATTATTGGATATTCCACTCATCAGCTGTTTCGAAATATGTTCTTTTTGTTAGTACAGTTTTACTGCTGATGATTTTATATTTCTTGATTTGTTTTATAAGGATGGGTGATGTTTCTTTTTTCCTTTGTTACACTGCATACAGAGACTCTGGCTTGTTGCAGTTTCCAATTCAGTTTTTTCTGCATGCTTCTTGTTATGCGTTTTGGTCTCTTTATTCTATGTTAGGTGAGGGACAGCACGTGATTCAGGTGAGGTTCTCTGCTGGCATGTAGTTTCTGTGTAGGACTCTATAGCAGCCTGACTTGGTCCGTTTTCCTAATAGGAGATGTATTGGTGTCTTAAGGCCTGGTGTAATATTTTCAGAGACTTATTGTACTTTAAAAGTGTGATCTTACATAAAATGTACACATTTACTTGTATTTAGTTTTAAACATATTGTATGGCTCTCATGGAATTACATTTTAAAATATGTGGTGTTTATGACTCTCTCAGCCAAAAAGGTTCCTGACCCCTGCCTTAGAGTGTAGATTGATGAGCACAAGACTATGTACTTTCTAGTGTGCAGCCTTATGCTATGGATTCTTCTTCCACAACAATTATAGATGAACCCAAATTACCCCAGATTTAAGGTCTAAGAACCTTCTTCTTTAAGTTGGTTTTCCCTTAAAATGCAAGTTTGTTTGTTTTTGCCTTTGAGCAGTTACTGGATAGCAGTTAAATTAAACAAAGCAGTTATGCTTTGTTTAATTTAGTTTTATTCAGCTAATGTCTGTATTGTTTTATTATTTTATACTTAAATTTGTTAGTGTAAGGTTTTGTTTTTTTTAATAAGATGGTATTATTTAGTTTGCATTTATTGTAATGATTAACTGAATGGGGGTTTCTTTAGATTATTTTAATTCATGTATGTGATATTGAAGAATGTCTAAATTTGGTTGTTGTTTTGTGTAGAGTTTATGTTTGATGTTGATGACCATATTTATTGTACATTGCTTTCAGCCTTATTGGTTAGGCAATTAATAAGAAATAATAAATAAATTATCTATCCAATTGTCCCCTATCCAATGACTCCAGTAGCTGCAAATGTATGGCTGAACCCTGACCAGTGGCACTCTAAAATCAAAGCCAATCCCTAACCAGTGGTTCTCTAGGCTCACTCCCGTCCCTGAACAGTGGTTCTGAGCTCACTCCTGATCCCTGACCAGTGGTTCTCTAAACACACTCCTGTCCCTGATCAGTGGTTCTAAGCTGTGCACTGTACTCCTCTTATAATAGAATATATTTTTCTACAGAAAGAAATTTCACTGTACCAGGAGGAATTAGTGTACCTGCTCCTCACAGGTCTCCCAGTGAGCCATCTCTCTTCAGTGCAATTTGTCCTAAATTCAACTGTGTGACTTATCTTTCACCAAAGTCACTACCTCCATAACCTTCTTCTGAAGTCACTGCACTGGCTCTCTATCCATTCCCTCATACAGTTCAAGCTCCTCTTACTCACCTCGCTACCTTTCCTCTCTTCTCTCTCTCTCTACACCCCCTCCTTGTGCATTCCACTCATTGCACAAGTCACTCCTATATTTGAGCCCTTCTCCTCCATGCTGTCCACCTGGCTGCCCCATATGCTTGGAGTACACTTCCTGAGTCGGTGCATCATGCTCCCTCTTGCCTTGTTTAAATCCCATCTGAAACCCCAACTTTTTGAGACTGCATTGATATCTTAAGCCTGATTGTCCGCTTTCAGCCTCATTAACTAATTTTAATATATGAAACTCCCAAAATCTCTTTTGCCCTGAATGTTGTCTTGATTAGATTGTATGCTCTGTCGAGCAGGGAATGTCTCTTATGTGTTGTTTGTACAGCACGGAGTACATCGAGTTGCACAATAAAAACGTTAAGTAGTGCTAGTAGTAGTAGTACCTGGTAGAAGATGGAGGAGTCAGGAGTCATTGAGCACTGGATGGGGGGGGGGGGGGAGGGACGACACAGGACTTCCTTGTGCAATGCCATGGATCATGGGTAATGTCTGGCTTTTCCTCACTTCTTTGCAACTATTGATCTCCAATGTGCTGGGAAAGGACTGACCTCACTTTATCGAATCTTAAAGAGGAGCCATCACTATGCAGCTCCATCCAAGAACCTTTCTCTTTTTCCACTCAGAGAAACAGAAGTAGGCATGTTCCTGAGTGTTAACAGCTGCCAGTTAGACTACCAGGAGGAATAATGGCATTGTATCTCTGATTATTTTATTTTGTATCTGCTTTCTAAGCTTTTCTTTGACATGTTGGTGGACCATCTCATCTGTCTTCCTTGATCTGAAGATGGAAGGTAACCAGTCTTCCTTTTCATGACTTGCGCCTATATTTTTTATTCCTCTGGGGGATGAAAGTGTCACAGATGGTCCCAGCATACAAATGATTCCACAAAACACAACATTATAACTCTGAAAGTTAAAAAATTAGGCTACAATAAATCAACCTGTTATGCAGTTGAAAGCTAGATAAATTATAGGAGAAGATTGCCAAATCTGAAAAAAAAAAGTAAAAGGCCTAGAAGATAAAAAGCAATAGCTTTGGAGGCGGCTGGAGGAGGCAAAGAGGAGATCAGAGCATTTCAGAGAGTGTGGCCGTCATTTTGATATATTGTCGATAGGGCGGTGGGGGGGTGGGTGCACCCTTCACCAGCTCCTTCCAGACAAATGGAGCTCAGGCAGAGGTTCTGCACATCCATGCATTTCTCAATCAGTTTAATCCACAGGAGCAGGAGGTGTGGATGGGTCGTTACGGTCTTTATCTGCCGTCAGTGTTCTGTGTTTCTAATGTAAACAGAAAGAAATCCCGAGAGGTGTCGGAGAGGAGCTCTGTCTGGCGGTGCAAATGAATTGAGCTTAATAACGAAGGCGTGTTGGATCTGCGCACCCCTCAATCCCTTCCTCACCTTTGCGCATCAGTCCAGCCAGACCTTTCCCTGTTCAGTATCCTGCGTTATTAATGGCATGCCTTCCCTCAGGAATCAGTCGCAGGAAAACACAGAGAGCTGGGAAGAGCTGATGCCGTTGAACAGGTAACCGGCCATCTCTGCTGAGCTCCGTGCAAAGGGCTGCAAATGAATTTCGAGTTCCTTAGATAAAGAGGGGGGTGGGGGAGGGGAAGCAGCCTGCGAATATTATTCAAAGGTTCAATATAATGCGTTTACATAGGGAGGATTTTTCAGGGTGAGGCAGAAGGATTACATAGCCACTAGATTATGGCCAGCTATGTTAAACCCATTTTCAGCTGACCCTTGCTGGCCAGGTTTGCAGATGAAAATGGGTTTAAATCCAGATGCCTAGACTTAGGACTGCTCTTGCAGCAGTAGCTGGCTAACTTTGTTTCCCTAACACCAACCCCTGTCGTCCCACCCAAGAGTGGCCCACATGTAGCATGGCTCTATCTAGTGAAACAGGGGGCTAAATATATTCATCTACAGGGCTGGGGATAGGCCAGATTTTCATTCCAGGAATTTAGTGAGCTAATTCCTTAGTCAATGGGTAGATTTATTTATTTATTTTATTTAATAATTTTTATATACCGAACTTTCATGCGAGCATATCAAATCGGTTTACAGTTGTTACAGATATTCATTTAAAAATATTTGCATTTCAAAAGGAAGAAAGGAAGTAGATACATAGTTTCATAATGTACATAAATAAAATAGTAAATTAAAATAGTAGGCTAAATAATCTTAAAATTTAATCAGAGAGACAGTATAGCAGGAATAGAGATAATAAAATCAAAATATATACATTACCTTGGTAAAACATCAGCGGTTTGAACTCATTGTGTTAACAGCTCTTGGAAGGCTTGTTTAAAAAGCCAAGTTCTAATGCCCTTTTTAAATAGTTTGATATCTGCTTCTAATCATAATTCCTGTGGAATAGAGTTCCATAATAGCCTATAATAACCAGGACAGAGGTACTGAATGTGGCAAAATTGAAAATGTTAGGGCCAATATTAAAAATCCCCAAAACAGCTAACTTAACCAGCTAAAGTTAGCCAGATAAGTTATCCGGGATATTCAGCGGGATAAAACTCCCATTGAAAATCAAGGAATAAAGTTATCTGGCTAACTTTAGCTGGATATCTATTAAACCTAACTGGCTGGCGTTGAATATCGCCATTAGATTTAAAGTTTGTCATGTGCTCGGATAACTTTAATCTTAACCAGCAAAATTCATACAGAAAAAAAAAATTCTGAACTGGTCCGCTTCCCCAAATCACAGCCCTCCCCAATCGGCCCCCACCAGCCCTCAATTAATTACAAAAGAAAAGCAGGAGTCATTCTGCTGAGTTCTCTACCTCTCTCCTGTCAGTAAATGCACTCTGCCCGCCTCTCCTCTCACCCGCCTGGTACCTGCGCAGATATTGGGCCCCATTCTTTATCTTGTTAGGATGTGACTGAGATGGCAGAGGAATGAGATCATTTCCAGGCCCAACAGTTTGCGTATGGAAGACGCTTTTAGGTGAGAAAAGGGAAATCAATTCTTTGTTTCTGTTCAGGCTTCTTTCCTGTGCTGTCATAGCCCAGACTTGTCAAAATAACTGTATTACCTTCTTTCAAATCATTACAGGTCAAATGAAAATTTAATTTCTGAAACTGAAGATCCTATAATTATTTTTCACGGAAATGTTTTTTTTCAGGTATTGCATCTCCGTACTTCTTTCCATATCTTTAAACACAAGACCCAGATTTGCCCACCAGGCCCAAATGGGTCAATATACTGAGCCCCAGGGCTGCCATCAAAGCTCGCTGGATAAACTTATCTGACTAATCTGGTCATGATCTTCAGTGGTGCAGATACACTGCGTGCTGAATAAACCCGCCTTTATCAAAATTAGCCAGATATGTTTATCCAGCTAACATATCCAGTCAATTTAATTCTACCCTGAAATACCCCCAGAATGCCTCCAATTTATCTGGATGAGTTTATCCAGCTACGTCCTTAGCTGGATAAACTGTTGAAGAGTAGAGAGTGGCAGAAATTGAAAAAAAAAAAAAGGGGGGGCGGTTTATCCGCTAAGTTCCAATTTAGCTGGACAAAGCCTTTTGAATATGGGCCTCAAATTGCCAGGGCCAGTGCAAGGGTATTAGGAGCCCTAGGCAAAACTTCTGCCTTGCACCCCATCATGCCACCCCCCCCAAGGACCGAAGCCCACTGCACCTTGGCTGGTTGTTACCCTCCCCTCCCCTGATCTCCCCATCCTCCAGGATCCAGGTTGTTTCCAAAGACGACCACCTGTCCCCCCTCCAAGCTAAAAACTCAGCGGCAGACAAAACATGGAGAAATCTTCTAAAAGGGAGCTAAAGATTCAGTATGGCGTGGCCTGTGGTGTAAACTTTGCATTGCTTCTAACTGCAGGTTCAAGTGCATCTGACCAGAACAGACATGTGAATATGTTAAGTTCGGAGACCTTATCTCTCAGACATGGATGGATTTTTCTCTGGTTGTCAGTCCTGGAGAAAGCATAAGATTATTTTTGACAAATGACAGCAAGAACCCATTTATTTAATCGATTTTTCGTCTACACACTGCAAAGTATTTTGCAGATTACAATGTACATAGATTAAAAATTATAAACAATCTTAAAAATTTCATATGGTGATGGTTGCAATATGGCACATTATTTGGGAACTGCAGCAAACATTGAACCTCAAATTTGCTTTGTTCATGCTATGCCTGGTTGCACGTAAGTTGCTTAATTACAACCAAGGGTATTTGTTTTTAAAGGAAATTTCACACCCTGCCTATTTTTGCTCCATTTTCATCTTCAGCAGTTTCATCTTGATGTAAATTAACTGCTGTGAACGTTCTTCTTACAGAGAATTCTTCTTCTGTCACCACTTACTGTTCGTTCCACAGTCTCTTATGCTGCTCACAAATATTTCATTAGGTCTTTTTCAGTTGCTTGACAGCGCTGTCCTCCTTTAAGACAATCCAGCTTAATGAGCTTTGTCCTCGTTAGTCTGCTCTAAATTACAAAGGTCTTTGATTGGTTCCAATTAATATCCTCCATGACATTTGCCTTCTGAGAAATCTAGCTGAGGTTCCTCTCTCTGTGCATCTTCAAAGTTCTGGGCCAGGTATGAAGATTCAGCCACAAGGGGGGCCCCTGTCTCGAAAAAACATCGCAGCTGTATGGTGCGTTGTTTTATCTTGTGGCAAAACATCGTGGGACAAAGCAACGTGGCTAAGCAGCCCTTTAGGCACAATAGTAGCCCCCCAACCTCAAGGGACCACCATCATCTTAAAAGGCCAACCGCTTAAAAAATAAGTGCCCTGCAAAAGAAGGTGGTGAGCAGGGATCAAGACTGATCCCTGGCTCAACCTGGGGCCACTACTCAAGGCGGCACCAACACCCCACAGTGTAAAATAAAAGATTTAACTTCATGCACAGTGACAGACCTTCCTCCTGAACCCTATAATCAATAAAGAGTACCCCCAAACCTGTCTTGAATAAAGAGTACTCCCACACCCCTTTCCAAAGACTTAAAGCCTGTTACTGGTTCCTCTACCCCAACAGTGAATCAAAAACGTTGGGGGTATAATACATCCCCCAAATGTATTAAAAAATGCATTGGATGTTCAGTGAGACTCTCACCCTCCAACTCGCCTCCCGCACTCCCATAGCTCCAAAATTCGATGTTGATCCTACGATGGGGCCCAATACACCCCTTAGCCCCGGGCTCAGTCAGCACCATTTTTAAAAATAGCATTGACCTGACCTTGCCCTAGAGCAAGTGGTCTAGGTCCAGTTCCCAGACCATGTCCTAATCACAAGACTGGGGCAAGGTCAGGTTTGAGCAATTTTGAAAAATGGCGCCAAGCAGGCCAAGGGCTAAGGGGTGCCCCAGGCCCTATTGTGTGATCAGCATTGAATTTTGGAGGCTTTGGGGTGTGGGAGGGCGACAAGAACAGGGGTCCAACTGAAATTCCAATGCTTTTTAAAAAAAACATTTGGGGGCACTATACCCCCATTTTTGATTCACTATTGGGGTTGAGAATCCAATGACAGGCTTTAAGTCTTTGGAAAGATATGGAGTACTCTTTATTGAGGACAGGTTTGGGGGGTACTTTTTATTGATTACAGGGTTTGGGGATGGGGTCCATCGCTGTGCGTGAAGTTAAATCGTTTTTTCAATACTTTGGGGCGTTGGGGCCACCTTGAGTGATGGCCCAGGTTGAGCTGGGGGTCAGCCTTAACACCCCCCACTCAACCTTCTTTACCGGGCACCTTGTTTTCAATTTTGCATCGCCCTTTAAATGTAATGCAGAAGTCTCTGGACCTGCATTATAAACCCGGGGCTCCTACATTACATTTAACGAATCCCAAGGAGGTGCTAATTTATCGCAGCTGATCACATTCTTGGTAAGCCGCAATAAGTTATTCACATAGAATTACCTAGTAATGAGCTAATTTGCATACATTTTCATTATTCACATATGCAAATCACATGCAAATTAGGTCTTTTTTTAGGGGAGGGAATCTGGGCAGATTTATGCAAAATATCATGTATATCACGCAATATCTCTGCGATAGGGCTCTATCACATGATAAACAGCGTATATTGCATAATATACGCTGTTTAACACACATTAGAGCCCTACCGCAGTTTGATGAATCTCCCAGTTAGATGGTGAGCCCTCTGGGGATAGGGAAATACCTACAATACCTGAATGTAATCCTCTTTGAAGAGCTGAAAAACGTAATATAAATAAATAAAATACATTTCTTGACCAGCTTTCAGGAACAGACACTCTCTTCCTCAGGTCAGAACTGCATTATCCATGAACAACAATGGCAGGAGCAGAGCCCAGAGAAAAAGAACTAAAACATGAATCTTAATGACAAGAAAGTCATTTGTGAGCAAATAATGAACTTAGTGACACGCTGCAGAAAGCTGCACTGTTGCTGTAGTCTGTGCAAGGCGCACTGGCGCAGGGCCCAAGGCATCACACTGCTTCCACCACCGATGCCGCTGTCAACCAGGTGGAGGGAGGGGAGATATTTGCACTTCTGCTCTCTTTTCTACACCTGTTTTGTGCTGGGGGGGGGGGGGGCGGGGGGCGGACAGTTAGCAGAGGGGAGGGATCATAGCTTCAGTTTCTTACACTTAACCTGAGCATCTGAAAAGGAAAAACCTGACAAGCCCTGAACAGGAGCTGAGCAGAAACGCAATGCACACATTTTCAGTATCTCCTGAAGAGCTGCTGCTTTTTTTTTTTTCTGTTTTAGTGGATTTCAACATTTAAAAAAGTATGAAACAATGAAGATGAGCAGAGGTTGTGTACAATGCCTCCCATGAAACGGTGCTCTGCCATAAGCACTGATTATAAAAGCAGCAGAAAGTGGGATAATTGCTATATTGAAAGTTCCCATAATGATTTATTATTGGATCTGTGTCTATGACGGAGCCTCTTGTAGATTTTAATTAATCCCACTTAGTGTCTAAGTGTCCTATATATCTGCCAACATGAGGTTAATTCCTGGTTGGTGTTTACTAGCAGGATAATTGTGCTTATTACTTAAGTGTGCTGCCTCTCTGGCTCACAGCCCAGATGGAACTTTATCTGTTTGTGTATCTACAGTAAAACTTGGATTTATTTCAGCAAAAGCAGATGTTTTAGTAATTATCAAGGACCTATTCAAATTTTGCTGCCATACAATAAGGAGACACTGCCCCAGCCCGCAAGTGAGTTTGGGATCCAGTTACAATGTGCATCTCTCAGTGTGCATTTCACTCCCCTGTTCCTCTTATGACTAAACTCGAATTCTCTTAGCCATAGCTGGGAGGTGAGATGATACGGATGAAGCACAGGAGAAGTGCATCAAGGGATGGCATCACAGTTCACTTCAGCCTCAGGAGCTATAGAATGGTCACCGTGGTAATGTCTCAATTCCAGGGGAAGGCCAAGCAGTCACACAGACATCTGTGGGCTTTGAATACCTCCTCAGGAAGTAGTGGGCATAGGTAAGAACATGGACAAAGCTTCCGTTTCATTCAGCACCAATGCAAGAGCTGTTGCCAATAGCCTAGGAAGTATGTGTGGCAGATCCTCCCGGTCTGGCCACTAGATGTCATTGTCCCTGTCCTTAGAACACACTTAGTAAGAAGCCATTCATCCCTCTTAGTCCCTCCCACCTGGAGGCTCTGGATTGGATATCTCAATGCAATTTAGCCCAGCCATGCTAATGTTCGGGGGAGGGGGGGGTTCAGTTTGAGGAAGCAGTCAGAGGGTAAAGATGCATTTTTCCACACTCTGATGGGGCCTCCCAGCTTCCGCCAAAGGAGTTTATTTTAGAAGTGACACCTTCCAGTGCACGCCCTGCCTGAGGGTTACAGAGAGATAGATTTGTATGCCTGATACCCTTTAGGGGCAAAAGAGCTCTCATGAGGGGACCAAAGACCTGTGAGCTTATTCTAAAGGCTAGGCAGGCAAACACCAGGGATGAAGCCTGCTGTGAGAGACAGTGAAGGCAGGAGAGATATCCAGTTTAAGACTTAAAATATTTTTTGGACTTTAGCAGAGTGGGGAGATTTATGGATTCCCCCTTCCCCACTGGGAGCTCAAAGCAGAGAGATTGCCTGATTCCACGGACTTTTCCCCAAGAAAAGTCCCCAGGAAAAAAGAACAATCAAAGATGAAAGGAACGACTACACCAAAGGAAGGAAGAACAAGACTCGGGAGATCCCATCTGGATTTCTTCCCAAGGTACCAGAACAGGCTGGGTGTCCAAGGAGAAGAAGATGTCTAAAGGTAGGTTTTTTGCAGTAAAGTTGGGGACACCTCCACTAGGAGGGATCTGGGTCAACTGGGAAGCATGCAGAATGAACCACAGGGTCTGGGTAACCTTAAGATTGACTGGGCAAATTGGTAGACTATTTGGAAAAACTGGAAATGTCCCCTCATGCAAGCATGTATTAAAATCCACTTACATATGTGCGTTAAAACCAAGAAAGTCCTATGGGATATATGGGAAATAGGTGTGCTCGAGTAACCTCTTAAAATTAGGAGCATACTTATGCACGGTAAGTGTAGTTTAAATCATACACACACAAGCATATCTCCACTCGCGTACCAACATTCACATGTATGGGTGCACGTGCGCTCATTTTAAAAGTAAGCTGAATGAGTGTTGAGAGAGAAAACGTGTGTATATGAGGGAGAAAAGGCATGTGTGTGTGGGTAAGAGAGAGAGAGACAGAGACAAAAAGAGAGTATGTGTGACTGTGTATGTACAAGAAAGAGAGTGTATGTATATGACAGACCATGTGATAAAGCATATAGGAGAGAGAGAGCATGTGTGTGTCTGTGTAAGAATGTGTGAGTTACTGAGTGTGAGTTTTGGATAGTGTGTGTATGAGAGAGAGAGAGAGAGAGAGGAGAAAGTTTGTGCATGCTCCCCCCACTGAAACACACACACTAATCCATGAGAATCTCACGGTGACTGGCAATTAGAAGCTCCCAGGTGTAAACAGCAGGAGATTTTCAAAATCCTTATTTGTTTTAATTATTGGGTTTTATATGATGTGACTGCTGTTTTGAAATATTTCATTGGTGTTTGTGAAATTTTTTAAAATGTTTATGAGTTTTTAATTATTAGCTATTTCTTTTATCAGCTGTTGTGAAATATTTATTCTTTTTATTAGTATGATTTTACTATTATGATGTTTTATATTTATTGATTTTATTGTTTGATGTTTCTGTTTTTCCATTGTTGTACTGCATACAGAACTTGGCTTCTTGAGTTTCCAGTTCAGCTTTTGTCTGCACATTTCTATTTATATTATATGGTTTCTTTATTCTATATTTGGTGAGGGTCAGTCTATTCTGTATGTGTAATGGAGATGAGGTATTCTGCTGATGTGTAGTTTCTGTGTAGGGATTAGCAGCCTCACTTGTTTTGTTCTCCTAATAGTTGTGCTGGTGTTTTAGGGCCTGAAGTAATATTTGCAGGAATTGTCTTTTCACAGGTAGAGTTGTTATTTAAGTGCTGCAGTTAGTGCTGTTTTGGTATAGGTGTACTATATTGAAATTGTAATTTACTTTTTTAAGAGGATTCATTGTCAGTTTGCTTTCAATGTCATATTAAAGACAGCACAATTTTAAAATGTCTACAATACTGTAACACGAAGGCTGTATGTAAATGGGTGAGTGCTGTGAGGTTCTGTGCTGTATCCCTCAGCCAGCTGTGACAGCACCTTAAGAGTGCAGTGAAGAGTGTAGATGATTGATGCACTCATAATATTTCCATAACACTGGGAAAAATGAGCAATGCATCCATAATGCACATGCACACACACAATTAATGGAATGCATGGATCTATGCAGATTATGCTCTGTCATTCTTATGGTGTTTCAAATTGATTCATGAGTGCATCACTCATCATTGATGGCCTTTTTTGTTCTGTTGATCCATTGGTAGATTGCTCATTGCCACTGTCCTGGGGATGCTAAAATAGAAGCTACAGAGGGATGAGAGAGAGGAGGCAGGTTCAGGGACCATGGTGGCAAATTAATGCTAATTTATGTAAATAATGAGAGTGTCAGGGTCCCTCTCCCTGGCTCTCAAGTGTCTAGTCCTGGTCTGTGGAAAAATTGGCAACTCTGGTAAGGAAAGCAAAAGGCCTATGGGCCCTTCACCCAGATAATTGAAGAACCTAGCAATATCCCTGCTCTGTATCCCTGTGCCTGTCCCCTGAGCCCTCCAGTCGTAGAGGCAACATGATCTGTATCCCTACGCCCATTCTCTAAGCCCTCCAACCCTAGAGGTGAAAAGCTATGTACCCCTGTGCCTATCCTGCTAATCCTAGAGGTGACAGGTTCCATATCCCTGCGCTCATCTCCTGACCCCCTCGAGGCCTAGGTGACAGGCTCCATATTTCTGTGCCCATCCCCTGAGGCCTCCAGTTTTAGAGGTGACAGGCTCTGTATACCTGTGCCTATCCCCTAAGCCCTCCAGTCTTAGAGGTGACAGGCTCTTTATCCCCTGAGGCATGCAGTTCTAAGAGGTGACAGATTCGGAATCGCTTCACCCAGCACATGAGCTTTCTACTTTTAGAGGTGACAGGCTCTGTATCCCTGTGCTCATCTCAAGCCCCCCAGTCCTAGGGGTGACAGGCTCTGCATCCCCAAGCCTATCCCCCAAGTCCTCCATTTCTAGAAGTGGCAGGCTCTGTATCCTTGTGCCCATCCTGAGCCCTCCTGTAGCCCAGAATTCAAGAAAGTATGTGTAGAGACTTCTTGGTTCTCTTCCAGTTCAGTCTAAACCAATTCATGTTTGGGAGGACACAGGATAAGAAGGTGGGAGGTGAAACCCCTCATGTGGGAGATGGTGAATGGTGAGTTCCTCTGATATATAAACTTTGACCACCATTTTACCCTGTGGAATTTTTGTTACCTTTTCTAGGGGCAGCTCTTCTCTATGTATTAACATTTTGTTTGAGAGTTTAGCTTCCATGGAGACTTTTAGTTTTATTTGATATGAGAGTTTTCTTCCACCTTCCCTATCCTTTTTATTTTTTTTTTGGGAGGGGGGTCCCCATCAACTGGGGCTCAATTCTATTTTTCTTTGATTGTACTGAATTTAAAGGAGAGGTTTCTTTCTCCACGGAGCCTAGGATCAGCTGCATACTTGTAGGAGGGATCACTGCCCTGATTCTGTTTAGAAGGATGGTAGATAAATGCCTGTAAATAAGTAAATGACTTAAGGTTGCCTAGAAACCCAGGGAGAGAGAAAGGAGAAGAGAGGAGTCATCATGGACCTCACCAGGGTTCATACTCATCTCCCCAGGGCAGATTGCAGGAAAATAACGGCCCGGGGGGATTTTTTTCAAAATCAGTATCTGACGCCCTCCCTGCAGCACATGTGTCAACAGCTCCCAAAAATATGCCAAGTCAACTCTGGAACCTGGCAGAATTGATCCAAAATATCTCCAAAATAAACTTCATCTTTCTTAAATATCTAAGAAGTTGAGCACATTCTAGATCGGGGTGAACAGAGCTGCAGCCACCGTTCCATCCATGCAAATTGGTTGGATCCTCTACACATCTGCTTCTCTCTCTTACAGAGATACATCCTGGATTCCCAGTCTGGCCCTTGAACCAGTTGCAAGTAATAACACTACCAGTCAGTGTCAAACACACATACGCTCAGTCACAAACAGATTTTTAGATTGCAGAAACTTTATTGCCACATACCCACTGACACCCACAAAGATACATACTCTTTCTCAGACACAAAGACACACCCATACACTGAGTGAGAGTGAGAGTGTGTGTGTGTGTGTGTGTGTGTGTGTCTCTGTGTCTCTGTCTGTCTGTCTGTGTCTGTGTCAGACAGAAAGATACCCTCACCACACTCTCTCTCACAAAGTATATATGGGTGTGTGTGTCCCTCTCATTTTCTCTAACAGAGACACACAAACACTCTCTCTGACATGCTACTGTTGTACTGCTGCTTATGTGCTCACACAGGGGCGGATTTTAAAAGCCCTGCTCACCGGCACGCCTATTTTCCATAGGCCTGCCGGCGCGCGTAGAGCCCTGGGACTCACGTAAGTCCCGGGATTTTTTGTCGGGGGCGTGTTGGGGGCGGGGCCGATCGACGCGGGTGTTTTGGGGGCGGGATGCGGCGTTTCGGGGGTGGGACGCGGCGTTTCGGGGGCAGGCCCGGGGGCGTGGTTTCGGCCCGGGGCGGTCCGGGGATGTGGCCGCGCCCTCCGGAACCGCCCCCGGGTCGCGTCTCGGCGTGCCAGCGGCCCGCTGGCGCACGTGGATTTACTTCTCCCTCCGGGAGGCGTAAATCTGTGGACAAAGGTAGGGGGGGGTTTAGATAGGGCCGGAGGGGTGGGTTAGGTAGAGGAAGGGAGGGGAAGGTGAGGGGAGGGCGAAAGAGAGTTCCCTCCGAGGCCGCTCCGATTTCGGAACGGCCTCGGAGGGAACGGAGGCAGGCTGCGCGGCTCGGCGTGCGCCGGCTGCCCAAAATCGGCAGCCTTGCGCGCACCGATCCTGGATTTTAGAAGATACGCACGGCTACGCGTGTATCTACTAAAATCCAGCGTACTTTTGTTTGCGACTGGTGCGCCAACAAAAGTACGCGAACGCGCATTTTTTAAAAATCTACCCCACAGTGAATGCCCCCAGTCCAGCACTGCTGTATCATGGTGTAAGGTTCTTGCTTGCTGCCAACCCTTTCACATTCTGCATCAGACCTCCCTTTCTCAATTCCATTCTCTAGGAGACTTACTGGTTCCACAGCCAGCTGCTTCTCTCAGAGCTCATTGCAGTCACCTCAGAGAGAAGCCTCCCCAACACTGCATAGACACTTCCTCCTGGCTTACTTACCCCCTTCCTTCCTGTGCCTGTAGCTTGCCTCCACTTCTCTACAGCCCTCCCACCACTCTGGTGTATACCCATTGACTGCAGGCTACACAATTGTTATGGTTATTGATGTTTGGGTGGATCCTTGGACACTGTGGCAGCTGACCATGCCCATGGGGAGGCAGTCCCGGGAGGGACCACGGTGTCAGGCTAGACTCTGGACACAAAAACACAGATTTGAATCTTTATTTAAACAGTTTTGGAAACCAGTAGTGAGTAGTAGATGTTGAGCCCGGCTGGGCGAGTATCCCACAGGACGCTGGAACAGCGAATCCTCTGCTTGGCTGTGCTGTAGTGGAAAGAGACTGAGAGTTATGAGTACACAGTGAGAAACATACAGAGTCCCAGGTAGAATAGGAGAAGCTCCGAGACAGTGAGAGCAGGCCCTTGAGGAGCGAGTACCTGATCCCTTAAGGTAGAGAGACTCAGTGGTATTGTACTCACACAGCGATTCCACTAGACGAGAGGTCTGGCACTGGAACAGAGGGCAGACCCTCGAGGAGCGAGTACCTGGTTCCAGGGAAGCAGTACTGTGGAATAGATGGTAGTTGTACTCACAGATGGAAACTGTTAGTGAAGTCTTCCAAGTAGAAAGGGTGGTAGATGCAGGCAGCGACTCAGGGAACATGGGCCCTCGAGGAGCGAGTACCGGTTTCCTGATAGCACCTGAAAGAAGCAGAAGAAGCCCCCAAGAAGCGGGTACCCTGTTAGCAATAAGAGTTCCAGATAACGCTGGAGTAGAGAGAGAGAAGAGAAGAGAGGTAGTGAGGCGCTGCAGAGTGAAGACATTTGTAGGTGAAAAAGAGGAGCTTGAACTGTATGCGGGAGCAGATAGGGAGCCAATGCAGTGATTTCAGAAGAGGGGTTATGTGAGCATAGCAACTTTGGAAAAATATAAGTCATGCAGCTGAATTTAGGACAAATTGCAGTGGAGAGAGATGGCTTGCCAGGAGACCTATGAGGAGCAGGTTGCAATATTCTAAGCAGGAGGAGATGAGAGAGTGGATAAGGGTTCTGGTAGTGTTCTCTTGGAGTATCTCTCTCTCTCTCTCTCTCTCTCTCTCTTTCTCTCTTGGAAAGTCCCTCAGTGCTGGGTCCTGAGAATGGCTTAACATCCAGGGAGTGGAAAGATAAGTGTCCCAGGGGCCTAGGAATATCCTAAATGTGGAAGAATTCCCTACTCCACAGTAGCTGAGGTCCAGATGCACTCCAGATCTTCAAATTTCTGCCAGTGTCCTGTGTCCAGTGGCAGACTTGCCTGTCGGGGGATTGGGCATCCCCCGGTGGGCCGGTCAAATTGGTCACATAGTAAAAGTAAGTAGCATGACCATTATTGTATCCCTGCGGTCTGCTGAATGGCCCAGAAAAAGCACTGACAGAATCCGGCCAGTGGTGCCCAAACTGGAGAAGTGAGGCTGCAGGCCGCCACTAGAGCCTAGGCTGGTGGTGGCCAAAGAAGAAAATGAGGTGCTGCGGGCCAACATCAGAGCCCAGGCAGACAGCGACCAAAGAAGAAAATGAGAGGCTGCTGGCTGCTGTTGGAGTCCTGCCAGCGGCAGCCAAAAAATAAATTGAGAGAGGTCAGCGGTAGCTGAATAAAAAACGATGCTGTGTGTATATGTGAGAAGGAACCTGTTTGTGTGTGTATGAGAGTGAGAAGGAACCTGCTTGTGTGTGAATGTGTGTGTAAAAGTAAGAAGGAGCCTGCTTGTGTGTGTATGTGTGTTTGAGAGTGAGAAGGAACCTGCTTGCGTGTGTATGTGTGTGTGAGAGAGAAGGAGCTTGCTTGTGTATGTAAAAGTGAGAAGGCATCTGAGAGAGAGAGAGAGAGAGAGAAAGATAAGGAACCTGCTTGAGTGTACGTGTGTGTGTGAGAGAGAGGAGCTTTGTGTGTGTGTGAGAGAAGGAACCTGCTTGTGTGTGTATGTGTGTGTGAGAGAGAGAGAGAGAAGGAGCTTGCTTGTGTGTGTAAAAATGAGAAGGCATCTGAGAGAGAGAGAGAGAGAGAGAGAGAGGGAAAGATAAGGAACCTGCTTGTGTGTACGTGTGTGTGAGAGAGAGAGAGGAGCTTTGTGTGTGTGAGAGAAGGAATCTGCTTGCGTGTGTATGTGTGTGTGTGAGAGAGAGAAGGAGCTTGCTTGTGTGTGTGTAAAAGTGAGAAGGAATCTGAGAGAGAGAGAGAAAGATAAGGAACCTGCTTATGTGTACATATCTGTGTGAGAGAGAGAAGGTGCCTGCTTGCGTGTGTATGTGTGCGGGTGTGAGAGAGAGAAGGAGCTTGCTTGTGTGTGTAAAAGTGAGAAGGAATCTGAGAGAGAGAGAGAAAGATAAGGAACCTGCTTGTGTGTACATATCTGTGTGAGAGAGAGAAGGAGCTTGCTTGTGCATGTAAAAGAGAGAAGGAATCTGAGAGAGAGAAAGATAAGGAGCCTACTTGTGTACACGTGTGTGTGTGAGAGAGAGAGAGGAGCCTGCTCATGTTTACTGTGTGTGTGTGAGAGAGAGAGAGAGAAGGAGCCTGCTTGTGTAAGAGAGATAGAGGGGGCTTGTTTATGTATGTATGTGAAGAAGGTGAAGAAGTTTTGTACATCTTCTTTCTCCTGCTAATCCATGACAATCTTAGGATGACTGGAAATCAAACATTTCTAGCTATGGCGAGCATGGTATATTTTTTTATCCTTACTAATTTTAATTATTAGGTACTATTTGATATGTCTCCCATACAAAACATTTCAAAACACTTTTTTTTAAATTTGAGTTTTTATTTATTGGAAATTCTATTCATCAGTTGTTTTTAAATATTTGTTATTTTTTTAAAGTATAGTTTTATTATTACATTTTTGATGTTTTATGAGGAATAGTAATGTTTCTGTTTTTTGTATACAGTGTCTAGCGTGTTGCTGTTTCCAGTTTAATTTTTTTAGCACATTTTTGTTTATACTTTATGATTTCTTTTCTGTATTTGGTGAGGATCTGTCTGTGTTCTTCCTGTCTCAGACAGAGGTGAAGTATCCTCTTATGGTGTTGCTGTGTAGGGATCTATAGCAGCTTGGCTTGCTCTGTTTTCTTAACAGAAAGTATATTGATATTTTAGGGTAAGTGTTGCCTTTTCATAAGTAAGGTTGCTACTATTTGAGTGTTACCAGTTAATGCTGTTTTTGTATGGGAGGTTTACCATATTGTAATTGTAATTTAGTTTACTCATGGCTTTCTGAGGGCTAACTCCACGCTCACTATGCGTTAAAATAGGCCTAGTACCATATGAGTTCCAAGTATCTTTTTTAAAATTTTTGCAGAGTTTTCTGGTTGGCACTATAGCAATGCATGCAAATATAGTATATACATATTGTGATATTTTTACTTCAGAAAACTGTACTTTGTTCTTTTTTCATGTTACATTTTATTACAAATGCATAATTTTTAATTGTGTGCATGTGTATGTAAGATGGGGCTGGGGGTTGCAAGGCTGTAAGTTTTGACTAGGTTTCCTAATACTCTGGCACCAATCCTGGCTGCCCTAGCTCCACGTTGTGGGAGAGCAGAATTTGATTTGGAGCTATTTTGTCATGGTCCAGGTTCTCCTCAGTCTTGGCTGCAGCAATGATGCTTATAATGTTGACCAAGCTTAATTTTCTTTTTCTTAAGTCCTGGAGGAAGCAGGCAGAATGGATCACTTCTATTCCTCACTTCCCCAGGCAGAGCAGAGCCTAGGGAACCATATAGACAGCAGACTGAAGCACACAATCAATGAGAATGTGCTGGAGTAGGGAAGGCCCTGAGAAGTGGAGCAAACTACTGTCAGAAAGGGAGAGGATGAGCAATGTTAGTGAGTAGGGATGTGCATTTGTTTTTCACGAATTAGACAATGTCAACAATATTGTCTAATTCATCATGGTTCGGAAGCGCCAAAATACGAAGTGATTTTTGCCGAAATTTCGGCAAAATTCGTATTTCGTGTTAGTGCGCACTGTTTTTCTAGCTAACAAACTCCTGTGAATTGATACTTTTAATTTTTAAGTTGCATTTTTTAGTGCGCACTAACATTAGTTACAGTGCACTAATACATACTTAGTGCACTGTAAGTTCTATTAGGGCACACTAACTAACCTATTAGTGCACACTAACGAGCCTTAATGCATATTAACATCTAGCTAGTGCGCACTATCTCAGCATTAGTGCGCAATACACTGAAGGAGATAGTGCGCACTAACTGGTTGTTAGTGCACAGTAAGGCCCAGTAGTGTGCACTAATGCACTTCGTCGAAAATTGCCGAAAAAAAAAACCGAATTGTGCAAAAACGAAATTTTTCACGGAGCGCCCAATCCAAAGCCCGACCCAATATCTCTAAACAAAGCACATCTCTATTAGTGAGACTTCTGTCTGAAGTGGCTGGGCTGAGTTTTGAGGGGCAGCTGGCTGTGGAAATGGTGAGTCTTCTGGAACGTGAGGGTGCCAAGAAGGGATGAGAATAGGAAAGGGAGAGGGCTGCTGCAGGTTGAGGAAGGGCTGGCAATAAGCATCAACTTTTACATATCGATGCAGCAATGCTGGGGCAAGGGGGCAGTCCCTGTGCACAAGAGAAGCAACACCACAGCAAATGTGTTTGTCTGAGTCACTGACTGACAGTGTGGTTGTCTCATTATTTGGCAACTGGTTCAAGAGCTGATTGGTTGACAAAAGACTTTAACACCAGACCAGGAATCCAGGATATATAAGAGCTGTAACCAAACGTGGGGGCCCAATCGATTACATGGATGGAAGGGGGTCTGCAGCTCAGTTTGCTCATCCCTGGTCTAAGATGTGCTCTACTTAGTTTGTTAGGAAAAATGTGAAATTTTATTTGGAGAGTTTTTTTTTGTCTCAGTTCTGCCAACCTCCAGGTGTTCCTTTCAACGATTAGCTTGGTGTGGTTTTTTACTCAACGCACAATTTTTACTCAACGCACAATTAAACTCTGGAATTTGTTGCCAGAGGATGTGATTAGTGCAGTTAGTGTAGCTGTGTTTAAAAAAGGATTGGATAAGTTCTTGGAGGAGAAGTCCATTACCTGCTATTAAGTTCACTTAGGGGCGGATTTTAAATGCCCTGCGCGCGTAAATCCGACCGGATTTACACGCGCAGGGCCCTTGAGCGCTGGCGTGCTTATTTTGCATATGCCGCCGGCGCGCGCAGAGCCCCGGGACGCGCGTAAGTCCCGGGGCTTTGTAAAAGGGGCATGTCGGGGGTGTGCCCGGAGCGACGCAGCGTTTTGGGGGCGTGTCGCGCATGATGCAGCGTTTCAGGGGCGGCGACGTGGACGTGGTTTCGGCCCGGGGGTGTTTCGGGGGCGTGGCCGCGGCCTCCAGACCAGCCCCCAGGACCGGAACATGGAGCGGGGCTGCCGGCCGGCGCATGCAAAGTTACGCCTGCTTTCAGCAGGCTTAACTTTGCCAACAAAGGTAGGGGGGGTTTAGATAGGGCCGGGGAGGTGGGTTAGGTAGGGGAAGGGAAGGGAAGGTGGGGGGAGGGTGAAGGAAAGTTCCCTCCGAGGGAACAGGCAGCGCGTGCTGGGCTCGGCGCGCGCAGGTTGCACAAATGTGCACCCCGTTGCACATGCCGACCCCGGATTTTATAAGATACGCGCGGCTACGTGTGTATCTTATAAAATCCAGCGTACTTTTGTTCGCGCCTGGTGCGCAAACAAAAGTACGCGATCGCGCAAATTTTTAAAATCTACCCCTTAGAAAATAGCCACTGCCATTAGCAATGGTAACATGGAATAGACTTAGTTTTTGGGTACTTGCCAGGTTCTTATGGCCTGGATTGGCCACTGTTGGAAACAGGATGCTGGGCTTGATGGACCCTTGTTCTGACCCAGTATGGAAACCTCTTATGTTCTTTTGAGAGCTGCTTGAAGCACGTGCTACACAGAAAATGCACGAATGAGACACATATACCCCATGGGCAAAAAATCCCCACCTCGGCTGATATTTACCTCCAAGCTGCCTGCCAAGGGTAAAGACTTCTTTGGAAATCTCCTTTCTCTGGCTCTCTGCTCTAAAACGAGTGTAGTCGGACCTCTCCAGAGGGAAAGTCTTACACTGGAAGGACAATTCTTAAATCTTCCCAGCGTTAGGGTAAAGAAGGGTGCTTTAAAAGTTTCTTCCCAAAACCACAGTAGGAAAAGGCAAAATGTGGGAAAATATACCTTGTCTTTCTCTGCCCACTTCAGGTCACTGACTCCCCTTCTTGAACTGGGCAGAAAAGTTTCCAGGACCCTTCTTGGCCTTCCAAGACAGGGAAAAAAGCCTCCCAGGACAGGCACGGGTCTTAAAAGACAAATGGAAGGCACCCTGCCAAGGGGAGCCTCTCCGGCTGTGTGTCTGCGTGGCCGATGGTGGGTAAGGTAGAGTCTTACCATGTAACCGGCAGGGGGCATTCTCAGAAGCCCTCTCCGATTGGGCCCGGACCCCACCCAAATACAGCAGAACAAGGGTGAAAGAAGGGATGCTGGCTGCCAAATAATTGGCTTTCTTATGCTGAACAACAAACAACATTTATTAGCAGAAACTGATATTTGGTTAAGCAGACAGAAAACAAGAAGCAACGTTTCATGAATAATTGTGTTAACAATAATGAGAATTCTCCCTATGTGCTGCGTAGATGGGATTACTTCTGCAACATCAGGACTCTCACTGGCCATTAACCAAGAACAATTGTTCAGGAACAATTATACTTTCATACACTATTCACTCTCAGTTATATTCTTAATTGCTTGAAGGTTTGCAAGTATTAACCAAAATATGAGTAGTAAAGTGTGTCCAAGAATTTGATTCTTTGTTTCACTTTCTTTTGCAGGAGTTCCTGTTTCCCTGCTTCCAGGCAGTTAAATAGAAGGTCCACTACTCAAGACTGTAGGTTGTTAAGTGTCTTGTTGTTTATCAGTCTTTCCTTTGTAAAATAACCTTGTTTCTCTAACTCAGGCTTTTCTTTGTTGTCTCTTTCTCTGTGCAGTGCACTCCTTTGTTTAAGCCTTTGTCTCTCCTGTACGGCCGTCTAGCTAGATTGTAGTGCAAGGGTACTTAACTCTAGAGATGTGCATTCGTTTTTCCCGAATTAGACAATTTCAACGAAATTGTCTAATTCAGCATGGTTCGAGGGCAACGAAAACCGAAAAGAATTTTTCCAAAATTTCTGAAAAGTTCGTATTTCGGGTTAGTGCGCGCTAACTCCCTTTAGTGCGCACTAACTTTAAAACGTTAGTGCGCGCTAACCCAAAAATTGGGGGCCCACGAAAAAAAAAACCCCCCGAACCGCGGGAAAAACAAGGTTTCCCGCGGGGGCCCAAAAACAAAGCACAAAACGAAAAAATAAACCAATGCACATCTCTACTTACCTCGGGTCCTGGTAGCTTGATCCTTGTTTCCAAATCAAGAATGGCATGTCTCCTCTCCCAGTCCCGCAATTTCTGTGGATGCTCAGTTCATGGAACCTCTTTTATTCACAAGTGTGTTCTCTATTCTTTAATTAAAATAAAATGGGAAAGGCTTGGCTATGCTATTTACAAAATTCTTCCTAATAAGCCAATGTCCCTCAGTGTAGCCTCCAAGGCTTGTTGGCACTGTATCTGACTAATGGGGGGAAAAATTTAAATGATAAGCAATATTCCCTATCCTCAGTGTATAAAAGATAATATGAGGACATATTAGCATCTTTTGAAGCAGCTGTTGCAAAGAAATTGGCATTCACACTGTGCTTTACTCTCACACTCTCAATCTGTAGAAAAATGTCCTTTCCTGGCACAGTAACTGTGCTTCAGGTATTGTTCTGCAGTTACTTTGGTTAGTTTGAATTTCCTTTGGTTGGGACTACCAATCCAACTATTCTCCTGCTTAAAACCTTGACAGTTTTCTGATATAACTTACAGCTGCAGCCTCTGCAGTTAACTGGCTGTGGTAAGGTTCAGTAGAGTGCATCCACAGACAATTCAATAAATTCTCACAGTCTCAGAGATAAAACTCTTCAATAACACTTAACAGAGCTGTTTAGGTTTGCACTAAGCAGATTATTCTCAGATATCACACAATAGTAGCCTCTTTTTTGGAGTACTTCCATAGATAAAACATTGATCATCAAACAAGACAATTTTATGCCAAATTAAATATTTACTTACAAATTCCTGTCCTCAATAAACAACAACAACAACAATGTGTTTTCAGCTGTTTAATTAGTATTAATATTAACTAGGATTCTTGCCTTTCACTTTCAGGAATAGTAGAAAATAAATTCCAATCTCTTTCACACACAGCACATACAACCCTAGTTATGTATACTTACTCTCTCTCCGTAGTTTCTACTTCTTAAAAGCACCAGAATAGGCCCTGTGATAGAGCAGGAGCAATACATAAGAACATACAAATATGCCATACTGGGTCAGACCAAGGGTCCATCAAGCCCAGCATCCTGTTTCCAACAGTGGCCAATCCAGGCCATAAGAACATGGCAAGTACCCAAAAACTAAGTCTATTCCATGTTACCATTGCTAATGGCAGTGGCTATTTTCTAAGTCAACTTAATTAATAGCAGGTAATGGACTTCTCCTCCAAGAACTTATCCAATCCTTTTTTAAACACAGCTATACTAACTGCACTAACCACATCCTCTAGCAACAAATTCCAGAGTTTAATTGTGCATTGAGTGAAAAAGAACTTTCTCCGATTAGTTTTAAATGTACCACATGCTAACTTCATGGCGTGCCCCCTAGTTTTTCTATTATTCGAAAGAGTAAAAAACCGATTCACATCTACCCGTTCTAGACCTCTCATGATTTTAACACCTCTATCATATCCCCCCTCAGCCGTCTCTTCTCCAAGCTGAAAAGTCCTAACCTCTTTAGTCTTTCCTCATAGGGGAGCTGTTCCATTCCCTTTATCATTTTGGTAGCCCTTCTCTGTACCTTCTCCATCGCAACTATATCTTTTTTGAGATGCGGCGACCAGAATTGTACACAGTATTCAAGGTGCGGTCTCACCATGGAGCGTTACAGAGGCATTATGACATTTTCCGTTTTGTTCACCATTCCCTTTCTAATAATTCCCAACATTCTGTTTGCTTTTTTGACTGCCGCAGCACACTGAACTGACAATTTCAATGTGTTATCCACTATGACGCCTAGATCTCTTTCTTGGGTAGTAGCACCTAATATGGAACCTAACATTGTGTAACTATAGCATGGGTTATTTTTCCTTATATGCATCACCTTGTTCTTGTCCACATTAAATTTCATCTGCCATTTAGATGTCCAATTTTCCAGCCTCAGAAGGTCTTCCTGCAATTTATCACAATCTGCTTGTGATTTAACTACTCTGAACAATTTTGTATCATCTGCAAATTTGATTACCTCACTCGTCATATTTCTTTCCAGATCATTTATAAATATATTGAAAAGTAAGGGTCCCAGTACACATCCCTGAGGCACTCCACTGCCCACTCCCTTCCACTGAGAAAATTGTCCATTTAATCCTACTCTCTGTTTCCTGTCTTTTAGCCAGCTTGCAATCCATGAAAGGATATTGCCATCTATCCCATGACTTTTTACTTTTCCTAGAAGCCTCTCATGAGGAACTTTGTCATATGCCTTCTGAAAATCCAAGTACACTACATCTACCGGTTCACCTTTATCCACATGTTTATTAACTCCTTCAAAAAAGTGAAGCAGATTTGTGAGGCAAGACTTGCCTTGGGTAAAGCCATGCTGACTTTGTTCCATTAAACCATGTCTTTCTATATGTTCTGTGATTTTGATGTTTAGAACACTTTCCACTATTTTTCCTGGCACTGAAGTCAGGCTAACCGGTCTGTAATTTCACGGATCTCCCCTGTAGCCCTTTTTAAATATGGGGGTTACATTAGCTATCCTCCAGTCTTCAGGTACAATGGATGATTTTAATGATAGATTACAAATTTTTACTAATAGGTCTGAAATTTCATTTTTTAGTTCCTTCAGAACTCTGGGGTGTATACCATCCGGTCCAGGTGATTTACTACTCTTCAGTTTGTCAATCAGGTCTACCACATCTTCTAGGTTCACCGTGATTTGGTTCAGTCCATCTGAATCATTACCCATGAAAACCTTCTCCAGTACGGGTACCTCCCCAACATCCTCTTCAGTAAACACTGAAGAAAAAAAATCATTTAATCTTTCCGCGATTGCCTTATCTTCTCTAAGTGCCCCTTTAACCCCTCGATCATCTAACGGTCCAACTGACTCCCTCACAGGCTTTCTGCTTCGGATATATTTTTTAAAGTTTTTACTGTGAGTTTTTGCCTCTACGGCCAACTTCTTTTCAAATTCTCTCTTAGCCTGCTTATCAATGTCTTACATTTAACTTGCCAACGTTTATGCATTATCCTATCTTCTTCTGTTGGATCCTTCTTCCAATTTTTGAATGAAGATCTTTTGGCTAAAATAGCTTCTTTCACCTCCCCTTTTAACCATGCTGGTAATCGTTTTGCCTGCTTTCCACCTTTCTTAATGTGTGGAATACATCTGGATTGTGCTTCTAGGATGGTATTTTTTAACAATGACCATGACTCTTGCACCCTTTTTACTTTTGAAGCTGCTCCTTTCAGTTTTTTTCTAACTATTTTTCTCATTTTATCAAAGTTTCCCTTTTGAAAGTTTAGCACGAGAGCCGTGGATTTGCTTACTGTCCCCCTTCCAGTCATTAATTCAAATTTGATCATATTATGATCACTATTGCCAAGTGGTCCCACCACCGTTACCTCTCTCACCAAATCCTGTGCTCCACTCAGAATTAGGTCTAAAATTGCTCCCTCTCTCGTCGGTTCCTGAACCAATTGCTCCATAAAGCTATCATTTATTCCATCCAGGAACTTTATCTGTGTAGCGTGTCCTGATGATACATTTACCCAGTCAATATTGGGGTAATTGAAGTCTCCCATTATTACCACACTACCAATTTGGTTAGCTTCCCTAATTTCTCTTAGCATTTCATTGTCAGTCTCACCATCTTGACCAGGGGCATGATAGTATATTCCTATCACTATAGTCTTCCCCGACACACAAGGGATTTCTACCCATAAAGATTCAATTGTGCATTTAGTCTCATGCAGGATGTTTATCCTGTTGGACTCTGTGCCATCCCGGACATAGGGGTAGATTTTATAAATTTACGCGTGCGCATACTTTTGTTCGTGCACCAGGCACGAACAAAAGTACGCTGGATTTTATAAGATACGCGCATATCTTATAAAATCCGGGGTCGGCGCGAGCAAGGGGGTGCACATTTGTGCAACCTGCGCGAGCCGAGCCCGGCCGAAAGCAGGTGTAAATCTGCGCACGCCAGCGGGCTCCTGGTGCGCCATCACCTGACCCGGGGGCTGGTCCGGAGGCCTCGACCACGCCCCCGGGATGGCGCCACACCCCCAGTCCCGCCCCGAACTGCCCCTGACACACCCTGGACACGCCCCCTCCCGCCCCTTTTACGAAGCCCCGGGACTTATGCATGTCCCGGGGCTATGCGCGCGCCGGCAGCCTATGCAAAACAGGCGCTCAGGTGCGCGAGTGCCCTGCTCACATAAATCTGGCCGGATTTACGTGCGCAGGGCTTTTAAAATCCGGCCCATAAAGCGCCACACCGCCTCCCGGGTGCTCCTCTCTATCATTGCGATATAATTTGTACCCCGGTATAGCACTGTCCCATTGGTTGTCCTCCTTCCACCATGACTCTGAGATGCCAATTAAGTCTATGTCATCATTCACTGCTATACATTCTAATTCTCCCATCTTACTTCTTACTTCTGGCATTAGCATACAAACAATTCAAAGTTTGTTTTTTGTTTGCATTTTCATTCTGCTTTTTAATTGATAGGGATAAATATGAATTTTTTAGCTCAGGTGAGGTTTTAGTTACAGGCACTTGGACTACTTTTCTTATTATTGGAACCTTACTGTCGAGATGCCATAATTCTAATGCATCATTACTATCCTTTGAAAATACCTCTCTCCGAACCATGTGCTGCTGAGCGACTGTTGGCTTTCCCCTTTGTTCTAGTTTAAAAGCTGCTCTATTTCCTTTTTAAAGGTTAGCGCCAGCAGTCTGGTTCCACCCTGGTTAAGGTGGCGCCCATCCCTTCGGAAGAGACTCCCCCTTCCCCAAAAAGTTCCCCAGTTCCTAACAAAACTGAATCCCTCTTCCTTGCACCATCGTCTTATCCACACATTGAGACTCCGGAGCTCTGCCTGCCTCTGGTGTCCTTACCAGTGTATGTTTTATTTACAGTGTTTTGTGAAAATTCTTGCTCCCTCCCGATGCAGCCCTCGGCGAAACACGGGACCGTGTCGGGGGACGCATTCTAATCTGTTGCTTTTCTAAAATTGTGGAGTTGCTGCCTAAAATGAATAAAAATCTACTTGCTCTGTAGAGCTTTGATGAACCCTCATCGTTTGGACTAAATTCCTTTTCTGCACTTATTGCTGGGATATTTGTGAAGTGCAGTAACTTGCTCTATTGGTTTGTTGGTAGATTTTAAAACCCCTGCGCCGGCGTGCCTATTTTGCATAGGCCACCGGCGCGCGCAAGTCCCGGGGCTTCGTAAAAGGGTCCGGAGGGGGCGTGTCCAGGGGTGTGTCCGGGGCAGGGGGCGGTCCGGGGCGGGTCCGAGGGCGTGGCGACGGTTCGGGGTCGGGCCGGGAGGGCGGTCTCGAGTCCCCCGGCACTGCGGCCTGTGCCCGGGGATGGCTGCGCGCGCAAGTTACGCCTGCTTCAAGCAGGCGTAACTTGCCCAACAAAGGTGGGGGGGGGGGAATTTAGGTAGGGCTTGGGGGGTGGGGTAGATAGGGGAAGGGAGAGGAAGGTGGGGGGACGCGGAAGGAAAGTTCCCTCCAAGGCTGCTCTGATTTCGGAGCGGCCTTGGAGGGAACAGAGGCAGGCTGCGCGGCTCGGCGTGTGCAGGCCGCCGATTTTGCACAGCCTTGTGCACGCCGACCCCGGATTTTATAAGATATGCGCGTATCTTATAAAATCTGGTGTACTTTTGTTCGCGCGCATGTATGTCTACCTCTATATGTCTGGTAGTGGCCTTCAGGGGTCTGATCAAATTTTCAATAAAGTTGTTGTTGTTGTTGTTGGGTTTTTTTTATGAAAGTGGCACCTGCCTATAAATTAAAGGTTGAGCTAGTGGTGGGTGGGCGAGGGGTGGGAGGGTTGGGAAATACAAACAGTCTAACTTCAGTTAGTCAACCAGAGTGACTCACTGCTCTCTTGATTAACAAATGTTAGTACCTACTCAAACCAAGTCACACTACTTCAACACCTTTTAAAGGTGAGTAACTGGACTGAAATTTTCAACCTTTTTACTTAGCTATACATTGCTCCTGGCTACTTTTTTTTTTGTTTTTTTTGTGTTGTGTTTTGTTTTTTTTTAAATACAAACACTCAGTTCTGCTTACTAGCGTACCTTACAGACTTTTAAAAATAAACACACTACCTACTGCTTTCTAGCTGCCTTATTGATTGACTATTTAAAAATACAAACAGTCTAACTTGTTTATTCACTGTCTCACTGACTATTAAAAGCACAAACATATACACACATTAAATAATATTCCCAAATCGTTAACTTGGCCCCAATACTATTAAGAAAGACAATGTCCCAAGCAAAAACTTACTGATTCCTTTCAGCCACCAGCAAGGTGATCCTCTTCTCTCAGTGTTCCCACTTCTGCCCTGTTTTGTGCCAGCTGCTTCTCTGCTCAAAACACATGCAACCAGAACCTTTCTTTCATCAAGAGGTATTCATCCTCTAAAGATGATGTAACAGAAAATAGTACCTAAGAGTCCTTAGCGGGGTGGAAGTTAGAATTACATTTAACTATCTTCCCCCCCACCCACCCCCACTTTTAATATCCAGGAGGAATAAAGATTTTTACTACTTTTTAAACCAGCGGATTAACTTTATATTAACTCAATCAACCCAAAGCACTGTAAAAACTTATGTACTCCTACCTGGCCTCTTCACTTCAGTTTCCCACATGGAAAGTCTCCTTGGAATCCAAGCCAGAATCCAAATAAGGAAGCAAAAGCGAAATCCCAAATCGGATTCCAATGATTCCGTGGCTAGGAGTCAAATTTGTCAATAAAATTAAACTTTAACATTATTTTTCACTTAGATCACTTTAAACGCATATTTTTAAAAGTTTTTATGAAATTTCTTTTTACGTTACACTTTCCATTTCCTCATATTTTCCCAAAAATGTAGCAGACAAGCTATTCACGCTCTCCAGGTTTCCTGACCCTTTCTCACTGAAGTAAAGTTCAAGTTAGGGGTCTCTTATCCCAGGCAGGGGTATCCTCTGCCTCTATTCGGTAACTTTCATAGTTTGAATCACTTGTAAGCACTTTAATGAGCACTGGTAGCAAGGATATTCTTGCCTCTATAAAAAACCTCAAAAACCCCATCCATGGCCAGTCTAGGGGTTAAGAATATTTCCCCTCCCCCTCATGATCCCTGCATTTACTTTCTTGAATTTAGGGCTCCTTTTAATGTTTTTAACAATTTATGGTCACGGCCACCATCCTGAATCCGCAGCTCTGAAGTTTTCCCAAGAGCCTCCTGGAACCTCCCCTGAATTCAGGGGTTTATTTAATTTTTCACTGCTTATTTTGTCTATTTTTTAACTTTTAAAATCACAACTAAGCCCACCATTGGGACCTGGAAGTGACATCACCAGGACCCCTGGCAACCTGGCCTGACTTCTATTTAGCACCCGGGGGCTTTACCAGGGCCCCCAATGCCATTCTTTACTTCCTGCATGCAGCAGCAGTTTCCCCAGGGCTGCTGCTACTAAAATGAGCCACAGAGCCACCCCCAGCAGCTTTTAACAATCCCATAATCGCGGGTGCAGCAGCAGTCTTTCTCCTTCCTTCACCGAGGGAGAAAGCTGCCCTGAACAGCTGATTGTAAATCCAGCAGACTGTGGGGAACAGCACAGTTCCTGCAGCTAACAGCAGACAAAGAAAACGCTGCCTTTCTCTGCCCAACCACTGCCTTTCACAGCAGCAGCCTGGTAAACTTAATTTTTTTCTCTCTGGCCATACAAAGAAGCTCACAAAACCATCTCCTCTATCAAGCCCTATCTTCCAGACCTATGAAAGAACTGGCCAGGGCAGTGTGACCCCCCCTCTGCCACACTACTCCTTCTACTCCCCCTCCCTTATTCACACAGGAGCTCACCACTCCATCAAGCCTCAGGTAAGGTGCTGTTCAGAATGGTACATCCCGCTCCTATCTCTCTAACCCAAGCATTGGACTAGGGCCATCTAGTGGAGACATATAATATATATATATATATATTCCAGAAACTCCAGCTACATGGGAGGGAATTTTAAACTTGCCCTAAACCATATATAACCCCCTCTTGGTTTGGGCATCTCTAATACAGAGGCTATAGCCAAGTCCCAGGGCCACTATTTCACTCCTGGATCTTTCAGACTGCTCAATAGTACCAGACTTTAACCCTGTGTGCTGGGGTTCACCAGCAGGGAGGAGGTCCATGCCTGTATGGGGAGTCTCTATTACACAGTCACTTCCAGCCACACTCCAATTAGTACTCACTGATAGTCTTCAGCATCCAGGAACCATAGGGAGAAACTCACATAGCAAGCTTGGCTGCAGATCAGCAAAAATAGGTTTACTTCAAACTTAAAGAGAAGAATCCATGCCAAAAATGGCAAACACCATCATCATCATTATCAACAACAAAAGAATTATAATCCCCAATTATTCTGGTTTCTTTATCTATTGTACTTCTCCTTTCTTCTTTTCTCTTTGGCTCTAAAGCAATATCCACAGAGGATAGGGATATTCTCTTCCTTAGTTGGCGTAGACAGGGAGACAAACCAGAAAAAAACTCTTCTCAAAAATATGGGTGTCTCAGCTTTCTCACAAAAATCCCAATTGCTTAGTCCCACTGCTAACCGCATATAGAAAAAGCAGTTGCAATCCAGACCCTTAGGGGCGGATTTTAAAAGCCCTGCTCGTTTAAATCCACCCAGATTTACGCGAGCAGGGCCTTGCGCGCCGGCGCGCCTATTTTCCATAGGCCTGCCGGCGCGCGCAGAGCCCCGGGACTCGCGTAAGTCCCGGGGTTTTTTGTCGGGGGCGTGGCCGATCGACGCGGCGTTTCGGGGGCGGGCCCGGGGGCGTGGTTTCGGCCCGGGGCGGTCCGGGGGCATGGCCGCGCCCTCCGGAACCACCCCCGGGTTGCGTCTCGGTGTGCCAGCAGCCCGCTGGCGCGCGTGGATTTACTTCTCCCTCCGGGAGGCGTAAATCCGTGGACAAAGGTAGGGGGGGTTTAGATAGGGCCGGGGGGGGGGGTGGGTTAGGTAGAGGAAGGGAGGGGAAGGTGAGGGGAGGGCGAAAGAGAGTTCCCTCCGAGGCCGCTCCGATTTCGGAGCGGCCTCGGAGGGAATGGAGGCAGGCTGCGCGGCTCGGCAAGCGCCGGCTGCCCAAAATCGGCAGCCTTGCGCGCGCCAATCCTGGATTTTAGAAGATACGCGCGGCTACGCGCGTATCTACTAAAATCCAGCATACTTTTGTTTGCGACTGGTGCGCCAACAAAAGTACGCGATCGCGCATTTTTTAAAAATCTACCCCTTAGTGCAGGGGTTTTTTCCCTTTTAATGGGAGCTGATAAAAAATTCTTAAAAAATTCACCTAAGTCTCTCATACAAGAATATGTACTTCTTCTTCTTCTGTCAAGGCAGCAATGTTGCATCCACGACAGCCCCTTAAGATACTGACCTTTATAGTTCTCCTTTTTGTAGACTGTGCAACCTACTGGGACAATTCTAAAAACGCCCTCTCTCCAAGCTGTGAATATCTAAACAAACAAGAGAACAGAACAGAAATGGAACTGACTCTGAGCATGCTCACCCCAACATTTATAAGGGAGCAAGACCAACCCCAAAATAGGAGAATAGCCATATAACTAGGGAGGGGTTAAAAATGCATAAAATTCCTCAAAATGCCCGTCGCAAGAGGAAAATTTAGTGAAGGTTGTAAAACTACCATCACACATGGGGAAGGGAACACCCCAAAATGTAAAGACTGAGAAATTGGCTTAAATATCTGAAAGATTTGCAAGACAGTAAAGTGTCACAAATTTATTAAGAAATATCTGTACAATATCATCTTAATGGGTAAATCAGACTATAAAGAACATTCTATCTACTACATATTGCTTCATAGAGTGAGCTAGAAACCATTTCAACCTCTAGAGTTTTATTGCGATAGTTGGATATTTATTTATTTATTTATTGCTTTTCTATATCGACGTTCATTAACACATCACTTTGGTTTACATAGAAGTACAAGCATTGAAAAGAAATAAAATACAATTTGCATTTCAAATATTGAGAGCTTATCAATGCTGTTGGCAAATGAGTGATCATCAATGCTGTTTCCCAGTGTGAAGAGATCGGGGACTTAAAACAATTTACAAGGCCTGGAAGAACTGTCTTCCCCCACTCAGGGAATCCTGGTGAGCAGCAATTAATTAACTATAAGGGAAGGTTTAACATCAGAGAATGCGACTGAGACATGGGCTTCTGGGACCCCTATCTGGGACTATTGTCTCAGGGGTTACACATGGAGTGGGAGGGATGTTATAGTTCAACAGTTGTGTGGATGGGCAGACCAGATAAGGTCGAACAGTCTTTTTCTTATGTCATGCTTCTGTGTTTTCCATGTTTCCATCCTTGCACCTGTCCCCTAAGCCCTTCAATCCTCGAGATGGCAGACTCTGTGTCCCCGCGCTCGTCCCCTGACCTGTCCAGTCCTAGAAGTGACAGGCTCTATATCCCTGGGCCCAGCCCCCTGAGCCCTCCAGCCTTAGAAGTAAAAGGTTTTGTGTCCTTGTGCCCATCACCTAAAACATCTGTTTTTCCAAATTAGGAATATTCCCCATCAGCCTTTTGGCCCAGTGCCAAGGTGTTTTTCAGGCAATGCGATCTACACAACCGCTGTGACTCTGCAGCAGCACTGTGAATACCCAGAGGAAATTTATTGAACAGTTTTCATCGGTAAGTTCCCAATACATACAAATGATTCCTATTGTTTAAGATTCAATTTATGATTGCTCGGCAGAACATTTGTAAACAGAGATGACGCTACTGGAAACGCCAGGCTGCAAATCCCCGCTTCAGAAAGAAAGGCCCAGAGCCTCTTGGATGAGCTGCAGGGTACTCGCTGTGACATGAAACAAACTAACTGCTGTCACATTGTTTGCCAATAAAATCTAAATGAAGAAATGGGTTTGTATTGATTGGACAAGCAGAAGCCTTAGAATCTAAATGGGTTTTTTTTTGCACATATATGGCCTAAATGAGGTTCAGCTGCTCAGATGGTAGTCGATCTATTTAACCAAGCCCTGGAAAGTGTTGAGTGGCTGTGCCCCACCTCACCCTGCTGGCTCGTACACGGGCTCACGTTCAGCAGCAGCCATTAATTCATTTAGCAGAGCTGATGCCTTGCTGTATTTTATCCCAGTAATGTGGTCCTGACAGGTAGAATAATTTTCTTTTGAGGACTGGAATCCTATAATTATGAGCTCTAAATCCGGCCACCAAGTGTCACCCTTAGACAACAACCAGGACTTCTACCCCCTCCCCGCAATGAGCTGTGAATGCTGCCTCTACTGCATGCTCAGTCCTGGCTGACCCAGGGTACGTAAGATCTGCTCAGGAAATCGAACTGGGGACTCTCCACATGGGATCTTCTTGGTGTTTGGGTAATTGCCAGGTTCTTATGACCTGGTTTGACCTCTGTTGGAAACAGGATGCTGGGCTTGATGGACCCTTGCTCTGACCCAGCATGGCAATTTCTTATGTTCTTATGTTCTTAACATGTAGTGCTGCTACTGAGCCACCAGGCTGGGGTATTGAATGCCTCTTATATCCTCCCTTTCTCTCTTCTCCTCTAGAGTGTACAATACATAGTCAACTCTTTCAGTCTCGTCTCTGGATTACGTCAATGTTGTCAAATGACTCCAGATTTTCAGAGCAGGCCGATCCAGCTCTGGTTTCACACAACTGCTACATGGACTTGTAGTCTTGCTCTTCATAGGGAAATCAATATGGACACCAGAACTACATGTCCAGGCAGGCAATGGGGTAAAACCAGGACTGGATCAACCTATCCTGAAAATCTGGAGCCAGATGGCAACCCTATCTGTTTTCTCTTGGAGATACAGCCTCCAGAATTGGACACAATATCTAGGTGAGGTCTCACTGATATTCCATATAGAGTATGGGTGGGCAACTCCAGTCCTTGAGAGATGCAAAATGATTTAGTTTTCAGGATATCCCTAAAGAATATGTATGAGAGAGATTTCCATGCACACTGCTTTACTTGTATACAAATCTATTTCATGCATATTCATTAGGGATATCCTGAAAATCCAACCAGTTTTGCTCTCCCCGAGTATAGAGGCATTATCACCTCCCTATTTCTACTGATTAGACCTTTCCCTGTGTACCCTAGCATTCCTCTGGCTGTGTTCATTGCCTTGTCATATTATTTCACTACCTTGAGATCATTGGTCTAATCACCCTCAGGTCTCTCTTGTCTTCCACATCACAAACTGCTCTCTTGAATTTCTGCACCCAATGCATGACTCTACGCTTTTTATACTGCCAGTCACTTGACCACTCCTTGAATTTTCTTTCCTCGTTTCTTTGTGCCCACTCACGGATGTCCATGCTGTTGTAGATCTTAGTGTCATATGGAAAAAGAAAACCTAATTTCTCCCTGGGGCTATCCTATGCAGTGAATATTCCTAGTGCTCTGATGGGAGGTGTGAAGCTGTCACTACAAATCAGTGGTGCTCAATCCCTCTCTTTACCCTCTCTCTTCTCACAGTCAGCAGGGTTTTCGGGATATCTCTAGTGAATATGCATAAGATAAATTTGCCTGTTGCCTACAATGTCTGCAAATAACTCTAATGTATATTCATTAGGGTATCCTGAAAATCTCACTCACTGGGGGATACTTGAGTACTGGTTTGATCACCACTGCTCTAAATGGCCAAAGCCACTTGTTACATGCTAATTTGAATTACAAGTTCACACTTGCAAATTATTATATCATAATTATTTTTAATCTATTTTAATTCTTTTTTCACAAAGTAACTTTCAATATTTAAGGTAAATGGCAAACAATTTAATGAAAAATGGTTAAAACAGGAGTGAGAGCACAAAGAAAATGTTGAGACAGATCAAGTGGCAAAGAACAAAAGAAATAAAGACTTTAGGAGATCAAGAAAGCAAGGAAAGAACTGGGAGGAAGCAAAATACCATACAGTACTTTGTTAAATCATCTTCCACTGATATTGCTAAATTCACATTATGATTGGTTAGATGTCATCATGTGACCATAAATTGAAATTCTTCCATGCACTTTGTGAGGCTCAGACCAATAAGGCAACTTGAACAATGCCTGAAGACATTATAATGTATTCTAGCCTCACTCTTGTCACATGATTGAGTGTTGCACATTGTGATATCATAGGTCCTTGTGAAAGTCACTCTTTTACCGTTGGTTAGTATTCATGGTGTCACCCCTGTAGTCCCTTTATATTGCAGATTAAATTTTCCAACAGAGATATGGCATATAAGTGTGAAAATATTTTATCTACTGTATGTCATTTATCTAAGACACAAAACACAATCATAGGTTCTGACTCAGGACATGCAAAAATAAAACTAAATAAATTAAGTTTTCCTTCAGTACTAAAAGAAAATTTACTACATATGTGCTAAAGTATTGCCACCACTGAGTCTTTAACAAGGTGAAGGTATATTACTTAGTTTTTGGCTTACAGTACAAATCGTGCATTTTTCTAAATTTCTGAGAGCCTCTCAAGTGTTTTCATAGGAGGATGAATCTCACACTTTCCATCATGTCTCATGTTGGGCCGGCCACAGGACAAATCCACACGACTGGCCACACTCACCCCAGGATGCCGCGAAAGATCTCTCGCGGCAGGCACATTGCCACAAAGCCAAGCCCTCCTGATGCTGCTGGACATAGGCGCACGCATTACATGGGATCCGCGGCAGGAACCCTTATGGAATTGCCCATTGATGACATCAGCATGATGGGGTATTTAAACCTCCACCATACTCCCCACAGGCATTTCATCAATATTTCCTCCTGCCTTGCCTGTGGTGCTCTCATATCCTGCCTGCCTTACTTCCTTTCTGTCCTGCCTCATTCAGACTGCCTTGCCTTGTTCCTGTCTAGCCTAGCCCTGCCTGCTGTGTCCTGCCTGGTCTTTCACTGGACTGTGCTCTCATGTTCTGACCTTGGCTGGAATTCCAACACTGCTGGGTCTGTGCCAGCCCTGACCATAGCCTGGATCTTGACCCTGCTTGTCTGCCGCTAGCCCTGACCATAACCTGGATTTTGACCTTTGCCTGCCTCCTGACTTCACCTAAGTCTTACCAGCCCCCGAGACCAAGGGATCAACCTGGGGGGACAGGGTTGGTATCAGTGAAGCTCATCCTTGTCCTTGCCTGCACAGGTTGACCTGCTGTCGACGTGGATCTAACAGGTTCGCCTGTGAGGCTGTGTCAACCACACCACAGCCTAAAAGGCTCACACTCCATGACATCATGAGATTTGAGTCTAAACATGGTTTCTATTTCTAATTTCCTGTGCTAGGGTAATTAGATCCTGCACAAGAGCACTAGGAATATTTACTGAAAAGGATAGCACCAGGGAGAAATGAGTTTATCTTTTTACAGATGACACTAAGATCTACAACAGAGTGGACATCCATGACTGGACAAAAGGAATGAGGAATAATTTAAGAAAATTCAAGGAGTGGTCAAGTGACTGGCAGTACAAAAAAGCATAAAGACATACATTAGGGTGCAGAAATCCAAGAGAACAGTATGTAAAGTAGTGAAATACTGATATGCACCAAACAAGAGAGGGTGATTAGACCTGATGATCTCAAGGTAGTGAAATAATATTTTTTTTTTTTTTTTTTTATTTAAAAAGTATTTATATACCGTTTTTTAAAAAAGAAATTTTATCAAAAACGGTTCACAGATTTAAAACCAAAAATAAATATGACAACTTTGAATGTGTTTTTATATTTATAAGACTCTGAAGAGCATTTTGTCCATTTGTTTGCTCTTTGTGTTTTCATCCCACTCTTAATTACAGTATAAGGTCACGTGACATTATCTGCTTGTTTCTAGGGAAGTCAGATTACAACTGGTGTCCCATTCATCTTCACCCACACACAAGCCAGGCTGCATGAGTTAAAGAGAATCTTTGCTGCTTGCAGAGGTCTGCAGGTTGGCTCAGGGCATGCCATATTCTTTCGAGTTCACATTCTCCAACAGTTACCATGCACAGTAATCGGGAAACAAAATCTATGGAGATCGCTGCCAGGAAACATGCCCTGGAAAGTGCCAAAGTGACACACCGCAACCCAGGAGGACAGCAGTTACCCTGGGGTCCACATATAAACGGCAATGTGGGAAACCTGCTGCTATGTTAAGGTGAAAAAGGATAAAACTGCAAGGGTCATTCTGAGGCAGGAGAAAAACCCTGAGCTTTTTACAGGCTTGCAGAAGTAGACTTGTAATTCGGAAACGAGAACTCCTTTGTGCGTCTCCTCTTCAGCTCTCCAGGTTGCCAGAAGCCATTGGGCAGATGGTTTAAAAAGTACAATCGCTGAAACTTTGTGTTTATTGATTCTGAAAAGATAAGAGCCACGGCGCTCAAGTCTTGCAGGGAGCAGAGCAAACAGCCTCCGGGTGCATCCGCTGAGTGACATGATACATCTAGACAATCAATACCAGTCAAACAACTACAGGAACTATAACAAGTTATAGGACTAAGGCGATATGACCTTGACCTACAAGGCAAGTTGCAGAGCACAAACTCACAAGGTGCAACCATCCACTGCAACATAGCTTAGAAGGTGTGAGCTTAGAAGTAACAGACTATGCAATCATACTAAGAAAGGGAACCATCTAGCACAACAGATCAAGTTCTTTTCCTTTAGCTGGCGAGTCAAGCTCTGCTGCCAGATCCTAACATACCATTTGGATAGGTTGAAGTACTTCCCTTTGGCTGCCGCAGTAAGGGGTAGATTTTCAGACCACGCGAATAGGCGTACTTTTGCTGGCGCATCAGGCGCAAGCAAAAGTACGCGGGATTTTAGTAGATACGCGTGTAGCCGCGCGTATCCGCTAAAATCCTGGATCAGCGCGCGCAAGGCTATCGATTCTGTATAGCCGGCGCGCGCCAAGCCGCGCAGCCTACCCCCGTTCCCTCCGAGGCCGCTCCGAAATCGGAGCGGCCTCGGAGGGAATCCTTTAACGCCCTCCCCTCACCTTCCCCTCCCTTCCTCTACCTAACCCACCCGCCCGGCCCTGTCTAAACCCCCTCCTTACCTTTGTCGGGGGATTTACGCCTCCCGGAGGGAGACGTAAATCCCCGCGCGCCAGCGGGCCGCTAGCGCGCCGGGACGCAACCTGGGGGCGGGTCCGGAGGGCGCGGCCACGCCCCCAGACCGCCCCGGACCGTAACCACTCCCCCGGGCCCGCCCCCAAAACGCTGCGCGGCTCGGGCCCGCCCCCAACACGCCCCCCTCGGAAAACCCCGGGACTTACGCGAGTCCCGGGGTCTGCGCGCGCCGGTGGGCCTATTGAACATAGGCGCACCGGCACGCAGGGCCCTGCTCACCTAAATCCGCCCGGATTTAGGCGGATTTAGGCGAGCAGGGCTCTGAAAATCCGCCCCTAAGCCTCAGTGAGTGACAAACGTTGTGCCAGCATTTTCCTAGCAAGGATTAGTGACTCTATTCCTGTTCATAGATTAACATGGTCAAGCTGTAACTAAATGGAAAGGTATGGCCTGGTGCCCTCCATGACATAGGCCCAGAACTTTTGTACATATTGGGGCAGATTTTAAAAGCCCTACGCCCGTAAATCCAGGTGGATTTACAGACGTAGGGTGGGGGTTATGCGCGCCGGGCCTATTTTCAAAAGGCCCGGAGGTGCGTGTAAAGCCCCGGGACACGTGTAAGACCCGAGGCTTGAAAAAATGGGCAGTCCGGGGGCGGGGCGGGGTGGGGGCATGGCCATAGGCCTCCGTACGGCCGCTGGGCTGGGGGATTGCGCATGGCACATGGCCGGCGTAACTTCCACAACAAAGGTAAGGGGGGGGGGGGTTCAGGCTGGGGGGCAGGACAGGAAGAGGAAGGGAGGGGAAGGTAGGGGGGGGAATGGGGAAAGCCAGCTGGTCTCCCCGAGGGCTCGGTGCGCGGAAGTTGCGCTATTGTGCACCCCCTTGCGCATGCCGACCCCTAATTTTATAACATGCGCGCGGCTGCTCGCGCATATTATAAAATCGGGTGTACATTTGTGCGCACCGGGGTAGTGTGCATGTTTTAAAATCTGCCCCATTGGCAGTACCAGCAAATATGACTGCAAGATGCCTCTGAGTGCACCTTCCTGCCAGCAATAAAGCTGAAAGTTTATGAGAGCCTCCGGGATACAGGGAAAGGTACAGTGTCACTGAGTGAAATATGACATTGATCTCCAATAGTTTATGTCCTTCACAATCACAACAGGCCTTGCTTGCAACTTCTTTTCAAACTTCTGCCACATTCAATTAAAAAAGACAAATATTGTGACACGGTTACTTAGGGAAAGAGATCTATGCATGTGTCTTTGTGCCAAGTTCTGAACCACAGCAACAATTCTCTCACAGTAGAACACAATAACACATGCTCGTTTGCAGTATATCTATGAGGTAGATATTTAAAACAAACTGTCTATAGTACGTTAGCTGGCTATGCTGCTGAATATCACTGTATTCGGTGCTACTTAGCCCCATGAATTATATCCGGTTAAGTCAGGCCTGCTTTATGGCAGATCTAACTTAGCCAATTAACTCAACCGGAAAAGTCCAAATATCCAGCTAAGCTAGCCGGATAAGTAGTGCTACCAAAATCTGCTCACTGGATATCCAGCTACCTACTTAGCTGGATAAGTTGCTTATCTGGCTAAATGGTGCCCACTGAATGCAACTGTATATTCAGTCACTACTTATCTAGCTAAGTAGCACTGAATATCAATCTTAGCACTTCCACCTAATATGCTACCCACTAGTCTTTGTCCACATGATAAATGTAGATATGTCTCCAAGGAAAGGTGCCAACACGATGGGTGCCATGGATGCTTGAGCACCCCCAATACTGAGCAAACTCATTTATTGAATCCAGAGAAGGGTAATTTGTATTCAGTTCAGCACCTCCACAATCATTTTGAAAAGTTAGCTCCAATGCCTCCTCCACCCCAGAGATGCCTGAGGTGGATTTTTCAGTGCAGTGGCAATTTTCTATTGAAAAAAATAAAAGCACCGGGTCAGTGCCAGTGGTGGCTTCCACTTCCACTTTTTACCAATGGGAAAAAAGAGACAATTTGAAAAAGGTTCCAAGACAGCGATTGGTCATGATCTAGCAGAAAATCAGTCACCGATGTCTCAGTGACAATGCAAGTGGACACCCACACCACCTTCACATTATTTCAGCGCTAGGATGTGTTGAATCTTATTCTAAGTACCCCTCATGCAGCATTGGCTCTGTGGTCACTTTGCCATTGGGTGTGACCATTGCCAAACACTGAGCAGCTGTCCATCTCAGCTCCTTGAGTGAGCCAGGGCTGAGGAAGCACTCTCAGTACCTGGGGAGTAAATAGCAGCACCCAACATCACCCAGTTCTGTAGGACCCTGCTCCATGCCTTTGGATAGGATAATTGGTTCTGAAATGAGGGGGGGGGGGGGGAGAGATGACACAGCCAGTTGTAAATGTGGATCTAGAACCTCCCCTCCACACGCCCTCCCCCCACCTCCTTGACACACAAAGAAAGACCCAGTTAGCTGTAAATGCGGATCCAGGACACCTTAGCTTCAGACCGCGCACCATGAGAAACAGCTCTTCTTCATTCTCCCCCCCTGGGACAGGAAAGAATAAGAGACTGGAGGAAACACACTTATTACAAGGCAGAGGTCTGAAGCACTCCATGGTAATCACCTGACAAAATTCAGGTTGTCTTTACCCAGAACTGTTAATCTGTGACTTCCCCATTATAAATCAAAATATTTCTGATCACGCAGATGTTTTTCTCATTAGGGAGATTTTAATAGGTCTGGAGTGTTCTACCATTTGATAATATATATGATTTCCACAGTGTTTTGGCTCAGTTAACCTCCTGCTCTGAATATAAATTTCTGGGAGGCACAGTTTTCAGATTCATCTATGCAACCATAGCTTTAGCAGAAAAGCCTTTTAATATGGGCATATTTTTATCCTCATTTTCCAACGATAAATAATTCTGCCTGTTGTCATGCAGGGAGGGAGTCTTATCGCCTTTCTGTTCTATGACTCTCTTCATGTTTCCAATCTGTGCCAACCAAATTAGTGACACTACAAAGCAATGCAGTACTACACCCTGACATTGATAAGTTATCGTTCCTCGCCATGGTGTTACCAGTGCCAGCGTTGTCTGTAACATGTGGAGTGGTGCCAGGTGTTTATGCTTAGAGAAGAAACTTTGCCATGGACAGGGGGCTGGGGGAAAGAAGCTTTCAGCACCTCCCTCCTTTAGAGAAAGCAGCGTGGCTACCATGCTAGTCCAGTTAAATGCACACAAAGGTTAACAAATGAAAACAAGAACAACAAAGTGATACCGTTTACTGGAGTAACTTAAAACATTTCTTAAACTTTTGGGAGATAGTACTTCCTTCCTCAGGTCAGAACAGAGTTAGCAAAAGATGACATTACCATCTGTTGTTTTTTATGCTATATTGTTTTTCTTATTGTAAATCCCATTGAGCGCTTTGTTAGATTGTGATTCGTTAATCAAATGTATAAATAAATAAACAAATAAAATACAATTGAATTATAAAAGGCATACCAATGACATGTGAAAGGGAGAGGGATTGGAGGGTTGGGGGTGATCAGATGGTGACAGGCAGTATAATTTTCCGACTCACAGTTTAAAAGAATTTCTAAACCATCTCCCCGAACTAAATAGGAGTGCCCGAGGCAGTGTACAGCAAAACAGAAGGTACAATTTTACAATAATAAAGCAATCAACTGATATAAATAAACCATCACTATTGACAACTGAAAGAAAAACCAACATAAATGGCATAATGCAAATGTTTATTTATTTATCCACTCAACTTAGATACCGCAAATCTCAAATTATGTTTAATGTGAACTTACAACACAGAACACTACAAAAACTACAAAAACAAAATGAAACAATGCATTACCACAAAATACATAAAAACAAACTAAAGACCCTAATAAATACCCACTGAGTCACTAAGCACCTTCTAAATCAACCGATCTACAATTCAAAAACTCAAGCCAGGAAGAGAAAGGTTTTAACCTTCTTGTGAAACGCAAGTAGATTATGCTCCTGATGGATTTCCAAAGGCAAGATATTCCAGAGAACCGGGGCTGCCACTGAGAGAGTCCTGGCTCTATATTGAGACAATCTCATATGTCTAAAGGAGGGAGAAGAGTGAAGTTCCCTTATCGGAGAATTTTGTGTTAGTCTTAATGCCAATTGTGGAGGACTCCCATCATGCAGGATCTCAAAAGTTAACTTCAGAAGCTTAAACCTACATAGTAACATAGCAATAACAGCAGATAAAGACCATAAGCCACTTACAGAAAGTGACTTATGGTAGTAATTGCCACATCGTGCAAAGGTAGTAGCTGCTGCGCCATGCTGTTTATCCCCATGCATTCTGTTAAAGGCAGTAACTGCCACTTCGTGCAGGTTACTCCCATGCATTCTATTAAGAGTAGTAGCTGCCATACTGTGCAGATTACACTTAAAGTTAACATAGGTTATCCCTTTTTCTTCATTACCAACCTCAAGTCCTTATGCATCTGCAATGTTTATATCATGCCCTTTTAAATTCATTAACCATTCTCGTCCTCATCACCTTTTACGGCATTTATTTATTTATTTATTTATTTATTTTAAAGTATTTATATACCGTTTTTCAAAACAAGGTTTTTTGTCAAAACGGTTTACATAGTAAAAATAAAATAGAATTAAGAATAAAGATAAAATAAAGATTAAAATACAAAAACTGATATATACCCAAAGGTAACAAAAAAAATCTAATTAATAAACGAAGCTGGAGCTGGGCCGTATTACATTTTATGGTTATGGGAAAGGGTGGGAAAATGAATGGGGGGGGGGGGAAATTCCAGGCATCCATCACCTCTCCATCAAGAAATATTTCCTGATGTTGGTTCCGAGTCATCCCCCACTGGAGTTTCATATTGTGACCCCTAGTTGTACAGTTTCCTTTCCAATGGAAAAGGTTTGATGTTTATGCATAATTAATACCTTTAAAGTATCTGAAGATCTGTATCATATCTCCCCTGCTCCCCCTCTCCTCCAAGGTATACATATTTAGATCTTCAGCCTGTCTTCATTGGTCTTACGAAACAGATCCTACACCATTTTGGTCACCTTTCTCTGGACTTTTCCATCCTTTGAGATACAGTCTCTAGAAGTGAACACAGGACTCCATATAAGGCCTCACCAAAGACCTGTAGAAGAGCTACATCAGCTCTTTTTTTCTGCTGGTTATTCCTCTCTCTATGCAGCCCAGTATCCTTCTGGCTACCGCCTTTTCACATTGCTTTGCTGCCTTCAGATCACCAGACACAATCACCTCTTGCAGTCTGTGCACATTAGTCTTTTTCGCTCCCATCACATACAGCTCTTTTGGATTACCACACCCCAGGTGCATGACTTTCCGTTTTATTCACCATTCCCTTTCTAATAATTCCTAACATTCTGTTTGCTTTTTTGACTGCTGCAGCACACTGAGCCAACAATTTCAATGTATTATCCTCTATGATGCCTAGATCTTTTTCCTGGGTGGTAGCTCCTAATATGGAACCCAACATCGTGTAACTACAGCAAGAGTTATTTTTCCCTATATGTAACACCTTGCACTTGTCAATTTTAAATTTATCTGCCATTTGGATGCCCAATCTTCCAGTCTCGCAAGGGCCTCCTGCAATTTATCACAATCCAGTTGTGATTTGACTACTCTGAATAATTTTGTATCATCTGCAAATTTGATAACCTCACTCATCGTATTCCTTTCCAGATCTTTTATAAATATATTGAAAAGCACCAGTCAAAGTACAGATCCCTGAGGCACTCCACTGTTTACCCTTTTCCACTGAGAAAATTGACCATTTAATCCTACTCTCTGTTTCTGTTAGTGAAGATCTTAACTCCTTGCAGGTGATCAAAATGTTCAGAGCTGAACGGTAGGGGATATCTATTCTGTTCCTTCCTAGCTCTCAGGAAGCAGATGTTATACTATCACACTTGTGAAGTGGGATCACAACCGCTCTTCTCCAAACTTGCAGCACCACTCTTGTTTCCAGGAATCTATTGAACAGGTCTTTCAGCGGTCTTGCCAGTACGTCTTTTGGAGTTCTCTTAATATCCTGGGATGTACTTCATCTGGGCCTGTGGCTCTTTCAATCACTGAAGAGAAGCCACACTGCTCCTGTGGGAAAATGAAGCATACCCAGATGATGACTCAAGCAGGTGAGTGGGGCATAATGAGTTAACATAAGAACATAAGATATGCCATACTGGATCAGACCAAGTATCAAGCCCAGTATCATGTCTCCAACAGTGGCCAATCCAAGTCATAAATACCTGTCAAGTACCCAAACATTAAACAGATCCCATGCTACTAATGCCGGCAACAAGCAGGGGCTATTCCCTGTTGATTAATAGCAGTTTATGGACTTCTCCTCCAGAAAATTATACAAACCTTTTTTAAACCTAGCTACACTAGCCGCTTTAACCACATCGTTTGGTAATGAATTCCAGAGCTTAATTGTGCATGGAATAAAAAAGAATGTTCTCTTATTTGTTTTAAATATGCTATTTGCTAGCTTCATGGTGTGCCCCCAACTCCTTGTATTATCCGAAAGAGTAAATAACCGATTCACATTTACCCATTGAAGTCCTTTCATGATTTTGTAGATCTCTATCATATCCCCCTCAGATGTCTCTTCTCCAAGCTGAACAGCCCTAACCTCTTTAGCCTTTCCTCGTTTGGGAGCCGTTCCATGCCCTTTATCATTTTGGTTGCCCTTCTCTGCACTTTCTCCAATGTAACTATATCTTTTTTGAGATGTGGTGACCAGACTTGCACACAGACAGTATTCAAGGTGAGGTCTCACCATGTAGCATTACAGAGGCTGTTATGGTTTGTGGGTATGTAGACCCTTGGCCTGAGATGCAAGTTATTACCACCTGTGGGGAGGAGCCCCACAGGTCCACACCATCGGGAGGCGAGGTCAGGCACAGCAGGGAGCTCAGGGCGAGACTGTGGGAGGTCCCGAAGAGTCAGGAGGAATTCCCCAGTAGATAGAGAGGCTGGAGATAATACCTGGACAGAGACCCCGAGGGGGAAGACATCAGGCAGGCCGCAGAGCGGGAGGCATGAGACTGGCATGCAGGAGGTATTCTGGAGATACAACCCCGAGGGGCAGAGCTGCGGAGCGAAGGAGGTGCAGCTGTAGTGACGTAGGCCAACCCGCGGAGCAGGGAAGCCCGAGTCAGGTCTCCAAAGATGACGTATGCTGAAACCCAAGGAGCGGGAAGCACTGACAGTCTCTGTATGGTACAGAAGCACTACCCCGAGGAGCAGGGAAGCGCTGGCAGTCTTTGTAGCACATAAGCGCGACCCTGAGGAGCGGGGAAGCGCAGACAGTCGCAGTATAGCACGAGTGCACTGCCCCGAGGAGCGGGGCAGCACTGACAGTCTCTTGTGTAGCACGTAGGCGCAGCCCCGAGGAGCAGGGGAGCGCTGACAGTCTTGCAAAGCATGTAGACACAACCCCCGAAGAGCGGAGAATCACTGAAGTAGAACTCCCGAGTGGTAGAGGTGTTCCAGGGGCAGCCCTGAGGAGCAGGGAGTCTTGCAGGGTAGGACTTCAGGAAGCGCAGGGCCAGCCCGAGGAACGGGGGAGGCCAGGAGACCAAGTCCCTGTAGAGTGCACACACTGGTCCCCGAGGAGCGGGTACCAGACAGAGTCCAAAGTCCAGAGAAGTCCTGCTAGATCTCCATTTACATGGACCTAAAAGAAACACAAAATATACAGACAAACAACACAGAGAAACATAGACTGTCTCTGAGCTTAACACATCACAGTTCAGTCCTTTGGATGGCAGTCTCTTCAGGCGGTACATCGTCTTGTCATTCAGGTATTAATTTTCCTCAGCTATCTCACTTTAGCAGCTTGGGTTTATACACTCAGGATGCAATGCCCGATGACTATCTCTCATCCTGCATAGTGCAGTGAAGCAGTGGTACTTCTTGTCACAGCAGTGGTTCTCCCGCCCCCCTCCCCCCCAAAATGGTCTTCTATTTCCAGCTATAATATCGCTTCAACCACAGCAGAAGCCTGATCGAAGGCATTCTAGAAATACAGCACCCCCATGCAATGGGCCAAATCCAGCCACCTTGGTGAAAAGGACTAAAACGGCAAAGCTCTTTTCCAGACAGTCTGGGAAATTAGGGGCTGCTTCTTCAAGAGAAACTTTCATTGATATTCACCCTTAAAAAAAAAAAAAAAAAAAAATCTCCCTGCAGTCTAAGCTCTTTCTTATTGGTTGCAAGACTTTGGTGCCCCGGCTCTCTCTCTCTGTCTGTTGTTGGGTTTTCATTTTTTCATTTTTGTTTTTTTCTTTGGCTGCTTGCAGCCCTGCAGTGGAAAGCCTCACTATTCCTAGTCCTGTACTGGGAAAAGATGTCTTTTGCCTCTCTTTTTTTCTCTCTCGGTTTTCCCTGTTATCCAGGGATGTGCATGTGTTTTAACAAATTTTTAAGTCATACAAAAACCCATACACACACAAAAAAAAAAGTCAAAATGACAGTTTTGAACATAAAAGAGTCAGCTGCTAGATAAATTGGCTCAGTTCTCAACAATCACCACCTCCTTTTGGATGATATCAGGCTCTCCACACCCCTTCTAGACTGATATCACTTGCTCTGCCCCCTGGTGAGTAGCACAAGGTTGAGTTATCCTCCCCTTCCCCACAAGCAGGGTCAGTGGCCATTTATAGCCCAGTCAAGTCTATGGGGTCAATTCTCCAGTTTCCAAAGATTGTCTAAAATGTCCAAAAGTCACAGAGATTGGTATTTTGACACAGAATCACTTGTAATCACTTTTTAGTTTTCAATGCCACAAGATGCCTGTTGTTCGGATGCCAAAAGCGTGTAATCCCTGGACTAGCATCCCATCACAGAAATCCATACCTCAGATCAGGATTTAGAGTCCTCTTCTGATGTTCATACCTTCTGAAAGTCCAGAATTCTCTGTCAGGGAATGTCAGCGACACGCTGTCTCTACAAGGGATAACTAAAAAAGTCCACACCCTAAAATGGTGGCATGAGTTTATATCCTCTAAGGACTCAACCATATAGTCTCCCACATGAGAAAGCTACAACCTCTACTCCTGCTCCCCCTGTAAACAATGGAACAATCCTCTTCACACTATAAAACAGCCCTGAAAGTAAAGATCCTTTAGGATCTCTACGCTATAAAATAGCCCTGAAAATATCTTAAACTGACTTGAAAGAAAAAAAAAAAAAAAAGAAAGAAAAGAATTTTAGGGATATGTTTACAAATGTAAAAGGATGCTACCTCATCAAATAAATGTTTAATATCTCTTTCATGCTTAAATAATATCTGTTAAACTTAGAGAGGGTCATTTTCAATAGTATGTTTAAGTCAGCACACATGCATTTGTGGCCCCCCTCTTGGTCTGGTCTATAAATTACCCCTATGCTTGGGGTGGGGAGTACCACATGAGAAATTATATTTACTAATATGATTTAATATCAGATTTGTAGCCTGAGTGGTGGCTGAGACAGGGTCCAAGTCACCCTGATACCACAATTCTGTGCCCTTCCCAAACAACCTCTTACTTGTGGCACCACAGACCAGATAAAATCGTCTCACCAGAATAAAGCAGCAATTAACCTTTTTACTAGTATCATATCAGTAGATCGTAAATCCAACCAGAACATTAAATTGAAAAAGCACAGTAGTGAAGTATAACAAAAACTTGCAGTTTTCTTAATTTATATCAAGCAATTGTGGTGACCTCCTCCTGTTGGATCCACGGCTGTACACAATTTCCTCCTCTGGAGCCTTGGGTGCTCTCCAATCCCAATAGCACCGCTGTGCTCACTAGAGTCGGTTGCAGTCCCGATAGCTATGGCTTTTCTCCGGTGTGGTTATTTGTAAGCCTTTCCAAGCAGGCTAGGGTCCATGACTGGGTAAGCCACCCTGGCACCTCCTTGCTTCAAGGCTCCCTCCCCCCAGGAGGGGGAAGAGTAGACCCTCCGGGAAAGGGTTAAATAAAAAAAACAAACAAACAGCAACAATGAACAGCTCTGTATTAGTTCGAGTTCATTTCTCTCTTTTTCCACAGCTGTGCAGTAATGCTTCTCAAATGTCCAACAGAAAAAAAAACTGCACCGAACAACTCTATGTCCCAATATACTGCTGTCAGCCTTCTATCTTGACTAGAACCGCAGAGTTGGGGACTCAGCACAACTCACCCCTTCTCCCCTGTAGCTGTGCTCCAAGTAATGGTTTCCCTTTACCACATTCAATAGCCAGCACTGTCTTTAGTTAGTGCTTTACGAGTAAACAGTTGAGACAAACAATTTCACCTTGCCAGTCTTCCCTCAATTCCTTATTTCCTTCCTTCCACACTTACTCAAGCTCCATGCCGGACAAAGAAGACTCTTCAGTGGGTGAATCCCAGTCCATCGCTTCCTCCTCCTCCGACGAGCTGCTCTCCTCATATTCCTCCTCACTCAGAGACACACCCTCTTCTTCCCATTGCATCAACTCAGCTGACTCAAATTCGCCCCTATCAACTTCAGCAGTCACTTCAGCCTCATCCTGGGCTTGAGCTGTCCAATGCTTCTCTGGAACCCTGGGTATTGTAGTTCTTATAGGGGGTCTAAGCGCCCCCTGCTGTTTGGGGGGGGAAGTAGTGAAGTGTACAACTTTCAAAAGTTGCCTTTATCCCTGAGTACTCAAAGGGGGGGGGGGGGGGATTGGGAACAGATCCACCCAATGTCACAAGTTTGTAAAGGTTGCACCCTGTCCCAAACCGAAAATTGTGTGGAAAATAAATAATCAAGGTGGTGGAGTGACTAGATGACAAACCAAATGGATATGTTGAAGGCCTCTCTCTCCTGGGGAGCTTCCCCAAATTATTTACTTGGTACTAAACAAAAACCTGGCCTGGTTTCAGTCTCTTACAGAAAGACCACGGCCATCAGCTTCTCTGCCTGTGCCCTATCTCGTGTGGCTGTGGCAAGGGTATATGCTTGACTTCTGTTGAAAGGCTGAAGCAGTTAAGATGAGATACTGAATTTGTGACAAAAGGCAAGGAAATAAACTTTCTCCCTCCTCTACTAAGATACTCTCCTGTGCAAAGTTTAGATTACGTAACTCAGTCTCTTAGAAGGGTGAGCCAGCTATGTTCTCGTGGGCCTGGATATCTCTGGAAAGGAACTATCTCAGTCTCTCAGCTCCTAGCTCCTCTGTCCCTTCTTGGGATTTTACAGATAGCTTGGTTATGAAGAACAGCTGTCTGTCTTTCTGTTCCTCAGAATGCAGACTTCTATCTCTCCTTCTTGATAATTAATTCTTCAGGAGAAGAACTGATTGCAGAGCTGCCAGATATACTCCTCTCTTCCTGGCTCCTGGTTCTAACTGCTGGCCATCCCCACCCCTCACACACAGACAGAGCTAGCCAAATTTCACCTTTTCTTCTTTAAGTGGTCTCGCGGCATTCCTTTAGATTCCTCCTCTGCTGGCTTTGTAGTGCTGGTCTCTGGGTAGGCTAAATAGTACATTCACAACTTGTTAATATTGCATGCTGGATGCTGGTTCTTGCAGAACATTTGTCATTCAGAGGAGAGCACATGGGGTTTTGATGTATTTTATATCCCTTCACCTTGGCTGCGGCTCCTTGCAGTCTCTGCAGGGTTGAAAACCCCTTTTTGGAGTGATGTCCATGACACATCTCTCAGATCCATATGCTAATTGGACCACATTGTAACGCTCCAACACATAATAAGCTTGTGGGGGCAGGAATCTGATTTATAGTAGCTTGCTACACGCATAAATCAGTATGTGTAAAATTAAGACTGTTTTTATAAACAGTGTGGCGTGGCAGTTGTATACCGTGGGGTAGATTTTCAAACGAGCGCGAACAGCCTACTTTTGTTTGCGCTCCAGGCGCAAACAAAAGTACGCTGGATTTTAGTAGATACGCGCATAGTCGCGCGTATCGGCTAAAATCCTGGATCGGCGCGCGCAAGGCTATCGATTTCGTATAGCCTGCGCGCGCCGAGCCGCGCAGCCTACCCCCGTTCCCTCCTAGGCCGCTCCGAAATCGGAGCGGCCTAGAAGGGAACTTTCCTTTGCCCTCCCCTCACCTTCCCCTCCCTTCCCCTACCTAACCCACCCGCCCGGCCCTGTCTAAACCCCGATCCTACCTTTGTCGGGGGATTTACGCCTCCCAGAGGGAGGCGTAAATCCCCGCGCGCGAGCGGGACCCCTGCGCGCCGGGCCGCGACCTGGGGGCGGGTACGGAGGGCGAGGCCACGCCCCCGGACCGCCCCGGGGCGTAGCCACGCCCCCGTACCCGCCCCCAAAACGCTGCCGGCACGCCCCCGAAACGCCGCGCAATCCGGCCCCGCCCCCCGACACGCCTCCCGACACGCCCACTCCGAAAACCCCGGGACTTACGCGAGTCCCGGGGTTGTGCGCGCGCCGGTGAGCCTATGTAAAATAGGCTCACCGGCGCGCAGGGCCCTGCTCGCGTAAATCCGCCCGGTTTTGGGCGGATTTAGGCGAGCAGGGCTCTGAAAATCTACCCCCGTAGTTAATAAGATACCATGTATCTCTATCACAAAAGTACACAAGTGTTAATATGTGTGCATTTTCTAAAAGCAGGGATCAGCTTCATTTATGCACCTATTTAATAAAAGTATGCATCTGTATTTTATGTATTATATATTTGAGACATTCATTGAAAAAATTACAGTAATCCACATTTTAAAGGTGCAGATTAATCAACAATATGAAGTATGTTTTTGTTTATGACTGATTGTGATGCAGATATGTCAGCTACAACATTCATGTATATAGTTTTAAGGAATTTTATTTGGGGCTCCTGAGGAGAATTCTAACTCCACAAAAACCTGAACAGAACGTATCAGCCTCTGTTGTCCAAAATGCTTCTGCTTAGCTGTTGATGTCAGTGCTCCGCTAAGCAGACTTTGGTGCCTTCATATCTACATATTATTATAAATCCTCAGCTCAGTCTGAAATTGAAAATGGCAGAATGTTTAACTAAAGATCAAAAAAACAGAAAGTCAAAATGCTCCAGAAGTCTTTTTGTTCTTCAGCAACAGAAAGTGCAAAACATCTAGCGATAGCTCACAAGCCATCAAACCAAGCTAAAGATGGGTGGGACCATGATAAAATATGTTGAAATATCACTGAGACATATCCTAGTTGAAATGGCATCATATCCAACGGCCTCAGACCATATGGCCTTGACTTTTTGTCATATTCAATAACATATTATTTTAGTGTTTCAAGGCCTGATCAGGAATGAATGACGAGAGGACCTGAGGTTAATGGAACCGGAACCCAGTGGTTCTGTTAACCTATCCAACTCCTGTCATAGTACTGAAGATAATCTTGAATGTCTTATTACAATAAGGTTACAAAAAATGAGTTCATGAAAGGAGGGGGTATTCTCCACAAATGTTTTATTCAACTAGATTTCCTTGGACTGGAAAATATTGAGAAACATGGTTCTAGTGACTGAGCTCCCATACATGCTCTGTCATCAGGTGCAGCAAATGCAGAGATCCACACTAGACTCCGGAGGAATGGCCATAATTAATGCCCTACACATAAACATTTCTTAGCTGGCTGGATGTACACCACAGTATCAAAAGCCATAATATCTTGTTAAACTAAACGACTCAACTACGCAGAATATTGCTATTAACAGGCAAGAGATGAATCATGGCCTGCAGTTTGTAATTTCAAATGAGTGTGATAGATTGGAAATTTAAATACTGCACACAGTTATTTGGCATTTAATGATACTATTCGAAGGCAAGCGCTATACGCTAAGCAAAGAAGGGAAGACTGAAAGGGTAAGAGAACAGATGGATGGAAAACTCCACCGAGTCCATTATTGGCCGCCACTCACTGAAAGACAACTCATAAAGCACGCCAAGGATGTTTCCATCCATCTGCTCTTAATCATAAATAAATGATGATATTCCAAATCTGGTTAGTTTGATTGTTAGCTTCACACTGTTCAATAGTAAGAGACTGAAGTTACAAACTAATGAGCTGAACCTGGAAAGGCCTATGGGGACTGCGACATAGCTGCCAATTGTTTCACTTGGATACACTAGTGCAAACATCGCTCCACTTTATTTTATTATGAGAAATTATTACGCCTCAAAGAGTCCAATTGTCTCCACTTCATTGTTCCGCTGTAAATAATGAAATTACAATGCAGCAGTCGGGGATGCCTGAGTGGTTTAGGACTCTGTGTCTCCTTTCACCCTTAGAAAAATGAATCTGAATAAGCCACCCCTCTTTCGCACACACTGAAATACATACACACATGTATACAGACACTCGTTCAAAAAAAGCAATGGTGGAATATCTAGAATGCAGAAACTTTATATGGCTGCAGTTCATTAAGCAAGAACATCTCAGTTATCAGTCATACCAAATCACAGTGACAGTCTTGTGTTAACAGGTGCATCCACCAAAACAGATTGGAAGACAAGTAAAATACATATCAGATGGAAACTGGGAGACTGAACTCAGAAAAGGTGACTGGTCACATGACACTAGGAGGATTGGTGCAATTCTCAGGAAGCAACAGAGAGGAAACAAGAAAGAGCAAGGTTTGTTAAATTCTCTTAATCTATTTAACAAATTCTTTGACCTAGCACGGGGTGGTTGAACCATGTCCTGTGGGCCATTTTTGGCTCATGCAACCTTTTTTTTCAGGCCCTTTCATCACTGAGAACATTTTGATTAAACTAATAATGTCACTGTCCTGCTGAAACTGGAATTGCCTGGCTATTCCTGCAGATATAATCATCATCAAAGACCCAAAGTTGCATGCACCTTAGCAAATCATAAACCACTGATAATTTGGGCCTTTGCAAATGACATGGAAGGGAGAGACATAGAGGTATTTCCCTGCTTCCTTTTTGCTCATCTTTCAATTGCCACTGCCTAACACTGCCCAAGACTACAAAAAGAGAAAACAGACCAAAGAAAAAAAATAATACTGCCACTGAGCTGTGACATCCTTGTTTCCCTGTGACTTTCTTGTTTTTCTGCTCAACCACTATAGCTGCTGTTGCAAAAACTGCCAGCTAGATTTTCTTATGCAGTGCCCTCTTACCTTGCACTTTGCGAGGTCACCCCATATCCTCAGATCTGACACAAAAGTGCAGCAAGGACACTATTGACTTGCTGCTTCTGGGACAACTGCAGCCCTTTTCAACATGGCTGCCTCAACTTGTCATTTCCTCTTGGGACTGCACTATTCCCCTTATCACATGAATCTAAGAGCCAATGGGAGCACAGGGGAGGATTTGACCAAAGAAAAAGCAAAGATGACAGCTATTTCAAATCTGCCCTGGTTTTGAGTTCTGCTAAATAGGAGAAAGCAGGACAGCAGAAGTGCTGCTTGTGACTCTGCCCTTTAGGCCTGTTGTCACCAGAAAGGATTTTCACAGTGAATATCCCAGTTAGACTGGCAGCAGGAGATAAGCAGATGGCTTGGGATGAGTCCAGCTATAACTCATCGGAGTTGCAGTGCTACTGCACTTCTGAGCTCTGCTCATTGCTGCGTTTTGCTAAGAGCTGCTTTTGGACCCATGCGACTTGCAACCGAAGTTCTATTGGCTGCAGCCAATGTGTGCAGAATAAAGATCTCTTGGAGTGGAGGTCAAAATACTAACTGGTGGCACATGGGAGCATTCAGGGAAAAAGGGTTTTGTGCGGGATCTTGTACAAATTAGCGCATTATCAGATTTTACTACAGTAACATTCATCACCAACCTAAAGATTCAGGGCCTGATATTCAAACTGCGTTCAATACTCAATAGCGAGATAAGTAGGACTTCATCCAACTATATAGTGGCCGCTGAATACCTGGTTACATTCAGCAACCGCTAGACAGCCAGATAAGTGACTTATCTGTCTCTCTCTCTCTTTGCTGGAGAACTTTGTGGGCGGGCAGTGGGTGATATTTGCTCTTAGCCAGTTAAATTAACTGGATAAGTTAGACCTGCCATAGAAAAGGTCTGACTTAACTGGATATAATTTATCTGGCTAAGTAGCAAATTGTACATGGATATTCAGTAGCACAGCTGTGCTACTGAATATTCCCTGTAATTTAGCCAGATAAGTTATGAATATCGGGAAGTTCTGAATATCAGGCCCACAATTATTCATCTCCATCATACATAAGCCTATGGATTACAGTTAAACCCTAGTTCTATGTTTTATCCAAAATTAATCCTTGAATCCCCAATCCTATCATCATACCCCAGCTGGCAAGGGCATCTCTTTTCACATCCCACCTGAAGTTTTTTTTCAAAGGGTTACATGCGGAAAAAGGACCATATATATGTGGCCCGAGCATGCACGATCAGTATTTTAAGAAAGATCCATGTGTAAATGCTCATGCACCAAAAAGGGCGTATCATGGTCGTGACCACACAAACACGCATAACGCTCTATTTTAAAAGCGATATTGGCGCTTATGTTAACGCACATATTCGTACATGTGCATGAACATTTGCTACAGCTCATTTACGCATACTAGTGCTTTCACTTCGATTAGTGACTTAGCCTTTCATGGCTTGGTTTCTCCGGGTGAGTAGGCCCAGGAACAGGCCAGAGAACTTGAGGGTTTATGTTTGGGACAGACCGGGACTTACTGCAGGACATTGGGAAACTGCAGGGTTTTCAGGGAAGTTTCAAGGACAGATTATGGGGTTGGGGGTGGGGAGTTGGACAGAGTGTTTCTGGAATAGATGGGGCCATACTGCCTGTTACCTAGGACCATCAGGTTTATACAGGAATAGATTTGAGGGGGGGGGAGGGGGGAAACGGGACACAGGGACATAAGAGCCTAGAAAGGGGGAGTGACAGTGTATGTTCCAGCAACATATTCAGGTTAGCTAGGCAGTGTTGGAGAGTCCCTTTTCAAGATGACTCTACTGACCCTATGCCACTGAAGAGGGAGAGACAGCACCCCTTACACCAGGTATACAGGACTAGGACACAGTTTATGGATCTCTCAGAAGAGCAAGTCATGTGTAGGTTCAGGTTCAAAAAGGAAACCATACTGTACCTATGCCAGCAATTAGAGGGGATCTGGAACCTACCACCCAAAGAGGCCAGGCTTTGCCTGTACATGTCAAGGTCACAACTGCCCTAGCATTTTTTGCCACTAGCACCTTCCAAACACCTCCTGGGGCCATGGCTGGAACTAGTCAGTCAGCCACCTCTATGTGTATACTGTGGAGCAGGTCCTGGCTGCCTTGCTCAGGAGAACACACCAATATACATTGTTCCCTCAGAAAATACACCAACAAAATGAAATAATGCATGATTTCTATCAAATTGCACATTTCACCTCTGTCTTGGGGGCTATCAATTACATAAACATCTCTATAAGGACACCTGGGGGTGATGAGGCTACCTACCACAACCGCAAGGGCTTTCACTCCTGGATGTAGTGCCCAGGTTTCCAGGATCCACTCACGATGCCTATATCCTCTTGCAGCCTGGAATACATGAACACTTCCAGGAAAGATACATCACCAGGGACTGGCATCTAGATAGGAATGCACTTATCACTACCACTACACAATAACTAACCTCTTCTTATTGTCTCCTCCATATCTGGGTGGACTGACAGAATTTGACCTGCAGGACTTCTGTGACTTTCTCCAGTCAACTGTCCTGCTCGTTGTCAAACGGTACAATTGTCATGGGAGGGGAAGTGAAGGAAACAGCTTGATCTTCACCTGGAACTGGAAAGAAGCAGTGATGTAAGTGCTGCGATCATTAGACCCGCCCCCCCCCATGACGTCACTAACATCAGACAGTTAAGACAACCTCAACACCAGGCGTCGCGCATCGAAGGGGCGCGACAAAGGGGCTCTCCCCTTTGTGCACCCCTTCGTGCAAACCTTTGTGTATATGTAAAAATTTATTTTTATGTTTCCTTTGTTAACTAAGCTGTTTCATTGTATTCGACTAAGGAATTTTTTCCTGCTTTTTCTGTTTCACTGTAAACCGGCATGATTTGCATTTAATGCAAGAATGTCGGTATATAAAAGTTAAAAATAAATAAATATATATATTTAACTCTGCTCTTCTTTGACATCTCCCTTATAGGTGACAGAGGCTATCCACTCAAAACCTGACTCCTCATTCTCATGGTTTGTCACAGACCACTGCAAAAGCTCACTACAACAGGGTTCACCAGCAGATCAGGGCTATCATCGAGAGAACCTTTGGCCTACTCAAAGCACGCTTACGCTGTCTGGACAGATCTGGGGGATGTCTTTTCAACAACCCACCTAAAGTCTGTGAGATCTTTCTAGCCTGCTATGCTATATAACCTGGCCAAAATCAGACGTCTGCCTCCTTCAGAGGTCCTGCAAGAGAATACAGACAAAGAGGAGAAGGAGACGGTATCGGAGCTGAGCCAGGCAGAATTGCAGGAGATACATCACATGAGCCAAAACAGGCTATAGAGGAAAGGAACACTCTGACACAAAGACATTTTCAAAGGTGATTGTGCATTTATTTATATATAGTGCTCCATGCTCTTTTACTGGGGGGGGGGGAGGGAAGCTGTACACCCTTTGCCTGACCTATTTGGGAGCTCTTCCACAATGGGGTGTGGTCACTGCTCACACTGCCCTCAGAGGGCACAGGACCTGACGGCTGTAGCACATCAGCATAGCTGCACGATGGTCCTGCAGGAGGTGATGCAGCTGGCTGCATGGGCAATGGGACAAGTGATGTGGTGGTGGCATTACTGGAGATGGTGGAACCATGGGTTATGGTGGGAGAAAGGCATGAGCGGGGCAATGGTGCAGGTAAATGTTCAGCCTGTGGAGGTATCCAGATGCCTGGAGCTTGAAAGGGTTGTGGGAGCTGCATCCATGACTTCATAAAATAGCACAGAGTCGGTGGTGGCTGCAGGGGGGCAAAAGGGGCTTCATTAGCATCAGCTCCCTTGATATGGCTGGTCTGGGCATCCATTGACTGGTGAAGGCCCTGTAGCTCTTCCTGGACACCCCATAGCTCATACTGCACTCCCTGTATCTCCTCCCATATAGCCTGCTGGAGAGCCTGTCCTTCCTCCCTCACTGCATTCTTGAGCCTATGTATCTTGGCTTGCAGTGTGCTCATCGTGCAGGCAATTCAGATTCACTGAGACCTCATAAATGGTATGCCCAATATCTAGGCTTGATGAGAGCTTATAGTGGTGTAAGCTTCTCTATGGTATAATCATAGGTCTCAATGAGCTAAATTTAGTGGGACGCTTATGGAAACGGCTGCCCCAATGCACTAATGATCTCCAGAGTGCTGAAAAAGTTGTACTTGCAACTTCGAAATCCGATGTCACGTAGACAAAAGCTGGTGATGGAGATGGTAAGATGGTAAAGTCCGACTTCTTTCCGACACGACGTGTTTCGGAGGGGAAACCTCCTTCCTCAGGGGGTCGGATACCGCTATTCCCTGCTTCAGTCTCTTGCCGAAAACACTTGACTTTGCTACGGGTGAAAAAGGAGAGCACAAGGGAAATAGTGCACATAGAATCCCACCACAAAAGTTGCGATAGCAGTATGGATGAGAAGAACACTCACTGTATGCGATGCACTGACTTAAATGCTGTTCTGAACGGCGTCTCTATTACGCTCTATAAGTGGAATAACATACAATGAAAATCACCCCTTTAAAATGATATAAACTGTGTGCCTTAAGTCCATGTATACTACCTTAACAGGATGCTGTTAAGGTAGTATACATGGATGCTGTTAAGGTAGTATACATGGACTTAAGGCACACAGTTTATATCATTTTAAAGGGGTGATTTTCATTGTATGTTATTCCACTTATAGAGCGTAATAGAGACGCCGTTCAGAACAGCATTTAAGTCAGTGCATCGCATACAGTGAGTGTTCTTCTCATCCATACTGCTATCGCAACTTTTGTGGTGGGATTCTATGTGCACTATTTCCCTTGTGCTCTCCTTTTTCACCCGTAGCAAAGTCAAGTGTTTTCGGCAAGAGACTGAAGCAGGGAATAGCGGTATCCGACCCCCTGAGGAAGGAGGTTTCCCCTCCGAAACACGTCGTGTCGGAAAGAAGTCGGACTTTACCATCTTACCATCTCCATCACCAGCTTTTGTCTACGTGACATCGGATTTCGAAGTTGCAAGTTAAGTACAACTTTTTCAGCACTCTGGAGATCATTAGTGCATTGGGGCAGCCGTTTCCATAAGCGTCCCGCTAAATTTAGCTCATTGAGACCTATGATTATACCATAGAGAAGCTTACGCCACTATAAGCTCTCATCAAGCCTAGATATTGGGCATACCATTTATGAGGTCTCAGTGAGTCTCCCACCCTTCATTTTCTTCAGGAATATCTTTTTTATAGTCCTTATCGTTTTGTTTCCTGGCATTGTGGATTCTTTAATTTTTGTATTTAGGCAATTCAGATTCAGCATATACCTCGCTGCAGGAGTGGGTGATATCTCCCAGTGTCGGGTATTACTGAGCAAAGCTCAAGCGACTGGTCCACTTCCTCCTTCACAATGGGTTGGCATAGCTCCTCAGCAGCCCCTCTCTCTCCATGTCCTCCTCACTGCTGCACCCTTCTTGGTCCACTTGGTCCTGGACAATCCAGTTGGTCACCTTGCTGATTTCCTGCAACAGTGGAAATTGTACATGCTTTAAGATGACATACAATGTGAGTAAATCTCTGTGAACCTTCCTTTCTACCTAACAGAGCAGATCCATAATCCCTCATTGAGCACCTCTTGATATACCACAAAATCTATACATAGCATTCCTGGAATCACAAGTTAAGCACAAACATGCAAAGCTGCAGAGAGAACTATTGTAAAGCTGTAGGTTTGAAAAAGATTGCTTACTGGATCAATGAGTGGATAACAGGACCATCAAATCATGGTATGTAGCCATAGGGTTTTCTGGATATTCACAAAGAATATGCATGATTTGCATACAATGGAAGCAGTGCAGACTAATCTACCTCATGCATATTCATTATGGATATTCAGAACAATTGACTGGCCAGGTATGTCCTGAGGACAGGGTTGAGAAACCTTGTGTTAGTGCACAACACCTTCTCTGGACAATGATCCGGTATATCTGAACATGGCACAAAACATATAGAGGTCGATATTCAAAAGCCATCTGGATGGATAACTGAAACGTTATCTGTCTAAATGGCAGAAAGGTGATACTCAGCACTAAGCTTACATTTCTAGTGCTGGAAGCACACACTATGGGTAGTTTACGCTTCCAGCGCTGCGAGACAGAAGCAGCGCTGGATCACCAGGCATGGATGAGTTGAGACCTTGCTCCTGACAGCATATATTTTTTTTGTATGGGGGTGAGAAGCTGGGGTGCGGGTAGGACTACTCCTTCTGCAGGTGGGTGGTAGGTACTGGGGAAAGGAAGGGCACCACTATCTGATGATGTTACCAAGAATATGTGTAAGGGGTGTGCCCAGTGATCTATAAAAGGAGAGGTTTGGGATTGGGGGGGGGGGGGGGGGGGAGTATCCGGCTCAAATGGCCCATATCTAAAATTTGGGGATTGGGAGGAGAAGAGTAGAGCTGCTGGCCCCGTTTATTTTTAGTTTCTTCGCTGACAGTGCTACTGACCTGGATATCTTTTAAAGATATCCAGGTAAGTAGAGAGTTATCTGGCCACACAAGGCCGGTTATCTTTAGACCTGCTCTAAAGCAGGTCTAAAGTTATCTGGCTAACCTAGCCAGATATACTCGATATTTGTCCAGGTTAGTGGATATCTCAGCCCCTTCCCAGAACACCCCTGAAACGCCCCTTTTTATCCGGCTATAGACAGATTAGTTATCCGGCTATAATTTAGCTGGATAAGTGGCTGAATATGCCACTTATGCCAGTCAGACTGATAACTTTTGAATTATCCATCTAAATGGCTTCTGAATATGGACCTCTGTGGGTCTGTATGAGAGCTTGTGTGTGTCTGTGTGACAGCCTGTTTGTGTATCTGTGTGAGAGCCTGGTTATGTATGTGTCTGTGTGAGAGCCTGTGTGCTTGTGTGTATCTGTGTAAGAGCCTGTATACTGTACATGTGTGTTGTCTGAGAGCCTGTGTACCTCTCTGCATATGTGTGTGGTGTGTGCTGGACAGCCTAGGCATCACATATATATATCGCATCACACATACATACACACACACACCCAGGCATGCACACTCTCTCTCCCTCACAGACATAATATGTCTGTGAGGGAGAGAGTCTGTATGTGAGAGCATAGGCATGTATAAGAGAGAAGGACTGTATGAAAAAATGAATGTGTTATTGTGTGTGTGTGTGTGTGTGTGTGTGTATGTGTGTGTGTGTGTGTTTGAGAGAGAGAAGATAAAGTTTTGTGGCCCTACCTCCCCCAATCCATGACAATCTCCAGGTGACTGGAAATCTAAAGATCCCAGATATGGAGAGCAGGAGAATTTTTTATCCTTATTAGTATTATTATTATTGGAAATAATTTGATGTTTTGTCTGCTGTTTTGAAATATTTTATTGATTTGGGGGGAAATATACAATTTTTTAATTACTGGGTTTTTTATTCATCAGATGTTTTGAAAGATTTTATTGGTGTTTGTGAATTTTAGATATTCTATTCATTAACTAGTTTGAAATATTTATTCTTTTCATCAATATGATTTTATTATTAAGATTGATGTTTTATATTTCTTATTTTCTTATTTAATGTTTTATGAAGAATGGCAATGTCTCTGTTTTTCTATTGTTTCTCTGCATATAGAGGTTGGCATGTTGTGGGTTCCAGTTTAGTTCTTCTAATCACGTTTCTATTTATAGTTTCTTGTCTCTTTATTCTGTATGTGGTCAGAGTCTGTCTATGTTCTGCATATGTGATGGAGGTGAGGTATTTTGCTGGCATGTAGTTTCTGTGTAATGTGTAAGGATCTAAAGCAGTCTTACTGGTTTTGTTTTCCTAATAGGAGGTGTATTGGTGATCTAGGGCCTGATGTAATACGTGCAGTGTTGCCTTTTCATAGAAAAGGTTGAGTGCAGGCACTTAGGGTTGTTTTGGTATGAGAGGTTTTCTATATTGTAATGGTAATTTTGTTTATTCATGGTTTTCTGAGGGTCAAGCGCACACCCAACACGAATAACATAGGTGTCCCAAGAGTCTTTTTTGCAAAGTTTCTGGTTAGCACCACAGCAGTGCAATATGCATGTTGTAAGTGATATTTTTGCCTCAGAAGACTGTACTTTTGAATGTTCTTTTTCATGTAAAATCTGTTATAAATACATAATATAATTGTTTGTGTGTGTGTGTGTGGTGGGGGTGGCATGTGTGCAAGCCTGTCAGGTTTGTCAAGAGTACCTAATACCCGCCCTTTGACCATTGGTTGGGCTTCCTTCCCAGTGCGCCACTCCTTTGGGACATGGTGCAAGTAGGAAAAACCTTTGGATATCTTTCCTTTTATACCCACATACATTACACAAGTAAATTGCATGTAATAGCACATGAATATGGGCGTACACTATACATGTAGATTTTACATGTGTACATAAAAATTGAGAAGAAAACTATGCATATTCATAAATACTCGTGTATATGTGTGAATTTTACATGCGTACTGGTCATCCATCTAGGCAAATAGGTATCAATTAAAGTGTTACAATTCCTCCTGTAGCTGTGCCACAGGAGGCCTCTCACCTTTTCTCTGGAGGCCGCACCGAAGTCGGGGCCTTGCCTGGACAGTCTCTCCCGGTTTTGCTCCATGGCCTGGGAGGCCTTCCTTGCCATCTGGGCCTGCCTGAGGCCTGCTCTGCTTCCTCCTGGACTCTCTGGTTTGGGCATCACCCCTTCTTCCTAAGGGGCCGGCCCGCAGCTCTTCTCTCTAGTTATAGGGCCAGCTGGGTGTAGCCCATCTAAACTCCTCCCAGGGAGTTTCCTGCTTCCTGCTCTATAAAAGGACCGCTTTTAGTTCTGCTTTGCCTTCCATTGGAGTTACTTGCTCCTGGATGTCTCGCCTTCCAGTGCTCCGTCAGGCCTTTGTTCTTCGTTGGAGCTCCATGTCTCATCTTGATGTCCGTCACCTGTTCCTGATGTCTGTGATCCAGTCCTGATGTTCCTTGCCTGTTCCTGATGTCCTGTACCCCAGGTTCCTCATCGCCTCCTTTCCTGGCATGCCATGTTGTGGTCTGTGACCAGCCCATGGGTAGTGGCTGTGTGGGCGCTCATGGTACAAGGCCATCTTCACCTGCACAAGTACAAGCCTCCGGAAGACTTCTGCTTCAGTCCTGAGTTGTCTTTGAATCCTTGCTTGCTTCCGTCCCAGTCTTCGGAGTTCCTTGCACTGTGTCCGTCCATGCCTAAGACTGACTGAACCTGCACCATTCCAGCGTGGTCCGCGACCAGCCTATGATGGGCTGTGTAGGGCGCGCCTTGGTACAGGCTTCTACCGAATCTTCGCCATGTTCCGGTTTTCACCCATTCCATACCTCGTCTGGAGCCTGCTTCACATTCAAGCGTGGTCCGCGACCAGCCCATGGGTAGTGGCTGTGTAGGGCGTGCTGTGTCGCAGTCTCAACCCAGTACTTGATCCTGCTTCTGAATACCTTTGCCTGCAGTACCTTGCTTCTGAACCTTCGTCCAAAATCCTTGCACGAGTCTTGGTCTGCGCACTCAAGTGAGTCTCATCTGTACCTCCAAGTTCCTTGTCCACGTCTAGAGTCTCTATGTTCCAGAGCCTTCGTCTGCCCTCGTCTGTAGTCTGGCCTGCTGCTTCTTGTCATTCCTTGAGGCAGGTCTGAAAGAGCTGGGAACGGTCGGAGGACTGTTCAATAACCAACACCATTGTGTTGGCTCCAGAAGCATGCAAGTCCGGCAGAGGGTCAGACCGTCCATCTCCACCCATGCTGGGACACTCCTCGCCTACCCTCGGTGCTGCCTTGGAGTTCTCTGGGGTCGTGCTGAAGCCCAAGGGCACACAATCCCCTCAAGATGGGATCGCTCTCCTAGCGCTCCCCTTCTGTAACATAAAGTGTGGAATATTGCTGAAGAGGGATAAGTATACAATGCACACTGTGTGTGCTATTATAGCTCTTGCAAACATTTTAGAGATAACCATGATAGCATGACTGCCTAGCCTGGATCACCAGGACAGGGTTCAAAGTGCCATGAAACTTGCATCTATTCCAGCACTATATGTTAGCTCTTTTAATGTAGGATACCTGGGAAGGTATGCTTGGAATATAATCATCTCCTCTTTGTAATCTTACTATTGTGACCTTGGCCTAATTCCCTCTGAACCTTTATTTCTCCATATCTGCAAATGGACCATTCTTTTGCAAATATCTATATCCTACTCAGGTGCATGTGTCCTGTGTCCCTCTACATTCCAGGTCAACATTTTCTAAAGAGATGCTGCCTTTTCCTGCACTCCCATTCCCTTTCCCCTCTTTAATCAGTCTGAATGTGAAAAAGCTACTGGCCATTACACTTCATATCAACCTCCAGGTGCGAGGCAAGCTCTCAGGAACACCTTCAATCAATTCACTCTTCTAGTGCTTAGCTTTTACCATAGACAGAAGAGGTTGAAGTGGGAGCATGGGTGTCAGAGTCTTACAAAAACTCATGATCCTGTATGTCCTGCTTTTCCAGTGTGCTGCTGGTTTCACCAAGGTAGGTCTTGGAGAGCAAAGATGTATTGTGATCTTTGAAAAGATGTCCTCCTATGATCCCTCTGCTGAATAGCAGGGGCTTTCTAGTATGGCTAGCTCTTGTGAGCATGGAGAATTTCTAAGCAAGGTACAGCTCTTTAATCAGACATCAGTTTTAAGACTAATAGGCACTGCATCTCTTTAGAAACTGAACTATAGCATTTCTTTTGTTACATCCTACGTCTATGGGGCATAGAGGGTAATTAATATACCTTTTTAGAATACTCATATATTCTTCACATTCTTAACATGTTTAATGAGCATAGGCAGGAGAAGGGTAGCTGGGGGATGGGAATGCAGGATCACTGAGGTGAAGAAAAGGCTCTTTATAAGGTTTGCTCATAGTTACAGGTTTATCATGTGCTATATGTGGTGGCTCAACCATTGAAATATCCCTTGACATAAATAAGAATCTATTCAGTTGGGTGTTATTTGATGGAGCCTCGATGCAATGGTCTGAGAGTTAGTCTGTGACAGGATTTGTAGCAATGGGTTGTGGTCAACATAGCAAGGCATCTAGGGCCATGAGACAGTACACTGTTGTGTAGGATAGGGCCCATCTAATTTCTATGGGATTAAATGCTGGTTGGAAACAGCCTAAAGAGTTAGCATCTAGGCCTGAGGGTGCCTTCCAATGAGCACTTCATGGCAGTGCTGCCCGTAACCCAGAGAAAAGTCTACATGTAAGTATGTGTGACTGAGTGCTTTTAGAAGCTGAAGGCAGAGACAGGCTCATGCAGAACAGTAGGCCAACATTGTGGTCAGTGATGAAAACTAGACTTATACAGATCTTGTGAACATGTCCCTGATGATCAGATAAAGACTTTACCTCCAGCCCCATCTTACTGAGCTCACATTTGGTCCAACCCTCTCTTCTTGTTGAGGCGCAGCTACCAGGTCTTCTTCTCAGGTCTTCAGTCTATAAGGAGAAATAGGATGAGAAAGCTGAGTATGCTCTGTAGCTGTTATTGTAACCTCCACACTGGTATGTGAGAATGTATACTACCGATGTTGAATTGAGTAGCATTGCTCTTGGCCCTCCATTAATGCATATAGAAGTAGTGTGATGCACTTGCACTAAAAGAATACCTGAACAGACAGCCTTCATGAAGGGCTACAATATCCCAGGTCATCAGTAAGGTTGCTGTGCACTGAAACCCGTGGGAATAACTTTGTGGAGTACCAAGAACCATGAGACAGACCATAATCTATGCCATAGGTTTGCAGTTCTATAGGTATCACCATGAAATGGTTTTCATGTCCCAGGGAAAGTAGCATCTCTTCCTTGCAATTTTATTTTACTTGTCTCTATAAGCTTCAGTCATTCCTTGTAATTTTTGCCTATTTCTGTTACATAGTATGACATTGGTAACAAAGGTACTCTATACATATTTACTCTAGCACTAAATGTTGATCACTTTGGGCCCCCCTCATGCCCCCTATTCATAACCATGTATACCCCCTCCCCCAAATGTCCCCCACACTACTACCCATATGAATGGAGCAGGGTCAGGCCAGTGCCATTTTGAAAAATGGGGCTGCCTGGGGCTAAGGGATGCTCCGGGCCCTTCAAAGTGGGGTATTTCATATTTTTAAGGTATTGGGGTATGAGAGGGAGTTCGGGGTGGTAAGGGGAACATACTTGAACCCAATGATTCTTAAGACTTGCAGTGTCTTTGAGGAGGGAACCACTATAAACCAAGAAGAGGTATTAGTTGATATGGGGGGGGGGGGGGATTTGAAATGCCAGAAGGGTAAATGCCTGCCCAGTTATATATGGAAAGGTGGGTGGGGGACCTTAGCCCACCATTTTTAGACTTTATGGTTAGGTTACGAACTCCATCATTGCGCAAACGTGGCCCTGGTGTAAGAAGGGGGTTCAGGTTTGACACACACACCCCCCCCCCCCCCCGCATACTTTTGACTTTTTTGGCCGAGGTCTTTTTTTTCCTCCTGGCCCTTTAAGGTAATGGTGGCCCTGTGCTTTGGGAGCCGCCAGCGCATGAAAAGGGCTGATGCCACATTATTTTGCCCTGCAGTGTTTTGCTGCAAGACAAAACAAAATGGCTATAAAGCCACAATATTTTTGCGGGCGAGAGGCCTACTATTATGGGTATAACCCCCTGCGATAGTCCCCTCCTACAAAAATACATAGAGACTTGATGAATCCAGGCCTTTGTATCATGAGTAAATTTGATCATATAACTCGTTCCCATTTCTAGGTCATTTATAAATATCTTAAAAAGCAGTGGTCCCACTACAGATCCCTGGGGCACTCCACTATTCATCTTTCTCCTTTGAGAAAATTGACCATTTAGCTCTAATCTCTGTTTTCTATCTTTAATCAGTTCTCAATCCACAAAAGAACATTGCCTCCTATTCCATTATTTTTTAACTTCATCAAGAGTCTCTCATGAGGTTCTTTGTGAAATGCTTTTTGAAAATCCAGATACACTATATCAACTGGCTCACCATTATCCACATGGTTTTTCATGCCTTCAAAAAAAATGTAGTAGATTGATGAGGCAAGATTTCCCTTGGCTAAATTTATATTGGCTTTGTCCAATTAAACTATGACTAACTGTATGTTCAGTAATTTTGTTCTTTTTAATAGTTTCAACCATTTTTCCCAACACTGACATCAGATTCACTGGTCTGAAGTTTCCTGAATCACCCCTGGAACCTTTTTAAAAACTAGCATTAGGTTGGCAACCTCCTATCTTCAGATAACGAAGCTAATTTTAATGATATTTTACAGATTAGGTCTGCAAAATCATTTTTCAGTTCTGTATTCCACCTGGCACAGGTGATTTGCTACTCTTTAATTTATCAATTTACCATAGTACATCTTTCAGGTTCACTGAGATTTGTTTCAGTTCCTCTGAATCATTACCTTTAAATATCACTTCTGGCATTGGGTATATGCCTTACATCTTCCTCAGTAAAGACTGAAACAAGGAATTAATTTAATTTCTCTGCTATGGCCTTGTCTTCCCTTAGTTCCCCTTTTACCCCTTGATTATCTATTGGTCCAACTGACTCCTTCTCAGGCTTTTTGCTTTCAATGTACCTAAAATAGTTCTTATTATGAGTTTTTGCTTCCACAGCAAACTTCTTTTCAAATTCTATCTTTGCCTTCCTTAACAATGCTTTGCATTTACCTGCTAGTGCCTATGCTATTTCCTGTTTTCTTCATTCAGATCCTTTTCCATTTTTTGAAAGATGTTCTTTTGGCTAGAATAACCTCTGTTACTTCACCTTTTAACCATACTGGCAGTTGTTTAGCCTTCCTTCCACCTTTTTTTTTCGGTTTATTACTTTCAAACAGTTACATTAAAGACTAGCTTGATTAGGAAACATATACAGCATTACAAACAAGTGGGAAAAAAAGAAGCAAATGATAAATGAATAAATAAAAGGAATAATGCATACTGTAGGGACAGATTCCAAAGAAATAATCACAAGAAATAAACAAGCCTTTTGAACAATAGGCCCCTAGACATCAGTATTTAACCCAGCTTTGGCAGATTTATTTTGAAAAAGCCTTTCAGATGGATTGGATCATAAAATATATAATTAGTACCCTGAAGATGAATAACAAATCTACAGGGAAACCTCAACTGAAAGGTAGCACCCAAAGCCAATACGATCTGCTTCTTAATAAAAAAACGTTTCCTCCGATCCTGGGTCTCTTTAACCACATCTGGAAATACTGAGATGTTTCTTAATGTGTGGAATGCATCTGGTCCGGCCTACTTAGATGGTATTTTTAAACAACATCCATGCCTCATGTAAACTTTTTCCTTTCAGTTTTTTCCTAACCACTTTCCTCATTTTATCATAGTCTCCCTTTTGAAAGTTAAATGCTATCACAGTAGATTTCCTTAGTATCCTTCTTCCAGTTAACAAGTCAAATTTGATCATATTATGGCCACCTTTGCCAAGTGACCATATCACCACTATCTCTTACACCATATCATGTTGTAACCCATTTTGGGTATCTATTATATACCTCAGGGGTCATAAAAGAATTTGTAAAGTTCTTAGGGATGCATCCTCTCCACACTAGCTCTTACAGAAGTCTCTTTCCCCAGGGCATGAATCCTTTGGTGGCAGGGGGAAGGAATCTTCCTTCAGGGCCCAGAGTGCAGGGGTCCCTTGATAGCTATTTTCCCTGGGATAGGTATAACCCTGTTGTTGCTGTGAGTGCTGTAAGGTGCCCAAAATACACGGGAGACTCGGAGTGTCCAAAAATAACTTTACTGAGGGTGAATCAGATGAGTAAATGGCTCAGTTCAAAACAGTCCTTAGCACATCAGCTGGTCTTTCCAGTTTACAGTCTGTCTTCCACCTATGCAAGGGTCTTTTACTACCAGGACAGGAAAACACTCATCCTCCGGGACATGAAGGTTCCCAAGTAGACAGGGTATCCTTGTGTGGGCAGGAAAACCCTTTTCAAAGTTGGCAAAAAAAATTGATAACAGTCTCTGCAGAGTTCCACTTTCCTCTCTCCCCAGGGGTGAAGGCTCCAATTGGGGGTCCTCAATAGATCTCAATATGGTCTTACTCGCAGTTCTCCAATATCTCCCTCAATTTCTCTCACTTTCACGAATTCCACAATGGAAGGGATCTACACAGAACACACAGCTCTTGATGTTCCATTCTTCAGAGAAGGGACAGCAAAAACTCTTCTTCCTGGCTCTTCTAACCAAAAAATCCTTTTCCCCAAAAACTGATCCAAACACCAGAAAATAGCTGGAGTGTGTCACCACCATTCCTCTGTCCTCGAGGAAGTTGCAGAGGGGCAGGTGTCCCTTAACCTCCCCCTCCCCCAGGGAAAGGTTTCTCTGTGACCTCTCTTCAGTCAACACCCAGGGGTCTCACAGGCTTCTAAGAAAAATGCAAAAAAAAAGCAAACCCCGAAAGCCTACCCAGCAGTCAAGCTGTGGACTGCAGAGGTAGCTTCCTCGACCTTGCCCAGGAACTGCCGGCAGGTGATACCTGAGTCCAAGGGTAGACCCCAAAATCCAACAAAGGCAAAAAACTCTAACACCTTCTCTAACTTCAGAACCAATACTGCCCTGCCCCCAGACTCAGTACAGAGCTGCTTTTATTGCCTTAGAAGAGCCTTTTGTAGAGCTCATATTGACTACAGAAAAGTGATCACCAAAAGGATGAAAGAAATGTAACTGGGAAGGAACTTCTGCAAGCAAGCAGTTATGTACCACCATAGAATGGGTGCTCCTATGGAGTACTGCATTAAATGTAGTCTGCCATGTGGAGTGTGTATTCTAAAGCCTCACCCAGACCATTATGAGCCTTTGCCTATGCTACCAGGCTCAATATTACCCTTCCATTGTTTTTCTTAATAATGATGACTGTGTTCATCTGTATTTACCCTGTTGCGAGGGAATATATTAATGATTTATCATTATCCCTTATGGGGAAGAGATATGTGTTTTCATTTTTCAGAGACTGATTAAATTATTATTTTTTTCTTCTGGAGGAATATGTTTTACTTTGGGCTTTATCTGCCAGGCCTTTACTTCATCTATCAACCAGATAACCTAGCTGGTCAAAAGGCCTGGAAAATAGGAAAAGCTACAGAGTCATCTGAATCTGGACTCTATCTTTAAGTTTACTAAAATAAGTTTCTCTTACCGTTATTATGGAGGTTTTTTTTTTTAACTATTTATTTAACAAACTTCAGACAACATACATTCCATATGCAAACAATTCAGCACATCTCTTCATATGTGTTCCGAAAAAAGATCAATACATAGTTACAACTTGTCATCACTGTGGTCTACATAGAACTCAAGGCAATGTCATCCACCATCCATCTAAATAACAAAACAAGGAAAGCATACTATCACATCATATTCACAAAAACATGATTCACTTGCCACATCCCTTATCATCCCAAATTTTATTCCAGATCAGATTGTATTTATCTTCTTGCCCCTAGAGAGTATGTAAGCCCCTCAATCAATGCTATATCGACCACTTGACTCTCCCAATGTGAAATCACAGGAACTCATTTTCAAAATGTTGTTATGGTAAAGTGAGTAAATATATACAATGCTTAGCTAATTGGACTTCCTTCCTTGTCAAAGGACCCTCCAGGCCACCCCACAAGTCCAACAAACTCAAAATAGGACTCAAGGAAAAATCCTTCTCAAGAATAGTCTGGATAGCAATTTCAATTACCGACCAAAATAAATGTAATGTTTAAAAGGGTACCCCTGTAACAGATGTCCCAGTAGATGGATAGGTGAGCTATTTGCACACTTTACACCAACATGGGAAGCTGTACCAGCTTGCTGAAGTAAAGGACACCTACCAGAGATGAGGCACTCTAACTGTAATAAATTGAACTGTAACTGCTAACTTATTTAAAGATGGACTTTAAGTTGACTTTTACCAATCAGTGCCTGGTCCTTTCTGTTTGTCACATCATCTATCTCCAGGGGATGCCACGGCCATCAACATACAAAGGGATTTACACAACACTATCTGGACTATAGACGAGAATCTCCCCACATAAAAAGATTTCACCTCTGGGAGAAAGAGTATGTCAAGAGAGAAACACTAGCCGGAGCAATCCCGAAGTGTTAGTTTGTGTGCACTGGGACATTAGATACCCCACAAAGGTTTACCCATCCAGGCCAAGACTCCTACATGCCAGCAATGCACCAATTGCCCTCTGAACCTCCAGAGCAGTTATGGAAGCCTTTAACTTCTCAACCACCTTCTGTGTCAGGTTAGGTAAATGCACCTTATCCAGAAACTCCTTAGCCACTCTAGGTGCACAGGACTGAGAATCAGACTATAACATCTGAAAGTATTCCTTAATAATTTCCCCCATTTCCCTATGGTCAGTGGCAAATCCACCAGCATGTTTGTGCAGCCAATGGATGATGAAGATAAGGCCATTGCAGAAAAACTAAATGAATTCTTTGCTTCCGTGTTTACTAATGAGGATGTTGGGGAGATACCCGTTCCGGAGATGGTTTTCAGGGGCGATGAGTCAGATGAACTGAATGAAATCACTGTAAACCTGGAAAATGTAGTAGGCCAGACTGACAAACTAAAAAGTAGCAAATCACCTGGACCGGATGATATGCATCATAGGGTACTGAAGGAACTAACAAATGAAATTTCTGATCTATTAATTAAAATTTGTAACCTATCATTAAAATCATCCATTGTACCTGAAGACTGGAGGGTGGCCAATGTAACCCCAATATATAAAAAAGGCTCCAGGGGCGATCCGGGTAACTATAGACCAGTGAGCCTGACTTCAGTGCCGGGAAAAATAGTGGTTTAATGGAACACAGTCAACATGGATTAATGGAAAACAGTCAACATGGATTTACACAAGGGAAGTCTTGCCTAACAAATCTGCTTCATTTTTTTGAAGGGGTTAATAAACATGTGGATAAAGGTGAACTGGTAGATGTAGTGTATTTGGATTTTCAGAAGGCGTGTGACAAAGTCCCTCATGAGAGGCTTCTAAGAAAACTAAAAAGTCATGGGATAGGAGGCGATGTCCTTTCATGGATTACAAACTGCTTAAAAGACAGGAAACAGAGAGTGGGATTAAATGGTCAATTTTCTCAGTGGAAAAGGGTAAACAGTGGAGTGCCTCAGGGATCTGTACTTGGACCGGTACTTTTCAATATATATATATATATATATATATATATATATATATATATATATAAATGATCTGGAAAAGAATACGACGAGTGAGGTTATCAAATTTGCGGATGACACAAAATTATTCAGAGTAGTTAAATCACAAGCAGATTGTGATACATTACAGGAGGACCTTGCAAGACTTGAAGATCGGGCATCCAAATGGCAAATGAAATTTAATGTGGACAAGTGCAAAGTGTTGCATATAGGGAAAAATAACCCTTGCTGTAGTTACACAATGTTAAGTTCCATATTAGGAGCTACCACCCAGGAAAAAGATCTATGCATCATAGTGGATAATACTTTAAAATCGTCGGCTCAGTGTGCTGCAGCAGTCAAAAAAGCAAACAGAATGTTAGGAATTATTAGGAAGGGAATGGTTAATAAAACGGAAAATGTCATAATGCCTCTATATCGCTCCATGGTGAGACCGCACCTTGAATACTGTGTACAATTCTGGTCGCTGCATCTCAAAAAAGAAATAGTTGCGATGGAGAAGGTACAGAGAAGGGCAACCAAAATGATAAAGGGGATGGAAAGGCTGAAGAGGTTAGGGCTGTTCAGCTTGGAAAAGAGACGGCTGAGGGGGGATATGATAGAAGTCTTTAAGATCATGAGAGGTCTTGAACGAGTAGATGTGCTTGGTTATTTACACTTTCGAATAATAGAAAGACTAGGGGGCATTCCATGAAGTTAGCAAGTAACACATTTAAGACTAATCGGAGAAAATTCTTTTTCACTCAACGCACAATAAAGCTCTGGAATTTGTTGCCAGAGGATGTTGTTAGTGCAGTTAGTGTAGCTGGGTTCAAAAAAGGTTTGGATAAGTTCTTGGAGGAGAAGTCCATTAATGCCTATTAATCAATTTTACTTAGGGAATAGCCACTGCTATTAATTGCATCAGTAGCATGGGATCTTCTTAGTGTTTGGGTAATTGCCAGGTTCTTGTGGCCTGGTTTGGCCTTTGTTGGAAACAGCATGCTGGGCTTGATGGACCCTTGGTCTGACCCAGCATGGCAATTTCTTTTGTTCTTATGTTCTTATGATAGTTTACATAATCCTTTTACGCGCCGCTCTAGCTAAGAGGGCTCCTGTTCGATTACCAAGCTCATAGTGCTTCTGCTAGTGTAACACATAGCCTGTTCTATCCTGGTTACCTGCAACAATCACAGTCGATCCTTAACTTCCACAAGTTGCTTCTATATCCAGGGAGAAGACATTTTTTGTGCTTCTTTTCCAATTGCTCAATTTGCTCACTCAGTTTCTCCTACTCTGCCATATGGGCTTTACTAACACAGCTAACAAAACTGATTATCCTTTCCATGCCCCACCTGTAAACCCTCCCCCTTGCTCTCCCTCCCTCATCCACCCCCAAAGCAAACCTCATGTATAATGTAGAAATATAAGCAAAAGAAAATCTGAGTTTAGGTGCCTCCCCCCTCCCCCTCAAAAAGCCAATGGTCAAATCTGGACATCCACTATGTCAAGCCTGTATATCCGGATCCTGCACTCTGCAATACAAGCGCGTGGCACACTGAAGTCATTGATGGTTCAGTGATAATTGGGACCGGAAGGTTAATTGTAAACCGCCTGAAGTAGAATGAGCAATCACAAAACTCCCAGTTCCTTCTCGCTGCTCTGTCGTATACGGTAGCACAGTGGAGTTTCATTTGGGGCATTACTGGATAGAGCCACCAGGGACCCCTCTACAGAGTTGCTTGGAAATTTGGGAAATCCCTCCTATCAATGTTTCCCCTGCAGGTTGGGAGGAGGAACTAGGTTGGAGAAATAACAGATGTATCAGGGCTTTAGGTAGGTCCCTGCCAGGAAGTAAAATGAAGTAACAGTTTGGTAACTATTAAAGAGCGGAAACTTATTTTCTTTCATGTTCTGATTAGCATATTGTTGCAGATTACATTATAAGAAGCAAATTCTCCCAAGTACTTATGAGACATTATAATAATGAACTTTTCAAATATAGGGAACTCACTAAAGTTGCAGATTCAGTAAAGAAACACAGTGAATATAAACCAATAACCAATAAAACAACTATCTTTTTACTTTTTCTCCAGTTATAACTGTGGCACATGGAGCAAGAGGACAAGGGATGCTTTTATTCTCATTTCATGCTGGTTGTAATCGGGGACAAAGAAAGTAACAATTGATTTTTTAGTACACAGACATGTCAGTAATAGTTAAGTATTACTCTTCCCAATTCTTTTACGTTGTTGTATGCTAGGTACTTTCCTAGCCGCAATCATAGTTCTTTTTCCTGAAATCTTCTTTCTGATTGCATCGTTCACCTAGAGGCTGCTGGACAAAGGTGGCGGTTAGGAGCCCAAACTTTGGCAGAATTAAAAAATGCATGGGATAGACAAAAAGTAGTCAATTTTTTAAAACTTGCTGAGTTGGTATGTGGAAATGAGCAGTGATTCCACAGGCTTGGAGACAAACTAGTCTGATTCCAGCCTTGCCTAAAACATATCTTTATTACAGCATCACACATGCACAACAGCAGACTGTCTTCACTTCGGAACAGGGTACTCTCTTTACTTACAGTTCAGTACTGCTTCCCTCAGTACTCATAGTTCAGCTTTGTCTCAGCTCAGTGTTTGGACAGTGTTACATTACAGGAGCTGTCTTCCTCCTGGAGACCTGGGCCTTCCCCTCCTGGATCCCAGCTCTTATTCCTCAGTCTCTGGTTACGCCCTCTGAGCCCCACCTGCCCCACAGGATCCCGCCCATAGATCAGAACTCCTTAAGGAATTTAAGGTGGACCAGGCATGTAGCCTGGTCCTGCACAGGTAAACAGGGGAACACTAGGGGTACTATCTAACAGGATAAGATCCATGGTGCACCCTCATCTTGAGTATTATGTGCAGTTCTGGTCACCACATCTAAAAAAAAAATAGCAGAATTAGAAAAGGTACAGAGAAAGGCAATAAAAATGATAAAGGGGATGGAACAAGTCCCCTATGAGGAAAGGGTAAAGAGGTTAGGACTCTTCAGCTTGGAGAAGAGATGGCTGAGGGGAGATATGATAGAGGTCGATAAAATATGAGTGGAGGTGAACTAGTAAATGTTAATTGATTTACTCTTTCAAAGAGTACAAAAACTTAGGAACACAAAATGAAGTTACTGGGTGATACATTTAAAATTAATGAGAAAATAGTTTTTTACTCAATGCATAATTAAGCTCTGAAATTCATTGCCAGAGAATATTGTGAAAGCTAATAGTGTAGCTGCATTTAAAAAAGGTTTGGACAAGATTCTGGAGGAAAAGTCCATAAACAATTGTGAGTTTGTACTCTCTCTCTACCCCTTGGGATTCTGCCAGGTACTTGTGACCTGGATTGGCCACTTTATAAACAGGATACTAGGTTTGATGGACCTTTGGCTTGAATCAGTATGGCAAGTCTTATGTTCTAAAGTTCATGATATTTAGTCCAGTATGTACAGTGGAGATTGCTAAGCATTCCCAAATTTCTGTGATGAACTGTAGGTGTCAACTGGGATGATGAAACATAGTTAGGTTTAGAGTCAATGTAGGACACATTAAGGTAACACTCCTGGGGTGAAAGTCCATATGGCTTACCAGTACAAGACCCTTAGATGAGACACTATATGGAGCAAGACATTAAACTCAAATGACAGAATAAGTTGCAATATGAAGGGTCAAACCGCAGATGCAGCTTGGGGAATTTCGACTGAAATAAAACATGTTTGTGTCAAACTGGCAGTTTCCGATAAGACTTATAAAAACATAATTGGGAATGAGCAAGCAGCTATAGTATTGGAAAGCAGGAGAGGTAGGGGTACAGACATTTTAAGGACTATACTGAAAAAAACCCCACCTTCTCCCTAGCAATGAGGGCATCCTATGATGGATATACCAATCAAAGAAGGCCTCAACACATGCCCAAAGCCACTCTATGAATAATGTGGGCAAGTAAAGTATAATGCAACACCCCTACCTCTCACATCCAATAATCAGGGGGTGACACCCAGGCCCAGCCAATGAACTGAAGGATATACAAGTCTAGCGGCTAGAGTTCTATATAAGAAGAGGTCTGAGAGCAAGACCCTGGCATACCTAGGTCCCAATGCTCACAAAACCAGAAGGAGAAGAGACCAGTCTATGCAGAGGTGGACCCCAGTCCCAGAAGGGCATCCAGAGGAGTCTTGGACCACTGGCCACAGTACAGAACAACTCACCTCAGGAGGGTAAGAAGGAAAGGAAATTGCAGACATTCAGCTGGACACAATAATTACATTTTACATGATATGAGGAACCTTTACACTGACCAATTATAAACCAATAATAAAGGTAACCTACAGTCTACCTGAGAGTCTTTGAATATGTGCCAATGTGTTAATGAGTGTGCACTGCCCAGTGGTAGGAATACACTGGCCATCATCCTTCTCTCCAAGTGGGCTTCACCCATAGGGCACAATCTATATCCTTGTCACATCATGGGTAAGTGCCCAACCCTTTCCTTCACCACAAACTTCCCATAACAATATATGTGAGATTTCCTTCTTATGTTGAGAATCATTAGGAAGAACAAGTTATTTTGATGGATTTATTGTCAGTCATTCATCCACCATCCAGGTAAATATAGTATGAAATACAATGAACTTCGTACTACATGATGCTATGTGAGACAGAGGCACTAAACACACTACTGTTCCTCATACAGGAAGCAGGGAAACTGTTCCGCCTTGGTTCAGTGGATTCTTTATAAATTATGAAGCCTTCTCTTCGACTAACCTCAGAATTATCCAGAGACAGGGCTGTACATGAGTTCCTGAAGTCCATGATTATCCTCTCTTCAGATTAACTTTGCTCTCGCAATCCTACAAAACTGTTTCATGACAAACAGTTCCCCCTCAATGGTCCCAGCATGGCAGCGATGGGAAAAGTAGGAAACACAAAGCTCCAGTTAAGGGCTCAGTTTTATAAGAAGCCTGCCGCTGTACATTACATTATATTTTCCTGCTGTCTTAGCCATGCACATTGCTGTCCTAACATTGCTGCTCTCAGTCTCTAGTGCGTGTACTCTTGCCTTGCATCTCACATACCCAGTGATTTCAATTAAATTGAACATTTTGGCTACTTTTCTGCCTCATTTTTGTTCAACTTACTCTCAATTCCTCTTTTTCTAGTTTTTTTTACTTTTATTTTTCCACTCCTTATTTCCTTGAAACCAATTAATGTCCCAGATCTTCCATAACACAAACTTTTTAGGGTGATGTTTCTGTTTCCTGTAGTGTAATAGCACTTTCACTTTACCATGGGTAATCACATCGTTAATCGAAATGAAATATAATTTGATAAGACAAAATCAGATTTCCTTCATCATATAATCAAAGTTCTGTAGTGAATGCTGAACTAATCCTGTGGTATATTTCATAAATGTGTGCACATTCAGTTTAAACTATCTTTCTCTGGACTAGATTGTCACCTGATGGAGAACTCCAGTAGCCAGCCATATACCTGGTACTGGATCATGACAAGAATTATCTAAAGATGTTAAGCATGAGCTGTGCAACCTTGAAAACTCCTGCACATAACAGGTAAATCCAGTCCTGAAAAGTTATCTAAACTGGCACAGGATTCCGACCCCACTCCTCACTTCACGGTTCCATTTTCTTCCTGAACTCCACTGATCTAACATGCAGTGACCTTCTGTGCCTTTAACTGAGTGTTCCCTCAGCCTTCTGGAAATGTTATAGAATGGAAAATTTGATTTTGATATTACGCAAAGGATTCTGCCCAGACATGCAAACTTGTTTTTGAATAAACATGTTAATTAATAGCAATCAGCAGAACTCAACCACACAAATCTTAAGGGAGCAGTCCTGACTGCTAAGCAGGAATCAGGCTGCATTGTTCAGCAAATCAATTTGCTTCAGGGAAGTTATTAGCAGAGCACGTTTTAGCAACTCTAACAAAGACAGTCAACGGGCGGCTCTGTGAATTTCAAGAATTCTTGGCTGCTCGGAAAGAACAGCTTTAAATGAGCAGGGCTACCCAAATGCTTCTTAGTAATTTCACTGGCAGTCGAGACAAAAACATTAAGATTTCCCTTTTTCATTTTGACTTTTTCATATTTTTTTTAATCAGAAATTAGTGTTTAAAAATCTGGAAAGTTTCCCCTCAGATTCATACTAGTGCTGCTACTGTGCTAATCGGCATCAGAGCCCCATGCAGACATCACACAGATATGTGTAAAGCATGAACGCAGCCCAGGCAGCTGAAGAGCACACCTTCATCGGAGCCCCTGGCAGGCGTCGCATTAATACAGGTATGGACGGCTGAAAAGAGATTCAAGGAAGAAGATTTCTGAAAACGGGAGACAGACATGGTAATAAAATGGCTTAAGATGGGTGGCACCTTATAGATTAACCGATTTATTCAGGCATCTGAGGAAGTTGACTCAGACCTCGAAAAAGCATGCCTCAATACATTGGTTAATTCTATAAGGTGCCACCCGCCTGGTATCAGTTGTACTACACCAGACTAACATGGCTATCCCTCTGAATATATGGTCATAAAAAAATCATACATCTTCATTATAGCAAAGTATAGAAAACAAAGCATTAGAACATACAAGAGAGAGGTGAGCCACGGGATAAAACATTGCTCTGGGGACAGGTTGTTTTTGATGCTTGCTTGCAAAACCACAGAGCGACTCAAACAGGTGATGGGGAGCTCCACTTAATTGCCCTGCTTGTCCACCTCTTGCAACCGTCCTGCTAAGAATAATCCCAGGGGTAACGCCAGGGAAAAGGGAAGGTGATAACCTGAGTAGTTTTGTTAGTGCTGCTGCTTTCTGAACACTGACAAAGGCACTGGGATGTGTTTAAATCTAAACAGAGCTCAAAGAACTTTTAGATCTTAATGTTTAAAAGTTTCTGTGGCAACATTTTTCTTTTGATCTTAAGAGATTCAGCTATTCTATGCCCTGTGTTTATGGGTTAGGAACTGGCTTTAATACCTTGGGGGTACAATTGCCTTTGATCAGATGAAAGCAGATTTTGGTGATTCCATGAAAGCCAATGTCCAAACTCTTTCTTTATTAACCTTAACAAAACTTCCAGAACATTCATGTTTTCTTGGCACCGATACAGTAAACATTTTTTAACCTCAAACACTTCAGAAACCAAGCCCAATGGCCTACTGGGAAGTAACATAGTATTAAAAATTAAGAACACAGGACGTGTCAAGCGGGGTTAGATCAAAGGTCTATTAAGCCCAGCATTCTGTCTCCAACAGAGGCCAATTTCGGTCATTAGGAAGTTCTTGGCAGAGAAGATCCAGTTCTTTATTGCTCACTCCCAGGGATAAGCGATGGTCTTACCTAGTTTACCTGGCTAATAATGTTTTATTGACTTTTCTTCCTGAAATTTGTCCAAACCACTTTCAGATCCTGCTATGCTAATCACCTTGAGTATATTTTCGGGCAGCAAATTCCACAGCTTAATTATGCATGAGTGAAAAAATATTTTCTCCAATTTATTTTACATCTGCTACCTGCCAGTTTCATGGAATGACCCCTAGTTCTTGTACTATCTTGAAGATAAATAACTGTTCCTATTAACCCGTTCCACCCCATTCATGATTTTATAAACTTCAATCATACCCCTTCTCAGTTCTCTGGTCTCCAAACTGAAAAGTTTTACCTCTTCAGCCTCTCATCATAGGATAGACAGTCCATCCCCTTTATCATTTTTCTTGCCCTCCTCTGCACCTTTTCTAGTTCTGCTATGACTTTTTTTTTTTAGATGGCAGTTACACCAAAGATTGATACAGAGGCATTATAATATTCTCAGTTTTGTTCTCCATTCCTTTCCAAATAATTCCTGACATTCTGTTTGCTTTCTTAACTGCCACCACACATTGAGCAGAGGATTTCAACGTATTTTTCACAATGACACAAGATCCTTTTCCTGAACCGTAACTCCTAACATGTAATCCAGCATCATGCACCTATAGTTTGGATTATTCTTCCCTATGATTATTAATAATAATAATAATAATAATAATATTTATTTATATTGTGAGCATGGACGGACACTTGAGAATGTAAGCCCCTGTGCTACGATGCGACCAACACAACCCTGGGGCTGGCCATGGTCCACGCTGCTGGCGGGCGAGCACATCCAGGCACAGGCTAATTTAAACAAGAACCTCTCTTGACTTGGAACAGGAAGACGCTTGTCTTGGAACAGGAACACTTGGACATCCAACACGCTCCAGGAACTGAGAACCAGCAACCCATGCTGGTCTCTGGGGTAGTCCTCCGGCCACTCTGAAAGCCCTTTCAGACTGCCACTTGGAAGCGTTTTGAGCGTGAGGACAGACAGAGGCAGAGGGCTTGAAGATGACTCTGGAGACATGGACAAGACACTGGAGACTTGGACGTAACACTGAAGATTTGAACGTGGCTTGAAGACTGGAGCATGGTTTGGAACAGGCAGGTAGCTAGAGCAAGAACTCCGGACACCAGGGTCAGGACTCAGGAACTTCGAACTCGGATTCAGACTAAGGAAAAGACTCTGAAGACTTGAATCAGTGGAGAAGATTTGGACAGGACACTGAAGACTTGGACACAGGAACCAAGAGACCAGAAACAGGAGATCTTGAAGGACCAGTAACCCCAGGACATCTGGAGACCTTGCGAAGGCCTGGAACAAAGACTGAAGAGCCCTTTCATAGGGCTGGCAGGAGATGACAAAATCGGAAGGTGCCACAGCATTTCCCGACGCGGGCTCTTTAAATCCAGGGCTATGACGCACACACATGCCTAAGGGGGACGCCAGCAGGAGCAGGGATGAAGGTCAACGGGCCTCAGGCTGTGAAGACAAGAACAGCGTCAGGCGGCAGAGCGGAAGGTGGCAGAGTTCCAGGCCGTGAAGATCACGGGCACATTGGTGGCATTTCCCAGCCGCAGAAAATGGCAGCCAAGCCCAAGCGGCACCAGGGAAAGCAGCACTCCGGCTACGCATAAAAGCAAGGCGGCGACGGCGGCACCACTGCTGTGGAGAGCGGCGGCACAAGGCCATGCCTGAAAGTGAGTGAGCTGTTTGCGGGCCTATCCCGCGAGCAGGGATCGCAACATATATTCTACTTTTAGGCACTTCAAAGCAGATTAGATTCAGGTATTTCCCTTTCCCCAGAAGGCTTACAATCTAACGGGATTATTTTCCAAGCCGTGATAGGCCCTTATCGAGGCGGTAGATTTAAATTAGGGGGAGGGGATGAGTCAGGGCGGAGTTAAGGAGGGAATTATGCTAAGCGGCGGCGGCACCACTGCCGGCGATAATGTTTCGAACATTATCACCAGCAGTAGCGGGGGGGATAGCACCACCTTTTACGGTGGTGCTATGCCCGCGATAGCCTGCAGCCGGCCGCACCGCAGAAGGCGAAACCACACCGCCGTGGTGCGGCCGGCTGCAGGCTATCGCTCGACTGCCCCCTGCTTCGCCCTCCCACCCCCCTGTAGCACAGGGTTCATCGTTCCTGGCCTAAGAAGGTAACTTTAAAACGAGCACGCATGGGCCCGTATACACTGGAATTTGTAATTATCCATGCAAGTGTGTGAATATAATGAATACGCCTAGCGCATGTCTGTGTGCTCCTAATTTTAAGCAGTTACATAAGGAAACTTTATTCACATATCTTTCCTTAGGACCTTTTGGCTTTTACATGCGCAAGCAAGCACGTTTTAAAACAGGTGCGCGTGAAGGAAATAAACAGTTTGATCACTTAGTCTACCAGTTTGCCCAGTCCATCACTAGGTCATCAACAGCCCTTTGGCTTTTGACCCCGCACTCCCCCCCCAGTTTACCCAGACCCCTCACTCAGTCAAGTTTTGGTTATAACAAGTTTTTTTCAGATTTACACCTGTTAAAGAGCAGAAGTAAATATGTGCTGGTAAGAGCCTGAACCACGCTGCGTGTGCCGGTTTTAAAATTGGGATTTACGTGTGTAAATGCTGGCCCTGTCTCAGAATGTCCGTTTCCGCCCCTTTATTTTGCGCATTCTGTTGCTCGTACTTGCACATGTCTGCATGTCATTTTCCAGTTTTAGAATAAGAGTTGCTTGCATTCGGCCCAAATATTCATGTACATGGGCCTTTTAATGCGAGCAACTCTTAAAATTCCCCCTTAAGTTTGAATCTGAGGTAATGGAGGGTAAAGTGACTTGCCCAAGGTCACAAGGCGTGGCAGTGGAATTTGAATGCTGGTTTCCCTAGTTCATAGCCCGCTGCTTTACCCACTAGCCTTTTCCCTATATGCATCACTTTGCACTTGTCCACATTAAATTTCATCTGCCACTTATATGCTCAATTCGCTAATCTGGCTAGATCCTTCTGCAGCTCCTCACGCTGCTTTTTTTTTTTTTAACTGAATATTTTCATAACATCTGCAAATTTGATTACTCGTCCTCTTTTCCAGATAGTTATAAATTAATTAAACAACACTAAACCCTGCCCCTAATTCCTTATTCTCCCCCTACTAACCCACAAATTAGAGCAGCAGGCTCCGAAATAGGGAAGCCAGGGTTCAAATCCCACTGCTGCTCCTTGTGACTTTGGCTAAGTCACTTCACCCTCCATTGCCTCTGACCTCTAGGGCAGGGAAATACCTTTAGTACCTGAATGTAATCTGCACTGAAGTACCTGACAGGCAGAATAAAAATCAAATAAATAAATACATTTCATCAATGAATAATACCCTAATAGGATTACATCATAAAATCTATCTTGTACAAATAAAATAAAAACCCTAAGGGCATGTCCCTCCTTCTCACCAAGGAGAGAGAAAGACTACATCATATGTCTAAACATCATAGGACTATTATTCGGCTACTAGCCGGTTGCACAAGTTAGCCACATGAACTTATCCAGCTAACTTGGCTGAGATATTCTGCTATCTTACCAGTAGGCACCTTCATTTTGAGTTTTCATTTTCTTAAATCCTGGGAATTTTTCAGTGTTTATTACAAGAACAAAAATATTTACATGTATAAAATGATGAGTCATTTTTTTCACTGATTTCTCCAGTGTTTGTTCTTGTTGTAAGAACGTTAGAAATTGCCATGCTGGGTCAGACCAGGGATCCATCAAGCCCAGCATCCTGTTTCCAACAGAGGCCAAAACCAGGCCACAAGAACCTGGCAAGTACCCAAACACCAAGATCATCCCATGTTACTGATGCAATTAATAGCGCTGGCTGTTACCTAAGTAAACTTGATTAATAGCAGTTAATGGATTTCTCCTACAAGAACTTATCCAAACCTTTTTTGAACCCAGCTACACTAACTGCACTAACCACATCCTCTGGCAACAAATGGACACTGATAAATTCCTGGGTAAAATAAAATAATAGCAATAAACCAACATTAGGGATACACAAATCTAAGCCGAAATCTGTGTCATGGGCCGGAGGATAATAGTAATGTTCCCACGTAATATCATTATTATTATCCTCCAGCCCCTGACGCAGATGCAACATGTCGAAACACTGCCAGTGTCGGGCGGGCATGTCTTCTGATCATTTTGAAGTAAAATGACAGCTACAAGTGGACAAGCAAGCAAGATAAGTTTTTGATACATATTAATAGAGCTGCTGTACTCCAAAAATTCCCATCGGGAGGACTATATATTTAGGACAAGCACCTTGAAATATTTTTAAGAATAAAGGATTTTTTATTTTATCTGCATAAGAAAACAAAAATCAAAAAAGAGCTATTGGTTGCTTTCAATAGAGTAAAGTGGTACTTGACTTTTGATTGAGTTCTAACCTAAAGTGGTTATTACTCACTATAAGCAATACCGGACATCAGATTTCGGCTTTGATTTGTGTATCCCTAATGTTGGTTTATTGATTCTATTATACTGGGATCCACCTTAGAGGCTCTTGTCTTTTGTTAAAATAAAATAAAACTGAAAATGAAGGCCCCTACTTACAGATAGCCAGGTATGTTTATAAAGCTAACTAAGCTGGAGAATACTGAATATCAGCATTTATCCAGCTAGAAGGGTCATTTATCATTTCACGTTAAGGCCCTAGCACACGTGGTAAATAGCACAACATGCATTAGTATGCAAATGCGACATTTGATAACTACACCTTTTATCTATGCATTGCACCCTATTACCAGGAAAAGGTTATATTGCTTATGCCATTCAGTCAGGGGGGAGAGAGAGAGAGAGAGAGAAAATGAGACTTTACGTAGGCATCAATATGTTACTCTCTATTTATACCACTGTAAGAGGGGGGCACTTTTAACTCAGAGTGGGGTTTGAGGCAGGTAGTTTTGGGGGGTGGGTTTATATACACAGTAGGCGGTACAAACAGGAAAGTACACATCACTGAAGATTTTCTGTCATTTCAGTTGATGAAAGGTACAAGAGAAGTGGAGAATGCATAGTACAAATCCACTCCTCTTGTACTTTTCATCAATTGAAATGACAGTGATTTGTACTTTCCTGTTCGTACTCCTACTGTGTATGTACTGCTCCCAAAACTACCCTCCCCCACCCAAACCCCACTCCGAGCTAAAGGTGATCCCCTATTACAGTGGTATAAATAGTGACATATTGGTGCCTATTAGGGATGTGCAGAGCAAAATTTTATGTTCATATTTCTTATGTCCGAAAGTGGGTCCCACTTGCGGCCAATATGGACATAAAAAAAATCTAATGAGTTGGGTATATGTACATATGTCGCCCATTAAAGTCAATGGGGGAAGGATTTCCAGCCTATTTTTGGCTGCAGAATTGTGGTTTTCTTATCAATTGGCCCAGGAGAGAGTTCCCTTTCCTTTGTGCAGGGAAGTACTCCCTGGAAAGGGTCCACCCCTAGAGTTGTGTGTACCCGGTGTTTACATTGGCGTCCAGTGAATATCGTTGGCGTCTAGTGAATTCCGTTGGCGTCTAGTGAATTCAGACGGTACTTACGCACTTCAGCAGATGACAAAGGAATTGGAGGATCTCTCAGAAATAAGAATACGTGTGGGAATACAAGGTCTGGATGAACAGGCAGGCACAGCAATGGAGTTAAAACAGCAGTAGGAACACAAGGCCTGGATGAACAGGCACTTCATTCGAGGACAGAGGTCAATCCCAGCTAGGGACACAAGGCCTGCATGAACAGGCACAGGAACTAGGTTAAAACACTGGTAGCTCGCCAGCATCTTTCTGATGCATGCTAGAATATTGGCAGCGGTATGGGCATGGTCCGTCAGGTGGGTGTGCAGTAAAGCCCACCTCCACCCTCATGCTTGTTCAGGGAAGGACTCCCTGGAACGGGTCCACCCCTAGAGTTGTGTGTACCCGGTGTTTACATTGGCGTCCAGTGAATATCGTTGGCGTCTAGTGAATTCCGTTGGCGTCTAGTGAATTCAGACTGTACTTACGCACTTCAGCTGATGACAAACGAATTGGAGCCTAGGATCTCTCACAAATAAGAATACGTGTGGGAACACAAGGCCTGGATGAACAGGTACATCATTCGAGGACAGAGGTCAATTCCAGCTAGGGACACAAGGCCTGCATGAACAGGCACAGCAACCAGGTTAAAACACTTGTGGGAACACAAGGCCTGGATGAACAGGCACAGCCACTGAGTTAAAACACCTGTGGGAACACAAGGCCTGGATGAACAGGCACCGCCACTGAGTTAAAACACCTGTGGGAACACAAGGCCCGGAAGAATGGGTACAGCAACTGAGTTAAAACACCTGTGGGAACACAAGGCCGGGATGAAGAGGCGCAGCAGTCGAGCACAGAGGTCGATCCCAGCTAGGGACACAAGGCCTGGATGAAGAGGCACATCATTCGAGGACAGAGTTCAATCACAGCTAGGGACACAAGCCGCGGAGGAAAAGACACTAACCAGGATCCTCCAAGCCCTCATTTTCTCCAAATTAGACTACTGCAACTCTACATTTCTTGGACTCCCTTCCTCATACACAAAACCACTCCAAATGGTTCAAAACGCAGCAGCCCGTCTACTAACAAACACTAGGAAAAGAGACCACATTTCCCCAGTCCTAAAAGACCTCCACTGGTTACCAATTCAGTTCAGAGTCATTTACAAATCCATCACCTTGATATACAAAATCTTTCACCAACACACCATAATCGACCTACAAATTCCTCTCCGTTTATACAAATGCACAAGACCGACCAGGGAAGCCTACAGAGGATGCCTCCTTGTTCCACCCTCCAAAACCACTTATCACAGCACCTTTAGAGATTGAGCCCTTTCCACAGCAGGTCCACCGTTATGGAACTCCATCCCCCCAGATCTCAGAAATGAACCTTGCCTCCTAACCTTTCGGAAAAGACTCAAGACATGGCTTTTCAGGCAAGCCTTCCCGAACTGCACCTAACACACACCATCAATAAATTCTCAGCTCAGAAGCTGTATATATTGGACGCCATATTTGTAATGTACTCTTGTATATTTTTATATTCTACACATGTATATAATTAACCTCCTCTATCCCTCTTTATTTCTTACACTCCCAGTTCATAGCCCCAGTTAATTGTAACTGCATCTCTTCACCACGTGTATTTATGTTATAGGTTGTTTTCTTTGCACCCCTGTTTTCTGTAAAGCGACATCATGTGAACGATTTCATGAATGCCGGTATAAAAAAACCTTAAATAAATAAAATAAATAAGTAAGTACCGCAAGGGAAAGTTGAAAACAACTTTGAAGAGGGAGTTCAAGAGGGCGTGAAATTGTAAAGAGGTAAATGGGTGGGGTCCGTGCAGTCCGCCCGCAGGATTCAACCCGGCGGGTTCGGTCGGACCGGGGTTTCGGCGGATCCCCACCCCCACCCCTTTTGCGGGGGGTGGGGGAGGGGCGGGGAACGCCTCCCGGACGGCCCCGGCCCCCGCAGGGCGCATTTCCTCTGCGGCGGTGCGCCGCGACCGGCTACGGTTCGGCTGGGAAGGCCCAGGGGGGCAGGTGGCCCGCTGCTCCAGCGGCGCGTGTTATAGCCCCCCCTCCCGGCGTTTCCTCCTTCCCCTTTGGCAACTGTTAACTTGTCTTAACCTCATTCACTACATCTATGCAGACGATGTTCAGATTCTTATTCCCATAACAGAATCTATTAACAAACTTGGCTATTCTTACAAGCCTTCCCTGATCCTTCAAACTTTCACTAGATAAGTAAAGCTACTCAGCTTTCAATATGGAACTTCGCCCCTCCAATATTCTCCTCATTTAGCTACCCTACTTATGCACTTCAGAAAATGACAAAGGAATTGGAAGATCTCTCAGAAATAATAATACGTGTGGGAACACAAGGTCTGGATGAACAGGCAGGCACAGCAATGGACTTAAATCACCAGTAGGAACACTAGGCCTGGATGAAGAGGCACATCATTCTAGGACAGAGGTCAATCCCACCTATGGACACAAGCCGCGGAGGAAAAGAAACTAACCAGGATTCCCTCCGTAACGGCGAGTGAAGAGGGAAGAGCCCAGCGCCGAATCCCCGCTCGTCCGGCGGGCGCGGGAAATGTGGCGTACGGAAGATCGCCTCTCTGGCGCCGCTCGGGGCCCCAAGTCCTTCTCATCAAGCCTCAGCCCGCGGACGGTGTTAGGCTGGTAGCGGCCCCCGGCGCTCCGGGACCGGGTTTTCTCGTAGTCTGTTTGTTTGGGAATGCAGGCCAAAGTGGGTGGTAAACTCCATCTAAGGTTAAATACCATTTCCGGCGCGTGTTATTGCCCCCCCCCCCCCCCCCTGGCAGCAGCTTCGCCGTTTCCCCCGCCGTTTCCTCCTTCCCCTTTGCCAACTGTTAAGTAGTCAACCTCATTCACTACATCTATGCAGACGATGTTCAGATTCTTATTCCCATAACAGAATCTATTAACAAAGCCATCGCACTTTGGAACAACAGCTTACAAGCCATCACTAATCTCCTCAACAGTCAAAGCATGAGATCTTATTAAGAAACTGACATTATCCTCAACAAATTCTTACTCCTAGCAAAACCTATACCAAGTAAGTACACAGGGGTCTGTATTTTCATACCCCATTGCTTGCTGTTTGAATACCGCTCTTGCCGTACCGACCCGCAGGGTCCACCTAGGGACACAAGCTGTGGAGGAAAAGAAACTAACCAGGATTCCCTCAGTAACGGCGAGTGAAGAGGGAAGAGCCCAGCGCCGAATCCCCGCCTGTCCGGCGGGCGCGGGAAATGTGGCATACGGAAGACCGGCTCCCCAGCGCCACTCGGGGGCCCAAGTCCTTCTGATGGAGGATCAGCCGGCGGACGGTGTTAGGCCGGTAGTGGCCCCCCAATAAAACCACCAAAGACTGCTTCTATAAACTGCAAGTTTAAAAAAGGATAAGACCACTCTTCCACGCCAAACACTTCAGAACCATCCTCCAAGCCCTCATTTTCTACTACTGCAACTCTACATTACTTGGACTCCCTTCCTCATACACGAAACCACTCCAAATGGTTGAAAACGCAGCAGCCCGTCTACTAACAAACACTAGGAAAGGAGGCCACATTTCCCCAGTCCTAAAAGACCTCCACTGGTTACCAATTCAGTTCAGAGTCATTTACAAATCCATCACCTTGATATAAAAAATCATTCACCAACACACCATTATCGACCTACAAATTCCTCTCCGTTTATTCAAATGCACAAGACCGACCAGGGAAGCCTACAGCGGATGCAATGCCGGTATAAATAAATAAAATAAATAAATAAAATCAATAAGTACGTAAGGGAAAGTTGAAAACAACTTTCAAGAGCGAGTTCAAAAGGGCGGGAAACCGTTAAGAGTTAAACGGGTGGGGTGCGTGCAGTCCGCCTGGAGGATTGAACCCGGCGGCGGGTTCGGTGGGACCGGGGGTGGTTTCGGCGCATCCCCCACCCCTTTCGCGGGGGGGGCGGGGAACGCCTCCCGGACGGCCCCGGCCCCGTCCAGGAATAAAAAAATAAAGTAAAGCAATAAAATCAATAAGTACGTAAGGGAAAGTTGAAAACAACTTTCAAGAGCGAGTTCAAAAGGGCGGGAAACCGTTAAGAGTTAAACGGGTGGGGTGCGTGCAGTCCGCCTGGAGGATTGAACCCGGCGGCGGGTTCGGTGGGACCGGGGGTGGTTTCGGCGCATCCCCCACCCTTTTCGCGGGGGGGCGGGGAACGCCTCCCGGACGGCCCCGGCCCCGTCCAGGAATAAAAAAATAAAGTAAAGCAATAAAATCAATAAGTACGTAAGGGAAAGTTGAAAACAACTTTCAAGAGCGAGTTCAAAAGGGCGGGAAACCGTTAAGAGTTAAACGGGTGGGGTGCGTGCAGTCCGCCTGGAGGATTGAACCCGGCGGCGGGTTCGGTGGGACCGGGGGTGGTTTCGGCGCATCCCCCACCCCTTTCGCGGGGGGGGCGGGGAATGCCTCCCGGACGGCCCCGGCCCCGTCCAGGAATAAAAAAATAAAGTAAAGCAATAAAATCAATAAGTACGTAAGGGAAAGTTGAAAACAACTTTCAAGAGCAAGTTCAAAAGGGCGGGAAACCGTTAAGAGTTAAACGGGTGGGGTGCGTGCAGTCCGCCTGGAGGATTGAACCCGGCGGCGGGTTCGGTGGGACCGGGGGTGGTTTCGGCGCATCCCCCACCCCTTTCGCGGGGGGGCGGGGAACGCCTCCCAGACGGCCCCGGCCCCGTCCAGGAATAAAAAAAATTAAGTAAATATATAAAATCAATAAGTACGTAAGGGAAAGTTGAAAACAACTTTCAAGAGCGAGTTCAAAAGGGCGGGAAACCGTTAAGAGTTAAACGGGTGAGGTGCGTGCAGTCCGCGGCCCCGGCCCCGTCCAGGAATAAAAAAATAAAGTAAATATATAAAATCAATAAGTACGTAAGGGAAAGTTGAAAACAACTTTCAAGAGCGAGTTCAAAAGGGCGGGAAACCGTTAAGAGTTAAACGGGTGAGGTGCGTGCAGTCCGCGGCCCCGGCCCCGTCCAGGAATAAAAAAATAAAGTAAATATATAAAATCAATAAGTACGTAAGGGAAAGTTGAAAACAACTTTCAAGAGCGAGTTCAAAAGGGCGGGAAACCGTTAAGAGTTAAACGGGTGAGGTGCGTGCAGTCCACCTGGAGGATTGAACCCGGCGGGTTCGGTGGGACCGGGGGTGGTTTCGGCGCATCCCCCACCCCTTTCGCGGGGGGGCGGGGAACGCCTCCCGGACGGCCCCGTCCCCGTCCAGGAATAAAAAAAATAAAGTAAAGCAGTAAAATCAATAAGTACGTAAGGGAAAGTTGAAAACAACTTTCAAGAGCGAGTTCAAAAGGGCGGGAAACCGTTAAGAGGTAAACGGGTGGGGTGCGTGCAGTCCGCCTGGAGGATTCAACCCGGCGTCGGGTTCGGTGGGACCGGGGGTGGTTTCGGCGCATCCCCCACCCCTTTCGCGGGGGGGCGGGGAACGCCTCCCGGACGGCCCCGGCCCCGTCCAGGAATAAAAAAAATTAAGTAAATATATAAAATCAATAAGTACGTAAGGGAAAGTTGAAAACAACTTTCAAGAGCGAGTTCAAAAGGGCGGGAAACCGTTAAGAGTTAAACGGGTGAGGTGCGTGCAGTCCGCGGCCCCGGCCCCGTCCAGGAATAAAAAAATAAGTAAATATATAAAATCAATAAGTACGTAAGGGAAAGTTGAAAACAACTTTCAAGAGCGAGTTCAAAAGGGCGGGAAACCGTTAAGAGTTAAACGGGTGAGGTGCGTGCAGTCCACCTGGAGGATTGAACCCGGCGGGTTCGGTGGGACCGGGGGTGGTTTCGGCGCATCCCCCACCCCTTTCGCGGGGGGGGCGGGGAACGCCTCCCGGACGGCCCCGTCCCCGTCCAGGAATAAAAAAAATAAAGTAAAGCAGTAAAATCAATAAGTACGTAAGGGAAAGTTGAAAACAACTTTCAAGAGCGAGTTCAAAAGGGCGGGAAACCGTTAAGAGGTAAACGGGTGGGGTGCGTGCAGTCCGCCTGGAGGATTCAACCCGGCGTCGGGTTCGGTGGGACCGGGGGTGGTTTCGGCGCATCCCCCACCCCTTTCGCGGGGGGGCGGGGAACGCCTCCCGGACGGCCCCGGCCCCGTCCAGGAATAAAAAAAATTAAGTAAATATATAAAATCAATAAGTACGTAAGGGAAAGTTGAAAACAACTTTCAAGAGCGAGTTCAAAAGGGCGGGAAACCGTTAAGAGTTAAACGGGTGAGGTGCGTGCAGTCCGCGGCCCCGGCCCCGTCCAGGAATAAAAAAATAAAGTAAATATATAAAATCAATAAGTACGTAAGGGAAAGTTGAAAACAACTTTCAAGAGCGAGTTCAAAAGGGCGGGAAACCGTTAAGAGTTAAACGGGTGAGGTGCGTGCAGTCCGCGGCCCCGGCCCCGTCCAGGAATAAAAAAATAAAGTAAATATATAAAATCAATAAGTACGTAAGGGAAAGTTGAAAACAACTTTCAAAAGCGAGTTCAAAAGGGCGGGAAACCGTTAAGAGTTAAACGGGTGGGGTGCGTGCAGTCCGCCTGGAGGATTGAACCCGGCGGCGGGTTCGGTGGGACCGGGGGTGGTTTCGGCGCATCCCCCACCCCTTTCGCGGGGGGGCGGGGAACGCCTCCCGGACGGCCCCGGCCCCGTCCAGGAATAAAAAAAATAAAGTAAAGCAGTAAAATCAATAAGTACGTAAGGGAAAGTTGAAAACAACTTTCAAGAGCGAGTTCAAAAGGGCGGGAAACCGTTAAGAGGTAAACGGGTGGGGTGCGTGCAGTCCGCCTGGAGGATTCAACCCGGCGGCGGGTTCGGTGGGACCGGGGGGGCTTTCGGCGCATCCCCCACCCCTTTCGCGGGGGGGCGGGGAACGCCTCCCGGACGGCCGCAGGGCGCATTTCCTCCGCGGCGGAGCGCCGCAACCGGCTCCGTGTCGGCTGGGAAGGCCCAGGGGGGGCAGGTGGCCCGCCGCTCCGGCGGCGCGTGTTATAGCCCCCCCTGGCAGCAGCTTTGCCGTTACCCCCGCCGTTTCCTCCTTCCCCTTTGCCAACTGTTAAGTAGTCTTAACCTCATTCACTACATCTATGCAGACGATGTTCAGATTCTTATTCCCATAACAGAATCTATTAAGAAAGCCATCGCACTTTGGAACAACAGCTTACAAGCCGAAGCCACCACTAATCTCCTCAACAGTCTAAACCTGGTCCTCAATGCCTCTAAAACTAAACTCCTCTTCATTTCCTACAAGCAAGAAAACCTCCCATCTCAGATCCATCACAAACACCTTCTCACCCACAACCATGTGAGAGACCTGGGAGTAATTATAGACAACCGTCTTGACCTAAAGAATATGATCCAAACCACAACTGTAAGATATAATATTATATCTTAATGGGCCTCGACAAAGGAAACTCTTTCCTATTGATCTTGTTAGACCTTTCCGCAGCGTTCGACACGGTCAACCACGCCATCCTCCTAAACCAGCTTTCGTCCATAGGAATCAGCGGCACCGTCCGATCCTGGTTCAAAACGTTTCTCGATAACAGAGGTTACAAAGTTAAACTCCAAAACAAGGAATCCTCAAGATTTGACTCTGTCATAGGAGTCCCTCAAGGTTCTTGATTATCTCCGACCCTATTTAATATCTATCTTCTTCCTCTCTGCCAACTTCTTACCGACCTCAATCTAAAGTACTTCCTTTACGCAGATGATATTGAAATCATCATCCATATCAAAGACACATACTCTAAAACTCTTGACTACTGGGAAACATGCCACCAGAAAATCAAACAAGTAGTAAACAACCTACACCTCATCTTAAACTCATCCAAGACAGAAATCCTACTCATCTCTCCTGAAAACAATATCTCCAACACTACTCTTCCCACCAACCTACCTACCACACAAGTTACAGACTTAGGAGTGATAATAGACAACCGGCTAAACTTCAAGGCACATATCAACAAAACAACCAAAGACTGCTTCTATAAACTCCAGGTTCGGAAGAGGATAAGACCTCTTTTCCATGCTCAAGACTTCAGAACGATCATCCAAGCAGTCATTTTTGCGAAATTAGACTACTGCAGTTCCCTATTGCTAGGTCTGCCCTCATCCTATTCCAAACCACTACAGATGGTTCAAAATTCAGCAGCCCGATTACTAACAGGCGCAAGAAAGAGAGACCACATATCTCCCATTCTGAAAGAGTTACATTGGCTACCCGTCCACTTCCGTATCATCTATAAAGCCATATGTGTCATCTTCAAAACTATTCATCAACGCATCTTATGCACTTTAGCTGATGACAAAGGAATCGGAAAATCTCTCAGAAATAAGAATACGCGTGGGAACACAAGGTCTGGATGAACAGGCACATCATTTGAGGACAGATGTCAATCCCAGCTAGGGACACAAGCAGCGTAGGAAAAGAAACTAACCAGGATTCCCTCAGTAACGGCGAGTGAAGAGGGAAGAGCCCAGCGCCGAATCTCCGCCACTCCGGGTTCGGGGATCTGAACCCGACTCCCTTTCGATCGGCCGAGGACGACGGAGGCCATCGCCCGTCCCTTCCGAACGGCGCTCGCCTATCTGTTAGGACCGGCTGACCCATGTTGAACTGCTGTTCACATGGAACCCTTCTCCACTTCGGCCTTGAAGAAGAATGCTCAGTCTGTTTAAAAGAACAAAATTAACGGACCCACTCAAGGAATATGCTCAGTCTGTTTAAAATAAGAAAATTAACGGACCCACTCTGAAGGTCAATGCTCAGTCTGTTTAAAAGAACAAAATTAACGGACCCACTCAAGGACTATGCTCAGTCTGTTTAAAAGAACACAATTAACGGACCCACTCTGAAGGTCAATGCTCAGTCTGTTTAAAATAGCAATATCAACAGACCCACTCTGAAGGACAATGCTCAGTCTGTTTAAAATAACAAAATGGAACTGCCCAGCCAGGGACACAAGGCCTGGAGGAACAGGCACATCATTGGTGGACAGAGGTCAATCCCGGCTAGGGACACAAGGCCTGGAGGGACAGGCAGGCACAGCAATGGAGTTAAAACACCAGTAGAAACACAATGGCTGGAGGTACAGGCAGGAACAGCAACGGAGTTAAAACACTTGTGGGAACACAAGGCCTGGAGGAACAGGCACATCATTGGAGGACAGAGGTCAATCCCAGCTAGGGACACAAGTCGCATAGGAAAAGAAACTGACCAGGATTCCCTCAGTAACGGCGAGTGAAGAGGGAAGAGCCCAGCGCCGATTCTCCACCACTCTGGGTTCGTGGATCTGAACCCGACTCCCTTTCGATCGGCCGAGGACGACGGAGGCCATCGCCCGTCCCTTCCGAACGGCGCTCGCCTATCTGTTAGGACCGGCTGACCCATGTTGAACTGCTGTTCACATGGAACCCTTCTCCACTTCGGCCTTGAAGAAGAAAGCTCAGTCTGTTTAAAATAAGAAAATTAACGGACCCACTCTGAAGGTCAATGCTCAGTCTGTTTAAAATAGCAATATCAACAGACCCACTCTGAAGGACAATGCTCAGTCTGTTTAAAATAACAAAATGGAACTGCCCAGCTAGGGACACAAGGCCTGGAGGTACAGGCAGGAACAGCAACGGAGTTAAAACACTTGTGGGAACACTAGGGCTGCACAGTAGATGCCGGTCAGACACAGCGATTCATGTCAAGAACATGTGCTGCAGTGCTTACTGCTTACATTATCTTGAGCATAGGAGGCAATTGGAACTGCTGCAAGGCTCCTTTCAATAGCTTTTATTCATCTTGCCATTCACAAGGAAAATCGGGAAAGCCAAGCACTGGCAGGTTTACTTTCAAAAACACTAGCATTTCCATCAAGACCGGTGAAAGCCTTGAGCGGTGAGGGCTCATGATATCCCCTGTCATTGAAAAACACGTTCACTGGGCACACTTGTTGGTGGACATGACAGATATCCTTCAGCCACTTTGGCTAGGTGTGGCCAGACAGTGGACTTGTGTGCCCAATATGCCAGCGGATCTGTCTGCGTATTCTCTATCGGCTCTGAGAGATACCGTTTCACTGACAGCTCTGCTGCTGTCTCCTCCTGTGCTTGGGAGGGCTGAGAGTCACTCAATCCAGTTACTTTCTCTCTCGCCTGTTGCACTACTGATGTATCTTTATGGCCAACATGCCTTGGGCGTTCTGACGTTGAGGTGGAGGCACTAGTAATAGTATCTGTCACTGACACAGTCCTTCTCCTGCCAGGGATAGCAGCAGCACAACTCTGTGACGTGCCTGCTGTTTCCACCTGTGCTTCAAGCCTAATCTGTCTCCGCCTATGGTGCTCCTGTTCACGGACCTGTGCTAACAACAGCTCCTTCACAAATGACAGACAATTGGTCTGTAGGGCGATTTTACCTTTCACACGGGGATCACAGACAGAGGCGAGCATGTATGTGCTGTCCTCTGTTAAAGGCCTTAATCTGTCTTTCACCTGCTGCTGCAAAACGTCCACACACTGCAGCACCTCAGCAGTCATTCCCTCTTGCCGTTTAATGCCTTCCAAATGGTCATCCAGGAATTTCACTATAGGGATGATGTCAGCCAAGGTGGAACTTCTGGAACTCAGCTCCTCCGTGACGTCCTTGAAGGGCTGCAGGATTTTTACCAGCTGACTCATGACTAACCAATCGTGATGCCCTAGTGGATTCTGTACACCTATGTCTATTGTACCAGAAAGTTCATGAAGGGGTGTCTGCAGCTCCAATAACCTCTCCAGCATCATAAAGGTGGAATTCCACCGGGTGGGAACGTCTTGAATGAGACGCTTCTCGGGCATATCCAAAGCAGTCTGATTTTCTCGGAGAACCTGCCCCGCCCTGACACTTCTGTGGAAGTGTGCTGCTATGTTCCTGCACTTCTGTATTAACCTACGCAGGTATTCAGTCTCCTTGTCCTTGGACTCCAAGCCCAAACCTGACTTCACTACCAGATGCAGAGTGTGTGCAAAACATCGGATGTTCTTAAACCGCCCATCGCTTATTGCCTTAACCATGTTTGCACCGTTGTCTGTGACAAAAAAGCCTGCCCGCGTTTTACTGTCTCGCTGGTGTACTTTCCAGCTCGCCAGCATCTTTCTGATGCATGCTAGAATATTGGCAGCGGTATGGGCATGGTCCGTCAGGTGGGTGTTCAGTAAAGCCCACCTCCACCCTGATGCTTGTTCAGTAATAGAGCTGCTGGCTGCCCCTGCCTCTGCCATGTCCCACCAGTGTGCTGTCAGAGAGAGGTAAGAGTGTGCAGCATTCATGGCGGTCCAGATATCGCAGGTGAAATGCACTCTTCCGTCTGCCTTACCTAGCAGTGCTTGCACGCGACTGACACAGTGCTTGTACAGGCTGGGGATGACCTTTCTACTAAATGTGGTTCTGGAGGGGACTTTGTAATTTGGAAGTACGACCTTCAAGAAACGTTTGAAACCCACATTCTCAACTAACTGCACGGGCTGGTCATCAAGGGCAATCATTTCCCCAATGCTCCTGGTTACTACTTTTGCGGCTGCCTGCCTCCTACCCCGGGATAGCGTTACCGCACTCCACCCCATTTCCTCCATGGTGCATTGTCGCTTCTCCCACATGTCAGTGGGTTTCTGGCCTGCCGCCTGACTGCTAGAAGGGTATGAGGGCGTGGGCTGACTCTGCTGCTTTCCTACCACTGCACCCTGGTTGGAAGGGGAAGGGGTCCCCTGACGGAAAATGCTACCATCCCCAGATGGCAGTAATCTTGTTGGGTGTTGCCTCTTAACATGATACTCCATGCCAAAATTTGACAGATGTCCCAGTTGCTTGCCTCTGCTAATATCCCTGGCACAGTAATTACACCGAGCATAACGCGGGTCTTCTGTCACTTTAAAATGTGCCCAGATCGCAGATTTCTTTTGTGATCCTCCTCTCTTTCCCGCCCTGGGGGTGGATGGTGGCACTGGAGTTGAGGTACTACTGGGTGTGGGTGGTGCACCCACTGCACCCGGCGAAGCAATGCCAGCGGGGGCAACAGTCACCCTCTGTCTCCCTTCTGACAGCTCTTCCTCCTCCTCGATATCAGTGGAATGTCTCCCCTGCCGCAGATTTCTGGAGGTGGAGGCTAAAACAGGACTAACTGACAATTCTACCGAAGATTGCTCAGGTATAACATCTTCCGTTTCTGATGAGAATCCCATCCAAGAAGATTCTTCTTCTGAATCAGAAGCTAACAGTGCCAGCGCTACCTTGTCACCGCAAAGTTTTGCAGGACACTTCTGTCCCCTGGATGCTCTTGGGTGTGTAACTTTTGTCTGGCTAGACTCTGCCTCCTCTTCACTCTCCTCCAAAACTACAGTGCCAGAAACAGGTGCTGGCGATTGCAAAGTTTCATGGTCTGATTTCTTTTTTTTTGCCATGGAACTGCCATCCCCTACAAAGACGTTTGATTGCGACAGTTGCCTTTTTACCTGTACTGGTGGTGTTGCGCTGGTGTCTTTTGCGGTGCCTCCGCTGCCATTCCCACTAAGTCGCTTGCATCTCCCTTTCCCTGACATTATGGATTTAATGTCAATGAGTACTAGTGGTAACACTGCCCACTGTCCCACAATAATAATGTTCGGTCAGTTTAAAATAACTAAATTAACAGACCCACTCAAGAAGAATGCTCAGTCTGTTTAAAATAACAAAATGAACGGACCAAGTCAAGGACAATGCGGTTAAGTCTGTTTAAAAATAGCAGATTGAACAGACTCGCTGAAGGCCAATCTTCACTCTGTTTATGCCCACTGCCTGCCTGGCAATGCACGGAATGTGTCTGTCTGTGTGTGTGCAGTGAGTGCACAGAGAACAAGCTTCCTTTTCAGTAGATATGAGGCAGGGTACTCCCAGCCCTGGAACTGCTGCCCACCCAGCACTGAACCACTCAAGGACAATGCGGTTAAGTCTGTTTAAAAATAGCAAATGTAACAGACTCGCTGAAGGGCAATGTTCACTCTGTTTACAATGCCCACTGCCTCACTGTCTGCCTGGCAATGCACGGAATGTGTCTGTCTGTGTGCACTGCAGTGCACATAGAACTAAAGTAGATATGAGGCAGGGTACTCCCAGCCCTGGAACTGCTGCCCAGTGCCCACCCAGCACTGAACCACTCAAGGAGAATGCTTTTAAGTCTGTTTAAAAATAGCAAATGTAACAGACTCGCTGAAGGGCAATGTTCACTCTGTTTACAATGCCCACTGCCTCACTGCCTGCCTGGCAATGCACGGAATGTGTCTGTCTGTGTGCACTGCAGTGCACATAGAACTAAAGTAGATATGAGGCAGGGTACTCCCAGCACTGGAACTGCTGCCCACCCAGCACTGAACCACTGAAGGAGAATGTGTTCACTCTGTTTACAATGCCCACTGCCTCACTGCCTGCCTGGCAATGCACGGAATGTGTCTGTGTGTGTGCAGTGAGTGCACAGAGAACAAGCTTCCTTTTCAGTAGATATGAGGCAGGGTACTCCCAGCCCTGGAACTGCTGCCCACCCAGCACTGAACCACTCAAGGAGAATGCTTTTAAGTCTGTTTAAAAATAGCAAATGTAACAGACTCGCTGAAGGGCAATGTTCACTCTGTTTACAATGCCCACTGCCTCACTGCCTGCCTGGCAATGCACGGAATGTGTCTGTCTGTGTGCACTGCAGTGCACATAGAACTAAAGTAGATATGAGGCAGGGTACTCCCAGCACTGGAACTGCTGCCCACCCAGCACTGAACCACTGAAGGAGAATGTGTTCACTCTGTTTACAATGCCCACTGCCTCACTGCCTGCCTGGCAATGCACGGAATGTGTCTGTGTGTGTGCAGTGAGTGCACAGAGAACAAGCTTCCTTTTCAGTAGATATGAGGCAGGGTACTCCCAGCCCTGGAACTGCTGCCCAGTGCCCACCCAGCACTGAACCACTCAAGGAGAATGCTTTTAAGTCTGTTTAAAAATAGCAAATGTAACAGACTCGCTGAAGGGCAATGTTCACTCTGTTTACAATGCCCACTGCCTCACTGCCTGCCTGGCAATGCACGGAATGTGTCTGTCTGTGTGCACTGCAGTGCACATAGAACTAAAGTAGATATGAGGCAGGGTACTCCCAGCACTGGAACTGCTGCCCACCCAGCACTGAACCACTGAAGGAGAATGTGTTCACTCTGTTTACAATGCCCACTGCCTCACTGCCTGCCTGGCAATGCACGGAATGTGTCTGTGTGTGTGCAGTGAGTGCACAGAGAACAAGCTTCCTTTTCAGTAGATATGAGGCAGGGTACTCCCAGCCCTGGAACTGCTGCCCACCCAGCACTGAACCACTCAAGGAGAATGCTTTTAAGTCTGTTTAAAAATAGCAAATGTAACAGACTCGCTGAAGGGCAATGTTCACTCTGTTTACAATGCCCACTGCCTCACTGCCTGCCTGGCAATGCACGGAATGTGTCTGTCTGTGTGCACTGCAGTGCACATAGAACTAAAGTAGATATGAGGCAGGGTACTCCCAGCACTGGAACTGCTGCCCACCCAGCACTGAACCACTGAAGGAGAATGTGTTCACTCTGTTTACAATGCCCACTGCCTCACTGCCTGCCTGGCAATGCACGGAATGTGTCTGTGTGTGTGCAGTGAGTGCACAGAGAACAAGCTTCCTTTTCAGTAGATATGAGGCAGGGTACTCCCAGCCCTGGAACTGCTGCCCACCCAGCACTGAACCACTCAAGGAGAATGCTTTTAAGTCTGTTTAAAATAGCAAATGTAACAGACTCGCTGAAGGGCAATGTTCACTCTGTTTACAATGCCCACTGCCTCACTGTCTGCCTGGCAATGCACGGAATGTGTCTGTCTGTGTGCACTGCAGTGCACATAGAACTAAAGTAGATATGAGGCAGGGTACTCCCAGCCCTGGAACTGCTGCCCAGTGCCCACCCAGCACTGAACCACTCAAGGAGAATGCTTTTAAGTCTGTTTAAAAATAGCAAATGTAACAGACTCGCTGAAGGGCAATGTTCACTCTGTTTACAATGCCCACTGCCTCACTGTCTGCCTGGCAATGCACGGAATGTGTCTGTCTGTGTGCACTGCAGTGCACATAGAACTAAAGTAGATATGAGGCAGAGTACTCCCAGCCCTGGAAATGCTGCCCAGTGCCCACCCAGCACTGAACCACTCAAGGAGAATGCTTTTAAGTCTGTTTAAAAATAGCAAATGTAACAGACTCGCTGAAGGGCAATGTTCACTCTGTTTACAATGCCCACTGCCTCACTGTCTGCCTGGCAATGCACGGAATGTGTCTGTCTGTGTGCACTGCAGTGCACATAGAACTAAAGTAGATATGAGGCAGAGTACTCCCAGCCCTGGAACTGCTGCCCAGCCAGCACTGAACCACTCAAGGAGAATGCTTTTAAGTCTGTTTAAAAATAGCAAATATGAGGCAGAGTACTGCCAGCCCTGCCTGGCACTGCCCAGGATAAAATGTACAGACTCACTCAATAAGAATGTTCTTTTTTTTTTTTCCCTAACAAAGAATCTGTTCTGTGTTGTCTATCAAATCTGGTTCTGTTCTGTGTTGTCTATCAAATCGGGTTCTGCTATCTTCTCTGCCTCAGCCTGCCTAAGCCCACCCAGCACGATCCCAATCCCACCTCCCCACTGAATCGCTGAAAATGTCCGTCAGTCCTCGTGCTGCTGCTGCTTTTATAGTGCTGCTGGCTCGTCAGGAAATCCTCAGAGAAGCACGGAATGACAGCGCGATTCGCTGCATTCAGTGCTTCTCTGAAAAGGTGAACGCAGATTCGCTGCGTTCCGGTATCCATGCCGACCTGTCCCACCCTTTCCTGTGAGTCACTGAGACTCACAGGACAGGGTCAGACAGGTTGGCATGGTTACCGCAGGGGCGCCGCCATTTTCAGGTAATCCGGGGCTCCGAGCTCGAGTCGCAGGTAATGGCGGCGAGAAAGCGCGCGCATGGCGATTCGCCGTATCCGACATATCTATGTTCATTTATGTCGGAAATCTGCTCGTATACGCCCCATCTTTTTTTTAAGTTAAAAAAAAAATTTGAGTTGCGTTTTCCATATGCGGTCAATCCGAATGCACATCCCTAGTGCCTATGTAAAGGTTCTCTCTCTCTCAATAGAAACCTTTTCCCAATAAGGCCAAGGGTGTATTAATCAGTGCATGGAGTGAAAAATAGCATGGGTGCAATACATTTATTGTACCTTGCAGAAATTACCTATGCGATGAAGGAGCAGGAAAATTAGCCCAACCATGCCCCCTTTTTTTTATTGCGGGTGGTATTTTCGCTATATTTATAGCATTTTGATAAATCTAGGGGTAGGTAAGCCAGACAAGTGTCCCCACTCTGAGACATTCCCATCACTCCTTCAGTTAGTTGGCTAACATTTTAGCCAAAAAAAAGTTAGCTGGCTAAGGGGCAGCTGCTGACCGTGTCCAGATATTCATAGGGCACCACTTAGTCCAAACTTCACTGGTTAAGTAGTGTTGAATATTGGAATTTAGCTGAATACCTTGTGAGTCATCCAGAAAAATGCCAGTTTCTGAATATCTTCATCACTTATCCATCTAAATTTTAGCTAAAATCATTATCTAGCTCAAATTTAGCCAAATACGTTAGTGGCATGCTGGGGGCATTCTAGGTCAGGGGTCAGTTAGCCAGGAAACTTATCCAGCCAACTCTGATATTTGGAGTTAGCTTAATAAGTTTTTTAGCTGACTCTAGCTGGCCCCAGGAGCAGGATTACATTTTTAACCGCCAACCGTGTGTAAGTAAAAACCCAGGACTGACCAGTAGCTTGTGTCCTCCTTCCACCCTCTCCACCAAGAGGTGTGAATGTAGGTGCTAGTGGGCCTGAGCCCTCCCATTCCACCAAGCCCTCAGAAAAGGAAAAAAAACCTGGAGGGCCCAATGGTCTGAGGAGGAGGCGTGACACTCTCCCCTCGGCCAGAAAAGTTCATGTGCTATCAACCGTGCCCCCCAAGCCATCCCCAACCCTCCTACCTCTAGCAGCAATCTCTACATGTTTCCAGCCATTAAAGCACATGCCTAGCAGCATCATGCATAGCTTTGACAGCAACACTAGTAGCGTAAGCTTCTGATGTTGCTTTAAGAGTAATTACTCCTACAATAATTCTTTCCTGGGCCTGCTTTATTAATGTTTTATATCTAATTTGTCAGTGCTTATGTTCCTTCCTATTAGATCCTACTTTCCATTTTTGAAATGATGTCTTTTTGCCTCTGATAGACTCTTCCATAACACCATTTAGCTTGTTTTTCTTCTTCCCTTTTTAATTTGTGGAATACATTTTATCTGAGCTTCCAAGATAGTATTTTTAAACAATCTCTATACCTCTTGCAGACCTTTAACCCTTATAACTGCTCCTTTTAGCTTCTTTCCAACTAGTTCCTCATTTCATCATATTCTCCCTTTTTATTTTTAAACTACTTTTGAAAACACACAAGATTTACAATCAGGATCACTTAGCTTGCAACAGCATAGATGTCATACAGTAATAAATCCAGTCATCATGATAAAATAAGTAAGCAACTTTTAAGCAAGAACAAAAAAACAAAAAGGCATAAAGTTAGTGAAAAGCCCTTTCCTGCAAGAGCTCATAGTTTCTAATTAATGTAACTGTCTTCACCAGGACCAATATGAACCCTACACCTGCTCGTATCCCTCAAATCTGTCTTTCAATCAAATCTGTCTTTCGATGCATAAGTAATTTTTTTCAATAAGGCTATTTTCACTACTGTGTTACTCCAGTGGTCCAAACTCAGTTAAGATTTCCAGTGGAAAGCAATAGTTAGCCTTGCTACCATGTAGCAAATGAGAGATCAATTAGTCAACTGAGCAGGAAAGGAAAAAGTCAGACTGGTAATTAAATTGTATATCCTTCTGTAACTTAGACCAAAATCTCTACACAACCATATATTCCCACCACATATGCAAGTAGAAGGCTTCCATCCTTAATCCTCTCCAACACAATGGAATTGATATACAAAATTTTGTAAAGTATAATGGAAACCTATGGGCCGGATTTTAAGAGGTACGTGCAGGCATACATTTGTGTGCGCAACCCAGCATGCACAAATGTACGCCCGATTTTATAACATGCATGCGCAGCCGCTCGCATGTTATAAAATCCAGGGTCGGCGCGCGCAAGGGGGTGCACAATTGTGCAACTTGTGCGCACCAAGCCACACAGCCTTCCTCCGTTCCCTCCGAGGCCGCTCCGCTGAAGCTGGGACCTGCTCGGTTGTGCCGCCCCCGGGCCTCTGCTACGCGGTTGACGCCGTCGAAGTCGTCGGGGCCTGCCCTGAGGCCCTTCTCCGGCTTCCCTTTCTCTCCTGCATTGCAGCAGCAGCATGGCCGCTGTCCATGGTCCTGCCCCCTTCCTCCTAGGGGGCGAGGTCGTGTCTCCTTTCCCTTTTTAAAGGGACAGCACAGGTGTGGCTCCTGACTTCCTTCCAAGCTCCTCCCAGGGAGTTTCCTCTTCTAGCTCTATAAAAGGGCTCCGTGGATATTCAGTCTTCGCCTTGGAATTGTTTCATCCCACTGCTCCTGGTTCAGTGTTGCTCCGGATCCCATGTCCTGGTTGACTGCTTTTTGGGACTTCTGTTCTGTCCGGCATCCACTTCCGTGGTGGCTGGGACCCAGATCTGGAAGAACACTCGCTCTGGTTGATCCCTCGCCAGTTTGCCACTCTGGTGGCTACTAATCCAAGTGCCTTCTGTTCCAGCGTCCTTCAGTTCCAGCGTCCTTGTGTCTTAGCATCTTCCATGTCTCCGGTTCCCTTGTCTCACCTTCCACGGTTGTACCCCAGCATTCAATGAGGGGATTAACCCTGGATTCCTATGTCTCTTGGCCAAGTGTAAAATATTAAAAAGTCTTCTTCTTGTACTATTAATTGATAACTTCTTGTCTGATCAGTGTTGACTAATGTTCAAGCCCATGCTGAAGCACTCTAGCAAGAATTTTAACATCAGCATTGTAAGGGATATTGGTCTGTATGCACTGCAACCTATAGGATCTTTCCCTTTCTTATACATTTTTATTAAGGCCTTAGGTAAATAACTACTGGAAGAAGTAGTCTTGCCCATATAATTAACTAATTTCTAGATCAAATTCAGGTTGGAAGTGTTTATAAAAATCCAGCTTGTATCCATCCGGCCTGGGATTTTTCCCTGTAGCTAATGTAAATAAGTGAAAAAATACTTGCATTCTGCATACCTGGTTGAAAGAAATCCCAGAAATGCTGCAGTGGTTAAAAATAAAGACAGACAGGCTGAGAGAGTCTGTGTTCTTGTCCCATTCATGTCTGAAAGAACAGCAAAAGCAAGGCTACAGCCAGGTCAGAAATCAGACCAGAAGGGATTCATCTCCTCTTGTTTACAGAGGAAGCAGGACTCACAGAAAAAAAACCAAACACCACCAAAGAGAGAGAGAAAGTTGCAGTTGTACCTTTTGAATCAGCCGGGTCTGTAGGGAAGGGAAAAAGGAAATGCAATCAGTACAGATTTCCAGTAATGTAAATCACTCTGGAAAAAAAAACAGAACAAATGCATTGAAACCAGTGCCAGCCTAGATGTGAGCAATCATTGAGAAATCCTTTCATATTTTTATTTTCAAATGAAGCTTTAAAAAAGTTTTAGAAGATAAAGTTGGATGGTGTTTCACAGGAAGCAATTGGAGCTAATACAAATCTTTGGGAGGTCAAAGAGCTGCACCATTCAGCTGGTAGTAGTTCCCCTGTGAAAGGCTAATTTGCATGAGCACAGACTTCAGTTTTTCATGCAGAAAAAGCCTTGTACTTAGATTTTTTTTTTTTTGTGAAAAGGCTGTGCAAGGATCAAGCAGCTGTGAGCTGACTGTGTTTCATAAAAGTTTAGTACTGTGTTTAATAGAAGTTCTAACTGAATGATATTGTCAGACTTCTGCCATCTTAAGGAGGTTATAAAGGAGTCAGTAAGAAGTGTTTAAGGATATATTAGCACTATGTGAAGAACTATTTTCTGTTGTGTGACCTCATCCAGGGAAGTAATCCTCTTTGTAGAAAAAAAAAAGCCACATGCAGAAAGAGACTAGTCTTGTGCAGAGGTAGAAACTTACAACTGGAGCTCTGTTTTGGAATCAGGAGAAAAGGAGAAAACCCTGTTTGTTTGAGACAGAAAAAGTGGGAACAGAGAGAGATAATCTATCATTGTGCGTGGAGGAGATTGTGAAAATAAGAAAATCTACTGTCAAGGTAAGGAAGAAGTATAACGTTAAAAATAATTAAATGAATAGGAACACGGAATTTACCTGTTCTGTTCAGGAGTGATTTACAAGTTAAAATGTTACTGGAAAAACTGTAAAGTCAAGATTTCAAGCAGAAGGGGAGAATTAAGTACATAAGTGTGGCATAGCTCTGAAGCCAGTTATCACCTAGTGTGAAACTTTTCAGCCAGAAGGGACAAAGGGGAAAAAACTGGACTGAACCAGTGAGAGGCTACTTTACCCCATTTTGCCTTCTATATACTGAGATGTAATTCCACTGAAGAAAAATCAATGTTTTGAGCCAGTGCTACTGTTTGGTGAACAGTCAAAAGACATTAAGTGGGACAATTACGGTAATTTTTTTTTTTTTTTTTACCAAGCCAAGCAAAGAACCAGACTTCTAAAGGAAATTCCAAATTCAGACAAACTCCTCTCTGTACAAGGAAGGAGTGGGACATTTTGAAAAAGTGACTGGAAAAATAATTAAATATTTTCTTTTCCCATAGGAAGAGGACCAGTAGTTAAGGACAATTGCTTATCCTTTTATTTTATTAGTTAGAATATCAGTACATGGTAGGTTCCTGTTGCACACATAATAGGGCCACATTGTTAGATTACAGGAAGATATATGGTGAAAAGCAGATAGGTTCTCATTTTGATTTTTTAAAGTCAGGCCAATAGGTTGTTCCTGCAGTCCCTAGAAAGCAACCAAAGAGAAGAGAACCAGAGCTACAAAGCCAGAAGTGCTTCGCTCTCAATCAGTGTCACAAGCACCTATTTGGAGCATCAGAGACAACGCACCCTGTATCCTACAGCTAAGTTTGCACTCTCACAATAGCCTAGGTCTAGCCAGACACTAGTGACATTCACTCAAAAATAAAAGAAATACATAACAGAATTATAAGAAGAAAAGTATACTTAAAAAATAGAACAAGTTAAAAAATACTGCAAATTAGAGAGCAGTAGAAAGCATCAATTTCAGAGGATGCATTGGTGTTATGTACAAAGAACAAGAGTGGACAATATTGTAACTTGCCTGAATAACTGTTTTCAATACATCTTGCTTCTTTTGAGAGAGACTTAGAAGAAAATGCTAATTACTATAGTGACTTAGGCCTGGATTTATCAAAATGCACTAAATATCGCATGCGATAGGAAAAGGGGCATGTTTTATGGTAATAGGCTGTTTATCACAAAGGCCTGGATTTATCAAAATGCACTAAATATCACATGCCATAGGAAAAGGGGTGTGATTTATGGTAATAGGCAGTTTATTGCAATGTTTGCTAATAGCATGTTTAAGGGGGGAGAGAGAGAGAGAGAGGGGGGGGGGGAGACTAACCATAATGCCCTCACACTAGATTGGTATTTAAATCTCTATGGGAGGCCCACCTAGTAACTTGAGGTGAGGTTTAGGTATTAGTGTAGGGGTTAGGGGCCACTTTGACATACAAAGTGAGACGTACGAACAGAACAGTGTTCTCTTGTGAAGATTTGATGACCTTCAGATTGAGGAAACTCACTCCAAGATGAGATTTGTGCAATGTTCTCTCAACCTAGCTTGATGGATTCTCTACCTGGGTAACATCAAGCTAGGTTGAGAGAACATTGCACAAATCTCATCTTTGGGTGAGTTTCCTCACTCCGAAGGTCATCAAATCTTCACAAGAGTGCACTGTTCTGTTCGTACGTCGCACTCTGCATGTCAAAGTGGCCCCTAACCCCTACACTAATACCTAAACCTCACCTTGAGTAGCTAGGTGGGCGTCCTATAGAGGTATAAATACTTATTTTATTTATTTATTTATTTATTTATTTATTTAAGGTTTTTCTATACCGGCATTCATGATAAGATCATATCATGCCGGTTTACATATAACAGGGGGTGCTTACCTAGTATGAGTGCTTACCTAGTATGAGTGCCTTACAGCTAGGTTCTCTCTCTCTCTCTCTCTCTCTCTCTCTCTCTCCCTCCCTCCCTCCCCCCCCAAAAATGCTATTTGTGAAAACATGCAGTAAAGGCCTTTTTCACATGGGTTAAAGATGCTTTACGCATGAGAAAATGCCATATAGCACTTTGATAAATGACCCCCTTAGTTGGTAAAGATTGTTCTGATATCTCAATTGCAAAAGATTTAAAGTGAATTGCATTTACTACTGCTAAACAATAGCTGTTGAACCTGGTTTTAATATCATTGCCAGCTGGTTAAATTTTTTTATTATTTGCATTTCATAATTGTTATCACAATAAAGTTTATGTTAATTTTAAATGATTCTTTCCTACATAATATCTTTTTCACTCCCTGCTTCCCCTCCCAACCACTGGGAGCTCCACTGGCTGGGTGGGATTTCCCATTTCTTGTAAATTACCCAGTCAGGAAGAGGGCAATGTGTGGAACCTCTTTTGTTGCAACTCGACTCCAGTACCATTGACATAGTCCACTGCCACTCAGAAACTCGAATCACCATAGTGGAAGAGAGTCACCATTTCCACCAATTGCAGCTAGGGAGCGCTACACTAAGGATTTTATTGCCTGCAGAATCTCCAGTTCACAAATGGGAGCCACTGGTAACTCTCAAGTTTCAGATGATAGTTCAGGTAAAGTCAATGAATTCAGAAATTTTTCAATTTCTGAACTGGAAATCCCCCCACCCGGTTCTGTATAGAGAGATTTGAAGTGCTTTTGGAACGTGTCCAAGATTTGAAGAGGGAGATGTTAGTATCCTCTATAGCACTTATAATAATACCATGTCCCTGTGTTTTGACAGCTCTGGCTAATAAAAATCCAGGCTTGTTCCCTTTTTCATATAATTTTTGCCTGGAACATCTCATAGATTTCTCAATATGATCACTTTGAAGAGTGTTAAGATCATCTCTAGTCAGAGTCAATGCTTTATATATCCTAGTAAAGCTGTTTATGTTTGGTCTCTGGTTCTTTTATTAACTTTAATAATTCATTCTGTTTTAGAAGTCTCTTTTATTTAGGTGACTGGAAAAAGCTAGGCGACAGCCAAGCAGAACGGTTTAAATGTTTCCCAATGAAGCAAAGGGTTGTATGTTTCCACCAGGTGATCATAACTAAAGTCCTCCAGAGTCTCCTTAATCTGACTACCAAAGTCCTTAGTTTTTATTATGGAAAGATTTAGTCTCCATCCCCTCTTCCTCCCATAGTTGTCAAGAAAAGATGGTGTGACTGAAATAGGATAATGATCAGACAAATGACAAGTAAAGATATCATTATCCTTGACCTTAGATATCATAGAAAATAATTAAAGATCTTAATTTTTTCACCCAGAATTTATCAGGGTTTATTTTGACAAAAAGAAAAACAGGAGAAAATAAAAATAATTTCATCATTTTTCTGGGAGAATATTGGAATTTATTTTGATGGACAGGACTCTCCCACTGTCCTATTTCCTCCAAATCTGCCTGTATAACTTCCCTTCATGTGATCCTGATCCCTTTACTCCTCTCACAAGAACATCCCCTCTTTCTCCCACTCAACTAACACTCTTTCATTATCTTCCTTCTTTCCAAAAATCTCCTTCTCCCCTACCCCAAGAATCTTTCCAAGAAACACTTTCCCCTCCTCAGGAATCCCCCCTTTTCTTGCCCCTCTCAGAATCCTCCTCTCCCTCCTCCCAAGCATTATTCATACTTACTGGCTGTGGTGACTCCAGGCTCCGCCTCCCTATATTTCAGCAGCATGCTCATGATCCCGCCCTCTGCAGATTGTGCTGAACCAGAGAGGAAAGGATGCTACCAGAAACTTCTTCTGGTGGGGGGGGGGGGGGGGGCTGCTGCTCATCTGTGCTTGGGTGGGTGACTGTAAAGCCATGCTTAGGCCGATGCTTCGGTACCAGCTCTACACTCCGGGTAAGGGCTGGAACTGAAGCATTGGCTAGGGCATGGCTTCACAGTCACATAAAATCAGTTTAAACCGATTTTCAGCTTTGGAAAAATTTGGGTGAAAATCAGTTTAAACTACAAATGAAGGTCCCTAAAAATAATCTGTCTTAGTACATGTACTGTGACAAGATGAATAAGTGAAATCACGACTGCTCAGAAACATCTCTCTCCATACATCCAGTAAATCGAATATCTGAATGCCAAGCAGAAGACTTCTAGGGAGATTAGTATAATGTTGAGAAAAATGGGATTTATCTAATTTAGGATTTATACAAATATTCTAATCACCACCTATTATTAACATAGAAATATTAAAGGTACCCAGCCTTGCAAAAAAGGACTTAAATCTCCATGATTGGAATTAGAGCCATATATATTTGCTAGAGTGGTAGCTTCTCCAAAAAAATGTACCTTAAAGGATAAACCACCCCTCTGGATCTTTGAAGGGTTTTGAGAATAGCTATAGGAAGAGCCTTATGTACCAAAATACAAACCCCATGGCTCTTAGAATTATGAAAAGCAGCTAGTAAATAATCCCACCCAATCTCTCTTGAGTTTATCATGTTCCATGTTAAGATGACTTTTCCATACAAAATCCACTTGTGTATTTTGCTTAAGAAATTGCAAAATTAGAGATCTTTTGACAGGAGTAGAGACACCTCTAATGTTTCAGGAAATTATTATAATTTTTAACACCTTATCCCAGGTATTTTCATATTCTGACAGTAGCCAGCAGAGAATCGACAGCAAATAAAAAGGACTAAAAATGGCTTTGAAAAACTGCTTCATACCACTGCATAATTACCATACAGTAATGTGGCCCTGTCAGTTTTGTTCTTATGTTGGTGATAAGGAAAGAAACTCCACCGATCTAAAACAACTCCCTTTACCCTTCCTTCAAAAGAAATCCAATAAGTGTGCCAAGGTAAAGAATCAGAAGCCCAAGTGTGGACAAACAATCCCTGCTCGATAACTTGAAACCAGCATGTGTAGTGCGGGTGGAAAGTAAATACTATACCACAGTACTCCACCTCATCAACAATTTTACGCTGTTATAATATAGACCAGTGGTCCCCAACCCTGTCCTGAGGGCCGACCAGCCAGTCGGGTTTTCAGGATATCAACAATGAATATGCATGACAGAACACTTGCATGTTATGGAGGTAGTGCATGCAAATTTTCTCTCATGTATATTCATGTGGATATCCTGAAAAGCCAACTGGCTGGTGGGCCCACAGGACAGTGTTCGGGACCACTGATATAGACCATCATTAATAGGCGTCATCAGAAACATGTAATTAAACACTTTAATTATCTTCAGCCTTATATATAATCACAGGTCTACAGGAATGCCCACTATTTTGTTTCCTTTTTGTTATGCACTTTAGGAAAATGTATCAAATAAACGTTAATTTTTCAAATCTCATAATGCCATGACTTATCTTATATGACTAACGCCAAGCAGCCACCACAAGTCAGTTCTCTCCAGGATAATTCTCTTTGCAAAATGCTGTGTTCTTCTCAACGTAAAATGCCCATCTCTTCTCAGTCCGACAAGGAACTGTGTTTCGAACAACCGTTCTTCGTCAGGGTGCTATATTCAAAATGTTGGTTGATATAGTGGCACAAAATTGGAAAAGACGTAATTTCCAATTTTGGGCTGAGAAGAGATGGGCAGGTTCCCACCCTAGGACCTTTCTACCCAAGGAGTCACCAATGCAGAACACATACAAGGAGAGACGTAAGATCAAGGAGATCACATCCGGATCTCCAACAACATGGGACCAAGATTCAGGGCTGGGTGTTCGGGAAGCCACTGGACTATAAGGTAGGATTTTGCTGTGATAGAAGAGGACCCCCGGCCTAGGAATCCCAGTTAAGGCGCTGGGGACAGATTGAGTGCACAATTTACACCACCATGGGAAGCTCAACCAGTTTACTGAAGGAGAAGGACACCAACCCACAGTGAAACACTAACACCCGAATTTTAAAAGCCCGGCACACATAAAAACCGGGGGATATGTGCTTGGCCGGGCCCTGTGTGCGCCGAGTGCATTTTCAAAAGAGCCCAGCCTTGCATGTATCCCCTGGTATGCACAGAAGTGCCGGGCCACCAAAAAAGGGCGGGCCGTGGGGCGGGATCTGGGCAGGGCGGAGGCTGATCGGGTCAGCGGCTATTAGGCCCTGTCCTGGGGAAGCTCGCTGACAGCTGGCCAGCGAAAGAACATAAGAACATAAGAACATGCCATACTGGGTCAGACCAAGGGTCCATCAAGCCCAGCATCCCGTTTCCAACAGTAGCCAATCCAGGCCACAAGAACCTGGCAAGTATCCAAAAACTAAGTCTATTCCATGTTATCGTTGCTAGTAATAGCAGTGGTTATTATCTAAGTCAACTTAATTAATAGCAGGTAATGGACTTCTTCTCCAAGAACTTATCCAATCCTTTTTCAAACACAGCTACATTAACTGCACTAACCACATCTTCTGGCAACAAATTCCAGAGTTTAATTGTGTATAGAGTGAAAAAGAACTTTCTCCGATTAGTTTTAAATGTGCCACATGCTAACTTAATGGAGTGCCCCCTAGTCTTTCTATTATCCGAAAGAGTAAAAAACCGATTCACATCTACCCGTTCTAGACCTCTCATGATTTTAAACACCTCTATCATATCCCCCCTCAGCCATCTCTTCTCCAAGCTGAAAAGTCCTAACCTCTTTCGTCTTTCCTCATAGGGGAGGTTCCATTCCCTTTATCATTTTGGTCGCCCTTCTCTGTACCTTCTCCATCGCAATCATATCTTTTTTGAGATGCGGCGACCAGAATTGTACACAGTATTCAAGGTGTGGTCTCACTATGGAGTGATACAGAGGCATTATGACATTTTCCGTTTTATTCATCATTCCCTTTCTAATAATTCCCAACATTCTGTTTGCTTTTTTGACTGCCGCAGCACAATGAACCAAAAATTTCAATGTGTTATCCACTATGACGCCGAGTTCTCTTTCTTGGGTAGTAGCAAGCAACTAATATGGAACATTGTGTAACTATAGCATGGATTATTTTTCCCTATATGCATCACCTTGCACTTGTCCACATTAAATTTCATCTGCCATTTCGATGCCCAATTTTCCAGCCTCACAAGGTCTTCCTGCAATTTATCACAATCTGCTCACAATCTGCTCACAATCTGCTCACAATCTACTCTGAACAATTTTGTATCATCTGCAAATTTGATTACCTCACTTGTATTTTTTTCCAGATCATTTATAAATATATTGAAAAGTAAGAGTCCCAATACAGAACCCTGAGGCACTCCACTGCCCACACCCTTCCACTGAGAAAATTGTCCATTTAATCCTACTCTCTGTTTCCTGTCATTTAGCCAGTTTGCAATCCACGAAAGGACATCGCCACCTATCCCATGACTTTTTATTTTTCCTAGAAGCCTCTCATGAGGAACTTTGTCAAATGCCTTCTGAAAATCCAAGTACACTACATCTACAGGTTCACCTTTATCCACATGTTTATTAACTCCTTCAAAAAAGTGAAGCAGATTTGTGAGGCAAGACTTGCCTTGGGTAAAGCCATGCTGACTTTGTTCCATTAAACCATGTCTTTCTATATGTTCTGTGATTTTGATGTTTAGAATACTTTCCACTATTTTTCGTGGCACTGAAGTCAGACTAACCGGTCTGTAGTTTCCCGGATCGCCCCTGGAGCCCTTTTTAAATATGGGGGTTACATTAGCTATCCTCCAGTCTTCAGGTACAATGGATGATTTTAATGACAGGTTACAAATTTTTACTAATAGGTCTGAAATTTCATTTTTTAGTTCCTTCAGAACTCTGGGGTGTATACCATCTGGTCCAGGTGATTTACTACTCTTAAGTTTGTCAATCAGGTCTTCCACATCTTCAAGGTTCACCGTGATTTGGTTCAGTCCATCTGAATCATTACCCATGAAAACCTTCTCCAGTATAGGTAACTCCCCAACATCCTCTTAAGTAAATACCAAAGAAAAGAAATCATTTAATCTTTCCGCGATGGCCTTATCTTCTCTAAGTGCCCCTTTAACCCCTCGATCCTCTAACGGTCCAACTGACTCCCTCACAGGCTTTCTGCTTCGGATATATTTTAAAATGTTTTTACTGTGAGTTTTTGCCTCTATGGCCAACTTCTTTTCGAATTCTCTCTTAGCCTGTCTTATCAATGTCTTACATTTAACTTGTCAACGCTTATGCATTATCCTATTTTCTTCTGATGGATCCTTCTTCCAATTTTTGAATGAAGATCTTTTGGCTAAAATAACTTCTTTCACCTCCCCTTTTAACCATGCCGGAAATCATTTTGCTTTCTTTCCACCTTTCTTAATGTGTGGAATACATCTGGATTGCGCTTCTAGGATGGTATTTTTTAACAATGACCACGCCTCTTGCACACTTTTTACTTTTGTAGCTGCTTACTGTCCCTCTTCCAGTCATTAAATCAAATTTGATCATATTATGATCACTATTGCCAAGCGGCCCCACCACCGTTACCTCTCTCACCAAATCCTGTTCTCCACTGAGAATTAGATCTAAAATTGCTCCCTCTCTCGTCGGTTCCTGAACCAATTGCTCCATAAAGCTATCATTTATTCCATCCAGGAACTTTATCTCTCTAGCGTGTCCCGATAATACATTTACCCAGTCAATATTGGGGTAATTGAAGTCTCCCATTATTACCGCACTACCAATTTGGTTAGCTTCCCTAATTTCTCTTAGCATTTCACTGTCAGTCTCACCATCTTGACCAGGTGGACGGTAGTATACTCCTATCACTATAGTCTTCCCTGACACACAAGGGATTTCTAACCATAAAGATTCAATTGTGCATTTAGTCTCATGCAGGATGTTTATCCTGTTGGACTCTATGCCATCCTGGACATAAAGCACCACACCGCCTCCCGGGTGATCCTCTCTGTCATTGAGATATAATTTGTACCCCGATATAGCACTGTCCCATTGGTTGTCCTCCTTCCACCATGTCTCTGAGATGCCAATTAAGTCTATGTCATCATTCACTGCTATACATTCTAATTTTCCCATCTTCTTAAACTTCTGGCATTAGCATACAAACATTTCAAAGTTTGATGGCGCACCATCACCCACCCCAGAAACGCCGCGTCACTCGCGGCCCGCCCTCAAAACGCCACGTCACTCGCGGCACGCCCCCCGACACGCCCCTGACACGCCCCTCCATGCAAGTCCCAGGGCTTGCGCGCGCCACCGAGCCTATGCAAAATAGGCTCGGCGCGCGCAGGGGGGTTTGGGGTAGGTTTTCAGGGGGTACGCGTTTGAAAATCTACTCCACTATGTCTTTCTTGAGATGGGGGTGACCAAAACTGCACACAGATGTGGTCACACCGTGGCCCGATATACAAGCAATATGATATTTTCTGTTCTATTCTCCATTCATTTTCAGATCAATCCTAAAATTCTATTTGCTTCTTTTTTTTTTTTTTACCGCCGGCACACACCGAGCATAGAATTTTAACATATTGTCCTCAAGTACTCCAAGGTTCTTTTCCTGGGAAGTGACTCACAATACAGAACCCAGCACTGTGTACCTGTAGTTGCGATTATTTTTCCCTATGTGCATCACTTTGCACTTTTCCACATTAAATGTCATTCTGCCATTCAGTTGCCCAGTCTCACAAGATCCTTCGGCAGTTCCTTGCAATCCACTGCTGTTTTAACAATTTTCAATAATTTGATGTCATCTGCGTATTTGATTACATCACTCGTACTTCCCTTTTCTAGATCATTTATGTATGTCAAACAACACAAATCCCAGTGCTGATCCCTGTGGTGCTCCATTTGGAAAACTGACCATTTAGTCGTATCCCCTGTTTCCAGTCTTTTAATCACTTACTAATCCACAAGAGGACACTGGCTCCGATCCCATGACTTTGTAATTTACTGAGGAGCCTCTCATGGTGGATTTTGTCAAATGCCTTCTGAAAATTAAAATACTCTATATCAATTGGCTCACCTTTATCTACATTTTTATTTACACCTTCAAAAAAATTCTAAAAGATTGAACATAAGAACATGCCATACTGGGTCAGACCAAGGGTCCATCAAGCCCAGCATCCTGTTTCCAACAGTAGCCAATCTAGGCCATAGGAACCTGGCAAGTACCCAAAAACTAAGTCTATTCCATGTTACCATTGCTAGTAATAGCAATGGCTGTTTTCTAAGTCAACTCAATTACCGGTAATAGCAGGTAATGGACTTCTCCTCCAAGAACTTATCCAGTCCTTTTTTAAACACAGCTATACTAACTGCACTAACCACATCATCTGGCATCAAATTCCAGAGTTTAATTGTGCATTGAGTGAAAAAGAACTTTCTCCGATTAGTTTTAAATGTGCCACATGCTAACTTCATGGAGTGCCCCCTAGTCTTTCTATTACCTGAAAGATTAAATAACCGATTCACATCTTCTCGTTCTAGACCTCTCATGATTTTAAACACCTCTATTATATCCCCCCTCAACCGTCTCTTCTCCAAGCTGAAAAGTCCTAACCTCTTTAGTCTTTCCTCATAGGGGAGCTGTTCCATTCCCCTTATCATTTTGGTAGCCCTTCTCTGTAGGACAAGTCTTCCCCTTGCTAAAACTATGTTGACTCTTCTCCATTAAGCCATGTCTATCTATATGGCCATTGATTTTGGTTTTAAGAATGACTTCTACCATTTTGCCCAGCACCAACATCAGGCTCACCAGTCTATAGTTTCCTGGATGACCTTTGGAGTCCTTTTTAAAAATCAGTGTCACATTGGCTACCTTCCAGTCTTCCAGAAATTGTGGCTGTTTTAAATGATAGGACACAGATTACAAGTAACAGGTTAGCAATTTAAAGTTTCAGTTCTTTTAGAACTCTGGGGTAGATGCCATCCAGTGCAGATGATTTGTTATGCTTTAGTTTGTCAATCTAATCTATTACATTCTCCATTGTCACAGATATTTGTTTTAAATGCTCAGAATCTCCACCATTAAAGAATGTTTCAGGTGGATATATGTTACTCTATAAAAGCCTAGGCAAAGAATTCATTCAGTTTTTTCTACTATGTCCTTCTCCTTGAACACACCTTTTGCCCCTCAGTCATCTAGTGGCATGACTTCCTCACAGGCTTTTTACTTCAGATGTACTTGAAAAAGTTTTATCATTAGTTTTTGCCTCACTGTCGGGCGGATTTTAAAAGCCCTGCTCGCGTAAATCCGCCCGGATTTACGCGAGCAGGGCCCTCGCGCGCCGGCGCGCCTATTTTGCATAGGCCGCCGGTGCGCGCAGAGCCCCGGGACGCGCGTAAGTCCCGGGGTTTTTTAGGGGGCGTGTCAGGGGCGTGTCGGGGCGGGGCCGAACGACGCAGCATTTTGGGGGCGGAACGCGGCATTTTGGGGGCGGGCCCGTGGCATGGTTTCGGCCCGGGGCATTCCGGGGGCGTGGCCGCGCCCTCTGGAACCGTTCCCGGGTCGGGTCTCGGCGCGCGTGGATTTACGTCTCCCTCTGGGAGGCGTAAATCCATGGATAAAGGTAGGGGGGGTTAGATAGGGCCGGGGGGGTGGGTTAGGTAGGGGAAGGGAGGGGAAGGTGAGGGGAGGGCGAAAGAAAGTTCCCTCTGAGGCCGCTCCGAAATCGGAGCGGCCTCGGAGGGAACGGAGGCAGGCTGCGCGGCTCGGCGCGCGCCGGCTGCCCAAAATCGGCAGCCTTGCGAGCGCCGATCCAGGATTTTATAAGATACGCGCGGCTACGCGCGTATCTTATAAAATCCAGCGTACTTTTGTTTGCGCCTGGTGCGCCAACAAAAGTACGCGATCGCGCTTTTTTTAAAAATCTACCCCTAAGTTTTTTGTTTTGTTTTGGTTTTTTTTAAGTCTCTCTTGGCCTGCCTAACTACTGTTTTGCTTATAACTTGCCAGTACTTATGCTGTTGTCTATTTTCTTCATTTAGGTCTGCTTTCCATTTTTTAACAATGCCTTTTTAGCTTTAACTGCCTCCTTTACCTCACCATTAAACCAGGCACGACTGAAGAGTCCTGCTGAATAATGGTAATCAATATGGGCACATCAATAGTAATTTAGAAATTCAGGGGTTAGATTTTTTGCAAACACCTGTGAGATCCTCAGACTTAACAATATGAATGTCACTTTCAAGAACATAAGAACATAAGAAATTGCCATGCTAGGTCAGACCAAGGGTCCATCAAGCCCAGCATCCTGTTTCCAACAGAGGCCAAAACCAGGCCACAAGAACCTGGCAATTACCCAAACACTAAGAAGAACCCATGCTACTGATGCAATAGCAGTGGCTATTTCCTAAGTATAACTGATTAATAGCCATTAATGGACTTCTCCTCCAAGAACTTATCCAAACCTTTTTTGAACCCAGCTACACTAACTGCACTAACCACATCCTCTGGCAACAAATTCCAGAGCTTTATTGTGCGTTGAATGAAAAAGAATTTTCTCCGATTAGTCTTAAATGTGCTACTTGCTAACTTCATGGAATGCCCCCTAGTCCTCCCCAAGAATACCTGATGATCTCACAAAGCCTCTAAGAAACTCAGACCCCCTCCAACTTCTCCAAGACTGTTCATAGAAACATCTCAGTGTAAGTTCCTTTGCCAGCCTGTGGGTGGCACAGTTCTAAGCAAACCTCTGTCCTCCTACCAACAGGTATGAATAAGCTTTCCTTGATTGGTTTGTTTGCCCCTGTCTGCACTATGGCTCCTATCCTGCATCCTGTCTTGTTATGTTAATATACGAAGGCCCTGCATGCATTCTTTGCCAGAACTTGGTCCTGTCCCATGCTAGTGTATGTCAGCATGCTTCCAGTCTTTCTACGGTGATCTTTCTATTCACTGGATCTCGACTCATCGTGGTGTCTCCTTTCAGCGTTGTCTCTCAACAGGACCTTACTCATAAGTGTCTTCAGATGGCGTCATCTTTGTGGCTATGTTTATTATATCTAGTTCCCTACTCTTTGGTACTGGCCCTGTGCAGCCAAAGGCTTGGTAGCCATCAGCTCATCCAAGGAAACGGCAGAGGTTACAAGAGGAAGACCACAACTTCTTTGTTTTGGTACCAGAGGTATTTCGTTCAGTGACTTCCCTGCCCTGACCTTGGATTCTAGCCTGCTCACCATCTTGGGGTCTGTTCTGTTTGACAACAATTGCCACACTCAGCAGATCATGAAGTCGGTAGGAGGGAAAGAGGAAATATTCTTTATTGACACAACTCTTAATTACCAAAAAAATAAAGTATTTGTGTATTGTAAGTATATGTGCTACTATTGCTTCTAGTACTGCATGTCCTATATACATAGTGACAGCTTTTTCCGAGGCCATTAAAAGCCCCTGGGGCAAAGCACAGCCCTGTTTCCTGTCTCCAGAGCTGTAAACTCCAGTACATGTGATCAAGCAAAAAGATTCTAATTAGCTTTAATTGTAGATCTGCCAGTCAGTCCCCCATGAATTATTTAAATAAAGCGCCTTGTAGTTATCTGTTCTGCAGGTTATCTAAGAGAGATTAGGTGCTAATACACTGTGAGTGTGTTGCTAGGACATTAATATATACATCTATAGATAAAACAGTAATAAATAAATAGAAAGTGTTATCCTTTTGCAACTTCCACTCAACCTTTCTCCTTACTTTACCTCCAGCTATCCTCAGGCAGCCATCATAAACAGTACTGCAGCATTATTTTATTGCAGCCTACATTGCAAATTAGACATAGAAAATCAATGCATGCTGCATCAGTACTGAATGATGACTTCTCTAAATTGCAGTGAACCCTGCACTAACGTAGAACCTCCACTCCAGAGTTTAAGAACATAAGAAGTGCCATTTATTTATTTATTTATTTGAAACTTTTATATACCGACATTAGTGTTCAACATCATACCAGTTTACATTTGAACTGACAGGTAGAAAATACAAAGAACAGGGATAGGGTGAAGGGAAATCGAAAAATGCAAAGCAAAATAAAGATGACGGTGGAAAGTACAGCAAAAACTATCAACTTAGAATGCTAGAGCGTAGTAATAAATAATGGTAAAAAATAACATATATACAACGGAATGGTAAGAACTGAATATAAACAAGGGGTATGCTCTATGGTTGGGAGTATGGGCAGGAATCTGAGGGGGTTGAAAATAAAGTGGAAGGGGATAGCGAGGAAAAGGAGATAGGTCCCTGCGCGGGGTGTGATGTTTAGTCAGGGAAGACTTGCCTAAAAAGCAAAGTCTTTAGTTTTTTTCTGAATTTTGAGGTGCATGGTTCTAGGCAGAGCAATGCAGGTAGGGAGTTCCAGTGTTTGGGACTTGCAATGAAGAATGCACGATCCTTTGTGGAAGAGAGATGGGCCTTTTTTTGAGAGGGTACTTGGAGGGTTCCTTTATTGCTGGCCCTAGTAGGCCTGTTTGAGTGTGTGAGGGGGAAAGGTTCATCTAGCCAATTTGAATTGTGGCAGTAGATGGATTTGTGAATTATAGAAAGAGTTTTGAAGATAATGCGTGAGGGGATGGGGAGCCAGTGCAGTTCTTTGAGTATGGGGGTGATGTGAGCAGATTTCCGTGTGTTGGTAATGACCCCGGCAACTGCATTCTGGAGCATTTGTAAGGGTTTTATGATAGAGTAAGGGAGCCCAAGCAGCAAGGAGTTGCAATAGTCAATCTTGGAGGTGAGGGTGGCTTGAATGACAGTCCAAAAGTCGTGGTAATGGAGCAGGGGTTTGAGTTTTTTGAGTATGTTGAGTTTAAAAAAGCCTTCTTTGAGAATTGCGCTGATATATTTTTTTAGATTTAGTTGTTGGTCCAGGAGGACCCCCAGGTCTCTTACGCATTGCTGGGAGGATACGGCGTTGAAGGCTGGGTCATTGGAAATCAGAGGTTTGGGGGGTTGGTGTTGAGATATGAGTAGACGTTCTGTTATGTTGTATTTAGGGCAAGGTGAAGGTTAGTAAGGAAGTTGTTTATGGAGGTAAGCCATTTTTTCCAGTGTGCCAGGGCGTCTGATAAGGAGTCGTGAATAGGAATAATGATTTGGACATTGTCAACGTATAGACAGAATTTAAGGCCGAGGTCCATTAGTAGCTGACAGAGGGGTATAAGGTATATGTTGAATAATGTGGAGGAGGGGGAGGAACCTTGTGGAATGCCTTGCGAACTCAGCACTCTACCCCTCCCCCTTGGGGAGGGGTAGAGTGCTGAGTTCGCATTACCAATTTTGACGGCAAACTTTCTGTTGGAGAAGTAAGATTCGAACCATAGCAGGGCTAGACCAGAAATGCTTATTTCAGCTAGCCGGGTAAGGAGGCGGTGATGACTGATGATGTCAAAGGCAGCGGATTTGTCAAGGAGTATCAAAAGAAAGCAATTACCCTGGTCCAAGCCTCTGATAATGTGATCGGAAAGGGTGAGTAGGAGTGTTTCAGTATTAAGGTGCTTGCGGAATCCAAACTGGGTGGGATGTAGGATATTATTGTTGTCGAGGTAATCGGTGAGTTGGGAGTTAACAATCCTTTCCATAATCTTAGCGATAAAAGGAAGGTTAGAAATGGGCCGGAGGTTAGAGGGGTCTTTGGGGTCTAGCGAAGGTTTTTTAAGAAGAGGTTGGACGACTGCTTGTTTGAGAATGTCTGGGACTGAGCTTGAGGAGATTGAGGAGTTAATGATATCGGCAATGGGTTTGGCAATGGTGTTAGGAATGGAAAGGAGGGTTTTTGTGGGGATGGTGTCTGCAGGGTGGCAGGCGGGTTTGATTTTTTTGAGAATAGATTCAACTTCCTTGGCAGACATGAGTTCCAGTGCTTCGAAGGTGGTGGTGATGTGGTGTGAACTAGAGAGAGTTGAGGTGGGGGTTAACAGGGCTGTGTGTTGGAATTTGAGAAGAATATTAGAAATTTTTGTAAGGAAATGCTGGGCAATTTCTTCACACAATTGAGGCAGATAATTCTTCACTGGAACAGGGTTTTCTAAATACTATGGTGGAACTTTGCACTGGGATGGGAGTGACTGAGGTATTTAAGGAGAGGAGAACCTCAATGAGGAAGTGGTCAGACCAAGGTACAGGGGAGCATTTAGGGGAGTGGGAGGGTTGGAAGCAGTGGTTAATGAAGATGAGGTCTAGCGAGTGACCAGCTTGGTGGGTGGGAGTAGTGATTATTTGTTTGAAACCTATGGCATTGAGGGATGAGAGGAAGGTGTCGCAGGATGAGGTGAGGGGAATGGAGTCAACATGGAGATTAAAATCTCCAAGTACAATGGCTGGGGATTCAATGTTGATGTTATCTGAGAGGAATTCAATAACATGGGAGGGGTCGCATTCAAGGAAGCCAGGGGGTGCATAGATAAGACAGATTTGTAGCTTAGGGGATCTGAAGAGGGCGATTTCGAGTTTGGGGGGGATTCTATGTGAGCTAACTTAAGGATGAGGTGTTTTTGACAAGCTAGGAGGAGCCCACCACCTCTTTTTTTGGGTCTCGGGATGGATAGGATATCATAGGAAGTAGTAGGTAGCTGATTAAGGGGGACCATGTCGGTTTCCCTAAGCCAAGTTTCAGATATGGGTTTGCAATCAGTGAGGAAGTCTATGAGGATTGGTGTTTTTTTAGAGAGGGATTGTGCATTGAATAGGATAATCGAAAGGGTAGCGAGTCCTAAAATTTGAGAAGGGGAGTGGTGAGGATGGGAAGGAGGGAATTATGAGGGTGGTGTAATTTGGGGGGTTGATGGTGTAGAGGTCTGTTGTGAGGGAGGTGAATGGGGGGGATAGTGTACGAGGCCATTGGGGTGGGAGGGGGATGTGAAGAATGTAGGTGGAGGGGGGGGGATCAGCAAAAGGTGGAGGGGAGTAAAGAACCAAAGGTAAAAAAGGGTGCTGATGTGCACAAAGCAATAACCATATAAAGAAGAGACAGGTAAATTGAGTGTTGTCAAACGAAGTTGTCCAATTAGGGTCAATGTAAGGCGAAGGAATAGGCAGAGAGTTTCAAAACCGGCGAGGGGGGGCTCCCTTGTTTGAGGGAGTCTGTATGCAAAGTGGTATAAGGGGAGGGGAGGTATGCTTGCAATGCGGGCTGCACTCAGCAGTGGGTGCACTGGAGGAGGGGATCCTTTAAGGAGGAAACTTCTGTATTGAGCTGTCTTGCAATAATGGGGAAAGTGGACAGCACTCTGGGAAGGTGCACGCAGCCTCGTCTAGTCAAGTAAATCAGGGGTTAACACAGAGAATGTATGAGGGAGGGGGAAAGAGGTGGGTGGGGGTTAAACCTGAGGGCAGTGGGGGATTGCTGGAAATGATCAGAAAGATTGGTCAGAGAAAAAGCAAGGTCGCACGAAGGGGTGCACTAAGGGGCAGGCCCCTTTGTCGCGCTCCTTAGACGTGCGACGCCGGAGACTCACTGCTGTTGTTTTTATAGTCCGGTCCCACATCGCCGCCTGGCTAGCGTCGGTGGGCGGGGTCTAGCATCGTGGAGAGATGGTGCACTTCCTGGCTCAGATGGGCTGGGCTTGCTCCTGGCAGGAAAGGGAAGCAGCACTCCCACCGGTGGACAGTCAGGGAGAAGGATCAATGCTGTCGGTGGATGGAGGGCCAGTGCGGATAGCGGCCGCAGAGGAAGTAGGTCTCAGCGAGGTGAGGGCCTACCACGTGGTTGGGTCAGTCCGGCGGGTCCGGGTCTTTCTGGATGGCGAGGAACGCAGCGGGGCCTATTGAGGCGGTAGGTGGCGGCGGGTCTCCTGTGCGCTCCGGTCAGCGTGGTGCTCCGGGGGAGAAGGGTCTCCCAGGCGCGCTGCTGTTGTTTTTATAGTCCGGTCCCACGTCGCCGCCTGGCTAGCGTCGGTGGGCGGGGTCTAGCGTTATGGAGAGATGGTGCACTTCCCGGCTCAGATGGACTGGGCTTGCTCCGGGCAGGAAAGGGAAGCAGCACTCCCACCGGTGGACGGTCAGGGAGAAGGATCGATGCTGCCGGTGGATGGAGGGCCAGCGCAGATAGCGGCCGCAGAGGAAATAGGTCTCGGTGAGGTGATGGCCTACCATGTGGTTGGGTCGGTCCAGCGGGTCTGAGTCTCTCCGGTGGGTCCGGGTCTTTCTGGCTGACGAGGAACGCAGCGGGGCCTATTGAGGCGGTAGGTGGTGGCGGGTCTCCTGTGCGCTCCGGTCAGCGCAGCGCTCCGGGTGAGCCATGCTGCATCAGATCACGTTTCATCCAACCCAGCATTCTGTCTCCAAAGGTGGCCAGTCTGGGTCACAAGTATCCAGATCTCCAATTGTTGATCTATTTCTTATATTTTACTCCCAGAGATAAGCACCAGCTTTTCCATGTCTACCTAGTTAATAACTGCTAAGGATTTTTCCTTCTGGAACTTGTCCAATCCTTTTTTAGACCCCCACTATGTTAGTTGCCTTGACCACGTCCTCCAGCAACATAGCTTGATCGTGCACTGAGTAAAAAAAATACTTCCTACAATTTGTTTTAAATGTGCTAGTTGCTACTTTCACGTAATGTCTCCTAGTCATAGTCTTGTTTAACATATTAACATAGTAATGATAGCAGATAAAGACCAAATGGTCCAACCAGTCTGCCCAGCAAATTGCTTATGGTAGTAACTGCCAGTCTGCGCAGGTTACTCCGATGTACCCCTTTCTTCATTTCTAGCCTCTAGCCTCTATGGATATGCAGTGTTTATCCCATGCCCTTTGAATTCATTAAGGAGTAGATTTTAAAAAGCCTACGTGCGTAAATTGGGTTATGCGCGTTGCCGGGCCTATTTTAGAAAGGCCCGGCAACGCACATAAAGCCCCGGGACGCGCATATGTCCCAGAGCTTCGAAAAAGGGACGGGGAGGGAGCGGAGCGGGATGGGGCCAGAGGCCTCCAGCACAGCGGCCATTTGCCACTGTGCTGGAGGATTGTGTGCTGGCAGGCTGCCGGCAAGCGCAATAGGTAAAATAAAGGGTAGGGGGGGGGGTTTAGGATAGGGCTAGGCGGCGGGAGGGTTAGGGGAAGGGATGTTAGGAAATTGGAGCGGCCTGGGAGGGAACGGGGGAAGGCCATGGTGTCAGCGCGTGCAAGTTGCACAATTGTGCACCCCCTTGCACGCGCCAATCCCCGATTTTATAACATGCGTTTGGGGGCCTTGTGGAACTTAGAATTCAATCTCTGTCTTGGGCAAGCCTGTCTTTCTAGATACCATGCCTATATCTCCATCCCTATTGAGAGTTCTCGCAATTCTACCTCTCTTAGAGACAAGATAATTAAAATAAAACAATCCTCTGTAATGTAGGCAGGAAACTGGGGTAATATATCCTGGTGTCTGTTCATTCATGCAGTTGGTGCCTGGGCCCAGTGTCACAAAAAAATGTAGATACTGTACATGAAAGACAAAACCTAAGGGTCTGCACAAGGAGAAACAGCTATGGATACAGAGCAGACTGTAGGTACCGTACACGTGTGACAGAACTAAGGGTCTGCACAAGGAGAAACAGCTATGGATACAGAGCAGACTGTAGGTACCGTACACGTGTGACAGAACTAAAGGTCTGCACACGGAGAAGCAGCTATGGATACAGAGCAGACTGTAGGTACCGTACACGTGTGACAGAACTAAGGGTCTGCACAAGGAGAAGCAGCTATGGATATAGAGCAGACTGTAGGTACCGTACACGTGTGACAGAACTAAGGGTCTGCACACGGAGAAGCAGCTATGGATACAGAGCAGACTGTAGGTACCGTACACGTGTGACAGAACTAAAGGTCTGCACAAGGAGAAGCAGCTATGGATACAGAGCAGACTGTAGGTACCGTACACGTGTGACAGAACTAAGGGTCTGCACACGGAGAAGCAGCTATGGATACAGAGCAGACTGTAGGTACCGTACACGTGTGACAGAAACAGCTATGGATACAGAGCAGACTGTAGGTACCATCCACGTGTGACAGAAACAGCTATGGATACAGAGCAGACTGTAGGTACCATCCACGTGTGACAGAAACAGCTATGGATACAGAGCAGACTGTAGGTACCGTCCACGTGTGACAGAAACAGCTATGGATACAGAGCAGACTGTAGGTACCGTACACATGTGGCAGAACTAAAGGTCTGCACATGGAGAAGCAGCTATGGATACAGAGCAGACTGTAGGTACCGTACACGTGTGGCAGAACTAAAGGTCTGCACACGGAGAAGCAGCTATGGATACAGAGCAGACTGTAGGTACCGTACACGTGTGACAGAACTAAGGGTCTGCACACGGAGAAGCAGCTATGGATACAGAGCAGACTGTAGGTACCGTACACGTGTGACAGAACTAAGGGTCTGCACACGGAGAAGCAGCTATGGATACAGAGCAGACTGTAGGTACCGTACACGTGTGACAGAACTAAAGGTCTGCACACGGAGAAGCAGCTATGGATACAGAGCAGACTGTAGGTACCGTACACGTGTGACAGAACTAAAGGTCTGCACACGGAGAAGCAGCTATGGATACAGAGCAGACTGTAGGTACCGTACACGTGTGACAGAACTAAGGGTCTGCACACAGAGAAGCAGCTATGGATACAGAGCAGACTGTAGGTACCGTACACGTGTGACAGAACTAAGGGTCTGCACACGGAGAAGCAGCTATGGATACAGAGCAGACTGTAGGTGCCGTACACGTGTGACAGAACTAAGGGTCTGCACACGGAGAAGCAGCTATGGATACAGAGCAGATTGTAAGTACGTTAGCTTGAAATTTTGTCCTAAACTGCATGCCACAGCTGTAGTAGCAACAAGATACATCATAGCAGCCTCAGTAACGACATAATGACCAGAAATGCTGCCAAAACCCATTATTGAGAATGAAGAGGTCACTTAGTTCTGGGTGGTGCAAATGAATGGACAGTTATGGTATGTAACTGGTTTCTTCTCCTAAGGGCCTGATTCACTAAGCACTTTTCCCATAGACAGAGAACCGGAGAAGAGCCTTAGTGAACCAGGCCCTTAGCCATTCAGTTTGTCTGGCTCATGCGAGTTGTGTTAAAGCTGAAACATTATTTTCCAAGAATAATCTAATAATCCCCAGGAATCCATCAGAATGACACAAGTGCATTTGCACTTCCAGTTTGTTAGCCGCAAGTGATCAATACAGTTTGATCCTTAATGCTCTGCTCTGATGCCTGGAACTTTATTTAGCAAGACCGGGCCACGACAAACATTTGTCTTCTTTTCACACCTTAGGAATTGATGCTGCAACATGGTCCCCTCTGATCTCTGCTCTGAAGCCATAGTTTTCCCCCCAATTAATTCATGTTTTGAGATTCTGCTGCTTCATTTAATGCAACACAAACAGACTTTAGAAGAGTATAGGAAAGCCCAGACATCTGCCACTGTCCTGAGAAAAGGAAGGCTTTCCAGGTGCAGAATGCTTACACAGGGTCTTAAATAGGGCATTTCAGGACCAATGAAAACTATGCAAAAGTAACTACAGAACAGCAAACCCAAGAATGCAACAGTCAGAAAGGGACTGTGCATGCTAAGGCTGTTTAAGGCCTATGCTAACAAGCATGCTATACATTAAAGGCTGTAGTGTGCATGCTGAACAGATCCCCCTGACGTGAGGGGGGAATTGTAGAGTGATCAGGGCACTGTGCTTCTGTTTTCTTTTTACTGGGGTGGGGTAGTCATCAGGGCACTAATAGCCCTTGATTTGGTGTCAGGGGCAGCAATCTGCCTTTGGAGGTGGAGGCAATGAAACTGGCCCTTTTCTCCTTGGGCTGGTTAGCATGGGAGATTTTGTTGTGCAATTAGCAGCCACACTCCACTTTACGGGGTAGCCTGCACTCTCTGGGGACAAGTGTCAAGCAATCTGCCCTAGGACAAAGTCTGCATGCATTTTTTTTTTTACCTCTGGGCTTGGAACGAATTCTGACACGCATACTTTCACTTTGAAACGTACCTGCAAGTCACTGGCACCTGCTTTTCCTGCAGGAGGATTTTTGCTGGAATTGTACATACAAAGACAGTAACCTTCGAAACGGTGCATGGGCACACATGTGTGAGTGTTTGTCGGCCCACACTCGGGGACACAGCTATTTTATAACAGATGTGCGTATATGTGCGCATGTTATAATATAGCCTGTCTGTGAGTACCTGTGCGTTCAATTTTAAAAGGATGCGTGCATGTGTGCGCAAATCCTGCTTCTACCACGTAGTCGGGCAATTTCACAAGGACGCCACACCGACGCCATTGCTAGTTTTCCCAGTTCATTCCCAGTTCGCCCAGTTAAGGGATAGGACTTCCAGACTCCCTTAGTTTAAAAGCCTTCCTTCCCCACTGTTAGCCCCAGCCCTTAAAACCCTGCTGGCTTGCCCAGATTTGTTTGTTTTAAAATTTACATGCCATCCATAGCAGAAGTAAAGTTTCATGGCAGGGGACTTCAGCGCACGCCAGTGCGCAGAATTATTTACAAACTCGTCTCTTGGCCAGCCCCCAACATGCCCATGCCCCACTTAGACCATGCCCACACCCCATCTCTTTTTGGGAAAATCTGTATTTGTGCACGCAGTGGGAGATACGCTCATCCTAGGGTGACTTAAAATCCGCTCAGCACGCATCGGCCCAGCTTGTGTGGTTTTGGCTCACGCTGGGATTTTAAAATTCACCTAAAACATTTTGAAAATGCAATCTACACCTACATTTTTCCACCCAAGAACACCTGCCCCAAAAGTAGCTAAAGGTTCAGGCGTTGTGGAAGAATGCACAACCTTTCAGCTGCACTGACAGAAGGCAGTTTTCAGACAGTTGAATAACACGGGTAAAAATGACCTCTACAGCTGCATTTTAGTGGGCAGTGGGCGCACTAACATATTTGGTGCACTGTTCCTTCAGAGTTGTTTTAGCCCCAGTTTTAACATCATAAACGAAAATTAGAACTTTTTTTAGTTTTTCTTTCATTTTGCTTCCAACGAATGCACATCCCATTTGCTTTCCAGCACTGTAGGCTCACTCTCCCATTCTGGATGAAGAAACGTGGTTGTGTAATGTAGTTGCCTTGTTAGACCTTCTAAGATGTGGAATTCAGATTAGGCAATGCCATCGAACTACTCTTTTCAACCTGTGGCCACAGTTGGAGTCAGGTGAGCTCATGGTCTGATTCAGCTTGGCACATATTTCGTTCTTATAAATTTGTTGATTTTTACTTGTCTGTATCTAAATAGAAGGACAAGATACCAATTTTGTGAACATGGAAATATAGTCTCCATGCAGGAACTAAATACAAACAAAAAAGTCCATTCCCGGAGCTTCCTTTCCTGTGCATTGCTATTGCTCATTCATTCTCATGTTCTCCATCTGCTGTAACATCTCCTGGCTACCTCCCTTGTAAAGTGTATCACTCATAACAGAGGCACTTTGTAGGGATTCACTAGTTACTGGGATGTGAGTCCCAGACGTTTATTTATGTTCCACTTTTTCCACTTTTTTCAGCGCTTCAAAGTGGATTACATTCAGGTATTGTAGGTATTTCCCTTTTCCCAGAGGGTTTACAATCTAATAGGGTCATTTATCAAAATGCTATAAGGCGTTTTCGCATGCGTTAAGGCATTCTTCGCATGCGAAAACACCTTAACACATGTGAAAATGCCTTTAACGCATGAGATAGCACCATAACCTATGGTGCAATGCAAATCCAAAAAAGAGGAGGAGTTAGGGGTGGGAGTGGGCTGGGTTTATCGTTTTGCAAAGCCCTATCGCATGGCTTTAAAGAGAGAGAGAGCGCGCCTAGCCATAATGCCCTAACATTAGATAGGTATTTATATCTCTATGGGAGGCCCACCTAGTAACTCGAGGTGAGGTTTAGGTATTAGTGTAGGGGTTAGGGGCCACTTTGACCTTCAAAGTGAGAGGTACAAACAGAACAGTGCTCTCTTGTGAAGGTTTGATGACCTTCGGAGTGATTTGTGCCATGTTCTCTCAACCTAGCTTGATGGACTATATCAAGCTAGGTTGAGAGAACATGGCACAAATCATGAGAGAACATGGCACAAATCTCATCTTTGAGTGAGTTTCCTCACTCCGAGGGTCATCAAATCTTCACAAGAGCACGCAAATTGCAATAAACTGCCTAGTACCATAAAACACACCCCCTTTTCTATCACATGCAATATTTAGTGCATTTTGATAAATCCAGGCCTAAGTTTGTACCTGAGGCAATGGAGGGTAAAGTGACTTGCCCAAGGTCACAAGGAGTGACAGCAGGACTTAAACCTTGGTCTCCTGGTTCATAGCCCACTGCTCGAACCACTAGGCTACTCCTCCACTCTAATGGAGACATGTTTTTAAATATACACTTCTCAACCATTTGTGCATATAAAGGCTAATTTTTGACTGATCCCTAAGTGCTTAAAATCACCCACAAAAACATAGTTTACTAAGGCCTAGATTCGCTAAGCCATAATTTTTTTTTCGCAGAAGGGGTCCAGCTAGCGTGGTAGGGGGCGTACCCATGATAGTGGTCCCCTCTCCCAAAAAATATCGCTGCTCTGTCACCGCATTATTTTGTCTCGCAGCAAACGTCCATGAGGCAGCTCCCAATGCACGGATCCACCATCGCCTTAAAGGGCCCAACTATCTAAAAAAACACATCAGCCAAAACTGGAAAAAGTGCTCCGGGGGGTCAAACATGACTCCCCTTTCTCACACCGGGGCTGCAAATCGAGGCCGCTCAACAACAAAAGTGTAAAAAATAGCTGCCATATTGACGCATCGACAGCCCCCCCAACCCAGTCAACATTGATAAAATAAAGAACATAGGTATCCTACCACCCCTCTTTTTCAATATTTATTTATTTATTCATTCATTTACTGGTTTTATATACCGTCATTCAGTATTCTATCACAACGGTTTAAATAATCATGAAAAAGTAAAACAAATAATTACATACAATAACATAATTAATAAAATATTAAAACAATGATAAAGATAAAAAATTAATATATTGTATTAAAATAAATCAAGAAAAATAAAATAAAATAAAAGTAAAATAAAATCATCAAGAATGAAATTCTGCTTCCCAAAATGCCTTCTTAAAACAGCCATACATAAGTGCTTCTAGATTATAATCATTATTCTGTTTCCTGAAATGCCTTCTTAAAAAGCCATGTTTTTAGATCTTTCTTAAAGGTTTTGAAATAATTTTGTAAACGCAATTCTGCTAGTAAGGTGTTCCATAACGTGGGTTCTGCTATTGAAATAGCCCTTGATCTGACCTCCCTTAAATGAGCAGTGCGAATTGATGGAACGGTCAGTAAAAAATTCCAGGCAGATTCCTCCTAACCCTTCTCCCCCCAGCCCCCGAATTAAAAAAGAAAAATTCTTGGATTATAGTGTCCCCCTTTCCCCCTACCCAGACCCTCCAAGTCCACAAAAGGATCATTGGAGTATAGTGGGGCCCTTCTGGCCCCTTTCCCACATCCCATTATCTCAAATTTCTGAAATCCTGCAATGAGAAGAGCCCAGGATGCACCCTGGCCCCGGGCCTCATCGGCACTATTGTCCAAAATGACACCAACCTGACCTTGCCCCAGTCAAATTACTGGGACAAGGTCCAGGCACCAGATCACAGCCATATGGCCGAGATCTGATGCATGGAATTTGTGCCAGTAATATTTTTGTTGTCAGGGCCACCTTGAGTGGTGGCCCTGGGGTGAGGAAGGAAGAGGGTCATTTTTGACCCCCTGACACTTTACACATTTGGCGATTTATTTTCTTGGAACAGCTGGGCCCTTTAAATCTAATGTGGGAGCATCAGTATCTGTGTTAGGGTCTCGATGCTCCTACGTTAGATTAGCATTTTTCAGAAATGCTGTAGATAAAATAACATGGCTGACAAATTTCTAAGTCAACCGCTTTATTTAATTACATGAGATTACCTATTCATGAACTGCTTTGCATGGATTTGCAAAATTTATGAATGCAAAGGCCATGCAAAGCAGCTCATTGGAATAGGGGAGGCAATCTCTGCCATTTTATGTAAATTATCGTGAATATCACGCAATATTTCTGTGATAGGACTATATTGCATGATTATACAGCAGTTTGATGAAACTCCTGGTTAGGTGACTAAATCCTGCTGAAAATGGACCTCTGTTTTAATAAGTGCAAAATTTAGAAATTCAGACAAGCACATAGGTTAATCGAATGCACTACAAAGTTAAAAAAAAACAAACAAAACAGGCAGCTTTTAGTGACTTCATTGTCAGGATGGCTGCATTCCCTTGCCATCCAGCTCCTTTCTGTTACCTGCAGTTGATGTGCTGGCAGTGCCAGACACCAGCTGGCTATTCTGGCATTTGTGCAACCTTTAGACTAGCCAAAGCAGATGGGGATTAGTCACAAGTAGGTTCTCTTTCCAAGAGTTAATAAGTGCAAAACGTACGTAGCTCCATTCCCATGTCCTTACTGTAGAGAGGGGAGATTGGACACAATTTACTACAGCCCCAGGGTTCATTCCAAACGAGGGGGAAAGATATACTCCTGACCCCCTTAGGGATAGGACTTTCACATACTCCGAAGAGGCACTCTTCAGACAGAAGGTGATGCTCCAATTCCAAATAAATCTTTACTTAAACTTTGTCTTCTGCAATGGAAATGATATGACACAATACACATTTTCTATAGATGAATCCATATCTTCACAGCTTCACATTCATAAACTCTCTCGGGATCCCCTTTAACTTGATTTGCCTCAGGTTCTCCTAGTGAATGGCTCCTTTACTCTCTGCGACACCCCATGCCCCATTCTGTTCTGACACCTCCTTGCTGCACTAGGTTAACACTCTCTTTCTTTTCTTTCAGACACATACCGGATGGGTGCACTCTTCTCTTCAACACTGCCTGCTGGCACTGGGTCATGCCGACTAGGCAAACCCAGCTGCAAACAGGAAAGTCTCATGTCTCCTCACTGGCAAACGTCCAGCCACACACAAATAATCTCCTGGTCTCTGAAGCAGGACTCTAGAGATGGGGGACTTTTACTCCTTACCAAGTCCTAGAGGTCAAAACAGGGAATGCAGGTGGCTGTTATCTTCCTCCCTTACAATAGCATGCACTAAAACAAAACCGCCACCACCAAAATAAAGCCCCCTTCCTGGAGCTTGGTGCTCTCACCGGCCCCCTGGGCCTTGCCCCATCCACAGATTTTTCAGGGCCAAGATTGACCCCTAGTTGTTCCTGCTCCAGACTGACCTAGGGCTGGCACCCTTATGGATTTCTTCCATCCAATGGCACCAGCTGACCTATATGTAAAAACTTCATAATGGTGCTGGGATCAGATCGGCTGGAGCCATCGTGAAGAAAAAGCATGGGCAGGGCAGGAGCATCTGTAGATCACCTGCAGATTACTCCATCCATGGAAAGGACCTGCAGATGGGGTAAGAGGCAAGGGTGGCATTTTGGCAGCAGCAGCAGGATTTTTTTTTTTTAAAGTCTGGTTGCACTTTTTTTTTTTTATCTTTAACAAAATGAAAAATGAATGACATTTTGTTCATTTTTCTTTCATTTTGTTTTCAAACTGAAATGAAATGGGAAATTTCATAAAAAGCACGTCCCTATCTGCTAATGTTCTTCCTGCAAGCCTATGCAGGGAAGAGAGAAAAAAAAAGACTGCTCCCTCTCTCTCTAATGCCTAACTCCAATACATTGCCCACCACAAATTTTCACACACTGCTGCTTCAAGAACTCTAGGGTTCATGATAATAAAAGCCCTGGCAAAGTCAGATGTAAAAATCATCGTAAAACAGGCCAAGAGAATGTCACGGTCTGGCAGGCTGAAATCAAAGAGCACCCCCACAGAGGCGGTACAGGACTGTTTAACCAGGCCTCTCCTCCGCAGGTTGAGCCCTTGGGTTCTGGGGGCCAGTAAGACTTGTCTCCTGCAAAACATCATGGCTGGAGCAGGCACAGACTGGGAGCTAGAACTAGGCAGTGACTGGGGACTGAAACTATGCACAGACTGGGAGCTGGGACTGAGGGCAGACAAGAACTGGATGTAGACAGGACTGGAAGCAAGGCTGGTACTGAGGGTAGCAGGGGCTAGATACAGACACAGGCTGGGAACTGTATAAGGCAGGGCTGGAGGTTGAGACTAGGAACAGGCTGGGCTGGAGTCAAGGACTGATACCAAGGGCACACTAGAGACAAAGCACAAGGAGAAGGCCTGGGAAACAGACAAGAAACTGAACTGGACTAGGCAGGGCAGAACAAGGACTGGACAAGATAAAACTAGAGTAGGACCGGACAAGGACAGGACTTAGACAAGGACTTGACAAGGAATGGACTGGACTAGACAGAATAGGCAACAATAAATAGCAAAGCCCCACAAGACTGACTAGGCAAACCTAGAAGGCCCGAAGGCCACACATTTGGCAGGAAAGCCCACAAGGGCACTAAGCAAAGCAAGTAGGCCTGGAAGGGGCCAAAGCAAGGCAAGTAGGCCTGGAAGGCTGCAAAGCAAGACAGGAGGCCAAGATAGGCCGTAAGGTAACGCACCGATGGACTAGACAGGCTGTGTTAAGTGGGGGCTGGGGCTGAGGCATCAGGTTATCAGCAAGGAAGTTACTTGTGCAGCTGGAAGTAGGGCTCACTGAGGACCCCTGGTGGAGGACCCTCTGTTACAGTTCTGGCTGCTGTGCAGCCTCCCGCTGCACAGCAGCCAGAACTGTAACAGAGTCTGAAAAGAAGTTTGCCAGTGAGGGAAATACTAATAATAAAAACTTTTTCCAAGTACATTCAACACATAAAGCCTGTGAGAGAGTCAGTTGAACTGCTAAATGACCAGGGGCAAGCAGAGAGCTCAAAGAGGGCAAGAAATAGCAGAAAAACTGAATTAATTCTTTGTCTTGGTCTTTACTGAAGAAGATGTTGGAAACATACACACATCTGAAACATTCTTTAATGGTGGAGATTCTAAGCAACTAAAACAAATATCTGCGGCAATGGAGGATGTAATAGATCAGATTAACAAAATAAAGAGTAATAAATCACCGGGACCAGATGGCATCCACCCCAGAATTCTACAAGAACTGAAACTTGAAATTGCTAACCTGTTACTAGTAATCTGTAACCTATCATTTAAAATAGCCACAATACCTGAAGACTGGAAGGTGGCCAATGTGATTTCAATTTTAAAAAGGACTCCAGGGTGATCCAGGAAACTATAGACCGGTGAGACTGATGTCTATGCCATGCAAAATGGTAGAAACCATTCTTTAAAAAAAAATCAATTGCTATATAGTTAGATATGGCTTAATGGGGAAGAATTAACATGGTTTTACATAGAAATGTCTTGCCTTATCAATCTTTTGGATTTTTTTGAAGGGGTCAATAAACATGTAGAAAAAGGTGAGCTGGTTCACTTATTGTATCTGGATTTTCAGAAGGCATTTGACAAAATCCCCTATGAGAGATTCCTCAGGAATTACAAACTCATGGGAAAGGAGACAATGTCCTATTGTGAATTGGTAATTGGTTAAAAGACAAGAAACAGAGGGTAGGACTAAATGGTCAATTTTGCAAATGGTGAAAGGTTCTTAGTGGAGTACTACAGGGCTCTGTACTGAGATCTGTGCTTTTTAACATCTTTATAAATGTTCTCAAAAAGGGAATGAGTGAGGTAATAACATTTGCAGATGACTCAAAATTATTCAAAGGAGATTACGAGGCACTGCAGAGAGTAGGAGACTGGGCAGCAAAATGGCAGATGAAATTTAATGTGTTTTAGTGCAAAGTGATGCGTATAGGGAAAAATATTCTTTTATTTTTAAAAATTCTTATATTCCTCCTTACCCAAACATGAATTGGGAGTCACCACCCAGAAAAAGGACCTTGGAGTCCTTGTGGACAATATATTGAAATCCTTGGGTCAGTGTGCAGTGGTGGTCAAAAAAGCAAACAAAATATTAAGAATGATCCAAAAAGGAATGGAGCCAATATACAACCACACCTTGAACATTATGTGCAGTTCTGATTGCTTCATCTTTAGGAACCTAACTTTCTCACTACACTTGATGCAAAGTTTCAACGATATTCTCTACCTCTAAAATGTTTCAGAATGACTCCCCACAGACCAACTGCTACGCATACTACAAAGTTTCAATACAAAATATTGTAAAGTCTCAATACAAAAAGTTATAAAGTTCACTGCAACATGTTGCAAAGTTCAAGATAAAATGTTTAAAATGCTCAATCTTAAATGTTCAATTTTAAATGTTCAATCTTAAATGTCACAAATGTTCCTACCCCTATTATTTGTATTTTCCACCTGTCAGTTCAACTGTAAACAGGTATGATGTTGTACACTGATGTCGGTATATAAAAGTTTTAAATAAATAAATAAACAAATAAATAAATACGTCTACGCTAATAGACTCCTCTGTTACACTGTAAACCAGTGTGATATGTCCGATGAACATCGGTATAGAAAAACAAACAAATAAATAAATACATCTAAAAAATCACATAGCATAATTGTAAAAAGTGGAGAGGATGTTGACAAAAATGATAAAGGGAATGGAACAACTCTCCTATGATGAGAGACTGCACAGGCTTGGAAATGAGGTAGCTGAGAGGAGACATGGTAAAAGTTTATACATTCGTGAGTAGGTTGGAACAGGTAAATAATGGACGGTTAAATACACTTTCAAAAAATACTGAGGTCGATATTCAGCCGCAGAGCGGCTAGTTAAGTTAGCTGGATATAGCTATCCGGATAACTTAACGGGATATTCAGCAACGCTGAATATCCCCGACTATCTTTAAACTTAGCCAGTTATGTCAAATTAGCTAACTTTAGGACAGCCCTATGGGTCAACCACATTGGTTATGTGGCTAACTCTGGCTCGCCCCAAAACACCTCATGCCCGCCCCCAGAACGCCTGTGACTTATGCACCTAAATTCTAGGAACACATTTCGATGTCCACCTAGAATTTATATGCATATGGCACTGAATATCCCTGGCTAGCTTCTGAATATTGTCCTCATTAAAACTATGGAACACGCCATGAAACTAGCAACCAGCAAATTTAAAACAAATTGTAGAAAGTACTTTTTCACTCAACATACAATTAAGCTATGGAATCTTTTGCCAGATAATGTGGTCAAAGCAACTAGCATAGAGGAGTTTAAAAGAAGTTTGGACAAGATCCTACAGGAAAAGTCTATAACACAGATAGACTAGCCAGGTAGACTAAAGAAAGCTATTATTATTTTTGGGAGTGAGTAACAGGAAATAGATTGACCTTATGGGATCTTCCAGGTACTTGCGACCTGGACTGGCCACTGTCAGAGACCTTGGTCTGACCTAGAATGGCATTTCTTATGCTCACAGTGGGTAAGCTTACAGGATCTAAGTGTCCTACTGGCAACCTGAATTAATTTCTTATTTTCAAATTCTAATTAACCACCTTCCCAACCTCTGAAAACCACCCAAGACGGTATACAAAGTAAAACAATATAAATAAAATAAACTACAAATACAATTAATGCATCAATAACACAAACCATGAATAAAACACAAATATAAAAATATAATAAAAAAATATACCAGCTTAAATCAATAACGATAATATCACCTTAGGTGACACCTAACCCAATGCAATTGACCACGTCCTATCCCATACTTTTGCATCATGATACCACTGTTCTCGCATTTTCATCAAATCCATAACATCCCGCAGAATAATCACAAACAGTAGTTGGCATATTAAAACAAAATTAGAATTCTCAATACTGAGAAAACAATCACATTTTTACTTTTTTCCAAAACGTGGAATAATTCTGCTTCATCCTAATGTCAAAGGGATCTTACAGGCTTCCTTCAGGACCCATAATTAATGATAACTTCAAGGTCAACCTTGCTTGCTGCTTTTGCTTTGGAGTCAGAGAAAAATTGAACTTTGAAAATGTTTTTTTGTGCTAAGCAAAATGTGTTTCTTGATAAACATGGTTATGTTTCCTCATTTATCTAGAGTTACTCAAATATCTAAGTTGTTTTTGAGTAAGAAGCATGAAGTGGTCTCCTTGGGAGTCACTTTTGTGCTTAGATTTCCTTATAAATGTGAAATTAAGTTTGAGGTGAATAAATATATTTTTTATGAGCCAGATATGTAAAATAATGTTTTGCAAAACAGGGCCCAGACTAAGGATTTGCTATCCCAGTTATTATAGTTAAATCGGTATGGCTGTATATAGAGTGTGATGAGTGGTGTGGAAGAGAACCCTTGATGCTGTGGCAAAGTTGACACTGCCTTGTTAGCGAACCTACAAGACCTATGCTGACAGCTGGTGAATGTGCCCTGAAGCAGGACAGGCTGGACGTTTACCTATACCAGCTGCCTCCCCAGGTTGAGCCCTTGAATTCTGGCGGCCAATAGAGCTTAGGTGGGTCCCTAGGGCAGTCAGTAGAACACAAGTCTGAGGACATAACAGGGTCAGGACTGGAGAAACCAGAGACAGGCCAAGGTCAGGGGCAGATGGAAAACAAATGTGGTCAGGACCAAGGCGAGAGGTCAGGTCCAGATGGAAGGCAAGCATGGTCAGATCCAAGGCAAGAGGTTGATACTAGAAGATCAGGTCAGAGAACAATAAATCACACAAAGGACACTAGATGACACTAGGGCAAGAAGACAAGCTGGACAAGATGGGCTGGGCAAGCCAAGGCTAGCTAGTCAGACTGGGCAAGGCAAGGCTAAATAGGTTAGGCTAGGCAAGGCAAAGCTGGATGGGACAGGCTTGGCAAGGCAAGAACAGGACCACAGGGACAAGCTGGAATGCAGGTCAATCAGAAACACAGGAGCAACACATACTGCTCAAAGCAGGAGATCCATTGCTGAGGCGCTGGAAGACTGTGGTAGTGAGGCTTAAATGGATCCAAGGTCTGACGTCATCAGGCAGGACCACCATTATGTGTCCTGCCGAGGGGTCCATAAGGTCCAGGGGCCTGCAAACATGCCTAAGGGGCAACACAGCATGGACAGGAGGAGACGCGATGGTGGCGTTTCTGCCGCAAAGAGAAAGTTTTAGCATCAGAGCAGGTTGGTGGCGTCCAGAGTGAATGTGGCAGCTCACGGGATCATCCTGTGAGCCACCCATCTTAATAGAACCCCCCTCCAAAACCCCTCCCCCATGTTCCAGGCTTAGATTTATAGGGGGATCTTTTGTGGAAGTCTCTTAATAGTTGTGGGGCTTGCCGATTAGAGGCTAGCTCCCAAGGATTCTTGTCATGCCCAAAGGTTTTCCAGGAAATTAAGTATTGAGTTTGATTCCCAATCTTCCATGAATCCAAGATTTCCTGGACTTCATACTGAGTATCCTCTTTAGCTGAAAATTCAGTGGGCTGGAGGGGCGGTCTGGCCAGCCACAAGAGAATTGTGAGTTTCAGCAGGGATACATGGAAAACCTTCATGGATCTGTAGAGAGGCAAGTAATTTTAGCTTGTAGGCAAGTAGCCCAAGCTGTCACATGGTAGGGAATGGACCACCAAATCTTGCTGCAAATTTTAGCAAGGGAAATTTTAACCATAGATTCTTCATGCTCAGCCATACCAAGTCCCCGGCTGGAGTTCAGGTTCTGGGTGACATTTCTTGTCTGCCTGCTACTTGAAATGCTCCACCCCTTGCTCCAGGAGGCAGTGCATCTTCTGCCAGAGAAGTTCATGTACCATTAAGTTGGCTGCGGGGCAGGTGACAGAAAGTGAAACAATCTTAAATGTATGAGGATGATGGCCGAATACTACATAGAAGGGCAATGACCCATTGGAGCTGCTCACATGATTATTGTGACAGAACTTGGCCCATAGAAGTAAGAGTGCCCCATTATCCTGCCACTGGTTCACATAGGCTCGTAGGAAGGCCTTGAGATTCTGATTTAGCCACTCCAGTTGGAGTGGAGGAGTAGCCTAGTGGTTAGAGCAGTGGGTTATGAACCAGGAGACTAGGGTTCAACTCCTACTGTCGCTCCTTGTGACCTTGGGCAAGTCACTTTACCCTCCATTGCCTCAGGTACAAACTTAGACTATAAACCCTCTAGGGATAGGGAATACCTACAGTACTTAAATATAATCCACTTTAAAGTGTGAAAACAGAATATAAATCTGTTTGTCCATTGCTCTGGGGGTGGTAAACTGAATTGAAATCTAAGGTAATTCCAAACATCTTACACAAGCTTTTCCAGAAGCAGGCCATATACTGTGATCTGAGAGGATGAGAAGGGGGAGCCCATGCAGACTGAAAATGTGTTGGACAAAGAGTTTAGCCAGTTCAGGCACTGAAGTGAGGCCCGGGAGGGGCGTGAAGGTGCCATCTTTGAAAATTGATCCATTTGAGAGGGGAAGGTCAGTGACATTGACACTGGACCATCACTGCAGTAGCAACCATGAACCTCGAGGTTGAAGATATGTTGTGCGGGCTCCAGAGAGCCTTCCCTATCAAAGGACCATAGAAACATAGAAACATAGAAATGACGGCAGAAGAAGACCAAATGGCCCATCCAGTCTGCCCAGCAAGCTTCACACATTTTTTCTCTCATACTTATCTGTTTCTCTTAGCTCTTGGTTCTATTTCCCTTCCACCCCCACCTTTAATGTAGAGAGCAGTGATGGAGCTGCATCCAAGTGAAATATCTAGCTTGATTAGTTAGGGGTAGTAGCCGCCGCAATAAGCAAGCTACACCTATGCTTATTTGTTTTACCCAGACTATGTTATACAGCCCTTATTGGTTGTTTTTCTTCTCCCCTGCCGTTGAAGCAGGGAGCTATGCTGGATATGCGTGAAGTATCAGTCTTCTCCCATGCTGTTGAATCAGAGAGCCATGCTGGATGTGCATCGAAAGTGAAGTATCAGGCACATTTGGTTTGGGGTAGTAACCACCGTAACAAGCCAGCTACTCCCCGCTTTGTGAGTGCGAACCCTCTTTTCTTCTCCCCTGCCGTTGAAGCAGAGAACTATGCTGTATATGCATTGAAAGTGAAGTATCAGGCTTATTTGATTTGGGGTAGTAACCGCCGTAACAAGCCAGCTACTCCCCTCTTTGTGAGTGCGAATCCTTTTTTCCACATTTCCTCTTGCTGTTGAAGCTTAGAGCGATGTTGGAGTCACAGTAAGCATGTGTATGTTTATTTAATAAGGGTATTGACTCCAGGCAGTAGCCATCATTCTGGCGAGTCACCCACTCTTCATTGGCAGCCTCTTGACTTTATGGATCCACAGTGTTTATCCCACGCCCGTTTGAAGTCCTTCACAGTTCTGGTCTTCACCACATCCTCCGGAAGGGCATTCCAGGCATCCACCACCCTCTCCGTGAAGAAATACTTCCTGACATTGGTTCTGAATCTTCCTCCCTGGAGCTTCAAATTGTGACCCCTGATTCTGCTGATTTTTTTCCTACGGAAAAGGTTTGTCGTTGTCTTTTGATCATTAACACCTTTCAAGTATCTGAAAGTCTGTATCATATCACCTCTGCTCCTCCTTTCCTCCAGGGTGTACATATTTAGATTCTTCAATCTCTCCTCGTACGTCATCCGATGAAGATCCTCCACCTTCCTGGTCGCCCTTCTCTGTACCGCCTCCATCTTGTCTTTGTCTTTTTGAAGATATGGTCTCCAGAACTGAACACAGTACTCCAGGTGAGGCCTCACCAAGGACCTGTACAAGGGAATAATCACTTCCCTTTTCTTACTCGATATTCCTCTCTCTATGCAGTCCAGCATTCTTCTGGCTTTAGCTATCACCTTGTCGCATTGTTTCGCCGACTTCAGATCATTAGACACCATCACCCCAAGGTCCCTCTCCTGCTCCGTACACATCAGCCTTTCTCCCCCCATCGAATACAGTTCATTCGGATTTCCACTCCCCATATGCATGACTTTGCACTTCTTGGCATTGAATCTCAGCTGCCATATCTTCGACCACTCTTCCAGTTTCCTTAGATCCCGTCTCATTCTCTCCACTCCTTCCGACGTGTCCACTCTGTTGCAGATCTTAGTGTCATCCGCAAAAAGACAAACCTTACCTTCTATCCCATCCGCAATGTCGCTCACAAAGATATTGAACAGGACCGGTCCCAACACCGATCCTTGCGGTACACCACTTAAAACCGCTCTCTCTTCAGAGAAGGTTCCATTTACCATCACACATTGTCTTCTGTCCGTCAACCAATTTGAAATCCAGGTCACCACCTCGGCACTCACGCCCAAGCTTCTCGTTTTATTCACCAGTCTCCTGTGCGGAACCGTATCAAAAGCTTTGCTGAAATCCAAGTATATGATATCGAGCGCTCTTCCTCGATCCAATTCCTTGGTTACCCAGTCAAAAAAGTCAATCAGATTTGTCTGACAGGATCTTCCTCTGGTGAATCCATGCTGCCTCTGGTCCATCAATTCTCCCGACTGTAGATAGTTCACTATTCTCTCTTTCAACAGTGACTCCATTACTTTTCCCACCACTGAAGTGAGGCTAACCGGTCTGTAGTTACCAGCCTCCTCTCTGTTCCCACTCTTGTGAAGCGGGACCACCACCGCTCTTCTCCAATCACTCAGCACCACTCCCGTTTCTAGGGATCTATTGAACAGGTCGCACAGCGGTCCCGCCAGCACATCTCTGAGCTCCCTCAGTATCCTTGGATGAATCCCATCAGGCCCCATGGCTTTGTCCACTTTCAGATTCTTTAGCTCTTCCCATACATTATCTACTGTAAATGGATTTTCCTCTGTTCCGCTTCCCTCCAGTTTCTTGTTGTGTAGAGCTGGTCCTTCTCCAGGGTCTTCTTTAGTGAACACAGAGCTGAAGTATTCGTTTAATATTTCTGCCATTTCTTCGTCTCTCTCCACACATTGATCATTTTCACCTTTCAATTTCACTATACCACTTTGGACTTTTCTCTTTTCGCTGATGTATCTGAAAAATGTTTTGTCACCATATTTTATCTCCTTGGCAATCCTCTCTTCCGCTTGACTTTTTGCCAACTTGATTAATTTCTTAGTCTCCCTCAGTTGAATCAGATATTCTTCTTTGTGCTCCTCCCTTTGGGATCTTTTGTATTTCTTGTATGCAGTTCTTTTAGCTTTAATTTTGTCAGCCACCTCCTTTGAGAACCAGATAGGTTTCATTTTTCTTTTGCTTTTCTTTACATTTCTAACATATAGAGCAGTTGCCTTGGCGATTGCTCCTTTTAGATTGGTCCACTGTTGATCCACATCTCTCTCATTTTCCCATCCATTTAGTTCTTCCTCTAGGTACTTCCCCATTTCCTCAAAGTCTGTGTTTTTGAACTGTAAAACTCTGGTCTTTGTGCTTCTTTTCCATATTCTTTTAGTGATATTAAACCATACCGTTTGATGATCACTGGTGCTGAGGTGGGCACCCACCTTGACATCAGAGACGATATCTCCATTATTGAGCACTAAGTCGAGAATAGTTCCTTCTCTTGTGGGTTCCAATACCATTTGTTTGAACAAAGATACTTGCATGGCATCCACTATTGCTCTACTGTTTTTAGATTCTGCAGATGGGATTTTCCAGTCTACATGACCATGAAAGGGCATTGGCTAATTGTTTTTTCTCTGCTGGGTGATACAACAGCTAAATCAAACCAATTAAAAAAACAATGATCAAAGGACTTGTCGGGGATTCAGTCTCTGTGCTTGTGCCGGGTTTTCCAGATTTTTGAGATCTGTGTAGATAGTTACTGGGTGTCTGGCCCCTTCCAACAGGTGTTACCATTCCTCTAAGGCTAACTTGATTGCTCATGATCTCTGATGGTATAGTTTTTCTCTGTGGGGTAGAATTTTTTAGAGAACTAGAAGCAGATCATGGGGGTACCTTTGTGGTTGTGCTGCAGGAGGAGAGCCCCTACCCAAAGGGTAAAAGCATCTACCTCCAATATGAATGGCTTAGAAGGGTCCAGATGGTTCAGGCATGGGTCATGAATTAATTTTTCCTGGAGGCACTTAAATGCTTGAATCATGGCAGTGGTCCAGTTCTTGGTATCTGAGCCCTTCTTGATAAGAGCTGTGAGCAGAGTAGCCAATATAAAATAACTATGGATGAATTGCCTATAGTAGTTTGCAAACCCAAGAAAGTGTCACAAAGCCTTGAGGCCAATGGCTTGAGGCCATTCCAAAATGGCCTTCAACTTTTCTGGTTCTATGATTAGGCTTTGCTGGGAGATGATATATCCCAGGAATGAGAGTTCTTCCTGTTCAAAGGTACATTTCTCTAGCTTGGCATAAAGATTGTACTTACGGAGCCTCTGAAATACTTGTTTTACATGGATTTGATGCTCCTTTAGCATTTAGAAAAGACTAGAATATCATCCAGATATACCACCACATGAGAGTAGAGCAGGTCCCAGAACAACTTATTGACCATAAACTGAAAGACCGCAGGGGCATTGTATGACTTGAAGGGTGTAGGGCGACTGCTGAAGTTGGTCCATCCCTTAAAATAATCACCTAATCTACTAACAGCAGGTGCAGAACATATTTTTTCATTCACATACATTATTGTAAGATCATTCAAAGAGCAAACTTGTGTTTAAAATAGAATTGAGGAAAAGAGGACCATAATGCTGAAAAAAGCAGGTGATAAGTACCTTCATTTTCACAGCATGAATTCAAGTTATACAAGAACTGAACCTTTAAAATACAGACAAACCCTCACCACATACAAAATAGAAACATGCCAACAAAAACTGTACTGAAAACCACCAGCCTGAGAGTATTATGCAGTACAACAATGGAAAAACAGAAACATCATTGTTCCTCACAAAACATCAAGCAATAAAATCAAGAGATATAAAACATCATTCATAATACTAAAACCAAGCTAATAAAAAGAATAAATGTCAAAATAACCAATGAACATCCAATAATTTTTTTAAAAATTGCAAAAATATGTTCTATTTACCTAACACCAATAAAATATTTCAAAACAACTGATTAATAAAACATCCAATAATTTAAAAATGTTCTAATATTTCCCCCCCAAAAAACAATAAAATATTGCAAAAAAATAGAAATATCAAATTACACCAAATAATTAAAACTAATAAGTATTAAAGAATCTCCTGCTCTCTGTACTGGGATCTTTTGATTTCTGCTCACCCTGAGATTATCATAGACTGGGGGAGCTAGGGCCACATTAACTATCTCCTCTCTCTCTCTCACTCACACACACACATACTAACACATTCATTGTTTCACACACTCTCTCTTTCATATACATGCCAATGCTCTCACACACACTCCCTTTCTCTCACACACAGGCTCTCTCCCTCACACACACGTGCCAGTGAGAGCATGTGTGTGACACACTAAGTCCTAGAACAATACACTATCTACTGGGCAAACAGAACAAGCCAGACTGATACAAATCCCTACAGAGAAACTACACACTAGTCAAAATACTGCACCTCTGTCACACATGCATATCACAGACAGCCCTAACCTAATACAGAATAAGGGATTACAAATTAGAAACAGAAACATGCAGGCAAAACTGAAATGGAAAGTCAGAGAAACCAGACTCTGTGAACTCTGGAATACTGAAGAAAAAGAAAAATACAAATATATATAAAAAAAATGCACATTCCCAAAGATGGCATATTCCAATCGCTGAAAGGCAAAATATTTTTTTTTACTTTTGTTGTTTGATCTTATTTTTCTAATCGGTTGGTCCTAGTCTCTTTTTCCCCCCTTGTCTTTCTTTTCCTTATTCCTTTTTCAGAGTCTCTTTTATTCTTTTGGTTTCTTCTCTCTCCACCTGTCTTCTTTCCTTCCTCCTTCATACACACACACAAGCTATCTCTCTCACATGCATGCTCTCACACACAAGCTTTATTCACACAGGATCTCACTCTTGCATATGCTCTCTCACATACACACAGGCTCCCACTCCCACACACAGCCTCCCAATATCAAATGCTCACTCACATGCTCTAGCATGCAGGCTTCCATTCTCATAAACACACCGACACAGGCTCAATTTACATGCTCTCTCACATACAAAAACACAGACCCTCACATTGTCGCTCTCACATGTAGGTTTCCACTCCCATTCATAAGTAATCACACAGGCTCTCACCCTCACATGTTCTCACATGCAGACTGACACTTTCTAACACACACACAGGCTCTCACACTCACATGCTGTCTCTCACACACAGGCTCCCATTCCCCCCATAGACACACACAGGCTTTCACTATCACACATTCTCTCACACAGCTTCATATTCCCAAACAAACACACAGACTCTCACATGCTCTCTCTCACATGCAGACTCCCACTCCTATACATACGTATGCACACACAGGCTCTCATTCTCACATGCAGGCTGTCACTATCACACACACATATACTGCCATACACACACACACAGGCTCTCATTCCCACATGATCTCTCTTTCACTCACATACACATTCTCAGGCAGGCTCCCATTCACATCCCCCCAAGCAGGCCCCCCAATCACACATACACACACACTCCCAGGTAGGCTCCCATTCACACACACCCACAGACACACAGGTAGGTTACCATACACACATACACATAAACATCCAGGCAGGTTATCATTCACAAACATACACAATGTGCACTGCAGGCAAGACCTTGGAGAGGAATTGCACATGGCAGTGGGAACCCACCTGGAAATCTGCAGAATACCCCAATCAATATAGGGTTGGTGGAACATGAAAGAAGGTAGTCCTAAAATGACTGCTAGCATGGTTAAATGGTGCTGTGAAAGAGACTATTAATTCCAAAAAGGCATTTTTAAAAAATGTAAAATAAGTCCTAATAAAAATAACAGGAAAGATCATAGGCACTGGCACGATAAATATAAAACATCCAGAAGTCAGAATTGTAGATCCATGCATGTAATGAGACAAACACAGGAATGACACAGTTCAAAGGTGACTTAACCTATGATAGTAAGGAAGGATGTTTCCTGTCTCATGTCTTTTGCAGCTCTGGCACACTTTTTAATATAAGATGAGAACAGGAGTTCTTGTCCATTGAGGAGGGTGGAGCAGGGGGAGAATAATCTGCAGGATCCTCAGATGGAGGGAACACCCTCACAGTTAACTCTAGTTGATACCAAAAAAATACAGCACACTGTATGTGTTCCCATAGACTTCTCCTTTTACTTGGAGGTAGACAGTAGATAAACATTTACAAAAGAGTATACAGTTTCTGTGCCCCTCTTTGTTAGAGAGACGTTTTGGCAATAAAGATATTTCTTGAATAAGAAAGTCCTTCCCTTTTTTCAACATAATCACCACTGACTTCCAGTAGAGTGTTGTCCTCTACACATGAGTGGAAAATCCTTGGGTCTTTACTCCCATTCCAATCAAAAGCCTGAAGCCTCTTTTAAAATTTGCATTTACATAAATTAATTTTGTTACCAAGATACTGACTGCACAATCAGCCATAAGATGTGAAAAAAATGAATTATTATAATCGGTTAATGGTTATCTATCATCTGAGCAATAACGGTAGATAAATGTTTCATTATTCAAGGACATAAGATTCAAGGGCACTCTTCTAAGATAAACAGGGTTTCACCTTATAATTAACATCAGAACTTTAAATTATAAAAACAGGAAAACACCCAATAGATATCCTAAATCTCCCCAGCATTTGATGCAGAGCAGAATTGGGAGAGAGGGAGAGGGAGAATTCCTGCTTGCTGGATCACTGCATTCATCCCATAATGCTAAAAGATTTAGGGGTTCTCCTCATGAATAAAAGATTAGCCAATGGCCATTCCACAGCCTAATCCTTCAGCTTCATGCACAAATGGAAACGGTGAATCTCTCCTTCTTTCTCATTCAGCCAGTAAATCTGACCCATTTCTAATTATAAAAGAAAACACCTTTAGTGGTGCTGTAAAACAACATCTTAATTGAGCTAAAACCTTCCTACATCCTTTCCACTTACAATCATCTCATTTTATACACTGTATTATATGTCGGCAATTTCCCTTAATATTCTCATGCTAATAAAATAATTTTATAAACATATAATTGCATATTTATAATGTATTAATGAGCTTATCATCCCAATGCATTGCTATTTTGTGATGAGTTATTACCCTAGATGTTTTCCCATTGGCTAAAATTAATTTGACAGCATATCAGCAACTGTGCCTGGAGTCTATGAGCATCTGTAAGAGTCCATAACGCACGTCAGTCATGAGAAGTAGGAAAGCGTTCAGCTGACATTGCTCGTTACTAGCGGTGAAAAACTGGCACAGGGTCAGTATTTTTGGTGGGGACGTTTAGCGCTGTTTTCTTCCCACAGGCTACGAGTTGTGCCCTTGGGAACTGACCCCACCCGTAGGGATTTAATGACAGTAAGCTGGCAGACTTTCTAAACCCATCATGTCCACCATGTGTTTGCATCCAACCGGCGAAGAATGGGGCTCTCCTGTGTCATTTCAGCCAAGCCACGGGGCAGGCAGAAAACATCCTTCTATTGAGCAGTTCCCTCTGCCCATGGTGTCCTAATTCAGCAAGTGTTAGACTGATCCATGAAAAACCAAAAGCAGCAAGTAGAAAACGGTTGCCATGGAGACAGCAGTTCCAGAAGAGATTACTCCTGGCCAGTGTTAAAGAAGAGCTTGGGCTAAGGGAAGTGTCTCAACTTTATTTGCCCTTTTTTGTACATGCCAAAAGTGAATTTCCTATGGCCCAGTTTAAATGTCTGAATTTCTTTACATAAAAAGTGTACTTTATACAGTTTCAGGCACTCACTGTCCTTTCTCCCTTTCCTGCAACAGCAGGCTGGCTGAGCCTCTCCCCTTCCTTCATTCGGTCCCGTCCCCCCCTCCCCCCACTTTCACCCTGGCAGGGGTGAGATGCAGCAGGCAAGCAGTGGCATGTACACACATCTTTCAGTCTGCAGCTGTCAGTCCATGGCACCCATCACAGTGCTGTGATTCAAAGCTCACATAGCACCACAGCTGAAAAGTAGATCTCGGCGGAAACAAGTCCCGTACACACGTGACCAGAGTGACTCTAAAACGGACACAAGCTTGCCTGAATTGGGAATTTCAGAACCTTCTTATCTCAGCTGCCGCCAAACTACTCTGGCTGTGAGAAAACATACTCGGTCCCCCAGAAGGGATAAGATTTTGGGCATCACTGAAGAGAAATAACTGCTGGCCTTCCCAGCACCCAGCACACGAGACCAGTTCCATGGCTAGGCTATGGCCACAGCCATTGGTGACACTGCTGGAAGGGCGCCAGCTGCGGTGTGGGGGCCAGAAGTGCTGGAGGAAGTGCCACTGCCATGCTTGCAACTTTCATCCAGTGGGCCCACAGCCCATGATCCTCTACCTCTCCTCTACCCCATGGAATTTTTCCCTTTCCCTCCCAGGGTGCTTCCTAAAACCCAGCGCATTAGACTACTCATAGAAGTCCAATCAAATTGCATGATAGTCCCTACAGAAGTCCAATCACAGTGCACACACAAAAGTCTGATCACGATGCACAAGACTCCCCAAAGAAGTCTGATCATGCTGCATGAGTCTCCCCACAGAGAACCAAGCAATTCACAGTGCCCAGCACACAATTCGCCAAGTCAAGAAAGATCTACAAAACTGAAATGAAATCCAGCGAGTTTATAATATCTGCAGATGATTACTTCATTAACTCTCTTTCCAGCTCTGCTTTCCTCCTTCTTCGTGAATGTCAGTTCTCTAGCTTTTATATTTTAAACATACGAATGACAGCCTTGCCTTGGTATCCTGATGTGGTAAAGTTCTTTCATGTCAAATCGTGCCTCATTGTGACAGCTCTTTGTTGGATCCTTGTACGTGCCAAACACTTTCGTAGAGAGCACTGCAAAAGTGTAAATAAATAATCGACTCTAGATATGAATGAATCCCTGAGCACCTCGGAAGGACAGGTCTGCTGTCTGAAACATCATTGGAGTCCCCAGCATGATCAGCTCTGTCTTTCCTTCTCTGGAGGTCAGCGAGGTGAGAATTAGCTAACTTAAAAACATATTTCTCATTTCTGAAGTAGATTGCCCTCCAAGTGAGGATAACAATACTGCAATTAACAAGATCATATTGCATTATAAAATTAGGAATAGCAAACATTAGACATGTCTAAGATACAGTCAATAGAATAAAGGTTAAGTTAACACAGGGGTGAGGTGGATGAACAGGGATCTGAGCCCCTAGGCAATAAGGGTCATTGGCCCCTAATCGCCTATCCAAGGTTAGGGGAGAGCGCTGTGGATCTTTGGGCACTACCCTATTACAGAAGTGAATATCCAAAAATACACCGAAATAGCGAACTGCTATTAATCAAAAACAATCAAGAGCCAAGCTCTGTCGCTAAACAATTGAATAAACTTTTCAATGGGTAATGTATGTTTTGCAAGTGATTTTAAATAAAGTAAATACCTACACTATCAAATGGAAAAGTTTAGTTTGTTGATGTGATTTATAAAAAATATTTAATGGAGTCAGAGAAAGGTTTCATACTGAGTGTAGGTGCCCTGCACCTCTGTAAGGTGAACATATAATCATCAACCTTCCTCCTCCTCCTCGATTGATTTTTAACAATAATTTTTTTTAAAAAAGATTTTTTTATATATGCTTGTGTTATCCCTGAAAACACCTACAGGATTCTTCCGTGGCAATGTAATTTTTAAATGCAATGCTGCAAACTATTTACTCAGTGCTACTCAACGAGAATGTTAATAAAGGGTATAAAAACAGACTTCCCCGTTTGTGGTTGGTGTGTCCATCTTCTTCTGTGTTATCCCAACATGTTTCAGACAGAAATGCCTTTCCTCAGGGGGTTCGATGTTTCCCAAGACCAACTTCACGGAGTCTGCAACCCTCTTCTCAACGGTTTCTCCTGAGCTCAATGTGTTGTGCCCCAAAGCGATCTTCCTCTCTGGACCGCTCGGAAGATTAAGTAGTGCTTAATATCAGTCTTCCCAAACGAAAACAGTGATTTGGAGATTTTTGTGACCAGTTTTCCAATAAGGCCAGTAACATCTTAGTGTAGCAATAGAAAGTTGGCTGTCTTTAACCCATGTCAAGTAAACAGTGGGTGAGGCTGCAGATTTTTGGTAAAGACTTCTTGGAGAACATTTTAGAGACATCAAATTTTTGGAACAAGGGTTTTTTTCCATTCTACCCTTTGCCTTATGCTCTTATTGAAGAGACTTTTCCTACCCTCCATGGACAAGGGATTTTGGAAACCGGTTTGGTTAGAGAAAGAAGAGTGAATCGAGGAGGTGCTATGGACAAGGAGACCATTGCTTTTGTTATTATGATTTTAAATTTACTGTTCATGATTTTTCCTTGGATCCTAGAGTGCATCCTTTTTAAGTTAAAGTAAAATTCAGTTGAACACCATCCTTCGACTCTGTGCTTTATTCAAAATGCCTTTCCTCCAAGACGACTCTTCTATTATAAGTAGCTACCAATCAGTTAAAAAGCAAGAGGGAGAAAAAGAGTTGGAGTGTGAGTGAGTACATGACTAAGACTGTATAACCCACTACTGCACCAGGGACCCATAAGGTTGAACCTCCACCCCCCTGCACCGGATGAACACCAGCATTACCAGAAGCTGGCATGGAAAATGTGTGAGAGGAAGAGAGGTCTGGGATATTGAGAGGTTATCCTGGGTACTGTGTGACCCCTTTAATCCAGTGCAGCCCACAATGGGAGGGTTACACGAACTATAGCCTGCTAATTTTAGGTCAGCTCTTTGACTCAGTTAGACTTAGCTGGCTAATAGGGTCATTTATCAAATTGCGTTATGGCGTTTTCGCATGTGTTAACGCGTTTTTGCATGCGAAAAATGCCTTAACACATGCGAAAATGACTTAACGCACAAGGTAAGTGCCATAATGCATGGTGCGATTCAAACTTTTAAAAGGGGAGGGGTCCGGGGCAGGATTTCTGAAAAAGTGGGCTGACCACACAATAAAGAGAGAGAGAGAGACCACCTCTGGGGTGGCATAGTAAGCAGCTATTTATGCTACTATAGGAGGTCCACCTAGTAACTCAAAGTGAGGTTTAGGTAGTAGTGTAGAGGTTAGGGGCCACTTTTACATGCAGAGTGAGATGCATGAACAGACCAGTACACTCTTATGAAGATTTGATGTTCTTCGGAGTGAGGAAACTCACAAAGATGAGATTTGTACAAAGTTCTCTCAACCTAGCTTGATGTTACCCAGTGGTGTCTTTAGGAGAATGCAATTATGTAGTATTACCGCAATGTGTGAAAAGTTCATGCACTTTGCGGTAATACCTATGCAAAGCGCACATTGTGATAATTAGGAAATTAACATAAAACATGCCCCTTTTTCTCCCGCATGCGATATTAATAGCAATTTGATAAATCTAGCTAAATTCTAGCTGCCTAACTTAGCCAGATAAAGGCTGAATATTGTTGGGTAAGCCATTTAGACGGATAACTATTACGTTACCCGTTTAAATGGCTTTTGAATATGGACCTCCATATGTCTCATCCACATCCCTTCCTCTCCCTCAGAGATCCTCTGTGTTTATCCCATGCTTTCTTGAATTCAGATATTGTCCTTGTCTCCATCACCTCCATTGGGAAGCTGTTCCGCGTGCCCACTATGTAAAGCTCCCATTCTGTAATGAAATTATTTCCTTAGGTCAGGGGTCCCAAAATTATGGCCTGCAGGCTGAATCTAGCCCATTACAACCTTTTACTTGGCCTCCCAAATTCACTTTAAAAAAACATCTAGTGTCATGTGGCCTGGTCAAAAGCATCAGGAAACATTCAAAAAGTAAATCTGCTGCTGCCGACTGAAGCAGCTGCACCCAGGTGATTTGTCATATAGTTAGCATCACTGGTGGGGGACTTTTTCAGCTGGCACATCATTGCTGGCACGTTATCAGAGGGGGACCTCCATGGCACAAGAAGCAAGCTGCCAGGGAGAAGAAGGCTGGAGAGGGTCAAGGAGCTCAAGATTGCAATGCTTGTGGGGGTCCACATCTCCCACAAGGAGACAAGGAAGCCCCCCTGCAGCAGCGCTGTATAATGATGGTATGGGTCTCCAACTCCTGCCAGCAGATATGGAAGCTCCACACAAGATGAGGGGGTAAGAGGAGAGGGAAGAAGAGGAGGAAGCATGAGAAGAGAAAGAAAGGGATGAGGGGGAGGGAAGGGGTGTGGAGTGATGGGGCAGGTGAGAAGAGAAAAAGGGTGTTGGTGGGGATGGGAGTAAAAGGAAAGGAGTGAGGGGAAAGGAGGAGGAGGAGGAGATGTTTAGAAGAGCAAAAGGGAGGGAGGTAAGAAGAATGATGGAAAAAGGAAAGACAGAGAGGGATAAGAAGGTACTAGCTTAGGCCTGGATTCACCATTCTATTGCAGAATGGTGAATCCAGTGAAAACGGGGGGTGGGGAGGTGGGCTTGCGAAAGCCGGCAGCCTTCGCACCACCGCGGTGTTTTCGCTACCAGCTTTTGCACCCAATAGCACCACCGTGAAAGGTGGCGCTATTGGGCGCGCTACTGGCGACGATAACTTTGCTTACCTTATTGCCGCCAGCGAAGACACCGCTGAATCTGCCTCCTTTCCACCCCAACTCCGCCCCCAGCATGCTATCGCAAGCAATAAGCATTTGAAAATGACCCCCTTAGATGGTAAGCCCTCTGGGAACAGAGAAATACCTACAGTACCTGAATGTAATCTTCTTAGAAGGGCTGAAAAGCAGAATAAAATAAAGAAGTGGGAAAGGGGAGGCCAGCAGGGAGAGTACAAAAGTGTATGGTGGTGGGTGAGGGAGAGATTCTGCCACAGACATGTCACACCCCCCCCCCCCCCATTCTGCTAGGGGGCAGATGCAAATGCTGAGGAAAGGGGCGTGCAGGTGGCAGGATTCCTGAGGGGCTGGCATGTTTGCCAGCTTCCTACACACATTTATTTATTTATTTGTGATTATATACCACCAATAACTAAGGTCCTTGGTGGTTTATAGGAAACATATACAATTTACCACATCACCTACTCCAACAAAGAAAATGTTATAACAATATAATGTCTCAAATTAGGAGAATGCATGTCTGAAGAAATAGGTTTTTAGTAAACCCCTGAACATCTTAGTAGAGCTTGGAACACTGCCCGCCAGCCCTTAGGTTAAAAGGTTTGGGGCGCCCTTCATTGGATCACTCCTGCATCTACTGTCAGGCTACAGCATCAGTTCTGGAGACGAGGGGGCCCTCTGGAGAAAATTCTGGAGAGACGGCGACATTGCCAGGAGTTTGCAGCTGACAATCTGACAGCACGGTGCACGGCAGGCTAATTCTCTGGAGCTGGCAGAATCTTTCTCTGGCAGGTGCACACACCTCCCACAGTACTGGATTTCCTCCTTTAAAGGGCAGAAGACAGCGGCAGAGCTAAAAAAAAAAATAACAGGTTTCATAGTCACGTCAGATCTAAAAGAGCACTTAGATACTGTCAGGCAAAACCCTTTCCATGGCGCTTCACTCTGGCTTGATATCCTCCATCCTCCATGCACAAAACAGCACAAGTCTTTTGATCAGATTGACCGTAAATGGCTTTCCCCTTAGATACTCACATATATCACATTTAAACCTATCACCTACATGATTTAACACCATGCTAAATGCTTTTAGACCTAAGCACCTTCCCATGAGCCCTAGCCATTCACAGACAATTATTGCCTCTGAGCTGTAGAGCCATTGGCTTTTGACTACTATCCCAACCTTACAGCTGTAAGATTTAATTCTCAGGAGATGAAAAATACTAACAAATGCTCATGGTGACAGTCACAGAAGTGACTCTGTGCCACACTTTGTCCAGACGTGCTAAATGAGTTTTCCCATTTTGTGTCTATGGGAAAAGTGCTTTGTACAGAGGCTTTTTAGTTTGGAATCTCTCTTCCTACCATATACGAGATCCAAATTCTGCCTGACTGCCAGAAGAGCACTTAAGCCTCAAAACACGGTCATTAAGCGTTACATGAGTAAGGAACGCTGTCCTGTACGCACTAACACATTCGAAGGTAACGGAACATTCTCCACCGGTCATTTCTGTCCAGGACTTACATTACCCCCCACCTTTCATGGCACATTGGGATGTCCTGATATTGCAGGTCCAGAGCTTTAGTGAAAGACCCAAAACACACATGTATGCATGCTTTAGACCGTACCACTGTAGCCCACTGCGTAATTTCAAGTCGATGCTGCCCAGCACTTCCCAGCAGTTTGAACTGGAGTCCCCTAGCAAAGAATGTGTCTGTCTGGAGAAAGAGACCAAGAAGGGAAGCCGTGATCAGTCTTTTACCTGCCACCCTCCTGTCCTTACCCCTGAAGTTATGAAGGTAGAGGAGGAAAGTCCCAGATGTGCCACTGATGGAGACCACTGACCTGAACCTCACAGTTCAGTGACTTTGTGGCGTGTCATGCAGCTTCCAACAACTGATTGCAAGATCTCGGTATACCCAAACCTTCACTGTCTGTTGGACCTTGCCTGCTCATATAATGCTCACGGCCACCAAAGCTTAATCAAACTCAGAAGGCAGTTTGTGAAGGAATCTGTTTCTCATACAGTTGTGCATTGTGGTGGAACTGCTTACTAAGATTTATTTAATTATTTATTTAGAGCTTTTCTCATGCTGGTTTACAAGCAACAGGGAGTGTGATAACTTTGAACAATTAACAAGTGGAGAGAAGCAAAAAAGTTACAATAAAACAGGGGAAGCTGGAACTGGGGGAAGAAGAAGAGAAGCAGAAGTAATTTAACAATAATAAGAAGAGGAATAATTATTTACATAGTGCTGAAAGGTATCTTAAAGGTTGTTGCAGTCTGTCTGTTAGGAACATGAAAGAAGCAACCACATTTTGGAAATAACTCATTTGATGCGCAGGCCTTGGACTATATTATTGCAAGAGCTACCTCAACTGCTGCTAACCTTTATGCACAGAGAATACTCCTAGTCATGATTACTTTTTTTTTTTTTTTGCCTGGAGAACAAGTGCTCTTTGTATTTTTGTCTTGTCTTGTGGGATAAAGTAGGATTGTGCAGGTAAAAAGTTCTCATTTCATTTTGCCTTGGATAGGAAGTTGTAAAACCAGGGGGTCATGAGCTATGAAACTCAAAGGAACAGCAACAGGAAAGGGTGGCAGATGCATGGAATAGCAACAGGAAAGGATGGCAGATGCATGGAACACCCTCCCGGAAGTGGCGGTGAAGACAAGAACTGTCATGGAATTCGAAAGGGAATGGGATAAACTGTTACGGTCCCGGGCCGTGCCCCGGGACCTACACTCACCATGCGGCCCGGTCCAGCCGCGGGAACGCCTTCCCTTCGGCCTCCCAGGCCCGAGACGCAGTCCTCCGTGGTGTTCTCCCTGCGAGGGAGACGCCATCGCTGATCCGCGGCTGTCCCTGCCCCCTAGGTGCACGCACGCGCCGGGGCTTCAGATTTAAAGGGGCCAGCGCGGGAAACTTAGGACAGCCCTCCTGATGATGTCAGACGCTGCCGGGTTTTTTAAACCCGGCAGCTGCAGCTGTACCTCGCCTTGCAACGAGGTTCTCTCAGTTCGCTGAGTTCTAGTTGCTGCTTTGGATCTTGGATTGTCTCTTCTGTCTTCTGGTTTCCGACCCGGCTTCGTCCATTGACTCCTCTTCAGCTTTCGCCCCTGGCTTTGGTTTCGGATTTCTGACTTCTGGCTTCTGACCCGGCTTCGTTCTTGGACTCCGTCTTCAGCCTCTTCCACCACCTCAGGTATCCGGGACTTGCTGGCCCAGAGGATTCTCCTAAGTCCCAGCGGCTCGGGCTCTCACGGACTCCTCCCGGGGGGCCGCGGGCTTCCGAGGGTGAAGACTCTTCCAGCCTCCTGGGCCCAGCCGTCCCCTTCGACTACCTCTCCGGACTCTGCCCGGATCCTTGGTCGCATAGGGTCCCACCTAAGTCCAAGAGGCCCGGGTCTCTACGGGCTCCTCCCGGGGGGACCTCGGACTTCCAGTGGTGAAGTCTTCTCCGGAGTCTCTTCAGCGCCGCCTCCCGGCTGTGACGCTCCCTGTGGCTTCCACAGTATAACATCTGCAGTCTCAGTCGGCCCAAGGGTCCACAACCATAACATAAACACAGAGGACCCTTAGTGGTTAAAGGATACAAATGAAGAAATGGGACAACCTACATTAGCTTTATGTGTAACATTTCTGTACGGGGGTAACCTGCACCTGAACAGAAGTCATAGGGAGTAACCTGCATAGAGTGGCAGTTACTGCCCTGAACAGAAAGCATGGGGGGTAACTTGCACGGAGCAGCATTTACTATCCTGAACACCTTGCTGGCAGACTGAATGGACTGTTTTGCCTTTATCAGCCCATTTATATTGTTACTATAGAACTATGTTTTCTTTTTCATTTTTGTCATTGTTTTCAAGTCATTTAAAAATGTATTTCATATACTTTGGGGTGGTTAATGCATGTTATTGGCAAACAGCAGGTACTAAAAAACTGAAGCCATACCCACTCCTCTCTTTATCAATTAAACCTGCACCCCACAATTTTTTTTTTCAAAAAGCTCCTAGGCTTGCCCTCCATCCCTCATCTCTATAGGCAGACAAGATTGGCCATTTGGACTTTTTCTGTCATCATGTTTCTATATATCACCCCCCCCCCCCCAAAGTTATCCCAAGTGCCATGGTCTATAGGGGGCAGGAGTGATTCCCAGTTGCTCCTAAACACATAGAAACATAATGGTAAAAAGACCATGTGGTTTACCTAGTCTGTCCATTCCACTGGCGCTATATTCCAAATAGTGCCGGTGGTTCTTCCAGATAATGAGGAAACATTTGCTTCTAGGCCCAAAAGGATCAGTATTACAATCACTCAAATAAAGGTCTCTATATTGCAATAAAGACAAAAACGTACTAAATGCAGGTAGTAAAATGGTCTGAGGTAACACAATCTTCTTTCAGAATTTCAGTCAAAACAGGAGTACAGTCCAGCAAACATGCAGAAACAGATCAGCAGTGGAAGTTCCTGTGTCCCTTTGGTCTCCATGACTTGTCCAGAACCAGTGGTGGGTTTCTCTGTTACTATGACAGATTCTCCCTTGATGCCTGTAATCTCTGCAGACCTACAGGTAGCTTCGCTCTACTGGAACCCTCCAAGAGTTAGAGATGCCTCGAAAAAAATTCAGATAGTAACTGTTTCTGTTCCCAAAAATTGAAATGCAGCCAGATATACTGCAAATTGCTGCTAGATATCCTTGACCATAACAAGATTTGAAGAGAGCTGAGCTTTCTTCCCTTTGAGGACAAGGGGAAGTTTTCCCGTTCCCAAATCTGATATAAGAAAGAAAGTAACAGAGCCAATGTGTCTGTGTAGAAAGATAAGTATCCTTTTTACTGCAGAAGAGAACCTCCAGAGAACCAGGCCTCTCCGACCTCAAGAACCCTACTACCTCTGCCCTGGAGCCTCTGTCTCACAGAATGTTGGAAACCACTCCCACACAGACTGGGATATGTAAATGAATCATGTGAGAGAGCAGGGGGCTGGCCCTACATTTAGTGTATAGCTCTTTCAGACCCCTCAGAAGAAGTCCAGAACCAACTTTCTGCCAAAAGCAAGGGGATAAGCATGCAGGAGAGGGTTATGTTATGCCACCATCAAATACACATAAAACACTTTCTTTTTTGTTTTATTTCTTTTGTGCTTTTCATGGATGTAGCTATTTAAATCTTTTATAAATTCGCAATTTATTGTTCTCAAATAAGACTCTTTGTTCAGCAGGTGACACCTTGCTCACTGTCACAGTTGCTGCCTCCTGAGGATCCGGGGACACACAGTGCCAAAGTCCCCAGGCTTCCCACGGAGCATCAGAAGGAGGCCCACAGTTTTGGAGCCCTCAGACTCCCTATAAGCATCAGAAGGGAACACACAGGGTAAGAGCCCCCAGATTCCCCATGGAGCAACAGAAATAAAATGTACAATACTGGAGCCACCAGGCTCCCCATAAGCATCGGAAGGAGGCACACTGTGTCGGAGCTTGCAGAAACCCATGAAGCATAAGAAAGGGAAGGCCAGTGGAGTAAACATGCCCAAGTACTGGATCATGTCTGTAACATTTACAAAACATCTGGGCCACCACACCTGCACTTAGCTTTGCCTCAGCTACTGTCAGCCACCAATCACCCAACGCTTAACTTCAGATACTGTTTATTCAGAGTCCACATGGAGTCTCATCGATGCACTGGAACCTCTCTTCCGAAGCTTCATGTCCTCTGTATTCCTAAGCAAATGCATTCATCTCACCAGAGGACTGTGCAGGTTTTATCACATGTTGCCGATGAAAATTCATAGGCAAACACAAGCATTCAGTTCTGTATGCAAATTTGTGTCTGCTGCTACATCATAAAATGCCATTGGAGACAAATGAAATTTTTAGAACTACATATTAACAAATAAAAGCCCTATGAAAGAATAAAACAGCAGACTGAAGCAGGCTATGACCCAACACAGTCAAAACTTTCATGTTTATCTCCAGCAAACAGCTTCCTTCTGCAGGCTGGGAGAATGGGCAGAACTGTTCCTGTTCATAGCTATGGCCTATAAACAGCAGCCACCCTCTGCAAACACAGCCAGCTCCCTCACTCAACACAAACAACTGCAGAGCTGCTGATGCAAATGAGCGAGGCGCAGGATCACAGAGCTCTGACTGTATTAGCACAGGTGATGCAGAAAATGCTTCTTATGGTTTAGAAAAGCCTGTGCTATGCAGGGTGAGGAAGGAGAGGGTATGGTGAGAAATGAGGGGTGAGTGGGTAGAGGCCTAAACCGAGCGGAGGAGGTGGGAGGGTGGAAGGATTGTATTGAGGGGGGTGGGAGGAAGGAGAAGATGTAGTGGGGGAGGCCTGTGCCAAGTGCAGGGTGTGGGAGGGGATGTAATGAGAGGTGGAGGGTGCGGTGTACTGTAAGGAAAGCAGGAGGGAGAAGGTTCCAATTGTTGGGGAGATGGCAGGGATTATTGTACGGTTTTGTAGGGCAGGAACAGGCTCCAGGAGTCCCTGGCACAGCAGAGAATGCTTCTGCAGTGTGGGCGCAGGAAGGCTCTGTCTGTATATCACCTTTAACTAATGTGACGGGTGGATTAGCACTGCCGCATGCTGATGGATGAAGGGGGTGTAATTGAAACGTGTTTTTAAAAGACGAATGCATGGTTTGGGTAAAGTTTGTCAATTTTAGTGCTTCTGACAGGTATATTATTAATTAGACCTGGCTAATGTCGACTTGATAAAGAGGCAAAGAAAACCCTCCTAACCGCAGGCCCAGCCCAGCACGTCATACCCTGCAACACTCTGTTTCTTTCAGACCTGCAAGGACAGAAGTTATTTGGACATTTCTCAGGCCATAAGAGACGTCTGACTCAGGATGTGGTTCACACAAGAGGCTTTACCTCCATTGGTTTAAACTTTGGATCTGAAATAGAAAAAGTGTAAGTCAAGCACATGCAAATGTGTCAGGTATTAGAGGAGGGCTCACAGCTGAAGGGGGATCTGTGTTCTCTCCAAGCTCACTGTACAACAACATCTTCAGACAGTTCCGAGATCAGGCCAATACAAGGCATCACTGCCCACCTCTCTGGGACCAGCATGGCTACAAGAACTCTGCACTGCATAGACATCCACGCAGGAGAAATAACTGGATCCTGTCCCATTGATACAAACTGATCCCGATGGAACCTTCCACTGCTCCCACAGCATTGAATTATTTATTGAACACATTTATCTACTGCACAATCAATACAAACTATAAAAGTGGTTTATAAGATACATCCGTAATCATAAAAACATATAGCATACATTAAAACAAATGTAAAATACCACTGAAAAGCCAAAAGAACAGACAGAATTAATCAGGGTCTGGTGCATGGTGCCGCCGGGAAAATATTGACCATAAGTCTGTCCTGTTAGCATTATCTGACAGAATGCTTGGCCAGTTAGCTAAACAAAGCGGAATATAAAAATATAAAATAAAATATAATAAACCACTGCACCTATCTCTAGACAATATGGGTATCACCTTGCTTTGATATGTACTTCAGTACACTGAATTACAATGCAAATCTATGCAGACAGACTGAGCAGCCAGTAACTGAGAGACAACCATACTGCTTAGAAAGCTAACTGGTGAGAGTGTTGACTTGGTTTATCGCTTTGGGCAATAGTTTCTATCTGTAAAGCGATTCAGAAATGCTATTAAATAAATAAACACAGCCCTCATATCATGCAGAAGTCAGGCTACAAAAGTCTAACCACAGGCCACTGGATATCCAGCAAAAGTTAGCCAGATAAGTTTATACAGCAAATGTAAGAGCCAATCGCAACACTTATACAGGGGAAAGGTGGTCAGGCAGGTGAACAAGCCAATCACATCTTTATTCAGGTTGCAGCATGGTGCAGTTGCTCACCTGCCCACCCGCCCTTGTGGATAGAAAGGTTTGGTCACGTGCTTATCTTCTCCCCCTCTTTGGGTGCCGATGTCATTAGCAAAGGCCAGGACCCGGTATCGTGTAATTCAGCACACATGAGTCTATGCTGATGACTTTGGCACTCAGCGAACATCACAGGCCGCATCTAATGTTAATTTTAAAAAGTTTAGCGGGCCGGATAGAATTCAGTGTCCGGCCTGATTTGGCCCGCGGGCCATTGTTTGCCCACCTCTGCCCTAGTGGCAGGCTGAGCTCCAGAGTCTTAATGCATGGATGAGACAATTGTGCTGGGAAGAGGGTTTTAGATTTGCTAGAACTGGGGAACATTCTAGGGAAGGGAGAGCCTACGACAAAGGGATGAGCTCCACCTTAATCAGAGTAGAACCAGGCTGCTGGCACTAACCTTTGAAAAGGAGAGAGAGCAACTTTTAAACTAGAACATGGGAGAAAGCCAGCTGTTCCTGAGTGAAATATCTTCAATGGATACTAGCAAACCAAGAGCCAGATTCATTAAGGCTTTTCTCCCATTTTGTGGCTATGGGAAAAACCCTTAGTGACTCAGGTACCAAGCTAAGTTAGAGTGTCCCGAGAGGTGGTTATAAAAGCTGAAAAATCTCAGATATATTTAAATAAGGGCACACAGATAAGAATGACTCCAAATGTCTGTATTATCTGAGAATCAGTAGGTTGTGGACATACAAATAAACCTACTTTAAAATGTGTGTCTGTGAATGCCAGAAATCTGAAAGCTAAGGGCTGGATTCATCATTCTTCGCATGATGAATCCTGCAAAAATGGAGGGTGGGGGCCCTAACGCATGCGATAAAGCTTTAGAAAATAACCCCCTAAGACTGGAGAGTTAGAATGCATGGCAGTTAAGGAAGATATGGACATAATAGGCATCTTGGAGACCTGGTGGAAGGAGGATAACCAATGGGACACTGATACCAGTGTACAAATTATATCAACATGACAGATAAAATTGGTGGTGGGGTGGCATTATATGTTAAGGATGGCGTAGAGTCAAGCAGGGTAAAGGTTTGGCAGGAAACAAGCTGCACAAAGTAAAAGGGTAAAAGGGAAGAGTATAGTAGTGGGGATATAATACTGCCCACCTGGCTAGCATGAGGAAACAGATTGTAAAATGCAACCAGAGATTAGACTGGCTAGTAAAATGGCAACACAATAATAATAGAAGACTTCAATTATCCGAGAATTGATTGGATAAATGTCACATCAGGACATCAAGGAAGATAAAGTTACTAAATACCATCAATGACTGCTTTATGCAGCAGTTGGTGATGGAACCAACAAGAGGGGGGATTATATTAGATCTAATTCTCAGTGGAATATAGGGATCTGCTACAAGAAATAAAGATCCACCTGGCAATAGTGATCATAATGTAATTTAATTTGACATAATCAGTGAGAGGTGAATACTGAGAAAAACTACTGCAGTGGCATTTAACTATTTAACTAAGGGAGACTATGATAAAATGAGGAAATTGTTTAGAAAAAAATTAAAAGGAGCAAGTCACAAGGTAAAAAACTTGAGGATGGTGTGGACATTGCTTAAAAATATCATCCCCGAGGTCTAGACAAAATGTATTCAATGCATTAAAAAAGGTCAAAGAAAACCCAAACTGCTGGAGTGGTGTAATAGTGAGGTGAAAGAGGCAATTAAAGCCAAAAGGGCATCATTCAACAACTGGAAAGCAGTTCCAAATGAGAAAATTAGGGAAGAGCTTAAGCACTAGCAAGTTAGATGTAGAAAAGTAATTCAGCAAGCTAAGACAGAATTTGAAAAGAAGTTTGTCATAGAGATAAAAACATGTAATAAAAATTATTCCAAGTACAATCAAACCACAAAGCCTGTGAGGGAGCTAGTTGGGTCTCTACATGACTGAGAGGTAAAAACAAAAAAAAAGTGCTCAGGGAAGATAAGGAAATAGCAGAAAAACTAAATGATTTCTTTGCCTCCGTCTTTACTGAGGAGGATGTTGGGGTCATATCCACATAGGATACATTTTTTGATGGTGATGACTGAGTGACTAAATAAAATCATGGTGAAACTACAGGATATAATAAAAGAGATTGACAGACTAAAGAATAAAAAATTACTAAGGCTGGATGATATTCATCCCAGAGTTCTGAAGAAACTCAAACATGAAATTGATGACCGGTTTCTGGTGATTTTTAACCTATCATTTAAAACCGCTATGGTATCAGAAGACTGGAGGGGGCCAATGTGATGCCATTTTTTAAAAAGGATTCCAAGGGTGATCCAGGAAACCATAGACTGTTAAGCCTGATGTCAATGCTGGGCAAAATGATAGAAACAATTCTTAAAAACAAAATTACTGACCACATAGATAACATGGTTTAATGATGGATAGTCAACATGGTTCTTGCAAAGGGAAGTCTTGCCTTACTAATCTGCTAGATTTTTTTGAAGGTGTAAATAAACATGTGGATAAAAGTGAGCCAGTTGATATAATATATTTGGATTTTCAGAAGGATTTACCCAATGTAAGTCTTGCCTCACAAATCTGCTTCATTTTTTTGAAGGGGTTAATAACGTGGATAAAGGTGAGCCAGTAGATGTAGTGTATTTGGATTTTCAGAAGGCGTTTGACAAAGTCCCTCATGAGAGGCTTCTAAGGAAACTAAAAAGTCATGGGATAGGAAGTGGTGTCCTTTCTTGGATTACAAACTGGTTAAAAGACAGGAAACAGAAAGTAGAATTACATGGTCAATTTTCTCAGTGTTAAAGGGTAAACAGTGGAGTGCCTCAGGTATCTATACTTGGACCAGTGCTTTTCAATATATGTATAAATGGTCTGGAAGGGAATACGCCAAGTGAGGTAATCAAATTTGCAGATGATATAAAATTATTCAGAGTATTTAAATCACAAGTGAATTGTGATAAATTGCAGGAGGACCTTGCGAGACTGGAAAATTGGACATCAAAATTACAGTTGAAATTTAATATGGACAAGTGCAAGGTAATGCATATAGGAAAAATAATCCATGCTGTAATTACACAATGTTAGGTTCCATATTAGGAGCTACCACACAGGAAAAAGATCTAGGTGTCATAGTAGATAATACATTGAAATCGTGCGGCAGTCAAAAAAGCAAACAGAATGTTAGGAATTATTAGGAAGGGAATAGTGAATAAAATAGAAAATGTCGTAATGCCTCTATATAACTCTGTGGTGAGACTGCACCTTGAGTACTGTGTACAGTTCTGTTCGCCGCATCTCAAAAAAGATATAGTTGCAATGGAGAAGATACAGAGAAGGGCGACCAAAATGATAAAGGGGATGGAACAGCTCCCCTACGAGGAAAGGCTTAAGAGGTTAGGGATGTTCAGCTTGGAGAAGAGATGGTTGAGGGGGGATATGATAGAGGTCTTTAAATTCATGAGAGGTCTAGAATAGGTAAATGTGAATGGGTTATTTACTCTTTCGGATAATAGAAGGACTAGGGGGCACTCCATGAAGCTAGCAAGTAGCACATTTAAAACTAATTGGAGAAAATTATTTTTCACTCAACGCACAAATAAGCTCTGGAATTTATTGCCAGGGGATGTGGTTAGTGCAGTTAGTGTAGCTGTGTTTAAAAAAGGTTTGGGTAAGTTCTTGGAGGAGAAGTCCATTAACTGCTATTAATCAAGTTGTCTTAGAGAATAGCTACTGCTATTAATTGCATCAGTAGCATGGGATCTACTTAGTGTTTTGGTACTTGCCAGGTACTTTTAGTCTGGATTGGCCCCTGTTGGAAACAGGATGCTGGGCTTGATGGACCCTTGGTCTGACCTAGTATGGCAATTTCTTATCTTCTGATGACAAAATTCCTCATGAGAGACTCCTCGGGAAATTGGGAGGTCATGGGATCGGAGGCAATGTCTTATTGTATATTGGTAACTGGATAAAAGACAGAAAACAGAGGGTAGGATTAAATGGAGAAAGGTCATTGGTGGATTGCCCCAGGTGTCTCTCCTGAAACCTGGGCTATTTAATATATTCATAAATGATCTGGAGAAAGGGACAAGTGAGGAACAAATAGTTTTGAACACTGTTCCCTCTAAGCTATGTGCGTATGTGTGGCCGTGCATAATTTTTTCGTGTCCATGCACAGCTTTTACCACACTGCAGAGGGGTCGCATCGCATAGGGATAAACCAAAGCCCTGCCCAATCTGATCAATGGCACCACACCTTCTTCCAGACAGCAGGAGTTTGCATCTCCTGATGCTGCGGGGCCAATCAGCCCCATGGGGGAAAGAGATGATGCTCAGATAAATGCAACTTCTGCTGCTGCTGCCCACTCTCAACTCAGCTCCACAGCGTCTGAAGAGAGAGGATGCAGTGGCTGCCAGTGGTCCCCATTCCACTAGTGGCCATAAAGAGAAAGGGGACACATTGGCCACCAGTGGACCCCATCCTGCTGATGGTTGAGGATGAGGCTCAGGCTCTTTGTGTATGTGTGTGTGGCTGGGTGAGAGCCTGGGTGGTGAGATAGTGACCACCTGTGTGTGTGTGTGGGGAGTGGATGAGTATCTGGGTGTGGGGGTGAGAGCCAGTCTGTGGGGGGGGGGGTGATTGCCTGTGTGTGGATGACCACCTGGGTGAGTTCCTGTGTATGTATGGTTGAGAGGCTGTGTGTGTGTGTGTGTGTGTGTGTGTGTGTGTGTGTGTGGCTGGGTGATATCCTGTGTGTGTGGCTGTCTGCCTATGTGTTGTGTTTGTCTGTAGGGGGGAGAGGGTAAGAGCCTGTGGGTGGATGAGAGGCTGTGTGTGTGGAGGTGGGATTTGAGCACCTGTGGGTGTGTGGGAGTGGGTGAAAGCCTTTGTGTGTGATTGCCAGTGTGTGAGTATAGATAAAGGGAGGAAGACAGGTAGAGAAAGAAAAAGCAGAAAGAAAAAAAAAAAGAAACCCTGTAAAAGGAATTGGGAAAAGGAAACACAGAAAAAAAATTGGGACCAACCATTTAGAAAAATAAGATCAGACAACAAAGGTAAAAAAAAATTATTTTGAATTTTTAATGATTGACATATGTTATCTTTGGGAATATGCATTACATATTTGTATTTTGTTCTTTCTTCAGTTTTCTACTGCTCAGAGTCTGGTTTCTCGGGCTTTCCATTTTATTTTTGCCTGCATGTTTCTGTTTCCAATTTGTAGTCCCTTATTCTCTATTACAAAAGAGTCTGTCTGTGTTCTGCATGTGTAACTGAGGTGCAGTATTTCTGCTGGCATGTAATTTTTCTGTAGGGCTTTGTTCTGTTAACCCCAATAGTGGTATATTAGTGTTCTTGGGCATGGTATAATGTTTGCACTGCTGCCATGTCATAGATAAGGCTGCTGCTGTTTGAGTCCTGAGAGATTTGTGTTACTTCTCAAAGTGTTTGGCAGTGAATGGTTTGCAGTTACTGAGATGAGTGTGTTGGGGAAGAGGAGAATTGAGTGAGTGCCAGGTGTGTGAGAGTTTGGGAAGTGAATGAGAGGAATGAGAGTGTGTGTGTGTGTGTATGTTTGTGAGAATGAGCATGTATGCATGTGAAAGAGTATGAGAGAGAATATGCAAGTGTGTTATTGTGTGTGTGTATGTGAGAAAGTTTGTATGCATGCTGCTCCAATGTTCCCTCTCAGGATTGGGTTGCTGTGAGCATAAAATTGATAGGCTTTTTCCATTAAAGAAAGTAGTGGTCATAGGGTAATGAAACCAAAAATATTTGAACACAGCAACCCAATCCTTACAGGGAACATTGATTTTGAGTCATTAAAATAGCAGCAAATTTATAATTTACTGACTTTGAATAAATTGTTGGTAATTAAATATAAGTAAGCACGTAGGGAAAAAATTGTATATGTTTGACATCCCTTCATTGCCTTTTTCTCTGTGAGATTGCGCAGTTTGACTGTTAATTCATTGAAGGTATGAAAGGTGCTAGAGCCAGGTGACTAGAACATTCGTTTTGCAGTATGGGTTGCTGAGGGGTATAGTAGGAAGAGATAAAGCGGGAGAGTTCTATATTGTGTTATAAAATCTTGTAGATTATTGGATGTTATGTAGCAGAGAAAACTATACGCCATCTTGTTCTTTTGGAAACATTTCCTAATAAAAAGGATTTTATTAACATAGTAGCAGACTTTGAGGAACTGCAGAAGGACAATATCACCTCCATTTAATGCTGACCACTCCTTTCCCTATGCAGCCAAGCACTTTTCTGGCTTTTGCCATCACTTTATCCACCTGCTTGGTCACCTTAAGATCATCAGATACATTTACCTCCAGATCCCGATCTTCTTTCATGCTTAGAAGAATTTCTCCTCCTATATTGTTCCTCTCCCTTGGGTATTTCCATCCTAAATGCATTACTCTGCATATTTTAGCATTAAATCTTAATTTCCAGTCCCGGCCTAGACCATTCCTCAAGCTTTGCTAGATCCCTCCTCATGTTTTCCACACCTTCTTGGATGTCCACCCTGTTACAGATTTTGGTATCATTGGCAAAAAGACAAAACTTTCCTGACAATCTTTCTGCTATATCACTCACTAAAAGGCTGAAAAGACCCCTGAGGCACACTGCTAGTAATATCCCCCCTTCTCAGAGAAAACTCCATTTACAAGTACCTTTTGTTGCCTTCAGCTCAGCCAGTTTCTAACCCAGTCAGTCACTCCAGGTCCCATACCAAGGGCACTTAAATTATTTATGTCCCCCTTCTCCCTTCCATTCTAGCTCCCTTACCATCCCAGCTCCCCCCCTGCTCCCTCCCCCCACCCTTCCCCAGCACCCCGCTGCCTCTCCCCTACCCCTCCCCTCTCTTCCTCCAAACAGCCTTTCCTTGAAAGTGCCATTGCCTTAACGTTCTCTTATACCCCTACCCCCTCCTCTCCTTTCCCCTCCTCGCTCCCCCCTTCCCCTTCTCCCTGCCCCTGCATTTAATATTGTAAATAAGTTCATATGTTAAGCTCTTAAGTGCACATGCATCCTTAACATCCTGATGCATACCTAAACTTAACATGGATAATCATTATCCAGTTCGTTTTACAAAGTTGTATCCCTGCTCGTTGACTCTCTCTATCCTTGTTCCTCGTTCATTGTAATATCGTTGACTCTCTCTATCCTCATTCATTGTAATTTCCTTTCTCAGTTAATTGTGAACCGACATGATGTGTCCTACGAATGCCGGTATATAAAAAGTGTTAAATAAATAAATAAATAAATAAATAAATAAATGTCTTCTAAGCGGAACCGTGTCAAAGGCCTTACTGAAATCCAAGTATGCTACATCTAGTGCTTTCCTTGATCCAACTATCTGGTCACCCAATCAAAGAAATTGATCAGATTCATCTGACAAGATTTACCTCTGGTAAAGCCATGCTGCCTCGGATCTTGCAATCCACTGGACTGCAGCACCCTAGCATCCATTGGATTGCAGTACCCTCTGTTTTAGCAGCAGTTCCATTAATGTGCTCACCACCAAGGTCAGACTAGCTGGCCTGTAGTTCCCAGCCTTTTCTTTACATCCACTTTTATGAATTAGGAACCACATCTGCCTGTCTCCAGTCCTCCCAGCCCTAAAGAAGCATCAAGACTTGTGCCTCTTTACCACAACCCCCCTCCCCCAAGCTCCCCAAAAGATAATTAAAATGTTTATGGGTTATCAGGTGATAGTCACCCCACCACTCCCCCTCCATGGTTCTTCAAATAAAACTTTCTCTGGGTCCCCTCCTCATCTTCCCTTCCCAAATGGCACCCCAAAAAACCCCTGGTATGCCAGGATTGCAATACAGTCTACCGCTCACTGCAGCTTCCAGTATTGCTTTGACACCAATACTGGAAGCATAATCTACTAACTTAGCTATCGGAATAAAACTCTAGGAGGGAGGGAGAAAGATGTGGAGGGGGCCTGAAGAGAGGAGATTTTTGGAACCGCAGAGGGGTGGGGGGGCTGCTTACCTTCTCAGTAGACCGTAAGTTTTTAATTATCAAGCCGTTAGCTGCCCCCAAAATAACCCTTCCTCAACCCTTCCCTTTCTTTATTCCCCTCCCCTCCCAAGACTAATACTATGACAGCAATATTAGTAGCTTTCACTCTAAGCAACACTGGAAGCCACCGGGAGCAGTATGAGTGTACCATGATACTGGGGGTCCAGAGGATTTTGGGAAGGGCCAGGTGGAGCAGAAGGGTTAAGGCTGGGATGGTAGAGGGGATTAGGAGGAGGCTTGGAGGAAGGATTATTTGAAGAAAGCTCATCGAGGGTGGGGTGGGGCAGATATCAGCAGCATAGATCAGAAACGTTTTAACTATATCTAAGGGAGTTTGTGGAGGATTGGACCCCAGGCTTGACATTAGTGTCACTGGGGTGGGAGATTGGCCAGCAGGTCTGCTAGGCTTTTTTTTTCCTCTTCAGTTGCCACATAACCAGTTATATCATTTGAGTCTAGCTGGTTAAGGTAATGGTATCCAGGAACACATACCCAGATAACTTTAAAACCTAACCAGTGATATTTAAACATAGCCAGTTAGGTTTCAAAGTTATCCAGCTACATATACCTACATAACTTTATTTGAGAAAATTCTGCAAGACGTTTGTCCTGCTGACAATCCCTGATAATGGTAAGCTTATTGTAATATACCAGTTTTCCATTAAATCAAAATGGTGTACAATAAACAATTCAAATAAATAATAACATCAAAGCAAAAATTATCTGGTTAACCATAGTCTAAAAATTGCTCTCAAAAGGTTTTTCAAGTATACAAAAAACACAAAACCTGCAAGAGAGTCAGTTGGGCCATTAGATGCCTGGGGTATAAAAGGAGCATTCAAGAAGGATGAGGCCACAACAGAAAAACTAAATGAATTATTTCCCTTGGTTTTTACTGTGTAGGTTGTTGGGAAGATACCCATACCTGAACCATTCTTTGTAGCTGATTACTCAGTGAAACTGAAAAAAATCAGTGTGAATCTTGAAGAGGTGCTAGAGGAAATTGACAGACTAGATAGTAGTAAATCACTGGGACCAGATGGTATTCACTCCAGGGTTCTAAAGGAACTCGAATACTAAATTGCACATTTGATATTGCTAATCTGCAATTTATCATTCTAACTTTCCTCTATAGCTAAGAACTGGAAGGTAGCCAATGTACCTCCAATTTTCAAAAAGGGCTTGAGAGGTGATTCAAGTAACTATAGGTAAAATGGTGGAATCTAATCTTAAGAATGAAGATCCATATTCAAAAGCATTTTGCTGGCTAACATAGAAGTTAGCTAACTAAATGAATATTTGTGTTAGGATTTGTAAGTATGTGGACCCTTTGGCCGAGGCGAGAGGTGGTACCACCCAGGGGAGGAGCCCTAATGAGCCTTGCTGTCGGGAGGCAGAGTCTCAGCTGCAGGATGGAATACAGCAGAGGTAGAGAGTAGATGAGAGAGTGACCCCTAGAGGCATGTCACTGGGCGGTAGCACAGAAGCTGGTGATAGACTCAACTTCTAGGGCAGGATAGGCAAGGAATACGGCACACCCGAGGAGCGGGGGTGCCGAGTGAAAGCTACAGTCACTGAAGATTACACGGGGTCCGTAGAGATGTTACACAAGAGGGTTCCTCGGTGGGAGGTCATGGGAGTGGTCCACAGAGCGGGGTACACCAGCGAGGGTGCATCTGAAGATATCACGGTACGGGTCCGCCGAGCAGAGTGAATCCGGAAGGTTCCTCACGGCAATGGTCTACAGAGCGGGGTACACCGGAGAGGGTCCAAATATGGATATCTTAATCTAGGTCCGCAGCATGGTTACTCACAGTGACAGGAGACAAGGAAGACGTTCCGAAGGAAACCTTGGGAAGCGAGGCAGGCAGGAGTCCGGGTGACGGCCCTCCAAGGAGCGGATAGCTGAGAGATGAGGGGGGCCCCCGAGGATCGGGTACCCAATAGTCTCACACCATGGAAGCTGGAACCGGAACAAGCGCTGAGCGAGAGTAGGTAGTTTCAACAGGATGAACTCGTTGCCAAGTCGTCAGCTGTCTAGTCCGGCGAGCTTAAGTATCGGAGCAGAGTGATGTCATCTGGTGGGTTTCCCGCCATGACGTGGTTAAAACAGGTCGGGGAGCGCGCGCGTGCGCCTAGGGAACCCCATGGATAAGATGGCGGTCGGCCACATTCACGCCGCTCAGGTGGACCCGGAAATGGAGGCCGTAGGATCGGTGGTAGCTGGCAGAGGCCGTGAGTTTGCCCAACAGAGCCAAGGTAGCAAAAAAGGAGGTGAGCAACAGTGGTTGCATCCGTCTGCGGCCGTGGAGCGTAACAATTTGGACACACAGCCAGCTAATAAGCACATATAATTTAGCTGGATACATTAGGGGCATTCTAAGAACATAATTGGGAAGAGTAAGTTAGCTGAACAATTTAATCGGCTAACTCCAGAGTTAGCTGGATGACTTAGCTGTCTAAGTCTGGTCGAGCCAAAGAGCCGGCTACAGTTAACCAGCTAACTCTGGAGTTAACACTATTGAAAATACCTCCAGAGTTAGCAGGATATGTTTATCCAGGAAACTTTGCTATCCAGACTGTGTCTGAATATGGCCATCTAATTGACTAGTCAAATGGATAACCATGGTTTAATGGAGAAGAGCCAACATGAATTTAGAAAAGGGAGATTGTGCCTCACTGATCTATTAGTATTCTTGGAAGGTGTGGGTAAACATTGGATAAAAGTGAGGCAGCTGATACAGTGTATTTGGATTTTAAGAAAGGCGTTTGATAAAGTCCCTCAGGAGAGGCGCCTCAGGAAATTAAAAAGTCATGGGATAGGAGGAAATGTCTGTGGATTGGTAACAGATGAAAAGATAAGAAACAAAGAGTAGGACTAAATGGTCAGTTTTTCCAATGGAAAGAGGTAAATAGTGAAGTGCCCGAGATTTGTACTAGAATCTGTATTTTACTTATTAACAATCTGGAAAAGGGAGCAATGAGTGATCAAACCTGCAGATGACACAAACATAGTCAAAGTAATTAAAACAGAAGAAGATCCTGAGGAACGTTTGTGTTTTCTTTTGCTAACCGCTTTCATGATATTTTTTGGAATTTCAGTATATAACGTTAATAAATAATAATAATTGCAGAAGGATCTTGTAAGACTGAGTAACTGGGCATCTAAATGGCAGATGAAATTTAATATGGACAAATGTAAAAATAATCCAACCAACAGGTACACAATATTGGGTTCTGTATAAGAAGTTACCATCCAGGAAATAGGACCTTGGACTTCTTGTGGTCAATACATTGAAATCCTCAGCCCAGTAAAAAAAAAAAGCAAATACAATGTTAGGAATGATTCAGAAAGAAATGGGGCAGCTCTGTTATCACTTGTGCCGTTCTGTTTGCCCCATCTCAGAAATGATATAGCAGAACTAGAAAAGGTATAGAGAGAAAGGCAACAAAAAAATGACAAAGGGAAGAAAGGTTAAATAGGTTAGGGCTCTTCAGTTTGGAAAAGAGAAAACTGAAAAGGGATATGAGGGAGATTTCGAAAATCATAAGGGGGTAAAACAGTTAAATACGGAACAGCAATTTACCCTTTCAAATGGTAGAAGGACTAAGGAACACTCCATAAAATTAACCACTAGCAAATTCAAAACAAATTGGAGAAATTATTTTCTCATTTGGCACACAATCAAGCTGTGGAATTTGTTGCTGGAGGATGTGGTCAAAATATTTTGCATAGTGGAGTTTAAAAAGAAATTTGGACAAGCTCCTGGAGAAAAGTTCATATTCGCCAGCAGATATGGGGAAAACCACTTTTATCCCTGAAAGTGAATAATGAGCAATGGATGCACTGGGTAATTCGTGGTGACTGGATTGGCCACTGTTGGAAATAGGATGCTGGGCTCGATGGATCCTTGGTCCAACCTAACGTGGCATGTCGTATGTTCCTATATGATAAATTTGCATGCACTGCCTCCACTGTATGTAAATCTAGCTCATGCAAATTCATTGTGGATATCTTGAAAATCAGACTGGCTGAATGTGTCCCGAGGACTGGGCTGAGAACCAGAGTCAACAGATAACTCCAAGTCATCAGGGTCAGTCTGAGCCAATCTGGATTTTGCCCCCAGTGCATCCATGGATTTGGTCATCAGTTTTCTCTAAAATAGGAAGGATTTCAAGGCTATAGATCCAAAGTCATTTGGTAAACCTCAAACCTTTCCTGCAGGGCCCAATGATATGTCAAGATGCCACTGGACATGGTGCTTCCAGACAGAGGTCCATGAGCACTGCCCAGACACATGGATTATCACTGAGATGGGACCTGCCTGTAGCCTCAGATAATTTTATCCTAAACCAAAGGTAAAGGAGGTCCCGGGTGGTTAATTAGATATAGGTGATATCCACTATGCAGACATCATAGCTTGAACCTTTCATTCTCCCTCTCTGGTCTGGACTAGGGATATCAGGTTTTCAGCATGTTTCCCTCACAACCAACAGCAATGTATTTGGAGAAGTGTTTCGTTCCTTAGCAATGCAATATTCAATTTTCCTGGAAACAGTTCAGTCCCTTTCTGCTGCCCCACCACCACTGCAGTCTTGCCCAAGAATCAGAGCACAGTGTGCTACATTCCGCCTCTCTGAAGGACGCGCAGACTGCCCTAGCTGGCTGATTCATATCCACTAACTAGAAAGAAGAGACAACCTACGGTATCATCACTATGGCTACTGCTGGGTCTCTTACAATAAAATTAAGCCATGACTCAGCAGGATCCCTCAAAGAAATCCAGAGCTTCTTGCAACTGCATCACCGGTGAATTCCATAACAATTCCTCCGCATGCTACAGCAAGAGGTTTTCAAAGGAACACCACACCACACAATTATTTTTCCAAGACTGGTGGCATGATACATTAATTTCAACAAAACCCATTAATCAAATATTATCTCATCAAAAGCATATATCAAATATATCAGATATGCCATTAATCAAAATTAAATATATCAAATCTCAATTTAATCAAAATGTATTAAATCAACACATTTCATAGAAATACAGCAATAATGTACTATATAATAACAATGCATATTTACACACAAAGATAAACTACAAATTAATCAAAATTCATTTTCATTCATATTCCTTGGAATATTAATGCCATTTTACAAAAAGCCACATTATTTACGTCAGACTTCTTCAAAGTTCAAGTGATATCACAAACTTATTCAAATCTTGGATGGTATTCCAATTCAAATGACAGCCCATCGGACATCATGTTTTGCTTTTAAACCACCTGCTTCAGGGAGGAAAGGATTACCTAGTACTTTGCCTGCCAATAGACCTATGGAGCTAGAGAATATCTTCTAGGTACACAGTACACTTGTGGCAGTTAGTTGGGTATGCAGTGTGCAATGCATGCCACTAACCAGGAAATTAGACAATTTAAAACAAAATAAGGAGAACTGCAAGGCTGAATTGTGGTTCCTCCCGCCCAACTCCTGAACCCGCTTCATCCGAAGCCCCCCCCCCCCCCCCCAGATCCCAGGATCCCCCTACTGACTTCTCACCACCCCAGCCTTTAAGTGCAGGAGTTCCAGGGGCCACTTGAAAAGCTGGAGGAATGGTGCAGGATCATCTGCAGGCCCGTGTTGGAGTAAGGACTGGGCAGAGGGAGGTCGGGGGAGAGGACTCGGGGATACTTTCATTACCTTTGGTTTTTTTTACAGGATTTTTTTTTATCGTTGCTTGCTTTTTCTTTCCTTTTGGGTAATTGGGGAGGGGGGGGGGGATCAGAGTGTGCTGGGGCCGAGCTGTGGAGGGTGATTGGGAGCGTGCTGGGAATGGGCTAGGGAGAAGGTTCAGGAGTGTGCTGTGGACAGGCTGGGCTGCAGAGAAGGGATTGCTGGGATCGGGTTCGGGCAGGGGACTCGGCGTGTGCTGGGGTTCGGCTGCGGCATGGAGGGTCAGATTGAGCTGAGTCTGGACTGGGGAGCGGGGGAGAGAGAGTGTGCTGGAGTCGAGTTAGGGAGGGTGATCAAAACTGTGCTGGGGCCAGGTTGGGCTGGGGAGAAGAGAGTGCTGGGACCGTACTAGGGCAGGGGGTTAGCGTGTGCTGGCACTGGGCTGGGGACAGAGATAAGAGTATATTAAGGCTGGGGCTGGGCCTGGGCCTCTGAGAGGAGAAGGTAGTCCTGGGATCGGGCTGCAGCAGGTGGTCAGAGTTTGCTGGTTCGGCTGAGGAGAGGGGTCATAGTGTGGGCGGAGATGGGCTCCAAATAGGATGAGCCAATAAGGGGGTGGGGGAGTGCTGTGATTGGGCTGGGGTTGAGTTGAGGAGAGCAAGTCAGTGTGATTGGGTCATGTTAGGCAGGTGGGTCAGAGTGTGCTGGGGCTCGGTCAGTGAGGAGGGAAAGGGGAAAGGGAATGGTGGGTTGTAGCTGGGGAGAGGGATCAGAATGTGCTGTGAATGGGCTGAGGAGAAGGGAAGGAAAGTACTGGGATAGGCCTGAAGAGGGTGGGAGGGTGTGCTAGGGGTGGACTGGGGAGGTGGACGGTAAATAAGGGCCTCCAGGGAACTTCAGTGGTTTTCAGCCTGCACCTTAGACACAAACATTAGAAACAGGAGTTGTTCTGCCACCAATTGGCTAATCACATAATCTTATTATGCATAATCTCAAAAATCTAATATGGATAATTAGTTTGTGCTAGGTGCAATACCTTCAGACAGCAAGTTTACAATAGCACGCGTGGATATTCAAAGTGACATTCCATGCATAACTGGGCAAGGATGCCACAAATTATCTCTCACAAAATTACACCTGCTCCAAACAGAGCGCAGCTGGTACACGCATATTTATGTGCATAGGGGTCCATATTCAGCCGCTGTGCAGCTCGGCTAATTAGCCTCTAAGTCTACCCCCTTTCAACCTCATCCCATGACTCCTCATCATTTTAGAGCCTCCTTTCCTTTGAAATAGGCCTGCCCCCTCTGCATGGAAACCTTGGAGGCTTTTAACTATTTCTGTCATATCTGCCCTATCTTGCCTTTCCTCTGGGATATACGTATTTAGATCTTTGTCTGTCCCCATATGCTTTACCACAAGACCACTGACCATTTTAGTAGCCACCCTCAGGATTGACTCCAACCTGTTTATATCCTTTTGAAGATGCAGTCTCCCGAACGGTACACAGTATTCCAAATGAGGTCTCAACAGGGACTTATACAGGGGCAACATCCTTTTTTTGTTCATAACATCCTAATTGCATTTCAAAGTGCCACTTAGGCATATAAAACAGACTTTTATGTGTATAAGTTGCTTTGAAAACCTAGTCCTTAGAGTCAACAGAAGCTGAGGGAGCTTTTGATAGTTGACATGCTATATCATTAACAGTCTAAACACAAATCAATAATACCATCTTGACTAAACTGGCATCATCCATTTAATTAACGATATTCTGAAATAGCATCTCATATTCTCAACCCATAGAAAACTAAATACTCACTACAAACCAAACTCGCATCATACCTACCAAACCCTTCTCAATTTATAATATTTATCCCTTCATGCAAGCCAGTTATCCGCAGTCAGCTATCCATTGCTACTCCCTTCTAAAAGAGGAGAGACTGGTGGTTTAAGGTAATAAAAACTGGCTAATTTTTTTTATGAGATTGAATAAATGTTTGAAAAGAATATACATTATCTACAAACATGAGAAACAGGAGTTGTTCTGCCACAGATTATCCGCAGCAACTCTCCCCTAGTTTTCTATTCTAAAAGTGGGGGGAAATGCATACTGTAAATAATCATGATCTATCTGGGAAGGTCTGTTGACAGTTTAAGTACTATACAAGACTTTCCCCCCGAAGCAGGTTGATTAAAGCGAAACGCGGCGTGCAATGAGCTTGGAATACCGTCTGAAATTTGAAGACTTTATGATATCACTTGTACTTTAGCAGAAGTCTGAATTAAATGTATTTTTTTGTAAAATGGCATTAATGAATAATTTGAGATTTTTGTTGCAACTTTACTTCCAATGAATATGTTAAAATCTGGTACGGTTGTGGACCCTGAACCGTAGTGAGAGCTGACTCCACCCCCAGGGAGGAGCCCTGTGGGGACGCACTACGATAGGCGTGACCTCTGCTGAGACGGACACAGAAGTAACGAGACTTTATTAGACTGGAATATTGGGGGAATACCCACCAGGTGGATGGAAGACACAGTCCAGAGTAGTAGGTAGCTCACGATGATATCCCTGGTAGTGGCCCGCAGAGCGGGGTACGCTGGGGAACTGCTCCTCAGGTGACACACCTCTCAGGGTAGATCCGGTAGTGGCCCGCAGCGCAGGGTACGCCGAGAATCAGCACAGTAGAACAGAGAGGTGCAGGAGGTCAGCAGAGCAAGGTTGATGATGGCACTAACTCCAAAGTGTAGATGATGGTAAAGCTGGGGTGAACTCGGTGGTGGCCCAAGGCACGGGGTATACCAGAGGTTCCGTCAGCAAGAAGGTAGTAACAATGCAGGATACTTCAGGCAGGAAGGCCCTCCGAGGAGCAGATAGCCAGAACGTGATAAGGCCCCCCGAGGAGTGGGTACCTAAAGCGTTCTATGTTCAGAAGTTTAGGAACGGGTTCAGCAGAGCGAAGCGAAGCGTCTCCAAGAGGAGTGGAATTAAGCAGGAAGGAAGTCTTTGCTAACTCGTAGGAAGCATAGGTTGGAAGGATTAAATACACTGGTGGGTAACGTCATGCGGAGGGGACGCCCCCGAGGTTCCCGCCATGACGTGAATAAGAGAGGGCCTGGCGCGTGCATGCCCTAGGTAATCCCTGATTCCAGATGGCGGATGGAATCGCCCATGCCGTCCCGGGGACACCGAGGAAGGTAGCGTTTGCAGGCTGAGGCCGCCATGCTTCTGAGAATCGCTGGTGCTGGGAAAAGAGAGGTGAGCAACAGAGGTCGCAGCTGTCTGCAACCGACGGGCACGACAGAATATGGATGGAAAATTAATTTTGATAAATTTATAGTTGCAACCAAAATAAGTGGCATGGAAGTGGCATGGAACAGCTGCCCTGTGAGGTAAGGCTGAGGAAGTTAGGGCTGTTCAGTTTGGAGAAGAGACGACTGAGGGGGGATATGATAGAGGTCTACAAAATCATGAAAGGACTTGAAAAAGTAAATGTAAGAACATAAGAACATAAGAAAATGCCATACTGGGTCAGACCAAGGGTCCATCAAGCCCAGCATCCTGTTTCCAACAGTGGCCGATCCAGGCCATAAGAACCTGGCAAGTACCCAAAAACTAAGTCTATTCCATGTTACCATTGCTAACGGCAGTGGCTATTCTCTAAGTGAACTTAATAGCAGGTAATGGACTTCTCCTCCAAGAACTTATCCAATCCTTTTTTAAACACAGCTATAACTAACTGCACTAACCACATCCTCTGGCAACAAATTCCAGAGTTTAATTGTGCGTTGAGTAAAAAAGAACTTTCTCCGATTAGTTTTAAATGTGCCCCATGCTACCTTCATGGAGTGCCCCCTAGTCTTTCTACTATCCGAAAGAGTAAATAACCGATTCACATCTACCCGTTCTAGACCTCTCATGATTTTAAACACCTCTATCATATCCCCCCTCAGTCATCTCTTCTCCAAGCTGAAAAGTCCTAACCTCTTTAGTCTTTCCTCATAGGGGAGTTGTTCCATTCCCCTTATCATTTTGGTAGCCCTTCTCTGTACCTTCTCCATCGCAATTATATCTTTTTTGAGATGCGGCGACCAGAATTGTACACAGTATTCAAGGTGCGGTCTCACCATGGAGCGATACAGAGGCATTATGACATTTTCCGTTTTATTCACCATTCCCTTTCTAATAATTCCCAACATTCTGTTTGCTTTTTTGACTGCTGCAGCACACTGTACCGACGATTTCAATGTGTTATCCACTATGACACCTAGATCTCTTTCTTGGGTTGTAGCACCTAATATGGAACCCAACACTGGGGCGGATTTTAAGAGCCCTGCTCGCGTAAATCCGCCCGGATTTACGCGAGCAGGGCCTTGCGCGCTGGCGCGCCTATTTTCCATAGGCCTGCCGGCGTGCGCAGAGCCCCGGGACTCGCGTAAGTCCCGAGATTTTTTGTCGGGGGCGTGTCGGGGGCAGGGCCGATCGATGCGGCGTTTTGGGGGCGGGATGCGGCATTTCGGGGGCGGGCCCAGGGGCATGGTTTCGGCCCGGGGCGGTCCAGGGGCGTGGCCGCGCCCTCCAGAACCGCCCCTGGGTTGCGTCTCGGCGCACCAGCGGCCCGCTGGCGCCCATGGATTTACGTCTCCCTCCGGGAGGCGTAAATCCATGGACAAAGGTAGGGGGGGGGTTTAGATAGGGCCGGGGGGGGGTGGGTTAGGTAGAGGAAGGGAGGGGAAGGTGAGGGGAGGGTGAAAGAGCGTTCCCTCCGAGGCCGTTCCCTCCGAGGCCATTCCTGCCAACAACACCTGTAGCAGGACCCACACCATTCCTACCAACATCTGTAGGAAGGCCCACAGCATTCCTACCAACACCTGTAGCAGGACACACGCCATTCCTGCCAACACCTGTAGCAGGACACACACCATTCCTGCCAATAACACCTGTAGCAGGACCCACAGCATTCCTACCAACACCTGCAGCAGGACACACACCATTCCTGCCAACAACACCTGTAGCAGGACCCACAGCATTCCTACCAACACCTGCAGCAGGACACACACCATTCCTGCCAACACCTAGAGTAGGACCCACAGCATTCCTACCAACACCTGTAGGAAGACCCACACCATTCCTGTCAACACTTGTAGAAAGACCCACGCCATTCCTGCCAATGCCCACAGAAGAATGCAAATCAATCTGCCAGTGCCCACAATAGGACTCACTCCATTCCTGCCAACACCTGTAGCAGGACCTACACCATTCCTACATTTTGTGTATTTATTTTCTTTTTTTTTAAGAAGTTTAACCCTCCAGCTTTAGACAGAGTCCAAATGGTTTCACGTGCATAAAGGTATTGGCCAGCAGGGTGTTAATCAACACTCCCCCCCACCCCCCCGGTTCCCACATGTAGATTTGGGGTAATGTCCTGTTCCTTGTTTATTGTTATGTTATGTTAGTTTTCTCCTACTTATTTAGATGTTGATGTATTTCTGTTTAATTGTTTAAATTGTAATCCACTGGGAACACAATTTTTATCAGCAGAATAAAAGTGATGTGAAATAAAATAAAATATTGTACAGCTTCTCATGCAGCCAAAAGACCTTGAAGAGATCATCCTTAACTCATAGCTTCAACCTGTGCTTGGATCTCAGCCATAAGACTGAGAAGCAACAGCACGCCAAACACATTCCCGCTAACACCATGGCACGTATATCATCCCAGTCTGACAAGAATCTGTCACTCTTTGTCAGTTTACAAGCTCAAACACTGTTAATCTCAGGTAATAAGAAACTGTGAGCAAGTTGCTCCTTACTGAGAAAGAGAATGAATTTCAATATTCTAAACTACTGGATTGTTCAAGCTCAGGTGACTTGTGAAGTACTTTGATAATAAGAAATGCCTGACAGACAGGCAACAGTGTCACAATACAATGGAGCAGACAGAAATGCTTCCAGGTTGTGGGACTCAGCAAACAACAACCCAGCACAAACATTTTACTGAATATGTGCCATATTCCCTGCAGTCTGTGATAACTTTTATAACAAACAAACCTATAACGTGTTCAAAGACAATAGAAGAAAGAGTATTGTATTCTGAGCACACTGAATCTGTGAATTGTGACTCCTAAAAGTTATCATTTACCTTTCATAAAATGTTATTGGAAAAAACAAACTTCCAAGTGTGTCTTCAGTTCCAAAGCTCGACATTGACTGTTTCAGTCTGTGCCTTTAACAGAGTGGAAATCCACTTCCTCCCATAACCCAGACTCTAATAACCGATGGGAAACAACACTTTCAGGCGCCGTATCTGCTTTATCTATGTTCTCACTTCCCACCGACCTGGACATTACTCTTCCCTTATTTATTGTCAGGCAATCACTCCATTACTAAAATTACATCTTGCTTCAAGGTCACTGAGTTTGCACCTCTGATTTCTATGATTTTTTCTGGCACTAATGTCAAGCTCACCCGTATATAGCTTTCTGGATTATCCCTGGAGCCTTTTTTAAAGACTGGCATTACATTGGCCATCCTCCAATTTTAATGATAGTTAATGTTTGAATGTTTCTGAACGTCTTATTGGATCTGTTCTTGTTTGCTCTCTTTCTCTCTTTGTATGTCTGTCCTCTTCCTATTAGTCCCTTGACCAAAAGCAGCCTGAGGCAGCTCTTCAAGCTCCTAGATTTTAGGACTAGAAGGACCACTTTTTTCACCTCATGCAATTGTGGCAGACCCTCCCAGTATGGCCACCAGATATCACTGTCCCTGTCTTAGAACACACTTTATAAAGAGCCATCCATATTCCTCAGCCCCTCCTACCTGGAGAGTCTGGATTGGATGCCTGAAGACTATTTAGCCCAGCCATGTTAATACACCGTGGGGTTCAGTTTGAGGAAGCAGTCAGAGGGTAAAGATGTATTTTTTCCACACTCTGATGGGGCCTCCCAGTTTCACCCAATGGATTTTATTTTAGAAGTGACACCTCCCAGCGCACTCCCTGCCTAAGGGTCCTTCTTATAATTTACAGAGAGATAGATTTGTACGCCTGATACCCTGTAGGGGCAAAAGAGCTCTCACCAGAGGACCAAAGACCTGTGAGCCTTCTCTAAACCCTAGGAGGGCAAGCACCAGTGATGGATCCTGCTGCGAGAGACAGTGAAGGCAGAAGAGATATCCAGATTAAGCTTTAAGGTATTTTTTGGACTTAAGAAAAGTTCCCCAAAAAGTTCAGAGTATAAGGATGAAAGAATCAGGAACATGAAGGGAGAAGTTAATTTCGGAGGCCTAAGGTGGAAAAAAAGGCTTCCCCGCTCTTCTGCGCCTGATCTTGAGGCGCCCCTCAACCACCGACCAAGCTCTCGATGACGTCGTGGGAGGGGGCGTGGTCTCTCTCGCTCTCTTTCATTTCACCTCCATCATCTTTAATGATTTGGCAGCTTCGACAATGTGCAAACGGTTTGACCTGCGTCCTGCTACCTCTGTATTACAGGACAATAACATCCGCTATCGGTGGACTTTTCCTTTTAGTTTGTTATTCACCGTAGATGGCGCAACATACAGGGTCAGAGATATGGAAGAAGCGTCTGAAGCCTTTGGTAAAGCTACTGTGTTACCCTACCCCCCCCCCCCCCTCCTATCTCTCCTCCCCCCCCTTCTCCTCTCCTTCTCCCCCTCCCTGCACAATTGTTAAATTATGTTATTCCCTATAATTGTACATTTTGTATATATCTGCAAACTTTGCCTACAATAATTTATTAACCTAACTTTTTTCTTCTGTCACTTTCCCCCCTCCTTGTTTCCTCTTTTACCCTTTTGTAAATATGTTATTTTAATTTTAGTTAAATCTTTATTTCCCCTACCTTTCCTTTACTCCCTAGTTATAATGTTTCAATATGTTTCAATTGTATTATGTTAAACATGTTCGATGTAAAGCGCCGCCACAGGCACTAGTTTCATGTTACGCTGTGAACCGATGTGATATCATTGATGAATGTCGGTATATAAAACTTTTAAATAAATAAATAAATAAATAAATAAATAAATAAGGAAGAATGAAAGCAGGGGATCCCATCTGGATCTCTACCATCAAAAAACCAGGACGGGCTTTGGGGTCTGGGAAGAAGATGTTCAAAGGTAGGATTTTTTTGTTAAAGTTGGGGACACCTCCACTAGGATTCCCGCACAGCCGCTGAGAGAGTTGCACAATTAAAATCACCATGGGTTCTACCCAGAGGTCTGGTAAAAGGGCACGACCTACCCAGAATCCTATCTGTACCATCAGTCAGATGTAGACTCACAATTCTGGATAAAGGACTTGAATTTATGAGTATTGATCATCAGTAAACTTTTATTTAACACCCAGACCTGGTTGTTATTACAGCCTCTCACCTCACGGGAAGTACCTCACCTCACGGGAAGTACCAAATGACCACACACACACTGGCGACCCCTTCTCATCATCTGGGTCATAAATGAGAGCTTCCCACCATAAAAAGTAACCTCCCGCCCCCAAGGATGGAATGGTTAGCCAGAGCAGCCCCTGAAGAAATAAATGATGTATGTGCTCTTAGGAGGAATAATCCTCTAAAAAAAAAAAAAAAAAGGGGGGATATACAATAATATCCACAGCTTCTCAAACAGCTGCAGTTTGTGCCTCTGACTACTGGGCTTTCAGAGATTCTCATCACAGCTGTATCAGTTTCTGCTATCTGTGCAGTTATCCGTGATACCATGTCATTTGCAGTGAGTGTTAAAGTGTTCATCTTGCAATAAATGTTTGGTATTAAGAACTGAGTTTGCACTGATATCTGAAGCTGGGAATTAGGGATGTGAATCGTGTGCCCAATCGTTTTAACGATCGATTTTGGCTGGGGGGGGGGGGGGATATCTGATCGGCATGGGTTTTTTTTGTAAAAAAATCGGTTTTTCAGTTAGTGCACACTAACAGAAAATGATACAATTTGACACTTTTCAGGTCAGTTAAGGTCAGTTTAGGAACGAATAAGTATTCCTATTGGCTGCCCTCTTATTTATTCATGTTACCAAGGTTCCCACTGATGTGATGGTTTAATATATGGGGGATGGGAAATGGAAACGGTTGGTAGCTTGACAAAAAAAGTAATGTGATCAGTCAATGTGACTAGAACTTGTGCCCTATCCCTGATACCGGGAGTGTTGTGATCTTCCTGCACACAGTGCCCTATCCCGGTTACCGGGGGTGTTGTGATCTTCCTGCACTCAGTGCCCTATCCCTGATACTGGGAGTGTTGTGATCTTCCTGCATGCAGTGCCCTATCCCTGATACTGGGGGTGTTGTGATCTTCCTGCATGCAGTGCCCTATCCCTGATACTGGGGGTGTTGTGATCTTCCTGCACTCAGTGCCCTATCCCTGATACCGGGAGTGTTGTCATCTTCCTGCACGCAGGACACTCACAACACTCCCGGTACGCAGGACACTCACAACACTCCCGGTATCAGGGATAGGGCACTGCGTGCAGGAAGATCACATCACTCCCGGTATCAGGGATAGGGCACTGTGTGCAGGAAGATCACAACACTCCCGGTATCAGGGATAGGGCACTGCGTGCAGGAAGATCACAACACCCCCGGTAACCAGGATAGGGCACTGTGTGCAGGAAGATCACAACACTCCCTGTATCAGGGATAGGGCACAAGTTCTAGTCACATTGACTGATCAGTGATCACATTACTTTTTTTTGTCAAGCTACCAACCGTTTCCACCCATCCCCCATATATTAAACCATCACCTCAGTGGGAACCTTGGTAACATCAATAAATAAGAGGGCAGCCAGCCAATAGGAATACATATTCATTCCTAACTGACTTAACTGACCTTAACTTGACCTGAAAAGTGTCAAATTGTATCATTTTCTGTTAGTGCGCACTAACTTCCTGTTAGTGCGCACTAACTCCCATTAGTGCGCACTAACAAAAAAACCCGATTTTTCATGATAAATCGGTGGAATTCCTATTGTATCAAGTCCCTTACCGATTAATGACGATTTTAAAATTATCGGACGATATTTTAAATCGTTAAAAAACAATTCACATCCCTCCTGGGAATAAAGATTTAACTGACTGTTTAGCAACTCAAGCAAAGAGAAACAATTTGTGAGTACAGTATAATAGCAGGACTAGAAAAGGTGCAGAAGAGGGAGACAAAAAAGATAAAGGTAATGGAATAGCTCCCTTATGCTGATAGACTAAAATGTTTAGGGCTCTTCAGCTTGCAGAAAAGACAACTGAGATGGGATATGATAGAAGTTTAGAAAATCATGAGTGGGGTGGACAGCTTGGGGTCAATGCGTAAAACTAACAACCAGCAGACTTAAAAGAAATTATAAAAAAATATGTGTTCCCTCATCACGCAGTTAAGCTGTATGTTGTCAATGGACATCTCCAAGGCAACTAATGTAGTATGGTTTAAAAGAGATTTGGACAAATTCTTGGAGGAAAAGTCCATAAACAACGATTAGTCAGGTAGACTTGAAAAAAAACCACACATCAACACGAGTGAGTAACAAAAAAATAGATCTATTTTTTTGGGATCTACTGGGTACTTGAGACCCAAACTGACTACCTTCAGAGACAGGATGCTGAGCTCAATGGACCTTGGTCTGACCCAGCATGACTTATAAGTTCTTATGACACAGAACGGCCTGCCACTGGAAACAAAAACAGTAACATAATTCAATAAAACCTGAGATAAGCACAGAGGATCCTCAGCTGTGAGGAGTGAAGGGTAATAAGCCTTGAATAAGCACAGAGGATCCTTAGCTGTGAGGAGTGAAGGGTAATAAGCCTTGAATAAGCACAGATGATCCTTAGCTGTGGGGTAATAAGGGATAAAGCCTGGGATTAGCACAAAGCATCCTTAGCTGTGGGGGAGTGAGGGGTAAAGCCTGGGATAAGTACATAAGAACATAAGAAGTTGCCTTACTGGGTCAGAATGAGGGTTGATCAAGCCTAGCGTCCTGTTTCCAACAGTGGCCAACCCAGGTAACAAGTACCTGGCTAATAGAGATGTGAATCGTGTCCTCGATCGTCTTAACGATCGATTTCGGCTGGGAGGGGGAGGGAATCGTATTGTTGCCGTTTGGGGGGGTAAAATATCGTGAAAAATCGTGAAAAATCGTAAAAAATCGAAAAAACGTAAAATCGCAAAACCGGCACATTAAAACCCCCTAAAACCCACCCCCGACCCTTTAAATTAAATCCCCCACCCTCCCGAACCCCCCCCCCCCCAAATGACTTAAATAACCTGCGGGTCCAGCGGCGGTCCGGAACGGCAGCGGTCCGGAACGGGCTCCTGCTACTGAATCTTGTTGTCTTCAGCCGGCGCCATTTTCCAAAATGGCGCCGAAAAATGGCGGCGGCCATAGACGAACACGATTGGACGGCAGGAGGTCCTTCCGGACCCCCGCTGGACTTTTGGCAAGTCTTGTGGGGGTCAGGAGGCCCCCCCCAAGCTGGCCAAAAGTTCCTGGAGGTCCAGCGGGGGTCAGGGAGCGATTTCCCGCCGCGAATCGTTTTCATATGGAAAATGGCGCCGGCAGGAGATCGACTGCAGGAGGTCGTTCAGCGAGGCGCCGGAACCCTCGCTGAACGACCTCCTGCAGTCGATCTCCTGCTGGCGCCATTTTCCGTACGAAAACGATTCGCGGCGGGAAATCGCTCCCTGACCCCCGCTGGACCTCCAGGAACTTTTGGCCAGCTTGGGGGGGGCCTCCTGACCCCCACAAGACTTGCCAAAAGTCCAGCGGGGGTCCGGAAGGACCTCCTGCCGTCCAATCGTGTTCATCTATGGCCGCCGCCATTTTTCGGCGCCATTTTGGAAAATGGCGCCGGCCGAACACAACAAGATTCAGTAGCAGGAGCCCGTTCCGGACCGCTGCCGTTCCGGACCGCCGCTGGACCCACAGGTTATTTAAGTCATTTGGGGGGGGGTTCGGGAGGGTGGGGGATTTAATTTAAAGGGTCGGGGGTGGGTTTTAGGGGGTTTTAGTGTGCCGGCTCACGATTCTAACGATTTATAACGATAAATCGTTAGAATCTCTATTGTATTGTGTTCCATAACGGTTTAAGACGATATTAAAATTATCGGACGATAATTTTAATCGTCCTAAAACGATTCACATCCCTACTGGCTAATACCCAAACATGAAATATATCCCATGTTACTGATGCCGGTAAAAAGCAGTGACTATTCCCTAAGTCAACATGATTAATAGCAGTTTATGGATTTCTTCCCCAGGAACATATCCAAACCTTTTTTAAACCCAGCTACACTGATTTCCTTAACCACATCCTCTGGCAATGATTTCCAGAGCTTAACTATGTGTTGAGTGAAAAAGAATTTTCTCCAATTTGTTTTAAATATGCTACTTGCTAACTTCATGGAGTGCTCCCTAGTCCTTGTATTATCTGAAAAAGTAAATAACTGATTCACATTTACCTTTTCAAGTTCTTTCATGATTTTATAGACCTCTATCATATTCCCCTTCAGCCATCTCAGCTGAACAGCCCTAACCTCTTTAGCCTTTCTTCATAGGGAAGCCATTCCATGCCCCTTATCATTTTGATTGCCCTTCTCTGTACCTTCATCGGTACACTATATCTTTTTTGAGTTGCGGCGACCAGAATTGCTCACAGTATTCAAAGTGCAGTCTCACCACAGAGGCATTAGCTCTAGGGGAGTGAGGAGAAAGCCTGGGATATGTGCAGAAGATCCTTAGCTATGGGGGAGTGAAGGATAAAGCCTGGGATAAGCACAGAGGATCCTTAGCTTTGGGAAAAGTGAGGGGTAAATTCTAGGATAAACACAGAGGGGGGTTGTGCACGTATCTTACGTGCGCAACCCCCAAAAACCTACCCCTGCCTCCCCCTGCGTGCACCGAGCCTATCTTGCATAGGCTCGGCGGCGCGCACAAGCCCCGGGACGCGCATAAGTCACAGGGCTTGAAAGAAATGGGCATTCTGGGGGCGGGGCCATGGGCGGAGCGCCAGCCCAGGGGTGTTCCGGGAGCGGGACCGAGGTCTCCGGAACAGCCACCGAGCCGGGGGATGGAGAGCTGGCACGCGCAAGTTACGCCTGCCCAGAGGCAGGCGTAACTTCTTCAATAAAGGTCAGGGGGGGGTTTAGTTAGGGCTGGAGGGCGGGTTAGATAGGGGAAGGGAGGGGAAGGTGCGGGGGTGCGGAAGGAAAGTTCCCTCCAAGGCCGCTCCGATTTCGGAGCGGCCTTGGAGGGAACAGATGCAGGCTGCTCGGCTCGGCGCACACAGGTTGCACAATTGTGCATCCCCCTGCGCATGCCAACCCTGGATTTTATAACATGCACGCGGCAGCGCGCATGCATGTTATAAAATCGAGCGTAGATTTGTTCACGCCGGGTTGCGTGAACAAATCTACGCCCGCGCGCACGTTATAAAATCTGGCCCAGAGGATCTTTAGCTGTGGGAAAGTGAGGGGTAAATTCTGGGATAAGCACATAGGATCCTTAGCTGTGGGGGCGTAAGAGATAAAGCCTGGGATAAGCACAGATGATCCTTAGCTGGGGGGGGGGGGAGTGTGTGGTAAAGTCTGGGATAATCACAGCGTATCCCCAGCTATAAAGATGTGAGGGGGAAATCAGAGATCAACTGGGAATCTGTGACATTGCATCAGGAATTAAACAGCACACTTGGTCTTCATCTGCTATCAGATTCTGTATTTTGTGCTTATAAGGATCCTACATGGAAAAAGAAAGCCAGAGAAGTTAAAAAAAAAATAAAGAAAATTTTCTCCTTGGTGGTGCTGCCCTGCAGCAATGATGAGACAGCAGTCTCCAGGGACATTGCCGTGCCCACGTTCACTCAATGATTATAGCTTCCATTCCATAACAGCAGGACCAGGCAGTCTGGTACGACTCCCCTGCTTCAGCAGAGAGCTGAGATGATAGCAGAGAAATCTTTCATAGTAACATAGTAAATTGTAGCAGATAATGACCTAAAAGATCCATGAAGTCTGCCCAGCAGTGATTTTATGCACATCTTCCAAAAATAGATCTAATTCCCACATGGAACCCAACCCCCCCCCCCACCCGGTCCGGCTGCATCCCCTTTAGGTTCGCAAGTGCCACTCCATGCAGGTTTCCCCATGCCATCCAGGAAGCCCAATGCAGCCCTATCACTGCTGCCCTGGACTGCGACTGTTGCTTACTGAAGGTTGCCCAGTGTCCTCATACGTATTCTCTTGCCACTAGGGATCCTCTGGGTTTATCACATGCTATTATGAAGTCTGTCACTGCCCTTGTCATCATCACATCCTCCAGGAGGGCACGCTACCCTCTTTACCTTAAAAATCTCTTAGACTTTTTTTTGAAGGGATTACCAAACATTTTGACAAGGGTGAGTTGGTGGGTATTCTGGATTTTCAGAAGTTATTTGACAAAGTCTCTCGTGAGAGGCTCATCTGGAAATTAAAAAGTCATGGGATAGGAGGCAATGCCCTACTGTACATTGGTAAATAACCAAAGAATAGGAAACAAAATAAATAGTGGAATGTCCCAGGGATTTGTACTGGGATCAGTGCATTTAATATATTTACAAATGATCTGGAAAAGGGAGTGAAGAGTGAGGTGATCAAATTTGCGGGTGACACAAAATTGTTTGAAATTATTAGATCATAAGCCAATTCTGAAAAACTGCAAGAGGACCTTGCAAGACTGCGGAATTGAGCATCTAAATGGAAGATTAAATCTTCTGTGGACAAATACAAAGTGATACATACAGGGAAGAATAATCCAAACTACAGGCATGCGCACACACGCACACACACACACCCAAGCCTCCTCTCCCCACACACACACTCTCCCATACCCTTTACAGACACACACAATTAAATTACAGAAACATAGAAATGATGGAAGAAAAGGACTAGGTTACTCCCATGCTTAGTTTCACAGACTGTAAAAGTCAGGACACTCGTTGGTTGCTGTCTGAATTCCCCCTTACCCCTTGCATTTAGAACAAATTTTACGTGAAAAAGAACATTGAAAAGTACAGTCTTCTGAGGCAAAAACATCACTGACAACATGCATATTATATTTACATGCACTGCTGTGGTGCCAACCAGAAAACACTACAAAAAAAGATACTTGGAACTCCCATGGAATTAGACTTTTTGTAATGCCTGCTGCATGTGGGCTTGGCTCTCAGAAAGCCATGAATAAACAGAATTACCATTACAATATAGTAAACCTTCCATACCAAAACAACCCTAACTGCCAGCACTCAAGCAGTAACAAATGTATCTATGAAAAGGCAACATTGCAAATATTACACTAGGACCTAGAATACCAATACACCTTCTATTAGGAAAACAGAACAAATCAGATTGCTGTAGAACCCTACAGATAAATTAAATGGTAGCAGAATACCTCACCTCTGTTACACATGGAGAACACAGACAGACCCTGACCAAATACAGAATAAAGAAACCAGAAAGTATAAATAGAAACATGCAGAAAAGAACTGAACTAGAACCCACAACAAGCCAGCTTCTATATGCAGAGCAACAATGGAAAAACAGAAACATTACCATTCTTCATAAAACATTAAATAATAAAATCAAGAAAACAATCAATATAGTAAAATCATAGTCATAAAAAGAATAAATATTTCAAACCAGTTAACAAATAGAATATCCAAAATTTCCCAAACACCAATAATATATTTCAAAACATCTGATGAATAAAAAAAATCCAATAATTAAAATATGTTCTAATATTTAAAAAAAAAAACCAATAACATATTCAAACCAGCAAAAACATCAAATTACACCAAAAATTAAAACTAATAAGGATTAAAAAGTATTTTGCTCTTCATACATGGGATCTTTTGGTTTCCAGTCACCCTGACAGTGACGTGCATTGTGGGAGGTAGGGCCAGACAATCTTTATCTTCACACACATGCACATATACACATATATATAAAAATACACACACAAAGATATGCCCACATATTCTCTCACACACTCCATCCCTCATATACATGCCTATGCTCTCACACACACTATCTCTCTCTCCCTCACTGACACATTATGTGTGTGCATGCTTGTGAGAGCCTATGTGTGACATACAATCTCTCAAAGGTATACACACTCTCATGCACATAGACACACACATGCACATAGGTTCTCACACAGACACACATACACATGAACACAAGCTCTGACACAAACACACTCAAGCTCTCACATAGACATATACACAGGAACACAAGCTCTGACACAGACACATGCACACAGGTTCACACACACACACAGAGCCTCCTTTCTCCAGGCCATGGTGGGATGGGCTCCACCGCGGCCCTCTCCATCCTCCTCTTCACTTCGGACTGTAGTGGGATGAGCTCCACCATAGTACAGCTGGCCTCCTTCTCCCTTCAGTTTGGGCCGTGATGGGATGAGCTCCACCACGGCCCCACAGGCTAGACCTTCTTGCAATTGAGGGGAAGGATCAAGGACTGGAAAGCTGTGAGTACACGGGGGCTGGAAAGCTGTGAGCGCACATGCGCAGCTAACGGGGAAAACTGCTGCGGCCTTTCCTAATTTTTGGCCGCTGGCAGATTGAACCCCACTGGTGGCCCGCCTCTCTTCTTCCCGGCCCAACTATTTCTCATTTCATCCGCCGGTGGGTTGAGCTGGCGGCCCTGTGTCCTCTCCTGCTGCCCCCCCCCCCCCCCCAGGTGTGCTACCCCATGCAAATGCACTGTATGCACACCCGGTCGTGCCGGGCCTGTCTGTATCAATCCATGGTGCAACTGCTCCTTGAATATTGTGTGCAGTTCTAGCCACCTCATCTTAAAAAGATATAGCGGAACTAGAAATGGTACAGAGAAAGGAAATAGAAATAATAAAGGGGATAAAACAGTTCCCCTATGAGAAAAGGCTAAACAGCTAGGAGATGAAATGGCTAAGAGGAGATAGAGGTCTATAAAATCTTGAGTAGGGTTGCCAATGTTCAACCATGAAAATTCTGAACACTGGGAGGCTAAGTAAAATCTTTGCCAATGGTTGTCTTTCCACACATGATTGTGCATCCTCTCTCCATCTCCAGAATTTCTTCTGAGAGTCCCCAGAGTAGCCCCTCAACATCCCTCTTTGGTATTGCTTGGATAATGGGTGGCCAATCCCACAGCAGAGAATGGAGGCAGAGGAGGATGTACAGCTCAGAGCTGGTGGCCACTCTGGTCTCCCTGCTGAAAATGCTGTTCTGGCTGCTGCCCATCTATCTGGCTGAGTACCTGGGCCTGAGTCTGGCCACAGTAACATAGTAGATGACAACATATTTTTTTCATTTTCTATCATGTATCCCTGGATCACACATCACCAACAAAAATGAGCCAAAATATCTCAAATTTCAAAATTTTCCTAAATAACTAAGTAGTACAGCATACTCCAAGACCACTGGCGCCAGCTCTGTGTGTGCTCAATATTGTCTCCTGCACTCCTGTAGCTTGGGAGCTGAAAGCTTCATTCGTCAAAGCTGTGGGGAAAGACAGTAAGGAAATATTTTTATCTCCTTGCTATTGCTCCCGCCTCCTCCTGCAGCCTATTGGTTGGCTGTGGAATGTCTGACCAATGGGCTCTAGGAAGATCAAAGAGTGACAGCAAGTGTAGGACAGACAGGCTTCCTGAGGTGCAGTGAAGATGGGGAGGGCTGTGGACAGAGATACTAGGAAAGAGAAAGAGGGACAGAAGAACTATAAGAAGAGTGAGAGAGAGGCTGAGGGAACTGCTGGGAGAGAGAATATTGCTGTAATGACCTGGGAAAGGAACTAAAAGAAAGAATTCGTGCTGGGAGAACAGGTGAGGAACTGTAAGTGGAAGAGGAGTTGGGAGAAGGAGAGGAGTAGACAAGCTGTGGGTCAAGAGGGGCTGGAAGAGTAGCAAAGAGAGCTGAGAGAGGGTCATGGGCTATGAGAAGGGAAAGGAGATACAAGCTGGAAGCAAGGACATGGGCTGTAATAAGAAAAGCAGAATATAAATCAAATAAATAAACGAAGAGGGGCAGGGGTTAAGTGAAGGGACCTTAAGAGGAAGAGAGAGAGGTGAAGATGACTGGGAAGGAGCTCTATGGATAGAAGAGGAGGGCACTGATAGTGGAGGTAAACCAAGAGAAGGGCTGTGAGAGGAGAGAGGAACATAGAAACATAGAAGTGACGGCAGAAGAAGACCAAACGGCCCATCCAGTCTGCCCAGCAAGCTTTCACACCTATTTGTTTTCATACTTCACTGCGGCCTGCTTCTCCCCATCACAGTTGCAGCAAAAGGAGCCAGCGATGTTTGGGATGCACCTGGCTCTGCACTTGGCACGCTTCCTGCCCTTATCCATGAAGACCGTACTTCGGGCCAGGCTACTTTCACTCCCCTTATTTTCTTTTGTTAACTCACTATGACTCCAGGGAAGCCAGACCTGAATGACTGGCTGCTCTGGGGAGGGAAGAGCAGACCTAGGGAGGCTGTAATCCAATGGGTGCTCCCTCACCCAGTACAGGCTTCCAGGGAAATTGACCTTAGGAAAGGCCGTTGCCCTGCAGCCTCTCTCTCTTATCTGCTTAACCAGCATCTCCAGATGCCCCTCACCATCTGCTGGAGGCAGATACTACTGACAGTCTCCCTGCTGCGCCAGCCTATATACAGCTGATGTCACAGAAAGAAGTCACAATGATTTACTGAGAGACAGTCGAGCCTATGTGCTGACCCGAACTAGCCTCCCATCTAAATAGAAAGGAAAAATTTTTTAAGGAATGGAGGAAGGGTTTCATATATCTGAGTTTAAAGCCCCCGCCAGGGTGAACTCAATTCATGTATGTATAATCATGAACCAAACCTCCTCCATCCCATGGGTGCTTGGGATGGAGGAGGTTTGGTTCATGATTATACATACATGAATTGAGTTCACCCTGGCGGGGGCTTTAAACTCAGATATATGAAACCCTTCCTCCATTCCTTAAAAAATTTTTCCTTTCTATTTAGATGGGAGGCTAGTTCGGGTCAGCACATAGGCTCGACTGTCTCTCAGTAAATCATTGTGAGTTGAATTGAAATGACTCACGATTTGTGAGCACTAAAGAATTTACAGATTTAATGCAAAAAGAATTTACAAAGGGGGAATTGGATGTGAATTGATTAAGTATAGTATAATTTCCCCAAAAAATATTTTTTGTGCTTGTTTGTATTTGGTATCTTACAGAAAGAAGTCAAACACTGTCCCCATCTGCTAGTAGGAGGATTGTCCATGAGGAATGATCAGAAAGTATCAGTTAACTATTGGAAATAAGCACAGAATAAAGAGATCATAAAGCTTGAATAGAAATGTGCAAACAAAAACTGAACTGGAAATCATAACAAGCCAAATATTGTATGCAGTCCAATATAAACAGACATTATAGAATAACAATAAAATCAAGAAATATAAAACATCAAACTTAATAGAAAAGCTATACTAATAAAATGAATAAATATTTAAAAACAGCTAATGAATATAAAATCCAAATTTTTTAAATTTTATACATTTCCCAAAACACCAATAAATATTTCAAAACAGTAGGCACATTAATAAAAACAAAAAAGGATTTAAAAATCCCCTACTATCCCTAACTGGGATCTTCTGCGTTCCAGTCACCCTCAAATTGTCTTGGTTTGGGGAACCGCATAAACGTTATCTTCTCTCTCACACACGCCCAGGCTCTAACATACCCTCTCTCACCTGAATCTGAATCTACTTACTCTCAGTTAGACCCTTACCTGTTTTGGGTAGTACAGGGACTCAAAGATATTTCTTGTAGGGTTTTTTTGCTCAAATGACAAATAAATCATTAGATGAGGGAAATGTATTAATAATTTAAAAAGAGCAACAATAAGGCCAGTGGAAAGGAATCCTGCATGCTTGGCGATATTATTTCAAATTATCACCCCATATCTGATCTCCCTTCTTTGGCCAAACTCTTCAACGAGTAAATCCTAAGAAATAAGAACATAAGAAAATGCCATACTGGGTCAGACCAAGGGTCCATCAAGCCCAGCATCCTGTTTCCAACAGTGGCCAATCCAGGCCATAAGAGCCTGGCAAGTACCCAAAAACTAAGTCTATTCCATGTAACCATTGCTAATGGCAGTGGCCATTCTCTAAGTGAACTCAATAGCAGGTAATGGACTTCTCCTCCAAGAACTTATCCAATCCTTTTTTAAACACAGCTATACTAACTGCACTAACCATATTCTCTGGCAACAAATTCCAGAGTTTAATTGTGCGTTGAGTAAAAAAGAACTTTCTCCGATTAGTTTTAAATGTGCCCCATGCTAACTTCATGGAGTGCCCCCTAGTCTTTCTACTATCCTAAAGAGTAAATAACCGATTCACATCTACCCGTTCTAGACCTCTCATGATTTTAAACATCTCTATCATATCCCCCCTCAGCCGTCTCTTCTCCAAGCTGAAAAGACCTAACCTCTTTAGTCTTTCCTCATAGGGGGGTTGTTCCACTCCCCTTATCATTTTGGTAGCCCTTCTCTGTACCTTCTCCATCACAAGTATATCTTTTTTGAGATGCGGCGACCAGAATTGTACACAGAATTCAAGGTGCGGTCTCACCATGGAGCGATACAGAGGCATTATGACATTTTCCGTTTACTCACCATTCCCTTTCTAATAATTCCCAACATTCTGTTTGCTTTTTTGACTGCCGCAGCACACTGAACTGACTATTTCAATGTGTTATCCACCACTATGACTCCTAGATCTCTTTCTTGGGTTGTAGCACCTAATATGGAACCCAACATTGTGTAACTATAGCATGGGTTATTTTTCCCTATATGCATCACCTTGCACTTATCCACATTAAATTTCATCTGCCATTTGGATGCCCAATTTTCCAGTCTCACAAAGTCTTCCTGCAATTTAGCACAATCTGCTTGTGATTTAACCTAAATCACAAGCAGATTGTGCTTGTTTAAATCCTAAAACTCTTCTAAGAGTGCACCCTAAAATAGATTGAAGATCATTTGGAACAACAGAACACCTTAGATATCCAACAATATGGGTTTAGAAAGGCCCATGGAAGAGAAAGTCTAGTAGTATTATAACCCCCTGTACGCCACGGGTTACCTTCCCAGCCTCAGGGAGCAGAGTAATTACTATGCAGAGGTGGGGGAATAGATCTCCGGGCCATGAGCGGGGGGCAGAATAACCTGCAAGGCCGGTACCAGGCTGAGAACACTCCACATAAACAAACCACTCTCCAGACTCAAGTTGTGCTCCAAATAATAAATAGTTTACTGCAAAATCTTCATGATCAAACACAGAGACAGTTCAGGTAGCTGCAGATATCAAACAGAATTACTGTTCCAGAAATCTTAACTCTTCTCCTTAAGTAACAGTTTCATCTTACAGCAACTCAGGGTCTCTGGCTACTTTGTTTCTTTTCTCCTTAGTTCTTGCACAACCTAGCATGGTCCTCTAGTCTCCTTAGTTAGCAAAATAGTTACTTAAGAATGTCCTGCTCAACTCAAAGAAAAATCCTTCTGGTGCAGCATCAGGATCCTTTCAGCACCAAAACAAGTTTCCTCTGGCACAGTTTGGCTTCCTGGTCCAGAAAAGTTCCTGCCTCAGTTAAGTGCAGATTTTATTTTTTAAATTTCAACTTCCAGGCTGTATTGCACTCTCTACTTCTTCTCCTGTGCTCTCAAGCATCTGGGGAGTTTTAGAGGAAAATCCCCGCACTCCTGCTGCTCCCTTCTGAGATCCTGGGTGAGGATCACAGCTCCATCCAATTCTCTTTCCTTGCAATCTGGAACAGCACCAGACTCAATAGAGTCAGGGTTTTTATTAGGGATGTGAATCGTTTTTGAACCATTAAAATTATCATCAGATAATTTTAAAATCGTCCAAAATCGTTAGATACGCGATACAATACAAATGCCCCTGATTTATCGTCAGGGGCATTTGTATTGTATCGTTAAATAGGGCGCGGGAAAACCGGCACACCAAAAAAACCCTAAAACCCACCCAAACCTTTAAAACAAATCCCCCACCCTCCCGAACCCCCCAAAATGTTTTAAATTACCTGGGGTCCAGTGGGGGGGTCCCGACGCGATCTCCTCCCGCTCTCTGGCCACCGCTGCGTTGAGAAATGGCGCCGGTGGCCCTTTGCCCTTATCATGTGACAGGGCAAAGGTAGCGCCGGCGCCATTTTGTTTCCTGGCTCCCGACGTCACGCGTGCGGGAGATCGCCCCCTGGACCCCCAGGGACTTTTGGCCAGCTTGGGGGGGGGACCTCCTGACCCCCACAAGACTTGCCTAAAGTCCAGCGGGGCTCCGGGAGCGACCTCCTGCACGCGGGCCGTATTGCCAATCTTCAAAATGGCGCCGGCACTACCTTTGCCCTCACTATGTCATACGGGCGACGGTTTTCCCGCCCTCCCCCGATTTACAATTTTTAACGATTTTTAGAAAAAAAAACCCTTGACGATCAGATTTCCCTCCCCCCCAGCCAAAATCGATCATTAAGATGATCGATTACACGATTCACACCTCTAGTTTTTATCACTTCTGCTCTCTTACCGAGAAGGCAGATTGTAGCTCTTGACATATAGCTGACCCAGGGCTCTGGAATATTCCTATACTGATTACAGTTTAACTTTTGCCCCATGCACATCCTGTGCACTTCAGCAGATGTTGGCACACTGCTTATTTATTTATTTATTTATTTATTTATTTATTTAGCTAGCAATTTTATATACCGATAGCCACTTGCACATCGTACCGGTTTACATGAAACAACAAATGCAGGCCGCTAACAATTAAGCGTAACCTTTACAAGGAACCCAGAACAGCGAACAGATACATTTTTTGCAACATTAAATTGAAACGAGGGCTATACAAAGGGACAATACTAGAGTATAATACAAATAGTCAGCAATACTAGAGTATAATACAAATAGTCGGCAAATTACTAAAAAGTAATGTAGGTGTATATACAAAGAGAACACTTGGCAGGGGGTAGAGGTAGAAGTGGATAAGGTGAAAATACGGGATAATGGGGAGGGGGTAGGAAGGGAGGGGGTCCTTCGTGTGTTTCAAGGGGGGAGGGTGAGCATCGAATGGGAAAAAAGTGAGGTAGTCAAGAGGGGGCAGTTGAAAAAGGAGGTTGGGTAAGAAAACGTAAAGGCCTGTTGAGGTGGCGCAGGGTTGTCAGAAGGATGAGAAATTTAGGAGAAGGCCTGTTTAAACAGCCATGTTTTTAATTTTTTTTTGAACTTGTATGTGAGGGTTTCGGTACGGAGGTCGTGTGGCATTGCGTTCCAGAGGGTCGGGCCAGCCAGCGAGAGTGCTCTTTTTGTAGTGGAGGAGAGTTTGATGAATTTAAGAGAGGGCAGATGTAGCGTTCCCTGTAAAATTTAGGAGAAGGCCTGTTTAAACAGCCATGTTTTTAATTTTTTTTTGAACTTGTGTGTGAGGGTTTCGGTACGGAGGTCGTGTGGCATTGCGTTCCAGAGGGTCGGGCCAGCCAGGGAGAGTGCTCTTTTTGTAGTGGAGGAGAGTTTGATGAATTTAAGAGAGGGCAGATGTAGCGTTCCCTGTAAGATAGTGCGAATTGGTCTCGAGGAGGTGTAGGGCGTGAAAGGTGGGTTGATCCAGTGAGTGTTATCATTCACAATAGATTTGTGAATGAGGGAGAGGACTTTATATTGTATTCTTGAAGCAACTGGGAGCCAGTACAGCTCTATCAGGGAGGGAGTAATATGGTCTGTCTTTCTGGAATTCGTTAGAATACGAGCAGAGGCATTTTGCAGAAGTTGAAGGGGTTTGATAGACGAGGAGGGGAGGCCGAGTAACAGGGAATTACAGTAGTCTAATTTGGCAAAAATGATAGCCTGGAGAACTGTACGGAAATCAGAGAAATGTAGTAGGGGTCGGAGTTTTTTAACTGTATGTAGTTTAAAATAACAGTTTTTGAGGATGGCGTTTATGAATAGCTTTAGGGTAAGGTGATTGTCAATGGTAGTTCCAAGATTACGGGTGTGTTGGGATAAAGTGATGGGGGGAATGATAGGTGTGTTGGCAGGTGGGGGGAGAGACACAGAGAAGATGCTTACAACACAAGTCTCCCATAAAGAGGAAACCTGCATTTTACCAATAAATCTTTAGCACTTTTAACCTCTATTCACTTTCTGTGGCATAGGTACCACAGTATCATTATTGGATTTGCTGCATTGTAGCATAGATAGTGAAGTTTCTGGAACCCTTGTTCAGTTAGACATATCGTCTGCTTTTGACATGGTTTGTCATAGGGGCCATGAGGCTGCAAGTTCCATCAATGAGGCAAGTGCACTTAGGGGTAGATTTTAATACCTACGCACGCGCGTCCATGTGTGCACGCTACCCAGCACACACCCATGGACACGTGATTGTATTACATGCATGTGCAGGTGCGCACATGTTATAAAATTGGGGGTCGGCGAGTGCAAGGGGGCGCACAATTGTGCAACTTGCGCGTGCCGATGCCCGCGACCTTCCCCCATTCCCTCCTAGGCCGCTCCGATTTCGGAGAGGCCTGGAAGGGAAATTCCCAACCCCCTAACTTAACCTCCCTTCCCCTTCCCCTTCCCCTAACCCTCCCGCTCCTAGCCCTCACCTAGACCCCTTTCCCTGACTTTTATCTTACCTGTTGCGCCTGCCTCTGGGCAAGCGCAGGTTGCGCACGCCGGCAGCCTGCCAACATACGATCCCCTGGCACATCAGCAAATGGCCGCTGTGCCGGGAGTCTGACTCCACCCCACCCCGTCTCCGGACCAGGGGCAGATTGGCCTATCGGGGCTTCGGGCATGCCCCGGTGGGCCGGTCACCCCAATCACGTGATAGGTGTTGGTTGCGGCAACCTGTGCCTAGGGCGCCGAGACTTGGGGGCGCCGCGGCAGGTGACAGAATTTTGAAAGGGCAAAAAGTTCCCTTTCAAAATTCTGCCAGCCCCCGACTCGCCCTGCCTCCACCCCAGTGCCACCCTCCCGACGCCCCCCCTGGTGGTCCAGCGGAGGGCTCTGGAGCGATCTTCAGCTCCCGGGGCCTCAGCTGCCACTAAGCAAAATGGCACCAGTGACCTTTAGCCCCACCATGTGACAGAGGCCAACCAATTTCACCGGTAGCCCCTGTCACATGGTGGTGAGTATGTGAGAAAGGAATGGTGCTTCTGTGTGTGTTGTGTGTGTGTGTATGTGATATGTATATGAGAAAGGAATCTGCCAGTTTAAAAAAAATGAAATGTGATAATACATATACCTCAACGTTTGTGCTGGTAGCGCAACTTTTGAAAAGTTGGGTGAAAGATGAAATTACTCAATTTTAAGCATCCCTCTTCTGGAAAATAAAATTTAACAAAGTAGGTAGAGACAAATACTAAAGCAAAAAAAAAATTAAAGTATTTAAAATGTTCATCTCAGCAAAATCACAAATGTAAGATATTGATGCCAGGTGGGGTTTCTTTGTTTGTTTGGTTTTTTTTTAAGCATAATTTAAGCATGAAGACTAGAATAGTTCCAATCTGAAATGGTTTTGCTTTTTTTTTTTTTTTTTTTTTAAAGCCTTTAGAAAATTTATATTTTTAAATGACTAAGACTGTAATCTTCCTATTTAAAAGGGAAGCTGACAAGGAAGTCTTTCTGTTCCATATCTCCCACATGAATAATCATATGACTGATAGTTTGAAGAAAGACACTTGCTTTATTACCTGAAAGCGTAAAACAAGAGAAGCTGTACAGTGTGGGTGGCTGTCCCTTGGGAGGACAGAACCTGAAGGAAGGGTGTCATTTCGCCTTCTGATAGGAATGTGGTTTTCTTACTTAACGGTTGGGAGCATCACTTTCACTTTTAGTAAAAGTGAAAAATGCTGCAAGTCTGAAAGCAAGGTGCTTCTGTGAGAGTGTAATGTGTATGTGAGACAGGGAGGGTGCTTCTGTATGTGTGTGTGGTGTATATGTGAGACAGGGAAGGTGCTTATATATGTGTGTGGTGTATATGTGAGTCAGGGATGGTGCTTGTGTGTGTCAATGTGTGTGTGCGAGAGAGATGGAGCATGTTTTTGGCTGGCTTGTGGCTGTGAGAGAGAGCATGTGTGTGATTGAGAGCTTGTGTGTAAGTGAAATAGAGCATGTGTGTGATTGAAAGCCTGTGTGTAAGTAAGAGAGAGCGAGAGCATTGTGTGATTGAGAGAGACTGGCCAGAGAGGTGACGTGTGTATGCGTGAAAGAGACTGATCAGGGAGATGATTGGTATGTATGTGCTTGTGTGTGTGTGAGAGAAAAAGACTAGTTGGGGAGATGATTGGTGTGTGAGAGACAGAAACTGGTCCTGAGGGTGTGAATGGTGTGTGTGTATGAGAGAGAGAAGAGACTGGTTGTGGTCCCTAAGGAAGAGAACTGTGAGGACAGCTTTAGCAGCTACTGCTGCTTCTGGTGTGGCCTGCAAGGGAAAGGAGTAGGAGAACTGCTGGAGAGGGTAAGTAAAGGTGGCTTTTTAAGTTCATTTTTCTTGATTGACTACCATTTTAATTATTGGGTAGTATGTGATATGTCTGCTGTTTGAAATATTTTATTGGTGTTTGGAGAATTTTAAATACATTTTATGAGTTTTTAATTGTTGGATATTATTCTGTTCATAGTTGTTGTGAAACATTTATTCTGCTTATTAGTATAGTTATACAATTATTTCTGTGTTGGGATCTATAGAAATGATGGCAGAAGAAGACCAAACAGCCTATCCAGTCTGCCCAGCAAGCTTTGCACTTTTTATTTTTTTTTTCTCATACTTCTGTTAGTCTTGGCTCTTAGTAACCTTTTGGTTCTATTTCCCTTCCACCCCCACCATTAATGTAGAGAGCAGTGTTGAACTGCATCTAAGTGAATATCTAGCTTAATTAGTTAGGGGTTGTAACCGCCGCAATAAGCAAGCTACACCCATGCTTATTTGTTAACCCAGACTATGTAATTCAGTCCTTGTTGGTTGTTGTCTGTATATAGATCCACTTTTCTTCGTTCCCCCTGCCGTTGAAGCAGAGAGCTATGCTGGATATGCGAGAAGTATCGGACTTTCTCCCCTGCCGTAGAAGCAGAGAGCTATGCTGGATATGCGCGAATCATCGGTCTTTCTCCCCTGCCGTAGCTGGCTAATTCTTGTTCCTAATAGGAGGTGTATTGGTGTTTAGGGCCTGATTTAATATTTATAGTGTTGCCTTTTCATAGGTAGGGTTGTTACTGTTTGAGTGCATTCCATAGTACAAGTGTAACTGTGTGCGGATTCGTTTATGTGTATTACTGCAGATCCTGGTAGCATGTTAGGTCGGTTCTGTATATGTGACCAAGGTGAGGTATTTTACTGTATCAGTCTTATTTGTTGTATTTTCTCAAGAGGACATGCATTAGTGATAAACTCCTGTCTTTTCATAAGTAGAGCTATTGAGCCTGGTAGTTAGTTTGTGTTGCTGTTACTGAGATGACACTAGAACCAGAATATATTTTTTGTAAGGTGAGTTGTACGGGGAATGTCATAATTCTGCTTTACATCCATAATTGTGGGTCAGGGGGGTTCTTGTGGATGCAAACTGTACTTTTACATTTAACCCTATGATGGTCATGTGTTTAGTGTGTCATGCATGTAAGAGCCATCAGTCAGGTGTGTCCCGACAGAAAAAAGGTTGAGAACCACTGTGCTAGAGAACAACTAATTCATGACCATCTCAAGGTGGCTGGAATTAGAAGTTCCCAGGTATGGAAAACCGGGGATTTTTTTCTATCCTTATTAGTTTTAATTATTGATTATTATTTGATGTCTGCTGTTTTTGAAATATTTTATTGGTGTTAGGGAAATTTTCAAAAATGTTTATATGAGTTAAATTACTGGAGGTTCTATTCATCAGCAGTTTTGAAATATATATTTTTAGTATGATTTTCCTATTGTGATTGATGTTTTATAGTTCTTGATTTTATTGTTTGATGTTTTATGAGGAATGATGGTATTTTCTGTTTTTCCATTGCTGCATTATATACAGTCTAACTTGTGATTTCCAGTTTAGTTTGTCTGTGCATTTCTGTGTATATTTTATGGTCCCTTTATTCAGTATTTGGTGACTCACCAAATTGTATATGTAATTGGGTACCCATGAGCCAGTATGGAGAAAAATCCCCCGGGCCACTATTTTCCCACAATCCGCCCCTGCCCCGGACCGTCCCTTTTTCAAAGTCCTGGGACATACATGCATCCTGGGGCTTTACGCGTGTGGCTGGGCCTTTCTAAAAAAGGCCTGGTGCACGTAGGCGTTTTAAAATCTGGGCCTTAAGTATTAAAAAGTATTAAAAAGGCCCATGCTTTCTCAGTCTCAGGAGAAGAAGAATATATGACTTTCAGGAAGACATTGAATGTGGTCTTCACTAGTGCCTTTGAGTCTTCATAATGTTAGAGATACAAGGTGGAGCTGGGAGTTTTGATTATGTGTGTTTTATTGTGATTTTAAGGTCTAACGTTATTTGTTACTGTGTGTTTTTAACATATATGTATGTTTGATTATTATAAATGTTTTGATGTTCCTCCCAGAGTGCAAGTGACTTGAACCTGTGAGTTACAAATGCTGGGCCCTGACTTTTACGGTCCTGATACGTAGACATTAGGGAAAACGTGCAGGGCTGTTTCTACAAACAAGTCCAAAGCAAAGCATGTTCAAGCATCAGCACTGTATGAATTATCAAAAAGGCTGCTTACCCTGTAAAATGTTGCTAGCAGTAATTTTGTTATAGGTTTGATAGTTGCTTGGTTTTGATTGTTAATATTACTACTCTTAACATAAGGCTTGGGGATAACCTGCATAGAGCATCAATTACTACCCTTAATAGTCACATGGGGATATCCTGCACAGAGCGGCAGTTACTACTATAAGAAACTTGCTGGGCAGACTGGATCAATTATTTGGTCATTTTCTGGTGTGGTTGCTATGTTACGTAACAGCAAAAAGGGGAGGAACTGATAAATAATACTGTTACGTAACATAGCAACCACACCAGAAAATGACCAAATAATTGATCCAGTCTGCCCAGCAAGTTTCTTATAGTAGTAACTGCCGCTCTGTGCAGGATATCCCCATGTGACTATTAAGGGTAGTAATTGATGCTCTATGCAGGTTATCCCCAAGCCTTATGTTAAGAGTAGTAATATTAACAATCAAAACCAAGCAACTATCAAACCTATAACAAAATTACTGCTAGCAACATTTTACAGGGTAAGCAGCCTTTTTGATAATTCATACAGTGCTGATGCTTGAACATGCTTTGCTTTGGACTTGTTTGTAGAAACAGCCCTGCACGTTTTCCCTAATGTCTACGTATCAGGACCGTAAAAGTCAGGGCCCAGCGTTGACTGTCATCTGTTGCATCAAAGTCATGTAAGCTAAATGGTTAAGGGTGGTAATCTCCATGCCTTCTGTTAGGGGTAGTAGCTGCCACTCCATGCTGGTTATCCTCCGTGCATCCTTTCCTTAATTTTCAACTCTAGCTTTTAGGGATCCACAGTGTTTATTCCTTGCCTTTTTTAATTCGTTTACTATTTTTGCCTTCACCACTTCTTCTGGAAGGGTATTCCAAGCATCTGCCCCCCTCTCCATGAAGAAATATTTCCTAACGTTGGTTCTGAGTCATCCCTCCTGAAATTTCTTATCATGACTCCTAGTTCTACTGTTTGATTTTCAGTGGAAAAGGTTCAAGGAATATGTATCATTAAAACCTTTCAGGTATCTGAAGGTCTGTATCATATATCCCCTGCTCCTCCTCTTTTCCAGAGTACACACCATCTTGTCTCTATCTTTTCTGGGATACAGTCTCCAGAACTGAACACAGTACTCCAGTTGAGGCCTCACCAAGGACCTGCTCATGGGCATTAGCACTTTCTTTTTATTAGTTATTCCTCTCTCTATGCAGCCCAGTATTCTTCTGGCTTTAACTATTACCTTCTCACATTGCTTCGCCGCCTTCAGATTGCCAGACACTATCACCTGAAGGACCCTCTCCCAGTCCATGCACATTAATCTCCCCCCCCCCCCCCCCCCCCCCTCCATTACATACAGCTTTTTTGGATTACCGATCCCCAAATCCAATTACCGTACTTCTTGACATTGCATCACAGCTGCCAAGTCTTCGACCACTCTTCAAGCTTTCTTAAATCACTTTTCATTCTCTCTACTCCTTCAGGCATGTCCACTCTGTTGAAGATCTTAGTATCAGCAGCAATTAGACAACATTTACCTTTTATCTCTTCCACAATGCCGCTTACAATAATATTGAATAGAAACGGTCCCAAAACTGATCCCTATGGCACTCCACTTAACACCGTTCTTTTTCAGAGTAGGTTCCATTTACCATTAAATACCATCTCCTGTCAGTCAACCAGTTTGTAGTTCACTCCACCACCTTGGCTCTGAGTCCCAAGCCTCTCATTTTATTCACGAGCCTCCGATGTGGGACTGTGTGAAAAGCTTTGCTTTAAAGAAACCTCACTGGGAACTAATCTGACATTTTAAAGAAGAAAATGGCATCAAGAAATCATGAGACAAAAGAAAAAAGTAATGTGAACAGCCAATCAGAGCAAGGTTACATGCAAGTAGACCACTCAGTTTTGGAACTAAGACCCCAAAGTTGAAGGGAATTTAATAAAACAATCCATCGCTTCTTGCAGCTTAGTAATTGCAAAGCAAAATTTCCCCCCAGTATCAAGGCACATCAAGCTCCAAAACAATAAAACTTTTGAGATGTCATGATGGGCATGAAGCCAGTGTGAAACCAGCGGGGCTTCCATCCGAGAATTATGAATGTTACTATAATGTTCATAGATACAAGTCTCGATCATATGGAGGGTCTTGCCCAGATACAGTAATGGGTAGGGGCAAAGAATAATGTAAGCAACTCTTGAAGAGCTGCAGTCAGTGTGATTCTTTAAAGGATATTGATGTCCAGAACCAGGATGGGTAAAGGTAGAGACTGTAAAGAAAAAGAGCAAGCCCAGCATGAGCTACACGGTTTGTAACCAACGATGCTAGAAGAAGAGGATGCCAAATCAACTTGGGGGAGCTCAGAGAACACCAAAAGATCTTGCATATTAAACCTATAGGGAAATGCAAAGCGGGGAGGAGTTTGAAAAATTGACAAAGGGGACAGAATAGATGAATATTACTGCAAATTTCTATAGCTACAAAATGTCAATATCTCCTCATCGTTTCTGTATGAGGTTAAAAACAAAGGTTTGAGATTGATGAACAGGGCTCATTTTAGAAACTTTTTCACGATGTAAGAAGGATATCCACAAGAGAGAAAATTTCAAGCCACAGCCCAAACATGGAATAAAAAATCTTTTTTTAACAGACAGACCCAACTGAGTTCAAATCAGTGATAGATATTCAATTTGGAGAGCAAAGGCTTCAGGCCTCCCTCAAGGTTCCGTGCTATCTTCCGTTGTGTTCAATATTTATCTCCAGCCCTTAGATGGGTTATTGAACATGTTGGGAGTATCTTTTCTTTTTTTTTAATTTGTAGTTTTATTAACAAAACATACCTTGAACCACATACATGAAGAAATTATACCAGACATGGGAGACTAACAACAAAACATGTGTGATTCCTATAACAATACGCCCCCCAAAGTGAAGGAATCTCTCTGATACTGAGGCTCAAAGTAAGGAAACTGGACTTTTGTATTCCTTTCTTCCCCAACCCTCCCCCTCCCCCTCCCCCCCTGCCATATATACATGCATCCTGCTCATATATGAAAAACTATATAAAAAAGAATAAGAGGAGTACAAAGTGAAGAAATGGACAAGCAATATCCCCTATGGTGTCTAGTGGTCTGTCGTATCACCCAGAACTAGTCCGGATATCAGGGATGCTCGGGTTGCTATTTTTTTGACTGGATTTCCATGTTTGGTATGATTGCCATGTCTTTTCAAATTTAAGCAGACTTTTATTTTTGCATGCTGTTATTTTAGACAATAAATACATTTTGTCTACCCGCTGTTTGATAGTTGCTTGTGACGGTATACTAGTGGCTTTCCACAATTTGGCTATTTCGCATCGAGTAGCCGTGAGTATATAATGTGCTAGTTTATTGTCGTCTTCAGAAATCCCCATAATTGTAATACCCAGCAGCGCCTGCTCTGGTGCGATCCTAGGTATACCTGGGACCATTTCTTCCAACCAGTGGTGTACCCCCTCCCATACCTGTTTCAGGACTGGGCTGTCCCACCACATATGGAAAAACATACTCACCGCCTGACAATTCCTCCAACACTGATTCGTAATTGTGGACTTAAAGTGATGTAGTTTTTGAGGGTACATGTACCAGCGATATAACAACTTATATGAATTTTCTATGAGATGTGTAGCAATGTACCCTTTACCTATACCTAAAGCTTGAAAAATTCCCTTCCATTCCCGTGGCGTCAGCTCCAGGTGGAGATCCCTTTCCCATGCCCTCTGATGAAGTGTTTTCACCTCATCGGTTTGCCCCAACAATTTATATATAACTGAAAGGAGTTTCGTGGTCCTATCCGCATTTCTGCATAGCTTTTCAAAATCAGGAGGACCTTGGTGTAAGTGTAGTCCTATCATAGAGGTAAGTGTATAGTGGCGTAATTGTGAGTATGGGAAGATTGCTGAGTCAGGTAAGTCAAATTGTCTCTGTAAATCTAGAAAAGGCTTTAGCCCCTGCAGTCCCCAAAGTTGGTCCCATGTCCAAATCCCCTTATTTCTCTATATTTGAAATGCCGGGTTCTCATAACCCGGCGCAAACATCTTGTTGGCATAAACATTGGTGCTAGCATGATATTCTCTCATCCCTCGGTTTCTGGTCCCATGTTGATACCATAGTTCTAGAGAAATAGTAATGGATGGGGGTAATTTGGAGTTAGGCTCAACAATCCACGCTCTTCGAGGTTGCCTTAGTAAGCTATAGAGCCGAGTTTTCCCTAAAACGTCCTGATTAATTTGCACCCATTGTTTAGCTTGTCACGTTTTATGCCAATCCACTAACTTTTTAAACTGGGCTGCCCAATAATATCTAGTAATATCTGGGACATTAAGCCCCCCTTGAGCCTTTGACCGAAATAAGGCCCGCCGAGCAACTCTTGGTCTCCGTCCTGCCCAGATGAAGGTCATGCATTTCCTCTGCCATATGTTTAGTTATGAGTGTGGGATCTTGGTAGGTAGAGTTTGAAAGAGGTACAGGAGTTTGCAAAGCAATATCATTTTAAACACCGCCTCAATGCCCATCCAGGAGATGTGGTAGTGACTCCATTCCTCCATTTTTTTAGTCAATGTATTCCATAGGGGAACATAGTTTATGAGAAACAGATCTTGAGTAGGACTGATCTGCACCCCTAAATATTTAATTTGTGTTTTCGCCCATTTATATTGGAAAAGGTTCTGAATGCGCTTGCCTCCCTGGTTGGAATGTTAAGATTAAGAATCTCAGATTTTTTCCAGTTGACACGGAAACCCGAGACCCCACTAAACATCTCTATTTCTCGAGTCAAGTTCATAAGTGAGACTTCAGGGTTAGTTAGCATAATTAAGATGTCATCAGCAAATAATGAGATTTTTTATGTAATCTGTCTCAAAGAGATCCCTGAAATGTCAACTCCATGCCTAATCTTGATCGCAAAGGGTTCTAGGAATAGAGTGAACAGCAGCGGAGACAATGGGCACCCCTGCCGAGTCCCCCTCCCTAGTGTAAACGTAAGTGAATAGCCTCTATTGATCTTAATACAGGCCTTAGGGGCTGTATACAGTTGATGGATCCATTTAAGGAAAGGATCCCCAAATCTCATCCCCTCCAAGATACGAAATAAATATGGCCAATGCCCAATATCAAACAAATTTTCAGCATCGATTAGAAAGCGCCAGAGTAGGTATATTATATTTTTTCATATACCAGATGTTGTCCAAAATTTTGTGGACATTATTCGCCGCCATTCTCCCAGGAACGAACCCCGTTTGTTCAGGATGTACTAAGTGGGCAATGAAACAATTTAATCTATTCACAAGAATTTTTGCTAGTAACTTGACATCCATGTTCAGGAGGGAAATTGGCCTATAGGAACCGCATACAGCAGGTTCCCTCCCAGGTTTTGCCAATATAATCCCTGCTGTATTAGCCTGGGTTGACAGGTTTGTTCTTTTCTCAGGGAATTAAAGAACTCCAAAAGCACTGGCGCTAGCAGTGTGGCATACTGTTTGTAAAATCGAGGGGTATATCCATCAAATCCTGGCGATTTACCTGGTTTTAAGGACTTAATGGCTTCCTGTATTTCTCCTATAGTAATATCCTTATCTAAAAATTGATGTTGTGGGGTGGTCAATTCTGGGAGAGGGATATCCTCTAGGAGGGATATCCTCTGGGAGAGGGATATCGTCTATTTTCCTCTCCTTGATAGTTGTGTCCATGCTATACAACTGAGCATAAAATTGATGAAACCTGTGTCGAATGGACGTGTTATCTGTTAATAATTCACCGTCTGCGCTTTTTATCTTTGGAATAGTGGCTTACGTTTGTCTGCGTTTAAGGGTTTGTGCTAAGTATTTCCCCGCCTTATTCCCTCCCTCAAAAAACCACTGTTGGCTTGTTCAAGTTGGTGTGCAATCAGGGGTGAATTTAGCTCAGCTATCTTGTCCCGTATCTCCTGTATCTCCTGCTGCAACTGTAATTGGCTATTATCACTCATATACATTTGTTCTAGACGTTGTAGCTGGGTGAGCAATCTACATATTTCCCCTTCCTGTTGTTTCTTAGTGTAAGATGCCCCTAGCGATAAAAGTCCCCCTTAGCACAGCTTTTAAGCATTCCCAGGATTGGTGTCCCCCGTATTTTTTATACTAAGATAAGCTTGGATCTCCTTAGCAATCTGAAGCTGAAACTCTTTGTCCTCTAACAATGAGTCATTAAGCCTCCAGTACCTGAGACCTCCATCATAAGTCTGTAATTGCATTTGAAACCAAATGGGTGTGTGGTCCGACCAGACTATGGGCTCAATTTCCACAGCACGGACCACATTTATTCTAGTTTTGTCTATCATAAACATGTCTAAGCGGGAATAGCTATCATGCCGGTGTGAATAGAAGGAGTAACACCTTGAGTTAGGAAAACGGGTTCTCCAAACATCGATCCCGGAAACACAGGTGATGACATTTTTAAGAGCCTGTCTAGTTCGGGCAGAATCTGCACTTATCCCCATTGAGTTATCAAGGTGTAGGTTAAGAGTGGTGTCGAAGTCTCCCCCTAAAATCACACTCCCCTCTACTCGCCCCAGCACAGCTTTGTGAAGAGCATTGTAGAAGGCTTCTTTTTGTTTAGTAGGCCCGTAAATATTGAGAAGTGACAATAATTCGCCCCCTAGTTTCACTCCCAACAAAAGATAGCAACCATTCGGGTCCAGGTGTGAGCTCATCAGCTCAAAGTAGAGATCCTTGTGTATTAAAATTCCCACCCCTGCATATTTAGAGGTAGGTTTCGCTGCAGCCCAATACTGATGGGGGTATGTATCGGATCTCATCAGCCCCTCATAGCGTTTCCTAAGATGTGTTTCTTGTAAGTAAATCACATCTGCATTTAAGTGGCCTAACTCTTGAAACAGAAGCCTTCTTTTATATCCAGAGTTAATCCCTTGACATTAAGGGATGCAAATTTAACTGTGGTCATTGGACCGACGTTCATTCCCCCTCAGAAGTTCATAATACTTAATGGTATAGCTTCCCAGAAACATACTCGTGGGGTAAGCAATCCAGGCCTCGGATATAATTAGATTTCCAAGCCATTCCAAACGACCGCTAGCTTCGGTCACATGACCGTCCATTCTCCCTCCCCTCCCCTCTATTTGAAAAATTGTGCATGTGTAGTGGCAAAGTACCCTTCCCCTCTCCCCCCTCCCTTTTCTCCTGATTACCTGGGAATCTTGCAGCAATTCCCAATAACTAATGGAGGAAACACCCATGCTGGTAAAACAAAGACTCCCGTTCCTGGGGGCTACCTAAGGGTCATCCAACTTACAGAACTTCATTGACATCAGATTGCGGACCTAACTAACCAATAGGACCAATAGTACTCTGACATGGGTCTATAAAGTCACTGTCTAAGGAACCGTATCCATTGATCACAAGTGATGTTCGACCAGAGTCCATCAAAGCGATGTTCGACCAGAAGCCATCAGGTGGCAGCAGAATCTCCATTGTCATCGACATTGTTCCTCTGATGTCTACGGCCTCCTTTAATGACTCGTTGCCACCTCGGTGTCTCGCCTCTCGGACCTGTTGATACCTTGTTAGAAGTAGCAAGCAGATTCACTGTCATCCCTGCAGCCTTCAATGCATTTGCTGCTTCTTCCACCGTGCGGGACCAGTTCACTTTTCCTTCAATCTGATCCTTGGAAGCCAGCAGGGGGCATCAAAAGGAAAAGAGAAGTGAACATGCTCAGTTCAGCATGCTCATGAAATTTGCATGCCTTTGGTAACATGCCCACAATATTGAGCCAAAGCGTTTTAAGACTGCCATGCATAGGAATAGTGTGCATACACTATTTCTGATTTTTTTTACACGAGTATGTTAAATCTTTTTGCATCGCTCATTAAGTAGCTTTTAATGTGCCTATTAAATCTTTTTGTGAGTTCACACTAAAATTGGTTTTACATAAGTTTTATTGCATAGGTCCCTTAATGTGGTATAGAACTGTAGGGTTTATTTAGTGCTGTACTATGCAGTTTATTTTAAGATGCAGTGTGTCCTGACAGATTAATACTTTGCTCTTTGGTTCCAAACTTATGTCTGCTAATAATGCTAAAGGGATATGACTATTTCATTTAAGAGATTTTGGACACCTAGGAGACCCATTATTCTCTGTCACTGATCCCCACCCCACTCTACTCTATCCCGTTTAGCAGCAGTCTGGCAGTGTAGGGGAGAGGGGTTTTTGCTTTAAACAGAAAACCCATGGTGGAGGAGTCACTGCGGGGACTGTAAGCACATGCTATTTTGGTCACTGTGTGGGGCAGACTGCAGCTGCTATATCTTTTGCAGTCTGAGATAACAGAGGAGTAGTATAAAGTGGATTTAGTGAGGTGGTGCAGTGGCCAGCACAGGGTGAGGGGGGGGAGGGAATGGAGTTTTTGCCTTCCTTAGAGTTGGCAATCCTAAAACAAACTTTAACAGCTCAGCAACATGTAGGGTATCCCTAATTTTCTTTTCCAAAAAGCTAAAAGAGTGATATAACCTGTTAAAACACCTCTGTTATTGATTGATATGCCATTAGTAGGAGGAAGCAGAAAGACTTTATGGGTTGGTCTTGCTGAAAAAAAAACCAAAAAGGAACCAGATGCATTGGGAGACCTGCTAATGAGAGGCGCAACTGAAGTGGTCCCAGGCTCTTTTGAAATTACTGTAGTTAACTGACAAGAGAGGATTAGCTCCGAGCTTTCTATAAAGCTTAGGAACCATTGGGATCTGCCTGCTGGGAGTCCTTCCTAAAGACTCTGGAGGTTGGAAAAGAAATTAACAATTACTTCACTGCAAATACCTCCATATGGGATCTGTGGGATGGGGCTGTGGCTTTATCTGACTATGCTGATATGGGATGAAGTGAAACATCCTAGACTCCTGCAGTATGAATTGGCTGCAATCAAATGTTGGAGGTAACCACTTGGACAGAAATGTGCTGAGGTTCTGTTCTACTTTTCTACTAGGAGTATCTTCTCAAAACAGAAATCAAATCCCAGGAAGCAACCAGCTATTGTGGACACTTTGCAGTGACATTTTGTCTGCAGAGTGAACTGAGACAATTAAAGGCAAATCTATGTAACACTGATAGGCTTGGAACCAAGCCTGAAGAAGCTGGGCCACAAATACAAGTTGGACCCTGTAGGACCAACACATTCTTGGTACTGTTCTGTGCAGATCCACTTTGATAATAACTTTCTCTAGGTGGCAAACTGCCCTCAAGAGATAAAGGTCTCAGTTTCGAGCCATGAGAAGAGACAGATATCCAGAGATATCCAGCCACTACCATTGAGCTGTAAACATTATATTTGGGTCGGGTTAGGTGATACTCTGTTCTATTCTGTAGATTTTATCTTATGCATACCTTTTGTACATAAAAATAAATAAATAAATAAAAAATCTGTAAATTTCACTGAATAGGGACTACTGATTAACTATCTAGTACCACGTGTCAACTTGCTTATCCCACTGTCTATCTTCATTCCAGAGAAGAGGTTATGGGCCCAGTTCTCCACTCCCACAGGTTTTCTGTCAGAAAGAAATAAGACTCACTCACAGTGTGTTATTCCAGCATCCATTTTACTTAATGATCATTCCTTCCATAGGCAACAGAATGGGGTGGGCCACTGGGGTCATGGCCCAACCAATATTTTGCCCCATACAGCATCAGCAACTAAGGAGCTTAGGGAGCAGGGGCAGAGATTGGTTTGATTACCCTCCCTCCCAACCAAAAAGGTGTTCCACTGATCCCAATTCCTTCCATCAATCTTATTGCTTGGCTTTGATTTAAATATTGCTACCGTTAACATAAGGCTTGGGTGTAACTGGCACAGAGTGGCAGTTACTACTCTTAACAGAAACATGGGGGTAGCCTGCACAGAGCGGCAGTTACTTCCATAAGAAACTCGTTGGGCAGACTGGACTGATCATTTGGTCTTTTTCTGCAGTCATTACTATTGTAACCCTTTCCCCTCGGGCCATAAAAGTAATTATTCTTCGGGGCTATCTTTCCATACTATTCCCTCTCGTTTCATAACCTGGGTGAGGGGATTCTTGCTGTGGGGGAAAGGAGATCCTTCGTGGCCCAGGTGATGGAGTGTTTGTATTATCCTCAGGGACAGACAGGCTGTACACAGACCGGGTGTTCAAATAAAATTTACTGATTATTTTCAAAGCATCAATAACTGTCCCACATACTTTCCACAAATAAAAACTATGCATTTGAACTATTTACATAGTCTCCCTGCTAGGGTGCTCGTGTGGCAAGCTCCTGGGAGAAAGCATGCCACCATTTCCTCGTCAGGGTACAAACAGCCCAGTCAGATGGGGAATCTTAGGGGGAACCCCAAATCATAAAAAGATCCTACCTGAGTCCAAGGTTCTATATTTTGCCCACAGCCTGAGTCCTGGTCCCTTTGGGTTGGAGATCCAGTTGGGAGTCTCCAGATCTTGATGTTTCATTCTGTTCTGTCTTTCAATTCTGTGTGACTTCTCTTGAGGGGAAAGTCTTAAGTTTCCAGTCTTGACCAAAGTTCTCACTCTCCTGACTCCAAGTTGTGAGAAGGAGTGGGAAAAAAAAACCTCCACACTAACAAAAAGAGGAAAAATCTAAATTGCTCTAAGTCCAGAAATATCCCATGCTGGGTAGTGCTGTCACAGGTCTTGCTTCCTCTAGGCTAGGGAGTAGAAGGATAGCTCACAGGTCTCCAGCCCCTGCTTTCTGAACTGGGGTTTGTCCCTCTCCAAAGGGGACAAGGTGTTCCCCAGAACGAGAAATAAAGTATAAAAAACCTGATCAAAATTCACTAACAATCTCTCTCTCTTCAAAAATGAGGCAGACCCTCTCAGACAGGGCGTGTACTGTTGAGGAATCTCCTCTAAACACAGGAAAAAATGCAAAGTTGGGTTAGTAGGCCCAAACTCAGCAAAGGAAAGGAAAAATAGCTCCTTATCCAGCCAACGCAAAATGACCACGCACTCTATACCTCTAACGCCACCTTATTCCCTAGGGTTAACCAATCTCATCAACCTCACTGGAGAGACTGAAAAGAAATGGAAAATCCCATTAAACTGTCACTAGTCCTGATGGTAAGGGACACAGAGCCATCTAGTGGTTGATGTTACCATCTGGTAGACCAGAATTTCTCTGTCTCCTCCTTCCAATGCCCACACAAGAAGCACTTAGCGAGTCCTTGGTCCTTTCACTTAATGGAGTCACTCCAGGTCCTTGCTTTCCTCATCAGGGCACTCAGCCTTATGCTGCAGGGTCTCCTGCTAGCCCGAAACAATTTGGCAGCTCCTCACATCCTGCTTCTCTTTCTCTCACCAGCCAACAATTCCTGAGACCGGTTTTAGAGAGGGAGGGAGATGGTCTATGTTGAATAGAACTGTGGAATGGGCCTTTTGAAAGGATGCACATTTTAGTATGGAAGTTTTACATATGCCAATATTTCCTTGCAGGTGTTACACAATGCATGCTTTGCAACACTGGTGAAAAGAAAGTGAATCTGGCGCCTGTGGTTTCCCTAGAATGGAAACTGATGTTGTGCAGAAGTTGTCACATGCACAGGGCTTTGCAAGGACATGCTTGGGGATAATACAACACTCGAAAGGCTGCAAGCACAAGATCAATGGTGGCTGCCCAATCTGCAAGCAGTTTATTGCCTTCTGCTGCTACCATGCCAAGCACTGCCAGAATGAGTGCTCTCTGCTCTTCTGTCTCAGTCTCAAGCACAAGCTGCAGCACCGCCTCCATCAAGGTCAGATGCTATGCAGGAGGGTTGCAAACATGCAGTTTCCTAATGCAGCAACAAGTGCTTTAACATCCTCCGCTCCAGTTCCCAGTTCATGGCAGCCTTGATCAAGCAACAGGGGAGCCAGAATACCATGACAGCTATGCTATCACTAGAGTAGCTGACTGCCCAATATCTGGAAAGCTACAAGAGAATGTAATCCACTTTGAAGTGCCTTAAAAGCAGAATATACATAATAAATAAATAAATAAAGCCTGGGAGGATGAGTGGCCTCTGACTCGGTGACCCCAGTCCAGCACTGTGGGAAATCAAGACACATCCTATCCACTTATAAAAGTTTTTTTTTCCTGTAGAATAGAGTTTGAAGGATGTTCCAGGAAGTACTGCAATATGCAGAAGGACTGAGGGAGATTGTTACCCCATAATCAATATTTATACCATTTTGCTCTATTGACAGAGCCACACAAGGTATTGTAACATTTTAGAAATATAAGCATGAAACTGTTGCCAATATAACTATATCAAACATATTCCTACCCATACTGTAATATTTATCTTACTTTGTTAGACAAGTCTGCACAGATTCACGACCCCAGTCTCTCCCTCTCTCACACTATTGTACACTCGCAACCTTTGCAGCTGCACCTTTGCTGATTTTTCTATTTTTCTCATTTTATAAAAGTTTCCCTTTTGAAAGTTTAATGCTAAAGCTGTGGATTTATTTATTCTCCCCCTTCCAGTCACTAATTCAAATTTGATCATTATTAAATTATTAATTATCATTATTAATTATCATTATTAAAGAAAAAACTCTGGTATAACATACACTCCTCCCTTCCAATTTGACAACATTCAAATCCAACTCAAAGACAACGTTAAAGATCTGGGTTTCTGGCTAGATAATGAGCTAAATCTTAAAAAACACATCGCAACAAAAACAAGAGAAGGCTTCTTCAAAATTCAAATACTCAAACACCTAAAACCGCTGCTTCACCCCCGGGATTTCAGAACCGTTCTTCAAACCCTCATCTTCTCCAGTATAGACTACTGCAACTCCCTTCTAATTGGCCTTCCCAATGCAACCTTAAGACCACTGCAGTTACTCCAAAATGCAGCTGCCAGAGTCCTGACTGGTAAAAGAAAATCCGACCATATATCCCCAGTACTCCACAACTTACATTGGCTACCTGTTAAAAAAAGAATAGAGTACAAAGTCATCACAATTCTACATAAGACAATTCACAAAGCAGACTTCACTGCCCTGGACAATATTATACATCTGCATAAATCATCACGTACAACAAGATCTACATATAAAATTCAACTGGATGTCCCTTCATTACCACAAGCCAAACTTTCCTCCACCAGAAATAGAGCCATCTCTATAGTCGGTCCAAAATTATGGAACTCATTACCTCTACACCTCAATTCACAAGAAAATCTTAAATCTTTTAAAAAGAACTTAAAGAATGGCTACTCTCACAGTCTTACAATGACTGTGCACCCATTGATAACAGAGCATAAATCCTTTTCATATCCACCTCTCGCTCCTTTTTATTCCAGCAATCCTTCTGACACTCGCCCCGACTTGCAGAAACCTTCCTTCTCATTAACGGCTTCAACCGTCAACCTCAAGCGTTGCATACATTCTTATCTAATGTTCAATGTACTTATTAACTTTTATTAAGTTAATGTTCTGTTTCAATCTCTGTTTTAATGTTATGAATTCAAATGTAACTGGTTCGTTGTAATGTAAACCGGAGTGAAGGCATTGTCAGCTGTACCTCGGTATATAAACAAATGCTAAATAAATAAATAAAAATTATTATCACTATTGCCAAGGGGCCCCACCATGGTTAGTTCTCTCTCCAAAGTCTGCGCTCCACTAAGAAATAGATCTAAAATAGTTCCCTCTCTCATCAGTTCCTGAACCAATTACTCCATAAAGTTGTCATTTATTCCATCCAAGAACTTCATCTCTCTAGCATGTCATGATGTTACATTTACCCAGTCAATATTGGGATAATTGAAATCTCCCATTATTACCGCCCTACCAATTTGGTTAGCTTTCCTAATTTCTCTTAGCATTTCACCGTCCATCTCATCATTTTGACCAGGTAGACGGTAGTATACTCCTGTCACTATACTCTTACTCAACACACATGGAATTTCTACCCATAAATATTCTACTGTGCATTTAGTCTCTTGCAGGATCCTTATCCTATTGGATTCTATGCCCTCCCGGACATAGCCTCCCCCCTCACACACACACACACCAAGTTGCTCCTCCCTATCATTGTGATATAATTTATACCCTGGTATGGCATTATCCTATTGCTTATCCTCCTTCCACCATGTCTCTGAGATGCCAATTAAGTGTATCTCATCATTCACTGCTATACACTCTATCTCTCCCATCTTACTTCTCAGACTTCTGGCAATATAGATATTTCAAAGTGTGTTTTTTGCTTAAATTAACAGCCTGCTTTTTAATTGACAGGGCTAACTTGGAATCTTTTAGCTCATGTGATTCTTTACTTATAAGCACATGGACTACGTTTGCTTTTATTGAAACCTCTCTTTTGGGATGCCCTAACTCTCCTGCTTCATTAGTATCCTTCAAAGATACCTCCCTCCGAACCATGCGCTGCTGAGTGACTGTCTGCCTTCTCCTTTGTTCTAGTTTAAAAGCTGCTCTATCTCCTTTTCAAAGGTTAGCGCCAGCAGTCTGGTTCCACCCAGGTTAAGGTGGAGCCCGTCACTTTGGAAAAGGCTCCCCTTCCCCAAAAGGTTCCCCAGATCTTTACAAAACTGAATCCTTCTTCCCTGCACCATCGTCTCATTCACGCATTGAGACTTTGGATCTCTGCCTGCCTCTGGGCTCCTGCACGAGGAACAGGAAGCATATCGGAGAATGCTACCCTGGAGGTTCTGGCTTTCAGTTTTCTACCTAACAGTCTAAATTTGGCTTCCAGACCCTCCCTCCCACATTTTCCTTCTGTCATGGTTTCAATTTCTGCTTTAAGGGCAGCTTATCTGCCTGCATCTGTTCACTCTATTGCGATCATGCATTTATAAAATGTGCAGCAGGCAGCCATGGGGGGTTAGAAGAGCTCTGCTGAGTGAGTCGTGAGCTGAGCTCCTTTGCACAGGGTTTGTGATGCAGCATTTGCGTGATCTCATGCTGAATGGCAGAACTGAGAGGTGTCGGGTCTGTGCCAGGAAGCCTCTGAATGTAAGTGCTGGTTGGGTTTCAGCTTCCCACACGTTCACGGGACTGCTCTCTCATCTTCCATCACAAGAGAATTATTTATCGCTACTTCATGAAATATTCATGTGGAGTGTCTGGGGCAGTGACTCTGGGTAGAAACTGATTTAACTTCTTTCTGTCTCTTGTATTCAGGTCAGGCGGGAGCAGGAAGAGTATTTTATTAAAGTTCTGACTTTTGTCTTTATCTGACATGGGGGCTCAGACAGCACATCCGATCACTCAAGACTCTTTGTACAATCTTCAAAGCTTACTGTTCAGGCATTCCAAAGTAGTTAGTTGACCCATTAGTAGATTATGCCCCCTTCTCGATCTCTCCAGTCTTCGCAACAGGCGTTTCCAACTGTGCCTGGGTTGATACAAGCAGGGCTGGATTGCAGGAAAATCTCGGCCCGGGGGAGGATTTTTTTCAAAACTGGCCCATGGGATAACTGATGCCCTCGTGCACTTTCCCTGCAGCACGTGTATCTTCCAGCTGTGGCAGGATGGGCTCTGCTGTGGCCTCGCAGGCCTCCAGGGCCGGTGCTAGCTTTTTCGCTGCCCTGTGCGAACAATTTCTGTGCTGCCCCCCCCCCCCCCCCCGACATTATTCAGTCTCAAAAAAAGCCCAGTTCCTTCCAGCAATCTATATTTTTAAAAACTGACACCCCCCCAAATTGAACCCATGGTCAAGGGAAGGATATTAGCCACCCACACCCACACACACACACACACACACACACACACACACACTCTACAGACGCACACACACATTTCAGTTATGCATTTATAACAGATTTTACATGAAAAAAGAACATTCAAAAGTACAGTCTTCTGAGGCAAAATATCATTTATAAGATGCATATTATATTTACATGCACTGCTGTGATGCCAACCAGAAAATCCTGCAAAAAAAGACACTTCAAACCCCTTTGGAATTACATTTTTAGTAATGTGTGCTGGGTGTGGGCTTGGCCCTCAGAAAGCCATGAATAAACGGAATTACCATAACAATATAGTAAACCCAACACGAAAGAAAGCTATATTCAAATTTACCCAAAAAAAAAAAAAGACCCTCTCCACTGCTAAACATTTTGTGAAGTAAAACAAACCACTGCAAAACAAAGGCACCTAGAACCTTGCCATACCAAACAATCACAGCGCTGTCTCTCAGGACTCAAATAACAGCAACCTTGTGAAAAAGAAGCAATGCAAATACTACACCAAGCCCTAAAACATTAATACACCACCTAATGGGATAACAGAACAAGCCAGACTACTACAAATCTCTACAGAGAAACTTCACAGCAGTCCTGCACAGCACCTGTCACTCACACAGGCAGAACACAGACCAACCCTCACCTGTTACAGATTAGAAATAGAAACATACAAACAAAACTGAAATAGAAAGCCTGAAAAACCAGACTCTGAAAAGTGGAAGGCTAAAGAGCAAAATACAAAATTATAAGACACGCATATACCCAAAGATGGCATATTCCAATTGCTAAAATCTCAAAATATTTTTTTTTACCTTTGTTGTTTGTTCTTTTTATTTTTCTAATCATTTGGTCCAGGTCTCTTTTTTCCACTTTCACCTTGTCAGTCTTTTCCTAATTCTTTCTCCAGGGTCACTCTTCTCTTTCTGATTCTTCTCTCTCCTATCTTCTTCCCTTCCTCTTTCTCTCTCTCTCTCTCTCTCTCACACACACACACAGACAGGCTCACGCTTTCTCTCAAAGACTCCCTTACACACACAAGCTGTCACTCCCTCATGTTCTACCACGCACACAGGCTCTTACTCACAGACCCAGGCGCCCATTCCCCCATGCAAACACCCAGACTCCCATGCAAAACGATCAGCTCTTCAACGGTCACCGCCAGCACAGCACACGCCTCCGCTCACTTTCTCAAGCAAAGAGTGTGCAAACCAGTTTTCAAGTGAAAACACAGTCTTGGAACCATCTTGGAAAGCAGAGAAAACAATTGAAAAGTGAGTGTGTGGGAGTTATGCAAGGAGAAGCTACAGGACAGGAACTCAGCCTTGCTACAAAAGTCTTGCTGTTCTCCAGCTGATGCTGGTAAATCATTAGAAGATGACACGGGAGGGATGACGCATGCTGCTGCCGTCAAACTGCTGGAAGAGATGGGTGGGATGAGATGGGATGGGATGACACAGGGTTTTAACTTCTGAAATGCCTCCTCTCTACGTTACATGTTATGGCAGGACACAGGAAATGTGAGCTCAAACTTTGCAAATGGGGGCAAGGTATTGCAGGGTGCATGTAAGCTGTGAAATGTGGAGGAAAATAAAGCTGCTAAATTATTAAAGCACTCCTACGTCGTTCAAACAATATGAAGATAATTTCTGGTGTACAACAGAAAGAAGAGCCTACAAGAGCAGAACACTGGAAATGTTTCCACACATCTGTATTTCATCAGCCTCTTTCTACAAATGAACAACAGTCTTCTGTTGGGCAGAGGAGATCCCAATCCTTTAATTGCCCCTTTAGAGGGAATTAGCTGGAGGAGGCCCTGAGGAGCCAGGAGTAAACGCCACACCACATGTCAACGTCTTCAGACAAGAACTGAAGCTCACGTTTGTGGACAGAAATGCTCACAGGATGCTCTGCATCCTCTTCTCCATGTGAACCGCATGACTCATTTTTAGGGATGTGGGGTGATTATAAATGACAGGGAAAACAGTATGACATTTGTTGTTTGTATTGTTTACCATCCAGAAAAAAACTATTATAATTGATTTGCATATCTGGAAATTTTTCTCTCGTCACCCTGAGATTGCTGTTGGTACGTGGGGGGGGGGGTGGAGGGAGGAATAGTGCATATCAACTTTGTCACTTCCTCCACCCGCTAATCCATATTCTCTCTCACCACTCTCTCCACCACTTTTCCCCCTTCCAGGGAAGACCCCCCAGCATTCTTCCCCTTCCTCCCTCCCTTTCTGCCCCCCGGCACTTTGTTCCCATTCCTCCGATAAGTCACAGCTCCCTGAATTGTGCACCATTATTTACTCTCAGCTGAGTCCCAAGTCCTGGAATCACAGCTGCAGACTGAGCTGTGTCTACTGCAGCCCCTCTCCAGTTTCTCCCCACATGCTGCCCACAGTGTATGCGCCAGGCTCACCCCTCTCCTCGGTTCCTGCAGGTTTCCTGAGGAAAGGGGTGGGTGTGGGGATGAGATTGCTGCAGGTACTGCAGGGCAGAAAACAATTGCTCTGCTCCTTTCTCCAGCCCAGGTGTGGCCAACTCCTGTCTCAGGAAACACAAACAGGACCGATTTCCAGGATATTCATAATGAATATGCATGCAGAAGATTTGTACGCACTGCCCCCATTGCATGTGTAATGGACTCTCCAGGCACATTACCAGTAAGCCCCGTTCAGCTAGTGCAGGGTAGGTTAGGAAATAGGGGAGGCACCATTTCTCACAGTCCCTCCCTTTGAGGGGGCTGGAATGGTCATCCCCTTTGAGATGATTTAGAAGCAGCTCTCTCCTGAGAGTTCTGAGGGCAGTACAGTTGAATTTGGAGGTTTGGAGGAAGTCTGGACATTTTTTTCCTCCTTTTGGTTTTGGCCTATCTGGGGACTTGGGCTCCATCTTGTCTGTGGTCCTTAGGCCTTGTCAGGGACTCCACTCCTGTATCCCACTCCTTAAGTGCAGAGGAGTGATGATGAGCCGCTGAAGTGTCTTCTGGTGTTTCCAATCAGTTTTTTGGGGGGTAAAGGACCTTATAGTTAGAAGAACTGGGAGGAAGAGTTTTGCTGCCCCTCTTCCTGCCCTTTCGGGGTGGAACATCAAGTGCTGCCTGTTCCAAGCGGATGCCTCCCATCGCGAGATTCGAGAACTTTTTTAATAGATCAAGGAAAAAGGAGAGAAAACTAACTGAGTAAGATCTCCACCAAGTTACATCTGAGGATCACCCATTGAAGTCTTCACCCCTTAAGGAGAGAGGGTTTAGACTCTCTGTGCAGAGACTGTATTTTTGGATGGAGAATAGTAATGAAATATAACAGGCCAGTACTGCCACCACTGGCAAACAGAGGGTGCTGCCACCACCCTTGAATGCTGTGGACTCTCTCACCATCCTGTAATCATGCACCCAAATTATGCAAACGTCCACCTTCCACCTGGACTCTGGTCTCGACTCACCGCTCACATCTACTGGAAAGACACAAGAAGTATCTCTACCAAAACCTGGGGAGAGAAATGATGGTTAGTTTTTGTTGATGGTCACCTCCTTCTGTGGTTTCTTCCTGAAACAAAAGGTTAAAACACACTGGATGAGCTGCTGATACCAAACCTACAAAGAAAATGATTACTTTACTAAAAGGCCGATTCAGTAAAGTCTGCAGGAGAGCGGGCGAACACCTGCTCTCCCGGCGCGCGCACCAGCCACTCACCGGTGCGCGCGATTCAGTATTTAAATTAGGCCTGGCAGTAAAAACGGGCAAAAGGAGGCACTAGGGACACTAGCGCGTCCCTAGCACCTTCTTTTTGACAGGAGCAGCAGCTGTCAGCGGGTTTGACAGCCGACGCTCAATTTTGCCGGCGTCGGTTCTCGAGCCCGCTGTCAGCCACGGGCTTGGAAACCGGACGCCGGCAAAATTGAGCGTCCGGTTTTTGACCCGACAGCCACCGGCCGACTTCCAATTTTTTTTTTTAACTTTTTTTACTCTTTGGGACCTCCGACTTAATATCGCCATGATATTAAGTCGGAGCAGTTTTTACTGCTTTTCTGTGCACTTTCCTGGTGCCGGAAGAAATTAGCGCCTACCTTTGGGTAGGCGCTAATTTCTGAAAGTAAAATGTGCGGCTTGGCTGCACATTTTACTTTCTGAATCACGTGCGAATACCTAATAGGGCCATCAACATGCATTTGCATGTTGAGGGCGCTATTAGGTTCGGCAGGTTGGACGTGCGCGTTCCGCCCCTTACTGAATAAGGGGTAAGGGAAAACGCGCGTCCAATAGCAGGCTAACAGTGCAGCCTGATTGAGAGTTGCATATAAAACCAATGACACTAATTTCAAACAGGTTTTGAGATTTTAATAGATGTTTTTTTCCATTTTATATGAAACATAAGAGTATGCATAAACAATAAATCAATAATAGCATTGTCAACAAAAATGCAGACAGCATATATTTGCATGTAGTACAACTCATGGGATTTTTATTACTGAGTGGCCATCCATTGAATGGCAATGAAAATTAATAAATAAAGTCTCTTCCCAACCAGGGATGGATGCAATGATCTTCTGTTCTTCGAGGCCAGATTGAAGCTGTTTAGTCTGGAAGAGTAATGTCTAAACTCACAAAAAAATCCTCCTCACTAGGCAAGGAAAGTCCCAACACCCCACCACAAGAGAGGTAACATTCTTTAACAAACCCTCTGCTTCCCCAAAGGGTAAATTACAGGTACTACACTTTATTATTTTATTCATGGCCAGTAGGGGGGAAAAGGGTAATGTTCACAGTGATCAAGGTGAGCCTTGTTGAAAGCCACCCCACAGAGAAGCAAACACTAAATACTGTACTCTGTAGGAGGCCCCAGAACATGATGGTAAACTGCCGCACGCTTTCGAATGCTGCAGTCCAGCTGCATTTCCCTGGGGTGGTTGACCGCCTCCTTCGGGTAGTCTGGATGGACCCTCCTGAAGGTGGGGATGGTGGAAATCTTTGTGATCCATTGATCCACTTCCTCTTGTAGCCACTCCTGTCGATTCAGCTCCACATAAGCCATAATATGCATGAGCACATATGGGTAGTGGAAACCGAAATCCATCTGGATCTTCAGCACACCAGCCTCTTCACTTGGGAGACACTTAGTAATTTCCTTGGATCAGAGCAGGTGCAGGAATACATCCAGGATTGGTTTCGAACACCAGGCTGGAGGGGCTGGTCAAATAGCACTGTAGGCATTCTCAGGCTGCGGGTAGACAAGGCCACAGATGACTCACTGGGTGTTGGTGACCGGATGGACGGTGATTCCAGCAGTCCAGAAGCTGACAAACTGCTTCTCTCCTGGGAGACCTTATGGAAGACACTTCTGAGCTGGATAGAACTTGGCACCCTTTCATGGCCTGAATGCAATACTCTCTATATGTCTTTAGTTCCGGATCATACAAATTCACATCAGGAGGAACAATATTAAACCGCAACCAGGCTACTCAGCATTTGGTTGCCATGTTCCATTGGCCTTGCTCTCTGGCTCCTCCGGAAGATCTGGAACTGGTGGATCCTGCATCGGATGAGTGACCCCTTCCTCAGTTGAATTTCCCCAGCCACATCACAGGTAAACTTTGCCCCGACCATCGAGGCCACACGTGAATTAGTGGTCTCCTAAGGGGAGGCCTACCTCTTTCAGAAGTCAGCTCTGCCTCTGACTCACACATTGGGATTGCTACCTCCACCAAGTCTCTCCAATCGGGTTGGAGAGACTAGGCAATCATTCCAGTTCAGCCATAGATGGTGAGCCAAGGCCGCTGGTCTGGTAGGTCTTGACCGCATCTTTTGGTGGCTATGTTTGTCCTCCACCCACTGGAACTGCTGGTCTGACATTTACTCCCATGGGCATTGGCTCTCTATTCACTCATTCCCCACTGCCATTGGATCCTTCGGAAGGTGAAATGGACCGTCAGCTCACGGTGATTCCCTCAAGGACAGTAATTAGCTGAGTGGTGGTAATTCTGAGGGCAGGCACAGTGCTGGTTAGCTTGGCCACCTTGAACATTAGGCTAAGGCAATTGCAGCACTGGAGCTGAATGGGTTGCACCAGCTGCAAGGTGTAGCAGTGCCGGCATTCCCAAGCCCCCATCGTTTGGGCACCTTTGAGGGGGATCCTAAGTCTCCCATGAGGGGTGAAGAAGGTTAACATCTCAGTTGTGATCAGAGCATCTCCCGAAGTGGCTCCCACACAGGGGTCATCTCAGTCTGATGATCCAGCACTGTTGTGGGCTCCTCAATACTCTCCAGAACCCTCGTTTGAGCAACAGGTGGAATGATAACTGTTGCTCATGCCAGAGCGAGTGGCGCTGGCCATCATTGTATGTTTTTTTAGTTCTGCGACACGGGTGTTCTCAATTACTGCACTCAAACTGACTGCAATGGTGAGAATTCTCTCTGCACAGGCTGTGCCTTGTGCTAAGTTGCCTGCGTGATGACGAGCTGATGCCCCAGCATCATCCTGGCTGATGATGCCATATGTTCACTGATTACCTCCTTGTTTGGCGCGCTTTTGCTTGCTAATTGTAATTTTAGCAGAAATGGTGGCCATTTTTCTAGTTTTCACCGTTCTTTCCTAAAACGTAAGATCAATTGAACTAGTTGATTAACGGCAATTTCCACATCGATTTTGTCCATTTTCACACCCCACACTCCATGCCCCATGATGGGCACCATTTTAAGTAACCCCTACCCTGGTCTGCCTGTCCAGCACGGATGGGGCCATAAAAGTATTTCTATGTTCTTTGGGGAAGGGACCCTGACTAGCTCTTCTCTGTTGCCCCTTCCCCAGGGTGTGAATCCTTTTGGCTGGGGGAAGAAAGGTGTCCTTTCAGGGCCCAGTGCAGGGATGACTAACTTCCTTCTGAATATCTCTAGAAGGATCACTTCTATTCCTGTGTGCTGCATACCAAAATAAATACACTGGACACACTGGATTAGTGTCCAAATTTAAATTCTTTACTGATAAAAATTAATTGCAAATAGCACAATAAATATGTTTCCAGTACCACAGTCTCTCTTCTCTCAATTACAGTATTCACCTCTATTTGTGTGCCACCCTCCTGGATTAAATGAGATGTAGATCCCAATGGGTAGGGTAACCTTTAAGCTGGTCAGGAAAATTCCTTCCACAGATGGCCAAAACTCCTGTCCTTGCACAGAGAGTATAACTTTTCTTTCTCCTCAGGGGCTGAAGATTCCTGATGAACATCCTCTAAAATCTTTACTGTTCTGTTACTAATGGTTAACAGGTTCTTCCACATTTTAGATTTTTCTGTCTCTGACTTTCCTTGGAATCCCAATGGGAGGGATCCACGGAAGCAGATTTTCATATCCTGCTCCACTGCAGGTAGGAAGGGGCAGCCAAACAAACTTCTTCCTGGATGTCTACTTAATGTCCTTTTCCCTTAACTATAACACCGGAGTAACTTCTTACAACGGGTCACCACCTCTGAGTGCAGGTCTTCCGTATCCCTGGGCGTCCCAGACACAGGGTTCTCCGTGCCCTGAAACCGAAAAAGGCCCAGGTGTCCAGTGAGGCTCCTCCCACAAAAAGCTCAAAGTCCCAAATGGATGGCCAGCGCCATTTTCAAAGATGGCGCTGGCCGTCCATTGCTCCTACCATGTGACAGGGGCCGACCAATGGCACTGGTAGCCTCTGTCACATGGTAAGGGCAAAGGGCCACGGCGCCATTTTGATTCCTGGCAGGCCCAACGGCCTGAGAGCAGAAGATCGCTCCCGGGACCCCCACTGGACCACCAGGGCTTTCAGTAAGTCTTGGGGAGGGATCGGGATGGAAGGGGGGGTGTAATTAAGTAAATTTGAAGGGTTGGATTTGGGGTTTTTTTTAATAAATGTGATCCTCCCCCCGCGCTAACCCAAAAATGAATTTTTCCCAAATTTTGGGAAAAATCTGTTTCAGTATTCGGGTCTCCAAAACCAGAAAGAATTAGGAAATTTCAATTTGCCTAATTCGTTCTAAATGAATGCACATCCCTAGTAACAGCACCAAAGAGACACTCCGCTCCCTTTCCTCTGCTCCTGTATCTTATGCTCTTATTCACTTTTCTTTCCGCTGTAGTATTCTTTTCTCTTTTTCCTTCATTTTGTCTCTCACTCTTTGTACCCCTCCATCCCTCTCTCCTGAGTATTTTTCTGTAGAGAATCTCTTCAACCCAACCCCCCCCCCCCCCCCTTTTCCCTCTTCCTCCGGTTTTACGCGTGTAACCTTTTTAAAATCCGACCCATTTTGTTTTTGCAGTTTTGGATTCTGAAACTGCCAAATCCACAAATGCAGGAAGACCTAACTTCAAATTTATACGTCATCATTCTAGTGCAAAAGGATAATCCAAGGTGATTTACAACACGTCCAAAACCGAGAGATGTCCATGTTCAGTGCATTTGTCTGGCTACGTTTGGAATTTAGCCACACAAATGCAAGGATTTAAAAATCCTGCTGCTCTGATGGTACCTGCCATAGCCATATAACTTGTGACATAGTGAGGGCAAAGGCGATCGGCGCCATACTGGCAGTCGATCGCCTTTGCCCTGACTTTGTCACAGGGAGCGACGGTCGCTCCCTGTGACATAGTGAGAGCAAAGGCGATCTGCGCCATTTTAAAACCAGTTCAGCACCGGCACCGGCACCGAAGGTATGATTGAAGGGATGGCTCCCGGACCCCCCGCTAGACCACCAGGTACATGCAAAAGGTTTTTGGGGGGGGTCGGGAGGGTGGGAGAAGCAAAGGGGTAATTTGTAAAGGGTCGGGGTGGGGTTTTTTTTTTATCAGGCCATCGGCGCCATTTTTATCAGTGGTAGCCAAAATGGCGCCGATGTTCCGAGAGCGGGAGATCGTGCCGGGACCTCCCCACTGGACCACCAGGTAATTTAACATTTTGGGGGGGTTCGGGAGAGTGGGGGAGGGTAAAGGATTGGTTTTAAAGGGTCGGGGTGGGTTTAGGGGTTGTTTTGGTGTGCCGGTTTTCCCGCCCTCCCCCCAAATAATTCCCGTACTCGATTTAACGATTTTTCACGATAAATCGAGGGAATTCCTATTTATCGAGTCCCTTACCGATTAATGACGATTTTGAAATTATCGGACGATAATTTAAATCGTTAAAAAACGATTCACATCCCTATTTAGAATCAGAAGCATCCTCCCATACCGTGTTGAAAAGAGAGTCAGTGTAAGACAATTCTAATTTCCGTGCATGACAAAACACTGCCTGTGTAATAAATAGTGACGTTTCCCAAGCTCATGCTGACCCAAGGCTCCCTTTTTTGTTCTGCTTTAGGTTTTTTTGCTGTTTCTTTGGGCTTCAAGCTCAATTGGAACTGGCTGCAGCAAGAGACGAGCCTTGAGCCACAAGACAGTGATCACAAGCCACGGCTAGAAAGGAGCCACAGCAAGAGACCTGTTATGTGGCAACGCCCTTCTTAAAGGGCAACGTTTGGTTCAGGACCAGGGGTGGTTTCAGGAAAGGTTCAAGGCGGTTTTATTTGCTGAGGCTTTTCAGAACTGTAGTGCTGTCCGTTGATGTCTTAAGCGATCATTCTTTATTTTATGCATTTTGTGTTGCGGCTTGCTTTACTGTATGTGTTTTTATGGAAACCGCCCAGAGCGCCTGTTCCGGATTGAGCGGAAAAAAAAATTCTTTTAAATAAATAAATAAATGGAATATGAGAGAGGGCCTCCGGCAGCAAGAGAGCCACAGCTTACAGAATCCCAGCCTTCTTTGGTTTGTTTTTTGATTTGTTCGTGGATGTGTAACCCCTGGGCAGGGCGGATCCTTTAACCTGCACCCAGGGGACACATAGGAAGAGAGATGGGTCCTTTCAGCACGCAGTTCTCTCTTCTCTCCCTGAATTCCTGAGGTGGGGGGGGGAACAGTAGCTCCCTTTTGCAGTAGTCCCAGTACAAGCCCCTTTCCATCCTTGTAACAATAATCACAGTCTTTTATATCCCAAAAAGCACATTGAAAAGCAAAGCAGGTTCCACCTTCTTTTACTCATGGCTGATTAGATGACTGAAGAATATTTACAGCTTGATTTTGAGTTTCAAATAGAGTCAATAAATAATAGGACAGCAGAAAGATGAATAAACTTGTGACCTCCCTCTTTTCGGAAGCTGACATCTTTAAGACTTGGTCTCTTTCTCTTCCCGGTTACTCCCTTCAGTCAGCTTACTCGCACTGAAGTTATTTCGGTTCTCCCTTTTTAGTCCCAGTTTTAGTCCCAGTTTAATCACTGCAAGTCTCCCCACTGTGAAGCAATTATAATATTTATTTATTTATTTAAAATCTTTTCTATACCGTCGTTTAGTAGTGCACCATCACAACGGTTTACAGGGTGGCACGCATATATGTATTTGATTACATTCTTACTAACAAAGTGCCAAAACATTTACGGTAAGTCTCCCCACTGTGGGGCAATTAGAATATTTATTTATTTATTTAAAATCTTTTCTATACCGTCGTTTAGTAGTGCACCATCACAACGGTTTACAGGGTGGCACGCATATATGTATTTGATTAAATTCTTACTAACAAAGTGCCAAAACATTTACGGTAACAATTTTCATAATCTAAGGTATATAATGTGAAATCTGGATCTTGTCTTTTACATGATTAATAGGAAATCATACAATAATTGAACTTTAAACTGCAAGTTTCTTAAGTTATTCTATAATGATGATGGAATAATAAAGTCGCAACCATTGATCAGCATGAAAGCCCCAGTTCTCACGTCCTTCCTGACGTCTTCTGCGGTTAACTTTAGCTTTCCTTGTGAAGTCCCAGGTGGGCACTCTCCTCTCAAGTCCTGCTCTCTTGAGTCTGCAGCATTCACAGTTTTTAATGCCTTCAGCTTTTTCCCCCCTTTTGCCATCAGCAGGGATCCTTTCCTCGAGGATGAATTCCTCCACACTTCAGATTCTTTCAGAATGAAAGACCCTTGTCTGCCATTGGATTTGGTAACCAAGTCCCTGCTACTAAATGCACACAGCTTCAGGTGGGAAGGAAAATAGATTGCCACTCAAAAAGGGTAAAAAAAAACATCAACACAGAGACAGGAAGAGTGGAAAAACTTCCTTGTCTCCCAACTGAGGTGATAGGCTCTAAAGACAGATAATTTAAAGCTGAATCTCCCCTGCTTCAGGTCACTGTCAGGCCCACACCCTGGAGGAGGAGCGCAAACACAGCAGGTCTTCCCTACCCTTGATTTAAGCAAACACTGGGATGCCCCAATCCGCTGTGCACAGTTCACACAAGGGACTCACAATGGTAGCCTCCAAAATTGGATTAAACGGGTAAAGTAACATGAAATTGGGTCCAACTGGCAGGAAGACCCTCAAGGGAAAACCAGACTCCGCTCACTTCAATAATTAGTAAAAAAAAAAAAAAAATTAAGGGCAGTAGATAGAGAGCTCCTTTCCCAAAGAAAGGCTTACTGAAAATCCACGAGGACTGATGATGCTAGAGGATGATAAACAGCAAGACCACAACCTCTGTGGCTCCAATATGGGGGAGTAAAACCCAAACCTGTTTTTACTGACACTCTCTTTGAACCTCCCCATGCTTGTTAAAAGTACATTCCCTTTAGTAAGAGAAACCATAGGATCCCTATATATGTGTCCTCTTAAATAGGGCCTGGCTACTAGAAATGTTCCCCTAGAGAAGTTCTGGGAGGAATGCGCCTTAACCGCTATTTGTGAGTTATCATGATAAGTAATTGCGGCACAGGTTATCAAGGAGATCTGGTATATTCCTTTAAGAGAGTGAGTGGGGGAGAGCCACGAGGAGGCGTTAATATAAGGTGGTGTTCAGTGAGGATTGGGAGATTCCTGCTGCAGGGAGGAGAGTGGGGAGCTTTACAAATTTGCGGAGTGCCTCCGGTCCTGCAGTCCCAGTGGAGCCTAGATGTGGGAGACCAGTGCACGTTTGCTGGGCTCCTGGGAGGTGTCCATTCAGAGCCTGGGAGGATTAAGTCGCAACATCCGGATGAGAATCCTTATGGGAGTGTTTGAGCTACGCCGATGGGATCGTGGTTAAGAAGAATTATGTGGGCGAGGTGAATATTGAATTCTGTTCTGAACTGAGGAAAAAAGGGGCATAATTTTTGCACTGCCTGCTTATCCAACTTAATATTGGAGGAAGAGTTTTGCTAATGCTGTGTTCCCTGAGAAAGCAGTAGATTTTTAAGATTTTGACTTTAAACTACTGGAATCCCCAGATTTGGGTAAAATATAAAGTTTGTTTGAAGATAGCCTTGTGTGAGACTCTCCTTAATTCCAAGGTGTGCGATCGAAGAGGCTTTTGTCAGTATGTTAGAGATGAAGGGGAACAGTCAGAGGGGTCACATGGGGGGAAGAGATTTCTGGTTGAGTGACCTTGCCTCTGAGCCAGGTCCACTATCTTCTCGACCAGCTATGCTTTTTGAACCCATGAGAGACTAGCCACCTCCTCCTCTCTGAAGCCCCCACCTCACCCGCCCCGTCAATCTCCTTTTCAACCCTCAGCCCTTCCTCACCCCCCCCCCCCACCCCCTGCTAATCACTGTCTCATCTTCCTATCTCTCCATCACTCACTGGTGCCACAAACCTTGGCATTTTGCTCCCCAAATCCCGCCACTACAAGCAGCTGACGCAGCCTACCTCCTCCTCCACTCTCGGGGCAAAAACCGTTAGGGCCTGCTCCCCCAGACTTCCCATCGAGCAGCCTTTGCATTCAATGTGGCTAAGCCCTACCAACCCCCACCTTCCCACCACCCCCCAGCAAAGCAGTTTGCTTCCAACGCCAAGCTTGCATGGCCGATGCTGCCAGGTGCCCTGCATCCTCCAGTACCACACTGTACGGCCGATCCAGCACCCTGCCGCATGGCTGATGGTGCCAGACATCTTCCTGGATACGGCATTCTGCTTCCACAGCCCCCCAAAAAATCTTCCCTTCAGAGCAGTCGCCATGGCAACCAGAGGCCACTGCCCCTCCCCCACACACAAGTTGTCACGTGCGCGCATTTAATACGTTAAAACACACTAAAAGTTTGAAAAGCCACAAATATATTCATTGCAACCTTCTTCCTGCTCTCCCCTTCCCCCACCTCCAAAAATACAAGATACAGAATGATGCCCTAATAAAAGAGAATGAAGTTCCCAGGCCCCAAAGGAAATATGCAGTGATAACCTTGAATTATTAAAGGAACAAATGTTCTTTGTGCAAAAACTAAAGACTTGCCCCTTCCACAGAGCTCATGAAAATAATGAAAAGAATTCAGAACCAGTTAGAATAACTTACTAGGGCAGGTTACAGAATTCAAGAGATTTCCACTTTTCCCTGATCAGCCACAGTGTACGTGAAAGGTTTTGTAAACGTAAGGTGGTCACAGAACTCCCCTTCCCAGTATGTGGCTTCAGAGGTTACCCGGCAGCAGGAGGTTGTAGGAGAAGAGGATGCCATCCATGGGAGGGTAAACCCTCGAGTTGGAGGGGTCTTGGCCTGGTTTTCCTTCCCCATCCTTGGGAGCGGCCGGGGCTCTGGAGGAGTGGCTGGACTCCAGGGAGTGGTGTCCTTGTACCCCCGAGAGCCTGGGGTGTGAAGGGGTGCCACATTTGGCAGTTTGCTCTATCGACAGATTCCTGGAGGAGGGTTCAAGGAGCCAGAGGAGAGGGAAAAAAAAGGTTCTTTTGAGCCGCCGGAGCCAGAGTGGAAGAGAAGCCTGGCTGGAGTGCTGGGGGCACAGCTGGCCACCGACTGGAACAGAGAAATCGAGAGTAGAGGCGGAAGAACTGAGAGATCCCAGGATTTCATCACAATCTCTCAACCTTTCTACGGTATTATCCCTGAAATATATTCTGGATCTATCATGGACACATCTGTGAACTGGGGTTGTTGGTTTTTTTTTTTAAGATTTCTTCAGTAGAATATTTTTATTTTTACAGTCAGTACAGACTGGACATCGGCCTTTGTTAGAAGTGACTGTGTCTGTGGCTGGACACTTAGAGGAGGGCGAGGAATATGCCCCAGAGGGAGGGGCCTTGAAAGGAAGCCTTTTCCCCCGCCCAACCCAAGCCCAGAGGTAATGGGGTTTGGCATGCCAGCCGCTACCCAGCAAGGTGCCCCGCTTACTCCCAGAGAGGGCCACCAGGGCTACATCAGCATAGAAAAGTCTTGGGCGTGGTGGGAATATAAGAGCCACGAAAATACCTCAACAGTAAATCCCGAAGCCTGTGACTGTAAGAAATCAGCCTGCCCTGTCTCCCTCCCTGCAGCATACAAACACAAGATCTACATTCTTTTAATCATTTCTCAGAAAGGAAAGAAGATGCGCTATCCCAAGCACAATTTATTTTACAAAAAAAGAAAGCTATACACTGAAGCAGCTACCGACTTCTTGAGTTTCTCCACCCCAGACAGTCATTTCCATGGGAGCAGAGCCCGAGGGATTCATCGTCCAGAAGCAACCACAGTTTAGGTCTCGTTTACTCATGGATCTACCCCTGAATGCTGATCCCAGAACAGCCCAAGCTGTTAGATGTGTATAAACATTTGGGGGATTCAGTGAATGCTATGGGAGATGAGCACTATCGTCAGGGAGAGGGAGATGCTGCCCATCCTTATTGCGCAGTCACGTGCAGAGATCCCTCTGCTGTCTGCAATGGCAGGAGAAGGGACAGCACGGAGTGATCTGGAGCAGGAGTCTGCTTTATCACACGTTCTCAGCTTCAACTTTACTCCTATAAACAGCTGTTTTTGTGAACCACCCCGTGGTGTCACCACTGACCAACATTGAGGGTCACTGTGATTTGGCAGACCCTTTCCAAAGCAGAATGATGAGTTTTGAAACACAAGTCTGCATTTAGATAAAGATATTTCCTTTTTTGAAACAATATGCATGTCAAGGTTTTAGATCACAAAACTATTAATTAAATCTTTTTTACAGCTACCAACTCTCTCTGCTAGGTACAGCAGGAACATAGATGACCAAACCCTACATATAGAGAGTCAAGTTGTAGAGCCAAAGGAGAAGATAAATAACGCACAACAAGGTCAGGTCCAAGCTGAGGTCAGCACCAGGTGGTCAGTCCAAGGAAGCAGGAAGAGCCAACTTCAGGCACACGGGAAACAGGTCCAAATAAGCCCATCTGGAAACACCACTCCATGTGAGAACCGGGTCCAGCAAGTCCTATGCACCAGCCAAGAGTTGACGCTGCAAAAGGTTTAAATAATGGAGCCAATCCAAGCTGGTCCATTAAGTTAGTAAGTGGGCGGAGCCAGGATAAACAGACTGAAGATTGTTCCAGAACACTGTTTCTCAACCGCCGATCCATGAAACGGCACCAGCTCGCCGGCAACGTTTCTGCCGATTCGCAGAGCGATGGCGATTGCAGGAGTTTGAGGAGGAAGCAAGACCGGCCCTGCAGCTTGCACTGCGCCCTGCACCACAGCCAACAAGAGACTTTTCTTAATCCTCCCTTCTGACCTGCAGATCCTTGGGGGGGTTTTTTCAGTCAGGCCCAGTGCTGAGGCCCCACCTCTGGAAGGGAGCAGCTGCCGCTGAACATTAACGAGCTAGTGTGAAACCGAGAGAGGGCTGCACCACTCTGGGGGATCCGCTTCCCGTCCTGAAGCCAGGAGGGGTCGCGGCAGCAGAGCAGCGGTTAACCCAATCTCACACTGGCTCGCTAACTTTCGGCTTCAGCCTGCAGCCGCTCTCCTGCCAGAGTTCAGGCCTCGGGATTGGCCCCCAACTGGGGGAAAAAAGTCTGTGGGGTGGGGTATTAATTGTAGTCGTTTTTAACTGGCTGGCAGGAGCTACTGAAAAAGAGGGAGGGATTTCTTAATGGTCGTTTTTTTTAAAGATGAGCTGGTAGCTAAGTGGAGGAGGAGGGAAAGAGGGAGGGCGGGGAAGGACAAGACTCTTCACTGGATGGGAGAAGGGAGGGGGAGAGAGAGGGTTTTTCTTTTTGGGTTTTTTTTTTAAGAAGAGCAACTGGTTTTTTTTAGAAAATAATTTTCTTAAATTGGCTAATTACTTCTTAACATGACACAAGACCATGACTCGAGATTAAAGATTGCGTGAGGGAGAAATTATATTCTCCCCTTCAACCACTGTTTAATTTGATGGAGGACTCCTTCCCCCGACTCATCAGCACTGTGAATGCTTCATGTAATTTAAGGTGGCTAGCCAGCCAGTCCCTGGCATATAAAAGGTAGGGAAACACTGTGCTAGAACATCCCCTGAGCACGTGGCTCAGCGCATGACCCTCTGGCAGCAGGTTTATGGGTTCCCAGTTCAAGTTTGGCCAGGTCTGACAATTTAGGAAGGAAACAACCTCTCATTTGGAAATACAATTATTTCTCTCCTCATTCTCCCTAGGACTTTTGGAGGTTGTGGCACCTTTTAAAGGACCAACATTTAAGATGTTGTTGGATAGCCGGATAACTTGTGGGTGAGCAGTGGGCAGATTGGCATGGCACTAATTATCCAGCTTACTTAACCTGATAAGTAGTTATATTCATATTTATCCAGCTAAGTTTATCATGCTGCTGAATATCCCATGTAAGCTAGCCAGATAAGTCTTATCTGGCTAACTTCCCTAAACGGATTGCTTTAAAAATTGAGGTCCATAGATTTTTTTTCTCTCTACAAAAATGTCTTCCTCCACAGAACTGCAACACTGTGTATCCAGCCTACTGCGGCTGCTGCCAGCTGACCCATGAAGGTAATCCACTTTGAAGTGCCAAAAATCAAAAGAGAAATAAATAAATACATAAAAACCTTGGGCTCAAAGACAGCACACACTGATTGAGAAGATAACGAGTAGATAAGGAAGGGTTATTTATCCTTTCCATTAGTACTAGGACTAAGGGACACTATGATACTAATAGGTAGCATTTTGATAACAAACCTGAGAAATTGTTTTCACTCAGTGCACAGACTGTGGGATTTGTTGCCAGAGGCAGTGTAGCTAGGGATTAAAAAGGGTCTAGTCAAGTTCCTGGAGAATCAGTCCATAAACCAGTAAAGCCACTGCGTATCCCTGGTTAGTAGCAAGAAGTACTGGACCTATTCTTGGGGATTCTACTGGGTACTTGTGACCTGCATTGGCCACGGTTAGAGACAGGATGCTGGGCTTCATGGACCTTTGGTGTTTCTTATTATAGGTGAATCCTATGGACTCACAATAAAGTGGTTCCACTTCATTAATGATTTTATAGACTATATCATCTCCTCTCAGTCATCTCTTCTCCAGGCTGAAGAAAGAGCCCTAACCTGTTTAGCTTTTCCTCATAGGACAGTTGTTCCATCCTCTTTACCATTCTGGTCACCCTTTTCTGTACCTTTTCTATTTCTGCTATGTCTTTTTTGAGATGCGGCGACCAGAAGTGTACACAATATTCAAGGTGCGGTCACACAATGGATCGATATAGAAGCATTATGATATCTTCCTTTTTATTTTCCATTTCTTTCCTTATATCTAACATTCTATGCTTTTTTAACTGCCACTGTACATAGATCCAAAAATTTCAAAGTATTGTCCACATTGGCTCCAAGAGCCTTATACAGAACCCAGCATAGTGTATCTATAGTTTGGATTATTCTTCCCTATGAGCATCACTTTGCCACATTACATTTCATCTGCTGTTTAGATGCCCAGTTCCCCAGTCTTGCAAGGTCCTGTTGCAATTCCTCACAATCAGCTTATGATTTAACTACTTTGAATAATTTTGTGTCCTCTGCAAATTTGATCACCTCACTCATCACTCCCTAAGAATATAAGATTTACCTTACTGAGTCAGACCAAAGGTCCATAAAGTCTAGTATCTTGTTTCCAATAGTGGCCAATCCAGGTCACAAGTATCTGCCAAGATCCCAAAAGGTTGATAGATTCCATGCTGCTTATCCCAGGGATAGGCAGTGGATTTCCCCAAGAGCATCTTAATAATGGTTTACAGACTTTTCTTCCAGAAACTTATCCAAACTTTTTTTAAACTCAATTATACTAACAACTTTCACCACTTCCTCCAGCAATGAATTACAGAGTTTACTTATGCATTGAATAAAAATATATTTTCTCCTATTTGTTTTAAATGTGTTACCTAGTAGCTTCATTGAAAGAGTAAACAACTGATTCGTGTTTACCCATTGCACTCGAGTCCCTTTTTCAAATCATTAATAAAAAGTTAAACAGCACAGGTCCCAGTACAGATCCCTGGGGCACTCCACTATTTATCATTCTCCATTGAGATAAATGGCTATTCAGTCCTATTCTCTCTTTAGCAATCCACAATAGGACACTGCCTACTACCCATGACTCTTTAATTTCCTCATGAGTCTCTCATGAAGGCCTTTGTCAAACATTTTTTGAAAATCCAGATACAGTATATCAATGGATCCATCCTTGTTCATTAACCACTTCAAAAAAAATCTAACAGACTTCTCTTTGCTAAATCCATGTTGACTCTGCCTCATTATCACAAGGAAGTCATGTCCTACAAATATGTTACATTTTTTAAAAGAAACACAAAACAGTAGAAAAGAAGCAGTGAAATACTGCAAACCAATTATTAATCCCATGTTTTCCATGGAGTGCAGCTTTCTTTCCACTCAATATTCCCCACCGAACATATGTTCATATTAAAATGTGGGGGGTCACTTGCTCTCCCATTAGCCAACCCTAGATCCCTGCCTGAGAGATAGTGAAAGAGATAGACCATTTCCAGCAGGATCTCCCCCTGTGCATGCCTGCAATGGTTCAGTCCTTTTTCAGAAAGGGGGGGGAGTTGGTGCCTTAGTGAGTGAGATCAGTTTGGTTTGGGTTTTGTTGAGATAGGGGCTGTTTTACTCTTGTTCTGGTTTTGGATTGGGAGATTGCTCTTTTTTCCAGCGTACCACTTGCCTGGTAGGGGCTGTCCCTTCCTGAGAGTAGAAACGACTTTAGCAAAAAAGATTTTTCAAGATTTTGTTTGTGCCTGGGTGAATCCTGTTCCTGCTGGTGAGGCAACCCCCGTAACCACAGGGCAGGAGGGAGAAGACCTGGCTATTCCTTTCCAGCCAGTGAAGGGACTACATTGACTCCTCATCCAGTGGTGAAGTTTGGATTTTGTGCAGTGCCATTTTTAATTAGGAGATTTTTGGACCACCACTCCTTACTGTTTGGCTGGGTTGCAAAAGCCCTTCGGGCATCCAGAAAAGGACCTTTCCCCTAAGAGGTCAAAACTACTGAAAGAGTCCCTAAGAGAAGATCAAATTGGAGACCGCAACAGGATCTCCACCCCAGGGAGCACAGGCACAAACTGGAAACATCTGGGACTCTGTTGGACTGCAGGTACAAGACCTTTTTCAGGATTTAGGGGACTCCTCTCAATAGGCTTCCCCTCTTGGCTGGGACCATTGCCCAACAGACAAGAAAAGAGGATGATGAGCTGCACAGAGTGAAGAAGACTCAGATTTGAACACAGATGTGAAGTAAAACAAGTATCAAATAAGTAATTTCTACAAATCAAAGTAAAGCTTCTTTTGAACACCCACATGGTGCCCTGCCTGTATATACAGCAGTAACATCACCAAAGGGGGCAGTGACGCACCTCAGGGAGGATTCCCATTCACCGCCTGGGCCTAAAAGCTTAAGCCTTTCCCCCATAGAAAGAATCCGCTCCTTGGGACTTGGTAACAATGGGGAAGTGGCAAAAGGAGATAGCCCCAAGAGAAATTATTTTGTGTGCCCTCTGGACTACCAGAAAATCCAGAAAAAGGGTTATAAGAACAAGCCCCCAGACCAAACTAACAAAAAATTGGTGCGTTACAATAAGAGCTTACGTAACATTTAACAAAAAAAAAACCAACACAGAGGTTCAGAGAGAATGCAAGCCCTGCTTACCTCTCTACCTTCTCCTGAAGGAAGCTTCCATGCTAAGGAACATTGGGGGAGGCAAGGGAACTAACAAGAATGAACTCGGTTTTTCTTGCAAGCTTTTAAAGACACCCCTCTTCTTTTTCTCTCAGTGGAAACTCCCTATCTCCCCTCCCTGGAACAGAGGTTCCCAACTGGTGTGTGGCAGAAGCTCAGGTGTGCTACAATTTTTGCCTCTCACCTCCCTCCAAGAGAGAGAAGACAAGAGCAGTCACAGCCGCTGCTAGCACCAAAGTCTTCCTCGCCATGTCCCCTGCACATGGCCTCACACCTGAAGTAGGAGTCAGCCAGCAGTGAGTGACTCTTTACTCTCTGTTCTCCTGCTTCTGTCTATAATGCTTTATTTCTGCATAGTTTCCTTGTTGGCTGCTATCCTCCAGCTGGTGGTCAGCTGGCACAATCAAAGCTTTGGCTGTATTCATCTATAATGGGTCAACCTCTAACTGAAGAAGAGATGCCTGGGAGGTTTTTGTGCCTTGTGCTCTTCGGTGTGCACTGGCCAGGCCTCTGTGCATCCACAGCTAGTCTGACAACCCTGCAGAAACTATTTTCATTTTACCTGTCCTTATTTCTGTGACCCAGACTATGCTGGTTGCTGTTATCTTCAGTTTATGCACAGTAAGACTCTGTTCATTGTTTTGAATGTTAATAAAGTTTGGAGTTGAAGAAACGGCTGCCTCTGCCTGCGAGTAAGGACCGATTTAAGCTATCTGTTTAAGCTGTGCATAGGAAACACATAGCAGAGACAGAATAAGGCAATACTGCTTCCCGCTGAAGTTGGAAATGCGCAGAGCCGGCTGGTCTCATGGGACTACAAGGGCCTGCATGGTTCCAAATTCAGTGGGAAGATGGCAGAGGAGGCAGCTAAGGAGTGCTGCATGCCCAATGCAGACGATCCTGAGAAGATGGTGATGCCGGATGGAGGTAGGAAGGAGGCAAGGGAAGGGATGCTGGGGATGCTGGGCGTAGAGGAAAGAAAAGGAAAATGGTGATGCCAAGAGAGGAAGGGATGGTGGTGATGCTGGAGAAAGGGAAGGAAAGTGATGATGCCAAGGGTTGAGATGGCAGGAACGTGATGATGCCAATGGGTAGGGAGGAGAATGGGATGGAATGGTGGTAATGCCAAGAGGTGGGGAAGAAAGGGAAAGTGATTGTGTACCATGTCCAAATGAACACAATGCTGGGTGTGCCATGAGATAAAAAAAGAGTTGGGAACCACTGATCTGGGATACAAAAATCAGGAACCCAACCCCTGCTGTCCTGCACAACATCCAAGCAGTTAATTATACAAGGTAATGAGTAGAATTTGGTGGAATTCTGTTTGTGTTTCACATTTTATGACAAGTGCACTGAGGCATCACCTTCTGCTCATTTCCAAATCGCCCTCTTTGAAGCTATCAAATGTTGGCACATACCGGGCTTATCACAGTGATGACATTATGATTTAAGAGCGTTACCGAGCACTGTATATACAGATGTGAGACAAGAGGCAGTAAACCATGCAGTCAGCCGTCTACTTACTGTCTCAGTCATTTCAAAGACAGCAGTTATCCTAAAATCATATTCCTCTCATAACTGAGCTCACCTGGACTTCACTTCAGTACTGAGCACAGCCTGGAGTGCCTCATAACTCCACCAAAGGACCTGCTCCACCACATCCTGGGAAGCAGACAGCAATTAACTAATAACATCTTACAGATGCTCCTAAGAAAAGCCCTCCAGGACACGGATAGCAGTGTCCAATCCCTCATCACATATAAACACACTTCAGCCGAGGCCAAAGGGAACATCAGGCCCTCATGCTGAAGGCTGGAGCAGCACTGCACAATATTACAGCTGTGACTTCTGCCGTACACTGAAAGAAGCATGGGGGAGGGAAGAGTACATCTGACATCCCCTGCAAAACCATAATCAGAGAAAATGTCTACCTAGCCTCAGTAGAGATGACAATCTGCCATCATCAAATATCTTCTACTCTAATAAAGAGTTAATTACATGACAAATATACAACAGTATTCCTGATTGAAGTCACACAACACTGCACTACAGTATGGGGTCAAAAATCAGAGAGACCCCCAATCCTAGCTGAGTACGGGAAGACCCCCATACCCTAGCCCTATGCAAGGGAGACCACCCCAGGCCCAAGCACAGGGATACCCCAGATCCCTCAAATCCCAGCGTTGATGAACACACAGACACTCCCAATCTCAGCCCTGTGCACACAGATAGAGACCCTCCCAGCCCCAGCTGGCAGGGATCTGCCGTGAGATAAAATTAGCAGATACTTCCTGCAGTAACAGCCGAAACCTGTGCCTGAAGCTCCCCACAGAGGTTCAGAGGGCAGGAGTCCCTCTAGTGCCCAACTGACAGGAAGAACTATCTTGGCTAGCTGGTGGCAGTGGAGCACTTTAAAATACCCACAAGCTTTTTAGAGGGCCAGGGGAGCTGTAACTAATTCCTGAGGCAAATCCATTTTCAAGGCTTCTGATGAGCTAAGCTGGCACTCTCTTTGTACTTTCTAAACCCGTGAATGCTGCCGAGACCCTGGGTGATGCTGTGTATTCCATCAGGTTAATCTGTCAAACTGATATGGGGCAAGCATGTCAAATACTGGTGGAAATATTGCTGTCATCTGCTAGAAGTATTTCTTGATTTCAGGGACAGGAAATTTAGAGAGGAAAATGTTTTATAGTCAAAGCCAGCAAATGGACACCCAGGAAAACAAATGTTTCACTTTCTGGCTAGATCATGCACCGTCTGCTTCCAGCATGTATTGTAATCTACCGTGCAAAGCACCTTCTTCTAATGATTTGGCAGAGGCAAAGAAAAGCTCACTTGAGCTTTTATGTAGTTCAAGCAGAACTTCCTTAAAATATTAATCACAATAATTCTTCAGTAATCCACAGAAAATACACAGCATGGGCAGCAGCAGCAGTGTAAGCAACAGACACATGCACTTTGCCTCAGCACAGAGCAGGTACAGCACAGGTAGTATAAACGTCCCTCACACACACACTCTGCCTTAAAACAGAGCAGGTACAGCACAGGCAGCAGCAGTGTAAACATCCCTCACACACACACTCTGCCTCAGTACAGAGCAGGTACAGCACAGGCGGCAGCAGTGTAAATGTCCCTCACACACACACTCTGCCTCAGTACAGAGCAGGTACAGCACAGGCAGCAGCAGTGTAAATGTCCCTCACACACACACTCTGCCTCAGTACAGAGCAGGTACAGCACAGGCAGCAGCAGTGTAAACGTCCCTCACACACACACTCTGCCTCAGTACAGAGCAGGTACACCACAGGCAGCAGCAGTGTAAACGTCCCTCACACACACACTCTGCCTCAGTACAGAGTAGGTGCAGCACAGGTAGCAGCAGTGTAAACGTCCCTCACACATATACATTGTGCCTCGGCACAGAGCCAGCACAGAGTAGGTACAGCATAGATAGCAGCAGTGTAAACGTTCCTCACACACATACACACACACACTATGCCTCAGCACAGAGTAGGTGCAGCACAGGTAGCAGCAGTGTAAACGTCCCTCACACATATACATTGTGCCTCGGCACAGAGCCAGCACAGAGTAGGTACAGCATAGATAGCAGCAGTGTAAACGTTCCTCACACACATACACACACACACACACTCTGCCTCAGTACAGAGTAGGTACAGCATAGATAGCAGCAGTGTAAACGTTCCTCACACACATACACACACACACTATGCCTCAGCACAGAGTAGGTACAGCACAGGTAACAGCAGTGTAAACGTCGCTCACACACACACTCTGCCTCAGTACAGAGCAGGTACAGCACAGGCAGCAGCAGTGTAAACGTCACTCACACACACACTCTGCCTCAGTACAGAGTAGGTGCAGCACAGGTAGCAGCAGTGTAAACGTCCCTCACACATATACATTGTGCCTCGGCACAGAGCCAGCACAGAGTAGGTACAGCATAGATAGCAGCAGTGTAAACGTTCCTCACACACATACACACACACACACACTCTGCCTCAGTACAGAGTAGGTACAGCATAGATAGCAGCAGTGTATACGTTCCTCACACACATACACACACACACACACTATGCCTCAGCACAGAGTAGGTACAGCACAGGTAACAGCAGTGTAAACGTCCCTCACACATATACATTGTGCCTCGGCACAGAGCCAGCACAGAGTAGGTACAGCATAGATAGCAGCAGTGTAAACGTTCCTCACACACATACACACACACACACACTCTGCCTCAGTACAGAGTAGGTACAGCATAGATAGCAGCAGTGTATACGTTCCTCACACACATACACACACACACACACTATGCCTCAGCACAGAGTAGGTACAGCACAGGTAACAGCAGTGTAAACGTCCCTCATGCACAGTCTGCCTCAGCACAGAGCAGGTACAGCAAAGGCAATGTAAACGTCCCTCACACACACAGGCGCCAATGCAATACCCTGCACAGCAGCTAGCACACGGTTTGACATGCGACTGGACGCGCATCCATAACCCCTGATGCAATACGGGGATTAGTGCGTCCACATCACCACGTAGCTAATAGCACTCATCACATGTAAATTACATGTAGATGAGGCTATTAGCTAATCCCCGCAATGCAAAAAATTTCCCATGTGGCCAATGCACCCATTACAACGTGGCAAATTTTACACCAGCCTGGGTATCCACGCTCAAGGGCGCATTGAAAAAAAAGAAAAGTCCTGCTTTCTGTGATTACTCCTAATAGTATTGTCATGATACTAGCGGGTCGATACTGTAAGGCCGCGGTAGAAACAGTGCGGCAGTGTCAGGCGCACCCTTCCTCCCCGCACGCACAGTTCTCTTGACCTAGCACCTGATACTCTCTTCTAATCGCATGCAAATGCAAGCCGCGGCTGTGAAGCGTTAGGGAAGGGTTATGCCCGCGCAACCCATTTTACTGTATAGGCGCTTAATACAGCACCTATACAGTAACCTGGGTGCGCTGGTACCTGTCATTTCAAATGTCATTTGAAATAACAGGCACCAGGAAGTGTAAAAAACAAAATTTTTAAATACCTGTCGGAGGGCCGCGTGGGTCCAGGCGGTCGGTGGGCGGGATCCGGGGGGCGGGTGGTCGCGTGTTAAAATCTAGGCCGCGGGCGGGTGGGCGCCTGTTCCAGGCGGCGGCAGCGGCGGGGGCGGGTGGACGCGCGTTAGTTTCAGACGGCCGGCAGCGGGAGCCAGGTGGTCGCGTGTTAAATCTAGGCCGGGTCGCACAGACGCGCATTCATCCAGGCGGAGGAGCCGGCGGCGAAAGCTGCCGGCTCCTCCGCCTGGACCCGCCCGCGGCCTAGATTTAACACCTGGCTCCCGCCGCCGCCCGCCGGCCGCCTGGACCCACGCAGCCCTCCGACAGGTATTTAAAATTTTTTTTTTTTTCTGACAGGTTTTATGTGTCCCACAGCATTACATTTTCTCGATCATCTCTGTATCGCTTTTTTTTTTATTGTGTTTTATTGTTTTTGAGTATCTTAAGCGGTGTCGATGGATTTGTTACTAGACTCACAGTCCTAACTCCTACTAGGGGGAGGCGGTAAACTAACACGTTAAGGCCGCGGCAAAACAGCGGGTTACTAAGGAGATAATATCAGCGCCCGTTACAGTATCGAAGGGGAATAGCTAATTCCTTCATTATACAGCTAATTCGTTCATTTGCACATCATATACATGCTGCGAGCGGAAAGGGTTATGTGTCTATTTTACGAAGCGCTAAGGACGCGTGAAACTGGAGACTGTATCGCTGGATCGCCTTACTCGTCTGTATTGTGCGCTCCCAGCACGTTACAGACGGGAAATCTTCAACCGCACATTACTGTATCGACCTGTAAGTAGGAGGAAGAAAAGAAAGCAGATTTAGGTTAAAAAAAAAAAGTTTTTGGAAAAAAAAATTCTGGACGTCCAATAGATACACGGTCCAGCTCTGTACCTTGTGCGTGTCTATGCTGGTTGCAGGAGAAAACGGATGCTTGCAGACTGAGTGTCCATTTTCCCAACCCGCACTGACAGCCACCTTTCCTGTGCGTCCAATGCCGAGGAGGCCCAAGGACGCACAATTTTCCCTACTGCCTCCTTTTTAGCGCAACCCCTAAATTAAATATTGCATCTCGTGCCCAGGCGAGGTGGCTGGGCGCGCGTTAGGAAAATGGTGCTCAACATGGAGCACCCGTTTTCTGCGCACAAATATTGCATCCGCCCCACAGTTTGCCTCAGCATAGAGCAGGTACAGCAAACACTGGTCACTTTATATAATCAATGCTGGTACCCTGAGATGTTAGCTTTAAGTAACATCCTGGTGCCACTTGTGCTGACGTAAGCCTCTAGGGTCACCAGAGCCTCAACTTGGACCCAGCTTCCTGGTTTTCAAGATAACAATGAAAAAGATTTATTTTTTTTTAACTGACTGCTGTTAATTTTGACCCCAAATTCTGTTTGCAGGTCCCTTTTTATATGTAGCCACCCTCAATTGCTAGAGCGCTCCAGGTACTGTTTGAGAAGCTAAGCAAAGGATAGTCCAGACCCTTTCACTGGCTGCGGGGTTCTTGGGAAGAGTGGCGGTGTTGCAGTTGTTGTAGAGAGCTATGCTCCGAAATGATTTCACTAGCAGACGGGGAGACTTCCCTCTCTGTGGCTGAATCACATATCCTCTAAGCAGTTAATTTCTTCCCCTGAATACAGCCATCATCTCAGGGAAACCCAAACCATGGAAATGAGCTCAGTGCAAAGCAGATTAGTGCTCCCAACTTGCTAAACTTTATTTAAACATGAAAATAGACAGGACAATATTCAGAGGATTTAATTGCCTAACTTCCTAAGCCCCTAAATTGGCTGTCTTGAAAACTGACAAGGGCTGAGTCCCAAAATTTAGGACTCAAAAATGTGGGTGGATAAAGGGGCGGAGTTAGGGCGATGGAAAAAGATAGAAACTTATTGCTGATTTTCAGCACTAGGCACCTTATTTAGGGCCCTAAATCTAGGCAGATAAATAGCCCGCTTAAATTTAGGGGCATCTCTTTCTGCTGAAAACAGGCACCTAATTTTGGGGCTGATGTAATAAGGGGCGCTAACGTTAGAACAGGTTTTTACTCCTGTTTTAGCATGGATTTTACAGCGGTCAATTAACTCTGGTATTTAACAGAGGCTTCAACTCCTAAACAAAATGCGCATTAAACCAGGAGTAGAAACCAGCATTAAAATTAGCACAGGTTCATGCAAATCCCCAGTGAAAGAAGGCATTAGCTATTCCCCAGCAGTGCAGGGAGGTGGGTTAAAGAGCAGACAGCTTAAAGCACATTTTCTTAAAGCTGGAAATTTAACTCCTGGGTCAGAGCAGGAGTAAAACTCACATTTCTGGTGGCCATGTTATACTATTGCTCTGCCCAGTGGGGTAGTGTCTGGCTGCTTCTAATGCACTGGGAACAGCAGTAGAATAACTTTGGCCACCAGAAATGTGAGTTTGCTCCACCTCGGACTCAAGAGTTTAATTTCCAGCGTAAGGTCTTGGGAGGGAGCATGTACAGCTAAACAGTCCACCGGCACTGTGCATCCAGCTTTGGCATAGCATTTAACTGCGGATGCCCACCGCAGGGAACTTACACTTTGTTCTGCTAGCTGTAGGGGCTCACCCCAGACAGCCTATGCTTTGAATTTACTTGCCATTCTCTGCCAAAATGGCACTGCATGTAAGTGGTGCTGTAAATCCCATCTTTTCAGCCCATTCTCTCATCCAAGGCCATTTTGTCAAGGTATGGCAAAGAAAATCAAAGTGTAAGCTCAGGCACTTCAGCTAGCTGAACAAAGCATAAGCTCTCTGGGGTGGGCACCAATGGCTAAACAGTATGCACTTTGGCACTGTGCACGTACTGTTCAGCTGTTCAGGGAAAAACGAGAAAACTTATGACTGGTGCCAATCCCAGAGAGCTCACGTTTGAAATTGAACTCCTGGGTCTGAGGTAGAGTAAAAAAAATCATATGTCAGGTGACCAATTTATCTATTACTGTGCCCAGTATTGTACTCCACCTCGGATCCAGGAAGGAGTGACAAACAGTCTGCCAAAGTCGGGATGCACTGTGCCAATGTGTATACCGTTTAGCTGAAAATGCTCATCCCAGAGTTCTTATGCTTTGTTCAGCCGCCTGCCCTGTTTATTGTATTCATTTATTTATTTTAGACATTAATGTTCTGCCTAAGTCCAACCTGTTGTTCCTGTTCATACCCAGATCAGTCCAGACACATGGGTTTTTCAACCCTACCAGCAGATGGAGGCAGAGAACAAAGATTCACTGACACTGTATATAACATAATATGCCACCCGTAATCCCTCGGTATTTCTCTGTCTCCAGAAAATGGTAGAGGGACAGCTCGAAAGCAGTGTGAAGAGGCTCAGGAGAGTCTCAAAGTAACGAGTTCATCAGTCAGATATGAAAGCATCAGCTGAGCACGGGAAAGGTTGCTGCGTGTATGGAGAGAAGTGATTGTGGCTTAGCATGGCAGGACACTGTTAACCTGCATTTGGACGCACGTTTTCGATGCGCTAGCTTTACCCCCTATTAAGTAAGGGGTAATAGCATGTCAAAAACGCGCATCCAACCCCCCCGAAACTAATAGTGCCCGCATCATGCAAATGCATGTTGATGGCCCTATTAGTTATTCCCGCGCAATTCAGTAAGTAAAATGTGCAGCCAAGCCGCCCATTTTACTTTCAGAAATTAGCGCCTACCCAAAGGTAGGCGTTAATTTCTGCCAGCACCGGGAAAGTGTACAGAAAAGCAGTTTTTACTCCCTCCGACTTAATATCATGGCGATATTAAGTCAGAGGTCCCAAATTAAAAAATAATTAAAAAAAAAAAATGTAAAATCGGCCCGTGGCTCACGCGTTGAAAACTGGACACTCAATTTTGCCAGCGTCTGGTTTCCGAATCCGTGGCTGTCAGCGGGTTTGAGAAGCGACGCCGGCAAAATTGAGCGTCGGCTGTCAAACTCCTGACAGCCGCCACTCCTGTCAAAAAAGAGGCGCTAGGGCCACGCTAGTGTCCCTAGCACCTCTTTTTACCGTGAGCCCTAATTTGAATATTTTTTTTTAGTGAATCGTGCACACAGGAAAGTGGCCTGTGCGCGCACCGGGAGAGTGGGCGCTTGCCCGCTCTCCCGCGAACTTTACTGTATCGGCCTGTATGTTATATACAATGTCAGTGAATCTTTGTTCTCTGCCTCCATCTGCTGGTAGGGATGAAAAACCCATGTATCTGAACTGATCTGTTGTATTTCAGGAACGAAAATTAGGAGATAAGAAACCATTTTCCTTTCTAAGCAGATTACAATGCACATTAAAATCAGCAATACATAAAAAACAATACATGTATCATAACATATAAAGACATTGTGACAAGGCATAGCAAATAAAATCCAAGCATAAGCTTTCTTGGGCAGACACCTACAGTTGAGTATTAAGCACTGGCACTGCAGCACAACAGCTTTGTATGCTAGAGTGGTGCCGTGCATTCTCACTTGGGTAGTGAGTTACATCCAGCACTCAGTGCATGCTCTCCCTATCTCGCTCAGGCTGGGGATAAGACAGAAGCTTGAAGGATTCACAGGGATGACGAGGTGCTGTGTACATTGTGCATGCTGCACAAAGTGGATCACGAAACCAGTTATCTGTGCCCTGTATGCTGCTCATTAATTACCACACATTTTCCCAGAAAGGAGTTCCGACAAGTTTAAGAACACCATTGCTGTGTCCTATTCCTGCAAGAAGCTGAGATCAGAGCCCAGTAGGGATGTGCATTCGTTTTAAATGAATGTAAAAAAATGCAATGAATGAGGCTATTTATGGTTTGTATGAATGATATGAACCAAAAATAGGCTTGGATGAATATAAATGAAAATTTCTGTGTATATTTGTATTTGTTTACTTAAAAAAAAAAAGGGACCTCCAGTGGGACCAGGTCTTCTCCCTGGGGCTTGGGTCTGGATTTAGGCCAGAGACCTAAGCCTGGGTCCCAGTGCCAAGGTCAGGGCCTGAACTTAAGTCCAATGCTGGGGCCCGGCTTAAGATAGGGTCCTGATTGCCTAGGCCTGAGGTTAGGCTCAGCTCTGATGCTGGGACCTGGTCTCCACCAGGTCTCATTGCTGAGGTCCAGGCCTGGGCATAAGCCTAAACCCAGTCACTGGGGCCTAGACCTGAGTCAATTGACAGAACCCAGCCAAGACCAGGTCCAGGATGCCAAGGTCCTGGCCTAGCCTAGACTTCGGCTCAAGGCCAGGTCCCAGATAGCAAGGTCTAAGCCTGGGCCTAGAGACTAGGACCAATGCAAGATCCCAGTCACCAAGGCCCAGGTGTCAGTCTGGGCCTCAGCAATGGGGCCTGGCATCAGGCCAGTGTCTGGCCTAGGCCTCAGCCCATTTTTCTTTTACAGGAAAGTCCATTGACTTCAATGTAAAACAAATGGAACAAATGAACAAATATTTTATTTTCCTTCCAAAGCTAATAAAACAGCTTGAGGTACCCCCGAAATGAACCAAAACAGAGTTTTCAAGGCTGCACATCCCTAGAGCACAGCTGTTGGTTTGGATCTCAGTATCAGGAAGGGGAGACTTTTCTGAGGAACACTTGATCAGGTCTAAAGGAGTTACCAGTGTGCCATGGTACAATGATTGGGAAACACTGGATTAGAGACTGTCCATTATGTGTCTCTGTAAAGTGCTACCTACATTTGGTTTTTGCTATACTAATTATGATAATAATTATATAACCACAATACTATTATTAATCAGACATTGCAGTTTTGTGAATAGACAACTGTCAGAGCAGCAGAGCGTTTCAATGCTGCTGTCTGAGAATCCACTGTTGGAGGTAATTTACTAAGGGGCCAACGTATAAGGCATGCTTCTCATAGACACATGATGGGAAAATCATTTAGCCCATCAACCCTAAGTCAGATCCATTCCTCGGAAGTGCAATGAAACACAGGCAATCCTCCAGCATTAGAAATATAGAATAAACCTTTAAGGTCCTGCCCAACCCCAAGAAAATAACCCATTTAATTCTGGATTAGAAGAAGTGCTCTGGGCAGTAGTGAACAGATTACATAGGGGTCAGTCCACTGCTATTCCTGAGCATCCCCAATGCACAAGGGAGTCTAAACTTGTCTGGTGCTGCTACTAATACATATCATTTTTAAAGCACTACAAGATGTGCTGCTGGGAGCATTTTAATCACAGTTTACAGCTTATTACATTATCTCCATGAAGGGACTGGGAGTTTACAAGACATATGGACTAAACAAAAGTCTGAATTAACACTCTGGGCTTTTGCTTTCTACTTACAGGAAAGGGTCTCACTGGATAATTAGCACAAGAGCTGGCACACAACCTTAACGTTATCCTTCCCCTGCCCTCGGCTCCTTATAGAAGCTCTCAAACAAAGCTCAGCCCATTCCTCTCTCTGATACTGTTCTGATTAACCCCATATTAACCTGTAAATTCCTACTTCAGGTTGCAACATAATAAACCCAACAACCCCTCTCCTATTTATTTTACCTACTAAGGTGAAACGAGCCCCCTCCTCCTCCTATGAACACAATCCCAGCAGCGTGTGTGAAGGCAGTGATTGTCAACCCAATCATCTGGACACACCTAGCCAGTCAGGTTGCCAGGATATCCATCATGAATATGCATGAGCTAGATTGGCAGGTATTACCTCCATTGACTGCAAAGCCAGCTCATGCATATTCATGACTGAAAACCAGACTGGATTGAGAATCCCTGTGTTAATGAATGCATATCACATTTGAAGGGTGCCAAATAAAAAGTCTTTTTTTTTAATTATAGTGAAACAGTGGGAGAGATATCACCTATTGTGGAATAAAATCCACTCTGCTTCGGTACCAGGAGTGAGGCTGCAGCATGGACTGATGGGTTGTTAGAGTTCTGCATGAGAAGGTTCAACAGGATCTTTAATGAGTCCTAACTTGTTACAATGGGACTTTCTGACACATTGCATTTTACTTCTGAAGAAAATCCACCACCACCACTGCAGTGGCTGCATGTGCGCATCTGGCGTATTAAATTATAAAAGTGTTAGGAATCTGACTAGATGAAAGGTGAAATATAAACCTGTTATTAGATTATTATCATCACAGCTACCCCTGGTGGTAAAAATAAAGTTATCCTTTGATCAAAGAATATCACAAGAACTGCTACAGCAGTTATACTGTTATACTGGGAGATAGGAATGAAGGGAATGACAACAGAAAAAGACCAAATTTAGCCCATCTGGTCTACCCTGTAGAGATTATTTCACTTGAGGTAAATGAGCATGCAAATTCCCATGTGCACTCTAATACCAACATCTTGTCTTCCACCCAAGCTCTGAACCTGCCTTTCACCACCATCTTCCACATCTAAGCATACCCAGAATCTGCCAAGCTTCCACCACCTCCACTGACAGGCCACCTCATGCTTTGTCATCTTTCTCTACAACTTGTACAAAACCAAAAGTAAATTCAACAGCTAGATCCTCTTCTAAGTCTTATTATCACGGGCCAGATGTAAAAAAAAAAAAAATGCACGTTATTTCATTACTCATTTTCTTAATGCACGTGCCAAAATAAAAAGTCAATGCCTGATGCACTCAGCTAATAGTACGCAAATGCAAAAGCATGCAAACCTAAAAATGTGCACAAATAAAATAGAGCTCATAAATCATGTTAATATACACAAAACATGTAAGGAGCAGAACTAAGGCTTGTGTGCATAAAACATGAGTTAGGAGCAGACATTTTGTGTTCACAGGCTGTGTGCAGAAAACCCAGGACCCCTGCACCCCGAAATCCAGGGCTAGTCCCATAGACTAACACAAGCCCTGGACACTTTTATCTCTGACCACTCGCTAAATAAATAGTGCCATGCTGGGTCAGACAGTGGCCAATCCGGATTGCAAGTACCCAGCAGATATCTAAAACTAGATCTAATTCCCATTACTCAGGAAATTTCCAGCGTTAGAAACCACAAGTAAACCTTACACACCTCTCTTCATTGGGGAATAGCAGCTTGGATAACACCGGATGTGCATGGGCAGCACTAAGCTATGCATATATTTTAAAGGGATCATTTTCTATGCACGTAAAACAGCTTTCTGAAAATTACCCAGGGTTAGTATGCCGAAAAATACACACAGATGCCATTTTGCACATACCTTTTCCACATACCGCCAAAAGACGTTCCCGGGGTGGAGTTGGGGCAGGGAAATCATATAAAGGTGTACTTTTAATTTTTTGGAAAGTACAAGTGTAAATTTTCCTGCTCTTTCACATGCAGAGGAAATGTGTGGTCCCACTAATTTTCAAAGCTGTCTCATTTATTTATTTATTTATTTATTTATTGGTTTTATATACCGACATTCATCAGTGATATCACATTGGTTAACAGTAAACTATGCCGAGGATGCGTTTGACATAAAACAGGCGAGAAACAATAAACATTATAAACTACACTTAAGTTGCGTTGTGAACTATATACATTGCACTATAATATTATATACATTGCAGATAGTAAATACATTGCACTACAAGAACTAAAAAGAATGCTTCAAATATGTACACTGTATACATTGCACTTACCATATACATAGCACTACATTGTATACACTGTATACATTGCGGTTACTATATACATTGCACTGCTGGGACTAATAAGAATGCTTCAATTATATAGACTGGGAGATGACTGGGTGAGGTTAGGTCGAGGCATTTCTGGGTGGTATTAGGTATAAGATGGTCATTGGGTGTAAGCTGGGTAGTGTTAGGTGTAAGCTTTTGTGAACAGCCATGTCTTAAGTTTCTGCTTGAACATTTTTTGGCAGTCCTCCTGGCATAGCTCCACTGGCATTGTATTCCAGAGGGCAGGGCTGGCTACGGAGAGCGCACGTGCTCTTGTGGATGCCAGGTTGGTGTTTCTGGGGGAGGGAGTATGAATGGTAGCGAGGTTTTGGTGTCTGGTGGGTTTAGTAGACTCGTGGAGAATCAATGAGTCGTTGAACCAATTCATCTCCAGATTGTGGAGTGCCTTATGAATGAGAGAGAGGGTCTTATATTGGATTCGGGATGCAATTGGGAACCAATGTAGTTCCTTTAGTACTGGAGTTATGTGTTCGTTTCTACAGGTGTTAGTGAGGATCCGGGCAGCTATGTTTTGTAGTATTTGGAGAGGGTGGATGGAGTTTTTTGGTAAACCTAGTAGGAGTGAGTTACAATAGTCGATTTTAGAGAATATTGTGGTTTGAAGTACTGTACGAAAATCCGGAGGGTGGAGTAAGGGTTTTAATTTTTTAAGTGTGTGCAATTTAAAGAAGCACTCTTTTGAAGTGGTGTTGATGAATTTCTTGAGGTTGATGTGCTTATCGAGGATAACCCCTAGGTCCGTACCTGTTGGGAGAATGGGAATGGTGGTGTTTGAGGGTGAAGCAGGGGGAGTGTGTTGGGGTGACTTTGAGGTGAAATAAGCATGATTTCGGTTTTAGTAGTGTTCAGGGCAAGGTGAATGGTGGTTAGGAGATTGTTAATTGAAAGTAGAGTGAATTTCCAGATGTTCATGGCATTTGGAAGTGTGTCAGATACTGAAATAAGTATCTGCACGTTGTCGGCATAGATATAGTGGGGAAGCTTGAGGTTGGATAGAAGATGACAGAGAGGTAGGATGTAAATGTTGAAGAGGGTGGAAGACAGGGAGGAACCTTGTGGGACTCCTTGGTCGAGAGGAATAGCTTTGGACTCGTGGTTTCCAATTTTGACTTTGAAGTTTCGATTGCTGAGGTAGGAATTAAACCAGTTGTGGGCAGCACCTGTTATTCCAATTTCATTTAGTCGTTGTAGGAGGATACTGTGGCTGATGGTGTCAAATGCTGAGGAAATGTCTAGGAAGGCTAGGATGTAGGATTGACCTTTGTCAAGGCCTTTGATAAGTTGGTCTGATAGGGAAAGGAGAAGGGTTTCCGTGCTATGGTATTTCCGGAATCCATACTGTGAGGGGGTGAGGAGTTGATTGTCATCAAGGTATTCTGTAAGTTGTTTATTGATTGTTTTCTCAAGAAGTTTTGATATGAACAGAAGGTTTGAGATAGGGCGGTAATTGGACAGGTCAGTGGGATTGAATTTCGGTTTCTTCAGTATTGGCTTGACAATAGCTTGTTTGAGAGGGTTAGGTACAAGGCCTGAAATGATGGAGGCATTTATAATGTTGGAAATCGGTTGGGCAATTAAGTTAGGGATAGAGAGGAGGTGTTTTGTAAGGATTGTGTCTGAAGGGTGGGAGGAAGGTCTGGCTTTCTTAATAAATGATTCTATTTCAAGGGCAGTGGTGTATTCTAATGAGTTAAGGCCTTTGGGGCCTTTGGGGAGGTTTTTTGGGGAGGCCGGGTATGCTTCTTGCGAGACTTGAGTAGGTGGAGAGGTGGTGGGGAATTGTGTCAGCAGTTTGTTGATTTTATCTTGGAAGAATGCAGCAAGTTCTTCACATTTGGTTTTAGCTACATCTTCGGGAATATCTGGGGGTGCTGATTTGGTAAGCAAGGCAACGTAGTCAAGGAGGGCTCACAGATTATATTGGAATTGGTGTATTCTGGAAGAGTAGAAATCTCTTTTAACATTATTTATTCTTTCCCTGTAGCAATGTAAAGAAGATTTAAATTGTGCCAGGAGAGTGGGGGTTGGTTCTTCGCACCAGGCCTTTTCTTTTTTTCTAAGGTGATGTTTCAAATCTTTTAGTTCTTGTGTGTACCATGGGTTTTTTAATTTGTTGTTATGCTGTGGGTGTAGTTGCATTGATTGTGGAGGGCATATTTTGTTGGCTACAGTATTTGTCATGTCGTGCCATGATGCTAGGGCAGTATCTGCATTTGAAAGATCTAGGTTGTTTAGTGTGTTAGAGAGTGCCGAGATGAGTTCGTCTCTATTACAATTTTTTCTGTAGTGTATGGTGTTGCTTGTGTTGTGAAGGCTGGGGGGTTTCTTTACGGAGCAGGATGTTCTAAATGAGTTAATCGTCAGACCAGGGGATAGGTGTGCCAGTTGGGGGGTCAACCTGTATCTGGGAATTGGTGAAGAGTAGATCAAGGGTATGACCCGCTTTGTGGGTTGGGAAGTTGATGGTCTGTTTGAAGCCTAAAGCTTCCAAGGAATCCAGAATGGCGTTGCATGAGGGAGTTCGAGGTGTGCTGTCGACATGTAGATTCAGGTCTCCTAGAATGATTGCTGGCGTGTCTATGGAGATGTATTTGGCGATATATTCTATGAAAGAGAAGGGGTTGTTATCAAGTGTTCCTGGGGGGGGGGGGGGCGTAGATTAAGCAGATTTGCCTGTAAGTCCACTTTGGAAATAAGGGCTGAAGTTCGTGTGTGCTATGTACATGCAGACTATTATAAAACTACCCTCTTTGTATGCTAAACTCCTTGCTACATCAAGACGAAAGTTCGAAATGTGTGCAGTCCTGCACACATAATATAATGCACCTTATCACATGGGGGCCCAAGTTTTCTAATAATTCACATGGCTGCCAAAACTAGCAACACCATTGTCCAAAACATCTAGCCTCCCCATGTTCATTGAATTTTGGGTTTTAATCTTGGGCACGCCTGCACTTTACCCCAAAGCCTTCTTGGAAGCCCAAGGTAGCCATGCCAAAGTTGTTTGAGTCATAACTGCCATTATGTGCAGGCTACCCCAAGGCTTACATGGAAGCATAGGGGATGATGCAATACAGTGTGCTCGGCTGAGCACCCACGCAGGTTAAATAGGAACTAATCCACCCCCTAATGCAATAGGGGGATTAGCACCTATTTAACCCGCATCAGACGTGGAGTGAATGGGATAGCGCTCATCACATGCAAATGCATGTGAATGAGGCAATTACTAATTCACTCCGCATGCAAAAAAATAAATGTGCGTCTCAGACACACATTTATCGCTCAGCTATTAACACCTGCCTGGAGCAGGAGCCTGCCTGGAGCAGGCATTAATAGCTGAGTGCAGGTAAAAGAAGTATAGAAAAGCAGAAAAAACTGTTTTTCTGTACTTCTTTTTTAAAGTAAAAAAAAAAAAGCTCGGCACACTGCCAAGTTATTAAGACCGACGCCGGTAAACTCAGCATCGGTTTTCATAACCCGTCGTCTGCCAGGATTGAAAATTGCCGCTGATAAACTCGGCGTCTGTTTTCATTACTGGCAGACAGGCAGGTTATGAAACCGAAGCCAAGTTTACCAGCGTAGGTCTTCATAACTGGCAGCCACGGCGGGTCGCGTTAGTAAGGAGGTGCTAAGGTCGCGCAAATGACCTTAGCCCCTCCTTCCTAGCACGACCCCCTAATTTACATATTGCATGGTGCCCCCCTTGCGGGAGCCATACTTGCATTAAGAAAGCGGGCGCTGAAAAGTCAGTGCCCGCTTTTCGCGAACATTTTTGCATCGGCCCCTTAGGGTCATAACCACAGCTCCATGCAGCTTACCTCCTTGGCTACCTCCATGTCTTCTGGCGTCACTAAGTCATACTTTCATTATCCCTTTACGTTTTACAATCCTTTTGGGTAAAATATGAGAAAGGTCAGGCCAGGCACAAGGCCCAGTTTTTCTGAAACGTACCTCTTCAAAGGACATTTTCCTTAGGATTGTTACCTGTTTCTAGTGACTCTGAAATTAGCAAAAACAGATTTATCCTTGGAGATTAATTTAAAAGCAACAGCTTAGTAATACCACCAGCTTGTATTTTGCTCAATTAACAAAATTTCCTTACTTGGAATTTTGCTTTTAATTAAATTGGGCAAATAACACTTGCTTTTTTTAGAAGTGGAATTTGTTTAGCATAAAGAATCTTGTGTAGACGAAAGAAGGAATTAAAAACAGCAGAAAGGTATTTTTAGATTGTCCCATGAACAGGGCCTGTTTAGATGACTCTCTGGAAAGCTCCAGAAGGTTCTAGAATGGGAGCCTTGTCCCATCTCTGTTCAATCATTATATCCAGAGTAACTGAATGCTACCTACATTGTTAATGTGGCATCTATGCCACAGAAAGTGCAATGGTAAAAATGCAGGTTTCTTCTTTATGGGAGCCTTGAGGGGTGCTAAGCAGTCTGTCAACATCTGTTGGAAGTGCACAGGATGTGCATGGGGCAAAGGTTAATCTGGAACCAGTATAGGAATATTCCAGAGCCCTGGGTCAGCTATATGTCAGGACGTGTAACCTGCCGCGTTGAAAGGCGAGGGGGTTGATTCCCTTAGAGGTTCAGTTATGGAGCAGAAGTGATAAAAACCCTATGGGCTAATATATCATTAAACACTTGGGAACAGTTAGTGTTCGAATGTAATGAGTGCATTTGTATAAAAGACATTACCCAGATAAGAATAATAGCTATGTAAACTGTTTTATTAATATTCCAGTATTATACAAGATACCTTAAGTCTGATTTTATTGGGAAATGTCATCCTTTCTCTTGTGATATACACTTATGACTGTTCACACTGTTGTATACTTTTCAATAAAAATTGTCAATTTCAAAAAAGAAGTCATAAAAACCCTGACTCTCCTATGTCTGGGGCTGTTCCAGACTACCAGGAAAGAGAGTTGGATGGAGCTGTGATCCTCACCCAGAATCTCAGAAGGGAGCAGCAGGAATGCAGGGATTTTCCCTTAAAAATCCCCAAATGCTTGAGAGCACAGAAGTAGAGAGTGCAATACAGCCTGGAAGTTGGAATTTAAAAGATAACATATGCACTTAACTGAGGCAGGAACTTTTCTGGACCAGGAAGCCAAACTGTGCCAGAGGGAACTTATTTTGGGGCTCAAAGGATCCTGATGCTGCACCAGAAGTATTTTTCCTTGAGCTGAGCAGGACATTCTTGTGAGTAAACTCTTTTGCTAACTAAGAATAGAGGGCCATGCTAGGTTGTGCAAGGACTAAGGTGAAAAGAAACAAAGTAGCCAGAGACCTTGAGTTGCTGTAGGAGGAAACTGTTACTTAAGGAGAAGAGTTAAGATTTCTGGAACTGTAATTCTGTTTGATTTCTGCATCTACCTGAACTGTCACTCTTACTATGTTTGATCCCGAAGATTCTGCAGTAAACTATTTATTTTTTGGAGCACAACTTGAGTCTTGAGTGGTTTGTTTAATGTGGAGTGTTCTCAGCCTGGTACCGGCCCTGCAAGTTATCCTGCTCCCAGCTCACGGCACCGGAGATCTATTCTCCTACCTCGGGATAGTAACTACTATGCTCCCTGAGGCTGTAAAGGTGACCCCCTGAGATGCAGGGGATTACATTAAATTTCTTTTTGAACAGCTAGTCACCATAATTAGTAATGTTCCATTTTTTAGTGTCATTCACAGAACAAATCTGTCTTGTTTTCAGCACTTTGCTTCCTTCTGATAAAGACAAATTATACCTTTATAATTTCACTTTAGATATTCCAAAATCTGTCTCTCACAAATAACAGAATGATATTGGAATGTTGTTTCCCTGTACGTACCCAGATCAGTCCAGACTCCTGGGTTTTGCCTCCCCTCCAGCAGATGGAAACAGAGAAATTTTGACTGACACTGCTACTTATGCCGAGATGCCACCTGCAATCCCTCAGTGTTTGTCTCCAGCAGATGGTGGAGGTGCAAAACCTGCAGTCTGGAGAATACATTTAAATAGGGATCCGGCATGATCACCAAAAGTATCTGAGGTTCATGATTCTGGGACAACATTTTCAGTTCTGTGCTCTGCCTTTTGGATTGGCGATAGCACCCAGGACCTTTACCAAGGTCATGGTCGTGGTGACAGCAATTCTCCAAAGAGAGGGGATCCTGGACCATCCCTAACTGGATGACTGGTTGATTCAAGTAAACTCGGAGTCTCTGTGTCAAATGGCCGTGGATTGTGTCCTACAGCATCTGCGATCATTGGGCTGGATAGTCAACCTGGCCAAGAGTCATCTGGTTCCTTCCCAGAAGCTGGAGTTTCTGGGATCATTCTTCAACACAGCGCTCGGAAAGGTGTTTCTTACCAACCAGAGGATCTCCAAGTTACAAAAGCAAGTTTGAGCTCTCTTGAGCATACAGTTACCCAAGGTCTGGGATTACTTACAGGTGATCGGATCTATGGCCGCCACCTTGGAGTTGGTACTATGGCCTTTGTACATATGAGACCTCTGCAGTCAGCCTTGTTGACCATTGGGATCCAATGTCCAAGCTTTTTCATCTGCCTCTTCCCCTCACAAAGCCAGCTCGGGCCAGTCTGTCGTGGTGGCTCCGCCTAGACAAGTTACGCTGAGGAGTGAATTTGGAGGTTCCTTCTTGGGTAATTGTGACCACGGATGCCAGCCTTTCCAGGGAAGTTCAGCACAGGGCCAGTGATCTGTGGAGGAGGCCTCCTGGTTGATCAACCACCTGGAAATCCGAGCCGTGAGGTTAGCCCTGTGGGCCTTTCTCCCCCTAGTGCAGGGGAAGTCGGTGAGAGTGCTGTCGGACAATGCAAGGATGGTGGCATATGTAAATCCAAAAATTCTAGAATCCACAATAATCAGGAAATCACTGATGAACACTATAGTAATACAAATCCTGTGTACTGTGTGTACACAGGATTTGTATTACTATGGCATATATAAATCAGCAGGGTGGCACCAAGAGCTGAGCTGTTGCCCAGCAAGCCCAGGAACTGGGTGGAGCTGCACCTGGAGAGGTTAGCTGTTTCTCACATAGCGGGCACGAGCAATTTTCAGGCGGATTTTCTCAGCAGACATCAACTGGATCCCGGAGAGTGGGAACTGTCAGACAAGGCCTTCTGACTTCTTTGCCACAAATGGAACACACCTCATGTGGATCTCATTGCGATGTTTCGCAATGCTAAGGCCCCGCAGTTTTTCAGCTGGCAGCGAGAGATGGGTGCAGAAGGAGTGGATGCCTTAGTTCTCCCTTAACCATCGGATGTTCTCCTATACGTGTTTCTGCCCTGGCCGCTAAATGGCAAAGTGCTCCATCGCACAGAAATTCATCCGGGCGACGTGATTCTCGTGGCCCCGGAGTGGCCCAGGCATCCATGGTTCGCAGACCTAGTCAACCTAGTAGTGGATGGTCCTTTACGATTGGTTCCCATTCCACATCTTCTACATCAAGGACCTGTGTTTTTGGATCAGGCAGATCGCTTTTGTCTAGCGGCCTGGCTTTTGAGAGGGAGCATTTAAAGAATAAGGGTTATTCAAATGGAGTGATTGCTACCCTCTTGCAATCCAGGAAAACTTCCACCTCTCTGACGTATGTCAGGGTGTGGAGAGTTTTTGAGGCTTGGTGTTTGAAGTGCCGGATTCAGCCTACTCAGGCCTCTGTGGGAGATGTGTTGGCTTTCCTGCAGGAAGGTCTCGTTAAAGAATTGTCCGTTAACTCCCTGCGGGTTCAGGTGGCGTCCTTAGGTTGTTTCCGTGGTAAGATTCAGGGAGTTGACTTGTCGGCGCATCAGGACGTAGTGCGTTTTCTTTGGGGAGCGAAGCATTTGTGTCCTCCGGTCCTGAATCCTTATCCTTTCTAGAACCTTAACATGGTCTTGAGAGCTATGTGTGCACCTCCGTTTGAACCTTTGAAGTGGGCGACTTTTAAGGATCTTACTTTGAAGGTGATTATCTGGTGGCTATATGTTCTGCTCGGAGGGTGTCGGAGCTCCAAGCCTTGTCATGCAGGGAGCCCTTCTTGAGGATTATGGATACAGGAGTGTCCCTTAGAACTGTTCCCTCTTTTCTGCCCATGGTTATGTCCTCCTTTCATGTAAATCAATCAGTGGAGCTCCCATCCTTTCCAGATTCAAACTCTTCTACACCTCAGTCTAAAGACTTATGGAGGGTGGATGTTAAGCGGGTGCTGTTGAGATATTTGGAGGTGATGAACGGTTTCTGTATGTCCGATTATCTGTTTTATCTTATGTTTTTCTGTCAAGATGTTAAGTCTTGTATATTTGAAAAAATGCATAAATAAAAAATAAAAAAAATATGTTGAAATTTTCTGCTCAGTGTGCAGCAGCAGCCAAGAAAGCAAATAGAAGGCTAGGGATTATTAGGAAAGGAATAGAGAATAAAACAGAGGCTATCATAATGCCTCTATATCACTCCATGGTGCCACCTCATCTTGAGTACTGTGTGCAGTTCCAGTCACCACATCTCATGAAAGATAAAGCAGAATTAGAAAAGTTACAGAGAAGGGCGGCCAAAATGATAAAGGGAATGGAACAATTCCCCTATGAGGAAAGGCTAAAGAGGTTAGGAGTATTCCGCTTGGAGAAAAGATGGCTGAGGGGAGATATGATAGAGGTTTATAAAATAATAAATGGAATGGAACGAGTAAACATTAATCAGTTGTTTACTCTTTCAAAAACTACAAAGACCAGGGAACGCACAATGAAGTTACTAGGTGATTCATTTAAAACTAATAAGAGAAAATATTATTTTCTCAATGCATAATTAAGCTCTGAAAGTCGATGCCAGAGGATGTGGTGAAAACTATTAGTGTACCTGTGTTTAAAAAAGATTTGGGTAAGTTCCTGGAGGAAAGGTCCATTAACCATTGTTTAAGGTATATTGCAAAACTCCACTGCTTATCCTTGGGATTAGCAGCTTGGAATCTATCTACCCCTTGGAATCTTGCCAGGTACTTGTGACCTGGTTTGGCCACTGTTGGATACAGTGTTGGAGAAAAGAGTAAAAGTTTCATCTTAGTCATATTAAGTTTAAGGTGGCAGCAGGACATCTAGGCAATGATTTTAGATAAGGAGACTGAGATTTGGGACTGAATTCTTGGTAAAATTTCTGGTGTAGAGAAGTAGATCTGGGAGTCATCAGCATAAAACTCTTTAAATATATCTGAAGTAGGAAGCCTGCGAGGGAGTTAGTTGGACCATTAGATGATCAAGGGGTTAAAGGAGCACGTAAGGAAGATAAGGCCATCGCAGAAAGACTAAATTAATTCTTTGCTTCAGTGTTTACTAATGAAGATGTTGGGGAGATACCCGTTCAAGAGACAGTTTTCAAGGATGATGATTCAGATGAACTGAACCAAATCACAGTGAACCTGGAAAATGTAGTGGGTCAGATTCACCAATTGAAGAACAATAAATTGCCCAGACCAGATGGTTTACACCTCAGGGTTCTGAGAACTCAAAAATGAAATTTCAGATCTATTATTAGTAATTTTTAACCTATCATTAAAATCATCCATTGCACCTAAAGATTGGAGGGTGGCCAATGTAACCCTGATATTTAAAAAGGGCTCCAGGGGTGATCCAAGAAATTATAGATTGGTGAGCCTGACTTCAGTGCCTGGAAAAATCATGGGAACTATTCTAAAGAACAAAATCATATAACAAAAATCAAAGTACATATAGATATGCATGGTTTAAAGAGACACAGCCAGTATAGATTTTACCCAAGGGAAGTCTTGCTTCACAAATCTGCTACATTTTTTGAAGGGGTTAATAAACATGTGGATAAAGATTAGCCAGTAGAGGTAGTGTATTTGAATTTTCAGAAGGTGTTTGACAAATTCCACTATGAGAGGCATCTAAGAAAATTAAAAAGTCATGGGATAGGAGGCAATATACTTTTGTGGATTGCAAACTGGTTAATAAACAGGAAACAAAGAGTAGGATTAAATGCTCAGTTTTCTCAGTAGAAAGAGGCAAACAGTGGAGTGCCTCAGGGATCTGTACATGGACCTGTGCTTTTTAATATATTTATAAATGATCAGGAAAGCGGAACGACGAGTGAGGTGGACAAATTTGCGGATGACACAAAATTATTCAGAGTAGTTAAATCACAAGCGGACAGTGATAAATTGCAGGAGGACCTTGCGAGACTAGCTGTTAAATGTTTTTTCTGTTTAACCTGTTATATGTAAAGCCTGTTGCTAATTTATTGTTTTACTGTAAACCGAGGTGATGTATAATTATACGTACCGCGGTATATAAAAATCTATAAATAAATAAATAAAAATAAACTAGAAGATTGGGCGTCCAAATGGCAGATGAAATTTAATTTGGACAAGTGCAAGGTGATGCTTATAGAGAAAACTAATCCATGCTGTAGTTACACAATGTTAGGTTTCATGTTAGGAATTACCACCCAGGAAAAAGATCTAGGCATCATAGTAGACAATACATTGAAATTATCAGCTCACTGTGCTGTGGCGGTCAAAAAAGCAAAAAGAATTTTAGGAATTATTAGGAGGGGAATGATGAATAAAAGATAGAATTTCATAATGCCTCTGTATCACTCCATGGTGAGACCGCATCTTGTCTTGACTTGATGTATTCAATTTTGGTTACCGCATCTCAAAAAATATATAGATGCACTGGAGAAGGTATAGAGAATGGCAACCAAAATGATAAAGGGTATGGAGCAGCTTCCGTATAAGGAGAATCTAAAGAAGTTAGGGACTGTTCAGCTTGGAGAAGAGATGGCTGATGGGGGAATATGATGGAGATCTACAAAATCATGAGAGGACTAGAACAGGTAAATGTGAATTGGTTGTTTACTCTTTCAGATAATAGTAGGACTATGGGGCACTCCATAAAGTTAGCAAGTAGCACATTTAAAACAAATTGCAGAAAATTCTTTTTCACTCAAGGCACAATTAAGCTCTGGAATTTGTTGCCAGAGGATGTAATTAAGCCAGTTAGCTTAGCTGAGTTTAAAAAAGGTTTGGACAAGTTTTAGGAGGAGAAGTCTTTAAATTGCTATAGGTCAAGTTAGAGAATAGCCACTGCTTGTTACTGGCATCAGTAGCATGGGATCTATTTAATGCTGGGTACTTGCCAGGTACTTATATCCTGGATTGGCCACTATTGGAAACAGGATGCTGAGCTTGATGGACCCTCAGTCTGACCCAGTATGGCAACTTCTTATGTTCTCATGTTCTTATGGTACTGACAGCCATGGCAGAAGATAAGACCACCAAGGGAAGAAGTGTAGAGAGAAAAGAAAAGAGGGCCCAGTGCAGAATCTTGAGGCACACTGACTGATAGCAAAGCAGCTGTGCAGGAAACACCACCAGAGGATACAGTAAAGTAAGAGAGAGAAGAAGAAAACCAGAACACAGCAGATCCCAAAATCCAATGGTGTACAGTTTATTAAAGAGTAGATGGTGATCAACTGAGTTGAAAGCAGCAGATAAATCAAGGAAGATGAGGCTTGAGTAAACGCCTTTGACCTTGCCCATGGCCACGAAGAGATCATTGGAGACTTTGGAAGAGCAGTTTCTGTGGAATATATAGACAGGTAAAATCAGACTGCAGCAGATCCAGAATGGCTTGAGATGAAGTAAAGTTTAAATAGTGAAGATGATTAGTGCATTCAAACAGTTTGGTTGCAAAAGGGAGGAGGGTGATGGGAGATGGGACAATAGTTAATAGGGCAGATAGGATCCATAAAATCTGAGGTACCAAGCATATTCTCTCCCTATTCTTTTCCCCCCAGTCGAACCACTGCAACCTCTCAACCCAGACCAGCCAGCCACAGCATTTTCTCTGTCTCCCCTCCCTCTCTGGTCTCCCTCCCCAGCCCGACTGCAGCACTCATCTCCCTCCTCCTCCCAGCCCATCCTCACTATTCTCATCCCTCCCAGCCCATCCCCATCAGCTTATCTCCCTCTATACCCCACCAATGCTCTCTCTCACTCTCCCCCATGTTGTAGTCTCTTTCATTTCAATGCTTGTCCACCAGTGTCTCTCTCTTTCTCCTTTATCATCCACCCACGCCAAGCTCTTTCTATGTACCTCCCTCCCACCAGTCTTTATCTGTCCCTTCGTTTCACCAGCATGATCTGTTCTCCATTCATTCCCTTCCCCACTCTCCTTCCCTCTCCTCCCAGGCCCCCATCATATTCCTCTCCCTACCATCACCTGCTCCTCCAATACCTGTCCCCTCCCTCCTTCAAGCAGCCCTTTCACGTTCCATCTTTACTCACCCCCACTCGTGCTGCTTTGGGAGAAAGGGCAGAATAAACTGGTGCACACTTTGCCAGCAAACTAGTGGCCATCTTGTCTACTTTGGTTTATGTTCATTTTTCAAGTTGATATGACAGTTTTGATCAAGCTACTATTTTTTGGCAAAGCTTCATGATCCTCAAGCATATCTGCATCACAAGAACAAGTGTCCTACAATGGCTTCCAGACACAAACCCAAGTTTGTTATTTATATATAAATGAGATTCAAAGCATGTCTTCCAGATGGTATATGGTACTGGTCTGCACTACAAAGAAGCCCATTATAAAATATTCTATAAAGCAGTACTACCTCTACCATCCAGTACCTCATTAAAGAAAACCCCCGAGTACCTCCTCATTACACATGTAACATACATATAGTATGTTACACAGTACCCCATTACACATGCCTAATATCGAATACCCATTAGACAGCACTAACCTGTATAAGTACTACTCCATCAGGCAGTATATTCTCTAGCACTTTCTTATACAGTAGCTCAACAGTATACTTTGGCCAGGAGGGGTGAACTGACAAGAGCACAGACCTAAACATCAGCACTGAATTCTAATTTCAGTTCTAGCTGTTACTGACTTACAAGAAGATTCTCCTTTTCCTTTTCTTATGTTGGTGTGCCGTTATTAGCATCTGCAATGACATTACTCCAGATGTCACTGCATGAAAGTTTCTGATGAGCTTTTAACATAAAAGGATCCTGTTTAGACATCATGCACTGTGAAAGCCAGTTATTAGGGTAACAACTGAAACTAAGCTCTCTGGGACAGAAACTTGTACTACTGTGTATCTGGCATGGTTTTCAGGATTGCCAATTGGCTCCAGATTCACCCAGCAAGGTTGTTCTAGTCTAGGGTTTACCCCATTGCATGCTGGGACTTGTAGTCTTGCTTTTCTTAGGAACCGCAATAGGGAAATCAGAACAGCAAGTTCCTGCATGCAATGGGTTAAATCAAGGACTGGATCAACCCTGCACGTGAATCTGGAGCCAACTGGCAACCCTAACGGTTCTATATAGCTTGACAGCATCTGTACATAATATTAGTGGTGCTGCTAATAAGAATTACAGACTCAGCCAGCGGAACTGCCCCTATGGAGAGCCGAATGAGCGGCAAGGCCTCCTTACAACCCAGGATTTTATACCGTTTCTATGACAACCGAGAAGCAGCTAACTCATGGTCCTATGTTCTGTGCAGTGCTAATGCAACCTCTCAGCTATGATAAAGGCATCAGGAACCTGAGACCCAAATATTTTTAGTCTATTTCATTACACTGTCTGTGTTTTATGACTGTTACTAACCTATTGAGCATTCTCTTTGCCGTATTAATTCTAAAGCCCTCCTTTATTACTCAGAAAGGTCCTTGAGAATCCTCCTGTTCTGGACCAGAAGAAGTCAATAAAAGTAATAAATTAAAGGGCGTTGCCGCTCATTTTTCCTTCCTCTCGCCAATTCATGTGAGAGCAGAACTTAATTATGTGAAGTTCCATAAATTAGTTAAAGTACATCTATTTTCTGGGAGACAGAAATTATGTAAGGTGGCGTGCCGGGCTGCTGTATGTTATTTACCAAGGAAGGTATTTGGCGGTGGGGTCAGTAAGTCTGATTGATCATCTGTGGTTTTGTGGTTAGGTAGTAGCAGTAGGGCATTCACTTGGTTTTGTCTGTTTAGGATTGTTTTAATTTTTATGTGTGTTTTATTGTAAACCACTTTTATAGTTTGTACTTGTTATATGGTAAATACTTTAAGGGGTAGATTTTAAAACGCCTACGTGCGTAAATTCTCTGGATTTACGCGCGTAGGTGGGGTTACGCGCGCCTGGCCTATTTTTTAAAAGGCCCGGCGACGCACGTAAAGCCCCAGGACAATCGTATGTCCTGGGGCTTCGAAAAAGGGGCGGGGCGGAGCTAGAGGTCCACAGCACAGCAGCCATTTGCCTGCAGGCAGGGTTTCAGCATTCACAACCTGTGCCTGCCCCAAGGCAGGCGCAAACGGTAAGTTAAAGGAATGGGGGAGGGGTTAGAATAGGGCCAGGGGGGCGGGAAGGTTAGGGGAAGGGGTAGGAAGGATAGAGTAGGGGGGAGGTAATGGGTGAAGGCCGCGGGCTTCGTCGCGCTGAAGATACACTAGTGTGCACCCCCCTTGCGCGCGCCGACCCCCGATTTTATAACATGCGTGCGCATGTTATAAAATAGGGCAAGTTCTTAAAATCTACCCCTAAATAAATCCCTTGGAAACATTGACACCAATGAGAATGAAACCCCATCCCTGGGTGCGGACTGAATCCCAATGGGGCAATAAAAGAATTTTGTCGTCTCTTCGGGGCTGGAACCTCAAGCTAGCGTGAACCTGGTGTCTTACTTCCAAGGCCTCGATTCTTTGTCCCTGGGAGAGGGATATTTTTCCTCTACTGGGGGTGATGTAAGTCGCAAATAACACGCTGGAGCCACTGGTTTAGTGTCCAAAATTAAAGTCTTTACTGATAAGAAAATTCAGATGAGATATGGCACAAACCTTAGTCCTCAGCACCACAAAGTTCCTCTTTGCTTACAATTCTTTTCCCTCTATCTGTGCAAGTGACTCGGTTACCAGGGAAACATCCACCCTCCAGGCCTTGGCTAAGTGGAGTTCCCAGGTGGGCAGAAAAAATCCCTTCCAAAACTGGTAAAAAGTTAAAATTAGTGTTTATGCACAGAGTCCAAAACCTCTCTCTCTCTCTCTCCCTGGGATGAAGACTGCCTGATGGGTGCCCTCAATGGTCCCAATTGTTCGTTACTCACAGTTAGTAAAGCTTCAGTACTCTCTTTATCTCAGACGAATCATCTCATGGGAGGGATCCACTCTGGAAGCAGCAGCTCTAATAGTTCCTTCTAATGAGCTGGAAGAGTGACAGACAAACATTTCCTCCCAAATCTTCTCAAAAATAATTTCTTCTTCCCCAACTGAAGGAAACACCAAAAGGTCCTGGCACCAGGTCACCAACTTCCTCTGGCCTCACTGTGGTGCAGAAGGGCAGATCTTCCTTAGCCTGGGACTCCCAGAGAGAGGGTTCCCTGTGCCCTCTCCCCAAGCAATGTCAAGGAGTCTCACCAGACCTCTTACAAATAAAAGTCTCTTTAAGCCCAAAATTAACCTGGGATGCAGACCCTACCCTCCAGGGAGTGGATAAGCAGGGCAGATTCTCAACCTAACTCACAAACTTCCAGCAGAGTTTGCTGGAGTCCTCAGAGAAGGCCCGAAAATCCAACTCAGGAAAAGCTCCTAACACCTCCAATAACTTCAAAAGTCACTCACACTGCCCCCAGAGGTCTCAGGAGAGAGCTGCTTATAAGCCTTTTACAAAGGGGACGGCCATTCCAGCACCCTCAAAGAGAGAGGCTGTACAAAATGGTGCCTCCCCTCACTCACTAACCTGCACTGCATTAGCTTACCCATGAATTACCCAGGGCTCACTGGCAATGCCACAGGAGACTCCATCACAAGAAGGTTTGCTAATGGGCTCCACCAGTATCAACATAAGAATACAAGCAATTATCCCGGGGCACAAAATTCAAGGATCCATTAATTCTCTTCAGTAACACATAAAGTGCACATGGCCTCTGAGCCTCTTAATGCATGTGTAGCCCTTGTCCTTCCAGCTAACAGGGCTCAGGGGCTCACTGGGGACTCGACTGCTAGGTCCAAATTCTGACCCATGCTCCCAGGTTCTTTTCCCAACAGTGGGGGGAGGAAAGTAAATTCTCTCAAGGCCCTTAAGCTTCCCATAGAGATATTCTGCATCTTCCACTAAAAGAAACACATTGCACAAGTCATCTGTTATTCAAAGATAAATTCTTTTACTGAATACCTGACTGCAGATGAAAAAGTCACATAGGGTACCCTTCTAAATAGTGCACTTCAATGCAGGAAATAAAGCTGCAGAAGAGAAATCGTCCTGGTACCTCTGCACTACCTGAAAGTAGGTACTTTTCAGATAGGACCCTCTCTTAGCACAGTCCCCAAAGGTACTTGCAAACTGAATACAGAATCCTTTCCAGTAGGAAACTGGAATTCTTGCTGAAAAACTTCAGAAATCCTGTGCTGAGGCTTTCCTTTAAGCAGCTGGCTCTGTGAGATCTTCTCCCTGCAAGGCAGCCTTCCCTCTGACTCCCACTGCTCTGAATAACTCTGATTTATCCAGGTATATTTTCAGCCAAATAAAACTTACTCAAATGAGTAAATTAGCTAGATAATGCTGATATTCAGTGTTATCCAGCTAAGTTATTTTGTTAACTTTGGTCACGCTGTAGGGCTATCCTAAATTAGCCGGATAAACTTACATGGTTAACTTTAGAGTTTAACTCTGTATATACAGTAGTTCAGCTGCATCGCTAAACACTCAAGTTGAAGGTAATCAGGTAGATTTATCTGATTAATTTAACTGGACAGCACATGGCTATATATGGGCCTCCTTGTTTTCAACCTGGGGTAGCAGTGTAAGACAATGACACCGTATGAATTGCACAAGTATCTATTATAGACATTTACAGATCTGCTCAGTTGGTGCTCCTTTTTATTTCAATGTATACGCTGCTTCGGGTGGCCTGTTATGGCTGGAAATGAGGTTTAAAAATCTTTAAATAACTAAAATCATACAGAGCAGGTCAGAAGCTGCCAAGCGTAGAATGTTTCTTCAGCTAAGGTGGGCATTGAGTGCAAGGTGGAGGGTCAGCACAGGAAATGCAGGCATTCTTACGGAATAAAGATGATTATGGTCTAGAGTAACTTTTCTACATCACTAGTCACTAGACTGTTTGCCATAAGGCTATTGCTTTTCCATCAGTTCAGAGATATGATAATTCAAGTTCAAGCCCTGGTCAGTCCAGGCATCACAATAATTATTCTAGCTGCATCTGAGTGTGCTGACCAGAGTTCCACATTGAGTGAGGTCGACTAGCTCAGATGTAAACACCAGGCTCCCAGTGTTTGCACTGCTGATTCTGAATCTCAATCAAATTTCGGATGCTTTCATAATCTGGACATTCCTGCGGTATCGTGCCTCTTGCTTATACTTGTTTTGAGGGGAGAGAGAAAGATGACATAGAAAGAGAAATCATAAGAAAAATGTTGGGAGCTCACCTAGGATCTGACCCCCACCCCACCCCACCCCTCCCCATGACAGTCATCAGCCAAGGACTACTTCTGAGAGGACACTGCCGACAGGATCATCCCAAAGGGGGTTGTCGCTTTGGGAGCTCCTTCAGGAGCAAAGAGGTACGCAGAGAATTCTAGCTTAGTTTATTGCTTTATACGCTCTTTTGGTTAATTTGTTAGTTTTTTTTAGGAGAGGTTGGGTGGAAAGTGAGAGTTTGTTTTAATGAGTAGGAGTGTGATATTGATTCAAATCTTTTAGTTTTGTGGAAAGATTGTTCAGTTAATTTTGTAAGGGTCTGTTGGGAGTGTGGTTTACTATTGTTGGTTGGGAGTGTATTTTGATATTGTTTTTGTGCCAGCTCCCTAGAGAGTGGGGGGAGGATCAGACTAGCAAGGATTTATATAGTCTGTTTTTGTATTTTATGAAGCTTTTTGGGTGGAGTTGGAAGGGCATGTATTTGTTTTAGCTTGTAAGACAGTCAATGTTCTCAGCTCCTGAGTGTGTTGGGGGAAGGGCCAAGTTGTGGTACTTAATTTTTGCATTTTATGATGTTGTATTGCTAAATTGGTTGTGTTATTAGGCCCATTGTAGCACACATAATATGTAGCTTTGCCTGCAAAAAAGGCATGAATAAACTAACAAATTATTCATTGCAAACTAGCATTACATTATTCTTTGCATCACATTTAACCTGGAGCATTCCAACTCCATAACTTATTTGTATTTATTTGTTTTAGAAAATTTATATTCCACAGCATCCATATGTTCGGAGACAATTATGGCAGATATATACATAATAATAACACAATACAAATCAGGCATGCATACATTCAAACATTAAATTCCATAGTAAAAATAAACTCTCCAAATAGGAACCCGTGCCTAGAACTCATCAAGTAAGCCTACAGCTTATACATATGACATATCAGCACAAGCCCGCAAAGGGACTGTCTTGTAACTTCTGATCACAACAGGTCCGCCCGTTCACACACCCGCGGGTAATGGATATTAATATGTCAGATATGCCATATCTTCCATCATTCACTCATTCACTAGTTTTGGAGGGGACTTAAACTATCCCACATTTACCTTTATCTGCTGCCTTGTTCGATGTCTATGAATCTTCTGATGTGCAGGTCAGATAAGGAACAGTGCGATGATGGGTGCCAAGCGGCTCCAAGCTCAGCTGCATGGCACAATCTGCAATGCAGGAGCCTAAGTGAAGATGAAACACACTATAACACCTACAAACGGGCAGAGAGTGACTTCTTCTGCCTTCGGGGTTGATGTGCTCAGCGTTTTGCCAGAGACACAAAATGGGAAAAGCCCTGCACTGCATCAGCCTATTCAAGACCTTCTAAAGCTGGACCCTTAAGTTATCCTGCTTCATAAATCTGTTTTATGACATATATTCTTTGGCAAAAGGCTTTGGATTTCCACTTACAGGACTTTAATTACCATTTACCATGGTAATAACCTGCTATGTTGCGGTGATGGATATGAAACTAATTTAGGCTTCGAATGCATACCTCTTGAGCTTAATGGAAAATAAATAGTAGCTTTCAGTCCACTTAGGGTTTTCAGGATGACTCTAAGCTGTTTTGGTTATTTTTTTTTTTTTTTATTCATTTCTACTGCTGTCTAGCCACTACATGGACCAAAGTTCTTTAGCATGTCAGTAATGGACAGTGTGGTCACAGGCTAATGGAAAACAGGAAAGGAAGGGTCATCTGAACTAAACCGGAGGTTGTAAGGGTATTAAAAATGTACAGGTTTTGCTGCCATCTTGTGACAATATTACAAAGATTGCGCCTTTGCTGCCCTTCTTAGAAATCGCCACCGACAGGTCTATATGAAAACACAAGATACAAAAGCACTACCCATTATGTAGACTAGGGTTTATTATGTAACAGGGTAGCTTACACTCCAAGACGCAACTGGTGCTGAAACTCTCCACAAATGAGATAACACACAAGACTTGAAGCTCCTAGGAAATTCTTATTCTTAGGCACCAGCTCTATGCGTGCTTGAGCATCCTCAATATTGTCTTTTGCATTCCTGTAGCTTGGAAGCTGAGAGCTTGGTACTGCTGGGCTGTGGGGGAGTCAGTGAGGAAGTGCTTCTGTTTCCTTGCTGCGTCTTCTACCTCTCCCTGCACCCTATTGGCTAGCTATAGAATGTCTGACCCATGGGCAGGGGAGGGCAGGCACTGTACTTCTGTCTCCCAGCTACTGCTCCCGCCTCCCTCTGAAGCCTATTGGCTGGCTGTGGAATGACTGACCAATAGACTTCAGGGGGACCAGAGAGCAGCAACAATGTAAGAGAACAGGCTTCCTGAGCTGCAGTAGAGATGGGAAAGGCTGCTGATAGAAGGACTGGGAAGAGGAAAGAAAGAGGAGCTGTAAGGAGGGTGGGTAAGAGAGGGGCTAAGGCACCTGCTGGGAGATGGTTTAAAAGGGGATACTGGCTGGGAAAGAGAATACTGCTGTGAGGGTCTAGGCGAGGAACTGAAAGAAGGAATTCTGACTGGGGAGGCACTATGAAGGGAAGAGAGACTGGGAGAGGAGCTGTGGGAGAGGGAGAGGAGTAAACACAGGCTGTAAAGGTGAGAAGGGCTGGGAGAGGAGTTGAGAGCGTGGACATACGGTAGTGTTACACCCACTGGCTGCAGCACAACTCACCCCATGCCTTGCTTTGTTCCTTGCTCCTGGTGCTCTCATGGCCGCAGCTAGCCACTGCCGCCACACGGCTCCTGGACTCCACATGGTGGCCAGGACGCCGCCGACTGGCATTCTGACTCGGGCCCTTCCTAGGCGTGCGCGCGCGCTGCCAGCCCTCCTTTTAAAGGGCCAACGACGGAAACCTTACGGTCATCCCGTTGATGACATCAGACTCCCGGGATATTTAATGACCGCCTCTCTCCCATACTAACTGACTTGGCAACGAGTTTCCTGATTCCTGCTGAGGTGATCCTGCCTTAGCGTTCCTGACCTGATGTTCCTGCTCTACATGTTCCTGCTCAGCTTCCCGCTACAGAATCCTGCCACAGCGCTCTCGCTCCTCGGAGCATGCCTTGCGCTTCTACTCCATGGGATTCTGCTGCCGTGCTCCTGCACTGCGGGGCCTGCTTCAGCACTTCTACTCCACGGGATCCTGCTGCCACACTCCTGCCTCTGCAGGGCCTGCTTCAGCGCTTCTTCATCCCGGGACCCTGCTTCTGCGCTCCTGCCCAACGGGGTCTGCCTCAGCGCTTCTACATCACAGGATCCTGCTACTGCACTCCTGCCTCTCGGGACCTGTCTCCAGCGCTTCCTCATCACAGGATCCAGCTACTGTGCTCCTGCTCCTGAGGCCTGCCTCAGCGCTTCTACTTGCGAGTTCCTGCTACAGTGCTCCCGCTCCACGGAGCCTGCCTCAGCGTTCTACTCCACAGGATCCTGCTTCTGCGCTCCTGTCCCATGGGGCCTGCCTTAGCGCATCTGCATCACGAGATCCTGCTACAGTGCTCCTGTGTCACGGAGACCACTTCAGCGCTCTAGACCCCGGGGGCGGCTACAGCACCGTATCTCCACGGTTCCTGTCTCACTCTCTCCTCGAAGGCAACCACGCCTCGGACTGGACTCGACCTACATTTCTTGCCACCTGCCCCTGACCTCGGACCGGACCTGACCTCCCTGCTTCTCCTTGTCTTCCATCTGGCTGCCTCTCCGGGACCAGCCACGCAGAGGCCCACCTAAGACCAGCCAGCCTCGGCACCCAAGGGCTTAACCTGCGGGGAACGTGGGCTGGTACTGGTGAAGCTTCTGTTAGCCTCTGCTTCCCGGCTGGCCTCGCCTCCCGATGGTGGGGACCTGTGGGGCTCATCCTCCACAGGTAGTGCCAACCCCACCTCGGGTCAAGGGTCCACATTTCCCAACACATAGGCTGTGAGAAGGTGAAAGTAGCTGAGAGAAGGGAAAAGGGGATACAAGCTTAGAGAGAAGACATGGGCTGTGATAAGAAGAGAAGCAGGGTTGAGTGGTTAGGCGAAAGGAATTTAAGAGAAAGAGAGTTGGAGAGGACTGGGAAAGGAGCTATGTGAACAGAAAGTAGGGGAGATGATAAGGGAGGAAAACCAAGAGAAGGGTTGTGAGAAGAGAGGGGGATCATGGTGGCGGGAAGAGATGAGGAGAGAGATGGAAATGGCAGTAGGGGGTAAAACTAGGTGGCGAGACAGCTGGTGGATAGAAAGAGGTATACAAATGGAGAAAAAATAACAAATGACAAAGGGGAGAAAGACCAGAGAATACGCTTTAAAAGAAAAAGGAATTAAGAGGCAGAGAAGAAACTAAGAGAAAGCCAGTCACATGCAGAGACAGAGGATAGATTCAAACTACAGACACAAAGGTTGGAAAAAATGTTCATTCAAAGTTTGGTGAAGATTTCTGTGCTAGCTGGGCAGGGTCAAGGGTGGGGGGTGGGCAGGTGATATCTGCCCTTTTCTTCCAGCCCTGCAGTTACCAGGGTAAATAAAGTATTTTACTGAAAGGATGGAGAAGGTTGATGCGGAGGAGTTGGTGGTGGCATGCAAAATACCACAGGCTCAAAATCTCTCTCTTAAAAATTAGCCGTTCTAGCAATAAGAGGGGCTGTGGTCAGGGCTTGAATTGAGGGGGAACTGAGGTGAACATAGTTTCCCTTTTTCATAAAAATAAATAAAGCATTCCCCTGCTACATCCCAGAGGCAACAGCAGTAATCTCTGGGGGGGTTTCCAAAACGAGGGCAGGAAACACCACCGGCAGCTGTGGCCCTGAGGATGAGGAGATAGTGACTGCTGCTGAGCTGCCAGGTTTCAGGACATGCAGGTGCTGGAGTGTCATGTGCGGACTCTGCAAGCACGGGACTGGGTCTGACCTGGAATCTGTGAGGGGAGGTGCTGCAGGGGGTGGAAGGCAGGAGCAGATCTAGGGGGTGGGGGGGGGGGGGGGGAAATGCCCGGGCTCAAGGAATACAGAACAGGAAAGTGATCCAAGGCTGCCGAGGAGGGGGACTCTCAAATGATCGACGAGCGGAGCCCGCCAGTGAAGGGGAAGCCTAGCATGCTGATGAGGGGTGGGAATCAGTTAGGGTGAACCAAGGCCCGCAGAGGAGGGCAGCTGGCCAAGGAGGGATGAGGAGGAACCTGCTGGGGAGTGGAGGGATGGAAACAGAGAAGGACCGGTCAGTGGGAAATGGGAAGCAGAGCAGGTTAAGGGGATGTAGGGAGTGGAGCTGGAAGCAGAGTATTAAGCCCCCCTCCCCAAAATATAACATTGAAAGCATGCCCATGCAGGATGGGGGAGAATCAAGACTGCAGAGGGCAGGGGGAAAAAGAGGAAAAGATATGGAAAGTAGATTAGGAGAACGAAAACACTGTTAAACTTCATAACTGTAAACCATTGTGATGGCAAAACCGAACGCAGGTATTTAAAAATCGATAAATAATAAATAAACAAGAAAAAGGGGATTGAGAGAGTGGTAGTGACAAGTGAGGATGGGGAAAGAGACTAGTGTGGATGGAGGGGGGGGAATGGAGCAGGTGGGAAGAGACTAATTGGAATAGCTGGGGTTGGGGGAATTTGAGTCTTCCCTAGCATTTGTCTCCCCCTTTTCGGCATTACCTGCTTCTTTCTGAACTTTTTAATAGAGGGTGGTCAGTCACACTCACAGCCCACACTGTGTTTTTTGTTTTGTTTTGTTTTCTGGGGGTGCTGTAATTTGTGTTGGATTCGGCACCCCTCCCCCCCCCCCCCCCCCCATCATTTTCAAAAGTTGGTGCCTATGTTCTTATTTACTTCAAAATCTAAAAGGAAGAAGGTGCATATCGGCTATCTTATTAGTTAATTAAAATTTAGCTGGATAACTTAGGGACGTTCTGGGGAGGAGTTATATCGGCCAGCTATGTTATCCGGTAATCTCTGATATTCGGAGATAGCCGAATAACATAGCTTGCTAAGTCTGATTGGGCCACAGAGCTGGTCTAAAGTTAGCCAGCTAGACGGCAATATTCAGTAGTGAGACTGTACTATTGAATATACCTCTAAAGTTAGTGGGATAAATTTATCTGGCTCACTTTTCTGTCCAGGCAGTGACTGAATATGGATCTCAAATGATTTCAGTTTCCCACAACATACAAATTGTTTAGGTCCAGACCACTGAATTCCTGTACAAGTGGCATAGGAATTCACAAACATAACTCTTCTTCAAACTTGTACAAAAGCAAAAGGAAAATTATTCTTATCCTCAGCTTTGTCCTGGAGGGCTACTCAGACCTGAAATAGGTATAAAGCAGTCTTTTGCCTAAACAAGTGCTTTCTACTTTTTCCCATCCGAAGATATCAATCCAATTAGGCAAACATCCTGGGCATCCATATATCATTTTTGGATCAGTGCCTTGATCCCAAATGAGCACCATGGCTGACTTATCAGGAATTCTGGATTCCATTAGAAAAGGTCCTAAAGATCCAAGATCCTGGTGATCTTTTTCTGACCAGATAGGCTTAGATGAGAGGCAATACAATAGAGGTCTATAAAATCTTGAGTGGGGTGGAACTGGTAAACAGGGAACAGTTATATACCCTTTCCAACAGTACTAGCATTACAGGACACTCCATGAAGATAAGAGAAAGCACATTTAAAACAAATCAGAGACTCCTTTGTTGCTCTTTTATATTTTGCATTCTAAACATTCACAACTTCCATCACCGCTCCAGAATCTTGTATTACTAATACCTTTATTGGCTACATGGAAATGGGTACCTTCTAAGAAACATTTAAATTCCGTTTTCTCTCCTTTATGCCAGTTTGTGATAATGGTTTATTTCAACCAGGTATATACCCATCTGTACTATCTACATGGCAGCGGAAGGGAATTGTTTTTGTATCACCTATGTTCAATAATAAGGGGGCTCTTAAATCTTTTGCAGACGTGCAGGAAGAATACAGAAATCCCCAAAACGAATTCTACACTATCTGCAAGTTAGACATTTTGTTAGATCTTTCAATTTGGCTGAGCTCCAGGATACTAACTGGACTACCCTAAAGAAGGGATTTGATAAAGACGTTAATAACTAACTGTCTTTGTCTAAACTGGATAAATATGTACTCGTGCTCATGGAAGGCACAGCCTGTGATTCAGCTTGGAACAAATGAACACAAGAACTACAAACTCAAATACCAAAAGCAACTTTTATTAAATCTTTATGATTTATTAACAATGTCTCAATTAGTGCAGCAATCCGGGAGACACAGTTTAAATTCCTGCTCTATCTCTGAGACACTTCCAAAAAAAAAAAAACAAACCAGGGAAGTAGTGCACTTTTTAAATATTCAAAAGGTTTTTGGCAAAAATGTTTCAAAAAAATTGTTAAAAATGTTGGAGCAATGATTAAAAGAATGCCCCTTTGATTTACTGATAGAGCATTACGTAAGGCTCTAAAAGATATCAAAGTGAGGGGATGATATGAAGGTCCCTTGAATCAGTGCTATAAGTTGTGGTAGATACGTTCTTTTTGTGTGCTATCTCTGAGACAAGCATTTTTGGCTCATATGATGGATTCTGATAAATGTATAAAGCTTGGCTTAGAGGCTGGGACCTTAGGCCATATGTTTTGGAATTGTGATAAAACTAAAGAATTTTGGGAAGCCGTTTTTATTTATATTGGAAGAACCTGAGGCGTCCATTAATTAATAGATGCCAGATCTAAACATAATCTTTACGGAAGCCAGGAGAATACATAGAGGCCAATATTCAGAAGCCATTTAGACCAATAACTGAAATGTTATCGATCTAAATGGAAAAGCGTTAATATTTGAAGCCATATGCAGCTAGGATTTAGCCAGTTAATTTGGGGGCTGTCCGGGGGCAGGCAGGAGGCATTTCGGGGCAGGCCACAGCTAGCCATATGACCAATGATACTAACTCTGTTCGCATCATAGGGCTGTCCTAAAGTTAGCCGGATAGCTATATCCAGCTATCTTAACTAGCATTGTTTCTTGACTTTTCCCATTTACAAGGGATGTCACTACACCAAAAATTGTGGTGTTCCAAATTGTTTATTTTGGCATAATCAGCCTTTTTAAGTTCATGGTCTAACCCACAGAATCCTTCCTTGATGCAGTGAAAAATCATGATACATGCTCTTCTTCTGATGGATCTTTTCTCTCCTAGGACTGATTCTCTGCGAAAGAAAAAACAGATTCTTGATATTTGATGGCCGTATATAACATCTTTACCACATAAAGGGATAGATTTTAAAAGACCTCCGTGCGTAAAACCTGGGGTTTTACGTGCGTAGGTGGCCTTACGCGCACGTAACCCCCCGGGATGCGTATAAGTCCCAGGGTTGCTTAAAGGGGCGGTCTGGGAGCATGGCGTGGAGGTCCGGGGGCAGGGTTAGAGGCGCCCGGCACAGCGGCCATTTGCTGCTGTGCTGGGGGATTGCTTGCTGGCAGGGCAGGCGCAACTGGTAAGACAAGGATTTTGCGGGGGGGGGGGTTAGGATAGGGCTAGGGGACGGGAAGGTTAGTATAGGGAGTAGGGAACTGCGGAAGGCAGCGGGTGTCGGCGTGCACAGGTTGCACAAATCTGCACCCCCTTGCACGCGCCGACCCCTGATTTTATAACATGCGCGCATTGGCACGCACATGTTATAAAATTGCATGTCTGTGTGCCCATGGACGTGCACATGCAAGTTTTTATGATACGTAACGATTACCATATATATAATTTGTATTACGTTGGCTTATATTTCCTTATTATTTCCTTCAAGGTCTTTTTCATGTTAACCTAGTGATAAGGGAGGTTGGGTACGCAGCTAGGGGTTTAGTGAGGAATGGGGTAAAGGAGTATGGGGAATGGAGTTTTTTAGTTTTTTCGCTGTTTAATCTTTTTGAATTTGTGCAAGTGCCTTTGTTGAATGGATTGCATGTAAAAGGAAACATGTCCTGTTTTGTATGCTGTTATGTACTAATTGTTGTGAGCGCGGAGGTGCAGTAGCTTGTTCAAGAGGGATTGTGAGCCCTTGGGCCACAGCGCGGCTCAGGGAGGAGCCCCAAAACACACACCATTGAGGTGAGAGTGTTCAGGCACGGGCTGGAGCAGGAACAAGGCTGGACCAGGATCAAGACTTGGAACATCAGGAACTGGAACAAAGCAGGCTCAGCCCTCCACTGGACCTGCACGCACCGGTGAGACCCTGCAATGCAATGCTGGTCTCAAGAGTAGCCCTCCGGCCACTCGGTAGCCCTTCCAGACCCACCGCCTGGGAACGATGAGTGCGTGAGGCCAGACGGAGGCTGAGGGCAGGAACAAGACAAGACATGGAACTCAGGAACTTGGAAGATTCAGACGAGGACTCAAGGAAATTGGAAGACTCAGAGGAGGATATGTGGAACTTGGAAGACTCAGACGAAGTTTCAGGATACTTGGAAGACTCAGACAAGGACTCGAGGAACTTGGAAGTCTCAGATGAGGTTTCAGGATACTTGGAAGATTCGGACAAGGTTTCAGGATTCTTGGAAGACTCAGGCGAGGATTCAGGATTCAGGCACTGGTACAGGGTGAGTACTGCACTGCAGCGAGACCTACACAGCCGCCCATGGCTGGTCGTTGACCACGCCGAAAGCGAAGCAGACTCCAAGCGAAAAAGTGAAGACCTGGAACCAGAAACATGTCGAAGATTCAGGAGCCTGCACCGAAGCATGCCCTACATGGACCACGCTGAAGCGGAGCAGGTTCTGGCTTCAGTCTAGGGCATGGACGGAAGCAGGAACAAGGTACTCCGAAGACCAGGAACAGGATTTAAGACTCAGGATTCAAGACTCCGAACTCAGATTCAGGAACAGCCCTCGGCATTAAAAACAAGGGCCTTCCGGAGACTTGCGCTGCAGACGTGAAGACAGGCCTTGTGTCATGAAGCGCCCTACACAGCCCCCCATGGGCTGGTCACGGACCACAACAGTGGCATACCAGGAAAGGTGGACAAGCAGGAAACCTGGAAACAGGACAAAGAGCTGGAGATGAGGACATCAGGACCAGATCTGGAACACAGAACGTCAGGAACATCAGGAACACGGAACATCAGAAATAGGCGGGGAAGAAGCGCCGACAAGGAATAAGACCAGGAACATCTGGAACATCAAAAGATGACTCTTTATACATATATAAGGAACACCACAACAATTATTTGTTAGTGTACAATCAGTAATAACAATATCTCAAATGTACATTTATATAACACCATATCAAATCACATTATTCAATGTTTCACAACTTTATTTGTTCGCATATAACAAGCAACTATTTTATTTATTTATTTTATTTAAAATCTTTTCTATACCGTCGTTTAGTAGTGCACCATCACAACGGTTTACAGGGCGGCACGCGTATATGTATTGTAACTACAAAAATTACAAAGATTATTACAAGTTTATCTTCACATCAACTCATGTAAACTCATATAAAAAAAACTTTTGTCTCATGGACATGCCAGTGATACTCAAAGACATTTTCTTAAAACATAACCCACATACATTCTTCCCTCATTCACACAACACACATTCCCCCCACCCAACATAAAATATCTGCAGTGCAACCTTTTATAATGCCAGGAGATTCAATATTAATATTTAACCCTTATTCTGATGGTGCAATTCCACTTCTCAAATATCTGAAATCTGCTCTCCTTACTTATTTCAATGCTGGACCCCTTTTTGTAGTATTCCCAAATCCTCTCCATACTCGCTGGAACCCTTTTTCCAATGTTCCCTATAAGGTTCCTTGTTTCACGTAAGCTTCTTCAGGGGATAACTTGCACCCAGATTTGGCCTGGCAAAGGAATGGCTGTGTTTCCGGTTCATCACCAGAAAACTCCAGGTGCTGCAGCAGAAGCCCACAGGAGCTCAGGAAGAAACAGCATTGAGCCCACGTGGCTGGAGGAGCATTGAACCGCACAAGCTATGAGGAAGAGGGGCAGTGTCGGACCTGCACAGCTGAAGAAGGAGAGGCTTCGAGCTACGTGGGCTGAAAGGAAGAAGAGCATCAGTCATAACAGGAGAAGAAGCAGGGTCAGGCTTGTGCAGCTGAAGGAGGAGCATCAAGCTGTGCAGGCTGGGAGGAAGAAGCAGCATCAGGCCCACACAGCTGAAGGAGGTGCACCAAGCCATGTGGGCTGGGAGGAAGAGGGGCAGCATCAGGCTCACATGGCCAAAAGAGGAGCATTGGACCTCCAGAAGATGAAATGGGCAGCAGAGGGAGGTATATATATTTGTTTACATTTACCTGTTCTCTGGGGAGCCTCTGGTTGGGGCTGACATAGCCCAGGAGTAAAGTGAAATGAGGCTGGGGTATCACAGAACTGATGTTAGTGCTGGCAGAAAAAAAAATCTCTGGGGAACTTAGAAGCCTCAAGAGAGGTGAGAAGATAATCAGCTGATTTGCAGGCAGGCAGCTACAAGAGTTTCTGTCCTCTCTCTGTTCAGCCACAAGGAGCTGAACCCTGGTGAGGATTCAAAGAGAGTGAGACAAGAAGGAGGAGCAGAGCTGCCAAGATTTTTACTTTCATTTTACAAAGGCAGCATTGCTAATGCTAGAGCTGTGGAAAATTCTTGCCAGTGTGTAAGTAAATGTGCTAGCCCCTACTTTCTTGTGTGCACATGCTGAAAATATGCCGTGAAGAAGCTGGTGGCATACCATATTTGAGTTCTCTACTAATCCAGATCCCATCCAGATGTGTAATTAGTCTCAAAAATTTCTAAAAGTTTATTCCTCCAAATTCATTTATTTATTTATTTATTTGTTGAGTTTTATATACCGTCATTCGGTAGAGCCATCATAACGGTTTACAAAGCATAAATTTTCTTAGCAGTTGTGCAACAGTATCACAATGTGAACATTAACAGAAATTAAACATATCAAGTCCAGAAAGCATTATTAAGGTGGATGAGGAGGGGATGTAGGTTCAGGTTGGAGAGAAGGTATTAAGAGGTTTATAGATGAGAGTTCAATTGAGAGTTGGGATGATCAGACGTATGAAGGTCAGTGTAGAATTTGCGAAACATTAGTGTTTTTAGGTCTTTTTTGAATGTTTTAGGTTGTGCTGGGTTCTCAGGACTTTAGGTAGGGTGTTCCAGAGTTTAGGGGAGGCAATGGAAAAGGCTCTTTCTCTTGCTGTTGCCAGATGCGCATCTTTGATGGGGGGGGGGGTGTTTAGGTAACCTGAGTTATTAGAGCGTAGGTTTTTTGGAGGATTTTGAGGAATTATGTTTAGGGAGTTTAGACCTTGAGACCTTGATGATCATTGTTCAGAATTTTGTGAATGATGGTCATTGATTTGTAAGCAATACGTGCTTTAATAGGGAGCCAGTGAAGTGAGGTCAAAATGGGCGTTATGTGTTCACTTCTTTTTGTTCCTGTTAGGACTCTGGCAGCTGAGTTCTGGGATGTTTATGGACTGAAAGTAGGTTATAATTTGCTCTAACGTTCCATTGGCAACTATTTAAGATGAGGCCATCCCTAGAATACTGATCTCACTGAAGGGTAGCAGTTGAGAAATGTCAGTCTGGCTTTTGTCAAGTGAGGGAGACCTTATCTCTTCAGAGAATGCTCTAAAGTACCAGAAAACCACTGAAGTTGAGCACAGAGAGGACAGGCATACCATTCTATGGAAGAGTTTGGTGTGAATGTATTTAACAAAATATGCCTTTGAAATTGGATGTCAAAGGTAAGAAATAGATTCAGGAAAGTCAGTTACTTGTTTAAAAATTGTGGTGGACATGTGGGACTTGAAGTCCACCTTTGATAGAGAGAGAGAGTTTGTTATGAGATGGATTTGTTGCTAAACTCTCATTTTCACTGGAATAAAATCTGAGATATATTCTGTACCTAAATACTGTACAGCTGTAAGGGTTACATTGAAATTTTTCCTGCAAGAAAACAAATCATAAATAAGGGAAGAATTATCTGTGAAGGGGATTACAGGTTTTAGATGCTAGATTTTTTAAAGATTGAAACCTGTGTAATAAGTGACAGTGTGAATTTGAGAACAGTTCTTGAGCTATGAATAATCCTTGATAGCAAGGAAGAGAATACACAGTTTGTATATTTATTTTATTTATTTATTTATTTAAGCCTTTTATATACTGTCATTCCTAATAAAGATCACAATGGTTCACAAGAGACATTCATAGATCATGGCTATTCGATAGTTTTCTGGTTCTTCCAGAAATAAAGTGAATAGTTTGATGGGTAAAAGTAGTGTCTGCTACATTTTATTTTAGCCAGCACTAATGGGAAGCATGGGGCTGGAGTTCCTGGAGGGGAGATGAAATGGGCTCTCCCTTTCCAGTCAGACAAGAAAGTGTGTTTAACTGACATCTCAGTTGTCTTTATACAGGTCCACCGCCATCTGCATGACAGAGTGGGTCCTTAACAAAATACATTTGGAAGGGATGTATGGAACTTTTCTCCTTATCCAAAATTCCTACAAGGAGCCTCAGGTTTCTTCTTTTTCCTTCAGATGGTATTTTCTCCTCTCCCAACCTCCTCCTTCAGTCTGACTGAAAGAGCCAAAATTAAAACAAAAAAAGGAAAAAAATCCTTCTTCCCTACTCCTTGCTCAAGGATCTGTTCTGGGACCACGGCTTTTTAACATATTTACAAATGACCTAGAGATGGGAGTGACAAGTGAAGTGGTCAAATTTGCTGATGATACAAAATTATTCAAAGCAGTTTAATCACAAGAGGATGGTGAGAAATTGCAAGAGGACATTGCGAGACTGGGAAACAGGGCATCCAAATGGCAGATGACATTTAATGTGGACAAGTGCAATGCGATGTAAGTAGGAAAGAGCAACCCAAATTATAGCTAGCTACACAAAGCAAGGTTCCACATTGGAGGTCAACACCCAGGAAAATGATCTAGGCGTCATCGTGGATAATATCTTGAAATCCTCTGCTCAGTGTGCGTGGCTGCCAAGAAAGCAAATACAATGCTAGAAATTATTAGGAAAGGAACGGAGAATAAAACAGAGAATATCATAATGCTTCTGTATCGCTTCATGGTTCAACCACACCTTGAATACTATGTACAATTCTGGTAACTGCATCCCAAAAAAGATATAGCAGAATTAGAAAAGGTACAGAGAAGGGCAACCAAAATGTTAACTGGGATGGAACAATTCCCATATGAGGAAAGCTTAAAGAATTTAGGGCTCTTCGGCTTGGAGATGAGATGGCAGAGAGGAGATATGATAGAGGTCCATAAAATAATGAGTGGAATGGAACGAGTAACCATGAATCATTTATTTACCCTTTCAGAAAGTACAAAGACTAGGGGACATGCAATGCTTCCCGTCTCTAACCTGGGGTGATTTTGCTGGGTGGGTTTTGGACCCCATTCCTGTGCAGGAGACTCATTAGAGAAGAGGGCATCGAACAGCCCACCCTGTGAGATTCCATCTAGAAGCCTTGAAACACAGCAACGTTTAGCACCCCACCAGCCTCAGCAGTCAGTCTCTGCCACAGGGGGTGCTGTTTAGATTTCTCTCTCACACACACACACACACAACCCAGGCAAGCTCCCATTCACACCTACATCCCCCAGGCAGGCTCCCATTCACAAATCCTCACCCACCCAAATCCCAGGCAGGCTCCCAATTCACACACAAACACACATACCAATCCCAGGCACATTCCCATTCATACACACAGCAACCCAAGCAGGCTCCCATTCAGACACATACAGCCATCCCATGCAGCTTCCCATTCACACACACACAGACATTCTAGGCAGGCTTCCATTCACACACACTCACACACATACACATAAGCTACCCCATCTACAAGGCCTCTTATTCCTCCTCTGCTGCTGCTGCCATCTTGTGCCTCCTTTGTTGGAGAGAGCAGGAGTTGTATAGCTGGAGCCCATTCTGCGGCTCTTCTTCCATATTGGCCCTACGGTATTTAACACTCGCAGTGCTAGCAATCCAGCTATGCTCATCTCATACTTCGTGAGATGAGCATAAAGGAAGTGCTAGCACTGTGAGTGTTGAATACCACAGGGCCAGTATATGAGGAATAGCTGCAGGATGAGCTTCTTTTTCTGCTCTAGGGTTGGTCATGTGCTGGTTGGAGAAGGGGTCTTTTGCTTCTTTTACTGCCGGTAGGATTGGGTCTATGAGCGACTGCATAGGCATCCTGCTTCTTTCACCACCAGTAGGATGGGGTCCACTGGGGCCACACGGGCCTCCTGCTTCGTCCATTGCTGGTGGGAATGGGTACACAGACAGCTGCATGTGCCTCCTGTTTCTTCTGCTGCTGGTGCTATTGGGTCTACCAGCAGCTGCACTGGCCTCTTCCTGCTCCTGCCACTCCCGGTGTGCCACCCTATGCAAATGGTGCCAGGCTTAAAGCTTTTGCTGCTGCTGCTGGCACCTAAAGAGCACTGCTTTTGAGGTACTTATGACCCCAGCTGAAGGTTTTGTGACCCCATTTGGGGTCACAAACCACAGTTTGGGAAGTCCTGGTGTAAAGGATGCAGTAACAAACTAACATGGCAGTTCCCTCCCACCAACCATCACCATCCATCACCACTACAGGTCTTTAGAATACCTCTGCTTCTTGTTGCCTATGGAACTCCTCCTCCCCTTTAAGCTGCACGCCGATGTTCCTCGTTCTGGCTGCCCACATGGGCTTTAGGAACTTCCTCTTCCGGGGCCCACACAGGCCATTTTAGCTATGCAGTTGGAGTTTTCCTGGGTTTTCCTGGAGTCCTGGCAATTCCTTTGGAATTCTGGAGTCTCCGGGTCAAATCCAGAGAGTTCCCAAGTATGTAGATTTTCTAGGGTAAATCCCATGGGATCTCTACACTAACAATGCGAAAGTAGATGCCTTGCAACTGGTTAATCCCCAAAAATGCAAATGAGTGTGCAAAGTTGTATAGTATCCTACAAATGGCAGTGGGACCCAGCACCAGGTGCCACATAATGATACTGAAGAGCAGACTGTAAGCTTTCTGCCTTAACTTCAAATGTGTTTAAAACAGAAAGATATTTGTTGTCCGGGAAAGGAAGGGAATTCATAAAGATGTGAATCGCTGTAGGAGCAATTAACAACCAATCAAGCTACTAATTTGTGTTAAATTACGACCTTCCTGTGTGCTACTTGGCTACAGCAGAACAAACTACAGTAGAAAAGAAAGATTTGAATTCAGTGCAAATCTGTCTGTAGAAATGTGGAAAATGCCTCATCAATGCTCATTATTAAGAGGAAACTCTGGCCCTCTCACAGTCTCTTTAGATGTTGGTCGTGTCTTCTGTGACTGTAACAAATAGAAGTCTGTTTCCTACTGACTTTCTTACTTTAAATTAAAGGACACTTAAATGACAATCAAGAATTGATTAGCATAGGGTTGCAACTCATTTAATACCAGAGCAGATTGATTTTTTGCGGAACTCTCTCTGGAGACCTTGAATATATTAAAATGAGTTTCATGACCTCTGCTATAGCATTTACAGAGCACTCGGGAATTGCTCTGAGGCTCCTGGGTCCTCATTGGGAGGTGTCAGGGAATGGAGGAAGAGCGGGAAGTCTAACTTCGCCGATTCAATAGGCAGACAGACTTAAACGATTCCAGCACCTTCTGCAGACAAGCAAACGTGTTGAAGGAACGTTGATTTCTAATTTACTAGCGAGGATGGGAAAATAGATTGGCCTTACCCCGCAGAAAGATTTATATTCCACTACTGATCACTGATAGCATCACAAATCTGAGGAAGCCAAGTGCCTATGTCACATAGACACTGTTCTGCACTCCACTGCAATCCTACAAAGGTGTGACTGTCACATGTCCTTCACACAGACACTGCTCGGCACTCTACTGCAATCCTACATAGTTGTGACTGTCACATGTCTCTCACAGTGAGGCTGCTCTGCACTCTACTGCAATCCTATATAGTTGTGACTGTTACATGTCCCTCACACAGACATTGCTCTGCACTCTACTGCAGTCCTGCATAGGTGTGACTTTCACACGTCTCTCACAGTGAGGCTGCTCTGCACTCTACTGCAATCCTGAAAAGGTATGACTGTCACACCTTTCTCTCAATGATGCTCCTCTGCACTCTACTGCAGTCCTGCATAGGTGTGACTGTCACATGTTTCTCACAGTGATGCTGTTCTGCACTCTACTGCAATCCTGCATAATTGTGACTGTCACATGTCTCTCACAGTGACGCTGTTCTGCACTCTACTGCAATCCTGCATATTTGTGATTGTTACATGTCCCTCACACAGACATTGCTCTGCACTCTACTGCAAACCTGCATAGTTGTGACTGTTACGTGTCTCTCACAGTGATGCTGTTCTGCGCTCTACTGCAATCCTGCATAGTTGTGACTGTTACATGCATAGATGTGACTTTCACATGTCTCTCATAGTGAGGCTGCTCTGCACTCTACTGCAATCCTGAAAAGGTGTGACTGTCACACCTTTCTCACAATGATGCTCCTCTGCACTCTACTGCAGTCCTGCATAGGTGTGACTGTCACATGTTTCTCACAGATGGAAGGAAATAAAGGGGCCTACAAGGTCTCTACAGCTCATGTACTACAACATCTTTCGTGTAGATCCTTTAAAAAGTCTCACAACCTCCAAAGACTCCAGAACTAGGATCAGGGAGAGAGTATGCATGCGATTTCACAAGCATGCCATACCAATATTCACCACTGGCCCAAATTTAGAAAGAGAAACTCTGTGGGGGTATTCCCCTTTAAAAATGAGCTTTCAAAGTATCCACTAGAGGTAAGCACCACACAGGCTGTTTAACAATTGATCCCTAGATGATAATATTACATTAATCATGAGCCTTTACATTAATCCAGATGTGTTAACACTACCTGCTAAGGCCAACTGGCTCTAGAGCCAGGCCCTTAAATATGTTAACACTCAGCTCCTGTGATGCTCAGACATTCTCCTTCCTGAGGTGCTGCAGCTGGATAAGGTACTTGGAACCAGCAAGGTAGCTTGAGACATGGATACATGGATTCTGGCAATGCGAGCCCTGAATCTATCAAGCCAGACATGGCATAGATTGACTTTTTTCAAGGTACCATGCTTGTGTCCTCAATTTCAGGCAAGCTGTTTTGACTCAGATAATAAAGAGCAGAATATTTATTTATTGCAAGGCGATAGGCCAGCATGAAACAGGCAGACAACAGAAAAATTGTAATGGTTATTTTTATGGATAATGGATTAAAATACAGTGCAAGCTATACCAAACAGCACCTGTCTGTAAGGGCACCTCACTACTAAGAAGTGGAGTTTATCCCAAAAAGCTAACTGTCCATAAAAATGTGACTTATATGGCCCTCTGGTAGTCTGTACGGACATCTTTCAGCATATCGGGGACATTTATCTGAAAAGAATGCAGTAGCATAGAAACATGGTCCATCCAGTCTGCCCAGCAAGCTTCTTATGGAATTAACTGCCGCTCTGTGCAGGTTACCCCATGTTTCTATTAAGGCTAGTAACTGCCGCTCTGTGCAGGTTACCCCATGTTTCTATTAAGGCTAGTAACTGGCACTCTGTGCAGGTTACCCCCAAGCCTTATGTTAAGGTTAGTAACATTAAAAATCAAAACCAAGCAACTGTCAAACCATTAACAAAATGATTGCTAGCAACATTTTTACAGGCTGAGCAGCCTTCTTCATAATTCATACAGAGCTGCTGCTTGAACGTGCTTTGCTTTTGGACTTGACCATAGAAAGAGTCTTGCACTTTTCCCTAATGTCATGGCCCGGAGTTGGCTGACATCGGAATCCTGCCATCAAAGCAGAGAGCGATGCTGCAGTTACGTTAAAATCATATAAGCTAATTGTTTAAGGGTAGTAATCCCCATGCCTTCTGTGGGTAGCTGGTGTCCCTTCTAACTCAAAAGCTGGACAATGGAAAGAAACAGCCTTCTACCAATGAATCTCCATCTCCCCTCACCCAGGACAAAGCACACTAATCCCCAAATTCACAAGGTTTTTCCTCTTCAGATTTAAATGTCCACAGCAAGCCAGCCCCAAAAAGATCAGAAAACTTGGGCTGGCCAAGTCAGTCATTGGCGGACCTGTGCGCCTGGATTCAATTCCTGGGGCCTATCTTCTAATTCACGGGCTGGCTGCAGATGCTGCAGAGGCAGTGCTCCCAGCCCCTGGAAGGAGGGAGACGTAGTGGTTGTGTCAGGACCCGTGATTGCAAGAGTAAACGAAGCGTCCTGGAGCATGCCCCCCCTCCCCCCAAGGACTGTGGCTGCAATGGCTGGGAGGAGGTATATAATAGGGGGGGAAATGCCCAGGAAGTTGAGAATGAAGGGTCAAAGTGCCAGGTCCCAGCTCTGATTCCAATTAAGCAGTAAGCCAATAGGACCAGGAGAAAAGTGTAGCTCAAAAAAAAAAAAAAAAGAAGTCGGCAAGGCATTTGCAGAAGTTTCTTCTTTTAAATCCTGCTGCATGAAACCAATTTACTGTTATGTCCATCATCTATTATTTTGCATATGGGATGAGGGTCCAAGCCATCCCTAACATTTCCCTTATAATCTGGATATTTAGTAGCTGTTGGAGGGGGTTTTGTATGTTTGATTCCTCCCTGTGTGTAACCCCAACCTTTAGGGAGTATGGCATCTGGGGTATATATTTCCCAGGAGCAGTCTCAAAACTTCAGTAGGAAGGAGGAACTGAGCGAGGGAAGAGGGCTGGAGTTAGAGACTTCCCCAGAATTTCAAGGAAGCAGTGGAAAGGAGGGTACGTGATAACTTCAGGATTTCCACTGTCTTGCAGAGCTTTGGATCTCCTCAGGATCTATAAGGAGTGGAAAGGAGATTGGGTACCTTTTGGATGGGCCTTTGCTCATCACTTTTGCATTTTCATATTGACGGACTTTTGGATGAAAGATATTTTGGAGTTTGTCTTGACCAGGTTGACGGGAAGGGCAAACCCTCCCGGGTATCCCAGAGGATTGGGGCAAGGATCCGGTTGCCTGAATGATCTGAAGAAGCAAGGGTAAGAATATTTTATTTATTTATTTATTTACTTTTATATACCGGTGTTCGATTTTACATATCACATCGGTTTACATTTAAACAAAATGATACTTTTTGATACCAGGACAGGGTGATAGTTTTTTCCAGTTTGAAGAAAAGTTAAAACTTGGACCAACTGAAGTTGGATGTTTTTGTATGTGGGGACAGTTGTACTGCAGTTTTTGTGCTTGGGGATTTTCTTCTGTTTGGTGATTGATTTTATGCTGGAACCCCATTCCAGTTTTCCCACATTGCAAGGGGAGCAGGTTTTTCTTCCTGGTGCAAGAGAAAGGAGAAGGGAGGTAACACCTACGATGGCCAAATTGACAATCTTCATTGCTATTACATTTATGATGCTATTCTTGATTTTTGGTATTGTGGCCTGGATTATCCTTTTTAAGTTGCAGGATAGACTATTTTATTTGAACACCATTCTTGGACTCTAGAGAGTATATTTTTCTGATTTTTCTACCCTTTCTAGTGTTGAAGTGTGTGGCTGGACATTGGGGTGAATCCATTTATATACTCTTGTGGCTGTTATTGCCTTCATTGCTCCTTCTCTGGACTGTTTGGCACCTGTTGGAGGTCCTCTACCTCCAGTGTGAACATTGAGAGTGAAGAGTGGATAGGCAAGCCAGGGACCCTGGAAGATTATTCTTCCTCCCCGTCCGGTCTGAGCCCGGACCTGTACCACTCCTTAGTGATGGATAAAGCACCAAACGGGGAGACCGGTTATACATGCATGGCAGAGAAGGATCTTAAGGAGCATCTAATCCGTGCCCCCATAAATCCTAGCTGATCTGCAGCTTTTCCTTCATGTCTTCATAATTAAGGATGCTCCATGCTTATCCCGGGCTTTCTTACCTTCATCACTTCTCCATTATTCAAGCCTATCCCATCCCATTAAAGCAGCATATCATGACTTCTTGTTCTAGAATTTAACTGAAAAATGTTTTCTCTTTGCATATTTATACCTTTGAGATTTATCTTTCTTGTTTCTCCCCTCTCCTCTTGGGTATACATATTTAACTCCTTCAGTCTCATTTCACAGGACTTTTGCTTCAGACTACACCATTTTGGTAGCTTCTCTTTAGATGGTATAAACTCTGTTTTATATCTGTAACACCCCTTACCTCCAAGCGCTTCTGGCAGAGCATCAGGCTTTGTGCTGCGTCCAAGGGCCATGTATAGTACTTCCTGCAGCCAGGATGTCCTGGGGTGCTGGCTGATGATATCACATTCTGTCTAGGTATATAAGGAAGTCCTCTGCAACCAGCCAGCACCTCAGCATCTGTTCCTCCTGTACTAATTGTCACTGCTATGTTGCTTCTGTTACTAACTTTGTCCAGCCTTGCCTTGCCCTGCTGCATTCCTGCCTTGTGGTTCTCCTACCTTCCCTCTCTGCCCTACCTTGCCTTGTCTCCCAGTCAGCCTTTCCTGGGACTGTTCTTCTGTTGCTGATCTTGCTTGTTCTCTGCCTGTTTTGACTTCTGTACACCGATCTTGCTTGATCTCTACCTGCCTTGACCCCTGCCTGGACACCGTACTTGCTTGTTTCTCTGCCTGCCTTGACCCCTGCCTGGACACCGTCCTTGCTAATTCTCCAGCAGCCTTGACCCTTGCCTGTTCTCGATGCTGTCTGAATGCCACTGGCCCTGACCTCAGCCTGCCTTGAATCAGTCTTATTCACCGTTCCTTGTACTCCACCAGAGAATTCCTGCTAGCTGCCAGAACTTGTGGGCTCAACCCAAGAGGGAGGGGACCCAGTCAGGCGGAAGACCTTACCTCATGGCATGGCAATTGCAGCCTGCTAGGGCCTGGTCCATGTTTGCATGCCTCAGGCTGAATCGACTTAGCAGCGATCCAAGGGCTCACATCTCTCGGAGTGTGACAATATCTTTTTGGAGGTATGGCCTGCAGAACTGGATCCAATATACCAAATGAGGCTATCGCAAAGATTTATACCATTATCACTCACCTACCTTTTACTATTAATCATGAACCCCAGCATTCCTCTGGCTCTGGCCACCACTTTATCATGCTGTTTGCAACTTTGAGATTATCAGATATGACCACCCCCCAAGACTTCTCTTCTTTATGGTGTTCATTAGTTTCTTACCACCATTCCCCATTGTGTATGGCTCCATTAGATTCAGGACCCCAAATGCATGACTGCATTTTTTCTCCAAGGACTTGACCACTCTTTAAGTCTCTGATCATCAGGAGTGTCTGCTGTGTTGTTGATCGCAGCACCATCTGCAAAAAGAAAGAATTAGGAGAACATTCGGCAAATGAGGAACTGCAGTCAGAAAGGTCAAATTTGATCTACCTCATCTCGAAGGAAGCGGTTTCAGCCCCCTGCTGCCATTCAGTGTCTATGGGAACAGACAAAGAGGCCAATACAAAAAGGTGCAGGCAGCACAGCCCACAGTTTAACCCTCAGCTGTGTGCACATTTTTTTATGTGCAAACTCTACTGCCAATTGTTACTTCTTTAAGGGAAATAAATCCACAGGCAAAAATTGTAAAAATGCAAAAAAGCACTTTCCCGTTCCTTAAATTTAGTCCTTAAGGAGAAAACTGCTCCAGTGCTCTTTGCACAATTAGGGGTAGATTTTCAAAACTTACGCGCGCGCTAACCAGTGCGCACACATGGATGCGCGATTTTATAACATCTTTGCACTGGCGTGCGCATGTTATAAAATTTCAGGTCGATGCGCGCAAGGGGGGTTATAAATTTGCTAATATATCGGGAACTTCCCAACCCCCTACCCTAACCTCCCTTCCCCTTCCCCTATCCTGCCCTCCCCCATTCCTATCCTAACTACCCCAGGTTTTTTTTTGTTTTACCTTTTGCTCCTGCCATGGAAAAGGAGCAAGTTGCGCGCATTGGCACCCTGCTGGCGAGCGATCCCCTGGCCCAGCGGAAAATGGTTACTGTGCCAGGCGCTTCTAGCCCTGCCCCTCCCCACCCCCAGGACAGCCCCATTTTAAAGCCCCGGCACTTACACGTGTCTCAGGGTTTACGTGAGTGGCCGGGCCCGTTTGAAAATTGGCCCGGCGCGCGTAAGGCCCGGCCACGCACGTAAACCCCGGGATTTACGCTCACCGGGGTTTGAAAATCTACCCCTTATTTTTGGAGGGAATTTTTCCCTTTGAAAAGCTGCTGGAGATTAAGTCCTTGGGGAAAAAGCTGGGTGACTTCAGAAATGCACTGAAAAATGTATTAAGAAATTTAATAAAGATTAGATTTAAAAAAAAGTAATGCATTGACTTGCCGTTTTTTTTTTGTTTTTTTTTAATCTGACCAATAGACTCATGAGGCAAGAAGTGAGAGGGCTGTGGGCCATGTTGTGCATTAACGTCTGGCCCTGCTCACCTGTGACTTTGCTTCTGGGCTGAAGGTGTGCAAAGATATTCCATGCCGCAGCAAACCTGCAGTACAAGGGAACCACAGGAAAATGCCGAGAAGAGTTATTCTAATATTTGAGACTTTGGCAGATTTCCCTCTTCGTAACTGGCATCAAGCTTTTTAATCACATTGTAATTGTAATTACATCTGCAACTACTTAACATGAATTTATTAAATTGTCAATTATACCTACCTGCTTACGCCTTTACTGCAAGCACACAGATTCTGCTCCTCTATAAATTCTGATTTTTGGAGTCATAATCAATGCAATTCTTTCATTTCATCTCTCCGGTGGCTTCCAAGCAGATTATTTTACTGGATGAAAATGTCCATAATTTCTTTTTCAGGGCCTGATTTATTCAAACTGACATGGCAAGAGAGAATAAGCACCAGTGAATAATATCGGTGCAGGGAACAGAAAGGCTCACAGGGACTCACTCTGGTGGTCTGGGGGCTTAGCTGTGACTTTTCTGCGGATGTTCACCTGGCTGACCGCTCTAACCCTTGGCACAGCAGCAGTGCATGGCTCGCATCTCCACCCCATCAGGACTCACTTTGTTGAGCTTTCTATTTGGGTTCTCTGCAGTAATGTGAGTGTTTATTCCATGGACGCATTCCGATGGATAAAGGCAGTGATCTCAGAAATGGTTGTTGCTCTGATATATCTGTATTTCCAGCAGTTAAGACAAACTAACAAGTCCTAGCATTATCTTCACCCCGATTATCTCCGGTATAATTAATGCTGGCTGTTTGGCACAGCTAAAAGGCAGATTTCGTAATCTGGTGGCTGTGAGGCTTCTTCAGGAGGGTTCCTGAGTAAGAATGCAGGTTGTAATTCCACTGATTGGCATGTCTATAGCATTGGGAACCAAGAGGTTGAGGGAATCCAATTAGATGTCCACAAGTTTCTAGCTGTTCCAAAAAGAGAATTTATTGAAGTGTTAAATAGGCAATTTTTAGTCTTAACAAATGGGTTGGCTAACTTTAGGACAGGTCTACGTGCTGACCAGAGGTAGCCGGATAAGTTATCTGGCTAACTCAACTCCTCCCAGCTGTGATCCCAGAACGCCCCAAATCTTTTGAGTTATCCGGCTAAATGCTTTTGAATAAGGATCGCTTCATGTATTCCGTGTTTTCAAAAAGACAGAAAGAAGACCAAATGATAACCAGCATGGTTAAATGGTGAGGTGAATGACGTTATTAAAGCTAAAAGGACATCTTTCAAAAACTGGAAGATGGATCCAAATAAAATAGAAAAGTGCATAAGTACTGGCAAATTAGATGTAAAGTATTAATAAGGCAGGCCAAAAGCACACCTTTTCCGTTGCAGGCCCCAGACTCTGGAATTCCATAATAACCAGATTCACTAAGGGGCAGATTTTAAAAGGGTTCCGTAATATACACGTGTAACCCTTTTAAATTCCTCCTGCACGCGCCAAGCCTATTTTGCATAGGGTCGGCGACGTGATTATGTCCCGGGGCTTGAAAAAGGGGGCGGGGCGGGGCCAGAGCCTCCAGGCACAGCGGCCATTTGCCGCTGTGCCCGGGATCGCGGGCCGGCCGGCAGCCGGCACACGTAACCTACACCTGCCCGGAGGCAGGCACAACTTAGCAGATAACGGTAAGGGGGGGTTTAGATAGGGTTGGGGGGCGGGTTAGGTAGGGGAAGGGAAGGGAAGGTGGGGGGGGTGGAGGGAACAGAGGAAGGCTGCGCGGCTCGGCGCGCGCAAGGTGCACAAGTGTGCACCCCCTTGCATGCGCCGATCCCCGATTTTATAACATGCGCGTGTATAAAATCGGGCATAGATTTGTGCACGCCGGGTTGCGCGCACAAATCTACGCCCTCGCGTAGGTTTAAAAATCTGGCCCATTGGCTTTTGTCGAATCCCAAGGAATTTAAGAAAGAACTGAAGACTTATGTGCACTGGTTTTCAATGTCTGACTGATTTTCCCTGCTTTCCCTTGACACAGGTCGCAGCTTCTTCTTTTTTTCTGTTGTGTTATAATATACGAGTTGTTTTAAGCTTTTTATGTTTTAATGATAATTTTGTGTCTTTATTTTTATTATGTATGTCTTTTTGGAAACCGCTTCGATTTACCCACCATCGAAGAATGCAGTATATAAAAAAAAAAATTAAATAAATAAATACACTGAAAAGAAACTTGCCTGAGAGGCAAAAAAATCTAGATACAAACTTTTTCAAGTATATTTGAAGTATGAAGCCCGTGAGGGAGTCGGTTGGATCCCTAGATGACTGAGGAGTAAAAGGGGCACTCAGGAAAGACAAGACCATCGCAAAAAAACTAAATGAATTCTTGTTAGGGCAAAGGGTGTGGTAGCTGGCCTTGAGCTGTGGATGGTGTACTGTGTATGAAGCTACCGAAAGGCTCTAAGGAACTCAGGCTTAGGGTGGTACCAATGCCCCTGAGGATATGGCTTCTGTTCCTCAGGGGATTCAAAAGGTATGCTAGGACACCTGGAATGTGTGCCTGGCATTTAGATGGCTAAGAGGCCAAATGATAGTGTGGGACCCCAGAGGAAGACCTGTGTATACCAATGTGTTACGTGATGTGAAAGTCTGGGTTAGTCCTGTAAGTAGAAGTTGTGTCTCAAGTATTGACCGTGTTTGACCATGAAGAGGAATTACTATGGAAACTGACCTGGACTGCATTTAAGCTTCACTTTAAACCATGAGTGTTTGCAACCTTGATTGATGTTGCCTGTTTATTGTTCAATAACCATCTGGGGTGGTGAAGTATGCACCACTACCAAATCCAAATCCTCACTTGATCAAGGTTTTTCACTAAGCCTGATATTAATAAACAATGAGAAAAACTCTTAAGATTAAAAATTAATTTAACAGAGAGAACGCTTGAGGAGTAGTCAAAGGTTTGGCAGCTGGATTCAATGCCAAGAAGTGCAGAGTCTTGCATCTGGGATGCAGAAATCCAAAGGAGCTGTATGTGATAGGAGACGAGGAACTGATATGCACGGTCCAGGAAAGAGACCTCGGGGTGACAGTGTTGGATGATCTGAAAGCTTCTGTTTGTTTCTTTATTTCTCATTTTTTAAATGATGCTTACATGTCCACGGTGTTATCATATTTCTCTTAAAATTCCATATGTTCTCATTACTCTTTCCACATACAGCATACTATATCTTTCTCTATGGCTCTGCTGTTGTGAGAAAGAGGAAGAAATAGTATGCTGTATGTGGAAAGAGCAATGAGAACATATGGAGGCCTTTTAGAAGACAAGTTATCCAGCTAAAGTTAGCCAGATAACTTGTCCAGTGTATTCAGTGAAATAAATGTCCATTTGAATATACTTGCTTAAAGTTATCCAGCTACATATAGGGTTTCACAGGTAACAACGCTGGAAGTGAACTTTTACACTAAACAGTACACTTCTATCTGGAAGAGTTAAGAACATAAGAACATAAGAAATTGCCATGCTGGGTCAGACCAAGGGTCCAACAAGCCCAGCATCCTGTTTCCAACAGAGGCCAAAACCAGGCCTCAAGAACCTGGCAATTACCCACACACTAAGAAGATCCCATGCTACTGATGTAATTAATAGCAGTGGCTATTCCCTAAGTATAATTGATTAATAGCCATTAATGGACTTCTCCTCCAAGAACTTATCCAAACCTTTTTTGAACCCAGGTACATTAACTGCACTAACCACATCCCCTGGCAACAAATTCCAGAGCTTTATTGTGCATTGAGTGAAAAAGAATTTTCTCTGATTAGTCTTAAATGTGCTATTTGCTAACTTCATGGAATGCCCCCTTGTCCTTCTATTATTCAAAAGTGTAAATAACCGAGTCACATCTACTCATTCAAGACCTCTCATGATCTTAAAGACCTCTATCATATCCCCCCTCAGCCGTCTCTTCTCCAAGCTGAACAGCCCCAACCTCTTCAGCCTTTCCTCGTAGTGGAGCTGTTCCATCCCCTTTATCATTTTGGTTGCCTTTCTCTGTACCTTCTCCATCGCAACTATATCTTTTTTGAGATGTGGCAACCAGAATTGTACACAGTATTCAAGGTGCGGTCTCACCATGGAGCAATACAGAGGCATTATGACATTTTCCGTTCTATTAACCATTCCCTTCCTAATAATTCCTAACATTCTATTTGCTTTTTTGACTGCTGCAGCACACTAAGATGACGATTTTAAAGTATTATCCACTATGATGCCTAGATCTTTTTCCTGGGTGGTAGCTCCTAATATGGAACCTAACTACAGCAAGGGTTATTTTTCCCTATATGCAACACCTTGCACTTGTCCACATTAAATTTTATCTGCCATTTGGATGCCCAATCTTCCAGTCTTGCCTGGTCCTCCTGTAATGTATCACAGTCTGCTTGTGATTTAACTACTCTGAATAATTTGTATCATCCGCCAATTTGATAACCTCACTCGTCATATTCCTTTCCAGATCATTTATATATATATTGAAAAGCACCGGTCCAAGTACAGATCCCTGAGGCACTCCACTGTTTACCCTTTTCCACTGAGAAAATTGACCATTTAATCCTACTCTCTGTTTCCTGTCTTTTAACCAGTTTGTAATCCACGAAAGGACATTGCCTCCTATCCCATGACTTTTTAGTTTTCGTAGAAGCCTCTCAATAACGCTTTATCATTTGCTGTAATTTACCATTTATTATAGTACCGAGTTTAATTTTTGTAAATTGTAATGTCTTAACTTACTGTAATTGTTTTTTAACTTATTGTGAATGTAAATAATCATGTTCACCGCCTAGACGGATAGTCTTCTACCCATTGTGCGGTATATAAAACTTTTAAATAAAATAAATAATAAAATAAAATAAATGAGGGACTTTGTCAAATGCCTTCTGAAAATCCAAATACACTACATCTACTGGTTCACCTTTATCCACATGTTTATTAACCCCTTCAAAAAATGAAGCAGATTTGTTAGGCAAGACTTCCCTTGGGTAAATCCATGTTGACTGTGTCCCATTAAATCATGTCTTTCTATATGCTCTACGATTTTGATCTTGAGAATAGTTTCCACTATTTTTCCCGGCACTGAAGTCAGGCTCACTGGTCTATAGTTACCCGGATTGCCCCTGGAACCTTTTTTAAATATTGGGGTTACATTGGCCACCCTCCAGTCTTCAGGTACAATGGATGATTTTAATGATAGGTTACAAATTTTAACTAATAGATCAGAAATTTAATTTTTTAGTTCCTTCAGAACCCTAGGATGCATACCATCCAGTCCAGGTGATTTGCTACTCTTTAGTTTGTCAATCTGGCCTACTACATCTTCCAGGTTCACAGTGATTTAGTTCAGTTCGTCTGACTCATCACCCCTGAAAACCATCTCTGGAACCGGTATCTCCCCAACATCCTCATTAGTAAACACGGAGGCAAAGAATTCATTTAGTCTTTCTGCAATGGCCTTATCTTCCCTAAGAGCCCCTTTAACCCCTCTGTCATCTAATGGTCCAACCGACTCACTCACAGGTTTCTTGCTTTGGATATATTTTAAAAAGTTTTTACTATGAGTTTTTGCCTCTATGGCCAACTTCATTTCAAATTCTCTCTTCGCCTTTCTTATCAATGTTTTACACTTACCTTGACAATGCTTATGTTTTATCCTATTTTCTTCAGATGGATCCTTCTTCCAATTTTTGAAGGATTTTTTTTGGCTAAAATAGCCTCTTTCACCTCTCCTTTTAACCATGACGGTAATCGTTTTGCCTTCCTTCCACCTTTCTTAATGCATGGAATACATATGGACTGCGCCTCTAGGATTGTATTTTTAAACAATGTCCAAGCCTGTTGAACACTTTTAACCTTTGCAGCTGCACCTTTCAGTTTTTTTCTATTTTCCTCATTTTATCAAAGTTTCCCTTTTTAAAATTTAGTGTTAGAGCTGCAGATTTACTTATTGTCCCCCTTCCAGTTATTAGTTTAAATTTGATCACGTTATGATCACTATTGCCAAGTGGCCCCACCACCGTTAGTTCTCTCACCAAATCTTGCATTCCACTAAGAATTAAATCTAAAATAGCTCCCTCTCTTGTTGGTTAGGTCACAGCCTAAGTTACTCTGCAAATGGCTAGGATCACAGAGAACAGTGATCCTAGCATAGAGAAAACAGGGACCACTTTTGGAGGTAAAGGGTGGATGGAAGGGTATCAGCTAGGGGTAGGGGAGGGGAAGGGGTGGTGGTGACGTTGGGGGAAAGCAGTAAATGACAACATTTTTGCAGTTGGAAGGGAAGGAGAAGGTCCAGGGCAGCAACGATCATACTATGGAACTTGAAAAGATTTTTCTTAGCTTTGGCTCACCTTTTTTGGGAAGCGAGGAGGTAGCAACTTGCAGGGAGGGTGGGCTTCGCAACTTTTTTTTTTTAAGATCCACTATTTTCCTGGGTATCTCTGAAGATATATGGGTTAGTAGTGAGTTATTTGGCCACACAAGCCCAGATATACCCAATATTCGGCTATGTTAGCCAGATAACTCAACCTCGCCCCAGAATGCCCCTTTTTTTATCCATCTGAATTATAGTCAGTTAACTACTTATCTGTTATTTAGACAACCTAGCTTGATGGACTCTCTACCTGGGTAACATCAAGCTAGGTTGAGAGAACACTGCACAAATCTCATCTTTGGGTGAGTTTCCTCACTCCAAAGGTCATCACATCTTCACAAAAGAGCACTGTTCTGTTCGTATGTTCACTCTGAATGTGAAAGTGGCCCCTAACCCCTACACTAATACCTAAACCTCACCTCGAGTAACTAGGTGGGCCTCATATAGAGGTATAAATACCTACCTAGTATGAGGGCATTATGGCTTCTCTCTCTCTCTCTCTCTCTCTCTCTCTCTCTCTCTCTCTCTCTCTCTCTCTCTCTCTCTCTCTCCTTATCTAATAATAAACCAACATTGACATACCATTCCCAGTATGGCCTGTACTGCAGGGGCTTCCCATCTGACAATTCTTTGGGGAGATACCTATACTGGAAACATTCTTTGAGTGTGATGTTTCAGAGGAACTGAAGTAAATTATGGTGAACCATGAAGATGTAATAAGAGCTGACTGACAAATTAAAGAATAGAAAATCACTGGGGCCAGATGGTATACATTTGAGAGTACTGAAATTGCATCTTATTATTACTAATCTCTAACTTCTCATTTGAATCAGGTACAGTACCTGAGAACTGGAAGGTTGCCAACATAATACCAATTTATAATTCAAGGATGATCCAGAAAACTACAGATGGATGAGCCTGACGTGGTGCTAAGCAAGATAGTAGAAGCAATTCTGAAGAACAAAATTACTGACTATCTGGATAGTCATAGACTAATGAGGCAGAGCTAATATGGATTTAACAAAGGGAAATTTTGCCTTACAAATTTGTTAGATTTCTTTGAAGGAGGTTAAACATGGTCAAGGATGAGTTGATTGATATAGTGTATCTGGATTTTCAAAAGGTGTCTGACAAAGTCCTTCATGAAACACTCAGCAGGAAATTAAAAAGTCATGGAATTGGAGACAATATTGTTGTGTAATTCCCATGTTTTATTGTAACTGCAACTTTCTGTCAGCACCTGTTAACGTTTATTATGATTATTTATTATTAACTTATTATTACTTTGTTCTTTCACCTCGTGTTAATTGTAAACCGGCATGATGCGATATTCATCGCGAATGCCGGTATAGAAAAACTTTAAATAAATAAATAAATAAAATATTCTACAGTGGATTGGTAACTGGCTCCATGGGGTGATCAAGGAAACTATAAACCAGTGAATTTGACTTCAGTGCCAGGAAACATCATGAAAACTATTTTAAAGAACAAAATTACATAACATATAGCAAGACATGGTTTAATGTGACACAGCCAGCATGGATTTACACAAATGAAATCTTGCCTCACCAATCTGCAACATTTTTTATAGGGGTTAATAAACATATGGATAATGGTGAGCTGGTGGATGTAGTGTATTTGGATTTTCAGAAGACGTTTGAGACTCCTGAGAAAATTAAATGTCACAGAATAGTAGTAATGTCCTTTTGTAGACTGCAAAGTGGTTAAAAGATAGAAAACAGAGAATAGGATTAAATGGTCTGTTTTCTCAATGGAGAAAGGTAAACAGTGGAATGCCTCAGAAATCTGTACTGGGATCAGTGATTTTTAATATATTTATAAATTATCTGAAAAGGGGAACAAGTGAGGTGATCAAATTTGCAAATGACACAAAATTATTCTGAATTGTTAAATCACAAGCAGATTGTGAAAAATTGCAGGAGGACCTTGTGAGACTGGAAGACTGGGCATCTAAATGGCAGATGACATTTAATGTGGAACCGTGCAAAGAGATATACATGGAGAACGGTAACCCACACTGTAGTTACACGACGTTAGGTTCCATATTAATAGTTAATGCCCAGGAAAAGGAAATGGGCATCATAGTGGACAGTTAAAAAAAAAGCAAACAGAATGTTAAGAATTATTAGGAAAGGAATGGAGAATAAAACAGTAAATGTCATAATGCTTCTATATTGCTCCATGGTGAGGCCACACTTGGAGTACTGTGTGCAATTCTGATCACCACATCTCAAAAGGATATAGTTGCTCTGGAAAAGGTGCAGAGAAGGGAAATCAAAATGATAAAGGGGATGGAATGGCTCCCCTATGAAGAAAGGCTACAGAGGTTAGGGCTGTTCAGCTTGAAGAAGAGGTGGCTGAAGGTCTATAAAATCATGAGTGGAATAGAACAGGTATATGTAAATTGGTTATTTATTTACTCTTTCAAAAAATACAAAGTCTAGGGGATTATTCCATGAAGTTAGTTCCAAAACAAATCAGACAAAAATTATTTTCTACTCAGTGCACAATTAATCTCTGGAATTTATTGCCGGAGGATGTAATTAAAGAAGTTAGCATACTGCTGGGTTTAAAAAGGGTTTGGACAAGTTCCTGGAGGAGAAGTCCATAAACTATTATTAAATAGACACAAGGAATACCCACTTCTTATCACTATACAATAGCAGCATGGAAGCTATATACTGTTTGGGATCTTGCCAGGTACTTGTGACTTGGAATGGCCACTGTTGGAAACAGAATACTGGGCTTGATGGGCCCTCAGTCTGACCCAGGATGGTAAATTTTTATGTTCTTATGTTATTTACCCTTTCCAATAGTACTAGGACTAGGGGATACTCCATAAAGCTAACATAAGAACATGCAAAGCAAACCAGAGAATGCTGGAATTAGTTGCCAAAGGATGTGGTGAAAGCAGTTAGTTAGCTGGGTTTAAAAAGGATTTAGATAAGTTCCTAGGGGAAATGTCCATAAGCCACTATTAGCCATATAGACTTGGGAGGGCAACTGCTTATCCCTGATAATGAGCAAGAAGGATTGCCAGGGACTTGAGACCTGGATTGGCCACTGTCAGAGATGGGATGGGGGGGCTCAATAGACCTATGGTCTGACCCAAAATGGCATTTCTTATATTCATATACCATTGGCTCAGCTTTGTAGCCATCTCATCAAAAGAAACTCCCAGACAATCACCCATACCTAGGTTTCTAACGGATCCATTCATACGTGTGTAACATGAGATGCCACAGGTGAACACACAGCACACACATCCATATTCACCCTATCCCAGCAGCTCACTTTAAGAAAATACGCATTCAAGTGTGTGAATATTAGCTGCCACACACAATAATTAACAAATAATTAATTTCTTCTGTTAATACACGCAGCAGAATTAAATTAAACGTCAATACAAGAAGGGCAGGCTTTAGCAATTAATCCCCGCAAGAGCAACAATCATTATTTTTGCCAACAGTAATTTCATTTGCATATTGTAATGCTAAATTGCTAATTATTCAAGTGAAAACTCTGCCTTTTGGGTGTGCAATATCAAGAACACAGGGGTTACAATTAGGTTCTGTGGATGATAGAAATGCAAATTCCAGCAGGCAGTAGGAGCCCTGCACAACGAAGATTTTGTAGACTTTTTTTCAAGTGACAGAGCAGTTCTGTTTCATTCATCAATCCTCGTGCAAAGTGGCCCAAATACTGTCTCGTAACACTAGAGATTCCCTGCAGAGCTTCAACCAGCCTACACAATTCAGTGTTACATTCACAAATGCTCTAAAGAAAAGTTAATCTACTTGAGGAACACTGTCCCCATGCTAGTGACAAAGCACAGCCCAGGAGAGCACAGGGACATACAAGAGAAGAGGGAATGTCGGAATGATTTTGTCATTTGGTTGCCTGAATGTACTTTTGTTCTGTATTTAATGCATGGAATCATTCAGATTTATTGAGATTCTAATTAATCAGCACTGGGCCAGCGATTTCCTACAATTGCTTTCCTAGAGGCAGGCAGGAAATGTTCACTATTAACAAACTCCTGGAAGTCTGAAAAACCCTTCCTGCCAACATCCATAGAAAATAAGGCCTTAAGAATAAAAAGTTCTTCTTTCCTTGGAATGCTCTCTGTATGAGCACTTCTTTATTAAGAGCATTAATGAGCAGTATAGTCAGCCTCCAAAGTCAGAGCAAGACAGCCCATTCCTGAATGTAGCATGCTAAATATCATGTGAGCTGTGCTGAGTAATTTGGTTCCACGAGGCTGCAACTCGAGCAGTGATCCTGCATTGCCATCTTCCAAAGAGCAGCAAGCCACTGGGTGGAAATGGCCACAGCCCCCTTCTCTTGCAACCCCTGCATGCTAAGAACCTAAAGCTATTGCAGGCTTCTTGCAAATTGGTTGTTTACTCTTTCAAAAAATACAGAGACTACTAATGAAGTTATTAAATAGCACATGTAAAACAAGTTAGAGAAAATATTTTTTTCTCTCAACACACAATTAAGCTCTGGAATTCATTATCGAGGATAAAGGAAGTTAGCATAGCTGAGTTTAAAAAAAGCTTGGACATGTTTCTGGAGAAAAAGCCAATCAACCGTTAATAACCAAATAGTCTTGGGGAAAGCAACTTCTTATTTCTGGGCATAAGCAACATGGAATTTATCTACTGTTTGGGATCTTACCTGGTACTTCTGACTTGGATTGGACTCTGTTGGATCCTTGGTATGATCTAGTATGGTGGTTCTTATGTTCACTACAATGCTAAAGGCTGGACCAAACCGAGTGATATTCTGAAGGCAACAACAAGGAATATTCCTAGCTCTAAAGCCAGAAATGTTCCTCCACCTTCCATGTAACTCTCCTTAGAAATCTTCCTGCTGACAGCTAAGCTAGGAAATGTAGTCTTCCTATTACTATATAATTTTAGATTAATATTTTTGTTAAATTGGACCTATATGCAGACACCAGATAAGGGTGGGATCCCCCAGGAAGAGGAAAGAAAGAGCATTCCCTTTTGCATGTAAAGGAAAGACCACCCACACTAGAAGCAGATGGAGACAAATTTCTCTCTATTTTCATCAGGAGCCATGCAGGAATTTCAGGCTAAAAATGAATGGCTAATCCAGTGGGGAATGGCAGTCAGGTCTGAAAGATTGTGTGAACTTTGACTCCATATATTTAAATTGGGTAAGTAGCAGAGATAGAGAGCAGATCGTGTGAATCAATCCAGCAAGCAGCAGATCATATGAACTTATCCGGTGAGCAACACCTCTAGAGAGCAGATTGTATAACCATATCTAGTGAGCAGCAGCACTAGAGAGTAGTGTTTGTGTAGTGGGAAAATAGACTGCTTCTCTGAGCTAGTAAAAGACAGTATTTGTTTGCCAGGGTTTGAATTGTGAGCTTGCATACCTTTTTTTAAAATATAAGCACATATATTTTACGTGCAAAAATAAAATATGACATACTCGTATGAGTTGCTATTTACATCCATACATCGGTGTATTTTAAAGCATACACAACTGATTGAAATTACCAGATTAATTAGTCCAAGCGTTTGTCCAGTCCTTCTCCAGGTCATCAAAACCCTCCTGGTTCTTTAGTCTGAACTCCACCCAGTTAACCCAGACCTCCTACTCAGTCAGTACTGCACAATAAACATGTTTATTATCACTTTTACCATATAATTAGCAATATAAAGATACGCAAATACTATGTTGGAAAATGTATGTGGATCAGTATCTTTTAAAATAGCAATTTTCATGTGAAACTGTTGGCACCCAAGAATGCCCTTTTATTACATGTATATGCATATATATATATATATACACACATGTGTAACATAACATTAATTTATGTAGAATTTTATATTTTGCTTTTTGGCACTTCAGAGTATATCAAAGTGGATTACATTCAGGTACTATAGGTATTTCCCTATCCCCAGAGGCAATAGAGGGTAAAGTGCCTTGCCCAAGGTCACAAGGAGCAACAGTGGGATTTGAGCCCTGGTTTCCTGGGTCATAGCCCACTGTTCTAACCACTAGGCTACTCCTCCACTCCATTCACATATATGCACATGAAAGTAAAAATACATGTACATTTTGGACTTTTATAAAATACAGAATACGCAAGAAGCAGCTGCTCATGCATATGTTAGTTTTTACCCATGTCACATTTTGGAAATTCACCTTTCTTACATCAGGCATGGATGTTGTTTAAAAACACCATTTTGGAAGCCCAGACCAGATGTATTCCACGCATTAAAAAAGGTGGAAGGAAAGCCAAACAACTACCAGCATAATTACAATGTTAGGTGAGAAAGGCTATTCTGCGAAAAGAATATCTTTTCAAAAATGGGAAAGGGATCCAAATAAAGAAAACAGGAAACAGCTTATGCGCTGGCAAATTAGATGCAAAGCATTAATAAGGAAGGCAAAGAGAGAATTTGAAAAGAAGCTTGCTGTGGAAGTAAATACTCATCATAAAAATATTTTCAGGTACATTCAAAGCAAAAAGCCTGTAAGGGAGTCTGTAGGACCATAAGATGATCAAGGGATAAAAAGGGCACTAAGGGAAGATAAGGCTATAGCAGAAAGGTTAAATTAATTCTTTGCTTTGGCCTTTACTGAGGAAGATGTACAGGAGATACCTATGCCAGAAGTAATATTTAAAGGTGATGAATCAGAGGAACTGAAACAAATCTCAGTGAACCTTTAGATTACTATAATTCGTTATATATAGGATTTCTGAAACAGATGATATGGGCTTTAGAGTTATTGCAGAATACTACTACATTTTTGGTAACATTGAGCACATATTATATCAGTATTGAAGCAGCTTCATTGGTTATCTGTACTCAGAGGATTCAGATCAGGATTATAGCTCTAGTCTACAAAGCTCTTCAGGAAGAAGGACCTGTTTGCTTGGCCAGCAAGCTGTCGAGGTATGTCCCACTGCGTGCATTAAGGTCTGCTGATAAGGGCCTTTTAATGGTTCCTAGTATCAAGATGGCACAATTGCAGATTACCCATAGTAGGGCTTTCTGTGTAATCAGCCTTGTCATCTGGAATGAACTACCAACTGTACTGCATGATATTTCTGACTTCAGATGCTTTAGAAAAAATTTGAAGGTTCATTATTTTCAGATGTCATTCCTGTGATTTATTTAATTGTTTTCAATACTATTTTCTTATGTTATATTCAATGTAATTATGCTTTGTTTTACTATTTTAATCTTTGCTCTATTATGTATGTCTTTTGTGCATTGCTTAGCATAGTACCTCCAACATAAGAAGTATGCAGGAACTTTTAAATAAATAAATTATAAACTTGGAAGATGTAATATGGCAAATAGACAATTAAAGAGTAGCAAATCACCTGGACTAGATGATATACATCCTAGATTGCTTAAAGAACTAAAACATGAAATTACAGCCCTATGAATAGTAATCTGTAAACCATCATCAAAATCAGCTTCAGCATCTAAAGATTGGAGGGTGGCCAACCTAACATCAGTTTTAAACAGGGTTCCATGGGTGATTCATGAAACTACAGACTGACTGTTGTCAGTGCTGAAAAAAATGGAACAAAGCAACATGGACTTAGCCAAGAGAAGTCTTGCCTCACCAATCTGTTACATTTTTTGAAGGTGTGAATAAACATGTGGATAAAGTTGAGCCCACTGATGGATTTTCAGAAAGTGTTTGACAAAGTACCTCAGGAGAGACTCTTGAGAAAATTAAAATGTCCTGAGATAGGAGGTAATGTTCTATTGCAGACTGAGAACTGATTAAAAGATAGAAAACAAAAAGAGTAAGCTAAATGGTCTAGTGCTGCTGCTTGCTGGATTGGTTTATTCAATCTTCTCACTAGAGCTGTTGCTCACCGGATTGGTTCATACAATCTACTATCTAGAGTTTCTGCTCTCCAGATTGGTTCATAATTTCTACTCTCTGCTGTTCCTGCTCTCTGAATTGGTTCATACGATATGCTCTCTGGTGCTGCAGCTTAATGGATCAGTTCATATGATCTGCTCTCTAGTGCCGCTGCTTGTGGATTGGTTTATATGTATAACATTAAATTTGCCATACTGGATCAAACCAAAGGTCCATCAAGCCCAATATCCTGTTTCCAAATATGGACAATCCCAGTCACATGTACCTGGCAGGTTCCCAAAAGCTCGATAAATTCCATACTGCTTATCCCAGGAACAAGATAAGCAGTGGATGATGTTGCGCGTCCTGGCCATGCTGGTGCCGCGACTGGGCCTATTCACCTCAGGATCCCTTCCACGGGCTCCGCTCCATCCTCCCTAGCTGCTACAGCCAGCTCTCGGCGACCCAGTGCCTGCCCCGAATGCCTCCATTGTCACAGGCCTCTCTACGAAGCTCCCGCAGGGGCTCCGCATCCTCGGCGTCCTCAGCCCCGCCCCTAGGCACGCGTGCGGCCAACGCTCCCTCTTTTAATGGGTCCAGGGCAGGAACCTTGGGCCGGACGCCTTCCGATGACATCACGTAGCGTCCTATATAAGGCGAGGGCCTTCCCTCAGTTCCTCGCCTTGGCAAACGGGTCGTCACACTTGTGTGAAGTTAGTTGCCGTCCTGTGTTCCTGCGTTCCTTGTTCCAGTGCTTGTTCCAGTGTTCCTGCGTTCCTTGTTCCTGTGCTTGTTCCAGTGTTCCTGCGTTCCTGTGTTCCTGTGTCTTCCAGTGCTCCTGTGTTCCTGTGTTCCCGTGGTCCTTCCTGTGTTCCAGCGTCTGTTCCTGATTCCTGTTCCACGTTCTGCTACCCAGGTTGTACTTTCTTGCACTGATACATGGTACTGACCTCTGCTTGCCTCTGACCATGCTCAGACTGATACCTGGAACTGACCTCTGCTTGCCACTGACCACGCTCGGACTGATACCTGGAACTGACCTCTGCTTGCCTCTGACCATGCTCAGACTGATACCTGGAACTGACCTTTGCTTTGGCTGACCACCCTCGGACGGATACCCTGGCTTTGACCCTAGCTTCTCCTGTGACCACCAGGTCTGCCTGCTCTGATGCTGCCCAAGGTCTTCCACAAGCTAGACCACTAGGCGCTGCCTATCCTGACCGGAGGACCTTCAGTTCCTGTCTCGTTTCAGTGGTCTCTGGTATACTCCGTTCCGGTCTAGCTCATCTTTTCTCCACTAGCCACGCACCCTTGCTCTTGGTGGGCACACCACTCTGCTACCTCTCCGGGAGACCCTCAGCATCCCACCTAAACCCAGGCGGTCCGGGAATCCAAGGGCTCAACCCACGGAGCCCCCGGACTGTTATTGGTGAAGCTCCAGCTAGTTTCTGTCTCCTTGGGTGCTCCGCCTCCTGGTGGCAGGCGCCCGGCGCCCTCTGGGAACCCTCAGAGGGCCATACCAATCCTGTGCCAGGCCAAGGGTCCACCTCCAGCGCAACAGTGGATTTCTCCAAGTCCATCTTAATAATGGTTTATGTATTTTTGTTTCAGAAACTTGTCCAAACCTTTTTAAATCCAGCTACCCTAACAGCTTTTACCACATCCTTCAGCAATGAATTCCAGACTTTAATTATGTGTTGAGTTAAAAAATATTTTCTTTTATTTGTCTTAAATGTATTACCTAGTAACTTCTTTGAGTGTCCCCTGTCTTTGTACTTTTTTAAAGAGTAAACAACTGATTTGCATTTACCTATTCCACTCCATTCATTATTTTATAGACCTCTACTCTATTTATTTATTTATTTATTTATTTATTTAAAATTTTTATATACCGGCATTCATGTTGCAAACACATCATGCCGGTTTACATATAACAGGGGTGTACAGTGAACAATTCAATAACCTATGGGGTAGATTTTCAGAGCCCTGCTCGCCTAAATCCGCCCAAAACCGGGCGGATTTAGGCGAGCAGGGCCCTGCGCGCCGGGAAGCCTATTTTACATAGGCCTCCCGGCGCGCGCAGAGCCCCGGGACTCGCGTAAGTCCCGGGGTTCTCGGAGGGGGGCGTGTCGGGGGCGCGTCGGGGGGGGCGGGCCCGGTCGTCGCGGCGTCCCGGGGGCGTGTCGGCAGCGTTTTGGGGGCGGGTACGGGGCGTGGCTACGGCCCGGGGGCGTGGCCGCGCCCTCCGTACCCGCCCCCAGGTCGCGGCCCAGCGCGCAGCAGGCCCGCTGGCGCGCGGGGATTACGTCTCCCTCCGGGAGGCGTAAATCCCCCGACAAAGGTAAGGGGGGGGTGTAGACAGGGCCGGGCGGGTGGTTAGGTAGGGGAAGGGAGGGTAAGGTGAGGGGAGGGCAAAGGAAAGTTCCCTCCGAGGCCGCTCCGATTTCGGAGCGGCCTTGGAGGGAACGGGGGGAGGCAGCGCGGCTCGGCGCGCGCAGGCTATACAAAATCGATAGCCTTGCGCGCGCCGATCCAGGATTTTAGTGGATACGCGCGGCTCCGCGCGTATCTACTAAAATCCAGCGTACTTTTGCTTGAGTCTGATGCGCAAGCAAAAGTAGGCTGATCGCGCTTCTTTTAAAATCTACCCCTATTTGTGTAGAAGGAAGCAGTTACAAATAACAAGGTAAAAGAACTGGGAGGAGAGAAGAAAAGGGAGAGAATAACATTAGGTATAGGTATTTACATTAGTAATAACATTTTTACATGTGGAAGTGGTAGAATCTGGCTGAATAGAATTAATCGGTGTCCGGGAAAGCTTTTTTAAACAGCCAGGTCTTAAGTCTCTTCCTGAAGGTTGGGAGGCTGGGCTCCTGTCTAAGGTCCGGTGCTTCCAAGCTGTAAAGCCTCCAAGTTTATAGTCCTTGTTCAATGTAACTTTCTTGCTCTCTTTCCGATTATAACTTATTGTTCCGTTTTTTGTTACAAGTTTCTATCCCTCGTTCGATATAAACCGATCTGATATGGTATTCAACCATGAAGCTCGGTATAGAAAAATGTGAAATAAATAAATAAATCATAGCGCCTCTCTGCTGTCTCATCTCCAAGATGAAGAGCTCTATCCTCTTTAGCCTTTCCCCATAAAGGAATCATTCCATCCCCTTTATCATTTTGGTTGCTCTTCTCTGTACCTTTTCTAATTCTGCTATACTATATCTTTTTGAGATGTGGTTATCAGAATTGCACACAGTACTCAAGGTGCAGTCGCACCATGGAGTGATACAGAGGCATTATGATATTCTCTGTTTTATTCTCCATTCCTTTCCTAATAGTTCCTAATATTTTATTTGCTTTCATGGCCACTGCCAGACACTGAGCAGAGGATTTCCATTTATTATACAGGATGACACCTGGATCCTTCTCCTGGTTGGTGACTCCTAATGTGGAACCTTGTATTGAGTAGCTATAATTTGGGTTGCTCTTTCCTACAAGCATCACTTTCCACTTGTCCACATTAAATGTCATCTGCTATTTGGATGCTCAGTCTCCCAGTCTCGCAATATCCTTTTGCAATTTCTCACAATTTTCTTGTGATTTAATAACTTTAAATAATTTTGTACCAGCAAATTTGATTACCTCACTTGTTGTTCCCTTCTCTAGGTCATTTATAAATATGTTAAAAAACAGTAATCCCAGTATAGATCCATATGGCACTCCACTATTCACTTTTCTTCATTGAGGAAATTGACTATTTAGCATTACTTTGTTTTCTATCATTTAACCAATTCTCAATACACAATAGGATGTAAGCAAAGAGAAGCCGAAGGTCCTCAGAAAGGTTCCGGAATTATCATTATACCAATAAACCTTTCTGAGGACCTTCGGCTTCTCCTTGCTTACATCCTTCATGGCTTTGCTAGACCGACTTCCTTCTTGTTTTTTGGGCTCAGTACACAATAGAACATTGCCTTCTATCCCATGGCTTGTTTAATTTCCTCAGAAGCCTCTCATGAGGGACTTTGTCAAATGCTTTCTGAAAATCTACATATGGGGAATCAACTGACTCACCTTTATCCACATCTTTACTCACACCTTAAAAAAAAATGTAGCAGATTGGTGAGGCAAGACTTCCCATGGCTAAATCCATGTTGGTTTTGTCTCATGTTCAGTAAGGGCCGGATTTTAAAAGCCCTACATGCGTAAATCCAGAGGGGCTGACGGTGAGAATACCTCCTTTCCTGGGAGGGTTACGGCCCCAAAGAGAATTCGTGGGAACCAGTTCATAACATTCTGGATAAAGACCTCCTCCTTCAATTCCACCGTGCCCATCTGGGCAAACCTAGACCTCCAAGGGGGGGTGTAAAGGGGGGGTACTGTTACACGTGCCGGCCTCAGCAGACCCGCAGCTCGGCCCCCCTACCTCTCTCAGACTAATCCAGTGCCTGGTTCTTCGACCCTGGCGGTGGTGGGTCGCCGGCTCCATCCTTGGGCCACCCCCGGTGCCCCTGGCTCAGCTGCTGATCCCTGTGCTCCACGTCGGGCCTCTCCATGTGGCCCGCAGAGAGATGCCGCCATCCAGCGCCGCACCCCTCCCTTGGTGCGTGCACATCCTTCAGCCTTATGAAGGGCCCGTGTAGGGAACTTGGCCTTGCCCCGGATGATGATGTCAGCAGAGTTCCGGTACTTAAGGCCGGGCTCCACTCCTAAGGACTGCCTTTGCAACAGGTCTTCATGCTGGTCATGTACTCGTTGCTTCCTGGTGATTCTTCTACATTCCTGGTTCCTGTTCCTTGTTGTCTCCTGTTCCAGTTCTCCTTGCTCCCACGTTCCTGATTCCTATCAACCCTTGGACTGCCTTCTCAGACACGACCTCTGCATTGCCTGACTATGCTCCTGACTTTCTCCAGCCTCGGACCTCTGCATTGCTTGACCACGTCGTTGACGCTCTCCAGCCCGGACCTCTGCATTGCCTGACCACGTTGTTGACTCACTCCAGCCCCGGACCTCTGCATAGCTTGACTATGCTATTGACTCTCTCCAAGCCCAGACCTCTGCATTGCTTGACTACACTCTTGACTCTCTCCTCGTCCAGACCTCAGCCTGCCTTGCACCACTTCCTGATTGCCGCCGGTCCTGACTCCATCTTGCCTCATGATGCTCCTTCTGTTTACGTCCTGGACTTGGCCTACTCAGGCTTTGGTCTGTTCTTGCTCGGGCGCCCCCTGTCTGACTTTGGTTCTATTGGCACTCGGGTCTCTGGGACTCCGCCTCATCCAGTACAGACTTCTCCATCTTACTGTTGCCGCTTCTGGGCTGACATCACGATCCATCCATCGACGACAACATACGGAGGCCCACCTAAGCCCAGCCGGCCCTGGTACCCAAAGGCTCAACCTGCAGGGAACGAGGGCTGGTATTGGTGAAGCACCAGTCAGCCTCCATCCTTCAGCCCACTCCACCTGCCTCCTATGGGTAGCGTCAACCCCACCTTGGCCTAAGGGTCCACCTCCGGCGCAACAAAGCTCGTTTCGCCCCTAGATATATTGGCCCCTTTCCTGTGCTCCACCGTCTGGGTCCAGTTACTTACCGACTCCAGCTGCCTTCCTCGCTCAAGATTCACAATGGTTCTCTCAGGATTTTCTAAAAAACCACCGGACCCTCAACTGCTGTCCTCGGAAGCAGATGTCACATATCAAGTACAAGATGTCCTGGACAATAGAAAACGTGGAAGAAAGTGGGAATATCTCCTTTCATGGGAGGGCTTTGGGCCTGAGGAGAACAGCTGGGAACCTGCGGCCAATATCCTGGACAAGGATCTCATTCGGCAGTTCCATGCCAAGCATCCTTGCAAACCCAAACCCCCGGGAGAGGTCTTAAGAGGGGGGTACTGTTATGACCGTTGGTCGCAGATGGCTGCGACTGTGTCTACTCACTTCCTGCACTGTCCTGCTTCCCTCTCCGGGCCTGCTTGCGGCGGGGGCTAGTCTCTGCCCCCATGTACCCCATGGGTCCTTGTGGCGGTCAGGACGCCACCGCCACCCACACTGACTCCGGTCCTTCCTAGGTGCACGCGTGCGTGCCACCGGGCCCTCTTTTGAAGCTTCTATGGCAGGAACCTCGGGGGCGGCCCTGATTGATGATGTCATTGGATCAGGGTTCTTAAGCTCCACCTTCGCCCCCAGCTAGCTGACTTGGCAACAAGTTCCATCATTACTCTATGAGCTCCTGTCTCCGTTGGACCTGTGGTGACACTACCGGACCCTACTTATACTCTGGACCCTGCATGGTACCCACTCCTCGGGGGCCAGCGTGCGTGCTCTACGGAGACTTTGCTTCCTGGCTTCCCCCACTCCTCGGGTTGGCCCTGCACCTTCCAGAAGTCATATCTTGCTGGCTCCCTGCTCCTTAAGGTCGCCTCTGGGAACACCTTCACCACTTGGGAGTTCTATCTCTGTGCTTCCCCGCTCCTCGGGGCAGTGCCTACATTCTATACAGAGACTATCAGTACTTCCCCGCTCCTCGGGGAAGTGCCGACATTCTACACTTGGGACTGTCAGTGCTTCCCCACTCCTCGGGGTAGTGCCTACATTCGATACCAGGGACCATTATGCTTCCCCGCTCCTTGGGGCAGTACCCTTGATTCAACCACCGGTCACTACTGGTAACTCCCGCTCCTTGGGCTGGTCTACATCATCATCTGGAGACCTGACTCGGGCTTCCCCGCTCCATGGGTTAACCTACGTCATCGCATCAGTACCTCCCTCGCTGTGCAGCTCTGCCCCTCGGGGTTGCCTCTACAGTATACCTCCTGCACGTCCTGTCTCATGCTTCCCGCTCCACAGGCCCGCCTAGCGCCACCCCCTTCGGAGGTCTCTGCCCAGGTACTGATCTCCAGCCTGCCTACTCACTGTGGGGATCCCTCCTTGCTGTGTCTCTTACCCCACTCCTCGAGACCTCTCCACAGATTCCCCCAGAGCTCCTCGCTGTGCCTGACCTCGCCTCCCAATGGTGTGGACTTGTGGGGCTCCTCCCTACAGGTGGTAACAACTCTCAACTCGGGCCAAGGGTCCACAAACCCACAAACCATTACATCATAGAGTAGATATGTCTCTCAATTTAAATTATTTGGTGTCTTTTAAAATCTAGGGTGTTTACATTGATAACTAAGTAACTTAAGAACATAAGAACATAAGAAATTGCCATGCTGGGTCAGACCAAAGGTCCATCAAGCCCAGCATCCTGTTTTCAACAGAGGCCAAACCAGGCCACAAGAACCTGGCAAATACCCAAACACTAAGAAGATCCCATGCTACTGATGCAATTAATAGCAGTGGCTATTCCATAAGTCAACTTGATTAATACATAGCAGTTAATATACTTCTCCTCCAAGAGCTTATCCAAACCTTTTTTGAACCCAGCTACACTAATTGCACTAACCACATCCTCTGGCAACAAATTCCTGAGCTTTATTGTGCATTGAGTGAAAAAGAACTTTCTCCGATTAGTCTTAAATGTGCTACTTGCTAACTTCATGGAATGCCCCCTAGTCCTTCTATTATTCGAAAGTGTAAATAACCGAGTCACATCTACTCCTTCAAGACCTCTCATGATCTTAAAGACCTCTATCATATCCCCCCTCAGCCGTCTCTTCTCCAAGTTGAACAGCCCTAATCTCTTCAGCCTTTCCTCATAGGGGAGCTGTTCCTTCCCCTTTATCATTTTGGTTGCCCTTCTCTGTATCTTCTCCATCGCAACTATATCTTTTTTGAGATGCGGCGAAAAGAATTGTACACAGTATTCAAGGTGCGGTCTCACCATGGAGCGATATAGAGGCATTATTACATGTTCTGTTTTATTAACCATTCCCTTCCTAATAATTCCTAACATTCTGTTTGTTTTTTTAACTGCTGCAGCACACTGAGCTGACGATTTTAAAGTATTATCCACTATGATGCCTAGATCTTTTTCCTGGGTGGTAGCTCCTAATATGGAACCTAACATCGTGTAACTACAGCAAGGGTTATTTTTCCCTATATGCAACACCTTGCACTTGTCCACATTAAATTTCATCTGCCATTTGGATGCCCAATCTTCCAGTCTTGCAAGGTCCTCCTGTAATTTTTCACAGTCTACTAGTGATTTAACTACTCTGAATAATTTTGTATCATCCGTAAATTTGATAACCTCACTCGTTGTATTCCTTTCCAGATCATTTATATATATATATATATATATATATATATATATATATATATTGAAAAGCACTGGTCCAAGTACAGATCCCTGAGGCAATCCACTGTTTACCCCTTTCCACTGAGAAAATTGACCATTTAATCCTATTCTCTGTTTCCTGTCTTTTAACCAGTTTGTAATCCACGAAAGACATCTCCTCCTATCCCATGACTTTTTAGTTTTCTTAGAAGCCTCTCATGACGGACTTTGTCAAACGCCTTCTGAAAATCCAAATACACTACATCTACCGGTTCACCTTTATCCACATGTTTATTAACCCCTTCAAAAAAATGAAGCAGATTTGTTAGGCAAAATTTCTCTTGGGTAAATCCATGTTGACTGTGTTCCATTAAACCATGTCTTTCTATATGCTCTACGATTTTGATCTTGAGAATAGTTTCCACTATTTTTCCTTACACTAAAGTCAGGCTCACTGGTCTATAGTTATCTGGATCGCCCCTGGAGCCTTTTTTAAATTTTGGGGGTTACATTGGCCACCCTCCAGTCTTCAGGTACAATAGATGATTTTAATGATAGGTTAATTTTAACTAATAGATCAGAAATTTCATTTTTTAGTTCCTGTAAATGACCAGCAATAAGACTAAAATTAGTCAATCACTAAAATCAGAGTTAATTGTATGCTAATCAGAATTGCTAATTAACTGATAGTTGCCCAGGAACCTGAACTCTCACCTCTTCAGATCAAGTAAGTAACCTATGCAAACCCACAGTTCTAATATTTACAAATCCTAACTTATACAAACTCACAAAATTAGCTGATAGCCTATTATCTCTAAACTCACACAATTCTTAACAGTGAAAAACAAATGTTAACTTATACAAGCTCACAAAATTTGCTCAAAGCATATTATCTTTAAACTCACACAAGCTTAATACTGATAAACAAATACTAACCTATAATAACTCGCAAAATTAACCCAAAGTTCTTTTTCTAAACACATACAACTCTTAACACTTGCATGAAATAGCAGCCTTTAAAACTAACATACAATTACCACAACCAATAATAGTTTAACCCTTTTTAAAAAAAAATATTTTAAGTGCTCATTTCCAACAAATCCAGCTTACCATCAACAGATGAAGGTTCTGTAATCTGCACTCTCTCTGGACTCAAAGCCTGCTTCCACCTCTGATATACCTTCTAACCTCAGACAAGCCACTTTACCTTCTCTTGCATCAGGTACCTGTTTAGATTGTAAGCTCTCTGTACTGCACCCTGGTTTTGCAAACAATAGTGCCAAAATTAAAAAGTAAATTCCACCACCTAATGGAATGCACATTCCAGCTGGCATTGCCTGATAGTAAAAGCTTGCTTAAAATCATTCTGCAAATGCACCAGCACCCTTGGTGGTAAATCTACTGGAAATAATCATCGTTCCCACTATTCCCAGGACTCCCATCATACTGAAAGTGCAGCAGATGGGGGACAATTCAATGAAAGAGCCCAGAACTGGAGTGGAGGGGAGGGGAAGGAGGCACAGGTGGGGTCACTACTAATAATTACGTATTTTTCTTTCATTATATTCATCCTCTTCCCCCCTTTACATTGTCATGTAAAAAGTCACTAAATTAGTAGCATTATGACAGCCAAAGATATGCTACACATGTTGGCTGCTCCTTTTCAATGTTTCTAACAAAGTTCAATCTCTTTCTGCTAAAATCTGCAGCTCACCTCTGTGCAAATCCAGAAAAGTGCCAACCTCTTAGGGAAGGAAGTCAGTGCATGAACTGCTCCATGGAGGCGCCTATTTAAATTTGCTTTGGGTACATTTGGAATTTGATCCCTAAAAGCTTCTAAAACCCTTGAACCTGAGGCAGGCACAGAAACTGAATTAAAGCAGACAGTAAAACGTCAAAGCTCTTCAGTCCATTATTTCTGTGTTTTTACCAGCCAGTGCTCCTTCTTTTCTGGATCAGGTTTTGCAAATTGTTTCTTTATAGGCTAAGAAAATGACTGATTGGAAATGTTCAGAGGAGCATGCAGTAGGAAGTCTGTGACATTACTGCGTGAAAGCGCTCACCGAGAGAGCTGCAGGGAGCTGGCAGCAGTCTATTGTGCAGACATGCTCAGTGACGGACGGAAGCAAGACATAAACTGACAATTTCATGCAACATGCTGTGATATATCAAACACTCTGGTCATGAAATACAGGGATGTGTGCAATTTAACAAATCTTGCTATTGTGGAGTTTGCCCAGTAATGTTAGCGAATAGGTTGGGGCAGTCGTGTTATTGAAAGGAAAGTGCTATTAATTCTTCAGAGTAATACCCTGCACTTCATTAAAAAAAAAAAAAAAATCCATATTCACATTAAGAAGGGCTGGAAAATGTATGAAACGCTCTAAGCATTGCAAGGAAGTGATTCACAGAGTACTTTATCTTACCAGTCACAGCAAGGACTGACAGATCATTTCTATCAGAGGGCTTGTTGGATCCTGGGAATGCATCCTACCCAGGGCATGTTTACTTTCAGTGATGACACCTGCTAAAGCAGCACAGAAATAACGCCAGAACCCGTGTGCTTAGGGCATGCTCTGGGCCCCCCAATTTCTCCTGTCTGCTCTCAGCTTCACATGGGCACTGGCAACCTTCCCAGGCTCCTGTGTGGTCTGGCCTCATGGGCTGACCGCTCCACACTCAGCAAACATTACACACGCCCCTTACAGCACTTGAGTCGTCTTAAAATATCAGAAAACTACTGGCTGACGGCAAAATCAATAGCGATAAACCACAATTTTTCAGTGTCACTTGACAGAAACCCATGAAATAGCCCTCTGGAAGACACCAGTTTAGGACATTTGGGGTTTGGTCACTGGCTCCAGCGCCACGCACACTCGCTGCTTGTGGAGGGCCTGGAAAAGGATAGCTGGAAATCTCTTGCATTGGTAGCACTGTTTTCTACTGAACTGCTGTCAGACCCGACGCCACCGGGTGTACAAACCTTGCAGGTGCACAGGGCAGCACGCCCGGCGGGGTGGCATCAGGAGCAGGGAGGGACCCGTGCTGCCGCTGGTGGACCTGAACCCACCGGCGGCAGAAGAAGGATGTCCGTGGTGCCGCCGCTGGATCCGATCCCACTGGTGGCAGAAGAAGAAGAGGCCCGTGTTGCCGCCGGTAGGCACGATCCCACCGGCGGCGAAAGAAGGAAGTCTGTGGTGCCGCTGGTGGACCCAGACCTACCGGCAGCAGCAGGAGGAGGCCACAGCCGAAGAGGAATCCTGTCTGGCAGCTCCTCCTCAGGTGCTGGCCCCACAGTATTCAACACTCGCGGTGCTAGAACGTCCTGTATTCTCATCTCGAATTACCTCAGGGCCTGCACATGAAGAGGAGCTGCAGAAGGGCTTTTCTCCACAAAGAAGGAACAGACTGGCAGCAGCAGCGGAGGAGGAGGAGGAATGACCCATGGACCCTGACTGCCTGGTCTACATGTGTATGTGAATGAATGGGAAACTGCCTGAGATGGGTGGGTGTGTGTGTGTGTGTGTGTGTGTGTGAATGGGAGGCTGCCTGGGATGAGTGGGTGGGTGTGTGTGAATGGGAAACTGCCTGAGATGGGTGTGTGTGTGTATGTGTGTGAATGGGAGGCTGCCTGGGATGGGTGGGTGGGTGTGTGTGAATGGGAAACTGCCTGAGATGGGTGTGTGTGTGTGTATGTGTGTGAATGGGAGGCTGCCTGGGATGGGTGTGTGTGTGTGTATGTGTGTGAATGGGAGGCTGCCTGGGATGGGTGGGTGGCTGTGTCTGAGCACATGCAGGCATGGAAGTCTTCCTGGGATCAGCAGGGTGGGTGGGTGTGTGAGAATGGGACCCTGCCTGGGATTTGGGTGGATGTGAATGGGAGCCTGCTTGGGGTGTGTAAGTGTAAATGGGAGCTTGTCTTGGGGGAGGGGGGTGAAAGATAGATAAAGAGAGAGAGAGAACAGGTGGTGCCTGGGTTGTGTGTATGTGTGTGTGTGTGTGTGTGTGAGAGAGAGAATGGGGGGTGCCTGGGTTGTGTGTGTGTGTATGTGTGTGTGTGTGAGAGAGAGAGAGAGAGAGAATGGGTGCTGAGATTGCAACCTGCCAGCAGCTGAAATGAAGATGAGAGCATGGGGCTGCTGGTAGATCCCAACCAAAGAAGAGCTGGAGATACCTGCAGGTTTATCTGAGAGGGAGTGTGTGTGTGTAAAAGAGGAGAAAATTTGTGCATTCCACTCCCACTATTCCAAAGCAATCCCAGAGTTACTGGAAATAAAAAGTTCCCAGATATGGAGAGCATGAATTTTTAAAATCATTTTTAGTTTTATTTTTCAGGTGTTAATTGCTGAGTCTATTGTTTTGAAATATTTTATTGGTGTTTGGAACATTTTAAAAAACCTTGTATGAGTTTTTAATTATTTGATCTTTTAGTCTTTAGGTTTTTTTTAGTATAATGATTATGTGTTTATTTTATTTCTTGATTTTATTGTTTGATGTTTGAGGAATGGTGATGGTTCTGTTTTTTCATTGTTGCACTGCATAGAGTGGCTTCTTGCAGTTTCCAGTTCAGTTTTTGTCTGCACGTTTGTATTTCTACTTTGTGCTTGCTCGGTTCTGTATTTGGTGAGGGTCTGTTTATGTTCTATATGTGTAACTGAGGTGAGGCATTCTCCTAATAGGAAGTATATTCGGGCTTTCAGAGGACCAAGCCCACACCCAGCACACATCACAATAGGCCTAATACCATATTGGTTCCAAATATCTTTTTTTACATGGATTTCTGGTTGGCATCACAGCAGTGCATGTAAATATAATGTAAGTGATATTTTTACCTCAGAATACTGTATTTTGATATTTTTCATGTAAAATATAAATGCATAACTCTTAACTGAGTGTGTGGAATGGGGTGGGGGGCTTTGTGCAAGGCTATAGGGGGTCGCCTGAGGCACCCAATACCCTTGCACCAGCCTTGGGTTCAGAGGGAGGGGTAAGTTTTTAAAGTTTGTATCCCTGAAGGGAGCTAGACTTTTTTTTTGTGGTCCTGGGACAGAGAATGAATGAACAGAGATGTGGGGGCAGGCAGCACAGTAATTGTTCGCACAGGGCAGCAAAAAAAAGCTAGCGCCGGCCCTGATTGCTGTCTTGAGTTGGAGCCCAGGAACTGATTATTCTATTGCTGCATTTTAGCCTTGAAAAGTTTGCTGTTAATTGGTTTCTATCGCTCCTTATTTTGCATTCTCAGAATCCGAAAATACTCAACATTGTTGATACCTGCCCAGAGGCCAGCTGTGTTCTTTTCTAACTTCAGATGCAATATCTGTAAAGGAATACTTCATCCATATTGACAACAGTGTGTCAATTAAAATACAGTTACAAGTTGCTTGCTATCACTTGTTCCTCATAGTTATCTATTTATTTTCCCCAAACAAAAGAATGTAAAAATCCAAACACTTTTTTAAAGCTTTATCAAATTTACTATTCAATCAAATGTAACACTCCAAACCATACAATGAAAATTATATCTTTTAACAAAATCTAATCACAACTTACATAACTAAATCGAAAATATCACTTAATAAAATCCCACCTGGCACATTGTGTAGCAGCATCTCTCCCCTCCCCCCATCTACACATGCCCACCATGCCAGGCCCACATAACAAAAGGTAACCATATTATGATTTACATGACTTGGGCTCGGGTTCACCGCCACAGGCAGAAATATTCCTTGCAAGAGGCACTGAAAGTTGGGTTTAATATTAAGGGGTAGGCCCAAAGACACACTGTGGCCTACCCCTTAATATTAAACCCAACTTTCAGTGCCTCTTGCAAGGAATTATTAAAAAGGTCAAGCCCCACATTGGACAGATGGATTCAGTCCCCTCTATGATGACCTGGACATCCATCTAAAGCCCACTTGTGACGCACATGGAAACCCCCTTGTGCCACCACCCAAGTGTTGACCTGTTGATTTAGCTTCTTAACATCCCTTTTCCACACTGGCTGAACCTTCAGTTTGGATCTGACTAAAATGTCTGACCACATGAACCTAGAATGTGGCATCATATTCATCAGACTCCCAAGATCCTTCCCGGCCACCACTATAAACTCAAGGCAAGCCCAAAAGCGCAAGTCATTTCCCCCCAAATAAACAACGATAACCTCCAGCACATTCCGTATCCAGAGCAGATCCCCCACAGTCAGAATCAATTGGTCTCACTTCATTCCTCTTCTGCCAAACCAACGGATCCACTTGCCAACAGCAGCCAATCCCAACTGCTCGCCGTACAGATGCCACAAGGCCTTCCAGTGTATCCAGTGCACAAACGAGTGGCTCACAGCTAAGTACACCTGGCATCCACCATGCTCCTTCCTAGCACTGCAAAAGAGTACACAATTATTAGTGCATGGCCTGCCCTTCAAAGGACTTCCCCCCTCGCACGAATGTAAGCCGCAACAACTCAAGAGGGCCAACGCCCTATCGTCTTAATTATCCCCTTTAACAGACCGACATCTGCATCACTAGTTGCTGCCCCAATATGGAATGATTGAGTGCCGAAATCCTCCATATTCCAACCCAAGTTTTGAATGATCTTCCGCAACACACTAACAAACTGAAAGCGGGTCAATGGAGAGCCATCTGCATATACCTAAAACAGCCCTCCAATTGCCAGCCGAACGCGTAAGAAATCCTTTGTGCTAGCGACGGGACACACCCTTTGCTCCAAAAAGCGATGCAACGATGCCACTCCTCTCTTGCCTTTTTAATCTGTCTTTGACCGATGAATATATAGGCTCACCTGATCGCCGATAAAACAATATTCCCATACTGTAATCCACTAATCCCTGGCTGCTCAGCTGAGCGCACCACGAATTTGCTCATCTACATAGCACCAAAAAAGGCGAACACAAAAGACAAACGGAATAAAAGCGCCTCGTAGTGTGAGGAACATACCAAACGCAAATTCCCTACAATTGCCCACAATTCCTCAAAGCCTATGGGGTGACACCTATACCAAACTGGACTTTGCCATCTCTTCCAACCCCCCAGCCTATGTCTCACCAGAAAGCTACCCCCTGTAAAAATGAAAAGCCAACTATATGTGCCCAGACTGATGCTAAGGATTACCCTGCCTGTCTTGCCCACAGAATATATTGCATGACCGCTCAATTTACCACTGGCCTGGCTCCCCACCCATGCTCCCAAAGAAAGCCGGACACAGCACCTCATCCTTTCACATATGCCAACCAAGCAACCAGTACAAGGATGCCTGAATCATCTCCCATGCTTTATCAGCCCGATTTTCCACAATTAGTCCAAGACTGCCTCTCCCTCTTCATCTGCTTGCAGGGCCAAACATTGAACATAAGAACATGCCATAGTGGGTCAGACCAAAGGTCCATCAAGCCCAGCATCCTGTTTCCAACAGTGGCCAATTCAGGCTTCAAGTACCTGGCAAGTACCCAAAAACTAAGTCTATTTCATGCTACTGTTGCTAGTAATAGCAGTGGCTATTTTCTAAGTCAACTTAATTAATAGCAGGTAATGGACTTCTCCTCCAAGAACTTATCCAGTCCTTTTTTAAACACAGCTACACTAACTGCACTAACCACATCCTCTGGTAACAAATTCCAGAGTTTAATTGTGCGTTGAGTTAAAAAGAACTTTCTCCGATTAGTTTTAAATGTGCTACACGCTAACTCCATGGTGTGCCCCCTAGTCTTTCTATTATCCGAAAGAGTAAATAACTGATTCACATCTACCCGTTCTAGACCTCTCATGATTTTAAACACCTTTATCATATCCCTCCTCAGCCGTCTCTTCTCCAAGCTAAAAAGTCCTAACCTCTTTAGTCTTTCCTCATAGGGGAGCTGTTCCATTCCCTTTATCATTTTGGTCGCCCTTCTCTGTACCTTCTCCATCGCAATTATATCTTTTTTGAGATGCGGTGACCAGAATTGTACCAGAATTGTACAGAATTGGAGTAAATCCCACTTACAACAAGAAAGGGCATCAGCTAAAGAATCATCAATACCCAGAACATGCCTCGCCCTAGCCGAAACATTCCATGAGAGATATAACAGTATGAATTCCTTCAATAATGCTGATACCTGAGCACACCAAGCTGCCCATCTGTTGATGACCTCAATGACTCCCAAATTGTCGCACCAAAACAATACCTTTTTGTTGTGCAACCCATGACCCCAAATAGCCAATGCCACCAACAAAGGAAACAGCTCCAAAAAAGTATTATTTCTGGTTAGCCCACCCCCTCCACCCATACCAATGGCCATCTATTGGCACACCAGGCCCCCTGTCAATATATACTGAATCCTAGTGATCCCACCGAATCCAAATAAAGCTGAATGTCCCAATTTGTCACCTATTCTTCCTAAAGGACCTGCATCCTATTGTAACACTGCAAAAATACATCCCAAGTGCCCAACTCTTCCTTGATGCCTGAGTCATCCTAATGAAATGATGTGCCCCTCCATAATCCCACAGGAGCCGCTGAAAGTCTTACGAAAGTAAGGCCCAAAAGAATAACTCTACAACATTTAAGAATCCAATCAGCAACTGCAGCTGTTTCAACATAACTTTCTTGGACTCTCGCATTGCCTGAACCAACACCTGCAATTTTTGCACCTTGTCCAATGGCAAATGAGAAAACATGTCCTCCGAATCCAATTCAATATCCAAAAAAGTCAACCTCTTTCTTTCCCGCTGCTATTGGAATCCTTAAATGCTCCACAACATGCATAGAACCCTGCAACAATTGTGCACAAGTACGTGAGGTTCCTGGACCCACAAATAAAAAATCATTCAGATAATGTAGTCCATACCCGTAGCTGGAACCATCACCCAATGAACAATCATAATAAAAAGAGAAACAAAAGATTGGAGCACTACGGTGTTGGGCAACAATTAAGATAAGTGGTTATAAGTGATCGAAAATAAGCACTATTGATAACGGTTTTAATATTGGTGACACAATATGCATGATTAAAGTCTTTTAAAAAAACAAAAAATACTGGGAAAGAGTAAATGAGGTGATCATGAGTGCCACATACACGATACTGGTTGCAGCCCTTTGTGGGCAAGAGCCAGACGACTGTAAGAGCACATTATGTTCTGATACGATTTCCCATAGATATTTAGATAATATTTAAATGAAGTGAGAATGAGAGATTGGTTCCTCTGAAATTGTGGTTTGTTTTTTGTATATTTCTGAGGAGAGAAATATTTTTTGAGTTCAATACAAATTTCTAAGACATGTGTATGTGTCCCAACATTTGGCCTTTACAGCTCATTTCTCTCTAAGGGCCTCATTTTCTAAAGTATCGCAGGCCTGCTATACTTTAGGGAATGAGGGGCGGGGGGGCCGAAATGGGGGGGCGGGCCTGCGCTAGCCGGTCGCAGTGCGATCGCTGCTGGTTTCGCACCCAATAGCGCCACCATAGAAGGTGTAGCTATTGGGCGCGAACTCGGACACGAAAAGGGCCTTACCTTTTCTCGTCCACAGCGTCTTCACGGAGTCGGCCCCGGTGACACCCCGACTCCTCCTCTTCCGGGGCCAACTCCGCCCGCATTTTGGTATCGCATGCGATCCCTATGGAAAATGAGGCCCTAAGTGAGATATGTAAAAAATGTAATTTAAGTGTTACTAATTTATCCCATGCCTTCTGAATGTGACCGCCAATTAAACATTTTTCGGGCAAAATTGTGACCTATTTGAAGAAGCTGATAGAGGTTCAGATTCCTTTTACTCTTACTCTGAACATAATGCTTTTTGATAGCCTTCCTCCATTGGTCATTCAAGGAATGGGTAATCACTTGCTAGTTAAAAAAGCTTGTGCCGTGGGAGAAAAATTAATTTTAATGCGTTGGAGAGGGAAGGATTTTCCTTTGTTTTGGCATTGGAGAACCTACTACACAATATGATGCAGATGAATAATGTGTTATCCCACATTTCATTTAAATGCCAGAGAATGTTTTTGTCAATTTGGGAGTAATATATTCAAACTCTGTCACATCGTGCTCATAGTGTAGTCCTCAGTGATCGAGTAGCAAGGTTTAATAGAGCATGGCTGCTTTGGGTGGCTCCTTCTTACTTCATGTTGTTAAATATTTTTTCTCTAAATTTTTATTTATTGTATTTTTGTGATGAAAGAAGGATTATAATATGCATTTGTTGATTCTGTGATCCTATTATATTTGCATCTGTTTTTGGGGTGGGGGATTCAAGGAGGGCAGGATGTAATTTTATCTATTGCATTGAGATGACATTTGTATTATGGGTCAGTATTAGATTTTTGTGTTCTCATCATTGGTATGTATTATTGTGTATGGGAGTTTCTTCTCATCTCTCAGTGTATTACCCTGTATAATTAGCATGATAATCAGAAAAATTGTCAATCATTCGTTTTGCTTGGTGTACATCAGAGTCCAATCTACACTGAGAATTGGTATATTTGGGGGTTTTTTTCAATAAAATGATTGAGCATAAAAATACCGATCCTCCATCCCCCATGCCCCACCCCATTCATCACCAAACAACCAACCCAGGTCCCTCAACCCCTACCACCCCTACATCCCCACCAATACATCCCCCACCCTGCCCTCCTTCCATCACCCTGAAATGAGGGCACCCCTCTAGGAGTCTAAATTCCACCTCCCTGCTTCCCTAACCTGTATGAAAACCTCCAAAACTAGGATCCTCACCACCCCCAAAGCCCCAAGCGCCAACAAAATCAGGTTCTTTTGTAGGTATCTGTCCTCAACCGGCCCCTTCCTCCCCTGCTGCCATGCCAACTCTCTTTGCTACTGTATCAAACTCCCGTGGAGTTACTGACGCATGGTTGCCCCGCTCCTGAGTAATTCGGGTCTGCTCTTGCTGCTGCCTCTTTTTGATGCTCCTCCCTTCCTGGGGCCAACACCATATGAGTTGCCGACATCATCTCCCTGCCCCTCCTCCCTAAGCGCCTCAACTGCAGCCTCCACCCTGCCAGATGCACCATTACCCGCCACGCCGCCAGGAGCAACTGCTGTCACACTGCTATTTGCTGCCAAATGTGCACGATCTAACGCTACCCGCTCCCTCACCGCTGGCCCATCCTTCCCCAGCTTCCCCAGATGATGCACTGGACTGATAAGCTTCCTTGCCAGACATGTCATTCCTCCTTTGAGAGTTCACCCACTCCATCCTCAAAGCATACCCCGATGACTCAACAATCCTGCCCAAATCACCCAACGCTGCACTGATGAGCATGAGGACCACCTGCCTAGAGCCACCATAAGTGCTCCACTGCCGAGACAGAAGCACGACATCCTCTTGATCTGCCTCCACTCGACCACCCACTAAGGCCCACTCCCCAAAATTTAAGGTGCTCATCACAATGGCATACGTTTCATTCCCTCACCCGCCCTCTCTCGCAGCACAAGGCCTGACCATGTCACCACTCTCCACTGAGGCATTGGAAGCAACCACCCTCCCATGGGTGCAGACCATCACCAATAGCAATTGCAACAGACCGACCCAAAGGAGAAGGACACCTCAAAGTCACAGAGGACAGAGTGAGCAAAAACTTCCAGTTTATTCCCTTTAAACCCTCCCCCATTGAGTCTGCCTTCAACGAATCAATAGAATCCCCCTACTTTTCCGCCTATTTTACCTCCTATGACCACCCAGGACCTATAACCCAAGGATAAAAAGCAGAATGAGATGAGAGTTGGGGGGGGGAGCAAAATCTGGGAGAAAGGGGGGGAACTAGCCAACCCCCTATGGCTCCCATTCCGGAATGTCTATCCTGCCTCCATGTTACTGGCAGCAGGGTAAGACTTCTCTTCCCAGCCTTAAATTTACATAACTACAATTCAAAATTCATATATACAATCAAGAACACAGAGATGTCTATCAGAAACATTTAGACAGATAACTCAGAAGTTATCCGGTTAAATGTTTAGCTGGCTATATTATTATCTGATTAAATTTAGCCGGATAACTTAGGTGCATTCCAGAGACTTTTGAGGAGGAGTTACATTAACTAAAATTCAGAGTTAGTCAAATAACATATCTGGCTAAATCTGCTAGAACCAAGTAGCTGTCCTATAGCCAGCTACTTTTAAGACAATCAGCTACATTCAATAGAATATACTTCCAAAGTTATCCAGACGCATTTATCCAGCTAACTTTGCTATCCAGACAATGATTGAATATGGACTTCAGAAAGGGCCCACAGACACAGACAAATACATGAAACAAAAGCAAAAAAACCACCACAAAACAACAAACCACAAACCACCCCTTAGGCCAGGGGTGCTCAGACCAGTCCTACGGCTCCCCCCACCCTCCCTCTCAGCCATTCGGGTTTCAGGATACCCCTAATGAATATGCATGAGGGATATCCTGAAAACCCGACTAGCTGGGGGGCCCATAGGACCAGTTTGAGCACTCCTACCTTAGGCTATTAAAAATAGTCCATCCACCCTTCAAAATGATACATCTTTTAAAAAGTTTTATGGTGCATCAAAAAAAAAACAGGGGAATTCCCCAAAATTATGGTTGAAAAATATAATTCGTGGAATGCAAAAATCTCGAATCCACTGACTCAAGAATCCTCAGTTTCCAACCTAATCACTCACAGACCATTGATAAACCTCTATATCGAAGATTAAGGGTTCAAAATCATCAACCTTTTCATTCACAGTCCGCTAATAAAATCAGGAGGAGGACTACAAATGGGCAGGTCATGAGCATTCTAGGGTGGGACTAAGATTTACTCACGTAAGTTCATATTTTAAAAATGGTGACCATGGCCCACATTGATTTCTTATCCACGTAACTATACTTCTGGTCCTGATGAGGAGCAAGTCTGGAGATCTCAGGTTTTAGGGCACTTAGCACAACATGAAGGTTCATATTCGAGTGTGGGGCTTGCAGAATGAAGAACCAGAGGGGTCTTGAAGACCTCAATATGAAATGGGAAACTGGTGGACTACTTGGAAAAACTGCTTTTTCCCTTGCGCAGGGATGCAAATGCACATAAAAGCCACTAAAGCCCTAGCCGAAATACGCTTGGGAGGGGTAGTTTAAATCAGTGGTCCCCAACCCTGTCCTGGGGGCCCACCAGCCAATCGGGTTTTCAGGATAACAGCAATGAATATGCATGAGAGAAAATTTGCATGTTATGGAGACAGTGCATGCAAATTTTCTCTCATGCATAATCATTGTGGATATCCTGAAAACCCGACTGGCTGGTGGGCCCCCAGGACAGGGTTGGGGACCACTGGTTTAAATGATATGCACGTATTTGCTAGCACCATTTAAAATTACAGTGTCTTTCCACTCACGCACTGAATAGCGCATTCATGGGCGCATGCATATTCCTTTTAAAATTACCCTGATAATTTGCAGCTTTTAAAATATGTGTTGCTCAGGCATGGCCCATATACTCTTATATATGGGCCTTTTAATGCAAGCAACGTTTTTAAAATTCACCCCATAATGTGTGCCTATTGACAAATCCAGGGCTGCTGTGGACTCTTTCTGTGTTCTTGATCGGTATTTTGAATTGTAGTCATGTAATTTATATTGATGGGATTTTGTTAAGTGATATTATTTCCAATTTAAGTGTGTAAGTTGTGATTAGATTTTCTATAAGATATTTTCAATTTATGGTTTGGAGTGCTATATTTGATTAAATAGTATATTTGATAAAGCTTTCAAAAAAGTGCTTTGATTTTTGCATTCTTTTGTTTGGTGTTAGTTCTTTTGTTAGATACAATTATTGACCTATTAATTCTGTTCATCTATTTATTTGCCTACATTTTTGGTCACCCAATTTTGATAAATGCTCTAGTCTAGGCAGCATACAACAGAATTTTGCACAAGAAAAAAGGGGCATACAAGTAAAAAAAAAAAGGACAAATTATATTACAAGAAAAGGGACATTCTGTGGTATAAACTTGAAAACATGAGATCAATTTAACATTATAAGAACACTTACAAAAAAAAAAACAGCGTTAAAGGTACAAATAAGCTTGCCAAGGGCTTATGTGTTAGACAAGTGAAAGGCATATTCATTGAAAACTCACAGTCCTAGAAAGCAACGGGATATAAGTACAAAAGGTCTAGTCATAATATACCAAAAAACACTTGTATCAGTCTTAAATGGTGATCACTTAAATATGTTACAATAATGCTAGTAAAGCTGTCAATGCATTTGAATTACTTGAATATATTTAAATATACTTAACTGTATCTCAAAATTTGAACACTCTCAGAAGGCAAGTTCAGCAATCCTTTATTGCCATTCCACTATCAACTGGTGTGCCTCCGGGCTCCGTCCTGGGCCCTCTTCTCTTCTCACTATATACTGATTCCCTTGGTGCTTTGATTTCCTCTCATGGCTTTCAATACCATTTATATGCTGATGACTCCAAGATCTACCTATGTACACCAGAATTTTCACCAGAAATCCAATCCCGGATCTCAGCCTGCCTGTCTGACCTTGCTGCCTGGATGTCCCGCCGCCACCTTAAACTCAACATAGACAAGACCGAGCTCCTTATCTTTCCCCCCAAGCCCACCTCCCCTCTTCCTCTTTTCTCTGTTTCTGTGGATAACACGGTCATCATCCCTGTCCCATCAGCTCATAATCTTTGAGTCCTCTTCGACTCCTCTCTTTCCTTCTCTACACATATCCAAAACACTGCTAAAACGTGTCATTTCTTTCTTTATAACATTGCCAAAATTCATCCTTTCCTTTCTGAACACACTACCAGAACCCTTATCCACTCTCTCATCTCCACTATTGCAACCTGCTCCTCACAGGTATCCTGGCAAGCCATCTCTCTCCCCTGCAATCTGTCCTAAATTCAGCTGCACGACTTATCTTTTGCCAAAGCCGCTATGCTCACATAACCCCTCTTCTGAAGTCACTGCATTGGCTCCCTATCTGCTCCCGCATACAGTTAAGCTCCTCTTTCTCACCTACAGTCGTCTTCACTCTGCAGCACCTCACTATCTCTCCTTACTTATCTCTCTCTACACCCCTCCTCATGCACTCCGCTCGTCACACAAGTCACTTCTATCCATTCCCTTCACTACTGCCAATTCCAGACTCCGTGCTTTCCATCTGGCTGTGCCGTGTGCTTGGAATAGTCTTCCTGAACTGGTGCGTCATGCTCCCTCTCTCTTGATATGTTTAAATCCCATCTGAAAACCCACCTTTTTGAAACCACTTTTAAATCTTATGCCTGATGGTCTGCTTTTAGTCTTGACTAACTTTCTTTTCTTTTAACCAAGTCTCTTGTCCTGTATGTTTGTCTTATTAGATTGTAAGCTCTATTGAGCAGAGTCTGTCTTTTTGTATGTTTGTACAGCGCTGCATATGTTGTGTAGCACTATAGAAATGTTAAGTAGTAGTAGTAGTAGAATAGATTGATTAAGAAACTGTAGCGAGTGATGCAAGCATGAGCCCCTCTTGCTGCAGCGCAACTGATGCAACCTCTTGGGCAGAGTCCTAAGGTCTACGCTGACAGTAAGTAAATGAGTCTTTGCATGAGCCAGACTATGACAAGGTCTGGAAGGCTGTGCCTATGGACAACTCTGAAGAATCGGACAAGACTGGAGACCAGACAAGGCCAAAAATAAGCAGATGCTGAGGATAAGGCCATGCCTGAAGCAGAAGATAAGGCTGTGGAGCAAGGCTGAGGCTGAAGCTTGAAGATGGACATGGAGCAAGGCTGAAGCTGAAGACTTGGCTGTAGCCAGAGCTGAAAACTTGGCTGTGGCTGGAACTGAAGACAGATGTGGAGCAAGGCTGAAGCTGGAACAAGGCTGAAGACTGGAACAAGACAGGTGACCTTTTGCTGAGGCAATGCTGAGTTGCATGGCCAGGGTTTAAATATCCAGCCATGTGATGTCATTTCAGGGCACCGAGAGCAAGGATTTCCACAATAGGGCTCTTATAGCCTGGCATGCACCTTGCACCCATGCCTCGGAGAGCAGGAGCAGTGGCGTCTCCCTGCCACGTCGAGCAGCCAGATTTAGCTGGCAGTGTCAGGGTAAGTGTAACTGCTCACGGGGCCATCCCGCAAGTGGTGTACATAACAATACCCTCTCCTCAAGCCTTTTTCTCTTTGGCTTCTAAGGAGACACTGAAGGTACATCTTTACCATCTGGGAACTTGGGAGGTTTAGCAGACTTCTAGAAATTCTTTGATCTTTGCACTGGACTGGAGAAACATCCCTGGTTGATCTTGTTCTACTGGCAAGGATCCTTCGGAGGAACACAGACATGATTTGTAGGTTCTAGGATCATCATGTTGAATGAGGACAGCCCCTGCAGTCTTGGCAGTGGCTTCTATCTCCACAACAAAGGACTTCAAGGATTTGAAATAGCTAGGGCTTTTGGTCATCCTTCATAACATAAGCTGGAACAGAACATATACAAGAGCAGCAGATCCACTACTTCATGCAGGGTGGTCCAGAGCGGAGCATTCGGAGATAAGACAGCACAATGCTTCCAGCAGGAGGGACCCCAGAGGTTGGTGTGTAGGTATTCCAGTCAATAGACGGTTGATAGAGTCGGAGCCAGGGCAATCCAAGTACCATAGGGTTGGATGCCTTAGGAAACACTAGAACTGAAGGTTTTCTTGGTGAGACCCTAACTGCATGGTAATGGGCACGGTGGCTGCAGTCATGTGGTCGGGTTAGGTTTCTCAAAAAATGGAGGAAATAATACATGAAGTAGTCAAGCTAGTAGTAGGGCAGCCACATTGGCATAACAGTGAATCTTGAATAAATTTGCCCCCAGCTCCAGTATCTATTAAGGTTTCAGTGCAAACTGATTATTCCCAAAGGTGAGGGACACTGGTACCATCAATTGTGCAGAAGAAGCAGGGTAGTGAAGAACTGCCCTCCCAACTAGACTTTTTTCTTCTGAGTTTCCCGGTCTCTTGGGGCACCAACTGAACAAAATGTCACTGTGCTGCACAGTAAAGGCAGAAGTTATGTCATCTTCTCCTTTGTTTTCATTGACTGAAAGTCAAGTGTTACCCAATTGCATGGGTTATTTGAAGGCAACAACCTTTGATGGCTCTGGGGTGGAGTCCAAGTGACTCAGGGGCTTGGGAGCTACAGGAGTAGCCCGATGAGAGGCCTTCCTCTCTTGAGTTTGTTCCTGAAATCTCAGATCTATTCAAATAGCCAAGGTGATAAGTGCTTCTAGGGTCAGAGGAAGGTCTCAAGCTGCTGGTTTGTCTTTTATTCTCTCGGATAAACCTTGCCAAAAAATGGCAGTTTGGCTATCTTTGCCACAACCGAGTTCAGAAGCTAGGGTACGAAACTCTACCACATACTCGCCAACTGAGCGAGCACCTTGATGAATATGAAGAAGTTCTGTGGCAAGCAGACAAGGACACGCCCGGGTTGGTCAAAGATCAGGCAAAATTGTTGTGTGAAGTTATCCAAGTTCCTAAGACAGAAGTCATCTTGTTCCCTCATGGGAGAAACCCAGGCAAGAGCAGGATCATCCAACAGGGAGAGGATTTATTTAAAAATTTATTTATTTAAAAACTTTTATATACCGGTATTAGTATGCATACATCATACCGGTTTACAATGTAACTTTAAAGGTAGAAATTACAATGAACAGGGAGGGCGAACAAGGAGGAGTATACAAAGAGCAGGAGGTGGAGGAATTAAAGCAATAAATAAAAACTGCAACGGACTATTTACAGGAATATACAAGGCGTAGGCAAGATACTTGCAGGATATACGTAATCTTAACACGATCAGGAAAAAAATGAGCTGGCTGTAACTCAAATTGCATCTTGCAAACATTGAGGTGTTGTGACGCAATTGACGCAACCTCATGGGCTGAGCCCTAAGGTCTGCACTGACAGCAGGTGAACAAGTCTTTGCACAAGCCAGACTATGACAAGATCCAGAAGGCTGTGGCTATGTACAACTCTAAAGATTCAAACAAGACTGGAGTCCAGACAAGACCGTGGCTAAAGCTGAAGATAAGGTTATGGAGGAAGGCTGAAGCTGAAGACAAGGCTGTGGCCGGAGCTGAAGATGGACATGGAGCAAGGCTAAAGCTGAAGCTTGAAGAAAGGCGTGGAGTAAGGTTGAAGAATGGAACAAGATTGAAGAACTCTGGAACAAGACAGGCGACCTTATGCTAAGGCAATGCTGAGTTGCATGGCCAGGGTTTAAATGCATGGTCGTGGGCGTCATTGGGGGCGCCAAGAGCAAGAATTCCTGCCACAAGGCTCTTATAACCTGGTGTACTGTGCATATGCACCTAGGAAAGCAGGAGTGATGGCATTTCCCTGCCACGTCAAATGGCCAGATTCATCTAGCAGTGTCAGGGTGACTGTAACTGCTCGCAGGGCCGTCCCACAAGTGGAGAACGCAAGAGAAACATCTTCAAAAGAACATAAGAGCATGCCATACTGGGTCAGACCAAGGGTCCATCAAGCCCAGCATCCTGTTTCCAACAGTGGCTAATCCAGGCCATAAGAACCTGGCAAGTACCCAAAAACTAAGTCTATTCCATGCTACTGTTGCTAGTAATAGCAATGGCTATTTTCTAAGTCAGCTTAATTAATATCAGGTAATGACTTCTCCTCGAAGAAACTTATCCTTTCCCCTTGTACCTCTGTCTTTTGAGAATGCAAAAGAAGTTTATTCTGAATAAGCCAGGTGCTGATCTGAATGAAACACTGAGTTAATTTATTCAATTGCATATCTTGATCAGGACTCAGCCAACCTCAATATCTGCCTTTTGCACCAGGTCACCAATTATCTGAGTATGAGGTCAGAAATTGAATCCCTAGGAAACACCCCATTTAAACACTTTTGCTCCACATTTCAGATCCTATTTTCACTATCTGAGATCGCTTTGTCAAAAAAAATAAAAAAAGAGGCAAATCACTGCTCGTAGTGCCTTCGATACCCAATGGCTATGAGATGTTTGTATCAAGATCTCATGGTCGATGTTGTCAAAAGCTGCTGATAGATCCAAGAAAATTTCCAGGGAATTTATTCCTGGATCAAATCTCCTACACAGTATGTCAAATCAAGATAATTAAAGAGCTGTACATATTATACCCTTTACAAAGACCATATAATAAGGGTCTAAATAACGTCACTTCTCTGTTGAGCTGCAGCCCTTCCTATCAGTTTACTTACAAAAAGGCAGATTAGATATTGGTCTATAATTCATTGGCTCAACTGAATCTAGAGTGGGTTTTTCAAAATAGGGTGAGCAACAGTCTCTTAGTTTATTGGGGAATATCCCTGCCATCAAAGAACCATTAATAATCAACCCTCAAAATCTTAACTATTGAGTCCCCAGATTGTTTAACAAGCTTGGTTCTGAAGGAGTTAAACTGGATTTCATCATATCTAATGAAATGGTTCAAAAGAAAAGACCTGATCTAAAAATAATCTAGGCTAAGATATAATCCATATTTTAGGCCTTGTTAAAATCCTGTTATGATTCTGCAAGTCAGCATGAATAGCCTCAACCGTTTTTTTTTAATAAAGTAATCTCCACAGGTATTTGCCTGAAATAAACTTGAAGTCAGAAACAATTATTCTTGGTCTTTCTGCATTATTTCTCACAAAAAACAAATCGGAAGCCGATCAATAATGCTGGAAGGCAGAACAAACGATATTGATCGGTGTATCAAGGGATTCTTTATTGGTATTTGCCCGATTCTGGCCGAGTTTCGCTCTCGCAGGAGCTGCCTCAGGGGCTACAATGGTTACTTGTCTGATGTCACACTTTGATGTGAAATCATCACAACATATTAATTGAGAATTCTTAGTATATTTCTGTGTCACGTAGTTAAAGGAAACTACGTGACACAGAAATATACCGCACAAATTTTGGTATTCCATTTTGAAAGCACTGACTGCACTACTAAGAATTCTCAATTAATATGTTGTGATGATGTCACATCAAAGTGTGACATAAGACAAGTAACCATTGTAGCCCCTGAGGCAGCTCCTGCGAGAGCGAAACTCAGCCAGAGTCGGGCAAATACCAATAAAGAATCCCTTGATACACCGATCACTATCATTTGTTCTGCCTTCCTGCATTATTTCTCAGACTGTTATCTTTTCAGTTTGATGGGCCCACTATTTTGATATCCCAGAAGGTTAGGAACCTGGGAGTGATAACAGATCCCAAATTAAGTATGCAGCCAAATTAAGTGGGTCATTCATCATTTTGTGATAACGCCGTAACGCGTGTGATGGCCCTGTTGCAAATTGCATATGCAAATAAAAAATGTATTGTTCAACAGGAAGGAGTTTGGGCGGGGTTCATGGAGATTAGGGGCTGCCAGCATCGTATGCAATAAACTATCGCAATTCGAGGGAAATAGCTACAGCTTTTCCCAGGGCGCTATGGGGACAAAATTGACTAGCATAGCTGATATTGCTGCATATGATAACATAATGCTGCATGTGTTACCGAACACTGCGATGCGGCCAGCTGCTCATTTGCCTGCCCACGACCCCTTTTCCTATTGCGGGCGATCATTTTGCTATAATTATAGTAAAATGATGAATCTAGGCCTTAATGTTACAACATCTAAAACCTCTGCTTGACCCACCTGATTTTCACTTCTGCTTACGAGTCTCGATTATTGCAATTCCCTTTACACTGGGATTAGCACCCAGCATACTTCAGTTCCAAATTATTCAATCAAAACACAGCAGCCTTGCCTACTAACAGGGTCCAACGTTTGTGAACATATCACCCCCGTCCTCATGACCCTACACTGGGCTCCTAGTCCACTGTTGAATACAATATAAACAACAGTCCTAATGCCCAATCTTCTCAATAATATAATTTCTCCATGGATCAGTCCAACTTTAAGAATCCATACTCCACCTTGCATGTTTCGTTCTCCTAGCCAGTTTCTCCTCTATATTCCTTCTACGAAGCTCACATCTGACAGAGACACAAGAGAGATCATTTTTCCATCTTTGCTTCCATTCTATGGAACTCTTTACCCTCCAACATCCGCAACACAAAGGACCCTAATGCACTTTAAAAAAAATTTCCTTAAGGCCTTTTTATTTAATCAAGCATTTTGCTTCCGTAAGCTAGACTCTTGGTTTTTATTTTCTTAATATGTCAGTCATGTTAACAATGTGTTTCCTCCGCTAAATACATTTCTGTATATATAATATTTCTACTCTGGAGATGTATTCTTTGCAACACAAATGATGTTCCATTTGTTTTTGCAAGTACTGTAAATTCAAATTATGTATGTTTTTATTGTACCTTATCCTGAACTTGTTGGAGGGGTGAGTAATGAATATTTTAAATAAACATACATTTAAAAAATCACTATCTTCCCTTGTATAGGGTGAACCTGCAGTCTCTTTACAATGCAAAATACACTTTTGGGCAGATTCCATCTGCCTTAATCTTAGCAGAAAGGTAATTATATTTACTGTCTGTGTAACTGTCCTTTAAATTAATTTGTCTTATTATAAATACCCTTCCCAAGCAAACACATTCTCCTGTAATCTCACAAAACCAGTTTTACAAAGGGTTAGTGGTGAGATGGTGAAAGTGCTAGATACTGTGAAAACAGAGCTTCTGGAAGCCATGTGAAGTGCAGTCCCGGTGTCCTGCTATCACAGCCAGGACATCAGTTGGAAGTGTGAAATCTAACACACAGGATCTTAGGAGCCCTTGTGAATGCTCCGAGTGCAAGCCTGAAGCATCTTATTATGGAACATTCGAGGGGCAAATTTTGTGAGGACAAGGGGTCAGTACATGGGGAGCTAAGGTTTGTAGTGTGTCCGTCACAAGAGGACAGAAACAAGATGAAGAAATGAACCTGTCTGATACTAGGACAGTCAATCAAACAGAATCACCTTTACAATATCCTGCAATCAGTCAAAGTTACAGGTTCAGAATTTCATGCATGCTGAGATTTCAAACAGCCCTCACACGGCAGCGACTCCAGAAATGTTTGAACGTGGGTGCACAGAAGGGGGTGCAGTGAATTTCAGGGTGGGCAAGCAATGAATGAGGTCAAGTCAGATTTGGGGAGGGGGAAAACAAGTTCTTTGTCTGGGGTGGAGGGCGCTCACCTCCCTCTCGAGCCCCCCCTGCCCTACTTACTACTATATCTTGTGCCTATCCAGTTACACAGAGCCAGGAAACGTCTCTGAGTCTCAGGCGCGCTCCGCAACACAGAGTCCATGGGATGTTTTCACATCACCATCAAAATCAGCAGCTCTCCAAGGATGTAACTGAATTTCTATACTAGCGCATCCCAAAAGGGAGGCTATGCATGGATTTTAAATTTCTGATTCAGAAATTCTTGTCACTTATGTAAAGAAATATATTTAAGTGCACCTTCTGTGAGCTGTTCAGCCCTCAAAGAGTTAAATGGTTATGCAGTGTGCCAGGAACCTCTTTCAGCAGCAGATAAGTATACGAAATAATGAAGTATGGAAATTAAATGCTCACAAATCACTGAGAACCTCAGATAAAAAGAAAACAAGAGCGCTCTGTAATTGCTTCATTCGCGTGAAATTAGCATTTTTACCTTGGAAGATTGAGGTTTCTTCATAACTAATTTTGCCTTAGCTTGTTAATTTGCTGTGCCTTTATCAATTATGTCAGATACAGCTGCTCAGGTCTTTTTCTGTCAGATTTTCACTGGTGCTAAATTTTGTAACATCATTTGATCCTTGATTTGCCGGCCAATTTCTTTACATTAAAACAGCTTGAATTCATTAGTTCACCAACTTGGGTATTTACAATTGAAATTCACAGTGTCTATAGGATGAGGGTACACCTGTTAGAGACAGAGATGAGACATCCATCAAGGATCTGCACATCTCAGGGCATTTCAGGGGGTATTGGATGAACAACTAAGTCACCAACATTATGAGTAATAATGACTACCATTCAAGAGTGATTCATAGCCCATGAAACAGGAACACGTACAAACATTATTCAAGTGACACATTCCATGACATATAGATATATATATAAATATCTGTATATAGACACGTACTGGTACACATTTACATCACAAGGGAGAGAACATATGCAGTAGCTCATGCTTAATATCTTTTTTTCCTGCATGGATAGGGGAAGCCCAGCTTACTATCCATACAGGCATTAGAAAGCAAACTCCAGATCCCAGATCTAAAGTCTGCATTTTGGCAGATACTTTTTTCCCAATCTGATCCCTAGGGTTATAGCACATCACTGATCTCAGTTTTCTTTTCACTTTCCTCCCCTTCTGTCAGGCTGACCTGCTTCCTCATCCTCTTTCCCCTCAACCCTGTACACACGGCTCTCATTTCCTCACTACTACAATATGACTCCAACTTAATGAGTTCAGTTTCAAGGGCAAAGTTTTGTGGTGGGGGGTGGTGAGGAGAAGAAGAGAAACTCAAAGATCCATGAGCGCTTAAGGGAGGGTAATTTTATAACTATGCATGCTGGGGTAGTTGGCACATAACTTATTCATTCAGATTTTACCCCACATTTTCCAAGCAAACTTTCGTGCATTGAAAATTCCCACTTAACTGCCCTGGTACGCACCACAAACTCGCCCACACAAAGGTACTTCTGCTCTACTGAGTGCATAACATGTGTTGGTGAACATGTGCACATACTTTTTTAAGTTTCAACTCCATCCAGGAGAACACCTTTCCCCAGTGCACATAAAAGTATGTGCAAAATCGAGTTATGCACACACTGAGCACCAGGCTATTTTAGAATAGTAATTTGCCTGCTTAAAGTTTTATAGACCAGATTTTTTAAAGCATTTATGTGCATAAAATGCACATGTATGCAATTTCACAGTGTACTTTTGCACGTACAGAGGCATTTCAAGGGTGAAGTTGGGATGGGGAAATGATTTTTGAAAGCGCGTTTGTAAATGTGCATGTACATAAGCAGGTGTAAATTTGTATATACAAGCAGGCATGTGTGTGTGTATGAAAGCATGTGTGTAAATACATACATACGTGAGCAGGCATAAATGTGGTGCATATGAAACCATGAAAGTAAATGCCCATGTGCACAAGCAACAAAAAGGAGTGGCGAAACTCGGCTGAGTCGGGCATTTTTTAAAACACGTCTCCACTATAATAAATACGTCAAAGGACATCTGGCATCTATTCCTTTGTTTTTTCCTCCATGTGCCAAGCAGGCATGTATGTGCATATAAAAGCATGCATGTAAATGTAAGTGTACATGAGCAGCAGGGGCCGATTGGCCTATCGGGGGATCGGGCATCCCCCGGTGGGCCGGTCGCACTAGCACATGGTCTGCCGAGCGCGGCCGTGAAAGAGCCGCACTCGGCAGACCAAGTGGTATCTTCTGGGCCAGCCTGGGCGGCAAATCCCCGGGCCGGTCTTCATCGTGAATCTGCCGCTGATGAGCAGACATAAATGTGTGTACGTAGGAAAGCATGAGTGTAACTGTACATGTATACAAGCAGGCGTGTATGTGCATATGAAAGCATACGTGTAAATACATACATTCATGACCAAGCATAAATGTGTGTGCATACAAAAGCATGAGTGCAAATACCCACATGCAGAAGCAGGCGAGTGTGTACATATAAAAGCATGCATGTAAATGTACATGTACACGAGCAGATATAAATGTATGCACGTATGAAAGCATGAGTGTAAATGCATGCGTACATGAGCAGGTATAAATGTGTGCACGTATGCTGTGCAAGAATCCTCCTACACCTGCTATTTTGAAAGAGGACTTGCACACAAGTCTACTGTGAAAGTTCGGGCTAAAGTGCACTTGTACCTTGTACACACAAACTTCAGCCTTAGGCAGGTTGTTATAAAATTATCCTTGTGCATAAATGGCTTTGATGATTCACCCCTTCCTTAATCACTTTGGGATACATACAAATCAACAGCCATTCCAAGAACTGCTTTGTCAATTTTTTTATTTTTAAGCTTTTTTTTTTTTAAGTGGTTTGACTCACTTCGAGGCCAATTTCAAAAGCTTTAAACCAGTTAATTTTACAGGTTAGCCAGCTAAGCCACTGTCACCTAGATGCATTAAGCCACTATAGTTTTTCATGAGAGGGTTCCCATTATCATGGGAGGCTGCCATGATAGTGGGCCCCTCCCCTGAAAAAATATTGAGGCTGTATGACACATTGTAATTTCTTGCAGCAAAACACCGCTGGATATAACAACGCGGCTAGCAGCCCTTTAGGCACAATGGCTGCCCCAACTTCAAAGGGCTGCCATCACCTTAAAGGGCCTCTGCCCAAAATAAAAGTGCCACAGCAAAAAGACTAACGGGCTGATACAGTAAAAGTCGCGGGAGCTCTCCTGTGCGCGTGATTTAGTATCGGCCCGCATGCAAATGAGGGCCCGCGGTAAAAAGAGGGGCTAGGGACACTAGTGCATCCCTAGCGCCTCTTTTTTGACAGGAGCAGCAGCTGTCAGCGGGTTTGACAGCCGACGCTCAATTTTGCTGGCATTGGATCTCAAACCCGCTGACAGCCACGGGTTTGGAAACCGGACGCCGGCAAAATTGAGCGTCTGGTTTTCAACCCGCGAGCCGATTTTAAATTTTTTTATTTTTTATTTTTTATTATTTTTTACTTTTGGGACCTCCAACTTAATATCGCCATGATATTAAGTCGGAGGGTGCACAGAAAAGCAGTTTCCCAGTGCCGGCAGAAATTAACGCCTAATTTGGGGACGCCTACCTTTGGGGACGCGCGTTTTCGACATGCTATTACCCCTTACTGAATAAGGGGTAAAGCTAGCGCGTCGAAAACGTGTGTCCAAACGCGAGTTAACAGTGTGCCGGAGCGCACTGTACTGTATCGGCCTGTAAGTGTAGCAGAGTTCAAGACTGACCCCCTGTTCAATCTGGGGCCACTACTTAAAGTCCCCACAAAATGATGATCCCCCCACCCCTAAACCTTGTCTTCAATAAAGTCAATGTACTCCCACACCCCTTTTACATTGAAATAATGGCTGTCATTGCCCCCCCCCCCCCCCACTAGTTACACTCGTTGGGATCCCCAGACCTTGCCCCAGTCATGTGACTAGAGCAAGGTCAGGTTGGCGCCATTTTGGAAAATGGTGCTGACCAGGCCTGGGGCTAGAAGGCACCCCAGGCCCTATTGAGGGATCAAGTTTGAGGTTTTTTAAGATTTGAGGGATACAGGAGAGGGTTTGGGATGCTTGGAGATTCAGGGTTGGGGATTGCAACAGAACCTTAATGCACTATTGATACATTTTCTAAAGGTGAAGTCACCCAATGCACCCAGAAGCCCTTCAACAAAATCAAATGTCATAAAAGGAAAACTGCTTTCTACTGGGAGACTCAGAGAACCAATCTGAGAGCACATTTTGATGGTGACACAAAGTTAAATGCCTCCCAGGATCCTCAGCTAGTATAAATGCAAACCAGATAGTCTGCGTTATTGAAGAAGAAAGTAGGAACTTTGATATCAGTGTTATCATCCATTTGGGGACCAATGACCTCAATAGAAATGGTATCCAATCCATGAAGTACAAAAAGATTTCCAAAATCTAGGAAAGATGATAAGACCTACTGCAAAGACTATTGCCTTTTCGGAAGTATTACCTGTTCATGGAAAGGGAAATGAGAAGCTATGCCATATAGATAATTTCAATTCCTGGCTCAAAATCTGGTGTACAGAAAGTGGTTTTGGATATACCGGAGGCTGGTGTCATGTATGGAGCAGTAAAAGGCTATATGGTAAGGATGGACTACATTATCTGTAGCAGGAAGGAGGATGCTTAAGTGAGAAATTCAGATCATATATTATCAGACATTTAAACTAAAGAATGGGGGTGGCAGGATATGGCTAATTAAATTGACATGTCACCCCCAAGCAATACAAGAAGTGGGAGGAGAAAATAACAAAATCAATAAGCTCAAAAAAGCAGAAAAGGTGTCTAAGAAGTGCAACAAATCTAGGGAGAAAAATTGGAAAGCTAGGACTACAAATGCTCATAGTTTGGGCAATAAAATCCCAGACCTGTAGGTCCTAATGGGGGAGGTGGACTTTGACATTGTTGCTGTCACAGAGGCCTGGTTCAAAGATTCTCATGATTGGGATATGGCCATACCGGGCTATAACTTGTTAAGGAAGGATAGAGAGGACAGAAAAGGGGGAGGACTATTTCTTTATGTCAAAAAACAATATCCAAGCAACTGAACTATAAGGAATGTGGGGTAGAGAAGAAGCATTATGGGCTGTCTTAAAAAAAGATGATGGTGCATCCATTTTTACTGGAGTGGTTTACAGGTTTCCAACTCAAACGAAAGAACTAGACAGAGATCTGGTCGAAGACATCCAAAAGGTGGGAAAGAAGGGAGAAATGTTGATTATTAGCGATTTTAATCTGCCGGACATAGGCTAGAGAATCCCTTCTGCAGAATCTGCCAGAAGCAAAGAGATAGTGGATGCCCTGCAAGGGCCTCTGTTCAAACAAATGGTAATGAAACCCATGAGGGAGGGCGTTATACTCAACTTAGTGCTCACTAACAGGGAGAATGTTTCTAATGTCCGGGTGAGTGCCCATCTCAGCACCAGTGATCATCAAACGGTACAGTTTGATATCGCAAATAGGATACAGAGAAGTCACACGAAGACCGAGCTTTGCATTTCAAAAATACAGACTTTGTCGAAATAGGGACATACCTAGAAGTAGAACTAGAAGACTGGGAGAAAATGAGAGAGGTGGAACAACAGTGGGCCAAACTAAAATGAGCAATTACAAAGGCAACAAATCTATATGTTAGAAAAGTAAACAAAAGTAAGAGAAATAAGAAACTGATATGGTTCTCAAAGGAGGTGGCTGATAAAATAAAAGCAAAAAGTACAGGATTCAAGAAATATAAAGGATCCAAAAAGAGGAACACAGGGAAAGAATATCTGGTGTGGAGAGAGACGAAGAAATGGCCCGAAATATTAAACAATACTTCAGTTTGGTGTTCACTAAGAAGACCCTGGAGAAGGACTGTCACTAGTTAACAAGACTGGATGAGGGTGGAGTAGATGAAACTCCATTCACAGAACAGAATGTATGGGAAGAGCTAGGAAAACTGAAAGTGGACAAAGCCATGGGGCTTGATGAGGTTCATCCCAGGATACTGAGGGAGCTCAGAGATGTGCTGGTGGGTCCGCTGAAGGACCTGTTCAATAGTTCCCTGGAAACGGGAGTGGTGCCGTGCCGCAAGACTGGGGAGCAGCAGTAGTGGTCTTGCTTCACAAGAGAGGGAGCAGAGAGGAGGCTGGAAACTACAGGCTGGTTAGCCTCACCTCGTTGGTGGGAAAATTAATGGAGACTTTGCTGAAGGAAAGGATAGTGAATGATCCATGCTGCTTGACCTGAAGAAGGTCCTGTCAGACAAATCTGATTAATTTTTTTGATTGGTTGACTAGAGAATTGGATCAGGGAAGAGCGCTTGATGTGATTTACTTGGATTTTAGTAAAGCTTTTGATACTGTCCCACAGAGGAGACCCATGAAAAAATTAGAAGCTTAGGCGTGGGTGCCAAGGTAATAGTGTGGATTGCAAACTGGTTGATTGACAGGAGACAGACTGTAATGGTAAATGGAACCTACTCTGAAGAAAGAACAGTGTTAAGTGGAGTGCCACAGGGATCGGTTTTGGGACCGATTCTGTTCAATATTTTTGTGAGCAAGCTGGCAGAAGAGATAGAAGGTAAAGATTGTCTATTTGCAGATGATACTAAGATCTGCAACAAAGTGGACTCATCTGAAGGAGTAGAGAGAATGAAAAGTGATTTAAGAAAAACTTGAAGAGTGGTCGAAGATTTGGCAGCTGCAGTTCAATGCCAAGAAGTGCAGAGTCATGCATCTGGGGTGCGACAGTCCAAAAGAGCTTTATGTGATGGGCGGTCAAAGACTAATGCACACAGACTGGGAGAGGGACCTTGGTGTATCTGATAATCTGAAGATGGCGAAGCAATGTGACAAGATGGTAGCTAAAGCTAGAAGAATGCTGGGCTGCATAGAGAGAGGAATAACCAGTAAGAAAAAGGAGATGATAATGCCTTGTACAGGTCCTTGGTGAGACCCCACTTGGAGTACTGCGTTCAATACTGGTGCCCGTATCTCATAAAGGATAAAGTCAGGACAGAGGTAGTCCAAAGAAGAGCATTGGAAGACTTATGAGAAAAAGCTTAAGGATATGAATATGTACACCCTGGAAGAAAGGAGGTGCATGGGATATATGATACAGTCCTTCAGATATCTGAAAGGTTTTAATGAAACACTGTGGATCCCTAAAGGCTAGAGGTTGTAAATACAGAAAAGAGTGCATGAGGATAAGAGGGGGTAACTTGCTGGTGTGGCAGTTGTTACCCTTACTAATTAATCCTTGGTACTGTTAATGCAACTCCATTATTGCTCTCTGCTTCAATGGCAGTGAGAAAAGGGGAATTGGATTCAGACAGCAACCAACAAGAGCCCTGAACTTTTACAGTTTGGGGAACAAACTGATGTGGTGCTTACTACCCATAATCATTAAGCCTGATACTTTTGATGCAACGCCAACATTACTCTCTGCTTTCATGGCAATGGTTAAGGTACATTGGATTCAAACAGCATCTGAGAGCCCTGAATTTTACAGTCTGGTAAACTGATAAGCATGGGGGTAACCCCTCCTTGCAGCAGATAGTGGCATAATCTTGCTGGTCAGACTGGGTGGATCATTTGGTCCTTTTCTGCCATCTTTCTATGTTTCATTTGCAGGATGGGGGGAAGTCATGGTATGGGGGGGGAGACACTATACCCCAAACGACTGTGCACAATTATTGGGGGGACCGTGACGGTCATTATTTCAATGGAAAGGGGAGTGGGAGGACATTGACTTTATTGAAGACAGGGTTGAGGGGGAGGGCGGTCACCGCTGCGTGAAGACTTTATTAATTTTCTTTTTATATTTTTTTGGTGTTGGGACTGCCTCGAGTGGTGGCCCTGAGTGAACAAGGTTCAGCCTTGAGCCTCGCTACACAGGGATGGTAACTTTCAAACAGGTGCACATGTACACGGGTATATGGGCATGCGGCCAGATACGTAGCAATTTCATATCCTGCTCGCACATATGCACGCATGTTATGTTGCACGTTTGTGTGCCTCTAATTTTAAGCTCGTGCACGCACAGCTGAGTAAGTCTGCTTTGGGGCGCACAAGTGAGGGAGTTTTATGACAGATGCGCATCCAAGCCATGACCAGTTTCCCAGTTTGTCCAGTCTAGAGCTTAGGTCCTCCAAACCCCTCCTGGTTCTTTAGCCTGCACTCCCCCCAGTTAACCCAGACCCCCTCAAACACTTCATAGTTGCATGGAAATTGTTTTATAAAGACGTACACCTTCATCATAGCAGAAGTAAATTTGCCCCTAAATATACCTGGTCGCATGCCTAGACACATAGCTGCATGCACACGTATCTCTTAGCCCCGCCCCAGAATGCCCATTTCCCGCCCACATTTTGCCCCTTTTTTTCCCCAAAGCGAGAAATTCGCACATCAGTACTTGTGCGCGCATGTGGATGGCTTATAAAATCAGGTGGACATTCGCATGTGCTAGATGCGTGCACATTTCTCAATTTTGGTGCACATCTAGCTTTTAAATTTTACCTTTTAATCTTTTTGCTGCGGCCCATTTTTGTTCATTTGCATGGCCCTTTAAATGTAACGCGGGAGCCTCAAGACCTCGTTAGGGTCCCAGGCCTTCTGCGTTACATTTAATGATTCCCCAGGTGGTGGTGTTATTTTATCAGTTGACCACTTTCTCAGAGAGCAGCGATAAAATATTAACATGAAATTACCTAGTAATGAGCTGATTTGCATGCATTTGCATTATTCATGCATGAAAGTCACATGCAAAGAAGCTCATTGTAATAGGTGAGGGAATCTGGGCAGCCAATGTTTAACGCACTTTAGAGCTCTACTGCAGCTTGATGCATCTCCCATTGTGTTTGAACATTTCCCTCTCTGCCTGGCTAAATGTATCCCTTCTATGCGTAATGCATGTAAGGATAGCTGGTTTCAAAATGTACAGCTCCAGGGACACCCCCAAGGCAGGGTTATGAGTTATCTGCTTAGTGCTCATTTTAAAAACATAAGAAACATGCCATACTGGGTCAGACCAAGGGACCATCAAGCCCAGCATCCTGTTTCCAACAGAGGCCAAACCAGGCCACAAGAACCTGGCAATTATCCAAACACTAAGAAGATCCCATGCTACTGATGCCAGTAATAGCAGTGGCTATTCCCTAAGTAAACTTGATTAATAGCAGTTAATGGACTTCTCCAATAACTTATCCAAACTTTTTTTTAAACCCAGCTACACTAACTGCACTAACCACATCCTCTGGCAACAAATTCCAGAGCTTAATTGTGCGTTGAGTGAAAAAGAATTTTCTCCAATTAGTTTTAAATGTGCTACTTGCTAACTTCATGGAATGCCCCCTAGTCCTTCTATTATCCGAAAGAGTAAATAACCGATTCATATTTACCCATTCTAGACCTCTCATGATTTGAAAGACCTCTATCATATCCCCTCTCAGTTGTCTCTTCTCCAAGCTGAACAGCCCTAACCTCTTCAGCCTTTCCTCATAGGGGAGCTGTTCTATCTCCTTTATCATTTTGGTTGCCTTTTCCTGTACCTTCTCCATCGCAACTATATCTTTTTTGAGATACAGCGACCAGAATTGTACACAGTAATTGGCTAAGTTTAGATGGTTAAAACTGGGCATCTGACTTGTGAGATTAAATCTACCCACCCTACCCTCACTACTCCCAAAAAACAAGCAGACAACTTAAGATCTTCCACAATAATGTTCTGGCATTACAAAACATAGAAACAAATAGTGGCAAAGGTCATACAAATGAAATTTATATTTGGGGCAATTCTGAGACAGCCCACGAGGTTTCCCTTTGAAAGTCAGGCTGGCTGTGGGAATGGGGCGCCATTATCATGTGCAAATGTATCTGCAGCAAAGCATGCACACAGGGCCTATTACAAACCATCTCTGGCTTGGGCGTTTCAGCGGCTTAGGCTGCTCCTAAGTGTGTAAATGGTCCATGTAAACTCAGTTGAGGATATAAGAGGGGTCTTTAGTAGGCAAGGCTGTACTTAGGAGGGTATGCAGCTCAGAGTGAATGATCCACAGCAGCATACTAAAATGTGTAGTTTCACCTCCAAGCTGTCAGAAAATTACAGTGTTGGGGAAGGGGCTATCACAATAGCCCAGGGCACTCCATAGTGCATGGCCCAGGACAGGTACCCTATTTTCCCCCCTCTCCTCCCCAACGATGGCCCTGTTAATGGGTATAGGATCTCAATGCCCTGCCTCATTATATTCCTTCTATCACACATCAAATATCTGGCTGCCTGTAGTCTTTAGGCAGTCAGATATTTAAGGGAAGGTAGAATGCAGCACAGTAGTATTTTGATTTATCTGGCAGGTGTCTTTGCATAGATGCTTAATTTGCTTTTTCAATCATCTGAGCTCACTTGTCAGTACCCCTCATTTGTGATTATCCTATAATGATGTCATGTTCCTAGAGGGACCATAAGGCAGCTGCCTGGGTTGCCAGAGATAGTGGGAGGAATGGGCAGCTCAGGCTGAAGGGTTTCTTCCTCAGCACAACTTCCTGTACCATCTTCCTCCTCCTCCTCCTCCTGCTGGAGTTCACTAAAGAGCAAGCCAAAGATTTCGAGGTCACATCCCTCAGCTTCTACCTCTTCATCCTCCAACTCCATCCCTGAGGAAAATTCAGCCTTCAGCGCATCCTGGGAATCTGCTGCAGACGATGGCGCCACCATCTGGCTGGTTTGACTACTGCATGATAAATAATTATTGCACCTTACACAGTCACAATCATTTCCATCATTAACTTCATACATGCTACAGTATCAGCTGGGATTTTTCTGTGCAAAAATTTTAGTAAGGCTCTCACAGTAACTTACCAAACATATCTACTCCTTCATGTCTTATTGACAGGATTCATAGTATTGTAATGATCTGCTGGGATCTCATGTGTGCAATTTTTAATAAAAACAAAAATATTCCTTCCAACAATTTAAACCACTTACAGTATTACAATAAGTTATGAATATTACAATGTTGAATTTATCTTTAAGATACCCTAAACTGAAGCTTGTATTTGATTCTGCCACTGGGCTTCAGTGATGCTGATTTAACCTACAGCCCGAGGACTGTGACAATCAAAGTGCCACAAAATATATATATATATATACTCCCAAAATGGGCAGAGAGAAAGACAAGTTTACAGCTGAGATGCCAATTGAAAATAAAATAGGACATGGGAATGATGCACCATACTCCAGTGCAAGCAGCAAGACTTAAAGTGCATATCCAGTAGCCCAGCTACAGCAGCCGCTGCAGGAAACTAGGTCTTCAGCTACAGCTCAGACAGACGGCAGCTCTGCATCAGAGCAGCGGATCGGAGCTCTGGGGGTAGTGTGCTCCACACAGGGCAAAATAAATCGTGCGTTCATTTTACACGGTTTGTTCCAAATGCCTCTCACAAAAATACCTGAAAAGTTTGGAGTATTTTCAGGGGGGGAGGGGAAAGACCTCCTTTCTGACAAGCCTTAGAGCCCAGGCCAGGCCACTGTTTGTGATCTCCGAGTACCTCGACCCTCCTTCTGCTGTCAGAAATCCCTTGGGACCTGGGCCAACCCGGGTAGGCTTAGCCAGGCCCCTTCAACCTCGCTCCTGCCCCTTCCAAAAATTACCGGGGGCTCCCTTACTCCTTCTGTGGAGGTCCAGCAGTGGCAGCGTCGTTGGAACGGGTGGGCATGGTGACCACTCGCCCCCCTGCCTTGGCTTGCTCCCTTTAAAAATGTATTTACATCTCTTACAGTCTGTGGTTTCCAAAATAAATCGATCGGCGCAGATCACAACCAAACATTCACGGTCTTAAAAACAACAAAGCACATAAAAAGCACATACATGTTAAAAACTCCAGCTGATTCCTCCCTTAGCACAACCGTTCATCTAAATTATCTCTCTCTGCACAGATAAATAGGCCTTGAACAGTTTTCTAAATCACAAGCAATCAGTTTCTTGTCTAATAGCATGTGGCAACTTATCCCAGATCATAGGTCCAATAAAAGAAAGAGCACTAGAACATGTTTCTTGCAACCTGGAATTACGAAGGGCAAGAATTACCAGAAGATTTTGCTCAGAGGAGCGAAGCGTGTGGGGCGATATTCGCTGAACCAAAGTTTTAGACCGGCCGTTACAAATTTTCCAAACCGTAAACAATTTTATGAATGTGTGTTAGTAATCCAAAACCGTCTCGCTGTAATAAAAGTAACCAGTGCAGCTCCATGAGTTTCAGCGAAATATTATCTCGAAGGCCTGCATTGGCAATCATCCTCGCTACAGCAGTCTCAGCAATCTGCAAAACCCAGAGCAGTACTTCTGGGAGACCTTTACCGTGAATTAGAGTAGTCTAATGTAGACAGCACGTGTGTTTGCATTGCTAACCTAAAATCAGCATTAGGAATAAAATACTTTAATGGTCTTAATAGCCACAGCTGTGCGGCGCCAAAATGACAGAGCTGCTATTTTTAGAGAGAACAAGACAGGGCAGGGATGAACGAGCATCACTCTTGCCCTTTCCAACGCCAACACCACCTGCCAAACTCCATGGAAGGAGGAAGTGGGTGCTAGAGAGGTCCCCAGTCTGGCCCTAGCTAAACCCAGCTAGGTAGGCCCGGGTCCGGAGGAGGAGAGTCACAGGAGCCTGGGGAGGCCTTGGCCGGGCCCCAAGATTTGCCTTGGAGTGGGAGAGGGGTCAGAGGAAGGTGGGAGGTGGGAGGTGCATTTCAATTTATTTTGTGTTTTTGGGGAAGGGAATTTAAATATTTTTTTGAGTTTGGTAAATGAACTCAACAAAAAACAAAAACATTAAACATTAAGGGGTAGATTTTCAAAGGGTTACACGCGGCAGCGCACTGTTAGCCTGCTATTGGACGCGCGTTTTCCCTTACCCCTTATTCAGTAAGGGGAGGAAAACGCGCATCCAACCCGCGGCACCTAATAGCGCCCTCAAAATGCAAATGCATGTTGATGGCCCTATTAGGTATGCACGCGGGATACAGAAAGTAAAATGTGCAGCCAAGCCGCACATTTTACTTTCAGAAATTTCTTCTGGCACCGGGAAAGTGCACAGAAAAGCAGTAAAAACTGCTTTTCTGTGCACCCTCCGACTTAATATCATAGCGATATTGAGTCGGAGGTCCCGAAGAATAAAAAAAGTTAAAAAAAAAAATTTGAATTCGGCCTGCGGTTGTCGGGCCGAAAACCGGACGCTCAATTTTGCTGGCGTCCGGTTTCCGAGCCCGTGGCTGTCAGCGGGCTCGAGAACCGACGCCGGCAAAATTGAGCGTCGGCTGTCAAACCCGCTGACAGCCGCCGCTCCTGTCAAAAAGGAGGCGCTAGGGACGCGCTAGTGTCCCTAGCGCCTCCTTTTTGGCGCCTCTCCTGGCGCACCAGCGCACCAGCGAGTGGCTGGTGCGCCAGGAGAGCTCTCCCGCAGACTTTACTGTATCAGCTCGTTTGTTTTGTTTCATTTTGCTTTTTGTTTGTTTCTTGTTTTGTTTCTTTGGTTTTGTTTCTTTTCATTTATTTAAAATAAAAACAAACAAGTGAAAAATTTAAAAGCAAATAAAAAAATGGAGAGAAAACCAAAACAAAAAACAATGTTGGGCCCCATCAGAGAAGAAAACAATTAATTGAAATGAATGCACATCCCTAATTTCTATATCGATACAAGTCGTAGACAGTAATGTACCAATACACATGATCCCTGTTCCATGGAGCTTACAATCTGTTCAAGACAGACAAATAGCACAAATATTGCATGATCCTTCATTTGGGCAATTGTAATAAAGGGTCAGGGTTATAACTCCATAATACATCTCTACCAGCATTATAAGGAGAAACTAGAGAGGGCAAACCACAGTAATATTTGTAACACCCATTTTTAGACTGGAAGAAGGAAGTACTCTACTGCAGATCTCAAATTCTCCTGGAGGAGCAGTTATCTTTATTATATGACAAAAAGCTTGCCATTTGCCATCTTCTCCCTTCAAAGCTCCCCTGCTCTAATGTGAATAAATGGAAAAGATAGGGTGAGCCTCTCTCACATCTTCCTGATGCTGGCATAGATGCTGTTTGGTCATGTGACTCCATTCATCTTCATGTTCAGAAACTCACATTCTATAGAATGGCTCTGAATCATTTCTTTTCTCATGGAGTGTTTGAAATGCATTTACAAAAGGTTCCAATTCTGAATGCTTTGCAAAAGTTACTTTGTCCTTCACATCTGAAGCAAACATCAGTGGGATATAGCAGCCGTATGTTCCAGGGCAGGCAAGCCAATTTCTAGTTCTTTTCTTGTGAAGATGGAATAAAAAATGTAAGAAATATTTTACTTTAAAATTCTGTACTGGAATGTAACATCAACCAAATCATTCAAGATAGTAGCAAAGGGAAAAGGAACCTCTCATCTCCAGGACTGGAGGGCTCAGGGGATGGGTGCAAGGATGCAGAGCCTGACGCTTCTAGGACTGGAGGGCTCAGGGGATGGGCACAGAAATACAGGTGATAGGTATAGAAATGCAGAGCTAGGACTGAAGCACTCAGGGATATAGAGCCTGTCACCTCTAGGGCTGGAGAGCTCAGGGGATGGGTGCAAGGATGCAGAGCCCGATGCCTCCAGGACTGGAGGGTTCACAGGATGGGTGCAGGGATACAGAGCCCAACGCTTCTAGGACTGGCGGGCTCAGGGGATGGGCACAGAAATGCAGAGCTAGGTCTGAAGCACTCAGGAATACAGAACCAGTCACCTCTAGAGCTGGAGGGCTCAGGGGATGGGTGCAAGAATACACGGTCTGTCACCTTTAGGACTGGAGAGCTCAGGGGATGGGCACATTGATATAGAGCCTACAAAAGAACATAAGAAGTACAATTCTGGGTCAGATCAATTTCATTGAGCCCAGCATCCTGACTCTGACAGCAGCTAGACCAGGTCACAAGTATCCGGCAGATCCCCAATAGTTGATCTATTTCAATCTCAGCGATAAGTGATGGCTACTGTTTATGGGCTTTTCCAAACCTTTGCCGTGACCATTTCCTCTGGCACCAGATTCCATACATTGATTGTGCAATGAGTAAAAAATACTTGCTATGATTTGTTTTCAATTTGCTGGTCGCTAGTTTCATGGAGTGTGTCCCTTAGTCCTAATTTTTTATATTCTGCTTTTCAAAAATTACATTCAGGTACTGTAGGCATTTCCCTATCCCCAGAGGGCTTACAATCTAACTCCTAGATGCATTAAGCCACAATGTTTTACTGCAGGAAGAATCCCACTGTCGTGAGGGAGAGGGGTGACACTGCGATGGGGACACTCCCCCAAAAAACATCATGGCTCAATGATACATTCCTTTGTCTTGCAGCCAAAAAACATGGGGCAAAAGAACACGCCTAGCAGCCCATTAATGCGATGGCAGCCCTAACCTCAAGGGACCCCCATTGATTTAAAGGGCCACTGGCCCCAAAAAAAATATCACAGCAAAGAAGGGAGGTTGAGCAGGAGGTCTGTGCTGGCCCCTGGCTCAACCTGGGGCCCAAACTCGAGGCGGCCCCAACTCTCCTCAAACTGTACAAATAGAAAAAATGAGCCTGTGAGGCAATGGCCCCGGCCTCCCCCCAGGTTATCCATAAAATGCAGACCCCAGACCCCCTCCCCAAGTCCAAATCATAGTCTTGGCCTCCCCTTCCCAAAACCACTCCCCACCCTGAAAGGTAAAAATCACAAAACAAGGTCCCAGGCCCAGGCTCCCTCCTTCAGTCACCCCCTGATCCCCCCTCCCGCACCACCACCCCTCGAACTTTCACATTAATTCTCAGCTCCTGTATCGGGGCCGGGGGGGGCAACCTCGCACCTGGCCGGGTTGGCGTCATTTTCCAAATTGCCCCAGCCTAAGCTAAAGAATCCTAATCTGTTTAGCCTTTCTCCATAAGGGAGCTTTTCCATCCCCTTTATCATTTTTGTCAATCTTCTCTGTACCTTCTCTATGTCTGCTATGTCTTTTTTAAGATGGGTAGACCAGAACTGCACTCAATACTCAAGCTGCAGTTGCACCATGGATCTATACAAAGGCATTAGGATATTCTCTGTTTTGTTCTCTATCCCTTTCTAAATAATTCCTAACATTCTGTTTGCCTTTTTGACCACCACCACACACTGAGCCAAAGATTTCAAGGTATTGTTCAAAAGGTCTCAGTTTTCCTGGGTGCTGATTCCTAACACAGAACCAGCATAGTTAGGATTCATTTTTCATACATGCATTACTTTCCATCTGTCCACATTAAACTGCATCTGCCATTTAGATGCCCAGTCTCCTAGTCTCACAAGGTCCTTCTGAAGTTCTTCACAATCTGCTGCTGTTTTAATGGCTAAATGCCGCTATTCGCCTCCATGTCCCACAACGTAATCTAAGATCCGCGAATAAAGGCTTACTGACTATCCCTTCAGTTCAACGGCGGAGCGCACTGTTAACCCGCGTTTGGACGTGCGTTTTCGACGCGCTAGCTTTACCCCTTATTCAGTAAGGGGTAATAGCGCATCGAAAACGCGCGGCCAACCCCTCCAAAACTAATAGCGCCCGCAACATACAAATGCATGTTGATGGCCCTATTAGTTATTCCCACGCGATTCAGTAAGTAAAATGTGCAGCCAAGCCGCACATTTTACTTTCAAAAATTAGCGCCTACCCACAGGTAGGCATTAATTTCTGCCGGCACCGGGAAAGTGTACAGAAAAGCAGTAAAAACTGTTTTTCTGTACACCCTCCGACTTAATATCATGGCGATATTAAGTCGGAGGTCCCAAAAGTAAAAAATAATTTAAAATCAGCCCGTGGCTCGCGGGTTGAAAACCGGACGCTCAATTTTGCCGGCATCCGGTTTCCGAGCCCGTGGCTGTCAGCGGGTGTGAGAACCGACAACGGCAAAATTGAGCGTCGGCTGTCAAACTCGTTGACAGCTGCCGCTCCTGCCAAAAAAGAGGCACTAGGGACGCGCTAGTGTCCCTAGCGCCTCTTTTTACCGCGGGCCCTCATTTAAATACTAAATCACGCACACAGGAAAGTGCTCTCCTGCAACTTTTACTGTATCGGCCTGATAGTCAGGTAAGAGCTAGAGCCCTGTGGCTCGCAGGTCCTAAAATATGGAACTCCCTTCCAGCTGAACTACGGCTCAGTCTGACCTAAAGTCTTTCAGAAAAGACCTAAAGACATGGCTATTCAATAATGCTTATCAGGATCCAATATAACATTGAATTGAGAACCATCTTACAGTTACCCACTTTATCAACTGTCTCTTTCTATCTCTTATTTATATTGTTTATGTTTTACTGTATTTTGATTTTATTGCTACCTGTTTGTATTACTAACATAATTAAGTCCAAATTTTATTTAGTTTTATTGCTTGCCTTGATTTTAATTTATTTATATTTACTAATAATTCATTATTTAATTTTATGTTTTACTTTATTACTTTATATTATTGTAATTATGTGAACCATTGTTGGCTCCCCCAAATGAAAGTTTAGAAAATCAATAAATAAATAAAAAGTAATGGTGCAAACAATTTTGGGTTATTTGCGAAATTGATCTCCTCATACGCTGTTCCCGTTTCCAGATCATTTATGAATATACTAAATAGCACAAGTCCCAGTACAGACCTTTTAGGCACGCCATTTGGAAAACTGACCATTTAGTCTTACCCTCTGTTTCCTGTTTTGTATCCAATCACCAATCCACAACAGAACACTGCCTCCTATCCTATGGCTTCTCACTTTCCTGAGGAGTCTTTCATGAGAAAATTTGTCATATACTTTCTGAAAATCCAAATATACTATATCTACTGGTTCACCTTTATCTGCATGTTTATTTACACCTTCAAAAAAATCTAGTAAATAGGTAAGGCAAGACTTCCCATAGCAAAAACCATGTTGATTCTGCTCTATTAAACCTTGTCTATCTATATGGTCAGTAATTTTGTTTTTAAGGATAGCTTCTACCATTTTGCCTGGCACCCCAACAAGCTCACTAGTCTGTAGTTTCTTGGATGACCCCTGGAGCCCTTTTTAAAAATTGGCATAACATTAGCTCCCCTCCAATAGTCAGGTACTGTGGCTATTTTAAATGATAGGTTGCAGATCACCAGAAACAGATCTGCAGTTTCATGTTTGAGTTCGTTCAGAACTCTAGGGTGAATACCATCCAGACCCAGTGATTTGTTATTCTTTAGTCTGTCAATCTGATTTATTACACAAGTTTCACATGTGTGGCGGGTGCAGGGGGGCTGAATTTTGTAAAAGTGCGCATGGAACTTCCCTATCCCCCTACTTAAACTCCCTCCCTCTTCCCCTCTCCACCCCACCCCCTAAACCCTACCTATCTTTTTTTTTTTGTTTTTAAACTTACTTCAGGTCCTCAGGCTGAAGTAAGTTGTACGCACTGGCCAGCTGCTGGTGCGCGAGTCTTTGGGACAGCATTCAATGACGCAGTCCCGGCCCACCCCTCCCCCGCCCAATAGAAATACCCTTATGGACTTAACGTCATGGGTAGGACACAGGTGGAATATTTTGCTTTCATTGCAGAAGACTAGCATGGAGCTCAGAGAAATCATTAAAGCATCAGAGGAGCCCCTCACCCTTGTGTCCGAAGAGTAAGGATTTCTTTCTGATTACACTGAAAATGGCGTCGAGTCATACCTTGCTTGAGTGGGGCTGAAGGTGTGAACTATCTTTTCTTATCTATTTAGGTGCAATTTTCAAAGGGATTGCCATGGGGGAAAGAGGCAGGGCCAGGACAGAGTACACTCACATTTTCTTTACCCTGTACACTTCAGACAGACCTGCAATAAATGCAGGGTATAGAATCGCTGCGGCACCGGCCCACGGAGTTTCAAAACTGCCATCCTTAAGGACTGAAACATGCCGGTACACAAATCTGTTTTTTTTCTTCTGCAAATATTTGCTTCATTAACTACTGGATTATCATCTTCTACCTCAAATAAATACAAATATTTGGTGAATGTTAGGAATTGTTGTAACACCCCCCCAAGAGAGGGTATATAAAGTGATTGGGGGAGGGTGGAATTCCCTTCCATCTTTTATGTGGGCTCTTCCAAGTTGGTCACACAGATGGTGAAGTTGACCTGAAAGAAAGAGGGATGCCAGCCTCCTCAGTTGGGCTCATAAAACCTATAGCCTGTGTTTCCTTTTCAGGTTTACAACTATTTCAAGATTGTTTCAAAGATACAGCAGGTGGTTTGGGAAAGAGTTGCCCCTGCAGAATTCAGAGACTAGAATCTCCTTAAAGTTTGATAGAGTTTCACTAATTCTTGCTTTCCTAATGTGGAGGTGTATTTGTCCATGTTGCCGTTATAATTCGGGACTCTCTTATTGGCAGATTCTAGAGCGCAAGCAGTATATTTTGGCAGGTTATTTCCCTTTTCTCCCCTGCCCTTCCCAGTATAGGGTGGGATTAGGGACTTCCACGGCTGTAACCACACTGGAGTACCCAGCCTGCAGACTGGGAAGCCCGGGAAACCTGCAAGGGAGTCCCCGCGCCCCCCCCCCCCCCCCCTCCCCACAGGGAAAGGTCCAAGGCCGAGAAGAGGTGGAGTAGAGGCAGTCTCCCTTCAGGGTAAAACCAGAGCAGAGGAATACCAGCGTGGCAAGGAGTGGGTATTTCCTCCCAGGGGAACTACCTTGTGTCTCAAAAAAGGAGAAATGCAGGAGTAGGGTGAGTTAACCCAGTGGGAAACTGCCCTGGAGTATTCTTGATGTGTGGGGTCCAGGGAACTTAGCACAGATGGAAAGGAGAGGTTTCCTCCTACTCCAGAGGAGCTTACCATGGTGGTGAAGTTTAGAGGCCAGTGGCCCGAGTGCGGACTGGTGCTGACCTCCTCCCACGGAGTTACCCAAAAGTTCAGAGCAGGATGCTCCAAGAGGGGGAATTACCATACTGAAGTGCTGTTTCAAGACATCCTTGCTAGTACTTTGTCCAGGGAATAGAGCCGGTGCAAGCCTCTTTGGCGCCCTAGGTGAACATTTGGTTATTTACTACCCCCCCAGCTTATCTATTGGTGGCGGCTCCAGCCCAATACTTCCTCCTATCCCCATCAGACATCAGTGGCTCCAGGACTGCAGTATTGGTTCTGGTACAGCACCTCTCTACACCTCACACTGGCAGGAGTTTGGTCACAAAAATCTTGGTGTTCTAAGCGACCATCTAGTAAGCCTAATGGAAGCACTGGCCCTGCTGGGGAAACAAGCATGGAAGGAGGGTAATGGGGATATTTAGTACAAAGAGGTCCATGACCGTTGTGGGGTGTGAATGGTGCCCTGGAAAAAGTGATGGTGCATTGTACTGCCACAGAATTATGTGTGCCCATTGGATGAGAGTTTTGCTATGTGTATGCTTGACGGAAACAAACATCCAGCCGTCCCTTAAATCTAAAGGAGAGAAAAGGCAGTGATGATGATAACATGGTGACCCTTTTGGTCAGCAGTAATTGTAGTTATTCACAGTTATGAAGCCCATGATTTTTTTTTTGACTTGTTCACTATTTCAACTTGTATAACAACTCATCCATGTACATAGTTCTTGATGATGGCTGGATATACCAGAAAATAAAGCTGCAGTTTGAGTTTGAAAGTTGATTCCTTGTGTCAGTTATCCACCTTTGAGCCAACATGTTTCATGGATGTGAACAGAGGAGGGAGGGGGACATCCTCCCTATCCTAACAGTTAGGTGAGAAGTTGCATTCAAGGCAAGCTGTTTCCATCAGATCGACGTCACCATCTGCATGACCAACTTAGAAGAACCCACACAAAAGATAGAATTCCCCCCCCCCTCCCCATCATTTTATGTACCCCATCTTTGGGGGGTTACATTGTTATCCTGGGTGTCCTTCTGTCTCCAAGTCGCCCAACATGGGATTCATGCCCTCACTAGCCCTGTAACCAAGACTTGGTGGGGGGGGAGGGGTGCGCACGGGGGAGCTGCAGGTTCTTCTGAAGCCACAAACATAGGGAACAAGTATAATTGATATCTATATTTACAACATTGTCTGTTATAATGCAGCAGAGCTGGTGAAGCTCTTGGGTTTATGACAACCCGTAAATTATTTCTCTCTTTCTTTGATAGCTTTTATGTGTAATTAATTGAAAAAATACAGAGCCCTGCTCGGAAGACTGGCTTTGGACAATATAACCCCTATCTGTGATTTTTCTCATAATACTATAAGCAACAAGCTGTGCAATAGGAGTAATTGCTTATTCCTGTAAGTCTGATGAGATCTAAGGACCTCATGGAAGCCACAGAGTCTAGACCTCCACTACTGGTGTGGAATTAATCTCCAGATTTGGAATCAGGAAGAAGTTTGTCACCGGGATACAGAATAGGCCGCACATCTGGAAGGGGTTTTTTTTTCCTTGCCTGGGATTACCGTAGCAGGGAGGGCTGTGACCCTTCAGTTGGTAACAGAGTCTATGCCGCAAGCTTCCTAAAGTCCTTCAAACAGTGTCGGTATTGTGAAGTTCACTTTCTAGCTCTTCCCAATATCTAGAGATTGTTTTTGTTAGTAATTACTGGCTCCGTCATCAAGACAAATCTTCACAGGCGCACTCTGTCTTTAATATTTTACAAATGTATTAATTTGCTGCTCTTTATGCTGTAATTGCTGTGTAAAATGAACTAGTAATTGGTCATAATTCTAATTCAGCTCCAGTACACGACCACATACTGAACTTTCTTATTGCAATATGTGTGTGCTGATTACCTGCTGCTATTTCAGAAAGGGATCAAATCAAATCTGCACATATTGTGGGCAGAGCTGCTGCTGATCTTTGAGTAAATGCCCAGTCGTAGGGACAGAATGTTTCACATAGTGAAAATCATGTGGTGAATCCTTACTGAAAAAAACTTTAAGTACCTAGAGGATATAAGAGAGACCTTCAGGTATCTCAAAGATATAAATCAGGCACAAAAAGCCTTTTTCAGAGGAAAGAGTGCTCTGGACTCAGAGCAAGAGGTCACGGTTTGAGGCTCCAGGAGGGGTAGTCTCAGCGTAACCAAGAGCCACTTGGGGCGCCTGGGAATGGCCAGCCCCCTAGGAGGCTTTATAACAGCTCTCTCCTGAGATTATGGAGGCTGTCCTTTATCATTTTTTGGAGAGTTAGGAGATGGTAGGTGCTTATCTTTTGTTTGAACTTTTCAGGCCCAGTTGGAGGGAACAGGCTAACTCAGCCTGGAAATCCTGACTAGTCTGCTCCCTAAATCAGTGATGGTGAACTCCAGTCCTCGAGGGCCACAAAACAGGCCAGGGTTTCAGGATATCCACCATGAATATGCATGAGATAGATTTGCATACAATGGAGGCAGTGCCGGCAAATCTTTCTCTTGCAAATTCATGGTAGATATCCTGAAAACCTGACCTGTTTTGTGGCCCTGGAGGATTGGAGTTCGCCATCTCTACCCTAAATGGTTTGGATACCCCGCTGGGTTGTTTTGGGGATTTTGAACCTTTTTTGATAGGTGCCTTGCCAGACACCTAGGCGTGTTCTGGATTCAGGGAATGGAGAGCCCTGTATTCGGCACGCCCAGGGATAGGAAGACCTGCCCATCCAAGGTGGTGACCCACTGCAAGAGATAACTCCAGTGTTTTCCTTGGTTAAGGGAATGACTATTGAGTTAGACATCCAGAAGGACAATGTCCCCAAAGGGAGGGACAGGAATTGGCTCCTCCCCCATCCACTAACCTACTCTAGCTAGCATCTTCCTAGGCCTACTGGTAACCGAAGAATGCCTCTCGGTTACACGGAGGGCTGCCCCTTCCTACCTTCCACGGTAAGAAATCCTGTTCCCGGGGCCCCCCCCATTGAGGTCCCGAGGAGAGTCAGAGACTGAAATAAATCTAAAGTGAAAGAACTTGCTAACCGTAAAGAGGACGCCTATCAGGCGTGTTCAGCCCTCTGGGGAGAGAGACAAGTTTACTTTCTGTGGAAGGACAGGATTTTTGGCCACTCGTGGAAGGGGTACCCTTGCCCAGCCCATCGGGACCTCCATCTCACCTAATCCAGGAGGGTGGCAGGATCCCTTGCCCATTGAAAGATTTCTGCACAGCTAGAGAGAAAACCTGTAATTAAGAGAAAAGAGACTGTGCTGCTGGAAACATATGTATTGTGCCATCTGCAACTATCTTATTCAGTAAACTTAAATTTGGACACTAATCCAGTGCATCCAGTGTATTCATTTGGCTCCCAGCTCACAAGAGAAATGACCCCACTCCCAGGGAATACAAAAAGGATGTCAGCCACCCCTGCACTGGGACCTGAAAGGAACCCTTCCCCTCCCCCAAGGCAAAGGATCCACACCCTGGGGAAAGGGGCATGGGAACAAGCTAGCCAGGGCTCCTGCCCCGAAGAACTTACAAATGCTTTTATGGCCCCCACCCGTGCAGAACACGCACACCGGGGCGGGGTTACATCAGGAACATCATCAGAAGATATTTCTCCACAGAAGGATGATGACTTCCAGGAAAGGTGGTGGAGACAAAATTGGTAATAGAATTCAAGAAAGCCTGTGAAAGGCAGAGGGCCCCCTAGTGACAAAGAAGTGAAGGGAAAGTCAGAGATCGGCCAAAGTTTGTAGCATTTGGACGAGCAATGAAGCTGGGCAGACTTGATAGATCTAATGGCCCTTTTCTGCTGTCATATATCATAACAGTTATAGGAACAGGGTTGGAAATTTGCACTATTACAGATATCCTTTCCTTCACGCTCTGAAAAGCAAAGGAAAAGCTAAAAACAAAATAAAACAAGGATAAAGGAAGGACATACTGAAGGTCAGGAGAGGGCCAGGTTGGTACCTACAGGCTACAACTCCTCGGAAAACAACCAGGAAGGCCACAGGAGCACAGAAGGCCAGATATTCTGGCAACTGCCTTGCTAGTTCTGGTAGCTGTTTAGATTATCACAAAGCTTGAAGGTAAGACATTTCGTTGAGAGGAAGGGGAGTCGGATGTTGGATTAAGAAATAAGAAATGCCATGCTGGGTCAGACCAAGGTTCATTGAGCCCAGCATCCTATCTTTAAAAGTGGCCAATCCAGGTCACAAATACCTAGCAGATCCCATAAAGCAGATCAATTTCCAGTGACTCACTCCCAGGGATAGCAATATCTTTCCTTAATTTAGTGGCTAATAAAGTCCAAACCTCTTTTAAACTCCACTATGCTAATCGCCTGCTATGCTAATCACCTCACCTCGTCCTCTAACAACAAATTCCACAGCTAAATTGTGAGCTGAGTGAAAAAGTACTTTCTATGATTTGTTTTGAATCTGCTGGTTGTTTAATTTCATGGAGTGTCCCCTTGTTTAGTATTTTTTGAAAGGGTAAATAACGGTCCTTTATTTCTGTGGTTCCCAACCTTTTTTTTAGTCCTGGGGGAATTCTGCGCTATTGCGAAGCGCAGAATTTGCGCAGAATTCCCCCCTGCGCAGATTTGCTATTTTCTGCACGGAATTGCCAAATTCCGTGCAGAAAATAGCAAAGGAAACCCCGGCATGCCGCGAACAGAGCACGTCCCGCATGTGCCGTGCGCATGTTATAAAACTCGGGCTCGGCGCACGCAAGGGGATGCACACATGTGCCCCTTGCGCGTGCCGAGCCCGAGGGGAGCCCAGATGGCTTTCCCCGTTCCCTCCAAGGCCGCTCCGATTTCTCCGGCCACTCCCCAACTTTCCCCTCCCTTCCCCTATCTAACCCACCCCCCAGCCCTAACTAAATCCCCCCCTATCTTTGTTGAAAAAGTTACACTTGCCCGAGGTAGGTGTAACTTGCGCGCGCCGGCGGGCTGCTGGCACGCTATGCCCCGGCACAGTCTGCTGTGCCCGAGCACTCGACCCCCGGACCGCCCCCGATCCGCCGCCATGCCCCTGGCCATGCCCCAATCCGCCGTCACACCCCCGGATCGCCCCTTTTTGCAAGCCCAGGGACATACGCGTGTCCCGGGGCTTGCGCGCACCGCTGAGCCTATGCAAAATAGGCTCGGCGTGCATAGGGGCAGATTTTCTCAGGTTACGCACGTATGTTATGCGCGTAGCCTTTGAAAATCTCCCCCAAAGCTCTTCTTTTCACATTTTATATACGTAACCTTTATGGATCTATAAGTATCAAAATAGCAATAAACTCTTACACCAAAAATCAAACAAGTCAATTAACTAAACCATTACCTCTTAAGATTCAGAATTAAATAATTCCCCTGCCTTAAACCAAAGGCATCCCTCTGTGTGCCCCGATCCCAATGAGAAGATATCAGTGTGATTAAAGGAGAGGCTCTTGTGTTACCCTTCTTATCACTACTGTCCAACCTGGGAGAGGGGATGTGTCCTCTGCTTATGGCACTTCTTGGCTCTCCAGCTCCACTCCAACCTCAGCTTGTCCAGATTCTCTCTGGATTCCTCATGGTCAATAACTGGCTTTCCATCTTCTCACCGGTGCTGCTATTTAGAGACTTCCAGTTCACTTCCCTTCTGCGGACCTCTCAGCCGTGCTGGTTTCCTGGGACCATCTTTGCTTCTCTCCTGCCGCTGACTCACTCTCTTCAGCTACCCAGCTGACTAACCACCAAAGCTAGACTCAGCAGACAGCACTCTGCTGTCTGCCACACTGCCACCGGCCCCAGAGCATACACTCAAGTCAATGCTCCTAGTCAGCCTGAGAAAGAGATCATTAGATCTAATGTATTTATTTTATTTGTATCACTTTTTTTTTTAATCACCTTTCCAAATTTGCTCATGGTAGGAGATCCTGAGGCAGCAGTTTCCTGCTCCTTTAAAACTTATTGAATCTGATGACCTCAAGGTTGCCAAAAAGAGTGATAAAGTAAAGGGAAGAGCTAGAAGAACGCTCGGGTGCATAGGGGAAGGAGAAAGAATGGTGATAATACCTCTGTACAATTCACCGAGACCTCTACCAGCTCCAGTTCTGGCACCTGGAGCCATAGCAAAAGCAATCTAGAAGAAAGCAGAGTCAGGTGTGTGACAGCAGAGCCAGGGTGCTGACTGGAAGTCTTACACAAAGGTTTGTTGAAATAATTCTCAGCCTGGCAGAGTTTTATTCGATGAGAAGGAAAACAAATTGAAATTCTGTGTCCTGAAAATCCTGCGATTCCCCACACTTCTGGCCTTCTTCACAAACATGTTTCAACAAAATGAATAAATAAATTGAATTTATCTTAGGCTTGCAAAATTAAAAGATTAAAAACTTACAGAGTTCAGTTATTGCCTGTTTTTGGAGTGAGAAGTATGCAGCTCCTACTGCACCAAGGGGGATTAAACCGCTGCAGGGATTTGACATGGGCGAGGCACGCCATTCGCTCCTTAGCACGCCAAACCGATCGCAGGTGTTTTTCTCTGCAACTGCTTCTCACATTCCAAGAGGCCGATGCAATATCAAGAGCAAAAAAAAAAAAATAATAATGCGTCCAAACTGGGCGCACGTTTTTTCAACGCGTGCACATCCCCCTTCTCCTGGACGCCCAATAGAATAGGCAAATGAGCTGCCGCGCTAAAAATATCACACTAGGGATAAATTGTGCATCCCTAGCGTGTCCTTGAGGCACCCAGGAGATGTGGCTGTGTGAGGTTAGGAAAATGGATCCTCGTAAACTGAGCGTCTATTTTCCTAACCTGACCACCATCAAGGTTTTTTTTTTATTCATGCTGCTTCGGGACGATGCTAAGTAGGAGGAACCACAGAAAAGCTGTATTTTTGGCTTTTTTGTGGCGGCTTGGAGCGCATGAAGACAATGCCAGCTCCGGAGTTGGCATGAAGTTTTGCATGTTAAAATGTGTGTGTCGGGCACATGGTTAGTTTTTGCATGGGGAGGGGTAATAGCTAATAGTCTCATCTTCATGGCGCTTATGTGTGATGAGCGCTATTAGCTACGTGCTGGTTTGGACGCACTAATCCCATTATTGCATCGGGAGTTATTCTAGTGCATCCAAAACACGCGTCCTACTGCGCGACAAGCTGTGCGCTAGGCTGAGCACACCGTATTGCATTGGCCTTCAGGTTTGTAGAATAATTTGGAGGCAGTCAGAGCACGGGAACTGTAAAAGTCCCGAACTTAGCCAGAAAATCCACTAGAATGCAGACCCCGCTGTGTGTGATTTCTAACACCACTTTGCTTTAGCTTCATCTTTGATATTTTTAGTGGTTATCTTTAAAACCCCTCCTATTTGCTGCTAACTCTATTTTTACCCCTGGCAAAGGCACCTAACCCCTTGGAAATGTACCCCTAAATGCAGGGACCGTTTGCTTTGCCTTTTATGTTACATATTATGAGTAAACCTTGATTTTAATGTTCCTGTGTGAGAGAAGGCAGGGACTGCAGGACACGGATCCAAGAACATGCTCTAAAAACTTGGGAACTGAGTTTCATGAAGACATTTGCCTCTTGCTGAAAAATTCTGCTAATGCACGATTGCCTCACTCCAAGCCAGCGAGTGCACCCTGCTGACCACAGCATGCCCCAGTTTGATTTTAATGCAGTTTCAGTGTGTTTTATGGCGACTGAAATGCAGACGGCGCTGTAAAACGATACAGCATATAAACCAGGCCAAGTGAAGCTCTGTACATTTAACCTCTTACCCCTCCTACATGACAGCAAACTGCCATCCACAAAAGCCATTTATAGACAAATCGCACTTCTACATGACAGCAGCACAGCAAGATGATTTAGTCTCAAGTAGATAAGAAGCCCTGGAAATATTAATCACATTGAAAAAGCACCAGTTCATGTTATCTTTTATTAGGCAAATAAACATCGATGTATTCACATTATAAGTCCGTCACCATGTGTCCTGTTTATGCAGAGCTCTGACACAGAAACCTGGCAGATCATTAAGAAAATGGAAGAGCTAATCCATTACTGGGAGTATCTGCAGTAATTCTTACAAATTAGAGAGACGGAAGCAGCCAGTTACTAAATACTTCAAAAATTATAATGTGGTTTTCTGAACAAAACCAAAATATAAAAGCTAGCGAGCTGGGTCCGTAAATTGTGGCCTGAACTCCCTCTCACTCTCAGGCCGATGCAATAACCCGTGCGTTAAGAGCCTGCGCAATGAATTTCAGTGTATATTTTTAATGTACAGGTTAAAAAACAATTTTTTGAGAAAGCGAGATGATGACTCTATATACACCACAGTAAGAGCACACTTTCAACCTCAGGGTGGGTGAGTTGGGCAGGGTTTCATCGGTCTGCCTGATGAATTGATGATTAATATTACATATTGATACTGAGTATATTGATTGACTAATAGTGAATTGAATAATAGTGATGAATTGGTGATTAAAACAATGATTATGAATATATGAATAATAATTAATGATGGTGATAAATGGCTACTTCCCTCCCAGCTAATCTTGAGAAATCTCAGGGTGAGCGGGATTCAAAAGTTCCCAGGTATGGTCGGCACAGGGTGAGTGCACATTTCAACTCAGGAGGGGAGGGGCTGAACAGGAGAGCATGTACACAAACACGTCTTTTCCTGGGCTCCCAATTTAGGTGCACATCTTTTCTTGTGCTCCTAGACGCTATTTGGCTACAGTTCGGCTTGAAAGCAGAAACGCACCGTCGAGCCACTGCCGTATGTCCTCGCAGTTAGTGGGGGAGCCCTGGCGGCAGATTCACAGCGTTAGAAACCTTACTCCACCTCTGACCATGAGCAAAGTTTCTAGCGCTACGAAATTGTGCACTCAGGGGCCGGTGCTATAATCTGAGCATTAAAAATTGCACTGGCCCTGCCCTCATTTGTATGGGATTTCCATGCGAAAGGGCTACATATTACTCTCCTTGAGGTACGCACATTTTCCGCATGCAAAACTCCTTCCGGCATCAGGAGTAAGTTTTGCCCGTAGAAAAGGTGCACACAAATGCAGGCTAAAAGGTGTCTTCCAGTGAATGCACCTTTCTGCATCGGCCCCTCAGCCAGCGCCCCTCTCTGCAATGGGATGGAATGCCTAATGCCCTCTTTGCAAGGAATTTCCATACAAGGGTGCTGAGCTAGGCACACATTTTTAAACACACATTTTGGACAGGTAAAACTCCTTCCTGCATCAGCAGTAATGTTTACCTGCAAAAAATGTGCAGTTAAAACTGTGCATTCAGCTGAATGCATTTTATTGCATCGGCCTGTCTGTGAGATAATGTAAATAATGTAACCTTGCTACATTCCATACTGCGAAGCAATGGTCACACAGTAATACAGACTGCTCTGCAAAGGTCTAGTGCATTGAAACTTCAAACACAGTCATTTACTTTGCTTTATTTGAATTTATTACCTGCTTTTTTTGAATACGTGATTCACCCAAAGCGGTTTACAGCACATTAGAATAGCAGCATCTGAGCAAAGGTCAACAGCAGCTTTACAAATATCCCTTGTGTAAAATCACATTTTACTTCGCAATTAAACGTGCACCTTAGAACTAAATTTTATATAAGGATCACTAACTAAACTCTACAACAGCACAGAGGAGACTACTAATGATCTACTCGAAATTAAAGACAGTAGAAAGACGTGTTGGTTTTCAGCAACACGCGGCATTTGAGGCAGAATGCCAGGCTGATTTAATGTCTTTGTGTTTCAGGTTCCAGAAATCCACATGCTAATACTGAACAAAATAATGATACTTGGGACCTCTTCTGTGTGTGCCACACAGTCCAGAATACTGGTGTAATGGTGCTGCAGAGACAGTGGGAATTACAGTGAAATGGACGTAACAGCTATAAAATCAATCGAAGACTAAAGTACATATATGATATCTACTCTTCCTTTCTCTTTTTTTCAGCATTATTGTATTTCTCTGTCATCTGTTTATAATTGTGTCTGGTATTGTGATTAAAGAGTTAGAAACAGATAAGTGCCTCTCACAATCCAAATGTTTACTGGTAGGCTGCTGGACTTATATTATGGCAGTGCAGTTCTCCATCCGTTTAGAAAAGCAGAAGATCAGGGAAAAACTTATAAATAACCGTGGTGTGCCTAATGTTCTGAGGTTAATATTCCAAAGCTTTGTCTGGCTAAGTTTTGGAGTTAGCTGACAAAACCAGAGACTTGGCTACATTTTTTCTGGGCAGTCATTGCTCACACAAAATTTACTCCAAGTTAAATGAGAAAGCAACTGGGGGCATTCCTGGGATGAGGTTTCACTGATGTTCAGCGCTGCCCAGTTAGCTGGGGAAGTTTCCTCATAAAAATCCCTCTCCTAACATTACCATGATAACTTTATCCGGGTATATTCAGCAGACCATGTATCCGGGTAAGTTCTGATGAATATTCATTTCATGTTACCCAGATACCTTTCCTGCTTGCCGGCTTGCTTACAGGTGAATTTTCAAAGGGGTTAGGCATGAAATTGTAACAATACTATCATAGCAATTTTCAAAAGCCATTTATCCATATTAAGTGCACTTACCATGGGTAAAACCTATTGACAATTCAATGGCATATTTGTAGCAAATTTCAAAAGCCTATTTACATGGATTTATTAGTGTAAAACCCAGTTTTAAGTGTGTAAATGCTTTTGAAAATAAGGTCCAAAATATGGACCTCATTGTATCTTGTGTATAGCTGTGTTGGGAATAGCCAAGCCACTACTATTAATTGCATCAGTAGCATGGGATCTTCTTGGTGTTTGGGTACTTGCCAGGTTCTTGTGGCCTGGTTTGGCCTCTTTTGGAATCAGGATGATGGACTTGATGGATCCTTGGTCTGACCCAGTATGCCATGTTCTTTTGTTCTTATGTTGGGTACAGTTATGTTATATATAATTGTGTTCTATGTATTATTACTACTGTTACTAATTATTTCTATTTTACTACTAGATGTACACAGCACTGCACAGATACATATAAAAGTCGGTCCCTGCTACCTAGAGCTTACAACCTAGTCAAGACACAGAAGGGCTCATTTACTAAGCTACGCTAAAAATTATCTGCTATATCACCTGTTAATGGCCAGTTTATTGCAGCTTACATCACAGCAAATGGGGCCTATTTACTAGTGTACATTAATAACATGCGTTATCATGCAGTAATGCATCTAAGTAAATCAGTCACCTAAGCAAGACAAATAAGAGGCCTCAGGAAATTTATTTATTATACTAAACATGGTTAAAGTCAATGAGGATGATATTCAGTTCCACTTAGCTGTATAAGTTCAGTGGCCACTACTTAGCCGGATAACTATTTACCCAGCTAAATAGTTATCCAGCTAAGTGGTGGGCAGGATGGAGACATAATAGGGAGGAGCTACCAATCTAGTTAACTGAGTTGAATAAGTGGCAATATTCAGCCTTATCCGGCTAAGTTAGCCAGATAAGTTAGACCTGGTATTGAGCAGATGTAAATCTAGCCAGATCAACTTCTCTGGCTAACTCAAACTTTTCTGGGTATATTCAGCGATGAGGCTCAACTGCTTAATATCCCCACTTAGGGGGGTCATTCTCTAACGCTATCGCACGCGAAAAGGGACTTTTCGCGTGCGATAGCTAGCTCGGGGCAGAGTCGGCCCTGGAAGAGGAGAAGTCGGGGCGGCACCGGGGGCCGATGCTGCGGACACATCGCTGGGGGCAAAAGGTAAGATTCCTTATCGCCGCCAGTTTCGCGCCGAGGTGCGATCGCTGCCGGCTATCGCAGGACCACCCCCTGCTTTGCCCCCCCGTTACCGCTGGATTCTCTAGGGTCTGCCTAAGTTAGCTGGATATGTTTATCCGGTTAACTTTTCTAGCCAGCTATCTTTTGATTACCTCAACAGGTCTACGATCAGGAAGAGCCGGGGTTTAAGATTTAAAATCAAGCTCAGACTGGTGAGTTTTAGACTGGACATGAATATGGCCAGAGAAGGAGTAAGACGCACTGACACAAGAAGTCTATTCCAGGCGTATGGGCGCAGCAAGGTGGGAAGTGCGTAACTGGGAGCTGGTAATGGAGGAGAAGGGCTCAGATAAGAGCAGCTTGCCCACTGAGCAGAGTTCAAGAAAAGGGCTGAAGGGAGAGATATACAATATGTACAATGTAATTTGAAGTATTATGCCTGGAAGAGCCTCCCCAACAAAGTTAGGATGTATCTAGTTTCCACTGATTTTCAGAATGATCTCATAATTCCCTGGAGATGAGGGGACCTCCTCTCTCACTCTTTCATTCATATAGAGGAGGATCTTAAAATGAGCGCGCCATGCGCCCCTACATGCATTGTATCGGTGCGCGAGCAAGGATACGCTGGAATTTTTAATTGTGAAGGGGAGTCCAAGCCGACACCAATATTGCCCTTGAAATTGGAATATCCAGAATCTATAGGAGGGGTTGTGTATTTTTTATTCCTCCCTGTGTGATTACCCCACCTTTTTGACGATATGACATCTGGGGTATACACTGCCTAGGAGCATGCTCGGAACCTCAAAGGGAAGGCAATACAGGAAGAGAAAGGAACTTCAGATTCTTCCCTGGGTCTCAGGAGAGGGCTAGGCGGGGCTGAAAGAGCCACTGGAAAGCAGCTAGAGATTCCCCCTAGGATTTCAGATACTTTTGGGAGAGCTTTGGATCCTCCCAGGATCTATGAGAAGGAGAGAGGAGTTTTGGGACTTTCCACTGGGTCTCAGAAGGGAAAGTGCCGAGTACCTTTTTGGATGGGTCTGTACTCATCACGTTTGCAACTGAACATTGAAAGAGTTCGGAATAAAGGGTTTTTTTGAACTTTGACTTAACTAGTTTGAAGGGAAGGGCAAATCCCCAGTATTCCTGAGGAGACAGTGCAGGGAAGGGCAAACAAAATGATAAATGGCATGAAACAACTGCCCTAAAAGGTAATGCTAAGGAAGTTAGGGCTGTTCAGTTTGGAGAAGAGACGACTGAGGGGGGATATGATAGAGATCTTCAAAATCATGAAAGGACTTGAACAGGTTAATGCAAATCGGTTATTTACTCGCTCAGATGATAGAAAGAGTAAGGGGCACTCCATGAAGTTAGCAGGTAGCTCATTTAAAACAAATCAAAGAAAATTATTTTTCACTCAGGGCATAGTTAAGCTCTGGAATTCATTGCCAGAGGATATGGTTACAGCAGTTAGTGTAACTGGGTTTAAAAAAGATTTGGATAACTTCCTAGAGTAAAACTCCATAAACTGCTATTAATTAATATGCAATAGTAGCTGGAGATTTATTTAATGTTTGGGTACTTGCCAGATACTTGTGACTTGGATTGGCCACTGTTGGAAACAGGATTCTGGGCTTGATGAACCCTTGGCCTGACCCAGTATGGCATATCTTATGTTCTTATATGTTCACCATCTTTGCTATTATATTTTTTATGCTGACTTTATTTTGGGCACTGTGGCTTGGATTATTTTCTTTAAGTTGCAGTCGATATTATTTTATTTGAACACCATTCTTGGACTCCTGATTTTCCTACCCTTGCTGTTATTATTGCCTTCATTGCTCCTTCTCTGAACTTGTTTGGCACTTGTTGGAGGTCTTCTACCTTCAGTGTGGACAGTTAGAGTAAAGAGTGGACAGACACGCCAGGGAACCCGGAACATTATTTTTCCTCCCTGTCCAGACTGAACCCGGACCCATACCTCTCCAAAGTGACGGATAAAGCACCCAGTTTGGGGACCGGTTACACATAGGACCTTGACGGCTTTTACATGCCTATGTCAGCGAGTTTCAAAACATGCTAGCGTGAGGCACATTCCCAGTTTTGTAATTAGGCCATCATTTTGTCCAGTTAATAACGAGGTCTTTCAGACCTCCCTCTGGCTCTTCATCCTGCCCGCCCCCCAGTTGACCTGGACCCCTCAGCCGTGTCCTATGAGCCCTAAAACTTGAGATCTACAGATTTGATCCTCATCAGATGCAGCAGTAAAGTTACGCAGATATCTAGCCTACGCGCACTGCAGTTTTTGGCTTTAAAATTCAGAGTTACATGCTTAAGTCTTGGCCCCGCCCATGCCCTGCTTCTTTTTTTGCCCCCTTATTCCTTACGTGTGCACGGGTACATTCGCACGTGTATTGCAGCTTTTTAAAATCTGCGTTGCTGACGCGCAGCCCACATATGCATGGATTTGGGCATTTTTGCACGCGCAATGCTTTAAAATCCACCTGTTATTTATATTTTTATTTATTTATTAACATTTGATATTCCGTCTTTTCCCAACGTTAGCTTCAAGATGGATTACAATACATTTAAATGAACAGAGTCAATAGAACTGTAGGTTTCAGGGTGCAGGGTCCTGTCTGCTACAGGACACGTCTAGTTCCCCTCCCACTTCTCTTCACAAATCTAAGTTCAGGAAAAAAACAATGTGTTCTCCTCAGAATTAGACTTTTATTTATCAGATTTGGCAGGATTTAGCATTTAGAAGGTAACAACAATTCCTGTCTCTAACATCCTGGCCACTGAACACCAATTTACCCTAAAGAAAGTTCTGTATCATGGGTGGTTTCATACATGCCATAAACCTTAGCCTGCTTAATATATTAATACTTATGGCTAACTTACTAATCCCTGGACCCAACTTCAAGTGATTTCCCTGTTTACCTCTGAAGCAGGCTCTGGCTGGAGGTCTGGAGAATGTGGGCAGGGGAGAAGACTTGCTTCCTAGTCTGCTACTGGCAGAGCTGCTGGGCTGTCTGGGGATTGCTTCTGGTTCTGGTACTGGCAGAGCTGCTGGGCTGTCTGAGAATTGCTTCTGGTTCTGGTACTGGCAGAGCTGCTGGGCTGTCTTAGACTCCGTCTCACTTTCTGACCCCTAAGCAGGGTGTCTCCTCTCTACAGTCTCCTGGCCACACCTAGTATTCTCCCTCCTCGATAGCAGGGGGTGCTGGGGCTGCCTTGGGTCCACTCCCTCTTTTCTCCTTATCCCCCACCATCTTATACTTTCTAGCTGATAAATATGCATAAGCTCATACATACTCATGTAGTGGGTGGAGGGTCTTTGCCGCATTGCAGGTCTTTTCCCCCCCTCCCCTTTTCTTAGGGGGTGTCCTGCCACATATGCCAAGCTGTAGGCCAACATCAGCATTTTCTCCATTTCAGAATGTTCCCCCTTCATCTGGACTTCCCTTGGCCGGTCCGTGACTTCAGCTTATGAGCGTAAATTGCTGTATTGTCACTCTACCTTGATTTCTTGCCACCGGCTCTTTCCAAAATACAATGGCTGTATTTTGTTTAATGTTTAATATATATATATATATATGTATATATATATATATATATATATATATATATATATATATATATATATATATGTATAATGTTTACATTACAATGATAATTTTGAACTAGTTTACCCTGTTCCAAGTTCCATAACCTTGTTCTATGTAATGCCTCTAGGCAAAATTTATGTTCTGTTTCAATGTAAACCGATATGATCTGTATTTCATACAGGAACACCGGTATAAAAAAAAATCTAAAAATAAATAAATAAATTTCATTTGCACAGGAGCTTACAAACAGGCAGATCTTGATGGTATCCTTCAGTTCTGGTTTAAAGTTCTCATCTGGTAAAGTTTCTTTTCTTTAGCTGTGTCAGTATTTGTCTGCATACTTCTTTGGCTATTATGATTCATATTTGGTGCTTTTAGTAGTTAAACAAGGGATATCTCCCCACAGAACAGCTTACAGTCAAATCAGAATTTGCAATTAATGTAGCATTGGGACACATTTGTGAATAGTTTCAAGACCTAGTTGTGTCCCTGCCATAGTCCTTTATAGAGGATTCAGGAAGTAAGGCCAAAGATATGGGTTTTAGGGGAAGGCCTGGCTGAAAAGCCATGCTATAATTTTTTCCTAAACTTAACATAACTTAGCTCCAGGCGCAGGGTTAGTACTACTTTATTCCAAAGTTTTGGTGCATAACAGCTGAAAGCATGAAGTCTCATGCAGGACCATTTGGCAGCGGTCAGCAGAGGAGAGGAAACAAGATCCATTTTGGTGGGCCAGAGTTCCCTTGAGAGCGTGCAAGGAGGGAGAAGTTGAGAGAGATATTCAGGGAACTGTTTATTCAAGCAATTGTAGAAAAAGCAGAGAGTTTTAAATTGTATCCTGCTTTCTACTGGGAGCCAGGGAAGTTGATGCAGAATAGGCTTGATATGATCAGTTGTTTTTGCACCTACCAAAATTATCTTCTGGGTGAGATGTAGAAAGATTTATCCCTGAGTGAGAAATGTTTCTGGTGGAACATTTTTTAGACAAAACATTTTATGACAGGAGGAAGGTGGAATATGGAACCCCCCCTTTAAGCTTCAGTCTGATTGGGCTCATCTTTTAAAGAAACTTCTTTCCCTAAACATGTACAGCCCCAGTGTAAAATGGGATGCTGCACTCACTGGGGCAGACGGAATAAAACCCGCTCTAAAAATGGCACCAAATTTTAGCACTGATTTTTAGTAAAGGGAGTGTTAAAAACTCATGGCCCCATTTGAAGCTATAAACTAATGGTATGCAAAGCAAACCGATGTTAAAAATTCTTGCTAGGCCCAAAAAGCTTGCAAATAACAGCGTTAAAACCAACATGCAAAAAAACATAGTAAAAGTCAGCGCTGGTAGGAGAGGAAATGCTTCCTGTTACGGTATGCCATTACTCTCCTGTGTGTAGGGGAGGTGGTGAGAGGGACATGGGTGCAATTGATTGCGCCCATTACATTTGGCATGCCAGCTATATCAAAAGAAAGTGCTCTTTGTCTCCTGCCGCTCTGTAAGCTGCTGTGGGTACTTGGTGTACTCCCTGACCCATTTCATCATGGCCCTCAGTACCTGGCTGAAGTGCCTTGAAAACTCTGGATGGTCCATTCTGCCCACTACAGCCATTGTATTCTGGAAAGAGCCGGTGGCAAGAAATTGCAAGGTAGCGAGAAGCTTCACCAAGCCTGAATGGCACGTCCATGTTCGATTAGAGGATCAATATCATCTCTGATTTCTTCATAGACAGAAAGAATTGCCCTGGAGTTCAGACTATACGTCTGGATCACATCCATCTCGGGTAACCCCAGCAGTGTTGTCCCTAGGTGAAATATCTGCTGCCTGGGTGCCCTTCTGTGAATGGCTTGAAAGAGGACAGCCTGCTTCTCTCGGATCTCCGTCTCTTCTTCAGCAATAAAACATCTTTCTCTCTCTTAAGAACATAAGAAATTGCCATACTGGGTCAGACCAAAGGTCCGTCAAGCCCAGCATCCTGTAACAAGCAGTGGCCAATCCAGGCTACAAGTACCTGGCAAGTACCCAAACACTAAGAAGATCTTCCTTCTGTCTTCTTTGCTATAAAGCTTCTGCCACTCTTATTCTTTGGCCTACCCACAAAATGTCGCAAAGTATCAAACAACCCCACAGAAATGCTCAGAGAAGCACCTACACACCGCCACAATGAACTGAAATGGCCACCAGAAAAATGTGCTAATACTTTTAGTCCTGCCCTGAACCAGGCATTCAATTTCCCACGTTAAAAAGCAAGTACTAAGATGTCTTCCCGCTAAAATGGCACTTTACATTACCCTGTAATAGCTAATAGGCTTTTTTACATGCGATTTGCATGCAGCTGTACTAAGCGTACCGCTGGTTTCTTAGCATGGGGGGGGGAGCGCTAAACCCCATATAAATACCTGAGCAAGGTTAGCACTGAAAAACCCACGCTTACACCGGAGTAAAAACCCGCGGTAGGCTCAGCATGGCTTATTAGTTCGGCCCCACTCCCGGGAACACCTTCTCCTGGCTCAGCATTAAACCAGACTCCTTTCAGATCCAGGAGTTTGTAGTGAAACAACATCCTGAGACAAAGCTCAGTATTTAAGAACATAAGAAATTGCCATGCAGGGTCAGACCAAGGGTCCCATCAAGCCCAGCATCCTGTTTCCAACAGTGGCCGATCCAGGCCATAAGAACCTGGCAAGTACCCAAACACTAAGTCTATTCCATGTTACCGTTGCTAATGGCAGTGGCTATTCTCTAAGTGAACTTAATAGCAGGTAATGGACTTCTCCTCCAAGAACTTATCCAATCCTTTTTTGAACCCAGCTACACTAACTGCACTAACCACATCCTCTGGCAACAAATTCCAGAGCTTCATTGTGCATTGAGTGAAAAAGAATTTTCTCCGATTAGTCTTAAATGTGCTACTTGCTAACTTCATGGAGTGCCCCCTAGTCCTTCTATTATTTGAAAGTGTAAATAACCGATTCACATCTACTCGTTCAAGACCTCTCATGATCTTAAAAAACCTCTATCATATCCCCCCTCAGCCGTCTCTTCTCCAAGCTGAACAGCCCTAACCTCTTCAGCCTTTCCTCACAGGGGAGCTGTTCCATCCCCTTTATCATTTTGGTTGCCCTTCTCTGTACCTTCTCCATTGCAACTATATCTTTTTTGAGATGCGGAGACCAGAATTGTACACAGTATTCAAGGTGTGGTCTCACCATGGAGCAATATAGAGGCATTATGACATTAACCATTCCCTTCCTAATAATTTCTAACATTGTTTGCTTTTTTGACTGCTGCAGCACACTGAGACGACAATTTTAAAGTATTATCCACTATGATGCCTAGATCTTTTTCCTGGGGGTAGCTCCTAATATAGAACCTAACATCGTATAACTACAGCAAGGGTTATTTTTCCCTATATGCAACAACTTGCACTTGTCCACATTAAATTTCATCTGCCATTTGGATGCCCAATCTTCCAGTCTTGCAAGGTCCTCCTGTAATGTATCACAATCTGCTTGTGATTTAACTACTCTGAATAATTTTGTATCATCCGCAAATTTGATAACCTCACTCGTCGTATTCCTTTCCAGATCATTTATATATATATTGAAAAGCACCAGTCCAAGTACAGTTCCCTGAGGCACTTCCCTGTTTACCCTTTTCCACTGAGAAAATTGACCATTTAATCCCACTCTCTGTTTCCTGTCTTTTAACCAGTTTGTAATCCACGAAAGGACATTGCCTCCAATCCCATGACTTTTTAATTTTCTTAGAAGTCTCTCATGAGGGACTTTGTCAAACATCTTCTGAAAATCCAAATACATTACATCTACCGGTTCATCTTTATCCACATGTTTATTAACCCCTTCAAAAAAATGAAGCAGATTTGTTAGGCAAGACTTCCCTTGGGTAAATCCATGTTGACTGTATTCCATTAAATCATGTCTTTCTGTGTGCTCTACGATTTTGATCTTGAGAATAGTTTCCACTATTTTTTCTGGCACTGAAGTCAGGCTCACTGGTCTATAGTTACCCGGATCGCCCCGGTGCCTTTTTTAAATATTGGGGTTATATTGGCCACCCTCCAGTCTTCAGGTACAATGGATGATTTTAATGATAGGTTCATAGATAGGTTCATAGAAATGTGATCTACAATCCCTACCACTCCCTCAGGGTCTCATGTGTAACCCCTGGGTGGGGCAGATCCTTTAACTTGCCACCCAGGGGTGCCTAAAAGGAAAATGTAGAGGAGGACCCTTTTCTGCATAACTCCCCCTCATTCTCTATTCAACAACTTCTCCCTACCGGAGAGCTTTAAACTGAGGCCGTGAATTCCAATTTGTGGGGATGAACAATAGCTCTTACACCCAGTTCCTTTTTTGCAGTTATGCCCTGTTTCCATCCTTAGTGCACTGCATTAATAATTAGTGGAGGAGTAGCCTAATGGTTAGTGTAGCGGGCTAGGACCCAGGGCAACCACAGTTCATAATCCCACTGCCGCTCCTTGTGACCTGTAGGGCCAGATTCATGAAGGATTTTCTCCCATTTTGTGTCTATGGGGAAAACCCCTTACAGGTAAATTTTAAAAGGAGTGCGCGTGCGCCCATACATGCACATATTAGGCATACGAGCAAAAATACACTTAATTTTATATTGTGCGTGCAAGTACACACTTATAATTTTAAATATCCTTGCCGTGCGTATGTGTGGAGCCTTTATGTGCGTACTCACGTAAGTGACCATGGGGGGGGGGGGGGGAGAGAATCTGATGCTCTATATATCTCACATAGTAAGAGGGGCACTTTCAACTCAGGGTGGGTTTTGGACAGACCCTTGCACCCTAGGCAGGCCAATGTAACACTGTCCCCCCAAAAAAAAACCCACCCTGAGTTGAAAGTGCCCCTCTTACAGTGGGAGATATATAGGGTGTCAGATTGTCTCCCCACTTCCCCAGTATTTAGGATCCCTGTGGCTCAAAATCTCCAGACTTGTGCCTCATCAGGACCAGTAGTAAAGTTACGTGCGGCCTTGCAAAATTTGGGGATTACGTGTGCAAGTCTTGGCCCAAGAACGCACATTCCCCACCCCTTTTCTGTCTCCTTATTCTTGATGCTGTACTTCCCGGCTTCTTAAAATCAGTGATGCTTGCGCACGGCCCACATAGGCGTGTATGGGGACCGTTTTTGCACGAGCAACACTTTAAAAATCTGCCTGATAGTGAATATGATACTTAGATTGCAAGCCCTTTGGGGACAGGGAAATATCTCAGTATCTGAATGTAATCCACTTAGAAGTGCTGAAAAGCGGAATATAAATCAAATCAAATAAATAAGTAAATAAAATGTACTGTCACAGCATCCAAATAACACACAGCAGAGGACTGGTGGTCTCCGACTTCTTTACTGATAGTTTGTTCAGATGAGTTAATAATATTTACACTTCTCTCATTCTATTGATTAGCAGCAATAAATAACAAACAGCAGACAGAATAAACTTGTGACTCCACTTCTTGGTAAAGTCCATTCTTCCAGTGGAAGCTCTGTCCTATATTTACACAGAATTCCTCCTTGTATGCAATTCCTTAAACTCTTCCAGTTATGCAGATTAAAGATAGTTTAATCTTCTGTTTCCTTCCAATTTGACTCTTCCCATTGGAGAGGGTTAGAATAAACACAGAGTTCCAATACTGAATCACAGCTCAGTCCCAGATTGAATACACTTCCCAAAATCCTTTCAGAAATACTTTTAGCTCTTCATGCAGCACCTGGCGGGTACGTCACTCTCCTTATTAATTTCTTTTAACTCCTTTTGTCAGTGCCACTCCAAATGACTTCCCCCACTGTCGGAGTCAGGATGCGGAGCTCGGTGGACCATGGTCTGATCTAGCAGATTTTTTAGTGAAGTCCATTGACCATTTCAGTAAGCACCTTCAGGGCTGACGCCATCCAGATTATGTTCTTTGGAAGGTGTGGCCTCCAGAATTATACACGATATTCCAAACGAGGTCTCACTGGGGGCACTATCACCTCCTTTTTTTCTGCCAATCATTCTTCTCCCTGTGCAGCCAAGTATCTTTCTGGCTTTTGCCATCACCTTATTCACCTATTTGCACCATCTTGAAATCATTAGATATGATCACCCCCAAATCCCACTCTTGATTTGTGCATAGAAGAATTTCACATCTATATGTACCACTCCCTTGGGCTTTTGCAGACCAAATGCAGGACTCTGCATTTTTTAGCATTAAATCTTAGCTGCCAGAACCTAGATCATTCCTCAAACTTCATTAGATCCTTCCTCATGTTTTCCACACCTTTCTGGGTTTCTATCATGTTGCAGATTTTGGTATCATTCACAGAAAAGACAAAACCTTTCCTGATAGTCCTTCCAAAATGTAATTCCAAAAATGTTGAAAAATCAAGGACCAATCCATGAGGCCCCTCTCTTCAGAATGAGCTCCATTTACCACTACCCTTTGTCACCGCTCACTCATCCAGTTTTTGCTGCGCCTTGAGATCTTGGGCAAGTCACTTTACCCTCCATTGTCTCAGGTATAAACTTAGGGGGCATTTCCTAAGCTGTGCTATTTTCCCCAGTGGTAAAATACTGCAGGTTAGTAGGCCCCAAATGCCACAGGATGATGGCCGCTTTTACCTGGGACCACCATCTTATTAAAGGGCAATAGCAGCCTGAATGAACTCCACCCCCCCCCCCCCCCCATTGTGTAGAAACCCCTCCCCTGGGGGTCTTGTGAGACCTCCATAAAATCCTTCTGCTGCCTGGAGAAGCTGAGCAACGTAAAAAATAAAATTAAAATGTTTCAATTGTATAGTGAAGGCCTCCATCCCAACCCTGCCTCTTTGCAATAAAAGCCACCTCCACCAGCCCTAGAACCCCCTACACTAGCCTACTTCACTTTTGGCACACCTTTAAAAACCTGGTGGCCTAGTGGGGTGCAGAGCGCCCCCCCTAGGTTCCGGGACCTGTGCTGCCTGAATCAAAATGGAGTCGGCCGGCTGCTATTCAAACAATGCTCCTAATTCAAACCGTGGCCAGCTGGCGACTTTTTGAATCAAATGGCGTAGGGCCTGGAGCCTGGTGTTGCTCCAGGCCCCACTAGGCCACCAGATTTTTGAAGGTATGTCTGAGGAAGTGGGTTGGGGGTGGGGGGGTCAGGGGATGGGGGTCCTAAGGCCAGGGGTCTTTTATTGCAAAGAGGCAGGGTTGGGATGGGGGAGGAATGTTTAGCCTGTCATTGAAACATTATTTTCATTTTATTTTTGCATTAGGGCCGCCTCTACAGGCGACGGAGGCATGGGATGGGGGTCGGGGAATGGAGGGTTTAACATGGTGGGAGGGGGTAGTTCAAGCAGCTATGGCCCTTTAGGAAGCTGCTCAGGAGCATCGGGATGCATATTAGCAACCCGATGCTCCTGGGGAGGGCTAGCTACAACTGCTTAGTAGCTAACTTTCAGGAAAAGAATGTGGCTTGCAATTTTTCAGGCAAGCTGTGTTATTTTATTTCCATTAAGCTGCCTAGTAATGAGCTGCCTTACCATTTTGGCAATATTTGGGGTAAAATACCATGCTTTATTGCTATCGCAAGGTATTTACTGCACAGGAGTTGCCTAATGCAGCTTAATAAATATACCCCTTAGATTGTAAGCCCTCTGAGAACAGGGAAACGCCCAGTGTACCTAAAGGTAACTCGCCTTGAGCGGCCTGAAAAGGTGTGAGCTAAATGCATAACACATACATGAATGAATAAATAAATAGCCCAGTCAGTCCCTTTAGGACCCACATCAAGGGCACTCAATTTATTTATAAGTCGTCTATGCTGGATCGTGTCAGAGGCCTTAGTGGAATCCAAGTACATTACAGCTTTGCTCTCCCCTTATCCAACTCTCTGGTCACCCAGTCAAAGAAATTGATCAGATTCATCTGACAAGACGTACCTCTGGTAAAGGCATGTGGCCTCAGATCTTGTAATCCTTTAGAAACCAGAAACCGCAACGATCCCATGAATTTACCCACCACAGAAGTCAGACTAACTGGCCTGAGGCTCCCAGCCTCCACGTTTGAGAAGAGGAGCCACATCTGCCTGTCTTCAGTCCTCCGGATCTACTCCCGACTCTAAAGAAGCATTGAAAAGGAGCTGCCAGGACATCTCTAAGTTCCCTTAAAACCTCGGCAGAAAAGCAATGTTAAAAAAAAAAAAAAATCCCCTTTTCAAAACTAAAAAGTGAAAAGCAAATAAATATCCCTGTTTCAAAGTTAAAAGCTCTTGAATCAAAAGCCAGAAAAAGATCTGTTTGTAACTGAGTCGCTCCAAGAATGGCAGATCTTATTGGCTGATTTATACATTGCACATGAGCCCTGATTCCTTGGAAATACAAATTAGCTCCACTAATACAGATAACAAACTCTCTTTAAACCACCAAGACTTCAAAACAACCTTCCCCGTGGAACTCCTAAGCCTAAAGTTAGGGTGGGGGGGGAAAGAGAAATCTCTTACTTCCCATTAGTCCCGATATATCTACCTTTTTGGAATCATCGATAGATGATATCCAAACAAGAGCTACTTTAGTAGTTTCTTTTAGTGCCGAAAGGGACAAGGATATTGTCCAGAAGCACTTTAAGAATAAAGATTTTCTTTTTGGGGGCCAGAAAGTTCTGGTGTTTCCTGACGGTTTCCAAGCTACTCAGCTGTGGAAGAAGCAATTTCTCCAGCCAAGGCAAAAGGTTTTGGCCCCTGGGGCCACCTTTTTCCTGAAATTTCCATGTAAATGTTTAATTAGTTATCAAATCAATAACTTTGCTTTTTTTCTGACCCTTCACATTTGGAGACGTTTCTATCAAATAAGCATGGTTAATGTTTGCAAGAGGTTGGGGATTACACTGTGGGACGTGTAGATTAAGGCCTAATAGTTTGTATAATCTCCTTGGTTCTTTTTAGGTTTTAGTTTTGTCACAGAACAAGAAGCTGGAGTCAGGGAGCACCCCCGCAGAAGCAGTACAGGACTGCAGTGTAGGACTCGAGCTGGTCTTCTGCCTATCCAGCTCCCTCCCACACATGGTGAGCCCTTGGGTTCTGGGGCTGGTAGGACTTGTCTTCTGCAGAACACCAGGGCTGCAGCAGACACGGACTGGGAGCTGTGTAGAGACTGAGAGCTGGGGTCAGGCACAGGCTGGGAGTGGGATGCAGGTACGTGGCTGGGGCTAGAACAGACCAGGAGCTGGGACTAGGTACAAACCAGGAGCTGGGACTAAGAATAGACCAGGAGCTGGGACTAAGAATAGACCAGGAGCTGCGACTAGGTACAAACCAGGAGCTGGGACTAAGAATAGACCAGGAGCTTTGACTAGGTACAAACCAGGAGCTGGGACTAAGAATAGACCAGGAGCTGCGACTAGGTACAAACCAGGAGCTGAGACTAAGAATAGACCAGGAGCTAGGACTAGGTACAAACCAGGAGCTGGGACTAATAATAGACCAGGAGCTAGGACTAGGTACAAACCAGGAGCTGAGACTAAGAATAGACCAGGAGCTTGGTCTAGGTACAAACCAGGAGCTGGGACTAAGAATAGACCAGGAGCTGGGATTAGGTATACACTGGGAGCTGGGGCTAAGGCTGGAGCTGAGGGCAAGGCCAGAACCAGAAGCAAGGGCAAGGTCTGGGAAAGCATACAAGGGACTGGACTTGACAGGGCAAGACAAGGCCAGGACTGAATGAGAACCGGACAAGGACTAGACATCGGACAGGACTAAACAGGCAATAGGAAACAGGAAAGCCTAACAGAGTGCGAGTTTGTTTGTCCAACAGGGTTCACCTTCTCTGCTTTAGGGAGCCTGGGGTAACTCTCTCAAAGTAAAAAAATAAATCTCAATTGGGTCGTGAGCTGGGGGAAGCCAAGCTGCAAGGTCAAACTGGGTGCAGGACACACACACACACAAGATTTAAAAAAAAAAAAAAAAACACAACACTGTCTACATCCAAATTGTGCTCCAAAAAGAAAGCATAGTTTATTAAAGTATCTTCAATTACTGTAGAAAAGGGTACAGCTTTCAGCTTCTAGGCAAATCCAGGAGGACTTTTCTCGTTGCTTCCTAAAATGCCTCAGACACTTTAAATTACAGTCTATGGATAACTATATGCAACTTGAGTTAGGCCACAATGTAAGGATCTCTTCTCCCTCTTTGTAAATCTTAAAGTACTCACTTTGGGCCAGATCTTAAAATCTACGCCCCATTTTATAACAAGCGCGCGCTGCCACACGCATGTTATAAAATCCGGGCTCGGCGCGCGCAAGGGGGTGCACACATGTGCACCTTGCGCGCGCCAAGCCCGAGGGGAGCCCCGATGGCTTTCCCCGTTCCCTCCAAGGCCTTGGAGGGAACTTTTTTTCCAGCCCCCCCCCCCCCCCCCACCTTCCCCTATCTAACCCACCTCCCATCCCTAACTAAATCCCCCCCTTACCTTTACTCCAAAGGTTACGCCTGCCTCAGGCAGGCGTAACCTTTGGAGTAAAGGTAAGTGCCGGAGCACTCAACCCCACCCCGGACCACCTCCGGATCGCCGCCACACCCCCGAGCCGCCACCATGCCCCTGGACCGCCCCTTTTTGCAAGCTTGCACGCGCGCGCACAGGGACAGATTTTCTCGGGTTACGCACATAGCCTTTGAAAATCTGCCCCTTTATCTCTGGGATGGCTTCAAGCTACTTACTTCCTTGCAGTAAGAGCAAATGGGAGACTCTCCACTCTGTTCCCAAGATCCATCTGGGCACAGGAATTTGTTTCTGGTCCCAACTGGACCTTCCACGGTTCCTTTACTCTTTCAGGACTCCAGATGCTTTACACCAGCTCCCCTGCGACCCTGTCGAAGGATCTTTTATAGTTTCTCCTCCTTTCCCCTTGAAACTGCTGCCTTTTCTTCACATGGTGACTGCTGCCTTTTCTTCACATGCTGCCTTTTCTTCACATGGTGACTTTGGGGGGAGAGCCCTTTCCCTTGCTCTGAGCAGGGCTATATTTCCTTTTCAAAACCCAGCCCCAAGGAAGAATAGCCTAGTGGTTAGAGCAGTGGGCTCATTTTTAAAGATGGTGCCAGCCATCCAGTGCTCCCTCCATGTGACAGGGGCCAGCCAATGGCACGGATACCCTGTCACATGGTAAGGGCAAAGGCCATCGGCGCCATTTTTATTAGTGGCAGCCGACGGCCCAAGAGCGGGAGATCGCTCCCGGGACCCCCACTGGACCACCAGGTACCTGTTAAAAGTTTTTGGGGGGGTCGGGAGGGTGGGGGAAGCTAAGGGATTAGTTTTAAAGGGTTGGAGTGGGTTTTTTGTTTATCGGCTCTGGCGCAGCCGATAAACAAACCGCGATCGGCGCCGGACGAAAAAAACAAAGCACGATGTGAATCGGAACCGGAATCAGAACCGATTCCGGTTCCGATTCACATCTCTAGGGGCCACACAAGGTTGGCTAGGTGAACCTAGAAGACCCGAAGGCTGCACGGTCAGACAAAAAAGCCCAGGAGAGCACAGAGCATGGCAACAAGGCCCGAGAGGCCACAGAGCAAGGCCAGAAGGCCTGGAAAAGCCCAGAGGCAAGGCAAGATACCAATAGAGGACTCAAAGCAAGGAAAGAGGCCAGGAGAGGCCACAAGGCAAGGCAGGAGGCCTGGGTAGATTGCAAGGCAAGGTAGAAGGCCTGGATAAGCACAAGGCAAGGCAGGAGACCTGGGTAGATCACAAGGCAAACTAGAATAGTGAGAAGGAGGTGGCCAGGTCAAGGAGCCGAGGTAACTCAATGAAGAGGCACCAAGGGACTGGATAAACTGGGTTAAGTAGGCCTGGGGCTGAAGCATCAGGTGATCAGCGAGGAGGTAACTTACACTGCTGAGAGCAGGGCTCGCTGAAGACCCCTGCTGGTAGGGAGGCTGCTTAGCAGGCAGAACTGTGACAATTTTCTCTTACTGGGAAATTTCTCTTATTGGAATGCTCTCTTTATATCTTTTCTTTAATGTGGAATCTTTTTTTTTGGATTGTCCTTCATTTCCTGTTTTAGTTTTTAAATGTGTTATGATTTATTTGTAGACTTTCAAAATTTCCTGTAATCATCAATGCTTGTTGTTAATGATGTAAATTTAATAAAATTTAAATTAAAAAAAAGGAAAAAAAAATCTTACAACAGCAATGCAACCCTCTCCCCAAAAATTCATCTCTATAAACTGATCAGTGAGAATAACCCAGCAATTTGATAAACCACCTACACTGTGCAATTTCTAGGTAATATACAATAAAAAGAATAAAACACTCCCAAGCCAAATCATACCCTTCCATCAACCCATCCATCCTCCTAATTTTTATAATACAATCAAATCAGCCCTATTACAATTCACAGCCCCCAGCCCCCCCAATCCAACCTCCAGCTAATAAACTTGCTGGAGTTCCTGAGCTCCTCTCTCATCCAGTAGAGGGCAACAACTCCAGCAAGAACACAAAAGAGCTGAAAATCTGCATTTACGTCAACAGCTGTTACAAATGTTTGCATTTCATTTCTAGCTATATATAAGCACAGTTTATGAGAATATCCCTACATATGTTAGCTAATTCTATAGTCCTTCGATTTAGGGGGAAAAAAACAGCTTATTTTTAACAGTTTGAAAGTATGCTCACGACTTTGGTAAGTGCTCTACGCAGGCGTCATCTGCCACCTGGGAGAGCTGAAAATAACTGCGGACTGCAGAAGGTTTCTCGCTTCACCTGCATGCATGGACAGTTTCCAGAGCTCTGTGGGAGAGTCGCTGATTCAGCTGGAAAGCAGATATACAGGATGGACTCTCAGGTGCCGAACGTGCTGCAGAAGGAGACTCATGGGAGACTTCAGTGTAATGCTGAAAGTGCACAAACTCTCTGCCTGTGGGTGCTGCACCCCTCCCCATAATGTTTCACGCAGACACTGCCCCACTTCTCTTCCCATTCAGTTCCATTGCTGGGCCTTTATATTACTGTCGGTGCATTAGTTAAGGATTGCTTTCTCTGGAGGGAAGGATGCTAAAAACTGTAGGGCAGTGTTTCCCATCCCTTTCCTGCAGGCACACCTATCCAATCAGTTTTTCAGGATATCCACTATGAATATGCATGAGATAGATTTGCATACATTGGAGACCCAGGGTATGCAAATGTATCTCATGCATATTCATTGCAGGAATCCTGAAAACCTGATTGATAGGTTTGCCTGCAGAAGGGGGTTGGGGAACACTGCTGTAGGGCATGGGGGTACACTCTCGGAGGGGTAAAGCAGAACTGTCTGAGAACTGAGATTTGTTTTATGTAAAATAACAGTTTGACTGTTCTGTTTCTTGGTTGGCTCTTGTGACCTGTGTGATAAGCGGCTACATACATGTTCTTGTATTAATGGATAAATTGTCAAACTGTACCCGAATATATTGACAAACAAAAGTTTTAAGAAAATCCGTAATGTTCTGGTAATGTCAGTAAGATGTGAGACCCTCTGCAAGAGAAAGCAGCTCAGTCTTGAAAGAATAACTCTGCATGCAGAGGGACATGAGGCACTTTGTCAAGCAGCGGGCTCCTGCATTGGGGAGACCAGATACAGGCTCATTTATGCACTATTTACACACGTCAGGTGAGAGTAAAATGTTGCCTCATTCCTCCTTCTCCCAGGACTGCTCGGAGTCTCCCCATCTTTGCAGCACCACTGGGATCTGGATCCTCACATCAGTGTCACAATGCCATAGTTTCTGTTTCCTCTGAGCAGTACCGTGCATCTCTATTCTGAGACTGACACAATGGCTCTATGGCAGTTCCAATGAATTTCTCTTGAGAAATCTCCAGTTTGTGCCTCCTTGTTACAGACTGCAAAGAGTCGGTAAATGCAGTCCCAGACAGTGGTGGTGATGGAGAGATATCAGCTCACAGAGAGCTGGAATTCACTCTAGACTTTGCTGAATCTCAGTTCTTTTCCCTCCAGAACACTCCAGGATTAAAATCACGCATTAACCGCGGGGCTATTTTAGAACTGGGTTTTTTGCACATAAATGGCTTTGAAAAACAACTCCCAAAATGTTTAACTGATAGAGGCTGAGTGTTGCATACATTTAAAATCCTGCACAGGTTCTTCAAGAGATGCACTGTATAGGTGGAAAAGTCAGGTTCATTTCCCAAGCTCAGCTTCTGCTCAGGCAGCACTCACAACCTCGGGGGAGGGGGGGAGATAGAGTCCCAGTCACTGCTCAACAATGACGCCTATTGGCTAGAACTAGGGGCACATGACCAGGTTCTGGAGGGCAGGTCAATTTGTGGCCCCCAGCCAAGAACTGTCACTACAGCGGCTGGGCTAGATGGTGGGGGGTTGTTATAAAATAGGGGAACCAGCAGATAAGTGCAAATGAACACTCATGGTCCAACTGAGCTGGAAGCCCAAAAGAAACAAAACTAAACAGCCAAATCAAGGGCTTGATTCACTAAGGCTTTACTCCCTTCCATGTCTATGGGAAAAGATGGATGAATCAGGCCCTAAGAAAGAAAAAACGCTTGGACTTTGTCTGCATTGTATGGATTGAGCTTGATTTCATTGTAAGTATGCCAGAGCATACAAACACAGGTGAAAAAGAAAACTACCCAGGTGTGAATAAATAAACCTACAGGGAACACTGACATGGTCTCCAGTAGGAGTTTTACTTCTTCTGGAGATGGAGGTAAAAACGTTGCACCCGCTAAGGGTATCAGCAGAAGTGAGAAAAATGATTCCCTAGTCAATACTTCCTCAAGGAAAGTGACAGGCAGACTGCTAGTGAAATTTGTGGGCCCCTTCAGCTGTGCCTGCACTCACTGGCAGGCGCCATGCTGCTGGCTCACCCACTGTTTTATTCAAGATTTAGAGGGCCTCATGAAAGTTTAGCCATCCAAAGGTTTCATCCTGACTGCGCAGAAGTCAGCCCAGAGCTTTCCATGAGCAATAAAACCATAAACTAATCATGACACACACCCCTGGTCATCGTCTTCCTCCTTCATTGTGGCCTGTAATGATCTGTGATGGTGAACTCCAGCCCTCGAGTGCCACCAACAAGCCAGGTTTTCAGGATATCCACCATGAATATGCATGAAAGAAATTTGCATGCACTGTCTCTATTGAATGCAAATCTCTCTCATGCATATTCATGGTGGATATCCTGAAAACCTGGCCTGTTTGTGGCACTCGAGGACTGGAGTTCGCCATCACTGATCTACAGTGTTCAGACTTGTAGGAGCAGACTTCACAGGAAAATGAGCACAAAAGACATGAAACATGTGCAAACTACATATTTATATACAGCCTGCTCACAACGCCAAAGCAATTCAGGGACCCTATCCATGGTAATTTTTATTCAAAATCTACTCACATCAGAATATGTTAATCAGCTAAACTCTGTATATTGATGAAGGAAAAAAGACTTTGTACTATAATTAGTTGAGCTTAATCTTGTGATTACAATATTGTTGTGAATATAATTCCACTACTGAGAATTCTGAATGTGACCATGTCACCAGAAGAAATGTTGTGCTAACAGAAACTCGTGGCACTATGCATGCGAGGCAGAGCCATAGCCAAGCAATTTGGCACCTATGGCCAAGTCAAAAACTGCCCTCTCATCCATTACACAACACATGACACCATGAGCTGGGAGTCTCTGTTAGAGTTTTGCTTTTTACATTTAAAACATAACACGTTATTTATATTCTATAGTAGACATAAGTGTGGCCCTATGACCCTTATGTCTGTATAGATGTAATACATCTCCTTCTGGGAAAACAGAATATGCTGAACTACAGATCCTCACAGAAATTAACACTAGCAATTATAAAACCCTTCACACACACAGAACATGGACAGGTTCTCACCAAATACAGAATAAGGGATCATAAATTAGAAACAGAAACATGCAGATAGACTGGAAACCCCAAGAAGCATATCTGGGGATTTTAAAGCTCTGATCACCTTTCTGGGTGTGGGATGGGAGGGGGGTGATGTTAGAAAGACCCCAGCATTGTCCCCCAACTCTTCTCCAGTACAGACCCCAGCATTCTCCCATCTGATCCCCTCTCCCCCAGCACTTTCCCTCCCCGGGATAGACCGCAACCCTTTTCCTCTCTTCCTCCCCCCTTCCCCCCTCTCCAGTGCATCCTCCCTTTCTGCTGGACCCCATCCAATCAGGCTCATCCCCAGCAGCAGCAGCAGCACTCTTTTTCTTAGTACCCTCACCCAGGTGGTCTGTTCTCCACCACTCTTCCCCATATAATCTCATCCCCCCCTCCTCCAACTACAGTAACGTCTCCCTCAACCCCAGCCAGATCAATCCAGCTCCCTCCTGTCATGCTCCCTGACCCCTCCCCCAGAGAACAGAAAAAAAAAATCCTTGAAAAGATCAGTCACTCCATCGGCCTGTTAGACCCCCATACCTCCCAAATACTTCTGTGATTTAAGGCAAAACTTAGCCTCCCTGGCTAACCACCACACTAAACATCATACTAACAGGGCTCCCTGCCCCTCTCACTAAAACAGGCCATGACCAAAATCTTCTTGTAAAACCTTTGCTCTGACTTTTCCACAATAGCACTGGCAAAAGCTATGAAACAGAACCATAATACAGATGTTGAACAGAACATGTAACAAAGTTAAATTATGCTTCAGATGGGCAGCAGGCTCTTTTGTCCCTCTCTCAGCCGCAGCCACAGGGAAATGACAGATCCATTAGTGGAAGCAGCAAAGTAAATATCCCTCCAGTCATGTCCCAGCCCAACTGATAGACTGATTCCATTTAACTCAGCGCTGCAGAGAATGAAATCTGGTTTGATTCTGATTATATCTGACACTTCCCAAAATATTCCATGGTAGAAGCAGTTCCTTCCACGGTGCCTGAGTGACCTCGTCGGCCTCATGCGATGCATACCACAGGGAAGAGAAAACGGAAAGGCTCCTTGAAGAGTTTCATCTTGCATGCAAGAACATCACAGACTCTGTTAGAAGCTATTTCCGGAGCTGTGTGATCTCCAAAGCTCATGTAGTACTACAAAACCTGTTTTTCTTGATCCATTTGTCTCCCAATCCCCTATTTCAGGCAGTGGGTATAATCCGGTACGCCCTTCAGGTTGTGGCCTGAATGTCTGGGTGTCGGAGGTGTAAGGGCAGCTGGGACACACAGATAATAGCTGAAACCGTTCGGCCTCCAGCCTCTAAAACAACCCAAGCTCATTAGCTATCCTTCAGTCAAGAAGTTTAGATGGGTTCAAACTAGGGGGCGAGTCTTCCCTTCAGTAGCACCAAATCAGTGGAACAAGTTGCCCGTCGATCTCAGACAGCAGCAGGATTTTGAAGTGTTCAGAAAGGCATTAAAGACTGTTCTTTGAGGAGGCATCGAATGAAGCAACACGACACATTTTTATTATTTTGAATACTATTTTTTGGCGTATCGATGTGCATGTATTGTCTTTATGTTGAGGGTTGGTTGTTGTGTGTATATAACACTGTATTATGATGATTTTATGATTGTTTTATTGTAATCGGCTGAACAGATTTAGGAAGTGCGGACTATACCGTATTTTAAATAAAATAAATAAATAAATTGCTCTTTTTTTTTTTTTTTTTTTTTCATTTTATTATGGCGTGTAAGCCCCTTATTGGGGTTCCTTCATAGGAGTCCACAGGCACACTCTGAACAGTGAGGCTACTGCACTCTTCAGCTGCCATTACTTTTCCAATAGCCCCAGACTTACAGGATTCACCGGAAGGGGGAAAGGGGATCCTGGGCATTTTCTTCAACTTCTTTACAGTAAATGATAATAATTACCCACAAAGCAAGAACTTTAGGAATACGCTCAATTCAGATCTCTCTATGCACATTATATATCAACAATTGAAAAAGCTTCCTTTTACAAGTGATCTCTGTTAGAAGATTTAAAGCCCTTGTTGAATCTCAGGATTTCCATTTGGTTCTGCAATTATTGATAGTGAACAACTTGGATTACTGTAACTCTTTATACCTTGCTCTACCAGCATGCACCACTTGACCTTTACAAGAGATTCAAAACTCAGCGGCAGGCATTCTCACAGGTACACGATTAAAGGGCCACATAACTCCAGTACTGCCAGACTCACTCAAAAATGCAATAATAAAATCGATTCTGAAAAAGAAAAACAGTGACCTAACCATCTTAAGTAACTATAGACCTGTTTCAAACTTGCCCATGATCGCAAAATTAATAGAAAAAGCAGTACAAAAGCAACTAGCTGAACATCTAGACAACAATAACATACTCTTCCCATCACAACATGGTTTTAGAGGAAAAACACTATAGCACCGAAATGTACTAATCTCTCTAACAGATACCGTACTTCACGGATTTGACAGCGGAAAAACACTACATCATGATACTGCTAGATCTGTCCGCAGCATTTGACAAAGTAAACCATGACATACTATTGAAAAGACTGGAAGAAATTGGATTACAAAACAAACAATTAAATGCTTCACATCCTACCTTAACAATAGATCTTATCAGGTACAGATAAAAAACTCAGTATCAGACAAAATCACACTAAAGACAGGAGTCCCCCAGGGTTCAGCACTCTCAGCAACCCTATTTAACATTTACATGCTCCCCCTCTGCCACCTACTGGCTGGGCTAGATATCATACACTACATATATGCTGACGACATTCAATTAATTCTACCAGTGAAGAATCAATTGAAAAAACACTAAACTTTGCAATGTTATACCTAGGACATAATTAAACAACTATTAAACCAAATGGAACTAGTAATCAACATTGAAAAAACAGAATTTATACATCTTGAACGAAAAAACATCGAAAGAATTCAAAATCCCATTCGACTTAAAAATGACAAATCAGTAGAGAACTGATAAAGCTAGAAACCTAGGAGTAATTATAGACACGGAACTGAGCCTTAAGCAACACATATCAATAAAAGCAAGAGAAGGCTACGCCAAACTAATGGTCCTTAGAAGACTAAAACCCTTATTAAATCAGGAACACTTTAGTACAGTACTACAAGCATTAATATTTGCCAGCACGGACTACTGTAACAACTTTTCCTAGGATTACCATACACCACTATCAGACCACTGCAAATACTACAGAACTCGGCTGCCAGAATACTTACTGGTAAAGGCAGAAGAGATCATATCACCCAAACACTTGCAGATTACACTGGCTCCCAATAGAACAGAGAGTTCAATTTAAAACACTATGCACAGTTCATAAGCTAATAAATGACGAAAATTCTGACTGGCTAAACACGCATTACGATTACATGTCCCTCAAAGAAATCTCAGATCGGCCAATAAAGCTCTGCTAACCATACCCTCAGTCAAAACAGCAAAGTTGACCCAAGTTAGAGAGAGAGCACTATCTTTGGCAGGACCATTATTATGGACACTAGAATTAAGACTAATGAAGGAATTAAAACTCTTCAAAAAAGGCTTAAAAACATGGCTCTTCAAAAAAGCATTTCACAGTGAGGTAGCGGAATAACAACACATACACAAAGCAGGAAGTCACCAAGAAAAAGCAGAACTGCTTATTTTTATTATTCTCACAATTAAGTATTAAATAGACAGTTAATGTAAATGGTAACCACACCCATTCCCCATTTAGAGTATATTATTGAACTATATAACCGTATAATAATGGCACCCTATGGATAATTAGAAACCACATATTTGTGCCTAACTGTAAACCGTTGTGATGGTGCTCTACTAAACGACGGTATAGAAAAGTTTTAAATAAATAAATAAATAAATAAATACTGTTTCATTACCTTGGCTCCCTGTTCTTTACCGTATTCAGCATAAGATAACAACGCTTATATTTAACTTATTACATAATGACTCATCTACCTCCATTTGTTTCTGTAAACCAGCCAGGCAACTACGATCCTTAAATAAGAATTTGTTGGAAGTCCCCACTCCTAGATTGACTAGACTTGACATCAATGGAAATCGTGCTTTTTCAATCGCTGGACTGAGCAGTGGCATACTAAGGGTCTCCGCCGCCCGGGGGGGGGGGGCCAATGTATTTGTGCACCTCTCCAGCACCCCTCATCCTTCGTGTACTAATGCTTAAGGTCGCAGAAAATCAAGGGAATCTCTAGACAGAATGGGGGGACGGGGAAGCCAAAGTGATATTTCCACACATTACACCCACCTCCATATCATGACCCCTGCCTTAAAATTGGCTATTTAAAAAAAAGTGTAAGCCACAAAAGACGTGACCTCACGAGAAACCCCCTTAAGAATACACAAAGAAAGATCAAAATGGGGGTACCATATCAGCATAACGTACTCTGGTATTCGGTAGCACTTATGCAAGCAATAATCATATATTGGTTCTAATCTGAGTAAACGTGATTACCGTTTTTAATCTAGTCAAATAAATGCATACTGCAAGTGCTCACAAACAATTTTTGTTTTGTTTTGTGTTTGATTTTTATAAAAAATTAAGTCTCTTAATTAGGTTTCACATAACCCAATGCTTTCCTCAAACTATCAGCCTAACTCACCTACGTGTATGAGAGTCCTTTCCCTTATCTTGTCGTAGTGCGATATAGAACTGTCGCTGTCCTGTGTTCATAAAAGCTCTAGTGAAGAGTTAAGCCATCATGTGTCATGATCAAGCAGGCTGGAGTCAGGGAGTACCCCCATAGAGGCAGTGCAGGGCTGCGAGGCAGAGCTGGAGCTGGTCTTCTGCCTAATCAACCCCCTCTCCCGCAGGTTGAACCCTTGGGTTCTGGGGGCCAGTAGGACTTGTCTTCTGAGAAGCATCATGGTATGGACTGGAAGCTGAATACAGGCTGGGAGTCAAGGTCAGTGGTAAGCTGAATAAGGCAAGGCAGGCTGGAAGCTGAGGGCAGGCATAGGCTGGAAGCTAGATACAGATTCTAGCTGAGGACTGGAAGCAGGTCCTGGCTGAGGACTGGGAGCAGATACTGGCTGGGGCTGGATACAGAGCATAGACTGGGGCTAGATACAGGGTGTAGACTGAGGCTGGATAAAGGGTGCAGGCTGGGGCTGGATACAGGACACAGACTGGACCAGGGACAAGGGCAAGCACTGGGAAATAGACAAGGGACTGAATAGGGTGACGCAAGAAAGAACTAGATAAGGACAGGACTGAACACGCAACAATAAATATGAAAGCCCAACAGGGCACAGGTAGGCTAAGAAACCTAGTAGGCCCAGAGGCCATAGAGCAAGACAAGAGCCTAAGAGGCCACAAAGTAAGGCAAGGAGGCCCATGAGGCACAAAGTAAGGCAGGAGGCCTGGAAGCCAAAAGGCAAGGTAAGGCTGAATGCTCGGAAGCCACAGGACTAGGCAAGGCAGAACACTCAGAGGCCATAAGGTAAGGCAAGGCCTGGGTAGGCTATAAGGCAAGACAGAAGGCCAAGATAGGCCACAAGGCAAGGCAGGAGGCCCCGATAGGTCACAAGGCAAGTTAGGAGGCTTGGTTAAGCCACAAGGCATATCAGAGTAGCAAGAAGGAGTCCATATGACTCAATGAAGAGGCACCAGGGTATGCGATAGGCTGGGTTATGTAGGGCTGAGACTTGCGCATTGTGAGGAAGTGACAAGCAAGACATTAAACAAGGATCTCTGAGGATCCCTGGTCATGGAAAGACTGTGCAGCAGGCTGAAACTTGGCATGAAGGACTGCACAGCAGGGGGAAACTGTGACAGGATGTTTACATTGCAACTCATCAAACAAAAAAAAATATTTTCAAATTCTGGTATCACCTCACACTAAAAGCAGCATAAACACCTTCCACTACCAGACGCATTGTGAACTAACACAAAACCGACACTCAAAATCTATATAGTAAAGCTATCATGACATAACAGTAGTAATCTCTAAATAAGAACAACCAGAGAGGGAAAAGGAATCAAATCCCAATATTCACAAAGCTATAAAACTCACGATCATGAGAACGAATGACAATATCATAAGGCAAGAGCTCTCAAAGATCTTTAATCTGCAGCCTCTCGCCACACAATGGGCCACAGGCTGTAGTCAGCTTTTGGAGCAATGTTTCGACTAATAATTTATTGTCACTCGATACTCTTTATCTAACAAACAATCACTCAATTTTATTCAATAATAAAGTTCATTATAACACGCATCGTTACCCAATTATCTTGCTACTTATTATACTAATTGTTACCCAATAAAATAAGAATACTTAGCCACACATATAGGTCTTCTTAAACCATCAAAACCAATCGTTCAAAACTCATCCCGACATGAATCATGTTTCGACTGCACATCAGTCTTCTTCAGGGGAATATTGCAAATTACATGAAGGCAAAATATTCTGTAATCCCGGACTTAGTTTTACGTCTCTCACAGAATTCAATCATGGCACCAAAGGACTCAAACAACAACAACCCTACCTGTGAAAAAGCAGCACTGTAAATATTACACCGGGTCCCAGAAGACTAATACTCCACATACTGAGGAAACAAAACAAACCCGATTGCTATAGATCCCTACACAGACACTGCATGCTGGCAAAATCTCTCCCCTTGGTCATCACACGCACAGAGCAGAGACGTGTCCTCACCAAACACAGGATAAAGGATCACAAATTAGATCCAGCAATATGCAGACAAAAACTGAAATGGAAACCCCAAGAAGTCTTATCATATGGACCTCAGATTCCTGATTTCAGGTATAGGACCCCCGGGTCCGACCCAGACCGCTTGGCCCATTGAGTCAGACCTTGGGGGTAATCAGACTATTTTTATTTTACATCTTTTTTTTACCCTACTCTGACTTAATATCACCACAATATTAAGTTGGAGGAAATACATAAAAGCAGTATTTTCTGCTTTTCTATTAATTTTGGGGGCTCCTCAAGACTTAACACCTGCTCCAGGGCAGGCGTTAATTTTTGAGAGTAAAAATGTGTGCATTGGGCACCCGTTCTTTTATTGCATAGGTGGGTAAAAGCTAATAGATTCATCAACATGAATTTACATGTGATAAGCGCTATTAGCTATGTGCTGGTTTGGACGTGCGTTTTGGACGCGCTAATCCCAGTATTGCATTGGCGGTTATGGACGGGAGTCCAAAACACAAATCCAATCGTGGGTTAAGCTGTGCACTACACCTAGCACGCAGTATTGCATCAGCCTGATATATAGACTCCCAAGCAGGCACCTATTCATTCTCCCACATACACACAGACACCCAGGCAGGCTCCCATTCATTCTCACACACACACAGCGAACCCCAGGCAGGCTCTCATTCATTCTCACACCGCTCCCCCCCCCCCCCCCCCCCTCACCAGACAGGCTTCCATTCATTCTTTCTCTCTCACACAACACACACACAGATCCCCAGGCAGGCTCCCATTCATTCTCACACACACACAGCGAACCCCAGGCAGGATCTCATTCATTCACACACCGCTCTCCCTCCCCCCTCACCAGGCGGGCTTCCATTCATTCTCACATCTATACACAGATTCCCAGGCAGGCTCCCATTCATTCTTTCTCTCTCGCACAACACACACACAGCTCCCCAGGCAGGCTCCCATTCATTCTCACACCGCTCTCCCACCCCCTACCCTCAGGCAGGCTTCCATTCATTCTCATACCCACACACAGACCCCCAGGCATAAACCCATTCATTCTCTCACATAGACCCCCAGTCAAGCATCCGTTCTCATACACACACATACATACAAACAAGCTAGATACAGGCAGGCCCCATCTCTTTCTTTTTCCCGGCAACCTCAGAGCCCCTCTCAGTCCTTTGCTGCTATTTTCAGTGCCTCTGCGTGCCTGTTGGAAAGCAGCCAAACCGATTGCTGTTCTTGAAACTCTGCTGCCTCCTCTGTGCAGGCGATATGGTATAAAAAATTTGCGGGGCTTTCACTTTCTCCATGCTGATCTTGTGCATCGTGAGGTCAGCATGGAAAAAGTGCTACCCTCGTGAGTTTTTAATACTGCGGGCCGGCACAGACTATGAGAAGTGCGCGCTTCTCTGCTCAGCCAGCAGGGGGATGAGTTCCACCGGCGGCCGCATGGACCTCCAATATGTCGATAAACACTCGAGCTTCTTATCCACCCTTAAACTAATCAAAGGATAAATACTTGAGCTACTTATTCACCCTTAAACTAATCAAATGCTCACAATAATCTATAAGGGCAGTGAATATAAATGTAAATTGTACTATATATCACAATACAATATTTTATTTCATAACTTTCTAAAAACACATTTGTAAATTACAGTACATTACAATCACATGTTAACAACCATTTAACACATCTAAATATTTTCGTACATCTCATTTAAGCACCCACTATGTGCACACACCCACCCTATTGCACAAATATTACACCCCCTAAAAAATATATATCACAATCATCCATCCCATTCATACATACACTCACTTATTCATCCCCACACAAGGGGACATTAAAATTACCAACCCCCCACTCCTAGAATTTATACAATTAAATCATATGTATTGATAACCACAAGCTTTTACATATATCAGCGTAATCACAAGCCAGTCTAGATATTCTTTAATCTTTTATCTTGTAGCAGTATAATCGTGACCCTACAAGGACCCTTGTTTCTCCATATGTGGCTTCCTCAGGGGTTCATTTCTTCCAATCTTCATACGCTTGACATATTCAATACACTGTGCACTGTAACCGGGTGTCAAATTTCCTATAACATAAGGTAAATAACTTTTACTTAATACCTCATAAAAATATAACCCAATCACTCACAGCCTAAATCTAATTATTCACTCTTTCTATACCTTCGATATTGCTTAGCCCAATTTTTTTCGATATCACTCATTGACTGAACTCCAATCCTCATCAACAGGAGTATTATCTACAAGATAATTAATCATGTATAATACAAACCACAAAAATTTACTCTACCATCTTAACACATTACCATGTACTTACTCATACTTTCACGGATATTCAAAAATTCCTGACTGCTTCATAATTTCATCCGATGCTTTTATCGTAAATCTACAATACATAAAACACCGTATGCTATCGCTGCATCCATATCTTTTGACCAACTATCCCATATTCTAAAAAACATTCCGGATACTTACATATCTCTAATAAAGTTTTAAATTATCTTTAATCGCCATTTCACCACTTGCAAAACGCCATCGCTCAATGTCTCCTCACAGCGGAAACTGAATTCCATTTACTCCTCTTTGCCTCCCTTATATGTCATACCGGACACACCCATTATTTCTTCAGCCAATCTACATCTGTTCTCTTCACACACCCCCAATACACCTGTCAATCTCAATTGCCTCTATTTCCAATCTAGTTAAACATGATCTTACCGCACCAACATGAATCCAACCAAAATATCACTCAGAAAACTAAATGCCTCTACCTCCGTTTTTACATCATAGCAAGCCACATCCATTTTTTTCAACCAACCAATCCAATTCTACTCTCCTTGGATATCCCCAAAATCTCTAAACTGGCTCTTACTTGTATTCTTAAGTATAATATGCTACCCATTCAATTTCGCTGTTAAGTCCCCATGGATATACAGTCTGCCATTGAAAGATGAATTTCTGTTCAGTGCGCCATAACCATTTTGTCACGTCAACTCGCTCCTCTGCACATTGCAATAACACAAGAAACCTTAAATCCTCAATCTGATGTTGTGCACTAGTCCAATAGGTCACCAAAGGTGCACCCTCTTTTTGTATCCGGATATTGCTCTTATGTTCAATGATCCGCTGTCGGATCATGCGCTTAGTATGTTCTATGTAAATCAATTGGCAGGGGCATATAATAGCATATATGACCCTTTTAGAAGTACAGAAAAATTGCCCTTTCAAAAAGTATGTTATTTTCTTGTCCACATGTTGAAATTTATCTCCTATCAATACATTATTGCATACAGAGCATCCTTCACATGTTCTTTGTCCCCTAGTGCTATTACCTACATCCTGCCTTTGTATCCCTTTTTGGACTAATAGAGATCTAAGATTTCTCCCTTTAGTGAATGCAAAAACTGGGGCCTCTTTGCAAACCGGAATTGCTTTCAATAATGGCCAATATTTCAATATGGCTTTTTTAATGGACATAACTTTAGAAGAATATGGTATACAGCAGACCGTCTGATCTTCCTTAGCCCGAGTATTCTTTATCAGCAAGTTATCTCTATTAGCATATAGACCCCTCTTAAATGCCGGCCTCACACACTTTCTAGGTTATCCACGGTCAAAAATTTTTTTTATCAATTGTTGAGCCTTATGTCTGTATTCGTCTGTAGAATGACAGAGTCTCCTATATCTCAGGAATTAATTAATAGGGATAGATTCCCTTAATCTCCTAGGATGGAAGGATTCAAAATGGAGAATGGAATTCCTATCGGTTGGTTTCACATACACTGAGGTGACTAACTTACCATTTTCTCAATAAATTTTCATATCCAAAAAGGATATGCACCATTTCTCAATTTGTAAGGTAAAGACCAAATTGTCATCCACCTGGTTAATATGTCGATCAAACAACTGCAATGACTCATTTATTTATTTTATTTATTTAGGGCTTTTTTATACCGACATTCATGATACCAATCATATCATATCGGTTTACAGGAAACAATGGTGCAAATACATTAACATCAACATGAACAATAGGCGAAGACAGAACAAGTGAACAAAAGTTACAATAAAACAGGGGCACATGAACTGGGAGGAGGAAGAGCCAAAGACATGGCTAACTCAGAAATAAATAATATCTAGTCTCAGAAATAAATAATATCTAGTCATATATTCAGCATTATATTAAAACATGTACTCAGGACTGGATTGTTTCAAATATGTAAATATCATATACTCAGGGCTGTAATATATGTTCCTGACTAAAAAGTGTCAGTTCATAAAACTCGGGACTAATTAATGTATAGTCAGAAGCCAAGTCAGGGATGTGGTACGTCGACTGGAGAACCATGGCAAGTTATTATAGTTGGGGCGGGTATACATCAGGGAAGGCTTGCAGAAATAGCCATGTCTTGAGTTTCTTTCTGAATGTCAGTATGCAAGGTTCTTGTCTAAGGTCTGGGGTCATGGAGTTCCATGGAGTTGGGTGGGTGACTCATCATCACCCACCCAACTCCAAAATAAATCATCTATAAATCGTTTATAGAGTCTTACATATTTGAATAAAGGGGAGCGGTAGATATGCATCTCCACAACTTTGGCCATATATAGGCAAGCCACAGATGATGCTACTGGGGATCCCATGGGGATCCCCTTAACCTGCCTGTAGAAAATCCCCTGAAAGACAAAATAAAATTCAAATAATACAATTTTGGCCAATTCCATAATACCCTTTTTTGTCCCTCAGTTATTTCTTTCAGCCCCAATATTTCATCAATAATATCCAAAGCCTTCATCTGGGGTATTTTAGTGTATAAGGCAGTTATGTCAGCCATGACTAGCATCCCATAATGTAAATCTTGGGATGCTAGTCACAGCTGACGTAACCTTACAAATTGAGAAATGGTGTATATCCTGCAGAAGTCCTTTGGTGACCCATTGGACTAGTGCACAACATCAGATTGAGGATTTAAGGTTTCTTGTGTTATGCAATGTGGCAGAGGAGCGAGTTGACGTGACAAAATGGTTATGGCGCACTGACAGAAATTCAATACATATGATTTAATTGTATAAATTCTAGGAGTGGGGGTTTGGTAATTTTAATGTCCCCTTGTGTGGGGATGCATGAATGGGATGGATGACTGTGATATATATATTTTTAGGGGGTGTAATATTTGTGCAATAGGATGGGCAGGTACACATAGTGGGTACTTAAATGAGATGTAAGAAAATATTTAGATGTGTTAAATGGTTGTTAACATGTGATTGTAATGTACTGTAATTTACAAATGTGTTTTTAGTAAGTTATGAAAAAATATTGTATTGTGATGTATAGTACAATTTACATTTATACTCACTGCCCTTATAGATTATTGTGAGCTTCCAATATGTCGGCCATCAGTGCTCCCCCTACGTCTCTGCACTTGGGGGCATTCCCCCTTTCCCTTCGGTACGTCTCTGGGACCAAGATGTTAGAATTCCATCCCTGAACACTTAGCAGATCTCTGATTTAAAGAACTTTAAAAAAAAGGCTTAAAAGACATTCCTTTTTAAACAGGCATTTAATGGACAATATAGTAGTCCCAAGAGAATAGTATATTAGATCTTTATTAACCTTCTGCAGGTTACCTCTAACATAAAGAATACGAAAAATGGCCATGAAGTCGCTCATTCTTATTCAAACTTAGCTCAGTTAACATGGAATTTCCAACGCTGAGTGCATTTAACTCTTTTGTAAAGCTTTTTTGACTATGTATGCTTTTCTGATTATATATGTTGTACATTGTGAACCGCTTCGGGCTACTCTGTGTAGGGTATGGTATACAGCAGGGGTCAGGAACCTATGGCTCGCGAGCCTTTTGATGGCTGCATCTGGCTCGCAGACAAATCTTTAATAAAAAAGTAAAAATCTAACAAAACCCCCCCACCCTCCTGACACCCCCCAAGACCCTCCAAAATTAATTTACTACAACCTCCCACCCTCCTGACCCCCCCCAAGACCTGCCAAAAGTCCCTGGTGGTCCAGCAGGGGTCCAGGAGCAGTCTGGGAGCGATCTCCTGGACTTGGGCTGTCGCCTGCCAGTAGTCAAAATGGCGCCGACAGCCCTTTGCCCTCACTATGTGACTGGGGTCGACCAATGGCGGCGGTAGCCCCTGTGACATAGTAAGGGCAAAGGGCCGTCGGCTGCCAGTAATCAAAATGGCATTGACGGCCCTTTGCCCTTACTATGTCACAGGGGCTACCGCCGCCATTGGTCGACCCCAGTCACATAGTGAGGGCAAAGGGCTGTCGGCATCATTTTGACTACTGGCAGCCGACAGCCCAAGTCAAGAAATCGCTCCCGGACCGCTCCTGGACCACCAGGGACTTTTGGCAGGTCTTGGGGGGGTCAGGAGGGTGGGGGGTTTGTAGTTAGTATGGCTCTCACGGAATTACATTTTAAAATATGTGGCGTTCATGGCTCTCTCAGCCAAAAGGTTCCCGACCCCTGGCTATACAGGATAACGACTCTGCTTCTCTGTTTTAAAATAAGACACTCTCTAGGGGGGGGGGGAGCTCTCCAGACTCCTCATACGTTTTTAGCTTGGACAAGGAAAACGACTCCTACCCCTGTAGGGTCTAGCCCAGGTCACCCTTAAAGCAGCTGCGTATCTGTGCCAGTTAAACCAAACAAGATGGATGCTACTGAGCTGCATGGAGACAAAGAACTGCTGTTGCTCAATAAACAGGACACTGCCTGAAACTAGCTAAGACACAAACTTATTGAAGCTACGATGGCTTTGACAAACATTGTATCCCTCTAAGCAGCGCACTCTGATTAATGAGCCGGGCCTGCCAGCATGTCCCCCGTCCACATGAACCTGCTGCTAAGAGGAAAAGCAGCTTCTAAAGCCCATCCATGGACTCCTGTATAATCCACTGAATACTTACTTTTGGGGAATCGTGGGTATTCATGTGGAGACCTGAAAAGACCATGAAATAAAGACAAAGGTATTAACTATCTAAGAAGAACAAAAGTTAAGGAGAATGGGATTTTCCTGCCATTTACTTCACTTATGCTTCAGCCTGTGCCTTCTCTCAAATTCTTGTCAAGTTGAAAGTTCCGGTGAGATATGAGGCACCAAAGATTAAGGAGTGGATGACAAGAGATAAAGTACAACATTCATAAACAGGAGAATACAGTTTTCAACATTACACTGAGGGGTATTTATTATTAGAAAACAACATTGTATTCGGATCCAAATAAGTAAATCCCCCTGACGCAGATCAATTATGAATCATGGACCCGAGTCTGGAAGTCTGTTGGAGACAAACACATGTGACTATTTGTGATCAGTAAGAGATAAGTGCACTATTTTAACTGCAAACAATATCCTTTAAAAAAAAATGTAATGTACAAGGTATGGGTGATGGCTACACATTTTCCTTTCTGAATCGCGCAGGAATACCTATTAGGGCCATCAACGTGCATTTGCATGTTGCGGGCGCTATTAGGTTCGAGGGGGTTGGAAGCGCATTTTAGACGCACTATTACCCCTTACTGAATAAGGGGTAAAGCTAGTGCGTCCAATCGGTGGGTTAACAGTGCGGTCCGCCAGAGCGCCACTGTACTGTATCAGCCTGTTAGTGTAGTTGGGTTTAAAAAGGATTGGAGAAGTCCATTACCTGCTATTAAGTTGACTTAGAAAACAGCCACTGCTATTACTAGCAATGGTAACATGAAATAGACTTAGTTTTTGGGTACTTGCCAGGTTCCTATGGCCTGGATTGGCCACTGTTGGAAACAGGATGCTGGGCTTGATGGACCCTTGGTCTGACCCAGTATGGCAGCTTCTTATGTTCTTAGGACACCCATTCACTTCCTGAGAGATACACACAGCATTTGACCCTCTACACTCCATGAATCCCCCCTCCCTCCCTCTTCATATAGTTTCTCATACTATCATCAGGTCCCTCACACACACACACCACACACACACACACACACATACACACACACACTTCCAATCTCTAAGCCCCAGAATATAGCAGAAGGCCCACCCAGCAGAGCTGCTTTTAGTGGCTTTGTGATTTGTAATATATTCATAGTGACTCCCATAGAGGATTAGCACGGTGGGAGCTGAAGTGCTGTGCTAAAGCACCTGGCTACATTTTGGAGTTTAAAAGGTTTTTCTCAATCTGTAGGCACATCATATGGCGGTAGAAGAGCTAAAAGCAGCCTTGCTCTCTCACTGTCTTCTGTCCGCTGCAGTCTGACTCAGTGGCTCTGTACGGTTTGTACTAGCTCCTGATGCAAGCTTTGTAACAAGACAGCACAGCATCTGTAGGAAAATTATCTTTTTCCCCACTGTGAATTTCGGTAATGACAATATAATTACTAGTGTTATAATATGTATAATCTCATTAGCTCTGTTTATTTGTTAACTCCAACCCACATACTATTTCATTCATTTAATATCCCTCCGTAAAAGTATAAATACCGTTCCCTTCCACTGTGCTGAAAAACGAATATCCGCCACCACCCCAAACCCGGGCTTTCGATGACAAAACTAAGTTCATTACTTCAGAAAATTTTTCTAAACATGAAGGATGTCAGAATTAGGCATATTCTCACAGAAACACCAGGGCACTGAACACTAAGGTGCTTACCTATAACAGGTGCTCTCCGTAGACAACAAGATAATCAGACACACAAGTGGATGGATGATGTCATAAGAGCATAAGAACTGCCATGCTGGGTCAGACCAAGGTCCATCGAGCCCAGCATTATGTTTCTGACAGTGGCCAATCCAGATCACAAGTACCCGGTAGATCTCAAAAAGTTATCACTCTCTTGTTATCACTGTCAGGATAGAAATTGGCTTTCCCTACTCTACCTGGCTAATCATGTCTTATGGACTTTACCTCTGTAATCTGGAGTCATTTTCGGTTACCAGTAAGCCCTGGGAAATGAACAGGTTAGTGAATGGGGGGAGGATCTATTCAAATGCAGCCCCTCCCTTTGAGCACATCCCTATTAGATAGCGCCTATACAACCCACATCCAACTGCGGGTTAAACAGTGCGCTCAGGAGGAAGTGTTTGGCTGCCCCTTCCCACCTGAAGGGAACCACAGGAGCTGCCGTTCCAGAAGGATTCCTCCCATCAGGGATCCGAGTAATCCGATCAAGAACAAGGGACTTGAAACCATAAGTAAGAAGATTTTTTACATCCATCGAGGATGCCCATCCGGAGCCTTCGTCCCTGGGAGAGAGAGAGGATTTGCAACTCTCTATGCCAAGACTGGTTTACCTGTTTTATCCATGGTTGAAGGGGATCCCGGTCACCTAAAAAAAGAATCCCGGACACCTGAAAAAAGGTACTTATTCCACCCAGGTCCTTCCCTTCTCCACTCCTGGAGGGTGGAGATACCCCAGGGCCCTGTGAGGAAATCTCTTGCACAGACTGAGAAAAGGAACTGTAATCCAGCTAATATTACCTGTGGAGCTAATGACACGGTGAATTGTGCCACTACTCCATTTATTATCTGAAAGTAAACTTTTCTTTTAAACACCACATTGGACTCTGGAGTGTTTTTGCAACATGAGTCCACAGTATGAGCTAGTTTCTATGGTACTCCTCTCCAACAGGCCGATAAAATACAGTGTGCTCTGGTGGAGCGCACTGTTAACCCGCGTTTGGACACACGTTACTTCTCAATGCACTAGCTTTACCCTTCATTCAGTAAGGGGTAATAGCGCGTCGAAAATGCCTGGCCAAACCCCCCCCCCCCCCACCCCCGAAAACTAATAGCTCCCGCAACATGCAAATGCATGTTGATGGCCCATTAGTTATTCCCGTGCGATTCAGTAAGTAAAATGTGCAGCCAAGCTGCACATTTTACTTTCAGAAATTAGCGCCTACCCAAAGGTAGGCGTTAATTTCTGCCGGCACCGGGAAAGTAGTAAAAACTGCTGTATACCCTCTGACTTAATATCATGGTCATATTAAGTCAGAGGTCCCAAAAGTAAAAAATAATTAAAAATAAAAAATACAAAAAATGTAAAATCGGCCCGTGGCTTGCGGGTTGAAAACCGGACGCTCAATTTTGCCGGCGTCCGGTTTCCAAATCCGTGGCTGTCAGCGGGCTCGAGAACTGACGCCGGCAAAATTGAGCGTTGGATGTCAAACCTGCTGACAGCCGCTCCTGTCAAAAAAGAGGCGCTAGGGACACGCTAGTGTCCCTAGTTCCTCTCTTTACCACGGGCCCTCATTTGAATACTGAATCGCGCACACAGGAGAGTGGCCTGTGCGTGCGCCAGGAGAGCGGGTGCTTGCCCGCTCTCCTGCGACTTTTCCTGTATCAGCCTGCAAAGGATACACAGACTTCAAGAGGCACCTTTAACACTCGGGGCCTTAAAAGGTAACTTCCCCCCATCCAACAAAGGACCCACACCTTGAGGAGAAAAGCAACAGTGTCTACAGCTAGCCAGGGTCCCTGCCCTGAAAAGACTGTAAATAAGTCTATGGCACATTGAGGTGGGGTTACACTTCCACGAACTTGTCCAAACCTCTTTTAAACCCCGATATGCTAATCATCTTGATCACATCCTCTGGCAATAGATTCCATAGTTCGTGGGCCGAGTAAAAAAAGTACTTTCTACAATTTGTTTTAAATCTCTGGTTGTTAGTTTCATGGTGCGTCCCCTTGTTTTAATATTTTTTGAAAGGATAAATAACCATCTTTTACGCACCCATTCCACCCCGCTCATGATTTTATACACTTCTATCTCGTCCTATCTCAGCCATCTCTTTTCCAAGCTGAAGAGCCCTGGCCTGCACAGTCTTTCATCATAGGAAAACCGTTCCACCCCTTTTAGCATTTTTGTCAGCCTCCCCTGCACCTCTTTTACTTCTGCTATGTCTCTTTTAAGATAGGGTGACAGGAAATGCACTCAGTATTCAAGGTGCAGTCGCACGATGGCTCAGTACAGAGGCAATCTGATATTTGTTCTGTTTTATTATCCATTCCTTTTTGGATTATTCCTAACATTCCATTAACTTTTTCTGACTGCCGCCATGCACTGAGCTGAGGATTTCAATGTCTTGTCCACAAGGACTCCAAGGTCTTTTTCCTGCGTGGCGATGCCAAGTACAGAACCCAGCATTGTGTACCTATACTTAGGGTTATTCTCCCCTATGTGCACCACGTTGTACTTTTCTACATTAAGGGGTAGATTTTTAAAAAGTGCGCCTTCGCGTACTTTTGTTGGCGCACCAGGCACAAATAAAAGTACGCTGGATTTTAGTAGATACGCGCGTAGCCACGCGTATCTGCTAAAATCCAGGATCGGCGTGCACAAGGCTGCCGATTTTGTGCAGCCGGCGCGCGCCAAGCCGCGCAGCCTGCCTCCGTTCCCTCCAAGGCCGCTCCGAAATCGGAGCGGCCTCGGAGGGAACTCACTTTCGCCCTCCCCTCACCTTCCCCTCCCTTCCTCTATCTAACCCACCCCCCGGCCCTATCTAAACCCCCCCCTACCTTTGTCGGGGGATTTACGCCTCCCGGAGGGAGAAGTAAATCCCCGCGCGCCAGCGGGCCGCTAGCGCGCCGAGACACGACCTGGGGGCGGTTCCGGAGGGCGCGGCCACGCCCCCAGACCGCCCCGGGCCGAAACCACGCCCCTGAAACGCCGCATCCCGCCCCCAAAACGCCACGCCGATCGGCCCCACCCCCGACACGCCCCCCTCGAAAAACCCCGGGACTTACGCGAGTCCCGGGGCTCTGCGCACGCCGGCAGGCCTATGGAAAATAGGCGCGCAAGGCCCTGCTCGCGTAAATCCAGGCGGATTTACGCGAGCAGGGCTTTTAAAATCCGCCCCTAAGTGTGCCGTTTAGATGTCCAAATTCCTAATCTCACAAGGTCCTTCTGCAGTTCCTCACAATCTGCTGCTGATTTAACGACTTTAAATAATTTGGTGTTATCTGTAAATCTGATTACATCATTCAATTTTCCTTTTTCCAGATCATTTATGAATGTATTAAGCAGCAAAAGTCCCAATATAGATCCCTTTGGTATTCCACTAATGGAAAATTTGGAAAACTGACCACTTAGCCCAACCCTCTGTTTCCTGTCTCTTAATCAATTATCAGTCCACAGTAGGACACTGCCTCCTATCCCATGAATTTTTCATTTCCTGAGGAGCCTCTCATGGGGAACCATTGTTAAATGCCTTATGAAACACCAAATATACTATATCAACCAACTCACCTTTATCCATATGCTTATTTACACCTTCAAAAACATCTAATAGATTTGTAAGACAAGACTTCCTTTTGCTAAAAACATGCTGATTCTGCCCCATTAACCCATGTCTGTTTATATGGCCACTGATTTTATTTTTAAGAACAGGTTCTGCCATTTTGCCCGGCATTGACATCAGGCTCACTGGTCTATAGTTTCCCAAATTATTCCTAGAGCCTTTTTTAAACATTGGTGTTACATTGGCCACCCTCCAGGTATTTTGGCTGTTTTAAATGATAGGTTACAGATTGCTGGTAACATGTTCTTTTAGAATGCACAGGAAGATACCATCCAGTCCTGGTGATTTGTTACCCTTGAGTTTATCAGTTTAATCTATTACTTCTTCCATTATCACAGATATTTGTTGCTCAGAATCATCACCATCAAAGAATATTTTTGGTGTGGGTATGTTCACAACATCCTCCTCAGCAAAGATTGAGGCAAAGAATTAATTCAGTTTTTCTGCTATTTCCTTGCCTTCCCTGAGGATCCATTTTACTCTTCAGTCATCTAGCGGCCCAAATGACTTCTTCACAGGCTTTTTACTATGAATGCACTTGAAAAGGTTTTTATGTATTAGCTTTTGCCTGGATGGCTTCTCAGATTCGCTCTTGGCCTCTCTTGCTACTATTTTACATCTAACTTGAAAGTATTTATGCCAGGAAAATCATGGAAACTATTATAAAGAATAAAATCACAGAACATATAGACAGACATGATTTAATGGGACACAGCCAGCATGGATTTACCCAAGGGAAGAATTGCCTCACAAATCTGCTACATATTTTTTAGAAGGGGATAAAGGTAAACTGGTAGATGTGGTGTATTTGGATTTTCAGAAGGCGTTTGACAAAGTCCCTCATGAGAGACTTCTAAAAAAATTAAAAAGTCATGAGATAGGAAAATTTAAGAAAAAATGCTCCCCCAACTTGTTGAACTTGTTTACACATTAACAAAAACTGTCTTCTCTTCTTTTGAGTCTGCCTGGCGACGTCTGGAAATATTTTGACCTTGTGGTGTAGGAACTGCTCAGTTCTATGATGAAAATACAATTTTAATAACCAGTCTTTGTCCGGTTCTAAAGTTAAGGTTACAATTAAAGTGGCGGGTACAGCCATCTCTGTGTCAGAGGTTTCAAGCAATGCTGAAACAGCTATAGTAGGCTCTCTTACTGGTACTAATGGTGTAAACATCTCATCTTCAACCTGATTTTCACACTGGTTCTCAGGAGCCTTTTTAAACTGTGGTAGATAATATACTTTCGAAACCGGAGGAATCACATTTTCCGGAACCTTCAATACCTCTACCAGGTACCTCTTAAACATCTCCCTGGGAGGAATTAACGGTAATTTTGGAAAATGTATTAGTCTAAGGTTCCTGTTTCTTACAGCGTTCTCTAGCACTTCTATCCTTGTGTTCAAATTTGTATTTTCTTTAATTAGTGCCGCTTGCGTCTGTTGAACCCTTACTGATATTAGTTGTTGTTCATGTTCAGTTGTCACATTGGATATCTCAGTCATTTTACTTTCCAAGTCCCCACATTTCAAAGTCAAAATTGAAACTTGCTGAGTAATTAAACCCTTTAACTCCAAAATAATGTCCCAGATATTCTCTAAGGTGAAGACAGATGGTCTTAATACTGAAGTCAATGTTGAAATCCCAACTGGTTGTATGGGAACAATACCTTTGCTGTCTCTCCAAGATTCCTTCGGTCTGGCTCCTTGCTGGCCCAAGCTATAACCTGGGCTCTCCACCACCATTGCTGCCACTACGAACCCTGCTGGAATCGCCCCAACTGCCGCATGGACTGTCGGCATTTCCTCCGATTCGCGGTTGCTCCTAGCAAGTGCAGGATTATCGGGTGGTAATCTCTCCTCGGGGCTCAAAGGCGAAATTGAGCCAGGGAGAGAGGGGAACTCCAATTCCCCTCCCCCTCCCTCCAGCGGCAGAGGCCCCGAAATCGGGCTGCTTTGCAGAATGTGCGCATCCATCGGGCCAGTCAAGGTAGCCAAAGCAGGTACTGCAGGGAAGCTCCCAGCTCGTGGTTTCCTTTTCCTTCCCATTCAGGCAAAACAGGAAAACAAGTAATTATTTTAAGAGTTCAGCCCGACAGTGTTCACACTGCGGACTATGCGTCAGCCATCTTGGATCCCCGGGCTCCGCCTGCTAAATCAATTTTATGCTTCTTATTGTAACTTTTATCTCACTTTTATTCTAATGTTTGTATTATTTTTTTAAGAAGTTTTACTTGGATCGAAACTTGTAAACCGTTACGATGACGAAACTGAATGATGGTATATAAAACTCGATAAATAAATAAATAAATATTGAGGGGCCTGAACAGAGGAGGAGGCAACAGAACTGGCAGTGCCAGAAGCAGCAATGAGGGATCGGCTCCTCCCTAACAGCCATGCAGCAACAGTGACAGCAGTAGGAGGAAGGAGAAAGGCTCCGAGGCTGCCGGGAAACCAAAGAATGGGAATGAATGGGAACTTGTATATATGTGAGAGAATGGGTCTTTCTGTGTGTGTGCGCGTGCGTGTGTGTGTGTGTGTGTGTGTGTGAGAGAGAGAGAGAGAGAGAGAGAATAGGTGCCTGCCTGGGGGTCTTTCTGTGTGTGTGAATGAGAGAATGAGTGCCTGCCTGAGTGTCTATGTGTGTGAGAGAATTGGTGCCTGCCTGGAGGTCTTTCTGTGTGTGTGTATGAGAGAATGAGTGTCTGCCTAGGTTGTGTATGTGAGAATAAGTGCCTGCCTGGGGATCTGTCTGTGCGTGTGTGTGTGTGAGACAGAATGAGTGCTTGCCTGGGAATGTGTGTGTCTGTGTGTGTGACAGAATGGGTGCCTGCCCGGGGATCTCTGTGTGTGTGAGAGAATAGATTCCTGCCTGGGGATCTGTGTGTGTGCATGAGAGAGAGAGAATGAGTGCCTGCCTGGGTGTCTTCTGTGAGAGAGAGAATGAGTGCCTACCCGCCTGGAGGTTGATCTGTGTGAGAGAGAATGAGTGCCTACCTGCCTGGGGGTCTGACTTTGTGTGAAAGAGAGAATGAGTGCCTGCCTGGGTGTCTTCTGTGAGAGAGAGAATGAGTGCCTACCCGCCTGGAGGTTGATCTGTGTGAGAGAGAATGAGTGCCTACCTGCCTGGGGGTCTGTCTTTGTGTGAAAGTGAGAATGAGTGCCTACCTGCCTGGGGGTCTGACTGTGTGTGAGAGAGAGAATGAGTGCCTGCCTGCCTGGGGGTCTGACTGTTTGTGTGAGAGAGAATGAGTGCCTGCCTGGAGGTTGATCTTTGTGTGTGTGTGTGTGTGTGTGTGTGTGTGTGCGTGAGAATGGGTGCCTGCCTCGGGGTCGGTCTGTGTGTGTGTGAGAATGAATGGGTGCCTGCCTGTGTGTCTGTATGGGTGACAGCCTGTGTGTGTATATGAGGGAATCTGGGGAAGTAAGAGCTTTTGTGTGCATGGGAGAGGAGAGGGACATAGAGCCTGAATATGAGAGTATGTGCATATGTATGTAAGCTTGAATGTATGTGTATGTGTGAGAGAGAATGAACATGCGAGTGTGTGTGTGAACGAGAAAGGATAAAGTTTGGGTGACCCCCTAATCCTCGACAACCTCAAGGTAACTGGAAATCAAGTTCCCAGGTATGGACAGCAGGAGACTTTTTTATTCTCATTAGTTTTAATTATTGGGTGTCATTTGATATGTGTGCTGTTTTGAAAATTTTTATGGAAGCTTGGGAAATTAAAAAAAAAATGTATATGACTTTAATAGATGTTGTTCTATTTGCCAGTAGTTTTGAAATATTTATTCTTTTATTAGTACGATTCTACTATTATAATTGATGCTTTATGTTTCTTGATTTTATTGTTTTATGAGCAATGGTGGTTCTGTTTTTCCATTGTTACAGAATCTTGCTTCTTGGAGTTTCCATTTCAGTTTTTGTCTGCATATTGCTGGTTCTAATTTGTGATCCTTTATTCTGTATTTGGTGAGGATCTGTCTCTGCTCTGTGCATGTGACCAAGGTGACAGATTTTGCTAGCATGTAATGTCTGTATAGGGATCTATAGCAAATGGGTTTGTTTTGTTTCCTCTGTAGGTGGTGCATTCGTATTCTGGGACTCAGTGTAATATTTACAGTGCTGCTTTTTCACAGGTTGTGTTCTTGTTTGAGTCCTTGGTGTTACCACTGTTACACAGAAGAGAGAACAGTGTTAAGCAGAGTGCCACAATGATCGCTGTTGGAACCGGTTCTGTTCAATATCTTTGTGAGTGACATTGCGGAAGGGATAGAAGGTAAAGTTTGTCTATTCATGGATGATACTAAGATCTACAATAGAGTGGACATGCCGGAAGCAGTAGAGAGAATGAGGCATGATATAAGGAAGCTTGAACAGTGGTTGAAGACATGGCAGCTGGGATTCAATGCCAAGAAGTGCAGAGTCATGCATCTGGGGTGCAGTAATCCAAAAGAACAGTATGTGATGGGGGGTGAAGGGCTGCTGTGCACGGAGCAAGAGAGGGACCTTGGGGTGATAGTGTCTAGCGATCTGAAGACAGCAAAGCAATGTGATAAGGCGATAGCTAAAGCCAGAAGAATGCTGATGCATAGAGAAAGGAATAACCAATAAGAAAAAGGAGCTGATAATCCCCTTTTACAGGTCCTTGGTGAGGCCTCACCTGGAGTACTGTGCTCAGTTCTGGAGACCATATCTCAAAAGGGACAGAGACAGGATGGAGGCGGTCCAAAGAAGGGTGACCAAAATGGTGGGGAGTCTCCATCAAATGACTTATGAGGAGAGGAGAGGTTGAAGGACCTAAATATGTATACCCACCCTGGAGGAGAGGAGGTGCAGGGGAGATATGATACAGACCTTCAAATACCTGAAAGGTTGTAAAGATGCACAATCAACAACAAACCTTTTCCATTGGAAAGTAATCAGTAGAACTAGGGGTCACAAAATGAAACTCCAGGGAGGACGACTCAGAACCAATATCAGGAAATATTTCTTCACAGAGAGGATGATGGATGCTTAGAATGCCCTTCCAGAAGAGGTGGTGAAGACAAAAAAAATGAAAGAATTCAAAGGGGCATGGGATATACACTGTGGATCCCTAAAGGCTAGAGGATGGAAATGAAGAAAAAAGCGCATGGGGGGTAAACTTGCTGTATAGCATTTACTACCCTTAACCAATAAGCCTTCATACTGTTGATGCAACACCATCATTTCTCTCTGCTTCAACAGCTGGGAGAAAAGAGGAAAAGGGGAATTAGATTCAGACAGCAACCAACAAGGACATTGACTTTTACTGTCTGGGAAAACAAATAAGTATAGGGGTAACTTACTGATGTGGCTGTTACTACCCTTAACCAATAAGCCTGAAATTTTTGATGCAAATCCAAAATTGATCTCTGCTTCAATGGCAAGAGGTGACGGGGAATTGGACTCAAACAGCAGCCAACAAGGGCCCTGATTTGATGGTCTGGGAAACTAAGGAGATCATTCATCAAATCACGTTAGGGCCTTATTGCAGGCCTTAGAGCCAGAGGTACAGATCTTGGAAAAAATAGGGTCCCCTGGTGGGTAGGATGTCCTTTAGATGGGCAGAACACCCCTCCAACTAGCAAAGATACAATGTCACTGCACAGAGAGATAAACTCTCTCTCTCCCCAGGGGTTTGGAAGCACTGGATGGGTAACTTCAAAGGATGTCAGGCTTTGCCTTTACTCACAGTTAGTTGATTTCTGATGCAGCTCTTTCCTTTTGTCAGTTGTGATCCCTGATGGGAGGGATCCCTGAAGCAGGACTCTTTGTGCTTCAGTTAGGAAGTCAGAGCAGTCAAAACTTCTTCCTGTATCTTAAACTCAATCTTTTCAAAAACTGAAGATACCATCGGAGTGTACACTTACAGCAGGTCACTGAAACTCCCTTTCTCACTGAGGCTAACGGAGGGCAGGTCTTCCCTAACCTGCCCAGGCCCAGGTCCAGGGTTCCCCATTCCCTAGGTACAGGAGCTGAACAGGCTCCAGCAAGGCTCCTACCACTTAAAAGGTTAAATTCAAAAAAATGTACCCAGAGGGGAAAATCCAGAGCAGCCAGTGAGTGGACTGGAAAGAAAGAAATCCCTCCCAATGCTGGTCAAGACCACCAAACAGGGCTTGCTTGGCTCCTCTGACTGAGCCTGCAAAACAACAAAAGCTAAGCTCCTCTCTACCTCTGAGCTCTTTGCAAAACTCAAAGAACTTCCTCCTGATCTGTAGCAAGGACGCGGTTACATAGTATTACCAGGGGGATAGCCATTCCAGACCCTGCAGAAGAAGGGGCTTTATTTGAATGGATCCTCCCCACTAACTATCCTGCACTAAGTAGCTTATACCTAGCCCTCACTAGGATGCAGGGCATTGACCTTGATCACATAAATGTTTATAGGCCACTTTTTCCAAAAACCTTTGAAAGAAAAGGCAAATTAGAAACTGGCCCATTATTTTGAAGACTAGTTTAGTTGAGGCTACCATTTTTCAAATTAGGCTAGACCAACTGCCTGTTTAAGCATAGGAGGCATAATACCTTGATCAAGGCTGGAGTTCACAATCAGAGTAAGATAAGCAATAAGACCCAATTCAGTATTCTTTACAAGCTTGGGAAGTATGGAATCAAGAGCTGATCTAGTGCCTCTCATTGTTGTCAAAGTTTTTGGGATGCCAACCTGCAAGATTTTGTTAAAATCAGAGAGTGTACTACTCAGGAAACTTGTAATCTGAGGAGGAAGATCAGAGCTTTCTAAGTTAACTTTGAACTGTTCATTGTCTTTTATAACTTCCTTATGAATATCATCAATCTTTTGACAAAAACCATCTCAAATCTATCAGCAGGAGGGTCATACCTAGGAACTGAGTGAGAAATTTAAATAGCTGACACAGATGAGTAAGTATCAGCTGGTCTTAGCTTTCTAGCCAGGTAATCTTTATTTTGCTTGTTTGACAGCTACCTTATACTGATTAATGCCAGATTTACAGAGTAGAACCTTTATTCGCATTCTGGCCTTTATAGGTGCCAGATTTGTATACAGGACTGTATTTTGGATGATTGGCTTGGAGAAATATGAGATTTGACTTTGGACACCTGGGGACCCTATTTTTTTCCAAGATCTGTACCTCTGGCTCTAAGGTCTGCAATAAGGCCCTAACATGATTTGTAAGCTTGTAACAATTAAATATTATTATTTTTCTTTGCAATTTGTAACCTAGAATTTATGAAATAATTGCAAAATAAATAAATGTCATCTATTTCTAACGTAGAAAAAATTCAGCTTTAAACTATGTCAAGAATTTCACAGTGACCTGATACAGGGGTTTGGGTGTTGGACAAGATGCAAGGTGCTGCTGTATGGTGACCGAGCTGGGGACCATAACATTGTACTTCCAGTGACACTGATGGATTGCCTCACAGATATCATATTCAACAGATTGTTAAATCACTTTATGGAAGCAATAAACTACACTTTCCTAGATGGCAGGCTAATTTTAAGAACATAAGAATGACCATACTGAGTCAGACTGAAAGTCCATCAAGTCCAGTATCCTGTTTCCAACAGTGGCCAATCCAGGTCACAAGTACTTGGCAGAATCTCAAAATAGATAGATTCCATGTTGCTTATGCCCAAAAAGATAAGCAGTGGCTTTCAAGTCTACCTGGTTGATAACAGTTTATGGACATTTCCTCCAGGAACTTGTCCAAACCTTTTATAAACCCAGCTATGTTCACTGCCTTTATTATATCCTCGGGCAATGAATTCCATAGCTTAATTGTGCATTCATTGAAAAAGTATTTTCTTAGTAAATTCATGGAGTGTCCCCTACTCTTTTTACTTTTGAAAAAAAAAACAACTGATTTGCATTTACCCGTTCTTCTCCACTCGTGATTTTAGAGACCTCTATCATATCTCCTCTCAGCCATCTCATCTCCAAGCTAAAGAGTCTTAACCTCTTTAGCTTTCATCATAAAGGAACTTTTCCATTGACTTTATCCTTCTGGTTGCCCTTCTCTGAAGCTTTTCCATTTTTGCTATATCTTTTCTGAGATTTGGTGGCCAGAACTGCACACAACATTCTAGATGTAGTCTCACTATGGAGGGATACAAGGTATTTTGAAATTCTCTCTTTCATTTTCCATTCCTTTCCTAATAATTCCTATCATCTGTTTAGTTGTTGTTGTTGTTGTTGTTGGGTTTTTTTTTATCACCATGGCACACTGAGCTGAGGATTTCAACATATTCTCCACAATGTCGCCCAGATCCTTTTCCTGGGTGGTGATTCCTATATATGGAACTTAACACTGTGTAACTATAATTTAGATGACTTTCCCTAAGTGTATCACCTTGCATTTGTCCACATTACATTTCATCTGCTGTTTGGATGCCCAATCTCCCAGTCTCACAAGGTCCTCCTGCAATTTCTAGCAATCCATTTGTGATTTAAAAACTCGGAAAAATGTTGTGTTATCTGCAAATTTGATCACCTCCTCATGCCTTTTTTCCAAATCGCTTATAATGTTAGGAAGCACCTGTTCCTGTACAGATCCTTGGGGCCTGCCACTATTTGCCTTCCTCTATTGAGAAAACTGACCATTTATTCCTACTCTCTGTTTCCTGTCTATTAACAGGTTTGCAATCCACAATAGGTCATTGTCTCCTAGCCCATAACTTTATATTTTCTCAGGAGTCTCTCATGAGAGAATTTGTCAAACACCTGAAAATCCAAAGACACTATATCCACTATATATTTTACAGTAATATCAATAGACTCTTATAATTCAAAAGTGATATTAAAACCCCCATACTGAAAATGGATAAAATTGCAGAATCCCTGATGTCAAGCTGAGCCCTCCCCAGTACTTCATCATCATGGGTCCCATATTTACTGTCTCCCACTGAGCTAAGCTTTCCCCAGTACCACAACCTCATGTGTCCCACACTCGCTGCTCACAGGCTGAGCTCTTAGACACAGCCTCATGGATTCCACACTGACTGCCCCCGAGCTGAGCTCTCCCCACTACTACAGCGTCACAGATCCCACACTCACTGCCCCCGAGCTAAGCTCTCCCCAATACTACAGCCTCATGTGTCCCGCACTCACAACCCTCAAGCTGAGCTCTCCCCAGTACTACAGCCTCATGGATTCCACAATGACTACCCCCAAGCTGAGCCCTCCCCACTACTACAGCATCTCAGGTCCCACAGTCACTGCCTCTGAGCTGAGTCTCCCCAAAACTACCGCATCTCAGGTCCCACAGTCACTGCCCCCAAGCTGCCTCCCCAGTACTACAGCCTCACAGGTCCCACACTTATTGCCTCTGAGCTCAGCCTCCCCAGTTCTACAACCTCACATGTCCCACACTTATTGCCCCTGAGTTCCCCCTACCCAATAGTACAACTTCATAGGTCCCACACTCGTTACTCGAAGTTGAGCCCTCTCTGATACTTCAGCTTCACAGGTTTGCCCTCATTTTGACACTTGTGGTACAGAATTTTCTTTGCCACATTACAACACACCAGACAAAATATTGTGAACCCTTGTCCCCTGATGAGGAGTGGAAATGGCAAGCCACATCCATTAGCTGTGCAGTTAACAAAGAGGTCGGGTGCCCTGCATGTCACGTGCTAATCGGCACCCAGAGGACCTTACAATCACAGTCAGCTTTGACAGGCACGGCTAATGTTGGTGGAGAGGTGATTGCATCGGTATAATTAGGAACAAACAATCCTTTCCTTAGTCTTAATACTTGTCATTTTTCAGGCTGCTGGTGTGACTTAAGGTTAGGGATGAAGATGCACACAGAGTTGAAGTTAATGCAGCCGCCTCCTCTCTGCATACTAATGACCTCGGCTCTGGCAGCTCATGATGGGCGCACACGAGCGCTTCCCCTCCTTGGCGTACAGTGAAATGCCAGCTTTCAGCGTTGGAGGTCTCCCTGCAGCTGACCTCTTAATCAGGCCGCTGCAGCTCTCCCATGTGATGCTGCTCAGTGCCCCAGGGGAAAGCAGAGTGTTAGTGTTCACGATGCAGAACCCCGAGAGACTGGGATGAGGCGGCAACTCCGGGCTGCAGCTGTTTATGTGGCTCAAATAAAAGAAAGGGGAAAAAAAAGAACACCAAAGAGAAACGCAAACACACGCGGAGAGACGCAGCAGGGCCCAAGCTGGAGATTTCTAAGGAAGACGCTGATGATAATATAACCTAGTAATGATGGCAGAAAAGATCAAATGGTCCACCCAGTCTGCCCAGCAAGTTTCCTATGGTAGTAACTGCCGCTCCGTGCAGGTTACCCCCAAGCCTTACGGTAAGGGTAGTGATATTAAAAACCAAAAACAAGCAACTGTCAAACCCACAACAAAATTACTGCTGGCAACATGTTTACAGAGTGAGCAGCCTCCCTGATATTTCAGACAATGCTGCTGCTTGAACGCACTTTGCTTTTGGGCTTAAGCCATATAAGCAGTCCTGCGATTTTTCCCTGATGTCTGCATATCAGTACCCTGGACCATAAAGAGTCAGGGCCCAATCCCCCCACCTTAGAAGCAGAGAGCGATGCTGCAGTTGTATCAAAATCATGTAAGCTAATTAGATAGGAGTGGTAATCTCCGTGCTTTCTGCTAGGGGTAGCAGCTGCCACTCCAGGACAGTAACCCTCCATTCACCCTTTTCTTCATTTCTAAATCTAACCTATAGGGATCCACATTGTTTATCCCAAGCATTTTTTTTTTTTATTCGTTTACTGTTTTCATCTTCACCACCTCTTCTGGAAGAGCATTCCAGGCATCCACCTCCCTCCCAGGGAAGAAAGATTTCCCGACATTGGTTCTGAGTCGTTCCCCCCTGAAGTTTCATATCGTGACCTCCTAGTACTACTGTCGTGCTTTCCTCTGGAAAAGTTCAAGAAACATGCATCATTAAAATCATTCAGGAATCTGAAGGTCTGTATCCTATCTCCCCTGCACCTCCTCTCCTCCAGGGTATACATATTCAGATCCTTCAGACTCTCCTCACAAGTCTACCAATACTGACCCCACACCATTTTGGTGACTGCCTCCATCCTGTCTCTATCCTTTTTGAGATACGGTCTCCAGATGAGAAAGGGGGGAAAAAAACCTGATGGGCTAAAATATACATTTCTCTGAGGAGTGACTTTCATGGAATGTTCATGTTTTTCTTCCATCCTGTCAGCCTGAGTTTGTCACTTCCATCGTAGGAGTGAAGAAATTCTGTGTATCACATGCTAAAACAGGAAGACTTTATGTCACAAGACTGCAAAACAGCAGCAAGCTCTAGTATGTAGAGGTCTGACTCAGGGCTGGAGGCAGAAACAATCCATTTAACTTTCCTTCTTCAGGGGCAAATCCTGGTAAGTTTCTTCAAATTTATTAAAACGAATTTATTTTTTATGTGATCTCCAGCCCTGACCAACCTGACCCAACGAGTATTGTCCATTTGCAGCATAGAGCACACAAACCCCTGCAGTCTCAACTCACTCACAGGTGTCTTCATACATCACAAAATCAGTCTTACAATATAAGTCTAATAGCTTTGTCCATAATCATGCCCCAGAAAGAAGGATACAGCCGCGAGGTCTTCATTTCAGGAGAATGGCTGAGTCTAGACCGTAGCACTTCGACTCCAAAACGATAATGAAATAATTTTATAGAACTGTGCTAGAGACCTGGCCATTTGTCCAGATATTTAGGTATGTTCTCGTGATCTAGGACAGTAGGCCCATCCCATGGGAGAAGCCCCATGTTATAGGCAGGGTTTTAGTATCTCTTTTTCAGAAATAAAATCCATCAGGACTCATCAGACAGAAAGGCTATGCAGGAATTCCACCAGGATATGGCCTTACCACCTTCTAATTCCAAATAACCTCTTCATTCAGCCTCCGATTCTATTCTAGTGTCCAGTCAGCGAGCTCCTTGAATAGTCATCTCTGATCCCACTGATAAACTCTACGCCAAGATCCACAGACAGGCGATACACACTGAGGGGCAACTTTAAAGAGTGCATGGGGGCTCGTAGACCCGCAGGCAAACTTAAAGAAACCCTGTGGAGAGGAGCCCAAATAGCAGCAGGTATGTTTGCATTTTCTGAGTGCTGTGTCCCTGCAGTCCATTCAGCAGAAATACAATTAATGTGTACACCTGAGATTGAATTAGCAAACAGCAACTAGAATCTGACCAGCTGCCACACATGTGCTACAGTGATCCATGTGCCTTGCATGTCTGCAGGAAACCCATCCATATGCCCTCGCCATACAGGATGAATACTGCAGGATTTTTCAGCATTCCTCTTAAGGATGGGGAAATCCCTGGGAGACCTGAATGTAATCCACTTAGAAGTGTCACGAAAGGCAAAATATAAATACAAAAATTATTATTTCTCTTCTGCGCTTTCTACCATTTCTTCAGTCGAGCTCCCACCTGTGCTCATTCTCTGGAGCCCTCCCACTGCTATTTCTGTTCCTAGACACATTTCAAGCATTTCTATGGACAGTTCTGATGTCATTGAGGTGAAACACACACAGGGTCTGATGTCATCCTGTTATACTCTGAAATATTTGTTATCCTTTGAAGGATGAGCACCTGAAGCTGTGTGAGAACAGGTCTCGGTCTGCTGTGTTTGTAAACTGGAACAGATCTTCCATACTTACTCATAAGAAAGTAACTTGTATTCTAATTATATACCTGTCAACATCTGCTTTGCAGTGCAGTTTAATTGCTGTTGTCTGTGTGTATGCAGGTGTAAAATCAATGTAAATGCCTTTGTATAATGCCGGCTGTCTCCTGGAAGGCGATCGAACAGTAAACAATGTTTTTAACAGTGGCTGGGCAGGTAATGTAATGAAGCCGAGGTGCTTAACTCCATTAGGACAGTCCCAACTGACCACACTTACATGGCTCCTTTTCATTCTTCTGCTTTACTTCCCTGCTTCCAGAAATTAGCTCCAGAATGCTGGCTAATTTCTAGAAGCAAGGTTTCCTCTTCCCAATCCTCCCAGGACACACACACGCATGAGCAGAGCCAGTGCCACGACTGTGCAAGCTGTGCACAGGCTCAAAGGGGGCAGAGTTCAGAGGAATCTGAGGGCTGTCCAGCGGATCCCATCCCACCAGCAGGCCAGGATGACGAGGAGGCCATGCAGCTGTTCAGCAAACCCCCATCCCGGCAACAGCCAGGATGATGAGGAGGCTGGGATCCACTGGGATCCAGACTGTCAAGGAGGCTACAGAGACAGGGCTGTCGAGGCTGCAGTTCCCATCCCACCAGCAGCCAAGATGTTAAGACCATGGGACTGCCCGGCAGTTCACAAACCATAACATGATCGAAATGAGGATGAGGCTGTGGGGCTGCTGATGGACCCCAATCAAAGAAGAGCTGGAGTCTAGAGACGCCTCGGTGTGGGTGAGAGAGGGGGAGCTAATATGCGAGACAGAAGGAGTGTGAGTGTGTTTAAGCGAGCGTGCACCCTTAACCATTAAGCCTTATGATTTACCTTTGGTGCAACTCCATTACTCTCTGCATCAACGGCAGGGGGGTAGCAGGAAATTCGAATCAAACAGTTTCCAACAAGGGCCCTGAACTTGGTGGTCGGTGAAACAGCTAAGTATGGGAAAGTAAGTGTGGGAGCTTGATGGGCAGATTGGATGGGCTGTTTGGTCTTTTTCTGCCGTCATTTCTATGTTTCTATGTGAAAGGAAGCATGCACATGAGAGAGGGAGTGTGAACGTGTATGAGTAAGTGTGTGCATGAGAGACAGCGTGTGCATGTATGAGTGTGAGCATGTGTGTGAGAGATGGAGCGTGTGTGCATGCTCATGAGTGAGTGCACATGAGACAGAGCATGTGTGTAAGAAAAGAAGCATGTGTATGTGTGAGCGATCATGTGCATGAGAGAGGGAGCATGAATGTGTGTGAGAGAGGAAGTGTGTGTGTGTGTGAGTGAGCATGTGTTTGAGCAAGCGTGCGTGTGAGGGAGCATGCATGTACAAAAGGGAGTGTGTGAGCGAGCATGTGCATATGTGTGAGGAAGTCTGTGAGAGTGAGCATGCGCATGAGTGTGTGTGTGTGTGAATGAATGTGTGAGAGAGTGCGCAAGCTAGAGAGAGAGCCGAGTATGTGTGCATGAGCATGCATGTGTGTGAGTGTAGTGTGTATGTGTGTTTGTGAGTGAGAGTGTGCATGAGAAAGAGCAAGAGTGGGCATGAGAGAGGAAGCGAGCATGTATGTGAGTGATCTTGTGCATATGAGAGGGAGCATGCCTGTGTTGAGTGAGTGTGTGCATGAGAGGGGAGCATGCTTCTGCATGTGAGTGAGTGCTATGTGATCAAGCATGTGTGTTTGAGAAAGGAAGCATGTGTGTGATTGTGAGCGTGTGTGTGTGTGAGAGAGGGAGCATGCAAGTGAGCATGTGCATGAGAGAGGGATCATGTAAGTGTGGGGAATGTGCATGAGAGGGAGTGTACATGTGTGTGCAAGCATGAGAGAGGGAGCATGCATGTGTGTGTGTATATGCGTATGTATGTGTGTGAGAGAGGGAGCATGAGTGTGTGTGTGTGTGTGTGTGTGTGTATGTGTGTGTGTATATATGTATATGAGAGAGGGATCATGCATGTGAATTAGTACATGCAGCAGGATGAATTAGCCATACTTAATACCCGCTCATCTTCTTGAAGAGATGATTACCTAAAGCTTAAGCTCTAGAAATGACTGAGGGGCCCAGAAAGTGCACATAGGAGCTCTTGCACATGCTCGATGGAGTTTTTGCTGAGCTCTGGGAGATGAGTCCGTGTTGGTGCCATCAGATGACATTACACACGTTTTATGTCTAATTCATCCTGCTGTTCATAGAGAACTCTGTTTATAGATAGCAACCTTGCTTGACGAATAACAGCCAGCAGTCTGAAAAAAAATCTAGGATACAGAATAACAATTTTCTATGTCTTTTCAGCAGTTTTAAATTTCATAAAATCCACTTAACTTTAAATCTGACTTTCAGATAATGGAAAGAGGAGGTGGTGCCCTCAGACCTGGGAGGGAGAGAAAATGGCTTCTGCTACCGTGGCAGCCCCTGTAGGCCAGGAAGCAGTGTTGAAGCTACACTTTGCACCGTTGGGATACCACAGCTGCTTGGGCATGTTATTTGGGGAAGGCATACCACAGAGACTGCAGGGAAAACAGGATAAAGAGAAAAGGGTGACTAAGAAGACCTATGAGGAGAAACTGAAGGATTTGTACACCCTGGAAGAGAGGAGGTGCAGGGGAGATAGGATACAGACCTTCAGACCCATAAAAGGTTTCAATGATGTATGGACTCCAAACCTTTTCCAAAGGAAAGAAAACTAGGAGTCACGAAATGAAACTCCAGGGGGGAATGGACGCAGAACCAATGTCAGGAAATATTTTTCCATGGAAAGGGTGGTGGAGGCCTGGAATGCCCTTCCAGAGGAGGTGGTGAAGAAGAAAACAAAGAATTCAAAAGGGCATGGGATAAACTCTGTGAATCTCTTAGGGATGTGCAGAGGGACGCCATATGTTGCCTTCGGGATTCGTATTCGTCGGGGGGAGCAGATATGTTGCATTCGGCAAGAGGGCCCCCCGATACGTTTATACATTAATTCCTATTCGTTTCCCCACTAAAATTAAATTAACTACAATCCCCCACCCTCCTGACCCCCCCAAGACTTACCAAAACTCCCTGGTGGTCCAGCGGGGGGTCCGGGAGCCATCCCCTGAACTCACACCCTCGGCTGCTGGTTTCAAAATGGCGCCGATAGCCTTTGACCTACTATGTCACGGGGCTACCGGTGCCATTGGTCAGCCTCTGCCACATGGCCATCGGTGCCATCTTGTGCTCCTACCATGTGACAGGGGCTGACCAATGGCACCGGTAGCCCCTGTGACATAGTAAGGGCAAAGGCTATTGGCGCCATTTTGATTACTGGCAGCCGACGGCCCGAGTGCAGGAGATCGCTCCCGGACCCCCGCTGGACCACCAGGGACTTTTGGCAAGTCTTGGGGGACCCTCCTGACCCCCACAAGACTTGCCAAAAGTCCAGCGGGGGTCCTGGAGCGACCTACTGCACATACTGTCTGGAACAATCTGTGTAAGCATCATTTGTAATCTACACAAATCTGCTTCTTAGGGGGTTGAATACTTTTGCAAGCCACTGTATAGATGGATATAGGTATAGATGAGGATATAGATATAAATAAAAGGGAAAGTTTATGCACCCCACTCCCACTACTCCACAACAATGTCGGGGTGACTGAAAATCAAATGTTCCCAGGTATGGAGAGCATGAATTATTTTTATCCCTATTAGTTTTAAATTTGGGGTGTTACTTTGATATGTCTGATATACATATTTTATTGGTGTTTGGGAAATTTTAAAAAGAATTGTATATGAGTTTTTAATTATGGGATCGTCTATTCATCAATTGTTTTTGAACTATTCTTTTTAGTAGTATATTTTTACTGTTATGATTATGTATTATATTTCTTGATTTTATTGATTAATATTTGAGGAATGGTGATGGTTCTGTTTTTTCCACTGTTGCACTGAATAGAGAGTCTGACCTGTTACAGTTTCCCATTCAGTTTTTGCCTGCATCTTTTTAGTTATACTTTTTGGTTGCTCTATTCTGTATTTGGTGAGGGTCTGCTTATGTAACTGAGGTGAGATATTCTCCTCATAGGAGGTGTATTGGTGTTTTAGGGCCTGGTGTAATATTTCCAGTGTTACCTTTTCATAAGTAGGGTTGATACCGTTTGAGTGTTGGCAGTTAGTGCTGTTTTGACGTGGGAGACTTATTATAGTGTAATTCGGTTTACTCATGGCTTTCTGAGGGTCAAGCACACACAAAACGCACAGTACAATAGGCCTAATACCATCTGGGTTCCAAGTGTCTTTTTTTGCAAGGATTTCTGGTTGGAACCACAGAAGTGCAAGTAAAAATAATATAATATGATGCTTTTACCTCAGAAGACTGTACTTTGATTTTTCTTTTTCATGCAAACTCGATTATAAATACATAATTGTGTGTGCAGAAAGGGCCGGAGGCCGGGTGGAAGGCCATAAGGTTTGCCGGGGGCACCTAATACCCTTCCACCGGCTATAGGTTCCCGGGGGGGGGGGGGCTGAAGATCTAAGGATCAGGGGATTTTTTTTATAACTTTTTATTTCTGAAATTACTCAAGACACACAAGAGGACAAAAGCGGTGAACAAAGCATAGGACACAGTTGTACAAAGTAAAAGGAGACAACGGTTACCCCAGGACAAAATAATTGAAGAACATAACATCACATTTACGCAGCTTATACTAATTCCAATATTTCCCCCACGCCTCTCTATAGCTATTAAGCTTTATCCGTGTTTTGCCAGAATGGGATTTGGGGAGAGGTTTCCCAAAAGGAGGCTATGCTTAATCTCCCTGCATGCAACATCAAGGTAACCAATCCCCTGTCCCCTTTCGACAGGTCCTGCTCCTCTCACATATTTAACAGGCATAACTGAGGAGAAAGGGTAATCCGTTCACCCACGCTAGTTTCAACATGTTTGTGCACCTCTGACCAAACGTTCACCACCTCTGAACAACCCGACCACATATGTAGATAAGCCCCCTGTTCCCTGCACTGTCTCCAACATAATGGGCTTGGGGAAGTACAGTGGATAAAGATGCATGCCTTGCAACAGTTTGTACAACAGCTCTTGCACTTTATTGCGAATAGATAATCCTGATGGTGAACACCATGGAGTAGATAGATATTCAAAAGCCATTTAGATGGATAAGTCAAATCTACAGGCGAGTGAGCAGGGTAAAGCACTAGCGCAGCCAGATCATGAACCTCTATCTGCGCCACTTCTGAGTTGCACCAGCTGCCCACCGCTTTATCAGCGCCTGTCCATGCCCTCAGACAAACAAGTCGTGTTGCAATATAATCTCTATTAAAGCCGGGACGCTCAAGCCCATCACAGTTTTTAAGGAAGCTGCAGAGTTGTATATTTATTTTATTTATTTACTTACTTATTTATTTATTTATTTAACAGCTTTTAATATACCGGCGTTCGTGAGGCACATCACGCCGGTTTACAATAAAACTTGAGAAAGGAGGAAATTACAATAAACAGGGAGCGGGTGAGGGAGCAGGCGAGAAGGGGGGCGGGGGGAGGGGGGATAGACAGAGAAGAAGAAGGGATAGCAGCAGAGAAGATAGAGAAGAGTAACCATAATTGAGGAGAAGAAGTTATTTACAGCAGAATAACTGCAGAGGTGAAATTATTTAAAGCAGGTTATAAACTACAACTTATTTACAGCAGAGTATAGGATACAACTAACTTATGGCAGATTGTTAGATACAAAAAATATTCAGATAGCATGGTAATGAGACGTTACATCCATAGGAGCGTTCAGATATTGCGAAGGATGAGGAGAAGCAGGGGGGGGGAGGGGGCAGGTGTCTATGGGGGGGTTGGTTTCAGGGTAGACCTGTCTGAAAAGCCAGGTCTTGATGCCTTTTTTGAAATTGGGCAGGGAGGGTTCGAGACGGAGGTGTGTGGGGAGGGAGTTCCAGAGGGCAGGGCCTGCGATGCTGAATGCTCTTTCTCTGGTGGTGGAGAGGTGCGCAGTCTTGGGGGGGGGGGGTGTAGGGTGCCTGCAAGGGTGGATCTTGTGGGGCGATGGGAAAAGTGAAAGTGGGGCATTTCCTTAAGCCATTTAATGCTTGGCACCTTTTTATTGCAAACAAAATATGAAACCTGAGTTTTTAAGATGTACAAATCCTCTTTTAGGAACAGTACAAGGAATTTGTTGGAACAAATATAAAAGCCTGGGAAGGTTTACCGTTTTAAGCAAGCTGAGTCACCCAATTAAGGATAATGGCAGGGATACCCACTTAGCCATGTCCTCCTTAATACTTGCCAGAACCTGGGAGTAATTAGCTTTATAAAGGTCAGTAATAATGGGGACATTAACTCCTGGATATTTAAAACCAGTCATAGCAACAGAGAAAGTAGGTAAACACCTAGGTAACTTGCAATGAGGGCCTATGGGTAATATCTGAGACTTGGAAAAATTAACTTTATAGTCAGAGTGAAGACCGTACCCATGTAATGCCTTGATCAATGCTGAACTAGACTCTCCGACATCTGTGATTAACAATAGCACATCATCGGCAATCATTGCCAACTTGTGACGTATTCTCCGACCCGAAAAGCTCTAATCTCATGAGACTCCCTCATCAAAGAAGGCCAGAGGTTCCAAAGCAAAGTCAAATAGTAAGGGGGATAGAGGGCACCCTTGCCTCGTTCACCTAAGAATATGAAACGAATAGATAACCTGCCATTTGGAAAAACCCACGCAGAAGGGTTCCTATACAATGAAGCAATGAATTCAGGAGGATAAGCAAATTTAAGGCCTGCAAAGGTAAAAGGCTAGGATAAATGGTCAAAAGCTTTCTAAGCATCTGATGAAATGACCAAGCTGGGGATTTTCTTAAGCTGTGCCAAGTGTAAAATATTAAAGAGTCGCAGAGGATCGGTCTTTTATAAAGCCCGTCTGATCCGGGTGAATCAGCAAGGGAAGAACATTCCATAAATGAAGCTGAAGTACTTTTGCCAGGATTTTTACATCTGCATTCATAAGAGATATAGAGCGATATGAAGCACAGCGAGTTGGATCTTTATCGTTTTTTATGTTTTAAAGTTATCGTTGCGGTTAATAAATCAGTCAAAGAGGCACCTGGCTTCCAAAAGTAATTAAACAGCTCACACAAGAAGGGAATATAAACCTCTGGGAATTGCTGGTAATTCTTGAGGTAGCGCCCATCTGGCCCAGAGCTCGTCTGGTAAAGCAATGCTCGGAGAGCTCTATCAATTCCTAACTCAGTAACAGGAGTCCGCAGCTGCCCCTGTACCTGCTGAGGGACAACCGGCAGTGAGATTCCCTGTAAATAGGACAGAACACCCTCCTCCCTTACCACATCATAGGCCTAGTACAAATCTGAATAATAGGCCTTGAATAAGGCATTTATATCCCCAGGGTAGTGGCACAAAGCGCCCTCTGCGCCCCCTAAGGCTACCAATTTTTAACCCTACAGATCTTCACACACACACACACACCCCCACTGTCCTTGCTAACAGGGTCCCCAGATTTGTTCCCATGCTCGTAATATTTCTGTGCACTAAAGCCGATGGGACTTCTCAGTCTGGGCTGACTGCAAGCGTTTAAGCTCATCCCTGGCCTTACAGAGACTACTGTATGTTTTATCTGAACAATCTCTTTTATGCTGCTAAATAATACAAGTGAGCTCCTCTTGCCTGCGAAGCCTCTGTTTAATATAATGACCGGCATATGCTATAATCCGCCCCCTTAGAACTACCTTAAGGTTGTCCCACCGAAGAACCGGGTTATTCTCGTCTGTAGAATGAATCTGCTTGAACTCACAGCCATGGCCTCCCTGATCTTTCCTCTGAAGCCATCATTCTTCAGGAATGGAAAGATTTAAGTCTCCAGTGCCTCAGAATCTAACAACCCCCAGGTCAAAGAGATCGGATGATGGGTGTGAGAGATAACGTGGCAAAAAAAAATCGCAGTCTCTAGCTTTTGATAACACCAATTCACTGCACAAAAAATAATCAATTACCCTCTGGATCTAAGAAGGACCTAGTAACTGCCATTGGTAAGGATTTATGAGTTAAAATGCACACCCCTCTATTTTTGGAATTAAAGGATGCAAAGAAATTGTGTCCCACCCAGCCCCTGTTAAGCTTCATATGTTCTGCGTGTTAAAAGGGTTTCTTGCAAGAACACTATTTGTGCGTTATGTGTCTTAAAGAACTGCAATACCTTAGCCCTCTTAACTGGTGTGGATATCCCTCGCACATTCAAAAACACCGTTTTCAATTTAATCCCAGCCATGTATGTCTACAGTATGACAAGCGTTTTGCATGTTCAGATAATAACTATTTGAGTCTCCCTGAGAGTGTACCGTTAGCTTTCTTTCATTTTCCTGGGTTTCATCAACATATATGTCAAGTTTTTGGAGGGGGTGGATAGATGGGGGGGGGGTTTTTTAAGATGGGGAGGGGGAGTGTTGTATCAAGGAATTTTGTGACCGTAGGAGTTGGAATGTAAATTGGGTTCCACACATTAGGTTAAGTTTTAGTTTTTCAAAAAACTTTGAGACACATGAGGTGTCAGTTTTTAAAGTTTAGATCGCTGGAGGGAGCTGGGCTTTTTTTCGGTGGGCCCTGGATAGAGACAGAATGAATGGGATAGGGGTGAGGTGGGGGCAGCACAGTAATTATTCACACAGGGCCAGCAATAAAGCTAGCACCGGCCCTGCACACGAGCCATGCAGCACTTCCCTAACCTCCTATAGCGCCCTGCAGAGGAAATGTATTATTTGATCTTTTCAGACTAATTCTCTCTTAAAATATAAACAGTTGCCTGCCACAGAAAATGCTCTTGTATTATGTATTCTGGCAGCAAGCAGTTCAACAGACCAATGTGGTTTCAAACCTAGAACAAACCTGCAAGGGAAAAAGGCCTCCGGAACAGTATGGCCAGACCTCAGGGAGGCTAAGCCAGGAGAAAGTCCCATTGCCACCGCCGTGCCCAGATCTGAGGGCCTGCCTGAGGGGCCCACGCGCTGCAGGCTGCAGGTGTGTAAGAGGGTGCCCGTTGTCTGTGGCTTCAGCTGGTCTGGGTGGCCTCAATATGATGGAGGTCTGGCTAGGCCTTACTTACCTGTGATGTCAGTGCCTTAAGGAAATGTTCTCAGTCCTCTCCCCAGAGCGCTGATTTACCCAAGGAAACCAAGTGTCTCAAAGCTTGCTCTCACTCCATCATCCAGTTAAGGTCCATGCCAGCTGCTGTACTGCGCCTACCTTTAGCCAGACTGAGGGGAGATGTTCCCAAAGCTGGGATCAGACAGTAACCTGCCTCCATCGTATTTTCAAAGCTACACACGTTATTTTCTGTAGAAGGATACTCACAGAAAACGCAGGTGCAGAGTCTGCTGGTCCTTTGTCCCCATGGACAGCTGCAGACTGTGCTCCCCACCTGAGCAAAGAGTTTAAAAACTGATCCCCTAAACATGAATTTGAACATGAAGCCAGAAGTCTTTTTCTACAATCCCAGCAAACTAAAATATAAATGTACAGTTTTAAAAAGTTAGGAGAAGCTGACAGATAACTCACCTGCTTGCTGTCTTAAATAGACTCCTGATTCTCTAATTACAGACTGTCATTCCCAGAGGGTGGGCAGATTAGGAGGCGGCCTCCGCCGTCCACCAAGATTTCAAATTATAATAACGAGCAAAAAAAATATATTCAAAGGTTCAAAAATTCACAATGACTTTTTTTTTTAACTCTTATTATCTAAGAAAAAGCAGTGACACAAAAATTGCCCTCTGGAATGGAAAGACTTTTACGGGCCGCTACAGTACAGTGCGCTCTGACGGAGCGCACTGTTAGCCGGCATTTGGACGCGCGTTTTTGACGCGCTAGCTTTATCCCTTATTCAGTAAGGGGTAATAGCGCGTCCAAAACGCGCGTCCAACCCCCCCCCCGAACCTAATAGCGCCCGCAACATGCAAATGCATGTTGATGGTCCTATTAGGTATTCCCGCGCGATTCAGAAAACAAAATGTGCAGCCAAGCCGCACATTTTACTTTCAGAAATTAGCGCCTACCCAAAGGTAGGCGCTAATTTCTCCGGGCACCAGGAAAGTGCACAGAAAAGCAGTAAAAACTGCTTTTCTGTGCACCCTCCGACTTAATATCATGGCGATATTAAGTCGGAGGTCCCAAAAGTTTAAAAAAGTAAAAAAAAAATAAAAATTTTGAAATAGGCCCGCAGCTCGCGGGTTGAAAACTGGACGCTCAATTTTGCCGGCGTCCGGTTTCCGAACCCGTGGCTGTCAGCGGGCTCGAGAACCGATGCCGGCAAAATTGAGCGTCGGCTGTCAAACCTGCTGACAGCCGCCGCTCCTGCCGAAAAGAGGCGTTAGGGACGCGCTAGTGTCCCCAGCGCCTCTTTTTACCGCCGGGCCTAATTTAAATAAATGTATTTACTGAATTGCGCGCCCGCTCTCCCACATTTTTTACTGCATCGGCCCATTAGTCAGGCTGAGAATACTATAATACGTAAAAGCCAGTGATTGGCACCAACCCTGCGAGACTTTGCGACAATCTTGGTATTTATTATCATCTGCACCGGTGTACGGCATTGGCTGTCCCACCTTTTCTATTGATTTCCTTAGCATAAACACCTACGCCGACCGCACCTTGTGCACTTTGGCCAGGCTCGGCGGGCTGTCCGCAGTAACCCCGAGCCCTGAGCTGTACCCGGGGATTGCACGCGCCGCGCATGCTGACCAGACTCACCGCGCCGGCCACATGAACGCCACGTGCTCTGCTGTATACACTGACCGCATGCGCAGTACATGCAGAGCAGGCTCTAACCACTCTGGCTGGGCTGTGCAGGATTCATTAGAGCTGCAGCCCAGGCATAACCCATTATCGCGTATATATTTTGAAGCCTCAGTAAATCTTGCACAGAACACACACAAAAAAAAAAAAAAAAACACTTGCAAAGGAGGCGACATACCCCATCCATTATTTCTCACTGAAAGTGAATCCTTGTCACGCATCATCTCTCCTCCTCATTCAGTGGCTTCCTTCTCCATCAATTAACTCACATAACACAAACATCCCAGACAGCAAAGCCCTCCTGCAGCCACTGCCAGGGAAAGCAGCTCCAATCCTGATATATCACCAAACCTTCAAACCCAGGCAGATGTTAATGTAAGAGAGGTTGAATCCCTGACCATCACTCATTTTGTCAGAAAGAGAAGAGAATTACGGCTGTCAGGGAGCTGGGTATCCCCCTTCCTCCGCTTTCTGCACCTAATCTCGGCAGATCCAAGGGATCCTATCCCTTTCTGCACCCCTCTCTGTGTGCATCCTATAGATCCTTTCCTTTTCAGCACCTCCTCAGCACCTCATACAGATGCTGCGGGGGGGGGGGGGGGGGGAGTGCTAATATAAAATGTAGTGATATTATAGTAATGACAGCAGAAAAGGACCACATGGTCCATCTAGTTTGCCCAGCAAGCTTCTTATGGTAGCGTCTGCCGCACCATGCTAGCAACATTTTTACTGGGTGATGAGCAAAGCCAAGCACTCCCCACCCTCAGGATCCCGTCACCCCCTACAGTCAGTGTGCAGGCCTTATAATCAATGGCATAAGGACCAGACTGGCACTCCACTATTCCTTCTCACAAGTCCTTCAGTACAGAGTCCTTGTGTCTGGTTCTCGCCTGCCCGAATGCATTTTATGGTTGTAATTTCATTGCTTGAATAAAAAAAAAGGCAGGGTTTGAGAGGGAAGTCTGAAAGCAAACTCGGGTCTAACTGAGACTGTGGCAGAGCAGCATCATGTGACCCCTGGACAGTCGTTCACAGAGGATCCCAACACACAATGAATATTCTGGGGTTGGTGAGATATTCTGATGCTGCAAGCAAGAGGAACTGTTGGGAAAAGTGTAAAGGAGGAGGCTGAACTCGCACATCTGCAACAGTTAGCAACACCCACCCACTGTCACAGTTTAAAACCTGCAGCACGAAGTGCACCTGACAACGGCCAGAAATAGCGGCGGGCACCATATGGGCTGACTGTGGCACAGCAGCTGTACATCTGGGGATTTTATTACCCTTTAAGTCTAATATTCTGATTAACAAATGATGCACGCACAGCTCCCACCTCCCTCAGAAGAGCAGCAACACTGGTTAGGGGGAGGCACAGGTGCAGGAAGTCGGCCTGCTGTGTTTGTGCAGTGAAACCCACTGCTTTAAAAAAAAAAAAAAGGCAGAGGTGCCGACTTCTACAATTTAGTGCCCCTCCAGGAAAACTGCTCCAGAGCCTCTGTCGAGGGAAAGAGCCTTTTCTTCCAAGGAGCCAAGGCACAAACCATATCATACATGCCAGGCCTTTATGGTACCAAAACATCGTAATGCCTCTAATCAGATGAACATGTGTGTGTGTGTGTGTGTGTGTGTGTGTGTGTCATTTATGACACTTTCACCAACTTACAGTAGCAAAACTAATGGCTCAAAAGTGACATGCTGAATTTCTCCCTGGAGAGCTGTGATGATGCAGCCCTCGGGGATCTGATAGTTAAGCTCAGGCCGTGAGCCAGTAATCGGGCAGCCTGGACACCCATAATTCTACCCCGCCCCCCAACCAGCCTAGCTGGACTCTTCCAATTAGACACACAGAGGGAAAAAGTGCCACACAACTTGGATGAAATGGCCACAGCCGTTTATTAGAGACCCTAACAGGGGAGTCTAATTTAGGTGCCGAGTCCCGTCAATAATGCCTACATATTGCTGCTGGGCAGGTACCGATATCAGTGACTCTTCCCGCCCAAGCGGAACCATGGGGGTCTCGCTCCCTGTGAGACCCCCGTGCGGGCATTATGACCACCAACACCAGAGGGGGGTCTCGGCCCTGCTGCCAGGCAGCAAGTTCTGTGGGAGCCCCTGCCCACTTTTCCAGCCAACAATCTGTCAAGGCCCCAGCTCTGGAACCGTCAGCTCAGTCGATCAGCAATCAAAGCAGCTCTACTTCAGGGGCTGAGGAGGAAGAGGATGAGCTGAGAGGAGCCGGTGGCGTCGTGCACTCCCCCAGCCAATCGGGTGGCCTGGCTGTCAGGGCACGTTTTGATGATGCCACTGCTCCTGACGTCGGACCAACCTGGAGGAACGGCACAGCAACAGCGCCGCGTTGAAGAGGATTCCCGCGGCACCGGCAGCACGACGCCGGCCCCATTATCCACGTGGAGGGGGTGGGGAATGAACCCCCACCCCGACGCACCTGAGGTAAGGCCAGGAGCGGTGGAAGCGACCGCCTACATGGATACATCGGGCACCCTGTTATTTGTGGCACCCACACATCCGTGCTGGGGGGGAAACGCCCATTAATGTCCACAACCAACACGGTATAAATACCCTGTGTGCCCCATATAGCGCTGTACAATATATATATATATATATATATATATATATATATATATATATATATAAAACCATGTTAACCAAAACATATGTCACAGAGCTGACAAAAATTTCTGAAACTTTGCTGAAGAATTTTTTTTTTTACTTTTTATTTAAGAATATGGGTTTTGAACAATGCCTAATACAATATCAAAAACATCTCCAAAATGACAATACAATACTAGTGAACAATATAGGTGAAAATAGCATGTAATATACATGTCATTAAATTCATATCAAAGATTTTTATAAAGGTTTATATTCACCCTTATGCAATGAATTTTTTGTTATTGGAAACCCCATAAGGATAAAACGCCTCTCACATGCACAAACACATACATTTCACATACGCACACCTCAAATCAGCTTAGTTACACATCCCTGACCGTCTGGAAGGAGATCACTCCCCAAACAGCCAATCATCATTTTGGAGAATATTCACCAACTGTTCAAGTTTAAGTGCTGTAGGGAAAAGGGTATAAGTGATCTCCCATAATTTAATATATTGCTGCAGAATCTGCCCTGAGTGGCCCCAGGAAACTGGAGCCTGTACCACTGAGCTGCCCTTCCCTGGTTCAACCTTTCTAGGAAGGTAGTGGGGGAGGGGAGAGAGGTGACACCAGCAACAGTGCCCAGGGGTGGCAAAATCCCACATCCACCACTGCAGCTCTGGCTTTTATCTCAAAAGAAATTGGCTTTTGAGATCTTTACAGGTTTATTACCATCATGAAATACGTAACACGTGCCTCAGATTAACCAACTGTTCCATACTGAGGTCATTACAGCTTGAGTTGCATCTCACGGACACATTCTTATTATCCTATTAATGCATTTAATTTAGCAGAATAAAAACAAATACAAGATGTCCTTGTAAGCACTGTGGCTGCAGGTGAATTACCCTAACTTTCAGAGAACAGAGATCGCATCTGTGGAGCCCTCAGCAGCTCAGGGCACCATTTCTGTTCTCAAGCTCAGCAATTATTTCCTGGTTTCTTGCACGCCTTGTCTGCTCCCGCTCTTGCTAGTCTCTCCTCCTTCATTAAAAAAAACTGTGCTCCCTTCTCCATCCTTGATCCCAGTTATTATTCAGTACAAGAATAAGCCATACACATAGCCTTTTCTCCACAGGCTCATCAGACGCCCAGTCCAGTAAAATATAATGATTTATTATTTATAGAGCGCAGTCACTGTACATGTAAACCGCTATTTCCATGGAGGGAGGAGAACTCTGTCGTGGCTGAGGATGTTGGTTGTGATCAGCAGTTGTAGTCGTGTCCGCGACGGCAGCGAGTCCTTCAATGTTATCCCACAGGGTGCTCGGTTCAATGCCCTCCTCCCAGCCGGGTCTCCCAAAAGAGGATGGGGTCCACAACCCACCCAGCACAGTCCCCCCCCAGGGAATGGAGAGGGGGCAAGGATGAGATAAAGGAATAGAAGTATTCATTTAGCAATTTTATTCAATTTCTCAAAATAAACATTTACCAACAAAATACAGGTCCAGCTTAACAGCTAAGAAACATTGGTTCAAGATCTAAGCAAATATTCAGAGAAGTAATACTCTCTTTTTAAACTTCTCTTAACGACAGTTTATTGTACTATATATTCTCTTTCCTTAGAAACAGAGTCTTTGTGCTACATTTTTGTCTTGCAGAGGAACTTCTGTTCGAGAAGTGGGAATGCTGCAGCCATTCCTTTCGCTAACGTGGATTCCATTAGTTTCCTTTACTCTTGTCGTGTCTGTATTCTTTTTCTCGCTTTTTGTTCTATTTATTTATTTAGTTTTATTTATATACGGTCGTTCTGTAGGCAATCACAGTGGTTCACAGCAAAAAGTACATCAATAAAAAACAGTAATTGTAAGCAATAAATACAAAATGTATAGGTATCAAAATGGCTAATAAAATGTCATTATACATGAAACAATAATCTCCCAGCGTTAAGTCCCTGTACTTCTTTTTCGCTCTCCTTTTCCTAGTCGACATATAACTATGTTTTTAAAACCTTTCTTAAACAGCTTTATATCCTTCTGGACACGTAGTTCGACTGGCATCGAGTTCCACGGTTTCGGCCCAGCAGTTGAAATTGCTCTTTCCCTCACCTCGCTTAAATGTACGGATTGGCTGATCGTAGGTTTCGCTGTGCTGGGTATAAATGCAGCGTTGCACTTAGCCAGTCAGTGTTATTTCTATTGATCATATTATGGAGTGTACATAATATTTAGTAATGTACCCAGTGTAATGATTTCAGAATTGGTGCGATATGGTCAGATTTATTATTATTACCTGTCAGTTAACTCTTGCAGTGGCATTTCGTTCCTTTTCCTCTTTTCCTCTCTGCTGTTGCTCTTTTGTGTGCAGGTTTGTCTTTGCCTCGATTTCCTGTATTGCACTTTTTGTTTGAAGCGTTGTCCCTTCTGAGTGCACGCTCCTTAACATGCCGCTCTTGTGATGATGGTTGGTATAGTGATGGCGTGTGCACAGGGCCGGCGCTAGCTTTTTTGCTGCCCTGTGCGTATAATTACTGTGCTGCCCCCCCCCCTCCCCCTCCCTCTCCCGGACCCACCAAAAAAAAAAAAAAACCAGCTCACTCCAGCAATCTAAACTTTAAAAACCGATACCCCCCACTGGCTCGTCATCCCCTCTCTGGGATCCCATGGCCAGCGCATGGGTATTAGGTGCCCTAGCCTTGCACACGCACACACTCACACCCCAACCCCCTCCACACACACATATTTATGGAATTATGCATTTATAATAGATTTTTCATGAAAAAAGAACAAAGTACAGTCTTCTGAGGTAAACCATCCCTTGCAGTGGGTTATATTTACATGCAGACGCTTGGAACCCATATGATAGGGGACCTGTTGTAACACATGCTTGATCCTCAGAAAGCCATGAGTAAACTGGATTACAACTACAATATAATAAACCTCCCATATCAAAACAGCTGCAACTGTCAGCACTCAAAACAGTAACAACCCTACTTATGAAGAGGCAACACTGCAAATTAAATACCAGGCCCTGAAACACCAATGCACCTCCTATTAGGCAAACAGAACAAGTGAATGGCTTTTGGGTAAGGTATAGAGGGAGGGACTGTAGAAGTTTGAGTGGATAGTGTGGAGCGAGTTTCAAGATGAATGGGGGGTTAAGGGCTGAAGTCTTAGGACTTATTCTGTTAAAAAAAGGGGGGTTGAAGGAAAAACAAATTGGAAAAAGTCACCAGAGAGCTATGGGTTGGATTATTATAGGACCGTTGTATTATTAGTCACTGGTAAATGTATAAGGGTATAGGTCTTGGAGAATGCTGCATGGAATAACTTATGTATGCTTCTGCGATGTTTCGCTCTAACATGTTTTTGGGTGTTATCTGTTCTCTGCTGAATAAACAGAATTTTCAAAAAAAAAAAGGAAAACAGAAGAAGAGATCAGGCTGCTGTACATCCCTACACAGAAAGTGCCTGCTAGCAGAATATCTCACCTCGGTCACACATGCAGAACATTAACAGATCAAATACAGAACAGAGTAACCATAAAGTATAAATAGAAACATGCAGGCAAAAACGGAACTGGAAATCACAAAAAGCAGACTCTCTACGCAGTGCAACAATGCAAACATAGGACCATTATCATTCCTCAAACATCAGACAATAAAATCAAGAAATATAATAAATACATAATCATAATAGTAAAAATATGCTAATAATATGTCAAAAAAAGTTAACAAATACAAGAGCGAATAATTAAAAACTCATATACAAATTTTTTTTAAATATCCCAAACACCAATAAAATATTTCAAAACAGCAGACACATCCAATAACACCCAAAAAAGAAAACTAATAAGGATAAAAAAGAAAAATTCACACACAAATGCATCTCTCCCCCAGGGCAGCTCCCATTCACACACACACACACACACACTCACACACTGCCCCTTTGCCTCCCTCAATGCCCAGTTTGTTTCCTGACCTCTCCCTCCCTAATTCCCTCAATGCCGTTTGCCCCCTGCCCCCTAAATACCCAGTTTGTTCCTTTGCTCCCTCAATGCCCAGTTTGCTCCCTCCCTCCCTCAATGTCCCATTGGCTCCCTGCTCCTTCCCTCCCTCAGTGCCCTGCTGACTCTATGCCCCATCTCTCCCTCCATGGTTATTGGCTGCTTTCTTCCATCTTTATTAAAATGTATTAATCGCTTAAGGGGTAAATCTCTAAGCAATGTACATATCATTACATACACAATATAAAGTTAAAATATAAAGCCTCCCTCTGCTCAATGGCCAGTTTGTGTTTCAGGTTCCCTCTTCCACTGCCATCTGCCTCTCTTTTCTGCCCAAAGTCGATGGTCTGCTACGATCTTGCACCGAGTCCCAGCCTCACACAGGCTGACACAGGACATTGTCTGCTTCCGCTCGTGCTGTCCACTTCACCCAAAACTTTGGTTCCTCCTCTTTCTTTTACTTCTGATTGGCCTCCAGGCAGGTCAACCACTGCTGACAGGGGCAGCTCAAGGCAACCTGCTGTCTGAGGCAAGGGATGAGATGCACCCCCAGCAATTCAAGGGCATTATATAACATGATCAATCTCTCTCTCCCCCAAGCAGTCTCTCTCAATACACATACACACAGACACACCATCACCTCCCCCGACCAGTCTCACACACACACACACACACACCAGTCACCTCTTCCGACCAGTCTCTCTCTCACACACACACACACACATACACACATGAATCACTTCCCCCGAACAGTCTCTCTCTCACACACGCACACACCAGTCACCTCCCTCAACCAGTCTCTCACACACACACAAACACCAGTCACCTCCTCCAACCAGTATCTCTCTCACAAACATCACCTCCTCCAACCAGTCTCTCTCTCACACACACACACCAGTCACCTCCCTCAACCAGTCTCTCTCTCATACACACACACACACACCAGTCACCTCCTCCAACCAGTATCTCTCTCACAAACGTCACCTCCCCAACCAGTCTCTCTCTCACACACACACACACACACACACACACACACACATACATGCCACCTCCCTCAACCAGTCTCTCACACACACATACCAGTCACCTCCCCCAACCATTCTCTCTCACACACACACACACACACACACACCAGTTACCTCCTCCAACCAGTATCTTTCACACACTAGTCACCTCCCCCAACCAATCTCTCTTTCTCTCACACACACACACATACACCAGTCACCTCCCCCAACCATTTTCTCTCACACACTCACATACACACACACACACACGTCACTTCCCCTGACCAGTTTCTCTCACACACAGATATGCACACCAGTCACCTCCTCCCACCCCAACCAATCTCTATTTATCTCTATTACATCTCTTCCCTTTCCCACCAATGTTCTGGAAAATTATTTTAGCTTGCCTATCCATAATCAAGTAAGTGCTACTGCTGCCTACTCCATACAGAGAGACTGCAAAATCTATTGCAGCGTGTCCCCTCCCCTCCAGCCTTCTCCTTGACTCTGAGCACCTCTTAACCAAGCCACAGAGCAGGGAGGAGACCGAGTCAAACTTTGGCCACATTCAGAGGGTGTGAGCTTGTCCTTGCAGCACTGCTGCCAAAAAGAGGGCCTGCTCAGCAACTTCTGCTCCCTTCCTCCAGTCTGTGCGCTGCAATGTTGCATCGGCTTTCCTGGCTCCTCAGACACCCCCCCCCCCCCCCGCCTCCCCTCTGCTCCAAGTCAATGTGCTGCCCAAGCCTCACTCGCCTTTCTCATCTCCTGAGTACATCCCTTCCTCTCCAACCACATCCCCTCCCGCAAGCTGCTGCCATGCGAAGTGAACAAGGGAGGGGAATGATAAAGATTTTGCTTACTTTAAGATCCTAGCAGTGGTGGCAACAGAGTTATGGGGCAGCTGAACTGCATTAGACAGCAAACAAGGCAGACCAAGCGCAGCAGAACAAGAAAAGGCAGAGGGGAGCAGCGGGAACCAGGATCGTGCCTTAGGCCCTTACAAGAGGAAGCTTTTGCAGCATGAGGCAGAAAAGCATGAGCCAGCATGTCACAGTGATTATCTAATGCTTGGAGTCTGGGGAACTCTGCCCATAAACACAAGCAAATTTATATCATGCACATCATTTAAAATACCCTGCTGCACATAATCTTAAGAGGTGGCTCGGGAAAACCAGGTTTTTCATGGGGAGAGGGAAGGATAGAGAGAGAATATGACACTATATATTTCTACCTCTGTAAGAGGAGCACTCTCAACTCAGGGTGGGGTGCGGCGTTACATTGGTGCACTACAGAACCTTGCACCCAGGGGGAGGGAATAAAGGAATTGAACAGGTAAATGTAAATTGGTTATTTACGCTCTCAGACAATAGAAGAACTAGGGGGCACTCCATGAAGTTAGCAAGTAGCTCATTTAAAACAAATCGGAGAAAATTATTTTTCACTCAATGCATAATTAAACTCTGGAATTCATTGCCAGAGGATGTGGTTAAAAACCCTCGTACAGTTGCAGATATATATATAGTGTCATTCTGTCTCTCCTACAGTCAGATCTTGCTCTCTCTCTCTCATATATATGGTAGTTCAGCAGTCTTGAACATCCCTAAAACTTGAAATCTCCAGACTTGCTCCTCATCAGGACTAGCAGTAAGGTTACACGGATAACACACTGACACACGCCATGTCAGCTTTTCTAAAATTAGGAGTTATGCGAGTATGGGGCCAATTTTGCATGAGTAATGCTTTTAAAATCTACCTGTAAGTGAAGCAGCCACTGCAAGGGTATTTTGTGTGGCATTTTTTGCCACCTCACTCTACTTAATGAAAGAACACCCCCCTGCCATTCTTAGCCATTGGCTGGGGGTGGACCAGCGGCTCAGTCACAAAACTGGAACGGGGGGGGGGGGGGGGGGAAATAGCTACCCAGAGGCCTGGTTCAGTGCCTCTGCTCAGCTGGTTGCTGCAGGTTGCAGCCATGTCTTCGGCAGCGCTCAAATAAAAAAAAAATTTGCTTCAGCAGCAGGCAGCGCAGCCCCATCCCCCGAGTCATTTTTCTACTGGGAGGTACAAGTCTAACTGCCACAAGCTCCGTGGCGACTCCGCAGTGCACAGCTGACTAACAGTTGGAGGATGAGACAAGAACCCCATCGCCGCCCTGCCAAGTTTGCCGCCCTGTGCTAATGCACAGTATGCACACCCGGTTGCAACAAGTCTGTGTGTGTACACATTTATCTCTAGAATACTCTAGGGGTAGCTGGCGCTGCTGAGTGCTGGCAGGAGCTCTTGACTCATCGGTGTCTTTCTTTTTGTTCCTACTAGCCTATATGTTACCAAAACAATAAAAGAATCTATCTCCCTGTACCGATAATCTTCCAACAGCTGGTAAGAGTGTTACCTAGTATAGATGGACATTCAGGAGAATTGAAATAAGAAATGAAACAAAATTTCCTAATTCTTTCATTTCCTTCTCAAAAGAAACGATTAAAAATCTGATGACATTTCGTTGGTTTTCATGTTTGGTTTGAAAACTAAAACAAACCAAAAAAGTAATCCATTAGGCCTAGGCCCAGGTCAGGGCCTCACCTACGGAATGGGCCTCGGCTTACATCAGTGTGTAGCGTTGGGGCCCAGGCCTTGCCTAGGCATAGGCCACAGACCGACACAGGAGTCATGGCCTAGGACAGAGCACGATGCCAGGGCCTCAGCCGAGACCTAAAAAATTGTCCACGCTAACCTGCTCCGTCAGGATCCAGCATTATTGGCCAGGTGCAGGCTTGACACTGGGGTCTGGCCCAGAGGCCAGGTCCCAACATTGGGCCTGGGTTCTAGCATCAGGCCTGGGTCCGAGCCAAGGCTTCAGCATCAATACCAGGACTGAGCCTTGGCTCAGGCCCAGGCTTCAAGACCTGACCTCCAGGCCGGGTCCCTGTTATCAGGCCTGGGTCTTGGACAAGGCGTCGGCATTGGGACCCACTCTCCGGGCCAAGACCCTACGTAGGGCCTGGGTCCAGGCCTTGGCCTAGGATGAGGCATCGGGCCCTGGTGTCAGGCCTGGGCCCAGGTCTTGGCCTAGGCATCAGGTTTCAACCTCCAGATCAGGCCTTTGCTGTGGCCTGGGCCCGGCTGAGGCCCCAGACTCAGGACCCGACCTCCGGACTGGGCCCCAGTGTTGTGTCTGGGCTCGGGCTTTAGTCTAGGTGAGGCCCCAGCGTCAGGACCAAGCCTTCAAGTCTGGGCCTTGCATAGGACCTAGGCCAAGGTCATAGCACCCTATTGTGGCCTAGGCCTACACAAGCCTGAGGTTTCAGACTGGGCCTAAGTCATCATCGGATCCCCCTAAGACTGGATAAGTGGGGGCTGGGGAGGATCCTGGCCCTGGCATTTTTTCGGGTAGGAGGGATGGGTGGTGGGGACGGGAGGCCTTGGAGGCCCCTTTTCATTTTTTAAAATAAACATTAAACAAAACAAAACTTTTGGGGAAACCCTACCCAAAATAATGAAACAAAAAAAACAAAACAAAATGTTTACTTCTTCACACCCCTAATACCTAGTGTGGAAATCCTCGACAGTTTGATGGTACTGTGAGTCCAGCTAACAGGAAAACAAATGATAATTATGTTCCCCTACCCTGAGACAAGAACACAGGCTCACTTTCAGGCCAATTCAGTATGGTGCGCTCAGGCCGAGCGCACCCTTAGCCCCCGTTTGGACGCACGTTTTCCACGTGCTATTATTACCCCTTATACAGTAAGGGGTAATAGCATGTGGAAAATGCGCGACCAATCCCCTCGAAATTAATAGCGTGCATCACATGCAAACGCATGTTGATGAGCCTATTAGTTAGTCAAGTTCGATACAGAAAGTAAAATGTGCAACCAAGCCGCACATTTTACTCTCAGAAATTAACTCCTGCCAAAGGCAGGAGTTAATTTCTGAGAGTAAAATGCCGAAATTAACTCCTGCCAAAGGCAGGAGTTAATTTCGGCTGGCACCGGGCAAGTGCACAGAAAAGCAGAAAAAACTGCTTTTCTGTACTCTCTCCAACTTAATATCATAGCGATATTAAGTCGGAGGCCCCAAAAATAAAAAATCTGCCCACGGCCCGCGGATTGGAAAACACGCTCAATTTTGCCGGCATCTGTGTTTCGAACCTGTGGCTGTCAGCAGGTTCGACAACCGACGCAGGTAAAATTAAGCGTCGGCTGTTAAACCTGCTGACAGCCGCCGCTTCTGCCAATAAGGAGGTGCTAGGGACGCGCTAATGTCCCTAGCACCTCCTTATTAGCGCGCGCCCAGGAGAGTGGCCTGGGCGCGCGTTGGAAGAGTGGGAGCTCGCCTCGGAGCGCTGGCTCTCCCGCGCAGTTTACTGAATCGGCCTGTTTATTAGCCCTATCCTTTCACACCTATCCTTGTACTAATCTGTTCAGGGTGACATTAGGGTATACATTGCATGTTTTCCCTTGTTAGAAGAGTTATACATAAAAGGGCAACTATCTAATAGTGATGTGTGCTGTAACACCCCTACTAACGTGAGTTACTTTCTTTATCTTAGCTAGAGCCTGATAACTTCTCCCACTTGGAATTAGGATGGGATGAAGGCTCTCTCACTTACAAGAAGCTTACAATTTAGTGCAGGAGCACCACTCTCAAGTTTTCTGTTAAGGGAGATACATTCATGGGATAATTTGTGTCAAGAGTAAGTGTATATCTTTTTTTTCCAAATTTACCACCCTCACTTGGGTTACTCTCTGACACTAGTGCCTGTCAAACACTGACACTATGTTCCCATGAATCAGCTGAATTTAACAATTTCCTTTTCCTATTCTTTACCTTCCCTTGGCTGGATACCTAATTCCAATTTATCCTATCACTCTCACACAGGCATTCATACTCTAACCCAACAATGTCCTTGTCAGTCTTAAGTGTTTTTTTCAGCACTTTATTTTAGTCTCGGAGAGGAACAACAGCCAGGAGCTCCTGTTCTGACTAAAATTCTCTGGACTACTGGCTTGATTCTAAACTTCTTAGAGTCTGAAATTATTGCTTTTTCTGATGTCATGACCTTAAATAGTACTAAGGGTTGCATGGTACATCTATTAAATTATTTTCTGTGTGTTCTCTCTTTGTTTGGTGTTACTGTTACTGGTGTTAGAGGATTTTTGATAAATTTACTATTTCCCAAGGCTGTCTCTTTTCCCATGCAAATTTTGGCACTTTGACTGGAATTTTTGTCCCTACGACTTTAGCTCTTTTCCTGTAACTAGGGAAGCCTTTGTCATTTAGCCTTGGCCATGGTTTCGGAATTTTACCTGGTTGCCAGTACAGTCCTAGTTTTATTAGGCAGGCATTGTTCTAAACCATCAAAATAGGGTGAACAGGGAAGATACTATTGCTCTAAACTGTTAAGTTTTGCTTTTAAATTCTCCCAGAAGGTGTCTTCCCAGTCAATAAAAATATTTCTAGAACTTGTCCATTTTTATTCATGTTATCACAGAACCTAAATAACTCCCAGGTCACCCTTGAACATTGTCATCTGTCAGTTAAAAACCGCTACTCTCATATCCCAAATAACACTTGGATCAAGGTCTCTATGTTTCACTTGGTGATTACAGCTACCATCCCCTCAAGTTCTAGGACTTTTTAAGGGGATTTGACCCCAAAATCAGCAGGGCTACAACAGGGCATTTTACAGTTTTAGAACATGGCTGGAGACAGAGTGGCAGTGTTCCTGAAATCTCCAGGATATTCTCTCATGCTCACCATCTTTATTTTTATTTATTTCCACTTAATTTTTAATCATATTAGTTGGTCCTCGGTATGGCCCCGTGATTCCCACTGACATCAGCAGGATCGTGGTCAAAGCTTGAATGTTGCGCCAGGGGTTTCCTTTTAAAAATGTAACCGTGGCAACACAAAGTTCAGGATCTCACGGCCAGGCACCAGGCACATTGTGGGAGGGGGGAGCTAGCTGTGGCAGCAGCCTGCTCGGCTCCTCCACTCATGGCTGCTTCTCTGCCTCGAATCCCTACTACCTCTCCAGGCCTCCACAGTCACGGAATGGATCTACTTAACGTGGGAGGGCCAGGATTGCTGTGGCTGCCTGACACCACTTCCCTTACACCAGCCCCTCCCCTTTCTGCCGGCTCTCCTCCACCTCGGCTTACAGCCACTGCTTTGTGCTCCACTCATCGCCACTCCTGCACCTCTGGTATTTCCCCTGGTTCTTGCGGTCCTCTCAAGTAACTGTAACACTCCTCTTGACTTCGGGGTGTCTGCCACCAGGCCCCACTTCTCCATCACAGCACTCGTACCACCACAGAGAGCCTGTCACTAGTTCTCGTGGTTCCCTGCTGCTACTTGGGCCTCTCTCATCAGGCCACCAGGCCCCATTTCTGGCCATTCCACTGCCCTGCTTTAGCAGTAGCCTTCTCTGGCAGGTAGCCCTCTGTGATCAGCCTGGCTGCTCTGTCCACGTGATTGAGCTTCTTTCTCTGAGCTCACCATTCTGGCCCAAGCAAGCTTCTTCCCTCAGGGCCCCTCATCATCACAACTCAGAAATTCGGGACACCACCACCACCACCACCACCGCTTCTACCAGACTGGGCCATCAGCCGGAGCACCCATCAGTTCCAGGACCTCTCTAGTCCCCAGGTATTTTACTTATTTATTTTTTCTACCCCCCTCTATGTACACATCACTGTATAGTCAGTGAGAGGTACTTATAGACAGGGTCAGTGCAACAGTATAGGCAAATCTTCAGCCTTTCTCCCCTCTCCTCCCCAGTGGCGTAGGCACGGGTGGGCCTGGGTGGGCAGCTGCCCACCCAATTTAGACCCAGGCCCACCCAACTGACACCAGAACTGCAAGGCTGTCGCGGGATCCCATCCCCGCGACAGTGAAGAGGAGAACCCATGCTTGGCACGCCATCACGGCACACGTGGGGAAGCGGTCCTACAACCATATGGCCGACCGATCTTCCTGTTTGGGGGGCGGGGAGGAGAGCGGAAGCGCCGCGCACAGTTTCCGCTTCCTCCCCCCAGAGCAGGAAGATCAGCTGGCCTCTCCTGCTGCCACTGGCCTCCTGCGTACAGCCGACCGATCTTCCTGTTGGGGGGGGGGGAGAAGAGCGGAAGCGCCGCGCACAGCTTCCGCTCCCCCCCCCAAGCAGGAAGATTGGTCGGCCGTATGGCTTGAAGATAGCAGGAGAGGCCAGCTGATCTTCCTGCTCTGGGGGGAGGAAGCGGAAACTGTGCGCGGCGCTTCCGCTCTCCTCCCCGCCCCCCCCCCCAAACAGGAAGATTGGTCGGCCGTATGGCTTGAAGATAGCAGGAGAGGCCAGCTGATCTTCCTGCTCTGGGGGGAGGAAACGGAAACTGTGCGCAGCGCTTCCGCTCTCCTCCCCGCCCCCCCCCCCCCCCCAAACAGGAAGATCGGTCGGCCATACGCCCGAAGATAGCAGGAGGCTAGTGGCAGCAGGAGAGGCCAGCTGATCTTCCTGCTCTGGGGGGAGGAAGCGGAAACTGTGCACAGGCTTGAATGTGTATGTGAGGATGAGAATGGGAGCCTTGTTGTGTGTGTGTGGGTGAAAATCGGACCCTGGGTGTGTATGGGAGTGAGAATGGAGTCTTGAATGTGTGTGGGTGAGGATGGAAGCTTGAATATGTGGGTGAGGTTGGAAGCTTGAATGTGTGTATATATGGGTGAGAATGGGAGCCTGGGTTTGTGTGTGTGGGTGAGAATGGAAGCTTGAATATGTGGGTGAGGATGGAAGCTTGAATGTGTATATATATGGGTGAGAATGGGAGCCTGGGTTTGTGTGTGTGGGTGAGAATGGAAGCTTGAATATGTGGGTAAGAATGGGTGCTTGAAAGTGTGTATGTGTGGGTGAGAATGGGACCTTAAATGTGTGTATGTGTGGGTGAGAATGGGAGAATGGGTTTGTGTGTGTGTGGATGAGAATGGGTGCCTGGATGTGCGTCTGTGTGTGCATAAGAATATAAGCCTGGGGAGGGGTGAGAAAGTGAGAGCTTGTATGTGTGTCTGCAGAGAATGTGAGCTTGGGGGGGGGGGGGGGGGGAGAGAGCATATGAGAATGAGAGCCTGAGTGTGTGAGGGAGTCTGTGAGAGAAAGCATTTATGTATATATGTGTGTGTGTGTGGAAGGGAAGAAGACAGTAGTAGAAAAGACACTGAAGAGGAATTAGGAAATGAGCAACAAAGGAAAAAATGGGAAAGAGAGACCAGGACCAACTGATTAGAAAAATACAAAGATCAGACAACAAAGGTAAAAAAAAAAATATATATATATAGAGAGAGAGAGAGAGAGATGTTAGCAATTTAAATATGTCATCTTTGGGAATGTGCATTCTTATATTTTTGAATTTTGCTCTTTCTTAAGTATTCCACTGTTCAGACATTTTAGTTTCTCAGGCTTTCTATTTTGGCTTTATCTACATGTTTGTTTCTAATTTATAGTCTATTATTTCTATATTAGGTAAGGGTCGGTCTCAGTTTTGCCTGTTTGTGACAGAAATGAGTATTTCTGGCATATAGTTTCTCTGTAGTAGTAGTCCAGCATGTTCTGTTATTCCCGTAGGTGATGTATTAATGTTCTAGGGCCTGGTGTAGTATTTGCATTGCTGCTTTTTCATAAGGTTGCTGTTTGAATCCTGAGAGTCAGTGCTGTGATTGTTTGGCAAGGTTCCAGATGCCTCTTTCTTTGCAAGAGTTTGTTACTTCACAAAATAGCAGTGGAGGGTTATTTTTTGCTGAGATTACACCAGAATTTGAATTTTTTTTTTCATGTTACTTGTAATGTGAATTGCCCTAGCTCTGCGCTGCACCTGTTCTGATGATTAATTATATTTTATTGTATTTATGAAGATTTCTGGGTTTCTGCAAAGATGGTTCATGAAAGAATACATTAATTTTTGTTTTATTATATGATTGGATTTGATTGTTTTCTATACTTGAAATAATTGAAGTAAATTATTTTAAAGTTTCATACATGACACATAATGGCTGTTGCAAACTACTTAGAAAGCCATTCTAGGGTGCAGTATATATATGGCATTATTTATCAGTAAGAAAACAACTAGTAGATCTGCATGCCTTGTGCCCACCTATGTTAACCTTGTGCCCACCCAAAAAATCAATTCTGGCTACGCCACTGGATAGGACAAACAATTGCAGAAGGGTGAATAAAGTTTGGCTGGCAGCTAACCTGTCTAGTGCAGATAACATGGCCTTTGTTTCTTCTCGGGTGGCCCTAAACACATCCATTCAGCAAAGGCCTAAGAAATGCTCGTTTTACTATAAATACAAATTGTTTAGGCTTGGGAATAGACTTGAGAAGTTGCTAGCTTCACTAATTAAAAGCTGGGAGGGTCAGAAATTTGTCAGTGCAATAAGGAGCAATAGAGCCACAACATGTAGAAATAAGATTTAGCCTGGGCCAGCAGGCCTCTCTCAGGTTCCAACAAGCCAGAGTTTCAGGGCCAGTGCTTCCATTAGGCAAACTAGGCAATTGCCTACTGTGGGAACTGCTATGAATAGGTAAATTCGGGAAGAAGGTGCGTGACCAAAGATTTGCCTAGGGCACCAAATACTCTTGCACCGGGCCTGAAGAGCTTCGGTGTACTCCAAGGGCCCAGCACTATGACAGCAGTAATTCTCTCTCTCTCTCAGAACTCCGTACACACCAAAAGCAGAGCTGCTGCTGCATCAGAGCGAGATAGCAACAGCTACTGTCTATAGGACGTGCAGAACAAACTAGTTTTAATAAATGTAACATATAGAGCTGGTGATCCCTGGGCATGCCAGCAAACTGGAAGACAATGGTTCATTCTGCTTCGCAAGGACAAGAACAGATTCTTCATTTCTACTGAATCCTCACGTGATATACTGATGTTGTAACCAGTACATGTGTTAACAATAAAAAATTGAATTTACAAGTGACTTTATGAGCCAAGGATATTCTGAGGTATCATTATATATACAGTGACTTTATGTCCATTGCAAGTTTAAAACCCAAGAACGTTCTAGGGAGATATCAGCTCCAGCTCCCGCCTTCAGCCTCGCTTTACCTTTCTGCAGGCTTGAGAGTGAGTCCTGTGCCACAGGCTTTCCTCTCTTCCAACAATGAGCTGAAAAACTGATTTACATTTTTAAATGTCACATTTATAAATTAAACAATTACCTATAGCCTTGGCACACTGTTTGTCAGACAGGTGGTTATGCTGTGTGGTCCTTCTCCCTCCCTAGTCATGTGCTGGGAATGGGGATCCTCTAGTTGCGGACACCATTCTCCCTTCTCCTGAATATCCCCAGGGCTGGGAATAGGAAGTTCTTGCTTTCAGGACCATTTTAGCTGACATAATGCATGCAGACTACTGTTATGTGCTCTGAATATTTAAGGTGTCCCTCTCATGATCAGCTAGAACAGTCAGGACTGACTGTCCTAATAACCTCACACTTTTCCATTTCACTACATTATATCCAGGCACAAAGTTGGAGCCAGGAGCTGAGGAGGTCCCCAATTGGCCTTTTTGGCTGGGCTGGGGGGAAAGTTTAACAGCCCATCTCCCAATCCCATTTTGGACATGATTACAGTATGACCAGGGCCAAAGCAGGAGTATGAAATTTCCAGCTAAAAAGTCTAATGATAAATATCTCTATGTAAAAGTCAGGCCATGATGCAGCTGCTTCAAGGCTCATCATGCAGGATCCAGGGGTTACTGTTTTTGGTACTTAATTATTGCATATTGACAATAGCTTTCAAAGCTCAGGGTGTGTTCTGTCTGGAACTGATGTAATCACACACCTGGCTGACATCACCATGGGACTCCTCTCTTAGTGCCAAATGCTGTCAGCCAAACAAGGGAGGAGGAATAGCCTAGTGGTTAGAGCACTGGGTTATGCACCAGGGTTCGAGTCCTGCTGTTGCTCCTTGTGATCTTGGGCAAGTCACTTTATCCTCCATTACCTCAGGTACAAAACTTAGATTGTAAGCCCTCTGAGGATAGGGAAATACCTACAGTACCTGAATGTAAACCGATGTGATGTCTCAGATCAAATGTCAGTATATTAAAAAAAAAAGACTATTCTGAGCCTAGATGTTTATTTCCATTGTACATTAACTGAGAGGATAAACACTGATTTTAATATGTTAACCTGCTGCTTAGTCTGGTAAACTTGGTCTCCCAGTAAAACAGCCTTGATGCACAGCAGCCCTGCAGACGCTGAAGGCACAGGTCTTACAAGCAGTCCCACAACTGTGCCGGTGCATGTTACCACACTGCCCTCTAGAGGGGAGGAGAGGTATTTGTTATATATGGCACAATACGGACAAGTTATCATGGAGACCAGCCATCTCAATCATGAGAGGCTGATTCTGCATTCTCTATTCAATTTATGAAAGATTTTAAAGTTACAGGTGTCAATGAGGCTGAAACGTATAGCTTGGGGGGCAGGGAGAGGGTCAAATGTCTACTGTCGCTCACTTTGTTTGTACTTTTAAACTGAAGTACAAAGAGTACAGACTCCAAATCTCTTTCCTGCTTGATTTCATGCTTACTTTCACATTTTTGTACCTAAGGGTCCTCTTTGCTTGCCCCAGGCCAGGCTTTCTTGAATTATGTTACTGTTTGGGCTGTTCCATGTATCCACTACAACCTCTTGGGCCAATACAGTAAGGAGCGGTAGGGAGAGCTGCGTTAGTGCCGGGCACACCCGTGGTTGCCGCACGCACAGTCCAGCTCACCTACCACTCGATACTGTATGTAAATAGCTTGCAAATGCAAGCTGCATCTAAGAAGCATCCATGAAGCGTTAGACCCGCGCAATCCATTCTACTGTAAGGAGCGCTATACAGTATCCTGGGTGCATTGGCCTAACGCTTCACAGACACGCTGGTATCTGTCATTTCAAATGACATTGAAATGACAGGTACCAGGAAGTGGACGATTCTCCTACGCTCGGGATTGCCCGTCCTCTCTCCTCTCCTCCTGAAGCAAGCAACGAAAGTGGAAAAAACGAAGGAAAAAAAAAAAAGAGAGGGGAGAGAGGACGGGCAATCCTACCCTCGGGATTGCCAGTCCTCTCTCCGCTCCTCCAGAAGCAAGGCGCGAAAAGCAGCCTTGCTTTTCGGGAGGAGGGGGGAGAGAGGACTGGCAGTGAAAAGCAACGAAGCGACTTACTTTTTTTGCAGCCCCCCTCCGGAGACGGACATCGGCGACGAAGGACCGCGGCTCCCCTCCCCTGCCTCCAGCTGCCCGCGAAGATAGACGCATCACACGGGCGAAAGCGGCCCCTGTGCGTGCAATTGGCCGCTCAAGACGTGACGTCACATGCCGTGACGCCAAACGTCGTGACGTCACGTCTTGAGCGGCCCAATTGCACGCACAGGGGCCGCTTTCGCCCGAGCGATGCATCTATCTTCGCGGGCAGCTGGAGGCAGGGGAGGGGATCCGCGGTCCCTCGTCGCCGATGTCAGTCTCCGGAGGGGGGCTGCAAAAAAAGTAAGTCGCTTCGTTGCTTTTCACTGCCAGTCCTCTCTCCCCTCCTCCTGAAAAGCAAGGCTGCTTTTCGCGCCTTGCTTCGGGAGGAGGGGAGAGAGGACTGGCAATCCCGAGCGTAGGATTGCCCGCCCACTCTCCCTTCTCTCTCTTGCAACTTTTTTTTCCGCTTTTTTTTTCACTTTTTTCCACTTTCGTTGCTTCGGGAGGAGGGGAGAGGACTGGGGCTGCCCCGGAGACCAGCACCCATGGATGCGGCCAGGGCAGGTGAGCGGGGGCTGGGGGAAAGTTTGCCGCCTACCCTTACCCCTGCTTCTAACGCAGGGGTAAGGGTAGGCAGTAAGTTAGCAGGTTAAACGCGCGGCAATGTTTTTGGTTGTATTTTTCACACCCCTGTTTTCCTGTAAACCGACATGATGTGAACGAGTTCTTGAATGCCGGTATAAAAAAAACCTTAAATAAATAAATAAAATAAATAAAAAAGCAATAGTCGGGGCGCGCGTTACTGTATGGGAGGGAATAGCTAATTCGATCGTTTACATGTAATATACATGCCGCGGGCAGGGGTTACCCGGTGATTTAAGGACACGGTAAGAGTAAGTTAAAGGGGATTGTGTATCGCAGGAAGGGCTAACGCGGCCGAAAAGTGGGTAGAAAGCGGGTTAGGAACAGGGTCACCGCGGCCACACTTTACTGTATTGACCTGTATGTAAAGAAATATTTCTGTTACTCCTGAGTCTGCCCTCTTTCAGTCTCACACTGTGACCCCTTCGGCACTCTAGAACCTTCCTTCCACTGAAAAGGATGCTCTGCTTGGAAGACTTATACCCTTCAGGCATTTGAATGTCTCCATCTCCCCCTCCCCACACACACACACGCACACATCCCTTCCCCCAATCCTTTAGGTAGAGACATACATTTCCAGGGCATTTTCAATAGAGGGAAGAAATGAGAAAATTGGGAAATAAAAAATTGTATTTGTGTGGAAATAAAGTGCATGGTATATACAGACATTTATTAAATATGTGCTTGAACAATTATGAGGAACTCTGATGTACAAAATGATTTATCTGAAAAACAGCATTACAAAACAATGGACAGATAGTATGTGGAGTACGAAGTTGTAACAAGCCATTGTCGGAATTGCTAAACTTACATGAAATCTGATTCAAGATGATTCTGAGGTAAACTATTGACACGATACTCTGGGACTTAACACATTTTAATTTTATGCTCAAAATTAATTTCAATTTCCTATCAAAATTTCAAAATGACTCCAGACTTCACCCATGACCAGGTAGATTAGAGTGCATTTTTTAAAATATATCTGTGCTCTGCATATCATTAGCTTACTATATCAGAAGTAAAGATCATTTTAGTTCAAAGTTTGCACTAATTTTATTACATTGGCCCCATAGTGCAGTCAGAGCCACCAATTAAAACAACTTTCCAGTGAAACTAGTCTCTTGTGTACAGCAGATGAACTACAAACCAGTTATTGGGCATTTCAGTATAGCTCCAGCATTATTATTATTCAACCAGGATGAATCTGTGGTGGAACAGTCAGGAAGGGGACTCCAGCCTTTATTACCGAACTTTGGGCATTTCAGTACCCATCCAGCATTATTATTACGCCTATCAGGGATCAATCTGTGGTAGAATGGTCAGGAAGGGGACTCCAGCCTTTGTTACAGCATTTTAGGCATTTCAGTATCCATCCAGAATTGTCATTACTGCCATCAGATATTAATATGTGGTAGAACGGTCTGGAAGAGGATTCCAACCTTTATTACAACATTTGGGCTGTTTCAGTACCCATCCAGCATTATTATTACTTCTATCAGGGATCAATCTGTGATGGAACAGTCAGGAAGGGAGTTTGTTTCAGTTTTTTCTTCTACTGAAGAGTGACATAGAAAACATTACCTACATTAAACTCATTTTTAAGCATATGCAAATTAGTAAAATACAGAAAAAGTTGCTATGATAAAGTAATGAGAACTGGTCCTAAAGGCTATTATCCCCTCCCAGTTTCAGCTTCTCTTCCTATTTATGAATAAATTGATAAATAACAAATATGTTTTGTGTCAAAAGCAAGACATAACTGGGTCAGTCTCACTGAATGGAACATTAATATAGAGCTAATAGTTGGGCAAGTCTCAGGAGCTGATTTTTAGTGACAATAATGCAAGATCTTCTACGTCAGTATTGGTCAGGTTGTTGTCTTGACACAGCTTGATTGATGAGCAAAAAATCCTGGATGTCTCCCTTTCCCAACTGAATGAACAGCAAAATACTGCTGAAAGCTATTGGCTAATCTGTCTCTTCCTGCATGCATCCGCCCACCGTGGCTGTTCTGTCTGTGGCTGCTGGCCCACATCAGCTGCTCTTCCTGCAACTGCCTGCCCACCTTGGCTGCTCTTCCTGTGTAATGTTCAGTTCCCTACTTGGTTCTATTTCTAGTCTGTCTTCTGATTGGGAATTGCTCCAGCAGGAGCCCAGTCCTTGGTTCTCAACCCACCCCTGTGCTTTGCTCCTAATGTTCCCTCTCAATGTGTGTGGCTATACAGCAGACCACCAGCAGCAATGCATGCTACAAACCTGGCCATAGCAACTGCTGCACTGCCTCCATTCACAAAAAGGGAGGAGGAATAACAGAAGCCTAGCCCCTGACTACTGAACACAGTGCTGGCTGTGACCAGTGTGTACTGTGTACAGTAGTGCCAGAACCTCAAGCATTTGCAAATCTCACAGGGCAGCAGTTCCTGGCTACTGCTTGTAATGTCCTTGAGATATATCCTAGTAGTCCTGAGCAGGCATTATTTGTGCTTCTTTCTCGTTCAAATCTGCTTATACGCCATTCCAGGTTTTGGGGATAGCACCATCCGGCTCCCAGCAGTACAAAGTTCCAGCTTTAGAGGATGCATGAGAGCAGCACCTCACCGTAAGCTGTTAATACATGTGTTTAGCTCAGGCTTCAGGCCTGCTTTTTGAAACATACTGCAGGAGAGTAGCAGCCAGAAAAAGCCAGCCCATGACAAGGTTTGAAAATGCTTGTGGTACTACCCCACCCTGTCTACAGTGGACTGGCTCTTCACCTACTTGAGGCAGAAGACAGATGGAGGGTGATGAAAGCTGGAAAGAGATGGGGTGGTAGAGGCAAGAGGTAAGAATGGGCAAGGTACAAGAATGAGAGATGAGGAGATGGGGGTAGAGGAAGCAGCATAGGACATGGGAGACAAAAAAAAGGAGTAGAAGCAGTGGTGATTCTGGAGCTTCTAACTTAATTGCTTTTCCCTATTGCTGCTGAAGTTAAAAGTGGGGGCCAGCACTAGCCCCAACCTGCTATTTTTTTTTTATGAAGAAAATTACCACTACCGCAAAGGGTAGACAAGAACTGAAAGATGTGAGAAAAGATGCCAGTGAAGGGAGGAGAAATGGAAACTGATAAAGATGGAAAGGAAAGGAAAAAAAAGCATAAATACAGGAAGTAGGCAGAGAACAGAACATTAACCCACTTTTAAGCAAAAGTGCAGAAAAGGTGTTTGGGAAGAGCAGCAAGCTAAGGTAAAAGAGCTGGAAAGCTAGATGTACAAATGTTCACTGGCTGCACCAAAGCTCCAGCGGTACAGGTCTTACTGATAGAAGCGGACTTGGATACTGTAGCCATCATAGAGACATGGTTCAGTGAGTCTTATGAATGGGATAAGGCCATCCTATTGAAGAGAGAGCAAAAAAAGGAGGAAAGTAGCTCTATGTCAAAAACACTATCTTAGTAAGTTAAATGTAGCAGATATAGAGGAAGGAAGAAGCACTATGGGTGGTCTTGGGGGGAAAAAAAATAGGATGGTACTTCCCTTTAGACTGGTATGGTTTGCAGGCCTCCACATCAGATGGAAGAACCAGAGAGTTAACTGAAGACATCCAAAGGGTGGGGGGAAAAGTGCAAGTATTGCTCGTTAGAGATTTGAATTTGCCAGATGTGGATTGAAGTATCCCTGTTGCAGAGCAGGAAGATTATGTATGCCCTTCCAGGGGCTACGCTCAGACAAATCATGATGGCCTCCAGCCGTGGAAGGGTGCTACCGAATCTGCTATCACAAATGGAGACAGTATCTCACGTGTCCAGGTAGGTGCCCAATTGGGCATCATTGATCATCAGATGGTACGGTTTGCTATAACAAAGGGACAGGCCAGTTACACGAAGATCTTGTAACTGGACTTCAAAAACACAATGGGGAAGCACCTTGAGAAGGGGCTAGAAGGCTGGGAGGAGATGGGAGAAGTGAAACCACAGTAGGCTAAATTAAAAGGAGTTATAACATAGGCAACAATCTAATAAAAGTTAAAAAAAAACATATGGTTCTCTAAAGAGGTGGCTGAAAAAATAAAAGCAAAAAGTTCAGCATTCAAAAAATACAAAAGAACAAAGACTCACAGGGAAGAATAGAGGGAATGACTGAAAATCCATCAGTACATAAAGGTAAAGAAGGTACAGAATTAGCAAAACAAGAGAAGAAACTCATTAAAGAATCAGCTCAAACAAGGATAATTGGCAAAAGCATAAGTACAGTGAGAAGAAGAAAGAGCTACTTCAGCAACCGCACATGGATCAAGATTTGACACAGCAGTGGGCGAGGGGAGGGGAATTCAGACCTATGGATGAGAGATTGCTAACTGCAAAACAGAATATTGGACTACAGACAAGATGGGTCACAGCCAGCACAGAAAAAACTGGTAAAACAGACAAAATGCAGCTTCTCTGGGAAAGAACTAGAAACATGGATGTCATAATGCCTCTATCAGTCCATGGCAAGACCACACCTCAAATACTGGTGTGCAATTCAGGTTGCTGCATCTCAAAAAATATATAATTGAGCTAGAAAAAGTACAGAGAAGGGCGATCAAAATGATAAAGGGGATGGAACAACTCCCCTGTGAGGAAAGGCTAAAGGTTAGGCTGTACAGTTTGGAGAAGAGATGGCTGAGGGGAGCTGTGATAGAGATCTACAAAATCATGAAAGGACTTGAAATGGGTAAATGTGAATCGGTTATTTATCTCTCAGATAATAGGACTAGGGGGCACTCCATAAAGTTAGCAATTAGCACATTTAAAACAAACTGGGAAAAATTCTTTCACCGAACACACAATTAAGCTCTGGAATTCATTGCCAGATGTTGTGGTTACAGCAGTTAGTATAACTGGGTTTAAAAAAAAAAAGTTTGGATAAGTTTCTGGAGGAGAAGTCCATAAACTGCTATTAATCAATAAAGAATACTAGCTTGGGATCTATTTAATGTTGGTACTTGCCAGGTACTTGTGACTTGGATTGGCTACTGTTGGAAACAGGATACTGAGCTTGATGGACCCTTGGTCTGACCCAATATGGAAACTTCTTATGTAACAGTTACACATCTTATTGCTGGATTTGTTGTGCTGATATCAGAAGGCCTGTATACAGGCACAAGGTGGTATGGCTTTTTCATTGGAAGCTGTGTAAACATTAACATACTAAAACATTGGGAGCACAACCATAATAGTATAGTGGAGAATGAAGAAGTTGTGATTACCTAGGACATTCTTATTCCCACAGACAGGAAGATCAATGCACGAAAACCAGATATTGTGGTAAAGGAGAACATCACAAGATAGTGATAGTGGTGTCAGTACCCCGCAACTATTCTGTGGATCATAAGAAGAAAGCAAATATCCTTACGTATTAAGAGATGCAATCAGAGATCAAGAAAATGTAGCAGAAAGATACAGAAATAGTCCCAATGGTCTGATTAAGAAGAATTTTCAAGCACATCTTGATATGTTGCCTGTTAAGATTGAACCCTATGAACTCCAGGAGGCTTTCTTTGGTACTATGTATCAACAGCAAAAATTTGAGAGATTGAGATCATACCCAACATGCCATGGCTTCAAAACACTGGCGGACATTATCAACTGATCGCTCTCCCAAGGTTCCTTCCCAGAAGACCTCAACAGGCCTCACTCAAACCTCTCCTAAAAAAAACCCAATCTGGAACTAAAAGACCCCAACAATTACCGCCCAATAGCCAATCTCCCCTTCATCGCTAAGATTATGGAAAGGCTTGTGAACTCTCAACTATCAGACTACATCGAAGATAACAAACTTCTCTCAACCTCGCAACATGGATTCCGCAAAAATTTTGGCACCGAATCCCTCCTTACTTCCCTTACAGACCTCCTCATCCTAGGTCTCGACAAAGGCCAATCCTTTTTATTGGTCCTTCTGGATCTTTCGGCAGCCTTTGATACCGTCAATCACTCCATCCTCATCAACCAGCTAGCTGCAATAGGAATCTCTGGATCGGCTCTCTCCTGGTTCAAATCGTTTCTCACCAACAGAGGTTATAAAGTCAAAATCCATAACAAAGAATCATCACACCACGACTCAACTATAGGAGTCCCACAAGGCTCCTCTTTATCTCCTACACTCTTTAATATCTACCTCCTACCACTTTGCCAACTCCTCACCAACCTCAACTTAAAACACTTTCTCTATGCAGACTATATCCAGCCAAAGACTTCAGAACCATCCTCCAAGCTCTCATTTTCTCTAAGTTAGACTACTGCAACTCTACTTTACTTGGTCTCCCTTCCTCATACACCAAACCACTCCAAATGGTTCAAAACGCTGCAGCCCGCCTACTAACAAACACCAGGAAAAGAGACCACATCTCCCCAGTCCTAAAAGACCTTCACTGGTTACCAATTCATTTCAGAGTCATCTACAAATCTATCACCCTGATATATAAAATCATCCACCAACATACCACAATCGACCTTCAAGTTCCCCTCCGCTTACACAAATCAACAAGACAGACCAGAGAAGCTTACAGAGGATGCCTCCATGTTCCACCTACCAAAACCACTAACCACAGCACCTTAAGAGACCGAGCCCTTTCCACAGCTGGCCCACCTTTATGGAATTCCATCCCCCCAGACATCAGAAATGAGCCATGTCTCCTAACCTTTAGGAAAAGACTCAAGACATGGCTGTTCAGGCAAGCCTTCCCGAACCCCATCTAATACCTCACCAGCAAACACTTGACACAGTAGCTGTATATATTATACACTGTACATATTGTATATTTGTATATAATTAACCTCTTCTTTCTCTCTAATTCCTTCACCCCAGTTCTACAGCCCTTGTTAATTGTAACTGCATCTCTTCAGCATGTTTATTTATGTTCGTTGTTGTATTCATCGCACCCCTGTTTTTATGTAAACCGACATGATGTGAATTTTTTCATGAACGCCGGTATAAAAAAAACCTTAAATAAAATAAATACAAAATAAATGAGGTTAATTTCTATCTAAATATGCGTAAAACAACCCAACTGGAGAAATTGCTCCGGAAGAATATCCAGTGAAGCTGAAAGAAAAAAAAAAAGAATCAGGGAGAAAAAGCTCAAATGGAAGAAAGGATCACCAAAGAGGCAAAGCAAGATGACAAAGGAGGAAGGAAGAAAGCCAGAGGTGGTATTGTAAGACTGAAAGAAGACCTGGGCCATGGAGTTGGGAAAGAGGAGGAAAGCAGAAACATTAAACAAATATTTTGGTGTTCCAAGAAGATCTTAGAGAAGGACTGATGCTGGTTGGTAAAAGTACGGATGGGAGGTGGGGCAGATAACACTTTGTTTATGAAAAAGAGCATGTGGGAGGTGGGGCAGATACCACTTTGTTTATGAAAAAGAGCATGTGGGAGGTACTAGCGAAACTGGAGGCAGACAAGGCCACAAAACCAGATGAGATACAGCCCAAGATTCTGAAGGAGCTCAGAGAGGTGCTCGCAGGTCCACAGAAAGACTTGTTGAATATAGACATGCAGGAGAAAAAAAAATTCATTTTTGTTTTCAAGAGGTTTCTTTCCCCATGAATTTTGGTTCAGATTGTTTGATTCATTTTCGTTCTGAGGAAAACATAAAACAATTTTAAAAAACCAAACAAAAAAAACAGCCAACAAACAAAAATGAAGCCTCCTGGGGCCTCCCACCCACCTAAAAAATCCCAAGGCCAGGATCCCCCTCCAGCCCCCACTTACCTGGTCTGGTGGGAATCTGCTGAATTCAGCCTAGGCCCAGGCAGAGGCCTCAGCCTTGCATAAGCAGAGGATGCTGTAGGTCACCGGGGCCCCAGGCCCAACTCTGCAACCCGTCCTGGAGGCCAGTTCTTGACACCGAGGCCTAGGCCCAGACCCAGGCCTAATGCTACAACCCAGCCCAGACAGTGTCATCTGGCTTGCAAGTGCCAAAGAACAAAGAGGATGAAGAAGAGGCTCCAAGGCCTAGGCCTGACACTGGGCCAATGCCTTTGATGGATACCCAATGACTAAGGTAAGTTATTTTTTTAATTTAATTTTTGGGGGTCTTGGCTGAGGCCCCAGCATCAGCTCATGCCTCCACCAAGACCCTGTCACTATAATAAATAGATCCACCAAGTCCCTGGCATCATGTTCGGGCCTAGGCAAGGCCCCGGCTCCTGCTTTGGGCCTCAGCCTATGCCCTAGATTAGACCCCAGCTTTGGGCGTAGACCTAGGCCTGAATCAGTTTGAAACTAAACAAGCAAATAAGATTTGTTTCATTCAGGGGACAATTCATTTCAGGGCCCCCAAATGAAATGAATTAGCCTTGTCATATAGAAACATAGAAATAACGGCAGAAGACTACCAAACGGCCCATCCAGTCTGCCAAGCAAGCTTCACACTTTTTTTTCATACTTATCTGTTTCTCTTGACTCTTAGTAACCTTTTGGTTCTGTTACCCCTCCACCCCCACCATTAATGCAGAGAGCAGTGCTGGAGCTGCATCTAAGTGAAATATCTAGCTCAATTAGCTAGGGGCAGCAACCGCCACAACAAGCAAGCCACACCCATGCTCATTTGTTTACCCAGATTATGTAATTCAATCCTTGTTGTTTGTCTGTATATAGATCCACTTTTCCTCATTCCCCCCGCCGTTGAAGCAGAGAGCTATGCTGGATATGCTTGAAGACTTCCTCCCCTGCCGTTGAAGCAGAGAGCTATGCTGGATATGCTTGAAGCGTCCGACATTCTCCCCTGCCGTTGAAGCAGAGAGCTATGCTGGATATGCTTGAAGCGTCTGACATGCTCCCCTGCCGTTGAAGCAGAGAGCTATGCTGGATATGCTTGAAGTGTCCGACATGCTCCCCTGCCGTTGAAGCAGAGAGCTATGCTGGATATTCATTGAAAGTGAAGTATCAGGCTTATTTGATTTGGGGTAGTAACTGCATAAAAAGCAAGCTACTCCCTGCTTTTCTGTGAATGCAAATCCCTTTCCCTTTTTTCCCCACATTCATTTACGTCCTCTAGACTTTATGGATCCACAGTGTTTATCCCACGCCCCTTTGAAGTCTTTCACACTTCTGGTCTTCACCACTTACTCCGGAAGGGCATTCCAGGCATCCACCACCCTCTCCGTGAAGAAATACTTCCTGACATTGGTTCTGAGTCTTCCTCCCTGGAGCTTCAAATCATGACCCCTGGTTCTGCCGATTTGTTTCCGACTGAAAAGGTTTGTCATTGTCTTTGGATCATTAAAACCTTTCAAGTATCTGAAAGTCTGTATCATATCACCTCTGCTCCTCCTTTCCTCCAGGGTGTACATATTTAGATTCTTCAATCTCTCCTCATAAGTCATTCGATGAAGACCTTCCACCTTTTTGGTCGCCCTTCTCTGGATCGCCTCCATCTTGTCTCTGTCTCTTCGGAGATATGGTCTCCAGAACTGAACACAGTATTCCAGGTGAGGCCTCACCAAGGACCTGTACAAGGGGATAATCACTTCCCTTTTCTTACTCGATATTCCTCTCTCTATGCAGCCCAGCATTCTTCTGGCTTTAGCTATCGCCTTGTCACATTGTTTCGCCGACTTCAGATCATTAGACACTATCACCCCAAGGTCTCTCTCCTGCTCCGTGCACATCAGCCCTTCTCCCCCCATTGAATACAGTTCATTTGGATTTCCACTCCCCATATGCATGACTCTGCACTTCTTGGCATTGAATCTCAGCTGCCATATCTTCGACCACTCTTCCAGCTTCCTTAAATCCCATCTCATTCTTTCCACTCCTTCCGGCATGTCCACTCTGTTGCAGATCTTAGTGTCATCCGCAAAAAGACAAACCTTACCTTCTATCCTGTCTGCAATGTCGCTCACAAATATATTGAACAGGACCGGTCCCAACACCGATCCTTGTGGTACATCGCTTAAAACCTCCCTCTCTTCAGAGAGCGCTCCATTTACCATCACACATTGTCTTCTGTCAGTCAACCAGTTTGCAATCCAGGCCACCACCTCGGCACTCACTCCTAAGCTTCTCATTTTATTCACCAGTCTCCTGTGCGGGACTGTATCAAAATCTTTGCTGAAATCCAAGTAGATGACATTGAATGCTCTTCCTTGATCCAATTCCTTGGTTACCCAGTCAAAAAAGTCAATCAGATTTGTCTGACAGGATCTTCCCCTGGTGAATCCATGCTGCCTCTGGTCCATCAATTCTCCCGACTGTAGATAGTTCACTATTCTCTCAACAGTGACTCCATTATTTTTCCACCACTGAAGTGAGGCTAACCGGTCTGTAGTTACCAGCCTCTTCTCTGTTCCCACTCTTGTGAAGCGGGACCACCACCGCTCTTCTCCAATCACTCGGCACCACTCCCGTTTCTAGGGATCTATTGAACAGGTCACACAGCGGACCCGCCAACACATCTCTGAGCTCCCTCAGTATCCTGGGATGAACCTCATCAGGCCCCATGGCTTTGTCCACTTTCAGTTTTCTCCAGCTCTTCCCATACATTTTCTACTGTAAATGGAGTTACATCTACTCCACTCCCCTCCAGTATCTTGTTAACTAGGGATGGTCCTTCTCCAGGGTCCTCCTTAGTGAACACAGAACAGAAGTATTTGTTTAATATTTCTGCCATTTCTTCGTCTCTCTCCACACATTGATCCTTTCCACCTTTCAATTTCACTATACTACTTTGAACTTTTCTCTTTTCACTGATGTATCTGAAAAATGTTTTGTCACCTCTCTTTACTTCCTTGGCAATCCTCTCTTCTGCTTGACTTTTTGCTCTCTTGATTAACTTAGTCTCCCTCAGTTCTACCAGATATTCTTCTTTGTGCTCCTCCCTTTGGGATCTTTTGTATTTCTTGAACGCTGTTCTTTTAGCCTTTATTTTGTCAGCCACCTCCTTTGAGAACCAGATAGGTTTCATTTTTCTTTTGCTTTTCTTTACTTTTCTAACATATAGATTAGTTGACTTGGCAATTGCTCCTTTTAGATTGGTCCACTGTTGATCCACATCTCTCAGATTCTCCCAGCCTTTTAGTTCTTCCTCCAGGTACTTCCCCCATTTCATCAAAGTTTGTGTTTTTGAACTGCAAAACTCAGGTTTTTGTGCTTCTTTTCTGTATCTTTTTTGTGATATTAAACCATACCGTTTGATGATCACTGGTGCTGAGGTGGGTGCCCACCTGGACATCAGAGACTTTATCTCCATTAGTGAGCACTAAGTCAAGTATAGCTCCTTCTCTCGTGGGTTCCATAACCATTTGCTTGAACAAAGCTACTTGCAGGGCATCCACTATTTCTCTATTATTAGATTCTGCAGATGGGATTCTCAAGTTTTGCAATTTCTTTTTAAACAAATACACATCCCTACTGTTGAATAGATCTTTGGAAAAAGGAATGGTGCCACAAGATTGGAGAAGGGTGGTGGTGGTCTCACTTCACAAAAATGGTAGCATGGAGGAGCCTGGAAATTACAGCTAGTTAGCCTTATATTAGTGGTGGGAAAACTAATGGAGATGCTTCTGAAGGAAAGGATTGTGAACTACCTGCAATGTAGGGGGTTGCATGATCTGAGACAATATGGTTTTACCAGAGGAAAATCATGACAGACAAATCTGACATTTTTGACTGGGTGACTACAGAATTAGAACAACGAAAAGCACTTGATGTGATTTATCTGGATTTCAGTAAAGCTTTTGATACTGTCCCACACAGGTGGCTCATAAATTGAAAAGCCTAGGAATGGGTTCCAAGATGGCAGGATGAATCAGAAATTGATAAGTTGACAGATGACTGCTAGTAGTCCGAAATAAAACATTCTGAGGAGGAAAGAGTGATAAGTGGAGTGCCTCAGGATCGGGTCTGAGACCAGTTCTGTTCAATATCTTTGTGAGTATATTGCAGAAGAGTTAGAAGGAAAAGTTTGTCTTTTTAAGGCTAACATTAAGATCTACAACACAGTAGACACACCTGAAGGAGAGAATGAAAAGCGATATACGAGAACTTGAGCAGCTAGGACTGAATGCCAAGAAGTGTAGAGTCATGCATCTGGGGTGCAGAAATCTGAAGGAGCTGTACATGATGGTGGGTAGGGGCAAAAATCTGATGTGCATGGACTGAGAGAGACTTCAGGGTTATTGTGTCTATCTGAAGACAGCAGTCATATATCAAGGTGGCAGCTAAGGCCAGGGGGATCCTGGGCTGCAGAGGCATAACCAGCAGGAAAATGGAGGTGATAATGCCCCTGTACAGGTCCATTGGTGAGGCCTAAACTGGAGATGTGTGTTCAGTTCTGTAGACCATATCTCAAAAAGAATAGAGACAGGATGGAAGTAGTCCAGAGAAAGAAAACCAAAATTATATGGGGACCACACCAAAAGTTATGAAATGAGGTTAAAGGACCTAAATATGTATACACCGGAGGAGAGGAGGGACAGGGGGTGATGTGATAAACACTTAAATACCTGAAAGGTATTAATACACAGGAATCAATCCTTTTTTGATGGAAAGGTAACTGTATAGTAAGGGGATCATAGCATGAAGCTCCAAGGGGATCAAGTCATGACAACATCAGGAAGTATTCCTTCACAGAAGGGCGATGGATGCATGGCATGCCATCTCAGAGGAGGTAGAGAGGACAAAGTCTGTAATGGAATTTAAAAGGGCATGGAATGAATACAGGGGGATTCCTACTGACTAAATATTGGAGTTTAAGAAAAGGATAGCCTGTGTTGACTGGGGTAGCCTGCACAAAGCAACAATTATCCTAAGAATTTAAAAAAAAAAAAATTGCTAGGCAGATTGAATGATCACTTGACTTTTTCTGCCAACATTTACTGTTACTATGTAAATCCCTGGTGTGCCAGATGTCAAGGAACAACCTGACCACTGTTCCACTACCTCTGTTGAAACATGTGTTTCTTTTAAGAATATTCAGAACTACTGTTTTCTTCTGAAGCTATAAAATTGATTTTCAGAACTTGGAGAAATATATACCAGGCAGCTCTGTTCAAATGTCTAGGCTAGGGCTGTATGTCATTCAGGGGTCATTGTGTAATGAAAAACACATTCTTGCAGCCTGTTAGTTCTCTACCCCTCTCAGGGACTGATGATCTGTGAGAACTGGGAGCCCCAGTTAGCAGTGAGAAGGCGACCTTCCTTTTGTACTATGTGGCTAGTCCATTCCTCTGCTGCATGCTGGGTAAGCACCTACTGCAACCTCAGCAGCACTAATGAAATCCTCCGTGTTTGAGAAAGTTGCCCAGCAGCTTACTGGCTCCTGAACCAGCAGGCATGCAAATAATTCAGTCTAGCTAGCACACACCAACTTGAAAACATGCAAGAAATGGCCAAGGTTACAGGGGGGGGGGGGAAAATTCTTCTTACACATTCTAATTCAGGATTAAGTATGAAACGGGAAGAAAAAAAAAACATTAGGCAAAGGTGTTAATAGGAAAATCTTTTATTGCAAATTATTTAACAACTGGTAAAATGCAAACATTTGTCATATTTATAAAAGAAGATTTGGTCCTTGTACAAAGCCCTTTCAAATACTTTTATTTTGACACTGTTTAAAGAGATGGTGTTTGGGCCCCTGATTTCTATTGCACCTTGCAGAGAGGGGAGGGGCACTGACTCCCCAGCTGCAGCAGAGGGGTCCCTCACACCCTTTAACAGCAAGACCATGGAAAGTACATGCGTGCATCTTCTGTTTAAAAAGGAACAGGTCCTGCCTCTTTCAATGTGAAGAAAGAATCAACCTGACCTCAGGATTCACAGGATTTGGAGCCAGATATCTGGCTTGAGACAGAGTTCCCACGCATGAGTATTTTAGCGTATGAACCAGATGAGGCCAACTCTGTCCTTCCCATCTGATAAATCTGCTTTATCTGAAGAAAAGTGCTGGGCAACAAGGTTGAATCTGCCCCTGGCAGTCTAATGGTAAAAGTGCTTGATTGAACTGTAGTGCCATCTGCACAACATAATGTAGTTTCTTGCATACACACATCCCTGTTCTTCAGACCCAGACATGTAAAGAGACATGCAGCTGCATCTTCTTGCCTGGAAACTGGATTCTTGACGAAGCATGATCTCTTATTTGGAAACTATTAAGAATTATGCAGAGATGGTATACCTGAGCTCTGGAATCTGCACTCTGCCATGCTCATGCACCAACATGTCAATCACCACTTATAATCAAGGAAGCCACTAACACTATGCATCATCCTAAGAAGTCAGACTGGAAACAAAATTAGGCATCCCTGGGGTTAGTAGAGTGGCACCCAGCACAGGTTTCTTATTACTGGAAGACATCAGAATACTGAAGCAGTTATCCACAGATTGTAAAATGCTCTGGAGCATTTGTCATATTTACATGTAGTTTACTGTAAGACCACCCTGGATTAGGGCAATGTATAAATACCAAAATACTAATAACCACAATTTAAAGCCATAGTGAAACTGCTAAACTGGCCATCCTCCACCACCACTGCATACAGGTATCCTCTCATTAGGGGCTCTGTGCACTCAGTGCCTGCAGACCACAGGGAGCCAGGAGTGGGGATAAACAGGTCTGCCATCCAGCCAAGAACTAAGCAGAAAATGTCTTAATTTGGGGAGAAAAAAAATAAAGTTAAAATTCTACTTAAGACCTGATGAGAAAGTAACTGGGCTAGTCCTCCTTAAAGAAATCGGAAATTCAACAGAGAAGTATAAATAAAAATCACTATTTTTAACAGTTTAGTTTTTAGCATCCATGCTGGGATAGCCACATCTTTCAGATACCTGCACACAAGCCCTGGCCAGGATTAACAGAAATGTACACTTTTCAGCATCTAGTGGTGAAAGAAAGACTCCAATACCTCTAACCATTTGGTGTCAATATTCACCCAAAACAAAATTTGTTTTGCTTTTGAATGACCTCATACCGGGCTGAAATGTGCAAAATCGCACAATCATTCCCCACCATGTGCAGGGTAGCAAAGTGAGTCGCCTCTGCCAAAGTTTTTAATCATTGGTCACTTTTCTTTCTGCTTATGACAATTTTCTTATTGTGACATTTTCCTTTTATCTTCATGCAATAGTTTCATTGATTTTTCATTATTACCGGATGGCCTATGTACAGACGCTGAAACAAGTCACACATATATGGCCCCATGAAGAAGGTTTCAGCCGAAACACGGACCATGTCGGACAGTTTGCTAACACCTCTGAACACACTGGGTCTATAGTGTTTCTTCAACTAAGCTAAGTAGCTTGTAAATTTATATCGAAAAATCAATGAAACTATTGCATGAAGATAAAAGGAAAATATGTCACAATAAGAACATTTTGTCACGATAAGCAGAAAGAAAAATATTTTGATGACCAAAATGATTAAAAACTTTGGCAGAGGCAACTCACTTTGCTACCCTGACATAGTGGCGAACGACTGTGCGATTTTGCACATTTCAGCCTGGTATGAGGTCATTCAAAAGCAAACAAATTTTTGTTTTGGGTGAATATTGATCGCGAATTGTTAGAGGTATTTGAGTCTCTTTATATCACCACTAGATATTATAACAATTACCTCACAAAAATTGTTTGAGAGTGTATTATAATCTGTCACGTTTCAGCATCTACATTTTAAGGGAAATAAAGGATATCAAATTATTTTGATTCTTTACATCAATTTGAATGCATTCAAGTGGACAATTATGGCAACTACACTACTTTACTGTTTAAATAATTTGTCCTTTTTCAGGTCCCAAGCCCTGCTTCCACTCAAGAGTGGCATTAACAGGCCCAAGTGGAAGAACATCCCAGTATTCAGCAACACCTACTGGCCAAATGCAGTACATTTGGATCAGGTTCCAGAGAGAGCCCCTGGTCAAGGACTGTTACTTCCATGACTTAACTAGATGAGAAGGGGGAGAAATCAATACAGAAAAACGCCCTGGCTCGCTGCAAACAAAGGCTCATGGCAAGGCTCTGATTGAGATGGAAGCCCAAAGGAACAGAAGAAAATTGCTAAGGCAAAGATAATAAAACACAAAAAACAGTGTATGCTTTACAGAAGAACAGAAGTGAGAACCCTATATGCCTCAGGTGAAATTTAAAAACTTACCAGTTAATTTCCTTTCCTTTAGTCCTAGCAGACCAGTCCAGACCAATGGGATTTCCCCTCCTTGCCAACAGGTGGAGGCAGAGAACTGTTCATGTTTTCTTTTGTCACTTTTGGCTATATCTTCCGGGATTGCTGGGCAGTTCTTCAGTAGTCTATTGCTTTAGCTCCTTAGCCTATACACCTATTTTCCTTTCCTATGCAATTCTCCCCGCCCTTTTTAAAAAATGTTTCTATTACTTACATAACCAAAAAATAAAAAAAGCATAAACAATGTCCGGTGAGGATGTACTTCCTTTATCTGTCCTTGTACTCCCCCTTCTCTTTACCCCCTTTTTTTCTTTTCTTGAGAGAGTCTCAGAGAGCATGCCCAGACAGGCCAGCTGGGAAGCATTCCTCACCACCCCTCACCCTTTTTTGGGGAGTGGGTTCTGGACTGGTCTACTAGGAGCAAAGGAAAGGAAATTAACTGGCAAGTTAAATTTCACCTTCCTCTTCTTCCTGCAGATTAGTCCAGAACAATGGGAATGTGCCAGAGCAGTGTCTATCTTGGGTGGGATTGAAGTCACTACAGCCCTCACCACCCTTTTGCCAAACTCTGACTCTTCCTTGCTTGTAAATCTAGTCTGTAGTGTTCAGTAAACAAATGCAAAGAGGACTATGTTGCTGCCCTGCAGAAATCTTGTTGAGTAACAGACTTGACTTCAGCCAATGAGGATGCCTGTGCCCTTGTCAAATGTGCACACAACTTGAGTGGCACTTGCTTAACTTTTCTGATATATGCTGTTGCATTAGCCTCTTTGATCCATTTTGCAATGGGCACTTTTCATGCCGCCTGACCTTTTCTTTGACCTGCAAACAGGACAAACATCCTGTGATTTCCTGAACTTGTTCACCACCTTCAAGCACTGCAGAAGGGCCCTTCAGACATCCAGCAGATAAAACCTGTCTGCTCCCCCACCTTCTGTTATCCTGAAGGCTGGTAAAGCTATCTCTAGTTGACATGAAACTATGGTACAAGCATCCTTATTGCTACTTATTGTAATGCTTTTTACTTTGGTCTGTCTTCACCTTGAGACCATTGCAATTACTCCAAAATGCAGCTGCTTGGATGATCTCTAACAAGAGTCGTTGCAATCATATCACTGCAGTGCTAATGGCATGCCATTGGCTAATGGTGTGCTGTCAAATACAACAAAATTCCAACGATGGTTCATAGGCTAATCAAACTTGAACCTGGGCAAATACTTTACTATCAGGTCTATCCTGTAAAGTGCGGCCGCGTTTACCCTGCTCCTAAGCCGCTTTTTACTCCGTTTCCGGCCGCGTTAGCCCTTCCTGCGATCCCGAATCCCCTTTAACCTACTCCTACCGCGTCCTAAATTCCCCGGGCAACCCCTTCCGCCCGCGGCATGTATATTGCATGCAAACGAGCGAATTAGCTATTCCCTAGCATCCCGTAACCCGCGCCCCGACTATCGCTATCTTTCCCTGCCGTTTTGTCACGCGTTTAACCTGCAAACTTACCGCTTACCCTGACCCAGGCGGTAGAGGCATGGGTAAGGGTAGGTGGAAAGCTTTCCCCCAGCCCCCGCCGCGATCATGGGTGCCGGTCTCCGTGACAGCCCCAGTCCTCTCCCCTGCTCCCGAAGCCAAAAAAAAAAAAAAAAAAAGCGAAAAAAACATTGCAGCCCCCCTCCAATGTCCGGACTGGGGCTGCCACGGAGACTGCAACGGCAAAGCAAAGCAAAAAAAAACCAAAAGCAATTTTGGGGTTTTTTCTTTCAAAAGCGACTTTTCTCTTTTTTTTTGCTTCGCTGCTGTCAGTGTCCCCCCGCCTCTCGGAGCAGGGCACGAAAAGCAGCCTTGCTCCGGGAGGAGAGGGAGACACTGACAGCGGCGAAGCTAAAAAAAACCAAAATAAATTTTGGTTTTTTTTTCCAAAAGCGACTTACTTTTGGGATCTTACTTTTGCTCCTCCCGGAGCAAGGCTGCTTTTCGCGCCCTGCTTCGGGAGGAGGGAAGAGTGAAGCGGCGAAGCGACTTACTTTTCACTTTTGGTTTTTTCTCTTGTTTTTGCTTCGCCGCTATCATCTCTTCTCCCCTACTCCCGGAGCAAGGCTGCTTTTCGCGCCCTGCTTCGGGAGGAGGGGAGGGGGACTGGCAGTCCCGACTTCCTGGTATCTGTCATTTCAAATGACATTTGAAATGACAGATACCAGCGTGGCCGTGAAGCCTTAGGCCCGCGCACCCAGGATACTGTATAGGCGCTCTATCCAGTAAAATGGGTTGCGCGGGTCTAAGGCATTACGGACGCGGTTTACATTTACATAAAATTAGTGTTCAGGATCGAGCGGTAGGTGAGCTGCGTTAGTGCCTACGGCACCGTGGGTGCCGTAGGCACTAACGCAGCTCTTCCTACCGCTCGGTACTGGATAGACCTGTATGTTTATATCATCCAACTCACATTTCAAGATCAGTTCAGAGAGGCCTTTTTGATGTTCCCTTGGGTGAGACAGGCATAGCTAGTAGGAATCTCAACCTGCCGACTATAATGACTCCTTTATTGCTATTCTCCCACTAGTTATTCTTTATCAAACTTCCTTAGGGTAAAGCTTGCTCTTTGTCTAAGATCCACCTTTTTGGTTTTTGTATGTTCAATTTTGAGGCTATGTGTGCAGGAGGGGAGGGAGGAAGCTGTTGGGGATGGGGGTTACACTTAAAATGGTGTTCCACAGATTGGTATGTTTTTGTTTATACTGAGTGTGTTTTCAAGTGTAATACCAATAAAAGTATATACACAAAAAAAGATATACCCATGCCAGAAATGATATTCAAAGGTGACAATTCAGAGGAATTAAAACAAGTTTCAGTGCACCTGGAAGATATACTAGGGCAAATTGATAAACTGAAGAGTAGCAAATCACCTGGACCAGATGGCATACATCCAGAGTGCTGAAAGAACTGAGAAATGAAAATGCAGACCTTCTATTGGAAATTTGTAAACTATCAATAAAATTATCTATGATATCTGAAGATTGGAGGGTTGCCAATGTAATGACAATTTTTAAAAAGGGATCAAAGGGTGATTCAGGAAATTACAGACCAGCAAGTCTGATGTCTGTGCCAAGCAAAATGGTAGAAACTATCATAAAGAACAAAACTGCTGAACATATAGATAGGCATTATCCAATTAAATATGCCAACATGGATTTAGTTAAGGGAAGACTTGCCTCACAAATTTGCTACATTTTTTTTGAGGGCGTAAATGATCATATGGATAAAAGTAAACCAGTTGATATAGGGGATCTGGATTTACAGAAAGCATTTGACAAAGACTTCTTAGGAAATAAAAAAAAAGTCATGGGATGGGGGCAGTGTCCTATTGTGGATTGCCAACTAGTTAAAAGATAGAAAACAGAGAGTAAGGCTAAATGGTAAATTTTCCCAATGGAGAAAGGCGAATAGTGGAGTGCCCCAGGGATCTGTTCTGGGACCACTGCTTTTTATTATATTGATAAACGATCTGGAAATGGGAACAAGAAATGAGGTGATCCAATTTGCCAATGACACAAAATTATGTAAAGTTGTTAAATCACAAGAGGCTTATGAGAAATTGCAAGAGGACCTTGCAAAATTGAGAGACTGGGAATGTAAATGGCAAATGAAATTTAATGTGGACAAGTGCAAAGTAACGCACTTGAGAGTAACCCAAATTATAGCTATATACCCCTCGAAACCGGGGTACCTCAAGGGTCTTGCCCTCTTGGCCACCCTCTTCAATATCTACCTACTCCCACTCTGTCATTTCATTTCCAATCTAGGCATCACTTTCTTTCTGTATGCCGATGACATTCAATTACTCATCCCAATTACATCTACCATCCAAGATGCTATACACCTCACAGTAAACCACCTCAACTCAATCAGAAAATTCCTAAACCAACTAAAGTTATGCCTCAATATGAACAAAACTGAATGCATCCTCATAAAAAGAAACAACCCAGAGCAAACATCCCAAATGCCTTCCATTCAAATCGACAACATCAATATCCAACTAAAGAACCCAGTAAAAGACCTCGGTATCTGGTTAGACAACGAACTAAACCTCAAAAAATGTATCGCAACAAACACAAGAGAGGGCTTTCACAAACTTCAAGTACTCAAACATCTTAAACCTTTATTACACCCGTATGATTTCACAACAGTTCTGCAATCACTCATATTCTCAAGACTGGATTATTGCAATGCGATTTTCATTGGCCTCTCCAAATCTACACTAAAACCTTTACAATTACTGCAAAATGCCGCAGCACGAGTTCTTACCGGCAAGAAGAAATATGAACACATCTCCCCAATTTTGATGAACCTCCATTGGCTACCGATCATACAAAGGATCAAGTACAAAACATTAACTACTCTACATAATGAAATCTACAAAGTTGACAACTCCCTTGATCACATGATTCAACTGCACAAAACTCCACGCACTACAAGAATCACTGGCAAAGTGCAACTAATCATACCCCCCCCCTTACCTCTGCTAAACTATCCATCACCAGGAATAGAGCCTTCTCTATTGCCGGACCTAATGAATGGAACTCTCTACCAATCTACCTAAGTTCAATCAGGGACTCCAAATCTTTCAAAAAAGAACTTAAAACATGGTTATTTAGACAATCTTTCTCAACGGAGTTGGATAACCCAATATATTATCTTAAGACTCACTCCCAGTAACAACCATGCTTTTAATCCTCCTCACCCCTTCTTACCTATTATACCATATCTATTCTCATCCAATCTTATATTAATATTTATTTTTACTCCTCTATTTCCCTTGAACCTTTCCTTTTCCTTTCATTCCTAACCTGCTCACCTTTGAATAAATTGCTCTATTACACCCTGCAATGCTACTCCTAAATTATTCCCATAATTAACTAACATCACTTGTTAAATCTCTGCAAGTCCGATTCATATGTCGTTCTTTTTAAATCTGTTTAAATCTGTTTTCTTTTCTGCTTCTGACGAAATGTTAATTGTTATCCACATTTATATGCGTTATGAACACGTTTTATGTATATTGTTTTTCTCTGTAAACCGGAGTGAAGGCATTCTGCTATACTTCGGTATAAAAAAGAAACTAAATAAATAAATAAATATAATGCAAGGTTCCATATTAGGAGTCCCCACTCAGTAAAAGTATCTAGGTGTCATCGTCAAAAATACATACAAATATTCTGCTCAGTGTGCAGCAGCAGCCAAGAAAGCAAATTGAATGCTAGGATTTTTAAGAAAGGAATGGAGAATAAAACAGAATATCACAAGCCTCTGTATCGCTCCATGGTGTGACCTCATCTTGAGTATTGTATGCAGTTTTGGTCACCACATCTCAAAAAAAAGAAATAGCAAAATTAGATAAGGTACAGAAAAGGGCGACCAAAATGACAAAAAGAATGGAACAATTGCCCTATGAAGAAAGGCTAAAGAGGTTAGGACTCTTCAGCTTGGAGAAGAGACGGCTGAGGGGAAATTTGATAGAGGTCTGTAAAATAATGATTGGAATGCAACAAGTAAACGTTAATCAGTTTACTTTTTGAAAAAGTTCAAAGACCAGGGGACACACAAGGAAGATACTAGGTAATGCATTTAAAACTAAGAGAAAATATTTTTTTTATTCAATGCATAATTAAGCTCTGGAATTCATTGCTAGAGGACGTGGTGAAAGCTATTAGTGTAGCTGCATTTTCCTGGAGGAAAAGTCCATTAACCATTAAGGTAGAGCTGTAGAAATCCACTGCTTATTCTTGGGATAAGCAGCTTGGAATTTATCTATCCATCCCTTGGGATCCTTCCAGGTACTTGTGACCTGACTTGGCCACTCTTGGAAATAGGATACTGGGCTTGATGGACCTTTGGTCTGACTCAGTATGTGAAGCCTTATGTTCTATTTCTTATACTTGTTACTCTTTTATGAATGCTTTTTGTATATTGCTTAGAGCCTTGGGATAAGCAATTTATACATTTTAATAAAGGTACTGACACTGCTTCAGGTGGGAAGTGTATTATGAATGAGACCCACACTCAAACCTCTGGTTCACACTTAGTTTACATCCCTCCCAAGAAAAGGAAATATTTTACTTTTTCCTTTGCTTGCATATAGAATCTGTGATTTCCAACAAGAAATAAAAGGGCTGTACTTTATTACACTGGGCAACAATGAAAGTGTTACTGACCTAAAAAGGTCCTACTCTGTAGTATCTTGATGTGCTGAACACGAATATGACCATGAAAAGTTGTTATTGGCTCTCGTTTTGAAGATATTTAATATAGTTCACTTTCTATGTTTAGTCGTGTAAATTTATCCAGGACTGTAACATCCTAAATAAGCCTAGAATGATGTAATATTGCATCATATTGCAAAATACCATCATGCACACATCATCCAGAGTTTATTTCATCATTTTCTGATGAAATGCAGTTCTACTGCCATGCTGCTGCTGAGTAAGCAGACGTCAGCAGTGTACTATATGAAGCCCAGTTAGAAAGGGTGAGCATTTGAAATATTCCAGACTTCGTGGGATACAGTTTAAACTACTGTTGCATAAAACTGTTTCTATTTTATCCATTTAGGTAAATTAATTACAGAATACTAATGCCTTGAAATTGTGTTAATACCGTGGACAATTTCTGTTATATTTGTGGGGAAGTGACATTTGCGAAGCAGAAGAAAAGTATAACTTCTCAAGTGAAGAAGGCATATCATCTTTATTTCGGATGCAAGATTGGCGACCAAGACAAGCCTTGGGTGCCGCATATATGCTGTGCTACATGTGCAACACAGCTTTCACAGTGGTTGAATGGCACAAGACCATCAATGCCGTTTGCAGTCCCCATGGTGTGGAGAGAGCCGCAGAATCACATAAGTGACCGTTACTTCTGCTTGGTTCCTCCTGTTTACGTCAGAATAACGAAGAAAAAGAAGTCGCTAATAGTCTACCCAAACATTCCGTCCGCATTGAGACCAGTTCCACATGGTGAGGGACTTCCTATTTCGGCACCTCCAGCAGATTACTCTCTTGATTCAGCTGATGAGGACGAGCATGAGCCGACCTGTTCTTCTCCTGTTCAGTTAGCATCCAGTGATCCAGATTTTCATTGTGGTACATCATCAACCCCACACAGAATAACACAGGAAGAACTAAATGACCTGGTTCGTGATTTGGACTTATCAAAGAACAAGGCAGAATTGCTAGGTTCAAGACTCCAACAATGGAATCTTCTAGAAGATGTCATAATTACTTCATATCGAAAGCGCCACAAGCAGTTGGAGCCTTTCTTCAGAAAGGAAGGTAATCTGGTGTTCTGTTCCGATATTGAGGGCCTCATGAACACCTTAGAAATCACTCATGACCCACAAGAATGGAGACTATTTATAGACTCATCAAAACTGAGTCTTAAGGCTGTGCTTTTGCACAATGTAAACCATCTTCCATCTATTCCAGTAGCGCACGCTGTCCACACAAAAGAGACGTACCATAACTTACAGCAGCTACTGAATTGCATTCAATATAACAAGTACAGCTGGCACATCTGTTGTGATTTGAAGGTAGTTGCCCTTTTAACGGGAATGCAGCAGGGATATACAAAATACATGTGTTTCATATGTGAATGGGATAGTCGATCAAGGGAATTGCACTACTTGCGGAAGGAATGGCCTCGCAGACAAAATTTAGCAGTTGGACAGAAGAATATCCAGCTCTTGTCGAGGCTCACAAAATCCTGCTACCACCCCTTCACATCAAACTAGGGTTGATGAAAAACTTCGTGAAAGCCATGGACTGGACTTCGCCAGCTTTCCGATACCTGCATGAAAAATTCCAACTCAGTGAGGCAAAGATTAAAGAGGGAGTTTTTGTGGGTCCTCAGATTAGAGAGCTCTTCAAAGATGACCAGTTCGACAACTTGCTGCAGGGTGATGCGAAAAACATGGAATGCTTTTCGCCTAGTGTCTACAAACTTCCTCGGGAATGTTAGGGCAGAAAACTACAAGGAACTTGTAGAATGCATGCTGATGCATTATCATAAATTTGGCTGCAATATGTCTCTAAAGATCCATTTCATGCATTCTCATCTGAATTTCTTTCCCGACAATTGTGGTATGGTTAGTGATGAACACGGCGAACGTTTTCATCAGGATATCGCAACAATGGAAAGAAGATACCAGGGAAAATGGTCCACTACCATGCTGGCTTACTACTGCTAGACACTCCGCAGAGATGCTCCCGAACAGGTGTACAAGAGACAAGCAAAGAAATCTAAGACGTAGTCTATGACTTCATTTTTCAAACGGTATTAACCATAGGTCTCCTACTATTGGCATACAGTTCAAGATGTAATTATATTATTGCATTACAAAAAAAACTAGAGCCAATTTTGCATTTTCACAGTCACATTTGTGTTTAGCACATGGAAATTTATAAGAATTGACTAATTTCATTTCAGTAACATGACTTTTGTGAAAATTTATTGCCCAATGTTATAAGAGGAACTTAGCTTGGTGAATCTGCTGTAAAATTCAAAGATTACATTTACCTATCCTATCTAGTCCATTGTAAAAACCTGACTATAGGGGAGTAGCTAGAAGAAAAAGTGTATAATTGCAAAATTATGTGCCTTAGTTTTTGAAGAGGGCAGATTTAACTGAAGCCAAAAACTGTGGAATATAGACTGCTGTTCTGGGTTTGAGGAAAAAAAAAACTGCAATCGATGAAGAGAATAAAGACTCTGAAGCTGACCTTATCATCTGTCTTGTAACCAACGACCTTTCTAGAAACAACATCCAAGCCATACAGAGAGATTTCTAGACTCTGGGGAAGCAGATCAGGCACACGGTGAAGACTACTGCCTTTTCAGAATTGTTACCTGCTCATGGAAATGGGGAGGAGAGGCTAAGCCATATAAATAATTTCAATGCATGGCTCAAAACCCGGTGTAAGGAAGAACGTTTTGGATATACTGGGGGGCTGGAGTCATGTACGGAACAGTAAGAGGCTGTTTCAAAGATGGCTTCCATCTGTCTATGGCAGGAAAGAGTATCTAAAGTGAAAAATTCAAATTCAAGGCATTTAAATTAGAGGATGGGGGTGGCAAGAGGAAATTGAAATGTCACCCCCAAAAATGGGTGAAGAAATTAACAAAAATCAGATTAATAGGGCAGGAAAGATGTCCAAGGAGAGAAGCTGGAAAGCTATGAGCACAAATACCCATAGTCTGGCAATAAAATCCCAGACCTACAGGCTCCAATGGTGGAAGCAGATTTGGACAGCGTTACAGTTACAGAGACATGGTTCACTGAGTCTCTTGATTGGGATACAGCCATCCCTGTCTATAACTTTAGGAAGGACAGGGAGTATAGGAAATATCCAGGCAACTGAAATGCAAGGGACATGGGGTAGGGAAGAAGCATTATGGGTGGTACTAAAAAAGATGGTGCTTCCTTTTCCCATTGATAGCAGGGCTGAATTAGCCATGCTGTCATGGGATCTGTCAATCAGGTCCAGGAGGCAGAGCTTTACCAAGCAGAGGATAGATTTTTGCTCTCTGTGGCTGCACATGTGTTCCCGCGCAGGAAAGTAACAGATTCTCCTCAGTCTGTTCTTTCCGCGTGCGGGATTGCACGCGGAGCTGACTTTCTCCTCAGCATTTTTTTGTTTTTCAAAAAAATCGGGCTTTAAGCCCTGCAAATGCGGCAAGGTAATGTCAGTCACGGATGGCCATGACCGACGTTACCGGTGCCTTGGGCCAAATCATAGTCAAAGAGACTGAATTTTGTGCCCAAATGTCACCTAGGGCCCAAAGGCAACGGGCCTATAGGATGAAGGAACTACTACGTTTGTCGGAGCCTTAGGAGGCTCACTCTTTACCAGGGCCCTCGACAACACCGGCTCCATCGCTGAAAAGAGCAGCGTCATGGGATCCTCGACCCTCCAGGCCTGGAGGTAAGGACGCGCCACGATGCCCTACTCTATCGGATCAGGGTCCTGATCCGAAGGACCGGGACAGGGATTCGGCACTATTAAAGATGGCGCTGTCCCCAAAACACCGTCCGCACAAGACGCCTGGAGTGGCGCAGACTGCGTCGACAAAGGCGCAAGCGATGCTGCAGACATCGGCGCCCAAGACTTCGGCGCACACGGAGCAAAAACACAAGAAGCAAGACGCATAGTGTGTCAAGGAGCCCGGCGCCACGGGAACACACTTCGACGCCGACGGCGCAGAAATTTATGGTGCCACAAGATACGGCACATGGGGTGCAAATAATGCCAACGAAGCAGAAGTCGATGCATACGGTGCAAAAGACAACACAAGTCCAAACACTCAACTCACCCAATACAACATGGGTCTCCAGAGGTATCTCATTCCACCTCTAACTATTCAACACCAAACCGCTCTTTTACTTCATAGTTCTCAAAATCCACTTCTAAAGAATACAGACCAAAACATAGAAGATGATCACAGTCGGAAAACAGAATCCAGACAGGAACATTGTCGGGCCATCACCATAGGCATTCACATCACTCACACCATAAAAAGGCTTCACAAACAAGTAGAGCGTGGGAAGTAAGCCCTTCTACTTCTATTTCATCTAATACACAAGGTGCCAAAACCTTATACAAATCAAACAGGGAAGTAATACAAGTTACTTCCTCCAATGCATCTATGTCCTCAAACAATTCTACTAGGACTGCAGAAGGCAATAAAGGGAAGAAGCATGATGTCCCACATACTCTACCTCAACCACCCCCGGTGGAGCCTAAAACACGTGAGATACCTAAGCAGACTGGTCGTTCAGCAATGCCTCCTCAAACAAGAGGCATTTTTTCAATTATCTCAGTCGTTAGCAGGGTTTTATGAAACCCTCAAATCATCCTTTAAGATGTCTAAAGACCCAACTGCAAGTTCCCCGGAACCCAGTATACATGTTTCCAGGGAACCATCGGTGGAGCCTCCGTCATCTCCAGTAAGATGTCGCCCAACTTCACCAATTCAAAATCCAGATACGCCAATAGATTCCATGTCTCCACAAACATCACTATCCTCATCTACCAGATTCCCATTGGAACCACAAGAACAACCGCAGGAACCGTATTCCCCTCCAGAGGACCTTACGTACCCGAAAGTTCTAGAAAAACTCGGTATATTACTACACCTGGAGGTCCAAAAGGAGACAGATCCTAGAACAGAGACCTTGGGGCTCCTGAAGATTTTTGATGCTCCAGGAGAACCCATGTCTCTTCCACCGCAAGACATCCTACATAGCGTCTTACAAAAATCCTGGGAAACACCATACTCTGTCAGCAGTTTCAAGAAAGACAGATATCAAATTCCGTATGCGAAAAACATATCCTATTCTATGCCACAATTACCGCATGCATCAATTGTGGTAGAGTCTGCCATGCAAAGATTTAAAAAAGCAAAGACGCATGCCTCCTATCCACCAGGCAAAGACAACCGATGTCTAGATGAGTTTGGCAGAAAGATGTACCACAATGCAATGTTAAACGCCCGCATTATGCACCATCAGTTCTATATGATACAATATCTGAGTGCAAACAAGCCACAAAAGGTATGCTTTCCTCGACGGCAGACCAGGTACCATCACCTCTTTATGATATGGAAGAGTGTTCTAGACACCTTCTCAGGGCAATATATGAATGATTTGAAACATCTTCCAGGGTGTCTGCAACAGCCATTGCAGCCCGCAGGATGGCATGGCTGGGTTCCAGTACTATACGGGAAGATTTGCACGAAAAACTAGCTAACCTCCTGTGTACAGGAGACAACTTATTTGGAGAACGATTTCAGGAAACAGTAGGCAAATTAAAGGATGAAGCTCTAGCGGTTCAGTTCTTGACATCACAACCTCAATATTCCGCTACACATCGATATTACAGTTCTAATTGACAATCGCATGCCCGAAGACCCTACAGGTCTTATCAGTCATTTCGCACACCAGAATACCCATCTTACCAGCGTCCTCAAACACAACAGACCCCAAAACATCGTAGGGGTAAGCCTCGAAACCAAAGACAGCCGACCCAACAACCAGCAGCCACGGTAAAATCGACACCATCTTTAAGACCTCAGCCACCACCACCTGGCAGAATTCATTCTTGCCTAGCAGCCTGGGAGAGGATAACATCCGATCAATGGGTTTTAGAGATCGTACGACACGGTTACCAACTTTGATTTACCACAAAACCCACATTACCTCACCTTTCCAGTCTAAAGCCTCAAAGGTCCCAATCACAACTCGGGGAGGAAATTGCTTTACTTCACAAACAAGCCATTCAACTGATTTCCCGAAAGTCCAAAACTTAGGGTTTTATTCCCCATACTTCCTCATTCCCAAGAAGTCGGGTGGCCTTCGTCCCATACTGGATTTTCGAGAGTTGAACAAATTCCTGATCAAAGAAAAATTCAAGATGGTATCGCTGAAATCGATCCTACCTCTGATTCAACCCAATGATTGGATGTGTTCCATCGATCTGAAGGATGCTTACACACACATTCCAATCCATCCATCCTCTTGGTGTTACCTATGCTTTTGCTACAGGCGTCAACACTACCGGTACAAGGTTCTCCCCTTTGGACTATCAGCTGCACCCAGGGTTTTCACCAAATGCATGGTAGTGGTGGTGGCTCATCCCAGACAACAGGGTATGACCATCTTTCCATATTTGGACGATTGGTTGATAATAGCCTCAACACCGCACATCTTGATCGATCACCTCAGCCGAGCCAGAGTGCTTACAGGAATTGGGGCGGTGATCAATTTTCAGAAATCAAATCTTCAGCGAACACAAAAGCTACAATTCATAGGAGCATGCTTGGACACCACTCGCAACCGGGCATACCTATCGAATGACAGGATAACACAAATACGTCAACTTCTCCATTTGTTGAACCACACTCAAAAACCTTCGGCAAGACAAGTTTTAGTAGTCCTAGGCCACATGGCGGCAGCTATTTTCACGGTTCCAAACACCAGGCTACACATGAGATACCGGCAATGGGGATCAAAACGTCAATTGAAACATTCACAACCATTGACACACAGACTATCGCTTACATCAGAGATGAGAAAGGACATAGCATGGTAGCACCTGGCCTCCACCCTTTCCAAGGCAGCATTATTCAGCCCCCCTCCTCACAATGCAGTCTTAACCACCGATGCGTGTCGCAAGGGATGGGGAGCACATCTCGAGATTTACGAAACGCAAGGGTTATGGACAATCTCCGAGCAGATCAATTTATTGGAACTCAGAGCAATTTGAAATGCACTACAAGTGTTTCAAGACCACCTGAAGGGCCTCAGGGTCATGATCTACATTGACAATCAAGTGGCGATGTTTTACATCAACAAACAAGGAGGGTCTGGTTCATGGTCTTGCCTAACATGGTCTTGCCTAACAAATCTGCTTCATTTATTTGAAGGGGTTAATAAACATGTGGATAAAGGTGAACCGGTAGATGTAGTGTATTTGGATTTTCAGAAGGCGTTTGACAAAGTCCCTCATGAGAGGCTTCTACGAAAACTAAAAAGTAATGGGATAGGAGGCGATGTCCTTTTGTGGATTACAAGCTGGTTAAAAGACAGGAAACAGAGAGTAGGATTAAATGGTCAATTTTCTCAGTGGAAAAGGGTAAACAGTGGAGTGCCTCAGGGATCTGTACTTGGACCGGTGCTTTTCAATATATATATATATATATATATATATATATATATATATATAAATGATCTGGAAAGGAATAAGACTAGTGAGGTTATCAAATTTGCAGATGATACAAAATTATTCAGAGTAGTTACATCACAAGCAGACTGTGATACATTGCAGGAGGACCTTGCAAGACTTGAAGATTGGGCATCCAAATGGCAGATGAAATTTAATGTGGACAAGTGCAAGGTGTTGCATATAGGGAAAAATAACCCTTGCTGTAGTTACACGATGTTAGGTTCCATATTAGGAGCTACCACCCAGGAAAAAGATCTAGACATAGTGGATAATACTTTAAAATAGTCAGCTCAGTGTGCTGCAGCAGTCAAAAAAGCAAATAGAATGTTAGGAATTATTAGGAAGGGAATGGTTAATAGAACGGAAAATGTCATAATGCCTCTATATCGCTCCATGGTGAGACCACACCTTGAATACTGTGTACAATTCTGGTCGCCGCATCTCAAAAAAGATATAGTTGCGATGGAGAAGGTACAGAGAAGGGCAACCAAAATGATAAAGGGGATGGAACAGCTTCCCTATGAGGAAAGGCTGAAGAGATTAGGGCTGTTCAGCTTGGAGAAGAGACGGCTGAGGGGGGATATGATAGAGGTCTTTAAGATCATGAGAGGTCTTGAACGAGTAGATGTGACTCGGTTATTTTCACTTTCGAATAATAGAAGGACATGGGGGCATTCCATGAAGTTAGCAAGTAGCACATTTAAGACTAATCGGAGAAAATTCTTTCACTCAACGCACAATAAAGCTCTGGAATTTGTTGCCAGAGAATGTGGTTAGTGTAGCTAGGTTCAAAAAAGGTTTGGATAAGTTCTTGGAGGAGAAGTCCATTAATGGCTATTAATCAATTTTACTTAGGGAATAGCCACTGCTATTAATTGCATCAGTATTCACTGATCACTAACCAACCTCTTTCCCTTTTCAATTAATTCACCAACTTAAACCTTTTTAAGGGAAACCGTATCTGGTGGTTTTTTTGTATGGAGGTTTCTAATAAGGGTAACCGATTTGCAGTTATCCTTTTCTCCACCTCCGTGGAGGTGGAGAAAAGGATAACTGCAACTTTTATTAATTTTTAAAGATATTCACTTTTTTTGTTTGTTTTTTTGTTAATTCTTAAAATCCCTTCTCCCCGGCAGCTTTGCCGACCTGCTTCAGTTTTTATTTTTATACTTATCAAGGTCGCTGCTTTTATTAATGTTCACGGGTACGGAGCTGCTCGTCCGACATTGGCCATGTTTCGGCACTACGGGCCTGCTTCAGGGACTGCGGGAGAATTTTACTGTGTCCTAAACCGGGTTCACAGTATCCGTGTTACTCTTTCAGATGCTTCATGTCAAGTGTGCGACGCCTTCCGTGTTTGTCGAACGATGCAGCTCCGTACCCGTGAACATTAATAAAAGCGGCGACCTTGATAAGTATAAAAATAAAAACTGAAGCGGGTCGGCAAAGCTGCCAGGGAGAAGGGATTTTAAGAATTAACAAAAAAAAACCAAAAAAAGTGAATATCTTTAAAAATTAATAAAAGAATAATAGACGGAGGTGGAGAAAAGGATAACTGCAAATCAGTTACCCTTATTAGAAACCTCCGTACAAAAAAACCACCAGATACGGTTTCCCTTAAAAAGGTTTAAGTTGGTGAATGAATTGCATCAGTAGCATGTGATCTTCTTAGTGTTTGGGTAATTGCCAGGTTCTTGTGGCCTGGTTTTGGCCTCTGTTGGAAACAGGATGCTGGGCTTGATGGACCCTTGGTCTGACCCAGCATGGCAATTTCTTATGTTCTTATGGTCCCTTTGCAAGGAAACCCTGATAATCTTCGAACACGCTCACCGACATTTCATACATTTGCAAGCAACTTACCTACCGGGAGTAGCAAATACAAGAGCGGACAGGCTAAGTCGCATCTTTCATCCTCACGAATGGGCACTCAATTCAGCCATAGCCCAAAACATCTTCATACAATGGGGGACACCATCGATAGATCTCTTTGCAACGGAAATAAACGCTCAAATTCCCAAATTCTGCTTGATAAGACCCAGCCCGCTCAGAATTACTCAGGATGTCTTCCTCATCCCGTGGACAACAGGCCTCCTGTATATGCCTTTCCTCCCATACCACTCATTACCAGGACAATTTAAGTGTGCATAGCAGACAAAGCTCAACTGATACTCATAGCCCCAGCCTGGCCCAGGTAACCGTGGTACAGTTTCCTTCTCCGACTGTCCATCAAAGACCCAATTCGACTACCGAATCGTCCAGATCTCCTGTTCCAAGACCAAGGAACACTCCTGCACCCGCTACACTCATCTCTCCATTTGACAGCATGGAGATTGAGAGGCTCCTTTTAACAGAACAGGGAGTTTCCACTTCAACACAGTTCATCTTGTTAGAATCCAGGAAACTCAACGAGGAAAAATTATAGCTATAAATGGAAGCGCTACTCTACCTGGTGCATTTCCAAGGGCATAACACCATTGGACTGCTCACCTGAGCTACTCATGGATTATCTTTACACACTATACACAGCTGGTCTTGCAACATCATCCATTAGAGTTCATCTTAGTGCCATAGGGGCATATCATAGACCAGTTAACAATATTCCTATATCCAATCACCCCTTACTCTCTCGTTTCATTAAGGGGTTAACTCACCTTCGTCCTCCAATCTCTAAGCCTCCAGTTCCGTGGAACCTCAATATAGTTCTTGAACAGCTCATGCTTTCCCCGTTTGAACCCATGGACTCTGCACATATTAAATACCTTACATGGAAGGTTGTTTCCTGGTAGCAGTAACATCAGCGCGACGAGTCAGTGAATTACAAGCCTTAGTCCACAGTTTTATCACCAAAAGGTGGTTCTCAGGACTTACCCATCCTTCCTGCCAAAAGTGGTTTCTCAATTCCATCTCAAACCATAGAACTACCCATCTTTTTCCCTAAACCTCACTCTGATAGGGAAAAACTACTGCATACACTAGACTGCAAAAGAGCGTTAGCATACTACAAAAAAAGAACAAACTCGGACTCCCATGTTTCTCAACTATTTGTCTCTTTCGACCCGAAAGCACCTGGACTACCAGTGGCTAAACGCACCATCTCCAGCTGGATAGCACAGTGAATCAAATTCTGCTATGACAAACAGAAATTACATCTACATTCTGCTCCCAAAGCTCACCAAGTCAGAGCAGTGGCGGCCTCCTTGGCAAACCTTAAAAATGTGCAGCCCATAGACATTTGTAAGGCAGCTACATGGTCACTGCTCCATACCTTCACATCCCACTACTGCCTTGATCAACAAGCAGCCACTGATGCGAAGATAGGGCAAGCAATCCTGCAATCTCTATCCTCCTGTTCACGGTGACTGCCACACTACTAGGATTACGTACGCCCATACACATCACAAACAACGTGATCGGGAGCTTGGGACTCCCATGACAGCATGGCTAATTCAGCCCTGCTATCAACGGGAAAAAGCAAGTTTGCTTACCGTAAACGGTGTTTCTGTAGATAGCAGGATGAATTAGCCATGCTGACCCTCCCTCCTCCCTGGCAGTCGCAGTCTCTTAGACTACATTACAGCTTAATCACAGACTGAGGAGAATCTGTTACTTTCCTGCGTGGGAACACACGCACAGCCACAGAGAGCAAAAACCTAGCCTCTGCTTTGTAAAGCTCCGTCTCCCAGACCTGATTGACAGATCCCATGACAGCATGGCTAATTCATCCTGCTATCTACGGAAACACCGTTTACGGTAAGCAAACTTCCTTTTTACATCGGTAAGGTCCACAGGCCTCTGACTCAAACAGAAGAACTGGACAAGAGATCTGGTCAAAGACATCCAAAAAGTAGGAAAAGGAGAAGTGTTGCAAGTTGGAGATTTTAACCTGCCGTATGTGGATTGAAGTAAGCAGAGTTGCTTACCTGTAACAGGACAGCAGGATGTTAGTCCTCACACATGGGTGTTATCTTCAGATGGAGCCTGGCCCAGAACTTTGATCTCAAAGAATTTGAGTGCTTTCAAACATGCTCTACTGAGCATGTGCAGCTATAGTTATCACCCTGCCCCCTAGGCAGAGTCCCCTCAGTCTCTCTTTTCTGCAGAGCAGGGTGGTCACAGTATTCAGCTTTGCTCTCTAACAGTTTAGTTCTGATTTTTTCTGGAGCTGAAGCTGTTTTGTTTTTTTTCCTGTAGTTTTTCTTTTACTTTTTCTCTATATTTCAACATTCTGCCAGCTGCATGGAGGGCTTTGGTTGCTGAGGACCTTGGCAGAGTCTACTTCTAATTCTTAATAAATACATGCTGCATCTGCATTTTAGTTTGCGTCCTCTCCTTGTGCTTTCCGTTTTCGGTGCCTTCGTCTGGCGCTGCCAAGACTAACAGAATGCAGTCTGTCTGTGTAGGCCACTGAGCCTGGTGACTTGCCCAAGTTCTACCCAGGCAGGAGTTCCATGTTTCACCAATCGATTGGCATCAATGGAGGCACAGACAGTGAAAGTATCGAGGGACACAACGTATGGAGTATGGGGAGAGCTCATCCTCCCTCACATTCTAAGGCATTAGTTTCCAAGGGCAGGAGCCCTGGACAATGTAGCCTCCCCTCCTGCTTGCCAATGATGGCTTGTGAGAGGGTGAGCAGGAGCCTGGGCAAGCAGCGTTGCTGCTGCACCTTCGGTTATCAGTTACTTATGCACATCTGTGACCAGTGCACCAATGATGTGACACGATGTCAGGACTGTGTCGGGGACCAGGGCCATCACTGGGCACCATGATCACCCTTTATGCCATCGAGGTGCTGGAGCGCCCTCCCGTCGATGCCATAAGGGCCATCGACCGTACCGTGGGCACCATCTAGTACTGTGCACGCTGTCAATTCATGGTTTCAGGCCTTAGGCACTAGCGGGCGCAGTAGATGCCGTCATGCGCTTGATGTACCGAAGGAATGGTATTGACCCGAGCGTCCTCAAACCACCATGGGCATTAATGCACCGGGATAGCGGCATATTCTGGTGTAGCAGTCCATACCATGCAGGAACCAGGCCAGCTGTCAAGTGCCATGGTCATTCTTAGCCATCGGAGCCGCCTCTAGGCCATCCAAAAGGTAGGAAAAGAAGGGAGAAGTGCTGCTAGTTTTTCAGAATCTACAAATAGTAGAAAAGGGCCCTGTTCAAACAAATGGTAATGAAACCCATGAGGGAGGGTGTGATACTTGACCTAGTGCTCACAAATGGGGATAATGTCTCGTTTGACACATTAAAGTTTCTCAAGTTATGAAGAACCTTTATTGTTAGAATTTTATTCTGTTAGGGCACTAATTATTAATTTTTATCGCTTTATATATGACTGAATGTATACTGTTTGTTTTAAATTATGTATGTTTTATTGTAAACCGCCTAGACAACCAGACCCTGACCATTTTGCGGTATATAAAAACTTTAAAAAAAAAAATGTCCAAGTAGGTGCCCACCTGAGCACCAGTGATCATCAGACGGTATGGTTTGTTATTGCAAACAGGATACAGAGAAGACACACAAAGACCAGAGTTTTGAATTTCACAAATACAGACTGTGTCAAAATGGGAATGTTCCTAGAGGAAGAACTGGAAGACTGCTGAGGATGAGGCGCACCTCTTTTTTCGCCCTGGGCACTGGCGCAATCAGGATAGGGCAGATGCTGCCTGGCTGGCGCTCAGGGCGAGATTCAACGCTCAAGCGACCTACCCCAGGGAGGTGGAGGCGTTGAAGAAGAGGGCCAGGCATCTGCAGCGGGAGGAGAGGGAGTGGCTCCTGGCCCTCCGCACCAGACCTGGGCAGCCGGATGACACCTCCAGTTCCAGTGAGGAGGAAGAGGTGGCTGTCGTGGCCGAGGAAGAGGTGGAGCCAGAAGGCCTGCCCCCACCGCCACAGCCCCATTTCCCACCCCACCTGCCCATTTCCAGGAGTGACGAGGTGGACGAGGAGCCCTCTATTGATGCTCAGATAAAAAAAAAAACGATCCAGATTTTACTTTTACACTGGGCGAAAATGGGCGAAGTGGAATAACATGGGCCAAACCAAACAACAAATCTATATATATTAGAAAAGTAAACAAAAGTAAGAGGAAAAGAAACCAATCGGGATCTCAAAGGAAGTGGCTGAAAAAAATAAAGGCAAAAAGATCAGCATTCAAGAAGTGTAAAGGATCCCAAAAAGAGGAACACAGGGAAGAACACCTGGTGAAAGTGAGGAAGACAAAGAAAGAAAATCAGGAAAGCAAAAGGTCAAGTGGAAGAAAGGATTGCCAAAGCGGTGAAGCGAGGTGACCAAACTTTTTCAGATATATTGGAGAAAAAAGGAATGTCCAAAGTGGTACAGTGAAACTGAAAAGTGACAGGAACAATGTGTGGAGAAAGATGAAAAATGGCAGAAATATTAAACAAATACTTCAGTTCGGTGTACACTAAAGACCACCCTGAAGAAGGACTGTTGCTGGTAGAAGAAACTCGTTTAGGGAACAGAATGTATGGAAAGAGGTAGGAAAACAAAGTGGACAAGACCATGGGGCCGGATGAAATACATCCCAAGATATGGAGGGAGCTCAGAGATGTGCTGGTGGGTCCGCTGAAGGTCCTTTTCAATAGATCCCTGGAAACGGGAGTCTCATCTAAAACCAACAGCATTAGACTTCACCCTGTTAATTCACCTTATTCCTGGGGACCTGTCGCTGGAAGCCTGCCTTTGACATCCTAACCCCTGAGATAAGTATTGGTCTGCCATTATTTGCATGACCTCAATCTGGGCAATTTTACTTGCATTAAATTTTTATTTATTTTTTTTTTTTTTAAAGAAAAGACTTTGAGAAATGGAGCTCTTAAAGACCGATGATTATAAACAATCTGGCACACAACAATAGGACATAAGGCACTAAGATAAATGATGCTTTTCTATATGCAGTCATTATGAATACAAAGTGTGTTTTCTAAACTAGTGCGAGTTTGTCTGTCACTATTTATTTATTTGCTTTTATATACTGATATTCAACAAGTATTATCACTTGTTGAATGTCGGTTTACATGGAAACGAGATAAGTGGGTTACATTGTAACAGGGTGTGGAACTGGGAGAACATAACTGGGGAAGAGTAATTTAACAAGCTATTAAAGGATAACTTTATCTTATCATTTAGGTATATAGAGGCTCATAATAGTGATCTCATAATAATCTCACTAATAGTGAGATTCTGTTTATTTTAAAAAGCGTGCGACATCGGGATGCGAGCTGAGTGGGTTTCCGTTCACTCAACTTCTAAAGCATGCCGGCACTGCCACGTGCACCTTAACTGAATTTAGGGCGAGCCCCTTTTCCAAGCAATCAAGTCACTTCACCTTCCAGGTACAAACTTAGGTGCCGATGCAGTAAGATGCAGGCTGAAAGTGGGCGCCCGTTTTCCTAATGCGGGTGCAGCCACATGCCTGGGTGCCTGATGTAATATTTAAATGAGGGGGCTGTGTAAAAAAGGGCTCACTAGGGGAGAATTGTGCAGCTGTCGTGCTTAATTGCATTGGGCACTGAATATGAGCAACGACTTTGATTCTGCTTCTTCAGGCTGATTTTTTTCTTATTTTGCTGAAGTGTCTTATATTAAGCACCCCTTGCTATGGGCATCTAAATTGTGTAGCCATAAGAAAATATTTTTTAATCAAGCCAAAACATTTTTTTCTCCACTGCAAGCAGTAAAGTGTCACAACGACATTAAGTAGGATGACACAATGTAATACAGAGGACCGTATTTTATTTTATTTTTTAATTCTCATGAGACCTTGACTCACAAATTGACCTTACTCCACCTCTGGGGATGGGGTTAAATCTGCCATGTTAAAAAGCATGCGCTGGGCATCCAGTGCTTTCTTGCATCGGGGATAATAGCTAATAGCCTCATCTCCATGTGATGGACGCTATCTGCTACGCATTTGTTTAGGCGCGTTTTGGACGTGCTATTCTCAATATTGCATCAGTTGCTAGTCTAGCATGTAAACTCGTGTGCTAGGCTAAGCGCACTTTATTGCATCGGCCCATTAAGATTGTGAGCCCTCTAAGGACAGAGAAATACCTGAATGGAATCTGCTTTGAACTGCTGAAAAAGCTTAATATAAAAAAAAAAAAAATACATCCAAGAGAAATTGTAAAATTATCTTCATCTGTGCCTTGCCCAGGGCAGTGTCCCTTTTCCTACACCATTTCTCAAACACTTCCAGACCCTGCCACATGCCAGGAATGCTTCTTTGACTTTAACAAAGTGGAGACCACTGCATCTGAGTAGCCCCATCTCCTCAGCTTCCTCCTCTCAAGAGCTAGACTGTTAGCTAATACCAGTCTGGGTCTTTCATTAAACACTGGGCCCTGTTGTCCCCAGTTTCATATACCTGTTCTTGCCTAATCTCAGATCTACATACCACAATCTTCTGAGCCAATCTGGTGCCACCAGGATGACCCATCCCTTGTGGTCCGCCACCCTTTTCAATATTCTTGCTATCACTGGCCCGAGGGGGGGGACGACGACAAATTGGTGTCCAGTTGGCCATGGTTGATTCAACACCTCTTTCCCTTTGAGTCCTGTTCCTGGTCTTTACTGGAAACATTCCTTACCTTTGAATTCCTTTGACATGCCATCCTGCTTACTATCTTTACGAATGCTTTGTCCACTGGTTCTCATTCCCCCAAATCCAATGCATGTCTTGCTGAGATAGTCTGCCTGTACATTGTCTGCTTCTGCTATATGTCTGGTCAAAAACCCTATGAGGTGAGCTGCTGCCCAGCTCATTAGTCATGCTCTCTCCCTTTCTAAGACGAGGGCTCACAGTACCTGCCCTTGTCTGTTTACATATGCCACTGCGGTTGTGCAGGCTGTAGTATTCTTACTACTTTGGCTGTTACCCTTGGGCGCAACTTTTCAAGTTCCAGCCTTATCGCCCTTAGCTCTAAGAGATTCATAGAGAACAGCCACCCTTTCTGACTAACTGCCCTTTCACAGTGGGCTCCCCATCCTGTTTGTCTGGCTCGCTCATGAAGAAATGCGCTCACCATGGACTAATCGAAGGGGCCGGCCCACGATGTCCGTGTCACGCCGCAGCGCGAGGAGAAAAAGTATCCAGCGGCCTGGAGGTGCCCTCCCTACCAGGGAGGCACCGGGAACAGACACCCTCCCTTGAGAGTCTCGACCCCGGCTCGCCGCAGGCCGAGCAGCGGGACGGCCGCGGCGAGCCGCGGAGGGGCCGACAAATTATCGAATTGCCGCAGGGAGCGGGAAAGCGCAACTTCGCTCCCCCGAGTGCCCCGAGATCCTCAGAGGAATATTACCTCTCTGCTGCGGCAGCCCCAGGGAATGGCAGTCTCGGGGCCATGGGGCAGTCCGCGGCAATAGAGTGGGGAAAGGCTGGCACACAGCGCAGCTCCGGAGCTGAAAAGCAAAGAATCACAAGCAAAAAATCCACTTACTTAAGAGAAGAGAGAAGGAGAGTGTGTGGTAGGAGAGAAATGACTAAAGCAGCCCTGCCTGCAAGTCACAAAACTGTCCTCCGTTTTTGTTTTGTTTTCCCCAACCAAAACTAACTTGATCCAACCTTGAAAGGCAAAACCCTTAGAAAGAAAAAGTAACCAAAGATTTATTCTTCATGAAGGGGAAGCACCGGGTTCCCCTACTCCCATCTGCTGGAGTCAGAGATATACTGGGCTATTGCAGAGGGTGCACTGGTTTATATGACAGCACCCTCCGAAGCCTTGTCTGACTCCATCTGCTGGACGGGGGACATAACCCACCGTCTGGACTGATCCTGGTACGTACAGGGAACTGCCCTTCACAGTGGGCTCCCCATCCTGTTTGTCTGGCTCGCTCATGAAGAAATGCGCTCACCATGGACTTCTGCCTCTCTCCCTCATCAAAACAAATTCTGAGCCGGCCTATATAGTCTTGAGTCCTTGGACTTAAAGGACCTCCCCACTTAAAGGGCTGCTCTTAACTCAGTCCTCAGGCAGCCTTTGTGGTCTTGCCACCACTAAACCCTTTACCAGTGGCCCCAGTTCTTCTCCAAATAGGAGACATTCCTTAGAAAGCAAACTGCCCATTCTTGACTTTGAGGCTGTCTGCCACCCACTGCCTTAACCACATGAAGCTCCTGGCTACCACGACTGTTGCTACTTGCTTAGCTGAAGTACTAATCAAATCATACAGTGTATCTACTAAAGAGGGAGAACTTATCTCCTTCCACCCCTGCTATTTCCTCTGGTTCCAGCCCCTCCACCTGGTGCTGCTTTACCATTTGACCAGCATCCTGACCGTATAACTCCCCACCCCCACCAAAACTGCCACTTGCAAGGAAAGACTAAGAATTTCAAAAGACTTTTTCAACAGGGAATCCATCTTCCTATTCTGTGCACCTGTGATGGCAGCATCCCCTTCCGCAGGGTTTGTATCTTCCTTGTCACTACTGGTACCTGTGCATCTACTCTGGGTATTTTCAATAATTGATCCTCCTCCCCCTGCTGCAACAGATAAAGTGTATCCATACACTCTTGCCTTTAGGACCACATCTGGTGCTTCCCATTCTATCCTGATCATCTCTCTGATGGCTGCATGTAATGGGAAGGTTTTTTGTTGGCTTAATACCCTGCAACCTCTTTCACGCTTTCTTGAAGGTTTAATGTATGCATCATGTTCCCAATAAGGGAGCCTAATTCCTCCCTTCTATACAGCCTAACTGCTGTGTCCTTTCCTTCCCCTAGTCTCCTGAGGGGCCCTTCTTCCCCTGACCTGGGGCTCCTATTGCCTGCTCCCTTCTGGGAAGAGGCTGGGGCTAGAGAGGTTCTCTCCTTCCCATCTTGGCTTCTTTGCCCCTAATGCTATCTGATCAGAGGTGCAGGACAGCCACCCGGCACTCTCATCCTGGCCAGTGGTCCTATTTTTCATTTTTCTATACACCTGATGCATTAGCAAGATAAATTTTGTTGAAAACTCCAAATCCTAATCCAGCTCTTCCTGCCTTTGGCCCATGGGAGTTACTGCCATTTTTCTCAGGCCTGTGGGAGCATCAGCATCATCTTCCCAGCAAGCAATCTGCTCATGCTGTCTTGTCTGGCTCCTCCGACTGAGCTGGGGTCAGCTGCTCCTCAGACAGCAACTCGCTCTTCACCTCGTCCCCTCCCCAACATACCTGCTTCTCTCTTGGGGACTCGGGAGCATCACATTTGGACAAAGAGCCCACTATTGACTACTGTCTCCTTCCTCCACACTACAGACATTTCCAGCCAATATGAGCACAGGAGAACCCCCACTAAAGTTAACCTAGTTGTCCCTTTATCTAATTATTCTTTATATATATTTTAAGCAATCCCTAACTGGCCATTCACCAGCTGGAAGAAGAGAACTACTGTGTGTATGCTGATGACATACAGTTGTTCATTATTTATAAGAAACTCAGTCAATACTTTCAAGCAGATGAAGATCTATTTGCATGCTATCTAGAAATGGCTGTTCTATAATCACTTCTCATTAAACACATCTAGAACAGAGATAATGCTATCAGACAGATGTACTAAACGGCACAATATACTAGAGTTTGAGTTTGGCAGATACAAAATTAAAGCATCTTATGTGCATGATCTTGGGGGTACTGCTTGATTCCAACCTCTCTATGAAAACATCAAGAATCAATTAAAAGTAGGATATTAGAAATTAAGGATACTGAGACATTTGAAGCTACTTTTGGACCCAAATGATTTTAAGACAGTACTCCAAACCCTATTATCATTCAAGTCACTATTACTTGGTCATCCTAACACTTACATCCCTCCAGGTCCTGTACAAAACTGCCATTAGAGTTCTGACTGGTCATTCACATTATGATTATATTACTCCGATATTGGCTCACCTCCATTAGTTACCCATAAATTTTAGAATTCAGTATAAGATCTTGTCATTAATTCATAAATCATCAACACAAGAGACTCTGCGACTTGGAGCTACATTCCGAATTTACACTCCTCATCGCACATTGCATTCAGCAAATAAGGGACTCTTGATAGTCCCAACTATTCATCCTGTCCAGTTAGACTTTCTATCGCCAGACCTTTGAGGTGGAACGCTATGCTAGATCATTTGAAAATTCTGACGTAAATGGTTTTTTTTAATCTTTAAAAACTTGGCTCTACCAGCAAGCTTTTGGATCAGACAACTGGGAAAATACACAGCAGATATGAGAAATAGTATGTTATAATAAATATATCTAGGCAGACTATTTGTATTTGATTTATATTCCACCTTTAGACACATCAAAGCGGATTACATTCAGGCACTGTAGGTATTTCCCTGTCCCCAGAGGGCTCACAATCTAAGTTTGTACCTGAGGCAATGGAAGGTGAAGTGACTTGCCCAAGGTCACAAAGAGCAGCAGCAGCTTTTCTAGTTCACAGTCTGCTGCTGTAATCACTAGGCTACTCCTCCATGTATCTCTGCAACCTGTCTCCACTCCACCCCCTCAAAACTAATTGTTATGGGGAAAGAGAACCATTTAGCATGTCATTATAATTAATTTGTATGTTTTTACTTCTATATTGTTTAAATGATTTTGTGTGATATTATGTTATGTTAATTCTGAGAACCACTGCAATTTTTTTGAGCATGTGGTATATAAATAAGTTTGAATAAAAAAATAAAAAGTACTGAATAACCTCAGCTATCTCAGGCCAAAAATGATGAAAGGAAACAGCTCTCTGCCTCCACCTGCTGGCATGCAAAGGAAATCCCATTGGTTCTGGACTGGTCTGCAGAACAAAGAGGAAGTTAAGGTTTTCAGGCTTCTTCAACTTTTCCTAGCTTGTAATCATCAGCCAATCACTCAAACCCAGAGGCTACGATTCTTCTTTATTAACAGTGCACAGAGTTAAGGACTGAATAGGTGTGAAGTAAGAATATGTGAGGGACAGCCAAGGTTTGGGTAACACACAGACACACAAAGATGTTGCCACACCTCAGCAGAAGAAAGCTGACAAAACAGAGGGAAAGGTAGGAAGGCCTTGAAAATCCATCTTTCATTCAGAAGGAAGCTTAAACTAAATACTTGGCAAGTATAGCTCTTAAAATTAAAAGAACCTCAGAGGACCAAAGGCACAAGCACTTGTTTGTAAAAACACAGTACTGGATCTGGCAAACTGCACCAACATTTACCAATCTTCTTCCTCCAAATAGTTCCTGCTTGGAAATGAGTTTACTGCCCTGCTATCCCCTCTCCTCAGATGTTTTCTTTTTGGGCATTCTTCAAACTAAGTACTGTACGAACACCTTATGTAACTAATCTTTTGTCCATCTGTGCATGTGGAGAACAATACACAGGTAAGTTTCCACACAAACAGGTCAATGCAGAAAGGTGCATCTAACGCACCTTTCTGCCCGCAAATGAACGCGCACTTTCTGGGCGCAAAACATACTGCCGATGCAGCAAGGAGTTTTGCGTGCAGAAAATATGCATTACTAGATGGGACTACTATGGAAATCCCAGGCAAATGAGGGCAATTAAGCAGTACTGCCAGATGCAGAGAGGCTGCATCTGGCCAGCACGCCTTTTTTAGTGCTGGAATCTTAACTCCTGGGTCAGGGCTGGAGTTAAGTTTCCTGCACTATGAAAAAAAATAGAAAAGCAAAAAAAAAAAAAAGGCAGAACTCTGGGTAAGTGCCGGCAGCTGCTGCCACTTAACCAGATAAATACTGGATTTATCCATCTATATGGCAGCAGGAAGCAGCTGCCAGATAAGTTAGTACTTATCCAGCTACCTGGCATGGTTCGCTGCTACTTAGCTGGATAAGTACTTTATCCAGCTGTATAAGTACTTTATCCAGCTAAGTAGCAGTGACCCATGCCAGATAAATACTGATTTATCTGGCTAAGTGGTGGTGGTGGCTGCTGCCACTTAATCCAAGAGGAATGCTGCTATTAGCCTTCCCGAGTTAAAATGGGCGTTCGGCAAGCCTGAACGCACATTTTAAAGTTTAGGGGCATTTTAACTCCCGATGCATTAGCATAGCATTAGCTTATTGCATCAGGAGTTCCCTGTATGTACCTGGATCAGTCCAGACTCCTGGGTTTTGCCTCCCCTCTAGCAGATGGAGACAGAGAAAGTTTTGACAGACTCTGCCGTATATACCAAGGTGCCACCCAGTCTGCCAGTATTACTCTGTCTCCAGCAGATGGTGGAGGTGCAAAACTCACAGTCTGTACTGGTTACTTGGAAAAAAAAAATTAGAGTAGAGCTAGTCAGCTAGGACTTGGTTTAAATTTCTTAAAAAAAAAAAGAAAAGAAAAGAAAAAACGGACCAGACGGAAAGTGTCCTGTGGCCTCCCAGGGGGTTGTCAGGTCCTGAGGGGACCATCCCCCGTGGTGCTTGAGGCAACTGCGGCCAGGGTCGAGGGCCCTTCTGTGCCAGGGTGCAGCAGTGATTGGGGTGATACCGGGGAGCCCGGATCCCTCACCCCAGCAGGACCACACCAGAGCAGGACAAGATCTGCGGATCAGGTTTGGCAAACAAAATTTAAAATTTAAGAGGGGCTCTCCTTTCCTTAGCCATCGCAGCCAGCACTGGAGCTACTTTTGGTGCTGAATTTCACCAGTCGCACACATCTTTGGTAAAAATAAATAGTTTTTTTTCAGGTCTCCCTCATGCCGCGCTGAGCATCGTGCCGCGCCTCTCCCTCGATGGGTTATGTTCGTCCTGCATCCCCGGGGGCAAGGGAACCTCCAATGCCGCCGGGAGGGTAGTGCCGATGGCTTTCAGCAGTCTGCCGGCGTCTTCACCCAGTCAGTTCCCGCTGAGTGCGGGAACCGGCGCCATTTTGGGAGCCTTCTCTTAAGCGGCTCAGCTTGCGGTGGGGGGGAGGGGAATCTCCCGCCTCAGTTGTCTCTGCAGCAGCCAGCACAGAGGCCTAAATCCCCTGTGCTGATAGACTCAAACGCACAGGGAGATTTGGGGGGGGGGGGGGGGGGGGGGGGAGGAGAACAGATTCTGCCGATTCTTCCTCCTCCTTTTCATCAGAATTCATTTTACTGCTCCATAAGGCCTTCAAGGCCAAAAAAGCAGGTAAGAAGCAGTCTTCTAGTAAGGCAGTCTCTTCATCCTTCTAAATCTAGGAAGCGACCCCGGCCTGAAGGGCCAGGGGTGCCCGTGAAAGCAAAGCACCCCTTACGGACTATGGCACCACAGACTGACTGACACATCCTCGGACACGGATAGTCAGGACCTACCAGCCCAGCCCCCAAGGGGGGTGGAGGGCGAAGAGGACCAGCAGCAGAGTGCTACCGGGAGTCCCATGTTGTCGAGGGAGACGCCCCTAAAGTGGTATGCCTTTTCAGGAAGGAGGAACTCTGATCACTCATTCCTGCCATTCTAGGAGAACTGGGAATTGAGGCGCTGCAGGAAGAGTCTCGCCTAGGGTCTATGGACCCTGTGTTATTGGGCCTAAAGGGTCCTCCTACGTCCTTCCCTTTTCATTTTTCGGCTACGGACCTGCTATTCAGGGAATGGGACACCCCAGATTTGGGATTGAAGGTCACAAAGGCGATTGATAAGCTTTATCCTTTGCCATAGGAAGCTTTGGAGATCCTACGAGTTCCGAAAGTAGATGCAGCGGTGTCAGTCACAAAAAAGACCACTATCCCCGTCACGGGATCGACGGCCCTCAAGGACCTGCAGGATCAAAAGCTGGAGATGCAGCTTAAGAAAATCTGAGGTCTCTGTGCTGGGAGTCCGAGCAGCGATGTGTAGCAATTTTGCTTTAAGAGCAGGACTCCGCTGGGTCCAACAGTTACAGGCCAACAATTCACTGTCTGAAGGAGAAGCTCTTCAGGTAGGGCGCCTCTAGGCGGCTTTAGTGCGGATGCCCTTTATGACCTGTTACGGACATCTGCTCGGTCCATGGTCTCAGCACGTAGATTACTGTGGCTACGAAACCGGTCTGCGGATGTTTCTTCGAAGTCACAGTTGGGGGTCCTTGCCCTTTAAGGGCGAGCTGCTGTTTGGAAAGGAGTTGGAAGACATGATTTAGTCCTTGGGCAAGAATAAGGTTCGACTACCAGAGGACAGGCCAAGGTCGAGAGGATCCTTTTCTTCTAGGTCTCGCTTTCGTGGGAGTCGTCGCCCTCGAGCACCCAGAATGCCCACTTCTTCCTGTCGGCAGAATGGTGGCAGACAGCAGTCATAGTCCCAGTCCTTTCGTGAGTGACATTTCGCTAGACCTGGTAACTCCCAGTCTACTCCAGGCGGTAAATCTTTGGTTCCAGTGATAGGGGGCAGACTGTCTGTTTTACGAGGAATGGGCCAAAATCATATCGTACCAGTAGGTTCTATCTGTGGTAAAACACGGCTATGCTTTAGATTTTGCACGCCGACCACGTCCTCTGTTTCTGATCTCCCCATGTGGGTATGCCACAAAGCATCCAGCGGTAAAGCAGACATTGCAGCACTTCCTCGATCTAGGCGCAATTGTGGCGGTTCCTCCGTCAGTACAACAAAAGGGCCGTTACGCCATTTACTTCATCGTGCCAAAAAAAAAAAGGGGTCCTACCGGCCCCCATCCTCGATTTAAAGCCAGTCAACAGATGTCTTCGGATACCCCGCTTCCGCATGGAGACGTTACGGTCAGTCATTGCTTCAGTCCGACTGGGGGAGTTCCTAGCATCTCTGGATCTGACTGAGCATTTTTGCACATCGGGATCCGGGCAGATCAGAGGTTCCTGAGATTTTCCATCCTGGGACAGCACTACCAGTTTCAAGCTCTGCCCTTCGCCCTTGCTACAGCCCCCAGGACATTCAACAAGATCATTGTGGTGGTGGCAGAGCATCTACGCCAAGAGGGATTGTTGGTGCACTCGTACTTGGACGATTGGCTGATTCGGGCGAAGTCTGAAGCACTTTGCAGGGCAGCGATCCAGTGGGTACTACAGTTCTTGAATGCACTCGGCTGGGTAGTCAACAGGACCAAGAGTCATCTAATTTCCTCCCAATCATTGGAATTTTTGGGAGCTTTGTTAGACACCAAAATGGGAGAGAGTTTTCCTAACATCCGACCACATTGTCAAATTGCAGGGGCAGGAGAGAGGATTCCTGGCCAAGCATCCTCCGAAGGTATGGGATTACTTGCAGGTTCTAGGTTCCATGACTTCAACTCTGGAACTTGTTCCATGGGCCTTCGCTCTTATGCGTCCTTTGCAGTCAGCATTACTTTCACGTTGGAATCTGGTTTCTGAACAATTCCATCGGCTCCTGCTGCTGACGGAGTCTGCTCGGTCCAGCCTGGATTGGTGACTGCTATCGGACAATTTGAGCCGTGGCGTTCCCTTGGTTGTCCCAGAATGGATGGTGGTGACCACGAATGCCAGCCTCTCCGGTTGGGGAGCAGTTTGTCTGCGGAAATCAGTGCAAGGACAATGGTCTCTAGAGAAGTCTCGATGGTCAATCAATCAATCGACTAGAGACCAGAGCAGTCTGGCTGGCATTCCAGGCCTTCCTCCCGCTTATCAAGGGGAAGTCTGTCAGAGTGCTATCCGACAATGTGACTACGGTGGCTTACATCAATCTCCAGGGAGGAACCAAGAGTCAGCCAGTGGCATTGGAGGCTTGCTTGTTGATCAGCTGGGTGGAGCAGAACCTGATCAGCATAGCGGTGTCCCACATCGCTGGGGTCGACAACGTTCACGCGGATTTTCTAAGTCGGCATCACCTCGATCCAGGAGAGTGGGAGCTGGCGGACAGAGCCTTTCAACTCATCTGCGACAGATAGGGCACTCCTCATATGGATCTGATGGCGACATTCAAGAATTCCAAGGCTCCGCGCTTCTTTGCTCGCCGCAGAGAAATGGGAGCAGAAAGAGTAGATGCTCTAGTTCTTCCCTGGCCGACGGGTGTCCTGATTTGTGTGTTTCCTCCTTGGCCTCTAATCGGCAAAATACTCAGGCGAACAGAGAAACATCCAGACGTGGTGGTGGCTCCCGTGTGGCCGCGTCGGCCGTGGTTTGCGGATCTGGTCAATCTAGTGGTGGAGGGCCCCCTGCGGTTCCAGTCTCTTCCGAACCTTCTTCATCAGGGGCCCGTCTGTTTCGATCAGGCCGATCGCTTCTGTATAGCGGCATGGCTTTTGAGAGGCAAAGCCTAAAGGGCAAAGGATATACCGATGCGGTGGTGGCTACTCTGTTGAGATCGCAGAAAGCTTCAACTTCCTTGTCTTATGCCCGCGTCTGGTGCGTGAACTGGGGGGTTGTGCCCACCCGGGCATCCATAATCTGATATCTTGCGTTTCCTTCAGGCTGGGTTAGCAAAGGGGTTATAGTGTAGTTCCTTGAAGGTGCAGGTGGCAGCTTTTGGGTATTGTGCAGTACCATACATAGTGTAGCGTTGGCCGCACATCCGGATGTCTCCCATTTCCTTAGGGGAGCGAAGCATTTGCGCCCTCCGGTGAGCCAGCCATGCCCGTCTTGGAGTCTAAACTTGGTCCTTACGACTTTGTGCGCTGCGCCCTTTGAGCCTTTAAAAAGGGCTACATAGAAAGAACTCACGTTGAAAGTGGTATTTCTAGTAGCGATTTCCCTCTGCTCACAGAGTTTCCGAGCTTCAGGCATTGTCGTGCAGGGAGCTTTTCTTGATATCGGATTCGGATGTGTCCTTACGAACTGTTCCTTCCTTTCTTCCAAAGATAGTTTTTTCCTTTCATTTGAATCGCTCTGTGGAGCTCCCGTCCTTTTCTGATTTGGACAGGTTGGAGCCTCTCTAAGGACTTGAGGAAGTTGGACATTCGCAGGGCTCTGCTGCGGTACCTGGAGGTTACCAATGATTTTCAGGTCTCGGATCACCTCTTTGTCCTCTGGAGTGGTCCAAAACGAGGAAATATGACGTCTAAGACCACGATAGCCTGGTGGCTAAAGGAAGCGATAAATTCTGCGTATTTACTACATGGTAGGCCCTTGCCAGTAGGGCTTCGAGCACATTCTACCCGGTCTCAGGTGGCTTCATGGGCGGAACGTCAACAGATTTCGCCTCAGGAGATTTGCAGAGCAACTACATGGAAGTCCTTGCATACCTTTGCGAGGCATTACAGGCTGGATGTCCAGGCGCCAGGCCCAGAAAAGTTTGGAGAGGGTGTGCTGAGAGCGGGCCTCTCCGGATCCCATCCCAGGTAAGGATGGCTCTGGTACATCCCAGGAGTCTGGACTGATCCGGGTACGTACAGGGAAAAGAAAATTGATTGTTACCTGATAATTTTCGTTCCTGTAGTACCACGGATCAGTCTAGAGTCCTGCCCGTTGCATGCATGCAGGTAATGGAGAATCCGCTCATTCAGCTTTGATTTACTTTTGGTATGCAGATAGATCTTAATCTGTTTTCATGGTTTGGGTCACAGTTGGGGTTAGTAATCCCGTTTGAGTTTATGGTTCCTGTATATAGTTAGTTTGGTTTTGAACCATTCTGCTTTGACACTAATACTGGCAGACTGTGGGTGGCACCTCGGTATATAAGGCAGAGTCTGTCAAAACTTTCTCTGTTTCCATCTGCTGGAGGGGAGGCAAAACCCAGGAGTCTGGACTGATCCGTGGTACTACAGGAACAAAAATTATCAGGTAAGAACCAATTTTCTGTTAACAAAAAATTAATCTGGACATTAAAAACATGCGCTGAAAACCAACACAGTTTCTTAATGGCCAGATTATTGCATTGGCCTGAAAGACAGATAACAGACAAAGGAGCTGGTCATCAGAACAGTGTGGTTGCTGCGACTCCCAAGGAACCAAAGAAAGTCAGGAGCCAGCCACCAAAAAAGGACAGTGTGGGATTGGAGGGAAGAAATGAAGAGTAAGTATGGGGAGGGGGAGAGAAGAGTGAAGGGAGAAAGGAGAGTATGGGGTGAGAATAGAGTGGGGGCAGGCATGAAAGACGGTCACCAACCCCCAGCCCATCCACCTCAACTAAACAGGGTAGGGGTCCCTCACGAGAAGCCCCGATGCCTGGGAGGAAGGTTCAGAGTACAAATCAAATATAGGACCAAAAAATACTGGAACAAACTGCAGGTTTATGCATCAGTCACCAACTGCTGGAGACAGATTAATACTGAGGAACTGCAGTTGGCATCAGGGTATATAAAGCGGTGTCAGTTTTACTTTCTTTGTCTCCACCTGCTGGCACGGATGAATAAACCCAGGAGTCTGGATTGATCCGGGTACGTACAAGGAATGAATCTCTCTATTCTCTCTTCATTGACTCCAATCATCTCCATTCTCGAGAAGTGGAGGGATGCATGGGAGAGAAGACAGGAATACAGACAGTGAGCTGAGGAGAAGGGAAAGTGAGATGTGAGAGGACTGCACCTTGACAATGTTAAGTACAGGAGATAGCTTCATGGGGATGGAATGGGAGGGGTGCACTCACCATGGACGTCTGCCACCCTCCCTCATCAAAACAAATTGAGGAGTTGGGGAGTGCCAGAAGTTCACAGTGAGTGCATTTCATCCCTGGTAAGTGCTGGAGGTAAATAACACCTTTGCAAATGTTGTGCATTCTATGAGTAAATGTTTCCAATATTCATATATCCTCTGCATTTAATGCGACTTTGTTAGGACTGTCAACTTCCATGAGACGGTGATCCAGTCCTGGTTTTCTAATCCCTTTCCCAGTCCTAGGACACGATCTTGTTTTTTACTTCCAACACTGCTTCCTAACATTAAGCTCTGCTCAGGAGGCAAGCGACACCTGGAACATATTGTTAAACGCACACTGTTACTAAATAACAGTGGAGGTAACACATATGTACCTGTACACATTCAAACACCATTTTTTTCACTCTCTCTGACCTCTGTGGTCCCTTCTTATATCATGCTTTTCTGATGCAGGTTTTAAGTCATTAAACTACTCAGTTTTAAGATGGCACAATGCTGAATTGAAACCCACACGTTTTAGCAGTACTAAAAGGCTAGAAACCAGCAAATGGCGAGGCACAGCTTAAAAATAAAATCCTTTTTCCATCTATATTCAGAACTATACTTCAGGCACGAGTGCTGACCCCATGCTAGGTCTCCAAGAAAGAAGTTAATAAAGTGCTGGCAGTAAGATACAGCTAGGATGGCAAAGGGAGTTAGCTAACAGTTAATAGAAAAGGCTAACCCCAAAATACAGAGAACAATAACTCCTTACCCTGAGAGGCATATAAAAATGATACAGAGTCACAGAGGAACATGTGGCCAGAGGCAATTTCTTCTAATGTGCTGTAGCTCATAGAGACAGCTAGTAGATGCTAGAAAATAGATCCTAAGGCACTGTATGAAAGCTTCTGACCCCAGGAATGGATCATCACTCTGTTTAAAGTTATTTCAGGCATCATGCTGCATGTGCAGCATAAAGGGAAAAAAAAAAAAAAAAAAAAAAAGAGTGCCACATCTAAACCTGAAGGCTGGCTTTCTTAAACCATGATTGTAAACAGTCCGAAGCAAGGTTCCAGCCACACAGCTATTCTGCAGACTGCTGCAAAGACGTCATTGCTTTAGGGTAAAACTGGAACTTGGCACCAACATGACCACAGGTGGAATTGCAGAGGACAGCACATCCGGCCTCAAAGGAAAGCAAAATAGGATAAAAAGGGTTCTAAGTAAGGCCTTTGATGTTTGTTCCTGAGATGTTTTACTTACTCGTCACAGCTTCAGAGCTACGATGCACCACAGGAAGGCACCAAGCTTGTGACCCAGCCTTCTGTCAACTGCTGCAGCCTCCACGGGGTCCTTCAAGAATCCGTCCACCAGAACAGGGTGAAGTATTCTTGTGAAGAGGAAATTGTGGGTCATAAAGCAGGTGTGTGTGAGAGAGAGGGTAGACTTGCAGGCCACCAGCCTTCTTCTCAGAGCTCCACGAATTCTCTCTCGAGGTAGAACAGGATGGTGTCAGATAAGACCAACCATTTGATCAATCTGTCTCATGTAGATACTCTTCAGAGGCAGAGAATATCTGCGCTCATCAGGGACCCGATTACACTGGAACAGAAATAAGACATTACTAGTCCCTCCAGTTCCTTTACCATCAACCCAGCATGTACAGCCAATGGGAAGTCACTGCTCCGGTTAGCCAGCCACCCTTTAAAATAGCAGCACTACCCAAAAATGGTTTTATTCTGATTTTAGTGTTTAACTTTTCAGAAAGCTCCTCATCTCCTCCTCTAAATAAATCAGGATCAGCTATACTGATCTCCCAAACACCACCATCAGATATCACACTTATACATATAAAGAATGAATACAGCACGGATAGCTAAAGAGCAGATCAGAGCCCCTTGCAGGCATCACCCAGCTACACATAAACCATTAACACAGCATGGACTGCTGAGGAGCAGATCTTCACCACAACCAGGGATCACACTGATACAAGTAAAGCATGAATACAGCACAGACAGCTGAAAAGAGGGGCTCATGACGAGGTTTTCAAAAAGGGTGCATGGCTATAATAACAGACGCACGGCTTTCATTAAAAATGTTTAAAACAAGAAGTATATCATGTCAAAAATGCAGGCTGTTATAACTACATAAAAAATGTGTTCTACGCTGTTACCAAGGGAACACATCCTCTCCCATCTTCCCTCAGCGCTGCACCATGAGCCTCCCCCACCCCACAGGAAGCACGGGCATCAGGCCAGGACCATTCAGTGCTTACATTACAGCTGCCATTTCTCTCTGTGGATCTGAGCCTGCCCTCAGGTTTCTCCTCCTCGTGGTCCCTGGGGAAAATGTCCTGCCAGAGTGAGTCACGAAGGCGTTTATCCAATGGCACAATGTGCCCCTCAGTAGTAAACAGATATCTATTTCCAGATTTGTGCACTGGATTCTCTTCATCAAACAGCTTAAAAGGGAAAAAAACGCATAATCACAAACCCCAAAATACTACAGGACAAGCCCGGTGAGAATACCCCCTGCCCACATACCAGATGCAGAAAAGAACATTGCAAACTCACAAAAAAAGCTACATAACCCGATATTCTAGATAGGCACCTAGATCTGTCTTAATATAAATCCCCCTGCCTAAAAAGGAGGTGGCACGAGCTAGCTAGGGGGAATGAAGTTAGGTGCTCAGTGATGACTTCCAGCACTGGGCACTTTAACCATAGTCGACTGAACTTTTGGAGCCCAATGTATATATTCAACCCAAAATTAAGTTTCCTTTAGATCCCCTGAATATAGGAGCCTAACTTTAGTACCAGGCTCATAGTAACCTATGAAGAAGATACAGTCAGTCAAGTTCCATTCTCAAAGCATTCGGCCCCACCGTGAAGAGGGAGGTTCCATTTTGTTCTGAAGAAATTCCTTTTTGCTCTCATCTCCCCTCCCCCTGTTTTCTTCTCCCTTGGTGGTCTCTGCCACTCCTCCCTCCCCCAAATGGCACTGCCCATATAGCTCAGACCTAGCCTTAGAGGAGCTGCACCAGCCCGAAAGCTGGATGGCCACCTCCTCAATGTTGCTTGTGGGTTGGTATTGACAGCCACCTTTCCTCTCTCCATGCAGCTCAGCACACTATATCTGTTGTATGACCAGGCCCAGTCAGCCCTGATGGATTCACAGTGGGCAGGAAGCCAAATCCAGACTGCTCACCATACAGCACTATAGTATGAGTTACAAAGATAACCCAAATAGGAAAATTAGTTCTTACCTACTAATTTTCATTACTGTAATACCACAGATCAGTCTAGACCAGTGGGTTATTCATCCCTTCCAGTAGATGGGAGTCAGAGAACAAAAAACTTTGAGGCACTGGTACTTAACTGAGAGTGCCACCTGCAGGACCTCAGTATTGACCTGTACCCAAGCCAAGATACTTTAGAAACCCCTTCACACACAAACCTTATTTGTCAAGAACCAAACAAGACAAGGAAATGAATCCTGTAACTGCCCTCTAAGAGAAAAATTCTGTACTAAGCAGCAAAATTTGGCATAAAATCAGTCTTTCGTATCAAATGGGAGGGCCTGTGGAATGATCACTGGTATTACAGGAACGAAAATTAGTAGGTAAGAACCAATTTTCCTTTCCTGAACATACCCAGATCAGTCCAGACCAGTGGTATGTACCCAAGCACCCATAAACTGGGCGGGCCCCGAAAGACCCACGCGCAAGACACTCTCCCCAAAGGACGGCTCATCCTGTGCCCTGACATCCAGACGATAATGCCTGGTAAAGGTATGGATTGAGGACCACACTGCTGTCCTACAAATCTGGGGCAACAGAAGTTGACACTCAGCCCAGGAAGCAGCCTGTGCCCTAGTGGAATGCACCCACAAACCAACAGGAATTTGTTGTACCTTACAAATGAAGTTGAACAAATGGCCTCCCTAAGCCAACGAGATATGGTAGCCTTAGAGGCTTCGTCCCCTTTCTTCAATCCACTGAAGAGGACAAACAGATGATCTGAGCGACGATAAGCATTAGTAACCTCCAAATACCGAAGTAGCATCCGCCGCACATCCAGAAGTAATTCTCTATCTTGAGGAGAATCTTTCAATCACTCTGGAAAAACCAGATCTACAGTCTGATTAACATGAAAGGCAGACACCACCTTAGGACAAAGGAAGGCACTGTTCTCAATGAAATTCCTTTCCTTCCCCGGAAATCCGCAAAAATGGATCCCTACATGACAGAGCCTGAAGTTCTGAAATCCTTTGAGCTGAACAAAAGCTACCAAAAAGCTACCAAAAAGACCACTTTGAGCTGAACAAAAGCTACCAAAATACCACTTTCAGAGTAGCCCTTCTTAAGGGTTCAAAGGGAGTCTGCAAGAACACAAAGTACGAGGTCTTTCACACTGGAGGACGTAACAGCTTAGCCCATTTGAGGAACCTTACCACATCCGGATGAACAGAGTCCTGCCCTGAAACCTACCTCTAAACGCACCCAAGGCAGCACCTGCACACAGAGAGTTGTAAGCCAAACCCTTGGACAACCTTTGCTGCAGGAATTCCAGCACATGCGACACTTCCACTGAGAGGATCTAGACAACACAGATGACATCAAACTTCAAACAGTTTCCAGACCCTATTATATACCTTAGAGGTCGACAGTCTTCTAGATTGAAGAGTAGAGATGACCTATTCGGAGTAACCCTTCAATCAAAGTCTCCTCCTTTCAAAAGCTGAGCCACGAGACAAAAGCGATCCTCCCATTCAAAAATATGAGACTCTGATGCAACAGGTCTGGAAGATGAGTCAGACTAAGAAGACATTCCTCCGCAAGGCGCACCAAATCTGTGAATCACGGACTCCGCAACCATTCCAGTGTCACTAGAACCACGGTCTCGTGATGTGATTCTGTGCGCCTGAGAACTCGACCTATGAGGGGCCAAGGAGGAAAGATGTACAGAAGAAGTCCTACTGGCTAAGGGCACACCAGAGCATCGAGGCCCACCGAACAGAGTTCCTTTTGGCAACTGAAGAATCTCTCCTCAGAGTTGAGCTGTGTCTCCTTAAGATCCAATTGAGGCGTGCCCCACCTCGTACAGATGTGGTTCCACACCTCCGGGGACAACTCCCACTCCCCAGGATCCAACTGCTGCCTTCTGAGGAAGTCCGCCTGCACGTTGTCTACTTCCACTACATGCGATGCTGCTAGGCCTTCAAAATGATGCTCCGCCCAGGCAAAAAATCTCTGGGCCTCCAATGCCACTGCTAGACTCTGTGCTGCCCTGCCAATTGATGTATGCCACCAGCCGTCACGTTGTCCCGAGTACACTCGAACTATATGACCCCAGACCAGAAGCAGAAAAACCTCTAGGGCTCGACAGACTGCCCTCGTTTCGAGGCAATTGATGGACCAGAACTTCTCCTCTGGTTGATACAGACCTTGCACAGACTGGCCCAAGCACACTGCTCCCCAGCCGGAAAAGCTTGAGTCCGTGGAGACCACCACCCAGTCCAGAGGCTCCAGATCCATCCCCTTCTCTAAATTGAGACTAGACAGCCAACACGAGAGACTGGACCTGAACTCCCGAAGTAGAGACAAGGGAAGATGAAATGTCTCTGAGCAGGGACTCCACCTGGACAACAGCACGTATTGCAGTTGGTCTCATGTGTGCATACGCCCACGGAACCAAGTGCAATGTGGATGCCATGGACCCCAGGACCTGTAAATAATCCCACACTTTGGGCACCTCCAGCTGAAGAAGACACTTAACCTGAGACTGCAACTTCGATACCTGGTCTGCTGCCAGAAAAACCCTGCCTCGCTGAGTGTCTAAGCGGGCCCCTAAGTAATCTAGTGACTGAGTCGGCTCCAACTGACACTTCTGCACATTGATAACCCAACCAAGAGACTAAGGTGGACATCACTCTTTGGATGGACTTCTTGCATTCTGCCCTGGACTTCACTCGAGCCAAACAATCATCCAGATCTGGGTGGACCAAAATTCCCTCCCAGCAAAGAGCCACAGCCGCCACCACCACCTTGGTGAACGTGCGGGCTGCCATCGCCAAGCGGAACAGGAGGGCTCTGAACTGAAAATATTGACACTACACTTTGAAGCGAAGAAACTTCTGATGTTCCTGCTGACTGAGGATGTGCAGGTACACTTCCATTAGGTCCAGGGAGGTGAGAAATTCTCCTTTGCAAACTGCTGCCATCTCCATGCAAAAGCGCGGAACTCGAAGGAACCAATTCACCTTCCACAAATAGAGAATGGACCGAAAGGAGCCCTCCTTTTTCAGCACTGCAAAGTAAACAGAATACCTCCCCTGACTCTGTTCCTTCAGAAGGACGGGAACAATGGCCTTTAGGGCGAGCAGCCTTTGCAGTGTCCCCAACACTGCCTCCCACCTGACACACGAGACCACTTGGGACTCCACAAAGGGCTCCCGAGGTGAGCACAAAGAAATCTAGAGTATAGACTTCTCATATCACCTCCAACACCCAACGAACCGAGGTAATCTTTTCCCACTCCTCACAGAAGCTAGACAAGCTGCCTCCTACAGCTTCTATGGAGGAGGGGACCACTGGCTTCATTGGGCTGATTTTCTGCTCCCGGTGCCTTGCCCAATGCTATCTCTGCCAGACCTGTGTACTCCACAAAAGGACTGATGGTGCCCGCCGTCCTGTTATGGAGACTGAAACAGACAAGGACTTGCTGGAATGAAACAGACGGGAATCCGAAAAACGAGCCCGAGAAGAAAACAAACACATTCTTACCGGCTTCCTGTCCTCCAGTAATCTATTCCCCTTGGACTCCTCCAAGACCTTCATCAACTGATCCAGATCCTCTCCAAATAACAGCTTCCCCTTAAGGGAAGATTACAGAGCTAGACCTTGGATGATAAATCTGCAGACTGGTTACGTAACCACAGCAGCCTACGAGTTGCTACCAAGGACAGCATGCAGTGAGCTGATGTATGCACCAAATCATACAAAGCATCTGCCACATAGGCTATGGCTGCCTCCAGAAGCGTGGCCTGCAATGCGCAGCCGTCCGCCAGCATTGGGCCCTTCTGAACCTAACAGAGACAGGTCCTTTGCATTAAACTGGCACAGACAGCTGCTCGAAGACTCAATGCTGAGTCCTGAAACATCCGTTAAAGTTGCACCTCCAGCTTACAATCCTGGACATCCTTCAGAGACGCTGCCCTGGCCATCAGGATCGTTGTCTTCTTTGTTACCAGAGATGGCTGCGTCTACCTTCAGGATCCTCAACAATTCCAGGGAGTCCTCCATTAAGGAGTAAAGCTTGGCCATCACTCTGCCCACCTTCAGGCCAGCATCCGGGGAGTCCCACTCCCGGTTCACCAGCTTACGGATCTTCTTGGGCAATGAAAAGGCGCTACTGTCTCCCCTCAGCCCACCCAGGACTGGGTTAACACCCTCATTATCCGACTCTTCCTTAGTGACCTTCACTCCTAATTCTTCCAGCACCTGCGGGATGAGGGGGCAAAGTTCATCTCTTTCATACAGACACACTATCCGCAGATTGTCTCCCTCTGAGATCAGGAACTAGTCAGGATCAGGTCTCATCTCAGTCAGGGGTCGGGGCGCATCCGGGTCAGCTCCTGCATCGAGGGGGTCCAATTGGGACTGATCCGAGCCCCCATCATCTCTGGGACCAGCCTCTGCAGCCGCACGGCACAAACCCAGGCGCTGAATAAATCTGCCAGTCCCCCAAGAAGCCACTTTAGATTTTTTTAGCCGCGGGGGCCTTCTTCCTCCAGTTCTCCTAGCCAGGTAGGCCTTATGGAGAAGGAGAATAAAATCTGGGGAAAAAATCCCCCGATTCATCTTCTCCCAATCCCGGGGGACTGTCAGCCGCCTCACCCTCCCCTTCCGAGGCATCCTGCCTGACCGGTAATGCAGGAGAACACTCTGTGTTCTCCTGCATTACCTCCCCGGCAGCAACGGGAACAGACCCTGCTGACCTCCTATCGCGATTTCCTGTGTAGCTCGAGGGGCCTTCCTGCCCCGAAATGCACGCCCAGAACAGGAAAAGGAAAATTAGTTTACCTGATAAGTTTCGTTCCTGTAGTACCACGGATCAGTCCAGACACCTGGGTTTGGCCTCCGCACCAGCAGATGGAGACAGAAGTTTTTACAACAACCCTGGCATATATACCAAGGTGCCACCCACAGACCCTCAGTCTTACGTAATGTCAAAGCAGCATGGAACAAACACCCAAAGCAACTAGCTTCCCATCTATAAGGCTCAAACCCCAAACTGGGAACAGAACTCATAGAACCAAAAGAACCAGCGAAATACTAACCTTTTGAAAAGAAGAATCATATACGAGCAGACTCAGTTACTTAAGTGAACACAGTTACGGACGGGGCTCTGAACTGATCCGTGGTACTACAGGAATGAAAATTATCAGGTAAGAAACTAATTTTCCTTTCCCTGTACGTACCCGGATCAGTCCAGACACCTGGGATGTACCAGAGCCAACTTACCTAGGGTGGGAGCCGGAGAGGCCCGTTCTGAGCACTCCTCCTCCAAAGCTCCCGGAATCAGAAGCCTGCACATCCGATCTATAATGCCTTGCAAAAGTATGCAAAGATTTCAAAGTAGCCGCCCTACAAATTTCCTGGGGCGAAACTTGTTGATATTCCACCCAAGAGGCAGCTTGTGAACGCGTAGAATGGGCGCGAAGCCCTACCTGCACTGTCTTACCGCGCAGCAAATACGCTGATCCGAGCGCTTCCTTTAGCCAGCGAGCTATCGTAGTCTTCGAGGCCATACCCCCTCTTTTCGGACCACTCCTCAACACAAAAAGATGGTCCGATACCCAGAAAGGATTTGTAACCTCCAAATATCGGAGCAGAGCCCTACGGACATCCAGTTTCCTTAAATCCTTCGCCACTGGATCCGACCGGTCCCCTCCTGAAAAGGAGGGAAGCTCAACCGACTGATTCATGTGAAAGGACGACACCACCTTCGGAAGAAAGGAGGGAACCGTCCGCAAGGACACACCGGAATCGGTAATCCGTAAGAATGGTTCCCTGCACGACAACGTCTGCAATTCCAACACCTTACGTGCCGAAGAAATCGCAACCAAAAATACCACCTTCAGCGTGAGATCCTTCAGTGTTGTTTGCTTAATAGGCTCAAAGGGCGGTGCACACAATGCCGAAAGCACCAAATTGAGGTTCCAGGAAGGGCACCGATGGCGAAGTGGTGGACAAATGTTTCCCCCCCCCCGAAGAAAACACGTCACATCAGGGTGCAACGCTAAGGCCACTCCCTTGATCCGACCTCTGAGACAACCTAGCGCTGCAACCTGTACCTGTAGTGAACTACAAGATAGACCCTTAGAAAGACCGGCCTGAAGGAAGCAGAGAATATCCAGGACAGACGCCCGTGTAGGATCCACCAAGCGGTCCACACACCAGGCTTCAAAAAAACTTTCCCGACTGACATATGCCAGGGAAGTAGAAGGCTTTCGCGACCTCAACAACGTAGCCACCACCGCATCAGAATAACCCTTATTCTTCAACCATTGCATCTCAAAAGCCATGCCGCTAGACAGAAGCAATCCGTCTCTTCCAAACAGATGGGGCCTTGATGAAGAAGAGCCGCAGAGTCCCGAAACCTGAGAGGTTCTGTGGTGGTCAGATTGAGCAGATCCGCAACCAGGGACACCGCGGCCATTCCGGAGCCACTAGGATCATCTCCGCCGGATGGAGCTCTATTCGCTGGAGCACCTTTCCGATCAGCGGCCAAGGAGGAAACACGTACAAATAAGATGTTCTGCCAGGGGAGAACCAGGGCATCGACCCCTTCGGCTCCTGGTTCCCTGCGCAGACTGTAAAAGCGTGGGGCCTTGGCATTCTTGAAAGTGGCCATCAGATCCATACATGGCGTGCCCCACCAATGGCAGATGAGTTGAAATGCTTCGTCGGCCAACTCCCACTCTCCGGGATCGAGATGGCGACGACTGAGGAAGTCCGCCTGAACGTTGTCTATGCTGGCGATGTGGGAAGCCGCAAGGCTGACAAGATGCCGTTCCACCCAGGCCATCAACTATGTCACCTCGGTCGCTACCGGACAACTCCTTGTTCCCCCTTGACGATTGATATAGGCCACCGTGGTTGCATTGCCAACAATACTCTGACTTCCCCTGAAGAAGCGGAAGGAAAGCCTGCAAAGCCAGAGTCACTGCCCTTGTCTCCAAGTAGTTGATTGACCACTGAAATTGGTCTCTGGACCATTGCCCATGCACAGACTTTCCCAGACAAACAGCTCCCCAGCCAGAAAGACTGGCATCCGTGGTGACAACTGTCCAGTCTGGCATTACCAGAGGAACCCCGCACGCCAGATGGTCTGAGACAAGCCACCAATCGAGACTGACTCTCGCCGAGTCTGTAAGCGGAAGGAGAAACTATTCCGACACCGGACTCCAGCGGGGCAGCAAGGTGGATTGTAAGGGACACATTTGAGCAAAGGCCCACCAACTCCAGAGTGGATGCCATGGATCCCAAGACCTTCAAGTAATCTCTCACCAGGGGCAGCTGCATGGACAACAGATCCCTCACCTGTCCCTGAAGCTTGACTACGCATTCGGTGGTGAAAAACACTCTGCCCTGTGTTGAAAAGGGCACCCAGGAACTTCAGAGATTGTGAAGGTATCAAGCGGCTCTTGGCAAGGTTGGCCACCCAGCCGAGCGATTGCAAGAGCTGTAGCACACGGTGGATAGCTGCCTGACAGAACTGTGGACCTCGCCCAAATCAGCCAATCGTCCAGGTAGGGTTGCACTAGAAAGCCTTCCCTCCGGAGCTGGGCTGCAACCAACACTATCACCTTGGTGAACATTCTGGGAGCGGTGGCGAGTCCGAATGGCAGGGCTCGGAACAGATAGTGATTTTCCAGAATGCAGAACCTGAGAAACTTCTGGTGGAACGACCGTACGCAGATACGGTTGTATGCCTCCGTGAGATCCAGAGATGCTAAGAACTCTCCTTGATGTACTGAGGCGATGACTGACCGAAGAGTCTCCATTCTGAAACGTGGTACCCGCAGGGGTACCACGTTTCAGACATCCGTTGACTCGTTTGTGATCCAAGATTGGTCGAAAAGTTCCCTCCTTTTTTGGAACTATGAAGTAAATGGAATACCGACCCCTGTGAAGTTCCTCGGTTGGAACCGGTGTTACAGCCCCCAAGTCCAGAAGACGCTGTATTGTGCCTTGTACAATCTCCCGTTTTCTCGGTATTCGCATGGAGATAATCAGAAACTTGTCCCGAGGACGCGGTACAAAATCTAACGCGTAGCCTTGACTTATCACGGTGAGGACCCACTGGTCAGACGTTATTTTGGTCCATTCCTTGAAGAAAAGCGATAGTCTGGCACCCACATTTGGCACTTGGTGGATGACTGGAACAGAGGGATGGACCGGCAGTATTTCATTGTGAGGCCTTGGCCCCCGCTGTCGACGGGGGGTTACCCGGTCTGCCAAAACGTCTGCCACGAAATGGCTGAGACCACGACTGTTGTCTGTTGGAACTTGGGCAAAAGGACGCCCGGACGCTCGAGTCGGCCATGGTCTCCTATTAGCTCGGAACAGAGACCGAGCAGGGAATGACCCTCGGGACCGGGGCCTGTCCTCTGGTAGTTTATGAACCTTATTCTCCCCCCCAGAGATTGGATCATGTCCTCCAATTCCTTACCGAACAACAACTTTCCTTTGAAAGGAAGCACTCTGAGGTGGGCCTTAGAGGAAACATCCGCCGCCCAATTCTGGAGCCATAGTAGCCTGTGCGCCGAAACCACAGACACCATGGATCTGGCGGACGTGCGCAATAGGTCGTGCAGAGCATCCGCACTGTACGCGATGATAGTCTCAAGCTGATTCGCCTGAACCGCCTCCCCCTCAGAGGGTTCAGCATTGGTTTGAAGGTGCTGGGCCCATCGAAGACCCGCACGCAGCGCAAAATTACTACACATCGCTGCTCGGACCCCCAGTGCAGACACCTCAAACACCTTTTTGAGTTGCATCTCCAACTTTCTGTCCTGCAAGTCCATGAGGGCCGTTGCTACTGTAACCGGGATAGTGGACCTCTTAGTAATAGCCGGCACCGCGGCATCCACCTTAGGGACTGAGTAGCTCCAAGGCATCTTCCAGAAGAGGATATAACTTGTCCATCGCCTTACTCACCTTCAACCCCAACTCCAGGGTGTCCCATTCCCGGAAGAGGAGATCCGTCGCTGAGAAATGGAAAGGAAATGAAACCGTGGGACCCCTGAGGCCCAGCAAGACTGGATCCATAGCACCCAGCCGGGACTCCACTGGTTGAGATTCCAGCCCAAGCTCCTGTAAAATGGCTGGAATCAACTGAGACAGCTCCTCTTTCTTAAAGAGACGAACCACCTTTGCATAGTCAACTTCCATCATCTGAGAACCCCTGCCAGAAACCTGAGGTGGGTCTGCATCGCCCCCGGCCGTCCCCAGGGGCGTACCCTGCAGGTCTTGATCGTCCTGAGACTGAGAATCCAAGTCCGTCTCCGATGGTATGGACCGCAAGGATCTGTTGTCCTGAAGCGGATCAGATTCCCCTCGGGATCTGCCCCTCTTCCTCTTGCTCCAGTCGCGCAATAGCTGCAAAGGCTTGTCCGCTGCCTGCTTTCTCCCAACTTTCTTTGCTCTAAAAGCTTTGTGTATGCGTAGCACAAATTCAGAGGAACGAAAAGTCTGATGAGGAATCAGTAGCCCCCTCGGGGCTATCCTCATGAATAGGAGAGGCTGCCCCCACAGGAGCGCCCCCCCCCCTGCAGGAAATTGTTGCGGGGAAAGCGAGGGGGGTAAAATCTCCTCCCCCATCGCTGCCCACGTGGCCTCACGAAACATGCCCAAAATGGCGTCTGTTCCCGGTCTGCTAAAGGCACAGAAGTCTCTTCTGCTCACGCCTCTGAACGCGGTGCTCACCAGCGCCCCCCCCCCCCCCCCCGAAGTGAGGTGGAAGGACCCTCACCTCCCTGCACGCACTCCGAGCAAAGGCCCGCACACAACAGACGTGAACGCGCTGAAGCATCGGAGGCCCGCTCAAGAAGAAAACCGGCAAAAGAAAACATAAGAGCCCCCCCCCGACAAGCCCAGTAAGCGGAGAGCCAGCGCACACCAAGTACAAAACACTTTTTTTTTTTTTGTAAATACACTAACTTGCCGTTTCGCTGTCCCGGGCTCTGGATAGAGATAGGTCCTGCTCCTGTAAGGGGGTGAGTGAGCCAGGCTCCCCAGCATCACCCCAGCGCTGCTGAAACTATAAAGACAGGATCCTCCACCCTTAGCAGCAGCCTCGACCAGGGGGGATGGTCCCCTCAGGACCTCGCAATCCCCTGGGAGGCTCACAGAACCACAGACGGCAACAGGACTTTCCCCTGTATTTTTTTGTTTTTAAATTTAAAGATACAGCCCCTCACAGCCAATTAAACCCCAACTACACTCCCGCTTCAATAAAAGGCTATAAACAGGAAACAAGAGACTGTGGGTTTTGCACCTGCACCATCTGCTGGAGACAGAGTAAGACTGAGGGACTGTGGGTGGCACCTTGGTATATATCATCAAAATATTGTGTGGCAAATAACTTAAACTGAATACCACTTTAAACAAAATGTTACATTTTTAATATGTGCACGCAACAATAGTGCACCAAATTTAAATCAAACAGTTAGAATGAGTAAGCTTTCTGTGATTACTCATTCTAATTGTTTGATTTAAATTTGGTGCACTATTGTTGCGTGCACATATTAAAAATTTAACATTTTGTTTAAAGTGGTATTGTTCAGTTTAAGTTATTTGCCGCACATTAATATTTTTTTTTTTTTGATTTATAATTTTTATTGCCAAGTCCAACAACAGCACAATGCAAAAACAAGAAATACAAGAACATGAGGTACATGGCAGTGTTTACAACCATTACAGGAAACACCCTCCCCCCCTCCCCCCCGTCATGCTACTCAAAAACAAAAGAAAAATCATAAGAATCGAAAAAAACATGCTTGCGTGAAGGATGAAAAGGATGGCAGAAAGCGCCAGTCCATATAGAGTCCAGCCAGGCAATTAAGGAGAGGAGAGTGGCGGAAGTGGAAGCGGCCGCCAAGTGATGTAAGGATTCCATATTTGATGAAATTTGGCGAGACGATGGTATTTAAGCGCAGTTAGGCGATATAGAGTACACGTCTTGTCCAAACGTGACAGAATCTCGGTAGGCGTGGGCGGTTGAGCCCTCTTCCATGAGTATGCAATTTCCATGGCTGTCGACGTGCACACCAGCTGAAGAAAGGTCTGTGCAGGAGCAGGAAGGCCGTCATCCGAAAGATGAAGAAGAGCCTGGGCAGGATCAAGAACAATTGACCGGCCCAAAACCTCGGAGATCATCTGGGAGACATAAGTCCATACTTTCTGTATCAGGGCACAATCCCACCACATGTGAAGGAAAGTACCCAATTGATTGCAATTGCGCCAGCAATGAGGGTCATGGCTAGTGGAGAAGCGATGAAGGAGTAGCGGAGTAAAATGCCACCGGTATAATAGTTTGTAGTTGGCCTCCGACACCCGTGCAGATACCAGACCCCGCGACATGTGAAGAAAGACAATGTCCCATTCGTCATCAGACAGAGGTCTGCCCAGATCCACCTCCCAAGCTCGCAAATGTGCCGGTTTGGCCGTGGGGCGGGACGCCAGCAGCTTGTAGAGTTTCGAGACAAGTCCCCTTGGAAGTTGAGTGTTGGAACAGTAGCCTTCGAAGAGAGAGCGTCGGTGTGATATCAGCCCTTTGGACTGTAGTTGAAGTAGGAAATGGCGCAGTTGCATGTAAGGTAGGAATTCAACACTGGAAAAGTGGAAAACGTCCTGCAGGTGAGTGAAGGAAAGAGGTACGCCATTATGGAGTACCTGGGAGAAGGTGGAGATACCTCTCGCCTTCCAGGTGGAGTAAGCTTGGCGTGGAAGACCCGGCTGAAAGAGTGTTGTGGAAGAGTGAACTCTGTAAAAAGTAGAGCTCCGGGCCCACCAACTGACGTTTCCACTGACGCCATACATTGAGAGTATGTCGAGCGCAGGAGGTAAGGGTCAGGGACGACCTCCAGGTATGAGTGGGTTGCCAAATCAACGCCGACGCACATTAATATTTTGATGCTATATTTCTAAATGTGTGTGCTCTTTACTCCACTCTCCTTGCATACCCTTAGTATATATGCCAGGGTTGTTGTAAAAACTTCTGTCTCCATCTGCTGGTGCGGAGACAAAACCCAGGTGTCTGGACTGATCCGGGTACGTACAGGGAACGCGAGTTCAGATCCGCTGCCGCCGCCACGCTATGTCTCCCAATCTCGCCCTGCAGCGCTCCCCCATGAGGCCTCCTGCACGGCTAGTGCCAGACTTGGGCCCATCAAGCCGCTGCCGGGAACAGATGCAATCCCCACCAGGGAGTTCCCAAGAACGCTGACAGATTCCAGTCAGCCCCACCAGAACACAGGACTACACAAGGATCGAGGCACTGCGGTTCCCTCCTGGGAGTAGCGTCACAATAGACCACGAACCCTCGGGTTAACAGCCAATCAACCGCTGCTCAGTCCTACACCTCCCGGCCCTGGCCAACAGCTCCTGCTAACTAAGCCCTCCCCACCGAAGTTCCTGCTAAGCTCTGCTCTTCTACTTCTTGTATGCTACTGTTTTGTTTTTTTTAAACAAGGAACTTAAAGAAACTTTATTAAGCAGGTACTTCCCTGTCCGGCGGAAAAGGGCAAGAGGGAGCCTTAGAGGGTTGAGTGAGCCAGGATCCTCGACTATGGGACTGTCCAGTATGCTGCGGGCAAACCCAGTCAGGAGTATCTAACCCTACCCCCCCAGCTCCACCTGAGGGATGGCCCACGAAGATGCCTAGCACCTCAGGGAGTGTCCATGATCTGGAACCTAAAACTACTGTAAAACAAAAAAAAAAAAAAGGGGGGGGGGGTGGTTGTTTTTTTAAACTAAAAGTTCTGACTCCATCTGCTGGAAGGGATGAATAACCCACTGGTCTGGACTGATCTGGGTATGGTCAGGAAAAGTTGATTCTAAAACTTATCCAATTTCCTAAGCTATTTGGTATAGGAACTCTTCTTTGCTTACTTGTATTTAAACAGTAGTGTTTGGTTTTTTTTTAAAGTATTTGTGAATTGTATTTATCAGCATTGACTGAGGCTCTGCTTACAGCAACTGTCAAGACAATGGCCTAAAAATTCCTGTTTCAGCCTTTCATCCTTCCCCATGTCTTATCCCTTTCCCCCTTGAACAGATACCACTGCGGATCGGGGCGTTCCTCTCGTCTGCAAACCAGAGAATGTGACTACAGACTGTGCAACATGTAACACAGCTTAAGGCACCAGCACTGGCACTTTCTACAGCAGCAGTGTCCTGTGCAGTGCTAACCTCAGAGCACGTACCAGAAATAAGTATTTACAGGTCTCGCTCAGGAAGAAGCTCTCCATACGATCCTCCTTGGACTTGTCTATAACATGGTGTAATGTAGCATAGCCACATCTGGAACAGCAAGAAACCAAACACTAATTTTCTGCAATCACAGCACAGGACCAATGGACAAAATATTACAAAGTCCTCCTGAAATAAAAACCTTACTTCTGGCTCTCTAAACAGCTGCCAACACCACTTGTGGTGAGAAATGCAATTTTTTCATTAACAACCAGCCTGGATTAAATCACAGCACTAGATACAAGGTGGTGTCCTCTAGCCCCTCCTTTGCCTGCATTGACTCCCTATAACTCAAGAGCTCAGCCAGACCTGTCAGTGAGTCACAGCTTTTTCCCCACAGTATCAGAGCACATCCACTCTAATACCAGAGGGAGACATGGAGGCAGAAGACAGGAATGTTTCATATGCTACTGAAAAGCACAGAAGCAAGAAAGCAAAAAACTTGGCACATTTTTGGACAAAAATGTAAGCCTACTTTTGCTGGAAGAAGACACTGATGATGTATTGGCACTTTCATAACCCTCCTTCTGACTTTAGCTAAAGATTGCTCTGAATGCACAAGATCCACTATTTGAACTTGGTTTAAAGTGCAGATCTCAAGTCTAGTAAACAAAACAAAAAAAAAAAAAAGAAGTGAAAGCTAAACCTGACTGCTACAGCTGGATTTAGAAAGGCAGAAAAGCTCCTGGTGCCACTGACTTGACTTTGGTGTATTTCTCCAGGCTCTGCAAGATATCCATTCCCACGTGGAGATAAAAAGGATTCTTCGTAGCCTAAGAAGGGACGGAAAGAAAAATCAAGAGTTAGCCTAACCTTTCATATTCTGATCTGTTAGAAGCACAGAGGAGGCAGGCACTCAAGAGAACAGAATTGTCCCCTCTGCGTGGCAATGAGTAAAGGTATGGTTTACATCTGAAAAATTACAACAAGAGAACATCTCAATCTAAGCCTGGTCTTGCTGACAGTCGGAATATCCTTGCATTACACTCATGGTGTGTGCTGTAACCTATGGGCACCGTCACCTTCATAAGAATTCATGCTTTCTATACCTTTAAAGAGAGACAATGGCAGAAGCAAACAGATGGAACTTTTTCCCTGTAATACTTTGCATTAACTGAGCACTTTTGTTACTTGTGGGAACGGGTCCACTCTCCACAGGCACCTGCCTGTTGGGAGTCTCAGAGGCATCACCATTTTCCACTGCATTTCCTGTAAAATGGACTCTCACACTTATTGGGTTGTGACTATCGCTTTTTGATCCATCTGTAGGGCAGACCTAAAGGTTGGTGGACTGTGTCGATGCTGGCATGGACATGTTATGAACTTTTGGCTGGTAAGCTGCATTAACTGTATGAAGTTTCCCACAGCCAGTGAAGGCTTGGAAGATGTCTATACACCTTTCTCAGCTTTGATGCATCATGGCTCTCAGTATCTACTTGCCATAATGAAGATCTCAATATTAGTGTCTCTACCTGAATCCATTTTATGGTGCTAAGAGAATCTCAAGCTTGCACTTTTGGCAGTCTATAGTTAATTCATTGTTAAGAAACTCAAAGTGAGCATTAACAAAACAAGTGAGCAAATCAGACAGAGGAAACAGGTATCAGAGTATGCCGATGGCCTGGGTGATCATATTCCCCATACTATTACAGTCTAACTTACGGACTAACTTCTGGTACAATGATATATGATATTGTGTCCCTGAAGAGGAATATCACCCCATACCTGGTACAAGAGATACGTGGATTCCACCAGCTCTGGCCTGAGGGGATAGAAGAGGACGTCGGGAGCCTGCAGCTGCCAATTATACCTCTCAGGAAGTGCACCATAGCGTTTCCAGATAGCATAATAAAAGGCATGAAGACATATGGCATCTTCTATATCACCTTTTAAAACCTGAAAAGAAGGTATGTCATTGGTAAATTAATGGCTCTCTATCAATGCTTTGTGAAGAGAGCTGAAGCTGGGACCTGATACTGGAAAAAAAGGACTAGGAAATAGAGAAATTACTACTTGTCTAATAATTTCCTTTTCTCTAATGAAGACGGGTTAATCCACAACCAGTGGGTTATGCACCTCTACCAGCAGATGGAGACTGAGCAAAGCCGACATTATTAGATATATACCCCTGCACAGACACAGCCTGCCAGTATTCATTGCAAAAGCCAACTGCGGACAAACTAACAATTCTTAATAACCATTAACAAATATCCACTCAATTACTCAGTAACAGGAACACTGAGCTCAGAAAGAGTATCACTAATCTAAGGAAACGCAGCCCCTCAGGACAACAGAATCATAAACCGGCAGTCAAAGGCAGGAAGGTGGATTAACCTGTCTTCATTAGAGAAAGGGAAATCATCAGATAAGAGTAATTTCTCAGCATTCATACAGGTTAATCCACGACCAGTGGAATGAACCCAAGATACTCCTGAAAAGGGTGGGAGGCTGCCTGTGGTCCGACCAACACTGGGCCAGCACCTCCAGACATGTCTTCCATTGTGGTCCTCCTTATGTACTTTTTCCAGGTATTACTGTCTGGAGGTGCTGGCCCAGGAGGATACAGCCTTTGCATGCGCAGTGTTGGGTCGGACCGCAGGCAGCCTCCCACCCTTTCCAGGAGTATCTTGGGTTCATTCCACTGGTCGTGGATTAACCTGTATGAATGCTGAGAAATGAGAAATTACTACTTATCTGCCCATGATAATACTGCCAGAGCTCTAGTGGAATGAACCCTAACCTGCTTGGATAACGACTGCTCAGCATAGAGGAGAATACTGAAGAGCTGCACTTCCTGCAGGGGTATATGTACTAGGGCTGACGTCAGATTGAAATCTGATCAGTATCCAACTGCTATCAGGAGTACACTATACCCATTGGTCCTGAGTCCATTTGCTACATGCTAGGAAATTTATTTTAATTTTTATCTGAGCTCATCCCGACCCAGGCGAATACAGAGTCATTCTTCAGCAGCAGGGGGATAGGGCTAATATGCCTTCACTGCTGGATTCAGCTTCCTCCACTCACTGGCCACTCAGCAGCATCTCTCCTAGCAACTAAGTCCACGCTGGAAACCAGCTACAGGACTAAGGCACTCAACTGAAGGAGAGAGCACCATATATCACATCAGGAGAACTCAACTGATGTGATATCACCCGATGTGAATGTATCACCTCAGGAGAAGTGGTGCATGTAATCTTTTTTTTTTTTTTTAAAGCAAGTAATCCTCAGTAGGGAGATGCACGTCCACCATCTGCAGGAGACAGAATACTGGTGGGCTGATGTCAGAGCAGGGGTATATATATATACCACGACATCAGCTTTGCTCTGTCCTCATCCGCTGGTAGAGGTGCATAACCCACTGGTTGTGGATTAATCTGTCTGAATGCTGAGAAATGTAACTATTTCGAATCTTCCCTGTCTCTTCAGAAAAATCACATCCCCTTCCTGCACTTCAGCTTACCCAGCTGTAAGTATCACACCCCTCTGCACAACACTTCCCTCCTGGCATGGACGAAAGGTGCTGGATAAACCTACATTATTCTTCAAGATATTAGTCATGAAATAGCTGATTTTAAAGCAAGGCTGGTTTTTCTGTTAGCAGCTGTGGAAGGCAAGAAGTTGTCAAAGTGTTTGTGTTCCTGCATTCATCCACAAGCACTGTAAAGCTTTATATATCTTATAGTACAGGATGTCTGTGGGGAAAGTGAACTAGCTTGCTGCTATTCAAGTACCTGAAGTCCAGGGAAAAAAGCCTGCAGAGAGTCTATCCAGGTGTTGAGCAGTTGCCCATTGAACATGTTCACATTGACATAGAGGGGAGGGTCCCCTTCTCCTTCGTTGCATGCCTCCCGCCTATAAAGGAAGAGCAAGACTTAGGCCTGAAGTGCACAGTACATTCTGGGGCGATGGGACATGCCAAACCACAGCTCTGCAAGGATGCTTAAATCCCTTATTAAAATAGCATGCTGTATATCAAAGCCATTCAGCATAGAATTGCAAATAAAATTCAGAGATACATACTACACTGAAGAGCTGCTCAAGGAGCCGTGGGATTGTTTACATATTTTCTACAGAACAAGAAAGGGCATCACTGCCCTACCCCACCAAAAAGAGGGAGTGCCTCACCACCTCTCACCCATGGGGAGCAGCAGGGAGTGCCTCACAGCCCCACCACCCACAGGGAGAGGGTGGGAATAACTCAGCGCCTCACTTCAAAGGCTTGGGGAGGAAGGGAGCATCTTATCGCTCAAGCTGGAGGGGTAGAGGAAGGGAGAACTTCACTGCATCTAAATCTACAGGGAAAGGGAAAGGGATGCAGAATGGAGCAACTCCTTTCTCCCCAGCCACAAATGGGGGGGGGGGGGGGGGGGGGGGGGGGGGGGGGGGGGGAAGAGAGAAACAGGGATCCTTACTGCCAACCCCTTCCCAAACCCACCTTTACTGCACCCCCACCCATGGGGAACATCTCAGGGCCCCCTATCCAGTGGGGAGAAAAGGAAGAGCTTGACTGCCCCCCACGAGAGACAAGCATTACCTACCCTCTCCGCAGGTAGCTCTGGATACTCTTGTATGCTTCATTAAACATATCCAGGTCTTCTCTCTCCCCAAAGAGAATGTAGGATTTCAAGAGATACTCATAGAAGGAGTCCAGTCCTGCCCCTAACCCACTCTGCTTTCCAACCCAGTAACCAGTCTGAATGTTCACAACATTGCCTGGGAAAGACATTGACAACAAGAATTTGCATTTATTAAGCTCACCTCATTTAGAGAGAACCCTGACCTAAAATGGAGAGAGACCCCCAGGTGTACTGCAAGCCTGGGGAACAAAGGGGAATAGTTCTCATCAAATCACAGGGGGATAAAAGTAACGGCTCCAAACTCATACACAGTCACAGACAGCAGGGGGCAAAACCCAGAAGCTCTCCCAGAAATGTTCTTGATTTTCATGGTGCCACAGTTTAAGAGCTTTGGGTATCATTGCACTCCCCCTGCTTCAGAGCCACATAAAACTATCCCTTGAAGGATGCTGTCAATTCTAAAAAATAAATATATAAAAACTCATTTAGATACTGGTAAAGTCAGGAAAAGCTGCCAGCCAGCATTGAACAGACATGAACCAAAACACAAAGCAGAACGAGCAAAACCTTCATGAGACAGCTCTATTTAAAAACAACTGGAATCCCACGACATGCTACATTCATATTGTAAGAGCTGGAAAGCTGCAGCGAGTGCTTTAGGATTTCAGTCTGTTCTCTCGGGACAGCTCCACTGTTACTAGTGTTCTCTCCTCCTTGTTGGGCACCATTCAGCAGTACCTAATAATCCTGTATCATTGCTCCGCAGACTCCAGAGAGCTCTCACAGCTCGCCGCGCCACCCACTCAAAAGTAGAATCCCCCAATAACCGGCTGAGAATTCCAAATTCCACCAAGAGAGAGCCGGCGCCAGCTGTACACGTCTCATTATTACTGTCAGGAGGGACTCCTCTCTTCAAATTAACCTGCAGAAGAGACATGGGACAGCTGAAGCTGAGGAGTGTCACAGAAGTTAACTTAATCACAGAACAGCAAGTCTACAGTCTTCCCTTACCTCTCCTAACACTGGGACTGTGCCATTAATTCTATAAGTCAGGAGAGCAAAACTAAATTTTCTAGCTGATCTCGTGAAAGAAGATTGTAAACTATGCAGCCTGCTGCTTCTCACTTGGATATATTACAGAAGGTAAAGATAGGAAAATTGGTTCTTACCTAACTTTCGTTCCTGTAGTACCACAGATCAGTCCAGACTCATGGCTTTGTACCTCTGCCAGCAGATGGAGACAGATAAAGTTTTATTGAAACTGGTATATAACTTAAGTGTGCCACCTACAGTCCCTCAGTATTGACTGTATTCAAGCCATGATGCAAAAAACACTTAAAATTTGACAGCCCACCCCCTCTCCAACAAAACTGGAGGATGGTGATGCTGAACCACATCAGAAACACACTGTCTTAGAACAGAAGCAACACACAACACAGCATAGAGAACCGATAACTCTGCTTTACTTACAAACCCAAACTGAACGAGTGGGAAACCCATCCCTCAAACCTGGGTGAGTGTCTGATCTGTGGTACTACATGAACAAAAATTAGCAGATAAGAACCAATTTTCCTTTCCCTGTACGCACCCAGATCAGTCCAGACTCCTGGGATTTACCTAAGACTGCTAAACTGGGTGGGACTTGAAGAGTCCTGCTCGCAGAACACTCTCCCTAAAGCACGCTGCAGTCAGAGCCCTGAGAACCAAGTGATAGTGCCTGGAGAAAGTGTACAGTGAACAAGTTAATGTAAACCAGTTATTTACTCTGTCAGATAATAGAAGGACCGGGGGCACTCCATGAAGTTAAGCAAGTAGCTCATTTAAAACAAACCGAAGAAAATTCTCACACTCAGCGCATAGTTAATCTCTGGAATTAATTGCCAGAGGATGTGGTTACAGCAGTTAGTGTAATTGGATTTAAAAACGGTTTGGATAAGTTCCTCTAGGATAAATCCATAAACTGCTATTACAGCAATTAATAAGCAATAGCAGCTTGTGATCTAATGTTTGGGTACTTGCCAGGTACTTGTAACTTGGATTGGCCACAGTTGGAAACAGGATACTGAGCTTGATGGACCCTTGGTCTGACCCAGTATGGCATTTATGTTATGACTTCCAAGTCGCTACCCTGCAAATCTCCTGTGGGGTTACCTGCGGAGCCTCTGCCCAAGAGGCCACCTCAAGCGTGTCGAATGAGCCCTCAAAGCGTCTGGCACCAGCCAATCCTTGGCAATAAAAGCTGAACAGATAGCCTGATTGAGCCAATGCACAATAGTAGCTTTAGACACCTGATGTCCCCTTTCTTGGGCCACTCCAAAAGGACAAAAGGATGATCCAACACATGAAAATCATTAGTGACTTTCAGGTATCTTAACATGCACCGCACATCCAAAATCCTCAACTCACCAACAACAGCTACCTTAATGCAACACTTCAGTATCCTGCGCACCAGTTCCCTGGTCTGATCACTACCTCCTAAACTGCCAAACTGGAATCCTCTCTAAAAACAAGATAAATGAAAGCAACACCACCAGCTTTAAATACAGACCTCCTTTCCCAATAGAGGTACTACAACAAGAACTCGAAAAACAGCTTCCCAATATAGACCTCTCGAACAGTAACATCGCCACCCATTCCTGGATAGAAATAACTTCAGAAGTCGCCAACACCATCAACCCAGAAAAAAGCCAAACATTTCAATACCAACCGAATTAACTCCAACCCTTGGTACAATAAACTGAAAGATACCAAACTCACCCTAAGAAAAAAAGAATGGCGCAAAAAGAAATGCCAGGTTACCCTAGCCAACTACCGCATTTACCTAGCATACTATAAAAACATTAAACAAGACCAAGCGAGAATACTACAGCAAAAAAAATCCAAAAAGTGTTCCCACAATCCAAAAACACTATTTGATATCGTGAACAAGCTAATCTCGGATACTAACCCAACTTCTACCTTCACAAGTATTAACTTGAGCCAAGACCTAACCAACTTCTTCAAACAAAAAAATCAGCAAAACAGAGAACTTAATCATACCGCAAAATAACTTCTCAGCCATCAAAGACACTACACCTTGGTCTACCTTTGTACATATCTCCTGCACCAAAGTGGAGAGTTTAATTAAAACATTAAAGCCTGCCAACCACAATCTCAACAAAATACCTACTCACACCCTAAAAGAAATCTCACAAATCATTTCCCCAACAATAGCAATGATCATCAAATACCTGAAAGAAGGAAACCACCTGACATCCTAAAATTATCCATAATTAAACCTATACTAAAAAAAAAAAAAAAAAGAATCTTGATCCCTCTGAACTTAACTACCGTCCGATTTCCAATTTATCATTTCTCACCAAATTAACCGAAAAAGAAGTTCTCAAACAACTTAACCAGCATTTAGAAAAGAATGTCATCCTCTTCCCAACACAACACGGTTTCTGAGAACATTTCAGTATAAAGACCCTACTCCTTGCCCTATCTGATATGATAAGGTGCTTCGACATAGGCCAAAGCTTCCTCCTTATCCTACTTGACCTGTCCGCAGCCTTTGACACTGTTGACCACAAAAGTTTAATCAGTAGACTTTCCGAAATAGGACTTACAGAAACACTGAACTGGTTTGCATCCTTCCTAAGCAATAGATCTTATCAGGTAAGCATCAACAACATCAAATCTGAATCAACCACACTTGAAACAGGTGTCAGCCACACTATTCAACATCTATCTCCTTCCACTATGTCAACTACTTTCCAGTCTCAGCATTACCTACTTTATGTATGCGGACATTCAACTACTAATTCCTGTCACTGACACACAAGAAAATACCCTCAAACTATCAACCACATACCTAAACTCCAACAAACAACTCCTAAACAATATGAAACTCTGCCTAAACATGGATAAAACGGAATACATCCTACTTGAACGAAAATCCACAATAAACACCACAACGAATACCAGGAACAACAATCTATTCATCAAACTAAATGATAAAGTGAAAGATCTCAGGATCTGAATTGATCCAGAACTTAATCTCAAAAAAACATTTCCATGAAGATAAAAGAAGGTTTCAAACTAACCTTAAAATGTCTAAAACCCCTCCTAAATCCACAAGACTTTAGAACCATTCTACAGTTATTGATATTCACGAGTTTTGATTACTGCAACTCTTATTTATTTATAGGTTTTTATATACAGACAACCGTTTGCACATCGCATCGGTTTACAGATAACTTAAAACTTTTTGACAGTGTCATTATATAGAACTTTTGGCACTGCCATTACATAGAACAGTAAACTCTGCATACAAGAGATAAATATCAACAAAAGGAAACTGGGTAACTATTTACAGGGAACGACTGTTCCTCAACCGGGAACGGATGAGGGAAAAATTAACAAGAGCACATTGTAAAGGTAATACATGGAAAGCACTGTAAACAATTCAGGAGGTCATCGGGGAGAAGGTTATTGAGAGAAAAAGTCAGCAGGAGCACATTGTAAAGGGTGATACAGGGAATGCATTATACATAGTTTAGGGGGTCATCAGGAAGATGGTTGTTGAGGGAAGGGTAGGCCTGTAAGAATAGCCAGGTTTTTAGCTTTTTTTTTAATTTGGGTGTAGATGTTTCAGTGCGCAAGTCTGGGGGCATAGAGTTCCACAGGGTGGGGCCGGCCAGGGAAAAGGCTCTGTTCATTGTGGAAATAAGTTTCGTGGATTTGATAGAGGGGGTACGGAGTGTCCCTTGGAGGGCAGTACGAGTAGGTCTAGTGGATGTGCGGGTAAGCAGTGGGGGGTTGATCCAGTCAGTATTTTCACTGATGATGCTTTTTGAATGAGGGAAAGAACTTTGAAAAGGATACGAGACTATTGGTAGCCAGTGGAGTTCGATGAGGGTAGGAGTGATGTGGTCACGTTTTCTGGAGTTAGTGAGGATATGTGCTGAGGCGTTCTGTAGGAGTTGCAAAGGCTTAGTATGAGTAGCAGGGAGACCAAGGAAGAGTGCATTACAGTAGTCTATTTTGGAAAAGATAATAGACTAGAGTACTGTGTGAAAGTCAGTGAAGAATAAGAGGGGCCGGAGTTTTTTGATGGTTTGTAGTTTGAAATAGCAGTCAGTAAGGATAGATTTAATGAAGGGTTTGAGAGAGAGCTGGTTGCCAATGAGGACACCAAGGCTACGGGTGTGGGAGGGGAAGAGCGTGGAGGAGTACGCAATGGGAATGGAGGGAGAGGAATGTTTGTTAGAGATGATGAGGGGTTCAGTTTTTTGTGGGTTAATGGCAAGGTGCATGTCAGTGAGTAGCTGGTTGATAACGGTCAGGCAGGATTCCCACTTTTGAAGAGCAGTTTGGAGGGAGTCAGTGAAGGGGAAAAGGATTTCTCTTCTATTGGGCCTACCCAAATCAACCATACAACCACTCCAAATTCTGCAGAATGCAGCTGCAAGAATTCTAACTGGCCATAGAAAATCAGAACACATCACACCTGTACTAAAAGCCATACACTGGTTACCCATTGAAAAAAGGATCAATTTCAAAGTTCTATCCATATTACACAAACCAATTTATGGAAAAAAAATTGATTGGCTGAACACTGCAATCCAAATATACACCCCACAACGCAACACAAGAGCAACCAATAAAGCATTACTATCAATACCCACAATCACCTCCACCAGACTTACATCAGTTTGGGACAGAGCGATTTCTCTTGCGGGACCATGCCTATGAATACCCTACCAGAAAGCTTACGAAAACAAGGCAACAAAACTATTCAGAAAACTCCTAAAAACCTGGCTCGTCAAACAAACATATAAAGACTGTACAGGATAAATACTTTTCCACCAATACAGATCCTCCTCCTCCCAATCCCAACATGGATGTTCCCTCATGATTAGCCTTGATCTAAAGCAATAATTATAAGAATTAAGCTACTTGTAAAGTACCAACTCCAATTAACCTCGTTTCCACATCCTCCCAACTCTTCTCTTTCCCACCACAACCCTCAGAATAATATTCACTCCTTTGTTATTCCCCTTTATAGTTCGATATCAATCATATGTATCAACCAATATCGCTCTACAACATATCTCCCCAAGATTTCTTGTTACAATGTTCCCTGTTCTGTTTTTATGTAATCAGTTATAATACCAGTTAACAGTTATGAAAAGTTCCTCCTTCCCCCCCCCCACCTAAGTTATTTGTTATAATGTATTCAATTTTTGCTGTTTTATGTAATAAGTTGTTTCGTCTGTAAACCGTTGTGAAGGCTTGCTCCAAACAATGGTATATAAAAGCCAACAAATAAAAATAAATAAATAAATAAATAAATAAATAAAACTCCCTCACATGCGGAGCAGAGGAATCCAAATCTAAAAAAAGCTGGAAGCGCCACAGATTAGTTAACATGGAACTCAGACACCACCTTCAAGAGTAAATAAGGTACCATACGCAATCTCAAAAATCCATCATACTGAACAAATAGTAACTAGAAAAATCACCTTAAGAGTCAAATCCTTTAGAGTAGCCCTCCTCAGGGGCTCAAACAGAGCTGCACATAAAGCTGTAAACACCAAATTAAGACTCCAAGACAGGCAAGACTTCCTCACAGGAATACACAAATTTTTCGCTCCCCTAAGAACACACACATCAGAGCAAGCAGGCAGGGAATACCCCTCAACCTTACCACAGAGGCAGTCTAGAGCCACTACCTGGACCCTCAGAGAGTTGTTGGCTAGACCTTTGACCAATTCTTCTTGAAGAAAATTCAAAATATGCGACAGAAGCTTGCAGTGCCTACAACCCCCTAGCCACACACCAAGACTCAAAAACTTTCCAAACATGCACATAAGAGAAAAAGACGTGGAAGTATGCCTGGCCTGGAGCAAGGTGAAGGTAATTTGTTCTGGATAACCTTTGCATCTCAGTCTTTGCCTCTCAAAAGCCAAGCCATGAGACAAAAGCAAGCTGCCTGATCTAAAAATATAGGGCCCTGGTGGAGAAAATTTTCCAGGTGGCTGACCTCAGAGGCCCATCTATGGCCAGACTGACAAGATGCACAAACCAAGGGAAGCGAGGCCACTCTGGAGCCACCAGATCTATGTCTCCCGGATGTCTCTCTATCCTCATCACCTTGCCTACCAGCAGCCATGAGGAAAGACATACAGAAGCACATCGCGAAGCCATGGAAGCACCAGAGTGTCAATGCCTTCCGCTCCGTGCTGACGTCTTAGACTGAAGAATCATGAAGCCTTTGTGTTTTCCTTGGTCACCATCAGGTCCATAGAACTCAAGTCCCATCTCCTACAAATGAGACACACGGCTACCTCTGACAGTTCCTATTCTCCAGGATCCAACGCCTTCTGACTCAGGACGTCCGCCTGCAATTTGTCCACATCGGCAATGTGCAACGCTGCTATCTGTTCCAAGTGCTGCTTCGCCCAGAGGATCAACTCCTGCACCTCCTGGGCCACTGCTCGACTCCCTGTTCCCCCGGCAGTTGATATAGACCACTGTGGTTGTGCTGTCCAACAGAATTCTCACTGGACAACTACACAATCAAGGCAGAAAGCCAAGTAAAGCGAACTGCACCACTCTAGTCTCTAACCAACTGATAGACCAGGAAGCTTCTTTCCTCCACCATTGGCCCTGCACCACCTGATTCTGATACACTGCTCCCCAACCTGACAGACTGGCATTGGTAGTGACCACCATCCAATTTGGAACTTCCAAACCTACACAAAGAAGATTGTCACGAAGCAGCCACCAGCAAAGACTGTCCCTGGCTTTCCCCATGAGAGATAAAAGGAGATGACACTCCCAACAAAGGTTCCAGTGGGAAAGGAGAGCCCTCTGAAGAGGTTGTATATTTATTTATTTATTTTTAACTTTTATATACCGACATTCTTGCATTAAATGCAAATCATGCCGGTTTACAGTGAAACAGAAAAAGCAGGAAAAAATTCCTTAGTCTAATACAATGAAACAGCTTAGTTAACAAAGGAAACATAAAAATAAATGTTTACATATACACAAAGGTTTGCACGAAGGGGTGCATAAAGGGGAGAGCCCCTTTGTCACGCGCCTTTGGCGCGCGACGCCTGGTGTTGAGGCTGTCTTAACTGTCCAATGTTAGTGACGTCATGGGGGAGCGGGTCTAACAAACGCAGCACTTACATCGCTGCTTCTTTCCAGTTCCAGGTGAAGATCAAGCTGTTTCCTTCACTTCCCCTCCCATGACTGTGGGGTGAGAAGCGCTGCAGGGTGCCCCTTGATGTTATCTGGCTTCCCACACGCGACGTCTGTATATGCACAAATGCCCAAGGAACTAACTCTAGAGTTAATGCCATGGAGCCTAGGACTTGCAAATAGTCCCACACCCTGGAAACTGTGAGCTCTAACAGGTGATGAACCTGACCCTGTAACTTCACAATCCTCTCTTCTGTGAGATACACTCTTCCCTCCTTTGTGTCGAACCAGAACCCCCAGGTACCCGGAGACAGAGGGGACAAGATGACTCTTCATCACCCAGCAAAATGAATGCAAGCATTTCAGCACTTTCTGCACAGACTGTTTTCAAAGAACTACCAACTTCACTCGTATAAGCCAGTCGTCCAGGTACAGATCCACCAGCACCCCTTCTCTTAAGGCCACTACCATCACCAGCACCACTACCATCACCTTGGTGAAAGTACGCAGCGCCATTGCCAGACCGAAGGGAAGGGATTGAAACTGCAGATGTTCCGAGAACCATGAAATAGAGGAACCTCTGGTGCTCTTGCTGGATGGCTGTGTGGAAATAAGCCTCTGTCAGGTCCAAAGAAGCTAAATACTCCCCCTTTGCGCATTGCTGCAATGACCAACCTTAGGGTCTCCATGCAAAAACAGGGAACCCGAGAGCTGTATTCACCCTCTTTAAATCTAAAATGGGGCAGAAGGACCCATCCTTTTCAGGCACCATGAAGTAAATGGAATATCTCCCCATCCACTGCTCTTCTAACAGAACTGGCATTTACGCTGATGATATCCAAATAATCTTACCCATTGACGATACAATCGAAAAGACCCTGAACATAGCTAATATGTATCTGGATATCATCAAACAATTACTAAACCAGATGGAACTAGTGATTAACGTAGAGAAAACAGAATTCCTACTCTTGGAACGCAAAAACATTGAAATCATCCAAAACCCTATCACACTCAAAAACAACCAAAAAATTAAACTGAGAAAGTAAGAAACCTCAGAGTAATAATTGACACAGAACTGAACCTAAAACACCACATATCATTAAAAGTAAGGGAAGGATACGCTAAACTCATGACCCTCAGAAGACTAAAACCTCTGACAACAAGTAACTTCCGTTCAGTGTTACAAGCTCTTATTTTCGCAAGCACGGATTACTGTAATGCCCTCCTACTTGGTTTACCATACACAACAATTAGACCACTCAAAATAATGAGGCTACCCATTGAGCAAAGAATACAGTATAAAACCCTTTGTACAATACATAAGCTAATACATAATGAAAATGCCGATTGGTTGAATACCGCCCTCCACGTACACGTCCCTAACAGAAACCTGAGATCAGCTAATAAAGCTTTACTGTCCATCCCCTCAAAAAACAGCCAAACTAACCCAAGTAAGGGAAAGCGCGCTATCCTTAGCAGGTCCTATGCTATGGAACTCCATGCCCGTCGAGATCCGCTTACAAAGAGACATCAAAACCTTCAGAAAACATTTTAAAACATGGTTATTTAAACAGGCATACAAAGAGAAAGGAGAGTAGAACACTGGGAAAAAGAAAAGCGATTGGCAGCACACCCTAAACACACTACCCAAATCAACACGGGTACATATTCTAGAATAAGATGACAGATTCTCTTTTGTTCCTGCTCAAAATAAACGGACATAACACATCCAATTATGAGCTTTTATAACTACTTTTATTACCGTAAAATCTTGGCACATGTATAGTGATAGAATTCATAATCTGTTCCAATTTTAATATTTGTGCCTTATTGTAAACAGTTATGATGGTACCTAACTTAATGACGGTATAGAAAAGTTTTTAAATAAAATAAATTGCTCCCAGTTGCTTCAAGCAATCCACTGTTCCTCAAACCACTACCCGCTTTGCAAGAGGACTGCAAGGGGACATGAGAAAGGCCTGTCTGTCAGGATGAGAAAATTCTAAAGCGTAGCCATCTTATCACCTTGACGACTCACTGGTCTGTGGTAATCTTGACCCATTCCTCAAAAAAGAGCACCAACTACCCTCCGACTGCTGGAACCGAAGAATGGGCCAGCCTCATTTCATTGCAAGGAAATGGCACCTGCACTGGCCCCTAGATTGTCCCAGGAAGACCTCCTGGTCCCGTGAAAGGACCAATTCCAGGAGGATGTCCTGGCAGGAGCTTGCCTCTGCGAACCTCCTGTACTCTTGAACTGGTGAAACCTCGATTGTCCTGGAACCTAGCCTGCGCAGGCACACATTTTCTGCCCTTAGGGTCGTCCTCCAGTAACTTGAGCACCTTGGACTCACCTAGATGTTTCATTATTTGCTCCAAATTGGCCCCAAACAGAAGCTTCCCCTTAAAAGGAAGCGATTCCAGCTGTGACTTGGAGCACACATCTGCTGACCAGTTATCTAACCACAACTTCTAGCAGATACCACCAACATGATTTGGTAAGAGGTCCTAACAATATCATAGAAGGCATCAGCCCAATAAGCCAACACCGCCTCCAGATGGTCAACCTGCAGCGCCACAGCTCCCCTCGAAGCTTGCAAGTCCTGAAATTGCTGGACCCAACGTAGACACACTCTCTGTACCAGACTACACACAGCTGCACATATGGCTAGAGCAGACACCTTGGAAATTCTATTGAGATGAAGCTCCAGCTTGCAATCCTGCACATCACGCAAGCCGGTGGGAGCCTGCTACCGGAACAGTAATCTTCTTGGTAACCGCAGACACTGATGCATCCACCTTGAGAAAAGTCAACAACTCTAAAGGTGTCTGCCGGCAATGGATAGAGTTTAGCCATAGCTCTGCCCATTCTGAGCCCAGATTCGGGAATATCCCACTGCCAAACCACCAGCTTGTTCACTGACTTAAGAAAAGGGAATGCCCTCAGCGGACCACATAGGCTGTCCAGAATGGGATCTGCTCCCTCCAAATCAGACTCCTCCTGAGTCATCTTGATTCCAAGTTCCTTAAGAATCTGTGGAATCAGCAGCCAGAGCTCCTCTCTGCAAAAGAAGCAGACCAACTTGGGATCACCCCTCTCAGCAATAGGGATCTCGCTCAGGGTCCACAACTGGATCCAGTGAATCCTGCAGCAGATCCACTCTAGATGGGTCTCCTGGGGACCCTTGTAGATCCTCGAAAGTCAGTATTTCCTTGCAGGTCCGTCGACCCTGACGGTAGGCCTAAAACGTGCTGGACCCAGTCCATGTGCTTACGCTTGGGCGGAGCAAACTAGGACCCCCCTGCGGGAGGAAGCCGTGACCTGCTGCGCCCACCTGATGCTTTCTTGGCGAAAAAGGCCTGATGCATCAGAAGCACAAAATCTGAAGAAAAAGGCTGGGAGTCTTCAGAGTCACAGTCAGGTGGAGACATCCCCCTCTGCAAATCCAACATTCAGAGGGAAATCCTCCCCTCCACAATACACCCATATCCTCCTCAGCAGCCCCAACCAGGGACAAATGAGGTGGAGAAACATCGGCTCCCATGGGGGCTAGAGGGAGCCACGTAGCCAAATTAAAGATGGCCACCATTGGCGCACAATCCAAGGGAGCTCCGATGGAAGGCCTGGCCTGACACCCTGAAAAGGAAGCAGATCGAACCCAGAGGGAGGGTCCTGCAGACACGCCCTCCCCACTTGAAGTGCACCTGGAACAAAGATCCCCGCAGGCCCAGCGAACAGAAGTGCGAGGCATGGCACCAACTGTGTGGAGTAGCTGCTGCAGTCCCTACTTCCAGAGTGCGCTTCCAAAACACAGCCTGACTTACCAGCTGCCCTGCCTCTGAAGAGGGAACCCCAGCCACCAGTCTGAGAAACAGCAAGCAGCAAGAACAATAAAGGGACTTGGCTTTAAAAAAAAAAAAAAAAAAAAAGTGATTTGTTTAACAAAAACTTTAACCAAAAAACCAAACCCAAGCCTCCCTGGAGTAAGCCCAGGAATAAAGGGAAAAAAAATGTTCAATTTTTAAATTCCCCAGGTACTTTCCTACTCCATCCAATGCTTGAAAAGAGGGCTGCCAGCAGGACCCCCAGGCTGTCTCGTGTGGGCTGAGGGATCTGGCCCACCAGATGTCCGCCCTGCCGATTCTTGGACAGAGCAAAAAAGGGTCACCAACCCTGGCTTGCCCGCCTTGACCAAGGAGATTAGCTCCACCAGGACCTGCCAACTCCCCGGGAGGAATCCCACAATCAGATCTTCTAGAAATCTCCCCCCCCCCCCCCAGACTGCAGGTTTGCACCATATACCATCTGCTGGAGACAGAAAAATACTGAGGGACTGCAGGTGGCACAGTTATAGACCAGTTTCAATAAAACCGTGTCTCCATCTACTGGCAGGAGTACAAAACCAGGCATCTGGACTGACCTGGGTAAGACCTGGGAAACTGTCATTCCAAAACAAACCCTGCATCATGCACAGATCACTTTTACTGCTCCATCATCAACATTTTCTTTCGGGTTTCTATAAATTGATTCCGAAGATATTGGCTCTGCAAATTTTACTGATAATTTATCATCTCTGGTTAGCAGGGAGCACCATCCTGTCAGAGCTGCTGTCCCTTTTATTTTGGCTCAGCAATTTGCTTCTCCTCTTTTGGGCTTCCAGCTCAATCGGACGTAGCCTCTACTAGACTATGGTGCTATGGGCCTTCACTCGCAACTGCCTGGGAATTTTACGTCCTCTCTCAGCTCACTTAATCCAGTCATTGCGGGGACAGTGCTGGGCCCAGGGCCCCCCTTCTGGAAACCTATAATCATGGGCTTGAATCCACCCAGTAGGTACGAGCATTGTGAGATTGACTGGAAATCCCTCTGCAGCATCCCCAGCCCAGGGAGCAGAAGACCTAACTTGGGGACTGCATGCAGTGCTTTGCACTGAGCATTGGGCTAGCCTAGAGCTGCTGACTCTTGAGGATCCTGGGACACATTGGGAAGCAAGGCTGATGTTCTCTTAATGCGACCAGAACGACAGGTTGCTTTTCTCTGTTAATTTATGTCTTAATTTGTGATTGATAGTTTGTTTTTAAGCTAGTTTTACTTTGTTAGTGTAACCTACTTTAGTAAAAAAAAAAAAAAAAAAAAGACAATGACACTGAAGAACTGCCAATTGGGTGCTGTCGCTTTAAGGGCTGAAAACACAGCCCAGTTGAAGTCAGTTGGGGCAGGTGCAAACAGACCACTGCTTCCAGAGCAAGAAGGAGGAAGTTCTCTGCTCTGCCCTGAAAACTAAAGACATTTGTTTGTTTTAATTAAGGATCCATGCTGTGAAGTATTAGTAGCTTGAATTGCCAGAGACTGAGGGTTCCCTTGGCAACAAGGGTTCAGCAGTTAGGATTCAAAGAAGTGCTGACCTCATCTCCCACCCTTCAGCATTCAAACTGCTTCACGGTAGGAAAACGAGCTGGGACTTTGAAATAAATGCAAAGACTGTGTAAAGATTGGAGGTAGCTGCTGAACTGTCACCAGTTGAAATCTTTGAGCAGTATTTCATGTCTGAGCTACTACACTTTGCATGTGTTTGCAGAGTGAGCAGAATGATTAAGTCTGCTACTTATTATTCAGTAAAGTTTAATGCTCTTATATGTTAATGCAATGTGTAACTTTATTATTGGTGCTATGCTATCAGTTGAACTGCAGGTCTCTACAGACTTAACCTTGTATAGTCTGGTTAACCCTGAAGTAATAAACTACAAGAAACCAGTGCCATATATATATTACAAGGTTACATTAGCTTTCTACTAATTTTGATTTGTACATTGCTCTGTTTTGCAAATGTAATAAGATGTGATTCATCAAGAAATACTTTGTACATTGCTCTGTTTTGCAAATGTAATAAGATGTGATTCATCAAGAAATACTAAACATAAGACAGATGTCAAACTGACTTTGTATGTGTACCAGTGGGATCTGGGCAGGGATTTAAAGAAAAGGAACAGTCCATTTTGGATAGGCAAAGGGGCTGCAGGTGGCCTTGGGGCGAGTTCTGAGAAGCACCACATATGGTAGGGGTACATAAATTATGCCCCCCATCCTCCATATGTACCCAGTCCTAGCTAGGACCATCAGTGCTGGGATACATACCCGAGGATATGGCATTCCAGTCTTGGTGTTTTCAAAAGCTGGCAGCAACCTCACGGCTAGATCCCGCGCCATGTGCAGCAACTCGTCGTCATAGTTCTTAATGGTCATATCCCCAAAGGGCTGCTTAGAATCTGTAATGATTATATGAGCAGACAGCAGACTTCCCAAAATCCTGTTTAGAAGAATAAGTAGTATGTATTAAGAAGCAATTACATTACACTTGAGATTAATGTGTCACTCAAGGCAGTTTACAATAGTAGAAAACATCAAAAAGCCCCAAAAATGCTGGAAACTAATATCCAATTTGTAACAACATTAGAGGAAGCCAAGAGATGGGGCAGCGGGAGGCTACTGTACAATGACAGGCCAGTGCTCAAAAGAATAGCCCATTAACACCGCTAAGTACACACACACTGAGCTGAGGCTCAGAAACCTGCATGTCTACCCTTAGGTGAGAGGTGCTTTATAACATGCTGACATTACAGCTGCCTTGTCCTAAGCTCTCAAGCTACCTTTCAACAACACGTATACAGACTTTTTCCACATTTAAGTGGCTTATTCTTTAAGTGTGCCTTTTCCTGTCACGGGACAGCTGCATTCTGGAATCCTTCCACGGTTTTTGGAACTATAAAACGTGAACTGGCTAGTTTCCAGAAGAGGCACGGACAAGTTCTTTTCAAAGCTCTGGGGGAAAGATGTACCTGATTGTGGCCTCAAAGACTTGAACTGTTGAATCTTTATCAAATGAAACTGTATCAATCACCAGCTTCACTGCCCGCTGAAACTCTGAAGAATTGCCCATAACCTTAAAAAGCAAATAAGAAAAAAAAAAAACTCTGCTTACAACCACACGATAGAAAGACAGATGGCCTTTTGCACAGGAAGCTGAGAGGTAAACCCCTGTAAGAAAGAACATTCTCTACATAGCGTCACACAAAAGTACACACTAGCAGGCCAATGCAATATGGACCACATTGGGCGCCCGTTTTCCTAACACGCGCCCATCCACCTCTCCCGGGTGCGCAATGCAGTAGGCAAACGAGCCGCTGCATTAAAAAGGAGACGCTAGGGGAAACTGTGTGTCCCTAGCACCTCCCTGGCATCGGGGCGCCCAGGAGAAGAAGCTGTGGGCGGGTTAGGAAAACGGCCGCTCAATTTTACGAGCATCCGTTTTCCTAACCTGACCACTGGCAAGACTTTTACCTTTACTCCTTTTTTGGGTCCTTCAACTTAATATCACACACCATTAAAACGGAGGAACTACAGAAAAGCAGTATTTTCTGATTTTCTGTTAACTTTAAGGGTTCCTCAAGACTCTGGGGCAGGCATTAATTTTTTTTTTAGAGTAAAAAGGTGCACGTCTGGCGCACATTTGTTTTTACATAATGGGCAACAGCTAATAACCTCATCAACAAGAATTTACATGTGATGAGCGCTATTAGCTAGGCGCTGGTTTTGGACAAGTGTTTTGGATGCACTAATCCTCTTATCGCATAAGGGGCTATATGGACCCGCTTCCAAGTGCTCATTAACTTATGAGCTAGGCTCAGTGCACAATATTGCAGTGGCCTGTAGGTGTCTCTTTGGTCCATGGAACATGCGATGCCACTAGTGATGCCTTCCATCATGGCAGGAAAACTACTTCAGGAGCTTCAAAGATATCCAGTAGGGAGCCCTAACTAGAAGGAGAACATAAGGCCTTGTAAACCAACACAAAATGCTTCCTTTCAAAGAAGCTTATGGAAAGAGTCTTGCAAAAAAATGAGCTAGGTTTGTACCATACAAAGATTTCCCCATAACATGACATGGAATGGCATCTATTGATATTCCTCTGCAAAGTGACAAGTCGTTCTTAAAAATCCCCTTGAAAACAGCAGCCAGGAAGACCAGGATGTACCATCCCACCTGCTTTACACTCTTAGCTGCACTAGCTACACAGTACACCTTGAATACATTAATGAATAAGCCAGACAAGCCCATTCTGTGTTCTCTAAACCAGCTTCTCCCACAGTAAGATTATATGGTTCCTTACACTTTCCAGCAAAATCTCATTACATCAGTTCAAATGAAAGAAAAGCTCTTCAGATCCTGAGATGCAGCCAGATCATACCACAAACAAAAACAAATTGTTTCCAGTTAGTTTGTACTTGGCCAGTGTGCTAACTGAAGACTCACCGCCAACGTATCTAATACATCAATCAGAGTTAAGGAATAGTTTCCAAGGACATCATTGATGTTCAGATTTGACCTGCAATGAAAGCATGATTAAAACATTAAAAGAAACCAGTCACACTCCAAAAACGTAATTTAAAGACATTTCACAGGTGCTCACACCATAACCTGATTAAATATAACCATAAATGCTGTGATATCTGATGACAGATGGGATAGACGTGATTTGCAGTGCTTCCTCCTCTTTCCTCTTTGGAAACCTGAAGACACTGGCCTCTCTCTCACATCTAAAGGTGACTGCCTTTTGCTTGCTCTGGAAGTACAGTGAACACTGCAACCTTGTTTGGATGAAACATGCCAGATAAAATCCAAATTGTGACTATACAGACTGTACATCTACTCTGCTCCCTCAACAGCAACCAGCCAACCTAAACTTGCCATAAAAGTCAACCAACATGATGAAAATATATAAACTTAACAGTAGTGGAATCGCCAAACTCCTGTCTCATATCAGCAGAAACCTCCTCCCTGTTTTTGTGTTTGCATTGATTTGGGATTTATTTATTTCATGGCATAGAATTGACCGCGTCAACCATTTATTTCAACATACAAATTAACCAGAACCACCAGCTTCTAGTCTGGTGTACAAAATAAAATATCAAAATTCCACAAACATACAAAAAAAAAAAAATTATCAGCCCTCCTATCCCTCAGCACTTATACCATGCTTTTACCAGGTACAACTGTCATTCATCTTTAGCCCATATCAACCTAACAATAGCAAAAAATGTGCCACGCTCATCTACACACCAGCATACCCCCCTCATCTCCCTCCCAGTATACCTCTTCCCCGAGCCAGTAGACACTCCCTCTCAGCATACTTCTCTCCTACTCATGCCAGCAGATTTTCCCTCCCTGTCTCTCTTCCCCCACTCTATATGGGTCCTTTAAGAATCAATCTCCCAATGAGGCCTCTGAAAATAACCATGATTTTACTTTCTTCCTGAACTGCAGCTCAGTTTATTCCAAAATAATCTCCAAAGGAAGATCATGCCAAAGCCTGAGCCCTGCCACTGAAAAGATCTATGTGCTAACCTTAACCAGAAGGTTATCCCTTACCAGATCTAGTACATGACTTGGAACATATCACCTCAGTTTTCTAACCAGGTATTATGGACCATTCCTGTGCATGCTCCAGAACGGTATAGACAAGTTTAATCTTAGCCCTGGCTACCACCAGATCCCTGTATAGGGTTCTTTAGCAGTCTAACTCAGTTGTTCTTAACCGGTGTGTCGCCAAGAACATGCAGGTGTGTCGCCACACTTCCCGTTCCCCCGCTGACCCAGCTGCTACCCCTCCCGAGCAAAATAGGTCCTCCGCCCGGGCTTACAATGCTGATAGCCCGGGCAGAACGCTGCAGGACAGCTGGAGTCAGCGGCACCAGAATGCTCTTTTTCCCGCCCCGGCGCAGCCCAGAAGCGGAAGAGGTGAGCAGCGGGTGCGTGCGCGGGAAGAAGAGACCATGCTAGTGCAGGCAGCGTTGGTCCGAAGAAAAGAAGAGAGGTGCAGCCTGAGGAATGAGCTACGTGGCTCGGAGAAAAACAAAGAACGTCTTCAATCCCCGCAGCCAATGGGACTCCTTTCTCCATGAGGGCTGAAAATGAAGTAGGTTGCTGCTGCCTTTAGGGTTAGAAGTGGAGGAGGCTGCTGCTGCTAGGTCGAGGGAGAGGGGAGAGTGAGCGAATAAGCAAGCATGTGTGTTTGAGTGAGAGAGAGCATATGTGAACTAGAGTATGTGTGATTGAGAGCTGGTTTAGGTGAGGGAGCATGTGAGTACGTGATTGAGAGCCTGTGTGTAAATGAGAGAGAGTATGTTTGTAAGCATGCGAGAGAGAAAAAGACAGCATGTATGTGTGTGATTGAAAGCCTGTGTGTGTAAGCCTGAAAAGATAGACAGCATGTGTGTAAATGTGTAATTAAGAACCTATATAAGTAAGAGAGAAAAAGCAAGTGTATATGTGAGCGTGAGAGAGGAGAAAGTTGCAAGCAAATCATCCCTCCTCCTGCTGATTCAAAAAAATCTCAGGGCACCTGGATATCAAACATTCCCAGGTATGCAGAGCAAAAAATGGTTTGTATCCTATTTTTCATTACTAGGTCTTTGTGTCTGCTATTTTGAAATATTTTATTGGTATCTAGAAATTTTTATATGAGTTTTTAATTATTGGATATTTCATTCATCCGCTGTTTTGAAATAATCTGTTCTTTTTGTTAGTATAGTTTTACTGCTACTGATTTTATATTTCTTGATTTGTTTTGTAAGGATGGGTGATGTTTCTTTTTTTCCTTTGTTGCACTGCATACAGAGACTCTGGCTTGTTGCGGTTTCCAATTCAGTTTTTGTCTGCATGCTTCTAGTTATGCGTTTTGGTCTCTGTATTCTTTGTTAGGTGAGGGTAATTCAGCACATGTGATTCAGGTGAGGTTTTCTGCTGGCGTGTAGTTTCTGTGTAGAGCTCTATAGCAGCCTGACTTGGTCCATTTTCCTAATAGGAGATGTATTAGTGTCTTAAGGCCTGGTATAATATTTTCAGTGTTGCCTTTTCTTAGGTAAGGTGGTTACTGTTAAGTGCTGGAAACTGGCGCTGTTTTGGTGTGGGATGTTTACTGTTTATGCAATTTCTGTTCAGACAGAATATGTATCTTTTTCTTGTGTCATTGTTAACAATAAAAATAATACTGGACCTTTATTTTTTATTTCCGTCGTAAATTGTAATGAGCAGTGTCACACATGTGAGCGTGGTCTGTCAGGTGTGTCATGATGGGAAAAAGGTTGAGAACCACTGGTCTAACATGTTCTGCTTTTCCTATAGGATGGGGTATTGGTGTTCTAGGACCTATAGTAACATCTGCAATGCTGCCCTTTAGTTGCTGCTGTTTGAATCATGGGAGTTAATACTATAGTATGCCAGGTTTGCTATGTAGGTTCTGAGTGTCTTTTTTGGCTGTGCTACGTGGGAATGTCACTTTGGCTTGCTCCCTTGTTGCAATCCTCTCTCAATACTTCTATCTAAAGAAACCACTGAACTAGAGAAAGCTGTTACTATCTATGGGAGTAACAACAAATAGATCTACTTTCTGGGTTTTCCTGATCCTTGTGATCCAGACTAGCTACTGAGACTCGATGCTGGGCTCAAGGGACCTTGATCTGACCTAGCATGGAATTTTTATACTCTTATGTTCTCAACATCTTTACTAAGATACAGCCTCCAAAACAGAACTAAGAACTCAAGCTGGGGGTCTCACCTGAGATCTATATAGGGAAATATTACTGCCTTCTGCTTACACAACCAAGCATACTATGAGCTTACCCAGATGATTACTCCAACATCTCTTTCCTGTTTAACAGTATCCAGTTCTCATCCTTCTAAATAAGTGGATTTTTACTGAGCTAGAAAGTTTACAGTAACACTAAATAGGAAACTTGACCAGCTCAAGTCAGACAAACTCTAACTTCAGAATCTAGTTTTATTTTTTCTGCAAATGTACCTCTAAAACATGAGGAAATGTTTAACAAAATTGACTGAACTACTTTTGAAAGTGTGGTATATTCACTAATTTTGTTCTTTTATTTTTCTCCTATTTCACACACATTTTCTGTTATAATAAACTTACTTGATCTTAATCCAAGATGGGGGTCCTCTGACACAGGGTTTGCACAGAACAGCTGTGACCTGCAGCGCTCACAGAATTCCATAACCTCAGTTGTAAGAAAGGGGACACCTGCTTTGGTTTTACAAATATGCAAACTCCTCAACGAATAGCGGAAACGTAGCTGCTGCTGGTAGACCACAAATACCTCACATACATGGTATCAAAATTAATTCTCTAGTATTGCAGGGGAACTTCATGAAGTTAAACCAGTCCCTTCATGTCCTTTTTATAATTCAAAATTACTGATCCATAATTCAGCCATAGATCATGTTACCCCCAACCATTAGGCACCATTTGAGAGCATATACTTTACATAGTAATGATGGCAGAAAAAGACCAAAATGGTCCATCTAGTCTGCCCAGCAAGCTTCCCAAGGCAATCACTGCTGCTCTGTGCAGGTTACCCCCATGTTTCTCTTAAGGGTAGTAACTACTGCTCCGTATTTATCCCATGCCCCTTTGAAATGTCAGTACATGGAATAGTATGGAAACACAGCAGTGTTCTTGTACAGCTATCAGCATGGTAGAGCAGCATGGCAATATACCTTTGCAGATTTTGGTATGTGGGTTGTCAACATGGCAGTGCATCTGTGTAGATGTTGGTATGGGAGGGCACAGTTGGCAATATACTTGTGTAGATGTTGGTATGGAAGAAGAAAAAGCACAGTAGCATAGATGTTGGTAGTGAAGCGGGGGGGGGGGGGGCACAGTATAGTATGGGAGGAGGAAAAGCATGGGGGCCACCTGTGTAGTGGGGCACAGTACTTATGTTGACATGGGTAATGGGGGGGGGGGGGTTTGACACAGTACGGCAGGATACCCGTGTAGATGCTGGTACGGGGGGGGGGGGGAGAAGAGTGGAGATCTGCATAGCAGAAGTCGATACTAGGTGGGGGGTGGGAGGGCTAGTTAGGCAGCATACCTGTACAGATCTCGGTACGGGAGTGGGGAAGGAGGGTACAGTACAGCAACGTACCTGGGCAGAGGTCAAGTGTGCATGGATGTCAGAAAATGGGTATGCAAGTAAAGGGATAGCGCAACAATACTCACGGGTTGCCGGTGTCGGGTCCCCGGCCCTGACAGTCGATAGGATTGAGCTCGTCGTCGGGGAAGGCGTGTCTCATATAATTATCGTATCCAAAGGCAAACATGCGGCGGGCCATCTCCCGCATCTGCTCCCGCAATGCCTCGGGGAAGGAGCTGTATCTGCGGCCGTAGTCATCGCCGGGGCCCAGGAAGTAACGGCCATACGACTCGCGGCAAACGCCTTTCCCGGGACCAGCCTCTGGACGCTCCCCCCAGGCCGCGCCGAAGGAGAAGCGCTGGTAGAAGCCCAGGCTCGAGCTCGGACCTAGGCCAAAACCCAACCAAAGCACACAGTGCAGGCCGAGCCGCAGCAGCACCAATCCCAGCACTAGTGAGTGCCATTGCATGATTCCAGCCCCGGGCCCGTCAGGCGCATGCTGCTCCGGGGGTTCACCCTGCCCGGCACTTCCACCTGTCACCCGGCTACGCAGCCAGGAAATGCCGCACTTCCGGCTTTGAGAGTTACCAGGGGGCTGACTACAGAGAGGGTGAGGACTGTTGCGTTCCAAGCCTCGCTTATACCCAGCCATCTTCCCTCTTACGGTCGTACCCAAGCACTGGAGCGAGGCTTGGAACGCGCCATTTGAAACTACGCCTCAAAGGACGCGCCCTAACGTGAGTCTCGCGAAGTACAGCGCTCTCAACCAATAGGGGCGCAGCACGTGAGTTAGGCCGCTGCCCCGAGTTAGTGAGAGAATGATGAATGCGTCACATATGACGCAAGAGAAGTGATAAAGGCAAGCTGTAGTTGTATAGAAAGCAAAAGAGCAGTGAGAAGGGGTGGTCTGCCCCTGCCCCCAGCTGTCCCAAAGTTAACCCGGGCATTGCAGTGACATAGAGCTCCTTCCAGAACCAGCAGTCATAGGCCTTAAATCCAGCCATGACTGGGGCCACCTAAAAGCAAGTTTGCTTACCGTACACGGTGTTTCCGTAGATAGCAGGATGAATTAGCCATGCTGTCATGGGAACTGTCCGTCAGGCCCGGGAGGCAGAGCTTCCAAAGTGATGTCAGAGCTTTGCTCTGAGGCTGCACGTGGTTTCCCACGCTGGAAACAACTCTCCTCAGTCTGATAAAGCAAGCATGATCATGTAGTCCAGTAGACTGACAGGGAGGTGGGCGGGTCAGCATGGCTAATTCATCCTGCTATCTACGGAAACACCGTTTACGGTAAGCAAACTTGCTTTTTCCCGTCGATAGCAGGGCTGAGTTAGCCATGCCGTCATGGGAGTCCTAAGCTCCCCATCACGCTATATTGAAATTAGTGTCCATTGCAGAGCGTGATGTTCTTAAGTGTCTGTCGACTTTGCTGCCCCCCTTGCAAATGTTTGTAAGAGGGAACATCCCAGTCGGGCGTCATCTGTTGTTTGTTGATCTAAACAGTAATGGGCTATGAATGTATGAAGAGACGCCCAGGTGGCCGCTTTACATATGTCTAACAGTGGAACCTGTGTAAGATAGGCCAGAGATGTAGCCATTGCTCGAGTCTGATGTACTGTAGGGCGTGTAGCCAAAGGGTCTCGCCGCTTCTCATAACAAAATTGAATACATTGAGCGATCCAGCTAGAAATAGTTCGTTTTGCCACTGGACGGCCAGGTGCATTTGGGTTGAAGGAGACAAAGAGTTGCGATAGACGAGCAGGTAGTTGCATTCTCTTTGTATAGAGCTCTAACGCCCGTTTACAGTCCAGCATGGGGAGGAGCTTTTCTTGCTCTGAAGTATGCGGTTCTGGATAGAACGTGGGTAGTTCAATGGATTGATTGAGATGAAAAGGAGATACCACTTTTGGAAGAAAAGAGGGATGCGGTCGCAACACTACCTTGTGGTGGTAGAATTGGAGATATGGAGTATAGTGAACAAGCACTTGTAATTCACTGACTCGACGAGCCGACGTGATGGCCGTTAAGAAGACAACCTTCCACGTAAGGTACTTGGCATGTGCTGAGTCTAAGGGTTCAAATGGTGATTGCATGAGTTGTTCCAGAACCAAATTTAAATTCCAAGGAACTGGAGGTTTCGAGACCGGGGGGCGAAGGTAGTTGAGGCCCCGTAGGAATCGTGACACCATTGGCTGTAGAGAGATTGGTTGACCTTCATGTAATCTGTGGAAGGCCGCAATTGCACTGAGATGAACTCGCACTGAGGTTGTAGCTAAGCCAGACTGGTAAAGTGTATGGAGATAATCGAGGAGCCGCGTCGGAGGGCAGGACAATGGATCAAGATGCTCAGCGGCACACTATAATGCGTATCACTCCCATTTAAATTGATAATTGCGGCGTGTAGATGGTTTTCGTGCCGCTAAAATCACTTCCTGTACGGTAAGGGAGATTCCTTGTTCTGATAAAAGGATCCGTTCAATCTCCAAGCTGTGAGATGTAACGAGGTATGGAGGGGGTGAAGTAAGGCCCCTTGTTCTTGCGAGAGAAGGTCTGCCCGGAATGGCAGACAGAACGGCGGTTTCGTGGACATCTGCAGAAGATATGTGTACCATGGTTGGCGGGGCCACGCTGGTGCTATGAGGATCAGTTGCGTTGCGTCTAGCATGCACTTTTGTAGCATACGTGTGATCAGTGGAATCGGGGGAAAAGCGTATATTAGTAGTTCCGTCCATTGAAGGAGAAACGCGTCTTGCACTTGGCGTTATTGACTGGGCCACACTGAACAGAAGCGGGTCACCTTTCTGTTGTGTTCTGTGGCGAACAGGTCGATGGTTGGTTGTCCCCACCTGGCGAAGATTAATTCTGCCACCTCCAGGTGGAGCGCCTATTCGTGTGGGTGGAACACTCTGCTTAGCCTGTCCGCTTGAGTGTTGGCGATTCCCGGAATGTATGTGGCTTACAGGTGGATGGAGTGTTGGCTGGCCCAGTTCCAGATGTGCAGAGCTTCGTTACACAGGGTCCAGGATCCCACACCCCCTTGCTTGTTGATATAGAACATGGCCACTTGGTTGTCCGTGTAGACCATGACCCTGTGACCTTGCAGATAGGGCAGAAAGGTGCGCAACGCGTAACGTATCGCCCTTAGTTCCAAAAGGTTGATTTGGAAGTGTTGTTCTCGGTGTGACCAGAGGCCTTGCGTCCGCCACTGGTCGAGGTGAGCTCCCCAACCTTTGCGGGAGGCGTCCGTGGTGAGAACTGCGTTGTGTGGGAGGAGGGTGAAAGGCGCTCCTCTCGTTAGAGTTCGGTCCCTGAGCCACCAGTCGAGCTGTGTCGCCATGGTGGTGGTAAGTGAAACCTTCCAAGTCAGTGGTTGTGCATGTTGTTTCCATTGACGTTTGAGATGCCACTGAAGCAAGCGCATATGGAGGCGCGTGTTGGCGACTGCATGGATGGATGCCGCCATGTGCCCCAGAGCAATAAGGACTTGTCTGGCCGAGGGATTGTGATTCATTCGTAAGTTGTGGAAAATGTGGCGCATGGTCCGCCTCCGGTCTTGAGGGAGGAAGACTCTGTGTTTCGTGGTATCCAGTACGGCTCCGATGAACTGGAGCACCTGCGTGGCCTTGAGGTGCGACTTTTGGTAATTGACTCGTAAGCCCGGACAGTTGAGACAGTGAATAGTGTCGCGGAGGTTTTGATGGAGGGTGTTGGGGGTCGGACGCCACCAGCAACCAATCATCCAGGTAGGGAAAAATGATGATCCCCCGTTCTCGGAGGTGTGCCACCACCACCGCCATGCACTTGGTAAAACACCCTGGGTGCTATTGAGAGTCCAAATGGGAGTACTTGGTATTGAAAGTGCCGGCTGTTGACTTGGAAAGAAAGGTATCGCCACGCGGAAGGGTGCATTGGAATATGTGTATAGGCATCCTTGAGGTCTATGCTGCACATCCAGGCATTGTGGTGGATGAGAGGTAAGATGGCTTTGAGAGATACCATCTTGAATTTCTCTTTGACAATGAACTTGTTGAGTTCCCGAAGGTCCAAGATTGGGCGTAGGTCCCCGGATTTCTTGGGAATGAGGAATTAAGGGGAGTAAAATCCTCTGTTCTGCGAGGACTGCGGGAGGAGTCGAATCGCTTCTTGCTGTAATAAGGTCTTCACTTCGTCCTCCAACTGCCTGGGATTGGATTGAGTCCCCCTGTTTAGTGGATGTGGTAGAGGCGGGAGGCTGTGGAACGGAAACCAATATCCCCGACTCACGATTTCCAAGACCCACTGGTCCGATGTTATGGATGCCCATTGAAGGTGGAATGTAATGCCCCCTGCGACTACCTTTGGTGATGGTGGCCTGAGTAACCCTAAAAAGACTGTGTTGGCTTGCTGACGGATGACTGCTGTTGAGTCTGTTGGCGTTGGGGACGTGGCCGGCCCCGTCTAGCTTGGTTTTGAGGGTTTGTTTGGCGGGCAGGTGGTTGGTACGGGGGTGGCCGGTAGGAGGCATAGGGTCGGAAAGTCCGACGCTGGAACGGTTGTCTGCGATACGGGGTATAAAACCTGCGGGCAGAAGTGTAGCTGTGAGGTGTGGTGAGCGATTGTACCGCTACTGATTGTTCTTTAAGTTGAGCAACCGTTTCTTGTAGTTTTTTGCCAAATAGATTGTCATCCCGGCAGGGAAGATTGGCCAACTTATTGTGGACATCTTCGCGTATAGAACTGGCTCGCAGCCATGCCAGTCGGCGTGCTGCCACCGCGCTGGCTGAGATCCTGGAGGCGGTGTCGAATCCTTCGTAGATGGTACGAAGTAAATGTCTGATGGCCTCTTCCATATCTTGCACTGGACTAGCGCCCCGGAGGGGTTGATCGTCCTTGAGGCGCTGAACACAGGCGAACAGGTATTGCGCCAGATAAAACTGATGATGGTTAATTCACGCCCCTAGCATTGAACCTGGGTAGGCCCGTTTAGCAAATTCATCTAAGGTCCGAAGATCCTTTCCTGGGGGTGACGCCGAGTGTAGTTTGTTCTTCCTTGCTTTCCCCATAGCTGACTCTACTACTAACAACGCTTGCGGTAGCTGAGGATTTGTATAATACTGTGATTTTTGCATCTTATACTTCAAGTCGATCTTGCGGGACACCGGCGGTAAAGTGAAAGGGGTGTCCCACGATTTTTCCAGGAGTGAGTCTAAGACTTCGTGTGGCGGTAAGGCTGTCGGTTTGGCTGGCAGATCGAAAATCTTCAGGAGGTCCAGCATGTCCGACCTGGGGTCCGGGACCTTCTGAACTGAAAGGTTAAGGACTTTCCCCATCTTCTCTAGAAATTTCGGGTATGTCAAATCTTTTGGCAGAGAATAGGGCTCCGCTGGACCTTCTTCCGGATCCGACAGGTACCCCGTGGATGAGTCCGGTGAAGCATCCGAAAACTGTGGATGCAATTCAGTGGGTGGTCTATATTGTGGGATTTCCAACGGTGTTGGTTCCCGCGGTCGTTCCGACGGGGACTGAAGCGGTTTATATTGCGGAATGTTCAACGGAGTTGGTTCGAGCGGTCGTTCAGTCGGGGACTGCGGACTCGTTGTCCCCGGGGAAGAGTGGATGGACGGTTGTGGGGAGCCCTGCACACTTGCCGTAGGAGAGGTGGGCATACCGTAGGATGACTGCATCGCTTCGTAGAATCCGGCCAATGCTAGTGATAGAGTCGTGAAGGCATCTTTTGTCGTGGAGGCATAGCTGGTTTCGGTTTTGGCCAAGTTGGTCACTCCCATGCCGTGAGAATATCGGAATCTTGCTGGCTACCTGTAGGGTGGGTGCCACGAGTCTCCACTGGCATCCTATGTTTCTTGGTCAGGGGCTCTTGCAAGGAGCTGTGGTCGGATCGTCGCTGTGAGACCAGCGATAAATCCAAGTAGATTCGGCCAGAAGATGACGAAGATCGTGATGAGTGGGTCCCGGACCTGTCCTCTTCCGAAGCCGAGAGAGGCGTTGACAATGGTTGACTACTTGATTGCGTTGTGTGGGTCCGCTTGTGAGGTCGAGAGTGCAGGCTAGCCGGTCCCGACCGATGCTGCGCCTGTGTTACTTGGGCAGTCAAGTCTCTTGATATTATTCTGGAGCTCCATACCGGGGTGACTTCTCTATGCGACAACGAGGTTTAGGGGGAAGGTTCGGATCTCGATTGGTCCGCTCCTGTAGGCTGCGGCCTCAGGTGCGTGGATTTGTGTTTTTTCTGCACCTGCGTTGACTGTTTTTGCTCATGCGTTGTCGAGTCCGATAACCGGCGCGTCCCTGGCGCCATCTTCTTCTGTGCTTTCGGAGTTGCGTTGTGCGTCGGCGCTGCGCCATGCATTGCTCTTTGCGTCGGTGTCGCTCCATGCGATGCTCTCTGCATCTGCGTCGCACCGTGCGATGCTCTCTGCGTCTGCGTCACACCATGCATCGCGCCGTGCGGCGGCGTCACTCTGTGTGCCGCGTCACCTCGTGCACGCTGTGTGGTCCAATCCGCGTTGCCTGATTTAGACGGCAACGCCGACGGCGCATTCTGGCTCTGCAGCGTCTGTTGGGCTCGCGGTCCGACCTTTGTACTACGGGCTTCGCCGATCCCCCTCGACGCTTTGGTGGGGGCGTCGGCGCCTTTGGCCCTGGAGAGGAGCGCGTCTCTGATGGGGGGCATACGAACCCCCTTGAGCCAGCTTTAAGGCCTCCATTCTCTTCGCTCGCAGTCTTCTGGCCCTCGGGGACATCCGCCTACACGAGGGGCACGATTGCATTTGATGGTCTGGGCCCAGACAGACATCGATAGCAGCAATCGTGGCTGTCTGTGATCGACATCACCTTCCCACACTTACATGGCTTGAAGCCTGAGGGTCAGGGACCTTCTTTCCTGCCGCGGTCAGCCATCGTTGTTGCTTTATTATTTATTTATTTATTTATTTGTTTGTCTTTTACTGCTTCCAACTGAGGAGGTCTGAAGCTCCGCGTGCGATCCCGCGCGCGGAAAAACAGACTGAGGAGAGTCGTTTCCAGCGCGGGAAACCACGCACAGCCTCAGAGCAAAGCTCTGACATCACTTTGGAAGCTCCGCCTCCCGGGCCTGACAGCATGGCTAATTCATCCTTCTATCGACGGGAAACGACTGTGATCGCTGCTTATGCAACAGCCCCCGCTAACCCCGGAAGTGTTATACCTCAGCCCAGTATAAATCTAGCATACAGCGCCACCGTTGGGCTGGAGCCACCGTCTAGACTTTATTGGCTTGAGAGTTTGTACACGGTTTACCAAAATGAAAAATGTAATCTAGTACTGTATCGCCAAGCCCGTGCTTACTGCACCTGGGTGACACGGCTGTTATCTGTGTGGCTGCATAAGCTAAGTGGCAATAGCTGGAGGGTAGCCAACCTAATCCCCATCTTTTATAAAGGCTACTGGGAAATTATAGACCGGTCATAGGAGAGGAGGCAGCATTCTAGTGTGGTATGATAACTTGGCAAAAGGCTAGAAAATGAGGCTGGGACTAATTTTTCAAATGGAAAAAAGTCATTGCTAACTTTCACTATTAATATGCATAAATGACCTGGCAAGAGGACAAGGAGTGAGGTCATCAAATTTGCAAACACAGAATTATTCACAGTTGTTAAAATAGCAGTAGACTGCAAGGAACAGGAGTAGGCCCTTCCAAGACTAGGCTAGTGGATAACTGAATAGCAGATTAAATTTAATATGGAAAAGTGCAAAATAATAGACATGGGGAAAAAGAATTCAAAGCACAGATACACAATGCTGTGTTCTGTATTAAGAATCACCACGCAGGAAAAGGATCTTAAAGTCCTTCTGAACAATATTTTAAAACTCTCAGGTCAGTGTGGCACAGTGGTTTAAAAAGCAAAGGTAATGTTTGATATCCATTCCTTGTTGGATCATGTCTAACAGAAAATATATTGTCACTATAGATCAATGATGCAACTGCACCTTCAGTATTGTGCGCAGATCGGATTACCTTCATCTCAAAAAAAGATAGTGGAACTAGAAAAGATGTAGAGAACGACAACAAAAAATGATAAAGAAGATGAAACAGCTCTCTTATAACGAATAAAGAGGTTAAGGTGCTTCAGTTTAAAGACCACTTAGAGGGGACATAATAGAAGTTTATAAAATCATGACTAGGCAGCAACAGGTAAATAAAAGATAGTTATTTACCCTTTCAAATAATACTAAAACAAGGCAACACTCCATGAAACTAACAAACAGCTTTAAAACAAATCCTAGAAAGCACTTTTTCATTCATTGCACAAACTTCAGAATATATTTCCAGAGGATATGTACAAGGCACCTGGTATAGCAGGGTTTAAAAGAGGTTTGGATAATTTTCTGGAAGAAATGTTCATTGAATATTAGTAGGCATTTATTTTAGATTTAGATTCTGCCTTTCAGCCACTTCAAAGCAGATTACATTCAAGTACAGTAAGTAAGTCCCTGTCCCAGAGAGCTCAGCTATATTAGGGAAAGCTATTGCCATACCTGGAAGTAACAAGAAATAGATCTGCTTTTTGGGATTTGCTGGGTATTTGTGGCACAAAGTGGCCACTGACAGAGACAAGATGCTGGGCTCAATGGCCTATCTTATAGGTGAATCTGCAGCTTGGTAGCACTGATGGGGCAAATATCGCCAAGCCCAGCTTATGTAGCTGCTTGACTAAAATAGTTGATTTTGCTTGGCAGGGAGACAATCTTATGTGAATAGCAACAGGCATTAGCCAAGCTGCTCTGATTGGTGGACCTGCAAAGAGGGAAGGGGTTTTGGTAGGAAACAGTGAGCAGAGCAGTGGTAGATCTCTGTGACTCACTTCTGTTAATACTCTACCACTGAATTTGGTTGCAGTGTAGCAGTGATTGTGTCAAGGTGAGCTACTTGCTAAGACTAAAAGCTGTAGTATTTAAGTTTTCTAGTCTGAAAAGGTTAGACAGTGTAATGTAACTTCTTCTAATGCCTAGGAGGTTGATACTTTTGCTACCTGTAGTTAAAAGTACAGCCTTGCTTATCTTAAGCATTTGGAGCTGTATGCGACAGGGGCAGATTGGCCTATCGGGGCTTCAGGCATGTCCCAATGGGCCAGTCACCCCAATCACATGATAGGTGTTGTTCACGGCGACCAACAGCAGCCATCCGCTTAAGTGCTGCTTTTGTAATTTCCCCACGGCACCAGCCCCGGTTTCATGGGCCTATTCGCCGCAGTTCTCCCATGCCCCATCATCACCAGGGCCCCACCGCCTCCATTCGCGCCTGCCCCGCTTGCGTTTTTGCCAGCAGGAGGCAGCCAGCACACTTCCTGCCGCTGCCTCACCACGGGCTGAATGCCTGCCTCCCAGCTCCCGCAGCTTTCCTCTGCGGCAGGCTCCTTTCATTCTCAAGCCGCAGCAAAAATGCATATAAAAACAAACAGCTTCAGGGCTCACGTGGCTTACCAGACCTCAGGCCTTCCCCCACCAAATGGCCACCCCCTCCCTCTAAAGTAGCACTTCTCAACCGGTGTGTCGCATGCTACCGGTCTCCCGCTGCTCTTCCCTCACCGAGCGAGAGGGACAATCTTCAACTGCTGCCGCCCAGGCTATCAGCATGTTCAAGCCTGGATGGGAACGGCAGCAGTGTTAGGGCTGGCAACTGCGGCTGGGTATTTTCTTCTTCCCGCACCTGCCCTGTAGTTCTGGAGGTGAGGGAAGGGGAGGCAGAGTCATGTCAGACAAAATGTAGACACCCAAAAGCAGCAGGGGGACAGAAGTCTCGACTAACACTTAGCATTGACAAGGTAGCGCAGTCATTATTTGCTTCTGATTCAGATGAAGAATCTTTGTGTGTGGGATTCTCATCAGAAACGGAAGAAGTAATAGGTGAAGAATCTTTGGGAGGATCAGTTAGTCCTGTCTTAGCCTCCACTTCCATGCAGCAGGGGAGAGATGAAAGTGATGAGGAGGAGGAAGAGCAGTCAGCACAGGCACAGAGGGTGACTGAAGCCCGCCCCCCTTGCATTGCTTCTCAGAGTGAACCCACTACCTCAGCTCCAGTGGCAGCTTTCACCCCCAAGTCTTTAGAGAGGGGAGGATCACGAAAGACATCTGCGATCTGGAGCCACTTTAAAGTGATGGAAGACCCGTGTTTTGCTTGGTGTAATTACTGTGCCAGGGATATTAGCAGAGGCAAGCAAATGGGACATCTATCTAATTTTGGCATGAACCATCATATGAAGAGGCAACACCCAACAAGATTACTGCCATCTGGGGATGGTGGCAGTACCAGTCGGGGGACCCCCCTCCTAGCAGTGTGCAGTGGTTTAAAAGCAGCACAGTCAGCCCACACCCTCATCCCCTTCTAACAGTCAGGTGGCAGGCCAGCAACCCCTTGACATGTAGCAGAAGCGACAATCCACCATGGAGGAAATGGGGTGGAGTGTGGTAACGTTATCCCGGGGTAGGAGGCAAACAGCCTCAAAAGTTGTAACCAGGACCATTGGGGAAATGATTGCCCTTGTTGACCAGCCCTTGCAGTTAGTGGAGAATGTGGGTTTCAAGCGTTTTCTGAAGGTCGTACTTCCAAATTACAAAGTCCCCTCCAGAACCACATTTAGTAGAAAGGTCATCCCCAGCCTGAACAAGCAGTGTCGCAATCCCATGCAAGCGCTGCTAGCTAAGGCAGAGGGGAGAGTGCATTTCACCTGCGATATCTGGACCGCCATGAATGCTGCACACTCTTATCTCTCTCTGAAAGCACACTGGTGGGACATGGTTGAGGCAGGGGCAGCCAGCAGCTCTATTACTGAAGAAGTATCAGGGTGGAGGTGGGCTTTACTGCACACCCACCTGATGGACCAGGCCCATACCGCAGCTAATATTCTAGCATGCATCAGACAGATGCTGGAGGGCTGGAAACTACACCAGTGAGACAGAAAAACTCAGGCAGGGTTCTTTGTCACAGACAATGGTGCAAACATGGTTAAGGCAATAAATGACGGGCGCTTTAAGAACATCCGATGTTTTGCACACACTCTGCACCTGGTAGTGAAGTCAGCTCTGGGGTTGGATTCCAGTGACAAAGAGAATGAATACCTGCATAGGTTAATACAGAAGTGCAGGAACATAGCAGCGCACTTCCACAGAAGTGTCAAGGCGGGGCAAGTTCTCCGACAAAAGCAGACTGATTTGGAGATGATTCACAAGCGTCTCATTCAAGACATTGCCACCCGGTGGAATTCCACCTTTATGATGCTGGAGAGGTTAGTGGAGCTGCAGACACCCCTTCATAAACTTTTGGTACAATGGACATAGGTGTGCAGAATCCCCTAGGGCATCATGATTGGTTAGTCATGAGTCAGCTGGTAAAATTCCTGCAGCCCTTCAAGGATGTCACGGAGGAGCTGAGTTACAGAAGTGCCACCTTGGCTGACATCATCCCTATAGTTCATCTCCTGGATGAACATTTGGAGGCCTTTAAACAGGAAGAGGGAATGACAGTTGAGGTGCTGCATTGTCTGGACGTTTTGCAGCAGCAGGTGAAAGAGAGATTAAGGCCTAACAGAACAAAACACATACATGCTCGCCACAGTCTGTGATCCCCATGTGAAAGGGAAACTCGCCCTACTGTACGATTGTCTCTTATTGGTGAAGGACCTGCTGTTAGCAAAAGTCCGTGAACAGGAGCGCCATTATCAGAGACAGATTAGGCTTGAAGCAGAGGTGGAAACAGCAGGCACTTCAGAGAGTTGTGCTGCTAGCCCAAGCAGGAGCAGCACTGTGTCAGCGACAGAATGCCCAAGGCATGTTGCGCAACAGGCGAGAGAGAAAGCTGCTGGCATGAGTGACTCTCAGCCCGCCCAAGCAAAGGAGACACCAGCACAGCTGTTAGTGACACGGTATCTCTCAGAGCCGATAGAGAACATGCAGACAGATCCGCTGGCATATTGGGCACACAAGGCCACTGTCTGGCCACACCTAGCCAAAGTGGCTCAGCGATATCTGTCATGTCCACCAACCAGTGTGCCCAGTGAACGTGTCTTTTCAATGACAGGGGATATCATGAGCCCTCATCGCTCAAGGCTGGCACCAGAGTTGATGGAAATGCTAGTGTTTTTGAAAGTAAACCTGCCATTGCTTGGGTTTCCAAATTTTCCCTGTGAATGGCAAGATGAATAAAATCAATTGAAAGCCTTGCAGCAGCTCCAACTGCCTCCTATGCTCCAGATAATATAAGCACTGCAGCACATGTACCTGACCTCAAACGCTGTGCCTGACCATCCACTGTCCAGGCCTTATGTTCCTACAAGGGTTTGACCTCCATTGCTTTGCTTGTCCATTCAGGCCTTATGTCCCTAGGTGGGCTTGACCTCTGTCCTCGACTGCTGTGCCTGTCTGTCCAGGCCTTGTGTTCCTATAAGGGTTTGACCTCCATTGCTTTGCTTGTCCATTCAGGCCTTATGTCCCTAGGTGGGCTTGACCTCTGTCCTCGACTGCTGTGCCTGTCTGTCCAGGCCTTGTGTTCCTATAAGGGTTTGACTTAGATTGTAAGCCCTCTGGGAAAAGGGAAATACCGACAGTACCTGAGTGCAATCGACTATGAAGTGCTGGAAACGTTTGAAAGTAGCAAGATAAATAAATAAAGAAAAAAACCTGCTATGCCTGTCCATCCAGGGCTTATGTCCCTAGGTGTGCTTGACCTCTGTCCTCGACTGCTGTGCCTGTCCATCCATGGCTTGTGTCCCTACAAGTGTGTGTCCTCGATTGCTTTGCCTGTCCGTCCAGGCCTTATGTTCCTACAAGTATTTTTTTTTTAACTGATATTTTTATTACATTTTTAATAGAACAGACAAGAAACATGAATCACAATGATGCAATACAGAACTTTAGTCCAGTTAAACTTCCCTATACCCCCCCCCCCCTCTACCCACCCAGCTATCCCCTAGTCACCTCCTCCCTCCCATGTCCAAGAGCTCTAGCAAAGTAGTCCAAGGTCAAAAACTCATGATCATCAAAAATCAGACATACCAATGGCAGTCTACAGGAAGTTCCCATGTATACCTATATTTACAATGGGGTATGCCAAAGAAAATACAAGTGGCCAGGGGCAAGACAATGGAAGTTCATTTGACGCCCAGGTATATTCATACCGCCTGTTGCTTTTCCCATTGCAGGAACGGAGCCCAGTTCTCCTGAAATTTTTGCGGGGTAGCTTGAATTTCTGCTGTTATAGCAGCCATTTTGCACAACAAATGCACCTTGTGTTGTACCATACCGAGAGATGGCACCACTGTTTGTTTCCAGCATCCGGCTATCAACAAGCGAGTTGCAATAAATACTTGTTGGCAAAAGAGAGTGTGTGGTTTATTCATGGAGAAGGGCGGGTGGTGAAGTAGCATTCCTACAAGTATTTGACCTCGTTTGCTCTGCCTGTCCATCCAGGCCTTATGTTCCTACAAGTATTTGACCTCGTTTGCTCTGCCTGTCCGTCCAGGCCTTATGTCCCTAGGTGGGATTGACCTCTGTCCTCGTTTGCTCTGCCTGTCCGTCCAGGCCTTATGTCCCTAGGTGGGATTGACCTCTGTCCTCGATTGCTTTGCCTGTTTGTCCAGGCCTTATGTTCCTACAAGTGTTTGACCTCAATTGCTTCGCGTGTCTGTCCAGGCCTTGTGTTCCTACAAGGGTTTGACTTAGATTGTAAGCCTCTGGGGATAGGGAAATACCGACAGTACCTGAGTGTAATCGACTATGAAGTGCTGGAAACATTTGAAAATAGCAAGATAAATAAAGAAAAAAACCTGATGTGCCTGTCCATCCAGGGCTTGTGTCCCTACATGGGTGTGACCTCCATTGCTTTGCCTGTCCATCCAGGCCTTATGTCCCTAGGTAGGATTGACCTCTGTCCTCTACCGCTGTGCTTGTCCATCCAGGCCTTACATCCCTACAAGGGCCTGACCTCTAATGCTGTGCCTGTCCATGCAGGCCTTACGTCCCTACAAGGGCTTGACCTCTAAAGCTGTGCCTGTCTGTCCAGCTTGGAGCTAGGATATAGTTTTCATGACCTTCATAATACAGGCCATTTTCCCTAGATGTTTCTTAGTTGCCACATTAATATTTCTAGTGCTATAGAAAATTGGTGGTAGTTGTACTCTAGTTCATCCTCTGTGTTCCCATTGTTTACAGAGGCACTGTAGGGTACAAAGTCAACATAGATTGATATTGTAGATTTGGACTTGAGTAGCAGTTTTATTTCTGAGAGCTCTTCAAAAGTTCCTTTGTCATCAGCTGAAGTGCATAAGAACAGTCATTAGCTTCTGGGTATTCACTAGACACCAATGGAACCACCACACTCTAGGGGCTAACCCATTCTAGGGAACCCTTTCCTGCGCAAAGGAAATGGAACTCGCCCTGGGTGTAGCCAGCCTCTCTCTTAGCACCCTCTGACCTATGTTGAACCACTGTTCATATGGAAACCTCCTCTGCCTCTGCCTTCAAAATTCTCATTTGTATATCTGCTGCATCCACCAGATTTTAAAAGACCAGCAAGAACTCACTAGACGCCAACAGAAACACCCCACTCTAGGGGCGAACCCGTTCTAGTAAGCCATTTCCTGCACAAAGGAAAGGGAACTCTCTCCTGGGCCAGCCTGCCTTGCCCCTATCAAAACCACAGGGACCTGACAACCTCCGCTCTGCCAGCCTGTCTTGCCCCTATCAGCTTTCTGCCACTCTGCCTTGCTGCCATACACCAGATGACTCACTTAACTCCTTGTTGTGTTCTTGCCACTCTCATGGTTCCTCAGTGTGTTCGTGCTAATCTTTCTGCTTGCTATGTTCCCCCCCTTCATTGTGCTGTAGGATGTCAATGCCACTTGGCTTGCCGTTTTGCCTGTCATGCTGCTTTCGAGGGTTCATGCCTCTGTTATCGGTGCTCTCTTTTGGAGCTGTGGTGTTTTTTTACACTCTTGCTGCTGCTTTGTGCCTCTGTTAAAGCACTCTTGCCACTTCTGGTACCCCTTTGCACCTTTACAGTACCTTAGGCTATTCAAGCCACTTTGCCACAGTCTAAATACCTTGGAGCTCTTTTGTTGTTCTGATGATTGCTCCCCAGAAGTTTCATCAAAATCGATAATAAAACCCCAATTCTGCAGCCAAAAATAGGCTGGAAATCCTTCCCCCATTGACTTTAATGGGAACCGGAAAACGAATTCATGTATTAGCGTATCGGGGCGCCATACGTCCGAATGCAACGGAAATGACCCCCGACGAATACGTATCACGAATGCAACGAAAATTTTCTGGTTGCACATCCCTATTGCTCCCTCAGACCAACCACTGGAATAGCTTTATAAAAGTCAGTTAGAGCAGCCATCAAGTCATCTTCATCCAAATCTAAGCCCAGATTCCGGTTCCAGAGCTAAGCCAAGACCCCCAGCACTGCATGGGATACAGATGATTGTAACAGAAGATATAACCCCAAATATTTGAGCGAATTTGTTACCTAATGTAGGGAAGTATCCGGCCAAGTCGCTTGTAGATGTCCCAATATGTCTAACACCTCAGACTTTTCCAAATTTAATTTAAGACCTGAAAAAGAACCAAAACTGTCAAATATTTCCAAAATTCTCAGGAGGAGTTTATGTGCTTAGAGCAGAGCTTTCCAAACTTTTCATGTTGGTGACACACTTTTTAGACAAACATAATTTCATGACACAGTAATTCAGACTACTAGCAAACCAGAGGTTAAAGGTTAAATGAACGAAATGTATTTCGACAATTTATGTATGTTTCCTTAAATATATACATAAATGTTTCATGACACAACCTATCTTGTGAAAACTTTTCATTTATATTAAAAATATATAATATTCCAAGATTAATGTTATTGTTATAATTTATGAGTAACAATAATAAAACAAAGTTATTGTGTTATTCAATTTACCTCTTTAATAAGATATATGAGCTTGATGGGATGAACACAGCTTTTGAATATTTGGTGTTAATAAAAAAGTCCAAAGGGTCTTCTGCGTAATTTTAAAAAGCTGGCCAGTTTCACACTATAAAATTATTTGATAGCCTCATTCCACTAATTCTATATGGCTATGAGAGTGAAGTCTGGAATATATAGGAAGGGACAGAATGTCAATATAAATCCTGCACCTCCAGTTCTGTAACTCTGTGCATCCACTGAAATTCCCCCAAGCAATGGAGCTTGGATGTTTCCCTTACAGCTCATCATACTAAAAAATATTTTCAAATTCTGGTGTCACCTCACAGTAACAGCAGCACAAACACCTTCCACGGCCAGGCACATTGTGAACTAACACAAAACCCCGCAAAAAAGACACTCAAAATCTATACTGCAATCCCATTGTAACATAACAGTAATAACACCAAGGACTCAAACAACAATAACCCTACCTGTGAGAAAGCAAGGGTAAATATTACACTGGGTCCTAGAATACCAATACACCACCTACTGAGGAAACAAAACAAACCAGATTGCTATAAATCCCTGTGCTAGCAGAATCTCTCATCATGGTCACACACACAGAGCAGAGACAGACCCTCACCAAATACAGAATACAAAATAAAGGAGCACAAATTAGACAAAAACTGAATGGAAACCCCAAGATGCCAGACTCTGTGTATTAACAATGGAAAAACAGAACCACCATTCCTCATAAAAACTAAAATCAAAAAACATAAAGCATCAGTTATAATAGTAAAACCATACTAATAAAAGAATATTTTAAAACTACTGATAAATAGAATTTCTATTAATTAAAATCATATACATTTTTTACAATTTCCCAAACATCAATAAAATATTTCAAAACAGCACATATATCAAATAACACCCAATAATTAAAACTAATAAGGATTTTAAAAAGCCCCTGCTCTCCATATGTGGGAGCTCTTGATTTCCAGTCACCTTGATATTGTCAAGAATTAGACGGTTATCCTCTCTCTCACACACATACTCACATGTCCATTCTCTCTCACACATATACTGTCACATACATACACATTCATGCTCTTATATCCACCATAACCTCTCGCTCTCACAAACACTGACACACTCTCAGGCTCTAAGACACTCTCTTCCCCTCCACACACACCCCCCACACAAACTCTTACTCCCCTGGATTTTCTCATACACACTCATGCTCTCACTCTCTCTGGCTCCCTCACATACACACAAACACACACACCCAGGCATTCTCCCACCACTCCATCACCATCCCCCAGGCAGGCACCAATTCATTCTCACACACACATACACCACTGGGTGTATGTGTGTGTGCAGGCACCTATTCTCACATATACAATCACCAGGAAGACACCCATTCATTCTCATACACAGACACACCCTCAGGCAGGCACCCATGCATTCACACACATACACACACTAAAGGCAGACCCCCTCTCTTTCTTTTACCAGCAACCTCGGAGCCTCTCTCATTCCTCTGCTGCCACTGATGCCGCATGGCTATTGTGGAGGCGCTGATCAGTAAAAAGTAATTTATTTTTTTTTACCTTTGTTGTCTGATCTTAGTTTTCTAATCGGTTGGCCACAGGCTTTTTTTGTTCCACCTTCCCTTTCTTATTTTTGTGCCAATTCCTTTCATATTGTCTTTTTTTCTATTTCTTTTCTCGTCTCTCTTCTTCCCTCAAACACACAGTCAGGTTCTCATTCTCACATGCTTTCTCTCTCTCACACACACACACACACACAGGCTCTCACTCATACAATCATTCATATACACAGGCTCTCACTTTCACGTCTCTCTCACACGCTGTCTCTGCAAACATTCAGGTCCTCACTCCCACACACAGACACACAATCTCTCAGCTCATCTCATACACACACTCTATGGGCCCTCAACCTCTCTCTTGCCTCTGGCCCTCTTCACGGGTCGCTGCAGGATGGGCTTTGCAGCGGCCCTGATCTTCTCGGGCCGATCCGCAGCGGCGGCCTTGCTACTGGACCTCCTCCTCTTCTCATCCCGCTGCAACAACGCTGCTCCTCTTCTGCACGCGGCTGATGCTCCTCCTCCTTCTTGCCCGCGTGGCTCCGGCAACATTTTTCTTCCGGGTCCACGTGGGCAGGAAGGAGGAGGAGCACCTGCACGTTTAGACGCGACCTTTTTCTTCGGGTCGTGGTGACGTGAGCTCCACCACGGCCCTTACGATCTTCCTGCTGTGTGTCTCCGGCACAACACAGCGATACTTCACTACTCAGCCGCCAGTGGGATGAGGTCCACCGGTGGCCGCATTGGTTCTCCCTGATCTCTCCTTGGTATAGCACTTGCTCCGCCCTGTCACGTGCACCGGGCTTGTGCGACACACCGGCACACTGCAGGCAACACTCTAAAGTGTCGCAACACCCGCTTTGGAAAGCTCTGGCTTAGAGGATAAAAAGTAAGATGTCATCTGCAACCAGAAACGTATTCTGTAAGATATTTCTATCAAGAGTTGTAGCTTTGTCCAAACTACTCTGAAGAGCATGCACCAAGGGTTCTAGTGATAGAATGAACAAGAGTGGCAACAAGGGACATCCCTGTTGGGTGCCTCTTGTTAATGAGAAAGGGGTTGAGGGGCGTCCATTCACCAGAACCCTTGCCCCAGGATTAGAATGTAATACCTGGACAGCCTGTAGGTAAAAGCCCGAATATCCCAGCTTATGTGACAGAGATGCAACAACTGGGTGATACGTCTAATATTTATACTTGATCACCTCCCTTTCACGAACCCAGCCTGACATGGCATATATCTTAATATCAACAATGAGTATAGAAATCGGTCTATAGGCCAAAGTGGTTGTGGGGTCCCTACCAGATTTTGGCAGAACGATAATTGTGGCCATTTGAAGTATCTCAGGCATGGAACCCTGGTGGACCATAGTTGTGAATAAGGATGTCATGCTACTGACCACCTCTGTCTTCAGTGTCTTATAAAAGAAAAGGGGCAACCCATCAGGTCCCAGGGCCTTGAGACTCTGAAGACCTTGAATCACTACAGAGATTTCTTCTTCTCAAATTGGGGTATTCAGCTGGGCCTCCTGTTTAATGGTAAGTTTTGGCAACAAGATCTGCTGCATAAACTGATCTCTTCCTTGTCTGCTGTATATAACTGCTGATAATAGGATTGGAAAAGAGTAATAGTCTCCTCTGCTGATGATACTGTTTTCCCTGATTTATCCCAGAGGCTAGAAATATGGGTTGGTTTTCATTCCCCTTTCACAAGATAGGACATTATTTTCCCCACTTTATTGCCATATAGAAAGAGCCTAGGTTTTAGTGAAAATATAGATGAAGTTACTCTCCTGTGTAAAACATCGTTAAGTGAAGCCCTCAGCATCATACTTTTTTTTTTTTAATTTCAGGGGTGGGATTTAAATTTAAGAGTTCTTTTACATGGAATTGAGCAGGGGTGGATTGGCCTATCGGGGGATCAGGCATCCCCCGGTGAGCCGATCGTTCCAGTCATGTGGTCTGCCGTGCACAGCTGTGAGAGCCGCTCAATCTTAACATAGTCTTTCAGCTGTACATAGTTACTCCCCCCAGTGGATCACTGAAATCCTGCAAAATTAAAACATGTTAACCTCAAAGTTTTGCCTCAAGTTCCTGGGAAGATAGCTCAGGTGGAGAGTTGTTCTTGAGGTCCTGGTGCTTCTGCCGTTGGCGGCTGTAGTATTGTTTCCACTGATTTCCTTCTGAGACTGTGACCTTCTTTGCCTGCTCGCTGCCATTTCGCTTGTTCCTGTAGGGGCTGTTCCATCGCTTGTTTCTTTTCGCCTGGTAACAGCTAGAGACCTGCTACCTCAATGGATGCCACCTCTTCCAGTGATTTCACCTTTGACACGATTCCATTGATGGTGAAAGCTAGGCGCTACAGGTAAAGCCATCGGTACTTGTGCCTCTCCTTCCGTAATATTGCTGTTAGTGGTAGCATCTTTTGTCTTTTTAAAGTAGTTGGTAAAAGATAGTTATAGAAGAAAAGCTCATCTCCCTCCCATTCAACCCTATCCAACTTGGGTGTGGCCCTCATAATCACCTCCTTAGTTAGAAAGCTGTGCATGCATATAAACAATGTCTCTCGGTGCATTCCTGGATATGGCCCCCAGGGCCCTGTGGGCTCTTTCAATTACTATCTGGGAGAAGCGTTCTTCCTCCGATGAAGTCTCTGCCTATTTGCTGTGCAATTTGTGGCACATTTGCGTAAGCTGCTTCCTCCGGTAGGCCTCTTAATGGTAGATTATTCCAGCATGTTTTATTTTCTATATCCTCCAATTTTAATGCTTCTTCTTGGACATGGATGATCTCTTGCTGTGCTGATAGTAAAGATTTAATTTGAGAGGCCTGTTCCTCTTGTTGCCCTTCAGTATCTTCAACCCTTTTGCCAAGTTCCATGAGGTCCGCATGTATATCCGACAGTCTCCCAAAACTCCTCCTTAAGCATCCTGATTTCCATCTTTATGTCTTGAAACCAAGATTGAAAGTCTCTTTGTAAGCAGTTTATCCTCCATCTCCAGCACTGCCGTTGTCGGCTCCAATGCAATCTCTTCATTCGCTAACTCTGCTATGGATGTTGACACCCCCCCCCAGGCCACAAACCTCCATCCGCCGGCATCATACGAGTATTTTTGCAGATCTCCCCACACTATTTCGCTTTTTGTAATGGGAAGATGGATGTTAAATCTTAAAATATGAGGAAGAGTGACTGAGAAGATTTTCAAGCAGCCATCTTAGGTGGATGATGTCACTTCCTCCACTTGCCTCTCTTTAGAAAAATTGTCCCCAGGATTACACATGATACTGCAGCTTTTCAAGAGACTAGAACCTGCCCCTAATGCAGCAGTATGTTCACAATGATTTAAAAAGGTCCCAATAAGTACCTAAAAGCAACACCCACTCCATTACCCAGCTAGTGACAGTGCAAATGAGCCACAGCTCATCAGCGAGAGGGCTAATACTAAAAATCTGTACAATAAAGTTAGGTCAAATTAAGCTTAGCCAGTGGATAACATCAGAAAACAAAGACACACCAGTACTTCCACTGTCAAAACTGTACTAATGTTATATCATATGATCACAAAATGTTCACCTAATGAACTAAAATTCAAAAGACTCTGCCTGTAGCCTACTGTAAACTAGCGATAAACACAAAGAGAAGGATCGGTAAAAAAAGGCTTTATTGGATCTTGCCCAACTCTGGCAGAGTTTCGCTCTTCTAGGAGCTGCCTCGGGGGCTTATCAGCCACGTCTATTGGCTCTTCCACAATTGCACTATTTTTTATGATTCACAAGGTATTGAGTGTTGAGAATACACTTATTGCTTGAACACCACTATTTTAGCGGTAATTTCACATCAGCATTAATGTTTATTTTTCAGCAGCAGGACTGCAGTGTATCGTGAAGTCTGGAAATTATCTTCTTTAGTAATATGTGCCAGTCTAAGATCTTAAGTGGTACAGACCAGCCCACTATCCTTTTTAAGAGGTGAGATTGTGGACCTAGACCATCTACTGGGCTAGCATGGACAGGGCAGCAGTTACAGCCAGGGTAACTCACACCGTGCTATCCTAATTAAAACCTGAACATAAACAAGCATTAAAAAATGAAACATAATACAACCCCTCATTTAAAGTACTTGTCTCAAAAAGCCAGAGGAACATAGAATAGCACCAAAAGGGATAAAGTAATAGTAGTAACAGAAGCTGAGGCAGGCCTGTATTTTCCCCACTGCATACAGGGACGCAGAGTCTTGCTTTGCTTAGTAAATGGGTAGGTGTATCAGAACTACATAGTCCAGCATGCAATAGGGGGTAAAAACCAGTAGTGAAAGTCTGGAGCCAGCTGGCACAGTTATCAGCAATGTAGCAGAAGAGGGACATGTTTAGAACAGATATGGAAAGAAGGGTGGCAGGGGCCAGCTGGTGTTGGTTTTTAAAAAGTAAGGGTATTGCTATGCTCATGTACTCTTGACTTGTAGAAAAGCAAAAGGACACACCCCTAAAAGTCTGTGTTGTCATTTATTGTGCAACATACGGATAGTAATCCAGCTTTGATTTTAATGTTACAGTCCGTTGGCAACTCTGGTCAGAGAATACAGGAAATGAGCAAGTTCAAACAGAAGCAAGTCAAGTAAACCAAACTGATCCCAATTCTGGGCTCTAGCTTTATTATTACACCTTCACAGAGCTTGTAATAAATCACATGGACCATGCAGAGCAACCATTCTGTAAACCAGCCCAATATAAATCCATTGTAAGCTTTTTAATACAACCCCCCCCAAAACATGATTTCATTGAATAAAGCTAAGAACAAAAGCAGTATACAGACAAATGCATTCACCTAAAAAAAAAAAGATCACTTATTTACAAAAGTTGAGTAATATCTTAGTCTTCATGCTGCGATTAATGCTCACAGAATCAGATGTGATAGTGTTTGGATGCCCAAGAATGCTGAAAAGTGGCAAAAAGGCCAAAGAAAACAGCACGTAACTAGTCCCAGACCAGAGTCTAGCCCTGTCCCACACTAAAAAGCAGAAACATGCCAGCCTCCGTTTTTTTAGACCACAGGCAAAAGCAAAAAAAAAAATAAAAAAAAAATAGAAAAGATGAAATAGGAAAAACAGCAGGATGAGAATTAACTGGATGAGCTACAGCAGCAAGTTATATTCTTCTGTCATCTAAAGCAGCCAGCAGGGATTCATCGCACCATGCTCCACCCAACTAAACCTACAGCAGTGAAAGAAGCAGAAGCATTTATCAGCTAGGGACACAAACTGGAGTAGCTGACAGGAGCTAGCGATGTTACCAGCCGCTTAGGAGAGAAATCTCTCCCCAAGCGAGCCGCACCGTTACGCTCAGGCAACCTTTCCGTGCCAGAATTACACGAGACGTGAACACCAGCTGAGTTTTAAATGTTAAATTCTTAGAATATTTTAACACTATAGAAAAATGATTAAAATTCATGTTCTTTGCAACCGATATCAAAACATGGGAAAGTGCAGGAGCACCAACAACCTCAAAAAAAGGCACAATTTTTTTATTTTATTTTATTTTTTTTAAAGACAAAAACGCTCTCAGAAGGTAATATAGACATCTATTCCATTCCTGTACTACAACCAGACTGACTGAACAGTCTGCTTTGTTGGGTGGCCGGGCTGTAAAGCCATGGCAGGTTCAGCAGACTACCCTGCCTGCCATGCACAGAAAGAACTTACAGATTTGCACATCACACAACTGTTTACCAGGTGTCATCCATCACATCATGCATAAATTCAATTAGTCCTAGCTCTACATACAAGTGCTGCTTAAAATATATTTTATGTATATGATCACACACAGTGTGAGGCAACAGATAAGCAAGTAGGGGCATATACCATCCAGTACATTAAAGGAAACCAGACCACTGTACATGTAATCATGATATCGGCAACAATGCAAGCACTGCTGCATCTCAGCCCTTTAGTGCCCACGAGATCTGCTGAGTGAAGCTTACTGGGGCCCTTACTTCCCAAGTTACCTGTGGAAATAGTTCAGCACCTCCTCTTAGTTTAGGGAAAAGGGAAGAGAAAGCCAAGGGAAAAGAAAGCCCCCATAGGTTTAAGTGCAGGTGTCTTTGGTAGGGCCTGAGCATCAGCTAAAGTAATGAAATGTACCTCTAGGGTGTGGAGACCTGATATATTCTGCCACCAATCCATCATCTCCACTGCCCTTCACTGGAGGGAAGCAATCTGGTTTAAATGAGAGAACGCTTCAAGACAAGCAATGGATTAGCAGCACTCCAAAAAGGGCAGTTCCCCATAAATCAGCTTACAGATTTCTAGTCCATATTTCTGATCTCAAAAAGAAACCAGTTTGCAGTATTCTGCTCAACTAATGGCCAGCATCGATCTGCACAATCACAGAGCAGTAATACCAACAGAGGCTGCAGCACCAAAAGAGGAAAACGAGTAAATTATTTCATCACTAAAGACGACAGAGCTACATGTGTAAAAAAAAAAAAAAAGCTCTTGGCAAAAGCCAGTCAGGACTTTGGGTGAAGAAGCTTTGAGCAGCAGTCCCTATGAAACACAAACATTGCAAGCATAAGTGACTTCAGTCATTCACATAATCCCCATAACGTCACAAAAATGCCCCAACAGGTGAATGCCTGTGACATTTACAAATCCCTTTCCCCTTAGGAGAAACCCCCCCCCCCCAGCAGCCTAAAGAGACAAAATGTACTCAAAACCCAACCTCCTTAAAAGGCCGAATAGCCCAGAAAAAGACTTTCAAGGTCAAGGGGCAACACAGTTTCTTTAAACTTTGCAAAAGGTCTAGAAGGAAAGATCTTGGCATAGGTGAGGTGCTCAAGTGCTGTGCTGGTTTTTTACATCCCCCAAAGGCTTAAGAAGTCTCCATAGCCCCCCTCCCCTGAGCATTTTCTTGCATGCTACCTGCACACAGCCCATGTGCTCACTTTGCACAGATACAAGATTGCAAGACCAGACCATGTGTGTGGCAGATGGGGGCAGGTCAGCACACCAGGGACCAATTCCTGGCCTTACTGCACTTCAAATATTCAAAATGTACACAGACTAAAAAGCAATTTAAAACCAAGGCACCCGATGATCGCCAGCCAATGTAGAATCTAAGAAAGTTAAAGGACATTCCGTGTATTAAATGTTTACATTAATATTGTGATTTAAATATGGAAGTTAAGAAATAAAAGTGTAAAAAGTTCAGGCAACAATTTAAACTGCTCATTGAGAACTTCCAAATTTCTACTGGTTGTCTGAATAACTAGAAACGTGAGCAGAAAAGCTCTGGACTTAAGGATTTAAAATTTCATCAAATCCAGAAAAAGAAATTCTAAAAAAAGTCTTGAGCCTGTTGCGTTTTCTATCCAGTCAGTCTTATCCCAGAAGATGCATGATCTGCTCGGCGGTAACGGCGCTTACGCATCCAGTCTACCTTGCACCAGGCCTTGCGGTTCTGCTTCCAGACAAAGACCTTTCCCAAGTCCGCTGGTCAGAGCAGTTTTATTGTTGGCATTGAGAAAGGAACATGCATCACCAACTCTGAGCACAAAAGCTGGCTTCTGGACTGGAGAACATCTCTCATCCATGCTGTCCTTCCCTGGCCCCCCTCCCTCCCCGTGAGGTCTGGCACCTCTGGACTAAAAAAAAAACAAAAAACCCATACAATACACACCCACCCACCTGTGAAGAAGCCTATGACTGGATGGACAGAATATCTAGAATTCCCTTTATAGGCATTGGAATTGTGCTATATAAAAGAAAAAAAACATTTAAACAATGCATTTTGAAAGCCCTAGCCCACATTATAATAAATTTGTGCATTCACCTATGCCACAGGGTAAGCAGGCCCACAATGGTCAGAACAGAGGACTGCACAACATGATACAGTCAAGAAGTTAAGAGGAAAAGAAGACAGCTATACCCAGTTTAGAAAGCCCCGATACTAAATGCTGTTTGTGCTGACGTGTCAAGACTGCTCTAGTGGATTCTTTGGGATCAAAACAGGGAGCACAAGTCCTCAGCATTGCACACGAGAAATGAACAGTGAGAATCCAAGCACATGGAGCTGCAGGAGGAAAGGGCTGTGTGAACAGGTGTCAGAGTGAATGTGTCACCATCACAGAGGGAGTGCCGAACAATTCCCTGGGTTCGGTTAGATGAGGAGTCCGGGAGGGACTTCAGCTTCTCCGGGATTTTGAGTGCTGGATAAGCCACTGCAGTGTAATATCTGGAGAGAGGGGAGAGAGAGGTTGGTCAGGCACACAGGTTGCATTCTGCTGTGAATCCCCACACAATGCCAGCTACTAGTTTTAAAGAAGCCCTATGAGAGAGTAAGCACAGAATCTGATGGCAGACAAGCACCAGAAGGCCCATCTAGCCTGCCCAGTTTGCTTGCTTATGCAATGCCACAGACCACCAGCTGCTCTCTCTGGCTTTCCCCAACTCTGAAACCAGCATCTTCTATGTTTATCCCAGGAGTTCTTGAATTCTAACCCTTTGCCCTTTGCCATCTCGGTGAAGAATATTTTCTAAAAGTTACTCGGTCTACCCCCTTTGGAGCTTGATCCTGTGACCTCATGCTCTCAAATATTTATTTCTGCATTGCTGTTACCTATATTATCCTTTTCTTTGCAAGATATTGAATAGCAGCAGATTTCTCGGTCCTGAATGGCAGACAGGTTCCTGTGCAAGACAAGAATAGATAACATCATGCCTTACAGATCTCCAAGCTCTCATTCCATGCTTTGTTACTAGACTGGAAACATGAAATTTAAAAAAGCCTTCATATTTTGCAAGAGGCAGGCATACAAGCATAGCCTCAGGCAAAGCTAAGCTCTAGGATAGCACATTTGGCCATGCTGGAACCATCCTGTTTAAATAAAAATTGTTTCTTGGAATATAATTAAGCAAATCAGAAAATTTCCTCATTACCAATGGCTCAATTTCAGAGGCAAACTAGGGCCTCTAGCCATAACTTGCAATTTAGTTTGTATTTTTAGCCTGCCTTTCTAATTAAAAATAATGCTCAAGGCAGCTTACAATATTATTCAGGTCCAATAAGTCAAGGCTCAAGAGATCTTACAATGTAAGTGGGTACCCAAGGCACGTGGAGAAAAATGAACTTGTCCAAGTTCACAAAGGAGCGTCAATGGGGAAGTGAGATTTGAATCCCGTTTTCCCTGGCTCTCAGCCAGTTGGAAAGAAAGGGCAATGGACCACACACACTCCACAGTTTATAAAGCTTTTGCATTCCCTAAGGTCCGGTGTTACAGGGATGCAGGTGTTACAGGGTGTTACAGGGATGCCACCAGTCCCCACAGGAAGGTTGTTAGAAGGGGGTCTCAGCCATCTCTTGGCCTATAAGAATAGACTTTCAGAAACAGCAATGCATCACTTCAACAGGCATCAATGCTACTTTTAAGGCCTCTGGGGTAGACACCAAGGGCCGGATTTTAAAACGTACGCCTGATTTTATAACGTGTGCGCAGCCGCGCGCATGTTATAAAATCTGGGGTCATTTCCTTCCGCCCCCCCCCTCCCCCCCAAAAAAAACTCTAACCTTAATTTTACAAGTTGCACCTGCCTCTGGGCAGACGTAGGTTGCGTGTGATCCCCCGGCCTAGCAGCCCTACGGAGACCTCTGGCCACGCCCCGGACCACCCACACCTGGCCCGGGACATACTTGTGTCCCGGGGCTTTGCACGCGTCACCGGGCCTATGCCAAGTAGGCTCGGTGCGAGTAAATCCACGAGGATTTACGAGCGTAGGCTTTTAAAATCTGCCCCCCCCAAATAGGGAGAGGAGTAGCTGGCTGCAAACCAGGGAAGCTTGGGACTTTAGGCAAGTCACGCCTCAGGCACAAGCTTAGACTGTGAGCCCTCTGGGGAAAGGGAAATTACCTACAGCACCTGAATGTAATCTGCTCTGAAGTGCCTGAATATAAACCAAATAAATATTCTTGAGCCAGGGGTGCTGAGCAGCATCCGAGGCTTAGTTCTAGAGCACCCACGCCTACAAATTCCTGGAATTAATATTAATATGAGACACATACATTTTCTCAATGAGCTGTTTCTCATCCAGTGCACTGGGGAGGTCTCGCTTATTTCCAAGCACTAAAACCTTAAAAAAAAGAAAAACAGAAAAAATGAATTCAGATCAAGACCACCATACAATGCAGAGAATCAGTTCTCAAACTCTTTTACATCAATGAGATTTGTGCTATGCATGAGAGAGCGGCAGGCTTCAGTCATTCATTGCATTGAAATTGTTGGCTCAATGTGCTGCAGCAATCAAAAAAAAGCAAACAATGTTAAGAATTAGGAAGGGAAGGGAATGGTGAATAAAAAATGGAAAAAAAAAAAATGTCATGTCTCTGTATTGCTCCATGGCAAGACCGCACCTTGAGTACTTGTATAATTCTGGTTGCCGCATCTCAAAAAAGAAATAGTTGTAATGGAGAAGGTACAGAGAAGGGCAACCAAAATGATAAAGGGGATGGAACAGCTCCCCTATGAGGAAAGGCTGAAAAGGTTAGGGCTGTTCAGCTTGGAGAAGAGACGGCTGAGGGGGGATATGACAGAGGTCTAGAACGTGTAAATGTGAATAGTTATTTACTCTTTCAGATAACAGGACTAGGGGGCACTCCATGTAGTTAGCATGTAACACATCTAAAGCTAATCGGAGAAAATTCTCAGTCAACGCACAATTATGCTCTGGAATTTGTTGCCAGAGGTTGTGGTTAGTGCAGTTAGTGTAGCTGGGTTTAAAAAAAAAAAAAGGTCTGGATAAGTTCTTGGAGGAGAAGTCCATTAACGGCTATTAATCAAATTTACTTAGGGAATAGCCACTGCAAATACCAGCAACGGTAACATGGAATATTACTGGCATCAGTAGCATGGAATCTTCTTAGTGTTTGAGTACTTGCCAGGTACTTGTAAGCCTGGATTGGCCACTGCTTGTTACAGGATGCTGGGCTTGGATTCTTGGTCTGACCCAGTATGGCAATTTCTTATTATCTTATTGCTTGAGGAGCACTAGCTTATTGCTAAGGGGTTAGAGGACATGACCCAATTCAGCAAAGCCAGTTTATTAAAAAAAAAAAAAAAAAAAAATGGTTCAAAGCAGCAGTGCACTTCTTGCTTGCTCAGATTAAGAGTTCCTTCCCATGGGTCATTTAAAAAAGCAACCTGGATAAGACTGAAAGCAGACAACTACCCTCATCCTCTGCCAGAAAAAGCACCTATCCACACTGAAAGGGGCAGTCTGCCACCATCATGCTAGGAGTTACTTTGAAAAATATGCCCACAGGGTTTAAAAATTTACCTAACAATTGGGCCGATACAGTAAAGTCCGCGGGAGAGCGGGCGAACGCCCACTCTCCTGTGCGTGCGATTCAGTATGCAAATTAGGCCCGGCGGTAAAACAGGTAAAAGGAGGCCTAGGGACACTAGCGCATCCCTAGCGCCTCCTTTTGGACCGGAGCAGCGGCTGTCAGCGGGTTTGACAGCGTCGGTTCTTGAGCCTGCTGACAGCCACAGGTTCGGAAACCAGACGCCAGCAAAATTGAGCGTCCGGTTTTCAACCCGCGAGCAGACTTCAACATTTTTTATTTTTTTTTTTACTTTTGGTAACTTTCGGGACCTCCGACTTAATATCGCCATGATATTAAGTCGGAAGGTGCACAGAAAAGCAGTTTTTACTGCTTTTCTGTACACTTTCCCGGTGCCTGAAGAAATTAGCGCCGACCTTTTTCTGAAAGTAAAATGTGCGGCTTGGCTGCACATTTTCTTTTCTGAATCGCACAGGAATACCTAACAGGGCCATCAACATGCATTTGCATGTTGCGGGCGCTATTAGGTTCGGGGGATTGGACGCGCATTTTCGGCCCCTTACTGAATAAGGGGTAACGCTAGCGCGTTGAAAACGCGCGTCCAATCGAGTCCACGGGCTTTGGTGAGTGTTCTTCGAGCAGGACTCTTGCAGTCCCACCCTAAATTAAGGAAGCTTGGGTACATCCCAGGAGTCTGGACTTATCCAGGTATGAACAGGAAAGGAAAACTTGTGCTTACCTGCTAATTTTCGTTCATGGAATACCACGGATCAGTCCAGAGTCCCATCCTGTGTGGGGGGAGAGTCCTCTTGTATTTGACTTGATTCTGTTTACAGGATGCAAACTGCTTAAGATTTCAGGTTTGTTCTCCTGGTTTGGAGGGTGGTTTTTTTTTTAAGCAAGCAGTTTTCTGGTGGTGTTTTAAACCTTTGTTTTCCTCTTGCTCATTTGTGAAGAGAGTTATGTGTTAAAGTTGTTGCAGGGATAACATTGGCTTGGGTACAGACCAATACTGAGGGACTGCAGGTGGCACCCCGGGTTATATGCCAGTGCAAAGGTCTCTCTGCTGGAAAGGAGGAATAAACCCAGGAGCCTGGATCTATCAGTGGTATTCCAGGAACAAAAATTACAGGTAAGAACCAAATTTTCCTTGAATGTGTATGGCCCTAAATGTGGCCATGCTGATTTTTAGAAGGAATTACAAGTATGACACTAGTTTGATCAACCTGAGTAGGGGAGACTGGAATGCATGTCTCAGCCCTAGCAGACAGATCTAATATAGGAGGGAGCCATTCCACATGTCTGAGTTGCAGGATACTCTTAAAAGTTTTTGCTCTCAAAAGATTTCTGGAGGGAATGCGAACCAAATGGAAGACATAAAACTCACTCGTTCAGCAGAATAGATTACTTTCTGGGTAGTTTGATACAATCCATAGTTCTAGTGCACAGTGACATTCTGCCTAGGATTCTGTCCCATCTACCACTTCCCATTGCCCTGGACATTAGGAAGGTCATAAGAATTTGCCATACTGGGTCTGACTGAGGATCTATCACCTCCTGGATCCTCCCCCCACCCCAAAAGTGGTCAATCCAAGTTACAAGTACCCAAATATTAATTTGGGTACTGGTAACTGGTAATAAGCAGTGGCTATTCTCCAAGTCAATATGATTAATAGTTTATGGACTTCTCCCCTTGGAACTTATATAAATCTTTTCTAAACCCAGCTACACCGACTACCTTAAACTAATTCATTGCCAGAGGATGTGGGGAGATGGTTAATGATATAATAGACACGTTTGTAGAAATACACCCATCTGAACCCTACAACCCTAAACTGCGCTGGGAAATGCTCAAAGCGGTTCTCAGCAGAAGAAGTTATTGCGTAAACTAGCTAACAAAAGCAAAAATGCTCGAGAAAATTGCTTTGTTGGAACAAAAGACAAGCTTCAGTGCAATGCTAAACCATAAGGAACTCAAACTGGCTTGGGAGGAGTTCAACACCTTACTGGTTTTTCAAAATGAAATTATTTCGATATAGGCATCAAAGGTTTTATGAATTTGGAAAGAAAAGTCAGGATCAGTAGTAGCTAAATTAGCTAAGCAAACTTTACCATCCACAGTTATCTGTAGTATCAGAGAGAGTGACAAGCGGGGTGCTCAAAATCTTCAAGAAAAAAAATAAATTAAGTTTTCCGGGAACATTTCTCAGAACTACATTCTACAACCAGTGATGCTACAGAAGCAGATATCTTACAGTTTATGGATGGACTTTACCTCCGGTTCTAAGGCAGCATCTTTGACTGGCCCAATCACATAGCTGGAAGTTTACAAAGCAATGTTTGCCTTACCCAAGGGACCCAGCCGGGACAGTTCTTCTGTGGATTTTTAGAGAGTGTCTCAGGGAAAATTTCTGGCTATAATTGGGGCCTTTACAGGTATGAGCTCTCTGCAGGGGCTCTGACTCCCTTACTGATGCCTTGATCTATAAGAAGGGTCAGGACACTCTGGACTATGCCTCTTACAAGCCCATTTCTCTAAAACGCAGATGTAAAGCAAAAAATCTACAACTTGGACTCTGGCAAATGCATCACAACCAAAACTGACTTTATGAAAGGGAGGTCTCAGTTCCCTCATGTTGTTGGATGTTATTCACTTAGCCAGGCAGAATCAGAAGTCGGGATTAATTATATCGTGCGATGCAGGCAAGGTGTTAGATAGGATCACCTGGATGTTCTGCTTTGCAATATTTTGGCATACCAGAACAGTTTGGAACTTGGACTGAGGTGTTCTACTGCTCTCCTAGGGCTAGAATTGTCACTAATTTTTTTTTTAATCTTGTCTTGTGGGGAATTTGGCAAGGATGTTCCTGGTCTCCGCTACTGTTTAATTTGGCCATGGAACCCCTGGCGCATATGAACAGGACTTCTACAGTGCTTTGAGGCTTCCTGTTTCATAGAAAGATGCATCTTTATGCAGATATTTTAATTTTTCCTCACAAATATTTCCAAGTCAGCTCCTGAGGAATATAGCTCCATTTCAGGGCATCAGATCAATTTTTCTAAATCACAGCTTATACCTGTAGGTCCTAGCCATGAGATTCCAGAATGTCTGACCCGATTACTGTACAAGGTAGTTTCTATCTTATTCAAATCTCAAACATTAGAGAGTTACTTAGGTTAACCTATGACCCTACACTTCAAAGATTAAAGGAAGATTTAGATAGGCCATCTTAACTATATCATTGCTGGGTAGAGTCAACCTTATAAAAAAAAAATGGCGATTTTACCAACATTATACCTATTTATACCTATTTCAGATTCCTTGTAATGTTCTAAATCCATTTTTTGTATTACTACAGGGATCTCATCTTTATAGCACACGAAAGTCTTGCAGATTGGTTTGACAACACTGCAAATGCCAAAAGGCAGGAGTTTCCCCAATTTCATTCTGTAGTACCTTGCTGCCAAATTACTTAGTTTAAGAGGCTGGATGGGAGTGGGAAAGATCAAAACTAGAGCAATCTATTCTACCCTGGGACACAACTTGGCTGATTTATTCTAACTGCTGGACACAAATATCCTAAATAAAAAAAGTGTAGATCACACCCACTGATTCTGCGCTCCCTGAAGATCTGGAAACAGATTGTAAATGCTTAAGAGCAAAAAAAAAAAAAAAGAAGAAGAGGTTACCCCCCCAATACACAAATTACTTATTTGCAAATGCCCAACTCTCACCAATTACATTCTCCCCAAATGTGGAACTGTGGTACAATCAAGAGTTTTCATTTAAGTCAGATGTGGAAGGGAACATCTTTTTATCCCTTTGAAGAATGGAGGGCTAAGCTAGAGCTTCCACTTCAAACTTGCTACCTCTGTTTACAGATCAGCAGCCTCCAAAAGATCAAGCGGCTACAGATTAACCACTAAACATCCAGGCTGTGAGCGACAAGGCCTAGCGGTTGGGATGCCGCAGCCCGCCTTGATCTTGTGGGATGAGATTGGGGAAGTCCCCAGACTTGATTCGTCTCCGGATGGACCAGACCTATCCCGGCCAATGAGGGGCCTTGAGGATCATAGCCCCCGTCTTCACAAAGCTTCAAAAGAGTCTTCGCCACTAAGGGAAATCTGAAAATACGCATATAGACGACCCTTGCCCCTGTGTCAGGCAAGGGCATCAGAGGCTGGTATGCTGTCTGACCCGTACAGGGAGCAGAACAGAGGCACCTTCCTGTTGCAGGGGGATGCAAACAGATCTATGTCTGGGCTCCCCCAGGTCAAAAAGAACACTCATGGAAGTGTGAAGGCTCGACTCAGCCTATCTGCTACCATGCTCTCCGTCCCAGCCAGTTACATAGCCTTGAGCACCATCCCATGGGACAGGGCCCATGACCAGATGTGGTTGCTTCCTGACAGGAGGTATAACACCCATGCCTCCCTGCTTGTTGACATACCCAGTTACTTGGCTGGCAGTGTGGATCAGGACAATTTTGCTGGACAACTGATATCCAAAAGCCCAAAGCGCATACCTGATCGCCCGAAGCTCCAGGAAGCTGATTGACAAGAATGTTCCTGGGAAGACCAGAGACCGAGTATTGAGCCCATCTACATGAGCTCCCCACCCCAGGGTGGAAGCATGCATGGTTAGAACCTGCTGAGACATGCTCTTGACCAGCCAATTGTCCAGATATGGGAAAGCAAGCCTCAGCATAGCTTCCTCCTCAGAGGAACTGGCAATGTCCAGCCTATCAGTGGGGGGGGGGGGGAAGGCCTGTGTCCCGCTGGGCACATATGCTGTCCTGGGAACTGGCACCAGCTAGGTCGGTAACTGACCAAGGAGCAGATTGAGCTTCTCCAGAAGCAGTAAGAGGATGGGCAGCACCAAGTCCGGTGCCATCAATGCCACAGAACTGAAGCATCTGGTCCACCGCCAACTGGACTCTACATTCCAGCTCCTCCTCGAACGTTGCCTCAGACTGGGAGGAAGGAGGGGTGGCCAGATCCTCTCTGGACCCTCAATGTGGATCAGTGACTAGCATCAGGAGTCGTGGAAACAGTCGCAGACCCCTGGCACTAATGGCACTCCTCACCACAGGGGTCGCTTTGCGGGCATCACGGCAAATGCTAGTGCATCCCTATGCCCGGTACCATTGCCGATGCTTCTTCGGCTTCCCTTGATGCTCTATCTGGTCTTTTCTAGGTGCAGAGGCCAATGACAAGGAACCCAACGTCCTCGGCCTGGAGGAGATAAGAATATAGATGGGGTGCTGGAGACCAACCGCCAGCAGCATCGCTGGAAACAACAGTCCCGCTGGGGCAATGGCTCAGTGTCCATTGTTGTGGCTCCTTGGTCTTTTGATGTTGATGGCTTGGACAATTTCGACCCAAAGAGCTGCTCCATCTTGTCGAGTCAAAGCACACATCCTTTCAGGGTCATCTGGGTGCATAAGCTGCAACCCCGGACATCATGCAATGTCCCCAGGCAGAGGACACATGTAGATCTGTGATGAACATGGTCCTTTAGCACTGGGGGAAACACTGAAAACTGGACATTGTCATGGATGGTTGAAACAAAAAGGGGCATAAACTAAAGGCGATGTCAATGGGGCGTCTATGGCCGGCAGGCACTGATGCACTACCACCATGGGGGAAAAAACAAAACAACCACGAAAGGAAATTTATATGAATCACCGAAACCCCTAAGAGAATCTATGGGAGGGCACCAAGAGGGACCCAGTGAAGAAATGAGGAAAAACCGCAAACACCCCCCCCACCACCCATGCAAGATAAACCAAAGTTTTCCACAAGACCAAAAGTTGCCAAAGTGAGCTCATTCACATTGTGAAGCTTACAGGTCCATGGAAAGACTGGAAAGGGACCCTATATGGATGCATGGAATAGGGCATGCTCAGTGTGCCTAGTCAAAGTTCTAGAAAACTTTGATATAATTTTTCCACCTTGGGGCTCCATCTGATGTAACCCACATTTGAGGACCATCATCCTACTTGTCCTCCGAGAAAGGTTTTCAATGACAAAGAGCAATCTACAACGCTAATGGAAGAAACAGGGGGACCCCCCTTCAACCACACAAGGAAACGTGAAACAAATGGCAAAAAAAGCACTTCAATGAAATTCAAAGAGTTCAGGTAAAAATTGAGATTCACCCCACCACGAGACGCAAGGCTCTGCAGAAAAAAAGACTAAGGGGACCATAAGTGGACGTGTGGTATACTGAATGTGCGAACATGCTCATTGAAGTTCAGTCAAAGTTCTAGAAATTTTGACGCAAGTTTTGCATGCTGGGCTCCATTGGATAATATCACCCATATGTGAGGACTGCCATTCTGCTTATCTTCCGAGAATCTCTTCTCCGTGGATTTCTGTTGTACTGAAATTTTACACTCCAAGTCAATAGCTAAGATCCTCACATCATGGACTGTTGGATGTTCCCTCACTGAAGTTAGGGTTCCTTAATGAAAAGGAGAGAACGTGCCTTCTTGACTGCCAAACCTGTGCTTTGGAACTCACCCTGGAAAGAAGGTCTATTACAGATACAATGTTTTTCAAGAAAGAAAGGTCTTGAGGACTATTTCAGAAGGCATACACTGCAAGCACTTGAGATTAGTTGTTTAAGAATTTTAGAGGCATATGTTATTTTGTCTGTACTATCTGTTTTTAAATTATGGATGTTTTTACTGAACCCCACCCTGAACCTTGGAAGGTTAGTTAAGAAATTTAACTAGATAGAACAGGTTCTTCTCTGTGGTTCCCCTTTGTCATAGCTTTGGATCTGTAGGTTAGACTAGTTTACAACTTTTGTCAAAGAAAATTGTATGAAATACACCAGTCTGATTGTCCTCTGAGGATATATCAGTACACCCAGCTATTATAATGAATATTTTTCCTTAAAAGTAAAGGAAAAATGTCAACAGCAGGTATCCATTATCTTCACAAACAAAATGCCTAAATGGAAGAGACAGTTATCATTGCGGAGCTATACTGAGGGAAAAAACAAGAACATGAACTATCCACATACAGAAAACTCAGACATGGCACAAGGAGGGGGAGCAGAAAAATCAGACAGCATTGTGTATAGTTTGAAGAAATGAAATGGCATAGGAGAGGAATAAAAGGAGCCCACTTACCGAGATCCCTTGAAGCTGGGGTTTGTCTAATAGATTATGTAGCTCATTGCGAGATGCTTCAATCTTTTCACGGTCTGCTGCATCTACCATGTACCTACAAAATATATGTATTAGAAAGCAGATACATAGCATCACTGATGTAGATTCCATTCAGGTTTTCATTATCTTCTCATTATCACTACAAACAGCTGTTTTGTTGCTAGCTCTCACACAAAAGACTCTAGCAGGGACCCTGCAATATCAGAGCAGATACAGCTACAGCCCTGAAAAGTGGACAAAGACACACCATGCAGGTTAGCTTCCTGTTCTTTCCCTTGCTGGTCTAATTCTTTTCCTTTGATCTTTACTGAGCTCTTCAAAAAGAAAGCTCTTGCAATAATAGGCATTCCTTGTTCAGGGATTTTTAATACCTCTCTAACATATGATTTAAACAATTCTGCTGGACTTATTTTGTCCAGCTTCGGGAAATTTATAACCCTTAGGTTTAAAGCTCTAGTATAGTTCTCCAAATATTCAATTTTTCTCTGGAGTTCTGTATCTGATTTTATTTGTAAATGTTGGATTTTCTCTACCTGCACCACACGTTTATCTATATCACAAATTTGTTTTTGTTGAGTATCTAATATCTCAGAATTCTTTTTTACTACAACATTAGTCTCCTGGACTACATCTGCAAGTTTCATAATTGAAGAGTCCAATTTTGCAATATAGTTCCATAACGTTTCCATTGTTACGGTTCCGGGTTTCATCTCTATGCGCTTTATTTTCTTTTCTAAGATCTGTTCTTGTTTCTTATCATTCTCACAGATTTTTTGATGACTTCTCAGGAAGAGCTAAAGATTGAAAATCGTGGTACAATGATTATAACATTTGCATTAATCTCAGATAAAGAGAATATCTTAAAGTTTTTCTTTAGGAATAGGGAAAAAACTTATTACCGACAGAAAATCTGGATATATCCAGATTTTGTTAAAGATACGCAAGTTCGAAGAAAAAAATTTTTGGCGTATAGGAAAGAAGTGATAGAAGCCGGGGGACATTTCATGCTAAAATATCCGTGTACATGTGCTATAAAGTATAAGGGACATAACTACCAGTTTACTAACCCCGACCATCTTAGAGTTTTGTTGGGAAATGATACTCAGGCAAATAAATAAATAGAAGATTGTCTTACTTTTTCCTATACTTATAATTAGATTATATGTTACTTTTTACTCGCTCTATAATAAGTGGGTTCACTTAAGGTTTCTTTTTAATTAATACTGAATATTTTGAAGGATGTGATAGAAGTGCTTTAAATATTGTTAAAGTGAATTTCCTATACTCAGTATTATTTCTGTATACAAGTTAAACATTTTGTGTAATGTATGTGTGAAAACTTGAAAAATAAAGAACTATAAAAAAAAAGACACACCATGCCCAGAGAAAAGCACAAAGGTGGTGCTTGGTCCCAGCTAAACAGGCATCTGAGGTTACACTTCCATCCCACTCCTCTGCCAGCAAGATCATTCAGAATATGTGCAGCTGGCTGTCCCTTGCTCAGATCACTTGGATCCTAATGCATTAGACAGGAAGTGCCATAGTGCTAGATCTGGCCTGAAGTTTGTGGCAGTAAGAGCAAGTTTGCTTACCGTAAACGGTGTTTTCTGTAGATAGATGAATTAGCCATGCTGTCTGGGGATGTCTTCCGTGCCACTAGGCAGCGGAGCTCTAAGTCTAGCAAAGTCTTTCAGCTAAGTGCTCCCTCTTATATCTTCTCTGATTTACCTCAGGCTCCTCAGTCAGTATCAAAGCAAGTGCAGTGTATGCTGGAACTGTCTGGGGAGGCGGGCAGGTCAGCATGGCTAATTCATCTATCTACAGAAAACACCATTTACAGTAAGCAAACTTGCTCTTTTCACGTAGATAAGCAGCTGAATTAGCCATACTGTCTGGGAGTCCCCAGCTGATGTATTGAGCAAGAGTAGTGAATTAGAAGTGTAGCTCAATACCAAAGTTTGTGGCAGACAGATCCTATGAAGGCTGTGTGTGTGAGGAATGTGTGCTCTTCTGTAAGATAGTCCAGCCCATTAGTACATCATCCTTTGTTTATCTAAACAGTAATGGGATGTGAAAGTGTGCAGTGATGACCAAGCTGCCGCTTTACAAATGTCTATGATTGGAACATCATGAAGATGAGCCATTGAGGCTGCTAATGCATGTACTTGGTGTGCTTTCGGAGTTGTAGTTAGAGTTTGCGAGCGTTGCCGGTAGCAAAATCGAATTCAATTTGATATCCAGATGGGTAAGAGTTCTTTTCGTTACTGGACGTACTTGGGCATTCGGATTGAAGGATAGAAAAAGTTGAGGTCTGGAAGGTGAATGGGTGCGCTGCTTATAGTAGGCTAGCGCACGTTTGCAGTCCATAGTGTGGAGTTTCATTATCATTCGCATGAGGTTTTGGATAAAAAATGTGTAAGATTATGGTTTGGTTAATGTGAAAACTGGATATCACCTTTGGCAAGAATTTGGGGCGAGTCCGTAAAGTTACCTTGTCATGGCAAAATCGAAGATAAGGGGGGTAGTGGACTAAGGCTTGTAATTCACTAACCCATCGCGCAGAAGTTAAAAGCTACTAGAAAAAGCACTTTCCATGATAGGTACCGGAGATGACAAGTTCAAAGGGTGGAAGCATTAGTTGTTCAATGACAATATTAAAGTCCCACGGTACCAGTGGTTTCTGTAAAAGGTGGACGGCACCCTTCATGAATCTGGATACTAGCTCATGACATGAGATGGGATTTCCATTAAGAGGCGTGTGGTAAGCTACTATAGCGCTTAAATGGACTGTGGTAAGCTGCTTTAGCGCTTAAATGGACATGTAGCGAGGATGTCACAAGGCCTCTTGTATAGAGTAGATGGAGGTAGGAAAGGAGTTGTTCAAGTGAGAAGGTTAACTGGTTAATAACCATGGTCGAACACCAGGAAGTGTAGTGTGCCCATTTCTATTGTAATTAATTCTTGTTGACTGATTCCTAGAGGATAGTAATAGGTTTTGAAGATCAGGCGAAATGTCTAGGTGTTGGTATGCAATCCATTCAATCTCCACGCCATGAGGTGTAGGGACGAGTGAAGAGGGTGAAGAAGAGATCCTTTGTCCTGGGTGAGAAGCTGGGGGCTGCTGCTTAGGGGTATTGGGTCGCAAATTGATAGGTGAAATAGGCAGCTGTACCAGGGTTATCTGGGCCATGCTGGTGCTATCAAAATTAAATCTGCTCGGTCTTCGATGCATCTCTAGATCATACGGGATATGAGTGGAATCAGAGGGAATGCATACAGTAGGTCGTGAGACCAACTCACGAGAAAGGCGTCTGGAGCGAGCTGACAAGGGCTCGGGTAGACTGAACAAAAGGTCTCCAGCTTCCTGTTGTCTTTTGTCGCAAAGAGGTCAATAATAGGGAGACCCAATATGGAGAAGATGTGTTTAACTACTGTCTGATCTAGTTCCCACATGTGGGGATGAAAAATTCTGAGTTTGTCTGCTCTGGAGTTTTGGATGACAGGCAAATAAGTTGCTTGAAGAGAAATGGACTGCTGGTGAGCCCATTCCAGGATCAGGACAGTTTCTTTGCAAAGGTTCCAAGAACCGGACCCTCTTTCCTTGTTTATGTAGAACATTGTCACCTGGTTATCCATGTGAATCATTACTATCTTCCCTCAAAGATTCTGCGAAGGCTTGAAGGGCGTTTTTCACTGCTTTGAGCTCTAGTAGGTTTATGTGTTGTGTTCATTCGTATGCAATCCATAGGTCTTGAGTCGTTAATTGATCCAGATGAGCTCCCCAACCCTTGGGGGACGCATGCTTATGTAGTTTCCTGCAGCCGCACATGAACCTAATCCTATTTACTCCGCCCTGTTGAAGTAATTTTAATTGAACTGTTGTAAGTAAGTTATTTTTGTTATCATGGTTGCTCTTCTGTTTTATTTCTACCCTCTTCCCCTTTCTCTCTCCTCGTCCCCCCCTTCCCCTTTTTCTTGCCTGCTCCCACTCTCCGCACCTCGTTCATTGTAATTCCTCCTACCTTGAGTTAATTGTAAACCGGCGTGATGTTTTTCACGAACATCGGTATATTAAAAGTTCTTAAATAAATCAAAATAAATAAATCTGTGGTGAGTATTATCTGTTGTCGAAGGGGGTCGAAGGGTGAACCTGTCTGTAATGTTGACGGGAAAAGCCACCACTGGAGGTCTTTTTTCATGCTGTCGGTCAAGGTAACTGGAGTAGACAGTGGATGAAGGAATTTGATCCATTGTTTCTTTAGGCCCCATTGCAGGCGACACATGTGTTTGACATGTGGGACCACATATATGGATGCTGCCATGCGTCCCGAACAGTATCTGGCGAGCTGGTGTTGATGTGCTGTGCAGTAGATCCGTAGCTAGGGTGGAGAGGGCTAATGCTCTCTGAGGAGGGAGGATAGCCTTTTCTTGAATTGTGTCGATGAAGGCCCCTATGAATTGTAATGTCTGAGTGGGTTCTAGGTTTAACTTTTCGTAATTGATGAGTAGACCTAGGTTGTCAAGGCAGGAAATTGTAAGGAGAAAAGATTGGATCTCAGTAGGTCTCAATTGGGTGCTACGAAGAGCCAATCATCCAGATAAGGAAATATTTGCACCCCCTCATGATAAAGGTGCACCACCAACACTGCTAGACATTTGGTAAAAACTCTGGGGGCAGAAGAAAGGCCAAATGGAAGGACTGTATTGGAAGGGTTGATTGTTCACTTGGAAGCAGAGGTACCGCCAGGAACTGGGGTGCATTGGGATATGTGCATATGCATCTTTCAGGTCTAGTGAGCACATCCAATTCCTTGAATGAAGATAGGGAAGGGAAGGATGGATCTGAGCGAAGTCATCTTGAATTTCTCTCTGTAGAGGTGCCGCTGACAGCCACGGGTTCGGAAACCGGATGCCAGCAAAATTGAGCATCCGGTTTTCGACCCGCAAGCTGACTTCAATTTCTTTTTTCCCCCCCCCCCCCCCACTTTTGGTAACTTTTGGGACCTCCGACTTAATAAATATCGCCATGATATTAAGTCGGAGGGTGCACAGAAAAGCAGTTTTTACTGCTTTTCTGTGCATATTCCCAGTGCCCGAAGAAATTAGCGCCTACCTTTGAGTAGGCGCTAATTTCTGAAAGTAAAATGTGCGGCTTGGCTGCACATTTTCCTTTCTGAATCGCACGGGAATACCTAATAGGGCCATCATCATGCATTTGCATGTTGCGGGCGCACATTTTCGGCCCCTTACTGAATAAGGGGTAACGCTACCGTGTCGAAAACGCACATCCAATTGAGGGTTAACAGTGCGCGCCAGAGCGCACTGTACTGTATCAGCCCGTGAGTCAGTATGGTGGTAATTTGAGCCATGGCCTGCGTAGCTAAGCCTGAAGTTGAAGGCATCGGCAAAGGTTGTGTTGGAGTGGGACGAAGCTCTTCCTGTAGTGGCCACTGCTTCTGGGGAGGCGGTTTCAATGGCAGAAGTTGTGGAATAGCCAGAGGTTGGTCGGGAGCCAGAGGCACTTCAGAGTGAAGGGACGTGGAAGACATTTCTTCCGGTGATGAAAGAGTAGTGAATGATGAACGGAATGGTGAAATATCCCTGTCCAGATCTACTACTGATGATGGCGAAACTTCCCTAGGCCTCTTATGGCCCGAATAATGTTTTTTGGGCTGGCTGTGGTATGGCTGCGTCAACTGTGCACAGATGCATGTAGTTTGTGTCTGTGGTGCACTGAGTCGAGGGTGCGCTGTGGTGATGTCCCTGTGTCGATATGGTAGAGCTCTGGCACGGAAGCCTCCTTGTGCCAGTGCGTCGACCGCTTGGCCTTACTTTGATGCGGCGATGCTTCAAAGCAGCTTCGACGTGTCTGTCTTCAGGGAGTAGATGCATCAGTGAGGCATGTGGCTGCGATGCCGCCAACGTATCTCCCGCTCCGTGCTCAGATTCCAGCCAGGTGAGCAACTGCGGGTGTCCTGATGTAGGAGGGTCCACAGAGTAAGCTCTCCTCAATGAAGGGGTGGTTCTCTTCCTTTTTGGGCCTGGGGAGGATCACACCGAGGCCTCAGAAGGGGCATAAGAGCCCGAAGCTTTTAACTGTAGATCTTGCAGTTTGGCAGCCCGCTGATGCTGGGCACGTGGGGACATGTCCACAGTCCGCACAATTTATCTGGTCATGGGAGGGTCCCAGACAAAGATAACAAAAAAATGTGGCCATCTGTGGCAGACATAGTTTTGCCACATGAGCAAAATTTAAAGCCAGGACGTGGCATGTGTCTGTAAATTTTAACCAAAGCTTGAAGTTTTAAAGCTGGTTTTCTTTCTTTAACTTCACAAAGTTCTTACAGGAGAGCAGAGCTGTGTGGAAAAAAACTGAGAAGCCTGAGGTAAATCAGAGAAAATATGAGGAAGCACCTAGCTGAAAGACTTTGCTAGACTTAGGGGCAGATTTTCAAAGCTCATGCGCATAGAGGGGGTTACGCATGCCAAGCCTATTTTGCATAGGCCCGGCAATGCGAGCAAGCCCCAGGACGCGTGCAAGTTCCGGGGCTTGAAAAGAGGGTGGGACGTGGCCAGAGGCCGCTCCACTGCTGCTGGGCCCGGGGATCGCGCGCAACCTACGCCTGCCCAGAGGCAGGCACAACTAACAAAATAAAGGTTGGGGGGGGGGGGGGGGAAGCCATCGGGGCTCCCCTAGGGCTCGGCACACGCAAGGTGCACAAGTGTGCACCCCCTTGCACACGCCGACCCTGGATTTTATAACATGTGCGCTGCATGTTATAAAAATGGGCGCACATCTTAAAATCAGTCCCTGAGAGAGCGCTCCGCCACCTAGTGGCACAGAAGGCGTATCCAGACAGCATGGCTAATTCAGCTGCTTATCTATGTGAAAACTAAGTGTTTGACATTTTTTCAGTGGGGGGGGGGGGGGGGGGAAGCCTCCATGGGATAAGGGAAAGGCAACTTACACGATGGCATTGACTCCCCTGCAGTATCGCTCCCACATACTTCTGAACCGAGGCTGCCCTCCAATATCCCAGATCTGTAGGAGAAAAGAAAAAAAAAAAAAAAAAAAGAAGCTAGTCCCAAAAAGCTCATGTCTACCCAAAAGGGGCCCCAGGAAAACCAGTAGGGCACAACAGCAAGCAACCAGGAAATATAAACCGATCCAGCACATGACTGGAGGGAAAACAAAAAACACAGAGGCTAATGAGAATCATTAACCAAGAGCCTAAAATCCATGGTGACTTTTGGTGCTAAAGAAGTTTTAGTTATGCTTACTCATGTACACAAGATTACGATGACTTCTGAAGCAGCACAAAATGATACAACACACCATCAGGGCCTCCACTTGTTTCTGTACCCTCTGGACTAGTCTGACCAGTATGGATTTTACCATGCAGGAAAGGACTCTTTGATGCCTTCTATGCCCTTTTCCTAGAACATAAGAGATTCCATGCTGGGTTAGACCAAGGTCCAATCAAGCCCAGCATCATCCTGTCTGGGTCACAAGTACCCAGCAGATTCCAAAACGTAGATCTATTTCCAGTTACTCACTCCCAGGGATTACAAGGGCTCTTTGTTTTATAGACTTATCTGCCAGGAACTTGTTAAAACCTTTTTTAAACTCTGCTGTAGTAAACACTTTCACCATATTCTCTTCTCAATGGTCCATCAAGTGTGTGTGTGTGGGGGGGGGGGGGGGGGGGGGTTGTTAATACTTTCTGCAATTTTAAAATTTGCTAGTTTCATGGCAGATTTTTTTTGAAAAGGTAAATAACTTTTTTTTTCACCTGTTCCAGACCACTCATGCTTTTATAAGCTATTATGTTTCCGCTCACCATCATGATCCCAAGCTGAAGAACACTAACCTGTGTATCCTCATCGTAAGGGAGCTTGTTCCATAACTTATTTTTGATGCCCTCTTTTGCACCTTTTCTAGTTCTGCTTAATTTTTTTTTTTTTTTTTAGGATGGGGGAAACCAGAGCGGCACACAATACCCCAGATTAACTTGCACCTGGCTAGATACAAAGGCAATATGATGATAGTTCCTGTTTTAGTCTCCATTCCTAAAACTATTTGCTTTTTTGACCGTTACTGCAAACTGAGCAGAGGCTTTCAACACATTGTCTACGACAACTCCAAGATACTTTTCCCGGGTGTGACTCCCATTATAGAACCCAATATTATGTACTTGTAGTTGGGATTATTTTTTCCCCTATGTGCATCATACTGCACTTTTCCACATTACATGTCCGGTCTCCTAGTCTCACAAGGGTCTTGCTGCAATTCTTCACAAGCCACTGTTATAACAACTCAGAAAAAATTTCATCTGTAAATTTGATCACCTCACTTGTTGCCTTTTCCATTTTATTCCTAGTTAAACAGCACAAAACCAAGTAAAGATCCTTGATGTACTCAACAAATAAACTTATTTGGAAAGCTGACCATTTAGTTTATTCCGTTTGTCTTTTAATCAGTTCCTAATTCATAGGATGATGATGCCTCCTATCCCATGATTTTTTTTTATTTTTTTAATTTAGCAGTTACTTACCTGTAACAGGTATTCGCAGAGGACAGCAAGATATTAGTCATCACACATGGGCGACACCACTGGATGGAGCCAGGTCCAGAACTTTGATCTCAAATATTCTAGAACTTTCAAACATGCCCTACTGAGCATGTGCAGCTGTAGTTATCACCCTGCCCCCTAGGCAGAGTCCCTCAGTCCATGTTATAGCTCATATAAAAGCACCACCTCTCCCTTTTGCCTGTCAGGCAGCTGACCCTCAAGGGGGTCTAAGCAAGAAGAGTTGGTTTCTACAAAGAAAACCATAGAAAAGAAACAAAAAACACCAATGCGTAGCAAAGATGCCCAAGGCAGGGGAAGAGATGCGAATGCCAGTAAGAAAAACATTCTGTATCACGTAAAACATTACAAGCAGGTTTTCAGATCAGTAAACTCAAGACGACAGTAGGTCTAGAACCTCCTGGATACAGGAAAAAAAAGTCTACAAGAACTCTTGGACAGAGACTACATGATTTCTTTTGGTGTTATAAAGGCAACCGAAAAACCAACTAGGGCCCAAGAGCTTTCCAGAAGCTGCGGTCCACTGGCACCTGAAGGACAGAATGCGTGTGCAGAAGTGTGCCCCACATTTGGCTGATATGCACAATGAACAGAAAAACCCAAGCAACACTTGGAAGAATAAATCAGCAACAATGGCAGGGTCTAGGGGGCACTCCATGAAGTTAGCATGTGGCACATTTAAAACTAATCAGAGAAAGTTCTTTTTCACTCAACGCACAATTAAACTCTGGAATTTGTTGCCAGAGGATGTGGTTAGTGCAGTTAGTATAGCTGTGTTTAAAAAAGGATTGGATAAGTTCTTGGAGGAGAAGTCCATTACCTGCTATTAAGCTGACTTAGAAAATAGCTGGGAGGAATTTGGAGGAGAGACCTCTCGGCTGAGAGATTAAGGACACAAGTGGGTCAGCATTCTCCCAATCTAACTTCATTTTTGGAAGCATCTCTCGATGATATACCGCAAAGGTCAACATTGTTAGTTACCTTTTGTAGAGAGAGATAAGAATCAGGTCTTACAAAAATATTTTGCAAATAAAAGCTTATAATTTTTGTGGACAAAGGATCCAAATATTCCCTGATGTAGCCAGAGCAGCACAAGTAAGGCGGAAACAATCCCTGACTTTACAGTCTAGAGTGTTTGCCCTTGGAGCAACATTCTATTTAAAATTCCCATGTAAATGCTCTGTAGTCTATCAGAAGAATAAATTTATCTTCCAAGATCCTTCCCACTTAGAGTCCTTTCTGGCAGATAAAGAATTAGGTTGAGAAATGTAACTGCAAGAAAATGTCATTTTCTCCTATTTTTCTGTAAGGTGAGATTACAGTTTTCCTATAATCATCTTTTGAGATACCTCCCATAATGTGGACTAAATATTATTGTTTTGATTATTTTTGGTAATAAAGGCAAGTGTCCATTATGTTATTTCCTCAAAACAAAATATTTTGTGTTTTTTACAATGTTAAATTGTTTAAAAACTTAAAGTATAAATTAAAAAAAAAGAAAGAAAATAGCTACTGCTATTACTAATAGTAACATGGGATCTACTTAGTGTTTGGGTTCTTGCCAGGAACTTGTGACTTGGATTGGCCACTGTTGGAAGCAGGATGCTGGGCTTGATGGACCCTTGCTCTGACCCAGTATGGCATGTTCTTATGCCTTCTTGAGGTCCAAAATGTGCCCTCCTTCTTGGGAGCCACAAAGTAAATAGAGTACCTTGCCAGACCTCTTCTAAAAGATGGCATTCTAGCATGGACCACATTGCCCCCTTCTTTACCTCTGAAGCACAAAGATCATGAAGGCCCCTACTACTGGGTAAGCAAATTCTAAGGTATAACTGTCTCTTACATTAGAAAGAGCCCACTCTTATTAGCATAACAGAAGTTAAAATGCAAATTGTACCAAAATGTGTTGTATTTTAGCGTTGAGGATACCCCTTTATTCACGGCCATTGCCCGTTCCTGGTCACTGGCTCAGCAAGTGATTCAATATAGCGTATGAAACAACTGATGCTAAACTGCACATGAAATATTGATGCAAGGCACATAAAATGAGAGCCATACAAACTGATGTATGTTGTAAGTGTCATACACAAAAAGGCACTTTTTGTGTACAAGTTTTGTCCATTGCCCAGTACGTTTTCCCTTTTAGGAATTAAAAGATTGGATGCAAGTGGAAAAGTTGGATACTAGATTTTTATGTAATGACTATGTTGCCTCATAAGATCCAATGCTCTGAGTGGATATTCCTGTGTTTGGGAATGGCGTTTTAGGATAACCAAAATGTTTATCTGCATTATTTATGAACCACCAATGATATGATGGTATAGTTTTCCCCTCGTGGCACAGATGGATGTGCAAGTATACGGGATCTAAATGGATATTTAAATATTATAAAATACTAGCAACTGTACCCGTTCTACGCCTGGGCGGTGAGCTTTATTGGCACATCTGCTCTTGTTCTGAGCAGAATTTCCCTAGAAATTCACTGTAAGAGTGTCCATTCCACATACACACACCCCCTCATACAGGCTCCCTCACTCTCTGGCACACAAATCACCTCATATAGGCTGTGTCTCAAACCCACACTCAAGCATCCCACGCACTCCCCCACACCCTCTCCTCTCACACATTCTCTCACAGGCATCCCCCCTCCCCCTTATATAGGCTCCCTCTCTGAAACCCAGTCAAGCATCCCCTCACCCACCCTCCCCCACACCCCCCCCCCGTCACACATTCTCTCACTGGCATGCCATGGGACCTGTGCCGTTCGCGGTGAAGATGAAGGCCAGGCGTGCCATCCCTTTTCACCGCAATCGGCGCACCCGAGCCTTCATCTTCACCACGAATGCAGCGTGTGCCGCGGGACGCACTCCGTTCGCGGCATGCCAGGGTCTCCTCTGCTATATTCTGCTTGTCCCGCGATGGCCGCTGTCCTTCGTACCTCTGGAGTGTTTGAGCCTCCAAGGCGGGCTGGGGAACAAGCGCGAGCACTGACAGACACACTACCAAGCCCGATATATTATGGATGGGAATGATTTGTGCACATTGTAATTTGTAGAATTTACTATTAAAAACTATGAAACAATATTTGTAAATGGTACCATTGTTACTTAGCCTTCATTGCTTCACTGCTTTCTGAATGGTAGGATTCTAGTTGTGTTGTTCATTCTCAGTACATAAGTAAAAAAAAAAAAAAAACCCAAAAAACCCCACCGTTTTCATTTTGGCCCACTCCCTGTAAAAAAGTGGCCCACGCGCCTCTCTATAGGCACACCTGGAGAGTGGACCAAGGGAACTTCATTGAGAACTCTTAAGGCTCCCCGAGGCCGAGCCAGAGGGCTCTCGCAGTCCTCTCCGACCATTCCAAAAGGACTGAGATTTGGCTGCATACTGGCGCAGCAAGGAAGAACCCACCCCGGGGCGATAATGCCTGATCTCCCTAAACATTTGTCTACTAGGGAAGTTTTTACAAATCCCTTTGGATTCATCCTCTGGCAACTGATGGGATTTTGATTCCCAAGGTGTCTGTCAAAACTTCTCCAAATCTTCCCCAAAAAGCAGCTTTCCATGAAAGGAAAATAGTTCTTACCTGTTAATTTTCATTCCTGTAGTACCACGGATCAGTCCAGACCGTGGGTTGAGCCTCCTGTCCAGCAGATTGAGACAGACCAAAACTGAAAGGGTATCCTAATATCAGGACAGAGCCTACCCCGCAGCCCTTCAAGTATTTTTCTGTCTCCAGCAGGTGGAACAGCTCACCCTGCGGTTCCCTTTCCTTCTTAGCTTGCCCTTACCCTGCGGGGTCCTTTTCTTTCTTCCTTGGGGCAAGCTCAAGCAAGTATTTGATTTATATTAATTTACAATTTAAAAAAAAAAAAAAAAAGGGACTTAGTTCCTCTGTGTTTAGGGAGTCAGTTCTGTCTTCCTGCCCCTTGAATTTCTTCAACCTAGGCTCTCTCCCCGGTGACTGTTATAGCTTGGGGCAATACTGGTGGTCCAGTCACTCCCCCCCCCCCCCCCCCCGACTATGCTGCCTTGCCCCGAGACGTCTAATTCCTCAAGAGTCCAGACAGGGATGCATAAATAAAATAAAAAATAAAAAAAATGTAGTAAAAGAATTTGGTCTGTGAGTTCAAGTTCATACTTTCCAGATACTGGCAGGACAAGACTGCAAAGAAAAACTACTGCCTTCAGTAGAGTGCAGGGTTCGATCACCTGCACTTTCTCCCCAGGGGCTCTTGGTCTGTCTCCATCTGCTGGACAGGAGGCTCAACCCACAGTCTGGACTGATCCAGGTACGTAAAGGGAAAAGGGGGATTACCAAGCTGCTGAGACTTGGACCAAATAGCCGCAGCCAGAGCAGAGCAATCTCCTAGCCGACACAGATACCATATTTCTAGTCAATGTACAAGGCATCTGCTATAAAAGCCAAACCAGCCTCCAGGGGCTCCACCTCCCTCTCTGAAAGGGAATCTGTTGTCCCCAGTGCAAGCAGGCCTGCAGCACAGACCTTAAGATAAAGTTCCATCTTTCTTCCTGAGCATCTCTTAGCACTGCACGGCCTTCCACTGCAATAGTGACCTTTTTGATAATAGCCAAACACAAAAGGTACCTATTTTGGGCAACTTAAGGAAATGCAAAGCACCCTCTGGCAAAGGATATAAGAACTTTGGGTTGGTTAGAACCATGGCAATCTTTAACCCAGAATCAAGAGTACCCCAGTTCTTAAAAAAACCAGGGCTTTCACTGCCCTTTAGGGATCCCTAAATACCTCCAAAAAATAGGATCCTCCCCTTCAATTCCATTTTGGGGTTTTTTTTTTAAACCTTAATGCCTAGCCCCACCAGGACCTGCAGAATCAAAAAAGCCTTTTTTTTTTTTAAATAGATAAACCATCTTAAGATCATGCCTTCCTCCAAGGGCTCTCTATCCAAACCCTCATGCCCAGGAGAAGCCTCCCCAAAGCATCTGATCTGAACTCAAGCCTCCTTTTCTTGGGATGGAGCAGTACCATGCCCCCCTCCCCTTTAGGGGAGGGCCCTCTAGTCCCAGCATTTTTTTTTTTGGTAATGCTTTGTATATCAGTAGTACAGAGCCTGGGTTAGAAAGCTCTTCCAGGTCAGAATCCTCCTCAGGAAACTCTGATCCACTTGTTGATTTGCCCCATGCAGCTCTGGTTCCCCCTCCCACCCACCCCAGTACAGGCAACAGAGGACACCCATCTTCCTCACAGGCAACAGAGGACACCCATCTTCCTCCCCCAAACTGATCTGCACCATGTGGAAAGCGATAAAATGGCCACCATGCCCACACTGCCAAGATTCCCACTAGGAAGGGAGATAGATTAATTAGACCCACAGAACTGTTGCATTTTAACACATTTGTAGCCTGCACCCCTCCAAAGATCAGAACAGGAAGAATACAATTCCCCTGAGGATCCCTCACTGCTGCCCAGACCAGAAGTGTGGGGCCCCACTGACCACCTGCTCAACCCACTCAACCAGGGGATGGTCCTCAAACAGAACCTAACACCCCTGAGAGTAACTATCTTCTCTTCAAATCTGACTGCAGATTGTCTCTAGCGGATGGTAGAGGTATCTAAAGTACACAGAGCAACTATATTTATAAAATCTTGTATTCCGCTGCTTCCACAATTAATGTACAGAGCGAATTCCAATGTAAAAAACAATCACACCACAAAGTTATTCATATGCCCATATACATAGCCCTGCCTTCACCCCTTTCCCACACAGTTTCATGTACTCTTGTGTAGGCATTACATAAGACTAAATTGTCTTATGTACCAGCAGTACAGTAAAGCTATTCTCCTCCATCTACTGTTAGGGGAGAAAAACCCATTTGTCTAGACTGATCTGGGTGATAAGTTAAAATGTTTTAATAAATAAAAATAAGTATTTTGTGTGAGTACGGCCTGCCTGAGTGCTTTGCAGAGAAGATCAACATAAGACTGCCTTAATGCTTATTCTGCAACAAGCGTTCAAGGATCAGTGGCACAGCAGCATCTTTGGGGCACTGAGGGAGACCACTATGATCCGTGTCACCCACCACAGCCTAAAGTGGATCCGTTTCTGTATAACAGCCACTTGTTAGGGGCCTCACTCTGTACAATGCATTATAAAACAGGGGTAGAACTCCAGTCCTCAAGAGCCACAAACAGGCCAGATTTTCAGGATACCCACAATGAATATGCATGAGTTTGATTTACATGCACTAGATATCCTGAAAGCCTGGCCTGTTTGCATCTCAAGGACCAAAGCTGGCCATCCCTGCACTATAACTAGGTCAGAAAGTGGGGGCACTTAAAAAAGGAGCGCCATTTCCTCCCCTCCGCTACCAGCATGTAGCACTTCACACAAGGCAACATGGATGAATGGCCCCGAATTAGCTTAAAAGGAAACTTTTTAAAAGAACTCTAAAAGAATCTTAAACTGCAAAAAGTGTCAGCGTATATATTTTTTCTGACACACTGCTAGCACATGTGAATTGAAGCTTTGGTTGCAGAGGATATCACAAGATCTGGAGGATCCCTTATCCTTCTGGAAAAGAGTGCACAGTACCTTTATCGTTACGTTGCCCTTGGTAACCTTCCTCATGTTGAAGCCCACGGTGGGAATCATGTCTTCACTGAACTGACCTGACTGGATGAAAGCAGAAGGAGAAGATGAGCGTGCATGCAGGAATCTCCTCGTCACTCACACACTGACAGTCATCCGTGAGTGGCAGATCACTGCCCTTGCAGTTAACATTGCATAACTGGTGGAGAAGTGCAGCAAACAGAAACCTTTACAATACAAGAATCAGGCAGCAGTTGCTTTTTTCCCCCCTCCCTTGGGCTGTTTTCTATGGATAATGCACAGAAAGTCCCTGGTTCAAACTCCCAGATCAGCTCTTCCAGGCCCCGGGTCAGTTAGAGTTGAGAGGGAGTAGTGATCATCAATAAGAGCAACACCAGGAGGCTGGATTCAGAGCCCGCAACACAGGGCTCTGGAAAGATCCCTGTTGCATGGCTCCCAGCCACAGGAGAGAAAAACATGCTCCTCTCAAATCTCAATAGCCCAGTTGTGGACACAGGAGATCACCAGAAAGTTATGCCCTCCTTTCCATTCAATCAGTCTAAGAAAACCCTGTCCAGAAAGCTTCCTCTCCCACCCAAGGCCCATGTTTACAGTTCTGTATTGAGAAGTCGACTGGCAGGCTGGCCAGGAGGGAGAGACAGAAGTGTGCCCAGCACTTCTGGCTGGGGGCTGAAATAGCTAAATAGCATCTACTGCAGGACATTTTGCACAGATTAGATTCAAGCCTGTGCTGATAAAAATTATATGGAGGTGTTAGCACTGGACTCAGAAAAACACTTCCAAATGTTTAGTCCAAGTCACTTCTGCTGATTTAACTGGTTGCTTTAATGCACTCCGACTTTGTTATTTGGCTTCTTTATCCATGTGAGGGGTTTGGTTCTCTCATGGGTCATTGTATAAAATAATGATTGTGTGCCCCTGGTGCCTGCTCAGGTTATATGTCACCTTGGCTTTTTTTTTTTTTTTACCTGGTAGTGCTTCTCCCTCCCTTTCTGCTAGTTCAATTGAAGCCTGGGAGTTTAGGGGGGGGGGGGAATCCCCAGCTAGCTATGAAGGCAGGCTCATGGTGCCAGATCCTCTTTCTAGGCAGGTCATGGCAGCACAGATATTACTCACTACCAGACCAGCAGCAGCCTGCTGACAGTTTCCCCAGTATCAATTGGTGGCATAAAAGGGGCATCAGACCAAATGCCCCTTATGCTGCCAACTACTAGGAGAAAAACGGCCTTGCCGGTCTTTAAAAAAAGAAGGTCCAATTCAGGTTGGATATATTTTGACATGAAACCAAAGTTTTGGTATACAGCGACAATTCTGAAAAGACTTATCTTGCACAGCACAAGATTACAGCCCCTGGAATCTGTTTGTCCTCTGGCAGATAAGTTTCCTCTCACATTAGACAAGGAGGAATTGTTGAAGCTCTTAGACTCTGTCACAAGTTTCCGATCACATGCCTCCACCATCTGACTGCCTAAGAGAAGGCAATGTGAACCAACGTAAAACAGACACCACCCCCAACCCATGGCTGCACAGGATGTAATGCTGTGTCTTTTTAAGCCATCTTTAACCCTTCCACATAAACTACTAAAGGGGAAAGCTCTTTTGTCCCTGCAGTGTTAATTATTCTGCCAGGATGAAGGAAGCAGTTAGCTACTTCTCTTCTTGCAGACTTAGGACAAGAGACCAACAGGAAAGCTCACCTGCCACAGAACGTGCACAGCCCCTAAAACTGCAGCTCAGGGCTCCAGACTGGTTTGTCCTGCAGACAGATTCTCTCCCCCATGGTATTTCAAACATCTTTATGCTAAGGATGCCCACATGTATATCAGACATTTCATCAGAAATCCAGCCTGTTTGACATTATCTGAGCAGCAATCTCCCTTCACCTTAAATGTCCCCCCCACTCCACCCACCTCCCCTTTCTGTGTTTGATGATAACCGCGCCATCCTCCCGGTCCCCTCAGCCTGTAACCTTGAGGTCACCTTTGACTTCTCTATACAGATCCAAAACCCTGCTAAAAACATGGTGTTCTCTGTATCACCACCAAAACCCATCCCCGCCTTTCTGCACACACTACCAGAGCCCTTAGCCGCTCTGTCACCACCTGCCACTTACTGCAGACTGCTCCTCATAGGTCTCCCCACTGAAATCTATCCAAAATGGAGTTGCACGACTTATGAGTGTGGCATCTCTGGAAAAAGATCATCCCACTTCTTCAAGTCCCTATCCATTCCTGCCTAGTTCAAGCGCCTCTTACTCACCTTTCACCCTGCAGCTCCCCACCATCTGTCCTCTCCCTGTATACCTTGTCAATTCTGCTCATCACGCAAGTCACTCCTGTGCCCTTCTCCTCTTCCTCTGACTCTAGAGTCCATGTTTTCCACCTTGCCACAGTTTTCCCTGAGCGGGAATATCATGCTCCCTCACTTGCTTTATGCAAATCTAGTAAAAAAACATCTTATGCGACTGCTTTTAAAAATGTTAACCCAAGATTATCTTGCTTTTGGTGTTTGTGTTCCCACCCAAAAGGTTATGCTCACTCTCCAACAGATAAGCTTGCTTTGCTGGTTTTAATATTTCTTATTCTGTCTGCTTTTTTAAATAATATTTCTAAAGTATGCACAGATTAAGAAATTATGTTGGCTGTTTTCCCTTGATCTGTTATTTGAGTGCTTTAAGAAAACAAAAAAACAAAACAAAACAAAACCAAAAAAACACAAAACACACACCACACCTTTTTGCTCTTCATCCTGTTTAAAATGTAAAGAGGGGCCGATGCAATATAAAGTGTGGAAAGCGGGCGCTGAAAAGTCAATGCCCGCTTTCCTAATGCATACATGATGCCTGCAAGGGGGGTGGCCATGCAATACTCAAATTAGGGGGTCACGGCTACCAGTTATGAAAAACAATGCTGGTAAACTCAGTTTACTGGCATTAGTCTTCATAACTCTTTGGTCTGCAGAGTTTGGGGGGGGGGGTTATTTTTATTTTTCTGCTTTTCTGTACTTCTTTTACCTGTGCTCAGCTATTAACGCCTGCTCCAGGCAGGCGTTAATAGCTGAGCAATAAATGTGTGTCTGAGACGCACATTTATTTTTTTGCATGCAGCGTGAATGAGTAATAGGCTCATTCACATGCATTTGCATGTGATGAGCGCTATTACATTCACTCCACATCCGACACGGGTTATACAGTGCGCTCAGGCTCAGCTGAGCGCACTGTATTGCATCGGCCCCTAAATGTTTAGAGCTAGGACTACTTTCATACAGATTTCTTTGATGTTTCCTTGCACTCTTTTTAGAAAGGTAAGATAACTTTTTGGGTTCACACCCAAGCAAGTTATCTCTTGGTTTAAAGTCCCTTGACACACACAAACACACCTCCTACCCTAACCCATCTTCCACCAACACCAGATATTTTACTTATATAGCCATAGGGCACATGTACAAGGTTAAACTAAACTGGAGTGGTAAACAGGCTTTCTATATTATTAAAACAAAAACATAATGGCTATTATTCAATTTAACAATTGCAGTACCTTAATATTAAGGCAGACCATCTGGAAGCTAAAGGCTTGCCTCATTTGCCTGTAACTGTCTGTACTAAAAAATGGAGCCGACTCCTAAGAGAGGAATTTTTATTTTTTTTTTTAAAGCCTACCCAACTTTGTGGGAGAGGGGGTAGAGATTTGTGGATACTGCAGAGGATTCAGAAACCCAGGAATAAATTGGATTTATTACAAGGGGCTCTGGGAGGGTAAGACCTGTGACAAAGAAACCCACTCTCTCAGATATCCTATACAAAAATGTCTTTTCTACACTGTAAAATGAACTGAAATAGTATCTGAAAGGAGACACAAAGCACACACAAAAACAACAAAAGACTACCAAACATCCTAACAGAAAACTCCTCCTGCTGGGAGATGCCATCATTAAAGGCACTAACATGGGGACTTATTTTGAGGGACAGTAGCTAAATTCTTTCCAGCATCATCAGCTGGCAGAAATGTGAACTAGTTTGTCAGTACCATCGAGAAAGAAAGTAAGACTATAAAAATCGATTTTATCGTCCAGCTGGGAACAGATCATCTCACTAGAAACAGCATCCAAGCAGTACAGAGCAATTTCTTGGTTCTGGGGAAGCAGCTTGGGCATGTGGCAAAGAATTTCCTTTTAAGAAGTTTCACAGAAAGGAGCGGGAAAGGCTAAGCTGTAGAGACAACTTCAATGCATGGTGCAAAGAAGCATTTGGATATACTAGGGGCTGAAACAATGAATGGAATAAGACTAAATAGAAAACATGATCTACATCTGTCTATGGCAGGGAAGAGATAGTAAGCAAGAAACTCAGAAAATGTTATCAGGAGGTCTCCCCCAACACATACAAATACAGAAAGAAAATGGAGAAAAAAAGCTGATCCATTTTAAGTGTAATAGAAGAAAAAGTGCCCAGGAATGGCAGCAAGCCAAGAGAAACTGGAAAGCGATGTGCACAAATGCTTGTAATTTCAGCAACAAAGTTCCAGATCTGCAGGCCCTAATGGTGGAGGCAGACTTGGATATGGTTATTACAGAGATGAGGTTCAGCAAGTCTTGTGAACGGCATACGGCCATGCCAGGCTACAACCTATTGTGGAAAAAGGACCAGGAAGGAGTAGCAGCTCTTATGTCAAAAGCAATATCCTAGTAACAGATGCAGGGAATGTGGAAAAAAAAGGGAGGAAGCACTACGATGTGTCAAAACGAACTTCTGTTTACACTGGTGTGGCCTACAGGCCTCCGAATCAGACACAAAGTGCTGATGTGACTGAATACATCAAAAGGTGGGAAGGAAGGGAGAGGCGTTGCTCATTGGAGACTTTAAGTCTAATGGATGTCAGAGTATCTCTACCGCAGAATCTGTAAGTAAAGAGATCGTGGATACCCTTCAAGGGGCTCTGCTCAAATTATGGAACCCATGAGGAGAGAAGCATTACTGAACCTGGTGCTCATCAATGGAGATGATACTCTCTCTAATGTCTGGGTAGGTGCCCACCTGAATGCCTTTGATCTGACAGTATAGTTTAATTAGCAAGCAAGACAGGCCACACCAAGCTCAGTCCTGGATTTCAAAAATTACAGACTTAAAATGGGGAGGTATCTTGAGGAGCTAGAAAACTGGGTGAAAGTGAACAAAATGGAATTAAAAGCAGAAATATTAAACAAATATTTCAGTTTGGTGATCACTAAAAGAAGACCCTGGAGGAGGACCATTATGGTTGGCAAGAGTATGGATGGAAGTGAGGGATTTAATAAAAAAAAAAATTATATACTCATAAAAACAAATAAATATTGTACTATGCGATTTACAACTAAAAACATATATACAACAAAAACCATTAAAACATTTCTAAAACATTCACAAGTTATGACAGCTGCTGTATTAAACATTACCAAAAGCTTCTCAGAATAGAAAGTCTTTTAGATACAACCTCTTTTACAAAAAAACAAAACCAGCATGATTAGGTGGAACTAGCAAAAAAAAAAAAAAAAAAAAAAGTGGACAAGGGCATGGGGCCTGATGAGATACATCCTAGGATACTAAGTGAGTCCAGAGAGGTGCTGGCGAGTCTGCTGAAAGACTTATTCTATAGATATCTGAAAATGGGAATGGGGCCACAAGAATGCAGAAAGGGACGGTGGTCACAAGAGTCAGAGCAGAGAAGACGCTGGAAACTACAGCTGATTAGTCTTACTTGAGTGGTGGGAAAATTAATGGAGATATGGCTGATGGAAAAGATAGTCAACTATCTACAATCTAATGTGTTGCAGATCAGAGGCAACATGGTTTTACCAGAGAAACGTCATGTCAAAATTCATTCAACAATTAGATAAAGGATGAACACAATTTATCTGCATTTCAGCAAAGCTTTTGACACGGGCTTATGAACAAAATGAAGTCTGGGAGGTGAAATGGATTACTAACTGGTTGACTGACAGGTGACAGCGAATGGTGGTAAATGAAACCTACTCCCGAGGAAAAAAGTGAGAAGTGGAGTGCCTAAAGGGTTAGTTTTATTCAATATCTTTCTGAGCGACATAGCAGAAAGGTTAGAAGGAAAAAAAGTTTTTGTCTTTTTGCAGACAACACGAAGAGCAGCAACAGAATGGAGACCTGAAGGAGTAGAGCAGTGTTTTCCATCATCTTCAAGGGAGAGAGAGGGTGCAGAGACACATGAACTCATCATAAGACCAGCTCACTCTATATTCAAGTGCAGGATAATGGCAAAGTCAGGGGCCAATGCAATAAAGTGCACTCAGCCTAGCGGCATGATGCAATAAGGAGATTAGTACGTTCAAAACACGTGCCCAAACAAATGTGAATCAGATAGCACCCGTCAGATGTAAACTACATGTAGATGAGGACATTAGATACTACACCCCCACACCTGGATGAAGTAAGGGCAGACTAACAACACAACACATTAAACTCCAACCTCAGGAGGTGGAGTTGCAGTCAAGAGCTCATGAAAAAATACGTTTTCTGTGCTGCAATAAGCGACACTAATTTACTGCTTGCAATGCACAAAAATAGTTCTATATATTTTGACTTGATTAAAAGAAACCCACTTTAGACATCCATAGCAAGGGGCACCTAATATTTTACTAAGGTTCCTGATGTGAATTATAATATTAAAATACAGACGAACCGCCCGAGCCTCAGGCAATTGATGTGCCAGCGGGATTGGGCAGGGGACCAGTACCCCTGCGTGGCCTGTGTCTGGCAGACTGCTCCCCAGTCGGAGAGGCTGGCGTCCATCATGACTGCAATACATAGTGGAGTCTGAAGGGATATTCCTTTCAGAAGGTGCTTGAGCAATAGCCACCAACGTATGACTCTGATGGTAGAGTCAGAGAGAGGAAGCTGTGCCTGAAACAGTTCAGACACCAATTTCCAGTGGGAGAGCAAAGCTTTCTATAAAAGGGACACATATGCGCAAAAGCCCAGGGGACCAAGTTGATCGTAGAAGCCATGGTCCCCAGAACCTGTAGGTAGTCCCACGCTGTGGGGAGAGGCATGGAAAGGAAGTTTCGGACTTGATCCATCAGCTTGAACACTTGAGAGTCCGGCAAGAATACCTTGCCAACCCGAGTAACGAACTGAGCCCCTAGGAATTCCAGAACCTGAGAAGGTCGGAGATTGCTCTTGGAAAAATTGACTATCCACCCCAGGGATGAGAGGAGAGCAAGGATGCGGTCCACTGCCAGCTTGCATAAGGTCTCAGACTTGGCTCGCACTAGCCAATCGTCTAGATAAAGGTGGACTAGGACTCCGTCCCGCCAGAGGGCGGCCGCCACCACCATCTTGGTAAACGTGCGTGGTGCTGTGGCAAGACCAAAAGGGGAGAGCCCGGAACTGTAAATGTTGATCCAAGATGTTGAACCGAAGATACCTCTGATATTCGGCATGGATCGGAATGTGCAGGTAGGCCTCTGTCAAGTCGAGAGAGGCCAGAAATTCTCTGAGATGAACAGCTGCTATAACTGCCCTCAGGGTTTCCATCCGAAAATGGGGCACTTTTGAGGGCTCAGTTGACCCTCTTGAGGTCCAAGATGGGGCGGAAGGAGTCATGCTTTTTTGGAACCACAAAGTAAATAGAATACTGGCCGGTGCCCCGTTCCTACACGGGAACTACAGCCCCCAGTCCCTGGAGTCTGGCACAACAGCCAATCGCAGACCAGCTAAGCCCCCTTCTCGGCGGCGCTGCACACACGAAAGAGCATGACCTAAGGGGCCTGCCACTTGGTGCACCCTTTGAGCGTGCCCACCCTACACTGTGTTGCCCTGCCTCACCGCAGTACAGCAAGGCCAAACCACAGTTTCTTTCCGATCGCTCTCCTGCACTTCATGGCCTCCAACCTCTCTAAGTAAACTAGGCGTCTGCTCAAGGTAACTACTCCTAAGCTTTCACGTCCAGCAATAAGACTTCACTCCTCCCCTTGTGACAACTAACATTTCACCATGCTATAAGTGTATGCATCTCTCTAATTTTGTTCGTGACCCTATGGCACCCACGATTTACACCTTGATACTGCTGTGATTTCTATGACTGCTGACTAACCATTGATACTGCTGTGATTAATTCTTGATACCGTTGTGATTGCTTGTTTCCTCTGCCACCTTGCCCCCAGCCTATCACACCTCCTATACCTCCTCAGCCTCCATAATGGCTAGCAACTCAAGCCTCCCTATCCCATGCATCCATTACCCATCTCGCAGAGTTCATCATCCCACCCTATTCAGCCATGTCACCCAGCGCAAGTCCCTCCTCATTTTCCCACTCGGACTCACTACCCTATCCATTGTGCTTCTAAATGCACAGTCCCTATCTAAGAAAACTGTAATACTGAATGACTTACTAGTTGACTGCAAGCCAGACATCTGCGCCGTCAGAGACCTGGCTCAAAGATTCAGATATTGACCTTCTCAACCAGCTTTCCACTGTAACCTACGATATTTTCTCCATCCAGAGACCCAAGAAACAAGGCGGAGGCCTCCTCTTAGCTGTCAAAGAGCACATAAATCTCAACCCTGTGAAAATTGACACCCCATACAAACTTGAGATTGGGCTGTACAAATCCCAGGAACTCCAGATCTGCTTAGCTTATGCCCCCCCAATCAAATTCATTTCCAATAACATCAATAGTGATGCCCCTGCCATTATCTTAGGGGATTTCAACCTCCATGTTGATGTCACCCCCCCCCCGCTCCTCATCCTGTGAAGCCTTCCTCAATTCACTGGATGCCATTGGTTTTACCCATTTCATCTCCTCCTCCCCCCACCCACAAAGCAGGGCACACCCTAGACCTCATCTTCATTAACTCCAGTATCCACTCCTCTAATAGCCCTCTTGTACCCCTGTCCCATGGTCTGGCCACTCCATTATTAAATCCTCTCTCTCCATAAAGACGCCCAAATCTTGCAACCCCCGCCCTCCAGCACCTCCATTGTTTTCAGAAAAGCTTGCCCCAGTGAGGACCTCATCTCAGCCTTTGCCAGATTTGATGAAACTCGACTGCTCAACTCCTAAACACAGCCCTCGACTCATAGAGCAATATCACTTTAGATATCGCAAACAAACTGTGCCCCATCACCAGACGTGAACTGAAACAGTCCGCAAAAAAGCAAAACCCATGGTATTCCACAGATTTAAGACAAATGAAAAATGAACTCAGGCAAAAGGAACGAACCTGGCGTAAAGACCCTACCCCTCAAAAAGCATCCATTTTCAAATCCTCCCTACATCTTTACAGGCTGGCTACCCCGAAAGCTAAACATGACTACAAATATAACCCAAAAGCCCTCTTTACCTGTGTCTACCCTTACCAAGCATACCCCCCCCCCCCCCCATTCCTGACAGCGAAGCCAGCAGTAAATGTGAAGAACTGGTGTGCTACTTTCATAATAAAATTACAAACAAACATTCTCCTCAGATTTCCCCCTAAACCCCATTCGCTCCTTGTAACCATAGGCGCTACCTCAACATCTGCCTCCTTCAACGACCTTGACCTTGTCTCGTCCACAGAAATTGCATCAATCCTTAAAAAGATTAAACCTGCAACACACCCCTCAGATACCATCCCAACCAAAGCCCTCCTCACCATACCTGACATCATCAATTGCTCCGTCTCCTCAGGCATCGTCCCTGATTCTCCCAAGCATGCCGTGGTTAAGCCACTGCTCAAAAAAACCCTCACTAGACCCCAAGGACCCTGCCAATTTTTGCCCCATCTCCAATCTCCCATTCAGCTCAAAAGTCATGGAAAAGGTAGTCAATTCACAGTTAACAATCTACTTCACTCCTCCCAATTTGGCTTCCGCAAATATGTCAGTACTGAGACCCTTCTTCTTTCCTTAACCGACCACCTCCTCAGGGGAATAGATCAAGGTCACCGTTACATCCTTGCTCTGCTGGACATTTCGGCGGCCTTCGATACAATAAATCACAATCACCTCCTCTCCCACCTTTCTGACATTGGCCTCTCAGGCTCGGCCCTCAAGTGGTTCTCTTCCTATCTCGACAATAGGCAATGCTGAGTCCACTTACTACACTCTCTCCCAGGGAGTCCCTCAGGGCTCATCCCTTTCTTCTACTCTCTTTAATATCTACCTTACCCCTCTTTGCAAACTCTTATCGGAACTCGGCCTCAAATTCTTTTATGCAGATGACGTGCAAATCATACCTATTCAAGGCTCTCTATCTAATGCTCTTGAATTCTAGGGAAACTGTCTTGCCGCCATCAATACCTTACTTACCAACCTCCATCTGGCTCTAAACACTTCCAAAACAGAACTGCTCCTCATATCCCAACATCTACCTATTAATCCCTCACTCACAAATGACCCCGTCTACAAGAAGCTTCACGTGCAGCACTGTGCTAGTAACCTTAGGGTTCAGATTGACCAGCAACTGAACCTAAAAAAAAAAAACACGCTATACTCAAAGAGGGTTTCTACAAACTCAATGTTATGAAAAAACTGAAACCTCTACTTCATGCCAGTGATTACCGCACTGTCATCCAGGCCACACTCGCATCCAAGATGGATTATGGCAATTCCCTCTTTCTTGGCTTACCCTACTCCTCCATAAAACCCCTCTAAACGCTGCAGAATGCAGTAGCCAGAACTATCTCCAACACACGTAAATATGATCACATCTCCCCTATCCTTAAGGACCTGCATTGGCTCCCTATTCCCCCCCCCCCCCCCCCCCCCAAGACCTACCAAATTAATTTACTACAACCCCCCACCCTCCTGACCCCCCAAAAGTCCCTGGTGGTCCAGCAGCGATCTCCTGACTTGGGCCTTCGGCTGCCAATAGTCAAAATGGCGCAGATGGCCCTTTGCCCTCACTATGTCACTGGGGTCGACCAATGGCGGCACGGCGGTAGCCCTTGTGACATAGGAAGGGCAAAGGGCCGTCGGCTGCCAGTAATCAAAATGGCGTCGACGGCCCCTTGCCCTTACTATGTCACAGGGGCTACCGCTGCCATTGGTCGACCCCAGTGACATAGTGAGGGCAAACGGCCGTCGGTGCCATTTTGACTACTGGCAGCAGACAGCCCAAGTCCAGGAGATCTCTCCCGGACCCCCAGGGACTTTTGGCAGGTCTTTGGGGGGGGGGGGGGGGGGGGTTGTTAGATTTTTACTTTTTTATTAAAGATTTGTCTGCGAGCCAGATGCAGCCATCAAAAAAGAGCCACATCTGGCTCGCGAGCCATAGGTTCCCGACCCCTGGTCTAGCTGCTTGGAGTGGACACAGCTCTAGACCCAGGAGTTTAATTTCCGATGTAAGCTCTGGAAGTGGGCACTCACAGCTAAATAGTACACTGGCACTGTGCATCCCAACTTTGGTATAGTGTTTAACTCTAGATGCATCATGCTCATCCCAAGGAGCTTACACTTTAACTAGCAGTAACTGCCCACTCCAAAGAGCATCCAAAAGACCATTATGGCAAGGAATCGCAAGTAAAACCAAAAGCATAAGGTCTCTGGGGCAGGCACCTTCAAGCTAGCTTAAAAAAAACAAAAAAAAAACCCCACACACGTGTGGAGGTCGCAGAGCACCTGCACAGGGCACCAAAGTGCATACTGTTCAGCTGAAGGCACCCTCCTCAGACAGCTTATGCTTTGATTTTTTTTCCTGCTACGTCTTGCTAAATTGGCATTGCATGCAAGACTGGCCCTGCACATCCTCGCAAGTAAAATAAAAGAATAAGCTCTCTGGGAAGGCACCTACAACTAGGATTATTTCAAAGGGTTTTCTTACCCACCCTTCCAAAAATAAAAGTTTGGTGCAGGGTACAATAAAGACATACATAAATCGGTATAGAAAACAAGACAAACCCAAATATAAAAAAAAACTTTCACTACAGAATAGATACACAAATCCAATCAAAGCATAGGGATCTGCGCTCTCAGCAGCTCTTTAATACATACATACAGCCACTGGAATGCCTTTTAACTAAATTGGGCTTACAGTATAAAATATATGCAGAGGATGTGCAATTTTTTATCCCCAGTGAAGAGCATGGCGTGATCCCAACTGACACTGTGTAGATATTCGGGAATCCTACAGGAGTGCTTATTGCATAATGCTATGCTTTTAAATACTGATAAAAGCCAGAATTCTATGGGTCTGCAGTAAAGCACTGTGTAAATGGGAGATTTGTCACATTGCAACAGCTACAAGGGAATGGAATACAGAGGAGGGCTGAATTAGATTGAAGCTCGGCCGGGGGAGGGGAGGACTGCAACTCCCAGAGGGCAAAGGGGCTGAAAGGAGAGGAAGTTTAACCAGGCCAGGAACCAGGTGCTGGGCTGATTACAAGACAGGTGGGAGTGGCAGGAGGAGGAAGCAACTCCTACACAAGGACAGCAGTAAACCCTGGTGGATTGTTTGGGGCAGAGTAGGAAGTGTATTTGTTTGGAAGTTGCTCTCTTCAGCTTTTAAACTTTCTCCAGAGCTGAGGTGGATTGCCTCCTCCCCTTCAGTAGGAGACACCTGAACTGGGGAAGGGAAGGGCACTGCTGGGACTGTGATTGGATTAGACCCCTGAAAGCAGGCCGAGCTTCAGGGAACTGTACTCAAGGTCTTGGCCATTGCCAGCAGTGGGGGCTGGAACTGAACTTTGTTTGGGAGGGACTGTTGAGCCAGGACTGAGCCCAGCGTTACGCTTTTAAACTCCGGCCTTCTCTCATGCGGGCTGTGGCACCAAGACGGGCACAACCAGAGGGCACGAGGGTGAAACGGCGTTGGTCCCGGGTAGGGCTGGACTCTTGGACCTGTGTTTAACGCCACTGATGCTGTAGACGGCAGGCTTTGTTTCCGAGACTAATTTTACTTACGACCCGAGCGGGTGGATTCAGCTTTGTTTAAAGTCAGAGTCCGACATCGGGAGACGTTGGGATACTGCAGCGAGAAACCGCCAGAGGAAGCTACAACAGCTAAACACCACCCAGTGAGCAGTTACAATTGCCATTAGCAGTATCTGAAATCAACATGCTGAATATCATCTTGAAGATAAAGGACGAAGCTGCAATTTAGGGATACTTCTAGATTCAAATTTATCTATGAAAACTCAGGAGAAAAGATGGCTAGATTAGCTTCCTACAAGCTTAGACTAATGCGTCCTGGTGAAAAAGGAAATAAATATTCTACCAGCTAATGAATTTTGTCTCATAGTGCAAGCTACTGTATTGAGCCACGTAGATTATTTTAACTACCTCGATTTAGGAATGCTGAAATATCTGCTGCAAGGTCTGTAGTTAGGCCAGAATTCATCCACTCTGTTAATTTATAATCTCCAATAGGGCATAAATATTAAAACCTTACATTGGCTGCCGATTGCAGTTTAAAATGTATTCCATCACATATAAAAGTTATTTTTGGGGATACCCATTGTTTAAAGAATAAACTGCATTGGTATGTTCTCACACGCTTGCTTCATTCACTGCCTCAAAACACTACTAGTGCCAAGTTTAAGTATGCCCTTCAAATCTACTAAGAAATAAATAATAGATGGCATTCTCACTAGCAGCTCCTCATTATGGAGGTTGATTTTTTAAGATTTCAGGAAAAGGTTAAGGTAATACTTGTCCAAGCCTTTGGATAATATTTTAACAGTAAAATAGTTTAGTTAACTATAATTTTAATTAACTCTTAGAGTTGTCTTACTATGTATGTTTACATTTGTAATCTGTTGAACTTGTATTGAAATTGCTGAATATAGGACTAATTAATAAGTTGAGGCAATATATTTATTTATTTTTTGTTCTTATATACCGGAAGTTCCTGTATACAATACATATCACTCCAGTTCACATTTAACATTTAATATACTGGAAAGAGGAAAAAAAGGCAATTTAGTATGAGATGGGAAAGGCTTTATTGAACAGGTATGTTTTCAAGAGGTTTTTTTTTTTTTTTTAAATACTTTGCTATCTTGAGAAAGGCAGCTATTGATTGAGTGGCAGGAAATTCCAGAGGGTAGGATCATGAATAGAGAACGCATGTTTCCTAGTCATGGTGAGATGGGCTGAATGAACAGATTGTTCATCTTCTAGAAATCCAAAGCATAGGCTGTCTGGATGGGCACCAACAGCTGAACAGTGCACACTTAATACTGTGCATGTACTGTCCAGCTGTTCAGGAAAACTTGTGACTGGTGCCTTGCCTCAAGTCAAGAAGTTAACAAAAGGCACAGGCATAACGAGGCAAGTGCTTGAAGTTGGAAGGAGTGCGATCAAGATGACCATGCATGCAAAACTGGCATTGGGCATCATCTTGCATGCAAGACCATTTTGGTTATACTCCTAACTTCAAGCACTTTCCTCTTTATGCCTGTTTTAAAGCATTTTTCTGCATTAGTGTGGATTTTTCAGGTTCTCTGATTTGAGTGCTTTTTGTTTTACGCTACTATTCAATTTGCATCCCATGGGGGACCCCTGTTTAACATGTGTGTTAAATAAAACCCACATTAAAATGTAATTCCAATTTTAGCATGGGTTTATTATATTAGCTCCTTACAGAGCTGGCATAAACTTGCTAATCTGCACTGCTTATGCATAGAGAAAAGCAGCAGGAAAACCAGAGGAAAGGGAATGAACATGAAACGCAGCAAAGACTTAACAAGCAGAATATGAGGGGCTTTCAGGACTGTAAATATTTGCAAAGGCGCATACATGGAGAGAAGATCTTCTGTGAGTTTGCCTCAGCTCTGGTCAGGAATAGGACTATGTTTGAACTACTTGTGCTCAGGGGTCAGTATCAGCTGACCATGGATTCCTGATGTAAGTCACTGGCTGAACTGAGAAGACTACAGAGAAAAACCTCATGCCTTGTACACCGCATTAACTTGACATTTCATATCTACCCTTGTTCATCTGCAAAGATCATGCAACTCCAGGCATAGAGACTGACTTTTCCTCATTTCCTGAAGAAACATCAGCACTTCCATTTCCAGTTCTTAAGCAATACACTGGATGCCCTGTTTGACATTTTGCACAATTCTTATAATCGGAGAAAGTTCTTTTTTACTCAACGCACAATTAAACTCTGGAATTTGTTGCCAGAGGATGTGGTTAGTGCAGTTAGTATAGCTGTGTTTAAAAAAGGATTGGATAAGTTCTTGGAAGAGAAGTCCATTACCTGCTATTAAGTTCACTTAGAGAATAGCCACTGCCATTAGCAATGGTAACATGGAATAGACAGTTTTTGGGTACTTGCCAGGTTCTTATGGCCTGGATTGGCCACTGTTGGAAACAGGATGCTGGGCTTGATGGACCCTTGGTCTGACCCAGTATGGCATTTTCTTATGTTCTTATTTCTTTATGGTGTCACACTAGATTCATCACTGTCAGTCTGCATCTTATAGCAACAGTATTAACAGATTTTTTAAATTAGCAACTCACCAATTTCTTTAAGAAAGCTACATAGGATACTGATCAGAATATTGATACATACCAAGTGTCTTTCTGAAAGATGTCAGATCAGTTGTGTTTATATTTCTTTGAACCCCCATCAGAGCTATGTTTTTTGATTGCTAAGTCATGCCTTCTGTATTTTGATATATGGTATCACTAGAACTACATTGTGAACCCAGAACACCAAGCAGAAAGACATGCATGTAAGAAGGAATTTGTTATTTTAGGGTAATATTTTTATTTTATATTGCAGCTCATGTTGATGTAATTGTTATTGAGTTTGCACTGTAAACTACTCTGGGTCTTAATAAAAAAAAAAAAAAAAAAAAAAAAGAGTGGTAGAAGTCTAAGAACAGAATGTGAACAAGTCTGAAATGAGGAATTACTAGAGAATAGAACTCACTTCCAAAAACGGTTGTGACACTTGCCAGTTAATACCCGCATGTACAGGTACAGCATAACACAAGCAGCTCCATGCAGAACGAATGGAGCCTCCAAGCGTATATAGATTACCATGGATATGAGCAGGTAACAAGTCTTAAATAGGATACATAAAATAAATCAGGAACTTCTCAGACGTTATTTCTTGGGGTGTGCAGTCTTGTAAGCCCCCCCTCGAGACAAAAGCAGGATAAAAGTTCTTAAAATTCCAAACCACCTAGCATACAACAAGAAACCACTAAAGACTATCTAGCAAAGAAAGAGCAAACAGTTAAAAAGGAAAGGATTACCTAATATCACTATTACAGAATCCCAACTGTACAAAAAGCTAAACTATGAAAGGCAGGCGTGATTATGCAACTCAAAGCTGCCAGAATAATGCCCATAAAAAAAATCAGATACAGGTTTCCTTCAGTTTATAGAGCCCTTCCTTCTCAACATTAAACATCTGTAAAATGAACGAAAGGAGGATACTGAAATCCTGTTCGGAAGGAAGCTCCACTCAGAAAACAACTTCAGCCTTGCTATCGAATACGGAGTCACCAGCAATAAGGAGTGGAATGGTCAGTTCAAGAGACAAGACACATAAGACAGCAAACTGAAACCAGGAGGCCAGTGGGGAATTGCTGGAGTAGAGCATCCAGTAAACACCTCAGCATAGCAGAGATGTAAAACAGCACAAAGACATACATATATTTACACATTCTGTGCAAGCCAAGCAGCAATCTCAAGCAAGTCGACATTTCTGGATGCTTTACAATAAAAAATGTATTCATTAGAAAAGAATAAGGCAGAAAGGTTACACATGGCAGATTTATATTGACAGGAACCTTTTAGGACACTGTATAGCTGTTTGAGTCATTCCCGATTGTAGTATTGGTTTATCACCCAAACCCATAAGAAACCCAAAACTATGTCTGTGGGGAAAAAAAATAAAATCTCAAAATGTATCCAATTAAGCCCATAGTAACATGTAAGCTAGACATGTCAGTATAAGATTTAGGGGGGGGGGGGGGGGGGAGGGTAAGAGCATAGGCATATCAACCAAACAAGTAATCTGATTGTGCAACCAATCTTGTGCCTCTTTATAAAGAAAAACAAAGCAGCTTGCTAAAGGCTCCTGTTATACCATACTGGTTATCTTCTAGTTGAAATCTGGTTGTTCACTGTGGAGCAGAACATCTCAAGTAATCATTCTCTGCAGATACAGCTAAATTTAATAAGCCGTTACCATGTTCCATCACTTCAGTGGTAGGGCCAAGTGAGTTGGGATGGTTTATAAGAAATAAATAAATCCAGGTAGTTGCAATGAAGGTTCATGGTTCAAAGCACAATGCCCAAGCCGAGCTGGGAGGATGTGCCAGAGATACTGCAAGGCTGCCATCCTTCTCCTCCTGTTTTACTGATAACAGCCCATATGGGAGGGGGGTTCAGGGCAAAAGAGAGAACAAACCAACCGGAGATGGGGGACTGAGTGAACAGAGAATTGGGGAGAGGTGTGGAGGGGTAGTGAACCCAGGATGGCATCAGGTGGGTGGAGGAAGTGAGAGGTAGAGTGATCAAGAGTGGGAAGAGGAGAGCAAACCAGGGTGAATGAGAGGTTCATTGGGGGAAAAGAGCCAGGACTAGTGAAAGGGAGAATGAGAGGATCAAAGAGGCTTTGGAAAGGGGGATATAGGAAAGAAGGATGGGGTTGTGATTTTACTACCACATCTCAATTTCACACTATTCCCTGTCTTTGGATGGGCTTTTACTACTAGTTTTCAAATATACTGTGAGGAGCTCTCATGAAGACCTGGAGAAGCAAGGGCCAAATCTTCCCTACCAAAACCTCAAGCAAATACCAAACACTGTTTCAGGAGCCTGCTCCTGCACTGCTAATACTCCCAGTGTAGAAGCACTGTAGTTTCCATTTTATAAAACAGAAAGAAGATGATAGCAGGGAGACACCTTACACCAACAGCATACTCTCACAGGTCACAGAATACCAGCAATCACCTACCAGAGTTGGTGAAAAGGCTGGAGAGCTCCTTAGCCACTAGTCACCCTCCTCTTACACTTTCTCCCACAAGTGGCTGAGAGAAGAATACTAGTAAAGATTATTATAGGAGATTTCAAAATCAATTTCAAAAGGGGCTTAACAGAAGATAAGTTACAAGCTATCAACTTGCAATTCCTGCACTCTCCTACTTTTAGAATAGCAGACGGGCCCAATAAGGATCTTAAAACAGCTGGATGTAGGAAGAAAATGTTTTTATGCACACCAGGTAACCTTCAAGAATCAGTGTATGGTGAGAACTGAAGGTAGCATAAACCTTATAGAAAGGTTATGCATACAGAATTATTATAGGCTTTCAATGATACCCAACAGCATCAAAAGTAAATGGTTCAAATCAGGCTCCATCTTTAAGCTTGGATGATTGTTTCAACAAGTGGAAGGAATTAGTGAGAATTTCCCAGAACACAAAGGGGAAAAAAAAAGCAAAGGAATTTGCAAAATAAGACAAAAAAAAAAAAAAAAGCAGCTATTTAATGTATTTGACCAACAGACAAGGAAAGTCAATTGGCAAGTCAATTGGGAAATAAAGAGCTGCTTTAGAAACCCCACATGGATCAAAACCTGACTCAGGAATGGCCATGAGAGTAGAGCTTAAATCTCAGAATGAAAGATCAATAATTGCAATACAGGACAGTGGATTACAAACAAGATGCTTCACAATCAGCATAAAAAAAAGTATATTAGAACAGATATTCAGATTCTGTAAAGCAAATCAAAACTGTTACAAGCCTCATCCTTAGATATCAAGTACTAGTGTCAGAAGGACTGTATACAGAAGGGCATAATAAGGTGGCACAGCTCATGCACTGGAAAATTTACTGTGTGAACATTAACATCTCTATATTAGAAAGTCACTAGGATTACAACTATTGCAAAACTATACAGAATGAAAAAGTTGTGGTCATCTGGGACATTTTTCATTCCAACAGATAAAAAGCTAGATGCAAGAAAAACAGAAATTGTGGTAAAAGACAAAAAGAACAAGGACAGCATTGCTAATAGACGTGCAAGTACCAAGAAATTATTTTGCGGATCGTTTGATGAGAGAATATCCTCAAGTACCAAATGATGCAGAGACCAAGAAAATGTGGCAAATACAAAAATGGTCCCAAATATATTGGGTGCCACCAGTCTTATTAAAAAGAACTTCTAGGCACATCTTGATATCTTGTCTGTGAATTCCAGGAGGCGGCTCTATTTTGAGCAATGCAGGTATTAAGAAGGGCATTAGAGGTAAGTATCAGAAAGAGATCAGACAAAGTTTACTCTGGTTTACGAATGAGGTTCATTCCTGCCAAGATATACGTACAGTTAACCCATTTACAGACATCAATTCCGAGCTGGCGAAAGGGCTGGAGAGCTCCTTCGCCCCCCACCAGCCTAAGCAGAGCCACTCCACACACACTCATGTTTTCCACCCCAGGTTAAGCGCGCACACTCCCCTCCTCTCCCCACCCCAGGCCTCGGGATGCCTCTCGCCCCTGCTCGGGAGCTCCGGTCCTCACCGCGATGACATTGACAAAGGTGGTCTTGCCAGAGTATTGCAGGCCGACCAGCGTTAGTTCCATCTCCTCCTTCCAGAAGAGCGAACGGAACCAGTCCAGCAACCGATTAATGAGGGCCAACATGGCGACGAGGAAGCAGAACAATGCTGCGGTACCGGTCTCTCAATCTCCCTCTCCAGCGGCGGCGCCGGTCATATGACAGCGCACCCGGGGCCTCCGAGCCGTCAGCAAGGACAGAGAGGCAGCAGAGCTGGACCGAGCCGAGCAGCGCCCCCAGGCGGCGGCTCCGGAGCATAGAGCGGGGCGGGGGAGGACAGAGCGCCGTCAACCCAGAAGCATAGAGCGGGGCGAAGGACAGAGCGCCCCTGGCCCAGAAGCATAGAGCAGTGCGGGGGAGGACAGAGCGCCGTCAACCCAGAAGCATAGAGCGGGGCGAAGGACAGAGCGCCCCTGGCCCAGAAGCATAGAGCGGGCTGGGGAAGGACAGAGCGGCCCTGTCTCAGGAGCATAGAGCGGGGCGAAGGACAGAGCGCCCCTCGCCCAGAAGCAAAGAGCGGGCTGGGGAAGGACAGAGCGCCTCTGTCTCAGGAGCATAGAGCGCGGGCGAAGGACAGAGTGCCCCTCGCCCAGAAGCAAAGAGCGGGGCGAAGGACAGAGTGCCCCTCGCCCAGAAGCAAAGAGCGGTCCCCATCTCAGGAGCATAGAGCGGGGCGAAGGACAGAGCGCCCCTAGCCCAGGAGCATAGAGCGAGCTGGAGAAAGAAAGCGCGCCGTTAGCACGCTCCCTCCCCCGACTCCACCGAAACAAAGAGCGGGCTGGAGAAGGATAAAGAGTTTATCAGTAACTCAGACTCGAGTAACTAATTCTACTGTTGGATTGGTTATTCTAGGAGTAATTAATCCTGAATTAAACACATGTTTATTTATTTATTTATATTCTTTTTTTATACCGAAATATAGCATAATGCCTTCATTCCGGTTTACAGTGTAACAACAAATTCATACAATGAACAGTTATAAAATTATAAATATAACATCAAACAAAAAATAGAAAATATATATATGTAAATGGAGCCGGACCCAGCCACAAGGCTAAACGATTGTTAGCATGGCTGAAAGTAAACTTAATTCCTGTTACTCACTCCCAGGAATAGCAATAGGTTTCTTTAGTCTACCTGGCTAATAATGTTTTGTGGCCTTTTCCTCCAAGAACCTGTCCATTCCTCTTTTAAACCCTGCTTATGCTAGATCACGTTCTCTGGCAACAGATTCCACAGCTTGACAGTGCACGGATTGAAAAAGTACATTATATGATTTGTTTTGAATCTGCTGTTTCATGGAGAATCCCCTTGTTTTAGTATTATTTGAAAGGATAAATAACCATCCTTTATATACCCATTGCAACCCACTCATAATTTTGTACACTCTTATATTATTCTCTCTCAGCTGAATTTTTTCCAAGCTGAAGAGCCCAAGCCTGTGACGTTCTCATAAGATGAGAGATGTTCTATCCACTTTATCATTTTTGTCATCCTCATCAGTACCTTTTCTAGTTCTGCTATTTCATTTTTGAGAAAGGGCGACCAGAATTGCACACAGTACACGAGGTGTGGTCGCACATTGGCTTGATAAAGAACCAATATGGCATTTTCTGTTTCATTCTCCATTCCTTGTCAGATCATTCCTAACATTGTTTGCTTTTCTAACTACCACCATTCATTGAACCAAGCATTTCAATGTATTGTCCACAAGGACTCACAGATCCTTTTCCACGGGGTGACTCACAATACAGAACCCAGCATCATGTACCTGTAACTGGAATTATTTAGCCCTATACGCATCACTTTTCCACATTAAATTTCATTTGCCATTCAGTTGCCTAGTCTCACAATATCCCTATGCAGTACCTTGTAGTCTGCTGCTCTTTTAACAACTTTGAATAATTTAATGTCGTCCTCAAATCTGATCACCTTACTCATCGTTCCCTTTTCCAGATCATTTATGAATATATTTCTAACCAACAGAGGCTACAAGGTAAAAATCCAGAATAAAGAATCATCACGCCACACCTTGACCATCGGAGTCCCACAAGGTTCCTCTTTATCCCCTACACTCTTTAATATTTTCCTCCTACCACTCTGCCGACTCCTTATCAACCTCAATTTAATACACTTTCTCTATGCAGACGACATCCAGATCCTGATCCCCATCAAAGAATCATACTCAAAAACCCTCGAATACTGGGAATCCTGTCACCAAGAAATCAAAAGCCTCCTCAACAGCCTAAATCTGGTACTAAACTCCGCCAAAACTGAAGTATTACTCATAACTCCTGATAACAACCTCACAGCCTGTCTGCCAACCAAACTACAAACCACTCATGTGAGAGATCTAGGTGTGCTAATCGACAATAAACTGAACTTCAAAGCCCACATCAATAAAACCACCAAAGACTGCTTCTATAAACTGCAAGTTTTAAAAAGGATAAGACCACTCTTCCACGCCAAAGACTTCAGAACCATCCTCCAAGCCCTCATTTTCTCAAAATTGGACTACTGCAGCTCTACTTTACTTGGCCTCCCCTCCTCATACACAAAACCGCTCCAAATGGTTCAAAACGCAGCAGCCCGTCTACTGACAAACACTAGGAAAAGAGACCACATCTCCCCAGTTCTACAAGACCTCCACTGGCTACCAATTCATTTCAGAGTCATTTATAAATCCATCACCTTGATATACAAAATCATTCACCAACATACCATAATAGACCTTCAAATTCCTCCCCGTTTACACAAATCCACAAGACCGACCAGGGAAGCCCACAAAGGATGCCTCATTGTTCCACCCACGAAAACCACTAATCACAGCACCTTAAGAGACCGAGCCCTTTCCACAGCAGGTCCACCGTTATGGAACTCCATCCCTCCAGATCTCAGAAACGAACCATGCCTCCTAACCTTTAGGAAAAGACTCAAGACATGGCTTTTCAGGCAAGCCTTCCCGAACTCCACCTAACATGCGCCATCAATAATTTCTCTGCTCAGAAGCCGTATATATTGGACTCCATATTTATATTGTATACCTGTATATAATTAACCTCTACTATCTCTCTTTATTTCTTACAATCCCAGTTCATTAGCCCTTGTTAATTGTAACTGCTTCTCTTCATCACGTTATCATGTTTTAGGTTGTATTCTTCGCACCCCTGTTTTCTGTAAACCGACATGATGTGAACGAGTTCATGAATGCCGGTATAAAAAAACCCCTAAATAAATAAATAAATATTAAACAGCACAAGGCTCAGTACCTATCCCTTGTAGTACTCTACTGATGATTTTTCTCCATTTAGAAAACTGACCATTTAGACCTCCCCTCTTTTTCTAGGTGTCATAGTGGATAACACATTGAAATCATCGGTTCAGTGTGCTGCGGCAGTCAAAAAAGCAAACAGAATGTTGGGAATTATTAGAAAGGGAATGGTGAATAAAACAGAAAATGTCATAATGCCTCTGTATCATTCCATGGTGAGACCGCACCTTGAATACTGTGTACAATTCTGGTCGCCGCATCTCAAAAATGATATAATTGTGATGGAGAAGGTACAGAGAAGGGCTACCTAAATGATAAGGGGAATGGAACAACTCCCCTATGAGGAAAGACTAAAGAGGTTAGGACTTTTCAGCTTGGAGAAGAGACGACTGAGGGGGGATATGATAGAAGTGTTTAAAATCATGAGAGGTCTAGAACGGGTAGAAGTGAATTGGTTATTTACTCTTTTGGATAGTAGAAAGACTAGGGGGCACTCCATGAAGTTAGCATGGGGCACATTTAAAACTAATCAGAGAAAGTTCTTTTTTACTCAACACACAATTAAACTCTGGAATTTGTTGCCAGAGGATGTGGTTAGTGCAGTTAGTATAGCTGTGTTTAAAAAAGGATTGGATAAGTTCTTGGAGGAGAAGTCCATTACCTGCTATTAAGTTCACTTAGAGAATAGCCACTGCCATTAGCAATGGTAACATGGAATAGACTTAGTGTTTGGGTACTTGCCAGGTTCTTATGGCCTGGATTGGCCACTGTTGGAAACAGGATGCTGGGCTTGATGGACCCGTGGTCTGACCCAGTATGGCATGTTCTTATGTTCTTATGTTTCCTGTCTTTTAACCAATTACTAATTTACAATAGGACTCTGTGCCTTCTGAAAATCCAAATAAACTATATCAACCTCCTCACCTTTATCTACATATTTATTTACACTTTTAAAAAAACTATAGTTTTGTAAGGGAAGATTTCCCTTTGTTAAAACCATGTTGACTCTTCGCCATTAAACCGTGCCTGTCTATATGGCCAATAATTTTTTTCTTAAGTATAGTTTCTACTATTTTGCCTAGCACCAACATTGGGCTCATCGGTCTATGGTTTCCCAGATCACCTTGGAGCCCTTTATAAAAATTGGCATTATATTTGCCACCCTCCAGGTATTGTGGCCTTTTTTAAATGATAAGTTACAGATTACTAATAACAGGTTTACAATTTAATGTTTGAGTCCTGGTGATTTGTTACTGTTTAGTTTGTCAATTTAATTACACCCTCCATTATCAATGAGATTTGTTTTAGTTGCTCAGAATCATCACCATCGGAGAATGTTTCCAGCATGGCTATTTCCCCAATATCTTCCTCAATAAAGACAGAGACAAATAATTAATTCAGTTTTTCTGCCTGACATCTGTCCTGGGCAAAATGAGAGAAGCTATTCTCAAAACAAAATTACTCACAAGTTTGCATCTGTTTCTGGAATAAACCAGCTGTGGATTGGGCTGCAGATTCCTACGCAAGCTCTTGGTGGTGCTATGCGGTAGGGAATGAGAGCCCTAAGGAAGCATAAGCGGCTCCCCGATGGGGAACCTTGGAAGGATGCTATGAAAGCATTAGAGGGAGGGGACAAAGAATGGGTAAAGTGAGATGCAAAGATTATCCCTAGATATTTTGGATTTCTTCCTGATTACTGTGCTGCTGCTGAGTTTTAAAAGCAGTAGGAGGGGAGCAAGATACTCTGCTTGGGTCCTGTTTTTGCTTTTTGGAGCAGACACCCTTCCCCCCAAAATTAGATAATCTGGCTCCCACATTAAGCCTGCAGTGAGTTGATTTTTGGATCATAGGGTGAGTCCTCATGTGGGGATTTTAGGTGGGTTTCTGTTTTTGGATCTCAATCCATGATTTGAAAACTGATCAGATGAAAAGCATTGTCATTGGTTGTAATAGAAACTCAAAGCTGGAAGCAGAACGTTACAATCAAGGAATAGGCCTTGCCATCCTCTCATTAGTCCTACAGAAAAATAATGTTATGTTGCCTGAGCTTTAACGGCCACATGGGTCTCTGCTTCATGGCAGAGAAAGCCATACCTGCTTCTAAATCCCCATGTTGTTGAATTGCATATACAGTTGCTCTTTTCCCCCTCTTCGGGCAAGATAAGCTATGGATCTCCAGGGCACTGTGAGCTTGTGCATATTACTGCCTCACCTCAGATCAGGATAAACAGTGCTTGCTCCTTACTCCCTAGATTGCTATAGGATTGTGCACACAGCTGCCCCATCTCGTGGCAAGGCAACCAAAGCCTGCTTCTAACTGGAATTATACACACTGCTGCCCTTCCAGCTCAGGGTAAACCATGTTTTCTGCTGACTCCCCAGGTGCCATGGGAACGTGCAAGGCATTGCTGTCCTGAAACAGTGCCAGCCGGCACTATGGCTGCACCTGACACGCCTCAGTCAGTGACTCATCCTGTGGGACTCTAGCCCTCCGGTGTTGACATCCATGTAACGTATGTACAGAGAGTGTATTCAGTAGCATGAGTGAGGTGCTCAGGGGTATTGATGAGTTTAAACTGAAACCCATCTTGCTAAAGAAGTTCATTTTCATTAACATTCTGCCAATATATAACAGAAAGAGCAATACACAACAAGCCAAGAGTATATTTCAGGTTATTTTATTAATATGACAGGAACACAGATCTTGCCAAAATAATTCATAATAGTAATATGCACAAAGGTCTCTGAATATATATCCAGTAAGTATTGCATGCCTGTTCTGTTCCCTCATTGCTGTTTTCACATTACTGTCTGATGTCCTTTTCACTCAAATTTATTGCACAAGCAGGTGAGGACGGAGGGTGGGTTGTGGCCTCCCAGTTAGGCTAATACTACAGAAAGGTTGGACTCTACTGAAATTGTGGACTCTAATTTGAGGCTCCTTGTTCTACCTCTTCCACAGTTGGCAAGGTGAGGGATGGGTTTTTGCTAGCAGCTGGAAAGCAGGCGATGAGCCATCTGTGTACTGCAGCTCTGCAGTGCACCTTGGCTGCTGACCCTTTCGGTGTGGCCTAGGGAGTGGTTTCTAAGTAATCTGCTACACCTCCTCTCTGCTGACTCACTCTACCAGCTGCATCCTGCAAAGTCTTAATGCTTCCCATGCAGGCAGGAAGCATGTCAGCTTTCCCTGCTGATGGGGAGGGTGTGGCAGCATTGCCCCGAGTTGGAAGACTTGACGTTGGCACCGCTGCTGACAAATTCCAAATTTGTGCTGATTCAAACCCTTTTTGGGTCTGTGGCCGTGGGCCCGAGTGGGAGAAAGATTGATGCACCAAGTGGCATCCCCTGAGGTCTGCTAAGGTTCAACCATAGACAGACAAGGCTCAAGATAACACTGCAATCATAACTGCTCCCTTCCTCCCTCGCTGTATGTGCAGATAAGCACAGCAAGGCAAGGAACGTTTTTTAATGACTTCATGTATTACTTTGGTAACACGTGTGCTAACTGCCATGCCAATAAAGTTTCCTGAATCTGAAAGACAGGGGGAGAGAGAAAGAGAGACAAAGCTAGCCTAATCTAATCAAGGTTTCAGTCACAGCTTTCTGTGCACAAAATGGACCCAATGCCTGTTTCAATACATAACCATGAAAACAGAATACAATATGATATACAGTCATATGCTTTTGTTTTATTTAGTTTAGCTCGCGCCTTTTCATTGGTAGCTGAAAGCGAGTTACATTCAGGTACAGGAGGTATTTTCCTGCCCCAGAGGACTCACAATCTAAGAGATCATTTACCAAGGGCTTTCTTCCATTTTATGTCTCCGGGGAAAGTGCTTACGAATTAGGGCCCTGCGTTTGTACTGTTAAAATATATAACCATAAAATACACTCTAACAGTATACAATATCAGTAAAAGAAAAATACACAATATGCAAAATACATTTCAATATAACCCCCATATGGGTGCACCGCACTGAGCCTGCATATGTCGGTAGTCTCCATGTTACTATGAAAATGAGCTCAGAATTCTAGCTTTGGCAATGCCCTTCAGCAGTTTTGCTTTTTGCATCTTTGCAGTTAAGAGACACATGAATGCACACTGTATACACAAGCCTGCACATCGCTATAGAGACCTAGACACAAACATGTCTCCGGATTTCCATTTGAATGTGGGAGCTCAGTGTCTTACATGGGCTATTATGGTGGTTTAAGAATTCCACTGCAAGCCATGTGAGGATTTCTGTCCTTGAAGCTGCTGGATTAAGCTTTTCCCTCTATGAAAGGAATAGAGTAGAAAGGAAGGAGACGCGATCAAAGGGTTTCTTGTCTAGGGATTCATGGCCGTGTAGGAACAACTCCTGCACTGTACTTTCCATATCCAGGAAATACGAAGTCAGGTTTAAGAAATGGGTGAAGTAGCAGAAAATTAAAGCAAAAGTGTCTGCAAGTCAGATTCCTGCCCAGCTAGGAAATAGCACATCTTTTGTCCAAGGATTTTAACATTTCAATTAAAAACGGGTGCAGAAAGCGTTGCGGGAGTTTGGTCTCAGAAGTTCTGAATTTAAGAATCAGCAGGCCTCACTAAGAGAGTCTGGATATTAAAAGTACCAAAATGCTTAAGCAAACAGGAGGAACCCCCAGTGGTTACCTGCTACTTGTCATATGGATGTTGAGTGGTAAGGTTGGCCAGGAACGGTTTCTCTGCTTGTGCCACAGAACGCAGAGCAGGGTGCCATACAGCAGTGAGTCTCTTAGAGGCAGAAGGCTTATAAACATCCTCAAGATGATGATTTCAGCGTGTATATGCACCATAACCGTCTCTGTGCCACAAATTACACACAGATACTCTGAATCCCTGCCCCAGAGAGCTCATACTCTAAAAGGCCTATGGACTATGCATTCATTAGGCCCTAAGGCCTTGTCCAAGATCACAATGAAAGCAGAAGTAGAACCCAGATCTCTTCATTCTGTGATCTAGCCACTAGGTCACCTGCTCCCTCCTAAAGAGTGGATGAAACGCTTTGCCTAGGACGCTGAACTCTAGATCTGATGCAATGAAGCATTTTTCCCATAGATACAAAAATGGGAAAACCCTTTAGCAAATCTGGCCTTTAATTAGAGACATAAGTCTCTGACTCGAATCAAAGCTGAGCTTCCCAGAGACCTGCCAGCACTGCCTCCTCCGCTCAGCCTCTACACATAGCGAGCAACTGTAAATATATTCAAATCCTACCATGTCTGCTGGGAGCTGGGGGAAAGTTTCCACATTTCAGCACGGAGCTGTCAGTCAGCACTTTCCGGTGGTGATATGTCTCTTCTTGCCATGTCTGGCATTCCACCAGAAGTAAGATAATTAAATTAAATTCCCTGAATTACACCATCAGATCCCTAACCGCAGATCGTCTCCACTGTACCCTCTGCACGTAGGCACCAAAACCGAAATCAGCAGCTGAAGGCTTGTAGGAGGCCTGTACCAGCCCTGAGTGAGGGTCTGCCTAGGCTGATACTTTTTAAATAAAAGGATCTGTAACAAGACTTCTCTTACCGATGCAGTGAGACTGGAAATTCTAGCATCATCCAGAATGTGGCCGTGGAGAAATTATCCCAATATTCAGAAAGCTGTCAGGTCTTAAAATAACTACCACCAAGAGCTGTTTAAACCTGCACCAACCATTCAGTACAACTGTTACTTTGCAGAGAGTAAGAGTCAGGGCCGGCGCGACCATTAGGCTAGACTAGGTGGCCGCCTAGGGCCAAAGGAGGTCTGAGAGCAGTCATGGAGCAAGAAAGAAGCGGCAGGCACGATATGGCAGGAGGGAGGGAGGAGAGGGAGAGAGAGAGAGAACGAGAGAACAGGACAATATATATCTATCACTGTATGAGGGCCACTTTGAACTCAGGGTAGGCTTTGGGGAGGTCGCTGTTACATTGGTCTGTCTAAGGCGCTACAGACCCTTGCATCAGCCTTGGTAAGAATCACACCTGCTTCTCCCTCCCCAGCAGAGTACTGGGCAAACAGAAAAAAACCATCGTCTTTCTCATTCAAAAATAACGATCTAACCAGCGTGTGTGATAGAAATCCATCCAGGCCAGGCTTAGTGCCTAGGGTGGCAAAAATCTTGGGGGGGGGGGGGGGGCAGGAGGCCCACATAAGAACATGCCATACTGGGTCAGACCAAGGGTCCATCAAGCCCAGCATCCTGTTTCCAACAGTGGCCAATCCAGGCCATAAGAACTTGGCAAGTATCCAAAAACTAAGTCTATTCCATGTTACTGTTGCTAGTAATAGCGGTGGTTATTATCTAAGTCAACTTAATTAATAGCAGGTAATGGACTTCTCCTCCAAGAACTTATCCAATCCTTTTTTAAACACAGCTATACTAACTGCACTAACCACATCCTCTGGCAACAAATTCCAGAGTTTAATTGTGCGTTGAGTGAAAAAGAACTTTCTCCGATTAGTTTTAAATGTGCCACATGCTAACTTCATGAAGTGCCCCCTAGTCCTTCTATTATCCGAAAGAGTAAAAAACATAAGATTTTCTGTCTCCCATCTGTGCCGAATCTCACTCATCAGAGAACAGCCTTCCGCTTCCTGCTGCAGCCCCCCAATGCAGAGAATTGGAAGGGAGGGGTGAGGCTGGAAGAGACAGAGCAAAGACAAACTGGTCTATTCCATCCCATCCCCTCCTGGTCTCTACAGGGAAAAGGAAGAAACAGAAGGGAGCAAAGAAAAGCCACTCTGCTCCCTAATCCCGCTCCACCCCCCACAGGGACATGAGGGGAGGAGGTAAGCCTTACACCTTCTGCTCTATTGTCCCTTGTTGGGATGGGGGAAAAGGGGGAAAAGGGGCGTCAGCACCAACAGTGCCTATGGGCGTCAAAATTCTAAATCCGTCACTGATCCAGGCAATGTATGGATAGTAAGTCTCACATGCGCACGTTGGGGAGAAGCAGTGCTCTTAGAAACAGGTTCTCTGACTGACTAGGGGAGAGGGACTGTCCTCGAGATTGCTGTGACTGATGTACAATGAAAAGCAAACTTGAAGGCCCTCTCTTCAGAATACTTATCATCATTTGCCTTTCTCCCACACAGGATCCCAAGACATTTTACAGTCAGAGCTGTGCAGAAGGATACATGCAGTCAAATTGGGGAAGATTGGCCTCTGAACACATTTCTGGTGCATAGCTGGTGTTACAGCTTCCAGTGGGGTGAAGAGACCAAATGTTACTATTACCAATACCCAGCTTCACTTCAGTAACCTGAGGCAATGGAAGCTAAAATGTCTTATATATGATTACCACAAAGTGCCAGTCTCAGAGCACAGAGTCAGTGTCACATTTCAGAATTGCTACTGCTCAGAGCAAGGCCCACAGCTTCTCCCACAGAGCCCCAAGCTATCAGTGCTCAGAACTAGGCCCACAGCTTCTCCCACAGAGCCCCAAGCTATCAGTGCTCAGAACTAGGCCCACAGCTTCTCCCACAGAGCCCCAAGCTATCAGTGCTCAGAACTAGGCCCACAGCTTCTCCCACAGAGCCCCAAGCTATCAGTGCTCAGAACTAGGCCCACAGCTTCTCCCACCAAGCCTGAACCAGAAGTGCTCAGATCTAGGCCCACAGCTTCTTCTACCAAGTCCCAAGCCAGTGATGCTCACTGCTCACAGCTAAACCCACAACTTCTCCCACCAAGCCCCAAGCCAACAGTGCTCAGAACTAGGCCCACAGAATCTCCCACTGAGCCCTGAGCCAGCAGTGCACAGAACTAAATCTACAGTTTCTCCCACAAATCTTCAAGCGAGCAGTGCACAGAACTAGGCCCACAGCATCTTCCACAGATTCCAAGTGATTAGAGATATGTCCACAGCTTCTCTTGCATAGCATGGAGACCCAACTTCTTCCACAGAGCCATCAGTGTTCAGGAATAGACCCACAGCTTCTCCAACAGAAGGCTGAGATATTAGTGCTCGGAGCTAGGCCCATAGCTTCTCCCACAGAGCCCCCAAGCCTTTTAGTAATTGGAGCTAGACTTGCAGGTTCTGTCAGAGCCCATGCCATCAGTGCTCAGTACTAGGCCCACAGGTTCTCTCTCGAAGTCTGTAGACAGCTGCGCTCAGAGTTAGGCCCACAGTTTCTCCCACAGAGCACTGAGCCATTGTTATTCGGAGCTAGACTCACAGCTTTTCTCAGAGATGGTAGATTGAGCATATTTCTTACAGCTGGTTTGTCTTCATATAAGAAGGTTTACGTAGCAGTAGTGGTGTGTGGATCTTGGGCAGGGGTTTGAATCCAATGCATGCGATCTCCATGGTGGCAACATCTTCCAGCACGCTTCAATAATCTTTCTTTGTCTTTCACACCTTCTCTTCTCTGTTGTTGTAATCACATTGAGGCTGATACAGTACAGTGTGCTCCGGTGAAGCGCACTGTTAGCCCAGGTTTGGAGGCGCGTTTTGGACGCGCTAGCTTTACCCCTTATACAGCAAGGGGTAATAGCGTGTCGAAAATGTGCATCCAACCTCCCCCCCCCCCCCGAAACTAATAGCGCCCGCAACATGCAAATGCATGCTGATGGCCCTATTAGTTATTCCCACGCGATACAGAAAATAAAATGTGCAGCCAAGCCTCAGAAAAAACTGCTTTTCTGTACACCCTCCGACTTAATATCATAGCGATATTAAGTCGGAGGCCCCAAAAGTAAAAAAAAAAGTAAAAATTAAAAAAAATAATTAAAAATCGGCCCGCAGCCCGCGGGTCGGAAGATGGATGCTCAATTATGTTGGCGTCCGTTTTCCGAACCCGTGGCTGTCAGCGGGTTTGAGAACTGAAGCCGGCAAAATTGAGCGTCAGCTGTCAAACCCGCTGACAGCCCCGCTCCTTTTACCGTGAGCCCTAATTTGCATAGGCCACCCTCCTGAATCGCGCGCCCAGGAGAGTGGCCTGTGCACGCGCTGGGAGAGCGGGCGCTCGCCGGCTCTCCCGCGCATTTTTCTGTATCGGCCTGATTGTATGTCTGCTTCAGGGAGTCTCAGTGATGTGACTGAACCACTAGCATAGGGCCACCAAATCTGCTGACCTCTACTGAAGTGCCCAGCTCTTCAGGGATTACCAAGGTGCTTCTTATATCTGGTGGCATGCCTTCTTTCAAAGCTAGATAATTATTTATGTATTTTTAACAGATGGTTTAATTCTGGTGCTTTGGCATAGACGCACAGAATATGACAGCAGACATAGATGGTCCTTACAGTCAGTTTTACTCCTGTTGCAGTGCCCTAGCTCTAGGCCTAGATCTGTCTCTGCCTTTCCCCTCACATCTTTGCAATTAAAGATTCTTGGGTGCTTATGCCAAATTTTCTTAAACTCATTACCACCTCCACTAGGAGTCCATGCCTTGCATTCCTTGGGAGGAAATATTTTCTGATGTTGCTCTTGAGTCTGCCTCCTTGGAACCACATACTGTGACCTCTTCTTCTAGAGCAAGGGTTCCCAACTTTTTTTGGGAGCGTGGACCCCTTTTCAAGATCCAAAATTTTTTGCGGCTCCCTACATGCTTCTCTTTCATTTTTACCTGCAGTTATGTGTTGTACATAGAAAGGTTATTAATGTAATAACCAAGAAATAATTATATGCACACCAGACATTTGTAATAAATAAAACTTATTGCTGATATAAACGGAAAACATGTAATTGCAAAGCACCAGCAGTAAATGTGGAAGAATGTACTTATATTCAGTAACTTATGTAGCTGGATCTGGAATGGACTGGTGTAGGAGGATAAAGAGACAGAATGATTGGCAGGATGGGAGAGAGAAAGACAGACTGGCAGAGATGGACTTGTGGGGAGAGAGAGAGGGGGGGAGAGGCTGATGGGGGACTGGTGAGAGAGAGAGAGAGAATGGTGGAGATGGGCTGGTGGAGAGAGAGCGCAACTGGTGGGGGATGTACTCAGAGCCTATAGAAAAACTGCCATACCATAACACACAACTGCCAGATTCAAAACAGTAAGAACCTTACCTATGAAAAGGCAACACTACAATTTGTTATTTAGCCGGATAAGTTATATCTGACTAAGTTAGACCTGCTCTGTGGTAGGTCTAAGTTAACCACTGTTTAGCCGCTAACCAGATAGTACCTGAATGTGTACTAGCCAGATAAGTGACGTATCTGGCTATCTAGTGACCACTGAGTATAACCGGATATTCAGCAACCGCTAGTTAGCTGAATAAGTCTGGCTATCTAAACTCCTTCCTGGCCTTCTCAGTGATTTGAAACATGATATGTGGCCCTCAGTATGAAAAGTCTGGGGATCCCTGTTCTAAAGTACAGATATTTAAGTCCTTGAGTCTCATATGGCTTGGTGTAGATCCAGCACCATTTTGGTTACTTTTTTCTGGACCAACTCCAGGCTGTCTATCCTTTTCGAGGTGCAATCTCCAGAAATGAACATGATATTCTAGATGGGGGTCTTATTAATGCCTTGTGCAGAGGCATCATTGCCTCTTGTTTCTGCTGTTTATACCTTGTCATCTCCTTTTATCCCTCTGGCTGTGGCCACCATCTTGTTACACTGTTTTGCTACTTTACATCATCAGAGATAATCACCCCAAAGTGTCTGTCCTGGTGAGCGCACATTAGGATCTCAGACCCCCACCCACCGTGTACTGTTCCCTCAGGTTTTTTTTATACCTTGCACACAAGTTTGTGCTTTTTTATCTTTTTTTTTTTTTTTTTGTATATTTGTTGTTTTTTTATTTTAATAGAAACTGTATTTGCATTTGTATGTGGTATTTTTGTAACCCATTTTAAATGTTTATACTGAGAGATAGGATAGTAAAATGAAATTAAATGGAATTTACAAGGAGGCTAGTGTAACTTGCACAGTACAATGGTCACCACCCTCCCAGCACTGGGATAACCTGAGTGCTGGGCTAAGTACAAATGTCTTGTAAGAATGAAAGAGGAAGACGACAAGACCTAGAATAGCCACCAGTGGGGGTGGTGGAGGTCAGCACTGTAACTGAATTTGGATATGCTTTGGACAGATATTACATTTAAACCTTTTAAAATACATCCCACCTTTTGTGACTGGTCAGCCACTTCAAAGCGGATTACATTCAGGTACTGTAGGTATTTCTGTGTCTGTGGGGAAAAATGCTTAGTAAATGAGGCCCTGAGTTTGGAACTTGAGGTAATGAAGGGTGAAGAAACTTGCCCAAAGCTGTAGTAGTGTCAGTGGGAGTTTGAACCCTGCTGTCCATGGTCTGCAGCCCGTTGCTCTAACCACTAGGATACTCCTCTACTCTAGAGCAATGATAGGAACTGGGTCGAGAGGTTGAGCAACAGGCATTGGGTGGCAGGAGAAGCTGGCATTCATTTACGTGTGGGAAACATATGTAATCTACCCAAAGATCAGAGGAATCTAGACTGGGCAGACTGGATGTGCCAGCTGGTCTTTATCTGCCATCACTGACTCTGAGAGAAAGCACCGATTAGGATGTGAGTGGCACAGAAAAGGACTGTGCCATCGCTGGGGCACCTTCCCTCTGACTGCCTACTCCTTCCAATCGCCAGTCTGTATTTCTGGGATTCGATCTAAGTGTGTTTTCTGATATCTTGCTCCATAACATCTGATTTTCTTGTACCGAGCCCTTCTTTCCTTCTGCTGAAATAGGCAGCAGGCTTGGTTCACCTCAGCCTCAGCTTCACGTCCTTTCTGCCTGTGGTATTGAGGGGGTCTTGTGGGGCTGGAAGAGTTATTGCTGTGCGCTGTGCCAAAGGCTGTGGAGCAGGGAAGCTCGGGTTTCTGCTGTTCTGAACTGGTGCCAGGCACGTCTGCTTCCAGGAACCGGCAGCTGTATTTAGCCTCTGGCTACACATGCGAGGTTGCAGGCGGAAACGTGACATTGTGTCAGCAGCTGAAGCAGGTCAGAGCTGGGTGAGACCATGAAAAGAAGCCAAGAGGAGCCGAGCACACCCTGTCTGTGCCGCCCTGACCCCAGCCTCAGCCCGCTCCCCTTCCTGAAATCTTCATGGTAGTCACTGCCGTGCTTCAAATCCTCCTACCCCGACCCTCCCAAGGGTTTCCCTGTCCTGCTCTGGGCCTCTTGGCCACTTCATTTGCTGCTCTCTCGTCTCATATTCCTAGGAGGCTCCACTAGGTGCAATCAGCTACTTGCATTGCTGAAAGAGGGGGGAGGGTCCTGGTGCTGAGGAAAAAGACTAGTTTATTTCAGTATATGGGTGGGGGCCGATATTCAGCTGTAGAACAGCTAATAAAGTTAGCTAGAAATAGCTATCCGGCTAACTTTATGGGGACATTCAACGGTGAACAGTTAGCCGCATAAATTAAGCAGCTAACTCTGAATAACTTATGCGACTAACTCTGCTCCTTACGGAAATGCCTCCCACCTGCCCCTGGAATGCTCCTGACTTATGTGGCTAAATTCTAGCCGCTTACAGCTTTGATTATAGCCAGGTAGCCATTTAGACGGATAACTTTTAAGTTATCCGTCTAAATGGCGTTTTGAGTATTGACCTCTTAATTTTCAGTATATTTGTGTATAATACTTGTATATAATTGTATTGTGTATATATGAATGTTTACTAATTTGTTAATGTAACAGAATACTAAACTTGCAGGTCAGGAGTGAGACTCGCTGGCTCAGCTGTTTATGATGTTCTTAGTACTGGAAAAGTAGGGGGTACTGCAAGGCAGGAGTGAAGTGCACTGACAGAGCTGTGGGGAGAGGGGTGCTGCAGGGAAGGAGTGAGGTGCATTGGCAGAGCTGGGTGTGAGAGGTCTCAGTATTAGACTAGCAGGACGTGCTGCAGGGAAGGAGTGAGGTGCATTGGCAGAGCTGGGTGTGAGAGGTCTCAGTATTAGACTAGCAGGGGGTGCTGCAGGGAAGGAGTGAGGTGCATTGGCAGAGCTGGGTGTGCGAGGTCTCAGTATTAGACTAGCAGTTGATGCTGCAGGGGAGGAGTGAGGTCCATTGGCAGAGGTGGGTGTGAGAGGTCTCAGTATTAGACTAGAAGGGCATGCTGCAGTGAAGGAGTGAGGTGCATTGGCAGAGCTGGGTGTGCGAGGTCTCAGTATTAGACTAGAAGGGCATGCTGCAGGGGAGGAGTGAGGTGCATTGGCAGAGCTGGGTGTGCGAGGTCTCAGTATTAGACTAGCAGTTGATGCTGCAGGGGGAGTGAGGTCCATTGGCAGAGCTGGGTATGCGAGGTCTCAGTATTAGACTAGAAGGGCATGCTGCAGGGGAGGAGTGAGGTGCATTGGCAGAGCTGGGTGTGCGAGGTCTCAGTATTAGACTAGCAGGGGGTGCTGCAGGGAAGGATTGAGGTGCATTGGCAGAGCTGGGTGTGCAAGGTCTCAGTATTAGTCTAGCAGGACATGCTGCAGTGAAGGAGTGAGGTGCATTGGCAGAGCTGGGTGTGCGAGGTCTCAGTATTAGACTAGAAGGGGGTGCTGCAGGGAAGGATTGAGGTGCATTGGCAGAGCTGGGTGTGCAAGGTCTCAGTGTTAGACTAGAAGGGCATGCTGCAGGGGAGGAGTGAGGTGCATTGGCAGAGCTGGGTGTGCGAGGTCTCAGTATTAGACTAGAAGGGCATGCTGCAGTGAAGGAGTGAGGTGCATTGGCAGAGCTGGGTGTGCGAGGTCTCAGTATTAGACTAGCAGGGGGTGCTGCAGGGAAGGATTGAGGTGCATTGGCAGAGCTGGGTGTGCAAGGTCTCAGTATTAGTCTAGCAGGACATGCTGCAGTGAAGGAGTGAGGTGCATTGGCAGAGCTGGGTGTGCAAGGTCTCAGTGTTAGACTAGAAGGGCATGCTGCAGGGGAGGAGTGAGGTGCATTGTCAGAGCTGGGTATGCGAGGTCTCAGTATTAGACTAGAAGGGCATGCTGCAGGGGAGGAGTGAGGTGCATTGGCAGAGCTGGGTGTGCAAGGTCTCAGTATTAGACTAGCAGGGGGTGCTGCAGTGAAGGAGTGAGGTCCATTGGCAGAGCTGGGTGTGAGAGGTCTCAGTATTAGACTAGCAGGGGTGCTGCAGGGGAGGAGTGAGGTGCATTGGCAGAGCTGGGTGTGCGAGGTCTCAGTATTAGACTAGCAGTTGATGCTGCAGGGGAGGAGTGAGGTCCATTGGCAGAGGTGGGTGTGAGAGGTCTCAGTATTAGACTAGAAGGGCATGCTGCAGGGGAGGAGTGAGGTGCATTGGCAGAGCTGGGTGTGCGAGGTCTCAGTATTAGACTAGCAGTTGATGCTGCAGGGGAGGAGTGAGGTCCATTGGCAGAGGTGGGTGTGAGAGGTCTCAGTATTAGACTAGAAGGGCATGCTGCAGGGGAGGAGTGAGGTGCATTGGCAGAGGTGGGTGTGAGAGGTCTCAGTATTAGACTAGAAGGGCATGCTGCAGGGGAGGAGTGAGGTACATTGGCAGAGCTGGGTGTGAGAGGTTTCAGTATTAGACTAGAAGGGCATGCTGCAGGGGAGGAGTGAGGTGCATTGGCAGAGCTGGGTGTGAGAGGTTTCAGTATTAGACTAGCAGGGGGTGCTGCAGGGGAGGAGTAATGTACACTAGCAGAGCAGTGGGTGTTCTGTTCTTAGAAATGCAGGGCTCAGCACAGAGGTGCAGACAGAGTTGTGGCGCTTTAGCAAGGGCGGGATTCCTGAACGTTTCTGTTCATACTTTAAACTATGTCACTGAAACTGCACTACATCAACAGGGCAAACAGTCAGAAGAAAGCTGGATATTACTATCACAAAACTGTATATTATGGGCTCTAGGGTAGTGTAAGGCTGGAATCGGGGGCCTCGCAGATATCTGCACCCTCAGAGCGTTGTGGCTTTCTCGTTGTGCATTCAATGAGTCCTGTTTAGTGAGAACATCTCCCTGTGTTGTCCTCCTAGGATTGTGACCCCTGTGGTCCTGTCCTAAGGTCCCTTTTCCTAAAGAAGATCAAGTCCTGCAGTGCACAATGTAGTGAGAGAAGGTACTGAGCACTCAATGCAAGCTTCCAACTTCCACAGGAAAAAAAATATTCTTTTATTAAGCATTTTAAAATACTGATAAAACATTTACTCACAGGTAAAAATATTTACAATACCCCCCCCCCCCCAAAATATAATCCTTGTACCTGACCCTGAAAGAGGAGAGGGGTGGCCTGCCGAATACTCTCAGCTCTCTCACCCACTCCGCTCCCAGCAGGATTTCTTTATTTCATCAATTCTTACAGAGGTACAAGTTCTGCAAATAAAGGCAACAACTTATACCACAAACTAAGGAAACCTGAATAGAGAAGCGCAGCAGGGGGTAGGGGGCCAGACCACCTATGCATGGTGGGAAGAGATTTCCTGCATCCGAGGCCTGGATCTCAGCGCGAGTAGTTATTCAGTTTGGGGTTGCTTGCTTCGGGTTTCTCACCTTGCACCTTTTGCAGCGTCACAGCCCTGCTAGAGAGGTGGGGGCAGCCGCTGGATTATTCGCTCTGCTGTTGTTACAAGGGGCTCTGCCTGACGGGAGGCTTTACGCTCTAACGGTTCTGAGATGGGAGCGCTATTTCACCAGAGCTACAGCCATTCACCGGTGCTATCACGCAACGCTAGAAATTAAATTTGCCACCCGATTTTGGGGGTAGAGCGCATAAGAAACTCAGGGGCTCACCCCCCCCATCCCAGTGCCATGAGGCTCCTGCTGGGGAGGGTGTGTTCCTGGGCGGCTGGCGGGCAGGGCCTTCTGCACGGCGCGCGTGCTCCCCTCCACCAGGCTTGCTTGTTGAAGCCTGTAGAGCGCTGGGGACAGAACCATACGGTTGGTGCTTGTCTCACCCGTTAGTGCTGTGCGTTAGGAGGGGAGGCACTGCTGCGTCCAAATGCTGACCGATCGTGTCTAGCCACGTAAAATGCAGCAAGGCCGAGGTGTTTGTTTTAAGTTGGTGGCTTTTGTTCTGTCTTCCCCTGCTAGCGGCTCCCTAACCTCAGGCGGGGCCCAAAAAGCTCTAACCACGGCGGGGCTGAAGGAAAAGTTTGGAACGGGGTGGTACGTGGAGCCCTATGAGCTGGAAAGTGCCCAGCGCCCCACTATCGGGTCAGGGTGGAGGGGGAGGAGGCTGCCGCCCCCAGCTGGATTTACATTCAGTAGAGACCACGGAGTGGAAGAAACTGCCCTAGGACCCGAGCAGCTCCTTCGTGAGCTCCCCAGCCGTGGCCTGGCGCATGCACGCGGGTACAGCCTGCAGCTGCGAGGAGGACTGCAGCAGAAGCTTGAGCCTCTTTTTCTCCTTTACTCTGGCGCCCAAGTGCTTCCAAGACCGATCATCCTCTCACAGACCTCAAACTCTAATTCCACCCGGTGGAATTTCGACTTTGATGTTTGAAAGTTCACAGCTTTGCAACTATAACCCTAGCTGGCTAGAATCCTCTCTACAGGACTTCTTCGCAGTCCCCTCTGCTCACCCTCACTGCCTTACCCTGGACGACTCCCGTGCTGCAGGCTAGAGCTTCGTGCACGCGCATCCCCACGTGACACCCCCCCTCCCCCCGTGGCTGCGTGCTTCCACAGTCTGCACGTGAAACGCTCTGACTATGAAACACCGAAGTCCTAAAACTGGGGGCTTAGTCTTTGCTTTCCAAGCTCAAAGGCGGGATCTGTTTCAGAGCCTGCAGCAAAGCGGAGTCCATGGACGAGGGGGCTGGCGCAGGGGAGGGCAGTCTCTGGGGCATTAGCAGAGAGGGGGACATTTTCTCAGAGTTCATGAGTCCGGAGAGAGCAGCTGCAGAGGCCGAGAGCCCGGGGTACAGGACGGGTACTGAAGCTGGGTACCAACATTTCTCCAGCATGGGCAGGTAGGCCGTGGCCGAGGGCGGGATTAAATAAAAGGGGAGGCAGAACGGAGGCTGCTGTGGGTGAGAGCCAAGGAAGCTTCCGGAAGATGCAATCATGTCACTCGCGCTGAAATGGGTGTCGTCGTCCTTGGAGGCCTCTAGCCTGGATCGTTTGGCGGGGGGTTCCTCGTTTTCTTGTTTAATGGCGGTTATCCTTTCCTGCATGCGATACGCCAGCTTAGTGTCCTGCCTGCAGTACTGCTGCTCAGCCTTACAGTCGCCCTTCTCCAGCTCTCCTCCGTATCCACTGTCTGTATCCGTGTCACTGCCACTTTGCTCCCCGCTGGAGTGGGCAAATGTCCTCTGAATGACGGGCACACAGTTCTTTCCATGCCCCTCTGATGCTTTCATTAGCGAGGCTGTTTTCTCCTTTGAGTCCATCGCGTTGGGGGCACTTTCCAGCTGCTTCCTGCCGGAGACTCCTTGCAGGACCTCGGTGGCCACCCTCTGGAGATGGCCGATGAGCTGGGACTGTCTCACATCGCGCCCTTCCGTCTCCTGCTTGGCCAGGTACTGCAGCACTTCCTTAGCGCACATCTGGAAGCCCGATCGGAACATTTCCTGATTGGTCTCCAGGCTTCTGGGCGGTAGTTCACCTGAGAAAAAGGAGATTGGTTACACGCACTTTAGAAGGGAGATTCCAGAGAAGCAACAAGTATTCCCAACATGAGCTACAACATTCTGTAGAGCCTGTGTTGGATTAAAGGCCTTAGCATTAATTATAATTGAAGTTCTATCGGAGATAGATAACAAGCTCCAGCAGGAAGGAACTGGAACAGAGAACTTTAACTGTGGAAAACAATTTCTTCTGGGGCCATCTGGTACATTTATATTTCAGCAGCCTACTCTCTGGAGGGGTGAATCTGACCCTTCATCTATACCCAAGTGCCATGTTAACACCGAGCCCTGCTCCCCCTCTTCTCTCTTGCAGCCAGCTCTGCAGGTGAACAGTATCACCGGTCTGCTCTTACATTTCTTGTGCATGCTACCAGGCCTTGAAAGGGCAAACCCTATTCTTCCTCTCTCACCTTGGCCCAGAGTGCCAATAATTCTCCAACTCTGTCCAAGTAACTTTTACCAGAATAAAGCTGCCAGGCATTGGGGAACATTTCTGCCAGTCTCACACACGATGGATTACACAAGAAGAAGAGATATCTTGCGGAGAGGAAATTAAATGCCTAAAAAGTATATAGACTGGCTGCTGGTATGCGGCAAAATTCAAATAACAGAATCTCAGAGATTGAGAGACTAGCTGCTCTCTGATCCGCCTGATGGGGATTAACCCTAATACAGGGATGCTACAGAATCAGTCTGTAACACCCAACCCTCACACTGCTACTTATCTCTTCAGATTCAAGAACTGCAAGTGTAGAGGACAATGGATACTGCCCTTTTCCTCCCCAGTGTTCCCATGTCAGCCAGGACCCTCTCTACAGGACATCCCAAGGAGCCCTGTGTCACTCACCAGTCTGAATCCCGCTCTGTAACGTCAGAATCTTCTGCTGCTGTTGCTCCAGGAGATTAGTCAGTGCTTTCACGTGCTTCAGGGTCAATTCAAGAACCACCGCCTTTTCTAAGTGACCAAGCGTCTGTAAAGAGAGGGAGCTATTTGTCAAACACAGAGTCCAACACATGTATACAGACCCATCCTCACAGGCAGGAACCTCGGGCTCACGGTCCCTCCACCTCACTTGCAGGACTCTCCCTTCTCCTCACACTTAGGAGCACTCATGTAGACATTCTGGGTCTGATGCCGATGCAATAAGATTAACACGACCAAAGCCAATGAGCTTCCGATAGCGCCCATCACATGTAAATTCCATGCAGATGAGGCTATTAGCTATTCCCCACCCCCCCAATGCAGAAAATCCCTGGGCACCCAATGCACATTTTTTAATTTGGCAAAGTTCACTCCAGCCCTGGAGATGTCGTAAAATCAATCCAAAGGTCAAGGGCTCATGAGAAATTATAAAATACAGTCCTCTATAGTTCCTCCTACTTAATATCCTTGTGACACTTACATTTACTGCTTGCGGTGTTAAAAAATAAATGTATATTGGCTTGATTTAAAAAAAAAAAAAAAAAAGTTCTTCTGGATGCACAATTTAGTTGCCCATTGCAAGGGGGGCTCAGCTATGGGCGTCTTCAACAACTTCAGCAAAATCGGTCAGAAGAAGCGGGATAAAAACGGACACTTGTATTGAGCACCCATTGCAAATGTAAGCACCTGATGCATTTGAGCGCTAGGAACGCATAATTCTCCCCTAGCATGTCCTTTTTTGATTCAGTCCCTCATTTAAATACTGCATCAGATGCCCAGGGAATGTGACTAAGTGCATATTAGCAAAACGGGTGCTCAACATGAGCACCCATTTTCAACATGCACCTTATTGCATGGGTCCCTCTATGTCAGATCTGAGTGACTGTGGAAAGAAGGAAGGATCTCTCTCATTTAATAAAAACATTTGTTTTACCAGCCATAGCTGCCATTTAGGCATAAATACACAAAGCACCACTTGCCAATGGCCAATAGGGCAGCAGAGGTGCTCTAGCAGCAGCCAGGCCTAGGTGGAGGTTAAAGCTCTGACTGCAATGCATTCTGGTTCAGGATTTTATTTGGCAAAAGCACTGAAACGCATGTGTCAGATGGCATTATTAGAAAAGTTTACAAAACAAGAAAAACTACGTGTAATCCTATGACACCCATGCCAAGAAACTCTCTGAGCTGGGCTACACAAAGGGCAATAGCAGGCTCACTTCCTGCCAGGGTGGGAGGAGCTGAAGTTTAGAGCTCTCCCCCTCACCTCCTCAGGAGGAACTCGCCTCTCTATCTGTCCACTGCCTCCTTCCTCTAAACGTGTCTATTTTAGTGTTGGGGGGGGGGGGGGGAGATGAGTAATTGCCTGCTTTATCTGTTTTGGGTGCAATCCCCTCCTTTCTGAAATCCCTAGAGAAACCCACCCCACACACAGGACATACCACAATGTCTCCATCCCGTAAATGAGTACAATCCCTCTCAAGTGATTCGATAGGATGAGAGATACAGAATCTTTGGTGGATTTTGTGTGTGCACTTGGCTGTGCTGCTGTAAGGATGCACATGGTGGCGTTGCAGAGTCACACGAGAACCAGCTGCCAACATCTCTGGCTCCAGTCTGTGCCAGCTGGGTTCTTACCGTGAGTTTGAGATGTTCCGGTAAAAGATCCTTCAGCTGGGCGATGCACTCATTAATCCGATCTCGCCTCTTCTTCTCTATCAGCCTGTGGGGTAACTTATAGGTGTCCTGCAATCCAAAGGAAGAGAGAGTTCGCTTTTACAGTTTCCCCTGGGAAGTGTGTGTGTGTGTGTGTGTGTGTGTGTTTCTCATTGTACACCAAGGCAGCCACAGGAGATCTGCAGGATCGCGCTGCCAGAAGTGTGTGCTGAAAGAAAGGGACACATCCATCCAAAACATATTCCCCCAGCTGTAGATGTGCAAAGTGCACTGCTGCGCACCTCAAGGTGACGCCAAGCAGTAGGGTGCGGGCAGGACTGGCAGTGATGCCTTACCTATCAAGGGGTAATGCACCAGCTCTGCTTCACTCAGCATGACAACCATAAAATAATTTTAACAAGGGACTTCCCAAGAGCTTCCTGCAACCTCCAATGACACATCACTGGTCCCGTTTAACCAGGGCACTAAACTTTATTCAGGCTCCCACCCTCAGTACTTGCTTTCTGCACGGCATACACGGGGTTAACAGATTGAGAGTTTCTCTATCAGTTCAGCAGCCCTGGGAATCCTGAAGGGAAGTGTTAGCGGTAAAACGAAGTGTGCAAGGCCGCCAGGCACAGGGGGGTCCCACAAATCAGAAGCCTGCAGCACTGCCACACCCAGGGGGCCCCCACAAGTGGGAAGTGTGTGAAACTGCTGGGGAGTTTCACAAAGGCAAGGAAAAAATGAGATTCTCTGGACTAAGAAATCTTCATTTCAGCGATTACATGTGGTAGAAACCCCTCCATATAGGGGTAAATATATATCACTCTATATACAGTATTAATGTCTATAGCTCTATATGCATAGTACATATAATATAAAATAATATATAAATAATAGTATATAAAATATACAAATATTTATAGCTCCTGATCAGGGCTGCCAACTGTCACTAAATTTACTGACAATTATTTAAAAACAAAACATTAAAAAAAAAACATGACATGTCCGTCTGAACAATTTCATGTCGGTAAAAGGTCCTGAGCCATAGGCCAGTGCCTGGGGTGCCGGGGGCTCAGGCCCTGAGAGGCTGCAGTACTTGGGAGTCAGGGCTGACGTCTGCGTGCATAAAGCGATGACGCTCGGCATAGTAAAGTCAAGCTGTGCCCAAAATGGCAATGGCAAGTCAATAATAATAAAAAAAAAAAAGTTAGGCTCTTAGTCAAAATCTGGGAGAGACTTGTCAGTAAATAAATAAATAACAAATTCCCGAGCTGGCAACCCCCAAGTCCTTAATCTATATTCTACACACGCTCACACGACGTTAGATCTGCCTTTCTGCTTCTTACCTTACTCTCCTCATTCCGCTTCATTCCTCTCCGTGGCTTGTAAACTTGATACATGTGAGAAAAGTCCATGCTGCAGAAACAGAAGAAAGGGGTTATTTTCACATGCACAGCAGACTCCTGAGAAAGAACCTCCTGGTCAGTGCCGGCTGGCTCTACCTGTCCACGAGGCACTTACCCTGATATTGGGCTGCTCTTCTCTAGGGCTGGGGCACTCAGTTTTTCCCTGCATGCAGGAGGAGGCTGGGCACTGGTGATCATTTCCATGCCACCCAAATCTCCGCAGAAATGGATTTCTCTCTTATCCCGGCTTAGCTTCTCAGTGCCGTGTCTGCATCAGGTGCAAGCAGTTGTCCAACTATCTGGAAAATCCCCCAGTCTCTAGGCACCGAAATGTCAGATGTATTGAAATTTGTTCCAAAAAGGAGCTTGTGACTGCAGACTTGGGCAGCGTCTCCTGAGTGTCTGTCCTGTGAATGAGAAACAAGGTTTGAGGCTGCAAGCTCTGATTAAATGGGAGGGAGGGACCTGCTGGGTTGGGCTGAGGCTCGACGTGTTCTACCCTGTGACTACAGACACGTCTGGAGCTGAGTGACCCAGCTGCTACCTCCTTCACATGAGTCTCACGTGTCAGGCAACGCTCTGCTGCAAGAGAGGAGAATGCCTATGCAGGAGCATGTCTGGCTGGCTGGCCCACAGCAAACAGGCACCACCTCTCTCTGTCAGACACACACACACACACACACACACACAAACTTCCTTGTGTCCTAGAGCAGAGCCTCCTGCTCACAAAAATACATTCCTTCCCTTCTCCTCTCTCCCAGATGCAGAGAAAGACACATACATGCACAACCCCCCCCCCCCAAAAAAAAACAAAACAAAAAACAACAAAACCAACCTATACCCAGTCACAAATCAGGGAGAGAGAGAGATAGACAGGCACACAGTATACGCAGTGTCTCCAATCACAGAGCAGAGAAACACAGAGACAGACAGACAGTGTGCACAGCCTTCCCAATCACAGACCAAGGAGAGAAACACACACAGGGCATGCACAGTGTTACCAATCACAGACCCAATGACCAGCCGAGACATACCCACGTACTGTACACTGTCTCCCGAGTCACTAAACAAGAAGAGACACATAACTACATTTACAGTCTCCCCAATCATTAACCAAGACGAGAGACCACATACCCAAATAGTGTACACAGTCTCCCTAATTACCAGCCAAAAAGAGATGTGCATACCCACATAGTGTACAGCCTCCCCAGTCACCACCAAAGTCACACATACACACTTATAGGCATATAGTGTATACACTGTTGCTAATCATCAACCAGGAAGAGAGACACATACCCAATTTTCAAAAGCCATTTACCCGCATTAAGTGCACTTATTCCAGTTGAAACCTATTGACAATTCAATGGCATATATATTGTAGCAATTTTCAAAGGCCCACTTACATGGGTAAAGTGCATCTATATAAATAAAAATGTTAAATAGTTTGTACAAAATCGCTAATCTCAGAAACCACTAAACCGATTGCTTTCAGATTTGGACACAACCTTCATTTCGCATACAGGAAGGTTCTTCTATACTTACATTACAGATATGTCACACCTGTGACAGGTAAAATAGGTTTAAAATTTTTTTTCGAGAAAACAGCGACATCTGCTGGATGTAAGTGCCATCTGTTACACCTTACACTAACACACGCTACACTAATCATTTTGCCAGTCCAGGTCCATGTTTCACTTCCATTTTAACACATCTGCGCACTTTTTTCGCCGGAAGATAACTATTTCCTTTACAGATAAAATACACCCACTACCCTCCTCACACCCCCCACACACATGCCAAATTGATTTACTTCCCACAGCCTCCCAACACACACAAAACCACCCTCCTCACACCCCCCACACACATGCCAAATTGATTTACTTCCCACAGCCTCCCAACACACACAAAACCACCCTTCTCACACCCCCCACACACATGTCAAATTTTTTACTTCCCAGGCCCTCACAACACACACAAAACCTGACAGAAGTCCGGGAGGCTCCAGCGGGGGGCCAGGACCGGTCCGGGACACATCTCCTGCACTACGGCCGTTGGCTGCCAGCAATCAACATGGCGCCGACGGCCCTTTCCCTTACTATGCCACTCGGGGACACCAATGGCGGCAGTAGCCCATGTGACATAGTAAGGGCGAGGGCCCCTCGGTGCCATTTTCAGGACTGGCAGCCGGCGGACCTTTGCCCTTACTATGTCAGAGGACCTACCGCTGCCATTGCTCCACCCCACTGACATAGTAAGGGCAATGGGCCGTCGGAACCTGTTTCAGTGCTCGCAGCCGACGGACCAACGCCAATACATCGCTCCCGGACCGCTCCTGAACGCCCGCTCCACCGACTGACATTTTTATCAGGTCTCGGGGAGGGTTTGGAGGGTGGGGGGTGGTAATGAATTTATTGCGAACATCTTGGGGAGGGGTCACGAGGGGGGGCAGGTTTCATTCATTCAGCAACTCTGGGGGGGGGCAGGGGGGTGGGCTACTGTTTTTCACATGGCTGGGGGAGGGGGGCAGGAGAGTGTGGGGTGGTTAGTTTAAGAGAACTTTTCTCATAGGGTTGTTTTTTGGGGGAAGGGGGAGGTTCACACACAAATACATACACTAAACTTGCACGATCTCGGGAACGCACCAAAATAGCCCTCCCCAGACCACAAAACAAATTTGGAAGTGCAAATTTGGTTAGGCACTCCCCTATTTGGCTACATAACGTGCAGAGACGCCCAGGGACAGACCACATGTAGCACCAACAATTTTAATTTCCCAGGTCTTGGGAGGGGGCAGGAGGGTGGGGGGTTATTATTTGATTTAAAGGGTTGGGATTGGGGGGGGTTTGGGGTGGGGGGGTTCCCACAGAAATAGAAAGACAAAGGTTTTCTGATCTGAAGGGTAGGCAGTAGGCAGGGGGAGGTGACAGTGAGGGGAGGGAGAATGAGGGGGGGGGAGGTGAGTGTCAGGGGAGGGAGAATGAGGGGAGAGGTGAGTGTGAGGGGAGAGAGTTGGACTGGGGACAGGGGAGGGAAGGGGGGTGAGTGACCAAGGGGGAGGAGGATGAGTGACTGAGGTAAATGAGCAAGGGGGTGGGAGGGTAAAGAACCTGACTCTGCTACTGCAACGCGTGGCTGGGTACCGCTAGTTTACACATGTAAAACCCAGTTTTAAACATGTAAATACTTTAAAAATCAGACCTATAGTGTACAGTCTCCCCAATTACCAACCAAGAAGAGACACACACACATCCACATAGTGTATACAATGTTCCCTATCACCGACCATGAAGAGGCATACCCACATAGTATACACAAAGTCTCACAAATCATAGACCGAGAGAGATACACACACATCCACATAGTGTATACAATGTTCCCTATCACCGGCCGTGAAGAGGCATACCCACATAGCATACACAAAGTCTCACCAATCATAGACCGAGAGAGGGACACACACAGCCACATAGTATACACAGTCTCCCCAATTCACCTATCAAAAAGAGAGATGCACACATCCACATGGGGTAGATTTTAAGACCTGTGCACGGGCATACATGTACATGCACTACCCGGCGCGCAGACGTGTATGCCCGATTTTATAACCTTTGCGCGCAGACGCACACAAGTTATAAAATTGGGGATTGGCGCACGCAAGGGGGTACACACTAGTGCACCTTGCACGTGCCGACGCCTGCTGGCTTCTCCCGTTCCCTTCCCCCTAACCTAACCTTCCCACCCCTTCCCCTAACCTTTTCCCCCCGTAGCCCTACTCTAATCCCCCCCCCCAAAATTCTTATCAAACCCAGGCGCAGGTTGCGTGCACCGGCAGCCTGCCAGCACACGATCCTCTGACACAGCCTTTGGCCCTGCCCCCGCCCCTTTATGCAAGCCCCAGGACTTAGACATGTCCCAGGGCTTTACGCGCATTACTGGGCCTCTATAAAATAGGCCCGGAGCACGTAAGGCGATTTACGTGCATAGAGCTTTTAAAATCCGGCCCATAGTGTACACAGTCTCCCCAATTCACCTATCAAAAAGAGAGATGCACATAGCCACATAGTGTACACAGTCTCCTCAATCATCAACCATGGAGAGAGAGAGAGACATATACCCATATAGTGTATACAAATAGTGTTCGCAGTTACTGACCATGAAGAGAGAGAGAGAGAGAGATGCACACATACAGGATAAGCTTAGGATAAAGTCTGTGAGTACATTTTACCCACAGATTTTAGCCTGAATTTTCAAAGAGGATTTATGCACATAAATCTGCTTTGAAAATTCAGGGGTGTGCGTGAAACCCAGCTTGAAAGCAGGCGTTACTTTGTGCATGTGGATTTACACACACACTTTCAAAAATCAAACGTATACCTGTAAATCTCAATTGCACCCCAACTCCACTCCCACAATACCTATTTAATATGTAAAATTACACTCAAAATCATGTTCTGTGCTTATTTTTCACACATACCCACTGTGGCTGCTTTTAAAGAGCCACTTATGTGCATGAAACTGGGTTTTATACCTGTAAATGCTCCATAGTGTACATAAATAGCGTTCCCAATCGCAAATCAAAAAGAGAAACCCACACAGTGTACACATACAGACAGTAACTGTCAAACAACCTGTATAGTGCTAAAGTCTGCATTTACATTGTGCATGCAGGACTTTACCAAGTATTTCAAAGCAAACTTACATGTGGAGGGTGTAATTTTCACGTGTGCACTTATGTGCAGACTTTTTTAACCCAAAAAAGTATGTGCATAAGTGATGACACTGCCTCAATTTTTTCCCTACCCTCCGGAATGGCCATTCACATACAGAAAACTGTGCATCTCCCCATGTCCCTAGTAGCAGACAAGGGAGAGAGATAGACACTGTGTACTGACTCACAGACAGGAGGCCTGAGGAATCTTGTGCACTGATATTATATATGCAGACATCTTACGGTGTGCACACACACTGCACTTTATTTCTTCTTGTGGAGTTGTCCTGTTTTGCTTACAGACATATGAGTTTTTTTGCAGCTGGTGCAAGAGACTGGGACTCGACTCCAGTGTCCTGCCCTCACTGTGTGACCCTGAGCAAGTCGGCTCTCTGGGAAGGGTGGGTGGGTGGGTGCAAACTCTGGGCTACTTTTATAACCATGGACCTGATACACCTCCTTTAAAGGGGATGGGGGGAGTACATGTGCAGATTTGAAAATTCCATTCTGTACATGTACTTTACTCTCCCCATCATCCCAACATAAAAAAACATCCCCAGTAATGACCCCTCCCCCTATGAATAACGTATACACTTTTTAGCTGCTATTAGGGAGGTAATTTTCAGCTAGGACAATCTGCCCAAGCAAATGACTTTGAAAAATGATCCTCTCTGCTGGTTGAGGATATTGTAAACGTGTTATTATTCTTTTACACCACTGTGTTCACTAATGGCACCATAAAACTGCTAAATATTAATAAGGGAAGTGGGAGACAAGAACTGAAATAGATGAGAGAAAAGTGAAAGGAGATATGCAGACAGACATTGTACACAAGGAAGGCACCAGAACTGCACGCTGCACACACGTGTTAATGCCTACTGCTCCCAAAAACACAGGCCTTTACACAATTACATTCAGCACTCTTGGGACACATATTTTCAAAAGTTTATCATGCCTAAAAGCTAACACTTATACAGTTGCCTATTTCAAACACAAAATGTATCCATTTTCTTTACAGAAACTACAGGAGAGAAGGCAAGGAGCCAAACAGTACTTGTCCATATTCCCATTCCACACACAGGCACCTCTCCGACTCTTTCAGACTCATAAAACTTTATTGCCTTAATAATTTGTATATTTGTTGCCAAAGTATAAAATAGTTAAAATAAAAGGATAAAAAAAATGCATAATAGTGATTCATGGGCAGGATGCACACAAGGATCCATCCAAGATTAACAGATACAAGGGAAAGACAAGGATACCAATCCATCTGTTCTAAGAAAGACTGGTATCCACACAACAGCACCTCTAGTACTGCAATCAACTGGAACACAACACAAGGGAAAACTAATAATAGTCTGCCAGGTGGCAGATGGGAATCTTACTACAGGAAAACAGCTGACTGCACTGACTACACATGCACACACAATACTCACGCAGGCACTGCACTGGCTATGCGTGCACACATAATACTCATGCAAGCACCTCGCTGGCTAAGCATGCACATACAATACTCACGCAAGTACCACATCGACCAAATGTGCACATACAATACTCATGCAAGCGCTGCACCAGCAATGCCTGCACACACAATACTCATGCAAGGTCTGTACTGGCTACGCGTGCACACACAATACACATGCAAGCATGGTGCTGGCTACATATGCACATACAATACTCATGCAGGCATTGTACTGGCTACATATGCACATACAATACTCATGCAGGCATTGTACTGGCTATATGTGCACACACAATACTCATGCAAGCACTGCACCAGCAATGCGTGCACACACAATACTCACACAAGCACTGTACTTGCTACATGTGCACATACAATACTCACACTAGTGCTGTACAGGCTGTGTGCACATGCAATACTCATACAAGTACTGCAGACTACACATGCAGACACAGTATTCATGCAAGCACAGCACTGACTACACATGTGCACACAGTATTCATGCAAGTATTGCACTGACAATGTGTGTACACACAATATTCACATAAGAATAACTACCACCACTCAACCTATTGAACCAAAAAGTGGCTATTTCTCCGGTCAATCATACACGCAACCTTGGGAGTCATAATTGACAAGGAACTTACCTTCAAGAACCACATCACAGCTAAAATCAAAGATGGATATCAGGGGCAGATTGGCCTATCGGGGGATCGGGCATCCCCCGATGGGCCGATCGCTCCAGTCACGTGGTCTGCCATACGCGGCAGTGACAGAGCCGCGCTTGGCAGACCACGTGATGTGTCCTGGGCCGGCCTGGGTGGCGAATACCCGGGCCAGTCCGACATCGTGAATCCGCCGCTGATGGATATCACAAACTTCTAACACTACGTCAATTAAAACCTTTCCTCTCCCCCAATGACTTCAGATCAGTCCTTCAACTACTCATCTTCTCCAACCTGGAGTACTGCAACTCCCTACTTTTCAACTTACCCCTTAACACCATCCGACCACTCCAAATCCTACAAAACGCAACCGCAAGAATACTCACTGGATCGAAAAAACATGATCACATCACTCCCACACTTATATCATTTCACTGGCTCCCATTAAAATTTAGGATTGAATACAAAATTCTTTCCATACTACACAAAATAATAAACGAAAAACAAATAAACTGGCTAAGCTCATCCATAAATCTGCATTCTCCAAACAGAAACCTCAGATCAGCAAATAAAGGACTACTAAAGATTCCCCCTGCTCGCTCTAAACAACTCACCTCAACTCAAAAGAGAGCAATTTCACTAGGAAGCCCTAAACTCTGGAACACCCTCCCAACCGAACTCAAAAAAATTTAAAAACTTTCAAAAAAGATTTAAAAACCTGGATGTTTACCAAAGCCTACCAACACACCCAATGACTCTAAATCACCACCCCCCTCACATTGTCACTAAACACAATGGCTGAACCAATGTAAGAAAATAATATCTATGTAAAATTATAATATCTATCTTAACAGCCATTTGAACGAACCTTTTAAAAACTCTGTTAAACTTTGAAACTTTGTAAACCGTTGTGATGGCGAAACCGAAGGACGGTATATAAAACTCTACAAATAAATAAATAAATAAGAACTAATGCTGCGTGCATAATATGTAAATACTCCAAATAAGGATTACATTACTGTACATGCAGAGCCCGCAGTGCTTGCAGGCCCATGGCTGCTTTGTACCCATGGCCCTGCAAATTGATTTTCAAAGGGAAGCCTCCTACAGGCTGCAGGGCCATGGGGATTTGTTGTACTTTGTAGGTGCAGGGTATGCAGGTTAAACAGTGCACAGGCATTTCAAAATTAAACCTAGATGGGCCCATCCCTGGCTCCACCCCTTTTCCCTCAGAGGGGGTAGGGCAATGTTTTCAAAAGGGCCTGCTCCACATATAAGCCTCTGGTGTATCATTTTGAAAATTGCCCCACAATGTGCAAATGCATCCCAGAATCACAATATTGTATGTACAATATAGACAGTAGCAGGAGGTACAGTCTTTATAACCCATTGGGGGGTGCAGTCATGCTTCTCTGAAAGGGTTCTGGGGGGGGGGGGGGGGAGGGGCACCACCTGATGTTCTTCCTCCATTATAGTGGGGAAGTCTCTATATAACGGGCACTGTGACCTCCAGAGATGATGCTGTCTTCCAGCCTGATTCGTGCTTTTTCTGCTGTCCATAAAAATCCACTGCATCCTCATCCCTGCACGTGCAGCATCCTTAGATCTCTTGTGGTATCGCCCATTGTTGCTATCTGGCATGTAAGCTTTTCAGGTCAGGGAACACTATTAGTAATATTGTAATTGATGGCAGATAAAGACCAAATGCCAAGCATGTTGCTTCTGGTAGTAACTGCCACTCTGTGCAGGTTACCCTCATGCCTTCTGTTAAGGGTAGTAACTGCCACTCTATGTAGTTATCTCCAGGGGCGGATTCCCGCTGACGACCGGCCCGGGGATTTGCCGCACAGGCCGGCCCAGGAGATACCATGTGGTCTACCGAGCGCGGCTTTGTCACAGCCGCGCTCGGCAGACCACGTGACTAGAGCAACCAGCCTACCGGGGGATGCCCGATCCTCCAATAGGGCAATCCGCCCCTGGCTACCTCTCATTCCTTCTGTAAAGGGGAGTAACTGCCACTCCATGTAGTTACTTCTCATGCCTTCTGTTAAGGGAAGTAACTGCCACTCCATGTAGTTACTTCTCATGCCTTCTGTTAAGGGTAGTAACTGCCACTCCATGTAGTTACTTCTCATGCCTTCTGTTAAGGGTAGTAACTGCCGCTCCATGTAGTTACTTCTCATGCCTTCTGTTAAGGATAGAAACTGCCACTCCATATACATTATACTCCATTTCTTTTGTTAAGGATAGTAACTGCCGCTCCATGCAGGTTACCCCCATGCCTTCTGTAAGGGTAGTAAATGCCACTCCATGCAGTTACCTCTCATGTCTTCCTTTAAAAGTACTAACTGCCACTCCATGCAAGTTATACCCCATTCCTTCTGTTAAGTATAGTAACTGTCGCTCTGTACAGCTAACTCCCATACCTTCTGTTACGGCTGGTAACTGTTGCACCATACCCTCATGCCATTTGATAAGGGTAGTAACTGCCACTCTTAAGCAGTTATCCTCCATGTCTTTTGTTAATGCTAGGAGCTACTGCTCTATGCACATTACCACCTCCCCCCATACCTTCTGTTAAGGATAGTAACTGCTGCTCCGCGCAGGTTACTACCTTTGCAAAAATGTTACAACTCAAGTTAATATTCACTCCTATCCTCTAAGATGTTTATCCTATGTCCTCTTGAATTCCAATGCATCTCATCCCTGCACCTGCCACATCCTCAGATCCTTTGTGGTATCTGGCATGTAAGCTTTTCAGGGCAGGGAACACTCATAGTAAATTGATGGCAGATAAAGACCAAACGATCCATCCAGTCTGCTCAGCATGTTGCTTCAGGTAGTAACTGTCGTTCCATGCAGTTACCTTCCATGCCTTCTGTTAAGGCTAGTAACTGTTGCTCTGTGCAGGTTACCCCCACGCCTTCTGTTAAGAGTAGTAACTGTTGCTTCATGCACATTTCTCCCATGCCTTTCGCTCCATGCAGTTACCCCCCACCCCCCACCCCCCACCCCCCATGCCATTTGTTAATTTTATTAACTGCTGCTCTGAACACATTACCTCCCCCCTCAGTGACTTCTATTAAAGATAGCAACAGTTGCTTCCTGGAAATCCCCCCGCCCCATGCAGAAATGTTACACCTAAAGTTAATATAGGTTACCCTGTTTCCTCATTTCTATTCTCCAAGATGTAGGGATTGCAGTGTTTATCCCATGCCCTTTTGAATTCCATTACTGTCTTCCCTGCATCACTGCGCTGACAGTTCTGTTTCGGCTGGGGAGCACTGTAATGTATGGTTTACATAGTGCTGGACACTATGTGGGCCTGTTATTTATAACCAGTCTGGAATGTATCAGCCTCCTTTGGAGTGGGGCCAAGATTGGACTCTGGTGGGTAAGTTACTCTTTTGGAAAACACATTGAGGAGGTCAGGCTTATCACAGTGGACGGAGCCTGTCATGGGGCTACAGGACAGGAAAGGTATAGGATGGCTTTTTATATCAGCTCCTTACCTTCCTGGAACAGAGCAAAATCTTTTCTTTCTGACTTTTCAGGCTGACTCTCACATTGTAGGAATGGGTTTTAAGAAAAACACCTGTGGAGGCAGAGGACATCTTATCTTGTGTTGTTCCGCACATCACCTCCTCCATGTCTTTTCTCTTATTATCCTCATTTCTTATCTGTCTCCTCTTCATTCTGCAGACATTAGGATGTAACCAGAGGAAAACAGCTGGATGTTTAGCCACCTGATCACAATAGAGAAAATGAAACCGAATAATACAAATAAATAAATAAATGTGAAAAGCATTGTAAAATACAGAGGGATGCAAGCATAGAAACTACATCTTTTGCAAACATGGAGTAAACATCCCAAGGTATTTCTATCCCTTCTATCTCACTGTATCACACACTGCCAGGAACATAGATCATCCCCCGGGGGGGTCTGTATCACACAGTGCATAGAAGAGACCACCCCCCATTAGGGTGCTAAACTCTATACAAATTAGCCTTACCTGGACACAGTGAAACAATTTGCTCAATATTAGGGATGCTCAAGCACCTACTGCACCCACAGAGCTGGCATCTATGCCATCCCCATATATTTCTTTTCAACTTATTACAAAGTATTGTAAATAAAGCCCTCCCTATTCATTTCTTCACACCTCACATAGTAAAAACATAGAACATAAGAAATTGCCATGCTGGGTCAGACCAAGGGTCCATCAAGCCCAGCATCCTGTTTCCAACAGAGGCCAAAACCAGGCCACAAGAACCTGGCAATTACCCAAACACTAAGAAGAACCCATGCTACTGATGCAATTAATAGCAGTGGCTATTACCTAAGTAAACTTGATTAATAGCAGTTAATGGACTTGTCCTCCAAGAACTTATCCAAACCTTTTTTGAACCCAACTATACTAACTGCACTAACCACATCCTCTGGCAACAAATTCCAGACCTTAATTGTGCATTGAGTAGAAAAGAATTTTCTCCGATTAGTCTTAAATGTGCTACTTGCTAACTTCATAGAATGCCCCCTGGTCCTTCTATTATCTGAAAGAGTAAATAACCGATTCACATCTACTTGTTCAAAACCTCTCATGATCTTAAAGACCTCTATCATATCCCCCCTCAGCCGTCTCTTCTCCAAGCTGAACAGCCCTAATCTCTTCAGCCTTTCCTCATAGGGGAGCTGTTCTATCCCTTTTATCATTTTAGTTGCCCTTCTCTGTACCTTCTCCATCGCAACTATATTTTTTTTGAGATGCGGCGACCAGAATTGTACACAGTATTCAAGGTGCGGTCTCACCATGAAGCGATACAGAGGCATTATGACATTTTCCATTTTATTAACCATTCCCTTCCTAATAATTCCTAACATTCTGTTTGCTTTTTTGACTGCTGCAGCACACTGAGCTGACGATTTCAAAGTATTATCCACTATGATGCCTAGATCTTTTTCCTGGGTGGTAGATCCTAATATGGAACCTAACATTGTATAACTACAGCAAGGGTTATTTTTCCCTATATGCAACACCTTGCACTTGTCCACATTAAATTTCATCTGCCATTTGGATGCCCAATCTTCCAGTCTTGCAAGGTCCTCCTGTAATGTATCTCTTGTGATTTAACTACTCTGAATAATTTTGTATCATCCGCAAATTTGATAACCTCACTCGTTGTACTGTTTATCCTTTTCCACTGAGAAAATTGACCATTTAATCCTATTCTGTTTCCTGTCTTTTAACCAGTTTGTAATCCACGAAAGGACATCACCTCCTATCCCATGACTTTTTAGTTTTGTTAGAAGCTTCTCATGAGGGACTTTGTCAAACGCCTTCTGAAAATCCAAATACACTACATCTATTGGTTCACCTTTATTCACGTTTATTAACCCCTTCAAAAAATGAAGGAGATTTGTTAGGCAATACTTCCCTTGGGTAAATCCATGTTGACTGTGTTCCATTAAACCATGTCTTTCTATATGATCTACGATTTTGATCTTTAGAACACTTTCCACTATTTTTCCCGGCACTGAAGTCAGGCTCACTGATCTATAGTTTCCCCGATTGCCCCTGGAGCCCTTTTTAAATATTGGGGTTATATTGGCCACCCTCCAGTCTTCAGGTACAATGGATGATTTTAATAAAATGTTACAAATTTTAACTAATAGATCAGAAATTTCATTTTTGAGTGTCTTTAGTACCCTAGGATTCATACCATCCGGTCCAGTTGATTTGCTTCTCTTTAGTTTGTCAATCTGGCCTACTACATCTTCCAGGTTCACAGTGATTTGGTTCAGTTCGTCTGACTCATCACCCTTGAAAACCATCTCTGGAACTGGTATCTCCCCAACATCCTCATTAGTAAACATGGCAGCAAAGAATTAATTTAGTCTTTCTGCGATGGCCTTATCTTCCCTAAGAGCCCCTTTAACCCCTTGGTCATCTAACAGTCCAACAGACTCCCTCACAGGTTTCTTGCTTCGGATATATTTAGAAAGTTTCAATTATAAGTTTTTGCCTCTGCGGCCAACTTCATTTCAAATTCTCTCTTCGCTTGTCTTATCAATGTTTTACACTTAACTTGACAATGCTTATGCTTTATCTTATTTTCTTCAGGTGGATCCTTCTTCCAATTTTTGAAGGATGTTTTTTTTGGCTAAAATAGCCTCTTTCACCTCACCTTTTAACCATGCTGGTAATCGTTTTGCCTTCCTTCCACCTTTTTTAATGCGTGGAATACATCTGGACTGCGCGACTAGGATTGTATTTTTAAACAATGTCCTTGCCTGTTGAATACTTTTTTAACTTTTGCAGCTGCACCTTTCAGTTTTTTTTTATTTTCCTCATTTTATGAAAGTTTCTCTTTTGAAAATTTAGTTAGAGCTGTAGATTTACTTATTGTATTGCACGTTTTTGGAAATCACCCCAGACTCCATCACCCTCAGATGTATACCAAAGGGTTGCGAAAATTTATTTACTGTCTGAGATCTCAGCTTATAAGCACAAAACCAGGCATACATTTGTGAAAAATTGGTGGGCATATGCGGAGTGGAAGGCAAATTATCCAAACATTGGGTCATGACACATACAAGTAACACTTGGTTATAGAGAACTACCAGCTTTATTGTCTGCAGCACCCTATTATACATCCCAACGAAAAAGTGTGTAGGGAAGGGGAGGGGGGGAGAGGCAGGGGAGAGGAGAGGGAAGGGTGAGACTTCGGCAAGAAAAAGTAGCTATTGACATTGGTATTCATATTTTTCATGTACCTTAGTGCAGACCCCTGTTGGGCTGGTACAAAATTATGGTTACAAGGTTAAGGTTTACATTTAGAAGGAAATGGAAATACAACATTATGATGTAATAAAGTCAATTGTGTAATGTTCCCTTTTCACATCGATGTACAAAGCTGAAAATATTTGATGGTACATGTATGTGAAATATACAATAAAAATACTTAAATGGAAAAAAAAGATTTACTTATTGTCCCCCTTCCAGTTATTAGTTTAAATTTGATCATGTTATGATCACTATTGCCAAGTGGCCTCTCTCACCAAATCCTGTGTTCCACTAAGAATTAAATCTAAAATAGCTCCCTCTCTCGTTGGTTCCAATGACATCTAGGAACTTTAGGTCTCTAGCATGTCCTGATGTTACATTTACCCAGTCAATATTGGGGTAATTGAAATCTCCCATTATTGAACTGCCAAATTGGTTAGCTTCCCTGATTTCTCTTAGCATTTCATCATCTGTCTGACCATTTTGTCCAGGTGGACGGTAGTATACTCCTATCACTATACTCTTACCCAACACAAATGGGATTTCTACCCATATAGATTCTACTGAGCATTTAATCTCTTGTATGATCTTTATCCTGCTGGGAATGAAGACCATCCCCAGGTGGTTCTATTCCTTCTCATCGAGTCACATATTGCCGAACTGTTTCTTAGCCCTATCAGATTATATGGATAACAACAGCTGATCTGCTTTTTATACAATTCTAGTAAAGGGACTAGAAAAATTGGCAATTCAGCTACTGAAAAAATATTCAGCCTTGATGTATAGCGTTACTATTGTTTATAGCACTGTTCTTGCTTTCAAGGTAAAATAGCATGGGGCTACTAATTATTTAACCTTCCTCTCTCCCTTTCTCCCAGGGTGGCAGCTCCTCAAACTTAAAATAGAAGTTGGGAAGATAACTTTTAAACAGCTGTTTGGGTGCCTCGCATATGCTGCCTTGCGCCCAGAGACGTGGCCATTTTATAACATATGCACGAATATGCACGTATGATATAAAATTGGCTGTACATGCACACATATGCATGCAATTTTATATGGATGCATGCATGCATGTTTGTGCAAATGCCAATTCTACTGTGTAAATGAGAGGATTTTATTAGATACACGTGCCAACGCAATTACCATTTTCCCTAGTCCATTCCCAATTCACCCAGTTAAAGGAGAGGACTTCCTAAACCCCCTAGTTAATATGCTTCCCTTTTACCTTTTTAGCTCCAACCCTTAATACCCTGCTAACTAGCCTCAATTTTTTGTTTCATTACTTACATGCCATCCATAGCAGAAGTAAAGTTACATGGTAGAGACCGCAGTGCACGCTTGCACATGTAAATGCTAGTGTATACATTTCGTGATACATACTCGGACTGCCCATGCCCCACCCCTTATATGCCTTTTCCATTTGTGCGAGTACCGGGAGATATGCGCGTACTCGGACGCTTCTTAAAATCCGCATGGTGTGCGCCAGCCCGAGATACTCGCTTATCTCCTGGCTTTGGCACGCGTAGGGCTTTTAAAATTCGCCTTTTGGACTGTAAGCACTCTGGGGATAGAGAAATACCTACTGCACCTGAAAGTAATCCTCTTTGAAAAAGCTGGGAGGATGGCAGCTATAAGCACATTGGTTTGTCAGATTTTTTTTTTAGGGAGGGGAAGACACCCTTTGAGGGTGAAACTGCACAGTTTTAGAACCGAGAGGCACAGTGTGAGTACCTTCTGTATAAAAAGTGAGGAAAGGAAGATTTGCTGTATTGATTCAGTTTGTGTGAACTGGGCTAGAGAAGTTCAGCTACTTATAAGAGCTCTGGAAAGATAGAGAAAAAAAAACAAAACTGTGTTAAGATTCCCTGGCTTGTGGAGAGTTAAATTATAAAAGACAATGTTCTATGAGCACCTAACTATGAATCTGGACAGATCACACTACATAGTTCATGATCCTGTGCTTGCCTGTTTGTTCACAGAGAAAATGGCTACTTGGTTGTTGGTTTGGATGAGATTATCTTTCCATGGAGAAAGTGAGTGAATGTTGTTAGAACATATCTGATCGCTCGCTTTTAATTCCAGAAGGTTGATCTGAAATTGTCTATCCATGAATGATCACGTTTCTTGAGTTTAAAGGGTTCTATATAGCTCCCCAACACTTTGTGGAGGTAGCCATTGTAATGTGACTTGTTGAAGGAACAGTTGGAGCGGAGATCTTTTCTGAAGGATGAAAGGTTCTAGCCACCAGTGCAAAACCTGCTTCATTTCCTGTGAAATTTTCACTTTGGTGATCAAGGGTTGAGTTAGCTGGTTCCATTGGAAGTGCAGACCCCACTGCAGCAAACGTATGTGAAGGTGAGTTAGTGAGACTAACGGGCCGATACAGTAAAAAATGCGGGAGAGCGCTAGGGACACTAGCGCGTCCCTAGCACCTCTTTTTGGACAGGAGCGGCGGCTGTCAACAGCCGATGCTCAATTTTGCCGGTGTCGGTTCTTGAGCCCGCTGACAGCCACGGGTTTGGAAACCAGACACCGGCAAAATTGAGCGTTTCGAGCCGCGGGCCTATTTCAAATTTTTTTTTTTTTTTTTTACTTTTTTAAACTTTCGGGACCTCCGACTTAATATCGCCATAATATTAAGTCGGAGGGTGCACAGAAAAACAGTTTCTACTGCTTTTCTGTGCACTTTCCCGATGCCCGGAGAAATTAGTGCCTACCTTTGGATAGGCGCTAATTTCTGAAAGTAAAATGTGCGGCTTGGCTGCACATTTTACTTACTGAATCGCGCGGGAATACCTAATAGGGCCATCAACATGCAATTACATGTTGCAGGCGCTATTAGGTTCGGGGGGGTTGGACGCGCGTTTTGGACGCGCTATTACCCCTTACTGAATAAGGGGTAAAGCTAACGCGTCAAAACGCGCGTCCAAATGCTGGCTAACAGTGCGCTCCATCGGAGCGCACTGTACTGTATCGGCCTGTATGTGAATTACAGCCGCTATGTGGCCAAGAATAACTAGAATTGCTCTGGCTGTTGACTGATCCATGTTTAACAGTTTGTATACAAGGGAACTGAAAATGTTCACCCAATCTCTCAGAAGGAACGCTCTCTCCTGTAAAGAGTCTTTATCAAGGCTCCTATGAATTTGATTTTCTGGGAGTAATTAGAGATGATTTCTCAAAATTCACCAGGAATCCTAGTGATTGTACGAGTTGTATTGATTTTTGCAGGGAGGTTAATACACTTTCCTGGGAGTTCACTGTCACCAGCCAGTTGTCAAGCTAAGGGAAGACTCCTATGCTCTGTTGCCACAAATGCACTGCTACTACAGTCAAGCACTTGTTGAAGACCCTTGGTGCTATCAACAGGCCAAAGGGGAGCACTTTGTACTGATAGTGGGAAGAGTCCACCATAAAGGGCAGGTAATACCAGAGGGAGAGATGTATAGGATTAAAAGCTTAAGCATCCTCTAGATCTAGAGCGCACATCCATTCCCCCCACTGGATGAAAGAGAGAATTGTGTAGAGGGGAATTAATCTTGAGCTTCTCCTGGAGTATATGATTGTTCAGGCTTCTTAAATCCAGGATGTTTCTCAGTCCCCTATACTTCTTGGGAATAAGGAAGAAGTGGGAGTACAACCCTTGGCCATGGTCATGGGGAAGAACTAGTTCTATTTCCCACTGTTCGAGGAGTGACTCCACCTTTAAGTGGAGTAGCATCAAGTGAGTCCTATTTGGATTGATAGCTGAGCAATGTAGCAGCATTGGAAACCGGGAGAAATGCAAGCAGTATTTAGACTCCACAATCTTGAGAGCTCAGTGATCTTTGGTGATCTTTCGCCACTCCTCCGGGTAGTACTGGATTCTGCCCTCTACTGGAGAGGTTGCTTGCTGAGTTTGGAAAGTGGTTAAAAACTTGGTCCAGGTTTGGGCTGGACCTGTTGCATTATTTTAGGTTGATGGCGCTCATGCTGTTAAGTGAGAGTTGGAAGTTGTTGATGTAGCGGAAGTAGAGGCAGCATCCAGTATCGCTGGAATTGCTGGAAGGGGCGTCTCTGGAAATATGGTCTTTTAAAAGTGTAGTAAGAGCACCTTGCAGAATAATGTTGTGCCAATCCCAGAGATAGAGACACTGGACCATCACGTGCTGTTCTTTTATTTGAGCAACTGTTTCTCTGAGCTTTTCTCCAAAAAGGTGATCACAGAAGCAAGGGTTGTCTACCAGCTTGTTGTGGACAACATTGGATAGGCTATTGGCTCTCAAACAACCCATGCGGCATACTTCGATGGATGCTGTCAAGGTACGTGCTGTGGTATCAAACACCTCATAGAAAAAAAAATAAGATGGCGTATGTATTCTTTTGCATCCAGAAGTGGCTGAGGATATGTGAATCGGTCTTCACACGGTGGAAGGAAAGGCTTCAGTTTCTCTATATAATCATGTAAGTATTAAACCATGTAGAACTGATTCGTGGAGATCCATGCATTTAGCATGGAGCTTTGGAACACCTTCTTACTGAAATTGTCCAGTAATCTAGGATCCTTCACTGGCGAAGGATTTCAGTATATTCTTGATTTGAATTCTCTTTTAAGAGCTGATTCTACCATAACTAATTGATGAGATAATACACTATTCCAAGCCCCGGGGATTTTTGCACTCTTTATGTATGAGGTCTAGTTTCCTGGCGACTGGGACACAGGAAATAAGATTTTCCCACATTCTTGTTTTTAATTCTTGTAGGACATCATGGACTGGAATAGCTGCTTGTTCCACTGGAGTGACCAGAATTTGGAGGAGACCAAAAACCTTTGTGCAGGAATCTTTGTCCTTGTGCACATTAACTCTGAGTGTTTTTTCCAATATGGAGTAGGAAAAAGGTCTTCTGTTTGAAACAAGTATTCTGGAGGCTCTGGGAGGAGTGGTCGCAAATCCCTCTTCAGAGCGTGGTGGTGAGAGGATGCTTAGCCCGGACCCAATGATGTAGAAGTTGACCGAGGAGGGGTCCTTGGTTGCCTTGGAGGCTACACTCCTGGTAATTGTCATCTGATTGGTGGATTCAGCTGCACTGGTGAATTTCAAGCAAATGCTATGAAATAGAACCATCTCATGGGGGTTCTGATGGATATTCATTTGAACTAGGGAATCTGGGAGGAATTTGATATCCTGGAAAGGAGAGGTTGGCAGACACCCTCCTTATCCTTATCCACTACATATGTAAAGAAATCCTTCACCAACTCCACTGTCTGAGGGGCTGGCATGGGCAGTGGGACGTCCTCTTCTGATACCAGAGAATGGAATCCTGCACATCCTCTGGGCTTTGCAAAATTTGAATCGGAGGCCTATGGCATGTGAGAGGTACCAAAGAGCAAATGGGGATCAGTTGTCTCCAGGCGTAGCCTTTATTCCATTAATATTGTTGGTGTATGGGTTCTGGTAATTGGTGGGGGTAGAGGGCATCATATTCCCCTCAGCCCCTGTCAAAATTCTGTGCAAGCCAGCATACAGCTGCGCCGGAAGCACTGCTGCACAATGCGTCGAAGAGGGAACCACCTGCCCTGATGATAAAGGTGTTGAGGACTGATGCACCTCACATTCTGGGGCCTAAAGCCATGTGCATCAAGGACTTGTGTGCCAACGGCCCTGATGTGCCATTCCTCAGCAATGCTAATGCATCCAAGGCTCCGTGCTTTTAGTGCACGGCTGCTCCACAGGGTGGCGCTTCTTCTTCGAAGCTTGTCGCTTACTCGACCCCCAAAGATTCGGCCTGTTCTACCAGTAAGGGGGATAACTTTTGCGGCGCTCCTGCTCAGTTTCCAGAGAGGCAGTTGAGGCTGTGCTTTGGGAGGAGGCCTTACTGAAGCTGCTGAGAGACCCTCCTTTTGGATGTGCAGGGACATCCGTCCACATTCATTACAGTTGGTCTGGTGGTGTTCTGGTCCCAGGCAGCGGTAGCAAAGTTCATGTACATTGGTAATGAACATTTTTTCCACCACAAATACAGCCCTTGAATCCATTCTGCTTGGAATTTTTTTTGCTGGACATTGTGAAGAAAAAAATGTTCTTTAATTTTACTTTTTTTTTTTTTTTTGGTAGCCTGAAAAGTGATGGTTAGGCGGTGCTGAGGCAGCGAGGTAACCAAAGAAAAAAGTTATCAAGATTTTCAAGATAAAAAACAGAGAGCAATAGGGGTACACATCTGTGCTGGCGCACGGGAAAAAAAAAAGATCGAGGAGGTTCATGAGGCAACACATGCGTGGGAATTCCTGCAGGTACTCTACTAGCTAAGAGAGAGAGAGAGGCTTGTTCAGTGCCGCTAGATGACTTCACCCATGTGTCATGGCTAGTTCAGCCTTGCTTCTGGACGGAGAATACTTATCTGATACTGTCTACCATATTCTGAGGTTACTGCAAGACAAAATGAATAGGATGTGAGAAATGTGTAAAAGTACATATATTTGAGCAGCAAAATGTTTTGAAAGTTAATTACTTATAGCTATAAGTAATTAACTTTCAAAACATTTTACACATTTCTCACATCCTATTCATTTTGTCTTGCAGTAATGATGCCCTCTACCCCCACCAATTACCAGAACCCATACCCATACAGTTCAGAGTCTGAATTGTTACCTGTTAAAAATTAAAACAGTCTTAGGAGTGCTGCTATAAAGTGGTACAGGGTAAGAGGCTAAAAAAAGAATGTATTGGTTATTTGTTTTACGTTCTTCTTTCTTTTAGTCAAATTCATTCTTCCAGTATTCGGCAGAGTGCAATCAAATTGCATCGTATTTATTTTAGTGTCCAGTTCTTGAGGAAGATATACACATACCATCCTCCTGCCTACAAAGGAAGAACATTTTTGTGTGTGTCCTAACTCCTTCTCTCTACCTGCAGGAGATGCTTTGGCAGGGTGGGATAACCCTGCAGCAGGGTGGAGTTGCCAGGGTGCTAGGTCCCAGTTATCTCAGGGACACAGAAGGATAGTTACATCACTATTAATATCTTACTTCTTGGCCCTGTTTCAGATTGGAAGCTTGTGTTTTGTCCTGATGTGACATGATCACATAATCTTTTGTTTGTCCTTCTTTGGAGCCTTGTGAGGGAGTATGCAAAAGACTCCCTTAAAACATAGGCTAGACTCGAGCCATCTACCCTGGTCCGCCTTAAGGCACAGACCTGCAAAGGATTCTGGGTGGATCCCTTCCTAACAGTATAAAGTCAGGGCCCGGAAGGGTTAGCAAGGCCCCTGGGAGCTGCTTCAAGCCCATGGTATGCACGTACAGGATAAGTATAACTGCTTTGGATGTTTATAAAGTGAGGTGAGCTACTGTTTTGTTTTGCCGTTTCTTTGAATTCCTGTAAATAAACCTTTGTTCCTGATCAGAACAGCCAAGACTTGCTGTCTTCCTTGGCTATGCCAGATGCGGTTGCTGGCCCAAAACGCTGGGAGAGAAGCAGCACGATGGGGGTCCATGTGAGCTGTCAGGAAGTAGAAGTGGCTCCTGGAGCATACAAGGCCTTAAACCATTTTCCATCAGTAAACCTTAGCTCTGCCTCTTGCATGTGTAATAATTTTCTGTTGCATTGTACCATGGCACATCCCACCACTGTTTTCTGCAGATGTTGGCCACTATGACCACCCTGCCGTGGTCCTAGATTTGACTGCTGGCCATAATGCTCAGAGAAACCAAATGCCAGCTGCAGGAAGTGAAGGTCAGCCAGACACGCTGGCTAATGTTTTCCAGGAGACGAAGGGCTGGGTTAGATACCAAAGGCTGAGTTAGGGCATTTGTTTTTTTAAAAAGGAATCCTTTTTTTTTTTTTTTTGCTGAATCTTTCCTTTACTCAAACTGAAAATCTTTCCCAGGCCGTTACCCACAGCCTGACAGAAACCGAAGGCCCGAAAGGTGGATGTTAAATGGAGATTATCATTAAGTTGTGTACTTAACTATCCAACTAAGTTACATCTTCTCTGCACACGTGCAAGAGCCAGTTTGAGTCCTGTCCATATTACTGTAAATGCTATTCCGGAACTTATTTCCGTGACATTGTATACAATATGAACAGTCTCTCTCCCAAACAAAATAAAAACAGTTGGAAAATAAAAGATGTTTATCCAAGTACTTAATAGCACTTATTGTACTTAAGGCCCCTGTCATATGCCTACCTAAACCCTGCATCAAGAGTCACATGTGTGTCCAGCGAGCCAAATCAAGTCACAGCTCTCATGCCTGGGATCATCACTTGACCACAGGTCAGCCTTGACAAGCTGACCCACTTCTGGTTTCTGCCCATTGGGTCTATCGATTCCAAGTTCTCTAGAAAAGGCAGGGCTACAAGTTCATAGATGGTAGGAGGGGGAAAAAGCAGAACTGGATCAGGTGGCAGCCCTAGACAGGTTTCACAGTGAGAGTCACGAGCATGGCATGCTCCTTGTCACTGCTTGCTGCTGAAGGAAGAACCAACATCTTCTAGAAGCAATGCACAGGGCCCTCTGGCCATACTCTTTTATCAGGGACGTTTTTAGGAACCGAGTAATACCCGTGTGGGTGTGAATGCCACCCTCTCTCCTGCATGATGTCAGCCTTCCAGGATCCCACGTCTATTGCTAAGCAACATTAGCAGGGTTTCGCTTTGCACCCGCTCTCCCCAAGCAGCCTTCCATTTCTGTTTCCTGACTCATTCACCCACACTCGCTCGCACAGAGCAGTAGAACTCCTAGCAGAAATGAATCCACAGAAAGAATTATTATATTGAACGAGTTCAAGGGCTCATGAAACTGAGGGCTTACAGCACCACATGAAGAGGCAAGCTCCGTCCCAAGTGCTTCTTCCATAACACAATTTTAACACAGATACAAAACAAAATAGTACTACCATTAAAAGTATTACTACTACTGCTAATCCTAGCACTACTACCTCCAAAAGGGGTATCACTATTACTATATTTTGATGAACACTTTGTATGCTTTTACTATGAACCTCTTGAATAAATATGCCTTACAGGTGGTATATTAAGTCCAATGAATAATAATAATACCATTAAAAGTACTACAGCTAATAGTACCACTGCTACTAAAATTATTACTGCTAGTACAACCAAAGCTAAAAGCAGAGATTTAACTCATTCATCTCCTGGTAAAGTGATCTGCACAGCTGCACTGGGTTGAGTAACAAGCCCCAAGTCTCACATGTCTGTGCAGTGGTGGTTCATGTCATGGGTATATGAGCTCACAGGGAGCTGGGGAAGGGCTTTGGGGGGTTTGTCCTGTTTCACATTTTCTGGAAGTCGTGGGTTTGCCTCCTGCAAAATGAAAAATCAGTCAGTCCGTTCTGGGCTCTCAGCTGACCCAAGATCGGAAAAACCTCAGAGACCCTTGGTGATCAGCGGGGATCCAAAGTGTGCGACTAGTTCTGCCCCAGCAGGATGCCCCTGTCGTGAGTGAGCTCTCTGGGGTCTCCTGCAAAGTGGAAGTGAAATAATTTTTTTATTTTTTTTTGGCGGGGCTGGTGCTTTCATTAGGCAAGCTGGGCAATCACCTAGAGAGCCGATGATTTGGGAGCGGCAAAATCCTGCAGGCACAAGGCCCGGTGGGGTGCTGTGCCGGAGCTAAAAAGGGAGCACAGTTCTGGAAGCCCCTGCTACTGGTAGGAGGGAGCACTATGGGGAAGAGAGGGTTCATCACTGAAGGTTCACTTGGCGTGCCAATTACTCTTGCCACCCGTCCTGTTTTCTGATGCTGAGGTGTGCAAGGAGGGGAGTTTTATTTCCTTTCATTTAATTGAAGGAGGGTTCATTTGGTTTTGTGTCTTTTTGCCATTTAATTTGTGTTGGTTTTTTTTAAACAATTAAACATAAAAAGGACTCCCCCCCCCCAGGCTACGTGGTGGACCCCCATCTTACCCTATCCATGGGTCTCCATAAAGCCGAAGTGATCCCCAACCACTCAGCAGGGCCCTATTCCAAAATGGCATAGGCTGATCTGAGGCTGGTACCGTTTTGAAATAAGGCAGCCATGAATGGGGCTTGCCTTTGCCCCCATAAAGACCCATATATGGTATAAGATATGGGGGTGGGGGGAGGGTCCCCCGGGGAGGATTATTGCTAAGCCTGGATTGGGAAACGTGGCCCTTTCAAATTGGAACACAATGAAATTTTGGTCATTTTTCCTTTGGCTTGTTTTGGAGACGAAATGAAATGGGAAATCTCAGTGACGTTTCCTGTTTTATTTTTGATGAAAGCACTTCCCTAGAGGGCGCTTAAGTCCCCCTTTTTGGATACATCTGTGGGGTTCAGTTGTACAAGAGCAGGGATGGTTTATGAGATAGCTTCATAGTTTACACACATTTTCTGGAAGTCGTGGGTTTGCCTCCCCCCAAAATGAAAAATCAGTCAGTCCGTTCTGGGCTCTCAGCTGACCCAAGATCGGAAAAACCTCAGAGACCCTTGGTGATCAGCAGGGATCCAAAGTGGGCGACTAATTCTGCCCCAGCAGGATGCCCCTGTCGGGAGTGAGCTCTCTGACGTCTCCTGCATCACTCACTCTGCCGTCGCAGCGCCAGTGCCTGCGCCTGCAGAACCAGGGAACAGAAAGCTCCTCTATATACAGTTTCTGGAGTGGGCATACAATCTGGAAGTAACTGGCCTGACCCAGTTTACCCCAGCTCGCTGCGCCCTGGTACTGCCGACTGATGCACCTTGGCAAGTTGGCTTCCTTGAAAAAACAAGTCACAAATCTGCCTGGCTGAAGCTGTTTTTCTGTAAATTGCAGGTAGTGTAGCTAAAATATTTGTATTTACTTTCTTGGCAGTGTTGGAATATCCTGCCGCAGGAGTCACCGTCTGCCAAGTCGGAAGTTAAAGGTACACCTTGTGCAAACCCTGACGTGCACAGATTAATCATTAAAAGAGAATAAAAACAAAAATGCTACTTCAGCTTGTAGGAAAAATCTGTCTTTAAATCAAGATTCCTGTTCGGAGTTCAGATTCTTTGCCAGACTTTCTCACAAGACAAACACCGATACATGTAAAGGGATACTGTGTCTGCACTGCACATCTCTACTAACCTTCAGACTCTCACCCTGACAGGAGAGGGCATGCAACACTTCCCAGAGGCTCAAACTAGGGCTTTCCTTTGCGAATATAAAACAGATCAATAGCTTTTAAAGCGGCCTTCAGCAATCTTCACATTTGAATAGATCTACCCTGTGTGGTGCAAGGTAACATCCAGACATTAGGCGAGAGTTGGAGGCTATTGGCGGCCTCTTCCCCCTGCCCCCCCCCCCATGGTCCAGGGCAACCAGTGACATGAGGACTTCATTCACCAGCTAGAGGCTGGGAATTAAGAAGAACCTCCCTCACATCAGGCAAAGCCTGAGGGGAACAGAAGCCCTGTGAGTTATACTGTTCATAAGTGCCTTTAACCAGTCAAACGTTCAGTGCAGCTATGAGGACAATGCCAGGATAGTATGACTTTGTTCTCAGTCATCCTAAGGAGCGACTCTGGTGGCCAGACTCAGAGGACACAGTGTATTACAGGCCTGGATATATGTACATTTGGGATCAGGGTGTGTGTTTCTAGGGGGCAGATCCAAAACCTGCAAATACTTTTCCTAAATCACGTGAAAAACAGGAGTTAGCTATCGCCAGTCCATCTGCAGCTATGTTTGAGTGCTATGGTTTGGTAGTAATTTGCATGCTACAAACGTGTGTGTTCCTACAGATTCCTTTTCAAGAGCAGGAAGTACCATATCCCTGTAAATTCAGAGCACAGACACTGCTTGTACCAGGGGGATATTGCTTTTTTGTGTTTCCAGCTCACTCTGAACCAGCACTGACATCTAGGGCTAGGAAACTTCTTTTGAAACTATCTGATGGTTCTCTGCCATTTTTTTTTTTTTTAAGACTAACCCCCTTCCATCTAGCCCAGCCACTACAGCAACAACAATCCTGAGCCAGAGGCCACATATCACAGCTTCCTCTAAAATCTGGACCAGGTGCACTCTGAGTCTAATGACCGCGACTAGGCCCTGGGACCTGTGAATGCTTTCTTGAGAGTTGAACCCAGATCTCCCGTACTTCCACTGAGGCTGGGGGAGGGGGGGTGTCTTATCTAATACTGCACCTCACAGTCATACCTGGGAACTCTCAGGATTTCACTATGAGCTTCAGGGAATTTGCATTAATTGCAGGGTCTCAGGGGAAACTCTCAAAACTCAGGAGCTCTCTGTATACAGCTCAGCCACTCCCCTTCCTCAGTAAGCCTGCAGAGAACAGGAGAAGTGGGGCGAGCCTGGAGCAGACACTGCAAGTACATGTGGAGAGGGGCTGCAATTTACACAAAACTCAGTCTGCAGCTGTGATTCCAGGACTTGGGAATCACTCAGCTGAGGACAGAGTGAGAATGCATAAGTCATGGAGCTGAGACTTATAGGGATGGGAGCAAAGAGAATGCTGGGGTCAGGAAGAGAGAGAGGATAAGTATGCTGGGGTCATCTCTGGAGAGTTGACTGGTAATGGTGGGAGAAAAAGCATGGATTAGTTGGGTGGGGGAGGCAGTGGAAGAGAGAAAGCTGATACATGTTATTCAATTCCTTTCCACTCTCCCCACCCCCACCCTCTGCTAATCAACAGCAATCTCAGAGTGACCACACCTCAAAAGTACCCAGATATGCTCACAGGCAACTTCCATTTCCCTGCACGTACCCAGATCAGTCCAGACTCCTGGGCTTTGCCTTCCTGCCAGCAGATGGAGACAGAGAAAGTTTCACTGACATTGTACATAAATAACCCAATGTGTCACCTGCAATTCCTCAGTATTTTTCTGTCTCCAGTAGAGGATAAATAGTGTAAAACCTGCTGTCTGGCGGGAAAGAAAAAAAAAAAGATGAAGAGACAAATTTTCTGGATCCTCCTAGGGGGTTGTGAGGTCCTGGTGGGGCCGGGCCGTGCCCCCCCTTCCTGGTTTCAGGTGGATGAGCAGTGGTTGGTGACCCTTCTGATAGCTCGGTCCGGAGGTCTGTGGGGTGGAATTCTGGTGATCCAGATACTTCATCCCCCACAAGATAGTGGTGGAATCTATTGGCAGTTCTGCACTGCAAGCCCAGTGGAGCAGGGAAGTCTCCCTGTTGTATGGTTTGTCCTAAGTTTGGCAAAATGAGACAGGTAGCCAGTGTTTAGGGCTGTTCAGCTTGGAGAAGAGACGGCTGAGGGGGGATATGATAGAGGTCTTTAAGATCATGAGAGGTCTTGAACGAGTAGATGTGAATCGGTTATTTACTCTTTTGGATAATAGAAGGACTAGGGGGCATTCCATGAAGTTAGCAAGTAGCACATTTAAGATTAATCGGAGAAATTCTTTTTCACTCAACACACAATTAAGCTCTGGAATTTGTTGCCAGAGGATGTGGTTAGTGCAGTTAGTGTAGCTGGGTTCAAAAAAGGTTTGGATAAGTTCTTGGAGGAGAAGTCCATTAACTGTTATTAATCAAGTTTACTTAGGGAATAGCCACTGCTATTAATTGCATCAGTAGCATGGGATCTTCTTGGTGTTGCGATAGCCCCAATATATTTTATTATCACAGTGTTTGGATAATTGCCAGGTTCTGTGGCCTGGTTTGGCCTCTGTTGGAAACAGGATGCTGGGCTTGATGGACCCTTGGACTGACCCAGCATGGCAATTTCTTAGTGGTCTGGCTCTTTTCTGGTCTGCCATGTAGCCTGCGCTCCTGGAACCGGAACCTCTGCACCAAACAAAAGTATTGGTTTCTATGAATCTTTATTTGTTCTCGGAGTAAAAAAACAAAAAAATCAGAACAAGGAGATAGAGGAATCTGTGCAGCATCGGGGTTACAGGGGGTGGGGGTGGGGGTGGGGGGGAGCAATCATAGCAGCTCAGGAATGGGGGTTTTCAGCAGCTTCTCTGTCTGTGAAGGAGACCGGGTGTTGGCTGCATGACTGAGGGACTGTTCCCCTGCTTGCTGTTGAGGTGCTGGTGGTTCCACAAGCACGGGGAGGAACAGCGTGCATGTGCACGAAAAGCAGTATGGCGTTTGGGTGTCTGTATCAAGCATGGCTGCACCAGTAGAACAAGTTTCATGGGTGACTGAGTTTAGCGCTGAGGCTTTCCCCATCAGCACAGAAATGGCGACCATTTTTAATTCCCTAGCAGCATCGGCAGGGGAATCTTCTCCTCAACTATCACTGGTGGTTCCCTGTTCCACAGAGGTGCAGAGAGGCACTTGCATTGAGGAGTTGTCTCTGGTTCCGATAGAGGTCTTAATTTGCTGGTTTTAATTTGCTTATTCGCAAAGCTTGTTTAGCGGAACAAGCAGCGGAGGATGCTGGCTCTCGGCCCCAATCTCCATGGATTTTCGGCCAGTCAAAGGTTTGAGCTGTTGAGAAGCTCTATAAGCCTTCAATGATTTTTGGTGTTGAATGTTGAACAGATCCAGGTCTAAACACCCTGAAGGTGCAGGCAGTCTTTGCTTAGTCATGTGATAGGCCTCAGCAGCGGTTCTTTTCCTGCGTGCATAGGCATGTGTGCTCATTCTCGCCACATGGTGGTTACATATGCAGGAAGGAGAAGTCCATTAACTGCTATTAATCAAGTTGTCTTAGAGAATAGCAACTGCTATTACTGGCATCAGTAGCATGGGATCTACTTAGTGTTTTGGTACCTGTAGCCTGGATTGGCCACTGTTGGAAACAGGATGCTGGGCTTGATGGACCTTTGGTCTAACCCAGTATGGCAATTTCTTATGTTCTTATGACCTGTGTGTGTAAGGCCACAGCCTAGATTTGAATGCGTACGTCTGCAACCTAGACTTGAGCGTATACTTGCATAGGTGCTTGTGTGTTTAAGGCTGCAACCAAATTGAGGATGTAGAACTTCTGTATTTCCAGCCTAATGCCCTAGACCTTAGCGAACATGTTCCAGAACATCAGTGTAGATTTAGATATACCTATTGTGTTGATCTATAGTATGAATGTAACTTTTGTAAATTATTGTGATCTTCATTTGGAATAACCTAGACTGGAACACATATTTGTGCAGGGACTTATATGCGTACAACCGTGATCTAGTCTTGAGCGTGTATTTGCGCACATCCTTGAGGGGTATGCTCGTACACCTGGGTGGCATTGATGTATTCCATAACAGAGCTCACCAGTGGACAGTCCAAAGCAAATTGTCTTGTCAGAAATCACTGAAAAAAAAATCCCCCTGAAGCAGAAAACTACAAAACATGGTGCCATGTCGGGGAACATTTATTAGATCTTCCTTCACTAGATAAGTGACTGGTTTATAGGGATGTGAATCGTTTTTTGACGATTTAAAATATCGTCCGATATATTTTAAATCGTCAAAAAATCGTTAGGGCCACGATACAATACCAATTCCCCCGATTTATCGTTAAAAAATCGTAAATCGGGGGAAGGGGGAGGGCAGGAAAACCGGCACACTAAAACCCCCTAAAAACCCCCCCCCCCAATGCTTTAAATTACCTGGGGATCCGGCGGTGGTCCAGAATGGCGGCGGTCCGGAACGGCCCCCTCAATAGAATCGTGTTGTCTTCAGCCGGCGCCATTTTTCAAAATGGCCACTGCAAAATGGCGGCGGCCATAGACAAAAACGATTCGACGCAGGAGGTCGTTCCGGACCCCCGCTGGACTTTTGGCAAGTCTTGTGGGGGTCAGGAGGCCCCCCCAAGCTGGCCAAAATTTTCCTGGGAGTCCAGCGGGGTTCCGGGAGCGATTTCTTGCCGCGAATCGTTTTCGTACGGAAAATGGCGCCGGCAGGAGATCGACTGCAGGAGGTCGTTCAGCGGCGGAACCCCCGCTGAACGACCTCCTGCAGTCGATCTCCTGCCGGCGCCATTTTCCGTACGAAAACGATTCGCGGCAAGAAATCGCTCCCGGAACCCCGCTGGACTCCCAGGAAAATTTTGGCCAGCTTGGGGGGGCCTCCTGACCCCCTCAAGACTTGCCAAAAGTCCAGCAGGGGTCCGGAACGACCTCCTGCGTCGAATCGTTTATGTCTATGGCCGCCGCCATTTTGCGGCAGCCATTTTGAAAAATGGCGCCGGCTGAAGACAACACGATTTTATTGAGGGGGCCGTTCCGGACCGCCGCCGTTCTGGACCACCGCCGGATCCCCAGGTAATTTAAAGCATTGGGGGGGGGGTTCGGGAGGGGGGGGATTTAATTTAAAGGGTCGGGGTGGGTTTTAGGGGGGTTTAGTGTGCCGGCTCACGATTTTAATGATTTTTCACGATAGTTTACACACCCAAACGGCAACAATACGATTCCCTCCCCCTCCCAGCCGAAATCGATCGTTAAGACGATCGAGGACACGATTCACATCTCTACTGGTTTATATATGGGCACTAATTTTGCTCTTCAGCTCACTTATGTTTCTTATGGACCAAAAAAGCTCTTTATGAACTACAGCAAAAGTGGTATAACCTTAGTCAAACATTTTTTACTTGTACTTTAAAACTATTTAAAAAAATATAAAAGCAGACCTATCTTTACTAAACCATTTCAGAGTACCTTTGGGTTGATTCAGGTGCGGTCCTACAAATATAAAACACGATTTGTGCCTTTTATGCCTCTCCATTTTGTCATTTATTTTTTACCAAAATTGATTCTACTTGTTCTGGTATATCACAATCTCGGAGTTTGTGTTCACAAGAATTGTGGGCTTCTCTCTTTGAACCTAGCAATGACCCATTTAGTCCTCTTTCAAACTCTGGAGTATCTGGGAACTCAGTTCAACACGCTGGCAGAGAGAGTGTTTCTCACGGAGAGAGTTAAAGGGGGAAGCCAGGGACAGTCTTTTGTGGCAGTTTACTCGCACCAGTCTCGAGTGTGGTGCAGAATTGGAGGTTCCAAATTGGGTTATAGTCACCACCAATACAAGCCTCTCCGGATGGAGGGTGGTGTGGTAAGATCACTCAACACAGGGCCAGTGGTTGAAACAAGAAGCTTCACAGTTTATCAGTCTGTTAGAGATGAGAGCAGTGAATTTCACATTGCTTGCCTGTCCGCCAAGGATACGCAGCCATCCAGTACAGATCCTATCAGACAATGTGATGATGGTGGCCTACATCAACCAGCAAGGTGGAACCAAGAATCAGGCAGTGGATCAAGAGGCCCAGGAGTTGATTCTCTGGGCAGAGCAGCACTTGGAGTGGCTAGCAGCGTCTCACATCACATCTCAGTTGGAGAAAGTTAGACCCTAGGGAATGGTTGCTGTCGAAGGCAGCGATGTGTCTCATTCACGGAAGATGAGAGTATCCCAACTAAAGAGAACACCAAGGTGTTGCGGTTTTACAGCTGCTGAACAGAACAGGTATGGAAGGTATCAGAGCTCTGGTGCTGCCATTGACTCAAGGGATTCTTCTTTGTCTTCCTCCTTTGGCCTCTGATGGACAAGGGATTATGGTGGATAGAAAAACATTCAGGCAATGAGATCCTGATAGCTCCAGAGTGGCCACATCGACCATGCTTCCCAGATCTGATCAACATGGCCATAGATGGGCCCCTGAGGTTCAGACATCGGTCAACTCTTTTTCACCATGGCCAAATATTTTTTGGTCAAGCAACTCACTTCTGTCTCGAGGCTTCGCTTCTGAGAGGAGACAATTGAGATGGAGGGGATATTCTGAAGCAGTTATTTCCACCTTATTGCAGGCTAGGTGACCTTGTATATACTTGATGTATGTGTGAATTTGGAGGATCTTTTGGAGTCCTGGTCTGCTGTTCATGAAGTGCAGCCTCAGCCTGTTCAGGCTATGGTATTGCATATTTTAGCTTTTCTGCAGAAAGGTTCTGGACAAGGGACTGGCCTTTAACTCTCTGAGAGTCCAAGTAGTGACATTGGGTTGTCTCCGGGGTAAGGTACAAAGGTATCCTCTGTCCGCACATCCAGTGTTATACAGTTCCTTCGGGGAGCTAAGAACTTGCGTCCTTGGGTGTGGAATCTGAATCTAGTCCTTAGAGGACTGCGTGAAGCTCGGTTTAAATTACTAAAGAAAGCTACAGATAAGGATTTGACTCTTAAAGTTGTTTTCTTAGTGGCTATTTGTTCAGCCAGGAAAATTTCAGAGCTCCAGGCGCTGTTGTGTCAAGATCCCTTCCTACAGATGTCTGATTCGGGGGTATCTTTATGCATGGTGCCTTCTTTTCTGCCTGAGGTAGTCTCAGTATTGCATCTTAGTTAGACAGTGGAGCTTCCAGCTTTTCTGGATTTGGATTCCTCTACACCTTGCACAGGGAAGCTTAAGATCTTAGATGGGAGGCATGCATTATTGAGGTATCTAAAGGTCACTTATGATTTCTGTAGACCAGATCACCTCTTTGTACTGTCCACTGGTCCAAAGAAGGGAAGTAAGGCATCTGAGGCTACAATTTTGCAATGGCTGAAGGAAACAATCGAGTCGACTTACATTTCTAAAGGGTGCCCACTGCCAGGGGGTTTAGAGGTGCACAGGACGCATTCTTAGGCGACTTCCTGGGCTGAGTCAGAACAGGTCTCTCCACATGAAATTTGGCGGGCGGCTACTGGTAAATTGTTGCACACTTTTACTAGGCATTTTCACTTGGATGTCGAGGCTCCGGCTTCCATGTCCTTTGAGAATGTTCTGTGAGCAGAACTTTCCAGATCCCCCCCCCCCCCCCCCCCCCCAGTTAAGGGGGGCTTAGGTACATCCCAGGAGTCTGGACTGATCTGGGTACGTACAGGGAAAGGAAAATTGGTTCTTACCTGCTAATTTTCATTCCTGTAGTACCACAGATCAGTCCAGAGACCTGCCCATTTACGGGGGGGAAAGAGTCCGCTGCTTGTACTGTTGCTTTGTATATAGTGCAGAGTTGTTGGAGGTTTTCAATGCTGATCACTAATGTTAAATTTGGAAAACAAATTTTCCATTGTCTTTTTGGGCAACTTCACTGACTTCCAGATCATTGGAGGGAGGGAGTTTGTTTAGAAGTTTATTTAGAAATTTATGATTGTTGCTGTCATCTTGGCTTGGGTACAGGTCAATACTGAGGGACTGCAGTTGGCATTATCACTCCCCTATGGAGAGAGGTGAAACTTTGTCTCCATCTGCTGGCAGGGAGGCAAAGCCCAGGAGTCTGGACTTATATGTGGTACTACAGGAATGAAAATTAGCCTCTCCAGTGCAGATATCCCCATCTCTAGGTGTCCAATGACTACATTAAAAATGCAGACAGAGAAAGAGGGAATAGAAAGAAGTTATAATATAGCTTCCAGGCTCATCACTTTAGCTCCTTAGATTACCAGAAGTGGGGTTGCTTCAGCTGCCTTTCACAGAACCCCAAGGGTTCTTTCGCCACTTATAGAATAAAACTTTCGCCACTGAATAAAACTGAGTGCTAAATTTTATGTATGCACTAAAAAACATTAACTTCTGCTGCAGTAAGCTAATTTCTACAGCATTAAAAAACATTATGCTAACACAAAACATACGCATAAACATGAAAAGGTGCACTAGAGAGGCATAAAGTGTTCCCTCTGTGGGGAAGGCACTTTTTGCCACAGAATCATCACTGATGGGCAGTGCTCGCTGTTGTGCAACTATCTACCCATATGTAAGCTCTTTGTGGCAGGCATTTTCTGAAGTAGAATTGGCATTGCTCTGCCGTGCTCACTATATGTACAATTGTCTATCGCTGTCGCCACATGCTTCTCCGGCTTCATCTCGTCTCGGTGGATAAGGCTCACCATCCATCACTCTGCTCTCATGGCCAACAATTCTGCTGCCTGCTGTTTTTCCCAGGTCATAAGCACTGAGAAATAAAATACATCCAGAGAAGCTTCAGGTGACAGCGCTATACATAAAGAAAATTCTGCATGATGGTGACGGTTCTGCTGCAAAAGGTGCCCTTCCCAAAGAGCTTACATAACGAGAGACAGTTGCACCTACAACAATTCTCTGTCTCTGCTTCAGGTTCGCCGGGACCCTCGGTCTCACACCGGTACTTAGCCTATTATTTTTAGGCTTGAAAATGTCATTTTTATTTCATTGCTGACCCAGGAATTAACTCACATTTCTGGGCCTAGTTTTAGTCTGGGTTGCTGTCAGCGTGGTCCCTGACCTGGGGTTGCCAGGTGCAGTGGTTCACCCCCTAGGCCAGGGAGATCCAGGTCTAGGACCCTTCACACTGTCAAACTCCCATGTCCGGGACCACACTGGCACAGCACCATACCCTAACATTAATCCACGAAACGGGAGTTAACTTTACACCACCTCTGAAGCAGGGGCTACATTTTCAGCATTAATAGCCATGAATTAAACCTTCAGGACTTTAGCACACCTCTCTGCGTAGGGGAGTAATAATAAATGCCTTTATTTTACATGGGATTTGCATGGAGGTGTGCTATATTTGTGCACACATTTTCACTCACATTGAGAACTAAAACCTTTATTATTAGTAAAATTACACACACAAAAGTGTGCTCACAAACAAGAGTAAACAAATGTGCTCAGCCCAGCCCTTGTATGGGGCTGCAGACTCAAAGAATCTTTCTGTCACCAGTAGCAACATCTTGCAAACAGAGAAAGCCATGTACAGAGACCGGAGCTCCATAAAAAAATATTCCATCTGCTGTGGCCGTACAGCACTGTGCACACAAATGGATTGTCACAGGGCTGTCACCACCACTTGCAGCAGTGCTCAGTGCTGCTCCTGCAGTCGGCTCCCGCCGTCACATGGCATGTGCCGTGGCTCCTGCCGCACACCATTCTGTTTTCGTTATTGACATCACAAGGTTGGGTTTTATTGTCTCTGTTTTTTTGTTTTTTTTTCAGTCAATGAACAGCATTTTCTGATACAAAGCAGCTTTCTGCACCTGGGCTAGGCCACTGGCAGCAGCGTGTGAGAAGCAGCTCTGGGCTGCTTATGTAATGTGATTAATTGTAGCATTAGAGGGGAGAAGTAGGGCACACAGGTCTTAGACTTTCACATGCAGAGTCATGTGTGGGTGGGTAAATACAAGGCTGCTGCCCTGCCATTCCTGGGCTGATGCTGTGTAATCAAAGCACGCAGCAAAACAGAGACGAGAGAGCTCCCTTGCTTCAAATCTCTCCCTGCACCTGAAGCTGTCGATTGGGTTCTTTGCACAGTGAAGGCCTTTGGCTTCAAACTGCAAGCCAAGTCAGTAAGAAAATGGAGTGGAGACGGGACTGGCTTCTTGTTTCAGTGAACCCTCTACTCCTGCAGTACTTGGGGGCCACTAGAGAGGATGCTCCTTTGAGACAGGACCCTTTTGACTTATTCTCCCTGAAGTTCATGGAATAGCTTGCTTTGTCCATGGTCAGTGTCTAGTGTTTATCCTTACATTGATGATCATTGACTGCACTGCGTAACATAAACATTCCCCTCCTCCATACCAGCTTCTTGTTGGCACATGCCGTGCCTGAGCGGAAAGCTGAACCAAGGTGTGGTGTGAAGCAGCCCACCTTTGCCAACTAATTCAATGCAACCTCCCCACCTACAACCCAGGTCTTTTTAAGAAGTGGGTTCCTTTGGAAATGCACAAGCTTCCAGCTCTGTACTGGGGAGCAGGTATTTTTTAACATGGAGCACTGATGTCTCATAGGAACATAGTAGATGACAGTAGAGAAAGCCCAGATGGCCCATTCTATTTACTATTTTCATTAGTGATATAGCAGAAAGGTTATCTGGAAAGGTTTGTCTTTCTGCCAGTGATACTAACATTTGCAACAGGGTATGGCCAGGAAGGTGTGGAAAATGTGAGGGAGGAATCAAGTAAAGCTTGAGAAATGTTTTAGAGTCTGGCAGCTAAGATCTAACTAAAAAAATACAGAGTCATGCATTTGGGATGAAAATTTGGGTAAGGGATAGGGATGAAATTCTTCTGTGCATAAACAGGAGCAGGATCCGAGGATGATCATGTCTGATCAGGTGCATTGGCAGACGCAAACGGAGGTGATATTGCATAAGTCTCTCATGAAACATCACTTGGAGTATTGCGTTCAGTTTTGGAGACTGCACCTTCAAAAGGATATCAGAACATAAGAAATGCCACGTTGGGTCAGACTAAGGTCCATCATGGCCCAGCATCCCATCTCTGATAGTGGCCAGTGTGGGTCACAAGTATTCGGTACATCCCATAAAGCAGATCTATTTCTATTTCTTGTTACTCTATCCCAGGGATAGCAATGGCTTTTCCTAGTCTACCTGGCTAATGATGTTTTATGGACTTTTCCTCCAGGACCTTGTCCACACCTATTTTAAATCCCACTGTGTTAATCGCCTTGACCACGTCCTCTGGGAACAGATTCCACAGCTCGACAGTGCATTGACTGAAAAAGTACTTTCTATAATGTGTTTTCATTCTGCTGGTTGTTAGTTTCATGAAGCATCTCCTTGTTTCCGAATTATTAGAAAAGGTAAAGAACTGTCCTTTAGTTACCTGTTCTGACCCTCTCATGGTTCTATAAACTTCTATCTTTTCCCCTTCTCAGCCATCTCTTATTTCCATGCTATAGAGACTGAACATGTGTATCCTCTCGTCATAAAGGAGATAGAATACTCCCCTAGCAATTTTATTGTCCTTCTCTGCGCTTTTTCTAGTTCTGCTATGTCTTTTTTATTTTTTTTTTCTAAGATGGGGGTAACCAAAACAGAAGCATATGGGGATAGACTTACAGTTCTAAACATTTTTACCCTGGAGGAAAGGGGAAATATGGTGGAGACATTTCAACACCTCCAAGGAATAAATGCCCAGGAAGCAAGATTCTGTGAAAGGAACGGAGGCTCTGAAATTAGGCATCATGGGATGAGGGTGAAAGAGGTTAGACCCAGGAAGTAAGGTAAGGAAATCTTTCTTTACAGGGAGGATGGTGAATGCATGGAACAACCTCCTTGTGGGGGATGGGGAGATAAGAAGAGTATCAGAATAAAAAAAAAAGGGACAAGCACAGGGGATCTTTGAGGAAGAGGATGGGACTATAAAATACTGACAAATCCGTTTTTGCTTTCATGCTCATTGGTTCTCTGAGCTTTAAAATATCATATTTAATCCAACACCTAGCTGCACTTTAGATTATTTATAAACTTTGTAAAAATCTAAAGAGCCGTCTCAACCAGGAAGCCGCTTGCCCAAACATCCAGCTTCCTAGATTGCCATGATTTAGCTGCACAGGATATGGCCGCCAGCAACGTGCCGGCATCAACCTTGTTTTTTCTTTAAATTTAGATTCCACCTTTTGCATCCACTTCAAAGTGGACCACATGCTGGTACTGCAGGTATTTCCCTGACCTCAGAGGTAATGGAAGATGAAGGAACTTTCCCATGGAGTTTCAGTGGGATTTAAACCCCGGCTTCCCTGCTTCACAGCCCCTCTGCCTCTAACTGCTAGGCTGCTCCTCCTAGAGCTGTAAGCTACTGGTTCCTACCCAGTTACCCCATGGCCTGCAGTGGAAATAGATTGTGCTTCCAGTCTCTGCCCTAATCACCTCTTCCTTTGGCTGTGCCATTTGAGGAAGAGAAGGGAGCGCGGTTTGCAATACTGCAGCCTCCCAACCCTGTTCCTACCATGATCATGGAATATGACATCAGAAAAAGATTATTAAGCCCATCCCATCCATTCAGCTTTAATCCTGGAAAAATGCCACAGGCTCTAGCCAAACCCCAAGCTCCCTTTCACCTCCTCTGCGTTTATCCCATGACTTCTTGATGTCTGTCAGGTTTTTTTGTTTTTAAATCTCCATTGGAACTCCATTCCATGCAGCCACTGACTTATCTATAAAGAAATATTTTCTGGTGTTGTGCCCAAATCTGCTCCCATTATCTTCATACCACAATCCTTTGTTCTAAAATATTCTTTCCTCTGAAAAAGGTTTGCTCCTTGTGCCCCATTTATATCTTGGAGGTACTGAATGTCCAGGGGCGGATTGGCCTATCGGAGGATCGGGCATCCCCCGGTGGGCCGGTCGCTCCAGTCACATGGTGACAGAGCCATGCTCGGCAGATCTCATGATGTGTCCTGGGCCAGCCTGGGCGGCGAATACCCGGGCCGGTCATCCTCGGGAATCCGCCGCTGTGAATGTCTATGATAGCCTTCGGGCTCTCCTCTGGGTTTACATATATAGGTCCTTAAGTCTCATCTCAGGTGTCTTTTGGTGTAGACACTGCACCATTTTGTAGCCTTCCCCTAGACCAGCTTCAGCCCATCTACATCCTGAAGAGGTGCTGGAGGGCAGGAAGATTAGAGGTGGGAGGGGAGGGAGAGATGGAGAGAGCAGAAAACACAAGGAAAAGTAAAACAGAAAGAAAACCAGGAAATGGATTCAGAAGGAGACTGCCAGAAGGAAAGATTGTAAACCTTATGATGAAAACAAATCTTCAAGACAACTAAGATAGAAAGAGTTTTATTTTTGGTAGTTCGTGGAATACATAACATTTTGCAGTATTAAAATACTACTTTTCCTCTAGTGTTTAATTGTTTGTAATTATATGCAATAACTGACAGGTGCCCTGCTCTTAAAGTTAAACGAGACATTTTTGATATCCTGTTTTAGCTGCCAACTAGAAAATCTAACTGACTACTAAAATTTTTGAAATTCTCATAGCCCTGCAGCCCGAAAACAAAGAACATAAGAAGCTGCCATATTCGGTCAGACTGAGGGTCCATCGAGTCCAGCATCCTATTTACAACAGTGTCAATCCAGGATACAAGCACCTGGCAAGTACCCAAAATGAAATAAATTGCATTCTATTAATGCTGGTACTAAGCAGTGGCATTACTCAGCGGCATGCATGGGTCAGGGGGAGGTATCTTCAAAAGATACTAACAAAACAGGGGAGTTAGAGGATCCTGATAGAGAAGTTCCAATAAAGGCAAAAGTATCAAAGTTGCCTTTCAGTAAAGAACCACTTGAGTTAAAACATTCACAACTGTCCCTGTCAACTGCTAGGTAAGTTGTATATACAAATAAAAAACATACCTTGAAACGTCTGTATGCAAATGCCAGAAGTCTAAAAAGTAAGACGGGAGAGTTAGAGTATATAGCACTGAATTAAGAGGTATATATTGCAATGATAGGGTGCATCAACTTGGTGAGAGGGGTGGGGTTTGGTTCTATATTTGGTTTGTTTGTTTTTTTTACTTTCATGCCATCCATGGCAGTGGCAAAGTTATATGGCAAGGGACCCCGTTACATACATTTCATGTTAAAAGTCCCAGAAGCCCATGTCCCGCCTTTGATCTTCCCAGACTATGCCCACGACCACCCCCTATTTGGGCTTTTTCACTTGTGCACGTACACCGGTGGCTTTTAAAAACCACTCTGCGCGCATCGGCTGAACATAATCGCATATCTACCAGCTTTGGCGCACAGCGGGCTTTTAAAATTCACCTCTAAATGTACTGTGGAATATTTATGGATAGAAATTCCATGTATGATGGGGAAGAGTATAATAGTAGGGGTATATTACTGACCGCTTGGCCAGAATGAACAGATGGGAAATTAAATGCTAAAAGAGATTAGGGAAGTTAACAAATTTGAAAGTACAGTAATAATGGGAGATTTCAATTACCCCAATATTGGCTGGATAAATGTCACATCAAGACATGCTAGGGAGCTAAAATTTCTAGATGAAATAAATGACTATTTCATAGAGCAGATAAGAGGGAGTGGAAAGCAGGATTTGGTGAGAAAGGTAACAATAGTGGGACCATTTCACGACATTGATCATAACATGTGCTGTGCAGGAGGTGGACCCTAGGGCCGAGGTGGGGTTGACACTACCCGTAGGGGAGGCCCTATGGGTCCCCACCATCGGTAGGCGGAGCTGGCTGACTGACAGAGGCCGACTGGAGCTTCGCCAATACCAGCCCTCGTTCCCCGCAGGTTGAGCCCTTGGGTGCCGGGGCCGACTGGAGTTAGTTGGGCCTCTGTCCGAGGTGTTCCGGTAGATGAGGAGGAGGTCAGCCAGGGGCCAGCAACAATGGTAATGGAGAGTTTGTACTGGACAAGGCGGAATCCTGAATACCCGGGCACCAATAGGAACAAAAGTCAGACAGGGTGCGCCCGGGTAAAAGCAGGCTGAAGCCTGAATGACTGCAGAGAAGTCGTAGAACAGGCTGACGTCAGGGCAGGCGGCAAGCACAAGATAATGGCAAGGCAAAGGTCAGGTCCGGGAGATAGTCAGTAGCGTAGTCAGGCAAAGCAGAGGTCGGGTCCAGGAGAAGATCAATGACGTGGTCAGGCAAAGCAGAGGTCGGGTCCAGGAGAAGATCAATGACGTGGTCAGGCAAAGCAGAGGTCGGGTCCAGGAGAAGATCAATGACATGGTCAGGCAAAGCAGAGGTCAGGGCCAGAAGTCAGTCTGTAAATCAGGTAGATCAAACACAAGGCATAGGAACTAGGAGAAGTAATGGAACCAGGATCAGGAACACGGAAGGAACAGGAACATGAAGGAATTTGCAAAAGGAAGCAATGAAGTACACATCCAGCATGGAGACCTGTTGCAAAGGCAACTAACTGAGACTGGGCCTGGCCTTATATACCAGAGCCCAGTGATGTCATCATTCGGGCCGCGGGTTGGTTTCCTGCCTCTGCCCCTTTAAAAGGAAAGGAGATGCGCGCGCGCCTAGGGAGGAGTGCGGCATGGACCACGCGGGGAGGCCTGCCACGGAGCACAGGAGCACTGGGGACGACCCGAGGTCGAAGGCAGCGGCGACCCACAGCAGCAAGGGAAGCGGAGCCAGATGCTGGAACAGGCAGAAGAGGGTAAGAGGGCCTGCCACGGCCGGCACACGCAACACATGATCAAATTTGACTTAATAATTGGAGGGAGGACATTAAGGAAAACTACTGGACTAGCTTTAAACTTGGAAAAGGGAAACTTTAATAAAATGAAGAAAATAGAAAAAAAACTAAAAGGGGTAGCAGCAAAGGTTAAGAGTTATATCAGGCATGGATATTGTTTAAAAATACCATCTTGGAAGCCCAGACCAGATGTATTCCACATATTAAAAATGGCGGAAGAAAGACTGTTGGCATGCTTAAAAGGTGCGGTGAGAGAGGCCATCTTGGCCAAAAGAACTTCTTTAAAAAAATGGAAAAAAGATCGTACTGAAGAAAATTATAAGCACTGTCAAATGAGATGCAAAACGTTGATATGGCTGGCAAAGAGAAAATTTGAAAAGAAGCTGGTCATAGAGGCAAGCTCTCAAAATAAAAAGAATTTTCAAAAACATCTGAAGCAGGAAGCCTGTGAGGGATTGGACTGTTAGATAATCAATGGGTTAAAGGGGCACTTAGGGAGGACAAGGGCATAGTGGAAAAACTAAAGGAATTCTTTGCTTTGGTATATACTGAGGAAGATGTTGGGGAGATACCTGTGCTGGAAATGGTATTTAATAGTGATGACAGAGGAATTGAAACAAATCATGGTGAAACTGGAAGATGTAATAGGGCAGATTGACAAATTAAAGAGAGGCAAATCACCTGGATCAGATGGTATATCCCCAGATGTCTGAAAGAACTAAAAAATAAAATTGCAGATCTCTAATTAGTCATCTGCAACCTAGCATTAAAATTATCTATTGTACATGAAGATTGGCTACCCTCCAATCTTTCAAAAGGGCTCCAGGAGTGATCTGGGAAACTATAGAGCAGAGAGCCTGACTTCAGTGCTAGGAAAAATCATAGAAACTATTCTCAATAACAAAATCATAGAACATATAGAAAGGCAAAATTTAATAGAATAGCCAACATGGATTTATCCACTGAAAGTCTTGTCTCTCCAATCTGCTACATGTTTTTTTTGAGGGGTTAATAAAATTCTGGATAATAGTAAGCTGGTGGATATAGCATATTTAGATTTTCAAAAGGCATTTAACAAAGTCCCTCATTAGAGATTCATGAGAAAATTAAAAAGTCATGTCCCTGGGATAGGGCACAATGTCCTATTGTGGACTGTGAACTGGTTAAAAAATAGGAAACAGAGAAGGAGTAAATACTACTGCTACTTTTACTACTACTTAATATTTCTATAGTGCTACACAACATGCGCAGCACTGTTCAAACATACAAAAAGACAGTCTCTGCTCAATAGAGCTTGCAATCTAATAAGACAAACATACAGGACAAGAGATGGGTATTTCATAAAGCAAGACAATGGTTAAAAAGAAAAGAAAGTTAGCTAACAAGACTAAAAGCAGACAATCAGGCATAAGATTTAAAAGCAATTTAAAAAAGATGGGTCTTTAGATGGGATTTAAATATGGCAAGAGAGGGAGCATGATGCACCAGTTCAGGAAGTGTATTCCAAGCACACAGCACAGCCAGGTGGAAAGCATGGAGTCGGGAAATGGTGGTAGAGGAGAAGGGCACTGATAGGATTGACTTATCTGATGAGCGGAGAGCACAGGAAGGGAGTTAGAGAGAGATAAGAGATAGTGAGGTGCTGCTGAGTGAAAACGATTGCAGGTGAGAAGGAGGAGCATGAACTGTATGTGGGAGTGGATAGGGAGCCAATGCAGTGACTTCAGAAGCGGAGCTATGTGATCATAGTGACTTTGGTGAACTATAAGTCGTGCAGCTGAATTTAGGACAGATTGCAGGGGAGAGAGATGGCTTGCCAGGAGACCTATGAGTTGCAGATTGCAATAGTCTAAGCGGGAGGAGATGAGCGAGTAGATAAAGGTTCTGGTAGTGTATTCAGAAAGGAAAGGATGGATTTTGGCAATGTTATAAAGAAAGAAATGGCATATTTTAGCAGTATTTTGGATATGTGTAGAAGATGTTCACTTTTCTTCGTGGAGGCAGGTAAACAGTGGAGTGCCCCAGAGATCTGTACTGGGACAAGTGATTCTAAATATATTTATAAATGAGCTGGAAAAGGGAATAATGAGTGAGGTGATACAATTTGTACACAACACAAAATTATTCCAAGTTGTTAAATCGTAAGCAGATTGTGAGATATTGCAAGATGACCTTACAAAACTGGTAGACTGGGCATCCAAATGGTAGATGAAATTTAATGTGGAGAGGTGCAAAGTGATGCCCATGAGGAAAAATAATTTAAACTGTAGTTACTTGATTTTAGGTGCCATATTAGAAGTTACAACCCAGGAAGGGTATCTAGGCATCATTGTGGACAATACTTTGAAATCCTCAACTCAGTGTGTTTGCTTTTTTGCACGCAACCATGTTAAGAATTATTAGGAAAGGAATGGAAAATAAAACAGACTATTGTATTACCTCTGTATCGCTCCATGGTGAGATTGTTTGTTTATAGAATACTGTGTACAGTTCTGGTTGCCAAATTTCAAAAAAGATATAGATGAACTGGAAGAGGTACAGATGGAATGGCCTCCCTATAAGGATAGGCTAAAGAGGTTAGGGCTCTTCAGCTAGGAGAAAAGATGGCTGGGGGAGGATATGATAGAGATCTACAAAATCATGAAAGGACTTAAATGGGTAAATGTGAATCAGTTGTTTACTCTTCCAAAAAAAATAAAAATAAAAAGGCTTAGGGTTCGATTTTTAATAAGTCCACGTGTGCGAACATGTGAGCGTGGTTCCAGGTGCGTGCACATGTTATAAAATCCGATGGCCGTGCACGCATGTGCAGGCAACCCACGACTTGTGCACACAAGGGGGGGATTTTATAACCTATGTGCTGTGATGCAATTGGGCCTCCCCCAGTTCCCTCCCAGTCTGCTCCAATTAAGGAATGGACTGGGAGGGAAGTTTCCTATCCCTAATCCTACCTATCCCTAATTTTTAAAATTTTGTTACTTACTGCTCCTCCGGAGCAAGTAATCTGCGCATGCCGGCCGGCTGCCGGTGCGCTTCCTAGGACAGTGGCTAATGGTGCTGCCCCTTTTCCCTCGGCTGACACTTCTGCTCATACTGGGGTTTACACACATGACCGGGCCTGTTGTAAAATGCGCGCTATGTGCACAAGGCTCGACCACATGTAAACCCTGGTTTTTATATGCGTATCCCTTTGAAAAGGTACTTGTCAGGGCATTTAATGTAGCTGGGTATAAAAAAAGTTTTGGACAAGTTCTTGGAGAAAAAGTCCATACAGAGTTATTGACCAGGCAGACTTGGGGAAAGCCCTGCTTATCCCTGGGTGTTAGAGGCATGGGAACTATCTGCCAGATAATTGACCACTGTTGGAAATAGGATGCTGGGCTTGATGGACCCTTGTTCTGACCTACTATGGCAATTCTCATGGAGAGGTGTGATGGGGCAGGTGTAGTACGAGCAGAAAATGGCAGATTTCTGCCAGAGCTTCTGCTGTCAATAGAAGGGAGCCGTAAAACAGCAAGGAGTGCTATGATCTATGGGGAGAAGGGCCAGCTTTGGGATGAGAGGGGGATAGAGAGAAAGGGGAGATGCTGTAGGCAGAGGGGGGAGAAGAGAGTGGGAGCACACTGAGGAGAGGAGGTGGGGGAAGAGTTTATTCAAATTCTCATCTCAGCGATCTGAAATGTTCCCTGTGGCCTTTCTAAAGGGTTTGGTGACCCCCTGTTCTACCTACTTAATTATCTCTTCTTTCAATAGAGGAATTCAGTTTTCTAAGGAACTGGGCAACCTTGTGGGGAAGAAAGTTAGGGCATCCCAGCAGAGAGGCTCCAATAAAAGCAACAGTAGTCCATGTGCCTATAAGTAAAGCTAAAGGAATTCAAATTATCCCTGAAAACTGAAAAGCAGGTTGTTAATATAAACAAAAACCACACTTTGAAATGTCTGTATGCCAATGTCAGAAATATAAGAAGAAAGATGGGAAAGTTAGAGTGTACAGAACTGAATGATGAGATAGACTTAATTGACATCTTGAAGACCTGGTAGAAAGAGGATAACCAATGAGACAGTGCTATGTCAGGGCAAAAATTATAGCGCAATGATAGGGAGGATCAACAAGAGATAAACAACAAGAGATCGTACAAGAGACTAACGACCAAAGTTCTGAAGGCCTGTGCGCTCAAATACCGGGGATTATGAGTGTGGCCAGTCTGTGCGCACGCCAAGCACATTTTAGAAAGGGTCCAGCCACATTCATAACCCTCAACCCGTGCAGAAGTGCTGGGCTCGTTGAAAAGGGGCGGGGTTGGGACAGGGAGGGGGCCATCTGGGACAGTGGCCATTAGGTCGTGTCCCGGGGAAGGAGCGCCTGCCAGCTACCAGCATGCAGAACTTATTTCATCTATTCAGATGAAGTTAAGTTCTGAAATATTAAAAAAAAAAAAAAAAAATAATAGGTAGGGAAAGGGGTTTTAGGGGTCAGGGAAGAGAGGGGAAAAGAGAAGCAGAGTAGGAAGTGGGATAGAAAAGTTTCCACCCAGCCCGCTCCTTAATTGGAGCGGATTGGGAGGGAACTGGTCTTGGTCCAATCACGTCGCTGTACGTTAAATTTCAACCCCCCCCGCAATCGCGAGACCCGACCCCCCCGCACATGTATTTTATAACATGCGTGCGCATGTTATAAAATAGCTTTGCCCATGTGTATGTGCTGGGAACCGCGCGCACATGGACACGTGCACTTCTTTTAAAATCAACCCCTGTATGCACAGTAAAATCTATATGGGTAGAAATCCAATATGTGTTAGTTAAGAGTATAGTGATAGGAGTATACTACCATCCACTGGCCAAAATGATGAGACAGACGATGAAATGCTCAGAGAAAGGGAAGCTAACCAATTTGGCAGTGCAGTAATAGAGAGATTTTAATTATCCCAATATTGATTGGGTAAATGTAACATCAGGACATGCTAGAGAGGTAAAGTTCCTGGATAGAATAAATGACTGCTTCATGGAGCAATTGGTTCAGGAACCAACAGAGAGAGCTATTTTAGGTTTAATTCTTAGTGGAATGCAAAAAGACTAAATTAATTCTTTGCTTTAGTGTTTACTAAGGAGAATGTTGAGGAAATACCAGTTCCGGAAATGGTTTTCAAGGGTGATGATTCAGATGAACGGAACCAAATCATTGTGAACCTGGAAGATGTAGTAGGGCAGATTGACAAACTAAAGAGTAGCAAATCACTTGGACCGGATGGTATACACCCCAGGGTTCTGAAAGATATATTAGTAAAAATTTGTAACCTATCATTAAAATCCTCCATTGTACCTGAAGATGGTCTGATATTTCAAAAGGGCTCAAGAAGTGGAAAACCTATAGTCCGGTGAGCGTGACTTCAGTGCCAGGAAAAATAGCGGAAACTATTATGAAGAACAAAATCACAGAACATATAAAAATACATGGTTTAATATATATATATAAATGATATATATATTATAAATGATCTGGAAAGGAATACGACGAGTGAGGTTATCAAATTTGCAGATACAAAATTATTCAGAGTAGTTAAATCACAAGCAGATTGTGATAAATTGCAGGAGGACCTTGCAAGACTTGAAGATTGGGCATCCAAATGGCAGATGAAATTTAATGTGGACAAGTGCAAGGTGTTGCATATAGGAAAAATAACCGTTGCTGTAGTTACACGATGTTAGGTTCCATATTAGGAGCTACCACCCAGGAAAAAGATCTAGGCATCATAGTGGATAATACTTTAAAATCGTCAGCTCAGTGAGCTGCAGCAGTCAAAAAAGCAAACAGAATGTTAGGAATTATTAGGAAGGGAATGGTTAATAGAACAGAAAATGTCATAATGCCTCTATATTGCTCCATGGTGAGACCACACCTTGAATAATGAGTACAATTCTGGTCACCGCATCTCAAAAAATATATAGTTGCGATGGAGAAGGTACAGAGAAGGGCAACCAAAATGATAAAGGGGATGATGGAACAGCTTCCCTATGAGGAAAGGCTGAAGAGATTAGGGCTGTTCAGCTTGGAGAAGAGACTGCTGAGGGGGGATATGATAGAGGTCTTTAAGATCATGAGAGGTCTTGAACGAGTAGATGTGACTCTGTTATTTTCACTTTCGAATAATAGAAGGACTAGGGGGCATTCCATGAAGTTAGCAAGTAGTACATTTAAGACTAATCGGAGAAAATTCTTTTTCACTCAACGTACAATAAAGCTCTGGAATTTGTTGCCAGAGGATGTGGTTAGTACACTTAGTGTAGCTGGGTTCAAAAAAGGTTTGGATAAGTTCTTGAAGGAGAAGTCCATTAATGGCTATTAATCAATTTTACTTAGGGAATAGCCACTGCTATTAATTGCATCAGTAGCATGGGATCTTCTTAGTGTTTGGGTAATTGCCAGGTTTCTTGTGGCCTGGTTTTGGCCTCTGTTGGAAACAGGATGCTGGGCTTGATGGACCCTTGGTCTGACCCAGCATGGTAATTTCTTATGTTCCTGTGTTATGCAAAGTTACATTCCATATAACTCCTTGAAGGATAATAAAACAACTTTTTCTAGTAACCTATCAAGGATGCAAAATTCTTGGATTTTATTGGTAAGAGATTTTTTTTTTCAATCTGGCAGGCTGCAAACTAGGATGACAGCACATCAATTGCAAAAGATGCAATACCTCTATAATTGCTGACAAAAATTAAGATGAGTGTCAGCAGTCAGATGAATTAGACCAAACTATAGAGCCGATATAATAAGGTGAGTTAATGTTAGCACAGGTTTTCACTCCCATTTTAGCCTGGATTTTTCAGCAGTAAGTTAAAAACCCTGTTAAAATTGTGCTTTGTACCAGGAGTAAAAACCAGTGCTAAACTTAGCACAGGTTCATGCATATTCCATGTAAAGAAGACATTAGTTGTTCCCCAGCAAGGCAGAGAGGTGTGTTAAAGAGCAGATCACTTAAAGTACATTTTTTTTAATACTGGAAATTTAAATCCTGGGTCAGAGAAGTAGTAAAACTTAACTCACATTTCTGGTGGCCATGTTATACTATTGCTGTGCACAGTGGGGTAGTATCTAGCTGCTTTCTTGTAACACACCTTCAAAGCCTGACTTCTGCGGGTTCTCTTCAAATTTAAAAGGGATTAATTTGGCCATTTTTCAAAGAAAAATAGGATATGCCATATCATCTGAAGATGCAGAACTCCTCTCTGACTGAGGATAAGCTGGATTGGACAACTGAAAAGAGACAAATGGTGCAGAATCAGTTTCAGAGACAAAGGACTGATCTTTAAAGGAGTCTTGCTTTGGTGAAGTGCTACCAGGGAATGTCCGTCCGAACCTTCTGAAACCGTGGAATGGAATCCTGCAATTTAAAGATGTTTGGAAAATGTTTAAAAAAATAGGTTCCATCAGAAGGTTTTGTCAAAGTGGTAGGCATGTTTATCATGTATAATCTGATGAAATCTGACAAAAGCTCCTGATCAAAAGCTTGACATTCAGGTAACTGTGGTAAGGGTAGCAAAGGTTGGGCTCTTAACCAAGGAAGGATGCAATTCAGGTACTAAAACTGTGGTGATTCTTTCAATTTCACTGAAGATTTCTTGTGTGGGCGCAGATTGTCTATATCTGAATGTAATTCCCTCTGCATCGCAATCCTCAGTGCCATAGAAATTATATCTGACAGTGCCGTATGTTTTGGCACCAGTGTCGATGCTGAAGATCAGGATTTCTCGGCGCAGAGATGTAATGGCACCATAGCATCTTTCTTTGCCGAAGGTCTCTTGGCACACTGATCACTTGCTTTGAGTCCGGTTTGACTCAGAGCAGCTTGAGAGGGACCTACCTTGATTTTTTCAAGAACGTCAGAGGATTTCTTGGAAGATGACTCCTCGCTTTCTGATGGAGAAGATAGTTATTTGAATTTCCTGTTCCTGCAGACTCTGGTTCACAGGGACATCTTGCCACATGGCCCACCATTGTGAGGAATCGTGCCTAGGACCTGGACAGGCGAAGGCCAGGAAGGGTCCTGACTACCCATTTTCCAGCAGCATTAAGAACACAATTTGAAAAGTGTCTTACCCACCTTAGACGACGTTGACATTTTGTAAGAATACTAAGGAGAGTTGCTAAGTTTGGGGGTTTTCTGAACACTTAAACATGAAGAAAATAATCAAATGAATGGAAAACACAGCAAAAGATGAAAACTTTGAAGGTAAAGTTTTCAATCTTTGACAACAGTGGAGAGAAAGCAATCCTGACCATCCGCTGTGGTGGATGAAAAGAGACCGAGTGATGGCAAGCGCAGGAACGCCCACACCTACTCAGAAAAGTTCTTCTGTACTTTGAGCTTCGAGAGCACATGTTTTCGATCCTGGTGCCTTCTGACATCATCACCCCACTTGAGCGGCTGAATTTATACCTGCTTGCCCATGGAGAATGTTTACTGCTCGATCCCATTTTGCCTGTTTAACAGATGTGCGCACTGATGGTTCATCACGGATGGTGCACTGAGAATTTCAGTACAAAATTTAGCTGCACTTTATGAAGTCAATACACCCAACCCTAGCCTTTCCCCTTCCCTAGAGGCAGCTGGAAGGCATGCTGCTTTTCCACTGAACATTCATTCAAGAATGTAATAAAAATAAAGTGAAATGGAGAATGAATGTGTTAAATTTGCTTCCTACAACTTCTCTTCTTAGATGTTTCCTTGCAGGCAGATCTTGGAAAAATATCCAGCCCCTGCATCCAACATGCGAAGATCACGGTGATTTGTGCTAAGGCAGCCCAGCCACTGGGTCCGACCTGAGAAGGTCAGCAGAGGTTTGCGCTTGTTCTGGATTCTGACTGCAAACACCAACTTTTACTCAAGGGACTGCTGCCTGCATGCCAGCCAGACTATACCTTGGGAGCTTACGCAATGTAAGCATGCATCCACAATTACTGAGATTATACCTGGGGTCTTGAACCCAGGACCTTATTCCCCACACAACTACTCATACGAACACTCTGACTCAGTACATTGTGGTTCCAGGTCTTTCTGATGCTTTTATTTAAGCAAGAAGAAGATAGAACACAGAACAAAAATCAGATAATTGCAGATAACAAGTACTAAAGAGAATATCTAAATATGTACATATCTCTCTCTCTCTCTATATATATATATACATACACAAGCTTACATTTCCAACAGATCAGTCTGCTCAATCACATCTGGAAAGTGATCTCTCTTCTCCTCTAGCTATTATCACTTTTTAGTTCAGTCCTCCCTGCCCGTCCCTCTGCTAGTTATACCCTACCTGTATATCTGAAACTATGTTATGAGAAATGCATGCAGGGTTCCCAAACACAGTCTAGACCAGGGCTTCCCAAACCTGTGCTGGGTACCCCATAGCCAGTCGGGTTGTCAGGATTTCCACAATGAATATGCAAGAGATACATTTGCGTATACGGAGTCTCCATGATATGCAAACGTATCTCATGCATATTCATTGTAGAAATCCTGAAAACCAGACTGGCTGTGGGGTCCCCAGAACAGGTTTGGGAAGCCCTGGTCTAGACTGTCTCTTGTAATTCTGACCCCCCTCACATCAGATTGTGGAGACTTGTTGTTTACCACTTATTCTCATGGTAGTTGCAATCATGTAATGTCTGTCTGTATGAGAACCCTGAGGCCACTAAAGGCCTAACTTCTGAATGCATCCTCAGCCAGAGTTGTCAGACTCAGACTAAGTAAATTCCATTACAGTGCCAGGGGAACCTAGCCACAAGGTCAGACATGTGAAGGTCTGCACTGTGGTATTCTGCCACTGCTGCTTTTATACAGGACTGTTCAGTGTCATGTTCTGCATTGCACTGCTTTAAGGTCACGTTTGCCAATTTTTTCATCAATTTTTTATGCTAGTTGCAGCCAATATCAATCGCAGGGTCTTCTGCTGGCATTTCCTATGAACTGAAGAAAAACAGAAGATATAAGCAGGGAAGAGACATCTGCAAACACCTAGAACTTTATACAAATACATGGCAAACACAATTGGTTAGACTTACATACATGCCAAAACTGGTACTAGAAGGTGTATTGGGAATCTGGAAGTCAGATGTTATCCTTGATCTTCTTATTTTAGTTATTTAAGCCTTTTATTATTTGTTTTTATGTATTTAAATTTTATTGTAAATTTTCTTTGTTTTTATTATATCCTCTTTTACTTTTGACTTTTTGATTGTATTGTATTGTATTTCTTATATTTTAAATTTGTTATATTGTAAACTGTTGTGATAATCCATGGAACAGCGATATATGAAAGTTAAAATAAAAAATATCTGCCAACCATAACGCATGCCTGCATTAAGTGTTAAGATTACGTAACAGAGAGAGGGCTTGCATATTTAGAAATATCTGTCCCGTCTGCATAGGAAGCTAAACAATCCTCCTTGCAAAGCGTGACCACATCCTGGCCTGCAGACGACCCCTCAAACTTACTACGTGGTACCAGACAGGATGTCAGAGTACTGTCCACTAGCTACACCAGTGGGACCATGGGTCAGCAGTTCCCAGCTGTCAGCAGACATCTGTGTATATAGTCAGACAGTACTCTTGGTGAGACTGTGGTTAGCCCCTGGATGAGGGTGAATTTAAAGAAATGTTTCAGAGAAAACAAAAAGCACATACTTCACAGATGCTTCACTAGGGCTTCCGCCGAGGATGCTCTGTTATTTATTATCTGAGCCAGCCTGGGTCTGCGGCCTTGCTCACGCGGGGGGGGGAAACAACATGGTCACCTGCAGCCACACACACTGTGCACGGGGCAGGAGAAGAGAAACACAGCCCTGGTCCCCCTGCTAATTCTGCAGAACAGAGACTAGAAGGGAACCAATGGAATTTTACATTTCGAGGCAAGACTGCCTGTTGAAATTCCACTTTTGAACAAATATGTCAAATCTCTCTGTAAGTCTGCGAGTGCTTTGCAGCAAGGCTAAAATTAGTTACACAGAGCTCAGAGAAGACATCTGCCCAGGCCCCATATCGGCTTCCTCTTTCTGTCTGGTATTGCCCCCATCCGCTCTGGAAGAGTTTGTTTTTAATTTGATTGCATTGTAATGAGGTAAACCGCTGCCATCAATCCTTTGGAGAAGGTGGTATATAAAACTTTTAAATAAAAACTACGCACTGGGGCCCAGCTACCTCACACAACCACACTTTTAAATTCAGAAGGGAATGACTGTTTTATTAGGAGCCAGGTTTTATATGTATTATTTGATTGTATTATGTATGTTTGGTGTGTTCTCCGCCCTGAGCAATGTGGAAGTGGCAGATAATAAGACATTTAATCAATAAATAAAATAGATCATACTTATTACGGTACAGTTGCCCTCAGAAAGATACATTTCAATGGTAGAAACTATTGAAGTGCTGCTTATTACAGCAGCTCTTGCTTTGGCTCTAGGTCTGAAACAGCAGGGAAAGAAACAACGGCAGTTCTACTTTCTTATAAACCTATTGGTACGCCTTTACTACAGCTCATTTTATGTTGTATCATGCCCTGGGGCTGCCTATGGCCGTACAGTTTTAAATAAATATTTGGGGTGGAGGTGGGGAATAATCAAAGGTTTTCATGCAGATAAACGCACATTTAGCCATGTAAAAATTATGGCTTGAATATTGCTCCCTCCCTCAGTGCGGCTACTTTTATCTATGGGGAAAAAAAAAAAAGGGCTTGGAGCATGTATGAGATTTCATTTTGTAACTTCTTCGTGCACTTTCATGTGTGCACTTTAATCCACAGATAAAGAAAAGTGGGAGCGTGCACAGGAATTTTATTTTGTAACCTCCTTGATTACTTTCACTGATGTAGCAAAAGAAGTGGGGACAAGCCAGGGGAGTAGGCATGTTCACAGGCCCAGTCCTAACGCATGCACATATCATGCAATTGCGTGGGGTCAGCGGCAGAGCCAGCCTCTTGGTTGGACGGGCCAGGTTGGTGCCCTGCCAGCATCACCCATCCCACGATAGCAGAGAAGAGGCCCGTCGGGACCACAGTGGAGCCTATGCTGCTGTAGTCCAAAGAGGGGACCAGCGGGGCCATGACAGACGCAATGTCGCTGCAGCCAAAAAGAGGGGGAGGCCCTAAGCATGTTTGAGGGTGTTTGTGCATGTGTGTGTGAGAGAGAGCATATGTGGGTGTGTGAGAGGGCTGGGGGGGGGAGGTGTCTGTGTGATGAGGGAGAGAGAGCATGGATGTATGTATGAGAGATAATGAACATGTATAAGTGTGTGTGTGTGAGAGAATCTGTCATGCGTGTGAAAGAGAGGCTGTATGTGTGAGGGGGAGAGAGAATGTGTGTATGAGAGATAGAAAACCTGTGCATGCGAGAGAGAGGGAGTATATGAGAGAATAAACAATGTACGTGTATAGGCATATACATGTGTGTATGTGGGAGAGAGAGCCTGTTATGTGAGAGAAGAGGAGTGTGAAAAGCATAGGCATGTGAATGAGGGATTGTGAGAGAGAATGAATGTGTAAGAGAGAAAGAGAGAGTGTGTGAGAGAGAAGATACAGTTTATGTGGCTCCATGTCCCCTAATCCACGATATCCTCAGGATGATTGTAAATCAAAAGATCCCAGGTCTGGAGAGGAGACTTTTTTTCTAATCCTCATTATTTTTAATTACTGGGTTTTTATTTAGATTTATATTCCGCTTTTCGCACTTTTTTTTCCCCTAGCGCTTCAAAGTGGATTACATTCAGGTACTGTAGGTATTTCCCTATCCCCAGAGGGCTTACAATCTAAGTTTGTACCTGAGGCAATGGAGGGTAAAGTGACTTGCCCAAGGTCACAAGGAGCGACAGCAGGACTCATTTCTGCTAGTTTAAAATATTTTATTGGTGTTTGGGAAATTTATAACTTTTTTAAATTACCGGATGTTCTATTCATCAGATGTTTTGAAATATTTATTCTTTTTATTAGTATGGTTTTATTATTATGATTCATGATTTCTATATCTTGATTTTTTTTGTTTGATGTTTTATGAGGCATGGTAATGTTGCAATGTATACAGCATCTAGCTTCTTGTTTTTTTCAGTTCAGTTTTTATCTGCACATTTCCATTTATGCTTTATGGTCTCTTTATTCTGTATTTGTCTCCAACAGTTAACTGACACCTGCAGGTATATTTTGCATAATCTATGAGGTGTTAAATATCGTCTGGATAAGCTCTTGCATCCATTTTCTAAAATTGCTATTGCAATGCTGTGAAATTATTTAAAAAATAGTTTTGCTGGGTGGCTAGAACAGGCCAGGGCTTTCTTTATCGCATACAGGGCCCTTAGGAGTTTTCTTTATAATGTCTTATAGCCAAAGTATGGGTAGGGGTAAGGGTTCTCAACCCAGTTATCGAGACACACCTAGCCAGTCAGATTTTCAGAATAACCACAATGAATATGCATAAGAGTAATTTGCATACAGTGGAGGCAGTGCATGCAAATCTATCTCATGCATATTCATTGTGGATATCCTGAAAACCAGATGGGCTAGGTGTGTCCCAAGGACAGTGTTGAGAACCAGTAGACTAGGGGTATGCTCTACATCTTGGTTATTTAGATAAAATTTGAAATTTGTGCTGGAGAGTTTTTGGCTCAGTTCAGCTGGTGATGTGTGATCCAGGGATGCATGATAGAAAATGAAAAAATGTCTTTTTAGTCTGTAGATGCAGCATTTCCATATCTAGAGGATATGTAATTCTATATTTGTAAGGCCAACACTGAACTGGTAGATGGAATAGGGAAACTGCTGAGGTCAGGGAGAGAGAGAAAGTATGCCCACTGCCACTAATCCATGTCAATCTGCGAAGGAGGGTTGTTCACCTTCTCTTTTCTCCTACCAGTCTGACTTCCTCACTCTTTGTCCCCGAGAAGTAGGGATCAACTGGAGGAGGAGGCGCCAGGTCCCCATCAACGAACTTCGCACAGGGCGCTATTTGCCCTAGAGCCGGCCCAGAGTGTGTAGGGATTTTATTTTGTAACCTCCGTGTGAGTACTTTGCACCTGCTTCAAGGCAGGTACAAAAGTGCCCATGTGTGCCACTCACCTATGAGGAGTTTCCTTTTGAAAATGAACCTGCCTGCCCTCGCCAGGATCATCTCCAAACTGAACTCAGCCTGCAAAGATGAGTAAAATGAGACAATTAAATAAGACAAGTGGCGGAAAAAGACTAGTATGATGACCAGGCTGCTATTAAAGAAAGGAAGTTTGAATGAAGACTCTCCAACACAGCCTGTCCTTTCCTGCAGACAGCTGCGAATAAAATAGCTGTGCTACTGTACTGTCAATCATTTATTTTATTTATTTATTTGTTCAGTTTTATATACCGTCATTCGGTTCAGCCATCATAACGGTTTACAAAAATCAAACAGAGAATAAACCATTAAAAACATTGATGCATAAATTAATAGTGGAAAAGAAGAAGGGATCGGGGAGGTTGGTGGTATTAGACATACACAGCACTGCACAGTGACACATGAGAGCCTACCCTCGTTCCATAGAGCATAAGATCTAATCAAGACACTCAGACATGCAAGACGTACATGGGAGCTTTGCTTACTCAGAAAACGGTTCAAGTCAAGAGGTCAGGGAGAATAACGATTTAAGTTTCAAGAGCAGCCTCGGCAAGGTGAGTGTTTAGACAGGATCTGAATGTGGTAAGCAGGAGCAGGACACATCTATTTTTATTTAATTTTATTTATTTTTATTTAAAAATATTTATATACCGCTTTATAAGAATTAATTTTGTCAAAACGGTTTACATTGAATAAAATAAAAATTTAAAGGAACAAACAAAATCAAATAAGTTTAAAATATACATATAAGTTAGTTAATAGCTGGAATGAATTCTAGCTTAAAATAAAATCAATCATTTACTCAAAATAAAAAAAACAAAAAATTGTTGCCCTGGGACTTGCTATTGCAGCGGGAGGGGAGCGGAAGGGAATTGGAATGAAAAATGATAATATAACTAACAGGCAGGGGAGAGAGGAAAGGGGAGAGATGTAATGAAATGGATGGGATGTATAGGAGCTATGAGTAGGTTGATGGACTATGTTACGTGTTGCTTTTGATCTTGGGTGGGTATGTTAAATGCAAGCTGAAAGAGATAAGTTTTAAGTGATTTTTTGAAATGAGAAGAGTTTGATATTGACCGGAGGGGATTTGGAAGTGAATTCCAAAGTATTGGACCGGCTACCGAGAAAGCTCTCTTTCTGGTAACGTCTAGTCTAGCTTGTTTGGGTGAGGGAATATCTAGAAGGTTTTGAGTAAGTGATCTTAGATGGCGTGCAGGTTTGTAGATCCGTAATAAGGAGTAGAGCCAGGTGGAAGTTGGATTGTCAATTAAACCATGAATAGTGGAGAGAATTTTATATTTTACCCTGTACTTTACGGGAAGCCAGGACAGGAAGACACTTCCAGTCATTTGGTCAGCGAGGCGGAAAGCAAGGAGTTGAGATTTGGTGACGCGGAAGAGTACTGATAAAAGCATTTCCTGATGAATGAAATTTGGGTGCCGAGGAGCTGCCGAGTTAAGGCCCTGAGGTCTGCGGCCATTTTCAATCAAGACCCAGCCGTGCAGGAGCGACTGGGAATCACTCCTGCCCCATTAGGACTTTGGAGACCCCAGTGAAGCGGTAAGGGATATCCGGGGAAGGGGCTCCGTTTTTAAGTTTGGGAAGCGCTGAGCCTTATTTTGGCATGGAAGAGGGAAACCTGGCCCCTTGGTTTCCTTGTGGTTTTCTTTTGTTTATTTTCCATGTTCTATTCAAATTGAAAAAAAAAATAGGCACACACTACCAAACCTCCCACTCCAAATTCTTTTTAGTACACGCTCAGTGTAGTTTGGATACTAAGGGGAGGGGGTCCCCTGAAGGGTTTGAGGAGCAGTGTGATCTCAGCATGCTTGGTGGCAGAGAGGAAGACTGCACTAAAAAGTGACAAAATGAGGATGAAGGGGATGATGGCAGGGAAATAGAACTGAGGAGCTGGTCAGGAACAGGGTTGAAGGAACATGGAGTTAATTTCAGAAAAGGAGGAGAGTATGACAGATATTTGCATGCACTTAATCTCCATGATATGCAAATTTCTTTCATGCAGAGTCGTTGGGGATATCCTGAAAACCCGACTGGCTGTGGGGAAGCCCTGGGTTAAGGGAAGGGGAAAGGAATAAAGTTGGGGGAGGTGGGGGGTGGGGAAAGACATAGTGGAAGCCTGGGGAAGAACTCAAGATTGAGCTGTGGAAGATTACTGGTCAGAAAGTGCATCTAGAGACCGATCAACTAGAAGGGATGAACCCTATCTATTGAAGAAACGTCTTAAGAGTTCAGTCACATTCAGAGTGCAGTGATCAGGCTAAGAGAGTGCGTTTCTTGGCAAAAGGAAAGCCTGAGGCCACAGAGAAAAATAACAGAGAAGGCAGATGAGAAAGCATGGAAACATGTAACTAGAATAAGCTGCAGAAAGTGATCTTGGTGGAGAAAGGCAAGCAGGTAAAGCTTTGAGAGAACATAAGAAATTGCCATGCTGGATCAGACCAAAGGTCCATCCAGCCCAGCATCCTGTTTCCAACAGAGGCCAAAACCAGGCCACAAGAACCTGGCAATTACCCAAACACTAAGAAGATCCCATGCTACTGATGCAATTAATAGCAGTATAATTGATTAATAGCCATTAATAGACTTCTCCTCCAAGAACTTATCCAAACCTTTTTTGAACCCAGCTACACTAACTGCACTAACCACCACATCCTCTGGCAACAAATTCCAGAGCTTAATTGTGCGTTGAGTGAAAAAGAATTTTCTCCGATTAGTCTTAAATGTGTTACTTGCTAACTTCATGGAATACCCCCTAGTCCTTCTATTATTCGAAAGTGTAAATAACCGAGTCACATCTACTCGTTCAAGACCTCTCATGATCTTAAAGACCTCTATCATATCCCCCCACAGCCGTCTCTTCTCCAAGCTGAACAGTCCTAACCTCTTCAGCCTTTCCTCATAGGGGAGCTGTTCCATCCCCTTTATCATTTTGGTGTACCTTCTCCATCGCAACTATATCTTTTTTGAAATGCGGCTACCAGAATTGTAGACAGTATTCAAGGTGCGGTCTCACCATGGAGCGATACAGAGGCATTATGACATTTTCCGTTCTATTAACCATTCCCTTCCTAATAATTCTTAACATTCTATTTACTTTGACTGCTGTAGCACACTGAGCCAACGATTTTAAAGTATTATCCACTATGATGCCTAGATCTTTTTCCTGGGTGGTAGCTCCTAATATGGAACCTAACATCGTGTAACTACAGCAATTGTTATTTTTCCCTATATGCAACAGCTTGCACTTGTCCACATTAAATTTCATCTGCCATTTGGATGCCCAATCTTCCAGTCTTGCAAGGTCCTCCTGTAATGTATCACAGTCTGCTTGTGATTTAACTACTCTGAATAATTTTGTATCATCCACAAATTTGATAACCTCACTCGTCATATTCCTTTCCAGATCATTTATATATATATTGAAAAGCACCGGTCCAAGTACAGATCCCTGAGGTACTCCACAGTTTACCCTTTTCCACTGAGAAAATTGACCATTTAATCCTACTCTCTGTTTCCTGTCTTTTAACCAGTTTGTAATCCACGAAAGGACATCGCCACCTATCCCATGACTTTTTAGTTTTCATAGAACCCTCTCATGAGGGACTTTGTCAAACACCTTCTGAAAATCCAAATACACTACATCTACCGGTTCACCTTTATCCACATGTTTATTAACCCCTTCAAAAAAATGAAGCAGATTTGGTAGGCAAGACTTCCCTTGGGTAAATCCATGTTGACTATGTCCCATTAAATCATGTCTTTCTATATGCTCTACGATTTTGATCTTGAGAATAGTTTCCACTATTTTTCCTGGCACTGAAGTCAGGCTCACTGGTCTATAGTTACCTGGATCGCTCCTGGATCCTTTTTTAAATATTGGGGTTACATTGGCCACCCTCCAGTCTTCAGGTACAATGGATGATTTTAATGATAGGTTACAAATTTTAACTAATAGATCAGAAATTTTATTTTTTAGTTCCTTCAGAAATCTAGGATGCATACCATCTGGTCCAGGTGATTTGCTACTCTTTAGTCAATCTGGCCTACTACATCTTCCAGGTTCACAGTGATTTCGTTCAGTTCGTCTGACTCATCACCCCTGAAAACCATCTCCCGAACTGGTATCTCAACAACATCCTCATTAGTAAACACGGAGGCAAAGAATTCATTTAGTCTTTCTGCAATGGCCTTATCTTCCCTAAGAGCCCCTTTAACCGCTCTGTCATCTAATGATCCAACCGACTCCCTCACAGGTTTCTTGCTTTGGATATATTTTAAAAAGTTTTTATTATGAGTTTTTGCCTCTATGGCCAACTTCATTTCAAATTCTCTCTTCGCCTGTCTTATAATGTTTTACACTTACCTTGACAATGCTTATGTTTTAGCCTATTTTCTTCAGATGGATCCTTCTTCCAATTTTTGAAGGATTTTTTTTTGGTTAAAATAGCTTCTTTCACCTCACCTTTTAACCATGATGGTATTCGTTTTGCCTTCCTTCCACCTTTCTTAATGCGCGGAATACATATGGACTGTGCCTCTAGGATTGTATTTTTAAACAATGTCCAAGCCTGTTGAACACTTTTAACCTTTGCAGCTGCACCTTTCAGTTTTTTTCTAATTATTTTCCTCATTTTATCAAAGTTTCCCTTTTTAAAATTTAGTGTTAGAGCTGTAGATTTACTTATTGTCCCCCTTCCAGTTATTAGTTTAAATTTGATCATGTTATGATCACTGTTGCCAAGTGGCCCCACCACCGTTACTTCTCTCACCAAATTTTGCGTTCCACTAAGAATTAAATCTAAAATAGCTCCCTCTCTTGTTGGTTCTTGAACCAATTGCTCCATGAAGCAATCATTTATTACATCCAGGAACTTTATGTCTCTAGCAAGTCCTGATGTTACATTTACCCAGTCAATATTGGGGTAATTGAAATCTCCCATTATTATTGCACTGCCAAATTGGTTTGCTTCCCTGATTTCTCTTAGCATTTCATCATCTGTCTGACCATTTTGTCCAGGTGGACGGTAGTATACTCCTATTACTATACTCTTACCCAACACACATGGGATTTCTACCCATATAGATTCTACTGAGCATTTACTCTCTTGTATGATATTTATCCTGTTGGACTCTATACCCTTCCAGAAATAAAGTGCCACACTCCCACCAAGTTGATCCTCCCTATCATTGCGATATAATTTGTACCCTGATATAGCACTGTTGGTTGGAAGGAGCATTGGTTATCCTCCTTCCACCAAGTCTCTGTGATGCCAATTATGTCAATCTCATCATTTGCTGCTATACACTCTAACTCTCCCATCTTACTTCTTAGACTTCTGGCATTGGCATACAGACATTTCAAAGTGTGGTTTTTGCTTGTTTTAACAACCTGCTTTTCAGTTGTTTGGGATAATTCGGAAATCATTAGCTTTGGTGATTTTTTACATATAGGCATATGAACTATGTTTGCTTTTAATGGAACCTCGCTGTTGGGATACCTTAACTCTCCTGTTTCTTTAGTATCCTTCAAGGATACATTTCTCCGAACCATTGTCTAATTTCACCATGCACTGCTGAGTGACTGTCGGCTTTCCCCTTTGTAGGATCTAGAGCAAAAAAAAAAAAAAAGATTCAGAAAAAAAGGACTGAGCTGATGGACAGAAGATGGGGAGGCAGACAGCCTATTAGGAGGTAGCATTATTGTTCAAATGAATGAGCACAGTTAGTGATAAGCAGCCATACTGATGGGTCATGGGAGACTTGTCCTTGGGAAAGTGGCGCAGTAAATGCAGTGTCTTCCTTGCCTAGAGCCAAGATTGCAGACCCAGCAAGCAGAGAAGTACGGCAGCTAATGAGCTCAGGTGTAAGGCCAGCCTTAATGGATCACAGCACAGACCAGAGAATCCAGGGAGGATTGCATGCACCTTGGGAAGGCAGCAGAAAATAAATCAGCAATCTTTCAGATTCTATTGGCCTTTAGATTCCTGACAGAGAACAGAGAAGACCAGGAGGATCGAATGATCGACAAGTAATTACTGTAACATCCCATTTATCTCTGGAAACCATTACCTTCTGGCCTGGCGTCCCACATTGCCAAGTTGGGAAGCCAAGCATATTTGAGAGAGAATGGTATCTCTGCAAGAGAAGCTGAGAAAAAAGCAGCGGCCAGAGATATCCAAAGTAAGAGTACAGCAGAATAGCTGGTGGGAAACTTCAGAAAATGTAAACGAATGCCCAGACTATCCAGCTCAGAAGTCAAAGTTTGTATTGTTAGGTAAAAAGAAACCTAAAGGTGAGAAAGCAGAGTAATAAATTGGTACTTTGTAGACAATCTGTGGATAGATTCCAGATTACAGGCAGTTTTCCCTTTTAATGAAGTAACTTGTCCCTGCGGCAGACCAGAGACAAACTCCCCTCCCCAGTTTTTCATCCCAAAATCCCGTTTGCCAAGTCACCCAATGCACATTACAGGAGCAGCACCAGACAGACCCTGCCCTGGCTGCATCCTGGAGCTTCAAAGAAGCTTCTGCTCCTCTCATTTTTTTTTTTTAAACTGCAGGTTCCTGCTCCTCCTATTTTGGGTTTCCAGCTCAATCAGAACCACTGTAGGAGTCTGGAGCGGTAAGCCTTTAGTCACAACTACCTGGGGATTTCACCTCTATTTTTAAATTATATCCCCTACCAATTTATAATCCACAGAGCATGGCTCCCTCCTCTCCAGAGGCTCTGAACACTACCACCTAGCCAGTCTTGGGAGAAGAATCCTGTTCCAGGAGTCCAAGCAAGGGTCTTCTCAGAGCAATACTTAGCACTTCCACTGTACCAGCCCTCCTGCCTCACGACTAAGCAGCCAAATGATTTTAAGGACATTTACCAATGCCAGACCCAGTTCATTTCCACCGGATCTCAGCGGTACCATAGGATGACTGCTGACAAAGCTGTAAACATTCCTGACTTAAAGCAGAGGAGGAGATGCACTGTAGGAGGTTTATTGGTGGGGATGTTCATATCCCTCTGAAATAATTGAGGGACAAAATGACTTTATTTGTAGACTGAACAGAGAGCCTAAAAGCAATGAGGAACCATTTCTTCAATTCATATTTTTTAGAAACTGGCTCCTGTCATAAGGAACTATATGCAATCTCTGCCGAATTAACTTTTATGTACTTAATATTTTTTAAATATCCACTTGGAGCAGTTATTAGGGAGAGTGAAAGAAAGGAAAGATCAAAATAAGTTTCCTTCAGCAATTCCTTGCATTGGCAGAATTCCAGGAACTTAGCTGCTCGTTCCCATCCCCTCCAGAGCAGTCTAACAGCAAACGTAAGACTTGTCCTTTGAATTCTTGCCAACCTCTCCCACTGCACAAGGCTGCTCCCGTGATGCACTAAGTTGGCTGGAGAAACACTGCCAGTCATACTGAGATGAGCTTCCACCCACAAGAACCACAGGCCTGCTGCATTACTCAAATCTCAACTCTCACCACAGCTTTGTGATGCAAAACCCAGTGGGGGGGCGGGTTAATGTTTGCTGTAAAAACAAAATCTTTATGGGGGTTTTCCAGTAGTTGAATCAGTTGCAGGCAGCAAGCCAATACTGAAATGCCAAATAGTAGAAACGCTACTTGGGTTCATTGCATACATAGAAACATAAAAACATGACAGCAGAAAAAGACCATATGGCCCATTTAGTCTGCCCATCCGTCCAATTTATCTAGCCCTTGCACTTCCCATCACTCCCCTCAGAGATCCCCCAGATCCATGGTTTCTTTAATTTTTTGCCTCTACCATCTCCTCTAGGAGGCCATTCCATGTATCCGCTACACTCTCTGTAAAGAAATATTTCCTAAGATTACTCCTGAGCCTACCCCCTTTTACCCTCATCCCATGACCCCCTTGTTTCTGTTGATCGAGGCTAGCCTCTTGTGCATGGAAACGTTTGAGATATTTAAATGTCTTTATCATATCTGGCCACTTGGAGAATTAGACAAATTCTGAAAGTTTGGAGTATTTTAAATGTGTTGTGGTGATGGATATTTTCAAATGCTGGTAACCCTACAGAATCAGATTGGGTCTACATTTTACACCAGCTGTGCAACTTCAGGCCATGATAACTCTTGACCTTGCCTTTAACTGTTCATATCTCAGCTTGATAGATGTAGTAGTTTCTCTTTCAATAGGGAATGTTCCTAAACTTGTCACAGAGAGGAAAGTACCACAGCCACCATCCTCAATCTAATCTGCCTTGTTTCACTGATACTGCATACATGGGTTTGCCTGTGTTTGTAGCCAACCGCCACCTGACACTGAAGCAACTGTTACCATGCTGTAAACTGCATCCCATGCAGCATATCCTAGAGGGGACTGTGGGTCTTCATCCCAGTACAGAGAGCTACAATGAGGAGATCTGGAAGACACACTGCCCAACACTGCAAGTAAGCTCCATTACAATACAATGCGACAGCCACAACAACACAATCAAATAACCCAAACTTATTTATTTATTTAAATGTTTTATACACAGTCATTCCATGTGAGAATCACTAGGTTCATAACGGTTTACTGATAAAAAAAAATACAAAATAAAATGCATGTTACAAGATGGAAAACATTAATAGAAACAGAGGAAATACAACGGACGATATCAAATATGTTGAAATCCTGTTTCTTTGACCTCTGCGTCACACTGTGCCAACAGAATGTTAGGAATTGGTAAGGAAGGAATGGAGAACCTAATGGAGAATATTGTAATACCTCTATCATGCCATAGTTCTGGTTACTGCATCTCAAAAAAGATGTAGCGGAACAGCATGCATTTACCCAAGGCAAGTTTTGCCTCACAAATCTTCATTTTTTTGAAGGGGTTAATAAACATGTGGGATAAAGGTGAGCCAGTAGATGTAATGTATTTGGATTTTCAGAAGGTGTTTGACAAAGTCCCTCATGAGAGGCTTCTAAGGAAACTAAAAAAAGTCATGGGATAAGAAGTGGTGTCCTTTCATGGATTACAAACTGGTTAAAAGACAGGAAAAGAGTAGGATTAAATGGTCAATTTTCTCATTGGAAAAGGGTAAACAGTGGAGTGCCTCAGGGATCTGTATTGGGACCGGTGCTTTTCTATATATTTATAAATGATCTGGAAAGGAATATGACGAGTGAGGTTATCAAATTTGCAGATACAAAATTATTCATTAGTTAAATCACAAGCAGATTGTGATAAATTGCAGAAGAACCTTGCAAGACTGGAAGATTGGGCTTCCAAATGGCAGATGAAATTTTATGTGGACAAGTACAAGGTGATGCATATAGGGAAAAATAATCCATGCTGTAGTTACATGATGTTAGGTTCCATATTAGGAGCTACCACCCAGGAAAAAGATCTATGCTTCATAGTAGATAATACATTCAAATCGTCGGCTGAGTGTGCTGCGGCAGTTAAAAAAGCAAACAATGTTAGGAATTATTAGGAAGGGAATGGTAAATAAAATGTAAAATGTCATAATGCCTGTATCGCTCCATGGTGAGACTGCACCTTGAGTACTGTGTACAATTCTGGTCTTTGCATTTAAAAAAAAAAAAAAAAAAAAAGATATAGTTGCAATGGAGAAGATACAGAGAAGGGCAACCAAAATGAGAAAGGGGATGGAATAGCTCCCCTGTGAGGAAAGACTAAAGAGGTTAGGCCTGTTCAACATGGATAAGAGACGGCTGAGGGGGGATATGACAGAAGTGTTTAAAATCATGAGAGGTCTAGAACGAGTAAATGTGAATGGGTTATTTACTCTTTCGGATAATAGAAGGACTAGGGGCACTCCATGAAGTTAGCAAGTAGCACATTTAAAACTAACCTGAGAAAATTCTCACACTCAATGCACTATTAAGCTTTGGAATTTGTTGCCAGAGGATGTGGTTAGTGCAGTTAGTGTAGCTGGGTTTAAAAAAGGTTGGATAAGTTCTTGGAGGAGAAGTCCATTAACTGCTATTAATCAAGCTGTCTTAGAGAAAAGCCACTGCTATTACTGGCATCAATAGCATGGGATCTACTTACAGCCGAATTTTAAATCTGCCACGCGCACAAATTCTGGCAGTTACACAAAAGTGCTAGGCCCTTAAGAGGGGGGGCAGGGTCTGTGCAGGCAGATACGGGACGGAGGCCGGCCAAGACAGCAACCATTAGCTGCTGTCCCGGGGAAGAGCGCGCCGACCGTTGGCTGACGTGCACAAACTACTTCTGCTCCAGGGGAGGTGTAAGTAGTAAAACAAAACCAAAGTAAGATAAAACAAAGGGTTTAGGGGGTGGGGAGGAGAGGGGAAGAGGGGAAGAGGGAGGGAGTTTAGGTAGGGGGTAGGGAACGGGGGAAGGCCAGATTGCGGCACCGAGTGTAACTTACTAAAATCCCCCCCCCTGCATGTGCCGCCTGCATAGGCGTGTGCGGCCCACGGGTTTTATAACATGCGCGTACCGGCGTGCGCATGTTATAAAATCCACCCGTCTATGTGTGTGCGCCGGGAACTATGCGCACATGGACGTGCGCAAGTACCTTTTAAAATCTACCCCTTAAGTGTTTGGGTACTTGCCAGGTACTTGTAAATTAGATTGGCCACTGTTGGAAACAGGATGCTGGGCTTGATGGACCCTTGGTCTGACCCAGTATGGCAATTTCGTATGCTCTTTAACTAGAAAAGATACAGAGAGATGTGACCAAAGTGATGAAAGGGATGGAACAGCTTCTCTTTGAGGAAAGGCTAAAGAAGTTAGGGCTCCAGTTTGGAGGAGAGAGAGCTGAGGGGAGATTTGATATTAGTCTATAAACTTCGAGTGTTGTGGAACAGGTTCAGTGCAAATTGGTTGTTTACTCTTTAAAATATAAAAAGACTAGGGGACCCAATAGAATTACTAAGTAGCACATTTAAAATAAATTGTGGAACACTTTTTCATTCAATGCATAATTAAGCTCTTGAATTCATTGCCGGAGGATATGCTAATTTTTATTTATTTATTTACAGAAATTTATAGCCCGCCTTATTACCAGACGAGCTGCCTAAGGCAGTTGGCATTGCTGGTTTTAAAAAAAGGTTTGGACAAGTTCCTGGTGGAAAGTCCATAAGCGAGGTAGAGTTAAACCAGTTATTAACCAGGTAGAGCTGGGGAAAGCCACTGCTTATCTTTGGGTGTAAGCAGTATGGAAGCCATATACTCTTTGCAGATCCTGCCAGGTACTTGTGACTTAGATTGGCCACTATTGGAAGCAGGATACTGGCCTTGATGGACCTTTGGCCCAGCCCAGTTTGGCAGTTCTGTTCTTACCTCTCCTGTATGCTATAGGAGCTCACACTGGAACCTCTGCCCATTTATTTATGTGTTTTATATACAGTCATTCCATGTGAGAATCACTAATTCATAACAGTGTACAGGTTTGACATTCATAAATAAAGAAAAACTGAGGTAGGCATACATACAGGAAGGAAGCTGGGGAAACCTTTAAAGACAGAGGGTTAAAAGATAGATTCATTTAGGAAAGGCAAAGTTAGCATTAGAAGGGCCAAAGGTAGGGGGAATTGGTCAGGACAGTTCTGGCAGACTCATGGCGAACTGGAGTTTTCTGTCAGACAGTAGGCATTTGTGAATAGCCAAGATTTTAACTTGCTCTTAAATTTTTTAATGTTTGTTATTGTTTGCAGGTCCTCTAGCATGGAGCTCCATTGTGTTGGGCCAGCAACAGAAATCGTGCTCTCTCTTGCTTGCATTAGATGAGAATTTCCTATGGTCGGAATTTCAAGGAGGCCTTTGTTTTGTGATCTGAGCGTTCATGGTGGAATATGAGATTTAAATGTTAATCCCATCAGATCATTATTCTGATAAATGTTTATTGAACATTATTGGAAGTAGTTCGTAGATTATTCTTGATTGAAGAGGGAGCCAATGCAGAGCGATCTGAGTTGGGGTGATGTGGTTTTATTTCCTAGTTCCAGATATTAATCTAGCTGCAGCATTTTGCAGTAGTTGCAGAGGTTTTATGTGACTAGTCGGAAGACCCAGAAGTAGGGAATTACAATAATCAAGGTTTGAGAATATTAGAGATTGTAATACCTTTTAGTAGTGGCTTCAATCTGCTCAAGATTCACAACGAAAACTCAGACTGGCTGAACACAGCCCTTCGTGTACACATCCCCAACAGAAACCTAAGATCAGCCAACAAAGCACTCCTAAGTATTCCATCAATCAAAACAGCAAGTCTAACCCAAGTAAGAGAGAGGGCACTATCCTTGGCAGGACCCTTACTATGGAACTCCATGCCCTTGGAGTTAAGACTACAAAGAGAAAACAAAACATTTAGGAAAAATCTAAAAACCTGGCTCTTTAAACAGGCCTTTCGAATAGAGAAGGGAGAATAGAACCCAGGAAAGTGCAAGGTACAAACAATGAACACCCACACACTCAACAGTAAGCACTAAGGGGCGGATTTTAAGAGCCCTGCTCGCGTAAATCCGCCCAAAACCGGGCGGATTTACGCGAGCAGGGCCCTGCGCGCCGGGAAGCCTATTTTACATAGGCCTACCGGCGCGCGCAGAGCCCCGGGACTCGCGTAAGTCCCGGGGTTTTCGGAGGGGGCGTGTCGGGGGCGGGCCCGAACCGCGCGGCATTTTCGGGGCGTGTCGGGAGCGTTCCGGGGCGGGTCCGGGGGCGTGGCTATGGCCCGGGGCGGCACGGGGGCGTGGCCGCGCCCTCCGGACCCGCCCCCAGGTCGCGGCCCGGCGCGCAGGAGGCCCGCTGACGCGCGGGGATTTACGCCTCCCTCTGGGAGGCGTAAATCCCCCGACAAAGGTAAGGGGGGGGGGGTTTAGACAGGGCCGGGCGGGTGGGTTAGGTAGGGGAAGGGAGGGGAAGGTGAGGGGAGGGCAAAGGAAAATTCCCTCTGAGGCCGCTCCGATTTCGGAGCGGCCTTGGAGGGAACGGGGGTAGGCTGCGCGGCTGTACAAAATCGATAGCCTTGCGCGCGCCGATCCAGGTTTTTAGCAGATACGCGCGGCTCCGCGCGTATCTACTAAAATCCAGCGTACTTTTGTTTGCACCTGGAGCGCAAACAAAAGTAGGCTATTCGCGCTCCTTTTAAAATCCGCCCCTCAGTGTGTAGTTTTTTTTTTTTTTTTTTTTTTTAACAGAAAGCTCATCACCAAAGGATAAGTCACAATTATGAAATGAGTCTTGTACATTTAACAAATAACATTTATTACTAACCTTATGGCACCTGTGTAAACTGAATGTCTTTAGCATTACTCTTATGTGCCTTATTGTAAACCATTGTGACAGTACTCACCTTAACGACGGTATAGAAAAAACTTTAAATAACTTGTAGAAACCAGATTTGATCAGTTTGCTAATGTGGGCTTTCATCATTATGTTTTCATCAATTTGAATGCCTAGATCACTCACTTGAGTTGCTGGGATTAACTGTCAATTTCTGAAATCTATACCTGGTGAAATAGATTTTGGAGGGTTTCAGTTCTGCCAAATTATTTCTGTTTGTTTGGGGGTTTATCGATAGTTTCATTTGTGCAAGTTTTTCTTTTATTGTGACCATATATTCAGAGTTAAGTGATGCTGTTTTATCAAATGATTTTGGTAGTGGGATATAGAATTGTAGATCCTCAACTTATAGAAAGAATTGTATTCCTAGGTCTGTTAGTAATTTGCACAAAGGCAGCATGTAGATATTAAATAGGGTTGCAGAAAGCGCTGATCCTTGCAGAACGCCTGTTGAGCATTGGAATGTGTGATAAGTGATTGTTGAGTTTAACTTGGAAAGATCTGTTTGCGAGGAATGAGGTGAATCATTTAAGTGCATTTCCTTCAATTCCTATGTTTCTCAACTGTCGGCAGAGTAGATTACGGTCAATGGTATCAAAAGCTGCTGTGAGATCAATCAGCACTAGTCAGTAAGATTTATTAGAGTCAAAGCCCCATAATATAGGGTCAGTTATGGATTGTAGAAGAGTTTCTGTTGAGTGATTCTTCCAAAATCCAGATTGGGATAGAAAGGAATTAAGAACAGAGAATCCTCCCTGTTTTAAACAATGGTGTCTTTCTGGGGCAGTAAGACTGAACTGCAAAACATCCACAGATTTACATTTCTTTCCCCTTCCATGACATCCATCTTCACCCATTAATTAGCACATTTTTAAAGAAGCTATCCTCTAAATAGGACATGGGACATAATGGGTTAACAGCATAATCTTGCATAAATCCTTTTGGACAAATGGTGGTGTGATTAGAATTCTCAACAAATCGGAAGGAAGGTATCCAAGTGGGATGATGAGCACCAGAGCAGAATGCCACTGCATTTGGGAGGGAGGGGGGGGGGGGGGATCAGTCCCATATTTAGAGAGACAATCCATTCACTATACCAACTTTTTTGTTTAGTCCTGGAAAATAATTCAGTCTAATACACTTAAATGGAGCTTCTCTATAGAGCTTTAGTTCCACACAAAATTCTCTTAAAACCCTTCAAACTAGATCACTGGACATAGCACCTGCAGTCAACACACACTTGTCTGTGTCTGTTCTCCACCTTTGTTTATAACCTGTCAAGACAGAAATAAGCTGAAAGGCCCTAAAAGCTCTTTGAACAATTTGTGTATTGTACTGAATGGAAGAGACTAAAAGCTGTTCTAACAGAGCCATTCAGTTGTGTTTCCCAGCTTGGTGCTTCTCAGATGTCACCTGTGACTGGGGAAGGGTCTAAATAGAGCCCTTTAAAAAAAATCCAAAAACAACTGAGCCTTGCTGCTAAATAATATAATTGTGAATTTGGCAATGCCATCCCACCACGTGTTTTTTTTGCCTTATAAAAAGTGTGGTTAATTTATCCTTGGGGGTTTCCTGTTCCAAATAAAGATTGCATGCACATTTCCAGTTCAGGGGAGATAAAACAAACAAAAGGTTTATATGCAATTTTGCAGGGGAGGTGCTGAAATAGATCGAAGTCCAAGGAGTGCCACCATTTTTAGCAGGTTCATTCTGGCAGCCACTCAAAACATCAGCGAGTAGCATCTGATTAACGTGCACACAGTTAATACGTGGCACAGTGTTTGTAAACCAATGCAAGGGTTTAGAAGGAAAAAAGGGGGCATAGAAGCAAAAAAAGCAAGGACAATTATACGGCAAGAAAAGGGAAGGTCCTGCAGTATAAAATTTAAAACAGGAGGTCAATCTAACCTTATAAGAATGCTTACTTAAAAAGAACAAAAAAAAACAAAACCCTTAAGAGGCAAATAAGCTCGCCAAGAGCTCATGTGTTAGACAAGTGAAAGGCATGTTCATAGAAAACTCTCAGCTCTAGACAGCAACGGGATGTAAATATAAAAAGTCTAGTCATAGCATTCCAAAAAACACTTGTGTCAGTCAAATGGTGATCACTGAAATATGTTACAATAATGCTAATAAAACTGTCAGTGCATTTGAATTACCTGAATATGCTTAAATGCACTTATTTAGTTAGGCATTTTATATACCGTTGTTCCAAAAGAAGATCACAACGGCTTACAAAATCAGCATTAAAATTCTTGGTCGACATTCCTGCTCTAGGTCAACAATACCGTAAATGCATATTCTAGGTCAATACATCGGCAATCTAGTACATAATAGCTGTATCTCAAAATTTGAACACTCACGGAAGGTGAGCCCAGCAATCCTTCTGAACACTGATGCTCTTGACATGATGAAGGCACTCTGACAGAGCACAGTCCAATTCTAGAATATGACAATCTAATGGGGATGCCAAAAGGATTACAGACAACATATTTTAGCTACTTGGCGCATTTTCAAGGAGGCTTAACACAACCACAATACTTTGATATGCATTTCTTAACCAAATAGACACCATCTGAAATCAATACACGGGTGTTTTTTTTTTTCAATCTAACACCTCAGGTCTATCTTGCCCCACATCTCACCATTATATATCTTGCCACTGGCCCTGGCTGCTTTCATCCCAGATAAAATAATTTGGCAGCAGAAGTGACTGCAAACCTTAGCACAGTTATAGCCAGGAAAACATATGAAATATCTTCAGGATCTAGCAATGGAGTAATTTGTTACCCGGCCACATAATTTGCCTACCTCTGAAGATCAAGAAGGCACTTTCCACATATTAGGAATAGGGATGGGAACCCAGAGATCAAAAACATTACTAATTAAGAGCATAAGAAATTGCCATGCTGGGTCAGACCAAGGGTCCATCAAGCCCAGCATCCTGTTTCCAACAGAGGCCAAACCAGATAAACTGAGGAACTGCAGAAGGACCTTGCAAGAACAGGGTACTTGGCATCTAAGCGGCAAATGAAATTTAATGTGGACCAGTGCAATGCACACAGAGATGCACACAGCGATTCTCTGATGCACACAGAAAAAAATAATTCCACCTGTAAATACACTGTGCTAGGTTCTGTATTAGGAGTCACCACCCAAGAAAAGGACCTTGACCCTGTTGCGTGCAACACATTGAAATAGTCAGCTCAGTGTGCTGCAGCGGTCAAAAAAGCAAACAGAATGTTGGGAATTATTTGGAAAGGAATGGAGAACAAACCCAAAAGTATCATGCAGCATGATTTTTTGTTTCATATTTGTGCTGTGATAAAAAAAAAAAAAAAAATTGCCCCGTGCTGTGACAGTTTTTCAAGGAAGGGCCAAATATCGCAGGGCGTCTCTCCTCTGTGATAGCTGTCCCCTCCCACAATAAATTCTCTCCCTAATGGGAGAATACCTGAAGGAATCGTTAGCTGGATGGGAAAATCTAGGGAAAGTTGAAAAGCAGCGAGCAAAATTAAAAGGAGATATTATAAGGGCAAATACCAACAATCAGAGTACACTAAATTTTCTCATGTACACAAATGTTCGGTATAACTAAATAGGTTATCTCATATATTGGTGATAACTTTATGTTTATTGATACCGTTTTTAATTTTCTCAGTTTTATTTTTTCATTGCATTTTAATTAATTTCCATTTTAATGTAGTATACTCCTTTTAACTCATTAATAATGCTTGTCCAAAGCGTTATAAAAAAGCTTATTATAATGCTTAGAAGCAGATATCAAATTATTTAAAAAGGGCATTAGAACTTGGCTTTTTAAACAAGCCTTCCAAGAACCGTTAACAGAATGAGTTCAAACTACTGATGTTATACCAAGGTAATGTATATATTTTTGACTTTATTATCTTTACTCCCACTATACTGTCTCTAACTGATAAAAGTTTTGGATTATTTAGCCTATTTTAATTTACTATTTTATGTACATTATGAAACTATGTATCTACTTCCTTTCTTCTTTTGGAAATGCAAATATTTTTAAATTAATATTTGCAAACTACTGTAAACCGATTTGATATGCTCGCATGAAAATTCGGTATATAAAATTATTAAATAAATAAAGATTAGAAGTGAGGTAAACCACAATCGATTTTCAGAAAAGTGTGCTCGTGAGGAGCTAAGTAAGGGCCTGATTCCCATAGACAATGGGAGAAATGCCTTAGTAAATCAGGCCCTAAAGTAGATAAAAAATAAACTGATATATGTATGGTATATAATTGGTAAAAATTGTGAAAAAACCACACACTTAGGAAACTTATAATTTTTCAACAAGTGAAGGAGACCTCATATATATAAGCAATAGGTGATGCTCTTTTTTTCATTTAAGAAACATTCACTTATTTCGGTGAAATACTGTTTATATATCACCAAAGTGTCTCTGCACCCGCCTCATGATATAATCATAGGGCTCCCCACTTTTGCTTATCTTAATGCCACAAATTTTAATTTGATACTTGTTTATCTCTAAAAAGGAAGAACAAAAGACACTTATCTTTTCATACAATTCATGATACACGGCCCGACATGGCTCATGTTTCAAAAACCTTCTTCAGGGGCCTCAGAAACAAATGTTTTCCAAATTCTAAAGAATTAAAAGCAAAATATAACATTAATTATTATAATGTATCCACCAGATGAAAACAATTTACTTATCTGCATACAAACATACGTGTCTTAGTTCCAACATCCACACTCGCATTTCAAATGCGGCTGTAGCATTTTCAAAGAGGATTCGCCATTTTACCCAACTTGATTTTTAAACCCTCCTCGAACTTAATCTTGACCAATCACTGACCAAAAAAACCATATCCACAGGGACCAATAGGACAACACTTTCTGCTCTTTAAACCAACATCATCCATTCAATACTGTCATTCATTCCATAAGGAAATTCTGATTATAAATTGTAGATCCAACATTGTTCTTTATAGTTTAAAAGGGATCGTGTGTCACCTCCCCTAATTGACATTTGTACCACATCCAAAACAGTTCACCGTAACTGTTCAAATACATGGTTGTTTTGCAAGCAATGTTTGACAATAGGTGCTTCTGTGTTCTGGGTATGAAGACTCTGATGTTCTCTCAACCGTATCTTGACTGGTCTAGATGTACACCCAACATAAAATTGGGGACAAGTACACTGCAATAAGTAAACCAAATTACGGGAATTACAATCTGTTTGAAATTTCTTCTTATAAATTCTCCCAGTCACAGGATGTTGCCACGTGTTTCCCTGTAAAGTATATGGACACATATTACAACTGCCACACGATTGGTGACCAAAAGCGCTGGTTAACTGTATAGCAGGGGAAAGAGCAGCACAGACAACTTGGTTTTTAATATTGGGCCCTCTTTTGAATGATATTAATGGTTCCTCAGAAAAAACAGGGTACAATTGTAAAATACGCCAATGACGATAAATACTTTGAACAATTGCTGAAGACTTGTCAGTATGTTGTAATATGCAAACATTCTTAGAAATGGGGCATTTAGCCTGATATTCTAATAATGAGGGCCGGGGTGAATATAAGGCCCTTTTATAAGCATTCCGCATTACCGTCAGTGGGTACCCGCATTCCAAAAAACCTGTGGCAAAATCACAAGATTGTTTTTAAGTTCCTGAATAGATGAACATAATAGATGTATTCGAAAGAACTGACTTACTGGAAGGCCATTTTTAAAAGCCCTAGGACGGCCGCTGGCTGCGGCAGTCCGCGGCTGGGACCAAGCACTCACCCGCAGCTTCAGGTTGGCTCAGAGACTCCTGCTGGAGCAGGTAGCCTCCTCCAGCGTTCTCCCCGCGGCCATGGCTGCTGCAAGGCTGGGATGACTCCTCCCCCTACCTGGCTGTCTTAGAGCCGCACGAGCGGCTGAAGATAAGATTTAAATGGGCCACGACAGGAAGTTGTTGTGGCTCCCTCCTGAGACTCCTCCCTCACTTTGGGTATTTACCTTGCCTTGGTATTTTATTTATTTATTTAGAGTTTTTTTTCTATACCCGCATTCGTGATTAAAAACCACATCATGCCGGTTTACATATAACAAGGGAGGTGTGAACAAAAAATGGAACATAAACAAGGGCAAAGAGTTCATAAAGTTACATTACAACAAGGATCATATAACTGGGGAGAGAATTAGTGTAAGATAACCGAGCAGTTAGGATTAACTATTGAGGCTCTGTGCTTGGTTTCCTGTGTTCCGTATTCCTGGATTGCTCTGTTCGTTGTTCCGCTTCTGCTTCTCCTCTCCATTGGATTGATTCTTTGGCTCCTGACCCTCGGACTGGCTGTGGTAATTCTCTGGCGTTGACTTTGGATTGGCTTTGGACCCTTCTCCTGTGTTGCTCCTGGACTGGCTTCGGACCTCTCTCCAGTCTGTTCCCAGACCGGCTCTCGATCTCTCTCTGGACTTCGACCCTTGGACCGGCTTTGGACTATCCTTCGACTTCTACTCCTGGACTATCTATGACCAGCTGGAGACGCCAGCCGTCTGGAAACTACGACCTGCAGGAGGCGCCTGCTCCAGACCTTCATTAGTCTTCAGGAAGTTTCTTAAGTCCCAGTGGCCGGATCCCTACGGGCTCCTCCTGGGGGGGGATCACGAGCTTCCAGGGTGAAGTCTTCTTTCAACACTTACCTCATCGAGCCTTGACCTCCGACGGTAGGGACCTAACGGGTTATCTGTCCGTTTGGGTAGCGCCAACTCTACCTCGGAACAGGGGTCCACCTTCTGATTTTGTTACAGAAACTAGGATACATCAGTTAAACATTGATCAATCTGCCTTTCAGACCCATTATTTCCAGTATTGGGTCACTGTTGTAACCATTGGCTATTTTTCTCAATAAATTTCTGCAAGTTTATGTCAAGGCAATGCGTTTGTATGTGCAAGATATGACATATGTTCTTAAAAAATTACAGGATGTTACTTTGTCATCGAATCAAACAATTTTGGTATCAATGGGATGTCGAATCGTTATATACTAACATATCGCACGCAGTAGCTTTGGACACTCATTTGGAAGTTTTTACTTCCAAACCATACACACATCGTGTACCCATGAACTTCTTGCTGTCTTTAGCCCAACAGGTGTTGCAACATAACTTTTTCATGTTTAATGATCATTTTTATTTGCAGATGCATGGCATCGCTATGGGGTTGTCTGTTGTGCCGTCTATCGCGAATTTAGTCATGAATCGATTGAACAATCTTATGTTTATAAATCTCCATTTTTCAATACAATTACATTTTGGATTCGATATATAGATGATTTATTGTTTTTTTTGGGACTCAAGTGAAAATGCCCTGTGCCATTTTTTGGAGTGGTCAAACACTATCGATTCAGATTTGAAATTTTCTTTTCAGTTTGATTTCCAGGAGATTTCTTTTCTGGACATTTTGATTGCTAAAGATTTTCAATTACAAACCATGATGTATCGAAAACCAATAGATAAGAACAACTTACTGATGTATCAGTTTCCATCCTAGGGCTTTTAAAAATGGCCTTCCAGTAAGTCAGTTCTTTCGAATACATTGATTATGTTCATCTTTATTTATTTATTTATTTAATTTCTTTTACTATACCGATGCTCAAGACCAGGTCTTATCGTACCGGTTTACAATGTAACTGAAGGGAAAACCAATTAACATCTAGGTAGAAAGTAAAGTTACATTAAACAGGGAGCGTAAAACATGGGAGATGGAAGACAGGACAGGTTTTAAACTAAAACAACTGGAGAGTGATAAATATATAATCAACAAAAACTATATGTTAAAGATACATAAATATATAAAGATACAGGCGATTATTAACATGGTGAGTCCAGTGGGAGAAGGAGAGGGTGAGGGGAGTGGGGGGGGGGGGGGGGGAGGGGAGAGGGAAATGAAGAGGGGGGAAGGGGTTAGGGAGGGGTGGAAGGGTGAGAGTCTGTGAAGGTTGAAGAAGTTCCTTCAACGGTAGGCTTCTGTGAACAGCCAGGTTTTCAGTTTCTTTCTGAATGTTAGATGGCATTGTTCCTGGCGTAAGTCTTGGGGAAGTGAATTCCAATGTAGCGGACCTGCTGTTGAATAGAGTTGTGGACTGAGGATTTGTTGGGGGGGGGGGGCCTTGAGCGAACTTTTGAAGGCAGTTCTGATCGGCCTTGCGGAAGTATGTAATTCGAGTGGGAAGGTGAGTTGGAGAGTGGATTGCTGGTAGACGGATTTGTGGATTAAATTCCATCTATCAAGATTAAATTCCATCTATCAAGGTTAAATTCCATCTATCAAGGAATTTAAAAAATAACCTTATGATTTAGCCACACGTTTTTTGGAACGCAGGTACCCATTGACGGTAGTGTGGAATGCTTATAAAAGGGCCTTATATTCACCCCAACTCTCATTATTACAATATCAGGCTAAACGCCCCATTTCTAAGAATGTTTGCGTATTACAGCATACTGACAAGTCTTCAGCGATTGTTCAAAGTATTTATCGTCATTGGCATATTTTACAATTGTACCCTGTTTTTTCTGAGGAACCATTAATATCATTCAAAAGAGGACCCAATATTAAAAACCAAGTTGTCTGTATTACTCTTTCCCCGCTATACAGTCAACCAGTGCTTTTGGTCACCAAGCATGTGGCAGTTGTGATATGTGTCCATATAATTTACAGGGAAACACGTGGCAACATCCTGTGACTGGGAGAATTTATAAGAAGAAATTTCAAACAGATTGTAATTCCCGTAATGTGGTTTACTTATTGCAGTGTACTTGTCCCCAACTTTATGTTGGGTGAACATCTAGACCAGTCAAGATAAGCTTGAGAGAACATCGGAGTTTTCATACCCAGAACACAGAAGCACCTATTGTCAAACATTGCTTGCAAAACAACCATGTATTTGAACAGTTAGGGTGGACTGTTTTGGATGTGATACAAACGTCAATTAGAGGAGGTGACACACGATCCCTTTTAAACTATAAAAAACAATGTTGGATCTACAATTTATCATCAGAATTTCCTTATGGAATGAATGACAGTATTGAATGAATGACGTTGGTTTAAAGAGCAGGAAGTGTCCTATTGGTCCCTGTGGATATGTTTTTTTTGGTCAGTGATTGGTCGAGATTAAGTTCGAGGAGGGTTTAAAAATCAAGTAGGGTAAAATGGCGGATCCTCTTTGAAAATGCTATGGCCACATTTGAAATGTGAGTGTGGATGTTGGTATTAAGATATGTAAGACAGATAAGAAAATTGTTTTCATCTGATGGATACATTAATTGTTATGTTATATTATGCTTTTAAATTCTTTAGAATTTGGAAAACATTTGTTTCTGAGGCCCCTGAAGAAGGTTTTCGAAACACAAGCCATGTCGGTCCGTGTATCATGAGTCGTATGAACGATAAGTGTCTTTTGTTCTTCCTTTTTAGAGATAAACAAGTATCAAATTAAAATTTGTGGCATTAAGATAAGCAAAAGTGGGGAGCTCCTCGATTATATCATGAAGCGTGTGCAGAGTCACTTTTGTGATATATAAACATAGTATTTCACCGAAATAAGTGTATGTTTCTTAAAAAATGAAAAAAGAGCATCACCTATTGCTTATATATGAGGTCTCCTTCACTTGTTGAAAAATTATGTTTCCTAAGTGTGTGTTTTTTTTTCACAATTTTTACCTAAAGTAGATAAAGCAATAGGGCCAGATGGGACATGTCCAAGGGTACTAAAGGCACTCAGAAAAGTTCTGGCAGCTTCGCTGAATGACCTTTTCAATGCTTCTTTAGAGTCAGGAATAGTTCCAGAGGACTGAAGACAGGCAGATGTGGTTCCTGTTCATAAAAGTGGAAATGAGGAGGAGGCTGGGAACTACAGGCCGAATGGTTTGACCTCTTGGTGAGAAAATGAAAGGAATCACTGCTAAAACAGAGGATAGTGCAGTTTCTGGAATCCTATGATTGCAAGATCTGAGGAAGCATACTTTTACCAGAGGTAGGTCTGATCAGTTTCTTTGATTGGGTGACCAGAGTTGGATCGAGGAGAACATTAGATGTAGTGTACTTAGATTTCAATAAAGCCTTTGACACAGTTTTGCTTATGTGACTTATAAATAATGCCCTTTGTATGGGCCCTAAAGTGACTGACTGGATTAGAAACTGGTTAAGTGCGAGGCAACAAAGGGTCATGGTAAATGGAGTTCACTCCAAAGGGGGATGGGGGAAGGGTGTTAATAGCATGTGCCGCAGGGATCAGTCCTTGGATCCATTCTTTTCAAAGTTTTTGTAAGTGACATTTTGGAAGGATTGATGGGAAAGGTTTGTCTTTTTGCAGATGATACCAAAATCTGCAACAGGGTAGACAGTCTGGAAAGTGTTGAAAACAGGAGGAGGAATCTACCAAAGCTTGAGGAATGGTCTAGTGTTTGGCAGCTAAGATTTAATGTTAAAAAATGCAGAGCTATGCTATTAGGATACAAAAACCCAAGGAAGAGATACAGTATAGAGGATGAAATACTTCTAAGCATGAAAGAGCATCTATATCTGGGGGATGATTGTATCTGATGATCTTAAGGTGGTCAAAAGGTGGCTAAGGTGACAGCAAAAGCCAGAAAGATGCTTCAGTGCATAGGGAGAGCAATGGGCAAGAGAAAAAGGGAGATGATATTGCCCCTGTATAGGTCCCTGGTGAGATCTCATTTGGAATAATGTGTACAATTCGGGAGATCGAGCCTTCCTACCAGAGGGTAGCTACTTAAATGTTCAGAGGTCTTCTTTCTAAAGTATATGGGGACGGTTGAAGAACTAAATATTTATATCCCAGAGGAAAGGTGAGATAGGAGAGACATATGATAAAGACTTTTAAATACCTCCAAAGATTCCATACACAAGGTGTGGGCCTTTTCCAATTAAATGGAATCTCTAGAATGAGGGTGAAAGTGGATAGGACTTAGGAGTAATCTAAGGAAATATTTCTTTACAGAGAGGGTAGTGGATGCATGGCACAGCCTCCCTGTGGAGGTGGTGGAAACAAGAACAGTATCTGAATTAAAGAAAGCATGGGATAAACACAGGGGATCTCTGAGGGAGTAGTAAGTATGGGAAAGCTAAATTAATTGGTGTGGATGGGCAAACTAGATAGGCCATATGGTCTTTTTTTTCTGCCATCATGTTTCTGTGCTTATAAGTGCACTTATATGGTACTTTTTAAACCCAGTGTAATTGTGCTGTTTTTTTTCACTGTTCTGATAGAATGGAGAACTCTTGAAAGCTTGTCACAGTTGTATTAAGTTAGTCCATTAAAAAAAGTTACTTGTTGACCCTTAACTCCAAGTGGACTAACATGGCAACCACAATGCTAGGCTCAATCTGAAGAGAGCAATTTTTTCACTCAATGCAAAATTAAGCTGCTGAATTTGGTGCTGGAGGATGTGGTCAAGGCAACTAACATAACTGGTTTTGAAAGGAGTTTGGACACGTTCTTGGGAAAAAGTCTATAAATCATTACTAGCCAGATGGACTCGGGGGGAAACCCATCACTTATCCTTAGAAGTGAGCAACAAGAAATTGGATCTATTCCAAGATCTGCTGGGTACTTCCTGAGAGACAAGACAGGTCACTATTAGAGACAAAATGCTGGGCTTGATGGACCCTTGATCTGATCCAGCATGGCACATCTTAAGTTCAGCAATGCCACAGTCAGCTCTGTATAGTAAAGTGACCCTAGCTAAAAGGGCTGTAGGCTTGGTGAGTATATAAGTTGCTGCTATTCAAGTACACGCTAGCCTCTTAATACAAAAAGATATACTAATAAATAGGCCCCTCTCCAAAGCATGTGGGAAAGCTTCTAGCACCATACAACATCCAAGACATCAGCCCACATTTACTGAATGGATGGCCAAATCTGAAGCTCTTTACTTAGCAGTTTACCACTGGCAAGGTACATTGTAAATATGAAACAAAAGTTGGGAACAGAGCTATTAAAACCAACCATAAAACTTCCTGGTGGCAAAACAAGAGTAGCAACTTTTTAAAGTAGTTATCCAGCAAGACTGAACATCTCTGGAGTGGAAATGAATCGCAGAGTTGAAGAGTCATAGGAACACGAGAACTGCCATACAGTACCCTGTTTCTAACAGTGGTCAATCCAGGTCACAAGTACCTGGCAAGATCCCAAACAGTAGATACATCCCTTGCTGCTATTGCACATTAATAAGTAGTGGCTGCTCCCAAAGTGGTAGATTTTAAAAGATGTGCTGATTTTATAACATGCGTGCGCATGTTATAAAATCGGGTGGCTGCGTGCATGTGCGCCGGATTTTACAATCCGCGTGCGCATGTGCGGGTGGCACAGGCAAGGGGTTGAACTTTTGCAAATTACGTTCGGTGACGCAATCGTGCCTTCCCCAGTTCCCTACCCCCTACCTAAAATCCCTTCCTCTTCCCCTCTCCTCCCCCTATCTATCCTTTTTTTGTTTTGTTTTTCAACTTACTTCAGGGCCGGAACTGAAGTAGGTTGTGTGCGCGCGCTGGCTGGCTGCCGGTGCGCGAGTCATCAGGATGGCGTACAATGGTGTTGTCCCGGCCCGCCCCTTTGAAGAGACCCGGCACTTGTGCGCATACTGGGGTTTACGCGCGGGGCCGGGCCGTTTGAAACTTTATGTGGCGGGCGCAAGGCTCGGCCACGCGCGTAAACCCTGGATTTTACACGTGCAGGCCTTTTAATATCTGATCGGAAGTCTACTTGGTTAATAACAGTTTATGGATTTCTCCTTCAGGAACTTGTTGAAGCGTTTTTTAAACCCAGCTACTGCCTTAACCACATCCTCTGGCCATGAATTCCAGAGCTTGTGTGTTGAGTGAAAACATTTTCTCCAATTTGTTTTAAACGTGCTACTTATTAACTTCATGGAACAGTCCCCTAGTCTATGTATTTTTTTAATGAATAAATAACTGATATACATTTACCTGTTGTAGTTCACTCATGATTTTATAAACTTCTATCAGATCCCCCCCTTCAGCCACATGTACTCCAAGCTGAACAATCCTAATATCTTTAGCTTTTGGTTACAGAGTAGCTATTTCATCCCCTTTATCATTTTAGTTACCCTTCTCTATACCTTTTCCAGTGCAGCTACATCTTTTTTTGAGACCACACAGTATGGTCTCACCATGGAGCACAAGAGGCACTATGACATTCTCCATTCTTTTCCTAATAATTCCTAACATTGTTTGCTTTTTTGACTCTTGCAGCACACTAAGCCGACGATTTCAAAGAATTTATCCACCATGATGCTCATATCCTTTTCCTGAGAGGTAACTCCTAATACGGAACCTAACATCGTGTAATTACAGCATAGGTTACTTTTCCCTATGTGCATCACTTTGCAGTTGTACACATTAAATTTCATCTGCCATTTGGATGCCCAATCTTCCAGTTTTGCAAGGTCCTCCTGCAATTTATCACAATCTGCTTGTGATTTAACAACGTGGAATAATTTTATGTTGAGGTCAGACACAAAACTGTGCTGGATTGACAGGCAAGCGACAGCCAGCCATTTGCTGCTGTGTATATATGTAAAAGAGCATTTACAGCAGGGGGAAAAAAAAAACCCAAAAAGAGAAATTATTACTTACCTGATAATTTCCTTTTCTTTAGCACAGTCAGATGAATCCAGAACAAGTGGATTATGCACCTCTACCAGCAGATGGAGAAGGAGCAAACTGACATCACAGTATATATAACCCTGCAGTGACATCAGCCTGCCAGTATTCTCTTCAAAAGCAAACTGTGGACAGACTAGAAATAAACTTGATTAAAAACAGATAATCAAGTCAAAACTCAACCAACAGGAAACACTGCGTTCAGACAAGAAACATATTAACACTAGTCTAGGGACTGGACTAACCCTTACCAGTAATCCCTGTAACATAGTCACACAAGAGGACCATAGTACAATCTATTTGACAACCAAGGGAGGGAAGCTGGATTCATCTGGCTGTCCTAAAGAAAAGGAAATCATCAGGTAAGTAGTAACTTTTCATTTCTTAGAATCCAGAACAAGTGGAATGTACCCAAGCTACTCCTGAATAGGGCGGGAGGCTGCCTGGGGTCTTGTCAAAACCACATGTGCAGAGGCTGCGTCCACCTGGGCCTGCACATCCAGACAATAAAGCCTGGAAAATGTGTGTAAGGAGGACCTCATCGCCGCTCAGCAAATGTCAATGGGAGACAGCAACCTAACCTCTGCCCAATTCACTGCCAGAGCCCTAGTGGAATGAGCCCTAACCTGGCTAGGTAATGGCTTGCCAGCATCAACGTATTTTGCTGTGACTACCTCCTTAATCCAGCGGGCTACTATAACCTCCAGATACCAGATATGTCATGTCTCTTGACATCCAGGGGTCGCAACAGACGATACTCTACTTCTCTCTCTTCAGAGGCGGCAGGGAGATGGACTTATTCAAGTGAAATTCAGTGACCACCTTTGGTAAAAAGAAGGAACAGTACGCAGCTGTATCACCCCTGGAGTCACCCGGATGAAGGGCTCCCGGCAAGACAAGGCCTGCAGCTTGAAAACTGCCTCAAGAAACACAGTTTTCAAGGTCAGTAACCACAAGGTCAGGTTACGCATCGGTCTAAACATAGGACCCGCTAAGAAATCCAAGACCAAATTTAGACTCCATAAGGGTACTGGAAACCGCAAGGGAGGATGAAGATATTTCATTCCTTTCAGGAAACAGGATGAGCAGACAACAAAACACCATGCACCTGGCCCCTGAAACGGGTGAGAGCCGCTACTTGTACCTTTAAAGAATTAAGGGCCAAACCTTTAATCAAGCCATCCTGCGAAAATTCCAAAATGAGCGGGATCTTGGCTGAATGAGGAAGAGTACCTCGATCCTCACACCAGGCCTCAAACACTTGCCAAACTCGCACATAGGCCAAGGAAGTGGAGAACTTTCTAGCTATAGGCAAAGTGGAAACCACTGCCACAGAGTATCCACACTTTAGCAGTCGAGCCCTCGCAAGGGTCAAACCGTAAGACAAAACAGAGTTGGATCTTTGTGAAGAACCGGACCTTGACTTAGCAGGTTCCTGTGTGCTGGAAGTCAAAGGGGCGAGTCCTTCAGGAGCTGCCACAAATCCGCATACCACAGCCTCCTGGGGCAATCTGGAGCAACCAAGAGGACAATCCCTCTGTGGCACTTGATCCTTCGAATCAATGTGCCCAACATGGGCCATGGAGGAAAGGAATATAGCAACTTGTCTTACGGCCACTCCTGCACTAGAGCATCGATCCCCAACGACTTCAAATCTCTCCTGTGACTGAAGAATCGTGGAACTTTCACACTGCGAGAAGTCACCAGGAGACCTAGGAACAGGGGACCCCAGTGATCCAGAATCAGCTGAAACGCCTCATCTGACAAAGCCCATTTTCCCTGGGTCCAGACTTTCCTTGCTGAGAAAGTCTACTCTTACATTGTCATTTCCTGCTACGTGAGGCTGAGATCATCTGGAGATGCACTTCTGCCCATTCTGTAAGCTGATCTATTTCCTATGACACTTGCTGGCTCTTGGTTCCTCCCTGCCGATTGATGTAAGCCACAGTCATTGCATTATCCAGACCAATTGACTCTGCAGCCTGTCACTGAACTGCAAACATGCCAACCGGACCGCCCTGGCTTCCAGTCGATTGATGTTCCAGAGAGATTCATCTGTATTTCAGTGCCCTTGTACCGTCAGCTGCTGACAGTGAGCTCCCCAACCTAGGAGGCTAGCATCTGTTGTCAGTACTAGCCAGTCAGGTGGTGCTAGGGAACCTCCCTTCCTTAGATGATCTACCTGCAGCCACAATTGCAGTTTGGAGGAAATTTCCATTGGCAGGAGGAGCCGAATCGAATAATCCTGAGACAGCAGGTTCCACCAAGACAGCAGGGAGCGCTAAAGAGGATGCATATGTGCCCTCACCCACGGGACTATTTCCAGGGTCGCCGCCATTAAGCCAAGTACTAGCAGGTAGGACCATATGGTTGGGAGCAGAATGTTCAACAACAGACAGAGCTATGTCATCAACTTCTGAATGCACGCTTCCGGCAGGAAAACCTTGCCCCACTTTGAGTCGAACTGAACCCCGAGGAATTCCAATGACTGAGCAGGCTGAAGACTGCTCTTGGCCAGGATCACCACCCAGCCGAGCTCTTGCAATAGGGAGATCACCTTGCGGGTCACTCTGCAGCTCTCTTCCAGCAACTTGGCTCCAATCAGCCAGTCATCTAAATATGGGTATATGAGGATCCCATCTTTTCTCAATTCTGCTGCCACTGCTACCTTTACCAGACCAAAGGGCAGGGCCCAAAAGTGATAGTGGTGTCCAGAACTGTTAACCGCAGAAAGAGTTGATGTTCTAGTCAGATGGGAATATGAAGGTACGCCTTGGACAGATCCAAAGAGGTCAGAAATTCCCCCGACTGTATAGCCATTATTACCAAGCACAATGTTTCCATGCGAAAATGCATCACCCGCAGCTGACGGTTGACACCTTTGAGATCCAGGATGGGACAAAAGGAGTCCTCTTTCTTGGGTACAATGAAATAAATGGAATATTGACCCATATTTTCTTGAGACATGGGCCTGGAACCACAGCCCTCAGATTGAGAAGCTTTGCCCAGTGTATCCTCTATTGCCTGCTTCTTCTGCAGGAAGTGGCAGGGAGACTCCATGAACACATCCTGAGGAACACTGCAAAACTCCAGCGCAAATCCTTCTCATATCACTTCCAGGACCCATTGATCTGATGCGATTTCGACCCACCTCTGATAGAAGAGAGAGAGGCATCCCCTTATCTCCTGTTCCCAGTGGTGGATTGGTAAACCTTTATTGGCAGGATCGAGAGGTTCCATTACCCGAACCCATGCCCCTTCTTGGCTGTTGGGGACAAAAGGACTGAGGCCTACCAAAAGGTCAAGTTCTCTGCAGGGTCATTCCTCTATAGGGACGAAAACGCCTGGATCCTCTAGTACAACCTCTCATGTTAAGCGAGCATGGCGTCTGCTTCTTTACCTCTGGCAAACAAGGAACCAGAGATTTACCCCACTTACTGTACAGTTTTTCCAACTTGCTCCCAAATAATAGTGAGCCTTTAAAGGGCAATTTGGTAAGGTTAGCTTTGGAGGTTGCATCACCCGACCAATTTCTCAGACATAACTGATGCCTAGCCGTTACTATGGAAGCCACTCCTCTGGTTGAAGAGCGGACCAAATCATGCCTGCATCTGCCAAAAATGCAGCAGCTGGCTCCATAACTGCCCTCGAGTTCACCCCAGAGTCATCCACCTCCTGGGAGAGAAGCAAACAAGATCGAGCCAACAGAGAACAACAAAAAGCAATCTTTAAGGACATTGCCACTGCATCAAATGTTTGCTTAAGGATAATCTCAAACCTTCTATCATGAGTATCCTTCAAGGCCGCTCCTCCTTCCACGGGAATAGTGGTCCGCTTGGAGACTGCACACACAAGTGCCATCTACCTTCAGAAAACATAAATGTTCTCTTGCCACTGGATCTAGAGGGTTCAGGCCTTTCAAAACCTGACCCCATTTGAAATTAGCTTCTGGGGCGCCCCACTCAAGATCAATTAATTCTTGAATGGTTTCCATCACGGGGAAAAAATAGAGGCCTTATGCAAGGAAACCAAAATGGGATTTTTCTTCGGCTCAGTCACAGCGTCTGCCCCAGGAACTCCGAGCACTTTCAAAGTCTGGAAAATCAGAGTTGGCAGTTCATCTTTATGAAAGAAAGCATATAGTTCTATACGGTTTTAATCCTGGAGGAATTTCACCATCCTCATCCGTACCATCCAGACCTCCAGCGGTAAGTCCTGCTGCAGCTCTAGCAGTACTCCAGCGCTTAACAGCAGGTCCTGGCAAGGTTCCTACCTGCAACTCTGCTCTGAGAGTGTCAGAGAGGGCTGAAGATTGTGCCTGGAGAAAGGATTACAATCCCTGGAAAAACTCTACCACGAAAAGGTAGAAGCATCCAATCCAAGAAGTACCTGATGCGTACTCTCCGAGCTACTGTCCCCTGCTGAGGAACCAGTTAGGGGAGTTCCAAAATCAGGCACCCCACTTGAGCTGTCTGTCCCCAGGTCTATATCCAGCTGGGAAGAGCCAGGTTTAGTGAAATCAGAGGAAGGCAATTCTCCTTGAGCCTCCAAACAGTGCTGACACAAGTTAGCAGGCACTTCTGGCTGAGATGCTTGAATATGACAGGCAACATAAAGAGAAAGGCACTTAGGTTTCTTAGGCATAGGCGCCATTATGGCCGACAGTGTGCTTGAGCGGCGACCTGAGGTATGCATCTTTTTTTTTTTTGTATGTCCAAAAATTCTAGGCGTCCAACCTAGGTGTCCAAAAATTAGGCGTCCCAAAAATAAGAGCACAGATAAACGTGCAGCCATTTAAGGCGGTGCTTAAAATACAAGGCCCGACTAAACATCCAAAAACTGGACATACAACCTGGACGCACAGCTAGACGCACACACTGAACAGACAATCCTGTACAGGGCAGCCTAAGAAAGAGCGCAAAATGCCGTTGTGGCCTACCAGGCGGTGCGCAGCGAGAAAGCCTCAGAGCGAGTCCTAGCCTAGAGAGGCTGCTCAACCTGTCAGGCTGCCCATGTCCCTCAACCTCCCTCGGAGCTGGACGAATATTCGAACGGCGTGCCGAGCACGGTAACTGGGGAAAAGGAGGAAGCCCTATGCTATAAAACCCTCCGTTTATGTTTCTGTAAGTTTTTTTTTAAACTTACCTGAGCTCAGCTTTACCTGGCTGAATACAGTGACTGTCTCCGGCTGCGGGGAGAGAGAGGGCATATGCTGTCACTGTCGCACTTGGCTTCCTGCACGCGCTGCCATTCAGCCGCTTAAGCAACTCAGTCCACGCCGGTTGAAAAACCAGCTACCGGACCAAGGCACTCATCTAAGGGACCACGGAAATCATCTCAGAAATTCTCAACTGTGGGAGGGACCTTTTGTTATCACCGTAGGAGAGCGGGGCGAATGTAATATCCTTAATTCTCCCTTTGCAAAAGGTGAAATGCCCATCCTCAAAAGTAGGGAAATGCACATCCTCCATCTGCTGGAGATGGCGAATACTGGCAGGCTGATGTCACTGCAGGGGTATATGTACTGTGACATCAGTTTGCTCCATCTCCATCTGCTGGTGGAGGTGCATAACCCACTTGTTCTGGATTCATCTGACTGGATGCTAAGAAGTGTGTTATATGTTGATCTGGATCCCATGATTTCACCATTTAATGAATCCGGACATGGAGCAGATGTAACCTCCAGAGACACTGCAGTGCTCGTCTGCACACGCCAATTCCAAAGCAAATCTGCTTTGCATTCCTCATCACTGCAGGCCTGTATCCATAAGTAAGGAGTTATGTGGTGGAGGAAGGCAAATGTTCCTGACAGAGCTGTAATTCATTCACCCTTCGATACACTGATCAGTGAGAATCCAGGTAATACCTGAAGGTCTGCAGCATAGAGATAACGTCACCTGCCTCTGCCAGCCTCATACTCTAACACACATAGTATCAGAAAGTAGAGAGCAAAATGGCTCCATTTTGTAAAAAGAAAGCACAGGGCTGCAGGGCATATTCTGTTCAATGTTTATTTAAATACCCATTCATTCATTTACAGACATTCAGTGCTCTCACCATGAGCCGCACTACTTAGCACGGTCACAGCTGCTGAACACAACTTCCCGGGAGATTGCTCATCAAACGAGGTCCGTGTACAAAAACTAGGCGAGTTATAAAACCATCCATCCCCAAAAGATTCCCTTCACACTTTTCTGCAGTTCAGACAGAAGAAAAAAAAAAAAACCAAACAAAAAATCAAAACAACTCAGTGATGAACGAAGATCAAGAAGATAAAGTCTGGTGCTTCACAAATCGTACTCAGTGCTTAGCTACGGCCTAGTGGGAGGACACATACTCCAAAAGCTGGGGTGAAGGAGGGTCTCCAACAGAGGGTGGGGGAATAACACCCTCAAACTCTGAAAGCACTGATTCAGCATTGCAATGGCCGGCCTCATTCATCCAATATTTACACGCTCCCCTGCTCCTGTGCCAATAATTATTCTGGCCACCCGTCTCCGGTGAAGTGAGGGACCCATGAACACAAACCAGCACAGGGAGGGAGACACACACAGGTCCAGACCGTGCTGCTGGTTGCCAGCTGTGCAACAGCGGCGTGGCTTTAAAGGTAGAGGGCTGTCGAAAACCCCATCTTCCAACGATGCCATCTGCCTGCATTCAGAAGGTCAATCCTTTCTTCAGGCTAACATGTGTCCTCCCGCTAGATGGTTCTGGTGTTACACGTATATAGTGGGTGCACAGCTGTATAAAAACACATACTGGCTACTCTATTTAAATACAAAATACAGGTCACATAATTTATACTGTTCAAGTGCAATTCAGGTACTTTTCTATACTTTCCAGAAAAAGTCATTTGGACAGGTTTGGCCCTAGAAAATCTTGCTGTGTGCCAAGAGCTCTGGTCATGAATACACATGTGGGACCATGTCACACAGATTGTGGCTGTCTTGGTAACAGTATATGTACAAAAGGAGATGTGCCAGTGCAGCCTGCAATAGTGTCTCGACATTCAGCATTATGGCGGTACAGGAGCAGCTAGCTGGAAGCCCTCATGCTGGCTGCTGTGGGTTCATGCCGATATGAGGAGGATGCCCTAGAAGACCCATTCTCTGCTTCTGCTTCCTCTGCTCTGTCATCTGGAAAGTAACAGAAACAATAAACCAAATAAAAATGCTGACTCACAGACCCCCCCCCCCAAGGCACTTCCTGTATGTCAAGGTCTGAACCCAGCTTGTATCTCTATGGTGGCAGCTCTGCCGAAATCCCCACTTTCTAAAAAAAAGTAGTTTCAATATGCCAGCAGAGAGCCTGCAGGGGAATTCTGTGACCCCCGTGCAGCGTGATCATGTGAGGTGCATGGAAAACCAAGGTCAGAGCTGCAGGAGGTCATGCTTGCAACCCACATCAGGAGCAGGTGTGCAGCCAACTCACAAGAAAGAAAGACACTTCTCTTATTTGGAGTGCTTTGTTGGTCTAAGAAGCGTTAAATGCCAGCTCCACAGAGTTCCAGCATTAAAATGCAAGCTTTTCAGAGAGATGCACTAAAGGATGTGCACATTTAATATCTTGGGAAAAATTTCAGACCTCTGCTTCTTTTGACTGACTCCAGAAAATTGACCATTTTTCCATGTTCATCCTCCATGAAGATCTTCCATTTGAACTGGAGGGATTTTTTTTTTCTTCATAGTGCCAAAAATTCAAGGGAAGAAAGAATTGACTTTCAAAGGCACGACAACACTTGCAAATATGATGCAAAGAATTTGACTTCAAGGAATAAAAATGCACCTGAACCCTTGATTGCTTTGACACAGAATCCCCTAATAACCTGCAGCAGTGGGGCAGCTCCCCTGCTACAGCCCTGCCCCCCCCCCCCCCCCCTCTTAGTGCTGCCCTGCATTGTCTGCACTGGAAGGCCAGCACAAGCCCTAGCACTGTCCTGCTGTGTCAGCACCGATATGACAGAGCCTTCCCCAGTACTGCTTGGTAGTGTTGACTCTGGAAGGAGAGTGCCACCTACATTTAAAGCTTGCATCTGAACCTGCTCAGATGAAGATAACTGGACGATTCATTTTTTTTCATAGCGTGTTAAAAGTTTATCAGGAACCCTGATAGCTAACAAATGCTACTGTGCGCTCACTGGGAAGCGTTTTACAGAAAAGGCTGTTGGTGTAAAACAAGGCTCTTTATCAAGTTCTTCCAGGTGAGGGAATGATTGTGCACTGAACAGCTAACAGTATTTATAGTGCCAGAGAACGATCATACGTTGTGCAAGCAGCTTCCAGAAGTGGCAGAACAGATGCTCTACAGTGGCCAGTCACCAACATACAGGGAGGAATTCACTTATCACTTCCTGCAGGGTCTTCTTACCATCACATGCCTCCAGCAACTATTATTGATTGAACTTTATATACCTGCCTGTACAGAGAGGAAGAAATGCCCCTCCCCAAGTAGCCCCACAGCCTGTACAGCTGCACCCCTCAACTTTGCTATCTACGACTAAAACCAACTTTAGAGAGGGAAGGGACCTAAATAAGCTTAAGCCCGGAGAGGCTTCATGCATCATGGAGACAGAGGATGTCTGCATTATGGTGTCCTGAACATCTATTAACCCCCGATTTCGTGAACTTTACCTGTTAGGAGATCTGCGACTCTCACTTAAGGTGGTAAGCTTTATTCAGAAACTCAGACTGCTGGGGGGTCAGCTTCCAGAGGAGTTCTCTCCACACGGGGTGGGGCAGGAAGCATCTTCCTTGAATCTGCTTACCTGATCCTTCAGCTCGGAGAGTTGACTGGAGAGGTTGGTCACCAGCCTCATGGTGGACTCCAACCTCTCCTGCAGGTTCCTCAGCTCATTCTGCTCCCCCTCAGAGTCACTGCTCACCAGAGACATGGCTCGCATCCGGGGGAACCAGTCCAGGTTCCTTTCCTACAAATTACACACAGATATACAATCATTCCTAAGATATGGGCTGTGTACTGCGGGAGAACAAACCTTGAGAAGACATCCATTAGTGCGGCCTTCTGTAACTAAAACTGGTTTCAAAACACAGGAATCAAAGCACCTCAGGTTCAGGGAAACGAGATTCAGTATAATAAAGGGTTTCATGGATTGATCCAGCCTATGGGGACTATTTACTAAAGGTTTCCTGCCATTGTGTGTCTAATGTGAAAAACGCCCTGTGTTTGCCTTAGACCCAATGCTCCGTCATCCATGAACCCAGGGACAGGGGGAATGAGACCTGCACTGACAGGAAAATCAAACTCAAAAAGTCCAATGCTGCTCACGGTTTTTTTTTATTTTTTTTTAATACAGCTCATACAACAGGATTTTGCCTGTGCCTCTGACACACTTCGATAAATATATACAAAAAATATATAGCTATGAAAAAAACATGAGACATGGCTCTGTGCACACAGAACATGCATCAAGCCACAAGGAAGCACAAGACAAGGCAAACCCTTCAGGAACAGATTTAGTGAAGGGGTCATGATCCCGGCACCACCCCTTCCCACATCTGTACCAGGCCTGCCAGCACCTCATCTCAGTCTTCAAGCAGAAGTGCCTACTGGAGCTGTGGATAACTGGCAGTGCTGAGGAGGACCCTTGGTCTTTCATCAAGCTCTGCAGCATTTGCATCAGAGGATGCGTACGAGCTCCATCGGCTCAGGACTATGCACGTGGTGTACACTGCGTGCAGATCCCTTATCAGAGAAGAGCTAAAGGCGCCCCCTGCCACAAGAATAAATCTATTTCCAAATCTACTTGTCCCATTCAAACTTGTAAAGCTATTCTTGGTTTGATACTGAAATTTCACATGCACTGTCTAAAAGCTGCCCACGAAAATGTAATGGTCACCACCGACACACGTGTTTGCCTTTCTTCAGCGTTGCGCCGCAGTCCATGCTTCTGTGCACACTCTGAGCATGACCAAGGCTGCCACCCCTCATCAGGCACAGCCTCGGAAGCAACCGGTCGTCTGGGAGACGCAAGCTTCCCCCTCCCCCGCCATGAGCGCCTGGGACACAGAGCAATGCAGAAAACCTTCCCAGGAAAGGCAGAACAATGCAGGGCAGCTGGGAGGCACAGAAGCAGCACTTTAAACATTAACTCTGCTACATAACCAGGCAAGGAGCCGGCTCTGGCAGGACGGCAGGAAAGAGTTGGTGGTTTCCTTTTAACTATTTCTGCCCCAGCTCTAACTCTCTCATAGGGCTCAGGACAGGGGAATTTTAAGTCTGTTGGTCCACAAGCTTTTCTTACAGGAGTGTGACCTGGTCACTCCTCCCACAACATGCTAGCATCTCTTCCTTACAGCTTGTGCCGTTCAGCACGGACGAGCACCTAATACCACACATTGGCTTGTGAACTTGGGGGGGTGGGTGGGTTGAAGCCAAGGAAGACCACAGAATAAAAGCTTTCTTCTATGGCTGGACTGAATAGTTAGTGTACTGGGACCAGTCACCAAACCAATTTGCTCTGATCTCCAGCCAGGTTTCCTTCTATCCAACCAGTCTCTGCACTCAGGGTGCTGGATAGCTGGAGCTTCTTCATTCAGTGTTCAGACTCCACATAAAGCGGTTCATTCACCCAAACATGTCAGATTTCTGAGAATGTAGTAATCCTGAGCCATAAGAAGGCCCTTGGATGACAACTGGCAGGGACCCATCCTTGGGTGTGTGGGGGAGGGGGGGGGGGGGGCTCACTGCATGACAGGGATGGATGTCTGAGGCATATATATATTAAAAAAAAAAAAAAAAAAAAAAAAGGACTTGGACATATTTCTCCTTAAAAATAGACATTTACTTAAAAGCATGTTTCATCTAGCTTTTGATGCATCTTTTGCAGCAGCATTAATTACACTCCTGATCTCAGTGAGCCATTAATACCTTAACAAACGGGGGAGAGGTGAGAACAAGGAGGGGAGGATAGAGAAAGTTTTCATGTTGTGTGTGGGTAGGCGTGCACAGGGTGAACTTTAACCTTGGTTCCGGTTAGTGCCTCGGCTCCCCCGGACTGCTGGCATGCCACATACCAATGTGATTACGTACCGTCTGCCGCGACCTCTTCTGCTCTAAGGCAGGCAAGCTGAGCCCCGGCAGACGGAAGTTGGCTGACCACAGCAGCTCTGCTGGTTACCTGGCTTCTAAGTAGATAAGACTGGAAAAGTCCCCACAATGCAAACATCATTCAAATCTCAGACACGTGGGTGGAGGGAGGAAGGAAGGAGGGGCAGGGGCTGACTGCTCTCGTAACTCTCCACCATTGGAAAGAGAAGAAACCTAAACGGGAAATAACAGCCCAGCGTGATGCAAATACGATTCATTCTGAGAAGGCCCCTGTGCTTGGGATTTAATTTTTTTTTTCCAGGTTCTAAGAAAGTTTGCTGAGGTAGTTTCAATATTAGTTTAATTTAATTTGGGTCAGGCCAGCTAGTCCCTTTCATACACCACAGTTAAGCACCACCATATTTTTCATGCAAGTGCTACCCTTAGTGGCCAAGTAAGCCAACAAGGACAAGGGGGCACGAACCCAATCACATATCCCCCCCCCACCCCCACAAGAGATCATGTGACCATTGGCTGTGCAAAACGAGATCACCAGGATGGCTCTGAATGTTCTGAAATCACAATATACCTGGTCTGTAGGCCAGAATCCATGTGAAAGCCCGAATGTGTCTGGCTGGGTCACTGAGTCAAAGGCAAACATCAAGGGGAGGAGTGGCCTAGTGCTTAGAGCGCTGGGCTGCAAACCAGGGAAGCTCAGGTTTCAAATCCTACTTCTCCCATCACTGATCCTTGTGACCATGGGCAAGTCACCTCATCCTGCATTGCCTCGGGTACAATAAATGTTAGATTGCAAGCCCTCTGGGGCAGGGAAATCTCTGCAGTACCTGAATATAAACTCCTTTTGAGTTACCTATGATACAAGTGTGAGCTAAATCTGAATAAAATATGTTATTGGACCTCATAAACCCCTTCACCATTTGCACTGCCTAAATGTATTTATAGTGATTTAAACACTCTCTCTGGTCAGCTGCTCTCTCCAATGCACTTGAGTTTCTCAGAAATGGACACATGACCCTATGAACAAGCCAGTCATTCACTTACTTCTGTATGTGAAATGTTTGTAATCATGTGTGTCTAAAGACAGGACTGACACTAAAAGTGAAGGCATGACAATAACACAAAAAAAAAACAAAAACACCAATCATTGGAGAATATGGGAGAGTGTATGTGTAGACTCCTCACAACTCAGGCATGATGGCAGGGAAATTCAGCACCAACTATTTATTGCAATTTATTAAACTTTCACTCAAAGTGGTGTGTGGCAGGTAAATTATATACTGACACACTCAAATTGGTACAATTGGCATAGCAGCATATAAACATAGGCAAGGATACAGTACATAGAAGATTGGATTGATATAAAGATTCAAATTGTACTTATTTGCAATTATGTAATTTGATACAGATATAAGATTCAGATTGTTGCAGTGTCACAAGTTGTGGGTTAGTCGCGCTTACCGCCGAGTGCTTGACTGAAGAGGCAGGTTTTAACCTGCTTCCTGAAACGAAGAGGCTGTGTCTGGTAAAGAGATCCAAAGGGAGGGGGGATAATCCTGAAAAGCCCCTATGATGGGTGTTGGAACAACTATGGATGCTCCTTGTGATGATCTTAAGAGATCTGTAAGGGTGTAAAGTGACAGCTTCTTCTTTAGATAGCCTAAGCCATTTTCTTTTATGGCTCTGAATATTACAAAGGGTTTTAAATTTGGTCCTGTAAAGAACAGGGAAGCTGTGAAGTTTCCTCAGAATGGGGGTGATGTGGCTGTCATTTACAGCTTTCTAGAAGACATGCTCTGATGTTCCTTATCAGTTGATATTGAAGGCCTTTTATTGCCAGACCATTATAGAGTGTGTTGCAGTATTCCAGTTGAGGTGGCATATAGACTACTAGGGTCAGACTCTTCGACATATGTGAGAATTTGTGTAGTTGCTGTACATGGTAGAGCAAATTCTTTAAGGCTGCCTGGGTGTGAGGTGGCATGGATCCCAAGGTTTCATACCAGTGATTTTAAAGGATTTGTTGGTTCTGAAAAGGAATTTTCAAGTCAGGGATTTGGTCATTCACTTTTTATACCCACAGACATTCTATTTAACTTGGGTTCAGGCACAGCTTTTTTATTGCCCAGTTCTGAATGGTTATGAGGGATGCAGATAGCTTTTTCACAGCCAATTGCAGATCCGGTTTTATGGGAATGAGGAAATGCACATCATTTGCATAGATGTAGTATTTTATGTTTTATGTTAATCAGTTGGGCTAATGGTTTGAGATAAACATTGCAGAATAGGTGACAAAATGGATCCTTGTGATACTCCATTTGTTAGGGGCCAGGGTGAGGAGAAAGATCCAAACTGAACTAATTGCTGTGCGATAAGTAGGATTAGAATCAGGCTAGAACCCTGCTGTTAATGCCTCTTTCTTCTAGTTGTGATAGCATAGTAGAGTAGGTTGATTGTGTCAAATGCTGCCAAGATGTAAAACAGATACCTATGCTAGAAGTGATATTTAAAGGTGATGATTCAGAGGAACTGAAGCAAATCTCAGTGAACCTGAAAGATGTAAATAGGCAAATTGACAAACTAAAGACTAGCAAGTCGCCTGGACCAGATGGCTTACATCCCAGAGTGCTGAAAGAACTGAAAAATGAAATTGCAGGTCTGCTTTTAGAAATCTGTAAATTATCATTAAAATTAGCTACGGTACCTGAAGATTGGAGGGTGGCCAAAATAACTTCAGTTTTTAAAAAGGGTTCAAGAGTGATCCAGGAACCTACAAGACCATTGAGTCTGGCGTCAGTGCTGGGAAAAATGGTTGAAACTATTATACAGACAAAAGTATTGAACATATATAGATAGTCATAGCTTAATTGCCCACCTAAATAATGTAAGAGAAAGAACTCTCTCTATTGCTGGACCCCTTCTATGGAACTCTATTCCACAGGAATTACGACTAGAAGCTGACATCAAATTATTTAAAAAGGGGATTAAAACCTGGCTTTTTAAACAAGCCTACCAATAGCTGTTAGCATAATTATCTCACTCTTCTGATTTTATACCAAGGTAATGTATATTTTTATTATACTATCTCTACCCTAACTATACTGCCTCTCTAAGTGTTTACATTTTGATTATTTAGCCTACTATTTAGTTTACTATGTTAATTATTTATGTTATGAAACAACGTATTTACTTCCTTTCTTCTTTGGAAATGCAAATAATTTTAAATGATTAATTGCTAACTACTGTAAACAGATTTGATATGCTTGCATGAAAAGTCGGTCTATAAAAATTATTAAATAAATAAATAATGAGACAAACCCATCATGGATTTAGCCAAGGGAAGTTTTGCTTCAGCAATCTGCTATTTTTTTTTGAAGTCATGAATAAACATGTGGACAAAGGTGAGATAGTTGATATACAATATCTGAATTTTCAGAAAGCGTTTGACAAAGTACCTCATGAGAAACTATTGAGTAAATCAAAAAGTTATGTTCTATTCTGAATGAAGAATGCAGGGATAAATGGTCAATTTTCTCAATGGAAAAGGCGAATAGTGGAGTGCTCCAAGGATCTGTATGGTGCACTTAACAATTGGGATGACTGCTTTTTAACATATGAACCCCCCACCCCACAAGAGACAGAGATTTGAGCATGCTACCATTTATGTGAACTGCAGTAGAAAAAAAAAAAAAAAAAGAGGGCAATGCAGCTATGTTACTTGAGCTGGCAGCCCAGGAAACCCAAAATACACCTTACTGTGAAGGTGCTTAACTGACAATTGAATAGTTGAATCACAGATTCAGGTAGGGGATTTGCAAGTCAAAGCCCCCTGGACTACTGCTGGTAATTTTGCAAGAAATATTATTAAAAAGCAAAGGATTCAAACTCCTAAATTACAGAACTATGTCTGGGAAAGGGATTTGTGAGAGAAATGTACTGGAGAACGATTCTAGGAAGCAAACAGATTTTCACCCCGACTAACAAGGGTAGTCAGACATGTAAGTACTGAGTTTTCAGACAATAGAGGGATTGGCCAGGCAGGATAAAGGGGCATGCACATGGTCTCTTTATGTGGTCCTGCCTGGCTCTTGGCTGAGAGGTGACCTATACAGAGTCAGACAACAAATAAAGCAAAAGCCAGGCTGAGAAAAGGTGACTTATCCAGGTTGGGGAACAGCACATGACTGGCCATGAGCTTAGTGGAACTAAAATCACAAAGCTGAGACTGCAGAGGGCCAGAACCACTGAATGCTAAAAAAGCCATGAGCCTAGTAGAGCTGTAAACTCAAGCCAGGGAAAATCTTCCTACCGAGGAAGTAGAACTGAAGGACAACGGCAGAGATCAAGCGGGCAGCGGCAGTCCAGGAGGAGGAGTCGGGTTCCCCAGGAGGGTGTGTACCCCAGCAGCAGATCTGGAGGTGGAGTGGTGCCCCTTGAGCAAAACTGTTGGTGTGTGTGTGTGTTACAACAAAATACAGCATAGGCACAGATAACTGCCTCCATTAGAAAACACTGGCATGTGTTGGCAAGATGCCCCATTATATGGGATTGTATTGTACATTCATATTTTACTGATAACATGGTTGTCCTGATAGAAGGTGCACATCAGAAATGCAATAAGTGCAGTTTTGGCATTAATATGATTGAGGGTGAAAATTTGCAAGACCCAGTTACAGGTAACAGAGTTAAAAGAAGATCTAGGATGGACTGGTGTTATGCAGATGTGGTGTATATAATAATTTGCTTGTGTCCAAAACTATTATGTTGTACCAGTAGACCTGTGAAAATAAGGTTGACTGAACACCGATCGAGATTGAATACAAAAATGATTAGCTCCCTCAAGGTTGCAAATTGCATTGATAATCAGCATTCTTTTGAACAACTGCATTGGACTAACATCAAACAAGTGCAAAGCTGAAGACAGTAACCCCATTGGGAATGAATGAGGAGTTGGATTGGTTGTCCCTCATTTGACGTCTCTTTCTATCATTCCAGGTCACATGGGTAAGGTTTTGGTTTGAATAAATATTAAGTGTTTTTCCCAATCAGAGTTATCCAACAGATAAGAAATAAGCAATGAGATTTTTCACAAATGATAACTTGGATCCCCTGAGGAAAGACTTGCTTCGAAACGCGATGACGTCAGAATGGGACTGCAAACTAAGGGGGTCATTTTCAAAAGCGATCGCTAAATGGGGGCGGAGTTGGCCCCAGAAGAGAAGGAGTCGGGGCGGCACCGGGGCCTACTCTGCGAAGACGTTGCTGACGGCGAAAAGGTAAGGGCCCTTTTCGCCGCCAGTTTCGCGCCCAACAGCACCACCTTTTATGATGGCACTATTGGGTGCGAAAGCCAGTAGCAATCGCACTGCGATCGCTGTTGTCTTTCGCAGGCCCGCCCCCCCCCCCCCGCCCCGTTATCGCCGGATTTTCTAAGGTCTGTGACCTTAGAAAATCTAGGCCTAAGTTTGTCTTTCAGTTTAAAATTTGAGATTGTGAACTGGTTATATACATTTTGGATTTGAACTTTGCTTATCCTGAATAATGAATTGGACTGAGCAGGAGTAAAGAACAATGCCTGTGTGGGATTTTTAGAAAATAGTATTTTTGAAACTAAAGAAAGTTTTTTGTAACATTTTAAATGCAAACTAAAAAAAAATATAATAAAAAAATATATATTATATATCCTAGCATAGACATAGATGTGAGGAAATCTGCAGTGTTGGGATCAGGATTCACCCATTAGCAGTTTATTCAGTCTCAGAAACACCTCAGTGATTAGTTTGAATAGCTTGAATACTGTTTGTATGTTGCTGCATGGCGCTCTGTAGATTAGGAGAACCATGGGGTTATGTCCTTATTGGATATATTGAAAGGCATGATTTAATGGGACACAGCCAACATTAATGTATACAAGACAAGTCTTGCCTCACCAATCTGCTACATGTTTTTTGAAGGGTTTAATAAACATGTGGATAATGGTAATCCAGTGGATATAGTGTATTTGGATTTTCAGAAGGTGTTTGTCAAAGTCCCTCATGAGAGACTCCTGAGAAAAATATAAAGTCATGGGATAAGAGGCTATGTCCTGCTGTGGATTGCAAACTGGTTAAAAGATAGGAAACAGTAGATTTAAATGGTCTATTTCTCAGTGTAGAAAGGTAAACAGTGAAGTGCCTCAGGGATCTGTTCTGGGGCCTGTGCTTTTTAATATATTTATAAATGATCTGGAAAAGGGAATGAGTGAGGTGTTCAAATTTGCAGATGACAAAATTATTCCGAGAGGTGAAATCACAAGCAGACTGTGAGAAATTGCAGGAAGACCTTGCAAGACTGGGAGATTGGGCATCCAAATGGCAGATGAAATTTAATGTGAACAAATATAAAATGATGCACATAGCAAAAAGAAATCCTCATTGTAGGTACATGATGTTAGGTTCCAATTAGGGAGTTACAACCCAGAAAAAGGATCTGGGCATCATCATGGACAATACTTTGAGATCCTTGGCTCAGGATACGGCAATGGTTAAAAAAGGAAACAATGTTAGGGATTATTAGGAAAGGAATGAAGAATAAAATGGAGAATATTAAAATACCTCTGTATCACTCCATGGTGAGACTGCACCCAGATACTCTATATAGTTCTGGTTGCTGAACTGGAAAAGGTATAGAGAAAGGAGACTAAAATGATAAAGGAAAGGAATGGCTCCCCTATGAGGAAAAGCTAAAGAAGTTAGGGCTATTCAGCTTAGAGAAGAAACGGCTGAGGGGGGATATGAATGTAGTCTATAAAGTCATGCATGGAATAAAATGGGTAAATGTGAATTGGTTATTTCTTTCAAATAATATAAAATCAAGTGGACACTCCTTGAAGTTAGTAAGTAGTACATTTAAAACAAATCAGAGAAACATTCTTTCATTCAATGCACAATTAAGTTCTGAAATTCATTGCCAGAGAATGTGGTAAAGACAGCTAGTGTAGCTGGGTTTAAAAAACATTTGGAAAAGTTCCTGGAGGATAAGTCTAGGTAGACGTTGGAAAAGCTACTATTTATCCTTGGGCATTAGCAGCATGAGATCTATTTATCTACTGTTTGGAATCCTGCCAGGTACTTGTGACCTGGATTGCTACTGTTAGAAACAGGATACTGGGCTTGATGGACCATTGGTCTGATCCAGTAAGGCAATTCTTATGCTCATGACATTCTGGGTCTGGGGAACAGATATCCCGCATAATATGACAGAGTCCTGGTACAGGCTTCCCACCTATCCACCACGTCTCCCTGGTTTGGACTGGTGTTCTATGGCGAAGCCTGCTGGGCATAACTCATGTACAGGGACTCCCTCTGTTTCACCCAGCCATATATTAGTTATTCCTAGAATATGTAGGTAGTGTTCACTGATGTCATAGATCATGGGAAATTTATTTACTTATTTAGATATTTTATATACCGTCGTTCCGAAAGAAGATCACAATGGTTTACAATATCAGCATTCATATTCTTGGTCAACGATCACATACTGTGTGTCAACATTCACATTCTAGGTCAACACCACAGGAAATACACATTCTGGTTCATATTCGTACATATTCTAGGGCAGTGGTTCTCAACCTTTTTTTGTCCGGGACACACCTGACAGATGGCTCTTAACATGCGTGACACTGAACATGTGACCATCATGGGGCTAAATGTAAACATGCACGCTGCATCCACAGGAATCCCCTCAACCTCCAGCAATGAGTGCAGAGCAGATCTAGGTCATTACCCATACAACTCACCATACAAAAAAAAGATATTCTGGTTCTGATGACATCTCAGTAAAAGTAAAACAAACTCCCTTTACTACCAGGCACATTAGCCTTCCTTATGAAAAGACAGTAATTCACCACTAATGCATGTCCTATTGAGAAAACACAACAAATAAGATTGATACAAATGCCTACATGCTAGTAAAATACCTCACCTCGGTCACACACCCAGAACTGACCTTCACCAAATACCGAAAAACCACAAATTATAAATATGGAGACAGAAACTGGAATGGAAAACCAAAAAAGCCACTCTGCATGCAGTGCGAACCTGGAGAAATGGAAAGAGAAATATAGCACCTAACAGACTCTCAGGATTTGCAATAATGCACACAAACTAACCCGCACAAAGTTACACCTGTATTATGGAACACACTCAACAGTAACAACCGTATCTAAGAAATACAAGTGTTAAACCAGGCCCTAAACACTAATACATTTCCTATTGGGAAAACAGAATAAGCCAAGCTGCTATAGAGGCCCACACAGAAATAATTGTAAAACTATACTAAAAATGTTACAAAACAGCTGCTGAACAGAATAATATCCAACAATTAAAAACTCTTAAAAATTATTAAAACATGTCCAAATATCAATAAAATATTTCAAAACAGCAGACATCGCGTAATACCCAATAATTAAAATGGCAGTCAATCAAGAAAAATACATTTAAAAAGCCACCTTTACTTACCTTCTCCAGCAACTCTCCTACTCCTTTCCCTTCCAGGCCAATAGCACTCACCAGAAGCAGCAGGGCTGCTGAAGCTCTGTCCTCACAGTCCTCTTCCTTAGCGCCCACAACCAGTCACTCCCCCCCCCCCCCCAATTAGACCCCACGATCAGTCTCGGTCTCTTTCACACCAGTCATCTGCCTGACCAGTCTCCCTCTCTCACATAGAAACATATCACCTCTCTGACCAGTCTCTCTCTCAATCATACTCACTCATGCTCTCTTATATACAAGCTCTCAATCACACACAAATGCTCTCGCACTCTCTCACACCAGCTCTCACCCAGGCACCAAATCACACCCACGAGCTCTCACCCAGGGGGTAAGGCCTAGTAAAAGGGAATTGCAGTAGTTTGAGTTTGAAAATATTAGTCTTTGTATGACAGTGCAGAACTCTTGTATTGTTAGCAATGTTTTCAGTCAATGTAATATTCTCAGCTTGGAGTATCCTGTTTTGATTAAATTTGCTTATATGCTTTTTCACATAATTCCTAGGTCCCGTACTTGATCTAAGGGAGTAATATTAATAATTCCTAGGTCTAGGGTTGGCAGTTTGATTATCATTTTATCTCTCCTTAACCACACAATTTCATATTTTTTTTTCGGATTTAGAATTAGTTTCAGTTGAGAACGTTTGTTGTATGGCCTTCATGAACGTTGACAGAGATGACAGTTTTTTCAATTGTTTTGTCGAAAGGGATGTAGAATTGTATTTTATCTGCATATAGAAAGAAGTTGATTCCTACATTTGCTAGTAATGCGCATACAGGCAGCAGATAGATATTAAATAGTGTGGCCGAGAATGCTGAACCTTGGGGGACGCCTGTGTCGATTGGGAAGGAGTCTGAAATTTGATTACCCAGTTTGACTTGGAATGTCCTATCTTTTAGGAAGGAAGAGAACCATTTGTTAACATTTCCATCTATTCCTATTTCTCTCAGCTGGTGGCAAAGCAGGGTATGGTCAACTGTGTCGAATGTTGCTGTTAAATGTATTAGTACCAGGATATATGATTCATTGTTGTCAAAGCCCTGTAGTACAGGGTCGGCTAAGGAAATGAGTAGGGATTCTGTTGAGTGATTTTTTCTGAATCCAAATTGGTTTGGGTATAATATATTGTTGTCTTCTAGATGGTTCTCTACTTGTGATAAAACAGCTTTTTCTAGGACTTTCGCGATGAAAGGCAGGTTGGATATTGGTTGGTAATTGTCCTAATCATACAATTCTGCCAGTTTTATTTTTTAGGATTGGTTTAATCACAGCTTGTTTTGCTCTATCGGGGACTAATCCTTCTGCTAGAGAGTGGTTTATTATGGTTGTGAATATCGGAGTTATTACACTGTTTACTGTTTTCAGGGCACTTGCAGGGATAGGGTCCAGTGGGTGTGTAGTGGGCTTCGTTTTTGTGATGATTTGGTTTACTTCAAATTTAGATACTGGGTCAAATGAGTTCCATTTCACTTGACCAGATTTTTCTTCAGGCTCTTTTGTAGGTAAGCAGGGGGAGAAATGTGATTTAAGTGTATCGATTTTGTTTAACACGAAGTAGCATATTCATTGCATGAGCTCTTTGTAAAATCATAGTTATTTGAGATGGAGGAGGATGGGTCCTTGATTAGGTTTTTAACTGTTTCGAAGAGTAGTTTGGAATTAAATATTACCTCATGAATCTGTTTTGCATAGTGGTCTTTTCTTGCTTTATTGATTTGTTCATGGTATTTTGTTAATAGGGATTTGTATTTTTCTAGGGATTCCGTATATTGGCATATCCTCCATTGCTTTTCTGATTTTCTCAGGGTCTATTTAGTGTGTCTTAGTTCTTCGCTATACCAAGGTTTCTTTTGTTTAGTTGCATTGCCTTCATTTTGGAAGGTTTTTTTTCTGGATTAGGCATAGAGTATCTGCTATTTCATTGATGATTTTATCCCAGGAGTCAAAAGATGAGGAGGCATTATCGTGATTGAACTCAGTTATTTTATTTTTAATAGTTTCTTCAAGTTTTTCCAGTTCTATCTTTTTTCTGTATGTGAAAGATTGATTATTATTTGAGTTTGTTTGTTGTGTGGTGAGAAGAGTTACTTCTGCTTTTATTAGTTGGTGATTAGACCAGGGCAATATTTTGTGGGAAGTATTGATTACGCAGTTATTGTGATTGGCAAAAATTAGATCAAGGATGTGTCCTGCTTTATGAGTGGGGTTGGATACAAATTGTGACCAACCCATGGCTTCCATAGTATCTAGAAAGATTTCATATGCTGTAGATTTAGGTGTGCTGTCTACATGTAGGTTAAAGTCCCCTACGATTAGAGTTGATTCTGGAGCTGGAAATGTTTTAGTGATGATTTTGATTAGAGGTTAGCAGTCTTTTTGGAGTGTTCCAGGTGGGCTATAGATCAAACCAATATTTAGAAGTGGTGAATTTAGTATTGCACCTCGTTGGGCGGATTTATCTCAGCATTTTAGGATTTAAGTTCTTTTTTTGCAGATTATTAAGAGACCCCCACCTTTATGTTTGTGTCTGGGGAAGTGAAGGATATCATAGTTGAGGTGATCAATTTGGTTTAGGGGCACATTATCACTGTCTTTCAGTCATGTTTCGGTAATACAGAAGATAGTGGGATTTAGTTCCTCTAGTAGGTCATTTATCAGTGGGATTTTTTTTTTATAGCGATTGAACATTTAGTAATAGGAGAGTAAACATTAGGCAGGAAGAGATTACAGGAGAGTCGTTACTTATCTTGGGATAGATCAAATGCTTGTGTTTTGAGGTTTTCTGATGATTTCTATAGTTTCCTTGTCCTGTGATGGTTTAAATGAGGTGGCCTGGCTTCCTTGTTGCGCTCCTTCGTGCACAAGGGTGCGCGCCTCATGGCACAAGTGCCTCTGGTATCATTGTGGTGGACTTGCCAAGAAGGCGGGGGGGCTGGTCTCGCTGGCACCAGGACTTGCTCCTCACCTCATTTCACGGGGGGAGAGGTGTCCTCCGTGCGTCCCTCTCTCTACCTCCCCCTCCCCAGTGCTGGTCTCAGTGGAAGGGGTGTGCAGCGAGGCCAGGTAGGCCTACACCAGGCCTATGTTCCTGCATGGTTGAATGCTTGAAGTGGCTATGTGGAGGGTGAGGGGTAGCCTTGCGGGTGTTATTAGTGAGGTATATGACTTCCTTGTCATTGATCCTCTGGAAGCTTCCCTCTTCTTGAAACCACTGAAATCTTGGTGGAATATGCCTAAGTATATTCTTGATTAGGGTGTAGCTGTGTGAGAGACCCTGGGTGGTTGCTTGCTTAAGCTGTGGCAGGTCATGTTTTTAGGTTTTGGGGAGGAGAGTTCAGGATTCATGAGAGTTTTCTTTAGATAAAGTATTATATCACATTTAGGACACTCGGGTGATGGCTGCAAGTGTTGTGTCACATTCAAAATGATGTAATGGTTTCTTTCTGAGAGGATTGTTACAGAAACTGAGGCAGATTCAGGGATTAAGACATCGTGGGAGATATTTCAGGAGAGTTTTTTTTTGTTTATAACCAGATCATCCCCAAACTCAGCATGGATCCGGCATCAGTTACAGCCAAGAGATCCCAAAGCTCTGACCAGGTCTGTGTTTGTACAGGGCGCCCATTAGCATCTTTTACATAAGCGTGATTACCAAGAAACACGGCTGCCTTTCTGGAGCCTGTTCCTGGTTTTCACGTCGCATCATGTCTGTTTAGGTGTAATCATTTGAGACTGGTTGCATAACAATGCTTACACCAAAATATTCAGTGTTGGTATGACCCAGGAGAGATGCCAACACTAAGCTAGTGTAAGCACAGAATAACTGGCCGCACCCACATTATATAACCATCTTCAGGGAAGCAGCAGCTCTGCTCCATGTCAGGCAGCATGTGGGCAGTGCCCCACCTTCCCACGTGCCACACCAGACTTCGCAATCTGGGCACAGACTGTACTTGGCAGAGGCTGTATCCATTAGTGGATTACAGAAGTCGGACTGTTAGTACCAGTATCCTTATTGTGCCACCTCCATCTCCTCTGTGCTTTGGCCTAAGGACGCAGCAGCAATATCTTGTCAGTTAGGCATGATCAGAGTATTCCTGCTTGACCCATTGCCTGCTATTCTAGGAATGGGAATTAACAGATTCCTAACTGGACTGTAGGTAACGGATACCAACATTTATTAAAAAAAAAACAAAAAAAACCGAACAAAATTGTGCTTAGAAAGCTGGTTTCTTGATGTTCAAATGGACAAATGATGGGTGACCTCTCATGCAGATATTTCACAGATTCTCTGCTGAACTGCAGAGTCACGTTTTTCCAGGAAGCCCAAGCTGTTACCCTTCTATCCCATCCCACTGTATAAGAAACAAGTACAAATCTGCACTGCTCATGATGACCAGCATGAAGAAACAGCTTGGTCTGCCTGCAGACTGGTTGACTCTGCAATGGACAAAATAAATATTTTGGTCCAAAAAGATCCAATTCAAAATTCTGTCTCATTTACAGTTATAAGAGGAGTGGGTGCTAGATTATCTATTGGATAAATTAAATTGTTATTCTCCCAACCAGGTGTTGCCATTTTCAGGGCCCACATTGTTAGACGATCTACCTTTGAAGGAAGTTGGACTGGTGGTCACAAGCCAAGATGCCTTTATTCACATTTATGAAACAAATGACCTATAGAGTTGAGAGCGACTTTAGATTACTCACACTTTAGAAAGCTGGTGAAAATGATCTTGTTTAATGGGGCATTTGGCTGCCCACAATAATGCCGATGCAATAATATGGGCACAAAAAAAATAAAAGTGTGGTTTCAGTGCACAGTTTTAATGCCCAGATTTTTTTTTTTAAACTACTGATGCAGTAAGTTAATGCTATGCTGACGCATCGAGAGTTATAAAAATCGCTAAAACTTTTAAAATGTGCGTTCAGCTGAATGCATGTTTTAACTCAGGAAGGGAGAGGAGAGACCGTCCCTGACAGGCTATTCCCTAAGTGGGCAGCAGCCGCCACCAAAACTTAGCTGGATAAATATCGATTTATGCGTCTATCTGGCAGCAGGAAGATGGATAAGTTGGTATCTATTTGGTTAAGTGGTGGCAGCTTCCGGCACTTGCCCAGAGTTAGACTATTTTTTTTTTTTTTGTCTTTTTTACTATTTTTTCCTTAGTGCTGGACACTTAACTCCAGTCCTGAGTTGGAGTGAGGTTTACAGTGCTAAAGAAGGCTCCCTGGCCAGATGCTGTTTAGGCAATTGTTTGTCTGTCTCTGTATATTTGCACTATCTGAATAGGTGGTTTGTACTGTTGTGTCTCTGCTTTGTTTACAGTTTGATTTTATTGTACTTCGGTTGGCATGGTTTTCATCTTTAAGCAAATAATAAATTTAACTTATATTAATAGCAATAACCTGACCAGAGTTATGCAGGGAGTGTACTGCATAGCATGAGATTCTGGGACTGACACTCCCTACCACCTTCCTACATGTTTGCTACATACACAGAGATTGCCACCTGGAACAGCAACAGCTACTGCCCAAAATCCTCAGCACTTCACCAGGAAAAGAATTTACTCTCCCAAGGGATGAGCCAGATGTACAAATGTGTTAATTAGCAGGGAAGAGATTAGTCACATTGGGTGTGGAGAGCAATGTCTGGCCAGCACAGCAAGTGGGTCTCCCCTCCCTCACGGGACATATTACTCAGATATCACCTGACGTCCTAGGGAGCCCAGCACTGACCCTAACCGCCCATTCAAAATAAAACATCAAACCTCATGAGTCAGACTTGCTAGGGAACTATGGATACAAGGGATTTAGCAAGCCTGATTTCTAACTCAAGACAATTATCTGTGTATACTCATACAGCATGTCAAACATGCAGCCACCTCAGGGGTAGACTGCCTGATTTATATGACAGATTCCAACAGGGGAAAGTCAAGTAGTACTTATAAGTAATTACAGCAGGTAAACAGAGGAACAAAGAGACAATGACTTGTCCAGGGTTACAGAGTCTGCAAATAGCTGGAATTACAATACCCATCCCAGGAATTCTCCTCATTCATAACTTTGTGCAAAGCCTCAAAATCTCTTCTGTTCAGCATAGAAATGGGTCCCAGAAAGGCTGCTGGGAAAGGAAAGAAAAAATTGGTTCTAATTTTCTTTCCTTGAGTTCCCCCAGACCAGTCCAGACACATGGGTTTTTCTCCCCTACCAGCAGATGGAGACGGAACAGAAGCGTCACTGCATTATTGGTACTTAGTTACTGTGTCACTTGCAGTCTCTCAGTAAATCTGTAACAAAACTAGAACAAACCTCCCCCTCCTTTCGTTCAGCAGGGGAACTATTAAAAAAAAAAAAAAATTAGACTTGAAAACCCCTCCACCTAGAGGATCTAAAGGCCAGAAGGTAAAACAATGAAATGCATACAGACGATAGAAATGAACAACCAGAACAAAGGTCTTCAGAATCTAAAAGCGGCACAGGTAACTCTGTATTTTAAAACCGGCTGCCACAGCATGCCGCAGGTTGTTAGCTGTGTATGTTTACTTCTGCTCCTGGTGAGGGATAAGTCTGCATAAATCTCTGCTTAGACCTAAATAGACTGAGTAAGGGGGGGTCTGGGAGTGCAGGCTGAAGAACAAGAGAGTTCTGGGCAAACCGGTGGACTAATGGGTAAAACTGGGAATGTCTTTCACGCGAGCATGCTTTAAAATCTACTTCCCTGTGCATGTTAAAGTCCACACATTCTTAAGGAAGATACGTGATTTATGTTTGCTCGAGTAGCCACTTAAAATTAGGAGCCCACAAACGCATGGTAGGCATATTTTAAAATTATATGCACGTATTTGCATGCATGATTTAAAATTCCAACGTATGTTTGCTCGCACTCATATGTGCAGGTATGGGTGCCCACACACTCGTTTTAAAGTTACCATTTAAGTTTTAACCAGTTTTTCCAAATAGGAAAGGTTACCAAGCTTGGATTTGGACCACCTGTACATAGCCCAGTCGCGCAGTCATAATAAACGCCGCACAGACACTGCCAAAATCATGTTCTTAGCCATCTGAACCAAATCATACAAAGCTTCTGCAATGAAGGCTAAACCCTATTCCAGATGCTTCGCCTCCTTCTCCAAAAGAGTTTCCTCAAAATCCGCCACTGGAATCTGCTGCACCCACCGCAAACACCCCCAAGCCATGAAACTGTTATACACTCTCGTTCTGAGTGCTAAGGACAACCCTTTGAACATTTTCTTACCCTGAATTTCCATATTACAATCCTGAGAATCCTTAAAAGCACCACAACCAGGATAGTGGTCTTCCTAGTAATAGCCAATACCAAGGCATCCAGCTTGGGACGCCTGAAGAGCTCCAAGGCGTCTTCCGGGAGAGGATACAATTTGGCCACTGCAGGTGCAGTGTGGGAAGTGGGAAATGTTGCTCACTCAAAAATGCCATGCGCAAGCAATGCGGATTTTAAAAAGTCACAAAATATGCGCGTATGTACCTGTGCGTGCCTGAGGAATTAGATGGCGGGAAAGGGGCGGGGAATGGTTGTTCCAGGGCGGGGCCAAGACTTACATGTGTAACTCCAAATTTTAAACATGAAACCCGCAGGAGCGTGCGCTAGATATCTGCGTGACTTTACTGCTGCTCCTGATGAGTAGTAAGTCTACAGGTCTCACATTTTAGGGCTTATAGGACAGGGCGAGGGGTCCGGGTCAACTGGGCAGTGTGCAGGATGAAGAACCTGAGGAGTCGGGAAAGACCTCGCTATTAACTGGACAAACTGATGGACTCGGAAAACTGGGAATGTGCCTCGCGCGAGCATGTTTTAAAATTTGCTAACTTACATATGTAAAAGCTGACAAAGTCCTATTGAAGAGACACGCGAGTTAGCTGTGCTCAAGTAATCTCTTAAAATTAGGAGCATACTTAGTGTGGTTGGTGCATTTTAAAACATACGTATATAAGTGTGTGTGTATAGTAAAAAATTCTAGCGTATCCTTGCTCACGCACTGATACACATATGTATGCGTGCATGTGTGCTCGTTTTAAAATCAACCTCTTTCCAACCAATGAAAAGGGAAGGATATGGTGGGACCCCTGAGGCCCTCTAATATGGCATCATCCCTTACCTGCTATGGCTCCACCTTGCTTTCCTTGATCCCTAGCTCTGCCAGAACTTAAGAAATCATGGTGGGTAATTCTTCTCTTTTAAAAAGGTGAACTACCTTGGATTATCTCCTTCTCCTACCAGAATCTTGCTTTCCCCCAGAAGGTCTCCATCCATGTCGTCATCCCCTGGGAGGTCTAAAGGAAGCTCTGGTTGAAAATCCTCCTCAGAATCCCCGGAGTCCACCCCCAAATCAGGATTGGGGCCTATTCTCCTCTTCTTGGGATGAGACATATCCAGAGGACTCCTGGAGGGAGCCCCTTTTAATTAAGAACGCCTTGTGCATAAGCAAGACAAATTCAAGAGAAAAAGCTCCATTGCACTGCAGCCCAGAAGAACCCAGTGACTTAGTCTGTGGAACACTCCCCCATGACAAGAATCAGCAGAGGCGGATCTGTAGAATTTTCTCCAGTATTTCCCACCACCACAGGAGAAGCATCTAAAATGGCTGCCATTCCCACTCTTCCCAACTCTGCCTGAGAGCTTATAACTGAGCCCTGGGGCTGTTGCTTCTTGGCAGCTTGTTTAACCTCCATGGCAGAAAAAACAATCACCCTCTCCCAAAGAACCCTTCCTGTCGCCCACACATATCGCACAACTCTGACAGTAGCAATATTGCGCTGCGATCACCACAAGCAGTAGACCACTTCCCACACTGCAAAGGAGCAGCCATGTTGCAAACGCTGTGCAGGAAACAAAAAATTCTTATCTGCTTGTGCTCTCCTCTCCTTCCAAGAGACGGGAACAGCTTTATGTAGTCCTCCACACTGCGGAAGAAGTGCTGCAAATTCTCCTTTGTTGCCCAGCTTAAGCAGCTCCCTGCTCTGCAATTTTTTCCAGGTATTTTTGGGGTTTTTTAAACTTCTTAAAGGGATATTGCTCCATAAAGAGAAAGTTCTGTAAATAAACATAATACTTCCTTTCAGAAGACTCCTGCCATGAGGCAGGCTCGGGCCCTTCACAGAAGGGAGGACGAGGATAGGGAACGAGGGAGCCAGCTCCATTGGCTATCAGACCCTCTTGAAATTCAGGGTACAAGCCAATCAAGGGCCACTGACCCTCTGCTTGACCCTACTGTGCCAGGGGAATAGCCCAAAGACAGACCTAACACCTTTGGGAGCAATTTCTTTCCCAATCTGTCTGACCACAGGTTAGACACCCCTACCATCCTGCTATATTCACTGAGACACTGCAGGTCATGGCAGCTTAAGGTACCAAGAGAGCAGTGAAGCTTTTGTTCTGTCTCCATCTGTTGGTAGGGAAGAAAATCCCATGGTCAATTTTCAAATGCAGAAAGGTTACTAGTGAAGTACCACATGGATCAATACTGGCCCTGGTGCCATTTAAAATATTCATAAATGATCTGGAAAAGGGAATGAGTGAGCTGGTGAAATATGCAGATGAAACTAAATTATTCAAAATTGTTAAAACAGCAGCAGATTGCCAGGTACTGCAGAAGCACTGGGTGAGACTAGGAGACTGGGCATCGGAAATTTCCAATGAACTTTAATGTGGAAAACAGCAAAAGTGCTGTACATTGGGATAAATAATTCCATCCTACAGGTACAGGGAGTCACCACCCAGGAAAAGGACCTTGGAGGCCTTGAGGATAATGAATGCATTGAAATCCTTGGCTCAGTGTGTGGTGGTGGTCAAAAAAGCAGACAGAATGTTAGGAATGATCCCAAAAGGAACGGAGAATAAAATGGAACATATATTGCCTCTACTGATCCAGGGTGTGACTGCACCTGGACTACTGTATGCAGTTCTGGTTGCCCCATCCCTCCCTTCAAAAAAAAAAAAAAAAAAAAAAAGACAGTGTAAGTAGAAGAGGTGCAGAGGAGGGTGACAAAAATGATAGAGAGGATGGCACATCCCTCCTAAGCTGAGAGGCTTCGCAGGCCAGGGCTCTTCACCTTGGAAAAGAGACAGCTGAGAGGGGACGAGACAGAAGTTTATAAAAACAGGAGTGGGATGGAATGGATAAATAAAGAAAGAAAGCTTATTTTCCTTTTCAATCAACAGTAAAACAAGGAGATGCTCCTTGAAACTAAACAGCCAGCAGATTCAAAATTAATCATACTAAGAACTTTTTCACTCAGTGCACTATTAAGCTGTGGACTCAGTCGCCTTGAACACGTGGATTTAAAAGAGGTTTTGGGCAAGTTAGACGAAATAGATGTTTTCTGGGATCTGCCGGGTACTTGCGACCTGGGATTGGCCACGGTCTGAGACAGAGTGCTGGGCTCGATGGGCCTTGGTCTTACCTAGCATGGCATTTTTTATGGTCTTGCTAATTAATATAGTACACAATGAGAGGGTAATTCAAACAAACAATCTCAAAAAATACACAGTCCTCCTCTCAGCTGTTTGCCTGCTACACAATACACTGCAATATTCCCAAATGTTAAAGGACTTTCACACTAATGAGCGTGATACGCAGCTCACTCTAGGAAGGGCCTTTAGCATTTGTTAATATTGCAGTGTATTTTGTAGCAAACAGCTGAGCAGAGGTTGTGTATTTGTTGAGATTTGTTTTTTGTTTTGTTTATTCTATGTTACCTTGGGTGTATCTTTCATGTACATTTTTGACTGACCTGCCTAGAACTGGTAATAACGCTACATAAAAGTATTTTAAATATAATACCGGCTGTGACAGATTTAGGATTATGCTGCTGCTAGGCCCTGATGCGGTCATGCTCGTCTTCCCCCGCCCCCCGGAAATATTGGATGACAGAGAATAGGTCCTAAGGCAGAGCCCCTCAGTTTTCTGTGGCACAAAAGTAAAAATGAGGACATACCATTGACAAACATTTTCATCTTTTTTTTTTTTTTTACTAGATTATAAACCTTGGTTGTGTCTGTATAATTTATTTTCCTTTTACCAGGTAAGGAAAAAAGATCTTAAGTATCAGTACAGGCAGGAGATTTCAGGGATGGGGAAAGGAGAAGCAAAGGCTGAGAGGAGCAGGGATGGAGAGAGGAAGGCAGGACGACCAGAAGGGGGTGAAGAGAAGGTAAGAGGACTGGGGATGGGGAAAGGAAAAGGAGAGAGCAGGATCTGGGGAGAAGGGAGTGGTAGGATCAGAGGTTCCTGGATATGGGGACAGAATCCAAGATCAAAGGAGAAGGATGTGAATTGTGGTGGAGGTTTGGAGGAGGAAAGTCTCTATCATGCTCTGGGTACTGCTCTCCCCTTGCATTTCTTCTCTGACCTCTCACCCAATCTGGCATTCATACACACCCACACCACCAATCTCTTCACACACACACACACACACACACACACATCCCCCAACACTGCCTCCCTCCCCCCATACACATGGCCCCCAGCTGATTCCCTCTCATCCCCTAGTGATCTCCCACTCAGTCCTTCCTAACTCTCCCCCCCTCCTTCCTGTTTCCTACAGACTGCCTGGGAAGGGTGGGGCTGGATGGATCAAGAAGCAGTGGGCTGGTCAATGGTGAGTGAGATTCAGCATAGCCAAGAGGCAGCAAATCTTCAGCCAGCCTGCTGCCCCCTCCCCCCCCCCCCCCGATATTTGTTGCCCTAGGCACAGGCCTGGTGTACTTATTGACAAATCCAGGCCTGAATACTGCCCAAGCAGGTAGGGGGGGGGGAGGGGGGGATGAATATTAGGACAGCTGTGCACACATGGGTCAGAGGTTGCTTCTCTCTCATTATATATATATATATATACCCAAAATTTAGGCAATATCCTTATTTCTCAGTGCTCTATAATTAATATCATGTATTGTACCAATGATAAATGTAATATGAATGTTTTTTGATATTTTTCTAAATGCCAATAAAAAGAGGATCTTTTGTGACAATTTGACAAGTGCTTATATACCACTCCACTGGGAGAGAGTGTGAGTGTGTGTATGTGAGTGTGTGTGTGTGAGTGTGTGAGTGGTTTTTTTTAAGTGCCATGCTCCTGGGAATTCTCCCAGACTTGGGGCTTCTATCCAAAACCCAGAGATTCCAGGTCAAACCTGGAGTCCCCAGGTATGCGCACAAGTGGCTACAGTAGGACACAGCACCACAAAACAGGTACAACCCAAGCAGAAGCCATGTAAGCTTCCCCACCTCACACTGCTTTGCAAAGAGTGTTTCAAGCTTAGCCCTGGGTACGTTTTCCTCTACCACTAAGGCGGGAAGCTGGACTGAACTCAGCACTGCACATAGATTTGAGAAGCCAACGGGTCCTGGCCTTCAGTACTGCCACCAACTGATCTGGAGACCTTGAATGGAGAGCAGAGAGTTCTGCAGAAATCTAATGAGCCCCAACTCTGGTCACTGCAGCAGGCCAAGCTGGACCAGTGCAACTGTGGAGAGTTATCTGCTAATCCCACCAGATGATGCCTCACAAGACCTCTCTAGAGAGGCAGAAAAGCTAGCACTGGGCCAGAGACATCCACGACCCCGTGGAAACCCTGTGTCTCACTATGGGATGAGTGCTAACATTGTGAGGGTTTATTCCTCCAGGTTCTTTGACTCATGAACTGGGTAGAGTACAGCTTCCACACTGCAGTCCTTATATATAAAGATGGAAATTGCCCAGTCACAAATTAAGCACTTTTCACAAATCTCAGTTTGACAAGTTTGACGGCAGGGGAGAAGAAAAACAACCAATAAGGGCTGAATAACATAGTCTGGGTAAAACAAATAAGCATGGGTGTAGCTTGCTTATTGCGGTGGTTACTACCCCTAACTAATCAAGCTTGATATTTCACTTGGATGCAGCTCCATCACTGCTCTCTACATCAATGGTGGGGGTGGAAGGAAATAGAACCAAAGAGCTAAGAGAAACAGATAAGTATGAGAAAAAATGTGTGAAGCTTGCTGGGCAGACTGGATGGGCTGTTTGGTCTTCTTCTGCTGTCATTTCTATGTTTCTATAAGTTCACAAAGTGACAGCTAATTCTGGATATTTAACACTTCAACATTTGCTCTAGAATGTAACTGGCTGACTATTAGAGATGCACCAGAAGAGCAGAGTAGGCTGGCAACGATGGGCAAACACAATTACACAAACTCAGAGCACTGAATTCTAGAGCACAGTCATCCCCTCCCCTCCCCCAACTTTATAAGGGGGACAGACAGCAGTGATCCCTGTCCAAAACTGTGTGTACCACCTAGCTTGGGGAAAGAGGAAACTGCTCCCAACCATTTACACTTCAACCGCAGGCCAGCAGTTGCTAGCGGAGACTGCATCCAGAAGGGCCCATTTCATTCCTGGCATGACTTGCTCGCCCCCAGGCCTTTCTGTATTATTTCACAAGTAGGAGACCTTCACCTTTGGGAAGAGTACAAAGGTGAGGGAAAGGTAAACTTGGTTGTTGAGACCAGCCTGGGACGGAAGGGCCTGGATGGAACTGCATTTCAAGTGTGCATGAACATTCCTACAGTCTCACTGCTGCCCAAAACATAACTCAAGTACTGATGCAGGAATTCACAGCAGACCCGGGCTCCAGCATCCACAGTCGCACCAATTTACTGGCCTTGCTTTGCAAACAGTTTCCCAGGACATCAGCCGACTGCCTGGCATCTCTACCAGAGTTCTCGCTCCACCCTTTCCCTAAACAGTTCCCTCTATTCATAAAGCACCAATGGCAACGCAGAAGCACTCTGAAGGGCCAATGACTGTTTAAAATAAAAAAAACAATTAAGCCACTCGATCTGAAAATAAGATGTATTAATGAAAATCATAGCGATGGTGTTATGATGAGAAGTCCCTTCTAGACAGCTGCCAGCCAATAACTGCTCCAGAGGGGCCACACACAGAATATAAGGTGTTCCCCCCTCAGGGTCAGGACCGACCCATCTTCCAGACTCGCCTACTGAATTTCCTGAAGCTCTGCTATCCTCTACCTCATAGAGGGAGGAACAGCCTCAGTCATCCCCCCCCAATTAGACAAAAGATGAAATACCTGACTAAATTAAATTAAATCAATTCAAGTTGGTCACAAAACAAACAGCAGATTAATTGACAGAAAAGGAGTGTGGAGTACAGTGAGAGCAGCAGATATTCTCTGCAGGCTATTCAAAGATAGGACTGTTCTCAGAAGAATCACTGACATGGGGCAACAGAGCGACAATTTAAGTCATCTTAACCAGGGTTAAAAAAAAAGTGTGAAGGGCCAGCCTGATATAAGCAAAGGAAAAGGCAAAACATGGCACATGTACAGGAAAAGCTGTGTACCTGCCTTTATCATCTCTGCCACGTAGCTTTCTGGTCCCGTGTACTCGGTGGAGTCTTTGACCTTCACCAGCACAATGAAGCACAGGTAGTGCCACATGTTGTGCTCCTCCTTAATGTGCTCCTCAAACGTCACAGTCTTGTTGTCAAACTTGTCTCTTTCCAGCCCTGGAGGGGAGACAGAATGGGAAGCACACGGCAGCGCGCCGCATTACCCGTGAGCTGCAAGGCCTCCCGAGCCCTCAACCACGACAGTGCCCCATCGCCCATCCCGAGCAACTCACCACAGATAAAGCAGGTGGTCTTCAGAATCTCTTCCTTCTTTTGCTTCTCACTCCTTAAGTCAGCAAAAGTGTCAATGATGACGCCAAATATCAAATTAAGGACAATGATTATTACCATAAAGAAGAAGAGCAGATCATAGATCACTCTTGCAGCAAAGAGAGGCTCCTGCAGGGAAGAGAACATATGACATTCAGCTTCACGTGCTCTTCAGACATCCAGACTGGCTTTGTACACACAAAGAGCATTCAAGGCGCCCCCATCGGGGTGCTTATTCCTGTTCAAAAGGCACTCATGACAAGCAGGGGGGCATGGATGGGGGTTGGAGGCACAGCCACTCCTCAGGCGCGCTAGAGAAAGTTGTATTTTTCTATTATAACAACTGCTTTGAGGGATGCACGTGTTATCCAAACAGGATCTCAGTGCATTTGGCTAACCCGGCATTTTAAAAACATTCAGGCAGTAACACCTGGGGTGTATGAATGGACATCCATTTCTTTTTCCTGGGCTTCACGACAACTTCCAGAGGAAAAGAGTGTAATATTACTCAGTTACAGTTGGGTATACCGAGGAACAGTCAGAATTAGAACTCAAATCCCAGAACGTATTGGCCTCGTAGGTCAAAGCCAACCAGAGGCCTGGAGACCATACCACAAGTGTGGCTAAAAATGCACTTCTAAGTTGGGTTTGTTTGCTGAAATGTAAGAGATGTAATGATGCACTGGGATATTTACATGCTCCTCTCACCTCCTTGGATGGTTTCCTGAGCACATCTCCCACACCACCCCCGCTCCGCAGGCCATGACTCAGCACTGTGACGATGCACATCAGCAGTGTCTCGCAGGTATGCTCCTTCTCCTCCTCGGACACCAGCTCTGTCCCCACAGCAAAGAAAAACACGGCCTCAGTGTCCTACTTATTCACTGCAGCCTCAACCCCCACCTCATTTGGGAGAACACTCTCCACTTCTTGACTCACTGCTGACAGCATTACAATGTTATATTTAAAGCTATGTAAAGAAAACTATCCAATGCATAGCCAGGTAAGGCATGAAATGTTTCCCACCTAGCCCTTCAATTTAACTGATTAGAACTAATCCAGGAGAGAAAACAGATGTTCTATTACCTTCCAGGTGTATGTTACGTTCATATGATTCTTTTTTTTGGATCCTCCAGTTTCCTCCTGCTCAATTGGAACCAGGACTGGATTAGAGGCCATGAACCTTCAAATTCACAGCTACTTTGGGATATTTTTCCCCACACTTTCAACATGTCTAGTCTGGTCACTGCAGTGATGGCTTAGCACTCCTTCTGAAACCCCGCAATTATGGACCCTGAGTCTGGCCCACATGCGCCTCCCTTGAGCAATAACCATGACGCCCAGGGGCTGTGAACACTACCTCTGCAGCATCCCCAGCTGACCTAGAGAGCGGTCGACCCTACTCAGATCAAACTGGGAAGCTTCCGCATGACGACAGTGCACAGCACCACCGAACACCGGACCAAGCTGTTTGTATCTGATTCTTAGCTCTCTATCAATGTTAATGTCCCCTTTAATGCCAGACCAGACGTGACTACAGGTACTTCCGGCAGAAAGCTCCTGCTCACTCCAAACATAGTACAGTGACGGCACCTCTCCACTCTCATAACCCCCTCCCCCAAACACACAGGGATCATTTCTTGGCTTTCAGTGCACCAGGAGCACTTTTAATTAAATTGGACAGTCTCAACAGTCCAAAAAGAATTAAACAAGCTATGAAATGTATTTAGTAAAGAGGAGGACCACGGCAGGAAACATGGCAATGTATGATTCTTGCTTTGTTTTTTTGCTATTTGTATCCCCAGTCCCCAGGATGCTATCCAAGATAGATATATATTTTTTTTTTTTTGGTAATTGACTATTTATTGACCATAACCTCAATACATGAACATAATTTACTAACAAAATGTACAAACTCACATTAGAACACATGGTACATTTTCCATTATTTAATCCCTTCCCGCCCAACAATAATCCAATCTTAATATTCCCTATACAAGATACAACTAAAAACAGAGACAATCTGCCTAGACAATAAGCCTTCAAGTACACTATCTATAATGCTTATTAAAATCGTGCTTCCAGCCACTTGATATAGAAAAATCCACTTCTTATTGAAAATCGCAAGCCTATCTTGACGAACCAATGTTAAATAGTTTAGGAAACATATTATATAACCTTTTACACACCACATCTATGGACGGACATGAAGTTTGCTTCCAGTTATCAGCTACTGATATTCTTGCTGGTAACACAATCTGTGCTATCAACTCCTGGATCATACCAGGAATATTAGGTATTGGTATAGTAAGTAATAGATATTTAGGATCCTTAGGGACGGACTGTTGTGTTAACAGCTTAATAAATCCCAATATTTCATCCCAGAACCTAGATACCGTAGGACACTCCCACCAAATATGAAACATGGACCAAAATATATATATATTTTTTTAATGTGCTATTCTCTTAGCCTCCCTTCCTGGACAATCACATCCACCTAAAAATCTGTTCTCCTATTGATGTTTAAATTTCCCAAGGAAACTCCTTAAAAGCCTGAACGCCCAGCCATTTCCAATCCCAGTATGGAGGTAAGTAAATGCGGGATATACTCTACGCTAGCATTTTGTTAAGATTCTGAAAATATATGAAAGATTTGTGAATGGACAGTAAATAGTGTTAAAAGCCTTGACAACTGGCACTACTGCTCCTAAGTTTCACTCTTTGGCTAATTTAACCACTTTTTATGTCAAGCACAGGGGGTAGAGTGATGTCACCCCCTCACCACCAACTTTTCCCCAAACAAAAAACCGGTGAGCGTGGGGAGCCCTGAATGCCTCATTCATTCCATAAACTTCTGTCCAGAGCACTCAAAATGCGCAAACGGCTAAGAATGTGAACTGGGGGGCAGGGGTACAAGGTCTCACCTGCTCCAGGAGGCCCTGCTGAAGTGCAATTTCCCTCAATCCCTGCCGTGCAAACCTCAGAATAAAGCAGCTCCTCTGCCATGCTCCCGCCCACTTCTGCAGAAGAGAAAAAGCTCTGTAAACATGGAGTCATGCGTTTCACAGGTGCAAACAGAAATACAGGAAGCAGCAAACCCTGGCAGTGCCAGAACCATAGCAAATGAGGCCACTGCGCCCAGCGACACGACTTCTACCGGTATAGCTGCAACCGCCTGACTCTGAGGAATACACAGAGCAAACAGCGCAGTCAGTGCTCCAGGCATCTTCTCTGCTTTGTTTCTGGTCGTGGGCCTCGGCCAAGTCACTTTCCCCATCTCTACATGTCAGTACATCTGACAACAAGATGGACAGACACACACACACTAAACTCTCCAGCACAATGATGTGTACATGGATGGCATCACAAGAGGGTGTGAAGCCCCCAAAGCCTTTCAGATCCAATTTCCCTTATCCAAAACGAAGCTGCCACTTCTCACCCCCACCCTGCAAGTTCTACACCACCCACCTGGGAAGGCAGTGTCATTGGACAACTTGTCCACCTCGAGGATGAAATCGTCCTTGAAGAAAAGGTATCCCACAATGGAGAAGAGGTACACCAGGATGAGGGCCAGTACGGCTGTCAGGATGATGGAGCGGCCATTGCGCGTGACGCTTTTAATGACATTCAAGAGGGTCTCTTCCCGGTACACCAAGTCAAAAAGCTGCAAGACACAACGGCTCCCAATCAGGACTCAGTTTCAAAAGTTCATCTTCTTCGTCTGGCACACAACAAAGATCAGATACATACCGGTGAAAAAAAAATTAAATTAACCTGCAAATGTAAAGTCTTAAACACACTTTAGGCCAGGCACGACAGCCAAGCACCTCCGCCACCTCCAAGACTGTCAGGAATTTAGAATGGTCTACCTACCAATAAGCTGTAAAAGAATTCATGCACAAAGACCCCCATGGCACAGATTAGCAGGTATAAGAGATGGTAGAGGAATTCCACATCCAGAATCATTGTTCTGTATCCTCTGGTGAAGGTACCACGATTCCCCAGGAAGCTCATCAGGAAAATTATTTTATTGCAGACCTAAAGACCAGAGAGAAAAGTGCTTACAATACATGGCACAAACATGCAAAGTTCCCAGGGCTCCTCTGATGTGACTTCCAGCTCTGCCCAGAGTTCTGGAGCTTCTCTGGATCTCAGTATCACTGCATTGGATCAGCACCAATGTCCATAGCGTGGCACAGAGATTTGGAAGGAAAAGTAAAGAAAAGAAAATTATTTCCTTACCTGCTAATTTTCGTTCCTGTAGTACCCTGGATCAGTCCAGACCGTGGGTTATGTCCCCCTTCCAGCAGATGGAGTCAGAGCAAAAACTGAGAGGGCAGTCCCTCATGACTGGTGCGCCCTCTGTAAACCTTCAGTATTAAGAATATCCAAGCAACAAAGAAAAACCCCTTGGATGGATCAATACAAAAATGAATATCAACTAAATGGAACATCAAACTGTAAATCTGAATAGGCAAACTTGCAATGTGAACCCTCAATCAGTCCCAAACAGGTCCTGAAATGATTACACAGTCGAGCTGAAGGATTAATCCAAAGAAAAAAACCCCCAAATCCTTAGGGTGGGTGTCTGGACTGATCCCATGGTACTACAGGAACGAAAATTAGCAGGTAAGGAAATAATTTTCTTTTCCCTGTACGTACCAGGATCAGTCCAGACCGTGGGATGTACCAAAGCTTCCCTTAAATAGGGTGGGCCACTGATATCCCAGCTCGAATGACCTGAGCCCCAAAAGAACCAGAGGTCATTGATTTCAGATACAAGCGGTAGTAATGCGCAAAAGTGTGCAAAGACTTCCAAGTGGCTGCTCGGCAAAATTCCTGCGGAGAGACAGCTCGGCTTTCTGCCCAGGAACCTGCTTGAGCTTGGAGAATGAGCTTTAATACCGTCTGGGGGCTAATGCCCCACGCCAATGTACGCGGTAGAGATTGCGTCCTTCATCCATCGAGTAACGGTGGTCTTTGAAGCCTAGTTCCCCTTCTTGGGACCACTCCAGTATACAAAAAGATGATCTGATAAGCGGAAGTTGTTAGTAACCTCCAGAAATCGAAGGAGAACTCGCTTGACATCTAGGCGCCTGAGCTCCTTGGAATCCTCATCCTGGAATGATGGCAGTTCCACCAACTGATTCAGTTGAAAAGACGAGACCACCTTTGGAAGGAAAGATGGTACGATACCCGTGGATACTCCGGGACCCGTAAAGCGGAGATAAGGCTCTCTACACGACAAGGCCTGCAGCTCCGAGATTCTGCGAGCGGAACAGATGGCAACCAAGGAAACTGTCTTAAGAGTCAGGTCCTTGAGGGTAGCGCTCTACAGCGGTTCAAAGGGCGGCCAGCCAAGAATACAAAGGATCAAAATCAAAACACCTCGAGGGGCATAAATTGCGAATCGGTGTTTCACATGCTTTACTCCCTTCAATAACCGGACCACGTCCAGGTGTGTCGCAAGAGGAGGGCATCCCGATGATGAACTAGAACACCTAAGTCTGCCACCTGAACTCGGAGAAAATTGTAGGCTAATCCCCTCTCCAGCCCTAGCTGTAAGAATGACAAGATCTGGGCTATGGTCGCACGCTGCGGAGAGAGACGTGAGGACTGGCAGCAAGCCTCCAAAACTTTCCAAGCTCGGACATAGGACCTGGAGGTGGAAGGCTTCCTAGCCTTGAGAAAAGTGGAGATAACCACTGCTGGATACCCTCTCGTCTCCTCAGCTGGCGCCGTTCCAAAAGCCAGGCCGTTAGACAGAAGCGATCTACCTGGTCAAAAAATACTGGTCCCTGCCGTAGGAGATTCGACAGATGCCTCAGGCGCAGCGGGCCATCCACCTCTAGGTTGACTAAGTCTGCGAACCACGGCAGACGAGGCCACTCCGGAGCCACGAGGATCACGGGCCCCTGGTGACCATCTATTCTTTGAAGCACTCTTCCCACAGGGATCAAGACGGGAACACAGAACGTAGGATGTTCCTCAGCCAAGGGAGGGCTAGGGCATCAATGCCTTCTGCTCCGTGTTCCCTTCTATGGCCAAAAAGCACGGAGCCTTTGCGTTCCTTTGTGTGGCCATCAGATCCAGATGGTGAGTCCCCCATCGCATGACGAGTAGTGCCACTGCCTCCTGGGACAGTTCTTATTCTCCGGGATCTAAGCGCTGGCGACTTAAAAAAGCCGCGTGAACATTGTCCACCCCTGCAATGTGAGCCGCCGCCAGATGAGACAGGTGAAGTTCCGCCCACGGCATCAGCTTGTCTCCCGAGTCATATGGAGACTTCTTGTTCCCCCCTGACAATTGATGTACGCCACAGTCGTGGCATTGTTGGAGAGGATCCGGACTGCTCAGCCTTGTGCTAGAGGCAGAAAACGCTGCAGCGCAAGACGGACCGCTCTTGTCTCTAGACGGTGGATTGGCCAAGTTGCCTGTTTTGGTGTCCATTGACCCTGCGTCGAGTGCAGACCGCATACTGGCCCCAGCCGGTAAGGCTGGCGTCTGTTGTAATGAGTACCCATTGTGGAACCTCGAGCTCTACTCCTCGAAGCAAATGATCCAGGTCGAACCACCAGATCAGGCTGTCCTTGGGTAGGGGCGGTATCAGCAGAGGAGCCTCAAATTCCTGAGATACCGGCTTCCAACGGGAGAGTAATGCTCTTTGTAAGGGACGCATGTGGGTAAAGGCCCAAGGCACAACATCTGTCGTGGAGGCCATGGAAACTAGCAACTGGAGATAGTCCCAGGCTGTGGGAAGTCGGAGGTACTGAAACGCTGAACCTGAGCAAGGAGTGATTGGGCCCACTCCAGACGAAGAGAGCCTGTGCCTACCTTTGATGTCGAAATGAGCTCCCAGAAAGTCGAGGGACCAGGATCCGTTCCTTCCTCAGGGCTGCCGCCACCACTACCATCACCTTGGTAAAGGTGTGAGGAGCGGTTGCAAAAATCTTGAAGCGAAGGAGGCACTGATGCTCCTTCAGGATGGGGATTTGAAGATAAGCCTCCATCAAGTCCAAGGACGCCAGGAACTCTCCCCGGTGCACCGCAGCAATTCCTGAGCGCAGAGTTTCCACCCTGAAGTGTGGTATCTTGAGCATCCTGTTGACCATCTTGAGATCCAGAATCGGCCGGAAGGAGCCTTCTTGCTTGGGGGCTACAAAGTAGACGGAATAATGGCCGAGCCTTTGTTCCGGTAGTGGCACCAGTAGAATGGCTCCCAGATCCAGGAGGCAGTCTAACGTCTGACGTACTGCGCCCTGTTTTCTTACTCTGCACGGAGAAAAGACAAACCTATCTCTGAGAGGTCGAGCAAATTCTAAAGCGTAACCACGCTGTAGAATATCCAGGACGCCCTGGTCTGAGGTGATTGTGACCTACTCCTCATAGAAAAGCGACAGGCGTCCTCCTATCTGGGGAATCGAAGAGTGGGCCGGCAATGTTTCACTGTGAAGATGTAGTGGCAGTGCCTTGGGCAAGGGTGTCTCGGGTTGATCTTCATCCCCGAAAGGAATGAGACCAGGACTGTGATCTAGACGAGGGAGGCCTGTGGGACACTGGCCGCACCTGGTGGAAGCGCCGTTGTCCTCTGAAACGGTTCCGCGTGGAGCTGTACATTCTGGATCTCCGAGGACGATCTTCCGGTAACTTAAGTACCTTATGCTCCCCGAGCGACTTAATAAGTTGCTCCATTTCCTCTCTAAACAACAACTTACCCTTGAAGGGAAGGAAGCCGAGTTGAGACTAGGAGGAGGAATCCGCGGACCAGGTCCTGAGCCAGAGGAGGCGCCAAGCTGAGACAACTGAAACCATAGATCTGGCCAGCACCCGGAGAAGATCATACAGCGCATCCGCGCCATACGCTATGACGGCTTCTAGCCTTTCCGCCTGTTGTGCCTCCCCTGGAGGCAGGTCCTGAGTCCCGAGTAGTTGTTGGACCCACCGGAGTCATGCACAAACAGCAGCCCGAACTCCCAAGGCAGATGCTGCTCCTCCAGTCACAGGAATAGGTGTCCTAGCTGTGACTGCGGATACCGACGCATCCACCTTCGGTACCTTAAGTAGTTCCAGGGACTCCTCGGGGAATGAATACAGTCTGTCCCTCACTCTGCCAACCCGCAGAGAGGCCTCCGGAGTCTCCCACCCCCTGGACAGCAATTGGAGGAGCATAGGATGAAAAGGAAAGTCTTCGAAGGTGGCATGAGCCCTGGTAGGACGGGATCCCCTCTCTTCGGTGCAGTGCTGGCGGCAGGAGCCTCCTGGGGGGGCCTCAATATCTAATCCGGCCAGGACATGTGAGATAAGCGGAACCATCTCATCGCTCTGGAAAAGGGTTAGAACCCGAGGAACATCCCCTTCGACTTGCGCAGAGGGCGTCGGGTCATCTAGATCAGGGTCCACTGCAGGGTCCGTTGGGGGTGGAAGTCAGGACCAGTTGGATGGGCAACCGGCTGAATTCTAGAGGATCCCGAAAGGGCCACTGGAATGGCAGGGCCAGAAATACTGGTGCTGTACAGGGCCGTGACGGTACCGATCCCCGAGGCCCCCCTGCCACGTCCGGGAATTCCCCCAGACTGACCACTTTAGGAGGAAGGGGAGCCAAAACTGCATCCTGGTGCTGGCTGAACTTTGCCAAATAAGCTCCATGCATCAGCAGAATACATTCTGTGGAAAAAGGCTCCAGGAGAGGGATGGTTTGGGGGGGGGGGGGGGGGGAGACGGAGGGTCCTCTTGAGGGCGGCTCTGTGTTGGGGAGGTGCGCCGGAAAGAGAACCGGAGGAGAATGAAGTCCGTCTGGGTCTGAATCCCCGGGAGGCAGCCCTGGAGCAGCAAGTAGTGGATCTAAGATGGCCACCGTTTCCGCATTGGACGGGAACGAGGCCGACCTCCTCAGAGCCTGGTGCGCATTTGCGCGCGAAACAGACCGCCCTCTAGAGCTCGAGGTGCCCTCCCCACTGGGGAGGCACCGAGCACACAGGCCTTCCCGGGAGAGCCACGATCCGGGCTCCCCCCAGGCGCTGCATCGCGTCAGCCGCGGCATGGAGGCAAGTAAAGAAGGGCTTGGAACCCAGATCTCCGAAAACCTTCGATAGCAGGGACGAAATCAAAGTCCTGCGCTGACTGACTAACTTAGATGACCCGTTCCGTTTTTTTTTCAAGCCAGAGGGATGTCGCATCTCTGAAGCTTAGGGGCTGCCCTGAGGAAACGACATCTCCGGGCAGCGGATCGATATCAAGGGGGAGAGGTTGGACCACCAGCTTCACCCCTAAAGGCAGCAAATGACAGCCCTGTAGAAGGAAAATTAACAAACTTACCCCCAAAATGATACAGCAATAAATAAAAAAGATGACAGGTCTGGCACTGAATGAAAGCTTTGCCTGCAAGCCTGCAGCAGGACAGCCCATAGAAAGAAGAGCAAAGCTATAATGAAAAGCCTTTGCCTTTCTTTCTTTCTTTTTTTTTTTTTTTTTTTTTTTTAAACAAGATCCATCCAAGTAAAATGTGTTAACAAGAAAACAGGAGAAATAAATCAACAAAGACTATTCTCATAGAAAAGAAATGAGAGAACCGAAGGTGCAACCCGAATCTGCTGGAGTCAGAGAAATACTGAAGGTTTACAGAGGGCGCACCAGTCATGAGGGACCGCCCTCTCAGTTTTTGCTCTGACTCCAACTGCTGGAAGGGGGACATAACCCACTGTCTGGACTGATCCTGGAACGTACAGGGAATGCATTTTATACCCAAGCAACACAGCCTGAAGTCAGAAGCAGGAAGCAGTTTTACAGTGCAGATCCAAATTGTGATGGAGGATAAGGACGTAAAGGCCCAATTTGCTTCCTTTTGCAATGCCAGTTGATCTCCAACTTTCCCTTCATTTCTTCTTGGCCAAGGCTTCTCTGCGCTTGTTGAATTTTGACACTGTTTTTGTCTCTACCATTTCCTTGGGAGGCTATGCCATGCGTCCACCACCCTTGCCATGAAGAAATTATTTCCCAATGTTGCTCCAGAGTCTGCACCTCTTTGAGCTTCACCTCATAATCTCTTGTTCTAGAACTTTCTGCTGAAAATGGATTATTTCCGTATTTACGCCTTTGAGGATATCAATGTACACAAATTTAGGTCCTTAAGTCTCATCTCATAGGGCATCCTTTTCGAGGTACAGCCTCTAGACAATATTGGACAATACTCTAGATGAGGTCTTACCAATGACTTTGTAGAGCGGAATCAGCACCTCTTGGTTTCTACTGGTTTTGCCTCTCCCTATGCACGCCAGCATTGCTTTGGCCACTGCTTTATCATACTATTTTGTTACCTCAAGTTCAGATACAGTCACCTGAGGTCTCTCTCCGGGTCAGCGTACATTTATTGCTTACGTTAGGTATGATGCTTTTGTATACTGTGACCCCAAGTGCTCCTGTGAATGGGCATGTTATAATTTTTTATAAACAAATCAATATCACACACCCCTACACACTGTGTACAGCTTTTGCAATTCTGCATCCCAAATGCAAGACTGCAGTTTTTTTGCATTAAATCTTAGCTGCGAAGCATTTGAGCTTTCTCAGATCACTTCAGTCCGTTTACTCTGTCAGGGCTGTGCACACTTGCAAGTGACAATGTCATCTACAACAAGACCTTTTCCTCTGTAAAATTATTTGTGAAAATACTAAGCAGACCTGGCCCAAGCCAGGTGCCTCAATTTTACCACCACTGTCTGCAGTTTCTAAACCAGTAAACCATATTGGGACCTCTACTCAGACTGTTCAGTTTATTTATGAGCGTCCTATGCAAGGCGGTATCAAAAGATTTACCGATAACCAAAAATACTACATCTAGTGCATTATCATGTCCTAATTCTCTGGTTACACCACCAAAGAAACTGATCTGATTTTTCTGATGTGATCTCCCACTGGAAACCATGTGCTGCCTTGGATTCTGCAACCCGCTAGAATCACGAGCCTTTACTCCATTATTTTTCCCCAGCGCCGAGGTGACACTAACTGGTCTGTGGTTTCCAAGCTCCTCACTCCTACCACGGTTATAAAAGCAGAGGGATTTGGGAGAGAGGAAATGAAATCTGAGCCCAGGGGCAGGCAGAAAAACCCCCCACCCAGCTCAAACATAAAAGCTACTGTGGCAGATAGTATATCGGAGAGGAGCTGGGACATTTTGGCATCTCTCCAACCCTTGGCAAGTTCGAGTGATGAAGTTTGGTCTTCCTTGGGCTTTGAGATTAGGAAAGATGAATCCTGGTCAGCACACGGCCCAGACAGGCAGGCATAAGCCCAGTCCCATCAGCACAAAGCCTGGACAGATTCTTTTGGACACACTACTGTCACAAAGTGGCAGAGATCCCAGAAAGGCAGGCACCAAAGGAACGCCAAATCAAAGAGCAGTAAAAAGGTTAAACAGGGGACAGGAGAACGGTGTGAGTTAACACCCCCATCAAAGAGGTCTTTACAGCAAAACACTGCATGCACATTGGACACGGGGGAGGGGGGCGATATTAAAAAGATCTAGGCATCTAACCCCAGGAGTTAAACATCTAGATCTACATAAATGAAGATTTCTCCTTGCTGAGCACCTGGGTAGGACCAGGGCAGGAACAATAAGTTTGGTACTCAGTGCTGATTTCCAGCAATAGCTGCCTAACCTAGGTAAACAAATATCAGGCCCAGGTTTAGGCACTTAAGTACGACTGAAGTTTTGCCAAATTTTAGGTGTCCAGCTTTCTTGGAAAAGCAGCCTGATGGTAACACACAAGAGCTGAAACGCTTGAACAATAGCACCAATCGCCAAGCCAAGGGCTGAAGTCTTGCCAACTGAAGCTGCTACTCACAAGCTTCAAACCTTTACTAATTCAATCTTTGGGTAAAATAAAGAAAGAATGGTAAAATTTCAATGCAGTGACCCTCAGTATAGACAGCATCCCATACACAGCACATGCATCACTGGCAGGCCTTCATTTTCTACCTTAAGTCTTCAGGGTCCTACTGATATCAAATTACAGAAAGACGAGATCAGGGATCCTGCATGAGGATACCACCCACTCTCCCTTCACCCACTCTCCCTTTACCCTTTACTGGACGTTACAGCCAGATGGGAAAACCCCTAAACCCCACGTCATACTCACGTTAAAAGCACCCAGGAGGAAGAGCGTGGGTTGGAGCCCAACAGAAAATATTAGCCGTAATATTGTAGAAGCTATCAAAGCTCGAATACCATGAGGCTTAGGAAGGGCTATCACTATAGCCAAAGAAATCATCATAGCTGTCCACAGCAAGCCAGAAAGGTGAGGCTCCAGGGTACCTAAAAGCAAACCAGCTATCAGCACTCAAGTCTTTCGTATCCATTTAGCTCATGTCCCTGCATGGCCAGCCTGCAATCTGTCACATCCAACTCTAAGAAGGAGTAGCATGTGGGCATCCTCCACGGTTTCCCATTTTCTTCCATATCCCTTCCCATTTATAGACCATGTACCCTAGGACTCTCCTCTATGACACAAGATCTCTCCAGAGACACCTGAGCAAAGAATCGGGAGTCACTACAGGTTCAATTCTTGCAAAGGCTGCTAGATCATTTTCTATTACATTCCTCACCCAAGCAGCAAAACCCTGAAGTCTGGGGAAAAGCCTAGGTTGCCAATTTTCAGCCAGTACTGCACACATCATCTAGGTGGCCGGATTCAAGAACCATTTCAGCTAGAAACCTAGATGCCTAGGTTTTGCTGAAAATCCACCTGAATCTAGGCAGCCAAACTTGGTCTGCCTAAACCATATCCCTCCCACCACCTGGTGTAATAAAAGTCCTCATGTGGTCTTCCCCAACTGCCCCCTTCCCCATCCCATCAAAAAGGACATAGGTCCTTCATCACTCCCTTCCAGCCCTCCAGAATCTCTGTTTACCATTCTGAAGGGTCTTCCTTTACTGGCAGGACAGATGTGATCCTCCTCCTGATGGCACCAATGACACTATGCTGAATGAGGCCATCTCTTGCTAGGGGATGTCCGCAGAGCCAGCAGGAAGGAGATCCTGTCCTTCCTGTCCATGAAGGAAGACCCAACAGAACTGTAAGAGGAGATCTCGGAGGGGGGGGGTGGGGGAGATAGGTTGTACGAGGAGATTATATTGGGTGGTGGGACAGAGGGGGATCATTGCTCTAGGGCTCAAGCAGAGTGCTTAGATGAGGCCAAGTATCCCTGTATCTAGTTTTAGATGTTTACATGTTTAATTTTTCTCCCTCAATCTAACTTTGCCAACCTGCCAATCCATTTGTTTAGGCCCCAAAATTTATAGGCGTTGTGATTTTAGGCACTGGGGAGGGGGAGTGTACTGGTTAAGGTTTTCACTTTGGCAGATCAAGGCATCCAACTTTTTCAGTTGGACACTTAGATCTTTTGAACATCTACCCCTATAAATACATCATTTGTTGTCAGTTATTCTGAAGATGATCTCAATTTTGATGAAACTTTGGAGCAGTAAACATTTCTTACAGATAAGATCAAGTAAATTATTCGTCTTCGTATTTGTTTCCCCAAAATTGAGGAAAAGCACCACATCTTGTTAAACCTAATGCATATTCATACATCTGGAATTGTGAAGGCATGAGGGGCAGGGATGAATGGGGCTAATGGATTGGATCTGAAATCTAGGAGGGAGGGAGGGAGGTGGGACATTGGCAGTAACTTCTGATAAAGAAAAAATCCTTCACAGATTGACTGGCAAATCATAAATCTGATTCTTCCCAAAGCACTGAAATGTACATGTTTTGTTAATTCAGAAAGAGGCCTTCACTGTAGTGAAGGGACATTAATATCTAGGGGTCTGCAAAAATGAATTACTGTGCTGTGTGATTGCTAATTGTTCCGACTGGCCTGTTGGACGTAGTTTTAGCCACAGAGAGGGCTCACTACCATGCCAGCAATCCTTGATCCCTCTGAAGATGGGCTATCCAGGTTGTAGCTTCTGCTCTTGGACAGTTAATAAATAAGGTGTTACATTTTCAAGGATCTATAACCCAAGCTCCCAGAGGTGGTGGTGGTGCTGGTGAAACAAAGCAGCCCCTGATACAAGCTGGACGGCAGCACACGCCCATGAGGACTGTGAATTGGGTGCGCACTCTCTCCTTTCCATGCATTAACATGAAGAGTGTGTGAGTGAGTTTGTGAGTGTGAGAATGGGTGTGAGTGTGAAAGTGTGTGAGACAAGTAATTAACAGCGAGTTGCACAGATCTTTTTCTGCTTGCTTTGGTTTTAGCAACTTTCAAAGAGGAATTATCCAGGTAGTCTTTGAAACTTTGCTTAAACTTACATAAGGATGCTAGTAGCAGCAGTTTGCTTCTGCAGATAAGAGAGGTATGGGAAATGACGTACGTATACTTGAAAAGCAGTTTACTCCCTAACTTAACCATGCGCAGGAGAACACCTTTTTTGTGTGGTGTTACAAATATCTCTTTTTTACTGCAAAGTGGGACTCAGCTGTTTAATAACCAGATCTACCAGTAATCACCTGTAGATCCTTGAAAATGTAACACCTTATTTATTAACTGTCCAAGAGCAGAAGCTACAACCTGGATAGCCCATCTTCAGAGGGATCAAGGATTGCTGGCATGGTAGTGAGCTACCTCCAACAGGCCAGTCGGAACAATTAGCAATCACACAGCTCAGTAATTCATTTTCGCAGACCCCTAGATATTAATGTCCCTTCACTACAGTGAAGGCCTCTTTCTGAATTAACAAAACATGTACATTTCAGTGCTTTGGGAAGAATCAGATTTATGATTTGCCAGAGCCTCTCACTGATGCAGTCAATCTGTGAAGGATTTTTTCTTGATATCAGAAGTTACTGCCAATGTCCCACCTCCCTCCCTCCTAGATTTCAGATCCAATCCATTAACCCTATTCATCCCTGCCCCTCATGCCTTCACAATTCCAGTCTTCCCCTCCCCCAATACTTCCAAGTTCATTCTCCCTCCCCCAGCGTACTTCTGATTCCAGTCTCTTCCATCCCCAACCCCCAATCCCCTCCCTCTGCTATGAACATCAGATCTCTGGCTGCACTGCGAACAGAAGATAGCAAGAGCTTGGACCGAACCAGCCCATCCTGTGCTCACAGGCCTCGCAGGGGTTGGGGCCACTTTAATGCCTATGGGGGGGGGGGGGAGGAGGAGGAGGAGGGGGACGACAGACTGATTCAGTCCCTGCCTTCTGTTCACAGCATAACCTCAGCAGTGACTGGAGATTGGATGTCCATGATAGGTGGAGGGGGGAATAGGGTCAGAGGTCTAGACAGGGCCAGTTTAGAAAGTCAGGATCTTTGCCACCCTAGGCATAGGCATAATAGGCCTGTGCATAAATTCAGGCCTGAGTGAAATACCTCCTCTGACTCCTTTGAAGGGGTAGAAGAATGCAACCAGCAAGTTCATGAGGACGGCGAGGTTAAAGGAGATACTGCTCCAGAAGGACATATTACGGGAGCACCAGTACAGCACAGGCTGGGCTGTGGGAAAGAGGGAGAGAAACAGGAGCTGTGAATGCATAATACAAAGCATGGGATGACAACCTGCTCACTTCTATGCAAAATACTTAAACAGCATCTGTTGATCACTTCCTGGCATGGGAAAGGGTGGGAGTGCATGAGTTTAGAGGGATTCCTGACAGCATAATTCAACTATTCACATATTCTGTTCTATCACATTCAATGTGTGCACAGAAAAATATATTTGACGCGTGTTGTCATTTTTGCAAATGTTGTAGCACGCTTTGTGTGGGTTATACCTGAAAAAAGTGGTGCAGTTAATTTACGGATTTATTCTACTACTTTCATGGGGACATGTGTTCCCATTGCCAAATGGCCATCTTCACATGAGATGCAAACGCACTTTCCCCCCTCCCCATCCCAGGGTGAATAGCAGGCTTACCTTCAAACAACTCTCAGGGCTGCTAGGAGCATCACGTTTATGGCCACCACAGAGCAAAGTGCCATGGGCTGAGCTGTGCTGCACAGCCAGGGGTGGCAGGCTCATGTGGAGGGCCCTTTAATGCTGGCTGTAAAATACTGCAGGTCCTTCCAGCTCTCTGCAGCAGCTGCACAAGCATTACTGACTTTAATAAAAACACAAGCCACGCATAGAGTGTTTTAATATGGTTGGGGCATTTTAAAGTAAATGGGAGCACATTGTAGGAAACTGTACCACGTTATAGGGCAGACAACAAAGAAAAGTAGACCAGACTATTTGGTTAGCCGATTAAGCAAAAGCACATTCATTAATTGTACTTATCTTGTAGCATGGTTTAGTATCAGTTTTATCTCTGTTTTGAGGGATTTCTTATTGCTTTATCATTGTATATATATACATTTTTTTTAACATGCTCCACTGAGTTGTATGCTGGAAAAGCAGAATATAAAAGCTAGAAATAAATTATAGAGTAAGAACTGTATGTAAAATATTAAGTGAAAGTGGTAAAAGTCATGTAAGAAAGGGATAAAAAAAAAATAGCACAGGAAGAGAGGAGACTGAAGAGCTGATGTTCTGGACTTTAGGGTTCTAGAGAGGAACTTCCATAAGCTTCCAGGCGAGAATATTTTCACCCCTGATTAAAACAGTGACATCTTCACCCCCAGCCCTTACCAGCACTGTGAATGTTCGTTTCCAAAAGCCTCCATTCCCTTCCCACCCCTTCCCCCACCCAACACCAGCTCAACGCGCCTCCTCGTTGTGAACCATGCTTGCTACAGCAGATATATGCCAGTGTCCCCTCGCCAACAATGGGAATGGCAGCCCCATCTTTGCCACTCACCTCTTAGCTTTTTCTGCCAGTTCATCTCATTGAAGAGGTCCTCAGATCTCAGGAAGAAGTCATTGATTTTGCTGCCTTGCTCATCTCGTTCTGTGGAATAATATATCCTCAGTTTTGACTCTTTGGTAAGGAACTCACAAATGCTGGGCACAGGAAAAACTATTTGTTCCATTGTACGGTCCAGTCGGACGATCTAGGCATAGAGGAAGAGTCCATTGGTCACTGGTGAATGTTATAGGATTTTTGCATGGGTACGTAACAGAGACAATAACCCTGAAAAAACATAAGTTTGCCACGTTCTGTCTGGAGCAGGAAGCTGACAAGTGAAGGAGAGGTACAGCAGCTGTTCTACAGCACTGCCCCCTCTACCCAAAGTCTCCCAGATCAGACTATTCCTGCCCTGTAAGGCTCACTTTCAGCCTAACATGCTCACTGTCAGCACTGTGCAGCTGGAGCCCTCTCTAACCTCTGGAGCCAGACTTATGGTAAAGACAGGAAAGAGGTCAGAAGAGATGGCCCTGACCCTGGGTGACATTCTGTACTAGCAGGAGCTTACGAGGATACACTCGGACGCACGCAGCTCCAGTACCTCTATCTGAGCTGTGTGCTTGGCATAGAACTCCAGCGCCTCGTCCCCGTCACCCATCTGCCCGCTGGGTTTCAACATATGCTGCAGCTCCTTGTTGTGACGTGCCAACTGATGGGGGGGGAGGAAGGAAGAAAGCAAGGTATACGACAGTTCCAGAAACAAAACAGGTACAAGTCTCGAGGTTTTTAAGAGGAGAATTTTGAAACTTCATTCATAGCAATTTTTAATCACAATTTTATGTACAAGAAATTCTAGGGTTAAAGTGCCTGACAGCTGATCCATACAGGGCCAGAGACCGTTTGTACTGAGTTTGCAGAACTTTAGGTTTTGAAGCCACATTTTAGCATGGTCTAAAACCAGGCCTAAAACATGGAATAAATAACAGGGTAAGTGTAAACAAATAATTGAATACTACAACAAAGTCAATAAATATAACAACATTCAACATTTCAATATATTGAAGAAAAATTCTATTATATGAAACCCACTTATACAAAATCAGAAATACAATATAATCAACACATTTGTAAAAAATAAAACATAAAACAAACCAACATATTTCAAATTAAAACAAAACATAACCAAAAATACAAAGAATACAATATATAAATCCCCCACCCCCAAACCCATCTCCTCATAAAACACCAATATAAAACATGAAGAACAAAGACAAAAACCAATCAAAAAAAATCTAAACAGAAATCTTAAGATTTGTGTTTTTTTTCAAATATGATTTTGCATAAGTGCATTTCATATTATACAGTTTTTCATTATATTAAATAAATGCATGTTGTTACTTTAAAGAATTATATTTATTGATTTTGTTGTGTTAATTTGTTTACTCTTATCCTGTTATTTATTCTGTATTTTGGGTTGCTGGGCAATGTGTAGGGGTTTTTTTTTTTTTTTTGTTTTTTTTTTTTTTTAACTTTAGCCAGTTACTTTGTACCAAAACTAGGCCTGCCAGGATAGCCACAGCAATGCTCAGCAGGAATATCTCCAAACATTTGGTCTAAAACCCAGATAAATTTGCAAAGACTCCTGTATTCCAACACCTCAATAAAAGTAAAGGGCCCTTCCAGTGTATCATATTTGTTACATTTCTCTCGTGAGTGAGTACACTAGCAGTGCAGCGTCAAGCAAAACTGACTATGCTCCTAAGTGAACTTATACATTGAAAAAATGTAAATAAATTGTCTCCTTTTCACGGAAACCCCAGGCAGACAGTGCATGTTCAGCAGTCAGCTATTTCTCTGCTGGCTTCCTAGTGCTGACAGACAGGAAGGCAAAAAATAAAATACTTGAAGTAGCTTATCTCCTAGTAAACGTCTGAAAGACTTATGCAGTACCAAGACTTCAACACTAGGTCACCTGTGTTAATTCAACCATACGTCTATGTCATTTCTGAGTAAGGCACCGGCCCATGGCTTCTCCCACCTTCCTATTTAGCCACCCGTCCTTTCCTGAAAAACACCCACGGCTCAGAGGCTACCGTGGGGTTTGAAGGGAGGGACTGCACCTGATGATGCAGCAGTGCTGCAGGCAGCGTCTCGCATGCGACTTGAATGCTGCAGTGCGCACAGTACCTGGTGGGCCAAGATGTAAATATTGTGACCCACATTCCTCGGAGACGCAGCAGGATCCTCCCCATTCTCCGTATCCTCAAACTCCACCTCCCCCTGCAGATATGCCTTCTTGATCACTTCCACCTGGGAAAGGGGAGAGACACACTTATTCCCATCCTCGCATATCAAATCCTCAAGCTTGTAGCTCAGGGCCCCCCCCCCCCCCTCTCCTGCCCCCAATTCCACCATGCTCATGAACCTTAAGCTATGGCACAAAGCCAGAGAGCATCTTTCCACCCTGTACCCTCACTCCCATGAGCCCTGAGCTAGAAAGCTGAATACTATCCCGAGCACTGCCAGCAATGACAGCAAATGCACAGAAGCCATGGGAGTGAGAGAGCAGGTGAAGAGGAGATCAAGGGATAGAAGAGGGGAGAATGAGACCAACAGGAAAAAAAAATGCAATGCAAAGGAAAGTGCGTGAATAAAACTAAGACTTCTAGCAAAGGTGACAGAAGCCAAATAAGGGCAGAATTCAGGCAGAAAGGGCTCGATTTAGGCCTTGGGCATCAAATTCTGAACGCACCCGAAAACTAGGAACCCCCCCCCTACACTGTTCCTCGATTTCCAGGGGGAAATTCCCCTACCCAGAGTTCTCTGCCTACGGGCACCATAATTTTAAATCCGACCCTGCAAGGAGCCTGGGAGAGCCACAAGGGAACCTTTGACGGAGGGGAGAGGAATGGACCACAGGGAATGGAAGACAAATTGGGCAGACTGTGGGGACTAAGTGGTCCTTATTTGTCAATGTTTTCTCGGTTTCTATACAGAAAAAGGCAAAGGGACAGATATTCAAAGATCAGCTGAGCAGCACAGCTGACAGGTTAAAGCTGCACTGAATACACAGTTACATCCTGTGCAGCTGGATCGGTGCAGCCACACTCGGATGGACAAACTTACAGGCTGAAGTGGAAACGTGCGTTCTGCCCAAAGCACAGCTTTATCTGCATTTAAATGCTCATTTTGTGAACGCAAACCTTACCGGCAATACAGCAAGAAGTTTTACACTCACAAAATGTGCGTTTTTAAAGGCAAATGAGGGGAGTAAGCTGTACTCTCCCATATAGCGAGGAGTGCTGGCTTAACCCAGGTTTTCTTAACAATAGAAACTTCTGGGTCAGAAATGGAGTTAAGTTTCCAGCACTGCTGTATGGCCACAAAAAAAATCTGAAAAAAACCAAAACAAAAAAAAAACCCAACGTTATCCTGCTTTTTTTTTTTACTTCTCTAAATGGTCTCTTTCATCCCCAGTTCTTCCCCCTTCCCAAGTTAAAATGTGCGTTTGGCCTGTGCCAACGCACATTTTACATGCAATGTGCTTTTTAAAATTCCCTCTGCATTTGATTAGCATTAGCTTACTGCATTAGGAGTTAAATTTTTAATCTGAGCATTAAAACTGTGCGCTGAAAACTAACACACAGTTTCTTAACGCTCAGACTACTGCATCAGCCTGTTGCCAGTTAACACTGAATATCACATTATCTAGCTAAACTGGCAAACCTCACCCCAGATGTTCCCAAGCACCATTTCTGTCTGGCTATATCTATGCAGGCAGCAATTTTGTGCAGACAGATTTTAGCCAAAGCTGGAGGCGAGGGGCAGAAGAGAAAAGAAATGTTTAACTGGTTCGATTTATGTCATTAAAAGTCAATTTTAAACATCTTTTGATTATCAACCCTGAAGCTAACAATGTAGAGAAAAATGAAGAGAAAGTATAGAAAAAAAATACATGATAGCAAAATACAAAGACCCAGGGAAATGGATATAGAAAATGAACAAAATATCCAGAAAATAGATGGAAATAAAAACTGGAGAGACTGGGAGATAAGACCATAAAAGGTAAGAAAAAAATCATTGAAAAAGAAGGAGAAGAGATAAGAGATTTTAAAATATCGGTTGAATGAAGATGTATTAGCACTAACTTGCTTGAGCCAATGTAGGTGTGGGGGCAACGTCTGCCAGTGCTTTGGCACCAATGTATTGCCGAATATATTTAAGAAATTAGTTTCTACAGCACTACCTAGATTTGACCTGATAAAGGAATACATATTGATGGATGCCGTTGTATTTATATCTGATCACCTTTTCTAGCATATAAATCCAGTCCGTATATCCATTACTAGAGAAAACTGCTTGAAGCATAAGGAAGTTCATGGAAGTTCTGAAAAGCCCAAGATTTGGGACACCCTGAGCTTTGCAGCTTGGAGTATTTACGAGGGAGAGGAGATGTAACGAGAGAAAAGCCAATATTAGAACCTCAGATTCCTAGTGCTAGCAGAACTCACCAGCTCCTTGGGCCGCATGTTATAGAGAATGCGTTCCGCATTCTCACTGTCGTGCCGGCTTTCCATGATCGCCAGTAGTAACTTGGAGGCATTGTTCTAAGGGGACAGACCACAAGCAAAGTTACATTCAGCATCTAAACCCTCTCCTACTCCCAAGGGGCAGAGCACGCCATGCAGTGTCGACCTCCCTTCGCTCAAATCCCAGGCCACAGAGCTGAGCCTCCAAACACAGTCCAGCAGTGTCTACACCACCCTGTAATGCCACAAGGGGCACAGAGCTCATATAAAGGGTGCTAGTACCAGTAACTCATACTAGAGGGCAAGAACATACATGAACTATCAAAAGAAAGAATAAGCAGAAGCTGCTTATTCTTCTTGACAGTGCTACACTGTCTTTCCCACGCACCACGGCAGCGATGCGTTATCAATTCCTTAATGGGGTTCCACTCAGTGTGACACAGGGGATCCCATGAGGTCCTCTAGTATAATCACTAAATTTCAGTCCATGGTTTGAAGTTTCAATAATCTTCTCGCACTCTCGATGCATTTTGTTGCTTTGCACACCAAGCTTTGGTTTGGCACCTGGGAAATGATCTCAGTATGCATTACTGACGAAGAGGTCCATCTCCCCCCCTCACTAGAACAAGCCTCTCACCTTCAGCTCCAGCACCAGGTCCATCCTCTTCTTGCCCAGCGGATTAATGTCATTCAGAATTAGTGCCGTGATTATGTCAATCCCATTGGACTCATGGGTGGCAATACAATTCTGCAAATAGATAGCATGGCTGTGAAACAGTGCTAAAGATTGGGCAGAATCTGCACGGGTCATGTACTGCAAAGTCCCAGGCCCAGGAGAAAACTGTAAACTCCCAGAGCAAAAACTGCAGCAACCGGGAGTTGTTCATATTTGGCAAAAGTAACTACAATGCCTGGTCACCATGGAAACCGAGAACTGTGCGTGTTCAAGGAGCTTACACACAAGAAATGGAGGAGAGGCTATTTTTTCATGCATGATCTAGGTCTCATTTGTGCAGGACAGCAGGATGTTGTGGGGCCAGTAAGGATTTACAGGGACATCAGCCAACCCGGTGCATCTGGGAAGGGGGCTAGCACATCCATTTTATCAGATCTAGCTGCAGTTTCCCCTCCCTTTTATCTGTAGGCAGAATTACCCCGAGACCAGATCACAGGAACAGATGTACAACATAACAGCTGGCTGATGCCTACTATACCTCTTGTAGATATATGCAAGGTACCACACAGAAAAAGCAACTTCAGATTGGACTGGAGAGGACAGTTACTCCCTTATGTTTCCTACACAGAGAGCAGGCAACAGGTAACAAAAGTCACTCCCTTACAGTGCTGCCGGAGGGGAAGACAGGACTTCCCACTGCTTCTCTTGGTGTTACATAGTGACCTTTAGTCCCATGTTGGCAATGGGCACAGGATTCTCTGCTTTCATCTGCAGCTTTAACTTCATACTTGTTTGATGAAAATGCCCAAAATGCAACTTGAAGGTAAAAGGAATTTAAACAATATCCACCACCCCCATCCACACATCAGTCAAGCCTCTGGGACTGTGCTAAACATGAGACTGAGAAATGAACAGAATTTGCGACCCCACATGCATCTCACTCTGCGTAGCTGTTTGCTGTCCAGAGTCCCTACCAGGTTACGTGTAGATGCTGACGGCACGTGGGAACATACTGTCTTCTGTTTATACACTGGACTGGGTCCTCTGAGCAGCACTTTCCGCTCCTGGGAATGACTATCTATGCACATTAAAACAAAAGATCTGCAGATATCCACAGCCAAAGGGGGAGAACAAGGTAGACATTTACGTGCCTGCCCACCCAAGCCCCACACAGCTAAGGCTCTTCTCTTTGTATCTGCTTTTAATTAATAGGTTGGGGTAGTTGGAAGCTGTGAGGTTATTGTTTGGATGGGCTAGAGCACTGGGTGAATTATGTTACAGAGTAGGGCTAGTGTAGCTCTCATGATATGTACAAGATTATTTGGGGTGATGTAGTTTGAAGGCAATGAATATTATGGGCAATATTTGTTTATTGTTGGGTTGATATTTTAATCCCTTGATTATTTGATTTTGTTTTATGAACTGTACATTGCTTTGGATGGTGGATGTGGATTGGGGTGCTTATGTATCATTTTATATTGTTTGTGTTTTATCATATGTAACTTGCTCTGGACAGCAGTGCATCAAATATAAATAAAGAATTCAGTTTTACAAGGCAAAGTGCTGCTGTGTGGAAGACCCGCAGTTCAACTCCTAAATACGGGGGGAGAAGAAATCTGAGCCAGGGCAGGGCATACTGGGGGCATGTGTACACCAGGGACTGCAAAGCACTGGTGTCTTCCACACAGGTTTAGGCTCAGCAAGCATCCATTCTTGTTCAGCTGCAGCTGTTATCCTGCGTTCCAGGGGAGGGACATGAATTAGAGGGGGCCAAATGATTCAACGTCATCTTAGGCTTGTCTTCAAATTATCACCCTTTTCTAAAGGGTCCTTGCTTTGATAAGTAAGGTTTCAACCACTGAACCATGCTATGAACAGCTAAAGGCTACAAAGATGCCCGCATGCAACACACAGGAGATAGCAAAACTGGATTTTAAATGATTTTAGTTGAAAGTGAAGTTGCTTACCTGCAACAGGTGTTCTCCATAGATAGCAGGACAATCAGCCACACCTGGGCAATGTCGCCCAATGGCACAAAAATGGAGAAAAGCTTTCAAAATTCCAGAAACACTGAGCAGATCCTTCGAGCACGCGCACGAGTTTTCATGCAGCTGCTGCCATGCAAGTCTCCTCAGTCCCTTTACCAAGCTAACCTTCAACTCTATAGGGAAGGAGGCTGGGATTGTGTGGCTCATTTGTACTGCTGTGTACAGAGAAAACTTGTTATAAGGAAGCAATGTTACTTTCTCCATAGAGAAGCAGGACATAATCAGCCACTCAAGTTGGGGGGACTCTCAAATTGAAGGGTGCACTTCAGTTTTGTTATGAGTTGGCCACAGAACACGCATCCCACATGGCTGCTTTACCTGCTTCCTCTAGGGCAGCTGAGTGAAGATGGGCCAGTGAAGTTGCTGTCGTCCTTAACCAATGAACTTTGATTTTATTTTGAAGCTGATGACCTTTACTACTATTATGCTTAATCAGAAATGCATGCTGAAAGGGTCCGATTAGCGACTGAAACGCCTTGCTTCACTAGGTTGAAAAAGATGAATAAGTTGAATAAGTTTATACTGTTCTCTATGTTTATACTGTTAACCCCAGTTGTGACATGCTCTGTGAATTTTGTGATAATGTTTCCCATTTTTGTCCTTTGTAATTTTAGGGTTATCCATCTTCCTCGCTTCTTCACTCTTCCTCCCTCCCTCCATTTCTCTCCATTTCCCTTCACTCTTCCTCCCTCCCTCCATTATCGACCTTCGCCCCCCCTCCCCTTATAGTTAGCCCTCTATCATCGTTCATTGTAATTTCTTCCTTCACAGTTACTTGTAAACCGACATGATGTGTCCTACGAATGCCGGTATATAAAAGCTCATAAATAAATAAATAAGACCTTATTCTGTCTAAATAGAACAAAAGAGCCCTTTGACAATCCAAGGTGAGAAGAGTGTGCACCTTTATCAGCATATGGCTTGGGGAAAAGAGTTGGTAAAATGACGGTTTGATTAATGAAATTGAGATACTACATTGGGTAAACACTTTGGAAGAGCTTTAAAAACTATTTTATCTTTGTAAATTTGAGGATAAATAAGACAGGTAACGTGGTCATTCTGGTTTGTACACCACATTGACCACTTTTTCCATTTACATATCTAATATCTTCTTGTGAAACATTTTCTGGTGGCAATTATGACTTGGCTACCACTGGAGGAAGCCACATTGAAACTATTGTGCAACTTTCACCATCAATGCCATCAGAGACAGAGATTGAAGGTTGGTATAGAGAAGATTCTTGTCGCATTGAGCTTCCTATAGCATTGAGAATGGCAACCAATAAGATTAAAAATAAACAGCTAAGCGCTGAAGCCATGAAAACCAGATCTGATGGGGCCAAAAAAGGGCCCTTGGAATCAGTAAGCCTTTTTCACTTCTTAATTTTTAGATTGTCTTGGTTATAATAGGGATCAGGGAAAATGCATACAGAAGTCCCCTGATTCCATGGAATCGAAAATGTGTCAGTAGCTAGACTGTTCCTTGCTGGTCTTGTGCAACAGAAGATAAGGACTTTATTGTTAGATGGGGCTATAGTCTATCTGTAGTGTTCCTCGGGACATGAAAAAACTGTTGCGGTATGTTGAGACCATTCGTGTGCTTGTAGCAGATGACTTAGCATGTCTGCTATTCCATTTTGCTCTCCAGAGATTTGAACAACTACGAGGTATACTGTCTGCAAAGTTGCCCTTTCTATATTTTGCAGGCCTTAAAAGAACCTGTTCCTCCTTGTCTGACAACATAGTACTTGGCTTCTTGGTTGTTTGTCCCTACTTGTACCACCCTTCCTTTCAACCAGAGTTTGAAGAACCTTTAGTGGTTTGAAGATTGCTCTGATAAATTAATGTACAGTCCTTTTTCCTAAAGGGACCAAGTGCCTTGAGAGCAAATGTTGTTCATTTGGGCTCCTCAACCTTGATGGATGCGTGGTTATTACATTTTGAAAGTGAGAGTGTTGAAAAGGTTGACCTTGTAGAAAATTGGATGTTTGGTCCACCAGGGTAGAGGCTGGCTGAGCAATTTAAATATGTATTTTGTGGGATAATGGCCGATTCCACTGGAATTTTAAGCTCCACTATAAAAGTGAGCAAATAGGGAGAATATGAAGAATTGTTACAAGCACTGAGACTTTTTTTTGGACTGGAGATGTAGATTATGTTAAGTTGCACATCCTCTGATTTGGAAGAAAAGCCTTTCCTTGTATGGTGTCCAGAGAAGCGCCTATGAAATCTAGATGTGTTGGCTGTGAGACTTTGGGTAATTGATAAGGAAACCCATGGTCTGAAGGACCTTCATCATGTAGACAGTGGATGCTTTGGCTTCCAGAAGAGTTTTGCTGGATTTTGGCATATTGGCTAAGAAATACGAAGACATTGTTTGTCCTTATACAAGCTACTACTGCTGCAAGACACACTGAACACCCTTGGTGCTGCTGAGAGTCCATAGGAAGGACACAATACCTACTACTGTGCTTGTTCGCAACAAGAAATCAGAAATTTCCTGCGATTGTGTATGGAAATGTGAACATAAACATTTTTTAACACTTTATTTGGAAAGGCACAACAGCACAAACATATTCATGTAAAGGCAGGCAAGAGACAGCCACTAGCACAGCCCCATATTCAAAAACAGAAAACAGGCAAGCTAAACCCACCCAGCCCAACACGATCTCCCTATCAATACCTCATTTGACTTATGCCATTGGCAGTAATGATCTCAAATTGTCCCATGTGATCTGTTCTATAGCTGCAATCTCAGCAACATTATTCTTTCAATATACTACGTCTTCCCAAAACAGGCAGTAGTTATTATACATGCAGCATGTAATAAATGTTCAGCTAATTAACATTTGTACACTGTGTCTCCCAGCACCCTAACACAGAGTTGAGGGGTCCATTTCAAGTCTTGGCAATTAATTTCTCCCTATACCTATAACCAGAATTTTTCCACCTCCTCATAAAGCCAAAATGTGTATATAAAGAAACTTAACTTTTTTTTTTTTTTTTTAGTAAAACTTCAAAGTTGACTTCCATATCTCAGACTAGTCATTCTCATCTAAGATCAAATGAAGATCAGCATTCTATAAGTACCTTATATTTTTCCACTTCTTGCCCTACTGCATTAAAAAAAATAAATAAAATTTGAGATTCTAGACTTCAGAAATGATGTATGTTGTGTAAATGTTTTTCAAAAGCATTCTGCTTACACAGAGTCCTCTCATCCTCCAGTACAGCAGACATATTCCTGCAAGTTGTAAATATATATATAATGTCTATGTGCTGGTATCTTATAATTCATAAATTCAGCCAAGGTTGTACTATTCAACTCTTCCCAAATTTGTCCCAAAACATTCATCTCAGTTCTCCGCCATACCAAGAGAGGTGGTCACCTGATCTGAAGAGTCTCTTATATCACCTTTGTACAACAATTTCTCTGCTCCAACCCCTATCAACTTACTTATATTATGACACACTAAGAGTGTGAGCACTGAGTTTATTTCTAAAATCCTTTTACTTGTGATTGAGTTTGCTGTATAAAAAAGCAAAGGCACCATCACCTGTGAATTTTTAAGTACATACCACTGACATGTGCTTCCAACCAACCTTGAAATCACACTCCCTGGATGCTGGATCATAAAGATACAAATTAGACAACTCCAATTTTCCACAATCCATGGGCAACACCCAAAGCTCTTAATACATAGGGGGCTGACCTTCCCCAAAGAAGCAGAGGACCTTGCGCAACATAGAAAAGGATCTTCATTGGCACGTGACATGGCAAGCGCTGAAATAAATAAAATAGACAAGGTAACATCATTTTAACTAGATGTTGCAACTGTTGGCCTGCAATGGTTTCGTCCCGCCTACCTCATTCTTCTTGCGGCTCTTCCTGCTCACCTCGGACTACTGGCTGCCACGGCGTCTGTCTGCCGTCCTCTCCGGTGTGCCCGGACCGGCTTTGGTGCTGCTTCCCGCCAAGCTCCTCCAAGGTACTATAGGGCACGCACGCGCACGCCGCCCTCATCTTTATTTCCTCGTTGGCGCAAACCTCAGGGGCGTCCTCTTGAGATGACATCACGCTGCCCGGATATTTAAGCCTACAACTTTTGCTAGCTAATCGAGTTAGCAACCCGGAATTCTACGGATAGGATTCGCTCTCCGTACCGAAGCTACTCTGCCACTCTAGCGTTATCTGGAACTCTTATTGCTAACAGGGTACCAGCTCCTTGGGGGCCTCTTCTGCTTCTTTCAGGTGCTATCAGGAAACCGGTACTCGCTCCTCGAGGGCCCATGTTCCCAGAGTCGCTGCCTGCATCTACTACTTTCTACTTGGAAGATTTCACTAACAGTTTCCATCTGTGAGTACAACTACCATCTATTCCACAGTACTGCTTCCCTGGAATCAGGTACTCGCTCGAGGGCCTGCCCTCTGTTCCAGTGCCAGACCTCTCGTCTAGTGGAATCGCTATGTGAGTACAATACCACAGAGTCTCTCTACTCTAAGGGATCAGGTACTCACTCCTCGAGGGCCTGCTCTCACTGTCTCGGAGCTTCTCCTATTCTACCTGGGACTCTGTATGTTTCTCACTGTGTACTCATAACTCTCAGTCTCTTTCCACTACAGCACAGCCAAGCAGAGGATTCGCTGTTCCAGCGTCCTGTGGGATACTCGCCCAGCTGGGCTCAACATCTACTACTCACTACTGCTACCCCTGGTGGTTTCCAAAACTGTTTAAATAAAAATTCAAATTTGTGTTTGTGTGTCCAGAGTCTAGCCTGACATCATGGTCCCTCACGGAACTGCCCCCCCATGGGCATGGTCAGCTGCCACACTGTCCAAGAATTCACCCAAACATCAATAACCATAACACTAGACTCACCTCTTGAATAAAAAAACTGGAAGATGAATCCAGCTCTCCAGATCTTGCTTTGATTGCTTAATCACAGGAGGACATTTAGCACTATATAGACCCAAAGATCCAGAGTAACCTGGATTCCCAAATATTTAAACAACATATGTAACAGAAAAATTAGAAAGACATTTGGGAGTCATACTAAAAATCTCAGATTTAGTATAATTAATTTTATAACCCAAATATTTATTATGTGTTTCCAAAATTTCAAGCAAAGTAGGTATGGCCTTAGAAACATTAGTAATAACCCCCCTTCCCCCCCAAATCGTCAACATACAATGAAATCTTATGAATGGAATTTTGAATTCTAAATCCTGAAATTCCCTCATATTGATGCAGCAGACAAGCCAAGCGCTCTATAGCCAGTTTGAAACAGGTGAAAGAGGACGTCCCTACAACATCCTTCAGAAGAGAGAAAATAAGCTGGATTGTATCCCATTTGTGAAAAAACTTGTCCTCTGGGATTCTTAAAAAAGTGCTCCCACCATGCAATAATGTTAACAGGAAAACCAAATACCCATAAAATCTGATCAAAGGCCTTATTGGCATCAAGTGAGATATATACCCAGGGATATGATTATGTCTAGCCAAACACAGTATATTAAACTACTATCTGGTGATAGGTGTAGATAATTTCCTTTTAAAGCCAATTTTGATCACTCAATCAAAAAAGAAAGATTAGGTTTCTTATCTGCTAATTTTCTTTCCTTGAGTCTTACTAGACCAGTTCAGCCTGCAAGGATTTTGCCCCCCCTGCCAGCAGATGAAGACAGATAAGATTCTGATTGGTGCCTGCAGCAGTTCAAGTATAACTGTATCAAAGCAATAAACACATTAAACTGACCCCCCCCCTCCCCCATTACAAGCAGGGGAGAAACTTGGGAGTCTTAATTCAACTATAGGCCCATGTACATTAACAGAAAACCATCTGCAAAAATAACTTATACAGCAGGATTTTGGCTATTCATGGGTGGGATCCTGATCTGGTCTGGTAGGCTCAAGGAAAGAAAATTAGCAGGTATGAAACCTAATTTTTCCTTCATCTCACCAGACCAGTCTAGCACACATGGGATTTATGCAAGCTAATATCATACTGGGGGAAGAGGTGGTTGGGAGTCAGACAATCCTGCCCTCAAGATCCCAGCTCCAAATGAGGCTAACTCTCTAGCCTGCATATCCAAGCAATAATGCTCGAAGAAAGTATGCAAGGAAGACCATGTGGCCGCCTTTCAAAATCTCCGCTTGCAATATAAATTGCTTCTCTGCCCAAGAAGTTGCCCGATTCCTCAAAGAAAGGGCACAAAGCCCATCTGGGACAAACAAGCCCTTTGAAATGTAAGTTGATCCAATAGCCTCTTTAAAACATCTGGCAATAGTTGCTTTAGGCTCCACATTTCCTCTTTCTATCACCAAAAAGGACAAACAAATGATCCAACCTCCTGAAAGAATTAATCTTCAAATACCTTAGTAAAGACTTTTTCATATCCAACGAATGCAAATCTTTATAGTTAACCTGAGAATCACTCAAATGTGGGAAGCTCTACTGACCTATTTCAGTAAAATGGGGAGACCATGTTTGGCAAAAACAAAGGGACCATTTGAATGGACATGTCTGCTTTTGAAAATTGAAGAGATGGATCTCTACAGGATAAAGCCTGTAACTCTGAAATACACCATGCCGAACAGACACCAGAAACACCACCTTCAGCATGAGGTCTTTAATAGACTCACCTTTTAGCAGTTCAAAAGGAGCCTCACATAGTGCTCAAAGCATTAAAATAAGATCTTACGAAGGAACATCCTAATGGAGCAGCAGATGAAGATGTTTTATGCCTCTTAAAAAACGTGAATTATCTGGATGAGCTGCTATCAAACCTTGCAACTTTCCTCGATAATATGCTATAGCTATTACATGCACCTTCAGGGAATTTAAGGCCAAGCCTCTTTGAAGACCACCTTGAAGAAAGGAAAGAATTATAGGAATCAAAGACTTAAAAAGGAGAAACCCTCACCTTTGCACACCAACTCTCAAACACCTTCCAAACATGAATAATGTAAGCCAGAGAAGTTGATTTCTTCCTTGCCTGCAATAGAATAGCCTTTGCTCATCAACCATCACCTTTCAATAGCCAGGCCACAAGACAAAAAGGAACCGGATCCTCTAACACCATTGGCCCCTGATGCAGAAAATCTAGTACATGATCCAACTTCAAGGAACCTTCCAATCTTGAGTTTGATGAGATTCACATAGCATAGACATTGGTGGCAATCTAGAGCCTCAAGAATAACTTGGCCCAAATATCCCTCTGTCCTCTGAATAATATGGGAAACAAAGAAGCATCCTTTCTGGCCACTGCTGCATCAATGCATCTACTCCCACTCAGGGCCAGATTTAAGATTTTGGTGACCATAGGCATAGGATCCCCCCTATGTGCTCAGACAATGAGAATTTCACCACTGGAGATTGCTATGTGGAGGAGGGGTTGATTGGCTAGAGTACCAGAATGGTGTGTCTTTGCAGTGGCAGTGGTGCACCGCACTAAAGTGGTATTTGGTGCCTTCACATTTGTCATCACCACCCAGTCTGGAGACTCTGTCGGCATTCCCTTGTTCAGATATCGAAATGAAAGCCACCACTGCAGACTGGTTCTGACTTCCAGCACTAATGGCAACCATACCTCCAAGTCCTGTGACTATACACTCCAATGTGTTAGGAGAGAATTGTAATGGATGCATATGAGCATGCACCCAAGGAACTAGAACTAATGTTGAAAGAATGGAACCCAGGAGTTGCAACTAATCTGACTCTGGGCAACTGCCACTTCAGCAGATTCTGAACTTGGATCATAAACTATGAGATCTTGTCTGACATCAAGCACACTTTGGCATCCTGTGTGTCAAAGCATGCTCCCAAATACTCTATGATCTAAGACTATTCCAATCTGTTCTTTGGAAAATTTATCAACCATCCCAGTTCCTGCAACAACTGAACCACTCTTGTTGTTTTTCGGATCTCTTCCTCTTAGTTAGATTATATTAACCAGGCATTTAAATATGAGTACACCATCCCGTTTGCGCAAGACTTCTACAACTACTATTATGATCTTGAAAAAGGACCTTGTAGCCACTGCCAATCCAAAGAGAAGCACCCAAAGTTGATAATGCTCCCCCAGGACTGTAAGTCGAAGATACTTTGATGGGAAGGACAACTCAGAATGTAGAGATATGCTTCGGAAAAGTCCAATGTCATTAGAAATTCTCCTTTTCTCACTATCACAATTAAGGAAAGAAGGTTTTCCATTAAAAGATGTGGGACGTTTAAGGTCTTGGTTTTGAGGACTAGAATAGGCCTGAATGCGCCTTCTTTCTCAGAAACCACAAAATAAATGGAGTACCTATTTTGACCCCACTCTGCTGTCAGTACCAAACTACTGCTTTTAACTGAAGCAGATGTTCCAACAGCAATCTGACCGCCAAAGTCTTCACTCGAGAAACACATGGGGACTCTAGAAAGGCAGTCCTTAAAGGACACACAAACTAATGTGTAGCCATCTCTTATTACCAACAACACCCACTGATCAGTAGTGATACGGACTCACTCTCCATAAAACCAAGACAGATATCCCCCTATAGGGAAGATGGAGGAATGAGCCCTCAATCTCATTGTGAACCTTTAGATCCACCTACACCTGAAGTATAGTTGTCCTCAGAGACTTTCTTGGTTGAGCAAAAAGACTGCAGCCTATTACTGCTGTGACCCTTGAAAGACGTCATGGGCGGTTCTATAATGAGGCAGGGTAAGGCAGAAAAATATGCCCCCCCAAAACACTCCTCTGACAGCTACCTCACTTTGCTACCAGACAAATTTATCAAAATTCTTTCAGGGTTCCCTACTTCTGCAGGCTACAAAAAGAGCCTCGCGGCAGTGCAGGAAAATGATGTGCTCATAAGCATAAAAAAAAAAAACAACAGAAAAAGTCCCCACGGGCCGCTGGCAGTGAAGGATTTCAAAGGGGCATGGGATAAACACTGTGGTTCCATAAAGTCTAGAGGATGTGAATGAAGAGAAGAGGCATGGGGGTGGCTTGCGGGAATGACAGCTACTATCTGGAGATTAATACCCTTATTCAATAAACATACACACAGTTAATGCAACTCCAACATTGCTCTATGCTTCAACGGCAAGAGGAAATGTGGGAAAAAAGGATTTGCATTCACAAAAAAGCGGGGGAGTAGCTTGCTTGTTGCAGCGGTTACTACCCCGAATCAATTAAGTCTGATACTTCACTTGGAATACATATCCAGCGCAGCTCACTGCTTCAACGGCAGGGGGGGAATGAAGAAAAGATGATTTATATTCAGACAACAACCAACAAAGATTGAATTGCACAGGCTGGGTAAACAAATAAGCATGGGAGTAGCTTGCTTATTGTGGCGGTTACTACCCTAACCAATTAAGCTAGATAATTCACGTAGATGCAGCTCCAGCACTGCTCTCTACATCAATGTTGGGGGTGGAAGATAAATAGAACCAAAAAGTTACTAATAAGGGCCAAGACTAACAGATAAGTATGGGAAAAAAAATAAGTGTGAAAGCTTGCTGGGCAGACTGGATGGGTCGTTTGGTCTTCTTCTGCCGTCATTTCTATGTTTCCATGTAAGAAGGAATAAGGGTCAGCAGGCTGCTTGCAAGAGCCCAAGCCACCAGCGGCAAAGAATGGAGGAAGCCCAGCTCACTGCCTGTGAAGTCCAACTTGCCAGCAGCTGAAGAATGGAGGAGGTCCAGCAGGCATGTGTGGGAACTCTCAGGATTTGAACTGGAGACTCCAGAACTCCAAAGGAATTGCTGGGTCTCCAGATCAAAACTCTGGGTTCAGATGCTGCTACTGCTCCAAGCTCCTGCATGGATCCGGATGAAGAAGTCCCGTGGGCCCGCATGAGTGGAAAGAACGTGGGGCTTCAGGCCCGCGCCAAATGGAGCAGGGGGGTGTTGGATGTATGAAGGAACAGAGCTTCAGTAGGCCCTCGTCGGAAGAAGGAGCAGATTGCATGTCCAGGCACGTTGAACTGGAAGCAGCTGAGTAGCAAGAAGACAGAGCAGTCCCATAGGTCACGCATGCGTGAGAGAGGTATGAAAGTTATTGTGTGTTTATGTGGACATATTTATTTGAGGGGGAAAGTGTGTGAACGGGCAAGTGTGTGAGTGTGTGAATGCGCATATATATATGTGGAAGTGTGAAGGCGTTAAGTGTGTTTGTGTGTGTGTAAGAGAGCAGTAAGAGTGGGCATGTGTGAGAGCATGTATGCATGTATGTGAGAATGAGCACATATGTGTGAGCGTGTTAGTGTGTGCCCTATCCTCCCCAGCCCCCTTGCCTTCCCCCCTCAATCCACAGGTATGCTGGCGGGCCGCCAGCAGTGCCCAACCCGCTGCTGGCGAAGAATGGAGGAGACCCTGAGGGTGCCTGCAGCAGAAGAAAATGAGGCTGCAGGCTACCTGTAGAGCTCACTGCATCCGTGCCCATGTGAGTCAGAGGAAGAGTGTGTGTGTGTTGGTGAGAGCGCATGCGCATGTGGGTGAGAGAGCGTGTGTATGTGAAAGAGCATGTGAAAGCATGCAAATGTGTGGAAGAGCATATGAGAGCATCTGTGTGTGTGTGAAAGAGCATTTGTGCGTGTGGGAGAGAGAATGAATATTTGTATATATATAAAGAGAAGGAAAATCCCCCTCCTTGCCCCACCACACTAATCCACAGTAATTTCAGGATGGCTGGAAATCAAAAGTTCTAAGGCATGGAAAGTGGAATTTTAAAAATCTTTCTTAGTTTTAATTATTGGGTGTTTTTTTGATGTAAAGTTCACCTATGGTGCCAAATGCCCTTGCCCCACCCCGGAGACAGTTTGCCATACAATAGACCTCCACCATTCATCCATCTCCTATGTCTGCAGGGGAGAATTCTGGGGAAAAGGTGGGAGGCAGGTCTTAGGGTTCCTGGGAGTGTGGCAGGGGTGCTAGCTTCCTAGAAATACTATCACTGATACCCTACCACGCCTCTGCTTACTCTGACTCCTGCTTTCCCCCTTCCACAGTATTTGCAAATCACTGAAAGGGTCAGACTATAGAGACGACTCCCCCCCCCCCCCTCTTGATGACCTAACCTGTATTGTGCCTGGGGTGGGGGGGAGAAATGGGACTGGGGGAGCACCATCTTGTCCCTTGCCTCAGGCAGCAGATTGCCTTGAGCTGCCCCTGAGAGAAGTGTTCATCTTTCCTAGTCTAGAACATCTCATGTTCCTAAATGTTGACCTACTGAACCCCCCTTTCTGGGATCCTCTGGCAACTTAAGTGATTTATTGTCTCTGTAATACTTGACCAACTTCTCAAGGTCCTCCCCAAATAGTAAACACCTTTTAAAGGGCAATTTACTCAATATTATCTTTGATGAAGTATCTGCTGACCAGTTATGCAACCATAACAAATGATGAGCAGCCGTTCAGGATGTCAAGCCTCTAGCGGAATATAAAGGAGATCATGTAGAGTATCAGCCACATAGGCTACTCCTGACTCTAGTCTCTCTGCTTCTCTGATAGTGACAGAAGAATCTCCCACCGGAATCTGCTGAGACATGAAAATAGTGCACACTGCCACCTGAAAAGCTAGAACTGCAATCTCAAAGGATTGCTTTAGGACCACCTATATTCTCCTATATATAGGGAATCCTTCAGGGCTGCACTACCTTCCAGTTTTCTTAGCAATTGTCAAAATTGAGACATCTATCTCTGGATACCTAAATGATTTCAAGTTGTCAGCAGGTAATGGGTGCAGTTATATCCACATGTAAACTTGTTTCAGGTGAGTCCCATTCAGCTTTCACTAAGGATCTCACTGTTCTATGGAAAGGAAAAGTCTGAACTGGCCTGCAGAGACCTTCTAAAAGTGCAGCTGTGAATAGTCTATTTAATCCATTGTGCAATGGAGGTTTTTGAGGCTGCCTCACCAGTCTGAGGACCTTCAAACAAAACAAAAATATGGTCTGATTTCCTGAAGGCATTAGTGGCTATGAGATATCATAACAGTACCCTGCACATGTCCAAACGGTGCAGCAACACACAGTTTTCCTCATCCTTATGTCCACTGAAAGAAAGCAAACAAACTGATTGGAAACCACCTTCAGAAGGAAGGAAGGCCCTGTTTGAATCCTGACCATGTCCTGAGAAATCTTCAGAAAGGGCTCTTGCCAAATAAAGGCTTTCAACTCAGAAGTTATCCTGGCTGAACATATGGCCATGAGAAATACTGTCTTCAAGGTGAGCAGCCTATCTGAAGTTTCTCAGATAGGTTCAAATTGTGTTCCGGCCAAAAGTTTAAAAACAAACTTAGGTCCCAGAAAGGAACAGAGGTCCGCATCTGAGGCCTAATGTTTCACTCTCTGGAGGAAACGCAACATATCTGGATGAGAAGATAAGGTCTAGCCTGCATCCAACCCCTATAACATGCAATACACCTTCGACCAGAACCTTTAAAGAATTAAGAGCCAATCCCTTGGAAAGTACGTCCTGTAAAAATTCCACAATTTGTGGAACCAAGACTGAGGACAAATCTGTTTCTCAGTTCACCATTTAAAACAATTCTCAAGAGCTGAACATAAACCAAGGAGGTTAATATCTTCCTGGCTATAAGAATAGTATTACCTCTCTTCACTAAATGTAACCATCTCAAATTATTTTTAAAACCCATTGATCCAAATTAATTTGGATCCATCGCTGATGAAAGTCTGACAGGCAACTGCCTCTCTCTAAAACCAGAGACTGGAGTCCCAAAATCTCACTGGGAGTTTTGTGAGGAACTTGCAGTTCCCAAGAACCCATCCTTAGCACCTATTTTGGCTGAGTGAAAGGTCTGAAAACTGCCAAATGGTCAAGAGCTCTATCAGTAGAAAACCCTTACTTAAAACGTCTCTTATTCCGAAATCTATTTGGGCCGTAACGGAATATGCAGTCCCTTAGGCCTGTTTTCTAGAAGCCTAGGTACTTTGGAATCACCCTAAACCGTGCCCATATTCTCCAGATCCTCACAAGCAGATTTCCTTTAAAAGGGCAGTTTTATCAAATTGATCTTTGATATAGAATCTGCAGAGCAGTCCGCAACCATAAAACTCTTCTGGCCGCTACGACAGATGCCATATTCCTTGCAGAAGTACGAACCAAATCAAAAGACTTCCGCCACATGTGCTGCTCCAGGTTTCAAACAGGACGACTCCTCCAGAACCTCATTACCTGTTCCTCCTACCATTTCCTCTTGGAAGCACTGTGCCAAACACAAGCCAGACTGTGCCATTACACATAGGGTCCTTTGCTTTCAGTTTAAACCGATTTTCATCCATAAATTCCCGGATTTTTCCCAACGGTGACATTAGCTTTAAAATGATACCCTAATTTTACTTGCCTTCTCACTCTCCAAGCAGCCAAAGTGTCTTCTGGCTGGTGCCGTGCATGCATTTCAAGTAGATCCTGTCCTCCAGAAGCACGTCCCGGCGGGCTCCCTGGCCTTGCATAAAAAGCAGAAGTGCAGTGTTGCAGAGTGAGGGAGCCTCGGTGAGCGAGGGAGAAGCCTGGAGCCACCACTGGTTAGGATGAATGCTGATGCAGTGTGTATGGGAGGGAGATTCTTGGTGGGGTGGGAAGAGAGGGAGAGAGGCATATAGGCAGGGGATGGAGTTAGAAATGGGGATGCTGCTGAGTGAGTGGGTGGGTGGGTGAGTGGGAGAATCTGTTTTATTATCCGGTGTTCTGTCTGCCAAAATAAACTCTGATATTTACCCAGAAAAATAATAAGTCATTTTTTTCCCAACTGATTTTCTCCTGTTTTTTTTTGTAAAAGCTTGATTCGTTGCCAAAGTAAAACTTTTTTTTTTTTTTTTTAAAGAGATATAGTCCCAACCCTAAAATCAGGGCAAGTCCGCAGGGTTTGCACCACCTCCATCTGCTGGAGACAGAGAAATACTGAAGAGATGCTGGTGGCACATCGGGTTAAGAGAGGGTGCCCTTCAAGTTTTTCTCTGTCTCCATCTGCTGGAAGGGAGGCATAACCCTCAGTCTGGACTGATCTGGGTACATACAGGGAAACAGTTTATCCAAAGAGCCCCCTTCCTTAAAACTCACCTCAGGAGAGCCACACCAGGTCAACCCAATCCTTCACCACTTTATGCAGAGAAAATGACTTTGAGAGCCTTCTAATACTGATCATAATGGCCTCCTCGGCTGAGCTGGCAACCTCCTCCTCCTTCTTATCCTCCATAATTATTTACGGTGCGCAAAGATTGAGGTATTAAGGATGAAAGCTCCTCCTTATAAAAAGAGATGCATCATAAAGCCATCCCCTCCCTCAGGAGGGAACCTCTTCCAACTCTCCTTCACTAATAGAAGCTTGTGGCACTTTCAGGGAATTTACAGACCAAGAAAATGGCTCCTAATTGAGTTTCTTCTCTCTCACACCAGACCATTTTCTGGTCAAGCCTCCAGGAAACACTGAAGTGGAACCTTGGCATGCACTCGGCTCATACAAAGAGCCCGATGTCAACATTTAATAATTCTGCCAAAATCAAGGCCTAGGCCATGGACGAGGTCTCCGATGCTGAGAGGGGAAGAACTGTCCCTTTAAGTCTTCTGCCACGTTGACTCCTGCCCTGAAACAGCGGCTGCTTGACTGATGGGACTAAGAGCACCCACAGGAATAGCAGTAAGGACGGCCCCCGCTGACATGGGAGATACATTCACCGCCTCCCCTTACCAACTCTCTCCTCTGAACATAATTTTGAAACTCCCCTAGCCTGCTGCTTCCTCTCTACCCAGCTTCTTCCCCTGCTGTGCTGAAGCTGCCACATCTCCCCTGTGCCTCAGTATTGCTGAAAGTATGAACGATGCCGTGGACAAAAAAAGAAAAATATCTGAAAATCCAGCGATTCCCCCAGTCGTTCTCTCTGCAATCTTTACTGCAATAGTCCCTGCACTGCAAACTCTCGAGCCTCTTTTTTAAAGCTTTGTCTTTTTTTTTTTTTTTTTTTAAAGAGAGCAGAGCCCACATGCAGAAGGGAGACAAGGATGAGAGAGATGGGGGGCGGGGTAAGCAGCCTAATCCTAGCCCCAAAACTCAACCAGATCCAAACAGAAAACTGGAAGCCCCCTGGCCTATTCATTGCTTAGCTGATTCAACCCACAGCAATGATCAACCGAGGGAGGGAAAACTGGTCTTTCCCTTGACTGAGTATTGCTGTGGGTCGAACCAATCCACCTTAGGCAGCTACTCAGAAGCCACCTCTAACATATTTCTCTTATCCAGCCTAAACAGGCCTCAGACTACAGCATGGGATGCACGTGCTACCATCTGCTGGAGGCAGAGAAGACTGGCAGGCTAAGGTCAGCACGGTTGCCCAGAAGGGGTGACATCAGCAAACCTGTTGATGTCCATCTCCATCTGCTTGGTCGGTAAACATAAACCACTGGTCCGGACTGGTCTGACTGGATGAAGAGGAAGAATGTGTTTCCTTGTGTGATGTAGGAGTCGGAGGTGACTTAAAAATATCCTGAAGCTTGTACTCCCTGTACATCAAGTCCCTTGGGGACATGTGTCTGCAGGCCAAACAATTAGCCACAACATGAAATGGTCCTAAGCATCACAAACATTAGTCATGCAGGTTGAGAAGAGATATTTTACAATTATATTTTGAGCACCTTTTGAAGCCAGGCTTCCCGTCAGTGGTGGTGAAAAGGGATTGTGCCAAACCAAATTCAGTTTTGAAAATAATAAATTTGTTTTCGGAGACTCATGAAAAAAATGTGCACAATAAAAAGTAAAGAAAACTAATACAAGAAATGAAATTGCCAACAATGAACGGCTTGAAGGCAGCAGAATCGGGTCCTTTTGCCTGGGTGGAAGAAAAACAACTGAAGAGACTTGCACAGCAGTGACAGCTGTATAGGAACCCTCACACTTACTCAGAAAAACCTTGAGTTTCTGAGCTCAGAGGGTTTTTATTCATTTCAGTGTCATCGGGAGACATCACCTACTTACATGGCTGATTATGAACTGCTTGTTTACGCAGAAAGTACTGCATTTAAAGCTCTTTCATAATTAATTAATTTCTTTCTTACATCTCACCATGTTCTCTTTTCCCGTTCTATAGCTTAGTAGAAAGTGCAATGTACAAAGCAGACACCAGCCTGGAAGCACACTGGATGATCCATTATCAGCAGTGACTGGTTCTCTGGGTCACTATGTGCCAACGAGCACTTTCATATATTAAGCTTAGGGCAGAGCAGGAGAAATGACATTGTGAGACTTCTGTGCCAGTGATATGCTAGGAGATGGCTCTTGGAAGCCCATTGTGAAGCTGGATAAAAACAGAGGGTCTCACGTACGAGAGCTGGCTAGAGCCTCCTAAGAGACTGGCAGCATGTCACTGCTCTGCACTGTATTCTCCTTAACATGGTGGCGCAAGGAAATCTACTCCAGTCCACAACATAGAGCAATGGCTCATGCTGTAACTTAATTGTACAATCAAGTTTCCAGAAGCAGCACTTTTCACCCACATTAAATGTATTTGGGGGGGGGGGAGGAATTGGAATGACACTGAAGGAAAAAACTGGATGGTGGGCGAGGAAGGTGATGTTAGAACACATTAGTTCACCAATACTTAAGTGATGGAGGGTTTGCACACAAGTATATGTTCAGTGAGGACTGCACTCAAATATTCCAAAGATGGTGCCTTCGGGTGCTGCACGGTGACTCATCACACCAAGGAATGTCACAATTACATAAGGGCCGAGGCACTCGAGTACAGTACAGAGTGAACTAGATTCTATGGGTGGAGTGAAACCAGCCCCTGGCACATGCAGAAACAGAACCTGCTCTTCCAGAGCAGCCGGGAAGGATGCCATAGAGACTTGTGGAATATTCATATGAGCGCGTGCTCCCAGGCAGAGCCCATGGGAAAAACTACTGGCATTGGGAGCCAAGAGAAAGAGACAGTATGCTCCTCCCAGAGGACACTGCCTATTCTCACTGACTAGTGCTAGCAACGTTACCTGGTTCTCGTGACATGGGCCCTGGCAATACTCCGTCAAACTCTCTAGCGTTTGGTTGATGAGGGCCACGTTTTTCTCGTTGATGTAGAGACCAAGGAGTCCAAGCCCACCAGTGGTACTGCCACAAATACAGTCCAGGAACTGCAGGGTCTCACACACCAAATTATAGTTGGTCTTGTTAATCTGACAGCGTAGGAAGTTCTGGAGTTGGGTGTAAAAACAAAAAATACAGGACAAGGTAATTGCTTTCAGTACATCATGTTCAATCAAGAGTCACACTTCAGTCTTATCCCATCCATGCTGTTATATAACTGTAAGTAAACAGAACATGTCAAGAAAATTTCCAAGAACCGTCTACAAAGCTATTTCCAGAGAAAGAGAATATGTTCAGATTGTACATTCCAGCTCTTTGCAGTAAGTGGAGAGAGGGGCAAAGACTGGAGAATCAGGACACCAAAAATCTGATAATAGAGGTGAAATCACAAACTGACTCATGTTAACCCTTTAAATTGATTTTGCACCAACAACCCTTAATGTACAGGGAAATAAATACATCACATCACTGAAAATCAATTTGAAAGATTAAAGGAAAAGATTGAATACAATTTTATTACACTAAATCACTGTATAGGGGTTGTGGCTTTTTCTTTTAAGGATCTGATGAACTTTTTAGAGTAATCTTATTTTACTGTAACTTCGCGGATTCAACCCATTTTGTAGATAGTGCTTCCTAAGTAATTTACTTTTGATGAGAGTTAGTGAGGTACTGTTTCATTGAACGCAGACCATTTATTCTTATTATTGAAAGCAGCATAGAGCAGAACCTTATATATCATCAGTGTTTCTCAGCTTTGCAGACTATTTCCTGTCTCAGCAGATACCCAAGTCCTCTTATTGCTGCCCCAGTGTCTCAAATGTGCTCAATCTTCCTGTGTCTGACATTCACACCCGCTTCAGTACTGAGCACTGTGACATCACCTGCAAAGCATCATGGGAGGCTCTGAACCTGAATTGGCTGCCCTCAAGTCTCTATTGAACCACTTTTAAAATTGTAGTGTAGATTGTCAAGTAAGACATCAGAAAATCATCCAAATACATCCCAAATAACCATAATACTGAGAATATTCTGTATGATTTGCAGTTTAAGACCTTTCTTGTAATGGCTGAAATGTGAGCATATAGTTTGGCCACTACTCAGATTGAATTTCTCTTTGAACTTTGCACTGATGTCTGCACATGGAGCAGACAATAATTGAATGGGGTGGATAAGAAAAGTGAAAACTGTATTATATACTTAAGTGTCTTCAAAATTTCAACCCCAAAAGGAAATACAATTATGGTAGACTCTTGCAGCCTGGTAGCTCAGTGGCAAAGGCTGTGTAACGCAAAGCGGAGGACTTGGGCCGGATAGGATGTGGATGCTGCAGAGGCGGGGTTCATAGCCTGTGAAGAGGAGGGCATCTCACCAGTTGCTCAATGGCAACACCTAGTCGCCAAACTCTGGGCCATGCTAGTGAGGTTCAGAGGAAGCTAGGGTTTGTGGCTTCAGGCTGAAGATCATCACTGTGATGCTCAGCCAAATTTGATATAAAAATAGGGAGAAAAATCCCAGGTAATTGTGAATGAAGCCTCATAGTCCAATAAAGGCTGGTTCCCACTGAGCAGAAGGAAACTTAATTGCAGTAGATCAAAGTCTAGAATCAAAACATATTCCCTCCATCTTTGCCAAGGACTTAATGACCTCCTCTCCTAGCAGTCAGTACCCAGCCACACCTTTCACTCAACAGATGATGACCTGGCTTCCAGAAGGCTCAAATGTTGACTCTTGGATAGAAACAGAGGAACATTTGCCTATGACTTTCTATGCAGCTCATATTATACCTACTCTCCATTCCCTCCATTGGCTTCTTGTCCAATGGAGGTTTAAATTCAAACTCGCATTCCATGTATACACGTTACTATAAAAAAACCATGTCACCATGGATTTCTTCTGGTTTGTGTAGTTACAATCCTTCCCAAGTGTAAAGATCTTTTGGAGGTACCTTCTTTGCGATCTTCTCAGCTGGTTGAGACACAGGAGTGTACTTTCTCTATTGTTGGTCCTCGCTTTTGGAATACTTTGCTCGAGCAGCTATGGTCTATGGTTGACACGCAAGTTTTTAAGACACTGAAAACTCTCCTGTTCCAATATGCCTTTCAATCAGATGCTTCAGATGATTATGTCTTCATTATGTTTATCTAAGCATTCTTGATTAATTTATTAGCCATTTATAAACAAAAGTAGTCCATGTGTCTATAAGTAAAGAATCACATGAGCTAAAGGATTCCAAATTATCCCTATCAACTGAAAAGCAGGTTATTAATACAAACAAAAAACATACTTTGAAATGTCTGTATGCCAATGCCAGAAGTCTAAGAAGTAAGATAGGAGAGTTAGAGTGCATAGCAGTGAATGATGAGATAGGAAAATTGGTTCTTACCTGCTAATTTTCATTCCTGTAGTACCTCGGATCAGTCCAGACAGTGGGTTGAGCCTCCTGGCCAGCAGATGGAGCCAGGGAAAAACTGAAAGGGCATCCCTTATAAGGACAGCGCTCACCCTGCACCCCTCAGTATAAGGCTAATATAATGAGAACATTAAACAGTGCAAGAAAAAAATATCAGCTCTTGTCTATGTGTTGGATACATCCGGTGCCAAATCATCATGTTACATCAAATTTCTGCAAGGAAGGTGGCCTTCTCCAGAGCTGAAAAGGAAAAAACTATGAGCGGACTGATAAAAGAAATACAGGACGGAGTCTGGACTGATCCGTGGTACTACAGGAACGAAAATTAGCAGGTAAGAACCAATTTTCCTTTCCCTGTATGTACCCGGATCAGTCCAGACAGTGGGATGTATCAAAGCTTCCCTAAGTAGGGTGGGAGCGAGAGAGTCCCGCTCGGAGCACGTCTGCCAAAAGAACCAAAAACTGGCGCCTGAACGTCAAGATGATAATGCCGAGCAAAAGTATGCATAGATTTCCAGATAGCTGCTCTGCAAATTTCCTGAGGAGAAACCAACTGGCTCTCTGCCCAAGAAGTAGCCTGCGAACGCAGAGAATGGGCTTTTAGTCCCTCCGGGACTGGCCGGCCCCGACAAAGATACGCCGATGTGATCACCTCCTTTAGCCAGTGAGCAATGGTGGCTTTAGAGGCCTTCTGACCTTTATGAGGACCATTCCATAAAACAAAGAGATGATCGAAGACTCTGAAATCATTAGTAACCTGCAAGTACTGAAGGAGAACACGCTTAACATCCAAGCATGGGAGATCAGCACCCGACGTGCCAGCAATATCCTCCGGAGAGAAGGCAAGGAGCTCCACCGATTAATTGACATAAAAGGAGGAAACTACCTTTGGCAGAAAAGAAGGGACCGTCTTTAGAGAAACCCCCGAATCAGAGAATCGCAGGAAGGGCTCCCGGCAGGATAAAGCCTGCAGCTCGGAAACCCTCCTGGCTGAGCAAATAGCCACGAGGAACACCGTCTTTAGCGTGAGGTCCTTGAGCGTGGCCCAACAGAGGGGTTCAAAAGGTGCCGGACAGAGAACCCGTAAGACCAGGTTAAGATTCCAAGACGTGCCAAGTAGCCCTGACTGGCGGATTCAAATGCTTAGCTCCCTTAAGAAATTGAACGACATCCGGATGGGCGGCCATTGAGTAACCGTCAAGCCTGCTCAAGAGGGAGCCGAGAGCCGAAACCTGAACCCGCAAGGAGTTGAAAGACAACCCTTTAGAGTGCCCGTTCTGAAGGAAGGAAAGAACCAGAGAGATCGGGGCCCTGCGCATCGATACCCCAGCCTCCACACACATTATCAAAAACCCTCCAAACCCGAATATAAGAAAGAGATGTCGAGGTTTTACGGGCCTGCAACAGCGTGGAAATCACTTCCTCCTTGTAGCCCCTCTTCCTCAGCCGCCGCCGCTCAAAAGCCAGGCTGCAAGCAAAAGCGATCTGCTTGATTTAAAAATACTGGACCTTTTCGCAGGAGGTTGTGGAGGTGAGCGAGACGAATAGGGCTGTCCGGCGCGAGATTCATGAGGTCCGCAAACCATGGTTTCCGAGGCCACTCTGGCGCTATGAGAATGACCGGCCTGTGGTGAAGTTCTATCCTTCTGAGAACTTTTCCCACCAGAGGCCAAGGAGGGAATACGTACAGGAGGACATCGCTGGGCCAGGGCAGGACCAGAGCATCCACGCCCTCCAAGCAGTATTCTCTCCTGTGGCTGAAGAAACTGAGGAGCCTTCGCGTTCTTCAGAGTGGCCATCAAGTCCAAGTGGGGGACCCCCCACCTGCGGACGACTAGATCCATCGCCTCATCTGACAACTCTCACTCTCTGGGGGTCGAGATGCTGATGACTGAGGAAGTTGGCTTGAACATTATCTTTTCCTGCAATGTGGGAAGCCGCCAGGCGGTCCAAATGGCGCTCTGCCCAAGTGAAACAATAGGCTGGTCTCCAGGGCTACCAGGCGACTCCTGGTGCCCCCCTGGCAATTGATGTAAGCTACCGTGGTGGCATTGTCAGAGAGGACTCTCACCACTTTGCGATGGATCAAGGGAAGGAAGAACTTGAGTGCCAGTCGAACCGCCCGGGCCTCAGATGATTGATGTGCCATTATGATTGGATCGGAGACCAAGAGCCCTGTGTCGATTGAGACTGACAAACCACTCCCCAGCCGGAGAGGCTGGTATCCATCGTCACGACAATCCACTGGGGAGTCTCCAGGGGCATTCCCCTCGACAGGTGGTCGAGAGAGAGCCACCACTGCATGCTGATGATAGTAGAACTCAGGAAGTGGTAGGGGCGCCCAAAAGTCCTCCAAGACCGGCTTCCAACAGGCCAGAAAGCCTTCTGCAAAGGACGCATATGCACAAACGCCCAGGGCACCAGATCTAAAGTGGAAGCCATAGAGACCAGAACTTGAAGGTAATCCCAGGCCATGGGTATCGACAGAGATAAGCGATGCTGTACCTGCTGCATGAGTTTCAGTGCACGTACCTCGGGCAGGGAGACCTTGGACACGCAATTGTCTAAGCGAGCTCCCAGAAATTCCAGAACTTGAGAGGGCAAGAGGTTGCTCTTGGAGTAGTTGACTATCCACCCGAGGGAGGTGAGCACCGACAGCACCCGACTGATAGTCATCACACAGAGCTGTTCCGACTTCGCCCGGATGAGCTTGGAACTGAAAATGCCGGCCCAGTATGTCAAAGCGAAGATACTTCTGGTGTTCCTTATGAATCGGGATGTGAAAGTAAGCTTCTGTGAGGTCGAGCGAAGCCAGGAACTCACCGGAGCGAACCGCCGCAATGACCGCCTTCAGGATTTCAATGATCGCCCTCAGGGTTTCCATCCGAAAATGGTGATGAGCGAGCAAACACACATGTTTGCTCATTCACTCTCTCCCTCACCCCGGGAGGCGGAGTCCCATCGGCCGCGGCTGAACCTCTTCATTTTCCTCCGAGCCACGCTGCAGTCTTCTTTTCTTCGGGCCGATGCCGAGCGCACTAGCGTGGCCTCTTCTTGCCGCGCAGGCACCCGATACTCTCCACTTCCTCTTCCGGGCCGCGGGGGGCCCTGTGTGTGTGTGTGTGTGTGAGATGCATGTATGTGAATGATTGAGAGCCTGTACATGTGAAAGAGTATGTCTGTGATTGAGAGCCTGCCTGTGAGAGGAGAGAGAGCATGAATGTAAGTTTACCATTGGGAACCTGTATGTGTAAGTTTGTGATTGAAAACCTGTTTGTGTGAAAGAGTATGTGTGTATGATTGAGATCCTTTGTGTGTGAGAGAAATCATGTGTATGTATGATTAAGAGCCTGTGTGTATAAGTAAGAGAGAGATCATGTGTGTCTGTGGTGTGATTGAGAGCTGGTTTAGGTGATGGAGCATGTGAGTATGTGATTGAGAGCCTGTGTTTAAATGAGAGAGAGAGACCCTGTGTGTCTGTGTGTGATTGAGAGCTGGTTTAGGTGAGGGAGCATGTGAGTATGTGATTGAGAGCCTGTGTGTAAATGAGAGAAAGAGAGGACATGTTGTAAGCATGTGAATGAGTCTGTGTGTGAGAGAAAAAGACAGCATGTATTTATGTGATTGAAAGCCTGTGTGTGTGTGTAAGCGTGAAAAAGATAGACAGCATGTGTGTCAATGTATAATTAAGAGCCTATTATAAGTGAGTGAGAAAAAACGTGTATATGTGAGTACTGAGAGCATGTGTGTATAGGTGTGTCATTTGAGAGCCAGTGTGAGAGAGAGCGCTGGTATGTGACTGAGAGAGGAAGAAAGTTCCAAGCAAACCACCCCCACCTCCTGCTAATTCAGAACAATCTCAGGACACCTGGATATCAAACGTTCCCAGGTATGCAGAGCAAAAAAATGTTTGTATCCTTATTTATTTTTCATTACTGGGTCTTTGTGTCTGCTATTTTGAATATTTTGTTGGTATCTGGAAATGTTTTATATGTGTTTTTAATTATTGGATATTCCACTCATTAGCTGTTTCGAAATATGTTCTTTTTGTTAGTACAGTTTTACTGCTGATGATTTTATATTTCTTGATTTGTTTTATAAGGATGGGTGATGTTTCTTTTTTCCTTTGTTACACTGCATACAGAGACTCGGGCCTTGTTGCAGTTTCCAATTCATTTTTTTTCTGTATGCTTCTTGTTATGCGTTTTGGTCTCTTTATTCTATGTTAGGTGAGGGACAGCACGTGATTCAGGTGAGGTTTTCTGCTGGCGTGTAGTTTCTGTGTAGGACTCTATAGCAGCCTGACTTGGTCCGTTTTCCTAATAGGAGATGTATTGGTGTCTTAAGGCCTGGTGTAATATTTTCAGAGACTTATTGTACTTTAAAGTGTGATCTTACATAAAATGCACACATTTACTTATATTTAGTTTTAAAACATATTGTATGGCTCTCATGGAATTACATTTTAAAATATGTGGCGTTTATGGCTCTCTCAGCCAAAAAGGTTCCTGACCCCTGCTATATCAGGAAGACCCTACCCTGCAGCCCTTCAGTATAATCATTGTCAAAGCAGAAAAGTAGTAAGATAAAACCGTAAGGAATCAAGCAAGTAACAAGAGAACTCGAGTAAACAACAAGAGAACTTAAAAACTTTAACAAATGCAAACATTGGATGGACTCTGTAGATAAGCGCACTTGCATGAATGTCCATTGTCAAAGAGATGCTTCCAGTGCCTCTAATTATAATCACAGATGAAAAACATTCTGTATCCTGCAAAAAGAGAAAGGAAGCTTCAAGCGGACGGCAGGAAGTATATGGAAGGGTATCTGGACTGATCTGTGGTACTACAGGAATGAAAATTAACAGGTAAGAACTAATTTTCCTTTCCCTGTACATACCTGGATCAGTCCAGACCGTGGGATGTACCAGAGCTTCCCTAAATAGGGTGGGACCGAGACAGTCCCGCTCGAAGCACCTGTCGACCAAAGGAACCAAATACTGGCGCCTGTACATCAAGGCAGTAATGCCGAGCAAATGTATGCAGAAATTTCCATGTAGCTGCCCTGCATATCTCCTGCGGAGAGACCGATTGACTCTCTGCCCAAGAAGTAGCTTGAGAACACAAGGAATGAGCTTTCAGACCCTCTGGAACCGCCCGGCCCTGACAGAGATAGGCAGACGCGATCGCCTCCTTCAACTAGCGAGAGATCGTAATCTTAGAGGCCTGCTTGCCCCTATTGGGCCCACTCTATAAGACAAAAAGATGATCCGAAACTCGGAAACTCATTGGTGCCCTGAAGGTAACGCATGAGGACGAGCTTCACATCAAGACGGCGTAGATCATCCCCTACCGTACTCGCTATATCTGCGGGACAGAACGCGGGGAGCTCCACAGACTGATTGACATGAAAGGAAGAAACAACTTTCAGCAAGAAAGAAGGGACAGTCTTGAGGGAGACACCCCCCCACCCCCCCGAGTACGAAAAACGCAGGAAGGGCTCCCTGCACGACAATGCTTGAATCTCCGACACCCGTCTGGCGGAGCAAATAGAGATTTAAAACACTGCCTTAAGTGTTAGATCCTTGAGAGTAGAATGGCGGAGAGGCTCGAAGGGAGCTTGGCAGAGAGCCCGGAGGACCAAATTAAGGCTCCACGAGGGACAAGTGAAATGCATCGGCGGCTTCAAATGTTTAACTCCCTGAGGAAATGGACAACATCTGGATTAGACGCAACTGCATAACCTTCAAGATTTCCCAAGAGAGAGCCGAGGGCAGAAACCTGTACCCGGAGTGAACCGAACGATAGACCCTTAGAGAGACCACGCTGGAGAAAAGAAAGAACCAGCGAAACCGGGGCCGAATGTGCCGAGACGCCCGATTCCGCACAGACAATTTCGAAAACCTTCCAGACCCGGACATAGGCGAATGAAGTAGAAGTCTTGTGGGCACGCAGAATAGTGGATATGACTTCCTCCTTATATCCCTTCTTTCTCAATCTCCGCCGTTCAAAAGCCAGGCTGCTAGACAGAAGCAATCCGCCTGGTCGAAAAATACGGGACCCTGGCAGAGCAGGTACTGAAGGTGACAGAGACAAAGAGGGCTGTCCATCGACAGGTTTTCTAGATCCGCGAACCACGGTCTGCGGAGCTACTCGGGAGCTATGAGAATGACCGGACCCCTGTGGAGTTCTATCCTTCTGAGAACTTTTCCCACCAGGGGCCAAGGAGGGAACACGTACAGAAGGACGTCGCGAGGCCAGGGAAGGACTAGTGCTCCCTCCAGCGACTGAGAAACCTGGGAGCTTTGGCATTGTCCATGGTTTGCAGTCAGGTCCAGGTGAGGAGATTGACAATCAGATCCAGTGCTTCAGACAATTCCCACTTGCCCGGATCGAGACGCTGGCGACTCAAGAAATTGGCTTGAACATTCTCCTTGCCCACTATGTGAGAAGCTGCTAGGCATACCAGATGGTGCTCCACCCATACAAAGAGCTGGCTGGCTTCAAGGGCCACCAGGCGACTCCTGGTTGCCCCCCTGGCGATTGAAATACACCACCATGGTAGAGTTGTCCGAGAGCACCCGGACTGCTCTTCGGCAAAGCAGCAGGAGAAAAGCTTTGAGAGCCAGTTGAACCGCCCGAGCCTCCAGGCGATTGATGTGCCAGCGGGACTGGACTGGGGACCAGTATTCCCTGCGTGGCTGCGACTGGCAGACTGCTCCCCACCCGGAGAGGCTGGCATCTGTTGTGACTACAATCACTGCGGAGTCTGAAAAGCGATTCCTTTCAGAAGGTGCTTGAGCGATAGCCACCACTGTATGTCGCTGATGGTAGAGTCTGAGAGACGGAGCAGCATCTGAAACTGTTCCGACACCAATTTCCAGCGGGATAGCAAAGCTTTCTGTAAGGGATGCATATGCGCAAAAGCCCAGGGGACCAGGTCGATAGTGGAAGCCATGGTCCCCAGGACCTGAAGGTAATCCCACATTGTGGGGAGAGGCATGGAAAGGAAGCTTCGGACGTGATCCATCAGCTTGAACGCTCGAGTGTCTGGCAGGAATATCTTGCCGACTCGGGTATCGAACTGAGCCCCTAGGAATTCTAAGACCTGTGAGGGTCGCACATTGCTCTTGGGAAAATTGACTATCCACCCCAGAGAAGAGCAAGACGCGGTCTACTGCCAGCTTGCATAGGGTCTCCAACTTGGCCCGTTCTAGCCAATCGTCCAGGTAAGGGTGGACTAGGACTCCGTCCCACCGGAAGGTGGCCGCCACCACCACCATAACCTTGGTAAACGTGCATCGTGCTGTGGCGAGACCGAAGGGCAGAGCCCGGAACTGAAAGTGTTGTCCCAAGATGTGGAATCGGAGATACCTCTGATGTTCGGCACAAATTGGTATGTGCAGGTAGGCCTCTGTCAAGTCGAGAGAGGCCAGAAATTCTCCGGGATGAACAGCCGCTGTAACTGCCCTCAGGGTCTCCATCCGAAAATGGGGCACTTTGAGGGCTTATTTGATTCTCTTGAGGTCCAAGATGGGGCAGAAAGAGTTGTCCTTTTTTGGAACCACAAAGTAAATAGAATACTGGCCGGGGTCTTGTTCCTCCAAAGGAGCCGGGACTATAGCCCCCAGCCCCTGGAGTCTGGCGAGAGTCTGACAGTCTGTGGCCCGCTTCCGATGTCCGCACGGGGAGACTATGTGCAGATCCGGAAGGTCTCGAGCAAATTCTAAAGCGTATCCTCTTTCGATTATCTCGAGGACCCACTGGTCTGACATGATTTTGACCCATTCCTCTAGGAACCGAGATAGACGACCACCTAAGTTTGGAACGGAGGAATGGGCCAGCTGAATCTCATTGGGAGGCGGGCTTGGTCGCAGGACGCTGTGGGTTACCATCTCGGAAGGCACGACGGCCACGAAAGGACTGAGACCAGGATTGAGATCTGGAGGAGTTTCCCTTAGAGAAGGCCCCTCTTGCCCGAGGATTATATCGCCGCTGACCCTGGAATCGGGTACATCTGAGGAAGAAGGCTCTCGACTGTTTCTGGCGGTCCTCAGGTAGTTTATGAACCTTGTTTTCACTCAAGGATTTAATAAGCTGCTCCAGGTCCTTGCCAAAAAGCAACTTACCCTTAAAAGGAAGCGTGCCCAATTGCATCTTGGAAGATGAGTCAGCCGACCAATTACGGAGCCAGAGGAGCCATCTGGCCGAGACTGCTGAAGCCATTGCTTTTGCTTGGACACGAAACAAGTTGTAAAGGGCATCTGCCCCATACTCTACAGCGCCTTCCAACCTTTCAGCCTGCTCTGCCTCTGCAGATGGAAGGTCCTGGGTGCTGAGCAATTGTTGAACCCACCTAAGGCTTGCCTGCTGCATGAGACTGTTGCAGATCATCGCCCGAACACCCAAGGCCAAGACTTCGAAGATGCGCTTGAAATGGAATTCTAGCTTGCGGTCTTGAACATCCTTCAGGGCCGTAGCACCCACCACCGGAATGGTGGTGTGCTTCATGACTGCAGACACAGAAGAATCCACCTTGGGAATTTTCAGTATGTCCAGGCGGAAGAGGATAGAGCTTCTCCATAGCCCTCCCGACGCAGAGCCCCGAATCGAGAGCCTCCCATTCCTGGAGGAGCATCAGCCTATGCATGGGATGAAGGGGAAGGTGCACGGAAGAGCCCTGAGTCCCGCCAGGAATGGGTCTGCGCAAGCCAGCATCGTGGCCGAGAACTCATCCACTGAAGGACACTCGATCCCCAGCTCCTGTGTGATAAAGGGGATAAATGGTTCCAGTTCCTCCCCCCGAAATAGGCAGAGAACTCGGGGTCATCCCCCTCCAGAGGGGGAGGGGGGGGTGTTTCAACAAAATCCGGATCCTGATCCTGGTTCTGGACCATCAATGGAACGGGGGGGATCCGGAGGGGGGGGAACCCCCGGGACCACCCGCACCCGAACAGACCCTTGCGCATCCGGCACCACGTATATCAGAGGAATTTTAGGAGAAGGGGGGCCGGGGGGGTCCGACTCCTCTTGTAAACTGGCTAGGTAGGATGTGTGCATTAGAAGCATAAATTCTGAGGAAAAACGAGGTCTGGCACTTCCGGAGGAGGGGGGGGGGGGGGGTCAGGACCGGCATCCGGAGACTGCACAGGGCTCAAATTGGGGGGGGGGGGGGGGGGGAGAATCCAAAAAATCTGGGTCCTGTGTGTCCTGCTGCCCCAAGGCAGGAGCAGCCGAAAAATCCAAGATGTCCGCCGTTCCTACGGTTTGCCGACCCGGGAACGGCGTAGCCATGCGCTTGCTAGGCCTTGTCCGCGGTCCTGATGTGACCACTGCCGCGGAGGGGCCCTCTCCCCCCGGCAGACACTTGGAGCACAGCCCTTCGCGGGAGAGTCGGATCAAAGACTCCCCGCAGGCAATACAGAGGGCACGAGGCAGAGAAGGAGCAGCAGCAATAAAAATCAGTTGAGCTGCCGAGGCTGAGGGAGCAGAGGCAGGAGAATGAACTCTGCACGCTCCCGTCTCTCAAAGAAGGCTGCCGAGAGGAAAGTGAAACCTCCTCTTTTATTTATTTATTTTTTTCAATCGAGTAGTGCAGGGGAAATAGAGGTCCCTGCTGGCAGCACCGGGGAATAAACGTCCCGGAAGAGAGGGCTGTGGAGGGGGAGTGACTGGAACCACCAGTATCACCCTACAGCCGAGGAACACCGGGGATTGGGAGCCTAAGCTATATTAAACAAGGGGCAAAGCCCCCCTAGGCCCCCCGCGCCCCCCCCCCCCCAAGAGCGAGGAGACAGAAACTGTCTCCTGGATGGAAATCAACAGAGTCCAACTTTAACTTCTTTTTTTTTTTTTAAACTTAACTTTAAAGATAACAAATACTTGCTTGATCCAATAAATTTAGAGAAGAAAGGAGCCCCAAAGCAAGGGCTAAGCAAGAGAAAACCAGGGAACCGCAGGGGGAGCTGTCGCATCTGCTGGAGACAGACGAATACTGAAGGGCTGCAGGGTAGGCTCTGTCCTGATATAGGATACCCTTTCAGTTTTAGTCTGTCTCCATCTGCTGGACAAGAGGCTCAACCCACGGTCTGGACTGATCTGGGTACGTACAGGGAAGGTCAATTTTCACAATGGAAAAAGATAAAGAGAGTGTCTCAGGGATCTGTACTTGGACCAGTGCTTTTCAATATATTTATAAATGATCTGGAAAGGAATATGATGAGAGAGATAATCAAATTTGCAGATGATACAAAATTATTAAATCACAAAGCAGATTGTTGTAAATTGCAGGAGGACCTTGTGAGACTGAAAGATTGGGCAACCAAATGGCAGATGAAATTTAATGTGGACAAGTGCAAGGTGTTGCATATAGGGAAAAATAACCCATGCTGTAATTACACAATGTTAGGTTCCATATTAGGAGCTACCACCCAGGAAAAAGATCTAGGCATCATAGTGGATAATACATTGAAATTGTCGGCTTAGTGTGCTGCAGCAGTCAAAAAGGCAAACAGAATATTAGGAGTTATTAGGAAGGAAATGGTGAATAAAATGGAAATATCAATGCCTTTGTAGCACTTCATGGTGAGACTGCACCTTGAGTACTGTGTACAATTCTGGTCCCGCATCTCAAAAAAGTAGTAGTTGCACTGGAGAAGGTACAGAGAAGGGTGACCAAATGATAAAGGGGCTGGAATGGCTCCCTTATGAGGAACAGATGGCTCAGGGGGGATATGATAGAGGTCTATACAATCATGAGATTTCCTGAATGGGTAAATGTGAATTGGTTATTTACTCTTTCAGATAACAGGACTAGGGGACACTCCATGAAGTTAACAAGCAGCATGTTTAAAACTAATCAGAGAAAATTCTTTTTCACTCAACGCACAATTAAGATCTGGAATTTGTTGCCAGAGGATGTGGTTAGTGCAGTTAGTGTAGCTGGGATTAAAAAAAGCTTTGGATAAGTTCTTGGAGTAGTCCATTAACTGCTATTAATCAAGATGACTTAGGGAATAGCCAATGGTATTACAGTCATTAGTAGCATGGGATCTACTTAGTTTTTGGGTACTTGCCTCGTACTTGTAACCTGGTTTGGCCACTGTTGGAAACAGGATGCTGGGCTTGATGGTCCCTTGGTCTGACCTAGTATGGCAACTTCTTATGTTCTTATATTTTGTGTGTTTTTATTGTTCCCCTCTGTGAACATTGAAGCATGTGGGTTATACATCTTATAATAAATATCAAAGTGAAGTTGTCTGATCACCAAGTCTCTTCCACATTTCCATCCAGATACCAAACCTTTAGAGGGGTTCCATGTCCACAGGGACCCTATACCTTCCATGTTCAAACACAGATAGCTTACTTCAGAACACTGTCCAAAAGATAAGCCTGAAGGGGGAAGTGTTGGTGGGAGATTTTACCTTGCCAGATGTGGACTGGAGTATCCCATCTGTTAAATCTGAGAGAAGTAGAGAGACTGTGGATTCCTTCCAAGGAGCTATGATCAGACAAATGGTGATGGAAGCCACAAGGGATGGACTGAAACTGAACCTGGTACTTACAGAAATGGAGGAAGTGTTTCACATATCTGGGTAGGTGCTCACCTGAGCACCAGTGATCAGGCGGTATTGGTTTGATATTATGGCCAAGGAGAGGAATTGCATGAAGCCCCAAATTCTGAGGGTCAAAAATACTGAGTTTGGTAAAATAGACAAGAGCCTTAAGGAGGTGCTGATGGGGTGGGAGGATGTAGGTGAAGTGGAAGAACAGTGGGCGAAACTAAAGGAAGCCATCATAATGGCAAGAAATTAGGTTAGAAAAATTAGAGGAAAAGGAAACAGATCTGGTTCTCCAAAGGGGTGGCTGAAAATATAAAGGCAACCCCCCCCCCCCCGGCATTCCAAAAGTACAAATGTTCTCAAACACACCACTAGGAAGAATATCTAGTAAAGATGAAAGAGACAAAAGAAATCAGGCTGGCACAAGCAGAAGAAAAGAGCTAAAGCCAAGATGACAAGACTTTTTTCAGATATGTTGGAGAAAGAAGGAAGACTACAGGTGGAATAGTAAGACTGAAAGAAGCTGTGTGTGAAGAAAGATCCGGAGAAAGCAGAAATGCTAAAATACTTCTGTTCCCTATTCACCGAAGATGATTTTGGACAAGGACTACGGATTGTTGGCAAGAGCACATCTGGATATGACAATGCTTACAGAAGGGAGTGTACGGGGAACTAGCAACACTGAAAATGGACAAAGCCATGGAGCCGGATGGGAGGTATAGAAAGGAAGTCGGAGGTTGTGGCAGCTCCACCTAAAGACATATTCAATAGATCTTTGGAGACGGGAGTGGTTTTATGGGACTGGAGAAGGGAGGATGTGGTCCCTTTTTATAAAAATGGTAGCAGAGAAGAGGTTACAAATATAGGCCTATTACTCTTACGCTGATGGTGGAAAATTCGTGGAGACTTTTCTGAAGGAAAGGAAAATGAATTATCTACAATGCAATGGGTTGCAGGATTCAAGACAGCATGGTTTACCAGAGGCCATAAGCTTTGAAACAGGGTGGGCCACCTGGGGCAAGGCCTTGCCAAATTTTCATTCTCTTGCTCCCAGAAGTGCTGTACAGCTTTGCATTCTCGCGCTGGTCTCCTAAGACACGTAGATCATCATGGGAATACAGGCTGATCTGCATGTCTCACAAAAGCAGCATAAGGATGCGGAGAGCCGCATGGTGTGAGACAGCACCAGCACTTCTGGGACAATAGAGCCTGACGCGTAAGGAACGCAGGCTGGCTGGGGTGGGATCTCTAAGGCTGCATGCTGACCACTTGCTGTGGGGGGGGGGGGGGGGCAGGAGCTGAGGCTGGCCGGCTGTGGATGGGGGTCAATGCTGGAGGCTGGCTGGCTAAATGATGGACACTGGTAAGCAGGACTTAGGTGGCTGACTAGAGAATTATATTTATTTATTTTAGATTTAGCTCACAGCTTTTCATTTGTAGCTCAAGGTGAGCTACAATCAGGTATCTTAGGTATTTCCTTGCCCCCCGAGGGCTCGCAATCTAAGTTTCTGCCCGAGGCAATGGGAGGTTGAAGTGACTTGGCTCAAGGTCACAAGGAGCAGCAGCAGGATTCAAATCCTGGCTTTCCTGGTTCTCAGCTGCTGCTCTAACCACTAGGCTACTCCTTCACAATTAGCTTGCAGGCTGGCTGATGGGGAAGAAATGGTTGGGACAGGCCGATTTAGAGGTGCGGGGGAGGGGGTGGTGGCGGCATCAGGCTAATTGGTTGGGAGGAATGACTGATAAGGCAGTAGCAGGCTTGCAAGCTAGTGGGTATGTGTGTGTGAGAGCACGCAGGATTCAAAAATACGTGGGATAAACACAGAGGATCTCTTATTGGCAAGAAGATGGAAACAAAACACTGGAGTGACCTGCATGAAGAAAAGGTCACACCAAAACCACATTGAAATGATTGTATTGTGTTTCCAAGAAAGACATGGGAGTGAGATTAGGATTCTATGTAGCCCTCAGCCCCCTTGCTTCCCACTGTATAGCTGGGAGGAGGGGGAATACTTTTCAGCTGAGGACAGATTTCAACAGAAACACACCCAGCCAACTTCCTCATCTCTCAGCACCTTCTGGCACCCTACATTAGTTGTCCAAGCATTATGCAGCTGTGAAAACAATCCTTGCTGTAGAAGAATCTGGAAGAAACCAACATGGAGAAGCACCAATGGCTGAGGACTTTCAGACAAGTTCCTTCTGTATTGTTCACCAGCCACAGTCCAGCAGCTGCTGAGGAATCAAGCCAGCCCTTAATGCTAACAAAAGCAATTTACAGCCAGCATTGCCACAGTCACTCTTCCACCTCTGCCAGTACATGACAAGGAAGCAAAACAAAAGCATGTCCTAATCATTGTAAAATACGGTCAGCTACAAAAAGGAGTCGTCGTCCCGTCCCCTCCCTCATCAAGCAGAGCCGGACGCCATGGCTGGCAGGGCCCCTCCCCCCCCTCACCTGCAGGTCCCTGTTGTGGTTCTCACACAGCAGCTGCAGGAAGCGCAGAATGGGCTGCATTATGGTGATGACCGGGCTCATCTCCAGTTCATCAGTGTTCTTCTCGGCGGAGCCTGGTATGCCGTCTGCCTGTGGGTAGTGGTCTTCGGGGTCTGCTTCCCTACGGTAGGAGTTATATGCCTTCCTGGTAGCAGCAGAAGCCTCTAGGAGCTGCTCACGTGCCTCCTCCGTGATCTGTGCACTGGGCTCTCTGGCTGCAGAACCACAGAGTGAGAAGGTTAAAGCCTAGCACAGACACTCAAGGGAATGGGTGGAATTTAAATCCCCATGTTAAAAGGGTTCAAAGTAAATAGAAACAAATAGCCCTTTTGTTTTCTCAAATGAGGGACTAGTCTGAATGTGAGTGAAATAATCCATTGCACTGCTTCTTCTCCCCTTGGCTGCTCCTCTCCCTACAGGTAACTCTAGTCGAGCAGCTGGATTTCAATAGCCAATTGGGGGAAATCACACCCCTGGTATGGGTTACATGATTTTCCATGTATCTCCCCCTCTTTGATGGTTTGCAAGCTCAGGAGTGGGAACTGGCTAAACAGAGTGCCCTTTTGGGCATCAGTTTCTCCCTCTGATGTTAGGGGGAAAGGGGAACAGAAAGATAGGTCAAAAGGACACAGGGCTTCCTGAAGCAAGGAGGTTGCCCCAATACAGTGCAAACTGATCCATACACACCTGAAACCCCTTCCTCATGGTACTGGTAATAGTGAACCCCTGGCACCACATGGACACAATGTGGGCCATTCTGAGACCAAAAGCACTCATGATCTAAGGGGTTTAACTCTTGCTGTGCATGGACCAAAAAGTTGAATCTAGCTCCTCAACTGCCTGACTCATTTCAGATAATGCCCTCCCCTCTCAGTAATCCGAATGGTGCCCACACCATTCCCCCCCCCCCCCATGCCGCTCAGTAATCTATACCCTGCACACATACTATAGCCTCCCCAATGCAGCTCGGTAATCTATATGCTGCACACCCCCTTCCCCACGTGGCTCAGTAATCAGTATCCTCGATATACTGTAGCACTTGCTTCCATCTTGGCACTCACCTCTCTTGCGCACTGGAGCCTCCTTTTCTGAAGACTCTTCGTCTTTCTTCTTGTTGCCCAGGTCACTGGTGTTCACACTTACTGTGGCTTTGATTTCTTGCTGAGCTACTTTCATCCGGTCATAAAAAACTTTAAAGAACTTCTCAGACTTTTTGTCCTCTGTCAATCGGCAGAAGAAGGAATGCTGAGAAAGGAAAGGAAAGGGGAACATTTCACACGCTGTCATGTCCAGAGCCCTCTGTGTGTGTGTGTGGGGGGGGGGGGGGGAGGGTGACCTAGGGGATTCTAACCCCCATTCGTCAGGACAGCCTGGGTCATTTTATAGGGTCATGCCCTGGAGCCTCGGCGAGTAACCAAGGCCTGAAGATGACTCTGTTGCAGTGTGATACCAGAACAGCCATGTTCATTCAGCTCACAAAGCAGTGCACTTTTTATGACAGTGTAGAGGGGGGTGAGAATCACTGAAGTCATATCATCCCACCTTGCAGGGCATTATCCCCCACCAAGGGAGGGCAAGTTGAGGGGGGGAAACCAAAGCACACTACTAAGAGAGCCAACAGTTGCTCTTGAAATCACTTCCATCACCTCTTCAACAAACGCTATTAGAAAGTAAAGTCTGGACAGTCTGCACCCCTCACCTCATTCCTGTGGCCTTGGATAAAAGTTACAATATGATTGGCCAATGAAAATATTTTGACATCAAGTGGGTTTTTTAACAGATTTATAAAATAAAAGCAAAGAACACTGTTGTGATAATAAACCTGGGGACTGTTCTGTTCAATATTTTTGTGAGCGATATTGCAGAAGGGTTAGAAGAAAGTAGAAACACCTGAGGAAGCAGCCAAAATGAGAATTATCTAAAAACAACAATTTGCTTTTTCAGTCGATAAGCAAACTGAATTAGCCATTACATGTGGAGAGTCCTAAGCTGAGGGCTTCAGCATAGCATTTACTTAGTAAGCAACCCAGACCTCGCCATGAAGATGGACTACAATGAAACCGGAATCTGCAAAACTGCTTGTCCAAATTTATTGTTAAGTCTTTTGAGATATTATCAAGTCAGTAGTGGGACATAAAGGTATAAATGGAAGACCATATTGAAGCTTTGCATATATCTTCAATAGATACTCCTCAAAGGTATGCAACAGAAGCAGCCTTGGCTCTCACTTGATGAGCCTTTACAGTCTCTGTGATTTGCAATCCTGCTGGCAGTGATGCATGCACTCAGCCATCCAGTTACCTTAGATAAAATATGCTTGGCAATAGCTACTACTAGTCAGTTGGGATCACTTGAGATGAACAGTTGAGATTTTCTGATGTGGCTGAATTTGTTGCTTGCAATATGGTAAGGTCCTTATGCAGTCCAAAGTATGCAGGGCTTTTTTGATGGACTGATTGATATGAAAAACTGAGACAACCTTTGGGAGAAATTTCAGGTGAGAACAGAGAACCACCCTGTTGTGGAAGATCTGCATGTATGGAGAGTAGTGAATGATAGCTTGAAGTTCGCTAACTCTTCTAAATGAAGTCACTGCAACATGTCAGGCATTTTAGAGAAGCTGAGTCCAATGGCTCAAAAGGAAGCTTCATTATTTGGGAAAGGGCTACATTAAGATCCCACTGAGCAGGGGGGTTTTGCACCGGAGGTTTGACATGCCATAGGCCTTTCATGAAGTAAGTTATCAATGGATGGGTATAGATCGGTTTACTGTCTACTTGAGTATAATAAGCTGCTAAGGTGCTGAGATGCACCCATATAGAAGAGATGGTGAGGCCAGAGTCAGTAAGGTGGAGCAAGTATGCTGTAGATGCTTAGGCTCACAGGAAAATGGCTCCAAAGCGTTTTGATGATGCCATTTGGAGTACCTATGCCATTTGAAGGTATAATTCCTTCTTCTGGAAGGTTTCCTAAAGTAGACAAGTATGTCCAAAATTTTTGTAGGTAAGTGAAGATCCTCGCCCACTGAACGCTCAACATCCAAGCTGTAAGGCTGAGGGCTGAAAGGCTGAGTTGGTACAATGTCTTGTCATCCTGTGTCAATATTGTAGTGTCTGTTCCCAGATGTATGGGAGAACTGCTGCAAAGTTGTATGAGATATGCATACCAGATCTGCCTGGGATGCACCGGGGCTAAAAGGATTAGACAAGCACAGTCTAAGAACTTTCTGAACTGTTCTGGCAAACAGTGATAATGGTGTAAAAGCGTACATGAGGCTTTGTCCCCAGTCAAGGAGGAAAGCATACTGAGCCAACCTGTGATTGCTTGGTAGGAATGAGCAAAACTGATTTAGTTTTGTGTTCTGCTGTGATGCAAACAGGTCCATTGATGATAGATCCTATATGCTGAAGAGTTCGTCAGCCACTAGAGACCACTTGTGGTGTGGTAGAAACTCTCTATACTGAGTCAATCTGCCAGCGTGTTGGAGATGCCCGGCAGATAAGTAGCCTGAAGAGTAGCTCAATTTGTCTTCACTCAATGCCAGATTTTTAGGGCCTCTTGGAAGACAGAACATGATCCCATACTTTCTTGCTTGTAAAATGCAATGACCAGGTTGTCTGTTTGAACTAGGATGCTCTTCCCCTGAAGGAGATTTGCAAAGGTTGATAGAGCATATCTGATGGCTCTCAACTCTAGAAGACTGATTTGATAGCAACTCTCTTGAACAGTCCAGAGACCTTGTGCTGGAAAGATTCCTTGCTTCTTTGTTTTAGCCTACATTAGGCTCTGTAGCATTTACGTTATGTTATGTTATTACCCCATATATCTGTATCCAAGTTACTTTTACCTGTTCATTGTAAGACATTAACTTGTCATTGTTCTGTTCAGAATGTAAACCGAATTGATCAGTAGCTCTGTTATTGGAAAATCGGTATATAAAAGTGCAAAATAAATAAATAAATAAGATTCCAGTATGCGCTCCCCACCCTTTGATGGAGGCATCTGTAGCCAGAACTACTTCGTAGGGGAGCGAGTGAAGAGGGCTCCTTCCTTGAAAACTCATGGGTGTAAGCATTACTGTAACTCTTGTTTCATAATTCTTATCTGCTCTGGAGATGACAGCGGTGGAGTTCGTTGATCTCATTGGAGGCAGTGGATGTGAAGATGGGTTAGCAGAACCACATGGATGGCTGCTGCCATAAGACTAAGAACCACTAGGAGTCGCCTTGCAGATGAGTGATGTCATGGTGTCATTCGGTCAGGAGGCAGGAATTCTCTTTCTTGCATCAAATTTACCCTAGCCCCAGTAAATATGAGTCTCTGAGTGGGCTCCATATTTGATTTCTAAAAGTAGATTAGAAAACGTAAGTGTTGTAGAAGAGCTATGGTTGAACTCCAAATATAGCATTTTGTCTCTTGAGTTCACTGTAATGAGCCAATTCTCCAGGTACAGGAAGACTTGTACTCCTTGGAAATGAAGATGAGCTGAAAATAGTGCGAGGTATTTTGTAAAGACCCTTGGGTCTGACAAGAGACCTAATGGGAGTTCTTTGTACTGTTAGTGGAAAGAATCCATCTGGAAGAAGAGGTAGAGCCAATATGAAGGGTGGATGGGTATGAATGCATACATCCTTCAGATCCAAGCACACATTCATTCATCCTTCTGTACATAAGGCATGTTCTCGTGCTGAGGGAGTTTATTTTGAATTTCTCTTGTAGTATACGTTTGTTCAAGCATCTCAAGTCGAGAACGGGCCACAGATCTTCCTCCCTCCCTTCTTGTGAATAAGGAGGTATCGGGAATAGAACCAAGGGCATGTCCCTGGAGAAGTCCATATACTGCTATCAAGTTGACTTTGGGCATAGCCATTGCTTATTAACGGCATTATTTCATGTTTGGATACTTGCCGGATGCTTGTTTCCTGGACCAGCCACTGTTGGAATACAGGATGCTAGGTTTGATGGACTCTTGGTCTGACTCAGTATGGCAATTTATTATTTTCTTATGCCGAGATGCTTGAATTGGTTCTATCACTTGTTGTTGAAGTGATTGGACTTCCAGTCAAAGCTGTGCTAAAAGAGAAGGATCTCAATGGAGCCGCCAAACAATGTGGGAGAGATGGAGGCCAGGAGAAACCCAACCAGTACCCAGACTGCACAATTTGAAGGACCCAGGTGTCCTTGGTGATCTGACACCTCTCCTCCACAAAATGTTGGATCTTTCTCCTACTGGGAGAGCTGGAAATGTATTGTTTGGAGGGATCAAAAAGTAGGCCATGGTTTAGGTTGGGTCTGTTGTGTAGGTGTCAGTTGGCAGCAATCTTCTTGTCGAGGCCTGGCTGAAGTGGCTGTTGACGCTGGACCAGAAAGAGGTATGGTTGAAAAGACCGATAAGGCCTTCTGTGGAAGTATGGTCATTTGAATTGATAGAGGTGACACTGCGCCGTAGATAGCTAATTCAGGAGCTATTCTGGTCCTTAATCTAAGCGACTGCCTCTTGGAGCTTTATGCCAAAATGACTGTCCCCTAAGCAGAGGATGTCTACTAGATTTTTTTTGTGGAAGTCCTCATGGATGCTACTTGCTCGAAGCCATGCCATACATCTAACCCCAATAGAGGCAGATGAAGCATGTGAAACAGAATCAAAGGATTCATATACTGATCAGAGAAGATGACGGATGCCCTCTTCCTTGTCTAGGATTGACTGTGGATAGGAATTGCCTGGCTCTGTGGCAGGTAAGAAAGGCTTCAACATTTGAATGAGGTCATGTATGTACTGTACCATGTAGAATTGGTGGATGGTAATGCAAGAAGATAGCATTGCACTTAATATAAAACAAAATAAATAGAAGTTTGTGGTCTTTTCCAGGAGGAGAATTTGAGTGAATACATGTTTTCTTCGTTTTATTCTTGGCAGATTTAACTACTACGGACTGGTGAAGCAGCTGGACAAAATTGGTGATTATTGAACTCCTAATTTGAGGTCCAACTTTCTAGCAGTAGAGTTTTAGCACGGAAGTTTCCCACATTCTCATGTGTTTAACATTGAGTATGCTGTAAACTAGAATGGTTTCTGGTTTGGTTGGACTGTCCAGTATTTGAAGAAGCCCCAGGAGCTCAGAGCAGGAGCCTGTGTGTTTGCAGACATGGATGCAGTGGGCAGTATCCATCTTTTCCACAAACAGAATAGGTCAGATCTTCTGGTGGTGAGGTGTGGTCTGGAGGATTTGTAAGAGGATCCAAGGATATGCTGGTACAGTCTTCATCCAAGCCTAAATGTATAGGGTTGCTTACCCTGGACTCCAGTGATGAAGAGGGTGAGCCGGGAGTGGCTTCTAATTGACATGGAGCAGCAGCAGCCTGGTCTAACCCCTCTGACCTGCTTGAATCCACTGTAATAGATGAACTAGCCCTGTGCAAGGGTTATGATGAATTCATCCCTGTAGCTGATATCAAGACTTCCATCTGTGGTATCACCATAGCGAGAGTGTAAAGGAATGTTCCTTCTATCTCATTGGCCAGGGGGGTAAAAAAAGGCCACACCAAGTATGTGATTTGGTTGAGCGACTGTGTCCTCTGGCTGGCGTATTTGGTGGGACATCCTCTTCTGAGACCAGGATAGGCTCCTGCAGGATGACAAATGGCCTGCTAGGAGTGAGTGGTACAATTGAGGTCACTGGATCTGCAGAATCCAGAAGTCCATCCACCACCAGTCTAGGCAGGGTAAGTGTCCTGGTTATTGGCAGCAGCAAAGGCAATTGACCCCTTCTCCTCAGATCTAGAATGGGCTGTGTAGAGCTGTGTTGGCAAAGTAGCTTGATAAATCAAAGTCTGAAGTGGATGCTTCAACGTGTCTTTGGAGACACATGTCGAGGAATCCAGTACAGGTTAACGAGCACATCAGTGTATTGGAGTTCTGTGTATATAGCACATTGATGTGTTCTGTGCCACTGGCATCAGTGGAAGTTGCATTGGGTGAGTTGATGCACTGCTCATCGCTAATGCTGTTGATGATAGCTGGATTGACTGCTGATCCATCACACTTAGAATGCTTCTTTGATGCAGACTGTGATGGATCCAGTGATCGATGCTGCTTTGCCTTTCACACCGGATGGCTGGTAGAACTGGACCATGCAGCTTCGGCTTGAGCGGATGGGGACTTTGAGGAGTGGCTGCTCAACTCTTCCTGGCAAGGCTGCACTGCGGACGAGGACCTACTGCGACTGTGGAGAGATTTACGTAGTTTCTCAATTTGAAGCATCCTGGACTTCTGCAAGCATATGGACATCCATGCACAGGAATGGCAGTTCTGGTCATGATGAGGGCTGAGGCATTGATAACGCAATTCGTTGCTGTTGGTGAGGGACAATCTTCCCATAGATACAACTTTTGAAACCGCTCACCGTAGTTTATTTCTTCTTCTGCCCAGACATGGTAGAAGAAAAGGCCACACATTATCATTATGAAGTTTGTTTTTTTTTTCCCAGTAGGAGAGAGAATTCACATCTGTGCTGTGCTCGAACAAAAAATGACTGAGGAGACTCACGAGGTAATGCTTGTGCAGGAACTCGGAGAGACGAGTCCATTTGCTGCCACTGGCTGACATCACCCATATGTAATGGCTAATTTAGCCTGCTTGACAGAAAGAAATCTGACAAGCCTAAATCAGATGCTTGCCTTATGCATTACTGCATTTGTGTGATTTGTCAGTCACCACCTCCAGAGTCATGTATAGCACATGCATGTAAATATAGTAGGATAAAGCAGGAACTGGTGTCAGTCCTGTAGAAAGAGATTTTAATGTAGCCCTTGGCTTGCCATGCCACTTTCTGAGTGCTTATCCTATTTCTGAATACTCCTGAAAAAGAGCGAAACACTCCTAGCCACTGAGAGTGCGAAAGTGTACCTAGTAAGCTTCACACAACAGGACAGGGGACCCTACAAAGCAGAACACAGCTAACATCATGCAGCTACTAACAGCTTAAGAGATATCCTAGGTCAAATCACACAATTCTAGGCCTCTGCCTGGATATAAAAGTTCCAGAAATATGAGAGCAGAAAAGCTGTCTGAAAAAATCCGAAAAAGAACTACAGAGGAATTACCAACACAATGTGAGAATTTAAAGAGGCCTGCTGTCTGCTACTAATCAATGTTCTGGGAAAAACTAGCAATAATTCAGCCCACACAGAGCCCACTGGACCTGAACAACTGAGGCCCTGTGGCACACCACAAAGAAATCAGTTTATCAGACCACATTTACCAGGCTAAACACCCCCAGGGGAACTGCAGGCCAGACAGCTGAAGCAATGCTAAGGAATTGATTTTACAGGAAATCTTCCACAGAAGGAAAGTCATGAGACAGGACATACAAGGTTTTGGAGTGCGAATCAGCACAGGGAGTGACGCACTGACTGCTCACTACTGGAGCATGCAGCCAGATGCAGCTCAAGGGTCAGGGCTGTAAATGATGTCCTACAGTGTTAAGGTTTAAGCTCTCAGAGAGCCTGGAGTGAAGGTGGCTTCCATAGACAACAATGCAAGGCCACCCAGGACAAGAGCTGCAGAGTTCCCTGCTTGAAATAAAAATGTCACCTTCCTTCTTTAAAAGAAAATTCATTTCTAAATTTAATTGTCAAAGTTCATGGCCAGGAACCAATTCATATTCAGCAGCTTTAACGCAAATGGTAATTAGAACATTCCTCAGCATAGGATGCATTAATGCTCTAATTACATTTACCTTATCATGACCTCAGTACACACAAACAACTGCACCAGATGCTAGGGACCTCACTGCTCATTTTCAGCACTGCTCCCCTATTTCCCACATGACAAAACCATATATCTCTAAGCTCCTGAAAGGATCAGTAGAAGCAAGGTTGGTGGAAGGACTAGGCGATAGCATCGGCATGGTCTTTCCTTCTTCCTGCCTGCATGGCTGGAAGAGAAAACGCCATGGCACGGTCCCCTGTGGGTGGGAAGGAGAGACCATGCCTATGCTAACACAGGTGGTAAGAAGAAGAGCGTGTCCCTTGCTGCAAGACGAAGCAGTACTGGTCCCGGCCTGCACTGAAATGAAGAGCAGGAGGAGCAGCAGCAGCCAAGCAGCGTGGCCCTGCCCACTCAGGAAGCTGTAACATCAGCCCTGGTCCTTGCTCAGCTGTAGGAAGCTGCAAGGAGGCAGAGAAGCGGCAGCCCCGTAGGCCTGAAGAAAAAGGAAGAGCAGTGTAGGCTGTGGGGGTGGAACGATAAGGCTGTTCCTGTTGGTCTTGTGCTGCTGGCAGAAGGGCAGTGAGTGAGAGAGCATGTCTGTGCGTATGCATCTGCATATATAAGAAACAGGGCATGTCTGTGTACATGTATGAGAGGGCATATTTGTGTGTGGGCACATGTATGAAAGACAGGGCATGTCTGTGTGTATGTATGAGAGAGAGGGCTTGTGTATGTGTGTATGCATGTATGTGAAGGTATGAGAGAGCAAGCATGTGTTTAAATATGAGAAAAAGAGGATAAAGTTAATGAGCAACAACCCCTCTCCTCTCCCCCTGCTAATCCATAACAATCTCAAGACATCTGGAATTCAGAAGATCCCACGTATGGATATAAGGGGATTTTTTTTAAATCTTTATTCATTTTAATTATTGGGTGCTGTCTGATGTGTCTGTTTTTAAAGCTTATTGGTATTTGGAAAATTTGTATAACTTAAATTACTGGATGTTGTTCTATTTGTCAGCTGTTATGAAATATGTATTCTTTTTATTAATATGTTTTACTCTTGATAATTTATATTCTGATTTTATTGTTTATTTAATGAATAGTGATGTTTCTGTTTTTCCATTGTTGCACTTCAAAAAGAGACTGGCTTCTTATGGTTTCCAGTACAGTTTTTGTTTACTTTATAGTGTCTTTATTCTGTATTTAACCTTCATGTAGACAGCATGACAAAATCTACTTCATGTTAAATCTTCCTATATATGAAGGAAGCCATGGGGTGGTCACAATTTGTAACCAACCCCACACCCACAAAGCAGGACACATCCTTGACCTAATATTCGCCAATCACAATAAATGCAAAATCGATCTTTCCCACAAAATATTACCATGGTCTGATCACCAGCTAATTAAATCCGATATATCCCTCCTCACCACAAAACAAATATACAAAATAATCAATTTTTAAGAATCGAAAAAAGATTGAACCTGATACACTAAAGAAACCATTAAAAGAAAATATCTGAGTTCACACAACACGCTTCCTCATCTTTTGATTTCTGGGACAAAATCATCAATGACACTGCCGATACCCTATGCCTAATCCTGGAAAAAACGTTCTAAAATGATGGTTACACAACTAAACAAAAGTATAGCTAAGAACTAAGACATGCTAAACAATCCCTGAGAAAATCTGAAAGGCAATGGTGAAAAAACCACTCGATGAAAAATCTAGAAAAATACAAATCGCTTTTAACTAAATACCGTGAACTAATCAATAATGTTAAAAAACAATACTATGCAAAACAGATTCATGGTGTAATATTTAATTCAAAACTACTCTTTGAAACAGTCAAAAATCTAATCAAGGATCCCTCTTCCTCCATCTGAAACAACTATGACTTCACAAAAACTTCATGCAATGAATATGCTAATTCATTGATAAACAAAATCAATATACTCAAATCACAATTCTCCCCCCAACCAACCATCAAAAGAGCCAGGAAAACAACCTATCCAAGCAAAATGAAACTCATTTGACATAGTATCAAAACTTGAAGTCAGTCAAATAATCACTAAAATGAAACCCCTCGATCCACCCACTGGATCCTATCCCTGCAAGTACCCTGAAAAAAAGTAAACAGCGTAATAACCTCATTAGTCACAACCATAATAAACCATTCACTAGCAGAAGGACTGGTACCTAACAAGGCTAAACAAACTGTGATTAAACCAATTCTAAAAAACAAAACTGGCAGAATCGATGACTGGGACAATTATGACCAATATCAAACCTGCCTTTCATTGTGAAAGTTCTAGAAAAAGCAGCTTTACAACTAGAAAACCACCTTGAAGACAACTAAATTTTATACCCAAACCAATTTGGATTTAGAAAAAAAAAAAAAAAAATCGCTCTACAGAAACCCTTCTCATCTCTTTAACTGATCCTGTGCTACAAGCCTTTGACAACAATAATTCATATATCCTGGTACTAATAGACCTTAAAGCAGCATTTGACACAGTTGATCACACCCTGCTATGCCACCAGTTGAATGAAATTGGATTAGGCGGAAATGCCATCAAATGTTTCTCCTCCTTCTTAAAAGATAGGACATTCCAAGTCAAACTAGGTAATCAAATCTCAGACACCTTCTCAATCCATACAGGCGCCCCCAAGGGTCAACACTCTCAGTACTCTCTGTTCAACAACTATCTCTTGCCTATATGCATGCTACTAACAAACCTGGAACTCAACTTCTTCCTATATGCAGACGATATACAATTCTATGTCCCTTTCGACAAAACAATTGAAAAAACTGCGGCAACTCTGTCAACATACATGAAGGCCATATATCAAAAACTTTCCCATCTGAAACTAACTCTTAACACAAAAAACCCCCCGGAAATTATATGGCTAAGGAGAGACAACTCAATACTCAAACCGCCAACCCTAAACCTTGGAATTATCAACATTACTCCATCAGATGAGGTTTGAGACCTTGGAATTTAAATAGACGCGAGTTTCATTATGAAAAAGCATATAAACAAATTAATCAAATCAGGATACTCCAAATTGAGAATTCTACATCAACTAAAGTCTCTGTTAACAATACAAGACTTCCGCACTGTCTTACAAACTCTTATATTCTTTAACTTAGACTACTGCAACTCCCTTTTACTAGGCCTCCCCACAAGCCTACTAAAACCATTACAGTTACTTCAAAATGCATCAGCAAGACTCCTTCTAGGGACAAAGAAATTTGATCACATCACCCCTTTGCTGATAGCCCTGCACTGGCTTCCTATACAATCTAGAATCCATTATAAAGTGTTGTTACTAATATTCATCATCAACAATATCGATCCATGCTCATTAGAAGTGACGCTACAACTCTATTCACCACAGAGAGACCTAAGATCACAAAACAAAGGTCTCCTAATGTACCCTCCACTCAGAACACACACCTAGCGCAAATAAGAGACCGAATGTTTTCAATAGCAGGCCCCAAGCTGTGGAACTCACTTCCAGAGCCATTACGTCAGATAGCAGAAAAAAAGAATTTGGAACAGGAACTGGTATCATAGCTTTTTAGAAAGGCTTACGATTTAACGTAAACAACCATATAAAAAAATAAAAAAAACAAAAATAAATAATACTGAGATTTACTTTGACAGGACAAGAGATAGCGCTAGTCGAACTATCAATAGATAATGAACGAAATAAAGGCTTTTCTAGTATGAGCAGAACCATTTTTACTGTTATATAGTCCTAGAAAGATTTAATATGAACTAAATTAGATAAGTACTACTTAGATATCAATGAAGATGTATAATTATGAAGTAGAATATGCATTCTCTGTGATGTGGAATTAGAAGAGTGAACATTAACACAAAGCATATGTCCATTGACCATGAATATCAATGCTAATACTGTAAACCATTGTGATTTTCTTTTGGAAGGACGGTATATAAAATGCCTAAATAAATAAATATTTGGTGAAGGTCTGTCTGTGTTCTGCATGTGTGACTGAAGTGAGGTATTCTGCTAGCTTTTAGTTTCTGTTTAGGGATCTATAGAAACCTGGCTTGCTCTATTTTCCTAATAAGAGGCCTATTGGTGTTTTAGGGTCTGTAATATTTGCAGTGTCGCTTTTTCATAGGTAGAGTTATTACTGTTTGAGTGCTGGTAATTAATGCTGTTTTGATATGGGAGATTTACAATAATTGTAATATAATTTATTCATGATTTCCTGAGGGCCAAGCCCACACCCAAACATACAATAGGCTTAATATCAGTTCCAAGGGTCCTTTTTACTTTTTCTGCAGGCTTTTCTTTTAGTTGGCACCGCAACAGTGCATGTAAATATAATATATATGTTATAAGTGATATTTTTACCCCTGAAGACTGTACTTTGAATGCCTTTTTCATGTAAAATTATTATAAATGCAATTTTGTGTGTGTGTGCAGGGAGGGTGTGACCTGAGTGGGGGGGAGGGGGCAGCAGGCTGTAAGTTTCGCCTAGGGTACCTAATAACCTTGCATCGGCCCTGAGTAAAAGGTATGGCTCCTTCCCATGGATCTGCAGGGCAGAAAGGCTATGGGTTTCTTACTGCATATTGTGACTTTATTCCCTGCATGTGCTCGAGGCCAGAGGCTGCTCTTTCTATGGTTTGAAACATAATGAAAAGTAACCAAGAACGTGATCTATCAAACACTTACAGTGTGACAGAGAAATTTCACAGTGCCCATAACACCAGCATGAAGACACCAAGACAGACACCTCTTTCTGCAGCAAAGGTGAGATGAAATGGAAATTATCTGGGTACAGTACAGTTAAATGAAGCACAGGGAAGTTCTGGTTATTAAATCTATAAACAGGACCCCATACATTCAGAATAAATGCTTCTCTATGAATGTAGCATACCTGATCCAATGCAAAAAATGTTATGCTACATCAGTGAAACAAGCCATAAAATTAAGGGAAAGAATACATTTTCATAGACATAAAATAACGCAACAAAAGAACAGTGACACCAGGTGAGTATTTTTTATAAGGAAGATCATGACACTTAACAGCCTCACAATCAGGGTACTTAAAAGGGACTTTCAGTTGCAGACAAAAATCAGAACATTTGAAATTAAAATGATCAAACACTTTGAAACAAAGTCATAATGATATTGGCTCTCTTAACTGCTATCAGATACAAGTCTTTTGAACTGAAGAGTTTTACAGTTGTCACCTCTGACAAACGCCCGTTTCCCCCTTCCTTTCCTTTTACTAAGCTTCAACACCAGGCAGACACCTATGGGTTCTCCAATTCTGCACTATTTTTTTTTTATTTATAAATTTATAGCTCGCCTATCTACAATAGTAGGTGGGCTATAATGTTGCATACACACTCTATTACAAAGAACATAATCTAAAACAACTTAAAAACGTAAATAACCAAAACAAACAAATATAATATACACTCATGTGCTCATATAAATACATTAATACTCATTATCGTACCACAGCAATTATCAGGCTCATCAAAAACTAAATATTATTCAGTTAAACTCATTAGCACAATCCCAACATATTAAGATGTTATAATGCACATATAACATCTCCTCAACAGCTCATTAAAATCAAATCTGATGTCTCACTTAATAGCTAAACAAAGATAAAAATACAAAAAGACCCTTTGGAAAACATTCCTCGGTAAAACTCATCAAGACGTCCCTCATATATTATTGTACTATTCTTGTACTATTATTGTAATATCCTCATTTGTTCTTATAGCATCCCCCCCGCCTCCTAGCTCCTGTTATTTAGTAGCCCCCCCTCCCCATTTCAATATCAGTTTAATTGTAAAGCCTTTTTGCTGCATTTCTGTTTTATGGAAACCGATGTGATGTTATTAACGAACATCGGTATATAAAAACGTTAAATAAATTAAAAAAAAAAAAAAATATATATATATATAAATATATCCTTCCCAGATGACCTCAAACTGGCGTCACTCAAACCACTCCTAAAAAAAACAAATTTGGACCCAAAAGATCCTAACAACTTTCACCCAATAGCCAATCTCCCCTTCATTGCTAAGATTATGGAAAGGCTTGTGAACTCTCAACTATCAGACTACATTGAAGATAATAAACTCCTTTCCGCCTCGCAATATGGAATCCGTAAAATCTAGGCACGGAATCCCTCCTTACTTCCCTAACAGACTTCCTCATCCTGGGTCTCGACAAAGGTCAATCTTTTCTGCTGGTCCTTCTGGACCTTTCGGCAGCCTTCGATACCGTCAACCACTCCATCCTCATCAACCAGTTAGCTGCCATAAGAATTTCCGGATCTGCTCTATCTTGGTTCAAATCGTTTCTCAGCAACAGAGGTTACAAGGTCAAAATCCAGAACAAAGAATCTTCACGCCATGACTCATCCATAGGACCACAAGGCTCCTCTCTATTCCCGACACTCTTTAACATCTTCCTTCAACCACTTTGCCAACTCCTCACCAACCTCAACCTAAAACACTTTCTCTACGCAGACAATATCCAGATCCTGATCCCCATCAAAGGTTCATACTCAAAAACCCTCAACTACTGGGAATCCTGCCACCAAGAAATCAAACGTCTCCTCAATAGCCTAAACCTAGTACTAAACTCCTTCAAGACCGAACTACTACTCATATCTCCAGAGAACAGCAATCTCACCGCTTCTCATCTAACCAACCCACCAACCACTCAAGTGAGAGATTTAGGAGTGATAGTTGACAACAGGTTGAACTTCAAAGCCTCCATCAACAGAACGACCAAAGACTGCTTCCACAAACTCCAAGTTTTAAAAAGGATAAGACCTCTCTTCCACGCCCAAGATTTCAGAACGATCCTCCAAGCAATTATTTTCTCAAAGTTAGATTACTGCAACGCTATCTTACTTGGTCTCCCTTCCTCCTACACCAAACCGCTCCAAATGGTACAAAACGCAGCAGCCTGTTTATTAACAAACACCAGGAAAAGAGACCATATTTCCCCAATTCTAAAAGACCTTCATTGTTTACCAATTCACTTCAGAATCATCTACAAATCCATCTCCTTTATATACAAAATCATCCATCATCACACCACAATTGACCTACAATTTCCTCTCCACTTACACAACTCCACAAGACCTACCAGAGACGCATACAGAGGATCCCTCCATGTACACCCTACTAAAACCACTAGACACATTACCTTAAGAGATCGAGCCCTCTCCACAGCTGACCCACCGTTATGGAACTCCATCCCTCCCGATCTCAGACAGGAGCCCTGCCTCCTAACCTTTAGAAAAAGACTCAAGACTTGGCTGTTTATGCAAGCATTCCCAGACTTAAATTAATGCACCTCGCCATCAACATATCCAACACAGCAGCTGTACTTCATCTCCTTGTATATAATCTAGTCTCTACTAAACCAACTTTATTTCCTCTGCTCCCAGTTCAATAGCCCTTGTTAATTGTAACTGCTTTTCTTCGACACGTTATTTCTGGTTTTGATGTATTTACTGCACCCCTGTTTATATGTAAACCAGCATGATGTGATCGTTTCATGAATGCCGGTATATAAAAACCTTAAATAAATAAATAAATAAATAAATAAATAAATATAAAGAATCTCACATTAAACTCCTAGGGCAGTTCCAGCATATTAAAATAGTAGCATACCTATATAACGTTTCCTCAATTACTCATTAAAATCATGTCTATTATCTTATTTAACGATAAAGGCAAGACAACTATAAAACATATCTTATAAATAGTTAAAACAATTTCACAACATGATTTTAAGACAATTAAAAAAAAAAAACTAACTGCAGTTTCTTCACTGACCTGATAAAATGAGCAGAGCTTGAAAACTCATCACAGATGTATTAAGTTAGACCAATAAAAAGGCATCCCCTACAATTTATGTTGACAAATTTCTAGATTTAAAAATAACTACTTAAATTAATTGTATAAATTTTGATGCATTTGTAGCATTGTCAAAGAGAATGGCAGCTCATACTACCCAGTAATCACTGAAGTAGCACCAGATCCCTTAAGCACTTTAAATAGCAGTTTTCATAAGGCATTTATATAATGAATTAGGTATTGTGATTGCCAGATTAATTCACTTAATTATGTATTATTAAAATAAAAAATTAAACAAGTTCTTGGTTTTCTCTTTTATTGAACTAACTCAGTACATCTATAACTAGTTTTCAAAATTATCCCCCCTTCGTCAGATCAGAGAGGGAGGATAATGCAACAGCTCATCACAGATGTATTATGTTACTCCAATAAAAAAGTCTCACCTACAACTTTGTTTTTTATTTTTACAATTTAAGCAACTGTTAGCAATCAATAACAATATCAGGTCAACTGCAATTTAAAGACATTGCAATCTGAATCTCGTGTGTCAAGTAATTCAAATTTACATATGATAGATTGGCCTAAAAAAGCATCAAAGATGGTGTCTGGCCACCGGCAACCTTCAGAGCGACCCAGTTACCAAATCAACTATTACTAAAAAGTCTCTGTTCCTTCTCAAGCCAATCAACGATAGCTAGTCTTGCTCTGAAACAGCTTACAGCAGACCTGAACAGCCTCCACACAGTATGCAAGGCAGTTCCTGGCAATGAGGGGGTCCTTGATGAAGTAGAAGAGCCTCCAGGCATCTCAGATGGCTTCTCAAGTGCATCTATAGAACATCAACCGATGGATTGTACAGTCTCTGAATTCATTGTCCATCGTTGGACTTGATATGTTTATTTCTGTAAATGTTCACATTGTTATACTGTTGCAAAACTGCTAAGAAAAAAATGTTCACTTTGTAAACCGTTATGATGGCTCTACCGAATGACGGTATATAAAACTCATCAAATAAATAAATAAATAAATTAAAGGGCATACCCAGCACAGGTGAAGAGCAGGCCCAGATTTAAAATTATGGCGCCCATAGGCAGGGGATCGAGGATGGGGGTGGGGGGTGGGTGGAGTTTTCACCCTGGAAATCAGAGAGCAGTGGAGGAAGTTCTGTTTTTTAGTTAGATTTAGGTATGTGGCCTATACCTAAATCTGGTGCTGGGGAAGTGCTCTCTTCTGTGATTCAACCCCTCAGGCAGTACCCGACTCTGCTGATGCCCCTTGTATAGATGAATGGCTTTAGGGTCCAGCTGCCCAGTATATCCATCCATGTGATCTCTCAAATTTGTTCATTAATATCTCAGATTTGATGTTCTGCCCACCATGGTCAGGGCCAGTTCTTCCATTAGGCAGGCTGGCCAATTCCCTAGAGCACAAATTATTTTGGGGGCAGCACTAACAGTTTATTTTATGCATGAGCAGATAGGGCTCTGCCCCTGTGATTATGGCCAGCGATCTGAATCTCAGGCAACAAAGAGTAGCCTGTTGCTTGCTGCTCCAGCCCCTCCCAGGCAGGAGAGAAGGGAGAGGGGTCAGGCTAGCATGGCCAGAGCAGAATAAAGTGCTGCTCTGCTTCTGAATCCAGCCCCTACCTTCTATTCCTATTCTGCAGGAAACAGAAGGGGATGGGGAGAGGCGTGAGTAGACGGAATAGAGCAAAAAAAAATAAAAAAATAAATAAATAAATAATAAAGTCACTCTGCACCCTAATTCAGTTTCTCACCTCCATCCCGTACTGAAGGGAAAAGGGAAGGGGATGAGGCTGGAATGGACAAAATTTTTGTCTGCAAATTTTTGTCTGCAAATTTTTATTTATAATTTGTCATCACCTATTCTGCATTTGGTGAGGATTTTTGTGTGCGAGTGACCAACATTAAGTATTCTGCTAATCTGTAGTTGTATAATGTAATTTGTTTTGTTTTCCTGATAGGAAGTAACTTTTTTTTTTTTTTTTAAATAAATATGGATTTTTAGCCCACCCTTCCAAATAATGTTCGAGTAGGTCGATACAATATCGGTACAGGGAAAACGGGCGCTCATTATTGTGCGCCCAATCTTCCAACGTGCGACGATCGGGCTCTTTACATTTATTATAACTTATGAATCACCTAACACTTAAAAGGTCTAGGCGATGAACAAAAGAACATTCATAATAATAATAAAAAAATACATATAAACATTCATTAAAAAACAATATGTTCAAAATAAAATCATGAAATCAGGTAAAATAATGATTTCAAATAAAATACATCATACATTCAAAAACTTACATTCAAATAAAATCATAAAAATCAAATAATACATTCATTGAATTAAAATCAAATATAAAACAAGTAAATTAAAACAGACAATGTGAAACTGATAATAGAAAAGCAAAAAATAGACAATTAACAATAAGCCACATTAAATAAATGGTTTTTAATTTTGGGGCACCCGATTTAATATTTAAATTGGCTGTTGCGGTAAAAAGGAGGCGTTAGGGGAAATTGTGCACCCCTAGTACCTCCTCAGCAGCAGGAGCCCTGGAGAGGTGTTTGTCAGCGGGTTAGGAAAATGGACATTTGTTAATTGAGCACCCCTTTTCCTAACCTGACCGCTGGCAATTTTTTTAAATTTTAAGATTATAATTTTTTTTTAAATGTCCTCCTTTTTGTTCTTCCGACTTAATATCGCCACCATATTAAGTCAGAGATAGCACAGAAAAGCAGTATTTTTCTGCTTTTCTGTACACTTTTTGGGTTGCTCAAAAATTAACTCCTGCTCTGGGCAGTCGTTAATTTCTGAGAGTAAAAATGTGCGCATCATGAGCACATTTTTTTTTGGAATTGGGGGAGAATAGCAAATAGCCTCATCAACATGCATTTGCATGCGATGAGCACTATTAGCTTCACGGGGGGTTGGCCATGCTTTTTAGACATGCTAATCCCCTTATAGAATAAGGGGCTGTAGACGCGCATCCAAAACACACATCCAACCATGGGTTAAAACAGTGCTCTTGGCTGAGTGCACCGTATTGTATCAGGCCGAAGGTGGCTTACACCTTTTTTAGAATTTAGGTACAATAAGTCCTGCTCCAAAGGGCTTACAATCTAATTGAGTACTTGAGGCAATGGGAGATAATGCATCTTGCCCAAGGTCATAAAGAGTCCTAAGGTGCATCAATGGGAGAAGTAGAATCCTGGTTCTCAATCTAATGCTCTAACCACTAGGCCACTATTTTTATCTGTTGGGTAGAATAGTAATGTTGTTCTATGGCCTGGAGTAATATTTGCATTGCTAACTTTTCACAGATAGGGTTGTTGCTGTTGGAGTTAGTACTGTTTTGGTATAGCAGGTTTGCTCTATAAGTTGCAAGTGATTTTTTTTTTTTTTTTACAGGGTTTTGTGTTACTGTTACTGAGGTGTCAAAAGAATTACATTTTTTGTCTGTTAATTAGTAAGGGGAAATATCCTAGTTTAGCCCCTTCAATGAATGTGGTCTGGAGGAGCAGGGGTTATATGATACAGATTTTCAGATACTTGAAAGGTTTTAATGATCCATGGTCAACAACAAACCTTTTCTGTTGGGAAAAAAATCAGTAGAACTAGGGGACCCGATTTGAAACTCCAGGGAGGAAGACTCAGAACCAATATCAGAAGTATTTTTTCATGGAGAGGGTGGTGGATGCCTGGAATGCCCTTCCGGAGGAAGTAGTGAAGACAAACTGTGAAGGATTTCAAAGGGGCATGGGATAAACACTGTGGATTCCTAAAAGGCTAGAGGATGGGAATAAATAAAAAAAAAAACTAAACCGGCACAGAGCGGCAGTTATTACCTTTAAGAGAAACATGGGGGTAAGCTGCACAGAGCGGCAGTTACTACCTTGGGAAGCTTGCTGGGCAGACTAGATGGTCCATTTTGGTCTTTTTCTGCCATCATTACTATGTTACTGGATATTTCTTGTTAGTCTGGGCTACTTTGTTCCTTAAGTAATAAGATTCTACAAATAGTTCAATAATCAACTCCACACCTCATAGATACATAAATATATATGTAAACTGCTCAATGCTTCAAAGAAACAAATGAGCACGTAAATAAGACTATAAACAGGGAATCTGAGTGAGGAAGTTGAAGACAGATGTCAAAGAAAAGAGACAAGCTGCTTTTACTTACAGGGCAGCTGAGGAAAACATAGGAACTGTGATAGGTCTCATTTCTCTCAAGAGGTACCAAAGTTCCTAAGAAAAATAAAATGACTAGGAAATATTATTATTACTGCTTCTGTCCAGACCAATATCCTGATCAATAAGAAATTGGTTCAGACAAGTGACAGAATAGAAAGGAGGTGGCAAAACGAAGAAGTATCCAGGATTGAGTACTACATTGACAAAATGCTTATTAACACATCAAAGATGGAAAACTCCAGCAGAGAGGAAGGTGAAACAGGACCACAAGATGAAAGCTGAATCCAGATTACCTCAGTCACTAGATCCTACAATTTGACTCTAAATTTCCCTCGAACTGAAGAACTAGTATGTTGCTCTGGAAGTGTTAAAAAAAAACAAAACAACCCTGGAATTAGTAAACCCCAAAGCTGCAGGATCATCAACCACTGCACTTAGGAAACGAAGGGTGGTAATGGCTGGAGACTTCTTTCTGAGGGACACAGAGGCATCTATCTGCCAACCAGACATGATGTCCTGGGAGGTATTCTGTTTATCAGGTGCCAAGATCAGAGACATAATGGATTACCAAAAATCAACAAGCCTACTATTATCTGGTGCAGCTCATCCATGACAGCATGAATACTGCAAGGTACCCCTGAAATATATCAAACGTGACTTCATGGCTCTGGGAGACGGGGTGAAGCAGAGATGTGCACAGATGGTATTCTCCTCAGTTCTCCCAGTCAAGGAGAAAGGCCGAGGTTACGTTCTAGATATCCGTGCATGGTTGCGTAGATGTCAAGAACATTTCAGCTTCTTAGACCATGGATTGCTGAGCAGGGATGGGGTTCCCCTATCAAGCTTCTTCCAAAACAAACTGGCAAACCTACTTAGGTCTTTAAACTAAGATCATCAGGGATGGGCAGATAAAGCCCTCAGGTAAGTAAAACATTTAACACCTGTACAGAAATTGGAAAAATATCAACAGCTGGAAAGCTATGTACATTAATGCTAAAAGTATGTGAAACAAAACTCCAGATCTGATGGCTTGGCTATAGTGGTGGACACAGACATAGTATACAGAGAACCATGGCTGAAATGTAACTATAGAAGGCTATATAGTCTATTCAGGAAGGCTAGGAAGAAAGGAGGGAAAAAGTGGCACTATAAATATTAAAGCAACAGAACTATAAGATTTATGAGGTAAGGAGACGGCATTTTGTGTTTATCAGGAAAGAAAGAATGAAGCCTTTTTTTAATACTAATGTGATATGCAAACCTCCTTCACAGACAGAAGAAATAGATACAGATTTAACTGATAGAAATTTTGTGAATTTCTTTAAACAGAAACATAATGGCAAAAAAAGCCCATCCACCCAACTTAAGGGAGGTGTTTATTGCTAGGCAGTTTAAATTTGCTGGATGTTGACTGGGACATCCTCCCTGCAGTATCATCCAGAAGTAGGGAGATCCTAAATTTTCAGCAGGAAGAACTGTTCTCGCAACTGGTAACAAAACCTATCAGATTTTAAAAGCGCTGTTTACGCAAAAATGGCACCAAACATGCATTTGTGGACACAGGTAAGCACGTGGGATTGCAGGCCCAAGCAACTGGAACACCTTGCCAGCTGAGTTGCAACTTGAACCTGAGTCAAAGAAATTCAAGAAAGGGTTGAAAACGTGGCTCTTTGAGCAAGCCTCTATAGATAAGCCACAAGCATAGTTTTAATTAAAAAGTAATTACCTCTGATTACTGTACTGTATATTTGAAGTTTTTTAATTGTGTTATATTTTGTACTGTATTTGATTATTGTTCCTTGACCAATGTTTTTTAAGGTCTTTGTACACCGTTGTGATGTGATTATGAATGACGGTGTATAAAATCTTTTAAATAAATAAATGTAAACGTGAGGAATTTGTAGAATTTGACAAGGAAAAATGTTTTTCACTATTCACAGAGGAAGGGCTTAGAGTAGGACCAGACAAAAATGCCACAAAATGGAATGGATGTAGAACTCAAACATTTTTCAGAAGACTGAGAGGAATTAGCAAAACTAAAAGTAGATAAAAGCAATGAAGCTGGACGGGATACATCCAAGAATATTAAGAGAACTATTGACAACTCTGCTAGCTGACCTTTTCAATGCTTCATTAGAGAGGCAGGAGTAGTTCAAAAGGGCTGGAAACAGGCAGATGCAGTTCCTCTTCATAAAAGTGGAAATAAGGAAGCTAGGAACTACAAGCTGTGGTTAGTCTGACCTCAGTGGTGAACAAATTAATTGAATCTCTGCTAACACAAAGGAAGGAGCAATTTCTGGAATCCAATGGATTACAGCAGTGGTTCCTGAGGGACCCCCAAAGCCAGTCAGGTTTTCAGGATATCTACAATAAATATGCATGAAATAAATTTGCATGCAATGGAGGCAGTGTATACAAATTTCTCTCATGCACCTTCGTTGCAGATATCTTGAAAATTTGACTGGCTGGGTGGGTCTCCTGGGACAGATTTGGAAACCACTACACTACAGGATCAGAGGCAGCATGGTTTCACCAGAGGTAGGTCTTGTCAGACACATTTAATCAATGTAGTACTAGTTGACCAGAGAATTAGATCAGAGGAGAGTGCTAACTGCAGTGTGCCTGGATTTCAGCAAGGTCTTTGAGACATGGTTCTGCATTGGTAAGTTATAAGCTACCCGAGCATTCTTGGTACGGACCCTAAAGTGACTGACTGGGTTAGAAACTGTTTGAGTGGGATGTGTTTACTCTGGGGAAAAGAAAGGGGCAGTAGATGGTAACCAGTGGTGTGCCAAAGGGAGCAGTCCTCTGTCAACATTTTCTTAAGTGATATTGTGGAAGGGCTATATCTGGTAACATTTGCCTGTTTGTGGATGATACCAAAATCTACAACAGGGTGGACACTTTGGAAGATGTGGAAAACATGAGGAGAGATCTAGAAAAGCCTGAGGAATGTTTTAGAGTTTGGCAACTAAAATTTAATGCTAAAAAAAAAAATAAAAATACAAGGTCATGCATTTGGATTATAAAAAAAACTAAGGCAGCTACATAGTATAGGAGGTGACCTTCGTAGCATAAAACAAGAGCAGGATCTGGGGTATGATTATATCTGATAACGTTAAGGTGGCTAAACAAGTAGATAAGGTGATGGCAAAAGCCAGAAGAATACTTGGATGCTTAGGGAGAACAGCCAGCAGGAAAAAAAAAGGCAATATTACCTCTTTGTAAGTCACTGGTGAGACCTTATTTGGAATACTGTGTACAATTCCAGAGACTGCATCTTCAAAAGGATATAAACCAGATGAGTCAGTCTGGAGGGAAGCTCCTAAAATGGCCAGCTGTCTTCATCATAAAGCAAATGAGGACAGACTTAAAAGATCTAAACATGTTTACCCTGGAGGAAAGGCAGGAAATGGGATACATGAGGCAGATTAAATGCCCTCCAAGGAATAAATGTACAGGAGAAATAAATGCTATGCATCTACCACCCTCTCCATAAATAAATATTTCCTTAGACTACTCCTGATTTTCCTTCCTTTCACCCCCATCTCAACAGAAAGAAGGCTCTAGAACAGAGCTTTCCAAACTGTGTGTCGGGACACGTTAGTGTGTCGCCTGCAGTGTGCAGGTGTGTCGCGCAAGCCCGGTCAACTCTGATGCGAGTTTGGGCTTTTTTTTTCCTAGAGATTCACTTTTTTTTTTTCAGTTTATGGGTTGCTTATTATTGGGTGATTTTTGCTGTCAATCGCGTTTTTTTGGGGGGCTTGGTGGGTGGAACGAGCCCAGCCATCCTTGCATTGGCTGCTGCTGCCGATGAGGCCTGGCCATGAGGAGTACTGACTGCAAGCAGCAGTGTCTGGTGATCATGGAAGGGAGTGAAGCACTTAACTGGCAACAATCAAAAAGACGAGGTACATGAGTGTGGGGGCCAGACATGTGCTGGGGGGAGAGAGATGAGTGAGTGGGGGGCAAACGTGCTGGGGGGACAGACATGTGCTTGAGGGGGAGGAGAGAGATGAGTGTGGGGGACAGACAATTTGTTTTATTATTGTTTCTCATAAATTATAACAATAACATGAATCTTGGAATATATATTTTTAATATAAATTTAAGGTTTTCATGAGATAGGTTGTGTCGTGAAACACTATTTATGTATATATTTAAGGAAACATACATAAATTGTCAAAATATGTTTTGTTCGTTTAACCTTTAACCTCTGGTTTACTAGTAGACTGAATTACCGTGTCGTGAAATTATGTTTGTCTAAAAAGTGTGTCACCAACATGAAAAGTTTGGAAAGCTCTGCTCTAGAATGAGGAGTCGTAAGATGAGGGTGGAAGGAAATAAAATCAGGAGTAGACTAAGGAACTATTTCCTTATGGAGCGGGTGGGAGCCCAGTCTCCCAGTGGAAGTAGTAGAAACAGTGACAGCATCAGAGTTCAAGAAAGCATGAAAAAAGCACAGAGGATCTCAGAGGGAGAGGACAGTGCTGCAAAGCTAAGTAAGGGCTGTGGATGAGCGATATGGTCTTTATATCTGCCATCATGTTCTATGTTCGTATGTAAAGACAAAACACTGGAAATTAAACTATGAAAATCTCAAGGTTGGGGTGGCGGCAGCCTATGGGGCTGAAAATTAATGGGGGAGTGGCGCAAGGCTGAAACTTTCTCTAGGCTGCCTAAATACCCTTGGCACCAGCTCTGACCTCCAGTAGACTGCTTACAGATTTCATGGTGCAGATCAGGTTTGTGGCTGGTCCTTGGTACTCACAAGGCCAGTATGATATGTTGTAATTCAGACTCCTTTTCAAATTGCTTCACTTTCTGGTAGTGTGGCGATGAACCAGTTGTCCCGATTCTCCCAGCCCAGCCTCCTCCAGCTGGGAAGCAGAAAGAAAACGGGGCATGAGGTACACTGTGCGCGTTCCCCGAGGTTACTCCTCGGGACAATTCTGATGCAGTTGCAGAGAAAGAAAAATGATATCAAAGTGTTGTGGCGAGGTCAAAGATGCCCTTTTTCCTCTTTTTGGTATTCCTTTGATAGAACTACATGTTTCACACAAGTCGTCCCAGATGAAGATGGATAGCTCTGGCTCCTGCTGCAGGAGGCAGCCATGTCTGCACTACATACTGGAGCATGGTGAGTGCCTCATTCTTGGGCATCAGAGTCTCTCTCTCTCTCTCTCTCTCCAAAGACACCTTTCTCAATCTTAGCAATCCCAGTTTTAGGTTCACTTTCAGGCAAATCACATAGAAATACTCCATTCCCCCCTCAAACTAAACCTCCAGGATCTTGGCTGGGCTTGTCCTGGTGGGGAAAGGGGTGTGTCAGTTTCTGCATCCTACTCTCTGAATTCCTGCAGTTCACTCAATGCCAAAGCTATTGCAAGTCCTATGCAAGCATCTTCACAGAGAACTGGTTTGCACAGGAGATGTTGGCATCATCCACGTAGAGCAGAGGGTAGCCACAAATAGGTCTGATTTTCAGGTAATCCATAATGAATATGCATGAGATATACTGCATGCACTGTATTTATTGTATGCAAACATCTCATGCATATTCATTATGGATGTCTTGAAAACCAGACCTGTTTATAGCATTCCAGGACTGGAGTTGCCTATGCCTGATCAATTAACACTTTGCTTGCTGAAGCACAGGGAAGTAAGGGATATGTCTAAAAGGATAGTAGCAAAGCTAAGACAAGCATGATAGCGTCATGGACTCTTACTTCCCAGACTCATCCCTGGAGCTTCCCAATCTGCATTTTCTGTTTCCTTTCGTAGGTGCTGGATCCTTTTAGATCCTGCTCATTGAAGGAATTATTTCCTGATGCCCCTTTTTACATATCTTAGTTAACTAGACCCAAATATGGTATAAAAAATTTGCAAGTAATTAAAATTATATGAAAAAATGTTCCACTTGTGGAACGTTGGTCCCTAAAAGGTTAAGAAATTTAGGGAGGGGCAGCAATAATTTCACTCCTCAAAACACCAGATTGACTTATTTTACACAATGTCATTGTCTGTAGTGCTTTCAACACTACAGACGATGCAAGCTGCACAAACCTTTTCCAAATGTAAAGGGACAGAATCCTGGCGCCAATAAGGGCCTTCTGCGCAGGCGAGGAGGTGAGAAAACAAGATCATTCCCATGTCAATTTGTCCTGTCACAGGACCCTGGCTCCTTACTGTAGGCAGTCACATCAGTCCCCATCAGAGGCTGAATGTGAGAAATGTAAGGTCAGATTCCTTCATTCTTGGTTTTAACCATTTTTCTCTCAAATTCCCAGATTCCCCCCCACCCCCCCTCAAAGGTGGCAAGTTGATTTAAACAGATTTTCACCCTATTTTCAATGTGATTAAAGAGCAGCTTCCTGAGCTGCAAAAGTGGTTTCAAGGCTTCCTTCCACTGCTGGGGAGCCAGTGTGGGCCAAAGCATGTCCTGTTTTACAAATCCCACCTCCCACTAGTGAAAGCACTCATCCTTCCAGTGCTGGTGATGTGGCCTTTCAAGTCTCTCCTTCCCCCCCCACCCCCCCTCCCACACAAGCAGCTAAAAGTGCCTGCTGGCTGGTGCGCCATGGATGTGGTGTTTAAAACAGGTTCCGCCCTCACCACTTCCCAGCAGGCTCCTTGGTTCCACACCAAAGCGGAAGTGTGGTGTTTGTAGAGCGTGGGAGCCACGGCAAGCGCGCTACCGAAGGAGGGAGGAAGAGCCTGGAACCACCAGTGGTAAGGATGAATGCTTTTGCAGTTGGGAGTTGGGGGGGGGGGGGGGGGGAGAGAGAGAGAGAGAGATTCTTGGTTGGGGGGTGAGGCGAGGAAAGAGGAACATGCTAGGCAGGGAATGGGGGCAGACAGAGGGAATCTGCTTAAGACTGTTTTACTAGTACAGCTTCTGTCCACCAAAATAAACTGATTATCTACCCAGAAAAATGAGTCCTTTCTTTCCACAGATTTTCTCCTGTTTTTCTTCTTGTCATAATAAACCCTGATAAATACTCGGGGAAAAATAAAAACTGAAAATGAAGGCCCCCTAGAGATCAAATAAGTCACACCAAGCTCACCACCAGATGTTCTGATCTCTGGTGGAAAGTCAAGGTGGAAGCATCCTGTTCACTTATCTGCATGAATTTTTATTCCAACGTCATGGTTGTGAAAATAAGAATAGTTTTAAAATAATTTTTCCGACACACCAGTGTTCCAAAATAAGGAACTTCTCACACAGCTGATCTCACCCAGTGTGGAAGTGCTGCCTCCTAACCTAGGGAATATTTGGTTCCTTCATGCTACCCCGCAGGTCAGATTTTAGGCTGAGTGGTAACACCTTAGTCCATCTCGGGTGCCAGCTGTGGAAATACTTTTCTAAGTCACTGCAATTAAGAGCCTTATACAGAGGGCTTAGGCAGTGCCCTTTGTACGATTCTTCTAAGCTTTCAAGTGCTGCTGTTGTCCAGGGTGGAAGTTTTTTGTTTTTTTTTTTGCATCACAGAAGACGCCCCTGCTCTGGTCACAGTGGAGCCTGGTGCTGGGACTTATCCTTAGATTAGCTCTGCACTAAGAGCTCCGAGCTTTTCTGGATTCCAAGACACATGAACTGATCCGAGCTCTCTCAGTGCCGTGTGAGGATTGGAATAAATGTAACATATGGAATTCTAAAATGTATTTCCAAATACGTATTAAAACAGGGAGGAGGGGGGGTCCCAGCAAGGAGTCCCCCTTTGCCTGAAGTGAGCAAAGCTCTTGAAAGCTGGTCAGAAATGTGGTCCAGTAAAAACATCCCATCTGGTCTCTGCCCTTCTCTGTTCTACACCTCCCTGACTAATCATTCAATTACTCATCTAGTGTTGTGTGTTCTGTCCAGTCCGGCGTCTCACCATCAGCCTGTCAAGAACAAGAGAACCAATCTGGATTCTGAAGCAGGGTGGGCTGAGGGAAGCCCCAGCTGTATTGCAGTGTCAGATCCCAAATCTGACAGGCAGAAGTGCCGACGGGTGGAATTACAGAGCGAGGGCTGCACTAGTGGCCTTTTACCTCAGCAACAGACACCAGGAAGCGGTGCCAACAATCTGCCCTTTACTTTGTATATGGGTGGAATTACTTGCCAAGGTCAGGCACTCTGCTTAGTGATGGAAGCACCTCACGTAACAGCGAAGAACAAGGAGCGAGCATGCACAGAAACTGGAATACATGGTTTTATTTCCCAAGTCACGAAGGACTCTCACCAAGTGAAAATAGATGTCCTTCAAAAGGATTCCGGGATTCTACGCACATTGAATTCGGTAGGACATGACGGAAGATGTATATGCAATCCCGTTAACACACACAACGTTGCAACATCAAGGAAAGAAAGAATGTCTTATAGGGAAAAAGGTCTTAGCTCCCGTATACCATAAACTCCTTAACATGTAATCCACAGCTGCTTTTCACAAAGGTTATGACAGCTTGTAGTCCCAATAGCTGTGTGTACAGCCATCTCCTTATTGAGGTTCTCTAGAGCTCAGTCCTGTCACTACTTATTATTTTACTCTTCCATTTTACTCTACATTTCTGACCAGCTTTCAAGAACTTTGCTCACTTCAGGCAGAGGGGGACTCCTTGCTGGGACCCCCTCCTCCCTGTTTTAATACATATTTGAAAATACATTTTAGAATTCCATATGTTACATTTATTCCAATCAGTTCATGTGTCTTGGAATCCAGAAAAGCTCGGAGCTCTTAGTGCAGAGCTAATCTAAGGATAAGTCCCAGCACCAGGCTCCACTGTGACCGGAGCAGGGGCGTCTTCTGTGATGCAAAAAAAAAAAAAAAAAACAACTTCCACCTTGGACAACAGCAGCTCTTGAAAGCTTAGAAGAATCGTACAAAGGGCACTGCCTAAGCCCTCTGTATAAGGCTCTTAATATTATTCTTGATACTCTGCAATTCCATACACAAAGCAGGTTACAATAAATATCAAATATCAAGTACATGAACAAACATGGTCAGCAATGGGCTACTCTAGAAAGGAACATAGCACTATTCTTACAGATTTTATTCCATAAAGTAGATAATTTATCAGCCATCTTTAGATTTGTACATGTCAACAAGACCAATAAGTACATTTTTAATAAAGTATAAAGCAAAGCAAACAGTATTTAGGGCCTTCCAGTCAGTATGTCTCCTTTCCCTGATTTGTCAATTTAGCTCACATGCCATGTGTGCACCACCATTACAAACATGATAACCCTTGACCTTAGTTTGCCGTACTGTGTGTAGAGAAGCCAGGAAGGTATGATCCCTCAAAGCATTTGAAGGCTGGGGGATCCTTCTGTCTGCACCCCTAGGCTCCACCCTGGACCAAATCTATTGCCAGCAGGAAGAACTCTGGTGCCTGTCCAAAGATTAAGCATCTGCCATTGGCTATCAATGTCCCAGAGCTCCCCTCACAAGCCCATTCTGATGGACCCTTCCAAGGAACCATCACTAAGTAAAAAATAAAAAATAAAATACGACTTTAAATTAAGAGATTAAGCTTATGCCTAACTTCAGCGCCAACTGTTGTGCAAGAAAAGGGCACATGAGAGAGTATCACTCCCCCACATGTCCGTCCCCCCCCGGCTCACTGTTAAGATTCCAGCTGAATCCCAGAACATGATTATAGTGATCATGTGATCTGCCATGTCTATTTCTCCTCCTCTCCTGCTCACTGGTGGGATCCCAGCCTGAGGAGATCAGGCGGTGTGAAACCATTAGCCCCAGAGCTGATCCCAGCATGAGGTGGGAAGCTAAAAAGACACCTTGACTGGTACATTCCCGCTGTACGCAAGGCTCAGCTGGCTGTGTGACTGATCGAGAAGTAGCTCCTGTGGGTTCAAGGTCATGCTGTCAAGTCAGCGGGGTGAGCGGCAGGTTGGGTCTTGGCATTAAAAGGGATAGCAGAAGGGACATGGCTAGTACATCTCAATCCTGGCTCAATTTGTTACCTAAATTTTAGGTGGCATATAAATGGGGGTTATGGTCCTATCTCCCCTATATCATCCTACTGACATTTATTGGTGTAGAACAATATGGGAGAGGGGAAAGCTGAAAATTAGTAATTTTGATGCCAAGCAAGGCACCGAAGATTTCATTAAAGACCACAGTATCTGTTATTGTACAGAGACAAACTCTGTCTCTCCTCAATAGGGAGCACTACGTAGGAGTGAGGAGGAAGTCCACAGACGCCGGAAAAGAAACAGCTGTAAGGGTTTAAAAGGGAAAAAAAACACAAGGGAATTAAACGAAAAACCATGGCAACACCTCATCCATCCACCTACCCTCACCACCCACCTGCTGTCAGCTGCATCTGCTGACGCACTTCACGGAGAGCCCTGGAAGGTGAACAAACCCCAGGAACTCATTAACATCCCTCAGCCTGCAGCCAGCAAGCAGCAGATATAAATAGACATTATATAACAGCTCTCTGTCCATTCCTGTGCTTAGAGAAAACCCACCACACAGTATGTCCTTGTTTTTCTGAATCCTGGCAGCACTCCCTTCTCTGCCAAAGACGATAATCCTGTTAGGGATCATCTTCAAAGTTTAAGCAGCAAAGCAGGTTACGCATATGTCACAGAATGCATGTACTGGATGTATTTGAATGGCATATGCTGGTCCTATACTTATAACCCCTACCGCCACCCAGGTTTGATCTGTAGACAGCATGAGATGGAGCCACATTACAGATAGAGCAGAGCCTTCAATACTGTGGGGTACAGGGATAGGAGCAGATATGCAGCTGTGGATCCAGAGGTTATGCTCTGGGATAACTTGGATCTTCCAGATGGCAGATTTATTTTTTTTATTTTTATTTATTTAAATTGCTTATGACAAGCTTATCACAGAAAAAGCCATCCTAAGTGAGGAACATGATACATAAACATGGTTCATAAACAAACTGGAGTCTTTTCAAGAAAAATCTAAGGCGAGTGACCTGGACGCCATCCTCATTTACCCATGAGGCATTTGCTTCTGTTAAATATCCATGTAAAGTACGTTTTAGTCATTTTAAAACAATGTTTTTTCAAGGGGGTCATCTCAGAAGAACTGGGTTAAGATTCTCCTAATAAACTGCCAGCGAATAGGTCCCGTCAAGGTTTTAATTCATCAATCTCTTCCTCACTGGAAGCAGTCAAGGAATATACAGAGATCATGAGCTACTTATATTTTCCCCTAATTATCTGGGCTTAAAAGGTGCATCTCTGGCTGTCCTTAACGACTAGTACTAAGCCTGTTTCAGGCACCCCCACAGGATGCAGCTACAGCACCAAAAAAACTTTTGCTTTGTGTCCAGGTCTCATGCTGAGTCACATGCAACAGAAAGCCGAGCAGCTCTTGCATGGCTCTCATATCCCTGGGCCGTACACAGATCAGAGCTGTCAAGTCCTGTGTTTCCTAAACACCTCCCCATCCACCCCTCCTAAAATCCCCAATACTTCCTGCTTGCCTTGTTGACAGACGACCTGTTATATCTGTAGGATAATTACCCTTGGACAATCCATGACAAACCAGGGCAATTTTCTTTAAAATAAATAAATAAAAAAAGTACCAGGTTGGGGTTGATGAGCCAAACTACACTCCTCCCCCCGCCTTCAGTGATGTCTCAAACCTCCTCCCCTCCCCTAGCACTTCAAGAGTAGGCAGCAGCTCTTCTCCTCCAGGGCCCGGCTAATGAGGACAGACACCTTTTTTTTTGGCCTGCATGAGCTGCTGACACCACCTCCTTTCTCTTCAACTCGCAGGAGCTGCTGATGCCAAAAGGGAGTTAAGATCTGACACTCATTTAACATTTCAGCAGATGCCAAAGGCCTCTTCCAGTCAGCCTTTTGACTGAACTTCCATTTACTTTGTTAGGATGCTTTTGGAAAGCTAGGCTTTCTGTAGATGGGCTTGCTTTAAGGCATAACACATGGCTTTGATTTTAAAATGATTGTATTCATTTCTATTGCATTTTCTTTGAGTGTTATTGTATGGAATTTTTTTTCTGTATTTTGCTGAGGGGTCTGTGTGTCATCTGGTGTAAGGGACAGGCAATTAAAAAGTTCTACTAAACTAGCACTTCCCAAACTGTGGCTTGGGACCCCCAAATGGGGTCGTAAGATCTTCAGCTGGAGTGACTCCTGCCTCAATTGGTTGCATCTTCCAGCACCAACAATAAAAGTCAGCATGGGGCCCCCGAGCCAGCATGCACTCACAGACCCCGCAGTGCCACTCCCCCCATGCCAATAATTTCTATAGTAAGAGGAAACCCTCTGTGAGGAGAGATCAGGGCCACTGCAGGGCTTATAAACCTGCACTGGCTCACCAATGCTGCTGCTGCTGCTTGCAGAGCACTGCCAGGCTTGGAGCCATCCATGAGGGGAGAGGAGAGTGTACATGAGGTGGTGGAGATTGCCACGGATCCTCTTCACTCACCAGTGATCTTACCCAAGAGAAAAATGCAGCCCCTGTCATCAGCCTGCCCTCTTGTCCCAACAGTTGTCATCTACGTTTGGTCCAAGACCCAAAGGAAAATGTTGCCACTGACCCCTGGTCAGGGAATATTTGGAGAAGGGGCTGTTTGAAGGATGAGTAGGTTTTAGGGTTGGATCAGGCGGAGGAGGATTGGCTCTGGAGGGGGAATGACAGAAGGTTGACTGGGGGATGTAAGAAAGGAGCCAAGAGTGAAAGGGGATCAGTTGGGGGTGTGGAAAAGAAGATTTAGAGAGAAGGAATGACAAAGAATCAGTTGGGGTTATAAGAATGGCTTAGGGTGATAGGATCAACTAGAGGGGATGCAAAGAGGGCCAAGGGGCTGGGCTAGGGGGATGAGAGGAGCTGGACAATTTAAGAGGGGACTCAGCTAGAGGAATGTAAGGTTGAGAGAGAGGGGTCCAGTGGGCAGGAAATTAAGAAAGAAGGTCCCTTGGAGGGGTAACGGTTGAGAGAAATGATCAGCTGGAGAAGGGTGCAGGTTGAGAGGTGGGATCAGCTGGAGTACAGGGAGGTGGAGAGTGAAGTGATTGTTAGAGAGGGACTACAACCCTGGGATCTTATGAATTTTCAAATGGTAAAATAGGGTCACATTGACTAAAATTTTGGGCAGCCCTGTACTAAACAAGGGTTCTGGGTCAGTGACTCCTACCTCTGCCAAAATGGGGCATTTTGAGGTCTGCTTGGACCAATCCAAGAAGGCAGAATGGGACAGCAACTCTGCCTTCCTTGCTGATCTTCGACCAGTCCCTGCAGAGGAGCATGACAGGAGGGTGGGACTTGGTTTTGGTCAGCCATTTGAGAGAGGTGAAGTTAAGCCAGGCTAAGATGTGCCCATCAGGTACTTACAAACAAAATCTATGTGCTAATCACTTCCACCCATCAGCAAACACTGGCAAGGAGGTGCACGGAACACCGAACACCCAACCATTCAAAATATAACGAAGCACCACCAGCTATCTTGGCCAAAGTATTTGAATCCAGCCACTTTCCCAGACTCCTCAGCGGTACATTCTCACTGTGTGGCAGGAAGCCGCCATTGGACGCTCTGACGCATGTGATACTAGGACCTGGCAAAGATATGCTTAGGGTATGTGTATGCACCAGTACGCACGATTCAGCACACTTTGGCAGGAGAGTTGGGTACCCGCACTTTGATGTCACATGCTCAAGACTACTTAGCCTGCCTGGATTTGGATTAGTTGCCTTAGCAAGAAGGTCTCCTGGTTCCTGCTCCTCCTGGTTCCAGGCTACTTTCATGCTCAAGCCTTCCAGCCTGATTCCTGCCATCAGCATCAATGTAGTAACTGCCTTTGGCTCCAGCCTAGTTCCTGCCTTCAGCTCCAGCCTGGTTCTGTTTCTCAGCTTTGCTTCAGTTTTCGCCTGTGGTTCTGCTGCAGTCTTCAGCTCCGCCTCAAGCCATCAGCCTTGCCCTTGCCTGGCTTCTGCCGCAGCCTAGTCTTTGTATAGACTTTTGTACTCTGTCACAGTGGGAGCACTGAGAAGATCACCTTGCTAGGGGCTGATGAGAATCGGTAAGTACTGCTTGGGGAGAAGTAAACTATTGGCGTATATTCTTTACTGTGTTTGTCTGTATTAAATAGCTAGTCAGAGGCAAGTAAAAACCAGGAGTTTGTGTGTCTAAATCAAAAGGGGAAAGCCGAAAGTCATTCAGAAGTGCATGGTTCAGATGGAGGTATCTTTGAAGGATACTAATGAAGCATTAGAGTTAGGGCAACCCAACAGAGAGGTTTCAATAATAATAATAATAAAAAGTAGTCCATGTGCCTATAATTAAAGACGCACTTGAGCTAAAAAATTCCAGTTTATCCCTGTCAACTGAAAAACAGAATGTTAATACTGTACAAACAAAAAACACACTCTGAAATGTTTGTGTGCTAATGCCAGATGTCTAAGAAGTAAGATGGGAGAGTTAAGAGTGTATAGCAGTGAATGACAGACAATTTTCATCTCAGAGACATGGTAGAAAGAGGATAATCAATAGGATAGTGCAATACCATGGTACAAACTATATCGCAAAGATAGAGAGGAGCAACTTGGTAGCAGGGTGGTGGCTTTATGCCTGGGATGGCATAGAGTCCAACAGGAAAAAGATCCTGCAAAAGACTAAAAGCACAATCGAACCTTTATGGGTAGAAATCCCTTGTGTGTGGGGACGAGTATAGCTATAGGAGTATACTACCGTCCACCTGGCCAAAATGACAAGACTGACAGTAAAATAAGAGAAACCAGGGAAGCTAACCAAATTGTAGTGCAGTAATAATGGGAGATTTCAATTATTCCAATATTTTACTGGGTATGTGTAACATCAGGACATGCTATCAAAATAAAGTTCCTGGATAGAATAAATGAAAGTTTTATGGAGCAATTGGATCAGGAACAGATGAGAGAGGAGCAATTTTAGATCTAATTCTCAGTGGAGCGCAGGATTTAATGGAAGAGATAATGGTGGTGGGGATGTTTGGCAATAGCGATCACAATATGATCACATTTGAATTAATGACTGGAAGGGAGACAGTAAGTAAATTCAGGGCTCTAGCACTAAACTTTCAAAAGGGAATCTTTGATAAAATGAGAAAAATAGTTTAAAAAAAACTGAAAGGTGCAGCTACAAAGGTTAAGCATGTGCAACAGTTGTGGACATTGTTAAAAAACTACCATCTTAGAAGCACAGTCCAGATGGTTTCCAGGAATTTAGAAAGATGGAAGGAACATCAAACGATTGCAGACATGGCTAAAAAGTGAGGTGAAAGAGGCTATTTTAGCCAAAAGGTCTTCTTTTAAAAATTGGAAGAAGGATCCATCAGAAGAAAATAGGATAAAGCATAAGCAATGGCAAGTTAAATATAAGACATTGATAAGACAGGCGAAGAGAATTTAAAAAGAAGTTGGCCATACGGGAAAAAACTCATAATATAAACTTTAAAAAATATATCTGAAGCAGAAAGCTTGCGAGGGAGTCGGTTGGACCACTAGATGATCTAGGAGTTAAAGGGGCACTTAGGGAAGATAAGGCCATCACGGAAAGATTAAACAAATTCTTTGCTTCGGTGTGTACTGAAGAGGATGCTGGCGAGATACCCATTCCGGAAATGTTTTTCAAGGGTGACAATTCAGATGAATGGAACCAAATCATGGTGAACCTGGAACCTGAAAGATGTGGTAGGCCAGATTGACAAACTGAAGAGTAGTAAATCACCTGGCCCAGATGGTACACACCCCAGGGAAACTATAGACTGGTGAGCCTGATTTTAGTGCAGGGAAAAAAATCGTGGAAATTGTTATAAAAATAAAATCACAGAACATATAGATAGGAGCAACTTGGTGGTGAGGTGGCACTTTATGTCCGGAATGGCATAGAGACCAACAGGATAAAGATACTACAAGCGACTAAATGCACAATTGAATCTTTATGGGTTGAAATCCTGTGTGTGTTGGGGAAGAGTATAGCAATAGGAGTACTATCATCCACCTGGCCAAAATGATGAGATGGACAGTGAAATGCAGGATGCTGGGCTTGATGGACCCTTGGTCTGACCCAGTATGGCATGCTCTTAGGTTCTTATAATCTGGCCCATGCCAAGACTTGCTCACCCGCTGCTGGCATGTGTCTCAGGACTCTACCTATGAGGCTGTGTCACAGCAAGAAGGGCTCAAGCATACACAATTCCTTACACAATTCTCAAAACATTGCTATATCTTTAAAAACCAAAACAAGAAAATGTGCTGCTACTTTCATCAACCCTCTTTTTGGTACCATATCTATCATCCCATTCTATGTGGCCTCCAAAGTTCAGGCATCACTGACCAAGTTCTTCCTCTCTTTCCCATCTATTGTCCAAGCTAACAAGAGGGAAATTTACAACAAAGCTTTTTTAAACAGGTTTCCAGGATTTTATCTTCTTATTTCGTGCCCTCTACCCCTTACATTTTTGACAGCATATGATAAATTCATACTTAAGAGCTGGTAGGGCTATATGTGTTGTGATGTAGTGCAGCGCTGCCGGGGGCAGGAACAGACAAGATACCATAAGGCGGCAGGTAATACTAGAGCCAGACAGCAGGGGGCACAGTTGAAGATGAGAAAAACTACAAATCCCAGGTTCCTAGAACCACCACCTGACCTGTGGGGAAAGCCTGGAGGCGAGCAGGTGGCAGACTTAGAGACTAATGAGTCAGACACAGGTGAACCTATGGAGCTAGAGGAAGAGGGCGTGCCTACATGGTGGCAATGGCCAGAAAAAGCCAGGGCCAGGAGCCAGGAGGGGGAGGAGATGGAGGTAGGTTCCGGGGGAGAGGAATCCTCTAGCTCGCACATGGAAACAGAGTAGCCTGAAAGGGGAAAGGTATAACTTATACCTTAGGGGAAGTAGGGGCGAAAGGCTCTAAGGAGCAGGGTGTGTTTGCTGTTCGAATAGAGACGTTTTGGGACTTGGGAGGTACCTCTGCTATAGCACAGGTTGTAAGGGAGCCTGAGGGCTTGGGCGGGGGCAGGGTCATTTGTTCGGGCCTTGAGCTACCGAGGACTGACAGAGCTGGATGGGGGGAGGTGGCAGAGCGAATGTAATACACCCATCTATTGCTTTATAAACTGCTTTGAAGGAACTATCTTTCTCTGTGTTATCTTTGGGTATTGGGGGCTGTTTTACCCCCGACTCCGTATGAGGAGAACCTGGAAGCCCAGCAAAGCTAGGGCCTGCGGGGACCCGAACTCAGGGAGTTACGTGCGGCTGGCGGACTCCAGGGATATCTGGGACTCGCGGAAGGCCTGAACCAGACGCAGAAGCGTGGCACCCAGGGCAGCAGTGGCGGTGAGCCTTCACAGTGTGCATGAGCCGTGTGGTACCTGCACTGCTAGCAGGAAACTTATCACCTTCCTCAGACCTTGGAAAATCAGAGGCAATTCAGCATGGGGTGATGAGAGACCCAGATACACATGGAGATGGAAAGAAAAATTTGGTCAGCCATATTCCAGTATAAGATAATCCTGCTTTTTCCCACTGTTGCAGTGCATGTTTCTTGACACAGAGTTTACGTTAACGTGTAGAATAAGTGTCCTGTAAGCAGCACTCCACAATGGAAATCCAGACCACTAATTACCCTACCCAGAACCCATGACCTAGCTGTGTGACTTCACGGGATAACAGGGCTGCATCCCCAGCAGAGAGCATAAAGGTCTGCTGCTAGCCTGTTACTCTTTTTTTTTTTTAAACTCATGAATGTGATTGCAGCACTCAGTAATCTTACTGCAGGGCCACAGAGCTCAATAAGCTTGAAGATCACTACTTAGAAACCTTAAGTAGAGAGCAGAAGATCAATCAAAGCTTTTAAGCACAATAGTTCAGGGAAACATCTGGAACAGGATAAGAGCTGGGGGTGCCCTCATGCTCAGCAGAGGCATAGTATGGAGCATCAGACTACCTTTTCTACAGTGGCCATCAAGAGCTCACAGACACTTTTCATGGACAGCAAACACTATATTTATCACCACTAGCTTTGTTTCATGTTTATTTATTTATTTAAAATAATTTATTTACCGCACATTATAAAGATCATGGCAGTTTACAAAATAAAACATATATCGATACATAAAATACCAACAAAGGACAACACCGGAACTACACTGCTCTCATGGAGATTCTCTCTTGAGAGAATAAGTCACCTGATATGCTCCCCCTCTGAGGCTTCACTGTATTGGTATGAAAAAACAAAACAACTTCTTCTATAAACTCTTTACCCCATGCACCCAGGATGCTTCCTCACAGCTTAACAAAAACAAAATGTTTGGAGCATAGACAAGTCCTATCACAGAAACCGGACAGCTTTTGTTTCATTCACACTAGTGAATAAAGCAACGCACTGCTTCTATATTAAGCTGGGCCATGAACCGCTCAAACTTCTAAATTAGAGAAGATGGAGGATTTCCTCTCAGTTCCTGTGCAGATTTATGAAGTTAGTTTTCAAAAAAGAACACATTTTCTGTTAATGTTTGGATCCTGGGCTGGTCCCATGGCTTAGACACAACGGGATCTTGGTTTAGGCCCCCTCACAGTCAGTGCTGACTGAGCAGAATGGCAGACTCAAGTTCTAGAGGGAGGGAGGAAGGAAGATGGCTAATTTAGAGGCATGAAGTGTAAACTTTGAAGACGACCCTACTCCAGCCCTTGGACTAGTAATGGTTTACAGAGCGCCCTTAGCTCCAACATCTAGAAAGAGCATCTGCTGAGAGATACTCCCAAGGAACTGGACAACAGTGGTTGCTGTAACGAATGTTCTTATCAGCGAGGCCATGTGAAAAACAGCTGGCATTTATTCAGGGCCCTTTGAAAACCCTAGGTTCTCAACAAGTGAAGACTCCATAATCTACAAATCCCAGAGAATGCAAGACGTATAACAGAAACACCCATAGGAAACATGCAGTGACCGCCCATCTCGTTGTGGATGGCATCAACTCCCATCATGTGCACCAGAGCTAGGCTGGAAATTTTTGTTTGTGATAGCCTGCTTTTCCCTGGTCTCCAGAAAAGCTGTGATATAAGGTGATCCCAAACTGGAAGAAAAAGTGGAAAGGAGGAGCAGAGGTGATATGATACAGACTTTCAGATACTTGAAAGGTTTTAATGATCCAAAGACAACGACAAACCTTTTCTGTCGGAAAAAAATCAACAGAACCAAGGGTCACGATTTGAAGCTCCAGGGAGGAAGACTCAGAACCAATGTCAGGAAGTATTTCTTCACGGAGAGGGTGGTGGATGCCTGGAATGCCCTTCCGGAGGAAGTGGTGAAGGCCAAAACTGTGAAGGACTTCAAAGGGGCGTGGGATAAACACTGTGGATCCATAAAGTTTAGAGGATGTGAATGAAGAGTGGGTGGCTCACGGGAATGACGGCTACTATCTGGAGATAATAGCCTTATTCAATAAACATACACACGGTTAATGCGACTCCAACATTGCTCTAAGCTTCAACGGCAAGAGGAAATGTGGAAACAAGGATTTGCATTCACAAAAACACGGGGAGTAGCTTGCTTGTTACGGCAGTTACTATCCCAAACCAAATAAGCCTGATACTTCACTTTCAATGTATATCCAGCGTAGCTCTCTGCTTCAACGGCAGGGAAGGAAGACTGATACTTCACACATATCCAGCATAGTTCTCTGCTTCAACGGCAGGGGAGGAAGACTGATACTTCACGCTTATCCAGCATAGCTCTCTGCTTCAATGGCAGGGGGAATGAAGAAAAGTGGATCTATATACAGACAACAACCAACAAGGACTGAATTACATAGTCTGGGTAAACAAATAAGCATGGGTGAAGCTTGCTTATTGCAGTGGTTACTACCCCTAACTAATTAAGCTAGATATTTCACTTAGATGCAATTCCAACACTGCTCTCTACATTAATGGTGGGGGTGGAAGGGAAATAGAACCAAAAGGTTACTAAGAGCTAAGAGTAACAGATAAGTATGAGGAAAAAAAAAAGTGCGAAACTTGCTGGGCAGACTGGATGGGCCGTTTGGTCTTCTTCTGCCGTCATTTCTATGTTTCTATAAGTGGAACCCTGAAAATCCAGAGGACTACATGAATGATCTTCCATTTCCATTTCTGTTGCTTCTGGGAGTGGGTTGATATAATTGATGACTGCCTCCTGAACATATATAACCAGCTCAACAACTATCACTGCAAAAATAAATTCTGGTGTGCATGGGTGGAAAAAGTCTAGCCAAATTGACAATTTGCTATGAAGCCCTGGCCAACACCCAATGGATTTTATCAGCAACATCTCCAAACTCAATGAGTTGAGTGAGACTACCTCAAAGATGAAAAGAAAAGAAGCACCTTCTTTGAGAGCCTCCTGAAAGTTCAGAGGTGGCATCATTAGTTCCATTAAAGTGACACTGGCAGCCAACATGGAGGCATCTTTGGCCTGTGGCCTGTTGAAAAGTCACACATATGCTGTCACTGACTTATAGACATCCAGATGGACCATGATCTACTGGCGTTTTTGAAAATGAAGAGGCTGGACATGATCAGGATGTGGGAGAAGGGATTGGAATAGTGCCTGCAACAGCTGTTCTGAGTAGTAACAGAAAATAAGTAAAATAAAGTGGAAGTCGCAGCAGAAGTTGGAGAAATGTTAGACATTTGTCTAACATTTGTCCATATTTATGTAAATATTATATGGACATTAAATGCTGACTCATCAACACATCTTTACCTAAGTGTCCACAAGACCTGGGAGGCCTGGACCAGGCTCAAAGATCCTTTACTGAACCACCATAAGGGCTGCATCAGCAAGGTCCTTGTGGATTCTGTATGCCATAAATTAGTTTCTGGGTCTGCAACATGCAAGTGCTCAGATCCAGTGTGTCTTTTCAGAGTGGCTTCCTACTATTTTCAGCATCATCAACAAACTTTTTCCATTGGAAACAATTTAGTAGATCTAGGGGGTCACAATTTGAAACTCCAGGGAGGAAGACTTAGAACCAATGTCAGGAAATATTTCTTCATGGAGAGGGTGGTGGATGCCTGGAATGCCCTTCTGGAGGAAGTGGTGAAGACCAAAACTGTGAAGGATTTCAAAGGGGCGTGGGATAAACACTGTGGATCCCTAAAGGCTAGAGGATGGGAATAAATAAAAAAGCTTGGGGTAACTTGCACGGAGCGGCACTTACTACTTGGAAAGATTGCTGGGCAGACTAGATAGACCATTTTGGTCTTTTTCTGCCACCATTACTATGTATCAACACAGGCAAGACATGAGCTGGAAGAAGACACTTTTTACAATTAAGCTCACCTAGTGCTACAGGAAGCCTTTCACTGCTTTGCTAATGGCCATGCTACTACCCACTGATGTCACTGTGGGCCAACCACAAGAACTGGCCTGCTGTGTGTGTGTGTGGGTGGGTGGGGGAGGGGGAGGGGGGTGGGCTAGGAGGCACAGATCAAAGAGAATTGCCCTTTGGGAGCTTCTTCGGAAGTGACCAGGGGAGTCAGAGTGCTTTTTTGTGTACTGGTTGGGTGGGTCCTGATCCCTTTCTAGGGGAATAGGGAAGTGATAGTTACTGCCATTTGCGATTTGACGTATATGCCATTATATTATGTTGTACACCACTCCAAGTTCCTTTTGGAGGATGACAACAAATCAAAAGTAAATGTTCTGGCGAGAGGGGAGCAACAAAGGCTATTTGGGAGAAAAAGGTAAAAAAAATAAAAAGGTTAAAAATTCCTTCTGGAGGCCCCTTCAAGCATCATCACCCATGGCTTTGAGGAAGTAAATAGGAATGGGTTGTGAAGGCAGTTTTTTTTTTATAAATTAAAGACAGTAAGACTTAAGAAATGATATTTCTGAAAGTGTTCTAAGGGTCGTGCTATAGACTCTTGTTTTGAGTAAAGCTGATTATTTTAACTCCTTATATCTTGATTTTACCTAAAATAACTATTTAATAGTTAATGTTCCTCTTTTCATATAGTTTTTGTTCCATGTAAAGGCTATGCCTAAAAGTTCCAAGTTATTTGTAAACAGATACGATGTGCAAACGGATGTCAGTTTATAAAAAATTCTAAATAAATAAATAAATAAAAGATGGCTAAGGGCTTTACAGCTAGTCCAGAATTCAGCTGCTAGGTTTATTACAGGAGTTAGAAATAGAAAAAGTGTAACACCACAATTGAAAAATCTTCACTGGCACCCAGTACAGCAGAGTGCAATTTAAAGTATTAACTCATTCACAAAATGATACATGGCAAATGCCCGCAACGGCTTAAAAAGCCTTTTTACATCACATGTACCTGCTTGTGCCTTGTGCTCTCCGTATCAAAATTTACTGTTTCCCACTTGTAAAGATTTTAGGTTATAGGAAATGAGGAACAGGAAAAAAGCAAACAGAATGTTAGGAATTATTAGGAAGGGAATGGCAAATAAAACGGAGGGTGTCATAATGCCTCTGTATTGCTCCATGGCGAGACTGCACCTTGAATACGGTGTATAATTCTGGTCGCCGCATCTCAAAAAAGATATAGTTGCACTGGAAAAAGTGCACAGAAGGGCGATCAAAATGATATGAGGAAAGGCTAAAGAAGTTAAGGCTGTTCAGTTTGGAGAAGACACGACTGAGGGGGGGGAATATGATAGAGGTCTACAAAATCATGAAAGGATGAACAGGCTAATGTAAATCTGTTATTTACTCTCTCAGATAATAGAAGGACTAGAGAGCACTCCATGAAATTAGCAAGTAGCTCATTTAAAACAAATTGAAGAAAATTCATTTTCACTCAGTGCAGTTAAGTTCTGGAATTCACTGCTAGATGATGTGGTTATAGCAGTTAGTGTAACTGGGTTTAAAAAAAAGTTTGGATAAGTTCCTAGAGGAAAAATCCATAAATTGCTATTAATCAATAAAGAATAGTAGATTGAAATCTATTTAATGTATGGGTACTTGTGACCTGGATTGGCCACTGTTGGAAACAGGATGCTGGGCTTGATGGACCCTTGATCTGACCCAGTATGGCAACTTATGTTCTTATGTACTCTTATGCAGGCTCAATTTTAAGGAATTCATTAACAAGTGTGCTGCGAAGGGTAGCAGATTTGAGATTTAGAAAGAAAATTAAAGGCAAGGTTTTTCCAGCAATTTTATGGGTAAAAATCTCAGAGTGTATGTGTTATTTAGTGTTTTTATGTTTTGTAATTGTATGTCAATTGTTTATGCTTATTTGGTATTTTTAATCTTTTTCTATAGAGTGTTAGCTTTCCAGTTAGTAAGCTGTTAACTGCATTGAATAATTTTTCTGGAAAGCGTAGAATATAAGAATTTTTAAATAAAATAAATTCAGTGTTTCAACTGCTCCTAAGAGTCCTGGGACAGGCTGTGCTGACATGAGGTGAGTGCAATACAACACATTAAGGTGTTTCTGTCTGCAGCAGTCATTTCACAGGTTGTCCTGTTCTAGGCTAGTTTTAAACTCCCCTCAGCATTTTCTCAGAATGAAGAAACCACTGGAAACATGTAGGAAAGCCAGGTCTTCCTCTCTGGCACCAGGAAATATGAAGATGAAACAGAAGATGAATAAAGTTAAACAGTTCCCCCCCCCCCCCCCCAGAACTTGGTGGCTTCTTGCTAGCGACCAACATGTGGATGTTAATGGAGGTGCGAGGCGAATTGCTCCAGGCCCATTACATACATACTAAACTTTGTTTGTAAAAGCGGTATAGAAACATTTTTAAATAAATAAATTAAATTCTCTATACAGCCAAGGAATGTACAGGGTGAGAAATGTACTCGGTATCATCTGCAAATTCTCAGGAAATCACCCCCCAGGATTATGCTCCAAAATCATCAAGATACTGCAATACAGAAAGAGCTATGCCTAAAATAAGCTTGATAACTGCATTCTTAATGACGCCACATGCACTAACACCACATACAGGGCTCCTTCTCATCCAGGCTCTTATACTGCCAGACAGTGGAAACGTGGCCATTTCATTAACATCTTTCTGCATTAATTTACTACCGCTCTCAGGTTCAGTCAGTCCTGCCAAGTATCAGAGAACAATTTTTTAAGCTGTATTTAAGCCAAGAATGGAAAGCCCAAAACACTGAGAACCACATCTGTACTTCTCCAAGGGCTACAGCAGAATCCCTGTATGGTCACTTCACAATTTCATTTAATCCAGGGACTTCTCAATTTCAGGCTGGTGTAGTACCGACATGCTAAAAATGTGCGTTCAAACTGGATGCACTTTCTTTTTTTTTTAATGTGCGCACGATCACCTCTCCTAGGCACTCGATGCAATAGGCAAATGAGCCGCCGTGCTAAAAATGACGCGCTAGGGATAAACTGTGCGTCCCCAGCGTATCCATGGCATCGGGCGCCCATAAGTGGCTGTGCACGGGTTAGGAAAACAGACGCTCAATTTTAGGTGCATCCGTTTTAACCTATGCACAGTGACAGATTCGGAAAATGGACGCTAGAAAATTGAGCATCCATTTTCCTAACCTAACCTCCAAGAAATTTTTTTTTTTTTTTTTTTTTTTTTAACGTCACTCCTTTTTTGATTCCTCCCGCTTGATATCGCCACGCAATATTTTCTGCTTTTCTCTTAACTTTTGGGGTTCCTCAAGACTTAACACCAGCTCCGGGGCTGGCGTTAATTTTTGAGGGTAAAAATGTGTACGTCGGGCGCACATTTATTTTTTACGTAAGGGGGTAATAGCTATTAACCTCATTAACTTGGCATTTACATGTAATGAGTGCTATTAGCTACGCACTGGTTTAGATTTGTGTTTTGGACACACTAATCCCCCTTATTGCATCAGGGGTTATAGACGTGCGTCCAACTGTGGGTTAAATCTGTGCGCTAGCCTAAGTCTAGAGAGACTATAATGAACCAGCCCAAACTAATACTCTGTACCAATCAGGTCAAATAAAATTCAATCAAGCAGAGCAAGTTACTAGATGAGCCCACGTCAGCTGTAACAGCACAATTAATGTGCTGTGGTCCAGGACATGTAATTATAGCACAGAACTCGAAAGCCACTTCGTTGTCTAGCCAGGGTTGCCAATTTACTGATGGTGAAACAAGAACGAAAGGACACATCCATAAGAAAGTTTCATGTCAGTAAATGTCCTGAGCGATAGACTAGTCTCTCTGGTGCCAGGAAGCTCAGGCTCTGAAAGGATGCAGTACTTGGGGGTAGCCACATCTGGGTGCATAAAGACCTGAATTTGAGCACAAGTCCAGCTATGTACAAATTGTCAATGGTAAAATTTGGGTCAGTAAAAACTAAAAAAAAAAAAAAAAAAGTTAGTTTCCTGAGGAGGAAAGGGATTTGACCACAGCCAAAGCAACTGTATTAGTAACTATGTTGCACCTGGGGACGCCACCAGGTGTACAGTAAGCAGCCCTGTGTCCTTACCTGTATAGTAGTATTGCCACCTTCCAGTAGAGCTATGGCCAGCAGGATACTCTCATGGAACACTCTGTCGCTAGATGCATTCATGATCAGATCTATGACAAGGTCAGAGGCCCCCTCCTTATCCAGGTGGCACTGCACATCCATCAGAGTCATCTCGCCACGGCTAAGAACAGTAGACCCAGAACTGGCCCCTAAAAGCACAAGGTCAGAATAACTGAGTGCACTTCATTTATATCAGCAATATGCCTCAGACACCCGTAAACCAGTCAGGAAGCAGAGGGCTAGGTTTCCAAAGCCTATGCATGACTTTCTGCCAGAGTCACCTCTGGTCCCAGTACAAAGCCTCTTCTCAGACTTTCAGGGGGCTTTGGGGATTGCAACTGAACTCCTATCAGTGCAAAAAACCATAATGCAATTATCGAAAGTTTAAGTGTTGTAATCTTGCATTTATAGTTATTCATTACTTTTAAGATTAACTTGAGAAAGACTGAGGTTTGCAGCGTTTGTTGCATGTGAATACCCTCATCATCCCTGTGTTCTCACTCTTTCCTATATTAACTTGTTATTCCCTTGGCAGCAGTAACTTTCTAGAGCTCCCCATCACATCTCAGAACTTCAGAAAATTTTCACTTTTTTATGCTTGCAATCGGGCCGATGCAGTAAAGTGTGCTCAGGCAGAGCGCACCGTTAGCCCCCATTTGGATGCGCGTTTTCCACGTGCTATTTTTACCCCTTATACAATAAGGGGTAATAGCGCGTGGAAAACGCGCGTCCAACCCCCCCCAAAACTAATAGCGCCCGCAACATGCAAATGCATGTTGATGAGCCTATTAGTTAGTCCTGCGCGATACAGAAAGTAACGCCTATCAAAGGCAGGAGTTAATTTCGGCCAGCACCAGGAAAGTGTACAGAAAAGCAGAAAAAACTGCTTTTCTGTACACCCTCTGACTTAATATCATAGTGATATTAAGTCGGAGGCCCCAAAGATTAAAAAAAAAAAAAAAATCTGCCCATGGCCCGCCGGTTGGAAAACAGTCGCTCAATTTTGCCGGCATCCGTTTTCCGAACCCGTGGCTGTCAGCGGGTTCGACAACAGACGCCAGTAAAATTAACCGTCGGCTGTCAAACCCGCTGACAGCCGCCGCTTCTGTCAAAAAGGAGGCACTAGTGTCCCTAGCGCCTCCTTTTTACCGCGGTCCCTAATTTGCATACCTGGGCTTCCTGAATCTCATGCCCAGGAGAGTGGCCTGGGCATGCCTCGGGAGAGCGGGCGCTTGCTGGCACTCCCGCAAAGTTTTCTGTATCAGCCCGAATGAAAGTTTGAGAACACAGTGAGAAGACTTGGCCACATGCCCCATTCTCACATACATGAGCTTTTCTCTCTAGCTTTGGCTGGAGGTGCGGTAGGCAGGAGCAAGCTGTGAAGATTATAATTTCCTTCCCAAGGCACTGAGCAATATAGAAAAATTGGTTCTTACCTGCTAATTTTCGTTCCTGTAGTACCACAGATCAGTCCAGACTCTGGAGTTTTGCATTCCTGCTAGCAGATGGAGACAGAGAAAGGTTTACTGACACTGCTACATAATCACGGAGGCCACCTACAGTTTCTCAGTACTGACCTGTACCCAAGCATAAAAACAGTAAAAACACCAACAAATTTACAAAAAACCTTTTTAACAAGTCTATATTCCATACCATGAAAATCTGTATTTCATACCAATAAAATCAGACGAGTAGACAACTCTCCACTTCTACAGATCGGGCGGGTTCTGGACTGATCTGTGGTACTACAGGAATGAAAATTAGCAGGTAAGAACCAATTTTCCTTTCCCTGTACATACCCAGATCAGTCCAGACTCCTGGGATATACTAAAGCTCCCTACTTAGGGTAATACTATCGCCAAAAACCCAGGACTCCGGATCCCCCACATCCAGGAGATAGTGTCTTGTGAAAGTATGCAGCGATTTCCAAGTTGCTGCTTTGCAAATTTCCTGCAGCGAAACCATCTGAGCCTCTGCCTACAAGGCCAGCTGACAGCATGTAGAGTGGGCTCTCAAACCCTCAGGAACCAGATGCCCCTTAGTTATGTACGTTGATCCAATGGCCTCCTTGAGCCATCATGCAATAGTAGCCTTGGAAGCCTGAGAACCTCTTTGGACTGCTCCACAAAACAAAGATGATCCGACCTCCTGAAATCATTTGTTATCTTGAGATACATCAACAAAGCTCTCCGTTATGTCCAAAAACTTAAGCTCTCTCCCATGAAGTGTGGAAGAGTCCATCTCAGGAAAACCCGGAAGCTCCACAGTCTGATTCACATGAATCACCGATACCATCTTCAGTAAAAATGAGGGTACTGTCCACAAGGTCACCCTTGATTCCGAAATCTGAAGGAATGGATCACGGCAAGAAAAAGCCTCTAACTCAGAGATTCTCCTAGCTGAATAAATGGCCACTAGAAAAATGACCTTAAGGGTCAAATTTTTAAGTGTCGCTCTCCAAAGAGGTTCAAAAGGTGTCGCACACAAACCTCTGAGGATGAGATTAAGATTCCAGGATGGGAAAACTCTCCTAGCTGGAGGGTGCAAATTCTTAGCCGCCCAAAGAAACTGAACCATGTCAGGATGAGAAGAGAGAGCAACCCTCTATTTTACCTCATAGGCAAGCAAGAGCATCCACCTGGACCTTAAGAGAGTTGAAAGCCAAACTCTTGAAGAAAGGACAAGATCTGAGACACCGAAGATCATAAAGCTTGCACTCCATTAGCGATACACCAGGACTCAAAAACCTTCCAGACTCTCACATACGATAGAGAAGTAGACATTCATCTAGCCTGTAGGAGAGTAGCAATAACCTCTTTGGGGTACCCTCTGTGTCTCAATCGCTGCTTCTCAAAATCCAAACCGATAGACAAAAGTGAGTAGCCTGGTCTGAAAATATTTGGCCCTGCCAAAGAAGGCCCAGGAGATGGCCGAATTGTAATGGACCATCCACGGCTAAGTTGACTAGATCCACGAACTGCTGCCAACATGGCCACACCGGGGCTACCAACACCACTTCGCCCAGATGTCTCTCTATCCATCGTAACACCTTGCCTACTAGAGACCAAGGAGGAAACATGGAAAGCAGAACCTCCCAAGGCCAAGCTAGCACCAGAGCGTCAATGCCCTGGGTCCCGTGCTCTCTTCTCAGACAAAAACCGAGCTGCCTTTGTATTGAGATGAGCCACCATTAGATCTACATGGGGACGGCCCCACCTCTCGCAGATGAGCTACATCACTGTCTTAGACAGCTCTTACTCTCCTGGATCTAATAATCTGCGACTTAGAAAATCTGCTTGGACGTTTTCTACTCCTGCGATGTGTGACACCGTTATCCGCTCCAAGTGTTGCTCTGCCCAAAGAATCAGCTCTTAAGCCTCTTGGGCCACTGCTCGACTCTTGGTTCCTCTCTGCTGACTGATGTAGGCTACTATTGTCGCATTGCCCGACAGGACCCTCACAGATCAAGTTCGCACTAATGGCAGAAATTCAAGTAAAGCTAAACGCACCGCTTTGGTCTCTAATCGACTGTTAGACCAGGAAGCTTATGTCGCGGACCAGCTGCCCTGAGTAGACTGCGCTGACAAACTGCTTCTCATCCAGATAGACTGGTATCGGTAGTAAGAATTACCTAATCTGGATCCTCCAGGTCGACACCATAAACTAGATTGGACATCAGCAGTCACCAGGCTGTCCCGTGCAGTATCCTCGAGCGGCATGGGAAGATGGAATTCCTCCGAGAGCAGGTTCCACCAAACCAACAGTGCTGTCTGCAGAGGTCTCATATGTGCAAAGGCCCACGGCACTAACTCTAGGGTTGAAGTTATCGAACCCAGAACCTGCAAATAATTCCAGACTCTGGGCACCAGCAACCACAATAAGCACCAAATTTGTCCCTGCAGCTTCAGAACACGCTCCTCCTTGCCCCTTTGAGTGTCGAACCAAGCTCCAAGATACTCAAGGGACTGTGATGGCACCAAATGACTCTTTCCTAAATTCACCTCCCAGCCAAGTGACTCCAGAGTTCTGATCACCTTCTGCACCGACCGGCGACAAAGGTCCTCTAACACTGCCCTGATGAGCCAGTTGTCCAGATAGGAGTGCACCAGCACTCCTTTGCGACACAATGCTGCCGCCACCACCATAAACTTGGTGAAGGTGTGTAGCACAGTGGCCAACCCAAAGGGAAGGACCCGAAACCGAAAATGTTGACCCAGAACCATGAACCGCAGAAACCGTTGATGATCTGGCCGAATGGGAATGTGCAGATATGCCTGTCAAATCCAGAGATCATCCTTGCTAACCACTATTACTGACCTCAGGGTCTCCATCTAGAACCTTGGAACCTTGAGCCCTACATTTACCTGCCTCAAGTCCAGAATTGGGCGAAAAATGCCTTCCTTCTTTGGAACAGTGAAGTAAATGGAATACCTTCCCTTGCCTCATTCGTCCCTGGGGACTGGAATCACCACCCCTAACTTCTACAACCGGTCCAGCATCTCTCGCACAAGTTTCTTGTCTAAAGAACCACAGGGGGAAACTAGAAACAAATCACAGAAAGGGCAAGAAATTTCTAATGCATAGCCATCTCTTATTACACTGAGCACCCACTGAACCTGAGTAATTTTGGCCCATTACCTGTAAAACCATGCTAAGCGACCACCTATAAAAGGAACGGTGGAGTGGACCAGCCTCGCCTCATTGCGAGATTTAGTCCCAGCAGCGCCATTACCTGTGGTGGCCCTGAAGGGCCTTCGGCCTCCTCAAAAGGACTGACCCCGAGAGAGAATTGCTTCTGCAGACCTGGAGCTCCTCTCGCCGGACGAGACCTCCTACTGTCTCAAAAACAGGATAGAGCCTGAAAAAACCTCTTGCCCTTAGGCTTATCCTCCAGCAACCTATGCACCTTATTCTCATCCAGATCTTTCATCAACTGCTCCAGGTCCTCCCCAAACAAAAACTGGCCTTTGAAGGGCAGAGAACCCAACTGGGACTTAGACGACATATCCACCGACCAGTTATGTAACCATAACAACCGTCTGGCTAATTCTGCAGATCCCATAATCGGAGAAGTTCTCACCAGGTCATACAGAGCATCTGCAACATTCGCCACCATCGCATCTAAGCAGTCAGCCTTAATTGCCTCCTTGCCAGACTTCACCTGACCATCCTGAAGCTGCTGCACCCAATGCAGAAAAACCCTCTGTATAAAACTGGAACAGATGGCCGCGCGTAAACTCAGGGCAGACACCTCAAATATTCTCGAGGTGAACCTCGAGTTTTCGATCCTGAACATCCTTCAAAGCCGTGGACCCCACAACTGGGATAGTCGTCGTCTTTGTAACCACCAAAACCACAGCATCCAACTTTGGAAGGAAAAACAGCTCCAATGTCTGCTCAGGCAAAGGATAAAGCTTTGCCATTGCCCTCCCAACTCTCAAGCAAGCATCAGGAGTATCCCGCTCCCGATCCACCAACTTCTTCACCGACTTATATGGGAAAGCACTTGCGGGACTCCTATGCCCATCCAGGACTGAGTCCGCCCCTTCCATATTAGAATCTTCCTTCAGAACCTTCACCCCAAGCTCCTCCAGAACCTGAGGAATCAAAGGCCCTTACTCCTCTTTACAAAACAAACGGACTACCTTAGGGTCATCTCCCTCAGATACAGAGATCTCCTCCGGATCATCCTCCGGAGCTGTGCAGGCTGCATCAGGATCAACCCCCTGGGTCCTGCGACAGAGGCACCCCCGATCCCCGGGAGCCCCATCTGAGTCATCACCAGATGCATTAGGGCTCAACAAATGCTTAACCAGTGAAGGCTGCTTCCTCTGAGTCTGTCCTGGTCTGGAACCCATCTCTAGACCCTCAGAAGGTCGGGTCTGGGTCCTCAGCCCCGCCTGCTGGGCTAAATAGGCCTCATGCAACAGCAGGAAAAAATCTGCTGAAAAGGGCCGGGAGGCACCAGCCAATGGCCGAGAGGACCCAGCAACAGTGGATTCAGAAACAGGCAGAAAGGGAGCTTCCACCCCTTCTGCTCTTCCCTGCTCCTTCCTGGAGCTTGAACAGGCTGGGGAAAGTCTAAGGGGAAAATCCGCCCCCTCCTCCATCGGCGCGGCAAGAGCCATGATAGTTCAAAATGGTTGCCGTTCCTGCGCCGACGAATACAGAGGCCCCAACTTGCTCTGAACCCCGGTGCAGGGGGGGAACAGTTGCGGGAGACGCTCCTCTGTTTGTAGCCATCGAACGGTCCTTCACCACCCAACACGCAGACAGAACATAAACCGAAACGTTTCAGGCGCGCAGGAGCCGAGCCGCATACCATAATCTTCTCAACTGGAAAATCCCCTCACAACACGCCTGAGCCCGCCGATGCAGCCAACACCATGGGAAAAGATGAACCCCGCCCCTCCCCCAGCCGCCACCACAAAGGCCAGGAACCATCCCTTCAACTTACGGAGGTCTCCTGAGTCCTCTAGTTTTTTTTGGGTTTTTTTTATAAAACTTTAACAGACTTCACCTAGAATGGAACACAATACTGTCCAGCACAAAAAAAGATTAGCCAAATTAAATAGGAACAGACTGACAAAAAACAGCTGTCCTGAGTCTACAGCCCCCTCAGCAGCCTTGTGACAGGGAGGGATCTGGACCACCAAATTTAAACCCCGCAGAAGAAAGGAGCGAGCGTACAAAAGGTTCACCAACCCCCAGCTCGTCCAACTCATCCACCTCGACCAGACAGGGAAGGACTCACTAGGACCCAAAAACCCCCTGGGAGGAAGGCTCACAAATCCAAAATAGTCTCCTGACTGCAGAACTGCAGGTTTTGCACCATCTATCATCTGCTGGAGACAGAGAAATACTGAGGAACTGCAGGTGGCATATGTGATTATGTAACAGTGTGAGTAAAACTTTCTCTGTCTCCCTCTGCTGGCAGGGATGCAAAACTCAGGAGTCTGGACTGATCTGGGTACATACAGGGAACAGCAGTTATACAATAGGCATTATGCATAACCCTTTCTACAGTAGGTGCACAAGTCAATATGTAGAGCAGACAAATGTTAGGGGTACACAAATGTGCTTTGCACGACTGTAGTACTGATACATTGTAATTGCAGATCATGGCACATGGGGCATCCAGACACAGAAAAGCTCCAGGCCAGCAGTGGTATTCTCCCCTCAGCTACATAAAATATAATTTAAGCTGAGTACGATGTAGGTCCTAACTTTTCACTGGACTAACTTAACACTTTGACTTCACAGGGTCAAAGTGTAGCTCTCAAAAACTAGTGAAAAATATATTGTTATCCCAATAAAACGGTCTCACCTAAAACTTGTTTGTTGACTTATATAACTGAAGTTGGTTGCTATACAACAAAGAAAGACCCACAGATTGCACAAATCCTTTCCCTAAAAACACTTCAATAGCCCCACCCATCTGTTATTTCCAGCACACATGTAATTAAAGTTAATTTACTAAGGGACTGTGGAGGTGATCGAGCCTCTGCGGGAGCCCAGCTCACGTAACACACACTACTCAACATAAAAACATCCTACCTCCTCCACTGCCAGTCTTGTTAGATCCTCCTGGTGTGAGTGGGCCACTGCCAAAACTGGTCAGACTCTCTCTTCTTCCTGCTGCTCGGACGTTTCCATAGTAACGGTTCACCAAAATTTGCCTGAGTGCCTCGCCCTTAATTCAAACAAGATAATAAAATAACCAAAGAAAGAGGTTGAAGCCAATAATGGCAGGGAGCTACCAGCAGCGTGAAGGTGGTTTTGGAAACATCATAAAACTATAGAAAACAGAGAACATTCTAGTGATAAAGCTGGTTAAGAGGCCAAGATCCAGCCACAGGGCCTGAGCTTATGAGCCTTTTGACAAAGATTGTGAGCCCATACAACATGGGGAAACACCCTGTCATATGAACCCCTCTGTGGAAAGGGCTGCATTACAACCATTGCTAAAGCAAGGAGACTAAATATCTTGTTTAAAAAAAAAAATAAAAATGTTGTTGACGACGGTAAAAGAAGGCCTTTGAGTTACCTTAGGGGGTAACAAACACAATTTCTGGGGACTTAAGGAGCGGAAATTTCAATCATTGCACTCTGCGGCTCAGTGCTCCAGACAATGCAGACTTATTCTGCCCCAGCAAATCTGAGCAGCACTGGGACTTACTACATCAAAATCCAGTCAGCCCCAGTAGGGCCAATGCCAAACCCAGACAAATAGCTGTATAGTTGCACCTTTTAGGAAAGAATCCTTTTGAAATACTCATTTGACACGAATGAGAAGAAATTATACATTAAAATTTCACATGGATTCTGTGGTGAGGAGTCACTGAAGGCTTCAGGGAGGCCTCAGCAGGACAGGCCTGGCACTATCAGCCTATATACACAAAAACTGTAAATAAGAATATCAGTGATGGAAGTTCTTACATCTTAAGGGGATGTGAGTAGACACAGGAGTAATATGCACATATTGTATTGCTTTATCTTGCTTACTAGGACCTCAGCTTTATGATTTTATCACAAAAGATTCAGGTATGTATGGTCACTTACAGGGACATATATCCCCGAATCCATGAGTGTAGCCACTGACCAGGCAGTCTCATTCACCATCACTCCCCCCACCTTTCAGGACCTCCATAAACAATTAGAAATGTAGACATTTTATTTATCAGACCGCTGTGGACCTACGTTTCCACTTTACTATCACAACTTCTACGGGCCCCCTGTACTCTTACAATGGACCAGGCGTTACTATTTGCCTCAGAGGACTCTCTGGCTCAGTCCGGTCAAATACCGGTGCAACAGGTATGCACGGCGACTAAAATGGAAATTGCATTCCGTTGGAAGAGGCCCCTGCCACCTACTTCATCAGAACTACTTAGCCGTCTGGATAGTATCTGCACCTTGTATCGTCTTACCGCCCTGAAATATCAACGCCTGCCTAAGTTCCACACAATCTGGCAGCCCTACATCACATGGAGACCTTTCACATTCCCTAATCCCTGATTGGCTAATCTAGCTGCTTGCCTATGGCCCGGAACTGTTGTGGAGTAGCGGCGGTGGGGATGGCGCTGTGCCAACCAATCTTCATTAGACTTTATTTGACATGCGGGGGGGGGGGGGGGGGGGGGGGGGGAGGGATTAATGCTAAACACCCTGTTGCTTGTCTGTTTCTATCCTGTTATACTTTTTATACTGATATATGCTTCAGGTGGCTGTACTGGTGTACGATGATATTGTTTATGTATGCTTACTCACTACAGCGATAATAAACTTTCAATTAAAAAAAAAAAAGAAATGTAGACATTTGACAGCAGATAAAGACCTGCAGGCCCATCATATTTGCTCATCTTCCTTTCCTAGTACAATACCACAGTCTACTTGAACTGCAGTCTGATCTTTGTTTCTCCACTGCTGTGGAAGCTCCGTGCTTGTCCCATGTGCTCCTGAATTCTGAAAGCTGGGTAATTGAAGACAGTCAGTATACACCGTAGTAGTAGTAGTAGTAGTAGTAGTAGTAGTAGTAGTAGCAGCAAATCGGCCACATCGCCACTCAGCATGTGTCAAAACTGCCGTGTCACTACTTTATGTAGTCTTTGCACGACTACATCCCCTTTAATTCAACTGAAAAATCCCATCTCAAATGCCCCCCCCCCCCCCCCCGGGATAGCCAGAACGATTTATGACTAGGACAGCTGAAAGAAGAAAAGTTGTTTACCTGTAACAGGCATTCGACAGCAATTCAGTCATGTCGCAATGCGCAGCCACATGACCCACTCGTGACACTATGGAAACCTACATAGCTTCAGAAAACCAGGATTTTCGTATTCTGGGTTTTTTACATTTAAAAAAAAATTTTTTTTTATTAGTAGTGCTCAGCACAACCTTTGAGGAAAATCTAAAGCTTCCCCCCTGTTCTCTCCATAAATGTGTCACTGCATAACCCTACCCACAAACAAAGCTGGATACTCTCTTCTCCCACCAAGAGCAGATGATTCAGACAGAATAAACTGTTTCTGCAGATTTCCCACCAAGACCCATCTCTGACCCTCCTCCAGCCTACCAGTCATGAGTAAGCATTTTCTTAAGAGTCAGTTAAACCCAGGAGAAACGTCTGCATGTCACTGTGGGGGAGTGAGCCTCTGAGTTATACAGCACCATCCATACATACAGTACAGCTGCTCACAGACAGAGCGCTGGCCCTGCACATCACAGAACAGCAGCCCTATCTAGAATTTTTAAAAGGTTTATACACATATACGCAAGTGCCAAATGCTCCTGGTTAAAAATGTAGGAAGTACTTGTCGACAGATCCCTACAGAAAGCAGGACTCTCCACCTTACTACCCAAAAGCGTTACTTTATCTAAACTGGCAAGATACTATTCCTAGCCAAGTCTGGAAACAACTCAGAAATACTGGAGGCACTGCAGCTAAAGGAATATTACCATGAAACTTAACCGCTGTGAATGAAACCAGAATCCCCCTCAATGCTGAGGGGCTGACCCCTCCCCCCAAAGAGGCTGAGGACACTGCCTATGTCATGCAAGTGAAGCCTTGCATTGAAAAAGCAGATGTTTCGGGCTAACCCATAGCGATGACAGACATGCAGAGGGCATGCCAGAGGGCAAAAGATTCCATAGTCTGTTCCCAAGGTGCAGAGAATGACTTCGTACTGGGAGAAATCAGCCGAACTGGAAAAGTATCAACTGCATTTGATCCAATACAAAAAAATTATTTCAGCTTTCACTTACTATTCAGAGCCTTGTAATGTGAAGCCCCCATCCATATCCCCATCACTTCCTGCTGTTAGGGGGTTCCCACTACCACGGTTGGCTTTAGGAGGGTGCAGGGTCCAGGGCGAATCACCTGCAGCGGGTGCCCTGGCTCACTGGCTGCCAGGAAATAAATGTTAGGGATGGTGCTACCATGGCAGTGCACCCAAGGACAGTCCTGCCCCACTACTGTGGTATGCAGAGGATGTATATCCCAAGGGAATTCTCACCCCGTCTTACACTCTGGGGAAACAGTATCTCCATGACTGAAAGAATGAAGTCCTTCACGGTTCCCTGGCATGGAGGCCCTTCAGATCCTTCAGTGAGACAGGAACCATCAACAGAGAACTTCACAACTTATCCACAATTGGTACAAGGACACAGGAAGGAAGAGAGCAGACCTGATTCTTAAGGTCCAGAGGGGGCAAAAGGTCAAAGAATGGGGCCGAAACATCGGTTCATGGGCTACAGTTGGCACTGTGGAGGTACTGGTAGGCGAGAGGGTTTAGAACACCCTTTTCTTAGGGTGAGACAAGGGAGTAGGGGGGGAAGAGAACAAGAAAGGAAAAGGACTGATCAATGGACGCCATAAAGACAGTGCTACATACCCTTCTCTCATCTTCCATCTGCTTCAAGGGAAGAGTTTGATCAAGTTCCTGCCAAGCATGTAGAAATTACTTTTACAAAAAAAAAAAAAAAAACATCCTAGAGACAGTGTCCACATCCCCCCTTCCAAATGCCATCCTCCACATTACTAAGTCCCAACAAACATACTTCATTCCATTTTAATATTCTCTCCTCATTCACCTTGCCGTGGCCACTCTGATTTTGAGCCAATTCCCTTGTTTGGTAATATGCAATCAACGCACAGACAAATAAACAACACTAGGCGAGGAGAGACAAGTACAGAAGTAACATCACTTCTTATGAAATAAATCTGAGAGGCAATTAAAGTTAAGGTGGCAGTGAATACTAGAAATTCTTATATAAAGGACCATGCAAAATTAAACAGAAAAAAATGGCTATGGAGAGAGAGACACGGGAACAGGCAAACCGGAAGAGGTTTTTATTCTCTTTTAAAAGGTATATGCTAGTTTCAGGAAATAGCCAGGTATGCTCCTTTCAGCCATAAAACCAACAGGGGCTGGGGAAACCCTCTCTGCCCCAGAACATGGGAGACATTTTCTGGCACACTATATACAGGACCTCTTATTGCAAATTCCAGGAACAGAGGATGGTAGCAAGGCTGTTATGCCAAAAGGGTGCATGGGGAATCCCAAATACTGCATAAAAGCACCAACTCACGTTTCATCTGTAGGAACAGATGGGAGGATAATGGAGCCACGGGGGAGCACCAACGGAGATACACAGCCAGAACTAATACCAGACAAGTCACAACATTCAACAGGACTTCAAACGCCCATATTTGTGTGTTTGGAGCAAATATGGGTGTGTAACACACCTCGGCGGAGCTTTCCATTTCTGGAGGCGGCGTAGGGGGCGGCTTGTTGAAATAAAACAAAGAGTTAGACCAATAAGACTTCACTTCTACAGCAGCATCCAAGCATGTCAAGCAGGAGAACGGGCAGGGGCTTGCTGTTCCCACCTACAGATTTCTTATCACAATGCTTCTGCCACGGGGAGGAGGGAAAGCATAGTAAAGCAGGGTTCTAAAATTAATTTGCAAATAATTCCTACATGCTCCAATGTGTCAGGTCTACGAAGAATGTCTATGCAAGATAGCTGAGAAAATGTATGGGATTTGGTTGATGAGATCATGTGACTTCTATAGTAACCATCTGTGATAACGCACAAAATGTGTGTTAAGCATTCTGTAACTCAAACTAACAGAACAGTAACAACAGATCAAAGTCTAGAAAGGTTTTTGCAAAATAAAAACAAAACAAAACCCAAAAAAACAATTATATGAAAGAATCCAATTATCATCAATAAAACTCCACCTGTTTCACTTTCACTTATAAATGTGTTCCCCGCCCCCCCCAGGGAATTCTCATTAGCTCCAAGAAAGCACACCTAGGATCTGTAACGGATCATAAACAGACATGTCAGGCCAGCCAGCTACAACTGCTTCATTTCTCAGGAGAGATATAGGGCCTGAATGCTGTATAAAATATACAGAGAGTAATGCAGGAGGCTACCATTACCACCATAACTCTGCCACCCCTGCGAGAGTACAGAGAGCAGAAGCTGCCCTGATGGTGAATGAAGATGATCCTTAAGTATTGCTTTGCTGGGAAGTTTTTTGTGTGATTTAAAGCTTTGGGGGAGAAGAGATTATAGGATAAATTAAATTTCTGTGAGTGATTGCCTTTAGAATTTAAAAGTAGATTCCTGGTCTGTGAAGCCTTGAGAATCCAAAGCTATATTATCCCTGGGTCTTTTTTTCCCCAGCTTCTCTCTAACTCCCACCCACCCAAAGAATATTCTCAGATTTATAGTCTGCTATCCCATTAAAAAGAACACGAGAGAAATTCTACAAGAGTCAACTAGGGTTTTAGATAAAGTAGAAAACTTAGCCTCATAATTAGATTAACAAAATCCACAAATAAAGTTTAGGGAATTTAAATTCAATTAAGCATCCTTACTCCATTAGCAACCTTAAGTTAACTAGCAGCATAATATTAACATGCAGACATCAGTCCAGCAGTGAGATGGGGGGCTATCCTATGATTTGCACAAGTACCACATTTATAAATTATCTACAATTAGAGGTTGTATGTATGCACCAGGTGCAAAGAGCTCCAGGCTCTCAGAGACAGAATTCTATCACCGGAGGCTAAAATGGCATACTGGAGGAGTTGAGGGAGAGAGAGATATTATAGAGGATATAGCAGAGCGGTCCACACTTCCAGGCTGGCAGCCTCTGTGCTGCCTTGGAGGAGCAAAACTTGCCTGGAAGGAGAGTAGCACTCTGGTGAGGCAGGAAACTATCCTGGAGGTAGCACCTGCCCTCCAGGTAATACAGTACCCTCTCATATGGAAGATGTATCCCCAAGGGGGTGTGTTCAGAAGGGAAGGTTGGGATAGCCATTGTATCTGTCCATTTAATCATTGGGAATGTAGATAACTGGGTGGCTGATGGGCATGAGGATTGTTTGGTAACCTCATGCCTCACCTAGATAGGATTTTAGACAGTGCAGAGGAGGAGTCAGCTGTTGTGGTACATGTGGGCATTAACATGGGAGGAAAGTCCTAGCAATAAAATTTAGGATTTTCGATAAAATGCTGAAATCTAGACCCGCCATGATAGCATTCTCAGACAGCTCCCCCATTCCCCACATAGGACACCAGAGGCAGGCAGAACTCTGGAGTCTCAATGTACGGATGAGATGATGGTGCAGGGAAGAGGGCTTTTGATTTTTTTTTTAGGAATTGGGCAAAATTTTGGGGGAAGGGAGAGCCTATTCTGAAAGAAATGATCCACCCTAACCAGGGTGAAACCCGGCTTCTGGTGCCAACATTTAAAAAGATAAAACATGGTGGAAGTGGTCAGTCGCTCAGGTTAGCGAGGTTTGGAGAGAGGTATCTTCAAAGGATACTGACATAACAGAGAAGTCAAAATATCCTGAAAGAGCATAAGAACATAAGAAATGGCCATAATGGGTCAGACCAAGGATCCATCAAGCATTCTGTTTCCAACAGTGGCCAAACCAGGCTACAAGAACCTGGCAAGTACCCAAACACTAAGATGATCCCATGCCACAGATGCCAGTAGTATCAGAGGCCATAGCTTAAGTCAAATTGATTAATAGCAGTTAATGGACTTCTCCTCCAACAACTTATCCAAATCTTTTTTAAACCCATTTACAAAAAATGCACTAACCACATCCTCTGGCACCAATTTTCAGAGCTTAATTGTGCATTGAGTGAAAAAGAATTTTCTCTGATTAGTGTTAATGTGCTACTTGCTGACTTCATGGAGTGCCCCCTAGTCCTATTATTCAAAATTGTAAATAACCAATTTACATCTACCTGTTCTAGATTTCTCATGATTTTAAAGACCTCTATCATATCCCCCTCAGCCGTCTCTTCTCTAAGCTGAACAGCCCTAACCTCTTTAGCCTTTCCTCATAGGGGAGCTGTTCCATCCCCTTTAGTATTTTGATTGCCATTCTCTGTACCTTCTCCATTGCAACTATATCTTTTTTGAGATGCGGTGACCAGAATTGTACACAGTACTCAAGGTGCAGTCTCACCATAGAGAGATACAGAGGCATTATGACATTTTCCGTTTTATTCACCATTCCCTTCCTAATAATTCCTAAAATTGCTTTTTTGACTGCTGCGGCACACTGAGCTGATAATTTCAATGTATTATCCACTATGATGCCTAGATCTTTTTCCTAGGAGGTAGCTTCTAATATGGAACCTAACATCATGTAACTACAGAAAGGGCTATTTTTCCCTATATGCAACACCTTGCACTTGTCCACATTAAATTTCACCTGCCATTTGGATGCCCAATCTTCCAGTCTCGCACGGACCTCCTGCAATTTATCATAATCCGCTTGTGATTTAACTACTCTGAATAATTTTCTATCATCTGCAAATTTGATAACCTCACTCGTCGTATTCCTTTCCAGATCATTTATATATATATATATATATATATATATATATATATTGAAAAGCACCGGTCCACGTACAGATCCCTGAGACATTCCACTGTTTACCCTTTTCACTGAGAAAAATTGACCATTTAATCCTACTCTCTGTTTCCTGTCTTTTAACCAGTTTGTAATCCACAAAAGGACATCGCCTCCTATTCCATGACTTTTTAGTTTTCTTAGAAGCCTCTCATAAAGGACTTTGTCAAACGCCTTCTAAAAATCCAAATACACTACATTTACAAGTTCACCTTTATCCACATGTTTATTAACCCCTTCAAAAAAAATGAAGATTTGTGAGGTAAGAGTTCCCTTGGGTAAATCCATGCTGTGTTCCATTAAACCATGTTTTTCTGTATGCTCTGTGATTTTGATCTTTAGAATAGTTTCCACTATTTTTCCCAACACTGAAGTCAGGCTCACTGGTCTATAGTTTTCTAGATCACCCTTGGAGCCCTTTTTAAGTACTGGGGGTTATATTGGCCACCCTCCAGTCTTCAGGTGCAATGGATGATTTTAATGATAGGTTACAAATTTTAACTAAGATCTTAAATTTCATTGTTGAGTTCCTTCAGAACTCTGGTATGCATACCATCCGGTCCAAGTGATTTGCTACTCTTTAGTTTGTCAGTCTGGCCTACTACATCTTCCAGGTTCACAGTGATTTGGTTCAGTTCATCTGACTCATCACCCTTGAAAACCATTTCCGGAACTGGTATCTCCCAAACATCCTCATTAGTAAATACAGAAGCAAAGAATTCAGAATCTAGAAGTTGTGATAGAGGCAGAAGTAGCCCAGGTGCAATTAAATAAAGAGAAAATTTTTCCAAACTATCCATTTCACTTGCTAGACAGGTTTTAAATTAAATTAAAAAAAAAACCAAACCAAAAAACTGAGAAATGTCCCAAATCACTGACTTCATAGGGTTCCAAGGGATGCCAACATTTAGAGAAATTAAATTGGAAAATCTGTCTTCAGATATTCCAAAGCTCTAGAATTCTGTACTATTTGAACTGAAGATTGCTAAGGATTTGGATGTTTCTGAATATCATTAAAGACCCTGGTTATTTTCACAAGTGTTTTGCTAATAGAATAGGAACCTGATTAGGTATAGTGGAAAATGGGAATGGATCTAAATTTCTGGATCTTTTTAAGGATTTGTGGAGGATGTTGTGATAACTAGTTTTAAGAAATTTGTTTAACTTATTTTATTGTATTTAAATCCACTTGTAAATCGCACTGAGATCTTTTTTTGAAGGCAATAAATGTAAAATTATTATTAATGAACACTGAATTGCCTGTAGCTGAATGACAGAAGTCTAAAAATAAGATTGGAGAGTTGGAATATATGGCACTGAATGAGGATACAGAATCAATCGGCATCTCAGAAACCTTGTGAAACATTGATAGGGTAGAAATTATATCACAATCGGGCCGATTCAGTAAAGTCCGCAGGAGAGCGGCAAACGCCCGCTCTCCCGGCATGCGCACAGGCCACTCACCTGTGCATACGATACAGTATTTAAATGAGGCTCGGCGGTATAAACGGGCAAAAGGAGGCGCTAGGGACACTAGCGCGTCCCTAGCGCCTCCTTTTTGACAGGAGCGGCGGCTGTCAGCGGGTTTGACAGCCAACGCTCAATTTTGCCAGCGTCGGTTCTCGAGCCCGCTGACAGCCACGGGCTCGTAAACCGGACGCTGGCAAAACTGAGCATCTGGTTTTCGACCCGACAGCCAACTTCAAATTTTTTTTCTTTTTTTTACTCTTCGGGACCTCCGATTTAATATCGCCATGATATTAAGTCGGAGGTGCACAGAAAAGCAGTTTTTACTGCTTTTCTGTGCACTTTCCCGGTGCCGGAAGAAATTAGCGCTGACCTTTGGGTAGGCGCTAATTTCTGAAAGTAAAATGTGCGGCTTGGCTGCACATTTTACTTACTGAATCACGTGGGAATACCTAATAGCGCCCTCAACATGCATTTGCATGTTGAGGGCGCTATTAGGTTCGGCGGGTTGGACGCACGTTTTCCACCCCTTACTGAATAAGGGGTAAGGGAAAACACGCGTCCAATGGCAGGTTAACAGTGCGCTCCGTCGGAGCACACTGTACTGTATCGGCCCCAATGATAGCCCAAGTCAGATACCTCTGTATTGCTCCATGACGAGACCGTACCTTGAATACTGTGTGCAATTCTGGTTTCTGCATCTCAAAAAAAAGATATAGTTGTACTCTAGAAGGTACAGAGAAGGGTGACCAAAATGATAAAGGGGATGGAACAGCTCGCCTATGAGGAAAGGCTATAGAGGTCAGGGCTGTTCAGCTTAGAGAAGAGACGGCTGAGGGGGGATACGATAGAAGTCTATAAAATCACGAGAAGACTAGAACGGGTAAAAGTGAATTGGTTATTTAAGAATATAAGATATGCCATACTGGATCAGACCAAGGGTCCATCAAGCCCAGTATCCTGTCTCCAACAGTGGCCAATCCATGTCACAAGTACCTGGCAAGTACCCAAACATTAAACAGATCACATGCTATTAATGCTGGCAACAAGCAATGGCTATTCCCTATTGATTAATAGCAGTTTATGGACTTCTCCTCCAGGAACTTATCCAGACCTGGCTATACTGCCTGCCTTAACCACGTCCTCTAGCAACGAATTCAGAGCTTAATTGTGCATTTAGTAAAAAAGAATTTTCTCCAATTCATTGTAAACGTGTTACTTGTTAACTTCACAGAGTGCCCCCTAGTCCTTGTATTATCCGAAAGTATAAATAACCATTTCACATTGACCCGTTCAAGTCCTTTCATGAATTTATAGACCTCTCTTTTAGAGAACAGGACTAGGAGGATTCAAATCCCACTGACATTCCTTGTGACCTTGGGCAAGTCACTTCACCTCCATTGCCTCAGGTACAAACTTGGATTCTAAGCCCTGAGGTCAGGGAAATACCTACAGTACCTGAATGTAATTTGCTTTGAAGTGTCAAAAAAGTCAGAATATAAATCAGATTATTAATATTGTATTGTAGATTGGTAACTGGCGAAAGAATAGGAAACAGAGTAGGACTGAATGGTCATTTCTCTCAATGGAGAAAGGTTAACAATGGAGGGATCTGTGTCAGGAGCAGTGCTTTTTAATATATTTATAAATAATATGGGAAAGGGTCATGAGTGAGGTGGTGAAATTCGCAGATGACAATTATTCAAGGTTACTAGATTACAAGCAGAATGTGAGGAATTTCAAGAGAATCTCGAGAAACTGGAGGATAGGATGTCTACATGGCAGATGAAATTTTATGTGGCCAAGTGCAAAGTGATGCATATTAGGAAACTATAGGTACAGGATGAGAGTTCCATATTAGGCATCACCACTCAGGAAAAGGATCTTGGATAAACTGTGGACAATACTTTTGAAATCCTTGGCCCGGCGCATGGCAGCTGTAACATGTTGCTGGACCATGGGCAGCTCCTTCTTGGTCCCAAGCCTGGCGCAGGATCCTGCAATCTCCGGGGCTGCCTGGCATGGTCCCTGGCATCCTGCCCCTCCACGGTATCTGGCTGCTCTGAATAGGCCTCACACTAACTCACCCAGCTTTACAGACTCAATATTCCTGGCACCCGGGGGTGGCATGGACCGATGATGTCTCCACTGATGCAATGTAAAGGGAAGCCCGGTCTTCTGGGGCTGGTGCCTGAGCAACAGGTTTCTCTTCCCTTATTCCTGCATTATTAGTTGCTCCAGTTGCTGTTTCCTGGTTTTAACCCTGCCTAACAATGACTCTGCTTCTGTTTGCTGCCTGCTCTGACTCTTGCCCGACTTCCACCTCTGCACAAACTCTGCTTGACTCAACCTTGCCTGCCCGACCACAACTAACACACCTCAGGATTCAGCATGGGCAGTCAGCATCCTCGGGGGTCCACCCCCAAAAGCCTGCGGCAGCAGCAGTCAAAAAAGGAAATAGAAAGCTTTATTTAAAAATGTATCTACCATAAACAAAACTATCAGACAGGTTTACAATAAAAACATCCATAAAACATTTTTCCATTCCTTTCCTAATACCACTTGAGGATTAAAATCATGCTTTGTATTTATGCATGGTGCAACCACATCTCAAATATTGTATGCGAAAGGTACAGAAAAGGTCAACCAAAATGATAAAGGATGGAACGGCTCCTCTATGAAGAAAGGCTAAACAGGTTAGGGTTCTTCAGCCTGATGAAGAGATGGCTGAGAAGGGATAAGATGGATGTCTACAAACTCATAAGTTGGGTGGAATTTTTTCACTCACCACACAATTCAACTGTGGAATTTGTTGCCAGAGGATGTAGGGAAAGCAGTTAGCATAGGTGGGTTTATTAAGGATTTGAACAAGCTCCTGGAGGAAAAGTCCATAAACCATTAGCCATGAAGACATGGGAAAACTACTGGTTATCCCTGGGTGTGATCAAGGAGGACTGAATCTATTTTTTTTTTTTTTTTGCAATCCTGCCTAGTACTTGTGACCTGGATTGGCCATTGTCAGAGACAGGTTGCTGGGATTGACCCGGGATGGCATTTCTTCTGTATGACCCCTGTATTCTTCCTGCTTCTATACAGAGACCAACTATAAGCAGCCATTTGAGGTCAACAGTGGATTCACATCTGATACAGCTCTTTGATCAGGCAACAGCTGCATTCTCTAAGAGAAGTACTGCACTTTCCCCTTCCTTCAAAACAAGGGATCTGGCTCCCAAAAGGGGAAAAAAAACCCCCAAAACACAAACACCATCAATGTGGGCAAAGTAAAAAGGGCAGCGCTCATCTAGAAGTGGCTGGAGCAGTGGGTTATGAACCAGGAGACCAGGGTTAGAGTCCCGCTGTCGCTCCTTGTGACCTTGGGCAAATCACTTTACCCTCCATTGCCTCAGGTACAAAACTTAGATTGTAAGCCCTCTGGGGATACAATCTAAGTACCTGATTGTAATCTACTTTGAAGTGCTGAAAAAAAGTGGACTATAAATCTAAATAAAAAAAAAAATCTAGATTAGTCCATAGATGGTTTCACACCGAGGAGGTGGTAAGGATGAATACAGTAGGTTTCTCAGCACAGTGAAGGTGCTGCCACCCCAGGGTATTCCAGGAGCTGTCTCACCTTGTCACTTGGCCTCTTCTCACAGTTGATACACATCCCCAGTTGTGGCTATGTGGATGTGCAAGAGTAGAGGGGGTTGCATATTTGAGTGGGACACAGATTAGGCCGTAAAACTGTATACAGTGACTAAACTGTTATTACACCCTCCCTCCACCCCGGGTGAAGGAAACACTCAAACACAAGATGCATGCTGGCTGCTGCCACCAACTCTCTCCCATACTGTCCTAGTGTGATCGGAAGTGGGGCACAACGGATGATAAGTCTTGGAGCAGAGTATGTATTTGTTTACAGGATTTATTGCCTGCTCCACTACCAAGGTATTCAGACCCAGAAACAGTAAAGATTCCCGGATAAGGTGGGATGGCGAACACAGTAAAGAAAAGATGTACACAGATTACACAAAATGTGGGTAACGGACAAAAGCTTGGTAAAAGAGCCAGCTCTTTTCTAAATGGTGAAACATTAAAAGATCAGAGCAAAGCAGGACTTCTCTCGGAAGAGTTCCAAAACCCGGGAGGATTGTGCGCGAGCTCTGGAAAGCCTCTGCTCTTTCAGGGCTGGTACCTGAAAAAAAAAAAAAAATCTCATGCTTAGACTGCAGCAAGCGAATGGACTTATACCAGCGGAGGCAGGCTTGCAGGTACTGGGGGGCCAGAGGCCATGCAGCAACCTGAAGGCAAAACAGAGGGCTCTGAATGGACCCTGGTATAAGGCTGGAAGCCAATGCAGTTTGAAGAGGACTGGACGGATATGATCTCAGTGGCCAGAAACGCAGGTTAGCAATGGTGTTCTGCACCAATTGGAGGTGCTTCCAGGATTTTAGCAGAAGGCCCACATAACAATATTCCAATAACGACACACAATGTTACAAACACATGAAGAGTGGCTAAAAAGAGCTGTATTCTGTTGCAAGCGTGGAAGGTAATAACAAGCAGATTGTGTGCCACTGCCGCTATCCGGGAGTCCATATTCAGTTTGAGGTCCAATAGGGGACGCCTATTCCAAAAGAATGGGCTCCACTTTAACCAGGGTGGAAACAGGATGCTCGCACTAATGTTTAAAGGACATAGAGCAGTTTTTAAAATAGAACATGGAGGAAAGCCGAGGTACCTTCAAAGGATAATATCAAAACAGGAAAGTTAGAGTATCCTGATAGATAAGGTTCCAATAAAGGCAACAATAGCCTAGGTGCCTTTAAGTAAAAAGCAGACAGTTAAAAAGACTGCAAATTATCCCTGTCAACTGCTAGGAAGGTTATAAATACAAAACAAAACAAATCCTGAAATGTCTGCATGCAAATGCCAGAAGTCTAAAAAATAAGATGGCGGAGTTAGAATATATAGAACTGAATGAAGAGGTAGACATGATTGGCATCTCAGAGACCTAGTGGAAGGAGGATAACCAATGGGACAGTGCTATACCAGGGTACAAATTATATGGCAATGATAAGGTGGATCAAACTGGTGCCACATATTAAGTATGGCATTGAATTAAACAGGATAAAGATCCTGCAAGAAGACTAAATACGCTGCAGAAATTCCATGTGTGATGGGAAGGGTATGGAGGTGGGGGTATATTACCATCTGCCTGGCCAGCATGAACTGACAATGAAATGCTGATAAATTATGGAAGCTAACCAATTTGGCAGCACAGTAATAATGGGAGATTACAAATACCCCAATATTGACTGGATAAATGTCACATCAGAACATGCTAGGGAGATTAAGTTTCTAGATGAAATAAATGACTGCTTTATGCAGCAGCTGGTCCAGGAACTGAGAGGGGGAGGCATTTTTGACCTAAACCTTAGTGGAACGCAGGATTTGGGGCTAGTGGTAAGTGTTGGGGCCACTTGGAAATAGCGATCATAATGTGATCAAATTTGACTTAAGAACTGGGAGGAGGACATTAAGGAAAACTACTGCTCTAGCATTTTAACTTTCAAAAGGGAGACTATGATACAATGAGGAAAATAGAAAAAAAAATTAAAAAGGAGCAGCTACAAAAGGTTAAAAATTTACTTCAGACATAGATAGTTTAAAAATACTATCTTGGAAGCTCAGACCAGACGTATCCCACACATTAAAAAAGGCAGAAGGAAAATCAAATAACTGCCACAATGGTTAAAAGGTGATGTGAAAGAGGCTATTATAGCCAAAAGGACTTCTTTCAAAAAAATGGAAAAAGGATCCAAAGGAAGAAAATAGGAAAAAGCATAAACACTGACAAGTTAGATGCAAAACATTGATAAGGCAGACAAAAAGAATTTGAAAAGAAGCTTGCCATAGAGGCAAAACTCATAATACCTTTTCCACCTTTCAGCCACTCTGAAGTGGCTGAAAGGTGGAAAATAAATCAAAAGAAATAAAAACATTTTCAAGTGCATCTGGTGCAAAGAGCTCCTGGCTCTCAGAGAATACGACTGATCTTGAGGCTAGAGTGGCAGACCTCTAGGAGATGAGGCAGACAGAGAGGTATATAGAGAAGACTTTCAGGGACATAGAAGCCAAGTCTTAACTCCAGTCTGGCAACACTGGTGCTGCCTTGGAGTCAGAAGGTCTCATGGTCATAGAGCATCAACCAGGTGCAGTAGGAAGTGATCATGGAGAGCAAGGTCTTGCTCTCCAGTTGATGCACTGTCATCTTGTACCAAGGATGTGTCTTCCAGGGCTACTGCCTAAGAGTGAAGGGTTAGGTCGGCCATCAAAGCTGATGATTCAATTATTAGGAATGTAGATAACTAGGTGGCTGGTGGATGTATCGCCTGGTAACATGCATGCCAGGTGCGAAAATGGCAGACTTCACATGTCACCTAGATAAGATTTTAGACAGTGCTTGGGAGGAGCCTGCTGTCATGATACACGTAGGTACCAATGACATAGGAAAATGTGGAAGGGAAGCTCTGTAAGCCAAATTTAGGCTTTTAGGTTGAAAACTGAAATCCAAAACCTCCAGGGTAGCATTCTCAGATTTGCTTCCTGTTCCATACACCTATCTCCATAGGCAGGCACAGCTGGACTCTCAATGCGTGGATGAGACAATGATGAAAGGAAGAGGGATTCAGTTTTGTAAGGAACTGGGGAACGTTTTGGGGAAGGGGGGAGTCTTTTCCAAAGGAACGGACTCCACCTTAACTAGTGTGGAACCAGGCTGCTGGTGCTAACCTCTACAAAGGAGTTAGAGCAGCTTTTAAACTAGAATAAAGGGGAAAGCTGATAGTTGCTCAGCAGCGCATGGTTTGGAGCAGGGGTGGCCAATCTGGCCCTCGAGAGCCACAATCAGACCTGGTTTTCAGGATATCCACAATGAATATGCATGAGATAGATCTGCATGCAATAGAGGCAGAACATGCAAATCTTCTCATGCAGATTCATTATGGATATCCTAAAAACCTGGCCTGTTTATGACTCTTGAGGGCAGGAGTTGGCCACCCCTGGGTTTGGAGGGAGTTATCTTTGAAAGATACTAATGAAGCAGGAGAGTTAGGGCATCCCAAAAGAGAGGATCCAATAAAAGCAAAAGTAGTCCATGTGCCTATAAGAATCACCTGAGCTAAAAGAGTCCAAGTTAACCCTGTCAACATAAAAGCAAGTTGTTAATACAAATAAAAAATACACTTTGAAATGTCTGTATGCCAATGCAAGAAGTCTTTGAAGTAAAATGGGAAAGTGTATAGCAGTGAATGATGAGATAGACTTAATTGGCATCTCAGAGACATGGTGGAAGGAGGATAACCAAAGGGATAGTGTCATACCAGGGTACAAACTATATCACAATGATAGGGAGGAGCAATTTGGTGGGTGGTGCTTTATGTACAGGATGCATTAGAGTCCAGCAGGATAAAGATCCTGCAAGAGACTAAATTAATAGAATCTTTATGGGTAGAAATCCCATGTGTGTTAGGGAGCAGTATAGCAACAGGAGTATAATACAGACCACGATGAAATGCTAAATTAGGGAAGCTAACCAAATCTGTATTACAGTAATAAAGGGAGATTTCAATTACCCCAATATTGACTGGCTAAATGTAACATCAGGATATACTAGAGAGATAAAGTTCTTGAATGGAATAAATGACAGCTTTATGGAGCAATTGGTTCAGGAACTGATTAGAGAGGGAGCAATTTTAGATCTAATTCTTAGTAGAGTGCAGGATTTGGTGAGAGAGGTAATGGTGGTGGGGTCACTTGGCAACAGTAATCAAAACGATCAAATTTGATTTAATGACGGAAGGGCGACAATAAGTAAATCCATGGCTTTAGCACTAAACTTTCAAAAGGGAAACTTTGATAAAATGAGAAAAATAGTCAGAAAATAACTTAAAAGGTGAAGCTTCAAAAGTTAAGAGCGTACAAACAGGTGTGGACATTGTTAAAAAAAAAAATACTATCTTAGAAGCGCAGTTCAGATGTATTTCACACATGAAGAAAGGTGGAAGGAAAGGCAAAAAATTGCCAGTATGGTTAAAAGGTGAGGTAAGAGAGGCTATTTTAGCCAAAAGATCTTTCTTCAAAAATTGGAAGGAATCATCAGAAGAAAATAGGAAAAAATCATAAGCATTGGCCAGTTAAATGTAAAACTGTTGGGAAGAGCTAGGAAGTGGTTCCACTTTCAGGGAGAGAGTGTGAACTTGGGCCATGGTTTGACCCCGGAGGATTCCGAAGAAGGCAGGCGAGGCGTGTCCGAGCATGGGCAGGACAGGAACAGGGCTGGATTGAAGACAAGCGAGGGAATCCGGAACAGGAACAAGGCTGGGCCCGGCCTCTGCTGGACCCACACGCTCCAGTGTGACCCAGCAACGCAATGCTGGTCATGAGAGTAGCCCTCCGGCTACTCAAAAGCCCTTTTGGACCCGCCGCTTGGGAACGATGAGTGTGTGAGGCCAGACGGAGGCTGAGGACAGGAACAAGAAGACTCAGACGAAGACTTGGATACTCAGGAGACTCAAACGAAGGTGTGGATACTCAGCAGATTCAGACGAAGACTCAGGAGACTCGGATGAAGACCTGGATACTCAGGAGACTCGGACGAAGACCTGGATGCTCAGGAGACTCAGACGAAGGTGCAGGTTACTCAGAAGACCCGAACAAGGGTTCAGGTCACTCAGAAGTTCAGGCAAGGATTCAGGAGTCAGGCGAAGTACTGGGTGAGAACTGCATCTCAGCGTGCCCTACACAGCTGTCCATGGCTGGTCGTGGACCACGCTGAACACGAAGCAGACTCCAGACAATGTAATGGAAATTGAGACTGGAACATGACGAAGATTCAGTAGAGGCCTGCACCGGGGCACGCCCTACACAGCTGCCTGTGGCTGGTTGTGAACCACGTTGAAGCGGAGCAGGTTCTAGCAGAGTCTTAAGCATGGACGGAGCAGGCACAAGGGGACCCCGTAGACCGGGAATAAGGTACTCAGGAACAAGGCTTTAAAAACAGAAGTCTCCCGGAGACTTGTGCTGTAGATGAGAAGAAGGCCTTGTACCACGAAGCGCCCTACACAGCCTTCCCTGGGCTAGTCACAGACCAAGACATGGCATGCCAGGAAAGGTAGGTACAAGGAACCTAGCAAATGGTTGCAGAAGTGAAGGCAAGGGCGTCAGAATCAAGACAATAGGAACACGGAACGTCTGGAACATCAGGATGTAGAACAACAGGACTTTCAGGAACGGAACCACAAAACAACAGGACATCTGGACATGGAACATCAGGATTTCCAGGAATGAAGGCTCAGACAAAGACAAAGGAGCTCCAACGAGAAACACAAGACCTTGAAGAAGCAATGGACCTCAGAAGCCTCCTGGACCAGAACATCCAGGAGCGACTGGCTCCTTGCGAAGACAACGAGGGATAGACAAAGGGTCACTTTTAAAGGGCTAAAGCGGAACAGGCTGATGATGTTATCCCAGAGAACCGTGGGGCTTTTCCAACCTCTGGCCCTTTAAAAGCAGGAGAGAAGTGCGCGCCTGCACCCGCGCCCATACTGAAGCAGGAAGGAGCAGACATCAGCGGCGGCATCCCTGCCGCATGGGAGGCCCGGAGGACAGCAGCATCGAGCCCTGCCGCGAAGAGAAGAGACTGGCTGCAGCAGCGGCTCTGTGCCGCGAAGAAGGAACTCCCGGCGGCGGCACTAGGACCGCGGGGGAGCCCAAAGCATTGTGGCTCGGCCTGCTGCGAGGGACGGCGTCGACAGCGGCCTAGCTGGCCGCGTTTGCAAGGTAGGTGGGGGACTGCCCGCAGGTCGCGGGCAGGAGCACAACAAAAACACTGATAAGACAGGCTAAGAGAGAATTTCAAAAAGTTAGCCATAGAGGTAAAAACTCATAATAAACACATTTTAAAATATATCCAAAGCAGGATGAATGAGGGGTTAAAGGGGCACTTAGGGAAGATAAGACCATCGTGGAAAGACTAAATGAATTCTTTGCTTCAGTGTTTACCGAAGAGGATTTTGTGGAGATACCGGTTCTGGAGAGTTTTCAAGGGTGATGATTCAGATGAACTGAACCAAATCACGGTGAGCCTGGAAGATGTAGGAGGCCAGATTGACAAACTGAAGAGCAGAAAATCACCTGGACCAGATGGTACATGCTTCAGGGTTCTGAAAGAACTAAAAAATGAAATTTTAGACCTATTACAAGCAATTGGTAACCAATAATTAAAATGATCAGTTGTTCCTGAAGATCGGAAGGTGGCCAATGTAACCCAATTTTTAAAAAGGGCTCCAGAGATGATCTGGTAAACTATAGATTATTGAGCTTGAATAAATCATGTAAACTATTATAAAGAATAAAATCACAGAATATATAGACATGGTTTAATGGGACATAGCCAGCATGGATTTACCCAAGGGAAGTCTTGCCTCACAAATCTGCTACTTTCATTGAAGGGGAAAATAAACATGTGGATAAAGGGTGAACTGGTAGATGTGATGTATTTGTCAAATGCCTTCTGAAAATCCAAAGTCCCTCAAGAGAGGCTTCTAAAAAATAAAAACTAAAGTCATGGGATAGGAGGCAATATCCTTTCGTGGATTTCAAATTGGTTAAAAGACAGGAAACAGACTAGGATTAAATGCTCTGTTTTCACAGTGGGAAAAGGTAAACAGTGGAGTGTCTCAAGGATCTGTACTTGGACTGGTGCTTTTTAATATATTTATAAATAATCTGGCAATGGGTATAACAAGTGAGGTGATCAAAATTTGTCGTTGACACAAAATTATTCATAGTAGTTAAACCACAAGCAGATTGTGATAAATTGTAGGAAGACCTTGTCAGACTGGAAGATTAGGCATCCATATGGAAGATTAAATATAATGTGGACAAGTGCAAGGTGATGCACATAGGGAACAATAACTCATGCTATAGTTACACAATTTTAGGTTCCATATTAGGAGTTACCCACCCAGGAAAAAGATCTGGCGCTATATTTGATATTACACTGAAATTGTCGACTCAGTGTGCTGTAGCAGATAAAAAAAGCAAACAATGTTAGGAATTATTAGGAAGGAAATGGCAAATAAAATGAAGGATATCATAATGCCTCTATATTGTTCCATGATGAGACTGTACCTTAAATACTGTGTGCAATTCTGGTTGCCGCATCTCAAAAAAGTAGTTGTTGCACTGGAGGAAATACAGAGAATGGCAATCAAAATGATAAAAGGCACAGAATGGCTGACTTATGAGGAAAGGCTAAAGAGGTTAGGGCTGTTCAACTTGGAGAAGAGATGGCTAAGGGGGGATATGATAGAGGTTTACAAAATCAAAGGACTTATACGGGTAAATGTGAATCTATTATTTACTCTTTTGGATAATACAAAGACTAGGGGGTACTCAATGAAGTTAGCAAGTAGCACATTTAAAACAGAGAAAATTATTTTTCGCTCCATGCATAATTAAGCTCTGGAATTCATTGCCAGAGGTTGTGGTTAAAGCAGTTAGTGTAGCTGGGTTTAAAAAAGATTTGGATAAGTTCCTGGAGAAGTCCATAAACTGTTATTAATCATTAGCGAATAACACTGCTTGTTGCCGTTATTAGTAGCTTGGGATCTATTTAATGTTTGGGTACTTGCCAGGTTCTTGTGACTTGGATTGGCCACTGCTGGAAACAGGATACTGGGCTGGAAGGACCCTTGGTCTGACCTAGTATGGCATATCTTATGTTCTTATGAAGCAGGAAGCCTATGAGGGAGTCAGTTGGACTGTTAGATGATCGAAGGATAAAAGGGGCACGTTTATTTAGAAGACATATTCTGCTTAAGTCTGAAAATTCATCAGAGTGGATTACATGGAATGCTTACATAGTTAAAAATGTCATAGTAAGAGTCAACAAAACTGACAAACTCAGAGACAGAAAAACACTTTAGTGGAAAGACTAAATGAATTCTTTGCTTCAATGCTTACGGAGAAGATGATGGAGAGATAACCTGCTGGAAATGGTATTTAATGAGTGATAATTTGGAGGAACTTAAACAAATCCTATTGAACCTGGAAGATATAATAGGGAAAAATCGATAAACTAAAGAGTACTAAATCATCTGTACAAGATGGTTTACAACCCAGAGTTCTGAAAGAACCCAAAAAATGAAATTGATGACCTATTACTAGTAAATTTGTAACCTATCATTAAAATCATCTATTGTACTAGAAGGCTGGAGGGTGGCCAATGTGACACCAATCTTTAATAAGGGCTCCAGGGGTGATCCAGGAAATCTGATGTCAATGCCAGGAAAAATTGTAGAAGCTATTCTAAAGAACAAAATTATTGAACATATCAATAGACATGATTTAATGGGACATAACCCAAATATGGATTTACCTAAGAGGTTTTCTCTGAATGATCTACTACATCTTTTTGGAAGGCACTGTTAAACATGTGGACAATAGTGATCTGGTGTGTATAGTGTATCTGACAAATGTCTTCTGCAAATCCAAACTCCCACATGAAAGATTCCTCAGGAAATTAAAAAGTCATGGGACAGGAGGCAATTGTGAATTACAAATTGATTAGAAAGATAGGAAACAGAGTAGAACTAAATGGTCAGTTTTCTCAATGAAGGAAGGTAAACAACAAAAGGCCCCAGAGATCTGTAATTGGAGTAGTGCTTCTTAACATGTTTAGAATTGATCTGGAAAATGAACAACGGGAGGTGATCAAATTTGTAGACACAAAATTATTCCAAGTTGTTAAATGACAAGCGGATTGTGAGAAATTGCAGGAGGACCTTGCAAGACTGGACATTGTACGATGAAATTCAATATGGACGAGTAAAAAGTGATGCACATAGGGAAAAATAATCCAGACTGTAATTATACAATGTTAGGTTCCATATTAGGAGTCACCACCTAGGAAAAGGACCTAGGCGTCATCTTGGACAATATGTTTGAAATCCTCAGTTTAGTGTGCAGATGTGGGCAAACAGTAAATGGAATGTTAAGAATTATTAGGAAAGGAATGGTAAATGAAAACCAGAAAATATCATACCTCTATTGCTCCATAGTACAATTATACCTAGAATACGATGTACAATTCAAAAGAGCTGTATGTGATGGACAGTGAAAAATTAATACGCACAGACTGGGAGAGGGACCTTGTTGTGTTAGTGTCTGATGATCTCAAGGCAGCAAAGCAATGTGACAAGGCGATAGCTAAAGCCAGAAGAATGCTGGGCTGCATAGAGAAAGGAATAGCCAGTAAGAAAAAAAAAAAGAGGTGATAATGCCCTTGTACAGGTCCTTGGTGCCCGTATCTCAAAAAAGATAAAGTCAGGACAGAGGCGGTCCAAAGAAGAGCGACCAAAATGGTGAGGGATCAGCATTGGAAGACTTATGAGGAGAGGCTGAAGGATCTGAATATGTATATCTTGGAAGGAAGGAGGTGCAGAGGAGATAGGATGCAGACCTTCAGATACCCGAAAGGTTTTAATGATGCACAAATGTCAAACATTTTCCACTGGAAAGAAATCAGTAGAACTAGGGGGTCATGAAAAGAAACTCCAGGGAGGATGACTTAAAACTAATATCAGGAAATATTTCTTCACAGAGAGGGTGGTGAATGCCTGGAATACCCTTCCGGAGGAGGTGGTGAAAACGAAAACAGTGAAGGAATTCAAAGGGTCCCTAAGGGCTAGAGGTTGGAAACAAAGAAAAGAGTGCATGGGGGTAACTGGGGGCAACTTGCTGGAGTGGCAGTTGCTACGCTTAACAATTAAGCCTTGATACTGTTAATGCAACTCCATCATTGCTCTCTGCTTCAACAGCAGTGAGAAAAGGGGAAATGGATTCAGACAGCAATCAATGAGGGCCATGCATTTTACGGTTTGGGGAATAAACAAACATAGGAGTAACTTGCTGATGCGGCTTTTACTATCCTTAATCATTAAGCCTGATACTTTTGATACGGCTCCATCATTGCTCTCTGTTTCCACGGCAGGGTTAGGGAAAATTAGATTTCAGACAGCATCCGCGGGCCCTGATTTTTACGGTCTAGGAAACTGATAAGCATGAGGGTAACCTGCACAGTGCAGCAGATACCGGGCAGACTGGGTGGATCATTTCTGTTTCCGTTCTGGTCACATCTCAAAAAAGATATAATGGAACTCGAAAAGATAGAGAAGGGTGATCTCAAAGATAAAAGGGATGGAACGTCTTCCATCTGAGGAAAGTCTACAGAGGTTAGGGCTCTTCAGCTTGGAGAAGAAATGGCTGAGGGGGGAGATCATAAGATCTATAAAATCATTAGTAGAACAGGTAAATGCAAACAGTTTATTCTTTCAAAAAAATAAAAAAAGACATTGAAGCTACTAAGTAGCACATTTAAAATGAGAAAATATTTTTTTCACTCAATGTACAATTAAGCTCTGGAATTCACTGCCAGAGGATGTAGTAAAAGCAATTTATTTATCTCTCTAATATTTTTAGCTGACATTTTTATTTTATTTTTAGTTATTTTAAATGTTATGTTAATTATCTCCTGCTTATTATTTAGATTATAAATTGTATTATACTTTTATTATTAGTTATGCTCTGAAAACCAGAATGGCAGTATATAAATGTTTTTAAATAAATAATATTTAAATGTATTTAAAAAGGCTTATATACCGCACTCTATGAAAGAATGCACAAGGCGGGTTTAAAATGTTTCGGACAAGTTTCTGGAGGAGAAATGCATAAGCCATTATAACCTGATACCCTTGGGGAAAGCCACTGCATATCCCTGGGCGTCAGTAGCATGGAATCTATATAATATTTGGGATTCTGACAGGTACTTGTGACTTGGATTGGCCCGTTGGAAACAGGATACTGGGCTGATGGACCCTTGGTCTGTGTATGGTAGTTCTTATGAACACCCAAAATGTGCATCTCAGATTTAATAATAAAGGAACTTTATTCTACCCTCATTGACTGAGCCCAGTCACCCACGAGTACATCCTGCTTTCATGGGATCAAACTTGAGCTTATTTTATAGTAGCCCATTTCAATATAGACACTAATCTGCTCAAACAGTCCCCTCTGTTCATCCCTTGGATTCAAAGACCTGGATGTCATCTGTGTAGATGAAATACTGTAAGCCAGTGGCCTAATATGAAACAAAACTGGGGAGAGGAATGAAACCTATGAACATCACAGGGAAGTGGCCTTATGGATGATAAAGAATTCTCTACCAATACCGGATTAGACCTCCCTGTTAAAAAGGGATGAAACCATTTCAGAACGCTGTCATCCTTAAGCCTATTTAACAGGATATGATGGCTGACTCTGTCAAAGGTAGCAGAAAAATCTAAAAAAAAAACCCCAAAACAAAACAGAAAACAACCCCAGAGAAACTTCCCTTGTCTAGAGACCTCAGAAAATTGTCTGTTAGTGTCATAAGAACTGTCTCTCAGTACCATACCTCTTGCAAAAACTTGACTGACAGTTGTCCAGAATTCCATCCCCTTCCAAGGCTGAAGCGGGAGCATTTTCAAAGATCCTGCTTCAGCCAGCAATGGGGATTTGAAAATATGCCTAATGTTATCAGGTACTTTGAAATTCAGGGATGGCTTTTTTTTTTTTTTTTTTTTTTAAAGCAGTGGATGCATTGTGGCATGTTTTAAAGGATGCTAGAATTACAGCCTCCCTCAAGGAAGTATTTACAAACCATGAAAGCCAATCAGACAACCTACTGTGGGCAGCCTTGACCAGTTTTAGCAGGACAGGTGTCAGAGCTGGAGGATGGATTCAAAGCTGACAAAAAAAACCTTCTTCAGTCTGAATAGTACGGACCTCCTGAAAGGCGCGAAACAATCGTTTAGGGGGAACCACGGCTGAGACCAAAAGGGGCCTCAACGGCCAAATTGTCCAGCTCGGCACAAATATTCAAAACTTTCACCGAGAAAGGATCAGCAAATTTTTCACATTCTTCTTAAGAGAAATTCAGTTGAATTTGATTGGTGGTGTGCTGGACCAAACCTGTATGGATTGTAAACAATTCTTCAGTGGGTACTAGCGATCTGGTCTGAGACATACACCTTTTTGGCAGAGAGACAATGGCTGTACGGTAATTAGCTCTATGTAGGTTGCAGTTTAATTTATTCTTATTCCAAGTGCCTTCCCTTCCTTTAAGGCATGTAAATTCGTTGGTGTATCAGAGTAAGAAGTTTGGTGTTTGAATACCAAGAAGTCCATATTCAAAAGGAGTTACCCAGCCAAATCTTTGGTTTCAAAAATGCATCACCCCCTCTTCCCCATTTAAATTGTGTCCGGTAATTTATTATCCACAAAAAAAAAAAAAAAAAGGGGGTGCTGGGAACAGGCTTTATCTGGTCAGTGCTGCGATTCAGCATTATCCGGGTAAGTCTGGCTGTGTGCCAGAGAGGTGCCCTGGAGTTATCTAGGCACCTGATTTCAGCCAGGTATATTCTGTACAGTGCACATCTGGCTTTGTTCCGCTGAGTATCCGAGTAGCTACCCGCTTCTTGGCTTACTCAATACAGGCCCTTCCAAGGCTGATCCAGAGCACTAATCATTCCAGAGGCCCAGCACGCCATCAGACCTTTGACTGAGGTGCTGGCAAGAAACTCCCTGTTACCCAACAGCGCCACCGGGGCAATCTTACTAAAACGGTAGGTTTCCTCAAGTAACGCATTTGACTTGATAATTCTGACTTACAAATCAAGCGGACCAGGTATCCGTTGCTTCACCCTTGCTATCCCACAAGGATCAAGCGTGACAGAGGCAATGCGTGATAGAGAAATGATGTTATTGGTAACTGCTATCACCAAGTCTTGTGTTTGTGAAAAGACATGTTTCTAAACAAATACAAAAATGTCAGAATGTGTCATTTACAAGTAAGTGTTTATACCTGTGATAGTCCCTAAATTATGGACTCTGTGCTCTGCAGTATCGTAACAAAAAGGACATTTACATAGACATTCCCAATTATTTTATTTTTTTTTACACTGTAAGCAAGGTAGTCCTGTGGTGCGTGCGTAGAGGGGCTACATCAGCACCTGGCCTGCTTCTCCAGGAGACTGGACAGTGATTCCTTCCATTATTTAGCAGCAAAGAATTACTTGCTAAATGAGCCAAAGCTATAGTTAATGATAGGGGGAATCCGACTGAAATTTATAAAACCACGAGTGGGGTGGAATGGGTAAATAGAGAACGGTTAGTTACCCTTTCAAATAACACTAGGAGTAGGGGATGCTCCATGAAACTAGCAACTATCGGATTTAACACAAATCGCAGAATGTATTTTTTCCACTCAGCGTGCTATAAAGCTATGGAATCTGTTGCCAGAGGCCGTGGTCAAGGCAACTAACAGTGGGGTTCAAAAGAGGACTGGACAAGTTCCTGAACGAAAAGTCCATAAACAGTTGTTAGCAAGGTAGAACTGGGAAAGAAAGCGCTTATGCCTGGAACTGAGAAACAGATCTACTTTTGGGGATGTGTCCTGGATTGGCCACTGTCAGACAGGATGCTGGGCTTGATGGACCTTGCTCTGACCCTGCATGGCACTTAGTTCTTATCTCCCTCTGTACTCTGCAGGATTTTAGAAGTACAAGCCAAGTATTTGTCCACTATCAATAAAAAAATACACATTTAACACTTCAAGCCTCTTCTTCAACCTTTCTCCTGGATCTTTGGGACATGATAGAAAGGTCGCATTAGTTGGCCAAGGCAAACCAATGAGGGTCATGCCAGAAATGAGAGACTGCATGAACCAATCTGATCCCACTCCAGGTGATGAGCTAACAACCACGGCTGCAGCCAGGCATGCAGGGGACAGGACTTCGAGATCGGAAAACTGCTCGGATCAGAACAAGTCTGAAATTTGCTAGCAGCGCCACCAGCAGAGCTTCAGTTTGGTGGACTGCGTGCGGAGCTTAAACCTGAGCACTCGTGTCCAGAAGAGAACCACATGCAGCATTTTTACCCCTCACCACACTAAAAAGGACAAGCTATGTGTATGGTATTAAATGCACGAGTTCATTAAATGAAGCTGCAGGAATGTTTTACTGTGCACCAGATCTGCCAAGCCCAAATGCGGAGTACTGATATGCAGAATACAGCACTGCAACAGACCCCCAGACCCCCCCCCCAGGCTTGGGAAGTCTCTGACCAGCAACAAGGATAAGTCAGTCAGGTATGCAGCTAGGCCCTACCCCCAAAGCAAAGGTGACAGCCCAAGGCCACAGAAATAGTGGCAGAGAGTCACCAAAGCCCCTCCCCCACAATGCTTTCAATCTAATTGTTTACCCAGGGCTCAAGATTCTGACATTTCTGGGGGATGGGAAGTAGCGCTGGCACGTCTGCAGTCTGGTACACCTGTGCGGGCAGTATAGCAAGAGGAGTAAGTCCAAACATATAGAAGAGGGAAACCTAACAACAAAAGCTAAGCCAGCAAACTGGGATGTTTCAGTCTAATTCAGTCCCTATTCCCTTATTCCAGAACCATACCCTCTCCCCCCCCTCTCCCCCTCCACTACCACCTTACTGCAGGAGCGCCCACTGCTTTCTCCCTTCTGAGCACATTAAGCCAGGACCGTACCCACTACCTCCAGCTCAAGCACATCCTTCCATTCTGTCTGCCCCAGCGTCTCACTGCCTGCAGGACACCTCTTCCAGTCCCACTAGCCCTTATAGAGTTTGAACAATTTTGCAAATTCGTTTTACCAGCAGCTGTTAACATATGATGGCAATATTCTGTGCTGAGAAACCCACCGCCCATCCCTCTACTACCCTCCACCAAATCCAGCCCTGCCTACTCTAATCCCGAAAAACTACTGGAGCAGAACCAGACGGCGTATGAAGAAGCTGCTCGGTTACTTCCTGGTATAAAGTCAGAGACCACCCAGCTGATGTCTGGATTTCCCCTTCACTTCTCTGGAATCAAGGATTCTCTCTGCCTATCCCACGCTCTTGAATTCTGTTTTTGTCTACACCACCTCCACCGAGAAGCCGTTCCATGCATCCACCACCCTTCCTGTGAAAAAAATATTTTCTGATGTTGCTTCCAAGTCTTGCGAGCCTCATCCCATCACTTGTGCTAGAACTTTCTTCTCACTGAAAACAGTTTGCTTCTTGTGCATTATTTATACCTTTGAGATTTTTTTTTTTTAATGCATCTTATTCCCCTCCCCCTCCCCCACCCCTAACCATACCAGGACACAGTTCCTGCCCTGGCTTGGAGCCTCAGCCCTGCCATGTCCCAGGGTTTCACAAACAGACGTTTGCAATGGGGGTTTGCCAATTTACCTGTTAGTAAAACCCCCATGGAAAACACTACAGGGAAATTACTAGCAGTTAGAGGGAAGGAGCAAGCGCGAGCATAGCGAAAAGTCACACATATGATCACTGCGGGAAGAAACCAAGTTCATTCCTTTCCAGCTGCTTTTCTAGGCCCAATCTGGTTCACGTGAAGCAAATTGCTGCACAGCTTCCAAAGGCAGTGGCATGGGTCTCAGCAGGGGACTGCAGCAACTTCCCTGTGCACGAGTCCCAGCCGCAAACACCACGTTTATTGGCAATTACCACTGAAGGTCAGACATCAGCAGAGCCCAAATTCCAGGAAAAAAAAAAAAAAAGCCCAGCTCTTATGTAACTGCGGCGCGAGAGCTGGCAGGCAACCAGAGGCGTCAGGAGCTGCAGTGTGGAAGCAACCACATTCCGTGTCCTCAGAGCACCCCCTGCTGGATGAGTCTGAGCGTCTGCACTGCATAAAGCATTTCTACTGCTAAATGAGACAAGAGGAAGGACCATTTATCCCCCCCTCCCCTGCATCAATAAGTGCTAGGCGCAGGATGCAGCCACAGAAATAAATCCAGTACTGCCCCCCCCCTCCAGCCTAAGGCTGACAAAGAGCCAGGCTTTATTCAGGAAAGACAGCAGGACTTTTAAACCTGTAATGTATGTCAGTGCTCTGCTGATCAGTGGCCTCCAAAAACAGACAATAAGCCCTCTCGTTGCCTTTGCACAGAACACTGCCAAACTACTCTCAGTACCTGCTGCCGGTGGGGCTCAGGTCTATGGGGCAGGCAGAGAGAGAGAGAGAGGGACTCTGGTCCGCCCGGTTCTTCTAGTTTTAAAAGTTGATAACCTCATCAGTGTAATAAACAGAACCCAACTGGATCATCAAACTGATTGGGTGTGATCCTTCCCATGGGTCCTCACAAGCTCTCTCCACCCAGTCACCATCTTCTATGGCTAAGGTTCATGATCCCTTTCAGAGTCACCGTGGCCCAGCAGTCTTCACAACCCACCCAACCTCCAATGGCAGCAGCTCCTACCCAGGATCTTCACTGGCCACCAGGCTTTCAACAACTGCTGAGAGAACATGAGAAAAGTACTTTACAATGTTCTTTAGTCCCAGCGTGATGGTTACAGCACCTAGAACAGATCAATGACCATCTGAGCATCATTCAAGGCAAATGCTGTTTAGGGACAGAATGCTCTCCTCCTGACAGTTGTTTTAAAAGAGGCTGACCCACTGGAGAATCCAAGAGTGTAAATGGTATGGTTTTACATGCCCTTTCAAGGTGCTATGAAAGCAATTCCTATCATAAAAATATTCCGTTTTTCAGAGCCTTCTGACCAGAATCCAAACTTGTCTTTGTGCGGCTTTATGTCAAAAATTTAGACAAGCAGCATAATGGTCAGAGCGAGTGTTTCCTACCCAACATCCTTCTAGAAATTACAGACTAATATTTTTCTGGGAGTGGCAAAGAATCAAACAATGCAGTAATTTCACAATGATCCCACAAAAATCGTGGGATCATGAATTCTGGAAGTGAATTAGGATTACCCCAAGCAGATACTAAGAGGCCCAGTTGTGCGCAGGATCTGGAGACGGACTGCTTCTCTTTCAGTGAAGGGCAGATTTCTAAGCTTCACACCAGGCCCCTCTCTTGACTGTTAACAATGGCAGGGGAAAGACCATCACTTCCTTTCTCTGCCTGTCTACCCCACACATCTCTTCAAACAGCCAGCATTCACTTCCTCTATTTATACACACACCTGCTGCATGCACAGACCCCTCACTCTAATTCTGGTCACAGCACATGCTTTAAAGAATGATTTATTAGGCATGAGGTGCATCATGGTCTGAAACCAAAGTGTGCTTGGCTTCAGACTCACGTTCCAAAGTGTTTATTTGCCAGTTCAGTCTCGAGTTCCTAAACTGAAACTGACACGGAGATGCTAATACTTTACCTCCAGGACAGGGGTTGAGAGTCACTGCCCTAAAGGTCTATGGTGTAAAATTTGTTTAAGTGTCCTGCATGACTACTTTTATAAAGATAGTTTCTATGGTTTGTGGAAATCCACAGATTGCAGTGTGTTAGAGCAAACTCTGCAACACTATTATCACATGTAATATCCCATCTGGTGCAATACAGGGAAAATATTCAGGTGTCTTGAGATGTGAGCAGGAAATAGATGTATGGAGGAGAAAAGGGAGTGACTGGGAGCAAACTGGGTGCTACTCAAATGTGGAAAGTGCTTACCTGTGTCAGGCAGGTGCTGGCTTACAGCAAACCAACAAGTCCTGTTAACAGAATTACTGTGCACAACAGCCAGGCTGTCTGCTTTGCTACTGAACTCTAGAGCATTTATTCAGCAGCTGATCTCATTACAACCATTACTCTATTGCCCGGCATTTCATACGCAGAAAGGCAGGTGACAGGGTTTCCCTAAGGGACAGGTCTTCAACAGCAAGAATTATTTTGTGTGCCAGTAAAAAGGGTTTTCATCCAAAGTAAGTAAGATTTAATGTACATGCATGCTCTTTCAGACAATGTTTAATTGGGCATCAGCTTAAGACGTCTCCAAGGAGCAATGGTTACAGGCCATGCTCCTGAACAGTCCCATTTCCTGATCCATTACAATAATCTTCCAAATCATACAGCAATGTCTAAGAGATGCCACTGGTGCTAGGCCTTGGAGTGCCCTTTGGATAGCAGAAGATCCTCAAGGATGGTTTTCAAACACTGGCTGAGATCAGTATAGTACACGGACAGCAGAATTAACAGATGTTAAGAAGCTAAAACTGTAAAAAATTAAATGAAAAGATCACTTTTAACCGTCAGTGCTTTGACATGCTTCTCACTGTAGATGCAGAGAACATCCTCTCAGTCCTTGACAGTTTTTACCAATCCAAAAATAAAGTTTATTTTCCACTAGTGCTGACAACACGTGCCAAGAGAAGTCAGATTAGCTGGTAAAACATGAATAGCACCCAGAGAATAGACAGATCTATAACAGAGTGAATTTCCAAGCTCAGAAAAGTTACAGAAACAGTATAAGCAGCCACAAGACAGGCCGTGTGTATACAGGATAGGTGGCACTGCAGACAGCCAACTGTTCACCTTACTGAATTGCAGGAATAGCAGAACTGCTTACTTGTAATAATTGTTCTCCAGAATAGCAGGTTCCTGTTCATAGTACAGATCAGTTCAGACTCCCGGGTTTTGCCTTCCTGCCAGCAGATGGAGACAGAAGAAAAGCTTTACTGACACTGCTACTTAACCTAGAGTGCCACCTGCAGTACCTCAATCTCCATCTCCAGCAGATGGTAGAGGTGTAGAACTTGCAGTCTGGAATTTAAAAAATATAGAAGACAATAGATCAACAGAAGCTTCCTCCTAGGGCAGTGATGCCGAACTCGCCATCACTGTCCTAGGGGCTTGTTAGGTCCCTGGTGGGGACCATCCTGCTAGGTTGAGGTGGACAAGCAGGGGGGTTGTGACCCTTGGTAATCCTTGATTAGCTAGTGGTCCAGTTCCCTCGATCTCCCTGAGAACCCTCGGAAACCAGCTGCCGCTCCTCAGCATTCAGGAACGTACTCTAATTTATTTTTTATCTGTAAAGTTAAACAAGCAAAAAAACCCAAAAAAACCCCATAAAAAAACCTGTCAGGCGGCTTGGAGAGGGATTCTCAACTTTGGCAAGCCCTGTGAGTGGTCGGTGACCACACCCGACAGGTGAGAGTCGGCGGTAGCTAGGGGTCCCAGTGTTGATGAGTCCACCGCGACGAGGAGGCAGCACGTGGGATGCACACGGCACCAGCCATGATTCGCAGCAGGGCCTGCTGCTCATGTGGTAATATACGCTCGTCTTAGCTGCACGGATTTGTGCGTGTGTTGCATCTCCAGGGGAGATGCAACACACGCTCGGACGGTACATGCTCCATTTTGGCGACCACAGTTTTTGTGCGTAATAGTGCACACTCAGATTCAGTGTGTGAAGACTATCACGCTCGTCGGGAGCTGCCGCAGATCCTTTTCCCATGAGCTCAGGAATGGCGGCCATATTGAGTGCATTCGCAGCAATACAAGAGGCTCCGAGGGAGACAAGGGATTCCCCTACTCAGCACCGGTCATGCGGAGTCCCACGTTGACGCAGGAAGCCTCTGAGGATGAGGAGGCTTTGATGTAGGAGGATTCGCAGGCCTTTTCCTCAGATTTTGTGTTACTTCTATATTTATATAGCCTATACGGCTAGAAAGGCAGCAGGGGATAAGCGCTCTTGTACCTAGGGTCAGCGGCAAAGTGGTTCATGGCTTGCTAAATAGCCCAAGGTGATCAGCAAGAAGGCATCAGCTAGCACCTGGGAGGCACTGTGCTTGGTAACAAAGCAGCCGCATCGAGGAAATTAAGGACTCCAAAGATAAGACTGGTCCATCAGATGAGTCTCCAGGGGCAGCGTCCACGCAGTACTTGGATCCGGAGGAGACGACTGTAGCCAAAGGGGACAGCCCTAAGGTGGCCTGTCTATTTTGCAGGGAAGAGCTGTAACCCTCGATTCCACAAGTGCTTAAAGAGTTAGACACAAAACTTCCTCAGGAAGAGTTGGACCTGGATGGAGTGAACCCCATCATGGGCGGCTGGAGAGGTCCAGCTAAGGCTTTTACCTTCCAGCAGTCGATAAAGAAACTGGTCGTCATAGGATGGGACACTCTGGAGACTGGTCTGAAAGCTGGAAGGGTAATGGTGAGGTTGTACCTGTTACCGGAGGAGACATTCAAGCTTTTAATGATTCTGAAGGTTGATGCTTCAATTTCAGCGCTGACCAAGAAAATCACCATTCTGGTAACAAGGTCAGCCATGCTGAAAGATGTGTGGGTCCAAAAGCTGGAAGTTTACCTCAAGAGGATTTTTGAGGTTTCTGCCTTGGCTACACAAGCTGCTGTATGCAGTATTTTTAGGCAGGGAGCTTATTTGCATTGGATTCAGTAGTAACAGGTGAAGACGACATCTTCATCATTCTTCATGAAGCAGGTGGAGCACTTGGAGGCAGTGGTGGCCTATATAGCAGATGCTTGGTATGGTTTAATTAAGATGTCTTCCAGAATTATGACGTCAGCAGTCTTGGCCAGGCGGCAGCTATGATTATGAAACTTTTCTGTGGACATTTGCTCAAAGTCTCAATTAGGGGCTTTCCCATTCAAAGGTAAACTGTTGTTAGGGAAGGATTTAGAGCAACTGGTGAACATCTAGAATAGTCCAAAGGGCATAAATTGTGGGAGAACAAGCTGAAGGGGGGAAAGAAATCCTTTCTGGCCCTTTCGCGTTTTAGAGACTATAGTAGATATCGGCAGAACAGAGACCCCTCGGCAAACAGAAGCAAAGCTTGGGCAGGACCCAGTCCTTTTGAGGTGGCCAGAAACCAACCTGAAATACCCCCTGGTCAGGGAACTGGGGGGGGGGGGGGGCACGGCTAAGCCTTCTCAATGAAGTGATGCTTGCCCACTCTCCTCTTCTGACTGTGGGGGGGGGGGGGGGGCGCGATTAGCCCACTTTTATGAGGAGTGGACCAGAATCACAATGGACCAGTGGGTCTTAGAAGGTCTTAAAAGATGGCTACTTGTTAGAATTTGCTTGCCTGGTGCGGGAAACCTACAAAGTCTCTCCTTGCACTCCTTGTGCCAAGCAGGTAGTGGTTCGTGACACGGTGAACCACCTGCAGCAGCTAAGGACAATAGTACTGGTTCCCCGAGAGGAATGGAGGGAAAAAGATTAGTATTCTATTTATTTCATGGTCTCAAAAAAGGAGGGATCGTTCAGACCCATTTTAGCTTTTAAAAAATGGTGAACAAGGCCCTCAGGGTGCCATGATTTTGTATGGAAATGCTGTGTTCGATCACTGCAGCAGTTTGCAAGGAAGACTTCCTGGCATCACTAGACCTCACAGTAGCATATCTACTTATCCCAATCAGGCAGGAGCACCAGAAGTTCTTGAGGTTTATGATTCTGGGAGATCATTTCCAGTTTTATGCCCTACCTTTTGGGTTAGTGACAGCACAGTGCACATTCGCTAAAGTCATAGTGGTGGCGACTGCAACCCTTCAGAAGGAAGGAATACTGGTAACACCTATATCTGGACTGGCTCATTCGGGCAAGACAGCAGACCTCTGTCAGCTGTCGGTATAGTGGATCCTAGAGAGGTGGAGGGCTCTGAGCTGGGTGATGAACCTAGTGAAGAGCCATCTGATGCCAATCTGGACATTGGAGTACCTGGGGGGCTTGATCTGAAACCTGGACTGGCAAGGTGTTCCTCACTGAGGAAAGGATGGTGAAGCTGCAAAGTCAGTGGTGCTGCCTGTTATGACTCAAGGTGCCCAGAGTTTGGGATTATTTGCAGGTCCTGGGTTCTACTGTATCAGTGCTACAACTGGTTCCCGGTTGTAGCACCGGTTTGTGCATATTCGGCCTCTTCAGAAAGTGCTCCACTTCCACTAGAATATGTTATCAGAGGAGTTTCTAGTTCCTTTCTCCTACGGGGGGACGCCAGACCCAGTCTTTCCTGGTGTCTTGGTTGGATCAGTCTTGAGAGGGATGGAGTTGGAAATCCTGGATTGGGTGATAGTGTCCACCGATGTCAGCTTATCCGGTTGGAGTGCAGTATGTCAAGGGTAGATTGCACAAGGCCAATGGTCAAAGGAGTCATTGTAGTCTATCAACTGATTAGAGAAGAGAGCGCTGCACTTAGATTTTATTTTCTTCCTGCCACGGTTACCAGGTTGGGCAGTGTGAGTTCTCTTGGACAATACAACAATAGTGGTGTATATCAACTATCTAGGAGGGCTCAGGAGTTGGTCCATTGGGCAGAGCAGCACCTGGCAGTTCTGGCAACATCTCACATAGCCAGGGTGGACAATGTGCAGACAGATGGGAGCCTGTTGGAGGAAGCAATGATTCTTATTTGGGCCAGATGGGAAATGCCACATATGGACTGGGTGGCATCGAGACAAGACACCAAGGTGGGGTGGTTTTACAATCACAAGAGAGAACACGGAGCAGAACAAATCGGTGCTCTGGTGCTTCTGTGGCTGTCAGGAATTCTGTCTTTCCCCCATGACCATTAATGGAAAAAGTACTAAGACTTATGTAAAGTACTTGGACAAAGTAATTATAAAGGTTTAGGAGTGGCCACATTGGCCGTGATTCATGGACCTAGTAAACTTGACTGTAGATGGACCATTAAAGTTCAGTCACCCTTCAAGGCTATGTCATGTCAGGGTCCAAAGTTTTTGGATCCAGCAGATCACTTCTGTCTCGCAGCTTGGCTTTTGAGAGGAAATGCTTGAGATGCAAAAGTTATTCTGAACACATTATTGCCACCTTGCAATAATGTGTGGCCTTCCGCTATATATCGAGGTGTGCAGCCTACTCGAGCGTCAGTTTCCTAGTTTTGGACCTTTCTGCAAAAAACCTAGAGAAGGGTCTAGCCTTCCTTTTGGGTGCAGGTGGTGGCTCTAGGCTGTCTTTGGGGTAAAGTACAGGGAATGTCCCTCACCTCCCACCTGGATGTGATTTGGATTTTTTATGGGGCGAAGCACTTGCGGCTGGCGGTGCTGAGGGTGTGTCCCTTGTGGAATCTTAATTTGGTTCTGAGGGTGTTGTGTGGGGCTCCTTTCAAGCCGTTGCAAAGGACAACTCCACAGGATTTAACCCTGAAGGTAATTTTTTGGTGGCGTTTTGTTTGGCCAGAAGAATTTCAGAGTATCAGGCATTGTCATGCAGAGATCCCTTTCTGCAGTTTTCGGAGAATGGTGTGTCCTTGAACAGTGCCCTCATTTCTGTTGGAGGTGGTTTCGGCTTTTCATCTTGGTCTAACAGTGGAATTCCCACTTTTCCTAATTTAGCTTCGTCAGAGCCACCCATGAGGGAGCTTCGTGTGTTGGATATGAAGCGGGCATTGTTGAGGTATCACAAGGTGACTAATAGTTACCCGAGATTGGGTCTTGTCTTTGTGCTATGGAGTGGTCCCAGGAAGGGATGAAAAGTGTCTAAGGCTACTATTGCACACTGACTGAAGGACATGATTGGCTCACCATACATTTGCAAAGGTTGACTGGTGCTGGAAGGTCCAAGGGCTCACTCGACCCAGACAATCGCATGGGCCAAGTGTCAGCTGCTGTCTCCACATGAAATCTGTCAGGCGCTGACTTGGAAATCTTTACACAGTTTCATCAGCTGGACTCAGTGGGATTTGGACAGTGTGTATTGCGAGTGAGACTATCAAGTTCCCAGCTAGTATAGACTAGCTTGGGTGCATCCCAGGAGTCTAGACTGATCTGAGGTATAAACAGGAAAGGAAAATTGGTTCTTACCTGCTAATTTTCATTCCTGGAATACTACAGATCAGTCCAGAACCCCGCCATTCAGTAAAGCCTGCTCTTTATGGTAGTATGTAAATGATGCAGAGTTGTTTGTTTAGTTAAATAAGGTTCTTAGTTTTGTTGGAATGGGTTTTCAATACATGCTCTGCCTTCCTCCTGCTTGTCGAGGGGGATTGAGTGTCTCAGTTACTGTTATAGTTATTTTCATCTTGGCTTGGGTACAGGTCATACTGAGGGACTGCAGGTGGCACTCTAGATTAAGGAGCAGTGTCAGTGAAGCTTTCCTTCTCTGTCTCCATCTGCTGGCAGGGAGGCAAAACCCAGGAGTCTGGACCGATCTGTGGTATTCCAGGAGTGAAAAGTTTCCTATACATAGTCCTCACGCATGAGGAAGTCAGTTGATCGAGCCGAAGCTGGAGGTTTTCTCAAGCTCAACTTTGCTCAGTTTTGCTCTAAGCAGCATGCGTGGGACTTTTGTCTATGGAGTAGTTTGGAATCAAGCTACAGAAATTTAGAACCAATTCCTAGGGGAGAAGAGTGGTATTGTAAGGACTATGTATCCTGCTGTCCTTGGAAAACACCTACAGTGCTTTTTAAAAGACGTCACACCCTTGTACATGTTTTGCATTCTGTCTAAAAAATACAAATCAAAATGCATTAAAGTAGGCATTTTACAGACCTTCACAACAATGTATATTTTCATCAGAGCAAACCCAAATTAGCTCTGACTTAACAAGGCCTAGAATAAGTTAAACAGAGCCCACTTTTGTCGAATCATAGTAGTTCAACTGATTTGAATACCTCTGGAGCAAGGCTTCCCATATCTGTCCTAGGACCCTACAGCCAGATGGGTTTTCAGGATATCCACAATGAACATGTACGAGATAAGTTTGCATATCAGGGAGTCTCTCTATATGCAAATTTATCTCATGCATATATACTGTCGATATCCCAGGACAAGTTTGGGAAGCCCTGCTCTGGAGGAAGAAATAAGTTGTTTTTGTTGTATGAAGTGAATTTGAAGCAAAGATCAAAACATGCTGAACAAGGAGCTTCCGGAATAACTCCAAACTAATGTTATTCAAAAGGTACAGAATGGGGGACGGCTCTAAGAAAATTTCAGTGTATAAGAATATCCCCTGAGGCACTATCAGGTCCATATTGCAAAGTGGAAACAGCGTGGAACCACCCAGTCACTGCTGGATGAGGCTGTCCCTCCAAAGCCAGTAGCCATAGTTAAGGAAACTAATGCAGAAGGTCACTGTGATATCTAAGATTACTTTTAAAAAAGCTACAGAGGTCTGTGGCTGAGGATGGGGAAAATGTAGTAGACTGTTCAACCATTTCAGGATTACTCCAAACATGGCCTATATGGGAGGGTAAGCAAGATGGAAGCCACTGCTGAAGGAAAGCTGTCTGATGTGCTGCATAGTATTTGCAAATAAACACTTAAGGGACACAACATGCAAATGGGAGATCTTGTGGTCTGATGAGACCAAAGTAGAACATTTTGGTCTTAATGCTAAGCAATGCGTGGTTTAAAACAAACAGCACATCATTCTGCTATCAGTGTCCATACAGTATAGCATGGTGGTGGCAGTGGCATTATGCTGTGGGGATAGGGAGGCTTACAAAGATCAAGGGAAAGAGGGATGATGCAAAGTACAGGCAGATCCTGGAGGAAAACCTGCTCCAGTCCTGGGTCGGGAGAGAATGTTCACCTTTCAATTTGCCCATTATCCGAAGCACAAAGCAAAGGAGAAAATGGAGTGGCACAGTAAGAAGAAAGGGAAATGTCCTCTAGTGGCCCAGTCAAAGCCCTGAACCGAATCCAACAGAAAATCTGTGGCAGTCCACAGCCAACTTGAAAGAAGGAGCAAAAAACTGCACCATCCCACTGTGCAAAGTTGGTGGACACTTATCCTAAATGACTGCCATTATTGCTGCAAAAGGGGCTGCTACCAAGCAATGAGTCAAAGGGTGTGAAGATTTATGCAAGACTGTTTTAAAATGTTTAATTACTTTTATAATATTTCTATATTTGTTCTTTCACATTGAAAGTGTAGAGTATGTTGTGTAGATCATGAAACAAACTCCTTCTTTAATGCATTTTGATTTGTATTTTTTTTGTTGTTGACAGCAGAATGTGAAAAACATGCAAGGGTGTGAAGACTTGTGAAGCACCGTGTTACAGGTAATTCATTCTGCTTTTTCCAAGGACAAGTAGTTTACATCTGCCCTCATATGGGAATCCCTAAAGGTTGCCCCCTAAATAAAAAGGGGAAAAAGCAATGCCAATGGACAAACATTTTTGTTGACAAAGGGCCATTTTGTAATCTTTCTCTCTTTTGTTTTTTTAAACAAGACAACCTAGAAATCAAAAGAATAGACCCTTGTGGGGACAAAGTTGGATTCTAAACCCCAAATAAGCCATGCAAGACAGAGTGACCAAACAAGGAGTTGTGGATATGGGGACAGAACTCCACATTGCAGCTTTGCAGATCTCTTCAATGATCTCAAGTGAGCCACCTGTGCTGCTATGGCTCTGAAATGATCATTAAGAGTCAGACATTCCTGGACATAATAAGAGGAGATGTAATCTGATATCCAGTTAGGGTGCGTTTGGTTAAGGCAATTCCAGGTCTACTGGGATCAGATGACACAAAAAGCTAGATAGACTAAGGGCTTCAGTTCACTGGATTGCAAAAAGCTCATTCACTTTGTGGTCATGAGTTTAGGGAAAAATGCTGGAAGGTCAATTAAGGTAGGAACTTAGGATCCGTACGCAGAATCACCCTATTATGAAAAAACTTTGTAAAATGTGGCAAAGTCATTAGGACCTGCAGCTCACTGACCCTACATGCCGAAGTGACCACTATCAAAAACATGACCTTCCAGATTAGGTATCTCAGCTCACAGGAGTCTAACAACTCAAAGGGAGGTTTCATCAGCTGAGTGAATACCAAGCTGAGGTTCCATGACACAGCAGGAGGCTTGACCGGAGGCTTCATGTGAAGCACGCCCCACATGAATCTGACAGCTAAAGGCTGTACAGACACGGGTTTACCTTCTACAGGTACAAAAACTTAGATTGTAAGCCCTCTGGGGATAGGGAAATACCTGCAGTACCTGAATGTAAACCGGTGTGATATCTCAATTGAGATGAATGTCGGTATATAAAAATAATAAATAAATAAATAAATAAATACATAGTGATGGTAAGCACCAATTGCACTAAGGTAAACCACAAGAGAGTTTTCAGACCAGACCGAAAGATATAGAAAGTATTCAAGCAGCTTGAGTGGGACAGGAAGAAGGATCCAGGGCCTTTCCCTCAAACATTCTCCAATTAAAACCATAAGACCTTATGGTGCAAGCTTTTCTAGAAGGCAGACAAAATTCAAGACATCCTCTGAAAGGTTTAGGGAACACAATATTACTCTTTCAACATCCAGCCTGTGAGGATGCTGAGGATGCAGTGATGTTTCTTGATTCAGTGTGATGAGGGTTGGAGAATTCCCCAACCTGATTGTTTCTGATGGGCAGATCCCAAAGAAGCGGGAACCAAATCTGCAAATAACGGATTATGAGTATCAATAGTCCCTCAGTCTTTTTTGAATGTTAGTATTGTTTTTAATACCAGAGGAATTGGAGAACATACATACAGAAGACCCTTTCCCTAATTTAGAAAGAAGGCAGCCTAGGCCACCCTGTGATCCTCTCTCTGTAACAGAGGGAGAGGGGATGCAACAGATCTACCACAGGTATTCTCCAGTCATGGGACCATTCATGTGGTTCTGGGATTTGATTCAGTTTGTCCACAAAGATAACATCTTTGTATGCCAGATAGGTAGCTTTTAGGATCGGTTCCTGTAAAATGGCCCAAGATTACATTCAAACAGACTACAGAAATGGAAGATAATATCCTGTTCCTCCCTGGTTATTTACATAGTACATAGTCACTTGGCTGCCTTAATTAGAATAATTTTGGTTGCCAATGGATCCCTATATCGTCACTAGCTCTAGATTTCTATGACGACATTTCACCCAAGCAGACCAGAGGCCCTGGATATAGAGCCCTTCTATATAAGCTCCCTACCCAAGTTGGATGTGTCTAATTAGGGACATTTGAGAAGGTGAAATTTGGAAGGATACCCTCCTTTGGCCACATTCCTTTGGTCCAGACATCAGGACAGTGAGTTCCTGAACTGCTGAGGGATTTTGGATGCTGTGTCAAAGATCTTATATGGCTTGCATACATTAAGATCTTATGGTCCATTGGGCACACTGTCTCATGTGTAGATGTGCCAAGGATGTGACATGTACTGTTGATGCCATTAGGCCTAAAATCCTTGGCATATCCCATGCTAATGCTTTTGCAAAGTTGTATTTAGCATAGCTCCTATGACAGGCTTAATTGGAATTTTGGATAATCGATGACAAACCCCAACACACAGATTTTGTTCATTGAGTGTGGCACCTCCTTGGGATGTGCTTTTGATCAACCAATCATCCAGATAGGGAAACATGTGCATACCTAGTATATGAAGTTGCGCAGCCATCACTGCTAAGTGTTTCATGAATACATGTGAAGCTGATATTAGGTTGAATGGCAATAACTGAGGTGGTGATTTCCTATGAGACATTTCCAGATCACAGGAAATATCCCTATGTGCGTGTAGGAAATCTTTAAATCCAAGGAATTTAACCAGTCTTTTTCCAGTAAAGGAATTATGATGCCCACGGAAATCCTGAACTTTTCTTTTATTACAAAGTTGCTTAAGACCCTTAGGTCTAGAATGAAACAGAGTCCACCCGGCATCTTTGGGACCAGGAAATACTTTGAGAAAACTTCCTACCCTTTTTGTGGGGTGAGAGGGGTTTGATCTCCAAAGGGGAAGAGTGCTACTTTAAAAGCAGCTTCCCAATGGGCAATCTGGTAAGGGTCTCCAACAGATGCAATCTGTATCTGACTTGAATTATATTCAACCAATGGTTAAAGTAAAAACTTAGGCTACCTCCCACAAGTATGTTTCTCTGGTACGGATACTGGCTGTGTTTTCCTGGATCCAATCAAAACCCCATCCCAGGCTTTAATTGGGGAGCTGGCTAGGATGAGGAACTCCTCTGCTGTCCAAAATAAGAGTGAGGCCCTGCTGATGGGGATAAGGGGGAGGAAAATAACATCTCCTCTGAGGATAGAAGTGCCTTCTCAGTGTCTCACTCCAATACCTCCTAGAAGATGTGGAGGGAAGGTCAGAAGTAGCTGCAGAAAGTCTGAAGCAAGGTACAACTCTCTTATCTGATCCACCACTTTCTTAACCTTCTTCCCAAAGAGATTTCCTTCATTTCAGAGGACATCAGTAAGCCTGTCCTGCATGTCCTGACTCAGATCTGTAGCTCGTAGCCATGAGAGTTTGCAAGCTCCAATCCCAATGGCAGAGGCTTTCGATGCTGTTTTGAAAACATGTGTCGATCTGATCAGGTGTTTTCCTGCACTCCTGACCCTTGTCAGGTAGCAACTCCAGCTCATCATGCTTCTCTTGACAAGGCTTTTACCTTTTGCAGAATGCTTTGCAAGTATCGGATCATGAATTGCTGGTAGGATGCTATGTGGGAAGAAAGCATTGCATTCTGACAAACCTTCCTCCCAACAAGGTGCATGACTCATGCCAGGGGAGTGCCAAGGAGCGAGTTCTCGTCCTCTTAACCTTGAGAGCTGATTCTGCCGTAGACGGGTGAGGTAGTTGCTGTTTCTCGAACCCGGGAGCCTTCTAGACATACTATATCAAGTCTCCAGAATTTGATGAAACTCAGCCTGCATTAACATCAATGATGATGCCTACGCCCCAGTGTTAGCCAGACTTTGCTTCACTGCTTCATTTTCTCCTTAAAGGTTGCTGATGACAAAACTGTATGGGAAGCAAAAGTGGTCAACATCTTTCTGTGTCACTTGGGACATATTGATGGCTGCTCCAAGAGCCCTTGGAGATTGTTGCATATCCTAGTCTCTCAAGGGTGAGTTTTAGAGGTTTTCTGCGATGTTGCTTGGTAGGATGTACGGCTAGTCAGTATCTCCCTGCTCCTGACATCGTGCACTGAAGAAGATGAACACTGATGCATCTTCACCTTCGTTCAATGCATGGGGACAAAACAATTGCAGTAGAATCTCTCGCTTTCATTAAGTGGGAGGAGCTGAAAAATGGTCTGTCTCCTTGGCCCTTACCTATACTAATCTTCAATAAAGTGTGATGCTCCGTCAGCATCCAGTGCAGATCAATGGCTTCTCCTTGCCAATGCCTCTGAAGCCAATGGGCTGGACTGGACTCAATCCAAAGGGATTCTCCATGAGCTCTAAACAGGTCTGACAGCTTCTGGGAGTCACCGTAAAACAAGAACTACACCAGAGAAACATCTTATTTGACTTCCAGGCAAGCCACACAGAAATGTGGATCTGTGATAGACATTGTGTGGCTGCAGGGAACATTTTCTGAAGCCACTGGTCTTTTTTTTGAGACATCGGATGAAAAATATATCTGCAGTAAAATCAAAAGAATCAACAACAGTAAAAATAGAAAGGCTAATTAAGTTTTCTGGGCCACTAAGCTATAAGAATAGATACAAAAAATGAACCCCCCTCCAAAAAAAACCCCACAACTTAATGACACAAAAACCTGACTAGGCACTAAAGAGACCCATGACTGAAAGCTCAGCACCAAATTGAAGAACTAGAGAAAAATTTGGAAGTAAGTTTCCCTCTGTAAAAATATAAGAACCACCATTTGTGTACTTGCCAGGTTCTTGTGGCCTGGTTTGGCCTCTGTTGGAAACAGGATGCTGAGCTTGATGGACCCTTGGTCTGACCCAGCATGGCAATTTCTTATGTTCTTACTATACTAGGTCAGTCAAAGGGTCCATCAGCCTAGTATTCTGTTTCCAACAGTGGCCAATTCAGATCACAAGTACATCACAGAATTCCAAATAGATCTATTCCATGTTGCTTATACCTAGGAATAATCAATAGCTTTCCCCAAATCTACGTCGTTAATAACCGTTTATGGACTTTTCCTCCAGGAACGTGTCAAATCGTTTTTAAACCCAGCTACATTAACTGCCTTTATCACACCCTCCAGCAACGAATTTCAGAGCTTAATTGTGTATTGAGTGAAAAATATTTTCTCAGATTTAAGTGTGCCACTTAGTAATTCAAGGAGTGTCCCCTAATCTATTTTTTGAAAGAGTAAACAATTGATTTGCATTTACCCATTCCGCTCCACTCATGATGTTATAGACCTTTATATATCCCTCCAGCTCTTTTCTCCAAGCTGAAGAGCTCTAACCTCTAGCTTTTCTTCATAGTGGAGATGTTCCATCCCCTTTATCAATCTGATTGCCTCGCTGAAGCTTGTCTAGTTCCACTATATCTTGAGATGCAGCAACCAGAACTTCACACAGTACTCTAGAAGCAGTCACACCATGAAGTGATAAAGAGGTTCATTTTCCAGTCCTCTCTTAATAATTCCTAACATTGCTTTTTTGACCACCACTGCACACTGAGCTGATCAGCTGACAAAAAACCCAACCACTGGCTCTGCGGAAAAAACAGAACTGAGAGGGGCCCTGCACACAAGCTCCACTGACACAGGAAGCTCCACTGACACAGGAAATCCTGCACATGCTCAGTAGAGCAATTTTTCAAAGCAATAAGCTTGAGAAAGCTCCAACCTAGGCTCCACCAGCTGACATCAATCATGTGTGAGAAAAGATGTACCCTGCTAGTCCTCTAACACACTCACACACACACACACATACACACACACTGTGTGCATGCTTAGGGACTTGCATATTAATACAACCTGAACACCTCCAAATCATACAAGCAGGGATGACTGGTATGTCATGGCAGTTTGCTCATGGAAGACAGAAAAACAGCTTGTAAAAAGGATAAAAGATGGGACAACATATTGCTGAGGTACATAAAGTGACTAATATTGAGAGCTGGTGGCAGAGTAGGATCTATAATGAAGGAATAGAAATATTAGCCCCCAACACTTCCCTCCTATAAGAGCAGGGTACTGATAGCTCTCCAAGAAATGCCCAAGTATCACAAGGGGAAGCCAGTCCGGCCCTGCCATGCGACCTCTCCAAGGAAGAATATTTCTTTACAGTTCAAAGCAATGGCGGCCATACCTCCCTCCCTCACCTGGGAAAATGTTTTCAAGGGCAGTATCCAACACCTTGCCTCCGTGGGATGGGGCTGCCCTGTCCCTCTTGTCATACAAATGCATAATTCTAATTCACCTATTAAGTGTTTATATTCCAGCACTGCATAGATTCAGGGAAGGCTGGAAGGCTTCTGCATCATCCAGATGTGGCCACATCATACACTATAAAACAGATTCCCTATCCTACTAACCTACTGCCTCTTCCTCAGTTGAGACATAAGAACATCACCCTTGATTCATATGACACCATTGAGTTCCTCCAATGAACCTGCCATACCAACATATGCATCCTACCAAAGTATATTTAATACCAAAATGTATCTTAATAAAGAGTGTTAGACCAGTATGTGTTACACCATAATGTAATGACCTAAAGGACAAATGTAAATTTTGTTAAACCGCTGTGATCTTCACTTGGAACAAAGGTATATAAAATAACTAAAAAAATAAATAAAAATAATCTGAATGAAGTGTCTAACAGATTTGCTCATTTCATATTAGAAAATGCTCATGATTGTTATCTGAAAAATTTCCTCAGATGAATATGTAATCCTAAAGTTGCCAACAACAAACAAAAAAACAATATAGAACACTCCTGAATCTGATATCGCACTGCAAAAGCAAAGGACCATCAGAAAACAAGTCCACCAGATAAGGGCTACTGTATTTCAATCATCAGTCCAAAAGAGTTCAAAAAATAGAACTCAAAGTCCACTTAATAATAAATCAATGGAACTTGTTCAAAAGACAATTTCTTTTTTTTTTAAATGCTGTTGCATATAAAAAAAAACCCCCGCTTTTCTCCAAAGCATGGAGCAAGAGTTCTTGACACCGGTTATGTGTTTCGCTGTTCCTGCACCAGTGGAGTCCTCTACAGCATGAACGCTCAACAAAAGTAGGCAGCCAGCTTCACTTTTGTTAAGCATTCATGCTGGAGAGGACTGCCCCGGTGCAGGAACCATGAAACAGTGGGCTAGTTTTCTGATGGTCCTTTGATTTTTTCAGCTTTTGAAGTGCAATATCACATTTATTTTGTTTTCTTTATGATCAGAATGTCAGCCACATGATCACATGGAACCAGATATTGCTTCAGCGTCATTTTGCTCTCATACTGAAACTGGCTTTCCAAACCCTGCTTCTACTCTTCCCACCACAAGGAGCTACAAAAAAAGGGGCTCAAGGACTTGGGGACACAGCCAGGGCTATTTCCATTTGGTGTTCTCCATTTTTGACAAACATTGGTTTCCCTCCTAGCTGGCAGTGAAATCCCTATCCAAGGACTAAGAATGCAAGACAAGAACTGGGAGGATAATTAAGGAGCAAACTTCAAAATGTGACAATAATGAATACTGTGCATGCTATAAGGAGTCCTCTTTATATCGGACTCTAGTTAGTCCTCTGCAGGGGCAGGCAACTTCAGTCCTGAAGTGGTACAAACAGGCCAGGCTTTTTTAGGTCATCTACAATGAATATGCATGAGATCTGCATACAGCAGGAGGCAGTGCATGCAAATATACCTCACGCATATTTATTTATTTATTTATTTAACATTTTTCTATACCGACCTTCATGGTTAAATACCATATCAGGACAGTTTACATCGAACAGGGGTAAAAAATAACTAGGTAAAGGAAGAAACAAAGTTACATTAAACGAGGACCGTGAACTTGGAAGCTTAGGTAGCTGGAAGAAAAAAGATAAAGTTAAGTTAAAAGGAGAAATAACAAATTCCGGACTAGAGATAGTTCGGATTAGAGTTAGTCCACAAGTTAGAGTTGGTATCCATGCTGTCCAGGTAATCAGAGGAGTAGATAACGTCTAATGTGTATCCCAGGGTTCTGGGAAGGCTAGGCGGAACTTATTCATTGTGTAGATCCTGAAAACCAGACCTGTTTGTGGCACTCCAGGACCAGAGTTGCCTACCCCTGGCCTATGCTGTTATCTCACTATAAAACGTAAGACTACGCGGGTCTCTTGCTCAGATATGTGGCAAATGGGTATCCGTGCCAAGGTGATAAGGTAGGTGTGGGGCCACCTGGCTAGGCTGGTCAGTAACAGATGTGGCCATCAAGCCTCGGGGTTAGGAAACCTGTCAGAACATCAAAGATCAAAAGAAATGGTTAAAGGTTGTACTGGGAGAGCCCCTGTCAAAAGCCATCCTGTGACCTGCAACAGACATTTGTCTGCTGTGATCAACTATTGACATCAAGCACAAAAACATGCAACACATAACCACACACAGGGACAACACAGTAGTGTTAAAGATGGAAAAAGACTGCAAAGCACCAGCTACAATCTGCTTAGAGATTCCACTTCAGCACAATGGGTGAGAGGATTACTTTCCAGAAGTCATAGATCTGAAGGTAGCAGCAGGTTCTTCTGATGCACTAACCATTTCTCTCCACATTCGCAAAGCTGACGCAACACAGCAGCAGGAACCTGCGCTCCAGAAGTAATCCACGCTATATTACTCTTCAGAAAACGTAACGACACATGCAGGTTAAGAGTAATATGAACCCCAGGACTACAACGTGAAAAGCAAAAAGCTTAAAACCTCAGAAATGTCCGGTTCATCCAGGGCAATCAGCTGAGAGAGGAGAAACCAAGAGCACAAATTAGTAACGCAACCGGTCTAGTAGTGGCATTACTTCACCAGGTTAGGCGCATCCCCCCAAGGGAGGCACGCTAACAGGATTCACGTATGTGCTTGTTAACATACACGAAGCATGTGACTAGGAGGGTGGCCGATTATGAAAGGATCACCCTCACAATCCACTGCAGGTGGGGCAAGGGGGCCGAAGCAAGAGCTATACGGATATTAAACACTGCTGCCTATGCCCTTGCCTCCATCACTGTCTGATGGAGAACCAGGAACCCAAGCAGGCCATATCTTTCCTTTGCAGATTCCTCCTGGCAACGTTTGACTTCCAGCTCAGACAGAACTAGGGCTGGATCTGGCTCCATATGAGCCTTCGTCTGTAACTACCTGGGAGATTTTTTTTTTTTTTTTAACCCTGATTTATATCCCCTCCCAATTACTTTAGTCTACTCACTGCCAAAGGAGCCAGCTTTCAAAACGACTAGGAGGTACTAAACCCACCAACAATTACCCCTTCTTGGATACAGTGAAGGAGTTTAGTCAATATAGGGGGTACTCGAGCACCTACAGAGCTGGCACCAGTCCCAGCCAGGGGGCCATGCCACAGAGCCCAACATCTGGCACTAGATGTCACCACTGTGCAATGACAGACTCGCCTGCCCGCCCCCCCCGGGGGTTGTGAACGCCACCCTCTGCAGCATCCCCAGATGATCTTGGCAGAGAACTGAATGCACGGTTACCGCTACAGAGTCCCAGGACTGGCTGTGCAGTTTGGGATTTTGCGGGAAACGGGGTATAAGGAAGCGGTGCTGCTCTCTCTGAAAACACCACTACATGTACGAATATAAAGCAGATCATGTTATTCTCTGACACAGGGAAGCATTTCCCATCTTACAGCAACAATATCTGCTGCTAAATGCTGGAGAAAAAATAAGAGAGGATGAACCAATGGTCAAAGAACATCAAACTACAAGCGTACACCGTGTACACGGCGTACTAACGCGTACACCGTGAGAATCAGCTGACAGAGGAGGGGGAGAAATGAACTGCAAACACAATAAGAAAGCCTCACCCCAGTCACTCCTGGGAAAAAATATGCATCCATGAACAGCACTTCCATGCACTGAGGCTACAAGGGCACAGTATCTATGTCAGTAGCATGTGTTACTTGCCAGCAATGAAGGGGCAAATGTGGCAGGCATGAAACAGACTGGACTCGTGCCAACAGAACCATTTCTTCTCCTTATAGTGGCTCGAGTTTATGTTGTGCTTTTATACTGAACCCAGATCTCCAGCGCTGCTGCCTGAATCGCAGGGCCAGCCCCAACGGACAGAGGATCTGAGCCAAGACTCCTCACATCACAGTGCTGTGGCCTACATGCCAGAGGTCTGGCCCTTGGCAAAAACTTATTTCTACTGCAGTTAGTAACATTGTAAAGAAATGTAACAGAGGATGATGGCAGAAAAAGATCAATTGGCCCATCCAATCTAACCTGTTATTCCTGTCCACGCTGTTAGGGATATATCCCAGCTGCAGAAGCTCATCAGATATCACTCGTTACCCAAGTCTGCTCTTGTTTTCTCCCCCTTCGTTCTCTACCATCCTAGGATGATGAACATACAAGTCCCCAGTCTTAATACCTATTCCCCCCCCCCCCCCATGTATTTTTACCACGAAGCTTTGTAATCTAAACAAGCTATCAAAACTAGTGAGGCTGTTGCCCAAACATCCAACCTCCTTGGCCTTGATGGACTTTACCTGGCCACCAACTTGCTGGCATCGAACCAGCTGGTTTCTGGGAAATTGTAGTTGCCTGGTACCAATCTAGTTCCTCTGTGCTGCTGTATCCCTAGGTTGAGCTTTCTCGTTTTTTTCTGTATAACCTCTGCTCTGCTTGCGGAGGAGTGAAGGGTGGGTTATTTTCAGCACTGCAACCTTCCCCCTCTTGTTCCTACCACTGTCTTCTATATCTGTCCCAAATGTGCTTGAATTCTGGCCTGTTATCCATTTCCTTTCCACCAGCTCTGCTGTTAGGTTATTCCAGGCGGCTACGACCCACTCAGCAATTAAGCTTTTTTTTCATGTTTCCTCTGAGCCTTCCTCCCCGCAATTTAATATTGTAACCCTTTGCCCTTGAAATACCTCGTCAACGGAAAAATTTCCCTTTCCTGTGATTTACTGAAGAACGTCAAATACTTAAGTGATCCTATAATTATCGCACCTTTTCCCTTCTTTCATCCCGTGCGTACATTTGTAGCCTTCAGCCTTTTGCTGTAAAGGTTTGTGCTGCAGGCTCTGCATAATCTTTAATTTGTAAGCCTTCTCTGAACTGCTTCCATTTTTCAAATGTCCTTATGAAGGTGCACGCTCTAGAAACGGCGGTCTCATTAGCGACCTATACAAAGGCAACAGTACCTCCCTTTTCCTGCTGGTGGTAACAGCATGCTCAGATGCAGCTATAACCTTTCCACTTGCCTTAGACTGACTGGCTGGCTTCCTTCAGGCCAACTGACATGATTACTCCCAGATCTCTTTCCTGCTTAATGGTGCCCAGTTTTTGTCCTTCTAAATATGTGGCTAGAGAATTACTGAAGGTCGTTTTCTAAACCTTAGACAACTCCTCCAGTTTTTTCAAGTCCCAGTTTTTCACCCCATCCAGCATGTCCTCTCCATTACAGATTGTTGTAACATCTGTAACAAGCAGATTTTGAAAAAAAAACCAAAAAACAGGCCTAGCACCTGTTAGGCAGAAACAGGGATCTTTAATTCTGCCTAATTTTAAGTCCTAAGGAGAAAAATATTTAAACTTTTGCAACTTCTCCTTGGTCAGTCTTCCCATTCCAGACAAACAGCTGTGATGCTCATGGGTTTCCAATTATCCATAAAGTAGCACCCCTGGGGAATCGGTCAGAAGCCTGGACAAGGAGAAAATCTGACAGAACCATCTAGGTAAGTGTTAATATCGGCACCATACCCCAGTAGCTCCCAGGGAGGAATCTTGTGACAGCAGGGCATGCCACCATCCAATGCAGCCTGAGTCCCAGGGACCCCAGCAAGGAGAGTGACTATTACAGTGAAACGCCTCATACCTTCTCGCCATAGCCACGGTCTTTGGTCATCATTTCCCGGAGGGTCTGTAGGACTTTGATGCAAAGTTTCTCCTCATTTTCCTCCAAAAGTTGCTTGGTGTGCCTTATCAACCTGAAACAGCCATACCCCAAAATCATTGCTTTTCCACAACCATGTGTGCGTCACACCCCAATCTTACAAAGCAGTCATTTCTTTTAATATCAAAATTCAAATATTGACCATACAGATCCGAAGTTACACAATACACCTAAAATAGGGGCTTCATGGATGCTGCAGCAAGAATGACCTCCAATATCTCATAATACAGAAAAGGCCCCACAGAAGTCACACTTGATGACAATAGCTCTCAAGTTATGATTCAACTGAATAATTTATATCAACCTCTAAACCAAGTATTTCCCATGGGGGTGAGGGGACAAGGGGATGCACCAGCTCTCTTGCACAGCCCGGTCCCTTTCTCTGGTTACAAATAAATGTCTGCACCCTTCTGCTAACAATGCTGCAGCACTGAAATCTCTGATGTGTCCTGGGCAAGCTCCTAACCACCATGCTGAAGATTAAAAGGTCTAGGAAAGGCACCTCTACAATGCTGCACATCAAGGTCCTGTCTGCCACCGTAGGCAGCACTTACTTGCAGATAAAGCCCCCGCTCTCGCACTTCCTCCTGGCTTCTGTGTTCTCTGGGAAGAGCAGCTCTGGCCGGTGCAGAACGTCCACCAGCACCGAGAGCTCTGCCTGAACCAGGGGGCGCAGGCGGTCCTCCAGAGATGAGACGATATCCTGCAGAGAGATGTAGACAAAAATGGTACCAAGGAGCTGGATCAATAAAGCATCAAAGCCGGCCAAGGGTCAACCTGCTACACCCGGTCACTGTGCAAGTCACCTCACGTGCAGCGCACAGGTCAAAAGGTCATGCAATGGGTGCGGAGGCTCTGCAACTGCACACTCTCAGGAAAGTATCAAACAGATGTAGAGACTGGTAACTACCACCCCTACAGCAGTTACACACCACCCAGACACAACATGCCTAAGAATAAAGGGGGATGATCATGTACCCAGAGTGAACGCTGATCTCCAAACACAACACACAAAGCTGTAGAAAAGGAAAAAGACAGGACAAGGAAACATGAGCACGTAAGGATGAAGGACAAGAGGACAGAGACTTCACTCCAGTCCAAGCTGCAGTCTGCACACCCGCCTCCCCCCACCCCCAGTTCTACAATACCTCCATGTTCTACAGACCTTTCCCTAACAGCGCATGCCGTGCTAGTCACCTGCTAGCCTGACCTACAAGAGTAAGCTTGGTTATGTGAGAAACTTCTCCAGAGAGGCTCAGATTAAGAAGATATTAGACTGGAAAATCAGTTCAATTCTTCTTAGAGATGGCTGTAAATTAATCTGTTCGTTTGTTTAATTGGTAAAAAAAAAAAAAAAAAAGAAAAAACAAAGCATATGCTATCCATTTTGCAGTGTTCCCAAAGTTTACATAATATCCAATTTGTATGAGACAGCAGCTGCTTCTGAGTGGTCGCATTTATTTATTATTATTTATTCATTCCATTTTATATTCTGTCATTTCCACATGTTCAAGGTGTCTGAACACCCACTTCAATCTTGCTCATCACCGATATCATACTGGCACCCCACTGATTCCTGGCTTCTGTATCATTTGTGAAACCAGATATAGCACAGACCAATTCAACCCATATATAACAAAGTTAATGGTACCAGAACTCCAAACCTGGGAGTATGCCGGGGAATTACTTTCAACCTTAAAACTTGAGGGCAAGCACTAACTATCATATACAGTTCTTCAACAAGTTCCCTTCTTCCCATAAACTGGTTTAAAATCGGTTAGAGCAAAGCTGCTTTCCTGTAATAAGTTCTGACGACACCAGGGAGAGCGAGCCACACATCGGTATCATGGAAACTCCATCTCAAATTGGTGCAAAGGATGCTCACAGAGCTTTCTAGTAACAAACAGCAATTTCCCACCGACCCATCAGACCCAAAACCGCTTAGTTCATTGGATAGCTAAATTTATACAGAAAGGCATAGAGAACTGCTCCCAAAAGGGAGACAGGTGGGTTGTGTGGCTCGCTCCACTGCTGACAAAGAACACCTATAACACGTAAGCAACTTTGCTCTGACAAGCAAATGCAATGCAGCCACACACATGGGACTCCCAGGCTAAGTGCCTTCAAATAAAATGGGAAAGACAATACAGTCACCAACCAGAAAACATGAAAAACATGCATTTTGTGCAGGCAACCTTCAGTTTTGTTTTGTTTTTGGGTTGGGTTTTTTTTTTTGTCTTCATTATTTTCAACAGAACAAGCATAAAAAAAAAAATACAGATAACCCAAAACCACAGAAATAGGCCATCAATGAGGAGGTAGGGCTCTACTATGCAAACAGAGATAAAAGCACAAGACTTCTTCTATGGCTAAGTCCAAAAGCAAAGCACGCTCAAACAGCATTCCTTTAATTGTCAAGAAGGTTCCTCATGCTGTAAAAATGTTACTATCAGTATTTTTTTTTAAATGGGTTCGGCAGTTGCTTGGGTTTGACTGTAAATATTACTACCCTTAACAAGACTTGGGGGTAACCAGCACAGAGGGCAGTTACTATCATAAGAAACTTGCTGGGCAGACTGGATGGACTATTTGGTCTTTTCTTGCTGTCATTACTATGTAGGCCTTGAAGTCCAAACCAAGCATCTTTATGAGAGGCCATGTAAAGATGGTGCAAATGTGTGAACTGATGCATATATCACCCGATCCAAAAATCTAACTATGGATACACAATGCTGGGTCCTAATATATAAACCACCAAGGGCAGAAAATGAAACACTTCTACAACTGTGATCAACCATGCTTGATAACAAAAAAAACCAAAAAAAACCCCCACCTAATTCAAATGAAAACAGATCATCATAATCCCAGTCACTAGCATTCAAAATTCAGTAACTTGGCTGTATACTGTAATCATCTGTTTCACTGAATCTATTTTAAATTTTTATTATAGTATTTAAAATCTCAAAAATAGACCAAAGTACTTATAATGCTCAGATCTGAATTCCTGACAGACCCTGCGTTTTGAACTTGTCTGCTTCAGGAAATCTATCATTTGAACATATGAATAGATTATCAATGGAGGGCTTGTAAAACAAAATGCATGGCTAACATATGTCAGTATTAACATATACTGGCTGCGACTGCTGAAGACTTGTCAGAATATTTCAATACACAGACATCTTGATTTGAAAAACAGTGCTCTATAATATACCATGTTGACAGATGATGGCTCCATTGTAAAAATCAGTCTGCTAGGATACTTGGCACAATTGTTAGGCAATAATTATTTTGCTTTCAGGGATATGTTTTATTTACAGGCTCACAGCATAATCATGGCATTTGCATTAGCACTCAACTTGGCAAATTTGTATATAGCTCACTTTGAGGAGCAATATCTATATGCATCCATGTGGTCTTCTAAAATAAAAATGGGGTCCCAATATATTTAAGACATCTTTTTCTTTGGATGTCTACCATTTCATTAGCAGTCAGGCAGACTAGCTATTCCTAGAAGAAATTAAAAGAAATCTACTTTTTGGGATCTGTCCGATACTTGTGACCCAGATTGGCCACTGCTGGAGACAGGATGCTGGCCTCGATAGACCTTGGTCTGACTCAGCATGTTACCTTTTATATTTTCTAAATGGGTTAATTTTGTGCATACCATGACAGGAACCAACCTCTTTGTAAGCCAGAGTATGTGGGGACAATCTCAAATGTATTGTTAATACTTGTTTTAAAACTTGCATTGTGCCCAAGAGTGCTTTCTTCTAGAGTTCAAGGGTTGTAATATGTACCCACAGCACACCAGCATATGCCTGGAAGTTATTTAATCAGGCAATACAATTGGGATTCTCTCTGTATCTTTTAGCCACATTTTCTTGGATTCAGATCACATTTTTATTTATTTATTTTTATAACCACTTTTTATTTTTCAATTTTTGTTATCAAACCCACAACCATCCATGACAAAAATCAACCCTTATTACAGAAGTTTGCACATCCCGATTCACCAGAATACAAAGTTATATCTCTCATGTACCCCCTTCTCCTCAAGCTTCAGATAATAGTTCTACCATCACTCTAAACATGCAGATCTTTTTTCTGCCATGACCAATAGGGAGCCCAGATTCTATCATCTATCCATCTGGTCCCGAAGCATAAATGTTAATTTTTCCATTATTGCTATCTCAGCCTCTTTGCTCTTCCACTGTCGCAGGTTAGGCGTATATTTCCATCGGTGAGCGATTGTCAGCCGTGTTGCATGCAGGAGATAACCAACCAGCTTCCGATATCCCCTCATTAAATTCCTATTGGGCCAACAACCCAACAGAGATAGCTCCACCTTGCCCTCCAGCTGTTGATCAAATATCTTTGAGATACAAGCATTCACTTTAGTCCAGAATATCTGAAGCTCCCTACACCCCCCACCACATATGCATATATGAGCCAGTCTGACCACACCCCCTCCAACAGTGATCACCTGAATAGGAAAATTAGTTCTTACCTGATAATTTTCGTTCCTGTAGTACCATGGATCAGTCCAGACCATGGGGTTAAGCCCCCGTTCCAGCAGGTGGAGACAGACCAAAGTTCTAAGGGCAGCCAATATAAGGATGGAACCTACCCTGGAACCCTCAGTATAACCATTGTCAAAGCAGAAAATACAAGATCAAGCAAGTAACAGGATAACTAGTAATTTAATTTAAACCAATAAAATAACAGAACAATTGAATGAACTGTGTAACTAAACGCTCTTGTATATCTACCCCCGATCATTGTAACGATGCTTCCGGTGCCTATTAGTAAATTCCAGGAAGATGATGCAGGGGTCAAAAAAGAGAGAGTCCTATAAGAAGGAAAAAATAAAAAATAACAGGAAGAAAATTCGAGCGGCCAGAAGAAGAATGGGCGGGTGTCTGGACTGATCCGTGGTACTACAGGAATGAAAATTATCAGGTAAGAACTCATTTTCCTTTCCCTGTACGTACCCAGATCAGTCCAGACCATGGGATGTCCCAAAGCTTCCCTACAGAGGGTGGGACCCAGACAGTCCCGCTCGAAGCACCTACCGACCAAAGGAACCAAAGGCTGGAGCCTGAACATCGAGTCAGTAGTGACGAGCAAAAGTATGAAGAGATTTCCATGTAGCCATCCTACATATTTCTTGCGGTGACACCAATTGAGACTCCGCCCAAGAGGTTGCTTGAGAACGTAAAGAATGAGCTTTTAGGCCTTCAGGAACTGGTTGGCCCTTGCAAATGTAGGCCGAAGAAATTGCCTCCTTCAACCAGCGAGTGATCGTAGCCTTAGAAGCTTGCTTCCCCCTGTTGGGTCCACTCCACAGAACAAAAAGATGATCGGAAACCCGAAAATCATTAGTGACCTCAAGATAATGCAATAAGACTCGTTTGACATCGAGACGATGAAGATCACTATTACCAGACGCCGCGATATCCTCTGGCGAAAAAGCAGGAAGTTCCACGGACTGGTTAACATGAAAAGACGAAACAACCTTAGGTAAAAAAGAAAGTACGGTCTTGAGAGAGACACCCAAGTCTGAGAAACGCAAGAAAGGGTCTCAACAGGATAGAACTTGAAGCTCAGACACCCTCCTGGCAGAGCAAATAGCGACCAAGAAGACAGTCTTGAGAGTGGCTCGACGAAGAGGCTCGAACTGTGCCGAACAAAGAGCTCGAAGAACCAAGTTTAAACTCCACGAAGGACAAATAGACCGGATAGGCAGTTTCAGGTGTTTAGCGCCCCTGAGAAAACGTACAACATCCGGATGAGAGGCGACTGCCCAACCTTCGATAGAGCCCATGAGGGAACCAAGAGCCAAAACCTAAACTCGCAGGGACCTAACCGAAAGACCCTTGGAGAGACCACGCTGAAGAAAAGTGAGAATAACCGCAACCGAAGGCGAACGTGCCGAAACACCCAACTCCTCGCAGACATTTTCAAAAACCTTCCAGACCCGGACATAGGTAAGCGCTGTTGACTGTTTGCGAGACCTGAGGAGTGCGGCAATAACTTCATCCTTATATCCTCTTCGTCTCAAACGTCTCTGTTCAAAAGCCATGCCACTAGACAGAAGCGATCCGCCTGGTCGAAAAATACAGGACCCTGCCGCAGAAGATGGGACAGGTGACCGAGACGAAGAGGTCTGTCCACAGTGAGATTCACCAGATCCGCGAACCACGGCTGTCGGGGCCAATCGGGGGCCACGAGAATGACCAGACCGCGATGGAGTTCTATTCTCCGCAGAACCTTTCCCACTAACGGCCACGGTGGAAACACGTAGAGAAGAACGTCGGAGGGCCAGGGAAGAACCAGCGTATCCACCCCTTCCGAACAATGGTCCCTCCACCGGCTGAAGAACCGGGGAGCCTTGGCGTTGGATAGCGTCGCCATGAGGTCCAGGAGAGGGGGACCCCACCTGTGCACGATTAGGTCCATTGCTTCGTCTGACAACTCCCACTCGCCGGGATCGAGATGTTGTCGACTGAGGAAGTCGGCTTGAATATTCTCCTTGCCCGCTATGTGGGAGGCCGCCAGGCGATCCAAGTGCCTCTCTGCCCAGAGAAAGAGCTTGCTGGCCTCTAGCGCCATTAGATGACTTCGAGTCCCCCCCCCCTGTTGATTTATGTAAGCCACAGTGGTGGAATTGTCCAATAGCACCTGGACTGCTTTGTGGCGAATCAGAGGAAGAAAATATTTGAGAGCCAGGCGAACCGCTCGGGCTTCTAGACGATTGATGTGCTACCGAGACTGGGAGAGGGACCAGAAACCTTGAGTCATTTGAGATTGGCAGACGGCCCCCCAACCGGAGAGGCTGGCATCTGTCGTCCCAATGACCCAAGAGGGAGTCAAAAGAGGCATCCCCTTGAGAAGGTGTGCCAGGGAGAACCACCATTGTATATTGGCTATGGTAGAGTCGGAGAGAGGGAGAATCTCTTGGTACTGCTCGGATATTGGTTTCCAACGGGATAGCAATGCTTTCTGTAAAGGACGCATATAAGCAAATGCCCAGGGGACGAGATCGATCGTGGAAGCCATGGTCCCTAAAATTTGCAGGTAATCCCATGCCGTGGGAAGTGGTAGAGAGGCAAAAGTGTTCAACTGATCGATCAGGTTGAGAGCCCGCAAGTCCGAAAGAAAAGCTTTCCCGACCCGAGTGTTGAAAAGAGCTCCAAGGAATTCCAGCTCTTGTGAGGGCCGAAGATTGCTTTTGGAGCAGTTGATTATCCAGCCGAGAGATGTGAGTAGGGCTAAAACTGCGTGCGCGTAGAGGGCAGCGGACTTGCCCCTTACCAACTAATCGTCTAGATAAGGATGGACTAAAAACCCTTCTCGTCAGAGAGCTGCTGCAACGACTCCCATGATCTTGGTGAAGGTGCGGGGAGCGGTGGTGAGACCGAAGGGAAGGGCCTGGAACTGGAAGTGCTGGTCTAGGATCTGAAAGCGAAGGAATCTTTGATGTTCCTGATGGATGGGGATGTGAAAATAAGCCTCTGTCAGATCGAGGGAAGCGAGGAACTCGCCGGGACGGACTGCTGCAATCACCGCGTGCAGGGTTTCCATCTTAAAACGGGGAACCTTGAGGGCCCGATTGACACTTTTGAGATCCAGGATGGGGCGAAAGGAATCGTCCTTTTTGGGAACAATGAAGTAAATTGAATACTGGCTGGCGCCCTGTTCTTGCACGAGTACCGGAAGGATCGCCCCCAAATCCTGAAGTCTCAACAGGGTGTGACAGACCACAGGTCGCTTGGAACGGCCGCAAGGGGACACGATATATAGATCTGGCAGGTCCCTGGCAAACTCTAACGCGTAGCCGTGTTCTATCACCTCGAGGACCCAGAGATCGGATGTGATTTTGGCCCACTCCTCGAGAAACAGAGAAAGACACCCACCTAAGTTTCGTTCGGAGGATTGGACCGGCCGAATCTCATTGGGGAGCTGACTTAGTGGTTGTGTGTTGCTGATGGCCATCCCGGAAGCCTCGATGGCCGCGAAAGGAATAGGACCAAGACTTGGACCTGGAGACACCACCCCTGGGGAAGAAGCCACGAGCCCTGGTGCCGTAATGGCGGTTTCCCCTAAAGCGAGTGCGAGTCGGAAAGAAAGACTTTGACTATTTGGGACGGTCCTCTGGCAGCTTGTGGACCTTGTTCTCACCGAAGGATTTAATAAGCTGCTCCAGGTCCTCACAAAAAAGCAACTTGCCCATGAAAGGAAGAGTGCCCAACAGAGCTTTTGAAGAAGCATCAGCAGACCAATTACGTAGCCAGAGAAGACGTCTGGCCGAGACCGCAGAAACCATAGCCTTTGCCTGGACATGAAGCAAGTCATAGAGGGCATCTGCACTATAGGCTATAGCGCCCTCGAAGCGTTCAGCTTGCTCAGCCTCTGCAGACGGGAGGTCCTGGGTGCTGAGTAACTGTTGCATCCACTTAAGGCTTGCCCGCTGCAAGAGACTGCTGCAAATAGTCGCCCGGACTCAGAGAGCCAAAACTTCAAAGATGCATTTCAAATAAAATTCAAGCTTACGGTCCTGCACATCCCGTAATGCTGTAGCGCCCACCACAGGAATGGTGGTACGTTTCGTAACCGCAGTGTCAGAAGAATCTACCTTAGGAATTTTTAACATGTCCAGGCAGTCCTCAGGGAGCGGGTATAGCTTATCCATAGCCCTACCAACTCGAAGCCCCGTCTCTGGGGACTCCCATTCCCGGAGGAGAAGCAAACGGTGCATTGGATGAAACGGGAAAGTATGTGGTAACGCCCTGAGTCCCGCCAGGACCAGGTCCGCGTTTGGTGTCATCGCTGCCGCCACAGAATCATCTAATGGGGCTTCAATTACCAGTTCCTGGAGAACAAATGGAGTAAGAGGCTCCAGTTCCTCCCGCTGAAATAAGCGCAGGACACGGGGGCGTCGCGCTCTAGCGGGGGGGAGCACCTGGGACCACACGAACCCTAACCAGGTCCTGAGGGTCCGGAACAACATCAGGGGACGGCACAGGAAAAAGAGCAGGTTTTGGAGGAAGGGGAACAATTGGAGGGGGGGAGTCCACCTCCCTCTGTAAGCTGGCCAAGTAAGATTCATGCATTAAAAAAGGACAAAATCAGAGGAAAAACGGGTCCGGGCTGAATTTTTCATGGGGGGGGGCAGGGGAGGTGAGGGGGGGTCCGAGCCACCCCCCCCCCTTCCCGAGAGCGAACCGGGCTCAAATCGGAGGGAAAAATCTAATCCCCAGCCCCCAGAGAAGCCGGAAGTATTTCATCAGAAACACCCAAAATTGCCGCCGCTGACGCGTGTTCCCGGGACGGGAACGGCTTAGAAACACGTCAAGGAGCCCTTCCCCGAGGTCTAAAATTTGGCGGTTCAGAAGAGGAGCCTTCACCCCCCGAAATACACCTGGAGCATACCCCATCGCTAAACAAAAAGGTGGCCGCGGCATGGAGCAGGAAAGAGGCTGCAAAGCTAATTGAAAACAGCTGAGCTGGGAGCCCCTGAGGAGCTGGGCAGGAGATTCCCTCACAAAATAAAACTGCTGCCTTTTTTATTTAATTTTCTTTCTTTTTTTTTTTTTTAAATAAAGACCAAAAAATTTGACAAATAAAAAATATATTCAGTGAAAGCTTGGGAAAACAAAAACAGTTTTATTCACATAAAAACTACAACCGCAACACCCAGCTCACTCATACCCACGTAAGAGATCTCGGGGTTCTTCTCGACAACCGCCTAAACCTAAAGAAAATGATCAACACCACAACAAAAGATTGTTTCTATAGACTTCAGGTTCTAAAAAGACTCAAGCCTCTACTTTTCTTCCACGACTTCAGAACAGTTCTGCAAGCCTTGATATTCGCTAAAATAGACTACTGCAGCGCTCTCCTCCTGGGCCTCCCCAGCTCTACCACCAAACCTCTACAGTTGATACAGAATGCTGCAGCAAGAATCCTGACCAACACCAACCGCGGAGAACACATATCTCCCATCCTCCGTAACTTACACTGGCTCCCAGTGAAATACAGAATACTTCACAAATCACTCACCTTAATCCACAAATCCATCTACAATCACCTGCATCTGGACCTTGAATTCCCTCTCAATCTCCATCTCTCCAACAGACCGACTAGAGAAGTATATAAAGGAACCCTACAGGCCCCACCTACAAAAGCCACACGCCTTACCTCGACCAAAGATCGATCCTTCTCGACAGCAGGCCCAGCGATCTGGAACAACATCCCACCCGACCTTAGAATGGAACCTTGCCTCTTTACATTTAAGAAAAAACTTAAGACCTGGCTCTTCCGCCAAGCCTTCTCAGATCCCCCGGATACACACTAGACAACACAACATCCGTTCATGAACAATAGATCTCCGTACCACCCTCAAGCTCGGATTAAGAGCCTCCCCAGACTCAGCAATTGTTTATACTATTTATTTTCTACTTTCTTAGCCTATCATTCCAGCAGTCTATGCTTCCAAGTTTATTATCCTTGTTGAATGTAACTTTGTTCTGCCTGTTCAAACTATTGTTTCTTGTTACAGTCCCCCAGTTCGATGTAAACCGATCTGATATGGTCTTTCTACCATGAAGGTCGGTATAGAAAAGTGTTAAATAAATTAAATAATTAAATAAATAATTCACTGCATTCACAGAGGCAGGGGTATGATAATCCTCTCCACCGAGGCATGGGCATCTCGGGGCACGGCAGCAGATACAAACGTGGGGAGAGGGACTGGCACCACTAGTATCACTCACACTAGGTCACCGGGAAGGGAACCTAGGCTGACAGAAATCAAGGGGCAACGCCCCCCTAGGAACCCCAAGAGCGAGGGAGACAGAACTGTCTGCCCTGACACAGTCAGAGAAAAAAAAAATCTCTTTTTTTTTTTTTTAAATAAAGAAGTAAATTAAAGAGTACTTGCGTGAGCTTGCCCCAGAGAAAGGAGAGGAAAGAAAACACAGAGGGCAAGCTAAACAGGGAACCAAAGGGTGAGCTGTTCCACCTGCTGGAGACAGACAAACACTGAGGGTTCCAGGGTGGGTTCTGTCCTTATATGGGCTGCCCTTAGAACTTTGGTCTGTCTCCACCTGCTGGAATGGGGGCTTAACCCCATGGTCTGGACTGATCCGGGTACGTACAGGGAACATTATATTTAGCAAAAAAGGTTGGAGTACGGTACATTCTGTGTAGTAATTTATACAATAATTCTTGACTCATTGCATATAGTTATACATCTGGACCATTGCCATATTGCTTTCCAGTCTCTCTCATCATATTCACTTCCCAAGTCTGAGTTCCCTAGCTGGATCAATCGATTTGGGGTCCTATTCCCACACACTGCATATCTAAATGTTTTGGACAACACAGAGATTAGATGTCACGCTCTAACCTTACATCCCAACACCCCCTCAATGCCTTCGCTCTTTTCTAGGGAATCCCCTATGGGACTCATGTATGACACAGCCTTCTGCAGTTGCAAATATAAATACTTTGTACTAACAGGAGCTTGAAATTCTCCCATTAATTCAGTAAAGGTTTTCATTCTCCCTGCTGTGAATGACTGCCCTAAGAATCTCAAGTTATTCATCTTCCATAATCTAATATCAGGAGAAAACGTACATGCGGAAAGACTTGGGTTCTGCACAGACTATGTCAGCTAGGTACCCAATTCCTCACCTGAGTACCACAATTTCTGTGTCTGCTTCCACACCCGCAATGTAAGAGCAATTGTGGGATGATTCTAGATAATCAAATCGCATTATTGGAACCGTTCTTGGAACAGGTAACAGTGAAGCTAGACTATACCCCCTAGTCCAGCCCTCCTCCAGGGACCCCCATGCCTGCGCAGGGTCTGTATCCAACCATTCCCGTAGACATGTTAATCTTCCCGCCCAATACCACCACAGAAAATTCGGGAGACCCAGCCTCCCTTAGCTTTATTAATATATCATTTTTCACCCTAGGTGGTCACCCTTGCCAGATGAAGTTGAGAACCGTACTTCGCAGTGCTTGTTAAACAGCCACTGGAACATCACATGACAAGGATAAACGGAAACACTAAACATGGCAATATAGCCATCTTCACCATCTTCTACCTAGCAATGAGAGAGGCAGCAAAGACCATGCTTGCAAATCATCCTTAATTTTGTTTATCACAGGATTATAATTATCTTTTTATAAGTTAGGATAACATCTTGAGATCCATATACCTAGGTATTTAATCCCTTGTTCTGCCTTTTGAAAATGACTCACCTCCCTCGGCTGTTTCCTAGCAGGACCAACCATCATCAACTCTGATTTTGCATAATTGATGACAGCCAGAAATGACCCCAAATCTAGCAATAAGTTCAACCAAGGCAGGCAACTACTTCTTTAACTCTGTCAAATATATAAGGGTATCATCTGCATATAACAAGACCTTATGTTCATAGTTGTTGAATTTAAAACCAGTAATCTTCTCTGAGCACCTTATCGCCTGGGCTATTGGTTCAACTGCCAAGTCAAAAAGGAGAGGGGGATAGAGATCACCCTTGCCTCGTTCCTCTCTCTATTGGAAACAAGACTGATGTCAGGCCATTTGTCGCCACCCTTGCCATAAGCATTGCATATAAAGCTCTCAACCAGGCCACAAATTATTCTAACAAGCCAAAATGCTGCAAAATATAGAACAGGTAAGGCCAGGAAACCCAGTCAAATGCCTTATCTGCATCCACAGATTTAACAGCTCCCATGATCTTTTGTTTGGAAGCTAAATGTAACTCGTTAAGTAGGTGCTGAGTGTTGTTCTCGGAAGATCGACCTTTTATAAACCCCGTCTGGTCAGAATGCACCAGGCGGGGCATCACATCTTCCAACCAAAATTGTAACAATTTTTGCCAAAATATTCATATCTGTATTTATTAAAGAAATAGGCCTGTAGGAGGCACAATCCAAGGGGTCCTTGGCAGGCTTTAAGAATAAGAACTATTTTTGCTTCAGTTAAAGCACCCAGCGTAGCTCCAGGAGTACACAAATAGACAAACAAAGTGCTGAACTGAGGAGAATGCTGGTCTAAGAAAGCTTTATAATACTCCAGAGTATACTCATCCGGGCCTGGGCTCTTACCCCCAAGCCTCAATTGCCCGCTTCACTTCATCCCCGCCTCATCCCCCTCCACTCGAGGCAATCCCAAGGGCTCCAAAAAAGCCTTAATCTGTTCCCTCAGTTGGTTTGGGCTGTGCCTTGTAAAACTTAGCAAAGTGGGATGCGAATAAAACCATTGATATCAGAAGCCATTCTTTTAAATTTCCCTTTTCCCATCACATATACCAAAAATAATTGAAATATCCTTCCTAGCCTGGATCAATTTAGCCATAAGCGAACCTGCTTTCCCCTCTTGTTCATAATATTTTGCTTTAAGAAACACATTGATTTCTCTATCTGATAAGTTTGCAACTCCCTTAATTTGTCACTAGCCAAACAATTTTTTTTTATAAGTCTATACTGACCCATCCAGATTATGTTTACTTTCCAAAGAACTAATTTTTTTCTCAATCGCACTTTGTTTAGACTTCCTCTATTTTGATGACTTGCATATGAGATCACATAGCCTCTTACCACAGCCTTTAAAGCTTTCTAACTCAAAAGTTGGCTCATAGTCAGAGAAGAGGGGGGATTTTGTTTATAAAAGTCTGCAATTACCTCAGTAATTTTGTCCCTGAAGTCCTTCTGCCCAGACAGAGACCCATTCAGTCTCCATGATCTATCTGATCTCAACCGTTCACAAAAATTCAAACTCAATTCCACCGCATAATGATCTGATATAGTACAAATTAAAATATCTGCATCGACAACTACTGCGGCCAGGGCTGGTCTACATAAAAAAATAAGCAATCCAGCTATGGGTCTGATGTCTAGGATTTCTGGCTCTCCACACATCTGAAAGCTCTAAATGCCAAAAACCACCTCCCTGATATGCCTGAAATCCAGATCTTCCCAATCTATCCATGTTGGGATCTGGATTAAAGATTCAATCCCCCTCTCCCCCCCAAACAGAGTCTGGTGTTCATCATGGACAGTAAGGATTTCACCCAGTTGTTTACAAAAATCCGACTGTCCAGTACTGGGTCCATAAATACTGACCAACGTAATTGCTTGACCATATAAAGTACCTTCCACTATCACATACCAATCCCTCAGGGTTCTGGCCGGTCTTTGTGACTTGACATGGTAAACATTTATGGATCAGGACACCTCTCTAGATTAAGATGAGTAAGATGCAGCATAGATCTGGCCTACCAAGCCCCTCTTCAGCTTATGATCGCTAGGCACCAAATGTGTCTCCTGCAAAAAAGCGATACAAGCCCCTTTATTCTTTAAGAACTGAAGAATTCTTGTTCTTTTTTCAAGGGTAGATATAGGCCGGATGTTCAAGGAGACAATTTGTAAATCAGCCATATTTCCACCCGTAAGGCTGCTGATGAAACAAAATTACCTGCAACTCCTGACTAACTTTCTTCCTTTTGCAAATCCAATTCACTGAAAAGTTTCCCAGTACCCTCTGTATCATACCACTATAAATTTGCATCCTTAGTGATCTTATCCCAAATAGCCACTCTCCCCCTCACCCCAACCCTTTATCCACACATTTAATTCCCTCCAAAACTCCCAACCCAAACACACCCAGCTCAACTAGAACCTTCCCCCACCCCTCTCCCTACCCCACCCTTCCCCCAGATACATCATAAGAACATAAGAACTTGCCATGCTGGGTCAGACCAAGGGTGCATCAAGCCCAGCATCCTGTTTCCAACAGAGGCCAAACCAGGCCACAAGAACCTGGCAATTACCCAAACACTAAGAACATCCCATGCTACTGATGCAATTAATAGCAGTGGCTATTCCCTAAGTAAACTTGATTAATAGCAGTTAATGGACTTCTCCTCCAAGAACTTATCCAAACCTTTTTTGAACCCAGCTACACGAACTGCAGTAATCACATCCTCTGGCAACAAATTCCAGAGCTTTATTGTGCGTTGAGTGAAAAAGAATTTTCTCCGATTAGTCTTAAATGTGCTACTTGCTAACTTCATGGAATGCCCCCTAGTCCTTCTATTATTCGAAAGTGTAAATAACCAATTCATATCTACTCGTTCAAGACTTCTGATGATCTTAAAGACCTCTATCATATCCCCCCCTCAGCCGTCTCTTCTCCAAGCTGAACAGCCCTAACCTTTTCAGGCTTTCCTTATAGGGGAGCTGTTCCATCCCCTTTATCATTTTGGTTGCCCTTCTCTGTAGCTTCTTCATCGCAACTATATCTTTTTTGAGGTGCGGCGACCAGAACTGTACACAGTATTCAAGCTGCGGTCTCACCATGGAGCGATACAGAGGCATTATGACATTTTATTAACCATTCCCTTCCTAATAATTCCTAACACTCCCTTCTGCTTATTAAATGTTGCTATCCCTGAAGAAAAACTGTGTGTCCAGAGATCACAACTTATAGTTGGAACTAAGAAAGAAAAATTAAACAAAGGATTGAAATCAGCTAAGACATTAAATAACTGAGTGCCGAGCCATATGAGGCTGGATCCTTGCCTGCAAAAACAAAAAAAAAATAAAAAAGTAAAATAGTAACATTTGTAGCTGACCATTCAAAAGCACAGCGCCAATTTGCCTCAACCAAGCGGACTGAACAAAGCACCCTAAAACATTTCTGAAAACTCAAAGCAGTTGGGGGGGGGGGGGGGAACAACTTTATCCCAACATAAAGATTATGGCTACTGCTAAAACTGTCCAGCCCACCAATATTTTCTTCACTACAAGAAAGATTCACTGCATGATTGCTGTTACTGTAAGCCTTGTCGGTATCACTCGGGCAACTTAAATGTTAGGGAACTCCCCGTTTCTCCACATGGCACAAGTGCAGAAAAGTCTCAGTCCAGCCTGTGTATTATATCCCAACCAACTTCGGAAGGGCCAGTAAGCAACACACAACCCCCCTCCCCCCCAAACCAAACCAATGTTCAGGTTCAGTATCTACCTCTCATCTATCACCAGCTTCACTTACTGTTGTATCCAGTTTCAAAGGAGTAAATCTCAATTAGGATTTGTTTTGGAACTCCCTTGCTCAGAAATTCTTTCACCGCCTCCACAGTGTCAAATATATAGGTTTTCTTCGCTGCGGTAATCCTGAGGCAGGTTGGATATAAGAGCGCACATGGAATATCCTTCTCCTGCAGCTCGCGTTTTTACCTTGTGGAATACTGCTCGCTTTCTTTGCACTGTTTGGGAAAAGTCCTGAAAAATGTAAATTCTCCTCCTGTTATATATGATTTCCTTCTGCTGCCTTGCCCTGGCCATTATCCAAGCCTTATCCACATACCTGTGCAGTTGAATAATAATCACCCGCGGCCTCTACCTGATGCTGGCATGGCCACTAATGCCTGATGAGCACACTTGATTTTAACTATGCCGTTCTTTTGCTCTAGGCCAAGCATGTCCGGCAGCCATTTTGAGAAAAAGTACACAGGATCTTTACCTTCCACCAACTCAGGTAGGCTGACCACTTACGTTCTTCCGTCACCCCCTCTTCTTTAAATCGCCTAATTTTTTAGCTAAGGCATTACAACGCCTCTGTCTTCGTACTCGTTTGTGTAGCAGCCATTTCATCCGCCTCCATGCGCTCCACCGTTTCATCTATTCAGGCCGCGTTCTCCTATACCGGAGAGACCAGGGTGGCCACTTTTCCCACCACTACCACTAATTTGGCAGTGATATCTTCTGATAATTTTTGAGAACTTTTTTCAAACAATTTCTGAAGTGTTTGTTCCGAGTCCCGGGGGGGCTAGTAATGCGGACCAATCTTCCTCCGATTCTGACTCTTCCTGTCTGCTATCTTTCTCCAGTCCTTTATTTGCTGTCATTTGTTGTTGCTTCTTGTTTTTTTCTGTCCAAAGCGCAGGTATAGACTTCCTAGACATCCTCCTTTGATGTAATGTAGAATTCACAGCGGGGATCTCAAAATTAACTTAGAAAAATAGTGACTGCAGAGGGAGCAAACTACTTCCACATCTTCTCACCAGAAGTGCATCACATGACCTCAGATCGCATCTTTTGATACTTGAGGATCTTCTCTCCTTCCATAAAATAATCACTTGGTGCTGACACTTCTATTAGCAATGTGGTAAAGGTGAAAAATATAAAAAAAAGCAATTTTCGGGTATTCTTGTGTCAAGCTTTTTATCAGTTGGAATGGGAATGCCCCAGGTGATCACAACTTCATTCTTTCCAATTCTATCAAGGTCATGATCCCAGTGTTATTCTGGTACAGTAATGTTACAATATTTGCACTGTTTGCAGTAGATCTGCACCTCCTTATTATGTCTTTCTGTACACAGGCCTTCGGACAACAGCACATTATGCCCAACAAGATATGAAACCATTTCCAGGGGTTTTTTTTTCAGAATCTGCATTTTTCTGTGATGCCATTTCTTTAGCTTTAAACCATGTTTGTAGTCTACTGTCCTGTGCTGAAATTCTCAATCTTTCATCTTCAGGTCTAAGCTCACCTCTCCTTAACCATTCCCGAGTCATATTTTGATCTACATGTAATTGCTGAAGTCAGTCTTTGTATTTCCAACTGTATTTATGCTATTGCCAATTGTTTATCCTTGCTTACTGATCTGATTCTTTAAAGAGTTTTGTTTTTTCTTGTTTTTGCGAATTGTTGCTAACTTTCCTCATGTGTGCAGATAGATTCCCACTCATACCCTTCTACTCATCAGAGTGCTTGTCCAAGTTTAAGGATGGAAGCAGATTTTAGCTGTTCCCTTTCATATTTCAGCACATTCTGAATATTTGGGTGTGTTGATGCTGATAGCTGTGCCTAGAGGCCTATTGTAGCAGCTCTGTGTGTAATCTATTTCTCCAAGGCCCATACCGTCTTCAGCTCTTGGGATGTACGATCTCTACATACACTGGTTCTCACAGACTATCTGCTGGGCATGGGGTTGTTGTTCTTAGACCCAATTGTTTGAGATTTTTCTGGGCCAGGCTATGATTCCAAGATATTAGGACTGCAAATTAATTGATAGCTTGTTTATTATTCTATGCTATTACAGCGCTTTTCAATCTCAGTTTCCGTCTCCTGTAGTGTTCTTTACTGATCTCTCAATAATTTGTGTGGGATTGCTACAATGTCCTCTACATCTTCCTGCTCAAGTTCTTTTATATTACAGTCTTCAGTCAGAGAGTTGTACTCAGTTTTACTTAGTTTTCCTTTAAGGAAGCTTGCCTTAGCACATCTGTCCACGTCATCTGAGATGAACTTCACTACTTGTAGTTGGTTCACTAAATGATCACAGGAGCTATAAAACAAAATCACCTACAAATAGTACATAAGAACATAACAAGCCATATTGGGTCAGACCAAGGGTCCATCAAGCCCAGCATCCTGTTTCCAACAGTGGCCAATCCAGGCCATAAGAACCTGGCAAGTACCCAAAAACTAAGTCTGTTCCAGTAATAGCAGTGGCTATTTTCTAAGTCAACTTAATTAATAGCAGGTAATGGACTTCTCCTCCAAGAACTTATCCAATCCTTTTTTAAACACAGCTACACTAACTGCACTAACCACATCCTCTGGCAACAAATTCCAGTTTAATTTTGCGTTGAGTGAAAAAGAACTTTCTCCGATTAGTTTTAAATGTGCCACATGCTAACTTCATGGAGTGCCCCCTAGTCTATTATCTGAAAGAGTAATAACCAATTCACATCTACCCGTTTTAGATCTCTCATAATTTTAAACATCTCTATCATATCCCCCCTCAGCCGTCTCTTCTCCAACCTGAAAAGTCCTAACCTCTTTAGTCTTTCCTCATAGGGTAGCTGTTCCATTCCCCTTATCATTTTGGTTGCCCTTCTCTGTACCTTCTCCATCGCAACTATATCTTTTTTGAGATGCTGACTCAGTAGGCATGAAGTTGTCTGTGGATCATTCGTTATCCTGTCTCCACAGGTATTTTTTGGGTTATTCACCGTTGTTCTGCTTCCACAGCAGCCCTCTGTTACTAATGTTTATTCTTGATTCTACATAGTTGACAGTATAACAAAAAACTGATGGTCAAGCCTGCATGTTGACCATTTCTGCTAAATTCGGTGCAGCTGGCTCTAAAGGGTTAACCTCCAACTTGGAAGCAAATGGTAATGGGGTTTTTTCCCTCATTTTCTGTCAGCTTGGTCTAGGTCTGTGTGATTCAGCAGCTAATCTGGCCAGCCCTGCAAAGTAATCCTCATTTTACCTATTTCTGTGGCCCAGACTGTTTTGGCCACTATTATTTTCAGTTTATGCACAGTAAGACTTGTTCATTGTTTTGAGTGTTAATAAAGTTTGGAGTTGAAGAAACGGCCTCCTTTGTCTCTGAGTGAAAACTGAGTTAAGCCATCTGTTTAAGTGTGCATAGGAAATGTGTAGTAGAAGCAGAATAGTAAAATGAGGGATTAAAGCGTGGGATTAATGTTATAGCAGATTCACTCCTGTAACTGTCTCTACAGTCAGGTCTCGCTTCATGGCACTTCAGAAAGTGTCAAATCCAAAAGCGCAGACTCCAGACACGCTGTGTCACTGACCGCTGTGACTTCTCTCAGTATCCAGCTGATCCAGAACAGGACTCTAAGCAGTGCCATCTGAACTCAGTCAGCTTTCATCCCTGCTGCAAGGTAATTATCTCTAAGTTACCACCAGTGCTACAGACTCATAAGCAGTGCATTGTAGTAGAACCAAAGCCCATAGCCAGTATCCTGTCTCCGGAAACCACAGAGGCTGAAATCCCACCTCAGCAAATTCAGGAAAGTGGAAGGCCTACGCAGACTGTGACTCTCATCCAGGCAGCCAGAGAAAACTCTGAAACTGTCAGAGACCAGTATCATCAGAAACTGGACAAAGCCTGGCAAAAAAAGACTGAGTTGTGTCGCAGCACAAGTACAGCAAGTAAACAAGCTATGAGCTAGCCTAGACCTGCTTACTGGAGCTACCAGTTCCGGTCATGAGAATCTCTCTCTTTTCTAACATGGATCATTTCAGACGAGAACTTGCAGCAGTGTGATCTTCAGCAAAACATTGATTAGGAATGTGACAGTTTGGTCAGAGAGATTATAGCCAAAGTAGAATCTCAAATGGAATGTGCAAAAGAAACTGTGTTGCAGTCCTCCAGGTCCTCTAGACAAACGAAATCCTCAAAATCAGCACACTCAAACCTATCCTTCAACAAGCACAACCGCAGCCAGAACATGTGCTGAAACGGAAGCGGCACAGGTACATGAATTTTACAGCAGGAAAGAAGCAGCCTTAAAACTAGAGCAGAGAAGCGGAATGCCACTGCCACTGCTGCACGCAAGAAAGTTGAGTTGGAAGAACAGGCGCGGGATGCTGCCACCGCCGTTGTTACTGTACACCAGAAAGCAGAGTTGGAAAAGCAGGAGCAGAATGCTGCCGGTGTATGAAAGACAGCAACGTTAGAAGGTAATCTAAAGGTATTACAGCAAGAAAAGAAAAGTAGCTGCAGCTAAGGCTCAGGCTGAGATTCTTGAAATGGCTGTGGGACAGGGTGGTTGGGAGAACCGGATTAGTTGAATTTGCCTCAAGAGGATCCAGCCTAGCGTACCAGATTCTATGTATTAAGCCACTCTGCTAGGTATTCCAGCAAGTTATCAGATATTGAGTCAACAGTCTTCTCCTAAAGTAAATGTTACACCTGACAGTCCAGCTTAACGCACACCTTATCAAGGATGCACTACCACTGGCTCCAGATCCAGGTATGTCTGCTACCTCCTGCCCACACTCAACTACTTCACCATTAATTGGATCAAATTCTCCCTACCTTAGTATTCAAAACTGATGTGCCAGGTGAAGAACAAAGAATTTCCAAGAGTATCCCACAAGTCTTCAATCATACACAGACTGAGGCTATGGGCATCTTGTGCATCAGAACTTGCTAAATACACAATCTGTTGTGAAATAGTCAATACAGGGCTCACCAACATTGATAACCACTCAGAAAACTGAAGATCATGGAAATCTCTATTCAAAAACCATCATCTCAGAACTGAACATTACTCCAAGCGAGGAGATTAACCTGTTAGTGAAATGGCTGGGAAATTAATCTTCAGGATGTTTAAAGAGGCTTTATATAAGAGCGCACATATATACTCTTTCAATGGGCTTGACTGTAATATGGCAAAGACTGCCCAGAAGCAATGGAGCATGCGCTTTGTTCAAGAGGTCCAAGAACGTTCCAAAAATTTCAAACAAAGTTAATCGCATGCTGCAAGAGGTTGGAGGTCTACTACTGGGTCTTGAGGCAGCTAAAGCTGACCCACATCTTCCAGGCCTCAGCTTTTTAGACACTGCCTATGGAGTAAAGCCAATCTTGGAGAAACTGCCATACAAGGTTCAAAATATAAAGTTGACAATAATTTGCTTTATCATTTTTTGCAGTTTCTTCCAGGTTCATCCTGGATTTAGCAGTGATGAGAAATGATCCAAGTTTCATGCTTGATTAGTCAGATGTGACCAGTCCAAACCACCCCTGGGATGAATGGCCAACTAAAAGGAATGGGAACATTAAAAAAAACCCCAAAACAAACAAAAAAAACCCACCATGTAGCTGTGCACAAAAGAAGTTTTACCTGTGATTGTCTACACCTTCCTACAGCCACAGACAAGAAGGCAGAAGATCCAGAGAAAGCAGCCGACCTGCCCCAGTTAAGGCTGGGAGTTCACAACCGGGGAGGTGCCCTGTCTCCAAAGCAAGGGAGGGGGGCAGAGGCTGGAGGTGGGGACCAGTGAACATAATTTAAGTGTGGGCTTGCCCACCCTCCAGCCTCTTCTGTTGGAAATGAACAGACAGCAATGCTAGAAATCATTTCCAAATGCACAGACATTTGTGGACAAGGACAAAGTGGCAGATCCTACTCAAAAATATGCATTAAGGTCAATTTGAGAAATCAATAAGAATGTCCCCAGTCAGGGACAATCAAGGTAATAGACATAGCCGGATAATTTTAAAACCTAACCTTGTGTGGCCGGATAACATGCTACTTAACTGGATATCTTTAAAGATATCCAGCTAAGTAGCACTTTCAAAAATAACTAATACAATACATACAGTGGGCCATTCCCATCCCTACCCTTCCCCCACAAAAAAAAGTCTTCTAAAGGCCCTGTCAGGCCAAGCCCCTACTCACCCCCCTCAACTCCTTAAAATATAAACAAGAACCCCCCCACACACACACACACACACACACCACCTCATCCCAGTGTAGCGGAAATTATCAAAGCAAGCTGCGCGCTCCCTTCCCACCTACCCTCAAGTGTTTACTATATGGCGTTTCTGTGCTGCTCTATGATAGCAGAAATCTTGTGAGACCATGCGGGGAGTGTCCTGTCTCCACAGGTGTTTTTCTTTTTATTCACTGCTGCCCTGCTTTCACGGTGTCTGGCTTCCACAGCAGCCTGCTTCTGTTGCTCATGCGCGCCAACCATGTTTTAAAAAGCATAAATGCCATGACGCGCACATCTCAAAGGTTTATAGAAAGGGGCAGGGCGTGGGCGTTTCAGGACCTGGCCAAGAAATGTGCACGAAAACACTTGCACACCCTAGCGTGTGCCGAGGTCCCCCACTATGGATGACATGTAAATTTTAAAATAAAAGGATCGAGCCATTTTTGAGGGGTTTAAAGGGTCTGGGGTAACTGGGGCAGAGTGTAGGCCATCAAACCAAGGTGGGATTAGAGAACCTAGCTGTTAATTGGATGAACTGATAAACTGGGAAAGCGTGGGCATGTGCCCCTCTTAAAACCCCCCAGCTTGCATGGTAGAAGCGGGATTTGCGCTGCCATACGTATGCCCACTTAAAATTAGCCGCAGATGTGCGCGCGGCCAGGCTGTTTGGCAGTATAACAGAAAAACTAAAGTGAATAAAGCATGATCATCATTAGCAAGTCAAAACCAGGAATTGCATAGTTGAGAGCCATACAAAGATTCTGCTTGAAGTCTAGCAGATGGCAGATCAACACGGCTCTGCCTCAAATCACTGACGCCACAGTCATGCGGGTTTGGCCACTTTGAACCACGGCAATCTTAACCACAGCCAAGTTTTTTATGTCTAAACTTGAGTTTGTTATCAGGTGTTGAATCATATGGAAGTGCTGAGAATTATAATGCTAAATTAATTGGATGGATGGGCAGACTGGAATGGCCATATGGTCTTTTTCTGACATCTTATTTCTATAGGTTTCTCTATGTTTTGTGCTTTTATGGTCACTCAAGTGGTGAGATGAAGGAGGTGGAGCTGAGAATAGAATTGTCCTGACTCCTGGGTTTAGTCTCAGACCTAAGCACTGAACTGGCTAAGGACTGACAAGGCCTGGTCACAAGTACAACTCTAGTGGTCATCCAGGGCCTTTGCCTTAGATTTCGAACTGAACTTGGCTCCTATCAGACAAGTGCTCATGGAGCCTGCCCTATCACACCCACACTGCACTTGGCATGACATTTAAGCATAGAAATCATACAAAATGTTGTGACTTGCAAATGATACTTGTAGCACTCAGCGTGATGATCCATGAGAGTCATCCTCTGTGAGAACCATTAGAAGCTTCCTTCTCGGACATAAGGAGGATCAACGATATGAAATTAAATAAAGAAGAAATCTCCATGCCAGAGGGGCACTAAGGAAAAAAATATTGTCAGACCACCAACACTGTGCAAGTTCACAAGAAAGAACTTCCTCTTCTCAGCAGAAGTAGCAGAGAAGGAAAATCAAACTTCAGAAAAAAAACAAACCAGAGTGCTACTGCGAGGAAGGGGAGTTTACAGTTAGGTATTTGTTTCAGAAATATTTCTCAACACAAAAAACTTTGCTCTAGTGTGGTCTGTAGAAATTCCTCTTCTGTTGACAGGAAGAAAAAGCATGTACTATTGATACAGTGGCACATGTTTAGAAAGCTCTAGAAACATCTTTGGTGCTGCTGGGTATGGGATGGAGTCATGTCACCCATGTGGACTCCTTGCAGCTGGGTCAGAAAGAATTCCACATCAAGTTTTGCAGTTTTTCAAAGTAGCATCATGTGACTATCAATGATTTAGTCAACACAAGACCCTGGTTAATGGTAGGGCAGTTTTGACAATGGCCAGCATCAATGCATTCCACCCTCGCTGATTGCTACTAATTTCTACCGTGCAGCACTCTACTCTAATGTTAATTTCATCAGAGCAGTGTGGCTGATAAAGCTCTATCTTCTGAAGGTTGAAAGCAAAATGTCTTTGGGTCTCATCAATCCTTTAATGTTCACGTGTTATAGTCCACATGGCACCATGAGTGTACACAGCACTGCATTAGAAATTTAATCATCATTTTCCTCCCATCCCATTCTTTGGAAAAGAAACAATCTGAATGTGAGGACAAGAAGACTATAAGACTTATTTAAAAAATGTTACAGTGAATGGTAGAAGTAGGACTGGCACCTGAACCATGAGGCTGCACCTTGGGGATTTATGTAATTCTCTACATCTGGATCTCTGTGAAAGGCGTGAGTGCAACATAGGAGATGTTATCATTATAAGGCCACTCTTTCAATCCAAGAGCCGTTCTGCACTTGGCATTACCTGCAATCTTTCGATGATATTCCGGTAGTCTCGAGAGGCAGCGAGAACAGAATCACGGCGGGCAGCATTTCTCGCAGACATTCTCCAGTTCATTGCTGTCTTCTGGACGATGATGTTGTGGGATTTCAGGAAGAGTTGGTTTACTTGACTGTCTAGGTCCACAGGAATGGCAATAGCCCGACTCTTTGCTGTGGGGAAAAAAAAAAAAAGTACTGTAGTCAATCTTTTTCCCTATGACAATATACAAATGAAAGGAGCTTCTGGGGAGCTATGAAGGTTTAACCAATAGCCCCTTCCCCCCCCCCCCCCACACACACACTCACACATTAATGTGGAAGATGAGGATAATCCATCCCACGGAAGGCCAGGCTTCATTACACAGAGCCAATTACCCAACCTAGCCAGAATTCTAGGGTTTCATGTACTGGAAAGCAGACCTGCAGAAATTCAAATAGAAGGAGATCTTGGGGGAATTTCCTACACCCCCCCTCCCCCCTTGGTGGGGTCTGGAAGCATAGGTACTAAACGTAGTGATCTAATGTAAAAGATAACACATTGACCCAGTCTGGGCAAAATTCAAGCCACCTGGGTGAAATCTGGGGGAGACAAAAGGGCAGCAGCACCGGCACGTGGATCTTACCCACATCCGACAGCACCCGGATACAGCTCTCCACAGAGGCCTTCTGACTGGGCACCAGCCAGTTACAATGATACACTCTGAAGATGCCTTGCAGGAGCTGCACAAAGACAGGTTGACGAGTCTAGGAAAGACGGAGAGAAGCTGTGACGTGGCTCCTACTCTCACAGGCAGGCTTACATAAGTTGAGGAAGAAAATCTTCCCTACTAATCACCCAAAATGAATTACGGAGTCTCTAACCTCAACTCCAGGTGCTAGTCACCAAAAATATTTAGAAGGAGGAAATAAAATGCACTCTGGACACATGCACAATCCCAAAGATTATTCAAATTGTCAAAGTATACCCAGTGTACTACCCACTGTCCCCACTGCTACCATTTCAGAGCTCTTCCCCCCCATCAGATGCTCGTTTTGAAGGAGTACTAGCTGCTGCTTTGACAATTTTCGTGAAAAGGCCTTTGGATATGGGCTGTCCCCAGAGTACAAACTTCAGACCTTGTACCACCACTCAGCACCTGCACCTTTCCATCACGAGGATGACCCAGGTGCAAGGTCTGCTCAGTTACAGACTCAGGGAGTCACACAGACATGTTGCGAGCTGCCCTGACATGAGTGAGACATCAAAAGTCCAAAACGACCCATCTCCAGGTGTCCAGAGATGGTTAGCTCTCCCAGCCCAGAAACACACCACAAAGCAAACCCAGCTGTGAGTCAGCAACTAAAAATACCTCTTGCAGTTTGGCCAGAACCGATGGCTGTCATGAGAAAGCACAAAAAACAGCTGTTACTAAGTACCAGGGAAGAGTCAAATGGCATGCAACCAGAACTCTTTGTGTACAGACAGGTGCACAGCATTTTAGTATGAGTGCAGTCAGTGTGTTTACCCAGTAGCAAGTCATATCCACACATCCAGTAGAAATAACTCAAGCAGTTCCTCTCCCTGACATCAGGCATTGGGGATTTTACACTAACCCTGGACAATCTGTCACGGAAGGCTCAAGCTGTGTGCAAGGGTCTGCTTGTACCCCTTCATGGGCACTGAGGAGGTATTGGGGGGGGGAGGGGATGAATATACTTGTTGGTTCGTGAAATTACTGAAATGTACTGTAAGTATGCATTTTTTTCATATATTATTTTTGTTAGTTTAATCATGTATGTGGTTGGACAGCACCAGGCCAGCAATATTGCCACTATGTTGGGGGTATTTTGTAATTTAAGTTTTGGGCACAATTGGTATATAAGTCTTTAATGGATAGTGCTGGACAACCATATTCCATCTCCACAGTGGTTGGACATGGCTGCTATAATAGATTGCAGAAAAATGTTAATGGTGATGCTTATTTTCGTAGCCAATGGCCAATATTCCTGCAGATTGAAGAAGTAGGTATGCTGTTCAAGACATCAAGCCCTAGTAAGTTTAAATTATATTAATGCATGTTCTGTAAGAAGTTAGGGGATTGTAAAACATTTGATTTTAGATGTTTTATTTGTAACAGTCTTGGAATACATATGTACATGTAATTTTGAATGAGATGTGTCCTTCTGAATACGCTTATGAGGAATAATCAAGAGGCTAATAAAAAGGAGGAGAGTCTTAATTATTTTTAAATATGAATTACAATTGATCAGATTGCTTTGAAGGTTAAATGATAGTTCTAAAGGTATTGTGATTAGTATTGTTTATGTGACATTTTAACTTCTCTGGCAACTTTCCTATATATGCAAGCAGTGGCGTAGCTACGGGTGGGCCTGGGTGGGCAGTGGCCTACCCACTTTCCTTTCAGGCCCACCCAAATTTCTTTGCAAGACACTGCAGCAAATAAAAAGCAGGCAGCATCAGCAGGCACCCAAGGGAGAAAAAAAATTAATAAAACCAGCTGGTGTGTTGCGGCTCCCGGTGTCCCACAGCCCCAGTAATACTTCCCTTTACCTTCTTCCTGCCCCCGCGGGCCAATGGGAAACCTCATCTTTTCTTCCTTCCCCCGCGGGCCAATGGGAAACCTCCTCCCTTCTTCCTACCCCCGTGGGCCAATGGGAAACCTCCTCCCTTCTTCCTGCCCCCGCAGGCCAATCGGAAGCCTTCTTCCTGCCAGTGGAAGGAGGAAGCCTCTGATTGGCCGGTGGGGCAGGAAGAAGGGGGGCATCAGGCTGGAAGGAGTGGCAGTGTTCAAGCCATGGGCTGGAAGTGCAGGGCAGGAAAGTGACTGGGGTGTGTGTGAGAGTTTGGGCAGGGAAGTGACTGGGGTGTGTGTGAGAGACAGTCTGGGCGGGGAAGTGACTGGGATGTGTGTGAGAGACAGAGACTAGGCAGGGAAGTGACTGGGGTGTGTGTGAGAGACAGAGACTGATCGTAGGGTTTAATTGGTGTGTGTGTGCAGGGTAGGTGCTTCCATTAGGCAAACTAGGCGGTGGCCTAGGGTGCCACAATTTTTTTTTTTTGGGGGGGGGGGGGGGGGTTGCAAACTTCCACTAGCACAAGAGGTCCTGCGACAAATCCAATACCAAAGGAGGGGGCGCTGTGCCGGAGCTGCTACCAATAAGTAATCCAGGGGAGGGGTTGCATTACTGAAGGTTCGCCTAGGGTGCCAAATACTCTTGCACCGGCCCTGTGTGTGTGACTTGTGGGCCCTAAAGAAGAGGACAGTAAGGACAGAACTTCAGCAGCCGCTGCTGCTCCTGGTATGTGCTTTCAAGGGAAAGGAGTAGGAGAGTTGCTGGAGATGGTAAGTAAAAGTGGCATTTTAAGTGTATTTTTCTTGATTGACTGCCATTTTAATTATTGAGTATTATGTGATGTGTCTGCTATTTTGAAATATTTTATTGATATTTGGACAATTTTTAATAATTTTTATGAGTTTTGTTGGATGTTATTCTGTTCATCAGCTGTTTTGAAAAACATTTATTAGTATAGTTTTACAGTTATTTTTGTGTGGGGCTCTATAGCAGCTTGGCTTGTTCTGTTTTCCTAATAGGAAGTGAATTAGTTTTTAGGACCTGATTTAATATTTGTAGTGTTGCCTTTTCATAGATAGGGTTGTTATATGTTCCATAATGCAGGTGTAACTTTGTGCAGATTAGTTTGTGTGCATTATTGCAGATCCTGGGACTGTGTTAGGTGCTATATTTGTCTTTCCATTTCTCCAGGTTTGCACTGCATGCAGAGTGGCTTTTTTTGGTTTTCCATTCCAGTTTCTATTTCCATATTTATAATTGTGTGGTCTTTCTCTACTTTGGTGAAGGTCGGTTCTGTGTGTGTGCCCGAGGTGAGGTATTTTACTAACATGTAGGCAATTGTATCAATCTTATTTGTGGATGCAGAGTGTATGTTTACATGATGGTAGCTTAGTAAATGACAGGGCTGGATAGCCTTTTTCTCCTGTCTACCCAGTTATCCTCTCCACACTGCTAAGGATACATCCTAGCTGTCAGCCAAAGGGTGTGACCACCTTCAAGACATCTCTTTATCCAGAAGTCTTTTTTCTGTTCTTCCTTTGTAAAGAAATGGGGATGAATGTCAGGAGCCCCTGGACTCGATTCAGCAAATGTCAGCATCAGAGGAAGACTAAAACTAAATAGTTGAGCCATAGGAAAGGAAAAGAAGTCTTCAAAGGTACTTATCTGTTTTATTGATACAGATTAATAAGGCATTTGCTCAATTATGGTAAATATTTTGGTACAGTATTCCAGAGGGTTTTAAAACATCTCACAGAATACTGTGATGTATGATGAGATATCTGTCTTTATAGTAGACTAGTATATGGTTCTTTGTAAGTTATAGGATACTGCCACTTGAGATCTCTCTAAGTATAATTGAAATGCTTCCATATTAGGTTTAGCATTGGTAGCTGCTTGAAGTAATTGAGTTTAAAATATTAAAAGTATAACAGCTGTAGCAGATTATTTAGAAATCTATTGTCAGGTATGTGTGTGAAAGTATTTATCAATAAGAATATGAATTCCATGGCTCAGACTTTGTTTAGTGCCCACCCATGTTAATCTTGGGCCCAGCCAAAAATTCATTTCTGGCTACGCCACTGTATGCAAGTGGATAAAGACTTACAATTTACTGAAATTTTATTTAAAAATTTCAGATTAGTATCCAAAATGTAATGTTTATAAGTGGCATATAAGCAACTTTAAATCAAATAAATAAATAAAATGGCTTCATCACATGCTAAGGATTTAGTGAATGTGATGGCAACTAGTGGATTGGTCCAAACAACACAGGAGCCAACACACCAGGGGGGACACAGATACCCCTAGATGTATTGTTCTGCGCTGACTCGTTCAGGATAAAATGATTGAAGTAGAGCAAATATTTTCAGTGCTCTGGTCACACCATTTTGTTTACCTCAACAAAACTATGATCTTGTTAAGCAAGGGAACAGGAACAAAACAATGATCAGATCATAAACTGATCCCAATGAATTTTAAACAGTAATTGGAACATGGAACAGTACAAATGCCCAATGAGAATACAGACGCTGATAGTTTGGTTGAGATGATGCATTAATCGCAACATATGATAAAGTCGCTCCAGACAGAAATATTTTGGTTAGGGAGAATAAAAACAAAAGTATCTTGGTTTTGTTTGGAATTGGTTATAAAAAGGCGATAACTGTGATAAATAGAAAGAAAGCTGGTGCCAGAATAAAGGGCCTGAAGCTACAGAGATGTGCATTATAAAGACAAAGGGAGTGGAAGGGAAAAAAACCCCCAACTCATTTTGCTCAGCAAATTAGAACTGCTAGAGAGCTGTTTACTATAGTAACAACATATTGAAAGCCCCTTTGAAGAGCTTGCCAGATGTACAAAATTGCAAAAGTATAGCTAATGTTTTCTTAGGAAAAAGAAGACAGATTGCAAGCCACTTTACAAATGGTATTTGAATGAAGCAGCGATTGTGAAAAGACCCTACTGATAAACAATGATCACAATTCTCCCCATTACAGTAAATGGAATCACTATATTCATTCATAGTAACATAATAATGATGGTCTGCCCAGAAAGCTTGAGGTTGTAACTGCAACTCTGGGCTGGTTACCCCCATGTTTCTCTGAAGGATAATAAGTGCCGCTCTGTGCAGCTGTCCCCAAGTTATTCCACAACTGAAGTCTACTTATTGCTTCTGTCCATTTTGGATAGTGTGCAATATGCAAACAGCTGCTTATGGTCCATTACTAAATGCTGTGAATATCTCACTTAAGGAAGGATGCATACCAGATTGAAAAAGGCAATTATTCAATCTCTTCAAAAAAATCCTGCATTGCCTTTGACAGAGGTTATGAATTATCACCCAGCCTTAGCTAAGATAATTGAAAAGTGAGTATTAATCCAGATAAATGAATATTTGAAGACCATAATGTCCTGGATCCCTAGCAGTTCATGTTTAGAGAAGCACATGGGTCAGAAATACGCTCGACCTGTAAGAACCAACGAAACTGTAAAACGGATGGTAAGGCAGTGGTGTTGCTAAGTTATTACTGCTGGTGTCACTGTACGTCATGAAATGATGAGATTACAAGCAATAGGTATAGGTTCTACTGTACTAGACTGGTTCAGATCTTTTTTAACTGGTGGACAGCAACAAGTAAACACAGGGAATAATAATTCAACATGGAAAATATTGAAATGAAAGGTTCCACAGTGATCAGCGCTTTCTGCTGCACTGTTTAATATTTATTTGGCAGCTCTTAACATCTCTCTTGGGGGTTTGTTGCTATGTTTATGCCGATGATATCCGGTTTTTAATGCCTTGCTACAAAGATGGTATTATTCCAGCGGAATTCATCACTCATTGTTTTAGTTAAATAACTGGATGAATTTCAGCAAGCTGCTGGCGCTGAACTGGCAACACCCCCAGAAAACATAACAGAATATGAGAATATGGAAGGGCAGAATTTAGAAATTTTTTATTGATTTGCAGTTTACGTGAAAAAGCACAAATTAGGAAGGTAGCAAAGTCAGCATTTTTCAAACTGAAAAGGAGACCTTTGAAATACTAATCACCTGGTGGATTTAAGGCGGGTAATGCAAACCCTGGTGTTGTCTAGATTAGACTACTGCAACTCCCTCTATTTACAGGGTGTTGTAGTTGGTCCAAAATACAGTGGCCAGGGTGATAATAGCTGCAGGATACAGAAAAAGAATCATGCCATGACTGAAGGATTGCTTTTGGTTATTGACTAAAGAAAGAATTCAGTTGAAAATCTTGTTGCCTACGCCAGAGGTCAGCAACCTGTGGCACACAAGGCCATTTTCAATGGCATGGCACAGCACCGAATAGCTGAGTGAAGACGCTGATCCCTGCTGTTACCGATTCAACCAGGCAGCCTCGAGTATCACATACAGCCTACAAGATAGCGATATATTTACCCTAGTTCCCCGGCAGCAGGAGTCGCATTTAAATGAACGTCATCTCCTGCTCTGCGGAGCCAGTCTCGCAGCTCTTTTTGTGAGACTGGTTCCACGTCAACAGGAGATGACATTTATTTCAATGTGACTCCTGCTGCTGCACATCCCACAATCCAGAAGACTACCATGGTGGCAGCGGTGGGACACAGAGAGAGAGAGAGAGGACCCAGGGGCTACTAGCGGACCTCATCTTGCTGAAAGCTGAAGACTAAGACTCAGTATGCTGCCGCGGAGCCCATAGAGAGAGGGAGGACCCAGCAATCACTAGTGGACCTCATCCTGCTGGTGGCTGAAGAAGAGGCCCAGAGCCTTTGGATGAGTGTGTGAGCCTGTGTATGTTTTTGAGCCAGTGCGGGTAGGTAGCCGTAAGCCTGTGTGTGTGTGTGAGATTGAATGTGGGGGAGAAAGAGCATGTGTGTGTGATTGCATGTGGGAGAGAGAGCAAGCAAGCGTGTGTGTGTGATTGCATGTAGCAAAGAAAGTACATAGGAGAGAAATGGACAGTGTGTGTGAATGCATGTGGGGGAGAGGAGGAGAGCATGTGTGTATGTGATTGTATGTGAGGTGTGTGTTGATTGCATGCAACAGTGTATGTGATCGCATGTGGGAGGAAGAGTGCAAGCATGTATATGTGTGATTGCATATGGGGGAAAGAGAGAACGTGTATGTGTGTGTTGGAGTGTGTATGTGAGAGAGAGACAGACAGAAAGTTTGTGTGCCCTCTCCCACACCTCAATTAATTTATGCCAATCTCAGGGTCATAAATCAAAAAAGTTCTCAGGTATGGAAAGCAGTGTTTGTTTTCATCCTTAGAGGTTTTAATGACTGGGTGTTATTAGGTGTCTGCTATTTTAGAATATTTTATTGGAGTTTGGCACATTTTTATAAAATTTGTGTGTTTTTCATTATTGGATGCTATTAGTCAGCTGTTTTGAAATATTCTTTATTGGCATGGTTTTACTATTATTATTGATGTTTTATATTTCTTAACTTTGTTTGATGTTTTATGAGGCATGGTGATGTTTGGCTTGTTGAAGTTTCCAGTTCAGTTTTTGTCTGCATGTTTCTATTTATTCTTTTTTATGATCACTTCATTCTGTATTTGGTGAGGTTCTGCATGTGTGACTGGGATGAGGTACTCTGCTAGCTAATATTTCATTTCTGTATAGTAATCTATAGTAGCCTGGCTTGTTGTGTTTCCTAATGGGGGGGGGGGGGGGGGTCTATTGGTGAGTAAGGGAAAGGGAGAGAGGCATTTTTCTCTTCTCCTTTTTATAATTTTATTTTTACGAGGGGAAAACCTTATCAGTTTCAATCATATTTTTATATAACCCTTGAATCTTTTAACTGAAAATTAATATCAAAATGAATATTCAAGAGTTGTATGAAAGGAATCTGGTGGATCAAGGTGCAGACCAGCTTGTGACACTCGAGGACCAGTTACCTACCCTCGATTTAAATCCTGGCACGCCATTTCAACTAGGCTGCCAAATCTGGCCTATGATAAGGCAGAGTATGGTGAAATGTCAGACTATGTTCTCAGCAATGGTAACATCTTATAGCTCCTAGACAAATGTGCTTTGCAAGTTAGAATTTGCTTACTGTTCCTTCTTTTAAAACATTTAGACTGCAGGAAACATGAAATCAAGCATTTTCTATTGCAGGCCCAGTAACATTAACGACTTAAAGAATGATTTATGAAGGGAGACGGATTATATGGCTTTTTGGAAAAATTAAAAACTATTGTATAGTCAAGTTTATAGGTAAAGTATGCATTTAAGATATTTTTATTTATGTTGTAAAATGATGTGTGTCTGCTTCAGTGCCCACACTGAATAGCAATGATGGAAACTGCAGAATGTAAGCTTTTTAAATAAATATATATATGCTCCACATGATAACATGCCTATAAGCCAATATTAAAATTCATTTATTTGTTATATTTGTATACCGTTGTTCTGTTATCAATCACGGCGGTTTAAAGCAAGATCTTAAAAACATATTAAATCAGTTTGTGAACAATCGTAACAGTTTACATAAAAAAATTTTTGGTAATATAATAATCTAAAACAAAATTTCTAACTTTTCAGTATTTCTTAGTTTAAAGCCAATACAATATGAAATAGCCTTTTTTCAATTAGTTTTCTCTCCTTACATTGCCATATTTCTGACACTTCTCTCAGTCTGCATAATTACTCTCGTAGGCCAGTTTGAACAGCCATGTTTTGAGGATTTTCTTGAATCCAGTGAAATCTCTTTGCATTCTTAACTCACAAGGTAAGAAATTCCATAATTTAGGGCCCAGCAATTGATATTGCTCTTTCCCTTACCTCACGTAAGAATGCAGTTCGCACAGATGGAATATTTAAAAGACTTAGCCACTCTGAATTTTCATTATTAACCACTTTTGTAATAGGCATTGTACTTTATATTATATTCTGAATTTTACAGATAACCAATGAAAAGAGTATTGGAGTAATATGTCCATATTATTTTATTGCCCATCAAGCCCCTGCTGTAGTATTTTGCAAATTATTTCTATTGGATAGTCAGGGGTCCTTATAGCCCATTACACCCTGCAAGGCGAGACTATGGCCATGCTCTGGGCTGTTACCTGTAGTGTGGTACTTTGGTCTGAGAACGGAGAGCTGAAAAAAGTGTTCACAATGCCCATCACTGTTTCAGTCACGTATCTCTCCAGGATAATGTCTGCATGCTTGCGGTCACTTGTATTGTTACACACCTAGGAAACAAGAGTTAATCTGGTGAAGATCAAAAAAAATCAGATGTGTTGGTGGTTCTTTTTTTATGGTCACTCGCAGCCTGTCCTGTCTCTTCATTACAGTACACTGGCACCAGCCTAGATAATGCTATCGTCAGTCCGGCACTTAACGATAAACTGCCAGAAAGACAGCAAATGCCTCTGGTGCCGCCTTCTTTCCAAGGCTGGCAGCTCTGGTGCACCAGTTCTCTTGCTCAACTCTCCTCTTTACTCACTTACGTTTCCAGATCTTAGCCTTTTCTTTCTTATGATGTCACCCCAGGATATCATGCCCTCCTGTACTAGATCAGCTAATTTGCCACCAGAGTTGAGTACATGATGAGCACATTTAAATTTTCCTTCCATCTTATTTATTTTATTTATTTATTTAACAGTTTTATATACCGAAGTTCTGGTAACAAAGTTACTAATCACTTCGGTTTACATTACAACAATAGATTGACAGTATAAAGAATAATGTCTTACAATGAACAAGGTAAATAGAACTTGGTAAAAATAAATAATAATAACTTAATAAGGGGAAGGAGAGTAATTATATACAAAGTGGTGGACCGTCCTGGAGATCAAAGCTTAGATATTGAGTTTAAGTTTAAGAGAATGCTTGGTTGAACAACCAGGTCTTTAGTCTTTTTTTTAAAGGTGGGAGTCGATTGTTCAATTCTAAGGTCTGGTGGGAGTGAGTTCCAAAGATTAGGACCAGCAGTGGAAATAGCTCTTTTGCTAAGTGAAGTCTTGAGAGGATGGGCTCTTAGCGTGCCTTTCTGAGCTTGTCTAGTCGGACGAGAGGTGGAGTGAAGCTGTAAAGGGATGGTGAGGTCCATTGGAGTGGAGTTATAGATGGCTTTGTGGATTATTGATAGGGATTTATAGAGGATTCTGTGTTTGATAGGGAGCCAGTGAAGGTTCTTTAAAATGGGAGTAATGTGGTCCCTTTTATTAGATTTGGTTAGGATCCTCGCAGTGGCATTTTGTAACATTTGCAGAGGTTTCAGAGTGTTTGCGGGTAAACCAAGCAGCAAAGAATTACAATAGTCTATCTTCGAGAAAATGATTGCTTGTAATACATATCTGAAGTCTTGGAAGTATAAGAGTGGTCTTAGCCTCTTTAATACTTGAAGTTTAAAGAAGCAGTCTTTTATGGTATTGTTAATGAAGCTTTTGTAGTTTAGTAGATTATCCATGGTGACCCCAAGGTTTCTGACCTGAGTGGAAAAGGCCGGAGGAGATAAGTTGTGTGCGTAGGGAGCGGAGTAGTTACCATTTGGGGTGATGAGCAGGAACTCTGATTTGTTGGAATTGAGAATCAAATTAAGATTTGTTAGGAGGTTATTGATAGATAGAAGACAGGAATTCCAGAATTGTAAGGTGTTTTGCAATGAATCTTTAATCGGGATAAGGATTTGGACGTCATCTGCATAAACATAGTGAATGAGGTTAAATTTGGAGAGGAGATGGCATAAAGGGAGAAGATAAATATTGAATAATGTTGGGGATAGAGAAGAACCCTGCGGGACTCCCATAGTGGATCTGAAAGGTGGTGATTCTTTGCTGTTTATCTTGACTTTATAGAATCTATTCTGGAGGAAAGATGAGAACCAATTGAGTGCGGTGTTTTTTATGCCAATCTCTGTTAGACGATCCAAGAGGATATCATGGTTCACTGTGTCAAAAGCTGCTGATAAGTCAAGTAGAATGAGGAGGGAGGATTGTTTTTTTCCAAGTTCAAGAGAATTTTATCTGAAAGTGATGAAAGGAGGGATTCGGTACTTCTAGATTTTCGGAAACCAAATTGAGAAGAAGAGAGGATGTTGTTGTTTTCTAAGTATTCGGCTAGTTGTTTGTTAACTAATTTTTCCATGATTTTGGAAATAATTGGGAGGTTGGCTATAGGGCAGAAGTTGGCTGGATTGTCTGGGTAAAGATTTGTTTTTTTTAGTAATGGTTTAAGGATGGCGAGTTTGAGTGGAGTGGGGACGAGACCTTGTAATAAAGAGGAATTGATGATCTGTGATATAGGGTAAGAGATGTCTTTGGCAATTGAAATGAGGAGGTTGGCTGGAATAGCATCTAGTGGGTGTGATGAAGGTTTAAGTCTTTTTAGAGTGTTTTCAATTTCCAAGGTGGAGACTGGTTCAAAGGTCTCAAGGCTTGCTGTGATTTGTGGAGGGGAGGGGAGTAGATGAAGTGAGGAGTTGACTTTCATTTTCTTGATAGGGTCCAGGAGGTTAGGAATTTTGTTCTTAAAATAGGTGGCAAGATCAGATGCTTTACTTGCTGCGTTATCATCCGGGAAAGCGAAGGCGGGTTGTTTGGTGAGAGAAGTTACTAAAGAGAAGAGGGCTTTTGGATCAAATATAAAGTTATGAATTTTCTGCGAGTAGAAGTCCTTTTTTGTCTGTAGGATGGAGAATCTGTATTGGTGCATTAAGGTTTTAAAGGCCATGAGGTTTGAGGTTGAAGGATTCTTGCGCCAAGTCTTTTCTCTATACCTAAGTTCACGCTTTATAGATTTGAGCTTTGGAGTATACCAAGGTTTTTTTGTATCCTTGTTGGACTGAATCGTTTTGGTGATTAGCGGGCAAGTAATGTCTGCAACTTTGTTTGTGATTTCAGACCATGAGGCTAAAGCAGAGTTGGTGTCCGTGAGGTCCATTAGGTTTAGTTCTTGAGTAAGTTGGGCGATGAGGGTGTCTGGGTTGCAGATTTTTCTGAATTGGACTGTGGATTTTTGGGGGCCTGTAGTAATTGTTAGGTGATTTTGTAAAGATAAATTGATTAACTTATGGTCGGACCAAGGTATTGGCTGGCAGGTAATGTTGGAATTGAGGGTGAAATTTTGATTTATAAAAATTAGGTCCAGGGTGTGACCTGCTCTATGAGTGGGTTCGTTTATAAGTTGTTTGAATCCCATGGAGTTAAGGGAACTGAGGAAGGCTTCACAGTTGGATGAGTGTGGAATGGTATCTACATGGAGATTAAAATCTCCCATCAATACAGCTGGTGAATCAGAGTCTATGTGTTTGGCTATGTATTCTATTAAGGGCGAGGGATCTGAATCTAAACATCCAGGAGGGGAGTAGAAGAGGCCAATTTGCAATTGGGAGGATTTGAAGACTGCGACTTCAAAAGATTGAGAGCAGCTGGATACTTGTAATGATAATTTAAATTTCTTTTTGGCCGCAAGTAGAAGACCTCCACCTCTTTTTTTCAATCTCGGGATAGATCTTCCATCGTTTCAGGCATGTATTCATTTTCAGTAGCCTTGGAAAAAAATTTGACTTCAGCTGCAAAGGCAGCATTCAAAGCCTACTGGAGGGCCAGCGTAGAGGGAGCCTCAGTCCTATACAGTAATTTTAAAAGGAACGCATGTGCGCCCATAAATGAGCATATTGGCGCATGAGCAGAGATACACTGCAATTTAAATTGCACATGCAAGTACACATGTATCATTTAAAATACCCCTCCTGCGTGTATATGTGAGCAAATGTCCCAGGCACATTTCCACTAGAACTTTACGCGTGTATGCCTGTAGATTTTAAAATATGCACGTCTTGGCCATGCCCTGGAACACCCATGCCCCGCCCCTTTTCCACAAGAAAATTATTCCTTACCTTCTAATTTTTGTTCCTGTAGTACCACGGATTAGTCCAGACAGTGGTACTGCAGCAGATGATGCAGTACCACAGATGAAGTCAGAGCAAAATTGTAAGGACGGCCCCCTATAGGTTAGAGCGCCCTCTGCATCCCTTCAGTACTAAGAATATCCAAGCCATTAAGAACACCATGGGATGGATCATGAAAACAGGTAACATTGAACCTCAAAACTGGTAGTGAGCAACAAGGTGGCTCAGAAACTTGCAAGAATGAACTAGTAGGCACATAAAAGAAAAAGGTGAAACCAAGTAGTCGAGCTGAGAGCAATTCCTTTCCCATAGATTCTTAGGGAGGGCGTCTGGACTGATCCGAGGTACTACAGGAACAAAAATTAGCAGGTAAGGAATAATTTTCTTTTCCCTGTACATACCCGGATCAGTCCAGACAGTGGGATGTACAAAGCTTCCTACGTAGGGTGAGCCCTGGATAGCCCAGCTCGAATGACATGTGCACCAAAAGAACCAAAGACCGGTGGCTGTACATTCAAGTGATAGTGACGTGCAAATGTATGCAATGACTTCCAGGTCGCCGCTCTGCATATTTCCTGAGGAGAAATGGCCTGGCTTTCTGCCCAGGAGGCGGCTTGGGCACGAAGTGAATGAGCCTTGATACCTACCGTAGGAACACGTCCCGCCCCGATGTACGCGGAAGAAATCGCGGCCTTTAGCCAATGCACAATGGTGGCTTTAGAAGCCTTGAGTCCTTGGTTGGGACCGCTCCAAAGGACAAAGAGGTGATCCGATAAGCGGAACTCGTTGGTGACCTCCAAATAGTGGATGAGTATGCGCTTAACATCAAGCCGGAGTTCTCTGGAGTCTTCGTCCGTAAAAGACGGGAGTTCCACTGTTTGATTCACATGAAAGGCGGACACCACCTTTGGCAGGAAAGCAGGAACCGTGTGCAAAAATAATCCGGCATCGGAGAAACGGAGGTATGGTTCTTTGCACGACAGCGCTTGAAGCTCCGAGATCCTTCGAGCAGAACAGATAGCCACTAGAAAAATTGTCTTAAGTGTTGAGGGAGGCTCCTGTTAATGGCTCAAAAGGCAGGCCCGGATAGGTCCCGGAGGACCAAATTCAGGCTCCACGAGGTACAGACACTGTGGGTCGGTGGCTTGACATCACTCCCCGCAAGAACCGGATGATGTCAGGATGAGACGAGAGAGGAGCACCATCCAAGTGACGGACTAGAGAGCCAAGGGCCGGCACCTGGACCCTGAGGGAATTGTAAGCCAAGCCTTTGTCTAGGCCCTGCTGCAAGAAGGAGAGAATGTGGGCCACCGAAGCATGCCATGGAGGGACTGGCACGGCGTCACACCAAGTCTCAAACACCTTCCAGACTCGCACATAAGCAATGGACGTAGAAGTTTTTCGGGCTTGAAGGAGGGTGGAAACCACCGCATCGGGGTAATCGCGCTGTCTCAGCCTGCGCCGTTCAAAAGCCAGGCCGCAAAACAGAAGCGATCTGCCCGGTCGAAAAATACTGGTCCTTGACGTAGAAGGTTCGGAAGCTGAGCCAGCCGCAGAGGTCCGCCCACCGCCATGTTGACTAGGTCTGCAAACCACGGTCTGCAGGGCCACTCTGGTGCCACAAGAATCACCGACCCTTGGTGGGCATCTATTCGGCAAAGCACTTTCCCCACCAGGGGCCATGGAGGGAATGCGTAGAGGAGAAGGAGTCGTGGCCAGGGAAGAACCAGGACATCCACTCCCTCCGTGCCATGCTCTCTTCTGCGACTGAAGAAGCGTGGGGCTTTCGTGTTTTGTCACGTGGCCATGAGGTTGAGATGAGGAGTTCCCCATCGATGGAAAATCAGCTGAACTGCTGCATCAGACAGTTCCCACTCTCCGGGATCCAAGCGTTGACTGCTTAGGAAGTCCGCCTGAACGTTGTCTACTCCCGCTATGTGAGAGGCCGCTAGATGGGAGAGGTGGAACTCTGCCCACGCCATCAACTTGTCCGTTTCCAGGGACACATGACTTCTTCTTGTCCCTCCTTGACAGCTGACATACGCCACAGTCATCGTGTTGTCTGAGAGTATCCGTACCACTCGTCCCTGGACCAGGGGAAGAAAACGCTGCAGCACGAGGCGATCCGCTCTGGTTTCTAGATGATTTATCGGCCATCTTGCTTGGTCGGACGTCCATTGACCCTGCGTGGACAGTCTCTTGCACACGGCCCCCCCAGCCGGATAGGCTGGCATCCGTGGTGACGATCACCCATTGAGGAATCTCCAAATCCACTCCCCGCAATAAGTAATCCAGATGAAGCCACCAGAGCAGGCTGTCCCTGGCTGAGTCCAGCAAAGGTGGTTGGGCTTGAAACTCCCGAGAGACTGGCTTCCAGCGAGAGAGCAATGCACGCTGTAGAGGACGCATATGTGCGAAGGCCCACAGAACTAAATCTATAGTGGAAGCCATAGAGCCCAGGACCTGAAGATAGTCCCATGCTGTGGGGAGTGGAAGCCAACTGAAGCGCTATACTTGGGCAAGGAGGGCTTGCGCCCTGTCCCCTCCAGCCCCCAAGTCAAGCCCTGGGGATTGGAGGGGAGTCCCAGAATTCCCAGGCTCATCCAGCCTGAAAACCTTGGCAGGTGGTGGGGCGGAGGCAGGGTCCATGAGAGCTAAGTATGCATTATGCATTAAAACGGCGGGGAAGGGTGGAGGTGGGGGGGGTGTGTGTTTCTCCGAAGGGTTCCCCAAAGGAGGCTCTGGGGCTGGGAGGATCGCAGGAGTCAGGATCGGCGGTGCTAGTGGAAAACCGCCATTAGCAATGGAGTCTGCCTGCTCCGGGGCAGGCAGAGGAGGAGGCAAGATGGCCGCCATTCCTGCGTCGGATGGGAACGGGGCCGGCCTGTCTGAGGCCGTGTGCGAGCGCAAGTGAAGAAGAACGGCCCCCTGGGCTCAAGGTGCCTTCCCTGCCGGGGAGGCAGCTGGAACATAGGCCTTCGCGGGAGAGCCGCGATCCGGGCTCCCCGCAGGCACAGCATCGCGCCAGGCGCGGCATCGGAGGAGAAACGGGACCTGCAAAAAAACACTCTCCGGAAATAGCAGCAGCCACAAGCGGAGCCTGCGCTGGCTAGGTAAGGCAGGAGGAGCACAGAGGAATGGCGCCTCTCTGTGGGGGCCGCTCAGAGGAAAGACAACGTCTCAGAACAGCCGGCCAGAGGGGGAGAGGTTGGTCCACCAACGTGCACCCCAGCCAGCAGAGACGTAGGGAAGAGGATTCCTATGAAAAGAAAATAACAGAACTTACCCCAAAACAAAGATAAAGTAGACAATTTGGGAGTACCCAAGTTCTGACTGCAAGTTTCACAGATTGGAAGGAGGAACTCCTTCACAGATCCTCTAAGTTAGGAATTTCCCTCTTTTTTACTTTTTTTTTTTTTTTTTTTTAAGAATGATCCATCCCAAGAGTGCGCTTAACACAAGACAGAAATTTAGTAAGAAAATCTATGAAGAAAAAGGGAAACCGCAGGTGTGACCTTCATCTGCTGGAGTCAGAGTAATACAGAAGGGACGCAGAGGGCGCTCTAACCTATAGGGGGCCGTCCTTACAATTTTGCTCTGACTCCATTTGCTGGAAGGGGGACACAACACACTGTCTGGACCGATCCGGGTATGTACAGGGAACCCCTTATTCTTGACAAGTGCATGAGTACGTACGCACGTACTTCGCAGCTTCTCAAAATCTGCATTGCTCGCATGCGGCCCGCCTATCTGTGTGTGAGTATTTTTGGGCGGGCAACACTTTGAAAATCTACTTGCTAGTTTTTCGACGGGGTCTACATTAGCCAGTTTCCGAAAGGAGCAACTGTCTGCGGCCCTCAGCTAAGGACTGTTGCTGCCATGACTGGGCTGAGTTGGGAGTGGGATATAAAACAGGGGAAATTCCCTGGTAGTTGTGAATTAATGAGCAGGAGACAGCTTCTGGGCCAAGTACAACAAATCAAACAACTTTACTTCAAGGGAAAGACAAAAAAAAAAAAAAAAAAGGCATATCCCTTGCACACTGCACCATCTTTCCACAGAAGTGCAATATGGGAAGATATTCTCATCTGTGTTTAGCCAATGAAAAGTAACAGGGTCAAACATGGCTTGTCATTATTATTCGCCTGCAGTGAAAGGCCGAGACCTCCTTACCCTACAGATGTCCACCAGAAAGTTCTCAAAGAGCTTCCACATGTGATTACTGGTGTAAATCTCCTTCATTTCGACCTCTGTGTCCACATAGCAGTGGTTCAGAAAATTGATGTAAGCGACTTTAACCTGGGAGAGGGAAGGCAGTATTAGAGGTAAGAATGTTTCATTTTATGCTGCTGTCACCATCTCAAGCAGTTTAAGAACGGGAAGTAACAGTAATCCAATGAGTCCCCTTGAATGTCCCAACTCCAAGGACATCACGCAGGTTATGCAGAGGGGGTCCCAGCCGCTCTCAAACCAATGTTCAGGAGCCATATGTGGCTTTCATAGGTCCTCAGTGCAAAATATATAGAACAGGTTACACTAGAAGACTTGAAGCTTACACTGCATAACAGAAAATATACTCAGGATGGAAATATACATTTAAAGAATTACATAAACATTTAATGTATATCCCACAGCAAAGTTCTCAGTCCTTGTGAGTGATCCCCCTTTCTTCACAAATTCAGTCCAGGAATCTCCCCTCCCTCTCACCTCAGGGACACAGTCCTCATGAGTGACCACTCTGACGATATCATCCAGTGGCAGGAGAGAGTTGCACTTGATCTCGGTGTACACATTCTTGCCCTCGGTACACACAGCCAGCAGCTCCACCAGATGTATATGGTACATGAGGGGACTATTCTCATCCATCCTGTCCCTCTCTGACCTCATCATCTGCACCAGCGTCTGGAAGGAAGCTCTGTCATTGTAGAAGACTAGGACATCTTCTCCTGCATTCACCAGCTGCAAAACATGTCCCCAAATCAGTACCCCTGGTGTGATTATACGCAATGTCTCTCCTAGTCATGGCCAAAAGCACTCCTCCACTTTACCACCATTACAGTGCCCCCTCTTCCATTGTACAACATTCTCTGCCTCCCCCCCCCCCCACCCCCAGTGAGAGGCAGCCAACACCAAAGCCCATCCACCCTACTTAACGCTTCCTTGCCCATCTCCCAGTACCAGGCATAGTGAGACTCCCGACATCCAAAACCCCCCTGGCACTTTGAAGAACCTCATTAATAGCCCCTCCCTTCCAAAGTCCACCTCACCCACATGCTGGAGCTCCCCACCCCCTCACCTCAGCCATTACTATATCCTGACACTTCTTGATGAACTTGCCCTCTGCTTTGACAATAGTTTGCAAGAACTTGATGTAGTGCACGCTGCGGCCATGTGTCTCAATGCAGTGCACAAAATGCTGCACCACCCGTTCATTAATCTCACTACACAGCTGGAAATTATTCATGAAGATGTGCTGCATGGTCACTGCCTCCAGGATCTACAAACAAAATAGAGGAGACGCATATTAGTTACAGAACTAACTAGCTACAAGTCAATCACCTCTTACTCAGGGATCGGGAAAAAGTTGCTGGTTTTGTCTAGCAGGGTCTGATTAACAGAAACGCCACGCTCGGTTACACCTGTGGTCTACTGAGCCCAACATCCTGTTAGACAGTGGCTAAGCTTGGTTACTTGGAAGTACCTGGCAGATCTTGATGAGATGATTAGCTGACTGTCTTGCTTTTGTACGACTATGTTTCACTATGTTTTATGCTATGTTAGATTGTGCATGTATTATGTGAACCGCTCTGGGCCATGGCATGTGGCGATATATAAATATGAATAAAGGTAAAGATAAAAAGAAGATCCCTTCTGTATTGATCACTCCCAGAAACAAGAGGTGATGAACCCCAAGACGATCTAACAGTTACTAATGGACCTGTCTTCCAGCAACTTGTTCAAGCTGTTTTTTTATATCAAGCTATACTGGTCTTGACCACATCTTCCAGCTACTAATTCTACAGCTTGTGTGTTTACTTTTGTGGCATGTCTCCTGGTCCTAGTACTATCTGAAAGGGTAAATAACTGTTACCTATTAATTTATTCTACATCACTCATGATTTTATAAACCTCTATCTTATCCCCTCTCACTCGTTTCATCTTCAAGCTGAAGAGTCTAAATTGTTTAATATCTGCCATGCGGTGAGGAATGCGACCCCAGGCTGAATTTGCAAGCGCTGCAGAGGAGGAACCCTCCTCACCCGGCAAACACGCAAAGCAGAGCCCCTCGCGCGATAGGCGTGTCGAGGGCTCACCACAAGCTATGCAGGAATGTGGACGCGGCCTACTCACTGAAGAGGAGCCACAATCTTCAGCAAAAATCAGTTGATTTGAAAAAAATTAGCTGCCGGCAGAAGCGGAGGCAGAGGAAGGAACCCTGTACGCTCCTCTGCACCAAACACCCTGGCTGCCAGCTTGTGGATTTGTTAGATATTTCCCTTTTTTTTTTCCAACTGAGAGGCACAGTGAAAACCTTCCCAGCGCAAGAGAAAGAGGAGCTCTGAGCCCCAAGGCAGCCAGGGAAGGGGGGGGGGAGGGACTGGACCACCAGTGTCACCCCCCAATAACCACCGGGGAAGCAAAATAGGGCTTAGGCTATGCAACACACAAGGGGCCAAGCCCCCCTAAGCCCCGCAAGAGCCTGGAGACAGAACTGTCTCCTGATAAAAGAAAAGACAGGCAGAGTCCGACACAAACGAATTAAATGTTTCTTTTTTTTTTCTTCAAAAAACACTGGAAATAAATTACTACTTACTTGATCTTTTAGAGACAAAAGTACCCAACAGGAAAAAAAAGGGGCCGACTAGCTGAAATCAGGGAACCGCAGGGTGAGCTGATCCATCTGCTGGAGACAGACAAATACTGAGGGGCTGCAGGGTAGGCTCTGTCATGATATAGGATACCCTTTCAGTTTTGGTCTGTCTCCATCTGCTGGACAGGAGGCTCAATCCACGGTTTGGACTGATCCGGGTACGTACAGGGAATGCAGAGTATTATGCTGAGAAAGACTGGCAAAAAAGAAAAAACAAAAGCGGCAGAAGACAAAATGACTGCTGGAAAGGAAAAAGCTGCAACAGGTCTAAATGAGGGGTGAACAATAAATGAAATAATGGCAGCGGTAATGGGTAAGTTGGATGTAATTTCCAATCAAATTACCAACTTAAAAAACTCTCTCTCGGACTTTAGGCCACGGACAGAGTATCAGTAATTGAAGATAAGCTAGCGGCTAAGGGAAAGACTCAAACACCAGAAAAATTTATTTCAGTACAAGAGGAGAAAATTGATGAGTTGGAAAATCGCTCTCACTGTAATAATTTAAGATCTGTGGGATTCGCAGAGGACATTGAGGAAGCCAGTCTGGCGGAGATTACCACCACATGGCTGCCGGAAGAGTTAGACCTCACAGAAGTGCTGACACGCCTAACTGTTGAAAGAGCACACAGAATAGGGATCAAAAAAGCAGGGGAAAGATGGCCTAGAACGGTAATTGCCAGATTGCTTAACTTTGTGCACAAACAAAGCATCCCAAAAAAAAAAAAAAAAAATCCACATTGCAGTACCAAAACAACAAAATCAGAATCTTTCAGGACTTCTCACTTAAGGTTTTAACCCAGAGGAGAGCGTTTGTCCCCATATGTTCTTCCTTGATTTATCAGCCAATTTGCTTTGTGTTTCAGTTTCCCACCTGTTTGAGAATCTGGCACGGCGGTGAGACAAAAGTGTTTGAAAGCATGGAAGTTTAGATGCGCTGCCTCACTGGCCTTGCCAAAAATAAGCTGCTGCGATTTAAAAGTGCGTAGGGGCAGCTAAACGTTATGACAGCTGATCCTGGAAGCGGCGCAAAGATTTATTTAACTTGGGTGGGCTATGTTCGAAAGATTGGACTGAATTAACCAAATACGAACTGTCTGTGGGGAGGCAGATGCCACTGGTCTGTGAATATGAAGGCAATCAATGCAGCAAAAGAGAAGGCACAGATCTCCTCACAGGACTAGCTTAAAGCAGACCCAGGCTTTAGTCACCGTTTGGAATGAGACATTTTTCTCCTGGGTTACATTTATTTATGTTATTTATAATATTATGGCATGGTTGGTGCTACCATAAGCTTGCTGGGCAGACTGGATGGACCATTTGGTCCTTTTCTGCCATCATTTCTATGTTTTTATGTTTTGTTGCACAGTGAGCACAGTTTTAACCACATTAGGAAGCGCATCAAGGCAGGGAGGAAAATCACATGTAGATTGCATGTTTAAATCTATAGATATTTTCCATGGGAAAAAGAATTTGCAGAAAAGGAGGTGGAAACTGCTGCGGATACTAGGCCCCTGGGGCAGTATCTGCACACTTTCACTATGAAAGCTCGTGTAGAATGTGGGTAAAAAGCACCTGAAGACCATGCAGCAGTGCAGGCAATTATAAAATTACCCTCATACTTGATTACTTGCCCTGTGTGCATCATTTTGCATTTGTCCATATTAAATTTCATTGGGCATTTAGATGCCTGGTATTCGAATCACTGCAATTCCTCAGTCTGCTCATTTATTTAACAATAAATAATCGTGTCATTTGTAAACTTGATCTCGCGCATTACTCCCTATTTCATATCATTTATAGGTCCCAAAAAGCAAAGAGGTAGGCGATCTAAAATAGCCATTAGGAAAACAAAGGAGATAGATGCCTTGGTCTTTTTTCAAATATTTATTGGAGTAGAGACTTTTTTTTTTTTTTTTTAAAAGAGTTGCCCGACTCAGGCCGAGTTTCGCAGCTTACACAGCAGCTGCCTCAGGGGCTTGAACACTCATAGGACTCGGATAAAGTTGATCACACCAAATAGTGGGTGATTCACAGTAGTAATGAATCTTGTCTTATTTAAATCTATGGAAACTTAAATAAGTCATCTCATTGCACCTTATACCACGCTGTCCAATGCTCGGTCTCTACCCTTAAAGAGGTGACTTATTTAAGTTTCCATAGATTTAAATAAGACAAGATTCATTACTACTGTGAATCACCTACTATTAGAAATAGGTCCTTTGGTGGGATCAATTTTATCCGAGTCCTATGAGTGTTCAAGCCCCTGAGGCAGCGGCTGTGTAAGCTGCGAAACTCGGCCTGAGTCGGGCAACTCTTTTTTTTTTTTTTTTTTTTTTTAAAAAGACTCTACTCCAATAAATATTTGAAAAAAGACCAAGGCATCTATCTCCTTTGTTTTCCTAACGGCTATTTTAGATCGCCTACCTCTTTGCTTTTTGGGACCTATAAATGATATGAAATAGGGAGTAATGCGTGAGATCAAGTTTACAAATGACACGTTTATTTATTGTGAAATAAATGAGCAGACTGAGGAATTGCAGTGATTCGAATACCAGGCATCTAAATGCCCAATGAAATTTAATATGTACAAATACAAAATGATGCATTTGTCTCTACTCCAATAAATATTTGGAAAAAAGACCAAGATATCATTTATAGGTACTGATCCCACCACAGATTCCTGGAGCACACCAAGACTGACCTCGCTCCACTGGGAAAACTGAACTGAACTGTTTCTAGTCTTTTAACAAGATAGGACATAGCTCTCAATCCCATGACTTTAATTTCCTCAGAAACCTTTCGTGAGAGTCTGTCAAATGCCTTCTGAAAATCCACATACACTATTGACTTGGCTCACCCTTATCCACGTGTTTATTCACACCTTCAAAAAAAAAAACAAAACTCCCTTTGCTGAACCCATGCTGGCTCTTTCACATTAAGCCACGCTTCTCTTACAGACTCACTGATCTGTCGTTTCCCACACCACTTAGAGCCTTTTCCAAAACCGGGCTCTGTATCCCTTACCCCTGGATTCAGGAAGAGGTTGCTGTGTTTGTGCAGCAGGGCCTGGTTCTGTGGGTTCCCAGCACAGAAATTCTGGAGAAACTCATGGGCCAGTCTCATTATCTCCTGCATCCGGGTATCTTCCGCCTGCAAAGGATGAGACGAAGGAGTCATAAGAACATAGGTCAGACTAAGGCCCATCGAGCCCAGCATCCCTTCCTCAGACGGTGGCCAGTTTGGGTCACAAGCACCCAGCAGATCACCAACAAGGATGATGCATTTTTTGTATCTCACATCCAAGGATAAGCGCTAGCTTTCTTAAGTCTACCTGGCTAATAACTGTTTACGGACTTCCCCAGCTCTCTCTGTTACTTGCCTTAACCACATCCTCTGGCAACAGATTCCATAGCTTGACTGTGCGCTGAATGAAAAAGCTTCCTGTGATTTGTTGTGTATCTGCCACTTGCTAATTTCATGGAGTGTTCCCTAGACCTAGTGTTATTTGAAAGAGTAAATAACTGTTCCCTATTTATCAGTCTCATCCCACTTATGATTTTATAAACCCCCAATCATAACCCCTTTCAATCTCTCTCTAGAAGAGAGCTTTTCCATCTCCTTTATCATTTTTGTCACCCTTCTCTGTACCTTTTCCTATGTCCTCTTTTTTTTTTTTCCTTTATGACCTCTTTGCACTTGTTAATGTTTCGTTTCTGCGTTTCACACCCCCCTTGTTATATGTAAACCAGCATGATGTGATTTCTAATCACGAATGCCGGTATAGAAAAACTCTAAATAAATAAATGTCTACTATGACTTTTTTGTGATGGGGCAAAAGAACGGTACATAATGTTCAAGTTGCAGTTGCACTGTGGAGCTATACAAAAGGCATTAGTTATATTTATTTTACATTTATAGACCATTTATCAACATTACTAGGAAATGTACAGGGACATAAGAACATGCCATACTGGGTCAGACCAAGGGTCCATCAAGCCCAGCATCCTGTTTCCAACAGTGGCCAATCCAGGCCATAAGAACCTGGCAAGTACCCAAAAGCTAAGTCTATTCCATGTTACTGTTGCTAGTAATAGCAGTGGCTATTTTCTAAGTGCAGGTAATGGACTTCTCCTTCAAGAACTTATCCAATCTTTTTTTAAACACAGCTATACTAACTGCACTAACCACATCCTCTGGCAACAAATTCCAGAGTTTAATTGTGCGTTGAGTGAAAAAGAACTTTCTCCAATTAGTTTTAAATGTGCCCCATGCTAACTTCATGGGATGCCCCCTAGTCTTTCTACTATCCGAAAGAGTAAATAATCAATTCACATCTACCCGTTCTAGACCTCTCATGATTTTAAACACCTCTATCATATCCCCCCTCAGCCATCTCTTCTCCAAGCTGAAAAGTCCTAACCTCTTTAGTCTTTCCTCATAGGGGAGCTTTTCCATTCCCCTTTCAGTTTTGTTCTCTACTCTTTTCCAAATAATTCCTAACATTCTATTTGCTTGTTTCAAACCTTATTTGTATTTCAAGATCCATAACTTGTTACACAAAACATAAATCATCCCGTAGCATGGTGATCCTTCATGCCGCTAGGCAGTATACAATACAACTTTTCAACCCCAACAAACCCCTTTCCCCCTGCCCATCCCATCCATTCCTCATCAGAAATCTCAAAATATTAGCATATCATGTTATACCTCTCTCCAGAAAAAGGCGAAAACAAAAGAAACATTTCATTTCTTTGCTAGATGCTATATAATTTAAAACTAAAATCTGAGCTTTTGAAGTTAAAGATTGCAAATAAATGTCCCAGCTCTTCAGGAAATCATACTTCTTCAATGTCCAGTCAATTCTCTATGCACATTTTTCCATCACACACACTTGATATATCAAATTTTTCAGTTGTGTCAATGATAGTGCCTCTGGAATCAACCATTTTTGCTAAAAAATACCACCTTTGTACACTACAACCTGGAGTACCTAGTTTTAAACATGAATTTCTACAAATCATCCCACAAAAATATGGATGTGTCTAATGGGAGATGTACTCCCCAAAAACGATGTATAGATACACAAAACCGGTGCCCCAATGTACACGTTCTCTCCCCACATTTTTTACATATATCTGATTCAGCAATACCCAATCAGTGTGCCTTTTTTGGAGAAATATTATCTGTGTAAAAATTCTCTTAAACTCATATTGGAGGAAAATGCTCACATTCTCGAGAAAATTTACCATAGTATGATGAAGTAAGGGTCACTCCCAATTCTTGATTCCAACCTTGCAAAATATTCTCAAAACTAAGTACCACCTGTCGTTTCCTAAATGCCTTATACCAGGAAGAGATTGTATGATGACTAGGGGCCTGCAAAAGGAATTCCCAAGAAGGGTCATGGATATAATGCCTGATCTGCAGATAGGCATAAAACTGCTGGCAAAGAATATCCTGCTCCCCCTGTAATTGCTACAATGTATACATCTGGTTTGTCTCATCCATAAAATGAAAAAACTTCCTACGTGCCTTGATATGCCATTCCAGGAATATTTTAGAATGCATCCTGGGAGTCTATTGCCCAGAATTGGCAGGTAATGACAGAGTGCACAACAGTACCCCCCCTTCTAGCTCTCCCCCTTACCGGTTTGGGTTTCTCAGGATGGGCACGATGGAAGTCTTGTAGGAGAGTCTTGTAGTAAATGTGGTGAGAGGCCTCCCGGGAATTTTCTTCTGGCTGAAGCCCTCCCACAACAGGAGGTACTCCCAGTGGCCTTGACTTCGTCGCACATCTAGGACCTCCTTGACCTGTAAGATATCTTCTGGTTCTGTGGTATGCAGTGTAGGAGGAGGTGGCCTTCGGGAAGGCCAGGACAGGACCAAAGGCTTAAGTAGCCACACATGGAACGTGTTGTGAATTCCCATGGAGGCTGGGAGTTGTAGCTGATAAGTGACTGCTCCTATGCGTCGAAGGATGGGAAATGGACCAATGAATTTGGGGGCTAGCCGTTGAGATGGCAATCGTAGTCGGATGTGCTCCCTACTGAGCCAGACTTTCTGGCCAGGCCAGAACAGTGGTGCAGCCCGACGATGGATGTCTGTGAAGCATTTGGCCAAGTCTCTCCTTTACTTGGTTCCAGAGCCTGGTATGGTTTGTGCTGTAGACTGGGCTGCAGGTGAGGGTACACTGAGTGGAACCGGTAGGGGTAGGCGTGGTTGGCAGTCAAAGACTACCGCAAAGGGTGAAACATCCATGGCAGAGGCGATATGTGTTATGGGATAGTTCTGCCCATGGCAGAAGGTCAGCCTAGTTATCTTGCTGGTCGTTGATATATGATCGCAGGAACGTTTCAAGGAGTGATTAGTCCTTTCGGCTTGGCCATTTGCTTGCGGATGATAGGCTGATGTTAAGTTTAATGTAATATTGACCTTTTTACAAAGAGACCTCCAATATTTAGCAGCAAATTGAGGCCCCCGATTGGAGACAATTTTTTGTGGTAGTCCATGTAAACGAAATATGTTGGTTAAGAAGAATCTAGCTAGTTCTGGAGCCGAGGGGAGATAAGGTAATGGGATAAAGTGGGTCATTTTTGAGAAGCGGTCAATGATGACCCAGATTACAGTATTTCCTTTTGAAGGAGGTAGATCCACAATAAAAATCAGTGGAAAGACTTGACCAGGGCTCGGTGGGCCAGTCGGGGGTTTTTGCTGCACACAAACTGGATAGGGGTCCACCTATTCGCGGGAATCCTTTATCATACTAGGCCACCAATAGTGTCTTCGAAGCATCTCGAGAGTCCAGGCTCGACCGGGATTACTAGCCATCTTAGAGTCGTGAGCCCAAAAGAGCATGCGCTCACGCAGATGGCGGGGGACCACCGTCTTCCCGGCTGGTACCATGGTGGTGACTGCAATTGCTATGCAAGCTGGATTGATGATGTGCCTAGGAATCTTGGGTGTGTCTTCTGGCTTGACGGAGCAAGAGAGCGCATCTACACGGAGGTCTTTTGCCACTGGGTGATAGCGGAGCTCGAAGTTGAAGTGTTCAAAGAACAGGGCCCAGCGGGCTTATCTTGGGTTAAGTAACTGGGCCTCCTTTAGATGTGCTAGATTCTTGTGGTCAGTAAATACTGTGAATTTGTACTGCGCTCCTTCCAGCCAGGGACGCCATTCCTGGAGGGCAAGTTTCACTGCTAGGAGTTCACGGGCCCCTATAGTATAATTTTGTTCTGTGGAGGAAAATTTATGCGAGTAGAAGGAGCATGGTACTAGAGTTCCCTTAGTGGAGTATTGACTCAAGACCACTCCTGCTCCAATGGTGGATGCGTCGACTTCGACGATGAAGGGGCGGTTAGGATCCGGATGTCGTAGATATGGACCGGTATAGAAGGTTTCTTTCAAGGCATGGAATGCTGACTGGGCCTTGGGGCTCCACGCTCGAAGGTCACATCCCTTCCTAGTCATGGCGGTGAGTGAAGCGGCCAGCGTGGAGTAATTAGCGATTAAGTTTCGATAGTAATTTGTGAATCCAAGGAATCTTTGTAGGGCGCAGAGGCCCACTGGTTGAGGCCAATCGCGAATACACTGGAGTTTGTCGGGGTCCATAGTGAAGCCACGGTTGGAAATGATGTAGCCTAAGAATGGAAGACTGGTTTGTTCAAAAATGCACTTCTCTAATTTCACACAGAGATGATTGTCTCTGAGGCGTTGGAGGATGGTTGAATGTGGGAACGATGAGACTTCAGGTCTTTGGAGAATATTAGTATATCGTCCAGATATACTACGACAAATGAGTATAAAAGGTCCCGGAAGATCTCGGTCATTTGCCGCTGAAAGACTGCAGGAGCGTTGCAAAGTCCAAAGGGCATACTACGTACTCGTAGTGGCCGTCTCTTGTGTTGAAGGCAGTTTTCCAGATGTCTTCCGGTTGAATGCGTACAAGGTTATACGCCCCTCGGAGATCCAATTTCGTAAAGATCCTGCAGGCGATTGAATAGTTCACTAATGAGTGGCAGTGGATAACAGTCCTTACGAGTTACTGTGTTCAATCCTCTGTAGTCTATACAGGGACTTAAACTGCCATCTTTCTTCTTAATGAAGAAGAACCCGGCTCCTGACAGGAAATTAGAGAGTCTTATGAATCTTTTATCCAAATTTTCCTTGATTTAGGCTAACATTGCTTGGGTTTCAGGGATTGAAAGGGGATAGGTTCTGCCCTTGGAGGCATGGTTCCAGGTAGAAGTTTATATGGGGCAGTTAAACTCTCGGAGTGGAGGCAGGATGTCAGCGTTTTGTTTGGAGAACACATCTTTGAATTCTGAGCACGGGGCAGGTAACCCAGGAAGGGTTGTAGAGTTTAGAACAGTTACCGATGGAGACACTTGTTGTAAACAGTGGGTTTGACATTGAAGGCCCCACTGAGTTAAGTTGCAGGGATTGCCAGTCGAAGTAGGGTGCATGTAACTGGAGCCAGGGAAGTCCAAGAACTATGGGGTGCGTGGATCGTCTCAAGATCAGGAGGGAGATCTCCTCGTCATGGAGGGTCCCAACGGTGAGGCGAATGGTCATGATACGGTGAGTAATAAGACCAGGGAGATGCTCTCCCTGGATCGAGGCAATATGGAGTGGTACCTCCAACGGTTAGACCAGTATCTGGAGAAGCTTGACGATATCTTCCATAATAAAATTTCCACTCGCCCCAGTATCCACGAGGGCTGTGTTAGCAAATGAACGTGACTTCCTAAGGAGGAAGATAGGAAGCAACAGTTGAGAGCCAGAAACAATAGCGCCCAAGCTCGAGACCCCCCCATCGGGCTCAGGGCTTTGGAGTTTCCCGGACGCACTGGGCAAGTCTGAAGAAGGTGTACAGAACCGCCGCAATATAAGCAAGGACCCGCTTTTCTGCATCGGAGACGTTCCTCTGGAGTCAGGCGGCAGAGATTGATTTGCATGGGCTCCTCGGGAGGCTGAGGAGCCGCTGGTAAGGCCATCAACTGAGGACTCACCGAACAGGTTGATCATAGGGCAGGAGGTCGTAGGACCCTTACCTCATGGTGTCATTGTCGAAGACGGTAGTCGATTCTACCGACCAAGGAGATCAGGTCTTCCAGAGATACAGGGATCTTGGGGGAAGCCAGTTCATCCTTAAGGGCAGGAGACAGTCCCTCGAGGTAAAGTGCCCGCAAGCAGTCTTCTTGCCAACCTAACTCAGTAGCTAGTGTTCTAAACTACACTGTATATTCAGCGAGTATGTGTGAGCCTTGACGGAGGTGGAATAGGTGGTGGCCAGCGATTGCCTGTCGGCCTGGGTCCTTGAAGGTACATCAGAAGACAGAGATGAACTAAGGGCGCTAGCGAAGGATGGTGTCACAACGCTCCCAGAGTGGAGGAAGCCCATGCCAGGGCAATCTCCTAAAGGCGCGAGAGGATGAATGTGATTTTTGTTGCCTCATCAGGAAACAGCGAGAGTTGCAGTGAGAACGGCATACAACATTGATTTATGAAGCCTCGACAAAGGCGCAGATCCCCATTAAAACGGGGTGGAACTGGGAGGGCCAGCGGTGCCTGTCAGGGCAAGGTGTGGGCAAGAGCCCCTGGGTTGGCCATGACAGATTCCTCCAATTGAGAATGTAGCTTCCACGGAGGAAGCCAACACTTCCAGGATCTGTTGTTGTTCTCAGACATGATTAGCCAGACCAGGCATGGCCTGCAAGGCGGGAGACTCCACCGAGTCCATGGCCTTGGCAACCTGTTGTGCTGGAGGTGGACCCTTGGCTTGATGCAGGATTGGTAGGCCCTCTGGTCGGACCCAGAGAGTGCCTTCCACCAGGAGGCAGAGCACACAAGGAGACAGAGGCTAACTGGAGCTTCACCAATAACAATCCGGGGTTTCTGCATGTTGAGCCCTGGGGTACCCGGACCGCCTGGACTTAGGTCGGCCTCTGGTGGTTTCCCGGAGAGGTAGCAGAGGGGTGTGCCCACCATGAGCAAGGGTGCATGGCTGATGCAGAGTGGATGGACTAGACCTGAACTGGAAGCTCCGGAGACCTCAGGGAGGTAACAGTTCAGGAAGGTTCTCCGGGCGAGGCAGGCAGCGCCTGCAGATCTAGTCAAGTGGAAGCCATGGTTAGTTTCCAAGCAGGTTGGTCTGGTAGTCACAGTAAGCCATAAGAGAGTGTCCGAGTGAAGCGCAAGACTCAGAGCCAAAGTATCAGTCCAGGAGTAGTCAGCAAGCGAGGGTCGGTTCCAGGTGGCAGACAAGAGAATGGTCAGGCAGGCAGAGGTCAGTCCGAAGAGGTACTACCTGAGAAGGATACAGGAACACATGGAGACACTGGAAACGAAGAGAACACTGGAAACAAAGAGAACACTGGAAACAAAGAGAACACTGGAAACAAAGAGAACACTGGAAACAAAGAGAACACTGGAAACAAAGAGAACACTGGAACACAAGGATGCAAACTAGTACACCAACAGTGTTGACCCGATTGCCAAGGCGGGGATCAGGGGACTGAGCCCTGTCTTTTATACAGGGCTCAGGTGATGTCATCATGGTGCACCATGGATGAGTTTCCTGCGCTTAGCCCTTTAAATGGCCAGGAGTTCCGTGCGCGCGATTAGAGGCTGACCCAACGCCAGCGTGGACGCTGAGCCTTGGCGTGAGGAGCCGGGAGAGGAAGAGGGCCTTGAAGGCCCAGGAGATGCCGCAGGATGCCGCGGACGCTGGGAGCTAGCGGCGGTGGCAAAGCCAGTGCTCGTGGAGGTCCATACGAGGTAAGCAGGTCCGGCTGCGGTGCCAACGCAGCTGGAGCACGCAACATCAATGATCCTTTGAAAGTACCCCTCTACGTCTACCTCGGTGAGGGCAGCAAACATAAAAGACCAGTCAACATGGTCGAATGCTTTTTCCGTATTGAAACTCAAAAGCACGGAAGGAATTTGACCCCATCGACTGGCCTCCATTGAAGCTCCTATTTTACGAATGTTAAACACAGAGCATCTCCCCTTTACAAATACCACCTGATCTTCCCCTATCAAAGATGGCAAATATGGTACTAATCTATCTGCATAATTGTTTCAGACATCTATCTGCATAATTGTTTCAGACATCTATCTGCATAATTGTTGAGACATTGAAATAGTTAACAGAAGGTTTAATGAGCATTGGTTAACTATATGTAATGTTGGATTGGCTTATTTAACAGTATAGTGATTAAGTGTGTGTTGTGTGGTATCTGTTAGTTTAGCTTATCCGATGCCTTCTTTGTAGGTTTGTTGGAATAAACAGGTTTTGAGGAGTTTTTTGAACATTTTTATGTTACTTTGTAGTCTTAGATTTTCAGGGAGTGTATTCCAGAGGGTCGGCCCTGCTATTGAGAAAGCTCTTTCGCGTACTGTAGTAAGTTTGGCTGCTGCAAAGGAAAATTAGTTCTTACCTGTTAATTTTCGTTCCTGTAGTACCAAGGATCAAACCAGACTGCTGGGTTATGCCTCCCTTATGTTACCTTGGCAATGGCGTCGGGCTTCCGTCCTCGATATCAACGGCCCGGCCCCGCGCTTACCAGGGTCTTGCCGTTCCAAAGGGCCTCAGGCTTCCTCCCCGTCGGCGCGAAAGGAAGCGCCAAATATGGACTTCCCCTTTAGTGACGTCGGGGATTTTCGCCCCGACGCTGGCAGCCTATTCCCGCGCGATCAGGGGTGTGGACACGCCCCCCTGACGTCAGACGCTCACTCTTTGCGCGGGAGATTGGCTTCTTATTCAGAGCCTTCTCCCACGCTCACTGCTTCGGCCACATCAGCCTTTTCGTGGTTTGCTGTGTGAGTCTGCTCCTGGAGTCTTCTGTATATTTCTGATCTTGGACTGCTATTTGGAATTATCCTGCCTCGCTGCCTGCCCTGATCTTGGACTGTTACTTGGATTACCATGCCTCGCTGTCTGCCCTGATCTTGGACTGTTATTTGGATTACCCTGCCTCGCTGCCTGCCCTGATCTTGGACTGTTACTTGGATTACCCTGCTTCACTGCCTGCCCTGATCTTGGACTGCTATCTGGATTACCCTGCCTCGCTGCCTGCCCTGATCTTGGACTGTTATCTGGATTACCCTGCCTCGCTGCCTGCCCTGATCTTGGACTGTTACTTGGATTACCCTGCTTCGCTGCCTGCCCTGATCTTGGACTGTTATTTGGATTACCCTGCCTCGCTGCCTGCCCTGATCTTGGACTGTTATCTGGATTACCCTGCCTCGCTGCCTGCCCTGATCTTGGACTGTTACTTGGATTACCCTGCTTCGCTGCCTGCCCTGATCTTGGACTGCTATCTGGATTACCCTGCCTCGCTGCCTGCCCTGATCTTGGACTGTTATCTGGATTACCCTGCCTCGCTGCCTGCCCTGATCTTGGACTGTTATTCGGATTTCTGCTTTTCTGCCTGCCCGGACTGTGGACAGTCTTGGGCTCTACCATCTACATCCCGCTCCGGAGAACCCCTCTGCACGAGGTAAGCGCTTTTCGATCTGGTTCCACTTTATCTGGATAACACCTTCCAGCAGATGGAGTCAGAGAAAAGCTGAAAAGCACCCCCAATATAACCTGGTGTGCCACCTGCGATCCCTCAGTATAATCAATATCAAAGCAGAATGAATGGCTTATTTATTTATTTTTTTAAACAACCAATGACTAGATCAAGTCAAACATTAACCTCTTTAAAAACTATAACTTGTGTTAACCTCCTAAAAAACTATAACTTGTGACAAAAGGAACTATGTCGCGGAAGTGTGTAGTCTTTGAAAAATCTGCCAAGAGAAATATAAGTAGCTGAGCGGACTCTCCTGCCTATGGGCGGGCATCTGGACTGATCCTTTGTACTATAGGAACGAAAATTAACAGGTAAGAACTAATTTTCCTTTCCCTGTACGTACCAGGATCAGTCCAGACTGCTGGGATGTACCCAAGCTGCCCTAAAAGGGGTGGAACCTGGAGAGTCCCGTGCGAAGCACACTGCTGCCAAAAGAATCCACCTTCGGATCCCGCACAACGTGTGCAAGGATTTCCAAATGGCCGCCTGACAAATCTCTTGAGGCGAGACACATTGGCTTTCTGCCCAGGACGCGGCTTGAGAGTGAGCCTTAAGACCATCCGGTACTGGTTGCCCGTGACATATGTAAGCTGAAGCAATAGCGTCTTTCAACCAGCGGGCAATAGTAGTTTTAGAAGCCTTAGTCCCCTTCTTAAGACCGCTCCACAATTCAAAAAGATGATCAGACAATCAAAACGGATTAGTTATCTCCAAGTACCGCAAGAGGACTCTATGGACATCCAATCTCCTCAGATCCTTATCAGAGAATGCCGGCAACTCAACTGACTGGTTGACATGAAAGGTCGATACTATCTTTGGAAGGAAGGAGGGCACTATCCGAAAAGAAATCCCAGAATCAGAGATATGCAGAAAAGGCTCTCTACAGGACAAGGCTTGGAGCTCCGAAACCCGTCTAGCCGAACAGATAGCCTCTTTAGGCCAGTGGTCCCCAACCTTTTTTGCACCAGGGACCGGCTTCAACAAGACCATTTTTCCATGGCCGGCAGGGCGGGGTGGGGGTTGGATTTTAGTGCATACTTATTTAATTATGACATTTATAATGTGAATGTGACTCAACTCACCATAGGTTTAGAATGAGTGGGAGCACCGGGCTTGTTTCCCTTGTTTTCCAAACGTCACACCTCTCTCCTCCACCTGATGCCTTCTCTCTCATAACCTCCCCTGGCTGTGAGCAAACCCCAGGAAGACACCGATTCATTCTCATACATAGACACACCCTCAGGCAGACACCCATGCATTCACACACATACACCCCCAGGCAGACTCCCATTCATACACATGCACACACTGAAGGCAGACCCCCTCTCTTTCTTTTGCCAGCAACCTCAGAGCCTCTCTCATTCCTCTGCTGCCACTGCTGCTGCGTGGCTATTGGGGAGGGGCCAATTGCTGCTACTGACACTGAAGCCCATTCTGCTGCCTCCTCTCTGCAGGCCCCGTGGGCTTCCACTTTCTCCATGCTGATCTCGTACATTGTGAGATCTGCATAGAGAAAGTGCTACTCTTGCGCATTCCCAAAGATTACGTGTGCCAATCAGTAAAAAGTCTTTTTTTTTTTTTTTACATTTGCTGTCTGATCTTAGTTTTCTAATCGGTTAGTCACAGGCTTTTTTTTTTCCACCTTCCCTTTCTTATTTTTTTGCCAATTCCTTTTATATTGTTTTTTTTCTATTTCTTTTCTCTCCATCTGTCTTCTTCCCTCAAATACACAGTCAGGTTCTCATTCTCATATGCTTTCTCTCTCTCACACACACACACACACAGGCTCTCACTCTCACATGCTTTCTCTCTCACACACACACACAGAGGCTCTCACATGCTAAACCCAAGCAAAACCTGCAACTGAAAGAGTTATAAACAATTTCAAAACTCCAACTGTAACACTCACCAAATATTCCCACCCCCTATTTATTCTGCCCATCTCACTCCTCCCCTCCCTCCATGGTACATCATCCTTTCCCCATATTCAGGGTAACCAATCACCCCCTATAGGGTGTAAGAGCCCATATAGTGTGTGTATTGTCCCCACTCCCCAGTGTTCATATTACAAAAAATACAAAACAAAAAAAGGAAAAGGAAAGTCACAGTCATTCTTGTCTCAGCTTCCATTCACGTCTCCATGGCAGTGTTAAATAATATGGTCGCTCAGACCCCAGAACACTGATCCAGTCAAACAATGTTATCCATGTCTTTACGTTTAATTACCAACACTGTATACACTAACCAAGTCTGAAGCCCTAAAAAATCCGGGCAATGTGACAATGCACACTTGCATTTTTAATAGCAGCTAGTTCCAACAAATACAATCTGTACAAACACAGTTCCCACATCGGGCTGGAATTCCACTGCCTTACATTCGATTACCATCACTTACTAAATTCTTCAGAAAAGGCGCTCCAGAAGCAATGACCTCAAACCAAATTTGCCTTTATACGTGAAGTATGGATTATATAACCATAAAAATCTATATTGTATATAGTTCATTTGAACAAGTAAATGAGAGCCAAAAAAAATGCTTTTACAATTTCGGCATCCATTACAGTTCCATCTCCATTAAGTACTGACGCTCTTCTCCCCGTCAGCCCAAGGAACCTGCATCTAGGCTCTGTACAAAGGTTTGTGCGCTTTCCATTGTGTCATGGATTGTGGTCTTATTCTCCACTGTTATTCTCAACTTCGCTGGGTACTGCAGCACAAAGGAAACATGCTTTTCCACTAACTTAGCACAGTCAGGAGCAAAAGCTTTCCTCTGTGCAGATAAAAAGGTACAATAGTCCTGGAAAATCAAAACAGGGCTGCTTTCCTATGTACTGTTTCTATTCTTTCTATAGGCTTGCAGAATAGCAGCTTCATGGATTGAGTTTAAAAATTGTGTGATTACCAGACGAGGTTTATAAGTCCCAAGCAACAAGCACGTTCAATTCTTAGATCGCCATGTTTTCCTTCCAGGCCAAAAACATGTAGCAATCACGTCTCAAACAGTTCCATCAAGTCTACTTCATGAATTATTTCACGGAAGCCAAAAAAATGGCGTTTTCCTCTCCTAGAATGGTTTTCCAGCTCATCGATTTTCGCTGCTTGTTTCTCAAGGGCAAGTTTTTAGTGCCGTGATCTGTCTCACTAGCACATGTGCGTGATCATCAAGCCTTGTTACACCGCCTTCTACCTCTTGAATACTCTTTTTGGAATCCACCAATAAGACATGGATTTTATCAAATTTCTCATAAATGTTTTCAAATTTCACTTCAAGGGCTGTCACAACTGCCATGGCTACATCTGTTACTTTCGAATCATATTTTTCCAGTAACGACGGGACACACTGAGCCATGGCTATTTTGATCTCTGCCTGCTTGCTTCTTTCCAGTCCCTTATGTTGTTGTTTGGATGCCATCAAAATCGTCTCTTTTGGCGGTGTGAATGGTACAGTGAAATATTCTTTAGAAAAAAACCGATTAAGTGTCAATGAAATAATAGCAAATCTGGTGGGTGGGGACCCAGCGCGATGCAGGAGCACTTCCTCTCTTCCATTGTGTCACATGACTCTCCTCTATTTGCCTTTTTTTATTGCCGCCACACACTGAGTCGAAGATTTCAAGGTATTGTTCACAATGATTCTGAGGTCCTTTTCCTGGATCCAGCATAGTGTACCTGTAGTTGGGATTATTTTTTCCTATGTGCATTACGTTGCACTTGTCCACATTAAATTGCATCTGCCATTTAGAAGTCTCCTAATCTCACAAGGTCCTTCTGCAATTGTTGTAACAACTCTAGACAACTTTGTGTCATCTGCAAATCTGATCAACTCACATGTTGTTCCTTCCTCCAGATCATTTATGAATACAAACTGAAAACTGCAATAAACTAGATTATATAGTGCAACAACTGGAACATCACCATGCCTCATAAAGCATCAAATAATAAAGTCGAGAAATATAAATCAATAGTAAAGCCCGAAAATTAAATAAATACAAATTTTAAAAATTCTCTGCTCTCCGTACCTGTGAACTTTTGTTTTCCAGATGCCTCGGGATTGTCATGGATTAGCAGGGGGAGGGGTGAGCGGGTTGTTGCGCATAAACGTTACCCTCTCTCACTTACATGTTCATCCCCACATGCTCACCCACTTTTACCCCTCAAAGCAAAAACAGCAGTTGCCTCCTCCTTTTGGCTGGCTGATGCTGCTCCGTTGCTGCCTCCTTCTGATGATGCTGCAGCCTGCGCCTGCTCCTTATCACAATGGTATCTTCTCCTTTGGACCCATGCAGGTCAATGTGACACCGCTTCTTCCTGACCCAAGGAGATGCCATCACCATGCCACCTCCAAAAAACTCTAGTGCTCTAGGCATCTGCCTAGTGATTCCACTGGCTCTGGTGGGGAATGACATAGTTCCTGCTGAGCATCAGTGGTGAGGGGGAATGGTGCAGTCCCTGCTGAGAAGTGACGGTAAAGGGTGTGTGTGTGTGTGTGTGTGTGCGCGTGGGGGGTGTGTCAGAGGTGGGAGCAGTTGGACAGTCCCTAAACAGTAATAACACAGCAACTGTGGTGAAATGGGCTGGGAGGACAGCCTACATGATTCACAGGATTTGCAACAAAGATTAGACACAGAACAGTCCTCCATCAGCTACAAGACTTCCCACTTCCTGAACCTATAAGGAAGGATAGCCACCTGGCACCATGACATAACAGGGTGACCCAGTCCTGATGTTACCCTACTGCAGGAGTAACAGCATCAGCCCTCAAGAGCCACAAATAGGTCTGGTTTTCAGGATACCCACAATGAATATTCATGAGAGATTTGCATACAACAGAGGAAGTGCATGCAAATCTCTCTCATGCATGCTCATTGTGGTTATCCTGAAAACCTAGCCTGTTTGTGGCTCTTCAGGACCAGAGTTAGCCCCCGCCCTGCCCTGCATGCTGAAATGAATTTATAGTTATAATTTTCCCATTGATTTCCCTAAGAAAATCAGCACTACACATCCATGCATTCAATGGGATAAAACGTGGACTAGATTAGCGAATTTAGTTTAATATTTGCTTTCCTCTATATACTCAGATGATTCCAGACCAGTGAGTTATGCATCCCCACCAGCAGATGGAGTCAGAGAGATATTTAACATTTGCTATACTGCTTTCAAAGACAGATCAAAAACGACGTACATGGAGCTAGCTGGCAACTCTACGCTCCGATGAGCCTTACCTTCTCATAGGGGATCTGCAGCAGCTCCAGAACCACAGTGTGAGCTCCCATGTTCCGTAAGAGGCGCTGTTGCTGTTTTCGGCTTTTCCGGACAGACGCATTCTCCTGGACGCAGAGCTTGCTGAGACGGATCAGTATCTGTAAGAGACTGATATTCAGCTTTCTGTAAGCAAGCCCTAGAACACCCTGATCACACCCATCTGCAAGATATGGATCAGATTTTTTCACTATGGCAATTGCTTTAAAACCACTGCAAGACTGGAACGAAGCGTAAGAATTATCTGGCGCCATCAATTCAGAAATATGCACGCCATTTAGTCTAGAATTCGGAGCAACCAGCAGGCTCAAGTGCACCCTTACCTCCCTTACAACACGATAGTTGTAGCTGCTGGTACTTTCTTTCTTCTGTGGCTTGCTGGATTCATGGTTCTCCTGGAAGCAAGAAGAGACTGGCATTCAGTGCCCCTTTCCAAGTCTTTGCGGCTTAGAATGAGTTGGGTGAGGAAGACGTATTACCTCTTTCTTGTGTTCGTTGCTGCCGGATGTTGTGTCAAGAGTTTCATCTGGCCCCTGACCTTTATACACCCATAGCTCTGATTTCTCCACGATGGATCGCAGCTGGTCGAGGTCATGTTTTATCTGCTTGTAATTATCAACGTCCTGGCTAGTGACAAGCAGCTGAACCTGTGGTGGGAAGAACTCAAGTGTTAGAGCTGAATGGTCACATATAAAAAAAAAAAAGAAAAAAAAAAAGGGAGTCTAATATGAAGCACAGTGGGGGACCAGAGGTGGGGGGGCACTGGAGAGAAGAGTGGAAGGAATAACTAAGGGGGGGTGCAGTGATATTCCCTAGGGTCCAGGTCCCTCAGACCCACCTGTTTGAATGCCTGGAGAACCTCCTGCCTCTGACTGAAGTGGCGGAAAAGCAGTTGCAAAGCTCCTGAAACCAGGGGCGGGTAGTCGTGCATGGTGAGGTGCAGCAGCACACGCAAGAATGTCCTACCACCATGGTCATCTAAGTCCAAGGCCATGTTCTCCTCACTGAAGAGGGAAACACACTCATTAACCTTTCTATTCACCCAAAACTTCATTCACTCTTGGTTCTGATTTCTGGAATGTTCCAGCTAAGATAGCCCAGATCTATGGGATACTGTGCTCGTGCCAGCAGATGGAGACAGAAGGAAAATGGAGGAAGGGAAGCCAAGCAGCAGCAGCCACATGGAGAGAAGCCCCTCTTTTCTTAGTTCTCCATTTGCTGGTGAGAGGACAGTTAAGTTTGGGCTTTCCTAGGTGAAACTGCTACCATATGAGATCTTTGCACTGGGTCCGGAGAAGGATCAGCACACTAGAACCTGGATTTTACTTCCATTTATAGTAGCTGGAGCAGCTTTCAAATAACTAAATCCATAGTCTCTCAGGAATAAAATATAAGATCATAAAAATGTGTTTTTACAGTAACCAAAATCACCTTGAAGGAAACAAAGGTTTCTAATGTTATTTAAAACAGGCCTAAGCCTTGAGAGAAGTCGACAAGGGGCTTGAAGCAATAAGATGTGGGTTAAAACTATGTGCTGAAAATTCAGTTTAGCATTCAGGTTAAAAAAATATACAATGATTTATAACTGGCCAGTATAAGAGTGTTAATTTTTCCTTTGCTGAGTTTCCTAATGTTTTCTCCCCTTGAAGTGGATCATAATTAATACATCTGGGTTCCACTGTATGGATGCTTAAATGTTATATGTTTCTGTACAAAGTATTTACTTTGATGATAACATACCGTATATATTCTATAAGTAAAGGGTTTAAAAAAAGTTTAACTGATACAGTAAGCTAGCAGCATACTAATGCTTCACGAGTTAAAACAGTGCCCCAAATGAAAATGTGAGCACAAATTCGAATTAAAATATGTGCTCAACACAGGCTGATCGCACATTTTAACTTGGGGGGAGCAGGGAAGTCTCTCAGATTTAATTTATGCATTCAAAACTCATGTGCTATGCACATAAGACTTATGCACTCAAAACATTTGTGCGCATAAGTTATATTTATGTGCAGAAAAACCTACTTTCTTTGTCCAAACTCAGGTCCAATGAGGTGAACAATCGCTTCACCCTCTAAGAAAATGGACCACATCCAGATGTAAAACCAGGGATACTCCGTGCCCCTTACCTCAAACACTCCAAGGCTGCCACTTGGACTCTTAAGAGAACTGAATGCAAGCCCTTTCACTAGACCATTCGTAAAACTACCAGAATGTGAGCTACAGACACTCGAAGAGATGCAAAAACCTCTGAGGCATCACGTCCCAAACACACAGACATTTACTGTAACTCCCTTCTTATTGGCCTACCGAAATCCATCATCTTACTATTGCAAATGCTGCAAAATGCAGCAGCCCGCATACTCACCAATACACGTAAGATATGAACATATCGCTCCCATCCTCAAAGACTTGCACTGGCTCCCTATTGCTCAACGGATAATGTACAAAATACTATCTTTAATACATAAAACCCTATACACCGAAAACATGATCTGGCTCAATAATACCCTACACTTCCGCAAATACTCCAGCCACCCAGAACGCAACATGCTGCCAAACTATACACACCCTCTCAAAGACACACTACGCGACGCAACTAGAAAGCGTGCCATGTCCATAGCCGGGCCTTCACATTGGAACAACATGCCCCCTGATCTCCGTCAAGAAACATGCCCAAAAAAATTCAAGCAAAAACTCAAAACATGGCTTTTCTTACAAGCTTTTACATAAGCTCTTCTCATTAAGTTCCTCTCATTTGCTTTTCTTACAAGATTATGCTTAAGTCCCTCTCAATAAGTTCTCCTCCTTTGCCTTTCTTTCAAACTTTACATAAGTTCTTCTCTATTGCACTTCTGCCATTTTCCCCCCTATTTCTCTCCCCCTTTCCCTTAGATCATTTTCCTGTAATCTAACCCTCAGCCTCTCTCTCTGTTCCTCTTTTCCTCCTATGCATTGACACTTCCCTCTCTAGCATGTCCTATGCCATGTCTACACTCGTTTGTTAAATCTCTCTGATTTGTTATAGCTGCAATCTTTCATTCTTTTTCATATCTTCTTACTAGGCTCAGTACTATGCATTTAACATTTTCTAGGATGTGCAATATACGCTTTACTCTGCTGCTATTATATAATACCTGATGTACTACCATTAGATTAGTTTCTTATGACAGAGTCCCATCTGATTTAGTTCCCCTATGATATTTAGCCTTCTTTACTTTGTCATTATTCTATGAAGTTAAACTCTCCTTAGTGCTATGAAGTTAAATTCTTATTAAGTTAAATCTTTCTATTGTAAAGCGTTGTCATTACTCTATAAAGTTAAATTCAATTATAAAGCGCTGCTGCTACCCGTTAATTTCTTAGCACTGTTGCTAAACATTGTTGATTGTGAACCGATGTGATGTTACTAAATGAATGTCGGTATATAAAAGCTGCAAATAAATAAATAAATAAAAATAAGCCAGCGGAAGGTCTCCTAGCCTGCAACAAGGTGGGTACCAACTTCCTCCAAATAGTCTCAAACCAAATAACCTCTCAATTGCATACAATTCCTGCCAAAGTCAGGTCGCATTACAAAAAGCGAGCTACCTGCCCCCCAAAAAATCATGGGACCTTGATGAAGTAACTTGGGAAAATCCCTGAGCCTTAGCGAACCATCCACTACTCAATTTACCAAGTCTGCAAACCATGGGCAGCTCGGCCAACCCGGTACTATCGCCTCCCGGTGCCATGGTTGATCTAACGTGGAGTGAACCACCTCTCATCTGGAGCTGTAGGGGCAAGGGGAGCTCATGTGCCGAAGCTTTTAGGCTTCCCATCCAGCAACCTAGAAGATAAAGGGTCCCTCAAGTTTCTCAAAGGAGCACTGCTCGCAAAGATGAGACATTACAGCTGATACTTGTCACCTAAGCACCTTGCCCCCTTAAGGCAATCAGAGCAAACGTGTTCGAAAAAAAGGAGGAGGGGCATTACAGCTGATACTTGCTACCCATACGCATTGCCCCTCTTTGGGCAATCAGAGCAGATGCTTAGCTATCACTGTTGCTACCATAAACAGCAGTCATGCGAAGCCAGTGATATAAAGCATCCGCCTGAAGGGACAAGGCTTCCTGGTAAATACTATACCCAGAGCAACCTTGCTCGAGTCATGATACTTCAAACCAATACCTATGAAGTGCAACTCTAAAAACCATAAAACCTACAACAGGACTTGTGGACTTCTTAGTGCTCCTCAAAATTGAGGCAACCCCCTTGAGACCCAGAATCTGCACCCTCAGTGCAGCATCAAGGGTGCCCCATTCTGGAACAACTGAGACATTAACTGTCCCATGGACTGGGCTGAAGCAGGATGGGGTAGATTCCATTTCTTAAGGAGAATTGGGATCTACCCCACCCTGCTTCAGCCCCAAAAAACCTTCAACCACATGGATTAACCTTCCTGTGGAGCAGCCTTAACTCCATCACTGTCCCCAGGTTCTTCTTACATTCTTCCTCTGCACCTAAGAATTGCTCAAACTAGGATCTGCCCCCATTGAAGAACCACAGACCACACCCCCACCCCAGGAAATACCTCCGAAGGAGTGTAGCTTATTAGGAACAGTTTCCCTACTGAGACAGGCTTCTTGCCAGGGAAACTGAATGTGCTGCACTCAGAGTCATCACCTGGAGCCCCAACTTGATGTGACTGTACTCCCCACCTCCAAGCCTACCAAGCATGCAAGGCGAGAAGCAAACTTGGTCACCATTCCTTTGGTTCTTGCAATGGGAAAAACAAAGGAGACAGAGGCTGTCCCCGCTGCTTCCTCGCAAAGAATGCTGATCCCCGAGGACTGCGGCTCTGCTATTTTGCTCCTAGCAGTGAGGCACCACTTCCTGTGCCATCTGAAGCCTCTGCCCCTCCGACCGTGGAAGCAGGTAAAATGGCTGCCATTCATACCGGCAACCCCTACATTGGAGCGCAGCTGCAGCCTCCTCTACTATTGCGGCAGTCTCCATACTGGAGGTCAGGATCACTGGGTCAGAGGAGGGCTCAATATGGGGAGGCAGAAAATGGCCGCCGTTCCCGTGCCTTGCTCAGCTGCGGCGGGAAAGATTGAGACCCTGAGGACAGATCCAATCCCAGGTTTTTCGATGCTGAAACAGAAACTGCCACCCGGCCTCCCTTGTCTCCCGAACATGGTTAGCTGGGGCCAGGGACCGGAATAGCTTCCCCCCAATCCCTTCCTAATGGCCTTTCCTCCCACATTTGGTGGTAATTGCCAGCGCTGCATCGCATGGCCATGCACAGCTCCATCAGTAAGTGTTTACCATCTCACCACCACCCCCACCGGCCCAGGCCTGTCCACACCCCCTGCACTGCGGGAGAATGCTGGCCCGCCTTTACAGGCTCCACCAGAGCTCAAGTGCTGGCTGCTTTTTTTTTTTAAACAAGCTTGAACCACAGCATACGCAAAAAAAAAAAAAAAAAAGTCACTTCTCCAAGATCCGAGGAATCCAGGCAGGCTGCAGCGCAGGGATAGTGAGGCATGGAAGAGGGGATGAGGGAACCAGCACCACCTATCAACAACATTTCCACTGTAAAGGGCAAGAGCATCAAAAGAAGGACCACTGACCCCCTGCTTGTCCACCTCAAACTAGGGAGGATGGTCCCCACCAGGGACCTAAGAACCTGTAGGAGGAAGCTCCTAAAAGAAATCTCTTCTTTTTTTTTTAAATTTCAGACTTCAGGTTTTACACCTCTGCCATCTGCTGGAGACAGAGAAATACTGAGGGACTGCATTTGGCACTCTAACAGGCCGATACAGTACAGTGCGCTCCAGTGGAGCGCACTGTTAACCTGCGATTGGACACGCGTTTCGACGCGCTAGCTTTACCCCTTATTCAGTAAGGGGTAATAGCGGGTCGAAAATGCGCGTCCAACCCCCCTGAACCTAATAGTGCCCGCAACATGCAAATGCACGTTGATGCCCTATTAGGTATTCCCGTGCGATTCAGAAAGCAAAATGTGCAGCCAACCCGCACATTTTACTTTCAGAAATTAGCGCCTACCCAAAGGTAGGCGTTAATTTCTCCAGGCACTGGGAAAGTGCACAGAAAGTTAAAAAAAAGTAAAAAAAAAAAAAGAATTGAAATCGGCCCGTGGGTTGAAAACCGGACGCTCAATTTTGCCGGCGTCCGGTTTCCGAACCCATGGCTGTCAGCGGGTTTGAGAACAGACGTCGGCAAAATTGAGCGTCGGCTGTCAAACCCGCTGACAGCCGCCGCCTCCTGTCCAAAAAGAGGCGCTAGGGACGCACTAGTGTCCCTAGCGCCTCTTTCTGCCGCGGGCCCTCATTTGAATACAGAATCGCATGCACAGGAGAGTGGCCTGTTCACCCGCTCTCCCGCGACTTTTACTGTATCGGCCCGTAGGATAGGTAAAGAAAAGCTTTACTGACCATGTCAGTAAAACTTTTCTTCTCTGTCTCCATCTGCTGGCAGGGAAGCAAAACCAATGCATCTGGACTGATCTGGGGTATGAACAGGAAATCCTGATTACAGGTCCCAGCATCTAAACTGTGCTTTCTGCCCATTGACTGACCCTGCACTGGAAACCTCTCTCCAACTCTGACCAGCAGTAAAGTTTCCAGCATTAAAATTAAGCCAGCACACCTCTCTGCATTGCAGCAGGTGGGGGGAGGGTAATAGTTAATGTCTTCATTAGCACAGGACTTTCAGGCGAGGGCACTAAACTTTTTTGTAAGTGCAAAACTCCTTGCTGCATTGGGAGTAACTCATGGGCACAAAACTGTGCACCCAACTGCAGATAAAGCCATGCGCTCTGCGGAGCGCACCACATTAAATCAGGCCCAAGATAAGATGGGAGTTGGGAAAAGGGGGGACATGGGGACAATAACTACAGGAAACTCAACTTATTGAGATGGGATATTTATTAATGGCAGAGGTTTCAGAAACCATGAGACTGAGGAAGAGCTGAGAAGATCTACAGATATGCTCACACCAGTTAAAACCATTAACTTAAAAGAGCATGCATTCTACTCCTTGGTTTGCTGCAGAGTTAAAACTGTTAAAGCAAGAGGGCAGAAAGTTGGAGCATTGTTGGTGCCAATTAAACACAATGGAAGAAACGAGAGCTTATAAAGGAAAGTTGCTTACTTGTAACACGTGTTCTCTATAGGCAGCAGGATAATCAGCAAAACAAGTGGTGCCATCATCCTGAACCCACCAGGACAGAAAAGCTCTCTCAGAGTTCAGAAAATGAGGTTTCTTGAGCATGCACAGGTGCTCCCATATGCCTGCTGCTGCCGCGCAAGTCTCTTCAGTCTTTGTAGCAAGCTATCCTTCAATTTTAAGAGGAAGTGGGAGGGACTTTATCCTGCTGTCTATGGAGCTTTCTCTGCAGATCAGCAGGATGGCGAGAGCCACACAAATGAGGACTCCAAAGCAGAGGGTTGCATTTGATTAATTTCTCATCTGAGCACTGTAGATGTGATATGCAATCCGCAATTACTGGTCATGGTTGGAGGGTAGTGTTGAAGAGATAAATAAGCTTTAAAGAACTGTCTGTTCTGATGGGAGGTATTTTCTAAGCAGTGATAAGTTGTAAACATATGCATGGAGGACCAAGTAGTAGCCTTGCAGATATCGTCTATACAAGCTGAAGGAAGATGCACCAAGGAAGCAGAGGCAGAAAAGGCTTTCCCCTTCAAGGCATCTGAGTGCTTCTATGAAGTCTATTATCAAAGAAGGAGTAATTTTGGGAGATGGGGCTTGAACAGTGATCATTGTATGGCGGGTGGAAGATTTGGTCTTTTGTAAGGAATAACCTGATATGAGTCAATTGCCCAGGTAGGGAAAAACAAAAAAAAAAAGTTCACATTTAGGCAAGTAGCAACAACTGGTAGGCATTTTGTAGAAACACTGGGTGCTACTGAGATCTCGAAAGTGACCTTCTGCAGAAGTGACACAAAGAAATCTCCTGTGGGAATTGTGAATCAAGATATGTAAGCATCATTCAGAACTAAGGAAGCAAACCAGCTGTTGCTTTCTAAGTGGGAAGAGATGATACCCAGAGAGTTCATTCTGAATTTTTTTAAAACTAATTTGAGATTCCTGAACTCCAAAATAGGTCAAACACTACCTTGTCTGGGGTTCTTTTTCTTGTAGTGGGACTAGTTTACTATATTAACTATTTAGGAACATTTCTCAACTGCTTTCCCAGTCAAACTGGCCACCCAAGACGATGTATACACTATAATTGCAACTCCAACACACTAAAAACATAAAAGTAAAATCAGCGCCAAGGGACACAGCACCCCTAGAGGTCAGCCCGTGAATGAATCCTTTACATGGAAAAAGCCAAGATTTCACTTTTTTTCCCTAAAAGGCCAATTCATTTCGGACCTAACTTAAGTTGGGAATTTATAACAAAGTGCAAGGGAAGCTGCTAAGAACATCCTAGAACAATCTAGATCTTCTAATTATCTTAGAAGTACGCACCACTACCAAAGCAGAATGAGATGAGGGCAGCTCACAAGAACCAATGCACTCTTAAATAGGATGGCCCAATCCTATGTAAATGTCTGAACATCAACGATAGGATCTTAAATTGGACCTTACAGCTAAATGGCAATCAATGTAAAGATTGTAACAATGGAGCAGTTGATGTCCCTCCTTCCACAGCCACAGACAAGGCATGGTCTGGACAGCATGAAGCCTGTGCATCAGCCTCAAAAGGGAGCTGATGAGCAGACCACTGCAGTAGTCCAGATGTGACAAAACTAAAGTCTGAACCACTAACCTAAAAAGACCCTTTGTCTAAAAAAAAAAAAAAAAAAAAAAAAAGACTGCAAGCGAGGAACCAAGCTTAGATTAAAATAAGATGATCAATCACCTGTGTAACTCGGCTCTTCAGGGATAGAATTGCCCAGTTTGACCCCCAAAAATTTCACCTTGGAAGGCATGATTTTTTTTAATTTGGTTAAACTTTATTTTTCACCTTGTCCTTTCGGCCCTGAGCGAGTTACAACAAGTTTACCAAATGCACAAAATATACTGACAAATATAAATACAAATAAACTATTAAGTGAGTGAAAATCCACCCACTTAATTTATCCTTTCCAAAAAAAAAAAAAAGAAAAACCAAAACTGAAAGCCTGACTTTTTGTGGAAGCTTTTGGATACTGATCATTTCAAGTCTTTAGGGAATAATGCTGCTTGAGTATAGTTCAGAGTATTCAGTTTTAAAATTAGTTATGAGGTGATAACGTAGGGAAGGAAATTGGGGGGGGGGTTAGGGTTGAACCTGGGAGGTTGGAGGTAGGATGGATGGGAGTTGAGCAGTGCATTGAAGATGGCGAAGAGTTTGACAGTGTTGGGGAAACAGGAACGGGGTTGAGGGGTGGGTTGAAGGAGCCTTCCCAAGCACCAACCCCCAAGCCCCTTAATTTTAAAATCGAATACTCTGAACTATACTCGGCCAGCATTTCAAGTCTGCAACCTCCAATGGTTCTGGCAGTTTAGTCTAACACATACATTAAAAAAAAAAAAAAAAAAAAAGATATTAACATTTAACTAAAACAAAAAGATGTACCAAAGCTTCAATTCCACTGTTCCTTGAATGGTACTTAAAGCATTGGTTCCTAAGTATCTACATTTTTGACAACTCTGGATCCTAATACTAGCTAGTTAATACCAAACGTCTGCTGAAAGAACTATGTTTTAAGAGACCATTTAAATACTTTAGTCTCTGCCATAGTTCTTCAAATTATAGAACCAATCCCTGATTTTTCCCAAATGTGCTTTATTTGAGGAATGCCGGGTCAATCCTAACCATGGACTACTTGTGTTTAGTGACTGCAGATGTTCTAGAGAATTGTCCTTAGAATCACAGACTGATCTAATAAAGGTACTTGCTACATTCCTCAAATTACCAGGAAGGTACTGTTTCATCTTGTTTACTGTGTAGCTTTTGTAGGGAAGGCTGCATATTGAACTATATGCAATCAATGATCAGCTATCCTTGAATTAAGTATAGTAAACTGGAAAGCTACCTTTGCTACAACATCTAGCATCCTGGAAACCTAAATTGAAGGAATACTAGAATGTGTCCAAGCCAGGGGCGTACGGTGACTGCTGAAGTCTGTGGTGCACCAGAAAATTTGCTGCTGTCAGGTGCCCTAGAACAGTCCACCTGCCTACATTGTCTTGTGAGCACTACTTTCTTTGATGCAAAAAGCCTATCAGTTTTATGCTCACAGCAACCCAATCCTTAGAGGGAACATTAGCTAAATCCATCTCTTAAAATAATTTCCTAATCTACTAACATCAGTTACAATAAAATACGTGAATGAAAAAAATATTTTCTGCAAGAATATTCAAAACCATTTTTCAACATGCAAATGAAATTAATAAAGAGCAAACTTCTGTTTAAAATAGAAATGAGGAACAGAGGACAATAATGCCGTAAAAGCCAGTAAGTTCCATAACTTTCACAGCAAAATTTCAAGTTTCACAAGAACTAGACCTTTAGAATCATCAAAAACAAAATAGAAACATGCCAGCAAAAATTGTACTGGAAACCAGAAGCCCGCCTGTATTATTCTTCCTCGCAAAACATCAAGCAATAAAATCAAGAGATATAAAATGTCATTCATAATATTAAAACCAACCTAATAAAGAATAAATGTCAACACAGCCGATGAACAACCAATAATTCTAAAAAACTTGCATAAATTTGTTCTATTTCCAAAACATCAATAAAATATTTCAAAATATCTGATGAATAAAACATCCAATAATTAAAAAATGTTATAATATTTCCCCAAAAAAACAATAAAATGTTTCAAAACAATAGAAACATCAAATGACACCCAATAATTAAAAATAAGGATTAAAAATTCTCCTGCTCTCAAAGTTTTGTTCGCTGACTCCATCTGCTGGTAGGGATACACAACCCACTTCTCTGGACTGATCTGGGTATGTTCAGTAATACAAAATAAGGGATTACAAATTAAAAAACAAAAATATGCAGGCAAAACCAGAATCTGTGAACTCAAATACTGAAAAAAAAAAGCAAAATATAAATATATAAAAATGCACATTCCCAAAGATGGCATATTCCAATTGCTGAAAGGCAAAATAATTATTTTTACCTTTGCTGTCTGATTTTACGTCTTTTTTTCCCCCCTTGTTTGTCTTTCTTATTCCTTTTTCAGGATCTCTTATTCTGTTTCTTCTCTCTCCTCCTGTCTTCTTTCCTTCCTCCATACACACACAAGCTCTCTCACACGTGTGCTCTCATACAAGCTTTCTCTCAGAGGATCCCATTCTCTCTCACATGAAGGCTCTTGCTCTCACATGCTGTCACACACCAAGCTCCCATTCCCACACACATATGGCAAGCTCTCACTCTTACATGCTCTCACAGACTCTCACAAGCAGGCTTCACACTCCCATACATACATATACAGGCTCTTACTCTCACATGCAGGCTGCCACTTTCTCACACACACACAGGCTCTCATTCTCACATGCAGGCTCTCATTCCCCCGCATAGACACACATTCTCTCTCACACAGCATCATATTGCCACACAAACACACAAGCTCTCACATGCAAACAAAGGCTCTCATGCTCATAGGCAGGCTCCCACTCCCACGTACCCATACACTCCTTCACATCCACACAGGCTTTCACTTGCTCGCTCTCTCTCACATATACATACAGGCTCTCACACCCACATACTCAGGCAGGCTTCCATTTATATCCCCCCCCCCCAAGCAGGCCCCCATTCACACACCTACAAACCCCCAGTTAGGTGGCTATTCACACTACACACACACAGGTTACCATTCACACACATACACATTCAAACCCAGGCAGGTTCCCTTTAACTCATCTACACAAAGACCCAGGCAGGCTCCCCATTGGGTCTGGAAGGCTGCCAGCAGCCAAGAAAGAGCAGGTCTGGGAGACAGCTGGTGGCTGAGAACAGGAAGGAACCTGTTCTCCTGCTGCTCCTCAAAGACCTGCCTCGTGCTATTCAAAACTCACAGGGCTAGCACTTCCTCCATGCTGATCTTGCAATGCATGACATCATCATAGAGTGCATACTGGCTACAGGTGGTCTGAAGTCCAGCACACTTAGAGAAACGGGAAAATGGGCTTCTTCCTCTTCTCAGCCGCCAGCGGCCTCCCAGACCTCTTCTTTCTTCGGCTGCCGGCAAAATGGCTGTCTGTGGCCTCCTGGGCTTCTTCCTCTTCTTGGCTACTGATGAGATGGGGGTCTGCCGATGGCCTCCCGGGCCTCTTCCTCTTCTCGGCACCATTCTCCTGGATGTTCACACAGTTGGTGATACACGGCACACCCCGTTTCAAAGTTGGTGGTGCCTGTGCACCACTGTGCACTATGGACACAGTCCAAGCATTTTGCTTTTTTTAAATGCTCACTGCTACTATTGATTGGTGTGGTAACTGTACCTTGAAATGACCTGGAACCAGATGCACCCTATACTTGATGTCCTATTTTCCTGCAAACTAAAGGGTAGTTAATAGGAGTCTGCCACATTCTTGCTTTAGGTTCCTGTGGAAGTCTATGAACTGGAACCACTAATATTTGTCTTCAGTGTCTCAATGTATTTAAGCAACCTAAACATCTTCTCTAAGGTCACGTCTTGTTGAAGATTAAAGGGTATTTCTCTTGCCATTTTCTACCAAAAGCAGGATAAAACATCTTCAGGAGGAGAAGTGCTCCTCGGATGCTTCCGTATCTTCTGGCCCTCAAAGACCTGAGAGCAGGAGTTGGAGGTATAGAACATTTTTAAAATAAATAAAATAAATCATGTGAAGGACCCAAACACCTCACACAGCGATAATGACAACTCAAAGGGCAACTTTGTGCTGCAGAGGAACCTGACATAAATCAAACTCCAGTTTTAAAAACAAAATTCTGAAAAAATAAAGTTTAAGGATAGTCTTCCCACTGAGGAGATTTGTAAAAAAAATAAAGAGAAAGAAAAATGTTTAACTGAAAGCAAATTTAACCATGAAAAAAAGAGAGAGAAGACTCACAGGAAGGTCTGTGCTTGCAAAGTCCAAGAAGGTTTTTCTGAGCTTTGAGATCATTTTTCCATCCTGGCACTGTCAGGATGACATCATCCACTTGTGTGGCTGATGCCCATTGAGAATAAGCATGCTACAAGGTTATACCGCTGCATTTAAGCCAGCAAAAATGCTCTTCCTCAGAGTCCTCTGAACAGACTTACAGACGCGTCCTACCACCTCTCCAGACAGAATTCTGCTCAGATCTCTGAACTTTTGAGGATAATTCTCAAAAGTTTGTCACAAATGTACTAAGTTACTTTTTTATTGGACTATCACCTACAACTTGTTTGTTGATCTTTAATTCCTAGGTTCTTTTTTTTTCCCCAAAATAAAATTGTTCCTATTAATGCAGCCTTTAGGGATGATGCAGTTAATTTTTAGGGTCTTCCTGTTTGGAAAATGGGGTTGTTTCAACTCAGATAAAAGCCACTCCCTAAAGAAAAATTCTGTTTAATATGAAACCCACAAACTGTGAACTGGATGTGGGCACCTTTATTCTTTTAGAAGGGGGGTGACAATGGATTACTTGAGCACCTTTTGTTTACTGTAAGCATACCCTTATCAGAGGGAACTTCTCAAAGCACCCTTACAGAACAGTATTTGAAACTTAAAAAAAGCAAAAGAGCAGTATTAAAAGCCATGTTTGCAAAAGCCTGGCTTGGACTTTGATGCGCTCACCAAATTTCTGTCCAATTTTAATCTTTACGGGGAAAACTGTGGCAAGAGTATCATTGCAAATGAATGAGTTTTTGGAAATGTAGGACTTACTGGCTATTTACCAATCTGGTTTCTGCAAGAAACAGCACAGAAATGATTTCAGTGACCTTACTTGATGGCCAGTAGAGAGATTTAGATAAAAATCACAATTGCAGAATTGATTCTTTTACATCTGTTTACTGCTTTAAATGCAATTTGCTGTTAAACCAGTTGAAGGCAGTAGGGCCTTGATGGTGGCAGTGCTGTGTCAGTTTCAGTCTTTGACTGACTGAACCCGAAACTTCATCTTTCCCAGGAATATGCAGCAGCTGTGCGAGATGACAGGTTAAAGTTGTGTGCAGAGGTCATCTCAGACACAGTGGCTGCCCTGAGAAAGGTGAGGTCTAGAGGGAATTCACCTGCCCCCTGTAACTGCCCCCCCCCCCCAGTCTATAGAACAGTCTGCCAGATGCGATCCGTACATTAAACGGATTTATGCCAGATTCCAGAAACAGGTTAGAATCTAGTTATTCTGGGCTGCTTTAAATAGAAACATTGTGGTATTTTGTTTACTGATGCTGTGGAACGTAGGGCTGAGGAGGAGGAGGTTGCTTTGGGAGAGGTTTATGTACCTTGGCCTGCTGGTTGGGCAAGTTTGGTTTTTAAGCTGACGGCATTATTTTTCATGTAACAGGAACTTATTGTACCTGATAAGTGGGTTTAGATAAGTTATTGTTATAATTACTGTATTTGACAAGGACGTTCTATACATTTAGCTGAGGGTCTGATGATAAACATGTATCTCCTCAACAAGATGGCCTAAACAGCCCCTCAGCCAGCACTCATCGGACCCAACGGACTCACAGACCGGCACTCAACGGACTCACTCAACGGACTCACAGACCAACACTCAACGGACTCACATACCATTTTGGATTTACATACCAGCACTCAACGGACTCACAGACCAACACTCAACGGACCCACTCATCGGACTCATAGACCAACACTCAACGGACTCACTCAATGGACTCACAGACCAACACTCAACGGACCTCCAATTCTAACCACACTCACTCACATCAGACAGTCAAACAAACGATCTCTCATCAACTACCCCTAATAACCCTTATACATTAAAAAATAAATAAATAAATAAATAAATTTCTAGCTCGCTCGCTCATCCAAGCACCAACAACTTAGCTAAGAACATCACAACACAGGAGTACCAAAAACCAATACCTTCAACTCTCCCTCACAATTACCTTCATTTCCTACATCACCTGCGGAGCCAATATGCTGACCTACCCCATATCCCCGTCATTCACCATCACTACTCTCACAACTTGAGACTGCTACAACGTCCCATAAGCCACACCAAGAGATCTCTCATCCCCATCATGATTACACCTCTCACCCAGCTATTAGGACTCACTTTATTTTCTCTGACACTCTTCAACGCCCAATCCCTCACTAAGAAAACCCAAATCCTCAATGACTACCTACTAGACTCCAAACCAGACATCTGTGCCATCACAGAAACCTGGTTAAAAAGCTCTGACACTCCCCTGATAAACCAACTACCGATACACCTCTACGACTTCTTCTCAATACCAAGACTCAAAAAAAAAAGGAGGAGGGCTTCTACTAGCCGCCAAGAAAGAATTCCATCTCACACAACAACCAGTCAAGACCCCCACAAAAAAACTGGAATTAGGTCTCTTCAAGTCAAAACATATCCAAATTCTTTTGGTTTACGCTCCACCAGGTATACTCGACACCGAAGCCTCCCTTCTCATAGAAACTATCGCCAAATACATCAACACAGACTCTCCAGCTATGATATTGGGGGATTTCAATCTTCATATAGATGCCTCACCTCTCTCTACCAATGTTGAATCCTTACTCTCAACTCTCAGAGCCATGGGTTTTGAACAAATCATAAATAAACCAACCCACAAAGCAGGTCACACGCTTGATCTCATATTCATTAATTCTAACCTGTCGTACTATAATTCTCCAGACTGCACCCCTGTACCTTGGTCAGACCACTCCCTGATATCAACTACTCTCTCCACCAAAGTAAATCATATTGAATCTCAACCTCAATCTACCATCCACTTCCGGAAAGCATGCCCCTCCGACACTCTTAGCGAACATCTAACTAAAGATCTACCTAATATGGATATCTCCAACCCCAACGCGGCCCTTCTCTCTTGGAGCAACATCACGGAATCAATAGCCAACAAACTCTGTCCTAAAATTTCGAAAACCATCAATTGGTCACAAAAAAAGAAACAACCTTGGTTCTCCCCAGAACTGAAACTGATGAAGCTAGACCTCAGACACAAAGAAGGCTTATGGCGTAATAACCCCAACACCACAACTCTATCTGATTACAAACGTACCCTGCATTTCTACAAGATATCTATTCTACAGACAAAAAAAAAATTCTATGCTAGCAGAATCCACGACATACAATACGATGCCAGGGCCCTGTTTTCCTTTGTATCCCAACTCACAAAACCTTCTGCCCCTACTATCCCAGATGAACAGGCTCAATCAAAAGCCAATGAACTAGCACGCTTCTTCCAAGATAAAATCACAAACACACTGGCACTCCTTCCTACCAACCCAATGAACCCAGCTCTAGACTCCAATCCCACCCATCATCCCAGAGCCACCTTCGACTCCTTCGAACCTACAACCACTTTGGAGATAGAATCAACCCTTAAAAAAATGAAACCATCCAGCCATCCGACGGACCACATCCCTACTAAACTTCTGCTCCTCATCCCCAGCACCATCTCCAGAGCACTGACTAACTTCATAAACTGTTCCCTAACTCAAGGAAACTATCCAGATGAGCTAAAATCTGCATCTCTCAAACCCCTCTTGAAGAAACATAACTTGGATACAAAAGAACTCTCCAATTACAGACCTATATCCAACCTTCCGTTTCTAGCAAAGCTCACAGAGAAAATTGTGAACACACAACTCTCTGACTACCTCGAGGAACATAAAATACTATACCCCTCACAGTACGGTTTCCGGAAATCCTCCAGCACAGAAACCCTCCTCATCTCCCTATCAGACCACATCCTCCTGGGTCTTGACAAAGGGCTTTCATACCTACTGGTCCTCCTAGATATCTCAGCGGCTTTCGATACGGTAAACCATGCCATTCTTCTAAACCGCTTATCTGACATTGGAATCGCTGGACTCGCCCTCAGATGGTTCAACTCTTCCTCAAAAACAGAAGCTACAAGGTTAGAGTCAACAACAGAGAATCACCAACATATAAAGCAACACTAGGCGTCCCACAAGGCTCTTCTCTATCCCCTACCCTCTTCAATATCTACTTACTGCCCCTCTGCCATCTACTCACAAACCTAAAACTAACACATTACCTCTATGCAGATGATGTGCAGATATTGATCCCCATAAAAGATTCTCTGCCAAAAACGCTCGACTACTGGGAAAATTGCCTGAAGTCCATAAAAAGCCTCCTCTCTAGCCTTAACCTGGTTCTAAACGCATCCAAGACGGAAATCCTTCTTATCTCCCCTGAACACTCGACCAACACCGACATTACAGCTCTGGACCCACAGATCTCTCAAACCAGAGATTTAGGAATTATACTAGACAATCATCTAAATCTAAAGAAATCAATTAATAATATCACCAAGGACTGTTTCTATAAGCTTCAAGTTTTAAAAAGAATCAAACCCCTTTTCCACTTTCAGGACTTCAGAACCATCCTTCAAGCAACGTTATTTTCAAAAACAGACTACTGCAATGCCTTACTCCTGGGGCTCCCCATTTCAGCCACAAAACCTATACAAATGCTCCAGAATGCAGCAGCGAGAATCCTAACCAACACCAACCGCCGTGCTCACATTACCCCCATCCTTCGAAACCTGCATTGGCTGCCAATAAAATATAGAATTATCTCACGATAATCCACAAATCTATTCACCAACAGCTCACACTAGACCTTCAGAACCCTCTCAAACACCACTCGTCCGAAAGACCCATCAGAGAAGCTTATAAAGGGACCCTTCAAGTCCCACCTTCAAAATACACCCGTCTAAAAACCACCAAAGAACGTTCCTTTTCCACAGCAGGCCCGGTCCTCTGGAACAGACTTCAGACCTAAGACTGGAACCTTGCCTTCATACCTTTCGAAGACAACTGAAGACGTGGCTTTTCCTCCAAGCCTTCCCCTAGTCAAAATGCCACTTCGAACTCAGCCTAAGGAATGAGATAATTACCAATCTCATAACCAGTTATTTATTATTTATTTGTTGCTTATTTCCGCCCTACCTTTCTTCCTGGCTACTCTAGCCCCCAAGTTCAATGCCCCTGTTTTATGTAACTTTGCTTGATTCAGCCTTCTTGTTCTTGGTTACACTTGTTTTTCCCCCAAGTTCCATGTAAACCGGCCTGATGTGAATTTCTATTCGTGAAGTCCGGTATAGAAATATATATTAAAGAAAGAAAGAAAGAAAGAAATACTTTCCTTCCTCCAAAGATGCCTTCGGCTTGCTCCTCAATGTGTTCAAAGTCAAGGACCCCTGAAACAATGCAATACAAGAAGAGATCCATTACAGTCACTGTTCAGTGGTGTCAACTTTAAGTCCCGCTGTGTACAACCTAATTCTAGAGTGTGTGTAATTGTACAGAATGGACACTGAAAATTCAGATTCTGCTCTACTACAGTACCAGGCTCTACACTCACTGCCCCTGAGCCGCACTCTCCCCCCCCCCCCCCCCGTGCTAGAGTCTCATGTGTTTCATACTGCCCTGAAGCTGCACTCTCCCCCGTGCTACAGCCTCATGTGTTTCATACTGCCCTGAAGCTGCACCCTCCCCAGTGCTACAGCCTCATGTGTTTCATACTGCCCTGAAGCTGCACTCTCCCCCGTGCTACAGCCTCATGTGTTTCATACTGCCCTGAAGCTGCACTCTCCCCCATGCTACAGCCTCATGTGTTTCATACTGCCCTGAAGCTGCACCCTCCCCAGTGCTACAGCCTCATGTGTTTCATACTGCCCTGAAGCTGCACTCTCCCCCGTGCTACAGCCTCATGTGTTTCATACTGCCCTGAAGCTGCACTCTCCCCCGTGCTACAGCCTCATGTGTTTCATACTGCCCTGAAGCTGCACTCTCCCCCTTGCTACAGCCTCATGTGTTTCATACTGCCCTGAAGCTGCACCCTCCCCAGTGCTATAGCTTCATGGGTCCCAGACTCCCTGCCCTTCATGTTTCCCAGGATGAAAGAAAAGAAATAGATGCCTGTAGTCTTAAAACAATCCTTTATTGCAGTGGAGACACAAGGGTAGCCCGACTCTGGCCGAGTTTCGCCGTTTCAAAACGGCTGCCTCAGGGGCTAAAAACATAAATAAAAGCTTTGAGAATAAGAATAAAATAATATAAATGACATCATCAATAATTGTATAGTTATTTGAATCAATCAATCACATTTTAGTGAATCAGTCATTTAAAAGTTAGATAAAAAAGCCAAGGTGACATATAGAGGATAAATACACTAAAAAGATGGATTTGTAACAAACCAAGTGAATTTGTACATAGCCTCACGGTAGAATAAATTGCATAAAAACAAAATCCAGAATATTGATAAAAACATCAACATTACCTTACAATAATCTTCTTGAATTCATTAGTTATATATCGACTATGAATATAGTGTGATCATATGAAGAGCTGTATGATCTCTTATGTTGCGTCTGTAATGGTGCAGAAAAAAGATGACAATATCACATGATGTATTATACATTAAAGTTGAACATTAATCAAGATATTGTGAACATTAACTGTACATATCAATGTATCTCTGTTAATATAAATAAATATATCACTTAATGTTATGTGTGGTTAAGCTGTACTCTAATAAAATTATTGTTATAATATGTCTTACTGATGTATTTATATAAAATATTGAGCTTAAAAACTATAAAGGTGAAACAAATTAAGAAACTATGGGAATAAAAATAATTGTTTAGAATATCTGTGCTATGTGAAGATCTGTGATGTATGTGTGTGTGGACATTATAAAATAGTGTATGATAAAAATATTAATTAAGACGAATATGGATGAAAAAAGCAATACAAACTGGGGAGAACAACTCCTCATACATGTGTGAATACAACAAATGCACATCCCTATAATATAAAAACTTTTAAGACATGATTGCTTTGCTGATGGAGTCTGATCATAAAAAAACATATGAAATGAATAATGAAATAAAACCATTACATTCCTTTTTTATAGACCCCTAAAGAAAAATTGTGATCTTAGTAAACAATGTTCAAACATGCTAAATATAAGGGCTTAAAAATTCATGCCAAAATACTTAAAATTTAAAAATAAAGGTGTTATGCATCAACCCCCTTTCATGCACATTGGTCAGTAATTCAAATCGACACGCTCATCATTATTTATGCATTCACTTTTCTAATTTTTAAATTTTAAGTATTTTGGCATGAATTTTTAAGCCCTTATATTTAGCATGTTTGAACATTGTTTACTAAGATCACAATTTTTCTTTAGGGGTCTATAAAAAAGGAATGTAATGGTTTTATTTCATTATTCATTTCATATGTTTTTTTATGATCAGACTCCATCAGCAAAGCAATCATGTCTTAAGAGTTTTTATATTATAGGGATGTGCATTTGTTGTATTCACACATGTATGAGGAGTTGTTCTCCCCAGTTTGTATTGCTTTTTTCATCCATATTCGTCTTAATTAATATTTTTATCATACACTATTTTATAATGTCCACACACACATACATCACAGATCTTCACATAGCACAGATATTCTAAACAATTATTTTTATTCCCATAGTTTCTTAATTTGTTTCACCTTTATAGTTTTTAAGCTCAATATTTTATATAAATACATCAGTAAGACATATTATAACAATAATTTTATTAGAGTACAGCTTAACCACACATAACATTAAGTGATATATTTATTTATATTAACAGAGATACATTGATATGTACAGTTAATGTTCACAATATCTTGATTAATGTTCAACTTTAATGTATAATACATCATGTGATATTGTCATCTTTTTTCTGCACCATTACAGACGCAACATAAGAGATCATACAGCTCTTTATATGATCACACTATATTCATAGTCGATATATAACTAATGAATTCAAGAAGATTATTGTAAGGTAATGTTGATGTTTTTATCAATATTCTGGATTTTGTTTTTATGCAATTTATTCTACCGTGAGGCTATGTACAAATTCACTTGGTTTGTTACAAATCCATCTTTTTAGTGTATTTATCCTCTATATGTCACCTTGGCTTTTTTATCTAACTTTTAAATGACTGATTCACTAAAATGTGATTGATTGATTCAAATAACTATACAATTATTGATGATGTCATTTATATTATTTTATTCTTATTCTCAAAGCTTTTATTTATGTTTTTAGCCCCTGAGGCAGCCGTTTTGAAACGGCGAAACTCGGCCAGAGTCGGGCTACCCTTGTGTCTCCACTGCAATAAAGGATTGTTTTAAGACTACAGGCATCTATTTCTTTTCTTTCATCCTGACGGCTATTATAGATCGCCTTCCTTCGTGCTTTTTGGGTCCTTCATGTTTCCCATACCCTCCCATCCCCAAGCTGAGCCTCCCCATTGTTACAGCCTCATGGATCCCATACTCACTGTCTTCAAGTACCACCCTTCACTCCTCTGGACTACCGCCCCATGGTTCCCACACTCACTGCCAATGAGATTAGTTCTCCTCACTATTAAAGTCACAAAGTTTTCAGGCACCTCCTTTTCTCCCCTCCATTACCTTATTTGTGAGTTACCTGGTACAGTGCTTGGCCCATCCTGGCTGCTACTCCCTGCTGCAGAGTCCAGGGCCTGTGCATTGCTTTCATCAAACTCACATTTAAATATACAGAGAAGGCAAGAGATCCGATAGTCCAACCGCACATTTAATATGAACTGAAAGTCAAGAGAAAGCAATTGATACCACGTACAGAGGAGGAAGAATCTGGACATGTACTGTGCAACAGCCAATGTGAGCTTCACACCCTTTGGGTAATCAACTGGACCCTTTGCTGTGCTCCTTCAGGTGCAAGTAGCATTCAGTCCCTCCTTCATGCAGGAGTATGGGCCAGCTTTGATAAAAGGTTCTCAGGTTCAGAAGCTGCTCACCCAATCACAGTACAGAATGCAAGAGATGATTTCATGTGCACAGGAATGACAGGTTTCACAATTATTAACTTTCAGTGAAAAATCTAGGAATCCCTTTAATATAAAATGCACACTAATGTTTGAGATTGCAAAGAGCTGGCCCCACACCAGCTGAGGCCATTGGCAGTGTGCAGCTTTATGGATCCCTCACCCTCCTGACACAAAAAAGAAAATTGGCTCTTACTGCTAATTTTCATTCCCGTAGTACCAAGGATCAGTCCAGAGAAGTGGGTTGTGCATCCCTACCAGCAGATGAAGTCAGAGAACAAAGCTTTGGGCACTGCCATATATACTAGAGTGCCACCTGCAGTCCCTCAGTATTGTCCCGTACCCAAGCCGAGGCTAACACAGAACTAAGGAGCAAGAGGTAGCAAACATCAAAAACCCAGTCTACCCCTCTGCTCCCAATAAAAAGTAACTAAGTCAACCGTGCAAAACTGCTCCATCAATCCATTTTGCCAAACAGAAGCTGCAAGAAATGCTTCAGGCCACAAAACCGGCCAACGGTAGCCAACACAGTCTTTCAGAATCTGAAATAAGGGGTGGGCCTCTGGACTGATCCTTGGTACTACGGGAACGAAAATTAGCAGTTAAGATCCAGTTTTCTTTTCCAGTACGTACCAGGATCAATCCAGAGAAGTGGGATGTACCCAAGCCACCTCACACTGGGTGGGCCCCCGAAAGACCCGCACGCAACACACTCTCCCCGAAGGATAACTCAGAAGCCTTGACGTCCAAGCGATAGTGCCTCGTGAAAGTGTGAATAGAAGACCATACTGCCGCCCTACAGATCTCCTGAGGCGACAAAATCGGATACTCTGCCCAGGAAGCCGCCTGGGCTCGAGTGGAATGAGCCCTAAGACCCAATGGAATCTGCCATCCCCGGGCAACGTACGATGTACTAATGGTTTCTTTAATCCAGCGAGCAAGGGTCACTTTAGATGCCTTGTCTCCCTTTTTCGGGCCCCTGAACAGGACGAACAAGTGGTCAGAACGTCGAATGTCGTTGGTAACCTCAAGATAGCGCATTAAGATCCAGCGCACATCCAAGAGATGAAGGTCTCTATCCTCAGGAGAGTCTCGAGACCATTGAGGAAACCCAGGCAGTTCCACCATCTGATTGACATGAAATGAAGACACAACCTTAGGGAAGAATGTCGGAACCGTCCGCAAGGACACCCGATCCGTCGAGATACGTAGAAATGGATCCCGACACGACAGCGCCTGAAGCTCTGAAATTCAACGAGCCGAACAAATAGCCACCAGAAACACCGTCAAGGTCAGATCTTTCAGCGAAGATCCGTTGAGAGGTTCGAAAGGAGCACCGCACAAAACCCGGAGAACTAAATTTAGGCTCCAATCCAGGCATACTGGGCGAACGGGAGGACGCAAATGTTTAACTCCTTTAAGAAAACAAGCAATGTCCAGGTGTGCCGCCAAGGACCCACCATTAATCTGTCCCTGCAAGGCACCCAGAGCCGCCACCTGTACCCGCAGGGAATTGAACGCCAATCCTTTAGTAAGCCCCTGCTGAAGAAAATCGAGAATACGAGGAATCTCAACCGAAAGGGGAATCGCAGACCTGTTCACCACACCATGCCTCAAAAAGTTTCCATACGAGCACATAAGTCATAGAGGTGGCCGCTCGACGCGCTTGAAGAAGAGTGGAAATGACCTGCTCAGAATAGCCCCTCAAGCGTAAACGTCTCCTCTCAAAAGCCAAGCCGCGAGAGAGAAGTGATCCTCCCGATCCAAAAATATGGATTCCTCCCAAAGCAGACGCGGAAGATGAGCCAGCTGCAAGGGACCTTTGAGAGCTAGCCAGACGAGATCCGCGAACCACGGGCGGCGTGGCCATTCTGGAGCCACGAGGACCACCCGGCCCAGGTGAAGTTCGATGCGACGTAGCAAGCGACCGATGAGCGGCGAAGGAGGAAAGGCATACAATAGAATTCCCATGGGCCAGAACATACGAGATCGTCGATGCCCACCGAGCCCTGCTCTTTTCGCAGACTGAAGAAACGTTCCGTCTTGGCATTCATTCACTTTGCCATTAGATCCAGTTGCGGCACGCCCCACCTGGCGCAAATGCGGTTCCATCCGGTGGATTGTTCCCACTCTCCGGGATCGAGTTGCTGTCTGCTGAGGAAATCCGCTTGGACATTCTCCACCCCGGCGACATGTGAGGCGGCAATGACCCCAAGATGACGTTCCGCCCAGGCGAATAGAAGGCGAGCTTCTAGCGCTACCACTGGACTTCGCGTCCCACCTTGCCTGTTGATATATGCCACCATCGTCGCATTGTCGGAGAAGACTCGTATCATCTTGCCCTGAATCCAGGGGAGAAAGGCTTGCAAGCTAGATGCACCGCTCTTGTCTTGAGACGATTGATGGACCACGAGCTCTCCGTAGCTGACCACCGACCCTCAGCGGACCTTTCCGTGCATACCGCTCCCCAACCGGAAAGACTGGCATCAGTGGAGATTATCAACCACTTTGGAGGGTCCAAATCCACCCCCCGTTGGAGATTGGCACGCGATAGCCACCACAGCAGACTGACCCAGGACTCCCGAAGTAGAGGCATTGGGAGTTGAAATTGTTCTGACACCAGACTCCACCGGGACAGGAGTGCCCATTGCAAGGGACGAAGGTGAGCAAACGTCCAAAGAACCAAGTCTAGAGTGGAGGCCATGGATCCCAGCACTTGAAGATGATGCCAAACTGTGGGTGTGCTCCTCCAAAGAAGCGAGTGCATCTGGTCTTGCACCTTCCCCTGAATGGTATCGAATCTGGCTCCCAGGTAGGTCAAGACCTGGGTGGGTTCCAAATGGCTCTTCTGTACATTGATCACCCAGCCCAGAGACTGCAAGTTGAACATTACCATGTGCACCGATCGCCTGCAATCCTCCCGTGATTTTGCACGCATCAACCAGTCATCCAAGTACGGGTGGACCAAAATCCCTTCCTTGCAAAGAAAGGCTGCCACTACCACCATTACTTTCGTGAACATGTGGGGAGCCATCATGAGGCCAAAGGAGAGGGCTTGAAATTTGAAGTGTTGTCCCAAGACCTTGAAACGTAGAAACCTCTGGTGACTGGCCCTGATGGGGATATGAAGATACGCCTCGGTGAGATCCAAGGACACTAGAAATTCTCCTGTCCGAACTGCCACCATCACCGTCCGCAATGTTTCCATCCGAAAACGAGGAATCCGGAGATAACGGATTTACTTTCTGCAGATCGAGGATGGGACGAAACATGCTCTTTTTGGGGACCAAAGTAAATTGAGTAACGTCCCCGACCTTGCTCCGCCTCTGGTACCTGGACAATCGCCTGGAGGTCTAGGAGTTGTTGCAAAGTCCCCCTGACTGCTTCGTGTTTGCTGGACGAGGACCCTCGGGATTCTACAAAGACCTCTGGGACCGGCCTGGAGAATTCCAAGGTGTAACCGTCTCTGATGACCTCTAAGACCCAGCAGTCTGAGGTAATCCTTGACCATTCCGTGTAAAAGTTGGATAATCTGCCTCTGACAGCTTCAACAACAGAATGAGTGCTCGTGGCTTCATTGGGAAGTCTTGGCGTTTCCCGTCCCCAGGTGTCCCGAGTCCCTGCCAGGATCTCGGCCCCCACGAAAGGACTGTTGGCACCCTGCAGCCGGCTTAGAGGTGGACAGTGTCATGTATCTGCTAGACCTGTAGCGACGAGCGTCCCTGAAACGAGTTCTAGAAGGGAAGGCCTTCCTGGACAATTTCCCTTCTTCTGGCAACCGACTGCCCTTAGACTCTGCCAGCAGCTTCACCAACTGATCCAGCTCTTTGCCAAACAGAAGCTTACCCTTAAAGGGCAAGTTGCACAGCTGGGATTTAGAGGATAAATCCACCGGCCAAGTCCTCAGCCAGAGGAGGCGCCGTGCTGAAACCATGGTGACCATACCTCTCGCCAAGGTCTTCACCAGATCATACAGAGCATCAGCCATATAGGTGATACCTGTTTCCAACAGAGCGGACTGCAGAGCTCCTCCGCCGCTAACGTTGGAACTGGCAGTCGTCTCCTGAACCCAACACAGACATGCTCTCTGCATCAAACTGGCGCAGATAGCTGCTCACAGACCCAGCGCCGCTACCTCAAACGCCTGTTTTAAGTGGATCTCCAATTTCCGGTCCTGCATGTCTTTAAGGGTGGCTGCCCCAGCAACTGAGATAGTAGTCTTTTTAGTGACCGCTGAGACCGCAGCATCCACCTTAGGGATCTTCAAGAGATCCAAGACGTCCGACGATGGGGGATATAGTTTACCCATTGCTCTCCCCACCTTCAGAACAGCATCCGGGGCTTCCCACTCCCGAGTCACCAGCTTGCGGACCTTCTTCAGAAGAGGGAAAGACGTAGTGGGCCCCCGAATACCGTCCAGAACGGAATTCCTCCTGAGACACCTTAATGGTCAGGACTTCCAGGACCTTAGGAATAAGGGGGCGTAGCTCATCCCTCTTGAACAAACGGACCACACTGGGATCGTCACCGTCCACTGGCAGGGCCTCGGGATCGTCTGTGTCATCGGTATCCACATCCGCCTGGTCCAGGTCCTTATCCGCACCAGCTCCCACCGGAGAGGCTGACCCAGAATCCGGCAATGGTCCCTGAGGGCCTAGCATGCCCTCCGTACTCGGCTGCCCCAGACCCAGACGACTGATGAGGTGCGCTGCTCTATTAAGCTTCTCCAGAGGGAGATCAAGGTCTCCCTGGAGTCCGGGCCTCTTAAATGCCAAGCATTTGCGGGCAAAAAGGCCTCGTGCATAAGTAGGATAAATTCCGCAGAAAAACCTTCCGGAACCTTCTCCCCTTCCGGGGAAATCACCGGAGGTGTAGCACTTAATCTTGCCGGGGGATCCTCTCCTACAGGTGCCAAAATGGGAGGGGGTCCTCCTCCCGCGAATCCAGTCCCGGGGAAACCGGGGCATCCCGGGAGGTGTAGCCTTCCGGCCCCGACAAATCCCCTGCTTCCTCTGCACATTCAGGGCATAAAAGCGCCACGTTCAGGGCCTGTCCACGCGTGCCACACACACGACAGGCCGGCAATTTAGTGCGTAGCGCCATTCTTGAAACCGCGCCGCCATGAGAACAAGAAAAAATGGCCGCCAAAAAGAAATTGCTGCCGCGCGGGAAAAAAGCCGCCCCCCCCGACGCGAACAAATCATCAGCAAGAAACCCTTCTCGAGTCGTCGGGCCACCGACAAAAGTGCCAATCCCCGCCTAAAAACCTAATCGCGAAAGAGAGAGGAGAAGGAAATCAAACTCACCCCGTCCCTTCTGCGGCAGTCTGGAGCCGAAGGGAAATTAAACTAACAGCCTCCCCACACAGCCAGCTCGGGCCCGATCTCACTGCATGAACTCCTTACCTCAGAGCAGAGACCTAAACAGTACACCCTCCTCTTTTTTTTTTTTTTTTTTAAATACTTTACTTCAAACAGGAGGTGCTTCAAATGGCTGGGATGAAGGGAGCAGCTGCAGCAATGCCAGTATCGCGTAACCAGGAGCCCCTGGCCTGCCCACACTAACCTGGAGCGGACGAGACCCTGACAGGGATGTCCAATCCCCCGGACGCCCGGCTTCCACCGAGGGATGGCCCACGAAGGTGCTTAACACCTCAGGAAGCAATCGCAAGGCAATAAAAAATTCTAACTAAAAATACAACTAAAAACTGCAGGAGTGCATCTCTGCCATCTGCTGGAGTCAGAGAAATACTGAGGGACTACAGGTGGCACTCTAGTATATATGGCAGTGCCCAAAGCTTTGTTCTCCGACTCCATCTGCTGGTAGGGATGCACAACCCACTTCTCTGGACTGATCCTGGTACATACTGGAATGACATTTATGCTATAAGATGTTTTCCTCATTACAATAGGCAAAAATATGGCCTGAAAGTCTGACTTGTTACAGATTGTTTTTCTAAGATCTTAATTGTACTGACTGCTGAATTGCAGTATGGCAATCCTGAACTGCAGCAGGAAATACCAGCGTACTGCTCCTCCCCCCTCATACCTGCAGTATCTCAATGATCTTCAGTTTGGTATCCATGACTAGAATGTCCTCTTTCTCTGGCTCCCTCTGCTTCACGTTACCCTGTGGAGCAGCGAGAGGGGTCAGGGGCAGGAAACCTCCGCCTCTAAGGACCACCTGAGTCATCAGCTCACCAACACCATGGATGGAGCGCATCACGTTGCTTCCTATAAACCCAGCCAGAAAGACAGACTATGTTCAGGCTTCGGTAAGCCACAAGGTAAAGTTTTGTAATGAGTGCTCCAAACACTACCCCTAAGATTTACACATGCGTAGTTAGTACAGCAATGACAAGCTCCCTCATTCAGCTTGGCAGAGTTAGCTCTCTAAGGAACATCTGCTCTCACCAGTACAGGTCAGTAACTTTCAGGGACCTGCTATCCTGGATCCTGCTGGCGACATCAGGCGCAGGTTCAGCTTGAGCACCCCCAGTATTGACCAAACTCCCTCACTGTGTTGAATTCAAAATCATTCTGAAAAGCCATCACTTGTCACACGCCAGCCTGTGAGAACAGGCACAGTATGACACAGTGGGGTTAAGGGTCATGAAGTTTCTCATCAATGAAAATCTTCAGTGAGCAGCCCGGGGAGAGGGGGGGGGGGGAGCGGAAGGGAAACAAGGGCAGGTGATGCAGTTTAAGAGCCAAACATCCATCCTCCAAGTAGTCTGACCTTTATTTTCCTCGTTCTTCACCATCTGGCTGACTGGGAAGGGTGGAACCACATGCACGCAGTCCAAAATAGCCAGGAGAATTTTGGTTAATCTCAGAAGATCGCTGAAGTTGTAGAAACCAAAGTAGATGAGGTTCCTGGCTAAGTTCACAACCTATTAAAATACGGACACCGTGTGAATATTTTAACTCCCCCCAGAAACAGCCTCTTCCACTATCACACCACAGTGGACAGCACATGACCATCTCCACTCCCTCCAGACATGGCCCCCCCCCATTCCTCTTGCAGCCAATACCCTGTGATTGTGGAGATAAACACCTACAATCACCCCTCCCAATCATTTCTATGTATTTCCACCCCTATAAAGATAAGGCAGGCACAGGTGCTTGCAGAGTTGGGGTGTTCTGCAATATACGATGGTCTGCACCCGTCTCACCTTCTTGGTGCAGGGGAACCAGCTGCCAAAAAAAAACAAAAAAAAAATTTCACAGCTGAGATTTACCTCAAAAGTAAGTTTATTTTTCTCTTTATCAGAAAATGGAAAACTCTGGCACACCACATCTCGCAAGTACTCCTCCACAAATTCCATGGTCTGTGCAAATCGTTCCTTAATTTCATCCTTCGATGTGCTGCTACTGTCATAGCTGAGAAAAAGATTTGCTTTAGTTACACCTTCTAAATCCTCCCCATGTCTCCGCTCAGGGCTAGTAACATCAAAGCTTTCATTCTCCCATACCCACACCCCCTGTTTCCAGAGATAGCGCATCAAAATCCCCTCCCTCCCCAGAGGCCAGCAGACCAATGGCTCCCTCCCCCCTACTTCTGTTTCTGTAATTGTCTGGCACTGGATGTATCCAGAGCTACAAAGCCTACAATAACTTTCTGCTCAAGGGTGGGGCCTTGCATCCTAAAATGCAGGGCCCACACAGCATATACCAGAGCTCTGTATCTTCACAGTAGACACGTAGGACCCACCGTTACAGCAAAGTTTGTCCTTAGTACATTAAAAGCACCTACTCGTCAATGGCAATTTCTGAGGGGATCTCAGACCAGAGCCGAGCATATTTGACAGGTGTGACCTGCTCCTGCGGGTCACGATCCACGTGCATGTGCAGCATCAAGCGACAGAAGGAAGCACGCAGGTCATAGGGCAGGTTCTCATCTGACATGCAGCGAAGGATCAGGTCCACATCCAGCTGACCAGAGATCTCATTGATGGCGAGATACTGCCGGTCCAGACACATTCGAGCAAAGAGATTCAGCTGATATCTGGTGGGAAGGGAAAAGCCATCAGAAACATCCAGCAGCAGCTGCAGAGCTATCAACCCAAACATCAAAAATTACAATGTCAACCAAGGTCCTATCAAAGGTAGTTCAGCAGGCTCTATATGAGGGTATATTCCATAAAAATAACTTCCCTATGTTAGCCCTATTCAAATGCCATGCCCTAAAATCATTTTGCCATGCCCTAAAATCATTTTTATCTGCAAAATGCCTCCATTTCATATTAAGTTCCTCAGAAGTATAAAATGCACATCATCTTCCCTTTTACCAGTGTAAATATACATATGGCCCAATAGTTCACTTCACAGGGCTTGTAGTGCAGACTCCACACTATTCTTGTGGCCTTCCTCAGATCTCAAGCACATAGGAGCCAAACACACTATATAACCCGCTACTGGACATGGGTTGTATAGGCGCTAACTAATCCCCTTATGCAATAAGGGGATTAGTGTCTCTACAATGCACATCCAACATGGAGTGAATCTAATAGCGCTCATCACATGCAAATATATGTGAATGATGCTATTAGCTATTCACTTCCAATGCAAAAAAAATGTACTTCTAGGACGCACATTTTAGTGATCAGAAATTGACATCTGCCCAGAGCAGGCGTTAATAGCTGAACGCTGCTAAAACTAGTACAGAAAAGCAGAAAAAACTGCTTTTCTGTACTGCCTCCTACTTAATATCGTTGCAATATTAAGTAGGAGGAAAAAGTAAACTAAAACAAATTAAAAAAAAAAAAAGTTAAAAAAAAAAGCAGTCAGGTGCAGGAAATGCTCAATTGACAAGCGCTCATTTCCTGAACCCCTGTCCGTGCGGCGTTTAGGGAAACCGACGCCGATAAACTGAATGTCGGTTTTCCTAACCGGCGGACAGCAGACGCATTCGGGCTTTCGTTAGCAAGGAGGCGCTAGGGGTACGCAAGCGACCCTAAACGCCTTCTTGCTAACGCAAAACATTGCATGGCGCCCCCAGGAGGGGCCCCTGGGGGCACGTGAAGAAAGTGTGCGCCGACTGTTCAGCGCTCGCTTTCTGTGCATAAATATTGCATCGACCCCATAATGGGATAGAGCAAGGAAATCTCTCCTTAAGTAACCACCTAAGAATTCTGACCTTTCTGCAATCCCTACATAAGATTTATTGAACCAGTAAGGCCCCCTCTCTCGGAGATTGATAAGGAACAGCAGTCTGCTGAAACCACCCGACTTATCCTGGTTAAACATAAAATTCAGCAACAAATAATGGATCCAAAGGAAAGCAAGGGAGTGAAAGAAAGATTTCAATTCAAACAGACCGAGTCTTCTAGACTACAGTAGGGAGACTCACAAAATGAATACTTTTACTCATTGTTCATCAAGAACCTGGCATAGGGTGTTTTGCATTTATTTGTCCTGGGTGCTGCTGTTTAGTTATTTATTATAACTAATTTCTTTTTTTTTTTTTTTTTTTTGCATTTTAGTTTAAGCTATAAACTTGGCTGGCCATTTGCTAGTGAGAGGTAGGTACTTTGGTTTTACGGTTTGAATTGCTTTTTATGAATATTTATTAAGCCATATTTATGGGGGTCGGGGAGGGTTGAAAGATTTATACTATAAAAACAGCTATCTTGGGATTTGGTTTTGAACTGGCTGTACAGAGTAGAAGAATCAACTTCTCCTGCAGCAGACATTTCTGTTGCTATGTATTTGGCAATGTATTCCAGGATTTGCATGGTTTATTATATAATGTTAGTGTGTTACAGCTTGGCTAATTTTCAATAAACAGATTTAAACATAAGCTATAATTAGGAATTTTATTTTAATATGCTGTAAACTGCTCCAGATGGTCTTCTGAGACCAATGATGCTTAATATAAGTGTAAAGATAAGAAGATTAGACAGGGATTGGTAACGGATAGGCAGGGGTACATATGATGAGGTGGATGTCACCCCATAGTAACAAATTAATGACAGAAGATAAAGACCAAATTGTCCATCCAATCTGCTCAGCAAATTGCTTATGGTATTAAACATAATTTCGGGACACAGTAATTCAGTTTACTAGCAAACCAGAGGTTAAAGGTTAAACGAACTAAATGTATTTCGACAATTTATGTATGTTTCCTTAAATATATACATAATAAAATGTTTCACGACACAACCTATCTTGTGAAAACCTCTCATTTATATTAAAAATATATAATATTCCAAGCTTAATGTTATTGTTCTAATTTATGAATAACAATAATAAAACAAAGTTATTGTGTTATTCAATTTACCTCTTTAATGAGATATATGAGCTTGATGGGATAAACACAGATTTTGAATATTTGGTGTTAATAAGAAAGTCCAAAGGGTCTTCTGCGTAATTTTAAAAAGCTGGCCAGTTTCAAGACTGGAATTTATAGGAAGGGACAGAATGTCAATATAAATCCTGCACCTCCAGTTCTGTAACTCTGTGCATCCACTGAAATTCCCCCAAACATAAGACGCACCTGACCATAAGACGCACCTAGGATTCAGAGGGGGAAAATAAAAAAAAAAAAATTTGTTCTAAACCGGCTCTGCGTCTGGGCGTCTTATGGAGCAAATTAGGGGAGTGCATAGCTTTTTGTTTTTCTCCCCATTTTGTTTTCGGGTCTGGGGAGGGCCATTTCGGTCCACTCCCCAGATCAGAAAACTTTCTTTCTCTGGGAACCCCCCCCCCCCCCAAAAAAAAACCCCATCCCAACCCTTTAAATTAACAACCCCCCACCCTCCTGACCCCCCCCAAGACCTGCCGACTTAATTTACTACAACCCCCCACCCTCCTGACCCCCCCCAAGACCTGCCAAACGTCCCTGGTGGTCTAGCGGGGGTCCAGGAGCGGTCCGGGAACGATCTCCTGGGCGTGGGCCGTCGGCAGCCAGTAATCAAAATGGCGCCGATGGCCTTTTGCCCTCACTATGTCACTGGGACCGACCGCTGCTATTGGTCGGTCTCAGTGACATAGTGAGGGCAAAGGGCCGTCGGCGCCATTTTGTTTACTGGCAGCCGACGGCCGAAGCCCAGGAGATCGTTCCCGGACCCCCGCTGGACCACCAGGGACGTTTGGCAGGTCTTGGGGGGTCAGGAGGGTGGGGGGTTGCAGTAAATTAAGTCGGCAGGTCTTGGGGGAGTCAGCAGGGGGGGGGAGGGTTTGTTAGATTTTTGTTTGTTTTTTTTTTATATTCGCTCCATAAGACGCACAAACATTTTCCCCCCACTTTTGGGGGAAAAAAGTGCGTCTTATGGAGCGAAAAATACGGTAAGTTCCACCACGGCTCACCGATCTTCATGCTGTGTGTCTCCGGCACACAGCCCAGCGAAACTTCACTGCTCAGCCACCAGTGGGATGAGGTCCACCGGCGGCTGCATTGGTTCCCACTTGCCGGTGTGTCACGTGCACCGGGCTTGCGCGACACACTGGCACACCTCAGGCGACACAGTAAAGTGTCGCGACACACACTTTGGAAAGCTCTGCTCTAGGGGATCGGCTGTGGTTTTATCCTATTCTCTTTTGAATTCATTTACTGTTTTTGTCTTCACTACCTCTTCTGGGAGGGCACTTCAGGCATCCACCGCACTCTGAAGAAATATTTCCTGATGTCGGTTCAGTCTCATCCCCACTGGAGTTTCATTTCGTAAATCCTTTGATTCTACAATTTCCTTTCCAGTGGATAAGGTCTGAAGTTTGTGCATCATTAATACCTTTCAGGTATCTGAAGTTCTCAATCCTATCTCCCCTTCACCTCCTCTCCCTCCAGGGTATACATATTTAAATGCTTCAGCCTCTCTTCATAAATCTTCCAATACAGCCCCCACACCATTTTGGTCACTTTGCTCTGGACAGAGTCCATCCTGTCTTTATCCTTTTTGACATACAGTCTCCAGAAATGAACACAGTACTCCAGGTGAAGCTTCACCCGGGACCTGTACAAGGGGATTATCACTTTCTTTTTTATTACTGGTTCTTCCTCTCTCCATTCATTAAAAAAAAAAAAGTATTGGCACATGAAACTAGCAAACCTGAGAGTAGACAAAGCTTTAGGATCAGATGGCATACATCCCAGGATTTTAAGGAAGGTCAGAAAAGTCCTGGTGGGTCTATTAACAATTCTATTCAGTCTGTCTTTGGAGATAAAGGGGTCTGGAGCAGGTAGACTATCATTCCTTTTCATAAAAGTGGTAACAGGGAAGAGGTCAGAAGCTACAAGATAGTTAATCTGACCTCAGTGAAGAGTACATTAATGGTGTCACTATCAAAGTAAAGACTGTGTAGGATCTTGAAACCAGTGGACTGCAGGAACAGAGGAAGATCATTTTAAATAAATCTAGTTAAAAGAGTGTCCCAGGGATATGTATAAGGATTAAGCTGTTTAACATATGCATAAATGATCTAGAAAATGGAACGTGTGAAGTGATAAAATTTACAGGGGACCCACAATTATTCAAAGTTGTTAAAGCAGTGCAGGCCATTTGATCTCTCAGCGAAGGAAGGTGATTATGTGTGATGCTCCTGCAGGTAACCCCTGGAAGGAATCCTTTTAGTACATTTAAAAAGCATTCACCTTAAATGCCATTTTCCACTCTTACAATGTGGTCTGGGGAAACTGAAGAAGTCAGGTGGAAAGTCAGAGCCTAAAAGCATGCATTCCGGAGGAGCTTGAAATTACCGATCCAGCTCTTCCCACAAGTACAATCACTGCTATAAAAGAGGCGTTGATTCAACTATCCAGCAAGATTCATACAGGTCCAGATTCAAGACTTGAGATTGCTGCAAAAAAAGTAGCTCAGTCGAAGAGATGGCAGATTTGAAGGGTTTTCTTTTGGGGTGGAGAGGAGTGGAGGACTCATGTTAGCCCGCCAAAAGACTGACAAGCTGGAGTGCTCTTAAGTTTTTGGCAGAAAAGTGATACAATTTAAAAACAAAAATAGGAGTTGCTGAAAGAATATCCCAGTGGTTGGTCTCCTTGAGAAGTTGGAAAGGTCGAGACAGATGCAGATTGTCTCCTAATGGCAAGAACTTGGGAATTGCCATTCTGGGTCAGATCCAGATCCACTGAGCTCAGCATCCTGTATCCAATAGTGGCCAATCCAGGTCGCAAGTACCTGGCAGATCCCATAAAGTAAACCTAATTCCTTTTATTCACGTCCAAGGATATCAATAACTTTCTTTAGTCTATCTGGCTAAAAATGTGTTATGAACTCTTAAACCCCACTATGCTTGTTGTACTTAATACTGTTAAAGATGACAGAATTAAAATAGACTTTTCTCATTGCTCACTTGGGATGGCACTAGAGGAAAATAAAAATCTGAGGCTGATGATTATCAGACTGCATGATTTTGGAGATAAGCTCCTTGCGGAAGTTGACTTTTCTGCCGAGCTTCAGCATCAGCAACAGGAGTTTGTGACATGAAGTTAGTTGAGAAAGCATGGGTGCAGTGTATGCTATGCTGTATCCAGCAAGACACAAGGTTATCCTGGATGGTCATACGAAGATATAGGAAAATTGGTTCTTACCTGCTAGTTTTCGTTCCTGGAATACCACAGATCAGTCCAGACAGGTGGGTTTTGCATCCCTACCAGCAGATGGAGGCAGAGAACGGCCAACTGAAGTAGTCAATGCATCTGAGTCTGCAACTTCACAATCCTGTCTAAGGTAAGGAACACCTTCCCTATTCGGTTCTCGAACCAAGCCCTCAGATATTCCAACGACTGGGACAGCTCCAGATGGCTCTGAGTTGCTGCAGTCTCTGGGCTGGGTGATGAACTTGGCAAAGACCCGCCAAATTGAGTTACGACACTCCCCTTTCGACTTCACTCGATCAGCCAGTTGTCTAGGTATGGATGAACTAGAATCCCTTCCCTCCTGAGCACTGCAGCCACCACCACCATTCACTTTCGTGAAAATTTGTGGCACCATCGCTAACCCAAAGGGAAGAGCCCAAAACTGAAAGTGCTCCCCCAGTACCGTGAACTTCAGAAACTTCTGATGTTCTGAACAAAATCGGGATGTGAAGATAGGTCTCTGTTAAATCCAATGATGCCAGAAACTCTCCTTTGCGAACCATAACTATCAAGGTCCGAAGCATTTCCATTTGAAAACACAAGACCCTCAATGCCATATTGACCTTCTGCAGATCGAGAATGGGCCGAAAGTGCCCTCCTTTTTGGGAGCTACAAAGTACATGGAATTACTGCCTTTTGTCTGCTCCTCTGCAGGAACTGGGACAATCACGTTCAGGCACCTCAAGCGCTGCAACAATTCCTGAACTGCTTCTCACCTGATGTGGGAGGTGCAAAGGGACACCATGTAGGTTTCCTTGACAGGGTGAGAAAATTCTAAAGCTTAGCCATCTCCAGAACCCATTGATCCGAGTTGATCTTGGTCCACTCTTTGTAAAAGCAGGCTAATCTCTCCCCCCCAACAGCTTCCAAGGAAGAGTTGACCAGTCTAACCTCATTGAGAGGCTTTAGCCCCTCCAGTCCCTTGACCATAACTGTCCTGGGAGGTTCTATGTGCCTCCTGAAAGGACTGCTGTCTTCCTAAATCCTGCTTCTGCCCAAAAGCCACAGAACTCCTGTTGGAGTGAAATCTTTTCACCTCTCGAAAACGAAATCTCAGCAGGAAAGTCTTTCTTCCGACCTTTCTATCATCAGGCAACTTATTTCCTTTTGACTCGCCCAACTGTTTCACTAACTGCTCTAAATCCTCTCCGACTAACAGCTTTCCTTTAAAAGGAAGATTATACAGCTGTGACTTGGACCACCCATCCACAGCCTAGTTATGCAATCACAGCAGTCTCCGAGCTGCCACCGCCGAAACCATCCTCCTAGCAGATGTCCTGACCAAGTCATACATTGCATCTGCCACATAAGCCACCCCATCCTCCAACCAGGCTCCCTGCTTGAGTCAGACGCCACACTCAAATTCTTGTCCTGCGCATTCTGCATCCAGCGCAAACAAACCCTCTAAATCAGGCTACTACAAACTGCTGCCCGAAGGCTCAAAGCCGAGACTTCAAACATCCTCTTCAACTGAATCTCCAGCCTTCAGTCCTGGACATCTTCAATGCGGCAGATCCTGCCACGGGGATGGCAGTCCTTCTTAGTCACCATAGACATCGCTGCATCCAACTTTGATGGCCTCAAAAGATCCAATGCCTCTTCCAGCAAAGGGTGCAACTTAGCCATAGTCCTGGCTACTTTAAGGCCCCCTTCAGGAATATCCCACTCTCAGACCTCCTTCTTTGGTAATGAAAAAGTCTTCGGAGGCCCACACAGCCCATTTAGGACCGGGTTTATCCCCTCGTTGTCGGACTCTTCCTGAGTGACCTTGATTCCCAGTACCTCTAGCAAATATGGATAACAGGACGCAGTTCCTCCTTACGGAACAATCTAATAACCTTAGGATCATCTTCTGCGGCATGAACCTCCTCTGTATCCTTATCCGCAACAGACAGCACCCACAGGCACATCTCCAAGATCAGCCACTGGATCATCTCCTGGATCATCTATCAGATCCTCTCTAGGGTCATCTCCCGAATCTTCCTGAAGATTGTCTGAATTCTCCGAGGATTCTCCGAGAATTCTCCGAGGATTCATCTCCACCTAACGGACATCCCAGCCCCAAGAGTTGACACAGACACCCTGGTCTAATCTGCGCAAAAGATCGAGGCTTCTTTGCGGACAAGCGCTTATGTCCTGCTCCCTGTTTTGCCAGAGAGGCCTTATGAAGCAGCAGAACGAAATATATGGAAAAATTTTCAGAGTCACTAGATTCCCTATCCACAGCCTCCTTACACAGCTCCCCTGCCCCCTCTCGATCCTCTATCGCATCCTGACACACTGGAGAGAGAGGTGGCGGGGAATCCCTGGGCTCCCTAGTCACTGCCTGCCTTCCACCATGTGCAGAAGAAATGGCCACCGCCCTCTCTGTCCCCCCCCCAGCCACAACTACCACCAACCGAGGCCTCCGGAACAGGTCCTGCTGAGTGGGTGTGTTTGCTGCCTGCCATCTCTGTGGAGGTTCCCTCACCTCCAGAAACACAGGCTGCACACAACAGGGTCTAATTTAGGCATGACTGGGCAAACTACAGGTCCTGCACACTTTCTCTCACATCACGGGAGGTACCATCACTGCACAGCTTGTTGCAGTTGGCCCACTAAAGAAAAGTGTGCCACGATTCCAGCCATTTCCCGCCAGACAGTCCTTCAACCAACAAGCAGACCCAACTTACTGCTGCGGACTCCATCTTACCCCGATCCTTTCCTGGATGCAAGGATTCAACCACTTGCACAGCCCTGATTCTGCACAGTACTTTTTTTTTTTTTTTTTTTAAAGAGGCAGTGGCCCCAAAAGAAGACACGTAAGTAAACAAATACTTTCCTGCTTCTGGCTGCCGGCTGGGGTAGAGAAGGCATCTGAGAGGGCAAGGAAACCAGGGGCCCCTGACTGTCAGCCCCCCCCCTCGGAAAGCTGAGGGTAGAGGCAAATCAGGGGTCTCTAACCCCATGCTCGCCCTGCTCGACCTGAGGGATGGCCCATGAAGGAAACTAACACCTCAGAGAACTTTCATGAATTCTCATGCTACTCTTTTGTTCTCCTTGTTTTTTTTTTTTTAATTCTTTATTTATGAATTTAAGTTTACAAACAAAACTATTCATATTCGTATTCAATATTACATTGAATTCTTAGGAATCAGGAACACATAATGAGTTTCTCACATATCATAACAATTATACAACTTAAATCTTAATAACTTATTGTCCTGATTCCATGTTACTAAACAGAGTGGGGAGCCATAGAGCATTTTTTAAACAAAATTATTCAATTCTATTAAAAAAAGAGACAGAATTAAAACAGGATCATTTAATCCCTATTAACATTTGGATCCGGAGTTTCTGCCCCCCCTCTCTGGTTTCTATGTTCTTCTAGAAATCTCTCTAAATCAGTTGGATCATAATATATATATTTTGTACCATCCACATACATAATGCATTTACTGGGAAATCTTATAAATACACGTAACCCATATGTTCTGGCAACATTTGCTAAACTAATAAATTTTTTTCTCTTTAGTTGAGTTTCCTTCACCACGTCAGGGTAAACCCATACTTTCTGACCCAAATACAAAGAGGATCTATTCTGCATAAATAATTTTAACACTTTATCCCTTTCCGAAGAATTGGCAAATTTAACCATTAATGTTCCTCTTCTTTCAATTTGGGCAGAGTATGAGGTTTCTAATAGATCTGTTACATTTAAAGTGGACTCTTGTGGAAGTACTTCTATGTTTGAATTTGGATTTCTTTCCTTCAAAAAATAAGCATTCATGATTATGGGGAAATTTTCAGATGTAATTGATAAAATTTCTCTAAGATAATGCTTAAGTTGTTCCTTTGGAGATGTTACTCTACATTGAGGAAAATTAACAAATCTTAAATTACAATATCGTACTACATTTTCCAAATTTTCTATTTTTTTAATTAAGATATTTTCTCCTTTTATTATCGATGTCTGAACTTCTTTTATTGTATTAATTTCTTCTGTTACCTTCACAAGAGCCACGTCATTATTTGTCACCAGAGGACTTATATTTAACAGCGTGGATTGCATATCTTTTATGTTGGTATTTAAACTCACTATATTATTCTGTAAAGATACTATCGCTGACCATAACATCTCTAAAGAAACATGCTTTGGACTCCCAGTATTTGCATTTGAAGTAGAGGGTAATTCTATTACATTTGATAGATCTTGTCTAGAGTCCACCCCAAGGAGAGGGGCTGGCATACTTCCTCCAGTTACCAAAGCTTGCCCACTTATGCGCTCAGTCTTTCGCATCACCATTTATTTTGGAGGATCAAGTCCTTCCGTTTCTTCCGGCCTTGCTATCAGCTCACCATCATCCTCCTCAAACGGGTTAATCCCATCAGACGTCATCCGTACTATGGGTAAACCTGGTTCTCTGGTGATTACATAAGGCATTGGTGGTGCGGGTGTGGTTGGGACCCCAGGACTTAGACTGACCTCTCCCGACAAAGAGGACATATGCTCTATATCCTCTGTTGTAATGGGACTCTCTGGGGTCTTATTTCCTGTATTTGAGTAAAGACCTACTAGTGTTGTTTGAACCAAGGTAGGTCTGGCTGGGGTTGAGGCATCCTGCCTTACCCTACCTTTTCTTTTAGTATGCGGCATAGTTCAATTACAAACATTTAATAACAAAACTGCAAGTCTTTACTCACTCTTCTGTCGATTCACAAACGTATCCAGGTTTGGAGACGAGGGGAATGATTTTCATTCAAGGCCAAAGTCCGAGGCCGCCTACCAGCCTACGCCGGCCTAAGCCGGACCAAGCCGGCGCGCCCCTTACGGAGCGCGCGGCTTAGGAAGCGCGCCGGCGGCAATTGCGCGCCGTCTGCCGCTTCCTTTATGGTAGCAGACGCCCTGCACTGACGTCACTCGTTGGCCTCGTTGTGGGTCCGCTCAGGCTGCTCCCCTCGAATCCAGGTGAAGCAGATCCTTAGGTGTTCCGGGACCTCCAAGAATGGTAAAAGGGGTCTCAAGTTGTAACGACAGGGCCTGGGTGCCCCTCTCTCCTCAACCTCTGGCTCCCCAGGTATCACGGCGTCTGCCGCTTCCTTTATGGTAGCAGACGCCCTGCACTGACGTCACTCGTTGGCCTCGTTGTGGGTCCGCTCAGGCTGCTCCCCTCGAATCCAGGTGAAGCAGATCCTTAGGTGTTCCGGGACCTCCAAGAATGGTAAAAGGGGTCTCAAGTTGTAACGACAGGGCCTGGGTGCCCCTCTCTCCTCAACCTCTGGCTCCCCCTTGTTCTCCTTGTTTTCTTTCTTCCCTTTTCCTATCCTTTTTTTTTTTTTTTCCCCCAAAAACTCCAGATTGCAGGTTTGTACTTCTACCATCTGCTGGAGACAGAGAAATACTGAGGGACTCTCGTTTATGTAGCAGTGCCTGAAAAACTTGTATTCTCTGCCTCCATCTAAAGGCAGGGATAACAAAACCCACTTGCCTGGGCCGATCTGGGGTATGAACAGGAACTGAAGATCACAAGGCAGCAAAACATTTCCTCTGTACTCTGAACAGTGAACATATAGATTAATGACCGAAGCATACTTCATTTTTGGTGCAAGATGCTCCAAGACTTATTTTGAGGGGGATCTGGTGTTCAAATTTCAGGGTCCCATTGGAAGAGCACAAGCAGTTGTGGTTTTAGGGGGAGAAGCAGGGCTTGGTGTGACCCCACATTTTTGCTGGTTTTACTGTTTTTGTTTTTTTTAAATATTTTTTCTACTTTTTTTGGCTTTTATTTCTGCTTTTTTTTAAACTTCATTTGAGTTGTGGTTCGGGTCACCCATAAAGGAAAATTGGTTCTTACCTGCTAATGTTCGTTCCTGTAGTACCACGAATCAGTCCAGACTGCTGGGTTTTGCCTCCATTTCAGCAGATGGAGACAGAGAAAAACTTGTAAAGCACCCCCTATTAGACCAGTGTGCCACCTGCATCTCCTCAGTATAAACAGTCTCAAAGCAGATAACTAGTAACACTGCAGACTAACTTGGCAGATCAACAAGACAAACCAGGTAATTATGGAAATAAGCCCAACCTTGGGCAACATGAATATAGAAAAGAGTAACATGTTGACTTCTTCTGGTACCTTCAGCTACCAACAGAGTACTAGAGCGGACTCTCATGGAAAAAACTGAGCGATAAACCCTCGTTCAGGGAGGGCATCTGGACTGATCCGTGGTACCACAGGAACGAAAATTAGCAGGTAAGAACCAATTTTCCTTTCCCTGTTCATACCCGGATCAGTCCAGACTGCTGGGATTTACCAAAGCTTCCCTACGCAGGTTGGGACCCTGAGAGTCCCGCTCAAATGACTCCACTGCCAAAATTATTAACATCCGGAGTCTGGACGTCCAATCGATAATGACTAGCAAAAGTATGCAATGTCTTCCAATGTCTTCCAGGTCGCCACCCTGCAGATTTCCTACTGACTCTCAGCCCATGAAGCGGCCTGAGAAACCAGGGAGTGTGCTTTCAGCCCCTCGGGGATAGGCCTGCCTCTGCAGATGTAAGCAGATGAAATAGCCTCTTTCAGCCATCGGGCAATAGTTTCCTTGGATGCATGTTGATCCTTCTTTGTGCCATTCCACAAGACAAACAAATGATCGGAAACCCTGAAGGAATTTGTGACCTCCAAATAGTGCAGGAGAACTCGGCGGACGTCTAAGCGCTTCAACTCTCGAGCATGCGGCACTTCCGCTTCTAAGTCCAAAAACATCAGAAGTTCCACCGACTGGTTCACATGGAAAGAGGAGACCACCTTCAGTAAAAAAGATGGAACCATTCTAAGAGAGACCACAGAATCAGATACGCAAAAAAGGCTCCCTGCAAGAAAGGGCCTGAAGCTCAGACACTCTGCAAGCTGAACATATAGCCACCAGAAATACAGCCTTTAACACGAGATCTTTTAAGGTAGCCCACTTCAGAGATTCAAAGGGAGCTTCACACAAGACCCTGAGCACCAGATTAAGGTTCAACGATGGACAAATGAAACGGACTGGGGGACGGAGATGCTTTGCACCTCGAAGGAAGTGGATGACATCCGGATGCAATGCCAGAGACGTACTATGTACCTTACCCAGGAGACACCCCAAAGCCGCCACCTGGACTCGCAGGGAATTGAAAGAGAACCCTTTGGCTAAGCCTCTTTGCAAAAACGCCACACCTGTGCAATGGAAGCCTGACGGGGAAAAACACTCTGATCCTTACATCAGGATTCAAACACGTTCCAAACCCTAATGTAAGTCAGCGAGGTAGAAGGCCTTCGCGCCTGGAGAAGAGTAGTAATCAAGTCCTACTGATAACCTCTCTTTCTCAACTGCCGCCTTTCAAAAGCCAGGCTGCTAGACAAAAGCAATCCACCTGTTTGAAAAATATAGGGCCCTGACATAGAAGATTGGGAAGATGACGTAACCGCAGAGGACCGTCCACTGCAAGATTGACCAGGTCCACGAACCACAGGTGTCGAGGCCACTCCGGAGTCACCAGGATCATCTTCCCTGGATGGACCTCCATCCGGCGAAGCATCTTGCTGACCAATGGCTACAGTGGGAAGGCATAGAGAAGAACCGTTGTTGGCCATGGCAGCACCAAAGCGTCGACTCCCTCTGCACAATGTTCCCTTCTGCAACTGAAGAATCGAGGGGCCTTGGCATTCCTTTGAGTTGCCATCAGATCCAGATGTGGAGGACCCCCATCTGCGAACCACGAGTTCCATGGCTTCATTGGAGAATTCCCTCTCCCCTGGGTCAATTGTCTGCCGACTCAGATAATCCACCCTCACGTTGTTGGTGACCGCGATGTGCGATGCTGCCAGAAGGGCGAGATGTTTTTCCATCCAAACCGTGAGTTGCACCGCCTCGGCGGCCACCAGCTGACTCTTGGTACCGCACTGCCGGTTGATGTGGGCCACCATCATTGTGTTGTCTGACAGAACTCAGACAGCCCGATTGCACACCATCAGTAGAAACTATTGCAGTCCAAGGAAACTGCTCTTTTTTCCAGGCAATTGATCGACAAACTCATCTCCTCCGAGGATCATTGGCCTTGCACAGCTCGCGACTGACAGACTGCTCCCCAACTGGAGAGGCTGGCATCCGTTGTCACTACCACCTAACTGAGGGATCTCAAGGTTCACCCCACGCTGCAAGTGCTCCGGAATCAGCCACCAGCCAAGACTGGATGTGGCGGACTCTGAACAGTAAGGGGGCCTGAAATTCCTATGACTTCGGGTCCCAACGGGAAAGAAACGCTCTCTATAGAGGTCTTATATGAGCAAATGCCCATGGTACCAATTCCAGGGTGGACGTCATAGAACAGAGGACCTGCAAATAGTTCCAGGCCTTGGGGAGAGGAAGAGCCAAAAGCAGTCTAACCTGCTGCATCAGCTTGGAGATCCGATCCTCCTGAAGAAACACCTTCCCCACACAGGTGTCGAACCTGGCTCCCAATATATCCAGTTCCTGAGACGGGAGAAGGTTGCTTTTGGCCTGATTGACGACCCATCCCAAGGACTCCAGGAGACTCACGACTGTTGACCACGGCCTCGCAGAGAACGTTCGACTTTGCTCGAATAAGCCAATCGTCCAGATACGGGTGAACCAACACGCCCTCCTTCCGTAGGGCTGCTGCCACGACCACCATCACCTTGGTGAACATGCGAGGCGCTGTCGCCAAGCCGAACGGCAGGGCACAGAATTGAAAATGCCGGTCGAGGATCTTGAACCAAAGGAACTTCTGGTGGTCTTTGCGGATGGCTATGTGCAAATACGCTTTCATCAAGTCCAGGGAAGCCAAGAATTTGCCCGTGCGCACAGCCGCAATGACGGAACACAGGGTTTCCATCCAGAAACGTGGAATCTTGAGGGCTCGGTTCACCTTCTTCAAGTCTAGGAATGGCCGAAAAGAACCTTCCTTCTTTGGGACGATGAAATAGATGGAGTATCGACCCGTAGTCCACTCCGCCCTGGGGCCCGGGATAATAGCCCTCAGAGAGACCAACCGGTCGAAGGTCTGCTGGACGTTGCGTGCTTTTACATAAGAAATTGCCATGCTGGGTCAGACCAAGGGTCCATCAAGCCCAGCATCCTGTTTCTAACAGAGGCCAAACCAGGCCACAAGAACCTGGCAATTACCCAAACACTAAGAAGATCCCACGCCACTGATGCAATTAATTTTAAGCGAGAGCCGCAAGGAGAGACTAGAAAAAGATCTCGGAGAGGCCGAGCAAATTCCAATGCGTAGCTTCTCTTTATGATAGTTACAACCCATTGGTCAGACTTGACCCATTCCTCATAGAAATCGCACAGCCGACCACCCATCTGGGGAACAGAGGAGTGGGCCCGGCTGCATCTCATTGGGTGGACTTGGTTCCGGACGTCGCAGAGCTGGCACCATCGCGGGTGGGTCTGCAGCCATGAAAGGAATGAGATCAGGACTGCGCTCTACCCGCGGACTGTCGCTGAGCGGTAACAGGAGCTCTGCTCTGCCGAAATCTCCGCTGTCCCCAAAAATGAGAACGAGTCTGCGAGAAAGGTCTTGAAGGCCGAGGCTTGTCCTCCGGAAGCCTGTGAACCTTGTTTTCCCCCAAGGACTTAAACTGTTCCAGGTCCTCCCCAAAGAGAAATTTGCCCGTAAAAGGTAACAAACTCAGTTGAGCCTTGGAGGATACATCGGCCGACCAGTTGCGTAGCCACAGGAGCCTTCTTGCCGAAACCGCTGACACCATGGTTCTGGAAGACATATTGAGCAGGTCATATAAAGGCATCAGCTCCATATGCCACTGCCGCCTCCAAGCGCTCTGCCTGAGCGGATTCCTGAGGTGGGAGGTCCTGCGAAGTCAGCAGCTGTTGGACCCAGCGAAGGCTCGCCCGGAGCATAAAACTACTGCAAATGGTCGCATGGATCCCCAGCGCAGAGACATCAAAAATTCGTTTCAGCAGAACCTCAAGCTTTCTATCTTGGAGGTCCTTAAGGGCTGCCGCCCTGGCCACTGGGATCGTGATCCTCTTCGTGACTGCCGACACGGAGGCATCCACCTTGGGGGACTGAAGAACCTCCAAGACCTCTTCAGGCAAGGGATACAATCTGTCCATTGCCCTCCACACTCTGAGGCCCGCCACCGGAACATCCCATTTATGAGTCATCAACTGCTGAAGCATAGGGTGAAGAGGAAAAGTCTTGGATGGGCCCCGTAATCCTGCCAGGACCGGGTCCACGGAATCTGGAGGGAGAGCTTCTTGTGGAAGATCCACGCCGAGCTCCACCAGGACCCACAGGATAAGTGGGTCCAATTCCTCTCGATGATCCAAAGGTGGTTCACCTGTTTCATCGCCCTCTAATGGCGCCCTTTTTTCCATATCCTCATCTAGGTCACCTCCCGGAAGGGCCGGGGGACTCGACAGCACATCCGAAGCACCAGTGGTCGCCACTGCCAGGCTGGAGGCCTCGTCTCCCGGAAGGGACGAGCCCCAAATCTTTTTGACCCGGACCGACTCCTGACGACGGGGAGCCTTCCATGGTGGTCCCTACGGTCTCCCCTGTAGGGTGACTCCAGGCTACTGGCTCTAAGTAGCTAAAAATGCTTTGTGCATTAAAAGCACAAAGTCCAGGGAAAATGCTGAAGGACCACTCCCCTCTCCCCCACAGGGGGATCGGGCCCCTCATCCAATCCATCCAGTTAGGGATCCTGAATGTCCTCCGGGCTGCCGGGAACCGGTGACAGATCGAGCGGGAGCTCCCCTCCCCCAATGCTCGTTTCTGCGCTGCAGCAAAAGTCTCCAAAATGGCCACCTTTCCCGTGCTCAGTGGGAACGGATTGGCCTGAGCGTCCTGATCGGCTGCCCGATTGCAAGCTCCTCGGGGCTTTGGCAGCCACTCCGAGGGACCTTCCCCTCCTGGAGGGCATCGCACGCAGAGCCCTGAGCGGGAGAGCCGCAAGGCTGACTCCCTGCAGGCCACACATCGCATCAGCTGCAGCATAGCTAAACGGGGGAGGGGGGAAGCCAGGGAAACCACACGGCCAGGCAGAGAAGTACTCCCGCAGGACAAACACCACTACCACCGCCCCACCAAATGCTCCATCCACCCCAGGACCGTCCGATTATCAAACCTGCCTCCTGGTCCTCTTCTATTTTTTTTTTTTTTTGGTAAGAAATCGTAGCCGACCGCTACCAAAGACGACAGACAGTCTGCTCTTTTTTTTTTTTATTAAATCGGACTGTGGTTCAGCGGGGGGGGGGGGGGGGGTAGGGACCAGACTACAGATGTCCTCCCAGATGCCTTACTGTTCAGGAGCCCCGCTGGGTCACCAACCTCAGCTCCTCACACCCTGCAACCAGGAGGGATGGCCCCACTGGGACCTGCCTACCTCCTTGGAGGATCCTTTTTTTTTTTTGTCCTTTGATCTGCTAGTCTGCTTCTCTTAGTCTTATTATTATTTTTTTTTTTTTATCTTTGTCAACATCTGAAGAAAAAAGGTGAAGACCGCAGGTTTTGCACCACCTTCATCTGCTGGAGATAGAGAAATACTGAGGAGATGCAGGTGGCACACCGGTCTAATAGAGGGTGCTCTACAAGTTTTTCTCTGTCTCCATCTGCTGGAAGGGAGGCAAAACCCAGCAGTCTGGACTGATCCGGGTACGTACAGGGAATGTCTTTTCATAATACCTGCACATCACTCCATGCTTCGGAGCTTCGCTTCCTGCTTTTGTTTCATTTTTCAAATCTCATCTGGTGTTAAAGATAGGCAACAGGACTGCAAGCTGATTGACAGATTGTATCTTATTCCATACTGATACAGCACTTTTCAATATCCATTTCAGTCTCCTACAGAACTCTTTAAAGATCTTTTCTGCAAAACAAAATGGGAAAGTCTTGCTCCACTATTTCTCCAGAATTCATCATTTTCCAGTCTCATCCCATTGGCCGGGACTTAATCTTTTTAAGTACTTTGCATTGTTGCTTTTTTATTTTCTTTTGAAGAAAGGAGTTTCAATTCAATTGACTTCTCTATTTCTTACCACCTACCATATCAGTGCTGGACCATTTTGACTATCAGCCAATTCCCATCTAGTAGCACTCTGAGGGGGACAAGTGTGATTGAACAGGGGACAATGGTGCGATCGAAAATGTTCTTTTCTGGTATTAACTAACAGACTGCAGGAATGCACCTCTACCATCTGCTGGAGTCAGAGAAATACTGAGGGACTGCAGGTGGCACTCTCGGTTATGTAGCAGTGCCCACAGTTTTTGTTCTCTGACTCTATCTGCTGTTGGGGATGCATAACCCACTGGTCTGGACTAATCTGGATATGTTCAGGAATTACACCTAAAGTCTAGAGACAATGAGTATCTTTGCTGAGTTTTGTGGACAGAAAGGGAGCTTCAAACGGAGGTCTTCAAAAGAGGAGTGGTGACAATTGTTGGTCTCCTGCATGACTGAGCTATTCAGCTTTGTGGTGCTAGCAACAATGCAAAGTACTTACAAGAACCTATCAAGCCCTGGCCAGATTTAAGGGAATGAGACTGAAGAATGACTGGTGGAGAAACAGATGAGAACATTTTCCATGGTTTTATTGTCCCAAGTTAATTGATTTCTGGAGAACAGTTTGAAGCCATAAATAGGATATTATGGTGTTGCATATCACATCTAAACTCAGATTTATGATTTTTGGGCCATTACCATCTGACTTTTTGGGGGCACTATAGGTGAATTAGTACAAAATCTGATCCATGCTGGCCAGCAAACTTTGCCAAGTGGTGGAAAGCTGACCTTCCTCCTTTGGCTGATTTACAAGCATCTGGGAGAGGATGAAGATGGAGACTACAATAGCTGAACGGCCATGAAAGGATAAATCCATTGAAGTGGGATGTCCTTATTTATTAACCACTTGTCTTAGATGAAAAAGAAAAAAAACTGTGTACGATGTGTGGGGCTTGGGGGAGGGGAAATTTTCCTTCCCCTCACCTTTCACTCTATATGGGAAGAAGAGAGGGGAGGAAAGGTTAATTCAGTTCATGGCTTTGCTTGTATATGAGCTCTTCATGCCTTTGAGATTTCCCCACTTGAGAGAAAAGTGAAAAATGTGTATTGTTTGTTCATGTAATTGAAGATTCTTAAAATATATATATATATATATATATGCGCAAAGCAGGCTCGAGTCTCTATCAGATATGATCGATCCCTCCAATACCAGTTCTCTGGGTTTCTAGACCATCCCTGCCAGCCCCTATACAATACTGCTCAGCAGGATTGACATCAACTTGCCCAGTATTTAACTTATAAAACTCCTTTAACTGCTTGGACCTGAGCCTAGCACTATATTCCTAACACAATCACATCACGGCTCTCAAGCCCATAAGTTGCTTGGCATTAACCTGTAATAGCTGAGCACGCCTTGGTCTTCCTTCTGTCCTTCCTTGGCATCTTGGGCCAGTTCTCGAACACTCTTGCTGCGTGCTTCCTTGGTACTGTCCTTCCAAAATAACCAGACTTCTTCTTCATCTTCCCCAGCATCCAAAGGGCTTTCCCCACTTGAGACACCCTCGAACTCGAACCGAGACAGAACTAGCCTAGGGAGGAGAGGAGAGAGGGTCAGACTAAAACAAAATTACAGCAAGCCGGGTTTCTGATGCCTCACTTACAAATTTCCAGTCGAGAATACACCAAACCAAGTACCTGCAGCCCTCCCCTTTGTATTGCCAAAGCTTGGACACTACAGACCGTGATATCTGAAGAGAAGCTCGGGAGCAGCCGTCGCAGGAGTGCGACCTCATCGGGGGAGGGGGGGGGGAGAGAAACTGACTCATGGAGATACCCCCTGCCTCTCAGTACTCACTTGGTCTCGATGAGAATGTCTGCATTGGCTGGATTCAGCACAGCTTTACAGATAAGTTCCTGCGTGACCGGGATGGATTTATTCATGGAAACACAGAGATCCGACAAGTAGTCCAGAAACCTAGAGAGAAATTCAGAATTCTGCATCAGCACCAATGCGAAGTTATACTGAGACCCAGTACCCTCCTCCCACTTGGTGGTATTGTTCTAGAAATGTAAATTTAATATAAAACATTTTAATAAAAGCCTGGTTACGCATTTCTGCTTCGTTTCCTATACCCCCAATGAAGTGTTCTTTCCCAGCAGAAAGACAGTAGAGGTCAGCGAGTGGCAAAGTTACCCAGTGAGTGAAGGGACCAATCACCATTCAGAAATGAGTTCATAATGGGGATTGGTCAGCGAAGCAACCAATCCTGGCTGGAGTGCACAGGACCCTACAAGAATGGGTAAGAGCTGCTGCTTCTTCCACTGGGCTACTGAGAGTGTCAGGAGGTGGTTCCCCATTTTAAAAAGGGGAAGAGGGGCATCAGGCCATTAAGAGAGCAACATATTTTTAAACTTGGTGCTGGGGGGAAATCAGGCCAGTACAGGCCATGCATTCTTTTCTGCCCTCCCCCCCACCCCCTTCCAAGTTACCCTTCCAAATTTCACCAGGGTAATTCAAGGGCAACAAGTTCTGCTTAATATATTCTATTAGGTTTAAATTTACCCAGTTAAATTTAGACCTGTTCTCCACTACGACCTGTTAAGACTTCTCTGAAATCACATCGTCCGCATTGGTGGAGGCGAATAATGTTACTCCCTTTCCTTGTAATCCTCAGATAGGGAGTCTTCACTTGTGTATGAGAGCATCTTGCTTGGCCATGGAGAAAGCAAAGTTGCTTACCTGTAACTGGTGCAGGACCATTCGGACACACAATCCCCCCCCACCCCCCCAAGAGTTGAAGAATTGCTTTTAGACAAACCAAGGACACTCACATGGCAGTGGATACACAAAAACATCTGTGGCTGCTCAGTTAAGACTTCTCTGAAAGCACATGGCCCGCATCGGAGCCAGCAGATGACGTCACCCACTTGTGAGGCTGAATTGCCCTGTCTACGGAGAACAGCCATTGCAGGTGAGCAACTTTGCTTACCTGCAGGTACCTGGCTAAACTTAGCAGGGTAACGATAAATATCAGTCCTGCCAGCTAAGTTGAAGCCCCATACCCAAAACACCACCACACCACCTCTTTTAGCCAGGTAAGCTTCAGCCAAGTAAAGCGAAGTCATCCACTGGCACCGGTGCAGACCATCTGCTTTCAAAGAAGTCTTAACTGAGCAGCCACAGGTGCTTTTGTGTACCCACCGCCTTGGGAGACTCCTTGGCTTGTCTAAAAGCTATTCTTCAACTCTAAGGGGAGGAGGGGAAGGATTGTGTGTCCGAATGGTCCTGCTGTCTATGGAGAAGACCCGTTACAGGGTTACGAGGAAAGTAACACTTCCTTCTAATTGGAATTGGAGTTGCAGCCTGTGCTTTGAAAGCTAGAGTAATCAACTGAATATACTTAAGACTGCTTGTCCAAAACCACTGTCCTGTTGTGAAGATTCAACCAGGCTGTAATGTGCAGTGAATGTACGAATGCAAGACTAAATCAGTGCTTTATAGATCTCTTCTAGGGATGTAAACCTGAAGATGTGTTAAGGAAGCTGCAGTAGTTCTAACTTGGTGTGAATTTCTCTGCCTTGGCCGTCTTATGATTCTACTTCAGATGGAGCCTGGCAGAGAACTTTTACTTCAAAGTTTCTAAACACTTTGAGCATGCTCTGTTGCCATGTGCCCACACAGTCGCTAACAAACTTAAAATGGGAGAAGCCAACTCCATGGGGAGGGGGTGGCAGCCTTTTGTGAAGACTGACATCCCTCTATATTTAAAAAATATTTTCCAAAATCTACAATATGCAGAGAACTTTTAACCATTTTACATTTCAGCTTAAATGCATTCTTGGTCCCCAAAGCACAAAGCCAAAAGCTTAAGTCAGAGCAACAAGGCGGCAGCCATTCATCAGCCCAACATGTATCCAGTTCATAACCGTGCTCAGGGCTGTGGGTGTCCCCCAACCCACGACAGGGCTGCAGTGAGAGGGCAGCGATGCAGTTCAGCAAAGCAGCCACTGTGAACTCACCGCGGCTCCCTGTTCTTTCGCACGAGACTCACAAATGTGTCGATCTCGGCAGCAGTGATGTGCTTTTCGAGCAGTTTACGGTTGTTGTGAAGCAGTGCTGTGATGGTATCCTCTGCCAGCACGTCATAGCCGATCTGCTTCTGCATGAAGCCAAATTGCTTGGCTATGTACTCCTGAAGTAAAAGAAAGATTTAGCATTTTAATGGGTCAGATTACAACACTCACTACACTAAAGGTAACAGAGTGCCCCACACACTAACGCATTTCAGCAATGGACATTACAATAAAGTGAAATAAAGTGCATTTCACACTAAACCCCCCGAACTGATCATCAGAGAATACTGGACATGTTACTGCCTTGCTATACCACTTACTGCTCACAGCCATAAGCTCACTCTAATACCTCTGGCTGGTAAAGCCAGGGATGAGATTCAGAAAAGAGCCTAAAGGAAGCCACACTCCCAAGAACCAGACACCTGCAGACATGGAATATGTGCATGAGGATGTGTCACAACAAGGCTTTCTAGGGGCAGTGGTTCCCAATCTGGGGGTCTGCGAGACCATCCCCAAGGAGTCCTCCAGAAGGAGTGCAAGTAAGTTTAGCTAGGGAGAAAATGAGCAGGCTGCTGCTACCTGTGATTAGGTGAGCTGCTCCCACAGGCCAGGAGAAAGGCAGTGGGGCCTATTATGGCCCTGAAAACTTCACCCCACACTGCTACAGACCAGGAGGAGGAGGAGAGGCCATTTGAACCCATTAGAAGCCTCACACCACACTGCCACATATTTTGCAGAGGTGGGGGTCAGACTGTAAATCCCACTGCTGCACTTCGTGAAGATGCAGGGAAGGGAGGGGGTCGATTGCGGCTGTCAGACTCTTTGCAGCTTCTGCTGCGCACTGAGGAAAGCAGAGGGAATCTGGGTTTTCACTGTGGTGAGAAACATTTCCCACTACTGCCAAGTGCTCTGCCACCGGCCTGACAGAGAGAGGAAAAAAGAGAGCTGCACCAAAAAAAGTGAGTAGAATGGCTCGAAGAAAGAAAAGAGGAAATGGGACTGGAGTTGACGGTATGAGAGAAAAGAAAAGGGGAGAAGGAATGAGACAGGAATGAAGGATGGAATGGAGGTTAAAAAGGAAGAACAGGAATCCATGACTGACCTGGTTAAGGGGAGTGAGAGTGGATGCAGCCTATCAAGGGAGAGGAGGGGAGGACCCCTTGGAATCATGCTGAACAGAAAGGGAGAGAGACAGAGGACCACCATGGTCCAGGAGGAAAGAAAAGAAAGATGACCTCTAGGGATCAAGGAGGGGGGAAGACGAGACAATGGCCAGGTGTGGATAGGACATTAAACATAAAAGGTTACTTAGAGGGACACACGGACAGACATGGAGATCTCAGCCATCTTCTCTTTGAATAAACAGGCTATCATTTTACTTTTTCTAAAATATATTATTATTTTGTGACTATCATTTTGTGTACTTGTTTGCAAAAATCATAAAAGAAAATAATAAAAGTATAAAAGAAAAGCTGGCTAAAAGGGGGGGGGGGGTCGTCAATTTTCATGGAGGGTAAGTTTCATAATTTTTATGCGGGAGAGAGGAAAACTGGTTCTTACCTGCTAATTTTCGTTCCTGGAATACCACAGATTCGTCCAGATGACTGGGTTTGCCTCCCTGCCAGCAGATGGAGACAGAGAAAAGCTTTCCTGAGTCCGTAGTACTTAGGCAGTGTGCCACCTGCAGTCCCTCAGTATGACCTGTAACCCAAACCACAATGAGTAAATTTCTATTTGTCACCCCTACCAAAAGCAGGGAACCGGGACCATTGTTCAATATGAAGTTTGAAAACACAACCAAACCAACTCAGTCAATGAACATATATAACTGCATGGATTCCCTGAACTTAAAAATTACAGTGTATATATACGAATTATCAGAACTTAAGAAGTACAGCAGAGAAACGAGCAGTCTTTCCAGAAAAGGCAGGACTCTGGACTGATCTGTGGTCTTCCAGGAACAAAAATTGACATGTAAGAACCAATTTTCCTTTCCTGTTCATACCCAGATCAGTCCAGATGACTGGGATGTACCCAAGCTCCCGTACACTGGGCGGGACCTCGAAACACCCACTTGCAACGCATGCTCTCTAAACCCTGCTTCTTGTGGCGCATGCTACATCAACACGGTAAAGTCTCATGGAAGGGTGCAAAGACAACCAAGTTGTTGCCTGAAAATTTCTTGTGGGGATACCAATTGACCTCAGGACACCCTGGTAGAATGAGCTCATAGTCCCTAAGACTTCGAATGCCCCTTGCAGACAAACTGATGAAATGGCCTCCTTGAGCTTAGACACTTTTGTTCCTTTCTTTACTCCACCAAATAGAACAAAGAGATGGTCTGAACAATGGAAGCTATTAGTCATCTTCAAATAGCGCAACAATCCCCACACATCCAACAAGTACAATTCCTTTGCCTGCAGATCTGAATCCAGGAAGCTAAAGGAGGGAAGCTCCACCATCTGACTAAGCTGAAAAGCAGATACCATCTTCGGCAAAAAGGAAGTACAGTGCGCAATGACATGCCATCCTCCGTAAACTGAAGGAAAGGTCCCAACATGACAAGGCCTGATGTTCCAAAATCCATCTGGCCAAACAGACCACCACCAGAAAAACCAACTTCAACATTAAGTCCTTCAATGTTGACTTTCTTGAGGGCTCAAAAAGTGGACCACAAAGGACCTTCAGCACCAAATTCAGATTCCAAGAAGGAACAATCCACCGCACTGGAGGGCGCAAATGCTTACCCCCCGCTGCAGAAAATGAATCACATCCAGATGTGAAGCTAAGTCCATGCCTTGCACCTTACCCCTAAAACAGTCTAGGGCAACTACCTAGAGTCTTAAGGAATTGAATACAAGTCCTTTCTTTAGGCTATTCTGCAAAAAGCCTAAGATGCAGGACACTGAAGACTGCAGCAGTACCACACCCTCTGCAAGGCATCATGCCTCAAACACTTGCCACACCCCAACATAAGCCAATAAAGTGAACAGACTTCTAGCCTTCAACAAAGTAGTGTTGACCTCCTCCGAGTAGCCTTTCAAGCGCAAATAGTGCCTCTCAAAAGCCATGGCACGAGACAGAAGTGATCCATTCGATCCAAGAAAAATGGGACCTTGATGGAGCAATCTGGGCAGATGCCCAAACCTTAAAGGCCTGCAAACCATGGCCAATGCAGCCACTCTGGAGCCACTAAGATCACTTCCCCTGTGTAAGTCTCGATGCATTGGAGCACTCTTCCTATGAGAGGCCAGGGAGGAAAGATGTACAGCAGAATCCCTGGTGGCCACTGGAGAATCAGGGCATCAAGACCTTCTGCTCCATTCTCCCATCTGTGACTAAAGAAGCACTGGGCCTTGGCATTTCCTCTCAACGCCATTAAATCTAACTGAGGAACTCTCTACCTGACGCGAATGAGAGCCATCACCCTCTTCCGCTAGCTCCCAATTTCCGGGATCCAAGGTTCGACCGCTGAGATAATTCACTTGGTCGTTGTCCACTCCGGCCACATGAGATGCCACCAGAGTTTTCAAATGCTGTTCTGCCCAGCTTGACACACAGTGTGCCTCCCTGGACACTATCAGACTCAGAGCTCCTCTTTGTCAACTGATATAAGCCACTGTTGTTGCATAGTCTGACAGGACTCTCACCGCACGATTCCTCAGCAGTGGAAGAAAATGCATCAGGGCCTTGCCGACCAATGATTGAGGGACCAAGATGTCTCCTCTGACGACCACTGCCGCTACGTTGTTTGCCCTAGGCAAACAGCATCCCAAGCCCTTGAGACTGGCATCAGTGGTAACCACCACCCAATCCGGGGTCTCCAGCTCCACGCCATTTGTCAAGTGGTCTCGTGAAAGCCACAGGATAGGCTGGACCTGGATTCCCCTTGCAGCAGCAGCTGAAACTCCTCTGACTGAGGGTTCCAGCAGGACAAAAGAGCCCTCTGGAGAGGCCTCATATGCACGAACACCCAGAAAACAAGTTCTAGCATAGAAGCCGTAGAACTCAGGACCTGCATATAATCCCAGACTCTGGGAACTGACAGTTGTAATAACCTGCAAACCTGCATCTGCACCTTCTGTACTCTGTTACGATCACCCTGCCTAGACTGGTATCGAAACGGACCCCTAGATATTTCAGCAACTGGGTTGAAACCAGGTTGCTCTTTGCCATATTTACCACCCAGTCTAGGGCCTGCAATAGTTGCATGACTTGTCCTACTGAATCCCAACATAGTCTCTCCATTTTTGCTCAAATAAGCCAGTCATCCAAGTGCGGATGCACTAGCACCCCTTCCTTTCGTAACACCTTGGCCACCATCACCTTGATGAATATCCAGGGCGCTGTCACTAAGTCAAACAGAAGAGCTCAAAACTGATAATATTTCCCCAACTCCTGAACGCATAGGAACGTCTGATGAGGATATGCAGATATGCTTCTGTGACGTCCAGGGACACTAAGTACTCTCCTCTCCAGACCACTGCAATCACTGAGCGTAATGTTTCCATCCGAAACCATGGCACTTGCAAAGCCCTGTCACTTTCTTGAAATCTAGAATGGACCGTAAGGTCCCCTCCATCTTCAGAACCACAAAGTAGATGGAATACCTTTGTCAGCCCCATTCCGCTAGCCACATTGGGACGACTGTATCCAGAAGTATTAGCTGCTCCACAGTAGAATGTACTGCTCTTTTGGCTGGAGAGGGGCAAGGGGAGATCATGTGAGCTTCGCTCAGCAGGCAAGAACATTTTAAGGCATAGCCTTCTTTTATGATCGACAGGATCCACTGGTCCACAGTGATTCTGGTCCATTTGTCATAAAGCAGAACTAAATATCCTCCAATAGCCTCTGGGGAAGCATGGACCAACCTCGCCTCATTGTACAGCCTTATTCCCTCCTGCTTCTTGGCTGGAGTTATCTCAGGAGGGTCTGTGTGAGCCACGAAAGGACTGCGACCTATTTGATCCTTGCCTCTGGGTGGATGAGAACCCCTAGCTGGGACGATATCTCCTTGAATTTCTGAATCTTAACCGGAGGGAAATTCTTCTTGCCCCTCTTGGGCTTATCCTCTGGCAACGTATGCTCCTTCGACTCACCTAGGTGCTTGACCAATTGCTATAGATCCTCTCTGAACAGGAGCTTGCCCTTAAAGAGGAGACTTCCCGGATGCAACTGGGACCAAATGTCCGCTGACCAATTTCTCAACCATAGGAGTCACTTAGCCGATACTGCCAACATCATATTTCTTGCAGACATGCGGAGAAAATCAAATAAGGCATCCGCAAAGTAGGCCACTCCTGCCTCCAAGGGCTCCTCTTGCTTGGTGGACCCTGAACATGAGACGCTGAAGGTCCCTTCACTGGATGCTGCTGAACCCAGCACAGACATATGCCAAGAAACTGCTGCAAATTGTTATGTGAATGCCTCTTAAGGTGAATCTCCAACTTCCAGTCCTGCACATCTTTTAGCGCTGCTGACCCTTACCACTGTCCTCTTAGCCACAGCCAAGACTGACACATCCACCTTTAGCAGCTGTATCAGTTCCAGCATATCTTCCATCAAGGGGTACAGCCTTGCCATAGCCCTCCCCACCTTAAGCCCAGCTTCAGCAGACTCCCATTCCCATATCACCAGCTTTATAACTGACTTGTGGAAGGGAAATGCTTTTGCTGGCCCTCGAAGCCCTTCCATGACCAGATCTACTCCCTCACAGTCTAACTCTTCCCGCAGCACCTTTATCCCTAGCTTTTTAAGAGCTTGCAGAAAGAGGAAACAGCTCCTAAAGAGTCTAAACTCTTAGGGTATTTTTCCTCTGCTACTGACGCCTCCTTGGGGTCCAAGGGCCCTGCATGAGTGTCGCTGTCTGGAGTGCCTACAGGTAGATTCCCATCCACATCTGAAAGTTCCAATTCCTCCACTGCGCTAAGTGGCTGCATTCCCAGAACAACTGTGTGCCTGGGCATCTTTCTGCCTTCCTGAGAATTCCCCACCTTAACCTTAACTCTCCGAGGAGAACTATACGAGTGATTGCTTTTTCTTCTCAGCCTCTTTGCCAAGAAGGCCTTGTGTAGCAAAAGCACAAAGTCTGTAGAAAAGCTTCTGCAGCCACAGAATCTTCCTCAGAGAGGTCTCCATGCTCTTCCGAAAACTCATCCATCCAATCGGCATCAGCCTCCATCCTCAGCCGACCCGACCTGCCCTGCTCCTCCCCCCCCCCCCCCCCCCGCACAAGCCTCCAAAATGTCTGCCGTCACCATGCTGGCCTGAAAATCTCTCCAGCTCTCCTCGGCAGGATTACCAGTGTCAGAGCTGCCCTCTCCCTCCTGACTCGCAACCTCGGCGCAGCCTCGACCTGGATAATCGCAACCGCTGCTCTCTGCACGCACAGCAGTGCTTCCCATGCTCTGAGGCCGCAGTTATGTGTAACACACGCATACTTCTCTGCTGCTCCCCGAACCAGCCGTCAACGTACTCCTGCGCCCGCACGTCTACCGCCACACGATTCCCTTCTACCACTCTCCCAAGCCGAAGAAGCTGGCCTCCCGATGCCGCACGGATGTCTCTGGGACCTGCCAACAAACTTCTGTGCCTAAATTCCTCTCTTTTTTTTTTTTTTAGCACAGCTATTACCCATGACAATGAACTCAGTCCCCAAAGGGAAGAATAAAATCAGTACTTCCCTGTGCTGGTCTTCTCCGGTGAGCCATCTGGAGGAACTCCACAGGGACAGAGGGAACCGGACCACCGGGTTTCAACTCCCACAGACTCTGAGCAGAGGCATACAGGGCTACCAACCCCCTGCTCCTCCAACTCCGCCAAAGGGATGGACCCTCTCAGGTTCTAATACCCTCAGGGGCAAATCCAACTTTTTTTTTTTCTTCTTAAGTCTTAGACTGCAGGTGCTTTACACTGCTATTATCTTCTCTGTCTCCTTCTGCTAGCAGAGATGCAAAACCCAGTTGTTTGGACTGATCTGGGTACGAACAGGAACTACTGAAAGCGGCTACCATCAGCCCTGTGCACGGAGCCCTCGACGCCCCTCCCCCATCAATTTTACCAGGGAATAAAAAGCTGGCGTGCAGAGACGCACCAAAAGGGGTGTGCCCTTAGTGTGGATTTTTGGAGAGTTTTTCTCCTCCAATAGTTATTACAAGTTACCAAGTTGATTAGGGGGGAAAAAAAAAAAAAAAGAGAAAAAGCAACGTTGGGCCTCTCCCCACTGTGGCAACTGGAGTCTCCTCTTCTACCCAAGCAGCCATGAAAACTTCATTTTGGAAGCTATGGAATGGGGCAGACAGATCATGGAGTTATATCCTCTGACCTCCAGGGTTTTCCCATCTCCCTCGGCCCTGATTGTCCAGTTCCACTACAAACTCCAGTTGTTACTCAGCCAGATTTAGGGGCCAGCTATGTGAGTAGCGAGGTGCTGTGGCCACGAGTGGGGGATTTCCGGTCTGTGGAAGGTTTAACATCCACTCCAACAGGTGTCCCAGTACTGGAGAAACCTGCAATTGTTACTTTGGACTCTCTGTGGGTTGCTATATCTAAACTGGAATCGACTTTATCTGCTCAGATTGACTCTATGGTAAGATCTGGGGGTAACTTAACTGTTCAGATGAATCAACATGCTCAAGACATTAAAAGACAGACTAAAGATATTTCCAAGTTAAATATTTAATATCAAAAAAATTCAAGAGACCAATACTATTTTAGTGAAAGTCACATTGAAATTACTTAGGAGGGTGGAGACCTTAAGGCAATTTGTCAAAAAGTGGCAACTGAAGATTCCTTAATTTCCCAAGATCTCCTCTGGTAGCTCCGTTGGAAATGAGTCAATTATATACGGATTTCCTTAGAGTTTCTAGGGAAACAACTCCTAAAATTGCCACTGTCTGCTGTCTTCCTAAATCAAAAACTTGTGTTCTATCCGCTGAGGATGTGGTCCCAATGAGGTCTCTCAATCTTGGAAAATCTGCAGTCTGTCATTAAGGATAGATCAACATTGTTTGTCGAGTACTTTCAAGAAGCCGACAAGTTATGGACCTTGCATCTTTTTCTCCGTTTTAGAGATCAGAAATTCTTTGCACGTACATTATCTGTTTTTTTTCTGACTTAGGTATAACACAAGTCTGAAGGAAAAAAGTTTTCTAGAAAAGCAGAGAGCATTGGCTCTTGAAGCCCTTTTTTTTTTTCTTTTTTTTTAATTAAACTACCCATGTAAATGTTTGGTTACATTTCAAAGTGCTAATTATAGATTTTTTGACCCTATCCAACTGGAAAATTTTTTACAGAATAAATCTATTCCAATTGGTCAAAAGACAGTATCTGGACTTGGAAAGAATATATGGTGTCTTTTTTCGTTATAATATGTTTAATTGAATATCACCTCAAATAGTGGTGTGATTAACAAGGTCTGCAGTAGTTTATTTTTTCTTATTTAAATTTATTCTCAACTATTTTTACTATTGTGTCATTTCTATTTTCAAGTGTTTTTGTGCATAAATTGATCTGTAATCTAATAAAATTTTTTTAAAAAACATGTGTAAACAGATCTTTACCAATGTAAAAAGGCCCTTTTGAAAATTACTGTTCCCCGCCACTGAGGTTAAGAGAGGCTGTGCTGTGATTGGCATGCATAACTTTTACCTGCAGGGGGGAAAAAAGGAGCCGGGTCAGATTGTAGGAGGGAAAGTATATGCAGGGATTTAATTTTGAAATCCTCATGCATACTTTCACATGCATACTCTCTGCACCTGCTTCAAAGCAGATGAAAAGTACTCAGAAACTAAAGTACTGGCTTTGCCTCTGCCGGCCTGAGTTTTCAACGGGAAACTCAGTGGGTAATTTCCCTTTGAAAATCAGATTGCAGGTCTGCTGATTTTCTGTCAGGTCACGCCAATTAGCCAACCTAAATTTTTTTTTTTTTTAATCTTGCTTCCTTTTCCCCATTGCAGCTGAAATGGAAGATGGCATGGTCTCAACCTTCAATTATGAGGGCAATTTTTAAAATAGCTTTGGAAATTGTCCTCCCTATGTATTCAGTTTAGATCAAAGTTTTATCCATTATGAATGACTCCGGCGTGCACCTCATTATTTCTTTCCGTATAGCTTGCAAAAAACAGAGAGAAGTGCGACGGGTACGTGAACATTTTTTGAAGCTGAAGAGACCGGGAAACCCCCGTTCTAGGGTTTATCAAGGGAGCGGGTTTAACATGTGTAGCGCAATTAACCTCTCTTACCTGGTTCTTCCTGTAGTCCTGCTGAGAGTGTCTGAGCACACGATAGCACAGACGACAAATGTGTCTGAAAGGGGCATGCCGTTGGTCCCCAAGCTCCTCCAGCCTCAGCATTGGCCCGTCGCCACAGTCTGTGAATGGTGCTTGTAGCAGCTTGAAAATCTGGCCAACAAATTTACAAAAGGCAGAGAAAACATGGTCATCTTGTGTGTTTCTTTATGGCATATTATAGCAGACAGCAATGACAGCTACATGAGGTTACCGTTAGCCAAATATCTATCAGCTACAAAGACGTAAAGAGCGTGTCGCTGGGTTGTCAGTTTCCCCTCCGATTTCTGCCTCCCAATGGATGACGTAGCGCTTCTTTTGCTTTTACAAAACAATGGAAAAGAAAACTATGCAAGAACAGTGCAGAGCTCCCAGTTGCCTGCACAGAAGTACGAACCCAGGTCAGTGAATCTGAGCCTCCTTCCCCCTGCCCTACCACGACTAAATGAGAAGGAACCACCCATCCCACCCCCACTGCCGACGGAGAGAGGAGCCAGAGGGAAGCCACTGGCCCCACCGCCTCTACCAGAAAGGACAGGAGCCACTTGCCCCCACCACTAACCAAAGGACAGAGAGGAGTCAATCTCCTTCCCTACACTGCCAAAAGGCAAGAGAGAAATGTTCTACTTCTATTTACTTGTCATCTTATAGTCCACGAATTCAGCATGTTTAGTGCAGAGTACATCATAATGATAATATAAAACCTAACATAAAACAAAACATAACAAAAAAAAAAAAACCATCCAAAAATGCATAAAATACCAACAGCACCTCCAAGTACCCGCCAGTGCCTGCCTATATAACTCAGCCTCTCATAATGTAAGGGGCAAGGCGTTCCAATGTACTGGCGCAGCACCTGAAAATGCCCTGGTCCTCGTGCTCTGAAGAGGAAAATCAGGTAGGGAAGGGAAGCTGGAATGCCTTCAGAGGGGTAAGGCTGAAATAATGTAATTATTGTAACTTACAAAACAATGCCCATATGAAGTTCCTGGGGGGAAGGGGGCTCTGTGTTTGTGGAAGTAAAGCAAAGCAGGACACAGAGCCAGCCGACAACTCTCTCAGCCTACTCTAAATTCATTCAACCCAAACTTCCTGGGAAAGTTACTGGAAAGCAGACACTGGCATATACCACCTTGAATTTACAGCAAAAATTAGCTGCTCCCCACTAATCTTCAGGACACAGAACTCTGCTTGCCAAACCCCATTCGTGTCACTACTCCCAAACTGCAGCCTGTAGAGCCCTATACAAGGGTATTACCAACTCCTGGAGAGCAGCTTGAATCTCGACCACAACTGCCGTCATGCAGTGCTCCAACACCTCATCCCCTTTCCAACAAAACCCTGTTCCATGAGGTGGGTCTGCCCTAGGCTGTTCTGATCCTTGCCACGTCGAAGCCCAATTCTCTGCCACAGATTACATCAGTTCTGGTGCTCCCCACTTCACCTGCTTCAGGATATTCTGCTCCCTCATCAGCTTCTGCCGCTCTCGGTTGGGTTTGTTTACCACCACCTCCAACACTTCCTGCCCAGAATTCATTCCGCCAGCCACAAAGTAAACCAGTTCCTCCAGCAGCTTTGTGACGGACCTAGAGAGAAAGAGGGTTATGGCAAGTGTGCACACCCAGCTCCAGAGGAAGAGGGCACTGTCAGGCAGCAAACTAGCAGGGGAGGAGGAGAGGTGTTGAAAGTAATCAGGCAGAAGACCCTCAAAGCCTAGGGTGGGGGCGAGAAGTCAACCCACAACCCTTGGGACTGGGGGTGGTTGTGTGTCTCACACATTTGGTATTCAGGGGCACAGGCCTACAGGTATGATCCCAAGGCGTCCATGAAATGAACTGGACAGATCTCTTCCTGCCCCCAGCCTAGCACATATCTGCTAGGATCCTGCTTGAGGGCAGGAATGTCCTTCCAGCCCTACATCTGGAAATGGTAAGTGGCAGGGAATGCATAGTGTGGTCTATTCCTCGTCATCCTCTCGGTGTCCAGTCACCGGGGAAAGGCTGAGGACGTCTGCGGCTGCCGTTTTATGTAATGGTGTATGGCAACCACTTCTCAGCAGTGACATCCTCCTTCCCATCCCCACCCTGTCAGTATGCCCACACACACACACACACACACGCTCCAGTTTGGTGGCATTGCATTCCTGCTCCTAGCGTATCTTTGGGTACTTGTCCCAGTATTAATGGCTGTGCCGCAGGAAAGCACTGGAAGCAAGAATGAAACTGAGAAGTTTGACAGGTAGAATGTGCTTTGCAATGCCTCCCCCCCCCCCCCGACGGACCGGCCGCCTCTGACCTCCTTTCATTCTGTATGATGGTTCCTTTCTCCAGCTTGCCCGCGATGGACGACAGCACCTTGCTGGCATCGTTGGCAAAGTCCAGGTCCCGAACCTCTGCAGGAGACACCGGTACGATAGCAAACGCCTCTTTATCTTCCTTCACAGGGGAGGTCCCGATCTAGAACCACAGGGTTCAAGTCAGGGTTAGGGACGAGACATATAACAAAGGGAAACAGAAAAGCAAACAAACACGGACTAAATCCTAAAGCAGAGTCAGCCCAGGCTTAGAATAAAGGCAATGAAAGTAGAGAGAAGCCCTCACTATAAAAGCAAGGAGGTGATCACCACATCTCATCCATGCTCTGGTCCTTGGAAGAAGAGAGCAGATGGGGATGGATGGTGAGCAGAGGAAGCCCTTTTGTGTGACCAGTAAGGAGTTATCTGCACAGTTAATTTCAATGCATTTTGTTTAGTCCTTACTGTAGGTCTAATGCTATATTTACTCCTCTTTGGTCCCTTTAATGCCAGTGACTATATTTTTGGATGTGGCAGGGGATACATGCACAGAGCACTGACCCTGAGCATCACTGGTTTCTCTTCCTCTTTGTCGATAGGGGTGTTAGTACTGTGAACCCATGTGTTTGTGCAGAGGTGTCTCAGTCTGACATACGAGTTCCTGAAACAGACGGAGAAAGGCAGAAGTAATGGACGACATTGCAAGACCTGCGTACCCATTCAGTAATCCAGAGCTGGGACATTACCTCACGTCACCCACAGAGATGGAGATTTCTGCTGGCAGCTCTCATTAAACCTCCCCCTCCTTGCCCTTTCATACATTTCATCTGTCAGCATCCTCAGTTTATAAGCTCTTTAAGGCAGGTACTTAGGACATTCTACATTTGCACTTTCTTTATAAAACTCTAGGTCACTGTGGCTGATACGTTTGCTTAATAACTGGAGAAAAGATGTGGCATGTATGACTGCAGCTCTCAGCCGTGCGTTGTACAGGTCAGGTTAGCATGGCTGTTGATGCACATGTTTATTTCATATTGGAGCATGCCCAGCACCACCTCACTTTATGGCCACTGCTGCTTGCACAGGCTGAAAAACATGGCACCAGAAGTCACTGCTTGCATCTTCATGGAAACCATAAGATGTCATACCTCGGAACGAGACTATCCCCGCCACGCAAAGTGGTGGGATCCAACTCAAATATGGAGGAAATATCATTGCCCTCCGGCACCGACACCAGAGTGTATATCATCTTTTCCTGGATGTTCCGTAAGCGACTTCGGGAGGCCTCCTGCTCTGCATCCATCTATGGAGGAACCAGCCCAAAAAAACCAACGTCAAACAGCAGCTGGTCACGCCTTCAAAAGGCATCTAATGCTTTGAGCCCAGAACCACCACAGCCAAGCTTCTAGAGGAAAGGGAGCAGGGGCTGGGGTGAGGGACATCACCAGATCGGTCAGAATGGGAAGTAGGGTAGAGACGGAGAGAAGAAATCACCAGAGAAGTCAAAACTCTTTGAGATCCTTGCACAGAACCCATTAGAGAGAGAGACCTACCCCTAACCACCAGTGCCATCCCAATGACTGCACCGAATGCTGGGGTCCTTATACTGCTCACATATTACAGATACTAAGAGATTTTTTAATATGTATTTGCTGTGTTGGGTGGTTAATAGGAGCTTGTGAGATTCTTAGAGGATTTGCATAGTACTTGTGCTGATCTGTTAAGAAGCCACTTTTATAGAGTCTCAGCCAACACAGCCTAGTTCCCATTTCTCATATACAGTTTTTAGACAGCAGAAGCCTGATTTATTGTAGCTTTACTCAGTTAATGCCACCTAGTAAGCCACCTTAATTCTACCTAATACCCACCTGGTTTTGGTTTTACCATTTACTGATTTTAGCCCCAAGCCTCTGTTTTGACTAGATCATAATCGTAAGCTCCACAGAGTAGGTTCTGTCTTCTGTGTGTGTGTGTGTCTACAGCACTGCGTACACCTTGTACTGCTACAGAAATCTTTTAATAGTAATAGTAGTCCTGGCGGCGATGATCTCTGAAGAAAAATATACTCTTTTGAGGGTCCACAAAAAAAAAAAAAAAAAGGCCCACGAATAATCAAGTGCGGCGGATGCTCTCACCTCTGCAGCCAGGTAGTGTCCTGTAGCGAGGTGCTTGAATCTAAAGAGACTGTTCCAGAATCCTGCCCCTCCACGACAGGGGTCATGCTGCACAACCTGAGGAGACCAGAGAAAATGCTGTCAAACCAGAAAGCTGTACGGGCTAAAACTGCCTAGTGAGCATTTGTTCCTACTCTGCCCAACCTTGGGAAGAAGCTTCCAGTGTGGCACGAAGCCAGGAACCTACCCACCCACGTCCCTTCACGAGTCGCTTCATCCAAGTCCAGTTTTCAGGAGATCCACAATGAATATACATGAAATGAATTTGCATATTAACAGTCTCCAGTGTACACAAAGTTTACAGATGCATATTCATTGTGGATCTCCTGAAAAGCCAATTGGGTAGAGGGTTTGGGACCTCTGGATTAAGTTCTTTGGGGCAGACCCTAGGACAGGGGTCGGGAACCCATGGCTCGCGAGCCAGATATGGCTCTTTTGAGGGCTGCATCTGGCTCGCAGACAAGTGTCGCCACACTTCGCGGTTCCCCGCTGACCCAGCTGCTCCCCAGTCCTCCGCCGCCCGGGCTTAAAATGCTGTCAGCCCGGGCGGAACGCAGCGGGACAGCTGGAGTCAGCGGCACCGGCGTGCTCTCTTCTCCTCCTCCCCCCCCCCCCCCGCGGCCCGGAAGAGGAAGTGGTGAGCATCGGGTGCCTGCGCGGAAGAAGAGACCACGCTAGTGTGGTCTCTTCTTCCCGCGCAGGCACCCGATGCTCTCCACTTCCTCTTCCGGGCCGCGGGGGGGGGGGGGGGAGGGTGGAGGAGAAGAGAGCACGCCGGCAGCGGCACGACTGGAGTCAGCCGGGTGCCAGCGCTGGAGTCATCGGGTGCCTGTGCGGGAGTCTTCCCGCGCAGGCACCCGATGCTCACCACTTCCTCTTCCGGGCCGCGGGAAGAAGAGAGCACCCCGGTGCTGAGCGGCACCGGTGTGCTCTCTTCTTCCCGCGGCCCGGAAGAGGAAGTGGTGAGCATCGGGTGCCTGCGCGAGAAGAAGAGGCCACGCTTGTGGGAAGAAGACTGCAGCGCGGCTCGGAGGAAAATGAAGAGTTTCAACCGCGGCCGATGGGACTCCGCCTCCGCGAGGGCTGAAAATGAAGGAGGTTAGTGTTGGGAGGAGGCTGCTGCTGCCGCGAGTTCCTGGGGGGGGGGTGGGGGGAGAGAGAGAGTGAATGAGCGAGCAAGCATGTGTGTTTGAGATCCTGTGTGTGTGAGTGAGATTGCATGTATGTGAATGATTGAGAGCCTGTGTATGTGAAAGAGAGTATGTCTGTGATTGAGAGCCTGCCTGTGAGAGAGAGAGCATGAATGTAAGTTTACCATTGGGAACCTGTATGTGTAAGTTTGTGATTGAAAACCTGTTTGTGTGAAAGAGTATGTGTGTATGATTGAGATCCTTTGTGTGTGAGAGAAATCATGTGTATGTATGATTAAGAGCCTGTGTGTATAAGTAAGAGAGAGATCATGTGTGTCTGTGTCTGATTGACAGCTGGTTTAGGTGATGGAGCATGTGAGTATGTGATTGAGAGCCTGTGTTTAAATATGAGAGAGAGACCATGTGTGTCTGTGTGTGATTGAGAGCTGATTTAGGTGAGGGAGCATGTGAGTATGTGATTGAGAGCCTGTGTGTAAATGAGAGAAAGAGAGGACATGTTTGTAAGCATGTGAATGAGAGTCTGTGTGTGAGAGAAAAAGACAGCATGTATTTATGTGATTGAAAGCCTGTGTGTGTGTGTAAGCGTGAAAAGATAGACAGCATGTGTGTAAATGTGTAATTAAGAGCCTATATAAGTGAGTGAGAAAAAACATGTGTATATGTGAGTACTGAGAGCATGTGTGTATAGATGTGTCATTGAGAGCCAGTGTGAGAGAGAGCGCTGGTATGTGACTGAGAGAGGAGAAAGTTCCAAGCAAACCACCCCACCTCCTGCTAATTCAGAACAATCTCAGGACACCTGGATATCAAACGTTCCCAGGTATGCAGAGCAAAAAAATTTTTGTATCCTTATTATTTTTCATTACTGGATCTTTGTGTCTGCTATTTTGAAATATTTTGTTGGTATCTGGAAATGTTTTATATGAGTTTTAATTATTGGATATTCCTCTCATCAGCTGTTTCGAAATATGTTCTTTTTGTTAGTACAGTTTTACTGCTGATGATTTTATATTTCTTGATTTGTTTTATAAGGATGGGTGATGTTTCTTTTTTCCTTTGTTACACTGCATACAGAGACTCTGGCTTGTTGCAGTTTCCAATTCAGTTTTTCTGCATGCTTCTTGTTATGCGTTTTGGTCTCTTTATTCTATGTTAGGTGAGGGACAGCACGTGATTCAGGTGAGGTTTTCTGCTGGCGTGTTGTTTCTGTGTAGGACTCTATAGCAGCCTGACTTGGTCCGTTTTCCTAATAGGAGATGTATTGGTGTCTTAAGGCCTGGTGTAATATTTTCAGAGACTTATTGTACATTAAAAGTGGGATCTTACATAAAATGCACACATTTACTTGTATTTAGTTTTAAACATATTGTATGGCTCTCATGGAATTACATTTTAAAATATGTGGCGTTTATGGCTCTCTCAGCCAAAAAGGTTCCTGACCCCTGCCCTAGGACAATAAACTCATCACTAACACACCACACGCGCATAAATCAGGACAACCAGATAAAACACTTCCAAGCCCCTTTTGCTCGCCTATTTTTCCTTCCTATTGAAAGACTACAGATCTCCCTCAGCTCTGGCTTTCCAAAATTCAAATACTGTTTAACCTCACACCAGCTTGGTCAGGGGCAGCTGTTCCATGCATCCACCACGCTTTCAAATTAAGAAACATTTCCTTAAATTACTCCTCAGACAAAGAATGGAGGCACAGAGCTGGAATCTCAGGCTGTCAAAGAAACAAAATGACATGACAGGTAAAGATCATAAGAGGCCTATCTGGTCTTAAATTTGCTTTCTGCTATATGCCATAACGCCAGTTGACCTCTGGCCTTCCCTTCTTTGCAATTTGAGATCTTCTGTACCTACCCCAGGCTTTTATGAATTCTGTTACTGCATTTGCCTCTTCCTCTTCCACTTGGAGGTCATTCCTTGCATCCACCACCCTTTCCATAAAGAAATATTTTCCAATCTTGCTTTGAGGCAATCCTTGGAGCCTATTATGAATCCTTGCTCTACACCTTCCTTTCCCAGACAAACATTTGCTTCTTAAGCATTATTTATAGCTTTGAGGGATTCAAAATGTTTCTCCTCTCCTTTGGGGATACATATTTTAGTCCTTAGGTTTCATATCATATGGTTTTTGGTGCATGACCTGCACCATTTTGGTAGTTCTTTCCTAGACTGCATCTCCTTTGCTTATATCCTTTGGACATATTGTCTCCATAGGTGGAAAATATGCCAGTGGAGCTGTTACCAAAGGCCTCTAAAGAGGAAATGCTGCCTTTTCCAACTGGTTACACTTCTCCCTAGGTACCTCAGCATCCTTCTGGCTCTGGCCACTGCCTTGTCACACTGTTTCACTACCTTAAGATCAGATATCACCACCAGAGGTCTTTTTCCTGCTTGACAGACAACAGTAATCTTGGTTGACAAGCAGCACTAAATTAGCCGTGACACAGTGGGTGACATTCAACGGCACCCGACAGACCCATCTATTTAGGTTTTGCTACTGAGCATGTGCAGGAGTTCCTACACACACATTGCTTTGTGAGCCCCTCTGTCTTTTTGTGAATGCTGCAACACAGATGTGTATCCTCTCTCGTGAAATATTTATGGGCTGTGGGGTCTTAGTTTTCTCCACATTTGTATATATTTCACAGATTTATAGACTGCAATTTGCAAAGCACCAATGCAGATTACAACCAAAATTACAACCACACAAGGCCGGATAACTAAAAACTTAACTGGCTATATTCAAACATAGCCGGTTAGGTTTTACGTCATCTGGCTATATGTAGCCAGATAACTTTAGGCTGGTATATTCAAGCAGGATGTTTCTTCTGCCGAATATATAGGATAAGTTATCAGCTAACTTTAGCCAGATAACTTGTCCACTAACAGGCCTACCAAATATGGACCTCAGAGTTCACTCACAGGCAAGCAGTAAGGCCTGTAGCTGGTGTGTCTGGCTGTGTCATCACTCTGTATACGGGAGACACATGCCACTAAAGCTCCATGTCCTAAAAGTCTGGAGGAGCGGGGTGTTCTTTCTGCCAAAGTGGTCTCCCAAGAACGTCATTATGGAGAAGGTCTGCACAGTGCAACTCCCAACAACTGGCCAACACTGTACTTGACAGCTACATATATAACCCTCTTTATAAGGCTCCACAGTGGCAACCCAAAGGACTGAGGAATATCTTGGGTCTAACCACAAAAAAACCTAGTGGGATGCATGTATGGAATCAGAAGAGCAGAACCATTTGGGATCAAATTAGGACATATCCCCCCCACCCCCACCCCTTTTTTTTTTTTTTAAAGCTATAAGAGGACCGCAGGTTCTGCCAACTTCATCTGCTGGAGACAGAGAATACTGAAGGGACGCAGGCGGCACACCAAGTTTTTCTCTGTCTCCATCTGCTGGAAGGGAGACCCAACCTACAGGCTGGACGTACAGGGAATGTAAATTTAAGGCCATGCACTTCAATTAAAACAGAAGAGAAGGGAGGCAGAAATGATTGCCTCTTCCCACAGTGAGCTATTCTCCAATCAGGAACAGGTGAACCAAGCCTTTAGTTCAGGAAAGGCTCCTCTCCTTATTACTGGAGAGAATGTATAAACCTCTGAAGGGCAGGATGCATATTCAGAAGCAGCTGTTGACCTTAGAGAATGAGTCCCACTGCCTTACTGACATTATGGGCTTCACATCCAGAGTTCATCTGTGCAGCATGGAGGTGTGGCTCTCTCACACACAGAAGTGGAAGGTCAGAGTTCAGTGTCCTCCCACTGAGGAATATGCACAGGTCACTCACCTCTACCTCCCAGAGGGCTTTAGAGCTGGTAGCAGAGGTAGCCGACTGACGTCCCGTCGTCCTCAGGAAGACGTGCTGCTTCTTTCTGTGGTCATCACATGTAAGAAACTTCTCCTGCTCCGCATGGAAGAGCCGTACAACGTCACCCTGCAAAGTCGAAATATGGCAAGTAAAAGCAGCAACCACCTGCTTCCTCCGCCTGCCTGGTCACATCAATGGTGTGAGAAAAAGAAAAACAAAACAAAACAAACTTACACCCTTCAAGATATCATCCTTATTATCACTCCACTTCATGAAAAGGACAATCTTCCAGCTTGTGGTGCAGTTCACAGAATTAACCTGCAAGAAAGGAACTTTAAAAAGCAGGAAGAAAAGCTCAGACTGAGAGCCCAAGTCTGAGTAATGCTTGGCAACTTTTCACCAAATACTGCACCACCTCCAACACTATCAACAACCTCCTTCTACCTTTCCCAGGTGCCTCATCCAGGTAGTATTCCGATACTACACACATTAAGCCCTTCTAACTTATTAATGGGGTCAACACTAGCATCAAACCTGGATTAAAAAAGGGAGATTGAACAGGACTGTGGCAGAAGAGGGGCAGGGAAGGACATCTGAGCGGGGGAAGGGAGTAATGTTCAGAGGGTCCAAAAGCAAACTCCAGGGTTCCTGGGTGCCTGAAACCCTTTTATATACAGAACGGTTTTTAATCTTACCTCATTACAGCCAGGATTATCGACCAGCTGGTGGCTGCTGGCGTGGAGGGGCTGTCCAGCATTGACTGGATTCAACACCACCTTATCTCCAATGACAACCTGTGGTAACAGAAGACAGTGCCCAATTACAAAATCAATGAGAATCACGTAGGGGCCTTGAGTCCTCAAACTCCAGATGCAGAGCAGAATAAACACTATAGGAGGCAGGCAACATCCAAAGAGCAGGCCCTCAAGTCAGCAATCAGATGCTATTAAAAGCTGAAGGAAGGCAGGCTGCAATCTCAGTGATTAATTCTTTTCCGTACACTAATGTTATATCATTAATGCAATCACTGCCACTTCAGCCAGACAGCTTGGGTTTTTAATCCTCCCCTAATCCCTACAAAATGAACAGCTTCCAGTCAATGGACCTGCAATACCTTTTCTTCCAAGACCAATAAATTGTTCCTCTGAGCTCTCGGGGGACAATTATCGAGAGAAAGACCCAAGGAGCAGGATTTCACACCTTAGGCGCAATCTACTGAACCAGTGTATCCCACTCCACTGATCCATCACCCTGTCCTATCATGGCACAACCCAGTGTACAGCTCTGGCCAAATGCCTTAGGAAAACAAAATAGGCACAATCTGTAGGGATGATCCAGGCTGCATATCACGCTGCATTACTGGATTATCTTAAGGCTAAGCATGACCCAGGCTCCTGCTCATAAGAATATAAAATATGACATGCCGGATCAGGCCAAAAGTCCCAGCAGTCTGTCTGATTCACCCGGAAGCATCCAGCAGATTCCAAAGGAAAGGTCCCCTTGCAGACAAGATATGGCAACTTCCATGCCTGACTGGCTATAAATTATTGGACCCGTCACCTAGGAAAAGATACCCACTTCCAAACTTTGTTTTTAAACCCAGCTATACTACTAGCCTTGACTCCATTCTCTGGCAACAAATTTCATACGGGCCGATACAGTAAAAATGCGGGAGAGCGGGCGAGCACCCTCTCTCCTGTGCGCGTGATACAGTATTTTAATTTCTTTTAATTAGGGCCGGCGGTAAAAAGAGGCGCTAGGGACACTAGCGCGTCCCTAGCGCCTCTTTTTTGACAGGAGCGGCGGCTGTCAGCGGGTTTGACAACCGACGCTCAATTTTGCCGGCGTCAGTTCTCGAGCCCGCTGACAGCCACGGGTTCGGAAACCGGACGCTGGCAAAATTGAGCATCCGGTTTTCGACCCGCAGGCCTATTTCAATTTTTTTTTTTTCTATTTTATTTTTACTCTTTTTTTTTTTAAACTTTCGGGACCTCCGACTTAATATCGCCAGCTAGCTTTACCCCTTATTCAGTAAGGGGTAATATCGCGGGTTAACAGTGCGCTCCGCCAGAGCACACTGTACTGTATCAGCCCGATAGTTTGTTGATTGAAAAAAATGCTTCCTTACTTTTTTTTTGGATTGGTTACCAGTTTCATGGAGTACCTCCTAGTTCTAGTTCTATTTGAAAGGGTAAATGACTGCTCCCTAATCACCTGCTCCACTCCACTCATGATTTTATAAACCTATGGCATACTTCCTCTGAGTCTTCTCTTCTCCAAGTGAAAGAGCCCTAACCTGCGTAGCCTCTCAAAGGAAAGCCGCTCCATTCGCTTCATCTTTCTTTTAAGCTTCCGCTTTATCGGTTTTTGAAATGGGCAACAAGAGCTGCACACAATCCATCCTGGTCATCAACAGTCGTCATATTTTTTGTTTTATTCTCAAATTTCAGGCGTGGACTAGCAGCATAGCGGTTAGAAGCAGCAGACTGTGAACCAGGGAAGTTAGGACTCGCATCCTGTTAACACTTCTTGTGGCCTTGGGCAAGTCACTTCACCCTCCATTGCCTCAGGTCCACACTTAGGCCCTGATTTACTAGGGCTTTGCTTCTATTCTGTATCTTTGGGGAAAAATGTTTAGCAAATGAGGCCCTTAGATTGTAAGCCCTCTAGGGAAGGGAAATACCTACTGTGCCTGAGCATGATCTGCTTTGAAGTGGCTGACCAGTCACAAAAGAAAGAACATAAATACAACATTAAATTACTTTCCAAATAATTCCTAACATTCTATTCACTTTTCTCCCCAATATCCTCTGTCGTGAATCTGAAGCAAAAAATTAATTTAGTTTTTCTGCTATGGATTTATCCTCCCCAAGTGCCCCCTTTTACTCAATGGTCATTCAATGGCATAGCTGACATGCTTGCAGGTTTCTTGTTTTTAAATGTGAATGAAAAAGATTTTATTCGTTTTTGCCTCTTTGGGAAGTTTCTCCTCAAACTCGCTTGATCTGCCTTAATGGTTTACATCTAATTTTCCAATGCTCACATGATTTCCTGTTCTCCTCAATGGGGCCTGCTTTTCATGTGTTAAAGGATGTCCTTTTGTTTTTAATAATCTCTTTTGCACCATCAGTTAGCCCTGGTGGGAGTCACTTGTTTTGAGCTTTTTGTAATTTGTGGAATACATTTTATCTGGGCTTCAAAGATGGTATTTTTAAACAGTCCCTATGCAGCCTTTTATCCTTTGCAACTGCTCCTTTCAGTTTCTTTCTAATTTCTTCATTTTATCACAGTCTCTTTTTAAAGTGATATGCTGCTGTGGTAGTTTTATTTATTATTCTTCCTCCAGCGATTATATTTGACTTCTAAGTGGCTCCACCACCATTATCCCTTGTCCCAGGTCCTGCCTTCTATGCTGGACTAGATCTAAAGTAGCCCCACCTCTTGCCAGTTCTAGGACCAGCTGCTGCATAAAGCAGGCATTAATGGAATTTACAAACTTTATCTCCCTGGTATGTCCTGACGAGACCCCCTGCTTGCTCCCTGCTCACAAGTCACATATTGAAATTGATCTCTTATCGCAATGGGCAGCAGGCTCTCCAAAACTATTAAAGCAGAACCAAGTCAGCAGATTAGAATGTGTGTGTGGGTGAGAGGGGAGTGGGCGTTTGGCAAATCACTTACTATCCCATTTTTTATTGTATTTTTTAGATCCCTTGCCCCATGAAACCCAGCTTTCAGGGATTTTTAACTTTAGAGCATGGCTTTCACAGTGCCCTATCTTATTTCAGTAAGTCCTGCTCTGGAAACACTACAATCTAAGAGTCTCTGTTCAAATGTAAAAAGCCTCTTTCTCCATTCTCTCACTTTCCACCCCAGAGAAGCCAAAAAGACTGCACCTGCTAAGTCATTACACCCAGCCAGATGTGTGCAAACAGCACTAAAAGACTTGAAAGAGAAGGGAGAGATTAAAACTATGCACCTTCCTTTTCAAAGGGCATGCAACTGAGTCCCTGACTGGCCAGCAGGTGGCATCATAACCTCATGGAACCAGCCCTAATCGTGGGCTACTGCAGCAGCAGAGAGACCAAGCTAATGTCAAAGGTCAGCAGAGACAGGCCCTCTCCAAATACAGTATAAGTGATCACAGATTAGAAATAGAAAGATACAGACAAACTAGACTGGAAACTCCATGACGACAGGACGTAATGCAACACTGTAAAAATAGAAGCAGAAATGCATTCCCCTCTTGTACTGTGCAAAATACAAAGATCAGAGAAGCACATTTCTCAAAGCTAACAGAAAAAAACCAACCAAAAACTCAAGACTGCCCAGAAAAAAAAAAGTAAGAAACGCTCTTTATAATCCTAGGGGAAAGAGGAGAAACAGCTACCATAGCAGCAAAATATGTGAGGTCCTACCAGCAGGCCAGACATGCCCGGGGGCATTACAGAGCAGCATAAAAACCTGACACATGTCCAAATGCTGCTCTTTCCATAACCTGTACCTTTACTTGACTACGATTTTGTAATGCTACCCTTTTTCCTACCCTTTTAATTATTCATATACTTTGGCAACATATACAAAATTGCCATGCCAATGAAGTTATTAGATTCTGAATGAGAGATCCCATTACGCTATGGAAATCTATCCAGCTGCAAGAGGATTCCACCAACACAAACATCCGAGCATCTCAAGCAATGGAAGGTGCAGCTCAGCCCACTTACACTGTCACCGATGGAGCGCAGCTTATAGAATGGCTGAATGTAAAACCAGGAGCCCTCGTTGCCAGCCTCGTCCAGCGTTACCCGCATGGCATTCTTCTCCAGCAGGGCCGGCAGCCTCTTATTCACCGTCAGGTATTTATTGCTTTTTAAGTGCAGCAGCTGCAACAGTAATCAGAGCAAGGCTTAGAGCAATCAGGCCCAAACCCCTCCACATCCCCCAACTTACGGTAAGTCCCACTGCTTCAAAGTCCAGCACAGAAAGAGCATCACAGCTTGAGAAGGGAAAGGGTTCCTACCCACAAGCAGCCCTGGCTCGGTCACTGAGCAGAGTGGTGAGGGGTTTTGCTTCCTGGCACATCTGCCGCAAGTGCTCAATGCCCCAGGTGTGACAGCAGTGCCTCAAAAAAAAACGTTTTCTTTAAAACGTTCCATTGAACGGAACACAGAGGCCTCAAATCCTTAACAAAACCGAGCCCTCAGGTTACAAACCTGATCACATTCCTGCGCAAAATAACTGACCCCAGGGGCTAAGGCCAGGGGGGAGGGGGGGGTTACAAAAACCTGATCGTGTTCCGAGTACTGATAACGGTGCCCAGGAGCTTTCTGCTGTGGCTATCTCAAAGTGATAAACCTAGAGGGTACAAACCTGGATAACATTCCCATACTGGATAATGGTCCCCAGGAGCTTCTTGTTCTCTGTCTCGTTCTGTTTCTTTTCCAAATCCGCAGCATGCTGGAAGACAGGAAACGCTGGCACAAGAAATGCAACCAGTTCCCACAGTATCACTGCCCTCCATCCCTGCTCCCACCCCCACCCAGGTATCATCCCCTTGTTATCATGTGTGTCAATATGAAGACATCCTGCCCAATCAGTCCAAATCAACCGCATCCTAATGGAGCCACGGGACTGCCAACCAAAGCAACAAAGGCAGGGTCAGACATCCGTGACAACATATTCCTACACAACTCAGGGAACCAATGTCCCAGATGAGGCAAACAAGGGGTTCACAGCAGTCTGGGAGCTTTACTGACCAGCACGTGTCACTCCCAATTTCCTGAGATCGTGCTAATAAAGTATTAGATTTCTTAAAATACCATGACCCTTGGAATAGATGCCCCACAGTAACTGCTAAAATAAATAAATAAATAAATCCCATCCATGGTCAGGCACAGGTGACAAGCACCCAAGGAAAAGACAGAGGGCTCTTCTCACCTGTCAGGGTGCTGCTGCTGACCTGTGGTGCTAATACCCAGAGCCAGTCACTGGCTCACATTAAATAGCATCGACATCTACCGTACAGAGTTCACGGAAGCAGCGCCAGCCACATCCGACACAGCCATCACTAAGGAACACCACCTTCACCATAACTCATTTAACTTCTTACCCCCCAAGTACTCAGGGAATGTATCCCAGAGCTGTTTCCACTGTGTCTCTTACTCCCTTCCCCTCCCTCGGTGCCTCTGCGAGAGCACGCCTACAGTCCCTTTCACTCAATGCTAGCAAGCGAGAATGACCCTTACAGCTTAACAGCTTTATTTGTGGATTATTCCCAGACGTGGAACTTCAAAGCCTACATGCAACTTGGTCTTAAATACACAGCAAATCACAAGTCACAGTCTGAACTGACAGCGCTTGCTTTTATTTCATCTCATCTCAGCCCAGGGCAGTTGACTCCAGCAGCTAAAGCAAAACATTTCTTCTCATGAGGGCAATCTACGAAGCCATTTCCCACCGGTGAACAGTGCTTTACACCCAGGTAAGCTGACTGGGCTGAAACCGCCTCCTCTGCCCAGCTAACAGCAGGTGGAATTGTACAGCATTCCTGGGACCATAAAGCAGCATGCATACCTGTCATTTTCAAAGTTCATGCATTGTTTTACTTCTCCTTGGCAGGTGCAAAGTGTGTACACACTGTGTTAACTAGCTCTACGAGAAAAACTGATGGCACAGGAGTGGTCAACTCCGGTAATCAAGAGCCACAGCAGATCTCATGAATATGAATGAGATATGCCGTATGCAAATCTCTCAAGCATATTCATCTGAAATCTTGAAAACCAGATCTGTTTGTGGCTCTTGAGAATCGGAGTTGTCCATCCCTGTGATGGTGTCTGAAAATTCCCAGTGAAGGACCTGCACACACAAACTCCTCCAGCTACTGAAATCCATCCCCCCCGCCCCGCCCCCCCGACTACTCAGCCTATCATGGGCATTACACAAAGACAAACAAAACACTAGTCCCAATGACTGCCCTCCATCCTCACCCCATCCTGCCCAGCACAACATTAGTAATTCACAAAAACAGGGCTCCGGGTGACCAGGGAGACTCCAAGAGACAAAAAAAAAAAACCCAAGACACTGCTTCAAACACTTGTTTAGCTCTGTTTCAGAAAAATAGTAAATGATGGCAGAATAAGATCAACTAACCTAACTAGTCTGTTATTTATTCCTGTCCACACTGCTAGGGATACATCCCAGCTCCTTTCTAAGAGAGTGACTGCTCGTAACATATCACTCGGTATTCAGAACAGTTTTATCTTCCCTCAATGGCAGTTCACATTTCTGTGCAGCTGAGCAAGCAAAATCCCATTTTTAGTTCACACTTAGTGCCCTGCCCAATCACAATAAACCAGACGGCTACCAATATCAGTGCAGCTGTTACCGGAACATCTGGCCTCCCAGGTTCTCATGACCTTTCCAGATGGTGCCACCACCACCAACTACTGCACTAACCCAATCAACACAAAGAGTGTGCAGCCTGCCCGAACAATCCCAGCTACACGAGCACCTGCGCTTCCACTATATCTACGGGATATTTATTTATGGACATTTGACATTCTGCTTTTTTTTTTTTTTTTTTTTGCTAGGTTTGGTCTCAAAGCAGATTACAAAAGACACTGCCAGACAGACCAATTACTAATTGTGTTCTCTTCATTTTTTTTGCAGCTAATTCTGTGCTTACTCCTTTACCTTCTTGAAGTCCATTACTGCTTTAGTCTCCACCGCATGCTCCAGGAAGGTGGTCGACACATCCACCACCCTTTCTGTGAAAAAACATTTCCTATAAATCAAAAATTGAGTGAAAAATAAACCAAAATACAAAAAATAAAAAATAGATAAAACCACTCTGAAATTTGCTGAAATGTATACGTCAATGTATACAAATGATCGACTCATTAAGGATACCGACTGCACACGGGGTGTGACTGTTTGTCTTTGTGTGTCAATAGGTGTAATCATAGGCCATAGATGCAAATTAAATAATCAAGCACTTAACTTCGTAAACTTGTCTTCCAAATTTAACGCAGAAGCCTGACACGGACTCATGATTCGAAATCAGCATCTGTATCAGGGCCATACAAATGCAAATATTTCAAATAAAAGTTATAAGAGGGTAAAGGAAGCACACGTTTATAGAAAAACTTTAGAAACTTTGTACATGCAGCCAAAATCTAAAAAACATCCTTACTCATTCTACTGGAGAAAATCCCTCAAGGTAATCTTTTCAAAAAAATGATTTCGCTTACAACCTGTAAGCATGTAAGCCACGATTCATATGTCAAGATAAAAAAAATGGTGAGATTTATGCAGCAGAAGATGTAAAATCCTCTTATTTGTTTACAGGCTTCACAAAGCAACTCTGCATCCTTCTGTGTAAATTGTATCTCTGAAAAAGATGATCAAAGACCAGTTCCATCTTTAAAGAGCCTGTGGTGGGAAAACCACAATCCAAACTGTCTGAAAGAAAAAAATAAAACAGTAACGATCCTACTTATTATACAAAGTATGCCATGCATTTGACTTATTCAAACTATAAGAAGATACTGTATTTAAAAATAAAAATTCAGTATTGTTCATGTCTATCTAAAACAGCTGACCACACTTCCTCTTGGTGATTTTCTTGATCCCTTGAAGTAGTGTTCATTTTAATTCTGAAAAAGAATGTTTTTGCTGAAGACAATATTGCGCAATTGCGGTGTTCAATCAACCGCATTCGAACTAATTGGCTTGAGCATCCCATGTAGATCAATGGGCACTGGCACTGCAGTGTATAACACATTCCAGTCGGAAAAATATTTGCAGTGCATTATGTACGCAGATACGGGATGGGCAATATCGTCTTTGGCATAAACATACTTTTTGAAAATTAAAATAGTCAGTCCATCAAGTAATCAAGCAATCACCAAGAGGAGGCAATGTCTCAGCTATTTTAAAACAGACATGAATGATATTGGATTTTTGTTATAAAATACAGTATCTCCTTATAGTTTGAACAAGTCAATTGAATGGCACACTTTGAAGGAAAAAAAGTAAGCAAAGATCCTATTTATTTTACAAACTGTTATTTTCAATACAAGATTCGATTGGCTGATACGGTTTTCCCTGCCACAGGCTCTTTAAAGATGACACCGGTCTTTGATTTTTTTTTTTTTTTCAGAGATACAATTTACACAGAAGGACTCAAAGATTTGCTTGTGAAGACTGCGAGCAAATGATAGAGGACTTTATATCTACTGTTACATAAATCTCACCATTTTTTAAATCTATCATCATATGAATTGTGGTTTACATGCTTACAGACTGCAAGTGAAGTCTTTTTTTTTTTTTTTTTTACAGGTTAGCTTGAGGGATTTTCTCCAGTAGAATGAGTAAGAAGTTATTCTACAAACATGTTTATGTGCTTCCTTTACCCTCTTATAATCTTTTGCTGAAATATTTGCATTTGGGTGCCCACGATGCAGATGCTGATTTCGAATCATGAGTCAGTATCGGGTGGTGGAGACCAAAGCAGTAATGGACTTCAAGAAGGTATGGGATAAGCACAGAAGAATCTTCCCTGCAAAAAAAAAAAAGGCAAAGAAAACCGAATCGATTATTCATGCAGATGTTTGTGAAAGATGCTACAAGAATTCTTGATGAAAGCATACGATGCAGGTAAAAACTTTCCCAGTGTAACACGGGAGCTGCGGCACTTACGTGCAGTTTGTTCAGAAGCACGGTGTCCGTTGTACTGTTGGCTCCTGGCTTTGCGGCTTTCCAGAACTGCTTCTGAGCAGAGTAGCGATTCATGGGACACAGCCTGAACAGGCAGTCTGGCAAAGAAACAGGAAGCTACTTTCAGCATATTTTATTTCATCCTCCATCCTAAGAACGCTCAGGATGGCTCACAATACAAATATCATTGATAAAACATATTCCCTTTTACTCTGAGTAATGGGGCAACAGTGTGCAAGAATCACAGGAAATACACAAACCCAAAAGACAAACACCTAATACCAGAGCACTGAAAGGCAACAGCAAGAAGCAAACATAAAACAAAATACTGAACGCACCAAGTAGAAAACTCTACTTTACTCAGCTCTAAATAAGTGCATTTTCAGACATCAAGGATCGCTGGCCCATTAAACTTCTACAATCACAAGCGGGAGTTTATTCCATCCAAAAGAAAATGTGCAGGGAAAAGCTCATTTGAGAACCACAGATAATCTAATTTAAATCAGTCTAAAAGAGGAAACCTCCAACAAACTCTTCCCCCTGCAAACGCAATAAGTGGCCTCAGCCAAGTCCATTTTATGCAAAATCTTAAACACTAAAAGGTCATAGATTTAAACACTGCACTGAACATATAAGCAACCCTATGAAAGGAGGCTGAAACGGGAGATAGCCCCAAGGAAAAGCCTGGCTATCAGAGGAGTACTTTAAATGAGCATTTCCCAACTGGTATGCTACAGCACACTGGTGTGCCATACCTGTATCTCTGGTGGGTGGTGGCAGTCTTCAGTTTCTCTTTCCCCTATAACAGCTGACCAAAAGGATATCCTCTCCAGCAGGGGAGCAGTGCTTGTCTGCTGCTGACTCTTCTCTACAAGTGAAACAGAACTGGGCCCCTGTAGTCTCGAGTCCTGCTAGCCCCAGGCAGTTCCCATTAGAGGGAAACAGAGGAGAAAGAATCACCACCAGGTAAGGGCTGCTGGAAGGGGCAGCCAAACTTGCTAGGAAGTTGGGGGTGTTGGGGGAGAGGGGTGGAGAGAGGGAAGGAAAGAGAAGGTGCTGATGCCAAGGAGGGGAGACGGTAGGAAAGGGAAGGTGATTGAAGGAGGTGGTGGAATGTGAGGGTAAGAGAGAGAAGGTGATGGTGGTGATGATGCAGGGGGGGGGGCGGGGGAAGAGAGAGAAGGAAGGGGATGATGAAAGAGGGTGTGGGGGAGAGAGAGGAAGACAAGTGATATACCAAGGGGTGAGGGGAGAGAAAACGGAACAGAAGATGATGCAGGGGATAGAATGGAGAGTAGAGGGAAGAGAAGGTGAGTATTCCAGGGGGGTAGAAAGAAAGGGAAGAGAAGGTGATGGATGCTGGGGGAGAGGGACGGGAGGAGAAGATGATGATACCAGGGGTGGTGGGGGGAGAGGGAAGGGAAGAGAAGGTGATGTTTCCAAGGGTGTTGGAGAGAAGATGAGGATTTCAGTGGACTGAAGGGAAAGGGAAGAGATGATGATGATGATGTGAGGGGTGGGAGATGGGGGAAGAGAGAAGAGAAAAGGTGATGTGGGGGGGGGGGGGGAGGAAAGAGTGATGGGAAGGTGATGATGCCAGGGGTTTGGTGAGGAGAAGAAAAAATAAAGAATAATGATGCCAGGGAAATGGGGGATAGGGAAGTTGTGTGCCATAATGAAATGCCCAATGCCAAGTGTGCCACGACACAAAAAAGATTGGGAACCACTGCTCTAAATAACCCCACATGCAAAGAAGTAGTCGTGTATCTGCAGAGCAAGAGACAGCTCTAGCAGACATATTGAGTATGTGCAGAACTGCAGCTGTGCTGCTCAAGCAACATTGCCAGCAGGGAGATCTGACAACCAGACAAAAGGGACTCATGACAAAAGAGACTCATGATGCCGAAACCACAGGCACCTGGTAAGGCTGAAACTCAAACAGGAGAGAGAGAGCCTGTGGAACAGGAAAGATACTAATGTTGGAGCAACAAAAGTGGGCTAGGTTAGGATGAAAAGAAACAGATCCAGCTGTCATGATGTGCTGAGATAAGAGGAAGCTGTAAACAAAAAGAATTCTCTATATAAGCAGCTAATGGGCAGGCAGAAAACTGAAGGATTTCGGTCAATGGCTATCAGATCTGTCATTTGTCTCTCCTTCGGATACTCTTACTTTGCATACCAATCAATGCTTTCAACCTGAGTACCCTATCTGTTTATCTGTAAACACAGAGATAAGCACATTGTCTAGATGAGACATAATTACTGCATAGATCAAGGGTTCAAAATCCTCCTGGAGGAAAAAAAACAAAACAAAACAAGCAAATAACCTTCAATTGGTAACATAATAAAAAAAACTGTTCCTAGCCACTAAGGAAATATGTGGCTCTAAAGTCAGGGCCATAGCAATCTCAACTCCTAATTCCTCATCCAGTCTAACTAGGTTGTAATATTATCCCATATCAAATTTATAGTTTATTCTTTTTTATATACCGACATATTGGGGTTCCATCATATCGGTTAACAATAAATAAACTTAAAAAATAAAATCACAATCAGAAAATGAAGCTAAACAAATAATGCTAAGATACTAAAATCATACACATTAGTTTCAACAATATAAATAGACTTTAAAATTCAATAAAATGCATAATTATACTAAGAGTTTTATGGGGATCAATTTTCAGCTTAACATCCATTCATTTCTTAAAAGCAATTAAACAAATCAGAATCTCATTAGCACTGCTGCTTGATTAGCTCCCAATGAAAGCAAGCTGAATATCATCGGCAAGAACTTGATATTGAACCCCACACTGATATTTGTAAGAGCAGAGACAATACTAATGTACCCTGGGGGACCCCACAATTAACTTGCACTATAGAACCCAGAACAAAGTGGGTTCAATCAGAAAGAAAAAAAAAACAAAAAACTAATTAAGGCAGTACAGGGCAACCTTTTAGAGGCCATGCAAAATGATAAAATTTGATAATCTTTGTCATCAAAATAGAATCGTTACCTTGATCCAATTCCTACAGCAAATCAAAAATCAACAGCAAAGCTGTCTAGGTACTATGAAAACAATGGAAACTGGACTAGAAGGTATCTAACATACCATAATCGTCAAATTCTTGAAGCTGAAGTAAAACCATCTTCTCAATCAATTTTGATAAACAACATACATTAAAGATTGGGAGACAGCTGCTGGGCTTGCTTCGATCATGGGAGCTCTAACACAGGCCTTACTGAAGCCACTTTAAGAAACTGAGGAACCAAACCTGCCTATAGAGAAGAGTTAATTAAGCCTTAAGATAAACTCTTTCATTTACTATTATTTATATGATATAAGCAGAAAAATATTCCAGGCATTACCAACCATTAATTCTCAAAGTGCATTCCTGCCTGGCCTGCAAACTGGGGTTAATGCACTCCTATGGGCAGAGACATGTAAAGTCCATGTAATGGGCCTTTAAAACAAGATCCTGAAGGCTACAGGGTCTGGGCCAAGGTAAGAGACTGTAAGCTCAACCCTAGAGACAGTCTCAACCATTTTTTTTAATGTCATCACACTACTTATAAAAAGATAATGGTATAACAATGTCAGTGTTGGGGCCATTTCAGTTATTACTCTTCTGCTTGGCAAGTCTATAGAAAACAGAAATAATGGTACAAGAAAAGTCTCCAGCACAATGCCAGACATAGTGCAATCAAAAAGAAAAAAGGCAAAAAAATTAAATAACTGCCACGTATGGCAGAACAGAAACCTCAGAGTCTGAAGGAAGCTTCATCCCCTCCCAAGGCTCAACCATCCACACCATCCTTTGGTGCTCATTTAGAACTGGAATTCTCTCGTCTGGAAGCTGGTGCTGCTAATCCAAAATGCAAAGATATTGGGGGATCACAGGACACCAGCTGGCATTACCTCAACTGCCTTAAACATGCTGCTACAAACATTTTGCTGCAATATTTATTTTCTGAATTCATCACTAGAATTTCTACTGTGTTTATAGAACTAAGTATTCGTTGAGTACCTTTTTTTTATTGCCAAGTTGGAATGCGATTTTTGCTATTTTAAATGTATTATGCACTTTATATTTGTAAAGCTGCACATGATCCTTGCACATCTGCTGTTCAGCCTCTGCAGTACATGTACAGAGGTTTCCTTATTATGCTGCCTCACGGTGTCATTTGGCGATATTGCACAGCTTAGATTCTCTGCATGATGTGGCGCTTCCTTTTATCTTATTGGATATTGTTTGAATGTAACTCAACTCTGGATCTGTTCCTGTTGCTCTCTCTCCTTCTCTCTCCTCTTCCTAGACCCTTGATTCAAAGCAATCTGGGACTGTCTAACTTCCTGCTGAGGTTTCAGTTACAAGCAAGCTCTTGCAAGCTAACGGCTCTCCTATACCCTTCTTCAAACTCCCAGAAAGCCATCATCCTTTCACCTCTCTCTACATCTATTTCCCATCTGCTGCTTAGTCTTCCCTGTTTACTAGTAGCCACAACTTCTACTTCAGCTGTAGTTGGCTTCATCAGATTGCTACACTCCAGAGACTCCTAACAGCTAACCAAGCTGCTCTCTGTGCCTCTATTGTTCTCGCCTTGCAAGTCACTGTGAGCGGTGAACTGTTTTCTTCATTCTATAAACATTTGGCATTTAAGAACAGAGTTCTTTGATATTTGGAAGCTGGAAAAGATAAGGTTTAGCTGACCCTCCAGAAATTCAAACTGGAGAGTGAACTCAGAGGGCAGGACATCTGCTGCTACTCAAACTTACTGTAAAAAACTGAGTGAATTTTATATTCAAAAGAGCAGGTAATAAAACCAAATTTAAAACAAAACCTAATCATGGAGCATATGGCAAGTGAATAACTGCTCTCCACATATGCATATTTTACACTTTTGCACTGTAGTTTTTAAATTTTTTTTTTTAATTGACATTTATCTGTTACACAAATATACTGCTGTATCTTGGAGGGACTCATTACAAGCAGAGGTATTTTTTGGACTTTTGATTCAAGTGCAGACACACTTTTTTTGAAAATCAGGCCAATCAATGATAGGGTAGTCACTTTGGGTCCCTTGTAACTGGCCTAAATAGACAGTCACCCAAACACAAAGCAGTTCCTGGCACAGAAGGGTGTCTGATGGTTCCCCATGTATCTCTCTTTGGGAATAGTCCATAGGATATCAACTGGTGGGTCACATACCTCCTTAGGAGACAGCCTCTGAATTGACTGTAACAACCTTGACTAAATCCTGTGCAAAAGGACTCTCCTTAAAGAGGTGAAGGGTTGTATTCTGTTGTGTAACCCCTCGGGCAGTATCTGCGCAAGCTAGAGCCTCAACTCTACAGACAATACCAACTCCCTACAAAAGTTGAAGATCTTGATTCTGGTAACAAATCAGGACAAAGTCAAATCATAAGAAACTCAAGGTGGCATTTACAACCTTAATTATATCACTTTAATTACAACCTTAATTATGTAAATTTACAGCTTTGATTTGCATTTTTGAGAAGTACATGCACAAGAGCAGTTCTGTATATAGAGTTGCTGTCAGCAGGAAAGACGCCACAACAGTAAATTCTAAATGGGCATGCCAAATACACAAGTGAACGAACAAGCTTGACTGCTACCAATTCCTACATAAGCTACAGGCAAACAGAGCACAGAGAAACTGACCAAATACAGAAGTGATCAGGCAAAAACTGAACTGGAAACCTCAAGCAGCGAGTTTGCATGCAAACAATACCAGAAAAATAGAAACAGAAATGCATTGCTTCCTCTAATGTGCATACTACTAATTTATCAGAGATGTATATTTCCCAAAACTAAAAGAAAATCGAAGACTTCTTAACAAAAGAACGTGCAGGAAAAACATAATCCTGGGGGAAAGAGGAGAAACAGCAGCAAAATGTTGCATCTTGCCACCAGTCTAGAAATTAAATCAGACCAGGGATAATATGGACCAGAAACAAAACCTGTGAATTGTCCTTTTTGTATACTAATTTTATCATTATTTTGTAAAGATTTTTATTATGTATTACTTTAGCAACACATGGAAAATGGTCATGCCAATAAACTTATCACAAAGCAGAGTATGCTCTATTAAATATTTTTCAAATGTAGTGTCCAGCACTTTATCTGTATTCTATTTGAAATGACTTTTCCAACAAAAGGCATTTATACTTTAATCCTTGTGGGGCAGAAGAGATACGACCCCAGAAATATTCTGAATATCAGCAAGCTGGAACTACAAAGACACTGGAGTAGGTTAGTACCTGGGACAGCCACTAGACCCTTGCATCTAGCCTTTGCTGCAGTACAAAAATCTGATTGATTTTTTTGATTGAGTGCTCTTCCTCGATCCAATTCTCCCAATATCATCTATTTGGATTTCAGCAAAGCTTTTGATACCATTTCTACATAGGAGGTTTGTGAACAAAATGAGAAGCTTTGGAGTGAGCGCCAAGGTGGTGGAGTGGATTACAAACTTATTGACTGATAGGAGACAGACTGTAATGGTAATTGGAACCTACTCTGAAGAGAGAGCCGTGTTAAGTGGAGTGCCACAGAGATCAGTGTTGGGACCAGTTCTGTTCTATATCTTTGTGAGTGACACTGCAGAAGGGATAGAAAGCAAAGTTTGTCTATTTGCGGATGATACCAAGATCTGCAACAGAGTGGACACGCCTGAAGAACTAGAGAGAATGAAAAGGGATTTATGAAGGCTTGAGGAGTGGTTGAAGATTTGGCAGCTGGGATTCAATGTCATGCATCTGGGATGTGGCAATCCAAATGAGTGGTATGAGATTGTGGGGGGGAGGCTGATGTGCACAAACCAAAGAGTGGGATCTTGGGGTGATAGCTTCTGGCGATCTGAAGATGACGATGCAATGTGACAAGGCGATATCTAAAGCCAGAAGAATGCTGGGCTGCATAGAGAGAGGAATACCCAAGTAAGAAAATGGAGGCAGTGATGCCCTTGTACAGGTCCTTGGTGAAGCCTCACCTGGAGTGTTGTGTTCAGTTCTGGAGCCCTTATCTCAAAAGGGATAGAGACAGGATGGAGGTGGTCCAGGGAAGAGCTACCAAAATGATGTGGGGTCAGTATTAGAAGACCTATGAGAAGAGACTGAAGGACATGAATATGTATATCCTGGAAGAGAGGAGGCACAGGGGTGATATGATACAGACATTCAGATACCTAAAAGGTTTTAATGATGTGCAAACCTCAAACCTTTTCCGTTGGAAAGAAATCAGTAGAACTAGGGGGTCACGAAATGAAACTCCAAGGATGCTGCCTCAGAATCAACGACAGGAAAATATTTCTTCACGGAGAGGGTAGTGGGAGCCTGGAATGCCCCTCCGGAGGAGATGGTGAAAACCAAAACAGTAAAAGAATTCAAAAGGGCATGGGATAAATACTGTGGAACCCTAAGGCTAAAGGATGGAAATGAATTAGAGAGTACATGGAGAAACTGAATCGTGTAGCGTTTAATACCCTTAACACAACTCTATCAATGCTCTCTGCTTCAACGGCAGAGGGAAAAGGGGAACTGGATTCGTTCAGCAACTGAGGGCCCCAACTTTTACGGTCTGGGGAAACAAGTACAGGGGTAACTTGCTGATGCAGCTGTTACTACCCTTAACCAATAAGCCTGATATTTTGAAGCAACTCGAACATTGCTTTCTGCTACAACGGCAAGGCATAACGGGGAATTGGATTCAAACAACAATCAAGGGCCCTAACCTTTATGGTCTGGGAAACAGATAAGAATGGGGTAACATACATGGCACAGCACAAACTACCATAAGCTTACAGGGCAGACTAGATGGACCATTTGTTCCTTTTCTGCTGTCATTGCTCTGTTTCTATACAGAATGCACAAGAGCTTTCCACAGTCTACAAGAGTTTGAGGCACTGATGCAATAAAGACCAGAGTTTATGGTGTCCATGTAAAGCAGAAGGGAGGGGCCTCATCCAGCACAGCAGCCTCAGCTGCATATTCCTTGCCATGGGGCTTGCACCTGTACGCCACCTTCCGCTGCTGCAGGGACCACACAGATACTTATGGTAAAGCAGCAATCATCAATGCCATGGGTCTATTATAAAGGTGTCACTACTTCCAGGCTCCGAAACCTTGCTGTAAGTTATTGAAAGGACCTATGGGATGCAGGAGAGGACAATTCTGCACTGGCCTAGGGCCCCTGCATGGGAAAGTAAGAGGCCTGAGGGCAACAGCAGCTGACAACATTGGGCACTATACTCGTCAAGGTAACAAGAGGTGTGGCTACGAAGACCACCATATGCCATTGGCTAATACAGCAGCAGAGTAGCCAATGGTAAAGCATTTAAAAAGAGTTTGAAGGCTGACAGGGAAGCAGCAAGTCACAGGGGGAGGAGGGGAGTGTTCCACCCCAGTTAGGCACAGATTGACTATCAAAGCAAGAATCAGGTTTAAAGGCAAGATTCAAATTTATCACAGAGAATAAAACCACCATTAAGCACTTCCTAGGAGGCTAGGAAAAGGGGCAATCATGTGACCCCCGAGAGCCCATACGCTAGCCAGGGAACGCAATCATACAACCAGCAGACCACGTCTCCCCTCCACAACCCGCGATCAAATCCGTCCCTTTGCAACCCAGAGTCAGACCTAGGCAAGCTCCCAATATATGCTATCTCTGTGTCGTCGTCCCCCCCCGACCGTGTGATATGATACCCTGGGGTGCCCTCAGAAACGTCACCACTGCTTGCTGCTCAGATCCAGACCAGCACCTCGCAGCAACATCAGCAGTGGCCGTTAAAACATGCAGGAGAACGTGTGCGGTCAAGGATTCCTCTTCTAACCACTGCATATGAGCCCCAGGCTGTGAGAATTCATGGACCTGGATAACTGGGCCCCGCTTTCCGATCACCTCGCTATCCCCCTCCCCAATTCTTCCAGTCTATGTCCAGGCTGAGTAAAAGGGGGAGGGAGGAGGAGTGCACGGATGCGGGTCGTGCTGAGTGCGGGGAGCAGCTCTAGCAGGCAAGGTAACCAACAATCTGGCTGCGCATCCCACGACAACTTCTCCATTCTCCTGCACTTGTATATAAAGAGAGCTGGGTCTATTGTGACGGGTTCATGCACGGCTCCTCCCCCTCTCTTTGATTTAAACATTTGGAAGAGACACTGCTGGGGCTTTCAATGATTTCCTAGCTCTTCTTTTGGCCATATGAGTTCTCTCCATGTCCACCCCACAGAGGCAGATGTGCCACACATTTTATTTTTATTTAATTGATTTATACTCCACTTTTCAGGCACTTCAAAGCGGATTCCATGCAAGTACCGTTAAGGTATTAACACAGGCGTGCTTTGGGCTCGAAAAGGATGGCAAACACTGGGCTGCCTAACTGCGCAGGAAGGTCAACGACCAAACACTGCTCGTTGCACAACGCGGATTCGCTTTTCTTGCCTCCTCGCTGCACATATGGATATGTCAGTGCCCCTTTTCTATAAGATTCAGCAAACGTCCATCCTGCCCTCTCCAGACATCAACACTGCCCCCCCTGCTCACCATGGACCTAGAGCAAAGGAAAAACAATGGGTACCTCACAGCTCTCAAAAATAAAACCACATTCTGCAGAGAAAGGAATTCCCCCCACTGTGGCTCTATGGCGGGCTTAGCTGCTCAGTTTTAACAAGCTGGACGTGCTATACATCAAGGGGGCATACAGATGTTACTGGTGTACTTTCCTGGCAATATCAGTTGGGCAGAGCTCCCATCTGAGTCATCCGCCTCATTGTGACAGACCACAGGCTCCATGGCTCCAGCTGCCATTCCCCAGCACAGATTTCTCTATCCGTAGCTGTGAGCAACGTGTGCAGCTGACCATGGGCACCTTGAGCTGGTATTTATGGCCTCAAAGGAGGCCTAGGTTTCTTCTGTTATCACATCTCAGTTTAGCATCTTGAACTGCAGATACTGAACAGGTATCCGACCATTAAAAGGGGTGGGTCTGCCTGTAGCAGCCCCCTCACCCCCTTACTGGCTCAAATAGTCTCCAAGGCTCTGGGCAGAGACTTTTCATCACCACCACAGCACCCACTAGTGCCTGCTTACCCAAGCTGTGCAGCCGTACGTGTCTGAGCAACAGCTCCATGGCTCCGGCTGCCTTTCCTGCCTTTGCCAGCACATCACCCCAACGCATCACCGTCTGGAGTACCGCAACCAAAGGCATCATAGGCAGACAACCAGGACATAAGATATTTTCTTGTACAAAATGCCTAATAAAATCAGCAGTGTAGACCACCTTTAAGCCTGAGCCAACAGGAAGGCTTAACCCCTTACTTCAGAGTCTGGGTGCACACGCGTTGCCACAGCATCACCTATTTGTTTATTTATTTAGATTTACTACCCAGCTTTCCGAACATGAAATCCATCCAAGGCGGGATAGCAAAAGAAGTGGCCACTTACAATCTAGGATTATCATCAGCTTAACAGAATAGGATTCACAAATATTACTAGATGCTAATCAGTATTCAAGCTAATCAGTATTCAAGCTTCCTTTAAATCAATACCCGGCACCATACAGTAAAGTGCGTTTTCGACACGCTATTTTTACCCCTTATACAGTAAGGGGTAATAGCGCATTGAAACGCATGGCCAACCCCCCCCCCCCCCCGAAACTAATAGCGCCCGCAACATGCAAATGCATGTTGATGGCCCTATTAGTCATTCCCGCGCAATACAGAAAGCAAAATGTGCAGCGAAGCCGCACATTTTACTTTCAGAAATTAACGCCTGCCAAAGGCTGGTGTTAATTTCTGCCAGCGCCAGGGAAGTGTACAGGAAAGCAGAAAAAACTGCTTTTCTGTACACCCTCCGACTTAATATCATAGCGATATTAAGTCGGAGGTCCCAAAAATTAAAAAAAAAATAAAAAATCTAAAATTAGAAAAAAAAAAAAAAAAAAATTAAAATCTGCCCACGGCCCCGAAGACGGATGCTCAATTTTGCCAGCGTCCATTTTCCGAGCCCGTGGAGAACAGACGCCGGTAAAATTGAGCGGCGGCTGTCAACCCGCAGACAGTCGACGCTTCTGTCAAAAAGGAAGCGCTAGGGACACACTAGTGTCCTTAGCACCTCCTTTTACCGCGGGCCCTCGTTTGCATTATTTATTTATTTATTTATTTATTTATTTATTTAAAGTTTTTGTATACCGACATTCGTTAGGAGATACATCACATCGGTTTCCATGGAACAAAAAATGGCCAACGGGGCTTTACATTGAACTGAAGCGGGCCGATACTGAATCGCGAGCCCAGTATGGCATGTTCTTGTGTTCTTATCAGTGTAAAGCTTTTGAAGCTGGACTTGTAGGGGACTGGAAGCTAGTGAAGGGTTTGTAGTACCGGCCTGATATGGTGGCGCAGCCTGCATCCTTCTGTCAGTCGTGCAGAGTACCGAATGATCTGGAACATCTCGTGTACACACCAGTAATCCAGCATGAATCGCTGTGAGAAGGTTGCACAGTTGGACGAAGCATCTTTACTGCTGCCAGGATTTGCAGGAGCATGGTTCGTTCCAAAGTCTAGCAGAACGCCAAGGCTTTTTGCTTGCATTTTTAGTGAGAGCTCATAGGATCTGAATGAGACTGTCAGATCAGAGATCTGACTCTGTATATTTTATATCCAAAGAATCTGTTTTGTTTGGTTTTAGATGAAGGTTGCTTTTAGTCCATTCTTGCATGGCTGTAAGACACATACTTAGGGTTTTGGGTTGGTTTTTTTTTTTTTTAATAGCTGTTTGCAGGTTCAGTTCCGTTGGCAGTATGAGCTGGGCGTCATCCACATAAATGTATGCTTTCACCGTGCTAGTGCTTTTAGGTGCATGTTGAAAAAGATTGGACCTAATACAGAGCCCTGGAGAAGCAGGGAGCTGACGGCTTGTCAGAGAAACGAACAGATTGTTGCCTGTCAGACAGAAAGGAGTTGAACCAGGTAAAGACTTCACCATATATTCTGGCCTCAGCGAGCCTTGATAGCACATTGACGACAGCGAAGCCACTATGAAGACTGCTGGCCGTGAAGGCAAGGGGTACAGCCAAACTGTATTAACGGCTAATATTCCTTACAGCTGCACTCAGGAAAACATTACGAATAAAATCCACTTCCACACTACCCAAGCAGAGAACAAGTCTCCTGAGCAATAACTTTCCACATCATTGCCCAAGAGAAGCACTGACAGAAACCCTTCAGCCCAAATTTTCTAAACTAGAACGAATTCAGGTTTGGTATAATTTTAGCTTAAAGGCCAAGAAAGCGGAACCAAGGTTGTACTGAATAGATCAGCCAGTCTTGAAAACGGATATGGGCCCCCTCAGCTTTGAGCAAGGCCTGTGATTTTTTTTGCTGCTTCTGCAGGTAATTGCCCTTTGCAGCGGGTCCAGACTTAGGCATCGGCAACTGCCCAGGATACCACATGTTTAGGGCACCAAATATCCAGGCCAAAAAGAAGCCTGCTTGCTTTAGGGCTAAGTGCCGGCACTGCTTCAAAGAGGCACCACCATGGCACGCTGTCTATGGGCGCCAAAATCTTAAATCTTGACCCTGCTCTGCCGAGGGATCTGGCTGAGCAGGGACTGGGCAAATAGGAGAGATAAACCATGCCAGGGAAGGGAAACGCAAAAGCAGATAAGATGAGTGCCATGCTGTACTTAAAGAGCTTCAAGCAAGAGGACAACTTCTAAAGTCAAGATTCAAGGGGCTGGATGCTGGTGTATTATTGGGAAATGTTTCTTCACAGAAAATATGGTGCATGCAGAGAACTGGTAGCTAAGTCTGGATCATTTCAAGCCAGGTATTATCCGGGGCCTAGAATGCTAAAGAGGCAGTTACGCCATTTTGAAAGGCAAAAGGCACTGGTGCAAAGAGAGATCTTGATTATAATCAGTCTTCATAAGCAGGCATCAGAAGCCAAGAAAAATGATCTATCCCAGCAGATTAATTGCTCAGACAACTGCTCCAAGCATCGCCTGAAACTAGTTTCCCATTCCGTGAATAAAGCTAAAGAACCTTCTATGGATAACTGCGCACTTTCAGCAGAGGCCTTGCTCTCTATGAGGAAAGGACAGTAAAATCAAGAATGAATTTTCATCTTTGGAATCAAATCAGTCCACAGCTGGTAAATGTGATGTTATGGAAAATTCTGACCCTATAGCTGCTGTCCCTGGAAGATCCTGCTCTTCAATTTACAGAAAGTTAACAAATAAAGAGAGAAAAATATTTATAAAATGATCCCTTTTTATTGGACTAATTTATTTTTTGACTAGCTTTCGAGAGTCAGTACTCTTCTTCAAGTTAGAATTTGAACAAGCATTTGATGTTACCAGGAACTATAAAGTAGTGTGGCTGACATAAGAGAATTATTAAAAAAAAAAAAAAAAAGCCAAATCTAAAGATAGGGTATAAGGCAAGGAGTCTAGAAAGGGTGAGGGGGGTGAGATGGGTGAGCAGAAGGTGAGAGACAGTACAAAGTTATGGCTCATGCAATAGAAAACCTAGGACCGAGTCCTTTGTAAGTTCCAATGCGTGATCATTTTGTCTTCAAAATACCTGGATTGTTTTAAATTTTCCTTTGATTACCCTGATCATAATTTCATTGATGCAATGGTCTGCGTCTGCAAAGTGCTCCCCAAAAGAGATGTCTGTCTGGTCTTCCCTGCGGGGATTAACCCTGTGCCGGAGTAAGTTGACCCTTGCCATTAATGTCCGGTCTGCCTCAATGTAGCATGCTTCTTCATGTTCTCTGCACTGAACATACTGTAGGAGGAGGAGCATGAGGAGGATCCACTCATGCTGAATGTTTTTCCACATGTGGGTAACTGTGGGGGTCTTGTGAAATGTCTCGGCAGACTTTACAGCATGGTACATTGCAGGAGTGTTACCATTTTCTTCTTTCTGAATTTGTTAGAAGCTTGGGGGGGTTTTTCTTTTACACTAATTTTTGCCTCACATTAAGTGGTTGCCAGAAGGCCAATAATGGTGGCGCAGGGAATACATCTTTCAGTGAAGGAAAGGATAGTGAACTATCTACAATCTGGCGGGTTTGCTGGACCTGAGACAGCATGGATTCATCAGGGAAAGGACCTGTCAGACAAATCCGATTGAGTTTTTTAATTGGGTGACTAAAGAATTGGATCGAGGAAGAGATCTCGATGTGATCTACTTAGATTTCAGCAAAGCTTTTGATACGGTTTCACATAGGAGGCTTGTGAATAAAATGAGAAGCTTCAGAGTGAGCGCCAAGGTGGTGGAGTGGATTACAAACTGGTTGACTGATAGGAGACGTGTGATGGTAAATGGAACCTACTCTGAAGAGAGAGCCGTGTTAAGTGGAGTGCCACAAGGATCAGTGTTGGGACCAGTTATGTTCAATATCTTTGTGAGTGACACGGCGGAAGGGATAGAAGGCAAAGTTTGTCTATTTGCGAATGATACCAAGATCTGCAACAGAGTGGACACGCCTGAAGGACTAGAGAATGAAAAGGGATTTAAGGATGCTTGAACAGTGGTCGAAGATATGGCAACTGAGATTCAATGCCAAGAAGTGCAGAGTCATGCATCTGGGATGCAGTACTCCAAAAGAGCTGTATGTGATGGGGGGTGAAATGTTGTGCACTGACCAAGAGAGGTACCTTGGGGTGAGTGTGTCTAGCGATCTGAAGCCAGTGAAGCAATGTGACAAAGCGATAGCTAAAGCCAAAAGAATGCTGGGCTGCATAGAGAAAGGAATAACCAATAAGAAAAAGGAGCTGATAATCCCCTTTTACAGGTCCTTGGTGAGGCCTCACCTGGAGTACTGTGTTCTGGTTCTGGAAAAGGGACAGAAACAGGATGGAGGCGGTCCAGAGAAGGGCAACCAAAAAGGTAGGGGGTCTCCATCAAATGACTTAGAAGAGGAGAGGTTGAAGTACCTAAATATGGATACCCTGGAGGAGAGGAGGTGCAGGGGAAATATGATGCAGACCTTCAGATATCCAAAAGGTTTTGATGATGCACAATAGACAAACCTTTTCTGCTGGAAAGAAATCAGTAGAACTGGGGGTCACGAAATGAAACTCCAGGGAGGACGACTCAGAACCAATACCAGGTGTAGAACATACTGATGGAAAAAATACCAGAGGCCTCAAAATGAATTAAGGCTCTGAAGAAAGAAGAAGAAGCTATGGTGAACTATGGCCTAGTTTTGCAAAACAACATATGAACTATGGCCTAGTAACACACACATTAGCAGAATCCAGGTGAAACGTCAACAAGTGAAGTCACAGGATGAGCATAAGATAAGAAGATGACAGGTCTGAAAAAGGGTATCTGTGAAGATAACAGATCTGAAAAAGGGTATCTGTGAAGAAAGTTTGTGCATATGAAGTAAGATAAGATTAAACGGGAACAAAGAGTAGCTGCACTTAGCAGCAAGGTTAACTGAAATCTTGTGGTTTTGGAACAAATAGTAGTTATCAATTAGCTTACAGAAAATGTATATAAAAAGAGCTTGCAAAAAGAAAAAATTAAGCAAATGTTCCAGACCATAGATGTGCTATGTACATGTTGTAAGTATACCTTTGCTTCCTGCGTATACCATTGCTTATACTCAGTATAATAAATATATTATTGTGTGATTTAAGACTTAGTCAGAGTTGTTATTACAAACAATTGGTGGATTGAATGCGGGCATTTGTCACATGTTTGCGGAAGCAACTCTGATTATTTCTTGGGAAGAGTAGAAGATTTACGTTCTCTTGGTTTGATTTCCTAAGGCTCAGATTGATCAGCTGCAGCCCAATCGGTAATTAAAGGCCAAGAGTCCTGTGTAAATCGTGGTGATAGTTTTGAGAAAAGGCGCCTGAGGTTTTAACGCTGCAGCAATTGTTGTTTTTTCTTGTATTTACTGTGTGGGTTGATATTAGCGTGTATATATTTTGTGTTCTTATTTTGTTTTGGTTACTATATACAGTTATATGTGCGTAGCCTAAGTAAACGACAGTTTAAAATGGTTAACACACACCCAACCCCTAAAAGGGTCCCAGAAGGACAATTAGGACAGCCTAACACGGTACGTACATTATATGTTAACAGTGATGATACATGTACGGCTGTCCAGCATGTAATTAATTTATTTCCATTTGAAAAAGACCTTATTAAGAAAACAAATGACAAATGGGGTAAATACTCTGCTAAAGATTCCTTTTCCTGGCCCATGGAAGGATCTTTGAAACTTAGTCATTTATTGCCATTGTTAACATTCCTACAAGAAAATAAAAAGAAAAATAGTCTAAAGAAACACCTGCATGTCTGGAATTTATTTTCAGTGACAGGTGACTTATATACAGCTGATAAAGAAATAAAAAAGAAAAATAAGGTTATAGGTGAGATAGGATCAAAATCCCTAACTCCGCCCCCATATGTGACTACATGTCCCCTGCTGGAAGACAGTGATCACGAAATTTTAATGCCTATACCAGCAGGCTATGGTCCGTTGAAAGGTCCTGTACAAAAGCCTAAACCCTTATATCCGGACTTAGAACAAGCAGCTAAATTTGAACGGGAAGCTGCTGAGCTTTTCCCTGGAACAGATAACTTTAAAATTAAGGGATTAGTGCACCTGACACCTGCCGATGGCAAGGACTGTCAGCAATTACGGGCTAATGTGTTATCAGAAACCCCACAGAGTCGGTTAACAGAAACGGCTCAAGGGTCATCCTTGACACCAGAGATGATTAAAGAAAGGATTAAAACGAATGAGGAAGGTTCATATGGGGCTCCATGGTGGACCACTGTTAAGACAGAATTAGGCAATGCAAATATAAACACTCCTTGCCACCCGGAAGGGCCAGTAACTGAAGCACAGCTTTCAGAAATAAGGGAATTAATCAACAAATATTGTACGGAGTCAGAAGATTTGGAATTTATCCAAAAAGGTCTAGACATATGGTTAAAATGTATACAAGATTTAAACGCGCCACCTTCTAAGGGAGTAAGAAACAAGAAAGATAATGTGGAATTGAAAGAATTTCCTATCTTCCTAAGAGATAATGGGCAACAGCCACCCATTGCAGCTTATAAACCATATACACCAGTAGATATTAGTACGATTATACAAAAATTGCCTAGTATACATAAAGGAGCAAGGCTCTGGCTCGAGGCAATAGATACTAATACGGCCGGAACACATTTAGCCATAGGGGATTTTAAGGCGCTATGTGCAGCTTGCGGCATTAGTTTACCACAACTCTCAGCAGTAAGCGCACGTCCAAGACTTATAACCCATATTGCTGATGGACTCCCTTTTCAAGGACAGGATAGGATAGATTTGGTAAATGCTTTAAATGTCCTATATCCTACCAGCATAGATTTTACGGCCATCACTGCAACCAAATGGGATGGCTTAACTGATTTTGCAATGCACTTGACAAAATGTATGGACATGTATAAGGCACAAACCGGGCAGGATGCTGATATACAGCCAAACATCCCTGTATTTTTACATTTATTCTATGCTACTTTGCCTGCAAATATGCAGACTAATTTGAATAATGTTGTGGCACTTTCAACAAAAACATGGCCAGAGGTGAGAAACACTTTAATGCATTTCGCCTCAGTGCATTGCAAAATGATAAGAACTTCTAATAAAGAGCAACAGAAAATGGCTAGCAAATTAATGACATTACAGATAGCGGACTTAGAGGAGAAAAAGAATATGAAAACACAAAGAAATCAGGATACAGTAAACCTACAAGGCAGTGATATACAGGATTGTTATGTGATACAGGGTCCTCCGCGTACCCCGTATGCAGGAATATATCAGGGAGCATATCCCTCCTATATCCCCCGAGGTCGAGGGATGAGAAGGGGAAGGGGAGGAAGAGGTTTTGCACAAGGGATAATGAATAGACCGTCCCCTGATAGAAGAGCTCATGTGCAGTGTTGGAATTGCCAGTCATTTGGACACTATGCAACTGAATGCAGGCGATCAGGAGTCCCTGATCACACACAACAAACATTACAGACACCGCCGCCGCTTAACCAAACATTGCAGACACCGCCGTTATCAGCACCAGATCAGTTACAGGCTGGCCAACAGCCCTCACAATTCCCTGTGTGGGACCAAGGTAATTATTGACAGACTGCAGGGAATAGAGGAATGATCCAGGGAGATACTGTATTCTTACATAATTCAGAGCCGTTTATTCAACTATTAGTAGGTCCTCAGCAGGTTCCAATGCAATTTTTGATTGATACAGGCGCTACATCATCTGTTATTTGTGTTAAACCAAGCGCTGTAAAAAGATCCATTGAAACAAACACCACTATTGGCTTTGATGGCAAGCCCAGTAAAAAACATTTAACTGAATTAACCCCAGTAGTAATTAACACTACACAAGGTAAAAGAGAAGCTTCAGTTAAATTCTTAATTGCTGAACATTGCCCTGTAAATTTACTAGGACGAGACCTACTTACTCAATTTGGATTAACTCTCACCTTTAAAATCCCAACATCTAAAAGTCTCCTGTCATTACTCACTTCAATAGGAAGTGAGGAGGAGAATGAAATCCCGGATGAATGGAAATGGGATCAACTACCTTTAGATTTGTGGAGCACTGAAGAGTCTCCTTATGGTAGGGCAAAAACAGCTCCAGCTTATCGAATTAAAACAGTACCATTTGAGCTGGGACCAAATGTGAGCCCTTATCCAGTAAAAGAAAAATTAATGGAACCTACTATGAAACATATTGCTAGATTGTTAAAACATGGTATTATTGAAGAATCACAGTCACCCTATAATACTCCTTTGTTCCCTGTGCCAAAAGGAGAAAATGATGTCAGAATTGTTCATGATTTACGTGCATTGAATGATATAGTGATTCCACAATATCCAGTTTGTGCTAATCCTCTGACATTATTACAAACACAGCCCATATATAAGTTCAACTCTGTCATTGATTTATCTAATGCATTCTTTGCAATTCCTCTACATACTGCTTCTCGTGATCTAACATCTTTTGTATTAGGCACAAAGGCTTATCGGTGGGCACGGATGCCCCAAGGTTTTACAGATAGCCCGACTGTATTTTCAAAACAATTGAACAAGGATCTAGAGCAGTTCAGAAGTATTTTACCTAAATCAGTATCTTTATTTACATATGTTGATGACATATTGCTTTCTGCTGAAACTAAAATAGAATGTTGTGAATGGACATTTAAATTATTACAAAGGCTTGGTGAGGCAGGATATAAATGTAATCAACAAAAATGTGTATTAGCTAAGACTCAAGTAAATTTTCTAGGTCAAATAATATCCTCAGCTACTAAACACATAACAAAGGACCTATTGTTAGAACTACAGAAACAGGAGTTTCCCCAGAATTTAAAGCAATTACGAGGTTTATTGGGAACTTTTAATTACTGTCGACAATGGATACCAAGTTATTCAGCGCGCATTTCTCCTCTACTGAGGCATTTACAGGTACCGGCTGGTACTGTTTCTAATGCGCAAATAAAATTGACTGAAGATGACGAAATGGTAATACAAGATGTATTACAAACTTTACTACAGGCTGAACCCTTAGGTACTGTAGACCCCAGGCTGAAAGTGCATATATGGGTCCGAGACATGGGAAACACATGGGCTGCTTTTGTAAATCAAGAAGATACACCGAAACAAGCAGTGGCATTTCTATCTGGATCCTATAGTCCAGTGGAAATGGCTCTACCTGAAATTCCAAAGTTATTAACTGCTATTGTCGCCGCTATTGGTAAATGGCGAGCTATGATGCCATATAGCTCGTTAATTTTACACTGCGCTCATTCAATACATCATTTGCTAACGACTAGTCAGGCTGCATTGACAGCAACCAGATTTGGTAAATATCAAACAATATTGACTGGCCAAGATATAGTAACAGCACCTCTCACGAAAGCTCAGAATAAGTTACTAGATTGTTTTTTTCCTAGTAATGTACAGAGACAAATTGAAAGAAAAGATATCCCGGATCTTTTACTGACCCAGTTTGATCCCCTTGATAAGGGACTAATATGGTTTACAGATGGGGCACAGAAAGACCAGCCAGCAGCGTTTGCAGCATTAAGTGTTACACCCAGTTTAGATATTATTACCAAAATACAGTATCAAACAGGGAAAGGTGTAACAGCACAAGAAGCTGAACTCCTTGCTGTAATAGCAGCTTTGAAATCTTCAGGAATAAAAGAGCACTGCACGATCTATACTGATAGTTCATATGTAGTTAGTTCTCTACAATACCATTTATTGAAATGGAAAAGAAGGGGAATGATTACTGCCACGGGTCAGCCCTTACAACATATCAACAACTGGAAACAAATACTGAACTTATTATCAAAAAGGGAAGGGGTTGGTTCTAAAACTGCTATAGTATGGACGCCAGCACATACTGGACACATGAGTTTTGAGGCAAAAGGAAATGACCTAGCAGATAAAGCTGCTACAGAAGTGCTTACCGTGAAACTAATGACTATGCAAACACGGTTTAGCTCAGAATTAATGCATACTCCATATCCCATGCCACTTGACATACTCCATGAACAACCTAGTGGTGAGGAATTACAGAAATGGGTGACAATTGGATGTTATAAAAAAGGGAAAGAATGGCTCCACCCTAATGGAAAAAAATGTCTGACAACATCAGAAGTGTTGCGATACTTCTTGGCATGGCATGCAACCATGCATCTGTCTGCCACTGCACTATTAGCAGGCATACAAAGTAATCATTGGAACCAGAATCTTTATGCTTTAGCTGTACAGATAATTCATAACTGTTTAGTCTGTTCTACTCATATAGCTCGTCGAGGCCCAGCTGTGAGTCCTGGGAACTTGCCTATCCCCCAGGGACCAGGTTTGGAATGGCACATTGATTACACTGATATGATTGAAGCAGTTAAAGGAAAACGGTATGTATTGGTATGGGTGGATAGCTTTTCACATTGGATAGAAGCTTTCCCATGTACAAAAGAAACAGCTCATGTAGTTATTGATACCTTTTTACATAGAATTTTACCAGCCCATGGATGTCCGATCAAAATTGTATCTGATAATGGGACACACTTTAATAATCAAATTATGAATGAATTACAAGAGATCTGTAATATTATCCATCGACGTGTGTCAGTCTATAAGCCAACCTCGAATGGTTTGGTAGAACGATATAATGGAATATTGAAAACCAAATTGAGGGTATTGCTAGCAGCATTAAATAAAAACAAAACAAACAAATTATATACCTGGTTGGATGTATTACCATTGGCCTTAATGAATATACGGAATACGCCAGGTACAATCCATGAGATCACTCCATTTCAATTACAGACAGGACGGATTATGAATCCGGTGAGAATAAGACAAACTGATACTCAAGTAGAGTATTGGAAAAAAGTTCAGCCCCTAGTAGCCATGGCAGCAGATCTAATACAGACTGAATCGAAAAAGGTTCCTAAACAATCTTTTTGCGCTTCCTTTTCAGTAGGTGATCAAGTACTACGAAAGAATTACACCCACAAGACTTGGAAGGATCCGATATACGTTGGACCTTTCACTATCACAGACCTCAGCCATACTGCTGCTAAACTATCTGAACATTCCACTTGGGTACATTTGTCGGATATACGGACATTTAATCCGATACTATAATTGGACTGTTGCATTATCTTTTCTCTCTGAAGTAGACTGACGACTGCAGGAAAAGAAAATGTTATGTTTACTAACCTGTTTATATGTACTAACGTATACATGGCCACTTGTTATTTCTTTCCCTCTCCAACAGGCCCCTGTTTCAGGTTTAACAAATTTGTGGGTACAGACAATACAAGAATTAGTAAAGACTCTTCCAGCAGATGTTACTGATTGTATTGTCTGCACTCCACATCAAAAAGCCCATTCACATGTCCCAGCCATTTCCTTTCCAGTTCCATTACACCATATTTTAGGATTTAAAGATAATGGACAACACAATATGACCATAGATCCATTAGCAGGACAAACATGGACACAATATTTGGGTAATGCCAAACCTCCCCCACTTACAGCTGATTTACCAAAAAATGGTTTTCTTTGCCTTAGTAATGTTACTTCCCCGAACCCTATTCCTTGCAACTATACTTACTCCACATACAATACAACATGGATTATTCGTAAGGGAACCATCTTACCCAGCACCCCTTTCACTGACATTGTAATAAGCTGTAATTGCACATTTTCACATATTACTGCATCTCCTCCACCAGGTTGCCTCCCATGTATAGCAAATTTGTCCAAGATTGTACATGTAGCCACCGACACCCAATATATACGCACTTTCAATTCCACATACACTGTCTGTCCACGTCTGTGTGACCTCTTCAACATAGCAGACAATAACTGTTCATCTGAAAATGACTTATCTTTGGTTCCTTGTAGTGTATTAGGAAAATATAAATCTCCTTTTGTTTATGGTCCTTATGACAATAGCAATGATACCGTAATACAAAACTTTGCAAATCTTTATGTTGGACATTATTGGTTGTGTGATGGAATAGTTTTCCTCAAACTCCCTGCATACTATGAATTTTGTGTGTTAGTTACATTTAACTATTTTTCTCGAATTATTCCATTAAATCACCCTATGCATACCCGCTCCCGAAGGAGTATTCCCTCAGCTGTCCCTGAAGATCAAGCAATCCAACTCTCATTGGATTATATTAACTCCACCTACCCTTTAACTAAAACTAGATTAGATGCATTAAGCTATACCTCATGGTTACCATTTGCCCAACCTGCAGTTGCAGCTGAATTGGGAATGGCCATTCGGCGACTACAATCTGTTCTCCATGTAGTCACGCATGAATTAGAAATCGCCCTTAAAGCCCTTCAAGACACGGTAGATGAATTAACTACTGTTTCTACATATAATCGACATGGTCTGGACTATATATTGGCTGCCCAAGGCGGATTGTGTACGGTACTTAATAGCTCTGAATGTTGTACAGTAGTGGTTAATCGCTCTCATATAGTTTACAACGCAATGCAAAAGATACAAGAACTGGCTAGACTTCAAGTTAGCGATTTTGAGGGAGGAATCTCAGTAACTTGGTGGGATTCCATAACCTCCTGGTTTTCTAACTTATCTAGTCATTTGAAGGGGATAGTAGGGGTTTTTCTTGGATTACTAGTTTTAGGTATAATGTTATGTTTTTGTATTCCATGTATTTGTTCAGTATTACAATATTGTCGACCAAAGATGCCAACACCAAAACCAGTAACCAATATGATAGCGTATAGCAATATAAACTTGAGAACTACTAGAATGGTCCAAACCACAATCAGTACAGATGATAGCTGGGAAACGGAAAGTGAGAGCAGTTAAAAAGGGAGGTCCTAGGGAGGTGTCCACAGATACAAAGAAGAAAACCCTAGTCTCTATGCTGTTCCCCTGTGTGAAGAATGAAGACACCTAATGTGAGCCAGAGTCAATCTGGCTCAAGGGAGGATTGTAGAACATACTGATGGAAAAAATACCAGAGGCCTCAAAATGAATTAAGGCTCTGAAGAAAGAAGAAGAAGCTATGGTGAACTATGGCCTAGTTTTGCAAAACAACATATGAACTATGGCCTAGTAACACACACATTAGCAGAATCCAGGTGAAACGTCAACAAGTGAAGTCACAGGATGAGCATAAGATAAGAAGATGACAGGTCTGAGAAAGGGTATCTGTGAAGATAACAGATCTGAAAAAGGGTATCTGTGAAGAAAGTTTGTGCATATGAAGTAAGATAAGATTAAACGGGAACAAAGAGTAGCTGCACTTAGCAGCAAGGTTAACTGAAATCTTGTGGTTTTGGAACAAATAGTAGTTATCAATTAGCTTACAGAAAATGTATATAAAAAGAGCTTGCAAAAAGAAAAAATTAAGCAAATGTTCCAGACCATAGATGTGCTATGTACATGTTGTAAGTATACCTTTGCTTCCTGCGTATACCATTGCTTATACTCAGTATAATAAATATATTATTGTGTGATTTAAGACTTAGTCAGAGTTGTTATTACAAACACAGGAAATATTTCTTCATGGAGAGGGTGGTGGATGCCTGAATGCCCTTCCGGAGGAGGAAAAAACAAAAACTGGGAAAGATTTCAAAGGGGAATGGGATAAACACTGTGGATCCCTAAAGGCTAGAGGATAGAAATGAAGAAAAGAGTGCATGGAGGTAACTTGCTGGTTCGGTGGTTACTACCCTAAGCCTTCATACTGTTGATGCAACTCCATCATTGCTCTCTGCTTCAACAGCAAGAAATAATGGGGAACTGGGCTCAGACAGCAATAAACAAGGGCCATGACTTTTACAGTCTGAGAAACTGATAAGTATAGGGGGTGACCTGAACAGCGCAGCAGGTGCTGCCATGGGCTTGCTGGGCAGACTGGATGGACTGTTTGGTCTTTTTTTTTTGCTGTCATTTCTATTTTTCTATATTTCTATGTCCTGCAGGAGTAATGGCTGTAGGTCTTATGATTTTTCATAATTTTTCCAGCGCTGAGTTGTATGCAACTACAAGAGGTACTTGCTCTGTGGTTTTTTTTATTGCAGTAGATTTGCCCTGGGTGTTTTAAGTGATCAAGCAACCTTCTTGGAGATGAAGTTGGGATTGTAGTCCTTTTATATGAAGGATTCAGTCAGGAGTTTGAGGAGTTCATCCCTGTCCTGGATCAGAGCAGTACCTTGTGGCTGTACTTTTTTGAATGTGAATAGGTTCCAGTGTATACTGATGGTCCAGGGTGGATGTCTTTAGAAATCTGCATAGGGAATGTTGCTGTATAGCAATTCTACATCCACTGTCACTAGGAGAATATCAGGAGGGAGCCGTTCAATGCTCTAACTTGCTCAGAACGTCTGTGGTGTCTTGTAGGAAGCCGTTTGTGTTATGCACCAAGAGTTTGAGAATCCCTTTAAATGTCCAGGTATTTCCTCTGCAACTGTGCCAAAACTTGAATTTGTTGCCAGAAGATGTAGTGAAAGCTATTAATGTAACTGCATTTAAAAAAGGTTTAGACAAGTTCCTGAAGGAAAAATCCATTAAACATTATTAAAATGGAGTTGCAGAAATCCACTGCTTATTCTTGGGATAAGTAGCTTGCAATCTATCTACCCCTTGGGATCCTGCCAGGTACTTGTGACCTCATTGGCCATTGTTGGAAACAGGATACTGGATCTGATGGACCTTTGGTCTGACCCAGTATGGCAAATTTTATGTTCTTATGGTGTGTGGATTTTGGGATATATGCAGAACAGAAACAGGCAACATCAGTCAGTCACGAATGCCATAAGCAGGTCAGGTTTTCAGGACATCCACAATAAATATGCATGAGACAAATTTGCATGCACATGCATCTCATGAATATTCAGTGTGGATATCCTGAAAATGTTAACAACTTGCGGATCTCAAGGACCGGACTTGCCTACCCCTGATATAGAAGGTACCAACAGAAGGCTAGGTTGGTATGAAGTTATTCAGCTGAGATTGGATTTGCTTTGGAAATGGGTTGAACAAGCTTTTCAATTAGCTCGTGTATTCCTGTCAGTTTCCTGCAGTATGTATATATTATTTGACAGCTGTCTGTGCATCTGTAGGTTTTTTGTAGCAGTTCTTTTTAGTGGAAAAAAGGTTGAACAGAATTTTCCTCTGTTTGCTGGAAAGCTGCAATTTCACCCTGTGACAAACGCAATATAGTTGTCCAGTTTACTGTTCTGTCCACTTGGTAGTGTAAACAATTGCTCTTTTTTAAAACTGTAGTCCAGTGTATTGGAGGTGTTTTCTGCGTTATGGAAATGCACTCTTGGGTGGAGTTTCCAAAAAATATCTTCTAGATCTGAATATACTTGAAGTTCATCTAGTTTACTGGAAGGGCAAAATGAAAGCCCTTTAGACAGTACTGAGACTTCATGCTGTGATAATTGGTAGTTAGGGAGGCTTATGAGCCCCACTCCATCAGTGTGGTCAGTGGGAATTGTCATGTTCTCCCGGCAGCCCCTTACTGAAAGGTCCAGTGCAGGTAAGTCCAGTCTTCTACATCAGGAGTTGTGCTGGCGGTCTGTGGATAAAAGAATCCAGGCTGCTGTGCTTCTTTCCCATCCATGCACATTCTTTCCTGGACTGGAGTCCTCGCTGCTCTTTCTGCAGTTGGACTGTAAGGTTAGGATTTTCTTCCTGCATGGTCCTTAGGATTTCTATCGGCTTTTCCTTTTTGTATGGCTGGAATATCAGTTTCCGACTGAGTACGTCTGCGGATTTTCTTGGAGGATTTTTGATCCTCGGTCCTTTAGGGATGATGATGTGCTCACATTGTTTGCTTAGTTCGGTTTCCTCTCTGTGAGTTTATTCATTCGTTTTCTGCTACAGCTGTATGCGCTGTCATCCAGCTGGGATAATGTCGTTTGGCTGCTGTGTTAGTTCACTTGAATGCACAGAAATGAAAAAAAGTTCAATAAAAACAGAAAAATATATAAGGGGATACCCTTTATATAAGAAAGCATAAAAGGGCATTCTGGGGGAAGTGGAAGAGAATTTAAGAAAGCAAGGGATAAGCAGAGGCCTCCCAACTGTGAAGTAGAGAGGAGAAAGCCACAGATCAACCAAGGTCCAAGGCACTACGGCAGGAATGAATCTGGACAGATTAGATGGACGTTACACTGTGATGAATGGATGCAGCCAGCTACGCCATCCCCCACCACAAGACGACGTGGCTCACACAGCAGGGCGGCTGCCTCACTGAGGACACTGCATATAGATACCTGCCTACCCTGCCTATTGGTAAATCCAGCTCTGCTAATGGTCATTAATCAATCAGTCATAATTTCCTATGTTTCTATGACTCCATATTGCAACAGATGATATTCTGCTTCTAGAGAACTTCCAGTTTCACCTTTGATATGAAGAATCTGATAAAAAAAAAAAAAAAAAAAAAAAAAAGAGGTGGAATGGCATTTGATATAGCACTTTTACCGTAATCAACTATAGTCTAGGATAGTGATGGCAAACTCCAGTCCTTGAGTGCCACAAACAGGCCAGGTTTTCAGGATATCTATAATGAATATGCATGAGAAAGATTTCCATACAATGAGGCAGTGCACGCAAATCTATCTCGTATTCACTGTGGATATCCTGAAAACCTGACCTGTTGATAGTCCTTGAGGGCTGGAAGTGAACACCACTGGGTTAGTGGGATGTTTTAATGCAGTGATGGCAAACTCCAGTCCTCGAGTGCCACAAACAGGCCAGGTTTTCAGGATATCCACAATGAATATGCATGAGATAGATTTGCATACAATGGAGGCAGTGCATGCAAATCTTTCTCATGCATATTCATTGTGGATATCCTGAAAACCTGGCCTGTTTGTGGCACTTGAGGACTTGAATTCGCCATCACTGGTGTAGGACATTCAACATATTACCTCATTTGCTGGACTCCTAACGAGGGTCATGTTACAGAACAAGTGCCTGAACAGTAAACTTGGGATGGTTGGGATTCCCCATCCTTTGCAGAGGGTGGGGGTCAAAAACCCATTAAGAGTAATTCTGTAATCTACAAATGGAAACATTTCCGTTGAGAAAAAAAAAAAAAAAAGAAAAGAAAAAAATCACACACACAGCTCAGAAGCAGCCCTGCTCTGGAAACCATCACTCCATAAATTACTTCATTCCAGGTGAATATAAACATCCTACTACTATTGTTACTCAAAGCTGAACAGCAGGAAACTGGGCAGCAGCAATGCAATCTTCCCTCACCATAGAGCAAGTACAGCCAAGGAGGCAGCAGCCATGCAAACATCTCCCTCCTCCCACAGGCAGCAGCAGTGTAAGGTTCCCCATCACAGCACAGGCAGCAGACGAGCAAACATCTCCCTCCTTCTCCAGGGTCGTCTTTAGTGAATACCAAACTGAAGTATTTGTTTAATATTTCTGCCATTTCTTCATCTCTCTCCACACATTGATCCCCGTCACCTTTCAATTTCACTGTACCACTTTGGACCTTTCTCCTTTCTCTGATATATCTGAAAAATGTTTTGTCACCTCGCTTTACCTCTTTGGCAATCCTTTCTTCCGCTTGACTTTTTTTATTTTGATTGCTTTCTTAGTCTCCCTCAGTTTCAGCAGATATTCTTGTGTTCCTCCCTTTGGGATCCTTTATATTTCTTGAATGCTGTTCTTTTTGCTTTTATTTTATCAGCCACCTCCTTTGAGAACCAGATTGGTTTATTATTTCTCTGGCTTTTGTTTCCTTTTCTAACATATAGATTTGTTGCCTTAGTAATTGCTCCTTTTAGTTTGGCCCACTGTTGTTCCACCTCTCATTTTCTCCCAGTCTTCTAGTTCTCCCTCCAGATACTTGCCCATTTCCACAAAGTCTGTATTTTTGAAGCTCGGGTTTTTGTGTGACTTCTCCGTATCCTATCTGCAATATCAAACCATACCGTCTGATGATCACTGGTGCTGAGGTGGGCACCCACCTGGACATTAGAGACACTATATCCATTAGTGAGCACTAAATTGAGTATAGCTCCCTCCCTCATGGGTTGCATTACCATTTGTTTGAACAGGGCCCCCTGCAGGGCATCCACTATCCCTCTACTTCTGGTAGATTCTGCAGAAGGGATTCTCCATCTACATCCAGCAGATTAAAATCTCCAAGAATCACTTCTCCCTTCTTTACCACCTTTTGGATGTCTTCAACCAGATCTCTATCCAGTTTTTCCATTTGATTCAGAGGTCTGTAAACCACTCCAGTAAAAATGGATGCACCATCATCTTTTTTTTTTTTTTTTTTTTAGGAAGGCCCATAGTGCTTCTTCTTTACCCCATCTTCCTTGCAGCTCAGTTGCTTGGATATTGTTTTTGACATAAAGAGCTAGTCCTCCCCCTTTTCTTTCCTCTCTGTCCTTCCTTAACAAGTTACAGTCCGGTATGGCCATAACCCAGTCATGAGACTCCATGAACCATGTGTCCATAACAGCAACAATGTCCAAATCCGCATCCAGCATTAAGGCTTGCAGGTCTGGGATTTCATTGCCCAGACTATGAGCATTTTCTCATTCAGGTTACTGCTTTTCTTGGACTTGTTATGTGTCTTATTCAGATGACTTTTGTTATCCCAACTTCCTTTGCAAGCTTCCCTCTCATACACACACACAAACTGGCCCCAGTGTGCTAGAGAAACCTCAGCTGCATTCCAGAGTCGGCAAAGAGCCAACTCTAGGAGAAGCAAGGTAGCTATTGCAATAATCAAAGGAGCTGAACGAGCACGTATGAGATGATACTGAATGCAAGAGGTCACTCCTATAAAAATGTGATTAAAAGGCCACACCTAGACAACAATAAAGGATATTCTAGTAGTGTGCTGTATTGGCCCGTATGTGTTTTCATATGCAATAAAACACATACGGGCCGATACAGTACAGTGCGCTCCGACGGAGTGCACTGTTAACCCTCTATTGGACGCGCATTTTCGACACGCTAGCGTTACCCCTTATTCAGTAAGGGGCCGAAAACACGCGTCCAACCCCCCGAACCTAATAGCGCCCGCAACATGCATGTTGATGACCCTATTAGGTATTCCCGCGCGATTCAGAAAACAAAATGTGCAGCCAAGCCGCACATTTTGCTTTCAGAAATTAGCGCCTACCCAAAGATAGGCGCTAATTTCTTCGGGCACTGCTTTTCTTCGGAAACTGCTTTTCTGTGCACCCTCCGACTTAATAACATGGCGATATTAAGTCAGAGGTCTCGAAAGTTACCAAAAGTAAAAAAAAAAATAATAATAATAATAATTTTAAGTTGGCCCGCGGCTTGCGGGTCGAAAACCAGACGCTCAATTTTGCCAGCATCCGGTTTCCGAACCCGTGGCTATCAGCGGGCTCGAGAACCGATGCCGGCAAAATTGAGCGTCTGCTGTCAAACCCGCTGACAGCTGCCGCTCCGGTCCAAAAGGAGGCGCTAGGGACGCACTAGTGTCCCTAGCGCCTCCTTTTGCCTGTTTTTACCGCCGGGCCTAATTTGCATAGTGAATCGCGCTCACAGGAGAGTGGCCTGTGCGCGCGCTGGGAGAGCGGGCGTTTGCCCGCTCTCCCGCGGACTTTACTGTATCGGCCCATTAGTAAACAAATTTCCATGATATGAAAGTCAGCATACTTCCCCTGAGGTGGAGCTATTCATGTTCACCCACTTTTATATCAGATATTTTAGTGCATATGCATAATGTAAGAGACCAGGTATTTTTGAAGACCTACTATTAAAAACGATCAGGTAGGGAGTGTTCCACATATAGCCTTTATAGTTTTCTCTGCGTATGAGCTACTCTTCTTGCATCTGCATTTGTGTGCTACTGTCGGCCTTATTTTGGGGCCGAAGCAATAAGACCCGCATTGAAAATGGGCACTCATATTGAGCACCCGTTTTCCTAATGCGCACGCCGCCACATCCCCGGGCGCCCAATACAGTATTTAAAATAAGGGGCTGCGTAAAAAAGACACATTGGGGAGAATTGTGCATCCCTAGTGCTCAAATGCATCAGGCACCCATGATTGCAATGGGCGCTCAATGCAAATGTCCATTTTTCTCCTGCTTCTTCTGCCTGATTTTGCTGAGGTTACTGAAGACGCCCATAGCTAAGTGCCTCTTGCTATGGGCGTCTAAATTGTGCATCCAGAAGATTTTTTTTTTAAATTTGTAATACATAAAACTTTATTGAACATAGCATACATTTCAAATAAGATAAAACAAAAAGAACAATGCCAAATCGGGTAGCTGTACGATCAGAGTACTGACAAGGCGATAAGAGCAAATAAGTAAATAAAATACAAAGCTAATAAAGCAGTGCTCCTCAGTAAAAAATGCTACATTGCTAATGTATAACGCTATGTCAAAAATGGGTTCGAAACCATCATAAGTTTGTATTTTCCACATAGTACGTGACTCCCCAACCCCCCCTCCCTACTTTCCAGTTGGACGTTTAAATTATATAACATGTGTCATGGAGATGCCAGAGTAACGAGTAATAAAGTTTTATGAAAATAAAAACTGAAAATTACTTTTGTCCGGCTCTGTATTCTTTGTCTTCGAATAATGGAGTAATAGCAAGTCATTATGGTATGCAGCACTTACTATGCCTTTATTGTGCCTTCATTGCCTAACTACCGACCTCCAAGGTGGGTGTTCCCTAGGTATGTAGTCATGTGATCATAGGGTGCCAGATGGCTTTAAAGGACTTCATAGTATCGTTTTTCAAAGCAGTGAGATGGGACATATGGTATTGTTCATGTAATCTATGCAGTACTACTGCCATTGAAGGAGTATCTAGCGATTTCCAGGCTTTAGCCGATTCAGCTCTAGCTGCTATAAAGACTTGGTTACAAAATTTATTGGTGTGGGATGGGAGGCCTTCCAGAGGGATATTAAGTAAAGCACATTTAGGATTTAAATCCGCGATGCCTGGAATTACACCAACTAGCCACTCTTGGACCTTTGTCCAGTATAACATCACTTTTGGACATTGCCACCATACATGAATATAATTAGCCCCTTGGCCACACCCTCTCCAGCAAACATTAGAAATTGCAGTTACATTCTATGTAACTGCAAACATTAGAAATTGCAGTTACATTCTATGTAACTTCTCCAGGGTCAAGTGCCATCGATAAAGGACTTTATAACATTACTCTTGCACTGTGGCAGAAACAGATATTTTAGATAGCTGAAAGAACACTAAATCCCAGATTTCCTGGTCGATATCCTCCGCCAAGTCCCTGTGCCAGGCCTGGATGTGAGCCGCAGAGTATGGTGAGTGATTATTCAGCAGTTCATAGGTTTTGGAGAGAATACCCCTTATTCGGCCTGAGTGCTCACAAAAGGTTTCAAAAAGGTTTCTGGTCGGGTGCACCTTATTGGCTTGTGTCAGAGACATTAAGAAGTGCCGGATCTGTGCAAATTCAATCACCGAGGAGAGGCCAGGTGAATCCAGCATTGGCAAAGTGTCATAAGGCCGAATGTTGGTACAGGTAAGAAGATGTCCAAAAGATACTATCCCTGTTTTTCCCCAGGCCCGAAAACAAAAATTTTCCCAACCCTCCTTAAAAAGAGAGTGTTATGAAACAAATGAGATATCTTATGGTAATCAGAGGTCCCCACCAATTTAGCTTTCCATGTCTTCCAGATACGAAGAGTGGTACCCAGAGCAAGTGGCACATGAGATAATGGTCTCTACGTAGATTTAGGTTGCCACGGTAAAGCCTGTAAAGGCATAGCTCCCACCTGGGCTTGCTCCAACTGAACCCATTGTTTAGGATCGGCTCTATTGTATAAATCCACTAGATACCGTAATTGGGTGGCTACATAGTACCAAATAATATTTGGCGCCCCTAAACCCCCTGCCTGTTTTGGTAAAAACAAGGTTGTTCTGGCTACCCTTGGTGGCCGCTTTCTCCAGATGAAGCCATAAATTTTAGTCTGCCATTTCTTCAAGAGAGCGGATGAAATGAAAATGGGAATAGTAGAAAAGAAATATAATATTCAGGGTAGAATTACCATTTTAATAAATCGCCAGTCTCCCCAACCAGGAGTGGTATTCCCTATACCATTTTAACAAGTCCGCATCTATTTTTTTCCATAATGGGTTATAATTAAGTGAGTACAGTTGAGAATTATGTGCTCCGATTTGCACTCCTAAATATTTAATAAATGTACGAGCCCAACGAAATGGGAATGTTTTAGTGATGTTCGTTACCACCTGATTGGGCAGATTAAGGTTCAAAAGCTCCGACTTTTCCAAATTCACTGTAAAACCTGACACCATATGAAATTGTTCCAAGGCAACCGTAACCCCCTGAAGGGATACCTCTGGGTCTGTGAGCGTAAAAAGGTTGTCATCCGCAAATAGGGATAGCTTAAAATATAAATTATCGAGCTGGACCCCGGAAATATTCTCCTTCTGTCTGATCATCTCAACAAAGGGTTCTAAAAAGAGGGCAAAAAGCATAGGTGACAGTGGGCAACCTTGTCTGGTACCCCTTTGAATGTCCAATAGTGGGCCATATCCGCCATTTACTTTTACTCTGGCTTAAGGTAGTTCATATAATTTTTTGATCCACTTTTGGAAGGGTTCACCAAAATTCTTTTGTTTAGGACTTGGAACAAAAAAGGCCAATGTACAAGGTTGAAAGCCTTTTCAGCATCTATAGCTAAGAGTGCAGCCGGAGTCTTATGCTGGTGAACACAATCAATCAGGTCAACGACTTTCCTAATATTATCACTAGCCATTCGAGAAGGGATATATCCCACTCGATCATTGGGCACTAAAAAGGGGATAATGCCTTTTAGACGTTCTGCCAAAATCCGGGCCAGGATCTTTATATCTAAATTGATAAGCGATATCGGTCGATAGGATCCACAGTGGATTGGATTTCAGCCTGGTTTTGGGAGAACTGTAATTCCTGCTACATTTGCATGTGTAGCTAAAGTGCCCGTACCCCTTAAGGAGTTCAGCATCTCAGTTAAAGGTTCTGCTATAACATGTAATAGTTTTTTGTAATAACTACCGGTAAGTCCATCTAATCCTGGGAATTTTCCTGGTTTCAGAGCTTTAATCGCCCTTTGTACCTCATCGAGTAAAATTGGGGCATCTAGGTACTACTGTTGGTCATTTGTAATGGTGTGTAATGGCAAATCTTTCAAATAGCGTTCCATGTCTATATCCACAATGTCGGAATCACGACTGTATAGCCGCCCATAAAAATCAGGAAATCTGATGCAGTTACAAAATTACCCCCCCTATCTTTTATCTTAGCAATGTTATTCTGTGCAAGCACCGCTTTTAAATGTCTAGCTAGTAGTCAACCCGCTTTATTTCCCCCCTCAAAATATTGCTGTTTGATTATATCCATTTGAAAAGAGAGTGTTTCCTTATCAAGCGTCTTAAGAGCATCTCTGATCCTATTCATTTTCTGAAGTATGACAGGGCCCTGTGATTTCATATGTTGCAGGGATAACTGAGTAAGTTGCCTCGTAAGTGATTTTCGCTGTTTCTCTTTCTCACATTTTTTTTTTTTAAAATGAAGCCAATATACATTTGGTTTTCAACATTGCAAGCAGTAAATATAAATGCCACAATGATACTAAGGAGGAACCACAGATGGTCTATATTTTAATTTCTCAATAGCCCTTGACTTGTGGATTGTCTTTACGTCACCTCCAGGGCCGGAGTTAACTTTGCTGTGTTAAAAGCGTGCTTTGGGCGCCCAGCGATTTTCTGCATCAAGGGGTAATAGCGAATAGCCTCATCTACATGGAATTTACATGAGATGGGCACTATCAGCTACATATTTGTTTGAGCGTGCATTTCGGACACGCATCTCCTTATTGCATTGGGTGCTAGTCTAGCACAGTGATCCCCAACCTTTTTTGCACCAGGGACCGGCTTCAAGCAAGACCATTTTTCCATGGCCCGGTAGGGCGGGGTGGGGGTGGGGCAGGGGCGGGGCTATGGAGGGGGTTGGATTTTAGTGCATACTTATTTAATTATGACATTTATAATGTGAATGTGACTTAACTCACTAAAGGTTCAGAATGAGTTGGAGCACCAGGCTTGTTTCCCTGGATCAGTGGGAGCACTGGGCTTGTTTTCCTGCAACAAGACTGTCCCATCTAGGGGTGATGAGAGACATTGACACCTGAAGTGTGTTCCTTATGTCCAGTCTACTCCGTAATCTCGTTTTTGCTGTTGTCATTGCAGAAAACCCAGTTTCACAGAGATAGGATGTTGGAAATGGAAGCAGAGTTTTCAGTGCTTTTGTGGCGATCTCAGGATATTCTGCCTGGACTTTAATGCAGAGCGTTGGGAGATTTGAAGCCTCAAACATACTTTTAAGGCTACCATCATTTGCAATCTCAAGCAGTTGGTCTTCAAGCACGGACAAGGTTGATTCACCTGGCTTGTTCACAAATGGGTTGCAAATCCATTCCTTCCTAGTTCGTGGGTCTTTTGTGGTTGGAAAGTAACGCTTAAACTCTACTAAAAGCTGAGATAGGTGATCATGCACCACACACACTCTTACTCCCCTGGATTTTCTCATACACACTCATGCTCTCATTCTCACTGGCTCCCTCACATACACACACACCCAGGCAAGCTCCCAATCATTCTCACAGAAACACACACACCCAGGCAAGCTCCCAATCATTCTCACACAAACACACACACCCAGGCAAGCTCCCAGTCATTCTCACACTGAACCCCAGGCAGGCTCCCATTCATTTTCACACCACTCCATCCCCATCCCCCAGGCATGCACACATTCATTCTCACACACAGAGACCCCCAGGCAGGCACCAATTTATTCTCACACACACACATACACCACACAGGCAGGTACCTATTCTCACACATACAAACCCCAGGAAGACACCCATTCATTCGCATACACAGACACACCCTCAGGCAGGCACCCATGCATTCACAAACATACACCCCCAGGCAGACTCCCATGCATACACATGCACACACTAAAGGCGGAGACCCCCTCTCTTTCTTTTGCCAGCAACCTCAGAGCCTCTCTCATTCCTCTGCTGCCATTGTCACTGCTGGCGCGTGGCTATTGGGGAGGCGCTGATTGCTGCTACTAACACTGAATCCCATTCTGCTGCCTCCTCTGTGTAGGCCCCGTGGGCTTCCAGGTCCTCCATACTGATCTCGTACATTGTGAGATCTGCATAGAGAAAGTGCTACTCTTGCACATTCCCAAAGATTACATGTGCCAATTTTTTTTTACATTTGCTGTCTGATCTTAGTTTTCTAATCAGTTGGTCACAGGCTTTTTTTTTCCCACCTTCCCTTTCTTATTTTTTTTTGCCAATTCATTTTATATTGTCTTTTTTTCTATTTCTTTTCTCTCCACCTGTCTTCTTCCCTCAAACACACAGTCAGGTTCTCATTCTCACATGCTTTCTCTCTCTCACTCACACACACATACACACACACACACGCTCTCACTCTCACATGCTCTCTCTCATACAATCATTCATACACACTCTCTCACTGGCACATGCTGTCTGAGTCTCACACATGCAGGCTCTCTCACTCCCACATGCTGTCTTGCTCAAGCACAGGCTCTCACTGTCACATGCTGTCTCTCTCATACACACAGGCTCTCACAAGCTGTCTCTGCAAACATTCAGGTCTTCACTCTCACACACAATCTCTCGACTCATCTCACACGCACACATACATACTCTACAGGCCCTCAGCCTCTCTCTCACCTCTAGGCCTCTTTACAGGTCGTCACAGGATGGGCTCTGCAGTGGCCCTGGTCTTCTCGGGCCGCGCTGCTCCTCTTCTGCACGTGGCTGATGCTCCTCCTCCTTCCTACCCGCGCGGCTCCGGCAACATTTTTCTTCCGGGGCCAAACGGGCAGGAAGGAGGAGGAGCGCCTGCTGTGACTGATGCTCCTCCTCCTTCTGGGGCTGTGCGGGCAGGAAAGAGGAGGAGCACCTGCTGTGGTTGATGTTCCTCCTCCTTCTGGGACCGCGCGGCTCTGGCAATGTTTTTCTTCTGGGGCCGCACAGACAGGAAGGAGGAGAAGCACCTGCACGTTTAGACGCAAACTTTTTCTTCGGGCTGTGGTGATCGTCTTGCTATGTGTATCCGGCGCACAGCACAGCAGTAGTTCACTGCTCAGCTGCCAGTGGGATGAGGTCCATCGGCGGCTCGGCGCCCCCTAATGCTCGGCGCCCTAGGCGATCGCCTAGTTCTTCCACCGGCCCTGGGCATCATCCACCCCACAAAGTGTGCTCTGAGCCACCGCAGAGCAGAGCACACTGTCAGTGTTTAGTGCTGGTCTGCGGCAGGGCCGCAGACCAGCAAAAACCCCCAACAGCCTGGTCCTGGTCCACGGACTGGTGGTTGGGGACCCCTGGTCTAGCACGTCCAAAACGCGCGTCCAACCGGATGTAAAATTGTGCACTAGGCTGGGTGCACTTTTATTGCATCGGCTTTCTTTGTGTGGGAGATGACAGACTAGCTTGTGGAAGCGGTCTGAACAGGACCTGAGGAACATCTGCCTTGTACCTAAACCAGATCAGACTAGACAGATCTCTGAAAACAATCCAAGGCCCCATTCCACCATCCTCATTGCTCAAGCCTGTTTATTACCAATGTCTGCTGAATTTAACAGATAACCTAAAATGTTTCCTTCCACCAAGACAGAGACTCCCTGCATCCTATATGATGAACTCTTCCCTACAGACTGTATCTATCTACAGGCAAGATTAAATGGGAACAGGATTTAGGAACATTTTCAGCCTGATCTGCCAGCAGGATATGCACAATTCAGTAATCAGAATGTATCTAGTGCAGGAATGCACACAACATGCTCGGAGATTTCCTGCCAATTTCTGTATAACATTTTTTTTTTTTGCAATGATCTCCTCTCTTATATTCACAGTGGGCAGTCACTTCACATGGTCCCGAAGTCCTGGTGCCCCAGAGAGGAGGAGGAGAGAGAGACAGGGGCTTGGATAGGAAGCGCATGACTATTCTGTACTGGGACCAGTATGCTACACTGCTGGCCTAGTTCCATGTATTTCCTAACTTAACTGCTCATGGAAATAAGGAATCAGCACAGGCTTGTCATGCTCTGCTACTCATGATAAGCAATCGTAAGCCCTGCACAGAAACCAGCAAAGCAGATATGGCCACCAGCCTCCATCTATAAATGGTAACCGGACAGACCAGTCTGGAATTTATGTAACATGAAGTTACAACCTCCCCCGCATTACCCTGGCAATGTTTCATTAATTAACTCCTCTCCCACTTGTGGCTCGTTAACATGGGTATCACCTGAGTTTCCAGCAACAAGAAATTTTCATTTTTTCACAAACACAGTGCCCTTGCTTCCAGCCATCGAATACAGAAATCACTTCCTATACACACTAAGCTTTTAATTTTTGGCCTCTCTTTCCCCAACGGCATCTGTAAAAATAAGAACTTTTTAGAAGGCTTTTGCTTCTATAGTAACTAAAATGAGCTTTCCAGAAAACCTTCTCCCCAACAAAAAAAAAAATCACAAACCAATATAAAAGACCAGCAGACTCAGGAGCTACGGGGTGCGAGGTCTGCTCTGAAATTCGTCTGTCTGCCTAGTTGGCCTAGCTCACGTAGGCCTGGATTTAGGCACAGGCAACACAGGCCTAGGGCCCCATATTTTGAAGTTACCCCAGACTAGGAGTCCCTACTGTTCTCTTGCCTTCTGGGGATGAAAGCCCTCAACCCTGGTGTGTGTCTACGGGTGCCATAATTTTAAACCAAACCCAGAGCTGATGGAGAAATGACTTCCAATTGCTAAAGTCCCTACCTCCTCTCCATGATAGAATATTAAAAAAAAAAAAAAAAAAGGAATTTCTTGCAGGGGAGGGCTTCTGTGCATGCACAAAGAAGATTCTGCAGCGGGCAGTCAGAGCTCTTATTGACCATCTCACATCAGAGAACGCTGAAATATCCCCGCACGTGCGTTCTATCTGCCAGGGTGATCTTGGCACAATAAAGCACTGCTGAAATAATGTTGGGATCTGCCTCAGTTCAGCTTATTCTAGATCGTAAGAACATAAGAAATTGCCATACTGGGGGAGCACAAGGGTCCATCATGCCCAGCATCCTGCTTCCAACAGAGGCCAATCCAGGCTACAAGTAACCAAAACATTAACTAGCCTTTATTTTATGTGCAGAACTTTTCCCAAACTCTATATTCACTTCGTGATCCTGCATGACAACTGCCCACTCTTCACAAGTTAATGCCCAAGACTGAAATGCTCCTCCCTCCTGAGGTCATCTAGCTGGCACAAATCGGATCATTCATCTGTCCCAAACACCCTCTCAGTTCTCTGGTATCAAGAAATTGGTCTCTGCCGTGCAAGGCATCTCTGCCACCTTTGCAGTTCTATGGATAAGCTCACTCTAACCTTTACTTTTTCCCATACCTGGCCTCCCTCTCGAAGCCACAGGTATAAATGTACCCTCTGCTGCCTGCTTTCAGAGTCGCATCCATCATGGACTTGCTCCTGTTTTCATAGATTTGTTCATGACTCCGTGCCCCCTTCTAGCTCTGCTCTCAGGCTCTGGCACAGTCTGACTCTAGCTGCTGGCGTATCCTCATCATCTACCAGTGTCTCCACTTCACCACGCAGTGCTCCCCTTCCCTCCTTCCTAGCCCCCATGGTTCGGCTGTAGTTTTCCAACTTTCTTCTGAAACATCAGCTGATATTTGCCAACGGGTCTCCTGCAAGGCCAGGTAAGAGTGCTTTCAGCAACGTACGTGGAGCTTCTCATGGTGCATCGAACGATCCCCCCGTGCCTTTTGACAGCTCGGCTTTGTGGCCTGGATGAAGCTCTCATTCAGATTTTGGAAAAGGAAAGAGTTAATTGGCAATGTATCCCTGTGACATCTCCCCTCCTCCAGCTCAGCCTAGCAGATTCTGATATTTTCTCTGTTTTGTTTTGTGTTTTTTTTTTTTTTTTTGAAACGGAGCTGGAGTGAGTGGGAAATAATCCCGCAGCACTTCCTTCTGCAGATGCTGCTCCAGAGCTTTACCAAATAAGGCAAGTATTGCAAGGAGCCAGCATAGAGCAGGCCCCAGCCCCGCTAGAAGAAGCCACAGAGATAGCAATCGCATCAGGAAAAGTCGCCAGCCCATACAGAACGGGGGTGAGGGACATGGGGGGGGGGGAGGGGGGAGGTCATCCAGCCAGACAACGCAGGCGGGGGAGAGGGGCACCATGCAGGAAGCATCTGCAGTCAACCGTGGGGGGGTGGGGGGGGTGCACCATGCAGGCAACGTCCGGCAGGTGGGGGCAGGATGCCATGCAGACAAGCTTCCAGCCACGTGGGTAAGAGAGGTCACGCAGGCCGATTCTCTGGCCAGCCCGGGGGGGAAGCCATGCTGCGGAAACAGCACCTACAGCCGCAGCATTCAGCAGAGAAAAGATGCTAAACAAAGAGGGGGAGGGGGGTGGCATTACCCATTTCATGGCCATGCTCCTTCCTTAACCGGATCCTTTTTCAAGGTCTGTACAATATATGATCCCCCGCGTCCCCCAGGAATACCTTTCCCCCACGCCCACACAGCAGGGCTCCCCGGCACGTCATCTCATAGCCTTACTTCACTGCTAAGGTTTCCAGGGATGCGCACTTCTTAACTTTGTCTATTTCATTTCATTTTGTTGAAACCGCTAAATGAAAGCAACCACCACCAAAATGTGTGTGTATGTGTGTGGGGGGGGGGGGGGGTTGTTTTGTGTTAGTGCACGCTAATCGGAAATGTAAAAAACCAGGTATAAAAAAAAGTGTCAAATGGGGGAGCAGTTCACTGGCAATGCCACTGGCTGTCTTGTTAGTTACTTGCTTGTGTTGCCAAGATTGCAAGGTGGTGGGGGAGGGGGAGGGGGAAGGTGGGTTACAAGTGTAAACAAACAATAATAGCATCAAGCTCTATTTGGCATAAGCATACAGTGCAAATGCTGATTCTGAATTTGACAATTCATGTTAATTTGGGGGAAGGGCCCTGGCATTTTGGCATGTGCATACTTTGAATCACCCAATCCTGCTTTTTTTTTTTTTTTTTTTTTTTTTTTTTTTTTAAGAGAACAAGGTAATTGGTAAAAGTATATTGTGATTCTGCCAATTATGGGGCTGTATTTTTTTTTAATTTAATTTTTTTTTTTTTTTTTACTAATTTGCTCTTGTGTGCAGATATGTTAAGAAAGACTGGTTTTCTGCTGCTTTGCTTTGGGTGAATTGAGGAGACAGCGTAGCTCTTTGTTCTATTGAGAGAGATAGTAACAAGTACTTTGAGATTTCGAATTAATCATCATTGCATTATTAATGGGTGATTGATTTGATTTGGTTAGTGTCAGTCTTGGGATGCCCTAGACCTGCAAGGTAGGGCAATTTGTGCTTACGCTCTGCAGTAAAATCAACATAGTAGCAGTGTGGTCTTACTGCTGCCCTGCTTTGTTATCAATCTGACAAAGTCTCACTGTCTGAAATACCCTTAGTGTGAGATTGTAATATTCTAGGTTTCTGTTTGTGGCCTGGCCTGTGGCCCACTGACCTCAGTGAGTGCTCCAGTTTACATTAAGATTTGGTGGTGGAGCACACTGCATCCTGCCAATTCTCTTTCCTTCTACATACAACGGACAGCGTAGCAGTGGTGCACTGGTACTGGGCAGGCAGGCAGCACCGAATATTACATTTTTCTGGTGTATGATTTGTTGTCATTGATTATTGGAAAGAGTATCACACTTTGCTAGCTAAGGTGTGTGTTTGGTGAGAGAGAGAGAGAGAAAGAAACACTGCAGTGGGGGTGACTGGTGAGAAAGAGGGCCTGGCGAGGGGAGTAACAGGTGAGAAAGAGAGATTGGTTGGAGGGTAACTGGTGAGAGAGAGAGACTAGAGGGGAGGGGTGACTGGTAAGAGAGAGTGACAGGTATAGGGGATAACCGGTGGGAGAGTGAGACACTGTTTGGGGAGGGTGACTTGTAAGCCAGAAAGAAAGAGCCTGGTTGGCGGCAGGGGGTTACTGGTGAGAAAGAGGGATTGGTGTACAGGACACTGGTGAGAAAGAGAGCAACTGGTGAAAGAGTGGGGGTGACTGTTGGCAAAGTGAGAGACTGGGCTTGGGATGAAGGTAAGAGAGAGACTAGAGTGGAGGGGGTCTAGTGAAAGAGACTAGCTGAGGGGAATGTCAGGTGAGAGACAGGTTGGGGAATGACTCGTGAAAGAGTGGTGTGGGGAGGTCACGTGAGAACGAGAGACTGGTATTTGGGGTGACTGAGGACGGAGAGAGATATGTAAGAAGGGACTGACTGCACTGGTGAGAAAGATAGAGCTGTGGGGATGACTGGTGGTGAAAGAGACTGGTGTGGGGAGGTTACTAGTGTGTGTGTGTGTGTGAGAGAGAAAGAGAGAGACTAGTGTGGGAGTGACTGGTGACAGAGGGACTAGTGTGATGACTGGTGAGAGTGAAAGAGTAGACTGGAGGGTGACTGGTGAAAGACTAGTTGGGGGAAGTGACTGTGAGAGAGAGAGACTGGGGGATGACTGGTGAGAGAGGGACTGGTGTGAGGTTCTGGTGAGAGAAACTGGATTGTAGGGTGCATGATGAGAGACTGATGTTGGGGTGACTTGTGAAAGCGTGAGAGACTGGATTGGAGGGTAACTAGTGAGACAGACAGACTGGTGTGGGAGGTGACTGGTGAGAGAGAGAGAGAGAGAATGGTGTGGGGTAATTGGTGACAGAGAGGGACTGAGAGACTGGATTAGAGGGTGACTGGTGAAAGGGTGGGGTGACTGGTGAAAGAGAGAGGGGACTGGATTGGAGGGTGACTGATGAGAGAGACTGATGTGGGGATTGGTGAGAGACTGGACTGGAGAGAGACTGCTGAGAGAGAAAGAGAGAGAGAGAATGGTTTGTGAGGCAATTAAAATGACAATTAAAAAAAAAAAAAAAAGACTAAAGGCTGCCTGGAAATCTGCCTGCCTGGTGCAAAGGTGGCAGACCTCATGCTTCACTTAGATACAAGTTTAGACAGTGCTGGGGAAGGGCCAGCTGTCGTGGTACATGTGGGCACCAATGACATGGGAAAATGTGGGAGGGAGGTTCTGGAAGCCAAATTTAGGTTTTAGGTAGAAAGCTGAAATCCAGAACCTCCAGGGTAGCATTCTCTGATAGGGATGTGCATCTTTTTTTGACGGATGAAAATATCATACAATATTTTCTAATCCGTCATGTATCAGGGGATCCCGAAAATGATAGGAAAACCCCACAAAATTTTCGTGTGGTTTTCTTATCGTTTGGGGGGGGGGGGGGGAGAAAGGGCACACAGGAAAAAAAAACCCCCAAACCCACCCTGACCCTTTAAATCTAATTATTTACAATCCCCCACCCTCCCGACCCCCTCAAAACTTTCCTAAAGTACCTGGTGGTCCAGCAGGGGTCCCAGGAGCAATCTCCCATTCTTGGGCCATCGGCCCCCATTAATCAAAATGGCGCCGATGGCCCTTTGCCCTTACCATGTGACAGGGGCTATCAATGCCATTGGCTGGCCCCTATCACATGGTAAGGGCAAAGGGCCACCAGCGCCATTTTGTTTACGTAGCAGCCAATGGCCCAAGAGCGGGAGATCGCTCCTGGGACCCCCGCTGGACCACCAGGTACTTTAGGAAAGGGTCGGGGTGGGGTTTTTTTTTTAGGCTCGGGACATCTCTATTCTCTGAAATGCTCCCTGTTCTACGTGTAGGTCCCCAGAGGCAGGCAGAGCTCCGGAGTCGACTGTGCAGGGAAGAGGGATTCAGTTTTACAAGGAACTGGGGAACCTTTTCTCAAAGAACAGGCTGCACCTTTACCAGGGTGGAACCAGGCTACTGAGAGAGAGAGCAGCTTTTAAACTAGAACAAGGGGAAAGCAGACAGTGCACAGTTCAGACGGAGGGATCTTCGAAGAATACTAATGAAAGAGGAGAGTTAGGGCATCCCGACAGAGAGGGTCCAATAAAAGGCCCACACTCTGGAACTCTATCCCCGATCACCTAAGACAACTAACTTCACACACAAGGAATTTAGACGTTTATTTTCAATGGCATTCGGATCCCTCTCTAAAACCCGGCAGGCTGTTCCTAGGCAGGTCTCTCTAACATAGCTCCACCTACTTAGCCAAGTCCTAACCCTACCGCTCTCCTTCTTGACAGATTTTTTACACTAGGTTTTATGCTATGTTTTTATGTGTATTTATTATTATTTACCTGTAAACCATTTTGTCGAACCTTTGTTCTAAAAGCGGTATTATAAACCTTTTTAAATAAATAAATAATTTTGAATACATAAATAAAAAGCAAAAATAGTCTGTGCGCCAATAAGGAAAGACACCTGTGCTAAAAGATTCCAAATTACCCCTGACAACTGAAAAGCAGGTGGTTAATACAAACAAAAAAACATTTTGAAATGTCTGTATGCCAATGCCAGAAGTCTTAAGAAGTAAGATGGGAGAGTTAAGAATGTACAGCAGTGAATGATGAGACAGACGTATAGGGCATCTCAGAGACCTGGCAGAAGGAGGATAACCAATGGAGACAGTGCTATACCAGGATAAACATTATATCAAAGTGATAGGGAGGATCAACTTGGTGGAGGGGTGGTGCTTTATGTCTGGGATTGTATAGAGTCCATCAGGATAAAGATCCTGCAAGACTAAGTGCACAGTAGACTCTGTATGCTTAGAAAACCCGTGTGAATAGGGGAAGAGTTTAGCGATAGCATACTACTGTCCACCTGTTCAAAATGATAAGACAGATGATGAAATGCTAAGAGAAATTAGGAAACCTAACCAATTTGGGTAAATGCAACATCAAGACATGCTAGAGAAATAAAGTTCCTAGATGTAATAAATGACTGCTTCATGGAGCAATTGGTTCAGGAACAGACGAGAGAAGGAGCTATTTTAGATTTAATTCTTAGTGGAACGCAGGATTTGGTGCAAGACTTAACGGTGATGAGACCACTTGACAAGTGATCATAAGATGATCAAATCTGAATTAATGACTGGAAGGGGGACAATGAGTAAATCTACAGCTCTGGCACTAAACTTTCAAATGGGAAACTGTTAAATAAGGAAAAGAGTTAGAAAAAAATCGAAAGGTGCAGCTACGAAGGTTAAGAGTGCATAACAGGCGTGAACATTGTTTAAAAATAGCATCTTAGAAGTGCAGTCCAGATGTGTTCCATGCATTAAGAAAGGTGGAAGGAAGGCCAAACAATTGTCAGTATGGTTAAAAGGTGAAGTGAAAGAGGCTAATTTAGCCAAAAGAACTTCCTTCAAAAACTGGAAGAAGGATCCATCTGAAGAAAATAGGATAAAGCATAAGCATTGGCAAGTTAAATGTAAAACATTGATAAGACAGGCTAAAGGAGAATTTGAAAAAAAAGTTAGCCATAGAGGCAAAAACTCATAAATAAAATGTTTTAAAAATATATCCAAAGCAGAAAGCCTGCGAGGGAGTCAGTTGGACCATTAGATGATCGAGGGGTTAAAGGGGCTCTTAGGGAAGATAAGGCCATCGCAGAAAGACTAAATGAATTCTTTGCTTCTGTGTTTACTAATGTAGGATGTTGGGGAGATACCGGTTCCGGAGAACAGGTTTTCAAGGGTGATGAGTCAGACGAACTGAACCAAATCAGGGTGAATCTGGAAGATGTAGTAGGCCAGACTGACAAATTGAAGGGTAGCAAATACCTGGACCAGATGGTATGCACCTCAGGGACCTGAAAGAACTCAAAAATGAAGTTTCAGATCTATTACTAGTAATTTGTGACCTATCAATAAAATCATCCATTATACCTGAAGATTGGAGGGTGGCCAGTGTAACCCAGAAATTTAAAAAAAGCTCTAAGGGTGGTCTGGGAAACTACAGACCAGAGAGTGACTCCAGTGCTGGGAAAAATTATGGAAACAATTCAAAGAACAAAATCGCAGAACATATAGACAGACATGGTTTAAGAGGCACAGCCAGCATAGATTTACCCAAGGGAAGTCTTGTCTCACAAATCGGCTACATTATTTTGAGGAGGTTAACAAACATGTGTTATGTCTGGCGGCCTGCGGGACTGCCCTGCGAGCTGCCACACTTACCCTCTCAGTTGACCGATGCTGCCAGAGGCCTCCTGAAGTGGAAGAATGCTGCCAACTGCCACTGATGCCACCAGGCTGCCGTTTTCCCTTAGGCGTGCATGCATATGTGCATATATAATATAGGCTCCATGGCAGGAAATGTTGAGCAGCGCTTCCTGACACCATCAGCCTGACCGGACTATTCAAGCAATGGCCCTGTAGCATTACTCAGCAATAGGTCTCCTGCCTTGCAATATGTGTTGCTTGCATGTTCCTGGTGCCTGTTCTCCTGCTTTCCTGAATCTAGCCTTGCATCACCCAGCCTTGCATTGTCCTATAAGCCTCAAGGAAATGTAAAGCAGCTAACAGAAAAAACCCCCACAAAAATCCTACATTTCCAAGCAGTTGGAACTATGGACAAAAATTCACCCGGGGAAGCTTTTTCAAATAGCACAAAAACTCTCCAAGCCTCAACCCCTAGCCCTTACTGCCAACTTCTGACAGCCCTTCAGTTGGCGACTTTGCTGAATTCTTCATGGAGAAAATCCAAACTATACACTCCTCAGCCATTTCTTCCCCCCCCCCCCCCCACTCCAAATGACTCATGTACCCCAGCATCCTCCTAGTCATGTCTACTCCTCCCCCAACCCCATCTAAATTAAACTCCCTCCTGACAGTATCCTGGCTGGCTGAATTCAGAACAGTCTCACCCAAAGCAGAAAAAATACTTAAAGAAGGATCAGCTGGACTATCTCCTCATTAGACCCAATACCAACCAAATACATTGTCATGGTTCCCTCCTTACCAGCAGAGGTCATCAGCGAATCTCGCTCATAGTTACTCTAGCCACTCCTTGCTGATCACATGACACAGCAGTTCCAGCCCTACTTAACCCAGCCAGTGCCTATTTATCGAGTCACCTCGGCTCCTTGACCTGGCCATCCTTGTCTTGTTTCCCTGCCTTGCTCTGCACCCTTCTAGACCCACCTGCCTTGCTTAGTGGCCTCTTGGGTCTTCTTGTCCTGCCTTGCGGCCTTCAGGCCTTCTAGGTACGCTTATCCCTGCTTCGTGCCCTGTGGGGCCTTCTTGTTTATTGTTACCTGTTCTAGTCTAGTCCCGTCCCTGTCCCAGTCCAGCCTGCCTTGCCTCTGTTCCAGTGCAGCCTATCTTGCCTCTGCTTCCAGTCTGGTATCCAGCCCCTGAATGTCTCCATCCCATGCCTCCAGCCCTGTCTGTATCCAGCTCTTGCTTGCCTTTAGTTCTAGCACTACCTACATTCCAGTTCTTGTCTGCCAGCTTGTGTCTCCGCTTCCTGTTTTGCCACAATGATGTTCTCTAGAAGGAAAGTCCTACCGGCCCCCAAAATCTGCAAATTCAACCCAAGGGGGAGAGGGCTTGTTAGGCAGAAGACCATCTCCAGTCTTGCCTTGCAGTCCTGTGTCACTTCAGCAGGGATGATCCCAGATCCCATTCTACCAGACTGTGAGATAATCCACAACCTAAGACAAAACTTAGCCCTCTGGATAACTACCAAAATAAATGCCATGCTAATACAAGGCTCCCTGCCTCCCCTATTAAGAGTTCCGTAATCCAACACATCTTGAAAAATCTTGGCTCTGATCCTGATCCAAAAATAATCAACAACTATCATCCAATCTCCAGTCTTCCATTCTTGTCAAAAATAGTGAAAAAAGCAGTCTACTTCCAACTCCTTGACTTCTTTGAAGAGGGCACTATCCTCCATTCATACCAATCTGGACTCAGGAAAGGATACGTAACAAAATCTATACTATTAGCCATAACCAATAGCATCTGAATTAATGCCAACCAAGGTGGTAACTCGCTCATAGCCCTACTACATCTCGTTGATCACCAGTTCCTACTACAATGACTTGATGATATTAACATCGAAGGCACAGCCTTCAATGTTTCAGTCCTCCCTAGATAACAAGAGCCAGTCCGTAGCCTGGGCTAATAAATCATCCTCACCTAAAGACCTCACCTGTGGAGTATTCCAGAAGTCAGTGCTTCCCCTCAGTCACCTTCAACATTTACATACATCTGATGTTCAACATTCAATCCCACCTTTTTACTGATGACATCAAGCTATGCACAAAGTTAAGATCAAACCAAATCTCCTCCATCACCATGCTTAAGTGCTGATTTACAGCAGTAGCACAAAAGCTCAACAATGTCAAACACAAACTCAGCCCCTCCAAATCGGAACTCCTCTGGCTAAGCCGACAAGGAAGCCCCCTATTATCCCTGCCCTCATCGTCAAGAACTGGCCTACAACCAAAAGATTCAGTGGGAGTTCAACTTAGTCACAACCGTACAATGGAAGCCCCTAATCAGGGCCTCCTTTATGAATATGCACCAGATTTGCAAACTTCACAACTACTTCGATGAGCACAACCTAGCCACTGATACATATAGTAGTAACCAGATGCTTAGATTACTGTAACTATTCCATGGCAACTCAATATAATGTCAAGAACTGCCAACTCTCAGAAAGCACTGCTGCGAGAATTCTGGTAAGGGCCCAAGCATCTGATCACATAACACCAATCTTGAGGCAATCGCACTGCTCCTGGTCATATACTGGAAACAATTTAAAAGTCTCTGCTTTGTCTTTAATTGTATAAACAACTCAGCTCCTGAATCTCTTTCCTTACATCCCCACAAAAAAAAAAAAAAAAAAACTTTGACCTTCCCAAATGGTCCTCCTATCCTCTCTCCCTCTGGCTTACGCTAAATTACCTTGCACCAGATTCCACGCATTCAGCTACTTTGCCCCAAACTATGGAACAAGATACCACTGTCCCTGTATCTGGTGACACCTTGTTTTAACCCCTTCGAAAACCACCTCATTCCTCCTCAAACCTCCACCTTCCCTCTTTTTTTTTCACTTTTGTGTTTCTTCTATGCTCATTGTAGACTAAGACACTAATGTAATACATTTGATTGTAATCCACCTTGAGACCAGCTTGGTAGCAACGAAATATCAAATGTTTATAAATAAAATTCCTATTGATTTATTGCTGGTTTGCAATAGAAGTTGTTAAAAGAGACAAGTCAGCAGCGAGGCACAATACCAAAACACCAACTCTGTCAGCACTGTTGCCACAACAGTTGCATATAAAGCCCACTCCACCCACAGCGTGTTTCCTCCCCTCCCTAGCCTGGTAAGGAGCTGACAGGCCATCCCATATGTTCTGGGGGACGCATGGAGCACCTCACCCCTGCCTACATCTGTCAAGGAGAGTGCGTGAAAGCCGGGTAAGCACACAAGCACAAGCTTCGACATTTCCTGCCACCAGCTATGGGAAAGCAACCAAGATCTTTACAGGGAATAAACAGCTAGCAGCATGTTCCATTCACAGACAAACAGTTTGCTGAGAATTTAACACCCAGTGCCTGCGCTAAGCCCTTCTGTCACACAGGGAGCTACAATTCACTATAAAGGCGAGAGCCCATTAGTGCCCCACACACTACCCAGCCACGGTCTTTCGCTGGATTCGGATGTAAGTAGTAGGGAGATCTTTAAATATCTGGCTGTGGGGAATGCTTGCTCTTATATCTGGTCCTGTATGTTAAGTTTCCTGAATAGCAGCTCTGTCCTGTTCAGATCTTTCTCTATACAGCACCTCATACCACTAACCCTCCAGGAAAGTCAGGGCAGAAAAAAAAAACACAAACCAAGAGAAAAAAAAAAAAATATTCCACTTTGGTTCTGAAATCCTAAGTTCATCAGCACTGACTATGCTAAAGGCTTTCAGTTTAGAGGGAAAGGAAAAATTATTTTTAGAAAACTGAATAGCTACAATAGTTTTGTGGAAAGAATTTCCAAAGAAACTATAAGAGTTAGGAGAAATCGGACTGAGGCTGTCTGAAGAGCACAAGTCAGACCATCCTCCCCCTGGCCCCATTGCCAGGGCCTGCAAACGTCAATTATTACAGACTCTAAACCCCAAACTTAGCTGACATGACCACCGAAGTAAAAACACTTTCAACTCTGCTATTCCAAGAGCTCACATCTAGAGCAACAACATAGATCAGAGCTTCTAAACCACTGAGCCGCAGCACACTGGTCTGCCACACCAAGATCCCTGCTGCGCTGTGCTGGTCTCACTCCTCCCCTCCTCCTTTCTCCCATGCAGCGGCATGCGGTCAGGGCCTTCAAGGGATTCTGCGAATCCCCAGCTCATAGGCGTCGCTTTGGGATGGCAAGTGCCATCCCACCTTTAAACATCAGATCTGGCAGGGATAAACCAAACCCCCCTGCTCGATCCGATCAGCGGCGACACACTTCCTTACCCTAACCCCCCAGGAGCCATCGCGTTTAACCAAACGTCATCCCCTGCTGTCGTGGGGCCAGTCTCTCAGCTCATTATCACGAGACCAGGCCAGCGGTAGCAGAAGATGACGACATTTGGCTAAACTCGACTCCTGCTGCCGCCGCCCACCTGGGTGAAAGCCTGCGTGAGCGTGCATGCCTGCGAAAGCCTGTGTGTCACCTACAGGCTCTCACACGCCACACACATGCACAATGTGTCTGGGGAAGAGAGCCCGTATATGAGAGAGAGAGGGAGCGAGTGTGAGAGCACAGTCCTATGTGAGAGAATGAATGCGTTACTGTGTGTGAGTGAGAGAAGAAAGGTTGTGCTGCCCACCCCCAATCCACCCTGACAATCTCAGAGTGACTGGAAATCAAAAGATCTCAGGTATGGGGAGCAAGAGGTTTTAAAATCCTTTTTATTTTTATTAGTGGGTGGTATCTGATGTTTTTTGAAATATTTTATTGGTGATCTGGGAAATTTGTAACAAGATTTTTTTTTTTTTAATTATTGGATGTTTGTTGCCTGTTTTAACATTTATTTTTTTTATTAGAACGATTTTAATATTATAAATGTTTTATGTCTTGATTGTACTGCTTGATATTTTGTGAGGAATAATGATGTTTCTGTGTTTCTACTGTTGCACTGCATAATATAATCAGGCTCGTGGTTTCCAATTCACTTTTTGTTGGCACATTTCTATTTATACTTTATGGCCTTTCTATTTTGTTTTGCTGAGGGTCTTGTCGTGTGAAACTAATTCTTGCAGTGAAATTGATGGTACTTATCACTGGCTTTTACAGTATCATTTTTCTAGGTAAATATCGGAGTTTATTTTGGTGGAAAGAAGCCAGGGCAATAAAACAACATTGAGTAGATTCTCCCACTCACCAGCATCCCTATTCTCTGCCCCTATCTCTTGCCTAGCAGGTCCCTCTCTCCCCCCCCCCCCCATTACAACAACATTCACTCTTAAGCTCCAGGCTTATCCTCTCTCCTGCTTACTGAGGCTTTCGCACTATGGTCATCCCCTTTTCATTTCCAATTTAACAAAAGTTTGCTCTGCATGTACACAGCTATTTTGAATGTTATTGTTGAAAACAGTTTTCATACACATTTTATTTTCACTACTGTTGGATATTAGGCGATTATTTTAAGCAAGGTATGGACGTAACCGATGTTCCCTCTAAGGATTGGGTTGCTGTGAGCATAAGGGTGATAGGCTTTTTGCATCAAAGAAAAGAGTGCGGACAGGGTAATGTAAATAGAAATGTTTGCACAAAGGAAACCAATCCTTAAAGAGAACCCTGGGCGTTGGGGAGAAGGAGATTGGGATTGGATCTTGAGGGGGTTTGGATTTAGCGAGAAAGAGAGTTCTTTTTGGGTAGGCCCTTGGGGAGGGAAGGCAGTGCTGTTCGATTTAGTTAAAATTACATTTCCTGCATTTTAACCAAGAAATGAATATATGTGACATTGTAAAATTTGGTTTAGTGCACCACGAGGATCAAGCAAACTCAAAAGTGTGCTCTGATATAACCACCTAACCAACAAAACTCATTTCACAGATGCCCTAAAAACATAGTAATATCCAATATCTGCAGCAGCGAACACTAAACTGTGCTATATTATCTACATTTCTTTGCCTGCTTTTAAATTACACCTCCAAAGTGGGTTACAACAAACACCCAAGCAATAAAACATTCTAACTTATTTAAAAAAATCACCTCACAGGGCGATAGTATCTGATGATCTGAAGGTGGTGAAGCAGTGCGGTGTGGGGTCTGCACCAAAGGACATACGAGATGAGATTAAGGTATTCTTTAGAGAAGAGAAGAGATGGGGGGATATGATATGAAAGTTCTTCAAATGGAAAGGAAGCTATAGGACTAGAGAGTCATATGAAGCTAAACTAAGGAACAACATGAGGAAGTCCTTTTTCACAGAAAGGGTGGGGGATTCCTGGAATGCCCTCCCGGAAGACAAGGCAAGGACAAGAAATGCAGCAGAATTCAGAAGGGGGTGGGATAAAGAGAAGACTCACAGTGGCCAGAGAGAGGAAAGAAAGAACAGGCTGCAGGTGGCAATTTTAGAACAACATTTCTGTGCAAGGAGTGGCAGTTAACCCTGAACACCTGGCTGAGCAGGCTGGATGGACCTTTTTGGTCTTTATCTGCCATTATTTACTATAATTATCATTCCCCCAAATCCTCACTACCACTGAACTAGGCTCCTTCGCTTTCAGTTTAAACTGATTTTCACCCCAATTTTAGGATGATTAAAGAGCAGCTCCAGAGCTGCAGATTCAGGGTTTGAAGGCCCCCCAGAAACTGCTGGAAGCCAGTGCGGGCCCGAAGCACCTGCGGCATTTCAAGTCCTGCAGCAGTGCTTGACCGCCGGTGCCACTGGTATGGCGTTTCAAGACCCGCCTTCTGCTCCCCCCCCCCCGGGGCAGCCATAGGTGCCTGCTGCTTAGTGCTGCCAGTGCAGCATTTGAAGTAGGTCACGCTCACCGGATGCACTTCTGGCAGGCCCCTGGCCCTGCACACAAAGGCAGAAGTGCAGTGCTTGCAGAACGCGAAAGCCTCAGTAAGCTGCTCCTGAAGGAGAGAGGAGACGCCTGGAGCCACCACTAGTCAGGATGAAAGCTGTTGCAATGAGTGGGGAAGGGGAGGAGGGAGATTCTCCGTGGTGTGAGGAGAGAAAGGGACATGCTAGGCAGGAGATAGGGATGCTGATGAGTGGGAGAATCTGCTCAATATTGTTTTTATAGTCCTGGCTTCTTTCCACCAAAATACACTATGATATTTATCCAGAAAAATAATGAGTCACCTTTTTCCCCCCACAGATTTTCTCCAGTTTTTGCTCGTCATAATAAACCCTGATCATTCCCGGGAAAAATGTAAAAATTAAAAACCAAAAACTATGGGTCTTACACAGAACATATCAACTCTGACATCCCACATTCCCAATACAATCCATTATATGACAACCAAGGTTAAAAAAAAAACCCCCCACCAACTCCTCCCATCCTCCTAGATCCTTAACTGTACCAGCTCCCCATCCACAGCCCATAAATATCTCAAACAATGAATGGCTCAGAGGGCTGGAGCCTGTTACCACTGGAATGGGCCACACTCATGTCTAGATAGCTTGCTTAAAGAGTTACATCAGAACCAGAATCTTGCTCAGAATCAAAATGTGAAAGAAAAACAGAAGAGACCCAAAATAACTCGTACATACCAATATCTGATCTTTATGGACGGAGGGGTAAGGAACTGGACGAGCAAGAGTGGTGTCAACAGATCTCCAATGAATATAAAGGGACCAGTGGGGTACTTAGGCCTTTTCAATATCTGTATCACCAACACTGCAAAGCGATTTGAGGGAAAACTATCTGCAGATGAACTTCAAGGCCGAAAAGTGTAAAAAAAAAAAAAGGAATCCACTGACTGCATATCATTTAGAAGGTCAAGTGTTGGAAACTGTTATAAAGGAGTAATCATCTTATGACCTGAAACTAGGCGGTCAACGTAATAAGAGGGAAAGCTAGCAGTATGCTCAGGTGCATATCACCAGGGTACAGAAGACATTACACCTTTGTACAGGTGACTAGCGAGACCCCGCCTTAACTACAGTTCAACTCTGGAGGTCATACTTGATAAAGACAAGAGGATGGAAGCAGCTCGGAGAAGAGTTACCAAAATGGAACACAGTGTGCCCCTCAAACCCTACAAAGAAAGGCTTTAGACAATCAAAATGTACATGCCGAAGGAGAAGAGGGAAACAAAACATGATGCAAACATTTGACAGGCTTCAATTAATCCACAGAAAAGGAATTTAAGGGCTAGAGCTCATGACATGAAGGAGGAGGATATAGATGAGTGCAATAACCCATCAGCAGAGGTGGCGTAAAACGATACTGGGCCAGAATTTAGTCCCTGGGGCAGCTACAGAGGAGAACGGGAGGAATATAGTTGGGAGGCTGCAGTATTGCAAAGTAAGCCGCCTTTCACTGCTTTGAGAGCAGAAGCAAAGGGGAGAAGTGAGAGAGAAAACAAGGGACAGAAAGCTTGAGGAGTGGTCGAAGGTTTGGCAGCTGGGATTCAACGCCAAGAAGTGCAGAGTCCTGCATCTGGGGTGCAGAAATCCAAAGGAGCTTACATGATAGGGGGTGAAAGATTGAAGTGCTTGGGCCAGGAAAGAGACCTCAGGGTAACAGTGTCTGATCTAAAAGTGGCAAAGCAAAGTGACAAGGCAGTAGCTAAGGCTAGAGGAATGCTAGGCTACATAGAGAGGCACGACCAGCAGGAAACTAAAAGGAGGTGATGATGCCCTATACAGGTCCTTGGGGAGGCCTCCAGGAGACCCTAGCTCAAAAAGGATAGAGACAGGATGGAAGTAGTCCTAAGAAAGGTGGCTGAAATGGTGTGGGGCCTTCACCAGAAGGCTTATAAGATGAGGCTGAAAGACCTAAATACGTATACCCCAGAGGAGAGGAGGGACGGGGAGATATGATACGAACTTTTAAATGCCTGGAGAGTATTAATGATGCACAAGAATCAAACCTTTTCCAATGGAAAGAAATCGGTAGAACTACAGGACATAATAGGAATTTCCAAGGGGGTAGATTCTGGATTCATCAGAAAATATTTCTTCACAAAAATGGTGGTGGATAGTGAAGACAAGAATGGTAACAGAAGTCAAAAGAATGTGGGATAAACACAGAAAATCCCTAATGGCTAAAGCAGAGCTTTCCAAACTTTTCATGTTGGTGACACACTTTTTAGATAAACAATTTCACCACACAGTAATTCAGTCTACTAGCAAACCAGAGGTTAAAGAGTAAATGAACAAAACGTATTTCAACAATTTATGTATGTTTCCTTAAATATATACATAAATATTTGTGCATTACATAATGTTACACCCACACTGACCCCCAGGCAGCTCCCATTCATTCTCACACCGCTCCCTCCCCACCCCCCAGGCAGGCACCAATTCATTCTCACACAGACAGACCCCAGGAAGGCACCCATTCGTTCTCATACACAGATACAGCCTCAGGCAGGCACCCATGCATTCACACACATACACCCCCAGGCAGACTCCCATTCATACACTTGCACACGCTGAAGGCAGCCCCCCCTCTCTTTCTTTTGCCAACAACCTCAGAGCCTCTCTCATTCCTCTGCTGCCATGTGGATGTTTGGGGAGGTGCTGATTGTTGCTACTGACACTGAAGCCCGTTCTACTACCTCCTCTGTGCAGGCCCCGTGGTATTAAATATTTGCGGGCTTCCACTTGCTCCATGCCGATCTCGTACATTGCGAGATCTGCATAGAGAAAGTGCTACTCTTGCACATTCCCAAAGGTAACATATGCCAATCAGTAAAAAGTAAATTTTTTTACCTTTGCTGTGTGATCTGTTTTCTAATCGGTTGGTTGGTCACAGGCTTTTTTTTCCCACTTTCCTTTTCTTGGTTTTTGCCAATTCCTTTTACAGGGTCTTTTTTTTTTCTATTTCTTTTCTCTCCATCTGTCTTCTTCCCTCAAACACACAATCAGGTTCTCATTCTCACAGCGGCCCTACTACCGGGTTTCCTCCTCTTCACGGGCCACCGCAACGTGGGATATGCGGCAGCCCATTAACGCTGCTCCTCCTCCTTCCTGCCCACGCAGCTCCGGCAACGTTTTTCTTCCGGGGCCGCGCAGGCAGGAAGGAGGAGGAGTGAACGTGACCCTTTTCTTCGGGCCGTGGTGAGGTAAAGCTCCACAACGGCCCCGCCAATCTTCCTGCTGTAGTTCCCTGCTTCCGCCGGCCCTGCTGCTATGTGGACCGGGCAACACACCTCCACACTGCAGGCGACACACTAACGTGTCGCAACACACAGTTTGGAAAGCTCTAGGCTAAAGGATGGAAATGAAGAATAAGGGGTAACCTGTGTTATGGGGTATCCTGCATGGAGTGGCAGTAACTACCCTAAACAACTGCCTGAGTGGACTGGATGGGCCACTTGGATCTTTCTTGAAATTTACGTTCTATTGTGGTCCAACAACAAATCACACACATAGTCTCAAAAGGTTTTGAATCATAAAATCCCTAATATCATACTTCTCACAACATGCCATAAAGCTATTAAAATAATAGGATCAGATCAAAACAGTCTAACTCATCCAACTATCAACAAATACAGATAACACATAACTGTAGAATAATCTGGGTTGCTTATTAGATGAAGACCACATCCTTACATAATCCCTCAATACCCCCAACCCCTTCCCAAACTACCTCGACATCCTATGAGGCTCTATTATCAGCACTCGGCTCCCAGTAAATCTACTTCTTTGCTTGCCACTGGACATAGCGCTGCCACAACTTCTCAAACTGACCACTTGTTTACTCTTAAGAGCGGTTAATTTATTAAAATAGCATACCTTCGCCAACCTTTGAATAACTCTTTCTAGGGGTGGAGTGTAACTTCCTTCTCCACAAATAAGCAATTTCCACCCCCCTTGCAGCTAATATTTGTTGAGACAGAAACATTATAGCAGTAACAGGTTCTGTATATGGACGCCTAAAAGAAAAAACAACGGATCCTTGGGAATGTCAAACAATTGAACAGAATAATCCCAAAAGAGAACGATCTTAGGGCAGTCCCACCATAATATGCAAAGAGTGCCTGACATTCCACACCTCCTCCAACATTAATCCCCCACACTGCAACTTAGCTACCAGCGATAAAGCATTTTTTTTTTTTAGATTTATATTTTATTGAATTTTTCATTATTACAAGAAAACAAAATTACAATATGAATCTTACAGATAAAGATACACCATAGGAAATTTTTCAAACAATTATATCAATATTCAAAGAATAAAGAAATATCTGCCCTATATCTGTAATCATATTGAATAAATCCCCAAAGAAATCTGTGAGGAGACCAAGAGGAAACTAGAGCAATACTCCTAAGAAATATTTATATCAATTAAATGCCTAAAAGCCGAACAAAGAGTGCACCATACACATTTGTTTTCCCAACTACTATTCAGAGTTTCTCTAGGATTGAGAATAAGAATCTAAATACACACGCAATTGCTCAGGTTCATTGAAAACATACTTTGCTTCTCTGAAATTTACTATACATCTACATGGAAAACGTAAAAAATACTTTGCTCCACGCTCTATAGCTTCCTCCCTCATTGCAAGGAACTTTTTTCTCTTCACCTGGGAACTTTTTGCAATGTCTGGGAATATCTGTATTGTATATCCATAAAATTTCAGTTACTGAAATCTAAAATACGATCTTAGCACTTTATCTCTATCAATTACACTTGCAAATTGAATCAATAGTGTTGCTCTAGTTTTTATTTCAGATTCAAAAGACTTCTCTAGGAATTCAGTAAGATTTAAATCCAAATTCGCATCTCCATCTGGTTGATTCTCATCTTGATTATTCCTCTTGTCCATTGAAATACATTGAGGCAAATAATAAATCCTCGATAGTAATGGTAGATTATCTTGGGAGTATTTCAAAATGTTTATCAAATAACTTGAGAATAAGTCTTTCGCTGTCATCATCCTGGTCTTCGGGAAGTTTAGTATTCTCAGGTTAGCTCTTTTTATCTGATTTTCAAGCAGTTCCATTTTGCTCTCTTGCATTTTCTCCGATGTTATCAAATTCACTTGAATTTTAGCCATATTATCTACTTTACCCTCAATCAGGGTTATACGTTTTGCTAATTTTTCATTCTGCTCCTCCATTTTCTGGGACTTCAATATTGCTTCTTGTACTGACATAGTTAGTGCATTTATAGATTTCTGCATTGAAAACAGAATATTCCTGATTTCACCCAAGGAAGGAGCTAGTATGGGAGTAGAGCAAGTAAGCGATAGTGATCCATTCTCACTTCCTACCTCTGCTACTGCGCCTTCTTCTCGTTGTTCTGTGCAGTGTGCGGTTTCCTCTCCTAACTTACTGGAGCTCGGTATTACCGGGCTCTCCGAAGAAGCAGAATTATCTTCTGCTCTTCTCTGTAAGTTGAGGGTATGCAGTTCTTGAGATAGGAGCAACTCTCGACGCGCAGGAGGTTCGGGCATTGTTGGAGCCCCCGGGCTCAAAGTTGTTTCTAAAGTCAGGGAGCCAGCGATAAAGCATTTTATAGCCTTGATCAAGTATCAGTGCCAAAATTGAACTCTTTGGTAAGGGTAAAACATAATTCCCAGTTTTTTTTTTTATACCCAATGTGCAATGCAAATCGTTCTCCCAGCTTAGTATGTGTGAAGGAGTAAATTAAAATTAAAAGATTCTAGAAATCCCCCTCGTTAACCCCCGTGCTTTATCACACAAGCCCCCGAATTAGAGCCGCCTTCTCTTCCTTTTGTGAAAGGAAATTACACACGTGGAGATAAAAGTAGTGGTCCGAGTGTGCCAATCCTGAACTACGTATCGCCTCTGGAAACTCCCTCATCTTTCCACCATGTCATATCTGCTCCAATCTGTAACAGCCCTTTGCTTGTACCCTGGAGATCCCTGGGGAGAAGTCTTTATTTAGAAAAATAGGCGACCTATAGAAATATTTCCTCTCCCCTACCAAACCACCCTTCCATCTGTCCCACACCTTTAAGGTGAGGGCTATGGAGCTTGGCACCATTCGTGCTTTATCCGGTAACCACATTAAAGTGTCCGGGGCTACGCCATGTAACAAAGGTGTTTCCAATGCAACCCACCGTTTCCCCACAACGCCCCGATGCCAATCAAATACTGCTCATAACTGCGATGCCACATAATACCATAGCAAACAAGGAACGGCCAACCCCCCCCCCCCCCCCCATTTTTAGGCAAACAGAATATCTTACTACTAAATCTAGGTGGTCATTGCTTCCAGATAAAATGAAAAAGTTTTCGCTGCCAGACATTGATACAATCAGCAGGAACAGGAATGGGTAAGATTTGGAACAGAAAGCTAAACCTGGGCAGGATATTCATCTTAATAGCCAAAATCCTACCCAGCCAAGATAAATCTCCCCGCTCCCAACGCTAAAAATCTTCTAGAATCTTCTTCCAAACCACTTCATAACTGCTAACAAAAAGATCATCTAGTTTGGTGCCAACCTTCACCCCCAGATACTTCAGTTCCGGCGGCACAATTTTAAAAGGGAATCTCCTCTTTATCTCCACTAACCCCTCAGCCGGAGGAGTAATATTCAGTAACTCAGACTTGTCCGCATTCAGCTGATATCCAGAGACCCTGCTAAATCTTGCCAATTCTTGCACTAGAGAGCATAGCAAGGTCTCAGGTTATGACACTGTGAAAAGAATGTCATCTGCAAACATTGAAGGCTTATATTCCTGATCCCCCACTTTAAGTCCTTGCACTATCGAGGAATTCCGATGGATACTGCCAATGGTTCAAAATACAACGCAAAAAGAACCAGTGAAAGCGGGCACCCCTGGCCTTGTGCCCCAACCTATGGGAAAGGCTGTCGAATAGCCCCCCATTAACCTTAATACAGGCGCTGGGATGGCTCTAAAGCTTCCTTATCCAGAGTGAGAAATTCCCACCCAACCCCAATTTATTCAAAACCGAAAATAAGCAATTCCAATGAATCAAATCAAATGCCTTTTCAGCATCTACTGTAAGCAAGGCTAGCAGTTTGAGTTTCTTGCGCCCTCCAAATGAAATGTATCACCCTCCTCACGTTGTCTGCATCTAGTCTACCTGAATCAAACCCTGTTTGGTCAGGATGAATCAATGCGCCTACCACTCCACTTAAATCTAACTAAAAAAACAAATCTCCCCCATTGATAGGGCCTGCAGTTCTATCCTTAATTTATCGAGTTGCACCTCAATCTGGGGCTCAGCTCTTCTCTTATGCCTAAGCTCCAATTCGCCAAGCCTCTCTAATAACTCCGCTCTCCTCTCCTCCCTCACCTTCTTCTTCTAGCAATTAATTTGCCTCTAGCTACTAAAACAATCCCAAAGAATACCAGGAGACACCCCATTTTTCTCATCATCTAAGTATTGCCCCATTTCCCTACTCAAAAGCTCACTATACTCCCTATCGTCTAAAACTTTCATTAAGTCTCCAAAATCTCTGCCCAATTTGTCCCCCTAACCCCTTGATGGAAAGCCAAATGGCCGCATGATCCAAGCATGTTATAGCCTCAATCTCCATGGTCCCTACCTTATTTACCAGGACTTTGTCTACCAAAAAAAAAGTCAATCCAAGAATAAACCCTATGGACCTTAGAGTAAAAAGTATAATTTTTCTCAGAGGGGTGAAAGAGACACCAAACATCAACCAGGTCCCATTCTGCCATGAGTAATTTCAAACACTTCCTGTTGGCCCATGTTGACCCACCCCCACCCCCTCTACTACCGGTATGTCTAAGAATGGATATCTGATAAGATTAAAGTTCCCCCCAATTACAATATAACCTTCCGCCCATTTTTTGTAAAGTTTTAGAGAGCTCCTCTAGAAATTGCCTTGTCCTGTATTGGGTGCATATACATTCATCAGAGTGTATATATCCTGAATTTGACTATAGTGTATCTACCCTGCAAATCCCTCAAAACAGAAGTCACATCTACCACCACATTTTTGGAGAAAAGAATGCCCGCACCACAATAATTGTTACAGTAGCTGCTGCAGAGGATAGTGATTAAAGACCGGCAACCTTTCATATTTCTCCTTTAAATGTGTTTCCTGGCAGAACACCACATCTACCCGCTGGCTGAGGGCATCCTGTAACAATCTCTTCCTCTTAGTATATGTATTCAGCCCTTTAACATTCCAAGACATCATTTTTAACTCCCCCCATGTCACAGATTCTAACCTAACGCTCCAAGAAATCCACTCAATCTGAAGATAGGTATAATCATTACTCTCTCCATCGAACACTGCATAAGAATCATAAGCTCCACTATTCCCTCGCCCCACGGGTATTCATTCCAGTGATAAATACCTCCTAATTTCTCCAGTACATTCACCTCCTTCCCTCCCCCCTCCCCCATCACACCTACAACCTCCTGAAGGAATGACGGCGCTCATCACAGCCTAGCAACCCTTGAACCCTCTGCACACAAGATCCTCATTTACCCTCCCCATTGAAAAGCCTAACCCTAAGCAACCAACAAGAGAACAAAGACAAAAATCTCTCTCTAACTGCTTTAACCCAGAAAGTCCAGGATAAATCAGTCCCAGGAAAACATTCCCATTGATTGGAATCACTCGTCTTCAGTTCTCAGCTAAGACCTTCCAAGCCGAGACACCTCTCAAGTCTAGATGAAGAGGAGCCACTCACTGCATTCTGGAGTTACTCTCGTTAGGAATCACAGCAGTGGACAGCCACGCAGCAGAACCCACGGACTTCACCAATCCAGCAGCCTGAAGTTGGTTGTTTTTTTTTTACTGCCTCCTCCACAGCTTTGACCCGAAAGGTCACACCATTGATAGTAAACTATAATCCAAAAGGGAACAAGCACTTATATCTGCGATTAGCAGCCCGCAGCACTTGAAGAACCTCTCTGAATTCACGTTTCTTAATAGTGATTGGGGAAAGATCTTGAAAAACGTCTTCCTTATGCCCGTGCCACTGCAGATCTTTTATTTTCTTTGTGTGCATCATTATCTTTTCTTTGACTACATATTCATGAAACAGACCACAAGATATCTAGGAGCATTACCTCTCGGGCGGGCCAGAGCTCTATGCGCTCTATCCAGCAGGATTTTAGGAGATACTTCCTCCCCATCAGTACAGCTCAAAATCAGGGTGCAAATATCTTTGACCACTCGCTCACAGTCAGAATAGGCATCAGGACTCCTCTAAACCTCAGATTCCCCCTTCTAATCCTGTTTTCCAGATTCTCCAGCATTCCTGGAACATTACATTATCAGCTTGCAATTTTTTCATCTCCTGTTGTATCATGGGCAGTTTCCTGCTCACCCAGCCTATGTTCCATGGCCTCCACCCGATCACAGAGCTCAGCCGCGATTGTTTTGAGCTCCTGCTTCAGTGACCCCATGCCTTCCCGCAGCTCGCTGAATCACTGCTGAAAGCCCTCTTGGGATAAAGAAGAATCAAACGGCACTGACGCAGCGGCCAGCATCGCCGCTCCCGCTGAGCAGCATCGCCATTTTCCCGGTCTTATTCCTCCATCGGGCCTCCAGCTTTTTTAACCTCGGGCGCCTCAAACGAAAACTGCTTCGGTTCAGCAATTTTCTTGCGCACAGGCATCCTGGATCGCTCCGTTAGCAGAGAGCCACGTTCCAAAGTTTTAAAGCGAGCGGATTGCCCCGCTACAGGAGGGATTATCTTTATTGGGGTCAGGAGCTCTGGTCTCAAGCTGCCATTTGGATGGGTGACGTCACTTCCTCCACTTGGATGTTTTTCTGCCATCATTTACTATGTTACGATAGATTTAGGAAACAATCTAGCAACACCACAGATAATGGAGTACCCAGGCTGGTGGTAGCAGGCCACACCTCCCCATAAACCAAGTGAGTCAGTACCAGCAGGTTGGTGGTGGTCCTGGTACAGTCCAGCAAGGTCAAGCTCACATGACCAAAGCAGCCAGACGTTTGAGCAGCAGCCTCACTAGTTTTGGCAGCCGTTTAGATTAGAAAGCAATGATGGTAACATATTTGGGATGGGGAAAGACATGTGTATGTCTGTAGCTTGTGGTTTCACTGCTTAGGTTGTTAGCATGGGAAGGAAGTTTATATTGCTGCTGCTTGTGCCATATTACATGATTAAATTCATTATAAATTAGACAAGTGTGCATGTTTCCATAATTAAAAAAAAACCAACCAATGAGGGATGGAGAGAACAATCTAGGGGTTAAGGATGGGGTCAACAACTGTGGGTTAGGTGGTCATCTATGCTGCTGTTTTCATTACTGATTTAAGCTGGTATATTTTATATTGTATTTTTTATTTATAGCTTGCATTATTGATGTATACATTGTAATTGTATTTTATTTGATTTGTACAATTTTATTTTGTATAACACCTGGATGACCTGCAGGAGCCAAAAAGGCAGTTCATTTTTAAATAAAGTATGAAGATGGCAATTTATTAGAATATAAGGACACAAGAATTACCATGCTGGGTCAGACCAAGATCTTCTGAGCCCAGCATCCTGCCTACGAGAGTGGCCAATCTAGGTCACAAGTACCTGGCAGATTCCATAAAACAGATCTAACTGCTGTAACAGTTTATACAACTAGGTGGAAACCCCTCCTGAAAACAGCCTATACATGAACAGAATCCACAGAAAACAGGAAGGGCCTCTTCAGCTTTTATACGAGCTTGCTGTACTAGAGGGGGCCATAGTGTTGCAGGAACACACAATCAGCCCCAGAGGATGTTATTTGTCCAAGATGAAGCTGCTACTCATTTACCGTTTCTGGGGAACAGTTTTTCCATGCGCTATCCTGCAACAGGTATATTTCAGAGTTCTCTGACAAACAGGAGATCGTAGCCCATACTTTGTGTCAGAAGAGGTCAAATAAAAATAAAAAATTAAAAAACGCTGAAGCCCCCAAGGCTACAGAGGGCAAATCTTGCACAGTGATGTACAGTGTGTGCAAAAGTGTAATCGTGAGAGGTGAAGGTGAAGAATATGTAGAGGTTGAGACTATGAAAAAAACAGAAATGCTTAATATTTTTGTTTGGTGTTCACTGAGGAAAGGTCAGGAACAGGACTACAGAAAAAAAAAAACCCAACACACCAGACACAAAGAGGCCTGGAAGTAAGGTAAACCTCAAATGATTTTCAGAAGATGGTCCCGTGAGGAGCTAACTAAACCAAAGGTAGATAAAGTGATGGGCCTGGATTGGATACATCTGAGGGATTAGTTCTGCTGCCTGGACTGGGAGTGGTTCTGGAGGACTGGAGACAGGCAGATGTGGTTCCCACTTCACAAAAGCAGAAGTAAGGAGGAGGCTGAAAACTACAGGCCAGTTGGTCTGACCTGTGGTGAGCAAATTCATGGAATCACTGTTAAAAGAAAGGATAGTGCAGTTCCTGGAATCAAATGGATTACAAGATCCAAGGCGGCATGGTTTTATCAGTGGGAGATCTTTTCAGACAAATCCAATCATTTTCTTTGATTGGGAGACCAGAGTTGCATTAGGGGAGAGCACTAGATGTAGTGCACTTGGATATCATTAAGCTTTGACATGGTTTCTTCACAGGCAACTTATAAATAAATTCAGTGTGCTTGGCATGGGTCCTAAAGTGATTGACTGGATTTGAAACTAGTTGAGTGAGAGGCGTCCAGGGCCGGTGCTTCCATTAGGCAAAACTAGGCAGTCGCCTAGAGCAGTAATCCCCAACCCTGTCCTGGGGGCCCCACCAGCCAGTCGGGTTTCCAGGATAGCCACAATGAATATGCATGTTATGCAAATTTTCTCTCATGCATATTTCATTGTGGCTATCCTGGAAACCCGACTGGCTGGTGGGGCCCCCAGGACAGGGTTTGGGACCACTGGTCTAGATCACCAAGATTTTGAGGGCAGCAAACTCCTGCTATTGTGAGGTCCAGAGGGATGCTGTACCAGAGCCAATACTGCCAAAGAAGAAAGCGAATCCCTGAAGCCACTGTTGTGGGTAGGAGGGAGCGCTGCGCTGGAGCTGATGCCAATAGATAAGTTGGGGAAGAAAGGTATGAATAACCAAAGGTTCACCTAGGGCACCAAATAGGCTTGCACCAGTCCTGGAGGTGACAAGAGGTAGTGGTAAATGGAATTCACTCCAAGGAGAGAGGTGTTACAGGAATTGGTCCTTGGACTGGCTCTTTTCATTGCTTTTGTAAGCAATATTGTGGAAGGCCTACCACAGGGGTGGTGAACTCCAGTCCTTAAGAGCCATAAACAGGTCTCTTTTTCAGGATATCCACAATGAATAATACATAAGACAGATTTGCATGCACTGCCTCCATTATATACAAATCTTATACATATTCATTGTGGATATCCTGAAAACCAGGTCTGTTTGTGGCTCTTGAGGTCTGGAGTTGACCACCAGGATTATCAGGAATCATTTGGGGTTTTTTGCAGGTGTAACAGGGCAGACACAGCTGGAAGATGTAGAAACCATGAGCAGGGATCTAGTAAAGCTTGAGGAATGGTCTAGAGACTGGCAGCTTAGATTTAATGCTAAAAAAAAAAATTGCAGAGTCATGCATTTAGGCTGCAAAAACTCAAGGGAACAGTACAGGATGGGGTGAAATTCTTTAAAGCATGAAACAAGAGTGGGATCTGGGAGCGACTGTATCTGATAACCTTAAGGTGGTAAAACAGGTGGCTAAGGAGTCAGCAAAACCAGAAAGATACATAGGTGGGTTCGGGAGAGGAATGGTCAGCAGAAAAGAGGAAGTGATAATGCCCCTGCCTGATCTCATTTGGAAAACTGTGTACAAATCTAGAAACTGCACGCGTTCAAAAGAGACACAAACCAGATGGAGCTGGCCCAGATGGTGACCACTATAATGGACAATCATCTTCTTTCTAACGCACATACTTACAGGGTTAAACACATATATCCTAGAGGAAAGGCAAGATCGGTGAGATATAGTAATGCAGACATTTAAATACCTCCAAGGTATTAATGCACAGGAGACAGGCCTCTTTTCAAAAGAAAAGGAGGCTCTAGAACAAGGAGTCAAGGGGATGAGTGTGAAAGGGGGCAGGAAGCATTTAACAAAGGAACAGCCTTCCCAGTGGAGGTGCTGGAGGCAAGGTCAGTATCTGAATTCAAGAAAGGATGGGATCACCGAGGCAGTGGTAGGGATTGTAAAGCCGAGTATGGATGAGCAGACCAGATAGGCTGTAGGGTCTGTTACATTTCTATTATTTATTTAACACTTTTATATACCGAGATTCATGAAAAAAGATATCATATCGGTTTACAGGGAACGAAGTATTATAACATAACCTTAACAAAGAGGAGCTTAAAAGTTACAATAAAACAAGGGCATGGAACTGGGGGGGAGGACAGAAGAGAGGACAGATAACTCATTAACTAACTACAACCTGGAAGAACTGATCTAAGACATGGCTATTGCTACGTGGCAGTTGTTAGCCTTGATTAGGGAAGGCTTGTTTGAACAACCACATCTTAAGGGGTTTTTTTTATAAGAAAAACCATCACAAAGTAGCCAGAGTCTGTCAGAGAAGCCCTCGTGCACTATAGGAGAGAGCCAATGGGGCTCATGGGGAAGGATTCCTGCTAGCCCTGGTTCTCTGGCAATTAAGTACTAATGAGGCTCCTCCTCCTGCAGCCAGGAGAGGGTGCCGCACACCACACTGTCCAGCTTAATTGCTTTATTTCTCATCCTAAGTTGAGGCAATTTCAATATTCAGCACCAAACTAACAGGATCCCAGAGCAGGGCAACATGGAAATCTGTGTACAAGTGCCTCCCATTCATGCCTGCAGTGCCGTCACGTGCAACGACCAAAGCCGGCCCAGAGGAATTTCAGTTACGGCGTTCAGTAATTCTTCTGTGCTAGGCAGAAATTTTTAATCTAAATAAAACTCGGAATCAGTCTTCAACGGTCCAGCCAAAAGTTAATTGTGTCACTTAGCAACAAGCTAAACAAAAGTGCAGCGAAGGAGGTGCGAGCAGACAGTGGAAGAGGCTGAAGCCGTCCCTACGTCCCAAGCCCCCGACGGAAGCAGCTGCCACTGTGCCCCCCATCCCCTCCCCCCCCCGAGGTAATGCACAATACAAAGGGGGAGGGGGACCCACAACCACAGATATGCTGGTGTAGCACTGGGTGCCAGCAGCGAGCTTCTATATGCAGAGTCCAACGGCACGGGACTCCTAGCGCAAAGAGAAAGGATGGGGTTTTGGGCCCTCACAGAAGCCATCAGTGGTCAGAACCTCATTCTGAAGGCAGGGAGCAGAGATCCCACACAATTTCTGCCTGCAAAGGGCTGGGCAGGAGACGTACGTTTGTTGCTTGCATTCACATGCCGCCCTTTCACACAGGACTCCGGGCAGGCTTGCGCTGTGCGTACGGCCGTCCTGGATCAGACTGCTCACACGTATGACAAGCGGCAAGATTTTCAGCCGGGAGCAGTTATCACCAGGATGGGAAGGGGAGGCCGGTTTACATGAAGACCTCTTTTGGCAGTCTTGGGAGTCTCTCTTGGGACTTTTTGTTTTCACCATTATGTTTTATGGCACAGGCATAAAAAAAAAAATTGTACTGGCATGCCGGCTGAAGTGGCAAGCGTGGCTTCAATTCACGGGCCGGGCTTCTGCTTCCTGGGCCAGCTGGGGATGCTGCAGAGGCAGCACTCACAGCTGTCGCTCTAAGGAAATACTTCCTTACAGAGAGGGTGGTGGATGCATGAAATGGCCTCCCCCATGGAGGTGGTGGCGACATCTGAATTTGAAGAAAACATGGGTCAAGCACAGGGGGATCTCTGAAGGAGTGGAAGGGATTGTAGAGCTGAGCAGTTGTTGTGGATGGGTAGAGTGGGTAGGCCGTATGGTCTTTCTGCCATCAGGTTTCTACGGGTTAGATTTAGGGTCCACATTAGCCTGGTTTCAAAGGGAGCTGCCATGTGTGACCCTTGCTTAAGGTTCATTGGTGTGATAGCTGGGCAGGGAATCTAAAGAGAAGAAACCTCCTTCCACCAGGTCACTGCAGATGAAGGCTCATGGCGCTGTAGCTCAAAATGAGGAAGATACTGCTGGGGCAAAAAATAAAAAATAAAAACCCAGAAGAAATGCCATGCTGGGTCAGACCAAGGTCCGTGGAGTCCAGCATCCTGTCTCCAACAATGGCCAGTCCAAGACACAAGCGCCCAGGGGGATCCCAAACGAACAGGTTGAAGCTGATGCCCTTGGAAGAAAATGGCCTTCCGTTCTGTGCTAGGACAAAGATTAGGCAGCTGTCACCTCAGCCACCCTCTGTGCACCGGTTAATAAGCAGCGCCAGCCTCCAGCTTAGGCTCACACTTGTTCATTACGTTTTTTGTAGATAAATCCTTTCTTGTTTGGAGCAGCGAGTTCTTAGCCAGGGATTGCGCAGCTCCTTCCACACGCTTGACACACATGTGTAGCCACCCAAGGACAACTAAGCATGTAATGAGGCATGCTGTATGTGTAGAGAATTCATCCAAGTCATACCTCATGCTGCTCTGTGACCAATGTTAAGGGACTTGGGTGAGTAAGCTGGACTGCAGTGCATAGGTCTCAGATCCTGACCACTAATCTGCTCTCACTTCTCAAGGCGAGATCTCACACCTTTAAGAAAACCAAAACCAAAGCCGAAGCCTTTTCTGGCAGGAGTGAACTCTCAACCACATCCTGCTGCGAACGTCCAGTTACCTAGAGACTGGGCCATGATCTCTCTTGCGAATTATACAAAATTGATGATCTATGAGAAATGCCACCCCATCAAGTCTGTCTATTCTCTTTTTCTTGCCTCTGGTTTTACCCCATGCTAGAAAGATCCTCTGTGTCCGTCTCATGCTTTCTATTACTCCGCTCTCCACCCCAACCCCCACCACTTCCTTGGGGATGCTCACAAATGATGACCTTTGAAGCTGAGTAACCTGCAATGCCTCTGTAGAGACTGAGGACGTAAGAAGCTATTTGCCTTAGTGCTGCTAGAGGGATGGGGAAGAGGAGTGGCCAGTGGTGCCAGAGTCCCCGCAGAGCAGAGGGCAGTAGCTCCATGTCTGGAGTTTGTGACCTAAAAGACTGATGCTGACCTTTGGCTTTCAGGGTGTACTCACGCACACAGAAGCTCCTGGGGTGTCTGATCAACATTTTACTGGAAGGCAACGTCCAGATATTCTCAACTAAACCATGGCCAGTAGCGCTGGCATTTGAGTACATCATATTTATCACTGGTGGGGTGGGAAGCATCTTGTGGTGTTTGCACAGTTTTTAATATACCATCCCCACCTACCCCCCATTTTAATTTTTCATGTCCTGCTCTATGCGACATCTGCAGGATTTGCTGTCTGGATTTTTTTTTTTCTTCCAAGAAGTCTTTTTGCAAACAAATGACTGATTGTTTTAATCAGAAGTAATTCTGCTCTCCAAACAGCCTCCCTTAACTGCTGCTGTTTGCTTGGTGTGCATTTAGGGACCACCACTCCCAGCCATCCTAGTAAGAAACTTGTGGGATTTTCTGCTACCACGTTCCCCCCATGAATGGCTTTTGCTGGGGACTTCATTCTCCCGTTTCCTCTTATGCTGTTTGCGCAATTATCCTTGCATAACACTCAAAACCAGTTTCCTCCCGCTCCTTTGGGCATCCAGCTCAACTGAACCCAGCCTCTGCTGGGCTCTAAAACTCGGAGCCTTCATTCACAAATATCCGGGGATTTTCCCCCTATTTAATATCTCCCCCCAGTACACTTAGTCTTATCATAGCAACACAGTCCTTGGCTGGGGCCATAAATCACAGCTCTTTCCAGAAATTGGCTCCTGGGGGCCCTAAATCTGGTCACCAGCTATTGCCATTTGGCAGTGATTGGGACTTTTCCACCCAATGGGGGCTTTTCAGCGCTGCCTCTACAGAATCTCAGGCGAGCCCAGGGAGCAGAAGGCACGACTCGGAAATCAAACTAGGTCTTCTAAGGGGCAACCATCGCTTTCTCGATTGTGACAAGACGTCGGAGAAAAATCAGATCTAGCAATTATCAACTGTGGAGCAAGACACGAAAAGTCAGTGGGGAGAGACAAGGAGAAGAGGGCTAATAACTGCACTACCTCAAGATGCTTCCCTGCCCACATCCTCCTCATTCATCACTGGACAAATCCCAATTACATGAGGGCATATCCTACAGAATAAAGGTATTTACTCAGATCTGGTTATGTAGCGATTTCCTGCTGCTTCTCATCCACACACAGCTCTACCCGTGTCCCCCAATTCAGCTCATAATGCAATTTGTACTAATAAATGTGTAGGGAGCAAGTGCAATAGCAGCTAAATTAAGAAAAACAGGCAGAGCCGTCTTATGCCTATATTAGTACCATTAAGAGTACAGGGAGATACTAAAGTACCACTAATGTTCAGTCAGAGAAAAAAAAAAAAATCGTGATCCATCATTGCTCAGACCATTAAGATCACACTGTGGTTTTAATTCATCTTATTTAAAACCGGAATTTAACTGTATTTCAATACAAGCTCTAAACAAGGCCCTGGCTATCTTGAAGACGTGCTTGCAGATTTCACTGTGGGCGTAGAGGGACCAATGCCAACAAAGCTTTATATTCCAGGGTATAATCTGGTTCACATACCCAGGACAGGGAAACCGGGAAGCACCAGATTGTGCTCCTTCGGAAAGTGAAATTAGATCATCCCTTTAGCTGTGCGTGCATGCTATTGAAAGAGCCAATGCATTTTGGGATTCCTTTTATCCACACCCTCCAAATGTCATGCCTCTCAGCTTGTGAGCTCAGCTCTCGGCTATGGTTGGAACTTTCCTCATGCTTGGTAGCAATTCTGATACATTGAGAACGTGCCCTTATCACAAGCCAATTTCTTGGCTGCTATGTCGGTTCTGGGCTTATCTCAGCTAAAGTTTGCCCCTACTCATCAGGCTGGTATTACAGACTTGCTCTTAGCCTCTTTATACAGTAACAAGCCGTTAAGCCCGTTAAAACGGGCTACATCCCTCTGTCTCTCACCTCCCCCTCTTTCTCTCTCCCCTCACTCTTCACCACCCCCTCCCTCACCCACTCCTCCCCACCCTCCCTCTCCTATCACTCAGTCCCTCCCTCCCACTCAGTCTCACTCACTCCCTCCCCCCTCTCTCCCTCCCTCTCACTCACTCAGTCCCACTCACTCTCACTCAGTCCCCACTCCCTCCGTCCTCTCCCTCAGTCCCACTCCCTCCCTCAGTCCCTCCCCCTCACTCAATCCCTCCCTCCCACTCAGTCACTCCCTCCCCCCCCTCCCTCTCACTCACTCAGTCCCACTCACTCTCCCTCAGTCCCACTCCCTCCCTCTCTCTCCCAGTCCCACTCCCTCCCTCAGTCCCCCCTCTCCCTCTCACTCAGTCCCTCCCCCTCACTCAATCCCTCCCTCCCACTCAGTCCCTCCCTCCCACTCTCTCTCTCCGTCCCTCCCTCCCACTCAGTCCGTCCCTCCCTCTCTCTCTCTTCTCCCTCCCTCGCTACCGCCCGCTACCGCCGTCGCCGCCCGCTACCGCCGTCGCCACCGCCATCGCCGCCCGCTGCCGGTACCGCCGCTGCTGCCACTGGACGCCGCCATTTTTTTTTCTTTCTGAAGCTGCCTCAGAGCGACGTGCTCGCCCGCAAATGCGCGGTAGAGCTGGTCTCTACTGCGCATTTGCGGGCCGTCGGTCACAGGCCATTTATAAGGTAGATAATGCTGACAATTTCAAACATTACTATCTTGCTTATCATCTGGTCCGATCACTACCTCAGAACTTTCACTATTTTTCCTGATTGGGAGAAAGTACTAAATCAGGCAGAGGCAAAATAAGGAATTTAAGTAGTATGGATCTGCATCTGTTTGAAACAAATGGGCAAAATGAAATTTTTGTTTCATTTGTGGACCCCAAAACAAATGGAGGGAGCCCACAAATCTAAACACTATTTTTTTTTTCTCTCATTCAAGTCTTTGACTATGCTGAGCAAACAGCTGTAAGGCAGGGTCTAACTGGTAACTATAGCAATCAACTCTTGCTTGTGTGACATGGCAGCCTCCTTGCAGCCTAGGTGAGACAACCTAGCAAGGAGATCAGATGGAGGACAAATCATGCTGAAGCATCTTTTTAACGAATCAACAGCTGCCATCTGGATCAAATGACACCGACTTCCTCCCTCTGAAAGGTCTGAGCATGTACAAGAAACTATTTGCTCCCTTGCATTTTGCAGAGATGAGTTGCGTCTTCAGAAGCTCCCAGAAAGAAAAGCTTTTTAAAAAGGCAGCATTGGGCTTTTTCTGATTTTCTCTGCTGCAGTCAGTGGTCTCACTCACTGTGGGAAAACAGAGAGGCAGTGGCACTGCTTTCTGTTTTCACTGGGAACAGAGGAATGGCGCGGAGACTGAAGCAGTGCTAATGCAGACTGATTTTTGTTTAGCTGCAGACAGAGAAGTGAGCTAGATTATGTGTGACAGGCACACTTATTCAGTAGTAGAGTACTGGTACAGTATTAAATTCTATTGTGCTATCAAAGCCTTCACTAGGCACTTCAAATTCCATCATGCCACTGCAAGGAAAGGAGGGAATCGCAAAGGCGGAGGACTGGGTGCTGCTGCAGAGCCAGTCTAGCCTGTCAGACGTACAAGCAGTACCAGTAGCAGCAAGAAGAAAGGAAGTCCTGCCCCTAGATTTTTTTTTTTTAATCCACAGAAAGCCAGGAAAAGAAGCCACAAGAAACTGAAAGAGAATGTGCCGCCACCACCTGTTATTGTCCCTCTTGTTTTGAAGCATGGGCAAAAGGGGGTAGAATCATCGGAAGTTGGCGTTAGAAAAGCAAATTAGCAGAAATGAAATACCCAAAGCCTGCAGCGCATTCCTCCACGATTACTGTTTCTGTGGTAATGGAGGCACTATTTTCAACAACTGATTCTGAGGAAGAATTTTGTCTGGGATGCCCTAAATCAGAAGCTATTGAAGAACTAGTATTTGAAAAAAAAGTTGGAAAGTCTATTCAGTATCTTCTTAGCCTCCAAAGAAGTGATGGATGAGACATACAGACAGTCACAACAACACCCCTCAGGAAAAGCAAGGAGTGCAGGCAGAGAGAATGAGCAATGCTCCTGACATTTTTCCTCACAGTTCATCTCCAACTTCAACTCCAGTGCCTGCCTCAGCCTCCAAGGATGCAGAGGAAAGATCACGCAAGACATCCATGATCTGGAATTACTTTAAAGTGAGGGAGGACCCATGTTTTGCTCAATGTATTCACTGCAGTAAGTTGAGGGAAGGTACCAGGGCATCTCACAAACACTGATATGCAGTGTCACCTACAAAAGTAACACCCATTAGCACTGGCAGCAGGGGAAGGCAGCAGTACTATCAGCCTTAAGATCCCCTCTGCCACTCAAAACAAAAGCCAGGCTGTTCCCACAATCCCTTCCACCAGCCAGGTGGGCAGGTCAGCAGGCCCCTGCCTTGCATCTGCAACCCACCGTAGAGGAAATGGAGTGATGTGAAAGGGGCGTGGGATAAACACTGTGGATCCATAAAGTCTAGAGGATGTGAATGAAGAGAAGAGGCAAGGGGGTGGCTTGCTTGCGGGAATGACGGCTACTACCTGGAGATTAATATCCTTATTCAATAAACATACACACAGTTAATGTGACTCCAACATTGCTCTATGCTTCAACGGCAAGAGGAAATGTGGAAAAAAGGATTTGCATCCACAAAAAAGCAGGGAATTAGCTTGCTTGTTACAGCGGTTACTACCTCAAATCAATTAAGCCTGATACTTCACTTGGAATGCTTGTTACGGAGGTTACTAACCCAAACCAAATAAGCCTGATACTTCACTTTCAATGCACATCCAGCATAGCTCTCTGCTTCAACGGCAGAGAGAATGAAGAAAAGATGATTTATATTCAGCATCAACCAACAAGGAATGAATTACATAGTCTGGGTAAACAAATAAGCATGGGTGTAGCTTGCTTGTTACGGTGGCTACTACCCCGAATCAATTAAGCATGATACTTCACTTGGAATACATATCCAGCGCAGCTCACTGCTTCAACAACAGGGGGGAATGAAGTAAAGAGGATTTATATTCAGACAACCAACAAGGACTGAATTGCACAGGCAGGGTAAACAAACGGGAGTAGCTTGCTTATTACGGAGGTTACTACCCCAAACCAATTAGCTAGATACTTCACTTAGATGCAGCTCCAGCATTGCCGTCTGCATCGATGGTGGGGGTGGAAGGGAATTGGAACCAAAAAGTTACCAATAAGGGCCCTGACCTCAGTGGTCAGAGTAACAGATAAGTATGAAAACAAATAGGTGTGAAAGCTTGCTGGGCAGACTGGATGGGCCATTTGGTCTTCTTCTGCCGTCACTTCTATGTTTCTATGTTTTTTATGTATCACTGTCCCAAGGCAAGAAGCAGGCAACATGGAAAGTAGTAACAAGCTGCATCAGGGAAATTATTGCCCTGGACTTTAAGCATCTGCTTCATCTGTTAGCCCCCAATTACAAAGGGCCATCCAGGATGACATTTAGTAGGCAGATTATCCCTACCCTGTACAGCCAGTACCATAGACACATGCAGGCACAGCTGGCTCAGGAAGAGATAAAGTGCATTTCACCAGCAACATCTGGACCAGCACAAATGTTATGCACGCTTACCTCTCCATGATGGCACACTGGTGGGAACTGGCTGAGACAGGGCAGACAGCAGCTATAGCTGGGACCGATTTCAGGTGCAGCCGTACTATGCTGCACACCCAGGGGACAGATAGCCCTCTTAGAAACATAGAAATGATGGCAGAAGACGACCAAATGGCCCATCCAGTCTGCCAAGCAAGCTTCCACACTTTTTTCTCTCTCTCTCTCTCATACTTATCTGTTACTCTTGGCCTTTAGTAACCTTTTAGTTCTATTTCCCTTCCACCCCCGCTATTAATGTAACCTTTTGGTTCTATATCCCATCCACCCCCGCCATTAATGTAGAGAGCAGTGCTGGAACTGCTTCTAAGTGAAGTATCTAGCTTAATTGGTTAGGGGTAGTAACCGCCGCAATAAGCAAGCTCCTCCCACGCTTATTTGTTTACCCAGCCTGTGCAATTCAGCCCTTGTTGGTTGTTGTCGGAATGCCATAAAAGTCACCTTTTCTTCATTCCCCCTGCCATTGAAGCAGAGAACAACACTGATGATAACCTAATGTAGTATCTTATCAGCCATAAGAAATATGCTGGAAGGCTGGCAGCTAGCCTGGAGGCGCAGGAGTTTTCAGATTTTTTTTTTTTTTGAGAGACAGTGGTGCAAATATAAGGGCAATGGGAGGGGGGGGGGCTTTCAGGAGATCTGTTCCTTTGCACACTTACTGCACCTGGCAGTGAGGAGTGCCCTGGGGTTGGGGCCCAAGGTCCACAGGATTCCAGTCTTGAAGGACCCCGATGGAGAGGTGCAGGAAAATAGCGGGACATTTTCATTGAGGTATGGGCAGCATCTGCAAGAGAAGCCGGAAGAATTTGGCATGCCTTGTGTGTTCTGATTCCTCTGGAATTCCACCTATCTGATGCTACAAAGGTTAGTGGAGCAGCAGACACCCCCTTCATGATCTGTTTCTGGAATCAGAGATGTGTGTGGGTTGCTTCCAGGGCATCATTACTGGGTAGTGATGAAGCAGCTGATACAAGCCTTGATGCCTTTCATAGATGCCATGGAGGATCAGGGTCCCAGAAGCACCACCCTGGGTGGGGTCAGCCCCACAGTAAATATTCTGGAGGAAAAGTTAAGAGGGTTTCTGTGAGCTAGAGGGAATGGAAGCAAGGGTGCTGCGGTTTGTGGCTCTTTGCAGGTGCAAAGGAGACTGAAACTTGACAGGAAATACTTAAGGGCTTGCCACACTTTGTGACTATGGGTGAAAGGGAATCTTTCCCTCCAGTTCTGGTGTTTCACATACATAGAGAGACAGTGGCAGCAAGTGTATGAAACATGAGTATCAGAGATGGAGGCACAGTGGGGATGTAGTGCGTCCATCCCAGAGAGTAGTGCAGGAACGAGTAAGCACCCTGTCAGCTAGCACTTCTTCCCCCACTTCAGTACATCAAAGCCATGTTCCCCCCACAGAACCATCTCTCCTGACACAGGCCATAGCTAAAGCAGTTGGCAATAGAGAGACACTCTCACCCCACCCCAGCAGACAGGTTTGTGGCTCACTATCAAATAGAACGCATCGCGGTCATGGATGCAGATGCACTGGCATATTGTTCCCACAAGTCCATGATCTGGCAGGCCCTGGCCAAGATGCCTCAGCATTATCTTTCCTGCCACTAACCTGAATGCCCAGCAAACACGTCTTCTCAATGGCAGCGGACATTGTGAGCGTTCATTGCTCAAGGCTGGTACCACAGCTGATGAAAAAGCTGGTCTTTTTGAAAAATCAATCTGCCTTTGTTGGGCTTTCCAGAATTTCCACGCACGTGACAAGACAACTGAATGCACCTTTGGGATCTTGCTGCCACTCTGCCTAACTGCCATGCCTTGGGGGTTTTGATGCTTGTATCCCAGCCTAGTTCACCTACCTTACTTTCTTTGTTATACTGGGGTGTTTTGTCCACCTAAAGATCATCAAATACAATCACCCCCAAATACTGCCACTCTTCTGTTATGCTTAGAATTTTATTCCCAATACTGTATCTCTTGGGTTTCTGCAGCTTAAATGCATAACTGCATTTTTTTTTTTAGCATTACATCTTAGCTGCCAGAAACTAGACCATTCCCTTGAGATTTCGACAGATCCCTCCTGTTTTCCACAACTTCCTGGCTGTCTACTCTGTTGCAGATTTTGGTATCATCAGCAATTTTAAAAAAAAATTTTTTAATTAAACAAAACAAAAAAAAAACTTTTCCCAACAATACTTCTGCAATGTTGCTAACGAAAATGTTGAAAAAAAATCAGTCCAAGAACCGATCCCTGAAGCACATCGCTAGTAATGCTCTCCTCCTCTGTGTGAACTCCATTTACCACCTCCCACTCAGTCACTATAGGGCCCATACTAAGGGTGCTCAATTTAAAAGTTGCTTATGTGAAACTGTGCTAAATGCCTTACTAAAATGCAAGTATACTACTTCTAGTGCTCTCCCTTGATACAACTCTTTGGTCACTCAGCCAAAGAAATAGATCAGATCCATCTCATAAGACCTACCTCTGATAAAAGCATGCTGCCTTGGATCTTGCAATCCACTGGATTCCAGAAACTGCACTATTCTTGGTTTAGCAGTGATTCCATTAATCTATTCAGCGCAAAAGTTAGACTAACCGGTCTGTAGTTCCTAGGCTCTTCCTTACTTTCACTTGTATGAATAGGAACCACATCTGCTCATCTCCAGTCCTCCGGAACTACTCCTGATTCAAAAGAAGCTTTCAAAAGGTCAGACAGCATTGCTGCCAGAACTTCTCTATGTTCCTTTTATATCCTCCGATGTATCCCACCTGGCCCTATCGCCTTATCTACTTTAAGTTTAGTCAGCTCCTCCAAACACACTTTCATGAAAAAATCAATCAAGGTTTACCTCATGTCCAATCTTATTTGTGTTTCTTTTATGTGATCCTGGCTCCTGGCCTGTCCACAGTGAACATCAAACAGAAATATTTGTTAAACAATTTCACTTTTTCCTCATCAGCCTCTATATATTCCTCCCCTTCACCTCTGGATCTCACACACTGCCACTTTTGCACTTCTTTCTATCACTGACATATAAAAAACAAGTTGTCCCCCTGTTTTACTGTATTTGCTATTTTTTCTTCCATTTGAATTTTTGCATTCCTGACTATTTTTACACCTTCTCTTAGCTTTTCCAGATATTGTCACCTGTCTTCCTCTCTTTCTGGGATCTCTTGTTTATGAATTCCAACCTTTTTTCTCTTACCTGTTCAACTACTCTTTTTCCTCTAAACATTACCTACTTTCCTATCTAAAGTTTAATTGCCCTTATTATATCCCCCTGCTCATCTACTTCCTATCCCCGTTGATAAGCACCGGGTTCAATATCGCCCCCTCCTGCGTGGGTTCCATTACCGGCTGACAGAACAGTTCTCCTTGCAGAGAATCCAGGATTTCCCTGCTTCTAGATGACATCATAGCCAGGATATCCCAATCAACATCTAGCAATAGCACCTTCCCTTTCAAAATATGTTTGTCAATATCTTCCATTAAATCTCTATCTGTTTCTTCTGTCTGTGATGGAGCTCTGTATCTTATACCAATATGAGTAGATGTTCCATTCCCTCTTTCCAGATTAACTCTCAGTGCCTCCTCCTTACCTCGCAAGCCCTGCAATTCTTTTACTTTAATTTTTTATACATATATATATATATATATATATATAGTGCCACGCCTCCTCCCTATCTGGTCCTTCCTGAACAGATTACAGCCCAGTATAAGTATATCCCAGAAAAGCTTTCATAAAATGTGTGACTTGCTGGGCAACTTGTTCTAGCTCAGCTATTTGTGTATTCCAAAAAAAAAAAAAAACACAGACCATGGCAGGTCATGCAAAATGCAACTGTCAGAATTATCCCAGGACCCAAGAGATAGGACAGTGCCACTCTTCTACGGAGCTCATTGCACTAGCTCCCATTCAGACTTCATGTCTGTTTTCAAATCTTGACTCTTACATTTAAGGGAGGGGGCTAAATATCTGGCCCAGGGAATTGAGTGGCATGCACTGTTCCAGCCACTTCCTTCTAGTCAAGAATTTCATCAGGCTGTCCCTGCAATTAAACTAGTTTAAACTGAATAGAACCAGAGAGGCCTTATACCTGGATGGCACCAGAGCTGTTGTACAGCTGCAATCTGAAATCTTATCAGACTTGCTGCAAAAAACCGAGACACTGCTCTTTAACTGGCCTTCTTTGAGATTTCATTTATTGTGTTTTCTCCCCAGACAATCGCGGTTTGCAAGAATGTTTGCGTTTGCTGGCTTCTCTGAGGTTTTGCAAGTTACCCTGGTAGTAGGATGGCTGATGTTCTGTTCCTAGGTCAGATTGTTTTATTGTATAGATTTGGGAATTTGTTCCCAAGCTTAGCTCCCAGCTCCTTTTTTATATCCCTTCTGGTTTGTTATTTTTAATTAGGTATTATTTAAGCCATATATTTGTGTGAAATGGGGATTGTGACTGGAGGGTCTGGAGATTTAAATTTGTGATCCACTTTGAATGGGGATTCTCTTCAGGATAGGCAGAATCTATAAAGTCTAAATTAAATTAAGATTATTACACTTTAAGGCTCTCTCCAAGAGAGAGAGCAAGGATTCTATGAGCTACAGATACACCAGTCAATAGTAAAAAGATATTCAGCAGTCAGGTGCTGCATCACCCTGACATCTGGATAAGCCACATGTTTGTATAATCTGTTCCAACCCAAACAGAAGCGAGAAGGAAATCAAGCTTGTGGGATCATGGGCCATGGGGTCCTGCTACAAAAGCATTCAGGCTTGGTCTTGGTAACACTAAACTGGTGCGAGATTGCCAGACCCCGCCTCTTCCCTCCCACCCCCCCATTAACTTCAGGAGTAATCCCCTACAGTACAGTCCAGAGCTGCACCTCAAGGGCTCACTGACCTACTTCCATAGCCCAGCTGCTCTCCCCACACAGGCAGGAGCAGTTTTGGATGCCTACATTATAAAAAATGTAACTGGTCCATGCTCCGATAGCTCCCTGCCTCTCTGCAGCAGCAAGCCAATATACTGAACACAAAATTGATTTCAATGTGTTGGGCAGGAAAATAAATATTCAAGTGAGTCCTAGGAGTAGCTTGTGATATGGAACATTAAAAGCAAATTAGAAAAAGAAATCTATATAAATCACTGCATTGAGAGACATGCTTAATTAAGATTTTCATCTAATACAAACCTGAAAAACTTTACACTTAACTGGGTAAATGGATGCTTATTCCAAGAATTTCTTTTTTTTTTATATTCCAGTGTACATCAAAGCAGATTACATTCTGGTACTACAGGCATTTCCCTATCCCCGCAGGGCTTAACAAGCTAATTTTGTACTAGTGACAAGGAGCGGCAACAGTGGGATCTGAACCCTCATTTCCCTGGGTCGTAAGCCCGCTGTTCTAACCACTAGGCTACTCCTCCACTCTAGTTTTGGACTGGTAAGAAAACATTCATCTAATTCAGTGTTTCTTCATCAGCTGACAGCAGGGTAACTAGGCACAGCAGTCACATCGTTCCCCCCCTTTCAGTTAGAAACCATCTGGGTTATCTGTTAGCAGGCCTGATGTATCAGATCCAGCAAGCAAGAGGACAAAGCTGTGAAATTTAAAGAGATGTAACACCCAAGTCTCATGCGGTGTTCATTTATCAAGCACAGGATTATAGAATGGAATGCCTGCAGTCCCCAGATTGTCCTGAATGCAACATACATTCAGGTACGATGCTGCACAATTCTTCCCATTGTCTGACAGGGAGACTTTTTGTAAGATTGTTTTGATTACTATAAAGGCCATCACTCCCATAAAACGCCTTACAAAGCATTCCTCTGGGTTAGTCAAAAAAAAAAAAAAAAAAAAGAGTCGAAAAGCAACAAGCACTGCACAAAGTGATTTTGATTAAGCGGATGGAAAAAAAAATCATCTCCCGACTTAATTCTCTGATCTAATATGATTAACCAATCAGACACGGACAGAACAGACTCACGGTTTGCAAAACACTCAAAAGAATATTTTCTGCAGTGCAAGCAGCTTCTTCGTTCATTCTTGCAGCTTTTTCTTCTTTGAGAAGTAATCCTGCCATCTCCTTATGAACCTTTGCTTCAGACATGGGGAAACAGTAGTTTCATGTTCTTATGACAAATATGGTCTGATTTTATGAGGCAGTTTAATAATTTAAATTGAAGGTTGCCATATCCCTATCTATGTTTACAATTTAGGGCTCTCATCATTTTGAACAGGGATGATTTACCTACAAAACCCAACGCCTTCCAAACAAGAGTATGGCTCAAATTATAAAAGTAATTTCCAGGCTTTATCAGAGTTTGTTTTCAATTAAATATTTTTAAATTTCAATTATGTTTTTTTCTTTGTTTAAACTTGTAACCCGCCGTGAACACTGGCATGTGCAAGATATAATTTTTAGAAATAAATACATTTGGGAATGATATTCCCAATCTCATTCAAACGTGGAACACAGAATTACAGTTAAACCTGGGCCCTGAGAACCGGGCAGAGTATTTGAGTTCCAGCGCATGGGGTGTTGATATGTTGCAGGGGAAGGGAGCTTATGGCTAGTCTCCTGCATCCTACTTATTGCTAACCATTTTTTTTTTTTGTAGATCTTCTAATCCTGTGTCTTGGAGACATGCAGTGGACCCGTAGCTAGGTTTTATTTTCTGGAATCTTGTGGAATTAGAATAAATGTTATCATAGCAGTTACACGTAACCTACACCTCCTGCTTTAGGCTTGATGAGAAAGTGGACGGCACGATGCTTCCAGGGAAACTCGGAAGACACGTTAAATCAGCTCTTGCTTGCTTCCTTGTTTTACTGTTGCTTTTTTTTTTTTTCTGTTAAGTCTAATCCAAGTATTGAATACTAGTGGCATCAAACCTCCAAAATTGCACTGCTTGAATGATTAACGCTCACGGAGAGGCTGTTTGGAGGAGTATGAGAACATACGGGGTCCCTTCAGGTGTTATTTGGTTAAATTTGACTCTTAAAAGAAATGAGAAGCTACAGGCTTCAACTGGAAAGTACTACATTTAATTTTTGTTTACCAATATTGGATGTGCAAGTCCTGAAGGTGTCAATTGTCAGTATACACATGTGCTCTTACTGGAGTAAGAGTTAGATTTGTATATTATAGGATGTTAAAAGATTAAATAAGAGGATTTCATTAATAATGGGTTTATTTTATTGATTGGTTGACTGAAGCCAGGCAAATGGTCCACAATACATTCATGGACAATTGGAGAAAACACTGGAGGTCATCTAACTAACAGGACAGACTTGGAATAAATGCAAAAGAGTTTGATCTGCATTTTGTTCAAAAATGTTAAATGATTGGCATGTTTCAGAATACTATTGGTGTAATTATCCGATGGCTTCTGCCATCAGATAAAAAGCTTGTGTATCCATTTTTTTCTCTATTGTAAAAAAAAAAAAAAGTCTTTAAAAAGTTTCTTATTTGTTTTTAAAAGTAAAAAGACTGATTTAAAAAAAAATAAAAATAAAGCCATCCATGTAACTTACAGCAGATGATTTTAGGGCTGGAAGAACAAATCTAGACACACTGATGTATTTGAATAAACTGCTGTAACTTGGCAAGAAGGAGCAGATATTGACTGATGGGGATGAAACGAAAGCATGAGAAGCCATCAGCGTTACTTTCTGAACTAATTTGGTGGTGTAAGTGCAGCCATCACCAGCAGCATTCAGCCAGATGGAAACATTACCGAGCTTGCTACAGCTTTTGCAGGACCTTAATAGAAAGTGGAACTCCACTGGGTTGCACAGGATTTTGCTGCACCATTCTGGCTCCAGGAATTATCAAGTTCTTGCACCAACTCTGCTTGTGATGGGCAAAATCCAGTGATAGATGGGCTCAGCTCTGCTGCAGACTCAAGTCTCCTTAGAGCCAGGCATGCCACTGAATGACAGCATGGTACAAAGCCAGGGAACAAAAACAGGAAGGTGCCAGGCAGGAGCAGAACCCTGTCTGTAAATGAGATAGGAGGCTTACCAGATGGCAGGAAGTCACATTTCCAACATCAGCTCACAAAGGCTCCCAGATGGTCAAAAGATGTGAAGCAGTGCCACATGCTAGGTCCACACAGGGAAACAGGAGTATCAGGCATCCTCTGCCAGGGAGGAGGGGGAACTGTTGAAGAGATTTTAAAAGGCTAACCTGGTTGATGGTTTATTATATGTTATTAGGTGCGAAGGCAGAAATATCATTAGCAAGTGTTCTCTTCGATAGAAAGGCTGGCAGGTCTGGAATGCTGCTTCTCTCTGGCATTACCTCTCCTCTCTACTGTACTCAGGTGTCCAAATGTTGACACCTTAATGTAATTTCCTCCATCTAGATCAGTTTGTTTGTCACCAAAGCCTCCGAGTATATGACCTGCAAATCTGTTTCCTTTTGACCAGATCTACTGGTGTCCTTCCACCATCTCATGCCGCCTTTTGCGATCATGCCCTACTCGCTCTCTTAAGGTTTCTTCTAGAACACCAGATTTTCTTTACAATCTCTTAACAGTCCCACATTTCACATCTGTATCCTACCCCCCCCCCCCCCTGAGCAGATGTCAGCACTCAGGAGCCTAGTCTTGCGCTTTAAATCTAACTTCCTCTTGAGGAACTCATCACAATCACAAAAACCAATGTTCAATTTCCCTGCTCTTATGAAATTGCACCGATTCCCCATCATATTGGAGATCAAAATACAAAATCCTGAGTACGATTTACAATCTGTTGGTCAATAAATCCTCAACCTGGCTTGTGTCTACTCAGATTATACAAACCTATACATCAACTGCAGTCCATGGATAAAATGTTGCTTGAAATGCCTACTGTCAAAATTGCCAGGCTAGAAATCACGAGAAACAGCGAGTTCTCAGTGGCAAGTCCACAATTATGGAACTCACCGCCCAAAACTAAGCGTACAGCACCATCGTTGAAAACCTTCAAGAAAGCGCTAAACACATTTTCATGAGGTGCAGGGGAGATTTGATACAGACTGTCAGATACCTGACAGGTATCAACAATGCACAAACTTCAAACCTTTTCTGCTGGAAAGGAGAGAGGAACTAGGTGTCATGATATGAAACTCAAGGGGGATAACTCAGAACCAATATCAGGAAACATTTCTTCTTAGAGATGGTAGTGAATGCCTCAAGAGGCACAAGAGGTGGTGAAGACGAGAAAAGTTAATGAATTCAAAAGAGCATGGCACGAACACTGCGGATCCCTAAAGACAAAAAGAAAGGGATGGTAGCGGCAGTTCCTACCCTTAATAGAAAGGCATTGGGGGGGGGGGGTAATCTGGAAGGAGCGGCAGTTCCTACCCTTAACAGAAAGGCATGGGGGGGGGGGGGTAATCTGGAAGGAGCGGCAGTTCCTACCCTTAACAGAAAGGCATGGGGGGGGGGGGGGTAATCTGGAAGGAGCGGCAGTTCCTACCCTTAACAGAAAGGCATGGGGGGGGGGGGTAATCTGGAAGGAGCGGCAGTTCCTACCCTTAACAGAAAGGCATGGTGGGGGGGTAATCTGGAAGGAGCGGCAGTTCCTACCCTTAACAGAAAGGCATGGGGGGTGTAATCTGGAAGGAGTGGCAGTTCCTACCCTTAACAGAAAGGCATGGGGGGGGGTAATCTGGAAGGAGTGGCAGTTCCTACCCTTAACAGAAAGGCATGGGGGGGGGTAATCTGGAAGGAGCGGCAGTTCCTACCCTTAACAGAAAGGCATGGGGGGGTAATCTGGAAGGAGCGGCAGTTCCTACCCTTAACAGAAAGGCATGGGGGGTAATCTGGAAGGAGCGGCAGTTCCTACCCTTAACAGAAAGGCATTGGGGGGGGGTAATCTGGAAGGAGCGGCAGTTCCTACCCTTAACAGAAAGGCATGAGGGGGGGTAATCTGGAAGGAGCGGCAGTTCCTACCCTTAACAGAAAGGCATGAGGGGGGGTAATCTGGAAGGAGCGGCAGTTCCTACCCTTAACAGAAAGGCATGGGGGGGGTAATCTGGAAGAAACGGCAGTTACTATCATGGGCAAATTTGGTCTTTTTCTGCCGTCATTACTATATTATATTCAAGTAATGGGGGTCTTTTTTCTCTCTTGTTTTGAATTGGCAATTGTTTTAGTTTGTTTTTATCCATTATATATGTATGTTGTAAGCCTCTGTGAACTAACACATGGAATATGCGAACTAGAAGAATTTAATAAATAAATTCTTCTTTTTACTTCTGTTACAAGTTTTCCATAGTCTGTGATCCATCTACTGAGATATTTATTCTTTGATTTGTTCCAGTCTATCCTTCAGCAAATATTTCTACAGCAGTTGAGCTCTTCTTGCCAAATTATGATTTTCATCTTTTTGGTATTCAAGCTCATTCCAGAGGTCTTACAGGACCTGTGTGATAACCGAAGGAAACAGAGCTGGCAAAGTCCAGCAGTCCCGGACAATGCAGTCCACAAAGCGTCCGGCTGCTGCGGGAGGTGCAACGCATGACATATCCAACAATGGATGACCCATACAATCCCATCCTCCCCCCAACTCACTCAGCCGCTACAGAAACCCCCCCCCCCCGCCCATCTTAGAAGCCAGAGGAAACAATCACCCCCCCCTCCCCCCCCCCCCCCCCCCCATTTTCATAGCTTCTTCCCCCACCAGGAAATTTCCAGGGTCCCTTCCTCAATCAGGGGAACACACAGCACTGGCCAGTGGTCTTACCTCGAAACTTTTTGGGTGGATTGTTCAGGTCACCAGTTTCTGGTTGCACTACACAGCGGTCATCAACCAAGCTATGGGGAAGAAAGGAAAGAAGTAAAGCTTTTGATCAGTCCAAGATAAAATACTGGTGAAGGGGTAACTGAAGAAGGGAAAGGTACTGTTGATTAAATGCTAGCATCAGCAACCAACACAAGGGATGCAAATCAACAATTAACACAGTAAAAGCATTTTTGTTCTTCTTTTACTTCCTGCTTGAAATATTAGTGTTCAAAGCTGCCGAATGTTCCTTCAATTTAGATTTATAATATATAAATAAGTGAATAAGTGGCGGTACCGCTGTGCTGATTGTTAGAACCCCAGGCAGGTGTCACATGGATTCACAAATCATGAATATAACCGAGTGGCAGAGAAGCGTTTCAGAACACTTAGGAGTGTACTAACTGTAAAAACACAAAGAAAAAACAAAACCCAAGATGTCAGCAAGAGGCAAATCCCTGCTAGTGTGCCTGTGATGATAATCCCATTACAACCTGCCTCACCCCAGTCCTGGTTTGGCATCACTGCATGAATGGAATCATAGTTTTGATTTTCTCAGGAAAATAAGTGAGAAAGCCAGATCTACACTTCCAGGCTGCAAAATGGGCAAAATCAGGACTGGATCAGCCTGTTTGGTTGACCTGGGGCAAGGTGGCAAACCTAGCTCTTGATTCTTGGCCTAGCTGATCTGCTCAACTTGGTGCCAGATGACCATCTCTGTTACTGCACTTTGTTCGAGGCCCTAAACTATTAGATGGGCCATCCAGAGTCTGGAAAACAGTCCTTCACGTGTGGCGTGGAGCTTTAGTTACACAGAAAGCCCCCAGAAGGCCAAGCCGTTACAAACAGGACAGGGCAGAGATGGGGCCACATCCTGGAAGCAGGAGGGAGGTCAGAGCTCGTACCGCACTATGCTCTCGCCACTGGGATACACAGATATGGAAGCCAATGTGAGGAAGGAGGATCTTTACTAAGTGCAGGAGAATAATTCCATTATAGTAAGCACTTACCCCAGGGTGCTGATAAATCCATTCACAGACCCCTCAGCGTAGAGGGAGACAATGTCACCAACATGTAGAAAGCTGGACATTTTGTCAGACATTCTACCGGAGGTACCTTAAAACACAGAACCAAGAGAAGTATGAGTGGCTAAATCTTACTTACTGACATGCAGTAATTTGAGACAAGGTCTTTCAAATCTTGCACTTCCACCGCTTAATTTAACCACTTAACTGCTGGTTATTTAACACTTTTTTATACCGATATTAGTAGCTATATCATATCGGTTTACAGCAGAACTGAAGTTAGAAATTACATTGAACAGGTACAGGGATGGGATTAAATAGGAACAGAGATATAGCATGGAACTGGAAAACAAGAGCAACGGGCTCTTGGTTCAGAGACTTTGATTTATTTAAAAATATTTACACGCTTAAATGTAACACCTCCAAGGAATAAATCTTTTTAAAAAGGCATATACAAAACATAGTACATGCCACTTCTGCAATCTCCAACCATACAAATCAATCTTCAAAACAAATTCAAAACCACAATATAAAACAGAATTAAACCACCCCAAAACCTAGCAAAAACAAAAACAACAAAAATAAAAAAAATCCTTAAGGCATCCTAACAGAAGGCTTGCATAAACAGGATTTTTATTGTTTCCTAAATGTCAGAAGATCGTATAAAGATCTCAGTTCACTAGGAAGCTAGTTCCACAGGCGTGGGCAATGCTGGAAAATGCACGGTTCCTCATTACAGCCAAAACAAACAAACAAACAAGGGAGAGCAAGGAAATTTATTACAAATGAACATTACATCAAACTTGAGCAAGGAATACAGTGACCTTCCACACCTCTTTTCTATAAAATCAACAGAAAACAGATTGCAGGCTGGACTTGAAATAAGACTTCCCAGAGGCTGGCCCCGTGGCTCAGGCCTGCGGGAGCTAGTGGGGCCTGGAAAGGAAGAGAAGAGGAACTGCTGCTATGACAACCGGCCAACAAGCAGTAAGTTCTAAAGGGGTGCACTTCAGAGGTCCACGGGATCAGCAAGGACTTCCAGAGCCACAGGAGCCATGCTGTCTGGGGAGGGGAGATTCAAAGACGGAAGACAAGCAACGTGCACGACTCCAGAGCCTTTCCATCTGTAGCCATATCTTGCTGCATTTGATGGTACGAGCTCCTACCGGCTGAACAACAAATCACACACTAGTTTTTAAAGCGCTACCAGATATGTGCAGCGCAGTACAGATACCCATAAAAGAGGGTCCTCTCTCCATGGAGTTTATATCTAGTCAAGAAACTTGCATGACACAACCATGTTATTTATTGGAGAGAAGTGTTTTCAGAAGCTGAGTTTTCAGACTGGATTTGAATATGGCCAGAGAGGGAGCACGACGCACCGACTCAGAAATCAGGGACACGGTCTAGTGAAGTGGGAAAGCACAGTCGGCAGTGGAGGAGAAGGGCAGATAAGAGAGGGGACTTCAAGTGCTGACCTTTGGCTTAGGCACCCTGGACGGTCGCCCGGAGAGCTGAGGGGCACTGGCGGCATCGCCCATTAGGCTGGTCTGGAGCACTGAAGAAAACGAAGAGCTAATCCCGAGCGCTTTGCCCAATGAGCGGAGTTCACAAGGAAGGGTGTAGGAAGAGAGAAAGGAAGATAAGTGATGGTGAGCTGCAGACTGAATGCATCTATAGCAAGTAAGAGAAGTTTGAACTGGACGCGGAAGCGGACAGAGAGCCAACATAGCAACTTGAGAAGAGGGATTACATGATCACAGCAACATTTAATCCAGTTTTATTCCGCCTTTCTCAGATATATTGATATATGTTTGGAATATGCTTAATATAAGATTGGTATAATAAGAGCTCGGGTATATTGGAATAGTTAACAAACGGAAAAATACAGTGTAGCAGCAAACAAGATATGCTGTTCTTTTTCTTTTAAAAAATATATATATAAATAATCAAAATTAAGGTATTTTGGGATTAAAGAAGGATTTTCTATTAAAACATAGGAAGGTGGTTGGCAGGTTAAGGATTATAAAATACTGAATACTGGCGGGTTTGCCAGTTTAAAATGTACAAAACATGAAACCACAACCCCTTTCAAAAAAATTTGTTTTCAAATATTTTTATTTGCAGATTTAGAGATTGGACATCCTGTTAATAAAAGTATTTTCTAAATACAATATAAGTATATGAAGTGCTTAAACTGTTGTTCAAGGTGATTTTTTCTTTTTTTCAGTGGTAGTGTTTGTCGCCTTGTTGTGGCATTATATTGAGTTCAAACACCAATAAAACATTTCAAAACAGCAGACACAAACATCCAATAATTCAAACTAATAAGGATAAAAAAAAAAATTCCCTGCTCTCCATACCTGGGAACTTTTGATTTCACAGTGCCCTGAGATGGTCTTGGATTAGCAAGCGGAGAGGAGGGGATTGTTGCTCAAACTTTCTCATATATGCACATACTGTCCCCCACCTCTCACTTACACAAACACACAGGATGTTTGTCGCTTGCTCTTGCTCAATCCTGCGTGTACACACACACACACACACACAGACTCCCTCTCTCTAATGTGCTCAGTCTCATACAGACATGCTGTCTCTCTTTCATATGCTCAGCCTCACACAAGCAAACACACCCACAGGCTCTCTCTCAATCTCACATGCACAGTCTCATACATTCTGTCTCTCATAATGTGCTCAGTCTCACACAGGCGCACACACATACACACAGGCAGTCTCACACAGACACACACATAGGCTGTCTCTCACTCATGTGCTTAGTCTCAGACACACACACAGGCTCTCTCACTCATGTGCTCAGTTTCACACAGGAACACATACTCAATCTCATACAAGCACACACACACACAGACACACATACTGTTTCTCTCCTCCCAGAAGCATAAGCAACAGCAGCAGCATCTTGAAGCTTCAGCCTCGACTCCTCCAGCGCCCTGGGGCCAATGGGACTCGCTCTCTTTCTTGGGACCATGGGGGCCGACACTGTAGCTCTTCAAATGTGGTTCGCACAGCTCCTTCTCTTATTCCTGCGTGGGTCCACCTCACTTCCTCTTCCAGGCCGTGCCAATTGGGAGGCCATACCGCCCGCGTGGTCGCCACACCTACGTCTTCTGTCCAGATGGCCGCTTAGTGCTGCAAATCGCCTCTATTAGCATTCCGCCCAGATGAAAGAGGAGATCTCTGCATTCTGCAAGAGCAGAGGAAGGGGGAAGGAAGATAAGGCGCATTAGCAGGAGACCAAGGAGCGCAGTATTCTGGCTGCGGAGGTGGAGACACACCCGTTGTGCTTTGCAGCACAGTGGTGTGTCGCGACATACAGGTTGAGAATCGCTGATTTAGGTAAATGTCACATCAGGACATGCAAGGGAGGTAACGTCCCTAGATGCCATCAATGACTGCTTCATGCAGCAGCTGGTCATGGAATTATATTAGAACTGGCTCGCGATGGGAACACAGGATCTGGTGCAAGAGATAAGCTGCTGGATCCACTTGGCAACAGTGATCATAATATAATTACATTTGACAGAATCACTGGAGGGTGGATACTAAAGGAAACTACTACCGTAGCATTTTATTATAAAAAAAAAGGGAAACTGACAAAATGAGGACACTTGTTAAAAAGAAAAGAAAAAATACACCAAACTGGAGTAATTCAAACGGTTAAAAACTTGCAAATGGGCATGGATGCTATTTAAAATTATTATTATCCTTGAGGCCCAGACAAAAATATTCTGTGCATTAAAAAAGGTTGAAAGTAAACCAATTGAATAATTTAATAGTGAGATGAAAGAGGCAATTAAAAGACAAAAGGACATCATTTAAAAAAATGGAAAACAGACCCAAATGAGAGAAATAAGGAAGACCATAAGCCCTGACAAGGTAGATGTAAAAAAAATTACACAGGTTAAGAAAAAATTTTAATAGTCTGCTTACAGAAGTAAAATCAAGTGATAAAAATTTTCAAAAGGCAAAAAGCCTGTGAGGGAATAGTTGGGCCATTAGATGACCAAGGGGAAAAGGGATGCTCAGAGAAGACAAGGAAATAGCAGAAAAACTATATGAATTCTTTGCCTCTGTCTTTACTTACCGGAAACATTTTTTTGATGGTGATTGATTCTGAGCAACTAAACAAAATCTCTGTGAAACTGGAGGATATAATAGATCAGATTGAGAGACTAATTACAAGCAAATTGCAATGGATCTGGAAGGTGGACCGCTGATGCCGAGGGAGTGGTTGGGAGCAACCTCAGAAAACATGTAAGGTCCACTCCGCCAGCAGGCGGACACACCCCGCGACGGGATGGACTGGAGCACCGCCTATACCAACCGCCTTCCCCGCAGGTTAAGTCCTTGGGTTCTGGTGCCGGCAGGTCTTAGGTGGATCCCTAGGGCAGTGGCAAGAACAAGAGTCAAAGGCCGGGCGGAAGTCAGGGCAGGCAGCAGGCCAGGAGAACCAGCAGACGGGGCTGGAGGTCAGGGCAGCCAGAGGACAAGGTCAGGTCTGGGTAGCAAACGAGAATGGTCAGGGTGCAGAGCCAAGGTCAGAGTCCAGCAATCAGGCCAAGGAAGGGCATGACAAGACCAAAGGCAAGGATAGGGCAAGGCGGGGCACAGGAACAATGCAGGAGACAGGAACAAGTCTGGAAGGAGGAACACAGGAACATGGAGCAAGACCAGCACGCAGGAACAATGCAACACCCACACTGACGAGCAAAGCATGACAGGAGACCTGCTGCCGAGGTGAGGAACTGCCGCGGGGGCCTGGGCTTAAATAGGCCAGGAGGCTGACATCATCAGGAGGTGCCGCTCCCAGTCTTCCCGCCACTGTGCGCATATTACGCACATACGTGTGCATGCCTATGGGAAGGGCCGGAGTACAGAGACATGGCTGCATGCGTGGCGGATCCGGCGGCGTTACTGCTGCATTGAGACCAGGCAGCCTTGGGGGCGAGTGCTGCAGCTCGCAGGGCTATCCGCAGGTTGCGAATCTTTAACACAAATCACCTAGACCGGATGGAATTCTTTCAAAAGTCTGCAGGAACTCAAACATGAAATGGCAGACCTGTTTTTGGTGATTTGCAGCATTTCATTTAAAATAGCCATGGTACCAGAAGATTGGATGGTGGCCAATTTTTAAAAAGGGCTCCAAGGATGATCCAGGAAACTATATCTATATATATCTAATCTATATCAATATATATAATCATTGGTGCCAGACAAAATGTAGAAGATATTCTTAAAAGACAAAATTATTGATCACATAGGTAGACATGGTTTAATGGAGGAGAGTCAACATGGTTTTTGCAAAGGGAATCCTTGCTTTTACAATTTACTAGGTTTTATGTTTAAATTGTTCACAGAAATCCTGCTTTACCGCATGGGTCTGTCTCCCGTTTGTTGTTTCCTAGCGCCGTGCTGCCGCCCGAGTCTGGTTTCAGCGCCAAGCTGCAGCGGCGCTGAAACCAGACTCGTGCAGCAGCGCGGCGGCGCTATTAAACGGGGTAAAGACCCGTGCGTTAAAGCAGTAACGTCAAAGAAGCAGGCAATCAATCGTTCTCACACGCCAGTAGAAGTATCTGAGCGGGACTCATATGACAGCGAGACCTCGCCATACTAAGGGAAGTACTTTTTCCACATACTCTATATTTATAAAATAGACAAAAAAAGTAAAAAGTGTAAAAGAGTAAAAACACAAAAAAAAGACTGTTCAAGTTTAGCAGGACCGATGATTAAAGATGACCCAATGTGGCTGAGAATACAGGCATCAAATGCGTGCAGACCACGGGTGTTATGACGGTCCTTAATAAGCTAGAAAAGGAATTATATTCAGTAAAACACACACAGCAAATTTGAAACACTATTGTACAACGTCTTTCTAGTAGTGCTTACATAATAATGGTATTTTGAATAAGTTTTGGATACTATTGGTGGATCGATTTGAATAATGTCTCATAATAGAGGGTCTAAAGACAAAACATACAGATGTGACAAAGGGTACCCCTGTCTAGGCCCCTGCACAAAATAAATTCAGGAGTCAAGTCTCCGTTTCCAGCTTTTGGATTGTTATATAGTATATTAAAAAAATCTTAGACAAGGACCCTCAAAACCCCAAGGCCTCAATGAGTCAAACACGAATGTCCAATCTACCCCATCAAATGCCTTTTCAGCATCAAAGCTAATCAAAAGGGAGCATAGCTCGTCTTACTACCTGGTCTACAGTGACTAAAATCTTCCTTACATTCATAACTGGAGTGATCCCTTTCACAAAACCAACCTGTTCTGCCAACACCAGATCCTTCAAAAAAAGGTGTTAGTCAATCTGCCATTATTTTGGTAAAAAGTGTCACAGCGTAATTTAGTAGTGAAACTGGTCGAAACGACCCAGGAGCGGTAGGGTCTCGGCCTGGCTTAGACAATACAGTGATCATGGCTCTGTTTGATTGATAAGGCATTTCCTCCACAGTTAAAGGGCCTCAGAATCATTCGCCATCAGAATACATACTTCAACTATCACTGATTTATAAAATTCCCCCAGGAGCCCATCAGGACCCAGGGAATTATAAAGTTTAGATTGCTTAACTGCCGTCCATATTTCACCAGCACTTATCGGAGAGTTCAAGACTTAATTGCTTCAGCATTAGTTTAGGTAAAGAAGAGGATGCTAGGTAATTTTGAATTGCAGGAAGATTCCCCCATTCAGCAATGTACAAATGTTTATAATAATGATAAAATATCTGACTAATCTCTGCAACAGAGTATACGACGGCCCCTGATTGGTCTTACATGGTATTACCTGGATTTCTGTTTTACTAAAATTTGCCATCATCTGTCCAGGTTTGTTGCCATATAGAATCTGTGCTTATAAAATAAAAGACCTTTTTTAGTTCTTTAGTGGCCAAGTGGCTAAATATGAGTTGTCTTAGTTAGTGTTGGATGGTTTATCAACCTGTAGTTGACGTTCTAGTCTTAAAATCTCTCTAGCCATCAATTGTTTTTTTATGTGCTATATTCATTATAATGTCACCTCTCAATACAGCTTTAGCTGTTTCCCAAAACAAGAGTGGATCTGAGCGGTGTTGTTCATTAAAATAAAATCCGCCCATTCCCTCTTTAATTATTCCCAGAACACATGTCTTCATACAAGTATGTCAGGAACTTCCAAAACTGGAACTGAGATTGTGGTGCCAATCCCTCCAAATCCATTCATACTGGGGCAAGATCTGCTCCAGAGACTTGTGAAAAACTAGGTAATCCAATCATGAATGAGAGTTATGGATCCTTGATATAAGGGTATAAGCCCTTTCTATGGGATGTAAACTTCTCCATACATCTAGCAAATTCAATCTATTACAAAGATATGGCATCCCTTTGTTCTGTGAAATTGAGGCCACAGGATTTGCAGGAATCCCATCCATTACTGCATCAGATAAAATATTAAAATCTCCTCCCAATATGATAGGTAAATGAGAATATTGCACAAGGAGATTAATCAGTTTCACAAAAAAAAATTATGAGTATAAGAACATTACTCAATTGTACAAGTTTCCCAAATAAAAGGCCTTCAGCTATAAGAAACCTGCCTTCAGGATTCCTGGATTATGTTTTTCATCTGAAAAGGAATTAAATGATGAATTAAAATAGCAACTTCTGCCCAGAAGGTAGAATCCCTGAGTCGTTCCCCCCCCCCCCCCCCCCCTCCATGAGAAGACAAGGAAGCTGGAACTCAAGGAAAGGGAGAGGCCCAGACCCATCCCTGAGCCTTTTTCGGATAAGCCAGTTGATTTGTCCCAAGCAGATTCCATGGAGGAACCAAGAAGGAAGAGGACCCTAGGCCTGATCAAGATGACTTGGCGTTCCGACTATTTAGAGCAGCCTCCTTGCACAAGGAGGGAATCTGAGTTCACCCCTACCTAGAAGACTGGTTGGTAGGGCAAACTCAAGGCAAGAAGGGGGTCGAGGAAACAGAGAGAGTCATATGACAATTAGAAAGCCTGGACTCAAGAGTCATTTATTCCCATCACAGACATTAAAGTATTTGGGGGGGTCCTCTTCGATAGAGGCAGGGGGACTCTAATCCTTCCCGAAGAAAGAATAGCCAAATTGCAGCAGCAGGTGGAAAGTTTACTATCCTCCAGAAGGCCCAAGGCAACGGCTTATCTACAAGTACTGGGGATCAATGGCAGGGTCCATCGAAGCAGTGCCCTGGGCAAAAGCACACATGAGACTGCTGCAGGAATATCTACTGGCCAGCAGAGCTCTGCAGAAACTGGATTTCGATCGGCAGCTTCTACTTCCACCACACAAAGTGGTGGTGGAACAAAGGCAATCTGGCCAAATACTCAAGCTTGGAGCCCCCCTTAGTGGGCCCTTCTGAAGACAGATGCCAGCAACAAGTGCTGGGGAGCACACTGCAAGGGACAAGTAGTACAAGTAGTACAAGTGATCTGATCCCAGCAGGAGGTTAGGAATAGAGGAGCCAATCAGGTTTGACCCAGTACTACCCTTCTACAGCAAGGACCGATCAAGATGGAAGACCCAGCTCAACACTCACTTACAGCATGGCTACTGAGAGCAACAAGCTCAAGAAGAGAGGATATTCCGCAAGGGTAATCACCACACTCCTTACGGCAAGGAAAAGATCACTCTCAGTAGCCTATGCACAGACCTGGAGATTATTCGAGTGCTGGTGCACCCAAAGCAGCCTCAGCCCAGAGAAAGCTAACAGCAACAATACTGCAGGTCCTACAGGTTGGCCTGGATAAGGGACTGGCAGACAGCTCCCCAAGAGTCTAGGTGGTGGCTATTTCTTGCTACAAGGAGTGGGGATCAGAGGTGCCTCCATTTCTGCACTCCTGGACATAGCTCAGTTCCTCCGAGGAGCAAAACACATACGGCCACCACACAAACAGGTAATGCCAGCATGGGACCTGAACTTGGTGCTCAGGGCACTGGCTAAGGCTCCCTATGAGCCAATTATGGCCGCAGGTGCCATTTGCCCTCTCGTACCGGCAGCCCCTCGAGCCCTGCACATTCAGTGCATACCCGCCGGGGTAAAGGGCCTCCGAAGCTTGCGACGGACAAACAGAGACCGCAGCCTTTCACCGCGATCCGTCTCCTCACCTGGAAGGACCGCCCCTGGACCGCCTCAGACGCTGATGTAAGCTCCCCAACAGCAGGCCTTTAAGACCAGGCCGCAGGCGCCCCACGCCTGGCGTCGCGCGACAAAAGGGCCTGCCCTTTAGAGCACTCCTTTGAGCAACTCCATTTACTCCATCCAGGACATCGACTGTTATTCAACCAACAAGAGCCGCAACCAGGAAATCCGAGACCAACTTCAATTCCAACCACAAACAACTAAAAATGCTTCGCATAACATCAAAGCAGCAACCTGCAAGACAACGCTACCTGGTAAATATAAAGATCAATGACTCACTATTAAACACTATGTTCCTAGTCTTCCTCCTCACAAATGCACAATCAATATAAAAAAAAAAATACATACTTATAATCAAACATCCTACAAGGGCACAATCCGGACTTCTTAGACTTCACCGAAACATGGCTAAAAAAAAACCAAACCTTGTGATATCTAACCAGATAAACAGCGCATATGATATATTCTCCATACCCAGAAATGCACGTAGAGGTGGAGGATTAATGTTAATTATTAAGAGACGATTTGCCATGAAACTAATCCCACACTCTCTCCCACAACAATACAAGGTAGCTTTATTCGACGCAGAAAACCTACAGATATGCCTAGTTTACTGCCCACCCAAACTACTTGACAACGACATCTCCCCCCCTCCTAGAATTCTTAATAACAAAAATCAGCCACAAAAAGCCCACAATAGTTCTTGGCGACTTCAAGCTACATACAGATAAAAAACCTCTATCTCACACCAGCCAAACTCTGATTGATGCATTATCAGTCCTCAACTTCACACAAATAGTAAACAAACCAACACATAAAGCAGGCCACACTCTCAACCTCATTTTCACGAATGTCAAATACACCACAAACCCCTCCGTCTCCTGCTCCCCAATACCATGGTCACACCATTATATCATACAGTGCCAAACAATTCTCAATACAAGCTACAAAATAAAAAAAACAACCCCACCTTCTTCAAATTCAGACCACCGTTTCCAATAGACCATCTACACAGGAAGAACTCGAGAAGCAACTAAAGAACATAGACCTCTCAAATTCCAACAATGCATCACAATCATGGCTGCAAATAACGACAGAAGTAGCAAACAACATAAACCCTGAACGAACAAAGAAAGCGAACAAAAAAAGAGACACAAACCCATGGTTCAAACAAACAACTGAAAGACACCAAAGCTAACTTAAGAAAAAAAGAAAAAGAATAGCGCAAAAATAAATGCCCATTAACGCTAGCGAGATATCAAAATCATCTCGCACTCTATAAAAACCTGATAAATAAAACAAAACATGAATACTACAGCAATAAAATCCAAAAGTACTCAAACAATATAACAATCTGAAATCGGCGAAGCAATGTGACAAGGCGATAGCTAAACCCAGAAGAATGCTGGGCTGCACAGAGAGAGGAATAGCGAGTAAGAAAAGGGAAGTGATTATCCCCTTGTACAGATCCTTGGTGAGGCCTCACCTGGAGTACTGTGCTCAGTTCTGGAGACCGTATCTCCGAAGGGACAGAGACAGGATGGAGGCAGTCCAGAGAAGGGCGACAAAAAAGGTGGAGGGTCTTCATCGAATGATTGATGAGGAGAGATTGAAGAATCTAAATATGTACACCCTGGAGGAAAGGAGGAGCAGAGGTGATATGATGCAGACTTTCAGATACTTGAAAGGTTTTAATGATCTAAAGACAATGACAAACCTTTGCCACTGGAAAAAAATCAGCAGAACTAGGGGTCACGATTTGAAACTCCAGGGAGGAAGACTCAAAACCAATGTCAGGAAGTATTTCTTCAGAGAGTGTGGTGGGATGCCTGGAACGCACTTCCGGAGGAAGTGGTGAAGACCAAAACTGTGATGGACTTCAAAGGGGCATGGGATAAATACTGTGGATCCATAAAGTCTAGAGGATATGAATGAAGAGAAGAGGCATGGGGGTAGCTTGCGGGAATGACAGCTTCTACCTGGAGATTAATATCCTTACTCAATAAACATACTCACTGTTACTGCGACTCCAGCATTGCTCTATGATTCAACGGCAAGAGGAAATGTGGTAAAAAGGATTTACATTCACAAAAAACTGGGGAGTAGCTTGCTTGTTGCGGCGGTTACTACCCCAAACCAAATAAGTCTGATACTTCACGTTCAATGCATATCCAGCATAGCTCTCTGCTTCAACGGCAGGGGGGAAAGAGGAAAAGAGGAATTGTATTCAGACAACAACCAACAAGGATTGAATGGCACAGGCTTGGTAAACAAATAAGCGTAGAAGTAGCTTGCTTATTGCAGCAGTTACTACCCCTAACCAATTAAGCTAGATACTTCACTTAGATGCAGCTCCAGCACTGCTCTCTACATCAATGGCAGGGTTGGAAGGTAACTAGAACCAAAAAGTTACTAATAAGGGCCAAGAGTAACAGATAAGTATGAGAAAAAAAAAATAGTATGAAAGCTTGCTGGGCAGACTGGATGGGCCGTTTGGTCTTCTTCTGCCATCATTTCTATGTTTCAATACAAACACCCTATTCAATATAGTAAAAACCTTATCAGACAACACCACCACGCATCAAAACAAAAACCTAAGCCAAGATCTAGCAATCTTCTTCAAAAACAAAATTCTCAAAATAACAGAAAACTTAAATAATAACACGTCATCAAAGTTGAACCTAAACATGAATGTCTCAGCTACATGGTCCACATTCGAACTTGCCTCCGCAAAAGAGAATGATTATTAAAAACACTAAACCCAGCCGGCCATGAACTGGACAAAATACCTACTCGAACCCTAAAGGAAATATCACTAATCACCCCAACCATCACGGCAATCATTAACAAATCACTTCAGGAAGGAGAAATCCCAGACAGCCTAAAAAGGGCCACAATCAAACCAATTATATTTTAAAAAAAAACCCTCGACCCAAATGACCTAAACAACTATCAACCAATCTCAATATTACCCTTTCTAGCAAAATTAACTGAAAAGGTAGTTCTCAAACAACTAAATAATCACCTGGAACAAAACAACATACTACAGATATTGCAACATGGATTCCGAAAACACTTCAACATGGAAACCTTACTAACAATACTATCAGACACAATCTTAGGCTTTGATAACGGATAACGCTTCATTTTAATCTTACTAGATTTATCAGCAGCTTTCGACACTGTTGAACACAAAATCCTTTTATACAGACTGCATGAAATAGGTCTGACTGGCATAACTCTAAAATTTTTCACAATCTTCCTACATAACAGAGCATTCCAAGTAAATATCAACAACACTACCTCAGAAGCTATCAACCTAGAGACCAGTGTACCGCAAGGATCAGCCCTATCTGCCACCCTATTCAATATTTATCTCCTCCCCTTATGCCAATTACTCTCGAGTCTCGGAATCACATACTTCATGTATGACGACGACATCCAGATAGTAGTCCCAGTATCTAACAACTTAGAAAACACCCTCAAACTAGCAACTACATATCTAAATAACAAAAAGCCTACTAAACCAAATGAAACTCCGCCTCAACATGGACAAAACCGAATTCATCCTGCTCGAAAGAAAAAAATCTGGAGAGCCCTCATGCAAAACCATATTAACAGACAACACAAACAGCAATCCTAGAGAAAATGTCAAAGACCTGGCATTTGGATTGACACTGAATTGAACCTCAAACACCAAATAAAGATGAAATTGAAAGAAGGATTCAACAAACTACTTATCCTGAAATGACTAAAACCCCTTCTTAATCCACCAGAATTTAGAACCATCCTTCAAGCCCTGATCTTCTCCAGCTTCAACTACTGCAATTCCTTATTACTCCGCCTCCCCAAATTCATCACACAACCATTTCAAATATTTCAAAACGCCACTGCCAGAATACTCACAGGACACAAAAAAAATGGATCACATCACCCCAATACTAAAAGAACTACACTGGCTTCCCATAGAAAAACGGATTGAATGCAAAACACTAACCATCCTACACAAAGCAATGCACAACAATGATTTCAACTGCCTAAACAACATACTTCAAAAATACAAACTTCAACGAACCACCAGATCAACTAATAAAGCTCTATTTGAAATACCTCCAGTGACCCAGACCAAACTTACCACCATAAGACAGAGAGCCTTTTCAATAGCGGGACCCCAAGTGTGGAACACCCTTCCAGAAAACCTAAGACTGCAAAACACAAAACCTTTCAAGAAACAACTAAAAACATGGATATTTAAACAAACCTACAAAGAAGATATTGGATAAATAACATAGCACGAAATACAACAGTAATCCCCACCCAACTCCAACCAACTCTAAAATCTCCGAACACACATGAAAGAGTAGGCACACCCTAACTCCCTACCCATGAATGTCCCCCCCCCCCCCCCCATCACCTTCCCCTCCTGCTCACACTAGACTAAAAACCGTCTAGAATAACAGCAACGAGAATACAATGACCACCCGATACTGAGAACCAGATAATAGTAGCATCACTCAGAAAGACCAATCTAATCCTTCCCAGATTGCATAAAAACGAAAGTAGACCATTACTCAGGAAAGCACTAAGTCTTCACCCTAAAGCAATCTAACCACAATTCCGCATTAGCTTGCTGATTCTCAAAGTAAATATTACCTTACTTATGACTAGAGCTTAATGTACAAAGTTCAAACGATTAATTACTGTTTATCACGTTCTCAAATGTTATTGAATGTAAAATGTTGATTTTAACTACTGACTGTAAAAGTTTGTTGTAACTGTAAACCAGAGTGAAGGCTTTCGCCAAACCTCGGTATAGAAAAAACTTCAAATAAACTTCAAATAAATTAAGAGCATCCAGCCAAGACATCTAATCTGGAAAACAGCCTTCTTGGTAGCAGGATGCTTGGCAAGAAGAACATCGTAACTCCAAGCCCTGTCATGCCAGCAGCCATATCGCTACTTTCAAAGGAGAGGGCGATAATTAGGCCAGTCCCATCCTTCCTCCCCAAGGTGGTGTCTGAGTTCCACCTTAAACCAATCACCCTGCAAGAATTCAGGAGGGCAAAGTGTTCAGAGAAGAGAAAGGACTTGTACTTTCTGGAGGTCAGAAGAATCCTCCTGAAGTATTTAAAGTTTGCAAACAGGTGTAGAAGGTCAGACAGGAAAGTTTGTTCTGTACTCAGGGGTTCGGCGAGGAGAGGCAGCCTCCAAAACCTCTATCACGAGACAGATCAGGGAAGCTATTGTCTCAGCATATATAGTAAGTGACAAGGAAGTGCCACAAGGCCTGAAGGCGCACTCGAGGGCGCAAGCCTCCTCCGGGGCAGAATAAAGGTCAGTAACACCCAGTGACATATGCCGGGCAGCCACATGGGCCTCAGTGCACACATTTACAAAACAATATAGGCTGGAGCTCCACAAATGGAAGGGCATGAGAGTCGCAATGGGGGTCCACTGTGAAGGCTGGTCTGGCAGGATGAAGAGGAAGGTATAATTACAGCTTACCTAGCTAATTTTCTTTCAAGTCCTGACAGACTAGCCAAATTCCCACCCTTAAAAGGAAAATATAAAAAATGAGACTATGAGCCTGTATAGCAGAAGGAGAATTTATTTATTATTTTTATATACCGACATTCGATCTGAGATATCACATCGGTTTACATTCAGGTACTGCAGGTATTTCCCTATCCCCAGGGGACTTATAATCTAAGTTGTTGTACCTGAGGCAATGGAGGGTAAAGTGACTTGCCCAGGGTCACAAGGAGCGACAGCGGGACTCGAACCCGCTGTCGCTCCTTGTGACAAGAAGGAATAATATCCCCCAAAGGTGCAAGTGAGAAGGAATAATATCCCCCAAAGGAGCAAGTGAATGGCTTAATAAGTAAAGAAATATAGTACTCATGCACCATCTTACAAACACTGAATCAATTACATCAATACTTTATTCTAATAATTTAAATATTACAAAAATTAAAACATATACATAAAACATCCAAAGTTTATTATATTTTACATTATTTTTCAATTACATACATTTAAAAAAAACTATGCCACACCCTATATGTAAATGATAAAGTGATTTTGACATAAAACACACTGGGGCGGATTTTAAGAGCCCTGCTCGCGTAAATCCGCCCGGATTTACGCGAGCAGGGCCCTGCGTGCCAGTGCGCCTATGTTCAATAGGCCTACCGGTGCGCGCAGAGCCCCGGGACTCGCGTAAGTCCCGGGGTTTTCCGAGGGGGCGTGTCGGGGGTGGGGCCGAGCGGCGCGCCGTTTTCGGGGCGGGACGCGGCGTTTCGGGGGCGGGCCCTGGGGCGAGGTTTCGGCCCGGGGTGGTCCGGGGGCGTGGCCGTGCCCTCTGGAACTGCCCCCGGGTTGCGTCTAGGCGCGCCAGCAGCCCGCTGGCACGCAGGGATTTACTTCTCCTTCTGGGAGGCGTAAATCCCCCAACAAAGGTAGGGGGGGGGGTTTAGACAGGGCCGGGGGGTGGGTTAGGTAGAGGAAGGGAGGGGAAGGTGAGGGGAGGGCGTTAGCGAATTCCCTCCGAGGCCGCTCCGATTTCGGAGCGGCCTCGGAGAGAACGGCGGCAGGCTGCGCGGCTCGGCGCGCGCCGGCTACACGGAATAGGCAGCCTTGCGCGCGCCGATACAGGATTTTAGCGGCTACGCGCGTATCTACTAAAATCCCGCGTACTTTTGTTTGCGCCTGGAGCGCCAACAAAAGTACACGAACGCGCCGTTTTTGAAAATCTACCCCACTACACGCACACTATATTCACCTTAACATACTGCAAAATTCACACTACACAAACTGTGTTCACCACAAACCACTATGAAACTTCATCCTCAGTAGACCCCGCCTTTTACAATATTGAAAAATCTGAGTCAAAACAAATCCGTAAATCGTACAAAACACATTGCCATCAATATTCAAAATGTACCAACAACATGTAACCATGTAGTCACAAATATACTCAAACCAGTGCTGTAGATATTGTTGCATGGCGCAATGCTGAACTTTAACTATTAGCAATATTTAATAGCTAATGCCATTCATACAATTTCCTAATCCAAGGCCTTATGCTTAGATCATATAATAGATGGGGGCTGAGATAAATCACAGCCTTCTTTCCAGTGTTAAAACCCAGTATAGATTAGTGCTGAAACATTTTTCAAAGGCTAGTATAAATATTCAGTATATTCGCAGTTAATCCACTCTGTGTGCACGTTGACCAGCGGTCATAACTGTTCTAGGTAATCTCAACCGTTGTCCCTAAAATCTTGTCCCAAAGGTGGTTGGTTGGGTAGTCCAGTAATCCAGCTGTATTTCTCATTTGCATTTAATCTTTCCCATTAAAGCTCCAGCCACTGTTGCAGATATTCATGCAGGAGATATCTAGCAACTTGCCACTTATTGTGTATTAAATAAAGGGCCATATGTAATATCCATATATAATATCCATTAGGAGCTACCACCCAGGAAAGAGCTAGACATCATAGTGGATAAATCATTGAAATCATCGGCTAAGTGTGCTGTGGCAGTCAAAAAAACTAACAAGGTTAGGAATTATTAGGAAGGGAATGGTGAATAAAACAGTGGATATCATAGTGCTTCTGTATTGCTCCATGGTGAGACCACACAGTACTATGTGCAGTTCTGGTCGCCGCACCTCATAGAGGTATAAAAAAATCATGAAAGGACTTGAACAGATACAAGGACTTGGGGCACTCCATGGAGTTAGCAAATAGGTCATTTAAAACAAATTGGAGAAAATTATTTTTCACTCAACGCATAATTAAGCTCTGGAATTCATTGCCAGAGGTTGTGTTTTCGGCAGTTAGTGTAGCTGTGTTTAAAAAAAAGGTCTGGATAAGTTCCTAGAGCAGAAGTCCATAAACTGCTATTAATCAATAAGGATTAGTAGCATGGGATCTATTTAATGTTTAAGTACTTGCCAGGTACTTGTGACTTGGATTGGCCACTGTTGGGAACAGGAAACTGGACGTGATGGACTCTTTGGTCTGACCCAGTATGACATATCTTATGTTCTTAAACCAGCAATTGCCCCGTTAGATGGATGTCAGAAGTTTCCTTGCCGCCTCTGCAGATTCAAAAACCTATCAAGCCCTCATGCCAAATGCGAAGTCATGCTGGGAACTGCAAAGTAAAACAGATTTGTTTTTGGACAAGTGTGGCACATATTGTTGTATATTCTTTTCTCTGCTGAGAGATTTTTCAAGGAGTAATCCTGGAATATACGGATATTCTGCGACTGGTACATTACCTCAGATTTCTTTCTGTAAACTTGCATAACAGCTTGTTTGTGAGTGAAATTAAGGATTGCTTTCACAATTTGCGGTCGAATATCAGTTTCTCTTCTTGGCCCCAGGCGATGGGCTCCTTCAATCATCAGTGCTCCCTGAAGTTCAGTCAGGTCTAGGGCCCTCTGGAAACCACAAGGATAAAAATGCCTGCCAGAATATCTTCCTCCACTTTCTCGCTAAAACCGACAAAACACAAATTGTTCTGCGGGAACGATTTTCTAAATCCTCAATCTTATTTTCTTATACTGCCAATGTTTTTCTATGCATTTCAATTTAGAATCAAAAGCCACAGAGTCATCTTCTAACACTGAAATGCGGCCTTCAGTGTTGTCTAAACATGAGCTGAATTCAGACAGAATTTTTTAAGATCCGCGATCTGATCCAAAATTGCTGTCAGCTGTTCTTCTAAAGCTGAAACTACAGCTGCTGTTACTTCAGACACCACAGATTCCTCCAAAATCAATGTTTCTGTTTCTCTCATGGCTGCCATTTTAGTTGTTCCAAGGCATGAAGGTTCTTTATCTTTTTTGCCCAGCTTGGCTGGCATTATCCCAGGTGACATATTCATATATCGATCTATTGACATAAATGCTGTCCGATGCTTTAGTTATTCACAGGTGATGCTTTGTTTTCAGCCCGATATTCACCAAAGCCTGGATTCTAGCATCTAACCAGGTTCACCACATCACGTGACCACCGGTTTTATTTTATTTTAAAAAACTCTTATATTCTACTAATTCAACATTGGATTACATCATACTGAACTTAAATAAAAAGACAAATAAACCATTTCAAATACTACACAAGTAATATCAAAACGTTCCTTGCCAATTTGAAGTATGTGGATAAAAGTGAGCCACTGATATCATGTACTAGGATTAACAGAAGGTATTTGACAAAGTGCCTCATGACAGACTCATCAGGAAATTAGAGGGTCATGGGATCAGACGCAGCGTCCCACCGTGGATTAGTAACTGGATAAAAGACAGGAAACAGAAGATAAGCCTAAATGTTCAGTTTTCCAAATGGAGAAAGTTTGTTAGTGGCATGCCCCAAGGGTCTGTACTGATCTAGAGAAATGAACGAGTGATGTGGCCCAAGTCTGCAGCTGACAAAAGTATTCTGAGTCATTAAAGCAGCAGCAGATTGTGAGAAACTGCAGAAGGACCTTGTGAGAGTAGGAGACTGGGTATCTAAATGGCTGATGCAATTTAAAGTGGACAAGTACAAAGTGATGCACATAGGGAAAAATAATCCCAACTACAGATACACGATGCTGGGGTCGGTGTTAGGAGTCCTCATAGACCCTACCTTGAAATTTCTGACTCAGTGGGCAGCGATCAAAAAGGCAACTAGAACAGGCTGGGTAAACAAACGTGGGAGTAGCTTGCTTATTAGGGCAGTTACTACCCCTAAACAATTAGCAAGATACTTCACTTAGATACAGCACCAGCACTGCTATCTATATTGATGGCGGGGGCGGAAGGGAAACAGAACCAAAAAGTTACTTATAAGGGCCAAGAGTAACAGCTAAGTATGAAAAAAAATAAGTGCGAAAGCTTGCTGGGCAGACTGGATGGGCCATTTGGTCTTCTTCTGCCGTCATTTCTATGTTTCTATGTAACATTAGGAATTATTTGGAAAGGAATAAAGAATAAAAAACTGAGATCATAATACCTTAGTATAGATTCATGGTGCGACCACATCTTGAATACTGTGCGTATTTCTGGTTGCTCTCTCTCAAAATAAAAACCATAGCGGACACAGAAAAGGGCGAAAAGATAATAAAAGTGATGGAAAAGCTCCCTTATAAAGAAAGGCTAAACAGATTAGGACTCTTTTCCAAGGTAAAGAGATGAAAGAGGGGATATGATTGAAATTTATAAAATCATGAGTGGACTGGGTACATAGGAAACACAAGCAGGCGATGCAATATTGGCGCGGGGAAAAACGGGCACTCATGATTGAGATCCTGCTCTCCTAACGCGCGCTGATCGACCCCTCCGGGGCACCCGATTTAGTGTTTAAATCAGCTGCCACGGTAAAAAGGAGGCACTAGGGGAAATTGTGCGCCCCCCAGCGCCACCTCAGCAGCGGGCACCCAGGTTAGTGCACAGCCACGGGTTAGGAGAATGGACGCTGGTTAATTGAGTGTCCCTTTTTCTAACCTGACCGCCGGCACTTTTTTTTTTTTTGTCAAACATTCTCATCCTTCTTGTTCCTCCAATTTAACATTGCCACGATATTAAGTCGGAGAAAGTACAAAAAAGAAGGCAGTATTTTCTGCTTTTCTGTACACTTTTTGGGCTCCTCCAAAATTAACACCTGCTCCTGGCAGGCGTTAATTTCGGAGGGTAAAACTGTGCACGTTGGGTGCACTTTTTTTTTTTTTTTTAATCGGGGGAGAATAGCCAATAGCCTCATCAACATGTATTTGCATGTGATGAGCGCTATTAGCTTCACGGGGACGCGCTAATCCCCTTATAGCATAAGGGGTTGTGATCGCACGTCCAACCACAGGTTGACCAGTGACCTCGGCTGAACACACTGTATTGCATCGGCCCGAAGATGTACATTCCTGAGCAAAACCAGAGGCCCATCAAGCCCAGCATCCTGTCTCCGACTGGAGTCAATCTTGATGACAAGAACCCAGCAGACCCATTTCTTATTGCTCATTCTCAGGGATAGGTCACAGCTTTCCCCAAGATTACGAGCTAATACTGGTTTATGGAGTTTTCCCCGACAGGAACTTGTCCAGCTTTGCTAGATCCCTTGAAGCAACGCATATCTATAAAAGTAAGAGAAGGCTATGCAAAACTTATGGTCCTCAGAAGATTGAAACCATTACTCACACCTGCCCACTTCAGAACAGTATAGGAAACACTTATCTTTTCTAGCACCGACTACTGCAACGCACTCTTACTAGGACTCCCAAGCACATCGATAAGACCACTCCAGATACTTCAAAATACTGCAGCCAGAATACTAACGGGGAAAAAAGAGGAGGGACCATATAACCGAAACTCTAGCAGACTTACATTGGTTACCCATCAAATACAGGATAAAATACAAAGCCTTATGCACCATTCGCAAATTAATATATGATAAAGAAGCAGACTGGCTAAACACAGCCTTACGAGTACACGTTCCACAAAGAAACCTCCGCTCAGCAAACAAAGCACTACTAACAATCCCTTCAGTAAAGTCAGCAAAATTAACCCAAGTGAGAGAAAGGGCTTTATCATTGGCTGGGCCCATACTATGGAACACGATGCCCCCCGAACTCAGATTACAGAATAATCTCAAAACTTTTAAGAAAAGTCTAAAAACATGGCTCTTTAAAAAAGCCTTCACTAAAGAGTGTGGAGGGTAGAGAATGAAAGTACAGGGTAATGCAGATGAGAATGAATTTACTCAATCCTACATTTAAGAAGTAATATTTCAAAGCGATAGTAACTCAATAATATACCTGGACTTGACCAACATTACTCAAATAATGATTTTATTTATGAAATTGTAACCAAACTTTATTGGCACCTGTTAGAATGTAAGATATCCTACATTTACTTACCTTAGTCTATGTGCCTATTTGTAAACCACTGCGATGGTATATAACTTAGCGACGGTATAGAAAAGTTTTTAAATAAAATAAAATCCCTTGATCATGTCCTCCAGCAAAACCTTCTACAGCTTGATTGTGCATAGAGTGAAAAACTGTTTTAAAACTACCAGCTGTTAATTTCATGAGTGTACCCTAGTCTTAGCACTATTTGAAGAGAGAGATGGTCGTGCCCGTATTTACCTGTTCACATTTCTGTTCAGTGTTCTCTGAGGAAGGGCCAGAATAAGGACCACAGACAATAGACACAAATAGGTCTGGAAGTGAAGTAAAACCTCATACTGTTTTCAAAAGACTAAGGCGCAAGCTAAACTAAAAATTTGATAAAACAATGGGCCAGATGGGATACATGTAAGGATATTAAGGAAACATCGAGAAGTTCTGGCAGCTCCACTGCCTGACCTTTTCAATGCTTCTGGAAACAGGCAGATGTGACCCCTGTTCACAAAAGAGGAAGCAAGGAGGAGGCTGGGAACTAAAGACCAGTTAGTCTGACCTCGGTGGAGAGTAAATTAATAGAATTGCTGCTATCAACCTGTCCTTCCCCACAGTTATCACAGTATTCCCATTTCTACAGCAACAACAAAAAGAACTATGAATCCGTCTTTAAATATTGTAATCTACTTTAAATGTAGTATATTCATTATGGATAAGCTGAAAACCCGACTGGTTAGGTGCCTCCAGGAGATATTTGGGAAACACTGCTGTATCGATCCCTTGGGTTTTTGCAGCCCAAATCCATGAGACTGCATGTTTTAGCTTTAAATCTTAGCTACCATAAGAACATAAGAAGTTGCCATACTGGGTCAGACCAAGGGTCCATCAAGCTCAGCATCCTGTTTCTAACAGTGGCTACAAGTACCTGGCAAGTACTCAAACACTAAGTAGATCCCGTGCTACTGATGCAATTAATAGCAGTGGCTATTCCCTAAATAAACTTGATTAATAGCAGTTAATGGACTTTCCTAGACCATTCCTCAAGCTTTGCTAGATCCCTTCTCATGGTTTCCACACCTTCCTGGACATCTATTCTGTGGCAGATTTTGATACCATCTGCAAAAAGACAAGCCTTTCCAGGTAGTCCTTCTGTAATATCAAAGAAAATATTGAAAAGAAGTGATACAAACTCCAAGCCCTGTGATGCACGACTAGTAACATCCCTTTCCTCTTGTGTGAACTCCATTTACCACTACCCTTTCTCAACTCTCACTCAACCAGTTTCTAACCCAGTCACTTTAGGGCCCATCGTAAGGTGCTCAGTTCAAGTTGCCTATGAGGAACAGTGTCAAAGGTCTTGGTGAAATCCAAGTACGCTACATCTAGTGCTGCCTCTGATCCAATTCTGGTCTCACAAGCAAAGAAATTGATCAGATTCATCTGGCAAGACCCTCCTCTGGTAAAACCATGCTGCCTCAAGTCTTGTAATCCTTTGGTTCCCAGAAACTGCACTATCCTTTGATATTCTGCTTTTTATCATGAACAGCCTAAAAGTGGATTATGCATGAAATAGATGGACTCCCAATATATGCAAATCTCTCTCATGCATATTCATTGTGGCAATGCTGAAAACCCAACTCAATAGGCTTGCCTCCAGGAGAGGGTTGGGAAACACTGCAATAGAGTGTAAAGGGTGAAATTTAAGCATAAAACAAGAGCAGGATCTGGGAGTAATAATATTTGATGATGCTAATGTAGCAAAACAGGTGACTAAGGTGACGGTAAAACAGAGAAAGATGTTTGGGTGCACAGGGAGAGGAATGGTTGGCAGAAAAAAAAAAAAAAAGGAGGCAATATTGCACCTGCTTATCATCCTGCTGAGACCTCATTTGGAATACTGTGTACAATTCTGGAGACCGCACCTTCAAAAGGATATAAACAGGATGAAGACTGCCTAGAGGAGGACTACTAAAATGGTCATTGGTCTTTATCATAAAGCATAGGAGGATAAACTTAAAAATGTAAACAGGTATACCCTAGAGGAAAGGCGAGAGAAGGGAGATATGACAGAGACACAAATACTTGCAAGGTTTCCACGCACAGGAGGTGAGCCTCTCAATGGAACAAGGGTGAAAGGGGGTAGACTCAGGAGTAATCTTAGGCAATGTTTCTTTTCAGAAAGGGTGATAGATGCATGGAATAGCCTCCCAATAGAGGTGGTATAGACCAGGTGGATTCAAGAAAGCATGGGGGATCTCTGTGGGAGAGGAAGGCATTGTACAGCTAAGCAGTTGGTGCAGATGGGTAGACCAGGAAGGCCGTATGGTCTTTTTCTGCAGTTACCTTTTGTTTTATTGTTTTCTTATTTGGTTTTGTGTTACTTGTGCATGTTTATAGATGATTATATTGTGTTAATTCGTTTTGTTGTAGTTTAGTTACTTGCATATTAATATGGCTGTGCCATTTGACTAATCTTCACATGGAGCACTGTTTTCTGAAAAGGCAAGCTATAAACTGAAATAAAAAATAAAATAAAACTAAAAATATTAAAACCCTTTGCACTGCTCCCACACCGGCTTTGTTTTCCAGTCTAGTGTGGAAAATTGTCAAAAAATCTGAAGTTCTGAAGGCAACATCCACCTCAAATAAAAGGATCACATTTGACAATACCTTCCTTCTTGGGGTAATGTCCCCAGATGGGTTTGTTTTCTACATACCACGACAAGAATGAACCTCATTCATAAACCAGGGTGTGATCTCAGTCTCAGAAATGTACTGCTAGTGCTCTTCTCAGCATTCGCTTTGTGCCGGAGAGCTTCTTTCTGGAATTCCTAGGAAGCATCAACACGTACGGGCAGAGCATCAAAGTGTGCTTGGATGTTCTTTTTGTCTTGTGTGCCACCGGCCCGATTAAAATCTGTCTCTTTCTGCCATATTTCCTTGGTTCTTGATTTCTTCAGACATGTTTCCACATCTTTGCCCACTAGGCATGTTAAGACTGACAGATCTCTAATTGCCTCTTAGTTTTTTTGTTTTTACAGCAGGACTGCATCAGTTCTCCTTCAATCCCTTGAATTTGCCCCATTTTCAGTTAAAACAGGGCAGTGAGAGGTGCAGTCAGCGGCTTTGAGCTCTTTCATTCTCCTGGGGTGTGCCCCAACAGGACCCATGGTCTTATCCATTCATTTCTGCATGTACTTAAGAACTTCCAACCTTCTCTGTAAATGAACTTCACAATCATTCATGCCCTGTATCCTTCTTACTGGCATAACAATCTTCCTCCACATGATTTAAGAAATTAGGATTTTTGCTCTCTACTGGCCCTTGGCCTAACAACTTCTTCCTTCTTTTCTCTCCCCTCCCTTACATAGCTTGTTACTAAGCAGGTATTCCTTTGTCTAATTCATCTCCATGTCTACCTTTGTTTTTCCTCCAATTATTCTGCTCGTCTTCATCCTTTGTTTTTTGGGATTTCTCTGTGCTAGTCTTTATGAGTTTATTATTCCTGCTTCCCTTCCCTTCCCTCTTCTCTTCCTCACATTTCTTGCCTACTCTGAGCTCCCTTTTGTCGCCACCCATACATGCTCTGTACTCTTTACGTCCTCTGTTTCTCTTAAGGCTTCCTGAACACAATCACCCACCCTGATAATTAGACCTCAGTCCATGACCCTTTTCTTAGTATAGTTCAGCTCTGGTTGGAATTCACTACTGAAACTCACGGTAGGCAGATCATTAGATCCGAAAGCCTAGCAACACAACAGTCAACACTGCTGAGATCTCCTAAGTTCCCCCTCTCTCTCGGGTCACTGGAACTTTACCACAGAAACGGATGTGATTTCTTGCTTAACCCTGTGAAAGGTACAAAAAAAAAAAAAGGTCTTCTCCAGCAAATAATCTGCTACAATATGGGCAATTTGTTTACTAAGTGGACTACAAGATCACGTTATAAATCTGGCATTTTCAAAAGAAAATAGTGAGGTTGAAAACCATCATCATCTACCACCAAGACACCATGTGAATGGCAATGACTGAGTCAAGCTCCTCGAGCAGAGGACTAGCCTACTGGCTAGAGCAAGAGGTTAAGGACCAGGGAAGTCAGGGTTCTAATCCTTTCCCCAGTGACCCTGGGCAAGTCACGTTACTTCCCACTGCCACAGGTACAAACTCTAATAGTAATTTCTCGGGGGCAGGGAAATACCTACAGTTCCCGAATGAAATCCTCTCTGAAAACTAGTTTGAAGTGGCTGGCCAGTTATGAAAGGCAGAATATAAATCCAAAAAATTAAATTAATTGGACCACCAACTAGTGCCAGGTCACTGGAGATGCACCCAGCCATTCCATGGCATCCGACGCAAAGCATAACAGCAAAAGCATAAAAGCATTTAAAAACCCTGTGGTTACCTTCAGCCATGGGAAACGTGGAGGTGCGGTACGCGAGGTGTCGCAGGAGAAATCAGCAGCCTCTCTCTCTGAGAGGCAAGAAACCTCAGCTCTTAAATGCACAAAGCATATCTTACCATAACAGGCATCCCCCACAGCACCAATTACAGAAAATCTATTGCACAAAAATGGACAATGCCGAAAAATCTAACCTTTGTTCTCAAAGACAATAGAACAGTGTTTGGAGAAAATATGAAAAGATTTCACCTTAAAGGTCCAAAGACTGCAGCCAAGAAAAGGGACTTGGCACCAAACGCCAGGAATGTATTATTAAACTGTGTTAAAAGAAACCCAGTGAAGTAGCTGCCGGACGGCCCCTTCATTAGGGCAAGAGAACTTTTGATGCTGCTGAAACCATATCCTTCAGGTGATGTTTACAGTTTATTTTTGGAAGGTTAAGCACATTACTCTGTTATGTTCTAAATTTCGAAGGTCTCTGATGTACACACATTACTGTTAATAAAAGAACTTTAAATGAACTGACGGAGCTGTCTCCTTATTTCTTAGCTGCAGAGCTGAACAGGCTGTGCGCCAACATTCATTTCTCCAGAAGTAAAGCCTTAACCTCATTTATTGCCCAGACTGCATTGCCCCAATGCGGACTCTCTCGTGATGGGGACTGCATCTTTTCGCTACTTAAGTAATCAAAGTAGCTAAGCTTCAAATTTCAGATCTCTGAATTAGGCAGCAGCTCCAAACACTGCAAAACAGTGACAGAAGGGGTAAAATAACTGCACAACATTTTTAAAATTCTATGCACTTCTCAGTCTCCCAAGGGAGACTCTACAGTAAGAAGTGACCTATTAGCAAATCCAAATGTCTGAAGACCACAAGGACTAATTCAAAGCTCATGTAGTCCATCTTTTGCTGGGCCTCTAAAAAGTATCACAGCCTGCTAGAACTCTAATCTTTTTACACCAAATCATTTATGCTATTGCAAACACATTATTTTTAATGACAAATGTTACTGCGATTAACATGAAAAGTACTAGTCCTTTGACAAGGTGACATTTCTAAAATCTCTCGCTCTGGACTGCATGCAACTGCAAGGATTCATGGGCAAAAGCATGGCACATACAAATGGGTAGAAAGTATCAAAGTAATGTTTGCCCTACCACAACCAACCAGTACATTAACTCAGTAAGGGGCCCATGCAAAAATGTTGCGCTGAAAGCGGGCGCTGGGTGTTCAGCGCCCGCTTTCCTAACGCGCCCCGGGCACCTCAGGAGAGTGCGATGCAATATTTAAATTAGGGCTTGCGCTGTCGAGGAGGCACAAGAGACGACGGCGTGCACCCGAGAGAGGTCCGCTTTCGGTGGCTGTCCGTCGGTTAAGAAAACGGATGCTGAATTTATCAGCGTCCATTCTCCCAACCTGACTACCAGCACCGGAGTGTATAAATCAATATTAAAGTGTCAGGCACCTAATATGAATTTATTCACTCCACTTATTGCCAATTGGTCCCTTCACTGTCACATGTAAATGCCCGCAGTCAGGTTTGGAAAATGGATGCTGAATTTATCAGCATCTGTTTTCCTAACCCATGGATGTGCCAAGAGTTCAGGAACTAATACAGAAAGCATTTTTTTCTGCTTTTCTAAACTAGTTTTAGGAACGCTCAGCAATTAACACCTGCTCCGGGCAGGCGTTATTTTCTGATCATTAAAATGTGCGTCCTAGACACACACTTTTTTTTTTTGCATTGCGAGTGAATAGCTAATAGCCTCAGCCACATGCATTTGCACGTGACGAGTGCTATTAGTTTCACTCTGCGCTGGACGCGCATTGTAGAGGCGCTAATCCCCTTACTGCTTAAGAAGATTAGTTAGCGCCTATACAACCCACATCCAACTGCGGGTTATACAGTGCGCTCGGCTGAGCACACTGTATTGCATCGTCCCCTTAGTGAAGAAGTATACTCAAATACTCTTCAAAAAAAAAAAAGTAGTCTCAAACAAAAACCAATTTAACTTTTGTGATGTGCTGGCATCGATAAAGATCACCCACTGCCAGAACAGCACAGTGAAAATCTTTTTAAACAGCGGCTTATAAACAGTACCCGGTTTAAAATCTGAAGGAGATATCCACTTTGTTGTCATGTTATACAATATAGTTCAAATCAGTCCTTAAAGATTGTATATTCTTTTCTTCTTATGGATATTTCTCATGGGTATTTTCATGGATATTTCATGGATAAATTAGTTTAGTAAAATACATTTATGTCCCCCATGAAAACACAGTTTAGAGATAACACCTAGATTGTCAGTCAGAGGAAATGATAAACAGCTCTCAAATAGCTCACTTCCAACTTCAAGCACCATTGAAGCTGGCTCCCATCAGGTCCTGACATTAAGGTTTCAGCACAACCTGCTTCAGGGGATCTGTGGAAGGAGTCTCATTCTTTGTGGTCTTTGTGATATATATCTAGCCCCCATCTGATGCCAACATGTCACAAAAGTTAGATTAGTTTTTCATTATGGAGTGTATTTTTTTAAACTACTTAAATATAGCTCTCCACTTAAGTTAACATGCAAACGGGTATAAGGATCTGTGCACAGGTGCCTGAAACCTCGTAACTTCTCAGCGGAAAAAAAGAGAAATATTTAACCCTCATATTATGGCTACACATTGAACCCAGCATTTCAAAGTATTGTCTACAGAGACTCTAACAGCCTTTTCCTGGGTTAGTGATGCTTAATACAGGACCCAGCATCCTGTACCTATAGTTTGGATTAGAACTTGTTCACATTAAATTTCATCTGCTGTTAAGATGCCCAATCCCAGAGTCTCACAAGGTCCTCTTGCAATTTCTCCTATCGACTCGTAATCTACTTCGAATAATTTTATGGCATCTTCAGATTTGATTACTCGCTCATCACTCCCTTTTCCAGATGATTAATGAATATAATAAAAAGCAACAATGCCAGTACAGATACCTTGGTCACTCCACTACTTTTCTCCATCCGCTCGGCTCAACCTCACAGGCAACAAAGTATCAATTCAGCAGCACCCGGAGCTTGAGGAGCAGGACAGCAAATTAAAGTCCTAACCTTGTACAGAAGCATACACTGCACTTCATACATTATTAAAAAGCATTTATATTTTGTTTAGATCACTTAAAAACCATCATTTTACTCATAGAAATGAGAAAGCCAGTGCCACAGTAAGAAAATACAATTCCTAGATGTGCTACAAGAGACACTTTTCCCACCTGCCCGTCTGAGAAAATCAAGCTAACAATCGAATCAATCACAAGATATCTAAGGAGCAGGATGGCTACAATGCACCCCCCTTATCCTGCCTAACATTTCATCCGAGCGCAGAGCAGGAAGACTGAAGCTGATCGGAGGAGCAGCCGCCGCGATGGGCGAGTGCCGGGTCCTGCCGGTCAGACACCAAAGCACAAACCCCCCGGCCTTCACCTTCCTCCGGCCAGAACCGGCATCAAAGCTAGCGGCCAGGGCCACGCACCCTCTTTCCTCCCCCCCGGGGGGCTGGAGCTTCTCCGGAGAGAAACCGGCGAACAGACGCGGGCTCTGCAACAGCCAAATATTCAGAACTTGAATGCACTAGGCAACCACCCGGCTCCGATTCACTTGCCCAGCTCACCCCCCCACGAGGCTCCGGCCCCCTAGTCCAGCCCCCCCCCCCCCGGCTCAGTCTCACTTGCCCAGCTCGACCCCCCCGGCACCTGTCTAACCACGCCTCACCGATCATCAATCTGCAAGAGTCCACCGTGTCCCAAAACATGGAAATACAAAGTAGAAGAGAACCACGGAGAACGTGACCCAGAGAGCCCGGAGCTTCTGCAGCATCCGACACCAGGTTCCATTCTTAGAAGCGGTCAGCCCACCAGTGATTCAAAAGTCTCTGCGGAGCAACAGTCCCGCCCTGCCCTACCTGGTGTCACCGCTCACAGCCCGCTGCTGTGTCCCGGCTCCTGGAGCCCCATGTCCCGCTGCTCCGCTCCACAGTACAATGACAGAGATACTGTGGGGGGCGCTGCGCCGCTACTGCTGATATATAGCGCTAGGACCGCCGGGAAAGCGAGTTTGCAGCTCGCCCCACCGCCGCCCGGCCGCGCCAGAACCCGAGCCCCCGCGACTACACTTCCCAGCAGCACCTACACCCATTCCCGGGCCAAGAGACACTAAACTCCGAGCAGCAGCGCTCGGACTGAAAGCTTTGCCGAGCTCTGATTAGCTGAGCTCGCAAGCACGTGTCAGAAATAACAGTCTGCACAGACCCTCTCCGCCCTGCAGCTGTTACCTGCATTTGGAGGGTTCGCTGCAGTCCTTAGCCAAGTTTTTCATTCAAATTGAAATAAAAGGTTAAAAAGTAAATCAGAGATAAACATATTTATCAGTAAAAAACCGCTAGCCCACAGATTTAAATTGACCTATCACAGCTAGCGTCGGGAAAGAAACAAATTTTCATTGCTGCAGAATTGACTCCGATATGGGGTATTTTACTTTTTCTTTTTTTTTTTTTTTAACTATTCTAAAGAAGAAAATTATAGGACATATAGAAAGACCTAGCTTAATAGGACACAGGATGGGTGGAAGCACTAGGCTGACTATGCCATCACCTTAAGCGTCTCCGGTTTTGGGGCCGCGAAGCATGTTCGCTACTTCTTCCCACCCACACGGCCCGGAAGAGGAAATGGGGGGCCCGCACAAGTGAGAATAAAGAGAGGCTATGTACTCGCAGTCAGAAGCAAAAAAAAAGAATCGTGCATAGGCTGGGCTGTCCTAGGAAGCGGTAGCACCGATCCGCTCCCGCGCAGGAGTAGCAGCAGTATCAGCGCGCCTTCTTCGCCCCCGCCTAACAGGCACAGGAAACAGTTCGGGATCGGCCCCCACGACCTGACTTAAAACGAAGAGTCCAGGCTGCTGCTGGATTTGTGCGTCTGATGGGGAGGAGGGAGAAAGTGAGCATGTCTGTCTGTGAAAGCACGTGTCTGAGTGTTTGTTTGTAAGAGCATGTCTTGTCTATCCGTGTGAGCATGTGTATGAGAGAATGTTCTGTGATTGAGTCTGTCTGTATATACCGGTATGAGAGAGAGGAGAAAGACTGAGCAACAGACCTTGTCCTCTACCCTACTAATCCACCACAGTCTCAAGGTAACTGGACAGCAGGGGTTTTACCTGTTTTAAGTATGGAGTGATGTTTGTGGCTGCTGTTTTGAAAGCTCTTCTTGGTTTTTGGAAATTTTAAGTTTTAAACTATTGGATCATCTTTTTGTCAGGTGTTTTGTCATTTTCCACTCTATAGTTTCACTGTAAACCGATATGATGTCTCTACTAATATCGATATGGAAGACTCTTTAAATAAATATTCTTTTTTTTTTTTAATCTGTATGATTTTACTTCTAGCAATGATTTATATTTCTTGATTTTGTTTGTTTCGTGAGGAATTTGTAAGGTTTGCTTTTCCATTGTTGTATTGCATACATAGTTTAGCTTGTTGCCGTTTACAGCTCAGTTTTTGTCAGCATGTTTGTATTACTACGTTATGGTTACTTTATTCTGCATTTGATGAGGGTCTGTATTTTACATGTGTGACCGAGCTGACTTATTGTGCTACAGGCCAATACAGAACGGTGAGCTCGGCCGAGCGCACCGTTTAGCCCCATTTGACCGTGCATTTTACACGTGCTATTATTACCCCTTATACTGTAAGTGGTAATAGTGCGTGGAAAACACACTGCCAACGTACACACACACACAAACCCCCGAAACTTATAGCGCTCATCACTTGCAAATGCATGTTGATGAGCTATTAGTTATCCCCATGGGATACTGAAAGTAAAATGTGCAGCCGCACATTTTACTCTCAGAAATTAACGCCTGCCCAAAGGCAGACGTTAATCACAGACAACACCAGGAAAGTGTACAGAAAAGCAGAAAAAACTGCTTTTCTGTACACACTCTGACTTACTTACTATCATAGCGATATTAAGTCGGAGATCCCAAAAATAAAAAAAATTTAAAAACTTTTTTAAAAAAAGTTGTCCGCCGGCCCGCAGGTTGGAAAACGAACGCTCAATTTTGCCGATGTCTGTTTTCCGAACCCGTGGTTGTCAGCGGTTTCAACAACTGACGCCGGTAAAATTAAGCATCGGTTCTCAGATCCGCTGACAGCCACTGCTTCCGCTAATGAGGCACTAGGGATGTGGTAGTTCCCCAGCACCTCCTTATTAGTGCGGGCCCTAATTTAAATAAAGAATCGCTTGCCCAGGAGAAGTGCCAGCTCTCACGCAGAGTTTTTTGGAATCGGCCTGCCAGTGTGTAGGTTTTATGTAGGGCTCTATAGCAGCTTGTTTCTTTCTGTTTTCCTAATAGTAGATGAATTGACATTTTAGGGCCTGTTATAATAATTGCAGTGTTGCTTTTTCATTAATAAGGTTGTTGGTGTTTTAGTGCAGGTAGTTATTGCAATTTTGCAAGGGAGATTTACTATATTGAAACTGTAAATCATTTTACTTGTGGCATTTTGAGGGCCAAGCAAATACCTAACACACCTTAGAATATATCTAATACCAATTCCAGGAGGGTTTTTTTTTTGGTTTTTTTTTTTACTTTGTTGCAGGGTTTTACAGCATTGCATGTAGATATAATATCACAACTGTACTCTAAATATTTTTGTTCATACAAAATCTATTATAAACGTATAATTTTTAATTTTGTGTGAGGAGGGTGCGACGGGATGGGGGGGAGTTTTGCCCAGGGCGCCTAACACCCTTTGGTCCCTGGGGACACAACCAACATGAATTTACCCAAGGGAAGTCTTGCCTTACCAGTCTGCTACATTTTTTTAAGGCGTTACACTATATTCACCAGCTCACCATTATTCATATATTTATCTGGATTTGCAAAAGGCATGTAACAAAGCCCATCACAAGACTCCCCAGGAAATGTCCTGTTGTGAACCTACTGTGGATCCATAAAGTCAAGAGGCTGCCAATGAAGAGTGGGTGACTCGCCAGAATGATGGCTACTGCCTGGAGTCAATACCCTTATTAAATAAACATACACAGGCTTGACTCCAACATCGCTCTAAGCTTCAACAGCAAGAGGAAATGTGGAAAAAAGGATTCACACTCACAAAGAGGGGAGTAGCTGGCTTGTTACAGCGGTTACTACCCCAAATCAAATAAGCCTGATACTTCACTTTCAATGCATATACAGCATAGTTCTCTGATTCAACGGCAGGGGAGAAGAAAAGAGGGTTCGCACTCACAAAGCGGAGAGTAGCTGGCTTGTTACGGCGGTTACTACCCCAAACCAAATGGGCCTGATACTTCACTTTCGATGCACATCCAGCATGGCTCTCTGCTTCAACGGCATGGGAGAAGACTTATACGTCACGCATATCCAGCATAGCTCCCTGCTTCAACGGCAGGGGAGAAGAAAAACAACCAATAAGGGCTAATAACATAGTCTGGGTAAAACAAATAAGCATGGGTGCAGCTTGCTTATTGCGGCGGCTACTACCCCAAACTAATCAAGCTAGATATTTCACTTGGATGCAGCTCCATCACTGCTCTCTACATTAAAGGTGGGGATGGAAGGGAAATAGAACCAAGAGCTAAGAGAAACAGATAAGTATGAGAGAAAATATGTGTGAAGCTTGCTGGGCAGACTAGATGGGCCATTTGGTCTTCTTCTGCCGTCATTTCTATGTTTCTACTAAAAGATAGCAACCAGAGAGTACAGCCAAATGATCTGTCTTCTCACTGGAGAAAGGTACATAGGCGTGCTCCAAGGGTCTGTATTGGCAAGAACTCTTAATGTAGCCAGATTTAAAAAAGGTTTGGCAAAGTTCCTGGAAGAAAAGTCCATAAACCATTATGAAGGTGGGCTTGGGGAAATCCTTAGCAGTACTGAATCTATGGAACTTTTGGGATCCTGCCAGCTACTTGTGACCTGGATTGGCCACTGTTGGAAACAGGATACTTGGCATGATGGGCTTCTAGTCTGACCTAGTATGGCAAATCTTATGTTCTTATTGCTTTTTAACATAGTTGTACATGATCTAGGAAAGGGAACATTGCATAAGGTGATCAAAGTTGCAGATGACCGAAGAGTTTTCTAAATAGTAATATCGTAAGCGGATTGTGAGAAATTGCAAGGGAACCCTGTCCGACTGGGAACCTGGGTATCCAAATGGCAAATGAACTTGCTCCTTTGTACGCCATTCGGGCACACCTCGTTCACATCTGCCAACAGGACCACCATGGCAGTGATGGGCAACTGTGAGTACAATCTGTCATCTAATCCAGCTCTTTCCTCTATTCGGTCATCACAGCCCAAGGACTTTATGGTGTGGGCGGTATTCGTCAACATTTCTGCCTTCAACATGCTAGAACTCTCACGAACATTGCTTTAATCACCATGATGCACACTATTGCATCTACTGCCCTGATTTTTGTTCTTATCAGTGCACAATCTATGTAAAAAAAAAAAAGTCTGCTATTATCTATGACCTTCTTGCCTCCGCAACATATGATTTTTTATGTATCGCTGAAACATGGCTGAAAGACTGACATTCTGGTACTTAATAGCTGCTGTCCACCAAACTTCTTATACTTCCATAAATCAAGGCAGGGGCGAAGAGAAGGAGGATTAGCCGTTTTCTTTAAATCCCACTTGAAATTTTCTGTGGTTCAGATGAGAGTTCAGACATAACTCATAATCTTAATCTGTTTGACCTACTGCCACCCAGGGCTGCTTGCCTGTAACTCCTCCCCACTTCATGAATCGATTCTGAATCTCAATTTAAATCCTACTACGACCATAATTTTAGGTGACTTTAACCTTCACTGACAGACCACCTCACTCTCATCCCCTACCTTTACCTTGTTCAATACCCTACTTGTGGCTGGAAGCAAATCAGTTCCTCTCCCACTCGCAGGAAAGCAACTGCTTAGATATGGTATTTATTAATCCTTCCGTCTTCCATATAAATTAAACTGTCTCCCTAACTGAAATCCCTTGGAGTGACCACTTCCTCATCTCCTCCTCCTCCTCCTCACTCATTCCCAAATCCTTTGAGCAAATTTTTTCATTAGAATAGTTCCACTGTCATTAAAGGAGGGCATTTAGATCCTGAGACCCTGGCATCCACCCTTATATCTATACTAGAGAGTAAGTCCTGTAATTCTAAAATTATTGAGGCGAATTACAGGATACCTCCTTAACATCTACCCTTGATAAACTAGTTCCTTTGAAAATTTTCTCAACCAAGGGAGCTAATTCAGCTTCAAACCAAAAAATGTGAGGTGAGAGGAAGTGGCGACAAGGCTCCACCCAGCCAAACAAAATACTCTGATTGTAAACTTGCATCCTATCAAGATGCCATCATCTCTGCTAAGAAAACACACATTTACAAGAAACAGGCATCTACACTAAACAAACCAAGAATTATATTCTTTTTTTTTTTTTACCATTTAAAGTTTTTATTAACCAAAACAGAATAGACAGTGAATCACACACAGCACAGGTATGGATAAAAACAAATTGAATATATCAAAGTATCGTATATCTGATCGAATACAGTGAAATACCCCATAAAAATCGATAAAGGAAGCGATCAGGTGATTCACTCTACAGCCCCTGAACCCTGATGACTTTTCTGTCCTTAAACACCCCCCCCCCCCCCACCTCCGATACATGTAACATAGGGTGAGTTAGATGCAAAATAAGTGAAGTGTACGGAGCGGTACCAGTAACCAGTCCAAAGTCAAAGTATCACGGAATGTTCATTCAAACATTTGGCAATGACTGAGAACATGAGTCCTGAGTAGATTTCCATGTCGAATAGGCTTGCCATGTCTTTTCAAATTTTACAGTACATTTATGCTGAAAGGCTGTTATTTTAGACAATAAATATATTTTGTCCACTTTCTGTTGTAGGACTGCTTTTGTTGGCACTCCAGGCGCTTTCCATAATTTTGCTGTTTCACAACGAGTGGCTGTCAGAATAGAGTGAGCCATCCTATTATGATCCTCCGAAATTCCTGGGATTTTTAACCCTAGTAATGCCTGGCCCGGGGTAAGAGCGGCTAAGCCTGTAATCATATCTCCCAGCCACTGAAACATCTCCTGCCACATCGCCTGTATTATAGGGCAGTCCTACCACACGTGAGAAAATGTGCCTGCCAATTCACAAGCAGAATTATATTCTTCTGTTAAAGTCATTAACCCTAGTTCAGCTCCTTCTGTGTTACCGCCCACACTCCCTGTGATGAATATCACAAAACTTTTGCATCATACTTAGGTAATAAGACAGCAACTGTAAACAATACCTTTTAATAACTCCCCTACTGATGATGCCGATGAATTGATCACTGATAGCTCAATATGGGGACGTCTCAATTATGTCTCAACATCGGATATTATTGAGATTATCAATAACATGAAACCATCATTTAATCCCATTAATTTATGCCATATCAGATTACTTAAACTGATTAAACTTGACATTGCTCCTTTTATTACTAAGTTCATTAGTTCTTCACTACAACATGGTGTCATTCCTGACCTACTAAAACAGGCTTCAGTCTGGCCCACAATCAAAAACCTATCAGCTGATCCAACTCTTTAACTCCAACTACCGCCCAATCTCGCCTCTATCATTTATGGCTAAAAGCATGCTAGAGCCTTGGAAAGCTCGTTTTAGTATGTTTGGAGAATTATGTCAAGATGTTGGAGTTAAAAATAAGACTGTCTTGGGTTGTGTTAGACAGTTACTAAGCCCTTGAAAAAGGACGAGAGTCCGAAACACGGTCCCGTGTTGAACGTTGGCAAGGTTATGGAACCACACCAGATTGACTGACTGATTTCTGGCGATTTAGGGCTTGAAGATACAGGCACTTAAAATTGTTATAACACGTGAATTATAAAAAGTTCAGTTTGGAAACAATTTTGATGATTGACATTCACATTTATAAAAAAAAACTAAAAATAATCAACACATGACCGATTATAAATAAGGCCGAGTGTTAAAGTTTACACTATACAATGAAGCCTAGTATGATGGTCGTATATATCATGACTGTTTGTTTATTAATACTTGTTCCACTGTATTATATGCGTCTTGAGATTGTGGAGGATATTAGTGGATCAAGTTGGTTACTATTAGTGCTATTAGTTATTTACCAACGATCCTATGACTATTTGGGCTGCATAACAGCAATTTGATAGTGATTACAATAGAAGCTCGCCATGATCATACACTCAACTATTTACAATTTACACTCCCCCCCCCTGGATTTCCTAGATACGAAAAATCCACACTCCTTCCCGATCCCTCAGGTTAGCAAACACACAGGCTGATACAGTGCAGTGCGCTCTGGCGGAGCGCACTGTTAACCTGTGATTGGACGTGCGTTTTTGACGCGCCAGCTTTACCCCTTATTCAGTAAAGAGGTAATAGCGCGTCGAAAACGCGCGTCCAACCCCCCCAAACCTAATAGCGCCCGCAACATGCAAATGCATGTTGATGGCCCTATTAGGTATTCCCGCGCGATTCAGAAAGCAAAATGTGCAGCCAACCCGCACATTTTACTTTAAGAAATTAGTGCCTACCCAAAGGTAGGCGTTAATTTCTGCTGGCGCCGGGGAAGTGCACATAAAAGCAGTAAAAACTGCTTTTCTGTGCACCCTCAGACTTAATATCATGGCGATATTAAGTCGGAGGCCCCAAAAGTTAAAAAAAAAAAAATTTTAAATGGGCTCGCTGGTTGAAAATCGGATGCTCAATTTTGCCGGCGTCCGGTTTCCGAACCCATGGCTGTCAGTGGGCTCGAGAATAGACGCCGGCAAAATTGAGCATCTGCTGTCAAACCTGCTGACAGCTGCCGCTCCTGTCAAAAAAGAGGTGCTAGGGGGGTGCTAGAGTCCCTTGCGCCTCTTCTTGCCGCAGACCCTAATTTAAATAAATTACTTTACTGTATCACGCGCACAGGAGAGTGTCCTGTGCGCGTGCCGGGAAAGCAGGCACTCTCCCGCGATTTTTACTATATCGGCCCGCTAATGTTATTAAATGTCCCATCTGCAAAGCTCATCCACCTTGCAGAAATAAGAGAGCGTGCTTTTTTTTCTGCAGGTCCTTTCCTATGGAATAGCTTACCAAGATGCTTCCAAGAGAGAATATTCTTTAAAAAAAAAAAGCACTAAAAACTTTCTATTCAGAAAAGCTTTTCCAAACCGAAATGACAATGGATAATCCCCCAACATCACTCTCCTTCAGCGAGTCCTTTTATTACCTATTATTGGCCCCACTACTAGTTCTCCTGTAATGCTGGAGTTAACACCTATGTTTTAATATGTTGCCATTTGATTGGCAATGTTCCCTGACTCAAGAATATGTAATGTGTTGTATTATTTTGTTCTTTGGATCTATGTATGTTCATAATGTACCCCACCATGAACGTAGGAAGGGCAGGTAATAAATGTTTTAAAATAAATGAAATGTAATGTACATGGGGGGAAAAATAATCCAAATTGTAGTTGCATGATATTGGGTTTCAGAGTGGGAGTTACCACCCTGAAAAAGGATCTAGGTGTCATAATAGATAATACTTTGAAATTCCTGGGTGAGTGTGTGGCAGCAATCAAAAAATCAAATAGAATATTAGGAATTAAGAAAGGAAGGGAAAATGAAATAGAGAATGACATACCTCTCTACTGCTGCATGGTGAGACCGCACCTAGAGTACTGGATATCATTCTGGTCGCTGAATCTCAAAAAAAGATATAATTGAACTGGAAAAGGTATAGAGAAGGGGCAACCAAAATTATAAAGGGGGATAGTTGTCTCCTCTATAAGGAAAGGCTAAAGAGGTTAGGGTTGTTCAGCTTGGAGAAAAGACAGCTGATGGGGTTTTGAATGAGATCATAAAATCATAAGTGGCTTAGAAAGGGTAAATGCAGGGAGGAAGTGACGTCACTTCCCATGCCGGCTGCTTTCTAGCGGTGCTCTCTGCCCCCAGAGCGTTTTGGGATTAAAAAAACAGCTTTTACCCACGCGAATCGCAGCGTTTTTTCACGATTCCGATGGCGGACAGCAGCGGGAACATGGCGACCAAAAAAAAAGTCGGTGGACTTTAAAAAGTTTTCGTATACCAAAGGAGGGGATGCTCCGGACCCTCCGGACTCCAAAATGGCGGCCGCAGCCAAGTCGGAGGACTCGGGGAGTGAAGGGGTTGACCTGGGATCGCTGGATGCTGAGCTGCCACTTCGTGCAGAGATGCGCTCCTGGTTTATGGAACTCCGGCGAGATATCAAATCTTTCAAAACTGAAATAGCAGAGACTTTGCAAGAAATGAGGGAGGACCACGCGGCGCTGGGCCACAGGCTTGATGAGGCGGACATCCGGATCAATGAACACTAGGAGCGCTGGAACCAGCAACAAGCTAAGGTCACAGCTCTACAAACAGCCCAGTCAGAAATGGTGGACAAACTTGAAGACCTAGAGAATAGGTCTAGACGGTGCAGCCTGTGCTTTAAGTGCATCCCTGAAAAAGAGGAATATGCGGACTGTTCACTAATCATTCAGAAGACTTGCCATCTGATTCTTGGGAATACAGAGACTGATACAGGGGGCACCCCTCCCGAGCTGCGGATAGAACGGGTGCACAGGACACTGGGGCCTAGGATTGGTAATCGGCCACGAGATATTGTGGTATGCTTCCATTCTTTCGCATACTAAGAAAAAATTGCCACTGCAGCAAGGCAACGTCGAGTCTGGATGTGGGAAGGGAATGAGATTGCCATCTATGCAGACTTGGCCTCCAGTACCTTACGCAAAAGAATAACTTTTCGACCAATCACTTCTGCACTCTCTACGTCATCCATACGTTATAGATGGCTCTTCCCCTTCAGCTTATGGTTCCAGGTGGAAGGGAAATCCTACAAGGTTTGCTGCCTAGACGCAGCAGTACAAGCCCTGAAAGAGGTGGGAATAGCGGTGGAATTGCCAGTTCGGAAGGATACAGCTCCCGCTAGTTCCAAGATTGTCGCACCACGATGGCAACGTATTACCAAAGGGGGCCGCAGACTTCGCAGGAATGCCAGTGACACTTTGGAGGATGATGCCCTCACCTGAACTGTTCAGCCACCTTGGCTTGACTGTTTCTCATTGCCTGGCCTATAGGCGGCCATTACTTACGTTCTCATCCAAATTGGACTGGTTGGTTATGCAGATGCGTGGGTAATCATAGTTTCTATTGAGCTGAAAAATGTTAAATGGGTTCTATCACTTGCTCCGGGGCTGGAGGGATTTGCCTCCCGGCATGGGTTCTTCCTCCCGATTATTTCCAGGAAAGAGGGAATCCTTCCTGGGTACAGTTGGGGTTGGGGGAGGAGGGGTTGGGTGTTTTGCTTCACATTTGGCTGTGTATTACATTTTAGGGTGCTACTTTGGAGGTTGTTCTTGCATCGGGTTCACACAATCCTGTGGGGTTACAGGGCCTGTTCTTTTCAGTTACTGGGTGTGAATCATCTACCTTGGTGCTTACCTTTCGGGATCCTTAGCCCAGGTGTGGCTAGAGCTGGGACTAAGCAGGGAGGAGTGGTTGGCCAGAACTGATATGTCCACAATTAAATTTATTTCCCTTAATATTAAGAGTTTAAACTCCGGTCGGAAAAGGCGGCTTTTATATCAGGAGATGGAGCGTTTATCCGCTGATGTGATTTATTTACAAAAAACTCACCTTCGCAAGAGATATGAAGGCCTCCTGCGTTCTACCAAATACCCTAACCAATTTTGGGCAGCGGCGACTAAAGACTCCGAGTACTCGGGAGTGGGAATTTTAATACATAAAGATGTCCATTTTGAATTGCGGGGCTCATTCCCTGATCCGCAGGGTAGATATATTCTTCTTAATGTGATTTTGGGTGGGGAATCCTTTGCGCTTTGTACGGTTTATCTTTCTTTACCAGGCTCCACACGGTCTTAGCAGATAATGCGGAGGGAAGTGTCATCCTAGGAGGGGACTTTAACCTGACGCTTAATCCTAGACTAGATAATTCCTCGGGGACTAGCTCCGATTCGGCCCTCTCCCGGAAGGCTCTTAAACGTATCCTCACACTCACGGCGGGGGTGGATATTTGGAGCTCTCGCTTCCCCACTTTCCACAGTGATACCTATTACTCACCCCCTCATAACAGTTACTCTCGTTTAGATATGTTTCTGATTGATAAGACTAGACTTAATGCAGTGCGAGCGGTAGATATTGAACCCATAGCCTGGTCTGATCATGCTCCCATCTGGTTTCAATTATACATAGGCCAGTATGATTCCGGTCAGCGCTTTTGGCGTCTAAATGACTCCCTGTTGGAGGATAGTACCTTCCAGAAGCAGCTGGTTACGGAAATTCAGGACTACATTCGCAATAATGACACAGGAGACATTAGTGCAGGGACACTATGGGAGTGTCTGAAAAGTGTGTTACGGGGTTCCTTTATTGCCCGGGCGACTTACGTCAAACGACTTCGGGAGAAGGAGCGCCAGACTTTGATGCTTGCCTTACATAAGTTAGAACAGGCCCATATGCGGGATACAGTTCGCTCTCCGTTGCGGGGTTCTATTCAGGAGATTAGAAATAAGATCAATGCATTGGACTCCTCACGGATAGCGCATCATCTGGAACTGGCCCAGCAGAAGTTTTTTGAAGGTGGGAATAAAGCTGGACGCTATTTAGCCCACGCTCTCAAACGGAGACAAGCCCAGGCTAACACTTCCAAAATTAAAGATAATACTGGGAGGATCCTTACTGATAATACCTCAATTAGGCAACGATTTCACCAGTTTTATACTTCACTTTATAGCAGTGATCTGGATATACAGGCAGACTCTATCAGGGCTTATCTATCTCAGATCCCTCTCCCTACCTTGACTGCTGCTCAGAGGCAATTTTTAGATAAGGACCTAATGGCCATAGAACTCCAGGAACCTATTAAATCTCTCAAACCAGGAAAAGCCCCGGGCCTCGATGGGTATACTCCAAGGTTTTATAAACAATTTTCCACGGCCTTAACGCCCCTTCTTTTGAAATTTTTTTAATTCGCTAAGGACGGGGACTACTTTATCTGCGCAGGCCAATACAGCCGGGATTACGCTACTGGTAAAACCTGGTCGGGACCCCACCATATGTGGTTCGTACAGACCCATTTCTCTGTTGAATATCTATGTTAAATTATTGGCAAAAATTCTGGCGAACCATTTGAATTGTTTTATAGCTCAACTGGTGCAGGCCGACCAAGCAGGTTTTATCCCTGGGAGAAATACTGCTGACAATGTCCATAAGATCCTGGACAACATTTGGTTTGCACAAAAACACAAAATCCCGGCTTTGGCTTTGTCAATTGATGCTGAAAAGGTTTGACATGGTGCACTGGCCTTATCTCTTTCAGTCGTTGGAATGTATGGGTTTTGGCGCCCCTTATCTTCAATGGTTACGTCAGCTATATAGTTCTCCCAGGGCCTGCTTGAAGATTAACGGTGGTTATTCTTCCCCATTTGAGGTGGGCAGGGGGACTAGACAGGGTTGCCCGCTATCCCCACTGCTCTTTGCACTATTCCTTGAACCCTTTGCCATTAACATCCGCTGAAACGCCAATATTTCCGAGGTGACAGTTGGCAACATTTCCACTAAAATTTCCCTATATGCCAATGATATTTTATTCACTCTCACCGACCCAGCGAATTCCCTTGATAGTGTGACTGATTAAATGGAGGCCTGTGGCAGGGTCTCTGGCTTCACGGTAAACTGGGACAAGTCAGATTCTTAACATAAATATCCATCCCAGGGCGGTCAGTCGACTACAGGAGATGTTTCCATTCAAATGGGCTAAAAAACAGATTAAATACCTAGGGATTCAGCTCAGTGCCACTCAGTATTTACTTTCCATCAATTATACACCTTTATGGAATAAAATATCTAAGGACATGGAAGAATGGAGCCGCTACCATATTTCCTGGCTGGGTAGAATGGCCGCATTCAAAATGAATGTTTTACCAAAACTTTTATATTTATTTCAGACACTCCCCATTCTGGTACCTGCCTCGCTCCTAAAACAATGGCAAAAGCGGTGTATGACCTTTATCTGGGCGGGAAGGCGGCCCCGGGTAGCTCAAAGGATCCTCACACAACCTAAACTCAGAGGTGGACTCGGTGTGCCGGATCTTACCCGTTATTTCCGAGCCGCCCAGTTTAAAAAAATAGTCCTATCCAGACAACCGAAGCAGTGGGTGTTTATTACTCAGGAACTTATGGGCTCTGTGCCACTTAGTAGTCTTCTCTGGCAACCTAGACACACTTGGATAGTAGACCCAGGTTTGGTGCTCCCTCCCTCCGCTCTTATGCTGCTCCAATTATGGCAGCAACACGGAACTTCTTTAGTGGGCAGTAGGGCATATCATACTAGCACCAATTTATATACTAATAAAGTAGTCACAGTGTGGTGGAGGAGGAGGAGGGGAATCAAGTATTGGGGGCATGTTTGGGGTCAAACGGCGATGCGCCCTTTTGCAGGTCTTCAGCGAGCTTATGCCTTGCCTGATCCGGCTTTGTACCCATATTTACAATTAACTCGTTTTGCCCGGGCCAATATGCTTGCTTTGCATCTTTCCCTGGGAAAATCCGACTTTGAAAAGTTGTGTGAGAAAGCTCAAGGTTGTACTAGTATTATCGATGCTATACCAATTCCTATTGCCACATGACCTGCCTAACTATACTTTAGCTATATAATTTTCGCCAGTCTAAACACATCTATTTCATCATAAGTGGCATGTTTGTGACATATATGAAATTTAAGCAAGTGCAAATTCAACAAGTTCAATAACCGCTATTGGTGCGACAAAGATCAACTGAAATGATCAATAATTACAATGATCAAGGTACCTAATGATTTTTAAAGCCTTGCACTCCCCGGCTTATAGACACGATAGCTATAATTACACAGCTACGTATGAAGGTACATTCTTGATCATACTTAGAAATTCTCTTACATAGCACGTCTGTTTTCTTATTAACTATACATTTCAGCAGACTTGGGAAAAAGATCTCCAGGTAATCTGGACTCCTCGAGTCTGGAAGTCTATCTTTCAAAATATAGGTAGAGGGTATATAGCGGCTTCTCTTATTGAGAATTCTTATAAGGTGCTATACCGCTGGTATCTGTGCCCCTCCCAGGTGCATAAATACACACCTCTTTACCCGGTACCTGTTGGCGGTCCTGTCTGGAGAAGGGTACTTTTTACCACATGTGGTGGGCTTGGCCCTGACTACAGGTGATCTGGGGAGAGAGATTTCATTGGCTGAGTACTTTGTTTCCTGGGCTGACCTCCCTTACCCCTGCGCAAGCGTTATTAGGCATGAAACTACCCAGGCTATCGGAGGATTCTAATCGGTTAGCCCAGTATATATTCACTGCTAGTCTATGCAAGAGAGCGCGATTGTGGAAATCCCCCAGAGTTCCCAGAAAAGCAGCCATACAACAAAAAATGCAGCAGATTTTTTTATTATCCAAAATTACAGCTCATAAGCATAAGAGAGTTTCTCGTTTTGAGTTGATTTGGAAACCCTACCAAATGTGGCTATCTTCTATGTCCATGGGTAACCCGGCTTAGCCGCTACCTTATGTTTCACGTGTGACCAGATTCCTTGGGCAGCCTGGCTCCTCACTTACACCTTTTGTGTATTTTTATGGCTTACCCATTTCCTTTTGTGTGGCACCCAGTAATTCTTTCTGTTACAGCGTTAATGTGAGGCTTGGGGGGGGGGGGATTACTACTTATAAAAACTCGTGGTTCCTATTTTGGGATGTAAACCTTATTTGTGAAGTCTGTTATACTCCTGTTCACCTTGCTGTTTTATTTGCATAATTGCTATCCTTTATGTTTTGTATGGTTTACATGTTCCATTGTTTGGTTTAATAAAAAAAAGCTTTTGATTACAAAAAAAGAAAGGGTAAATGCAAATCAGCTGTTTTACTTAAAAAAAAAAAAATACAGGCATGTGGAGACACTCCATGAAGTTAGTAGATAGCACATTTAAAACAAATAGAAGTAAATTATTTTTTCACTCCATACATAATTAAGCTCTGGAATTCATTGCTAGAGGATGTGAGAAAGGTAGTTAGCATATCCAGGTTTAAGAAAGATTTGGACAAGTTTTCAGAAGAAAAGGCCATAAACTGTTATTAACCAAGTAAACTTGGGAAAGCCATAACTTTATCCCCGGGTGTTAGCATGGGATCTGTGTACTGTTTGGGATCCTGCTAGGTACTTATGACCTGGATTGGTCACTGTTGGAAATAGGATACTGGGCTTAATGGCCCCTCCCTCTGACCCAGTATGGGAATTCTTATGTTCTGGTTTGCCACCTACACGTAGCTGTTAAGCAATTAGAAGAAGATTGAGCTGGGAGCCCCTCTGGTTTTTGAATCATAGCTACTGAAATCCCACGTAGTGCCCTGTTAGTAACATCCAAAATACTCAAGAGTCTTCACAATGTGTCATGAAACAACACTTTTAGGAATTCTCTTGCCTGTTTGGGAAGCTTGTCCTTCACCCTCTACAAAAGAAGAGGACACTTTTTCCATCTATACTCTCTGTATTACTACTTTATTCTTTTTTACATAAAACCAAGTAAAAGTAATTTTGACTTCAATACAGAAAGTCCAACTTCTTGAATATTTTTTGCAGCACATTCAAAACACTCACAAAATTTCATTTTCTGTGGCATTAAGAACTAGTGATGTCTGTTCCCTCAGCAAAGTGTATCTATCTACTAAGCAGTAAGCATTTTGCTGCTCACAAGACTCCTATAAACTAGGAATATTAGGACATTGCTGTTTAATGCTTTATTTTACACATTTATAGAATTATGTACAGCAGGTACCCCAAAGAGTTTATGATCTAGGTGAGCACCTGAGGTAATGTTTGGATGGGCGCACACTATAGTGGCTGCATGGTCTTTCCCTGCCTTCATGCTTCTTTGTCAAGTCCAAGGTGAGCGGGAGCAACAGGAGTTGAAAGTAGTGGGGGGAGCATAGGAACCATCTAGTCTGCCCGAATATTTTGTTGTAATGCTGCGGATCTTAGCTGATCTCTGGTTTCCCTCACTTCTTCGGCGCTTATCCCATTCTGTTTTCAATTTCAAGGCTATTTCATGCATCCACTACCTGGTCCTGAACTCCTATTTTCTGATGTTATTTAAACCTCATAATATAATGACTGCTTGCTTCTTTCTTTCTTTGAGCCCACAGTTTCTCTGGCTCCTTTTATACTTGCCGTTCAAGCAGAGTCAGGGCTGGGATCTGGTGCCGTGATCTTCATTCCCAAATACCTGGGGGATTGTCCCTATTTTTATATTCCTGACCCCCAACATATCGAGTCTGAGCATTGTAATAACAGGCCTTGGCTGGGGGCCATGGAGCAGGGCTCCTTGTGGACCATTACAATTCTGGGCTCTAGGTATCGTTCGTAAATGTCCATGATCTACCCCCCGCCCAGTCCCACGGCTATAAATATGGTCTCTGCAGCAACCCCCAGCCCCAGCTGACCCAGGGAGTAGAAGGGATCAAAGCAGGGACCTTGCATAAGGTAGGGTACAGCAGGGGCCACTGGTTCAGCACAAAAGATTTGCTTCTTATTTATTTAAATTATTTCTATACCGTTTTAGCAGTTTCATAATTGATCAAAGCGGTTTACATAATCAAAATAAAGTAAACAACTAAAAGTAAATAAAAAATCAAATAATTGCACATAAGAAATGTGCTAATTACTTTCCATCTTTGTTTAAAATCAAGTAGTCAAAGTAGAGTAAAAGATGAAACAAAAAATAGTAAAGGTTAGAGAAAAATACAATTCATTTCAAATCCCTATGCTAGTTTTTTATTTGCTTTCTTTGTGAACTAAAAACCTAATACTTTTTACTTAACTCAAGTGCAGGGAGAAGAAAAAAATGAAGACTACGAAGAGAGTTAAAAGCAAAAAGGCCTATTCTAATCTGATTCACAAATACCTATTGGCCTGTCGATCCAAATGCCTCTATAAAGAGGTATGTTTTTAATGATTTTTTTAATTCTTTATGATTTGATATTATTCTTAAGGCATTTGGCAATGAGTTCCACATAATGGGACCTGCTACTGAAAAAGCTTCTTGTGCAGTTATGTTATTTGAGGTATTTAAATTCTAACAGTCTCCTTTCTCTCTTCTGAATGTGTACATATTTAGGTCCTTGAGTCATCTTTTATAAGGCTTTTTGTGCAAACCCTTCCCAATTTTGGTAGCTCTTCTATGGACTGTTTCCACGTCATCCTAGCCTATTTTAGCAATCAGCCCAGTCCTTCTCTCATAACAAACAGAAAGGGATAGGGGTTTCATGCTGGAAAATTATTACAGACTCCTCCTTGATATGGTGCAGCAAAAAGCAGACAGAGAAGTTCCCTAAAACACAGAGCTCCACTGGCTTCCAATAAAATGTCAGTGCCACTTTAAAATTTGGACTCTCTTCCTCATGCATTGAGAGATTACAGTCCTTCATCCTTCTCCAAAATTGATTTGGTGTAGACACATGAGATTGACTCTTGAACATTTTTAAGACTGCCCACTCATATAGGTTTTAGATTAATGAAAAGTATGGCATCTGGATGATAATGTGGCCTTCCCTCTGGACTGCCATCTTCCAACTGATTTGGTTTTCCAGCACACTCTTATCTGATTCAGTTTTTGGTTAGAAGCCAAACTTATTTTGATATTTCATCACAGTTTTTTTTATATTTATGACCTGATTTGTCTTTAACTGTTATACAATTATTACTTGAGCATCTGGAAGTACAGTATATAAAAATAAGTGAAACAGAAAATGTGGACTGTTGTCCCCTGTCTAGAGAGATGTCAGGGCTGTGTAATGAACAAGCATCTACTTACAGCTAGGACTCCTTCCATTCAGTAATTGTGTTCCAGATCACGTGTTGCATTTTAATGCTCTGCTTTACGAAGCCGTGCTTAATTTGGGAACCTGGATAATTATAAAGATTATATTAATGATGACTTGTGAAGGACTGAGCAAGAGCTTTTTGTAAGTGATCTAGTTCAGTGGTTCACAATGTGGAGTTTGTGGAGCCCTAGAGGTCCATAGGCCATCACAGGAGGCAGACTGGAAGGAAAGGCACAGGCTGACCTCTCCTCAGAGGAGCTCTGCTGCCTGATCCCACACTGCTGCCCATACTGAGAGAAGAAGATGAGCAGGGTCTTGAGGTGTCCTAACCAGCACGGGAGGAGAATGCAGCTGCGCACCGCCACAAGGATCCCAGATAGGTGAGCGGAAGAACAGGGCTGACTGCCGTCTTGAGGTGCCTGAACCTGCCTGAAGAGGAAGCAGGGAATAATGCAGCCAGTTACCACCAGAAAGAGCCTCAAGCCCTCCCGAGAGGAAGCAGGGAAGTGTGCCGCCACTACCCCACACAAGCAGAAGAGGCTGCCAGTAGGGAAATAACCCTGAGGAGTTTTTCTGTGCACTGCTGCATGGGCTTTGGCTGCCCTGCTGGCCTGACAGGTAGGCCGATTAGAGTACAGTGCACTCCGGCGGAGCACACTGTTAACCGCGATTGGATGTGCGTTTGATGCGCTAGCGTTACCCCTTATTCAGAAAGGGGTCAAACACGTGTCCAACCCCCCCCCCCCCCCGAACCTAATAGCGCCCGCAACTTGTAAATGCATGTTGATGGCCCTATTAGGTATTCCCACGCGATTCAGAAAGGAAAATGTGCAGCCAACCCGCACATTTTACTTTCAGAAATTAGCACCTACCCAAATTAGCACCTTTCCCGGCGCTAATTTCTCCAGGCACCGGGAAAGTGCACAGAAAAGCAGTAAAGACTGCTTTTCTGTGCACCCTCCGACTTAATATCATGGCGATATTAAGTCGGAGGTCCCGAAAGGTTAAAAAAAAAAAAATTTTTGAAGTTGGCTCGCGGGTTGAAAACCGACGCTCATTTTGCCAGTGTCCGGTTTCCGACCCCGTGGCTGTCGGTGGGTTTGAGAACCGACGCCGGCAAAATTGAGCGTCGGCTGTCAAACCCGCTAACAGCCGCCGCTCCTGTCAGCCGAATTTGAATACTGAATCACGCACAGAGGAGAGTGGGCTGTGTGCATGCCGGGAACTTTACTGTAGTGGCCCGTGAATGAGTAATAGGGGGGAAGGAGGCTGGAAAGAATGGGGATCACTGGAAGACCAGCCATCGGGGCAGGAGGACAAAAATGTGCATCGGAGAAGAGGCAGGAGTGAGATCATTCAGGAAAGGGCTGTGGGGGAGGCAGGAGCGAGGAAAGAGCATAGATGGGCAAGCACTTGAAAGGGACCTTGAGGGAGAACGGTAGGTGGAAGGGACCATAGCAAAGAAAAAAAACCAGGAGTGTGTGTGTACTGAGGAAGGCCCAGGGATGGGGGAAAAGCAGGCAGGAGCCAAAACAATCCAGAAAGGGGTGTGGGGGAGGATAGGAGGGTGAAAAGCAGGGAAAGAGCTGCAGGGGGAAAAGAAGGGCAGGGAGAGAGAGGCCTATGAAGGATCACAAGGAAGATGGAGACTGATAACTGCCAGAGATCAAGGCAGGGAATAGGTGGGAAAGAGAACCATCGGCGATCATTTTTTTGAAGTCCCCGTCTATATGTGCACTGAACTAGCCCATCTCTGGCCCGTTGCCCACTGAACTTCTTTTGCAGGCTTACAACTACAAAGTTGACTCTGGGGGGGTGGGGGGAGGAGAGAGAGACTGGAGGTTTGGCAGCTCTACAAGAAGACAGCACTGGGGCAGAAACTGATTTAGGGCAGGAGAGAGGATGGGTGGGAGAGTGGGTTGGCAGCTGGGTGCGTACTAGTGAGAAGGGGCTTGTAACAGAGAAAGCTGGTGGCGAGGACCGACGAGATGGGGAGGGATAATGGAAGGCGTGGAAGAGGGGCTGGGTGGGAGAGACTAAGTCTGCTAACACTGGTGGGTTGGCACTAGACAGAGCAAGACTAGTTTAGAAAATGGGCTTGTGAGAGAAAGTGGTGGGGAGGAACTGAAGAGAATGGAAGAGGATATTGGTGGAAGGGCGAGGGAATGAGAGTGCTGGGGGAGGCTAGAGAGGTGGGGTTGGAGCCGGGAGGATAGAAATATTGAGTATGTGCTGGGACAGAGACAGAGTGGCAGTATGGCAGTTCCTGTGTAAGTCCTTGGTGATATCTCATTGGGAATACGGTATACGGTGCTGGAGACTAAACATTCAAAAGAGAGAAACTGGTTGGATTCACTCCAGGGGGCAGCTACTAACGTGGCCAGTGATCTTCATTGTAATGTTCTGTAGATGGGGGACAGACAAAGATCTAAAACATCTACCCTGGAAGAATAGTGGAATAAAGGAGATAGGATAGAGAGATCACTGCAACAGAGCTGAGATCCTTTCAATGGAAAGGAGGGCTCATGGGATGAGGGTGAAAGGGAGTAGACGTGGGCGTAATATAAGGAAATATTTCTTTAGAGAGAGGCTGGTGAATGCATGGAACAGCCTCTCAGTGGAGGTGGTAAAGACAAGGACAGTATCTGAATTCAAGAAAGTATGGGACAAGGGCAGGGGATTTCTGAGGGAGTAGTAAGGATTGTAGAGCTGGTTGCGTGGATGGGCCATATGGTCTGTTTCTGTAATTTCCAAATGAAATTTCCATCCCAGCAGTGTTGTAAAGAAATCAATTATACATTACAGTAATCAATGACTGTACAAAATGGCTTGGCTAGCAGCCAGTTATTCCAAGTTAAGAGGCAATAAATCTTGTGGTCTGCTAACTTACTACGGTGACAGTGAACTCTGCCCATGATGACCAAGATCCAGCCATACATCTCTACTTCATCTTGAGGACGTGTATAAAATTCTCAAGATGGTCCAGATTCCATCTTGATTTTCGGCGTACATGGGGCATTGATGCACTTCTGCAAAGCATCCTATGATCTTAATAGTGACATTTGGGCTGTTTTTTGTTATGAGCATTTTATATGCTTGTTATACATATTTTCCATTTCAGCTTACTTATATACCACGTTCCTGCTAAGGACTCACTGTCTTACAAAAATAAAACTAAGTACAATAAATACATTAATATCTCAAACACTCACTACATAATACATTATCAATATATTATGCAATAAAATCCCAACAACTCCCTATCTCTGCCCTCTTCTCTCACGGTACGGAAGGGTATATAACTATCCCCTAACTTCCCACTCTTGGGATCTCTTTCTGGGTGGAAGCATTTGGGAAAATAAATAGAAACAGTATTTAAAGAAAACAGAAGCAAGGTTAGAAATAGTGGTCTGTGACCCTCCCTATACATTGGATGTTTCTGCCAGAACTGTTCTTTTGTATAAATGGTGTCCCTATGAGAGAATGGGCTTGTTAGACTGAAACTTGTGCTAATTCACCTCCTTTGGCTGTTGTTAGGTAAAACACACATTAGTGGGTGGCTTACATTTTCCAGAGCTCCAGGAGTGTGTGTTCCAGGCAAGAGCCTTCTCCCATGGGCGGGCCTAGGCACCAAAAATACAGTAAACAAAAACTGGTTCATATATATATATTTATCCCATACCACTGTTTGTCTTGAGCTTTACCTAAATATTGAGAGGGAAAACATAACCAATTTACTAAAACTAAAAATTGCATGCAAGTGCTCGTTATAAATCCAGACCATAGCCAGATCTCTGATTTTTTCCATGTTCTTTTCCATTTTGATTGTAATTCAACTGGTTGCACCTTTTTGGGAAATGCAAGGCTTGGTTGCTGCAGGCCACAGCCAGGTCAAAATAGATTTTTATGGCACGTACCTTTTTGTGCTAGGATAGTGGCAAGAGTCAATATATTTTGCAATTCTTTCAGCTATGTCTCTGGTTTTCCACTTCCACAAACAGAAATCTTTTATTTTGATATATTTGGGAAATTCAAACTCCAGGATACATTTGGGCAGTTCTGCACCAGGCATGCCAGCGCTCCCTAAAGTCTTGCAACTTCACTGCTCTTTGTTTCAGCACTAGGAATCTAAGAGAATGTGTGTACACGGGTTCCAGGCTAAGTGTGAGCTGCTGCAGCACAGGATACTCAGGGACTGCTGCCTGGCAACTGTGCAGGGGAGGGAATGGCCAGTTAGGCTAGGATTGCATTTACTGAGGGCTCTTAAAGGGACCCTGCCACAGCTTTGCTAAAATTTCCTCAAGGTGTATCCCCTGACATGGTAGATGATTTAACTGATTGTCACTTTCCATTACAGTTTCTTAGCACTACCAGACATAACGCAGCATTGACTAGACTTGATTTCCAGAATCAACAGAAAATTATTTAAAACAATTCTAGTAGGGTCAGCATTAAAAGTAAAGCATCACTTTCTCTGGTTTTACAGTGGCATGAGCCAGGCCCTTTCGTCTATGCCTCCGAGGTAAACACTTTTTATATAAAAGATCGGCAGGGCCTGCTTGCCTCACAATCCTTCTCCTTTAAATTATTTTTTTGTTAAAGAAGGAAAGAAATTACCCAAATAATCAAACATTTCTCCAGCAACAGAGGATAAAGGATCAGAGTAGAAAATACAATAAATTTAGAATTTAATTTTTTTTTTATATGGTACGTATTATACCTTAAGTAGATACTAAGACAAAACTTTAATCAAATACCAAGTCTCTTATGCAGGAACAACTTCCAGTACTCCACCTGCAGGAGTTCTCATCGGGTTACATTTTCTTATATAAGCAATTATGTATACATATTTCTTTTTCACTGTCTCTCTTCTCCCTCTTTATTCAACAGACTTTTTGTACTAGTTTATGAAGTGAAGCCAAAAAATATTTGCACATGCAACCCCCCCCAAAAAATTTGTTTCTATTCAGTGTTTCCAGGTTCCTGTACTTCAAGAAGCCCTGGTGGCAAACTGGCAACCCGCCATCGGTCCTTTTGACTCACAATGGCTTCCTACCCACTCAGTTCTATATTTACTATTTCCTTATAAAATAAAATTAAACCTCCCTGACATCACCCACGCAACCCATCCTCTGTTTACACCTGCAGTTAATTTGCCTGCTGGGTGTGCACTATGCCGAGCTGCAAAATAACAATACGGTATTTAAATCTTTTCTTGGAAGGTACTTACATTAATTCTCCCCCAAACTTTCACCAAAATTATCGACTGTTCACTTTGTCCAAGACCCTCCCTTTTAATAATTCTAATGACTTTAAAGAACAGGTAATCCTGATGTAAGATCCCTTTGTCTTGTTTCTAGCTTTTGCAGTACTTTACACTAACTTTTCTGGGCCTCTATCTCTAGTTTCACCGCTCCTTCCCTCCCCAATCCAACCTGATTCCTGCCTGAACACACTTTCCTTTTCCCTTCCCCCTCCCTCTCAGCAGAGTTCAGTTACTCCAGCTCCACTGTTTCATAAAAAGGCAGCGAGTGCAGGGACTGAGTCAGACCGGGGCATCCGCTCAGCGGCCTCAGAGGAGGTAGGGCCTGTGAGCACAGCCTGGCTTGGCTCAGCCTCCTAGCTTGTTGCCTTTTTATAACAGTGGAATGAAAGTCTTTCTTTGCTAAAGCTAAAGTTATTTTTTATACCAATTATGATATCAGACAGTTATTAAACAGATAAGCCCAACCAATCAAAGGGGTCACCTCTTGGGGAACTCCCCAAGGCTCCAATTGGGCCCCTTATTGTGCTGTCTTAATATCATGTTTGTGCCATGGGGGGGAGAGGAGGGTAAGGATGAGGTTTTTAGGCGTTAAGGGCAGGTTTGTGTGTGTTATTTCTCATTCTAGATGCCTGCCTCTGGTGCTGTTAAATGTTGTGCATTGGAGGGGACTGTATAAGAGGAATGACTGGTGGAAATGGTTTGAATTTAAATATAAAAGTCATACGATTTCTAAGTTACTTCCGCTCTTTTCTTTTTTTTTTTTTTTTTTTTCAATTTATGCTTTATTGAAAATTTCATTATATATCTTCCATAATTTCAAATAATCAGAGAAATCTTGTTATACAACTAATAAAAAATCAAATACCAGTTTTTAAATAAAATCAACAATTGTTAAACAAGAAATATAATAAATGGGGGACCATTATATAACTCTTATAACCACATAATAAATCAGAAAGGAGAGAGTGTCATTAGGTTTTCTTTCTGGTCTCATATTATGATGTTACTAGACTTTTATTTGCCTCAGATTTATCCACAAGGAATGTCTCCAAGTGTAAAGGGTCTGAGAATATAAATTTATTTCCCTGAAAATTTATAAAACACTTTGCGGGAAACTTTAAATAGAAGGTAGCCCCAATTTCTAGGGCTTTACTTTTCAGGGCTAGGAATTGTCTTCGTCGTGCCTGTGTAGGCCTCGAGACATCAGGAAATACGTATGCTCTTTGCCCACAAAAGGAGCACTCCTTGTTCCTGAAGAACTTCTCAAATACTAAATCCTTCTCTCTCTCAAGAGAGAAGGAAACAAATAAAGTTGTTCTTTTATTTATAATGTCCAGTGATTCCTCCAAAAAGGAAGAAATCCCTGGACTTTTCTCGGGATCTCCATTATGTGAAGATCTTGTTTGTAAAGGGAAATAAAAGATCTTAGATATACTTGGAATCTTATCAACTTCATATGATAGATTTTCTATTAGAAATTTCTTAAACATCTCATATGGCGACAGTAATCTCGTTATTGGAAAATTAACCAAACGCAAGTTTTTAATACGCATCATATTTTCTAAGTTTTCCAACTCTGAATGTAATGATAAACTGTCAACAATATGCATTTTGAATATTATGAACATTACTAATTATTGTTTTCATTGTTGAATCCAGATCCCTTAATTTTTTCCCCTGTTCTTCAATTGACACTCTATTCACATTTACTAGAGAAGTGAGAGAATCATTTACTTGTGAGACATTAGAGTCTAGTCCAGGGGTCAGGAACCTTTTTGGCTGAGAGAGCCATAAACGGCACATATTTTAAAATGTAATTCCATGAGAGCCATACAATATGTTTAAAACTAAATACAAGTAAATGTGTGCATTTTATGTAAGATCCCACTTTTAATGTACAATAAGTCTCTGAAAATATTACACCAGGCCTTAAGACACCAATACATCTCCTATTAGGAAAAAGGACCAAGTCAGGCTGCTATAGAGTCCTACACAGAAACAACACGCCAGCAGAAAACCTCACCTGAATCACGTGCTGTCCCTCACCTAACATAGAATAAAGAGACCAAAACGCATAACAAGAAGCATGCAGAAAAAACTGAATTGGAAACTGCAACAAGCCAGAGTCTCTGTATGCAGTGTAACAAAGGAAAAAAGAAACATCACCCATCCTTATAAAACAAATCAAGAAATATAAAATCATCAGCAGTAAAACTGTACTAACAAAAAGAACATATTTCGAAACAGCTGATGAGAGGAATATCCAATAATTAAAACTCATATAAAACATTTCCAGATACCAACAAAATATTTCAAAATAGCAGACACAAAGATCCAGTAATGAAAAATAATAAGGATACAAACATTTTTTTGCTCTGCATACCTGGGAACGTTTGATATCCAGGTGTCCTGAGATTGTTCTGAATTAGCAGGAGGTGGGGTGGTTTGCTTGGAACTTTCTCCTCTCTCAAGTCACATACCAGCGCTCTCTCACACTGGCTGTCAATTACACACCTATACACACATGCTCTCAGTACTCACATATACACATGTTTTTTCTCACTCACTTATATAGGCTCTTAATTACACATTTACACACATGCTGTCTATCTTTTCACGCTTACACACACACACACAGGCTTTCAATCACATAAATACATGCTGTCTTTTTCTCTCACACAGACTCTCATTCACATGCTTACAAACATGTCCTCTCTTTCTCTCATTTACACACAGGCTCTCAATCACATGCTCACATGCTCCATCACCTAAACCAGCTGTCAATCAGACACAGACACACATGATCTCTCTCTTACTTATACACACAGGCTCTTAATCATACATACACATGATTTCTCTCACACACAAAGGATCTCAATCATACACACATACTCTTTCACACAAACAGGTTTTCAATCACAAACTTACACATACAGGTTCCCAATGGTAAACTTACATTCATGCTCTCTCTCTCACAGGCAGGCTCTCAATCACAGACATACTCTCTTTCACATACACAGGCTCTCAATCATTCACATACATGCAATCTCACTCACACACACAGGATCTCAAACACACACGCTCGCTCATTCACTCTCTCTCTCTCCCCCACCCCCACCCCCACCCCAGGAACTCGCGGCAGCAGCAGCCTCCTCCCAACACTAACCTCCTTCATTTTCAGCCCTCGCGGAGTTGAAACTCTTCATTTTCCTCCGAGCCGCGCTGCAGTCTTCTTCCCACAAGCGTGGCCTCTTCTTCTCGCGCAGGCACCCGATGCTCACCACTTCCTCTTCCGGGCTGCGGGAAGAAGAGAGCACGCCGGTGCCGCTCAGCACCGGCGTGCTCTCTTCTTCCCGCGGCCCGGAAGAGGAAGTGGTGAGCATCGGGTGCCTGCGCGGGAAGACTCCCGCGCAGGCACCCGATGACTCCAGCGCTGGCACCCGGCTGACTCCAGTCGTGCCGCTGCCGGCGTGCTCTCTCCTCCTCCCCCCCCCCCCCCCCGGGGCCCGGAAGAGGAAGTGGTGAGCATCGGGTGCCTGCGCAGAAGAAGAGACCACGCTAGTGTGGTCTCTTCTTCCCGCGCAGGCACCCGATGCTCTCCACTTCCTCTTCCGGGCCGCGGGGGGGGGGGGAGGAGGAGAAGAGAGCACGCAGGTGCCGCCGACTCCAGCTGTCCCGCCGCGTTCCGCCCGGGCTGACAGCATTTTAAGCCCGGGCGGCGGAGGACCGGGGAGCAGCTGGGTCAGCGGGGAACCGCGAAGTGTGGCGACACTTGTCTGCGAGCCAGATGCAGCCCTCAAAAGAGCCATATCTGGCTCGCGAGCCATGGGTTCCCGACCCCTGGTCTAGTCTAACCAGCATTTTCCACAAGTCTCTTATCGTAATGTCTGAGGGTTCTTTAATACCCAACAGACTCTTACTAGGAGTGCCTGGTGTGGCTCTATCTACAGTTCCTTGAGATATTCCAACAGAAGGGATTTCTGGGATCTGGACTTCTCCTTCTCCCTTACTCACTCTTACTTGACTGTCCTCAATAGTTCCTTCAACCAGTATAACTCCTGGAGGTTGTGGAGGTGCAACGGGACCATTGCCCGGACTGAGAGACACTTCCGAGGTCGCGCTCTCACCGTCCGTCTGTGGTACTTTCCTGTTGACATGGGCGTCCATAGGCCCAATGTTGTTTGGGGCAGGTGAGGAGGTGTAGATTCTCGCCTTACGTTTCCTGCCCATAAAAACTCCAAAAGTACTCCAATATTCAGGGTAACAAAAGCAAATTGAACCGCACCAGTCTGAAGCAATCAAAGGCACTCTAAGGCGGTCGAAGCCGGTCAAAGCTGCGCGCGCCCCTTTGGCGGCGCGCCGCTCAGCCGCGGGATTTTAAACTCTCCCGCGGTCCTGCTCTGACGTCGGCCGGCTCAGCTGCTCTCCGTCACTGCTGTTAATTCCCTCTGACCGTCTCAGCTAGAGCTGGCTCTGCAGGCAAGCATACTGGGGTTCCTCTCTCCTCTCTCACCGTCCCCAAAGCACACCGCTCAGCCGCGGGATTTTAAATTCTCCCGCGGTCCTGCTCTGACGTCGGCCGGCTCAGCTGCTCTCCGTCACTGCTGTTAATTCCCTCTGACCGTCTCAGCTGGAGCTGGCTCTGCAGGCAAGCATACCGGGGTTCCTCTCTCCTCTCTCACCGTACCCCCTTCCGCTCTTTTCTTTAGTGAGAGCGGGGGCCAGTGTTCAGGCGTTACTGAGGATAGAGTTTAGTTGTTGATTTGATTAAATTGAATTACAGAGTCAAATTCAAAATGTATTTACTGTATTTTTATGTAAGGCTGTTTAATAATAAAGACATAACGTTTAACAGACATGACTCTCTGAAGCATGTCAAACTACAGAAGAGCATAACAGCCATGCCAACAATTTCCATTTTCCCCCTCCTATATATCCCCAAGCCCCAATACTCATCCCCCGCTACATGAGGTGAACAGGAAACAGCTGAAATAGAATAAAAAAAAAGAAAACAAATTATAATGTTTCTGGGGCTGTTTGCATTCAAGTGTTTTGGGGGAAGATTTCTAGGTATCTCTCTCTTTTAGTAGGCCAATTAGTGTTACTCACGCCAGAGGGGGCCCTTTCTGATACTGCCTCATCCTTTCAGGTACGAGGACGGGATAAATGTCTCTTCTTGCGGAACGCCTGCTTAATTGCAAAAAAAAATAAAAGCCATACTGTTACATTGGCGGGCTTCCGAGCCCCCAAGTTTTTGGCTATGGTGAAACAAATTACATGCCCTTATGCAAATGGAGAATCAAACCACTTCACGTTCCTTTAATTGTAGAAAGGCCTTTATTAATATTTGGGGTGTCTGCTTGCAACGTCTTTCCCCCAGAGCCTTATCAATTATCCCTAACTGTACTGGTGTATTTTACAATGATGCAGTGAATCCCTGTCAGTTTGACGTTTACTACAGCGATCTGAGGGTAAATAGCCCCGCCTATATAGCCAAGCCGGAGATAGATATGCCCTGCGCAGAAACTTAAATTGCATCTCCCAGAGACTAGAATCCTCTGTCACCTCAGGAATTCTTTTGATGGCAGATAGGAGAGCGAAATCAACCAAAGATGGTATGTCTGCCCTCCACTTAATAAGCAGAGTATCACATGGGATTCCCGCTGCAATGTTGAGCAGTGATTTACGAAGCCGAGAGATTCCCATCCACCTTGGAATCTCCAGCTAGAAAAAAAAAAACTCTTCTGTACAATCTGTAAACACATCCTGTAGGTGTGATCGTTGCAATGAACAGACATAGTGACACAACTGGACATAGGCAAAGACAGAATTAGAAGAGAGGGCAAATTGTGAGGACAGGGTACTGTATTTTTTTAAATATGTATTTTAAATGTCTGACTGCTTTTTTGGGTGAGGCACTGGGTTTGATAGGGCAGGATATAAGCACAATAGACGAAGTGAAAGCAGTTGTACAGTGCATGCTACAACCAGCGTACATTAGACGCCTCTGCAACACCTCCTTCACAGCTGTCAGCAGCGGCATCCTGTTGCTCTCCTCACCCCCCCACGACTCTGTCCCAGTCTGAGACCAACTCTGAACAAAACCATCTTGCATTACATCAGACACGTGGCCTCCCCGCAGCTGCTGCTCCCACATGCTTCCTGCGGCACGTGCAGCCCCTCGCCAAAGGGGCGCAAGTGTGCAGCGGAAGCAAAAGAAACTCTTCCCAGTTATTATGTAACAAAGGAGTGTTAGTACAATAGTCATTTTTACCCATTACTGTACCAAAAACCAGGTAAAAATATTCTACACTAAAGATGACCGAATCTTCCTAGTGAAATATTTTTTAGCAGAAATAGGTCTGACCCACACTTCATTCTTGCTGATACCTAGAGCTGCCCCTGCTAACAAGTTTGATCCCTGAACAGTTTCAAAGTAACAACCATGAACTCAAGTTTCTTTCCTCTTATGTGTCGCTCTGCCATCCAGTCCTACTGGGGACTCAAAGCCGCCGCTGCAACTTGGTGTGGATGCGTTTCCAAACAATATCCTTCATCAAGGGGTGATCATCGACGTGTTTGGGTTGCAGGGGTGATTTTTGGACAGCAGAGCAACAATTTTCACACAAGTATTAAAGTCACTTGAACTTTTCACAGCCAGTAGAGTTAACTTTGGAGTGAATTTTAAATGCAAAAACCTTTCTAAACATAGTTCATTTTACAATTGACTGCCAAAAGACTAGGTTGGTTGGTGGCAGTTCGTGACTATAAGCAGGGCCATGGTAATCTGGATGCCACCTTGTTTGAGCCATATATGAAACTACTACCTTCCACCAACAATTAGTATCACTCTTGGCAGGACGTTAGTCCATTAAGGTGTTGAGTGGGGTGTACTTTTTTGCCTTCTGGATAAGCAACAGACTCTGGATACCCGTCCTGCCACTTTACCAGGCTGATACAGTAAAAGTCGCGGGAGAGTGCCCGCTCTCCCAGCGCGCGCACAGGCCATCTCCTGTGCGCGCGATTTAGTATTCAAATGAGGGCCCGCGGTAAAAAGAGGCGCTAGGGACACTAGCGCAACCCTAGCGCCTCTTTTGACAGGAGCGGTGGCTGTCAGCGAGTTTGACAGCCGACGCTCAATTTTGCCGGCATCGGTTCTCAAACCTACTGCCAGCCATGGGTTCGGAAACCGGACACCGGCAAAATTGAGCTTCTAGTTTTCAACCCGTGGACTGATTTTAAATTATTATTTTTTACTTTTGGGACCTCTGACTTAATATCACCATGATATTAAGTCGGAGGGTGTACAGAAAAGCAGTTTTTACTGCTTTTCTGTGCACTTTCCCGGTGCCGGCAGAAATTAACGTCTACCTTTGGGTAGGCGCTAATTTCTGAAAGTAAAATGTGCGGCTTGGCTGCACATTTTACTTACTGAATCGTGCGGGAATAACTAATAGGGCCATCAACATGCATTTGCATGATGCGGGCGGGGGGGGGGGGTTGGCCGCACATTTGACGCGCTATTACCCCTTACTGAATAAGGGGTAAAGCTAGCATGTCAAACGCGCGTCCAAACGCGGGTTAACAGTGCGCTCCACCGGAGCGCACTGTACTGTATCGGCTCGTATGAGAAGGAGGGATAGTCCAATAGCCCTCTCCTGAAGCAGCAGCGGGAGCTGCGTTTAGATCACGAGCCAGCACACTTCTCACTGCAGTGTTTGGTCGTGCTGCTCTCTAGCCCAGCGGCCACTGATTCGCATGCATCTAGTTTCTGGATGCAAAATAAAGCTCTCATGGCAGTAGTGCCTTCTCCCAGAGATCCCGTAATTTACTTATACTGAGTTTTTCAGTGAAAGCGGAACTGAACAGACTGAATAACATCCTCATACCAGAGCCAAACAGAGTTGTTTAGTTTTACTAGTTAAAAGGCGACAGTTTTAAGAGTTTTAGCCTTACACCTGTAATCAAATACCATTTTTAACTTCAAATCCCCCTGACCCTGCATTGCTGTGGAAAATTAAATAATTTGATTCTTTCCCCCTCCAAATTAGTCAGGAAATGGTGATGAGAATGCAGCCCCCAAGCTAGTCTGACTCCATCAATTACTTCCCCCATGACTTTGTGAAAAGAAAAGTATCAAAGTACCCTGGAGCCAGTGTTGCCAGATTTTCAATAGCATTTATAGGCCAAAGCAAGACACGCTGTAGCTCAAAACTAGCCCAAGTAACCTGGGGAAAAGGAGGTCCCAGACCCAAAAGTAGCGCAATGTTCAAAAAATGAAACAAAAGTTAATATAAATAGTATTTTCAATAATTGTTTTCTTTCTGATGTAGTAAAACATACAAACTTGTAGTGTATTAACAGTATGGCAACAGGTGGATACACAAAACTGAAAATAAATTTAAAACTTTGTAATTAAAAAAAAATCTTTAAAGTGATCAGAAAACTTTGTGCGTTAGGAGAGCAATTTCCATGCAAAAAAAAATAATACAACTTTAGACGTCATACATGGTGCTGTCAAACTTTGCCATCACCTCACGAAGAGGTATAAATGATGCTGAGGGCAAGCTGTTTCTGTGCAGAATGTTGGAATGGATAATACTTTGAGTCTTGGTCTGTTATGAGTGCTGTCTTTACAGAAATGTCATCTGAGAGACCATGCTTTCAACTTGGGCATTTGACACTGGAAGCGATAGAATCTGATCACACCTAGCACCATCTCTCGCATGCAATAGTTGCCAGAAGCATCTATGTATTTGTGCACTTCCAGCCAGCTTCCTTCCATGTTTTCTTTTTTGTAAACTTACATGAAAACATGGCCTGCCATTGTGATTTAATCTCTTCTGGTGAGCATGTAAAAAATTGTCCTAGAAGTTCAGTCACAGATGGTTTTACATCAGACAGTGTCACTTTTGGGTTTAAGAGTTAATTTCTTAAGTGTAGCCAATGATGCTGGAAGTCTAGTTTGATACTGGTGACAACTCTCTCTAGTTTGCTTGGATCCAGGTTTTGATGGCATATGATTCCAAGGTCTGAATCACCTTGGGACAGGTAGATATGGGAGGTCTGCAAATCTAAATTAAGCAACTGCTTTTCATTGTTCATTTGCGAAAGATGGCTTTATAACCCTTTTGAGAGTTGACATATAAAACCTATGCAGATCACAGAATATGGCCGATACAGCTCCTGATTCCGGCTGGAAAATTTGTTGACTGCTTTAATTTAATCTATAATGGGCTTCAGAAAAGTCAGGTAAAGAGAGTTCACCTCATCGTTTCATTTAATAGCCATGCAGAATAGCAGTGCTTGACATAGGCTATTTGGCTCAAGTGCAACTTCAGTGCATCAAAGTGCTGCAAATCCACTCTACGTATTCTGCTCTAACAAGCTCTAGTACCGCTAGAAGAAATAATTGTAAGTGGTGAGGTTCCATATAAGTTGGGTCCAGCTCCCAAAACTCAATACTTCTCTTCTTGCTGAATAGGCAAACGAGTTATGTGTTTCCTTGATCATAAAGTCCAAGTTGCCTGGAAGGCTTTGCATGGCCTTTTGAGCAACACTTTCAAGGGGCTGGAACATTACAGCATATGAGTTGTTTAGCAGGTTGCTTTTCTTTTAAAACTGTGTAGAGCGAGTGATTCTTGCCACACATTTCACGAGCTCCATCTATGATAATTCTAATAAATTCAATTTTAAGACCATTATCATGTATGAAATACATGTGCTATAATCGGTTGCAGTTGCTTGGGAAATTCAGTCATACCGAGCTACGTACTGACAAACTTCTGGTTGACATGACATATGTACTTAATACAAAAGGAAAGAAGTTTCTGCATTGAAACGTGAATTGATTTGTCAGAGAATATGGAGTGTGCAAACATCATCAAGCAATTGCTGTTTTGCAGTGCAGCCCTAAAATGAAGTTAACAATAGCTGTGCATTTCATACACCGCATTTTAAAATAGTCCAATTCTGATTTTCGCCCAACTCATCTACTGCAATTCTAGATGTTTTATTAGCAACGTAAGATGCGATGCTTTAATTCCCAACATTTCTGATCATTCGATACGGTACTTGGTTGAGTAGCAGCAACACCAGAACACATTACCATTCCAGCAGATGGCATTCAATTTGCACGATGCTGGTTTGTTGCTGCATGCATTAAGTCATAATGATGCACATGGATTTCCACTCGACAGTGTTTTCAACAGGCTTTTGTCTCATCAGTTGGAACAGAGGTAATCCCTTTACTTAGCTCTAGATCAGACTCCCACAGCTTTCTATACTGTTTGATTGTTTTTGTTTTTGCTTTGCAACCATTTATCCATTTTCAGGTAAGGTTCCCAAATCTGAAATAAAAAATGTAATATCTCAAAATTACTATAGTTTCCCCAAACATTGTATGCAGCTAAACAGCAAAAATATGCAATCTCTATTCTACAGGCCACACAACACGGCCATGCAGCAAACCAGACTCTGGCAACTCGGGCAAAAGGAGACAGCAGAGAGCACATGCATGCATTTGATCAGGAAAGCACCCCCTTCTGCAAGGCAATTCATGCATGTTGTGATATTTTTGTACTTTTGAATTCTTTTTTTCATGTACAATCTGTTATAAATGCATAATTTGCGTGTGTGTCTGTAGGTGTGTGTGGGGGGGGGGGGGGGTGCAAGGCTGTAATGTGTTTGCATTACTAGCGCAGCAGGGCCTCTGTTTCTCATGAAGTCTAACTCTTCATTTTAGCCAATAGCTAGCACTTTCCTCCATGGGTCACTGAGACTAACAAAAATACACCATGTGATGCAAGCATCTCATATGTAGTACCTTGTCTTTAGGCCCAGATGAAACAGGAAGGCAGGCTTCCTGACCAAACAAGATCCATTTACCTGTTTATAAGCTTGGATCCCAGCTCCACCTCCAACAAAGAACACACACCCCTAGATGTCATAATATGTAGGGAAGAGCAAGGAGAGAAAAGAGGTGTTAGGGGAAAGGTGAAACTGCTGCTTCATCAGAGAAGCAACAATGAGTCAAGAACTAGGAAAGGCCACAAAGAAGAGATGCAGGTCGCTGGCAGAGGGGCAGAAGCAAAAAAGTCAAGCCCCTGGGGCCATGGTGGAGCTTACCTACCATGGCCTTAAGAGGAGGCCATGTATGTGTCTGTGTGAAAGCTTGTGTGTCTGTGTCAGAGCTCATGTGTGTCACATATAGGCTCTCATAGGCATGCATACACACAATGTGTCTATGGGAGAGAGAGCCTGTGTGTGAGAGCATAGGCATGTATATGAGAGAAGGAGTGTGAGAATGAATGCTATTGTTTGTGCGTGAAGATAAAACTTGTGGAGCCCCCTACCTCCCTCAATCCATGGCAATCTCAGGGTGACTATAAATCGAAAAGATCCCAGGTATGGAAAGCAGGAGATTGTTTAATCCTTTATTCGTTTTAATTATTGGGTGTATGTTCCTGCTGATTTGAAATACTGTTTTTTTGAAAATAGAACTTTAATTATTGTATATTTTTATTCATCAGTTTTGAAATGTTATTGGTGTTTGGGAAATTTTGGATGTTCTATTTATTAACTGATTTGAAATATTCTTTGGGGTAGATTTTCAGAGCCCTGCTCGCCTAAATCCGCCCAAAACCGGGCGGATTTAGGCGAGCAGGGCCCTGCGCGCCGGGAAGCCTATTTTACATAGGCCTCCCGGCGCGCGCAGAGCCCCGGGACTCGCGTACGTCCCGGGGTTTTCGGAGGGGGGCGTGTCGGGGGCGTGTCGGGGGGGGCGGGCCCGGTCGACGCGGCGTTTCGGGGGCGTGTCGGCCGCGTTTTGGGGGCGGGTACGGGGCGTGGCTACGGCCCGGGGGTGTGGCCGCGCCCTCCGTACCCGCCCCCAGGTCGCGGCCCGGCGCGCAGCAGGCCCGCTGGCGCGCGGGGATTTACGTCTCCCTCCGGGAGGCGTAAATCCCCCGACAACGGTAAGGGGGGGGTGTAGACAGGGCCGGGTGGGTGGGTTAGGTAGGGGAAGGGAGGGTAAGGTGAGGGGAGGGCAAAGGAAAGTTCCCTCCGAGGCCGCTCCGATTTCGGAGCAGCCTTGGAGGGAACGGGGGGAGGCAGCGCGGCTCGGCGCGCGCAGGCTATACAAAATCGATAGCCTTGCGCGCGCCGATCCCGGATTTTAGTGGATACGCGCGGCTCCGCGCGTATCTACTAAAATCCAGCGTACTTTTGCTTGAGTCTGATGCGCAAGCAAAAGTAGGCTGTTCGCGCGCCTCTTAAAATCTACCCCTTTATGAATATGATTTTACTGTTTTATATTTATTTTATTATTTGTTTTATGAGGAATGGTAATGTTTTTCCATTGTCGCTCTGTATATAGAGGCTGGCTTGTTGTGGGTTCCAGTTCAATTCTTCTCAGCATGTTTCTATTTATACTTTCTGGGCTATTCTGTATTTGGTCTGTGTTCTGCATGTGACACAGAGGTGAGGTTATTCTGCTACTGTGTAATTTATCTGTAGGCATCTATAGCAGTCTGATTTGTTCTGTTTTCCTAATAGGATGTGTATTGGTGTTTTAGGGCCTGTTGTAATGTGTGCAGAGTTGCCATTTCATCCATAAGGTTGTTACTGTTTTGAGTGCTGGCAGGGTTGTGTTTGTTTGATTTACTATATTGTAATGGTAATTCTGTTTGTTCATGGCTTTGAGGGCCAAGCCCACCCTCAACATGCATTACAAAAAGTCTAATAAGTTCCAAGTGTCTTTTTTGCAGGATTTTCTGGTTGGCGCCATAGCAATGCACGTACATATCATGCATGTTGTGATATTTTTGTACTTTTGAATTCTTTTTTTTTTTTCATGTACAATCTGTTATAAATGCATAATTTGCGTGTGTGTCTGTAGAAGGTGTGTGTGTGGGGGGGGGGGGGGGGTGCAAGGCTGTAAGGTTTTGCCTAGGGTAACTAATATTCTTCCCTTGTCCCAGGGCCAGTGTAAGGGGATTAGGTGCCCTAGGCACCTTCTGCCTTGCTGCCACCCCGATCTCGGCCCTGATTGCGCTGGGCCGCGAGCAAGTTGGGGTGCTGCTCGCAGCCGCACCAACACCCCCGCTCTCGGCCCCAAATGTGCTGGGCTGCGAGCAGCTGAAACTCTATTCCTCCTCGCTGCCGGCGGCCCCACAAGGCTTGTGCCCCCTAATGTCGGTGGCCTAGGCCTAGTTTGCCTAGTGATTCCGCTGGCCCTGCCTTGCCCATGGGCTCCATTTGGTGGGAGGGTCAGTTTTTAAATATACAGATTGCTGGAAGGAGCTGGAACAGGCTGAACCAATTGGGGGGGGGGGGGGTGGTAGCACAGTAATTGTTCATATAAAAAAAGCTAGCACTGGCCCTGTATCAGAAGCTAGGAAATGACAGGCAGGTGGTCTATCCCAGTACACACATGGGACGGAGGCCATGGACCCTGAAAGAGAGCAAGGCAGAGGTCGGGATACATTCTCTTTCATGATCAGAAAGCAGAGCAAGATGAGTGGGGAAAAAGAAAAAAAAAATAGGAAAAGGAAACTGGTATTAGAGCAGGAGAAATTGAAATCAGAGTAAGACAAGCTAAAACTTGATTTCCTAGCAGCCCAGCACAGATGTATACGGAAAAGGTTGACAAGCAGCAGTGCTGGAAACCTATCACTCAATTGAAACCATATGGTTAATGTGTTTATAGGCATTACCGGCTGGGACACTGAATGGATGCCTGCATTTTGTAGAAAGGTTTTCTATGGTATGGTAACCTCTACCTTATATTTATTTCTGCTGTATAGCTGATGAGTCCTATATAACAAATCTGCCATATATATCTTGATAGGTAAGTGATGTTTTATACTGTTCTATATAAAAAGGAATATTCATTTTATCCCAAATATTGTTCATTTTACTTTAGTTTCTATCACTTAGTGTATCCCACATTTATTTGATTGCTTTCATCATGCTTCTGTATTGTTTTGTTGCTATTTGTGCTCTCTTTTTACCTACATTTTTATTACAGAAACTATTGTCAGAATGGTGGACTAATGCCACAAATGGAGTATACTTCTATCTGAGGTATCCCCACCTTTCCCTGCAGGAAAAGACCTTATGCCAAGTTTCTGTTCTGTGCAGAAAGAGCCTGTGATCCACCTATTTCCACTTCTTTAGAGAAAAAACCCCCCAAAAAACTAAAGATTTCCCTGGGGACTTCCTGCCTTGGTTCTATACAATCTCTCAACAGTATATTACCAGGACTTGACTTTATGTATTTTGTTTACCTATCACGTCTGCCTTTTCTAGACTCTAAAGAAAGCCTTTTCAGGTTTTATAGGATGTGGAATATAATTTTCTTGCTTGGCACCTGTTTCCTAAACTGTTTTGGTTACTCATAAATTCCAAACTGTTCTTGGCTTGTCAGTAGTCACATGCATCTGCTTAATGCTTGGTTTGATTATGCAGTCAGTCACACCCCAGGCTAAGTAATTTCACTCAAGCATGAATTATTGGATATAATTTTAGCTGGCACAGGGCCTATACTTGGTGTCCTTAATTCAATCGCTTTAGAGGTGCTCCATAATAAGATGGGATCCACAACTCAAATGCTTCTGAAGATTTTGCCTCACATCACACAATTGAGGCTTCCTTGAAAAAAACATTTGCAATGTAATTGACACTTTTGCTCTTATCACCCACCTTAGCACATGAAAAATGTATATCAGAAAAGAATATTTCTTGGGCTATAATCTGCGATCAGGTACAGATTGAGCTTATTCCCCCTTCAAGCAATTTTTATCAATGCTAAATTAGAAGACTGGGTAATATCTCTCACCTTGATCGCTATTGCCAAATGTCCTAAATTTGCTGTTGCTGACCTTGCTTGGTGGACAGTTAGAGCATCCTTGTGATCAACAGATTGGAACACTATCTGTACTTGGTCACATGGTCAGGCCAACATACTATTATTTACCGTTTTGCAATAATGCGTACCGTCTATATATTGGAACAAGTGGTATGTATAAATACCCTGAATGCTTGAGTAACAAAACCAATGAAATGTGTATATTATGAGCATCACATACTTTCCAATAACACATGTACAAACTTTAATCTTTGCTTCCTCAATTGCAAACATTTTTTTGTATAAATACAATACAAAATATAGCAAAAACAAAAAGTGCAAATTTTTCATAATCATTGCATACATGGAGTCTCGTACATATATCTTCTCTAATTACATAAAAATGAATACACAATGTAGCCACCATATACTAATTATAAAAAAACAAACCTCATTCATCCAATATGCATCCTCACCATTCATCCACATAAAATCAAACGTCACTCAACATATATTTCCCAAAGTTCAATTTTCACCAGCTAACTTCAATATGATATATAAGAGGTCCTTAAATGTATTATTTTTCCATCGGTGGCTCTCTAATATCGACACTATTCACACCAGTGTTCTCCACAGTTATCCATTGGTAAATCTCTAATATCAGTACTGTTTGAAACTGTTTTGAAAGGAACACTGTGGAGAACATTCGCATATTCACCTACCACTTCACACAATTTTTTTTTTTTTGTATTCTGGGAACTGGACGGTTGTTTCATGCATTTTTTTCCCAGAATGTTTTCTTTTGTATTTTGCAAAGCATGTGGCCTTAGTCTTCCTAAGACAATAAACTCTATAGTTCAGACTAAGTGCTGAATGATACCTGGTGCAACAACTCTTCACTGTTATCAGATAGTGATGAGACAATGTATTCACCCCCTTTGTTACTAATGACTATTGTCATTCCAGACTCTCGTGCTGTGTACCTGTTACCTTACATTACACAAACTGTTAAAGTTTACACAAACTCTATGCCTATATCCATCATCTTGATTTTACTAACTCTAGTACATTTGGTGCAGGATGCTCAGGTTTCTTCTCAGGAAAGTTTGGCTACTTACCTATTGCAGATTGTATTTTTTAATTTCTCATTCATCCTAGTATTGTTTTGATTGTTATACAAATTCTGCTAACCACCGTTATGATTTTCTTATGGTCTAAGATGAAACAGATATACCTGTCTACAGGTTACCAACATTGCATTTTGATTGGCTATTTTCTCACTTAGCATCTGCCACTGAATCCAGGCCTGGTTCAGTTTTATCTAATATACTGCTGCCCAGATGCAGCCTAGTATCTTACTTTTCATTCCAACATACCCCTCCACTCATGCATCATGGTATCTTGAGTCTTCAGCCTCCTTAGCAGAAAGTTCCTGCATCCCTTATACACTGTTCCTTCTCTCTGTGACCAGTACTGAGGTAGCATATTGGGTTACGCTGCCCAACCTAATACACGTTTGGACTCAAAGTGGGACATTTTACTTCCATGGCTATGGAAAAGATCTTGTGCAGGATAGGGGAACCTGCTACAATAGGAGGGTACATATTATTGGAGCTGTTTGTTAGAAGCATCATAAGTATGACACCAGTGCTGTATGCAAGACAATCTAGGCTTTTAATGCTCTGTTTACAGATACCAAATAAATTTGCTGTTGCATTCTCCCATGCACTCACACACACACACAAAATGTGAAGTGTCAGCATTGTACATATCCACAATGTAATTCAGCAAGGCTCTTGGACCTACATACAAATCACACATGCCTAAGTTTTGATATTGTATATTTTAATTTGTTATATAGAAGTATGATATATTTTGCATTATATGACTGTAAATGGCTGCAATCTTTGCAGTGTGCTGCTAATAACATTTTTAAATAATTGGACTTAATCAGGCATGAACTGCTGCTTCTGAAAATTATTGCACAAAAAAAGCAGCTCTTAGCCTCATTGGCTCCTGTCGTAGTGGGATATAATGGCTTGTTTGATTAGACATGAAGTAATTTCTCAAGGAACCACCAGTATGCTAAAAGGCTTACAAAGAGACACAAAATGACCTAACTGCAGCCTGTGTCTAACAAAGGTTAAAACCATCAAGAACAATCACTAAACAAGAATGCAGATATTAACTTGAAGGAAACCTTTTGTGGAAAAGACACTTCTTAACTCATCCCTTTTTTCTTAATTACATTGCTAAACCATCTGAGACCCTTAAAAAAAAAAAAAAAAAAAAAAAAAAAAAAAAAGGGACATTCATATTCAGACACGTACATACCGACACCCACCTTTTCTCGTCTCTCACACACCCATCACACTTCTCCCATTCTTTCAGTACACTTCTGCACTATTCTCTGTAATATAAACTTTGTAACAAGCTTATAACTTATATAACATTATTATATTAATACCTTTCTTCTCGGCGAGGGTGGTGGATGCCTGGAATGCCCTTCACAACCTCCTCTGGAAGACAAAAGAAGTAAAAGATTTCAAAGGGGCGTGGGATAAACCCTGTGGATCCCTAAAGGCCTAGAGGGTGGAAATGAAGAAAAGAGCGCATTGGGGGGGGGGGGGGGGTAACTTGCTGGTGTGGTGGTTACTACCCTTAACCATTAAGCCTTCTTACTGTTGATACAACTCCATCATTGCTCTCTGCTTCAACAGCAGGGGGAAAAGAGGAAAAAGAGAGAATTGGATTCAGACAGCAACCAACAAGGACCCTGACTTAAGTCTGGGGAAACAAATAAGTATGGGGGTAACTTGCTGATGCAGCTGTTATTACCCTTAATAAGTCTGATATTTTTAATGCAACTCCAACATTGCTCTCTGCGTCAACAGCAATAGATAGCAGGGAATTGGACTCGGACAGCAATAAACACAAGAGCCCTGAATTTTACAATCTGAGAAACTGATAAGTATGAGTGTGACCTGTACAGCATGGTGGGTGCTGCCGTGGGCTTGCTGGGCAGCCTGGATGGACTGTTTGGTCTTTTTCTGCCATCGTTTCTATGTTTATCTTCCTTTGTGTGCATCTTCTGCTGTACCCACTGCCATGGAAAAGTGAACTTAAGGCCTTGCATGCACATTATTACCAATAAGCTTACATGTGAGATTTGTTGGGAAGGATGGCATATCACATTTTGTTAAAATTAGAGAGAGGAAGAAAGCATGCATGTGAATGAGAGAGAGTTTGTGAGCACGAGTGTGTGTGTATGAGAGAGACAGGAGAAGGTTTGTGCATGCCACCTGCCCCCAGCAATCATAGATTGGGGGAGTGTCTTTTTTTTATTATTGTTTATGAAGAATTTTTTTACAATAGCATTACAAATGCAATTGAAGAAAAGTCAGCTTAATTATAAAAAATAAACAGGAAAACAAAAACAAGTTTGATTAGGTCTTCCCTGCTATAATTGTCTTTCCTTGAGTCCTAACAGCCTAGTCCAGGCATGTGGGATTCATCCTCCCCGCCCCCCCCCCCCCCCTCCCAGCAGATGAAGGCAGAGGGCAACTTGGTTGTCCTGGTATCCTTCCCTATATAATCTGGTGCAGCAGGGAAGACAGTTTCTTTGCCCAGGCTGAAAGGTAAGGTTCTCCTGGCACTTGACAAAATATTATGAATGGTAATCCAACATAAAAGAAAGGAATAGAAATAGATTAGGAATGAGTTTAGCTCTCCTCTCCCGTCTGGGCTATATTTCCTCCATGCCCCTTAAATGAAAAGGAAAGAGTCCTCTCCTTACTTATTCTCTTGTTGCCTACCTTCCTTAGCCATTTTTTTTGTCCCCTGATCACTTCTCGGAGTTGGGTTCTGGACTGGTCTGCCACGACTCAGTTAACAGGCAAGATGTAATTGAACTTCTCTCATCTTCTTGCAGACCAGTCCAGACAGTTGGGATGTACCTAAGCAGAACCTCTCCCAGGTGCGATTATTCTAGAGCTGCTTCCAAAACCCCAATGCAAAGGCTTTCATCTCTTTCTCCTGAAGAATCAGCCTGTAATGCTTTGCGGTGAATGCTGGGGTGACCATTTTAGTTGGCCCTACACATTTGCACTGGATCCACATGTCTGAGCCCCACCCACGAGGCTGCTTGAACTCTGGTAGAGTGGGCCTTTGGCCCCTTCGGCACTTGCTGTCCCTTCATTATGTATGCTGATGCAATTGTTTCCTTAATCATCTTGCAATTGATGCCTTTGAGCCGGTTCATCTCTGTATGTCACTGCAAATAGCACAGAGTCTGTCTGATTTTCTAAATCCAGTTGTAGCCTCTAGATATCTGACCAGGCATCTCCTCATCTCTAGAAATCTAAGATCCTTCTCTTGGCCCCAACATTGTGACTTTCTGAAGACTGGCAAGGCAACCACTTGGTTTATGTGAAATTCTGACTGTCCATTTGGTAAGGATGGGACTGTCCTGATCATAACTTTCTCTAAAAAGAAGAGAGAAGGGTTTCTGAAGGACAGTACCTGTAAGTCTGAGATCCTCCTGGCTGAACATAATGCTACCCAATCCTTTATGGTGGCTTCCGTAAGAGGTTCGAACGGGGCTTTTGATAGTGCTTTCAGGACCAAAACTTCAGCTCCCATGGTGGCACTAGTGCCCTTACCAGCAGCCTAATATGATATGCTCCTTTCAAGAAGCAAGCCATATCTGGAAGAGATAATAAGGGAGCCCCTTTGACTTGGCCCCTATAGCAAGAAATGGTGGCTAACTGTACTCTTAAGTGAGTTAACTGCTAGGCCTTTATGCAACCTACCCTAGAGGAACTCCAAGGCAGAGGGCATTTTTGCCTTCCTTGGTCACACCCTTCTCTTCCTGCACCAGGCTTAAAGGTTTTCCAAACTTTTCCATAGGCCATTGAAGCAGACTTCTTCCTTGCTTTAAGCAAGGTCATTATTACGTGCCTCGAGTACCCTCTTCTGCCTAGATTTCTCCTTTCAAGAACTGTGCTGTAAGACAAAATTGTGCTGGGTTTTCTGTGGTCACTGATCCCTACCGTAGCAGATCTTCATTCTGATTGAATCAGACCGGCTCCTCCCTTTTCAGAGATTTGCACTCCCTCCTCAGAATCTTTCCTATCGTCAGCCAAGGCAAAAAACACCTACAGGAGTGCATTTCTGGGCCAAACTTGTGCCAGAGCATCTATCCGCCTGGATCCGCATGCTCTTCTTCGGCTGGAGAGGTACTTTGCTTGAGCATGCTTGTGAGTCATCAATGGATGCCACCGGGAGTGCCTCCATCTGGTCGCTATTTGGTTGAAAGCTTCCTCTGCCAGCTCCCATTCCCCCGGGTCTAATCTCTGGGTGCTTAAAAAAAAAAGTCTGCTCTTATGTTGAATGTTCCTGCTACGCATGTGACTAATATTTCCAGCAGATGCCCTTCTGCCATCTTATGAGGCACTCTGCTTTCCCATCAGCTGTAGGCTAATTTTTTCCCTTGCCTGTTTATATAAAGTTACTGCTGTTGCATTGTCTAACAATATATCTTTACAGCTTTCCCCGTGAAAGCTGGAAGGCTATTACTATTACCTTCGTAAATGTCCGCTGGGTTGTTGTAGGTCAAATGGCAAGGCCCTGAACCGGTAATGATTTCCTAATATTGCGAAGCACGAAACCAATTTGTTTCCTTATTGGAAAGTGGAGCTAAGCCTCTGACAGATCGATGGCAGACACAAATTATCTTTTTCTTTTTATTTTTTTTACTGCCATAATCACTGTCTTCAATGTTTCCATGCAGAAGGGGGGGGGGGGGGGGGGGGGGGTTACATGAAGTGACTGGTTTACCCCTTTTAGTTCAAGACCAAATGAAACACATCCCATCTACTTTGGAACAAAGTAATTGAGTACCCGTCTTTCCCTCTCTCCTGTATTGGGACTGGTACTACTGGTTGAAAATAAGTAGTCTGTCGATGGTTGTCTGTACTACTTTTTTTGTATCCCTTGCATGGGGACTGAATAAATGCTGCTTTTACTAGCATTTTTAGTGCCACAGCAAATCCCCCACCGGATCACTTCTAGGACCCACTTGTCCCCACTCCTTGTAATATTGTTATAGCCGCGCTTCTACTGGTGGGACTGAGGACTGGCCCTGGGCACTGTCACTGGCAGCCTCTACCCGCTGTGGGCCCCTTGATGTCCTTGTCCATGCCACTGCACCTGGTCTAGATTTCTGCTGGTAGACAAAAAAAGGGGGGGACCAGCTAGTATCCAATTCAAGTATACTCAAAAAACTAACAACTTACATAAAAGTTATCATATGTTCTAAAACTGTTAAAATTCAACTTTATTAAACTTTATTGATACCAATAATTTTTAATTTTGTTATTTTTTATTTAAGAAGACAAAGACCTCAGAACTGGCAAAAAAAGGTCTGACTGACCATAGATTTTATAACCAGTAAGTTCAATCATAGGTCTAAATTAAGTCTCTTTTTTTCTTTTTTTTAAAAACATGTTTGACTCTTTATGATTGAGCAGCTTTTCAATTCCCGTTGTATATAAACAACTGATATCGCTTGCTTTGTTGCAACAAACTTTATCAATGTTGCAGCGTACTGAATAGCACGATGTATTAACTGGTATCCCAGCAATCCAAAAGCTTTATATGCCGACTGCTTTCAAGGGCATGTTTTCTTCTCGCCGTTTATTACCACACTGACAGCATGTATATTCTCGCCGTTGGCGTGCAGCACAAACTTGTTTAACATGAAGGAAAATAACAACAAGTTTTAAGATAAGTGCTTTATTATGATGTCGTGCAAGGAATCACTGAAATTGGAGACTTGCTAATTTTGTTTCAGAAGAAAAAAAGATACTAAATTGATGGGCTTATAGCAAACATAAGTTATCGTGGCAGCCAACGGCGAGAATATACATGCCGTCAGCGTGGTAATAAACGGCGAGAAGAAAACATGTCGTTGAAAGCAGTCGGCATATAAAGCTTTTGGATTGCTGGGATACCAGTTAATACGTCGTGCTATTCAGTACGCTGCAACAGTGATAAAGTTTGTTGCAACAAAGCAAGCGATATCAGTTGTTTATATACAACGGGAATTGAAAAGCTGCTCAATCATAAAGAGTCAAACATGTTTTTAAAGAAAAAAGAGACTTAAGACCTATGATTGAACTTACTGGTTATAAAATCTATGGTCAGTCAGACCCTTTTTTTGCCAGTTCTGAGGTCTTTGTCTCTTAAATAAAAAATAACAAAATTAAAAATAATTGGTATCAAAGTTTAATAAAGTTGAATTTTAACAGAGTTTTAGAACATATGATAACTTATGTAAGTTAAGTTGTTACAGTTAGTTTTTGAGTATATTAGATTTCTGCTGGGCAAGAAGCCTGGCTGGTCTGTAGGCTCATTTGAAATTAGCCTTGCTCTTATCCTTGGGCTCTTGCTAGTTTCAGTTTGCCCAGAACTTTCATTAACTGCTCTAGCTCCTCCCAAACAGGTGTCTTACCCAGTCTGGTCTTAAAGGCTGAACCTGCTACCCAATTTTTCAACCATAATAGGCACCTGGACGTCAGTGTCGTTGCCACTTGTTTGACCAATTCCCTGCCTAAATCATAAAGAGCGTCTGCTGCAAAAACTGCTGTTGACCAGCTGTGCTGTCTGCATGCCACTGCATGTACCAATCCACTACTTTTTTTTAGGGCATAAAACGTGCAGGAAGGAAGGAAAGGGGCAATGAGGGAGGAAGGGGCTGGGAAAAAAAAGTCCTCTCCATCCTCCACTGTCCCCCGTGCACACACACACACAACCTGTTTGCTCAGCCAGTCCCCAACATACACACACACACACAACCAGTCACTCATATCAACCGCATAACATACACACACACCCTCCCTCCCTCCTCCTTCCCACATACCAGGGGAGGAGGGGGGAAAGAGTGTGAGGGAGGGAGAAATAAAAGCGAGAGGGGAGAGTGTGTACACACTCAGACATCTCTCTCCCCCCTAAACATACACACAAACCCAATTCATCCCTCATACCACTCACACCAGCACAAAAAACACACACACACACACACACCCTCTCACCTCCAAACACATGAGGGAGGGGGAGGCTGTGGAGATTGCAAGTGGGAAAGAGTCCATCCCCTCACACACACCCCCTCTCTCACCTTCCCACAAACATACACATGCAGGGGAGAAAGGGGAATGGTATGTGCAGTGGAGGAGAGGGAAACTGCACACACACACACACACTTGCACAGGTGAGAAGGTGAAAAATGAGGGTGGGCTTCTTCACAACACACTCCACTCATCTTCCAATACTACTTACACACCATTCTCACACAGGTGGGGGGAGGAGAGAACTTGGAGAGCGCAAGGGAGAAGTGCCAACCTACCGCATACCACTTACGCCCCATACCAATCCAACAACACATAACCACCTACACTGCTGATATGCACTTACCCGTCACCATATATTCCACTCCCACCTGCATCCCCCCCATCCTTACCACTACCCCCCCCCCCCCAAGCATTCTGACCTACACTATTCCCCACTGAACTCTCCCCCCACACGGACATCTATCTCCATTCCTTCGCTCCCAAGAGAGGAAGTATTTATTTAACTCTTTTCTATACCGACTTTCATGATCTCGATCATATCAAATCGGTTTACAAAGAACACGGGGTAGGAACATTAACGTAAACAATAAAAGAAAAACCAAAGTTACAATAAACAGGGTCATGTGAACTTGGGAGCTGACATAGCTAGAGGCTACGGCTAGAGGAAGAGAAATTGTCAAAAATTTAACAAAGGTGTATTGAAGACGCCTTGAGCCATGTATGGCGAGTTCTGTCTTGTCTTATTGGCGTTTATCAATAAATTAGCTGAAATGAGACAGCCTGATGGCAGGGGATGGGGGTAGGAAAAGGAGGGAGGGGCAGGGATGGGAACTGGGAAGGGAGGAGGGAGGGAGAGGTTAGAAGGGGGGGATGGCTGAGTTAAGGGAATGCTTGTTGAAACAGCCAAGTCTTGAGATTTTTCCTGAATGTCAAACGGCAGGGTTCCATTCTGAGATCCGGAGGAATGGCATTCCAGATGGCTGGTCCCGCTGTCGAGAAAGCTCGTTCTCTGGTGGCTGTACGGAGGGTGGTTTTGGTTGTGGGGGTGAGCAGAGTTCCTCTGTAAGCTTCTCTAATGGGTCTTGTAGCTGTGTGGAGTCTCAGTGGGATCTGGAGGCCGAGAGGGAACTGATTGTGAATGGATTTGTGGATGATGGTAAGGGCCTTGTGCAGGATTTGGTACTTTATAGGGAGCCAATGCAGGTTCCTGAGGATGGGAGTGATGTGTTCTCTACGGTTGGTGTTTGTCAGGATTCTGGCTGCCACATTCTGGAGCATCTGAAGTGGTTTGGTGGTGGAAGTGGGGAGACCCAGTAGGAGACACTGATAATGGCATTAGTAACATGGGATCTATTTAAATGTTTGGGTACTTGTGACTTGGAGACAGGATACTGGGCTTGATGGATCCTTGGCCAGTATGGCATAAATCTTATGTTCTTATTAAACATCACGTTGAGGGAGTCAAAATACCTTTCTTACATTGTAATTCAATTATTGCTTTCCTTTTCTATCCACACACTCAGTCAAGGGGCGGGGGGAGGGGTGAGGTGGAGAATTCTATAGCTTTCTCCCCACCCTTTCTTTCATTAAAGTCACTTACCCTAACCAGCCTGCATTTTCCACCCAGGCACAAACATGGAATCTACAGCCGAGCCCACTGGCAGGGTTGGTGAGCAAAGTGTGCAGAGGCACAGCCCCTACGTCATTTTTTTTTGTTTAAATTAGAGAGAGGAAGAGAGCATGTGTGTGAATGAGAGAGAGGGAGTGTGATTGTGAATATGCGAGTGAGAGAATGAGTGTGTGTTAGAGAGCGTGTGGATAGGAGCGAGAGGGAAGGTTTGTGCTCCTGCCCTCACCCCTTCCCCCTCATGGGTTGGAAGAGGTGTCAGGTTTTTCAAAAACCTTTTATAAAGAATTTTTTAGAATAGCATTTCAAATGCAACTGAAGAAAAATAAAACATAATTCAAAAAATATAAAAACAAATGAATAAAAAAAAAATATTCTGACAGAAGGCCCCTAAGGGGGGAGGGGATCTCGTTGGCATGATGATACAAGGAAAATAGCACAATATAAACAATCAATATTTATCGAATAAACCCAAGTACGTTTTTTTTAAAGTTAGATTGCTGACTGAAGCAGGGCTTTTTTTTTTTTTTTTTTAACAGGTCCAGGACAGAGACTGAGTGGTCCATAATCAGAGGTAATTTTAGCCAGATAAATCACAAGCTATCTGGCTAAATGCCAGCTTTTGGATAGTTTAGGTACTTATCCAGTTAAACATTATGCAGATAATTTAAGGGCATTTCTGGGAGGAGTGAAGTGAGCCGGATAACTTATCCAGTTAGCTCTGGTTGTGCCTAAGAGCTGTCTGTCTATCTTTAAGACAGAGGACTTTGCTTTATGCATTCCCAGCCTCTGCAGTAAAGGGGCAAGGCAGTGTTCCTTGTTCAATTGCCTTGCCATTTTTGGAGTTTAAAACCAAACTGCAGCTTTACTAAAAGGAGTTTTGCCTTGCCAATTACTGCACAAAACTTTGAATGCATAAAGCAGTGTCCCTTGTTCAATTGCCATGCTATTTTGAGTTTAAAGGAGAGCTGCAGCCTTACTAGATGATTTTGACTTTCCAGCTACTACAAAGACTGAGAATGTTTAGAACATCTCCCCTTGTTTAATTCTCTTACTGGTGTGACTTTTACAGGCAAAGCTGCAGATCGACCCAATAGGCATGAGGCAGCCAAGATTTCTGTGCGTTTTTGTTTTGCCAGAATAAATAATATAAGTACAAGCTCTACTGACAGATTCTTCAACTAGCCAAGGGATGTAGTACAAACTAGTTCACTATAGGTGGACCCCTTTAGCATGAGATAGCTGCTACCTGAACCTTCAAGGAACTTTATCCAGGCCAGTTGTAGGAAATCCAAAATCTGTGGGATGTCTGCTTTCCAGGGAGAAAGGTCCTGCTTATAGCAGTAATCCTCAAACATACTCCAAATTATGACATAGACTAGGGAAATGGAAAACTTCTGTGCTTTTAACATAGGTGAAATTACTGAGGCAGAGTATCCTCTCTTCATAGGCATGCCCTTTCAAGGATCAGGTCATAAGAAAGAAGTGAGATGGGTCTTCCATCAGCACCAGACCATGCCAGAGAAAGCTAACAGGGCTCCATCCAGGAGTCTCACCAGATCTGTATATCAGGGCCTTCTCAGTCAATCTGGGACTACTAGGATGACCAGGAAAGAATGTTTCTCGGCCTTCTTTATTGTCTGGCCTATAAGTGGCCATGAGCCTTGGCTATGGGCACACTGACCCTGGCTCTGTGAATGAAAAATGTATTTAATTTATTTCAAATGTTTCTAGCTTGTACGTAACAGATCAATGTGCTGAGTAGGTTCCAGGTCAATCATAAAATCAAACAAAAAACAAATTAGCAATATATAAAACCTATAAATAAATAAAATACAGTGTGGTTTATTCCTTAATTTAAAATTAAATTTTAATGAAAATTAATTAAAAGCTCTCTGAAAACTATGTGCCTTCAGCTGCTTTTGGAAAACTTTTAAATCTAAAATAACTCAAAAGATCTGGGGGTAAGGCGTTCCAAAGAACAGGACCTAACAGAAAAGGTCATGCTCAGTCATAACCAGGCGCGCCTGCCTTATTGTAGGCACACATAGCAGTCCCTGGTTAGTAGACCGACATGCAAAGGAGGGAACATAATGAATACATAAATTAGATAAACTGGGGGGGGGGGGTGGGGGCAGATTTGTAAACTCAAATTAAAATCTTAAATTTCATTCTTTATTCTATTGGATACAAATGCAAATCTCTCAACAACGAAGTAACATGATCCTATCAGTGGCCCCACAAAAGGAGCCTGGCAGCAGAATTTTGTAATGCCTGGAGAGCTTGCAAGCAATTTTGGGAGGCCAACATAAAAGGTGTTACAATTATCTACTGATGTTAATCTTTGCTGTTGCATGTCTTACCATTATGTCTGTGCATGGGGGACCTAGCATCCATTAGCCTGGGTCCAGACTGTTCCTGCTAAGTCACCTTGCAGGTTCTTATTTGCTGCTGAGAGGCGGCGATGTTCTTCCACCCACTAAATCCTGCCCTAGTGAGGGATTTTGCATGCCCTCTTACCCGTTCACGTATGCCTTTGTCTGAGAGAATACGGACTGCTTTTCCCTTTAACTACTGGGAGCAAGCGCAGCAGAGCTGGCCCGATGGTTCTCATTTCTTACCTATTTATTGAATAAGATATCCCCTCTCCTGACTAATGCCCTTGGGCCACCTGGCAATGTACACCCCACCCTTTTAGGCTGACATCCATTGTGACCATCACCCAGTCAGAGGATTCTAGGGTCATCCCTTTCTGGAAGTTTTAGCCCACCAATTTAGGCTGCTTCTTACCTCCGCAGGTACCCGAAGCTGCTGCTGGTAGTTCTGGAAGGCAGGTAACCAATGAGAAAGCAGAGCCTGTTGGAGGGGCTGCATGTGGGCCCTTGCCCCCGGGGCCAGGTCTAGCATTGATGCTGTATGTTGGAGGTAGTCCCTTGCTCAGGGCACCTCCTGAGCCTGAAACATTAGCCCCCTGATTAATTTGGACACATGCTGATGTCAAACTCCCACCCCTGCTTCGCACTGAAGCGAGCTCCCAGGAATTCCTGCATCTGTGAGGGTTCTAAGCTGCTCTTTGAAAAAATTCACTTCCCAGCCTAACTGCTGAAGGAGGTGGAGGATTGTTTCAGAGACAAGACTGCGCTCTTGAGCCAACCTGGCCCTTATAAGCCAGTCATCTAGATACGGGTGCATCATAATGCCTTGTGTATGCAGGGCTGCTATCACCATCACCACCATATAGAAGTATGCTTCCACCAAGTCCAGAAATGTAAGGAATTCTCCCAGCCTTACTGAAGCTCTATCACAGACTGCAGCATTTCCAGCCTGAAACAAGGCACATGTACATAGATTTTGACCCCTTTTAGGTCAACACTAGGCAGAAGGATCCATTTTTTTTTTTTTTTTTTTGGAACCTCAAAATATATTGAATAGATGCTGTGACACCTCTCTTGTGGGTGAACTGGAGCAACTGCTTGTAGGTTCTGAAGTTTTGCTAGTCTCCCCTTGACTGCCTCTCTTTTGAGAGGGGAAGCACAAGGGGAGATGATAAAGACCTGCGAGACAGGCTTCAGGCACTTGGGGGCATAGCCCCTTTCCACAGTGTCCACTCTGTGTATGTATTTATTTATAGTAGTGTTATACCCCTCATCAATTACTGAGTGGTGTAGTACCTCAGCAGGTGCCTCCCTACTGGGACTACCTTCACAGGGATCCACTGATGGTTACTGGGCTAAATGGCTGCCACCTGCTGTTGCCAGTGGCTCTGCCTTCATTCTCCTTGCTCTATAAAAAGGACTGGCTCTTGCTTTGTGCGTCTGAAGGGACCTGCCTTCCTGGCTTATATCAAAACTACCCTCAGAAGCATTGGGATCAGAAACCATAGAGGGTAACAGAATTTCAATCTTCAGGAAGCATCCGTGGTTTTGAGTCCCCCAGATCCTTCACTAGCTAGATCTTCTCTGAAGAGAAGACTACCCATAAAAGGTAATTTAAACAGGCAGGACTTTGATGCAGAGTCTACCACCCAACTGCGCAGCCATAAGAACATAAGAAATTGCCATGCTGGGTCAGACTAAGGGTCCAAGCCTAGCATCCTGTTTCCAACAGAGGCCAAACCAGGCCACAAGAACCTGGCAAGTACCCAAATACCATAAGAGACTCCTGGCTGCTACCACTGAAGCCGGAGTCCTGGAGGCTATTCTTACCAGGTCGTACAAATCGTCAGCAAGGAATGCTAAAGTTAATTCCAGTCAGAACAATACTGGGCTGTCTGGGAGCTGTTGGACCTAACGCAGTGCAGCTCGGGTCACATAGCTTCTGCAGATGGAGGCTTGGAGAGCCATTGCATTTGTTGTAAGAGTCTGTTTACCCAAACCTGTCCTGGGGACCCCACAGCCAGTCGGATTTTCAGGATATCCACAATAAATATGCATGAGATATATTTGCATACCATGGAGACTTTATCTCCATGCAAATTTATCTCATGCATATTCATTGCAGATATCCTGAAAACCCCAACTGGCTGTGGGGTCCCCAGGACAGGTTTGGGAAGTTCTGGTTTAAGGGTTGTCTCTATTTTCCTGTCTTGAGGGTCCTTTAAGGCTGAACCCCCTTTCTACTGGAATAGTGGTCTTGTGTGCAACTGCAGAGACCAAAAGCATCAACTCTGGGAATTCTGAGGAGGCTATTCTCCTCCAGCAGCAGAGGATGGATTTTGTTTAAAACTCTGCCCCCTTTTGGCCCCTCCCCTTCAAGGTATACAATTCTGTAAAAATAATATTCCTGAGGGCGCTATGCAAGGAGAATGCCTTTGGTGGCTTCCTAATACCCAGGAGGATAGGGTCCCCCTCTGCTGGGTCTTTCGTGGGAGTAACTGGTTACCACACTGAAAACGAGGACTGCCAGCTCCTCTTTTTGGATAGGCATATTATGGTGAAGTAATCATCACCATCTGATATAAACTCTCTCCTGAGTATCCTCCGGGGAGCCTGGGGATGAATCCTTCCCAGAGTCCTAGGAATTTGAGGGTCCCCTCAAAAGAGGCTCTGGATTTTCCCTTGGCTGCTGTCCCTAAGAGGACAAGGTTATCCCTTAGGGGAACAAGGGCAATAAGATGCATAGTTCCCTGCATAACTAAATAAGCTTTGTGTGTTGCCATAATAAAATCTGATCTTCAACAAAGGGAACGAGGTTGGTTGTTGAATAATAAAATCTGAGGCAAAAGTTCCCTGTCTCAGACACTTTGTGGTAGTGACTCTCCTGCTTTGGAGGCTGAGTGAAAAATGTCAATTAATAGGGTCACTATGAGATGTTATCAAAGTACCAATTGAGAGAGGAAAAATGTGACTGCTCTGCTCAAAAAGAAACTAGGGCCAGAACCCACCCAGACTATCTCCCAGGGGTAGAGGGGGAAGATAATGTCTTAACAATAATTTAGATGAAAAATCAAAATATGATCAAAAGGTATAGTCAGAGACAAAAAAAACCAACTTTATTTAAAACCACTGTGAGTTTCACTGGCTGGCAAAAGAATAACCTTTTCAGTTTAAGAAAACAGCATTTAGCACGATCTTTTATCATCTCTTATAGAGTCTCCCCAAATTACACTCAGAACAGGCTCTGTTCAGACACCCCCCCCCAAATCAGATAAGTATCTTAAAATTAAATAACTTATAATACAATATGCTTTCTAGCTTTACTAATTTTGAGCAATAAACTTTAATATTTAAAGAATTTGATTCTTTTTGGTTATTTTTTTCCAGCATTCCCAGGATACTTGAAGAAAATTCCAAAAGTAAGTATAACCACTCTTGTTTAAATGACTTGGCTCTATCAACTCTCTCTTGCTTTCTTTACTCTTTCTGCCTCTGTTCTCTGTATTTGCAGTGTTCTATTAAGGACATTCCTTATATGTGTGCACAATATCTCCCTGTCTTCTCTCTTTATCTCTGAGCTTCTCAGTTGCTATACATTTGTTGGAGCCGTTAGTGTTTTGTGCATGCACTTAGCTATTTTCAGTGGCTCTTCACCGTATCTAGCATATATAGTTACAATCCTCATAGCTGGCGCTTGCAGCTTGAGTGGCTACAGGGTATTCTCCGACAATGCAGCATCTGGATGACGCTGCCTTCTCTGGAATAGATGCTGCCAGAAGCCAAAAGTGTATCCTGACTTTAAATAAAGCAACAAATGTGTACACTGGCTCTGGTGATCTTCTGCCAGGTGTGCTACTGTCTTGCTATGTGTGGTCCATGCAGGCTAGATGAGCTTGAATACACTTTGTGGAAAAACAGATTGATAATTTATACTTCCCTATCTTTAATATTACAGAGGTATTTGTCACACACTCACTCTCCCAGAACTTTGCTTAATTTACATTCACACACGCTGCAAGGTGTCTTTAGAGGGATAATTATTATCTCTCCTCCTTAAATTTGAGTGTGGAGATATTGTTTGGTATTTAACCAGGTTAATATTTAGAGGCTGTGTTCCATTTTTAATTCAATTACAGCATATTACGCTGTTCATCTGAGATTCTCTTTACCCAGTAATCCTGTGTTCTTTTATGAAACAAGAGATTTATTTTCCTTTCTTTTTCTTCTCGCTCTGAATGTCAAAGGAGAGAAAGCTCCTCCAGCTTAACAGGGAAATTATTAAGGCAAGTTAAAAAAAAAACCAGGCACAATTCTCAAACAGACTCTTTTAGGATTTTATCTTAAATCCTAGCCTTAATTTGTTCATACAGAAAAAAAAACTGTAGAGAAATTAATTTCACCTTAGTGAAAATTTTCTGTCAAGGTGTAAAATTATGTTTTTCCTCACAAACTTTTATTTCAAATTCACAGCAACTAACTGGCTGGGAAACTAAAGCTGCAGCCCAGCAATCACTGTCCTGCCATCTTACCTTGACAGCTGATACTTATACCAAATCACAGGCACTAAAATTCTCAATCACACACACTCCTCCACTCAGAAACGTGCCTACAAATATTCCCACTGTGTTTTGTTTTTTTTGTTGTTGAATACAGACACTTCAGGCAGTCTCTGAAAAGAAACAGGTGATGAAAACACCTCTGCCTTCACAGAATCCACTCTCTCACTCACAGCCTGGATCCTCACTGCCACAACTGTCCTGTCAGCTTAGCATGAAGCACTTGGGTCACCATGGATACAGTACACTGCTAGTTTCCAGAGCTCCTAGGTTCCAGCATGGGCTATGACAGCCCCAATCAACGGACAGATTTTACTGAGAGCTGGGGATAGGAACCCTGAAACCCTAGACTGTGTTAGCCAATTCTACCATAAAAGTTTCAATGTTAAATATAATAGATGAGAAAATGCCTTAACAAAAAGTTACCCTCCCCCTTCTTTATTTTAACCAGTGGATTACACATGTAATGGAATCTCATAGTTTTCGGGGGCTTTTGAAGGCGACAAGCCTCCCCCTGATCCCATACAATGGGGTAGATTTTAAAACCCCTGTGCCGGCGCGCCTATTTTGCATAGGCCACCGGTGCGCGCAAAGCCCCGGGATGCGCATAAGTCCCGGGGCTTTGTAAAAGGGGCGGGAGGGCGGTCCTGAGTCCCCCGGCACTGTGGCCTGTGCCGGGGGGATGCCGGGGCGGCGCGCGCAAGTTACGCCTGCTTCAAGCAGGCGTAACTTGCACAACAAAGGTAGGGGGGGGGATTTAGGTAGGGCTGGGGGGTGGGGTAGATAGGGGAAGGTGGGGGGACGCGGAAGGAAAGTTCCCTCCGAGGCCGCTCCGATTTCGGAGCGGCCTCGGAGGGAACGGAGGCAGGCTGTGCGGCTCGGCGCGTGCAGGCTGCCGATTTTGCGCAGCCTTGCATGCACCGACCCCGGATTTTAAGATACGCGCATATCTTATAAAATCTGGTGTACTTTTGTTCGCGCACGCGCGTATGTTTTGAAGATCTACCTCTATGCATGCAAAGGGAGGAAGAGGATTCACTTCCCCTGATGGTCCTGGTCTGTTCTGAACCTGCCAGTACCTGACCTGGTTCAGTCAGTCAATGACTTAGCCATTGATTGTTCTTCCCTAGCTTTAGGGACTGAGCTACAAAATTTTTAGCTTAAGAAACACTGCTTGCTGGGCAGAAGCAGTCCATAATGGGCAGAAGCAGTCCATAATGCTGGGGATTTGCTTGGCTCCACCGAGAGCATTTTCTACCTGTGTATTTTTGCAATGCCCCAGAAACAGCAAGGAAAACAAACACAGCCACTGTGAGTTAAGCTTCCCTTCCCCCCCAGTGAACAAGCACGTTCAGCTGCCATGCTCCCTCAGCTGTGTGTACAAACAGCAAATACAAATCCAGCCCCAACACTGAATTTTCCTCCCCCAAGGAAATAAAGGGCTCAGCTGATACTCACCATCTCCAAGGAGCCAATACCAGTTACTAAGCAGAAACAAGCTTTCTCCTGCTTCTGCTGTTCCTAGTCTCAGGATTTGGGGGGGGGGGAGGGGGGTTGCCTTTGCTGGGGAGAGGAAGGAACAGGGACAGAGAGAGCAGTCCTGCAGGCCCCAGTTTTTTGTTTTGTTTTTTTAAAACCCCTGTGCCGTAATCACATGTAATCTCATTTAATAACTGTGGCGCCCGTTGGCTCCACAGTAAAGTTGTCACCTTTTAACTTCCTATCCTTCCTCCATCTATCATTGTAATTTCCTTTCTCAGTTGTCTGTAAACCGACATGATGTTTTTTTACGAATGCCGGTATATAAAAGACAGACAGACAGAAAGAAAGAAAGAAATAAATGAATGAATGAATGAATGCCAGGTTCCTAGGAATCCAGGAACCATTTTTGGGAGGCTCTACAGACCCTTAAGAGTTCTGGGATAACCCCCAGGAGCTCAGAGTAGGCCCTGGGAGAAGGCTCACACTAGGGGGGGGGGGGGGGGGGGAAATCAACCCCTAGATGCTGTTGTCTCAAAAGCAACAAGGACTCAACCACATTAGGCCACACCCAGACTCTAGGAGCTACGCGCTCTTCACTTGTTGACAGTGGCTGGAGACCGAGACTGCTGAATTATGCCAGGACACCTTAGAACCAAGAGTAATGTCCTCTGTCAGGTGTGGAGGAGGGAAATCCCATATGTAATGGCTGATCTAGCAGGAAGAAAAAAGTTCTGTTTTCTCAAAAGCTGAGAGTGACACAATGAAGCTCTCCTGCTATGCAGCTGCATACACCTTCCTCTTCCTTCAGTGTTCTGCAGCAATTTTCACCTTCTGCATCTGCCCTGCTGTTCCTGTCACCTCTGACTGGCTGCTGCCGCCGATGAGCCATGACTCTGCGACTGCTGGCTGGGCTGTCCAAGGCAAAGAAAAAGGCACCAGTGATATAGAGGGCAGCTGGCACTCAGTGATCCAGCCCAAAACTATTTCTCTCGCACAACAGGAAAAAAAAAAACACAAATTCTCCTTTTTTTTCTCTTTGGACCAATTTTATTTCTAATGTATTAAAACATACAAATTTGTAGTGCATTTACAGTATGCCAACAGGTGGATATACAAAACTACATAAATACAATCAATAAATATTGAAACCCCAACCCCCACCAAATGATGCACAGGACATTCCAGCATTACTCTGACTAACTGAGAATAGTTCTGCCTTTAAAAATTTAATTGAGAGTCTTGATATCCCCTCAGCAACTATATTTTTTTTCCCAAAGTTGTGAGAAGATGAGAAAGGGAGAGAGGGTGAGAGAGACAGGGAAGAAGAGTGAAAGCAATAAAAAAGCAACACCACCACCAAAGTAACACCTCTTCTGGTATTCCTTCCCAATCTTCTTTGCCCCTGTACAATGTGCCAAACAGCCTCCCCACCTCTCCCAATCTTACCCCCTACCCTCCTCCAGGCTGGCATTATCAGGCATGTATACCCTGCTGTTGCTCAGGGTGGCACACCTGAGGGGCAGCACCAGCAGACTCATTGGCCAGTTTGGAGCCTACAAGCAGCGGTTGGAACCTTCAGGCTGGCGGGTCCGCTCACAGTGATGGGCCAGCAAGAGAAGTTCAAGAGGATGCTGGCCAGCGGCACCTGGAGCTGATATCTTTTGAAGAGGCATGCTAAGCAATAGGCCATGACTATAAGGTCAAACAAATTTAAGCCCCCCCCCACACACACATAAAAGCAGAGCAAATACAGACCTCAGCAATATTTCTTTTCTTGGTTCTGCACTTCTGGTGCCAGTAGCGAGGGTAAGAGCAGCAGAGGCAGCCTCCCTGCGTCAGCAAGATGAGTTCCTGCAATGGCAAGATTGGGGGGGGGAGGGGGCAGTAGGCGGCTGAGTCAAAGTCTGGCTATTCAATACTGCTGGTAATTTTTTTCTGCTAGTTCTGGCTCCTACAGTGTTCAGTAGATACACATTGTTCTCATGGGACCTACTTCCAGAACCGCAGGAGCCAAACAGTAAGTGGGTCAGACTTCTCATTGCTGAGGGAATCCTGCAGAGAACAAGGAGAGGCAGCACCCAAATAGGAGGCAGTGTACCAGTGGAACCCATCCTGTAGTGCATCTGTGTGTATGAGAGAGAAAGTGTATTTATGAACAAGTGATAGACAGTCTGTGAGAGAATGTGTGCGAAAGAGGGAGAAAAGGCGCAATCTTATGAGGGAAAGCACATGAGTGAGGAAGAGAGAGAGCATGTGGGAGATTTGGTGAAATGGTTGCATATCATTTTATATAAATTAGAGGAAGAGAACGTGTGTGAATGGTTAAACGCCAACCTTTGAATATTTTTCTTACTTAAACGGCCAAACTTTAGCCAGATAACTTAGGAGCATTCCAGGCCATTTCTGTGAGGAGTAAAGTTAACTTGCTGACTCTCAGGCCGATACAGTACAGTGCGCTCTGGTGGAGCACAATGTTAACCCGCGTTTGGACACGTGTTTTCGACACACTAGCTTTACCCCTTATTCAGTAAGGGGTAATAGTGTGTCAAACGTGCTTTCAAACCCCCCCCCCCCCCCCCCCCGAAACTAATAGCACCCGCAACATGCAAATGCATGTTGATGGCCCTATTAGTTATTTCCGCACGAGTCAATAAGTAAAATGTGCAGCCAAGCCGCACATTTTACTTTCAGAAATTAGCACCTACCCAAGGTAGGCGTTAATTTCTGCCGGCACCAGGAAAGTGCACTGTGTACATCCTCCAAGTTAATATCATGGCGATATTAAGTCAGAGGTCCCAAAAGTTAAAATTAATTAAAAATAAAAAAATTTAAAATCGTCCCACGGCTTGAAAACTGGACACTCAATTTTGCTGGCGTCCGGTTTCCGAACTCGTGGCTGTCAGCGGGTTTGAGAACCGACGCCAGCAAAAAACTCACTGACAGCCGCTGCTCCTGTCAAAAAAGAGGCGCTAGGGCCCTAATTTGAATAGTTTTTTTTTACTGAATCGCCCGCTCTCTCACGACTTTTATTGTATCTGTTAGCCAGATAACTCATCTGATTAACATTGGTCATGCCAAAAAATTGTCCTAAAGTTTGCCAGATAAAAGTCATCCATCTTTCTTTAAGACAGCCATCTATATTCAATAGTGCAGCTACACTATTAAATATACCTCCGAAGTTAACAAGATAACTTTATGCAACTGACTTCACAATCCAGCCAGTAACAGATAATGGACCACTGAATAAATTGGGAGAGGGGGAGGGAATAGTTATTGTTCACAGAGAGAAGTAAAAAAAAAGCTAACACCACCCCTACTCCCATCAGGTCCCCACATTCTCCTCTCTTCTCACCTCTCCCTCCCAAACAACCCCCTGCCTCTTTCTAATTCTAGCTTTCAAACTAAGCTACGCCTTTCTCCCAAGGAGCAAAAAAAATAAACCTTCCCTTAATCTCGTCTCTTACCTTCCTTTCCCCATCCAGGGCAGCAATTGGTTTAGAAGGCTTCAACTGGGTGATGTCAGCAGGTTGAGAAGCCAGCAGTTCAGAGGTAAAAGCAGACATCTCTGCTTCATCAAAAGCTCTAAGCTCTCCTTCTATGCAGCTGCGTACACCCGCCTCTTCCTTCCCTGCTCTGCAGCAACATTCGCCTTCTGCATCTGCTTTGCTGTTCCTGACACCTCTGATTGGCTGCTGCTGCTGCTGCTGCGTCATCAACTCTACGACTACAGCCTGGGCTGCCCAAGGCAAAGAACAAAGGCGCGAGCAACATAGAGGGCTCTAAGAGCTCAGCTACCCAACCCCAAAATAGCCCCAGTCCGCACTAAAATAAGAAGCCCAGCTGAGCTTTAAAGAGCCCAATCTGGCAACCTTAGTTGGAGCCACACAGCTTCCGCACCAGTACGGGGATCGGTTTGCTGTCAGCTGACTTGGGTGGTCACGTGATCACTCACCATCCGAGCCATGCGCTGGATATTGGGGCTCTACGGGCTCCTCCTTTGCCGGTCCACGGCGGGTGACAGCAGCTGTCATTCAGTGTCTCGGGCCACAGGGAGTTCTGGGAACGATGACAGCAACTGTCCCTCAGTGTCCCGGGCCCCAGGAATCTCTGGGGAGGGTGGCAGCAGCTGTCACTCAGTGTCCCGGGCCCCCACCACTTCTGGGGATCTGCTGTCTGGAGATCCACGCTTCAAGTACTCCCAGGATGCAAACATAGGAGGACCAGTACGGGGGGCACTGCAGCAGGTGAGTGTGGGATTGTTTCCCCCCTCCACCTTCCAAGATCAGCTGGGCACAGAGTAGTCAACACTTGCTGAGAGATCATCATTCTACGGAGCAGTCGCGCCCCCCCCCCCCCCCCTTTAGATTATTTCTCTGTGGGACTGTCACCCACGAGACCATCTCTCATAAGCATATTAAATGTGCATACATCCTGTCTTTGAGAGTGGCCAGTTCAGGTCACAATCACGGACAGATTTTGGCCTTTACTTTATCTAGATGCTTTTTGTGTCATACTGCCCTACCCTTAACCCCGACCTCTTACTCACATGCACCCTCCAATGGACCTCCGATTTCCCACCTATACGCTAGTGGACCCCAGATTCTCCTGCTGATTCAGACTTCCAATTCTCTTGCCTGCCTGCTTTTCAGAAGACCTATGATTAGATTCCCACACCAGACCTGTGATTTTTCCCTTCTGCCACCCCTCTACAAACTTTAGGGCAAGGACTCCAACTTCATTGTTATAAAAAGGCAGTGATCCAGGCCAGGCTATATACTAGCAGGCCTTTCCTCCTCTGAGACCAGTGAGTGTATGCCCCAAACTGCTGAGAGACAGTAGGATGGAAAGGGAAGTGGGTCCAGGCAGGAATCAGATTGGATTGGATGGGTCAGGTGAGAAGGGGCAGTGATTCTAGAGATTTGGGTTGGGGAGAGGAGGGGCAGTGAGGCTAGAGGTTCCCAGGGCAGGAATTTGCCTATTGGTAAATCTCTAGTGCTGTTTCTCCCTCTTGCCGACCCTCCCCAGGAAATGTCTCCTGTGGGCCCTTCCCATGAGATTATCACTCCCCATGAAATTTTCCCCCACAGCCTTCTCTTTCAAATCATCAGTTTCCTGAGGCTGTTCCTCTCCTCCCTCACTCTTCTTGAGAGACCATCTCTTCCTAATCGGGTTTTAGAATTTGGTGTTTGCTGATGTGTACCACTGCTGTTTGTAGACCTCTCTATTTTATAACATGCTCTGATCTCATTCTCTGGAAGAGCATGAGATAAATGAACAATCACACTGATGATCATCATCATGAGGAGTGGCTGTATTCCAGCAGCTGTTGTCATTGGTGAGATCGTTTATTCTCTTTAATGGGATGTGGCAACTCCTCTCCTGTATTCTTTATTTTCTCATGTTGAATGCTCTTTTCAGAACTTCAGCTTTAAATTACGTGGAGATGATTTTCATTTCTTGGCTATTTAGTTTGCCATTGTCATGTTTCTGAGTGCTTAGGTAATTTCCCAACAGAAAGTGAGGAGACAATTTTTAAAGTCAGTATGGCTTGCAAGCCTGTGGGTACATTGCAACTCATTTTCAAAGGGAATTCCCACTGAGTTTCCCACTGAAAATTGGGGCTGGCGAGGGAATACGGGTACATTGGAATTCATTGCCAGAGGATGTGGTTAGTGCTGTTAGTGTAGCTGGGTTTAGAAAAGGTTTGGACAGTTTCCTAGAGGAGAAGTTCATAAACTGCTATTAATCAAGTTGACTTAGGGAATAGCCATTGCTTATTACTGGCTTTAGTAACATGGAATCTATTTAATGTTTCTGTACTTGTATCCTGGATTGGTCACAGTTGGAAACAGGAAGCTGAGCTTGATGGATCCTCGGTCTGACCCAGTATGGCAGCTTCTTATGTTCTTATGCTTTGAAGCAGGTGAAAGAACAAGCAGGGAGCCCTTCCCTAACCTAACCTCACCCTTTTATCCTGCGTGTAAAGGAACGCATGACTGGGAAACAGCCTGTTCACGTTTACCTGCTCAAAAGTGGGGGCGATTTTCAAACTGTCTGCAGCCATGTGAAAACATCTGAACATTGCCCTCTGAACTTCTTTAGTAGCCTCCAGACTCCTCCTCCTTCTCTATTCTGTGCTGTCCAACATTTGGTCAGATTTCTGTGCCTTGCAATAAAGTTCAAGCTTTCATCCAGCCCACTTTCTAATGAAGGATGATTACCAGTTCTTTCCTGTGCCTGGAAGGTAACGTGTGGAGAGAGCCCATTTACTGCTGCCCATTTCTCTGAAGCAGCCTCTTCTTTCCTTTTTATGTTTTATTAAGATGGCCTTTATTCCTGCTGGAGTGTTCAGCATGGGCACAGACGAGCCTGCAATTCCCCAGGATGGAGAGGGACCATCAAGAAGAGTCCACGTTAAACAGTTTTATATGGATCTTTACGAAGTCAGCAATGCTGAGTTTGAGAAGTTTGTGAGTTCCACAGGCTACATCACAGAGGTATTAAGGAAAGCTGCGCAATAAATAAGAGCTCTTAATAATAATAGCGATTATGCTGCTAATAATTAATCACTTAAGTTTTATAGGGTCCAAGGCAGCATGGTTTTAGTAGAGGGAAACTGTATCTAACAAATATGATCAATTTCTTTGATTGGGCAGCTGCAGAATTAGATCAAGGCTATGCGCTGGATGTGGTGTGCTTGGATTTCAACAAAGCTTCTGACGCTGGCCCACACAGGAGGCTCGTATATAAACTGAGCACCAAAGTGCTAGACCGGGTCAGAAGCTGATTGAGTGATAGGCAAGAGGGGAGTGGTGAATGGCGTAAAATTCTGAGGAAAGTGGAGTGCCTCAGGGCTTGGTTCTGGTTCATATTTTTCTGAGTAATATTGTAGAAGGGTTAGTGGGGAAGGTTTGGGTGGACATCCCTGTGGCAGCAGACAGAATAATAAATCTCAAGGCTGGTCAAGGGCTTGCCCTTTTGAGTTTCAGTGCATTTAGGGTGCAAAAACCCCAAGGGAGTGGTACATGATGGGGATGTGAAATACTGGTTATGTACCAAGCAGGAGAGAGAGACCTCGGGGTGATCTTATCTGATGATCCAGTGACAAGGCAGTGGCTCGTGCCAGAGGAATGCCAGGGTGCACAGAGAGAGACCTAACCATTAGAAAAAAGGAGGCGATAATGCCTCTTTACAAATAGCTCATCTGGAGTATTTTGTCCATTTCTAGAGACTGCGCTTCAGAAAGGATGTAGACGCAGTAGAAGCACTCCAGAGAAAAGCTACCAAAATGGTGCAGGGTCTGCAGAAATATTTTCAGTGCCTGAAAAGCAGAATATAAATTTAAATTTAAAAAGTCCTATACAATGGGAACTAATGTTGCGTTCGGGCCTGCTCTTCGCCCTCGCTCCACCTTCTCTACCTCTATGGTGACTCCCTCCGGGCCTGATGGATGGCTTGCTGCCACAGCGTCTCCATGCCGCTTCTCCCCGGCGTCCCCGGACAGGCTCGACGCTGCGGATCCACCATGTTCCTGATGACGTAGGGCGCGCGCACACACGCTCCGAAGTATGTACTAGCAAGGGCGCGAACCTCAGGGGCGTCCCCCTGTAATGATGTCATCCGCTTCCAACATAAAAGGTCTTCACTTGCGCTTACGATTCGAGTTAGCAAGGATTTGTCCAAGCTACTTTGTCTCCTCGGACTTACCAGGGGTACCCGCTCCTCGGGGGCCTCGCTCTCTTTTCTCTATTTCAGATTGCAGATAGGAACCGGTACTCGCTCCTCGAGGGCCCATGTTCCTGAACACTCTGAAGATTCTCTACTGCCTAGAAGCTATTACAGATACAGACAATTGTGAGTTGCCACAGCTCTCTCAGAGCTTTCCCTGGGACCAGGTACTCGCTCCTCGAGGGCCTAACTCTTTCCAGCTACTGAGCCTCTTTAAGATTCTATGTGAGATTGTCATCTACTACTGGCTATATATACAGCATACCATGTCTACTCATTATCTATAGTCTCCCTACAGCTCAGCAACCCTGGGATTGCAGTTCCAGTATCTGAGGGACTTCAGCCCTGCCGGGCATACCAGCTCACTACTGCCACCTCTGGTGTTTCCACTAACCTGTCTAATAAAAGAACTATGTGTCTGTCTCCATACTCAAGCCTAGCCGGTGGCCCCTCTCAGGCTATCCTCCTGGGGGTGCTGTCATCTGCCATTGGCCCAAGGATTCACCTATTTACTACAGTGTGCTCACTCCTCCCACTTCAGGAGCTGAGCATAATAGAGTGCTAGCTCTCATCTATTGTCTCCGTCCATCAGACATCAGAACCATAACAGATTGCAACTCAGCACGGAGATTATAACAGAGTGCTACTCCTCCCCTCTGGAGGAGCAAACCTCTAACAGATTGCTAACTCCTCCCTCCTGGGGAGTTCACTCATACAGATTGCTAATTTCACACTCTAAACCCTACAGATTGCTAACTCCTCCCCTCTGGGGGAGCAAACCCTAACAGTTTGCTAGCTCCTCCCCTCTGGAGGAGCAGAACCATAACACCTAAGGACCTTAACAATATTCAGCAGAATTTAGCTGGATAATAAGTGACTTTTCCCTGTACGTACCCGGATCAGTCCAGACACCTGGGTTGTGACTCCGCACCAGCAGATGGAGACAGAGCAAGACTTGTTGGGCTCCCTACATATAGTAAGGTGCCACCCACAGCCCCCCAGTCTTTCTCTGTCTCTAGCAGATGGGGCAGGTCCACCCACAGTCTCTGGGATCCCTGGGGTAGTTGGCGTAGTTAGTCAGGGATACTTTAAAAAAAAAAAAAGGAAGAAAAGGATACGAATCAATTTTTCTACCCTGAAGGAAGAAGAAAGAAGTCTCCCGTCGGTGGAGCCTCCCAGGGGGATTGGGAAGGTCCTGAGGGGACCATCCCCCCCTGGTTGAGGCCGCTGCTGAGGGTCGAGGACCCGGCCGTGGCTGGCAGCAGCGTCGGGGGTGACACCGGGGAGCCCGGTTCACTCACCCCCGCTGGAGCGGAAGATTCAGGACCCGGGCCAGCGGCATAAGTAAAAAAAAAAAAAGTTTCGGGACTTTGTTTTCAGCCGCGCCGTCTCTTTCTCGCTTGGGCACTCGGTCGGGGCGCTTCGCAGGGGGGGGGGGAGCGTTTGGTTTTAAAGTTACCTCTTCTTCTGCCGGGTTTGGCGCTGAGGTCCGGGGATGCCAAAAGGGGTGGCTTGCCGCGCGTGTGGGTCGGCGCGCGCGCGGGTCTCGCACGAAGGGGTGTGCGCAAATTGCGTGTCTGGAGGTGAGGGATCGTCGGAGGTCAGTCGGTGGGGCCGCTCTCGGGCGGACCGTTCGCCGCTGCGCACCGTGCAGCTGGAGGCCAGGGTTTCAGAGCCGTTCCCGGCCATTTTGCAGTCTGTCAGGGAGGCCACGAGGAAGGCAGTCGATAATGGCGGCTAGCCTCCTCCACTTTCACCACAACATCGGGCCCCCGGGGGGGCTTGGCTCAGGGGAACCCAGTTTGGAGGAGGTTTCCTCTGACTCAGAGGATTCGTTCTCAGCGGATTTTGCCTTGTTGCTCCAAAAGCTAGTGAAGTATAAGAGGTCCAAAAAGAAGCCTGGAAGATCGAAGGCTTCGGGGGGCATGGAGGGACGCTCTCAGCCCCGGAAGAGGACGGCCCGGGATCGGGCCCAGAAGGACCCTCCGAGGGAGAAGTGGCCGATGCAGGGAGTCCCGCAGGACTCGGACACGGAGTCTACCTCCTCGGAGGAGGAGGATCCGGCCTCAGGGGCACCAGGAGGGCCTGATGGGCCCGATGAAGAGGGCCCAGCCGGGGGCCGGCAAAGGGGCGCAGGCGGCGGATGGTGATGATCCGAAAGTCGTGCGCCTGTTCCGGAGGGAGGAGCTGTCACCCCTCATCCCGGCCATCCTCGAAGAGCTCGGGGTGGAGGCCTCACCGGTGGAATCCCGTCAAGGGGCCAATATGGATCCGGTGTTGCTGGGCCTTGCCGGACCGCCGGTGGCTTTTCCGTTCCACTTCTCAGACTCCGATATCCTATTTCGAGAATGGGATACCCCGGAATTGGGCCTGAAGGTGAGTAAGGCCATGGACAAGCTGTATCCTCTGCCGGAGGATGTCTTAGAACTCCTTCGCCTCCCACGAGTGGACGCGGCGGTGTCGGCAGTGACAAAAAGGTCCACAATCCCAGTCACAGGCGCCACAGCTCTCAAGGATATTCAAGATAGGAAGCTGGAGGTGCAACTCAAGAAGGTTTTCGAGGTGTCCGCCCTGGGGGTCCGGGCGGCCATTTGCAGTAATTTTGCGCTACGGGCTGGGCTGCGCTGGGCCCAGAATCTCCAAGCGAATGCAGGTCTCTCCGAAGGGGAGGCATCGCAGGCTGATCACCTGGAAGCGGTGATCGCTTACAGCGCGGATGCTATGCATGATTTGCTGCGGACCTCGGCCAGGGCCATGGTGTCGGCGGTCTCTGCACACCGTCTCCTCTGGCTTCGAAACTGGGCGGCTGACGGAACGTCCAAGGCTCACCTAGGCTCCTTGCCCTTTAAGGGGAAGTTATTATTTGGAAAACAGCTGGACGATCTGATGCAGTCCCTCGGGGAGAACAAAGCGTTTAAGCTGCCAGAGGACAGGCCCAGGCCTAGAACCTCATTCTCAGCTAAAAACCGTTTTCGGGGAAACAGACGGTAGCGACCGGAGAGATCGTCCAGGGCAGGGCCTTCCTACCAGTCCGGCTCATCCAGGTCCTCCTCGTGGTCCCAGTCCTTTCAGGGGAAGAAGTTCAACAGGACGGGTGGTCCCTCGTCGGGATCGGGTCCCAAGTCGGCCCAATGAAACGAGGAGGGTTCATTCCTCGCTGCAGCCTCAGGAACTCGTGCCAAACGTGGGAGCAAGGCTAGCATTGTTTTTCGAGGAGTGGCCCAAGATAACTTCAGACCAGTGGGTCCTCAGCATGTTAAGTCACGGTTACGCCTTAGATTTTGCACGTCTGCCGGCGGACAAATTCCTCGTGTCGCCATGCAAGGGGTTAGTCAAGCGCGCAGCGGTAAGGACAACCCTCCGGCGCTTGGAAGATCTGGGCACCATTACTCCCAAGGCAAATTTGCCGGGGGAGATACTCCATTTACTTCGTGGTACCAAAGAAAGAGGGCACGTTCAGACCAATTCTCGACTTGAAAGGGGTCAACCGGTGCCTTCGCGTTCCGCGCTTCAAAATGGAGACGATTCGGTCGGTGGTGGCCTCGGTTCGACCGGGCGAGTTCCTAGCGTCTCTGGACCTTACGGAGGCGTACCTGCACATCGGAATTCAGCCGGCCCATCACAAATACTTAGTGTCTGCCCAGGATGCAAAACCTTATCAGTTCAGGGCTCTTCCCTTCGGGCTCGCCACGGCTCCACGCACCTTTACCAAAGTTATGGTGGTGGTGGCTAGGGATGTGAATCGTTTTTTGACGATTTAAAATATCGTCAAAAATCGTTAGAGCCGCGATACAATAACAATTCCCCCGATTTATCGTCAAAAAATCATAAATCGGGGGAAGGGGGAGGGCGGGAAAACCGGCACACTAAAACAACCCTAAAACCCACCCCCGACCCTTTAAAATAAATCCCCCACCCTCCCGAACCCCCCCAAAATGCCTTAAATTACCTGGGGTCCAAAGGAAGGATCCCGGTGTGATCTTTTACTCTCGGACCTCCTGTGCATTGTAGAAATGGCGCCGGCGCTACCTTTGACCTGTCATATGACAGGGCAAAGGTAGCGCCGGCGCCATTTTGTTTTTTTGTTCCCCGACGGCAGGAGCGTAGGAGATCGCTCCTGGACCCCCACTGGACCCCCAGGGACTTTTGGCCAGCTTGGGGGGGCCTCCTGACCCCCACAAGACTTGCCAAAAGTCCAGCGGGGGTCCGGGAACGACTTCCTGTACGCATATCGTTTTTCCGTACGGAAAAACGATTCGCGGCAGGAGATCGCTCCCGGACCCCCGCTGGACCCCCAAGGACTTTTGGCCAGCTTGGGGGGGCCTCCTGACCCCCACAAGACTTGCCAGAAGTCCAGCGGGGGTCCGGAACCACCTCCTGCAGTCGAATCGTGTTGCCGTACGGCCGGCGCCATACAAGGTAGATGCAATCCTTGACGTAAGAAAGAGAGGCAGAGTATGGGAATACCTCCTGTCATGGGAGGGTTATGGACCTGAAGAAAACTCTTGGGAACCTTTGGCTAATATCATGGATAAAGAGATGCTTCAACAATTCTACAGAATGCATCCCCAGAAACCAAGACCAGGTAGGAAGCCTGGAGGGTGCCCTTTGAAGGGGGGTGCAGTTGCGTCCGTCGGTCTCAGACGGTTTCGCCCGATATGCCTCACCTTGTTCTCGACTCCTCCCGCTTACCTTGGGAAAATGGCTACTGCCACGTCTGCAAGCCGCCCTCTCCGGCGTCCCCGGAATGGCTATGGCGTTGCCTCCCATCACGCACTCGCTACCCATGTCTTTATTCCAGCTATGGCGCAAACCTTTGGGGTGTCCCCCTCAAGTGATGTCACGCCATCCGAGTATATAGCCTGTACTTGTTTGTTAGCTCATTGAGTTAGCAACGGATTGGTCTCGGCCGGTCTAAGCTCCCCCTCCCCTTTGCCCTGTTCGCTGTATTTCTCTTAGTTCTTTGTAAACCGATATGATGTGCCTTCGAATGTCGGTATAAAAAAGTTGTTAAATAAATAAATAAAAATACTCTGCTGCTTCCGTGCTGCCGCTGGAAGCTCTCTCTCTGCCCTTCGGGGTATTGACTAACATGGGTACCTGCTCCTCGGGGGCCCTCTGCTTTATTTCAGGTGCCTTACTGGGATCAGGTACTCGCTCCTTGAGGGACTGCTCTCCCAGCCTCGGTGCCAGTACCATCTACTTCAGCCTGGTGGAATCACCAGCCTACAGCTACCATCTAGTGAGTAATCTAACTCTCAGTCTGTCTCATCTACAGTATTACCGTGCTTGGGAAATCTACACCGGCATCCCCTATACCAACGAGGGTCCCGGGACTGCTACTTCTGTATCACCTTACTACTGCCACCTCTGGTGGTACACATCAAGCTGTATAATAAAAGAGCTAATTCTGTGTTTGTACGTCCTGAGTCTAGCCCAGTACTGTGGCTCCCCATGGGGCTTCTCCCCTTGGGCGTGGTTATCTGCCACAGTACCCAAGAATCCACCCAAACACCGCTAAACCATAACACTACTCATGCAGAATCTGTGGCAGCCTACATAGTTGATGTCCTATATGACCTAATTAGAATCACAGCCAAGCAAGCCACTACAGGTGTAGTGGCCAGTCAGTTGCTATGGTTAAAGAATTGGGCAGCGGACTTGGCATCAAAAGCCAAGTTGAGTACGCTACCTTTTGAAGGGAGATTACGCTTTGGAGAGGATCTGGAAAAACTAATTAAGCATCTAGAATCTAAACCTTTGCAGTTGCTGAAGGACAGAGGTAGTAAGGCACAAAGAGGGGTCATGGGTAGGCAGTGGCCTAGAGATGGCAGACAACCCAGATGGTCAAGGCCCCAGACTAGTAGGGAAGGCAGACTGCGCCCCCAGGGACAGTCTTTTCGAGGAGCCAGATGGGGCTCCAGAGATACTGTTAGAAGGAGTCAACCCCCTAGCAAGGGAACAAACATATTGATGGTGCTTGGGCCCACTCAATGCCCCCTCAAATCGGTGGGCAAGCTAAAAGATTTTTTTCCACATTTATATTTTATTGAAGCAGCACATACAATAATAAAAACAGTGTATATTCAAATCAACAATTATCACCAGAGAAATTGAGAATTTCCTATATCTCACACTTTCCATCAACCAAATCATGTGTAATTCCTTCAACTTTCCCAAGTTTTCACCCCTCTCTAATACCAGCTCCAACCCATTGTCTCTCTCCTCTCCTCTGCTAGGTCCGCCATTTCTCATAAGTTTTTCATATAACAGCAAATACCTTCATTTTATTTTTTACTAATAGCAGTGAGGTGTTCCATCCTACATACCACCTCCAGCCTCTTGTACACTTGCTCCAACGATGGAGCTGGCACCTTCTTCCGGGTAGCTGCAATTGCACACCTAGCAGCATTGAGAATTTAATTTATACATCACATAAGGAATTTCCTCCCTGACCGCATTAAAAAGAAATACCAAAGGATCCCAACTTAACTGCAACCCTGTCAACATCATAATAAAACGTTGAATTTCCTACCAAAATGAAGCAATCACCTCACATCCCCACCAAATATGCCCCATAGTGCCCAACTCCTCGCATCCCCACTGTTAGGATTCGTGGGTTCGTGGACCCTTGGCCCGAGGTGAAGGTTGGTACCACTTGTGGGGAGGAGCCCCACAGGTCCCCACCGTCAGGAGGCGGGGTCAGCTGTGGTAGGAGATTTAGTAGTGTAGAAGAATAGAGCACCCTACGTCACAGCCATGTGATCGTAGGTGCAGTAAAGGGAGTACTGTGGGGGATCCCGAGGAGCAGGATGAGAGACACAGTTCTGGGAGATCCCACAGTATACTCGCTGAGCTGGAGTGACACGTACCAGAGCAGGAACCTCCGAGAGAGAGAAGCGCTGGGCAGGCCCCGAGGAGTGGGGAGCGCGAGACAGGAACTTCTGGAGGTCCGCATCGGAGAGTGACCCGAGGGGTGGGGCTGCAAAGCAAGAGAGGCTCTGGCGTGATGACGTAGGCCAACCTGCGGAGCGGGGAAGCCTGCAGTAGTGACGAAAGCAACCCCAGGGAGCTGGGCTGCGCACGATGGAATCTCTGGCAGAAAAACGAGAGCACTACCCCGAGGAGCGGGGGTGCCGAGTAGAGTCACTGAAACAGAACTGAATCATTGCCCCGAGGAGCGAGGGACCGCAGGTACAGTCTCTGTTGTAGAACGGAGGCACTGCCCCAAGGAGCGCAGGCACAGTCTTTGTTGTAGAACGTAGGCACTGCCCCGAGGAGCGAAGGAGTGCAGGCACAGTCTTTGTTGTAGAACGTAGGCACTGCCCCGAGGAGCGAAGGAGTGCAGGCACAGTCTCTGTTGTAGAACGTAGGCACTGCCCTGAGGAGCGGGGAAGCACGGGTCCAGACTCCAAGCAGAAGATGGTTCCAAGGGGCGACCCAGTAGGCAGAAGCTCTGGGAGGCGCAGGGCTAGCCCGAGGAGTGGGGGAAGCCAGGAGACGAAGTCTCGCACACTAGCGCAGCAGGGCCCCCGAGGAGCGGGTACCTGAGCAGAGTCCAGAGGCAGGTAGAACCGATACAGGAACCACGGGTCTGAGAAGCCAGGAGTAGGTATCAGTAGCGAAGGAACTCAATGTTAAGTCAGCTAGCAAGGAGCAAAGGCGGTGCTTAAGAATCCTGGCCTGGTGACATCATCAGCCCTGAGGTTCCCACCATTGGGTCTTCAAAAGAGAGGTTGGTGGCACATGCGCAGGAAGGCCCAGAGTCGGCATGGGTGGTGGTAGCATTCCAGACACCATGAGGAGTCCTGGGAACCCAGAGGAATGTGCCGGTAGTGGCTAGCCTCAGCCACAAGTAGGCCCGGAGACGAAAGTAGAGCAGAATATGAAGTGAGTTGCATCGGTTGCAGTTGTCTTACAATCTAAGTTTGTACCTGAGGCAATGGAGGGTAAAGTGACTTGCCCAAGGTCGCAAGGAGTGACACAGGACTCAAACCCTGGTCTCCTGGTTCATAGCCCACTGCTCTAACCACTAGGCTACTCCTCGTCCTCTGGCAACAGATTCCACAACTTGATAGGGCGCTGAGTGAAAAAGTAATTTTTATTATTTGTTTTCTTTCTGCTGTTGATTAGTTTCATGGAATGTCTCCTTATTTTAGTATTATTTGAAAAGGTAAATAACCATCCTTTATTTATCTGTTCCACCCCACTCATGATTTTATACATTTCTATTACGTCCCCTCTTGGCCCTCTCTTTTCCAAGCTGAAGAGCCCTAACCTGCGTAGCCTCTCTTCACAGGAGAGATGTTCCATCCCCTTTATCATTTTGTCAGCCTTCTCTGTACCTTTTCCATGTCCACTCTGTCTTTTTTGAGATGGGACAACCAGAACTGCAGACAAAATTCAAGGTGCGGTTGCACTATGGCTGTATACAAAGGCATTAGGATATTCTCATTTTTGTTCTCTATTCCTTTCCAAATAATTCTTAACATTCTATTTGTCTTTTTGATTGCCACCGCACACTGAGCTGATGATTTCAAAGTATCGTCCGCAAGGTCCCTTTTTTCTGGGTGTGGGGATTATTTTTCCTCACACACATTTATTTGCATTGCTCTTGCTTTGTCGCATCTTTTTAACACACTGAAATCATTAATAAATTGAGTGTAAAGTTTAGCGCACTGAAAGGTACGCTGAGACTTATAGTTGCATGGCTGATTTGGGAATACTATTTTAAATTTTACAGTGACAAGTGGATAGGAAAAATGGTCCCATGAGTCGGAAATAGCTCCCAAAACCGACAGAAAAAAAGTCTCGTGAGCCAGAAATAGCCCACAGGCTGTCCTTTGCCCACCTCGGCCCTAAATCAGTTCAAAAGTAAACGGGACAAAGTTTGTAGAGGTAAAAACATTGGAGAGTTTGCCGATAGTGCCACACACGACTGGAAGCCTCTAATCCAGCACTGCTGAATTGTTTGCTGTGTATAGGGGTCGGAAAGGCATTTTTTTTTTCATTGTTGCAGAATTGGTAAAAGATACCGAGTGATTTTTCCCCATCCCCTGGATTATCAGAGGGAGAGAAGTTAGGGAATTAGAAAAGGGCTGAACTGAATAATAAATACCGTTATCAGCCTGCCCATGCTGGGGTTCTGCGGCTGTTACCTGCCTCAGCGCAGCCCAGGACAGCCACGGAGCCTTTCCCCTTGGTCCCTTCTCTACCGCTTCTGTCACCACTGCCTCGCACCCTCTGAAACTGCCACCGCGGTGTTAGGTGGCAGTGGTTAAGTGTGTTTTGGTGGATCCTTGGGTGCCGTGGGAGATGACCACGCCCACGGGGAGGAGCCCCGTGAGGAGCCACAGCACTAGACTAGACTCGTAATGCACAAAACACAGTTAGATCTTTTATTAAACAGCTTGCAGAGAGCCACCAGAGGTGGCAGTAGTGAGGCAGCCTGGTAGTGGCAGTCTCGGGGACCTCGGCAGAGGGAGCCCTTCTCACCCCGTTGGTATAGGCAGGTTCCGAAGCAGGTTTCCCAGCAATGTAGTACTGTGGATGAGATAGACTGAGAGTTAGAGTACTCACTAGATGTTTGCTGTTGGTATGCGATTCCACCAGGTATGTTGAAGAAGGTACAGGCACCGAGGCAGGGAGAGCAGGCCCTCGAGGAGCGAGTACCTGTTCCCTGTAAGGCACCTGAAATAAAGCAGAGGGCCCTCGAGGAGCGGGTACCCAGGTTAGCAGTTACCCTGAAGGGCAGAGAGAGAGCTTCCAGCGGCAGCACGGAAGCGGCAGAGTAGCATAGACAAGAACGAATTCAAGTCCTTGCTAACTCAAAGAGCTAGCAAGCTAATGAAGGTAATATACCCGGATGGCGTGACGTCAGCATGAGGGAACGTCCTCGAGGTTTGCGCCAAGGGTGGCATAAAGACGTGGGTTGCACGCGCTCGCGCACCCTAGTAGGTACCTGGGAGAAGCAATGGCGGGAGGCTGCACCATAGCCGTTCCGGGGACGCCTGAGAGGTCAGCTTGTAGACGCTGCGGTAGCCATCTTTCCTAGGTAAGCGGGAGGAGCCGTGAATAAGGTGAGGCAAACGGGGCGAAGCCGTCTAGTACCGACGGACGCAACAAGCGGATGCTTTAATCAGCACAAAAAGCTGAGGGGAAAAAAAAAGCACTGCCTGCAGGCCTAGTCCTTGCTTCCCTGCTACCTTCGTGCTCTTCTGCCCAAGGCAGCTGCCACTGGAATGACCCAGAAAAACACCCAGTTAGATTTTCTTTATTCGAAGGCTTTGCGGTGCTCTTAAAATAAATCTGTCCCTTAGCAACTTCATTTTTCCTGTTTATAACAGCATTGCAAGGCCTTGGATAGGGTGGGTGTACTTTATGGGAGCCTGCTCAGCACAAATGAAGCTGCAGAGGGACTGGGGTTTATGTCAATAAGTACAAGCATTAAACAGCCTGAGGGAAAAACTATAAATTTATTATTATTATTATTATTTTTTGTAACAAACATTGGCAAAATGTCAACAATTTAAAATGGTCTAGGGTCTTCATGGCCAATGAGTGGGAACCTCTGCCTGCTTCTCCAGTGAACTTACAAGGGGAATTTCTCTCAAACCCCCCCCCCCCCCCCAGCATTATACACTAATGTGGCCCTCGGGCCAAAAGGTTTCACCACCCCTGGTTCACCAAGGCTTTTTTCTCATTCTGTGTCTGTGGAATAAAGCTTGGTAAACCGGGCCTTTAGTGCTGTAGCCACAACTACTCCAACTGGCAAAATGTTCCATAATTGCACCTGTCGGTAAAACCTCCCATTTTTGGAAGGTGATGAAATCCGTTACCCCCTTAATCTCAGAGGATGCCCCTTGGTTTGTGTGTTGTACCTTCAGTAAAATGATGACCTGTAACATTCTCAGGTATGCGTGTGTAGTACGAGTAAATTTCCCTTTAAGCATCCATGATTCGGTGTAAGTCATGAAAACAAGGTTTTCATGTTAGGGCTTTGTGGCTTTTTAAAATTATTTTTGCATGTTATGACTCACATAATAAAGTTTGTCCAGAAAAATGTAAGCTTTTTAGAACAATGGTCTGTTGTCTTGCCGAGAGGACCAGATATTCCTGAATGAGGTTTGCTGTTATGTAAGGATAAACTGGCATGACCCGGAGAACACATCTGCCTTTGATAAAGAGGATTTTTGTCAGAGCCCTGAGAGATACATAGTCAAAAGATTTGCCCAGGTAACTTTTTAAGTTACCTTGACAAGAAAACCAAGAATTGAAAATGTTCCCCCTGCTCCCCAGATAAAATTCATCCAGATATAAAGAGATGGTGATGGAGGTATCTTGGGAGAGGGCTAAATTTTAGCTAATAAGTGCTGATATTCAATGTTACCATGCTAAAGCTAGTCAGGTAAGTCTGACTGGAAAAGTCACTGCCCTGAAGTTAGCCGAGTAACTTACCCAGGTAACTGGCTGTCTGAGTGTTCAGGGCGGCCAACTCTGGTCCTCGAGCCACAAATGGGCCTGGTTCTCAGGATATCCACAATGAATATGCATGAGATAGATTTGCATATGATGGAGGGCGTGCATGCAATTCACTGTCATGCATATTCATTGTGGGTGTCCTGAGAACCAGGCCTGTTCATGGCTCTTATGGACCGACGTTGACCACCTCTGTCCTAACCGGACTGCTGTGATATGTGAGTGACTTCAACAGGGAACACCAGGTCTTCCTCTATTTCCTTGACTTTAAAAGGTAATGATGTGAAGAATAATGGTTCATATTCCTTAATTACATTAATATAGAGCATAATCTGGCTTTTAAAGTAATTCACAGCCATTAAAACAGAGTTTCTTATCTGTCTAAGTGAATACCTTTAGTAAAGTATCTGATATGTATTTGCCTGAGCTGCCATCTGCTCCTCTACTCTTTTTGCCTGCAGAGGAGAAGGTTCCCTCTGGAAGCCGAGTGCCTTGAATCCTCTGCCGTCACACTCTCAGACTGGGTGTCCCAGTTGTGTGGTTCCAAAAAAATACAGCTTCACTGGTAGCAAGTGCAGGGAATGGCCATTACCAGAATATTGTGAATGTTTGGGACCTAACTGGTATTATTTCCTCTTGCAGGCAGAGAGGTTTGGTGACTCCTTTGTGTTTGAAGGTCTGCTGAGTGAGGAGGTGAAGAGAGACATTCACCAGGCAGTGAGTAATGTGCATCGCTCATTGCACCGTGTCTTTTGTTTTTGGATCAGCAGTAGGGCGATGGCACACAGAACAGAATGCCCTGACTTGCACCCACAGCTGGCGCTCTCTCTCTCTCTCTCTGAAGTCATTATTTAAAAAAATGGTTTTCCTTTTTAGAACCAGGAGGTCCTGAACAATATGCTTTAAGTTTGAAAATTCTGACCTGATAGCCTGTCATTTATTGCCAGGTGTCAGGGATGCCAATCAGACAAAAAGCTGCAGAGCTGTCAGGATACGGATTACCGTATTTCGCTGTGTTATTACATTGTTGGCATTAGCTTGTCTCCTGCCAGCCTTGGTCATACTTTGTGGCATCACAGATCATTTTGTCCTCGCTGATTTTCTCCTCGCTGTAAGACACTCCTTTCTACGCACTGTCCAGTGTTTCTCCCCCTCTGAGTGTTCCCGGACTGTATCTTTCCTGGGGGTAGCACCAAAACCTAAGACATGTCCCTGATGATGTACTTTCTTTGACTTATTATCATTTTTTTTTCCTTTCTTTTCTTACCCTTTTTATTTTAATCATTCTTTGGCAACACGTGTAAAATTGTCCTGCCAATAAAGTCACCTGAAACTTCTCTCAACTCAGCACCAGGCTTTCATCGCTGATTGTGCTGGAGAATTTAGCTGGAAAATCAGAGTATGGCACGGTTTCACACAGAGAAATAGACAGGAATATGAGGAAAATGGTGACTGGACTGAAAAGGTGAAAGTTCATTCATCTGAGAAGTGATCAGATGAGGACTAACTTAAACAACTGTGACTTGCTGTTGACTGGTAAATGGCAGCTAATAAAGACACACAGCCCGATCCAGTAAAGTCCGTGGGAGAGCGGACTAACGCCCGCTCTCCCGGCGCGCGCACCGGCCCCTCGCCGGTGCGAGCGATCCAGTATTTAAATTAGGCGACGCGGTGCAAACGAGGAAAAGGAGGCGCTAGGGACACTAGCGCGTCCCTAGCGCCTCCTTTTTGTCAGGAGCGGCGGCTGTCAGCGGGTTTGACAGCCGACGCTCAATTTTGCCGGCGTCGGTTCTCGAGCCCGCTGACAGCCACGGGCTCGGAAACCGGACGCCGGCAAAATTGAGCGTCCGGTTTTCGGCCCGACAGCCGCGGGCCGAATTCAAAATTTATTTATTTTTTTTTTTTTTACTTTTTTTTTACTTTTGGGGACCTCCAACTTAATATCGCTATGATATTAAGTCGGAGGGTGCACAGAAAAGCAGTTTTTACTGCTTTTCTGTGCACTTCCCTGGCGCCGGAAGAAATTAGCGCCGACCTTTGGGCGGCGCTAATTTCTTAGAGTAAAATGTGCGGCTTGGCTGCACATTTTACTTACTGGATCGCTCGGGAATACCTAATAGGGCCATCAACATGCATTTGCATGTTGAGGGCGCTATTAGGTGCCGCGGGTGGGCCGCGTGTTTTCCTCCCCTTACTGAATAAGGGGTAAGGGAAAACACGCGTCCAGAGCAGGGTGACAGTGCGCTCCGACGGAGCACACTTTACTGGATCGACCTGACAGAAAGGAAGCAGTAAACCCATCAGGTCTCCAGTGAGTCAGCTGAGAGAGAGCCTGCAGCTAACTCTCAGTGCTGGCACACTTTCTCTGTATAGGGTCCAGGAAAGTTATTGGCATAGCCAGGAATATTTGACATTCAGCTCTGCCAAAATGGACATGATAAGAGTCTGTAAAATATTTCAAGAGCTAGGCTGTTTTATTTTACCCTGTGAAAAAAAGCAAGTCTGAAACTGGAGGATTTTCACTGACGAAGAAGGGTCTATGATACTGCAAATGTGTTTTTGATGTTTGTTTGTTTGTTTTTTTCAGCCTAGGCAGAATAGACATGTGCATCCTTTTTTTTTTAGATAAGGTCGACCTTGTGAAAGTGGTGCATGCTTGGTTACAGCCAGATTAGACTAGTGTCACAAACGTCTGGTAGGTATTCCTGAGAAACACGTTCACAGTTTATAACTGGGGCAGAATTCTGCAGCCCCTGTGCGTTTCCAGAGAAGATGATTGCGATCGTTGCAGGCTGGCATTTGTTGTCCATAAAAATTGGGTTTGCTTTAAAACGCTGTGTCTTGCTTTTTAAATTTCTAAAATGTAATGGAGCAATTTATTTTAGGAAGCACTTAAATTGATACAATCCAAGTTGTGAGTTAAGGTCTTCACGAGGAGCCTTATATGTAGAGCCTGCTTTAAAGCAGGTGCATCTGGTTAGTATAAAGCAATCCCTTGAAAGTGGAACAAATTACCATTGGCAGCACTGATAAACTTAATTTATCCAACTAAACTTTATATTTTGCACAGCATAGGAGGAAGTGCATTTCTGTTTTTCTCTTTCCAGTGTTTCACTGATTGCAGAGTCTGGCTTCTTAGGGTTTCCAGTTCAGCTTTTGTCTGCATATTTCAGTTTCGAATTTGTGGTCCCTTATTCTGTATTTGGTGAGGGTCTGTCTTTGTGCTGCATACGTAATTGCAGCGAGGGATTCTGATAGCATGCAGTTTCTGTGTAACGATCATTAGCAATCTGGCTTGTTCTGTTTTCTTACAGGCCGATACAGTAAAGTTCGCGGGAGAGCGGGCGCTTGCCCGCTCTCCCGGTGCGCACACAGGCCGCTCTCCTGTGCGCGCGATTCACTAAAACAAAATATTTAAATTAGGGCCCACGGTAAAAAGAGGTGCTAGGGATACTAGCGCGTCCCTAGCGCCTCTTTTTGGACAGGAGCGGCGGCTGTCAGCGAGTTTGACAGCTAACGCTCAATTTTGCCAGCGTCGGTTCTCAAACCTGCTGACAGCCACGGGTTCAGAAACCGGACGCTGGCAAAATTGAGCGTCTGGTTTTCAAGCCGCGGGCCGATTTTACATTTTTTTTTAATTTTTGATTATTTTTAACTTTCGGGACCTCCGACTTAATATCGCCATGATATTAAGTCGGAGGGTGCATAGAAAAGAAGTTTTTACTGCTTTTCTGTGCACATTCCCGGTGCCGGCAGAAATTAACGCCTACCTTTGGGTAGGCGCTAATTTCTGAAAATAAAATGTGCGGCTTGGCTGCACATTTTACTTAGTGAATCGCGCAGGAATAACTCCTAGGGCCATCAACATGCATTTGCATGTTGCGGACACTATTAGTTTCAGGGGGGTTGGACGCACGTTTTCGACGCGCTATTACCCCTTACTGAATAAGGGGTAAAGCTAGCACATCGAAAACGCGTGTCCAAACGTGGGTTAACAGTGTGCTCCAATGGAGCACACTGAACTGTATCGGCCTGTTAGTAGGAGGTATTTTAGCATTCTAGGGCCCGGGGTAATAGTTGTAGTGCTACCTTTTCATAGCTGTGAGAGCAGGGGCAGTTCTATAACGAGGTAGTGTGAGGTGGCTGCTTCAGGCGGCAAAATTTGGAAGCGGCAAAAACTGGCTCCCCCAAAACTCCTCTAGTGGCCGCCTCACCCTGCCCCCAAAAACAAAGGGTCCACAGGCCTCCAGTGGATAATTGCAAAGATGGAGAAGACCCCGTGAAGATGAAGGCAGTGGCATGCCACGAGCGGAGCTCGTCCTGCTCGTGGCGAAGATGAAGGTCCCAGTGAGAGTGAGTGTGTGTAGATGGGGGTGTGTGTGTGTGAGAGAGAGATTGCGAGCCTGGGGGAGGGGTGAGAGAGCATGTGTGAGGGTGCTTGGAGGTGTATGAGAGAGCATGTGTGAGGGTGCTTGGGGTGGTGTGAGAGAGCTTGTGTGAGGGTGCTTGGAGGGTCAGAGATAGCATATGTGAGGGTGCTTGGGGTGGTATGAGAGAGCATGTGTGAGGGTGCTTGGGGTGGTATGAGAGAGCATGTGTGAGGGTGCTTGGAGGGTCAGAGATAGCATGTGTGAGGGTGCTTGAAGGGTCAGAGATAGCATGTGTGAGGGTGCTCGGGGGGGGAGAGAGAGCATGTGTGAGGTGCTTGGGAGAGAGAGAGCATGTGCAAGGGTGCTTGGGGGGGGGGGGAGAGCATGTGCAAGGGTGCTTGGACGGGGAGAGAGAGCATGCGTGAGTGTGCTTGAGTGGGTGCCAGAGAGAGGGAGCCTATGTGAGGAGATTATGAAGGATTGTGTATGTGTGTGAGAGATTGGGAGCTGGTGTGTGTGAAAAAGGGATTGTGTGTATGTGAGTGTGCTTGTTTGTTTGTGAGCGAGAGAGCTTTTTTACACAGGCACTGCCTGCCCCTGCCACAGCTGCCTCACACTCATACCTGGGAACTCTCCGGATTTGGCCCAGAGACTATGGAATTTTCAACGAATTGTCGGGTCTCTGGGCCCACACCCGAAAACTCCAGGTACCCTGCTGCAGAAGGCTGGAAGAGAAACCCTCGAAGAAGGAGCAGCATCAGCATCCATATCCCCGGAAGGAAACATAAAGTTGCGCGACAAGAAAGACGAGCAGGAGCATCGCCCTCCTCTATGGGAAATCAGAAACTGAAGACACAGGAGGAGGAGCAACAGTGTCGAGCCGTGTGCCCAAAATAAAACAAGGTAATTTTACAGAGGGTAATTCCTTTTTAAACTAAACTCTCTGATATCACATAACCATACCACACAACAGAGAGATCACATATAATCAAAATACAATTTGACCATTTATTGAAACTCACAACATATTCACCTATATAGACATTTAAAACCTGAGCTCACACATTCATCCCTCAATCACACACATCTCATATAAAAACATATGTATGCACAAACAATACTATATAATCAAGATTACAAGATTACAATTAATTACATACATACAGTTTACATAATATAAACCATATCAGGTGTGTGAGACTTATTTATTCCTTCATTCGTCCTTATCTGTCCAACAAAGGATCTCCTTGTTTCGCCTTTCAATTAGGCTTCCTCAGGGACTAATATTTCACACGGAAGATAACATCTCTGGAAATTTTCATAATTGTTCTCACACTCTTATAAATTACCAATCTTCACAATACTTTATCATAACATCGTTATGACCGGAGATGATTCTCTTCTGTGAACACACCTTTCCAAGAGCTGCTTATAACCAATGGTTATGGGGGCGTGTGGAAAAGGGAGATGGGGGGGTGCCATCTCATCCCTTGCCTCAGACAGCAGATTGCCTTGAGCCGCCCCTGTGTGAGAGTCTCTCATTAGAGTGGCTATGGTACTTTGCTATATAGGTGTTGAATATTTTTTTGTGGGGTTTTGTATTATGTCACTAAGTGCATGGCAGTGGAAGGAGTTTATGCTACTGTTGCTGAGATGACACCAGAATTTAATTATTCTCGTTTTGTATGGTGAGCTTCAAGAAAAAATGTGCCAGTTCTGCTTTTACCATTGTTGGGGAAGTTATGTGGATGTGGAGGGTTTGGTATTGAACTGGAGGTACAGGGTTGCTGTTGGGGATCTGTCCCATTCTGTATAATTTTGAGTTAATGATAGACCCAAGAATATATTCCCTAATAAGATTGGTTGAATAATGTTCTCAAATATATATTTTTTTTAAATAAATCATTTTTAGTAGCAAACTATTAAGTATAAACAATATACAAAATAGTGATAAACTTTTGCAGTTATGAGCTGCACCTTCACTCCTATACGTTACTGAACAGTAGACAGATTGCCTGTTTTCAGAAATAGAGAATGGGATACCAGAAAAATACCATATGTCCTATCTAGTCTGCTTATCTACACCAACTGCTCAGCTCTACAATCCCTACCACTCCCTTAAAGATTCCCTGTACTCATCCACTGCTTTCTTGAAATCAGATACTGTCCTCTTCACCACTCCCACCCTTTCTGTAAAGAAATATCTCCATAGATTACTCCTGAGTCTATTCCCTTTCACCCTCATCATGTGATCCCTGTTCCAGAGCCTCTATTCAAAGAGGTCTGCCTTGAAGCCTGAGCTATCTTGGAGGTATTTAAATGTTTCTATCATATCTCCCCTATCTTGTCTTTCCTCTGGGATATGCATATTTACATCTTTAAGTCTGTCCACATATGTTTTACAGTGAAGACCACTGACTATTTTAGTAAGCACCCTCTGGAGCAAATCCATCCAGTTTACATCCTTTTGAAGGTGCAGTCTCCAGAACTGTGCACAATATTCCTAATGAGGTCTCATCAGGGACTTATATAAGAACTGCCATACTGGGTCAGACCAAGGATCCATCAAGCCCAGTATTTTGTTTCTTAACAGAGGCCAATCCAGGTCACAAAGACCTAGCAGTTTCTCAGGTAGTAAATAGATTCCATAAAAACATGAGAACATAAGAACATGCCATACTGGGTCAGTCCAAGGGCCCATCAAGCCCAGCATCCTGTTTCCAACAGTGGCCAATCCAGGTTATGAGTACCTGTCAAGTACCCAAACATCAAGAAGATCCCATGTTACTAATGCCAGTAATAGCAGTGGCTATTCCCTAAGTCATTTTGATTAATAGCAGTTAATGGACTTCTTCTCCAAAAACGTATCCAAACCTTTTTCCTAGTGTGTAGACAGATGGACTCGGGACCAGTAAGTTTATGATCTCCTGCCAGCTGAAGTCACAGTATATATAAACCTGCAGTGACCCCGGCCTGCCAGTATTCTCCGACTCCAGCAGATGGTGGACGTGCATCTCCCTATGAGGATTGCTTTTAGCTTTTTGAAAGGAGAAATTTGAAATTCTAAATTCAGGAAAAGAAAGCCCTGCTCTCCTGCGATGATACCCAGAAAGGTCCCTCCCCCAGTTGAGAATTCCTGAGGTGATTTCTGTGGTCCCTCAGAGGTGTCCCTTGGTCCAGTAGCTGGGTTTTCCGGCATGGACTTAGCTGCTAGTTCAGCTGAAAGGCAGCAGGTGCAGGAGGCCGAGTGAGGCAATGACAGCAGATGCCCTCTCCTGCCGCAGCTGGAGACCATCTCTATATTCAGCCAATAAGAGTTGAGGTCAGGTAAGGTTTAAAAAAAAAAAGTTATCTTTGAATTAGAGACCAAGCGGTTTCAGGACTTCCTCCAGTCTCCATGCTTGGTGTGTCGTATTGACGGTAGTTTTCGCTCCCATTGGGTTGAGGAACTGGACAGCCTGGCCCTGCCCTTAGGCAGGGCCAGGCTTTTTCTTTTCTTGCTCACGATGTAGTAGCCAGCAGCAGCAGCATTTTTCATGCGCTCCTGTGCATGCTCTGCTGCCCTCTACAGGCCATCTGTGTGCGCAGTGCGCTCAGTTTCTGGGCACGCTTTTTACGCACACAAATTTTACACTGTTCACATGCTTAGCTTGGCGCACAAGTTGTGCGTGCACCTTCCTGCACTTTCTTCTAGGTGCTTATTTTTTGTGCGCATTTCCCTTTTGAGCGTGAGCCATTCAAACGCATGTTTACCGCCGAATGGCGCCAGTAAGCAAGAAGCCTAAGAGTATTCCTATTTGTGTTGCCCATTATATTAGGGCTTCTCAGCCTGCCCTGGCTTCTAACCTGAGTCAGTGCTGCTGAGACGCTCAGGGAGAGTTGTCCTCCTCAGATTTTGCTAAGCCTGGTTCCTCCCAGTCTGATGATGGGTTGGTCACGACCTTGATTGGGGGGACGCCAGACCTTGGTTCTCTCTGCAGGCGAGGGCAGTTCTGTGGAACCTGCTCCAGTTCCTTCTGGGCTTGGTATGGACCCAGCTGCTTTTTCTTGGGTGGAATATTTTTCAAGGCTTACAAGCTTTTCTTCAGGCGCAGTCCTCCGCTTCCCTCATTCCTGTCCGGTCGGACCTTCAGCCGGTGGCTCCTCCCTATTCCAGTCCTATGCTTAAGCGCTGGAGCTTGCCTCGGCTCCCTGTGGGGGTTCCCGACAGGAATCCAGATGGCATTGATGATCCTGATTCCCTGGAAGATGGGAAAATTCCTTCAGGGCTGGAACCGTATCGAACTATGTTGCGGTTATTTCATAGAGATGAACTGCCGGTCTTGGTTTCCTAGACTTTGAAACAGCTGGATGTTCCTGGTTTGGATGCCCTGTTAGAGCCAAGGAAGAATCCCATTTTGGTTTCCTTACATAAAGCCTCTTGTTTTTCCCCTGTGATGGATGCCATTCAGGAATTGATTGATCTGGAATGGGACTCCCCAGAGGCAAATTTTAAATGGTGTTGGACATTGAAAGGCCTGTACTCCCTGGATCCAGCTGTGAGAGAGCGTTTGCATTTTAGCAAAGTGAATGCACTAGTATGTGCCGTCTCTAAGCAGATGACTATGCCCCTTGAGGGAGGAGCGGCCTTGAAGGATGTACATGATAGAAGGACTGAGGCCATCCTTAAGCAAGACTTTGAGGTGGTGGCGCAATCTTGTCTGCTTCTCTCTCAGGAGGTTGTTGAGTCTGCAGGGAATTCCAGAGCAGTTATGGAGCCTGCTGCCACCTTTTTAGCAGATGCAGGCTGTGATTTGGTCCATACCTCGGCCAGAGGAGTGGCTTCGGTGATAGTGGCCAGGCGTCAACTCTGGTTGCGAAATTGGTCAGCTGTCACAGTCTCCAAAGCTAATCTTTCCAAGATGCCCTTTAAAGACTCACTCTTGTTTGGGAGCGAGTTGGAGAAACTGGCCAGTAGGTGGGGCGAGTCTCCGGTTCCTCTGTTGCCAGAGGATAAGAAGCAGTTACAGAGCCCCTTTGGTATGAGAGGTCATCTCCGGGGTTCCAGGTGGTTTTGTCCCTACAGAAGGTCGACCTTTCAGCAGACTCGGCCTTTTGGTAGATCTCCGTCCTTTGGTTCCCAACAGCCCAAGAGAGGAGCGGGCTAGGTGGCAGATCTTCTCGAGCTTCCCAATGAAAGTTTGCCGACCTACCTTCCGGAACAAGAGATAGGGGGATGACTCTCTCTCTTTTATCTGAGTGGATTCTGGAGTGATACGAGAATGATATGCACTGGAATTTCACAGTATTCCTTGGGACGTGTTCATGGTGTCCCCTTGCCACTCCCCGCAGAAGAGGCAAGCATTGGAGTTCACGTTTCAAAGGCTCCTCAGGCTGAGGGCTGTGGTTCCAGTGCCCACGTCTCAAGAAATTATGGGGCTGTATTCCATTTATTTTGTTGTGCCCAAGAAGGAGGGCGTCTTTTGTCCCATCCTGGATCTCAAGAGGGTCAAACATCATTTGAAGATGACTCATTTTCACATAGAAACCTTATGCTCTGTGATAAAGGCGGTGCAGTCGGGAGAATTTCTGATCTCCTTGGATCTGTCAGAGGCTTACCTTCATATTCCCATCCAATTGGAACACCAAATCTTTCTACGCTTTGCGGTGTTGGGGCGCCATTATCAATTTCAGGCGCTGCCCTTTGGTCTAGCCACTGCTCCCAGAACATTTTCCAAGGTTATGGTGGCGGCCTTGTGAAAATAAGAGATCCTGGTGCACCGGGCTGATTTGAGCCATGTCCAAGAAGAGAGCCACCTGGGTGGTGAACCTGACAAAGAGCAATCTTCAGCCATCCCAGTCATTGGAGTATCTGGGGGTCGTGTTCAACATGGGGCAGGACAGAGTTTTTTTCTACTGGAATTTTGGGTCCAGAAATTGATGTCTCAAGTGCGTCAGTTGTTGAACACCATATGCCCGACAGTGTGATCCTACCTACAGGTGCTCAGCTTGATGGCGGCTACCCTGGAAGTGGTGCTGTGGACAAGGGCGCATATGCTTCCTCTTCAGCACTCTCTGCTGTTTCATTGGAACCCGCAGTCTCAGGACTATGCAGTTCAGCTCAATTTGCCAATGGAAATCCGATCCCACCTCCAGTGGTGGTTTCAGGAGGATCTTCTGAGAAAGGGAGTTCCCTTGTCCTTTCTGATCTGGTTGATACTCATGACAGATGCAAGTCTCCACATTGGGGGGCTCACTGTCTAGTTAATGGCCCAAGGGCATTGGAATGCCGAAGAGTCCTGCTGGAACATCAATTTCCTGGTAGCCCAGGCAGTACGGCTGGCATGCTTGCAGTTCAGCCAAAGGCTGCGGGATCAAGCGGTTTGCATGATGTCGGGCAATGCGACAAGAGTGGCCTATATTAATCACTAAGGAGGAATCAAGAGCCAGCAAGAAATAGACAGCTTATGGAATGGGTGGAAGGTCATCTGTAGATGATCTCGGCCTCTCACATTGCAGGAAAAGACAACATAAGAGTAGACTTTCTCAGCAGGGAGAGTCTGGACCCAGGAGAGTGGGTGTTGTCAGCCGAAGCATTTCAGCTGATTATGGATCACTGGGGCCTTCTATTCCTAGACCTGCTGGCGACTTCTCGTAATGCGAAGGTTCCTCAGATCTACAGTTGCATGAGAGATCTGTGGTCCCAGGGAAAAGATGCTCTTGTACAGATCTGACTGGAAGACAGATTGCTTTATGCCTTTCCTCCATGGCCCTTGCTGGGCAGGATAATTCGCAAGATCAAAGGCCACAGGGGGCGAGTTCTCCTGGTGGCACCAGACTGGCCCAGGCATCCGTGGTATGCAGATTTGCGAAGACTCCTGGTGGAGACCCCCCTTCACCTTCTGCCGCACATGAATCTGTTATAGCAGGGACTGGTTCTTCACGAGGATCCGACTTGGTTCTGTCTTACAGTTTGGCCCTTGAGAGGGCTCACCTGTTAAAGCTTGGTTATTCCTCTGTGGTGATTGCCACTTTACTCTGCACTTGCAAGTTCTCCACGTCCTTGGCTTATGTGCGGGTTTGGAGAATTTTTGAGGCCTGGTGTGAGGAACGGTGTATTCTTCTTCGTTCAGCTAAGATCCCACTCATTCTGGATTTTTTGCAGGATGGGTTGAATAAAAGATTGGCCCTTAATTCCCTAAAGATGCAAGTTGCAGCTCTTGCCTGTTTCAGAGGCCTGGTGAATAGTGTTTCTATGTTGTCTCTTCCTGATGGGGCCCGTTTTTTGAAGGGAGTGAAGCATCTTAGGCCCCCCTTGAGGTTACTGGTTCCATTGTAGAGTCTTAAATTGGTGCTGGATTTTTTGGTGGACCATACATTCCAACCACTACATAGCCTTTCCTTACGGTTGTTAACTTTGAAGACTGTGTTCCTGGTGGCTATATGTTCAGCGCGTCGAATTTCTGAGCTGCAGGTCTTGTCTTGCTGGGAGCCGTTCGTTCAGGTGACACAAGAGGTGTAACAGCTGCATACTGTTCCATCCTTTTTGCTCAAGGTGGTCTCAGACTTTCATTTGAATCAGTCCATCTCCTTGCCATCTCTGGATAAGGTCAGGAATGTGAAGGAGTTTCGCCTTTTGTACTCCTTGGATGTCAAGTGACTTGTCGTGCAGTATCGGGAGGTTTCTGAACCTTTTTGAAAGACAGATCACCTGTTTGTTCTCCATGACAGGAGTAAGCAGGGTACTCCGGCTTCGCGGGCTAACATAGCTCGCCGGATTAAGGCGGTAGTCATGGCCGTGTATGTGGATGCTGAAAAGCCATTGCTTACTCAGGTTAGGGCTCACTCCACTAGGGCTCAGTCAGTGTCATGGGCAGAGATTAGTTTGTTGTATCCCTTTGATTTCTGACAAGTTGCGACATGGTCCTCCTTACACACTTTTTCCAGGTTTTATCCTCTGGATATGCAGCCTTTGCACGTGCGTGTTGACTGGACCGCAGGCAGCCTTCCACCCTGTTGGGGAGTAGCTTTGGTGTATCCCACTGGTCCTGAGTCCATCTATCTACACGCTAGGAAATGGAGAAATGACTTACCTGATAATTTTGTTTTCCTTAGTGTAGACAGATGGACTCAGCTTCCCGCCTTTGGTTGGCACATGTGTGTGTCAATAGTCCTCCTGTGAGGCTCTGGGTCCCAAGGGATTACTGGTAAGTGTTCATCCATTCCCTAGCTTGGGATACCTAGAATCTTACTTGAGTTCAGTGTTTATGGTTGGTTGAGTACAGTTCAGGTTACCTGTTTTATCATGCTTTTAATCAAGTTTTTTGCTAGTCTATCCACAGTTGCTTTTGCAGGCTGGGATCACTACAGGATTATATATACGGTGACGTCAGCTTGCTCCGTCTCCATCTGCTGGCAGGGGAGCATAAACCCACTGGTCCTGAGTCCATCTGTCTACATTAAGAAAAACAAAATTATCAGTTAAGTAATTTCTCCAATTTAAAACCAGTAGCACTAACTGCACTAACCACAAACTCTGGCAACAAATTGTGCATTGAGTGAAAAAGAATATTTTCTGATTTGTTTTAAATGTGCTAGTTTCTAACTTCATGGAATGCTCCCTTGTCCTTCTATTATCTGAAAGAGTAAATAACCAATTCATATTACCTGTTCTAGACCTCTCATGATTTTATAGACCTCTGTCATATCCCCCCTCAGCCGTCTCTTTTCCAGGCTGAACAGCCCTAACCTCTTTAGCCTTTCCTCATAGGAGAGCCATTCCATACCCTTTATCATTTTGGTCGCCGTTCTCCAGTGCAACTATATCTTTTTTGAGATTCGACGACCAGAATTGTACGCACCATGGAGCGATTTAGATGCATTATGACACTTTCCGTTATAGTTACCATTCCCTTCCTAATAATTCCTAACATTTTGTTTCCTTTTTTTGACTGCCGCAGCACACTGAGTCAACGATTTCAATGTATTATCCACTATGACACTTAGATCTTTTTCCTGGGTAGTAGTTCCTAATATTGAACTTAACATTGTGTAACTACAGCGTGGGTTATTTTTCCCAATATACATCACCTTGCACTTGTCTACATTAAATTTCATTTGCCATTTGGATGCCCAGTCTTCCAGTCTCGCAAGGTCCTCCTGCAGTTTATCACAATACGCTTGTGATTTAACTCCTCTGAATAATTTTGTATCATCTACAGATTTGGTTACCTCCCTCGTCGTATTCCTTTCCAGATCATTTATAAATATATTAAAAAGCACCGGTCCAAGTACAGATCCCTGAGGCACTCCACTGTTTACCCTTTTCCACTGAAAAAATTGACCATTTAATCCTACTCTCTGTTTCCTGTCTTTTAACCAGTTTGTAATCCTCGAAAAGACATCGCTTCCTATCCCATGACTTTTTAGTTTTCTTAGAAGCCTCTCATGAGGGAATTGTTAAATGCCTTTTGAAAATCCAAATACAGAACATCTTCTTGTTCACCTTTGTCCACATGTTTATAAACCCCTTCAAAAGAATGAAGCAGATTTGTGAGGCAAGTATAGTTTCCCAGATTACCCCTGGGGCCCTTTTTTGCTCCATTTGTTTCCTAATAATTCCTAACATTCTGTTTGCTTTTTTGACTGCTGCTGAATACTGAGCCTAGGAATTCAATGTATTGTCCACCATGATGCCTAGATCCTTTTCCTGGGTAGTGACTCCTAATATATGTACAGCTGTTAACTGCCATGATCTATTGGAGGGGTGGTAAAAAAATAATGTAAATAAATAACATTGTGTAACTACAATGTGTGTTACATTTCCCCATGTGCATCACTTTGCACTTGCCCTTATTAAATTTTATCTGCTACTGTATTTGGATGCTTAGTCTTCCAATTTCGCAAGTTTCTCCTGCAATTTGTCACAATCCGCTTGTGATTTAACAACTTGGAATAATTTTGCGTCATGTACAAATTTGATCACCTCACTCGTTGTTCCCTTTTCTAGATCATTTATAAATACATTATAAAGCACCATTCCCAGTACAGATCCCTGGGGCACTCTAATATTTAACCTCCTCCATTAATAAAATTGACCATTCAGTCCTACTCTCTGTTTCCTATCTTTTAACCAGTTCGCTATCCAAAATTTATTTATTTATTTATTTAAAAACATTTCTATACTGTCTTTCACAAATAAAATTTGACCAAGACAGTTCACAAAATTGAAATATAAAAAACAGGATAAAAGAAAAATAAATATCTAATTAAATAAACAACTACGCAAACACAAAAAATTAAAAATTAAAAATATATAATATAAACAAAAGTAGAGTAATAGATAGGAAAAAAAGTACAATGATTACTTATAAGCCCTACTTCTTTAAAATAACTATACTAAATTTTACAAAAACAAGTAAAAGTCAGAAAATTAGAGTAAATCTAAAATATCCTAAAGATTTTCACATGGTTAACCACAGCAAAAACATCCCTGAGTTTTTAGAAATATAGAAGCATGATGGAAGAAAAAGACCATGTGCCTATCTATTCTGCCCATCCACACCAACTATTCATCTGTACAATCCCTATCACTCCCTTAGAGAACCTCTGTGTTTATCCCATGCTTTCTTTAGTTCAGATACTGTCCTTGGCTCCACCACCTCCACTGGGAGGCTATTCCATGCATCCTGTACCCTTTCTATAAAGAAATATTTCCTTAGATTACTTCTTCCCATGATTCCTTTCTACTGAAAGAAGCTTGCCTCTTCTGTTTGGAAACCTTGAAGGTATTTAAATGTTTCTGTAATGTCTCCCTTATCCCCTTTTCCTCTAGGATGTGCGAAGAGAGAATTTGAAATGAAGTTGGCTATAGAGGCAAAAACTCATAATAAAAACTTTTTAAAATATATCCAAAGCAAGAAACCTGTGAGGGAGTCGGTTGGACCATTAGATGACCGAGGGGTTAAAGGGGCTTTTAGGGAAGATAAGGCCATTGCAGAAAGACTAAATTAATTCTTTGCTTCCATGTTTACTAATGAGGATGTTGGGGAGATACAAGTTCCGGAGATGGTTTTCATAGGTGATGAGTCAGACGAACTGAACAAAATCACTGTGAACCTGGAAGATGTAGTAGGCCAGACTGACAAACTAAAGAGTAGCAAATCACCTGGACCAGATGGTATGCATCCTAGGGTACTGAAGGAACTCAAAAATGAAATTTCTGATCTATTAGTTAGAATTTGTAATTTGGAACACAGTCAACATGGATTTACCCAAGGGAAGTTTTGCCTAACAAATTTGCTTCATTTTTTTGAAGGGGTTAATAAACATGTGGATAAAGGTGAACAGGTAAATGTATTGTATTTGGATTTTCAGAAGGCATTTGACAAAGTCCTTCATGAGAGGCTTCTATGAAAACTAAAAAGTCATGGGATAGGAGGCGATGTCCTTTCGTGGATTACAAACTGGTTAAAAGACAGGAAACAGAGAGTAGGATTAAATGGTCAATTTTCTCAGTGGAAAAGGGTAAACAGTGGAGTGCCTCGGATCTGTACGTGGACTGGTGCTTTTCAATATATATATAAATGATCTGGAAAGGAATACAACGAGTGAGGTTATCAAATTTGCGGATGATACAAAATTATTCAGAGTAGTTAGATCACAAGCGGACAGTGATACATTATAGGAGGACCTTGCAAGACTGGAAGATTGGGCATCGAAATGGCAGATGAAATTTAATGTGGACAAGTATAAGGTGATGCATATAGGGAAAAATAACCCTTGCTGTAGTTACACGATCTTAGGTTCCATACTAGGAGCTACCACCCAGGAAAAAGATCCTAGGCATCATAGTGGATAATACTTTAAAATTGTCTGCTCAGTGTGCTGCAGCAGTCAAAAAAGCAAACAGAATGTTAGGAATTATTAGGAAGGGAATGGTTAATAAAACGGAAAATGTATAATGCCTCTATATCGCTCCATGGTGAGACCGCACCTTGAATACTGTGTACAATTCTGGTCGCCGCATCTCAAAAAAGATATAGTTGCAATGGAGAAGGGCAACCAAAATGATAAAGGAGATGGAACAGCTCCCCTATGAGGAAAGGCTGAAGAGGTTAGGGCTGTTCAGCTTGGAGAAGAGACGGCTGAGGGGGGATATGATAGAGGTCTTTAAGATCATGAGAGGTTTTGAAGGCGTAGATGTGACTCGGTTATTTACACTTTCGAATAATAGAAGGACTAGGGGGCATTCCATGAAGTTAGCAAGTAGCACATTTAAGACTAATCGGAGAAAATTCTTTTTCACTCAACATACAATAAAGCTCTGGAATTTGTTGCCAGAGGATGTGGTTAATGCAGTTAGTGTAGCTGGGTTCAAAAAAGGTTTGGATAAGTTCTTGGAGGAGAAGTCCATTAATGGCTATTAATCAAGTTTACTTAGGGAATAGCCACTGCTATTAATTGCATCAGTAGCTTGGGATCTTCTTAGTGTTTAGGTGATTGCCAGGTTCTTGTGGCCTGGTTTGGCCTCTGTTGGAAACAGGATGCTGGGCTTGATGGACCCTTGGTCTGACCCAGCATGGCAATTTCTTATGTTCTTAAGCTTAGATCTTTAAAATTGCCCTATATATAGTATTTTAGAATGAAGAATTCTGACCATTATAATAGCCACCTTCTGGACCCACTCCATCCTTTTCAAGAGGTGATCTCCAGAATTGCACACAGCATTCCAAATGAGGTCTCCCCAGGGACCTATACAGGGACAATTTCACTCTCCCTATGCACCCAAGCATCTTTCTGAATTTTGCCCTTGCCTTATCCGCTTCTTTGGCCACCTTAAGATCATCAGATATGATCAACCCCAGATCCTGCTGTTCTTTTTGCATAGAAGAATTCCCTCATTCTGTACCGCTCCCTTGGGTTTTTGCAGCCCAAGTGCATGAATCTGCATTTCTTTAGCATTAAATCTTAGATGCCAGACTCAAGACCATTCCTCAAGCTTCGCTAGGTCTTTCCTCATTTTTTCCATACCTTTCTGGCTGTCTGCCCTGTTGCTTATTTTGGTATCATCTGCAAAATGACAAACCTTTCCCGACAATTCTTCTACAATCTAATTTCCAAAACCGTTGAAAAGATCCGGTCCAAGGACTGATCCCTGTGGCGCACCACTAGTAACAATCCCTGTCCTTAGAGTAAATTCCATTTACTGCTATCCTTTGTCACCTCCCACTCAACCAGTTTCTAACCCACTCAGTCATCTTAGAGTCCCCACAAAGGGCGCTCAATTTATTTGTAAGTCCGACTATGGAAAGCCATGTCAAAGGCCTTACTAAAATCCAAGTACACTACATCTAGTGCTCTGCCCTGATCCAGCTGTTAGGTCACTCAGTGAAAGAAATTGACGAGATTCTTCTGACAAGACCTACCTGTGGTAAAGCCATTTTTCAGCAGTCCCTCATCAGGGACTTTTTCCAACACCTTCTGAAAATCCAGATACACTATATTCATCGGCTCACCATTATCCACATGTTTATTAACCCCTTAAAATATTGTAGCATATTGGTGAGGCAGAACTTCCCTTGGATAAATCCATGCTGGCGATATCTCATTAAACCGTTATCTTATTTATATGTTCTGTAATTTTGTTCTTTAGAATAGTTTCTACGATTATTTTCCTGGCGCTGATGTCAGACTAACCAGTCTGTAGTTTGCCTGTAGTTTGCCTTTAGTTTATCCCGTTTGGACCACTGTAATTCTTTATTTATTAGAAGTTAAAACTGATTCAAAATAATGTGGCATGTATTGTATCAGGCAGCAAATTCTGAGAACCAGATTAGCCCAATAATTTTTAGAGCTTCACTGGCAAATGAAAGTTAAAATTGTGGTTCTAACTTTTAAAATAGGAAAAGGTAAGGCTGCTTTTTATTTGAAGAATTGTCTATTTATCGCCCTTCTCGAGCTTTCAGATCAGCTAACAGGGGCCATCTCTGTGCACTCACACTAGATAAAGTGAAGTGGAATAGATCCGCAGTAGAGTATTTCTGAGTGTAGCTGTCATGTTATGGGGTCTGTTACCATTGGAAGTCTGCCTTGAGTTGAACTGCTTCTTTCAGGAAATTTGCCAAGGCCTCTAGTTTTATTTATTTTATTTTTTTCCCAAGTTTTTACTTGAAGTATTAGAAATATTTGGACTGTTTGTAGATTTGTCTTATAGTTATTTACAGTTTTATGGTTAGCCTGTTTTTTTGGATAGGATTCTTACTGTTAACTATAAGTAGAAAGTAGAGCGCTTAGTTAATTTGTATTAGGGAATCCCTTTGCTATGTTTTATGTGAGGGGGAGTTCTTTTTGATGTTGTTTGAAACATCTGGGTTTTCTATGCCATGGTATTTTTTTTTTGTATGGGTTTTTTTTTATGATGTTTTGCCTTGAGTGATGACTTTATTCTGACATTTTGAGTATTTTAGTGTTGTGTTTGCTGTAGTGATTTTACGCTGATTTTGTTTTTAGCACATTGACTGCTGTAGAATTGAAGTACATGTAATCTACATGGTGAAGGCAATTGCTTCAACTTTTATATTATCTCTTATTTTATTCTGCTACACTTATATTGTGTTCTGTCATGGTTTATGTTCTCCACTGTGAATGATATTTTTGGGAAATTGGAATATAAAAACTGTTAAATGAACAATATCCTGTTACTGTTAACATAATAACATTACTATAATTATTTGGATTAGTGATATCCCCATGGTTATAGATCAGTATAATTAACCTCTTGATTATGTCTTGGGGAAATGGCCAGAAAGTAGAGTCAGGTTAAATAATTGTATACTATTGTTTATCATTGTGTTTTTTGTAAATTGCTTGAGATTTGTTGTAAGCAATCAATCAATGTAATAATTATAATAATTGTCTATCTTCTAATGGCACCAGAATACACAGGAGATAATGAGAGAATATACATTGGGGTAGATTTTCTAAATCTACGCGCGCGTGTACTTTTGTTCGTGCACAAGGCGCGTAGCCGCACATATCTTATAAAATCCGGGGTCGCGTGCGCAAGGGGGTGCACATTTGTGCAACTTGTGCGCGCCAAGCCCTGCGCTGCCCATTCCCTCCGAGGCCGCTCCGAAATTGGAGCGGCCTTGGAGGGAACTTTCCTTCTACCCCCCCCCCCCCCGCACCTTCCCCTCCCTTCCCCTACCTAACCCACCCCCCCGGCCCTATCTAACCCTTCCCCCTACCTTTGTTGGCAAAGTTACGCTGGTTGGAGGCTGGCGTAACTCCCGCTGCCGAGCCATCACCTGACCCGGGGGCTGGTCCGGAGGCCTCGACCACGCCCCCGGGCCGGCAACACGCCCCCCGGAACGCCCCGAAAATCGCGCCGCCCACCCGCGTAACCCTTTTAAAATCCGGCCGAGTGTGTACTAATGAGACAGAGTTAATGTCAAGTGAGAAATGCAGGTGATGCAGCAGGGTGGGAGTGAGGTGTCCTGGTAGTGATGTCTGAAGCCTGGTTGTCTGTCATATATGCAGCTCTGGCTAGTCTTATCCATTCAGCTCATGGATGAGAACCGAAACTCACCAGTGCCATGACACAGCAGCAGTGGAGGATACCCAGGACACTTGAAGAAGCCTGCGGTCTCTGGGGTGGAGTGAGACTCAGCCATCATGCAGTGGTGACCCTTGCTGGCTCGAGTGTCCTTGTGCCTGTTTCCGGAGAGTCCTGCGATCCAGGCCTCTCAGCTGGAGGATTGTCAATTGTGATGGCTGGACAGGCTGGAAGAGAGAAAATCCCCAGGCAGCTGCCAACGACGGTTCCTGATATCCAGTTAGGGCAAGTTTTGACTTGAGCCAAAACCCAAAGGACAGGAGAAAGCTGCTGGGACCAAAATCTCCGTCAAACCTGACTGTTTATCAATTTGTCACTAAAAAGGCTGCCGATGTATTGTGCACTGATTGACTGAAGCATAATGAACAGAGGTGTAACGGAGACATTGTTTAATTTACAACTTCATTTGCATAACAAGAATCTGTTTATTGCTTTCTGCTTTGTAGCTGACTGTTTTGAAGACATGAAAAGGCAGATGGCAGGATGGATTATTTTTCCTGATGAAGCTGCTATGACAATGCTCGGGTCCAGGCGAAGTACTCTTATTCTTATGTCTTTCTTTGGGTTCTCGAGGCAAGAAGTTATGCCAAACTTGGTATTTACATTGTAATCCCTCTGCTGCACTCACGTATAACAGAGATTCACTTTAAACGAGAGGCTGTTGCCATAGAGATTATGGAGGAATCGGTATTTGCCTCACAGCAGAGTGCTGATCTGAAGAAGATATCAGGAAGAGGCCTGGTTGGCCACAAGCACTGTGCTCTCTGATACTTGTTCAGGTTTTAAGCTGGGTCAGCAGGTCACATGATGGTGACATGGTACAATCATGCCTAAGGCCCAATGGTACTGTATCCTCTCACTGTTGGGTGCTTCTTTCCCGCCTCTCCCCATCGGCCTGACCTTGGATGGATAGGATACACCCTCACTATTGGGCATCCTTCCCTCCTCCCAACCTTTGATCGATGCTGGATGCCCTTGCTGCTGGGTGCCTCATCCTCCACAATTTGGATGGATGTTGAACGCCCTCTCTGACCTTGGATGGATCTTTCGTATTTCTGGGCGTCTTCTACCATCGCTCCCCAGTCCTCGGATGGATTTGGTATGCCTTCACTGCTCAGGAGAGGAGCCAGAGGGAAGTTAGGATCGGAGCAGTTTGTTCATTTTTGCATGTCAGGAATTCTGCAAAATAGAGGTCAAAGTGCCTAGAGTTGCTAGCAATGTCCAGTTTTAAAACATGTGCCCAGCTTATTGTCTGCAGAGTCATGCACAGCCATTTCTGGACATCTGCTTGGAGTGGAATTTCTGCATCGTAGAGCTTAGTAGGGACACAGTGCATTTGTAGTATCAAACTAATTCAAATATGTCTGGGATACTATTGTTTTATTTTATTATGTGGTTTGGACATCTGTGCAATATAAGGTCATGTTTGTGTTTAATTGAATACCTATGAAAAGTTAAAAGGTTAATTCCTTGTGCAGTAGTACCCAAATGTTGTAATTGCTTCTAGTCATTTGTTAAATAATTTCCAGTTCCTTCTAGACAAGCTGAGTAGAGAAACCAAAAGACAAGTGTAGCAGAAGCCCCAGAGGATGAAGGGGGGACGTATAGAGTGGGAGTGGGAGCAGGGACAATGGAGATCCTACGTTCGATATAACCAGAAGACAGAATCCATGCACAGTGGGAAAATGCTCTTGGCTAGAAGGACTCTGTCTCGGCATAAGCATCGCTTGCTCATGGCATACGCAGTGCTGCTATGGAGTGTATTTACATTCACAGAATGCATCAATGAATCTTTCCAAAGCTGACCTTGTTTCATTTAAGAGCATATATTCCTGGGGGCGGTCTGATTACTCGGATAGAAAGTGCCGTGCACTGTAGTGCAGAAGGTCCCCGGTTCGATTCCCTGGTCACGTCTTCCACATTCTAGGTCAGCCAAGGCTGGGGATGCAAGAGAGCCAGCATTCACAGTCCCCCGGCGGGGCAAGAAGTCATGGTCCTTGTTTAAGGGTGACACCTAGAGGCCAGATTCAGGGTTTTTGCCATGAAGTGTGCCCATTAAAACAGCAGCACAGGCTGGGACCACCATAGCACTGCCATCTCCATGCTGGTTAATTATGGTCACGTAGTAATTCCATTCATTCTTCCCCACTATCACACACTGAGACATAAAGAATATACTGTGACCTTTCATGAGTTGCGTAGCTCACTGTACCTGAGTTCTAATCCCCAGTTTTGCCACTGACTCCCTGTGTGCAGCTCTGGGCAAGTCACTTTAGCTGCCCGTAACTCTTTGTTTTCCCCGACTATTCTTGCACACCAGAAATTCCAGTTTGCATGGAATCTACCCAACTTGCTCTCTTCCATTTGTTAGAGGGGGGTCTGAGGCAAAGGCACTATGGGCCTCCATTCATGCTGAAATTGGATTTTCGCCAATTTGTTCCCACCCTTCTTTCTCGCTGATCCAGCCAACACAGCGTCGGCCCTGGAGCTTGGGCTGAAGAGGAGATGTTCCTTGGAAGCTGGCGTTTGTACACTCTGAGTTCTGACTCTAGGTGTTGCTGTTAGATGATAACTGGATTTCCCTCCCAGTAGGGGCTGCCAGTGCTGCCGTGTCCCCATTCCCGGTCTCCTGAGTTGCAGCACTGTCCCTGGGTCACTGGGCTGGACACTGTTTAATTCTGACGAGGTGAGAGCGTTGATGACGTGCCATCTCTTCGCCAGTGTTCCCTGTGAGCTGGACGTACACACACGTGCGCGTGCACACAAGGAAAAACATAGCACGTGAAAGAAAAGGAAAATAAAAGCGTGCTTCAGAGAACACCGAGCACAGATTTGTATGCTGCATCGCACACAGTAACTTTTTGTGCACACAGCCCACAAAAAAAAAAATGAGAGGGAAGATTGTTCTGTTATTGCGGGCCATTGGCGCTGCTGGGATATGTTTTTCAGGGGAAGCTGCAGGTTTGAGCCCTGGCGGGGATGGGCTGAGCTCTGTAAACGCACGTGATTCTTACTGTAGCTTTGCGGCTGTTCTATTTTTGCAGTCTAAATCTGTTGCTAGCGCTGGAGCGCATGTGCAGGGACAGAGCCTCCCCCCCCCCCTCCCCCCAAAACCTGTTCATTTTTAGAACAGCAATTAAGCTCCTGTGCGATGAGAAATGTGCCACCGTACAGAACGATGTGGGGGAGGTAACCTCTTAACTAACCATCCTTTATGTTAATTAGATTTCTAACAATTAGAAGCTCAAAACGACACTTTTTCCCATGTTCATCATTGCTTGAACTGTGAAATGCAGGCCCTCTTGGGCCGCTGACGGTTTCACTTGCAGAAGGACTGGTTTGAACTCCAGCACCGGGCATATTGGGAGCAGAATTTGATTAAGTACCCGGATGCTACCTGGGTAGTTTCTGTTTGAAAACTGGCTAAAGGTGCCTGGGTATAAAAGTACTCGCGTCCTTTGTGTGGATGGGCTCCGCACATATGACTGAAAATGACTATATCCGTGTGCTTTTCTTCCCCGACCAAATGCCCCTGGGAACACCAACTGAGTGGGTATCTATAGTCATAGAAACATAGAAATGACGGCAGAAAAAGACCATTAGTCCATCCAGTCTGCCCAGCAAGCTTCCTATGGTAGCATCTGCCGCACCGTGCAGGTTACCCCCATGTATCAGTCAGTTTTGCTTGACGTGCTTTGCTTATGGACTTGGCCTCAGAAGCCGTCCTGTGTTTTTTCCTTAATGTCTGCGTATCATATTGTGATATTCAGCCACTTTGCCCGGAGCAGATTTCAAACTCAAGAATCCCAAGTATTTAAGTCCGTGGTTAGGGGCCTCAGTCCCATTGAAGATTGCCCTGTCCATCTCCATTCAATGTAAAAGACCACCAAAAGGAGGGAAAAGCACAGAGCTGCATCCCAGATGGACTTTGATGGTCTAAAGCCGCCCAGCGAGTTTGCAGTGGGGAAAATAATTGGTGCTAAATCTGGTTAATATCAGCAGAGAAATGAAAGCAACATTTTTTTTTTTGAAGATGGGCAGCATCCCTCTGGGCTTGTTTCACAAGGAACAGATATCAGCAGCTGAAATCCGTAGGTACGTTTGTGCCAGCTGTTCTCAAACATAGAAACATGACAGCAGAAAAAGATCATACGGCCCGTCTAGTCTGCCCATCTAGTTCATTTGTTTATTTATTTTAAAGGATTTTTTTACCCAATCTATCCAACGTTCAGAATGGGGAACATCAAAATCATTCATAATCTAAAAGATATAAGAAACCATAAATCGGACATTAAATAAAAAAAAAACAACATACAAGGCTTGCATGATTATTAACATGCAGAAGCACAAGAACTAGCAAAAGGGGTCCTGCTCTAAAACTCTACCAATATATTTGGAAAATTTCAATTCCAATTAAAATTGTATATCAGTTAAGCACAGGTGAGGCGAGCAAGGCCTTACCAAGCCTACTAACAGAATATTTAAATTAAACTAAATTAACACAATTCATTAAAAATGACTTAACAATCCACAAAAAGAATCAGGAGCAGATTCTTATAAAATCCTTCACATCTGAAATATTTGTTAGAGTAGAGCAGAAATCAGAGACGATACAAGGAGGGTGAACTAAAGAGGGAATCGTATGCTAATCTATCCAAAATGGTGGAGTACAAAGGAGAAAGACGATAAACTCTCCTGGATTAGGTGGTCACACTCTATGACTAGCAGCTGGGATATATCTGTGGTTGTGTGGGCAGGAATAACTGGACAGATTGGAAGGGCCAGGTGGTCTTTATCTGCTACCATGTACTATGTTACTAATACAGTTAAAGACTGTGACAACAATTGTCGGTTGGTTGCCCCAGGAACAAGCGGCCAGATGTCTGTAGAGGAAAATCCAGGCAGACAACGATGAGGACAGAGAAGCTAGACATCACCAACCACCTTCCCCTCAGGATTGAGCCCTCAGGTGCATGTGTCCGGCGAGGCACTAGAAGCCAGAAACAGAGCAGGAAGCTGGAGCACATCAGGAAACCAGCAACACGAAAGGGGTCAAACAGGAATGCTGAACTCAAGAAACAGGAGGCAGCAAAATCTTCCGAGTGGAGATAACCCAACCAGAGCCAGAGTATGAGGACCATGTAATAGGACAAATCTCTGGCAACTTAACTGACAAACAGCTTGAGAATTAAAACACAACCAGGCAGGAAACCAGATGACTCCTGGGGGAAGTAAGGAGCACAGAGCTGGGAGGACTGAATAGATAGTCGAAATCGCTACAGTGCCACCTACAGGCCAGAAGTGAATTTGACAGCGGATCCTCACAACAACCTGATTACTAAAGAGTTTTTATCCCATTTTGAATCTATGAAAAATACTGCATACATTGGTCCCTGCGTGCCTTGTAATTAAATGCATTATCTCACTAAATCTCTGTCCCTATTTTTGGCCATTTAAACTTCTATTTTAAAAACTCTGCAACTTGTTGTGGATCAAAAGATGCAAGCTTAAATATAACAGAGATTCATATGCAGCATATAATTTAATGGAAGTGCTTGTAAAATATATCAAGGTCCATATTCAGTCGCTATGCGGCTGTGCTGGTTAGTCAGTTATACATAATCAGCTAACTAGCAGGGTATATTCGGCCAGAGTCAGCCACAGAATGCACCTGGCTAACTCTGAATATTCAAGTTAAGTGGTTAACTTGGGCGGCTAACTCTGCTCCTCCCCAGACCGCCTCCTGCCTGCCTCCAGAATGCCCCCATTTTATCCAGTTAAACTAGTTACCCAGCTAGAATCTAGCTGGATAAGGGCTGAATATAGCCGGGTAAGCTGTTCAGATAGATAACTATTTCGTTATCTGCCTAAATGGCTTTTGAATATAGTCCTTATGATACATAATGTATGATGGCTGTACATAACATGTAATATCTAATTATATAATGGAAATACATACATTTGCATAGTGGAGTGTAAGAAAAAAGCTGAAAGTTCAATGATCCCTTGTCTGTAATTAAAAAACTTTCTTACAGTGAGCTTGTCACCTTCCATATATCAGGATAAATGCTTACATTTTCCCCAGGAGAAGTCCATCCTCCTTTAATAGTGATCAGTAACTATAACTTACAGTATGAAGACTTTATTAAAAAAAAAAACGGCACTTCTCATTAACAAGTCAGAAAAGTGCTTTGTTTTCTGCTTTGATACCAAAATCTGCAACAGGGTAAACAGCCAGGAGGATACGGAAGACATGAGGAGGGATCTAGCAAAGCTTCAGGAATGGTTTACAGTCTGGAGCTAATGCAGACTCATGCATTTGGGCTGCAAGAAACCCAAGGGAACGGTATAGGAAAGCTTCTAAACACAAAACAAGAGCAGGATCTGGGATAAGAACATAAGGTCATGCCATACTGGGTCAGACCAAGGGTCCATCAAGCCCAGCATCCTGCTTCCAACAGTGGCCAATCCAGGCCACAAGAACCTGGCAAGTACCCAAAAACGAAGTCTATTCCATGTTACCATTGCTAATGGCAGTGGCTATTCTCTAAGTGAACTTAATAGCAGGTAATAGACTTCTCATCCAAGAACTTATCCAATCCTTTTTTAAACACAGCTATACTAACTGCACTAACCACATCCTTTGGCAACAAATTCCAGAGTTTAATTGTGCATTGAGTAAAAAAGAACTTTCTCCGATTAGTTTTAAATGTGCCCCATGCTAACTTCATGGAGTGCCTCCTAGTCTTTCTACTATCCGAAAGAGTAAATAACCGATTCACATCAACCCGTTCTAGACCCGTTCTAGACCTCTCATGATAAACATAAAGCAGCCAAACAAGTGGGTAAGACAGCGGCAAAAGCCAGAAAGATACTTTAGTGTATAAGGAGAGGAATGGTCAACAGAAAAAAAGGAGGTGATATTGCCCCTGTGTAAGTCCTTGGCGAGACCTCATTTGGAACACTGTGTACAATTCTAGAGACCGCACCTTCAAAAGGATATAAACCAGTTGGAGTGATTACTAAAATGGTCAGTGATCTTCACTGTAAAGCATATGGGGAACAGAATTAAAGATCTAAACAGGTGTACCCTAGAGGCCAGGTGGGATAATGGAGTTATGACAGAGACATTTAAATACTTCCAAGCTACCAATGCGTAGGAGACGAGTCTCTTTCAATGGAAAGGAGGCTCTGGAGCAAGGGGGTTAAAGGACATGGGTGAAAGAGAGTAGATTGAGGGCTGAGCAGAAGAAAAGCTTTTTTTGTTTGTTTCTTGCATTCATATGCTGCCCTTTCACACAGGACTCTGGGCAGGCTTGCGCTGTGCGTACAGCTGTCCTGGAGCAGACTGCTCATACGTATGACAAGCGGCAAGATTTTCAGCAGGGAGCAGTTATCACCAGGATGGGAAGGGGAGGCCGGTTTACATGAAGACCTCTTTTAGCAGTCTTGGGAGTCTCTCTTGGGACTTTTTGTTTTCGCCATTATGTTTTCTGGCACAGGCATAAAAAAAATTGTACTGGCATGCTGGCTGAAGTGGCAAGCGTGGCTTCAATTCACAGGCCGGGCTTCCGTTCCCCAGGCCAGCTGGGGATGCTGCAGAGGCAGCACTCACAGCTGTCGCTCTAAGGAAATATTTCCTTACAGAGAGGGTGGTGGATGCATGAAACGGTCTCCCCCATGGAGGTGGTGGCGACAAGGACAGGCATCTGAATTTGAAGAAAACATGGGTCAAGCACAGGGGATCTCTGAAGGAGTGGAAGGGATTGTAGAGCTGAGCAGTTGTTGTGGATGGGTAGAGTGGGTAGGCCGTATGGTCTCTTTCTGCCATCACATTTCTCTGTTTCAGGAAGAAAGTGAAGTATTTTGTGAAATCTCATGTGATGTCAGCTCTGCCAGAAGGTCTGATGTACTCATGAGGTTCAAGATCTGAGTCGCCGCAACTGAGAATCTTCTCTTGCTAATCTGGCTTTAGCATTCATTCTGCCAGGGACAGGGAGTTTTGCTGGGGTCCTTTGAGTAACCGATGAGCTTTTGAGCCTATGCCAGGTCTGATTTGTGAATTGTGTACCGCAGGACAACAGCGACGAGCATCCTGGGTACTGAGAAGTCCTTGTTCTAGGGTTGGGTTTTGAAGCTGGGCCTGCGATGCCCTGCAGAAATTGTGCCACTTTCTCCCTAGCACGTGAGAGCCGAGGTCGAGGATTTTGAAGGCTCTTATTAATCAGTCACTCTCGACCTGTTTTCAGGTCGCAGCTGCTCCCTGGTGGTTGCCTGTGAAAGGAGCCAATTGGAAACACCCTGAAGGCCCTGATTCGAATATCCTTGATAGGTGAGAGAATGCAAGTGATATTTTCTGATATGTATATAGCTCAGGATCCAGAACAAAATATATAAGGTTCGGGTACTGCAGCACGCCTGCAAGCTTAAAAAGTAGAGTCTCATTCAATAAAGATGTTTTTTTTTCCATGGGCACAGCATGGGGAAAATTCTATTTTTAGTAAGTCAATAGATGGTTAGATAAAAGGGAACAATGCCAGAGAGCATTTCTTTCTTCTCATAATGATTAGATCTCCCTCCCTTTGGGGCTGTGAATGCTGGTTTCACAGTATCTCTGATCAGCCTAAGGAATTTAAACCTGATCTGCTGTGGCAATGCTGCCACTGAGTCACTGTGCTAGCCTTAAGATAATCTCTTTGTTAATAGAAATAGCTGTCCCTAGAAACAACTGAAATGTTGTCACTATGTTTGGCAAGAATTTACTAGGCTGATATAGAGGCAAAGTGACAAGCAGCTCAGAGTTAATCCCTTAACACACAGAGCTGTGCTCTGTCAGATGAGACTTGAGAAGATGAAAGGTATGACATTGGAATAGGGAAGCTCCTATTCTGGCACTGGCATCCTGGAAGGAATGCCATGAGATTAGGGATGTGGATGGAAGGGTGACATGGGACTAGGGAAGCTCACAGCCTAGCATTGGGATGCTGAAAGGTGATGTGGGACTAGGGAAGCTCACAGCCTGGCATTGGGATGTTGGAAGGGTCACATGGGACTAGGGAATTTCATAGCCTGGCATTGGGATGTTAGAAGGGTCACATGGGACTAGGGAAGCTCACAGCCTGGCATTGGGATGTTGGAAGGGTCACATGGGACTAGGGAATTTCATAGCCTGGCATTGGGATGTTAGAAGGGTCACATGGGACTAGGGAAGCTCACAGCCTGGCATTGGGATGTTGGAAGGGTCACATGGGACTAGGGAATTTCACAGCCTGGCATTGGGATGCTGGAAGGGTGACATGGAACTAGGGAAGCTCACAGCCTGGCATTGGGATATTGGAAGGGTCACATGGGACTAGGAAAGCTCACAGCCTGGCATTGGGATGCCGGAAGGTGATGTGGAAATATTGAAGCTCACAGCCTAGCATTGGGATGCTGGAAGGGTCACATGGGACTAGGGAAGCTCACAGCCTGGCATTGGGATGTTGGAAGAGTCACATGGGACTAGAGAAGCTCACAGCCTGGCATTGGGATGTTAGAAGGGTGACATGGGACTAGGGAAGCTCACAGCCTGGCATTGGGATGTTGGAAGGGTCACATGGGACTAGGGAAGCTCACAGCCTGGCATTGGGATGCTGGAAGGGTCACATGGGACTAGGGAAGCTCACAGCCTGGCATTGGGATGTTGGAAGGGTCACATGGGACTAGGGAATTTCACAGCCTGGCATTGGGATGTTAGAAGGGTCACATGGGACTAGGGAATCTCACAGCCTGGCATTGGGATGCTGGAAGGGTCACATGGGACTAGGGAATCTCACAGCCTGGCATTGGGATGCTGGAAGGGTCACATGGGACTAGGGAAGCTCACAGCCTGGCATTGGGATGCCGGAAGGTGATGTGGAAATATTGAAGCTCATAACCTAGCATTGGGATGCTGGAAGGGTCACATGGGACTAGGGAAGCTCACAGCCTGGCATTGGGATGTTGGAAGAGTCACATGGGACTAGAGAAGCTCACGGCCTGGCATTGGGATGTTGGAAGGGTCACATGGGACTAGGGAAGCTCACAGCCTAGCATTGGGATGCTGGAAGGTGATATGGAACTATTGAAGCTCACAGCCTAGCATTGGGATGCTGGAAGGGTCACATGGGACTAGGGAAGCTCACAGCCTGGCATTGGGATGTTGGAAGGGTCATATGGGAGTAGGGAAGCTCACAGCCTGGCATTGGGATGCTGGAAGGGATGATGTGGAACTATTGAAGCTCACAGCCTAGCATTGGGATGCTGGAAGGGTGACATGGGACTAGGGAAGCTCACAGCCTGGCATTGGGATGCTGGAAGGTGATATGGAACTAGGGAAGCTCACAGCCTAGCATTGGGATGTTGGAAGGGTCACATGGGACTAGGGAAGCTCACAGCCTGGCATTGGGATGTTGGAAGGGTCACATGGGACTAGGGAAGTTCACAGCCTGGCATTGGGATGCTGGAAGGTGATATGGAACTAGGGAAGCTCACAGCCTAGCATTGGGATGCTGGAAGGGTCACATGGGACTAGGGAAGCTCACAGCCTAGCATTGGGATGCTGGAAGGGTGACATGGGACTAGGGAAGCTCACAGCCTAGCATTGGCATGCTGGAAGGTGATATGGAACTATTGAAGCTCACAGCCTAGCATTGGGATGCTGGAAGGGTCTAATGGGTCTAGGGAAGCTCACAGCCTGGCATTGGGATGCCGGAAGGTGATGTGGAACAATTGAAGCTCATAGCCTAGCACTGGGATGCAGGAATGAATGACATGGGGACAAGGGAACTTCATAGCCTGAAACTGGGATGTTGAAAAGATGACATTGAACTAGGGAAGCTGTCAGTTGTGTGTTGGAAGATAGACAATGGCTAACTGTGAACTTTGTTAGAGAATGTCTGAAATGTCAGTGAGTAATAACAGAAGGCTTATGGAGAACTCATCATAAAAATGACATTTAACTTCCTTGCTTGAACAAACTAGTTCTCTAGATAACTTCAGGATGCCTCCATGTTCTTCAAGATTTAATGAATATTATTGGATTGGGGGTGGCGAAAGGATCTAGATTTTAAATTAATGTTTGAAATGTGATGGGTAAGAGGCAGGGTAGAACAGTGACGTAGTTAAGCAGAAGTGGAAGTTGCAGATGAGAACTGGGGGAGGAAGAGTGGTTTTGTGGTTAGAGACTGGGGCTGACCATGCTGCTGTTTCTGTGGAACCTAGGGTAATTCCCTGCTCTTCAGCTGAAGTATCATCGAAACACGTGTGTATCGAATCTTGCTGCAGGGGGCAGATTTAATCCCCCTCTTGACTTGTCTTTTTCTTCTTGCACCATCGCAGAATGGATCACCCTGTCCTTCATGTCTCCTGGAGAGATGCCACCGAGTTCTGTGCCTGGGCTGGGAAGCGCCTCCCTACTGAGGCTGAGTGGGAGTATGCTTGCCGAGGGGGCCGTGAGAACAGGTCTGTGTCATGGAAGGAATTACCGCCGCTTGCAGCCACTTGAATTGTTTGTCTAAATCTGATTTTATCTTCGCCAAATGTTATGTGCAGCATGAACACTTCTTACAGCTTCTGTCTGAATAACCTGATTCTCCAAGGACCGACAGGATATGTCATGCACGCCACTGGGTGACACCTGACAGCGACGACACGGACGGACTCATAGAGGACTCTGGAAAAGCTTTTCTGGGCACACGTGAAATTTCCCACACACACACACATGCCACTTGATGGAGCCCCCTTTGTTCATTTTTGGCCATAATGGCAGGTTTTGGGGGTGAGGTTGGGGTTGGGCTCAGTAGTCCTGCCTTTCTCCTTCTTCCAGCTCAGTTGGAGCCAGGGTTGGGATCTGATGCCATGAGCCTTCATTCACAAAAACCTGCAGATTTTTCTCTTGCGTTAATAGACCTTCCCCATCCGCCCCAGAAGCACAGAATCATTATTCCTAGTTTGGTCATTGTAGTAGTGGTCCTGGGGGCCTTGCAGCAGAGTTTCTTGCAGAACTCTGGTATCACTCTTATTGATGACCACACGACACTGCCACTGAGACTCCCAGAGTTGCAGGTTCGCTCTGCATGGGTGTGGAAAAGAAAGATCAAGAACAGAGACATAGAGTGCTGGAATTCTTCCCCTCCCGACAGAATCTTCCACCTCAAGACCCAGAGTGATATCCTTCAGGCTCTTCCTCTACTGACAGGACCTGAACAAGAAAACACAAAGAGCAGTATCTCCCATGCTCTTCCTATCCTGGCAGGACCTACTACTTAAGAAAACACAAGACCACACTCACACAGTTAATCTCACACTCTCTGAGTCAGCACACAATAGATACTGAGATAACAGTGTTTATTATTAATATTAAGCTACATTCCAGAGAGCCAAGCAGAATGCACAGATATAGCAAAGAACAGAGCTGTAATGATAATAATGTAGTACAAGCAGTTTTCTTATGTTTAGGGCAGCTGAATTGCTTCTATTGGTGAGGATTGTTTCTTGCTGTTAGTCCCTCTGCCATTACTCTCCCCATGCCCCTATTAGTTATACCCTTTCCATTTGCATATCTGAAACCGTGTTGTGAGAAACATACAGAGGTTCCCAAAACACAGTCCAAGCTTTCTCTTGCAATCCTAACTCTCTCACCACAAATTCTGCATACCTGGTGTTTACGTCTCATATTCTCACAGTTGCTACAGTCACGTGATATGTATGAGAGCTCTGAGTCCATTAAGGCCTAACTTCTAAACACATCCTTAGACAGAGTAGTCTGATTCAGGCCAAGTAATGCCATTACACCCATCCCGGGGCAGTTCTTTTATGTAAGTTTTACTCAAGCTATGTAGTAATTGTAGTACCTCATACTGCTGTGAGCCCTTACACACTGCTATTACAGGCATCTTGGGTTTTGGAAGACCATCTCCTGTGTGTGGTGGTGTTTCTCTCGACAGATGAATAACATTCAAAATGGTTTGGCTGCTCGTTTGGACATTGTCTGAGGTCCACATGGCTTTGACCTGTCATGCGATGCTGGAAAGTGACAAGAACACATCCGGGAACCAATGAAGATGGGGGAAAAAGTCCATATGTGTTAAATGCATCAGTGCTAGATAGGACAAATTCACCTTAGACAGAGACCATCCTTGGTTGCCAAAATTCATTACTGGCTGAGGACCTAGGATGGCCTGTGAGAAATGAGTTAATCATTTTGATCCAATTCTCAGTGGGAGCTGTCCTCCCCACTAACGCTTTTTGCATCTGATGCTTCATCAGAGGCCAGCAATTGAATGGGGGATTCCTTAAGCTCGCTTCTCACTCTTAGAGATAGGAGAAGGCAGGGGGAGGGGAAAGTTTGCACTAATTCTGCCCATGGTGGACACTTACTCAAGGGAAAGTACATAACCATTATTAACTGGGTAGACTTGGGGTGGTTGGGTGGGTGGTGTTCTGTTACTTTTTCACCATATGCAAATTGTAGGTTGTGGGTGGGGTTTCCGATTTCATGTAATCTACTTTGATGTCTACAAAAGGTGGAATATTAGTTAAATAAATAAAAGCTATCACTTGTCCCTGGGAGAGAGCAACGAGAAATAAATTTACGGCTGGGGGAGCAGGGGACATCTCTGGGCTTGATGCAATCCTGGAATGAAGATTTGGGTGAGGAGTGGGATGGTAAAGATTGGAAGGCTGTTTGGAGAAGGTCACGTAATATGACAATCGGTGGTAAGGGGAAAGAACTCTTTATAAATTCCTGCATCGGATGTACCATTCCCGGGTGATTTTTTTTGCAAAATTTTGAAGTTGGGAGAGAAGTTGTGGACAGGACGGAACATCTATACATATATGGTGAGAATGTCCAGACATTTTGGACAGCAGTCATGGACTGCATTGGAGAAATTTTGTGCCCCATGGGGCACTGGCTTGATAGGTACAGTATGCATGGAAACCATAGGTTGATGGGCCACCTTTTGCATGCAGCATGCTTGACAGTGGCTCCGTTATGGACAAGATCTCCTATGCTGGCTTGTCGGAAGAGCAAGGCGGCCGACATTGCTCAGATGGAAAAGCTTCTTTATATGTTACGAGATCAAGTGGATAAATATGATGCAGAGTGGGGTCTGCATAATGGCGTAATAGAGAAGTCACTGGTTTGAGGTGAGTTAATATATTTAATGGTATGCATTTAATTTGTGTATTGGTGCGGTTATAAATAAAAAGTTAAAAAAAAGCAAAGAGGGAAAATTTACATTTTGGAATCAGCCGGGTGCTCGTGACCTGGATTAGCCATTGTCAGAAACAGGATGCTGGGCTCGATGGACCTTGGTCTGACCCAGCATGGCATTTCACAAGTTCTTCTGATGGCCTTGTCTGATGTAACAGGAGTTTACGGTGAAGATTTGGGAGGAATCCTCAAACTGCATTGGGACTGAGTCTGAGGATAGTTTTTACTGTGCTTTCTCCTTGAAACTTGCCACAGGTTCAAAGCACCCGTGGACTCGTCCAGCTGCTTTTTGCGGGAGTAGACTTTCTACAGATGAATGCGTGATATTTTCTGATCTCACCCAGAGCACTGCCTCAGGAGCAGCTCCCCTTAATCCAGCTGAAAGTCCGGGCCCGGGCGAACCCTGCGCCTACGTTTAGCCGCGTTCAGGGAGAGCAGTTTATGTATAACTCGCTGTTTTGCCCTCAGAATTGGCTTTCACGATTCTCTCCACGGTGACATCATTTTCTTTGGTCTTAAATGTCATAAGATTGAATCTTCTTAAAATATTGCGATGTTCCTGAGAAGGTAGTACAGCCTTTATGGCAGTGCCCGGACTGCCGCCAGGGTTTGGCATGTCTCGTGCTTTCTACTGTGTGTGACCTCTGCTGACCTAGCAGCATTGGCTGAATCCAGAGCCGTGGCACCCTCCCCCTGCCCCCCCATTTGTCTCGACTACCCCCCTCCATCCCTCCCTTTAGTTATTTAGTTATTTATTCTGTTACTGCGTTTATGTTATACACCGTTCTCTGTAAAGGCTACGCCTATATATCTTTTGTTGTAAGTTACTTGTAAACCGGCACGATGTGCAAACGGTTGCCGGTATATAAAATTAAATAAATAAAAATAAAAAATAAATAAATAAATAAATAATCACAATCTGCTTCACAGCCCTTTCTCGCACACGCTGTCTCTATCCCCTTCTATCTCGCACACTCGTGCTCTGTCCCTTTGTCTCGCACATGCTCTCTCTCTGTCCTTTTCTTTTGCACTCTTGCTTACTCTCTCGGTCTCTTTCTCTCATGCGCTCTCTCACTCTGTTTGTCTTTTATTCTCTCTCTTCCTTCCCCTCCCTCATTTCTTTCTCTCCTTCCTTGTATCTCTAATTCTCCCTCCCTTCACCATTTCTCTTTCTTCCTGTTCTTACAATCGTGTTTTCTCTCTTTGGCAGGCTCTTCCCATGGGGGAATAATCTGCATCCCAATGGAAAACATTATGCCAACATCTGGCAGGGGAACTTCCCAACAAGCAACAGTGGTGAGGATGGGTTCGTGGGCACCGCTCCTGTAAGTGTTCTCCTGGCAGAGCTGGGTCTTACACTCCCCTCACTTCATTTCATGTCACCCTCACGCTCGCCAAATGGAGGGAAATTCAAGCCTGGGATAAGCACAGAGGATCCTTAGCTGTGGGGGAGTGAGGGGTAAAGCCTGGGATAAGCACAGAGGATCCTTAGCTGTAGGGGCGTGAGGGGTAAAGCCTGGGATAAGCAGTCTTTAAGTCTGGTGAAAGTGTGCATGTGCGTTCCTATGGGTGCACATAGGAGTGGTGGCATTCATGCTGCAAAGACAGAGCATGGCGTCGGGGGAAGACCGGGAATGGCCTGGGATGAGTGCAGCCGGTCACGAGCCTTCCCTTCAACCAGCCAATTGTTAAAATAACCTTATTTAATTTTTGTGTCTAACGTTTTACAATGGTAGTGGATTTTCTGCTATTTTCTTTTAGTTTTTCCCTTGTTCCTTCTTGTTCTCCTCACCTCACCCTGAATAGTGTTTATGTATGATTTTTTTTATTCCTTTGCATTCACGCATTTTCCTGTGATCACAATAACTTTATTTCAAATGGTTAAGAACTGATAAATGAATAATTTAATAAAAATGCTGCCTGGAGAGTGAAACAGAGCCCAGGTTTGATCTGGGCTGCACCCTAGAAGGAGATGGCATCAGAGTACTGGCGGCCGTAGTCCCTGCATTACTTTGATTTCTATTTATTTTTTTAGACTAGTTGTAATACAAGAAATTCCAAGTAAACATACACAGTCAGAACAAAAGCAGGACAGGCAAACGATGACGCTAAAAATGGACACACCAGCAATCCCATTGGCTCTGTGTTCTCCTCCTGGGGTTGGGGGCGCTTGCAGGTCCCTTCTGTGGCTTCATGGGCTGGCATGGTTCTCTTCCAGGTAACAGCGTTCCTGCCCAACGCATACGGGCTGTATAACATGGTGGGCAACGCTTGGGAGTGGACAGAGGACTGGTGGGCGGTTCAGCATAGTAGAGAGGAAACTCACAACCCGGTAAGTATTTCCTTCACTGGCGCCAAGGAGAAATGGGAGCATGGCACGGAATACTTCAAACCGGAGCTAAGGCAGCCTTCTGAACCCCAAGCGCATTTCTAAAAAAAAACCCAAAAATCAATTTTTAGCTGACTTTATAAGTATTTTGTGTGCGGTGCCTAATGCTCAGCCATAATGTACACAAATCCTTCAAAACGCAACACTTGTGGAAAGGGATAATTCAGCATGGAAAGAGAGGAGGAGTTGTGAGGCCTGACCCTCCAGAGAAGGAGGCAGAAGAGGGAAGTAGAGCCACGTTCACATGAGTGAGGATGTGGCCGAGGCTGCGAGCCTGGGCTGCTTCTCCCTAAAGCAGGAAGATTTCTGTATACAGAGAGAGTCTGTGTCCTCTTCTAGTATTTATCTACCTGGTTAGAAGATGCACAGGGACCCATGAAGGGATGAGAGTGATCTGTGCGTAGGAGTTTATTTATCAACTGGAGAAATGCTGGTGTATTCAGAAATGGCACTGCCACATGTTTTCTAGTAACTGCATGCTCCTGTATTGATGGAGAGTGTGCAGCCTGGAGTACCCACATGTTTTCTAGTAACTGCATGCTCCTGTATTGATGGAGAGTGTGCAGCCTGGAGTACCCACATGTTTTCTAGTAACTGCATGCTCCTGTATTGATGGAGAGTGTGCAGCCTGGAGTACCCACATGTTTTCTAGTAACTGCATGCTCCTGTATTGATGGAGAGTGTGCAGCCTGGAGTACCCACATGTTTTCTAGTAACTGCATGCTCCTGTATTGATGGAGAGTGTGCAGCCTGGAGTACCCACATGTTTTCTAGTAACTGTATGCTCCTGTGTTGATGGAGAGTGTGCAGCCAGGAGTACTGACACGGGAATTATTTGGTAATGCTTGTTTTAATTAATTCCAAGACATTTAAGCCTTGTTCTGCCGTATAGAGTACAGTCATACACTGGGCATCTTTCTTTTTCTGATAAAATGACCATTTCTGAAACAAAGTTTTCATCCTTCCAAATTTCAGGCCATTATGATAAACAGTGAGTTGTCTGCAATCAAAAAAACTCCCAAGGTACATTTGTATCTTAGCAAAGAATGGGTTTTCGCTACTGAGGTACAAATCTACTTTGAACTCAGATTGTTTACAATACTTCAAAAAAAATTTTCAATCTTTTTCTTTTGTCTTTTTGTCACTAATAGTCTAGTACATATTATATCGTACAACTCTAAACAGATGGCGAGGGGGTAACCTGTACAGAATGGCAGCTACATCCCTAACCATCTTGCTGGGCAGAATAGCTGGACCATTTTGGTCTATATCTGCCGTTATTTATAAAGAGGTCCATGGTCAGAGGCATCAAGCCGGTTAACTCACTAGTTATCCAACTAAATTAATATTTGAGCACTTACCTGGCTAACTTTTAGCCAGATATTGTATTATTTAATATAGATGTATTCCAGGGACATTTCAGGGATATTAGCTGGGTAGCTTATCTGGCTAAGTCTGGTCACTTCAAAGAGCTGTCCTAAAGTTAGCCAGATAAGGTTATCTGGACCGTAACTGAATATTTATTTATTTATTTGAGTGTTTTTATATACCGTCATTCCATGTGGACCTCGAAGTTAATATGTAATATGTCATGAATAGGTGGCCCTGTAATGCTGGGACATTGCACTAGTACTCTACTATATACTCTACTATATTTAAACTCTACTATAAATTATTTCCATATACCCTGAACAGTAGGCACTTTCATGCTGGGGTACAAATGGACCTCAGTGATGAGATTAGTCACAAAACTATTGCAAGTTAATTATTTTTGCAATAACTTCTAGATTATTGTTTTTATATTTCAGTCCATTGTCATTGTCTCCCAAGTGAGCACTCTATCCAGATTTCAGTCAGATAACCTGAAGGGTGGGCCCTAGGGTTGCCAACTGTCCATTACACACACACAGCAGAAGCCTTTTATAAGGACCCCTCAGCAGCGACTCCAGTTAACCTCTCTAGATGACTTGAGTAGTGGCTGTCTGCAAATTTCTTTCAGTTAGCACTGCCTCCTCCCTCTAGATGGCCTAAACATGTAAGGCTTAAGGGGCAGGGCACTCAGCTGCTCTCTCTATCAGTGCAAGGGAACGCCAGACAGGCACTGTGCAGGTCACCCAGGGGTTGACTGGAGTCTATGGTGAAGGGTCCTTATGAAAGGCTTCTGCTGTGTGTGGTGCATGTGTGCAGGTGAAGGAGCCAGGAACCAAGAAGGTAGGTCTGCAGATAAAGCTGGCGTAGAAGAAAATCGAGATCAGATTCTGGAAGTTGGAGCTGCAGGGGGCAGTGATGGGGAGGTAAGGAGTAGGTGCCGTCTCTTGGGCAGGGAGGTGAGATATGGTGATGGCAGTGGCTCGGTTGCTGGATAGCATAACTTTGCTTGCTGCGATGTGGAGTTTCTGTATGGTTTGTTTTCAGGACTGGTGCAAGAGTATTAGGCACCCTAGGCAAACCTGCCTTGCGCCCTCCCCCCCACCCAGGTCCTGGCCCCGGTCCATCCTCCCCGGCCCAAATACACAAGTAAAAATTATGCAACAATAAAATGAAGAAATATAAAACATCAATGATAGTAAAACCATACTAGTAAAAGGAACAGTTCAAAATAGCAGACAAATAGAGTGACATCCAATAATTTAAAAAAAAATGTTCCAGCTCCAAAACAAAAATTGAAAAAAATAGCGCACAATCAAATATTAACACCTAATGATTAAAACTAACAAAACTACCTGGGAACCTTTGATGTCCAGATGCCCTGAGATTGTCATGGATTAACTGATGAGTTGGGGAGCGGGGGTTGTTGTGCACAAACTTTCTCCTTTCTCTCATATACACACACAATTATACACATTTGTTCTTTCTCACCCACAAACACACAAACTCTTCCACACATACACACACACACACACACATATGCTCTCTCGCTCTCACTCTCTCTGTCCCTCACATACACATGTCCTTATTCACTCAGACAGGCCCCTTTTCTCACACACACACTTAGGTTCCCTGTCTCATTAACACACATACCCTACACAGGCTCCCTCCCTCTCACTAACACCATCGCTGTCTTATACACACACAATCCCTCCCATTCAACACACACCCTCATGCAAGCTCCTTCTCTCTCTCTCTCGCAACCACATACAGATTCCCTCATAAAGGCTCCCTCTCTTTCTCACATATACATGCACACACCTTCCCTCTGTCTGTCTCTCATACACCCCCTCACACAGCCGCTCTCTCTCTCTTGCACACACTCCCTCTTCACACAGGTTCCCTCTCTCTCTCTGGCACACCCCCCGCCCCCCCCCCACTTACACAGGTTCCCTTTCTCACACACCCATGTGCACTCTCACTCCTCTCTTTTTGGCCGCGAGCAGGATGGGCGCCACTCGTGGTTGCCGAGTCTTCTCTCAGCCGCAAACGCGATGGGCTCCGCTTGCGGCCCGCTGAGTCTCTACACCTCTCAGCTGTGAGCAGGATGGGCTCCGCTTGCGGCCCGCCGAGTCTCTACTCCTCTCAGCTGTGAGCAGGATGGGCTCCGCTTGCGGCCCGCCGAGTCTCTACTCCTCTCAGCTGTGAGCAGGATGGGCTCCGCTTGCGGCCCGCCGAGTCTCTACTCCTCTCAGCTGTGAGCAGGATGGGCTCCGCTTGCGGCCCGCCGAGTCTCTACTCCTCTCAGCTGTGAGCAGGATGGGCTCCGCTTGCGGCCCGCCGAGTCTCTACTCCTCTCAGCTGTGAGCAGGATGGGCTCCGCTTGCGGCCCGCCGAGTCTCTACTCCTCTCAGCTGTGAGCAGGATGGGCTCCGCTTGCGGCCCGCCGAGTCTCTACACCTCTCAGCTGTGAGCAGGATGGGCTCCGCTTGCGGCCCGCCGAGTCTCTACTCCTCTCAGCTGTGAGCAGGATGGGCTCCGCTTGCGGCCCGCCGAGTCTCTACTCCTCTCAGCTGTGAGCAGGATGGGCTCCGCTTGCGGCCCGCCGAGTCTCTACTCCTCTCAGCTGTGAGCAGGATGGGCTCCGCTTGCGGCCCGCCGAGTCTCTACTCCTCTCAGCTGTGAGCAGGATGGGCTCCGCTTGCGGCCCGCCGAGTCTCTACTCCTCTCAGCTGTGAGCAGGATGGGCCCCGCTTGCGGCCCGCCGAGTCTCTACTCCTCTCAGCTGTGAGCAGGATGGGCTCCGCTTGCGGCCCGCCGAGTCTCTACACCTCTCAGCTGTGAGCAGGATGGGCTCCGCTTGCGGCCCGCCGAGTCTCTACTCCTCTCAGCTGTGAGCAGGATGGGCTCCGCTCGTGAACCCACATGGCTGCCCTTTGATGCCCCCTACTGATTGGCACCCTAGGTGACCACCTATTTTGCCTAGTGGACACCCTGGCCCTGTTTGTGTTACCTGCTTTAAGAGCCTGTCCGTTTGGTGGACCTGACATGAAAGAACGGCTGCCTCCCAATTCCATGCCCGCAGGCCAAGTGGCCACCCAAAGGAAAGAGTGCTTCCTCCTTCAGCTGTCATCGCATCCACACTTGGCTGGCAGGCCCAGTAAGGAGCAGGGGGGGACTGCTGTCTGGGAGCCATCCTGGAGGAGGGGGGAAAATGGAAATACTCAGCATCTGGAGAAGACGGGTAGGGGCAGTGTTGGAGAGTGGTGGTGGTGGTGGTGGGTTTTATTTTTCCAGTTTTGCACTACAGAGTCTGATTTCTTGGGGTTTTCAGTTCAGTTTTTGTTTGTACATTTTGTTTCTAGATCGTGGTCCACTATTCCGTATTTGGTGGGGGTTTGGTTTCTGCATATGTGAGTTTCTGTTTAGGAGTCTATAGCACTCTGGCTTATTCAGTTTTAGTTTTCCTTAGGAGGTGTATTGTTGTTCTAGGGTCCAGTATAATATCCGCAGCAATAGTTTTTCTTGGGTAGGGTTGTTGCTGCTTGAATCTTGGGAGTTAGTACTGTTTTAGTCCTGTTCTGAGCTAAGCTAAAGTTGATCAAAACATGTTGTCATTCTTTAGTGTTGCAATAAAAACTTGTTGGGCTGTCCATCTTGTCAACAGAATATAAAACTGCACAGAACATTTATGTGAAGAAACTTGTTTCTACAGTTAAAGAACTGAAAGCATGCAAAGCAATATCCTAATGTGCATTTCTAGTAGAGCATATTTTGTATAAAATCTATTGTAAATGTAGAGTTTTTATTCATAGTAATACACAATTTTATCATTTTTATAGTGCTGAAAAATTCCTGTATTTTATTTGCAGTTTAGTGATTGGAATATATAATACAGTGATCTAGTAACTATATGACTCCTGGGGTTAACTGTATTCTTAGCAGGCTGTGATAGCTTCTATTGGATCTATAAGTATTATCCAAAAATATTGTACATGAGCAAATATTGAGATAGTTCAATAGATCTAGGATTTATACTAATTTATGCAAATGAGCCCCCCATTCTCAAGTGTCCAGTCCTGGTCTGTGGAAAACTTGGCAACCTTAGTAGGCCTTCCAGACAATACTAGAAATGTCTGGCTTTTCTCTGTTGGATTACAAATGTGGGTGGGCTGATTTACGGCAGAAAGTCCTTACCGAGAGAGGCTGGAACAACGAATCTTTAATGGCAAATGGCTGAGAATTTGCCAGTCCCTTTCAAACCCGTAGCTGCTAGTGACTTCCCAGCTGCTTGCGGTTAAAGATGCGACGCACCGTCACAAAACTTCGGATGAACTGGAACATGTCAAGTGATGTAATTGGCTGCTCAAGACCATACAAGTAGTTTTCAGGTATCTGGAATTGTCTGGTGGCGTTACAAGACCTCCCAGGGGGAAGCAATAGCAGTACGCACAGGGATGCCAGCAGGACCCAGGTTGACCGAACAGGCTGCTCCAGTCCTGGGTTTGTCCCCTTGCATGCCTGAGCTTATAGTTCTGCTTTTTCTTAAGAACACTCAGAGCTACAAATCCATGCATTCAATGTGGCAAAAGGCAGAACTGGATCGCAGGCCTGTTCCATTGACCTGCCGGGGGGAGGGGCTGATCTGTTGAAGTGCTGCACCATTCTGTTGAGATGAAATAAGGATGTCTCCACTTAAAGCTTACACAAAGAATTGCAATTGCTGTGTTAGTCCACTCAGATACCAGGAATTATAAAACAGGAGGATGTAGGTGATAACCTTTTTATTGGACTAAATTAATACAAGCTTTCAAAAATTATCCTGTCTGAGCTGATGAAGAGAGGAGAACTCTCCAAGCTTATCACAGATCTGTTAAGTGAGTCCAATAAAAAGGTATCGCCTACATCTTGTTTGTTGACCCTTAATTCAACTTAAATCTGAAACCTAATGTGCCTTTGGAGCTTTGGGGTGAGAATAGTGTGACTGTATTTTTTTTTTCCCACAAATATTACATGCCTAGCAGCACAGGTGGTCTCTGACCCTCCACCTAGATGGATTGCAGAATAATGCATAGACAGGCTCACATATACCCACTGCCGCGTGCTCTGGCACGCGCCTTCAGGCTGAAGCTCAGAGCGGCTCGCGCAGGTGAGGGACCTGCCCCAAGTCCATTTGCACAGAGGCCGCTGACTGCCCCTCTCCCTTACATAACACGATATTTACTTCTCATGCTATTGAAAGTTTGCTGGAGGGGGATTTCAGTTCTTCACAGTGATAAGCCAATCCTGAAGGGACAATTACTATCTTCTAGTCGGGACTGATTAGAGCGAGTGGGAAGCCGTCACATTCTCCCACAGCGCCTGCTTCTGTCCCCTGTAATTAAGCCACGCCATCCTTGTGCAAAAACAGCTGTGGTTTCTTTGTTACACGGAGCTAAACCATATCATCTAACCTTTCATGAGACGTAAATTGGTCTAATTTAAGGCTTTTCATTATTAAAAAACAATTAAATCTGTAAAAAAACATTTTGGGGTTTTTTTGTTTTTGTTTTTTCATTTTTTGCCATTTTGTAACTTTAGAATCCTAGAGGTGTGTATGAGATAGCAGCAGAGCACGGTGTCCGGAGAGGCTGCACCAAGCAAGTCTCATTTCGTTTTCGTTGTAAAACTGTCCAGATAATTTCCAAAGCTCTGTCTTTTTACTATTTTATCTGCATATTTTGTCCTGCTAGCTTTGCTTTCTGTACACAACGGATCAATACAGCATCCGTGAACACATCCAACCAAGAATCACAGGATGGCAAAAAGGGACTTGGCCAAATCCCGGACTTTGTATGTGGTTAATGAGTCCCGACTGCAACATCGCTATGGAACAAAATACAAATCCTGGCAAAAGCTGCTTCTTTAAAACACAGCACTCTGCTCCTCCCCCCAATGCATCCACCCCCTTTTCTAAAATAACTCCTATCTTGCTGCCTTCCATCTCAAACCCTTGCCCCCCTCTAGCACTGCATCCACTGCTTCACTAAATTCTCCCCCTACCCGAGCAATGCATCCTTCCCCTTCGTGCAAACCTCCTCCCCAGCTAGCAGTGCATCCACCCCGTTTCTAAAATCCTCCTATGTTGCTGCCTTCTATCTCAATCAGTACAAAACATTCCCCCTCTAGCACTGCAGCCATTGCTTCGCTAAAATCTCTCCCACATTGCTGCCTCCCATCTCCGTCAGTGCAAACCCTTCCCCCTCTAGCACTGTAACCACTGCTTCACTAAAACCCCTCCCACTTCCCTGCATCCTGCCAGGGCTACTTTTACCTATGGGCAAAAAGGGGCAGCTGCCCTGGGCTCTAAATAGCAGGGAGCCCATAATGCAAGACCCTTAACACTATGCTCATGCCAGCCTGCACAGGCCGAAAGTAGGAGGCACTGCATGCTGCACGTGCATGGGCTCACACAGGCCAGAAAGAGAAGATATGTGAGCTGCCCTTCTGTCAGGAAAGCTGCAGCAATGGGCCACCGGCATCAGATTAACAGGTGGACACGGGGCAGAGCATAGAGGATTAGTTGGAGGCTTCTAGGGCTGGCCCGAGAGGGAAGAAAGAAGGAGAGTGCTGGGGTGAGGGAGGGTAGCGGTGAACATATGAAAATATAAAAGAGGTCCCAGCCACAAATGTTTGCCCAGGGCACTTTACATAGTTAAAATGGCCCTAAATCCCACCCCTTTCAGTACAAACCCCTCCACCTCCACCAATGCATCTCTCACCCTTCAAAGCAAACCTCCTTCCCCTTTAGCAGTGCATCCATCCCTTCATTAAAACTCTTCCACTGCAGCCTTCCCCCTTTAGTACAGATCCCCTATGCCTCTAACAGTGCATCTTCTTCACTGAAAGCCACGCCTCCTCCAACACTGCATCCCTCCCACTTAAGTGCAAACACCTCCCTCTTCAGCAATGCATCCACCCCTTCATTAAAACCCTTCCCATGTCACTGCATCCCTCCCTCTTCAGAGCAAAGCACCTCACCCTCCAGCAAGACATCCACCCTTTCATTAAAACGCCTCCCAAGTCACTACCTCCTGCCCCCTTCAATGCAAATCCCTCCTTCTCCCTCAATGCATCCCTTCCCCTTCAGGGCAAATCCCCTCTGCTTCTAACATTGAATCCTCTTCACTGAAATACCCTCCCTCTCCAGCACTACATCTCTCCCACTTCAGTGCAAAACCTCCTCCCCAGCACTCATTGCGCGCCTTTCACTGAAAACCCCTCCTCTCCAGTGCTGCATCCCTTCCCCTTCAGTGCAAACCTCCTCCATCCCCAGCAATGCATCCTGCTTCCTTCAGTGCAAACCTTTCCCCCCAGCACTGCAGACCATGCCTACAGGACTGCCCCTGCCCCCTTCAGTGCAAACTCCTTCTCCAGCACTGCATCCTGTGGCCTCCTGCTCTCCAGTACCCTACAGCCTCCTCAGGTACTTACCAAATGTGTTTATCCTCCGCAGAAAGGACCATCCTCTGGAACAGATCGTGTAAAGAAGGGCGGATCCTACATGTGCCATAAGGTCAGAGCAAAGCAATAAATGCTAAATTTCTTGTAGGAAAATCTTAATTATTGTATTTTAGCAAATTGTATTGTTTGCCAAAAGGATTTAACAATTTGCTTTGTGAAGGCTTCTTACAGTGCTTATCCTCGTTTACAGATAAACAGACACGGTACTCTGTAAGGTTAAAAGCATTTTGTTGGTATACAAAATAAAGACAGAGTATCGGGAAGGAGGGACAAATGACCTGACAGTCACTATCAGAACTCTTTCAGTTCTCTGCCTGCACATTAGCTATTTATATAGAAATTTTCTTTCTTTGTTTACCAGCTTCCTCTTATTTCAGCACATAAACAGGTCTATCCTGTAAAGTGCGGCCGCGTTTACCCTGCTCCTAAGCCGCGTTTTACTCACTTTCCGGCCACGTTATCCCTTCCTGCGATCCCGAATCCACTATAACCTACTCCTACCGCGTCCTAAAATCCCCGGCCAACCCCTTCCACACGCGGCATGGATATTGCATGCAAACGAGCGAATTAGCTATTCCCTAGCATCCCGTAACCCGCGCCCCGACTATCGCTATCTTTCCCTGCCGTTTTGTCGCGCGTTTAACCTGCAAACTTACCGCCTACCCTGACCCTGCGGTAGAGGCAGGGGTAAGGGTAGGTGGCAAGCTTTCCCCCAGCCCCCGCTCACCTGCTCCGGCCGCGATCGTGGGTGCCGGTCTCCGTGGCAACCCCAGTCCTCTCCCCTCCTCCCGAAGCAAAAAAAAAAAAAAAGCGAAAAAAATGTTGCAGCCCCCCTCCGATGTCCGGAGGGGGCTGCAAAAAGTAAGTTGCTTCGCCGCTGTCAGTTCTTCCCTCCTCCCGGAGCTGCTTTTTCAGCCTTGCTCCGGGAGGAGGGGAGAATAGACACTGACAGCGGCGAAGCGAAAAAAAACCAAAAGTAATTTTGGGTTTTTTTCAAAATTTTGGGTTTTTTCCAAAAGCGACTTACTTTTGGGATCTGTCAAGATCCCAAAAGTAAGTCGCTTTTGGACGCCTGCACAACTTACTTTTTTTTTTCAGCCATCAGCAGGAACACATGACGATCGTGGCTCCGGTAGCTCCTCCCGACGAAGATGGCCGCCTGCACGGGGGAAAGCGTGCAATTGGCCGCTGAAGACGTGCCGTCACGACGTTTGGCGTCACGGGATGTGACGCCACGTCTTGAGCGGCCAATTGCACGCTTTCCCCCGTGCAGGCGGCCATCTTCGTCGGGAGGAGCTACCGGAGCCACGATCGCCGTGTGTTCCTGCTGATGGCTGAAAAAAAAAAGTAAGTTGTGCAGGCGTCCAAAAGCGACTTACTTTTGGGATCTTGACAGATCCCAAAAGTAAGTTGCTTTTGGAAAAAAACCAAAATTTTGAAAAAAACCAAAATTGCTTTTGGTTTTTTTTTCGCTTCGCCGCTGTCAGTGTCTATTCTTTGCTCCTCCCGGAGCAAGGCTGCTTTTCGCGCCCTGCTCCAGGAGGAGGGGAGAAGAGACACTGACAGCGGCGAAGCAACTTACTTTTAGCTTTTGGTTTTTTCGCTTTTTTGCTTCGCCGCTGTCAGTGTCCCTTCTCCCCTCCTCCCGGAGCAAGGCTGCTTTTCGCGCCCTGCTTCGGGAGGAGGGGAGGGGGGACTGGCAGTCCCGACTTCCTGGTATCTGTCATTTCAAATGACATTTGAAATGACAGATACCAGCGTGGCGTGAAGCGTTAGGCCCGCGCACCCAGGATACTGTATAGGCGCTCTATCCAGTAAAATGGGTTGCGCGGGCCTAAGGCTTCACGGACGCGGTTTACATTTACATAAAATTAATGTTCAGGATCGAGCGGTAGGTGTGCTGCACTGTGCGTGCGGCAACCACGGGTGCCGCAGGCACTAACGCAGCTCTTCCTACCGCTCGGTACAGGATAGACCCATATGACAGCTGGATCTATTTCTTTTCATCCTAGCCTGCTATTGCCCCAATATTAGTATCTTTCCTCTTCCCACAGGCTCTCTCTCTTCTGTCTGAGTTTCAGCCTTACCATGACATCTGTGGTTTTGGCATCATGAGTCCCTTTTGCCTGATTGTCAGTTCTCCCCACTGGCAATGTTTCTTGAGGAACACAACTGCAGTTCTGCACATATACGATATGTCTGCTAGAGCTGTCTCTTGCTCTGCAGATATACACTACAAATAGATAGAAGCCATAAAACTAGAAGATTGCTAATTTTTCCAGGGGATGGACAGACAGACAGACCCTACTAAAGTAAAAACAAAATCATAACATGGCTGCTCTGAAATGACAACAACTGAGTGGCTGAAAGAAAACCCTCACCCTTAAGACCTCAGAATAAATCTATAACTAGAGAGAGCAGGGATACAGTGTGGGGCCCTATTGGTAATGTAGGAAGTAGAAGGGAGAACAGCCTATTGACTCTTCACTCACATCTTGTGTGGGGAAACATTGCCAGTGGGGAGAACTGACAATCAGACAAAAGGGACTCATGATGCCAGAACCACAGATGCCATGGTAAGGCTGAAACTCAGACAGAAGAGAGAGAGAGCCTGTGGGAACAGGAAATGAATATGTGGGCACTTATCTAGCTAAATTTTAGTTGGAAATCTTATTATCCAGCTAAAATTTAGCCAGGTAACTTAGGGGCGTTCTGGGGTGCTTCGGGGAGCAGATACGTTATCCAATATTTAGAGTTAGCCGGATAATTTATCCAGCTAAGTCTGGTTGGGCCATGGAACTGTCCTAAAGTTAACCAGATAAAGTTATCCAGATAACTTTGCTATCTGGGCAATGACTGAATATGGGTGTACAGCTGCAGTCTAGAGGTGCAGTTGCCAGTGGTTTCCCACATATGGGGCAGCACCATAAGGAGGAATCCATCCACCTCCTACTTTGCTGCCATCAACCAGAGTTCTCCCCCCTCCAGAGATCATTCTTCTGTCACCCCATACCCAAGAAAAGCAAGCAGTCTGAGCTTCCTCTGCTGCAGCCACATCCCTCCACCACCCTTAAGAACATAAGAACATGCCATACTGGGTCAGACCAAGGGTCCATCAAGCCCAGCATCCTGTTTCCAACAGGGGCCAAACCAGGCCATAAGAGCCTGGCAAGTACCCAAACACTAAGTCTATTCCATGTTACCGTTGCTAGTAATAGCAGTGGTTATTATCTAAGTCAACTTAATTAATAGCAGGTAATGGACTTCTCCTCCAAGAACTTATCCAATCCTTTTTTAAACACAGCTATACTAACTGCACTAACCACATCTTCTGGCAACAAATTCCAGAGTTTAATTGTGCGTTGAGTGAAAAAGAACTTTCTCTGATTAGTTTTAAATGTGCCACATGCTAACTTCATGGAATGCCCCCTAGTCTTTCTATTATCCGAAAGAGTTAATAACCAATTCACATGAACCCATTCTAGACCTCTCATGATTTTAAACACCTCTATCATATCCCCCCTCAGCCGTCTCTTCTCCAAGCTGAAAAGTCCTAACCTCTTTAGTCTTTCCTCATAGAGGAGCTGTTCCATTCCCTTTATCATTTTGGTCGCCCTTCTCTGTACCTTCTCCATCACAATTATATCTTTTTTGAAATGCGGCGACCAGAATTGTACACAGTATTCAAGGTGCGGTCTCACCATGGAGCGATAGAGAGGCATCATGACATTTTCCGTTTTATTCACCATTCCCTTTCTAATAATTCCCAACATTGTTTGCTTTTTTGACTGCCGCAGCACACTGAACCGACGATTTCAATGTGTTATCCACTATGACGCCTAGATCTCTTTCTTGGTAGTAGCACCTAATATGGAACCTAACACTGTTGTAAGTATAGCACCACCCCTTCCACTCTTACCCAGGCTCCCACTTTCTTGGGTGTTTGTTACCGATGCTCTCTGGTTCCTTGCTCAAATTTCAAACTGTGGTGAGTGCACTTACTGAGCCCAAGTGAGCACCACCGAGTGCACACTGGCTGGACTTCTGTCCTTCCGTCCATTGCTTCATTGGTCTTGATATCGTCACCTGTTGCTGAGTAGAACTATGGAAAGAGTGGCTCTCCTTTCCCCCTCCCCCCTGCATCGGCGGCTGTGTTTCCAGTTCCTGACCCACTTCTTTGGTCCTACTGCAGCTTGCAGCCAGGATGGGCACATGGACACAGAGTTTGCTGGGAACAGAGCGGAGAAGTAACTCATGCAAAATGAGAACAGAATTATTGTGCATTTTCCCACATTTGTGATTATCTATCATAAATTGTTCTAAGGATGCAGTTATCATGGACCTACAATAATTATACTGCAGTCCATAGTCAGACACTATTGAATATAGCCAGCTATCTTAAAGTTATCCAGCTAGCTATAGCTGGCTAACTTTAGGTCAGTTCTTTGGTCCAACGAGACTTAGCCAGCTAAGTCATCTGGCTAACTATGAATAGCAAAGTTAGCTGATTAACTTGGCTGGCTAACTCAAATCCTCCCAGTTATGCCCCTAACATATCCAGCTAAAATCTAGCTGCCCAACTTATTAGCCAGCTAGAATTTAGCTAGATATGTATTCAAATATTCATTTAGCCGGCTAACTTCTGAGTTAGCCGGCTAAATGCTTTTGAATATGGACCTCTATATGCCTGACAACCCTGAAGCAAAGTCTTCTAATAGATTCTTATCATTCTAAAGCCCAGTCACTAGTGATAGGGCCTGACCCTGTGGTCCTGTAGTAGAACATAAGAAATGCCATACTGGGTCAGACCAAGGGTTCATCAAGCCCAGTATCCTGTTTCCAACAGTGGCCAATCCAAGTCACAAGTACCTGGCAAGTACCCAAACATTAGATAGATCTCAAGCTACTATTGCTTATTAATTACCGTAATAGCAGCTTATGGATTTAACCTCTAGGAACTTATCCAAACCTTTTTTAAACCCAGTAACACTAACTGCTGAAACCACATCCTCTGGCAGTGAATTCCAGAGTTTAACTATGCACTTAGTGAAAAAGAATTTTCTTTGATTTGTTTTAAATGAGCTACTTGCTAACTTCCTGGAGTGCCCTCTGGTCCTTCTATTATCTGAGAGAGTAAATAACCGATTCACATTAACTCGTTCAAGACTTTTCATGATTTTGTAGACTTTATCATATCCCCCTTCAGTCGTCTTTTCTCCAGACTGAACAGCCCCAACTTCTTTAGCCTTTTCTCATAGGGCAGCCGTTCCATGCCCCATATCATTTGGTCGTCCTTCTCTGCACTTTCTCCAATGCAGCTATATCCTTTTTGAGATTCGGTGACCAGAACTGCACACAGTATTCAAGGTGCGGTCTCATCATAGAGTGATGCAGACCAATAGAGATGTGCTGAAACATTTTAAATGGTCCTAAGTGGGTAATACAGAACCTTAGTAAAGGCCATTACTGCTTTCCCCATCGTCGGCTTATCTTCGCTAATCTCAGGATGAGCCGAACTCAAAGGCTGCTAGGGAGTTTTCCTTAAAAAGATTTGCTCGCATGACCATGGGTGTAAAGTCTCTACAGCCTCTCTCAAAATTGCCTTTAGTGTGATTTATCTTGAGATCAAACAGATTTGACACTGGATCTCCAGGCATATGAAACACATAGCACTCACTTCCTACTTCTTAACTACCTCCTGCTCCTGTTCATTGTGACATGTCTCTAGGATCTGCACTCTCGATGCATTACCAGGGGATATAGCTTCAGCTCCTGCCACTTTGGGCTGCATAAACTGAGCAAGTTGTTAAATCACTAATAATCTCCGATCCCAGCTGTTGCCCAAGAGTTGAAGAGTCTATACGTCAATGAGCTGTCCAGGTTAAAATGTGTTCTCAATTTAAAGTATCCACAGACTTTTTTTTTATATACATGTTTGATTGTATGTACATGTGTGCTTATACTCTCTCTTCCTCTCTGACTAAGACCAAGGGTATTAACTGCAGTAGCAAGTTTTGTCAGACAAATATGAACACAGAAAGTTGGATTGGGGAGATTTCAGTAAGGCCTTTGACACAGTTCCACATAGGAAACATAAATAAATTGAGCACTCTTGGTATGGGTCCCAAAGTGACTGACTGGGTTAGAAATTGATTGAGTGGGAGACGAAAAAGATTAGTGGTAAATGGAGTTCTCTCCAAGAAGAGGAAGATTATTAGCAATGTGCTGAAGGGATCGATCCTTGGACCGGTTCTTTTCAACATTTTCATAAGCGATACTGCAGAAGGACTATTGGGAAAGGTTTGTTTTTTTGCGGATGATACCAAAATCTGCAACAGAGTAGACAAGCAGGAAGATGTGGAAAATATGAGGAGGGATCTAGTGAAGCTAGAGCAGTGGTCCCCAAACCTGTCCTGGAGGGCCACCAGCCAGTCGGGTTTTTGGGATATCCTCAATGAATATGCATGAGAGAAAATTTGCATGCACTGCCTCCATAACATGCAAATTTTCTCTCATGCATATTCATTGTGGATATCCCAAAAACCCGACTGGCTGGTGGCCCTCCAGGACAGGTTTGGGGACCACTGAGCTAGAGGAATGGTCGAGTGTCTAGCAGCTAAGATTTAAGGCTAAAAAATGGAGAGTCATGCATTTAGGATGCAAAAACCCGAAGGAGAGGTAAAGCATAGAGGGTGAAATTCTTCTATGCATGAATCAAAAGGAGGATCTGGGGATGATCATATCTGATGATCTCAAGGTGGAGAAACAGATGGAGAAGTCAATTGCAAAAGCTAGAAATATGCTTTGGTGCATAGGGAAAGGAATGGTCAGCAGAAAAAAAGGAGGAGATATTGCCCCTGTATAAGTCCTTGGTGAGATCTCATTTGGAATACCTTTTACAGTTTATATCCTTCAAAAGGATATAAACTGGATGGAATCAGTCCAGAGGGTGGTTACTAAAATGGTCAGTGGTATTCAATGTAAAGCATATAGGGACAGACTTAATCTAAACATGTATACCGTAGAGGAAGGCTCGGTAGGGGAGTTATGATAGAGTCATTTAAATACCTCCAAGGTATCAATGCACATGAGGTGGGCCACTTTCAATGGAAAGGAAGCTCTGCAACTAGGGTTCATGAGATAAGGGTGAAAGGGAAAATATTTCTTTACAGAGAGGGTGGTGGATGCATGGAACAGCCTCCCAATGGAGTGGTGAAGACAAGAACTGTATCAGAATTCAATAAATCAGGGAATAAGGACAGGGGATCTCTGAGAAAGTGGTAGGGATTGTAGAAATGGGTTAACTGGATGGACTGTATGGTCTTAAAGATAGTCCTCATGTTCAAACCAAACCACAGATGCTGTGGTACAGGACTTAGCTGATTCTGGTCTCTAAAAGAGATCTTTGTTTCAGATTGCATTTATGTTTCATTGTTAGGTGTAAAACCACATTTCTAAGGCAGGGTAAGTGGAGGAAGGATCTATAAACTGGGAAGAAAGGAGTGTGAGAGACAAGCTCAGTGTTCCCAACATAACCTTGACCATGGCCTTAAAGCAGCTTTCTTATTGCTTGCTAGATTTTAATTTCTGTGAGTTAATGAACAAAATTAGTTAACAGATTAAAAAAAAAACTTTTAACTGCACAATAAAAGAAAATGATTGTATGCCAATTTGTAATAGAAAGACGGAGCTTGATAAGGTTTCAAAGTCTGGAAGAGTAAACGTAATTGGAAGCTACAGCTCTGCTGGAATTGGAATCCTTTTCAGAATTTAACCAACATCCCCGGGAGTAGCTCTGTTTTAGCACCAGCATTATAGGTAGAATTAATTGAGTAATAAAAAAAAAAACATTACAATTTTCAATGTGCGTCCCTTAAGGGACATTTGCGGAATCTGTTGTCATTATAGCCTGATGACTCCTTATGGTGAGGTTTAGAGGAAGCTTCCTGTTAATTTTGACACCATCTTTCCACCTTGTTACTAGAAACGATGATTGTAAACTGGAGGATTTCTTTGTATGTAGTCCCGGTGAGGAAGCAGAGACCACGTACCTGGGGCTCCCTGTCTTGCTCTTTCTCCTTCTCATTTAGTTTTCTTTCCTCCTTTTTTTACTCTACTTCTGCTCCTCTTACTGTTGTCTCCACTCCCAGCTGTCTTTGGGCTGTAGGGCTTGGATCCTGTACAGATTGACAACATGACCCTGGTGTGATGTTGTGGTTCATTGTACGTTTGTACTGTCCCAACATCATTATTGAGCGGGACGGGAAGTTACCCATTGTCATTTTAGCTGAGATATTCAGCGGGATGGGTTTCCTGCTGAATCTGCTTCTCCAGCTCAACCAGACTTACCGGGCTAAACTTAGCCCTTGGTATTCTCCCACACCAACCCTTTATTTTTCATTTTTTTCAAGGAAAGTTTTAGCCGAGTGCTGACTTATTCTGCTAAAATGTACCCATTCAGCAGGGTAGGAAATTTAAAACTCAGGATTTGTTCGATTACGTCTGAACTTAGCCAGACAAACTTCCTGAATGCAGACCTCATCTTGTGCTAAACTCCTAATAAGATGATTTGGTAAGATAAAGCTAGTTCCAGATAACCTGTGTCTTGCAAGCCCCCACCCTCGGGAATAAAACCAGAGTTGCTGAGTGGTGACGATCACCCAGCTGTTTCAATCCAGGTTTCTATAACTCCCCAAGACCGAAGAATTTAGATTTGAAGAGATGAAGCCCTTGCTTGGCAGAGGTAAACTGAAGGGCGTGAAGATGTGATTCCTAAATGTATTTCAGCTGCTCACTAATAGTTTTCTTTCTCTCAGTCCTATTGCTACAGGTACCGGTGTGCTGCTCGTAGTCAGAATACACCCGACAGCTCTGCTTCCAACTTGGGCTTCCGCTGCACAGCAGATGCAGCCCCTGATGACCCCTTGTAGGAGCTGAGGGGCCACAGGGCGGGCTGTCCCAGTCAGGCACGCATGGGAGCCCTTGCTGGAGCTGCGTAGGAGTTGCTGTCCCCAACTGAGAGGCCTCTGGAGACAGTCTCGCAGAAGAGCACCCATGGGAGACCTCACTGGAGCTACGTAGTAGATGCCATCCCTGCTGGTCAGCTCTAGACACTAAGGGGACACTGGAGGCCATCTCCAAGAGCAGCGTCCCTGGAGTCCTCACTGAGACAGATTTGTCATTTTGAAGCTCCTCTGCAAAAGAAGGTTTTTCAGCATCTGCCTCTTTTAAATGGAGAATGGACCAGTTTTCTGGGAAGGCACCTGTATTTGTGGACTGAGAGGCAGGAGAGAGAGAGAGAGATTTTATTTAGGTATATATATCCCATACCAGGGCAGCCTCCCAGGAAATCTGGTCTCACTGGCACGAAAACTGTGATTAAGACTGGTTTTGATCCATCGGCCTCTAATTTTAAAACAATGGACGATATTGATGGGGAGACGTTTTCCCCAAGGGTCCCCTTCTCCCCTTCCGGCAGTAAGCATTGCACTCTGTGTTCACACAACAGGTTTGGTTACCGAAGGTGGGTGCAGGAACAACCCAGTCCAAGTGCTGGTCCCTGACCTGAGAAAATGATCTGAATGCTCCACTGTAGCGTTTCCAGTGCAACTGAGATTATGAGGCTGAGCAATGAGACAGCTCTTTGAAAAGCCCTGACGTGCGAACAGGGGTTGGGAAATGTTTGGTGGGCTCTGTGTCTGTAGCAGGGATTCAGGACCCCGTTGTGACACAGACCTTGCGTTTTATTTTACATAAATATTATCAAGCCTGACTCTTAATACAGAGAAGATTTTACTGCAGGCATGTTTACGTTTCTGTTAAATCAACTCTAAATAAAGGTTTAATGACATCACTGCAGTAAAGCCATGCGAGGCCTGAAGGAGCTGGCAGTACGCTGAAGGCTCTCACCTCTAGGTGCAGCTGACTTTATGCCTGAAGGCTGTGACACGTTGTAGCTGTCCCAAGGGGTTAAGGTGGCTGATTGAGTCTGGCATGTTCAAATATGTTAACTGTAAGTTCTTTGGGGCAGGAACCCTCTAACAGATTACTTGTAAACCTTGGTGTGCCCGCTGTGCTGAGGAATCTGTTTTAACCGCTACAGCGCTGGGTCCTTGGACATACAGTGTAGGTGCCTACTCAAACAGCAGTTGTGTGTGTATATATAACCAGAAGCAAAACGCCATTCTGGTAGGATCCAGGGTTTCACAGCAAAAGCACTCGCTGTGGAGCCAAAAAAGCCTTTCGCAGACTTAGAAAGATTTTATTTTCCAAACACACTGCAACTAAAAATAGTTTGAATCCCCGAGGGATGAGTCAGGAATCTAAGCCCATGCTTGCTGAGCAGACCTAACGGTATGGAGGAGGTGGGTATATCTGACAGATCTCCGAAGGAGATACTGTAAACCCTCTTTACCCTGAGGTGATTGCGACAGATGAATAGAGATTCCACAAAAGCACATCTCTTTATTCTTGAAATCTGTAGTAGAGCCAAAAGTGACAGGCAAGGAGCAGCAGGCCCTCCCCCTCCCAGTCATGCAGCCTGGAGACCAGGAGCGCTCTGCCCTCCCCACCCTCAGACCATGCAGCCCAGGGAGCAGAAACTGGTTTTCCTGCAGAAAAATCTAGGTAACTTATTTCATGCAGCAGCAGTTCAGCCTCTGTGCAAGTAACAGCTCTGCACTGGCTGTGTATTAGGCAGGACAGACCCAGTAAAGGGAGCCAGAAGTGACATGTGAAAGAAAAACTGTTACACAAACTACGGAAGCGGGCTCTGACCTCATCAGGCAGTCTAAGATAGTGCCAAGGAACAGGCAGTGACTGCAGCTGAAATTAGATTAGCAGATCTTGAGTTTCAGGAGTAGGAACCTTGTTCTTCTGGACGCAGCCCCCACTAACGCCTCCTGGGGAAAACAGGTTATTCCCTTCGTGAAAGCCATGCCAAACATTTACCATGTTTAAAAGAACGATCTTCCTCTGGCTGCCTGCGAGCCCTCACTCCTCACAGACTAGTGGTGGTGACTCCCGGGCCCGTCACGTGCTGATTCAGTAAGCATAGCAGGCCACGTTTTGCATTAGGCACAGTGGGGACGCCACATTGATCCCACCTTCAGTCCTTCCTGCTCCTCCTCTCTTGGACTGTGAGTGTGGCCAGGACACCAGAAGGAGACAGCGGTGCTCCTGTATATTGGTAACTCAGCAGTCTTGTCTTTGTGCAGTGTCATGTTTGAGCCTCCCGCCGCCCCACGTCAAACATGCAGCTGCTTCAGCCAACGAAATAGCAGCAGGCAGGAGTAATTGACTAATCCACCCCCTTGAAGCTCACTCCCCACCCCCCTGATTCTTCCTCAGACCCCCAGGCCTGTCAGTTTCCTGTTATAGTCGCTCTTGTCCTGTTGCAGCATTGTCCCAGCCCAATGGGGGCTAAAGACCTGGCCGCCAGCAGCTGACTTCAGCCACCACAGATGCATGGGGAGATGGGGTGGGCTGGGAAGCTGCTAGTCTTCAGCCCCCGAGCTGCATAAGGAAAGAGGGTGAAGCTTTTGTCTGTGGTTGGTGGGGACTGCACGGCCCCACCGGCCCTGCTGCTTCAACCATCCTCCTGTGTTTCCTCTGTGTCAGTTTTCATCAGCTTTGCATGAAATCGCACTGACGAACTTTCCTCATTCACAGATGTATTCTATTAATTGCATCAGTAGCATGGGATCTTCTTAGTGTTTGGGTAATTGCCAGGTTCTTGTGGCCTGGTTTGGCCTCTGTTGGAAACAGGATGCTGGGCTTGATGGACCCTTGGTCTGACCCAGCATGGCAATTTCTTACGTTCTTACAGTATGTGCTGTAAAGAACACCCAAAACTCCTTGTTTCTCGGGGTAAATAAATAAGCGGGCGCAGGTTTCTTCCCTGAGCCTTTAGTTTGGAAGGTTTGGCATGGCCCTGGGAAGCTTCTGCCCATTGAATGTTTCTTTCCCTTGAGCCAGATTAGTTTTGGGCAGGCTTAGGACAAAAAGATACAAAAAGCTGCAGGTCAGTTTGAAGAGTCTAAAAAAACCCAAAAAACAGCCCATCTGTTGCCCAAGAATTTAATTTCCTGCAACTTGGAAAGAGGAAAACCTGTGGAAGTAAAATGGGTGGAAAGTGCTTTGCGACTCCAGCCATGGGCCGGGAAAAGCTCCTCGGGGCTATTTGAGGGAGGTTTGCTCTGTACCATGTTGTCTGTGGATTTATTTCCTCTTTCAGTAGATCTAGCACATTAAATCCTGGAGCATTTTGAGATTGTGCGTACAGACTTGCAGGGTCTATTTTACACTTTTTATTTTGTTTTTGCTTAATTTTAAGTCCGGGTCTCATCCTTTCCCCACAGCTCCTGCTCCCTCACCTCCCCTTTCATCTTTGTGAGAATTCCCTCGGGTTTCACGGTAGATCTGCATCTCGTTAATGTACAGAATCAGTGATGAAGGTGCCTGTGTTATTCCGTTATTAACAGAAAGACCCGGGGAAATCAAACGTGATGACATTATTTTGGAGGCGGAGCAGAGCGGCAGTTTCCTCCACCTCCTTTTGGCCTCCTGCTCAATGGCAGCCGAGCTCGGGTTGCCATGTGCCTTTATTTGCAACTCCCTGGGCAGTTTTCTCCTGTTTTCTATCCTCGGTTCAGGCCTTGGAGCAGCGGTCCTTGGCCATGCAACAGAGCGCCGTCCGAAACCCAGCCACAGGGGTCACTGTGGTGCAATGACTGGGGCACTCTACACCCCAGAGTCTGGGAGTGCTTCCTCCACAGCATCCTCGGCCCTGGTCAACCCAAGGAGCAGAAGATCTGATCTGAGAATTGAACCCAGCTTCACTGAGCCACCTGGCCGGCCCTCAGAATACAACTCTACCATCATAAGCCCACTGTTTGGTAGCACTTGGGTGTGGGACACTTGTGAAATCCTAAATTGTTGCTTCACTAGTACAAAACGGAACAGGTGAGCAGCAGACTTGTAGCGGCTGTGTTGCTGTGTCTGACTTTCCAGGCTCCCTCCATTGTCGCCGTGAGAGCTGGTGTGGGAAGCGCCAGCTGCATGGACAGAAGTGCTCCCACTGAGCTAACAGCAAGGCTAATGGAAAAGCAGGGTCATGGCTGAGATATAAAGGACGCTGCACCCCAGGAGCGGAGGCAGGGGCAGTAATGGAAAGCTGGGAGATGTGTTTAGTAAAACAAACAGTACTTTATTTGTCTTTTTAAATTACAAGAGCAGGACTACCCGGAAGGACTACGGCTCCTATTATCAGTGCTGACCTGTCTTGGGGGGGGGGGGGAGGGTTTCCACGCATCCCAATGGGTCGGCCACAGGAGGCTGTGTCCATCTGAGACTCCATACCAAAGGACAGGATCCTATCCAACTATCCATACCCACAAAATTTTCCAAAGTTTTCTTAAATTATCCACAATATCCAGACAGTGCAGTTCAGCTGTGCCTGGAAACTTCTTGTTTACCAAGTTATGATAACGGGAAGAATCCTAGAGGGTAGCAGTGGGGAAGTAAATGCAGTTTATATTTGGTGTAATTTACCTTGGGTCTTATTGTACATGCACATCATAAGATGAAGCTTTCAGCATATATCGGCTTCCTGGCATGGAACATTATCATGACTGAATCACGTTGAATCTGGAAGTAATCGCGCTGCAGATTCCTTAGCAGAAAGCTTAACAGAAGCGTAGTGCAGTCCCGGGGAACTGGGCTGTTAGGGACTGAGGCTCTGTCAGCTGGCCGATGAAACTGGGGACCTTGGGCATTGCTGACTGGGATGATGGTGGAGCTAGGGCAAGGGCAATCTATGGCCAAAACAATGCCCTAGGTAAGGGTTGCCTTTGGTGCCAACTTTCCGTTGAAGTGCCCCCTACCCCATTCCATGTCTTGGTGCCCAGAGCAGTCTCTCTTCTCACCCATCCCTTGGAATGACTCTGACTGAGGGTTCCTTGACAAAAACCTCACAAGCAAAAGGCACTGCAGTTTGCATTCATCTTACAAATCTTCTACTAAGTGATGAAAAGAAGGTTATTATCCAACTTTTTACAATACAGATTCTGTATTCTGCTTATAATGGTAAAGATCAAATGGAGCCTGGAGGCAGTGATGCAGGTACCTGTATTGTGTGAAGACTTTGCAGAATAGACGCATCTTTCTGTAAACGCTCTGCGTAGAAAAACTGGGACTTCCTCCAGTCCTTATAAGTGCTGGGTCCATAACTCAGGCCCAAGGAGTGTGTGGTAGAGTACAGCTAATGACCAGACTAAGTAAAATCATCCATAGTGTAACATATAACTTTAATTAATATATGTCAAGAAGAAAATAGTAAAAACAATGCTCTGTGGGGATTGTGTAATGCTTTACAGCATTTCATTGAGCAGGATCTGGTGAACTTCAGGTGGATAAATGCTTGGACTATGATCTGCCTTCACACACCTGATCGATCCACATTAATGGAAGTTAGTTGTGCCAACAGTCTGAATCATCCCCTAAATACTTTTCCCATATATTCAACAGCACCAAAAACGTATGCTAAAATCACAGGGATGAGGAAGAGATGTAGGGTGGACATTAGCCAATCGGAGTGCAAGGATTAGCATTGCATCGTTCCTGTAACCCATTGCTTTTAGTGTATGAATACCAAAATAATGGTGACCCACCAGCATAACTTTGCTTTGGCCTGTGTCCAGCTGTCTTCTGGAAAAGTGCCAGCTGACTGGAATGCTGAGTTCTGTCCAGGAAGATTCCGTTGTTAGATTCCCTTGCTATCTTTTTTCCTACACTCTTGACTTCCTCTGCTTAACTTGCACCTTTACTCTGAGCTTCCCTGCAAGAGTACAAAGAAACTGCTGGACGTGTGCACTGTAGAATTCCGAACTCAGCAAGGGTCATTGAGACAGCAGTACATGCAAGCAACAAAATGCACCGAGGGGATAAAATCAGAAACAGAAAAGGAGCTGCTGGCATAAATGTGAAGCAAGTGGGCACAGCAGATACCAAAGTGACACAGCTGTGGCCCTAAATACCAAAACAGCACTGTCTCGGCCAACAGGTACCTGGGGGTGGGGGTGGGGCGGGGCCCAAGGCCGCAGTGAAGATCCAGGTCACATGGCAGCCTCTACCAGAGTTAGGTAGACCTTCACAAGTAGAGGCTGTGAGTAGGACCTGAGACACCGTGTTGTAGCAGAGGCGCGCAGTCAGGCAGGCTGAGATCGGGACAGGCAGCATTCAATCTTGGGTGAGAGTCAATCCGCGGTCAGGGCAGGCAGCGAGCAGCAGCAGGTCAGGAAGAAGGCCGGGTTACAAGGAGTAGTCAGAAGCAGGAACAGGAAACAAGACCCTGTGGCTAAAGCACCTGGTGAATGAAATGGGCTTCTATATATACAGGAGTAGGGCTGACATCATCAGCTGGCACCACAGGAAGTCAGGCCTATAAAACCTGGAAGTAGTTGAGCCCCTAGATAGAGTGGGATATAGTCAGTGATGGCAAACTCCAGTCCTCGAGTGCCACAAACAGACCAGGTTTTCAGGATATCCACAATGGAGGCAGCGCATGCAAATCTTTCTCATGCATATTCTTTGTAGATATCCTGAAAACCTGGTCTGTTTGTGGCACTCGAGGATTGGAGTTTGCCATCACTGAGCTAGATGCTGGATGACCTCGACAGGCCACAGGATTCAGTAGCAGGACCTATGTTACAGGCACACAGCTCCAATGCTAAATAACAAAGCAGCGCACAGCTCCAATGCTAAATACTAAAACAGCACACAACTCCACTGTTAAATGCCAAAGCAATACCCCCAATTCCAATGCTAAACACCGAAGCAGCACACAGCTCCAATGCTAAATGTTAAAACGCACAGTGCTAGCACTAGATGATACTTGAAGTTGCCCCTCAGTTTAATCCCATCTAATTTAAATCTTTTCTCAGTCATGGTTCTGCTGTCTTAACTCAAAGCCTCTTACTTGCTTTTTCATTGTGGTGTCTTGTCTGAGGATCTTGACTAGATTGTGAGCTCCAAAGAGCAGGGATTGCCCATTACGTGTATTTGAACCACGATGCTTGCTATACAGCGCACGGCGATGATGATAGGGGGTTGCTCTTCCTGCTCACTTTCTCCCTGCACTCCCACCACAGTCTGAATCAATGCAGCCCCACTTTACTGTGAGATGTTAGAGCTGCTATAGCCCCCTCTCCCCCCCCCCCCCCAAGCCTCCAGGGCTGCCCTGGGCCCAGTCTGACCCTGTAGGGCCCGAATAAAGACAAGGGCTCCTCACCTCCAGCATCTGGTGGGAAGGGAGTGTCGGGGGGCAGCAACGCTACACATATTTTAAATCTGTTTTTAGCTCTCTTGCTCCAAGGACACCATCAGTGTGCCAGGGATTAATCTGGTGGGGATGGGGAGGGAGCTATTAGAATGTTTTGTGAGTGAAATAATTCTGTGTCTTAAAATCTAGAAGTCATATAGTCTTAGGTCTTAGGGAGATCAAAATAACATTTAATAAAATATCCTCAAGCACTTCCAGCCCTTTTACATTAAATGTAACAGATGGTATTTTTGGGAGGGGGCTGTTCGTTATAATTTTCCTCTCTCACCCTCCAGTCCCCACTTTCTGAAGTCAGCAGTACAAATTTAGACTGCGTGAGTGCTCGATTTTGCATAAAATGTGAACCGCCACACTTAATCACTCAAACCTTTCTCAAATCCCCTCATTTGTTTATTCCCCCTGGACTGGCAAATCTATTTCTGATCTGAATGTTATGTACAAAAGAACCAAAATGAAAACTCTCTCCAGGCCCTCTGCAGTGACTTGTGAAGATGTGGAATGGAGCAGTCAGTCCTCTGCATCCCAGTGGTCTCTCTCTCTGCAGCGTGAGTGGTCTTCTCCACTTACCCTCTCTTCTCCCTTAATTTAAGCACTTAACCCCAAATGACCGTACTTGTTTGATACTTGTTAGATTTCAGTAAGGCCTTTGACACGTTTCCGCATCGGCGACTTATAAATAAACTGAGTGCTTTTGATATGGGCCCTAAAGTGACTGACCGGATTATAAGTGGTTGAATGGGAGGTGACAAAGGGTAGTGGCGTTTGGTGAGAACTCACTTGAAGTACTGTGCACAGTTCTGGAGACCGCACCTTCGAAAGATACAAACATGATGGAGTCAGTTCAGAGGGTGGCTACCAAACTGGTCAGTGGTCTTCATTGTAAAGCATATGGGACAGACCTAAAGATCTAAATATCTATACCCAAGGAGCGGTGGGATAGGGGAGATATGATAGAGACATTTAAAAACCTCCAACTAATAAATGCACACGAGGCAGGCCTCTTTCAACAGAAAGGAGGTTCTGGAATTAGGGATCATGGGATGAGGGTGAAAGGGGGTAGACTTAGGAGTCATTTAAGGAAATATTTCTTTACAGAGAAGTGGATGCATGGAACAGCCTCCCAGTGGCAGTAATGGAGACCAGGACAGTATCTGAATTAAAGAAAGCATAGGATAAACACAGAAGATATCTGAGAGAGTGGTAGGAATAATAGAGCTGAGCAGTTATGGATGGGCAGCCAAGATAGGCCATATGGTCCTTGTCTGCTAAGACATTTCTTAAGTTTCTATGAGAATACAGGGATACAGAGCTGGTCATCATTAGAACTGGAGGATTCAGGAGTTTGGCAGGAGTACAGAGCCTGTCACCTCTAGGACTGGAGACTTTGGGATAGTTGTATGAATACAGAACCTATCACCACTAGGACTGGAGGGCTCAGGGATGGACACAGGAATACAGAGCATGTCACCTTTAGGACAGGAGGATGCATACAGAGCCTGTTACCTCCAGGACTGGGAGGATGGGAGATGACCACAGGGATACAAAGCCTTTCATCTCTAGGATTGGAGAGCTCATGGGATAGGTGTAAGGCTGGAGGGATCAAGAAATGGGTAAAGGAGGAACAGAGCTTGTCACCTCCAGGACTACTTAGGGTATGGTTGCAGAGATACAGAGCCTGTCACCTCTAGGACTGGATGGCACAGGGATACAGTCTCACCTCTAGCACTACAAACCTTTGGGTGGTTGCATGGATTCAGAACCTGTCACCATTAATACTCAGGGGAGGGGCACAAGGATACAGAGCTGATCATATCTAGGACTGGATGGAGCAGGGATACAGAACCTGTCATCTCTAGGACTGGAGGACACAAGGGTTTGGCACAGGGATACAAAGCCTGTCACCTTTAGGTCTGGAGGACTCGGGGTGGGCATAGGAATACAGAGCTTGTCACTTATAGGACTGAAGGGTTCAGGGGATGGGCACATGAATTCAGAGTCCATCAGCACTAGGACTGGAAGGCTTGGGGGATGAGTACAGGGATACAGCCCCTGTCACATCTAGGACTGGAGAAAGAAAGGATATAGAACTTGTCACCTCTAGAACTGGAGGTCTTAAGAAGTTGTCACTAGACATAGTCTGTTACTTTTAGGACTGGAGGGCTTAGGGGATGGGCACAGGGATACAGAGTCTGTCACCCTAGGATAGGAGAGCTCATGGGATAGATGTAAGGTTGGAGGGTACAGGGGATGAGTATAGGTGTACAGAGCCTGTCACCGCTAGGACTGGAGTGCTCAAAGAATGGGCATAGGGATACAGAACTTGTCACCTGTAGAACCGGATGGCTTAGGAAATAGGCAAAGAGATGCAGAACCTGTCACCTGTAGAAGCAGATGGATCAGGGGATGGCACAGGGATACAGTCTCTTACCTCTAGGACTGAAGACCTTTGGGTGGTTGCATGGATATAGAACCTGACACTGTTAGAACTGAAGGCCTCAGAGGAGGGGCACAGGGATACAGAGCCCATCGCATCTAGGACTGGATGGAGCAGGGATACGGAGCCTGTCACCTCTAGGCCTGGAGGTCTCTAGGGATGGGTACAGGGATTCAGAGCTGGTCACTTCTAGGACTGAAGAGAGCAGGGATACACAGCCTGTCACCTCTATGAATGGAGGGCGCAGGAGATGGATGTGGGGATACAGTGCCTGTCATCTCTAGGATTGGAGGGCACAGGGATACAGAGCCTGTCACGAGTGGGGCTGAAGGGCTCAGGGGATGGGTATAGGGATACAGAGCTTGGAAGCAGGGGATAGGTGCACTGATACAGAACTTGTCACCTCTGAAACTGGAAGGCTGTGGGATACAGAGCCTGTCACCTCCAGGACCAGTGGGCTCAGGAGATGGACACATTCTAGCATTGGAAGGCTGAGGGGATTGGTGCAGGGATTCAGATCCTGTCACCTCTAGCACGGGAGGGCATAGGGATACAGAAACTGACACCTCTATGACCGGCAGGGCTTAGGTGAAGCATAAAGACCAAAGACTAAAGGAAAATTAACTTTTAGAAAAAAAAGCCTTTTCAGCACAGAACATATCAGGAGGGCTGACTTATTTTGAATGCTACTGAAGGAAACACACAGTGAAATGGATCAGGGTAGACCCTGCCTCTACTGGTGACTTTCGAGAGTCCCTTGACTATTATAAAAATAGAATTAATGGTTGTATTTCTATTGGATGTTACTTCCATAACCTGATAACACAAAATTATCAACGTACCCCGCGCCCCCTCTGCAAACAATGAAAGAAGTCAGTTAAATATGTATTTATGGATAAAGTGATCTTGGAGGTGTCAGGAAGCTTGCACAAAGTCACAGCGCCCTCTTGTGCTCTTACGCTGTAAGGTGCCCTCTGAAAGTCCTGTTACTTTGTGAAGGGGAGGATCAGAAAAGAGTGGGATGGTGCCTGCCCTCAGGAGCTCAGGTCAGAAGTAGGCTCACCAGTCATGTTCCCTAGTGAAAGAAAAAAACAATGCAATGTTAACCAATTGAAATGTATCCAGCTATAGGGATGCTAAATTACCTGGGGTTCCACATTACGCTTCATACGTCACAAAATGTGCCAGTGCAGTACTCCAGGAGTGATCAGTGCCAGTTCAAGGGTATTAGGCTCCCTAGGTGAAACTTCAGCCTTGCATCAGCACCCCCCAACCCTTGGTCTTGAGACTTATACCTACCAGCGGAAGCTCCAGCTCAGCGCTTCCTCCTACTGCCAGCGCTTCCTCCTACTGCCCCTGGGCCTCCTTGTGCAGTCTTTGCCGCAGGTGGGTTGGACTTCTCCAGCAGCCCTGAGGGAGGGAGGGAAGGTTCCCGTAAAGTCCTTTTTCCACTGGTAGAATGAGCACAGCCTGCGGCCGAGACTGCAAAAGGAGGCCCATAGCTGCTGGCAGGTCCCATCCCACTAGTGGTGAAGACTGCGATGTGCTTCTGCTACGCCAGGGGCTGCTGACAGAACCCCTCCTGCCTGCAGGAAAGGCTGCAGGAGGTGGCCTAGGGCCACTAACAAAGCCCATCCCTCCCTCCAGTGATCTAAGACTGGGGAAAAAGACAGGGGTCGCAGGCAGAATGAGCTCCTTCAGCAATACCGGGATGGCGGAATAGGGTCCACCAGCGGCGCTGGGACAGGAGGAGCCTCCTACAGTCTTTGCCACTGGTGGGATGGATTCTGCCAGCAGTGCAGGCCTTCTGTTGCAGTCTTCACCACAGGCAGGATGGGTTCCATCAGTGCCAATAGGGTCTCCTGTAGTCTTCGTCATGAGATGGGCTGCACCGGTGGCCATAGGTTTCCTCCAGCAGCTCTGGAATTTGGGAGTGTCTCCTTGAGTCTTTGGCAGCTGGTGTATCGAGCTCAAGTACCAGTCTGGAGCCGCCACTACAAACATTTTTAAAACTCCCAAGCAGAGATTTTCGTAGCTACTATAAAATAGCAATAATCATAAAAATCATAAGAACAGAGGCAGAGCTGAACTAGGACAATTCACATTACAACCCAACATGCAAAATTAAATAAATACAATTCTGGTGTCGTACAAGCTCACTCTCACATGCTTTCTCACACACATAAGCTCTTGTTCTCACACAGTCTCCCGCAAACACACATATGCTATCATTCTCACAGTCTCCCACACATACACAAACTCTCTCACATTGTTATCTCAGACCACGCCCCAGTGCATTTAGAACTCCTTCTAGGCACTGTCACCACTGCAACCTCTCATTGGCGCTTTCCGTTTTATTTAGCTAATGATGTTAAATTTCAAGAATTTCTTCGCTCCCGTTGGGAGGATTATGCCACTCTTAATGCTCAGCACGTGGAGACCCCGGGGTTGTTTTGGTACCTGGCAAAGGCCGTGTTAAGAGGGGATATCATTTCATTCATGGCTCATCGGAAGAAAGCTATTGATCACAGAATTTTAATCTTGACTGCTCATTTGAACAGGGCAAGGAGCACCTTGAATGTCGTCTATGGCCGTGGTGCGTACCTGAGATACGTTCTGGGCGCTGATTTGAAAATAATCGAGGCGAGAGAGTGTGCCATGGGCACGGGAAATATGTGTAAAATCTTTCTCGCCAGGGTGAAGAACCCGCCAGATATCCACCAAATGCAGAGATTGTTCTAAAAAGGAAGGCCTCTGCCAAGTCCCATCGAAGAACTCGATGAGGGGGATTTATCGAGTTGGGCGTCTCGGATTGTATTGAAGCCCCCTCCCACGACTAGGCAATGGTCTCCATAAGGCACTACCAGTTCATAAAGCTCCCGAAAAAAACTAGGACTATAACTGTTGGGGGCATAAACATTACATAGAACCACTTTTTTGTCTGCTGTAAGGTACCCACCAAGATAACATAGCGTCCCAAGGGATCCTTAATCGTGGTTGTAACCTGAATGGGGACATGTTTATTAATCCAAATCACCACCCCAGCCGATTTGGTAGTGCCCGAGGCATAGTAAACCTCTCTCCCCCAACATCTACTTAATTTATCGTGCTCTGAATCTGTAAGATGGGTTTCTTGTAGAAACGCAATGCTCACCCGCTTTCGTTTGAGAAAGGAGTGAATCTTAGATCTTTTAATAGGGGAGTTTATCCCACAAACGTTCCAAGGAATTAATCCAGTGACCTGACTAGAGATAGAGCATAAAAAGAAGGTTCCAAAAAGAGTAAGGCAAGATCATCCGCGGCGGAGGTCCTCCCAGCTGAGACCACCTGAGTGACATGAGGGTGGCAGAAAAACTTTCCTGATATGAACTCACACATTGAACAAAGAACCCACAGACCCATTCCCCCAAAACCCCAACCCCCACACTTATACCCCCCACTAATTCCACACTCCCCTGTACAGTAACATCCCAATAATACTTGGAGATCACCACCATGCTGGCCAATCCCCCCCCCCCCCCCCCCCCCCCCCCACCAACCCCAAACCCCATCTGCATCCAGATGTTAAGAATATTCACAGAAACAAAAAAATTGGCAAGAATTAAGGTCTGAAGCCAAAAAAGTGTGGAGATAACTGAACAATGAGAAAAGTTCATCATGAGGGTATGAACAATCATAGCCTCATACAACCCTGCAGGATATAAGCAATTATAACCCTTCAGTTTTACCAAGTAGAGGTACAGGTAGCCCAAGGTCGCAGGAGTGGAAGGATGGAAAAACAACTAACCCCATCCCGCTGTTCACAAGAGCAGGCTGCAAACTGCATGAGACCAGGGATAGATATAGTGAACTCAGAAAAGGCTGAAGCTAGCCAGGGAACTCACATCCCTCCAGAGAGTGGGTCGTACAGACTGAGAAAGGCGGTCTACCAACCCAACCCCTCCGTACAAAAAAAACCTGTGATATTTAACCACCAAAATCCATCAGGCCCTGGAAAGTGCGCCGGAGTCATTCATGCAAACTTTGCAAACTTTGTTCAACTATAGAACGTTGGAATCATGAAGGGTCTGTAACAGGTCTGGTAAGGGCACAAACCATCTCTTATGAGAAGGAAACAGTTAACAAACCCCGGTTGTTAAGCCCACGCAGGAGACAAAGCAATGGATTTTGTCTCTACTGCTAGGCTCATCCCGTGCCGGACGCTGCAGATCCTGGTGCCCTCAGTAAACCTTTAGCTTCCTGCGGCGTAGTGTACCACGAGATGCCAGCCTCCGTTTGCACCCGCAGGCGAGCGGGGTAGAGCAAAGGAGCCCGTACGTGCCCTGGGCTAGCAATTGGGAACATACAGGCGCCATGGCTCTTCTCTGAGCCGCGACCGCTGCAGAAAAATCTTGAAATACAAGCACCTTTGTGTTTTCATGTTGCAGTGCCCGTCCTTTGCGCACAGCAGTCAGGATCTCTTGTTTGTGCGCAAAATTAAAAATCTTGGCCACGATGACCCTCGGCTGGGTGGCATTTGGCTTGCGGGCTCCAAGGCGATGGGCCCGCTCAATGCGCAGGCGGCCATATGTGTGAGACAAATCCAGCTCCTTTTCGAGCCAAGATTCCAGCCAGGCAGGGAGCATACGGTCATCAATGGATTCTGAAATACCAACGAAACGCAAATTGGACCGTCGGGACCGATTCTCTAGGTCCTCAGGTTTCGCTGTATTTTTCTCCACAGCCTCCCTCAGCACTGTGATGTCTGACTGCTCTGTCTGGAGGCCATCTTGCGCCTCCGACACGCGCTCCTCCAATTCAGCGAACCGCGTTTCAAATTTATTTAAATTGGCCGAGATTTCGGCGACCACGGCAGAAATATTTTTTAGGTCGGGTCCCAAAGCCTCTAATACTGCTGTTTTTATTTCGGCCAAAGCCGGTGCGGCTGACGGTTCGCCCGACCCGGCGGCAGCCATGACAGGAGCTGGAGGGACCGGTGCAGTGTCTTTCACTTTTTCTTTTGCCGATTTCGGAGGATGAGCGGGCATGCCGGGTTGAGAAAGGAAGCGCTAAGAAATGAGCTACCGCTCAGGGGAGAACAAAGTTCACTTATCTGGCTTAGCAATGCAGATGGGGCTTGATAGCGAAGGCCAGACGCCAAGGAAGAAGGGATTACATCCTCCTCCCTCAGTGCATCACGTGATCTCACACCCTCCGACTTAATAGCATAGCGATATTAAGTCGGAGGCCCCAAAATTAAAAAAAAAAAAAAAATTTAAATCGGCCTGCGGGTCGGAAGATGAGCGCTAAATTATGCCGGCGTCCGTTTTCTGAAACCGTAGCTGTCAGCGGGTCCGAGAACCGACGCCGGCACCAGTCCAAGAACAGATCCCTGAGGCACTCTACTGTTTACCTTTTTCCACTATGAAAACTGACCATTTAATTCTACTCTGTTTCCTGTCTTTTAACGAGCTTGCAGTCCACAAAAGGACATCGCCTCCTATCCCATGACGTTTTAGTTTTCTTAGAAGCCTCTCATGCCGGACTTTGTTGAATGCCTTCTGAAAATCCAAATACACCACATCTACCAATTCACCTTTATCCACATATTTATTAACCCCTTCAAAAAAATATAGGAGATTTGTGAGGCAAGACTTCCCTTGGGTAAATCCATGCTGGCTGTGTCCCATTAAACCATGTCTAGCTAAATGTTTTGTGATGTTATTATTTATAATAGTTTCCACAATTTTTACCAGCACTGAAGTCAGGTTCACCAGTCTATAATTTCCTGGATCACCGCTAGAGCCTTTTTAAAGATCGGGATTACATTGGCCATCTTCCATTCTCCAGGCACAACAGATGATTTTAATGATAGGCTCCAAATTAATTGAAATAAGTCTAAAATTTTATTTTTTAGTTCTTTCAGAACCCTGGGATGTATGCCATCTGGTCCAGGTGATTTACTACCCTTTAGTTTGTCAGTCAGGCCTACCACATCTTCCAGGTTCACCGTGATTTGGTTCCGTTCATCTGAATCATCACCCTTGAAAACCATCTCTGGAAGGGTATCTCCACAACATCCTCTTCAGTAAACACCGAAGCAAAGAAATTGTATAATCTTTCCACGATGGCCTTATCTTTCCTAAGTGCCCCTTTAACCTGCTCTCCTGCTCTGTGAATTTTTGCCTCTACAGCCAATTTCTTTTCAAATTCTCTCTTAGCCTTCTTATCAGTATCTTACATTTAATTTGCCAGTGCTTATGCTTATTCCTATTTTCTTCTCTGCTCATTCTTTAGTGGACAGGCTTGGATTTTCTCTGTCAGCTTTGAGAATTGTGCATCTCTGATATCTTTGGATTTTGTACAGTGCAGGGGGGATGCATTTCTGTTTCTAGGAAAATAAGAAGTACCATGCTGGATCAGACCCAGGACCATCAAACCCAGCATTGTGTCTCTGACAGTGGCCAGTCTGGGTCACAAGTAGCCACAGATTCCAAAAAAATAGATCTGCTACTCTCAGAGAGAATTCTGGATTTCTTTAGTCTTCCTGGCTAATAATGTGTTATGGACTTTTCCTCCAGGAGTTGTCCAAACCTCTTTTAAACCCCGCTATGCTTGTCGCCTTGACCACATCCCCTGGCAACAGTTTCCACAGCTTGATTATGCATTCATTGAAAAAGGACTTTCTAAGATTTGTTTTGAATCTGCTGGTTGTCCTTTATTCAGCTGTTCCACCTCACTCATGATTTTATAAATTTCTGTCCACTCCCCTCTCTGCCGTCTCTTTTCCAAGCTGAAGAGCCCTGGCCTGCGTAGCCTCTCATCATAGGAGAGCAGTTCCCTAACGTTTATCATTTTTGTCACCCTCCTCTGCAACTTTTCTAGTTATGCTATGTCATTTTTGAGATGGGGCAACCAGAACTGCACACAGTACTCGCGGTACAGTCGCACCATGTCTCGATTCAGAAGTATTATAACATTTTCCACTTTATTCTTCATTCCCTTTTGGATCATTCCTTACATTCTCTTTGCTTCCTTGACCGCCACACCACATTCTATTTCTCCAGCGTTGCTCTGAATGCAGAGTCTGGCTTCTTTAGGTTTCCAGTTTTAGTTTTTTCTATTTCTAGTCTGTGATCATTTATTCTGCGTCTGGTGAGGGTCTGTTTCGTTTCTGTCTGTGAGTCACAAGGGCACAACCCAGCACACAGAACTTCTGCAGGGAAGAAGGGGCAGAGACTATTCTCAGTGTCCACCACACGATGGCAACCCTGGCTACAACTTTTACCAATACAAAGACTGAGTCTATGGATTGCATCCAAGCAGCAGTGTAACAGGGCTGTATTTATTTATAAGCATTATATTGCATTAAAATAAAAATGATTGTATTAAAAGAAATAACATTTGTGTGTTACATATGTACCTTTTGTGTGCTGCTGGCTCACAGGAGTCCATTGCTACTATAAAAAGGGAAAATATGAGAACGGGGAAACTATGAAATAACCATTCTGTAGATTTTACATTCCATTCATCTCGTACGTTGCTGTTTGAAAGTTTATAATGCTGCAGGATTGGCTGTGCGGCTGTGTAGTTTGTGTCCCTTGTCTGATGGGGCTGACCTCAGTCATGTCACAGGGGTGGACAGATGAGCATCACTGACTTTTCTTCCAGCTCTGGGTGGTGAGGGTCTCTGAGTTGCCCAGTCATGCTGTCTCAGGAGGTGGTGTTTAAGCGGAAGAAACGAGGAGGGAAGTGCATAGTGCTGCACAGTGCTGCTATAAACTTTGAGGAGAACAAGCACTGACAATGGGATGTGCTTAAAGTCAGGAGTACAAAGCTCAACTAAGATAGGAGGAAAAGGCGAGGAGCTGTGCTTTTAGGAGTGAACCAAGGAAGGATATAAGCACTGAAGAATGGCACTTAGATTCAGTTAGAACGTCTGGCCCAGCATTACCCATCACTGCCCCCTGCAGGGCTTGTTATTTATCCATTACTGTCCCCTGCAAAGCCCAGTCCTTACCACTTTCTTTTGCAGAGCCCAGCATTTATCCACCACTGTCCCCTGCAGGGCACAGCATACACTACTACTACATAACATTTCTACAGAGCTACACGACATATGCAGCGCTATAAAAACACACAAAAAGACGGTCCCTTCTCAACAAAGCTTACACTCTAATAAGACAAACATACAGGTCAAGAGACTTGGCGTATTTCATAAAGCAAGACAATGGTTAAAAAGAAAAGAAAGTTAGTTAACAAGACTAAAAGCAGACAATCAGGCATAGGATTTAAAAGCGGTTTCACAAAGGTGGGTCTTTAGATGGGATTTAAACACGGCAAGAGAGGGAGCATAATGCATCAGTTCAGGAAGTGTATTCCAACCATACGGCGCAGCCAGGTAGAAAGCATGGAGTCGGGAAATGGCGGTAAAGGAGAAGGGCACTGATAGGAATAACTTATCTGATGAGCAGAGTGCACAAGAAGCGGTGTAGAGAGAGATAAGAGGTAGTGAAGTGCTGCAGAGTGAAAACGATTGCAGGTGAGAAGGAGGAGCTTGAACTGTATGCAGGAGCGGATAGGGAGCCAATGCAGTGACATCAGAAGAAGGGGTTATGTGAGCATAGCGACTTAGGTGAAAGATAAGTCATACAGCTGAATTTAGGACAGATTGCAGGGGAGAGAGATGGATTGCCTGGAGATCTGTGAGGAGCAGGTTGCAAAAGTCTTAAGCAAGAATAGATGAGAGAGTAGATAAGGGTTCTGGTAGTGTGTTCAGAAAGGAAGAGACGGATTTTGGCAATGTTATAAAGAAAAAACAGCACACTTTAGCAGAGTTTGGATATGTGTAGAGAAGGAGAGAGAGACGTCAAAGAGGACTCCAAGGTTAAGGGCTAATGGGACCAGGGTGATGACTATGTAATCCACAGAAACAGAGAAAAGGGGAAGTGGGCTTGGGGGGAAAGATAAGGAGCTCTGTCTTGGCCATGTTGAGTTTAAGGTGGCGGTGGGACATCCAGGCAGCAAGGTCAGACAAGCAGGCTGAGATCTGAGACTGGATTTCTGGTGAAATTTCTGGTGTAGAAAGGTAGATCATCAGCATAAAAATGGTATTGAAAGCCATGAGAGGAAATCAGAGCACAAGGGGATTAGTATATAGTGAGAAGAGAAGAGGGCCCAGGTCAGAGCCCTGAGACACACCAGTTGATAGCATTTACCCATAGCTGCCTCCTGCAGGGCTCAGTTTTTACCCTCCACTGCCCCCTGCGGGTTGATTCATCCTGGGCCCTACACACTGCTAAGGTCAGCTCTGCCTGCAGCAAAATCTATAATCTTCAGGGGTGACTTAGTTTCAATAAAAGTATCGATACAGCACTAACAGCGGAAGAGAGATCTCAGGGGAAGAGACAGCAGCACTCTGAGACACTTAAAGTATGACCACAACATGAACAGCTGAAAAAAGATCTCAGGGGTGAAGACATCAGCCTCTAATTACCCAAAGTATGAATGTAGTATGGCTGAAGAGAGACCTCAGAAGAGGAAACAGCAACACTCGGTGACCCAAAATATGAATACAATATGAGCAACTGGTGAGAGATCTCAGAGGAGGAGATAACAGCACTCTCAGACACCCAAAGCATGACAGTGCAGACAGCTGAAGAGATTTCAGAGCCCATGACACACCCAAAGTGTGACTACAACATGAAAAGCTGAAGAGAGACATCAGAGTAGGAGACAACCACAACCTTACAAACCTAGAGCATGAATACATCATGAACAGCTAGAGATAGACTGCAGGGGAGGAGACAGAAGCACCCTGAGACGCCCAAAGTGTGAATGCAACATGAACAGCTAAAGAGCAGTGCTGGCGCAACACACTGTGCAAGCCATGCACTTGCACAGAGTGGCAGCTTGGAGGGGCTGGTGGCCTGGGGCCAGCAGCAGCCAAAATGGAGTGGAAGCTGTGGGACCACCTGGTGGATCCCATCCCGCCATTGACTGAACAGTGTTATAATTAGTGAGGTTTGGGTGGACCCTTGAACACTGTGACAGCTGACCACGCCCACGAGGGGAAGTCCCGTGAGGGGCCACAGGTCAGGCTCAGCTTAGGACACACAAACACAGAGGTTGATCTTTTATTAGCAATGTGATGAAGCCACCAGAGGTGGCAGTAGTGAGCAGTAGTAGTAGCCCGGCTGGGCTAGTATCCCTCAGGCGCTGGAACAGCAACTCCTCCAGTAGCAGTGCTGTAGTGGAAAGAACTGAGAATAATGAGTACAGTGGAATATGCACAAGCCCCAGTATGGAGAACCCCCAGGATAGGAAGAGCAGGCCCTCGAGGAGCGAGTACCTGATCCCTGAGAGCGGAGAGGCTTGAAGGTAAAGTACTCACACAGCGGTGCCACGTAGGAGATGGCACTAGGGCTGGAACGGAGGCAGGCCCTCGAGGAGCGAGTACCTGGTTCCAGGGAACAGCTCTGAGGTGGAGATGGTAGTACTCACTGGTGTTGAAGATAGCAAATCCTTCCAGGCAGAAGAGAAGGTAGGAGCAGGCAGCGAGTCAGGGAACATGGGCCCTCGAGGAGCGAGTACCGGTTTCCTGATAGCGACCTGAAAAGCAAGTGAGGCCCCCGAGGAGTGGGTACCCCGTTAGCGTTAAGAGTCCAATGGAAATTGGAGAGGCAGAGTAGCTGGGTACGGAGAGCGAATCCCATCTGTAAGATTCCACTTGCTAACTCAAAGGCTAGCAAACATCGTAGGCTTTAAATATCCGGGCAGCGTGACTTCATCACAGGGGGACGCCCCTGAGGTTCGCGCCAAGTAGGAAATAAGAGTGAGGGCCGCACGGCGCGTGCGCCATAAGGTACCAGCGGAGCATGGCGGGAGGCAGCGCCCAAGCCGGTCTGGGGATGCCGGAGAGGATGGCAGGCAGACGCCGCAGCAGCCAGGCATCCATCCATAGTGAGAGGAGGTGCAAAGAAAGAAAGGTAGGCGGAGTGAAGCCGTCGGGAAGGGACGGTTGCAACAAATAGTCCCCAGGCCGCCCAGCAGACCCTATCCCACTGATGGCCTTAGTGAAGCAGAGACTGCAGGTTGCCCAGCGGACCTCATCCTACCAGTGGCCACCCAGCAGACTCCATCTTGCCAGCAGCCAAAGTGAAGGGGAGGCTGCAGACTGCCCACTGGACCCCATCCTGCTGGTAGCTGAATTGGAACAGAAGTTGCGGACCGCCCCATGAACTCTGTACTGCCAGCGGCCTAAGTGGAGAAAAGGCTGTGGGCTGCCCAGCAAACTTCATCCCGCCAGAGGCCCAGTGGACCCCATTCTGCTGATAGTTGAATTGGAACAGAAGTTGTGGACTGCCCCGTGAACTCCGTCCTGCCAGCGGCCTAAGTGGAGAAGAGGCTGCGGATTGCCCAGAGGACCCCATCCCACCACTGGTAGTACAAGACGGCAGGATGGGACATAGGGCGATCTTTTGCCTAGCTAGCCCCCTTCCCTGCAGGGTTGGGCCTTTGGGTTCTAGGGGCCAATAGGACTCCAGTGCAGTGGCAGAACATGGTGAGTCTGTGAACAGGCTGGACCATGTGAAGCTGTGGACAGGCTGGACCAGGCGAGGCTAAGGACAGACTAGGACAGGGCTGGACTGAGGCAGGACTAGAAAAAGACTAAATAGAACAAGGGCTGAGCAAAGCAACACAAAACACAAAAGGAATATGCCCACAGGCAGGCAGAAGGCCCATAGGCCACTAGATAGCAGAATAAGGCCAGATAGACCACAAGACAGAGCAGAGGGCCCGAGCACCTCAAGGCAGGAATACCAAATAGAATAGGCCCAAGGGCCTCAAGACAAGGGAAAGAAGGCCCAAAGGCCAAATTACAAGGCAAGCAGCAAGAAGGCCCAGAGGCCACAAGGCAAGGCAAGGCAAGGTGCTAAAAGGCCCAGAGACTACAAGGCAAGGCAAGGTGCTAGAAGGCCCAGAGGCCACAAGGCAAGACAAAGAGCAAAGAAGATGCAGGCCAAGACAAGGTACCTCCATGAACTGACAAGGTGGCTATGGCAGGGCTGAGACTTTGGCGTGGTGAGAACAGAGTGGAGAATCTTGGCCAACCTGGAGAGTATGCTCATTGAGATCCCCTGGTGGAGGGCAGGCTGCAAGACAAGCTGAGTCACGAGACCAGGGATGAGATGGTGAGGATAGTTCTGCACGGAGCTCGCCGGGGGCCTCTGCTTGTAGGGAGGCATCATAGACAGGGTATGATGAGGCCGCATAGCAGCTGAAATAGTAACATATGGTTTTAATATTATGATTGATGTTTTTTATTTCTTAATTTTATTGTTTGATATTTTATGAAGAATGGTGGGATTTCTATTTTTGCATTGTTGCACTGCATACAGAGTCTGGTTTATTGCGATTTTCAGTTCAGTTTTTGTCTGCACATTTATATTTTTACTTTATGGTCTCTTTATTCTGTACTTGGTGAGGTTCGGTTCTGCACTTGTGACTGAATTGATATATTCTGCTCATCTGTAGTTTCTGTGTAGGGATCTATAGCAGCCTGGCTTGTTCTGTTTCCTATTAGGAGGTGTATTGGTATTTTAGGACCTGGTGTAATATTTGCAGTGTTATTTTTTTCCTAGACATATAACCCCTTTTCTCTGGGGTCACCTTTGGTAACTGTAAGGGTTGAGATGTATCTGTCTGCAGCTCCGGGAACAGTCCAAGTCACCCAGGTATCTGTTGGGTTTGTGGCATATTGTGGACTCTTGGTCGAAGTGGCGATGACTCCTCCCATGGGGAGGGGCCCCCGTGGGGAACCACAACGATAGGCTAGACTCTAGTAAGCAGACACTGAGGAAAGAAAGCTTTATTGTACTGCTGATGTAAGTAGAATCTTGCTTCAAGGAAGGGATAGTACCGTAGGCCAGCGATATCACAATAAGCGCAGACAGTCTCTATAGATGATGGTTTCACCCGGATGTAGCAAGGTTGGGTAGTGTTCCGCAGCGCGGGATAAGCCGAACCTGAAGGGTGGAATAAGGAGAGCTGGAGCGTAGCGATACTCACAGAGTGGCATTTCTGGTAACTTCCTTGGTAGAAAAATGGAGAGAGGTCCCCGAGGTCCGAGGTGCAGGATTACCCTGAGCAGGATAGGCCCTCGAGGAGCGAGTACCTAGGAGCACCGAAGGATCCTGGAAGAAAGTAGATAGAACCCCCGAGGAGCAGGTGTCCTAGGTTAGATAGTTGAACCCCAAAGGGCAGACAGAAGCGAGAGGCCTCCGAGGAGTGGGTACCCAGAGCTTCCGTAGGAGCAAGTTACCCGGGAGGGTAGAGAGGAATCCAAGCGAGCAGATTAGAAGCGGTCAGAGTAGCAAAACCGAAGTCCTTGCTAACTCGTCGGGCTATAGCGGAGCAGAGGTTTAAATACCTAGAGGTACTGACGTCATGTGGTGGGGACGCCCCCGAGGTTCCCGCCATGACGTATTCAAAAGCATAGGTGGCGTGCGCATGCGTGCCTAGGCCTCAGGAAGAAGCATGCCGGACGGGGACGCCCATGCTGTGTCGGAGACGCCGAGGGTTTCGGCAATCAGCACCGGAGGCAGCCATCCTTCCCAGGGAGGAGGAAAAGGGTAGAAGAGAGGTGAGGCAGAGCGGTCGCAGCTGTCTGCGACCGACGGACGCAACAGTATCGCTAACGGGGACCAGAATATCTCTGGGAAGACCAATAGCCACAAAGTCCACTGTCCACACCAGAAGCTGGTTCCAAAATCAAAAGTTTATTTGTAATCCAAAATAACAGCAAAATCTTTTCAGCAAAAATATTCTATCAGACAATTGGATACAGTCCAAAATGAAAAAAAAAAAAGAAATCTTCCATCTTCAAATCAGTTCTTTACTGATATGTTTCAGCAACCCAAGGCCTTTGAGGCAGCAGGTTGTTAAAGAAAACATCCTTTATTCCTGGAGCTTCCCCAAATGAGAAAAAAGCACCCCTTAACCTACAGGGTCTTATCCCTCTGAATGGCAAACAGGAATCTTATCCAAATTCCTTTATTACAAAGATCTCATAAGCCTCGGAAATCTGTTCAGCCTCCGACTCCCAGGACTCTCCAGTATCTCCTCTCAGATGCCTGTGGAAGCATCTTAAATAACCTCTCACCCTAATCCATTCCCTTGGGAGGCATGAACCACCCACCAATATCACCGTATCAGACTCAGCACATCACTCAGGCTTACATGACCCTCACCAAATCCTCCTTGCAGGAAGGATGCTTGCAAACTGCAAGAGCTCTGCACTTAGGCAGAACTCACTGACCTCTCACTGACCCTGGAGAGCAGGAACCCTCCAGAAGCCTTCTGGCAATTCTTTAGTGACCCTAGGTAGGATTACATTTAGGACAGGATTGTTATTTGTTTGAGTGCTGGCAGTTAGTGCTGATTTGGTATGGAAGGTTTGCGATATTGTAATTGTTTATTCATGGCTTTCTAAGGGTTAAGCCCACACCCAACACATGTTACAATAGGTCTAAAACCATATGGGGGGAGTTTTGCAGAGTTTTCTGGATGGCACACAGTGGTACATTAAATATAATTACATGTTTGTTTTTTTTTGTAACCTTTCTTTATTGAAATTTTAACATTTTACTACCGTACCAATACACATATCATCATACCAGACCCGCCCCCCCCCCATCCTCATCCCAACCCCTCCCTCCCCTCCCATCCCATACCCACCACACCTTTTACCAAGACACCAAATACTCTAGATAGCCAATCTCTGTCCGCAGGTATATAATCAGTACCCATATACTCGGATTGTGCCACAGGTTTGCCGTTCTTCATCTAGTCCATAAAGAGTGCCGACAGGGCCACCCAAGATAGAATCGGCCTCCCCCTTCAGTTAGGCTCCAACCTGTCGCTGGTTAGTCCGTTGAGGTATAATTACATGTTTTAAATGATATTTGTTATATAGATAACAGAGACCTCATGGGAGGAAACAACGGTATTTAAAACAGCCAGAGGCCTTTATTCAAAGAGGTTTATCCGGGTAACTTGTGAGTTATCCAGATAAACCCCCATGAGACTTAACCAGGTAAAGCCAGATAACTTAGGGGAGTTTCAGGGGTGTTCTGGGGTGAGAATGAGTTAGCTAGGTAAGTTATCCAGCTAACCTCGATATTTGAAGTCACCCGAATAAGTGACTGGCCTAACATTAGATGTCTCAAGGAGCAGAGTTAAAGTTCTCGGAGGTCAAGCAGGATGGCTATCCTCACACATGCAGACCATCATGCAGTGGAGCCCAGCATGGAAATCTTATGTCATAGTTTCTAGAACTTTGACTCAGCCTCACAGAGCTTCCACATGGGGTCCCTTCAGTCCTCCTTTTTCTGCAGAGCCAAATGGTTGTGATTTCTCAGTCTCAGTTTGGGATTTTTTCTCATTTTTGAGTTCCCATGGGATTTTTTCGTTGTGCTGTTCATCATGGGGGTCCCACAGTCTTGCCGTAGTATCATCAGATAGGTTTTTCAAATTTTCTTTAAGTTTCCTATCGTGGTTGGTTCCCTTCTTTGCAGCAGTACCCTCGGTGCCCATCAACCATGTATTGCTGTCACCATTGAATTCGACTTAGCGTCTCCTTTACTTCGCATCAACATGTCTTCAGGGTTCCAGCGATGCCCCCGATGAACGAGGACTTTGTCTATCATGGCTCCTCATGATAGATGTATCGTCTGCTTGGGGGTTATTGTATGACGTCCGGGTTTGTCAAGTACACACAGAAGACCCCAAAAGGATGTCAGTCTTGTTTGCATCTGATGGGATGTCTGTTCGTTCATCTGAAGACTAATCCATCTGCATCTGAGGCATTGACATCAAAGGACCTAGGCGGGCTTGAATCTTGTGATGTCAAGGCTTATTCCTTCTGAGCCATAGCAGTGTCGATGACTCACTTGTGATCTGTCCCCATGGAGGAGATCTGCAAAGCTGCGATGTGGAATTCTGTCCACTCATTCACATGGCATGCAGGGGGTAACCTGCATGGAGCGGCAGTTACTATCCATAATCAGAAGGCATGGAATTACTAACTTTAGCTGATTAGCCTGGATGCTTTTGGTGCAACTGCAACATTGTTCTCCATTTCAACGGTATGTTACTATGTGATTATGTATTACTGTTTGAACAGAGATGGCTAATGCAACAGCAGGTTTAGCCAGTCTATCCTCCAGAACATGTTTGAGGTGTAGAATCCAACTCTGTTCCTGCCTAGGCCCCAGTATTTTTGTTCCAGGCTGTTGCGTGTGCCGGCTGAGGCAGGCCCGCAGCCAGGCCCTCTTACCCCCGTTTGCCCGCTCCAGCGCTTGGCTCTGCTGCTCTTGCGGCTGGTGGCTGCTGTCTCTGACCCCGGGCCGCTCCTCTTGCTCCCAACTCCTCAGCGGACGTCCCTGCTCTGCGGCGGGCCTCCCCACGTGGTCCGCGGGGAGACGCCGCTGTCTCACGCCACGCCCATCCCTAGGCGCGCACGCATCAGCTGTCGTTTTAAAGGGGCCAAGGCGGGAACTTCACCCGCGGTCCCGGACCATGACGTCACTGGGTCCCGGTATATAAGGCCGGGCCCAACCAACGTTTCCTTGCCTTGGCAACAGGTCTCCACACTGGTCATGTCCTGAGTTGCTTGTTCCTACGTACCCTCCGTGTTCCTGGTTCCTGACTCATCTGTGTTCCTGTTCCTGACTTGATACCTGTTCCTGTTCCTGTGTTCGTCTCTACCTTGCTTGTTCCTTTGATTGACCTCCTGGCTTTGACCACTGCTTCGCCTGACTACGCTACTGCTTGTCTCCTGGTATTGACCTCTGCATTGCTTGACTACGCTACTGCTTGTCAACTGGTATTGACCTCTGCATTGTTGACTACGCTACTGCTTGTCTCCTGGTATTGACCTCTGCATCGCTTGACTACACTACTGCTTGTTTCCTGGTACTGACCTCTGTTTCGCCTGACTATGCTACTGCTTGTCTCCTGGTATTGACCTCTGCATTGTCTGACTACGTTATCGCCCGTCTCCTGGATTGACCTTTGCCTTGCCTGACCATCTCTCTGCTGTCTTCTGGTATTGACCCACGCTTGCCTTGCCACTCATCTTACCTGCCGCCTGTCCTGACTTCAGCCTGCTCTGCGACGCTCATCTCGTCTCCATTCTGGATTTGGCTTTTCAGGCTTCGGCCTGTTCTTACTCAGGCGCCCTCTGCCTTCCGCCTGTACTCCTTGGCGCCCGGGTCTCCAGGACTCCGCCTCGTCCAGATCAGACTACCAGTTCCTACTACTGCTGCTGGCCCCTGGCTGACCTCCTCGTCATCCCAGAGAAGACCTCGGATGGAGGCCCACCTAAGCCCAGCCGGCCCCGGTACCCAAGGGCTCAACCTGCGGGGAACAAGGGCTGGTATTGGCGAAGTTCCAGCCGGCTTCCGTCAGTCAGCCAGCTCTGCCTGCTGACGGTGGGGACCAGTAGGGCTTGCCCTGCGGGTAGCGCCAACCCCACCTCGGCCCAAGGGTCCACCTCCTGCACAACACAGGCCGCCTCCCCTCTAGTGTACATACTGTATAAAAAAGGCCTGTCACTAACAAAAACATTGTTGTTGTGCTCGTTGGCACTGTTTTTGTTCTCCCCTTTTTATTGGGGGGCAGGGGCTCCTGTAGCTAGGGATTCACCCATGTGTGAGGACTGCCATCCTGCTTGTCTCGGAGAAAGCAGAGTTGCTTACCTTAACAGGTGTTCTTGAGATCAGCGGGATGCCAGTTCTCACGAGATTTGCCCATCTTCCCGTGGAGTTGGGACTCCACTTCATAGTTTATTCTTTAGCTAAATTATTAGACTGAAGGGATCCCATGTGGATGCCATGGACATGCTAAGTTTTCCTTGCTGGGCACCATCCGATGATGACACCCATGTGTAAGGACTGACATCCTGCAGTTCTTGGAGAACATCTGTTGCAGGTAAGTAACTTTGCTTTATTCAGCAACGTGTTGCTGTAAGAATGTTTACTCCTACAGTAATGCCAGTAGCTTATGCCACCAGTGTTGCTGACAAGGCAATGCATGATGCTGCCGGAAGCAGTACACTTATAGCATGGCTGTCACGCTGCAGGAAGGTAAGCTCTTGGGCTGCTATGGAATTGGGGCAGCCTAGTTCATGGAAGCACGGTTTAGGCTCCGACAGGTGGTGGCTGATGTAAAACAGGCTGCAATCAGAATGACAGAATACAGGCAGAGCCAGGAGGCAGGCTAAGGTCCTGGGCTGGCAGAGTTCATGCGGAGTCGAGGAGATGAGCCGGGGTCAGGGAAAGCAGCGTTCAGGCAGAGACGAGAAGACAAGCCGAGGTCAGGGCAGACAGCAAGCGAAGCAATGTCAAACAGCCAGGCTGGGCTAGCAACAAGAAGTCACTTCAAATGCAAAGGGAATGCAGGGCAAGCAGGAGCTAGGACAGGCAAGGAGTCAGGAGCAGAGTGTAACCCTTCCTTAATGTACAAGTCCAGTACGGATAGGCACATAAACTTATTTGTACTCTTTGGGGCAGGAACCCAGGCTAGCTCTACTACTTTCTTTCCCTCCCAGGATGTAGGTTGGGCATGAAAGGAGTCCTCTCGGTTCCCGCAGTACAGAGTGGCTAATACTGTTTAGGTTTCCCTGGGAGAGGGGTTCTTTTCTATTCGCTGTGTGCTGAGTGCCAAATAACCTCGCTGGACTCACTGTGATAGTGTCCAAAAAATAATTCTTTATTGAGAACAACAAATGGGAAATGGCACAACTCTTTGATCCACAGCCGCACAATGAAATGGTTTGTTACAATCGGGCCGATACAGTAAAATGCGCGGGAGAGCCGGCGCTCCGAGGCGAGCGCCCACTCTCCTGGGCACGCGATTTAGTATTCAAATGAGGGCTCGCGGTAATAAGGAGGCGCTAGGGACTCTAGCGCGTCCCTAGTGCCTCCTTATTGGCAGAAGCGGCGGCTGTCAGTGGGTTTGACAGCCAACGCTTAATTTTACCAGCGTCGGTTGTCAAACCCGCTGACAGCTACGGGTTCGGAAAACAGACGCTGGCAAATTGAGCGTCCGTCTTCCAATCCGCGAGCCGTGGGCTGATTTTTATTTTTACGATTTTTTATTTTATTTTTATTTTTTTTATTTTTCTGCTTTTCTGTATTTATTTATTTATAACTTTTCTATATCGAAGTTCAAATAACAGAGTTAATTATCACTCTGGTTTACACTGCAACCATAAAAACAGTGACAAAGTTGTCTTACATAGAACAGGGGGATAGAAAAACTTGGATACAGCTTAAGCATGGGGAGTAACGTGTCAAAACTGGTAAGAACTGATAAGAGTTGGCTTTTTGGGGTAACAAGGTATTCCGAGGGAGGGGGTAGGAATGAGGGATTGTAGGGGGGTTGGAAGGTGGGGGGGGTAGGGTAGCGGAGGGTTACCATAGATTTAATGAAACTAATATACATATATTAAATAGCTTAGGCAGCAGAAGAAAAAGTGCTTAGGCATCTGAGCTTAGGAAGAGAAGGTCCGTGGAGGATGAGGCAAGGACGAGTGTTATGGGAAGGCTTGTCTGAATAGTAGCGTCTTAAGTCTCTTCTTGAATGTAATTGGGCATTGTTCCAGCCTAAGGTCGGTGGGAGCAGGTTCCACTGTTTGGGGCCTGCGGTGGAAAAGGCTCTTTTACTAAAGGAGGTTTTGAATGTAGGTGTTCTAAGAGTCCCTCTTTGCGCTAATCTCAGAGGACGGGTTGAAGTATGAAGTTGCAGGGGGGTCGATAGGTCCAGCGGAGAGATGTCAAGAATGGCTTTGTGGGTGATTACTAAAAGCTTGTAGAGGATTCTGAATTTGACTGGGTGCCAGTGGAGCTTCTTAAGGATCGGTGTTATGTGGTCCCTTTTGTTAGACTTTGTGAGTATCCTTGCAGTTGCATTCTGAAGCAACTGGAGAGGTTTAATGGAGTTGTCTGGAAGGCCTTGAAGAAGTGCATTGCAGTAATCGATTTTTGAAAAAATGATCGCTTGTAAGACGATCTGTACACTTTCCCGGTGCCAGTGTACACTTTTCTGTACACTTTCCCGGTGCCAGCCGAAATTAAAATGTGCGGCTTGGCTTCTCATTTTACTTTCTGGATCATGTGGGACTAACTAATAGGCTCATCAACGTGCATTTGTATGTTGCGGGCGCTATTAGTTTCGGGGGGGTTGGCCGTGCGTTTTCCATGTGCTATTACCCCTTACTGTATAAGGGGTAAAAATAGCGTGTCGAAAACGCGTGGCCAAACGGGGGCTAACGGTGCGCTCAGTTGAGCGCACCATACTGCATCGGCCCGTATGTCCTCCCAATTCTGTGCAGGAATATCTCAGGCTGGCCAAAGGAGTTCCTACTATCCAGGGCTTGGAAAAATAGGTTCGCCGGGTGGGCAGGGTGTCTTTATAATGGGCAGAAGCTCCCCTTCCACCTGGCAAGAATGCTCTGTCTCTGCCCAGAAAGATCCCTCTCTTCCTCTCCCCAGGGGCTGAAGAATCACTGGATGGTAGGCGTTGCCTTTACTCACTGTTAGATGATTCAAACCTTCTTTGTACTTATGCAGTCATTGTCCTTTCCTTTGAATCCCTCACGGGAGGGATCCCTTGGAGCAGGATTCTCAGAGCTCCCAGCAGGAAGGAAGGGCAGGCAGAACGTCCGACCTGGATCTTGAACTTAATCTTTACACACTGAAGATAACTCTGGGGTGGCTCACAACAGGTCACTGGCACCCCCTTCCTCACTGAGGCTAACGGAGGGCAGGTCTTCCCCTACCCTACCCAGGCCTAGACCCAGGGTTCCCCGTTCCCTGAGCCAGGAGTTGAACAGGCTCCAGCAAGGCCCCTATAATTAAAAGGTAAAAGTTAAAAAAATGTACCCAGAGGGATAACTCCCACCAGACAGGTTGTGTACTGGCTGGACAGAACCCCTCCCTACTCTGGCCAAGACCACCAAACAGGGCTTGCTTGGCTAAAACTGGCCTGGCCTGTAAAACAACAAAATCTCCTCTCTGCTTCCTGTACATAGTACTAATGAAAGGACTGCCTCCCTCAAGCTGTAGCAAGAGCGCAGTTATATCCTGTTACAAATGGGCTGGCCCTTCCAGACGCTGCCTTTGAATGGTTCCTCCCTTCATCCATCCTGCTCTAGCTAATTGACACTGCACTAACTCAGGGTTTACTGGTAACCCGAGACGTGCCTGCGCTACAAGAGCAAGGTGGGAAACAGGTAGGGACTGGAGCGAAAGCAGGAACGGGCAGGCAGGCAGACAAGCAAGAAAGGCATCAGGAGCAGGAGCAACAGTAACAACTTGGCAGAGGAATCCCAGAAGGATGTGCTGGCTGGGTGTACTGAACTTCCTTATATATTCACATACCTGGGAACATGTGACTTCCAGTTACTCTGAGATTACCATGGATTAGTAAGGGGGGGGGGGGGGGGGGCGCGAGGGTGACTGCACATTGGGACCGGATGCTCACAAATCTGCTCTCATAAACACTCTTCCATGTTCACACTTACTTTCACGTCTCATTCTCTCACACTCTCACATGTCCATTTACAGATTTTACACCTTTACTTCTGCCATTCTCCCTCCAACACACACACACTCACTCACGTCTCTCCCTCTTCCATACACACATGCCCACTCATTTTCACACCCATGCTCACTTGCACTCAGCTCTCTCCTACTCTCCTACATACACTCTCAGATCTCTTCTTCCTACACAAATACACACTCACTCACTCTCAGACTTGCTCATTCATTCTCTCTCTCCCCCCCTATCATAACACACTAGCAACAGCAGACTCTAACTTGGACTCCTGGAACAGCAGCAGCCTCTTCCTTCTCCTCCTGTGCTGTGGAAGTGGACGCTGCCTGTTTCTTACTCCTCGTTTGATACATGGGCAGGAAATCTCTATGTCGATTGGCCAAGGCAAACAGGATGGGGGGGGGGGGGGGGCAAGTGGCTGGATACAGGAAACAGGCTGTGCAGGAGCAGGTGGTGTCACGAGGAAGCGAAGTTAAGAGTTAAAAAGGTCCGGAGATGATAGAAATCACGGTCGAGTTCCTCCTTTTTCAGTCGTGCAAGACCAATGATGTTCCTTTCTTCTTTCTGGGTCCAAGCAGATTGGTTTTGCTGCAGCACCCGGAGATTTTCGGTGTTGGCCCGGAGACCCGGTAATTCTTTTAGAATTCCGGAGTCTCCGGGCCAAATCTGGAGGGTTCCCCGGTATGTATATTCAGGCAGTGATGTCATCAGCCAGCACCACAGGAAGTCCCAGATGTAGGAACTATATAAAGGCTCAGGATCTGCGGTCTTGCTTCTAGTTAGGGTTACTGGACGCAGTATGATGCTGGGAGCTACGTCGGAGGAGCCTGTGACCAGAGGTAAGGGGTATTACAGTGGCCCTAGTGCTATGGCCATTTAGGGGGTGCTGACAGGGATGAGAGAGTAGGGGTTGGTTGGGGGGTTGAGGAGAGGGTGGGCAGGAGGAGGCATTCTTACATTTGCCAATAATTTGTATCACTGAGGTATGTGGGCCTTTCGGCCTGCCTTATTTTGAAAATATTTCAGGAAGCTTGGGAAGGTGGGGAACACAGGTCCACCGGCCCCCACCTTCAACAGTACTTGGAGAGAGGAGAGGGGAACCCTGGCTGCTGAGCCAAACTTCTTTTGTTTTTGTTGTTTTTGTTTAACCCCTTGGCGCTTACTCCTGTGACAGCGAATGGAGAATGTTCTCCCAACTTTTTTAGTACACAGAGGGACGCAACAAGGCCGCCCCCTTTCTCCATTGGCCTTGGAGCCCTTGCTAATATCAGTCTGACAAGATACAGAGATTCGAGGCTTGTCGATGGGGTTATCAGTTTTCAAATATGCTGCTTTTGCTGATGATCTCCTAGTGTTTTTATCTGACCCGTTTGATTCTCTTAAATAATTGCTGAGGTCGTTTATTGTTTTGGGGGAATTTTCAGGGTTTAAGCTTAATACTGATAAGTCGGCAGCCTTAGTGTATCTGGATGATGCTAAAAACCTTTTTATGGGCTCCAGGAGATACTTAGGAATTAAAATAACATTGGATTTGGGGAATCTCTATGGATGTGATATACCTTTTTTATTTATTTATTTATTTATTTTTAGATTTTTATATACCGGTGTTTCTATATGAAATAAAGATCACATCGGTTTACATTGAAACAGAACATGAAAATTGCCAAAAGGCATTACATAGAACAAGGTTATGAAACTTGGAACAGTGTACATAAGTTCAAAATTTAACAATAACGTTGTAACATTGATGACCAAAAGATAAAGGAGAAAAAAAAAAAAAAAGACTTAAACAATTAAGTTGACAGGTCTTATTGAGCATAAAAATTATAACGTATAAGTGAGAAAGTCTCAAGTGTCCTGCAGCAAGAGATTAGATACCGAAGTAGGTAGTGGTATGGAAAATGGGGGTTTGTGAAGAAGATATGTTCTTGCTGGTTGGAGGGGAAAAAATGATGATCATGGTCCTGGAAAAGCTTGGCTAAAGAGCCAGGTTTTAAGTTTTTTACTTAGTCTTACTAATGACAAGTTGCATCTATGGGAAAAATTACCATTATTTTTAGGCGGGTGAATAAATCTTTTTAAAATGGTCCTGTTTTCCCAAATGGTTATACATATTGCAAACTTAACCTATACGTATTCAATTAAGGGATGTGAAAACTTTAGATAAACTGATTTCAAGATTTATTTGGGCAGGGAGGAAACCCAGAATAGCGCTTTGGAAAACTAAAAAGAGACTGGTCTTATGGTGGGCTTGGTCTCCCGGATATGGAGTTATACAGCCCACCTAATAATCTGTTCCAGGTGGTTGTGGATTGGTTATATGAGGGTTCAGTATATGTGAATACTGGCAGTGAAAGAGCTCTGTTGCATAAATTGGATTTGTGATATATTTTACATGCGGTCTCAAGAAAATTGCCCATAGGTTGTGCTACTCACATATTGGTTGCACCGCTACGTTGCCACTATAGGGGAATGTAGACTTTTTACCTGGTTCTCAATCTAAATGATTTTCTGTTTTGGTGGATGATGGGTCCTTACTATCTTTTCAAGAGCTGAAAAATCAATTTGAACTGAGGGTCTGATTTTTACTCATATGTGCCATTGAGACATTATGTCCGTTCGTTAAGACAGATTGATTTGGACATAAATACACTTGAATTATTTGATAGTTTCTTTCATGTGGAATGCACAAAACTCTCTCTTTCCCGATTACATAAGGAGCTGCAAAAGTTAAATCAAGAAGCATGGATTGACACTCTTTGGTGTAAATGGAAAATAGAGAGTGGTTTTCCTATTTCTCAAAACACTATTTTAACCTGTTTTAGAAATCTGAAGAGTGTTTCCCCCAATGTGTATGTAAGGGAAATGCTCCTCTGGGAGCCTATGCACCTTGTTCTCTCCCAGCTGCTTTATCAACTGCTCGAGGTCCTCTCCAAAAAGAACTTGCCCTTAAAGGGGAGCGCTTTGAGCTGAGCCTTCGAGGAAATGTCTGCTGCCCAATTGTGCAGCTACAAGAGTCTCCTTGCCGAGATTGCAGTCACCATTGTTCTGGACGGAGTCCGAAGAAGGTCATACAAGGCATCAGCTCCATAAGCCACTGCAGCCTTTAACCGTTCAGCCATCTTCGCTTTCTGGGGTGCAAGGTCCTTGGTGCTCTGTAACTGTTACACCCATCGTAGGCTTGCCCTCAGCATATAACTGCTGTAAACTGCCGCTCTTATGCCGAGAGCTGAGACTTCAAATATCTTTCTGAGGTGCACCTCCAGTTTACAATCTTGAAGATCCTTCAAAGCCACTGCTCCAGCGACCAGTATGGTAGTACTCTTTGTGACCACTGAAACCAATGCGTCCACCTTAGGAACCTTCAACAGCTCCAGAGTGTCTTCCAACAACGGATAAAGCTTGTCCATTGCCCTGCTGACTTTGAGACCCGTCTCAGGAGTATCCTACTTCCAGACTATCAACTGCTTCATTATCTCATGAAAAGGGAAGGTCTTAGCTGGACTTCGCAAGCCTGCCATGACAGGGTCCACCGTGTCTGGACTCGGATCCGCTAGCGGGGGTGTGATCTCCAACTCTACTAGGACATGCGGGATAAGAGGGGTCAATCTGTCACGCTGGAACAAGTGAACTACCTTAGGATCATCACCCTCCACAGAAGGTGATTGGCCATGGTCGTCCCCTGTGTCAGGACCAACCGGGAGGAGGAGGAACCTCACCAAGGCCATCCTCTGGATCCGAGCCCTCAGAGGAGACCTCCTGAGCCCCCCCCCCCCCCCCCCACACCACAGGGGCTTGAACCTTACGGACTCGAGTAGCAGTCGGTGCTTCCACCGACCTGGATGCTTTCTTAGGTGGTCCATCAATCCTCCTGCTTCTGGAAGATCCTCTCTTGTGGGCACTACTGGCCAAAAAGGCCTGGTGCATTAACAGCACAAACTCCGGGGAAAACCTGGAGGGACCCCCTCCATCACCTCCAAAGGAATCAGGATCTTCCTCAGAGTGCTCCCCTGAGGCCACCCGGGCCTCATTGGGGCTCAAGTTGGTAGGAAATAAATCCGGAGGGAGATCCCCTCCCCCCTGCCAATCTCTCCTCTACCGCGCGAAAAGCATTCAAAATGGCTGCCATTCCTGCGCTGAAGGGGAATGAGTTGGCCTGCGGCTCCTTCTCTAGAGCTGCTGCTGCGCCATTGGAGCAGCTGGAGCATGGGCTTGCCGTCGCGTGGATCAGGAGCCGCTCTCCACAATTAGAACACCGGCCCGCACGAAGCATGACTCTGCAGCAGCCCCACAAACGCGCCGATACTAACAGGGGGAGGAGGTAGGAGAACACGAACAAAAACAGTCTACTCACCGCCCTATGTGCGATCCTTCGCACGGGCAGGGCCCCCCCCCAGCAAGCAGCCCCTGCTCCACTCTCTGCTGCAAGTGCACAAGAGCCCTGTCCCTTTTTTTATTTTTTAAACTTTATCCGAGAAAGACAACAGCCAGAGTAAATAGAAAAAAGGGATACTTCCCTGAGGATATGGCAGAGGCTGCAGGCTAAAGGGGAGGGAGCTGCTCGCCCAGCTATCACCCCCAGCACCCAGATGAGCAAATTTGGGGTTCCCAACCCCTGCTCGCTCTTCAACTACAACCAGGGGGGATGATCCCACCAGGACCTAACAACCCCCTGGGAGGATAGACTCCTGAAGAATTTCCTTCTCTCCTTTGTTTTTTGGTTTGTTTTTTTTTCAAACTTGGGTACAGAACTACAGGTTTTGCGCCACCTCCATCTGCTGGAGACAGAGAAATACTGAAGAGTAGCAGGTGGCTCACTGGGTTATGAGGCGGTGCCTGTGAAACTTTCTCTGTCTCCATCTGCTGGAAGGGAGGCAAAACCCAGGAGTCTGGACTGATCTGGATACTTAGCGGCTCATGCCTCTTTTGCCTACAGAAAAAGATTTTTGAACACTTGGGATAATTGTATTCAAAATCAAATCCTGTTTGATTTTGAATAGCTTATAGAGTGACTTGAATTGGCACTTGAGAAATTTGGTATATGCTGGGTACTAGCCTCCTGAATACATGCAGGAAGTTTAGGGTTGGGGTATGACATGGGAGGGGAGGGGAGAGGGTTTCCTATTTGTGGGTTCCTTAAAATTACGGGAGCCTGGATGTGCCAGAGAAAAGATATCCAGGCCAGGTTGTTTATGTCAATGGAGATTTTTGGGATCCTGAAAGGAGGGGAGAAAACAATTTCAGAAATGAAGAGGAACGAGTCGAAGATAAATTGACTGTTGGTGACCTTGCTTTGTTCGAGGACTGTATTGGATGTGATGAGCTCTTGTTCTTTACTGGATGGTAAATGCAGTCTGTTTTTTCAAAGATATTTAAACATAAACATAAATCCATTGGTCCTTATCTGGCAATATTCTTTGAATATAGCCACATAGGCTTAAAGTTATCTGGAAACACACACCCAGATAATTTTGATCCTAATTAGTTTTATTCAAACAAAGCCAATTGTGTTTAAAGTTAACCAACTAAAGGAAGCCAGATACCTTTATTCATCAATATTAAGAGGGATATTATTTATCCCTCTCAATATCCCAGATAACTTATCAGGCTAACTTTAGCTCGATAAGTTATCCATTTTAAGGTGAATTTGAAGAGATGCTTTTGCAGATAGCACATATTCACGGAAGTGCTGTTTTATAAACCTCACACATACACAAGCAAGTACCGATGCACAAATAAATGTGTTCATGTTAAATAGAGGCGGACCAGTGGCGTTCCTGAGCAGGGATAATATTTATGCACACGTTGCTATTTTATAACCAGTGAAGAAGGCGCACGTACGGCTCTTACCTGCGCATAGTTATACTTATTAATTATCTGGTGTAAGTAGGGTTGCCAACTGTCCAGTTTTGGACCGGACTGCCAGGTTTTCAGGCATTCTGTACAGTGTCCAGTCAGAGGTACCGATCCGGACGCTAAATGCCTGGTTTTGCAGGTGGCTCCTCCTTTTTCCAACAGCCTCTTAGAGGAAGAGAGGAGAGCTGTGCTGTATCCCTGCCTCCTTTCCCGTGCTGTGATTGGACAGCACAGCCCTCAGCTCCCAGTGGCTCTGCAGATACATAGATACACTGTTTAGGCAGTTCACTGGCAGGATCTAAAATGTATGCAAATGAAGGGGGTACCATTCCCCCACTCCACCCCCCCAGTCCTCAAGTGTTCAGACCTGGTCTATGGAAGAGTTTGCAACCCTAGGTGTAAGTCAGAATAAAACTCTTTATTGCCAAATACTGAAAGGGTGAGGGGTTTGGGTAAATTGGGGGGAGTTCAGGATAAAATCCAGGGAGTCTTAACGACTTAGAGATAGACTGGGAAAACTGGTAGACTAACTGGTAAAAATGGTAATTTCTTCACTTGCACATGTTATAAAATTGGATGATTTACACATGTAAAGGCTGCCAAGTGTTGAGGAAAATACGCAAATTACATTTCCTCGTGTGAATGATTAAAATTAGGAGCACACATAGCAGATGTCTGCTACTAAGCTGGCTAAGTCTTAAAAAATGCTATAAAGCTGGATAAGTCTTCAAACACTAGTTAACCATCTAACTTACTTATCCACCTATATAGCACTTTTCTTTTACTTATCCGGCTGTCTTACATAGCTGGATAAGTCTTAACAGCTCTACTTAGTCAGATAAGTCATCACAATGCTATTTAGCCGGACAAATAAGCATTTATCCGGCTATGTTTAAAACGCATACCACATATTTTTTGATACGCGAACACATTGTTGGGTAGACCCATGTGTATTTTATCACATGATACAAAATATGGGTGCGCTTGCGCATGTTTTAAAGTTAACCTTCCTTTGTTTTTTTTGAGTATTACTCTCTCAAACTCTGAGTAGAACATGTATAACTGAACAGTGGACTGAGGAAATCGTTCTGTAGCCTAGTGTTGAATGCCTACCTCTCCTCCCAAAAATGATGGCCTCAATATTCAAAGCTGAACAGCTATGTAAATTAGCCAGATAAGAGTTATCCGGCTAACTTACAGGGGATATTCAGCAGTACAGAATTCGCCACTTAGCAGGTAACTCATATCCGGCTAAGTTTGTGTTATGGTTTTGAGGTGTTTAGTGGATTCTTAGGTGCTGCAGTGATGGCCACTCCCACGGGGAGGAGCCCCGCGGGGAACTGTAGTACCAGGCTAGAATCAGATGCACAAACACAGCAATAGTTTCTATTGTACAGCTTGTAGAGTTCACCAGAGGTGGCAGTAGTGAGTAGATTCCTGCAGCAGCAGTCTTGGGTCCTCAGCTGAGGAGACCCGTCCCACAATGGTGGTATAGGGAGCTCTGATGCAGATTTCCAATGAAGAGCTGTAGGTGAAACAGGCTGGCAGATTTTACATTACTCACAGTCTTGTAGCTGTAGTGGTGGAGTTCCCAGCAGGTAGAAGTAATGGTAGCAGGCGCCAAGGTAGACAACTCAGGCCCTTGAGGAGCGAGTACCTGGATACTGGATAGGCACCTGGAAAGAAGCATAGGGCCCCCGAGGAGCGGGTACCCAAGTTAGTAAAACCCCGGAGGGTAGAGAGAGCTTCCAGCAGCAGCAAGAAGCAGCAGAGCAGCTTAGACCGGACGAGTCCAATCCTTGCTAACTCAAAGTCAGTCAGCAAATGGACAGGCTAAATACCCGGATGTTGTGATGTCACTCGAAGGGGACGCCCCTGAGGTTCGCACCAACGCTGGAATAAAGACGTGGGTAGTGCGCGCGCACGAACCCTAGGAGGCCCTCAGGTGAATCATAGCGTAATGCCTTGCCATAGCCGTTCCGGGGACGCCGGGCAGTGCGGCAAGCAGACGCGGTGGTCGCCATTTTCCCGAGACTGGTGGAGAAAGTGAGTATTGAGGTGAGGCATGTGGGACAAAGCCGTCTGAGTCCGACGGTCGCAACAGTTTAGACCTTCTATTCAGCTGGTCTAACTTATCTGTCTTTTGTAGGCGGATAAGTCTGAATATTGGCACATATCTGGCTACGATAAATGGTTAAGTAGCTCCTCCCCGATCCATCCATTGCCCGTCTATTAGACATCTGCCTCTCTACTTAGCCAGATAAGTGGTGACCACTGAACAAAGCTATTTATTCAGCGGCCACCACTGAGCCAGCAAGTTGCTTCTTATCTGGCTAAGTAGTGCTGAATATAGGTCTCAATGTATTTAATAAAGTTTTGAATTAAAAAGAATATGGAAAAAGGCACATGTAGGGAGAAGCAGAATCGGAGCCAGGAGCTTCTGAGGCAGCACAGTTACTCCATGTGCAAGAAAAGCTTAATGTCTAGAGAGATTTTTATCTACAGGCTGAACGTTGGCATTTGGTAAATAAATGAGGCATTACTGGCCAGACCATCATTAAGAAGGAACTCTTGGAGCTGCTGAGTTTTAACTTTGCCTCATTACATGCTTAATTAGGGAATAGATAATAAAATCAGGTGGCAGGTACCGTCCTGAATACCTGAAAATCTAGAATAAGCAAAAGTTAGCAGCAGCGTGACAAAAGCCCCCACCTCCACTTCCTTACAGTACCTTGTTCTCTGCTCTCTCTCGTTTTGATAGTACTATTACTATTTTATATTAGTGTAGCCGGTCCCGTGCTTGAGTAGTTTAACCACATCCAGGGGTGCTACGGATCCGGGTCCAAGTCCGGATGGGGAGAAAGGAAAATCTTTGGGTGATCCTGGCACAGTCAGTGAGTATTACTATCAGAGGATCACTCTCCAAAGCTAACACCTCCGCTTGCTACAAGGATGTCTCAAAAGAGAGCAAAGTAAGCATAGGATGCAGCTAATACTCACACCAACGTCTCTCCATTCAATTAGTGCACTGTAACTAGCAGGCAAAAATCAAACCGGAGTCCAGCTTGATGTTCAGATCAAAGTCTTTACTGTAATTTAAACAAAATAATCCAAGCCAGTATTACAAAAATAACAGCAGCATAAGAAAGAGTATAGCTATGAAGATTAGAGATAGTTTGTCTATGCTGGATGTTACTTCCCTTCTAGGCTCTCTTGCACCACTATCCTTAGGAAAGTCCCCTGCTTGGAGGGTTATGTAACAGACACCAGACCTGTTACCACTGGGCCCAGGGATTATGTGAAATGCAGTTAGAAATAATCAAGGAGAGTATCCATTCATGGACAGCCCTCCCACTGGTGGAGCTGTAATGGATACCCCCGTGGAAAGGCTTTTATAGCAGAGCTGTGCAATAGGCTCTGGGGGCAGTCTAAGTTGAGAGTGAGAGGGTGTATTTTCCTAAGTTGGATTTTGGGCCTACCTGGAGCCTCAGAAACCCTCCGAAACTCCTCCAGGATAGGTCAAAGGGGCTTTACTGCTGTTCTCTCCACTGACGTTCTGAAGCCCAGGGAATGGGGAACCCTGGGCCGAAGATACCCAGTGTTTAGGGAAGATCTGCCCAACAAAGGTGGTGACCCGTTGCAGTGGATTCCTGCAGTTATTTAAGTTGAGGAAGAAGATTTGTTTTCCAACATCTGGAAGTGTTTTTCTGCCCCTCTTCCTGCTTGCTCATCAAGGGGACTGGCAAGCACCTCAGTCTGCAAGGATTCCTACCACCTGAGATCCAGGGGCGGATTGGTCTATTGGGGGATCGGGCTTTCCCCGGTGGGCCGGTCGCTCCCATCACATGATTTTTTTTTTTAAAACTTCCCGGCCAAAGACAAAAAGAGGGTCTGCTGGTGCTGCGGCCCGAAGAAAAACCTGCGGGCAGGGCCGGTGGAAGCACTAGGCCAGGGCCTGGGGCGCCGCGAGCAGTGGTATCCCGAGGGGAGCCAATGCCCCCGGGCGCAGGGAGGCTCATGCGGCGCTGCGACAGGCAGATCGGCAGGGCCGTGGTGAGGCTCACGTCACCACGGCCCGAATAAAAAGATAGCATTTAAACACGTTGATGCTCCTCCTCCTTCCTGCCTGTGCGGCCCCGGAAGTAAACTTTGCCGGAGCCGCGTGGGCAGGAAGGAGGAGGAGCATCAGCGCGTGCAGAAGAGGAGCAGCGCTTACGGGCCGCCGCGAATCTCAAGTCGCAGCGGCCCGAGAAGAGGAAGAGGCCCGAGAAGATCAGGGCCGCTGCAGAGACCATCCTGTGGCGACCCGCGAAGAGGAGGCCCAGAGGTGAGAGAGAGGCTGAGGGTCTGAAGAGTGTGTGTGTGTGCGCGTATATGAGATGAGTTGAGAGATTGTGTGTGAGAGTGAGGACCTGAATGTTTGCAGAGACAGCATGTGAGAGCCTCTGTGTGTGTGAGTGAGACAGCATGTAACAGTGAGAGCCTGTGTGTGTGTGTGTGTATGAATGATTGTATGAGAAAGAGCATGTGACAGTAAGAGCCTGTGCTTGAGCAAGACAGCATGTGGGAGTGAGAGAGAGCCTGTGTGTGTGAGAGTCAGACAGCATGTGCCAGTGAGAGACTGGGTGTATGAATGATTTTATATGAGGGAGCATGTGACAGTGAGAGCCTGTGTGTGTGTGAGAGAGAGAAATGCATGTGAGAATGAGAACCTGACTGTATGTTTGAGGGAAGAAGATGGAGAGAAAAGAAACAGAAAAAAAGACAATGTAAAGGGAATTGGCAAAAAAAAAATAAGAAAGGGAAGGTGAAAAAAAAAAAAGCCTGTGACCAACCAATTAGAAAACTAAGATCAGACAGCAAAGGTAAAAAAAATATAAATTACTTTTTAGTGATTGGCACATGTAATATTTGGGAATGTGTAAGAATAGCACTTTCTCTATGAGGATCTCACAATGTATGAGATCAGCATGGAGAAAGTGGAAGCCCACGGGGCCTGCACAGAGGAGGCAGCAGAATGGGCTTCAGTGTCAGTAGCAGCAATCGGCACCTCCCCAGTAGCCACGCGGCAGTAGTGACAGTGGCAGCAGAGGAATGAGAGAGGTTCCGAGGTTGCTGGCAAAAGAGAGGGGGGTCTGCCTTTAGTGTGTGCATGTGTATGAATGGGACTCTGCCTGGGGGTGTATGTGGGTGAATGCATGGGTGCCTGCCTGGGGGGTCTCTGTGTGTGAGAATGAATGTGCATGCCTGGGGGATGGGGAGGGAGTGGTGTGAAAATGAATGGGAGCCTGCCTGGGGGTCAGTGGGTGTATGTGAGAATGACTGAGAGCTTGCCTGGGTGAGTGTGTTTGTGTGTATGTGAGGGAGCCAGAGAGTGTGAGAGCATGAGTGTGAATGAGTCCAAGGGAATAAGAGTTTGTGTGTGGAGGGGGAGAGAGTGTCTTAGAGCCTGAGAGTGTGTCAGTGTCAGTGAGAGCGAGAGGTTATGGTGGATATAAGAGCATGAATGTGTATGTATGTGACAGTGTATGTGTGAGAGAGAATGGACATGTGAGTATGTTTGAGAGAGAGAGGATAACCGCCTAATCCTCGACAGTATCAGGGTGACTGGAAATCAAGAGCTCCCACAGAAGGGGACAGCAGGGGCTTTTTAAAATCCTTATTAGTTTTAATTATTGAATATTATTTGATGTCTGCTCTTTTTGAAATATTTTATTGGTGTTATATACAAATTTTTGAAAATTTCCCTGAGTTAAATTACTGGAGGTTCTATCCATCAGCAGTTTTGAAATAAATATTTTTAGTATGATTTTCCTATTGTGATGTTTTATAGTTCTTGATTTTATTGTTTGATGTTTTATGAGGAATGATGGTATTTTCTGTTTTTGTTGTGATTTCCAGTTCAGTTTGTCTGTGTATATTTCTGTGTATATTTTATGGTCCCTTTATTCTGTATTTGGTGACTCACCAAATTGTATGTATAATTGGGTACCCATGGGCCAGTATGGAGAAAAATCCCCGGGCCACTATTTTCCCACAATCCGCCCCTGCTGGGATCCCTTTCTTTCTTCCCTCCCCCTCTGCACACTTGTAGTTCTCTCCTTCCCTTGCCCTGTCATCCTCACCACCACACAAACACCCACACCCCTGCCTTCTTCTCTCCACTCCCCCTACAACCACTCTTGTATTTCTCTCCTATCCACCCATGGTACAATCCTGCCCCCCCCCCCCCCCCATCACTTTGAATTCTGTTAATCTACTTCATAATCAGTTTATAAGAATATGGGCATGGAGAGCCTGTATGAGTGTGAGAGAGAGAGCATGTGGGTGTGAGATCCTGTGGATGTGAGAGAGACCAAGCATGTAGGAGTGGGTACCTGCATGTGAGAGAGAGCATGAGAGAGCCTATGTGTGTGTGTGTGGGAGTGGGAACCTGCTTGCTAGAGAAAGTATATGAGAGTGAGAGCCTGCAAGTGAGTGTGGGAGCCTGGGTAACAGAGAGTGTGTGGGAGTAGAAGCCTGTATGAGGGAGGAAGGAAAGAAGACAGGAGAAGAGAGAAGAAACAGAATAAAAGAAACTTTGAAAAAGGAGGGAAAAAAAGAGACTGTGACCTACCGATTACAAAATATGCTGACTTTGGGAATGTGCATTTCTTCTATATTTGTATTTTACTCTTTTTTCAGTATTCCACAGAGTCTGGTTTCTTGGGTTTTCCATTTCAGTCTCTTCTGAGTGTTTCTGTTTCTAATTTTTAGTCTCTTATTCTCTGTTAGGTAAGGGTCTGTCTGTGTTGCTCATATATGACAGAAGTGCAGAATTTCAGCTCACATGTAGTTTCTCCGTTGGGATTTGTAACAGTCTGGCTTGTTTGCCCAGTAAGTGGTGTATTAGTGTTCTAGGACCTGGTGTAATGTTTGCCTTGCTGCTTTTTCATAGATAAGGTTGCTGTATGAGTGATATGAAAATATGTGATGTCAATGTTTTTTAAAAAAATGTTTTTTGTAATAAAATAATAAATATTGTTGATAATATACACAGGTATATATTGTAGGGTTATAATATGAACAATTCTGTTCTGCACCCATTGTAAATCTTAAATTCTTATGATTATTGCTGTTTTATTGTAGATATGATAGGCTCTGCATTTTTTGAAAGAGGATTCATTAAAGAATACATTGATATTTGTTTTATTACGTGATTGGATCTGATGTTTCTGTTAAGTGTTCTTTGTTTAGTTTTTATATGATATTGTTGTATTTCTAAACTGCAATGCATATAAAATAAATTAATACAGATCAATAAGCTAGTTTTAATGTTGGTAAGTGCTTGAAATAAAATATTTTAAAGCGTCACTCATGATTCATGGTGGCTGTTGCAGACTACAAAGAAATCCATTGTCAGGTGCACTCTAAGGCATCGTTTATTGATAAGAGTACAACTAGTAGGGCCCAAACCTATATGCCTACTGCCCACCCATGTTAACCTTAGACCCCCTAAAAAAATTCAGTTCTGGCTACGCCACTACACTATAGGTTCATTCACCTGGCTTTCATTCACTTTCCTTATAGTTGACTATGTCTATCCTTGTAACTCTAGCTTTCCTTCTGCCACCTGATCAAGTGGTGTGTTCACTGGCTCCATGCCAAGTTTTTTCTGTAACACTGTCCATTGGCTTTACTCTGGTCCCAGAACCTTTGCTAGTATTATCTTCCTCTAAACATTAGTCCCTCTGGAGGGTAAAGCACCAGTCAAGTGATCCCTGTGGCTGCTGTGCTTTCTCTGCTTCCAGCTGCAGTGAACCTTTCCCTGGCCTTACTTCTGGTGGGCTGGCAGTTAGGAAATCATACTTTGCTTCTTTCTCTTTCCAGGTGCATTACCAGACAATCTGGTGCTTTATGGCACACTCTTGCAGCTGCCTTTGTCCTTCCCGGAGGTTTTGAATCATAGCTTGCATTTCTTGCTCAGTCATTTTTAACATAGACAAGGCTGACTTCCTTGAGCTCAAGTGCACAGCAGCTGGCTTGCTTCTGGAGGGCCAGGCTCTGTTCAAACACACACACCAACAAATGATTCCCTTGTTTTTCTCTGAGGAAAAGGCAAAAAAAACAAAAACCCTGCTTGTTCAGTAATAACTCACTTTATAGACCCTGTCTGACCAGGTGGAGCTTCTCTCCTTATCTGCAATACTGCCGTTTTAAAAGCTACTTTTTACTGCAGGCCCCAAGACACCACTATCTGTATTAAACAAACATTTTTCAGCTGTTTTGTCTTCTGCGCTATTCCTGAGCCACAGTCTTTTAATCTTCTCAGTGCCCTATTCACAGCTAACAGCATTGCTTCTGTTCGCTTCTGTTCCAACTGGTTCAACATGTACCAACGCTTTTATTTTATTTTGCTCTGATGGAGGTGTGGGTTCAAATCCCACTTCTCACACCATATGTGGGAGAGCCGAATAAACATTCTAGGCTGAAGACATAAGCACACAGACTCCAGCCTTCCTCTTAAAGATTTCACTGTATTACAATACCAGTCAGCATACAATCTGCTTACCTTCAGCAGCATTACAGTTTAACAATCAACATTCAAGATAGTTACGTTTCAGAAGGTGCCTTCTCCTGGAGGCACGGGGGTCTGTCTGTTCCCAGCTGGGTCTGCACCCTTAGCCTGCTCAGCAGAGTCCCACCCACAGAGCTTTCTTTCACTCTGGCTCTTAAGGTGGACCAGGCTAGATGCCTGGTCCAGCACAGGTTAAAGAGGGGTTTTAGGGCATTCCTTTACAAGGAGTACAATCACCAGATCTCAGTGCAGAAGTGTGTGTGTAGTGCTTGGATTACACCTTGTAGAAGGAAGCTTTTATGAACAGGGAAAGCTATAGATATTGAAATCTTAAATGAGCAATAAGATTTTAGTATACAGTATTTTTTTAATGTAACACAGTAACATGGTAAATGTCAGCAGAAAAAGACCCACGTGGTCCATCTAGTCTGCCCACCGTTTTCTTTCTCTAGGGGTAGTAACTGCTGCTCTGTGCAGGTTACCCCTTTTCTTCATTTCCATCTTTTAGCCATAAGGGATCCTCTGTCTTTATCACATTCTCTTTTGGATTCCATATTACTGTTCTTGTCTTCAGCACCTCTTCTGGGAGGGCGTTCCATGCCTCCACCACCCCTTCCTGACTTGTACCTGAGTCTACCCCCCTCGGAGTTTTATATCATGACCCCCTAGTTCTACAGCGTCCTTTCCACTGGAAAAGGTTGGGTCCCCATGCATCATTGATTCCTTTCAGATATTTAAAGGTCTGGATCACATCTCTCCTCTCCTCCAGGGTATACATATTCAGATCCTTCAGTCTCGCCTCACAACCATTTTGGTTGTCTTTCTGTGGGCCTCTTCTATCCTGTCTGAGTCTCTATGATAGGTTAAAGCAGTATGCTGTCCCCTCTTATCATTCAAACGCATCAAACTCTCTCCCCTCCCCCCCTCACCTTCCCCTATATAAAAATATATGTGGAGCCATGTTGGCGGACTAGGTGGGGGCAGAGAGAGAAGACAGGGGTGTGTGCAGGGAGGACAGAGACAAGCACTAGGACGTGAGTGCCTAACTGTGGATCAGACTAAAAGTCGTCCAGTCAATGCGATAAAGTTGTTCATTTATCTCACCCCATCTGTTTCTGCCTCGCACATCCTCCCACCACCACTGTAATATAATCTCTGATTCACTTGTGTTTTCTGGCAATGTCATCCTTCGTTCATTCCATTTGAATCTGAGGGTAGGGAATGTCGGCTCCCAAAAGCTGGTTAAAAAATGTCTTCAAAAGGTTTCACCTTCAATTTTTTTTGTTTGTTGACATGAATAATGGGTAAAACTCTTAGCTGGATGTTGGATTGTTGAAAAATTAATGAATGTTGGTAATTAAAAAGTCTTAATAAAAAACTGAAAGATAAAGAACAGAATCTTTTGCTATGAATGTCCATGAACGATATGAGTTTTTTAGTTTGACACTAGATGGTGATATATTTTGGTATGTATAAATAAGTTGGATTTTTTGCACGGTGCACATCAGGGGATGCTGAAATGTTTGTGGTGTCAGGGGACAGTGATCCATGGAAGATTCAGCTGGGCCCTAATCATGAATAAAAGGTGTTATCTGCTTTTTATATAGGAAAAGTGTTCTTTTCAATAGGTGTCAATCTCTAATGTGCCTTTTCTTTATTACTGAGTACCCAGTTTTTTGACTTGTCTAAGTGTGCTACAGTGTATAATGTTTGTCATCCTGTAGGAGGCAACGTGTGCATAGATTGAGGAGCTGAAGGTTGCACTGTTGCTGCACTGTGTGTTTGAGTGTCATTGCCATTGCACGTGCATGTTGCATGTGTGGGAAGTTTGCGTTGTCACTACTGTAGTGTGTGTGAGACACTACCACTGCCTATTCATGTGTGCATGTGTGGGAAGCTTGCCCTGTTGCTGCTGCCGTGTATGTGTGGCACTGCCACTGCTCGTGTTGGTTTGGATGTGTGGCAAGCTTGCACTATTGCTGCTGCTGTGTGCATGTGTGGGAAGCTTGCCCTGTGGCTGCTGCCGTGTATGTGTGGCACTGCCACTGCACATGTGTGTGTGGATGTGTGGAAAGCTTGTACTACTGCTGCTGCTGTATGTGTGTGTGCATGTGTGGGAAGCTTGCACTGTCACTGCTGCAGTGTGTGTGTGTAACTTCAGTGTGTGTGTGTGTGTGTCACTGCCACTGCACGTCCTTGTGCGCATGTGTGGAAGGCTTGCAATATCTGTTGCTGTCCTGTGGTACCCATTCTGTGCTTGGATAGTGTGTGTGTATGTGTGTGCGCACGCACACATGCATATATGCATGTGTCATTGCTGTTTTGTGTGTGTGTGTGTGTGTGTGTGAGTGAAGCTTGAATGAATTACAGATTTGGGGGGCAGAATCTAAGAATGCCAGGAATATGTTGGTGCTTCATATATGGATTAATTATTATTTCTTTGCCAGGCTAATCTTGTAGCTTTCCTGCTGACACAGGAAGGATCCCAGCAGAGCCGCCTGGAATCTGCATCTTACAGAAGCCAAGCTATGTAGGGCATGTCACAGCTGGAGCTGGAGCTGGAGCTGTGTCTGCCAGGAGTTGGTGTCAGATTGAGAAACTTTCACAGACTTCAGGTTCCAATGATGCTCTTGTGCTGTGCATGAAAGGACAATGCAGAAGACAAAATGTCTCATGGAGAAGGAAACATTTTGGCCTCTCCTTCCTTATGCAAGTGGGATACTCCTATGAGATGAGGCAGAGGGTCTGACTTTGTACTGTACTATATGCAGCCAGTGCTGGAAGCCAGAGGTAGGGTGTGCCCGCCTGAGCCTTCTCAGTGCCAGAGGGAGGAGCATGGGTAGAGGAAGGGAGATCACAGTGGATGAGGAAATGGGACAGGGAACGTATGAAATGCCCCTGCCCCCATTCTCCTGTTGCTGAGTCCCAAGCCCTCTCCCCATACCAGTTTAGTATCTCTGCTGAATCTGGTCTCAATATTTGCAGCTGTAAAGTTTCAGGATCTTGAGATCTGGAACTGTAACCTGAGTTTGTCTTTACCTGCTAACACTCAGGGCTTGGCACAGTATTGTGCAATATTCCTATGGTAATGATAAAAAATATTTTAAATAAAATGCCAAAGAACACGAGACTTTGAAGTGTCACTCAGTGTCTTTGCAGTGCACTCATCATTTGAAATACAGAAATCCAAACCTTTTGAGCCCCTGTAATCTCCAAATACTATTCAGGTTTGCCACGGCTTTCAGAGTGTCAGTGGAGGATAGCCCTGATCCCCTTTTTCTATACCAGGAAAGTCAGGATGTCACCAGAAGATCCTACAAGATAACTTTCATGTCAGCAGCAAAACTTAAAAGACTGTGAGGTGCCCACCAGCATAAAAAACCCAAAGAAAGAGTGAGAGATTATCTTTACCTTTACCTTAACAGAGGGAAATTGTCAAAGGTATTCAACTGGATAACAAGGCCTGACTGAAACTTCCCCTTCTCGAAGGTGGCTAAAAGCACGCGTTAAAAGGAAGCGTTTTTCTGGGTGTGTTTACGCCGGGGGAGGAGCACGACGTGCATGGATGGGATTTCCAGAAGCATGCGTGCACTTATTTCGTCCTCGTTCGAACGAGGATGGAACAAGTGCCTGCGCGTTGGGCTGCGTCATTTTCCAAAGGAAGCAAGGCGAGGAACTGGTGCCGTGTAGGGGACCTAATTTAGCCTCTTACTTTGCCCGTAATGTGAGCTTAGTCACATTGCTTAATCTTGGGCATAATTTTGCTTCGGATTTTGGTCACGCCAAAAGCTTAAGAGCTTTTCCTGGTAGTCCTATGACGTCACAGCCGTGCCACAATCTGCCGTGAGCTGTGAAAGCACTGAAGCGTATTTCCAAGTTTCAGATTTAGAATTTGGTGCTGAATATCTGAGGTGAGTTAGCAATATGTGGGATGCTGGAGCTAGGAGGCTCCTGTGCCGAGATGGCTCTGTGTACTGTCAGGACATTGATTACTACAGGCAACAAGGGAACACTGGAAACGTTTGCTGATTTTAGCACCTAACAGGGTCGCTTGTCCTGAGCTTCGCAGGGGAAGATTTAAAATTAGCTGCCCAGCAACATCTGGGATTTGAAAGTTAGGTTGGAAAAGGGGCTGAGGGAGGACAGATTGCAGGCAAAGTTCCCTGTCAGTGGTCTGGCACAGAACAATGGAGGGGGTGGGAGGATGGGCCCGACAGAATAGCAGAGGGGGAGGTGTCCTCTGCAGGGGGTGATCTGTTGCAGCACAGAACTGAATATCACCCACTGTGCCCTGGAATGCAGAACGGTGTATGAAGGTGGGGCAGAGCCACATTCTTTGTCACCAGCACAATAAAGGGATCTTGTAGAAAGTTACTCGGGTGCCATTAGATAAGGGCATCTGGTCGGGTTGGGTGACAAGGTAACCGTAACCCAAGCCCAGAGCCATGCTAAGCAGCCGCCGCCTAGTTTTCCTAATGGAAGCACCAGCCCTGCCTAGGCCCCTGATAGAAGGGAGGGATTTGGAGGATGGAAGTGATATCAAATGAAGTAGGGATTGTAGAGCTGAGCAGTTGTGTGGATGGGCAGACTAGATAGGCTGTCTGGTCTATTTCTGCCATCATGTTTCTGTGTTTACTCAAGGCAGGGCAGGGATGGCTCTGGGGCAGTCCATGAATAGTGAGGCAAAGGAAACCAGTAGGGGGCAGCGGTTGCCACATGCCTGGGATGGAATGAGGCTTGGCAATCACCTCAGCAGTGCTTTAGTTAGTAAAAGTTGAAGATCCTCCTTGCCAGTGGGTGTTTCCACCTATTGTTGAATGCAGTTGCTGCGTTCCGTTCCGAATGAAAGCTTTGGCTGTTACTTCCAGCCAGCAATCGGCTTGGTGTCGTCATTATGGGAGAAGGGGAGAGTGGGTGGGGAAAGGAGACCTGTGCCCAGGGTGAACTGTGACTCTTTTTTTTTTTGTTTTGGCCCTGTGTCACTGGCCCTAAATCCAGCCACCACCAGAGGTCTCACCCTTTTAGATAGCCGTGACTCCCTCTTCCTCCCCGGGGGCTGTGAACGTTGCTTCTGCAGCATCCCCAGCCAATCTGGGCTGCGGCGGGCCCTGCTCCTCCTCCTCGTGGCAGCCTGCAGTACTGCCACTGCGCCGGCCCCGGCCCCTTAGAATAATGGGCGTCCTTCCTTTCCCTGTAGCCCCTGCCTCTGCTTATTTACAGGTTTGTCAGAGGCAATAATACCTCCTTGCTGGTAATTACTGCAGTAATCTCACCTCATTGCCTTCTAGCGGAGCCTCCTAGCCTGACATCTCAACAAATTGAAAGTTAAGTGCAGTGTAACAGCTATTAACAGAACTTGACGGCCTCGTATGGCAGCACAAGATTAATGGGGGAGTTATTTGGCTGGGCGCAGTTTTTTTTTTTGGGTTAATTTTTGTCTTTCCTTCTTTTGCCCTCTTTCCCTCATTCTGTCCTTTGCTCTCATCCTTTTTGCTTTCTCTGTATCCTCAAATCCCCCTTTCACTGGCTCTCCTTGTATTTTCTTCCTGAGCTGTCCGTTACTGGTTGCTTGAGAGTGTTACGGGGATTACATCTGAAAGCTAAAGATCACATCTTTTCTGTTGATGTGGGCTTGGCAGCTGGCCAGATGTGACTATCTCTGAAATTCTTTCATCAGTATTTCCACTGCGACGGAGATTGGACGAGGATGGCAGGATAGGGCAGCTGGCACAATATCTGGATGTCGGAAGAGAAAGCCCTGGAAAGGGTAGCATGGATGGATTTTTCTTCTGTAAATCAGCACTGGAAGTGCTGTAAACCTGCCAACGAATTCAGATGGTTATGGGGGGAGCAAAGCAGGTGCACCATCCCCAGAGTGCACAGTGCAGACTGTCCCAGTGTCCTTGTGGGCTAAGGGTTAGTTACCCTCGCAGCTCTCTACTGTTCCAGCATGAAAGCATGGATAGTGCTAATGAGAGACATATGGCTCCACTTTATCACCAGCGCTCTCAGTCCTACACCTGTACATCAGTGGAGGGAGACTGGAGAGGGACATGGCTGGGCCAGAGCAATCAGGATTTTACAGCTAGCTAGAGATTTTCATAGATTTTGCAGGTGATCTGCGTATATTGTTGGAAATTGCTATACTTTTGTACTGAGCAAGGGTTTTGGAGGAGTGTTATTTATTTATTTATAAGGTTTTATACACCGACATTCGTAAGAAACATCACGCCGGTTTACAATTAACCATTAAAGCTGGAAAATTACAATGAACAGGGTGGGGGTGGGGGAGGGGAGAAGGCTAGAAAAGAAGGAGGGAGAGGCAGAGGGAAGATAAAGAGCTAGCGAAGAAAAATTGAAAGGAACAATTATATGGAGAGAGGCGGAGCGTAACCTTATTATGAGACTACAATAACATCATAGGAAATGTACATATAAAACAAGAGTAACAGTATACAGTCTTACAAAGTAACAATGCTGAGTTCTGAAAGGAGGGGTGGGGGGGGGGGGGGGGCTGTACAGTGGGATGCGGGAAAGGCAAAGGGAATTAATGGCAGGCATAAAGGTGTAAAAGTTGGGTGTTAGGTTAGGTTTGGTTTGAATCGGGGTAGGCCTGTTTGAAAAGCCATGTCTTGATTCCTTTTTTGAAGTTACGTAAGGAAGGCTCTAGGCGGAGATTGGAAGGTAGGGAGTTCCAGAGGGATGGGCCAGCGCTGGAGAAGGCTCTTTGTCTGGTGAGGGCATGGTGAGCGGTTCTGAGTGATGGGGAATGAAGGGTACCCGCCAGGGTGGTTCTGGATGGGCGGTTGGATTGCAGAAACCTGGCATTTCCTCGAGCCAGGAGTAACTAGTGGTTAGAGCAGCAGGCTGGGAATCAGAGAAGCCAGGATTCTTAGCTGCAGTGTGATGTAAAGCTACCTCTGTCATGGACGCACTTCAGCACCATTTCCATTCATAGCACTCGGCTTTGTACTTTTTTTTTTTTTTTTAACTCTTTATTTATACATTTTTCATTAATATAAGACAGAAGTACTTGTACAATGGAAACACTGAGGTCTCAAAAAAGAAAAAGAAAATATTACATAACGACAAAGGAAAAATAATATTATTAACTGAGAACCCCAAACCTTTCCTACTACAATAAAATATCAGAGAGGCGAAATACAAAGAAGACAAAAGGAAATAAAATAAGGAAGTATTGGCTTAACACAGCTACCCAAATTATTTATAATGGCCTAAGTAGAAGGCAAAACGGCAAGAGATTTCTTAGCAACAAGAAAGGAAAAAAAAATACATAACAGTCATTATGTTATTTGATAATGCATCTACAAGGATACTGTAAGAGAAAAGAGGCTCCAGTAGCTATAGTTTCCTGTCTCATAGAAAGAACAACACATCTTCTATCTTGTGTGGAACGAGAGATATCAGGGAAGATTTTTACTGCCTCACCATAAAACAAAAAATTAATATAGTGAAAGTATAACATCCTCATTTTCCCTTTATCAGACTCAAAAATAACCGATACAAGTAAAGTATTGGTTATTTTTGAGTTTGATCACTTCAGGTCCAGAACTTCAAGAAAAGCAAACAGGTTAAATGGATCCCCAGCGTCTGAAGGCTAAGCAGGCCCCAAGGCCACTGAGCTTCTGTAAGAAGGCAGCAGAAATTGTAGGAATAAAGACTAGTAGTCAGTAAATGTAATATATATATATGTCAAAGTGCAGAAAGAGGACAAGTAGAATTGTCAGGAAAAGAAAAAAAAAAAAGATATAGAGGGCAGTTAGATAAGCAAGGGCCCAATCAATAAAAAAGAAAAAATGTTCTAGAAGAGAGAAAGCAAAGGTGGAGAATAGTAAGGATTTAAGGAGAAAATGAGGTTAGTGAGGAGAGGGGCCAGCAAAAGGCAAAAATACTTCAATGTATTTGGTTGGTATATATGGAAGCAGAGGAAGGTAATGGGCCTAAGGTAGGAAATGGACAGAAATGATTGTCAGATGATCAGAGACCCATTTACAGAGACGGAGGATGTACTTACCCATTCTGAGATACCAAAAGAGCTCCTGGATGTGCTGACTCTTCCCCTCACAGCTCTATTCCACTCGCCATTAGAAAGAGCGAAGGTATCCTAGGACTAGAGAAGAGCATCTGCACTTCAACTCCATGAAAGAGGAAGAGGATTTTGCACTGTTGTAACTTCAAAATTGAATAAACATGTTAACAAAAAAAAAAGAGGAAGGAAGAGGAGGAGAAAGGTAACATATAACCTGTCTAACTTGGGTAGTGGGCAAAGTTATTGGAAACACTGCTAGAAATAAGGATCGTGCAGTTCCTTGAGGCAAATCGATTACATGATTCTGGGCAGCATTAGGCCATACAGTGAGAAGCTTGTCAACCTGGCTTGAGTTCTTTAAGCTGACCGAAGAAGTGGATCGGGGAGGTACATTTGACAGTTCCACAAGAAAACTGGTAGGGTAATCAAATTCACCGGCATGGGAGTAATGCAGGAAGGTGATAACTGGACTAGGAGCTGATGAAGTAATAGAACTCGGAAGTGGGTGGTGAGTGGATCTCACTCTGATTTGAAGGGGAAGTGGATACATCAGGGCTGGGAGGAAACACCAAAAAAGTGGATGCTACAAAGAAGTCTTTTTCAATTCTTTATTGGTGGAGACGCATGAAACTTGTTAAAAACTGCCCGACTCTGGCCGAGTTTCGCCACAAGAAGTGGCTGCCTCAGGGGCTTAATTGTAAACGCACTGAAAGATTCAAAAGGAATCTCCAAAAAACATCCGCAGTACACATATATCTTAATTGTAATTATTTGTGCTTAAAATTCTATCGGTGCCATTCCCTAATAGTGCCGTATACATCTTACTGCTTATCACACGGATCGCCTCCACTTGTATTTCTGGTAATACAGGCAGTCGGCGTAACAGAGAGAGAGAGAGAGAGAGAAACATTGATTATATCAGGGCACGTAGGCTGCCACAGCTAGGCTGAGGTGGTTACAGGGTACTGAGAAGTCCTGGCAGCAATGCTGGCTGATTTTTTCAGTGCTTCTTTTGAGTCAGGAGTAGTTCAGAAGGGCTGGAGAGAGCTGGATGTGGTTCCTCCTCACGAAAGTGGAAGTAAGTAGCAGGCTACTAATGTCAGACCAGTTGGTTGAGCAAACTAATGGAACCACTGCTAAAACAGAGAATAATTCAGTTTCTGGAATCCAATGGAGTACAAGATCTGAGGCAGCATGGCTTTGCCAGATTTAGGTCTTGTGAGATGAATCTGATCAATTGGCTCAGGGGAGAGCGCTAGATGTAATGCATTTGGTTTCAGTAAAGCCTTTAGTGGGATAGCCGTGTTAGTCTGGGGTATTAAAAATGACAAGAGGAGGGTGGCACCTTATAGACTAAGCAATTTATTGAGGCATGAGTTTTGGAGGACAGAATCCACATGAAATGTAGTACAGGAGATGGGTAAAATATAAGGAGATCGGGGAGGGATACAGAACAAAGAGAAGACAGGGTAGGGTATGGAAAGAGAGTGTTAATAGCATTATAGTCCAGCCTCTTGTCAGTAAAGCCTTTGACACAATTCTGAATAGCCAGCTTATAAGTAAATTGACTGAATGGGTTATTATAAACTGGTTGAGTGGGAGGCGACAAGTGGTAAATGGAGTTCACTCCAAGAGAAGGAGAGGGGCAATTACTAATGGTATGACCACAGATCAGTCCTTAAACCAGTTCTTTTCAACATTTTCATGAGCGACATTGTGGAAGGATTATTGGGAAGAGTTTGTCTTTTTGCTGGTAATACCAAAATCTGCAACAGGTCGGACAGCCAAGAAGGTGTGGAAATCATGAGGCGAGATCTAGCAAAGCTCAAGGAATGGTTTAGTCTGGCATCTAAGATTTAATGCTAACAAGTGCAGTGTTGTGCATTATTTACAGGCCAATGCAATATTGGCGCGTAGAAAATGGATGCTCAGTGCTGAGCGCCCGCTTTCCTAACGGGCGCCCAACCACCTCTCCTGGGTGCCCGATCTAATGTCAGTGAAAAGGACCAATCGGGAACAGCCCTGCCAGAGGAGGGTCTCCGGCAGGGGTTCCTGGCCGGGAGGAAGATTTGCAGTCTGGCAAGGGCAGTTTTATCAAACGGACCTCGGATTCCTGATTTCAGGTACAGAACCCCCGGGTCTGACCCACACCACTTGGCCCATCGGGCCAGACCTTGGGGATGGTCAGACCATTTAAAACAATTTTTTTTTTTTACCTTGCTCCTTTTTCTGTTCCTCCGACGTAATATTGCCACTTCATAACACTTTTTAGTGTAAAAATGTGCGTGTCGGGCGCACACTTTTCGTGCATTGGGGGAAATAGCTAATAGCCTCATTAACATGAATTTACATGTGCTGAGAGCTATTAGCTACACCCTCTTTTGGACATGTGTTTTGGACGTGCTAACCCTTGTTTTGCATCAGGAGGTTCACGTCCAATCACATGTTGAGATGTGAACTGTGGCCAGCGCACTGTATTGCATCAGCCCCATTGGATGCAAAAACCCTAGAGCAATGTACAGTATAGGAAGGGAAATTCTTCTAAGCGTGAAAGAAGAGCAGCATCTGGGGGTGATTATATCTGATGATCTCAAGATGGCCCAGCTGGTGGATAAGGTGACAGCAAAAGTCAGAAAGATGCTTTGTTGCATACGAATGGCCAGTATTTATTTACTTTAATAATTTGTATTCTGCTGATCCACAAATCTCAGCGGATTACTTCATAACATACATAATAAACATATCAAAATATATATAACAACAACGTAAACATGACATGGGCTAAATAATAGGCAGTGATATTGCCTCTGTGTAGGTACCTGGTGAGATGTCATTTGGAATACTGGAGTCCACACCTTCAAAAGGATATAAACTGGTTGAAGTCAATCTGGTCTTTGTTCTAAAGCATAAGGGGACAGATTTAAAGTCCTAAATATGTATACCCTAGAGGAAAGGTTAGATATGGGAGATATGATAGAGACATTTAAATACCTGTCAGGTTTCCAAGGGAAGGAGGCTCTAGAACAAGGGATCATGGGATGAAGGTGAAAGGGGGTAGACTCGGGAATAATCCAAGGAAATATTTCTTTACAGAGGGGGTAGTAAATGCATGGAACGGCCTGCTAATGGATGTGGTGAAGACAAGGATAGTATCTGAATTAAAGAAAGCATGGGATAAACATAGAGGATTTCTGAGGGATTTCTGAGGGAGTGGTGGAGTTTGTAAAACTGAATATTTGGTATGGATGGACAGACTAGATAGGCTCTATGGTCCTTTTCTGCCATCATGTTTTTTAAGAATAAAAAGGACTAAAGATGCCAGATTTCTAACAGGTTTCTCCCCAGACTGGAGAATGTATTGCTCCATCCAGTTTATAGCCTTTTGAAAGTACAGTCTCCAGAATTGTTCACAGTATTCCAAATGAGATCTCACCAGGGGCAATATCAACTCTTCATAGGAACATAAGAACATAAGAAATTGCCATGCTGGCTCAGACCAAGGGTCCATCAAGCCCAGCATCCTGTTTCCAACAGAGGCCAAACCAGGCCACAAGAACCTGGCAATTACCCAAACACTAAGAAGATCCCAAGCTACTGATGCAATTAATAGCAGTGGCTATTTCCTAAGTAAACGATTAATAGCAGTTAATGGACTTCTCCTCCAAGAAATTATCCAAACCTTTTTTGAACCCAGCTACACTAACTGCACTAACCACATCCTCTGGCAACACATTAATTGCGATGGAGAAGGTACAGAGAAGGGCTACCAAAATGATAAGGGGAATGGAACAGCTCCCCTATGAGGAAAGACTAAAGAGGTTAGGACTTTTCAGCTTGGAGAAGAGACGACTGAGGGGGGATATGATAGAGGTGTTTAAAATCATGAGAGGTCTAGAACAGGTAGATGTGAATCGGTCATTTAGTCTTTCGGATAATAGAAAGACTAGGGGGCACTCCATGAAGTTAGCATGGGGCACATTTAAAACTAATCGGAGAAAGTTCCTTTTTACTCAACGCACAATTAAACTCTGGAATTTGTTGCCAGAGGATGTGGTTAGTGCAGTTAGTATAGCTGTGTTTAAAAAAGGATTGGATAAGTTCTTGGAGGAGAAGTCCATTACCTGCTATTAAGTTCACTTAGAGAATAGCCACTGCCATTAGCAATGGTAACATGGAATAGACTTAGTTTTTGGGTACTTGCCAGGTTCTTATGGCCTGGATTGGCCACTGTTGGAAACAGGATGCTGGGCTTAATGGACCCTTGTTCTGACCCAGTATGGCATGTTCTTATGTTCTTAACACAGACCATGCAGTCAGGAGTTTTAGTGCATTATGGCTCATTGTTGTTTCAAGAATAATTAAGTAGCTCATTAAATTGTTTAATCTTAGTTGTGTGTCTAATGTTGCTTATAGTCTGACATCAGTCGACTGTAGCTAAAAATACAGAGGGGCGCCATGAGTGGAGCCGATATGGAGTCAGATTTTCTCCACTGGCTTTTTAAACGATTATTCCTTTGAATTCCTTTGAAGCTATTCACAGACCCTTTTGTGCACAGCGGGTGCATTTCACATGAATATTTAACATGCTTTTGCAAAATCGTTACTTGCCATGCTAGGTCACCGAGGATCGAAAATGACCACATGCAGAATTCTAAATGGAAGACAGAGAAAGTGAAGTAAATAAGGTGCAGGAAACCGCATGGGTAATACCACTACCAGCAGCTTTATTCTAATCTAATTATTGTGTATTACTCATAGTGTTTCGAAGAAAAGGGTCCAGACATTGCTGCATTTTTCAAGCGGATCATGACATTTGAATCTGAGGTGTTCATAAAAGGAAACCTGTGCCAGGGGCTTCCTGGCTCATTCGAGCATGTTTTGTTCATAAGCTGAAGACCAGTATCTGATGCTTGTAGAATGTGGGGCACCTTACCTAGCTTACAGCAAAAAGGGGGCAGATTTTAAAAACCCTGCACGCATTAATCCAGCTGGATTTATGTACGCAGGGGACTTGCACACCGGCGCGCCTATGTTTCAAAGGCCGCCGGCGCGCGCAAAGCCCCGAACACGCGTAAGTCCTGGGGCTTTGCTTGGGGGGCGTGTCACGGTCAGCACGGCATTAGGGGGCGTTCCGGGGGTGGGGCCGTGGTGCCGGCTTAGGGGCGTGGCCGAGGACTCCAAACCAGCTCCCATGCTGGGGAATGGCGCGCCAGCAGCTGGCCGGCGCGCGCAAGTTACACCTGCCTTGGGCAGACGTAATTTTCTGAACAAAGGTGGGGGGGGGGGGGATTTAGTTAGGGCTGGGGGATGGGTTGGAGGGAACGGAGGCAGCTGCTCGGCTCAGCGCGCGCAGGGGGGTGCACAATTCTGCAACCTGCGCACACCGACCCTGGATTTTATAGTACGTGCGTGGCAGCGCGCGCATATTATAAAATCGGGCGTAGATTTGTTCGCGCCGGGTTGCGTGAACAAATCTACACCCGCGCATAACTTTAAAAATCTTCCCCAGTGTGCGTTTTTCTGCTCTGATTACCCAGAGTGGGGACCCTGTACTATCAGCCCCACTCCCTGTGCACACCCATTGCTGACTGTAAATTGCTTTTCCAATCAGCTTTGCCTCCCTGCCATCTGTTCTGGTGCTGCTGCTGATGGATCTTCGTACCTTCTCTGGCATCTCTCCTGCATTGTTTTTGCAAGTTTTGTTTGCACCATTTTTGGTATGTTTCAGTGCTCGATGTGTTTAATCACTGGGGAATTTTCTTCTGTTGTCTTTCCTAATTTTGAATACCCCGTGGGAGCATCTCTGATTTTGTTGAGAACGACAGTATTATGGCTGTAGTGTGTGTCAAACATGTCTCAACAAGGCAAGAAAAAAACAAAAACATTGGAGCAAAACATCACCACAAGCAAAAGCAAAGATGTAAATGTTAATTAATTAATAAAATAGCAGAAATAGGGCCTCATGCATGAATCACTCAGCAATATCAAACAATGTGGATATGCTGTAATTACAATCCCAAAACATTTTAAAATATATTTTAGCATGCAGTGTATTTTTGGTGCAAGGCAATATGTAGGGAATGAAAAGATCTGTTTTCTTCCAAAGAGTCCATCTTGCAACCAGTGTTCTCCACAGCCAGTGAAAAATGCCATCAGGCACTAACTTGGCTCATGCTTTGAATAAATTCTGACTCAAAACATCGTATAAATATTACGAGTATGGTCTAAATCAAACTAATACGGAAGAAAGACCATTTCCAGAGGGTATATAGGTCGCCACAGGTCTATTCTTATTTATTTATTTATTTATTTAGAACTTTTCTATACCAACTTTCCAGTAACAGAATTACTGATCAATTCGGTTTACATTTTGAACAATAACAACAGTGACAAGTAAATGTCTTACAAAGAACAGGAAGAAAATAACTTGGAAATAAATATGTGGGTTGATAACATAAAAAGTACTAAATACAAAGCCTAAAGGTGGGTAGAGGCACTAAACAATGGCGTGGGACTGTCAAGAGGGTGGGTGTTGGGATTTGGACTGCCAAGGAGTTGGAGTTGGTTAGAAGAATTCTTTTGGTATATTCTTGTGTATATTTTGGTATATTCTTGTGTTATTTGCATTTGCAGTTTGGGATCTTTTGCTTGATGCAGTGAGGGAGGATAAGGCCATCGCAGAAAAACTAAATGAATTCTTTGACTCAGATTTTATTGTGGAGGATGTTGGGGAGATCTCCATACTGGAATCTTTCTTTGTAGGTGGCATCACAAAGCTCCGGCTTTGAAGAGTCAGGGGAGTTTGTCTGTTCAGCGGTAACTATCTTCCTTCAGAGTTCCGCTTCTGCTTAACCATGTTTCTGGGCTCTGCAGCTTTAACTGCAAACTGCTCTTCTAATCATGTTCTGGATAATGAGCTCCTGAGGGACAATTTTGTTTCTCAGTACTTGGAGATGAAATGGAAAACAGCTTTAATAATAGCCTGCCTTGAGTTAATTCTTTTACCTTGTCAAACCTAACTCAGTTATGCGACTGGTTTTCCTGTGGATGCCCTTTTGGGTTGGTCTGCCACCAAAGGCTTCGGCAGTACCTCCTGTGGCTGTGTCTGTCACAGAACATGAGGCCAGCCATCCTACTGACTCTGGACACTCAGTCCTGTCATGTTGTGCTCCTTATGAAAACAGCTGTGAGAATCTTAGAGCCAGGACACATCTGATGAGTTTTCATGTCCATTTCTTACATGTTCACAGGCAAGTGATGAGGCTACGTAAATTTCTAGAACAGCATGATGGGTGAGACATAGCTACATCTATGCAGCTGTATGCCATGATCTTGCATTTCTTGTCCATTCAGGTACTGCTTGTTTCCTGACTGCCAGATGTGTCCAATCAATCTCCCTTAATGCTTCTTCTCATAATTTTGTAATATGCATGGCCAGTTTGGAACTGCTGGATGTAGAGACTGATGAAAAAGCAAAATTGCTTAATAAATATTGCTATCCGGTGCTCACCGTGGAAGGGCCTAGAGCAGGACCACAAAAAACAATCACAAATAAGATTGGAAGTGAGGAAAACCTCGATTTTCAGAACAGTATGTTCATGAGGCACTAACTATACTTAAAGTTGAGGCCAGATGGGCTACATCCAAGAGTACTAAGAGATATTCTGGCAGTGCTGCTGGCTGACCCTTTCAGTGCTTCTTTAGAGTCTGGAGTAGTCCTGGAGGACTGGAAAAGGGTAGATATGGTTCCTATTCATAAAAGTGGAAGTAAGGAGGAGACTGGGAACTACAGACCGGTTAGCCTGATCTCTGTGGTGAGAAAACGAATGGAATAGCTGCTAAAGTAGAGGTTAGTGCAATTTTTGGAATCCAACGAATTGCAAGATTCAAGACAGCATGGTTTTACCAGAAGAAAATCTTGTCAGATGAATCCGACAAATTTCTTTGATTGGGTCACCAGAGAGCTGGATCAAGGGAGAGCAGTAGATGTAGTTTATTTGGATTTCAGTAAGACCTTTGACATGATTCCACACAAAGACTTATAAATTGTACACCCTTGGTGTGGATCCTAGTGACTGATTGAGTTAGAAACTTGTTGAGTGGGAGGCAACAAAGGGTAGTGGTAAAATGAGTTTTCTCTGAGGAGGGGGTAGATTCAGGAGTAATATTAAGAAATATTTCTTTAGAGAGGGTGCTGTGTGTGTGGAATGGCCTCCCAGTGGAGGTGGTGGGAGAAAAAAACCATATCTGAATTCAAGAAAGCATGGGATAAATACAGGGGATCTCTAAGGAAGTGATGAGAATTATAATGCTAAATTAATTGGATGGATGGGTAGACTGGATGGGCCATATGGTCTTTTTCTGCCATCACGTTTCTATGCCTGGAGCACTGATAAATAGCACTGGATCACAGCCAGGTGCCGCTGACTCGTTAACCATACCTGTTTATGGACTTCTTGCTTGTTTCAAATCTCACTCAGTTACAAGTAGCAAATCTGAAATCTAGAGGGAGTCTGATATGCAAAATTTCACAAAGAACTACTTAATATTACACATCTTTCATTCTCGGGAAGATTATCTCCAGCTGAAGATCTCACCTTGTGAAGTTCTCTGTCATTCTTCAGAAACAGACTTCATCCTGCTTATTACAAATGCCTTGCCAATATATCAAGTCACTAGACAGCAGTGACAGTAAATTTTGAAATACATTTTTTTTTGTGTGTCTGAAGTTTTCTGTGCATTGGTGAAAAGATGGTTTTGAAGGCTGTCCTATGGTGTTCAGCACAATTCACAGAGAGAGAACCTCATCCCGAGGCTGTCTCCCCTTTATCTGATCACTTTCCAGTTCTGCAGGTCAGCTGACAATGTAATATTTTGCAAATACCCAAGAGGTTCCCATTAAATTCATGTTATTTTTCAGTTTGTATAGAAGAGGAAAAAAAAATAATTCTGTAAAATTGAATAAAAGAGTAAATGTGAGCAGATTATTTGGCTTCTGTTATCCATAGATGATGCATATAGACCTCTCAGGTAACATCTGAAGTACGGATCGATGTGCACTCACAAGCTCAGGTAGAAGACCATCTTCGGAGAAAGCTTGTGTTGGTCTAATAGTAGGTATTGAAGTTTGTGAGGCGTCCAGTTGTCTCAGGACCATGATTAATGCTACTATTTCTGAGCTTTACCAGCCATGTAAAGTACTGTATTGAACATCCAAAAGGCAGTCCCTGCGTAGGCTTGCTAACTCACCCCAGCTTAACTGAACAGGTCGATCCAGTCCTCGTTTTTGCCTGGTTGCATGCTTGGAGTTGAAATTCTGATTGTACAATTGGTGTCCCTTATATCATCATAACTACAACACCATAGAGAAAAACAACCCATGCTGTAGTTACACGATGTTAGTGGATAATACATTGAAGTCGTCGGCTCAGTTTGCTGCTGCGATAAAAAAAAAGCAAACAGAATGTCAGGAATTATTAGGAAGGGAACGGTGAATAAAACGGAAAATGTCATAATGCCTCTGTATTGCTCCATGGTGAGACCGCACCTTGAGTACTGTGTACAGTTCTGATTGCCCCATCTAAGAGATATAGTTGCACTGGGAAAGGTACAGAGAAGGGCGAACAAAATGATAAAGGAGATGGAATGGCTTACCAATGAGGAAAGGGTGAAGAGGTTAGGGCTGTTCAGCTTGGAGAAGAGAAGGCTGAGGTGGGATATAATAGAAGTCTATAAAATCATGAAAGGACTTGAACGAGTAAATGTGAAATGGTTATTTACTCTTTTGGATAATAGAAGCACTAGGGAGCACTCGATCAAGTTAGCAATTAGCACATTTAAAACAAATCGGAGAGAATTCTTTTTCACTCAATGCACAGTTAAGCTCTGGAATTTGTTGCCCGAGGATGTAGTTAGGGCAGTTAGTGTAGCTGGGCTTATCCAAGTTCCTGGAGAAGTCCATTAACTACTATTAATCAAGTTGATAGGGAATAGCCACTGCTTTACTGGTATTAGTAGTATGGGATCTACTTAATGTTTGGGTACTTGCTAAGTACTTGTAACCTGGATTGGCCACTGCTGGAAACAGGATGCTAGGGGTGATAGCTCGGTCTGACCCAGTATGACAACTTTATGTTCTTGGCATACATGCAGTGGGGCAAAAACAAAACTGGATCAACCTGTTTGGTTGAGTTGACAACCTTATCCCCTGCTATAGAAAGCTTACAATTTAGTTAAGTCACACAAACGAGAAATAAAAGCCTTCAAGATATGTACGTATTACAGTGAAGCTGGTTAAAATACAACTGCTAGGTCTGTGCACGCCTGACTCTTCCAGGATAATACAGACAATGCCCACAGAAGTAGAGAGATGAGCAAAAAAACTATAGTACCTGACAGCTTCTCCAGCCCAGAGGAATCCCACAGCCTATCCATTGAAATGCTTCTGGTTCCTCTCCAGACCACGAAAAAATAACAGTTACCTGTGCCATTGGCTGGAGAGTGTAGAACCAGATCAGAAAGGCAATATCTGAAGGACAGGATGAAGGTTATAGCCACAGCACCCTGGACTCTTAGGAAGAGTGAAGCACAGAAAATCTTCACTTGCAAACCGTCCATATAATTCATCTGTAAAAAGGTGACCTCTGTTAATTAAGCAGCGTCCTGTCCTAGGAGTGGAAGTCATTTGCTGCTGAGTATCCTAAAGACACAGAGGCTGATCCCTGCCGCCTCTGGGGAAATGCTGCATCCAAGGCTGTTCATGTCACCGTTTTAAATTAGCTGTTTATTACAAGTAGAAAAAAAAATATCTTTAATAGGGTAAATTACCATAGAACGAAAGTGCTCCTGCTGCCACTATGTTCTGCATGCAATCTGGAGAAACGGCTTTATAAACCAAACTTATAAAGTGCTTTGGGCAATCTTCAGGCTGGAAAGTGGTTTATAAATAACTGGAAATAAAATAAAACAAAAAAACCCACTCTCAAATTCTTTTTTAAAACTAGGTATTTTGTGAAATCTGCCTGTGCTTTCTGTAGCCCCACCCCCAACGTCTTCTGGGTGGCGGGGGCTCAGGTGAGAGATCATGGGGGCTATCTCTGCTTGCAAGCGCCTGCCGTCTGGGGGGGGGGGGTGGCCATAATTTTTCAAGGCTCTTAGGGTTTCTTGGAGTTTTGCAGGCCAGTAAAAGTAAAACATACACATCATCACTGTAAGTGTTTAAAATTAAATCTTTTTACTGGTAAATTTGATTGCAGTTGAAAATCACAGTGGGGTTGAATGTACAATCCAAGAAGTTACTCTCTCAGGCACTGAACACTCTGCACACCCTGGGGCCGATGCAGTACAGTGCACTCAGCCGAGCGCACTGCATAACTGGCACTCCAACACGGGTTAAAGAGGCGCTAATCCTCCCTCTAATGCAACAGGGTGACTAGCGCCTATTTAACCCGCGTTGGACGTGGAGTGAATGCAGTAGCGCTCATCACATGCAAATGCATGTGAAAGAGGCTATTACTCACTCACTCCGCACGCAAAAAAAAAGTGTGCGCCTCAGATGCACATTTTGCTCTCACATTGTTAACGCCTGCCTAGAACAGGCCTTAATAGCTGAGTGCAGGTAAAAGAAGTACAGTAAAGCAGAAAAAACTGCTTTTCTGTACTTTTAAGTAAAAAAAAAAAAAAAATTTCTCAGCAGACCGCCGAGTTATGAAGACAGATGCCGGTAAACTCGGCGACGGTTTTCATAACCGGCCGTAAACTCGGTGTCCGTTTTCATTACTGGCAGATGGCCGGTTATGAAAACAGACGTCGAGTTTACCGGCGTCAGTCTTCATAACCGGCAGCCGCGGCAGGGTCACGTTAGCAAGGAGGCGCAAAGGTCGCACAAATGACCCTAGTGCCTCCTTGCTAGCGCGACCCCCTAATTTGGGTATTGCATGGCGCCCCCCTTGCGGGCGCCATGCGTGTGTTAGGAAAGTGGGCGCTGAGTTTTCAGCACCCGCTTTCCATTGCATCGGGCCTCCCTGGCAGTAGGAAACCCTTCCCTGGGCACATCCCCAGTGGTACCTTCAAATCCAGAAGCAGCTTTCTGGAATCCACTGGATTGGAAGTGAATGCTCCTCTTTAGACAACGAGCGATGAGCCCCTGCTGATTCTCTTTCTCTAAACAGCAGCTCCATGGTAGGGCTCCATGGCTGGCAGGCTCCCCCTTTGCCTCAGACTCCAATATCCATTCTCAGTCACTGAAATGCTCTTTCCAAGGCAATCCTCTCCAAGCCCGGAGCAATTTATGGTTCTTTCAATAGTCCAGAAAGTCTCCCAAGTCCTCAAAGCCTGCTCACCTCAATCTTGGGTCCCAGCCATCTTCTCGGAACGGGAGACAGGACAGAAGAAATAGCCCTCGAGGATGAACTTTGACCCATGAGGGCTGAGTAGTTTTATGAAAAACTCAACCCCCTGCACACTGGGAGCATAACCTTTAGCACCCCCTTCTTCTCTCTGACCTGCAGTGGCGTGCACCCACAGGCAATGGGGGGAGAGAGAGAGGTGATGATCCCCTCCAAGTCACAGTGTCAGATCCATGGCAGCAGCAACTGGAAGTTTAAGAAATTCCGCACAGGGCCTCCTGCAGCCCTTAGGCACCGACAGGACGTGTGCTACCCCAGCCCTCGCGTGGGTGCTAACAGGAAGTCCAGGCAGGAGGAGTGGGCAGGGTGCTGCCGGACTGCAGGAGTCCCCCCACCCTGAATTTTTAAATCTCTAGATGCCGCTGCTGCTTCCGTGGAGTTGGCACCGCTGTGGCAGCCACATTCCAGTGCCCAAACAATTTGGCAGTGGAAGCAGTTGCCTATGCTTAAATCTGGGACTGAGGCTTATGAGTGAGGGGGACAGTTTCGAGTCCCCCTTATATCCACCCCTAAAAAAAGACAAACGATTTTAGAGCCACAGCGATAAAGTCTTTCAATGTGCAAGGCAGATACAGTAGAGAAAAATTAACATATGGGTTAAAAAGCAACATGCTCAGCCTGCAGCACCTGCAAGGCAACTTTGTTGCCTTGCAGGTGCAAGGCACCTTCTGTCCAAAAAGAGGCGCTAGGGACACTAGCGTGTCCCTAGCGCCTCTTTTTGGACAGAAGCGGCGGCTGTCAGCGGGTTTGACAACAGACGCTCAATTTTACCGGCGTTGGTTCTTGAGCGAGCTGACAGCCACGGGTTCGGAAACCGTATGCCGGCAAAATTGAGCATCCGGTTTTCAACCCACGAGCCAACTTCAAATTTTATTTTTTTAAACTTTTTGTAACTTTCGGGACCTCCAACTTAATATCGCCATGATATTAAGTCGGAGGGTGCACAGAAAAGCTTTTCTGTGCACTTTCCCAGTGCCCGGAGAAATTAGCGCCTACCTTTGGGTAGGCGCTAATTTCTGAAAGTAAAATGTGCGGCTTGGTGGCACATTTTCCTTTCTGAATCGTGCGGGAATACCTAATAGGGCCATCAACATGCATTTGCATGTTGTGGGCACTATTAGGTTTGGGGGGGGGGGGGTTGGACGCGCGTTTTCGACCCCTTACTGAATAAGGGTTAAGGGAAAACGCGCGTCCAATCGCGGGTTAACAGTGCACTCCTCCACTTGCTGCTGCCGGAGCGCACTGTACTGTATCGGCCTTTTAGTGAGCAAACGACAAGGCACAAACTCACATACTTTTAACCTCTTAAAATACACTATTGTGGTAAGAGCTTGTGGGTCATCTTTCCTCTCTTTAGGCTGGATTGATTCTCTGGGTGACAATCCTCATGGTTCTTCCTTCTTTTTCCTTGGACTCAAAATCTGGGCATCTGAAAATCATTAGCCATATCACACTCACATTTTCACTAGAACAGTAAATAATAGAAGCCTTGTAAAAATTGACTGAATACTGGATTTTGGGTAAGGAAAATGGTCCAGATACTAAAATATCAATGTAATTATACCATTACAGTAGAAAAATACAAATGAAGACAAAAATTGTATGAACCACAAATTTTTACATTTTTGTAATTTTTACAGAATTTTTTTAAACTTTTGTATTTTTTTTTCAAACTTTTCAGTGTTCTATATAAACCCAAAGTCCTTGCCTAAAGAAAAGAAGTCTTCTGGCATTTCAATCCTCTTGTATGGGTCATCAACTTCTTTTCAAAGTCCAATGTCCATTTGGCAAAAGAACTGGAATTAAAAATCCAAATTTAGAATCAGCATGCCGTTCACTAGGTAACTGGCTACCTCAGGACGCGCTCCAGCTGGAATTATCCAGCCTGGAACCAACCAGCAAAGCACTCCACAACTCCAGCACCTGTAGTAAATCATAATCAAAGAGAAAAAATAAAGAGACAAGGCAGTCCTTTATCAAAATAATTTGTCTTCCCCTCCTCTTCAAAAGCTAACAGGAATTACAAACTGGAAGGACGGGAACAGATGACCTCCACTCTGAAACAGTCCAGTTACTTAATGCGGAGGGAGTGGCTTGCTAACCTCTACCCCCCTCCAACCAGAATCCAGCTTTCAAAATACTTTCTTGGAGATCCAACCAGTCTAAGGGGTTACAACTACAACATGTTTTCTTATGCTGTGATCCCCAGCTCCACATCTGTGACTGCATTGAGAGTATTCAGAACCACTGGATGATCCTGTGGCTAGTCTCTGTAGACAAGATCTCAATACAGCTGCTGTAAGATCTCCGTCTCGATCCATTTGTCCCAGCTGGACATACCCACGATGTCTTTCTGTATATTGGTGGTGATGACAGACAAGTGACCGATAATAAAGGAGATGGGTAATGGAGAATTTCTGATATTTCAGAGGGTGCTGGTCATTGATGTCTATGGTGGGGAATAATGACTATGCTACGTTTAGAAGGAGGGTGAACTGAGAGGGAGACACCACAGCGCAGAGGACCAGATGGAAGGGTAGGTAGGGATGAAAGTCTTAATCCTGATTTTTCTGAACAGCAGTTGTATCAGTGGTTCCATCATTCGGGGGGTGTGGGGGGGGGGAAGCCGAATGCACTCTGCTCCCTTCAGAGCCAGATGTTCTCAGTACAAGCTGTCAGTCTTTTACAGGATAAAAATCACAATATTGCATTTAAATCTATCTCCTTTTGCAGCTAGAAAATGTTTTTTTCATGCTTTCTAGAGATTAAGCATTCTCCTCTTCCAGTCTTCAAGAAACAATCCATGATCGTTTTGGCTAGGCGCCAGCAGCACAGATCTCAGACCATTGTACACTATCGACCATTTTAGATAAAGGGGGTCTTGCTCTTGGCAGATTTCCTATTAAACCTTTCTGAGTGATCATTCAGTGCATGTCATTGTATAGCTTCATGATTTTTCAAAGATCTTTGAACTTAATTCCTGACTCATTGCCATAACATTTCAACTTGATTAGACTTCCTATAAATTAACACTACTAGTGTCTAGAATTTAAATTAACACATTCAAATTGCAGGCTTTAGCAATTTTCTAGTGGACAATTATGCTAACTTGAAAAATGATTGAGCCCATACTGAAATAGAGTTGTAGACACCAGGCCAGCCCCACTGTGGTCAGTAGTTGGGGGATTTGATGAGATCTTTAAATCCATACCTTCTATCCCATAAGCAGAAATGACTTTATGCAGTATGGCTGCACCATGTGGCCCTGTCAACAAAACTTCAAAGTTGTATCTTGCAAAATGGAAAACTGGTATACCCTGACCCTGCAGCCCTACACAGCAACCTGCAATTTATCACAAAAGCAAACTGTCCCGTATTTTCAAGCTAAAATGTTACGAGTCCGTGACCTTTCTTCCATGATACTCTGTGATTCCTCAAAGTTGAAATGCATTCAAGTTTTAATCTTTTCAGAAAAATGAATTATTGAAAACGAATGCTTCACTGTTGCTCCCAGCTGAATGTTCTCTGGTTTAGACTAGCACAGGTAGAGATTAATATAAAAGAACAGATTGGAGGTTAGTTTACTCAAATGATGGCTAATGGCTTGTAATAATGCTGACACAAGTTCATTGGGCTATTCTTATTTTAAGCAGTAGCAGTCCAAATTAATATGAGAGCGAAGAAAAGCTGGAAGGATGGATTATGTTAGCTAAAGTCTTGGTGTTACTGGAAAGTGATATTTTTAGGCAAGTAAGTGTGCCACGAGACCTATAAATGTGCTGGGATTACTGAAAAAACCTCTGCTTTATGCCTGGCAGAGAATTAGTCAAGGCCAGCGCTTGGAGGCATTGTAATACCTTGTATAACACTTGCTGCAATGTGGAAATTAATTCTGAAGCCTGGGGCACTTTGTATTTTTAGGAGATATTAATAAGAAAGTACTTATTTAGCTTTGTCACTTCTCAGCTCATAACAACATCTGCAGCCCTTCCCTTTTGACGGTGTAGCATTCATGACTGCTTATCCAGGGATATTTTCACAGTCCCACTCCTGAGCAGTTTGGTACTCCGGCATTTACCTCCGTTCCCATTTTTTCTCCTCTGCACGGGCTCTGCCATTTCCTGCACGGCGTGCTCAGGTCCGTGGCTCCAGGAAGTCCTGCTGGTCCCAGGGGCCCCCCTAAGTGCCACACCGTGGTAGGAATGTGCTGCTGCAGTACAAGTGGTTGTTTTGGGATTTTCCCCTCCCACCCAACTCTTATGGGCCAACTGGACAGGGGATCGAAGCCCTGTCTCTCCCCCACCATACCACAGGGCTGCTGCCTGAATGACACGGTTAGTGCCCACGCCAGCCTTCTTAAGAGTTACATTAGCATTATCCAAGCAGGTGTCAGCTACACTCGGGTGCATGCAGTTAAACCAAGAGCAAAAGCTGGGAATCTCAGAAGCAGCAGGATTGGGCACCTGCTGGCTCTCCTGTGCGAGTCAGGTCTGCAGGTACACAGGCTCGAGGCTGGAGTGGGGGAGGACTTATGACTCCTACTCACCCTTTTTCTTCTCCGCCCAGGGCAGGTATTATTTCTTTCATGACTGTTATCCATATGGGCTCTCCCACAGACAGGGACTGAAGCAGCAGCTCATGAGTTATAAAGGCAGGAATAGACAAGAGACTTTTCTGTCTTCGAGTAGGGCATTTTATGGCTTCTGTTTAGTACTCAGCATGCAATTGCCTCCCAATAATGCAGTTCCCTGAAATGCAGAGTGAAGGCCACAGCTGCCTATAGCTCAGTTTACTGAATATTGCCTGGAAATGGGCACGGCTCCCAGCCTTTCTGCACATATCATACCCCCACGCTTTGCGTATTTATGTAGTCAAGTGCAGCCCAACATCTGAGGGGGGAAATTTGGCCATTCGTTAATTAAGGAAGTCTTGCAATGGAATAACCCTCCTAGGCCCAGAGAAGCAATTAGCACGACAGGGCTCAGAGAAGAAGGCAGCCAAAGGAGTGGAGCCTGAAGTTAGAACAAGGCAATGATGAAAGAGAAGAGGATGAGAGTGGGGTCAGAGAAAGATGGCACAAATGTAACAAAATGAAGAGTTTTGCCTTTTTTTGTTAGAAATGCTACCTTCTCCCAATGAGATATACACAGGTCTGTAACACTGTGCTCCATGACCCGATGTGCCAGCACGCATTTGCTCCTGGAGTTGGGTAGAGCCCAGGGTTACAATACTGCTTACGCAGAATTCTCTCAAGAACAAGTACATGGAATGGGCCCTCTAAGTCAGCCAGCTGCATACAAAAACAGGTTAATGAGCCCAAGGAGAGACAGTAAGAAGTAAATTAATACAGAGTGGAGTTGCTGCTTAAGTTAATAAGCCCAAAAAAAAAGTGGAGCAGAGCTGGATGGTGCCCTTTGATAAGAATTTCATTCTTTTAACTCCCAGGTCATTACTTGCAAATACCATCCCCAAACACACACACGTTTTACTGAAGCTCAGCAGGGGATCTTTCCTTACGTGACATCAGTGGCAGGCAACTGGACATCTGGCACCAGGAAGAGCAGAATTTCATGAATCATTGTCAATCAGCAAAGGGAATAATACAAAAATTACTGTAAAAATAGCACCTCGCCATGTGAAATGCCCTGCTTGCACAATCCTGCACAAAGGCTGAATGGTTATGAACCCAGAAAACAACATGGAAGATGATCAAACATAGCAGCAATGCAACCAAAACAAAATTAGAGTGGTGTCAGGAAATACTTTAATTAAAGGTAAAAACCAATGCCCGACTCAGGCCGAGTTTCGTCCATACAACGTGGGCTGCTTCAGGGGAGATATATATATATATATATATATATATATATATATAAGCAACATGAAAAAGATGACCATTCAGGCTGAGGTAGATTTTAAAAACATACACACGCGCGAACATAAGTACGCTGGATTTTATATAAAATCCGGGGTCAGCCTGTGCAAAGGGGTGCACATTTGTGCAACTTGCGCGCGCCGAGCCCTGAGCGCGCTGCCCGTTCCCTCCGAGGCAGTAGTAACTTACGCGCACCGGCGCAGCAGGCCCCGACACAGGCCGCTGTGTCGGGGCACTCGGCCATGCCCCCGGACCGCCCACACGCCCCCCGGACACACCCCCGATCCCTAAACTGCGCCCCCTGACCGCCCCTTTTTGCAAGCCCCAGGACTTATGCGCGTCCCGGGGCTTGTGCGCGCCGCCGAGCCTATGCAAAATAGGCTCGGCATGCACAGGGGGGTTTGGGGTAGGTTTTCGGGGGGTACGCGCGTACCCCCCGAAAACCTACCCCATAATGTTAATATATATATGAGCAACAAGAAAAAGAAGATGACCATTCAGATAATGTTAATTCCTTCAGAGTAACTAGTAGTGCAGCTACAGTCATTAGCTTAGGCACAACAGCTCAGCGCACAGTCTGTGAACAGATTAACATCTCAGCACACAGGTGGTCTACTGTATTTGTCCACCGCAGGAATCTTGTTTAAATTTACAGTACAAAATAGCACAAATCGGCATCTCAGCATACCGGAAGTGTATAAAGCCCACATTTTGTAAAGGTAAAGCTTACTGCTGATGCAGAAAAGAGTTTTACCTGCACAAAATATGCATTGAAAAACTTAATGCTTAGCACCCTCACATACAAATCAGGGCATTAAGCATTGCTCCACATTGCAGAGAGGGGCGCTGGCCTAGCTTGGGATTTTCTTAGCGCTGGAAACTGAATTCCAGGGTCAGAGTACTGACTTATCCAGCTAAGTGGCAGCGGCAAACCGCGCTAGATAAAAACTTAACCAGCTAAGTGGTGGCAACTACTGTCACTTACGCAAAGCACAATCTGCCTGTCAGGGACGCTCCCCCTTCTGACACACATTTTACAGGCAACCCACTTTTTTCTTTTCTTATGATGCATTTGCCCTACTGCATTGGGAGTTTAAAAACATTTAATCCGAGTGTTAAAACCCTGCACTGAAAGCAAGTGCACAGCGCTTTAACGCTCAGCTTCCGGCGCGCTGGCCTATCCGTGTTTCTTTTTTAGGGTGGGGCTCACGGCTCTGCCGCTGTAATCACGGCAATGCCTTCGTCATGCAGCAGACACAGTGCCCGTGTGCAGGACGGGCACTGTGTCTGCGGCACTGTGTCTGCGCCCCTACTAAACACAGCTTGGGCTGTGTTTAGTAGGGGCGCAGCGGTAGTGGAGGGAGAGCAATCGAATTTTAAGAAAATCAAACTTGCACTGGATTGCACTAGAACTATTCCCCCACTTTCTGAATTTTAGGTAGACACCCTGGCATGTAGATGAGGGCTCGGCGAACCACTGGTGACAGACACTTTTTCTTCATTTGTATTAGGATTTCCAAAATACAAAAAGGTCACTCATAAGCAATAATTGTAAAGTAATTCCAAAGGAAAAAAAACCTACAATTCACCAAATCTGGACATCATAAAAGGGGTCTCACAATAGGAAAAATGTAGAGGAAATTCAACAAGGATTATTAGACTAAATCAATCTAAATCCAAAAATGACTTTGTGGATATCCTTTCAGTTTTTCATGATCAAAAAATAAGAGAAACTTAGTTCTTCCTAACATAACATCATCATTTTAATAAAAAGGTGACACCAAAGGCCACCACCCTTTCCTTTTGTAACAGGAAAGCCTTACCTTGTTGTTGTGTAGCCTTAGCTGCATCAGGAAACAAAACAATAATCTTAAAAAAAAAATAAAATAAAAAATGAAGAGGATTCTTCACATGAAAAAAAAACATTAAGGTCCAGTTTTTGCCTGGCTCCAATAGAAAAAGTAACTAACAGAGTTGCACTAGCAGAAACTCACAACTGTGAATCTTGCAGAAAATTAGGAAGGTCAAGAAGACCAACAAAGGCTGTTGGAGCTGCTGACTCCACATTATCTCATGAAAGCAAGCAGAAAGCTTTAGTTATAGGAGGTATGGACTTCGAAGAGACATTTCAATACTTTAAATACAATGGTTTTTTTGTACCTATCAATAGGAGATATTAAATGAGATTCAGGAAAATTAAAAAAGCTTAAATTAATCCTAGTAAACTTTTCCATATTCTCTCATTTCTGATGTAAAATTATATTATCTTTTATCAAAAGCACATTATAATGCTCTTCACAGCTTAACGCCCATTTCTTCAGCTGATTGAGAATGTGAAACAACTTGACCATGCAAAATCTGCCAAGGATGACAAAGCACTGTCAATCTTAACAATCAAAATAAACTCAAGCTTCACTACAGCCGACCACAGAGTCTCTAAAGTTATTTTAGTTTGTTTTATTGGTGTAGAATGCGCAGCTGAATCCAAGGCTTCCGGGGAGGGGGGAGACTTCCTGCTCATTTGAGGGACTTCCTATCACAAGGAGAGATGACAGGCCCGAAATCCAAAACTGACCTCACTTCTTCGTGCTCTGTGGTTCCTTCCACCCCAAAGATATTGGGGCTAAGAGAGACATATGTCTCATCCAGAGCAGGGGCTGCGCCTGCTGTAGCCCCAAGCTCTCTAGACCAGCAGTATCAACCAGCGTGTCGCCAAGTACAGGCAGGTGTCTCGCTACACTTCCCGGTCCCCCTGCTGACTCAGCTGCTCCCTCTGCCCCAGTGAAACAAGAACTCATCCTCTGTCCGGGTGGAATGCTGCAGGAGAGCTGGAGTCAGGGGCACCAGCGTGGTCTCTTCTTCCCGCCCCCGGAAGAGGAAGTGGTAAGCAGCGGCCACGCGCGTGGGAAGAAGAGATCATGCTAGTGCGGACAGCATCGGCCCAAAGAGAGCAGCGTGGCGCGGAGCAATGTCTGCCCCCACGGCAGATGAGAGTCCTTTTTTGAGGCCACGAGGGCTGGAAGTGGAGGAGGCTGTTGCTGCCACTAGTTCGGGGAGGGAAGAGAGAGTGAGTAAACATGTGTTTGAGTTCCTGTGTAGGCGTGAGAGACAGCATGTATGTAAGCGAGCAATTGAGCCTGTATGTGTAAGTGTGTGATTGAAAACCTGTTTGTGTAAGTAAGAGAGATCATGTGTGTGTGTATGATTAAGAACCTGTGTGTGACAGAGAGAGGAGAAAGTTGCAAGCAAATCATCCTTCCTCCTAATTCAAAACAATCTCAGAGCACCTGGATATCAAACGTTCCTAGGTATGCAGAGCAAAGGATTTTTTTTTCCTTATTTTTCATTATTGGGTCTTTTGTGTCTGTTTTGAAATATTTTATTAGTATCTATACATTTTTATATGAATTTTTAATTATTGGATATTCTGTTCATCAGCTATTTTGTTAGTATGGTTTTACTGCTTTTGATTTTATATTTCTTGATTTGTTTTGAGGACTGGTGAAGTTTGTTTTTCCTTTGTTGCACTACATACAGTCTCTCTGGCTTTTTGTGGCTTCCAGTTCAGTTTTTGTCTGCATGCTTCTAGTTATGCTTTATGGTCTCTTTATTCTTTGTTAGGTGAGGGGCTGCACATGTGACTGAGGTGAGGTTTTCTGCTGGCGTGTAGTTTCTGTGTAGGGCTCTGTAGGCCTGGCTTGGTCCGTTTTCCTAATAGGAGGTGTATTGGTGTCTTAAGGCCTGGTGTAATGTTTGAGTGCTGGAAATTGGTGTTTTGGTATGGGATGTTTACTATTTATGCAATTTCTGTTCAGACAGAGAACTTATCTTTCCCTTGTGTCATTCTTAACAACAAAAATAATACTGGGCCTTTAGTTTTTATTTCCACCATGAATTATAATGAGCAGCGTGTCACACATGTGAGCGTGGTCTGTCAGGTGTGACATGATGGGAAAAAGGTTGAGAACCACTGCTCTAGACCCCCCAAAACAGTACCTTGATTATTTTGAAATAAAATTTCCATTGTTGGTTGTGACCTCAAAGAGGTTACAACAGAGCTAGACTTTCCTCTTCTTGCCTATCTATTGACAAGGTTGCCAAAACAAGAAAAAAAACCCCAGAGGAAACAAGCCAGATTAAACAGAACAAAAAAACTCTTCTAGGGGTAAGCCCCTTTGGCCCATGGCTTCGGCTCTGCACCGCAACTCTTATGGAGATGGAAGGAGGCCCCAGAAGACGTCAGCCACGGGAGCTGCAAACCTCTAGCACACCAGGAAGAGCTGAGATGGGATTACGATCTAAGCATGCCGGTGGTCAGCCTCTCTCTCTGCAGTTCCCTTTCTTATGTTTTCTATTAAACTTGTTATGCTGATTTTCAAATAATCAAAGCAGTTTACAATAAAATACAGATAATTATAACAAAGTACAAAATAAAAATACATAATACATAAACAAATACATGTTCACGGCAATCAAAATATTGCAATTAACCAGCATAATAAAATCAATCCCCCAAATCAGCCAAAAACTGAATTAAAAAGCCATGTTTTCACAATTTTACAAAATTTATAGTAATTTGATTCTAATCAAATATCTAAAGGCAAAGAGTTCCACAAAAGGGCCTGATATAAAAATGTGGACCGCCTTGTCAATTCCATTTTAATGTGAAAAGGAATTTCTAAAAGACCTTTCTGAGAGGAAAGTAATGCCCTCGTGGGACGATAATGGTTTAACAAACCTGACAGATAATACGGCTGGTGTCTCTGAAGCAATTTAAAAACCATGCACATTAACTTAAATTTAATTCGAGAAGACACAGGGAGCCAATGGTGTTTTTCCAAAACAGCAGAGAAACTGCTGTACTTCTGCAGATTAAATATCAAATGAGCTGCAGTATTTTGTAACAGGAAGCATTTTAATAGATTAACCAGATGATCTAAATAAACTATGATGCAATAGTCCAGTGGTTCTCAACCTTTTTCCCCATCGTGACACACCTGACAGACCACACTCACATGTGTGACACACTGCTCATTACAATTCATGGCGGAAATAAAAAATAAAGGTCCAGTATTATTTTTATTGTTAAGAATGACACATGGGAAAGACAAGTACTCTGTCTGAACAGAAATCGCATAAATAAATAAATCCTATACCAAAACAGTACCAAACAATAACCACCTTACCTAAGAAAAGGCAACACTGAAAATATTGCACCAGGCCTTAAGATACCAATACATCTCCTATAAGGAAAACGGACCAAGCCAGGCTGCTATAGAGCCCTACACAGAAACTACACACCAGCAGAAACCTTACCTGAATCACATGTGCTGACCCTCACCTAACAAAGAATAAAGAGACCAAAATGCATAACTAGAAACATGCAGACAAAAACTGAACTGGAAACCACAAAAAGCCAGAGAGAGACTGTGCAGTGTAACAAAGGAAAAAGAAACATCACCAGTCCTTATAAGAAATATAAAATCAGTAGCAGTAAAACCATACTAATAAAAAGAACAGATTATTTCAAAACAGCTGATGAATGGAATATCCAACAATTAAAAACTCATATCAATAATTTCTAGATACCAATAACATATTTCAAATTAGAAGACACAAAGACCCAATAATGAAAAATAAGGATTAAAAAATGCTTTGCTCTGCATACCTGGGAACGTTTGATATCCAGGTGTCCTGAGATTGATTGTTTTGAATTAGCAGGAGGAGGGATGGTTTGCTTGCAACTTTCAACTCTCTCTTCACACACATATACACATGCTCTCTCTCTCACTTATAGGCTCTTAATCACACATTTATAAGCATGCTGTCTGTCTTTTCACACTTAAACAGACACACATGCTCTCTCTCTTACTTATACACACAGGCTCTTAATCATACCTACACATGCTCTCTCTAACACATAAAGGTTCTCAATCATACACACATGCTCTCTTTCACACAAACAAGTTGTCAATCACACACTTACACATACAGGCTCTCAATCACTCGCTTACATATATGCTATCTCACACATACACAGGATCTCAAACACACATGCTTGCTCATTCACTCTATCTCTCTCCCATGCCCCCTCTGAACTAGCGGCAGCAGCAGCCTCCTCCACTTCAAGCCCTCACGGCCTCAAGAAAGGACTCACATCCACTGCAGGGGGCTGACATTGCTCCATGTTTGCTCTGCGCTGCACTGCATAGGACTTCCTCTTCCGGCCATGGGAAGAAGAGACTGTACTGGTGCCAGCTCTCCTGCCGCGTTCCTCCCGGGCTATCAGCATTTTAAGCCTGGGTGGAGGATGAGATCTTATTTCGCTGGGGCAAGGGAAGCAGCTGGGTCAGCGGGGGACCGGGAAGTGTGGCGACACCCCTGCGTGTACTTGGCGACACACTGGTGTGTTGCGACACACCGGTCGAGAACCGCTACAATAGTCTAAGGGCCGGATTTTCAAAGGGTTATGTGCACCGGGCCTATTCTCAAAAGGCCCGGCGATGCGTGTATAGCCCCGGGACTCGTGTAAGTCCCGGGGCTTGCAAAAAGCGGTGGTCCGGGGCGGGGGCAGGGCCAGAGGCTCCAGGCACAGCGGCCATTTGCTGCTGTGATTGGGATCGCTCGCCGGCAGTTGGCCGGCATGCGCAACTTACTTCAGCCCCAGGACTGAAGTAAGTTTTGACATAGAAGCAAAAAAAAAAAAAAGAAAAAAGGTAGGGGGAGGTAGCGGAAGGGAAGTTCCCTCCGATTTCGGAGCGGCCTCAGAGGGAACAGGGGAAGGCAGCGCAGCTCGGTACACGCAAGGTGCACAAATGTGCACCCCTTTGTGTGCGCCGACCCTCGATTTTATAACTTGCATGCGCAAGTTATAAAATTGGCCATACACGTATGCGCGCCGGGTAGCATGCGCACATATATGCCCGCACGCACCTTTTAAAATCTACCCCTAAATGCGAAAAGATTATCAATGTACAAATGTTACACTCTTCAAGATAGGGACGAATCGACGCATCAGTGGTAAAGAATAAAAACAACTCTACACTACAGAAGATACTTGTAGTGTCACCACCTAGACAAATCACATTTTCTTTGATAGGGATTGCATCATTACCCATTTTAGGAGGATTTTCTAGGGAATTATCTTGCCTGCTGATCCAAAGTGCCTTTGATTTATCTGGATTGACCTTGCCTTTATGGATAACAAGTCAAACAGAAATACAATCTAAACCCATTAAAATTAACAAAATTCTCCTATATGTGATGACCCTGATGTCATCCGCATAAAAACATGCACTACAGCTTAAATTTTCAATCAAAACAGTCAAAAGGGGCAAGAAACAAAATTAAATAAGAGCAAGACCAGACCCTTGAAAACACCACAATTAAAAAGCTTAGTCCCAGAGACAGGTGTACCCCAACCTACTTGGAAAGACCTGTTCGATTAATAGGAAGTGAACCATGCTAAAACAGTATCAGAAAACTCTAAATCCAAGAGTCTCTTTAACAGCCCATGGTCCATCAAATTAAAGCAGCACCACCAAAAGAGGCATTTCCCTCATCAGTTTTATTTAATAGAGCTGTTAAGTGCTGATTCCATGTTGTAACCTGATCAGAAACCAGACTGTTTGGGATAAAGAGCCTTCAAGGTTTCTAAACAAAATCTGGATTTGTGAAAATACAACCTTCTCTATCACATGGAAGATTAGAAATAGGCCGATAAAATGTCATATCTAAAAGATCCGGTGTACTCTTTTTGAGAAGAGGATGTATCCTTGTGGTTTACAGGGATGGAGGAAAAAAAAAACCCTAGAGAGATTAGCATTCACAATAACTGTCAATCATTCAACTTGCCCAAATTCAGGCTTTTTGACTAATTTAGTTGGCATTGGATAAGTATAGATTTATTTATAAAAGTATTTATAACCTGCACCCTTCTAAGTTCAGGGTGGTGAACGAAATAAAGATAAAGAAAAAAAAAATCTATAAAATGCATAATAAAGTAGATGAGGTAGAATAAGTTCTCCCATCTCCACTATGGTCAATTCCTTAAAAGTGGAAAATGTACTAATGTTCATCAAGCATGTAGGATTTGGAACCATTCTTTCCAACATCATACGTCGTTTGAGAATTAGACTTGCGCACAAGTTCATTACCTATCTGAGATACTTTTTCATTAAAAAAAAAGTAATAAACATATTGGCAGTAGTCAGGATCTTAAGAAGAGAGAGAGTCTTCCATCTGTTTAGTAGAAAATGAGTAACTAGTCTCTAAACAACGGTTTGGGTTTATGCTTTGCCATGCACAGCTTCCATTTAAAATAATCCCTCTTAGCCTGCTTAATCTTACAAATAATGCTCAGATTTACCTTTCCTCCATTTTCATTCTGCATGACGTACCAGTCATTTAAGAATAAGACCAACTGAATGATACAATGCCTTAACAAATTACCTTTTCCAATCTACTGGAATGATGGAACCAAATTTTTAGATATTGTAGATAATGTTTAATTCCAAATATCCACCTGGGACTCTGTAGAGAAAGGTCAGCAAAATAAACAGGAAATGTATTCACTTCTTCAAACAAGTTCAAATTTACATTCTGAAAGTTTCTAAATTCTACTACTAAATCTGGTCTGGCCTCGCTCTTTAAACCAAAACTGGGTGAAACGATGATCAAATCATGATCAGACAAGGAGAAAGAGTTTAATGGAATATAATTTTTTGCTAGCTTAAACTTGGAAGATGTTAACACCAGGTCAATAGAATGACCAGCCTTCGGGCCAATACAGAAAAAAGTGCGGGAGAGCCGGCGAGCGCCTGCTCCCCTGTGTGCGCGATTTAGTATCGGCCCGCATGCAAATGAGGGCCCGCAGTAAAAGGAGGCGCTTGGGACCGTAGCGCATCCCTAGCACCTCCTTTTTGACAGAAGCGGCGGCTGTCAGCGGGTTTGACAGACGACGCTCAATTCTTCCGGTGTCGGTTCTCAAGCCCGCTGACAGCCACGGGTTCAGAAAACGGATGCTGGCATAATTGAGCGTCCGTCTTCCGACCCGCAGGCCGATTTAACATTTATTTTTTTTTAATTTTTAATTTTGTTTTACTTTTGGGGCCTCAGACTTAATATCGCTATGATATTAAGTCGGAAAGTGTACAGAAAAGCAGATTTTTCTGCTTCTCTGTACACTTTCCCGGTGCCGGCAGAAATTAACGCCAGCCTTTGGGCAGGCGTTAATTTCTGAAAGTAAAATGTGTGGCTTGGCTGCACATTTTACTTTCTGAATCGTGCGGGAATAACTCCTAGGGCCATCAACATGCATTTACATGTTGCAGGCTCTATTAGTTTCGGGGGGGGGGGGTTGGCCACGCGTTTTTGACACACTATTACCCCTTACTGTATAAGGGGTAAAAATAGCGCATCGAAAACCGCGGGCTAACAGTGCAATCCGCCGGAGCGCACTCTACTGTATCGGCCTGCTTGTGTGTGAACTTTAGGACCCAGTTTTAGGTGCAGATCAGACATTGCCAGCATAAAGGTAGTATCTTGATCTCTCTTGGCAGCATCCCATTGGACATTAAAATCTTCCAGTATCAAACAGGATTCACGATTTACAACAGTATCACTGTTCACTAATAAGTTCCAACAGATCTTTCAAAACAATGGTTTTGAAAGATCTGGAGGATTGTAAATGAAAAGTAAGTCACATCAATAGTTGAATCTAGTTTCATAAAAAGAGCATCAGTATAGGTACATTCAATAATTAGGTAATTCTTTGAATTTAAATGTATCCCAATAAATAACTGCCACTCCACCACATGGGCTACACTTATAAAAGTGAAATCTAGTCGACAAGCCCAAGTAAGGCAGAAGGTATTACTCTCAAGGTTTCAGTCAAATACATGATTAAAGTCACATCAAACACTTTAAAATTACATCAGCAATAATTGAATACTTATCCACTAAAGACTGTATATTTAACAGGCCACACATAGGGATATTACAAAAATTACTCCCAACTGCAGAATGCTCTACAGGCACATAGATCAAATTACTACTATTTTGTAATAGTTGTGTATAAGGATAACAATTATTTACATAACACCCTCGCATTACAACAATTTTAATATAGCAAGGTTGGTTACTCCAAACCTGTAGCGGTCCTAATATATCAAATGCTAAATCAAAAGAGACATTGTTAATAAGTGGCTGACACAATATTACTCACTAGAAGATTCACTCAAAGTGTCGCTCGAAGGCGTGCTCCAAAGGACAGGCTGTTTGGCGAGGGCCCACCAACAGGAGGACCCCCTGAGGGCAGTCCTTATAACTCCAACTTACGGTGGGAAGGTGACATCAGACGGAGACGGCAGTGCCCAGCATGGACCTTCTCCAGCGCAGGATCATGAGTGACACACATCTCAGGCTTCTCAGTAGCTTCCCCAAGGTAGCAGCTGTTTGCAGATGGCCACTTCCAGATAAAGAAGTTCTCCCTTACCCAAGAAGGAAATTCCTGGAGGCTTTACTAGAGCATAAATTTATTACTTACAATCTTGGCAGAACTTTTTGGAATCTTGCAAGTCCAGGCCACAGATTCATCTATATAACATTCGCCCACTAGGAGGGTATCTGATGTTCATGATCTATTTTTTATCTTCTGTACCTGACAAACTTCCTGCTGCAATTTGGGAATTTAGAGATTACATTTTGAAAATCCTAATTTCACAAAACCAAAATTAAAGTTATACCCACACAGACTAATGCGAGCTGCAGCTTTTTTTTTCTACTACAAATAACAGGGATAAGAATGTTTAAGAAACGGTGCTTTGTTTCATAGCCCCTGAGCTCAGTGCTTGAGGCTTTGGACGGGCATAGCCGCATTCCTCATCTCATCACAACATTTATTCAAAGCTAGTCCAGTTCAAAAAGAATCAGAAAATAGTTTTAAATGCTTGTAGACGAATGTACACATAGAAGTCCGAGTTTTCATATTGTATTGGTGGGAGGTGTATGTTACAGTTAGAATTGCTGTATTGCTTCCCTGAGGGGGCACTCTAGTGATGAGCTCTGCTCATATAACTGACAGCAGAATCCACAGAAACCTGCACAGAACGAAAAGTTTAAAACGGTCAAGATTCCTTTCACTGACACATCAACTTTCCAACTCAGGACCTCTGGGATAGGGGACAGTTTTTGGCCACCCTCCCTTGCCCTGACACTGGTGCACAGGCGTAGCCTTGCCTTACAGCAGATCACCACGCAACTGCCACCTATAGGGTGAAAGATCTCTAAGAAACCTACAGTGCTTAACTCTACAGAATATTCATCATTGGATACGCTCCATCCCTGGTAATAGACTGGATTCAACTGCACCAACCCACAGGACAGATGCCGGTCACTTTAAGGCGTTCTACAAAAAGATACTAGAAATTATTAATCCAGAATTAAAGGAAGGTATAGGTCCTAATTTATTTTAAAAGGCTTTGGTTACCTAATTAAAAAAGAGAAATGTACCTGCTGAGGCATTATCTAGTTACAAAACAATTTCTAACCTTCTTTGATTGGCAATGGTTTCACTATTACGATTTCTCATCAAGCACAGAAACTCTGTTGCTATCAGGAGCTGATTTTATTGATTTTTGTCATCTCTTGACTTCTCTGCAAATTGTGATAGTGTAAGTCATTCCGTGCTTTTGGTATAGGTGAACACATCTAACACCGATCTACACATCTTTTCTCTCCCTCAGCTGCAGGCTCGAATCGGACAGTGTTATTTTGTCTCAGAAAGATGTTTCTTTGGGAGTAACACAAGGCTCTGCACTTCCCTCTGTTATTTAATCTTTATTTCAGACCTTTGTGCGCTATTCTATCCTCATACTGTACAAGCCTGTCTCTTCCGCCACTGATGCCTTGCAGAATTGCTGAAAGGTTGCGAAAAGCTCGTTAGGCAGCAGTAATCTTCATTTAAATTTGGTTGAAAACAGAAGCCTTTTGGATAGGCAAGAGTCCAATACCAGAACAGCTATTGGGTCTATCCATTGCGGAGTACAGCTTATCTTCAGCAATACCACTAAGGTTCTGGGCATGCCAACCGATGCAGTTTTCTACTTCGTGCTGTTATTAGATCAGTCTTGTACACATTTAGAATGGTACGGTCTTTGAGATACAATCTTCCTGCTGATGATTTTGTACGGTGCTAGCCCTTTGTTTTGACTACTATCCACTATTGTAATTTTCTTTAGGTGGCCCTGCCAAAGTATTATACTCAGGCTTTGCAATTGCTCCAAATGCCCAATAGTGGTCTGCTCTGCTTGAGATCATACATCACCTATTCTTAATCAGCTGCACTGGACAGTTTTAAGAGAACACTGGTTTATAAGGCTCTCCATGATGAGGGTCCTTCTTATTTAGTTGACCGGCTTATTAAATACAAATCTCCATGTTCTTTTCACCCAGAGGATAGATTTCCACTCAATATGACTTCTTTTACAAAGGGGTGAGTTACAGTCTACTGGTCGCAGAGCTTTCTCCGTTGTGGGGCCTATTACCTGGAATGCCTATCCACAGGAGTTTCACAGTGTTACAGACTACAAAAGCTTCGCTAAAAACAAGGCCCATTTGTCCCCTTTGCCCTTCTGCTGATTTTATATTCTAGTTTTATTTTAACAGGAATTATTTTGTGCTTAGTTGTTTCCTTTAATTTATATTGTGTGATATATTGTAAACCACATAGAATGGACGTCTCCACTGTGTGTGGTTATATAAGAAATGTAAAAGAAATAAAATTGGAGATTAAAAAAGGTCAAAACCTGCCTTTTCTTGAATTCAAAAGCAAGACACATCATACAATTAGTTTGTACAATAAATAAAACAAAGTTTATTAACATAGAAAATAATCTATATGTGACAGTGCGTTTCTATATTCCAGTGCACACAGACGTCTTTACTGAGGCCTTTCCTCAAATTGTGCTTTTGAAGGACAATGATTGGTTACAAAATAAGAAGTAGCTTGTTTTTAATGAAATGTCATTTTGCAAATGGCCCTATTTACTAACTACTTTTCTCCCATAGACACCAAATTGGAGAAAACCTTTAGTAAACAGATCTCTAATTGTTTTACAGCTTGGATAATCCTAACCTGCAGAAAACTAAAAAACTAGAATCCATTAGAGCTAAGGATCTATCTAGCAAAGAGACGCTTACTCCAGCTTTGTCTGCAGCATATACCACCCTCTGGTGAATTAAACAACTCCTTTTACACGTACCTACAAATTATAATAAAAACAAGAAAATAACACTTACCGTTTAGTGTTTGTTACATAAGAAAAGGCTCGATATATACTTTTATAATCACCAGTTAGTTGAAAGCTAAAATTTCTTAATCTATTACAAAAAGAAAAATCAAAAAATTATTTTGCTCAAAATCAAAACATTCAGCTCGTTGATACAACATTACATTCCAGTCAGCTAATATCCTTCAGACAGATGAAAGAGGTCCAGTCTCCTCGAGCCCATCCCTCCGAGGAGTTCTGAGCTCACAGGCTGTAGGTCCGCCTAATCTCTTTTTAAGGGGGTTCCCAAAGACAGGAGGACTTAAGGGCCATGTCCGACTATCTGTAACAATCTCTCCCAGACACGCACAACTCTGCTTAAGAGCCTGTTGCTTCTCCACTTGTAGTTAGAACTGTATTGTAGTAAGTTTAGCACGACTACTAACAACAACTGGATGCTATGCGGAGATGCCATTGTGTCAAACCCATCGCGATACGCTATACTAAAAAAATCTGAAATCTCCACCATGTGCACCACTCTGCCACAGTTCTAGCAAAGTCAGAAATACAAAACATCTTTAAAACTTGTCACTTTTGCAGAATAAAGCAAAAAAAAGTCTTTGTGCTCCCTACTACCAGAAGCAGAAAATAATCCTCCTTTCCCACCCACCCCCCTCCAGAGTTACCACATGTAATAGCTTCTAGAAGTGTCCACTTGGGTGGCCTTGGCATCAGAAGAACCCTCCTTGTCCTTCTCGCTGTCTGCTTCCCACAGATTGATGAGAGGAGGGTACAGCTCGTTCAGGGGGATAGAGGAGGTCTTTTGCATATACTTTTTCAAGGAATGGTGGTAGTTCTTCCTCTTAAACCGTTTGGCAACATAAATGGTGATGGAAGTCAGGCTGATGAGCCCAAACATGGAGCCCATCACAGCCGCCAGGGCAGTGCTTGTCTGTTGGTCAGAGATGTCCAGCGCAAAAGCCTGGCTTTTGGTGGTGGCATTGACGCAGGATTTTTGCATCTGCTGGTGGATATTGGAGACTGTCAGACAAACCTCATACTCTGTGGCTGGCTGCAAGTGAGTTAAGTTGTACTCATGCACATCCACCGGGACCCTGGCAGTGTAAGTAATGTGAGGGTTGTCTATTTTCATGGTGGCAGAGGACCACTTTAAATTGGATGTCATGACATTAGAATTGACCTTCCAGGAAACCAAGACCGAGTGAGTCTCTGCTTGCTTAATGAAGATTTTCAGCATCTGGGTCCCATCCAACAACGTTCCATTAACTCTTAAAGTAGCAACCCTTGTGTCAGCACCTTCTGTATTTTGAGCCACACAGGTGTACCTGCCTGAATCTTGCACCTGAATATTGGAGATTTCCAAGGTCCCTTCTCTGCTCAGCTTGTATTTATCTGAAAGAGTCTCCACTGTGATCTTATTTCCCAGCGGCGTGACCCAGTAAATTTCTGGCTCTGGCTCCGCCATGGCTCGGCAGTCCAAGAAGACAGTCATTCCCACATCCAAGTTGAGATGATTTGGGAAAGTGTCATGGGAAATCATGGGGAGACACTGCTCACTGGAATCCTGCAATAAGGCTTCTTTCACTTGCTGTCCCCGGCACTCCGGCGGCAGGGCGCAGAACATGGACAGGGGCTCCATGAAACGGATACCGGTCTTGTTGGAATTCATCCAATGGATGACACAATCGCACCTCAGGGGATTGCTGTGGATGCTGATCTCCCGCAAGTTGGGAAGCAGTTCCACAGTTTTCTGGTAGACCGCATTCAGGGCATTGTTGTTGAGCATCAGGCTCTCCAGGGTGGGAACACTGCGGAATGCCAAGCGATGGATGTAGGACAGTTTGGGGTTGTTGGTGGCTTCCAGTTTGGTAAGTTCAGGGAGGTTGTCTAGTGCATATCTGTCAATGGAGACCAGTTCTGCCATGTTGTTGATCCCAAGCTCCTTCAAGCGAAGCATATTTTGAAAGTCTCCTTCTTGGATCTTGTGAATGGGATTTTTGTTAAGATCTAGGAATTTAAGGTTGGGAACTTTCTGAAGGGCAAGCTGAGGAACCTTTAGCAGCTTGTTATCATAAAATGAAAGGCTTTCCAAGTTATCCAAGCCTACCAAAGCATTTCCAGGAATATCAGTCAAGTACATCCCTGCTAACACCAGGCTTCTCAGATTTGCCAGTGGCTTGAAGTTCATATCTAGGATTCCTATGACTGGGTTCTCCCCAATCATGAGAATTTCCAGATTGGGTGTAGAATCAAACCAGCGACTGTCAATAACTTTTAGTTGATTGGAATTCAGATGCAGCCTCAGGAGGTTCTTTAGGCCTGCAAAGGCATTTGCAGAAATGCTGTTGATCTGATTGTGGTTTATATAAAGCTCCTGGAGGTTGCTGAGGTCCTGCAAACAATAATCTGTCATCTCTGTGACCTGATTCTCCTCCAGATGCAGAGTGGTAAGTTGAGAGAGGTTCCAAAGACCTACATCCCTTATATTGGTGAAGTTATTCTGTGAAAAATCCAGCTCAGTTAAGTTGAAAAGCTGCTGCAGCTCTCCCGTGGTTCTTGCGATATTGTTACTCTGCAGAAGAAGTACTTGGGTGTCGCTGGACAAATTGGTGGGGATTTTTGTTAAGCGAAGATCATTGCAGTCCACGGTGGTAGCTTCCCTGTAAGTGGACTGCGGTGTAAACCATGGCCTTATTTCACAGACACAAAGCTGAGGGCATTCGTTATTTGCTCCAGAAGATCCAGTTAATGAAGCCAGCAGCAGCCCTAGCATCAGCTGACAGGCAGTTACAAGTACAAAACCACTAATCCTTGCCATGCTGGGCTTGCTAGCAGGTGGAACCAGAATCCTGCTAAAATCCAGTTAGACCCAATATTGGTTTGTAAAGCAGAAATATAAAAAAAGAAGAATAGTGTCTGTAAAACTTTATCTGAAGGCTGAAAGCTGGTAGTTTCAGGCTGGAATGAGCAAGTGATGAAGAGTTGTGTCTCCGTCCTAAGCGCTGGCACGAGGCCCTGCTCTGCCCGTCCCTTCTGCCAAATCCCTGGATGCAGACGTGCCTGCAAAGCAGATGAGGACAGCTGTTAGATCAGAGGTTGAAGACTTCAACAACTTCCTTTCCTCAACACCCAGAGCTCTCAGAACTAAAAATCACAAAGTTCAGATAAACAACTCCTGATTGTATGGTTTGGTTTTTTTTTTTTATTATTTCTAATCTCTCCATCTTGTTTCCAAGCTAAATATGGAAAGTCTCACTTCACTAGATGAAATTGCTTCCAATACTCCTCATCCAGAACTTAAACTGTGACCCACTTTCCCCAAATCATTTGCATTGGCAAGTACTGGTGTCCCTTTTCTATAATGCAGCTCAAAATGGTAAATGCCCTTCTCATTCATTGCCAAAATAATATAGTAGCAGAAAAATAAATAAATAAATATTTTACCATGAAATGCTGAAACATGATACATGGGCAGTATAGTTATGTTACTTCATAAAATGATTAGTGCGATTGTATTTTGTAAACACAAAAAGAAACTTACTCTATCCTCTTCATTAAAAGAGGAAGGAGCACATATTTCATTCTGAAATCCTTTTGCAAAGATGGGATTTAAAATCAGCGGTGTCTATGTGCCATGTTTCTTTTCAGTTATCAGAACCAGTCTCAAAGTGCCAGTCCCTCATGAGACAGACTGGCAGATATAGGCTGACCCTTTATGTCTATCAGTGCTTCCTCAGTTATCAAGCAGAGTGGGTGAAGGGAGAAAGCTGGCACCAGTGCCTTGAAAAGATGATTTCTGGCCAGTGTCAGGTACACCTTACAAAATCTATTCTTGCAATATATTTATCTATCAGTGGACCTGGCATTTCCTGTTTGTTATTGTGTTGTCAGACTATGGGCTTCAGGTACCAGCTTTTTCATGATAGCTATAGCTGCCAAGGCATGCCCTGTCAATGGATTAGGTGGCAGAAACAGGGCATCCCTTACTGGATGGAAAGAAGTGGATACTGGAGAAACAGCTGTGGAATAAGAATTATAGTAAAAAAGCCGGCCTCAGTAACTCCCAAACTGGCATCCAGCCATCCCTTATTGCAGAACACACCCCACCCATAACTGTAGCATGCATAGCTTGTTCCCTGCAGTCAGTCCCTGATAACTAGTTGCACTGCATTGAGCAGGTCCCCCCAGTCCCTCTCAAGAAACATAGTAAATGCAATGGTGATCGCTGCACTGGCTATTTCTATATACACAGTACTGACGTGAATACTCCATCCCTCTGGAAGATGAGCTTAGCGATGGGACCCTTACCAACTGCAAAGATCTTTCTTGCTTGATTTCAAGTGTCCTAGGGGAGTGTGGTTATCCCCACACCAGCTTATGCCTTTCATCTTCTGAGAGAGAGAGAGAAATACCAGCGTCCCTCTTCCGGTCTCATCCTCAAGTGACTGGGGCTTCCAGGACACAGTCCTGCCTTTTATTGTGCAGCCCCTGCACATTTAGACATAATCCTGCTTTTAAAATGAACAGGCAGGGTCTTCCTTCTCTCTGCTTAACCTGATTTCAGCTGCAACTCAATTTTTTTTTTTTAAACTTACACATTATTTACAACTTCCTTCAGCCTTCAGGAGCAGGACAGATGAACTAATGGAGAACGGAAAAATCAAATGATATTTAACAAGCATTCAGACTTCTCCCCGTGCCTCAGGCCACTAGCTGCTTTCCTACCAGTCACTGGAATCAACTCACTGCAGGGCTTTCCTATGGGATAGAAAGAGAAGCATTGGAAAGGTCACCATCACAGGCATATTTCTCCTCTCCTCATCCAGAGGCCAAGACTTGGCATCGTATTGCAGAATAAATAAGGTCATTTATCCTGGAAGTGGTCAGAGATCCTGCAGAGGACCCATATGCCAATGACTTAAGGCCCTTCCTCTGATCATTATAGAATACTGGATTTGTTTTAAAAAAAAAGGACTTCTAGATTACGTCACACAGGATGATTTTTTGTTGTTAATATGTCAGTCACAAAATAAACCATTTCTGGGGGACATTTTAACCTGGGGTCCCAGTACAATGAATCTGTCACACCCCGAGGTCTTCATTAAAACAGGAACTCGTTTTATCTGCATAGAGCGCCAAGGTGGCTCCGACAAACAAAACACTTTTAAGATGACTAATATGGCAAGATTTCAAAAAAGAAGATTATTAATGTGTTTTAAATAAAATCCATTGAATGCCCTGGCTTCATACCATTCATTTATCTGACACTGGGTGGCCCATTTCTTGATCCTACTCTTCTGAAACTAGTGCTGCTTCATTTTGGGTTTTGAGGCTAAAACTAATTTTAATATGTATAGATGACACTGACTTAGAAGTATGAGTGCATTCCACACTCCCCAAGCCTGGCAGCTATTTGCTGTAGTTTAAGCTACAGACAAAGAGTTTGGATTCACCGACTTTGCTTGAGCTAGAATTGTTAGCTTAAAGCTGATTCCTGAGCGTGGGGCAAGGACTAGAACCATTTCATCTCAGGTGCTGAGGAAGCCATGGACTCTGCACTCTGCTTCCTTTTCTCATCCTTCTCTCAAAATAGTTAAAAAAAAAAAAAAATGTTTTAAACGCGAACACATCAGGTAAGAGGAACCAAGAAGAAGGAATGCTCCAGGTGCCCAGACTAGGGGCTTGGGCTTTGTGAACCAATCTGCAGAAAGTGTGTTAGCAATGGCACTCTGCCAGAGGAGACAGCCCGCCGCGCTCCGGCTGCAGTTTACCCGATCAACCTATCCAGCTCCTCTCTAAATTCACTTTGCCCCTGCCTGCATTAATCGCAGCTCTCTCTTTCTCCATGGGAATGAGACATGTCGATTACTACATTTATACTGGCAGCTGACACGGGTCTGAGAGAGAGAGTCTTTGTAAAATAAAATCGGGCTGGACCGAGGCACTAGCAGGAGGATAACTGTGACTGAATAGTGCGTTAGCCAGGTAGAAGACCTGCTTGCATGATCACAGCAACACTTCTATAGCGCTGCTAGGTGTAGGCAGCACTCTGCAGATGCATAAAGTCCCTTATCCATAGAGCTTATGATCTGAGACACACATACAAAGAGAAATAATTACTTTAATCATTTACAGCAAGCACACAGGCCAGTCACAGCAGGCAGCCCCTGCCCGTCAGCATTAGAAAACACAGCTCCCAGTGGGTGAAGATATTTAATGTACTGGGACGGTGGCAGAGAAATTAAATTCTACAGCTTTTGTAAGCAGAAAAATATTCGGCGTGTAATAACAGGTGAATAAATGCATATGCTTCTAAATTATTTTAGTATCAAAAGCCCCAAGATTATCTGTATACAGTAATTCTGCTATTGACCACAGGTCAGAGCTCTTCGAGGAGAGACAGTGGAGAGGGGATATGACAGACATGTACAAAATCACGAGTGGGGTGGAACAGGTAGGAGGGGACATGCCCTGAAAATGTTTCATAAATTGACAAAGGCATTTGATTGTCTGGCTGCTACTAAATAAAGTGAAGGTATAGAACGAGCAGGCATTAGTCTGTTTACAGGATTTGAATTTTGCTTTTAAGTGTTAGATTTTCATTGATGCTCTAGCTCAGGGACTGGGTTTTAAGGACGGTAAAAGGTTTATACATAAGGCTGTCTTAATTTAACACTGAATTACTGAGAAGTATTGAGAGGGTTTGTAATATTTGTTTTAACGTGATTATATTTTGTGTCTTGTTTTAGCGTGAACTGAAACATAGAAACAGAAATGACGGCAGAAAAGGACCAAACGGGCCATCCAGTCTGCCCAGCAAACTTATGGTAGCATCAGCCGCACCATACAGGTCTCCCCCATAATGGTAGCATCAGGGGGTGGCATCTGCCATGCCATACAAATTACCCCCATACTTAGTATCCCAAACCATCAAAGTCAGGGCCCTTGTTGGCTGCAGTCTGAATCCAGTTCCCCGTTACTTCTTGCCGTTGAAGAAGAGAGCCATGTTGGAGTTGCATCACAAGTATAAAGCTTATTGGTTAAAGGTAGTAACAGCCACATAAGCAAGTTACCCCCATGCTTATTTGTTTTCCCAGACCATAAAATTCAATGTCTTGTTGGTTGCTGTCTGAAACTAATTCCCCTTTTCCCCTGCCATTAAAAGCAGAGAGCAATAATGGAGTTGCATCAACAGTATGAAGGCTTATTGGTTAAGTAACCAGCACACCAGCAAGTTACCTCCCATGCACTCTTTTCTTCATTTCCATCCTCTAGCTTTTAGGGATTTACAGTGTTTATGCCATGCCCCTTTGAAATCTTTCACCATTTTTGTCTTCACCAACTCCTCCGGAAGGGCATTTCAGGCATCCACCACCCTCTCCATGAAGAAATATTTCCCAACGTTGGTTCTGAGTCATCCTCCCTTGGAATTTCATTATGTGACCCTAGTTCTACTGATTTCTTTCCAATGGAGAAGGTTTGTCAATTGAGCAACATTAAAACCTGTATTATATCTCCCCTGCACCTCCTCTCCTCCAGGGGATACATATTTAGGTCCTTCAACCTCTCTTCATAAGTCATTTTATGAAGACCCCCCACCATTTTTGTTGCCCTTCTTTGGACACCTCCATCCTGTCTCTGTCCCTTTTGAGATACGGTCTCCAGAACTGAAAATAATACTCCAGGTGAGGCCTCACCAATGATCTGTACAAGGGGGGATCACCACCTCCTTTTTCTTACTGGTTATTCCTCTCTATGCAGCCCAGTATTCTTTTGTCTTTAGCTATTGCCTTGACACATTGCTTCGTCGACTTTAGATCACTAGACGCTATCATCCCTCTCTTGCTTCATGCACAACAGCCCTTCACCCCCCATCACATACAGCTCTTTTGAATTACCACACCCCATGTGCATGACTCTGCACTTTTTGGCATTGAATTCCAGCTGCCATATCTTCGACCACCATTCAAGCTTCCTTAAATCACATCTCATTCTCTCCACTCCTTCTGGCATGTCCACTCTATTGCAGATCTTAATATCATCTGCAAAAGACAAACTTTACCTTCTATCCCTTCCGCAATGTCATTCACAAAGATATCGAACAGGACTGGTCCCAAAACCGATCCTTGTGGCACTCCGCTTAACACCGTTCTCTCTTCAGAGGAGGTTCCATTTACCATCACACACTGTCTTCCATCCGTCAACCAGTTTGTAATCCATGCCTCCATCTTGGTGCTCACTCCCAAGCTTCTCATTTTATTCACAAACCTCCTAATCAAGGCCGTATCAAAGGCTTTGCTGAAATCTAAGTAGATCACATCGAGCGCACTTCCTTGATCCAATTCTTTAGTCACCCAATCAAAAAAATCATTCAGATTTGTCTGACAGGACCTTCCCCCGGTGAATCCATGCTGCCTCAGGTCCAGCAATCCTCCTGACTGTAGATAGTTGATGATTCTTTCCTTCAGAGTCTCCATTACTTTCCCACCACTGAGCTGAGGCTAACCAGCCTGTAGTTTCCAGCCTCCTCCTGCTCCCACTCTTGTGAAGCGGGACCACCACCGCTCTTCTCCAATCACTTGGCACCACTCCCATTTCCAGGGATCTATTGAACAGGTCATGCACATCTCTGAGCTCCCTCAGTATCCTGGGATGAACCTCATCAGGCCCCATGGCTTTGTCCACTTTCAGTTTTCCTAGCTCTTCCCATACATTCACTTCTGTAAACTGAGAATTGTCTACTCCACCCCATCCACTGGTCTTGTTAACTAATGACAGTCCTTCTCCAGGGTCTTCTTTAGTGAAAACCAAACTGAAGTATTTGTTTAATATTTCTGCCATTTCTTTGTCTTTCTCCACACATTGATCCTTTTCACCTTTCAATTTCACTAAACCACTTTGGACCTTTCTCTGATGTATCTGAAAAATGTTTTGTCACCTCGCTTTACCTCTTTGGCAATCCTTTCTTTCACCTGAACTTTTGCTTTCTTGATTACTTTGTCTCCCTCTGTTTCACCAGATATTCTTCCTTGTGTTCCTTTCTGGGATCCTTTATATTTCTTGAATGCTGTTCTTTTTGCTTTTATTTTAATCAGCCACCTCCTTTGAGAACCAGATCGGTTTCTTATTTCTCTTACTTTTGTTTACTTTTCTAACATATAGATTAGTTGCCTTAGTAATTGCTCCTTTTAGTTTGACCCACTGTTGTTCCACATTTTCTCCCAGCCTTCTAGTTCTACCTCCAGGTACTTCCCCATTTCAACAAAGTCTGTAATTTTAAAGTTCAAAACTCGGGTCTTCGTGAGACTTCTCTGTATTCTATTTGCGATATCAAACTGTACTGTTTAATGATCACTGGTGCTGAGTTGGGCACCCACCCGGACATTAAAGATATTCTCCCGTTAGTGAGCACTAGGTCGAGTATAACTCCCTCCCTCTTGGGTTCCATTACCATTTGTTTGAACAGAGCCCCTTGCAGGGCATCAACTATCCCTCTACTTCTGTTAGATTCTGCAGAAGGGATTCTCCAGTCTAAGTCAGGCAGCTTAAAATCACCAACAATCAACACTTCTCCCTTCTTACCTATCTTTTGGATGTCTTAAACGGAAGAACTAGACAGAGATCTCATTGGAGTTGGAGGCCTATAAACCACTCCAGTAAAAATGGATGCACCATCATCTTTTTTTAGGATGGCCCATAATGTTTCTTCTCTACCCCACATTCCTTGCAGTTCAGTTGCTTGGATATTGTTTTTGACATAAAGAGCTACTCCTCCCCCTTTTCTGTCTTCTGTCCTTCCTTAACAAGTTATAGCCCGGTATGGCCGTATCTCAGTCATGAGAATCAGTGAACCATTTCCCCATAATAGCAACAATGTCCAAGTCCACTTCCACCATTAGGGCTTGCAGGTCTGGGATTTTATTGCCTAGACTATGAGCATTTGTGCTTATAGCTTTCCAGCTTCTCTCCTTCGGGTTACTGCTCTTCTTGGACTTCTTTTGTGCCTTTTTCAGCTGACTTTTGTTATTCCCTTCACCCATTTCCTTTAGATTTCGGGGGTAACATTCCAATTCCCTTCTGCCTCCCCCATCATCATGTTTAAATGCCTTATGGCATAGGATTTGAATTTCTCTCTTAGGATCCTTTTTCCAGCCACAGACAGATGTAAGCCATCTTTGACATAGAGCCTTTTACTGTTCCACACATAGCCCCAGCCTCCAATATTTCCAAAACTTATGCATTGACGTTATCTATATGGCTTAGCCTCTCTTTCCCCTTGCCATGAACAGGTAACACTTCTGAAAAAACATTAGTCTTCGCCATGTGACTAATCTGCTTCGCCAGAGTCTGGAAATCTCTCTGTATCACTTGGATGCTGTTTCTAGCAAGGTCATTGGTTCCCAGATGGATGATAATATCAACTTCAGAGTCCTTCCCTCTTGGATTGCATCGACTATCTGAATAGCATTTCTACCATCCTGGAGGGATTTTTACCATAGTGTTTCCCTTGAAAAAGAGTTCCCATATTAGTACCTCTGACGATTTGAGTCACCCAGCAAAATGAGCTTTTTCTTATGTTTATTGGTTTTATAATTTAATTTCTGCGTGCATGGGGTTTCTTCTTTCCTTTCAGATACCACTTCAGTCTCCCTCGCTAGAGCTTCTTTATTATTTAAGACAGAGAAGGCATTTTGTATTTGTGTCACCTGAGTGTCTCTGCCTCACAGGTCTTATTCTACCAGAGTCCACTTTAATCCACTTGTTCTTGGGTTCCTTTATGCCCTGTGTAAGTGGGACGGGGGACATGTGGGCTGCACACTTGTGAAGAATGGGTGTCTTTGGTCACAGGTCTTAATTCTATCTGAGCCCAGTGAAAACCACTTTTTTTCTGGGCTTTTGAATTTTTTGTGGTAAGGGTGAAACGATTCCTGAATTCTGTAAAGTGGGTGATACTTTATTGCAGCTAATTCATCTTTTAAGGTGAGCCAATTCCTTTTTCATGGTAGAGAGTTCTGAACAAATGGGGCAAGCCCTAAGTTTCCAGATGTTTTTCCTCAAGATAAAGGCTCCACAATTGTTACACTGAATATTCCTCATTTTGCTCATTTGATTTGATAGAGAATTATGAAATTAGCAAATAATCTTGTTACCAATTATAAGCAGGACAAACCCTGGGGTGGGTGGGAATTAAACAGTTATTAGCTACTATAATTTTAGCTTCCATGGAGCTATAGGGATTTTTTTAGGATCCTCTGTTTACTTAAAGAGAGGTAAATATATATATTTTTTTTTTTTGTTGTTTTTGGGGGGATTTTCCTCCCTTTTAGCGCTGCTAAGATTCAATATCACTACTCTACAATACAAGCCCACAGAACTTCTGGTTATATTTCAAAGCTATCGGGCAGTAAAATAATATACTTAGCCTTTGGAGCTTGGAGCCTTGTGGACAGGGACTGACCAGTAAGCAGACTGGCACTTGTCCCTGGGATTCCCAAGTCGACCTGCCTGCTGGTGACTAGGAACAGCCCCTCCCCAAGATAGGCATCCTGCTGTTAGGAAAGCAGAATTATTTCATTTTTTCCCCTTCCTTTTCCAGCGCTTTGATTCAATATCACTACTCCACACTATCTGCCCTTCAGTGCAGCAGCAGCCCAAGCTCTCCTCTAAGACACCCCCCACAATACATTCCCACAGAACTTTTGGTTATATTTTCAAAGCTGTCGGGCAGTAATATAATATACTTAGCCTTTGGAGCTTGGAGCCTTGTGGACAGGGACTGACCAGTAAGCAAAGACAGCAGGTTAGCAGCTTTAAAACAAAATTTAAGAAAGTGTTTTTTTCAGTCAACGCAAGATTAAGGTGTGGAATTTGTTGCCGGAGGATGCAGTGAAGGCTAATAAGCTAAATTTAGAAAAGGTTTGTAGCACAGGGCTCATTAACAGTTAGGTAGATGCAGTAAACACCACCTGGGAGCGAGCAGCCGGGCAATGGATCTCATTAGGATCTGCTGCATACGTCCAAGTGACCCTGACAGGATGCTGGGCTCCATGGACCTTGGTCTGACCTGGCACAACCCTTCTTATGGAGAGTAATTTTATAAAACTTAGACCGAGGCGGCTAAGACGGATCAAGAAGTCGATTTCCTCACAATGGAAAGGAGAAATGGAGAATTAGGGCTGAAGCACCATTAAAACCAGACATCTTGATCTTACTGCCCGCGATCGGTGTGCCGAGGCTGCCTTTTACCATTAAAAGAGAAAATGTCGCAGTCTGCACTCTTACGGTGGCAGAACAATTAGATTCTTCATTAAGTTCCTTCAACCCACAAGGCCTCAGCATAGCTCCAGGATAAGGGCTAATCTATCCAGGGGTTTCTCCCAGTCCCTCCTATGAGAAAATATCTTTCCTAAAACTGGCCCACAACACCATGCAGCCTTTGAGATGCTCGGCGTCTTCATTCTGCGCATGAGCTACTATGAAGGTTACGAATATGCCAATATAAGAAAATAAATTAACAAAATTAGTCATGGCAAGTAACGTAAGAGCCTCCCTACTGCTGTTATTAAGAGTGAAGCACAAGACAGAGAAAGCAGACTGTCAGGAGTGCTACGGCAGTATTGGGCTTGATTTTTGTAGGTGGCATTTTGCCAGGCTGACTCGACTGGCACTCAGTTTCTATATAGGGCTCCCTTGTACAGAGCAGGGTCTCACACCCTTGGCTCTCATATCTGTGCCCTGGTTAGGAATGAAGTGAGGCATCTGAGGCACAGGTAACTTAAACATGCATCCCAAAACCAGTGGGTGATTCTGCAGGGTCTCTGCGCTGCCTTGTGGTAAGGCCTGGAGTCACTCTTTGGCATTGAGAGCATAAAAGGGCAAAAATCTGAAAGTGCTAGGCACTCTTCAACCTAAGCTTTCATCATTCCATGCCCTCTAGCCTGAAACTGATATCTGGAGCCATCTCCTGCAATTACAAAACAAATTCACCTTTCAAGGCCTACTCTCCAGTAAGGTTTCCTCATTTTGTGTCTCGCTATTTGCATGCTGGGTATTCTAAATGTGTGACTAAGCACTGGCTGGCAAACATAAAATCTGATTCCTGAAATGTAGGCAACAGCTGATTACCTGGAGGAAAGTCATGAGGCAGAAAGGTGTCTTTAGCAGACATGGGATCTGCTTCTGTAGCTCGGCTTTGGAGACTGGACACCAATGAGTGGTATCCCAATACAGAATTCATTTTGTCCCTGGATACTGTCCTTTTACTAGGTGTTGATCTGCAGTGTCCTGCTTCCATTTCGCTGCCTTTTCTTTTGTTCTTATCACCTTTCCCCTTGTAATACTGCAACCTCCCATTCCTGTTTCTACCAATACCATAGGATAAGACAGTAGATAAGGAACATTAAGGCCCATCTAGTCTGCCATCATCATAGTGATCTCTGGTTCTACCCTCATCTCTTAGCCATTAGGATCCTCTGTGTTTATCTCATGGATTTATTTTTTTTTCATTTCTGTTACCATTTTTGTCTCCCATGGGAGTCCATTTTATGTATCCACCACTCTTTCCATGAAGTAATATTTTCAGATGTTGTTCCAGAGTCATCTTCTAGAACATTCTTTTCTCTAGAAAAAGTGTTTGTTTCTAATGTCCGATTTATTCATTGACAGGTCAAAAATAAACATGCACTTCCTCTGATATGTTAATACACTACACAATCAGCTCAGAGGCACTCGGCAAAATATAATGCCCACACTTATTTTATTATCCAACTATTTTAAACATTATTTACATCATCACACTGCTATGCGACCACAATGCTTACATATATCTAAAAAATCCCACTTCATTCATACATTACCCTTCATTCACACCACTCATACCTTTCATACCACATATCTCTTAAAATATGATCACGTAAGCCTAACATTACTGGTTTTCCATACTAATGACCCAGATGATACCTCACCTCATTCATGTGTTTTAAATCACATCACCATCATATTAAACAATGAAAATTGATTCAAGTAATTGTACATCCATTTTATACAATTAATGCTTCTATTTAAACCATATACATGTTCTAATCTACTGCATTTGATATTTTTTAATCATGTATACATATTGATATTTTTGTTAAACATATTTATGTCCATCCTATGTACATCCACATCCAACGAGAACCTCGTTTCACCCTCAGAACAGGGCCTCTGAGTTGACCGTGTAGTGATTTATTCGTTGGACATATCATATCATATTCTCCTTTCATACACGTTTAAGTCTCGTGTCATTTGGCTTATGGTGCAGACCCCACACCATTTTGGTTGCCTTTCTCTGGTTCGTCTCCAGTTCAGCTCTATCCTTTTAGAGGAACAGCCGCCAGAAGTGGTCTCATCACCTATGCATATTTTCTTTTTTTCTGCTGGTAATGCCTCTTCCCATCATCCCCCTAGTATTCCTCTGGCTTTGGCCACTTCCTGATTGCACCTTTTGCTACCTTATCACCCCAAAGTCTCTCTTTTGGTTGGTACACATCAGTATCTCCCCCACCCCTACTATGTATTTCTCCCTTGGATTTCTGCACCCCCAAATTCTGCACTTTTTTTGCACTGAATCTTAACTGACAAGCACCTGACTACTCCTCAAGTTTTCTTAGATCACTTCTTGTCTGTCTACTCCTTCAGGGGTGTCCTGTTGCTGACTTTAGTGTCATCGGCAAAAATGCAAACTTCCTTCTAAGTCCTCTGCAATCTCACTCACAAAATCGGCCCCAGGACCAATTCCTGACACTCATCACCCTCCTTCCACTTGTCCATTACACAATCCGTTTGTAATCCATTCCGTCACCTTGGGATCCACCCCAGGCAGCTCTGTTTATTTATGGAGTCTCCCATGCAGTTTGTTGAAATCCAAGTAAACCACCTCCAGTGCTCGTCCTTGATCGAATTCTCTAGTTAACCAATCAAAGGTATAGATCCAGTTTGTTTGACACAATCTCCCTCTGGTAAAACCATGCTACCTCGATCCTGCAACCCACTGAATTCTAGGTACTTCACTATCCTTGTCTTCTGTAGAGTCTCCATTAACATTTCACACCACTGAGTAAGGTTAACCAGCCTTTAGTTTCTGTCCTCCCTTCTGGTCCATCTTTATGAAAAATGGGCAATATCTACCGTTCTCGTGTCTCACGGGAAGACTCCTGCCATCACAGATCTATGGCCCCCACCAGAACGTCTCGGAGGTCCCTTAATATCCTAAGATAATCCTATCTGGTCTCATATCTTGCTAGCTCTGCACAGAGCCTCTCTTATGGAAATGTGGCACACAAAAAACAACATCTACCTCACTACCCACAGGTACCCCTGCCAACAACTGGTGGTCAGCTCCAAGCAATTCTTCAGTGAACACTAAACCAAAAATATTGGTTTAGCGTTTCTGCTTTTTCCTCATCGCCGTCCACGAGTCCTTTTTTCCCTTGGTCTTGCAATCCCCCCTCTGCGCATCCCTGATTCGGTGACAATACCTTGCTCTTTCACGCACGCCTTCGCCAATCTCACTGCCTTTCCGGCTTCTTTCAGCTTTACCAGATATTCTTCCCAGTACTGCCCCTCTGAAATCCACTCTTCTCTATGAATGCTAATCTTTTGCCCCTTACCTTTTCAGCCCAATGTCTCTGGAAAACCAGAGACATTGGGCTCTTACTTTTCATTGACTTTCCTGACATGAAGACAGAGACATTGGCCTCTTACTTTTCATTGACTTTCCTGACATGAAGACATCTTGCCCTTGTCGTTTAGCCCACGCTGCTTCTTCCAATTCACCGACCCCCCTCTCACCCCATCAGCGCCTCCTTCAGGTACCTCCCCATTATTTTTGAAATCCAGGACTTTAAGCTCTGAAGGACTCCTGCCCACTTTGGCCGTTATATCAGACCCATCCGCTGATGATCACTGGTGCTCAGGTGGGCACCTACCCGGATATTAGAAACATTTTCACCATTCATAAGCAGCAGGTTCAGTATTGCCCCTTCTCTCAAGGGTTTCATTACCATCTGTCAGAGGAGAGTGCCTTGAAGGTATTTAATTAAATTAAACATTCTTATACTGTTATCCTGGTCTCTAAGGGATCACCCAGCATAATGAACAAAACTTCAAAAGGTTTTGCAACATACATTAAAAGTGAAACAAAACAAAATAAAATAAAAGTAATTCAGGATCTCTCCACCGATGGGCTATTCCAATCCACATCTGGCAAGTTAACATCTCCCACCAATACCATTTCCCCCCTTTTCCTTTCTATGACTAGATCTCTGTCCAGTTCCTCCGTCCAAGCCAGGTCTGCGGATGATTTCAGGGGTAGATGAAGTGCCATCCAAGACAGCCCACGGCGCCGCTCCCCTCCCCGCATTGTAGTTGCTTTGATATTTTTTACATCAAGAAATACTCTTCCCCTGTTCTTCCTGAACAAGTTCTAGCCCAAGTCTCCATGATAGCAACAGCCGTCTCCAACAATCACCAGAACAGTCTGCAGCAGCCGCCGCCGCCAAGGAGCAGCCTCGCATCAGACCGAGGAGACTCCGACTCCAAACCTCATGCTTTCTACCAACTACAGTTCCTAATGCAAGCCAGAGATCCTGGTATTGCTACATTCAACGCAGGTTATTTCCTTTAAAACACCTTCTCTTCTGGACACTACGGTCATACACTACAGACTGGAATAAGGGAGAAAGCAGCAGGGAGAGATTTCTCATTGCATCGTGGAACAACGCAAGGCTGAAGTTTACGGCAGCTCAGAAAACAATTCAGTGTAAGTTTCCTTAAGAGAAACAAGGGAAATGTTTCACTTTCAGAAATATGAAATACACATGAAGCAATAAAAAGTTTTAGCCAGCGTGAAAAAAACAGTTTTAAAACAGATTACCGACTCGACACTAGCCGCATCCCTATTGGAGTTCAGGAAGAGGAAAAGGGGTGGGAGGATCACAATAGCCCGCGCATTGCACCAGACAGGAGATGAGGGTTCAGGTGCTGGTCTAGGCAGAAAGCAAGGACCACACAGAAAGAGCAACGCTCACCATCTCCAACATGCACTGCCTTTCCTGGGAAAGGAGCCCAGCTTTAGGAAGGACAGGCAGAAAGACTGGCAAATAGAAACAAAAACAATATTTAATCAGGTGATACCTTTAGACTGGACTAACAAGAAAAAGTGAAAGAAGCAGGAGGCGAGCCTTCTGCCAAAATACACCACCCTAACTCTGGAAGAGAGGAAAGTTTAGGAACCTCTGATTCAAGATGCACTGGCAGAGACGTGTGCCAATGCAGGGCAGGAGGGAGGTGCACTGGTAGTGTTGTGTGTGTGTGTGGGAGGTCTCAGTACTGGAAGAGAAAAAGGTGCTGCAGGACCAGAGTAAGGTTCATTGACAGAGCTGTGTGCTTATGGGGAGATCTCCCTACTGGAACAGCAGAGGGCGCTGGGAAGGAATGAGGTACATTAGCAGAGCTCTGTGTGTGTGTGGGAAGTCAGTACTAGAATGGCAGAGGGTGCTGCAGGGCAGGAGTGAGGTGCATTGGCAGAGCTGTGTGTGTGTGTGTATGGGGGGTGGGGGTCTCAGTACTGGAACAGCAGAGGGCGCTGGGAAGGAATGAGGTACATTAGCAGAGCTCTGTGTGTGTGTGTGGGAAGTCAGTACTAGAATGGCAGAGGGTGCTGCAGGGCAGGAGTGAGGTGCATTGGCAGAGCTGTGTGTGTGTGTGTGTATGGGGGTGGGGGTCTCAGTACTGGAACAGCAGAGGGCACTGGGAAGGAATGAGGTACATTAGCAGAGCTCTGTGTATGTGTGGGGAGCCAGTACTAGAATGGCAGAGGGTGCTGCAGGGCAGGAGTGGGGTGCATTGGCAGAGCTATATATGTTGGGGGTAGGTCTCAGTACTAGAATGGCAGAGGGTACTGCAGGGCAGGAGTGAGGTGCATTGGCAGAGCTGTGTGTGTGTGTATGGGGGGTGGGGGTCTCAGTACTGGAACAGTAGAGGGCGCTGCGAAGGAATGAGGCACATTAGCAGAGCTCTGTGTGTGTGTGTGTGTGGGAAGTCAGTACTAGAATGGCAGAGGGTACTGCAGGGCAGGAGTGAGGTGCATTGGCAGAGCTGTGTGTGTGTATGGGGGGTGGAGGTCTCCGTACTGGAACAGCAGAGGGTGCTGGGAAGGAATGAGGTACATTAGCAGAGCTCTGTGTATGTGTGGGGAGTCAGTACTAGAATGGCAGAGGGTGCTGCAGGGCAGGAGTGAGGTGCATTGGCAGAGCTATATATGTTGGGGTAGGTATCAGTACTAGAATGGCAGAGTGTGCTGCAGGGCAGGAGTGAGGTGCATTGGCAGAGCTATATATGTTGGGGTAGGTGTCAGTACTAGAATGGCAGAGGGTGCTGCAGGGCAGGAGTGAGGTGCATTGGCAGAGCTGTGTGTGTGTGTGTGTGTGTGTGTGTATGGAGGGTGGGGGTCTCAGTACTGGAAAAGCAGGGAGTGCTGTAAAGGAATCAGGTGCCTTTAGAGTTCAGACTGTACCTGCATACACAACGGCTGCAGACTCTGTGTGTTGCTCTAACAGGACCCACAAATGTTACCAAGGCAAGCAAACAGTATGGCAAGGATTGAGGAAAATTACTGTTGTCAAAGAAAAGGAGAAGATATTTTTTGGTGCTTTGGATGTTTAAGTAAATGCTCTTTCATTCTCTAACAAAATGTCTTCCAGCAGTCGAGAAGGAACAGCACATGTAACCACAGCAACCTCCAAATACCACCAATGCGCCCATTCCCCACACAAACGAGGCGCCAGCTGTGGCGTGCATGGCTGCCAGCGGAAGGCTCAGGTCAGGGAATTACAACTCCTTCCTAAGAATCAGGACTGTCAAACCTGTGTAGTAAAAGTAACACACTAAGTAGAAAGGTCCCAATGTGGGGCAAACCATGCACATATGTGGCTGCTTCAAATCCAAACACGCTTACATCTGTTTTGGGCCAGTTAGTACACAGGTATTTTGGGTCTTATGCATTAGCACGGCTGCACACACGTGTGCTACCTTTCATGCATTAACAGTGCCATATAGGTGCATTACCATTCATTCACTAACACTGCATATTACCTTTCATGCACTAATTCTTCCTTATGCGGTTCACATGTGTTACCATTTATGCACCAACACTACCCTACACAGTAACAAATGTTATCGTATTCCTCAAAGTGCTCTTGTGGAATGCATATTGTGATTTTACTACACTAAGTTTTTGCATACCCCTTAATACAGAGGGGACACCTAGTATACTGCTCTTAAATGCACACCTTAGCCATGGAGGACTTCTAACTGAAGAACGCCGTGTCCACTTTCTAATTTATCCTCAAAACAAAGGAACGATGCATTAGTTAGGTGATTTATGCACCACGCTTTATCACAGTTGTGAGCAGATGCAGTGGGCCACACCTGTGAGGAAGTGACATTCCTATTGCTCAGGATACACAGAAAAGGGTGGGCACTCCAAGGAATATTTCAAGGTGTCTCATGAAAGCAAATAAAAAAACCAAAAAACATTGTGCATCTGTTTTTGTCTGCCTGCCTCTTACCCATCTTGTACACTGCGGCTGTGGGTGCCTGTAGCAGCGATCCACAAGGTGTCAAACTACCATCCCCTGAAGTGAAACATTCTGGAAAAGCACCATGCTGGTAGGCAAAATATTAAGAATAGCGTTGTTTCCAATTAAGGCTAAATCTCGCTCCTTAAATTTGGAAAATGCTCCTGTTCAGCTTTTATTCTTTAACTTGTAACCAGAACACTTTGGTTTTTAGCAGATTTCATGTACACAGGACCAAAGCCCACTTCCAAAAATCAAAGGAAATCTAGATATGCAGATGGCTCATATTTCTCTTCTGTAAATGAAGGGAAAAAAAAAGGGGAGGGGGCAGATTTTGCACTCTGCATGATCACACCCTGACTTTGGCTTCCGTATATTCTCCAAATGATAATTAAAATCATTTTTACTTATCCTCAACTCCTGCACTGTCCAAACATAAAAAGCTCAGGTTGTGCTCATTCTGGGGCTGATGCCAACAGATGACAGGACAACTATAGCCTACAGCAGGTCTTTGTTGATAGCTGCAACAGAAAGACAAGACAGAATTCCATGTGCCTTGTGCAGAAAGCCATTAGGATGATAACCCGTAAGCTGTGCATATCTGAGCTTGTAGTCAGGGAGCTGCGCTGTGCAGGCACATGGAAGGTTTTGTCATCCTGACCCACTTCTAAACAAGGCTTTCACACTCTGCTGCAAGATCAGCAGATTCCATCATCGCATTTCTAGGTGCATATTTATTGTTATGTCATCAAAACAAATGCTAAGTATTCAGCACTGAAATAAACTTTCAGTATTTCTATGGGATAACATCCACTGAAAAAAGGAAAAATAGTTTGGCAATCTGAAGTGCTAGAATCGAGCAATGAAGGTATAGGCATCAGAATGGCCTTAGGACGACTGAGGGCAGTCCAAAATCCTGCTGGAATGGGAGACTGAATGACAGCAGGATCCCTACTCTGTGCCCCAGCAATCCCCCAAATCTTTCCCAAGCTAGGCACCAGGGGAGCCAATTTCATACACCACCCCTGCAGAAAGGGATGTGCTCAAAGCTAATGTATATTAAAAAAAATCTGTAAAAAATTTAAATTAAAGAGTTCTTTAAAAAAAGGATAGTAGAAAGCAGCACAGGAGGTGCCACTGTCTACCACATTGTATCGAAGGGTCAAGGGTCAAAAAAGTAAGGAAAAGCTTAAAGTCTGCTCCTGAAACAATGTCAAGACTTGCAGAGAAATCAGCTCTTTCCTTTCTAAAAAGCTCCTATCAATCTTTGCCTCAGACACGGAGCTCTGTGCTGGAGGGTGAGGGGCAGCAGTCCGCACACTGGCCCTTTCATCACTCACTGAAGCTTCTTTTGTTCGCCCGGGACTTTTGTGTGCCAGTGAAAGGCTGAGGCAGGACATCTGTCCCGATCCAGCCATCTGCACATGGGCAGCTGCGCACCCCCTCCCCTAATCCATCCATCACCTCAATGTGGCCCCATCCGAGCAGCTCGCAAGGGGCTGCAGCTGCCCTCGGTAGCCACGCATCAAGGAGCACTAGCCCACGGATTCCAGAGCCTCATGCAGTCCCTGCTTTCAGCACCAAAACGCCTGAACAAGAACCATTCCTGACTCCCAGATTCTCCGGGGAGGGGAATGATAGGGGGCTGAGCAGATCCGGGGATGCAGCTCCCTCCAACTGTAGTATTTTATCAGCCGGGAGGTGGGGGACAAGAAGCAAAGGAGGGTTGAATGAGGGACGGGGGCAGACGACATACAACAGAGAAGGGGTATACGGAGCTGGAAAGCGGTGGTGTGGAGGGGCAGGAAACAGAAAGTAAGGGAGCAGGAAGGTTTGAGCAGGGCACATGCGAGGATGAAGATGGAAGCTGAGGTCCTGCTCCCGGGGATAGACAGAGCAGGACACATGCCAGAATGAGAACGGAAGCTGAGGCGGACTTGCGGCTCTGGGCATGGAGAGAAAGAGAAGAGAAGCTCGCACTTACCTGCCCGACGCGGCCCGTCCCCGACTCCAGCACTGACTGCGCGAGGGTCACAGCTGCACCTGGAGTAAGCGGCGCACAGGAAGGCACCTGATTGGCTGAGGTGCAGGGTTGCTCACGCCGATTGGCTGATGCGCTGAGACGCTCGCTGACTGGTACGCTCTGATTGGCTGACTCTCCAGCACTGGTCTGAAGCGGAGCATCGTCCGTGCAAAGAACAATAGCGGCTGAAGCATCCCCCCCCCCTCCCCGAGGGGCAAAGAAAGAGAACAACTCAACAACCTCTACCCCAGGGGCAACGGGTGGGGGGCGCAACTGAGCAAACTCCAACCAAGGTGCAAAGAGAGGGGACAACTAAGCAACCTCCATTACCAGGATAATGACGGGGGCAACTGAACAACCTTCGCCCTAGGGAAATGAGAAGGGGCAACTAAGCAACCTCTACCCCATGACTATGATAGGGGGGGGAACCTAAGCAACCTCCACCCCATGGACAAAGAAGGGGGCAACTAAGCAACCTTCACCCCCAGGACAATGATTGGGGGCAAATGAACGACCTCTACTACAGGGACAAAATGAGGGGGCAACTGAGCAACCTTCATTCCAAGGGCACAGGGAGACAGCTGAGCAACCTCCACACCAGGAGCAAAGAGAGGGGGCAACTAAGCAACTCCACCCCAGGACAATCGGGGACGAGGACTGAACAGTTTTTACCCCTGGGAAAAAGAGAGGTGGGCAACTGAACAATCTCCACCTCAGAAGCAAAGAGAGAGGACAACTAATCAACTTCCACCCCAGGTACAGAGAGGGGCCTATTAAGCAATAATAGGGGTCAACTGAACAATCAGGGGCAAAGAGATGGGGCAATTAAACCATGTCCACCCTCAGTATAATGATAAGGGGGAACTGAACAATGTTCACCCCCGGGCAAAGGGGAGACAACTAAATAACATCTACCCCAGGGGCAGAGAGGGTGGCAATGGAGCAACCTCCTCCCCAGGAGGAAAGAAAGAGGGCAACTAAACAACCTCCACTCCAGGGGCAAAAGGGAAGTGGTAAAGAGAACAACTTTCACCCCAGGGAGAGTGGAGCAAATAAGCAAACTGCACCCCAGGGGGGGAAGGAAGGACCTAACAGAGCAAACCTCCACCCTGTGCACTAAACAACTTCTCCTTTAGGAAGCAGAGAGAGGGGGATAATTAAACAGCCTTCCTCTCAGAGGGAAAGAGCAACCTCTACCCCTGGAGCAACTAAGCCCCCTCCAGCCAGGGCAAAAAGGTTGCTAACTGAGCCCCCTATCCCCAGCAGCAAAGTGACAGGGCAACAGAGGACTCCTCCTCCTCCTGGCGCAAAAACTGAAAGCCCAAGGCAAAAAGAGACTGAACTGAGAACGAAGACTTCTCCTGGGGTAAAGAGGGTATAACTGAGCCCCCTTGTCTTGGCAAAAAGGGGGCAGCTAGGAGCTATGAGAGAAGGAGAACTAAGTTCCCTTCCCCCTGGGACAAAGGGAGGGAGCAATTGAGCCCTCTTTCCCCCAAGTCAAGGGAATTGAGCTTCCTCCCTCCCCCCACCTAGGCAAAGCAACTCTGTCTCAGAGGCAAGTGAGCCCCCTGCCCAAGTGCACCAAGAAAGGCAACTGAGCACCTTCCTGAGTGCAAAAAGGGGGACAAGCTGAGCCCCCTCCATCTGAGTCAAAGGAGGGGCACTGCCCCCTCCCCCTGGTGGCAAAGAGGAGAGGGCAGCTTCCAGCAATAAAGAGAGAGAGAACAAAATTCCCTTCATTCTGGGGCAAAGGAGGGGCAGAGTTGAGCTCTGTCCTCACTGGAGTAACAGAAAGGGAGCAGTGGAAGTGAAAGGGTAACAGATCTCCCTCTGCTTGGAGTGGGAAGAAGTGGGGGTCGCTGAGACCTCAGTGGGGAGTGGGGTCGGACTTCTGAGCTCTTCTCTGTGTAGGAAGTGCACAGGGCCTCTCTCCCCTCCCCAGCCCTGCCAGGCATGCAGTAACAGCAGTGCCCTAGAAGACCTTCTCTTGTCTTGGTGTCAACCCCTGTGAACAGACATCCAGTCTGACTTTTGTCCCCCTTTGCAGCAGAGCAGGTGCAGATGCCGAGGCATTGAGCCTGACGTATTGTAGCTTTCTAGGATTCTTAGTGAATTGGCCTTCCACAAATCCCAGGGATTGAGAGCTGAAGAGATGGCTGGTGCATTCCCATACAGCAGCTCCTGAAAAAGATACATGCAGATGTGGCTTAGCCAACTAATGAACAACTTGTGTGATTATCTATTATCAGTTTGTGTATTTGAGTCTATAAGTTTCTATGAACATATTTTTATACTCTGCCTAAAATGATATGATAACGTGGATAACAAATGTTTTAAATTAATAAACTGGAAACACTGGAATATTTGTAAATCAGATGAAGCACTGCCGTGTTGTTGAATGCAAATGATGGATTTTAAAACAATGTTCACATGTTGTTACCTCCTAAAGTAGCAAGTAGCCCCCAAGCAAAGTGTTAAATACCGTGCATTGCTAGCAGATTGCTTTGCATGGGAAATATGACTGATCACATGTACCAGGATTGGAAACAGACGAAATCTGGACAACAGTTTTCGGATTGGTGCTGGAGTCTGCTGGAAGTGCCAATGAGATGGTACAGCCTACTAGTTACATGCAAAAAGTACGATAATACATTGCACGCAAAACACTAAAATCCCACATAATCAGATGGAGTGGACATCTCAGCTGAAAATGGGAATGTTCTGTTTGCTCTCTGTATGGCTGAATGCAGGATTAGTTCTGCAGTTGCATGAAATGATTACCTGGTTTGCATTTCAACTTGACTTCCTTTGACACTTGCATCAGTCAGTACTCTAGTATGCCTGCACAATGCACACAAACAAAATATACTGTCATCTCTTGTGTTAGTGGGTACTCTAGCACTGTATACACAATGCACACATACAGAATACATTGCCAGTGTCACCTCTTGTGTTAGCAGGCACTCTAGTATGCCTGCACAATGAACACATACAGAATACATTGCCACCTCTTGTCTTAGCTGGTACTCTAGTTGTCTAGTATGCCTGCACAGAGTACACATAAATAAACACTGTCACCTCTTGTGTTAGTGGCTACTCTAGCATACTAGCACTCTTGCACAGTACACACACACACTGAATACACTTTCATCTCTTATGTTAGTAGGAACTCTAGCATGCCTGCACAATCACTCATACAAAATACACTGTCACCTCTTGTGTTAGTGGATACTCTGGACACCTGCAGAGTGCACACATACAGACTATCACCTCTTGTGTTACTCTCTAGCATGCCTGCACAATACACACATAAAGAATAAACTTTCAGCTGGTGTATCAGTGTTCTCTCTAGCACATCTGCACAATACACACATACAGAATACACTATCACTTCTTATGTTAGTGGGTACGTTGGTAAACCTGCACTGTAACTTTGTGTTAGTGGGTACTTTATCATGCCTGCAGAATGAACACATAAAGAATTCACTAACCTTTTTTTGTTAGTGGGTACTCTAGCACGCCTGCAGAATACACACATAGAGAATATATTGTCACCTTTTGTGTTATTGGGTTCTGTAATGCATCTACACATTGCACACACACTGAATACATTCACTCCTGGGGCCTTTATGGCAATTTTATTTTTCCTGTAAAATATTTCCTTCGAACACTATTTGCTTCCACTTGAAAGTGCTTTAAGACAACAGTATTTACAAGTTTTAATGTACAGACAGATTGCCTTATAGTAGCTTGGTCTGCATTTCAAATTATATTGCTCTCATTGCAGAGTACTGGATAGCAAATACCTTTTTTGTTACTCACCAAGCCATCTCCCAAGCAGGAAGATTTATTGCTTGGGAGCTGCCTTGGATTCCAGATTCCTGTAGTGTAGGGGAATGTCAGGAGCAGTTTGCATCCTGGGTGTATGGATTTTGTTCACCCAGAGCAAACCAGGAAGGGTCAGAAGTCAGCAGTCACGCTTATGAATTGTCTTCTGACTCTTGATGGACCTTTGGCTTGACCCGGTATGGCACTTCTTACGCTCCTATGTACATCAGGCACACATTTTTTATATAATCGGAGGAGAATAGCTAATAGCCTTATCAACATGCATTTTCATACGATGAGCGCTATTAGCTTCGCGGGGGGGGGGGGGTGGACGTGCATTTTGGACATACTATTCCCCTTAGAGAATAAGGGGCTGTGGACGTGCATCCAAAACTTGTGTCCAACCACGGGTTAGTGCACTCTTCTGAGCACACTGTATTGCATCGGCCCCAAAATAATTACCACAAAGATCTAATAAGATTTTACCAATCAAGGTACCCTTGAAATTTATTTACTTTTTGATCTGTTTGCAGATGACAAAAATGTGACCTATATCACTTACTTGCTCTCACCGTCCCAGTACAAAGCAGTATTTTCTCCAATTAATATATTTGTGTGTGTTATATGTTTGAGTGCACTGTACCTGTGCACTTTGTGTTGTGTCATTGTGTGTGCAGTGAATCACAATGTACTATAAACAAAGATAACTACATAAATATAAAATATGGGTCTTATTTTTGTCTGACCTTTCACAATGTTTTCTTTCATCCCTCCTCATGAGCTCCATTCATCGGGCAAACTGCTCCTACCTGTACCATTCTCCTCCACGTTTTCTCATTGGTGGCACAATGTGCCCGGAACGACTTGTCTGCGTTGGTGCATCTTGCTCCATCTCTGGCCAAGTTTAAGTCCACTTAAAGATCCTTCTCTTTGAGATTGCTTTTAAATCCAAAACCCCTGAGTCTTTCTGATCTTGATTCTCTCACCTTAAACATTTTTTTTTACTGTGATACTTAAGTGATTATTAGAAATTATTTTTGTTGTCTGTGTATCTCAACTAGATTAGATTGTAAGCTCTACGGAGAACAGACTCACTGTAGGTTTTGTATTTGTACAGCACTGCATACACCTAGTAGTAGTCACAGGAGCACAGATGTTTAACAAAGGAAGCTACTTTTGTTAACCTCACTTCATCTAATACTCAGGAAAAATATATATCAAACAATGCTGGTGCTTCTTGTACATTTACAACTTTTACTGCGGCATATGATAATTGATGTGTTTGCTGAAGCGAGCTGTGTCAGAGTTACTGTTACACTTCATGCTCATTCCCTTTCCTGTCCCTGCATTCTCGGGCACATTCTGTCCTTAGGTTTCTGATCTTGTTTCCAAAACCACCTTCTACATTTTATTTTCAGTGATATACCGTAAGGAGTAGATAATCAAACCACCCGCATTTTGGCAAACCCTAAAGGTAGTTTTACTTTGATTATTGCCTATCAAAAAGTTCTTGCGCAAAGTTGCAACTGCTTTTTTGACTTCCGCAAGTATCTTGCCTACGCCTTGTATATTCCTGTAAATAGTCCGTTGCAGTTTTATTTATTGCTTTAATTCCTCCACCTCCTGCTCTTTGTATACTCCTCCTTGTTCGCCCTCCCTGTTCATTGTAATTTCTGCCTTTTAAGTTACATTGTAAACCGGTATGATGTATGCATACTAATACCGGTATATAAAAGTTTTTAAATAAATAAATAAATAAATAAGTAAACTTATGCAGGTAGTTTTGATTATTCAAAACCAAACCATGCCCCGTGACCGCTTCTGAAGATGCATGGATAAAAGTACCCATATTGCTGACATACAAGGATAACTTTACCCGCGTAGCGGGTGAACAGTAATCATTGCCACAGGTAAAACAGTGTTTAATCTGTGGAAATGGCTTTGATTATTACCCTCTAAATATTCTGCTTTGCACAGTCTGATGAATAATATCTAACCATCATGTAGCTTGACTTAAAAATAGTATGTGGTGACATCATAAAATCTTATAATGCTATGTCCTGGGATTGGAGTCATGCATGTTCTTCCCAGTTGTCTTGGACAATTTTGTAAATGTTGATGTAAGGGATTTCCCATGTTGCCTTATTTTTCCAAGTATTGTGACCGAGAGACACCCCTTCACCCAGATTAATCCATAATGTTTAATAAATTAATAAATAAATTAATCCCTGTTTTTTGTATCTTCCACCTTTTTGTTCAGATGTAAACCGATATGATGTGCCCTCTAACGTCGGAATAAAAAAAACAAGCTGTAAAACAAATAAATAAATAAATAAATGATGCTGGTGGGAGGAATCAGGAGGACCCTTGTAATTGTAGAAGGAATCCTAAATTAGTGTTTTTGGAGGCCAGTGTGAGAGCAGCTTAGGTCTATGAAGAGATCTGCTGTTTGATCCCAAATTTGTTGTTGGATTGAGATTGTAACTGGAACCAGGAAGCTGACAAAGAAAGACTCTGTGGTGAAACCTAAGGATCCTGGAAGAGATGAATTTTTATTGTTACCAGTTTGTGTAGCAGACATCTGCTGTGCTCGGTGTGAGTAGAATGCAGCTATAGGATGGGACTGAATCCTCTGTAACCATATTCAGTTTCAGTTTGAGTCCTGGGATAAAGGGGAAACTAATAGAATACTATCTAGTAGCGTAGTAAACAATAAAAAAGACCAGTCGGCTCATTCAGTCTGCTCATAAGAACGTAAGAAATTGCCTTGCTGGGTCAGACCAAGGGTCCATCAAGCCCAGCATCCTGTTTCCAACAGAGGCCAAAACCAGGCCATAAGAACCTGGCAATTACCCAAACACCAAGAAGATCCCAAGCTACTGATGCCAGTAATAGCAGAGGCCGTTCCCTAAGTCAACTTGATTAATAGCAGGTAATGGACTTCTCCTCCAAGAACTTATCCAAACCTTTTTTCAACCCAGCTACACTAACTGCACTAACCACATCCTCTGGCAACAAATTCCAGAGCTTAATTGTGCGTTGAGTGAAAAAGAATTTTCTCTGATTAGTCTTAAATGTGCTACTTGCTAACTTCATGGAATGCTCAGTTATTCTTGTCCACACTGCCAAGGATACATCCCAGCTGCAAGTCATAGAATGAGACTGCTTGTAAAATCATTCCTTATCTAGGGTATTTTTTTATTTTGAATCCTATGTGGGAATGTCCTAGCTGTTACTGGTTGCTAGAGTTAGTGGACTGGATTGCACATTGCTGGACAATCTTAATCTAAATTTTGGTCGGATATAATTATGATGTGATGGCAGATCGCAAAAGCATTTTTAGTTTTCCTTCCAAATGGGAAGAAAGCTTGTGGAATCACTGTCTGTGTGTGTCCAAAATAATTATGCACACAAATTTTCAGGACATGTCAAGCTGAGGAAGGCATGAGGGCTCTGATGAGGTGGGTTGGTTTTTTTTTTTCAGTTTCATACATTTGTGTGGACTATTGATGTACAAGTCCTGGAAAGTAGGCTGCTGTAGTTCTGAGTGGAACCTTCTTGTTTAAATTTAATGCTATTATATCTGTTTTCATTTTAATTGAATTGGACCCATGTCTTTTGCACATTTTATTTTGTTACTTGGAATCTGCAAGTTGAAAGCTCTATTCTGTTATACACGGTGGCAGACATTCGTGTTTCTGTTTGTATACTATCTACCTGCAAATAAAGCAAGCACTCTGGGAAACAGCCAGCATTTGTGTGGAAATCAAGTTTATTGTTACATTATACTTCATTGGAGGTTCTGTTTATTATAGTGTAACAGAAGTCACACTTTCCACCCTTGCAGGGCCCTGTTCCACTTATTGCAGGGCTGGGGATTTTGTAATGAGGACAGGGTAACTTGTAGCACTCTAAAGGGGATCACTGTTAGCAATAAAACAGATCACACTCCAAATGCGGTATTCTAAACAGGAAAATAGAGTTAACTGTTAAAAATCAAAGTTCAGTAGATATACCAAAATAGATAACATTCAGATTACAAAAATTACATCAGGAAACCAGTTCTGTAGGTTCCAAAAGTCATCAGAAGGCCCTTCATCCTGACTCCCCACCACTTAACCCAACTTCCGACCCAGCTGCGGATTCCCGATGAAGACCGGCCCGGGGATTCGCTACCCAGGCCGGCCCAGGAGATCAGTGGCGTAGCGAGGGGTGGGCGGGGTGGGCGGCCGCCGGGTCTAAGGGGGCGCCAAAAGCTATTTAAATAAAAAAAGAAATTAGTATTTTAAGCCCAGATGTAAGTGTTGTTGAATACTGGCAGATCGTCTTTTTTTTTTGTTTTGTTATGAGAGATTTATAGTAATGGTAGTTCAATTTACTTAGGGGCGCCTGTGCTCTAGCCCACGCCCAATCCATGTTCCACTTAGCAAGCATGAAACTTAGGAAAACGAGGGGTAGGAGCAGCCCTGACCCTATTTCGGGTTGCAGGGTGGTCGGTAGAAAAATCGGTTTTCTGTTACGTAAGCCTCAGCCGACCCAAAACCAGGGATCCATCGCACCCGGTCCGCCAGTTTTACAAAGGAATATAAAAAGGAGAGCGGATCGGTTCCCTAAATCAGGCATCACATACTAGAAGGCGGACCAGAGCGGCATTTCTGGCGGTTCAAGGCTGATGATGAGTGTGGGCGAAAGCGGTTGAAGGATGGAGCCTGCCGCAAGCAAGCTTCCATTATCTTAGCTGTATAGCTTTTGTTTCTGTACAGCTGCTATGTGAAAGACCTGATTAGCGCGTTAAGGGCAGAGTTGGATGTTATGGTGAGCCCCACCCTGCCCTCCAGGGGTGCAGGATGAACCAACGTGACGAGAAGCCGCCCGCAAGGTGCAGCCCTCTCTAGGCTGCAGTCTACTTTTTTCCTAGCACCGAGGGTCGCAGCCTTTTCTTCTGTTTTCATGTATGCAGAGAGCTATCCCCTCAACCCTCATCGCGCTTGGTTTTGGTTTGTTTCATACACTTTGCAACTTTTAATTCTCCAGTACCGCAAACAGGAAAGCGCTTTTAGCCTCCGGCTTCTCCCCTCCCTATCCTCCCCTGTGGCGCCTGCTTCAGCGCTCTCCCGCACAAAATCTTGTGCATGCGGCGTCAGCTCCCCTTCCCCATTCTCACCCTTCAGGCTCCCGCACGTGATCCTCCAGCACCAGGCAGGCAAGGGAGGTACAGCTCCAGGCGTCAACGTCGCCCGGGTCCTCACTTGAGCCGCGCGCATGCGCGTGCTGCCTGACATGGCGGCGCTGTGGCGGTGCGGATAAAGTAGGTAAGACTGTAGCGGGTGTTCGCTCCATGCAAATCATTGATGGAGGGAGGGGGCGCCGAAGAAGTCTCTTGCCCCGGGCGCCAAATTGTCTAGCTACGCCACTGCAGGAGATACCACGTGGTCTGCCGAGTGCGGCTCTGTCACGGCCGCACTCGGCAGACCACGTGACTAGCACGACTGGCCCACCGGGGGATGCCCGATCCCCCGATAGACCAATCCGCCCCTGTTCCCACCTAAAAACTGCAGGCCTTGGCAGTCAAGTGAACCTTAGAGGCCTTGCACTGTTACCTACTACAACAGCATTTCGCACTCATAATGGACCACCAACCGCTCCTATGGGTGAATAGGAACAAGGAGTCCAAATCGAGGGTAATGAGCTGGTTCCTGGCCTTACATTTGCATGTTGCTGGCGCTATTAGGTTCGGGGAGGGGGGGGGGTTGGACACACATTTTGGGCACGCTAGCATTACCCCTTACTGAATAAGGAGTAAAGCTAGCGTGTCGAAAACGCGCGTCCAAATGCCGGCTAACAGTGCACTCCGTCGGAGCGCACTGTCCTGTATCGGCCTGACAGTGAGAGAGTTTGAGCTAATCTTGGCCCAAGGGTATTAAGTGGTTACCTAAGATAGGGTTACATAAGCACACCTCTTCCTCCACTATGTGGCTCCCCTTATTATCTGAGCTCACCCACTCCTCTGCCGCCTGGCTGTCCTTACTACCTAAGCACACCTCTGTCGGGTGACTCTCATTATCTGAGCTCACCTTCCTGCAGCTCTCTCTCTCCCAGGCCCCCTTTTGCTAAGTCAAGAAGGATTTTAAATCTCTCGGTCACACCTGTACTGCCTTTCCTGCCTCTTCAAGTTTCCACCTCAGTATTTATAATTATTTTCTGGATCTGAATCGTTTATTTTTTTGCAATCTTTATTAATCTGAGCACAGCAGCACTCTTACCTGTGAATGTTTGAGGATGAGGTCACTTCCTCTGCCTGCCACTTTTAAAGCCTTATATGAGTTTGGGACCAAGATCCCTAAGGGGTTACCCGAGTTGGTATGCCCTCACCCAGGCTTTAAGCTCAGTCAGTGAAGCCCACCTTTGTGTCCTCTTTGGAGTCAGTTAAGTTCTCAGGGGCACTGGTTCCAGGGCTTAATTTGTGGACAGAAAGGAAGTGGAAGGGGGTGAGATGGGGTAGGACCAGGACTAGGCACGAAGTCTCTATCTCTCTCCCACACCTTCCCGAATCAGAGCTCCCACACTCTCTGCTTCCTCCAATGGCTGGGGGGCCCAGATGTAATCCATGCAGCTGCTGGCGCTCTTCTGTTTCCTCAGGTGAGCCAGATCTGATATACACTGCCGGCTCTGCTCCGCTTTCTTGGGTCCCAGGAAAAAAAAAAAAAAGTTGGTAGAACGCTGTTATGGGATTCTGCTAGAAATTAAGCTCTCTATAATGGACACAAGAAAGGGGATTGAATTAGAACAAGTTGGAAAGTTGTGAGTAGTATAATGCCATTCACCAAGGCCTGGGCTAAAGCCTTGACAACTGGCACATCTGCTAATTCAAACCCCTTTTTTGTGTCTGTTCTTTGTTGTGCGACCTCTGCTTCAGCATCACTCCTTCCTCTTCTTTTCCCTGCAATACAGGAGAAGTGTGTGTGGGGGGGGGGAGGCGGAGGGACACGAGAAAAGGGGCTGGATTCGGGAGCAGAGTGGCTGTTCTCTTGTCTGTGTGCTCCAGGCTCACCCTCTCTTCTTCTCTTCCCTGCAGGCTGCCTGGAGGGGAGGGGACGGAGCAGAACATCCCTGCTGCTCTGCCTCTTAAGCCTGAGAAGTGCTGGAACACCAAATTAAGCCCTGATTGGTTCCCATGTATGGCCCCAGCCATTCAGAATCCTTTTCCAATGGAAGTTCATTACAGAAAAATAATCTAGTTTTTAGATGGCAGATGAAGTCTTATTTTTTAGATAGCGTTTATATGAGCTTAGTTTTAGGCAGCTAGATCCCTTCTCAAACTTTTAGTCTTTTTGCTTATATTATATCGAGATGGAATCTTTTGAACTGGATTTAGATTGATTGATTAGTTTTTTGCTGGTCTTGGGTTCAGCTTTTTTTTGTATATTTTGGTTTTCACTTTTGTTATTTTATTAAGCTATTTTCTGTTTGTTTTTGGTTATGTATTGTGGTATGATCAACTAATATTTATATTTTGCTGTTGTGTTCTTCACTTTGGATACTTTTCAGAACGATAGATAAGTGCATATATTTCTAATGTGCATTTTTATCATTCATATTTGTGATTGTACCTTATCCCTTTCATGATTTAACATTAGAATCAGAAAGGATGTTGGCAGAAAAAAAGCATCTGGCCTGCTCAGTACATCAGAGGACTTCTGTCTCCTACTGCTGCAGATATTGGGCCACGTCCTGCCAGATTAGTGATTATGGAATCAAAGGTGCAACCAAGGAGGTGTAAAATCTCCACTTCTTCCAGGATGCTTTTCTCTTGGCACATGGCATTGGAAGAGCAGCCTCTCCAGAAGAGATTCCTTTACAATTTGTAAAGACCCCCCCCTCCTGTTTTTATTAGAAGTTAAATGTGGCACAGAGGCTTGGGTATGAGATGGTATGGCCCAGGGCAGTGCATCCCTTTGTAAAAAGACCAGAATGGTCTATCCCGAGAAGAGAAGTTTTATAAAAACCCTAGAGGAAAAGGAGTTTTGCCTCTGGAGCAGAGGAGAAACCTCTTTTGCCATCTAGAAAGAGAGGCTTAAAGTGCTATGATCTTTCCCTAGAAAGAAAAAGAATTAAAAGGTAAAAGGAGTTCCCCTCTGTTTAAGAGAGAGGAGGTAGCACCCTCCAGGAATTCCTGGGAGTGATGGAACTGATGGAACAAATTCTCACAAGCTGCTGCAGTACCGAGGCGCTAAAAACGTCCAATAAAACTGGACTCGTATGTGCGGTAAAAAACAATCGCCTCTCCTGGGTGCTCGACGCAATAGGCAAACGAGCCGCTGCACTAAAAAGGATGCGCTGGGGATAAATTGTGCGTCCCTAGCGTGTCCATGGCATCGGGCGCCCAGGAGGAGTGGCTGTGCACGGGTTAGGAAAATGGATGCCCGTAAATTGAGCGTCCTGACCGCCAGCAAGACTTTATTTTTTTTATGTTGCTGCTTTCTGTGGTGCCTCCAATTTTAATATCACCACAATATTAAGTTGGAGGAACCACAGAAAAGTAGTATCTTCTGCTTTTCTATAAACCTGTGGGCTCCTCAAGACTTAATGCCAGCTCTGGGGCTGGCGTTTAATTTTTGAGGGTAAAAATGTGTGCGTCAGGCACACATTTATGTTTTACATAAGGAGGTCCTAGCTAATAGCCTCATCAACCTGGCATTTACATGTGATGAGCGCTATTAACTACGCACTGGTTTGGACGCACTAATCCCCTTATCGCATAAAGGGTTATGGACGCGCGTCTAAAACGCCCGTTCAACCGCTGGTTAACCTGTGCCCTAGCCTGAGGGCACGGTATTGCATTGGCCTGTCAGCAAGGAGTAGGGATAAGACATGGTCTGTAGAAGCAAGCAAGAGAAATCTGAATGAGCAGAAATCTCAGAGGAGTTTGATTAGTACAAAACAAACTCAAGAGTTCAAGTTTACCACCAGTGTGGACTTGCCTGCAAGGGATACAGGGTATATATACTGATTGCTGAAGAAGATATAGGGCAGCAAGCTGAATAGGTTGTAAGGATATCCCCGTAACCTATTGGGTACATTACTTTTAGCAGAAGGAAATAGTTGAGGACAGCACCAGTAGGCGTCATTGTTAAGAATTAAGAATAGACAAAAACTATCTAATTGCTGAAATCTGCTAAAAGATATTTTTTGTTTGAGAAATTGTCCTGTTTCATGATCAAATATGGATAGTTCCCTTCTTGATGTGCATATGGATCTCCGTGAACACCTTGTGTCCCCTAGTAGGGTATTGGAACTGTGGCTTCCCCTCAAGAAAGAACCTTTACAGAGCCCGTCTCAGTGACCTTGGGAGCTGCCAGGCTACATAAACAAGGCCCCTTCACCCAGGAGCATGTCATTCGAGTGAAAGTAACAGCTTCTAAAGCTGAGTCTAGACTTTTTTAAAGCCTGCCCGAGGAAACATGAGCTGTGACTCCTTCTAACATTGACCTGCTTTACATCTCTAACTGTTTTGCTTGTGCTGACAAATCTCAGTTCATCATTTTCTATAAATATTTCCTCAAGTTCCAGGTCATATGAAAGCAGAAAGCTTGCCATAGGATTTTGGCTCTTAGGAAACAGTAATCATGTCTCCTTCTCATTTTGCTTTGACCTGATGGAGAATGGGTAGGTCTTGAAAGCTCATCACAAATCTATCAGGTGACTCCAGTAAAAAGGTTTCACCTGTAACTTGTTTGGTTCTGGTATTCAAGTGACTTTGGGTAAGTCACTTCATCTCCCATTGCTTCAGATAACACCTACAGATCCATTTTAAAACGAGTGCGCCTGTGCCCATACACGCAGGTATCGGCACGCAAGCACAGATATCCTAGAATTTTTAATCGTGCGCACACTTAAACAACATGTTAAAATGCACCAACCACATATACATATGCTCCTAATTTTAAGAAGTTACTCTAGACACACACAGTGTCTTCCTTAGGACCTTGTTGGCTTTTACTCGTGTATGTCAGCAGATTTTAAAACATGCTCGTGCAAGGCACATTCCCAGTTTTGCAATTAGTCCACCAGTCTGTCCAGATAATAGCAAGATAGTTCAGACCTCTCTGGTTCTTCATCCTACATGCCCCCCAGTTGACCCGGACCTGTCACCCTATACTATAAGCTCTAAAACTCGAGATCTACAGAGCAACAGTAAAGTTACACAGATATCTAGCGTATGCGTGCTGCAGTTCCGAGTTTTAAAATTTGGAGTTATGCGCGCAAGTCTTGGCCCTGCCCTGGAACGCCCCAGCCCTGCCCCTTTCTGTCCCCTTATTCCTCACGCTCGCATGGGTATACACATGTGTTTTGAGGCTTTTTTAAATCCACGTTTCACACGCACCACACACATATATGCATATGTGGGCGTTTTTGTATGAGCAAACCTTTTAAAATAGACCTGTTTGATTGTAAGCTCTCTGGGGCATGGACTTATCATACTTGAATACTTCCTACTATTGTAAAGTGCTGAGAACATCCAGTATGTAACGAGCTTGGTATCGGTGGACTCTTAGTGCTGTGGCATGGTTGGCACATCCTAGCAGGCGGGCCCATTAGGCCCACACTACAGCTGGCAGACGTGCCCTACGACGGGAAAGACTGGAGCTTCATCTATACTGGCCTCCTCCCCCACAGGTTGAGCTTTTGGGTTCTGGCGGCTGGCAGGACTTAGGTGGGTCCTTGAGGACAGGCCAGAGGTCAAGGCAGGCAGCAGACAAGGTGTGTTCAGGTCTAGGCGGCAATCCAGAGATGGTCAAGGTCCAAGCGAGAATCCAAGAAGTCAAGCCAAAGAGTGAGGTGAGCAAGGTGGGCTCATGAGGCTGTCCCGTGAACTGCCAACCCAACACAGTAGCACTATAAAATTATGATAATGGATTAACACGACAACCACACAACTTTATTCAAGTATCCTGTGAGAGTGTGAACAGTAAGATTTTTTTTCAGTCTCATATTTCCAAATACAGCCTTAAAATGTCTATCATCGAGAGCATTTTGGAAGCATAGGTGCAGCCAGTTCTGAGGAAGACAGCCATGCACATATGCATGAGGGTGTGATAGGAATGAGCAAGCATACTATTGACCCATTTGCAGCTGGGAAGACGGAAGTGCACTGAGATATTATAGCAATGTCTTGGGAGCTTGAACACAAGACCCCATTACTTTCTTGTCCATCTCTGTGCTTTGTACAGTCTGCCCGCCTGGAGCAGAGGAATCTGCCTGCTCTGCACCTTCTTTCTTATCTGACTGGAGGCTTTTCACCTCGGTCACTTTCCCTTCCCTACCACAATAACAAGTCTTCTGGTTTGATTGAAATTTGCTTAATGAGCGTGAATGAGATAATGAAGCGAGGGTGATGCGTGGAGAAGGGAGTATGACAGGAGCAAGAAACAAAGACAGTTTGGTTTTGATGCAAGCAAAAGTTGATTTGTTAGTTAATACTTTGACAGACAGTATATATTATTGCTATAACGTGGATCCTGTAAAATGCATATACGTATTGCACTAATGAAACAATGAATAAATACTTTTATTTAAGAAAAGAAAACATTTGCCGTTTTCTATCCTGAAAACTATTGCAGATATGGATCAAATGATTTATTGGGAAAAGGAAGCAGAAATGAATATCTTAAGTACAAGTTAGAGCACACAGACTGGCATCATGTACTCACTCATGCATGTGGCTTTATCTGAAGAGCCTCCTCGCTTCAAGGACTTGAGAATGCATTCCCCTAATTTACTATTGATGAGCTGAGCAGTCCCAGGGCCTCTGCTGAAAAGAGCTCATAAATAGGAACACAGTAAATGACGGCAGACAAAGAGCAAAATGGTCCATCCAGTCTGCCCATCAACGTGTATAGGGAGGCAACTGCTGTTGCTCTGTGCAGATTACCCCTTCATTGCCTTTTTCAGATTGTAACTGCTGCCCCATGCAGGTTAGCCCCCTGTGCCTTCTTTTTAGGATTGCAACTGTCACTCTGCTCAGGTTACCCTCTTGCCTTCAGTTTAGGCATATAACTGCTGCTCCACGCAGGTGACCCCTTTGCTTTTTATTTAGGGATTTAACTGCCACTATGTGCAGGTTATCCTCTTGCCTTCGTTTCAGGGTTGGAACTGCCGCTTCGTGCTGGTTACCCCCTCACCTTCGTTTCAGGGTTGGAACTGCTGCTTCGTGCAGGTTGCCCCATGAAGAAAAGTTTCTACCACTTCCTCAGTGCTTTATTTTTAATCTGTTTGCCACTAGGAATCTTCTGTGTTTATCCCACGTCCTTTCAGATTCCATCACTCTTTTTGTCTTCACACTTCCTTTAGGAGGGCATTCAAGCATCCACCGTGCTTTCCATGAAAATATACTTCCTGACGTTGTTCCTGAGTCTACTGTCTTGGAGCTTCATATCATCCCTGGTTCTACAGCTTCCTTTCCATTAAAAAGGTTTTTTTTTTAATGCAATTTTAATACATTTCCAGTATTTCAAAGTCTACTCAAGTTTCCCTCATGTCTCCTCTCCTCCAGGGTATATATATTTAGGGCCTTCAGTTTCATCTAATAGTTGTATTCTTATTGATAAATCAAGCCATATACTCTACTCCACAATGACTTTCTAAGTTGTTTGTAACAGCCATTATGCATCATGCATGAAATTTTAAAACATTTTACCTCTATTTCAAGCATTTACCAGAATTAAAATTTCCTTAATAATCTGTATTAAATTTATTTTATATTCATTGCAGTTTATAAATAAAGTATATTATGTAAAAAGCAAAGAAAACAAACAGATCCAAACGATCATGTAATAAAACAAAAATTAATGTATTCTTTGACTTTCATGAATTCTCTTTGCAGAAAGCTGGATATCATCATAACTACACTAACATAGCATTAATCATCAAAACAGGTGCAGAACATAGCTAGGACAATTCATATTACAACCAACATGGAAAATAAATATTCAAATTCTGGTGATACCTCAGCAAAAAATATTCCTCCACTGCTATTTTGTGAAGTTACAAACTCCTGCAAAGAAAGAGACATCTAGAACCTTGCCATACCATACAGTCACAGGACTGACTCTCAGGATTCAAATAAAAGCAACCTTATGAAAAAGCAGCAATGCAAATACTACATCAAGCCCTAGAACATTAATACATCACCTACGGGAATAACAGAACAAGCTGGACTACTACAGAGAAACTACGTGTAAGAAGAAAAACTACACTTCAGTCACACACACAGGCAAAACAGAGACCGACCTTTACCTAATATAGAAATGAGACTACACATTAGAAACAGAAACATGCAGACAAAACCCAAATAGAAAGCTGACTAGACTCTGAACAGTGAAATACTGAAGAAACAGCAAAATATAAGATGCACATTCCCAAAGATATACCATCTTTGGGAATTGCCAAAATCTCAAAATATATATTTTATCTTTGTTGTCTGATCTTAGAAAAATACAAACAGGTTGGTCCTGGTCTCTTTTTTTTCCCCCCACTCTTCTCGTGTTGGTCATTTCCTAATTCCTTTTCCCTTCCTCCCTCACACACACACACAGGGGCTCATGCTTTCTCTCACTGACTTCCTCACACACAAGCTCTCGCTTTCATATGGTTTCCCCCCCCCACATACACACACACACACGCACAAGCTCTCTCACACACACACACCCCTGGCTCCCATTCTCACTCCCCAACACACACACACATTCAAGCTCCCATTCTCACCCACACACATGCAGGGTCTTTTCATTAGGCACAAACTCTTACTTCTGCTGCCGCCGCAGGGATGGGATCCCGCGACAGCATTGCAGCTCAGGTGCTTCTTTTCGCTGCTGCGGGGATGGGATCCCTCAATGGCATTACTCCAACAGGCCTCATCCTTTGTGAAACAGCCTTGCTTGGATGAGCCTGAACCCAAAGTGAGTGAGACATGGCCCAACCGTGGCTATGCCACTGACAGACACTACACCATTTTGGTTGCCTTTCTCTATCTGCTTCCATCCCGTCTCTATCCTTTATGAGATACGATCTGCAGAACTGAACACAGTACTCCAGGTAAGGCCTCACCCAGAGCCTGTACAGCGTCATTATCACCTTTTTCCTGCTGGTTATGCCTCTCTCTATGCAGCCCAGTATCCTTCTGGCCATAGCCACTGCCTTGTCACATTGCTTCGCTACCTTCAGATCGTCTATCACCCCGAGGTCTCTCGCCTAGTCTATGCACATCAGTCTCTTGCCCACTGTTGTGTACCACTCCTTTGGATTATTGCACCCAAAATGCTTGACTTTGCACTTCTAAGCATTGAATCCCAGCTGCTAAACCTTTGACTACTCTTCAAGATTACTTAGATTGCTTCTCACTCTCTCTCTTCCTTCAGGGGTGTCCACTCTGTTGTAGATCTTTGTATCAGCTGCACCAAGACAAACCTTTCCTTCTAACCCCTCTGCAATATCGCTTACAAAGTTGTTGAACAGATCAGGTCCAGAATCAACCCTTGAGGGATTCCACTTACCATTATTCTTTCCTCAGAATAGGTTCCATTTGCCATTACATGCTATCATCTGACAATTAACCAATTTGTAATACAATCTACCATTTTGGGACCCATTCTCACGTGTCTCATTTTTTTCATGAGCCTCCTATGTGGGGCCATATCAAAAGCTTTGCTGGAATCTAAATAAACGACATTGAGAGATCTTCCTTGATTGTAGTGGCATGAAAGATGGCAGTTTTTGCCTTGTAATCTAGATCATACAAACCCATTAAGAAAATAATAATGACACTTGACTACAGCTTATGTGAAAGTATGAAAAGCTACATATACTTATGACTACATCTGACAAAAAACAAACTAAAAGTATTTTATAAATTCTTATATTCAGTTAGATACCAAAGTTATATTCATATAAAAAGCAATAGCAGAAGCGAAAGATATTTACAGTGATACTTCCCTCATAGTTTCCTAGTGTGAGCAGGGTATCACGATATATCGAGAAACACAGTACTGAAGATTGATCATCGCTTTGATAGGATGACTTAATGGCACTCTCCTTTTGATCAAGGGTTCAGTAGGATGGCTAAGGCACTCTCCTTTCGATCTAATCAGAGCTGTCTAACTTTTCATTTACAGTTCTCTCTTTGGCTTACTTCCAAATCACATAACAGTAGCTTACCATCCTTCTACTACCTCCCTTGTGATAAGCAATAGCCTGACTCAACCCAACGGTCAGGTTCCTTAGTCTTCATGCACAATAATAACCCCATATATGGTAGATGCATTGTACTTATCAAGCACAATGCAGCAAGTTCAGTAAAAAGATCATGAAGAGTTCACTCATAAGGACATAATGCTATTATATACAATAGGCACATATATCAAAACAGCATGGTTTACTTTGCTCCACTATCACAACTCATGTGTTACAAAATTCTTCACTTCCACTAAGTAACGCCTTATGATTTTCTCTAGTTACCCAATCAAAAAAAAAAATGAATTGGGCTCGTTTGACACAACCCTCCTCTGATAAAACCATGTTGCTTCGGATCTTGCAACCCACTGGATTTTAGATAGTTCACAATCTTTTCTTTCAGCAGCATCTCCATTAATTTTCCCACCATTGAGGTAAGGCTAACGGCTGTAGTTTCCAGCCTCACCAATGAGGCTCACAATTATTACTTCCTTTTTCCTGCTGGTTATGCCTCTCTCTCTATGTAGCCCAGCATCCCTCTAGTCTTAGCCACAGCCTTGCCACCTTCTGATCATTAGACACTATATCTACTCTATAGTATCTGCCTGGTACTTGCAACCTGGACTGGCCACTGAGCTCAATGGACCTTAGTCTGACCCAGCATTGCGATTCTCATGTTTCTGAGTTCACTATCACCCCGAAGCCTCTCTCTTAGTCCGTGTATACCAGTCTCTTACCAAACAGCCCCTTCGAATTTCTGTACCCCGAATACAGAACTCTCCACTTTTTGACATTGAATCTTAACTGTCAAGCAATGATTGCATTTAATGCTGCCAGGAACAGAATTACCCTGTGAACTGATGCAACTCATCTAAAATCATGAACATGTGATATGCAAAGGGAGTAAAAACATTCTGTTACTCATCTGAGAATAAAATGTTCTAATATATTTTTATTAACGTGATATAGCACTTGTTCGTTTTTCCTACACCCTAAAACATCTTGGTGAGATACAATCTTTAAAACATGAAAAACAATCACTTCGATACATAAAAATAACAGTATCTGTATTAAAAATAACCTCCGTGCTTCCCTAAAAATCATTCCAACACACTATTCCTTGTCTAATTTATTCCCCTAAACTACTGATATTGAATATACACACAGTAAACAGATTAGAGTTAGAATATAGGGAATTTTTGTGCTCTTCAGAGTTTGATTCTAATAGTACAAGCCATTCATAACATACCCAGCTCTGCGGGGCAGGAGTAAGGTGAATAAGCAGAGCTGTGTGTGCGAGTCTCAGTGTTAGAATAGCAGGAGGTGCTGCGAGGCAGGAGTAAGGTGCATTAGCAGAGCTGTATGTGCGAGTGTTAGAATAGCAGGAGGTGCTGCGGGGCAGGAGTAAGGTGCATTAGCAGAGCTGTGTGTGCGAGTGTTAGAATAGCAGAAGGTGCTGCGGGGCAATTGTAAGGTGCATTAGCAGAGCTGTGTGTGCGAGTGTTAGAATAGCAGGAGGTGCTGTGGGGCAGGAGTAAGGTGCATTAGCAGAGCGGTGTGTGCGAGTCTCAGTGTTAGAATAGCAGGAGGTGCTGCGGGGCAGGAGTAAGGTGCGATTAGCAGAGCTGTATGTGCGAGTGTTAGAATAGCAGGAGGTGCTGCGGGGCAGGAGTAAGGTGCATTAGCAGAGCTGTGTGTGCGAGTGTTAGAATAGCAGGAGGTGCTGCGGAGCAGGAGTAAGGTGCATTAGCAGAGCTGTATGTACGAGTGTTAGAATAGCAAAAGGTGCTGTGGGGCAGGAGTAAGGTACATTAGCAGAGCTGTGTGTATGAGTGTTAGAATAGCAGGAGGTGCTGCGGGGCAGGAGTAAGGTGCATTAGCAGAGCTGTATGTGCGAGTGTTAGAATAGCAGGAGGTGCTGCGGGGCAGGAGTAAGGTGCATTAGCAGAGCTGTGTGTGCGAGTGTTAGAATAGCAGGAGGTGCTGCGGGGCAGGAGTAAGGTGCATTAGCAGAGCTGTGTGTGCGAGTCTCAGTGTTAGAATAGTAGGAGGTGCTGCGGGGCAGGAGTAAGGTGCATTAGCAGAGCTGTGTGTGCGAGTCTCAGTGTTAGAATAGCAGGAGGTGCTGCGGGGCAGGAGTAAGGTGCATTAGCAGAGCTGTGTGTGCGAGTGTTAGAATAGCAGGAGGTGCTGCGGGGCAGGAGTAAGGTACATTAGCAGAGCTGTGTGTATGAGTGTTAGAATAGCAGGAGGTGCTGCGGGGCAGGAGTAAGGTGCATTAGCAGAGCTGTGTGTATGAGTGTTAGAACAGGAGGTGCTGCGGGGCAGGAGTAAGGTGCATTAGCAGATCTGTGCGTGCGAGTCTCAGTGTTAGAATAGCAGGAGGTGCTGCGGGGCAGGAGTAAGGTGCATTAGCAGAGCTGTGTGTGCGAGTGTTAGAATAGCAGAAGGTGCTGCGGGGCAATTGTAAGGTGCATTAGCAGAGCTGTGTGTGCGAGTGTTAGAATAGCAGGAGGTGCTGCGGAGCAGGAGTAAGATGCATTAGCAGAGCTGTATGTGCGAGTGTTAGAATAGCAGGAGGTGCTGCGGGGCAGGAGTAAGGTACATTAGCAGAGCTGTGTGTATGAGTGTTAGAATAGCAGGAGGTGCTGCGGGGCAGGAGTAAGGTGCATTAGCAGAGCTGTGTGTGTGAGTCTCAGTGTTAGAATAGCAGGAGGTGCTGCGGGGCAGGAGTAAGGTGCATTAGCAGAGCTGTATGTGCGAGTGTTAGAATAGCAGGAGGTGCTGCGGGGGCAGGAGTAAGGTGCATTAGCAGAGCTGTGTGTGCGAGTGTTAGAATAGCAGAAGGTGCTGCGGGGCAATTGTAAGGTGGCATTAGCAGAGCTGTGTGTGCGAGTGTTAGCATAGCAGGAGGTGCTGTGGGGCAGGAGTAAGGTGCATTAGCAGAGCGGTGTGTGCGAGTCTCAGAATAGCAGGAGGTGCTGCGAGGCAGGAGTAAGGTGCATTAGCAGAGCTGTATATGCGAGTGTTAGAATAGCAGGAGGTGCTGCGGGGCAGGAGTAAGGTGCATTAGCAGAGCTGTGTGGGCGAGTGTTAGAATAGCAGGAGGTGCTGCGGAGGCAGGAGTAAGGTGCTTAGCAGAGCTGTATGTACGAGTGTTAGAATAGCAGGAGGTGCTGTGGGGCAGGAGTAAGGTACATTAGCAGAGCTGTGTGTATGAGTGTTAGAATAGCAGGAGGTGCTGCGGGGCAGGAGTAAGGTGCATTAGCAGAGCTGTATGTGCGAGTGTTAGAATAGCAGGAGGTGCTGCGGGGCAGGAGTAAGGTGCATTAGCAGAGCTGTGTGTGCGAGTGTTAGAATAGCAGGAGGTGCTGCGGAGCAGGAGTAATGGTGCATTAGCAGAGCTGTATGTACGAGTGTTAGAATAGCAGGGAGGTGCTGTGGGGCAGGAGTAGGTACATTAGAAGAGCTGTGTGTATGAGTGTTAGAAACGGAGGTGCTGCGGGGCAGAGAGTAAGGTGGCATTAGCAGTATCTGTGTGTGCGAAGTCTCAGTGTTAGAATAGCAGGAGGTGCTGCGGGGGCAGGAGTAAGGTGCATTAGCAGAGCTGTGTGTGCGAGTGTTAGAATAGCAGAAGGTGCTGCGGGGCAATTGTAAGGTGCATTAGCATAGAGCTGTGTGTGCGAGTGTTAGAATAAGCAGGAGGTGCTGCGGAGCAGGAGTAAAGATGCATTTAGCCAGAGCTGTAGGTGCGAGTGTTAGAATAGCAGGAGTGCTGCGGGGCAGGAGTAAGGTACATTAGCAGAGCTGTGTGTATGAGTGTTAGAATATCAGGATGTGGCTGCGGGCAGGAGTAAGGTGCATTAGCAGAGCTGTGTGTGGCGAGTCTCAGTGTTAGAATAGCAGGAGGTTGCCTGGCGGGGCAGGAGTAAGGTGCATTAGCAGAGCTGTATGTGCGAGTGTTAGAATAGCAGGAGGTGCGGCGGGGCAGGAGTAAGGTGCATTAGCAGAGCTGTGTGTGCGAGTGTTAGAATAGCAGAAGGTGCTGCGGGCAATTGTAAGGTGCATTAGCAGAGCTGTGTGTGCGAGTGGTTAGCATAGCAGGAGGTGCTGTGGGGCAGGAGTAAGGTGGCATTAGCAGAGCGGTGTGTGCGAGTTCTCAGAATAGCAGGGAGGTGCTGCGAGGCAGGAGTAAGGTGCATTAGCAGAGCTGTATATGCGAGTGTTAGAATAGCAGGAGGTGCTGCGGGGCAGGAGTAAGGTGCATTAGCAAGAGCTGTGTGTGCGAGTGTTAGAATAGCAGGAGGTGCTGCGGAGCAGGAGTAAGGTGGCATTAGCAGAGCTGTTATGTACGAGTGTTAGAATAGCAGAGTGTGCTGTGGGGCAGGAGTAAGGTACATTAGCAGAGCTGTGTGTATGAGTGTTAGAATAGCAGGAGGTGCTGCGGGGGCAGGAGTAAGGTGCATTAGCAGAGCTGTGTGTGCGAGTCTCAGTGTTAGAATAGTAGGGAAGTGCTGCAGGGCAGGAGTAAGGTTCATTAGCAGAGCTGTGTGTGCGAGTCTCAGTGTTAGAATAGCAGGAGGTGCTGCGGGGCAGGAGTAAGGTGCATTAGCAGAGCTGTGTGTGCGAGTGTTAGAATAGCAGGAGGTGCTGCGGGGCAGGAGTAAGGTACAGTAGCAGAGCTGTGTGTATGAGTTTTAGAATAGCAGGAGGTGCTGCGGGGGCAGGAGTAAGGTGCATTAGCAGAGCTGTGTGTATGAGTGTTAGAACAGGAGGTGCTGCGGGGCAGGGAGTAAGGTGCATTAGCAGAGCTGTGTGTGCGAGTGTTAGAATAGCAGAAGGTGCTGCGGGGCAGTTGTAAGGTGCATTAGCAGAGCTGTGTGTGCGAGTGTTAGAATAGCAGGAGGTGCTGCGGAGGCAGGAGTAAGATGCATTAGCAGAGCTGTATGTGCGAGTGTTAAAAATAGCAGGAGGTGCTGCGGGGCAGGAGTAAGGTACATTATCAGAGCTGTGTGTATGAGTGTTAGAATAGCAGGAGGTGCTGCGGGGCAGGAGTAAGGTGCATTAGCAGAGCTGTGTGTGTGAGTCTCAAGTGTTAGAATAGGCAGGAGGTGCTGTGGGGCAGGAGTAAGGTGCAGTAGCAAGCTGTGTGTGCGAGTGTTAGAATAGCAGAAGGTGCTGCGGGGCAATTGTAAGGTGCATTAGCAGAGCTGTGTGTGCGAGTGTTAGAATAGCAGGAGGTGCTGCGGAGCAGGAGTAAGGTGCATTAGCAGAGCTGTATGTGCGAGTTGTTAGAATAGCAGGAGGTGCTGCGGGGCAGGAGTAAGGTGCATTAACAGAGCTGGTGTGTGCGAGTGTTAGAATAGCAGGAGGTGCTGCGAGGCAGGAGTAAGGTGCATTAGCAGAGCTGTGTGTATGACTGTTAGAATAGCAGGATGTGCTGCGGGGCAGGAGTAAGGTGCATTGGAAGAGCTGTGTGTGCGAGTGTTAGAATAGCAGGAGGTGCTGCGGGGCAGGAGTAAGGGTGCATTACAGAGCTGTTCTGTGTGAGTGTTAGAATAGCTGGGAGGTGCTGCGGGGCAGGAGTAAGGTGCATTATGAGAGCTGTGTGTATGAGTGTTTGAATAGTAGGAGGTGCTGCGGGGCAGGAGCAAGGTGCATTAGCAGAGCTGTGTGTGTGAGTGTTAAAATAGGGAGGTGCTCGGAGTCAGGAAGTAAGGTGCATTAGCAGAGCTGTGTGTGCGAGTCTCAGTGTTAGAAATAGCAGGAGGTGCTGTGGGGCAAAGAGTAAGGTGCATTAGCAGAGCTGTTTTGTGCGAGTGTTAGAATAGCAGGAGGGTGCTGCAGGGCAGGAGTAAGGTGCATTAGCAGAGCTGTGTGTGCGAGTCTCAGTGTTACAATAGTAGGAGGTGCTGCGGGGCAGGAGTAATGGTGCAATTAGCAGAGCTGTGTGTGCGAGTCTCAGTTGTTAGAATAGGCAGAAGGTGGCTGCGGGGCAGGAGTAGGTGCATTAGCAGAGCTGTGTGTGCGAGTCTCAGTGTTAGAATAGCAGGAGGTGCGGCGGGGCAGGAGTAAGATGCATTAACAGAGCTGTGTGTAACGAGTCTCAGTGTTAGAATAGCAGGAGGGTGGCTGCGGGGCAGGAGTAAGGTGCATTCGCAGAGCTGTGTGTGCGAGTCTCAGTGTTAGAATAGCAGGAGGTGCTGCGGGGCAGGAGTAAGGGTGCATTAGCAGAGCCTGTATGTGCGTGGTTAGAATAGGCGAGGAGGTACTGCGGGGCAGGAATCAGGGCATTAGCAGAGCTGTGTGTGCGAGTGTTAGAATAGCAGGAGGGTGCTGTGGGGCAGGGAGTGAGGTGTCATTAGTAGAGCTTGTGTGTGCGAGTCTCAGTGTTAGAATATAGGAGGTGCTGTGGGGCAGGAGTGAGGGCGGCATTAACAGTAAAGAGCTTATGTTGATTATGGCGATCATAGAGATACAGGCTGTATTGGGGGAATGAGTAGGTCAGAGAGGCAGGAGGACGTCCTGCTGTTTGGAATCCCTCCTTCTTCCCTTAAGCAGAGCTGTTCAGCAGAGATTAAGCATGAGATGAGTCAAATTCACCTGGGAAACATTAGTGAGATGTGCTGCCTGTCATCTTCAGTTAATTAATTAAGCTCTGATATCGGGCTGTTTTGGATTTGTCAGTGCTATTTTGTCTTTGAAGAATGACAGCTGCAGGGATTATTTCTTCTTTCCGCACTGAGGGCTGGTTTTTCCATTGACGCTCTCTCCCAGGTCACTGCCCTGAGCCGAGGTTCACTTTGTGTTCTTAGGTCACTGGGGCCAGGGTTCCCACGGGAAAATGAAAAAGAGAGGACCTTGTTAGTCTGCTGTGGGCAGAGACCATGCTGATCATGTGCTGAACTCAGTAACCTGATGCTGACTGCCAAGACTGACTGATGACTTCTGATCAATCACACATTCACTGTAGGTGAGGGACAATCTGTACTGTAGCCCTATTGAGGCTTTCCTGCTTACAGGTTATTGAGAAGCTGCAACAGAGAATCCTTCCTAAACCCACGGGAAGGCTCAGATACCATCAGCTACTGCATCTAGCTGCTTCTTCTTCTGTATGTATATGTGTGTGTGCAGAGAGAGAGAATTTGCCCACCAAAACTGGGCCATTAGAAAATGTGCATTACTGATACACATGTAAAATGATGCATGTGCCACACTCAAGTGTGCACTTTTATGTGCATAGGAGAAAGGCATTCTAGGGGGGGTGTGCAACCTGGGTAGGGCTGGGACTTATGCATCCACTTTTTGATTTTAAAAAGTTTTGTGTTACGTTCTCTTGGCAAAATTACATGCACCAAATAGTAAGTGTAATTGTATGCAAGTAGTTTTGTTGAGATAATTTTAAAGGGGACATATGTGCCCAAGTCCGCTTTGAAAACTGGTGTAACTTAGGGCATATATTTGCCAGCTAACTTCTGCGCAGTGGTATAAAGTTACCTCCTCTGTGTCTCTACACAGTGCTGCATACATCTGGTATGCCCTATATGAATCATGAGAACAGTAATAATTTATATAGAATGCTATTTTCTGGGCCAAATAGACCATTCAGAGAATAATTTGATAACATCCCAGATAGGGCTAAACACCTGCAATACTTTGTACCTGCAGATAGGGGCTGGTGCTTTCCATTAGGCAAACTGGAAGTGTTCTAGAGCAGAAAACCTTGGGGAGGTGGTAGCAAAATCATCAGTGTGACCCTGTCCCACCAGTGGGCTGAAGAAGAGAGGAACTCATCCCACCAGTGGCTGAAGAAGATGCAAGCAGCTGAAAAAGTGAAAGAGAGGCCCTGAAGCATTAAGGAAGAGACCCATCAGGCTTGGTGCAGAGCCCATTCTGCCAGTGGCCAACAACAAGAGGGAGAGCCCAGCATATGACAGTAAGAGAGAGTGAGCATGTGTGTGTGTATGTGAGAAGCATATGAGAGTGTGTGAGTGACAGAGCCTATGTGAGTGAGAGAACATATGGCAGTGTGTGTGTGAGAGTGTTTTGTGTGTGGTGTATGCATGTGTGAGAGAGGGAATGTAATGAGTGAGTGTGTATGTGAAAGAATGAACATGTGTATATGAGAGAGAGAGAAAGCTTCTGTGCTCCCACTCCCCTCCCTACTAATCTATGACAAGGTTCAAAGTGACTGAAAATCAAAGTTCCCAAGGTATGGAGGAGTGGGGCATTTTTTTTTTTAATTCTTATTATTTTTAATTATTGGGTGTTATTTGATGTGTCTGCTATTTTGAAATATTTATTCTTTTATTAGTATGAGTTTACTATTATGATTGATGCTTTATGTTTCTTGGTTTTAATTGTTTGATATTTTATGAGGAATGGTGATGTTTCTGTTTTTCCATTATTGCACTACATACAGAGTCTGGCTTGTTTGTAGTTTCCAGTTCAGTTTTTGTCTACATGTTCTATGTATACTTTATGGTCTCTTTAGTCTGTATTTGGGAGGTTCTGTCTGTGTTTCTTGCATGTGACCGAGGTGATTTAGTCTGCTGATGTGTAGTTTTTGTGTAGGAATCTATAACAGCCGGGCTTCTTCTTCTTTTCTTCCTAATAGGTGTGTTGGTGTCTTAGGGCTGATGTAATATTTGTAGTATTGCTTTTTCATAGATAGGGTTATTACTGTTTCCGTGTAGGCAGTTTAGTGCTGTTTTTGATTAGGAGGTTTACTACACTGCAATTGTAATTCAGTTTACTAATGACTTTCTGAGACCCAAGTCCATACCAAAACATGCATTACACTAGGCCTAATACCATATTGCTTCCAAGTGTCTTTCTTTGCTGTTTTGCGGATTCTCTGGTTTGGCACCACAGTCGTGCATGTTGCTGTAAGTGATGAGATAGATATTGTGCTGCTGTGCGGCTTGGCTAGTTAGCGGGATAAACTTATCTGGTTAAATTAGCCCATAATATTCAGTGGCATGGTCATGCCGCTGAATGTATCTGGCTATCTTAAAGTTAGCTGGTTAAGTTTATCTGGTTAACTTTTTAGGACCAGCCTTATGGGCTGACCAGACTTAGCAGGAATAAGTTGTCCGGCTAACTCTGATATTCAATTAGCTGGATACTTGCTCGAGCTAAATCTTATCCCCTCCCGAACACCCTCACCCTCGCCCTCCCTGCCACTTGGTCGGCTAGTTATCTTGGTTAAGTGGCGGATATTCAGCCGCCACTGCTTAGCTGGCTAGGTCCTGCTGAATATCGTCCTCAATATTTTTTATCTCAGAGGCTGAACTTTAAATGTCCTTAATCATTTAAAACCTATTATAAATTCATAATTTTAAATTGTGTGTGTGGAGATTGGTTTGTGGGGAGGAGGCCGGAGTGGGGCTGGGGGCCATAAGGCTGTAAGGTTCACCTAGGGTGCACTGGCCCTGCCCGCAGACGTTTTAGCCGGAACCTTCAAAGCGGACCCTTATGTGAATTTAAGTCTGCTTGGAAAATGCGCGGCTGTCCCCGCACCTGCAAACACACACACTTGCTCCTGAGCAGCTGGAACTTTCTGCTTGTGCATTTCTGCTCAGATCAAAAGTATGCGTACGCAAGCCTGCGTCCTGGCCTGACTTCAGCCCAGGACGCCTCTTGCTAGTGAGGGTAAAAGCCTGTGCAGGAAGGGCTGTTGCAAGTACACACGCAGCCCCCTCATTCATGTTCACAGCATCGATTGTGCACGGGAAACAGAATTTCATGAGCATGAGTCGCTCTGGCAATGAAGCCCTCGAGGTCCAAATACTGAAAGGAGCACAATAAGTCTCAGGGGAATGGGCCCCAAATTTCAAAAATTTTTTCAACCAATTTGGATGAAGCTGAAGATTGAGGGATATGAAGCGGATTCAGATTCTGAAATCAGATTGAGGGGTTTTTTTGGTTTATTTTTTAACTAAGAGGACTTTAAAAAGTGAGGGCAGTGAGCAGCTGTTTATAACTTGTAACCCTCCTATTGATCGGTTTAATTTGTTCATTTACCATTTGTTCAACTAAAGGAGAAAATCAGTACTAAGGATGGATGACAGTGCAACAGGAAAATATTGCAGGACCTGATTTTCAAGTGATTTGTGTGCACAGAGCCCTGTTTTATGTGTTTAAGTGGAACTGTGAAAATCAATTAGGTAGGCTGTGTGTGTAAAGAATGCAGGAATTGTGCGTATTATCCACGCTAGCAAGAGGCATTCCAGGGGTGCGGAGTCAGGGCGGGGAATGCTTTTATGCACACACTGAAGCCCAACTTTCAAACCTATCTGCGGTACAGCATTTGCGCAATGCAAGGAAGCGCACACTTCCTTAACCCATTTTATAAGCATATGCGCGTATCTATCTTATGCAAGAAATAAGTGTGACTCTGCACAAACGCCCAGAATGAAACACAGAGGCAGGTATTTTATAAAGTATACCATTTTGAAAATACTTACTTGTGCATGTTTCCTGGAATCGCCAGTTCACCCAGTCCTTCTCCATTTCATCTAGAGCAGGGGTCGGGAACCCATGGCTCGCGAGCCAGATATGGCTCTTTTGAGGGCTGCATCTGGCTCGCGGACCAGTGGTCGCCACACTTCGCGGTTCCCACTGACCCAGCTGCTCCCCGGTCCCTCCGCCACCCGGGCTTAAAATGCTGTCAGCCCGGGCGAACGTCGGCAGGACCAGCTGGAGTCAGCGGCACCGGCGTGCTCTCTTCTCCTCCCTCCCCCCCCCCCCCGCAGCCCAGAAGAGGAAGTGGGAGAGCATCGGGTGCCTGCCGCAGGAAGAAGAGACCGTGGTCTCTTCTTCCCGCGCAGGCACCCGATGCTCTCCACTTCCTCTTCCGGGCCGCGGGGGGGGGGGGGGAGGAGAAGAGAGAGTCAGCGGCACGACTGGAGTCAGCCGGGTGCCTGCGCGGGAGTCATCGGGTGTCAGCTGGGTGCCAGCGCTGGAGTCATCGGGTGCCTGCGCGGGAGGTCTTCCCGCGCAGGCACCCGATGCTCACCACTTCCTCTTCCGGGCCGCGGGAAGAAGAGAGCGCACCAGCGTGCTCTCTTCTTCCTGCGGCCCGGTAGAGGAAGTGGTGAGCATCGGGTGCCTGCGCGGGAAGAAGAGGCCACGGCTAATGTCCGACGGGAAGAAGACTGCAGCGCGGCTCGGAGGAAAATGAAGAGTTTCAACCGCGACCGATGGGACTTCGCCTTCGCCTCCGCGAGGGCTGAAAATGAAGGAGGTTAGCGTTGGGAAGAGGCTGCTGCTGCTGCCGCGAGTTCCCGGGGTGGGGGTGGGGGAGAGTGATAGTGAATGAGCGAGCAAGCATGTGTGTTTTGAGATCCTGTGTGTGTGAGTGAGAGATTGCATGTATGTGAATGATTGAGAGCCTGTATATGTGAAAGAGAGTATGTCTGTGATTGAGAGCCTGCCTGTGAGAGAGAGCATGATTGTAAGTTTACCATTGGGAACTGTATGTGTAAGTTTGTGATCGAAAACCTGTTTGTGTGAAAGAGTATGTGTGTATGATTGAGATCCTTTGTGTGTGAGAGAAATCATGTGTATGTATGATTAAGAGCCTGTGTGTATAAGTAAGAGAGAGATCATGTGTGTCTGTGTCTGATTGACAGCTGGTTTAGGTGATGGAGTATGTGATTGAGAGCCTGTGTTTCAATGAGAGAGAGAGACCATGTGTGTCCTGTGTGTGATTGAGAGCTGATTTAGGTGAGGGAGCATGTGAGTATGTGATTGAGAGCCTGTGTGTAAATGAGAGAAAGAGAGGACAGTGTTGTAAGCATGTGAATGAGAGTCTGTGTGTGAGAGAAATGTGTGTGATTGAAAGCCTGTGTGTGTGTGTAAGCGTGAAAGATAGACAGCATGTGTGTAAATGTGTAATTAAGAGCCTATATAAGTGAGAGAGAAAAGCATGGTATATGTGAGTACTGAGAGCATGTGTGTATAGGTGTGTCATTGAGAGCCAGTGTGAGAGAGGAGAGTGCTGGTATGTGACTGAGAGAGAGGAGAAAGTTCCAAGCAAACCACCCCGCCTCCTCCAATTCAGAACAATCTCAGGACACCTGGATATCAACGTTCCCAGGTATGCAGAGCAAAAAATTTTTGTATCCTTATTATTTTTCATTACTGGATCTTTGTGTCTGCTATTTGAAATATTTTGTTGGTATCTGGAAATGTTTTATGAGTTTTTAATTATTGGATATTCCACTCATCAGCTGTTTCGAAATATGTTCTTTTGTTAGTACAGTTTTAATGCTGATGATTTTATATTTCTTGATTTGTTTTATAAGGATGGGTGATGGTTTCTTTTTTCCTTTGTTACACTGCATACAGAGACTCTGGCTTGTTGCAGTTTCCAATTCAGTTTTTTCTGCATGCTTCTTGTTAGCGTTTTGGTCTCTTTATTCTATGTTAGGTGAGGGACAGCACGTGATTCAGTGAGGTTTTTCTGCTGGGCGTGTTGTTTCTGGGTAGGACTCTATAGCAGCCTGACTTGGTCCGTTTTCCTAATAGGAGATGTATGTATTGGTGTCTTAAGGCCTGGTTAATATTTTCAGAGACTTATTGTACATTAAAAGTGTGATCTTACATAAAATGCACACATTTACTTGTATTTAGTTTAAACATATTGTATGGCTCTCATGGAATTTACATTTAAAATATGTGGGCGTTTATGGCTCTCTCAGCCAAAAAGGTTCCTGACCCCTGTATCTAGAGCCTTAGCACTTTTACCCTGAGCCCCCACCAGTTCACCCAGAAATGCAGACAACGGACCAAGTCCAATCCACTTGCACGATGCAAAGTGTACAAATTAAGTTGGTAATGTGTAGATGTATACTTCTAACAAAACTGCAACTTACCGCCATGTACTTCTGAACCCCGCTCCAGAATGCCCCTAGCCCACCCTTGTTTCCCCCCTGGCAAAAAAAGTACGGGCGAACCCAAAATGAGCCTCGAGATTTATAAAATAGCACCTCTGCACCTACATGCTACTTACCTGAGTAGATACTATTTTCATGCGCGGAACTCCTTTGAAAATCACAAGTTCGCATGTTAAAGGTTGCACGTAGGACGTTACAGCTGCTCGGGAGCCTGTCAATTTGAAAACAAATCACGCGCGTAAGTCCACTTTGAAAACTTGGGCTAAAGTTTGTGAGCACAAAGACTCAGATCTAGTGGTCCGCTATGAGATTAATCCTCTTAGAAGAAACGAAGATTCTCCAACTTCCCTCTAAAGGAGGACTAAGAAAGAAGTAGTAAAAACAGAGAGAGGTCCCTATGAGATGGGAAGAAGCAGAGGGCCAACGTTGTTTTCCACAGATCTTTGTTTTAGAGATGGGCAGAAGATGTTGAAGCTCAGACTCATCGGCAGCCTTTCGACGGAGATCACGGATTTTGATCCAGTAACCCCCTCTGATGGCAGGCAGGCCTAGGCTGGCGGTGTGTAGTGCACTCTAGTGCTCTGAACAGGAGGCTTATACTCCCGTATTCCATTCTTCAGATCTTACCTTCCTGACGCCGTGCACGGCTGAGTTTTGCGCTGTCTTCTTGTTTAGGGTGGAAGCCAAAAGCCACATTAATATCTTAATGTTACTGGCTGGGCTGCTCTTCTCTATTTGTCTTGGTTACCACAAAGCTGGGGATTCCAACCTCAGGCATCCTTCCCCCTTTCTTCCTTATCCAAGGAATGAGAGGAAACAGGTCCCTGAAAGTGCATCTAGCCTCTGATTTACAATTGTTGGCTATGGTTTTCTACACAGCTGGAGTTCAGTGATGTTCAGAAGGATCATTTACACTTCCCTACTGTTTGCACTTGTTCTTTGTCATTATTACTCCTGTGGTTATGTTATATTAGTAATAAATAACCATCTCTATTGTCACTGTTCTGTTTTTGTTTTTAAGAGCCAGGCTTACCCTTCCACGAGTAAATGCACAGTGAAAGAGATGAGTTAGGTGCAGAGATCCTGTGGGAGAGAAAGGGGTTAAGCGGATTGTATGTTCACAAGAATTTACTTGGTTTTGCATTTTTTTTTAGACGAGTATAACATCCAGATTCAAAGGAACAGGTCTCTTACAGTCACTCAGAAGATTCCAGATCTTTCCACCAGTGACCCCTTGCCATGCAGGACGTTTAAGGCTGCCCATGCATAGCATTTTGAGCCATTTCAGACTTTGCTCTGTGCCTGTCTAGTCACGCTTTACCCAGGAAGAAAACCGGGGTTATAATGTGTCTAGTGATTCTTTATATCGAACTTGGGATATATCAGTAAGAGCCTTCCTGCCCATTTATTAGCCCAAGGATTGTACGTTTTTGAAGAGTTCGCCGTATCACTATAGAGAAGTAGGCATAAACTATCCGGCTTTGGACTGGTTTGCTTCATTGCTGTCTGAAAGGGCACAGCAGGTCTGTCTCATAAACAGCTTTTCTTCCTCATGGCTCTTAAATGCTGGAGTCCCTCAGGGGTCTAGTCTTTCCCCTTTTATTATGGAGATGATGTACAGTTGTTTGTTTCACTGGGCAAGATGGGGGCCGCTGAAAGAAGTTTAAACCTATGTCTTGATAAGATCTCAGCTTGGACTAAAACAAACTGATTAATGCGTAACCCATAAGACCAAGATTCTGTAGGTCCACCATTATTTATTTATTTATTTATTTAAGTTTTTTTATATACCAACATTCAGGACGGTAGTCCCATCATGCTGGTTCACAAGAAACAGGGGGTGAAACTCAAATAAACTTTACAATTTGAACAATGGTGCAGAAAAGCAGTTACATGTAACAGGGAATCAATAACTTGGGGTAAGAAGGGAAATGGAGATCAGATATATATATATATATACAAAACATTATAAGAGGTGGCTATTAATGATTGATGATTTAAGGGAGTTTAAGTAATGTTTGAGTTAGGAAAGGCCTGCGTGAACAGCCACGTCTTGAGTCTTTTCTTGAATGTTGAGATGCTGAGTTCCATTCTGAGATCCGGGGGAATGGAGTTCCATAAAGTTGGACCGGCTGTGGAGAAGGCCCGATCTCTGAGCGTGATGTGTCTGGTCGTTTTGGCTGGAGGAACTTGAAGTGAACCTTTGTAAGCATCTCTTGTCGGTCTTGTTGAGTGGTGTAATCGGAGGGGGATATGGAGGTCGATTGGGGCTAATTGATGGATGTTTTTGAAAATGGTGAGAATGGCCTTGTAGATTATTCTGAAGTGGATGGGTAGCCAGTGGAGGCCCATCAGGATAGGGGTTATGTGTTCTCTTCTCCTGGTGTTAGTGAGTATACGGGCGGAGGCATTTTGGACCATTTGCAATGGTTTGGTGTGTGATGAAGGTAGACCAAGCATGATGGAGTTACAATAGTCCAGCTTTGCGAAAATGATTGATTGTAGAATTGTTCTAAAGTCATGTGTGTGGAAGAGAGGTCGTATTCTTTTCAGCACTTGGAGCTTATAAAGCAGTCTCTAGTGGTTTTGTTGATGTTCGCTTTCAGGTTTAGGTGATTATCAATTAGAACTCCTAGGTCTCTCACTTGTGTGGTGTTTGGTATGGTTGGATGAGTGTGTGTGAGGGAGCTTGTTTTCTGGTGTGATGATTAGAAGTTCCGTTTTTGATGAATTTAGTTATCAGGTTGAGACTTGTGAGAAGCTGTTTGATATTTTGGAGGCAGGTTCCCAGTGAGATAGTGTTTTTGCGAGTGACTCCTTGATGGGGATCAGTACCTGAATATCATCAGCGTAGAGGAAGTGTTTGAGATTGAGGTCAGAGAGAAGTTCACATAAGGGTAACAGATAAATGTTTAAACAAGGTTGGAGACAGGGACGAGCCCTGAGGGACTCCTACTGACGCAGGGTGAAGAGAGGATTCTTTATTATGAATCTTAACCTTATATCCTCTGTTGCTGAGGAAGGTTCTAAACCAAGATAGGGCAGTGCCAGAGATACCTATGGCTGTTAGTTGGTTGATGAGAAGAGCGTGATTGACCGTGTCAAATGCAGATGAAAGGTCGAGTAGGATCAGAAGGAATGATTGTCCTTTGTCTAAGCCTAAGATGATGTGGTCGGTCATAGAGATGAGGAGGGCTTCCGTGCTTAAGGTTTTACGGAATCCGTATTGAGATGGGGATAGTAGGTTATTGTCTTCAAGGAAGTTTGAGAGTCGAGAGTTTACCAATTTTTCCATTATCTTGGCTATGAAGGGGAGGTTGGCTATCGGTCTAAAATTGTTAGGATCGTTTGGGTCAAGATTTGGTTTTTTGAGAAGGGGTTTGAGTGATGCTAGTTTAAGGTTGTCAGGGTAGAGTCCTTGTGAGAGGGAACAATTTATGATATCTGCCAGGGTTTTGGAGATCGAATCCGGAATTGATAGTAGTAGATTGGCTGGGATGTGATCTGAAGGGTGGGAGGAAGGTTTCATTTTCCTTAGAATTCCTTGGATCTCCATGGATGAAGTTGTGTCAAGTTCTTCTAGCTGGGTGTAGTTGATTGAGGGTTGAGGAGTGGTTAGTGGCCCAGTGGGGTTAGTGGGGAGCTGAGATAGAAGAGTGTTGATTTTGTTGCTGAAGAATAGAGCTAATTCTTCCGCTTTCGATTGAGCTTGGTCATGTGCAATCTCTGGTGGTTTAATTGTGTGAGGTTGGCTACATAGCTGAAGAGGGCTTTGGCATCGAATACAAGGTCGTGTATCTTCGAGGCGTAATAGTCCCTCTTGGATCTTAATGTGCTTGATTTGTATAGATGCAGAGATGATTTGTAGATTGAAAGGGTGTTGGTTCCTGGGTTTTTGCGCCATTTAGCCTCATTTTGCCTTAGTTGGAGTTTGAGCTTTCTTAGTTCTGAGGAGAACCAGGGCTGTCTTTTGGAGGAATTCTGGTGTGGTTTTTTTGTAATTGAAGGGCATAGCTTGTTAGCTATAGTTTCGGTGATTGTATTCCATGATCGAAGTGCTGAGTTCGGATCTGTAAGGTCCAGTTTGTGGAGTTGAGGTGATAGGTGATTATTGAGGTCTTCTGGGGAGCAAGTTTTCCTGTATGTGAAGGAGGGCGAAGGAATACAAGCCGGGCTAGTATCTTTTATAGAGAATGAAGTTGTTATGAGGTAGTGATCTGACCATGGGACCTTTGTGCAATCTGGGATAGATACGGGCTTGATTGCAGCGTTAACGAAGATCAGGTCTAACGTGTGGCCGGCTTTGTGAGTAGGTTTGTTAACTAGTTGAGTGAAGCCTAGCGCTGAGAAGGCTGTGAGTAGTGTTTCACAGTTATGTGATGGGGTAGGGTTATCTACGTGCATGTTGAAATCACCTAGTATGATAGCTGGCGAGTCAAGGTTGATGAGGGAAGAGGTTAGTTCGACCAGTGGTGAAGCATCTGATTCCAGGAGTCCTGGGGGAGCGTATACGAGAAGGATTTGGAGCTTGTCTGAGGTGAAGAAGCCAAATTCAAGTTTAGAATTGGAATTGGATTGCTGTAGAGAGAATTTGAGGTCCTTTTTAGTTGCTAAAAGAATACCTCCTCCCTTTTTTTTATGACGAGGTAGCGAGAAGAAGTCGTAAGCCTCTGTAGGTAATTGATTAATTATTGCTGTGTCTGCTGGTTTTAACCACGTTTCAGTGATTGCACATATCTCCGGTTTCACGTCGATGAGGTAGTCGTTTAAGATTACAGACTTTTTCGTTAGAGATTGAGCATTGAAAAGGCTTAAAGAGAAAAGGGTGAGGCCTAGCAATTGCGTGGTAGGAGTGATCAAAATTGAAGAGAGGGATTTAAGGTTGTGTTGTTGGGCATGTCGGAAAGAAATTCTTTTAGGTGGTGGATTATGTTGGAGAATTGGAATTGTGAAAAATGGAGCCATTTGTAAGAACTATGTTGCGAGATTAGAAGGATAGTGAGAGGGGCTATGTGAAAGTTGGAGGCTTGTCTGTGCAGGTTTGATGAGTGTTAGAGGCTTTCAGGAGAGGCTGTATGAGTGCTAGAATCTTGCAGGTGGGTCATGAAGAGTGCTAAAGGCTTGCAGTTAAGGCTGGATGACTGTAGGAAATTTGCAGGCGAGGCTGGATGAATTGGTCTTGTATGCAGGTGAGGCTGGATGAATGCTGGAAGCTTGCAGGTGAGGCTGGATGAATTGGTCTTGTTTGCAGGTGGATGAATGCTGGAAGCTTGAAGGTGAGGCTGGATGAGTGCTGGAAGCTTGCAGGTGAGGCTGGATGAATTGGTCTTGTTTGCAGGTGAGGCTGGATGAGTGCTGGAAGCTTGCAGGTGAGGCTGGATGAATTGGTCTTGTTTGCAGGTGAGGCTGGATGAATGCTGGAAGCTTGAAGGTGAGGCTGGATGAATGCTGGAAGCTTGCAGGTGAGGCTGGATGAATTGGTCTTGTTTGCAGGTGAGGCTGGATGAATTGGTCTTGTTTGCAGGTGAGGCTGGATGAATGCTGGAAGCTTGCAGGTGAGGCTGGATGAATGCTGGAAGCTTGCAGGTGAGGCTGGATGAATTGGTCTTGTTTGCAGGTGAGGCTGGATGAATGCTGGAAGCTTGCAGGTGAGGCTGGATGAATTGGTCTTGTTTGCAGGTGAGGCTGGATGAATGCTGGAAGCTTGCAGGTGAGGCTGGATGAATTGGTCTTGTTTGCAGGTGAGGCTGGATGAATGCTGGAAGCTTGCAGGTGAGGCTGGATGAATTGGTCTTGTTTGCAGGTGAGGCTGGATGAATGCTGGAAGCTTGAAGGTGAGGCTGGATGAATGCTGGAAGCTTGCAGGACAGGCTGGCTGAATGCTTGTAGATTGCCGGTGCAGGTGGATGAATGCTGGAAAAATGCAGGTGGGAAGGGGGATGGATCGAGGTCCGGGTGCGTTGGTGGAGAGGTAGTATGTGAATGCACAACGAGTGTCTAACCTGACTCGCGTCCTGAAGGGGTGGAGGGTCTTGTTGTAGATGTATGTTATGACGCTGTGGAGACTGGAATGGATGAAAATGGTTGAGTGGTACTTTTATTCCATACGGCTGAAACGGTTAGCTCCGTACCTTTCATAGTTGCTACCTTTGTTGTAGATAGAACACTTCCGCAGGAAGGACTCTGGCCTCCTCGGGGCTGAAACGAAGGGGCGAAACAAAGGGGCAGGCCCCTTTGTCGCGCTCCTTAGACGCGCGACGCACGGCGCGCGGCGCCGGTCTTCCTCTGATTTAAAGCCCCTCTGGGCTGGCTCCTATTGGAGGCTGGCTTCGGCAGGCGGGGCTTCCTATCGCGGCGATTTTTGGCGCGGAGAGGAGATGGTAAAGTCCCTGTAGGTACTTATCTTTTTGCCTCGCTGTCTGCGCTGGGTCTCCTGGGGGAGGAGGGTGCTTTTGCAAGCCTTCCCCCGGCGGGGCTCGGCGCCGATCGCGCAGGCTGAAGCAACAAGCAGCAGCAGCGTTCGAAAGGAAATGGCACCGGGCTTCCTCTGATTTAAAGCCCCTCTGGGCTGGCTCCTATTGGAGGCTGGCTTCGGCGGGCGGGGCTTCCTATCGCGGCGATTTTTGGCGCGGAGAGGAGATGGTAAAGTCCCTGTAGGTACTTATCTTTTTGCCTCGCTGTCTGCGCTGGGTCTCCTGGGGGAGGAGGGTGCTTTTGCAAGCCTTCCCCCGGCGGGGCTCGGCGCCGATCGCGCAGGCTGAAGCAACAAGCAGCAGCAGCGTTCGAAAGGAAATGGCGCCGGGCTTCCTCTGATTTAAAGCCCCTCTGGGCTGGCTCCTATTGGAGGCTGGCTTCGGCGGGCGGGGCTTCCTATCGCGGCGATTTTTGGCGCGGAGAGGAATCTGTTATACTAGAGGGGGTATACTAACATCTGTTATACTAGAGGGGGTATACTAACACCCAGTGCACATGGGAGGTGCCACCCTTATTGCAGGGGAAACGTTAAGTGTGGCCCCAGATTTTCTGCTGTTACCCCAAGTTGTTTTACCAGTTGTGATGTATTCACCAGGAACAATCATTTTTAAGATTATTTTTCTACTTTGCTGCAAGCTTTGGTGAGAACTTGTCTAGACGTTTGCAACTCTTTGTGTGCGGGATTACCTCTAAACCAGCTCCATGAATTGCAGATATTCTAGAACTGTGCAGTATGGCTTCTTTCTGATATCAAAGCATCAGACCATATTTCTCTCATTTTGAGAATTTACCTCTACAATTCAGAGTACAATTTGTAACTTTTTATTTTTTGTCTTTAAGGCTGTGAACAATTTTGCGCACTCATTTTTGTTCATCGACTCAAGCAATATATTCCAATGAAAGCTCTTTGATCTGCTTGAGAGGGTTAACTCCTTCTGTCAGCGAGTCAAAATTGGAAGCTACTCAGAAGACTTTCTTTTATATTGCCAAGAGAACTTCAATTTGTTCAGAATTTAGGAAAAGGGCTGAGTTACTTTTTCACCCTGGCCTTTCCTGTATAGCTACTAATAGATTCTTTATTATACTGTATCTGATACTATTTATACTATTGAACCCGTCCCCCAAGAGACTGAGGTTTGAGTGAGCTACAGGAGAGAAAAGAACAGAACAATACAACTATGCAACCTGAGCCACAAGCTCAGGAGACTGAAAAGGTTGCCAGAGGTCCCGCTGTGAGGATACTTAACTGACCATTGAATGGATTACTCAGACATTCAAGAAGAGGATTTGCATATCATAGTCCCCTGGACCTCTGGGTAATTTTGTAGGAAATATCAGTATCAAAAGGTTCAGAGGATTTAAAGTTCTAAATTACAGAACTATGACTGGGGGAGGGATTTGTGAGAGAAATGTGCTTGGCTACGAGGTGACCCATGTAGGGTCAGACAATAGATAAAGCAAAAGCCAGGTTAAGAGAAGGTGACTCTTGCAGGCTGGGTGACAGCACATGACTGGCCATGAGTTTCATGGTGCTGTAAGCTGAAGCCAGACGAAACAAAAACCTTTCTTGAGCAAGGGGACCTCAGGGGTAGGATAATAATGCTTGAGTAAGTGGGAATGCATGAGGTCCCCAATACTCTGGGGACCAACAACTGTAAATTGCCAAATATGAAATGTTCTTGCTACCTTGCAGAAATGTATATAGTTGTGTAGACTGAGACTACTAACCGCGAGTATATAAGTGTGCTGCTTGACGTTCTATTAGCAATGTACAGAGTCATGTAGAAATGTATATGCTTGTATAGTGTAATAAACCTGTACATATTTGTACACACTGCCAGCCTTGTTCACAGTCCCATTTGTTTTTCCTGGGGTGAAGGGAGGGAAATCCCACCCACTAACACCTTCTTCCCCAGGTGGAGGCACCAGGCGCCAAGAATGTGAAGACAGATGGAGTCTGCCCTAGGGGGGCTCCCGCCAGCCAGGTCGGTCCTGGACCCAGGAATGCCCCACTAGGTAAGCGGTCAAGGGGGCGTTACACTATTGTAAGTATTTATATTTTATTTCTACATCTTTCTATCAGTGGCTCCAATAAGTTTCAGTATATTATTAATAAATAAAGCTGTGGTTAATATCATTTAATTTTTATATTAGGGTTTTAATGTACAATGACAGTAAATTGCAGCAGATAAAGCTGCCCAGCTGCAATTTTATGCACATTTACCCAAAGTAAATCAAACTCCCACATGGAACCCAACCCCCAATTGTGTTGTGTCCCCTTTAGGGCTGCGATCAGTATGATTTACTTTGCTATTTACTGCTTGCTGCATTATTAATGTATTTTATATTCTTTGAGGTCAACATTCAGTAAGCCAGTGAGTGGACAAGTTATCTGGCTAAAGTTAGCTGGATAAGTTGTCCCAAATAGTCAGCGGGATAAATGTCCTGCTGAATATCCCTGATTAAAGTTACCTGGCAACCTATAGCTGGATAACTGTAAACGTAACTGGCTATCTTTTGAATATTGCCAGTTAGGTTTAATGTTATCTGGCCTTTGTTTTCATTCATTTTGAAAGTTTGTATGTGTGAATTTTTATGTGCATAAAATTTGATTTTATGCACCTAAGTACCAGCTACATGCACAAAACAGCATTTACACCCATCATCTAGCAAAAGAAATGAAACAAAGCCCCAAAATGCACCAATATAAAAAAAAAAAAGGCGAAACAACAGAATGAACCAAACTGAATTTTCTGTGTGTGCACGGCCCTGTTTGGCAATGTGTGTGGCTCCTTCCAGAGATATCCATCCAGAAAACAGAATTCTAGACTCAGTCCACAGATTAGAATAGAAATGTCCTTCTCCTACTCTCCTAGCACCGCAGAATCCTCCTAACTGGGACTCTTCCTATATTGCTATCTTGTATTGCCTGGACACAATTACCCTGGTAAGTCTGCTTGGTCAAATCCCTGGCCTGAAATTGTCTGGATGACTATATCTGGCTTTATTCAGCAGAACACTTATCTTGGTAAATTCCATTGAATACACAGCTAAAGTTAGCTGGGTAACCTTACTTGGATAACTTTTCTGCTCACCAACTTACTCAATATAGACCTGTGTTACTAATTTACTATTTTTAGGGGTACATTCTCTTATATACTCTCTTCCTACCCCCTCCCATACACTCCCTCCCCCACTCACAAACACACACATCCACTCATACACACTCTCTCCCCCCCCCCACCCATTCACATATACTCCCTCCCCCACTCACAAACATTCACATCCATTCATACACACTCTCTCCCCCCACCCATTCACATACACTCCCTCCACACACACACACATACCCACACACATTCACTACCCATATCTACTCACATATACTTCCTCTCCTCCACTCACACATACTCTCCCCATACCAATTCACATATGCTGCTCTCATACCCACTCACATATTCTCCCTCACACTCACCCATATCCACTCACATGCTGCCCAAACATGCACACACATACAGACTCAGATACATTCCCTCCCTATCGCAGACACTCATACCAATTCACATAAATTCCTGCCCTTCCGCACACACCCATACCCACTCACATATATTCTCTCCCCCCGCACATACCAAAACCCACTCACATTCTCTCCTCCAATTCATTCTCTATCACCATTCACAAACACTCTTCCTAACCCTACACACACACTCTCCCCACACCTTTTATCCACTTACACACATTCTCTCCACACACCCATCCATACCCACTCATGCATACTCTCCCCCACACAGCCATACCAATTCATATATACTCTCTCCATATGCCCACCCATACCCAATTACATTTACTCCTCCCACACTCCCATATCCACTCACATATATTCCCCGCCACACACAAACACACCTTTTACTCACACACATTTTACCCCACACACCTGGCCATACGCACTTACATATACTCCCCCACCACATACACTCAGATACACTCACTTCCTCTCCACACAAACCCATACCCACTCACATATATTCTCTCCCACCCTGCACACACCAAAACCCACTCACGTTCATTCCTCCCCAATAAATTCTCTATCTCCACTTGGAACCAACCAGCAGCAGCAACCTCCTCTTTGAGGCCCCCTCCACCATTGGCAATCCTCCTTCTTCCAGTTGATAGGAATACCCCTTCTTCTTGCCTGTGTGTAACATTTGGCCAGTCTCAGGATGGCCCTGTGACCGGCTGCACTCACCACAGGATGCTGCCAGCTCTCCCCAATACATGTTCCTCTCTTCGCAGCAAGGACAATGCTGCTCCCAGGTACGTCCATAGGTGCAGACATGCACGCTCTCGTCCTTTATATAGGCCCCATGGCAGGAAGGTTTTTTGGCGCTGCTGGATGACAACACGGAAGGCTGGGTATTAAAACCACAGCTGTCCTGTTCACTGGTACCTCAGCAACAGGTCCTCCTATATGCTGTGCAGTGCATGTTGCTCATATTCCTGCCTTGCCATCTCACTCCTTGTTTGTCTTGCCTCACCTTGTTACGCATTGCCCTGCCTTGTCTTATTTGGCTCTGGTTTCCTCTCTGGTGTCTCATTCTTTGTTTCTCTCCTCGTTTCAGCCTTGCCCTTTCTTGGTCTTGTCTGTCTCTGCTTGACTTCTGGATTTGACCTTGGCCTTGGGTTTTGACTACTCTTCTGGATCTCTGCCTGCCCTGACCTCTGTCTGGAACTTGACACCACCTGTTCTCTGCATACCTTGACTTCTGCCTAGACCTTGACATCGCCTGTTCTCTGCCTGCCCCTTCCTCTGCCTGCATCTCAACATTGCTTGTCTACTGCCTGCCGTGACCTTGGCCTACTACCCAACGTCTCCTACTGGCCACTGGAACCCAAAGGCTCAACCTGTGGGGAATGGGGCTGGTATAGGTGAAGCCCTAGACCCTGTCCCAGAAGAGTCTGTCCACATGCTGTATGTGGGCCTGGTGGATTCGCCTACTAGGCTGTGTCAACACTGTGTAGGACAATCAGAGGCCTCCTCCCTTCTTCCAGCTTATGTGGACCAATCAGAGGCCTTCTTCCAGCCTGTGCAAGCCAATCAGACATCTCTTCCATGCGGGCCAATCAGAGGTCTCCTCTAATCTGTGCAGGCCTGGAATAGGAAAACGCTTGGGCCTGTACAGGTTGTGTCAGCAACAGCAATAGGGCATCCGGAGTTTTCTAGTGTTTGCCCAGAGACCCACCAATTCCTTAGAATGCCAGAGTCTCCGGGTCAAAGCAGGAAAAGTCCTAGGTATGCTAAAAGCAGTCAGTCAATATAATAAAGCAACAGATAAAGTTCACAGTATGCTTGGTTGTATATGCAGAAGTGTCAGCAAGCAATAATATTGCCTTTGATAGATCATTAGTGAGACCACCTTGAGTACTGTGTTCCGTTCCGGAGACCAAATCTTCTTAGGAAGGAGGCAACTCAGAGAAAATGATACAGGCCCTGCAGTATAAACACTGAAACTGCACTCGCAGGAGGAAAGAAGGGAAGGGGGTACATGAAAGTACTCTGTCCTTACTGCATATAACGGTGAATGCAGCTCTAATTCAGTTTAGTACATGGACACAGGTTTGTTTTTTAACTCCCAACATTCATTAACAAGAATTGGAAATGTACAACTTACTGAATGATAGCAAAGGATTGAGAATAATAGCATCTGAGCTGTCATGAATCCTTGCCAGAGCAGGGCTACTGAATTACTGGGTGAAAAAAAGCAAAGCCTTATGAGCTGCTGGTAACTAGATGGTGAATATGGAGACTCTCTCTTTTTTTTTTTTCCACAGGAGAATTTCCCGGGACACCTCACAAATCACCCAATCAGAGGAAAGATTACACATTAGTTAAGACACTGAGTAGGTTGTAGTTTATCTAAATCACCAGCAGAAAGCAGCATAACACATAAACAAGCTAAATCATGCAGCTCTGATATTGCACGGCAGAAATACAATAAAAGGCAACTGTTGTGACAGGACAGAAAGGGTTAGGTTTTCAAAACATGTAAGTGGTGCCTTTGAAAATCTCTTAGGGAGCCGTCCGTGTAAAGGTATGTGTGAAGAAACCATTTGATGAGCACTTTTAGCTGCACTAGTACGAGGTGTTTGAGGGGAGGCGGAGTTGGGGGTGTGGAAATCATCTACATATGTACTTTTGGGTTTTCAAAAAAAGCATGTGCATAAATATACATGCAGAACGTTACAGCTGCTCAGGAGCACATATGTGTACTGGGACAACCTGCACCCTTTAAAGAATTTGGTAGACTTTGCCCCTATGCAGGCTGTTATGAAATTGCCCTCCAAAAAAAGGTTTGAATTTAGCACAAGCACAAGCTTGAAACTTGTGAGTTGAAGCCGTCAGTCATCAGGGCTTCACTCTACTGCTGAAAAGTTTGAAACTCATGCTAATTCAACCCCTTTTTGGTGCCTGTTACCATGCAGCCATATCTCTAGGTAATAAATCACAGGAAAGGAAAATGTTTTCTAGAGAAAAGGGATTTCAAGGACAAAGAGTCATGCTATGAAATAGGAGGGGGAAGGCTCAAAGGAAAAGTGAGAAAATACTTCTGTCTTGAGTGCAGTAGAAGCCTGGAATAACCTAACAGCGGAGGTGGTGGAAACCAAATTTCAAGCACACTCGGGACAGATAGGGAGGAACAGGGTTAGGAGGTTGCAGGGCTGTGAACAACCCACGTTTCACTCCCTCAAGAGCAGAGGTGAGAGGGGCAAAAAACAAGGGCTGAATAAAGACGACAAAACTTAAGTGACATTGCAGGCCATGGGGCAGCTGGGTTGATACCAAAAAGGGATGGGGGAGGGAATCAGAATCCTGCAAAAAAAAAAAAATCTTTTGGAAAAGGGGAGAGATGTAGTTAGTGTTCAGTTAAAATCCTTCAGTGTGCCAGGACGGCCACAGTGTTTTTGGGAAGACCAAGGCTAGGAGGGCAGGCAGGAGGCAGTTGGCTGTAGATGGTTTGTTTGGTTTTTTTTGCTCATTGTATTCTGACCTGGGGAAGGGAGTATTAAACTCAGAACGGTAGAGAAGAAATGTATTAAGTTAGTTCAATAAAAAGGTATCACCTTATCTATGTTTTTTTTTTGCTTTTATTTCTTAACCTTTATTTCCATTTAGCTGCATTTCTGTCACTGACCAAGCAAGGAGAGTGGCGTCTGCCACCTGAGTATGAGATCCGCATAAAAACATCCTCCAAACAGAGACACAACAAGAAAGGGGACCTGCAGGGAAGGAGAGTACTGTCTCTTCCTCCCTCCCTCCGTCTGTAACAGGAACAGTCTCCTAGTGAGAGACCAGATTGTGTCGGTGTGCACAGACAGCTCTTTTGTATAATATTCCACTGCCAAATGAGACCAGCACTCCTGCAATCATCTAAAATAAACCAGTTATAGAAAACATGTCAGAGGTTTAGCATAAGGATTTTTTAACAAGCCTGGGAAAATTAAACTCACATTTATCAAGGCTAGCATTCATTAAATGGGTTGTAAGCCAGGAGTACTATGAAGTTCTTGAAGAAGAAATCAATAACCTATTACAGCAGTGACACAACCTCTGAGCCTAATTACCAGCAAGAAAGGCGTCCTGGAGCCTTCTTAATGAGAGGTTGGGCCAGGCAGAAGCTATAGGGTTCATCTTGCTCCTGCAACTTTACTTCCACAGCCCGGACCTGGGTAGTCTGGAAAATAATTTTGGATTATTCTTACATTGGTCAAATAAAAGGCATCACAATCTGCAAAGAATCCAGATCTTGCAGTCTAGCTCAGCTTTTGACCTTTTGGCTAAAATCAAGTACAGGCTCAGAATGCGCTTTTTCTGCCTTTCTCTGCCAAATAAACGGCATTTATTTATTTATTTATCTATTTATTTATTTAAATGTTTTATATACATTTTGCTCTTTTCTGGCAGGCAGGCATGGGGAACATTTGTGAAGCATTTATGAATATTCAAATAGCTTCAGCATCCAGAAGACTTTGCAGAGCCTCACCTCAGGCCATTTGAAGTTCACTTCTTTCACAACTTTTTCAGCAGTTCTTGATGTTTGAGACCATGGCTGTTTTAGGAAACCCTGGACCCCAGTGTGATGGGCTTTGCCAGTCACTTAGAAATGCTCCCATGTACATTTTTTCCAGCAATGTGCAGTGGGAAGGATTTGGCATATACTTGGATCCTCCCATAACCATAATCCTCACCTTCTGGGGGGGAAGACGTCAAGGGGTATATAATCCCTTGGAGCAGGCTTATTCTTTAGTGGGTTGGAGAGAGTTGGAAGCTGAGGAGAGAGAAGGAAAAAGCTAAAGATCATCCCTGGCTCTCAAGCAACTGAGCAGGAGTTGGAGCTTGGCTGTAGGATCTTAAATGCTCATCCCTGAAGGGTTGGATCTATACTTGAGGCTTATTGAATTTTTTTGGAAATAGAGATGAGAATTTTGTATGCAGGCTGGTTCAGCTTGAATGGAAGAGTGTGCCCCCCGGTATCCTGAAGGACTGGATCCAGAAAGATCTTTTTTGCCTGAGCTAAGGAAGAAGCAAAGGTGAAGAGAACAAGAACTGGACTCTGGTGTTGGAGACATCTGAGAAGAAAGGGTGGACTCTTGACCTGGAGCCCTCTGGCTATCTTGTTTGACTTCTGGATTACAGTTTAAAAGTTTTTGATCCAAGTTGGGATTTTACATTTTTGTATAGTGTTGTGAGCTTGGGGATATTTTTCCAAGTTGAACAGCTTATGTTGGAGCTGCACTCTAGTTATCCCACCCTCACTGGTGAGGATGTTTTTGCTATGGATGAAGGTACAGGAGAAGGGAGACAAGTGAAAAGATCTACCATGGACAAGGAAACCATCATTTTCATTGCTGTCATTTGTTTGATGCTAATTATGATTTTTGTAATTTTGACCTGGATTCTTTAAGTTAAAGACTTTGCTTTGAACACCACTTTGGACTCTGGTTATCATTCTTCCTGTCATACCCAGTGCGCTGATTGGATGGATGGACACTGGCTTGAGTCTTGTTCCTACCTGTTTTGTTGGCTTTGGCTTCATTGCTCACATTTTGGACAGTTTGACACCTTCTGGAGATTTTTGAGCTAGAGTGTGAAGTTGAGACCATGATGGTGATTGACCACACCAGGAGCCCAGGAAGATCCCTTCCCCACCCAATTCTGGACTTGGATCTGGACCCAAAGCACCCCTGGATGTGGCTAAACTGCCCAAACAGGGGACCGGCTGCACCAGTGCAAAGCTCCCAGGCTGGTTCCCTTGCTTAAAAGCACAGGGCAGCTGTTTGTTAGGAAGATCAGCAGTGCATGCCCTGTCTTGCAGAGGGAAACCTTTGAAAAGTTGGTTTAGGATGAGAAAATAGGTTTAAGACATAGGGTTCTCCCTGGCCAAGATCTTCCTGCAGAGCTTCCCCATGAGTGAGTTGTCCCACATCACCTTTATATCAGCAGGAACCTGTCGGAGGTACTGGATCGTGTTACAGACAAGCAAGTCCAAAACCCTTTTTCATCTCAAGAGGTGAACGCCCTGTTAAGTTGGGAAGAGAGTATGACCACTATCAGTTTCCAGAACCCTTACATTCCTCATAAAGATATGAGTGCCTTCTTCAGTTGGTTCTTCAAGGATCTGAAGGAGATGGAAAGGGTAGTGGACCAGAAATGTATATGGACCGATGAGTAGATGGACTCAGGTGGACAGCATAGACTCCAGGACCTACTGATGAGCTTCTCTCTAGGAGGAAACCTGGATTCTCTGTACTACTTTGTCCTAGCCCCAGATTTTCAGCATGTACGGCCTCCTCAGACACCAGGTGAAGACTGCAGAACTGCATGGCACAAAGCAAAAGACTGCACAGAAGCTGCTGGGTGCAGCCTCTGCGGCAGCACTAGTTGTATGTGCAGACACTGCCCAATCCGGGAAAAATTACACACCCATACTGCCACGCAAACCACGACAACAGGAGCAGGGACCTTACTATTGAGGGTAAGACGATATCAGCAATGACCCCCAAATGCAAGTGCATAGAAGACAAAAAAAATTACAAAAGGACTGGCAGATAACCAGAAGAAACCATGAAAGTCCAAAAAAGAAAGCCAGACACCAGCAGGCATTTCATTTAAAATATATGCTAACGATATTCAGTTTCCAGCCCCTAGTTTACAGATTGATTGTTCGGGTCTGGCAAAGTGCATGGCTGTTTACATGATATAAATAAGTGGACGTGTGCCAATAAATTGAGTCTCAAGCCAGTAAAAATTGAGGCATTCTGGTTTTTGACGTTTGCTCTGCCCAGAACTCTGTCGCTATCTTTAAACGGTGTCCCTATTGCTTTTAGAGATTCAGTGAGAAATCTGGGTTACATCTTTGCTGAGAGCCTTTCACTTGTCTCAAATTAACAATGTACTGAGATCAGGGTTTTTTAAATTGAAGATGCTGAGGCATGTGAAATGTATATTGTCCAGGGATGATGTTGGTACACTTGTTCAAGCATTTTTAACAACATCCTTGGATTACTGTAATTCTTTATATATGGGCCTTCCCAAGTTCTGTTTAAATGCGTTCTGAGTGTTGCAAATTCAGTGGCTCGACTTGTTTTTTTTGGGGGGGGGGGCGGGGGCTTGCCTTAGAACATGTTACCCCATTGTTAAGGGAACTGCATTGGTTACCCATTGAGCAGATAGTAAAATTTAAGATTGTGTTATTAGTTTATAGATCTACAGTATCAATGGAATTGGCCCCCCTCTTATCTGGCCAATGTCTTTGCTAGTTATTTACCTTCTCTTCTGCTTCAGTCTGCTAATAAGGATTTTTTTTTTTTAATTGTTCCTACAGGCTCATTTGACTAGGTCCCAGCACAGGGTGTTCTCTGTTACTGGTCTAATTTTATTTTATGGAACTCTCTGCCTTTAGCATTGCAGTCTGTATCTGATTTAGCAGATTTTAAAATAGCTTATAGCATTTCTTGTTTGCAGGAGGGGTTTTTATCGTTTTGATTTTAAGTGTACAGCGATAATGGTCAGAATTCTTACTATACAATATTCTTAGCCGGATAACTTTACACTTAACTAGCTATATTCAAAAGACTATAGTTAGTTAAATACTGAAGTATTAAAAAACAAAACAAAAAAACAGATTGTGGGCCTACAGGCTCTAATCAGCCCCCGCCCCTCCTTTCCTCCTACCCAAGCTCCAAAGCACTCTGCTAGGCCAAGCCTGCCACCTCCTCACCAAAGCACCCTGCATTGGATTCAATATCAATGTTTTTATTTGTGATGTATTCAGTATGTCTTGTATCTGTGTTTTTATGAATGTTTTATTGTGATCTGCCCCATTCAGTTCTTCTGCTATAGGTGGAATAGAAATATTTTAAATAAATAAATCCTCATGAGTCCAGAAGGCACATGGAGGAACCTTTTGATCCCCGCCCCAATAACTGAGATGGAAAGTACACAGATGACTGTCCTCACCACTGCAGGAAGCAGCAGCGCTGCCACTTAGGAATGCTTCATCTCAATGTGGCTGAGTACATGGGTTATAGGACAATGTGGGAACATTTTCCTGCATTGAAGGAGGACAATATGTTGCCAACTGGCTTCAGATTTTCAGGACAGGTTAATCCAGACCTGGTTTTACTCCTCTGCATGCAATCTTGCTTTTCTTAGGGAATGCACTAGGGAAATTAGAATAAGTCCCATAATGCAACGGGGGAAAAAAACAGGACTGGATTAATCTGTCCTGCAAATCTGGATCCAGTTGGCTACCCTAACAGGGGTAAATCGTTTTGCAAGTTGTCCTTTCCAGGCTAACAGTTTCCTATCTTTTGAATACAATTATTCAAAATGTAAATACTGGTACTTGATGTAATCTGCCAGATATGGTAGGGATGTGATTGATTTTTTTTTTCTGGGGTGTGGGTGTGTATGTGTGTGTGGAGGGTACTTAGCAGTTCCTTTCTGCTCCTTTTGGGTTTCCAGTTCTGTTGGAACCAGGGCCAGGATCTGGTGCCAACACCTTTCATTTGCACTTATCCAGGGATTTTTTCCCCTTGTCTTTTATGCCCCCTTCTAACTTACTTTAGCTCAGTCATAGCAGCGGCAGTCCTTGGCCCGGGATTAGGAATCCTGCATTGATGGGCCCGAAGCCTGGTCATTAGATGTCACTGTTACACCGTGTTTAGTATTCTGTTCCCTCCGTAGCATCCCCAGCTCTGGCCAGTGGGAGAGGGCGGGCACTCTGCATGGCAGTATGCAGCACTGCCATGGAGCCTCCAGGTCAGCCTGGTCTCCTTACTCTAATTGAAGTGTTAATGATTGTCATTGCAAAATTATAGTTTTATCAATATTTATTGCTCCACTTTAACAAAAGTTATTGTGCCTCTGGAAGGCCAGATAAATGGATAGTCTTTACATAAACACTTTTCAGATCTATCAAAAAGTACTAACAAAGGTCAGCAATTGTACTAAATATAAAACCAACTATTGCATCCATTGAGATATAGCCCTGGAAAAGTGAAAAAGAGGAGAGAGGATTTGGGAGATCAGAAACAGAGGGACTGGCAGAAGAAAGCTAGGCAGGAGAAGCTGGCTGTTTGCCTCCTGTAGTAGAAGATACTTTCTGTCCTGCTTCACCCAAAGACATGAATCCCATGGAAGAATATAACATTATTGCAAGCACTTCTCAGCCTGCCTACCAAAGGCAGAGCCAGCCTAGAACGGGCACAGAAGAAAACAGAAGGAAAAGTTCCAGGAATGTTGCCAGCAGAGCTAAATTTGGGTTGTGAGGCTGAGTTTGTCCCTGTAATGGCTTTGTTACAGAATGCTGTGCCGGGTAATTTATCTTTCTGTGTCAGCTCCCTGGGGTGGAGGAAAGAAGAAATCTTCAGCTCCATGATTCTGGCTGAGGACCTCACGCAAGAGTTGCTACTTTTATCTCTGGCAACCCAGAGTCTCTACGGGCAAACAAAGGAGGAGAGGGAAAAGGAGCACAGAAACACAAACCGGAGGAAAGAGAAAACCAAACGGAGCGACAGAGCGTATGAATCACTCTCCCAAAATCGCCTGCTCTTAACATTGAGAAACAACTCAGATAGTGGGGAATACACTCTAAAAGCATCTGCTGTTCGTGTGGGTGACCAAGCAGGGGCCAAACTTTACTCTGTTGACCTAATCGCCTCCTGGCAACCCGGCTCAAATTGTGCGTGCTGTGGGAACCCAGAGACGGCCACATTCAGATCAGGGCAATCTGCATCAAAATCGCCCTGCGATGTCTGGCAAATAGGAGAAATGGGAAACATCCCACGCTGACTCTGTGCGTCTGTCACTTTCCGGAGAAAACCGATGTGGGAGAGAGGAAGGTCACACGGATCGAGGTGAGGGTACGGATTCAAAAGAAGGAACCGTACTGGGCATCACGCCATGCGCCCCAAGAGCTGCTTACAGCAGGACTCCTCCCAGAATGCCTCCTTCCCAGGCGTGAAACCTGGGAGCTTTCTGGCAAGGTCAGCATTACAGCCGTTTCTAGGGTAAAGGAGCTGAGCTAGGCGGAGAGCGGCTGCGGCAGGCGGACTGCAGACAGCTCCGGGCTCAGTCAGCACGTTTTCTGAGGTAGCGTCACCCTGCCAGGGCGCTTTCCACCAATCAGAAAGCAGCGAGCTTACTGAAGCCTCCCCCCCCACCCCCCCCAATAGAACTCGAGAGACCCCCTCCCCTTTAATAACTGTCACTGTTAAAGTGGGTTTTTTTTTTGTTTGTTTGTTTGTACGGGAGGAGGTTACATTTCTGTCTGTTTGGTAGCCCCAATTGGGGGTGGGGAGGGAGGACATTAATCCCTCGTGTCGTACAAGGTTCTCAGGCTCAGCCAAAGGCCAAGAAGAAACTTCTCGGCTCATAGCTCCGATGCTGCAGAAAAGCCGAAGTTGGCACCTGTGACCTTAACGTACAACATTTCGGCTCCGTCTGTACAATAATCTCCAGACCTGGAGGACTGGGAAGTGGATCGGTTTCACTGGTTTATCACTTTGCCGTTGCTATTGCTCCGGCTTTTGAAAAGCTTTATATTAATTGCTTCTTTTCTGGAAAATCTAGAAATCTTAGAAAGATATAACTGGGTAGGGGAATGTCCCCAGTAGGAGTATGCACACTGATTATTATCATTTTATTTTGTTTTCCCTTTTCTGTGCGTGCAGTTTGTAAACTGCACAAAATGGAAAAGGAAACAAAAACTGAATTTCGTTGCTATTTTGTTTTGAAACGACAGTATATTAAAGTCTCTCTCGTTGCGTTTTCATAACGTTTCTCAATGAATTCATCCTTTGCCTTCAGTCCATCATTTGATTTGCTCCAGCAATATGAGACCTAGGATGCTGGCTTGGGTCATCAGAATATTCCAGCGGGAAACCCCTGCATAAACTGGCAGGCTCTCCCTAGCCTCTCTCAGCCAGTCAAGTGAGAAATAGTTGTAAATGGGTAATAATACATGTTGGATATGTTTGTAAAATGTTTTGAATAAAGGTGATATATAAAAGTATAAATATTATTATTGAGAGGACTTTACCTGTTCCTAAATATGATTCCCATCAGTCAGTGTTAGATAGGGCATAGAGGGGCATGGTAAGACAGTCAGTAGATCTACCAAGAAGCTCCACACTGACAGGAGGACCAAACCATGGCATAAGGGCTGTTTCAGTTGTCATTCATTGTGCTAAAACTCTTGAACACAGGCATAGTGTCTACTTTTGTTGTGATTCTGCTCGCCCGCGAGTACCTCACCTCCCAATGCTGTTTCTGGTTTCCAGCGCGGTCTTGGTGCCACTGACTCCCGATGCTGACACTCTCCACAACACTGCCATCTAGGCGTGCAGTGCTGTGCTATCTCTTACAGTGGGAGCCATCGCTAATGCTGATCAGTCTTCACGGCTGAGTGCCGCTGCCGCCAACTATCTTCACGGCAGTGACATGTTGCTAACCTCTATCTACGCCCCGCGGCTGCTGCCCCTCCGTGCTATTTAAAGGGCCCACGGCGGGAAAAGCCCCGCTGCCCTTTCTGATGACGTTTCGCAGACAGCCCTATAAAAGGGCTCTTCCTGTAATTCAGTTTTGCCTTAACAAGGAGTTGCTTGCTCCTGGAGTTCCTGGTCCAGCTTTTCATTCCTGGAGTTCTTCCTTCACTTCTTCTTCCTTCACTTCTTCTTCCTTCATGTTCTTCATTGGTGCGCCACCATATTTTGTTTCATGTTCCTGGTCTCGTCAGCTCCTGTGTCCAAATCTTCATTCTAGTGATGTTCCTGGTATTGTCTCCTTGGTGTTCCTGGTTCCTGAGTCTTCATCTTGTTCCCAAGTCCAGAGTGTTCTAAGTCTTTGGAGCTCTGCAACCAAGTCCTGCGTTGGCGTGGACCATGACCAACCCATGGCAGACTGTGTAGGTTGCACCACTACCCAGGTCCTGGGCCCAAGTCTTCTAAGTCTGTGGAGTTCTTTGCCTCATCTCCAGTGTCTGTGTTTTTGTTTCCTGAGGCGCAGCCCAAGCCTTCGTCTTCAATTCAAGTTCTAGTCTTCAGCTTCTGAGTTCAAGTTCTCTTCTCCAGAGTTCCTGGGTTCCTGTTTCTCATCCTAACCAAGTTTCTTGAGTTTTCTCATGTGCCAGCGCATGGTCTGTGACCAGCCACGGAGGCTGTGTAGGGCACATCGCTGCTCAATCCTGAATCCAAATCTTCAAGTCAGTTCCCGCTGGTTCAAGTCCTCAGAGGCCATCCTCATTCCGATATTCCAGTTTCCTAGTTCTGGTCTCATAGAGCTTGTTCAGTCAATGGATCTCCTTGTTCCTAGCCTAGTTCCTTTTTCCTCACCTGGATCCTTGTCTTCAGCTTGTGTAGATCCCTTGTCAAGCCTGGACCTCCATCTGAAGTCTAAGTTCTAAGTCTTCAGTGGCTTGTCTAAGTTCATGTCTCCAGAGTCATCTTCTGTCCTCGACCTCCATCTGTCCTGACACACAAGCCGTTCCCATGCGGCAGGTCTGAAAAGGCTTTCGAGTGGCCGGAGAGCTACCCCAGAGACCTGGGTGCACAGGTTCAGCGGAGTCTCTGAGTGTTCAGCGTCTCCAAGTGTTCCAAGTCTCAAGTGTTTCCAGCCCATGCCTGGATATGCTCGCCTCCTGCCTTGGAGCCTCGCCCTGGGGTTGTGCTGTGGCCCAGGGGTTCACGTTCATGTCTGCTCCCGAGCACCAGCCACATTCACAACAGATTGTGAAGGTCTTGTGACTTTCAGCATTAGCGAGGCCCCAGTCTGCAACAACCTTCTATTTGTTTCTTGTTTTCTTCCACGTCCCTTCCAATATACATAGACTTTCCACAGAGAGGGATGTGTCCCTCTCTGAGCTAAGCACGGTACTATCTGCATGCAGCTCCTAGGTATCCCCATAAGAGGTATCCTCAGCCCAGGTTCCGCCTGGTCCCAGAGTTCCTGCTTTGTTCACCAGAGTGCCAGTTCTAGCATTGCTTTATATTTATTTGTGCCCAGCAGCAGGGCCAACTCTAGCTTCACTGTTGATGTCCTGTGTGAAAACTGAAATTGGTACCTCCTCCCACTATGAAAAATACTTACTTGATTTTTGGCTTCCCCCACAGCCTCCAACCCCCTCACCTTCCATCCTGTCCCTTCCCCACTGCACCCTCACCTTTCATCCTCCCTCCTTTTGCATGCCCCTCTCCTCATCACCTTCAAATCCCCCCTCATCTTCCATTCCCCCTTCCTGTGGCCCATCAGGAGATGGCAGCAGTAGCAGAGCAGGGCTGGGTTTCCTGGTGCTTCTAACTTCCTCCTGCCTCTGGGTCCTTGTGCTTGCATGGTTCAAAGAGCTGTAACTTGAACAGGAAGGAAAGGAGTCGCTGGCAGGAGGAGAAAAAGTAGGTTAGAAATGATGGGCTATAGGTTTCGGGAGTGGGGCAATGCAACTGCTTTTCTTCAGCTCCCATAGACCACCTCAAGGTTGGATTCTAGCAGATCTTTGGCCCTAAAGGCCCCTCCCCCAAAATTGGACCAGTCCTTCTGTTCCAGTTATGACCCAGAGAGAGCCCCCCCCCCCCCCCCAGATCTAATGACCTCATGAGGTTCCTCATGAGCAGGGAGTTCTCCCCCTCTAAAGATTTCATGAGGGAGGGGGTTAGTACAGGCAGCTCAGTGATTTATCTCCCTGACCTCATCAGTTAGCAGCTTCAGCCTTACACAGGCTGCATCAGAGCAGGGCCATAGCATTTCTTTCTTTTGTCCCCATGGCCACATCCGAAAAGAGGCAGTGACCTGATGATGTTGCACTCCACCTCCTCCTGGCCTTGGGGCTTGAACAGTGCTACTGGGCATGGGCGATTTCCCCACGTAAGGACAGCCCTGAAGAAAGATGGGGCAGCAGGTGCAAGAGCTCTTCAGCCCCAAGGAGTGTATCGGAAGGAAAGGAGGCGACGTTGCGTCAGCCGCATTGTGAGGGAGCTCTGAAGCCCCCTAGTAGATGGCACCCTGTGCAAATGCTCAGCTCACACACCCCAAAAGCCAGCCCTGCCTGATGCTTTTCTTCTGCTGCTTCGGGCTTCCAACTCCATTGGAACCAGCTTCTGTCATGAGCCTTCATTCACTGCTACCTCAGGGAGAAGGGTGGGTGGGTGGGGGGTTTCCCTTATTTTATTTTCTTCCTCCTCCCAACGCACTTAGCCTAGTGCTTACAGCGACAGTCCTCAGCCGGGGACCACATACCAGGGCTCCTTTCAGATTGCCGTAATCATGAGCCCTAAATCCAGCCAGTGGGAGTCACCATTTCATGATGATAGGGACTCCTTCCTCCCTCCTAGGAGCTGTGAATGCTGCCTCCGCAGCAAAGATTGGAAGCAGCCCTGGTGCTTGAGCCCAGAATAAGTTAAAAGGAGATGTAAAACAGAGGCAGAAGTATCCCAAGTGTGGCTCATAGTGCCGTAGCTCAGCAGGCACTGGTTTTGCCTGAGCTGGATGATTAAACGAACAGAAAGGAAATGTCTAGGTCAAGATTATGTACCAATGCTAGGATGGATGTTCTAGTGAAGAAAGCCACAGCTCAGCTTTTAACATATTTTCTCCTGAAAACAAATATTGTTCTATACTGTATATACAGTCTAAAACGAGATATGGTCAGGAGTCTGACTTGTACAAGGTTCCGAAATAAAGCCGGTTATCAAAAGGACAATTACAAATAAGTCTTACACAGGTAAAAGGAAGCAGCTTGTCTAAATCTTGCCTTTTTCCCAGCATGTATAATATTTGAAGCTGTGGCACAAGATACGGAATGAGGCATAATGATGTTATTGGATTTATTGTTTTTATATTATCTGGAGAAAACAAATTCTTTTTAGCATGTTATTATGTTTGATATATATCAGCATCTACATTCCCTCAGTGCATGCTAATGTGTTAACACCACCATCTGACAATAGATTAGAGAGCCTGCTTGGCACATTAATTCATTTAAAAGCACGGAGCAGACTTCTATAAATATCTCACCAAAGATGGGGAGCAAGCACCGAAATGGTTGCAAAAGATGGTAGGCTGGTTATGCAGTGACTCTGCTCCACAAGTTTTCCATAAGAAAGGCCAGCCCAGGGCTGGGAACCGGGGCTCGGTTCTGATGGAACTTTGTTTTGTGTCTCTTTGTTTGAGACTTGTGAGTGGTTTGAAGAGCAGATGGTGTGCAGCTTCATCCATATTTATTAGCCCTGTACTGCTCTCTGGCACCCTGAGATCTAGCCTTTCACACTTTCCACAGTCATCAAGCCAATAAGTCAGGTGTCTTCTGTCAGAAGAGTTTCAGTGAAAACTGGAAGAGGAGAGGCGATAGAAAGTTGTCTGAACAGCAAAGATTAGGGATTGCATCCTGTACAAGGATATTGTGCACTGACATATTGTAATGAATCACACTATTCTCAAGGCACTTAGTGGTTCATTCTTAAAAGCGCAGGCACAGGGACTACACTGTGCAGAATTACAAGACTGGCGATGCCACAGGATACCTCCAAATACCTAGTTACTTGCTTAGAGAGTTCAAAGGTCCATGAAGTCCAACCTTCTCATTGTTTCTAGGGGAAAGCAAAATAAAACTCCTTAATAATAATAATTTGTATTTCTGGACCATCTTTCGAATTTTAGGTCAAGGCAGTTTACAACATTGTTCAGGCAATTGGCTCAGAGTTGCTGAACTGGCTCTTTCCTGTGTATCATCAGATCCCCAGATCTGGCTGGGGGTTGAGGGGAGACATTCCCAGGGGTGTGTTTGCTTGCAGGGGTCAGGGGCTAGCAAATCCGTATTGGATTTTTCAGCAACAGTTGGGCCACAGAAAGAGCAGGTGTAATGTCTTACAGGTCCGTTTATTTTTTTTATTCAGTCTGATAGTCCGATTTACCACAGTCAGCACAGAGCAGATTACAGAAATAAAGTATGGAAATGAAGTATAATACATAAAGAGAACATTATATAGAACAAACAAAAAAGTACATAAATTTATAACCGTGTTGTCTCTGTGAACAATTCTGAAAGGGAAAGGACTTTGCACCAGGCAGAGACTGTTTGAAAATTGCCCGTTAGGAGTCACCACCTAGGAGAAGAACCTCGGGGTAGATTTTATAAATCTGCGCGCGCTCGTACTTTTGTTCGCGCACCAGGCGCAAACAAAAGTAGACTGGATTTTATAAGATACGCACGTAGCTGCACGTATCTTATAAAATCTGGGGTTGGCGTGTGCAAGGGGGTGCACATTTGTGCACCTTGCGTGTGCTGAGCCCTGCGCGCGCTGCCCGTTCCCTCCGAGGCTGCCCGTTCCCTCCAAGGCCACTCCGAAATCGGAGCGGCCTTGGAGGGAACTTTCCTTCCACCCCCCGCACCTTCCCCTCCCTAACCCACCCCCCCCTGGCCCTATCTAGACCCCCCTACCTTTATTCGAAAAGTTACTACTGCCTCCGGGCAGTAGTAACTTACGTGCGCCGGCTGACTGCTGGCGCGGCAGGCCCTGACACAGGCCACTGTATCGGGGCACTCGGCCACACCCCCGGACCTCCCATACGCCCCTGAACACGCCCCGACCTGTCACCACACCCCCTGGCCATGCCCCTGACCACTCCTTTTTGCAATCCCCGGGACTTATGCATGTCCCTGGGCTTGCGCGAGCCGTCGAGCCTATAGAAAATAGGCTCGGCGCGCGCAGGGGCGTTTTAAAAGGGTTACGCGCGTACCTTATGCGCGTAACCCTTTTAAAATCCGGCCCTCAGTGTCCTTGTAGACAATGCATTGAAATCTTTGGCTCAATGTGTGTAGTGGTCCAAAAAACAAATAGAATGCTAGGAATGATCCAAAAAGGAATGGCGATCAAAACGGGACATGTCATAGTGCCTCTATATCAGTCCATGTTGTGACCATACCTTGATTATTGTGAACAGTTCTGATCGCTCCAATCTCCAAAAAAAACCCAAACTATATATATATATATATATATATATATACACACTTAGAGAAGGTGCAGAGGAGGGTGACAAAAATGAGGAGTTGTAGAGGTTAGGGCTCTTCCGTTTGGAAAAGAGGTGCCTGAGAGGGAACAAGATAGAAGTTTATAAAATGAGTGGGTAGCACAGGTAAATAAAGAACAGTTATTTACCCTTTCAAATAATAATAAGACTAAGGGACACAGAGCCTGTCACTTCTAGGACTGGAGGGCTTAGGGGGTGAGCACAGGGATTCAGAGCCCATTGTCCCTGGGACTGGAGGACTCAGGAATACAAAGCCTAGATACTTGTAGGATAGAATGACCAGTGGTAATTTTGTAAGTAAAAATACCGGGTCCAGTGGGACAAAGCCTCTGATGATCTCTGCCAAACCCCTTCCCCCCCAGTCCAGACCTTCTTTTTCCTCCTCTCTCCCTACTTTCCTGTGGGGGGGATGGGATGGGGGTGGTGGTCTACTGTCTTCGACTAGGGCCAGAGCTTCCATTAAAGTAAATGGAAGCCTAGAGCACCAACATTTTGGGGGTGGCAAAAATCTGCCAGCACTAGGTTTAGAGGGTCGCTGTTCCACAGTCAAGACCACTAAAGAAGGGAGTGCTGTGCCGGAGCCACTGCCACCGGTAGGAGGGAGCGCTGTGCTGGGGCTCCCACCAATAGGTAAGTTGGGAGATGGTTGCATGACTGAAGGTTTGCCCTGAGGCACCAAATACTCTTGTTCTAGCCTTGTCTTCAACAGCTAGTGGGATGAGCTCTGCCAGTTGCCACAGTACGATCTGGGAAGCATGCCGTCTAATGTCTTTGGCGGCTGGCGAGATGATTGCTGCCAGCTACTCCATCCCAGCTCTGCGAGCATGATTAAACTTGCAGGATGGGCGATGGCACAAAATGCTTGTGGTGCTGACACCTTTCGCCCATCTCTGAAACCTTGAACTGCAGCAAATTCTTGAAAAATTAATTTGCCACAAGGTCAAAGAAGTTGGTGACTCGGCAGAACATCACCACTGAGCATGACCTAGAAATACAGAGCCCTTTACCTTTCAATTTCTCCTTCATGCCGTGGAAGCAGCTGATCAGGTGAGAGCTTTCTGTATCTCTTACTCTGCCCTACTGTAGCAGACAGGTGTCACTTTCATTCATGCTTCTACATTGGATTTTACATAGAAGGATTAAGCTATCGCAACACTGATACTCGAAGGTCCCTAACCACGGGTTTTCATAATATTCTTAATGAACATGCATGACATAGGTTTTCATGCACACTTAATTTTATGCAGATCTATTTCAGGCATATTCAAGAGGGTTATCCTGAAAATCTAACCCTTTGGGAACCCTTGAAGCCTGGAGCTGCCCACCCATGCTGCATGCAACATTAACAATTATAAAGGGTCACTAAGGGCAAATAAATGTTCTTGTCCATTCTTGATACTGAATATAAGGGCATTCAGTTGTCTTTGGATTCTTCACTATGATCTCTTCCTTTGTAGTTTTGGAAGAGGGCAGTCATAAGAGGAGAATTTACTGCCATGGAGTAAGGTACTGATTACATTCCGAGACAGAAGAGCCTCTCTTAGTACACAGCAACACTTTGATGTAAAAAACTTGCTCTCCATAAGTTCCCTCACACACCCTGTCTTGTGGTTTCTGAAGGATGGTCCCACGGGATAAATAGAGAGGATCCCTAGTTACAAAGATGTGAGGGGATACAACTACAATCTATGGCAATGATCCAGAATGTAAATTGGGGAGAACAGATGGGGCCTTAGGGTATTCTCCCTTTATGTTCTATGCTTATCTGCTGGGACCCTAATCACTGGAAACCGCTTACTGTCAAATCCAGTTGCCAGTAATTTCTTGCGAGGGCTGACTGTAAAATATGTAAGTACAAAGATCTGGTTCCCTTATTCCATCATTAACCCTTTGCTGACTCATCATTAGCTCAAGGTGCAACTGGGTAAAATAATATGCAAGATTTCCCGAGACACTCACATAAAGCATCCACCAGCCCTGCTGCAAAGCAGATCTGGAACAGCAGACTTAATGAATCAAAACACACTGTGATTGAATGATTAGAAGTTCAGAGTTAATTACAAGGAAGGAAACTAATTAAATTGCATCTCAGCTTTTATGGGGGCGACAAGCAAGTGAGAATAGTGAAAATGGCTTCTGAGCTATTTGTCACACTCAGGGTTTGGTTCAGCAGACTAATTCTCTTCCCTACATCTCCAAACAATTGTATTTCAATGATACTCTGCTCCCAGGCCTGCTGCTGCTGCTAAATTCCTGCATGGCCCCTGCACTGTATATACAAATGGTATTTAAGGCAATTCTCATTTTTCACTCGGATGAATGATGTAAGAAAGAAATCATTAAGCACTTATATTAAGATTTGTAATTATCCTCTTTATGTTATTTTAATCTTAAGAGCGTGGACTTTAATGCCGAGGATAACGGATTATAGGACTTTAGGTTGGCCCAGACAGGTGATAGGATGGAGTTGCTGAGAGACCTGCTTCTTCCACAGAGGCAATAACAAACATGCTGATGATGGATTTAGTACCTTTAATAATTCATCCGTCCCTAAACAAAAGCACGTGGACCCCATGTGTGCCAGCTTGTAATGAACCGAAAAGGCTTGGTAGGAGAAATTATCAGATGTTATCGGATCCCAAAGGGTCTAATCAGAGCATTGCTGCAAGTCTGACTGCCAACTGTTAAAGAAAAAGTCACACAAATCATCCTTTGGACAGGTTTTATTGTTTCTGTTTATGCAGCTATTCTCTCTGAGCCTTCCATCAGCCCAATCACAGAAGGGCTGAGGTTGGAATAAGAAGTTAGAAGAAAGTCAAAATAATCAAAAATACCTTTTGCTAAAAGTGGGACTTAAAAACATTAGTGTCACACTAAGCCCCAAGAAGAGAACCACGAGGGGCAGGTCTGCTGAAAGTGGGAGTAGTCACTGACTGCCAAGGCTGTTGTGCAGACACCAGCATCCTGTCCACCATCTGAGGGCTCAGATTCCACTCTCTCATAGGAGAGCTTTGGTACTTTAAGGCTAGAGGCAGGAGCCTTGTTTTAGTCATTTTTTTTAATATTTAATTTTTATTGAGTGAACAAGGAAATTATACATGCCGATCATCTTGACAATAACAATCAGTCCAGAAGATACCTATGTTCAAACTTTAACTATACAGCAATTATATTTCACTCTTTCATAAACTTGTGCAGCCCACACATACACATTCCATACCATTCATACCACATCCATACCAAAGCACACATTTGGCAGTAAAGCACAGAACAATTCTTGCAGAGTACCAATGAGAATCCGTTAACCCCAAATCTCAGGATACTTTAACAAATTTTTTCCCATAGCTTAAAATATCCCCTTTGAAATAATAGTGCCTTTTCCCCCCATATAATTCCTGCTTTCTAAGGGGTAGGTTTTAAAAGGTTGCGCGCGCGTACATGGACTCCTGATTTTATAGCATGTGTGCGCTGGCGCGCGTATGTTCTAAAATCGGGGGTCGGCATGCACAAGGGGGGTGCACAATTGTGCAACTTGTGAGCGCCGATGCCCGCGGCCTTCCCCCGTTCCCTCCTAGGCCACTCCAGTTTCGGAGCGGCCTGGGAAGGAACTTCCCTAGCCCTAAGCTAGACCCCGCCCCGGACCTTTGACCTACCTTCTGCGCCTGCCTCAGGTTGTGTGCACCGGCAGCCTGCTGACATGCGAATGGCATGGCAAATGGCTGCTGTGCCGGGAGCTCTGACTCCACCCCTTTTTCGAAGCCCCGGGATATACGCACGTCCCGGGGCTTTACGCACGTGGCCAGGCCTTTCTAAAATAGGCCCGGTGTGTGTAAATCCAAGGGATTTACGCACGTAGGCTTTTGAAAATCTACCCCTAAGCGTTTCTAAAGTAGCATGTCCCTGCATCAACGCTTTCCAGTCATCAACCAGAGGCATTACATCATTATGCCGGGGTGACAAAATAGTTTTTTTTGCTAGCATAAGGGAAACTGCAATGAACTTGTTTCCACCACTAGGCAAAACCATAACCCCCTGGAATAAATGCAAATACAACATTTTACCATCCCATTGAACAGATTTTTCTAATATCTGTCCTAAAAGCACACAAACTCGTCTCCTTGCAACTTATAGCATTCAGTGAGCATATGACATAGATCTCCACTCAGGATATTACCTTTTAAACACATGGGTGAATCCCAGAATTCATCTTCTCTCCTTTAGTCCTAATGATATATACACCATGTAGTATTTTAAATTGGATTACCTTTAAATTGACTGGCAGTAGATAAGGGTAGACAGCTGTAAATACTTCCATCATATCCACTTCCTTCATATCTATTCCTGTCAGAGACTCCATGAGGAGTTAGCAATCTGATGTGAAAGCTCTGTTGTTAAAGCTGGTATTTAGCAATCTGTAGTTATTTAGAATAGTTGTGGGTGGATCCTTGGACCAGTGGCAGGTGACCACGCCCTCGGGGGAAATTCCAAGAGGGACCACTGATCTGGCTTAGTGTAGAAGACAGACACACACTAGTTCTTTTATTAGACAATATAGTAAACCACCAGAGGTGGCAGTAGTGAGCTGGAAGCGCCCGGCTGGGCTGTAGTCCCTCAGGTCTTGGAACAGCGATCCCAGGGTGGCTGAGCTGTAGAGAAACTAAGACAGTGAGTAGGCAGTATATGCAGAGTTCTCGAACAAGTCCTTGATGGTAACACTCACACAATAGTCTCTTAAGGCAGCCCAGGAGATGGTATACATTAGGCCCTCGAGGAGCGAGTACCTGGACCCAGGGAAAGCTCCGAGAGATAGATGGAAACTCACAATGTTGTAAGCAGCGATGACTTCTCAGCAGAAGTGGTATTCAGGAGCAAGTCCGGGACGTGGGCCCTCGAGGAGCGAATACCGGTTCCTGACTGCGACCTGCAAAGAAAAAGAGAAAGCGAGGCCCCCGAGGAGCGGGTACCTCTAGTGAAGTCCAAGGAGGAAGAGTAGCTAGGATCGTGGAGAGCGAATCCCATCCGCAGCGACCAGGAGGAAGCGAACCCTTGCTAACTCGTCTTGTTAGCGAAAACTGAGATCTTAAATATCTGGAGCTGGTGACATCATCTCGGGGGGACGCCCCTGAGGTTCGCACCAACGCTGGTACATCAGTCGGGCCGCGCGAGCCCTTAGGCATCTGGTCAACAATTCCTAAATCTGCCTTCCAGTAATTGACCAACTTTGCTAAATAGGACACAGGTAACTGCGTGCAATACAGTAAATAAAATTATGCTAATTACGGCCCGCGGTAAAAGGCGCTAGGGACACTAGCGCTTCCCTAGCGCCTCCTTTTTGACAGGAGCGGCGGCTGTCAGCGGGTTTGACAGCCGACACTCAATTTTGCCAGCGTTGGTTCTCGGACCCGCTGACAGCCAAGGGTTCGGAAACCAGACGCCGGCAAAATTGAGCATCCGGTTTTCAACCTGTGAGCCGCGGGCAGATTTTTAATTTTTAATTATATTTTTCTTTTGGGACCTCCGACTTAATATCGCCATGATATTAAGTTGGAGGGTGTACAGAAAAGCAGTTTTTACTGCTTTTCTGTACACTTTCCCGGTGCCGAGAGAAATTAACGCTTACCTCTGGGTAGGCGCTAATTTCTGAAAGTAAAATGTGTGGCTTGGCTGCACATTTTACTTTCTGAATCGCGCAGGGATAACTAATAGGGCCATCAACATGCATTTGCATGTTGCGGGTGCTATTAGTTTTGGGGGGGGGGGGGTTGGATGTGCGTTATTGACACGCTATTACCCCTTACTGAATAAGGGGTAAAGCTAGCACGTTGAAAACGCGCGTACTGTATCGGCCTGTTTGTCTGCATTCATTATCCCTCTACCATTTCCAAGTTTTCCTTAGAGCCGCCACCCAGAATACTGAAAAATGTAGAATTCGAATTGTTAGACTAGGATAATGCAATATATTAATGGGTTTATGCAGTCTGGTCCAGTCCTCCAATAATTTATCAGTATCATACTTATTTTGAAGAGAGATCCAATCTTGAATATACTGCAGCAAACAAGACACATTGTATAGATGTAAATCTGGCACTCCTACACCCCCTTGATTCTTTTCACCCATTAATACAGCCAATTTAATTCATGCCTGCTTATTTCTCCAAATAAAGTCAGAAATCTTAGAGCGGTAAGCTTCTGTTTCTGAATTCTGTACCCATAAGGGAAGCATTTGTAAATTATACAGTATTTTAGGAAGAATAATAATTTTAATGACTGCACATCTCCCCATAATATTCAGCGGAAAAGACATCCATTTGTGTAAGACAGATTTCATTTTACACAAAACATGTACGATATTCTGAGAATACATATCTCGAATGGAATGAGTAAGCCAAATTCCTAGGTATTTTAAGGCTTCTAAATTCCACTTCAATGGGACATTCCAGGTTTCTACTAGAGTAGAGTGCAGAGGAAATGCTTCAGCCTTGCTGTATTTTATTTTTAAACCTGAAAAGGTGCCAAACAGATTTACGGTGCAAATACTTTCCTGAACACTTTCCTTAAGATTACTTACAAACAAAATGCATGTCATCTGAGAACAAGCTGAGCTTAATTTGTTTGTGCTAATACATTTATCGGGTAGTAGAAAGCTATTGTAGGGTGCAGTATATGGCATTATTTATTAATAAGAATACAACTAGTAGGTCTCAGACCTGCATGTCCACAGCCCCATCCATGTTAATCTTGTGCCCACCCAAAAAATCAGTTCAGGCTACACCATTGATCCAGCCAAAGTTGGGAGACCCCTGCTTTAGAGTTGGAGATGCCTGCTACACTGAAGTAGCCCCTTTTTCCAGCACCATCTCTTCTATGTACCTGTAGCACTATACAAATATTTAACAACAATAATAATAGTAGTAGTAAAGACCTGATGATGGCAGCATAATTCTCAGAGGACAAGAAGGATGGTAGTCCTCACATGAGCGACATCACTGGATGGGCCTTCCTCTGGAACTTTGATCTCAAAGATTCTAGAACTTTCAAACGTGCCCTACTGAGCATGTGCAGCTCTAATTATCACCCTGCCCCCTAGGCAGCGTCCCTCAGTCACTTTTTTGGAAGAGCCATGCAGTCTCTTCTTGGGAGCCATCTTTCACAGTATTCAGCTTTGTTTTCTCCTCACAATTTGTGGGCAACAGTGGACGCAGTCAAATGCCACAGGACACCACTGCAGAGCACCATGGGTCACCATGGACTTTTCTGCTGCCGTTCCATGAGGGGAAAGGCGATGTGCCATTTCTGATGCCATTTCAAGGGTTGTGTTCAGCCTCTTAGAGTGTTATCAGGTACTGTGGGTACCATGGGGGTGCTGCCATAGAATGCCACCCACCACCACGCCATAATCTGAGCCCCAGGGGTTACTGGGAATGCCATCATCACACAGTTCCTATTCTGTTCCACACTGTTCCACACTGTGACAGTGGAACCCAGCATGCATGGTCAGGTACAGCAGGGGTCACTTACTCCTCCTAGTGCCTCTGGCGCTGGCAGGTGACATTCTCTCTGTTGGTGCGGTATACAGCCTTACCAGGGTTCTACCATTGATGCATCAAGGTATCAGCTTCTTCATCTGTTCTGCACCATAAGGTGCTAGGGAGCACTGGCAATTGCTTTTTTGGGCCACGTGTAGCCACTGACTAACAGGTAGTGCTCGTCCTTTCTGTGCCATGGGATTCTACCCACAAGCACAGGCCAGTGGGTTTGTAGGTGTGCTGCCATCCATAGGATGGGATACCTCTGTATGAGTACTAGTCAGCATGCTTTTACAGAGGATGGCACTATTCTTCCAGGTGCCCTCTACTGTATGGGGGGCCTGTGTGTGTTCCCCTCATGAGAAGCAGAACAAGTTGTGCGCCACAGCCACAAGACTGACCGAAGACTTTTCTCCTGGTTGAGAACTCCTATGGGAGTGGATACCAGGAGGGTAGTATCGGGAGTCTTTCCCTTCCTGTTGCGTCCGTCGCTGCTCGACGCCCTCACTCTGCACTCTCTACCTCTGTGGCGACTCCCTCTGGGTCTGATGGACGGTTAGCTGCCGCGGTGACTCCATGCCGTCTCCCTCCGGCGTCCCCGGACCGGTATGACGCTGCGGATCCGCCATGTTCCTGTTGACGTAAGGTGCGCGCGCTCCGATTGATGTACCAGCAAGGGCGCAAACCTCGGGGGCGTCCCCCGAGATGACGTCATCCGCTTCCAATGTAAAAGGTCTCAGTATTTGCTAACGTCTTGGAACGGACTCGCTTCGGATTCCAAGCTACTCTTCCTCCTCGGACTTCCCAGGGGTACCCGCTCCTCGGGGGCCTCGCTCTCTCCTTTGTTTTTCAGGTGACGGTCTGGAACCGGTACTCACTCTTCGAGGGCCCTTGTTCCCAGACTTGCTCTGTATTCTCTTCTGCCTGGAAGTCATCACTGCCAACTACATCAGTGCGTTACCATCGCTCTCTCAGAGCTTTCCCTGGAACCAGGTACTCGCTCCTCGAGGGCCTATTCATTCCAGCTCCTGGGCTTCTATGAGACCATTGTGTGAGTGTTCTATCAAGGTTCCTTACCTGAACTCTGCATACCCTGCCTACTCACTATACTCAGTTTCTCAACAGCTCAGCCATCCAGAGATCGCTGTTCCAGTACCTGAGGGACTACGGCCCTGCCGGGCACTCCAGCTCACTACTGCCACCTCTGGTGGTTCCTTATATGGTTTAATAAAAGATCTAGTGTATGTCTGTCTCCAAACTCTGAGCCTGACTGGTGGTCCCTCTTGGGATCTTCCCCCGGGGGCGTGGTCATCTGCCACCGGCCCAAGGATCCACCCACAAACATCCCTATCTGTTTGCCAACTCTCTAACAGATTGCTAACTCCTAACAGGTTGCTAACTTGATGGATCCGGCACAACTTAATGCCTTGCAGGCCATACCGGGTCTGGCCCGCGCACTACAGAGCAGCAAGAAGTCTTGGAGAAACTTACTTCAGCGTTTCATCAGCTACACACACAGAAGGTTCAAGGCACTGCCTCCAACCAAAGTTACAGGAGGTAACTTTAAAGACTGCTGTACCACTGCCGGCTCCAATCCGCTTTTCCGGAGAAATCCAGAAGACCCGGGGATTTTTGAACCAGTGCTGCATGCATTTTGCCTTACAGCCATCTCTATTTCCTACAGCTCTCTCCAAGACTACCTACATCCTTTCATACCTGGATGGTAGAGCCTTGTCTTGGGCATCCACCTTGTGGGAACACAAGGACTCCATTTGCAGGACATAGAAGGATTTATGGACTTGTTTAAATCCATTTTCGATGACCCTGCTCGAACTTCTGTAGCCAGTTCTGCTTTAGTGGATTTGAAGCAAGGCAACAGATCATTGCCTGAATTTGCCATAGAGTTCAAAACTCTTGCGGCAGAACTCCGCTGGGACCCCAAATGTCTCAAGACTCTCTTTTGCAGAGGCCTGGATAACGGTTTGAAGGACGAGCTGGCCGCTTGCCAAACACCTGACTCGCTGGACGAATTAATAGCCTTGGCCACTCGGATTGATCACCGACTCCGGGACAAGATGAGGGAACTCCAGCCTAAAGTGTAACCCGGGTTAAAACAGGCTAGTGCTGTCTGTGCTCCTCGGATGGTTCCAGTAACCCCTGCTGCTGATAAAGATGAACCAATGCAACTTGGTCATGGACGCTTGACCTCCAAGGAAAGAAGATTTCGGAAGAAGCACGGCCTTTGCATGTACTGTGGTCAGTCCGGCCATTATGTCTCTACATGCTCCATTCATCCAGGAAACGGACGGGCCTATGTCCTGCAGGAGGACTGTTCTTAGGCCACACTGCGACATCTCCTCCGCTCTCTCTCCCAGTCTCTTTGACCTACGGACCGATCACGGTTCAGACTCCTGCCCTGGTGGACTCAGAGGCAGGAGGCAACTTCATTCTCTTCCACTAGACCTGAGGAGTCCCCTCATTAAATTAGAAGATCCACTATTGTGTTACAACTTGAAGTGGGCTTTGGACATTCCCCAACTTCGCCACTTCCACTGAAGATCTCAGTGACGTCCCCAGCAGCATCCATCGCTGCTGACATCTACAACATACTCAGCAAATTTTCTTCCAAGACTCAAGATCTACCTATCATTAATGCAGAAGATGACTTAGAACTCAAGATCAAAGAGATTCTGGATGTTCATAAAAGAGGCAAGACTTTTGAATACCTTCTAAAGTGGGAAGGTTTTGGCCCCGAGGTAATCTCTTGGGAGCCTCAGACCAATATCCTAGACAAAGAGATGCTTCGCCAGTTCCACCTCGCGCATCCTTCAAAACCTAAGCCTGGTACCCGAAGAGGAAATCGCCCTTTGAAGGGGGGTACTGTTGTGTCCATCAGTTCCCGACGCCCTCTCTCCGCCCTCCTTACCTCTTTTGCGACTCCCTCTTTGACTGCGGGAAGATTGGCTGCCGCGGTGTCCTTCTGCCAAAGTCCTTTGGCATCCCTGGACCGGCTAGACGCTGCAACCCGCCATGTTTCCTGGAGGCCTACGGGGCGCACGCACGGCGCGCCCCCGACTGAACTACCGGCGATGGCGCGAACCTCAGGGGCATCCCCCTGAGATGACATCATCTGCGACGGATATATAAGGTCTTAGAATTTGCTAACACATCGAGTTAGCAAGGAATGGAACGGACTCGCTTCGGATTCCAAGCTACTCTGCCTCCTCGGACTTACCAGGGGTACCTGCTCCTCGGGGGCCTCGCTCTCTCCTTTGTTTTTCAGGTGACAGTCTGGAACAGGTACTTGCTCCTCGAGGGCCCTTGTTCCCAGACTTGCTCTGTATTCTCTTCTGCCTGGAAGTCATCACTGCCAACTACATCAGTGAGTTACCATCGCTCTCTCATTGCTTTCCCTGGAACCAGGTACTCGCTCCTCGAGGGCCTATTCATTCCAGCTCCTGGGCTTCTATGAGACCATTGTGTGAGTGTTCTATCAAGGTTCCTTACCTGAACTCTGCATACCCTGCCTACTCACTATACTCAGTTTCTCAACAGCTCAGCCATCGAGGGATGGCTGTTCCAGTACCTGAGGGACTTCGGACCTGCCGGGCACTCCTGCTCACTACTGCCACCTGTGGTGGTTCCTTATATGGTTTAATAAAAGAACCAGTGTGTGTCTGTCTCCAAACTCTGAGCCTGACCGGTGGTCCCTCTTGGGATCTTCCCCCGGGGGCGTGGTCATCTGCCACCGGCCCAAGGATCCACCCACAAACATCCCTATCTGTTTGCCAACTCCCTAACAGATTGCTAACTCCTAATACACACTGAGTGCACTGAGCATGCTCAGCCTGCAATTATCCCTGTGACCACAGGTGTCTGCCCTCAGTCTCGTCTTATAGCAAAAAGCGCAAGCGAAACTAAAATAATACTCCTACTCCGCGGGGTGGTGGGTGGGTTTCGTGAGGACTAACATCCTGCTGTCCTGTGAGAACACATGTTACAGGTAAGCAACATTTGCTTTCTCACAGGACAAGCAGGATGGTAGTCCTCATATATGGGTGTGTACCGAGCTGAGGATGCCCGAGAGTGCACCAAATGCACCCAAAGATGTGCAAAATGCGCAACGACGGGGGTGGAATTTGGTAAGGAGGGCATCCTGAAACCCTTAACGGGTTGGTGGAAGGATATTGGGTAGTTAAACCGAAAAGAAGATGAGTAGACGGACTGGCCAAACATGGAAGCATGCCGGCCAGTCTTATGTAAGCAAAAATGGGCTGCGAAGGTATGGAGAGAGCTCCAGGTCGCAGCCTTACAAATATGTACAAGTGGCACCGGCTGAAGGTGAACTATTGAGACTGGTACGGCCCTAACAGACAGGCTGATACAGGACAGTGCATTCCGGCGGAGCGCACTGTTAACCAGCGATTGGACGCGCATTTTGGATGCGCTAGCTTTACCCCTTATTCAGTAAGGGGTAATAGCGTGTCAAAAACGCGCGTCCAACCCCCCCGAACCTAATAGCGCCCGCAACATGCAAATGCACGTTGATGGCCCTATTAGGTATTCTTTCGCGATTCAGAAAGCAAAATGTGCAGCCAAGCCGCACATTTTACTTTCAGAAATTAGTGCCTACCCAAAGGTAGGCACTAATTTCTGCCGGCACCGGGAAAGTGCACAGAAAAGCAGTAAAAACTGCTTTTCTGTGTACCCTCCGACTTAATATCATGGCGATATTAAGTCGGAGGTCCTGAAAGTTAAAAAAAGTGAAAAAAAGAAAAACAATTTTGAAATGGGCCCGTGACTTGCGGATTGAAAACCGGACGTTCAATTTTGCCGGCGTCCAGTTTTCGAACCCGTGGCTGTCAGCGGGCTCGAGAACTGACGCCAGCAAAATTGAGCGTCGGCTGTCAAACCCACTGACAGCAGCCGCTCCTGTCCAAAAAGAGGCGCTAGGGACTTGCTAGTGTCCCTAGCGCCTTTTTTTACCGCCGGCCCTAATTTAAATATTTTAGTTTACTTTATTGCGCGCACAGGCCAGTGTCCTGAGCAGGCGCTCTCCCGCGAACTTTACTGTATCGGCCTGTTAGTGTGGTTACACACGGTGTTGTAGTGAAATGCCTGCTTGTTGGTAGGAAAAAGAGATACAGACCGCCAATTAGGAGGAAAAGATCTGTTTGCCCACTGGAACTCGCAGCTTGGCTTTTGCCACAGAAGGAAAGAGTTAGGTGTAATTCCTATGGAGTGTAGTGCGGTCTAGATAGAATGCAAGTGCACTTTTACAGTCCAAGGAGTGGAAAACTCTCTTGCCTTCGTGAGAGAGAGGTGTTGGGAAAAAGTGGGCAGAGTATATTCTGAGTAAGGTGAGATGCGTCTAACTTAAGAAGGATATGAAGTTGAATACGTAAGACCACTCGGTCACGGAGGAACGCAGGGTCGGGTGAGTATGTAACAAGGTGTGGAACTCACTGACCCTGTTGGCAAAAGTGATGACTACGAGGGAAAGAATTTCCCATTGCAGACTGTTAAGTGAGAGGAATGGAAAGGCCCGAACGGGGAACGTATGAACATAAGAACATAAGAAATTGCCATGCTGGGTCAGACCAAGGGTCCATCAAGCCCAGCATCCTGTTTCCAACAGAGGCCAAAACCAGGCCACAAGAACCTGGCAATTACCCAAACACCAAGAAGATCCCATGCTACTGATGCAATTAATAGCAGTGGCTATTCCCTAAGTAAAATTGATTAATAGCCATTAATGGACTTCTCCTCCAAGAACTTATCCAAACCTTTTTTGAACCCAGCTACACTAACTGCACTAACCACATCCTCTGGCAACAAATTCCAGAGCTTTATTGTGCGTTGAGTGAAAAAGAATTTTCTCCGATTAGTCTTAAGCACTAAATATAGGCCCCATTCCGTAACCAGTAAAAATAGAGGCGGCTTAATCAGTGGATAACCCATGGTAAGCTGACTCAGAAGGGGTTGAACCGTTAATTGGGTATCCCCACTCCCAAGTGGTACACCAATTGGAACAGAGGTGTACCCATGTGGAGGATGTCTGGGGAGCAGAATCCGAGGGAGTAAGAGAAAAGAGTGGTGTAGAAAGAAAAAAAAAAAAGGGGGGGTAATACCCTTTTGTATGCGCCATGTGGTAAATCATGCCATTTTGAATGGTAAGATTTATGTGTGGAAGGTTTTTGTGATGCTACCAGTACCTAAGAACATCAGTGAGTCCATGATATGAGACTGACCTGTGAGAAGGCGAATTGGTTACTGGTGTGATAGATTGAGAAGTATGGGAAAGCATACTGGTCTCGTCCAGGATGTGGGTCTGAGACCCACATCCTGGTCCCGGTGCAGCATAATAAGAGTGCTGGCTATGAGAGGCATTGAAAGAGACACATATAAGAGGCCTTTGTTGCAGCAAAGGCGTCCATGGGAACGCATTCGAGACATGTGTAGGGAGTAGAATCCGTCCACCATATGGTTCGATTCAGACGTAGAGGGCAAGGTCGGTTGACCTCAGCGCCAGAAGATTTTTCTCGCTACACATGTAGACCGAGACCATCCGAGAGGATGGAAACCTATATGGAGAAGGTCTGCTAGTGCATTCAGTAAGTCTGTTAGATAAGTGGCCCTGGGATGCATGGAGTGAGCAAGGGCCAAGGGTAGAGCTGCGTAGCTTCCTAGCAGAGCAGCTAAGAGGTTGTGCGTGCTTGTGTGTTGGAAATACCACATTGTCACTATGCTGTCTGTCTGTATGCACAAAGGTTTGTTGCAGAGGCAGTATTGTAAGGCATAAAGGCATAACTCATGGCTCGAAGCTCCAGGAAGTTGATGTGAAACTCTGCATGGAGCGGAATAGACGCATATTGGGGTGAGAAGATGTTAGTTCGAAATCTGCAACCCTGAGTAAATGCGAGCATGAGCAGAACCAGCCTAGGTTTTGGTTCTAGATCTGCAATATGGATCAGGGACAAAAGCGGTTGAACAGTTTAGATCCACTGATAGTTGAAATTTCACTGAATCTTACTCATAGCAAATCTGGACCTATGAGTAAAGTGCATGGTGAAAAAATCCCGTGGCCCAGCAATGAAAGAATGGAGGGGCTGAAGTTATGTTGTATGCACGCAGAGACATATAGGAATTTGTCAGAATGTGTGCGCGGTTGTTGGACAGGAAGTTCGTTGTGACTGTGATGTCCAGAAGTTTTCTGTATGGGATTTATGGTAGTTAACAGCAATCCCAGGTAGTAGATTTATAGTGAGTCGTGAAGAAGATAGAGCTCCTTGCTTGGATTGACTGTTGTTATGCAGCTGTCCATGCAAGGAAAAGCGTGAATGATGTTTTACTCCATAGAGAAACAGCAGTCACTGCTAGTGATTTAATGAAATACCCAAGTTGCCTACGCTGGAGCAACCGGCAGAGCTTGGGATTGTAATATTGTTGACTCACCATGAAGCACATAGAAAGATTAGAGGAGAGAGGCAACCTACTTACTGCGGTATGGAAGTATGATGATGAGAGACACCATTTTACCTGTCCATTCTGAAGAAAGTTGATATTTCTGAGGTCCAGGATGGGCGGAGAGTAACTACTTTCTGTTGAAAGAAAGATTAGTGAGATTAAAACTCCCCCCCCCCCCCTGCGCTTTATAGCGTCCTGGGGACTGTACCCTGAACCTTGGTACCAAGTGGGGTAGGCCACTCTGACATCCGGCAAGTTGAGAGACCAGGAGGTGTCCAACTGGTGGAGCTGATGTAATCTGGATATCATGTAATCTCCCATAGGAGCGTGAGCAGTAAAAGTCTTACCCGCATTTCTGTGTGCTGTATAAGAAAACGTCGAGACCTGTTGCCAGGCCTCGAGGTGGATTTGCAATTGAGGCAGTGTTTGCTGGATCTTGTGTTTAGCAGATCAGTGAATGCATCTGGGATTTTGGTCCTTAATTAGGAAGCAGAAGCCAGAGTATTAATCAGTACAGAGTCCCGTTGCTGACAACGGGAGGATGTCCTGATACAATCTCAAATGATTGGTAGAGAGGTTCTCTTGGTATTGTGTCCGACATAGCTGGCAATAGCGATATGTGACACTAATATGGTTCTTGGAAGACAAGATGATCTAGAACCTTTCGAACCATATGGCCCGATTTAGAGAACAGGTCTCAATGGGATTGTTGCTGAAGCGGGATTAGAGTATTTACCATCCGTCGTGGATCGCAGAAGGATGAGCTGGTGAAGATCGATGGCTCTGTGGATTTCAGGAGGCATCGAGGGACAGCCTGAAGGACGTAAACATCCAACTCAACTCTATAACCTGGTATGGTAGCACAGGTACAGAGGAGACAGGCTGAGCATGTCTGGCGCTACCACAGTAATTTGTGGAGGGTCAGAACCCCGCACTGGTGTCGGTGGGGAATGCCTCGGGTACAGGGGAGCCATTATGACTCATGAATTATGACAGCATTATGTCATAATTATTATATATTATTATATATATTATATATAATATATTATCATTATGACAGCACTCAACGACTTTAAAGTACATTTAAAGTTCAATAATATAGCCTGCTATTCTTTCAATATCCCCTAAGTCAATCTCCCCTATTTCATGATACAGATGTTTCTACGATGTTCCCAGATATCTCTGTTCATCTATTCAGGGTATCTACCCTGTGTTATCTTGTTTCGTTCATTCTCCTAGTTATGTCATTTCTCATTATTGTTAATTATTTCATTTCAAACATCGTTCAATGTAACTTGTTGTTTTGTATGTAAACCGGAGTGAAGGCAACCCTGCTATACCTCGGTATATAAAAAATGCTAAATAAATAAAATAAATAAATAAATGAATCTGGCCCTCTTTGCAGCGGCTCGATGTATCGTGACAGCAGTGCAGAATTCTTCAGAACTTGGTCCTGTCATTCTGGAGCACCGAGGACTGCCACTGCACCGAGGACTGCCACTGTACCGAGGACTGCCACCGAGGACTGCCACCGAGGACTGCCACCGCCACTGTGTGGAACAGTGGCGGTGGCAGTAGCGATATTGCTCGGCCCTAGGCATTCTTCAGCACCGAGTAGGATAGCACCGATGTCTTGGATGGCGTCGGTGGCGGACGGTCATCTTGCCAGTGACAATGAGTGCCATGGTGCTCGGCCCGGTCTTTCCCCAGCGCCGAGGTGGATGCCCTCACTGTCTTGGATGGCGAATGATGATGGACTGTTAGATGCCTGCACTGCTCCTGGCACTATGTAGTGTCGTGGGCTGATACGGGGCTTTAGTTAAGAACCCAAAGCATGGAGCACTGTGTTTAGGTGAGGGCATTGCGTGTAGATGCTATATCAGTATTGACGGTATCGATGGCGGCATAGAAGCAGCCTCGAGGATATCGTCAAAAATATAGATGAAAAAATGTTGATGGCCCGGGCAGAGCAACGATAACAGTGACAGAGGCACCGACGGCATCGGCATAGGTATCGATGGAAACGATGTGGCATCGAAGAATCGAATAGTCATCGATGACATCGGGAAATTGATACCGGTATCGACGGAATCGATGGCCGCATCACTAGGAACGACAAGGACACCGATGGAAACGATGTGGGCGTCGATGGCATCAATGGATGGAGATGGGCGCCGACGGCATCAGTGGCATGGCCACAGGCATCGACGGCATGGCCATGGGCATCGATGGCATCGATGGCACCGACATGGGTATCGATGGCACCGATCCGGGCATCGACAGCATCGATAAAGGCATCGATGGCATCGACCCAGGCATCAACAGTATCGATGGAATCGACGATGGCATCGATGGAACCGACCTGGGCATCGATGGCATTGATGGAATCGACGATGGCATCGATGGAACTGACCTGGGCATCGATGACACCAAGGTGTGCATTGATGGCATCCACCCAGGCATCGATGACATCGATGGACCGCGGGGGTAGGGTGTTGATGGCATCGAAAAAGGCAGGACAGGCCTGGATGGGGGTACTGATGGTAGCGATGGGGGCATCGACTGCACGAAGGTACCGAGGGATGAATTCGACAGAGGCCCTGGCGGCAATGGTAACCGTGGAAGTCCCTATCCCACTAGTGCTAATAACCAGGCAGAGGGTCACAGGAGGACACTCGCAGGCTATGTGGGGCTAACTGTGAAAACATAGGGAGAGGGAAGGCCGCAATTCGGTTGGTAGGCTGGGGATACCGTAGCGAGGTGACAGGAACCGACCGAAAAACAGGGCATAGTACTCACTGAGCATCGATTAAATGTACGCAAAGGGAGACCCGTGCAGGGAAAAAGCGTTTACGAAGTAAAAGTTTAAGTGTTTCCGTGAGGGAAAAATTGTGAGAATTTCTCACAGAGCTCCTAACCGCTATGCTTACTGCAGAGTGGAAAAAAGAAGACTGAGGGGAGACACCTGTGGTCACAGGGATAATTGCAGACTGAGCATGCTCAGTGCACTCAGTGTGCCAGTGTCAGTCAAAGCTTTATAGAAACTTTGACAGAAAAGTTTTCCGTAACAGGGCTCCGTCCACTGACGTCACCCATATGTGAGGACTACCATCCTGCTTGTCCTGTGAGAAATCATCAAACCATGTTGACTTTGATTTTACCTACCTCTTAAGAAAGGAATAAAATGTTTTCTGTTTATCAACAAAAGTTGATATAATGTTCTTACTCTGAGCTCTATCTAAAAAGTTCTTCTATCGCCTGATATTTTTCCCCTGTAACCCCTGGACTGGGTCCTGGATAGGAGTCCACGAGGGATAAATGTCCTTCCAATTTCATTCATGCTTCAGCCCCAATCCTACAGGATTTTCCGGAAAGTGGAGGGGAGGGGGGTAAATTAGAACCAGGGTCCAGGAGGTTAGCTGAGAATGGATAGGTGCCAATAATCAAACCAGAGGCAAACTGGTATTCCACCACAAGTTTACTGACAAGGGGGCAAAGAGGACTGGGTGAATCTAGCATGTGTGAAAATGGATGAAGTGGAACAAAAAAAGAAGCTATAATAAAGGCAATACAAGTATATAAAAGGAAGAGGAAGGAGGAGGTTCACCAAAGTGCTGGCTGAAAAAAATAAAGGCAAAAGAGCAGCATTCAAAAATTACAAAGAAACTCAAAAAGAGGAAGAAAGGAACATTACCTGCTGAAGCTGAAAGAGACAAAGAAGAGCAAAAGCTCAAGTGGAAGAAAGGATCGCTAAAGAGGAAAAGTGAGGTGAAGAAACATTTTTCAGATATATGAGGGAAAGGAGTGTGGCCCTGGCCACTAGATGGCATCTGGATCCTAGCAGTTTAAAGAGCCTGTCCCTTCAATGACCCAGAGTCTAACCTCATATTCATACCTGGGAACTTTGGATTTGCACTCATCCTGAGTTTACCGTAGATTAGTTGGGGGGAGAGGTGGGAACCACATGTGCACATACTTACTCTTATACATACACATTTATACACTCACATGTTCATTTTCACACACATACATGCACATTCTCTCACATACACACAGACTCTCATTCATTCTCTCACACTTTTACTCTTCTCATTCTCCCACCTACACACTCTCTCAGATGCATGCTCGCTCACTCACCTTTGCTCCCTTTTCCACACACACACATGCCTGCCCTCACATGTTCATTCATACCCTCCTACTCACACAGACATACTCATCTCTTCCCCTCCCCCAGAACCAACCAGGGACATCAGCCTCTTCCTTTAGGCTGACACAGCCAACTGCTTTTCTCCTCCTCCTCTTCTGCTGCAGGAGTCAATGCTGCCATTTCTTCTTCTTCTTCCTCCCAATCCACGTGGCTCCATGTGCCTCCTTCAACCATGGGCCCGACAATGCTTCCTCTTCCGATTTGACTGATGCTATCCCTTCCCCACAGTTTAAGCAGCTCAAAGCCCTTCCTTCAGCCACGCAGGCCCGACGCTGCCTCTCTTCCTCCCAGCCCGCATGGCTCGATGCTCCTCCTCCTTCAGCCACGAAGGCCTGATACTGCTTATTGCTGGGCTCCTGCAGGCCAGCTGCCACAGCACGGCATAGAGGCTCAAACGCTGAACTGAGGGAGAGCCCCAGACTGGGTTCACCTGAGGAGCTCAAATTTGTTTCTTCTTTTTCTCCTTTTTTTTTAATGTAGCATGTGGTAGGTAGTTGAAGCTAGGGAGATGCAAGTCCACCATCTGCTGGAGACGGAGAATATTGGCGGGTTGATGTCGGAGCAGGGCTGTATGTCTGTGACAGCAGCGAGTCAGTAGGAGTGCATAACCCACTGGTGTGGATTGGCCTGCCTTTCTGCACAGGAAAATAGGATTCACCCACCACTCTTTATTAAAGTGTCCAGGACCTGTCATATATTATGTAGAAATGAAAGACCATTATACCAGGACTTAACTGCTCATGCATTTGTTGGTATAATCATCTGGTCTGTGACTTTTTATGAAAAAAAAATAAAAAAATCAAATGTGCTCCATTACTATATATCATGAACATCAATGCACTTAAGCACCACTTAACTTGTATTTAGTGAACCAAAGTCTAAACGATCTCTTTACTCCTTCTAAATGTTTAAGTTGGTCTTTTTTCTCCTCCCGGCATGGCACTATGTTTTGAGCAAGTGAGCTCTGCCTCAGGGACAATTTATTTAGCTTTGGGGCACTTGAATCTGCACTCTCTCACTCTCCTCATCACAGCTTGAACTTGCAATAATTTCATTGGAAAGCGAAAGGAGAAGATATGGATGTATAAATCTCTTCTACTTGCTTTTCATTTGGTTAACACCACCACAGCAACGGAACCTCTGTACCCTTCTCTGTCCAGAGCATCACCGTCCAAGCAAGACAAGAGCTACTGTTTGGGAAACGGAGCCAAAGACTACTGCTGCTGAATAGCACAGTCCCAGATCTGAATCTTGCTTCAACTACCTACCACATGCTCCATAAATTCCATATGATGATCCCCAAGTGTTCATTATCATTTACTTTAATCTCACTTATTGTCACTTAAAAGACTAAAGCAGAATGGGTGACATGGAGACTAATGCTGCTCAGCGTGGTTCTTTAAATTATGATGTAAGACAGATTAGGCTCCTTCTTTATATAAACATGCTGAACAAAGAGCTCAGATTACATGAATTTTTACAAACACTCTGTAAAAATAGAGTTCTTTGCTGGGTTTCTTGGTGAAGGTTTTGTTAGCAGCTTTGCAGGGGTGTAGAAACAATATCAGGCAAATAATCTGTTCAAACCAATCTTTTCACAAGTATAGTAGGACTGCCATCGCCCCTTTTCAGCAGCGGCGACGGCAAGCAACCACCCCCGTACTCAGGACCGCAAGTGTTTGTGTTTCTGGACGCGGTGGGGGAGGGGAGTGGAGAACGCGGGATGCCTTCCAAATCCCACGATCCGATTAAGAAGGGCAAGGGCTGTTCAGCAAGGCCCAATATATATATATATATATAAAAAAAAAGGGGGGGACAAACGCCGGCAGCCTGCCCTTTGCAGACAAAACCGGCCCAGCTGCCCAGCGGCAGCCAAAACACGTGGCTTACATGTTTTAACATCTATTTTATTTCTTAAAAAAAAAATAAAATTATTTTTCTTCTGAACTTCTGCTACCTAGATAAAAAAAAAAAAAAAAAAAAGAGAGGGAGAGACTCACTCCTCAGTGACTGGGGTGGCAAGAGGCCTGTCCTCTGAGTCATAGGGGCCGAGTTTGATTGGCCGTGCTTATGGTGAAGACCTGAGCACTGCGTGCTGCGGCCGCAAGACAGATTAATTTAAAAGAAGACACCAACGCACAATTTAAAGGAGGTTGGTCACACTACACCATGGCAGCCGTCCCGAAAGAAGCCGCGGACAAAAAACACCATGGCAGCTGTCCCGAAGGAAGATGCAGACAAAACAGTACTGGAAAACAAGAAAGCAATGGCCAGGCCACGCGCACAACGGAATGCCAGCAGACAAAAGCGCAAAAGAGCAGAATGCGGGTGCATCACACGCACTGAAGTACCAAACAACAACAGAGATGGTACAACAACAGAACAACAGCCTGTGTCACAAACACAAGAATTGGTCCAAGGGACAAGCCTGACTGAGCAGTCAGCAATACAAAGTCAAACGGCGACACAGGGGCCCAGTAATGCAGAAAATTTGGTCACGGCAACCGGCTGCCCTACCAACATGAGCGAAGGACCGACGCTGGCAGGACCTGCGAGTAACCACATGCAGAATGTTCCACAGTCATCCTGGAAGATGCTAATTCCATTCTGGCCTGGTGCAAATCCATTTGCCAGTTGGAACACAGGTATCGCGGGCATTACCTGCGAACAACCCGCAGCAGCCCCCCCTGGGGATGGTGGCCATGGCCAGGACAAACAGCCGCAGGACAAACAGCCACTGGCAACCCGGCTGAAAGCACCGCATCAAGCAAGAAATCAGCCAGAGAACACAAACATCGAGCTCCGCGCAACATAACACGACCGCCTCTGTCGACACAGCTCCACCGACTCAGGCGTTGGCAGAAGAATTCACCAGTGAAAGAAACAACAAAGGCAATTCGGCAACTGACCCAGCACAGGAGAACGAGAGAACGGCAATAGGTGAGTTGGAGTTAACACCAGGGGCTAGCCTTTGCAATAAAAAAGGTTAAAAAATAAGAAAGCAAAAAAGAGGTAAGAACAGAAATAGAATCTGATTCTAGCAGTTCCAGTGACACATCACCCTCTGACACAATCACTACGGAGCACTAATAAGTCCCCTTAATAGATACACAATCCAACACACTTAGGGACTCCCAAAATATTCCCATAAATATACAATATCAATTTAAATTTATCTTCAATATCACCTTTCAAAAATGTTTATATCCTTTATTATTACATGTCATATAAGCATTTATAAACATATATTATATCACATTTAATAAAACAGCCATTAAATACATCGTTTAAATTACATTAAACACATCATTTCTAATGACACCATATTCAACAGTACATATACATCAATACATATACCCCTCAACATACATGTATCCTATCACAATGTCTGTATTCTGATGAATTCAATGTTTAATCACAGTTTTAAATACACCCAGTCCGGACAAGTCCTAACTAATAACCATCATTTATCCCAACCCTAACCCCTTAATATCACACAATCACACCCATTCATCATTATCCACTTAAAAACTATGTACCCCATAAAAGTGACCTATTATCCTTTATATTATCATCTAATAGTAAACGATTTTATAGCAGTTGGCATTGTTAGAATGAAGAGGAAGTGAGTGGATCGGCGTTGAATCTGTCCGGTAAAACAGTAAGAGGCTATTATTTAGATTTAAAAATCGAGACCCTTGTTGGGCATTTGGTCGGCTGGTTGGATCATGTACCGAACGGTTATAAAAAGTAATTTGGAAACGTGTGGATGCACTGTGTAAGTGTATGTAGTGAGGTTCAGATAAGTGGCGTCCAGAATTAGAGGAAGTAAATTATGATACCCGTTTCATCAAGAGTGATGCACGATTGAAACTGTGATATACAGTAAGAGTCCCCTGAGGAAGCCCGATTAGGGGTGAAACGAGGTGCCTTGTTGGGGCGTTTGATGTTAAAACATCCGTTGAGAAAGATTGGGGTGATCGGCACAACAAACAGTGTTTGTAAAGAATTGAGAATCAGTTGTCTAATAACTGTCAAATTCCTAAAAGAGAGAGGTTGGAATGCAGGACCAGTTCAACAAGATCTTATGGTCAAATTTATTGTGAACGCAAAAGAGAAAGGTATATCAAGGGGTGTAGTGACGAGTCAGCTAGCTGGCTTTGCAGGCAAGAAGTTGGGGCAACCCATGAAAGAATTTCCTAGTTAAGAAAATTATGGCGGGATGGGCCAAAAAATCAGTACCTGTCATTGATACACGTAAGCCTATCACACATGACTTGCTTTTGCAGCTGTGGTTGGCATTACCAATGGTATGCGTATCACCTTTTGAAGTTAAATTATTTAGAACCGCCTTTTCGCTGGCCTTTTTTGGAGGCACTGCGAATTAGCGAGATGGTGGCCGCGTCAAATAGTAAAGTGGGTCTCAGAGGAATATTATTGCAGAACATCACAGTATCCGAACATGTTGTCCAGATAAGAATGCAGAGTTCAAAAACAGACCAAGCTACTAGAGGAGCCAAGTTGTATTTAAGGACCATCGAGAATGTGTCCACACGCCCCATTAAAAATCTTAAGACATACCTATTAGCTCGCCCAGCAGGCAGCACACAATTGCTGATCCATAACGATCATACCCCACTCACTAGATACCAGTTTGCGTCAGTCCTCAGATTGGCAATTCAACAAATAGGACACAACCCTAAGGAATTCGGGATCTGCTCATTCAGGATAGGTGTGGCCACTAGCGCCGTGCAAGCCGGACTAAACATTGCCACCATTCGAAAAATTGGGAGGTGGAAGTTGGATGCTGTCTACACGTATATCAGGCCAAGTTTACTGTGAGCACTTAACCTCATTTGTGAAATTTCTTTACAGAGACACCACAACGGCAAAGGTCTGTCTGGATTATCAGACACTCCTTGTTCACTGGGCAGCCAAGAGGGCGCAGTTTCGCTCTTATGGGATTTACTTGGGTCTAGCGCCAAGAAATGTGAGCATCATATGGATGGGTCATAAAGGAATGACCCGGGATCAGCTTCTCCAGAGAATGTAGCACAGTAAAAACAGTTTGGCTGAACCAGATGCCGTGGTCATTCACCTCGGTGGTAATGACCTGGGAACTATATCTTGCATAGAACTAATATGACGCATTAAACAAGATTGGAGCAAATTGGTTGCCAATTTTCCTAATTCCTGCATGATGTGGTCAGATATTATACTGCGACTAAAATGGCGCAATAGCAGGTTATGGAAAAGAGGTCAAAAAAAGGTTAACCGACAAGTCGGACATTGGGCCACCAGGCTGGGAGGCCGGCCCATATGCCATGAATGGGCGGAAGATGCATGTGAAGGTTTATACAGGTCTGATAATATATACCTATCAGATATTGGCATTGATCTGTTCAACAATTCCACCCAGGAAGCCATTGAACTATTCTTAGGTTGAAAAAGCCGCAGCTTGGAGGGGGGGGGGGGGGGGCATGAGGCAAGTGCTATTACCTCATGCTGGTGGCGGGTGCATGAGTCGGAGCCGAATTTGGTAGGCCGGGGACGGGGCCCCCTTGCTAGCATGAGCACGGCGGGGGGGGCCGGTGGAAGGGGCTGCCTTGCTTGGAGATATGACGGGTGGCACCCTGGACTGTTGGTCAAATACAGATATGATGAGAGACTCGTGCATCTCAAGGTTATATAGTGTTAATTATATAATAAAGCTACAGCCTTTATTACCACCATAAAAAGCTTTTGCCTCGTATCATTCTGCATTGTGTCTGCGATTCCTGATTGCGACAGTGAACGGAGTACTGCCCCGAGCATCGGCGGTCGCAACGTTAATAAAAGGGCTCACGCCCATAAGCATGCCTGCCCTTAACAGCACGCCGCTGGGACGGAGGACTCACCGTCCTCCGGTGCTGGTCTTCCTGGGCATGTCGGGTGTGGGCCTCTCGCGAGAGCGTGCCCTCCAGACGTGCCCATGATGTCATCGGGCTGCGACGCACACCAAAGTGCGCGTCGCAGCGCCAATAAAAACCTGCCTCGCCAGCGTAAAAACCTGCCTCGCCGCTGCCATTGCCCCTTTTCAGCAGCAGCGACGGCAAGTGACTCCACTCACTCACATCTCAATCATATATATGCATGTATTAGAAATAGCAAATAACAGTTAAAGAGTTTCTAGAGTGATTGTTTATATTGTAATATTGATAATGGCTGTTGATTTCTACTGTTTCAATGTTGTTTAGTTCTCTGTTAATTATTACATTTGTACAAATGTAGCATCACATATCGCAGCTTTAGACAAGTGCATGAGTCGGAGCCGAATTTGGTAGGCCGGAGAAGGGGCCCCCCTTGCTAGCATGAACATAGCGGGGGGCCGGTGGAAGGGGCCGCCTTATTTGGAGACACGGCGGGATGGCACCCTGGACTGTTGGTTAAATACAGATATTTATTTATTTTATTTATTTAACAGCTTTTCTATACCGACATTAAAATACACATCATATCGGTTTACATTTTAACGTAAAAAAGGTGGAAAATTACAATAAACAGGAAAAGGGGGAACGGGGCAACTGATAAATACAAAAGGAAGCACAGAGGTGAAATTTAGCAAAATGAAAAAAAGAAAACTAAAGAGAATACAGTATGCAAAAAGTAAAACATATCTACAAATATACAAGTAGTAGTATGTGGCTACATGGAGTCATCAGAGAGCAATTGAGAGGTGTCATGGAGCGACGGGAGGAGTAAGAGGTGCCAGGGAGGTGTATAGTAGTCAAACGAGGAAAATTAATCAGGGAAAGCCTGGTGAAAGAGCCAGGTTTTTAGCATTTTTCTGAACTTAAGAGGGCATGGCTCCAAACGAAGGTTAAGGGGTAGAGTGTTCCAGTGCATGGGGCCAGCAATCGACAGGGCGCGATCCCTGGTGGCTGTCAGACGAGCCTTTTTAAGTGGGGGGACTTGTAAGGTGTATTTGCGGTTCGCTCTGGAGGGGTGGGAAGAATGAGTAAGTTGTAAGGGTACACTGAGCCACAAGGAGTTATGGTTGTGGATGGCTTTGTGAATGATAGTTAGCGTTTTGAACAGAATGCGGTATGTGATGGGGAGCCAATGTAGGTCCTTGAGGATGGGGGTTATATGGTCTGATTTACGAGCATTGCTTATCATCCTTGCCATTGCATTTTGTAAAATCTGGAGAGGTTTGATGTTAGAGAGAGGAAGGCCCAGGTACAAGGAGTTGCAGTAATCGAGCTTGGAGGTTAAAGTGGCTTGGATGACTGTTTTGAGGTCTTGTGTGTGGAGAAGGGACTTGAGCTTCTTTATGACCATAAGTTTATAGAAACCTCCTTTAATGACAGAGGAAATATGTTTTTTTAGGTTCAGGTGCGTGTCCACAAAGACGCCTAGGTTCCGTACAGGGTGGTGAGAAGTGAGTGTAGCAATCCTGGGGTCATTAGAAGGGGAGAGTTTGAGGGTCTGTTGGTTATGGATGAGGAGGAGTTCAGTTTTAGCGGAGTTCAGGGCAAGCTGGAGGGAGGTCAGGAGAGTGTTAATGGAGGTGAGGCATTTCTCCCAGAAGTTTAAAGTAGCAGATAGCGATTCTCGGATAGGGATGATGATTTGAACATCATCAGCGTAAATGTAGAATTTGAGACCAAGATTTGAAAGATGATGACAGAGGGGGAGGAGGTAAATATTGAATAGAGTGGAGGAGAGGGAAGAGCCTTGGGGCACCCCTTGTGGAAGAGTAAAGGAGGAAGATTCTGAGGAGCAGAGTTTAACGGAGAAACGTTTGCTAGGTAGGATCTGAACCACAAGAGGGCTGAGCCATTTATGCCAATGTCAGTAAGGCGAGAGATGAGTAGATTGTGGCTTATCGTGTCAAATGCTGCTGAGATGTCAAGGAATGCTATGAGGAACCTATGACCTTGGTCAAGGCCAGTGAGGAGAAAGTCGGTGAGTGAAAGAAGGAGGGTTTCTGTGCTTAAGTTTTTGCGAAAACCAAACTTTGAGGAATGAAGTATGTCATTATCAAGGTATTCCATGAGTTGGGTGTTAACAACCTTCTCCATGATTTTGGAGATGAAAGGGAGATTGGAAATGGGGCGGTAGTTGGCGGGGTCCTTGGGATCCAGAGTGGGCTTCTTGAGAAGGGGTTTGATTACTGCATGTTTGAGGGGTTCGGGAACTGAGCCAGAGGAGAGGGAGCAGTTAATGATCTCTGCTAGCAGATGAGCAATGATATTAGGAATGGAGAGTAGGGATTTAGTAGGTATAGATTCAGATGGGTGGGATGCAGGCTTAGATTTTTTGAGGATGGCCTCACTTTCTTTAGCAGATGTGAGCTCTATGGTATTAAAAGAGTATTTTTTTGAGGGGAAGGGGTTGTGTGCGGGCTGGAGGGAGCCGGGAGGAGGTGTGGTAGTAGGAGGCAGGGTGCGGAGTAGGTTGGCTATTTTGTTGTGGAAGAATTGTGCAAGTTCTTCACACTTCTTGCTAGCTTCATCAACAGTGATGGTTAGGGGGGTGGGACTGGTAAGGGTTGTGACATAGGAGAAGATGGCTTTGGGGTTAAACGTGTATTGATGGATCTTGGTGGCATAGTAATCACGCTTGGTTTTTTGAGTGTAGGTGGGATTTATAGTCGGTAGAGCACTGTGGGTTTGATGAGATATGATGAGAGATATGATGAGAGACTCGTGCATCTCAAGGTTATATAGTGTTACTTATATAATAAAGCTGCGGTCTTTATTGCCACCATAAAAAGCTTTTGCCTCGTATTGTTCTGTATTGTGTCTGCGATTCCCAATTGCGACAGCGAACGGAGCACTGCCCCGGACATCGGCGGTCGCGACATTATAGAGTTCTTTGCTGGGTTTCTTGGTGAAGGTTTTGTTAGCAGCTTTGCAGGGGTGTAGAAACAATATCAGGCAAATAATCTGTTCCAGCCAATCTTTTCACAAATATAGTAGGACTCCCACAGAGACATTTGAAAAAATAGTTGAAGGCAGAGGGATTTTCAGTTTTTCTAATCGGTTTACACAGAGCACTGGTGACTGTAGTATTGATGCTGAAGAAAAGGCAATTCCCTGCCAGCTCTTAGGTCTTTCATTGGACCATACAGAGATGTTACACATGAATTTTTATAACCATAAAAGTCTTTATAGTTAGAAATTTTAACAATTCCGTCAAAAAGCATGACCAAAATACTGCAGAAGGTTCCAGTATAAAAACAATAATCCTCAGATCACCAAGTTAAATAAACACACACGGCAGTCATTGATGATCTGCTGCACAGCAGTTCCCACAGACCTCTCACAGGATGAGGATGAGGACAAAGATGAGGATGAGGTGTGGCGTAGGGATTAGAGCAGGAGGCTGAGAAGGAAAGCCAGTGTTAAAATCCTGCTTCTCACAGTCTTTGTGACCTTGGCCAAATCATTTGACTTTTTATTGACTCAGGAATAAACTTAGGGGGTAATTTACTAAGCTGCATTAGGGATTTATGGAGCAATAAACAGCAACATGGGTATTAAAACAAACTTATGCAAATTAGCTAATAAATAAGGAAATATAATGCAAATCGAGCAATGCAGCTTTCCTAAATCTGCAAGCCACATTATTTGATTGAAAATTAGGTAAACCTCAAAAGGTGTAGCCAAATCCCTCCCCCCCCCCCACCAGAAGCATTAGGATATTGACACACATTCTGATGCTCCTGGTCTGAGGCTTTACAGTGATCAGTGGGGCTGCTGGTACCCCACCCACACAGATATAAAGTCAGTGGGAGTCTATTGAGACCCCCCTCTCCTCGGCTATCCCTTGAAGCAGCCAAACTTAAAAAAAAAAAATTATATATATATAATTTTATACATATATATGATATTAATTATGATATTGTTTCTCATTACTGATTTCACACTATATATTTACAATATTTAGTAAACTAAGTTTTGCTTTACCAGAATGTGTGTAGATTGTTCTATGACATAAAATACCCCCATATGCCCATTGCGTGCAGAAAAACCCATTCATCTTAATTGATCGGTGGGACTCAAGGAAAGAAAATTAGCAGGTAAGAACCACATTTTTCCTTATGTTGATTCATACACTTACCCTACATATTGTTTAATTGTACCTAGGTGGGTTTGTGTTTGTTTAGCCAACTTTATTTCCACTAGTGAAGAAGGTCATAATGCCCTCTATGCTCCAGGATTGACACTATATACAAAATGGTGCGTGATGCCAGCTGGAGGAGCTTGGGTGCGCTGCAGCCTTCTACACTAGACCTTCAGGAGACCGGGGGAATGTTGGGGGCACCCCAAGGAGATAGGAAGAGGGTAGGGTTTCAGGGCTAAGTTCCAAGCAATTTATATATATATATATATATATATATATATAAATATATACCGGTATATAGGATTAGGATATTGACACACATTCTGATGTTCCTGGTCGGAAGCTTTACAGTGATCAGTGGGGCTCCTGGTACCCCACCCACACAGATGTAAAGCCAGTGGGAGTCTATTGAGACCCCCCTCTCCTCGGCTATCCCTTGAAGCAGCCAAACTTTAAAAAAAAAAATAAAAAAATTCCAGTGTGACCCACTTCACAAAAAAAAACAACATTTGTTTGGACTGATTTGGGGAATAATAAAGAATACAAAATTCAAAAAGCTAATCATGATACAAATAACTTATTTGAGGTATCAGAATATATTTTTCACAAAATACCATTTATGTGCCTTTTCACACAAAGAGAACAATACAAACAAACAAGGTTACATATATACATTCAAAACCAAAAACAATCAATATCCTACCCACATAACTAACAACCCTCTTCTTATACATTAACAGATCCCATCACACATTATCCCACCTCCCAACAATCCCCATACATCAACACCCCTCCCCATCCTTACTTTTTCCACCACATGAATAAAACCCAATACAAATGACCCTCTTTATATTATTTAAAAAAGTAACAGAAAAAAAATTAGAGAAATTGCAGCACTGCAGTAAATTTACCACACCCTTCAAGAAACAATCACAATGTTCTTCAATCCTCCACATGAAGACTTCAGTACTATCACAAATCTCTTCAATTTTTCACTCCTACAACCTCAAAAAAAAATAAAATTTGATAACGGTATACATCTATCTCCAAATACTGCATGCCGATTACTCGGCATTACCATTCTCCATCACACTGAAGATATTCTGCATCATGTTATACATTCTACAGTAGATCACTAGGACATTGGGGGTGGGAAATCTGTACTGTGGGTTTGTGAATCCCATATTTGCCCCTTCTAGGGAAAATACTGCAGCTTAGTAAACAGATCCCTTAGATTGAATGCCCTCTGTGGCAGGGAAATATATTCTGTACATGAATATAAGATGCCTTGGGTTTGTAAAGACAAGTAAATCTAAATCTACTTCTGTAATTCATTTCATGGCATTTTTTTTTTTTTATTTTCGATAAATTGCATTCCTATGTGGCCCTAGAATATGACACTTAAGTAATTCACTTGCTCTACAGATACTGCCGTAAATAGGAGGAAGACCATGTTTTGATTTTGAATAAGACTCATAAATCTGTGATGGCATGTGCAGACTTCTGGAAGATGTTCCAGTGGCTTTCAAATTCATATGCACTTCAGGAGCTATGATAAATGAATGGGACACACCACAAGATCAAATCACTTTTTTGTAATTTTTTTTTTCCCTCCCACACACCTTGGGCTTGAAGGCGTTTCTTGCATATCTCACACCACATAGGAGAGTCTCCATTCTGCAATAAACCAGTACTGTGGCACCATCCAGTGGAAATCTCATTGATAACACCATTCCCTAGTACCAGCTCTTGATTATCTCAGTTTTAGCGTTTGCTGAAGAAAGAAAACCATGGTCTTTGTTCATAGGACAGTCATATTTTGCTTTCAAAGTTTATGATTTACTTTGATTTTGTACTTATAATTTGTTTTCCCAAATCTATCAAGAAAAACACACTTGGGGTACATTTTAAAAGAGAGCGCGCGCGTGTACTTATAAAATCCGGGGTCGGTGTGCGCAAGAGGGTGCACATTTGTGCAACTTGCGCGTGCCGAGCCCTGCGCGCGCTGCCCGTTCCCTCCCCCCGCCCTTCCCCTCCCTTCCCCTACCTAACCCACCCTCCCGGCCATATCTAACCCTTCCCCCTACCTTTATCAGAAAAGTTACTACTGCAAAAAAAGTTCCCAACAGGACAATGCTTGGATCTCGGAAACCCGAGCGGAGGAGATAGAAACAAGAAAAACTGTCTTGAGCATGAGGTCCTTTACCGTAGCCCGACGGAGAGGTTTGAACGGGGCAGCACAGAGGGCTTGGAGGACCAGATTAAGACTCCACGATGGGCAAGTAATGAGAGTGGGAGGATGCAGGTGTTTGACTCACTTCACGAACCGAACCATGTCCGGGTGGCCCACTAGGGGATGACCCTCGACCCGTCCAAGGAGAGAGCCGAGAGCGAAAACTTGCACGCGCAGGGAACTGAAGGAAAGACCCTTCTGTAGAAAAGAAAGAACTAACGAGACCGGGGCTGAGCATGCTGAGACACCCGACTCCTCACAAACAGTCTCAAAGACCTTCCAAAAGCGCATGTAAGCTAGAGAAGGCGACTGCTTCCGGGCTCGCAGCAAAGTGGAGATAACCTCCTCCTTATAGCCCTTATGCCTCAGGCGTCACCGTTCAAAAGCCAGGCCGCTAGACAAAAACGATCGGCCTGGTCTAAAAATACAGGCCCCTGCCGAAGTAGACGAGGAAGATGGCCTAGCCGGAGGGGTCTGTCCGTCGCCAGGTTGACGAGATCCATGAACCATGGTCTGCGAGGCCATTCGGGTGCTACCAGAACCACAGGCCCTCGGTGTAGTTCTATTCTCCTGAGAACTTTTCCCACCAGAGGCCACGGGGGGAACACGTACAGAAGGACGTCCGTGGGCCAAGGGAGAGCCAGAGCATCCACGCCCTCCGAGCCGTGCTCCCTCCAGCGGCTGAAGAACCGATTGGCCTTGGCATTGCACAAGGTCGCCATGAGGTCCAGGTGAGGGGGACCCCACCTGTCGACAATCAGTTCCATGGCTTCTTCCGAGAGTTCCCACTCTCCCGAATCGAGTGATTTGACGACTGAGAAAATCGGCCTGAACATTCTCCTTGCCTGCGATGTGGGAGGCCACCAGGCAATCCAGATGTCGTTCCGCCCAGACGAAGAGACGGCCGGCTTCTAGGGCCACCAGGCGGCTGCGAGTGCCCCCTTGACGGTTGATGTAAGCCACAGTGGTGGAGTTGTCGGAAAGAACCCTCACCTCTTTGCCGCGTATCAGGGGCAGAAAATCCTGCAGAGCCAGACGCACCGCCCAGGCCTTCAATCGACTGATGTGCCAGCGAGTCTGAACCGGTGACCAGATCCCCTGAGTGGACTGGGACAGGCAGACCGCACCCCAGCCCGAGAGACTGGCGTCTGTGGTTACTAATGTCCACTGTGGAGATTGAAGGGACATTCCCCAGAGAAGATGAGGAAGCGAAAGCCACCACTGCAAGGCGGCGATGGTAGAGTCCAAAAGAGGGAGGACTATGTGAAACTATTTCGACACCGGCTGCCAACGGGATAGCAAAGCTTTCTGTAACGGTCGCATATGAGCAAAAGCCCAGGGAACTAGGTCGATAGTGGAAGCCATGGAACCTAAGACCTGCAGGTAGTCCCAAGCCGTTGGAAGAGGCAGCGAGAGCAGATTCCGAACCTGGTCGATCAACTTGAGGGCCCGCGCACGAGGCAAGAATACCTTGCCTACTCGAGTGTCGAAGTGGACTCCCAGGAACTCTAACACCTGGGAGGGCTGAAGCTTGCTCTTAGAAAAATTCACTATCCAACCGAGAGACGCAAGGAGAGCTAATACCCGATCCACCGCCTGTCTGCAAAGAGCCTCCGACTTGGCCCTTAAAGCCAGTTGTCCAGATAGGGGTGGACTAGGACTCCTTCCCGGCGAAGGGCCGCCGCCACCACCACCATGACCTTGGTGAAGGTGCGTGGTGCGGTGAAAAGGTCGAAAGGCAGCGCCCGAAACTGGACATCCCGGTTGAGGATGTGGAAGTGAAGATACTTCTGGTGATCACGGTGAATCGGAATATGGAAGTACACCTCTGTCAAATCGAGCGAGGTGAGGAACTCTCCGGGGCGAACCGCCGCGATGACCGCTCACAAGCTTTCCATGCGAAAATGTGGGATCTTGAGGGCCCGGTTGACCCTCTTGAGGTCTAAGATCGGCCGAAAAGCCCCATCCTTCTTGGGAACCATGAAGTAAATAGAATACTGGCCTGCGCCATGCTCTGCTTTCGGAACCGGGACAACTGCGCCCAGACTCAGTAGTCTGACGAGAGTTTGCTCCACCCCCTCCCGCTTGAGATGATTGCATGGGGAGAATACGAAGAGGTCTGGTAGATCTTGAACAAATTCTAAGGAGTAACCGTCTCGGAAAATGTCGAGGACCCACTGGTCCGACGTAATTTTGACCCATTCCTCGAAGAACAGGGAGAGGTGACCGCCCAGAAAGGGGACCGAGGAATGGGTCAACTGAACTTAATTGTGTGGCAGGCTTTGGGGTGGGGCGCTGGGACTGGCCCTCGCGAAAGGAGCAATGCCCACAAAAGGGCTGAGAACATGATTGAGACCGAGAAGAATAACCCCTAGAGGAGCCACCTCGTCCACGGGGCATATACCTCCTCTGTCCCCGGAAGCGAGGACGAGAGGGCGTAAAGGAACGGGATTGTTTCGGACAGTCCTCCGTAAGCTTATGAACCTTATTTTCCCCCAAGGAGTCAATAAGCTTCTCAAGGTCCTCTCCAAAAAGCAACTTACCTTTGAAAGGCAACGTGCCTAGCCATGCCTTGGAGGATGGGTCAGCCGACCAATTGCGCAGCCAGAGGAGCCATCTAGCGGATACCGCCGAGGCCATCGCCTTCCCTGGACGCGGAGGAGGTCATAGAGCGCATTAGCCCCATATGTGATGACGGCTTCCAGACGTTCAGCCTGCTCCCCCTCTGCAGATGGGAGGTCCTGGGTGCCGAGTAATTGTTGAACCCACCTGAGACCTGCCCGTTGCATGAGACTGCTGCAGATAGTTGCTCGGACCCCCAGAGCCAGGACTTCAAAAATACGTTTCATATGGGCCTCGAGCTTGCGGTCTATCCATCCGTCAGAGCCATCGATTCCACCACAGGAATAGTAGTGTGCTTGGTGACCGCAGAGACCGAGGAGTCCACGATGGGGATCTTCAACATGTCTAAGCATTCCTTCGGGAGGGGGTAGAGCTTATCCATAGCCCGCCCCACTCGGAGTCCCGCTTCAGGAGCCTCCCATTCCCGTAAGAGCAACAACTCGTGCATAGGATGAAAAGGAAAAGCGCTTGCCGGGGCCCTGAGTCCCACCAGGACCGGGTCCATATTCTTGGGCAAGGAGGCCGTAAGGGTATCTGCAGGGGACCCCTCCAGCCCCAATTCCTGGAGGACAAAGGGGATGAGAGGCTCCAACTCCTCATGCTGAAACATGCGGAGAACCCTAGGATCGTCCCCCTCCAGGGGTGGGAGGGCGCTCGCTAAATCGGAAGTGGAATCGGGATCCTGAATAACTGGGGCCACCGGGGGGGGTCAGGGATGGGGGCCACCCCCGGAACCACCCACACCTGGACCCTGGAGGTTCTGCGGCAGGACAAACAGGTAGCGGCACGGGGCGCGGAATTTTCACCGGGGGGGGGGGGGCCCTCCTCCTCCTCCTGCAAGCTAGCCAAATAGGATTTATGCAGGTGGAGGACAAATTCTGAGGAAAAACGAGCTTTGGATTTCCCGGGGGTGGGGGGGCAGGGGGGGTCAGGGACCACATCCTGGGGGGCCTTGGGGCTCAATTGGGGGGGAAAATTGCCAAATTCTGGCTCCTCTGCACCAGGCAGCTCCGAATAGGGAGCTGCAGAAAAACCCAAAATGGCCACCATTCCTGGGTTTTCCGACCAGGGAATGGCCTGGCCATGCGCTGGGGGTTCCATCCCCAGGCTAAATTTGCCTGCCCTGCCGAGGAGGGGCCTTCCTCACCCAGCAGGCAGGCTGAGCAGAGCTCCTCGCGCGATAGGTACAACAAGGGCTGCCCACACGCTAGGCAGGCTGCTGGCCACGGCATCCTCTGCGAACAGGAGCCGCGCACTGAAGAAAAAAGTTAAAAATAGAAATGATTGGCAGCCCGCCAGCAGGAGCAGAGGCAGGGGAGTGAAGCCTGCATGCTCCTGTCTGTCTGGCTGCCGGTTCAAATCCCAGGTAAAGCAAAAAATTAAAGTCTTCTTATAATTTTATATATTTTTTTTTTTTAAACTCAAACTGAGCACAACAATGGAGCACTATGCTCCCTAGGCAGCCAGAAGGGAGGAGACGAATGACTGGACCACCAGCCTCAGTCCCCACACCTGGAAGCAACCACGGACTCAGGCTATGCTCCGCACAAGGGGCGAAGCCCCCCTGAGTCCGGCAAGAGCCAGGAGACGGGACCATCTCCTGCACAGACTAAAAATTAAACTTTTTTTTTTTTATAGAGAGAAATCTGATCAAAATCCCTAAGGAAGAAGTACTTGCTTGATCAAAGAAGAAAAAGAAGGCTGATTAGCCTAAATCAGGAGACCGAAGGGTGAGCTGATCCACCTGCTGGAAACAGACAAATACTGAAGGGCTGCAGGGTAGGCTCTGTCCTCATATAGGATACCCTTTCAGTTTTGGTCTGTCTCCACCTGCTGGAAAGGAGGATCAACCCACGGTCTGGACTGATCCGGGAACATACAGGGAACCATTGTACCTGAAGACTGGAGGATGGCTAATGTAACCCCCAAATTTAAAAAGGGCTCCAGGGGCGATCCGGGAAACTACAGACCAGTTAGCCTGACTGCAGTGCCAGGAAAAATAGTGGAAAGTGTTCTAAATATCAAAATCAAAGAACATAAAAAAAAGACATTGTTTCATGGAACAAAGGCAAGTCTTGCCTCACAAATCTGCTTCACTTTTTTGAAGGAGTTAATAAACATGTAGATAAAGGTGAACCGGTAGATGTAGTATATTTGGATTTTCAGAAGGCATTTGACAAAGTTCCTCATGAGAGGCTTCTAGGAAAAGTAAAAAGTCATGGAATAGGTGGCGATGTCCTTTTGTGGATTACAAACTGGCTCAAAGACAGGAAACAGAGAGTAGGATTAAATGGACAATTTTCGCAGTGGAAGGGAGGGGACAGTGGAGTGCCTCAGGGATATGTATTGGGATCCGTACTTTTCAATATATTTATAAATGATCTGGAAAGAAATACAAGTGAGGTAATCAAATTTGCAGATGATACAAAATTGTTCAGAGTAGTTAAATCACAAGCAGATTGTGATAAATTGCAGGAAGACCTTGTGAGACTTTAAAATTGGGCATCCAAATAGCAGATGAAATGTAATGTGGATAAGTGCAAGGTGATGCATATAGGGAAAAATAACCCATGCTATAGTTACACAGGTTCCAAGAAAGAGATCTAGGTGTCATAGTGGATAACACATTGAAATCATCGGTTCTGTGTGTTGCGGCAGTCAAAAAAGCAAACAGAATGTTGGGAATAAAACGGAAAATGTCATAATGCCTCTGTATTGCTCCATGGTGAGACCGCACCTTGACTACTGTGTACAGTTCTGGTCGCCACATCTCAAAAAGGATATAGTTGTGATGGAGAAGGTACAGAGAAGGGCGACCAAAATGATAAAGGGGATGGAACAGCTCCCCTATGAGGAAAGATTAAAGAGGTTAGGACTTTTCAGCTTGGAAAAGAGACGGCTGAGGGGGGATATGATAGAGGTGTTTAAAATCATGAGAGGTCTAGAATGGGTTAATGTGAATCAGTTATTTACTCTTTCAGATAATAGAAAGACTAGGGGGCACTCCATGAAGTTAGCATGTGGCACATTTAAAACTAATCGGAGAAAGTTCTTTTTCATTCAACGCACAATTAAACTCTGGAATTTGTTGCCAGAGGATAAGGTTAGTGCAATTAGTGTAGCTGTGTTTAAAAAAAGGATTGGATAAGTTCTTGGAGGAGAAGTCCATTACCTGCTATTAACTGACTTAGAAAATAGCCACTGCTATAACTAGCAACAGTAGTGTGGAATAGACTTAGTTTTTGGGTACTTGCCAGGTTTTTATGGCCTGGATTGGCCACTGTTGGAAAGAGGATGCTGGGCTTGATGGACCCTTGGTCTGGCCCAGTATGGCATGTTCTTAAGTTCTTTGAGAAGTCCATAAACAATTATTAACCAGGTAGACTTGGGGAAAGCTACTACTTATCCGTGGACGTTGGCAGGATCCCAAACACTAGATAGATCCCATGCTGTAAGGTACTTGTGACCTAGATTGGCCACTATTGGAAACAGGATACTGGGCTAGATAAATCCTCGAACTCACCCAGTATGGCAATTTTTATTTTCTTAGGCTCATCCCTACTGCACCAAAGTCCGGGCAGAGTCCAGCATTCACATAAATGCCTTGACTTTAATATCTATTGGATGACGTTCTGAATACAAGTTTGTACTGGTACCTGGCTGGAATTTTTTTTTTTAACTTATCACCGTAATCCATTTATTCCTGGATTTTTTACTCTTCTGTGGGAGTCCAACAACCCACAGAGGCAGAATCAAACCACAGAAATAACCAGCAATATATGTTGGTATCATTTCTTGAATTCAGATACCGTTTTTGCCTCCACCACCTACATTGGGAGGCTGTTCCATTCACCCATTACCCTCTCTGTAAAGAAATATTTCCCAAGACTACCCTCTTTCACTTTCATCTCTCTCTAGCGAATGGGGCAGCTGAGACACAACGTAACATTAAAATTAACTTACAAGCTAAAAACATAAATTTAAACATCAAGGGAATTTGCTATCCTGCGAGGAGCGCTAATACTGACACAGCGACTTATAACAAACCTTAAGCAAAGGCTCCTTGGAACCAGCTCAACTAATATATATATATATTTTTTTCTCTCTCTAGATCCACCCCCTCCTTCCTCCAGACCTCTCTATAGTCCCACTTCCTCCTCTGGTCTGTAACCTCTAAATGGGCCCGTCCCCTTCCGCTTCCTTCTCCGGATTGTGGCTTTCCCATGGTCTCTCCCCCTTCCATTCCTTCTATGTTCCCACCCCCTCCCGCACTCCCTCGGCTCTGTGACGTCTCTATGGTCCCACCCCTCCCGCTCTCTCTTCCGGATTGTGAAGCGTCTATGGCCGCACCCCCTTCTCTGCACGCTCTCCTCTGGACCTCTCTATGGTTACCACTCTGGGGCGGCTTCCAGCATCCTTTGCGTGTAAACAGCGATGGCAGAAGAGGAAGGAGGAAGAGAGAGAGGAGGAGGAGGAGGAGATCCTGACAACAATCATAACGACATGGGGAATCAGCTGCAGCTTATCCCCGGTAAGCTCTTGTCCACTCTCCCTGCTCTGGCGGGTCTGAGGAGAGAAATGTGCTAGTACGCTTTGGCTGTTGATTAAAGATGAAAAGAAGCTTCCTTGCAGGTAATGCTGGGCCTCCGCCCCTGAAATGATTCTGTGGCTGTTGTTAGCAGAGAGCGATGAAGAGGAGGCCAATGAAATGGAAGTAGAAGACGAGGACATGAAAGAAACTGAAAAAAGCAACCTTATTAATTTTGACCCTAGTCTGCCAACGTCACATGCGGTACGTACTTCTGCCGCCTCTTCTGAGGGATATCTAATGCCCCCTTGGTGCGAATAATTTAATGAGAAGTGCTTAGCAGGTCCTCCATCCCCATCAAGCTATATAAATAAATATTCATACATATGCACAGCATTTATTAGTTAGATTCCTCCCCCCTCTTGATGATCTTAGTTGTCCCCTGATGGTATAAACAGCTCCCTTTCCTTATGTCATATTCTATAGATCCTCCTGGTTCTGCACCCCTCTCCCACTTCCTGTGGTGCAATAACTGAGTAGCCTGGCTCTGCGCTTTTAATTCTGTTTTACTTTATAGAATGCCAAAATGAGCTACTGATCTTGCATATCAAGAACATAATTAGAGCAGGACATGGGACTGTTGCAACCTAATGTTTGCTGAAGAGGGCTGTAGTGACAGGTGGATGCCCATTGGTGTCAAAAGCACAGGAATCTCCATAGCATCTTGGTTTATATAATTTCTCTTTTGTTTTTTTTAGTAGCCTGCTTAAAAGAAATATCTCTAGGAGATTGCATCATATGCCCTTGTGTTCTGTGCTGGCCTTGACAACCCCCCCCCCCCCCCCCCCCTCTGTTTTATGCTTTGTGCCTTTTGGCCCATTTGCTGCCTGCCCCAGATTTCTCTGGCTGTTGTATTTCTCTGCTTGATATATGGTACATGGTTTCTTTTCATTTCTGTAGTACCTGGGGTCGGACATGGAGGAGTTCCACGGGAGAACGCTGCATGATGATGATAGCTGCCAGCTTCTTCCAGTTCTGCCACATGTCATGATGATGCTGATCCCAGGACAAACTCTTCCTCTGCAGCTCTTTCGTCCTCAAGAAGTTAGCATGGTGCGGAATTTAATTCAGAAAGACAGAACCTTTGCCGTTCTGGCATACAGGTAAGAGTGGATTATTTCTATGCTGTGTAATGAGGCTCATGTTCTAGTCTTTGCTCTTCTTCCCTCTGGTACAGGATGGGAGAAAACTGGGGATGACAGCAGTGCTGGCAGTTCTGGGTTGTACACAGAGCACCTTTTTGCTCAAACTCGACATTTGGAGTAAAAATACTGGAGAAATGTTTATTTGTGTAATTTCAATTTTTCCACGATTCTCTAACATTGAACTGGTTCAATGAAGAAACAACTTCTAACATAGTTGCCATCAAAGAGGTTTGACAGCACATTTGACTGTATAATCCTGAAGGATTTATTATATAGTGCAAATGGTTAGTGAGAATTGCTGGGGGGAGGGGGGGTGAGAATTATTATGCATAGAAACATAAAACATGATAGCACATAAAGACCATATAGTCCATCCACATCTCTTGCTCAGCTTTGTAGTCTCTTCCCCATCGCTCAGAAATCCCCTGTGCCTGTCCTGTTCTCTCTTGAATTCCGATACTATCCTCATCTCCACCACCTCTAGAAGAAGGCTCCTCAATGTGTATACCACCTTTTCTGTAAAGAAGTATTTTATTAGATTACTCTGGAATCTCCCTCCTTTCACTCTCATCCTTCTGTGCATGTCTTCCTTGGAGGTATTGAAATGTCTCTCATATCTCCCTTTTCTTTCCTTTTATCTAGGGTATACATTTATTTATTTATTTATTTATTTATTTATTTATTTAGGGTTTTTATATACCGACATTCTCGATATACATATCAAATCAAGTCTATTTTCATACAACAAAACTGTCGCCGGTCAAGGCGTTACATTAAACAATAGACAGCGTATTGAACAGCGTTACATTAAACAATCAACAGATTATTGAACAGAAGAACGTCAATCAATAAATAATAAATATAAAATAGATATATAAAATAGACGACAAAAATACGTCAAATAACATGTTTAGATCTTTAAGTTTGTTCTCATGTGCTTTATTATGAAGACTGATTGTTTTGGTAGCTGACCACTAGACCAACTCTTTTTAGTTTATATCATTTTCAAGGTGAAGTTTCCAAATTTCCTAGCGTGTAGCCAGATGGACTCAGGACCAATGGGTTATGTGCTCCCCTGCTAGCAGATGGAGATGGAGTTAGGTTTCAAAGCTGACGTCACCTTAGATATACCCCTGCAGAGACCTCAGCAATTCAGTATTCTCTACAATGTAGAAGACACAAAGAGCAGGAAGCAACAGAAGAAGGAAATCATCATACTTGAGCACTTCATAAATATGTCCTCATTTATTTACACAGTGCAAATTTATTCCCAGGCAATAGGTTAATAAAGGACAAAGGTCTTTGCTGTCGTTGGCATTGTTAGTGCAGCCAAAGACATTAATTGTTCTGAGGCTTGAGGTCAAACAGTGTCTGGGCCTCAAAATCTTCTCTTTGTTCACTAATTGTTTTTGTCTGAGTGTAGAGCTTTTGACTTTCAGCTTGGAGGCCCTGGCGAACTGTATATCCAACAAGCAGTGAACAATTTAACTTAAACTACTCACAATGAACTTCTATAATCAAAATATTAATATCTACCCTTTATAGAGAAATAATGGTATCAGAGCAAATCGAGTGCCAGTTTTTTAATCCACTGTCTCTTGCCCGCAATGGGCTTCAGGCAGTATCAGTTTAAGGCACAACTCTATCAAATCATTTACCATGTTGTCTCATTTTTCGCTTTTTATACACCTTTCCTGTTTTACATTTATATATGCTACTCTATATATCGTTATAACCCTCTTTTTAAATTTTTTAATACCATAAAGCTGGCAAAGATTCTACTTAGCTTTAAATCCCAAATTCTAATCACAAACATCTAAGGAATATTCCAATTCAAGTGTCTTCCAAAAATCTTCCTGACTCTACATGGCCCATATTTCAGCAATTATATGCCTTTATCAGGCGTTCATTCCGATAGCTATAAAACAAAAACGTGTATAAATGATAGCGTCAAGACAGGCACGTAACCCACATTATGAGCACAAACTTAAAACTAAAAAACTGCTCATGCACACCCAAATATCTATTTCAACTTATATTTCAAAAATTGGAAGCACTGATGTATTCACTATGGAACCACATATAGTCCACATTTAAAGAGCAAGTTCTGTCAATCCAAAATAATATCAATCAAGTCAACATGTTAGCTACGGAGACAACTATGGTCCACATTTAAGGAACAAGCAAATGTCAATGATGTCCATCAACTCAACATTAAAAGAGAAAAGTTACAATAATGAAATCTATGATTCTTCCTTATATAATGAAGATCATTAGAGAAGAACTTTCATCCTCTCTAAAGGATAATAGGATACCTCTTGATTTTGTATGTGACTTGGCATTTATAAGTAATTTAAACTATTTTTTTCATGTTTGATGGAAAGTTTTATTTGCAAAAGGGGGTAGCCATGGGGTGCGCCCATGGCTCCAGATGTGGGCAGCCTGTATGTGGAGCACTTTGAGGAGCCATGGTTGCCTTTGAATCCTTACAGACAAAGAATCAAGTTATGGAAAAGATTCATTGCTTACATCCTGTCATTTAAGTTCTCTGAATTTATGACTTGGTTAAATGTATGTGATATTAATTTGAAATTTACGTCTGCTTTTAGTCCCATTTGATTACCCTATTTAGACATTTATATTATGATACAGGAGTTGGGCTTCAATTTAACAATTTATTGTAAACCCACTGATAGGAACATCTTACTTAGGTTTGATAGTTGCCAACCGTGTCATCTCTGTGAAAATTTACTGGTGGGGCAATTTTTTTGCTTTCACCTGTGCTCGACTATAACAGAATATAAGAATAAGGCCAAGGAGGAGATGATAAAAATTCTCTGTTCCCTGTATGTACAAGGATCAGTCCAGACCACTGGGTTGTGTCTCCCTTCCAGCAGATGGAGTCAGAGAAAAAAAGCTGAAAGGCACCCCCTCTTACACTGGTGTGCGACCTGCGATCCTTCAGTATTTCTCTTACTCCAGCAGATGAGGGTGACAGAATATGTGGTCCTGATCCTTTATAAAGAAAACAAAGCTAGCTAGAAATTATAAGACCTAAGGATGTTTGTTTCTACCAGTGGCTAAATCAAGCTGTTTAAAAAAAAAAAAAAAAAAAAGTAGTTTTCTTTCTGGAGGTGGAGCAGACTCTGTCCTCCCGAGGCTGTGGCCTTGGTTGAGTCACGGCTGGGGTTAGATACCCCGTTAGCTGTTTTCCCGGAGCCGCTTCTTCTACTGGTGAGTAGGGGGATTTACCGGTGGGCCGGTCGCTCCCACTTGCACCCTGAGACGGCATAATTCCTCGGGGGGCTGCATGTGCTGCGATTGAGGTCCCAGGGGCGTTTTTTCCCCTGGGTGGCTGTGTGCCAGCTTTTTAAAAAAAAAAAAAAAGAGGTTTTTTTTTCTACCGTGTGCACAGGTTTTCCCGAGCTCTGGAAGGGTGATTTTCGCCATGTTTTTTGGCCTCGTGCTCGCTCCCTCTCCGCTGGTATGCCAAGGGGTTCATCGTGTTCAGCATGCAGGGAGCCGGTGGCGCGGCTCTCCCGCGATGGCCTTTGTACATGTGCCTCCCAGGAGGGGAAGGACCGTCGTGCAGCAGCAGCAGGTCGTTTTCAGTGCGCTCCCGTGGCACAGGGAGGAATTCGTGCCACTGCCGGCCTTGGCCTGCCCCTTCCCTGTCTAGCGCGGGAACGGTGGCCATTTTGCCTCCATCAAGCTCCAGTATAGGGCTGGATGCAGGGGGAGGGGAGATCCCTCCTCCATTCTCCCTGCCGAATTTGAGCCCTGTTAGACAGCGGCTCCCAGTGCTTGCCTCCCTCCGAGCTCTGACCCTCTGCGGGGGTGGCCTTAAACAGGCAGCTTCCCTTTTCTTCCAAATTTGTGCTTTTAATGCACAAGGCGTTTTTGGAGGCCGAGGCTGAGGACCCTTCGCCTGCGAAGGTGGCTAGGCTTTCTGGGGCTTCCGATTCCTCCAGAGGGAGGACGGGCCATGCGGATTTGGATCTCTCTGGGATCCCGGCCTCCGATCCACCGGATCCCCCTTCGCTAGACCTTCTCCTTGTGGATATTGACGGGGATGTTGATGAGCCCACCCCAGTTGAGGGGGATGACCCGAGGGTCCTCAAATTATTTCAGAGGGAGAAGATTGATCATTTTAATCCCTCATGTTCTGACGGAGTTCGGTATTGAGCCGCCGCAGCTGAGCTCGGAGGCTACCAAGGGGGACCCCGTACTCTCGGGGCTTCGGGCCCTTCCTAAAGCTTTTCCTTTTCACCCTATGCTACTACAACCCGTGACCCGATAATGGGAGGCTCCTGAGGCCAGCCTTCGGGAGGGGTGAGCCATGGAGAAGCTCTACCCGCTGCCAGACGAGTCCTTGGCTGTCCTTAGGGTCCCAAAAATGGACACGGCCATTTCAGCCATCACTAAGGAGATGACCATTCCGGTTGCAGGGGCTGCCGCTCTTAGGGATCTTCAGGATGGGAAGCTGGAGGTCCTTCTTCAGAGGATTTTTGAGGTCTCTGGTCTGCAGTAGCCTCATGCACTCATATATATTTGATATGTAAACTCCTAGTTTTTCTGTTAAATTAGCACTTTACTTATTCCACTGATGTACATGGTAAAGCCTTTGGCTGAATTACTGTTTGCTGTAAACCGAGGTGATGTGCATTACGTGCCGCGGTATATAAAAAACTATAAATAAATAAATAAATGCAAAGGGTGACTCTTCGTTGGGTGCAAAAGTTGCTCAGCACGCAGGAGTTGCCTCCAGCAGAAGCAGAGCAGGCAGATCATGTGGAGGCGTCTGTGGGTTACACCGCGGATGCCTTGTATGATCTTCGGGCATCCTCGTGCACTATGGCTTCGGCAGTCTCGGCTAAAAGGTTTCTGTGGCTCCGCAACTAGTTGGCTGATGTTTCCTCCAAGGCCCAGCTAGGCAATCTTCCCTTTAAAGGGAAATTCTTGTTCGGGGAGGATCTGAAAGCCCTTATCAAATCTCTAGGGGACAAAGATGTGGAACTCCTTACCAACTCAATTAAGGACACAGCGAGAAAAAAGCAAATTTAAAGCAGACCTGAAAACATGGTTATTCAATGCAGCATACATTGAAAATTAAGTGCAGGCCGCTTTTTATTAATTCGCAAGCAAGGCTACAATGTATATAGTTTTATTGTTTTTACTATATAGTTCTTATTGATCTTATCGTTTTTATTTACATTTTATATTTTAACAGCTATGAGTTTGTAATTTCTTTCTTTTAAATTTAGCTGTTTTTATCTTTTATGATTGAATTGTAATTTCTTTACTGTTTATTTATTTGTATTGTAAACCGCTGTGAAGGCTTGCTGAGACAACTGTATATAAATGATAATAAACTTTAAACCTTAATAAGGGTGTACAAGTTGCCGGAGGACAAACCTCGAACCTCCAGGGCTTTTGGGTCAGCACGCCCTTGGTTCTGGGGACAGCACAAGTTTCGGCAGGGCAGGGCTCTGGCCTTCACTCCATGTCAGCCATCGATGAGGTCTCAGGCTTGGTCTCATTCCTTTTGTGGCTCTCCGCAACGGGGGTCCTCAGGGATCTTCTGGGGGCAAGTCCTCCTAATGAAGGTGTCTTGGCCCACTCCTCTGTTCCGGTGATAGGCAGCCGCCTGTCTCTCTTCTTCGAGGAGTGAGTCAAGATTACGTCGGACCAGTGGGTTCTAAGCATCGTTGAACACGGCTACACTTTGGATTTTGCATGCCCGTTGCAGGACCTGTTCTTGATGTCGCCCTGCGGGGTCCGCGCGAAACGGACAGCTCTGACTCAAACCCTGGGCCGGTTGAAAGTGCTGGGAGCCATTGTCCCGATCCAGCCGGAGGAGTTCAGGACCGGCAGATACGCCATATATTTTGTGGTTCCCAAGATGGCGGGCTCCTTCCGCCCGATCTTGGATCTGAAGAAGTTGAACAAAGTGTTTCAGGTACCCTGTTTTCACATGGAAACTCTCCGCTCAGTCATTACGGCCATCCACTCCGGCGAATATTTGGCTTCTCTAGACCTGACAGAATGTATCTTCACATAGGGATCCGCTAACAGTATTGGCGATTTCTCAAGTTTATGATTCTGGGCGAGCATTATCAGTTTCAGGTGCTCCTGTTCGGATTGGCGACAGCTCCCCGCGTCTTCACCAAAGTAATGGTGGTAGTAGTTGTGGCTCTCAGGCGGGAGGGGATTTTGGTTCATCCTGGACAATTGTCTCATCTGCGCAATATTTATTTATTTATTTATTTATTTATTTTTATATACCGATGTTCCTGTAAAGAATACATATCGCACCGGTTTACAAGGAACTGAACAGTCTCCTCCAGGGCGGAAATACATTAAAACAGTCGCCTCAAGGCAGAATACATTATCACAAGTATACAGGAAATCTATTAAAGAGAACTTTCATAAACTCAATTAAATGTAACTGGGAACCATAAATCAGGAACATATGTACAGAGGTAGGTATATCGTCTGTCGCTTCACCAGATTTTAGCTCTCAGGGAAAGCTTGAGTGAATAGCCAAGTCTTTAGCTTCTTTTTGAATGTCGGAAGGCATGGTTCTTGGCGGAGGTCCGGTGGGAGCAGGTTCCAAAGATGGGGACCTGCAGTGGACAGAGCTCGTTTCCTCAATGAGGTTTTTGTTGGCTGGGTGTGAAGCATGTTCTGGTATGCACTTCTGATTGGTCTATTGGAGATGTGTTGCTGTAGTTGGAAGGATAGGTTGAGGGGGGAGATGTTGTGAAGAGCCTTGTGAATCATCATGAGGGATTTAAATTGTATCCTAAATTTTATAGGCAGCCAGTGAAGATTTTGGAGGATAGGGGTGATGTGATCCCATTTTTTGGTGTTAGTGAGAATTCTGGCCGTCGCGTTCTGGACCATCTGAAGTGGTTTGATGGTGTTGGCTGGCAGGCCCAGGAGGAGTGAGTTGCAATAGTCCAGTTTAGGGAGGATGATAGATTGTAGTACCAAGCGGAAGTCTCGGCAGTGTAGACGAGGTTTTAATTTTTTTAAGACTTGCAATTTGAAGAAGCAGTCTTTGGTAGTATTGTTTATGAACTTGGTGAAGTTGAGTTGGTTGTCCAGAAGTACACCAAGATCTCTTACTTGTGGCGTCACGAGGCCGTTAACTTGGAGCTTTGGAGGGCAGCGGTTCAGTTGGTAGTGGACCGGCTTCAATCCCTCAGTTGGGTCATCAATTTTGCCAAGAGCCAATTAGTCCCGTCCCAGGTGCTGAACTTCTTGGATGCTCGGTTCGATACATCGGTTGGCAAGGTCTTTCTCATTCAGGAGCGAATTGACAAGTTAATGGCTCAGGTCTGGTGGCTGTTATCTCTACCGCTAACCCCGGGTTTGGGATTACATGCAGGTGCTTGGTTCTATGGCGTCTATTCTAGAGTTAGTCCCTTGGGCCTTTGTTCATATGAGACCCTTGCAGAGGGCGTTACTTTCTTGTTGGGACCCGAAATCGGAAGAGTTCCATATCTGATTGCCGCTCTTGGAACCTGCCAGGTCCAGTTTCCATTGGTGGTTGATTCCGACCCACGTGCAGCGCGGGATGGACCTGGAGGAGCCCCAGTGGGTGATCGTGGCAACAGACGCCAGCCTTTCCGGCTGGGGTATGGTTTGACAATCGAGGGCAGCACAGGGCCGATGGACAGCACAGCAAGCGAAATGGTCCATAAATTGCTTGGAAACCAGGGCAAGTACGTCTGGCGTTGCGCAGTTTCCTCCCCCTGGTGAGCCGTCGATCAGTCCGAGTATTGTTCGACAATGCGACAACGGTGGCTTACATCAGTCATCAGGGGGGAACCAAAAGTCATCCAGTGGCATTGGAGGCCAACTGGGTAATGCTCTGGGTGGAGCGCCATCTGGTCCGTCTAGCAGCTTCTCACATAGCTAGGGTTGACAACGTTCAGGCGGATTTTCTCAGTTGTCAGCCCTAGATCCCGGAGAGTGGGAACTTTCCGAGGAGGCGATGCATCTCGTGACTAGTCTGTGGGTGTTCCTCGCCTGGACCTGATGGCTACTCAGAGAAATGCGAAGGCGGCTCAGTTCTTAAGTCGCAGGAGGGAACACGGGGCAGAAGGTGTTGATGCTCTGGTCCTGCTGTGGCCTCGAGACATTCTGCTGTACGTCTTTCCTCCCTGGCCGTTGGTGGGCAAAGTCTTGCGCAGGATAGAGGCTCACACAGGCTCAGTCGTTCTCTTGGCTCCAGAGTGGCCACGGCGGCCATGGTTTGCAGATCTGATCAACTTGGCGGTGGACAGTTCTCTGATAGAGGTTACCCATGGGACATCCTAAAAAAAAGCATATAAAAGAGCACGTTGGGTGAATCGTGATCTTTTGTTTCTTCCATCAAACAAAGAAAAGAACACACAAATTCCTTGTGTACTTCCATATTCTCCACAAGTTTGGCTAGTACAGAAAAGTATAAAAAGACATTGGCATGTGTTGGGATTACACACAAATTTTTTTTTGATGATCCAATGTTTTCTTTCTGTTGGGGACAGAGTATCAAAAATCAAGTAGTGCATTCTCAAATTTCATGAGGATTATGATCCGGTTTTAGAAGTTACTTTGGGTTTTGAACATTTCCCTTGTGGAGGCTGTTCGGTTTGTCAGCAATCATTTTCTTTAACATTACCTTTCTCTAAGAATGAGAAGTTTGTATTGTGTCAGCTAGCGATCTGCGCTTCAGCAGGGTAGATTGATTGGATATGGTGCCTATGCCGGCTTTTATATATTGGTAAAACTAAGCGAACGTTACGGGTGCAGATTATAGAGCATCGGAGTGTGATTAATCGAGAACGACTAGAAACTCTGGTCCAACACTGGATGTCTAATCAACATTCATTTTATGGATTTTACTTTTGCAGTAATAGAACAACCTAAATCCTTCTCTCGAGGGAGTGATTTTGATTTGTTACTATTACAGAAAAACAGAAATGGATATATTAAACCTTAGATTGGTCAGTCTTTTTTTAAACTGAGGTCATTATATAAGGAAGAATCATAGATTTCATTATTGTAACTTTTTTGTCTTTTAATGTTGAGTTGATGGACATCACTGACATTTGCTTGTTCCTTAAATGTGGATCTTAGTTGTCTCCGTAGCTAACATGTTGACTTGATTGATATTATTTTGATTGACAGTCCTTGCTCTTTGAATGTGGACCATATGTGGTTCTGTAGTGAATACATCTGTGTTTCCAATTTATATGGGTCTGTTGTGCCAATAGAATTTGGAGCAGTTCTTGGTGTTGAAATTTTTGAAATGTAAATTGAAATAGATATTTGGGTGTACATGAGCAGTTTTTTTAGTTTTAAGTTTGTGCTCATAATGTGGGTTACGTGCCTGTCTTGACGCTATCATTTATACACGTTTTTGTTTTATAGATATCGGAATGAACTCCTGATGAAGGCATATAATTGCTGAAATATGGGCCATGTTGAGTCAGGAAGATTTTTGGAAGACATTTGAATTGGAATATTCCTTAGATGTTTGTGATTAGCATTTGGAATTTAAAGCCAAGTAGAATCTTTGCCAGCTTTATGGTATTATTATTAAAAAAAGGGGGTTATAATGATATAAAGAGTAATGTGTACAAAAAGGTAAAAATAATGAGAAATTATGGTAAATGATTTGATTAGAGTTATGCCTTACACTGATACTGCCTGAAGCCCATTGCAGGCAAGAGACAGTGGATTAAAAAGCTGGCACTCAATTTGCTCTGATACCATTATTTCTCTATAAACGGTGGATATTAATAATATTTTGTCTATAGAAGTTCATTGTGAGTAGTTTGACGTTAAATTGTTCACCTCTTGTTGGGTGGTGTTATCTTTGACTGGAGAGGTGTTGCTCTTTTTGTGTTTGCAGACTGTATATCCAGCCATTTTATGTCCTATACTACAGGATGCTCGTTGAGCTGGTGCTGTTTTGAGTTAGATTGGCCAGATTCCTCCTTGGGTCATTCCCTTCTCGCATCAACACCATCACGAAGTGAACAGAAACATGCATTCATGTCTGGTTTGTCGTCTCCTTGAAAACTTAGTTCTTCTTTAACCTTCTTTCCTGGTCGAGTTTTGAAGCCAAGAGCAGCAGCAAGGAGGGGATGAGAACTGAGCATGTTTGGTTTAACAGTGCACACTATTTAGCTTTCCTAATGCTGATGCTATTTAGTGATTACATTTTTGGCTTAAAGTGCACACTAATAGTTTAGATACACAGCATCATGTATGTTAAAATGTATTGCATCCCATATTAATGGTGCTTTAGCAATCACATAGGTTTTACCAGCTTGCATGTTAAACATTTTTAGTGCATGTTTTATTGCATAGGCCCTTTAATGTTTACAAGTAAACTTCAACACATTTTATTTTTTATATTTTTATGAAGGGAGGCTGGGATTGATTAGCTTGTAATATTTATTGGGATGGAGTTAGTGAATGAGAGAACGGGACAAGAAGGAGCACGTGGAAGGTTGGGAAGAAATGGTAGAGAGGTGAGTTTGGGATAGGGAGTAAGAGGGTGCGTAGAGAGAGTTGGTGGGGAAGACTGAGTGAGAAGTAGGGGAGCATAGAGGGTGGCTCTTTTATTGACTAATTTGCATAGACTTGCCCGAACCATTCTCTAGTGGCCTTTACAGGGCTCATTGCAAGCTTGTAAGAATTTGGCCTGGTTTTTAGAGCTGAGTAAAATTTCTGGAGCTGTGTCCTAAGTGCACACTTTTCAGGTTTATTTCAGAGCATGACTTTAACCTTTCTCAGGATGCTCTCAACACTATTTGGTTGGAATGTCATTGCCAGTAAATTCTTTGCCATTTCCCCCTTTTATAGCAATGTTCAGGAAAGAGAAGCACAATTTGGCACAACAGCGGAGATATATGCATACAGAGAAGAGCAAGAGTTTGGAATTGAAACTGTGAAGGTGAAAGCAATAGGAAGGCAGAGATTCAAGGTGCTTGAAATAAGGACACAAGCAGATGGGTGAGAAACATGCCCATGTAAATCACACAAATGTACAGTGTGCATACACATATTTAATATATGCATGATTGCTTGGTTGTATATGCTTCAGCACACACATGTATGGGTTCATGAATGCTTTTGTCTGAGTGTGCGTACATCGTTTGTGTGTATGTGTGCACATAAGTATGCTCACTCTCTTGTGTATGACGAGCCAAAAGGAAATAGGAGGCGGCCTATGTGTTCCTCTACATGACTCTTGCACATTACACTCTGCTTCCTCTCATCCTCTTCAGTGATGTCATGTCCCTCCTCCTTCCCCATCCCTCTCTTTACCTTCCTTCCTCCCCAGCATAGACATCAACAACAACTTTGCTGAGTCCAGTCTGCCCCTTCCTCTCTCCCAATGAGGCCACTTCTTCTCAGCCCACCATCATCATGAGTCTGGCACATTTTGGAGTCCTGAAGAGTGTTGAGGGGTGTCATTGTAGGGGTTGGGGAAAGGACAGATTTCACTTGGGAGAGGGGACTGGAGGGTGTATGAGGGCAAAGGGTGAGGAGCATCATCTCAAGTGGACAGGGAAGAAGGGTCAATGGTGGTGAGAAATGTTGGGCCACAAAGATTGTTGTCAGGGGGATAGAATCCTCACCAGAGAGGGTTGAAAAGTAGTAGTATCGGATTGAGGGGGAGGATATTGCCTATATTGGGGAGGGGATGATCAAGAGCAGGTATGTTACAGCCCCAAGAAGAGGAGGATGAATGGGCAGGGGAAGAGAAGGAGCACTCCCACCTCTAGAAACTAAGATCTGCATTCCCCAAGGCAAGTGCTTTTTATTAGCTATATTTAAGTGGTTTGTTATCTGTAAGATAATAACACACGTACATGTAATATGGTGCAGGATCCAGCTAGCAAAAGTGCAGATTCTTCCAGAGCGAATTCTACCCTCCACCATGTCTGCAGTGCAGCTGGACTCCCTCAGCAGATGTCATGTTTACCTTTCAACCAGGCCAACGCAGCGGCGAGATCAGCATGTGCAGCGATGGTGGCATAAGTACCAGAAGGTGGGATTTCTGTATTTCACGTGATGATTGAGAAAAAAAGAAAGTGTTCAGCAAAATAGTTAGCCTGTCCCAGATAGTAGTGTTGTATGGAGCTTCTATAAGGAAGTACAGCTATGGGAAATGCTGCAGTAATTGGCCTGTTGTACATGGGAGCTACAGGAGGAAATAGGAAAATGCTGGAGGCTGCACCTGATGTCACCCTGATAGGAAGTGGGAAGGTGAGAAGCTGTGCCTGGTGACTTCCTGTGGGAAATGAGAAAGATGAGGCTGTGGCTAATGGCAAACCACCAGGCCAGGTTTTATTCAATTGATGATGTTAGCTGCTTCACTCTATGATGCACAAATTAATTCTTCTATTTTGTTGACTTCAGATTTGCAGAACTTAGTACAGCAGCCACTTCTCACAAATGGCACTTCCATGCCATCTGGTGTTGCCAGTAGCTTTTTCCTTTTATAACAAAAGATCACACAGACCCATACTCAGCACTGGGGTCTACAGAAGAGGTAGTTTTTACAGTTTCACTTACTGTAGGATACAGTTGCGCTCATAAGTTTACATATTCCTGATAGAATTTGTAAGATTTGTAGCATTCTAAGAAAACGTGAGTGATCAGATAAAACACGTCTGTTTATTTTTACTGTGTTTCAAATTAAAACTTACTGTTCATACCCAAATTAGTCCAGACAAGTGGATTATGCATCCCTACTAGCAGGATGCAGAGAACAAAACCTTGAGGCACTACTATATAACTGAGCATGCCATCTGCAATCCCTCAGTATTTCTCTGTCTTCAGCAGATGGTAGAGGTGCAAACCTGCAGTCTGACAGAAGTAAAAAAAAAAAAAAAAAAAAAAGAGAGAAACGAGAGAATTTGGATTCCGAGGCTCCCTGAGATGTTAGGCTCCTTCGTGGACCATCCCTCAGGTGGAGCTGGGCGACCCGGGGGGGGGGGGGGGGGTTTGGGAACCTTTGACTGGTTTAGCCTGCTTCTGTCTCGGGGCACTGATAGCCAGGGGCCTGGCTCCCTCAGTGTCTCTGAAGCCTTCTCCTGCGAACTGCCGGTTCCTGCAGGAAAGTACCCTTTGTTGTTGTTCTTTGTGTGATTGTTTTTGTTTAAAAAAAAAAAAATGTAGAAGTTTGATTGCTGGTGGCAGGAACTTCAGCAAGGGCTCAAAGCGGGGCGCCTTTGACCACAGGAGCAGTCAGCGTCTGCAGGAGTGGAGAGTGAGTGTCTTGGGGTAGTCCTTCGCGCCAGTGTATTGGGGAGGGGTGAGGGAATTTCCCACGTGTGCAGCTTACTCAGCCACGGCATAGCATGGGTGCGACCTAACTTTTTGTTTCTTTCCCGCTTGGCGTTCTGTACAGGAAGCAGACCACATGTGGGGCCTGTTGCCTTTAGTCGTATGTGGAGATCGGCGGTGCGACTGCATGTGTGGTGGCGCCCAAGCTCTTAATGGCTGCCTACAGGGCGTGCGGTTTGTGGTCTGCAAACCTAAATGCACAGTCCCTGTGCTCAGCTGAGGCAATTTTGGGCAAGCAGACGTTCGGTTATCGGGGCCCGTGGCAGTGAGATTAAGGGCTTCTCCAGTGCGCGACCAGTTCCGCGAAAGTTCACGGACGAGGTCTGGTGGACTTGGGGGCATCAAGAGAGTCTCTTTCTCCCCCCCCCCCCCCCCCCCCCCCCCCTTGTCACCAGTGGGACTTAGCCCCATGGAGGTTCATGAGGAAGGAGTGGAGTCGGATGACAATCCCTTCAGTCAGGAGACCCGAGTTCTGGAAGATTTTTCCCCCAGAGTTCATGCTGCTCCTTCATGAGGCAGTCCTGGCGAGGAAAGGAGCAGGGGGAAAGCTTTCTCGAATGGATCAGCCGCATCGCTCCTCAGAAGGCCTAAGGTAGTGTCTTTAGGTGGTTCTGATCATATCCTGCAGTGGCTTGGGTTGGGTCATACAGGTTTGGAGGCCGATGCAGACGAGTCTGGGGATTCCGAGGATTTCCAGGAGAATCCTCCGGATGCAGATATGGATGCGCGCAAGGATGATCTTGATCCGGATGTCCTCCAGACTTCGGAGGGAGATGACCCTCGGATGCCCTGGCTGTTTAAAAAGGAGGAATTGCATCCCTTTATTCCCCAGGTGCTGGAGAAACTCGGGGTTAAGGTGGTTCAGGAAGAGTCCAATAACGAGAGCGTGAACCCAGCCTGGAGGGGCTGTGGGGTCTGCCTTGTGCCTTTCCATTACCTAAGAAAATTCGGAAATTGGTGATACAGGAATGGGATTTTCCGGAGGCAGGCCTGAAAGTTGTCAGGGTGATGGCTAAGCTTTACCCTATGATGGAGGAGACTTTGGAACTCTTGTGGGTACCCAAGGTAGATGCTGCGGTGTCGGCTGTTACCAAAAAGACGACTATCCCAGTGATTGGTGCTGCCGCACTGAGGGTTGTGCAGGACCACAAGTTGGAGATTTATTTGATGTTTGAGGTCTCTGTGTTGAGCCTTTGGGCCGTGATTTGTGGCAGCATGATGCAGAGAGTATGTCTGTACTGGGTACAGAAGGCATAGGGGCATGCTTCTTCTGGAAGCCAATGTCGCAGATGCCTTTTATGACTTGGTTCACACTTTGGCTAGGAGCATGGTCTTGGTGGTGGTGGTGGCCCGTAGGTTTCTGTGGTTGTGTAATTGGTCAGCAGGCGTGGTCCAAGGCTCAATTGTGTAATCTTCCTTTTAAAGGGAAGTTCCTTTTTGGGGACGATCTGGATCACTTGATGAAGACTTTTGGGGGATTCTAAAGGAATCAGATTGCCTGAGGATAAGAACCAGCAAGAAGGTTTTTCCGTCTTGCTCCCGGTTTCGGGAGTCGTGTAGGTTTCAGTCAGGCAAGCCTTTTTCTGGAGCAGGAGCAAAGAAGGCGGGGGGGGGGGGGGGGGGACGGCAGCAATCCTTTTTGCGGTTCCCGCAGATCTTCCAGAGATGGTGCCGGTCAAGGGGCCAGTGGGGGGAAAGTCTTCGCAATGAAGCCAGCATCTCCCATTCATCCATAGAAGTGGTGGGAGGCAGTTTTTACGGGGAGTGGGCCAAGATTACCTCAGACCACTGGGTTCTAGAGGTGGTGAGAGATGGCTACGCTCTAGAATTTTCACACCCTGTCAGGGATGCCTTTCTGGAGTCCCATGTCATCTCTCGAAGCAAGCAAAAGGCGATGTAGGGGACTCTACAGAGGCTGTTAAGCTTAAATGTGATAGTTTCTGTCCCGAGGGAGGAGCAGAAATGGAGAAGGTACCCTATTTATTTCATGGTTCCCAAAAAGGAAGGGACTTTTCAGCCCATTCTCGACTTGCAGAAGGTGTACAGGGCCCTATGGGTACCATGTTTTTGAATGGAAACGTTATGAACGGTGATCGCAGTGGTCCGCAAAGGAGAGTTTTTGGCATTGTTGGACTTGATGGAGGTGCACCTCCATTATTCCCATTCGAAAGGACCATCAGATGTTCCTTCAGTTCATGGTGTGGAGCAACACTTCCAGTTCTGAGTCCTTCCCTTTGGCTTGACCACGGCACCATGGACCTTCACAGAGGTGATGGTGGTAGTGGCAGCAGCCCTTCGATGAGAAGGGGTGTTGGTACATCCGTACCTGGATGATTGGCTCATTCATGTGAAGACGAAGGAAGAGTGCGTGCAGTTGATCCAGTGAGTCATGGACACCTTGCGTTTGCTGGGTTGGGTGATTAAATATGGCGAAGAGTTACCTGGTGCCATTCCAGTCATTGGAGTATCTGGGGGTGCTTTTTGATACCCAGAAGAGCAGGGTGTTCTTGACTTCGGACAGGTTGACTAAGTCACAGGTGCAGATGAAGCCTCTGCTTCAGCTGTCTATGCCAATGGCCTGGGATTATTTGCAGGTCCTGGGGTCCATGGTGTCCATGTTAGATTTGGTTCCATGGGCCTTCGCACACATGAGACCATTGCAGAAAGCACTTTTGTCCAGGTGGAATCCCTTGTCAGAAGAGTATCGTCTGTCTTTACCTCTCCTATGAGAATCCAGGCCCAGTCTGTTGTGGTGGCTGTTGCATCGAAACATGGAAAAGGGAATGGATCTGGAAACCCTGAACTGGGTGGTGGTGACCTCGGGCACCAGTCTCAAGGGTTGGGGAGCAGTGTGCCTGGGGCAGATGGCCCAAGGGCTGTAGTCAGCAGAGCAAAAGTCCTGGTCCATCAATCGCCTGGAAACAAGGGCGGTCCATCAGGCGATACAGGCATTCCTTCCCTGGGTCAGAGGCAGGATGGTTCGAGTTTTCTTGGACAATGTGACAACAGTGGCATATATCAACAGACAAGGGGTAACGACGAGTCAGGCGGTGGCTTTTGCAGCCCAGCAGTTGTTTGGGCAGAGCTCCATCTCAAGGGAATAGCAGCTTCTCAATGCGTGGATGAGACGATGGTACAAGGAAGAGGGACTCTGTTTTGTTAGGAACTGAGGAACCTTTTGGGGAAGGGGGAGTCTCTTCCAAAGGGATGGGCTCCACCTTAACCAGGGTGGAACCAGACTGCTGGCGCTAACCTTTTAAAAAGGAGATAGATCAGCTTTTAAACTAGAACAAAGGGGAAAGCCGACAGTCGCTCAGCAGCGCATGGTTCAGAGAGAGGTATCTTCAAAGGATACTAATGATGCATTAGAATTGGGGCATCCCGACAGTGAGGTTCCAATAATAAGAAAAGTAGTCCAAGTGCCTGTAACTAAAAACTCACCTGAGCTAAAAAAATTCTAACTTATCCCTATCAATTAAAAAGCAGAATGAAAATACAAACAAAAAACAAACTTTGAAATGTTTGTATGCTAATGCCAGAAGTCTAAGAAGTAAGATGGGAGAATTAGAATGTATAGCAGTGAAAGATGACATAGACTTAATTGGCATCTCAGAGACATGGTGGAAGGAGGATAACCAATGGGACAGTGCTATACCGGTGTACAAATTATATCGCAATGACAGAGAGGAGCACCCAGGAGGCGCTGTGGTGCTTTATGTCCGGGATGGCATAGAGTCCAACAGGATAAACATCCTGCATAAGACTAAATGCAAAATTGAATCTTTATGGGTAGAAATCCCTTGTATGTCGGAAGACTATAGTGATAGGAGTATACTACCATCCACCTGGTCAAGATGGTGAGACGGACAGTGAAATGCTAAGAGAAATTAGGGAAGCTAACCAAATTGGTAGTGCGGTAATAATGGGAGACTTCAATTACCCCAATATTGACTGGGTAAATGTATCATCGGGACATGCTAGAGAGATAACGTTCCTGGATGGAATAAATGATAGCTTTATGGAGCAATTGGTTCAGGAACTGACGATAGAGGGAGCAATTTTAGATCTAATTCTCAGTGGAGCACAGGATTTGGTGAAAGAGGTAACGGTGGTGGGGCCGCTTGGCAATAGTGATCATAATATGATCAAATTTGAATTAATGACTGGAAGAGGAACAGTATGCAAATCCATGGCTCTCGTGCTAAACTTTCAAAAGGGAAACGTTAATAAAATGAGAAAAATTGTTAGAAAAAAGCTGAAAGGAGCAGCTATAAAAGTAAAAAGTATGCAAGAGGCGTGGTCATTGTTAAAAAAAAAAAAAAAATACCATTCTAGAAGCACAGTCCAGATGTATTCCACACATTAAGAAAGGTGGAAAGAAGGCAAAATGATTACCGGCATGGTTAAAAGGGGAGGTGAAAGAAGCTATTTTAGCCAAAAGATCTTCATTCAAAAATTGGAAGAAGAATCCAACAGAAGAAAATAGGATAATGCATAAACGTTGGCAACAGTTGGATCCGGGGGAATGGGAGTTGTTTCCGGAAGCTTGGGATTGCATCTGCGCCAGTTGGGGGCGGGGCATTCCCCAGTTAGATATGTTGGCGACGCGGACCAGTGCAAAGATAGTGAGGTTCTTCAGTCGCAGAAGAGAGATCGGCGCAGTGGGGCTGGATGCTCTGGTGTGTCTATGGCCGATGGGGATTCTTCTGTATGTGTTTCCTCCGTGGTCACTTGTTGAGCAAGTTCTTCGGTGCTCAACACCGGGTCGGTGTTGCTGGTGGCGCCAGAGTGGCCGCAATGTCCGTGGTTAGCAGATCTTGTGCATTTCGCAGTAGAGGGTCCCCTCTGGCTGGCCCATCTGCCGTGCATGCTTCGGCAGGGTCCCATATTTTTGGATTGGGAGGATTACTTTTTGTCTCAGCTTGGCTTTTGAGAGGAGAAGGTTGCGGTTGAAAGGCAATTCGGAACCGATTTATTTCCACGCTTCTCCGGGCTCGGAGACTCTCTACGTCTCTGGCTTATGTCAGGGTCTGGAAGGTTTTTGAGTCATGGAATGAAGGTTTGTTGATTGTACATCAGTAAAACCTTTCAGGTATCTGAAGGTCTGTATCATATCTCCCCTGCACCTCCTTTTCCTCCAGGGGGATACATATTTAGGTCCTTCAACCTTTCCTCATAAATCATTTGATGGAGACGCCCCACCATTTTTATCGCCCTTCTCTGGGCTGCCTCCATCCTGTCTCTATCCCTTTTGAGATATGGTCTCCAGAACTGAACATAATACTTCAGGTGAGGCCTCACCAAGGTCTTGTACAAGGGGACTATCATTTCCTTTTTCTTACTGGTTATTCCTCTCTCTATGCAGCTCAGCATTCTTCTAGCTTTAGCTATTGCCTTGTCACATTGCTTCGTCATCTTCAGATCACTAGACGCTATCATCCCAAGGTCCCTCTCTTGCTCCGTGCACAGCAGCCCTTCACCCCCTATCACATACATCTCTTTTGGTTTACCACACTCCAGATGCATGACTCTGTACTTCTCGGCATTGAATCCCAGCTGCCATGTCTTCGATCACTGTTCAAGCTTCCTTAAATCTCATCTCATTCTCTCTCTACTCCTTCCGTGTGTCCACTCTGTTGCAGATCTTAGTATCTTCCGCAAATAGACAAACTTTAACTTCTGTCCCTTCTGCAATGTCGCTCACAAAGATATTGAACAGGAACGGTCCCAACACTGATCCCTGTGGCACTCTGCTTAACACCATTCTGTCTTCAGAGTAGGTTCCATTTACCATCACATGCTGCCTTCTATCCGTCAATCAGTTTGTAATCCTTTGTGCTTACTCTCAAACTTCTCATTTTATTCATAAGCCTCCTGTGCAGGACTATATGAAAAGCTTTGCTGAAATTCAAGTAGATCACACTGAGTGCTCTTCCTCGATCCAATTCTTCATTCACCTAATCAAAGAAAAACAGACAGATTTGTCTTACAGGACCTTCCCCTGATGAATCCATGCTGCCTCGGGTCCAGCAATCCTTCTGACTGTAGATAGTTCACTAATCTTTCCTTCAGCAGAGTCTCCATTACTTTTCCCACCACTGAGGTGAGGCTAACTGGCCTGTAGTTTCCAGCCTCCTCTCTGTTCCCACTCTCTTGTCAAGCGGGACCACCACCGCTCTTCTCCAATCACTCGGCACCACTCCTGTTTCCAGGGATCTATTGAACAGGTCTTGCAGCGGATCCCCTAGCACATCTGTGTCCCCTCAGATTGGGAAGGTGAGCCAGACGGAGTGAGCTGTCCACTGCGAGATTGACTGACTAGATCTGCGAACCATGGCCGGCGAGGCCATTCCGATGCCACCAGAATCACCTGCCCCGGATGAAGCTCTATCCTTCACAAGAGTTTCGTCTTCTCCACCTTCCTCCACTGTCTTGATAATTAGCGATGTCCTTCTCCAGGGACTTCTTTAGTGAGCACAGAACTGAAGTAATTGTTTATTCCCTGTACGTACCCGGATCAGTCCAGACACTGGGTTTTGCTTCCCCTCCAGCAGATCGAGACAGAGAAGTTTTTCAAAACAACCCTGGCATATATACCAAGGTGCCACCCACAGTCCTTCAGTCTTACTCTGTCTCCAGCAGATGGCAGAGGTGCAAAACCACAGTCTCTGGACTCTGATTTCTACTGCTTATGGGGATTGGAGTGTAGTCAGGATTTAGTTGGCTAACTGGGGCTGTATCTTTCACTTTAAATTTACAAAAAAAAAAAGTCCTGTTGCTGGTTCTGTGAGCCTCCTAGGGGGTTGCTAGGTCCTGAGGGGTCCATTCCCCCTGGTCGAGGCCGCTGCTAAGGGTCGAGGATCTTGCCTTCGCAATTTTTAAGCAGCGCTGGGATGATACCGGGGAGCCCGACTCACTCACCCCCACACAGGAGCAGGACCTGTTTTTCTCTCCGGAACCTGGGACAGCGAACGGCAAGTTGCAATGCATTTAAAAAAAACAAACAAAAAAAAAACAAACTGTTTTTTATTTGTGCGCGCCGGCTCTCCGTCACTTGTTAGGCTTGTCGGGGGGGGGGGGTCTGCGTGACCAAATTCTTAACTTTTATTTTGCCGAGTTTTCTTGTCTACTTGTTAGTTGCTGCGGGCCTGTGATACCTCGGGGATCTTCTTGCTGTGCGTGCGGCTCATCGCGCTCGCGTCTTTCGCAAGAGGGCTTCTGCTCGGAGTGCTTGCAGGGAGGTGAGGGACCTTCCGCTTCACTTTGGGGGGGGGGGGGGGGCGGGAGTCGCGGTCGGGCGCCACGTTTGGAATCGCGTACTGAGAGGAGTTCTGTGATTTCAGCAGACCCATTCCCGCTTAGCGTGGGAACGGAAGCCATGTTGGACACGTTTCATGTGGACACGCGGGCAGCGATGGGGGAGGGGATTTTACCCCTCTCGCTTTCCCCACAACAAATTTCTGCCGGGGCGGAGGCGCTCTGGTGGGAGCAGCCTCTCTGATACATGAGGATAGCCCCGAGGGGACTACTGATTCCTCATCGGACTCTTCGTTCTCCTCTGAATTTGTACTACTTATGCACAAAGCCTTTAAAGCAAAACACGGAGGGAGAAAGCAGACAGCAGAGAAGCTCTTACAGCTACCGCACCCCAAGAAAGTCCAGGAAGAGGGACAGATCCAGGGGGAGATCTGACCCGCGCCAGGGTAAGAGACCCTTAAGGTCCGTGCTGGTGGAGACTGATTCAGATTCTCCATCTCAGGACGAACAAGACCCACTGGGTACGCCCCCGGAGGCGGCTGGGGGCGACGCTGATCCATAGCAAGTCAGATGGGCTCAGATGATGGAAGGTGACGATCCGAAGGTGGTTCGTCTGTTTAAAAAGGAGGAGCTGCCTCCGCTGATTCCAGCCATATTGCAGGAACTAGGGCTGGAGTCTCAGCCGGTGGAGTCCCGGCTGGGAACTATGGATCTGGTCTTGCTGGGACACAGGGGTCCTACGGTGTCCTTCCCTTTCCATTTGGGGTTGAAGGTGAGTAAGGCGATGGACAAGTTGTATCCTCTTCCGGAAAACGCCTTGGAACTGCTCTGTGTCCCTAAGGTGGATGCCGCGGTGTCGGCTGTTACAAAGAAGTCCACTATCCCGGTGATGGGAATGACAGCCCTCGAAGACTTGCAGGACAGAAAGTTGGAGCTACAGCTCAAGAAGGTGTTTGAGGTGTCGGTGCTAGGGGTCCAGGCAGCGATGTGCAGTAATTTTGCGCTGCGTGCTGGGCTTCGCTGGGCCCAGCAACACCAAGCCCATGCTGACCTCTCTGATGGGGAGGCTGCACAGGCAAACCGGTTTGAGGCGGTCATCGCGTGCAACGTGGACGCTCTTCACGGCCTTTTACACACATCTGCCAGATCCATGGTGTCTACGTTGTCGGCGCGCAGGCTTCTTTGGCTCCGGAATTGGGCGGCAAATGTTTCATCCAAGTCTCACCTCGGTTCGCTTCCTTTTAAAGGCAAACTGTTGTTCGGTAAGGAGTTAGAGGACATGATCCAATCTCTGGGGGAGAATAAGGTTCATAAACCCCCAGAGGACAGGCCCAGGTCTAGAGGGTCATTTGCGGCTCGCCTCAGTTCCGAGCTAATAGGAGCCACCGGCCAGCTCATTCATCCGGGTCCTCCTTTCGCCCAAGTTCCAACAGACAACAGTCGTGATCTCAGTCCTTTCGAGGCAGACGTTTTGGCAGACCAGGTAACATCCCCATCGGCAGCGGGGGCTAAGGCCTCACAATGAGATGCTGCCGGTCCATCCCTCGATAACAGTCATCCACCAAGTGCCAAATGTGGGTGCCCTACTATCATTTTTCTTCGAGGAATGGGCCAAAATAGCTTCGGACCAGTGGGTCCTCACCGTGATAAGTCAAGATTACGCTTTAGATTTTGTACAGCGTCCTCTGGACATGTTCCTGATATCTCCATGCGAGTACCTCGAAAAGCAAGAGATTGTACAAGGCACGATCCAGCGTCTTCTGGACTTGGGAGCTATAACACCGGTTCCATCCACGGAACTCCGCAGGGGCCGGTATTCCATTTACTTCGTGGTTCCCAAAAAGGAAGGATCTTTCCAGCCAATCTTAGAATTCAAAAGGGTCAACATTTGTCTGCAGGTACCACGCTTCAGAATGGAGACTCTTCGGTCAGTCATCGCCTCTGTGCGACAAAGAGAGTTCTTAGCGTCATTGGATCTCACGGAAGCATATCTCCATATCGGCATCCGCTCGTCACACTAGAAGTTCCTCAGGTTCTGCATACTGGGAAATCACTATCGGTTTCGAGCTCTGCCCTTCGGTCTCGCCACCGCTCCCAGAACGTTCACCAAAGTGATGGTAGTGGTGGCAGCGCAGCTCTGGAGGGAGGAATTATTAGTACATCCCTACCTGGATGATTGGCTAATTCGGGCGAAGTCCGAGGCCCTGTGTCTGGCAGCTGTCAACCGAGTGTTACAACTCTTGCGGTCGCTCGGCTGGGTGGTCAACCTTGCCAAGAGTCACCTGGTTCCTTCGCAGTCTCTGGAGTTTTTGGGAGCCCTGTTCGACACTGCACAAGGGAGAATATTTCTCACCACGGAACAAGTTGTCAAGCTTCAGGGGCAGGTGAGGGACCTGTTGGCCATGCAGATGCACAGGGTCAGGGATTATTTGAAAGTCTTGGGTTCCATGACGTCCACTCTGGAATTGGTACCCTGGGCCTTCGCTCATATGCGTCCCTTACAATCAGCCTTGCTGTCCCGCTGGAACCCAGTGTCGGAACAGTTTTTCCTGCCACTTCCACTTATGGAGTCCGAGAATCAATCTTGACTGGTGGCTCATCTCGGAACATCTGGATTGTGATGTTCCCCTGGTAATGCCCGACTGGATGGACGTCACCACGGATGCCAGTCTCTCTGGCTGGGGGGCGGTCTCTCTGGGAAAGTCGTGCAGGGGCAGTGGTCCCGAGAACAATCTCGGTGGTCAATCAACCAGTTGGAGACCAAAGCAGTGATTCTGGCATTGCATGCCTTCCTCCCGCTCATTCGGGGGAAGTCTGTTCGGGTATTGTTAGACAATGCGACCATGGTGGCCTATATCAATCGCCAAGGAGGAACCAAGAGTCATCCGGTGGCGGCGGAGGCACGACAATTGATAGTTTGGGCGGAGCAGCATCTCAACATTGCGGCATTTCACATTGCCAGGGTAGACAATGTATAGGCAGACTTTCTCAGTCGCCACCATCTCGATTCCGGAGAATGGGAGTTTGCCGACGAGGCCTTTCAACTCATCTGCGAGAGGTGGGGCACGCCATGCATGGATCTGATGGCAACATTGCAGAACGCCAAGGCTCCACGATTCTGCAGTCAGTGCAGAGAGACAGGAGCCGAGGGTGTCGATAGCCTGGTACCTCCCTGGCCGACGAACATCTTACTGTACGTGTTTCCTAACTGGCCGTTGATCGGAAAAGTGATCAGACGGATAGAGCTCCATCCAGCAGAGGTGATTCTGGTAGTGCCGGAGTGGCCGAGACGTTCCTGGTTTGTGGATCTGATTAATTTGTCCACCGCGGAACTGCCTCGGTTTTGAGAGTCAGCAGCTCATCTGCATCAAGATCCCATTTGTTTGGAAGAGGCGGATCGCTTTTGTCTAGCGGCACGGCTTTTGAGAGGTAGCGGCTGAAGAATAAGGGTTATTCTGATGCGGTGGTGACCACATTGTTGAGGTCGTGCAAACCATCCACTTCTCTGGCTTATGTCAGGGTCTGGAAAATTTTTTATGCCTGGTGTGCGGAGCGCTTGGTGGATCCTACGCGGGCATCGATCCCTGATATTCTCGGGTTTCTTCAGGCAGGACTTTCCAAAGGTCTCTCCTGCAGTTCTCTCCGGGTACAGGTTGTGTCACTTGGTTGTTTGCGAGGTAAGGTCCAGGGAGTAGTGGTGGCGCTGCACCCAGATGTGGCGCGTTTCCTGCGAGGTGCAAAGCACTTGCGCCCTCCGCTTCACCATCCGTGTCCTTCCTGGAATCTCAATCTGGTACTTTCATCCTTGTGAGCCCTGCCTTTTGAATCGCTGAAAAGAGTGACGCTAAAAGATCTCACGTTGAAAGTGGTATTTTTGGTTGTGATTTCTTCGGCACGTCGAGTTTCTGAATTACAGGCATTGTCGTGCAGGGAACCTTTCTTACAGATTTCTGCTTCCGGAGTGTCCTTGCGGACGGTTCCTTCATTCCTTCCCTCATTCTCAGATGTGGACCGCTCGGATCTGGTGACGAAGGACTTACGCAAACTGGATGTTTGCAGGGCTCTGCTGCGATATCTAGAGGTCACGAATCCTTTCTGGGTGTCAGACCATCTCTTTGTGTTGAGGAATGGTGCAAAAAGGGGTGGTATGGCCTCCAAAACTACGATTGCTTGTTGGCTAAAAGAAACCATAGGCTCAGCGTACTTATTGCGTGGTAAAGTGGTACCGGTGGGGCTTCGCGCCCATTCTACGCGGTCACAGGCCGCTTCAAGGGCGGAATGTCATCAAGTCTCGCCACAAGAAATTTGCAGGGTGGCTACTTGGAAATCGTTGCATACTTTTGCAAGACATTATAGATTGGATGTGCAAACTTCGGATTCCAGGGTATTTGGAGAAGGAGTGCTCCGAGCGGTCCTCTCCGGCTCCCACCCTCGGTAAGTCAACTCTGATACATCCCAGGTGTCTGGACTGATCCGGGTATGTATAAGGAAAGGAAAATTAGTTTCTTACCTGATAATTTTCGTTCCTGTAGTACCACGGATCAGTCCAGAGCCCCGTCCATGACTGTATACACTGAAGTTACAGAGAGTCCGCTCGTATAACATTTTTTCTGGATATTAGTACTGTTTTGTTTTTTTTTCTCGCTTGTTCTTTTGGTTCTGCGAATTCTGTTCCCAGTTGGGGGTTTGAATATGCCTTTTTTATAGGTGGACAGATAGTTGTATGGTTCGGTTTTGTTCCATGCTGCTTTGACATTATGTAAGACTGAAGGACTGTGGGTGGCACCTTGGTATATATGCCAGGGTTGTTTTGAAAAACTTCTCTGTCTCCATCTGCTGGAGGGGAGGCAAAACCCAGGTGTCTGGACTGATCCGTGGTACTACAGGAACAAAAATGATCAGGTAAGAAACTAATTTTCCTATATTTTTGCCATTTCTTCATCTCTCTCCACACACTGATCCCTGTCACCTTTCAATTTTACTATACCACTTTGGACCTTTCTCTGATGTATCTGAAAAATGTTTTATCCCCTCTATTTAACCTCTTTGGCAATCCTTTCTTCCGCTTGACTTTTTGCTTTCTTGATTGCTTTCTTCGTCTCCCTCAGTTTCACCAGATATTTTTCATTGTGTTCCTCCCTTTGGGATCCTTTATATTTCCTCAACGCTGTTCTTTTTACTTTTACTTTATCAGCCACCTCCTTTGAGAACCAGATTGGTTTCTTATTTCTCTTACTTTTGTTTACTTTTCTAACATATAGATTAGTTGCCTTAGTAATTGCCCCTTTTAGTTTGGCCCACTGTAGTTCCACCTCTCTCACTTTCTCCCAGTCTTCAAGTTCTGCCTCCAGATACTTGCCTATTTCCACAAAGTCTGTATTTTTGAAGTTCAAAACTCGAGTCTTCGTGTGACTTTTCTGGATCCTATTTGCAATAACAAACCATACCCTTTGATCACTGGTTCCTGAGGTGGGCACTCACCCAGACATTAGACTTAATACCTGAAGAAGCTTTTGCTGCGAAACACTGGCCATGTTGGGCTTGTATGATATTTTGCACTTAGACTGTTGTGAATATTTTTTATGCATTTCAGAAAAACTTTAAAAAATTACTCCTAAGGTGAATGATCGAACTGACTGGGTGATCCATGCCTAGATTGGCAAGACACACAGACAGGCTTGCTGACACCTTTTAATAAGGATATTACTTGACTTTTTTCACTGCTGAACAATTATTTTTGATTTGTATTATGTTTTCCCTCCTAATGTTTGAACAGGACCATTTTATTATTTCCCTTATTGCTATGGTTTGTTTAATAATTGTGCTATTCTGTGATGCATAATAGTTTTAATTTGAAACATATTAAAAATAACAGATGTTTTGTCTGATCACTCATGTTTTCTTAAAATGCTACACATCTTACAAATTCTGCCAGGGGTATGTAAACTTATGAGCACATCTGTATCTGATCATCCTGATTCAAGAGGCCATCAGTAACCATGCTCAGAGGGTGAAATAACTGGAATCCTCCAGTATACTTCTGGAGCTTGTATTTAGACAAATTTCAGATCTGACGGGAACTTGCTGCTCTGCAACCAAATACCGCCAATTCTCTCTCTTCCCCCACCCCCACCCTTAATTAGAGGTCTCTCAGGTTAGGACTGTTCAGCTTGGAGAAGAGATGACTGAGGGGGGGATATGATAGAGGTGTTTAAAATCATAAGAGGTCTAGAACGGGTAAATGTGAATCGGTTATTTACTCTTTCGGATAATAGAAGGACATGGGGGCACATTTAAAACTAATCAGAGAAAGTTCTTTATCAGTCAACGCACAATTAAACTCTGAAATTTGTTGCCAGAGGATGTGGTTAGTGCAGTTAGTGTAGCTGGGTTTAAAAAAGGATTGGATAAGTTCTTGGAGAAGAAGTCCATTACCTGTTATTAATTAAGTTGACTTAGAAAATTGCCACTGCTAGCAACGGTAACATGGAATAGACTTAGTTTTTGGGTACTTGCCAGGTTCTTATGGCCTGGATTGGCCACTGTTGGAAACAGGATGCTGGGCTTGATGGACCCTTGGTCTGACCCAGTATGGCATGTTCTTATGTTCTTAAAGCACAAACCATTTAATACAATACAAAGGAGAGTGCAAAATCTGGATTATATCAAAGAGCAAAAGAATTGTCTACATTAGGGAAAAAGATGTGTTTGTAACACATTGAAAATGCTCTTATGGCAGGGGCGGTACTGGAGAGGATATAAAATTACAAAAAAGCAATGATCTCTTTTTTTTTTTTTTAATTTCATTTCAGAGGAAGTTTCATTGTGCAAGTTTGACCTCCTGGCCCTCATGGCTCTACTCCCTGTATGATGAGGTACATATGCCACTTCTTTGTTACGAAGGGAGTGGTTGCTCTTGCTGGTGAGGGGGAGGGAAATGAAGGGTTGCTCTTACTGGCTGGGGAAAATTGAAATGAGGAAAGGAACTGCTGCTGTCTTGCTACATGAGGGAGGAAGAGAACAACTGCTGTCCGGCTGCATTGCAGAGAGGGGGGGCGGGGGGGTAGGAAGGGAGCAACTTGCTCTTATTTTTCCTCCACCACACCAGTCCATACAAGAGGGTTTTTCTCTCCTACCAGCAGATGGAGACAGAGAATAAAAACCTAACTGTACTCTTGGTACTTAAGCCACTGTGCCACTTGCAGTCTTAGTGTGTTCTGAGTCCAGCAGATGGTAGGGGCGTAACTAGATGACGTGGAAAAATGTGTGGCATTGAAGGATGACCAAGTCAGAAAGATTTGAGGTCTGCCTTAAACAGGTTTTTGAGGTTTCAGCCTTAGCATTTGTTAAGCGCCAAACACACTTTGACGCTTACCCAGGAATACAAGAACACTTAGATTTTGTAGAAAGCATAATTTTTTATTGAGCAATATAAGATTTCTTGGGAGATGCTGGATACCATTTCTCTGACAAACTGACCACCAGCATCTTATTGTATACATGAACTGATCCTTCTTTTATAGGTAAAATACAATACAGTACTAGGTCAGAAATTCTGAAAGTGCTTGCCCACCTAGAGAATATTTACATAGGTTGTCATGTCAACAGCAGGATAGATTCCCTGTATGTACCTGGATCAGTCCAGACCATGGGTTTAGCCTCCTGTCCAGCAGATGGAGACAGACCAAAACTGTAAGGGTATCCCATATCAGAACCTACCCTACATCCCCTCAGTATTCGTCTGTCTGCAGCATATGCAGGCAGCTGAACCTATGGTTCCCCTTCTTCTCCTTACTTTAATTTTTCCCTGTGGGAATTTTCTCTGTTTCTGGTCTGGATCGAGCAAGTATTTAGTTCTTGGTTATATTTAAAAAAAAAAAAAAAAAAATAGTTTGAAAGATTTCTCCTTTTTCTTCAGAGAGACAGTTCTGTCTTTCCGCTTTGTAGGGGGGCTTGCCCCCTTGAATTTTTCAGCCTAGGCTCCTCAATCCCGGTGACCTTTTGGGGTGATACTGGCGGTCCATTTACTCCCTCTTGGCTAGCTGTCCACTGTTGGGAAAGTGCCTTTTGGCCTGTGAGGGATAGTTTTCCCCTGCACTTGCTGAACGAAAAAAAAACCAAACAAACCAAAAAAACGGCATAACTGGCTTTTAATCTGAGCTGTAGTTTAGCAAGTCTTTTAAGTACTGTGAACAGCTCTGGCAGCGTGCAGAGTTCAGTCGCTGCCTCCGCTGACCGGCTTCAGCTCAGCTCAGCTCAGCACAGCTCAGCTGGTTTTTTTTTTTTCTTATAGCGATTTTTTTTTCTCTTGCGCTGATGCCGCGTTCCAGCGCCTGTAAGGCCTGCGGGGAGCCTGCCATGCGCCTCTCCTGCAGCGGCCTCTGTTCGGGGTGCCTACTGGATGGGGAAGGTCCCTCCTCAGTACCTTTGACTATGGCGACCCAGGGGTGAGCTACACGCCGTGTGCCCAGGCCGTTCCTGACCCAAAAAACCACGGGAATGGCGGCCATTTTGGAAACAGGTTCTAATGCTGAATCGGAGCTGCAGGAGGAAGGTGAGCCTGATTCTTTAATTTCCCCACTGGATTTGATTTCCCCTCATTCTCCGGAGGGGGTGCCTGACTTTTTCCTCCCCCCCCCCCCCCCCCGCCCCACCCCAGGAAGTCCAAGTCTTGTTTTTCTACAGAGTTTGTGCTTTTTATGCACAAATCCTATCTAGCTAGCCTACAGGAGGAGGAGAACTCCTCCCTGGTCCGTCCCCCCCCCCCCCCCCGCCTAAAAACCCGCGTGTTTCTCCTCAGCAACCTCCAAAGGCAATGGATGGACAGGGCTCCATTAGAGTCAGGGTGGTCCCAGGGGTCCCGCTGCCTCCGGATTCCCCCCAGCCGTCGTCGGCCCCTACTCCGGATCCGGATGCTGATCCTCTGCTTCCTAACCCCGCCCCCTTTGAGGGGGACGATCCACGGGTTCTCCGTTTATTTCAAAAGGAGGAACTGGAACCGTTCATTCCCTTCATGTTGCAGGAACTGGGGATTGACGTGCCTTCTATGGATACGGTTATGGCTGCAATGCCTGCTAACATGGACCCGGTCCTGATGGGACTTAGAGCTCCTCCATGTACGTTCCCATTTCATCCTATGCACGAGCTGATGCTTCTTCGGGAATGGGAGTCCCCGGAGGCAGGACTCCGAATGGGTAGGGCTATGGACAAGAGCTATCCTCTCCCTGAGGACTATTTGAATATGCTTAAGATGCCCAAGGTGGATTCCTCTGTTTCTGCGATTACCAAGCACACCACTATTTATTTTTTATTTATTTTATTTAACATTTTTCTATACCGACATTCGCACGAGACATCACATCGGTTTCCAGACAACAGAAAATTCAGCCAACTGGGCTTTACATTGCAACTGATATTATAACTAGAAGGGGGGAGGGACGGGGTGGGGCAGGGAAGCAATTTGGAAATTTAAGTGTATACAGGGAACAAAGGAGGGATGGGAGGTGGTTTATTTACAAGATGGAGGATTTATGTACATTCTATATACAAGGCGAGGGGGTGGAGGGGAAGAGCTTGGGGGAAGAGGAGGGGCTATCCCGGTGGTGAGGACTACGGCTCTGAAGGATATCCAGGACCGCAAATTGGAATTTTTCCTCAAATGCATCTTTGAGGTCTTGTCCTTGGGAGTTCGGGCGACAATCTGCGGCAGTCTCATGCAGCGGGCAAGCCTTAGGTGGGTTCAGCAATTACTCAGCACCCAAGACCTCTCGTCTGCAGAGGTGGAGCAGGCGGATCAGCTAGAAGGAGCGATTGCATATGGGGCAGATGCCCTTTACGATCTTCTACGAGTAAAAGCCAAGGCCATGGACTTCGCAGTCATGGCCAGGCGCCTCCTCTGGCTGAGGAATTGGTCTGCAGACGCCTCTTCTAAAGCGCAGTTGGGAACTCTCCCCTTCAAGGGTCAGTTGCTTTTTGGTGAGGACCTAGAGCAGCTTATTAAATCTCTGGGGGAAAATAAGGTTCATAAGCTGCCGGAGGATCGCCCGAAACATTCCAAGGCTTTCTTACCCTCCCGTACTCGCTTCAGGGGGCAACATCGCTTTAATACCAGGGCATGGGGTTCTTTTCCAAGAGGCAATGCTTCCAGATCCCAATCCTGGTCTCATTACTTTTAAGGTCATTGGCTCTTCCGGGATAGTAGCCAGCAACACTCGGCCACAAAATCCTCCTCCCAATGAAATGCGGCTGGCCCATTCCTCCGTTTGAAACTTAGGTGGACGGCTGTCCCTATTTCTCGAGGAATGGGCCAAGATAACGACGGATCAATGGGTCCTAGAGGTGATAGAAAAAGGCTACGCGTTAGAATTTGCTCGAGACCTACCGGATCTTCACCTAATCTCCCCCTGCGGAAGTCTAAAGAGGCCTGCAGTCGACCAGATCCTGAGCAGGCTGCTGAAACTGGGTGCCATAGTCCCAATCCCAGTGGAGGAACAAGGGTCCGGCCAATATTCCATCTACTTCATTGTCCCCAAAAAGGAGGGCTCCTTTCATACAATTTTGTATCTCAAGCGAGTCAACAAGGCTCTCAAAGTTCCCCATTTTTTAATGGAAACCCTAAAGGCAGTGATAGCGGCGGTTCGCTCCGGAGAATTCCTGGCTTCACTCGATCTGATGGAGGCCTACTTACACATTCCGATTTGCCGCGACCATCAGCGGTATCTCCGGTTCAAGATCCTGGGACATTTCCAGTTTCGAGCGCTTCCATTCAGTCTTGCCACAGCGCCGCACACTTTCACTAAGGTAATTGTGGTAGTGGCGGCCTCTCTTTGTCGAGTCGGAGTGCTGGTCCATTCTTATCTGGACGATTGGCTCATCCAAGCAAAATTGGAGTCTCTCTGCAAGCTGGCGGTCAGCAAGGTCCTGTCTTGTTTGACCTCTCTGGGGTGGGTCATCAACTTTCCCAAGTGCAAACTTCAGCCAACCCAGACATTGGAATTTCTGGGGGCGCGATTCGACACCAGAGTTGGCAAGGTGTTCCTTCCAGAGGCGCGAGCACTCAAACTCAGGGACCAAGTGCGCACCTTTCTCTCCCATGCTCTGCCAACGGCCTGGGACTATCCCCAGGTTCTGGGTTCCATGGCTTTCACTGTCGATCTGGTTCCTTGGTCATTTGCGCATATGCGTCCATTACAGAAAGCCTTGCTATCCCATTGGAAGCCAGTATTGGAATAGTTTTGGACGACCCTCCCGTTCTCCAAGTCTGTCGTCGAACTGCAGTGGTGGCTCTCACCTGCCCATTTTCTGAAGGGGGTGTCCCTTTAAACGCTGCAGTGAATTGTTGTCACAATGGACGCCAGCCTCTCCGGCTGGGGAGTGGTGTGCCAGACCCAGTCTACTCAGGGGTACTGGTCCCTGGTCCAGTCTCGCTGGCACATCAATTGATTGGAAGCTCGAGCGGTACGCCTGGCTCTCAAGGCCTTCCTTCCCTTACTCCATCGCAAGGCGGTGCGGGTCCTATCGGACAACTCCACCACGTAGCCTACATCAATCAACAGGGCGGCACCAGGAGTTACCTGGTGGCTCTGGAAGCCAGCAAGCTCTTCATCTGGGCGGAGTATTACCTAGAGCGATTAGCGGTGTCCCATATTGTGGGGAAGGAGAACATTCAGGCCGATTTCCTCAGTTGCCAGCGGTTAGACCCAGGCGAGTGGGAGTTGTCAGACACAGCAATGAATCTGATGGTCCGCAGGTGGGATTTCCCACACTTGGATTTGATGGCCACCATGAACAATGGGAAAGCTCCAGGTTCTTCAGCCGCAGACGGGAACACTGTGTGGAAGGGGTGGATGCGCTGGTCCTCCCCTGGCCTCAAGACGTTCTCCTGTACGTGTTCCCTCCTTGGCCGTTAGTGGGCAAAGTGCTCCGAAGAATCTAGCTTCATCACGGTCTCGTCATTCTAGTGGCTCCAGAATGGCCCCTCAGACCGTGGTTTGTGGATCTCGTGAATCTCACCACGGACGGTCCTCTCTGCCTTGGTCATCTTCCCCACCTTCTTCGGCAGGGTCCCGTATTTTTCGATCAGGCGGATCGCTTCTGTCTAGCAGCCTGGCTTTTGAAAAGCGGAGATTAAGAAAGAAGGGGATATAAGGAAGAAGTTATATTCACTTTGTTGCGGGCCAGGAAGCCGGCTACCTCTTGCTTATGTCTGGGTATGGAAAGTTTTTGAAAATGCGTGTGCCGCTTCGGGAGTGTCTGCTCATAAGGCTCCGGTTTCCTAGGTCCTTTCTTTTCTCCAGAACAGTCTCTCCAAGGGTTTGTCTTTCAGTTCCTTGCGAGTGCAGGTCTCTACCCTCGGTTCTCTCTCTTAGGTAACATTGACGATTACTCAGTGATGGCCCATCCGCTGGTACGGGTTACTTGTCCCTCGTGGAGTCTTAACTTGGTTCTACGGGTTCTCTGCGAAGCTCCCTTTGAACCTCTATGGAGGGCTACGCTTAAGGATTTGACTCTCAAAACAGTCTTCCTGGTGTCCATTTGTTCCGCCAGAAGGGTCTCAGAGCTCCAAGCTTTGTCGTGCAGGGAACCTTTACTTCGTTTTTCTGATTCAGGGGTATCCCTCAAGACTGTACCCTCTTTCTTGCCGAAGGTCGTGTATTCTTTTCACGTCAGTCAGTGGAACTTCCAGCTTTTTCTTCTACAGATGTTGCAAACACGACTGGAGGTGATCTACGGTGCCTGGATGTGAAACGGATTTTGCTGCGTTACCTCCAGGTTACAAATGAGTTCTGGGTCTTGGATCACTTATTTGTCCTGTGGAGTGGCCCAAATAAAGGTAATAAGGCCTCAAAGGCCACTATTGCACGTTGGCTAAAGGAGGCTATTGCGATGGCTTATATCTGTAAGGGCCGATCGGTTCCGGAACGCTTAAAGGCTCATTCCTTACGTTCTCAGGCCACTTATTGGGCAGAGAGTCAATCGGTCTCTCTGCAGGAAATATGTAGGGCAGCTACTTGGAAGTCCCTACGTACTTTTGCTCATCATTACCACCTTGATGTGCAGGTTCCGGTTTTTGGCTCTTTCGGGTGGCAGGTTCTTCGAGCGGGACTGTCTCGGCCCCACTATGTTTAGGGAAGCTTTGGTACATCCCACGGTCTGGACTGATCTGGGTATATACAGAGAAAAGAAAATTGGTTCTTACCTGCTAATTTTCGTTCCTGTAGTACCACGGATCAGTCCAGACACCCTCCCGTGCTAGATCTATTCCGTCCTTTCGAAAGTCTTTTTCTTTACAGGTTTCCAATTACTTGAGTTTTCTGTTATTACTTAAGGCACCGGAAGCATCTCTCGGATGAAAATACAAGATAAAATGTTATGCAAGAGCGTTTGTTCCCTACAGAAATCTTTCAATCGTTCACTTGTTCAATTTATCAGTTTTTTTCTTGTTGCTTGCTTGATCCTTGGGAAGTTATATCTGCTTTGAAAGTGCTTTATACTGAGGGGATGTAGGGTAGACTCTGTTTTGGTCTTTCTCCATCTGCTGGACAGGAGGCTCAACCCACTGTCTGGACTGATCCGTGGTACTACAGGAAAGAAAATTAGCAGGTAAGAACCAATTTTCCTTTATCCCTAAACTACCCTGACCATTTCTCCAAGGTGGGGCCCATTTACCATCACTCTTTAGATAATCCTTTGTTCTGTTAAAAGCTTGCTGTTCCGGGCAATCATTACATCTTAGGCTGTGTTTACAGATGCCCCTGTTAATGTTGCCCCTGTAATGACATTCTAGCCTGAGGTTCCAACCGTTGCCTTTTGCTTTTGTGACCCTATAATTAGGCATCACAAATTGTTGCCAGCTTCAACTGCTGTCCAGGTGTCCTTGGAATTCCTGCAGGTCAGGCTCAGTACGGCATTTAAAGTTCACATAGCCAGAAAGGCTAAGATAGCAGAGGATTCTGGGTCATTTACGGTCTCCATGTTGGTTTCAAGCTCAGGCACACATATCACATTGCAGCCTCCAAATGGATTGTCAAAATTGAAGCTTTAAGGAGAGGCTCCCTTTTGGACAGGATTTGGAGAAATTTGTCAAACATTTGGGGGAATCGAAATCCCATAAGTTTCCCAAAGGATAAGTCTAAGTGGTTTCCTAAAGGGGGTGCCAGTAAAACATTGAGGGGAGGGGGGAAAGAGAGAGCGCAGCTGTTGACTGTATTGGGGGAATAAAAGTAAACAAAAAATATAAGGTGATCCCTTCTTATTGGACTAACTATATATTTCTTGATCAAGTTTTGGGAGCTACAGTTACATTATTGAGTCAAAACAGAATGAGCAGGTCAGAGCAAAAGATGGCACTGCCTGGACATACTAGTGAATATAAATCAGTATCATCTCTTGCTCTGACCTGCTCACTCTGATTTGATCTGATGAAGTAATTGTAGCCTCTGAAGCTAGTCAAGAACTGTTAAGTTGTTTTTTTAAAAAGGAACAAAAGCTCATGCTTCAATAAATTGGTTAGTCTGTAAGGTGCCACCAGACTCCTGTCATTTTTTCTTTTTATTTGTTAACCTTTCTTGCAGTGCATTCAAGTGGATTGGCATGGCAACCACACTATTTTATCCATCTATTGGAGGGGGAAGATTTACATTCGTCCTCTTGGTTTCCCAAAAATAATTATTTTGGGAGGGTGGTGGATACATGGAACAGCTCCCAGTAAAGGTGGTAGAGACAAAAGTAGTTTCTGAATTCAAGAAAGCAAGGGATAAATACAGGGGATCTCTAAGGAAGTGATGAGAATTAGAATGCTAAATTAATTGGACAGATGGGCAGACTGGATGGGCCAAATGGTCTTTTTCTGCCGTCATGTTTCTATGTTTGTAGGAGAGTAATTTTTATGTTCTCTTTTTTTTGTATGAAGCAAACATTTTAGATGCTGAAAATATTTTCTTTTGATTAAAGGAAATATTGATGGAGAGAGTGAAACGACAACTGCATGAATGGGATGAGAACCTGAAGGATGAACATCTGCCTGCAAATCCCATAGGTAAAATGAGCCTCATTCTTTGCCTGCAAATCCATAGGTGGAATTTGACTGCTTACTTTGAGAATTGGTTGGTGAGGGGTAGGGTCAAGTTCTACACCAGGCCCGAGATTAGTATAGATTGGGAAGGGGAGGGTGAGGAGAACAAACTTTCTCTTCCCTCTTTCCCCCCTCACGCAATGCCCATTCAAGCTATGGAATCTGTTGCCAGATCAATCCAGATGCATGGGTTATGCTCACCAACTAGTAGATAGAGACCGAGACTAATGGGTTCGTCGATATCACCCCTTATAAACTCCAGACTTGGTGTAGCCTTCTCCCTTCCCACACTCTCGATGAGCTTTTGATCCCCTTTTGGGATCCTCCTTTATTTATTTAGTTTAAAAAAAAAAAGAAAAGGTACTGATTAGTTGCCTTTGCCTTCCTAGCAGTATCAATAAAGTTTTCAAAAAAAAGATCTTCAGCAGGACAGCACTCTGGGAGAGCAGGCAATTACTTTTGGTTCCCCAGTCACAGTGGTGTTACTCCTTAGTGAGTGGGGGTACAGGGGGAGCTGTGTCATTGGTGACTGAGCATGGAAGAGGGCTGCATAGTGTGTTGGGAGTGGGGGTGCATTGGTAGCAGGCTTGAGGAGTTTCTAATCTGTGCTGTATTTGTACGGAGGAGAGAGGAGGTAAGCAGCAGAACAATTCAGCTGCTCCGGGAAGGACCACATTGATGGGGTTGGCTGTTTTGATAGTTCCCCCAGTGGGTTTGCTGCTGCAGTGCGAACAGCAGCTATTTTGGAAGCCCAGCTGCCTTCTCTCAGTTCTGCGATGCAAGAAACTGTTGTAAATTTAGCAGAACACGTTTGCTGCTACATTTAAAGGGGCATCACTTTCCTTCTCGGATTTTGAAGCTTCATCATCTGCCTGGGCACCAGTATCTAAAGAATTTTTAAAATGCTTTCACTAGGCTTTTTGTATGTGCCAGAGTTTGGTCCCCGGGTCCACTAGTTGTTCCTTCTCCCCAGGGGGTTTGGGGCAGAAGAGAATCAGAAAAGAGGAGCCTGAGGCGGTGGATGATGACATATCATCCAGATTGAGAGAAGGGATAGTGGAGAAAACTTGGAAAAAAGGGAGAGGATGGTTTTTCCTTGGTGCATCTCTTTCATAAGGAAGAACTTTCGTCCTTAATTTTTCAGTCCTTTCGTGTGTTGAATATTGTGGAGGACAAAGGGGAAGAGGGTCCCAATAATACTGAGGATCCCATTATAACCCGTATTCGAAAGCCTTCTAAATTATTTCCTCTAAATAAGGTGGTGCAGGATCTTCTTGATCTGTAATGGGAATCTCCAGAAGCCAATTTTAAAGGTGGGCACTCCTTGGGAAAATTGTACACTTCAGTTGCTAAAGAAAGGGAAAAACTTCTATTCCCTAAGGTGAATGCGCTAGTTTGTGCAGTTAGCAAGCAGACTACCATTCCTGTAGAGGGGACACTGCCCTTAAGGATGCATAAGATAGGAAAATAGAATCGGTGATGGAAGCCTCAAATGTTTGTTTTTAAGTTGTTGCTTCAAATGGCTGCTTGCAGCTGTATTGTGGCAAGGGCTGATTTGCATTTATCATAGCGTGTACAGGAGAATGCCTTGGAAAGCCATAGCTCCTTAATAGCAGAAGTATCTTTGGTTGATGCTTCCTTTGACTTAGTGCACACTTCTGCCTGCGTATGGCTTCCATTATGGCAGCTAGGTGGCTGTTGTGGTTATGAAACTGGCCAGGAGATTCAATTTCTAAGACAGATTTGACAAAGCTTCCTTTAAAGGGAACTTCTTGTTGGTGAAGACCTTGAGTAGATGGCTAAGGTTTGCAGAGAGTCTAAGTAACTAGATTCCCTGAAGATAAGCCTAAAGGAAGATCCTATCTGCAATAGATTCCAAGTATTCTAAGCAAGGAAGGTCAGACCATTTGGTCGGTTTCAGTCCTTTTGGTCTTATAAAAGAGGCAGTAAAGATGGAACCACAGGGATGGCAGGCTTCTTCTGCAGTTCCCAATGAAGTTTTGAGGACCCAGTCTCCGGTTCAGAGGATAGGCAGTTGTTTATCAGATTTTTAATGGAGATTTATTTATTTAAAAATCCTTTATCGCCTAACAGAAAATATCTTCCTAAGTGATTTACAACAAAGATGGGCCCAAATTACCACAGATATGTGAGTCCTAGAGGTAGTTCAGGATGATTATGTCTTGAAATTTACACAGACTATTTTAGATGCTTTTATGGTTGCCTCTTGTCACTATGTCCAGAAGAAAGAAGCAATAAAGGCAACGCTTAATCAGTTTCTTCTTTATGGGAGCCATATTGCCTGTTCCGGTAGACCAGTGGGGCCAGGGATGGCATTCTGTTTACTTCATGGATCCCAAGGAGGGAGTCCTCTTCTGGATTTGAAGCAAGTTAACAAGTCCTTAAGAATATCTCATTTCTGGATGGAAATTTTGAAGGGGAGTTCCTGACTTCTTTGGATCTTATGGAGGCATATCTTCACATTCCCATAAGAGAAGATCATCAGAAGTATCTTTGGTTTGTGGTGCTGGGAGGTCACTTCCCATTTCAGGCACTTCTTTTTTGGATTAACAACAGTCCCAAGAACCTTTTCAAAGATGGTAGTTGTAGCAGCTCTGCACCAGGAAGGAATTCTGATTCACTCTTATCAGGACAATTGGTTGCTTTGAGCGAAGCCGGCTCCAAAGAGTGTCTCAGTTATGAGGACGGTGATCTGGTTTATTGCATTGTCTGATTTGGGTAGTGAACTTCTCAAAGAGCAGTCTCCTACCCTTTCAGTCCCTGGCATATCTGAGAGCTCTGTTTGACATGAAGATGGGTCATGCTCATTTGACAGGACAAACAAGAAGCTGCAGGACTAAGTGCATTTTTTATATCTTTCTGCTGTCAGAGAGTGAGGGTTTATGTTCAGCTGTTGAGTTCCTTGGTAGTGGCAGCTTTGGATCTAGTTACATGGGCTAGGTTGAACATGAGGCTACTTCCTTGGGCCTCGTTGCCCAGATGGGACTCTCAGTTGCAGGATGAAATTATTATTTATTAAAATTATTTGTATCCCTTGCCATCAAAACATATCTGAGCTTCCTGTTTTGGAGCAGAGGAGACTGAGTTTACAGTGGTGGCTGAAGTCAGAATTTGGAGATGGAAGTGGATCTGGAGACTCCGTCCTGGTTAATAATGACGACAGATGCCAGCCTGATAGGGTGGGAAGTTCACTGTCTAGGTCGGGTGGCTCGGGGAACATGGTTGGTGGAGGAAGCCAAGTGGTTCATCAATCGATTGGAAACCAGAACAGTCCAGCCAGCTTTCCTTCACTTTGCACCCCATCCTCAGAGGTCAGGCAGTCAGGATTTTGTTGGACAATGCAACTGCGGTAGCATATGTGAATCCTCAAGGGGGCATCGGGAGTCATCAAGTGTGGCTCTTTTTTTTTTTTTTTTTTAGTTGGGTGGAAAGGAAAAAAGCTGGGGTGGAAAATGTTCAGGCAGACTTTCTTACTCGCAATTTTTTGGACACCAGGAAATGGGCTTTTCCCCAAGTAGCATTCAGTCAGATTGTAGGCAGATGGTGGGGAGCCACTGATAGGTCTTATGGCGATTAGCAAGAATGCAAAGGTGGATTGGTTTTTCAGTCACGGAAGGAGTGACGTTTATCCTGTCTAGATGCCTTGATTCAAGAATGGCCTTTAGGAGCTTTTGTTTGTTTGATTTATTTATTTAAAATTGCGTATAACCTGCTCCCTCCAAAGTTTGAGGCGGGGCACGGAAGAACGTTCATAATAAAACATTCTTTACATGTTTCCTTCTCTGCCTGTGGTGGGCATGATTCTGCAGAAGATTTCAAAACTTTGGAGGCTGGAGATTTTAGTGGTTCCAGATTGGCCAAGATGTTGCTGGTATTTGTATCTAACCAGGTTATTGGACGGAGATATGTTGCTTCTACTTAGCAGAGAGATCTACTGTCCTAAGGTCCACGCCTTCATGAAGATTGGGCCAATTTTGTCTTACAACCTGGCCCTTGAAAGTGATATTATAAAGGAGTATTGAATACTCTCTTAAAATCTAGGAAGAATTCTACTTCTTTGGCATACATGAGAGTTTGGCAGGTTTTTGAAGATTGTTTGGACAGACAGATTGTACCCACAGGTGCCTCAATTCCTTGCATTTCTTTCAGGAAGGTTTGATTAAGGGTTTAGCATTAAGTTATCTGAAGCTCCAGGTATCAGCTATTGCTTGTTATTAGAGGCTGACTGCATTCCCTGTACTTACCCGGATCAGGGATGGACCCAAAAAGCAACAGGGTAGGCGATCCAGTGAAGCCGTAAGGAAGTAACAAAGTGGTGGATGCCACAAGAAGTCTTTCTCAAATTTTTATTGATGGAGACGTAAAATATCATATGCAAGTGCCCGACTCTGGCCGAGTTTCGCCACTAATTTTAAATTATGCGGATAGTCCTGTCCATACTGATGTTGCTGACTGCACAATTTATACTTTGATGTTTCTGGTCACTTCATTTATTTATATGTAATTTTAGTTATATGCATTTTATGAGGAGTTTTTAGTATTTATCTAATTTATATTTCATATTTGTATTGATTTTTGTTTTTTGCAATTTAATGATTTTATGATTTTTACACATATATGTTTACATACATATTTATGTTATTATCTTTTTAAATGTTTGTTTGTAGCCCCTGAGGCAGCCACCGCTGGTGGCGAAACTCGGCCAGAGTCGGGCACTTGCATATGATATTTTACGTCTCCATCAATAAAAATTTGAGAGAGACTTCTTGTGGCATCCACCACTTTGTTACTTACCCGGATCAGTACAGACTCCTGGGTTTTGCCTCCTCTCCAGCAGATGGAGACAGAAAAGTCTTGACAGACTCTACCCTATACCCTGAGGTGCCACCCACAGTCCGTCAGTATTTTTCTGTCTCCAGCAGATGGTGGAGGTGCAAAACTTGCAGTCTGTATGGGTTACTTAGATTGGTTTTTTTTTCTGGTGGTGTAGACAGGTTTAAAAAAAAAAAAAAAAAAAAGAAGAGGAAAGTTTTTATTTTGGTTTCTTGAGGAAAAGATTTGCGGTACTGTGTGACAGACCCTTCAGCCTCCCAGTGGGGTTGCCAGGTCCTGAGGGGACCATCCCCCCTGGTTTCAGAGGCAGCTGCGGCTGGTGGTTGAGGACCCTATCGCCAATCAACAGCAGCACCTGGGGTGATACCGGGGAGCTTGGATCACTCACCCCAGGGGGACCAGTACCCAGAAGCGGCAGGTTTAAAGTTTTATACAAAAAAAAAAAAAAGAGATTTTATACGACCAGGTAGTGTACAGCTGAACCGGGGAATTGTTATTCACTCTTCCTTCTCTCGCTGCCGACGGGGGCTTGCTGAGCGCCGCGGTTTTTTTCTTTTAAGTTTCCTCCGTTTGGTGCCAGGGCATACCGAGATGGTCGGCTTGCCGCGCTTGCAGCTCGGCGCGCTTGCAGCTCTCCCAGGTCGGCCTCTGTTCCTCCCTGCCAGGCACATGTTTGCCTGGCAGGGAGGAAACCTCCGTGGCGGCAGGTGGGGGATAGTTCTTCGGGATACTTCTGCTACCCACGTGTTCGGGGACCTGCCACCTCCATTTTCTCTCCCGTTCCCGTTGAGTGCGGAAACTAGAACCATCTTGGGTCCTGGGGCTTCAGCAGCACAAATCAATACAGGGGAGGAGATGCTCCCGCCCACTCTTTCCCCGCAGCGCCTGGCTCCAGCTACTAGATGCCTTTGGGGCAGACTGCTGCTGTGTGTCCTGACCCTCCTAGCCCAACGGGAGATCCCGCAGACGATTCAGATTCCTCCTCTTCCTCCTTCTCCTCCGATTTTATTCTTTTTTTACACAAGGCCTGTAAGGCCAGGAGGAGTAGTAGAAAGAGTTCTGCGGACAAGGCTGCTGTGGGGGACATGCCTGTTAAGGCCAAAAAGCGGCCTAGAGCTGAGGAATCTGTGGAGGTCCCTAGAGCCAAGTGCCCTTTGCGATCCGGGGCGTCGCAGGGCAATCAGGATATGTCTTCGGACGAGATGACTACGAATGATCAAGATCCCCCAACCCAGCCCCCGAGGGGGATTGGTGGGGATGGGGACCCGCAGAAGGGGAGGACTCCGTGAGGCGCATGGTACGAAGGGAGACGATCCCAAGGTGGTCCGTCTTTTTCGGAGAGACGAGCTTGGGCCGCTTATTCCCGCCATTTTGGGAGAACTGGGGATCGAGGCTCAACAGGAAGAGTCCAGATTAGGATCAACGGATCCAGTGTTGTTGGGCCTGAGAGGTCCCCCTTCTTCCTTTCCCTTCCATTTTTCTGCTACGGACCTCCTGTTTTGTGAGTGGGACACTCCAGATCTGGGATTGAAAGTCACCAAAGTGATGGATAAATTATACCCTTTACCGGAGGAGGCTTTGGATCTCCTTAGGGTTCCCAAAGTGGATGCAGCAGTGTCAGCAGTCACAAAAAAGACCACGATCCCAGTTACAGGTTCCACGGCCCTTAAGGATCTGCAGGACTGGAAGCTGGAACTCCAGCTCAAGAAGATTTTTGAGGAGTCTGCTCTAGGAGTCCGAGAAGCGATGTGTAGTAATTTTGCCTTGAGGGCCAGCCTTCACTGGGTTCAGCAACTACAGGCCAATGAAGGGCTATCGGAGGAGGAGGCTCGTCAGGTGGGTCGCCTTGAGGCTGTAATTGCGTACAGTGCTGATGCCTTTTATGACTTGTTGAGGACATCGGCCAGATCCATAGTTTCAGCGGTCTCGCGCGTCGCTTGCTTTGGTTGAGAAACTGGTCGGTGGATGTTTCTTCCAAGGCCCAGTTAGGTTCTTTGCCTTTTAAGGGCAAGTTACTGTTTGGCAAGGATCTGGAGGACATGATTCAATCCTTGGGGGAGAATAAAGTTCACAGGCTTCTGGAAGATAGACCCAGGACAAGGGGTTCCTTTTCTTTTCGGTCTCGTTTCCATGGGAGTTGAAGGCCTCGGACTTCGCAGTCGACTACTTCCCCCTTTCGACAAAATCCTAACAGGCAACAATCTTGGCCGCAGTCCTTTCGAGGGCGGTGTTTCGGTAGGCCTGGCGTACCCAGTCAGCATGGGGAGGCAAACCTCAGCAATGATGTGCGGCCGGTCCATTCCTCGGTTCCACTGATAGGGAGCAGACTGTCCCTGTTTTACAAGGAGTGGACCAAACTCATATCGGACCAATGGGTCCTCTCTGTGATAAGTCAAGGCTACATTTTAGATTTTGCACGCTCTCTCCAGCCTCGGTTCCTGGTCTCTCCATGTGGTTATGCGGAAAAGCGTCGGGCTGTAAAAGGAACGTTGCAGCGTTTTCTTGACCTCGGTGCAATTGTACTCGTTCTGGCCCATTCTCGATTTAAAGTGATTAAACAGATGTCTTCGTATCCTCCGGTTCAGCATGGAGATTTTGCGGTCAGTCATTGCCTCGGTACGGATGGGGGAGTTTTCTAGCGTCCCTAGATCTGACGGAGGCGTATTTGCACATTGGGATCCAGCCCGACCACCAAAGGTTCCTGAGATTTTCCATCCTCGGACATCATTAGTTCCAAGCTTTGCCCTTTGGCCTGGCGACGGCACCACGGACGTTCACCAAGATAATGGTAGTGGCAGCAGTGCAGCTGTGGAGAGAAGGATTATTAAAACATCCGTACTTGGATGACTGGCTGATTCGGGCAAAATCAGAAGGGCATTGTCGGACGGCAGTCCACCGTGTACTTCAGTTGTTGAGAGCCCTAGGATTGGTGGTCAACTTTGCCAAGAGCCGTTTGATTCCTTCGCAGTCTTTGGAGTATCTGGGGGCACTGTTCGACACGCAGCGGGGCAGAGTATTTCTCACGGCAGAACGCATTGCCAAGCTTCAAGGTCAAGTTCAGAGCTTGTTGTCCAAACAGCTTCCACGAGTCTGGGATTAAGAACATAAGAAAATGCCATACCGGGTCAGACCAAGGGTCCATCAAGCCCAGCATCCTGTTTCCAACAGTGGCCTATCCAGGCCACTGTTGGGTCCTGGGGTCCATGACATCTACTCTAGACTTGGTTCCCTAGGCCTTTGCTCATATGTGCCCCTTACAATCAGCGTTGCTTTCTTGGGTGTCCGAACTGTTTCATCTGCCCCTGCCGCTGACCGATTCCGCGAGGTTCAGCCTGGATTGGTGGCTTTGCCGAGACAACTAGAGCCGCAGAACCCCCTGGTAATTCCCGAATGGACAGTGGTTACCACTGATGCCAGGCTCTCCAGGTGGGGAGCTGTATGTCTGAGGAAGTCTGTTCCAGGGAAATGGTCTCTGGAGGAATCTCGGTGGTCGATCAGTCGCCTGGAGACCAGAGAGCATTGCAGTCCTTCCTGTCGCTCCTCCGCGGGAAGTCAGTCAAGATTCTCTCTGACAATGTGACCATGGTGGCATACATCAATCGCCAAGGAGGGACCAAAAGTCAATCAGTAGTGGCGGAAGCATGACAGCTGATCGCCTGGGCGAAGCTCCACCTAATCAGCATAGCGGCATCCCACATAGCCGGGGTTGACAACGTTCACATGGATTTCCTCAGTCGTCACAGTCTCGATCCAGGAGAATGGTAACTCGCAGAGGTGGCTTTTCAGGCCATCTGTGCCAGGTGGGGCACACCTAGTATGGATCTGATGGCGACATTTCGGAATGGCAAGGTCCCCCATTTCTTCAGTCGCCGAAGAGAGATGGGGGCGGAAGGAGTCGATGCTCTAGTTCTTCCCTGGCCCTCAGACGTCCTGCTTTATGTGTTTCCGCCTTGGCCTCTGATCGGCAAAATACTCCGCTGAGTGGAACTGCACCCGACAGAGGTAATCCTAGTAGCACCGGAATGGCCGCGGCAACTGTGGTTTGCGGATCTGGTTAACTTGGCAGTGGAGGGTCCACTGCGATACTGAATCTTTTACTTCAAGGTCCCGTTTGTTTCGACCGGGCAGATCGCTTCTGTCTAGCGGCCTGACTTTTGAGAGGCAGCGCTTGAAGGGCAAAAGTTATTTGGATACTGTGGTGGCTTTGCTGTTGCGTTCTCGTAAAACGTCTACTTCCCTTTCTTACGTCCAGGTCTGGAAAGTCTTTGAATCCTGGTGTGTGCTGCATAAGGTGGTTCCGACCAGGGCGTCAGTGTCTGATATTTTGGGTTTCTTACAAGCCGGACTAGCCAAAGGATTATCCTGTAGTTCATTGAAGGTGCAAGTGGCAGCTCTAGGTTGTCTGCGTGGTACTGTACAGGGAGTGGCATTGTCGGCACATCTGGATGTGGCTCGTTTCCTCCGGGGGGCCAAGCATTTGCGTCCACCAGTAAGGCTTCCTTGTCCTTCGAGGAACCTAAACTTGGACCTTACAGCCTTGTGTGCTGCACCTTTTGAGCCATCGAAAAGGGCGGCATTAAAAGATCTCACTTTAAAGGTGGTGCTTTTGGTGGCTATTACCTCTGCTCGTAGGGTGTCTGAGCTTCAGGCCTTATCCTGCAGGGAACCCTACTTGAGGATTTCGGATACCAAGGTATCGTTGCAGACAGTTCCGTCTTTTCTCCCAAAGGTGGTGTCCTCGTTCCATTTGAATCAGTCTGTGGAAATCCTGTCCTTTTTGGAGCTGGACTGGTCGGATCCTCTTTATAGGGACTTGAAGAAATTGGATGTCCGCAAGGCCTTGCTTCATTATTTGGAAATTACGAACAGTCTTCGTGTCTCGGATCATCTTTTTGTGCTGTGGAGTGGTCCAAAAAGAGGTAATATGGCATCTAAGACCACAATAGCCCGCTGGTTGAAAGAGACCATAAGTTCAGTCTACTTGCTCCGTGGTAGACCTTTACCGGTTGGTCTGCATGCTCATTCTACCCATTCGCAGGCTGCGTCCCGGGCGGAATGCCAATAGGTTTCACCGCAGGAAATTTGCAGAGGTGAGGCATTACAGACTGGCTGTCCAGGCTCCGGGGTCTGGAGGATTTGAAGAAGGTGTGCTCCGAGCAGGCCTCTCTGGATCCCATCCCAGGTAAGATAGCTCTGGTACATCCCAGGAGTCTGGACTGATCCGGGTACGTTCAGGGAAAGGAAAATTGGTTCTTACCTGATAATTTTCGTTCCTGTAGTACCACAGATCAGTCCAGAGTCCCACCCGTGTCAGGCATAGAGACAATGGAGAGTCCGCTCATTTCAGCATTTGTTAGTTTTATTCTGTAGACCAATTTAGCCTACCATGCTTCACGGGTTCTGTTTCTCATTGGAGGTTAGTGATCCAGTTTTTAAAGTTAAGGTTACTGTATATAGTTAGTTTGGTTTTGTACCATTCTGCTTTGTGACTGAGTAATACTGACCGACGGACTGTGGGTGGCACCTCGGGGTATAGGGCAGAGTCTGTCAAGACTTTTCTGTCTCCATCTGCTAGAGGGGAGGCAAAACCCAGGAGTCTGGACTGATCCGTAGTACTACAGGAACAAAAATTATCAGGTAAGAACCAATTTTCCTTTCAACTAGGGAACATGTGCCTTTGTAAGCATAACTCTATTTAATTTTGCCGTTGAAAATTTGTAATTTATATTATATTTTGAAGCATTATTGTTTGCATATTCAAGCCAGGGAGGATGCTTGCTTTGTGTGTTGGAAGTGTTGAGAGCAGTTTTGGCAGTATCCCATCCACTTCAGGAGTAGCTTGGGTGCACTTATTCCCCTATGAGGAAAGACTAAAGAGGTTAGGACTGTTCAGCTTGGAGAAGAGATAGCTGAGGGGGGGATATGATCGAGGTATTTAAAATCATGAGATGTCTAGAATGTGTAAAAGTAAATCGTTATTTACTCTTTCAGATAATAGAAGGACTAGGGGGCACTCCATGAAGTTAACATGTAGCACATTTAAAACTAATCTGAGAAAGTTCTTTTTCACTCAACGCACAATTAAACTCTGGAATTTGTTGCCAGGGGATGTGGTTAGTGCAGTTAGTATAGCTGGGTTTAAAAAAGGTTTGGATAAGTTCTTGGAGGAGAAGTCCATTACCTGCTATTAATTAAGTTGACTTAGAAAATAGCCACTGCTATTACTAGCATCAGTCATCTACAACCCAACATCAAGGGAACTCCTTGATACGTGGACAATGTGCGGTGGCTTTTACCTAGGATTGCCCTTTGTGTGGCTATCCTGTTACTCCGCCACCGTTGTTTATTCTTCAATCATTTTATTCAAAACTGCTTTTTTTATTTTTGTTTTTTAATTTTAATTTTGTTTTTCTGTGCTTCTTTTTTCTCTCTCTCCCCCCGGCGTCCGACCCACCCGATATTTATCACTTTTTTGCTAGTACTTATCTGGAAGCTTGAAGGCTATTAATCATTTAATGCCACTCATGTAGGTCCGGATCCACCCGCCCGACATTGGCCATGTTTCGGCAGCGTATTGCCTGCTTCAGGGGTCGCAGGGGCAAACTGTAATGTGTCCGAAATTCGGGTCCACTATTGAGGAAGCACACCAATTTTTGTTTGTAGTATGTAACAACGTTTATGTGAGTGGCACCTTCATCCTGTGTTCCATGGTCTGACCCAGTATGGCATGTTCTTAGTGCTATCCCGCAGTGCTGGAAACTGTGATTGTTAAGCAGATCCATCTGTTATTGAAGCTAGATAAAAGGAACTGGCTGAGGCATACATAAGTTGAATTATATCAGCTCCTGCTGCTGCATGATTCTGACGTCTGTGTGCTCTGTTTGGTTCACTTTTTAAGTGAATAAGATTTCCATAAAGACGGATTGATAACTCTGGTGGCTGGTCAACTGAGCTCTGCATCACTGCAGGAGGACCATAAGCAAATTAGTTGGTTATTAACACTGCACGACTCTCGGCATGATATTTTAAGCCCTTAATTAGATAGTCTCACATATTTCTCATTCCTCTTCCTTCTTCTCCACCAGTCCTAAATATATGAGTATAGCCTCTCATCCAGTATTTGGAGGCAGATTTTTTTAATGACATCAGGATATATGTCATGAATAGAACTCAAATAAATAACCGGAATAAATCTACAAAACTTTTTCAATATTTAGCTTAAAACTTTAAAACTAAGCTATGCCCATTTTAAATTCAAAATTTGTCAGAAAAAGCTTTAAAACAAAGTCCATTTTTCTGATAAATTTTGAATTTAAAATCTAGCGAAAATTTTTGATAAGATATGAATCTGGTAGTTTTTTTTGGGAGAATTAAACAATTAGGGGCGGATTTTCAGCGCCCTGCTCGCCTAAATCCGCCCAAAACCGGGCGGATTTAGGCGAGCAGGGCCCTGCGCGCCGGTAAGCCTATTTTACATAGGCCTACCGGCGCGCGCAGACCCCGGGACTCGCGTACGTCCCGGGGTTTTCGGAGGGGGGCGTGTCGGGGGCGTGTCGGGGGCGGGCCCGGTCGACGCGGCGTTTCGGGGGCGTGTCGGCCGCGTTTTGGGGGCGGGTACGGGGCGTGGCTACGGCCCGGGGGCGTGGCCGCGCCCTCCGTACCCGCCCCCAGGTCGCGGCCCGGCGCGCAGCAGGCCCGCTGGCGCGCGGGGATTTACGTCTCCCTCCGGGAGGCGTAAATCCCCCGACAACGGTAAGGGGGAGGTGTAGACAGGGCCGGGTGGGTGGGTTAGGTAGGGGAAGGGAGGGTAAGGTGAGGGGAGGGCAAAGGAAAGTTCCCTCCGAGGCCGCTCCGATTTCGGAGCGGCCTTGGAGGGAACGGGGGGAGGCAGCGCGGCTCGGCGCGCGCAGGCTATACAAAGGGGCGGATTTTCAGCGCCCTGCTCGCCTAAATCCGCCCAAAACCGGGCGGATTTAGGCGAGCAGGGCCCTGCGCGCCGGTAAGCCTATTTTACATAGGCCTACCGGCGCGCGCAGACCCCGGGACTCGAGTACGTCCCGGGGTTTTCGGAGGGGGGCGTGTCGGGGGGCGGGCCCGGTCGATGCGGCGCAGGCTATACAAAATCGATAGCCTTGCGCGCGCCGATCCAGGATTTTAGTGGATACGCGCGGCTCCGCGCGTATCTACTAAAATCCAGCGTACTTTTGCTTGAGTCTGATGCGCAAGCAAAAGTAGGCTGTTCGCGCGCCTCTTAAAATCTACCCCTTAATCGATAGCCTTGCGCGCGCCGATCCAGGATTTTAGTGGATACGCGCGGCTCCGCGCGTATCTACTAAAATCCAGCGTACTTTTGCTTGAGTCTGATGCGCAAGCAAAAGTAGGCTGTTCGCGCGCCTCTTAAAATCTACCCCTTAGAGAATTAAACAATTAGGGGTAGATTTTAAGAGGCGCGCGAACAGCCTACTTTTGCTTGCGCATCAGACTCAAGCAAAAGTACGCTGGATTTTAGTAGATACGCGCGGAGCCGCGCGTATCCACTAAAATCCTGGATCGGCGCGCGCAAGGCTATCGATTTTGTATAGCCTGCGCGCGCCGAGCCGCGCTGCCTCCCCCCGTTCCCTCCAAGGCCGCTCCGAAATCGGAGCGGCCTCGGAGGGAACTTTCCTTTGCCCTCCCCTCACCTTACCCTCCCTTCCCCTACCTAACCCACCCACCCGGCCCTGTCTACACCCCCCCCTTACCGATGTCGGGGGATTTACGCCTCCCGGAGGGAGACGTAAATCCCCGCGCGCCAGCGGGCCTGCTGCGCGCCGGGCCGCGACCTGGGGGCGGGTACGGAGGGCGCGGCCACGCCCCCGGGCCGTAGCCACGCCCCGTACCCGCCCCCAAAACGCGGCCGACACGCCCCCGAAACGCCGCGTCGACCGGGCCCGCCCCCGACACGCCCCCGACACGCCCCCCTCCGAAAACCCCGGGACGTACGCGAGTCCCGGGGTCTGCGCGCGCCGGTAGGCCTATGTAAAATAGGCTTACCGGCGCGCAGGGCCCTGCTCGCCTAAATCCGCCCGTTTTTGGGCGGATTTAGGCGAGCAGGGCGCTGAAAATCCGCCCCATAGAGAATTAAGTAAGTTTTAACAAGTTTTTTGCAAATAGTAAAAAAATAAAAAAAACTTAGAAATCAAAATTAGTAGACAATACTTGAGACTGTTGATATTAAAAAAAAATATGGTGGTTGTTTGTCATTTATGATTATTAAAATCCAGCTGAGGTAACCTGGATGGGACCATTAATGGCTAAAATATAAAACTACCATCCTCCATTTAAAAAAAACAAAAACCAAAAACATTTCTTTTGATTATTCAGAAAATTCAGTTCTAAGAATATTAAAAAAGTTTTGTAGGGTTTTTTTTTTTTTTAGTTTGTAATTTATTTGAATTTGGTCATCTATCTTGAGCAAAGGTTTTTTTGATTAGATGAATAGAACTCAACCAGCCAGTGTTCTCTGCCTCCAGCTACTGGATGGTCATTGAGTTTGGAACTTGTTGAGCAGAAAGAAAATAACTTTTAAAATCCAGCCTTTATTTTATTTTCCAAGTCTGTGCCTGGTTGGTAATATGCGGGCCATGCTCTTGCGGATGTTTCTCCAGCAGTAAAAGCACGCCCAGACTGTGACTGTTGCTTCCTGCCTATCTGCCATGGACTAGGTAGACCGTTTATATTTGTAGTGCGAAGAAATTGAGGGAGAGTTCATATCGGGAGATTACCCTTCACTGGCAGCTGCTTTCTCTGACACAGTTCAAGCCACAATTTACTTTAAGAGGCACTCATAATGGCTGAAAAGGTTCACCGGTGTAGTGCTTGCGGTTCCAAACGTTTATCGTTGTTAGAGAGAAGCTTGTGCTCCGGGTACTGCAGTAAAGCAGATACGCCCTGTGTGACGACTCTCGCAAAGAAGTCCTCTTTAGAGGCAGGTAATTTTGCCAAAGCCGTCCCCCAGACCAGTTCCACTGGCTGAGTTAGAAGCAGTGGCCATTTTGAAACGGCAATCTGTGCTGTTGTCAGTGAAGGGAGGGTCGGTTTTATCTCAAGGCCTCCCAAATTGCTGCCAGAGCAGAGCTTCCTTCAGAGTGTGATACAGGAAGTTCCTAGCACCAGTGGAGGAGCTTTTTCATCGGATTTAAAAAAAAAAAAAAAAGTTTTTTACGTCAGGTTTTTCAAGCTCCTCAGGTGCAGCATGAGAAAATGGGAGACGGATCTCAAAGTGCTTTCTCTGGTTCTGAAGTGGCAAAGGCTCATAAAAGGAGACTGGAGCCTGATGATTTTGAGTCACTCGCGTTAGGTATGGATTCTCCCACCTAATTTAAAGTTTGAGGATGACAGTGTTGCTAGTGGACTGGAAGATTAGATTCAATCAGGATATGAGGAAGAGCAGATTAGGCTTTTCCATAAGGAGGAGATGGCAGCTCTAATAGCGCAGATTTCTTCAGCCTTGTGGCTAGAGGAGGGCAAAGCGAAGGAGATTCCTGATTAGGATCCTATTTTAAGAAGCACACGATGATCTGCATATACGTTTCCTATGCATCCTGAGACTGAAGCGATAATATTTTCTGAATGGGAAGCTCCTGCTCTATCCTATGCCATCTGAGGCATTGGAACGTGTTTTCCAGTAACCCAAGGTGGCAGCTGTGGCCAGGAGGACTACTATCCCAGTGGAAGGTGGTGCCATTTGGGATCCGCAGGATCGGAAAATAGAATTAGTCCTTAAACAGAGGGCAGTTTGTGCAAACTACTTTTCAGGAGCTTTACTTTGCTGGATTCAGCAAATCTCTGAACATGAGGGAACAGCGAGACTTGTATCAGTGTCTGCCTATTTATCTGACACATTGTATGATATCCAAATTTCATCCAGGTTTTTAGCTCTTTCCTTTTGGATTCAGGCAACTTCTGTGGCTTAGAAATTGGGCCGCAGTTATATTGTCAAAGTCTCGGCTCTCACACCTACCCTTTAAGGGTAATCTCTTTGTGGAGAAACTAGATCATTTGGTAAAAAATTTAGGTGAAACAAAAATACAGCGTTTACCCAAACATAAGGCCAAATCAAGCACTCATACATTTAGGGGTATAATTTTAAAAGGGTGCGCCTGATTTTATAATTTGCACGCAAGTTATAAAATCGGGGGTCGGCGTGCGCAAGGGGTGCACAATTGTGCACGCCGAGCCGTGCTGCCTTCCCCCGTTCCCTTCCCCTAGCCTGACCTTCCCACCCCTTCCCCTAACCTTCCCCCCCTAGCTCTACTCTAACCCCTCCCCGACTTTTGTCTTACCTTTTGCTCCTGCTGGCAGCCTGCCAGCCTGCGATCCTTCGACACAGCAGCAATGGCCGCTATGTCGGAGGCCTCTGGTCCCACCCCCGCTCCACCTCCGGACCGGGCCGCCCCTTTTGGAAAGCCTCGGGACTTACGCGCGTCACCGGGCCTTTTTAAAATAGGCCCGGTGCACGTAACCCCCTCTACACGCGTAAATCCTTGAAAATCCGACCCTTAGTTTGTTGAGGCTAGGAGGTATAGGCTTGGTAAACTGGGGTCCCTGCAGGTTACAAGAGGTAAAGGAAAGGCTCAAACCTTTCGAGGGGCAAGAAGACCACGGGGCAACTCACAGGCCCTCCAGAGTTCCTAATGAAGAGCAGGGGATTCATTCTCTGGGAGAGCCTTTAGGGGCAGGCTACAGGCTTTTCTCGGGGAATAGATCCACATTACATCAGATCAATGGGTTTTAGATATAATTCAGTATGGGTATGCCCCAGAGTTAAGATATCCAGTAAGGCATCTTTATGTAGTTTGTCCTGCTCAGGTCCCAAGCAAGGTGGCACAATTTATTCAACTTTGATCTTGTTACAGGCAATTTGCCCAGTGCCCATAGGAGAATATTGAAGTAGTTGTTATTCAATTTACTTTGTGATCCCAAAGAAAGACAGGACTGACAGACCAATTTTGGATGTAAAAGGGGGGAGCCGAAGTTTGTGTTCCTCATTTTCACATGGAAACCCTTTGTTCGGTGATATCTTCTGTGTGTAAAGGCGAGTTTTTAGTTTTGCTAGATCTAAAGGAGTTTACGTTCATATTCCAATGAAGCCAAGCTTCCAAAAATATCTTCATTTTTGTGTAATCAGTCAAAGTTATCAGTTTATGGCCTTTCCTTTTGGCTTAGCAATGGCTCCAACAACCTTTACAAAGGTGTAATGGTAGTTGAAGCAGTCTTTTTTAAGGAAGAGAGGAATTTTAGTTCACTCTTATTTAAACAATTGGTTAATAAGGTCCAAGACATATGCAGAGGGAGTCATAACTGTGGGAACAGTAGAACCATTGCTCTAGTGTTTAGGATGGATGGTCAGCTTTGGAAAGAGCCATCTGCAGCCATTTCAGACCATAAAACATTTAGGGGCATTATTTGACACCGTGGCAGGTTTGGTTTATTTGCTGCAAAAGAGAATTTTAAAGATTTGTTTGCAAGTGATGAGTTTTCTAAGTAAACAAGGCTGACTGTTTGGACTTATCTGCAGCTTAAGGCATTATGGCTTTGGATCTGGTAACTTGGGCAAGGGCACATATGATGCCTCTTCAGACCTTGCTTCTAACCAGATGGAAACCACAACATCAGGGGTATGAGGTTTCCTTAACATTATCCAACAAGGTTTGAAATTCTATGCTCTGAATTTGCAGAATGCTCTGAATTTGCAGAAAGGAATGCCCTTGGAGTATCCAGATTGGGTACTTCTGACAGCAGATGCCAGTCTAACAGGCTGGGGGGTGCATTAGACTGGTATACTCAGAGCGCTTGGTCTCAGAATGAGAGTCAATGGTCCATCAACTGGCTCGAAACCAGAAGTATCAGATTGGCCCTGTTACGTTTTCAGGATCTTTTTCAAGGGAAGGCTGTGAAAGTATTATGTGACATTGCAATGGCAGTCACGAACCTAAACGAGCAGGGCAGAACATAGAGACAGGGCATTTTGGAAGAAACTGATCTCCTTTTTGCTTGGGCCGAAATTAATCTGATGCAGTTGTTGGCTCTGCATATAGCAGGGCAGGTGAATGTTCAAGTGGAATATCTCAGTCAGAATGTAATAGACCCTGGCAAATGGGAGTTGAGTCAGGAGACCTATCTTCAAATAGTGCAAAGATGGGGGCCACATCTGATAGATCTAATGGCAATCAGGAGGAACTGAAAAGTGAGAAGGTTTTACAGTCTGCGCAGAGAGGAAGGTAGCGAGGCGATAGATGCCTTGCAACAGAGTTGGAAAGGACACTGGCTTCTGTATGTTTTCCCACCATAGCCACTTATAGTACGGGTATTAAGGAAGATAGAAAAAGAAAGAGTATTGGTTGCTCTCATAGCGCTAGACTGGCCACGAAGGCCATGGTATGCAGATCTAGAAAGATTGTTAGTAGATCACCCTTCATTTCTTCCACAGGTCAAGCGTCTTCTATATCTGGGTCCTGTCCAAATGGAGGATCCAAGTCTATTCTTCCTTACAGAATGGCTCTTGAAAGGGCCAGGTTAATGAAAAAGGATATTTCTTTTTAGTTATTACTACAGTGTTGCATTATAGAAAGAGGTCCACAGTTCTTTCATATTTAAGAATGTGGTGTATTTTTGAAGATTTTTTGCAGGCAGAATAAATTATCACTTTGGCACGGCAAATCAGTTTCCCTGTACGTACCCGGATCAGTCCAGACAGTGTGTTGTGTCTCCCTCCCAGCAGATGGAGTCAGAGAAAAGCTTGAAGGGTACTCTCTTATAGCCTGGAGTGCCCTCTGCGTCCCTTCAGTATTTCTCTGACTCCAGCAGATGAAGCTTGCAGGCAAATAAGTATATTCCCCCCCCCCCCCCATTTATTTATTTATTTATTTATTTATATTTTTTTATTTTACAAAGTGGTCTGAAAAAGGTTTGGCTTTGAATTCGTGAAAGGTGCAAATTGCAGCCATCTCATGTTTCGTGGAAAGATTAAGGGAAGCCTGATTTCTTCTCATAGGGATATTTCTCGTTTTCTTACTGATGAAAAGCATGTTTGGTCACCTGTCAGATCAGTAAGTCCCCAATGGAATTTGAACTTGGTTTTGCGGGCTTTAGCCCAGTTCCTGTTTTGAGCCTTTGAGACATTCAACATTAAAGGGGTTAACATTCGAGACGGATTTTCTAGTTGCTATTACATCAGCAAAACGAATTTCAGAATTGCAATCTTTGTCATGCCAATCATCTTTCTTAAGTTCACTAGAAATTCAGTTTTGAGAGCAGTTCCTTTTTTTCCTACCAAAGGTTGTTTCCTTTTTTCATAAGAATTAGAGGATTGTACTCCCCACATTCAACAAAGAGAAGCATAGAGTGGAATTGGAACTTCTACAATTTTTAGATGTAAAGAGATGTTTACAAGTTTATCTTGAAAGGACTAAAGAGTTTCGTAAGTCAGAGAGGTTGTTTTTCATTTTCAGTGGTTTACAGAAGGGAACAGCAGCCTCAAAGGCTTCTGTTGCAAGATGGTTACAAAAAAAATGCAATTGCCTCAGCCTATTTGTTATAAGGACGATGAACATCAGACATGATTGAGGCTCAGGCTTCGTCATAGACTGAAAGAGGTGCAGTATGTTTGGGGAGATCTGCAGGGCTGTCCCCTGGATTACCGTAGGGCATTTATGAAACAACATAAGGTGAATCTTCTCGCTAGACATGAATATCATGTTTGATTCTTCCGTCTTAAGTGGGATTGTCATTCACCCAACCCTTAGATGGGCTTTGGTACTTCCCATAGGTTCAGGAAGGAAGGAAGGAGATATTATGTCTTGCCTGTTAATTTCCTTTCTTTTACTTCTGCTAAACCAGTTCAGAACCCCACCCACTTAAATAAAGAAAAGAGAGAGAAGGGGGAATCTGTATTTACTGTGGGTAAACAGAGATTGCTTTTTTTCAAGCATATGGATGCTTATGTTTATTGTGACATTGCAAGCCAAGTCCTTCCATAAGAAGCCTGCCAGTATTCTCCATCTGCACAGATGGTGGACATGCATTCAGTTCTATGAATGTAGGCCTGTCAGATTTGGGACTGACCTAGGTGCTCCTGAGATGGATGACAGTTAAGCCTCCTTCCCTCAGTTGAGCTGCTCCTAGTGACCGAAGTCTTTTGCTGGGAAGGCTTTATGAGGTGAAGGTAGATTCTCTCTTTTTCTCTCTCTCTCTCAAAGAAGCTAGGCAGATTTCCAGTGGGGTAAGGCAGCCTTGATCTGTCTTCTGTTATGCTTGCTCCAGTTTATTAATCCCGTATCTCTCCTCCTTCCTCTGCTATCTCTCTCATGTTTCAACATGTCAGGGACTCTATTGCTTTAAGTTTTATTGTGCCTGATCAAGTGGAACAATAAAATAAAAAATAAAATAAAGGTGAGTCCCTGACCATGTGCTGCATGGAGCTCTTTTGGGGAGGCAGTGCTATGCTGGTGATTGCAGCTTGCATGTTTGCCACGGTACAGTCAGGAAATGAGAGAAGGACATTCTGTCAGCATTTTGTACTTTGGTCTGACCACATGGTAAGTGGTGATGGCACCCGGCAGTCAGTGCGAGAAACGACTCTTGCTGTGTTCTGCCTGTGCAGCCAGGTATCTCTTTAGGTCTGTGTGCAAAGTGTTTCTTGGAGCAGTGGGGGTGGGGGGGGGGGAATCTCCACTAAGGAGTTCACAATCCCAGTTTAGGGAGCTAGAAACGAAATCAGCTCGTGAGGAGGGGGGATACGTTGGAGGCTTCCATGGAAGGAGGGGAGCAGGTACCTCCTTCCCTGTTTGATATCCCTCTGCAACCAGTGGAACTGAGTGCAAGTAGGGCCTTTCCTGCCCCACTGGTGCCCTGAATGGATTAGTCAGCCTTTTTGTGGGTGGAATTCTTTAAGGGCCTGCAGACTTTTTTGTATGGGTCAGGAGACCTTGTGTTTGAGATCTGTAGCCTGACCTCCTCTGGAACTTTCTTCCTTCCAGGCAAGAAGTACTGTGAGCGTCAGTGTTCCCTTCTGGCACATGTCGGGCAGCCAAAGAGGGGTCATAGAGACAGAGAGAAAGAGGAGGATGAGCGGGATTACTCTGAGGATTCTTTGGAGGATCTTAAGAACCCCCTGGAGGAACATGGGGACCTGGCTTTAGAAGAGGGTGAGATTCCCACTGAGGCAAAGCCACACAGGTCAATGCTGTGACTCTTCCAAAGGGATGAGTTATCTGGTTTGATCTCTGCCACTTGATGCGCTGCAGCTGGAGGAGAAGGAGACTATTTCCTCCAGCCTTCCAAAGAAGGACCATATTATGGTCCGTTTAAAGAAGACATCCTGTTTTTTCCATCTATATGAGGTAGTGCAGGATCTCATTGATTTGGAATAGAGAGCATATGAGGCAAATTTTAAGGGGAGCAAGTCCTTGGCAGGCCTGAGCTCTTTAGACCCTCTGGCAAAAGAGCTGTGTTTTCCGAAAGTGGATGGCCTGGTGTACTCCATCACTAAAAAAATTACCATTCCGGTGGAAGGTGGAGCTGCCCTCAAGGATGCTCAAGATTGGAGAATAGAGGCAATGCTAATGCAGTTCTGAAGTGATGATCATGAATATGTAAATCTTCGCTTGCTGCTGCATTGTGGTGCGCATAGGTATACGTTTGACCCAGGAAGCACAAGAGGACCTAGGAGAAAATGGTCCTTCCCTAGAACCAGGGACAGACTTTTTGGCAGATGCAGGTTATGATTTGGCGTGTACTGCAGCTCAGGGTGTAGCCTTGGTGGTGGCGGCGCGACATCTGCTTTGGTTGCACAACTGGTCGGCGGACACTATCTTCTAGTCAAATTTGACAAAGCTGCCCATCAAGGAATATTTTTTGTTTGAATACGAGTTGGAGAAGATGGCAAATGGGAAGATTCAAAGATCCCTCACCTACCAGAAGATAGAAAGTTATCTTCAGAGCCCTCCTTTTCGAGGGGCCATTTTTGAGATTCCAGAAGGTGTCACTAGAACAGAAGTTCAGGAAGTCAGGCCTCACTCCTTTGGTAGGTCTCAGTCCTTTTGGCCTAAGAAGCTGGGTAAGGAAGGAAGCTCCAGGACAGGAGCTTCCCATTTTTCGCAATTAAGTTTTGGGAGTCTACCTGCAGGTACCAGATATAGGTGGACGTCTCTCCCGGTTCTATTAGATTACATCTGATCGGTGGGTGTTCAACTTGGTCAAGTTCATACTGGAGTTGGTGCAGCCAGATTAGATGTTTTTACGGTTTCTCCATGTCACTCTGCTGAAAAGAAGGCCACTGTACTAATCACGTTGCAACGACTGATCACATTGAAAGTGGTGATTCTGGTACCAAAGGATCAGGAAGGAACAAGCTGCTGTTCCATTTATTTTGTGGTCCCCAAAAAGGAAGGATCCTTTCATCCAATATTGGATCTGAAGTGGGTCAACAAGTTTCTACGAGTGACCCATTTATGGATGGAAACCTTGTGAACCATAATTATAGCGGTGCAGAAGGGAGAGTTTCTCCTTTCACTACTTCTAATGAAAACTTATCTGCATATTCCAGTCTGGGAGGAGCATCAGTAGTTCCTGCGCTTCTCAGTGTTTGGCCATCATTACCAGTTTCAGGCTTTGCTGTTCAGGCTGGCTATGGCGCCCAGTATCTTTTTGAAGGCCATGGTGGTCTTAGTGGTGGCACTTTGCAAGGAAAGCATGTTAGTCCATCTATAGCTGAATGATTAGTTGATCAGGGCCAAATCAGGGGAGGAGTACTGAACGGAGTCTCGCAGGGTGGTCCAGTTGCTGCAGCAGCTTGGCTGGGTGGTCAGTATGTCCAAGAGCAGTTTGGAGCCCACTCAAACTGTATCGTATTTGGGAGCTCGTTTTGATATAGCTCGAGGCAAAGTTTCTGCCTGAACAGCGAATCCAGAAGCTGTGGGGAAAATTTGAGCCTTACATTCAACAAGCCATCCTTCCATGTGGGTGTACCTGCAGACCCTAGATTCCATGGCAGCAACTCTAGAGCTGGTCCTATGGGCCAGGGCGCACATGGGTCCACTGCAGAGGACATTGTTGATTTGTTGGAATCCTCAATTTCACAAATACAGAATTTGGCGCTCTCTCCTGGCGGTGGTGAAGCAGGAACTCATCTGGTGGCTGAAGAAAGAACATCTTGCTAAGGTAATGGACTTGGAAGCTCCCAACTGGATAGTGGTGATGATAGATGTGAGTCTCCAAAGATGAGCAGCTCACTGTTAGGAGCTGGTGGTGCAGAGTCAGAGGTCTTCTGAGGAGATGGGTTGGACAATCAATTAACTGGAGGCCCGAGTGATTCAGCTGGCATTTCTGAAGTTTACAGACAAGTTAATAGGGAAAGAGGCGAGAGTGATGTCCGACAACATCACAGCGGTGGTTTACATAAATCATCAGGGAGGAACCTAGAGCCAGCAGGTTTCACTGGAAATGAATCTGCTTCTGCCATTGGTGAAATGTTTTTTTCAGGCACTATCAGTATCGGTTAATGTGTCCTTTTGTAAGAAATAGTATTTTGTTCTAAGGTTACATTGTTATGGTTTTACTTTATTCTTTGTACATTGTTTTTTTCTAATGTTTTATTGTATCGCCCACCTGAGTTCTTTGTAAACCGGCATGATGTGCTGCACGAATGTCGGTAAATAAAAGTTAGTTAATAAATAAATAAATAAATAAATCTCACATAGCAGGCGTCTCAGTCATCATGCTCTGGATCCAGGAGAATGGGAACTGGCAAATGATGTTTTCCAACTCATGGTCTCCTGATGGGGGTGGCATGGGTTGGACTTGATGGCAAGCAGTGCAAACACAAAAGTCCATCACTTTTACAGTCAAGATGAGATCCTCAGGCGATTGGGGTTGACATGCTAGTATAACCGTGGCCACAGGATGGAGTATTATACGTGTTTCCTCCATGGTCAATGATAAGAGTACTAGAGAAGATAGCTTGATACCTAGGCTTTGTTCTTCTGTTGGCTCCAGATTGGCCTTGGAGGCCTTGGTACATGGATCTTCAACAGCTGTTAGTAGACAGGCAGTGGAGGTTGCAATACACAAGGATTAGCTGCATCGGGGTCTGATCCTCCACGAGAAGTTTTGTCTTACAGTTTTGACTTGAAAGGGCACTATTGTTGAAGTGGGGTTATTTTTCGGTGGTGGGGAGCATGTTGTTGTGAGGTTTTGTTTTTTTTTGTTTTTTTTTCCTCCTTGGCCTACATACGGGTCTGGAGAATTTTTGAGACTTGGTGTCTAGAGCAGACCTGTCATTCTACTCTGGCAGCTATTCCTCTCATTCTGGAGTTTTTGCAAGAAGGTTTGTTTAAGGTGTTGACTCTTAAGACTCTGAAAGTGCAGGCAGTGGCTCTGGCTTGTTATAGGGGACATGTTCAAGATCAAACTCTGTCCTCACGTCCGGATGTTTCTAGGTTTTTGAAGGGAGTCAAACATATTTGACTAACTCTGAGGCTACTTGTACCTCTTTGGGATCTTAATTTAGTACTGGCATTTTTATCAGGACCTGCCATTCTTCCTTTTAAGCAGCTTTTCTTGTGTTTGTTGATGATGAAGATGGTATTTCTAGTAGCCATATGTTCAGCATGGTGAATTTCTGAGTTGCAGGCACTGTCTTGTTGAGAGCTCTTTCTCGCAATTACATTGGATAGTGTGCAGATTAGAATGGTACCTTCCTTTTTACCAAAGGTTGTTTCAGAGTTTCACTTGAATCAGTCCAGATCAATACCATCTCTGGATAAGGGGTATGGACAAGCAGGAGTTCACAAGGTTACGTTGTTTGGATATGAAAAAGCATCTTTTGCATTACCTTAAGTTTATTAAGGATTTTTGTTCTTCACTGGAGTGAGAAGAAGGGCGAAGCAGTTTTTTGTGCCACGATGGCATGTTGGATTAAGGGAATAGTAACGGCAGTTTATGTGAATGCGGATATACAGTTGCCAAAACAGATTAGAATTCATTCTATGAGAGTGCAGGCTTTGTCTTGTGCATAGTTGCAACTGGTATCTGTGTCTGAAATCTGTAGGGCAATGATGTGGTCTTCCTTGCATATCTTTTCCAGACATTATCAGCTGGATGTTAAGGTTCAGGAGGATGAATCTTTTGTGAGAGCAGTATTGACAGGCGTGGAGGAAGTAGCTTTGGTACATCCCAGTTGTGTGGACTGTTTTGGTCACGGTGCCACAAACCACCTCCAGTATAATGTTGCTGGCACTTTGGAAGGCCTTATCTTGACGACTGGTTGATCGGAAGAAGTCTGAGAACGAAAACTGGACTTTGACAAATGTAGTTTAATTTCTTTGGGAACTTGGCTAGCTTATAAATTTCACCAAACACAAGTCAATACCGTATCAGTCCCTGAAGCCCTCTTCGCTATGCATAGGTGTAAAATCTTTATGATAAAAGAAAAAGACTTAGTTTTTGGGTACTTGCCAGGTTCTTATGGCCTGGATTGGCCACTGTTGGAAACAGGATACTGGGCTTGATGGACCCTTGGTCTGGCCCAGTATGGCATTTTCTTATGTTCTTAGGGTTGTCGAGCTCTGCAGTTGGGGAACTAATGAGCATGCAGATTCCCAGGATCTGGTATTATTTGCAAGTTCTGAGTTCCATAGTGGCAATATTGGACCTGGTCACAGGGACTCGTGCTCACATGCAGCTGCTGCAAACGTCTCCTCTCGCAGTGGAATACATAGTCCCAGGACAGGTGGGGTTTCCACTTCAGGAAGGCCTTGCAAATGTTCCCACTGATGATCCAGGGAAAGATAGCAAGTGTATTCTCAGACAATGCCACAGCTGTGGCCTATGTCAAATGCCAGGGAGGTACCAGAAGCCACCAAGTTGCTCTAGAGATGAGCAAAGAGTCACCTAAAGGATCTCTCTGCTGCCCATATAGTGGAAGTGAAAAATGTTCAGGCAGATTTTCTCAGTCAGAAAACATTGGCTCTGGGAGATTGGGAGTTAGCAGGCTCTACCTTTTTGCTAACAGAGGACAGGTGGGGTATCGCACTAATGGATCTCATGGCAATGGTAAGGAATGCAAAGGTTGCAGGCCTCTTCAGCAGAAGAAGGGAATGGCGCATGGCAGGGTTAGATGCCCTGTCTCAGTTGCAGCTGGTTTACGTTCTTCTGTCTGTGTTTCGACCATGGCTGATGGTGGGTTGGATGCTGCAGAGGCTTGAGGCCCATCAGAGCTGTATGGTTCTATTAGCTCCAGATTGGCCCAGCAGTTGAGAGACTGTCACAAGGAAAGCGGCTGCTCCTCCAGGGTCCAATTCAGTTAGATGACCTGTCTCCCTTTTGACTTTTGGCATGGCTCTTGAAAAGAGATGTTTGAAGCGGAGAGGGTATTCAGATGAAGTGGTTCCTACTGTACTGCAGGCCCAAAAGAGGTTTACCTCCCTGACTTATGTCAGGGTGGGGAAGGTATTCAAGGAATGGTGTTCAAAGCACCACTCTGCGATCTTGGCTTTCTTGTTTTGCAGAAGGACCTGAATTTGAATTCTCTCAAGGTTCAGGTGGCAGCAGTAGCCTGTTATTGCTTGCACTGGCCTTCCATGTCTCTATTGGCTCATCCAGATATTTCATACTTCCTGAAAGGAATGAAGATTCTTCGGCTACCAGTGTAGGCAATGGTGCCTCCTTGGGACTTCACTTTAATTCTGTGAGCCTTGTGTTTGAACCCATCCAAGAGGTTTTGACTGAAGATCTTACATTTAAGATGGTAGTTTTGGTGGAGTGTCTTGATGTACAATTCTGTCCTTTCTTCTTAAAGTGGTGTCGCCTTTTCATCTGAGTCCAGTAGTGTCACTGCCAGCCTTCAGAAAGGGAACGTAAGTCAAAGCATGTGAAGGAGCTTAGTCTATTGGATGTGTGTAGAAGCCTACTTAAGTATCTAAAGATTACAAGTACCTTTAGGAGGTTGGACCATTTGGGCATCCTTTTTTATGGCCTGAGGAAAGGTGATGCAGTATGCAAATCTATAATAGGTAGCTGCATCAGAGGCTATTTGTTCTGGCTGTATATCTGTGATCTCCAGAGAGCTTAGAGCTCATTCCACAAGGGTACAAGAGGCTTTTTGGGTGGAAAACCATTTGTGCTGCCTAGGAGATATGCAAGGCAATAACTTGCTCCTCCCTGCATTCTTTATTCATATACTACTGCTTGGATGTGCAGTTCAGTGAAGCCGCTGTCTTTGGCGAGGGGTTTTGAAGGCAGGCTGGTTTGAGGGTTGCGTATGAATCACATTCATTTTTATTTATTGTATTTCTATACCATCATTCTGTGACCAGTCATAACATGCATCTGAACTGGTCCAGTGGGATGAAAAGGAAGGAAAAACCTTTGGTTCTTATCTGCTAATTTTCTTTCCTTGAGTCCTACCAGACCAGTCCAGGTACTCACCTGAGTATACTTCAGCCTGTTCGGCAGAGATGTTTTCATTGGCTATGTGGTTTTCATTAGCAGTTAAGTGTTTAGTGTTTGGACTTTATTCCTCCTAGCTGGTGGGAATTCCGTTTGGTTAATGGTTCCCCTGCTTGGTGAGGGAGGGGGAATTTGTTTGCTTAATTTTAGAAATACTAGATTGCTACTAACTGCACAATTAACTATAAGGTGAGCTCTGCAATCTAGCTGTTTTCTGTCTCCACCTGTTAATAGGCATCTGGACTGGTTGGACTCAAGGAAAGAAAATTAGCAGGTAAGAAGTAAAAACCAAATTTTTCCATAGTCTCATCTGAGCCCTTCTTTTTTTTTCACAAGAGGCTGATAACGAAGTGCAGTTGTTGATAAATATGTTTATTGCTGTCATAGGCTGCCTAAGCCCTTTTAAAATGTTTGGTGTCATATCCTCATTAAGCTGTCAGGATTTGTCTGGGGCGAAGAAGATCCTGATGGGATTTTTGGGGGGAGTCACATATTGTATATGCACACCTGTGCATCCCAGAAAGTCCTAGAATATCTATATAATGATCTTGCTTCTCCTTTCAGATTTTTCATACCGAGTGGCTGCTTGTCTTCCTATTGACGATGCATTGCGCATACAGCTGCTGAAAATTGGGAGCGCCATTCAGCGTCTGCGCTGTGAGTTGGATATTATGAACAAAGTAAGTGTTTTACTTCTCAGCATTCCAAAAGGGGAGAGAGGAGGCAAGAACGAAGGTTGTAGAGGGAAATGTGTTGAAAAAGAATTCAAAAGAAGGAAAATTTGAAGAGAAAAAATGCTGAATTAGATAAGCAATAAAATGGAAACTGAGTTGAAATGCTAAGGTACAGAAAGCTAAACCAAAGCGTACAACAAATATTTTCTTCTTTTCCTTTGGTTTTAATGTGGCTACAGAAGTTTGATCCATGTGCGCACAAAATAGTTTATTTTTCTGGATGCAGGGTTACGTTACAGAAAAGCCACTGCCAGGACAGCAGCTCCAGTCTTCTCATCACCTTATAAAGCCTTCCTGGCTAATGCTTGGCACGTCTCTTATGATTTAAGGGAGCCAGAGAACATACTGGGCCCAATATTCAAAGATATCTGGTTATCTAAGTTATTTGAATAAATTTATCCGGCTAACTTAGCAGGGATATTCAGTGGCACAGCTATGCTGCTGAATATAACCAGATAAGTTCTAGTTAGCCGGATAAATTAAATCCAGATAACTTTAAACCTGCTTTTGAGGAGGTCTAACTTATTTGGTTAATTTAACAGGATAAGGCTGAATATAGGACATATTCGCTTAAGATAACCAGATAAGTTGCCCCACCTCGATCTGCCCATTCCCTGCCCCAGAATATCCTGCTCGCTACTTAACCAGATAACTACTTATCCAGCTAAGTTATGGCTGCTGAACATAGCTGGATATTCAGCGGCAGCTACTTAGCCGGATAAGTCCCTATTTATCCGGCTGAGTAGTGCTAAATATTGGCCTCTTTTTTTTTTTTTATTTTCCCTAGAGAAGAGTTCTTTTGGGTCTGTAATGAGATGATTCCACAAACTTTCTTGGCATGATAATTTCTATACATTGCCAAAGTAATACCTAAAGAGGACAATTATTTTCCAAACAATTTATGCAGGTAAAATGTTTTTTTAACTCAGCTACATTGGTTGTCTGAAAAATGCCCTTCCATAATAAGGCTAAAAGCCCCTGTGGTGTTCCATATTGAGAGGAGGTGTTCTTGGGAGAAGGGGGGGGGGGGGGGGGGCGGTGTTTAGGTTGGGGAGGAAAAGTGAATGTGTGGTTTGTATTTTAAAATCCTACTCTTCCAGCAAAAATCTACCTGCTGAAAAAAGCAGTTTCAAGGACAACCTCTGTGTCCTTGTGGACAATACCTTTTGTGTTCAGTGTGTGTGGTGGCAATCAATAAGGCAAATAGAATGTTAGGAATTATTTGGAAAGGAATAGAGAACAAAACTGAGAATATCCTAATCCACGGTGCAACTGCACCTTGAGTACTGAGTGCAGTTCTGGTCTCCCCATCTCAAAAAAGAGAGAGCGGACATGAAAAAGGTACAGAGAAGGGTGACCAAAATGATAAAGGGGGAAAAAAAGCTCCTTTAGAGAGAGAGAGCCTAAACGGATTAAGGCTCTTTAGCTTGGAAAAGAGATGACAGAATGGATGTATTTGAGATTTATAAAATCATGAGCGGGGTGGAATGGCTAAATAGGGATCGGTTATTACCCTTTCAGACAACATTAGGACTAGGGGACACTCCATGAAACGAGCAACTGGCAGAATTTAAAACAAATTGGAGGAAGTATTTTTTTCACCGAGTGTACAGTCAAGCTGTGGAATCTGTTGCCAGAGGACATGGTCAAGGCAACTAACATAGTGAGGTTCAAAAGAGGATTGGGCAAGTTCCTGCAGGAAAAGTCCATAATCCATTATTTGCCAGGGAGGCTTGGGAAAGCCAAGGCTTATCTCTGGGAGCGAGATACAAGGAATAGATCAATTATTGGGGATCTGCCGGGTACTTGTGAACTGGGCTGGCCACTATCAGAGACAGAAGGCTGGGCTGGATGGACCTTGGTCTGACCCAGCACGGCACTTCTTTCTTCTGTTCTTACTTTGTACCCGCAGCAAAACGTAAGGCAAAAGCCCACATGGGCGTTTCTTCTGAATATTAGTGCAAACTGCTGCAGGTAAAAAGCATGCATGGTTTTTGTCCCACTTGAGACAATCTGGAGCTGTAAAATCAAGAAGAGAAATAACAGAGACATTTCTGAGGTGATGGTGACAGGATCCCCCATAGTTTGCAGTTTTGGCTGCTGGTTCTCCTCATTCCCTGAGGATTAATGTCTTTCTCTTCCCTCTTTCTTGGAAGTGCACATCTCTGTGTTGCAAGCAGTGTCAAGATACAGAAATTACAACCAAAAATGAAATATTCAGGTAAGCTTTTTCTTTTTTTTAATTTACCAAACAACCTTTCCTTATTCCTTTTCCATCTGCTTCTCGTCAGGAAGCCAAGGATGACCTCGTTTCTTTCTTTCTCTCGTGGATCTCAGCAGAGGGAGGCCTGCATGGTCTTTCTCCTTACTGTTTCACAGTTAGCTCTGATCAGGCATTGCTATCTACGTAAATAACTTGCTGTACTCAGGCTGTGTCAGTAGCTTGCTGGGCTGCATGAGCCCCTCTCCTTTTGTAAAAGCTTTTATTTCTTTATGTAGAGAAACCTGTCTACATAAAGAGGAAAAAGGTTTCCTCTTTAAGTAGAGAAACCTTTGATAACTTCTCTTGCATTGGTTGAGTAATTGCTAGGGGAAAAATAAATTGCAGTTGACTTCTGGGGGAACTTTGCGCAATGCAGGATTTGCACAGAATTCGTCCCCACCCCTGCCCAGAATTGACCTGGTTCCACGCAGGATTTAGAAGAGCTGGCATGTGTAAGCGCAGCAGTGGAGAAGAAGCTGGTGCAGCTGGCCCTGCAGGAGGAGCCGATGCCGTCCTTTTCCTGCCCAGCGCGGCTCTCGGATATCGTGGGCCATGTGGTTGCACACCTTTCACACCGAGACCCGCGCGGTGCAGGAAGAAGAGCCAGCTGCTCCAGGGCAGTGTCTGCAACCTGGGTCAGTGAGCAAGGGAGGGAGGCGCGGGAGAGGAAGGTGTGTGGGGGAGAGGAAATGTCTGGGATAGGGGAGCAAAAGTGTGGGGTGAGAGGAAAGAGCACTGGAGTGGACAAGTGTGGAGAGTTTGGCAGGGGGATGAAGGAGAGTGTTGAGGAAAGAGGAGAGTGGTCCTACTGCTTTCTGGTTAGGGATTTTGGCTTTCGGGAATTTTAATTTGGCGAGTTGCAGCTGCTGAGGTGTGCAGTAACAACCACTGATGTGGCAATACTGTCAGCTGCAAGCAGTCACTACTGCTGGCGGCTCCCCTTGGATCTTGGATTGCTAAAATAAAATCACTGAAACCCAGAAGCCCTAGTGATGACTGCTGGGGAAATTCTGCACCAAACATTTTTAACATTTTGCATCTTTTGAGTAAGAACTATTTTCTCTTTTGATGTTTAAATGTAATTGCTACTCAAAGATAGTGATTATATTGCATTATTTTGATATGGTATGCAGAATGTTTTGATTTTGTGAGCATGAATTTTAAATTTTATGCCCAGAATTTCCCCAGAAACAACAGTCCTACTGAGAATTCTGCTGTCCTGCCGCCTTTTTAATATTGACCTCTTCTGGATCTTTTGGAGCCTAAACCTCTCCTTAGTGTAGTCTTTAATACAAGTTGGTGCACTATTTTGACTCTGGAGTTACTTGTTTTGTAAATATTAATAAATAAGTGTTTTATTGGAATATAGTGATTTCTCATCTCTCACTTATTTATTATTCTGACTTTTCTGGTATTGTGACATAACAGCCCAGTGGTAAAAGATCCCTGATAGGGAGCACTGCGTGGAACAGGAGTCCGTGTGCTGCCGCAGCCCCTGGCAGTGCTGAGCATAATCGCACAGTTGACAGTGATTTGTTTCTTCTTTCCAGTCTATCGTTGTGTGGCCCAATGGCAGCCTATGTAAATCCGCATGGATATGTCCACGAAACGCTCACTGTATACAAAGCTTGCAACTTGAACCTAATCGGCCGACCATCCACGGAGCACAGCTGGTTCCCTGGGTAATGACTTCTGAATATACTGTTTGAATTAAAATATCCTGCTTACAGATCTGTCCGCAGAAAAGAACAAGGGGCACAAAGCAATATGTGAACAGTCTTCATTGGTCTAAACCAGTGGTTCTCAACCTTTTTCCCATCGTGACACACCTGACAGGCCATGCTCACATGTGTGACACACTGCTCATCACAATTCACAGCGGAAATAAAAAGTAAAGGTCCAGTAATTATTTTTATTGTTTAAAATGACAAGGAAAAGATACGTATTCTGTCTGAACAGAAACTGGGTAAATAGTAAACATCCCACACCAAAACAGCACCAATTTCCAGCACATAAACAGTAACCACCTTACCTAAGAAAAGGCAACAATGAAAATATTACACCAGGCCTTAAGACACCAATACATCTCCTATAAGTAAAACGGACCAAGTTAGGCTGCTATAGAGCCCTACACAGAAACTACACGCCCGCAGAAAACCTCACCTAAATCACATGTGCTGATCCTCACCTAACAAGGAATAAAGAGACCAAAATGCATAACTAGAAGCATGCAGACAAAAACTGAATTGGAAACTGCAACAAGCCACAGTCTCTGTATGCAGTGCAATAAAGGAAAAAAAGAACCACCACCAGTCCTTATAAAACAAATCAAGAAATATACAATCAATAGCAGCAAAACCATACTATCAAAAAGAACAGATTATTTCAAAACAGCTGATGAGTGGAATATCCAATAATTAAAAACTCATATAAAAAATTCTAGATACCAATAAAATATTTCAAAATAGCAGACACAAGGACCAAGTAATGAAAAATAAGGATACAAAACTTTTTTTTCCTCTGCATACCTGGGAATGTTTGATATCCAGGTCTCCTGAGATTGTTTTGAATTAGCAAGAGTGGTTTGCTTGGAACTTTCTCCTCTCTCTCAGTCACACACAAGCTCTCTCTCACACTGGCTCTCAATTACACACCTATACACACATGCTCTCAGTCACTCACATATACACATGCTTTTTCTCTCACTTATATAGGCTCTTAATTACACATTTACACACATGCTGTCTATCTTTTCAGGCTTACATACACAGGCTTTCAATCACACACATACATGCTGTCTTTTTCTCTCGCAGTGGTACTGGGGCACTATTATCACACTGTTCTATGCACTCCACTGGGAGTTACTGTGACAATGGAGCACAGCATGTACAGTTGGATACAGCAAAGCATCTACTCCAAGTGCTTCAGGTGGTGGCAGTGAGCATTCTTCCTGTTTGTGCAGTTCTTAGCCATGCCAGGGTTCTGCCATCATTACATCAATTCTGCCCAACAAAGTGCTGGGGCAGCACTGGTGAGGAAGGCGTCATTATACACTGTGTGATTTGCCTTTTGGCAACGCAGCCACCGACTCTAGCAATTGGTGCTCGCTATGCCATGGGATTCTGCCCACAAGCATGGTGAGTGGGGTCATAGATATGCCGCCATCCATAGGATGGGATACCACTGTATGAGTACTGGTGGGTGTGCTTTTAAGGCGGAAGGTTCTACTCTCCAGTGGCCTTCTACTATATGGGTGGGTGTGTGTGTTAACCTCGTGGTGAGCACAACAAGTTGTGCGCTGCAGGCAGAGGACTGACTGACCTAGGACAGCATTCCTGGTCGAACCCTAAGGAGAGTAGACATCAGGAGGGTAGTGTCGGGAGTATTCTCCCAGGACAAGCAGTATGGTAGTCCTCACATTTGGGTAACGTCATTAAGCGGAGCCCTATTACGGAACACTTTTCTCAAAGTTCCTAGAAACTTTGACTGGCACACTGAGCATGCCCAGCATGCCATGATCCCTGTGTCCACAGGGATCTCCCTTCAGTCTCGTTTCCTGTACGTACCAGGATCAGTCCAGACCGCTGGGTTGTGACTCCCTTCCAGCAGATGGAGTCAGAGAACAAACTGAAAGACACCTCCTCTTGTACTGGTGTGCCACCTGCGATCTTTCAGTATTTCTCTGACTCCAGCAGATGAGAGACAGAACCTGTGGCCCTGATCCTTAAAAAAAAAAAAAAAAAAGAAAGAGGTGTTTTTTCAGCTTCTTTGAAATTCAGGCAGAGTGTCTCTTTAAGACAGTCAGTGCCTGTGGCTACATCAAGCTTGTTTAAAAAAAAAAAAAAATAGGAAACAGTTTGTTTTTTCTTCAGCGGTGAGCGTCTTTAGTCCTCCCGAGGCCCCTGCCTCGGTGGAGGCGCAGCTAGGGAGAGTTTCCCTGAGAGCCAAGTTCCCGGAGCTGCTGCTGATCCCGGTAAGTTGGGGGATTAACCAGTGGGCCGGTCTCTTCCCCTTGCACCCTGAGAAGAGGACATTCCTCAGGTGCCTTTGCCTGTACCGTGGCTGTTGAAGGAAACAGGTCTTAGCTGTGCACGGTGCTCCCAGGGCTCCAGAAGGGCAGTTTGTTTGCCGATTTGGTGCTAGCGCTGGGTGATCAGTGCGCCAGAATGCCGCAGGGCTCACTTTGTTCAGCTTGCGGGGAGCCGGTGCTCCGGCTCTCCCGCAACGGTCTCTGCGCTCGGTGCCTCCCCAGGGGTGAAGGTTCATTGGGGGGAGGCTCCGGAGTGTTTCCTGACAGAGATCATGCTGCAAGGGGGAGATCTCATTCCAGCCAGCCTCGGGCTGCGTCGGCCGCGTCCAGCACGGGAACGGTGGCCATTTTGCTGGCACCACGCGACTCGGCTGGAGGTGGGGGCAGGGACCTTCCTCCCCAATGTTCACCACCGACTTTGAGCCCCGTCAGGCCTCGGATTCCCTTGCCTGCTCCCTCTCCTGATTTGGACCTTCCCCCGAGGGGAGCCTTAAAGGGCATTTTTATCTACATTTGTGCTTTTGATGCACAAAGCCTTCCTGGAGGCTGAGCAGAGTCCCAGGCTTTGGAGCCCCCACAGGCTAAAGTGGCCCGACTCCTGGGGGGGAGGGGGGGTCGGATGCATCCGGGGGGGGGGCCGGACCAGACCAGACCAGACCATTGCAGATCGGTCGACATTTCCAGCTGACAATCCTCCCGATCCTCCTGCGTAGGACCCACTCATGGGGACTTCGGACGGGGATGTTGATGAGTCCACCCCAGTCGAGGAGGATGATCCGAGGGGGCTCAGATAGTTCAGGAAGGAGGAACTGGAATATCTGATTCCCTGCGTTCTGACAGAGCTTGATATTGAGGCGCCGCAGCCCAGTCCCAACACCTCCAGAGGGGACCCGGTTCTCTCGGGGCTTAAGGCTTCTTCGGCTGCTTTTCCTTTTCATCCGAAGCTGCTGCAGCTTGTGACCCGGGAAATGGGAAGCTCCCGAAGCTGCTCTTCGAGTGGGGCGAGCTATGGAAAAGCTCTACCCATTGCCGGACGAGTCCTTGGCCATCCTTAGGGTCCCGAAGGTGGACGCAACCGTCTTGGCTATCACCAAGCGGACGACCATCCCAGTCGCAGGGGCGGCCACCATTAAGGATCATCAGGACCGGAGGCTGGAAGTTCTCCTCAAACGGATCTTTGAGGTCTCGGTGCTTTGCGTTCGGGCGGCGGTGTGCAGTAGCCTCATGCAGAGGGCGACCCTTAGATGGGTGCAGCAGTTACTTCACAGGAGCTGCCTCCGGCAGAGGCGGAGCAAACTGATCGCTTGGAGCCGACTTTGGCTTACACCGCGGATGCCTTGTACGATCTTCTTCGGGTGTCCTCGCGTAATATGGCTTCGGCGGTCTCGGCGAGAAGGCTTTTGTGGCTCCGCAACTGGTCGGCGGATGTTTCCTCCAAGACCTAGCTGGGCAATCTTCCTTTTAAAGGCAAATTTCTGTTCGGAGATGAGCTGGAGGCACTTATCAAATCCCTTGGAGACAATAAGGTGCATATGTTGCTGGAAGATAGGCCTAGGGCTTCCAGGTCTTTCAGTTCCACCCGGATGCACTATTGGGGCCAGCGCAAGTATCGGCAGACCAGGGCCCCGGCCTTGACTTTGTGCCAGCCGTCGACAAGGTTGCAGATTTGGCCTCATTCCTTTCGCGGCCACAGGCCTTCCCGCGATGGTGGTCCTCAAGGGTCTTCTGGGGGCAAGTCCTCCCAATGAAGGTGTCCCGGCCCACTCCTCGGTTCCAGTCATAGGCAGCCGCTTGTCTCTCTTCTTCGAGGAATAGGTCAAGATTACGTTGGACTAGTGGGTGCTAAGCATTATCGAACACGGTTACGCTTTGGATTTTGCATACCCATTATGAGAGCTTTTTGTCATGTTGCCCTGCGGAGCCCATGCGAAACGGACGGTGGTCCTTCAAACTCTGTGCTGGTTGAAAGAGCTAGGGGCCATTGTCCCGGTCCCACCGGAGGAATGCAGGACCGGCAGATACTCCATTTATTTCGTGGTTCCCAAGAAGGAAGGCTTGTTCCGTCCGATCTTAGATCTGAAGAAGGTGAACAAGGCGCTCCAGGTTTCGCGTTTTCACATGGAGACTCTCCGCTCAGTCATTGTGGCCATCCACTCCGGCGAATATTTGGCTTCTTTGGACCTGACAGAAGCGTATCTTCACATAGGGATCCACGAACAGTATCGGTGGTTTCTCCAGTTCATGATTCTGGGCGAGCACTATCAGTTTCAGGCGCTTCCCTTTGGGTTGGCGACGGCGCCCCGCTTCTTCACCAAGGTCATGGTAGTGGCAGCGGTGGCCCTCAGGAGAGAGGGAATCTTGGTTCACTCCTATCTGGATGATTGGCTCATCCGTGCAAAGTTGGAGGAGCTTTGCTGATCGGCGGTTCATTCCGTGGTGTCCAGGCTACAGTCCCTTGGTTGGGTAGTCAATTTTGCAAGAGTCAATTAGTTCCATCCCAGGTCCTGAATTTATTGGAAGCTCAGTTCGATAGGTCCATCGGAAAGGTGTTTCTCACGCAGGAGCGAATTGACAAGTTGATGGCTCAGGTACGGCGGCTATTGTCCCTGGCACTGCCCTGAGTTTGGAATTACTTGCAGGTGCTTGGTTCTATGGCATCTACTCTGAGTTAGTCCCTTGGGCCTTTGCTCATATGAGACCCTTGCAAAGGGCGTTGCTCTCTCGGTGGGACCTGAAGTCGGAGGAGGTTCAAGTCCGCTTACCGCTCGAGGATCCGGCCAGGTCCAGTCTCCAGTGGTGGTTGATTCCTGCCCACGTGCAGCGCGGGATGGACCTGGAGGAGCCCCAGTGGGTCGTCGTGACAATGGATGCCAGTCTCTCCGGATGGGGGGCGGTGTGCAAATTGCAGACGGCGCAGGGCCATTGGACAGGGCATCAGGCTCAGTGGTCCATCAATCGCTTGGAGACCAGGGCGGTTTGGCTGGCGTTGCGGAGTTTCCTTCCCCTGGTGAGTGGTTGTTCGGTGCGAGTGTTGTCGGTCAATGCGACTACAGTGGCTTACATCAATCATCAGGGCAGAACAAGAAATCATCTGGTGGCGCTGGAAGCCGATCGTTTAATGCGCTGGGCGGAGCGCCATCTGGTGTGGCTGGCAGCCTCCCACATAGCCGGCGTCGACAACGTTCAGACGGATTTTCTCAGCCGTCAGCAGCTAGATTCCGGGGAGTGGGAACTCTCCAAGGAGGCGATACGTCTCATGACTCGTCGGTGGGGGATTCCTCGTCTAGACTTGATGGCGACTCAGAGGAATGCCAAGGCGGCTTGGTTCTTCAGTCACAGAAGGGAACACGGGGCGGAAGATGTCGACGCTCTGGTACTCCCGTGGCCTCGTGGCATTCTTCTGTATGTCTTTCCTCCATGGCCGTTAGTAGGCAAGGTATTGCGAAGGATAGAGAGGCACTCTGGCTCACTTGTTCTCGTGGCTCCGGAATGGCCCCGGCGGCCGTGGTTTGCGGACTTGATCAATTTGGCTGTGGACGGTCCTCTTCGTCTAGGTCATCTGCCGAATATTCTGCGGCAGGGTCCAGGATTTTTCGATCAGGCGGATCGCTTTTGTCTAGCGGCTTGGCTTATGAGAGGCGACAGTTGAGAAAGAAGGGTTATCCGGGTTCTGTTATTTCCACGGAAGACATCGCCATCGCTCACTTATGTTCGAGTCTGGAAAGTTTTCGATTCTTGGTGTAGCGGGTTTAATGTGTCCTCGCGTCACACTTCAGTGGTCCATATTCTAGCATTCTTGCCAGAGGGCCTGAAGAAAGGATTGCCGTGTAGCTCCCTCAGGGTGCAGGTAGCAGCCCTGGGATGTTTGTGGGGCAAGATTAACGGAACATCCCTGGCGTTGCATCCAGGTGTGGCGCGTTTCCTGAGGGGAGCGAAGCATCTGAATCCTCTGATTCGTCCGGTCTGTCCTTCTTGGAGTTTAAATCTGGTTCTCCAGGGCTTATGTGGTCTTCCTTTTGAGCCAGTGAAACGGGCCACCTTGAAGGATTTGACATTAAAGACGATCTTCCTGGTGGCTATCACATTGGCGCGGCATATCTCGGAGCTTCAAGCTTTGTCATGTAGGCAGCCTTTTCTCTGGATTTCAGATTCCGGAGTATCTCTTCGTACGGTTCCTTCCTTTCTTCCGAAGGTCGTGTCGGCATTTCATTTGAATCAGACTGTGGAGTTGGCTGCCTTCATAGATTTGGATAGGGATTCGCTTCACGTTCGTGAGCTCCGTCGGTTGGATGTGTGGCGGATTCTTCTGCACTATCTGGAAGAGACCAATGCTTTTCGTTTGTCTGATCATCTGTTCATCTTATGGAATGGTCCTAAGAAAAGGACATAGAGCCACCAAAGCCACTATTGCCCGATGGTTGAAGGAAGCAATAGCTTAGATGTATATATGTCTTGGTCGTAAAGTGCCAGAGGGTTTGAAGGCACATTCCATTCGTTCTCAGGCGGCATATTGGGCTGAAAGTCACTTTGTGTCGCCGCAGGAGATTTGTAGAGCAGCTACTTGGAAGTCACTACACACTTTTGCTAAGCATTACCGTTTGGGCATCCGTGCTCTGGATGTCGACTGTTTTGGCAGTAGTGTTCTTCGGGCAGGACTCTCCAGGTCCCACCCCATTTAGAGCAGCTTGGGTACATCCCAGCGGTCTGGACTGATCCTAGTACGTACAAGGAAAGGAAAATTGGGTTCTCACCTGCTAATTTTCGTTCCTGTAGTACCATGGATCAGTCCAGACGCCCGCCCATGGCATCTGGAGAGTCCGTTGTGCTATCATTTCCGTTTTCTTCTGCAGAATATACGTTACTTATGGAAGTACTCCCTCCATGTGCATAAGTTCGAGAACTTACACAGTTTTTTTTCTTCATTTCAAGGTTTGATGTAGCCATTGGTTCTTAAGTTGAGGTTTTTGATCTATTTCATTCTGCTATGGTATGGATTATACTGAAAGATCGCAGGTGGCACACCAGTATAAGAGGAGGTATCTTTCAGTTTGTTCTCTGACTCCATCTGCTGGAAGAGGAGACAAAACCCAGCGGTCTGGACTGATCCATGGTACTACGGGAATGAAAATTAGCAGGTGAGAACCCAATTTTCCTTTTGTTGCAAAAAAGTGCGAGCAAAAAATAAAATAAAACGTAAGCGGACCCAACTTCGCGAGGTGGCGGGTGGGTTTCGTGAGGACTTCATCCTGCTGTCCTGGGAGAACACCTGTTACAGGTAAGCAACTCTGCTTTCTCCCAGGACAAGCAGGACAGTAGTCCTCACATATGGGTGATTAGCAAGCTACAGGCTGATTCATATTACAACAGGCCAATAGCAGACAACTCGTGCAACAGGCACAATAATTGGGGTGCTATTGGCAATGATGAGGCAGCTTGAAATCACAGCAGGTGGTTGTGGAAGGAGTTGGGCATTATACTGGAAAAACATTTTTCAAGACAGATTGTCCAAAGGCAGAGTCTTGACAGCCCTCCTTATCTAAGCAGTAGTGGGCTGCGAATGTGTGAAGAGAGCTCCATGTCGCAGCTTAGCAGATGTCTGCAATTGGTACTGAACAATAGTGTGCTATCGACGTTGCCAAGGCCATTACAAAATGTGCCTTCACTCACCCCTGGAGAGGAAGGCCTGCTTCCTCATAGCAGAATTCGATACAGTCTGCTAGCCAATTGGAGAGAGTTTGGTTGCCCACTGCAACTCCCAGCTTGTTTTTGTCAGTCCATAGGAAATCCACCCAGCTTGTTTTTGCAGTCCATAGGAAATCCACCCAAGAGTTGGGTGGATTTCCTATGGACTGCAAATCGGTCTAGATAGAATGCAAGTGCACACTTACAGTCCAAGGTGTACAAAAACCTCTCGCCCTGGTGAGAGTGAAGCCTTGGGAAAAGAGTGGGCAGACTATAGACTGAGTAAGGGGAGAGACTGTGTCCACCTTAGGAAGAAATTTAGGGTGAGTATGGAGGACCATTCGGTCACGGAGGAACCTAGTATAGGGTGAGTATGCAACAAGAACTGGTAACTCACTGACCCTTTGAGCAGATGTAATGGCTGTATTATGGACTGAAGGACTCTGCCTAGGAGGCAGGGTGATGACTACAGCTGCACATGCTCAGTAGGGCGTGTTGAAAGTTCTAGATTCTTTGAGATCAAAGTTCCGTGCCAGGCTCCAACCAGGGATGTCACCCATGTGTGAGGGCTAACATCCTGCTGTTCTCGGAGAACACCTGTTACAGGTAAGCAGCTCTGCTTTCTGTGTGTTTATTAATAAAAGGGGGAGGCTGGTGGGGTGAGGTAAAGTAGGCTGCTTATGTTTGTATTAAAGCATATTTTTAGTAATTATTTTTTATTAGCAATATTTTATTTCACAAAGGGTCTATTGTTTAGCAATGGTATTCACTTGGGGTGAATTTAAAAGAGGTGCTTATGTTAAAGGCTCATTTACATGAGTAGCTGGGCCAAATGTGAGCAACTCATATTTTAAAATGGCCCAATTATGTGTGTGCATGCATACATGACCAACCCAATGTGTGAAAAAAGGGGTGGCATCAGGGAATGTCAGAGGCGTTCCGTGGTGGGGGCCAACATTTACGTGCATAAATCCAGATTTTGAATCCTGCACCTGCAGCATGCGGGGGCTGTTGGCTGCACATATTTACTTCTGCTCTTGATGAGGCGTAAGTCTCCATATATTTCTTTTTATGCCTAAAATGATTGGGTGACAGGTCTGGGTGAATTGGAGGGAGTGCAGGTTGAAGAACAAGAGGGGTCTGGATGACCTTGAGATAGACTAGGCAAACTGGTAGACTAATTGATAAAACTGGGAATGCGAACATGTTTTAAAATCCGCATACTTGCATGCATTAAAACTGACAAAGTCCTAAGGTAGATATGCAAACTACTCTTCCAGTATATACCCAGATCAGTCCAGACTCCTGAGTTTTGCATCCCTGCCAGCAGATGGAGACAGAGAAAGTTTTACTGACACTGCTACTTAACCTAGTGTGTTACCTGAAGTCCCTCAGTATTTCTCTGACTCCAGCAGATGGTAGATGGGGCAAACCTGCAGTTGGTGAAATAAAAACAAAAGAAAGAAAAGCAAAGGGTAGAAGATTTTGGTTCCTCCCAGGGAGATGTTATGTCCTGATAGGGCCATCTTCCCTGGTCTGAGGTGGACGAGCAGGTTGGTGACATTTACTAGTGGTTCGCTTCTAAATTCCGTGGGGTGGACATCTGGTGGTCCAGATCCTTCATCCCTCATGAGGCAGCCTTGCAACTCACTAACAACTCCACCCTATCAGGCTAGAAGAGCAAGGAAACCGGGAAGTACCCTTTTTCACTTAAAACTTCCAGGGCTGGGTGTCTGTGCTTTTTATAAAGTTTTTTTTGGAAAAAAAAAAAAGAGGAAAGTGTTCTTCCTTTACATGGTTGAGTCCGCGGTAGTTGGGCAGCAGATCTGCTTGGTGTCAGCATGTGGGTTGCTACGAGGCTGATCTCTGGATCTCTTCGAGTAAGCCTAGTCAGCTTGTGAGCAGCACATGGTCCAGCCATGTTAATGGTGAGCAGCAAAGCTTGCCGTGCCTGTGGGAATTTGGGCACGTGCTTAAATCAGAGCAGTCTGTCTGATGTCTAACAGGCGGGGAAGGCACTTCAGCTGGTCTTTTTTCTGCGGTTTGTACTCCAGTCGCATTACCAAGGCTTCCTCAGGTCTCCAAGCATGCCATGGTGGTTTCCCTTACTAGTGCAGGAATGGTGGTTCCCTGTATGTACCCGGATCAGTCCAGACAGTGGGTTATGTCCCCCTTCCAGCAGATGGAGTCAGAGAAAACTTCGAAGGGTGCTCCCATATAAGCTAGTGCACCCTCTGTCATCCTTCAGTATTAAGAATATCAAAGCCTGAAGAGACAAGATGGATGGATCAAGGTATAAAACCCTTTCAGCTTGAACAACTGTACAGTGTGTACTAAACTTTAAGAGGCAACTAAACTTGCAAAATGAACCATTAAACAGCCACTAAACACGTGGTATACGGAAAACAATTTGAGCAGAGAGACAATCCCAATCCCATAAATCCTTAGGGTGGGTGTCTGGACTGATCCGTGGTACTACAGGAACGAAAATTAGCAGGTAAGGAATAATTTTCTTACAATTTGCATGTGGCAACAGGGCCGGCGGCATTGACGGGAGACCAGTGGATCCTCTCCGCATCTGTCTCCCACTGTAGATCGGACCGGGAAGCTTCAGATTTTGAAGATTTTCCCCTAGACAGGGGAGGGTTAGATTTTGAGCATTTCTCCTTGGTTAGGATTTAGAAGGCTCCCACAGCTTTCCCCCCAGTTTTAATCTGTGTATGCATCAGGCTTATTTAGCTAAGAGAGCAGCTAGAGGGGGCTCTAGGTCCCCAGGAGCGCCTCCCGTCTGGTGAAGGATCCCGGGCCAATAAAGAGGAAGTGTGCGGAGAGCGTTTGCAGGGGGTGGAGTCTTTCTTCTCGGACAGGAAGTACTGATGAGAACGCTGAGCAGTCAGTAAAACTGGAATCTCCTTCAAATGAGCATATTTTAAAATCCATTTACCTGAATGCATTAAAACCAACAAAGTCCTAAAGAAGATACGCAAACCGTGCTTGCTTGTGTAACCACTTACAATTAGGAGCACACATACGCGTGATGGGTGTGTTTAAATCTTCTGCGCACACTGGGCGCCTGCGTGCTTGTTTTAAAGTTACTGTCCCTGAGTGAATCTCATTGGTATTCGTGGACAGAAAGGAGTCTGAAACCAGTGGTAGCCAAAAATGTGCAGTGGTAGAATGAACGAGCTGGTGGTTGAAGTTTTGTGCCCTTCCTGTGTCTGCTCACAGCCTCCCTCTCTCTCTCTCTCCCCTTAGATATGCTTGGACAATAGCGGGCTGCAGAATCTGTGCAAATCACATGGGCTGGAAGTTCACAGCCACTAAGAAGGACATGTCTCCCCAAAAATTCTGGGGTTTAACACGCTCAGCTCTGATGCCCAGGATTCCCGAGATGGAAGAAGAACCTGGCCAGCAGCAGTCTCCTCTCCTCTGCCTGTGAACTGAAGCTCTTGTCTGGTATTAATGTCTCCTGACCGGCACCCCCACTGCATGATACATACATGGAACTCTCAGCAGCCATGTGGCCGACATCCTCTGCAAGAGAGCGCTTCAGAGGTTACAAAGTGTAGTTTTTTAAACTATTTAACAAAGGCAGAACTGCTTAAAAAGAAAAAAAAAGAAGCCTGTGCTACACAAGCATGCATCTGAGCATGCATGAATGTAACTCCCTGTGCTTCTGATTTCTGTGTATGTGATGTGGGACCTGCATTTTTATAACTTGATCTAGTGAGTGTGATTTAACCCCACGAAGTCCACATTAGCACTGTAAGTACGCCCAATGTTCATGTTCTCTTTTGAAGCCTCTGCACAGAGAGCGAGGGAGTAGCTGCTCTTTGCTGTGCGCTTAATTTTAGACCTTTTGGAAATGGTGAGGAATAATGCCAGGGAAGATGGCTTTGCTTTAATATTGTTCAGGCCAGGGTCATTTATGTGAATGGCACTTTCTGAATTGTTTTTGCCATCATTTGAGGCTTTTGTAGAATAGTGTTAAAGAACCAGTTTTTGGGGTGCAACAGCCGTGTCTCCTTCCAGGCGTATTGCACACGTGAAAGGGATGGAGCTGCAGCAATTCCTTTTATTCAAAGGAGCCACAGTGGGTGAAGCTCGCAGACTGGGTACTTTTTTACTCATGGACATTGCATCAAATGTTAAAGCCTGTCATGGACAGAAAGCACCTGCAGACATGTGCACCTGCTGTGTGTGGGGGTAGTGTTGGCAGTAAGTTGAAGATACAGCTGGTGTGTTATTTTATGCCCTTTGAATGCCTTACCTAAAAGTACAAGAAGTGTGACAGAATGTGCAGACTTTACTTTTGGCAGCTGTATTGGCTTTGAAAGTCATTTTCCAGCTGAAAAGGCCATTCTGGACCATTTCTGCTCGTCTTTGCAGCTCCCGGATTTTTGGAAGGGTAATCCTGTACAGAAGAGGGGCTTGACGGAGACAGTTTTGTTGCAAACATTATACTACTGGTAAGGTTTGTGAGTGATATAATTTAAAGTTGATGGAGTTAAAAATACAAACAATGCCTAAAGCCTGTCTATATGAAAGATGGCATTTCTAGGGGATTAACTGTGGCTTATCCAATCGGGATGTCCAATCTGATTCATCTGCCAATTTTTGTTGTAAAATATTTCCATCATACTAAATAGTGTGACTAATCCCACCGGCAGCAGTCTAGATACAGCACGGTACAGCTTCTGGGCTCTAAACGTGAGGTTACACTGAAACGGCCCGTGTAAGAGCAAGGCAGAAACCTGTACAGCACATCGTATTAGCCAATCAGCTTAAAGCTTTTCTACTTAGAAATGTAGCACCAACTGCTGCAGGCTTGTGAGTGTTGGCAGGAACTAGACTGGTGGAAGGTAGGGTAGCACCAGGATTGGAACCATCCCATATCAGTACCCTGTGACGTGTTAACACGTCATGTACCGGTTTCCCTTGTGTACAGCACTAGTATTTTACAACTGACACCTTTCAGGTTCATTCACATGAACATGGTAGGAGGGGGGCAGGTGCGGACAGCATGGCATTTGTGGGCAACTTTAGCTCAGGCACATGAGTTGAGCAGAGGATGCATTTTAGCAGCAGGTGAGCCATGTCATGTCTCACTTTGAATAGGTGGAGTTCTACCGATGCAGTTTTAACTTTCCACATTGAAAGCAGTGGGAGTAGAGCTTGAATTTTTTGAGAAACAAAGTACAGCAATCCATCATTACATAGCAAGTCACTCAAAGAACTTCACTAGCAGAATTTACAGAACACACATACTCTAAAGTAATTTTGCCCTGTTCGGTTTAATGTTTCCTGTTGGAATCTTAACGTTCAAAAAAAAAAAAAAAGTTGGTACACATTGAAAGTTGGGTGTGATAATTATAGAAGAAAAAACTGATCAGCGCCAGTGCTGAGTAAAGATACTGTGGAAGCACAGAAAGAGCAAGGAGTGGTAAACAGTCAAATGTGACTGATCAAGAAACTGAAACCAGTGGTCTGCACTCAAGTGGGACATTAGAGAGGCAGCTCCAGGTTTAATGTGGAAGTCAATGGGAAAATAAGTTTTGATTTACAAAATGTTGATTATATGGAAAAAAGCCATGGGAATGTACCTCTTCTGTATATTAGGGAATTGCTGTAATAATTGTATTACTTACTGGGAATCTTAAAAGATTGCAATGCTGATGAATACGAGAATGGCAGGCGGGGGAGGGATGAGATTTCTCACTACTCTGCTGCTGACATCAGAAAATTACAAGCAGCCACTATTTTACCTTTTTTTTATTTAGCATTCTGGAGAAAAATCATGCACTTATAAATGTACAAATTGTTGAAGAATCTTGAACACTGCTCTGTGAGAATTATATCCAGAACAGCAATCCAATTGTTAAAATAGTATGGAAAGAGCCCAGTCCTAAACTTATAGAAACAAGGACTTTTGGAGAATGAGAATCGGCTCTGGTAATATTATTGCATATATCAAAATCCTATGTGTATGCTCTGTATACAACCCCGAAGAACCCCACTATTACGCTGACTGGAACACCACCATCGTGTATGGAAGGGCTGATACATCTTTGTTACAACGCAGGAGGGGAAAAATGGTGTTAGGAAGGAAGAAGTTTTCAGAAGCTCATTTATGTAATTCCAAAATGCAGCTTAGCAGACAAAAACTAGCCATGCTTACTCTATCGTTTTTGTGCCTGCCTCTTATGACACAACCATGTATTTAGCCAATACTTTGAAAGCAAATGTTTGCTTTGACGATGCTCAAGTAATTGGCCCAGTGCATGCATAGATTAACTTGTGTAAAGTTACAGCTCCTCTTTGGCGTGTGCAATTTGTGCAGATTTATTTACACACATGGTTTGTTGTTTTTTTTTACATTAAAGACCATGACTCTGAAGCTTGGCAAAAGTACACTTATACCCAGATCCCATGCCTGCTTTTACATGCACTGAACCCTGGGCTGTTTTAGAATGGCCAAAAGCAGGCTTTCTGCACATAAATGACTTCAGCAATTACCTCCTTCCCCCTGCCCCCACCCAGAGCAAAGTGTATGAATGAGGTGGCTGTGGAATGGCTTCGAATGGGACTCAACCAAACCAAACAAACACAAAACCCCAAGCAAAATGAATGCCATGGTCGATCCTTCTTGTGCTTCAAACCTGTCATTTTCTGCTTGTAGCAATCTAAACTTTTCCAATGGCCACCCACAACCAACCTGACTTCTGCTGATCACCCGGCCTTGAATTGCAAGTCCAGTCCAGGACCAGCCACAGGCACTGTGCAGCACTCGAGTCATTCTTGAGATGTCTGTGAGGTGCTAGTTTAACCTCTGATAACATCATTTTAATGTTCAAAATATGAACAATTGTAATGGGGCAAACTGTTGGGAAACCCAGGATTTGGTAATTATATATGTATTGCATTGTTTGTTTTAAGTGTAAAGCTGTTGATGTGTTCATGGCTCCAGAGTATGAGTGGAGCTCAACAGGATCAGTTCATGCTGTTGCTGCAGCTATCTGTGTGCTTACAGAGAGAAAGCGGAAAGTAAACTAAACGCCACAACCAAGTTCATCATTTTCAAATCATTTAATTATAATCTATATGTAATTAAATGCCTGGGCTTGTAATGAGAAGGAAGTTACTCTTTTCTGCCTCTGTTAAATAGTTTTAATGTTCCTCTGTGGTAAAGCAAAAAAACAAGATATGCAAATTAAAGCCACATGATTGGCTCAGCTGCAGCAGTCGTGTTTGCTTCTGTTTACTATGTCATTAATGTACATGGATAAGAACCATATTTTAGGCAGTATGAAAAAGTGACATGTTTAGCTTCAGTTGTTGATTTCTTGTAGAAACCTGCCCCTTTGCGCCAGGCCAAGGCTGCAGCCTGTATGGACTTCGGCGAGGTTCTACTTGGTGTGCTGAGGAGAAATGAATGGTAGATAACTTGAGAGACCCTGATTGTAACTATAATGAGATGTGTGCTGACATCAGTAAATTATGCATATGTTTGAGAGAGCTCATTACTGTGTTCTGACTATTCAAGAGAATTCTTGTTTTGGTTTTTTTTACGATACCACTGGTGTTCATCACCCAAAGCAGTGGATAGTAACCCAGGGGTGACTGGATTTAGCTCTAGCAGAGATGCAGCACCAGAGATGTATAGAGAACGATCAGTGAGCGAGTGGTGTCTGATGGCCCAAGCACTGGCCGACTAGCCCTCAGGTGCTCAGTGACCTTCGACAGATTGATAGTCCTGCCCCTTCTTCCTCCTACCACAGGGCATGGTTCAGGGAAAACTATCGTTTCTTAATTCTGTGGCCAAAATCATATAAAATTATTTTGTAAAATAAAGCTAGTGTGACTCTGGAAGTACTGAGTGTATTTGTAACTTATCAGGCTTGGAGGATGGGTGATCCTACAGAACTCCCACAAGGTTGTAGCTGAGGAACCAATTGGGTTACGTGAAAAGGACCTTATCACTTCCTGAGTGGTTTGTTGTACAGGAGGCCATGGGTCAGAGAATAACAAACGATTGTTGTAACGCAGAAGAAATACAAATGTCAGGAGCTGAAGACTGTAGTTTGACGTCTAAAGTTTATTTATAAATAAAACTAGATAGCTGCAGAAAAAAAGCAATCATTAGGATAAGGGAACTACACAGGTTTCTGATGCATAGATGGAGCGCCTTTCCCTAAGAAGCAAAGTGTGTGACAGCAAAAATTCTAGATCTGTCCTCAGAAGGTTCAAATATCCACAATAACTTGTTGGAAATGCATTTTAATGAGTCTCAAAGGAAGTCATAATTTCCATCAACAGTAAGTCCTCTGAGACAGTCTGCGCTTTGCATGAGACTTCATCAGGAGGGACAACATGACCAACAAAGGTCCCTTTTAAATCTTCGTGATTTATAGTTTCCACATGTGATAGGGTCACTTCTTTATCTATGGAAACTATGAATAATGATTGAAAAGGGACCTTTGTTGGTTGTGTTGTCCTTACTGAAGAACAGAGAGCCCAGCACAGAGAGAAATATTTCCCTACTTTTGATTGCCTCAAGCTGCTCCTGGCTGCTTCTGTCTGGGAGAGAGAGAGTGTCCTCGTAGGGGGTGAGGGAACCAGGATCCCTGGTTATCAGTCCCCTCTGGAAACTGAGGGCCAAGCCATTCCAGGGATCACCAACCCCTGCTCAACCTGAGGGATGGCTCATGAAGGAACTTAAATCTAATATATCCTAATATTACACCAGGAACTCTTAGAAATAGTTTTGTTTTTTAATTTAAAAACATTTTTTTTGTAATTTTTACATTAATATTCTCCCCACAACATATTACTTATACATAAAAATTATTAAGGAAACTGGTTGATAGTTTCATATAAAATTAGCACTGATACCAGTCCGGATAGTCAGTACTATGATGTAAATATAATCATTAACTATCAACCATCTTCCACCCTATCTAAACAGTTCAATATTTTGTTAGATATTTTGACTAAGAATTTTTTGGATTTATTAGAAAAAGATTACTCTTAAAAGTAAGCTTTTGCACTTCATTAATAAAATTCTCCATATGTATGTACATAATTAATCGGTGAAGGGAATGCTTCTTGATAAATCCTTGGCATCAATCTATAGTACACTGATTCTTACTATCCTCCCTGCGTGGCTGCGTTTCATACTGTGTCCTTCATCAGGGGATATTTCTTTTCTCTCGATGTGAAAATTATCTCCGCTGTGAACAATCCATGCAATAGATAAACGTTAAAGGGTATCCATTTCTTATATATACATCATCGGACCTGGAAAAGACCAATCGAAATCACCTTCACGTGATGGACCAATCACAGCAAGGGACAAAAATGCTAAAGAACCAATCGAGATGCAATATATCCATTCGAATCCTTGCACATAAATAATGGTTATACCAACGATGTCCAGTTCTTCATTCGTGCCCACTGGACATACTGTGTTCAATGTATAACTCCAAAAAGCTTCCTGCTAATTCAGTCTCAATACTAGATCACCACCCTGGCTCATATTGAATATTTGTTCAATAATGGTCTACTGCAGGGTTGAAAAATCATTCTCTAATCCAGCACAATTTTGTACCATAGGTGTTAATTTGCTCATTTTTAAACAGGACTTATGTTCCGTTAACAGTACTTTAATAGGGCACGATGTGCGCCCTATATACACTTTAGGACAGGGATATATAATAGCATAGACTGCATTATTCGAACAACAATCAGCGTGTGCCCGTCTTTTGATCCTAAATCCTGTAACCGGACCCTGTCACACTCTGCCCTAAACTATATTCACACAAAATTACATGCTCCACATTTTGAGTGACCCTCAGTGTCTTCCACAGAAATATCTTCCAGTAAATGAGACTGCACCATTTTATCCCTAATATTTAAACCCCAGGATGTAGCTATTAAAGGAGATGCCTGAAAGATTTCATGTGATGTTAGAATGTGCCTGTGTTTCCTAATAGAAGTAGCTATGGCAGCTACCACTGTAGTTTGTCTCAACACCCAAACCAGTCAGGACTGTTCTTTCACCGGTTTCTACTGTAACAGCAACTGTCGATCTGTAAATTTAGCTCATTTATAAGTGTGGCTGATGGCTTTAGTGGGATATCCTCTGGCATGAAATTTAGCTGCCAGAATATCAGCTTGACGCTCAAACTCGTCTATCTCAGAACAAATTCTTTTAATCTGAAAAAATTGGCTAACCGGCAAACCCGTTTTAAACAAACATGAATGAGGACTATGAAAACATAACAAATTGTTCTTATTTGTGGGTTTGCGATACACCTGAGTCCTGAATTGCCTCTTGGAAAGACACCAATACATCCAAAAATGAAATTGATTGATGAGACAATTGTGCAGTGAATTGTAAATTATTATCCAAACAGTTAATCCATTTGCAAAATTCTTTTAACTGTTCCTTCACAGATTGCCATTAATAAAAAAAAAAGTCATCTATATATCTATACCATCCAGCAATATACTGCCACCATTCTGAGGAATATACGTCTCCTCAAAAATTGCCACATATAAATTAGCCACAGATGGTGCTAAAGGGGAGTCCTTAGGAATATCATGGATTTGATAGAAAAATATTGATCCAAACAGAAAATTGTTATTAAATAATACCACTTCAGTTAAATGTACCAAAACCTGAGATGATATGCGTTGTGGACCCAGCCTTTTACATAATATGTTTTCTTCTACCTGTAACGCTTCATATTGTGGGATATTGCCGGTTGATGCAAGCCACCGTTGTTGCATTGTCCAAGAAGACTCGCACCATTCTACCCTGGATCCAGGGAAGAAACGCCCGCAGGGCCAGATGTACAGCCCTGGTCTCAAGCCGGTTTATGGACCAGGATCTTTCCATCGCCGACCAGAGCCCTTGGGTGAACCTGTCTGCACACACCGCCCCCCCAACCTGAGAGGCTGGCATCGGTGGAGATTATCAGCCAATTCGGAGTGTCCAAATCCAACCCCCATTCCAGATTGTCCAGTGACAGCAACCATGACAGACTGGTTCTGGATTCCGGACGTAGAGGCATTGGTAGATGGAATTGCTCCAACACCGGGCTCCAGCGAGACAAAAGTGCACGCTGTAAATGTCTTAAGTGAGCGAACACCCAAGGAACCAAGTCCAAGGTTGAAGCCATGGAGCCGAGGACCTGAAAATGATGCCACACTGTGGGATTGTTTCTTCGAAGAAGGGAATGTATTTGTTCCTGCAGCTTCCCTATTCGGTCCGCCACTAGAAACACTTTGCCCAGCAAGGTATTGAATTGTGCTCCGAGATAAATCAACTTCTGAGTGGGTTCAAAGTGACTCTTCTGCACATTGATTACCCAACCTAGGGATCGCAATGTGAACATCACCGTGTGCACTGATCTCTCGCAGTCCACCCGAGACTTCGCACAAATCAACCAGTCGTCCAGGTATGGGTGGACCAAGATTCCCTCCTAACGAAGGAAGGCCGCCACCACCACCATCACCTTGGTGAACGTGCGAGGAGCTGTTGCAAGACCAAATGGGAGGGCTCAAAATTGGAAGTGTTGTCCCAAGACCTTGAATTGCAGAAACCTCTGGTGATTCAGCCTTATCGGAATGTGTAAATACACCTCCGTGAGGTCCAGAGAAGCGAGAAGCTCCCCTTTTCGAACCGCGGCCATCACTGTCCTCAGGGTTTCCATACGAAAGCGAGGAGCCCAAAGGCAATGGTTCACCTTCTGCAGATTGAGGAAGGGCCGAAACGTGCCCTCCTTCTTGGGGACCACAAAATACACGGAGTACTGACCTCGTCCCTGTTGAGCCTCCAGAATTGGAACAATAGCTTTGAGCTTGAGAAGACGTTGTAGAGTCACCCGGACTGCTTCTTGCTTCACACTTGAGGCCACTCGGGACTCCATAAAAACTTCCTAGACCGGGCGCAAGAACTCCAGTGCATACCCGTCTTTGATCACTTCTAAGACCCAGCGGTCGGATGTAATTCTTGCCCATTCCGTGTAAAAGTTGGATAATCTGCCATAGACAGCTTCGACAACGGAATGGGTGCTTGTGGCTTCATTAGGGGTTTTTATTACTTCCTGCACCAAGATGTCCCAAATCTCTTCCGGGCCGGCGACCCCCTCGAAAGGACTGTTGGCACCCCGAAGCAAGTTTAGAAGCAGGAAGTGTGGAGTATCTACCCGCTCTGAAGCAGTGAGAGTCCCAAAACCTAGCTCGAGGAGGGAAGACTTTCTTAGAAGATCTTTTATCTTCCGGCAACCGACTGCCCTTGGATTCGGCAAGCAGCTTTACTAGTTGATACAGATCCTCCCCAAAGAGGAACTTGCCCTTAAAGGGTAGATTACAAAGCTGGGACTTGGAGGACAAATCCGCCGCCCAATTTCACAGCCAGAGGAGATGCCGCGCTGACACTAAGGACACCATACCTCTCGCCGAGGTCCTCACCAGATCATACAAAGCATCTGCAACATAAGTGATGCCTGCTTCTAGGCGGGCGGACTGCAGAACCCCACTGTCGCCCCTACCGGCCCCGGCAGCTGACTCCTTGACCCAACACAGGCCCTCTGCATGTGGCTAGCACAAACCGCCGCTCGAAGGCTTAGCGCGGCAACCTTGAATGCTTGCTTCACCTGGATCTCCAGCTTGCGGTCCTGCATATCCTTAAGGGCAACCACCCTAGCAACCGGGATAATGGTCTTTTTCGTGACCGACGAGACCGCGGCGTCCACCTTTGGAATCTTCAGTAAATCCAAAACATCAGATAATAATGGGTACAGTTTTGCCATAGCTCTGCCCACCTTCAAGCCGGAATCCGGAGTCTCCCACTTCTGGGTCATTAGTTTGCAAACCTTCTTAGGCAGAGGAAAAGATGTTGTGGGACCCCTAATGCTGCCAAGGACTGGATTGACGCCCTCGTTGTCAGACTCTTCTTGAGAAACCTTAAGTCCCAGAACTTCAAGGACCTGGTGAATAAGGGGTCTTAACTCATCCCGCTTGAACAAACACACCACGCTGGGGTCATCCCCTTCTAATCTGGCTCAACTGGATCATCAGTATCCACATCAGCTGGATCCGGCTGCGGATCCGGGTCTGCCGCCCCCTACTACCCAAGAAGCTGGCGTCACCTCAGACCCCGGGATCGGATCTTGCGTACCCTGGGGAGAATCCCCTGTGGTGTGAGCCTGATCAGAGAGGCGTTGACGTGGGTCCGTACTCTGACCTCTTTTCTCAGGCAGGTCCAAACCTGCCCCCAGGAGACCGGGCCACTTTACCACCGAGCGTTTCCTTGCCAGGAAAGCCTGGTGCATAAGGAGGACAAATTCTGGGGAAAACCCCTCCGGGTCCCCCTCCCCCACTGGAGTCGGCTGGGGTGATATCATCCAGGCGGAGAATCCTCTTCCCGTGAAGCCGAAGGCGAGACAGATATTCCCTCCCCGAGGGAGGAGGCAAGAAGCCCTGAAGAGCCCTCTAACCCCGGGGAACACGCTGCGCATAATGAGGCCGCATCTAACGCCTGGCTGCATGATCCACACGCGCAGCAGGCCTGCGATTCTGTTTTCCGTCCCATCCGCAGCAGCGTGCTGATTAGTCTGAAGTGAAATAGAAAAGGGCGCGAATAAAAAAAAGAAATGCTCGGAGCCACGACGCAGAGAAAATTTCAGTCAGGCAGGACCAGAAAAACAAACTTTTCATGCTGCGGGCTAAGAGACTACTGGCTGAGGAGAAAAAAAACACGCCAGCCGTGCCGCAGGAAAGGAGCCTGTCTCTAGTGAAATCACAAGGCCCCCAGCAGGGAAGCGGCAAGTAAACGAGGCTCACGGAGAAAGACTCACCCTTGCCCTCAGAAAACGACCTGGAGCCCCGGGAGCTGAGGGGAACACTGCCAACAGCTTCCCTGGCTGGCCTTAAAAGACCCGGTCCCTCCTGCACCTCTCCTTACCTCAGCACTGAAGACTGTCAGTCAGCCGCAGTGAAATCAGCTCTTTTCTTTTTTTTTTTTTAATTAAATTTTACCAAGACACAGAGAAAAGCTGTTGCAGGAGACAAGGGAGCAGCTGTAGCAGAGACAGTGGTGAGTAGCCAGGAGCTCCTGGTCGTTAGACACCGAACTGTGGCAGGTGAATCCCTGACAGGAATATCCAATTCCCCGGACACCTGGCTTCTACTGAGGGATGGCCCATGAAGGCACCTAACATCTCAGGAAGAGAACCGTAAACCAAAAAATTAAATTCAAATTAACTAAATAAAAAATATAACTAAAGACTGCAGGTGTGCATCTGTACCACCCGCTGGAGTCAGAGAAATACTGAGTGACTGCAGGTGGCACTCTCGTTATGTAGCAGTGCCCAAAGTTCTAATTGTTCTCCGACTCCACCTGCTGGTAGGGATACACAACCCACTTTTCTGGACTGATCTGGGTATGTTCAGGAACTGACCATTGTCTCACCTCGCCCTCCACAGACACCACAGGCCAAGGGGATGCTCCCAACATGGGCAAAAGTTGTAGCAATCAAATCGCTTTGAGCATCTAAACAGTCTGACACAAACGGAGAGAGAGTGAGGACTGAATTGCTATCAAATGGCAAACCTCACAGATAGCAAGGTGCTTGGACCTGTTCGTCCCTGGCGCCTAGCTCTCCTGAACTTCGGCTCTAGGTGGCCTCCTGCGCATACACGTATACCCCGCCAGGATGCCTACAAACGCGTTCAAGACTAGGTCATGGTTGTACACACACAAGTACATGTGCAAATATGCACTTGTACAGGCTGTCGTCGTACGCTCACAAGTACCCACGCAAATATGAGCTCCAGTCTAGGTTGCGGCCTTACACGCCTAAATACTTGCGCGAATGTGTGCTCAAGTCTAGGTTGCAGACGCACGCACTCAAATCTAGGCTGTGGCCTTATGTGCACAGGTCCCTGTGCATGCAACTGCCACACGGCGAGAATGCGCATACCTATCTATGCATGCAGGAAAAGAACCGCTGCTGTGGCCTACCACATGGCTAAGCAGAGTCTGCCTACATCTTCAGTGCGTTTATGCCCGGATCCGTTCAACTTCTGGCACCGAAAATCATTGACAGCCTGAAGAGCTTCTCAACAGCTCAGGCCTCTTGACCAGCCAAGAATCCATGGAGACTGGGGCCGAGAGCCAGCATCCCCTGCTGTTTGTTCCACTAAATAAGCTTTGCGCATAAGCAAATTAAAACTGGCAGAAGATCTCTACCAGAACCAGAGATTCTTCCTTGGTGAACGTGCATCTCTGCACCTCCACGGGACAGGGAACTACCAGTGATAGTTGAGGAGGGGATTCCCCTGTCTTTCCCACCAACACTGCTGGGGAATCGAAAATGGCCTGTTTCCACACTGACGGGGAAAGCCTCAGCGCTAGACCCCATCACCCGCGAGGCTTGTTCTACTGGTGCGGCCATGTTCGATGCAGACCCCCGAATGCCTTGCCACTTCTGCCTTATGCACGTGCTGTTCCTCCCCGCACCCACGGCACCACCAGCATCTCAACAGCAAGTAGGGGAACAGTCCTTCAGCATCAGAGAGCCAACATCTGGTCTCTTCTGCAGGCAGAGAAGCTGCTGAAAAACCCCATCACCGAGCTCCTTGAGCTGCTAAGTTAACTTCCCCCTTGGAACCCCAATGCTGCACAAATTCCTCTAACTAGTTCCTTGTTCTTTTTTTTTTCTTTATTATCTGAGAACAAATAAAGATACATAGAAACCAATACTTTCATTTGGTGCAGAGTTTCTGGTTGCAGAAGCACAGGCTGCATGGCAGATCAGAAAAGAGCCAGACCACTGGTTAAATCAGTTTCCTTTCGCCAAACTTTAGCGAATCAGCCAAGGACAAATTGTATAAAAGGGATACTTCCCTGCTCCACTGGGTTTGTAGTGCAGAACTGCCAGCAGGTTCCACTGCTGTCATGTGGGGGATGAGGGATCTGGACCACCAGATCTCCACCTCACAGACCTTTGGATGGTGCTATTAGAAGGGTCACCAGCTCCCTGCTCGTCTGCATCAAACCAGGGGGGATGGACCCACTAGGACCTCACAGCCCCCTGGGAGGATGCAGAAATTTTGTCTTTTAATCTTTTTTTTTTTCTCTCTCCAGACTGCAGGTTTTACACCATCTGCTGAAGACAGAGAAATACTGAGGGACTGCAGGCGGCACACTGGGTTATGTACAGTGTCAGTGAAAATTTCTCTGTTTCCATCTGCTGGCAGGGAGGCAAAACCCAGTAATCTGGACTGATCTGGGTAAGCACAGGGAACAGCACCTTAACCATAGGACGAGGGTACAGTACAGAACACAGCCCTAAGCTATGAGAACATGTCTGCAGAGCAGTTCTGAAAAGCATGAGGCCAGCTCACTTGAGGGCATGAGCTGATAGTCCACTTTGGATTCTTCTAGTGTAACATGCTACTAAAGTATTTTACTATTAATCCTTCAAGGAAGTGGCAGAAGTCATCAGACAGGGCTTTAATCCTGCCTCTGATGCAGCAGCGCTCACCAATGTACTCATGGCAATGACACAACAGAAGGAAATTGTCTCTTTATTCAAAACTAGACAAATCGCAGGTACTTCCAAGTGTTGTGACCTGCTTCACTTCAAAGCCTTCTCCATGCTGTATAGAAGTGCTTCCTTGTCCATCTGGTACCCACTCTTCTTCCATTGATCTCTCAGTTCCTGTAACATGATCCCAATCTCCTTTCCAGAGGAAATCCCCATTCTTCTTAAGTCATGCCCATTTACAGGGAAGCATGGGACAGACCAGAGCTCCATCTCCTTCAGAAGGCGCTGCTCTCCTTGGTACTTCAGTAGCTCGCAGATCTTACTGTGCGCATCGGGTTCCCTGGACTGAAGCAATGGACACAGATATCACAAGGCAAGAAAGCAGCACTGTCCCCATTATATTCCTGTGCCCTGTCTCTAGTAAGCTGCAGCAAGGCTGCTCTAAAGCTGTAAAATCACAGCTAACAAACCCTGGCTTCTTTGGCACCTTTCAGACTTTAGTCTGCTCACCACCTGCATCGCTCTTTTCAGTTCCTTCATGTGAAAGATTTCTGACATTCAATGTTCTTTATCCAACCTTGCTCACACTACCTCATGGAGGACTCTCCATATTCCAGCTACACCTTCCATAACTAAAGTCAATCATAAGAACATAAGACATAAGAAATTGCCATGCTGGGTCAAACCAAGGGTCCATCAAGCCCAGCATCCTGTTTCCAACAGAGGCCAAACCAGGCCACAAGAACCTGGCAAGTACTCAAACACTAAGAAGATCCCATACTACTGATGCAATTAATAGCAGTGGCTATTCCCTAAGTAAATTTGATTAATAGTAGTTAATGGACTTCTCCTCAAAGAACTTATCCAAACCTTTTTTGAACCCAGCTGCACTAACTGCACTAACCACATCCTCTGGCAACAAATTCCAGAGCTTTATTGTGCGTTGAGTGAAAAAGAATTTTCTCCGATTTGTCTTAAATGTGCTACTTGCTAACTTCATGGAATGCCCCCTAATCCTTCTATTATTCGAAAGTGTAAATAACCGATTCAAAACATTACACTCTCTTTAGTCTTTCACCTTTCTCCCTCAATCTTTTTTTTTTAAGTACCTGCCAATGCCCTCTCACACTCAACCATATAAAAGTTCTCTTCTTCTCCCAATCCCCTTCATTACCATCTCTCCTACCTAGCTCAGTTATGACGATTCCAATCATCTCTGGCACAAACTACCTTTGCTAGAAAAACCTTTGGCATTCTTTTCAAACATTAGCTCTTCTTCAAACCCTCAGATTTCAACGATACAATATTTTCAAGATCAGAAAGTCCTTTCATCCAGATATACACACTACTCTAGCCAATCCCTGACTTTACCACCCTATTTAAATCCTACAGAATTCTGTCTCTTCCCTTCTTTCCTGCCTCCTTCATTGTATTTTACATCTCTTTTCTGCTCAGATGTCACTGGCTCCCCAGTCATATCTCAAATACAGGTTATACATGCTTTGACCTCCCCTCGCCAACCTCCCACACCTCTCTCATCCCCTTGGTTCGACTCACAAAACTCATTCCTCATACAGCTCATGCCCTGCCATGCTATCCTGTATGTCTCCTTTTAGCCCCTCTGCAGTGTAATCATCTACTATCAACTGTCACATCTTATCCTATCTCTGCAGCCTTCTGCAAATTTGCCTGCTTAGGCAACATTCAGTTAGCACTGGCTCTTCACACTGCTCAGTTTTCCTTCCACTGTCTCCATTTTTACACATATGAAGTGTGTCACCACCTAACACAGCTCTTAGTAAAGTGCCATAAAAATAATATTGCTGGCTTTCAGTTATTAGATTATGACAAACTCATTTGCCAATTATGCTTACATCTACAAGATTCTGTGTGTGAACAGGTCATGGAAGGGTCAGGCTAAGAGGGGTGATATGAGGAGGTCACTTTTCAGGGTTAACAGAGGTAACAAGAGGTGGTCATGGTAGGTTCTTGTTAAGTGGGGAGGGGGGCGGGTTTTATGAAAATTGGTTCTTACCTGCTAATTTTCATTCCTGAAGTACCACAGATCAGTCCAGACAAGTGGGTTTTGCATGCCTACCAGCAGATGGAGGCAGAGAACTGAAAGCTTTGAGGCACTGCTACATAACCGAGTGTGCCACCTGCAGTCCCCTCAGTGTTGACATGTACCCAAGCCAACTATAGAGTAACAACTGCTCAACAACCACCTAAATGAGGGCAAATGTTAAACCCAAGGTTGGAGCCCCCCAAACAGGAAAACCAAAAATGAACCCAAGGGGCTAACCACAACCAGGCAAGCTTTTTTAGGTTCTGTATATATACATTCTGACAGTTCTTCCCAGTAAGCATGCCAGAACATGGACTTGCTGTAACAGTCTTGAGAACCATTAAGGGGCTGGGTCTCTGGACTGATCTGTGGTACTTTGAGTATGAAAATTAGCAGGCAAGAACCATTTTTCCTTTCCTGTTTGTACCCCAGATCAGTCCAGACAAGTGGGATGTACCAAGGCACGCCTACACTGGGCGGGCCCACGAAAGACCCCCTCTCAACACACTTTTGCCAAAAGTCGGCTCTCATGGAGCCTGAACATCTAAATGGTAATGGCAAGATAAAGTGTGAAGAGAAGACTACGTCACCACTCTACAAATCTCCTGTGGCAACACTAACTGACACTCTGCCCACGACGCTGCCTGTGCTTTAGTAGAGTGTGAATACAATCCCTCTGGAATTCTTCTCCCCTTACAATAGCTTCCTTCAGCCAATGCACTATTGCACCCTTGCATCCATTTCTGGCACCTCCAAACAATAAAAACAAATGATCCGACTGCCAAAAACTGTTTGTGACCTTTGCCTCCAGCAACTCAGCAGACCAATTCCGGAAGGCAAGAGCTACACAGTCTGATTCAGGTGAAACGAAGATACCACTTTAGATAGGAATGAGGGTACCATGCGCAAAGACACCCCCTCATCCAAAATCATCAGAAATGGCTCCTTACAAGACAAAGCCTGCAGCTCAGAGATCTTTCTGAATGAACAAATTGCCACCAAAAACACTACCTTCAGCATGAGGTCCTTTAACGATGCCTTCCTCAACAGCTCAAAATGAAGGCCCACAAAGCACCCAGCAAGACCAAGTTTAAGTTCCACGCCAGACCCAATCTATGTACCGGTGGCTGCAGATGCTCGACCCCCTTCAAAAATCTCACAACATCCGGATGTGAGGCCAACGACGTTTTCCCTGGAGTATATCTCTGAGACACCCCAAGGCTTTACAAGGAATTGTAAACTAAGCCCTTGAAAATCACAGGCTTAGAGCATCTTTTTGTCACAAGCGCCTGCTCTCAAAAGTCAAGTCATGAGACAAAAGTGATCTTCCTGATCCGAGAAAACAGGACCTTGCCTTAACAACCCCTGCAACTGAGCCAATCTCAGGGACCTGTCAATTACGTGCTGAACCAGATCTTCAAACTATGGATGACACAGCCTCTCTGGCACCACCAGTGCCACCTGGTCTGGATACCTCTTGATGCACCTAAACACTCAACCTATTAACGGTCACAAAGGGAACACATACAGCAGGAACCTTGTCGGTCATGGAAGAACCCGAGCATCTATGCCCTCGGCTGCGACCTATCATCTGCAGCTGAAGAAACTTGCTGCCTTGGCGTTGCTCCTTGAAGCCATCAGATCCAGAAGGGGACTGCCCCAACGAGACTGGATAAGACCGAAGGTCTCCTTCGACAGCTCCCTTTCTCCCGTGTCCAACTGTTGCCTGCTGAGATAGTCTGCTTGCACATTGTCCATTCCTGCAACATGTGAAGTGGCTATCCCTTGCAAATGTCACTCAGCCAAGGCAAAAAAGTCCTGGGTTCCTTGGGCAACCGCGCAACTCTTCATTCCCCCTTGCCAATTGATATAAGCCACAGTTGTTCCATTGTCCAAAAACACTGACCATTTGACCTAAGACTTGTGGAAGGAATTCCACCAATGCCCTGCACACTGCTCTTGTTTCCAAGCAATAGATAGACTAGGATGCTTCCACTGGTGACCACAATCCTTATGCCATCTGTTCTTGACAGATCGACCCCCAACCCTTGAGGTTGGCATCAGTGATCCATATAACAGAGTCCAGAACCTCCAGGCCCATCCCTTTCTCCAAACTGGGCTGACACATCCACCATGAGAGACTAGACTTAGAAGTACCCTGAAGTGGTAAGGGCCGATGAAACTCCTCAGACAACAGTTTCCAGCATGACAGCAACACCACTGTAGAGGGCTCATGTGGGCAAAAGCCCATGGCACCAAATTCAACATAGATTCCATTGAACCCAGACCTGAAGATAATCCCAAGCCCTGGGCACTGGCATCCGCAATATTCGCACCACCTGGGATTGTAACTTCTGAATCCTCTCCGAGGTGAGAAACACTCTGCTGAGCTGGGTATCGAACTTCACCCCCAAGTATTCCAGCATCTGGGTAGGGTTCAGGTGACTCTTCGCCAAATTCACCACCCAGATCAAGGACCACAACATATCCATCACTGTGCGCACAGACTGTCGGCACACCTCCTCCAATTTCCCTCGGATAAGCCAGTCGTCCAGATAAGTATGAATTAGGATCCCCTCCCTGCAGACAGCCGCTGCCACCACCACCATTACCATTACCTTTCTGAACGTGTGAAGTGCAGTCACCAAACCAAACAGGAGGGCCTGAAACTAGAAAAGTTACCCCAGAACCATACCACGAAGAAACTTTGATGTTCTTCCTGAATGGGAATGTGCAGATAGGCTTCCGTTAAGTCCAGCGAAGTCCGAAAAACTCCACACGAACTGCTGCCATCACCATCCACAACATTTCCATACGGAAAAATGGGGAAATCGCAGTATCACATTTCACCTTGTACAGATTGAAGATGGGACGAAAGGCTCCTTCCTTTGTTGGCATGACACAGTAAATAGAGTACCTCTCGCAACCATGCTCCCTGGCCACCACAGGCACAATCATGCCAGCAACTGAAGGTGACACAACTTGTCCTGAATCACCACTTGCTTGCCTCGGACACTGCAATGAGATACCATGAAAGCTTCCGTGAGGGCAAAAAATTCTAAAGCATAGCTGTCCCTTATTACCTCTAGGATCCATTGGTCTGAGGTAATCTTGGTCCACTCCTTGTAAAACTGTGATAGATGGCCTTCCGCTGCCAACTCGAGAGAGTGGACCAGCCTGACTACATTGTGAAGCCTTACCGCCACCAGCCCCCCCGGTCAGAGCCCTGTCAGGGAAGTCGCTCTAAGCTACAACAGCAAGAGGAAATGTGGAAAAAAGGATTTGCACTCACAAAGTGGGGAGTAGCTGGCTTGTTACGGCGGTTACTACCCCAAACCAAATAAGCCTGATACTTCACTTTCAATGCATATCCAGCATAGCTCTCTGCTTCAACGGCAGGGGAGAAGAAAACCTGATGCTTCGCGCATGTCCAGCATGGCTCTCTGCTTCAACAGCAGGGGAGAAGAAAAACTGATACTTCACGCATATCCAGCGTGGCTCTCTGCTTCAGCGGCAGGGGAGAAGAAAAACTGATACTTCACGCATGTCCAGCGTAGCTCTCTGCTTCAACGGCAGGGGAGAAGAAGGACTGGTGCTTCACGCATGTCCAGCGTGGCTCTCTGCTTCAACAGCAGGGGAGAAGAAAAAAGGATTCGCACTCACAAAGCAGGGAGTAGCTGGCTTGTTACGGCGGTTACTACCCCAAACCAAATAAGCCTGATACTTCACTTTCAATGCATATCCTGCTTCAACGGCAGGGGAGAAGAAAAACTGATACTACAAGCATATCCAGCATAGCTCCCTGCTTCAACAGCAGGGGAGAAGAAAAACAACCAATAAGGGCTGAGTAACACAGTCTGGGTAGGGCAGGTGGGCATGGGTGTAGCTTGCTTATTGCGGCGGTTACTTCCCCTACTACCCATAACTAATCAGGCTTGATATTTCACTTGGTTGCAGCTCCATCACTGCTCTCTGCATTGATGGTGGGGGTGGAAGGGAAATAGAACCAAAGAGCTAGGAGAAGCAGATAGGTATGAGAAAAGAGTGTGGGGCTTGCTGGGCAGACTGGATGGGCCGTTTGGTCTTCTTCTGCCGTCATTTCTATGTTTCTATGTTTCTACTGGTGCCTCAAAAGGACTGCTGTCTACCAGAACCCTTGTTCTGCCCCAAAGACAGTGAAGAACCCTTATTGAGACGAAAACCACCGCACCTCCCGAAACCTAGAGCGAGGTGGAAAAAAATCCTGGCTGTCATCTTATCCTCCAGCAGCTTATTCCCTTTAGACTCCTCCAAAATCTTCATCAATTGTTCAGGAAGGACCTGAAACAACAATTTTCCTTCCCTTAAAGGGAAGAATACAGAGCTGAGACTTGGACCACATATTAGCTGACCAATTCCGCAACCATAGCAGACATCAAACTGAGACTACCATGACCATATTCCTGGCCAAAGACCAGCTCAAACCATAAAGCGCCTCAGCCTCATATACAATCCTGGCCTCCATTCGAGTTGCCTGGTTATTAACACCAGCCTCTGCTGAAGACGTTGCCTGAGACTTCTGGATCCAGCGTAAACAGGCCCTCTACATCAGACTTCCACAGACCGCCACTCGCAGGCTCAGTGCTGAGACTTCAAACATCCTCTCCCAATGAATCTCTAGCTTACGATCCTGCATGTCCTTTAACACTGCCAAACCCGCAACCAGAATGGTCATCTTGTTAGTGATCGCTGAGACCAAAGCATGCACCTTCAGCAATACCAGCAGCAGCAGGATATCCTCTGTGAAGGGATACAACTTTGCGACAGCTCTAGCCACCTTGGGGCTCGCCTCCGGGAAGTCCCATTCCTAGTTCACCAACTTCTTGATCCTCTTAGGGAGAGGAAAGGCTTTCGGTAGGCCTCGGAGTCCAACCAAGATCGGATCCACCCCTTCATTGTCTGACTCTTCCTGGACCACCTTAATACCCAGTTCCTTCTGACCATGGGAAATAAGAGGCCTCAACTCCTTACGGAACAGATGAACCACCCGCTGGTCATCTCCCTCTGTTTTCGTCCAGAATCAGCCATGTCCTTATCCCCATCCTGACTGACATCCGCTGTGAGATCTGCTGGGTCATCCTGATCCACCCTCTGACCAACCCCCAAGACCATCTTCTGGGTCATCCAGGTTTGAATCATCTGAGCCACCAGACCGCTCAAGATGGTCCAGGCCCAGCCGGCAAAGGAGGTCCCTTGACCCCCTGGCCAAGGAGCCCCTCAGCCTCTTTTTGCAGCAGGATGAGATGGCTGACAGAAATGCCCTTTTATAGCCAGTGTTTTGCCTGGTTAAAAAGGCCTTATGCATAAGCAAGACAAATTCTGAGGAAACCTCCACGTCATCCTCTCCCCTGTCCGACCCACAGCACACATCTCCTCCCATCCCTGGGCTCCCGGGAGTCCATCACCTTCTGAGCTGTAGCCCTTCTCTTGGCTGACATTCTGTTTAGACTCCCAATATTGATCCTGACAGGGCCTTGGGAACCTGTGGCTCTACAACCAGCTTCATTCCCCCCCCCAAAGGGCCCCTCCCCTCAAGAAACGAATCGTGGCATAGCACTGCTACCTTCAGCTGTCCCTGAGACAGGCTGCCAGCCCAAGCTTTCCCTCGTTGGGAAACTGCTGTCAGTGTCATCTTGTCTCCATGTGGCCGGGCCTGCTACAGAAGGATTGAAGCTACGTGATCGCAGCACACGGGAGAGGATGGGAACACGGCCCAACGCAGCCTCGGACTCCCTGAGCAGACCGAATCTGCGAACAGAGGAGCTACACTGCCCCCTTACCCCCAGCCTGGGCCTGCCCCAATGATCAAACCAGAAACAGCCCGAGTGGTTGCTGCTGAAAGAAAAATGTAAAATTTTTTTATTTTTTTTTTTTTAATTAAAGAAACAGCAGCCACAGCAAAGGAAGAAATTCAAGCAAAAAAAGGAATACTTCCCTGCTGCTGCCAACACCTCTGGGAAGGAGCCTTCAGGGGATAAGAGGGAACCAGGACCCCTGGCTGTCAAGACCCCTGGATCGGCTGCGGGCTAAAGCTGATCAGGGATTACCAACCCCCGCTCGCCCAGCTCAACCTGAGGGATGGCCCACGAAGGAACCTAACACCTCAGGGAGCGTCTTCTAACTTCTCTTCTTCTGGCCCTTCTTTCTTTCTTTCTTTCTTTTTTCTTAATTGAAGGTTTGCACCTCTACCATCTGCTGGAGACAGAGAAATACTGAGGGACTGCAGGTGGCACTCTCAGTTATGTATAGGTGCCTCAAAGCATTTAGTTCTCTGTCTCCATCTGTTGGTAGGGATGCAAAACCCACTCTTCTGGACTGATCTGGGGTACGAACAGAAAGTCAGATTCATTGAAGCTCACATTCCCATTAATGCATCTGAAGACTTCAGAGGAAGTGCCTTGCATTTGTATTAGTATTCATTTAGAAAACTGCATCAAACAGGGAAGAACCTGCGCTGCAGAAGGATACAGATATCTATAACTAGAATTTGTATGTGCATACTGCAGCATTTACAAGAAAGAAAGCATGGCATTTTAATCACTTGGTAGTCACTGGCTAAACATTTGCACAGAAAGGAAAATAATTTGCTAAAGACCATAGCCTCTCTGTGCTTTAGCTGATTGTTCCTCCTGCAATAAAACATGTCTGCTGCAGCTAGTATGAAGGACGGGAAAACCACTTACATCAGTCATGAAATCTTGGTATGGTTTCAAAGGTTTGGAGCTAGCAGTGGCTGGGGTTAGATCTCGCCGATGCCTCAACAGGAAGAGGCCAAGGTTCTTCTCCTCTTTAGATATCTTTAATCTAAGATCCAGCTTCGTGACCTCATCCTGCAGCCTCAGTAGTGATGCCAAAACAGTCATGGGCTTCGGAGACAGGTTCTGCACATTCTTACACACCTTGTCCAACTCCTGTAAATTTCCATCCACTGGTAATCCTATGTATCAGCACGGAGAGCAATGAACATCATGAGATGCAAACATTAGAGGATGGAGAGCAGACCCACAAGAATCTCAGAACTGAAGCAAGCACACACGGCTGACAGCATAGGGAGCAAACACATACACAGGTGATTTATAGCATGGAAAGTAAATTTATGCACAAATATAGTAACATAATAATGAAGGCAGAAAAAGACTAGATGGCCTATCCAGTCTGCCCAGCAAGCTTCTCATGGTAGGAACTGCCACTCCATGAAGGATATCCCTATGTTTCTCTCAAGGGTAGTAACTGCTGCTCTGTGCAATTACCCCAGGCCTTAATATAAGGGTAGCAATATTTACAATCAAAACCAAACAACTGTCAAACCCATAAGAAATTACTACTAGCAACATTTTTACTGCGTGAGGAGTATTCTTGATAATTCAGACAATGCTGCTTGATGTCCTTTGTTTTGAGACTTATATTATAGCATGAAGAATTCACAGGTGTTCTAACACAGAGGACACTATATAGGTTTGTTAGGAGACCAGAACACATACACACACAGTAAAACCACAAAGAACAGACACAGTGATTCAATACTAGAGGGCTTACCAATATATGTTGCCACGCCAAGTTGGTACATGAGATGCACCAAGTGACTGGTGTGCTCACCAGTCAAAATCTTTTTCAGCTCCATCCAAATCCTCTCTCCTGAGATTCCAGCCAAACCTTGGGCATTGTGCCTAATGGCATCTAATGTTGCAGGATCATGGTTGCTGGGACGCTCTGATATTCTCCCATAGAACCTACAAAACCAGGGCAGGAAGATAAATGAAGTCACAAAAGGTGGAGGGTGATCAGATGAAACTTATCATGGTGGTGGTGGTGGGGAGTGGGAATTAGTGGCTGGCCCAGAGCAATGACGGATTTAGGATTTTGCCGCTCCTAGGCACTAATGGTGCTGTCGCCCCTCTCCCTCCCCTGGACAAGGGACAATGAGCAAAAGGTCTAAGGCACAGCTTTCTTTACTCTGCTTTGCCATGCTCACCTCCTTCCCTCATGTCTCTGAATTACAGGGAAGGGAGGCTGGATTAGGGAGCAGTGGAGAAATTACTTATCTGATAATTTCGTTTTCCTTAGTTTAGATAGATGGACTCAGGACCAGTGGGTTTATGCTCCCCTGCCAGCAGATGGAGACGGAGCAAGCTGATGTCACAATACATATACTCCTGCAGTGACCCCAGCCTACCAGTATTCTCTTCAAAAGCAACTGAGGACAGACTAGCAAAAAACTTGATTAAAAACCATAACTGTACTCAACCAACAAGAAAACACTGAACTCACGTAAGATTCTAGGTACCCCAAATCTAGGGACTGGACAGCACACGCAGCATGTGCTTCCCTGCTGTATCTGCACACTCGACGGGCAGGGAGATAGGTACATCCAACCCTGTCCATCACTGCCTGGTTGTCCCCTCTTGTCTTGAACGAGGCTGACGGCCAACCCGATTGATGCTAGCCCAGTCCTGCTGCCTTCCCCAGAACCGTGGCACTCTAGGGTCACCTAGGACTTCCATCAGCCCCGCTGGTGGTTCAGCATCAGTGCTTAGTGGATTCAATTCACAGCTCATTCCATTTGCAGGATGGGATGGAGATGGGGCAGGAGCTGGGAATGCTGTGGAGGCAGTGTCCACAGCCCCAGGGGGAATCACAGTCATCATGCAACAGTGATCCCTGGAGCGTGGCCTTCTCCAAGGACCCTCACTGCAATGACCAGTCTGAAGTGAGTAGGGAGGGAACATAAAACATGGGGAAAATTCCTGGATAGTTGCCCTAGTTGCAATGGAGGGGAAAGCCCAATGAAATTGCAGGAAACTGCTAAACTCCTCCCCCCCACTCCAAGAATAAAAACAAGGATCTTAAAATATCTCAGACAATAATGTGCTGCCTGCACCTGAAGTAGCGCAGAATGCGCAGATAGTCCTCTTGTATTCGGTGTGCTGCATCTCCAACAAAACAAATGCGTTTCTTTTTCAAGTCTTCATAACCATCAAAGTAATCATAAAGCGTACCGTCCAAACCTGTGGAGGAAAAGAGCATAGTACATCAGACCGGGGCTAGAATGAGGGAGCCCATCTGGTACCAGAAGAGATGATCTCAGTGTAGCAAAATAGTGAAAAAAAAGACCGTGGCTAGAACCAGAAAGATGCTAAGGTGTATAGGGAAAGGCATAACCAGCAGAAAAAAAAAAAAAGAGAGGCAATAATGCCTCTGGTGAAGCTTCGTGTGCAGAATTGTGTCCAATCCTGGAAGCCTCTGACCAAAATGGCAAACAGAGAAGTGGCAGTACAGAAAAAGGGCAACCACACTGGTACAGAGTCTGCTCCATAAACCCTTTGAAACTTAAGAATTAAATATGTATCCCAGAGGAGAGACAAGATAGAAAGGACATGACAGAGACATTCAAGGACCTCAAATGTCCAACTAATTCATAAGAAACAAAGCTTTCTCAGTGGAAAGAAAGTACTAGATCACAGTATGAGACTCCAAGGGGCAAGACTGAGGAACAGGATTAGAAAATATCTCTTCACAGAAAGGAAGAGTCTTCCAGTGGAGGAAAGGAGACCAAAATGAAAAGAAGTTAAGAAAAACCTGAGAGGGGCACAGATGATCTTATACACGAGGATGTCATGGTAAAGCCTGAGATTGGGCAGGCACTAAGATACTGCATCAAGAATAGGCAGACTAGACAGGCTTTATCTGTAATCAGTTTCTATTCTTCTATGTTACCGGAGGAACAACGAGGGAAGAATGAAGGAGCATGGCTGCTACTGTGGGGTCGAAGAATGAAGGAGCACGGCTGCTACTGCGGGGTCGCAGCGAGGGAAGAATGAAGGTCAGGAGTACGGCTACTACTGCGGGATTGCAGCGAGGAAAGAATGAAGGAGCACGGCTGCTACTGCGGGGACGCAGCGAGGGAAGAACGAAGGAGCACGGCTGCTACTGCGGGGACGCAGCGAGGGAAGAACGAAGGAGCACGGCTGCTACTGCGGGGTCGCAGCGAGGAAAGAATGAAGGAGCACGGCTGTTAATGCGGGGTCACAGCGAGGGAAGAATGAAGGAGCACGGCTGCTACTGCGGGGTCGCAGCGAGGAAAGAATGAAGGAGCACGGCTGTTAATGCGGGGTCACAGCGAGGGAAGAATGAAGGAGCACGGCTGTTAATGCGGGGTCACAGCGAGGGAAGAATGAAGGAGCACGGCTGCTACTGCGGGGTCGCAGCGAGGAAAGAATGAAGGAGCACGGCTGCTACTGTGGGGACGCAGCGAGGAAAGAATGAAGGAGCACGGCTGCTACTGTGGGGTCGCAGCGAGGAAAGAATGAAGGAGCACGGCTGCTACTGCGGGGACGCAGCGAGGAAAGAATGAAGGAGCACGGCTGCTACTGCGGGATTGCAGCGAGGGAAGAACGAAGGAGCACGGCTGCTACTGCGGGGATGCAGCGAGGGAAGAACGAAGGAGCACGGCTGCTACTGCGGGGTCGCAGCGAGGAAAGAATGAAGGAGCACGGCTGCTACTGCGGGGTCGCAGCGAGGAAAGAATGAAGGAGCACGGCTGTTAATGCGGGGACACAGCGAGGGAAGAATGAAGGAGCACGGCTGCTACTGCGGGATCGCAGCGAGGGAAGAATGAAGGAGCACGGCTGTTAATGCGGGGTCACAGCGAGGGAAGAATGAAGGAGCACGGCTGTTAATGCGGGGTCGCAGCGAGGAAAGAATGAAGGAGCACGGCTGCTACTGCGGGGACGCAGCGAGGAAAGAATGAAGGAGCACGGCTGCTACTGCGGGGTCGCAGCGAGGAAAGAATGAAGGAGCACGGCTGCTACTGCGGGGATGCAGCGAGGGAAGAACGAAGGAGCACGGCTGCTACTGCGGGGACGCAGCGAGGAAAGAACGAAGGAGCACGGCTGCTACTGCGGGGTCGCAGCGAGGAAAGAATGAAGGAGCACGGCTGTTAATGCGGGATCGCAGCGAGGGAAGAATGAAGGAGCACGGCTGCTACTGCGGGGACGCAGCGAGGAAAGAATGAAGGAGCACGGCTGCTACTGCGGGATTGCAGCGAGGGAAGAATGAAGGAGCACGGCTGCTACTGCGGGGTCGCAGCGAGGAAAGAATGAAGGAGCATGGCTGCTACTGCGGGATCGCAGCGAGGGAAGAATGAAGGAGCACGGCTGTTAATGCGGGGACACAGCGAGGGAAGAATGAAGGAGCACGGCTGTTAATGCGGGGACACAGCGAGGGAAGAATGAAGGAGCACGGCTGCTACTGCGGGATCGCAGCGAGGGAAGAATGAAGGAGCACGGCTGTTAATGCGGGGTCACAGCGAGGGAAGAATGAAGGAGCACGGCTGTTAATGCGGGGACACAGCGAGGGAGGAATGAAGGCGCACGGCTGTTACTGCGGGGACACAGTGAGGGAAGAATGAAGGAGCACGGCTGCTACTGCGGGATCGCAGCGAGGGAAGAATGAAGGAGCACGGCTGTTACTGCGGGGACACAGTGAGGGAAGAATGAAGGAGCACGGCTGCTCTGCGGGGACGCAGCAGAAGAATGAAAGAGCACAGCAGCTTCTGCGGGGATGCAGCAAGGGAAGTATGAAGGATCATATCTGCTACTGCGAGGATGCAGCAAGAAGAATGAAGAAGCATGGCTGCTACTGCGGGGGCACAGCAAGAAGAATGAAGGAGCACGGCTGTTACTGCGGGGACACAGTGAGGGAAGAATGAAGGAGCACGGCTGCTTCTGTGGGGACACAGCAGGAGAAGAATGAAGGAGCACGGCTGTTACTGCGGGGACACAGTGAGGGAAGAATGAAGGAGCACGGCTGCTTCTGTGGGGACGCAGCAGGAGAAGAATGAAGGAGCACAGCTGCTACTGCGGGGTCGAAGAATGAAGGAGCACGGCTGCTACTGCGGGAATGCAGCAGGAGAAGAATGAAAGAGCACAGCTGCTTCTGCGGGGATGCAGCAAGGGAAGAATGAAGGAGCACGGCTGCTTCTGCGGGGATGCAGCAAGGGAAGAATGAAGAAGCATGGCTGCTACTGTGGGGGCACAGTGAGAAGAATGAAAGAATGGCTGCTATTGCAGGGACGCAAGAGAAGAATGAAGGAGCACGGCTGCTTCTGTGGGGACACAGCAGGAGAAGAATGAAGGAGCACAGCTGCTACTGCAGGGTCAAAGAATGTAGGAGCACGGCTGCTACTGCCGGAATGCAGCAGGAGAAGAATGAAAGAGCACAGCTGCTTCTGCGGGGACGCAGCAGGAGAAGAATGAAAGAGCACAACTGCTTCTGCGGGGATGCAGCAAGGGAAGTATGAAGGATCATGTCTGCTACTGCGAGGATGCAGCAAGAAGAATGAAGAAGCATGGCTGCTACTGCGGGGGCACAGCGAGAAGAATGAAAGAGAATGGTTGCTTCTGCAGGGATGCAGCGAGGGAAGAATGAAGGAGCACGGCTGCTACTGCAGGGACACAGCAAGGTAAAAATGAAGGAGCACGGCTGCTACTGTGGGGACGCAGCGAGGGAAGTATGAAGGATCATGTCTGCTACTGCGGGGATGCAGCAAGAAGAATGAAGAAGCATGGCTGCTACTGCGGGGGCACAGCGAGGAAAGAATGAAGGAGCACGGCTGCTATTGCAGGGACGCAAGAGAAGAATGAAGGAGCATGGTTGCTTCTGCAGGGAACGCAGCAAGGGAAGAATAAAGGAGCACGGCTGCTACTGCGGGGACACAGCCAGGGAAGTGTGAAGGGTCACAGCTGCTACTGTACGGAAAGTGCATAAGAGCATTATACTTTTACAATTTTTTTCCTTTGATTAATGAAAAGAGAAATAAGATTGAAATTATTATTATTATAGCCCTTTTGAAAACAATAGCTGCAAATAAAGGGCCATAATACCTCAGCCTGGAAAACCCCTTCCTTCCCCTATTATTAACCACAGTGAATGAGGGCAGAGCATTGCTGGAGTGAGAAGAGGAGGGATTTATGCAGAAGCACTGGAGAGTGTGAGATGGCTGATACTCTGTGGTTCAATCCCAGCTCCTAGCTGTCAAGTGGCCTACAATAACTTGGCCAAGGTGTCTTAGGATAAAATGCCTTTCCTGCCACAGATAAGAGCCGCGCATTTTCCAGTCGGTTACCGAGGAACATGGAGTTGATTGTGAGGTCTCGGCGCTCAGCATCCTTTTGCCAGTCGGTGGTGAATAAGACCTCAGCATGCCGCCCATCTGTACTCACATCAATACGCAGGGTTGTCACCTCAAAATTTTCTTCATGAATCTGCAAATCACAAACCCAAAAGAGCACAAAGAATTTACTCATTATACATAGAGAGCAGAAAACTAAGAACATGCCAGAAACCAGTAAAGTCAAAAGAGATGCTACAAGAAACTGACAAGTTTAACTCAGACTGCACCCTTGCAAGAATTTTAGGAACACTGGCTCCACCCTCTCCTATGCAGAGCCGGGCCATCAGCTCTGCCCTGTCCCCCTACATTGCTGGGGTACCTGTTGGCTCCGCCCTTACTCTGGCTGTGATGGTTCCATGTTTCTCCCCTTTGTTATTTATCATTCTGATGCCGGCTTTCTGGAACATTTCTTTCATTTGATCTGGTGTTGCTGTGGTGGCAAAGTCTACATCTTGAGGCTTCTTTCCCATCAATAAGTCACGTACTGCGCCTCCTGCTATTCGCAGTTCCTGGTTCTCCTTCATGAACAGGTCTAGGAAAAGGCCAGAGCGGACAGAGGAGAAGATAAGGATAAAGTCCACAAAAACTAATGTAATTAAAAGAAAAACCAACAAAGTGTTTGGGAAGTGATGGCACTTTTCTTGGGAAAACATATTTAAATATACAAACTTTTGGGACTACTAAAATACTCGTCTATCTGAGGAAGGAGCTTAGTGATCCTGAAACTTTGCATCCTTAACCTCTGTCAATCTTATAAAAGTAATTTAACACCTGAAGCCAGGGTTCAAATCCCATTGCCACTCCTACTGACCTTGGTCAAGTCACTTCATTCTCCATTGCCTCTGGTACAAACTTAGAGAATCATTTACTAAGCTGCGATATGGGTATAATACACGAAAAACAGTGTTTATCGTACGTAAAATGTTGTTTTACGTGTGATATTTGCAATATTGCATATTTTTGTCAAAATGCCATAGGAAAATTGGTTCTCACCTGCTAATTTTCGTTCCTGTAGTACCACGCATTAGCCCAGACTGCTGTGTTATGCCTCCCTTCCGGCAGATGGAGACAGAGAAAAACTTGAAGGACACCCCTGTAAGTAGGATGCGCCACCTGCAGCCCCTTCAGTATAAACAATATCAAAGCAGAATTAAAGTGGTAACTGGAATCCAAAACTTTAAATGGTTAAACCAAATTTAGGAGACTCAACTATGTACAAAATGTGAAATCTTCATCCTGCTTTAATATGACAGGAAAAAACAGATAATCTGTCGAGCGGAATAAAAAAACTGGGCGGGCGTCTGGGCTGATCTGTGGTACTACAGGAATGAAAATTAGCAGGTAAGAACCAATTTTCCTTTCCCTGTACATACCTGGATCAGCCTAGACTGCTGGGATGTACCCAAGCCGCCTTACATGGGGTGGGACCCAGAAAACCCCGCTTGAAGCACACTGCTGTCAAAACTCTCAAAGTTGGAAGCCCGAACATCCAAACGGTAATGCTGAGCAAAGGTATGTAAAGATTTCCAGGTTGCCGCCCTACAGATCTCCTGAGGGGAAATCAACTGACTTTCTGCCCAGGACGCCGCTTGAGAACGGAGCGAATGAGCCTTAAGACCTCTGGAACTGCTCGCCCATGACATATGTATGTTGAAGCAATAGCATCCTTCAACCACCGGGCAACAGTAGCCTTGGAAGCTTTTTGCCCTTTCCTGGGACTGCTCCACAGGACAAAAAGGTGATCCGACAGGCGAACATCATTAGTGACCTCCAAGTAACGCATCAGTGCCCGACTGACATCCAAACGCTTCAATTCACGAGCATGTGGAGAATTCTGATCCAACTCCGGGAATGCAGGCAACTCAACCGACTGGTTCACGTGAAAAGCCGATACAACCTTAGGCAGAAAGGACGGCACAGTTCTAAGAGAAACGCCAAAATCGGAACACCTAAGAAAAGGTTCATGACAAGATAGGGCCTGAATTTCCAAAATTCTACGAGCCGAGCAGATAGCTACCAAAAACACTGTTATGAGCGTAAGGTCCTTCAGAGTGATGCACCTGAGCGGTTCAAAAAGGAGGTTCACACAACGTCCTAAGGACCAAATTCAAACACCAGGATGGACAAACAGCTCGACGTGGTGGATGCAAATGCTTAGCACCCTGAAGGAAACGAACCACATCCGGATGAGCCGCTATGGATGCACCGTCCACCTTTCCATGTAAACATCCTAATGCCGCCACTTGAACCCAGAGAGAACTGAAAGCTAGCCCTTTTGCCAAACCCTCTTGCAAGAAAGCTAGAATGTGGACTATCGAGGCCTGCCTAGGGGAAACATTTGACCTACTACACCAAGAGTCAAAGTCCTTCCAGACTCGGACATACGTAAGAGAGGTGGAAGTTTTGCGAGCCCGTAAAAGAGTGGAAATCACCGAATCCAGATACCCCTTCTTTCTCAACTGCCGCCTCTCATAAGCCGAGCCGCTAGACAAAAGTGATCCACCTGGTCGAAAAATACTGGACCCTGCTGCAGAAGATTCGGAAGATGACCCAGACGTGTCGGCCTGTCCACTGCAAGGTTGAGGAGATCCACGAACCACGCCCTTCGTGGCCATTCTGGAGCCACCAGCACCACCGCTCCCGGATGGGCTTCTATCCTTCTCAAGACCTTGCCTACCAGAGACCAAGGAGGGAATACGTAGAGGAGAATGTCACGAGGCTATGGGAGGACAAGAGCGTCCACCCCTTCTGCGCCGTGCTCTCATCTGCAACTGAAGAAGCGCGGTGCCTTGGTATTCCCTCGAGTCGGTAGTAGAGAGATATCAATGCGAACGCCTCATCAGACAGCTCCCATTCTCCATTGTCTACCCTAGCAATATGTGAAGCCAGTATCCTAAGCAGATGGGTTTCTACCCAGGCCATGAGTTTGTCCACCTCCGCCGCTACGGGGCAGCTCTTTGTGCCTCCCTGCCGGTTGATATATGCTACCGTCGTTGAGTTGTCGGAGAGCACTCTCACCTACAGACGATGAACCAGAGGCAAGAACCTCTGCAGGGCCAAGTGGACTGCCCTGGTCTCGAGACGACTGATGGACCATTGCACTTCCTGCTGCGTCCATTGGCCTTGGCCTGCCTGAGATTGGCAAACTGCCCCCCAGCCGGAAAGACTGGCATCCGTCGTCACAATAGGCCACGAGGGACCTCCAGATCCATCCCCCGGAACAAGTGTTCGTGGGTCAGCCACCAAGCTAGGCTGGACCTGGCTGGTTCCTGGAGGGGTAAGGGAACTTGAAAGGCTTCCGATTTGGGGTCCCAACGTGAGAGCAAAGCCCTTTGCAACGGCCTCATATAAGCGAAAACCCACGGGACCAACTCCAGAGTAGACCCCATAGAACCAAGAACCTGTAAATAGTCCCACGCCCTGGGAACTGGCAGGGACAAGAGATGTCAAACTTGCGACATGAGTTTGTCTATCCGATCATCGACTCTTGCCCCCCATAAATCCAGGACCTGGGCGGGGGACAACTGGCTCTTGTCCGCAATGATTATCCAACCCAGAGCGCGAAATGTCTGCACCACCCTGGCGACCGCCGCCTCACATAGTTCCTTTGACTTCGCTCGAATGAGCCAGTCATCCAAGTAGGGATGGACCAGGATCTGCTGGCGACGGAGAGCTGCCGCCACGACCACCATCACCTTGGTAAATGTGCGCGTTCCGATTCTATTTTTTTATTTTTTTTAATTTGCGTTGGCCTCACCAGAGCACAACTCGCGGTTGTCTCTGGGCCGGGGCGGAGGGACCGGCCCACCGGTAAAACCCCCCCCAGTCACTCACCGGCTGCTGCTCCTGGTACCCTGGAGTGAAGAGCAAAGCACACGGCAAGCCTACCACTGGAGGATAGCTAATGTAACCCCAATATTTAAAAAGGGCTCCAGGGGCGATCCAGGAAATTACAGACCAGTTAGCCTGACTTCAGTGCCAGGAAAAATAGTGGAAAGTGTTCTAAACATCAAAATCACAGAACATATAGAAAGACATGGTTTAATGGAACAAAGTCAGCATGGCTTTACCCAAGGCAAGTCTTGCCTCACAAATCTGCTTCACTTTTTTGAAGGAGTTAATAAACATGTGGATAAAAGTGAACCGGTAGATGTAGTGTACTTGGATTTTCAGAAGGCGTTTGACAAAGTTCCTCATGAGAGGCTTCTAGGAAAAGTAAAAAGTCATGGGATAGGTGGCGATGTCCTTTTGTGGATTGCAAACTGCTAAAAAACAGGAAACAGAGAGTAGAATTAAATGGACAATTTTCTCAGTGGAAGGGAGTGGGCAGTGGAGTGCCTCAGGGATCTGTATTGGGACCCTTACTTTTCAATATATTTAGAAATGATCTGGAAAAAAATACGACGAATGAGATAATCAAATTTGCAGATGATACAAAATTGTTCAGAGTAGTTAAATCACAAGCAGATTGTGATAAATTGCAGGAAGACCTTGTGAGACTGGAAAATTGGGCATCAAAATGGCAGATGAAATTTAATGCGGATAAGTGCAAGGTGATGCATATAGGGAAAAATAACCCATGCTATAGTTACACAACGTTAGGTTCCATATTAGGTGTGCTACAACCCAAGAAAGAGATCTAGGCGTCATAGTGGATAACACATTGAAATCGTCACTTCAGTGTGCTGCGGCAGTCAAAAAAGCAAACAGAATGTTGGGAATTATTAGAAAGGGAATGGTGAATAAAACGGAAATTGTTATAATGCCTCTGTATCACTCCATGGTGAGACCGCACCTTGAATACTGTGTACAATTCTGGTCGCCGCATCTCAAAAAAGATATAATTGCGATGGAGAAGGTACAGAGAAGGGCTACCAAAATGATAAGGGGAATGGAACAGCTCCCCTATGAGGAAAGACTAAAGAGGTTAGGACTTTTCAGCTTGGAGAAGAGACTGCTGAGGGGGGATATAATAGAGGTGTTTAAAATCATGAGAGCTCTAGAACGGGTAGATGTGAATCGGTTATTTACTCTTTCGGATAATAGAAAGACTAGGGGGCACTCCATGAAGTTAGTGTGTGGCACATTTAAAACTAATCAGAGAAAGTTCTTTTTTACTCAATGCACAATTAAACTCTGGAATTTGTTGCCAGAGGATGTGGTTAGTGCAGTTAGTATAACTGTGTTTAAAAAAGGATTGGATAAGTTCTTGGAGGAGAAGTCCATTAACGGCTATTAATTAAGTTGACTTAGAAAATAGCCACTGCAAATACTAGCAACGGTAACATGGAATAGACTTAGTTTTTGGGTACTTGCAAGGTTCTTATGGCCTGGATTGGCCACTGTTGGAAACAGGATGCTGGGCTTGATGGACCCTTGGTCTGACCCAGTATGGCATGTTCTTATGAGAAATGACTCTGTTCCTCGGGAGGCCTGGCTCTTTTTTTTTTTTTTTTTGAAACTTTGTTTCAGCCAAACAAATTTAAAGGACTCCTGTCACTGCAACTCACTTTTTCTTTGTTTTTCTTGTTTAGAATCAATTAGCCAGGACTGCAGGTTCTGCTACCTTCATCTGCTGGAGACAGAGAAATACTGAAGGGGGCTGCAGGAGGCGCATCCTACTTACAGGGGTGTCCTTCAAGTTTTTCTCTGTCTCCATCTGCTGGAAGGGAGGCATAACCCAGCAGTCTGGGCTGATCCGGGTACGTACAGGGAACCCTATTACAATGAGCTGCTTTGCATGTGGTTGTATGCGTAAAATTTACAAATGCAGATCTAGTCTGCTCATAATGATTCTGTCAGTGAAGCATATCACAAACCTCCCAGAGAGGGAGTGGGATAAAATCAAAGGGCCCTCCAAGACTGGGGTCTGCACTCATGTTTTCAAGCAATCTGAAAGAGCTCACTAAAGAAGAGCGGGAGATGAAATGAGGTGTGGGGAGGCACATCACAGGGCATTCATTCTGAGCAGAGAATGCAGCCTTATCAACGAGCTCTCCAAGCTCTCACCTGCCACACTTTTCAACCCATTGGTAAACAGGGCCTGGAACTCCTCTGACTGCAGCTGCATTGTAAAGAGATTTCGTTTCACCACAATCTCACGCACGGCATTAAGTCTCAGCGTCTGCTTCACGAGCCGCTGAATCATCTAAACGGAAAGAAAAAGATTATGTTTAATAAAATATTCGACTATTAGCTCCCAAAGCACCTCACAATATTCTTGCAGGGACAGTCTCTTTGGTGGGAGTGCTCAGACTAACCCTGCAGTGACAGCTTACACCAACACACCCAGTACTGCAGCTGTGTGTGTATGAGAAGCCTGTACACTGCTCTCACCTGTGCTCTGTCTGTCTGTGTGCTTGAGGGAAGCTTACACTGCTGCTTTCTGTGCTGGGGAAGTGTGCCTGTGTGCACATGTGGTGTGGGAAGCTTGAACACTTCTGTCACCATGCTAGGAGAGTGTGTGAGTGTAAGGGAAGCTCACATTGTTTTCTGTGCTGGCGAAGTGTGCGTGTGTGTAAATGTGCTGTGAGAACTGCACACTGCTGTCACCTGTGCTGTACCTGTTCTGTGGTAGGGCTGTGTGAGAGAGGGAAGCTTTCCTGTACTGTATCTGATCAATGGATGTCTGTGTGCATGAGTGAAAAGTTTGTATTGGCACTGCCTATACTGTAGTGGGGCAGTAGATGTGTGAGAGAGGGGGAGGCTTGCACTGATGTCCATACTGTATCTGTCCTGTGGTGATGTGTGTGTGTGTGTGTGTGTGTGTGTTGGGGGGGGGGGGGGGAGGGTCTTGTGGAGCAGGAAGGGAGAGTGTTTGTACGTGTAGCTTCACTGCCGCAGCCTATACTGTACTCGTTCTCTGCTGAGGCAGTATGTGAGCGTGTGTATGGGGGAAGCTTGCATTGCCAATGTCTGTGCAATACCTGTTCGGGGATGGAGTAGTGTCTGCGTGTAACGCTTATAATGCAGCTGCCTGCGCTCCACCTATCCTATGGAGGGGGTGTGTGAATGAGGGATGCTTGCACTGCTGCCATTCATTCTGTATTTGGTGTGTGCGAATCTTGCTGCCAAAGGTGAAATATATAAATCAAATAAATAATGATATATTGGTGAGGCAGTGTGTATAAAATGGAAGGTTTCAATGCAACTGCCAGTGATAGGCACTGTGTACAAGGGAAGATGCACTGCCACTACCTGGTGTGGATGTGAATCTTGCATCTGCACTGCTCAGTTTGTGGTGGGACAGTGTGTGTGTGGGTAAACAGAGGGACTTCCACTTGTTTTCATGCTGTATCTGTTCTCTGGTGATGGTGTGTTTGGGAAACTGGTGTGTATGCATATATAGCTTCACTGCTGCAGCCCATGCTATACTTGTTCTGTGGATAAACCAAGGTCTTCAGCTGCCAGTGTAATCACTTTAGTACATTTCATTAACACAAAATATAAGTTACTAAAAATACTTTTGAAACTAAAAATGCAAGTCCAACTACAATTGCTGAAACAGATGATACAGAGATATGGAGAGCTACTCTTAGTCTTGGTGTTGTAACTGATCTCTTACATTTGGTTAGCCATTTCTTATCTTCTACGCTACAGTAGCTGTGTGATGCAACAAATTTTGCAGAACTAGAGAACTGCAGACACCTGAGACCCATTCTCACTATGCACCCCTCACCCAGATGCCGGAAACCCTTCCTCACTAGCTGCCCCTAATTCAAAGCCAGCAAGTGGCAGATTCTAGAGAGAAGCAAGATGTGATGGAGCACCTGCACGCTCAGGTATGGGAAGGATGAGGGGGGGGGGATGTGATGGAGCATCTGCACGCTCAAGTACAGGAAGGCAGAGGGGATATGCGAAGGAGCAGCTACATGCTTGGGTACAGGAGGGTGGGGAGGGGATGTGATGGAGCTGCTGCATGCTTGGGTACAGTAGGGCAGGGGGGATTTGATGGAGCACTTGCACGCTTGGCTACAGGAGGGCAGGGGGGATGTGATGGAGCACCTGCACGCTTGGGTACAGGAGGTGGTGGAGGGATGTGATGGAGCACTTGCATGCTTGGCTACAGGAGAAGGGGGGGATGTGATGGAGCACCTGCACGCTTGGGTACAGGAGGGCAGGGGGAGGTGTGATGGAGCACCTGCACACTTGGATACAGGAGGGCAGGGGGGGTGTGATGGAGCACCTGCACGCTTGGGTACAGGAGGGCGGGGGGGGGGGATGTGATGGAGCTCCTGCATGCTTGGGTACAGGAGGGCAGGGGGAATGTGATGGAGCACCTGCACGCTTGGGTACAGGAGGGCAGGGGGGATGTGATGGAGCACCTGCACGCTTGGGTACAGGAGGGCAGGGGGGATGTGATGGAGCTCCTGCATGCTTGGGTACAGGAGGGCAGGGGGGGGGGGATGTGATGGAGCTCCTGCATGCTTGGGTACAGGAGGGCAGGGGGGGGATGTGATGGAGCACATGCACGCTTGGGTACAGGAGGGCAGGGGGGGGATGTGATGGAGCTCCTGCACGCTTGGGTACAGGAGGGCAGGGGGAATGTGAAGGAGCACCTGCACGCTTGGGTACAGGAGGGCAGGGGGGATGTGATGGAGCACCTGCACGCTTGGGTACAGGAGGGCAGGGGGAATGTGAAGGAGCACCTGCACGCTTGGGTACAGGAGGGCAGGGGGGGGATGTGATGGAGCACCTGCACGCTTGGGTACAGGAGGGCAGGGGGAATGTGAAGGAGCACCTGCACGCTTGGGTACAGGAGGGCAGGGGGGGGGGGATGTGATGGAGCACCTGCACGCTTGGGTACAGGAGGGCAGGGGGGGGATGTGATGGAGCACCTGCACGCTTGGGTACAGGAGGGCGGGGGGGGGGGGGATGTGATAGTGCACCTGCACGCTTGGGTACAGGAGGGCAGGGGGGGGGGGATGTGATGGAGCACCTGCACGCTTGGGTACAGGAGGGCAGGGGGGGGATGTGATGGAGCACCTGCACGCTTGGGTACAGGAGGGCAGGGGGGGATGTGATGGTGCACCTGCACGCTTGGGTACAGGAGGGCAGGGGGGGGATGTGATGGAGCACCTGCACGCTTGGGTACAGGAGGGCAGGGGGGGGGATGTGATGGAGCACCTGCACGCTTGGGTACAGGAGGGCAGGGGGGGGGATGTGATGGTGCACCTGCACGCTTGGGTACAGGAGGGCAGGTGGGGGGGGGGGGGGGTGATGGAGCACTTGCATGCTTGGGTTCAGGAGAGCAGAGTGGGGACTTCACCTTACTTGGCTGCACTGTTCCAGCCTAGTGAATACCTGCACACAACTAACAAAATAGCTTGAAAAATGGCAGGAAATATTTGATATGTCTATTAACTATTTACGGGTTAAAATAAAAGGCAATAAAACCCGATACTAATAATGCCAGAGTGTACTGACAAAGCATACTCATTATACACAAAATGAAGGGAAGGTGGATAGAAAAATCCCAGGTGCTTGGGTCTTGGTCTGCTGCCTGCTGTGGAAGACCTATAGCACCAAAAGAAGCTGCCACTGTGGCCCCGAACAGCAGCCCCCTACTGAAAAGAGAAAAGGAAAGGAGAGTGATTTCTAAGTGTAGGTGGGAAGAAGGAGGCTGGCTGGAGAAGCAGGGACAGGAAAGCCAAAAACCACATAAGGTAAATAAGAAAAAAAAAGTATCTTCTCATACTGCAATAAGCTCTGTGCTGCTACGTTTTGTCCAAGATTTTCGTAACGAGTGATGCTTTCTTCGCATTTCCAGGAGACTTCATAACTCTTCAGATGAGTCTGCCGTTTGGAACCAGAAGCCATGGCTCTGGCTGGGACAAGGACCATCTTTCTGATTGTCATTGGGATATCCAGTGCCTTAAACAGTGAGTTACTTCCTCCTGCTGCCTGGGGCTCTCTATCTTATCAAGACAGATTTACTGGAGATGCCAAGGGCAGATTAGGTGCTCGGGAGGGTGAAGCAATAAAATACACGTTTACTCCTCAGCCTGCCTTTGCTTTCATTATAGTAGCTTTAGTTATGTCGCACAAATAATTTCTGTGCAGAAACAATTGCTGAAAATAAGACATTTTTAAAAGAAAAAAATCCACACAAGAGGAAATCTGCTCCATTTGTTAAGTCAGCTGTCACATTGGGAAGGGGGGAGAGAGAGAGAGAGAGGCACACAGAGCTCCAGTCACTAATAGGCCAATGCAGACAGATGAAATTCAGCATACAGTTTCCTAACGTACAAGCTACTTAATTTTATTTCCCTAAGCAGTAAGCTGTTATGCTAATGCATCAGGAGTTAAAATGTGTGTTCAGCACAGGGGGAGGGTGGGTGGCAGCCATGTGCACTGCTCCGTTCGGATATGAAGCAATTATACACGCTTTATAATTGTGGTCTGCAAACAGCAGAGTTGTTTACCTGTAACAGGTGTTCTCCGAGGACACCAGGATGTTAGCTCTCACATATGGATGACATCATTGGATGGAGCCCGGCCCGGAACTTTGATCTCAAAGATTCTAGAACTTTCAAACATGCCCTACTGAGCATGTGCTTCTGTAGTTACTGCCCTGCCCCCTAGGCAGAGTCCCTCAGTCCATGATATAGCTAATACATGAGAAACTAATTCCCAGGGGAGGCGAGTGGGTTTTGTGAGGGCTAGCATCCTGCTGTCCTGAGAACACCTGTTATAGGTAAGCAACTCTGCTTTCTCCAAGGACAAGCAGGAAGGCAGTCCTCACACAAAGGTGAATCCCTAGATAGAGACTGCTGAAAACAGGACAAAACAGCTGAAAGCACCACCTTTCTCCCATTTTCCTGTGAGGCAGCTGACCCAAAAACAGGTCTAGGTGGGACAAGAGCTTTGTTTTACAAAAGAAAACCAAAGAACAGACTAAGACAAACAACCCCGATGCACCTAAGGCAGGGTCATGATTAAAGTCCAGCAAAAGCATACTTTGCCTCACGGAAATATTACAGTCAGGGTTTTGGATTAGCAAATCCTGACAAGCAAAGTAGGTCTAAATCCTCCAGTATACAGGAAAAAGCCTAGAAAATTAACCAAGAGAAGAACACTTGGAGGAAGACCATACAATTTCCTTCTGTGTCACAAGTCTACTGAAAAATCCAACTGGGACCAGAGAGCTCCCCTGAAAGGAACTGTGGGCCACTAGCATTTGAAGGACAGAAAGCATTTGCCGAAATGTGCCCAATGATTGGCTGATGGGCAGAAAAACCCAAGCGATATTTGGAAGAAGCAGCAGCAAAAGCAGTCAGGACTATCGTAGACCTTGTCTGCCAGACAGATCTTACCACCTAGGACAGCTGTCAAGAGTGTCAGGTGATGAAAGACAATCCCTGAACGGAATTGCTAGCCTTACCCCCCCCCCCAAAGTAGGGCCTGAAGCTCATCATCCACATTCCACCTTGTCAAGGGTAGGCCTATCCATCCTGTCCACAGTACATCTCAGGTGAGCAAGAAGGGACTTTGGTTGACCCAGTGAAGTATGAAAAGCTAAAGGCAGTACTGACCAGAACTTGGTGTAAAAAGCAGGGAAAAGGTGGTGTTCAGATTTCTGCAAGTATACACTAATATATACCAAGAATACCCTAGCTTTTCTCCTCCCCCCCCCCCCCAACATTCTGATCAGAAGTCGGAAGGAGCGAAGAAACAAAAGGAGGCAGACCTTGGGGCTGCAGAGATAAGAAAAAGCTGCTAGGCTGTATTTATAAACCCCAACCAACAACTCACTGTTAATTCCAGTAGGGAGTTACCCCCTGACGTAGACCTCTCAGCATGATAGGAACAGCGGAAACTGAGAGCAAACCTACCGGGGAAGAAATCCAGAACTCTCCACCAAGAAACAGAAAGCAGGGATGCTGCAAATGCAAACCCCTGTAGAAAAGGATTTCTTTACTGACCTGACAACCCGAAGGATACCAGGGCAGGGTCGGACTGATCTCTTAACAAGACTGCCCAGTAACCTGGCCTAGGTATCAATACCTAAGGCCATCATTACATATACTTTCCTCAAGGAATCATGTGGTCCAGTAAGTGGAATAATGCTTGCATGAACTAAGACCTCAATGCCCATAGACAAGTTTATTCCTAAAAGAGGGAAATATAACTCGCAAGCCACCGCATCAAAAGCATAGCACTGCTATTGCAGGGTCCTTTATCCCCTAACTCACGCAGCATGATATGGTAAGAGACAGAAAGGCATACCTGGCAACTGGGATACAAATGGACCAGAATCCTTCTCCCAGAGGTAGAGACCCTCATGTGAGAACAACTGGCAAAAGCAGTCTTCAGTGAGAACCGTGCGGGAGAAACCCCTAATCTTTGCCGGAGAGCTGCCCAGAAGGGAAGACCCTGTGTATGATGAGAATAACATAAGAACATGCCATACTGAGCCTTAAGATGACCTCGGAAAAAATGTTAATGCCCGACTTGCTCTCGGATCCGTGGGGGAACAGGCAGAGACTGCCAATCAGAGAGGTAATGAAATCCCTTTTTTGGAAAACAGAGAATGAGGGCCAACCCTTTGTAGGAGTGGACAACCTGGAGTTCAAGGGAGACCCAATCAGGGTCGCCTCTGGAAAACCCAGTCATATCTCCATTTTCCAAAGGGACAGGAAAGCAACAAGAATCAGGGCTTCCCGATCCCAAAAAACCTTTCTATTCTCCAGGGAAGAGTGGGCTACTGTTGCTGATCGCTGAAGTTCATAAGCAACCAAATTGGCCGCAGGTGGTCACCCAGTCAAACAGGTAGTCCACCATGGTAATCCTTGGACCAGCAAGAACAGTCCATCGACACTGCTGCTGTCTCCCCAACACCCACAGGTCCTGGTCTGCAAGGAGATGTAGCAATTCAAATGAATCGATGCTCCAATTTGGCAATGCACCTGCAAGGATGGAGCCCCAGAGGTTACCCCCTAAGGGGATTCAATGTAAGTACAACTAGGAACACAGTTTTAGGGCAGTCTTGTGGCAGCAGCACACAACTTGCTGTGCTTGCCATGAGAAAAACACACATACACATCTACACTAGAGGGCAACTGGCGGAATAGTGTATTCTTCCATTAAAAATGCGATGACCAGTATTCATGTAGCGGTACCCCTTCTTGCAGATGGCGGCACACATATGCACCCCATAGTATAGTAATGATGGCAGAAAAAGACCTAAATGGTCCATCTAGTCTGCCCAGCAAGCTTCCTAAGGTAGAAACTGCCACTCCGTGCAGGTTACCCCCATGTTTCTCTTAAGGGTAGTAACTGATGCTCTGTGCCTGTTAAGCTTTTTTATTTATTCCCATCCGCTAGACTTTTAGGGATCCACAGTATTTATCCCATGCCCCTTTGAAATCCTTCACAGTTTTAGTCTTAACCACTTCCTCCGGAAGGGCATTCCAGGCATCCACCACTCTCTCAGTATAGAAATATTTCCTAACATTGGTTCTAAGTCTTCCTCCCTGGAGTTTCAAATTGTGACCCCTAATTCTACTAAATTGTTTCCAATGGAAAAGGTTTGTTGATGATCATGTATTAAAACCTTTCAAGTATCTGAAGGTCTGTATCATAACTCCCCTGCACCTCCTCTCCTCCAGGGTGGGTATACATATTTAGGTACTTCAACCTCTCCTCTTCTAAGTCATTTGATGGAGACAACCCACCATTTTGGTCGCCCTTCTCTGGACCGCCTCCATCCTGTCTCTGTCTCCTTTGAGATACAGTCTCCAGAACTGAAAACAGTATTCTAAGTGAGGCATCACCAAGGACTTGTACATGGGGATTATCACTTCCCTTTTCTTACTAGATAGTCCTCTCTCTATGCAGCCCAGCATTCTTCTGGCTTTGGCTAACGCCGTGTCACACTGCTTCGTCGACTTCAGGTCGTTAGACACTATCACCCCAAGGTCTCTCTCTTGCTCCATGCACATCAGCCCTTCATCCCCCAACGCATATAGTTCTTTCAGATTACCACACCCCAGATGCATGGTTCTGCATTTTTTGGCATTAATTCTCAGCTGCCATATCTTCAACCACTCTTCCAGCTTCCTTAAATCCCTTCTCATTCTCTGTACTCCTTCTGGCGTGTCCACTCTGTTGCAGATCTTAGTATCATCCACAAATAGACAAACTTTACCTTCTATCCTTTCCGCAATGTCGCTCACAAAGATGTTGAACAGAACCGGTCCCAACACCGATCCCTGTAGCACTCCACTTAACACCATTCTCTCTTCAGAGTAGGTTCCATTTACCATCACTCATTGTCTTCTATCCGTCAACCAATTTGTAACTCACACCAACACCTTGGAGCTGACTCCCAAGCTTCTCATTTTGTTGAGTCTTCTGTGTGGGACCATATCAAAAGCTTTACTAAAATTCAAGTAAATTACATAGAGTGCTCTTTGTACATAATATTCTTGCCTGAACCAATTCTCTAGTCACCCCATCAAAGAAATCAGATTCTTCTGACAGGACCTTCCCCTGGTGAATCCATGCTGCTTCTAATAGAGCAACCCACCGTATTGTAGATAGTTGTCTATCCTTTCCTTCAGCAGGGTCTCCATTAATTTTCCCACCACCGAGGAGATTCTAACTGGCCTGTAGTTTCAAGCCTCTTCTCTGCTCCCACTCTTGTGAAGCGGGACCACCATCACTCTTCTCCAGTCACTAGGCACTACACCCTTTTCCAAAGATCTATTGAACAGGTCACACAGTGGACCCGCCAGCACATCTCTGAGTTCCCTCAGTATTCTGGGGTGAACCTCATCAGGCCCCATGGCTTTGTCCACTTTCAGTTTTCTTAGCTCTTCCCATACATTATCTCCTGTAAATGGAGTTTCGTCTACTCCACTCCCTTCTACAGTCTTGATAACAAGTGACAGTCCTTCTCCAGGGTCTTCTTTTGAGAACACTGAAGTATTTGTTTAATATTTCAGCTAATTCATCACCTCTCTCCACCCATTGATCCTTATCCCCTTTTAATTTCACCATACCACTATGTACCCTTTCTCCTTTCTCTGATATACATGAAAAATGTTTTGTCACCTCGCTTTATGTCCTTGGCAATCCTTTCCTCTCTGTCTGACTTTTTGCTTTCTTGATTACTTTTTTCATCTCTCTCAGTTTCGCCAGATAACCCTCCCTGTGTTCCACTTTTTGGGATTTTTATTTCTTAAAAGCTGCTTTTTTTGCTTTTATACATAAGCCACCTCCTTTGTGAACCAGATTGGATTCTTATTTCTCTTACTTTTGTTTACTTTTCTAACATACAGATTTGCTGCTTTTGTAATTGCTCCTTTTAGTTTGGCCCACTGTTGTTCAACCTCTCCCATTTTCTCCCAGTCTTCATGTTCTGCCTCCAGATATTTCCCCATTTTGACAAAGTCTGTTTTTTTGAAGTTCAAAATTCGGGTCTTTGTGACACTTCTCCGGATCCTATTTGCAATATCAAACCATACTATTTGATGATCACTGGTACTGAGGTGGGCATCCACCCGGACATTAGAGACATTATCCCCATTAGTGAGCACTAGGTCAAGTAAAACTCCCTCCCTCAAGGGTTCTATTACCATTTGTTTGAACAGAGCCCCTTGCAGGGCATCCACTATCTCTCTACTTCTGTTAGATTCCGCAGAAGGGATTCTCCAGTCCACATCCAGCTGATTAAAGTCACCAACAATCAACACTTCCCCCTTCTTTCCCACCTTTATAATGTCTTTGATCAGATCTCTGTCTAGTTCTTCCGTTTGAGTCGGAGGCCTGTACACCACTCCAGTAAAAATGGATGCACCATCATCTTTTTTTTAGGACGGCCCATAATGCTTCTTCTCTACCCCACTTTCCTTGCAGTTCAGTTGCTTGGATATTATTTTTGACATAAAGTGCTACTCCTCCCCTTTTTTTGTCCTTTCTGTCATTCCTTAACAAGTTATAGCCTGGTATGGCCGTATCCCAGTCATGAGAATCCATGAACCATGTCTCCATGACAGCAACAATGTCCAAGTCTGCCTCCACCATTAAGGCCTGCAGGTCTGAGATTTTATTCCCAAACTGCGAGCATTTGTAGTCATAGCTTTCCAATTTTTCTCCCTTGCTATGTTGCACTTCCTAGGAACCCTTTTTTGTTTTTTTGAGCTGATTGATTGTTATTTTCACTTCGCATGTCCGTCACAGGTCTTATTCTGTCAGAACCTACTGTTATCCAATTAATTCTGAGTTTTTGAATCCTGGATTGTCTGATAACTCTGTGGGAGTGGGGGTTGAGGTACAGATTGTTGTAAACTTGGGCAAGGTGGGTGCCTGATTGTCACATGTCTAGTTCTACCTGAGCCCACTGTAAAATATTTTTTCCTGGGATTCCGTAACCGCTGTGGGAGATGGGTGACAGATGGATGTTTCAAGGAAGGGGAGGTTAATTGAATCCTGGCCAATTGCTCCCTTAGATGGATCAGCTCCATTTTAATTTTAGACAGCTGAAGGCAAAAGGGACAGCCCTTGGGTCCCCAAATGATAGGCCTTGGGGCATAAGCACCATAACTGTTGCATTGAATTAAATTGTAAACTTATGTTTAAGATTGTAATTCTCTCTGATTAATTACAATCTTAAACATAAGGTAAGGTATGTTTAGGCCCTGGCAAAGATTTTTAATAGGTATTTGAACTAAAAGTTATGTGTTATCCAGTAAAGATTAATAGGCAGAGTATGCAAACCAATTTAGCAAGCAATATGACAATATAAGTTATACCTAGGCTGTAAGGAACTACTAAATAATTGGGGATGAGGTAATTGAAGATAATTATCTAGGAGACCAGGGAAGAGTATATATGAAAGTAAAGCTGTGAATATAGCTGCGTATTTAGCTGCGCTTGTGGGTAGAATCCCATGGCACAGCAGGGACAGAGCACCACCTGTTAGAATCAGTGGCTGTGCACCACCAAAAAGCAATCCAAGAGGGTGTGATGGCACCCTGCTTGCTAGTGTTCCAAACCCTAAAGTGCGAAACAGATGAGAAAGCCGATATGTCACTGCAACAATGGCAGTCCCGCTATCTCTGGCACAGCTGTGCTCGGCACGGACAGAGAGAATATTGCTCATCAGTGCCTGGAATGCTTGGAGGAATAGATGATCCCTGCCGTATCCAACCCGTGCTCCATTGTTGCCCTGCAGCATCCAACCACGACCATCTGTGCCCACAGTGGCAACAGCACTCCCAATGCCAATAGTGCCCTCGGTGGTCACAAGCAATGGATTGTATCTATGGTACCTCCAATACCACACCTAGGGCTCTAACAGCACTTGACCGTGCCACAAGTGCTTAACATGCTTGATGGCATGCAGCGCCATCGATGACGCTCCAGGCGCCTGCAGACAACAGCTGGGTGGCACTCATGGGGTACACTGCACCCAAAGGCACCAATGACTCGCAAACACGTCCGAGAGTCAGCAGCACTGATGGAGATTGGTGCCTGAAGGCGTCAATGGTCCAGCAGTACCAATGATGCCTGTGGTATCTGAATGTGGAGGCTCTCTGACACCGTCACGCAGCATTAGTTTCCAAAGAAACAGATAATGGCCAGTATCCTTGACAGCTCCTCGCAGGCTTGATGGTGTTCATGTCAGTGTCTTTGGCTGACGCTAGTCTCGACAGCAACTCTGGCACTTGGCAGCACCAATGGTGCTTGAAGCTTCCAATGCCTCATGATCCCAGTGCGTTTGGTGCTGTATAGCAGCTCCGGGCACCCAAATGCATCAGTGCCCACAGCACCCGACGGCCTTATGCCATCAACAGCACATCTTGATGCCCCTCTGAGTCCTTTCCGGTACCTCAAAGGAGACTTGGCGCCTCCAGAGCTCGATAACCTCGAGGGTACTGGGCCTTGGTGCACCCTGGATGCCTCAGTGATCCAGAGTGCATCGGGTTGATGACAACACTGGCGTTTGATGGTGCCACAGCTGCCCCAGGCCCAAAGCCCTTGTTGGCTGACTGCCTCCATGGCGCTCAAGGGCTCTCTGGATGTCCGTGCCCTGGCGATCAAGTCTCTGGGCAACCAGGCGCTCTATGGCAATCCAGGTACCCCCTGGTGGTGATGGAGCTCATCATCAAGAGTAGCCATGAATGGCATCGCTGGCAAACACACCTGTTAGTCTCCATGGTGCTCGATTGCCTCAAGAGCAGCCCTGCACCTTGATAGCATCGAAGGCAGCTCTGATGACAACAAGGGTGACCAAGGTTCTCTATGGAAGTCCTGGTCGTGATGTTCGAGGTTGGTGCTGTTCCTCTGGCTCAATGGCGCCTACTGTGCATGACATTGCCTGCCAATGCCTATGGCACGGAAGGGCTCCTGCCCCCAGCCAGTGCATTCAACAGCATGCATGGTGCCTGATGGCCCTTACGACTTCGAGGGTGTCCCAGCACCTCAACGGCATCAAGGGTGACCAGGGTATTCGATGGGAGTCCTGGTCCCCGATGCAGTCCTGACATCGACATGTCAAACTTTTGGTGTGCTGGCACGGGTGTACATGGACAACCATTTCAAAGCATGGCATCGAAGCGCACCCTCTCTCACAAGGATGCTGCACTGCCAGCATTGGCAAGCAAGAGGGGAGGCTACATCTTCCTGGGCTTTTGCCCAAGACTAGTTCCCTAGAACAGTGGTTCTCAACTGGTGTGTCACCAGGAACATGCAGGTGTGTCGCCACACTTCTCGTTCCCCCGCTGACCCAGTTGCTCCCCCTTCCAAGCAAAATAGGTCCTCCAACCGGGCTTAAAAGAAAATTATTCCTTACCTGCTAATTTTCGTTCCTGTAGTACCAAGGATCAGTCCAGACGGTGGGTTATGTCCCCCGTCCAGCAGATGGAGTCAGAACAGACTTCGAGGGACGTCACCAGTATAAGCCAGTGCTCCCTCTGCTGGAGCTCAGTATCCCGTATAGCAAAGCCCAAAGGACCCGAAAGGGATTGAATCAAGTTACTCAACATACCTGAAAAGACAGGCACTAAACTGCAATAACAATGAACCGCCAACGAGCGGTAAGAACCCAACTTGTAGAGAGCTGTGCAAAACAGAAACAAGGCACAAACAGCAGGTAATAGAAGATATCGACAGGCATCAGAACCGAGCAGAAGCAGAAAGATCCCAGAGTGGTGGGCGTCTGGACTGATCCTTGGTACTACAGGAACGAAAATTAGCAGGTAAGGAATAATTTTCTTTTCCCTGTACGTACCAGGATCAGTCCAGACGGTGGGATGTACCAAAGCTTCCCTAAACCGGGTGGGCCCCTGAAAGCCCTGCTCGGAGAACCTGGGCACCAAAGTGTCCCATGGAGGACGACGCCAGGTGCAGTCGATAATGTCGTGAAAAGGTATGCAGCGACTTCCACGTCGCTGCTCGGCAGATCTCCTGGGAGGAGATGGAGCGAGATTCCGCCCAGGACGCCGCCTGTGAGCGGGTGGAATGAGCGATAACCCCGCTAGGCGGAATACGGCCAGCTCCAATGTAGGAGACCGAGATAGCTTCTTTAGGCCATCGCGCAATCGTTGTCTTCGAGGCCTGACACCCCTTCTTCGGACCGGACCAGAGAACGAAGAGATGATCTGAGAGCCGGAAATCATTGGTCACCTCCAGATAGTGACGCAAGGTGCGCTTGACATTCAAGAGACGAAGAGACCTAGGCTCGCTGGGTCCAAAGGACGGAAGTTCCACCGTCTGATTCAAGTGAAAAGACGAGACAACCTTCGGAAGGAAGGAAGGTACGGTGCGCAGGGAGACACCGGAATCCGTGAACCTGAGATAAGGCTCCCTGCAGGACAACGCTTGTAGCTCCGAGACACGACGCGCGGAGCAGATGGCCACAAGGAAGACCGCCTTTAGAGTCAGATCCTTGAGGGTCGCTCCACGTATCGGCTCAAAAGGTGCCCCTGACAAGGCTCGAAGCACCAGGTTGAGACTCCAGGAGGGACAAGGATCCCGGACAGGAGGGCGCACATGTTTGACCCCCTTGAGGAAACGGGCAACGTCCGGTTGCAGGAGAAGAGAGCCATCCGCGCGCACGAAGGAACTCAGGGCCGACACCTGGACTCGTAGGGAATTATAGGCGAGTCCCTTATCCAGACCATCTTGAAGGAACTGCAGAATCGACGGGACAGACGCCTCCGTGGGTCGGATCCCCCTGGAAGAACACCAGACGTCGAACGTTCTCCAAACTCGCACATAAGTAACAGAAGTAGAAGACTTCCGGGCCCGCAGCATTGTAGAAACTACCGCCTCAGGGTAGCCCCTGCGTCGAAGGCGGCGCCGTTCAAAAGCCATGCCGCAAGACAGAAGAGTTCGGCCTGGTCGAAATATACTGGACCCTGGCGCAGGAGCCGAGGAAGATGACCGAGCCGAAGCAGGCCGTCCACCACCAGCTGGAGAAGGTCCGCAAACCAGGGCCTGCGCGGCCACTCCGGAGTGACTAGTACCACAGGACCTTGATGATTTTCTATCCTGCGGAGCGTTTTGCCCACCAGGGGCCACGGAGGAAAGACGTAGAGCAGCCGACGAGTCGGCCACGGAAGGGCTAGGGCATCCACCCCCTCCGCGCCTCGTTCCCTCCGGCGACTGAAAAACCGAGGTGCCTTGGCGTTGGCGGCCGTGGCCATCAGATCGAAATGCGGTGCGCCCCACCGCTGAATCACCAGCCGCATCGCCTCGGCGGAGAGCTCCCATTCGCCGGGATCCAGTTGTTGACGACTGAGAAAGTCCGCCTGGATATTGTCCACTCCGGCGATGTGAGAAGCTGCGATCCTGACTAGATGCCTTTCCGCCCACTCCATTAGGGGGGTCAACTCTAGGGAGACATGCTTGCTTTTCGTGCCTCCCTGTCGATTGATATAGGCCACCGTGGTGGCGTTGTCGGAGAGGATTCGTACTTCCCTGTTCCGCACCAGGGGAAGGAACCGCTGTAGTGCCAGCCGCACCGCCCTGGTCTCCAGACGGTTGATCGGCCAGGTCGCCTCTGTCGGGGACCACGTTCCCTGTGTTGCGCTGCGGTCGCAGACGGCGCCCCAGCCCACGAGGCTGGCATCGGTGGTGACCACCACCCAATTGGGAACATCGAGAGAGACACCCTGAGCTAGATTCGTCGGCACCAGCCACCAGTCCAGACTGTCCCTGGCGACAGAGGGGAGAGGAAGGATCACCTGATAATCCTGGGACACCGGTTTCCACCTGGAGAGGAGGGACGCCTGCAGAGGGCGCAGGTGCGCAAAGCCCAGGGCACCATATCGATGGTGGACGCCATCACTCCCAGCAACTGAAGATAATTCCAGGAAGTGGGCTCCTGCAAAGCTGAAAAATGACAGACATGCTCCCGCAACGACTGAGCCTTGTCCGGACGCAAAAACACCTTGCCCTGCAGCGTGTCGAAGCTGGCACCCAGGAAGTCCAGGCGCTGAGAAGGAACCAAAGAACTCTTGGCGAAGTTCACGACCCATCCCAGGGATTGTAGGACCTGGACCACCCTGGCCACCGACTCCTGTCCGTGGGCAAAGGACTTCGATCGAATCAGCCAATCGTCCAGATAGGGATGGACAAGTATCCCGTCCCTGCGGAGAGCCGCGGCGACGACAACCATGATCTTGGTGAAGGTGCGAGGCGCTGTCGCTAGACCGAACGGGAGAGCTGTGAACTGGAAGTGCTGGCCCAGAACCTTGAAGCGGAGAAAACGACGATGCGCCGGCAGGATGGGAATGTGCAAATAGGCCTCCGTCAGATCCAAGGAGGCCAGAAATTCCCCTCGATGAACTGCTGCAATCACCGAGCGCAGCGTCTCCATGCGGAACCTGCTGACTCGCAGAGACTTGTTGACTTCCTTGTGATCGAGAATGGGCCGGAAGGAACCGTCCTTCTTTGGCACGACGAAGTAGATAGAATAGTGACCCGAGCCCACCTCGCCGAAGGGGACGGGGGCAATGGCTCCTATGCCCTGTAGTCGATCCAGAGTCTGCTGTATCGCCGCCCTCTTGAGGTCCGAGCCACAGGGGGAGAAGAGGAACCGGTCTCTGGGAGGACGGGCAAACTCCAAAGTGTAGCCGTCCCTTATAGTGTCCAGAACCCACTGGTCCGCCGATATCCTTACCCACTCCCCGTAGAAATCCGCCAGGCGACCCCCTATCCTGGGCATGGGGGAGTGGGGGCATCTGGCATCATTGGGACGACTTTGGTGGAGGAGGACCCTGTCCGGAGCCGTCACGGGCGGAGCGGCGCCCCCGAAAGGACCGAGACCATGTCTGGGGTCTGGAGGAGGAGGAGGCAGCACGGGTCCCCGGCTGCCTGTACGACCTATAGCGCCTCTGCGCTCGGGTTCTAGTCCGGGTAGACGCAAAAGCCCTGGAGGGTCGATGTCTGTCTTCAGGGAGTCGGTGAACAGCATTCTCCCCGAGCGATTTGATGATCTGATCCAAGTCATCTCCAAACAAGAATTTTCCGCGGAAAGGCAAGGACCCCAAGCTCGACTTAGAGGAGGCATCTGCCGCCCAGTTGCGGAGCCAAAGGAGCCTCCTAGCCGTCACCACCGATACCATGGAACGCGCCTGTACTCTGAAGAGATCATACAGGGCATCGGCCCCATAGGCTATCGCGGACTCCAGGCGGTCAGCCTGCGCGGCTTCGTCCGCTGGTAACGCTTGAGAAGTCAGCAACTGTTGCACCCACCGGAGACTGGCCCGCTGAGCCAGTGAGGTACACATGACAGCCCGCATGCCCAAGGCGGATACTTCGAAAACCTTCTTCAAGAATACCTCCAACTTGCGGTCCTGAGTATCCCGGAGCGCCGTGCCGCCCGTGACCGGGATCGTCGTCCTCTTGGTGACCGCCGAGACGGCTGAATCCACCTTGGAAACCTTGATAAGATCCAAGAAGTCTTCTGGCAGCGGGTACAACTTCTCCATGGCACGAATGACCTTAAATGAGGCTTCAGGGGTATCCCACTCCCTGGTGAGAAGCTGCAGGAAAGACTCATGGATGGGAAATGCCCGAGGCCGGGGACGAAGGGCAGCGAGAACCGGGTCCCCCTTTCTGGCCGATGTGGTGACTGCGGGCGCCACCGGGAGCGGCGGATCCGGAGGAGGATCAAGATCCAGCTCCAAAAGGATCTGCTGTATCAGATCATTCAGTTCGTCCCGCTGGAAAATCCGGAGTGCCAGCGGGTCATCCCCCTCGGAAGGGAGCTCCGAGAGCGCAGGGTCCGCAGGATCCGGTGAGGGTGGCGAGATCGGTGCCACCGCTCCCGTGGCAGGCCGAGGCCGCGGAAGAGGAGCTGGGGCCCCGGACACCGACCCAACCAGGTCAGGGGGCGTCCCAGGAGGGGCCACGGGCACCCGAGGAGTCTTTGCCGGTGGAGGGCGAGGGGCCAGGTCCCCGGGAGCCCCCAATCCCTGAAGGTACGCACTATGCATGAGTAGAATAAACTCAGGTGAAAAACGAGGCAAGCTGGGAGGGGGGTCCGAGGAAGGAACCTCCGAGGGCCCAGGATCGGACAAGCCCCCCTCCGGGGATAAATTCGGAGGTGAGACCTCCCGAAAATCCCTCCGCTCGGTCACAGCCTCAACAGCAGCGAGGTGCCGCGAAAGCAAAATGGCCGCTTTTTCCTCTCTCCCCTCCCCCCCCGGCAGGGGGGGAGGGGAGAGAGGAAAAAGCGGCTGCCGGCTGCGAGGTGCCTTCCCCGCCCGGGAGGCACCTCGCGCAGATCCCCTCCCTTGAAATCCTTGACCCCGGCTCGCCGCAGGCCGCACATCGAGACGGCCGCGGCATTCTCAAAACTCGTCGGGAGCGGGCAAAAAAGCCTCGGGGGGGGGCCAGGGGCACTAAAGAGGTGCCGCGGGGGGGCCGGAGGGCCTGCACAACCCGCCAAAGGGATCCCTGCAGCGCCGAAGAGGACGCGAAAAATAGGCCGCAAAGCCGCGGGATCGCCTGCCGACACGTGGGAGCCGGCCCACCGGCAACCACGGGGCTCCAACAACCTGTGAAGAGAAAAAACCCTACAAGGAAAAATCAACACAGGGGAACAAAAAAACCAAACTTACCCCAGAAACGGAGGAAGCAACAGAGGAGGAAGCAAGAGAGAAGGCAGAAAGACACGCCTCCAAACAAGAAACCTCCCTTTTTTTTTTTTCAAAGAATTTAACTTGATTCAAATAGCTCAATAACAAGAAAACCTGAAAGGAAGAAAGAGAAGAAATAAAGAGAAATCCTGAAAAAGAATCCAATCAGCCTGGGGAGACCGTGGATCCCCCAACTCTCATCTGCTGGAGTCAGAAAGATACAGAGCTCCAGCAGAGGGAGCACTGGCTTATACTGGTGACGTCCCTCGAAGTCTGTTCTGACTCCATCTGCTGGACGGGGGACATAACCCACCGTCTAGACTGATCCTGGTACGTACAGGGAAAATGCTGATAGCCCAGACGGAACGCGGCAGGACAGCTGGAGTCAGCGGCACCGGTATGCTCTCTTCTCCCCGCCCCCCCCCCCCGCGGCCCGGAAGAGGAAGTGGTGAGCAGCGGGTGCATGCATGGGAAGAAGAGACCATGCTAGTGCAGGCAGCGTCGGCCCGAAGAAGAGAAGAGAGGCGCAGCCTGAGGAATGAGCTGTGCGGCTTGGAGAAAAACAAAGAACGTCGTCAACCCCCGCGGCCGATGGGACTCTTTTCTCCGCGAGTGCTGAAAATGAAGTAGGTTGCTGCTGCCTTTAGGGTTAGAAGTGGAGGAGGCTGCTGCCGCTAGTTCGGGGGAGGGAGAGTGAGTGAATGAGAAAGCATGTGTGTTTGAGATCGTGTGTGTGTGTGTGTGTGTGAGAGAGAGCATGTCTGTGAATGATTGAGAGCCTGTACATGTGAAAGAGATTTGTGTGATTGAGAGCTGGTTTACGTTAGGGAGCATGTTAGTATGATTGAGAGCATGTGTGAAAGTGAGAGAAAGAGCAGGTGTGTCTGTAATTGAGAGCTGGTTTAGGTGAGGGAGCATGTGAGTATGTGATTGTGAGAGAAAAAGACAGCATGTATGTGTGTGATTGAAAGCCTGTGTATGTAAGCCTGAAAAGATAGACAGCATGTGTGTAAATGTGTAATTAAGAGCCTATATAAGTGAGAGAGAAAAAGCATGTGTATATGTGAGCGATTGAGAGCCAGTGTGAGAGAGAGGAGAAAGATGCAAGCAAACCATCCCTCCTCCTGCTAATTCAAAACAATCTCAGGGCACCTGGATATCAAACATTCCCAGATATGCAGAGCAAAAAAATTTTTTGTATCCTTATTATTTTTCATTACTAGGTCTTTGTGTCTGCTATTTTGAAATATTTTATTGGTATCTAGAAATTTTTTATATGAGTTTTAATTATTGGATATTTCATTCATCCAATGTTTTGAAATAATCTGTTCTTTTTGTTAGTATGGTTTTACTGCTACTGATTTTATATTTCTTGATTTGCAAAAAAGGATGGGTGATGTTTCTTTTTTTCCTTTGTTGCACTGCATACAGAGACTCTGGCTTGTTGCGGTTTCCAAATCAGTTTTTGTCTGCATGCTTCTAGTTATGCATTTTGGTCTCTTTATTCTTTGTTAGGTGAGGGTCAGCACATGTGATTTAGGTGAGGTTTTCTGCTGGGGTGTAGTTTCTGTGTAGGGCTCTATAGCAGCCTGACTTGGTCCGTTTTCCTAATAGATGTATTGGTGTCTTAAGGCCTGGTATAATATTTTCAGTGTTGCCTTTTCTTAGGTAAGGTGGTTACTGTTAAGTGCTGGAAATTGGCACTGTTTTGGTGTGGGATGTTTACTGTTTATGCAATTTCTGTTCAGACAGGATACGTATCTTTTTCTTGTGTCATTCTTAACAATAAAAATAATACTGGACCTTTATTTTTTATTTCCATCGTAAATTGTAATGAGCAGTGTCACACATGTGAGCGTGGTCTGTCAGGTGTGTCACGATGGGAAAAAGGTTGAGAACCACTGCCCTAGAATGTGGGGAGGATGAACTCTTCCTCTCACAGGTATGGTGCAGTCCTCAATCCCTTCACTGACTGTGCCTACACATTGATGCCAATTGATCAGTGAAACAACATAGAACTCCTGCTCAATAGAACTCAGGCGAGTCCCCAGGCTCAGTGGCCTACACGGATCACTCACAGTCTTCATTCTGTTAGTCCTGTCAGCTACAGACAAAAGCACAAAGACAGAAAAGTAAGGAGAGGACACAAGCTAAACAGCAGATGCAGTATTTATTTATTAAGTAATACAATTAGACTCTGCCAGGTTGCTTAGTGACTAAGGCCTGCCATGCTGCTGGCAGAAAGTTGATAATAAGAGAAAATTTTAAAAAATGTATCAAAAGGAAAAGAAAAAGGAAAACAGCTGCAGCTCTAGAAAAAAAATCACAACAAAAACTGTGAGGAGAGAGCACAGTTGAATACTGAGACCCCAAGACTCCATGAGGGGAAAAAAAAAAAAAAGAGAGACCGAGGGACTCTGTCTAGGGGGCAGGGTGATAACTACAGCTGCACATGCTCAGTAGGGTATGTTCGAAAGCTGTATAATCTTTGACATCAAAACTTTGGGCTGGGCTCCATCCGATGACACTAAGACTTCCATACTGCTTGTCCTTGGGGAAGTAGATCTTTCGCTAATACGTTAAGAATATTGCAGTCTCTCATGTTAGATATTAATTAAAGAACAGGTTTCAAGTGGCTTTATTTTGAAAAAAGTCACATCAATCAGTTCAAATGCATCGCGTGCAAAACAAAGCACTTCCTCTACAAAAATACGTCCTAAAGTGTCTTCTAATGTGTCCTGCCCATGAAGTAGGAAACAGTGCTCAAAGAATATGGTACTGCTGGGATCTCACTGCCTCGACCCTGCTCTCTTTTCCACCCTGCACAAGCAAGTCTCCCTGGGACTTCCCGGGCGCCATATACCCACTATCCTCCGAGGTGGGCAGTGATTTTCATTAGCAACAGTCCTACGGGTGAGGGATGTAAAGCAAAATTTAAAATACATAGCTATCAGTGTTACATTGCTGCAAAGTCCTGGAAGTTGCCTTTACAGCTTGCAACTCATAGAACAGAAAAGGAATAAAAAAGGGATGAACACGGGGCAGCTCTTATTCTTCATTTGTGTACACATTAATTCTCCAGAATGAAGGGCTGCCAGTGTTCACACATTAGAACTTAAGAACATGCCATGCTGGGTCAGACCAAGCATCCTGTTTCCAACAGTGGCCAATCCAGGCCATAAGAACATGGGGCAAGTACCCAAAAACTAAGTCTATTCCATGCTACTGTTGCTAGTAATACAAGGGCTATTATCTAAGTCAACTTAATCAATAGCAGGTAATGGACTTCTCCAAGAACTTCTCCAATCCTTTTTTAAACCCAGCTACACTAACTGCACTAACCACATCCTCTGGCAACAAATTCCAAAGTTTAATTCTGCGTTGAGTGAAAAAGAACTTTCTCCGATTAGTTTTAAATGTGCCACATGCTAACTTCATGGAGTGCCCCCTAGTCTTTCTATTATCTGAAAAAGTAAATAATCGATTCACATCTACCTGTTCTAGACCTCTCATGATTTTAAACACCTCTATTATATCCCCCCTCAGCAGTCTCTTCTCCAAGCTGAAAAGTCCTAACCTCTTTAGTCTTTCCTCATAGGGAGCTGTTCCATTCCCTTTATCATTATGGTCGCCCTTCTCTGTATCTTCTCCATCGCAACTATATCTTTTTTGAGATATGGTGACCAGAATTGTACACAGTATTCAAGGTGAGGTCTCACCATGGAGCGATACAGAGGCATTATGACATTTTTTGTTTTATTCACCATGTCTTTCTATATGTTCTGTGATTTTGATATTTAGAAAACTTTCCACTATTTTTCCTGCCACTGAAGTCAGGCTAACTGGTCCGTAGTTTCCCAGATTGCCCCTGGAGCCCTTTTTAAATATTGGGGTTACATTAGCCACCCTCCAGTCTTCAGGTACAATGGATGATTTTAATGATAGGTTACAAATTTTTACCAATAGGTCTGAAATTTCATTTTTGAGTTCCTTCAAAACCTTGGGATGTATACCATCCGGTCCAGGTGATTTACTACTCTTCAGTTTGTCAATCAGGCCTACCACATCTTCTAGGTTCACCGTGATTTGGTTCATTCCATCTGAATCATTACCCATGAAAACATTCTCTGATACGGGTATCTCCCCAACATCCTCTTCAATAAACACTGAAGCAAAAAAATCATTTAATCTTTCCGCGAGGGCCTTATCTTCTCTAAGTGCCCCTTTAACCCCTCGATCATCTAACGGTCCAACTGACTCCCTCACAGGCTTTCTGCTTCGGATATATTTAAAAATGTTTTTACTGTGAGTTTTTGCATCTACGGCCAACTTCTTTTCAAATTCTCTCTGAGCCTGTCTTATCAATGTCTACATTTAACTTGCCAACGCTTATGCATTATCCTATTTTCTTCTGTTGGATCCTTCTTCCAATTTTTGAATGAAGATCTTTTGGCTAAAATAGCTTCTTTCACCTCCCTTTTTAACCATGCCGGTGATCGTTTTGCCTTCTTTCCACCTTTTTTAATGTGTGGAATACATGGTTGGTTTTTTTTTTTTTAACAATGACCATGCCTCTTGTACACTTTTTACCTTTGTAGCTGCTCCTTTCAGTTTTTTTCTATTTTTCTCATTTTATCAAAGTTTCCCTTTTGAATGTTTAGCACGAGAGCCGTGGATTTGCTTACTGTCCCCCTTCCAGTCATTAATTCAAATTTGATCATATTAATATCACTATTGCCAAGCGGCCCCACCACCATTACCTCTCTTACCAAATCATGTGCTCCACTGAGAATTAGATCCACAATTGCTCCCTCTCTCGTCGGTTCCTGAACCAATTGCTCCATAAAGCTGTCATTTATTCCATCCAGGAACTTTATCTCTCTAGCATGTCCCGATGATACATTTACCCAGTCAATATTGGGGTAATTGAAATCTCCTATTACCACCGCACTACCAATTTGGTTAGCTTCCTTAATTTCTCTTAGCATTTCACTGTCCGTCTCATCATCTTGACCAGGTGGACGGTAGTATACTCCTATCACTATAGTCTTCCCCAACACACAAGAGATTTCTAACCATAAAGATTCGATTGGGCATTTAGTCTCATGCAGGGTGTTTATCCTGTTGGACTCTATGCCATCCCGGACATAAAGCGCCACACTGCCTCCCGGGTGCTCCTCTCTGTCATTGTGATATAATTTGTACCCCGATATAGCACTGTCCCATTGGTTATCCTCCTTCCACCATGTCTCTGTGATGCCAATTAAGTCTATGTCATCATTCACTGCTAAAAATAGATAGATGCCAAGGAATGTCCGTCAAGATGCTTTATTAGAAGATCCAATATAAAACCGCCCGACTCAGGCCGAGTTTCGCCCCCACACGGGGGGCTGCTTCAGGGGCTGTATAAGTAATGTCTTATATGCATTTAATAATTTCTTTGTACTGATGATTTTGGCAAGTTGGAATGATATGGAACAATGTAACCAGGACTAATTCAAAGTTGTGATGGAGACAGTTGATTAATAAATATACAGTACTGCACGCCGAGGCTGGCTAGCTCTCAGGTCAGAGTATTTGGTCAGACTGTACGCTTGACGGAATGTTTTTTGTTTGTATTTTCATTCTGCTTTTTAATTGATAGGGATAAGTTAGAATTTTTTTAGCTCAGCTGAGTTTTTAGTTACAGGCACTTGGACTACTTTTCTTATTATTGGAACTTCACTGTTGGATGCCCTAATTCTAATGCATCATTAGTATCCTTTGAAAATACCTCCCTCCGAACCATGCGCTGCTGAGCGACTGTCAGCTTTCCCCTTTGTTCTAGTTTAAAAGCTGCTCTATCTCCTTTTTAAAGGTTAGCGCCAGCAGTCTAGTTCCACCCTGGTCAAGGTGGAGCCCATCCCTTCGGAAGAGACTTCCCCTTCCCCAAAAGGTTCCCCAGTTCCTTACAAAACCGAATCCTTCTTCCTTACACCATTATCTCATCCATGCATTGAGACTCCAGAGCTCTACCTGCTTCTGGGGACCTGGCAATGGAACAGGGAGCATTTCAGAGAATGCTACCCTGGAGGTTTCGGGGATGTTGGACACATGTTTTCGACGCGCTATTACCCCTTACTGAATAAGGGGTAAAACTAGCGCATCGAAAATGCGCGTCCAAACGCGGGTTAACAGTGCACTCCGCCGGAGCATCCAAACCCTCCACCCCCCCGAAACTAATAGCGCCCGCAACATGCAAATGCATGTTGATGGCCCTATTAGTTATTCCCGCGTGATACAGAAAGTAAAATGTGCAGCCAAGCCGCACATTTTACTTAGCACCTACCCAAAGGTAGGTGCTAAGTAAAATGTGCACTTCCCCTGTGCACATGGCGATATTAAATGTGCACGTCCCCATGTGCACATGGCGATATTAAGTCGGAGGTCCCAAAAGTTAAAAATAATCAAAAAAAAAAAATTAAAATTGGCCTGCAGGTTGAAAACTGGATGCTCAATTTTGCCGGCGTCCGGTTTCCGAACCCGTGGCTGTCAGCGGGTTTGAGAACCAACGCCGGCAAAATTGAGCGTCGGCTGTCAAACCCGGTGACAGCCACCGCTCCTGTCCAAAAAGAGGCGCTAGGGACGCGCTAGTGTCCCTAGCGCCTCTTTACCGCGGGCCCTAATTTGAATATTTTTTTTTTCTGAATCGCGTGCACAGGAGAGTGGCATGTGCGCATGCCGGGAGAGCCGCGCTCGCCTGCTCTCCCGCGATTTTTACTGTATAGGCCTGTATGTTATTTGATAGCTGACGCACACTACTAAAGTGAAGATTTCAACATATTTTCTATAAAGATTCCAAGATCCTTTTCCTGGGTGGTGACTCCTATGGAACCTAGCATTGTGTACCTGTAGTTAGGATTATTTTTCCCTAAATGCATCACTTTGCACTTGTCCACATTAAATTTCATCTGCCATTTAGATACCCAATTCCCTAGTCTGGCAAGGCCCTTCTGTAGTTTCTAAGTCTGTTTGTGTTTTAACAACTTTGAATATTTGTGTCACATGCAAATCTGATCACCTCACTTGTTGCTCTCTTTTCCAGATCATTAAAAATAAGTTAAACCCTGGTCCCAGTACCGATCCCTGGGGCACACCACTATTTACCTCTTTCCGTTGGAAAAACTGATTATTTAGTCTTACTCTATTTCCTATCTTTTCATCATTTACCTAGCCACAGCAAAACCTCTCCTTCTATTCAATGACTTGTTCATTTCCTGGGGAGTCTCTCGTGAGGGTCTATCAAACACCCTTTGAAAATGCAAACACACTACTTCAGCTGGCTCACCCCTATGCACATACTCATTCATACCTCAGAATAACTAATAAATTAGTAAGGCATGACTACCCTTTGCTAACTCCATACTGGCTCTTTCCCATTAAATCATGTTTATCCATGCATTTAGTAATTCTGTTCTTAGCAATAGCATCTACCATTTTGTCGGATTACTTGGATCATCCCTGGACCCCGATTTTTTTTCTATTTATCAATTTGCTCTAGTACCACTTCCAGATTCACACTGCCTTGTTTTAATTCTTCAGTGTTCTCATCTACAAAGGTTCCCAGTGTGGGGATACCCCTAACACCCTCCACAGTAAAGACCAAAGCAAAGAATTCATGTCGTTTTTTCCGCTACAAGCCCCTTTTACCCCTCAGCTCTACTGATTCCCTTGCAGGTTTCCTGGTTCGTTTGTTTTTTATTGTATTTGAAAAAGCTTTTAAAATTAGTTTTCTCTCCCATGGCAAGTCTCACATCAAATTCTTTCTTGGCCTGCTTTATTAATGTTTTACGTCTAACCTGTCAGTGCTTGTGTGCCTTCCTATTTTCCTCATTAGGTCCTGATTTCCATTTTTTAACGAATACCTTTAATTGCTTCTTTAACAGCAACATTTAGCCATTCTGGGAGATGCTTCTCTTCAGGTTCTGTGGACATGATTTAGCTCTATGGCTCCACTACTCTTGTCCATGTTTAAATTTTTTATTTATTTTTATATACCGAATTTTGTGGAACATCATAATTTAAGTACAAAAACAGCAAAGGTTGGTTAAAATATATCAATTAAAAAATATAAAACATAATCACATAGGGCCAGATCTTAAAAGATACGCACAGGTGTAGATTTGCTCGTGCAACCTGGCGCGAACAAATCTGCACCCGATTTTATAACATGCGTGTGCTACTGCGTGCATGTATAAAATCCAGGGTCGGTGCGCACAAGGGGGTGCACACTTGTACAACTTGCACGCGCCGAGCCCTAAGGGAGCCCCAATGGCTTTCCCAGTTCCCTCCAAGGCCGGTAAAAAAAAAAAAAAAAAAAAAGAACTACCGAAACAAACCAGAAGGGAAGGAACCTCGTGGTGAGTCTAACCGCGCCCCTTCTGCCTCAGCCAGCCTATCAGGAGCTGTCTGGGAACCTTTTAAAAACTGCGGCGATCCCAGCGGCCTCCCTCTTCGGCGACCATCCTCCCTGCAATCTGCCCTACCTCTTCTCTGCCGGGGCTTGCGCGGTCGGCGCAGCCCATTCGGGGCAAGAGCCCGCTCACCCCCCCCCCGAGCGTGAGCTGCGCGGAGAAAGCGGAAAACTAGAAAAAAAAACAAAAAAAACTACCGAAACAAACCATAAGGGAAGGAACCTCGTGGTGAGTCTAATCGCACCCCTTCTGCCTCAGCCGGCTTATCAGGAGCTGTGTGGGAACCTTTTAAAAACCGCAGCTGTGTCGCGCAACCTAAGGGGCCTGCCCCTTAATGCGCCCCTTCATGAGCCCCAGGACCCAGGGCAGAGGCCCCCCTTCTTTTTGCAACCACTCCCTAACACTATTACACCGGATCTTCACAGGCTTCCAGCATTCATCCAGTCTCCTCCAGCCTCTTCCAGCAGTCAGCTTCCAGCAGTCATCCAGCATTCATCCAGTCTCCTCCAGCCTCTTCCAGCCGTCATCTCATCCAGCACTCATCCAGCCTCGTCCAGCATTCATCCAACCTCCTCCAGCACTCATCCCCTTCTTCTTCTTCACAACAAAACAAAAATGACATCAGGATTCCCAATACCCATCCTACACCACAGTCTCCTCACCACTGGAAAAGTATCCATGCAACCTCGATCACGCTCCATCAAAACTCTCATCCCAATCATGACATCACTATTTACTCAACTCCTAGGCCTCGCATTATTCTCCTTAACACCCTTCAATGCACAATCCCTCACCAAGAAATCACTTATCCTCAATGATTATCTCCTAGACTCAAAGCCTGACATCTGCGCCATAACGGAAACATGGCTTAAACCAACAGATACAGCCCTGATAAATCAACTCCCCACACATCTTTACGACATTTTTTCACTTCCCCGACATAAGAAAAGAGGCGGTGGCCTTCTCATAGCAGCCAAAAAAGAGCTGAGACTAACCCAACTCCAAGCCAAATCTGACTCCAAAATTGAATTAGGCCTTTTCAAAACCGACCAACTCCAAATCCTCCTCATTTACGCTCTGCCAGGACTTCTTGACTCACAGACACCTCTCCCATTATAGAAATCATTGCAAAACATATAAATCTGGACTCCCCTGCTATGATCCTAGGGGATTTCAACTTCCATGTCAATAATATCCCATGCACAACCAACTGTGAGGCATTTCTCACCTCCCTCACGGCCATGGGCTTCAAGCAGATCATCAACAAGCCCACCCACAAAGCTGGACACACCCTGGACCTTATTTTCATAAACTCTGGCCTCACACACTCTTCCCCCCCCAAATGCACTCCGATCCCCTGGTCGGACCACTCAATCTCTGCTAACTTCACAATGGAAGAAACCCCCAATACTCACCCCCTTCAATCCTCTTTTCAATACTGGAGAGCATGACCTTCCGATGTCCTCAGCAATCACCTAGCCAAAGAACTTCCTCACATAGACCTCTCAAATCCCAACTCAGCTCTACTTTCCTGGATTCATCTGAAGAAAATAGGAACAAGCATAAGGATTGTCAAGTTAAGTGTAAAACATTGATATGGCAGGCTAAGAGAGAATTTGAAATGAAGTTGGCCATAGAGGCAAAAACTCATAAAAACTTTTAAAAAATATATCCAAAGCAAGAAACCTGTGAGGGAGTCGGTTGGGCCGATAGATGATCGAGGGGTTAAAGGGGCTCTTAGGGAAGATAAGGCCATTGCAGAAAAACTAAATGAATTTTTTGCTTCTGTGTTTACTAATGAAGATTTTGCAGAGATACCGGTTCCGGAGATGGTTGTCAAGGGTGATGATTCACATGAACTGATCCAAATCACTGTGAACCTGGAAGATGTAATAGGCCAGATTGACAAACTAAAGAGTAGCATATCACCTAGACTGGATGGTATGCACCCCAGGGTTCTGAAGGAACTAAAAATGAAATTTCAGATCTATTAATTAAAATTTGTAACCTATCATTGAAATCATCCATGGTACCTGAAGACTGGAGGGTAGCCAATGTAACCCCAATATTTAAAAAGAGCTCCAGGGGCAATCCGGGAAACTATAGACCAGTGAGCCTGACTTCAGTGCCAGGAAAGATAGTGAAAACTATTCTAAAGATCAAAATCACATAGCATATAGAAAGAAATGGTTTAATGGGACACAGTAAGCATGGTTTAATGGGACACAGAGCATATAGAAAGACATGGTTTAATGGGACACAGTAAGCATGGATTTACCCAAGGGAAGTCTTCATTTTTTTGAAGGGGTTAATAAACATGTGGATAAAGGTGAACCAGTAGATGTAGTGTATTTGGATTTTCAGAAGACGTTTGACAAAGTCCCTCATGAGAGGTTTCTAAGAAAACTAAAAAGTCATGGGATAGGAGGCGATGTCTTTTCGTGGATTACAACCTGGTTAAAAAAACAAGAAACAGAGAGTAGAATTAAATGGTCAATTTTCTCAGTGGAAAAGGGTAAACAGTGGAGTGCCTCAGGGATCTATTCTAGGACTGGTGCTTTTCAATATATTTATAAATGATCTGGATAGGAAAACGACAAGTGAGGTAATCAAATTTGCAGATGATACAAAATTATTCAAAGTAGTTAAATCACAGGCGGGTTGCGATAAATTGCAGGAGGTCTTTGCGAGACTGGAAGATTGGGCATCCAAATGGCAGATGAAATTTAATGTGGACAAGTGCAAGGTTATGCATATAGGGAAAAATAACCCATTCTGTAGGAGCACAACGTTAGGTTCCATATTAGGAGCTATCAGCCAGGAAACAGATCTAGGCGTCATAATGGATAACACGTTGAAATTGTCGGCTCAGTTTGCTGCAGCAGTCAAAAAAGCAAACAGAATATTAGGAATTACTAGTAAGGGAATGGTGAATAAAATGGAAAATGTCGTAATGCCTCTGTATTGCTTCATGGTGAGACCGCACTTTGAGTACTGTGTACAATTCTGGTCGCTGCAAGTTGCGATGGAGAAGATACAGAGAAGGGTGACCAAAATGATAAAGGGGATGGAATAGTTCCCCTATGAGGAAAGGCTAAAGAGGTTAGGGCTGTTCAGTTTGGAGAAGAGATGGCTGAGGGGGGATATGATAAAGGTCTTTAAAATCATGAGAGTTCTAGAACAGGTAAGTATGAATCGGTTATTTACTCTTTCGGATAATAGAAGTACTAGGGCGCACTCTATGAATTTAGCAAGTAGCACATTTAAAACTAATCGGAGAAACCTCTTTCACTCAACAGACAATTAAGCTCTGGAATTTGTTGCCAGAGGATGTTATTGCAGTTAGTGTAGCTGGGTTTAAAAAAGGTTTGGATAATTTCTTGGAGAAGTCCATTAACTGCTTAATCAAGTTGACTTAGGGGCAGATTTTGTAATCTATGCCCGATTTTATAACATGCGTGTGCAGCCGTGCACATATTATAAAATCCGGGGGTCGGCGTGCGCAAGGGGGTGCACACTTGTGCACCTTGCGTGCGCCAAGCCCTAGGGGAGCCCCGATGGCTTTCCCTGTTCCTTCCGCCCCCCATCTTCCCCTCCCTTCCCCTATCTAACCCGCCCCCCAGCCCTACCTAAATCCCCCCCCTATCTTTAATTCTTTATTTACACCTGCCTCTGGGCAGGCGTAGGTTGCGCACACTGGCCAAGTGCCGTTGCATGAGCCCCCGGCACGACCGCTGTGCCAGAAGCCTCGGTCCCACCCCTGGCCCGCCCACTCCCTGCCCGTTTTTTCAAGACCCGGGACATACGCACGTCCCGAGGCTTGCGCGCATCGCCGAGCCTGTGCAAAATAGGCTCGGTGCGCGCAGGAGGGTTTTAAAAGTGTTACGCGCGTAACCCTTTTAAAATCAGCCCCTTAGGGAATAGCCACCGCTATTACTGGCATCAGTAGCATCCTGGATCAGACCAAGGGTCCAGGTACTTGTAGCCTGGATTGGCCATTGTTGGAAACAGGATGCTGGGGTTTGATGGACCCTTGGTCTGATCCAGGATGGCAATTTCTTATGTTCTTATACAAGATTTTAAATAAATTAATCAACATTAGAACAAAAAAAAAAGCAAGGCATCAATTAGATTATATTAATTAAAATGTTTTCCTAAATAGTTGGAATGAAGTTAATTTACTCTTAGGAAAGGAGTTAAAGATAGCAGTTTTTACAGTAGCAGAGAATGGAGCAGCTCCAGAAGCTCAGCTCCATTCAGACCCTAGCTCCAGCTCTGGAGCATATTTAAGAAAACTGAGGAGCTCTGCTCTTGGCTTCAGGTCTTGGAGCTGAATCTGAGCTCTGGAGTCAGAGTCAGAGTCCCAGTCATTCCTAATGCACAGCACTGCCAATGAGTTGACCTGATGGCTGACCTTCAAGTAAATTATACTGTACATTATTTAACTCTCTAGATATATATATATATACACATTTATATTTAAATAAATGCATAACTTTGGGCATTTTCTAAATGCAAGCCTTACTAGTCTCAATGTGTATATTTTTTAATCAGATGTTCAAGTCCTGCAGCCAGCAGACCTCAGTATAAGCGTCCCTAGACTAGGGGAAGTCCTCCTTTCATGGAAACCCAACCCCATTCCTGATCCAGAAACATATCTTGTCAAATACAATGTGGTGATAAAGACTCCAATGCAAGAAGAACAGGTAAAGGCGGTCTTTATTTTAATTTGCACCCATTTAATAATCAGCACTGGGCTTTCATCATGGCCATAAGAAAATATATATATATATATATATATATAATGTGTGTATTATAATAATGCTATATTTTTGATTGTACAGTTTGAAAGATTGTTTCTATTGGATATAATGAACCAAGGTGAAAGTTAATTCTCCTGAAATGAAGTACATCTTGTCCTTATATTCTACAGCTTGTAAATTGTGTATGATTATATAGATAGATATAGAAAGATAGTAGTAGACTAAATACTGGCAGGAAATTATATGAATATAAATGACAAAAAAAATACCCCCTCCTTTAACATAAATCAAATATCATTACAAATTACCTCACACAGGGCCTGATTCACTAGGCTTTTCTCCCATTCTGAGTCTATGGGAAAGATGTTTAGTGAATCAGGTCCATAGCTCTCAGTCACTTTTATTTAAACTCAATAGATATTCATAAAAATGTCTACTTTAGCTAAATCACTTACATTGTTAATACCAATACACAAAACCCAAGTAATATCACACCACATTCACTCACTCATACACTAAACTAAAAAATATATAAATTTCTATTGGAATCGATCAAGAGACGAGCAGTACAAATATATTCCACTGTATGTGAACACACATATTCCACTGTATGTACACAATATAGAACGATTCATAAACTGCATTTAGAGTACATTCCCAGAATTACAACTTCCATCCTTATCACTGGTGGCGTTAATATTTGTATAGTCCTGGATGAGTGTACCGAATCAGTCTCACTTCCTATTTCCTTGACCTTATAATCCTCATTGAAAATGCATCTGGTGATGTTAATGCTGCTGTTAATCCATGAACACCACTGCCGCCGCCATTTTGCAATAAACTTCTGATTCAGATGACTGATTCACTAGATAAGTGGAAACACTCAAGGTTTTAATCTAAGGAACACGCTGGAGGCTACACCCAGCTGGCATGAAGCTATATTGTGTTTGCTCTTCTATGATGATTGATGAGAAATGTATTTACTTATTTATTTATTTTTATATACCAGCATAGCTCTCCCTAAGGAAGCCAGTAACAAGGCGAAACAAAGGGCTTTGCAGGGGTCTACTAATGTGAACTTGATAATGTAGCAAAATTTCATATATACTTGCTGGAAGAAATTTGATAAATGATTTTAAACTGTGCAAGCACAGAATACCAGTGGTGTGGTGTTCATGGATAAACGGCAGCGTTAACATCACCAGACTGCTTCTTCAAGGCTGTTGAACCCAGCGCAGGCCAGGATGTAAAAAAAAAAATTTGCTGCACATGGCAGCCCGCACTCCCAGTGCGGAGACCTCAGAAATATTCTTCAGCTGAAGCTCCAACTTCCGATCTTGCAGATCCTAAGGGCTGTCGCTCCCGTGATAGGGATAGTAGTTTTCTTGGTGACCACGGACACAGCCGCATCCACCTTAGGAACATAAAGAAGTTCCAACGCATCCTCTGGTAAAGGATAGAGCCTATCCATTGCCTTACTGACCTTCAGCCCAAGGTCAGGATTGTCCCATTCTCGGAACAATAAGTCTGAAAAATTAAACAGAAAAGAAGTAGTCGGGCCCCGTAGGCCCAAAAATACTGGGTCCATCTCAATACCTAACTCCCCCAAAATTGCCAGTATAAAAAGACCCAGTTCCTCTTTTCTAAACAGGCAGACCACCTTCGGGTCATCCCCCTCAACCCCCTGGGAGTTGCGTGGGGAATCCTGTTTTATCAGCATCCCCACTGGCCCCCGGACAGAGGCTTAGGCTATCCAGTGTGGTCATCCGTGTCCAAAGAAGCAGAAGAGGGATCCGTGTCTGCGTGCGCGGCAAGAATGTAAAGGCCATTTAATCCTTGACGCGCCAGCTGTCCCTGGGGACTTAGCCCGCTTCCTAGCCTTGGACGTGGAGAGACCCAGAGAAATCTTCTCTCCCCACTGCTTCTTCAAGGCTTTACTGACTTTAAAGGCCCTATGCATCCTCAAAATAAACTCTGACGAAAAAGAGGAGGATGATGAGTTAGAGACCCCCTCGGGGCTATCCTCAGCCGCGCCTGTGCTGTGCTGCATTGATCGACCCCCCCCCCCCGGGGGGCCATTTGCTGCGGCGATAATGGCGGTGGGAGATTGATGACTACCTGGAAACAAACAACATCCTATCCCCAAACCAATATGGTTTCAGAAAAAACCTCAATACTGAGACTCTCCTTCTCTCTTTAAATGACACTATTCTAAGAGGATTTGATAATGGAAAGCAATATCTTCTAGTACTCCTTAACCTCTCTGCAGCGTTTGATACAGTAAATCATCAAATTCTTCAAGAACGACTATCTGAAATCGGTTTAGCTGAGACTACACTACAATGGTTTTCATCTTATCTCTCCAACAGAAGCTACCAAGTTTCATTCAATAACAACATCTCTAAGAAAATTAACCTCAATACTGGAGTTCCACAAGGTTCAGCGTTATCTGCCACTCTATTCAATGTATACCTTTTACCAATTTGCCAGCTACTAAATGATCTTCAAATCACCCACTACCTCTATGCAGATGACATACAACCTTTAATTCCCATAAAAACTCCATTGATGAAACATATAAAGACACTTCTATACTACTTGAATCAAACAACTCCTTACAAAATGAAAACTCATAATCAACATTGATAAAACCAAAATACTTATGAACAAAAAACCCAAAGTAACACCACCACCTCTATTCACAACAATCAAATTAACCCAATATCCCCTGTCACTCACGCCAGAAACCTTGGAGTAATCATTGATAATAACCTATCTTACAATAACCACATAACTACCAAAATCAAAGGAGGATATCAAAACTCCTAATTCTAAGGCAGATAAAACCTTTTCTAAATTCAGTAGATTTCAGAACAGTTTTACAACTAATAATTTTCTCAACCATTGACTACTGTATTACCTCATGATTGGCCTTCCGTATATCAACATCAAGCCTCTGCAGATTCTTCAGAACTCAGCAGCCAGAATTTTAACTGGAAAAAAAAAAGAATGATCACATCACCCCAATATTAACTTCACTACACTGGCTTCCTATTAAATCCCGAATTGAATATAAGATTTTGACCATTATACACAAATTAATACACTCCAATCACCACAAACAAACAAGCTTAAAAATCACTCCACAGAATAACAACAGGAATCTTCTATCAAATAACACTTCTCATCTAATAATTCCTCCCATCAGAGATGCTCATCTATCAACAACAAGAAATAGAGCATTCTCCATTGCCTGTCCTAAAAAATGGAACTCCCTACCACCTTATTTGAGAACTCAAACAAATATCAAAACGTTCAAGAAGGATCTAAAGAATTTGCTTTTTCATAAAGGGGTAGATTTTCAAATAGCGCGATTTGGCGTACTTTTGTTGGCGCATCAGGCGCCAACAAAAGTACGCTGGATTTTAGTAGATACGCGCATAGCCGCGCGTATCCGCTAAAATCCGGGATCGGCGCCTGCAAGGCTATCGATTCCGTATAGCCGGCGCGCGCCGAGCCGCGCAGCCTACCTCCATTCCCTCCGAGGCCGCTCCGAAATCGGAGCGGCCTCGGAGGGAACTTTCTTTGCCCTCCCCTCACCTTCCCCTCCCTAACCCACCCGCCCGGCCCTGTCTAAACCCCCCCCTTACCTTTGTCGGGGGATTTACGCCTCCCGGAGGGAGACGTAAATCCCTGCGCGCCAGCGGGCCGCTAGCGCACCGGGACGCGACCTGGGGGCGGGTCCGGAGGGCGCGACCACGCCCCCGGACCGCCCCGGGCCGTAACCACGCCCCCGGGCCCGCCCCCGAAAACACCGCGCGGATCGGGCCCGCCCCCGACACGCCCCCCTCGGAAAACCCCGGGACTTACGCGAGTCCCGGGGACTTACGCAAGTCCTGGGGTCTGCGCGCGCCGGTAGGCCTATTGAACATAGGCGCACCAGCGCGCAGGGCCCTGCTCGCCTAAATCCAGGCGGATTTAGGCGAGCAGGGCTCTGAAAATCCGCCCCAAAGTCTACATTAATGATTATTTAATTCAACAATCTAACTTCAATCAATACTACCAACCAGACCCATGCAAGAGAGATACTGAAATAACGTCTGGCATCAACCATTGTAGTAGCAATATGAACTTATAATTAACAACGCTAGAAGTCCATCCCGAAGATGAATAAATACCAATACTGTTACCATACTCCTTTTCCCTTTTTTTCCTTGTCCTCCCTTTTTCACCACAAACCTCTCCCCCATCCCTTCATCTCTCCCACTGTTAATTTATGCAACTATGTTTTAATTGTATATTCTTTGTTTGATTTTTGTAAACCGTTATGATGGCTGCACCAAATGACGGTATATAAAACCGAACAAGTAAGTAAATAAATAAATAAATAAATAAATAAAGTCCCCTCCCCCACCGTGGCGCATGTGGCAGCTGAAAAGGATGCCAAAATGGTGACCGTTCCTGCGCTCCGCGGGAATGGAGCAGGAGAATAAGCTCTGTCCGTCTGCCTTTGTTTGGAACCTCCAGTCGCCCTCCCCGGTCGGACTGGAGGTTCCTTCCCCACCGGGGAGGCAGGAGGAGCACAGACCTGTGCACGCGCTAAGCCACAAGCCCGGCAAGCAGCTCCCCTCGGCATGGCTGCAGAAGCCTCGGCACACCGGCAAACTCTAAGAAGAAAAAGACGTGCCAGACACGCGGGACGGAGACGAGCGAAAACTTAACAGCCGCGAAGGACAGGAGAGCCCGATCGCCCCACAACAAAAGAAAGTAAACTTTTTTTTTTTATACAACCTGCCAGGGCTGCAGTCTTTGTTCGGTCCTGGTCCAGCTGGGGTGAGTGAGCCGGGCTCCCCAGTATCACCCCCTACAGGACACTGAAAAGGCAAATAGGGTCTTCGACCCTTAGCCTAGGAAGCCTCTAGCACCAGGGGAGATGGTCCCCTCAGGACCTAGCAACTCCCTGGGAGGCTAAACGAAAGCTGCCGAGGTAGCTGTCTTTAAACTTTTTTTTTTTTTTTTTTTTTTTTTTTAAGTATTATCAAACCAACCAAATTGCCTGTCCAAACAACCTAATTTCCCTTTTTAGAGGAACACCAAATAAAACTACACAGACTGTAGGTTTTGCACCTCCACCATCTGCTGGAGACAGAGAAATACTGATGGACTGTAGGTGGCACCTCGGGTATTAGGGCAGAGTCCTTTGAGTTTTTCTCTGTCTCCATCTGCTGGAAGGGAGGCAAAACCCAGGAGTCTGGACTGATCCGGGTACGTACAGGGGAATTGGTGTTTTCTGGCTAACTTTAAGAATGCCTCGGAGCAGTATTTAAGTTATCCAGGTATATGTACCCAGATAACTGGACCCTTAATCTGGTCTGGACCAACAGACCCGATCGCCCATATCTTCATCCTGCTAAATCAGAAAAAAATGTTGTGCATAGTACCTGATGCCTCCTCCCCCAAGCCCCCAGAAGAATTAACATAGGTTATAGGGCTACAGCAGTCCCAGGATCTTTCCCCCACTCCCCCAGTTTGGAAAACACACAGAGTCTGGGTCCTCTTCTAACCTCTACTCTCTCTCCTCCCAGCCACAACCCCTACCTCAACTCTCTCACCCAACTGGGAACCCCCTAAAAGTCCCATGGCCGCTGAGAGCATGATACGCATGTACCACTCCCGGCAGCATCCATATAATACTCTGTATAATAGGGAGGGATCTGACAAAGTTATGATTTGCTGCAGAAATCATGGTACTAGCAAGAGACCGCTGCAAAACAGATCCATTTAAATCTCATTGACATTGCTTTCCTTTTACTTAGAATAAGAAAGTAGGTGGCAAATCTGGCTCCCATGATATTCCCTGAGAGGAAAAAAAAAAAAAAGAATAAAAATGGAATTTTTCCTCCCACAGTAAATAAGGGCAAAAGAGGCCATCTGGATTTACTCCTGCTCTGAACTGGAGTAAACCTGTTTGGGATAGAGTCACAGGGATGTCAAACTGCAAACCTGGAAGCTCACAAACCAGTCTGATATTCAGAATATCTCTAAAGAATATGCATGAGAGAAATCTGAACATGACTGAGATGGTGCATGCAAATTTATCTCATGCATATTCATTAAATATTCTGAAAACCAGACGGTTAGCAACTCTGCAGGATTGCAGTTTGACATTCCTGGGATAAATGCTTTGAGGGAAGCAAATACAAGCTGTGCAACCAAATGGGTGAATAACCCTTTGTAGGCCAGACTGGAGTGTGTGTGGTAGTACCACCACTTGTACGTCCCAAAGATCACTGTTCTGGCAAACCTGAATAACTATTTGTCTCTTTCAAACCCACCCAAATAGCAGAGAATATGCCCTTTCACACCAGGAATACAAAATTCAGTCTCTATGAGTGTAATGATAAACTTTAGGGAAAGGACTGTGGTTGTGAATTTGATGCAAAGCTTCCTAGTTCAGAGCACTACATAAAATAAAGATACATGCATACTTCTGGGGTGCTGAACACACCATGGAGAGTACTGAAACTCTTTTGAGCAGGCACAGAATGATGCTTGAATATACAAGTGAATCACCATATACATTACAGTGGTGATGTGAAAGGGGAAAGGTAGAGGTGATGTATAGCTGAGTGACATGAAGGTGACAAGAGAGCCAGCACAATTTGACAAGTTCAGAATCCTGCTTCTGACTAAGACTGTGCACTGCTGTACCTCAGCTGCTATCTCCCACCTTATATGCTCTCCCACCCTCCGTGATCTTTGCTGTAAGCCTGCCTGGCTGTGCCAACACCTAAGGAACTGCGCCTGACAAGTACCAGAGAAATAAAATCTTTGCAAAACCAGTTCTAACCCTATAGAACTCACTGCCACTTAACATCAAACTAGCCTCGAGCCTGCTAGTCTTCAGAGAAGCATTCAGACTGGAAGCTGAACTCAACCCCTTCAGTCTTTAAGAGACCTGTCTTCCTGCCCTTATCAGTTTAATTACTGTATCCCAGTGCTTGCTTTGCAAACATTAGAGATTCACCCTCTTGCATTATCGAAGGGATGGATCTTGTAGCAGATTTTAGCTTGTTGTAATTCGATGCGCGCTCTTTAGCTGGAAAGCATGTAAGAAACAAAATGAGGGGGAATCTGGCAGGATGTAATAAAGCCCATGTCCTATGTTTTGAAGTGTCTGATCAGGTTAATTTTCTTTCATGGAAATGAAAATGTAAAGAGCTGTGGCTCAGTTACAAGTGTGTGTCTTCCTGCAAAAATGTTCACTGGCGCTGCAGTGGATATCGGGGGGGGGGGGGGGGTATTGGGCGATTGTCCACATCGTCTTGTTAATCCCAGATGGAAGCTCTGGTTTACAATTTTATTTTCTTTACCTTGCTCTAACTTTGCCCGGGTTCCCCCACTACTCTGTGGACTAAAGCTGAAGTGATCATTTATTTCATTGGTACCTGTGATTTCAGATTTTATGCCGGTTTGTCTTATACAATTGTTCAATCTGGTTTGCTACTATCAAGTTATCTTGATAAAAGTTCATTAAAACCGTACTAAGAATTTTCATTTTCTGAACCACTTCAACCTGATATCCCTTTGTGGCTCTCTTTTTAGTACACAACTCGGCACACTAAAACAAAACGTACCATTGCCCTGCACAGAGGCCTCTCTGCCCAGATCTGTGCTGTTTACTACCACAGAGGGAAAGAACTCGCAAGGAGTCAGTGGGCACATGTGGAACTTCCACCACCACCAGGTGAGAGGAGAGTTCATCTTCCAGGTCACTGCTTGGATAACTCTCTAGAATCCCAACATCATGACAACTTTCCTCGTTTACTGCCTGAATGTCCTTTATACATAAGCCCATCTATGAAAGCAAGGTGTCACTGCTGCATTGTTTGCTCATGTGCTGGTAGCACTCGCTGCTGTTGGTGGCATAAGCACCTTTTGCCTGGGAATAGGGAGGGAAGGAAAGGCTTGGTCAAACTAAGAAAAAAGGAACTTGCTTATGACCAAAACAGGGATGCACACACCAATAAGAGCGTGGTTCCCGCTCTGAACACAGTTTCAATCCAAGGTGGTGCTGTTCTTGTAGGTTCTGAAGGAACATCTATTACTAATCTGTCCTGTGTCGTTTACGCTGAGGTTTCTAACAAAGTAGCCTTGGACTGTTGCTGGCTTGCTGGACAGGAGGCCCCAGAAGACATCCAGTACTTCCTGTTTTACAGGTGAGCATCATCCTGATTATGCTGGATAACTTATGCACTTTAAATATTCTGTGCTAAGTCCTACAATGATTTAGGACTAACTGGAAAATGCAGATGTGTGGGGTAGGATGGCTTGGCACTCCATACACAAGTTTTTGTACACATAACTTTATTGCATGGATTTTTCATGCGGACCTTTTGCATTTGTTTGGCTCAAAACCCAAATCCAGCAGATTCAGATGCTTTGTGGTGGTGGCATGTGTCAGGCATGGGACAAAGCCACAGATCTTCTGTCCATTGACCAGACTGAAACACGAATGAGGGCATGAAATTTTAGGTCAGACTGCACTAGTCACAAAAACAGAAAAAAAAAGTACACTTGCCAACTTGTTCACCCTGAGATCAGTGGGAGAAAGACAGAAGGAAACGTATTCAGAGTTTCTGGTTCGAGAAATGGTCACAAATCTCTATGTAGGCAGGTGCCCATAACAAGGTACGGTGAAGGATCACCTTATTGGTGGTACCTAACTGCACTTAAGGCAACTGCACCCGTCCCAAAAAAACACTTTGCAATGCCCTGCTTCCTTTCCCTCCTCATCATTATCTTTCCTCCAGTGTCTGCTTGTATTCCTCTTCATAGGGCCCTGATCTGCCGCCCCAGCCCTCCGTCTCATTTTCTCTCATGCTGCAAACTCTGCTCTCTGACATTTTACTGCTTCTCCAGTGACCTATGCGCAGAATACTTCCTGCCTGCTCCTGCATTCTCTGGCATCTTCTGCTAAAGTGCTAGTCGAGTTTGGTTAATCGCTCGTTTTGGAATTTCTCTTTGCTAGTCATCAGCTTGTTACTGGAAATTTCACACTCTGTCTACAACATCCAACTTACTTTGCCATTTGTTCCCCTCTTTCGGGCCAATACAGTAAAGTCTGCTGGAGAGCGGGCGAACGCCTGCTCTCCCAGCGCACGCACAGGCCACTCTCCTGTGCGCGCGATTCACTATGCAAATTAGGCCCGGCAGTAAAAACAGGTAAAAGGAGGCGCTAGGGACACTAGCGCGTCCCTAGCGCCTCCTTTTGGATTGGAGCAGCGGCTGTCAGCGGGTTTGACAGCCGACGCTCAATTTTGCCAGCGTCAGTTATCGAGCCCGCTGACAGCCATGCGTTCGGAAACTGGACGCCGGCAAAACTGAGCATCCGGTTTTTGACTTCAACATTTTTTTTTTTTTTACTTTTGGTAACTTTCGGGACCTCTGACTTAATATCGCCATGATATTAAGTTGGAGGGTGCACAGAAAAGCAGTTTTTACTGTTTTTTTGTGCACTTTCCCGGTGCCCAAAGAAATTAGCGCCTACCTTTGGGTAGGCGCTAATTTCTGAAAGTAAGATGTGCGGCTTGGCTGCACATTTTCCTTTCTGAATCGCGTGAGAAAATACCTAATAGGGCCATCAACATGCATTTGCATGTTGCGGACGCTATTAGGTTCGGGGGGTTGGACGTGCGTTTTCGGCCCCTTACTGAATAAGGGATAACGCTAGCGCATCGAAAACGCGCGTCCAATAGAGGGTTAACAGTGCGCTCCTTCGGTTGTATCGGCCCGTTTGAAAGGTAATCCTACGATTCCTGCCTCTTCATCCATCAGACGATTCTTTGTCAGAGAAGTTTTGGAAGTAGGAGATTCCAGCCCCTGTTCCCCCACCCCATACTGAAACCACTGTAAATGAAATTTCCTTTCTAATGTAGGTATAAAATGTATCTGGAGGAATGCCAGGAGTACCACATGGACCAGGATGAGAAAAGACACACCGGCTGCCATTTTTCTAACACCCACATAAATATCATGAAGGGCAGCAATATTGTGATATACATTAATGGCTCCAGTAAATCTTCTATCATTAAACCTTTTGATCAGTTATTTGATCCCAATAATATTGGTAAGAAACAAACTGTTCTGAGTTTTTATCTTTTTATAATTTTTTTCTTGTAAGTCTTCATGCTCGACAAAATGCAAGTGTAATCTGGTCCATAAATCCACAGAACATAAACAGTACAGGGAGCAGCCATGCAAGACAAACACTCACTCTGTCCAGCATAGGACAGATGCACTGCTGCTGCCTGTACTAAGACTGAGTGTGTGGAGGGAAACTTGCACTGCTGATGATCTGCTGTACTTGTTCAAAGCTGGGACAAAGTGAGGGTGTATCTGTCTTGCACTGCTGCTGCCTGTACTCTAAGAGAAATACACACTGCTCCACCACAGAACACATACAGCAAAAGCAGCAGCAGTGCGAACTTCTCTCTCACACACACACCACTGCCTCAGCTCAGGACAGCAGCAGTGCAAATGTCACACATGCTGCCCCAGCACAAAACAGACACAGCATAGGCAGCATCAGTGTGAGTTTCTCACATGCTCACCCGAACACGGGACAGGTACCACCACAGACAGAGGAAGCGCAAACTTCACGCAAACAACCTCCACACAGAACAGCGACTGTACAGACGGCAGCAGCACAAACTTCACACACACACTCTGCCCGAGCACAGGACAGGGACAGTACAGACCGCAAACACACACACATTGTCTGAGCACAGGCCAGAGGTAGCCCAGACAGCTGAAGTGCAAGCTACACACACACACACACACATTCCATCACAGAATAGATACAGCACAGGTAGCAGCAATGAGATTTTCGCATACACACCTCACCCCAGTATAGCATTGGTATAGCATGTTCCATGCTGTGCTAATGTCCTGAGCTAGCCTGCTCTACAGGAGAGAGTTTCTGCATCCCTATACTCACCCCTCGCATCCTTAAACCATCCTATGTCAATTGACTGTGCTTTCTAATCTTAATCTAGCATTCGTTTTTATCAGTTGACTGTATCTTTTCACTACATCATTTTCCAGAGAGAATAAACCCACCCATGAATGTTACTGTGCTGGTAAAAAAAGATACCCTCTATGTTCAATGGATGAAGCCAATTTCTCTCTTGCCTAATCCATGTTTTCTGTATGAAATCAACATCAGCGAGTGCTTGACTGGCAATTCAAAGGTACGTTCCTTAGCAAATCATTTCTATCAATTACACTCATTCTATAGACTGCTAAAAAGATGTATCAGTGATAAAAAGACATTTTTTAATCATAATCAGCGGTGCAAATAGTTTTAGAAATCTTAGGCACCAATCAAAATTCTTAAGAGCCAGGAAATAATCCTTTTTTTTTTCATTTTGCCTTTTTATTTAAACAGTTTTTGCTCCTCATCTCCCCTGCAGGTTTTTATCCTTTTTTTTCTGCAGTCTGGTAGCAGCTTCTCTCCCCAGTCCCAAGAGCAGGCACCAAATTGTAATTGCTGGGACAACCTGATCCAATAGCCTGTTCCAGTCTTGCTCATAACATACTGAAAAACAAACACTGAGTCTTCACATACACACACGCCACCCCCATGCCTTTTGGGGGGAGGGAGGAAGGGAGAATGGGAAGGTCTATAAGGCTGCAAAATTCATCCCATCATTGAACCCCCCTCTCCCAACAACACATACATCACTCTCCTCCCCACAACACCTCTCATAGAACCACATAATCCTATAGTATGTGCAACCCCAATGACTCAAGTTATCTTGTTACATATGTTACAAAGTTACAATGTTTTTACTACTTCTGTTATCCTACGTTACTCTGTAAACTGGCGTGATATGTCCAACTGAACATCGGTATAGAAAAACAAACAAATTAATAAATAGTTTGACATGTTCTGAACAGCTTTATGACACTAACACTTTCATATTAACACATATATACTCCTTTTGGCATATCAGTAAACAATGAAGTCCATACTGAGTAAGCCACAGTGTGGGAAAGTTATCCTGGTAAAGTTACAGTTTGATATTCAGTGGAACAAACCCAGTTATGCGTTCTGCTGAATGAAGAAAAGTGGATCTAAATACAGACAACAACCAACAAGGACTGGATTATTTTGTCTGGGTTTGTTAAACAAATAAGCATGGGTGTAGCTTGCTTATTGCGGCAGTTACTACCCCTAACTAACTGGGCTAGATATTTCACTTGGATGCAGTTCCAACACTACTCTCTCATTAATGGTGGGGGTGGAAGGGAAATAGAACCAAAAGGTTACAAAGAGCCAAGAGTAACAGATAGTATGAGAAAAAAAAAAAGTGCGACACTTGCTGGGCAGACTGGATGGACCGTTTGGTCTTCTTCTGCCATCATTTCTATGTTTCTAAAGTCAAAGTTATCAGATAACTTTAGGACAATCCTCCAGCATGACCAGACTTACTTGGATAATTTTATCCGGATAGCATTGAATATAAGCATAATCTGGCTAAATGTTTAAATTCAACCCTGGGAACATCCCAAAACTGCCTTTTATTTTTATCCAGATAAGTTTTAGCCCAAATAAAACATTTGCTGAGAGGGGCAGGAAATTAAAACCTAAGGCCCGAACATACTGGACAAGCCCGGTGAATACTGACTTCCATCCTAAATACTGTAACAAAAAAGAGTTTGCTCTGAGACAAAATGTCCCAGGCTGTTCCCGAACCTCCCATTGATAAGTTTTGTAAGTTTTAAACTATGCCCAATGGTTGCAGCAGGAACTGCGGTCGCATGCGAGGAGGAACAGATGTAAAGCCCCAAATAGTTTAGGAACAAAGGGCAATATAATAATGTGACCTAGCGTCAGCAAATACTGTACCATATGATACTATCCCTCCTGCCATAACACACATATTCTCATTTCACAATTACATAAGTGCACAACCAATAATGGTCACTTGCATGCACCCACACACAAAATCAGAAAAACCCTGTCAGTCACACACAGTGCCTCCTGTTCGGGCTACAAAATCACCACATCCAACTTAACTTATTTCTGCTTAGATATCTCCTTCTTACCGGAATTGGCAGCTCTTCCCTGCTCTCGCCCACTAAACCAGGTTGGTTTGTTCCTCCCTGCCAGTTCTATGTCAGATCAGAGGGGACCACAGTGTTACAGATCTGAAATATAAAATGATCACAAAGGAGCCTCAAAATTATCCTATTTCTTAAGAATGGAAAAAAATGTGCACTGCAAACAGAGCAAAACAAAAATAGTTAAGCAGTCTAGAACTGCCTGGCAACTTAAAAGCGCGTTTTATGAAACAAATATTATTTTGATCCATTCCCTAGAACAGTTGGAGTCTCAGGCTAGGATGAAGTGGTGGCGATGGCAGACAGTCTTGGTGCTTCACCTACTCCTCCTGCAGTTCTAAAAATGTTTTAGTATATCAAAATAACTTTTTTCATGTAACACTTTTTAACATTGCCACACAATTCTAGGCTTACTTTGTTGCTTATTTTGATTTTTGCTATCCTCCCTCCTCTTCCCCACAGTCCTTCCCTTTCACTGTCCAGTTTCTTCCACGTCCCCACCCTTATCTTTTTTGTTGCACAGCTCTCCTCGACCCAGCCGCAGTGGCAACGTCTCCCCTGGGCCTAAGACCGATACAACAGCAGCTCTTCCGCATCCCCCCCCCCCCCCCCCCCCCAAAAAAAGGTGCAGCATACAATAATGATCCGCCGCTTCCTTGCTCTTATAGCAGATCACCGCCACCACTCAGGGTAATCCGTAGAGGCGGGGGGAGACCGGCTCGGGATGCCAGTGCGTCTTTCTGCTCCAATGTGGCTGCTTCTGAGCGGCCCTCACGCCCGAGGCACAGTTTAGATGGGCGAACACCCCCCCCCCCACACACACACACACATTTTGTTATCGGTTTCTCCGCCTATAACGCGATGGTCGGACATAGGCACGAACCAATAACATACACGAGCTTTCTTTCAAAAACGTGAAACAATCCACAAATACATCCAAGGCTTCCTAGATCCGAAACTGAGTGGGCGCTAAGTAACGGCAAAGACCAGAAACTCAGACGCACCTCCTCTGCTACGATGCAGGAGGCACTGAGGGCAGATTCACAAACCCAACTCCGCTCCCCCTAGTCCCACTACCGCAAGCCAGAGCCGAGACAGGACACAGCTGATTGGCTGCACTACAGAAACAGAAAGTAAAAGGCACTCTAGGCATTGGGCAAACCATCGAAAACAAATCTCACCCCCACCCCAACCAGGCCGCAGCAACAGGAAGGAGGGCAGGAGCGGGAGGGCTCACTCTGGCTTAGCTGATTGGCTGTAGGAGCAGGCAGGAGGACTCAATGGGGCTCTGTTGATTGGCTGCAGGTAACCAGGAAGTGGAAGTAGAACTGGAAGGCAGCTAGGTTGCGCATACACATCTTCGGATCAGCGGGTTTGCGTCCTTGGTTGTTTCACTCACCAGTGGAAGTATGCGTAGGTGTATGATTGGGGATCAGGTTTTCTCTCTGCATTCTTTGCTTTGTTTCTTTTTCCTCACATCTGGGGGCACAAGAGAATGTAGGTGGTGTTGTGTTTGTGTGTGAGGTTGTAGTAGTACAATGGATATATGTTTGTGTGGAGGAGGAGAAAAAGTTAGTGGATGTATGTGTATGGGTGCGGGAACTTTTTCCACCTTTCCTCACCTGTGTGTGTAAGGGGAGAGAGGTGTTGGAATGAGGGGGCGAGAGTATGGGAAGTTGGCGCATGCACTCTTTATCCTTTGTACTCCTCATCCTCCATATATGTGTATAGGATAGGTGTATGTGTGGGGGGGCACTCTTTCCCCCTCACACTCTCCAATTTGTGGGTGTGTGGGGATGGGTGTGCACTCTGTAGATTATTCCCCCCACTACCATGCTCTCCCTTGTTCTCTTTCCAAATTGTCCCACTCGCCTCACCCCGTGTGTATGTGAGGTTTACTAGTTTTTACTTTATTTATTTATTGTTTTTTGTTATACCGAGTTTCATGACAGGCATCACATCAACCCGGTTTACAATTAACAAAGTGTGAAAAACATAACGTAGCGTAGTAAACAATATTCTCAATAAAAACCTTGAACTTTAAATACAGGGAATCAGAAAAAGGATATGAGAAAGTTACAATAAAACAGGGAAAAATTAACTTGGAACTGGAAGGGGGGAGAGAAAAGAACAGAGCAATATTTACATTTCAGCCGATTAATGTAAAAAATTAGCAAGATGAGTAGATAAGACTATGCGAATAAATGTGGCGGTACTTCAATTTACTTGCTCTATTTTTTTAAATATGGGGTGATGATGTGTGTGTTTGGGGCAGGGAACTAGTAGGGAAGGGGTAAGTGAGCTATGTGTGGGAGCACCCCTGCCCCCCAAATTTGCTCGCCTCTAGAGAATGGGTTGCAGTGCAAGAGTGAAGACATCTTATAATAGACACAATGAATCCAAGATGTCCCACTCGCCTCACCCCGTGTGTATGTGAGGTTTACTAGTTTTTACTTTATTTATTTATTTATTTATTGTTTTTTGTTATACCGAGTTTCATGACAGGCATCACATCAACCCGGTTTACAATTAACAAAGTGTGAAAAACATAACGTAGCGTAGTAAACAATATTCTCAATAAAAACCTTGAACTTTAAATACAGGGAATCAGAAAAAGGATGTGAGAAAGTTACAATAAAACAGGGAAAAATTAACTTGGAACTGGAAGGGGGGAGAGAAAAGAACAGAGCAATATTTACATTTCAGCCGATTAATGTAAAAAATTAGCAAGATGAGTAGATAAGACTATGCGAATAAATGTGGCGGTACTTCAATTTACTTGCTCTATTTTTTTAAATATGGGGTGATGATGTGTGTGTTTGGGGCAGGGAACTAGTAGGGAAGGGGTAAGTGAGCTATGTGTGGGAGCACCCCTGCCCCCCAAATTTGCTCGCCTCTTGAGAATGGGTTGCAGTGCAAGAGTGAAGACATCTTATAATAGACACAATGAATCCAAGATGTAATGAAAAGGAATATATAATTCCTGCATACTGTGAAACATAGTCCCACAAAGAGCACAAATGAGCTATTTAATTATTGTATTTCTTTCTTTATTTCGTTTTTCATTTCGGTTTACATTATAACATTAACAAGCATGTAAGAATGCGATTACATCGAACAGGGAGAATAAACTTGGATCAAGGAACTGGGGAATAAGTACAATGAATACGATAAGGTAATGAGATTCTAGATTAAAAACCTGGCTAAGTATCTAGGAGTCATGTTACATGGTACACATTGAGGGGAGATTATTGGTATGATTTAATGACTCCTAGATACTTAGCCAGGTTTTTAATCTAGAATCTCATTACCTTATTGTATTCATTGTACTTATTCCCCAGTTCCTTGATCCAAGTTTATTCTCCCTGTTCGATGTAATCGCATTCTTACATGCTTGTTAATGTTATAATGTAAACCGAAATGATTTGTAACATTGCTACATGAATTTCGGTATATAAAAATGTTAAATAAATAAAATAAATACATACATTTATGATTTGAAAATAGATGATCTATTCCTCTGCACTAAGGCAGGTCAATCCCCACAAGTGGGTTATGCACCTCTACCAGCAGATGGAGATAGAGTAAAAGCTAATGTCACGGATATATACCCTTGCCCTGACATCAGCTTGCCAATATTCTCCATTTCCAGCAGATGGTGGACATGTTTTTCCCTACTGCAGATTGCCTGTAAAAAAAAAAAAAAAGGGGAAAAAGAAGGTGAGACAACTGAATAGCTCCGCTTTCCTCCTGAGGTGATACCTTGGGTCCCTCCCTCAGTTGAGAGCCTTCAATCCTGTAACCTTTTTCTGGCATGGACCTAAAAAAAACAAACCGGTTGCAAGTCGAGAGAGGCTTGGTGATGAAGGCTTTCACCCTCTCCCCCCGTAGCCAGCGACCCATTCCTGCCTTCAGCTAGGGAGGGCTGAACTCAGGTAAAATAAAAAAGAAAAGAAAAGAGTAAAGAAGTTCTTGTGAAGCTATCTATCTTTCTTACTGGGTCCTTCTCGGCGTTTCATGTTTGATGTTTCCCACTCACATTTCTGAGGAGTTAGTGAGGTGAAGAAGCAGTGGAGGCTTGGAGGGTTGAGAAGCTCTTTTGGGTTAGGCCCCTCTTCCTGGCTTCTTTTCTCGGGCTGCATGGTAGGCCTCGGCAGTTCCTTTGTGTCTTTTTGCGTGTGTGATGGCGCGGATGCCTTTTTGTGCACCTAGATTCGTATCTCCTGTTGTGCACATACTTATGCAGCCTGTTGGTGTGCACATTTGAAGAGTGGCTGAGTGTGTATTGCGTACACAGTTAAGCGCATAGCTGAGTGTATTTTGTGCACGTAGCTGTGTGCATATCTAAATCACATACCTGGCCACATAGCTGACTGCTGAGGTGTCTTCAGCGCATATCTCTATTACTCCTAATCCAGTTACCCGTTCTCTATTGCTTCACCCCCCCTTTGCTTATCTGTCCTCCTCTATCCTTTAAACTCGTCTTGTTAATTATTAACTTGAAACAGTTATTTGTTATGATGTAACTTTATTTCTTCCCTTCCCTTTCCATTTCCTCCTCTCTATCCGTTTTATGTAAACCGATGTGATGTCCATACGAATTTCGGTATATAAAAGCATTAAATAAATATCTTATTGCAGCACACAATCAGACAGCTCCATGCAGCCCATGTCAAAGAAGTGTAATACTTAATTATTTGTGCTGCATGCCATATAAGGGCAATATAGCCGGAGTTTTCTGTGAGCCTGTGTCAGCACTGCCTGGATGCTCAAAGTAATTTGCTCCCACTGATTTTGTCGATGCTGGTCCACCCCCCTCATCTGAGGGGAGTGGAGCTGGAGGTGACACAACAAAGGTGTCACCCTTCTTCAGTTGATCCACTGACAGAGATATCTTCGGGAGAGTCTCACTCACAGGATGTCAAGTTTGAGCCTGTGGGGCCTGGTATGGACCCATTCTCCTTTTTCTGGGTTGAATTTTTCCGGGGACCACAGACCTTTATGCAAGGGCATCTTTCAGAGACAGTAATGCCTCCTAAATCAGGATCGCATGCTTAGGGCCTCCATTTGCCTGCCACCACGTGCAAATGGTGTGGCGCAACAATCCCTGGCAATTTTTTAGTGGATGTAGATCAAGATGACACTGATGATGATTTGGGTTGCTCCCCTCTTGAGGAAGGGGAAATTCCCTTGGATTTAGAGCTACATAGAACTCTTCTCCATTTCTTTCATAGGGATGAGTTGCCAGGTCTGATTTCTCAGACTCTAAAGACCCTTGGGGTGCTGGGAATGACTCTTCGTGTATGCAGAAGGACTCCATATTGATCACCCTATGCAAGGCTTCATGTTTTTTTTTGCTCCTGGATATGATTCAAGAATTGATTGACCTTCAATGGAGTGCCCAGAGGTGAGCTTTAAAGGTATGCACCTTGGTGGGTTTATATCCCTTCGATCTACAGGAAAGAGAGCAGTTGCATTCCTCAAAGTTGGATGTGTTGGTGTGTTCTGTCACTAAGCAAACCACCATTCCAGTGGAAGGAGAGGCAGCTCTAAAGGATGCTCAGGATAGAAGGATTGAAACTATCCTTAAGCAAGCCTTTGAGGCCATGGCGATGAACTTGCAAATTGCTTCTTATTGTTCTCTGGTGGCTGAAGCTACTCTGTGTCTCTCTCAGGAGTCTAAGGGAACAGTTTTGGATGGTAGAGCGACAATGGAACCAGGGGTGGCCTTCTTAGCTGATGCGGGCTGTGATCTTGTTCGCACTGCTGCCATAATAGCGGCTAGACATCAGCTGTGGCTGTGCAATTGATCGGCAGATACTATTTCTCAGTCCAGTCTCACCAAATTGCCCTTCAAGGGTTCTCTGTTGTTTGGCAGTGAGTTGGAGAAGATGGAAAATAGATGGGGCGAAGCCCAGGTTCCTCATTTGCTGGAGGTTAAGAAGCCGGCTTCATGGCCTTTTTGGACAAGTGGCCACTCTCAAAATTTCAGGTGATTTCGTTTTTATAGGGGAGCTTCCTCTCAGAGACCCTGTCTCTTCAGGAGGTCTCAATCCTTTCGCCTCAGAAGGCCTCGGAAGGATGCGGGGTCTGGGAGTAGAACCTCTCGATCTTCCCAATGAAGGTTTGCGGACTCAGGTGCAGGAAATAAGCGGCCATTTATCTTGCTTTTATCAGAGGTGGGTCCAGATCACCTTGGACCAGTGGGTCCTGGAAGTAATTCGGGATGGTTATTCTCTATAATTTCTTCGCATTCCTCTGGATGCCTTTATGATCTCTCCTTGCAACTCACCTCAGAAGAGGTTAGCAGTGGAAACTACATTGAGAAGACATTTGAACCTGAAGGCCGTATTTCAGGTTTCCGAATTGCAACAAAATATGGGCCACTATTTTGTCATACCGAGGAAAGAGGGGTCCTTTCAGCCCATCCTGGATCTCAAAGGAGTCAATCATCATTTTCTGGTCACTCATTTCCAAATGGAGACTGTAATAGCAGTACAATCAGGGGAATACCTCAGTCTCTGGATCTGACAGAGGCATATCTGCATGTTCCCATTTGCTAGGAACATCAACAGTTCCTAAGGTTTGCCATTCTAGGATGTCATTACCAGTTTCAGGCCTTGCCTTTTGGGCTGGCCACTGCTTCCAAGACCTTCTCCAAGGTCATGGTGGTAGTAGCAGCAACCTTGTGGAAGGACAGCATCCTAGTTCATCCATATTTGGATGACCGGATGATTCATGCCAAGAGCGTGGCAGAAAGTTTTCAAGCTTCTCGCAAAGTGGTCTCTTTACTGCAGGACCTAGGCTGGGTGGTGAACTTGGCCAAGAGCAGCTTACAGCCATCCTAGATGTATCCCAGCATTTGCTTTGATACAGAGGCCGTGATATGCCGATCTGCAGAGATTGCTAGTGGGCAGTCTCAGACTGTCTCCTTGGAAGGATCTGTTGCAGCAGGGACCCAGTCTTCATGAAGATCTGGGTTGATTTTGTCTTACAGTTTGGCCCTTGAGAGGGCTAGGTTGTTGAAGTGTAGTTATTCGCCTGCAGTGATTTCCACTTTATTTCGGGCCAGGAGATTTTCCACATCTCTGGCCTATATGAGAGTTTGGAGAATTTTCGAGGCCTTTTGTACGGAATGAGGTTCTCAGCCTCTCAAAGTAGATATTCCATTGATTTTGGAATTTTAACAGGAAGGATTGCATAATGATTTGGCCCTTAACACCTTGAAGGTTCAAGTGGCAGCTCTCGCTTTCTATAGGGGATGAGTCAATGGTGGGACTTTATCTTCCCATCCCAATGTGTCCTGGTTCTTGAAGGGAGTTAAGCATCTTTGTCCTTCCTTGTGACTGCCAGTGTTTCTGTGGGACCTTAATGTGGTCCTGAATTTCTTGGTGGTTTCAACTTTTCAGCCACTACATGGTCTTTCCTTGTGGCTGCTTACCTTGTAGACAGTTTTTCTAGTGGCAATCTGTTTTGCATGTTAGGTTTCTGAGCTACAGGCTTTTTCTTGCTGTGAGCCTTTTCTGCATATGACTCTAAGAGCAGTACAGCTTTGCACTGTGCCTTCTTTTTTGCCAAAAGTGTTTTTGGAGTTTCATTTGAATCAATCTGTTTCCCTGCCCATGTTGAACAGGGACAGAGATGAGAGTGAATATTGTCTTTTGCATACCTTGGACATCTAACTTCATTTGCTGTGGTACTTGGAAGTTACTAAATCTGTCTGGAAGTCCGATCAGATGTTTGTGCTCCATGGTGGTTGTAAACAAGGTGGATCGGCGACATGGATAACTATAGCCCATTAGATTAAGGAAGTCATCACTGCTGCCTATGTGGTTGCTGACATTCCTTTACTGAAGCAGATTAGGCCTCATTCCACAAGGTTTCAGACGGTATCGTGGGCTGAGATTCGGTTGTCTTCTCCTGTCAAGATTTGCTGAGCGGCAACATGGTCATCCTTACACATCTTTTCCAAGCATTACTTCTTGGATGTTTGGGCCCAGCTGGATGCCATGTTCGCATGAGCAGTGTTGACTGGACCATGGGCAGCCTCATACCCTGTTCGGGAGTAGCTTTGGTACATCCCACTTGTGGGGATTGACGTGCCTGAGTGCAGAGGAAGGAGAAATTACTACTTAGCTGATAATTTCCTTTCCCCTAAGGAAGGCAGGCCAATCCCCAACCTGCCCTTGGCTGCTGATTTTTGCTTTTAGTTCACCCTTTAGGTGCGGACGATGCAGAACATTCTTCATGCTATTCTTTGGAGGACTAATAAGTGGCTTAACCAGCCCCTCAGTTTAGTAACTGTTCATTGTTTTGTCTGAGCTCAGTGTTCCCTATTGGTTGGAAGCATTAGTGGTTGGTTGATTGTTAATAATCATTTGAAGTATAATCAGTTTGTCCACAGTTTGGCTTTTTCAGTGAATACTGGCGGGCTAATGTTGGGGCAGGGCTATATATCCATGACAGCTTTTACTCCGTCTCCATCTGCTGGTAGAGGTGCTTAACCTACTTGTGGAGATTGGCCTTCCTTCCTTAGAGGAAAGGAAATTATTAGGTAAGTAGTAATTTCTCCCTTGGCACATAGGCACTGTTCCCCTTTTAGAAATGGCTTCACCACACACACTATCTCTGCTGCAATTTTTTTTTTTTTTTTTTAATCTGGACTATATTTTTTTTTAATCCAATGGGAGAGAAATCATGCAAGCAGAGATTCAACCTTTTGCACACTGAACTTGAAGGTAATGCAGCCCTTTTAGTTTCTTTAATGGTGTAATGGGCTCATTTTCTAGTTGCTGAGAGTTGAAGCTGTCAGCATGCAAATACCGATGGACAGCTCAGGCAGACATAGCGTGCAAGTTCGAGCTGGCGGCAGAGAGCTATGTGGGAAGAGCAAGCAATGGAGTGCATGGAGCCAGCCTGTCTATACTGGTGAGCCCACCAAACACATCTACTTCTGCAGTCTTCAGGACCATTGTTTTTAAGGAACTACTCTCTTAGCACATTTTCCAAAAGACTCATTGTCATGGCTGAAATTAATTTGACCTCCCGGAACTACTCTCTTAGCACATTTTCCAAAAGACTCATTGTCATGGCTGAAATTAATTTGACCTCCCTAAATCCTTCCTTGAATGTGAGGTTCCTGCTATTGCTGCTACTGGGATCAGCTCCAGAACAAGCAGTTCAGCTCAGCTCAGCTCATCTCATCTCCTGGCATGACATCACTAGAGCACTTGCAGCTTGCACAGAAATACTGTTTCCAAGCCCGCATTGTAGGTTCAACTGATTTATATCTAAAACTTGGGGGTAATTTTATAACTGCCCACATTGATGCAAAGTCCATGGCTACATTTTACCCACAAACTTTTTCTTTTTGAAAATTATCCCAGAAAATCTAAATACATGCACATTTATACCTGCTAATTTTATGTGGATAGCGTTTTCTGAGAAAAATTACACGCATACTTTTGTCAATGCAAAAGTGTGCAATAACTCCATATCCTGCCCACAAGAGTGCCTTTTCACACTATATCTAAAAGTATGCATATAGAAGACATATATATGTACTTTTACCTACATATAAGGTGGGCAGTTTTAAAAAAGCCTCTGCCATAGGTAAAGCACTGTTTTACTCATGGAAATAGCTTTTAAAATTATCCTTCTATGGTATGGTCAGGCACCACCCTCACCAGGCTAGACAAACACCTTATTTTTTGGTACATTTTGGCATATGGGATGTCTTTGAAAGAAAACAAGAATGCCAGGCTGTAGTCTTAAATTCAGAAATAAGAGATGTGTAACTCAGGAGAGACTTCTCCCAGACTGGAGCTCTAACACTATCACACAGTGCAGACACAGTCTCACTTCCTGTTTCTCCCTAGACCCTAAATTCATGCTGGAGATGCAAGAGAAGCTGCTTAGATGGGGGGGAGGGGGGGGGGGAGTCTAAAGCAGGTAGAGCAAATGAGGATAATTTTGGGGAGGTTAGGAGGTGCTGAGTGGGAGGTCAATGTGGGGTGAGCAGAGAGGCTATGGGATGAGAGGGGATCAGCTGGGGGGCATGTCTGTGTATGAGAGAGAAGGTACAAGGAACACAGTGTTTATACATTTATTTATTTATTTAAAATCTTTTATATACCGACATCCGTTTGCACATCGCATCGGTTTACAAGTAACTTAATAACTTTTAGGCAAAGCCTTTACATTGAAAGCCTTTACATGAGAGAGAAGGGCTTGGTACCAGGGGTGTGTGAGACATTGGGTGGGACATTAGAGAGGGGATGCAAGGGGGAGCAGGACTGGAGCACAGTAGCAACATCCTCTTCTTCCACTCCAGCCCACACCTTGGATTTTTTCATCCAGATCCTGGAACCCATCCCACCCCTCCTATTCCCTTCTCCCCTTCCTGTATCTTGTATCCCTAATCTGCTCTATTCTCTGTCCTCTCTTTTTCTCCCTTTCCTCCCCCTATCCCCAGTTCTCTCACCTTCTCTTCACCCTACCCCTGATCTTCCTCATTTTCTTCCCCATCCCTTGTCTTCCCACTCTATTTCTCTTCTCCCCATCTCTGAAATCTCTCTGTACTGATACTTGGGATCCCTTTTGCTCACCCAGTAAAAAGAAAATACATTTTCCCTGTATGTACCCAGATCAGTCCAGACTCCTGGGTTTTGCCTCCCTGCCAGCAGATGGAGACAGAGAAAATTTCACTGACACTGTATATAACCCAGTGTGCCATCTGCAGTCCCTCAGTATTTCTCTGTCTCCAGAAGATGGTAGATGGTGCAAAACCTGCAGTTCTGCAGGAGTCTGTTTTGGATTTATGAGCCTTCCTCCCAGGGAGTTTTTGGGTCCTAGTGGGTCCTTCCCTGTCTGGTCGAGGCGGACGAGCTGGGGGTTGGTGACCCTTTTGTACACTCATTTCTTTCATCCGAGGGGGGTAAATCTGGTGGTCCAGAACACTCCCCTTCACGAAGCTGCTGAGGCAGCTACAGGTTCAGGGCGGCTGTTTTTAATTTGGCTGATTTTCTTTTGTTCTGCTAGCATCTCTGTGTTCCATTCTAAAGAGTAGGTATTGTAAGTCTGGCTCTTTTCTGATCTGCCATGCGGCCTGTGCTCCTGGAACCTAAACCTCTGCACCAAAGGAAAGTATTGGAATGGTTTCTATGTATCTTTAATTGTTCTCAGAGAGTAAAAAAAAAAAAAAAGAGAGAACAAGGAACTAGATAGAGGAATCTGTGCAGCAGCGAGGTTCTCGGGGAGCTCAGTGATGCAGTTTTTCAGCAGCTTCTCTGCCTGCGGAGGAGACCGGGTGTTGGCTCAGTGGGGCTGAGGGACTGTTCCCCTGCTTGCCATTGAGGTGCTGATGGTGTCGCGGGTTCGGAGAGGAACAGCGTGTGCATGCAGCAAAAGTGTTTGGGGATCTACTTCAAACATGACTGCACCGGTAGCACAAGCCTCATGGGTGACGGGGTCTAGCACTGAGGCTGTCCCCGTCAGCGTGGAAATGGTGGCCATTTTTTATTCCCTAGCAGTGTCAGCGGGAGAGGCAGGGGAATCCCCTCCTCAACTATCGCCGGCAGTTCCCTGTCCCACAGAGGGGCAAAGAGGCACTTGCATTGAGGAGTTGTCTCTGGTTCTGGTAGAGGTCTTCTGCTGGATTTAATTTGCTTATGCTCAAAGCATGTTTAGTAAGATGCTGGCTCTTGGCCCCAGTCTCCATGGATTCTTGGCCAGTCAAGAGGCCTGAGCTGTTGAGAAGCTCTTCAGGCCAAAGATTTTCGGTGCTGGATGTTAAACGGATCCAGGCCTAAATGCGCTGAAGGTGCAGGCAGACTTTACTTAGCCATGTGGTAGGCCACTGCAGCGGTTGTTTTCTTGCGTGCATAGGCGTGTGCGCGCATTCTCACCGCATGGAGGTTGCATGTTCTGGGACCTGTGTGCATAAGGCCATGGCCTAGATTTAAGCGTGTATGACTGCGACCTAGACTTGAGTGCATATTTGCGCAGGTACTTGTGTGCTTAAGACTGCAACCTAAACTTGAGTTTGTATTTTTGCAACTACTTGTGTGCATACGACCATGGCCTATTCGAGCGTGTATTTGCGCATGTACTTATGCACATACGACCGCAACCTAGTCTTGAGTGCGCATTTGCATGTGTCCCGGAGGGTTGTGCGTGTATGCCCAGGTGGCATTGGTGTGTGCACAGGAGGCCGCCTAGAGCCAAAGTTCAGGAGAGCTAGGCGCCAGGGTCGAGCAGGTCCAAGCAACTTGCTATCTGTGAGGCTATCATCTGATAGCAATTCTTTCCTTACTCTCTCTCTGTTTGTATAAGTAGTCAAAGCGATTTGACTACTACAGCTTTTGCCCATGTTGGGACATCCCCTCAGCCTATGGTGTCTCTGGAGGGGGAAGCAAGGCAATGGTCAGTTCTCCTTGTTCCCGAGGGTAGAAGTTTCCTTGAGAAAGGTTGGAAAGAGCAAGGTTGGACCTATGGACTCTGGTATAGATCCATCCTCCTCCTCCTAGGTGGAATGTTTCCAGGGCCTGCAGACCTTTCTGCGGGGGTGCCCAGTGAAGGCAAAGCAACCTACTATGTAGAGATCATGTGCTTGGGCCTCCCATTTATCAGTCACAGCGGGCAAATGCCACAGGGAGGCTGTCCCTGGTAATGTTCAAGGGTGTGTGGATCATGAGACATCGGAGGATTCCGATGGGGAATTGGCTTTCTCACTTCTAGAAGAGAGAGAAATTGCATATGATTGAGAGGTACTTTGGACTCTGCTCAGATTTTTCTTTTTTTCAAAGAGATGTCTTGCTGAGTTTGTTGGCTCAGACCCTGAACACGCTTGCTGTGGCCCGAGTCTTTTGGCTCAGACCCTGAATATGCTTAGTCTGGCCGGAGGTCAATTTTAATTTCTTTTTACCCCTATATCCAATTCAAGAGATATTGGATTTAAAGAAGGTAAATGCAGCTCTCAAGGTTCCCCGTTTTCCACATGGAAAATCTGAGGTCCAACTCTGAGGTCCGTCATAGCGGTGGTACCCAAGGCAGAGTTCTTGGCACCTCTTACCTTGATAGAGGCATATCTGCACATAGCCATCAGACCGGAGCACCAGAGATTCCTGAGGTTTATAGTCCTAAGGGAACATTTTCGGTTTCAAGCCCTTCCCTTCAGCTGGCGATGGCTCTACGTACCTTCACTAAGGTGAGGGTACTGGGGGCAGCTGCAGTGCATAAGGAGGGTGTGTTGGTGTATCCGTATCTGGAAGACTGGCTTATTCATGCGAAATCAAATGACCTCTGTCGACAATCAATACAAAAGTTACCGATGCGCTTGAAGTCTCTAGGATAGGTGGTGAATCTATCAATGAGCCATTTAATCCTTTTACAAACTTTGGAGTATCTGGGAGCTCAGTTCAACACGCTGGTGGAGAGTGTTTCTCACAGAGAGAGATTGCTGAAATTGCAGAGTCAGATTAGGCTTCTGCTAGAGCTTTTGGTGCTTAGGGTCTGGGACTATTTACAGGACTGGGTTCTTTGGCATCAACATTGGAATTAATGCATTGGGCGTTCACATATATGTGGCCTTTGCAGGGGGCTTGTCTCCCACTGGAATCTGTTAAGAGGGGGAAGCCAGGGACAGTCTTTCGTGGTGCTTGTTTACACCAATGTCGAATGTGGTGTGGAATTGGAGATTCTGAATTGGGTAATAGTCACCACCAATGCAAACCTGTCTGGATGGAGGGCGATGTGACAAGATCAGTTGGTGCAGGGCCAGTGGTCAAAATAGGAGGCTTCATGGCCTGACAATCAGTTAGAGATGAAAGTGGTGCATTTCGTGTTGCTTGCCTGTCTCCCAAGGTTACACGGCCTTCCAGTGTGGACCTATCAGACGACGGTCTACTACATCAACCGTCAAGGCGGAACCAAGAATCAGGCAGCGGCTCAAGATGCCCAGAAGTTGATTTTCAGGGCAGAACAGCACTTGGAGCAGCTGGCAGTGTTTCACATCGCTGGAGTGAACTACGAACAGGCAGATTTTATCAGTCAGAGAAAGTTAGACTCTGGGGAATGGGAGTTGTCAGAGGCAACAAAGTGTCTCATTCACGGAAGATGAGGATATCCCGACCAAAGAGAACACCAAGGCATCATGGTTTTATAGCCACTGAACAAAACACGGTACAAAGGAATTGGAGCTCTGGTGCTCCCGTGGACTTCAGGGATTTTTCTTTGTCTTCCCTCCCGTGGCCTCTGGTGGACAAGGGATTATGACAGATAGAGAAACATCCAGGTAACGTGATCCTGGTAACTCCAAAGTGGTCACATCAACCAAGCTTTCCAGATCTGATCAACATGGCCATAGACATACCCCTGAGGTTCGGACATCAGTCAACTGTTTTCCACCAGGGCCCAATATTTTTGGGTCGGGCATCTCACTTCTGTCTCGTGGCTTTGCTTCTGAGAGGAGACAACTGAGATGGAGGGGATATTCCGAAGCGGTTATTTACATATTCTACATCCTTGACGTAAGTGTGAATTTGGAGAATCTTCTGGTCCTTGTCTGCTGTTGACAGAGTGCAGCCTCAGTCTGTTTAGGCTACGGTGTCACATATTTTGGCTTTTCTACAGAAAGGTTCTGGTCAAGAGACTGGCCTTTAACTCTCTGAGTAGAGACATTGGGTTGTTTCCGGGGAAAGGTGCAAGGGTATCCTCTGTCCGCACATCTGGATTTTCTATGGTTTCTGCAGGGAGCTAAGAACTTGTGTCTTTAGGTGCGGAACATTTGTCCGTCTTGGAATCTGAATCTAGTCCTTAGAGGATTGTGTGAGGCTATGTTTGAACCACTAAAGAGAGCTACTGTTAAAGTCTTGACTCTTAAAGTGGTTTTCTTGGTTGCTGTTTGTTCAGCCAGGAGAATTTCGGAGCTCCAGGTGCTGTCGTATTGAGATCCCTTCCTACAGATGCCTGATTCAGGGGTATCTTTATGAAAGGTGCCTTCTTTTCTGCCTGATGTAGTCTCGGCATTCCATCTTAGTTAGACAGTAGAGCTTCCAGCTTTTATGGATTTGGATTCCTCTCTTCTTCATGCAGGGGAGCTTAGGCTCTTAGATTGGAGGCATGCATTATTGAGGTATCTAAAGGTCAGTTATGATTTCCATAGATTGCGTCTCCTCTTTGTAGATCATATCACCTGTTTGTACTGTGGTGTGGTCCAGAGAAGGGAAATAAGTTGTCTAAGGCTACAACTGTGCAGTTGCTGAAGAAAGCAATCGAGTCGACTTACATTTCTAAAGGGTGCCCGCTGCCGGGGTGGGGGTGGGGGGTTTAGGAGTGCACTTGACATGTTCTCAGGCGACTTCCTGCGCTGAGTCACAATAGATGTCTCCGCATAAAATTTCATCGGTGGCTACTGGGAAGTCATTACCCACTTTTGCTAGGCATTATCATTTGGATGTCAGGGCTCTGGCTTCCATGTGCTTTAGTGAGTGTTCTATGAGCAGAACTCTCCTACCTGAGTTAAGGGGAGCTTAGGTACATCCCAGGAGTCTGGACTGATCTGGGTATGTACAGGGAAAAGAAAATTGGTTCTTACCTGCTAATTTTCGTTCTTGTAGTACCACAGATCAGTCCAGAGACCCGCCCATTTACTGGGGAGAGAGTTTAACCGCTCATACTGTTGCTTTGTATATAGTGTGGAGTTGTTGGAGGTTTTCAATGCTGATAGCTTATGTTAAATTTGGGAAACACGTTTTCCGTTGTCTTTGGGCAACATCACCTTATTCCGGCTCGTTGGAGTGGAGCGAGTTTGCTTTAAAGCTTGCTTAGAAATTTATGGTTTTTGCTGTCATCTTGGTTTGGGTACAGGTCAATACTGAGGGACTGCAGGTGGCACACTGGGTTATGTACTGTGTCAGTGAAACTTTCTCTGTCTCCATCTGCTGGCAGGGAGGCATAGCTCAGGAGTCTGGACTGATCTGTGGTACTACAGGAACAAAAATTAGCAGGTAAGAACCAATTTTCCTTTACAGATACAGGCAAGGTTGCAAAATGACTTTACTTTTATAATGTAAAATAAAATATGGAAATATTTTGTCAGGGTGTTTCAGAATTTTCAAATTTCTGACACAGAATCTATGCCTGAGTGCCCTAGACCTGCTTCTTGTTGTCTGACCTTCCAGAGGTATGGGAAAGGAGTGACCGCCAACAGTGCCTGGGGCAGAAAAATCCTAAATCCATAAGCTGCTTTCATGCCTTTTGTTTCTTCTGTAGAGGAACCACAGTTGTCATCTGTGGTGTTGCGGCTTTCATTGTTCCATGGAGCACTAGCTGTCGTCATTCTCCTATGTGCTGTGTTATGTATGAGGCAAGTACTAAATATGTTTATTTGCATTGCACTGGGCAACGTTGTCTCCAGTGCTTATTTGTGAACTCCATATTCAGTAAGCCAGTGAGCAGACAAGTGATCCAGCTAAATTTAGTTGGATAACTTGTGAGGGATATTTGGTGGGACAATTTTCCTGCTGAATATACTTAGATAAAGTTATCCAGGTATATTCTGATGTAATTCTGCTATAATTCAATCCGCCCCATTGAGTATAGTGCTCGCTGAGCCCCCCCCTTACCAAAGCCCCCCAAAAATAATTAAAATAGGTTGTAAGACATAGCCCAAGGAGCCTCCCCCTCCCCAAGGGCTCTGGGCTCCTTCCTGTCCCCCACCCACCCCAAACCTCACACATTCGCTCCACCACCCAAACCTTCAAGGCAGCCATGAATGCAGTACATTTGTATCACACCTGGTGGTGTCTGGCAGCAGTGCTGGATGCTGCTGAGAGAGGTACGGATGCACTCCACTCCTACTGGCCTTGGGAGTTTGGGGAGGGGGGGTTTCTGGCAGAGTGGGGTTAAGAGGGGGCATGAAGCGGGGGTGGAAATTGCAATATGGGGGGGGGGAGGATGATTCCCTTGGCTTGCAACTTAATTTTTTATGGAAGTTTGGGGGAGGGTGGGGCTGTCATGCTGTAGGTCTCAGTATCATTTTTTATTATTTTGTGGGTGGGGGATTGGGCCTGCTGGCCTGGAAATTTTTTTTTTGGGCTGTTCTTTTCTGGCTGTATGTAGCTGGTTAAGGTTAAAGGATTGTGGGTACAGGTACCCACATAACCTTAGGACTGGCACTGAGGAAGTCCTAAACTTAGCCAGTACAAAGACCGATTGCGGCAAGAGGAGCATAGAAGTAGGATCATTCCACCTCCAACTAGTGAACAGTGCTGGGGGTGGGCTGATGATGAAAGCACTCTTTGGGAGGACTCTGCAACAGCCAGTAAAAGAGGAAAGAAGAGGCAAGTCATTGTAAAAGATAACTTTTCCCCAGAATGCGTTGCCCTTTCAGCTACCGAGATATTTTCCACTAAAATCAGTTCCCAGAAAAAAGGACTCCTTTCCATCCTCAAGTACCTCTCCTTTCCTAGAGAGAAGCACAACAAGAGGAAAAAATACAAAAAGGAAAAAGGTGTGCTGAGAGAGAGAGAGAAAGAGGGGAGGACCTACTCTAGTTAACACGCCATGTTCTCACTCTTCCAGGTTTCAGCTCTGTGGAAGACTCTTCCCACAAGTTCCAGCTCCAAGAAACCCATTTAAAGATCTCTTGACAGATAATGAGGTGAGGATAATCTATATTTTTGTTATAACATTTTTTGGTAGCAGAAAGACAAGCCATAAACATCTGAGCTTTTCTCCCTAGGAGCCAAAGGAAGGAGAGCTGGAAGTGATAAGTTATGTTGAAGTTCTGGATTCCGATGTCAGAGCTGAGTGAACAGAATGAGGACTCGGGGGGGGTGGGGGAGGGTGTTTGACCGAGTGATGGCTTGGACACTTCCCACATTTTTCTGACATCTCATGTGGCATCCTGGTCTTGCGCTCGCTGCGTTGAATTCCTGACTCTGCTCTTCGGACATCTCTTTCCCAGAAATTTCTGGGGGGGGGGGGGGGGGGGTGGCTTTTTTTAAAAATTGGATTCTTGGTTGCATCTGTTGGAGGTGACTCTCTGTGTCCATACATGTCTCGTAGCAATGAAATCCCAGCCACGTGGTCAGGGCACGTCTCCCATAGGCAGATCTGACCACGTGTTCTGTAGCCACATCTCTTTTAAGGTGGCTTTTTGGCCAGATTTTCTGTGGTGAATTCTCAATCACATGTTCTCAAGCCATGTTGCTGTGACAAAGCGTTCCGGATCTGTTCTTATTATGCTTATTTCTCTTTTTTTTTTTAATTTGTTTTACGGAAAAAAAAACCAGATTAAAATACATACAATTGATATCGGCAAAATACCAAATGTTAGGCATTGGGACTATAAGATGGTAACTTTAAAACAAGTGCAGGGGCAGCCATACACGTGCATATGGGTGCGTGAGGGAACGTACACTGGAATTTTAAATCATGTGCACATTTACACATGTAAGATTTAATAACCACCTAGCATGCGTATGTGTGCTCCTAATTTTAAGCTGTTACTCGAGCAAGCTTATTTCTCATGTCTTCTTTAAGAAATTGTCAGATTTAATGCACGCAGCTAATTGGATTTTAAAACATACTCACATGAAGGAGATAGCCAATTTTCCCAATTGGTCCACCAGTTTGCCCAGTCTATCTCAAGGTCACCTAGACTCTTCTGGTTCTTCATCCTGCACTCCCTCCAGCTGACCCAAACCCCTCACCCTGGCGTGTGAGGTCTAAACAGTGGTTTCTGCAGACTTACACCTCCTTAGGAGCAGCAGTAAATACATGCAGCTGACAGGCTCCCGCATGCTGCGGTGGCTGGTTTTAAAATGCAAAGTTATACGTGTAACTTGGCCCCACCCCAGAACACCCATGCCCCGCCCCCAACTCAACCCCTTTTTTAAACTCGCATGTGCCTATATGTGTGCCAAATTTCTGGCTTTTAAAATGTATTGCTTGTGCAAAACCCAGCTACTCGCATTTTTTTAGCTTTTTAGTGCAAGTAAAATTGACTCCTAAATGATAGCGTGCATGCTATAGTGTTTATCCTATATTCAGGATAGCACTAAGGTTCTCATGTGTATGCTAAACCAATGTCAGAGCATATTAGTGGGTATATGCTAAAATTAGCATGTACCTGCATGTAAATGAGGGAATGTTGTATGCAAATTAGGCTTTGGCAGCTGCACAGTAAATATTGTGGAATGATTTCTTCCATGTACTAGTTCCATGGAACCACTAAAGCCTAACACTTAACACATGTTAAATGTTAGGCTTCTCTGTGTTTCTTTGGTCATACTACGTGTTCAGTAGCTGGAATCTGGCATTTACTGTATGTCTGTGTTGCCATTTTCAGTTTGTTGCAGCTTTATGATGCTCTTCTCTTGATTGATATTACTAGCTGATGATCAGCCAGGGATTTCCAACATGTCAGCAGCAGTACTTGCAAAATTCCCAGGGAAGGTGCATGGGTACTGTGCCTTGGGAAACAGACATGGCCAGACTGGTTCATGACAACTCATATCATCCCAGAGAAGTTTCTGAATTCAGGTCAAAGAACAAGGAAGGAAGTCATAGTTCTGTATTAGTGTGTGTGTGTGTGTGTAGATAGAAATGAAGTCCATTGTTAATATATTTCCCATTCTTCACTTCTCCAGCCATCTTCTCTGCTGCCATGTACACTGCTTTTGAACTTCAGAATTTTCTTGGTCTCATCTGCTTGTCACCACTCTTCCTAAAAGCATCCATCTTAACCACCATTGCCACAATTTCACTTCTCCTCTTCCTCTTAGGTAGGGGTATCAATCTCAGTCCTTGCCCTTCAAAAGAGCTCCCACCCAATCAGCGCAAATCAACTTGTAACCCCCTCCAACTTTATCCTTATTGCCCTCTTTCCTCCATCTCTGCCTTTCTCATGTTTTCTCTGGAATGCCTGCTGTTTCGAACAAACCACAACCTCTTTATCTCTCATTCTCTATGAGGTTCATATTCAGTAGGCCATTTAGTAGACAAGTTATCTGGCTAAAGTTAGCCGGATAACCTGTCCTGTAGATTCAGTGGCATAAAAGTCCTGCCAAATATACTTTCCTAAAGTTATCTAGCTAAATGTAGCCGAATAACTTGTAAACCTAACCGACTATATTTTAATATATCTGGTCTTGTGTGGCTGGATAACTTGCTACACACAGCTTACGTTTCCAGCACCGCTCTGACAGAAGCTGAGTAAGCTACACACAACTTTCACTTCCAGTGCATCTCTGTCAGAAGCTGAGTAAGCTACACACAACTTACGCTTCCAGTGCATCTGTGACAGAAGCTGAATAAGCTACACACAACTTACGCTTCCAGTGCATCTCTGACAGAAGCTGAGTAAGCTACACACAACTTACGCTTCCAGTGCATCTCTGACAGAAGCTGAGTAAGCTACACACAGCTTACGCTTCCAGTGCATCTCTGACAGAAGCTGAGTAAGCTACACACAGCTTACGCTTCCAGTGCATCTCTGACAGAAGCTGAATAAGCTACACACAGCTTACGCTTCCAGTGCGTCTCTGACAGAAGCTGAATAAGCTACACACAGTTTATGCTTCCAGTGCAGCACTGACAGAAATTGAGTAAGCTGTGGGTAGCTTACGTTTCCAGCACTTGTGTTTTGGAACAGAGCTGGAAGATCTGGGAGCAGTGTAAGACGTTACCTCGCTCCCAGCAGGGGCTTTTCTGCTTCAGATAGGATGGGGGACGGGAATATCGCTGACAGAGGTGGGTGGGCAGAGCGTTGGGAGGGAATGTGACAGGATGCCATTTCAAAATTTAAGCAACATAGAGAAAGGGGGAGGAGGGGTGGGGTTGATCTGCAACCTGTCCCAACTAATTCTACTTTTTTGGGGGAGTTTAGGAGTGTTGGCACTGCTCGGTCCTTCAGAGCCATTTTGAACATATTGAAGTTGGGGTGGGAATTGGGCCGTTGGCCCACAGATTACTTTTTAACAAATTTTAACAGCGCTATGCAGCTACACAAGGCCAGATAGCTTTAGATCTGCTCTGAAACGGGTCTAAAGTTATCTGGCTAACTTAGCTGGTTACAACTGAAAATCAGCTAAGTTAGCCAGATAAGTTAGTCACACCCCAGTAATGCCTTTTTTTTTGTATGGCTATAATTTAGCTAGCTAAGTGGACAAATATTTAAAAAGTTGCCATTTAATTTGTAAGTTATCATTCTAAATGGCTTTGAATATTGACCTGTATTGGACTGAGATCTGGTTTTCCTAGGGGACTTTGCTCTGTCACTGAGGTTCTTTTCTCCCACACACCTTACTTGGGATGGTAGTGGTGTCAGACTACTGCTCTCCCCTTGCTTGCAAATCTCCTCCTCTTTCTTCTCAATCAGTTTTCTTCCTTTGAGCCCCAAGTCGTTCACCTGTTCATCTCTGCCTTTCTGGGTAGCTATTATTTATTGCCTCCCTTATAAATGCACCATCTGTTTTCCTTCACCCATCTTCCTCTTCCTTTATCCTTAGAGACTTTAATGTCCACACAGATGACCCCCTCTGATCCTTATGGCTGAAAGGTCTGTGCCTTAACCTTTTCATTTAACCTCTAACAATGGTCTATTGGCTCCACTCACCAGCTTGGCCACTGTCTTGACCTAGTCCTTTCTTTTAATTGCTCTCTCTCAGCCTTCACCACCACTGTTCTTACCTCTTCTGGTCATCATGGTATATCTTTCATATTTATCCTCCTCGTCAGTATCATCCAGTCATTTTCAACACCGCTTGGAACCTCCAGGCTGCTGATACTTGCATCCTCTTCATTACCGTTCCATCTCTTTTCCTGCTCAATCTTATCAGAATCCGTTGATGCAGTTCCTCCCTACAATATTATACTCTATTCTGCTTTGGACTCTTTTTCCCCCACCCTTCCATCATACTGTAAGACATACAAAACCCCCAACTTTGGCTCACTTCCACAGTTCACGTCCTGTTTTCCTGCTCCCGCTCAGCAGAGCGCATCTGGCTCAAATCCTGTTCCATGCTAACTTCATACTTTTCAGATTCACGCCCACTTTCTTGATATTTTGCATTTCAAGCTATTCTTGATCCACTCCAATCTAGATTTCATCCTTTACATTCCTCAGAAACAGCCCTTATCAAAGTTTACAGCAATCTTCTCATGGCCAGGGCCAGGAGCCTTTATTCAAAGATTATTCTGGAACTATTTGCTGCTTTTGACACAGTTGATCACCATCTACTCACTCGGATTTCAAGTCACTCTTCTATCTTAACTCTCCTTTACCTCTCTCATTTCACTTTTAATATTTTGTAAGGTGGATCCTCCTACACTGCTATCCCATTAACAGTTGATGTGTCTTAGGTATCTTGTAGGGGATCTATCCTGGGCCCTCTCTTCTCCTCTCTCTACATTCTTTCCTTTGGTAAAATATTATCTTCCCATGGCTTTCAGTATCATCTTTATGTTGATGACTCCCAGATCTTTATCTCTGTACCAGAGCTCTCACCAATAATCTGGTCCCGTGTCTGACATTGCCTCTTTGATGTCCCACAGTCATCTTAAACTTAACATGGCCAAGAAAATACTTATTTTTTTATCACAAAACCACTTCCCCCTTTCCATGGAAAACACTGTCATTTGCTCATTCCCCCTCACAACTTTAGTGTCATCTTCAACTCCTCTCGCTTTATCCAACACTGCTAAAATGTGTCATTTCTTTCTCAATAACATCACCAACATCCATCCTTTCCTTTTTGAACATATTACCAAAACCCTTATTGATTCTGTTATCATCTCCCGCTTAGACTATTGCAACCTGCTTCTCACAGATCTCCCAATGAATCATCACTCCACTACAATCTATCCAAAATTCAGCTGCATGATTTATTTTCTCTGTCTTTACACCATGTAACTCCTATTCTTGAATCATTACATTGCCTTCTCATCTCTTCCAAAGTTCAGACTTCTTGTACTCACTCAAAAATGCATTCTCTGCAGCTCCTCATTACCTCTCCTTCCTTATTTTCCCATGCAGCCCTCTTCCCAAACTTAGTTCATCTGGCAAGATGCTTTTATCTGTACCCTTCTCCATTGCCAAATCTTGATTCTGCACTTTCCACCTCACTGCACATGTTCCTGGAACAGCCTTCCTGAGTTGGTGCATGATGATTTCCCTTCACCTCTCCTTTTTTGTGCTTGCTTTTAAAAGTTAAATTCTGTGTTTTCCTGTTCATGGCTTTCTAGAGTTTAACTATTTTCACAGTAAGTCAAGTTCCTCTTCTGTGTCTTGTCTAGAATGTAAGCTCCAGTGAGCAGACATTCTTCTCTATAGTGCTGCATGTGTTTTGTAGCACTATCCAAATGATCAATAATATTATTAGGTTGTTTGTGTACTCTGCTCACCCTGATGCAGCTTCTGATAGCATGTGATGCATGCAGAAGGGCTACAGAAGCAATCGGACCCTTATTTTCCCACAACATGCATCAGATTTATGTCAAAATTAATCACAAATTACTTCCAACAACCAAAGATTCTATTCAAGTCTAAAACTTGAAATCTAGGATACAGAAGAAAACTGTGTGACAACAGTCTGTACAAATAACAGCATATTTATTACAATACCTCTTAAAAAAATGAGTACAGAGAGGCTACTGAAGGTCACTGGGAATGAAAGGTCATCTGTGAAGGGAAGGGACCTTCTGCTTTATTTTCCAAAGACAGACGTTACCAAGGAAGCAACTTGACAGTATTTTCCAGTTGCACCTCTGTAACATTGAAATGAACATGTATAGTTTGTAAACTCTAAAACTACAGTGAAACAGTGGCTGCAGGTTAGCGGCAGTGCAAAAAAAAAAAAGGCTAGAACTAGAAACATGTCAGCACTGGTAGAACAGACCAAGGGAACAAGCTCTGTGACAGCTACAACCACATTAAGAATGGTGCTGGAGATGATGAAAGCCAGCTACAGCGAGTCATTCTAAACATGCATACGAGGCTAGAGCCAACGCCAAAATACAACTATAGTGAGAAAATTATAGGACATTAGTGTAAGAGCCTGGCAAAAAGGCATTTAAATGTGTAGATTCACCTTCCCCACTGCCGAATGCTCCTTTCCTTAGCTACAGATAGAAAGCACGTCTACTTGTCATAGTTGGTAAGAATACACATTGCTGTTACACCGCACACCCAGGCTGGACACTGTCTGAAATGATTTGTTTGCATGTGCACATGTGCTTACCTATGGGAAGTGCGTAAAAAATTGCTGTCTTAGTTTCCAATGAGAAATGTATTTTAATTGTATTTCATGAGGGGAGGAGGAATAGCCTCTTGGTTGGAGCAAAGGGTTGAGAAGCAGGGAATCCAGATTTCAAATCCTACTTTTCCCACTGATACTCCTTGTGAGCTTGGGCAAATAAATGTCACCCGTTGCCTCAGTTCTCACCGCATCATTCATCAAAATGTGTTATGTCATTAACACCATAATGTATGCGATAAACACTGTAGCGCACATGCAAATTTTTTGGGGTGGGTAGGATCAGGGAGGAGTTTTGGGCAGGAGTTAGTTAAATTAGGGGCAATATCGCACGGTGTGATAGCATGACGCATGCTATCGCGAGCAAGAGAGAGAAAGCGCCTCTGGGGAGGGCCTCACTGAGTGCACCTATTTATATCTCTATAGGAGGGCCACCTAATAGGTCGAGGTGAGGTGTTAGTGGTGGTTTAGGGGTCAGTTTCACATATAGAGTGAATCTTCACCTTGGTGAAGATTTGAAGATATTTGGATTGAGGAAAGTCTGACAAAGATGAAATTTTATACTATGTTATCTCACCCTAGCTTGATAGTACCCTGTTATAGAGTCCATCAAGCTAGGGTGAGAGAACATAGTAGAAATGTTATGTTTTTGAGACTTTTCTCATGCTAAATGACCCCTAAACCACCACTAACACCTCACCTCGACCTATTAGATGGCCCTCCTATAGAGATATAAATACTTAACTACTATGAAGGCCTTGTAGATAGGTGTTCGTTCTCTCTCTCTCTCTCTTGTAAGTTACCACACCACATGGTAACTCAAAAATTTCCATACACTAACAATTTTTGATGAATAATGGGGTTAGATTGTGAGCACTTTGGGACAGGGCCTTATTGTAAAATTGTTAAGAGAAATTTATGGCAGGATATTAAGAGGATGATTTTCAATGGTACCAAAACTGGTTCCCTTGAAAATCGATTAAAGATGAGCACCTAAACTTTCGGTGCCTTTTTTCACTAGGTGCCTAAAATTATCCTAAAAAATGGGTTGGGACGGGATTAGGTCAGGGGAAAGAAGTTAGGTGGCTAGTGCTGATTTATAGCACTAGCACTATTAGTAACTCAAAAATTAGCTGAAAAGCAGAATCTGTCACAATAATAAAAATTCAGCTATACGAAGAGGAACTCAATAAGGCATGATATCTAGCAACAGTCATATATTGCCACAGTGAGCTATATGGCTTATATGATCAAGCCCGTGGAACACTGGGCTTGTCTAATCGTAGGTTGCATAGAAGTAAAACTCCTGAACCAGGCTGTTTAGCAAGTGCAGGCACTGTGTGAAACAAGAAGAATCAACTAATGCTTGCACTTATCTTATTCCACCAGTGAAAGGAAAGTGTGTTCATTCCTGAAGTGCATCCTCCGACACGGCAGTGTTTCGGAGCATGTAACTCCTTCTTCAGGGAACTCCAGGCAGTGACATACTGATTAGATGGGTTGAGAGGCTGAATGCGGTCAGTCAATGTGCTGGTAACCGCGTGTGTTAAATCGGTGCACGATAGAAGTGCAGCCTCACAGCGATTTGTGCCACTAACTGACCAGCCTCTCAACCCATCTAATCAGTATGTCACTGCCTGGAGTTCCCTGAAGAAGGAGTTACATACTCCGAAACACTGCCGTGTCGGAGGACGCACTTCAGGAATGAACACACTTTCCTTTCACTGGTGGAATAAGATAAGTGCAAGCATTAGTTGATTCTTCTTGTTTCACACAGTGCCTGCACTTGCTAAACAGCCTGGTTCAGGAGTTTTACTTTTATGCAACCTACGATTAGACAAGCCCAGTGTTCCACGGGCTTGATCATATAAGCTATACAGCTCACTGTGGCAATATATGACTGTTGCTAGATATCACGCCTTATTGAGTTCCTCTTCGTATAGCTGAATTTTTATTATTGTGACAGATTTTTAGCACTAGCCACCTGAGTTGGTTGGACAAATCTAGATGTTGCTATTGCAAGCCTAAATTTGGCAGAGCAGGTTGTTCTTCCTGATTGGCTGATTTTGAAAGTTATGGTGGGGTTAGGAGGGCCACAAGCCCCCCCTCCCCCACTTTAGAAATGCTGTATTGGTCTGCTAGACCCCCCCATCCTCTTCTCTTCCGTAAGTTTAAAAATATTGTACTGGGGGGGGGGGGGGGGCTTGAAGCCCCCTTGGCGTCCTCCTCTCCTATTCCATGCCAAAATATGGCATGGAACCAAAGACTCTCCCACTCTCTCTCTCTCTCCCTAGAAGTCCAGATCACCGAGCTTAGCCTGGAGGACAAGGCTTACCTCCTCCCAGCAGATGTCTAATGTTGCTTTGATAGCATTGCTCCCAGCTCTGCTTAGTGATCCTTTTGGAGGCTTCTGGATAGAAGAACAGGATCTTTCAATGCTCAACATTATTTTTAATTCAAGCGGGAGACACTGGAGGCGCCTCGCAATGCAACATTTTTAAAGTTGAGGATGGGAGAGGGATCAAGGGGGGGTTATCAGCCCTATTGGGCACTTTTTCTTTGGACACATAGGAAGGAACGTAGCCACCTAAGCTTCGATTCCCAGAGGCTAAGTGCACTATTCCTAGGCTTTAGCTGCTTTTAGGATGATTTTCTAGATTGGGCTGACAATCTGCTTAATGTAGACTGTCATCTTTGTTTTGGAAAATCAGCTTCGAAGGAAGTGAAATGAATAATTAATACTCCCAGAACTGCAGTGCAAATATCATTTTGGGGGGGGGGGGGGGGGGGGGGGGTGACACATAGAGGGAGCAATAATCAAAACTGCCTGCATTGATGCAAACACTGCAGCTACTTATTCCAATAACGCAAAAGCCTGCATAGGATTTTAACTTGATTATTGCCCAAGGAAAAATTATCCACAGAGACTGCACCTGTTTTCAGTTGGAAGCAATGCCTCTAGTTTTGATTATACAAAACTATGTGCGGTGTTACAATATTCATTTCCCCAGACAGCCGCTTCACTGTGCAGCCAAAAACTTCTGCACATTCATTATTGTCCCAACAGACCAGCCCAGACACATGGGTTTTATCTCCTACCAGCAGATGAAGACAAAACAACTAGAGCTCTGCCATCCTCCTATACAAGGCTTCATGCAGCCTCAGCGCTCCAAGATACGCTGCCTCAAGCAGGTGGTAGACAGTTGATCTCATGCTGTTGTAAATGCCCAGAGAAAAGAGCTTGTTGCGGGGTTATGGTCCTAAGCGATCCCTTCCCTCCAGTTGAGCAGGGGACAAGGAAGGAGTCGATGGCCCCTGATCTATGCTTGCCATCCAGCTCTGTTGGGGGTGGGGGGTGGGGTTCAGAGGTCCCTGATCTCTGCTGGCCCTCCAGCACTGGGGGCTATGATAACCAGAAGCTCTGGTTCCCTTCTTCTCCCACCTTCTCTACTTTTTTATGGTCTGCAGCTAGAGATGGAAATTAAGAAGGTAGCCTTGCCTGGCAGGCCAACTCCTGGAGAGCCCTTCTTGCTCCAGCAACAAGTTGAAGGCAATGATTGTGGCACTGCTATGGTGATCGGTTTCTTCAGAAGGACGGGGTTTTTGGTAAGGTTGCAGTTTCTCTGGGTTGAATTCCTAACCCATCACAATCTGCTTGGACTTTGGTGGCAGATAAATCCACTGTAACCTGGGAAGAGCTGCCATCAATCTCCCAAGCTCTGGGGATACTTGAAATTGCCGAAAAATGGTGGTCGATGATGCTGCCTGGAACCCAGTCCTAGAAGGGTTACAGAGACCTGTCAGGACTTTCGGCACCTCTGGGTAATTAGTGAAATAATCTCAGTGGAGTGGGAATCCCTGGTGGCAGACCCCAAGGTAGGCAGGGCTAGGAGCAGGTTGTATCTGTTAACCAAAAAAGAGGCTCTGAAGTAGATTTCCTGGTTTCAGCAGTCACTTGCATAGCCACGAATCCGCTGGAAAGTGATAATGATAGTGCAGGAACCACAGGAAATAAAATGAATGCCCTTCAGGCAGCAGTTTGTAGTGTTACATGTCCCGCACATGTTTTACGCTGAATACACCACCTCCTGGAGAAATGTTTGGAAGATAACATTGCGGAATTTAATGATGCTGCCTGGCAAGAGGGAGGCATAGCCTTCATAACAGACCCATTCTATGATCTCATGAGAACCTCAGTGAGAATTAGGGTCATGGTGGTTTCTGCTAGGCAACTATTATGGCTCCTAGACTGGTCACTGCATAGGGAGTCTAAAACACATCTTGGAAGGTTACCCTTCCAAGAAAGCTTCTTGGGGAAGCCTTCAAGAAGTAAGTTAAAGAGCTGGAGGGAGGGGAATCAAGCACCAGAGGTTACTGGAGGATCATCCATGAGGGACCATGCATTGGGTCCTGGCAAACCTGGATTCAGAATTGAGATGCAAAATAATGTGAAATTTAAAAAAAAAAAAAAAAAAAAAAAAAAAAAAGACTCCTTGTTGCAGTGGAACTGCTGTCCTGGCAAAACCGAGCCCTTTCATGGGTACAACAGAGAATCCTGAGAAGGGGGTGAGAGGCATTATGCTTGTCTGAAACACACAATGAAGGTCAAGGGGTCCACTCCCCTAGTGTTTAAATAGGCGGTCGGCGCACCAGTTTTTTTTTTTTTTTTTTTACAGGGAGTGGGCTCAAGTCACAGCAGACCTGTGGGGTCTTAAGTGTGGTAAGACACAGCCACTCACCTGAGTTTTCCTATTGCATTGTGGACATCTTCATAGTGCCTCCAAGTCATTTCCCTCCAAAGCAGTTGGCAGTAGGTTTTTCACCTTAGAGTGACTACTCCAGGTGGAAGCTATGGTCCAGGTCCCAAAATAAGTACAGGGGCAAGGAAGATATTCTAGCTACCTTTTCATGCTCAAGGAGAAAGGCACATTCTGGTCCATTCTGGATCTCAAACAGCTCAATGGAGCAAGCCATGTATCCTATTTCTCATGGAAGTATCTACAGTTGGTAATAGGAAGTAGGAAGAATTCCTTACATCCCTGGATCTCATGAAGGCATACCTCCACTTGCCTATTAAGGCAAACCATCAGAGGTTCTTAAGGTTCGTGTATAGGGAGGATTCTTCCATTTTTGACCCTTTACTTTCACACTAGCTATGGTCCCATGGACCTTCTCCTAGCCACAGTGCTTGATGATAGTATCCTGGTATAAAGGGGAAACTCAAGGCAGTGGAAGAGGGAAGAAGCTTCAATGTCAGTTCAGAATATTCTTCATGATGCCAGTGCCTACATCCTGGGATTATTTACAGGTTTAGTTTATTTTATGAATTTGTTATACTGCTAGCTTCTGAGATCACTGGGGGCAAATTTGTATGGGGCCTTGGGCACATATGCACAAGTGGCCCCTTTGGTGATCCCTCCTATTTCATTGGAAGCCATGATCTCAAGATCATGATGTGAGACTACTGTTTCAAAGGGAGACCAGACTGAGCCTAGTCTGGTGATCCTACACCAAAAGGGCATAAAGAGATGCCAAAGTTCTTAATTTTTTTTCAGTCAGAGAAAGGAGTGGTATCTCTGTTCCATGTGAGTCAGATGGTCTCACTACCAGCCCATGGATTTCCCTGGAGACTTTTATTTTCTGGGTGGGTGTAGGACTTGCCTACAGTACTAAGTCATGAATCCCTTTAGAAGATCTGATCCTATAGTTGCTGTTTGCTGAATGGATGGAAAGAGAGGCTGCACCTAAGTGACCATAGTCTGCTGGATTTAGGAGACAATAAGATCAGCCTATATCTTGAGGGGGCATTAGGGCCCTGGAAGAGCTGCCAGCTCTTTTGACAAGGGTATAAATGATTTCAGAGGCCAAGTGTCATCTGATCTTTCCAATGGTGATCATCTAGGTGGACACCTGGTCTTCTTTGCTTTCCTTTTTTAAGTGTTACTGCTTAGATCTACAAGCCAAAGGGGGTTTCCACCTTTGGGATGGTTGTCCTAAGAGCAGGCTTAGTCAGGTCCCACCTGAATTAGAGTTGCTTGATATATCCCATGGATCTGGAATGGACTGGCCTGGAGGGATGATAAAGAAGAAAACAAATTTGGTCTTATCTGCTAATTGTTCCAGAGCAGTCCAGGAATCAAATCTGTTTAAGCTTGGCTGCCTGCTAACAAGGCGTCTCAGCTATTGCATTTAATTTTCTTGGTTATACCGCTTGAGTTAAAGTTGTGTCCTGGTGGACTCTGGTCATTTACTGCTATGATACTCCCTGCTGGTGAAGGGGGGAGCAAGGAGAGGTAAAGTTGCTTTGATGCAGGAATACTGGAGAGCTGAGGCTGCACAGGACCCTATAGAGGGTAATGACAATTTTAGTTCTCCTCTAACTCCATTTGCTGGTCGGGGACAAAACCTATGCATCTGAACTAGTCTGGTAGGATTCAAGGAAAGAAAATTAGCAGGTAAGATCACATTTTTCCTATTTTTACCTGCAGATAGGTTGGACAATAATAAAAGCCCAAGTTCCATGGGTAAAATGTTTTAGCTCTGGAAAGGACTTTCAATACTGCCCTTACTGTGACCAAAACACAAATATAGCAAATCATGTATAGCAAGAACATGTAGAACAAGGTGGTTCTAACACAGTTCTAGAAGTGTCAGTGTCATGTGTATCTCTGTCTTATCACAGTTTAAAAGTGCAGGTATTGGAAGCATTGTTGGCCCCTAAAATGAATATTATTCCTGTTATTCTTATTTTTATAATTTTTTTTTAGGGGATTAGTGTTTTTAAAGGATTTGATAGCTAATTGACAGCAAATTGTGACCCCTATGGTCAATGCACTCATTCATGAAAAGCATAAATAAGGCAGGAGGAGCTGAAGAATGACCTTGAGGAGGAAGACTTAAAATAGGAATAAAACCAGAAGCTGAAGCAGCAGAACCAAAATGCAGATAACTTATTTTAAGCAATCTACCTTCAGCACGATTCTAGTAAATTCTAGATGATTGTTAATTATCTGTTGTGCACCATTAGTCTGATGCAGCTGTAGCAAAAGAACAACCTTTGGACAAAGTGAATCTTTGTAAGGTTCTAGGTTTTATTACGTTTTAATTCTAGCACAGATCTATGTTTTAGGAATCTCTCTATAACAGCTTAGCCTAATGAAAGTCTAGATTAAGTATACTGTATATGTATTCTAAATTTACAGTTCTGATGAAGTTCAGACCATGCTAGGATGCTTGTAACTTGCTTTAACTCAGTGTTTCTATTTCTCATTTATTTTAGCTAATTACAAGTTTAGATTCATTTTGTCTTTGCCAATTTTATCTCAGGTCTATGCTGCTCTGACATATTTCTAGCATGATCTCAACTAGATCTAGTATCAAGACAAATGTGGCTCATTTCTACCTGAACTCAAGCTTGTACTGTATGAGATTAGTTTCGATCAGGCTCTGCCTATGTTCTAAATCCGTTCTAGCATGGCACTCATTGTGGTAGTTTGAGCTTATATATTTCATATAGTCCCCATTCATTTGGTAATGTTTTAGTTGGGTCTAGCTGTAAGTCATAGCTTTAGACTCTTGAAACAAACTTCTCTGTGCTCTTCCAGTCTGCCTTGCATGCCAGTAAGGTTGAAGCCCTACCACTGCATGTGTGATGGCTTTGGGTTTTGCATCTAGCAGTGCAGATCCTGATATTAGCTTGGTCTAACAGTTCTAGAACTGCTGTGCTTAACATCTTATAACTATTTGCTAGTTGTTTTCTAGCATGCAGACACATATACACAAACAGATTTTAGTCTTACAATGTCACATTTGCAGAGGTGCTTTAAAATCTTCTATTTGTATGAAACCTTTATCTAGAAACTAGTCTTTTTACCTGCAGCACCCGAAAGCTAAAAGTACTTCCACCATTACTGCAGAATGATAACACCAGTCTTCCAGCAACACTGATGTCTGTATAAGCATCGTTTCAATCATGTTCCAAGCAAAAGACATATTGCATTCACAAACAAATTAGCTTGAAGCTAAAGTGAGAATCACTTACACAAGCTACAAGCAAACTGAAATGATCTGATTTTATTTTGCTGCCTTTTGGCCCTGGAGTTGGCTTGTGCCTCCAGCGGCACCCTGTGACACTTTCGTGAGCTTTGTACAGCTGTGGGGAGGGGCGCAAACAATTATTTCAGAAACTACTGTAGAAAAGACAATTATTGAGGTTAGGACAGCTGCAGCCACTGTAGTCAGCAAATGGTTTTCCTGCTCTTGTCCCACAACTCTGGAAGCACCGTCTATGTGTATTTTTGTTGTAAAGATTAGCACAGCACTGCTGGCAGAAGCATCCCCTCCTAAGCGTGCCACAGGCAAATATTCAAAGAATAAAGTCCTGCTTAAAAGTAAGAATCATCATGAATGTGATACCTAGACAAACATAACACACATGCCCGAACCAGCACAGGACAAAACAAGAATCAAATGACTTTCAGGCATGGTTTAACATATTAGTGGAGGTTAAGCAGGAAGGAGCATTTGCATCCCTAGAGCTCCCCAAACTTCTACAAGCTTTGACGTGGTCTTGAGATGTCCATGCTGGAATCCCCCACAAGCACCTTTTAAATAAGCCTCTGTCATGGGTCACCTGTAATACCATCGCTTCCTGTCCCACAAAATAGCCGTGGCTTTGAATTCTCTTTGGGGACTGAATGTCTAGGAGCTGTTTCCTGGTGCTCAGACACGAGCCAGCACTGGCTCTTTCCCCTCACAGGACACGTGTGGCATTCTGGCCCAGTTGGGCATTCTTGTTCGGTGGCAATAAAACAATACTTATGCAATCGTCTTTCTTTTCAGGCCCAGATCACCTACATTTGGAACTACAAGTTGTTAGGGTAGTGATATTCAGTCCCTCTCTTTGCTTGGGTGAATGAGACCTAGCTATAAATGGAGAGTATTTCTTTGTCCAGGGCTGGCAGTGTCATTGCCATCCTATCATGCAGTGTTAAGATTATTGGCAGTGTGTTTTTAATGCATAGATAAAATAATCATAAAACAGAGATTCCTCTTAGAAACTGTTCCTAGCTTCTTGGAAAAGTGCTGACCTTGTATGCATAGCATTGCCAAATAGAGCTGAACATTATTTACAAGACCAGAACAAAGTATTTAAAATGTAAATAAAAAAATAAGCCATCTTTCCATAGATTGCCTCTTGCTCCTTACTTCAGTTGCTCTTCGGGAGCTGCATGCCCTCTAGTGGCAGGACAGAAAAGCTGCTGCTGCTGCTGGAATTTTTGTGCTTTTCAAATGTGTCTGTGTCTGCAGCCACTGCATGAACCTCTGACTCTATTCCCGGATTAGGCAGGTCTGGTTTTCAGGATGTTCGCAATGAATATGCATGAGATATAATTGCATACAATGAAGGCAGGGCATACAAATATACCTTGTGCATCTTCTTTGTGGATATCTCGAAAACCAGACCTGTTTGTGGCACTCGCAGCCTGGAGTTGCCGAGCTCTGCTCTGTTCTGTGCACCTCCAGAGTAACTTGGGTTACCATAAGTTCCATCTCTCGTCACCGTGTGGGTGATGTGATGTGAAGGGTGGGGAGTAGTATTGTGACTATTTTACTGTCAGGTCTTAGTGATCAAGCGTGCAGTAAATTAATGGATCTCTCGGAATCTGATGGGGCCACAACTGTTTCTGCTGTGACCCCCTGGAACTGAAGTGAGATCACCAGCTCATTTCACATTGGTCTCTGGTTTTAAATTGGTAACTTAGAGGGGAAGGGCTCTTTAATACCAGAAAGATACCCTTGAAGCATCCGGTCCCCCTTCTGTTAGGTGAGGTATGAGAGTGTGGGTGAGGTCTATAAAGTTCAATTTGACTGTATGGATGTCCTGGTCCTTAAATACTCACATCTTCTATGCTTGATTAAAAGCATTCTTGTCTGTATACCCAACATGTAAATTAGGGTCTGTAGCATTCAGTTATGTATAATGATTAATAGACTTGGGGGGAAAAAAACCACCAAGGAGAGACTGATTACACTGTACACATTATTGGACCTTCCACACATCTGAAAGATTATTTTTTTTTAAATCTCAGTAGTAACAAACAAACAAGGGTGTATCATCTCAGGACAAGGGGAAGGACGATATCACCAGTTTCAGAGGGACGGATTCTTGACTGCAAGAGTGGGAAAATTATGGGGCATTTTGCTAACCATCATGGTTGCAACACTGAGTTCTAAAGAAAACTGGACCAGTCTTCGGAGGAAAAGCGATCAATGAACATGGAGTAAACTGGGAAGCATATGTGCTAATTGTGTAGTTGCTGATCTATATATGCAGAGTATATTTTCACCTTCCTCTGGCTTACTACAAAGAAAGCTGTTATGGAAGCAGATGGTTAGACCGGATGGACATCCAGTCATCTTTCAGTCTGATGGCAGTAAAAGATCATGCAGCCTATCTAGTTTGCTCATCCACAGCTCTGTAACCCAGTAAGCAATTTCCTAAAGCTGATATGTGGCTAACCTGTTTGCTGCTTTTTTTTATGTGGTACCAATTTTAAAACTACGATTCACAAAGCCAGCACCCACATCTAGATCTGACTGAAAATTCATGTGCAAAATACTGGCCCATAAATATCAAGGAAACAGAATATGTCCTGCATGTGTGCACCTTTCTCAAGAGCCCAGGGATGGTGCATAGAACAGAATGCAGCACTTTCAAACGCAAGTCATTTAATCCTTCAGCCAGAAGAGCTGGCACTGAAATGGAGGATTCTTGTGCGTCCCAGCAGCTTCCTACCAGTATAACCCTTATGAAATCACAAAGTCCATCTCACACACTGAGCTCATTCAGAACCAGAATCCCAAACTATAGATGTATGTATATACCCACACACTTCTTATGACGGTGGTTGCCGGGAGTATTTTACAGCAGAGGAAAAAATGTGTTCTCTATATCATGTTAACTTTTAAAAAATTCTATAAAACACTAAATATATAATAAAAAATATGCATATAAGGACATATGTAAACTGCTTTGGTAACATCATATTACAGATGTTTTCAGTGCAATGCAGAGTTTCCGAGGGAAACATCAGACAAAGCTATATTTACTTTGAGGAAGTTCTGTATAATGCCATTCCTAAAGAAGCATAAAACATTGTATTTTTTTTTCCAGTAATAAGAAGTACTTCAACAACATCACTTAGTACCGGGTGTCTTCAAAACAACTAGCTAGACGTTGCTTAGATTATAAATAAAAAGTCTTTAAAAATAATTTGTGTCATAAACTCGATCTTGCTGTGAGAGAGATCATTATTGTGCTGATGGCTGACAAGGTGCAGGCGTTGGAGGTGGAGGCACCGGATCCTCGGGCATACGCATCTGCAAGACAGAAGACAGGATGAGATGGAGTAGGAGGGGTATTGGGGGGGGGGGGGGGGAAAGGATCTTCTGCTGCTCTTTTATCCCAGCCTGGAAGTATCCACTGCGGCTCATGCCTGTCCCCAGGGAATACCTTCTCTACTTCTGTCCCAGTGTAGGAGGTGTCCAATCAGTGCAATTTGTTGTATGAAATTTAGCAGATCTTACACAGATTAATGGCATTGGGGTTGCAGGAAGCCATTACATATTAGATGATCAGTTGGTCCATATATTCCACCCCGTTATTCCTGTCCACACTACTAAGGATATATCCCAGCTGTCAGCTGTAGAAGCTTGAGTGCATGTAAGCTATCATCAGTTTTTGTTATCTTCCTCTTTTAGGCTCTCCACTGTCCTGGGTTGATGAACATACAAATTCCCAGTCTTAATTCAAGTCCTATTCCCCCTATGTCTTACCACCAAGTTTGTATTAATCTAAACAGATACCAAAACTAATGAGGCTGCTGCCTGAACATCTGGCTTCATGGGTGCCCATGGCTTGTAGTATCCAGCCACCACAGTCCTCCCTTCTGGGAGTTGTAGCCGGCGGGTAGCAACTCAGCTATCCCATACCCCATAGCATCACTAGGTTGTGCTTCCTCCTGCCTGATTAACGGAGTCCTGGAGCAGCAGGTGCAGGAGGACAGCACAGCCGATGTCAAAACAAAAAAAGTTAATAATTTTACAAGGCGAAATACACAGACAGCAGATGCCACAGCTTCTTCTGACTCTGAGACAAGGACTAAAATGAATAACATTTTCTCTTATTTTATAATCCTGCTGGCAGCTTGCCGATCTGTGGGTAGGCTGCTGAGAGGACAGTTCAGACCAGGGAATTTCTTCAGATGACTGCTCAGTTACCCCGGGGGGTATTTTCAGATGACAAAGTATGTGTTCCTTTCTCTCCCCAATTAACACTGTCCCACCTTTCCCCATAGGTAAAAGGACACACACTGTGAAACAGCACATATCCTTCTGCCCAAACTGGAGGAAAGCAATTTTTAAAAAAGTTTTTTTTTTTTGTAGGGAACCATGAGATTTGCTGTGTAAAAAAAACCTTTGAAAATGATCCTCTGTAAGGGCATTGGGAAAAAAGTCCACAGGTAACTTATTTTCACGGCCTTTATTCCAAGCTTCAAAGTGAGCAAAGGTCTGAGTGTACTGTCAGATCTAAAACTGGCATGGGCACAAGTGCCCAGGAACTTGCATTTGCTTTTTGTACTCTTGGATGGAAAAATAACATGCAGAAATTTGAAAATGCAATCTGTGCACGTTACTTTCCTTACTAACCTAAAGAGATCCCCAGGCACACCACACGGACTTTAGTGACATGGAGGAATGCCAGTTTATACAGATAAAATGCTTTTGATTTGCGTGAACGGCTTGGAACATTGTCCTCCCACTGTGTAAGCAGTGAATTCTCTAGGGTTAAACTTCGGCATTGAACTTTTATTTCCTTCTGTTTATTAAAAAGCGACAAGCTCTATATACCTGCACCCACCCCCGAGCCCTCCTGTTATGGTGGTGATAGGCTCTATATCCCCGAGTCCTCCAGTGGTAGAGGTAAGAAGCTTTGTTCTATTTTACCCGTCCCTCCTCCTCCTGTGTTTCTCATGCTCGGAGTCTGAGAAGGCTTACTTGATATTCTTGGGATTCGAACTTGCTCGCTGCTGCTTCCATCTCCCCCGTCACTGATGGGCTTTATCTCAATGATACAGTCTTCATCATAGGGCAAGGACAACTCCACGGAGGTCTGGTTGGTCTCGATTACTGATGTGCTGCTCTGTCTGTTCCTGTACAGAACCTGCAGAAGAACGCCCAGAGGCCTATGAGAGCAGAACAGCATCTTACGCTTTTATGTTCCTACTGCTTGTGGCCCCAGTGTACCCGAAGTTTCAATGACACTTTTCGCTGACTGCTTCTCGATGTAAACCATGCGTGTCCCCCTTCTGTGTACGTGTCTGCGTGCGGGTGCTTGTTTGTAAGTGTCTTCCTGCTGGTAGGCTGGTCGCTCCAATCACTTGCTTTTTCCAGCTTCCTGCCCGGAAGAGAAACCTGTGGAGCTGTGGCAGAGCCCATCCTGCCATGGCCCTATAAGAGGTCCTGCATGGCCGCGGCAGAGTTCATCCTGCTGCGGCTCGAATAGAAGCCTGTGCCCATCATTCTGCAGCCAGAAGAGAGGCCTGCTTAGCTTTAGCCGAGGCTCTCCCCTCCCCCCCCCCCCCTTCCAGCATTGAGGTGCAGCACTACCATCACTCAGTGGACAAAGGGAAGGCCAGAAGAAAGGGGGAGTTCTGAAAACTATATGTGTGTATGCTTGTGTGTATGAGAGAGAGAGACTGCATGTGTGTATGAGAGAGAGAAAGCCTGGGTGTATGTATGAGAAAGAGAATGCATGTGTGTGTATATGAGAGAGCCTGCATGTGTATGAAAGTGCGACAGAGCCCGTGTATGTGTGAGATACTGCATATGTATGATAGATTGAGATTGCCTGAGATATGATAGCCTGAGACTGTGTGTGTGGGAGCGTGAAAGAGCCTGTGTATGTGACAGCGTATATGTGAGTGAGAGCCTGTGTGTATGACAGCATGTATTTGTTGGGGAGAGAGATAGAGAGGTATAAAGATTGTGAGGCCCCCTCTCCAATCCACAACAATCTGTGGGTGACTGGAAATCAAAAGATCCCAGGTATGGAGAGCTGGAAATTTTTAATCCTATTAATTTAAATTCTTGGGTGTTATTTCATGTGTCTGTTTGAAATATTTGATGTTTGTGAAATATTACAAAAAACTTGTTATTTTAATTACTGGATGTTCGATGGCTGTTGCCTGCTTCACATATTCTTTTTTTTTTTATTATGGTTTTGATTATGAATGATGTTTTATATATCTTGATTTTACTGCTTAATGTTTTATGAGGAATGATGTTTCTGTTTTTCCTTTTTGCAATGCATAATAGTCAGGCTTACTGTGTTTTCCAGAGCACGTGTGTGAGCAAGAGTGAGTGTGCCAGTGAACATGTATGTGAGAGAGAATGGAAACGCAAATGAGCATTTGTGTGAGCAAGAGGACTATTTAAAACAGTGAGCATGTGTGTGAGCCAGTCAGCATTTATGAGAAAGAAAATATAAGGGAGTTTGTGTGACAATGAGCATATATGTTAGGAAGTGTGTATATATAAGAGAGAAGGTGACTGGAATTTAGAGTTCCCAGGTATAAAGAGCAAGGGATTTGTTTTTAGCCTTAGTTTTAATTATTGGGTATTATTTGATGCATCTCCTGTTTTTAAATATTTTATTGATTGGAAAATTAAAACAAAAAAACAATGTATATATTTTTAATTATTCAATGTTCTATTCACCATCTGCTTTTAAATATTTATTCTTTTTAGGAGTATGGTTTTAATATTATGATTGATGGTTTATATATCATGATTTTATTGTTTGATGATTAATGAGGAATGGTGGTTTCTGTTTTTCCATCATTGCATTGCATATGGAGTCTGTCCTGTTATGGTTTCCAATTCAGTTTTTGTTTGTATGTTTCTAGTTAAACTTTATTGTTTCTTTATTCTGTATTTGGTGAGGGTCTGTGTATTCTGCATGTGTGACTGAGGTGAGGTATTCTGCTAGCGTGTAGTTTCTTTGTAGGGATCTGTTACAGCTTGGCTTGTTCTGTTATCAGGTGTATTGGTGTTTTAGGGCCTGCTGTAATAGGACAGGTAGGCAGTGCAGAGCCTGGGGAACTATGACAGCAGCAGGCTCTGTAGCACTCAGTCAATGGGAATGCACCGGAATGGTGGTGGGGAATATGGAGAAGTGGAGGCAAGCTACAGTCACAAAAAAGGATGGGGTGAGCCAAGAGGAAGTTCCTATGCAGTGTTGGGGAGGCTACTGTAGGCTGGGCTTTCCTCCTGAAAGGGTCAACTGGCTGTGGAAACAGTGATTCTCCTGGAGTGAGGGTGGGAATGGGAAAGGGAGAGGGCGAATGCAGCTGCAGGCTGGGGAAAGGATGGCATCAAGCAGAAACTTTTTAGATAATCATTTGGCAGTCAGGGGCGGTTCTATCATGAGGCAGGATGAGGCGGTTGCTTCAGGCGGCAGAATTTTGAAGCGACAAAAAGTGCCCCTCCAAAACACCTCTACTGCAGCCGCCCCCTCACCCTGCCTCCAGAGCCAAACATCGGATCAGGCAGGGATAAACCAAACCCCTGCCAGAGCTGCTCAGTAGCCACACACGTCCCTAACCCTGGGCAGCAAGAGTCGCATTTACCCCAACGTCATCTCCTGCTGCCGGGGGGGGTGGGGGGTGGGAGTCTCGCAGCTTTTACCGTGAAACTGGCTCCCGGCAGCAGGAGGGGACGTTGGGATAAACGCGACTCCTGCTGAGGCCACTCAGGCCAACGGGGGTCAGGGCTGGTGGCACCGAAGAAGGGAGCCGCAGGCTGCTGCTGGAACTCAGGCCTGCGGGGCTGAAGAAGAAAGAATAAGGCTGTCGCCAAAAAAGGGAGCCGAGGGCTGCCGGCGGAGTTGAAGGGAGCCACAGGCCAATGCCGGAGCTCAGGCCAGTGGCGCTGAAGAAGAGTGAATCAGGCCGTCGCAGGAACCGATGAAGAGAGCCGCAGGCCACTGTAGGAGCTTAGGCTGGTGGGGCCAAAGCAAAAGGAGGGGCTTCTGTGTGTGTGTGTGACAGAGAAGGAGGGTGTCTCTGTCTGTGGGTATGAGTGTGTGTGAGAGAAGGAGGATGTTTCTGTCCGTGGATATACATGGGTGTGAGAAAAGGAGGGTGCTTCTGTCTGTGTGTATGTGTGTGTGTGAGAGAAGGAGGGTGTGTGTGTGTGTGTGTGTGTGAGGGAGGGAGGGAGAACACTTATACACCTACCTCTCTCCTGCTAATTAACGACAATGTAGGGAGACTTTAAGATGACTGGAAATCAAACGTTTCCAGGTATGGAAAGCACAGTATTTTTTAAATCCTGGTTAGTTTTAATTATTGGATGTGATGTTTCTGCTGTTTTGAAATATTTTATTAGTGTTGGGTAATATTTTAAACATTTTTATGCATGTTTTTAATTGGCTGAATTTATGAGCAGATTTGACATTATTTTTATTGGTTTGTTTAAAGTTTTATATTTCTTGATTGTGTTTGTATTGCTTACAGAGTTTGGCGTGACATACGGCACGCGCGCTCCGATTGATGTACCAGCAAGGACGCGAACCTCGGGGGTGTCCCCCTGAATTGACGTCATCCGCTTCCGATATAGGAGGTCTTAGTATTTGCTGACGTATCGAGTTAGCAAGGACACGGACTCGCTTCGGCTGTCTAAGCTATTCTGCCTCCTCGGACTTACCAGGGCTACCCACTACTCCTCGGGGGCCTTGCTCTCTTTTCTTTATTTCAGATTGCCGATAGGAACCGGTACTCACTCCTTGAGGGCCCATGTTCCTGAACACTCTGAAGATTCTCTACTGCCTGGATGCTATCGCAGATACAGACATTTGTAAGTTGCCATCGCTCTCTCAGAGCATTCCCTGGAATCAGGTACTCGCTCCTTGAGGGCCTAACCCTTTCCAGCTACTGAGCTTCCTCAAGACCTTATGTGAGTTCTGTCATCTACTTCTGGCTATGAACACAGCATACCCTGCTACTCACTATCTATAGTTTCTCTACAGCTCAGCAACCCTGGGATCACTGTTCCAGTTCCTGAGGGACTTCAGCCCTGCCGGGCATATCAGCTCACTACTGCCACCTCTGGTGGTTCTACTAACCTGTCTAATAAAAGAACTATCTGTGTCTGTCTCCATACCCAAGCCTAGCCGGTGGTCCCTCTCAGGATATCCTCCTGGGGGTGTTGTCATCTGCCATCGGCTCAAGGATCCACCTATCTACATTCCTCTACAGCTGGGTGCCCTCTCCAAGCACTCCGCTGGTACTACTGGTGCTACTCCTTCCTTATCAGGAGTCTTCAGCAACAGATTGCTACTCCACAGTCTATACCTTAACAGTTTGTTAACTACTCCCTCTACAGGAGCTACGCATGTCAGATTGTTACTCCTCCTACCATGGGAGCCGATTCCTAACAGATTGCTACTCCCAGCTCTAACACAGAGCTTTCACAACAAGATTACTAACTCCTCCCTCTTGAGGAGCAGAACCATAACAGATTGCTAACTCCTCCCTTCTTGAGGAGTAAAGCAGAACAATAAGCAAAGAAGTGTTTTTGATTTAGCTCATATTCTGTTAACAAATCTTGAAAGGATCATACACACACAGCCTCATCTAAAAACTGCAAAATAATCTTCAATCCCTTAATGGCCCAGATGGTAAAAATGTGACTGAGACCCAGGTAAAAAATTTTATTCCCCTTAATGGGTAAAAATTGAGAAACGGAACCATTTAATTTCAGCAAGGAACAGAGATATTTCCAAGTTTAAATCAATGGCATTACTAACAGACTTGTTTTAAAATGAACAGGCAGAGCTGCCAAAGAAGAATGCAAAACATATCCAGGATCAAGCTGAGAAAGAACAGGTTTCTCTAGCGCAATGGGGGTACAGAAAAATGAACCCTTCAACCAATCAGCAACATGGCACAAGTTACACACAATGTTACGTCATCTCAGATCAGCCAATCCAATTCCCCCCATCCCATTTACCTAGTAACTTGGTCAATGCTATTCTCAGTTTTGCATTCTTCCACAAGTAATGTCGAATAAGCTTCTCCAATTGGCCCAAGTCTTTCCTCAACAAATATTTATGTATTTATGTATTTATTTAGAAGCTTTTCTATACCAATATTAGTGGGTACATCATATCGGTTTACATTCAAACTGCAGGTAGAAATTACATTAAACAGGGAAGGGGGTAGGGATAAAGGGTGACTAAAAAAAAACTAGAGAAGTAACTAAAAGGAAGGCGAGAGAAAAATCTGTAGAGAAAATAACATGATAACATCTTAAGACATCGTAACATGACATGAGTGTTAGTAGTTTAGAGGCAAAATCTGAGGGGGTGAGTTTAAGGAGTAGGGATCTAATCTGGGTATGCCTGTTTGAAGAGCCAGGTCTTTAATTTTTTCTTGAATTTGATGGTACAGGGCTCGAGGCAGAGATTCGTAGGTAGAGAGTTCCAGCGGGCGGGTCCTGTGATGGACAGGGCTGGATCCCTTATGGATGAGAGGTGTGCCTTTTTGAGGGAAGGGATATGGAGCGTGCCATTGTGGCTAGATTGAGTGGGATGGCTGGATTGTATGACGTGGAATGGCTCATCAAGCCAGTTAGAGTTGTGTAGGTAGATGGATTTATGAATAATGGTAAGTGTTTTGTAGAGGATGCGTGAGGGGATAGGAAGTCAATGAAGGTCTTTGAGAATGGGGGTGATATGGTCGGATTTACGGGCATATGAGATGGTTCTAGCTACAGCATTCTGCAGCATTTGGAGCGGTTTTATGGTGGAATAGGGGAGGCCGAGAAAAAGGGAATTGCAGTAGTCCAATTTGGATGAGAGGGTCCTCTGAATGACAAGGGAGTTTAGATTAGCATTAGCAATGGTGAGGATGATAGGTATGGGAAGTGAGGTGACGGGGAATCTTGCTATTTTATTGTGGAAGAAGTGGGCAAGTTCTTCACATTTACTGGTAGTAAATGTCTAGATCGCTAGACATTTACTGTCTAGCGATCTAAAGATGGTGAAGCAATGTGACAAGGTAATAGCTAAAGCCAAAAGAATGCTGGGCTGCATAGAGAGAGGAATATCTAGTAAGAAAAAGGAAGTGATAATCCCCTTGTACAGGTCCTTGGTGAGGCCTCACCTGGAGTACTGTGTTCAGTTCTGGAGACCATATCTCAAAAGGGACAGAGACAGGTTGGAGGCAGTCTAGAGAAAGGCGACCAAAATGGTGGGAGGTCTCCATCAAATGACTTATGAGGAGAGGTTGAAAGACCTAAATATGTATACCCTGGAGGAGAGGAGGTGCAGGGGAGACATGATACAGACCTTAAGATACTTGAAAGATTTTAATGATGCATGATCAACAACAAACCTTTTCCAATGGAAAGAATCCAATAGAACTAGGGGTCATGAAATGAAATTCTGGGGAGGATGACTCAGAATCAATGTCAGGAAATATTTCTTCATGGAGAGGGTGGTGGACGCCTGGAATGCCTTACCAGAGGAGGTGGTGAAGGAAAAAACTGTGCAAGATTTCTAAAGGGCATGGGATAAATACTGTGGATCCCTAAAAGCAAGAGGGAGGAGAATGAAGTAAGAGGCTTGGGGGTAACTTGCTGGTGTGGCAGATACTACCCTTAACCAATAAGCCTTCATACTGTTGATGCAACTCCATCATTGCTCACTGCTTCAATGGCAGGGGGAAATGAGGAATTGGATTCAGTCAACAACCAACAAGGACACTGAACTGTACAGTCTAGGAAAACAAATAAGCATGGGGTTAACTTGCTTGATGCAGCAGTTACTACCCTTAACTAAAAAGCCTGATACTACACTTTTGATGCAATTCCAACATTGTTCTCTGCTTCAACTGCAGGGGCGGGGGGGGGGGGGGAGTTAAGGAAACCAAACTGAAACAGTAACCAACAAGACCATGGAGGTAACTTGCTTAATGTGGTGGTTACCACCCTTAACCAAAAAGCCTGAAACTATGCTTCTGATGCAACTCTAACATTGCTCTCTGCTTCAATGGTGTGGGGAGGGGGGGGGGAGGAAATTGGACTCAATCAGTAACCAACAAGAGCCCTGACCTTGGCGGACTGAGTAACTGATAAGTATGGGAAACTGATAACTATTGGAGCTTGCTGGGCAGACTGAATGGGCCATAGGGTCCTTTTCTGCCGTCACTTTCTATGTTTCTATTAGTTTTAAGACGGCTGGCTTCCAGGAAATCTTACAATTATAAATGGGAAAGATTTTCCATTTGGTTCACAAAAAGTCAAACAGGGGGGGCGCTAGCACCGCGGAGTGGAATGGTCGCATAAACCTGAGCTCCTCACTTCCCCGGGCTAAAAACGGCAAAAACTCCAGCAAATTCTGCAGCTATTTGCACACGGGCTCCCTTATTGGAAAGCTTATCAGAGGGAGATGGCACAAAAGAAGAAAAGTGTGGATTTTCGTCAATACTCCTATTCTAAAACCGAGACGAGAGAAATTGGGCCTATGGAGGCAGAGGCTCCTGCCAGCCTGGTCGAGCATGAGGGGGACGGAGACGCTGACTCTGGCTCCGGAGAGCTGGGCTTGAGCGATACACCGACCAGAGATGAATTTCGTCAATGGTTCGCTGACTTAAGAAAAGATATGAAAGCCAATAAAAAGGAACTATTGGATCGGATGGCGGACTTAAAAGAAGAAATCTCAGATATTGGTCGGCGGGTAGACGATCTAGATGGCAGGATGGATGCACAGGCTGAGAAAATAGAGGGACTCTACACTCAAGACCAGCAGCTCTCTCAGGAAACTTTAGAGCTGCAATATAAGTTAGAGGATCTTGAGAACCGGAGCCGCAGAAATAATCTGCGGGTCCGGGGCGTCCTGGAGTCTGCGGACTATGCGGACTGCGCGGCCACTATAAAGACTTTGGGACTGTTCTTTTTACAAAAGGATTCGACAACACCAGAGACTGTGACTTGGCCAGAAATTGAAATTGAGAGGGCGCATAGGTCCCTTGGTCCAAAGGTCGGTGACAAGCCCCGGGACATAGTGGCTTGCTTTAACAGGTTCCCGATAAAGGACAAGATCTGGCAGATAGCAAGACGGCAAAAGGAATGGGAGTGGCAAAATAATTCCATATCTGTGTTTGCAGATTTGTCTCCCATTACCCTCAAGCGCTGGGCGGAATTTAGAGACCTTACTGCTTTAATGAGAAAGGAAGAAATTCGATATCGCTGGCTCTATCCATGTGGTCTGGCCATAACCCTTAATGGGGCAACAGTAAAAGCTCAATCAGTTACAGAAGCGGCGGCCATTTTGAAAGACGCAGGCCACGAGGTGCGGGTGCTCACGGCCCTGAGGAGACAACTTACAAATGTTCCTTCTGAACCGCCCAAATGGCAGCGGGTGACGAACGGAGGGCGCCGACTGCGAAGGCAAGAACAACAGACTGCTTTCCCCATCCGCAGCAGAATGGAAGCGCTTCGCTGAAGTCGTGCGTACTATATCTGCAAATGAAAAGTGCCCGGAAACCTGTGCGGGTGCAGTAAGAATCGAAGACTCGTTACCCGGTTTTGTTTAGACAATTTATTGCAAACCTTTGACTTACACAAATTGAATTTGCCGTTCATATAGTTATTTGTGATGATGTTTGGCCTGGGGGGGAGGGGGAAGCACACTCCATGGGTGCCATTGTCCTTTTCTGCTTCGGCAGAGCAGCCTGCTTTCCAAGGCGGCGCAAAGATGGGGGGTGGGGTATGTTCTGGGTCATGGTTGTTTGCTTTGTTGCGGAGTGTCAAGGGAGGGTGCTTTTAAACCTGAGACGAATTCGGAGCCTAAACTTAGTCCGTATATGCTTATCTGATTTTGCCAGTGGGAGGTGCAGCCTGATAGTGATGGGCCTGATCTCCTGGGACAGGGTAGCGTTGGGTGGAGGGGACCGGGGTGGGTCTCCACAACCACAAGATCATGATTTCCATATGTATCCGGTCTTTAAATGTTAAAGGCTTAAATAACCCGAGGAAGCGTCAGCTTTTGAGGGAAGATGTCCAGCAATCAAGGGCAAATATAATATTCTTACAGGAGACACATCTACTTAGGAAACACGATCGCTTGCTTCCATGGTCTCTATACCCTCACTGTTATAGTGCCCCTGCCTCTCGATTGCACAAATATACTGGTGTGAGCGTCCTATTGCACAAAGATTTACAATGCCAGGTTAAAAAATTTCAGGCAGACACGGAGGGGAGATATGTGTTGGTTCAGCTAGAGCTGGGGGGGAAAATGTACAATCTTCTCAATATATATGCCCCACAAGCTTCTTATGGTCTATTTATAGAGCATATGACTAATATGATGGCTCAGCAGGAGATGGGTATTTGGATAATAGCTGGGGACTTCAATATGACTATACAGCCGCCCCTGGACAATTCTACTGGCGGAGGGATTGGGGCTAAGAAAGAGAGGAAACTTTTAAAATCCTTCATATATAAGTGGGGTCTAGTAGACATTTGGAGGACGCGAAATCCGAGTGGGAGAGATTATACATTCTATTCGAACCCTCATAAATCCTATTCCAGGATTGACTATTTTTTGGTGGATAGATCTTGCTCTAGCTCAATCACGGCTGCGACCATTGGGCAGATCACATGGTCGGATCATGCCCCAGTGGACATAACCGTGGCTGTTACCGGCTGTGAGAGTGGACAGAAGTATTGGAAACTGAATGACACGCTACTAGATGATGCCACGTTTTGTCAGTCTGTAAGGGATGAAATAGAATTCTACCGTACACATAATGAGGAGGCTTTGGGTAATCCTTCTTTGTACTGGGAATGCCTTAAAGCTGTCCTAAGGGGTAAATTCATCTCACAGGGGGCTTATCAAAAAAGGGTCAAAACCACTCAAACCCAATGTTTGCAAACAGAGATTGCCAACCTGGAAGCCACACATAAACGGAACCCTACCACAGCAGTTCTGCAACAACTCCGAAACGCCAGGTCACAATACTGTGCATTGTCATTAGCGGATGTGCCTGTCAAACTGAACTTGGCCAAACAGCAATATTTTGAGTGGGAGGATAAGGCGGGCAGACTTCTTGCACACAAGTTAAAGCATCGCATAGCTCAGTCTCAAATCACCAGCATACGGGGCGAAGACAGAACATTGTTACTGACTGCCAAAGCTATACACGAGAGGTTTCAGAGGTTTTATGGGGGGCTTTATAAGAAGGAGGATTCCATACAGGACGGGAACATAGCGGAGTTTCTAGGGCAGGTAACTCTCCCACAAGTATCTGAACAGGAACATGACAGGTTAGAGCAAGATATATCCCTGTGCGAGGTTCTTCAGGTAATTAAAGACCTCAAGGTTAACAAAGCCCCGGGCCTCGACAGGTTTACTGCCCACTTCTATAAAACGTTTGCTACCGTCATAGCCCCCATACTAAGGGAGTTATTTAACTCTTTACGGCAAGGCGGCTCCTTATACAAAGGTTCTAATGTCGCTGGAATTACAATTTTGGCTAAACCGGGTAGGGATCCTACAGAGTGCGGCTCATATCGTCCCATCTCCTTGATCAATCTTGATCTGAAAATCCTAGCCAAGGTCCTGGCTAACCGTTTAAATATGGTGCTGTCACACTTGATACATCCTGACCAGACGGGATTTATTCCGGGTAGGATGGCCGCGGACAATGTCCGAAAAATTTTGGATTTAATATGGTGGGCTAAGGAGAATCAGTTACCGGCCGTGCTCCTGTCCATAGATGCCGAAAAGGCTTTTGACATGGTACACTGGCCATATTTGTTTAAAACGATGGAGAGGATGAATTTTGGCCCTTTCTTCCTCAGATGGATTCGGGCCTTATATGAGGATCCAAGGGCATGTGTCAAGGTGAACGGATCCTACTCTGAACCCTTTGCGATAGAGAGAGGCACCAGACAGGGGTGCCCTTTGTCCCCGCTACTATTTGCGTTGTTTCTGGAGCCATTGGCAATTAAAATTCGGGATTTGAAGTCAATTTCTGGTGTAGAGGTGGGAGGAGTGGATTACAAGATATCTTTATTTGCGGACGATGTTTTGTTCACCCTGACCCGCCCGACTGAATCCTTAGCTCAGGTAGTAGCGTTGTTAGCCAATTTTAGTTCTGTCTCCGGCTTTAAATTAAATTTAGAGAAATCGGAGATCCTAAACGTCTCCTTGCTGGCTGACCAGGCCCAAAAAATCCGTTCTCAATTTCCTTTCAAATGGGCGCCGCACCGCATAAAGTACTTAGGGATCTTCATCAGTAACAAATTGGAGGATCTTTTTCAGTTAAATTACACTCCTCTTGCTTCCAAAATTTTCCTTGATTTGGATTGTTGGACAAGGCATCAATTGTCCTGGGTGGGACGGATTGCAGCTATAAAAATGACTGTCTTGCCCAAGTTTCTATATCTTTTTCAGACGCTTCCTGTACCTATATCATCTTCTATACTTAAATGTTGGCAGAAAAAGATTTTTGCGTTTATCTGGAAACGGCGACCACCGAGGGTGGCACGGTCGACCTTGTATAGACATAAATTGAAGGGGGGTTTGGGGGTGCCTAATTTAGCATTTTATTATGCAGCCGCTCAACTACGGGCTATAGTGGATTGGAATAGAAAATGCGAGAGGAAGCGTTGGGTGGATATAGAACAGGCATTATTGGACCCCATGCCGCTGTGGGCCACTACTTGGCAACCAAAGGAAACCTGGTTGCCAGGAGGTGTAGTGTCCCCATCTCTGGCCACTACCCATCAGATCTGGTGTACATGGCACAAAAAGTTAATTGGGAGTAGACAGTATTTCTTGAGCTCCTCTCTGTTCTACAACAAGTTGTTTACCCCTGGCTGGAGCTCCCGCGGTTATGCCCATTGGAAGGAACGAGAGATTCAAACATTTGGTAAACTATGGGAAGCGGGTGGCATTCTCCCTTTTGCGATATTTCAGGAGAGATTCCAATTGGAGGTGGAAGATGCATTCCAATACTCACAAGTTAGTCATTTTCTTCGTTCCAGGGTCATATCCACAGATCTCTCATTAGGTAAGAGTCAATTTGAAAATTGGTGTGAGAGGGCGGACAAGGCGACCAAAATGATATCGCAAATATACGATTTTCTTAACACGGATATTCACTCACGTCCTGCCTTTGTGTCCGCCTGGGAGCGAGACCTAGGGAAATCACTTGACCAGGATCAGTGGGATACCATTTTCCTAAATACAAAACGTAGTTCTATTTCAGCATCTCTACAGGAAAATGGGTACAAGGTGTTATTAAGGTGGTATTGTACCCCCTATAAACTATGGAAAGCTAAATTGCGCGGTTCGGCGCATTGCTGGAAGGAGTGCGGAGCTGTTGGCACTTTCTTCCACATGTGGTGGAGCTGTGCCAAGGTGCAGCCCTTTTGGGAGTTGGTGAATACGGTTCTGCAGCACATATTAAGAGGCGTTTTGTGCTCACCCCTGAACAGGCGCTGCTTAGTGTCCCTGTGTCCAGTAATATCACTGAATGGAGACTCATACATCAGATCTTAATAGCAGCGAGGTGTGTATTGGCCGCAAATTGGAAAAATAGCACTATACCTGATTTATCCCTGTTGGTCCGGAAATTGGATGGGGTGATGGAAATGTATAAATTGACTGCCCAAAAACATAGAAACCAGCCTAAACATTTCGCTATATGGCAGCCGTATAAGACATGGAGGGCGGCCTCAGTCCAATAACATTTGTACGATTTGACAGCTGTTATTGTAGTGCTGGAACATGCTATATAAACAGGAATTATTATAACTATGCCAGAGTTCACTGTATAGGATAACCGCTGGTTGACGGTAGCCTACGGGCACATACAGCGTTTAGTCTCATGTATTAGGATATGTAATGCCTTTGACGTCTGCACAATTGTAAGCTGTTTTATGTACCCAGACACTCATATTTCTTGGGGAAAGTTAAAAACCATTACTATTGTATAATCAGTTGGTGTTTTACTTTTTGTTTTGAATGGTCAATAAAATATTATTGAGAAAAAAAAAGTCAAACAGGCTCTTTCAGGTGCTGAACTGACACTGTTCTATGCTATCTGCTGCATTTATCAGCCTCCAGTTCAAAATCAAACTTGGTAAGGATACATCTGTCTGCAATTTCTGCATACCAGAGTTTGATAGATGGCAAACCAATCTCACAGTACCCATTAGTGCAGAAATTCATATAAGGTTTATGCAACCTAAAACTTCCCTTGAAACAGCCGGTGCCACAGTGGGATTTAAAAGTAGTTTTGACATAATTGATTCATTCCTTATGTGAATCATTGTCGTTGTATGACATGAGATATGTCATTTGGAAAGTGCTATTTCTAATAGCGATTACTTCAGCACGGAGAGCGAGTGAGCTGCAAACCTTGGTTGACTTTTCATCATTTCAACGGACATTCAAAGATAAAGTGGTATTAAGAACACATACAAAGTTCCTGTCAAAAATAGTATCACAATTCCATATAAATCAACACCTTACCTTGCCAATACTCTATTTAAAACTATACTTAAGCCCAGAAAATCAGGCTCTTTATAGATTTATATTTATTATGTTTAACAAAAACTCTGAATATAAAAACACAACGGGAAGATCTAACAATAATCTAACAATAGATAACAAATCAAAATAACAAGCACAAAGGTACACATTTTCCATTTCTTGGTAATGCAATAAATGGAGGAAGAGAATAAGAAATCAAGGAGACCTAAAGAAATATCATAACAGAAAGAGCCATAGAGTGAAATATCCTGCAAATTATACATCCCAACACTGAACCTACCTGGGAGTCGGGGACAAATGTTAACAATCTTGTAGAATCCAAAACTGACTTCAGTTGTGCAGGGGCAGAAAACCATGACAATCATTATTATATGTAATCACGCATTTTCTGGGGTATCTTAAAAGAAAAGAAGTACCCAAAGCAATAAGCTCTTGCCTAAAGGCAAGAAATCCTTTCCTCCTCTCCTTGAGTTATTTTAGACAAATTAGACTAAATCCTTATAACTTGAGCCAGAAAACAACAATTCATATTGCTAATACATAATCACAAAAGAAACTAGCAAAGTTCATCACTCAATAATCTCGGCACCTGAATTTTCCCCAAAATTCATCAAATTAGGTAAGTCCATAGAAGGTTGAGCAGTTCGATTCTGTTAAAAATTAGATCAAACTACAGTAGGCAGGGAATACACCCTATTTAGGGGAAGAATAGCATCAGCCTATATGTCTATAACTTCCACAAAATATTTCTTTAAAATCATATGTGGCGTTTCACCCATAACTTTAGGAAAGTCCAACATATGAAGATTCAGATGCCTTGATTGATTTTCCAAGAATTTTATTCTCCAAGGAAGAATGCTCCACTCTTGTACATGGCAGCATGGTAATTTAACCAAGGGGCTAATTTTCAAAATGATTTACATGTGTAAATGTATCTGCTATCGTAGCAATTTTCAAAAGCCATTTACCCACATAAAGTGCACTTCCACATGAATATCCTATGGACAAGTCAATGGCATATATTGTAGCAATTTTCAAAAGCCCACTTACATGGGTAAAGTGCATTAACACATGTAAAAACCATTTTTAAGTGTGTAAATGCTTTTGAAAATCAGGCCCTGCATGAATATTTTTAATCTCACTCTCCAAAGACTGAATCTTATTGTTATGTTTCAACGATGAACCTTCATGTTTCAAAATTAATGGCCTATGGGGAAGGTCCCGTAGGTCCTCACAGACAGCTGGCAGAGCTATACAAGGAAGAGATGGGTCAGGAGCTTCACCTATACCAACCCCTTTCCGCTTGGGTTGATACCTCGGGTTCTGGGGGCCAACAGGTCTCAGGCAAGAGTCTCTACAATAGTGGCCTAGCTGAAGGTCCAGGGCCAGGCTAGAATCAGAGGTGGATGGACAAACTAGAAGGGTCAATATCAAGGTAAGGGTCAGTGGCAGGTAAGAGTGGTCAGTATGAAGGCAAGGGTCAAGGTCAGGCAGCCAACAAGAGTGGTCAAAATCTAGGCTAGAGTCAAATCCAAAACTCAGTCTAAGGGCAGGCTAGAAGACAAGGAGGAGGACTGACATAGCAGGGCAGGCAGGGAGGCAAGGCTGGATAAGATGAGGCGAGCTGGACTGGAGAGAAGAGTTACCTGGGCTGGAGAGACAAGGCAGGCTGGGCTGGAGGGATGAGGCAGTCAGGGCTGGAGAGACGAGGCAGGCACAGGATCAGGAAAGCAGGAATCAGGAAGCAGCAACACACACCACACACAATGCAGGCGACCTGTTGCTGAGGCAAGGAAAGAGCATCCTGGGGACCCTTAAGTAGGACAGTGGCTGGTGAAGTAATCTAAGGATGCCGTGACCTTTTCCCACCTCGAGCCTGTAAATGGAGTCAAGTTAGGTGCATTCACACCTATGGAAGAGCGGTCCCACGGCATCCTGCCATACAAGTGAGCTCCGACAAGGACCCATTGCGGAGAGGAGACCCAACTGTCTGCAGTATCGGGGTTGAGTGCAATGGCCTGCAGGGACATCCCCAGGCGAGCAAATGTAACATTCGAGTCTAAATGTCAAACAATCTATCCTGGAAGAACAGTCATTTAAAGACATCCCGAAGCCAGTAATAAGCTCCCAAAGAGATTCCAGAGCTACCACCACCAGCTTTGTTGGCATTGGAAAAGACTCATTAAGAAGAACACACTGTCCCAACTGCAGCAACCTCAAAGAAAAAGATTCCAAGGCACCCTCTGGAATAATCTAGTGAAGAAGAAAGGGACTGTTGAATAGAAATTGCTCTTTCAGGGTCTTCTACCGCTAGCAAGGAAAGAAGCTGTTCAGATGCCAAAACCTCTCCGGTCCCTTTCCTTGTAGTCACATCAGTGACATCATCTACTAGCGCCAAGGTAAACCTGCATAAGGAGTTACATCTCTTTCCTGGCAAAGGTTGATAATTAAGGGGCTTAAAGAAGCCTCTCTTGGTGATTTGTATGCTCCTTTGCCAGAAATCACAGTGGGGAATATTTGTGAATGTTTTATTGTAACCCTCCCCGAACTTGGGAGGGCATGGGTAACAAATTCTTTCAAACAAACAAACAAACAAATAGCTCCTGTGCTGCAAAAGACCGGTATATGAAAGGTATAATGTTCGGATGAAAAAACACGCACCTTCCCCTTGCGTTTAGAGGGCGTAACGAAAGGAGAATCAAAATAAGAAACCGTGAACAGTAAAGCAGCACTGTATGTCCTCATTCACTGCCATCTTGCTCCTCCTCCCGGAAGATTACGCTCTACAAATGTTGGATTGCAGAAGAGCAATATTGTTCTCCTTAGAAAGAACAAGGCCATTTTGGAAGACTAAATGAATAAGGACAACCAGTGCAGAAGGAGACTCTTTCAAAGTGGTTGACACAGTGCATTTCTCACTGTTATAAAATCAAGTATCTAGACGTTCCATAGTCTATAAATGTCATCAAATATGAACTGTAAGCAACTTTGCGATCACTTCCTGTTTGGTGGGATTGTGAGAGAGAATGATGTGTCACTTCTTATTTGGTGGGCACATGAGATAGAGAATGATGCGTCACTTTCTGATTGGTGAATGTGTGAGATACAGAATGATGTGGCACTTCCTGTTTGGTGAGCATTTCAGATACAGAGAGAATGATGTGCAACTTCCTGCTCAGGATAGTACTTACTTTGTAACCCTTCACCTCTGACTCATTCTCCAGTGCTTTAACCTGATCCCAATTCAAGATAATTTTAGAGTCAGACGAATTCCAGGTAATGTTTCCAGGAGGCTGACTTGGGGCTACAAGCAAAAGGTAGACACAGATCTTTTGTTTAATTTTACATGATTTGCTACAACAAAACATTCCATTCCTAAAATGGTTACCATGCATACACAGTCAAATCATTGAGGATGACATCACTTACAGTAGTAATGAGAGAGCCTGAGCTTATATGGGTCACTGGGGACAGGGCTTTCATGGAGACTGCTCTCACACCTGTAACCCATGGCCGTAACCAGAGATATTGTACTCAGTCTTAACCAAGGAAGACTGTGCTCATATCTGTAACCAGAGAGACTGCAGTCATGCCTGACTGGGGAAGACTGTGCTCATAACAGTAAACAGTATGGATGTGCAGGGGAAAAAATGTGTTTTCGTTTTGTTTTGGGAGGTTTTTCCCCATAAATGTTGGTTCGTAGATTGCTCAATTCATTTCATTCATGTGAAAAAAATGAATCAAACAATAACCCGGCAAAAAAACAAAAGCTAGGCCTGCCTCCCTCCTTCCTGGAAAAATGCCGAGGCCAGGATCTCCCCTGGCCCCCACTTACTTGGTCCCAACACCTGTGTTTTGGCCTAGGCCAGGGCCTGGACCCAGGCCAGACGCTACAAACCCAATCTGGAGGCTGGGTCCTGACACCAAGACCTTAGCCAGGACCCAGGCCCGACACTGCTACCTGCACAGGAGGCTGGGTCCCGACGCCTGGGCCTTGGCCCAGGGTCAGGCTCAGGCCTTGGAGCCCAGGTGTAGGAGCATTGGATCCTCTTTTTTATTCAGCGCTTCATAGCCAACTGAAGGCGTTCGCTGCTGTTGTGCCAGAGTTAACTCTGGTGCACTCACCCCAGAGGAAAAATAGCATCAAAATGGCATTATCCTCTGGGGTGAGTGCGCCGGAGTTAATTAACTCCAGCACGACCACAACGGAAGCCATTATTTGGCTGTCAAGTGCCAAAGAAAGAAGAGGATCAAAGAAGAGGAGCTCCCAGGCCTGGGCCTGACCCTGGGCCAAGGCCCAGTTGTCGGCCTGGGTCCGGTCCTAGGCCCGAGTTGGGACCTGGGCTTCAGATTAGGTCACGGCATCGAACCTGGGTCTGGGCTGAGGCCCTGTTATCATGACCTGGCATCTGTGTCGGTTCGCAGCATCAGATCTGGGCTTGGGATCCGGCCTACGCTGAGGCCCAGGTGTCAGGATCCAGCCTCCGGATCGGGTCACGGCGTCAGGCCTGAGGCCCCAGTGTCGAGACCCAGCCTCTGGGTTGGGTTGTAGCATTGGACCTGGGCTCAGGCTCTGGTCTAGGCCAAGGCCCATGGGCAAGGTCGCAGCATCAGGCGTGGGTCCCGGCCAAGGTCCCAGCATTGGGACCCGGCCTTTGTTGGATCACATAAGTTTTTTTTTTTTTTTTTAATTTTCGGGGGTCTTGACTGAGGCTCTGTTGTTGGTCTGTGCCTCCCCGAATGAAGTGAATTAGCCTTATTCGTCGTGTTTTGCATTTTTGTTTTAAATTAATGCACATCCGTAGTAACCAGAGATACTGCTCTCATGCCTGCAACTCATGGCAATAACCAGAGAGACTGCACTCATGCCTATAACCTCTGTACCTTCTCTGTACCTTCTCCTCTGCGATGGAGAAGGTACAGAGAAGGGCTACCAAAATGATAAGGGGAATGGAACAGCTCCCCTGTGAGGAAAGACTAAAGAGGTTAGGACTTTTCAGCTTGGAGAAGAGACGGCTGAGGGGGGATATGATAGAGGTGTTTAAAATCATGAGAGGTCTAGAACAGGTAGATGTGAATCGGTTATTTACTCTTTCGGACAATAGAAGGACTAGGGGGCACTCCATGAAGTTAGCATGGGGCACATTTAAAACTAATCGGAGAAAGTTCTTTTTCACTCAACACACAATTAAACTCTGGAATTTGTTGCCAGAGGATGTGGTTAGTGCAGTTAGTATAGCTGTGTTTAAAAAAGGATTGGCTAAGTTCTTGGAGGAGAAGTCCATTACCTGCTATTAATGGAGTTGACTTAGAAAATAGCCACTGCTATTACTAGCAATGGTAACATGGAATAGACTTAGTTTTTGGGTACTTGCCAGGTTCTTATGGCCTGGATTGGCCACTGTTGGAAACAGGATGCTGGACTTGATGGACCCTTGGTCTGACCAGTATGGCATGTTCTTATGTAGTAACCAGACAGACTGAACTCATGCCTAACAGAGAAGACTGTGCTGATATCTGGAACCGCCCTTTTCCTTATATTAAGGAATCTATTCACAATGTACATTGTTGTCTTCTTGTTATGACCTCTTGTTGATTTCTTGTTGTTTAATCTATTTTCCCTACTGCTCTAGGTTAACCCCCTGCCCAGTTCGCCTCCCCTGTTGAAATGTACTTCTAAATCTTTTGTTAATATGTGAACCGGTATGATGTCCCCACTAATACCGGTATATAAAAGTTTCTAAATAAATAAATAAATAACCCATGGCAATAACTGGAGAGACTGCTTTCATGCCTGGAATCAGAGAGACTGCACGCTCGGCAGTCTCCAACAGCCAGGCAGATTGCACTCATGTCTGTACTCGGGGAGACTGCACTTACACCTGTAACTGATGAGCGTGCATCTACCCCAGTAAAAAGGGGAGATGATACAGCTCTAACAGAGTGACATTCACATTGGTAACCAAACAGATCGCATTCACAACAAAAATCTTGTATATGCACTTACGTGGTTTCTTAGTGGTGATATTGGCGGTAGCACTGGAGGGCCCACTCCCAGCCGTGTTGAAAGCTCTGACATTCAGGTGATACAACATGTTTCCATATAAGTTAGTGATTTTGGTGGACGTTTGGTTCCCCATTGTTCTTAATTTTTTGGCCCTGTCTTCTTTATCATCATGTCTCCAGTATCGGATCTAAGAAACACAACACTTGTTCACGACAATAAGTTATGGCTTTATGATGAAAATATTCTATCTGTGCACAGGGGACATGATGTACTGTGTCAGGTCCTAGCTCAGCTGCAGTGAAAAAAGTCCAGTCCTACCTCGTAGCCTTGTATCCGTCCTTTGCCGAATATCTCTGGAGCAGAAACCCAGGACACCTGAATTTCAGATGCAGTCAGGCTTCTCGCCATCACATTGGAAGGGGCCCGACTAGGCTCTACAGATAGGAAAGCAACAGATGGGAAGAACCATTAGACTTGGGAATGGCTACAAACATCTTATTTTCAGTGAGTGTGGTATATACAAGGCAGGCTCAAGCATTAGGCAGACTAGGCAGTTGCCTAGGGTGCCAGCTTCTTGGCGGGTGGGGGTGATTAAGAACAGCAGCAATGACTGCACAACAATAACCACACAAACTCACAGAACCATCAGTGCTGAATCACTTTGTCTTCACATCTTTCTTGTGCACAAATAACAGACACACCAAGTACCTTTTTTCACCATGGCTTTATTTATTTGGATGTGTTAGGTTTTTATAATTCTTTTTTAATTGTTTGACAAACTTTGTTTCTCACAGGACCAAAACATTCAGTTTTGTTTCCTCAACCTTGCTGCCCAAAAGCCTTAAAAAAAAGCTATTAAATGTTTCCTAAAACTTGTAAGACAGACTTCAGCTCTCAATTGTTCCGAGATTGAATTCCAGAGCAAGGGACCTGCTATTGAAAAAACAAGATAGGCCACTCTCAGAGGGAACATCCAAAAGATTTTTCCCCACAGAGTTTGCAAGAGCCTATAAATTTTCAGCAGAATGCTAAAACATTCATTTGCATCATGACTCAAGGCCTTATGGATTAAGGTCAAGATTATGAATTTACCGTGCTACTGAATGGGTAGCCAATGAAGCGAGGCTACAGCCGGAGTTAGTTTAGCTCCTGTTAGGACCCTTGCAGCTGCATTCTGGATTAATTGTAAAGTTCTAATTGTCATGAATGGCAAAACTAGGTAGACTGAATTTGCATAATTCAGAGAGGTAAGAACTAAAGTCAACGAATGACAAAACGGGTTTTAGGTTTCTCAGAAGCCACAGTTTGAAAAATGCCCCCATGACCACACTTTTAACTTGTACATGCAAGGACAATGGTGTATTGAAGATAATGCCTAGGTTGTGAACCTGTTGAGAGGCTGGTACTATATAGTCTTCAAACTGAAAAGTGTTGGGTAAGTTATTTGAAATAAATCTACCAAGAATTAATATCTGATTTTTTTCAATGTTTAAAACCAGTTTATTAGCAGTAAACAATGGGCAATGTTTGCGAAAGCATTAGTAAAAGTGGTTGAAAGTGGTACAGGGACAAAAAATTGGATATCGTCAGCATACAAATTATAACCTATGTTAGGATTGGCCAAAACCTTGCAGAGAGGAGAGATAAATATTAGAAAGCATAGCCAAGCGTGCCAAACCCTGTAGAAGTTCAAAGTGGGAAAAAGGAAGAAGCAAAGTGGGAAAAAGGAAGAAGCAGCACCAACAACTTCTTGTGAGCAGTCTGTCAAAATACGAAATGAATCACCTTAGAACAGTAGCTGAAATTCAAACTGCTTAGATGGGAGAGCAAAATCACATGGTTAAGAATGTCGAATGCAGAAGAGATGTCCAGGACCACTATAATATACTCAGTTCCGGCATCAAACATTTAAGCTTGAAAGCAGCAAGGTTTCAGTACTATGGAAAGGACAGAATCCTAATTGAAACTGGTCCAAGATACGGTGTGCAGTCAGAAAATACTGGAGCTGTTTTAACATCACCTTTTCAAAAAGCTTTGCTTAAAGGGGGAGAGAGGAAATAGTACGACAATTCCTTGGTTCTGTAGGATAAGGAAAAGGTTTCTTTAAAATAGGTCAAATAGATGCTTGCATCAAGGAAGTAGGCAAAACATCAGTAGACAAAGAAGTATTGATCAAACTTGAGAGGATAACACCTACATCTGATTGAAGGGCTTTCACAACTGTTGGACATGCTTTGGATGGACAACGGGTGTTATTCATTGAAGAACTAAGTTAACAAACCTTGGAAGGCACAGGAGAGAAATGTTCCCAACCTTCTAAATCAGGATCAATGGGTGACACATCTAGAGCTACATCACAGGGAAATTTAGCACAAATGTTCACCATTTTCTGATGAAAAAAGTTGCCAAAGGTATCACTGCTGAGAGGGGGCCTATTAAGGTGATTAGGGATACCTCTCTTGTCAAATATTTAACAGTCATAAATAACTCATAAGGATGATTAATTGATGAGTGAATACGAGAAGAATAAAATTCTCTTAATTTTCTCAACATGCAGCCTATAATTGTCAAGGCAGGCTAGATATGCTACCTTATCATCAGGGACTTGAGATGTGCCAATGCCTCTCAGCATAGCGCATCAAGCTCTTATAAGATTTAACAACTAATGTAAACCAAGATATTGTATGCAACTGGGGTTTCAACTTAGATTTTACAGGAGAAATAATATCTAAGGCAAATCTTGCCATAAATTTACAATGGATTAATGTTAGAATTAGGTTCAACGGCTAACCTGGGAAATCAGTAGGAGTGGACTCAATATCTACATGGCCTCTTAACATACATGCAGTTGGTCCTAGAACCAGAATCACGTGCAGCTGACACAGCTAGTCTTGATTGGTAGAGCATGAATTCCCTTTGCTAAAACCATGTTGGCCCTTTCTCATTAAGCCAGAACTATCCATATCCTCAATAATTCTGTTCTTAACTACAGTTTCTACCATAATATCAGGCTTATTGGTCTATAGTTTCCAGATCACTCCTTTTTTTTTTTTTAACTCTTTATTTACAGACACCTTGAAATACACACAGTAGAAACATGGGTAGTGTCATCCACAAAACTAAAATGATAGTGAGTAGATACATAATATCAGCAGATAGCATTAATGACATCAAAAAACAATCATTGTCCCAACTTTCTCCAGTGTCAAGGCCATAAGTAATCTTTTCTCCTGGAGTCCTTTTTAAAAATTGGTGTTACATTGGCTACTCTCCAGTTTTCAGGTACAATGGCAGATTCCAGTGATGCAGGCATGCCACTGAATATACTCAGCTATTCTGAAGTTATCCGGATAAGTCTAACTTTATGACAGGTCTACAAGATGAACAGACTTAGCCAGATAACTTATTCAGCTAACTCAGCTCCTCCTAGTTATACCTCTAGAATACCCCTAATTATCTGGCCAAATTTTAGCTGAATAATAAGTTATCAAGCTAAAATGTAGCCAGTTAATTTCCCAAATATTAATTTATCCAGATAACTTCTGGTTTATCCAGCTAAATATTTCTTAATTTGACCCTCAATATTCTCTATTCGTTTGATTGCATTCTGATCATTACTGCCAATTGTCCCCCCCTCCAGGTACTCATTGCACCAGGTCCTGCAATCCACGGAGAACTAAGTCTAAGGTAGGTCCTCTCTCATTGATTCTAGGACTAGCTTCTCCATGAAACAGTCATTTATGGCATCTAAAAATTGTACCACCCTTGCATGCCCTGATGAGATGTTCACCCAATCAATAATGGGGTAATTGAAATCCTCACTATTGATGTGCTGCCAAGATTATTAGACTATCTAATCTCTGTTAGCATTTCACAGTATGTGTCATCATCCCAATCAGGTGGATGATAGCATACTCCTGCTGTTATACTCTTCCCTGTCTCTCATGAATTTGTATCCATAGAGATTCCAGAATGTAGTTTGTTTCCTGTTGAACTTTTATCCCAGTTGACCTCATGCCATCCTTAATATATAGCATCACCCTACCCCTAAATATGTTCTGCCCTGTCATTTTGATACATCTTGTACTCTGGTATCACAGTGTCTCATTATTCATCCTCTTTACACTAGTTCTCTGAGATGCCTATTATGTCTATATCTTCATTTAGTACCATACAGTCTAACTCCTCCAAGGTTATGTGCTAACATATTGTCTTGTATCCAATAATCTACTGGATGTATTCTTTAAGTGTGATTAAGGAGAGTAGGAGTAGCCCAGTGGTTACAGCAGCAGAGTGAGGTCCGGGGAAGCCAGAATTCAAATCCTGCTTTTCCCCTTGCTACAGACACAACTTACATTGTAAGCCCTCTGGGAACAAGAAAACAGCTACAGTGCCTGAATTGTAACTTGCCTTGGTTTGGAAAAGGCAGGTAAGTAAATCTAAAATTCAAATCCAAAGATGGCTTTCATATTTGGGCCACAGGGAAAAGCAGTTTTATATCTTCTGGACTCTTATATACTATACTGGACTCTGAAAGACAGTGGAGCTAAAGATAAATATTAACCATAACTGGGGGGGAGCGTGACGTCACGCTACGAGATGGCTGCCTGATTCCTGAGCTCCCACCGACTCCCCACTAAATCTGCCGCCATCCGCGTTCTACCTGACCATTCTGACCCATTTTAGATACGAGCGGGCGTAGCTCACTGGTGCGATGACTAGCAAGAAAAAAATTGCGGATCTCCAACGATTTTCCTACCAGAGGGAAGGCACTAAGGAGGTGAGCGATTCTCCGATGGATACAGCCGGAGACCAAGATGGCGGCGCCCTGAGTGCCGAACTCTCCGAGTCCGCTACCAGTATGCCGGCCGTCCCGGACGACTCTCTTTCTGATCACCCGTCCCGGGCTGAGTTTCGAGAATGGTTCGCCGGGATTCGGGCCGACATTAAGGCATATCGCCAGGAGCTTTTGAATCGCGTGGAGGAGGTGAAGGAAGACCTCACGGCCCTGGGACACCGCGTCGGCGATATCGACGTGCGAGTGGAGGGGCAGGCCGTACAAATTGCTGATAACAAAACCACCTGTGTCTCCTTGCGGGCCGAGAACGCTCAGCTGACCGCGAAATTAGCTGATTTAGAGAACAGAGCGCGCCGGAGCAATCTCCGCTTTCGGGGCTTCCGGGAGGCCCCCGGACCTGAGGACTGCCACGCGCTGGTTCGTGACTTTTGCATCTCTATGCTTCGGGAGGCCAACACTTTGGAGGAATTCGAACCCCCCGATGTCCAATTCGATCGGGCACACAGGGCCCTGCGTGCTCCTCAACCTAATCGCCCACGCGACATCATAGTGTGTTTCACCTCCTTCAAAGTTAAGGAGCAGATCGCGGCGGTGGCCCAGGAAAAAAATGAGTGGGTGTGGAACGATCAAACCATTGCCATCTTTCCCGATTTATCTCAAGCTACGTTACAAAGCAGGCACGCTTTTAAAGAACTGACCTCATTCCTCCGCACTAAGGCTGTGCGGTACCGGTGGCTACACCCTTTTGGCCTTTCATTTTCCCACGAGGGGGTTGCCCATAACTACGTGACACCAGAGGAGGCCTTGCCGAGTCTCGCTGCTATGGGCTATGTAGGCCTACAGCCACCCCGAAAGACCGTTGGCCCTCTCACTGCCCGAGTACCCTTACCAGCGTGGCAGCGAGTGGGGAAGAGAAGCAGCCGACTCCGGAGGCAACCGGGGGGCCCCACTTCTGACCAGGGTCCGACCTGATTTCTTTATTTGCTCTGGTTAGAAGGTCTCATTACCTATATACGCCCTGAAGGTTATGATCCTGATGTATTTGGGTCAGAATGTATTTAAGTTTGTGTACTCTATGTACAGCGGATGAAAGGTTGCCTTTTGCTATCTGTTTATTTTGTTGGGGGGGGGAGGGGGAGGGCGCCATTTCTTGCTTCCGTGATATTACCTACTTCCCCTATTTGGAGCGGGAGATAGCCTGCTAGGAGGATATGGCAGGCGTTCTCTTAGGGGACTCTTGTAATGTATGGGTCCTTATGGGGATCATGCCTATTTATGTTGCTCTCATTGTGGATGTTGATGCGTTACTCCTCCATGCTGCATATTTTTTGCTAATGGTAGGGTCTCTTTTTTCTCGGATCTCCGCTGCTATCTTTGATTTTCTTTCCCAGCCGGTTGGACCGTCCTCAGATTCTGTAAGGACGCTCCCTTTTACCATAGTTGGTATTTTTTGCTCACTTGGGGCCGTTGGTTTCTTAGGGCCTGTCCCTCGAATGGCCTGTGATCCTTCCCATGGCTTGGCTTAAAGTTTTGTCCCTTAATGTTAAGGGACTCAACTCCCCTCAGAAGAGAGCCCTTTTTTATAGGGAGGCAGTCTCCTCGGGGCCGGATATACTTTTTGTGCAAGAAACGCACCTAACACGTAGATATGAGGTCCTAATGAAATCTCCTAAATTCTCAACTCAGTTTTTTTCGGCAGCAAACAAAAATGCTAAGTATGCAGGAGTGGGCATATTTTTTGCATCACATGTGGTATTTGAATGTACGAAGATTGTGGCGGACCCACAGGGTCGGTACTTGTTGCTGGGAATTAAGATGTTTAATCAGGAGTTCACGCTCCTCTCAGTGTATGCCCCGAATAGGGAACAGGCTGTGTTCTTTAGACATCTTCACCACATCCTCACCCAACATGCGCAGGGATCCCTTATTGTGGGAGGGGATTTTAATGTACCTTTGTCCCCGGCCCTGGACACTTCAAAGGGGATCACACACACAGCCCGGGTACACACCAGGGCCCTCAAAGATCTCTTATCAGAGCATAACTTGGTTGATTCTTGGAGGGCCTCTTACCCGCACTCTCGCTCCTACTCTTTTTATTCTAAACCACATGATTCTTACACTTGCATTGATTATCTGATGGTAGATAAAAATTTGTTCTATCGGATTCGTAGCCCTGAGGTTGGGGTGGTGACCTGGTCCGACCATGCTCCCGTGTCCCTACAAATCTGTATTCCCGCAGGGGATCACGGCTCCAAATTTTGGCGGCTTAATGACTCTCTGCTTCAAGAGCCACAGTTTACACAGTCCACTACGCAGGAGATACGAGACTTCTTTCTTCTTAATGCTGGGTCAGTCCCCTCTCCGGTCACTGTGTGGGATTGCTTTAAATCATATATTAGGGGGCATTTTATCTCCCGCTCCTCTTATGTTAAAAAGAAGAAGGAGGAGGTTTGCACTCATTTACGGGCCAGAATTGCGGATTTAACTGCTCAGCATAGTAAATCTGGCTCTCAACGTCTTCGGGCGCAACTTACTCAAACCAGGGAAGAGTTACATAGGCTTGAGCTTGACCACATCACCCATGCACTTAACCTCACCAGGCAACTCCACTTTGAGGGAGGCAACAGGGCAGGCAAGATCTTGGCCCACCAGTTGAAAAAACAATCATTTCAAAATCACATTCTTAAAATTAAGAATGACCAGGGGGAGGTCGAAACGTCTGCTTCTGCTATCACGCAGCAATTTCTGCGTTTTTATCAGCAGTTGTACTCGGCGGAACCTCACATTCAGACAGCAGATATTTGTCACTATCTCAGCGAGCTTTCTCTTCCCAGACTTCACGGGGACATGCACGACAGACTGAATGCGGAAATCACGACCCCTGAAATCCTTGAGGTCATTAAAACGCTCAAGACGGGTAAGGCCCCGGGACCCGATGGCCTCACAGCTACATTTTATAAAGCCTTTAGGCATGTTCTGGCACCACATCTACAAAGCCACTTTAACTACCTACGCAGTGGGGGACAGTTACACTCCGACTCCAACACTGCGGGCATCACTATCATAGCTAAGCCCGGCAGAGATCCCACCTTGTGTGCCTCCTATCGCCCGATTTCATTAATTAATTTGGATCTCAAAATTTTGGCAAAGATTTTGGCCGATAGGATTAATACTTTTATTACGCATCTTATCCACCCCGACCAGGCTGGCTTCATACCAGGCCGTATGGCCAGCGACAATGTTCGCAAAATTATCAACATTATATGGGGGGCTATACAAAGACGGGATAGTCACCATCTTCTCCTGGCCATAGATGCGGAGAAGGCCTTTGACATGGTCCACTGGCCTTTTCTGTTTCAAACTTTACAGAAGATGGGGTTTGGGTCTTCTTTTCACAATTGGATCCAGGCCCTGTATCACAACCCCTTAGCGTGCATAAAAATCAATGGTAGATATACCACCCCCTTCCCGGTACAGAGGGGGACCAGACAGGGCTGCCCTTTGTCACCCTTGCTATTTGCCATTTTTCTCGAACCCTTAGCCATCTCTATTCGCCACAATGCAAGGGTGCAGGGATTTCCCGTACATACCTGCGAGCCTAAGTTGTCGCTCTTTGCCGACGACATTATCTTCACTGTTGGCAATCCTGTGGGATCTCTCCCGGAGCTCGAGTCGGAACTGGCCCGCTTTAGCGCCCTTTCGGGTTTTAAGATAAACTGGGATAAGTCCGAGATTTTGAATATTTCATGCCCCCCTGCTATCGTTAGCCAATTGCAAACAGCGCATGCATTCCGATGGGCATCCACCAAACTTAAATATCTTGGGGTGTATTTGAGTAATAATATATGTGATCTGTATCAGCTTAATTATGCTCCTCTACTTAAGCAAATGGACGCGGACTTGGAGAAGTGGGGCTCCCTACCACTCACGTGGCTCGGACGACTCGCTACCATCAAGATGAACTTGTTGCCCCGGTTTCTTTACCTCTTCCAGACACTGCCAATTCCACTTAGCAGAGTTACGCTACTTCAATGGCAACGGAAGCTGCTCCGATTCTTGTGGCGCCATCGCCCTCCTCGAGTGGCTCAAAATATTCTCTATCAGCCTAAATTGGCGGGAGGATTGGGACTTCCTAACCTGACATGGTATTACGTTGCTGCCCAGCTCCGGCCCATCATTGACTGGCATTGCCCTGATGCCGTGAAACCGTGGGTTGCTTTGGAACAGGCCTGGATTGCACCGGTACCCTTGGCCTCACTCCTTTGGCAACCTGCCCTCACGTGGAGACCTACTCTTCAGCTTACACCCTGCACCAGGCACACATACAACATATGGAAGCAATGGGGACCCCGGCTGGTGGGGCGATATGATTATTTTTCACTTACCTACCTATTCCATAATGTTCAGTTTCTGGCTGGACTTCCCACGAAGGCCTACGAACTCTGGAAAGCTGGAGGTATCTCTTGCCTTTATCATGTCATGCAGCAGGGCCAATTGATACCCTTTTCCACCCTTCGTGAGCAGTTTCACCTACCAGCCACGGAATTTCTTCCCTACATGCAACTTCGCCATTTCTTATTATTTGCTCAATCTAGGGGACTTATGGCTCCCTCACGCTCTTTATTTGAGGGATACTGTGTTTCATCTAAAGCCATTGGAGGCCTTATTTCCAAAATTTATCAACAACTGTTACTACGTCCGTTTAACAAACATGCTCATATGAAGGCTTGGGAAGATGACCTAAAGCGGTCTCTCTCTGAGGAGGACTGGGTTTCCATATTTTCTAAGGTGTCTCGTGGCAATGTGTCCACCCGGATTATAGAAGCCAATTATAAGATTCTATACCGCTGGCATTTAACGCCGTCTAGGCTGCACCACTGTTATCCGCAGGTGGATCGACACTGTTGGCGGAATTGCCACCAAGACGGGACATTCCTTCACATGTGGTGGACCTGTGTTTTTATTAGTCCTCTTTGGTCTTACGTCTCAAGGCTGCTGTCGGACTTGCTCCGGACTCCTTGCTTACTTACCCTAGAGCAGGCGTTACTATTTGCCTCATGCGATTCTCTGCCTTTGCCTGCTCAAACCCTAGTGCAACAAGTGTGTACAGCGACTAAAATGGAGATCGCCTATCGTTGGAAGAGGCCTCAACCGCCTACGCCGGACGAGCTACTTAAACGCCTAGATGGTGTCTGCCTTCTCTATCGACTCACGGCGCTGAAGCATCAACGTCTTTCTAAATTCAACCGAATCTGGGAACCCTACATCTCATGGAGATCCTTAACATTCACGACTTTTTAATGCGATCTTATGTTCAGTTTTTCATTTATCCTCTAAATACCTACCATTCAACTACCCTGCGTACAATTCTTGCATTGCTACCGTTTGGAGTGATGCACTTCTGCTCACAGCTACTTGGACTTTAAATGGCATGATGGGGGGTGGGGGGAAGGGGATACTTATTCAAATGTTGCTGTTGTTACTCCACTATGTTGCTATTGTTTTGCTTTACCTTCAGTTTTAGATGACTGTTATGATGTTCTGGAGGTTGTACATGTTTCTTTTGTGTACCACAGCAATTAAAATTTCCAATTAAAAAAAAAAAAAATATTAACCATAACTGCTGACAGTGAGGATCCCTGGAGCACCCAAAAAGCAAGAGATTTCTAGAAGGAACATTTGTCTCCCATCCTCACTTGCTGACTGCTACCTCTCAAAAATGGCTTGAACCACCTAATGACCATATTTCCAATATCGATGCCCATGAGGCACTCAAGTCATAATTGTGTGCTTCAGGCTATCAAATGCAGACGAAATATCCAAACCCACTAAGATCCACCTCTATCCAATAGTGTCTAGCATGGAGACCAATATGTAGTGAGTGCTGATTATATGAGCCCATGCAGGGTGCATGAACAGAGTACATGTGACATTACCCACCATGCATGGCATGCTGCTTATAAGTATATGCGTGGTGTCCTGATGTACCTTCTTCTGCTGAATACACTACTGTGACTGGACTGAAGGAGCCTTCGCCTCTGTTATTGTAGACGCCCACTTTCACTTCATAAGGGGCGAAGGGGGGCAGGCTTTCATTACGAAACACATATTTAGAGGCATCTGAAGATGCAACCACTGTCTGCATCCAGCTAACCGTGCCAAAGGGTCGGAATGCCACCACATATCCAAAGCCCCCTCCATTCTGTAACTCCTCGGGAACAGGCTGCAATAGGATAAAAAAAAAAAAAAAGAAGCAAAAACTAGTGTCAGACACCCGCTGCTTCAGATTCCGGGGAGTCTAAACTACCAATGGGAGACATTAAATTCCTGCCTAATCTGAAAATGTTCTCTATTCAGGAAGATGAGTTTATACCAGAGGTGGGAGCCCAAACTCTACCTGTAGTCAGTTAAGCGGGCCTGGGTTGATACTGAAGTTTAACATCTCTGGAAGGCCCCACCTCTTCTTTTTTTTTTTTTTTTTTAATTTATAATTTATTAATTTTCTCAAAAAACATTTACATGTAATAAGAAAAGGAAAATAGTGCGTTACAACATAATGATAATTCAATAAGCTTCAATCATAAAGGAAAACTTTTTATGTAACTAACACAATACAGACCCCATAATCATTGGGGAGCCTTTCTACTAAAATAATATTTAAAGGAAATTATGAACAAAAACATAACATTGAGAGAAATTATTCCATTTTACCAAACTTTTTAACTCCTATATAAGGGCTATATACCACTCAGCCACTTTTATCTTGAAGGAAAGTTTCTAAGTGCCCTGGGTCTACGAAAATAAACTTATTCCTTTGATAGGAAATCATGCATTTACATGGATGGCCCCACCTCTTCTATTAACAACAATTCTGGTCAGTGCCTGAGTTTAGTGGCAACTTACCCTCTCACCTGATGTGAAATTTCACCTAAGAGAAGAAGATACAGTGCAACATCCATGTACTATAACACACATTACCGTATACACATGCAACATACATGGATTGAATCATACATGTTACTGCCAGCTATGTTGGATTTTTCTACGTGATCTCATATGTCCTTCTCCCTTCTGCCTCCCCCCCAAAGGAAGAACAGGTGAGAGAAGCTCACCTCCCAGGTAATCACCAGCTCTGATTTGCTACCTCCCCCACCACTGACATTTGCTGGGGTCACTTCTGGAACTGTAAAAAAGACAAAGCAAATAATGAAGAGCGCAGGAACAACAGAAATCTGTGCTGTCACACTCACACTGCATGTGTCATTCTTTCATAGCTCACAATACGTCACATACCTCATGTATCACGTACACCTCATAATGCTTGTGTCACACTTATCTACCCAACACTGCATGTCACACACACACACACACACAGACCTCACGTAAACCCCTCATAATGCACTTCTCACACACAGCTCACAATACATGCATCACACTCACAAAGCTCACAATGCATGTCACACATCCCTCACACAATGCACGTGTCACATGCATCCAGCTCACAATGCATGGGTCATACTCACACAGTTCACAATGCATGTGACACACTTACCCCACAGTATATATCACATATACACACACTCTAACACGTCACGCACACATACACCTTATAATACATGGATCATATGCAATTCACACAAAGATCCTAATGAATGGGTCATACTCACACACCCACACCTCACAGTGCATGTCACACAGAAAGCTGTCAGAATCGCATACTTCATACTGCATCCCATCATATTCGCAGAACTCTTATAGTAACAAAGACAAGCCAAATATTTAGAGTTTCTCATCTTCCTAGTCACTTTTCTCTCATGTTTCACCATACTCACGCGCCTCTTCCGTTCTTTTCTTGTCTGAGGGTCTGCTTGGCTCCCCTATCCCGATTAGGTTAGCAGCAACTACTCGGAACTCATACTCAACCCAGGGATTTAACCCCACCACTGTGGCTGTGAAAGATCGTCCATCAATGATCTCTGGAACTAAGAGAGATGTCTGCATCAAACTTTCATGTCACCTTTTCAGTCAGTGCGTGTCTTTGTGTATAGTAGGTGTATCAAAATGAACGTGCAACTGAGTGTGCAGGGGTATGACATTATGAACACGTAACTGAGTGTGTGAGGTATATCATATGCAGGTGTATGCACTAGTTTGAAGGAATTTATCTGTGTGCATATCATTATAAAGGTGTGTCAGTTTGGAGATGTTTCTGTATATACAGGTGAGTGTGTTTATGAAGTTGTGTCTGTGCATGTCAGTGAATATTTGTTTGGTTTAGCATGAAAGCTTGGCTGTGTGTATCAGTGTCATTCAGCAGACTATGAAGCCAGTGACTCAGCAGTGAGAGCAGCAACACTGCAGACTATAAAGCCAGTGCACAAAAATGAGCAGCAACACTGCAGACCATAAAGCCAGTGATCCAGCAGTGAGTGAATTAACAACGCACATTATAAAGCCAGTGACACTGCGGTGAGAGCAGCAGCACTGCAGATTGTAAAGCCAGCACCTCAACAGTGAGAGCAGCAACACTGCAGAATATAAGGCCAGTGACCCAGCAAGGAGAGGAGTGAATGACCCAGAAGTGAGAGTAACGACACTACAGACTATAACACCAGCGAGAGCAGCAGCACTGCAGTGACAGCAGTGACCCACCAATGGGACAAGTGACATTACAGACTATAAAGCCAGTGACCCAGCAGGGAGAGCAGCAAATGACCCAGTAGAAGAGCAGTAACACTGTAAATTATGACACCAGTGATAGCAATGATACCGCAGCAATAGCAGCAACCCTCCAGCGAGCACTTTACCAGATCTGACGAAGTGGACTCTGTCCTTGAAAGGTCATGCCTCAATAAATTGGTTAGTCTATATGGTGCCATCCACCTCTTGTCATTTTTGCTACACCAGACTAACACAGCTTTGAAGATCTGCAGTGAGAGCAATGACCCAGCAGTGAAAGCAGTGATCCAGCAGTGAGAGCAGCAACGCAGCAGTGACAGCAGTGATGCAGCAGTGGGAGCAGTGATCCAGCAGTGAAAGCAATGATGCAGTAGTGAGAGCAGTGATGTCACAGATTATAAAACCTGTGAGATGGCAGTGACAGAGTAGTGATGCCACAGATGGCAATACCAGTGAGGTAATAGTGGTAGAAGTGTAACTAACACATGCTTCTGGCTGACCTGTGTTTACAGCCTGCCATCCCACAGAGAATGGAGTCCGGGCCTGAACCACATAGCTGGTAATAGGACTGTGATTGTCCATTCCTGGCATCCAAGATAACTGGGCTGTTGTATCTGTGATCTCTTCCACTGTCAGGGCATCTGGAGGACCAGGAGGACCTGCCACATAGAACACAGCAGAGAAGAGTAGGTGCCGTCACTGCAAGGCATGTGAATAAACAATAGTACTATACAGCAAAGGATGCTCATTTCCAGCTCAGAGCATGAGTGCCACGATCTCATGCCTCCCTTCCCACCCTGCTATACCTCGCACTATCAGGTCTGCTCCAGCTGAGAGCTTGTCCACAGTTGTGTGAACCAGACAGATGTATTTCCCAGCATGCTTCAGCTGGATGCTTCTGATCATCAGATCCCCAGCTGAGTCCTGCTGAAGGAGGAAAGGAGCAGGAATTACTCTAATGCACTGACAGCAGCACTCTCTCGTGAAATAAGGATTCTGGGAGAGGGTGGGGGAGGGGGAGGTCATTTAACAGGTACTGACAGAAAAGAGTTCCAGCAGAAGAAAGACAAATAAACAAACAGTTAGAAAGAGAGATGGAGATAAAGCAAGACAGAGAGAGAGAAACACATAGCAAGAGGAGAAGGCTGAGAACCAGAGAAGTTCAAGGTTCAAATCCTGCTTCCCCCACTGATGCTCCTTGTGACCTTGAGGAAGTCACTTCACCCTCCAATGCCTCAGGTACAACTTAGATTGTAAGTCCCCTTTGGCAGAGAAATAACTGCAGTACCTGAATTGTAACTCACCTTCAGGTTGGATTTGGAAAAGGCGAGTAATTAAATCTAAAAAAGAGACAGCAGGGAGGAGAGAGAACCAGACAGAGATAGAAAAATAGGTGGAAAAAGAATAAGTAAAGAAAGAACTAAATATTTACTCCTCCCACTCTTTCGTAGTGATCGCTGTCTCTCTCAAAGTCTATGAGCTGCCCATTAAAGAGCCAGGAGAAGCTGATGTCAAGAGAGTGGTCGTGGGACACCTGGCAGGGCAGCACGATGCTCTCGCCCACAGTTACGTCCATGCTAGAGGGGGGGACCATGATCACGGTGGGATCTGTGGAAGAGAGGGATGACATTCTGTCAGCTCAGCCCTAGAGTGTGCACGGCTTTAAGAAGTGGCTCAGCTGCTGGGAGTCATCTCTTCTGAGAACATAAGAAGTGCCATGCCGGCTCAGACCAATGGTCCACCAAGCCCAGGTCTACGTCTCTGACAGTGACCAACCCAAATTGCTTGAAAGTATGTGGTAGATCCTAAAGAGAGAGATTGATTGCCTGTGGTTCATTCCCAGAAATAAGAGGTGGAGAAGTCACCTCTTATTTATTGCCTGGCTAATAATTGTTAATGGACCGGTCCTCCGGAAACATGTACAAACCTTTTTTAAACCCAGTTATACTATTGACCTTGACCATGTCCTCTGGCAATAGACCCCCACAGCTTGACTGTGCAGTGCGTGAAAAAGTATTTTCTACGATTTGTTTTGAATCTGCTGGTTGTTAGTTTCGTGGAGTGTCGCTTTGTTTTAGTATTATTTGAAAGGGTAAATAACTGACTTGTATTCACTCATTCCACCCCACTCATCTCAGCTGTCTCTTTTCCAAGCCAAAGTGCCCTAATGTGTTTAGCCTCTCAACACTGGGGAGCCGTTCCATCCCCCTTATTAGGGATGTGCATTTGTTTTAATTTGATTGGGAAAAACGTGATGAATGATGCTGCAGTGACAGCAGAAATACTGATGACTTTAAAGCCAGAGATTTTCATTCCGACTTGTGTCAAGTGAACCAAATGGTCCCTATCCCTAAAAAAAACAGAATCTTTTTCAGTTCATTCGTTTTGGTCCCACTGAAGTCCATGGGGGATGCAAAGTGTGCATTTTTTTGTACTCCAAGCCAAATAGCTTGGAGCTGGTTAGGGTTGTGACAAGGAAGGAGCAGGACTAGGCATGTTTCAGCACTTTTACAACCAGCCTATCCCAGCTGGCAGCTGCACGTCATCATCATTTTTTTTTTTTGTTGAAAGTAAAATTAAGAGCGCTTTGAGCAGTAACCATTTTTTTCAGTCATTCCTATGTTGGATCTCCAAGAGGGAAGCCAGAGATTTTAAAAGTCCTTGCTTCAAAATTTAGAGTGAAGGAAAAGATCATGAAAAAAAGATAATTTACAGGAAATAGCAAAATGTGCTGTAGAGTCAGTCACTAACACTGTACCTGGCTGTGGTTCGGGGATGCTACCAAGTAGCAGGAAAAAAAATCTGTAATCTTCGTGAGAGGGGTACAGTGTGTATCATCTGGGTAAAGCTCAGTGGTGGCCCAGGGGCCAATGCATTTGTGTGCCTCTCCAGCACCTCTCCCACCTCCCAATCTTAATAATGCTTAAGGTCACAGAAAATCAGTGGGGGGGGGGGGGGGGAGCCAAAATGACATTCCCACACACCACACCCACCTCCATAGCATGGCTCCCTGCCTTAAAATTGGCCTTAAAAAAAGTCTCAATAAGAAAGTACCATGGGCCTTCGACATAATTTTTAAAAACCTGGCCAGTTTCATCCTTCTAGTAAAACTGCTATTAAAATTATTTGATAGCCTCATTCAACTAATTCCATATGGCTATGAGAGTGAAGTCTGGAATTTATAGGAAGGGACAGAATGTCAATATAAATCCTGCACCTCCAGTTCTGTAACACACTGTGCATACACAGAAATTCCCCCAACAATGGAGCTTGGATGTTTCCCTTACAGCTCATCAGACAAAAAGATATTTTCAAATTCTGGTGTCACCTCACAGTAACATAGAAACATAGAAATGACGGCAGAAGAAGACCAAATGGCCCATCGAGTCTGCCCAGCAAGCTACGCACTTAATCCATTTTTTTCCCCTTTTTCTCTCTCCCACCTGTTACTATTGGCTTCCAGTACCCTCCAGCCCTAATTCCCCTCCACCCAATTTAGAGAGCAGCTTTGAATCTGCATCCAAGTGACATCCAGCTCAATTTGGGGTAGCAACCGCTGCAACAAGCAGGCCACCCCCTTGCCCCATACTCTTACCCACCCCTGTTTTTATTGTTTGTTTTGTTTTGGTTTTTTTTGGAAATAGCAGCCCTCCATCCTTCCGCTCCGTGAAGGTGGAACACCAACTACTGGCCACTGGCATCCCGCCCCGTGAATGCCTCTGTGGCTACTGCCGCTCCGTGCAGTGTTTGAATGCCTCCACTTTATTCACGCCCTCTAGACTTGATGGATCCACAGTGTTTATTCCATGCCCCTTTGAAGTCGTTCACAGTTTTAGACTTCACCACTTCCTCCGGAAGGGCATTCCAGGCATCCACCACCCTTTCCGTGAAGAAATACTTCCTGATATTGGTTCTTAGTCTTCCTCCCTGGAGCCTCAGCTCGTGACCTCTGGTTCTGCTGATTTTTTTCCGATGGAAAAGGTTTGTCGATGTCTTTGGATCATTAAAGTTTTTCAAGTATCTGAAAGTCTGAATCATATCACCCCTGCTCCTCCTTTCCTCCAGGGAGTACATATTTAGATTCTTCAATCTCTCCTCGTATGTCATCCTGTGAAGACCCTCCACCTTCCTGGTCGCCCTTCTCTGAACCGCTTCCATCTTGTCCTTGTCTCTTTGTAGATACGGTCTCCAGAACTGAACACAGTACTCCAGGTGTGGCCTCACCAAGGATCTGTACAGGGGGATAATCACTTCCATTTTCTTACTCGATATTCCTCTCTCTATGCATCCCAGCATTCTTCTGGCTTTTGCTATCGCCTTGTCGCATTGTTTCACAGACTTCATATCATTAGACACTATCACCCCAAGGTCCCTCTCCTGCTCCGTGCACATCAGTAGTAGGAGGACAAACACCTTCTACTGCCAGACATGTTTGTAAACTAATAAGAATATCGCAAAAAAGACACTCAAAATCTATACAGCAAACCTATCATAACATAACAATAATAACACCAAGGAGTCAAACAACAAAAAATCTGTGAAAAAGCACAGTTAAATAATGCACTGGGTCCCAGAATACCAATACACCACCTACCGGGGAAACAAAACAAACCCAATTGCTATAGATCCCTACCAGACACTACACACTAGCAGAATCTCTCCCCTTGAACAAACGCACAGAGCAGAGACAGACCCTCACCAAATACAGAATAAAAGGATCGCAAATTAGAACCAGCAATATGCAGACAAAAACTGAAATGGAAACCTCAGGAAGCCAGACCTACAGTGTAACAATGGAAAAACAGAACCACATTCCTCATAAAACAATAAAATCAAGAAACAAAGAATCAATTATACTAGTAAAACCATACTAATAAAAGGATAAATATTTCAAAACTACTGATAAATAGAATAAAATCTATTAATTAAAGTCAAATACATTTTTTTAAATTTCCCAAGCACCAATAAAATATTTCAAAACAGTAGACACATCAAATAACACCCAATTATTAAAACTAATAAGGATAAAAAAAAGCCCCTGCTATCCGTACCTTGATTTCCAGTTACCTTGAGATTGTTGAGGATTAGGGGGCTGGTAGCGGTGTGCATTCGTTTTCGACGTATTGGTAATCCACAACGTATATGTCCCTATTCGTTGTATTCATGGGGTCACGAAACGAATGGCGAACCCCCAGGAATACAACATATCTAATGAATAAACCCCCCACACTCCTGACCCCCCCAAGACTTACCAAAAGTCCCTGGTGCTCCAGCGGGGGTCCTGGAGCGATCTCATGCACTTGGGCTGTCGGTATTCAAAATGGCGCCGATAGCCTTTGCCCTCACTATGTCACAGGGGCTACCGGTGCCATTGGTCGGCCCCTGTCACATGGTAGGAGCACAAGGGCTACCGGTGCCATTGGTCAGCCCCTGTCACATGGTAGGAGCACAAGATGGCGCCAGCCGTCCATTGCTCCTACCATGTGACAGGGGCCGACCAAGAGAACGGATGCAACGGATTTGACTCCCCACGAATACGAATGCCGAATGGGACGAATCTGTCCCTGCTGCACATCCCTAGGGGCTGGGGGGTCACACAAATGTATCCTCTCTCTCTCACACTTACATGTCCATTCTCTCTCACACATATACTGTCATATACACAACCTTTCTCTCTCATAGACACACACACTCTCTTGCACAGGTTCTAAGACCCTCTCTCTCCCCCCCCCACACACAAGTTCTTAGTCCCCCAGAATCCCTCACACACACACATGCTCTCACTGGCTCCCTCACATACACACATATACTCTCTCACTGGCTTCTCACACAAACACACACACAGATGTTCTCACTCTCTCTGGTTCCCTCACACACACACACATATACTCAGGCAAACACCCATTCATTCTCACAAACACACACACACACCCCACCCAGCAAGGCACCCATTCTCACATAACACATACACAGACCCCCTGGCAGGCATCCATTCTCACACAAACACACACACAGACTCCTAGACAGGCACCTATTCTCACACAAACACACACACAGTCCCCCAGGCAGGCACCCATTTTTTCTCTCTCACATACACACACGGGCAAGCACCTTTTTATTCTCACACACACATATAGACTCCCAGGCAGGCACCCATTCTCTACAGATCCCCAAGCAGGCACCCATTTAGGGCCAGCAGAAACATTAGGCAGGGTAGGTGGTGGCATAAGGCACCAGAAGTGGGCGGGGTGGCAGTTTTGAAAGGACGGACAAGATGAGAAGTGGTGCAAGTGAGGCATGGATCTGGAGGATGTTTTCTGTTTGTGGGTGTGTTTCTTTGAGGAGCTGGGGTCATCTATCATGTGCGATGAGAGAGTGATCATGTGACAACATCATCATCTAGGGCGGCTGGACACCCTTCCACTGGCACTGCACCCATTCATTCTCTCTCACACACACACACACACACACCCCTCCAGGCAGGCTCCCATTCATACACATGCACATACTAAAGGCAGGCCCCTCTCTTTCTTTTGTCGGAAGCCTCTAAGCCTCTATCACTCCTCTGCTGCTGCTGTTACTGTCACCGCATGGAGTCACATGGAGAAGTGATCGCTGCAGTGAAGCCTGTTCTGTTGCTTCCTCTGTGCAGGCTCCGCGGTATTAAAAATTCACGGGGCTAGCACTTCCTCCGTGCTGATCTCATGCAGCGCGAGATCACTTCTTCTCTGTTCAACCGCTGGTGGGATGAGGTCCACTGGCAGCCATATGGCCTCTCTCCCTGTTTTTCAGCTGCCGGAAGGATGGGGATCCACTGAAGGCCACATGGGCTTCCCTAGGTCATCCATGAGCATCTCGCTACGGCCCTGCACCAGGGGAGCATTGCTTCCCCTACCCCCCTCCTCAGTACGCCACTGGTAAAGCTACTACATCAATTAAGCTAGGTGACAAAGTCAGAGATCTTGGCATTTGGATTGACCCCAAGCTAAATTTTAAAAAAACATATATCAATTAAGATTAAAGAAGGACTCAGCAAATTATTAATGCTAGAGCGCCTTAAACCACTTTTACATCCCAACGATTTCAGAACAATTTTACAATCATTAATTTTCACTGGCACTGACTACTGTAACTCCCTCATGTTAGGCTTACCCAAATCTACGATCCGACCTTTACACATTCTTCAAAACGCTGCTGCTAGAATACTAACTGGATGCAAAAAAACAGAACACATCACTCCCATTCTAAAATCATTACACTGGTTACCCATCGAAAAACATATTAAATATAAGGTACTCTGTATTTTGCATAAAGCAATCTATGGCAATCAAGTAGAATGGTTAAATGCCGTGGTTTGACTCCATACACTGCAGCGCAACCTTAGATCATCTAACAAAGGGCTATTATCAATACCCTCAATATCTACAGCATGACTCACTACAGTTAGAGAAAGAGCAAGCTCATTAGCAGGACCTGGATTGTGGAACACTCTTCCAGCGAACCTGAGGTTACAGAGTGACTTAAAACTGTTCAGAAAACATCTCAAAACTTGGCTTTTTGAGCAAGCTTACGAGGAAGGCATTAGCTAAATTTAAATTTATTTCACCTACACTGCACCGTTTTATAATGTTATTTATTTGGATTATTTTTGACCATTTTTAATTGAGTTTTTAGTTTTTTGATTTCTTTATTAATTGTAATAAGTACTTAGAATTGTTATTTTATCCCAGTAGTTTTTATTGTGTTTTATGATTTTGAAGGCTTGTACTCAGTTATTTAATTACTTTCTTAATTATTTTATCTTATACCATCAGACCCTATTGTTTAAATAATAATCTTTTTATTGTATTTTAGTATTATTTTTATTAAAGTCTATTATCTTTTATTCTTATTTTTCTTGCTTGTAAACCGTTGTGATGGCATGTTCCAAACAACGGTATATAAAAGTTTATAAATAAATAAATACTAGAGTGGCTACAGGAAAGATATACACAGAAAGATTATCTATTGCTTGCAGCAGTGTTTCTGCATTGCAGTGACTAAAAGAAAGCCTCCTGCTTTATCTGTGTGTGACCCCCTTGTTGGCCACTAGATGGCCCTAGTTCCCTACCCTAGGATTTAGTGAGCTAGGAGGAGATACCACTTATCAGCACTTCCCCCAGAGTGGGGGTCTGAAGTCGGTGGATCCTTTTTCCTATAAGTGGGGGCTAGGAGAGTGTAACATGTGGTTTTGAGTTACTTCTTGGAGAATAAGGAGCTCTGTTAGTTTCCTTTCTTGAGTGAGGCTCTTTTCCCTCACTCAGTGAAGCGTTTTGGTTAAGGGGAATCCTTGCTAGACGCTGCCTATCTATCCTGAGTAGAAGAGAGGCTTTGTTCAGATTTACAGCTATTTTTCAAGTTTTGATGAATGGAGGCGATAACTTGGAGCCCGAGGTGAAGGTCGTCCCTCGGATCAGGATGCCCGGGCACTGAAGACCTACGTGCATCCTTTCCAGGAAGAAAAGGGGCTGCAGTGACAGTGAATAGTGAAATATCTACAATATCTACAGCATCTACAATACCTAAATGTAATCCCCTTTGAAGTACCAAAAAACAGAACTCAAATTAATAAACAAAAAGCAGTGGTGATAAGAGGTGCAGAATGAGTACCAAGAGCCCACTTAGCAGAGTTAGCTGAGAAGCAGGAGCACCCCCATCTCCCGACTCACTGAAGGATTAACCTACTAATTCAGAGGGATTAGAGGAAGGAGATACTGAAAATCCAGTAGCTGAGGATAATTTGGTCACTAGCATGAGAGGCAGTAAGTGATCCTGGCTGGGACCAAGATCACCTCCCCAAGAACAGCAGGCAGTAAATAACACGAGAAGCACCTTTGGCTTTTTACCTCCTAGTCCATCCTCAATTCCAGCCTCAACAGCACCCAAGGATCCTGCAAAACATCAGGGGTGTGGAGACACCTTTCAGTAATGAAGGATCGACCAAAATGGTCTGGCATCTGAGTCTGTGCCCAAAGTCAGGATGGTCACATGGAGTGAGTGGAAGTGTATACTGTAGATGCTTACCATTTGATTCTTGCCCCAGATCCCAACAATCCTAAGGCCAGCCACTGATGGTAGCTCTAACAGCACAATGTTCCTCCTAGCAGCTGGAGCATTTGTCAGTACTGGCTCGGAAAAAAGAATGCTCATTCTATCAACTGAACATAGAGCACCAGATATCAGCTGGCAAACTGGTGTAGTCCAGAATTTTCACTGTTGCCTCAAAGCTTATCATGTTGATAGTCCTGGGTTTCAGGAAAAGCATGAAAATCTGTAGGTGCTCTCACCAGTGAGCTCACACTTTGATTTAACTTAAATGCTTTCTGGGAGGTGAGAACTATATGGGTGAAATCAATTGCATCCGTTACATTTGGCAAGCCAGGAATATCAGAAAAAGCACACTTCATCTTCTGCCACCATGTACCAGTGGCGTAGCTACGGGTGGGCCTGGGTGGGCAGTGGCCCATCCACTTTCCATTCAGGCCCACCCAAATTTTTTTGCCAGATTTTTTTGCCACTGCAGCGTGCAGGCAGCACGCAAAGCTAAAAGAAAAAAAAAAGTCAGGCAATCAGCGGCGAGTTTACTTTTTTGAGCAGCCGTGACTCACGTGACCGCTCACTGCAGCACCCGCCCAAGAGGAGTTTGTGCATGCGCACCGTGCCGGACGCACGTTTACGATGCAGACTGGTCACGGGTCAGGTGACCAAGGCACGTGTGGTGCGGGCGCGCGGCACGCTGGCTCCCTTCATTGTGCGGTGCGCACTGCACAGCCACAGTTACCTCACACTTCCAAGAGAAAGGCTGGTAATCTTTATTAAATTGGTTGGACCGGGGGAAAAGAGTGAGGGGAGGGTTGGGGTCACCCGGGGGAGGAGGGAGAAAAGAGTGAGTGGAGGGAGGGAGGGAGGAGGAGGGGGAAAAGAGGCAGGAGAAGTGCTGGGGTCTCTGGGGAGGGGAATGAGTGTGAAGGGGCAAGCTCTTTCTTCCCTGCTGCTGTTGCCGCCGGGCTATCAGCACGTTGAAGCCCAGTGGGAACGGCAGCAGTGCTAAAAGAAGCTGGGGCACCCGTGGCCGGCCTTTTCTTCTTCCCGCGCCTGCAACTTCCCCCCCCCCCCCCCCGGACCCGGAACCGGAAGTGATACGCCGTGCGCGGGAAGAAGAAAGAGCCGTGCCGCGTGATAAAGTAGCAGCGGCCACTGCAGCATCGGCCCCCGAGCAATTAAGCAGCCGGGGATCGAGAAAGGAGATAGCATCATGAGCCTCCCGCGGCTGATGGAATTCTTCCTTCTTGGCCTGCGGGGGCTGGAGCCGGAGGAGGCTGCTGCAGCTGCAGCTACCATTTGTGCTGGGGGGGGGAGAGAGAGGAAGTGAGTGAGTGAGAGAAAGAGAGAGAAGCAGCCAGCCAGCCAGTGTGTAAGTGAGAGAATCTGTGTGTAAGTGAGAGAATGTATTTGATCGAGAGCATGAGTTGATTGAGAGAAACTGGTCAGAGAGCTGATGTATGTGTGTGTATGTGAGATACAATGAAAGTGACTGCTCAAGGAGATGACTGATGTGTATGTGAGAGTGTGAGACAGTCAGGGATGTGATGTGACTGATGTGTGTGTGTGTGAGAGAGAAAAAGCATGGAAGTGAGAAATCTGGGTATGTGAGAAAGCATGGGAGTAAGAAGCCTGGTGTTGTGGGGGTGTATGTGAAAGAAAGCATGGGAGTGAGAAGCCTGATTATGTGAGAGAGAGCATGGGAGTGGGAAGCCTGTGTGTGTGTGTGTGCATGCATGAGAGAGAGACTGGTTGGTAAGGTGACTGTGTGACTGGTGTGTATGTGAATGTGAGAGAGAGAATGTGATTCAGGGAATGAGAAGCCTGTGCACATGGAGAGCGAGTATGGAAATGAGAGAGAGACTGGTGTGTGTGTGTGTGTACAGAGAGAAAGTGATTATGGGAATGAGAAGCCTGTGCATGTGGAGAGAAGAAGCATGCAGTGAGAGACTGGTGAGTGTGTGTGAGAAAGTGATTATGAGAGTGAGAAGCCCATATATGTAAGTGGAACACGGGAGTGGGAAGCCTGTGTGTGTGTGTATGGCATGAGAGAAACTGTTCAGGAAGGTGACTGGTGTGTGTGTGTGTCAAAGACTGGGAGATGATTGGTGTGTGAGAGACAGAAACTGGTCATGGGGGACATGACTGGTATGGTGTGTGTGTGAGAGACATGGGCCCTAAGGAAGAAGACTATGAGTATAGAGCTTAGCCACTACTGCTGCTTCCATGCTACAGCCTGCATGGAAGAGGAGTAGGAGAGCTGCTGGAGGGGGTAAGTAAAGATGGCTTTTAAAGTTTATTTTTCTTGATTGACTGCCATTTTAATTATTTAATATTATGTGATGTGTCTGCTTTTTAAAAAATATTTTATTGGTATTTGGAGAATTTTTAATAGTTTTTTATGAGTTTTTAATTGTTGGATGTTATTCTGTTCATAGTTGTTGTGAAACATTTATTCTGCTTATTAGTATAGTTTTACAATTATTTCTGTGTGGGGATCTATAGCTGCTTGCTAGTTCTGTTTTCCTAATAAGAGGTGTATTGGTTTTTAGGGCCTGATTTAATATTTGTAGTGTTGCCTTTTCATCGACAGGGTTGCTCCTGTTTGAGTGTATTCCATAATACAGGTGTAACTGTATAACAGCTGTAGCAGATTATTTAGAAATCTATTGTCAGGTGTGTGTGTGTGTGAGAGAGAGAGAGAGAGAAAGTATTTATCAATATGAATATGAATTCCATGGCTCAGACTTTTAATGCCCACCCATATTAACCTTGGGCCCAGCCAAAAATTCATTTCTGGCTACGCCACTGCCATGTACGCTGCTGGGGATTCTTCCCCAGTGAGTTTCATGAAGGCCCACGCTATATAGAAATATGATGGCACACAAGACCATTATGGCCTATCGATTCTGCCCATCCACACCAACTACTCAGCTTTACAATTCCTACCACTCCCTCAGAAATCCTCTGTGTTTATCCCATGTGTTCTTGAATTCTGATAATGTCCTTGTCTCCACCAACCCCAATGGGAGGCTGTTCCATGCATCCACTACACTCTCTGTAAAGAAATATTTCCTTAGATTACTCGAGCCTAGCCCCTTTCACCCTCATCCCATGACCCCTCGTTCGAGAGCTTCCTTTCCTTTGGAATAGGCCTGTCTCCTGTGCATGGAAACCTGAGAGGTACAGTATTTAAATATTTCTATCACATCTCCCTATCCCATCTTTCTTTTAGGGTATACGTTTAGATCTTTAGGTTAGTCTTCTTATGTTTTAGAAAGAAGACCACTGACCATTTTAGTAGCCTCCCTCTGGACCGACTTCAACCGGTTTATATTCTTTTGAAGGTGCGGTGTCTCCAGAACTGTGCATAATATTCCAAATGAGGTCTCAGCACACAGGGACAATATCATCTCCTTTTTTATGCTGACCATTCTGCTCCCTCTGCAGCCAAGCGTCTTTCTGGCTTTTGCCATCATATTATCCACCTGCTGGGCCACCTTAAGATCATCAGATACAATTACCCCTAGATACCACTCACTCGTTCATGCTCAGAAGAATTTCAACTCCTATACTTTCCCTTTCCCTTGGGATTTTGCATCCTAAGTGCTTTTACGCATTTTTTAGCATCGTATCTTAGCTGCCAGTCTCAGACCATTCCCTGAGCTTCGCTAGATCCCTCCTCATATTTTCCATACCTTTCTGGATGTCTACCCTTTTGCAGATTTTGGTATCATCAGCAAAGAGACAAACCTTTCCCAACAATCCTTCTGCAATGTCACTCTCAAAAATGTTGAAGTCAACTAGTACAGGACTACTAATCCCTCTGGCACAGCACTAGTAGCGTCCTTCTCCTCGGAGTGAACTCCATTTACCCATTACCCTTTGTCACCTCCCACTCAACCAGTTTTTAAGCCATTCTGTCACTTTGGGACCCATACCAAGGGCACTCAATTTATTTATACGTCTCCTATCTGGAACCGTGTCAGAGGCCTTACTGAAATCTGCAGCTAGTGCTCTCCCCAGATCCAACTCTCTGGTCACTCAATTAAAGAAATTGATCAGATTCTCTGGTAAGGCCATGCTGTCTTATAATCCATTGGATTCCAGAAACTGCATGATCCTCTGTTTTTGCAGCAATTAAATTAATTTGCTTACCAAAGATGTCAGACTAACCACCAGCCTCCTTACTTTCAACTTTTGTGAAGAGGAACCACCACATCCCCCTGACTCTAAAGAACCATTGAAAAGGTCCAACCAGCAGAGCTACCAGGACATCTCTAATTTCCCTTAAAACTCTTCTGGCCCTGACATGATATCTACATTTAATTTTAGTTAGCTCCTCATGAACACACTTTTCTGAAAATCGATTCAAATTTACTTCACTTCCAATCCTATTTGTGTTTGTTTTATGTAATCCTGCTCCAGGCCCTTCCACAGTAAACACTGAACAAAAAACTTTGTTAAGCAATTTCACGTTTTCCTCATCAGCCTCTATCTATTTCTCTCCTTCACCTCTGAGTCTCACAATGACACGTTTGCACTTCCTCCTATTACTAATATATCTGAAAAAAAAAAGTCTTGTCCATGAGTTTTATCTATTTGCTATTTTTCTTCCTTTTGTATCTTTGCATTCCTGACGACTTTCTCCAACTTCTTTTAGCTTTTCCATATACTGTCACCTGTCTACCTATTTCTGCAGTCTCTTGTAGTTTATGAATGTTTATCTTTTTGTCCCTTACCTTTTCAGTTACTTACCACAGCTGCCTCTTTTTCCTCTCTCCTTTATTTACTTTCGTAACTAATTTAATTTTGCTCACTGTTGTTCTACTTCCCCTGTATTTTCCCATCCAGCTAATGATTCCTTGAGGTACTCACCCATTTTAACAAAGTACCTGTCTGAAATGCCATTCCACCTACTACAGCCACTGTATTTTGGAATGAGCCAGCAGCAAGAAAATGCAGGGCAGCAACTTGACCAAGCCTGGTAGCCGGATAACTTAAATACCTATCTGCCTATGTCTGAACATAGCCGGTTAGGTTTCTAAGTCATCCGGCCTCATCCAGCTGTCTGTCAAACTAAACTTAACTGAGTGTACTTTATGCTTCCAGCGCAGCTTTGACAGAGGCTGTGCTGGACGTCGCTGTAGTGGGTTAGTTTGTTCCCTGCTCCCGGTAGGGTTTTTAAGGGTTCAGGAGGCTGGGGGAGGATCTGAGGGGGGTGGGGATGTAGTGGACAGTTAATGAAGATGGTGGGAGTGGGGGGGGGGGGGGGGGGAACTCGGCGGGGAGGGAGGGGGGAAGATCCGCAGCGGGCAAAGGTTGATTATATCAGCGTGATGTGAGGCTGGGAGTGCAAGGCTGCCATGGCCTCTGTAAAAATTGATGATGGGGGTGGGAGGAAATTGGGCCACACAGCCCTGTACTTTAATTGTTTTCAAAGATTCCCAGTGCTACTTACCTAGATATCTTTTAAAGATATCCAGATAAGGAGCAAGTTATCCGGCCATACAAGGCTGGCCAGTTTTAGACCTGCTCAGAAGCTGGTTAACCGGCTGGAATTTAGCTGGATAAGGGCTGAATATAGCCAGCTATGCCACTTAGACGGATAACTGTTAGGCCATCCGTTTAAATGGCTTTTGAATATGGACCCACATAATTCATTTCTAATTGCTTTGTAGTGAGGCAGAATTGCCCTGGTGCTCAGTCTGTACCATGGACGTGCATTTGTTTGAAACTGACATCTCCTGTTTCAGTTCATTATGTTTTCAAAATGGAGCAAAATAAATAAAAAAAAAAAACCCCCAATGATTTTACTTTTGTTTCACTTTGAAAAAAGAAAGCTGCAAAAAAAAAAAAATAAATCCAAAAACAATCCTCGGCTGCCGGTTTGGGCCTCCTAGGGCCAACCCCAGGCTGCCAGGCCCTGGGAAAGATCTTGAATCCCTCTCAACATATCTCCAAAAAACAACAAGTTTTGTCACTGGACCCTATATTCTATATATTTAAGGAATCCATCATATAGTGAATTTGGAAGCTAAGACAATGCAATGTTTTAAAAATCTTAACAAATCAGAGAGGGCAGCTCTATGCAAGATCATTCTAGTGCCCTTAAACCGGCGGTCGTGATGAATTGTCAAGATTATATTAATGAAATATTACATCAACTTTCAAACAATACGCGCTATGGAAAGTTATCCTCGGATCCCACCTAAGGTTTACAATCCGTCATTAAGCCACCATTGGCTTTGCCCTTCGCCCCTCCTTCGGTGGCTGACGTAGTGCTTCATCCACATACATGGCCCTTTGTATAATTATGCAACCGACGATCCATGTGTAAAATTATGTGCATGGAGAGGCATTCCAGGGAGCAGGTTTCAGACTTAAAGCACAGGCTTTTTGATTTCAAAAAGTGGGCGCATAAATTCTCTCGGCTAAACCACCCGCACCCCCAACAGCAGGATGTAACAGCTTGCGCGAGGTTTTTGCTGGAATAACTTTCAAAGTGCATTGATTCACGCAATGCCACTTGAAAGTCGGTGCAACCTGAGTGCATAATCAGCAGCTCTCTGATGTACAATGTCACAAAAACTGCTCCCATGGAGGGGAACTCTCAAAAGCCATTTACTTTGACAACTTGGCTGCTTGGCCCTCTGCCCATGCCTTACCAGGGTAAAAGGATGTGCGAAGGCTTGTTGTGACGGAGGACGGTAAATGCACTCACAGATGACGTTGTCCGGGCTGTGCATGTTATGGCCAAGGTGTTATGGTTTGTGGGTATGTGGACCCTTGGCCCAAGGAGCGAGTTGTTACAGCCTGTGGGAAGGAGCCCCACAGGTCCGCACCATCAGGAGGAGAGGTACTGGCACAGCGGGGAGCTCTAGGCACAGTGGTAGAGAGGCCCCCAGGGACCAGGAGATAACCCCTGTAGGGTGGAAGGCAGTAGGGGGGTTCTTGGAGTGAGTTCCTGAAGAGAGAAGTGCCAGGCGAACCGTGGAGCGGTAGGCGCAGGAATAGTCGAGTAGAAGGTTCTCCGGGAAGACAGCCCCGAAGGGGCGGAGCTGCAGTGTGGTGGGCGTAGATAGGGAGACGCAGGCCACCCACGGGGTAGGAGAGCCCGGTCCCGAACCCAGCTGCAGACGTAGGCAGGAACCCGGAGAGCGGAGGAATGCCAGCAGAGCAGCAGGGGAGCTGACCCGAGGAGCAGAGCAGCTGACAGCTGAAGAATAAGCTGGAGTCTAGCCCCGAGGAGCGGGATGGCTAGGTAGTCTCTTGACTAGAGGCGCGGCCTGAGGAGCGGGTGAGTGCAGACAGTCTTGGCGAGAATACAGGCGCAACCCCGAGGAGCGGGGGAGGCCAGTCAAGGAACTCACAGGTTGCCGCAGTGTTCTAAGGGAGACCTGAGTAGAAGGAGCCAAAGCACAGCAGGACCCAGGAGGCGCAGAGCCGGCCCGAGGAGCGGGGTAAGGCCAGAGGAGCGAGTCCCCGTATAAGCGCACACTGACCCCCCCCGAGGAGCAGGTGCCAGACAGGGTCCAGGAGCAAGGCACGGAGCGGCATCTCAGGAACACAAGGCAGGAGCTCAGACACGGATGGAACTTGTTGCCAAGTCGGCTAGCTGAGGGCGAAGGGGGAGCTTAAATACGGAGACCGATGACATCATCAACCAGGGACGCCCCCGAGGTTCCTGCCAAAGAGGCCTCAAAGGCGGGACCTGTGACGCGCGCACGCCTAGGAAGGCCCGGCGTCGGAGTAGGAAGTAGCGGAGTCCATGCCGCCGAGAGGAGTCCCGTGGAACGCGGAGATGTAGGCAGGCCCGCGCAGCGAGCAGCGCAGGGGAGGGCAGGAGAGCAGTGCAGGAAGTGAGTACTTGCGGTCGCAGTCGTCTGCAACCGACAGGCATAACACAAGGAAAAAAAGTACCTGCAGAAGAGGCAGGAGAAAACCTCGGCGGATACCTTTTTCCCAGGACAATTTCCAAAGGAAAGCATGCCCATACTATCCCTTCAAAAACTGGCACCAAAGCTCTGGGTAAAAGTACCTGCAGCCTTCACATGAAAGGTATTTCCATAGTTAGGATGAATTTCCCCTATGGGCATCACTTTGCACTTGCGCACCGAGTGAGACAAGCAAGGAACTTGCTGCATCATGAACTGGCATGATTTATAAAACAAAACAAACAAAAAAGACGCTTTAAAACCAGGAGTGCCAGACAAAACAAACAACTGGGCTCTGAAAAATTACCAGTGGTCAACCGCTGTATTCCCTGCTGGGTGATGCCCACTGCAGCCTTGGCTCACTCCTGCCAGGGCAACTTGTCCCCCCGGCAGTGAGCGAGGAGGTTGCTGCTGCTTCTGGCCATCAAAAAAAAAAGTCATCCCCCCAGCCTTAGGTCTTCCCAAATTACTCTCCCAGCTGCAGCCATAGAGCTTGGTTCTTTCAGATCTTCTGAGACTAAAAAAAGTCACTACATAAACTGAATGAAAGTGGGGAAGCTAAGCAGTGCTTTACCACTGACATCGTACTGATTGCGCAGCACTTACCAGAAGGCAATTAGCCAAGCTACTGGCATGGGTGATGAATGGAGGTCTATTATCATCACTGTGGCAACCACGGGGATTTCTGTAATACATTCTGTATCGCTCACTGGAGACAATCCACCCTGCTACCCAGTGTCAGGACGAGACTGGCAGGAGGAATGTTCTCTGCCAAGCTGAAGTAATGAGGCCAAGCAGGATACTAATACCTTTCATTTTCCCCATAGAAGGGGCTGAGCTATCTGGAGCTCACATGGGCAGCCAGTGGAATAGGGCTAGGCACTTGCTATCAAGTAAGGGATCCCAGGGCATGCATCCATCTCTAGAGCTTAGTTTACATTCACTCTGATGATGATGAAGAACAATTTATTTCTCTGCTTCTCTGTTCTACCACATTTATTTTATTCCACTCTTATGGAACTTAGGGTACTGGGGCCACCGGACCACCATCCCTCAGCACTGAGAGCAAATCTGGGGGGAGAGCTTCACTTTCACCTTTTCTAATTCATTCTTCCAGTGAGATCTCAGATCTGCAGAAAAACCCTGTTTGTCACTAGAATACCATGACCACCACAGCTGAGACCTGAAGGGAGCACTGAAGAATAGCTGCCGACTCCCCTCTGCACTTGCTGCGATTCTGCTCGCGGGACAGGCCTGTGAGTGGCTCAGCTCACCTCCCAGCGTGGCTTCTCTCACTGCTCTGCATGGCAGTGGTGCCACCGTCGTTGCCTTGTCTTTCTGCACAGCCAGAGTGCCACTGCCCTGAGTATTCCTTGTGCAGCCTGGATTGCCGCCAACCTCAGCACACCCAGCATCTCCTTAGGTGCGAACGCACGCGCCTCAGCTCCAGCTTTAAAGAGACCATGGCAGGACAAGCCCCATGACCCCTTCTGATGTCCTTCCTGCAACCCTATAAAAGGGCTCTTCAGTATTTGCTCCTGGCCTACGCAAGGTCTGTTTCCTATCTTCATCGTTGGAGGTTCTCCATGTCTTTGTTCCTGTGATGTTCCTGATTCCTGTGTCTTCCTGGTTTCCCCGAGTCCATGTTTTCAGTCCTGTTTCCCAGACTTTGGTTCCTGTTCCTAGTAAGTGTCCTGCCTGCGCCTTCCGCTGGTTCTAGACTTTGGAGTCTTCCAAGTTCCTGAATATGAGTTCCTGAATCCAAGTTCCTGAATCCTGTCCCTGGTCTTCAGAATTCTAGTTCCAGCTCCTGTCTAGTTTCAAGTCTTTGAGTCCAGTGCCTGTGCCACTATTGGTATGGTCCGCGACCAGCTTGGGGTTGTGTAGGGTGCACAGTGGTGCCGGATTTTCTCAAAATCTTCATCATGTTTCAGAGTCCTGAGCCTTCGTCTTGTTCCAAGTCTTCAGAGTCATGTCCAAGCCTTCGTCTGACCTCATGCACAAACTGCTTTGCAGCGGCAGTCCAAAAGGGCTTTCGAGTGGCTGGAGGGCTACCCCAGAAACCAGCATTGCATTGCTGGGTCTCAGTTCCTGGTGCATGTTGTATGTCCGAGTGTTCCTATACCAAGTCAAGCCAGTTTCCTGTTTCAGCCAGCCTGTGCCCAGATGTGTTCGCCTGCCAGCGGCGTGGGCCACAGCCAGCCCCAGGGTTGTGTCGGAGGCACCGCAGCACAGTGGCTCATGCTCTCGAGTGCCCATCCGTGCTCGCAACAGCCCCTTTATTGGGGTGGGTGTGATGGGATTCTACTGCTCAGGATGCATGATGCTTCAGAGAGAAGGCTGCCCCTTTTATCATACAGAGCAATGCTGGAAGCTGCTGGGAGCAGCAGGAGTGTACTGAGATTCTGGTGCCTGGAAGGGGCTCAGTAAGGTGTGGGGAGCGAGGGGCTGTTGGGAAGAAGAAGAGAGGGCATTCCCATTTCATTCTGGCTAATCAGGGAGGTGGGGGGGGGGGGGGGGAAGACGGTAAGCAGACCCATACCATTTTTATTTTTAAAGTTTATTTGGAGGGGTTTGTGGGATGGGGTCTCAGTCTAGCAGGGCCCATTTTTCAGGCATTGGGTAGGGGGTTGAGGTCAGAGAATTGGGTTGCCAAGCTTGTGTGGTACATAATTTTCTCATGTAAAAACAATTACCCCAGAAAATTTCAAAAAGATAACATATGCTGAAATACACACACACACACACTCCATATTTATTGGGGGATAGGTTGCGGGCTTTAACTTCCAGCTAGGAGGGTTTGACCTCTACAAAGGGGCAACCTATTTATGAAATTAAAAAAAAAAAATTGTCATTTCTTTAAAAATTTTTGGGAAATGGCAGGCAAGACTTTGTCCCCATATTCTAAAAGTGTTGACTAGTGAGCACTGCTCGGGATGTATTAGACATACTAGGCATGGTGCCGTTTGAGGATGCATGGGCGCCATGTTTAAATGTGCAGATGGCGAATGCTTTTAAGAGGATTTCTGACCGAAGCAGAGGCATTGGATTGTAAGTACATTTTTTGCACTGTTGGAGGACAGAGGCTCATAATAGTTTGGCAGTATCGGGGGAGCAAGGCTGATAAATGTTTTTTCATTAACGATATAGGGATGTGTGTGCTCATGATTGGGATGCAACCTATATTAAGCGGCGACTTATTTATTAACTTTACAAAACTTTTGCCATTTTTTCACTAACGCGACCTATACTCAGCAGCGACTTACAATGTGAAAAATACAGTATATGTAGGACGGTATTCAAAAAGCAGCCTAATTATAGTGGAATAGGACTGCATACAGGAATGCAGCCCAAATTACTATATATTTTACATTTTTTTAAATGTTGTTTTGCAATCCAAATCAATGTATATTAATTTACACGGGCATTGAATGATGTAAATAAAGTCCCATGATGAACTGAGTCTGTGTGACTCTTAAGATGAAGTGTGTGTCCTGATGTAGGATGAGTCCATTGCGTGCAAGTAATGGTAGTATTGCATCAAGTTTGTGGACGATGCTCGGTATGTAATACTACCATTACTTGCACGCAATGGACTCATCCTACATCAGACTGCATACTCCATTTTAAGAGTCACATGGACTGTTCATCATCAGGCGTTACTTACATCATTCAATGCCCGTGTAAATTAATATATGTCGGTTGAAAAAAAAACCAGAATATTCGTGGGAGGCTTACTAAACACAGGAGCTGATTAGCACGCAGAAGACCACAGCACCACTTATTGCTCATTGTTTATTGAAACAGCAAGCCTTTCAGGATTTAAAATGGATCATCATTGAGCGTATTCATCCTCCAATACAGGGGGGTGGGGAGAGACATATGAGATTGTTAAATAGATGGGAACAATTTTGGATTTTCACGTTGAGGCCTGTGTCCCTTTGGGTTTAACTGAACAGATGGATTGGTATTCCTTGATTTGAATTTTTAAACTTTTTTTGTGGCTATTTTTTAATTGATGACGTCATTTCCGTTTCCTTTTAAATATCGTGTCTCGTTTTCATTTTCTTGGTGATTTCTAAAGGAAACCAGGAGGACTGTAACCTCTCATTTAGTTTGGGCTTGGCGTGAAAGAATCAACATGGCTTTGAGATATACCCCCTAAGACAGTTCTCAACGAAACACGGCACTGTGTCGGGGTTATCTGCAGAGTCAGGCTAAGTGTTTTTTCATTATGTGACATAGTAGTATTTCTAGGTGGAAGCCACTTTACATGACTAATATTTTTAGATGGAAGCTGCTAGTTTTGGGTCCTTTGGGATTTAAATTCTATATTTTCACTTTCAGTTTGAACTATGCTCTTTCCATTTAAATGCATTGGATTAAAACAAAAAAAATTTAAAAAATGTGCAAAATATAGTAATTTGGGCTGAATTTCTGTATGCAGTCCTATTCCTCTATAATTAGGCTGCTATATATATATATATGTTGTTCATTTCAGCATACATTATCTTTCTGAAATGTTATGAGGTAATTGTCTTTATATCGGTCTATTACTATTTTGCAGCATACGGTTTCTTCTTTGAGCTTTGTTTAGTGATTTTTAAGCATATTTTTCTCAGATATTATCGCCACTTAACTGGTTACATTCTTTCTGAATACAGCCGGTTGGTCCTAAAGTTATCTGGCTACTCTTAGGTAGATAACTTCAAACCTAACTGGTAATATTCAAAGATATTCCTGTTAGGTTTAAAGTCATCCAACTGAAGGTAGCCAGCTAAATTTAACTGGGGATATTCAGTGGGACATTTAGCCCACTAAATCTCCTGAATGGTTTGTCCGGCTAACTTATGCCAAATACGTAATCCGTTTTCTGGCTTTCTGAAAATTTTAGAATCTACCTGCTAAAATGGCAGGGAACCAGTTTAGTGTGGACATTTACGGTAACTTTTAAACAGGTGCGTGGGCATTTCCTGGCCTGTGTCCAAAGACACATCCATTTTATAACATATGCGCTTTATGAGCACATTATAAAATAGCCTAGACACACGTATATGTGCGCATAATTTTAAATGGATGCGTGCACGTGGCAAGCAAATACTGCTTCTACTGCACAAGTGGGGAAATTTTACAAGAGGCGTGCGTCAACGCCATTTTCTCAGTTCATTCCCAGTTCCCCAGTTAAAGGATAGGACTTCAAAACCTCCCTAATTTAAATAGCCACCCTTCCCCTCTGTTAGTCCCAACCCTTAAAATCCCACTGACTAGCCTAGATATTTTTGTTTTATTACCTACCCGTCATCCATAGCAATAGTAATGTTACACAGCAAGGGACCCCAGCGCACACATACGTGCACATCTCTTGGCCTTCCACCGACATGCCCATACCCCACCTAGACCATGCCCACATCATCCCCTTTTAGAAATCTTTTCACTTGTGTGTGCAATAGGAGATATGCACGTCCATGGATGGCATATAAAATTCATTCTGTGTGCTGGCCCAACTTGTACTTGTATCTTCCACTTTTGGCATGCACAGGGCTTTTAAAATTTGCCTGTTTTTGTGCATGTTAAATGGTCTTAGTGCATAGGCCCCCATGACGCAAACATTTATAACTATAGAAATAATCCTAAAAATATTTACGAAATTAATAGATCAACAAAAAGTTAAATCTAACAGAAAAATCTACTGTACAAACTATCCAGTACACTTGAAGAACTGAATGTACGCCACCAGACTCTTTACACCTCACAACATCATTAATTACAGTTATTGGTTTTGCTGTTACTTTATTTTGTTGCTGTTCATTCTCTTACTTTGCCCCTTGTTCTGACACACTCTACTGTTGTTTTTCCTGGTTCAAATCTCCCTGTTATTTGTATGATTTTTCATGAGCAGCGGTATATAAAAACTTATAAAAAAATAAAAAAATAAATATATGTATTGTATGTTTTTGTTTTTATGTTTCTTGTTTTTTCTTGTTTTTGTAGATGTACTTTTGCCAGTCGCTTAGAGCTTGGACTGGTGAGATATGAACTTCTTAAGGAAATAAATAAAATAAATATTGTAACACCACATTTCAAATGCTTCTTTGTTTTATTTTATTTATATAACCTTAAATTCTGCAATATTCCAACAGAAGTTGATCAATGTGGATTATATTTACTTTATAACCTCCTTACAGGAAGTTCGTGTTTTACTGCCATATCTGCCCTTGAGCAGAAAACTGCACTCAGGAGCCTTGTCTTCAGCTTTAAAGTCTATAAACCACTATTAGCCACACAGACTTGGGGAAGCCACTGCTTATCCTGGTTATGACCTATTCTTTGGGGTCCTGCCGAGTACATGTGACCTAGATTAGCCACTGTTGGAGACCCAGTATGGCATTTCTTATGTTCTAAATCTAACTTCCCCCTGAGGAACTCATCACAATCCCCAAAATCATTGTTCAATTACCAATTCTTCCTTTCACTTCTGTTACAGGTTTTTCCATCATCTGTGATCCATCTACTGAGATATTTATTCTTTGATTTGTTCTGTTCTGTCCTCCAGCAAATATTTCTTTTTGCCGATTATCATGATGTTCATCTTTGGGCTCGTTCAAGAGGTCTTGCATGATACACAGTAACCCTTGGGTTCAGTATGTCAAGGTATGGCACAGAAACACCCCTGAAGTGAAAACCCTTGTGGGTGGGCTCAGGATGTAATTGGGAGGTTTTTGAGGAAAGATCCAAAGAGGAGAGAGACTGAGGATGCCATGCAGGGTGAGAAAGGTTAGTGTGAAGAGGGCTGCAGCTGACTGACTCTCTGGCCCTAGGGGAGGATCATGGCAACAGCAGTAAAGTAACTCTGTGCTCTGTCTGTGAAGCAGAGATAGGGAAGCTGTTATAGCTCCAGAGCTATGAGTAAGGAAGTTTTCTGAACCCCGAGAATGCTGCTGTTGAGAATTCCAGGCAAAAGGTCAGGGTGTCAGCAAGAAGCCAGGGTTTGGGCAGCATTCCTACGATAACCTGGAGAGTTTCAGTAATACCGGAAGCCCAAGAGTACGAGGAAACTCCTGATGAGAACCCACAGAGTTTTAATAACACAGGGAGGTAAAGGAGATGAGCAAACCTCTGAGGATAACCGGCAAAGTTTCAGCAGTGCTATTGAAAAGGGAGAAACCAAAGTCTGGAGAGAACTTGGAAAACTCCAATAATGTTACTGGTATGTGACGGAGCCAGTGGCTGGGCAAAGATTCCAAGCAGAACCTAGTAGTACTGTTACTGCAGGGAAGAGCGGCTGGGAGAGTATCCCTGCAGTTGCCTCAAGTCTGATGCTTCCTCTGGGTAAGGAAGGACAGCGTAAAAGTGAACAGTGTACAGTGCCTGAAGAATGATGGAGGTTACGAACCCTGTGTTCATCTTATTGGATGGATTTTCTTAATAAAGCAGTCAGGATGGTCTGCATTTTTGGAAGAGAATAACAGGATGGAGTACAGCTTGGCCCTGAGGATTGCACAAAATGTCTTCTTTGTCACCTGTGGTCCACACCACCATCTGTTTGACCAAATATACTAAGGAATCCTGGAACACAAAGACCACATACAAAAATCTTTCATCTCTGGTAGATCTCCTTTCCCGTTCTTTAACACCAGGAGTGTTACTACACAAACAGGGATATCCTTCTGTTCCATCCCTTTGTAGAGGAAAGTTTCTGCCAGTAGGCATAAATAAACATGTGGATAAAGACGAACCGGTTGATATAGTGTATTTGGACTTTCAAAAGGCGTTTGACAAAGTCCCTCATGAGACAGACTCCTCAGGAAATTGGGAGGTCATGGGATCTGAGGCAATGCCAGAGGGTAGGACTAAATGGTCAGTTTTCCAAATGGAGAAAGGTCATTAGTGGAGCACCAGAGGGATCTGTACTGAGACCAGTGCTATTTAACATATTCATAAATGATCTGGAAAAGGGACTAACAAGTGAGGTCATCAAATTTGCAGATGACATAACATTATTCAAAGTTGTAAAAAGAACAGTGAATTGAGAGGAACTGCAGAAGGACCATGGGAGACTAGGAGACTGGGTTTCTAAATGGCAGATGAAATTAAATGTAGAAAAGTGCAAAATGAAGCACATAGGAAAAAATAATCCCAGCTATAAGTACACAATACCGGGTTCCATATTGTGAGTCACTATCCAGGAAAAGGGCTTTGGAGTCCTTGTATACAGTACATTGAAATCCTCAGCTCAGTGTATGGTGGTGGTCAATAAAGAAACTAGAATGTTAGGATTAATCTGACAAGGAATGGAGAATAAAATCGAAAATAACATATTGCCTCTATATTGATCCATGGTGTGACCGCACCTTGAGTATTGTGTGCAGTTCTGGTCACCCCAGCACAAAAAAGACATAGTGGAATTAGAAAAGATGCAAAGGAGGGTGACAAAAAAGATAGTGGGGAGGGAATGACTCCCCTATGATGAGAGCTGCGAAGGTGTTAGGGCTCTTCAGCTTGGAAAAGGGATGGTTGAGAGGGGACGTGATAGAACTTTATAAAATGAGAGGGTGGAACAGATACATTTTAGTATTTACCCTTCTGAATACTAAAATAATGGGACACTCCATGAAACTAACCACAAGCAGATTTAAAACCAGTGCTTTCTTTCTGAAAAATAGGTACCAGTACTCACATGCAGGATGCATGCTTTTTTTTTTTTTTTTTTTTTTTTTTTTTAGACGGACCACAGGGAAAATCAAGCAGGTGGAGGAAAAGATGCCAGTATCCCCTGGAAAAAGCCTGGCTTAAAAGAAACCATAGAAAGTTCTTTCTCACTCAATGGACAATCAAGCTTGATGGGCTTTGGTCTGATCCAGCATGGCATGTCCTCTGCTCGTCTGTTAAGCTGTGGAATCTGTTGCCAGAGGACTTGGTCAAGGTGACTAGCACAGTGGGGTTAAAGCAAAAAGGTCTGGACACGTTCCTGGAGGAAAAGTCCATAGCACATTTTTAACAAGAACTAGATCTACTTTCTGGGATCTGCCAGGTACTTGGTCACCTAGACCGGCCACTGTCGGAGTCAGGATGCCGGGCTCAATGGAACTTGATCTGACCCAGCCTGGCACTTCTTATGTAGAAAAGTGACTAAGCCCCCCCTGTGTGAACTCTGCTCAGCCTCTAGATTTGTGCCCTTGTAAGCTGAGACCGGTGAAAGCTTGAAGACGTTTATACACCAATAAGAGGGGAATGAAAACAAGTCACTGTACAAGCTGAACGGCACCTATTCTTCATTCTGCTTTACTTCACCGAATGCATTAAATAAATTGCAAATATTTTTGTTGCCACTTTCTTTAAATAAAGAAACTTTTCTTTGAGAACCGTAATCTGAGGTCTTTCTACCCCAAAGGAAATAAAAAGCGATTTGAAAGCTGTCTCCCCCCACCCAGTCTGGGAACAGGGGCACCACTGGAGATGGGGGTTGGTGGGGACATCCTGGGAGTTTATTTTTAACTTCGTGTATGCACTTTCTGGTGGTGCTTGCAAACGCTGTGTGTATTTTTGTACTTGGGGTCCCCGCCAGCCACGTGAGAATTTGTCTTTGAAAATAAACTTGCAGGGGCCTGAGACAGGGGTGGAAGGGAGGGGAAACTGAAAATAGCCTCTTAGTGTTATCCCTTGGCAACACATGTACAAACCCTCATTGCCTCTCATTCCCAGGGTGCCTAGACACAAGGCCAATGCAATATCGTACGCTCAGGCTAGCGCGCAGGTTAACCCAGGGTTGGATGCATGTTTTGAATGCGCATCCATAACCCCTGTTGCAATAAGGGGATCAGCGCATCCAAAACAAACGCCCAAACCAGTGCGTAGCTAATAGCACTCATCACATGTAAATCCTTGTTGATGAGGCTATTAGCTAGCACCCCCGATGTAAAAAATAACCACGTGCCCGATGCGCACATTTTAACCCTTAAAAATTAACGCCAGTCCCGGAGTTGAGGTTAAATCTTGAGGCGCCCCAAAACCTGCACAGAGAAGCAGAAAATACCGCTTTTCTGTGATTCCTCCGACTTAATATTGTTGCGATTTTAGGTCAGAGGAACCACAGTAAGCAGCAACATGAATAAAAATAAGCCTTGATGGCGGCCATTTCCTAAACCATGGCTGTGCATAGGCTAGGAAAACGGACACTCGTAAAATTGAGCGTCCGTTTTCCTAACCCACGCCCAGCCACTTCTCCTGGGTGCCCGATGCTGAGGAGGCGCTAGGGATGCACAATTTCTCCTAGCACAGCTCATTAGCATATTGCATCGCGTTAGGAAAGCGGGCACTCAATCATGAGCGCCAGTTTTCACGCGCTAACATTGCATCAGCCTGAAGGCGAGGGGGTCTGTATACAAAATATTACCTTTCACTACCAGAGTGCCTGTGCTACTTGCTGTCCCAAAGTGGTTCTTGGCAGTACAACTGTAGGTCCCAGCGTCAGCTTTTGTTACATTGATGATCCGTAGTGTCCCATCGTCCAGGATAGTAACTCTGCAATGAGAAGAAAGTTAATGGAAAACAGTGCCATGCCATGCTGTTTTATCTCATTACTCATGGTGTAAATTGCAGGCTTGCAGGGCGCACTGTTTAACCCACAGTTGGACGCAGAGGCGCGTCCACAGCCCCTTTAGTGCGTCCACAACGCACATCCAACGCACCGAGAAACTAATGGTGCTCATCACAAGCAAATGCATGTTGATGAGGCTATCAGTTATTCACCCCACGTGCAAAAAAATAATGTGCGTCCAATTTGCACATTTTTACGCTCAGAAACTTAACTCCTGCCCAAATTTCTGAACAGCCCAAAAAAGTGTACAGAAAAGCAGAAAATACTGGCGATATTAAGTCAAAGGAGCAAAATGTTTAAAAGATTAAAAAAAAAAAAAAAAAAGAGTGTTGGCAGTCAGGTTAGGGAAATGGATGCTCAGTTAACGAGCGTCCATTTTCTGAACCTGTGGCTGTGCGCCGCTTAGGACAACAGACACCGATAAATTCAACATCCCTTTTCTCAACCTGCTGACAGTCGAGCTCTCCTGGGCGCTCCTAGCGCCTCCTTGGCAGGGCAACCCCTAATTTATATATTGCATGGTGCCCCCAGGAGAGGTGCCTGGGTGCGTATTAGGAACACTCAGCGCCCGCTTTAGGCGCACTTTTATTGCATCGGCCCCAGTGAGAATTGTAGGCATGCAGGACTGCCTTGTACCCAGGTTGCACACAGTGTAAATTATAGGCATGCAAGGTTTTGCCATACCTAGATTACTCACAATGGGGCCAATGCAATACAGTGCGCTCAGCCAAGCCCATTGTTTAACTTGTGGTTGGATGTGGGTTTCGTACGCGCGTCCACGACCCCTTATTCTATAAGGGGAGTAGCGAGTCCAACCCCCTGCAAAGCTAATAGCACTCATCACATGCAAATGCATGTTAACGAGGTTATTAGCTATTCTCCCCCCGATTCAGAAAAATAAAAGCGTGCCAGCGGTCAGGTTAGGAAAAGGGAGGCTCAATTAATGCTCAATTACTGCATAGCCTTGTATGTCCATGACTCACATTGGGGCCGATGTAATAAATCTGTGCGGAAAAAAAAAAAAAATTGTGAACAGCGAGCATGCAGGATTGCGCTGTATGCAGGTTATACACAGTACGGTAGATTTTCAAACCAGCGCGCAAATATACATGTGCGCACGCTACCCAGTGCACACACGTGTACGCCCGATTTTATAACTTGCACGCGCATGTGTGTGCAAGTTATAAAATTGGGGGTCTGCGCCCGCAAGGGGGTGCACACTAGTGCACCTTGCATGCGCCGACACCCGCGGGCTTCCCCCGTTCCTATCAAACCTTTTGCGCCTGCCAGCACACAATCCTCCGACCCCGTCCATGCCCCGCCCCTGGACTGCCCCTTTAGTAAAGCTCCAGGACTTACACGCGTCCTGGGGCTTTATGTGCGTCGCCGGGCCTTTTGAAAATAGGCCCAGCACGCGTAAGGCGATTTACGCGCCTAGAGCTTTTAAAATCCTACCCAGTACCCAAGTTATTCACAGTGTGAATAGCGGGCAGGTATGACTGTGCTGCAACCAGATTACTTACAGTGGAGGTACTTTTCAAATGTAACCTACTATCACAGAAATTTTAAAAGCCATTTACTCATGTGATGAGCGCTATTAACTACGCGCGCTACTGGACATGCATTTTGGATGCACTAATCCCCGTTTTGCATCGGGGGTTATGGACACGCGTCCAGAACTCACGACTAATCACGGGTTAAGCCGTGCGCTGCAGCCAGCTTGCGAGAGAAGCACAGACATACAAGACTGCACTGTACCCATTTTGAACGCAGAGAGGCAGATATTCAAACGCTGGATAGCCGGATGAGTAGGACTTACAAGGCTGCACTGTACCATGTTACCCCTCCTTCCGGGAGGAGGGGGGTATAAAGAGCTTGCTGCCATTGAAATGAATTGCCACCCAAAGATGCAGTGTAAGGCAAGCCACCAACCCGGGGGAAGGTCAGAGCAAGGCTGAAAAGGTTGTCAGACCGAAGGTGATTAAAACCTCTATTGAAGAGATGAGTCAGAGTTTCAAATTAGAGGATTTGCATGTGATAACCTCCTGACTATTGCTGCTGGCTTACAGTGAAATATAACTCCACAAACAAATAATGACAAAACCCTAAATTGTAGAGCTCTGACAAAAAGACAGATTTGTGATGGAAATGTACTGAAAGAGTGTCTTATCAAACAAACAGATCCTCATCCTGAACAACAAGGGGGGAGGGGTCAGAACCTTTGGATACTGAGTTTTTAGTGCAGAGATTAAAAAAAAACAGGTAAGCTAATTAGAAGAGAACAAGATAGGTGTAAGGTATGTTAATGATCTCATTTAAGGATTCTTAAAAAAGATAATATTGAAGCTGAATATGAGCAGGTTTTTCTTTGATGACTTGTAAATTGATTTTGGAATACATTTTCTAAAAAGTAAAAGTGTAAGCTCTCATCCTGCCTGAGTCTTGGTGTTGTGACTGAGAACAGGTTGAGGTCCATATTCAAAAGCCATTTAGACAGATTAAATGCACAGTTTTCTCATTGGAAAAAGGTAAACAGTGGAGTGCCTCAGGGATCTGTACTTGGACCGGTTCTTTTTAATGTATTTATAAATGATCTGGAAAGGGGTACGATGAGCGAGGTGCTTACATTTGCGGATGACACAAAATTATGCAGAGTAGTTAAATCACAAGAGGATTGTGATACATTACAGGAGGACTTTGCAAGACTGGAAGATTGGGCATCCAAATGGCAGATGAAATTTAATGTGGACAAGTGCAAGGTGATGCATACAGGGAAAAATAACCCTTGCTGTAGTTACACGGTTAAAGATTGATTTTAAAAGTCCTATCCGCGCCAAAGCCGGGAGATATGCGCCTGTCTTGGGCCGGTTCGCGCTGTGTGTGGATTTTAAAAAGTGTGTTGAGTATGTGCGAGTCTCCTGGCACACGCATAAAACAAAAAGTTTAAAAAGTGGCGGGCATGGGTGTGGTCTGGGTGAAGCAGGGGCAGGGCATGGGCATTCTGGGAAGTTGTCCTGAAATGCGGGCGTATTTACGGGCACAAGCGCGTAACTTTACTTCTGCTGTGGACGGCGTGTAAGTATTAAAAAAAAAACCAACTAGGCTGCTCAGCGGGGCTTTAAGGGTCCAGGTTAAAAGGGTAAAAGGGAGGCTACATATGGGGGCAGTGTTAGGAAGTCCAATCCGTTAACTGGGCAAACTGGAAAAAAGGGCTATTGAGTCAGCGCGGGTTGTTTTTAAAATCCCCCCTACTCATGTGGTACAGCCGGCATTGGCGTGCACATGCGCGCATTCATATAAAATTGGACGCTCATGTATGCACATACAGCTGATTTTATACCATGCGCGCATATACACACTCATGTAATAAAATGGCCACGTCCATTCACTTGAGCCAGCATATGCGCGTACATGTACACCTGCGCGACTGTTTAAAAGTTACCGAAACCAGTTCCATATTAGGAGTTTTCCACCCAAGAAAAAGATCTAGGCATCACAGTGGATAATGCATTTAAATCATCGGCTCAATGTGCTACTGCAGTCAAAAAAGCAAATGTTAGGAATTATTAAGAAGGGAATGGCGAATAAAATGGGGAATGTCATAATGCCTCTGTATTGCTCCATGGTGAGACCACACCTTGAATACTGTGTGCAGTTCTGGTCGCTGCATCTCAGGATATAGTTTAACTGGAGAAGGTACAGAGAAAGATGACCAGAAAGGTGACCAAAATGATAAAGGGGATGGAATGGCTGCCCTATGAGGAAAGGCTGAAGAGGTTAGGGCTGTTCAGTTTGCAAAAGAGATGGCGGAGGGGGGGATATATTAAAAGTCTATAAAATCATGAAAGGACTTGAAAGGGTAAATGTGAATTGGTTATTTACTTTTTTAAATACAAGGACTAGGGGCACTCCATGATGTTAGCAAGTAGCACAATAAAAATAAATCAAAGAAAATTATTTTTCACTCAACATACAATTAAGCTCTGGAATTCATTGCCAGAGGACATGGTTAAGGCAGTTAGCGTAACTGGGTTTAAAAAGTTTGGATAAGTTCCTGCTGGAGATGTCCATAAACTGCTATTAATCAAGTTGACTTAGGGAATAGCCATTACTTATTATCGACTTTAGTAGCATGGGATCTATGTAATGTTTGGGTTACTTGTGAACTAGATTGGCCACTGATGAAAACAGGATGCTGGGCTTGATGGACCCTCAGTCTGACCCACAATGGCAACTTCTTATGTTCTTAAATGTGGCATATTCAGCTACTTAATCCATCTAAATTATAACTGTCTAAGTAATTATGTGGTTATAATTTAGCCAGATAAAATAGGGGTATTTTGGGGGCGTTCCAGGGAGGGGTTGAATTAACCTGCTAACCCAGCCGAATGTCAGGTATATCCAACCTTGTGTGGCCGGATAACTGGCTACTTACCTAGATATCTTAAAACGATATCGGGGTAACTAGGGCTCCTTACTGAAGTTAATAAAATATAATCAACAGACCTCATGGCTCAAACCCCAACTCCCTATATATCAACCCGCTGCACCAGACCCCTCTCCAAACCCCTTTACCTGGTTTACATAAAAATTAACCCACAGTGCCAGGCCTGGCCCTCCCTCTTCCCTCCATCCTCACTAAAGATAAAAAGTATGAATGAATGCTTCCAGTGTTATCACCAGAATAACGCTGGAAGGAGCCTGGATCACATTGCTCTGCAATCCTGGCATAAAATAAATGTCTGGGATAACTGGTCCATCACCCAGCCTAATGAATATGGACCTTATGTTTTTTTTCGAGCTGGGTAAATGCACGCTACAGGTCATGGGTTTAGCCGAACTGGAACCACTGAGAGGTGGAGAAGAGGGAGCAAGCCATGGTTCTAGTTGAGCTATAAATCCAAGCAAACGAAACCCCTCCCACCGAGGAAGAAAGCCTCAGGACAGTGGCTTTGCAGAGACAAAGTTGGGTCCCTCTGGAGGATGTGGACCCCAGTGGCTAATCAGGAGTCGGTCAGCTCCCCTAGGAGGGCATGGATCCCCAACAGCTGATCGGCAGGTGAAGCGGGGACGGCCAAGGGCACGTGAATCCCAGCTACAGATAAAGAGGCGGAGTTTGGTCCCGCAGGAAAGTGTGTCAGTAAAGCGGAAGAAAGTGGTGGAGGAGGAAATGGTGATGGTGGCACAACAGATTCCCCCCCTCCCCCTCCCTTATGACCAGCAGTACCCACCGGCCACATTGCATTTCTTCACACGGGGGAGGCTTGGGGTACAGTGGAAAGGAAGAAAAGGGGAGGGTAATTGTATTGGATCAAAGAAAATGTCAGAGATTCTCTCTCTTCTACATGGTGGTGTTTTTGTGGGGGTTAACACCCTCAAGTAGCTAAAAGTGCCAATTGATACCTTATAGAAATTGTATATAGTTGTGTAATCTGAGACTAATACGCACAATTAGATAAATGTGCTGTTTGACATCTTGTAGAAATGTATATAGTTTAACGTATTTGTAAATACTGCCAGCCCTCGGTACAGTCCTGTCTGCTTTTAGGGTTTTCCTTGGGTGAGGGGAGGAAAACTAACCATCTTCCCCAGTTGGAGGCACCAAGTACACAAGCGCTGACAGGGGTCTCCTGCCAGGCTGGCCCCGGATTCAAGAAAACCCCTGCAACGTAATGGGGTACCCAGTCTAAACTGCAGACATACAGGACTGGGCTGTACCCAAGTGACTCACAGTGTGAATTACAGGGCTGCACTATAAGATTATTCACAATGTGAATCGCACGTATGCAGGGCTGCACTGTACTCAGGTTACTTATATTGTGAATTTCAGGCTTGCCGGGCTGCACGGTACCCAGGTTACTCACAGACAGAATCGCTAGCATGCAAGACTGCCCTATACCGACAGCACAAATCACAGACATGCAAGGCTGCTTTGTATCCAGGTTACTCACAGGGTGAATCACATGCATGCAAGGCTGCGCTGTTCCCAGGGTATCAGTGAGAATCAGCAATGTAAAGCTGCACTTTACTCACATTATGCACAGTATGAATCATTCATTACCTAGTGCAGCTGCTTGCCCCTGTCCCCTCTTCCCTGCTCCTAGTATGAATTTCTTTAGTACTGACAGGGTATGCTGAAGAGGTCTTGTAATGTAAATGCTCTGCTAGTCAGCTCCAGAATGCGCCCTCCCAATCCCTTGTTGCTTGCCTTTGAATCACTGATTCTATCGCCACAAGTCAAAGGAGATGAGGTATGAAGCGAAAAAAAAAAAAAAGAACAGATAGAGACCTTTCTTCTCTCTGGAATGTACAGAAATGATCTACAGGCTCTGTCAGGCAGAGATTAGGAAACTGATCTGAAATTATAAGATAAATTGAATCTCTGTTTCTTAAAATGAGGCTTTTGGTTGGAATCATTCCAGAGGTGACCTTGTCAGTCTCGTAAATCAAGACCTGTCTGAGGGCAGCCCTTTAAAAAGGCTAAAAAATGTCTGAAGCTGCTGCTGCAGAGGGAGGCGAAAATGGTTAACAGCACATGAGGCCACAACCAACCTCCTCGACACACCTGGGTGAAACCGCTCCCACGCCTGACATGCCCAGGTCAGGCCACTCCCAAATCTGATATCACCAGCAAAAAAAGAGAGGTGATAATGCCTCTGTACAGACTGATGGCAAGGCCTCACCTAGAACAATGTGTCCGGTTCTAGAGGCCGTCCCTCTGGAAGGACATAGATAGGCTGGAGGTCCAGAAAAAGGGCAGCCAAAATGTGAAGAGCTCGCAACAAAAGCCACACAACACGAGCCTTAGGGACCCAAACAGGTTCACTCCAGAGGAAAGCGGAGACGGGGGGGATATATTGGAGACATTTAAATACCTCAAATCAAAGCTGTAAATTTACTACAAGAGGAAAGAATGCTCTAGAACAGGGGAGGGAAAGGTTTTGGGAAGAAATGAAATCCTTAAGGATTCAGTCTAATAAATCTGGTCCCCAATTCCAGGCCTGGTTCTTAAAGTTTGCAGTTATCAGGGGAAAGTTATTTCATCAGTGACACCAGCACTATCTGAGTAATAAAACAGACAAGGTAATGTCAATGTAGACGTCAAAGAATTATTTAGAGTGCAGCGGTCTGCATCTGACCAAGGCAGAGTAGAAAGAAAAGCTGACCTGGCCCCCCCCATGAGTGAGGTAACCCATGTGCTGGAAGCAACAGGCACAGAGCTTCCCAAAAAAATGGAAAAGATGGCAATCGAGATATGGCAGTGAATTTGGAGGAACTTCAACCTCCTGAAATATTCCTGGGGGCTCTGTCTTAGTGCACAACACTCACATCTCCCCGTTACTCTAGTGATGCTTAGACCACTGCAAATACTACCCCCCTAGAGGAGCAAGGTTTGGAAATCAAACAAAGCCACCCGTTGCAGATGCCAACCACCAGTATCCCAGCTTAACAGTTATAACATTAATCCACAAAAATGAAAAGAAAATGCCACACAGAGCTGAAAATCAGTACAAATAAGCAAAACCTGAATGAAAAGATAGGGGATTCAATACTTTCTCGGGCCGCAGATCTTTTTTTTTTACTCTCACCATTTTAGGAAATTCCAGACAATTAATTAAAATCAAACAGAATGCAATTTTTCCCTTTACGGTCCACCAGATGGGAAATCAATCAAGTCTATTTTTATTGTGCCTTTACCTGATTCTTCAAAAAAGGCTGTCAAGAGAGCAGCGTGTAATGGGACAGGCTAGGAGCCAAAGCCTGGTGAGAGAGAGAGTCACATCCAATTGAAGAGGCAGAAATAGCTGGGCATGAGAGACAGAGTGAAAGAGAGAGAGAGAGGAGGAGAAAGAGAAGCTATGAAGATGCTGCAGGAAAAAGCTCCAAGGGCCTTAGAGTGGAAAACTGGACAAGCCAGACCGTTACAGATCCCTACACAAAACCCACACCTGTCACACATGCAGAACACAGACCCTCACTAAATGTAGAATAAAAATAGAAATACCTAGCATCCTCTTAACTTGCTTTCATGTAGAGCCACTCCATACCTTCCTGCCTGACATGCAGCTGGGACACTGCTGGTTGCATCTGGGAGGGAAGGAAGGAAGGAGGGAGGGAGGGAGAGAGAGAGAGACTCTGACACTCTATATATCTCCCACTATAAGAGGGGCACTTTCAACTCAGGGTGGGCCTTGGGGGGGGGGGGCAGTATTACATTGGTCTGCCTAGGGTACAGAGGTCTGTAAACCCTTATAACCCCCCCCCAACCCACTCTGAGTTGAAAGTGCCCCTCCTATAGTGGGAGACGTATAGAGTGTCAGATTGTCTCTCCTACAGATCTCTCTCTCTCCCTCCCTCCCCCCACCCAGTCACTTGTGTGAGCATTTTGTTAAAGTACGCGCAGCAGGGATATTTTAAATGATATGTGTGTACTTGCACACATGATATAAAATTAAGCGTATCTTTGCTCGCGTGCCCAATATGTGCGTTTATGGGCGCACGCGGGCTCCATCTAAAATTTACCTGTAAGGGGCCTATTTACTAAAAGGGGAATGTTCAGTAAGGGCCGGATTTTAAAAGCCCTACACGCATAAATCCAGAGGATTTACATACGTTTGGGGGGGGGGGAGGATTGTGCGCGCCAGGGTTATTTTAAAAAGGCCCAGCTACGCGTGTAAAGCCCCGGGATGTGTGTAAGTCCTGGGGATGGGGAAGTTCGGGGGCAGGGCCAGAGGCCTCCGACCACAGTGGCCTTCGGAGGGGGGTTTGAGTAGGGCTGAGGGGTGGGAAAGGTTAGGGAAAGGGGTGGGAAGATCAGGCTAAGGGGGAGGGAATGGGGTAGGCAGCGCGACTTGGCGCGAGCAAGGTGCTCAATTGGGCACCTCCTTGCTCACGCCGACCCCCGATTTTATAACATGTGCGCGAGCCGGGTAGTGTACGCACATGGACGCGCTCGCACAGCTTTTAAAATCTACTCCTAAGCTGGTGAATGGACAAGTTATCCAGCTAAAGTTATCCAGATAACTTTTCCCAGTTATTCAGAGGGATAAACGTCCTGCTGAATTTAGTGGCCAGTTATGTTTGAATATAAATGTTTGGTTGTTTTTTTTTTTAGTTATCTGGCACTGTGTGGCTTGATAACTTGCTTCTTCAAAAGATATCCAGTTAAGTAGAACTGTTAAAATGTAAAAAAAAAAAGAAAAAAAAAAGAAATAAAAGGGCCTGTGGCCCAATTCTCTCCCTTCCCTAACCTAATTTCAATAGCCGGCACTTTCAGGCCATGCACCCCCTCTCCCCACCCCCCTAAATTAGTGTAAAGTGTTGCTTTCCGAAGGTTGGGCCCTACCATCCCTTCCTCCCTTTTTCATGAACATCTTGAAATTCGACTTCCCCACACAGTCCCAATGGTCCACCCCCCCCCCAATCCCCCCATCCCATCCCATCCCCAGATACCAGAAAAAAAATCCCTGCCGGGAGAGAGGTCTAAACTCATCCACTCCCGGCGTTCCAGTGCTCCTTCTGACAGAAGCGTAAACTACCATCAGTGGAAACTGAATGAAAACGTTGTATTCCAGCAGTTAATATCTGCATCAACAGCAGCAAGGATTACGGGGAATTGGATTCAAACAGCAACCAACCAGGGCCCTGACTTTTCCGGTGTGGGAAACTGATAAGCAGCAGACACTGCCATAAGCTTGCTGGGCAGACTGGGTTGACCATGTGGTACTTTTCTGCCGTCATTTCTATCTTTAAACCATTTCCTTGTAAAAACTAATGCTCTCCATCCCAGACAGTCGGGATTTTGTATGGATCACAGCACAGAGACAGCTTCGACTGCCCTTGCTAACAAAGTTTAGGCTCAGAGGGGACAGAGGGTTTAGATGCCCTGATTATCTCAGAAGATATATGACGGGGAGTTCAAGCCGTCACTAATATTGCCCTTGAAATTTGAATCTTCAGTGGGTATAGGAGGGGTTTTGCATTTTTGACTTCTCCCTGGTGTGATAATCCCGTCTTTTTGGGGGTATGGCATCTGGGGTATATATACTGCCTGGCAGCATGCCCAGAACTTCAGAGGGTTAAGGCGCGGCTGAAGCAGCCGAGAGGGAAGGAAACGGTTAAAGATTCCCACAGGATCTCAAGCAAGAGGAGTTAGTATTTTGTTATTCCCTCCAGGATTTCAGATACTTTTGGGAGAGTTTTGGATCCTCCCAGGTCCTATGAGAAGGAGAGAGGAGTTCTGGGACTTCCCAGTGGGTCTGAGAAGGGAGAGTGCCGAGGGCTTTTTGGATGGGCCTTCTACTCATTCTACTTTGGTAATTTTGATATTCAAGTAACTTTTGGATTAAAGTATATTTTGGACTTTGACTTGACCCGTTTGAAGGGAAGGGCGTACCCCCGGTATCCCAGAGGATTTGGGACAAGAGTCTGATTGCCTGAGCGACCCGAAGAAGCAAGGGTAAGACGTTTTTGATATAAGGACTCAAAGGGCTACACCCAGTGAGATAGTGATACGGTTTTTCCATTTCGAAGAAAAGCTAAAACTTGGACCAATTGCAGTAGGATGTTTTTGCCCAAGGGGACAGTTGTCCTGCAGTTTTTGTGCTTGGGGATTTTCTTCTATTTGCCGATTGATTTCATGCGAGAACCCCATTTCCACCTTGCAAAGGGAGCAGATTTTCTCCATGGAAAATGGTGCAAGAGAAGAGAGAAGGGAGGTAACACCTAGGATGGACAAACTAACAATCATCTTCATTGCTATTATATTTTTTATGCTGTTCTTCATTTTTAGCATTGTGGCTTGGATTATTTTAAGTTGCAGGAAAGACTATTTTACCTGAACACCACGTTTGGACTTCTGTGAGTGATTTATTCTATTTTGCTGCTCCATCTATTGCCAAAACTGCATGGCTGAGTCCTGATGCGAATCTGTTTATTTATCCCTGCTGTTAGTAATATCCTCCTTACTTCTCCTATGCACAGTCTGGCACCTTTGTGAGGTCTTCTACCTTCAGTGTGAGCACAGACAGTAAAGAGTGGATATACACACCAGAGGGCCCCGGAAGACTATTCTTCCTCTCCATCCGGACTGACACAGGACCCATAACACCGCAAAATGAAGGATAAAGCACCCAACTTGGGGACCAGTTACAGATACATCTGCTTCTGTTCTGTCTTGCCAATTTAGGGGGGAGGGGGGCGGATTGCCGAACAAGTTTATTCATGGTTCAGTTCATATCTGTTGGATCACTCTTACTGGGTTAGCTGGGCTAACAATCTGTCAGATTGTAGGCTTAATAAGCAAGGTGCCACTAGGGCCTATTTTAGCTCCTCTTCTTTCAAATATAAATTTATCTACTCTAATTCAGAGCAAAGGTTATAGTCTTTTCTCCTTTGCAGATGATATTCAGAATATATAGTTTATGTTAATCCCAGCTCGTCAGAGGACTTGGACCAGTTTAACTCCTGCTTAGATGCTGTAGCTTCTTGGCTGAAGGATCAGAAACTTAAAAGTGAATCTGGATACATCAGAAGCTTTATGGATGGCTAGGACAGAGAAGTCTTTGTGATACTGTTCCATCTGATGCTATTTCAACACTAGGAAGTACAAGCCTTGTACGACTGGTACGGATATTTTCCCATCTGATACTATTTCAATACGTGAAGTAAAAATCGATTCACACCTTATTTTCTCAAGCCTGTTGTCATCTGCAATTGGATCAGCTTTTTTTTTTTTTCTTGAGATAAATATTCGTTGGTTCAGACCTTTTTCTGGAAGTACATTTATTTATTTATTTGGATTTATTACCCACCCTTTTGAATAAGAAATTCACCCAAAGGGATTTACAGTACATTAGAATAGCAGCAGATGAGCAAAGGTCATTTTCAGCTTTACAACAGAGACTATAAAGAATTTAAAGTAGCAGCAATATAAATAGTAGCAATCTGACATTTCTGAATGACAGTATAAAGATGCTCAACAAATACCCTTACCCCTTATTCAGTAAGGGGCGGAAAACGCGCGTTCAACCCGCCGAACCTAATAGGGCCCTCAACATGCAAATGCATGTTGAGGGCCCTATTAGGTATTCGCGCGTGATTCAGAAAGTAAAATGCATGTTGAGGGCCCTATTAGGTATTCGCGCGTGATTCAGAAAGTAAAATGTGCAGCCAAGCCGCACATTTTACTTTCAGAAATTAGCGCCTATCCAAAGGTAGGCGCTAATTTCTTCCGGCACCGGGAAAGTGCACAGAAAAGCAGTTTTTACTGCTTTTCTGTGCACCCTCAGACTTAATATCATGGCGATATTAAGTCTGAGGTCCCGAAGAGTAAAAAAAGTTAAAAAAAAAAATAAAATTGGAAGTCGGCCGGCGGCTCGAAAACCGGACGCTCAATTTTGCCGGCATCCAGTTTCCAAGCCCATGGCTGTCAGCGGGCTCGAGAACAGACGCCGGCAAAATTGAGCGTCAGCTGTCAAACCCGCTGACAGCCACCGCTCCTTTTGCCCGTTTTTACCGCCGGGCCTAATTTAAATACTGAATCGCGTGCACCGGCAAGTCGCCGGTGCGCACGCCGGGAGAGCAGGCGTTCGCCCGCTCTCCAGCGGACTTTACTGAATCAGCCTGAAAGTAAAGTAAATAGAGTGGAAATGCTAATGATTTTATTCTGGAAATAGAAAACATGTGGCAAAAGTCTGTTTGTAGCAGCGAGCTTAAGCAGCATGTCTAAGGCATTCAAGGGGATGCCAGGTCCTGGCCCATGGTCTCTCAGTGTGTTTGAGATGGGTACTTTGATTCACAGTTTGGTTTTTATCATCTGTTGACTACTGTAATGTTTTATATCAAGGCCTGACTATTTATTCTCTACAGCATTTACAATTATTGCAAAACAGAGCTGCCAAGATGGTCTATGGATTAAAAATGTACAATCATGTCACACCAATATTAGAAAAATTGCATTGGCTTCAAATCTTGGCACAGATAAAATTTAAAATTGTGTGACTGGTTTTAAAGCTTTGCGTATGGGTCAACTTGCCTATTTAGCCAATTTATTAATTCCATGTGCTCCAAGAATTTTATGATCTCAGGAGGGCTTTCTTAAGTTACCTGCTCCGCCTGAAATTAGAATATACCCGACAAGCATCATTTGCATACCAGACAGCCTGAATGTGGAACTCACTGCCTGTCTACATTCATTTTGAAAGGAAGTATACCTTTTTGGAAGAGCATCAAAACCTGATATTTAATACTAACTGAATGTGGTAATTTCAGATTTAAATTGTAAACAATTGTTTATTATGCTGAGTAATTGGGTCATTTTTATTTTCGCCTTTTTTAAATTATATTTGTATCTCATATTAATTATGTTATTGTTTATTCTGTATGCAGAATATTATAATATGTAATGCTCTATTGTATGTATCTTATGTTCTTAGGCTGTTGTGAGCCACTTTGATTTATTTGGTGAAAGGTGGTGTATTAAGATAAATAACTAAACAATTTGTCAGAGCTTTTTTTTTTTTTATTCTCCAGCTCTCCTGTTGGAGTCCAGCTCCCAAGTTCTTCTTCTTTCATTGACTCCGACGAGTTCCTTGCTTCTTTGGATCTTCTGATTTTTCTCATTTAGTCTTCCTGTTTCCAGTGTCCTTCCCACTAACTTCTGTCTGGGCCTCCTACCTAAGCCCTGCCAACCACCAGCGCCTGAGGGCACAACCCAAGGGAAGGTGGCTATTGCAGGCAGAAGATGCCCTGCTGCTGTTCCAGTTGGAACCCATCAGATTCACCTTGCGAGTATACTGGTCACTCTTGCCTCAGAGTCAACTCCAGCTGGCCACACCATCACAATCATTCCAAGAACAATAGCAGAAATGAACTACATAGTTGTGCAAATAATCTGCAGATTGGACAAAGGGGTAAAGCCAGATTCATTGATAAAGCAAGTGATGAGATTGGTCTGTATACAATAGCACACATCCTTATCTTGTAGCAAGTTCCATAAATTTGACTTGACACAAGGAAGAATGACTGACATATGATATCAGAGGAGGATGTGAGTAGCTTGCCCTGTGACTTGGGAGGGGGAGAATCCAACAAAAGTAGGGATACATGGAGCAGGTAGTATGAGGCAGATATTTTATTGCATGGAGGTTGATATTCAGCACCACTTAGTTGGATAAAGACTTATACAGTGATGACTGAATATCTGGCCATAATTAGCAGCCTCCACTTATCTGGATAAGTATTTATCCAGCTACGTTGGGGGTGGGAAATGGGCATTTTGCGGAGTAGCTACTTAGCCAGTTAACATAGCCAGACAAGTAATGGTATTCAAACTTATCCAGCTATGTTAACTGGATAAGTTAGACCCGAGGTCTAAAGTTAGCTGGATAAGACTTATCCAGCTAACTAGCAATTTATACCTGATGAGGTAGCCGATTAAGTCTGATCCAGCTAATTCACTTAGGGCCGGATTTTAATACCTATGCGTGAGCGTAGATTTGTACGCCCAACCCTGCGTGCACAAATCTATGCCCGATTTTATAACATGCGCGCGCACGTTATAAAATCCGGGGTTGACATACTCAACGGGGTGCACACTTGTGCACCTTGCGCGCTGAGCCCTAGGGGAGCCCCGATGGCTTTCCCTGTTCCCTTCCGCCCCCCCCCACCTTCCCCTCCCTTCCCCACCCCTACCAAACCCCCCCCCCCTCCCGACCTTTATTTTTCAAGTTGTGCCTGCCTCCGGCCAGGCATAGGTTGCACGTGCCTGCCGAGTGCCGGCGCACGATCCCCCGGCCTAGAGGCCCTACGGAGGCCTCTGGCCATGCCCGGCCCCGCCCCCTTTTTCAAGCCCCAGGACTTGCACGCGTCGCCGGGCCTATGCAAAATAGGCTCAGCGCGCGTAAATCCAGCTGGATTTACGCACGTAGGGCTTTTAAAATCTGAGCCTTAGCTGGATAAGTTTTAAATACTGAGCCTATGGAGTCCAGACAAGTTTAGCAGGCTAACCTAAACTGGATATTTACAGGCATTTATACTCTCTCTCATTTATCTCAAAGTTAGCCAGATGTTTATCCAGCTAACTTTACAACTATTCTAAGGTAGTCCCTAAAGTTATTCAGGTAACTTGATCAGATAACACTGAATATCGGCATTATCCAGCTAACTTATCTTGACAAATTTGGCCAACCATTAGAATGCCTCTGAGTTATTCAGATAAATTTTATCTGGCTAAGCCGGATAAGTCAGAGGTGGCAGGAAATTTAAAACCTTCGGGTGTGTTCTGCTAAATCCTAATTTACAGGCTGATACAGTACAGTGCGCTCCGGCGGAGCGCAGTGTTAACCTGCGATTAGACGCGCGTTTTGGATGCGCTAGCTTTATCCCTTATTCAGTAAGGGGTAATAGCGCGTTGAAAACGCGCGTCCAACCCCCCCAAACCTAATAGCGCCCGCAACATGCAAATGCATGTTGATGGCCCTATTAGGTATTCCTGTGTGATTCAGAAAGCAAAATGTGCAGCCAAGCCACACATTTTGCTTTCAGAAATTAGCGCCTACGCAAAGGTAGGCGCTAATTTCTGCCGGCACCGGGAAAGTGCACAGGAAAGCAGAGGGTGCACAGAAAAGCAGTAAAAACTGCTTTTCTGTGCACCCTCTGACTTAATATCATGGCGATATTAAGTCGGAGGTCCCGAAAGTTAAAAAAAGAAAAAAAATTTGAAATGGGCCCACGGCTCGCGGGTTGAAAACCGGACGCCCAATTTTGCCGGCATCCAGTTTCCGAACCCATGGCTGTCAGCGGGCTCGAGAACTGATACTGGCAAAATTGAGCGTCGACTGTCAAACCCGCTGACAGCCGCCACTCCTGCCGAAAAGAGGCGCTAGGGACGCGCTAGTGTCCCTGGCGCCTCTTTTTGCCGCGGACCCCAATTTAAATAAATTAATTTACTGTATCGCGCACATAGGAGAGCAGGCCCGCTCTCCCATGAACTTTACTGTATCGGCCTGATAGCTGGCAAATTCTTTTGAACAAGGACATAAGAACATATGACCAAAGGTCCATCAAGCCCAGTATCCTGTTTCCAACAGTGGCCAAGCCAGATCACAGTACCTGGCAGGATCCCAAAGTGTCCATAGATTCCAAGCTGCTTATCTCAAGAATAAGCAGTGAATTTCTGCAATTCTACCTTAATAATGGTTAATGGACTTTTCCTCCAGAAACTTGTCCAAACATTTTTAAATGTAACTACACTAATAGCTTTCACCACATCCTCTGGCAATGAATTCCAGAGCTTAATTATGTGTTGAGTAAAAAATTATTTTCTCTTGTTGGTTTTAAATGTATCACCTAGTAACTTCATTGCATGTCCCCTGGTCTTTGTATTTTTTGAAAGAGTAAACAACTGATTAATGTTTACTCGTTCCATTCCAGCAATTTTACAGACCTCTATCAAATTTCCCCTTAGCCATCTCTTCTCCAAGCTGAAGTGTCCTAACCTCTTTAGCCTTTCTTCATAGGGAAATTGTTCCATCCTTTTTATCATTTTGGTCACCCTTTTCTGTACCTTTTCTAATTTTGCTATATCTTTTTTTGAGATGTGGTGACCAGAACTGCATACAATAATCAAGATGAGGTCACACCATGGAGCGATACAGAGACATTATGATATTCTCTGTTTTATTCTCCATTCATTTCTTAAAAATCCTAGCATTCAATTTGCTTTCTTGGCTGCTGCTGCACACTGAGCAGAATATTTGTATGTATTTTCGATGATGACACCTAGATCCTTTTCCTGAGTGGGGACTCCTAATGTGGAACCTTGCATTCTATAGCCATAATTTGGGTTACTCTCAAGTGCGTTACTTTGCACTTGTCGACATTAAATTTCATTTGCCATTTACATTCACAGTCTCTCAATTTTGCAAGGTCCTCTTGCAATTGATCACAAGCCTCTTGTGATTTAACAACTTTGCATAATTTTGTGTCATTGGCAAATTTTATTACCTCACTTCTTGTTCCCATTTCCAGATCATTTATCAATTTATTAAAAAATAGTGGTCCCAGAACAGATTGCTGGGGCACTCCACTATTCACCTTTCTCCACTGGGAAAATTTAGCAGTGGCACTACTCTCTGTTGTCTATCTTTTAACCAGTTGGCAATCCACAATAGGAGACTCCCCCCTATCCCATGACTTATTAATTTCCTAAGAAGTCTCTCGTGAGAGACTTTGTCAAATGCTTTCTGGAAATCCAGATACAATATATCAACTGATTCACCTTTATCCATGTTTATTTATGCCCTCAAAAAATGTAGCAAATTTGTGAGGCAATCCTTGGCTAAATCAATGTTGGCTTTGACCCATTAAACTATGCTTATCTATATGTTTAGCAATTTTGTTCTTTATGACAGTTTCTACCATTTTACCTGGCACAGAGGTCAGACTCTGGTCTGTAGTTTCCTGGATTACCCCTTGATCCCTTTTTAAAAACTGGCATTACATTGGCAACCCTCCAGTCTTCAGGTACCGTAGACGATGTTAATGATAGTTTATAAATTTCCAATAGCAGATCTGCAATTTCATTTCTCAGATCTTTCAGCACTCTGGGATGTATACCATCTGGTCCAAGTGATTTGCTACTTTTTAGTTTGTCAATTTGTCCTAGTATATCTTTCAGGTTCACTGAGATTTGTTTCAGTTCCTCTGAATCATCAATTTTGAATATAATTTCTGGCATGAGTATATCTTTCACATCTTCCTCAGTGAATACTGAAGCAAATAATTAATTTAGTCTCTCTGCTATGGCTTTGTCATCTCTAAGTGCTCCTTTCACCCCTTGATCATCTAATGGTCCAATTGACTCCCTCGCAGGCTTTTTACCTTCAATGTACCTGAAAAAGTTTTTATTATGGACCACCATATAAAATTTACTTAATCTTTGCCTTCCTCTAGCACACTCAGAAGGAAGACAGCAGAAGGATTTCAGTCTGGTCAGTTATATATTTTACACTCAGTTGATGTTCCTTGATTTCTGTACCTAGGTGGAGCTGTCTATGGAACATACATCGCAGTATGTTTTATAATAAAGTTATTGGAATTTGGTAAAGGTGCGGTCTTATATTTATTTATTTTAGATTTTTATATTCGCTTTTCGGCACTTCAAAGCAGAATAAATTCAGCTACTATAGGTATTTCCCTATCCCTAGAGGGCTTACAATCTAATTTTGTACGTGAGGCAACGGTAGTTATATAAGTGTTACAGTTACATTTGGTTACAAGTGCCACACCGGAGAAACAGAACCAGAAATGCAACGGTGAAGCACATTACAGAAATGTACATTTCCCAGAGCTGACAGAGAAAATCAAAGACTTTACACAAAAGAGGCAAGAAAATATCTAAATTATCCTGGGGGAAAGAGGAGAAACAGCAGCTACAGCAGATTACACCAGTACTCCGGTCTTTACAATGGCTCCTCATATATTGAAAGGTTCAATTTAAACTTGCAACCTTGATTCACTGTGCTTTAAGCAATGACACTTCAGTGATAGTTAATTTGCTGTTAAAAAGTTATAAACCAGGGAGAGTCTTAAGGTCTGTAGGCCGCAATCAGCTGGATGTTACCTAGAGTTAAACATGCGTGTCTAGACGAGACAAGAGAACGGACCTTCTTCGTAGCAAACCCTATTATTTGGAACAACCCACCCGATTCAATATTACTCAACATTTAGAAAGCAGGTGAAAGCTTTCTTTTTTTTTTTTTTTTTACTAGCTTACGAGCTGGATGGAGGTTGAGAACATGGCTAACACTTTCTTTTAGGCTAGGAAATGACAGATCTTCCACTTTTTGGTTTGTCCCTGATCTGTTTTTATTTGTCCATAATTGTTATATTGTTTTATTCTTTTTAGTTGTCATATTTTTTTTTCTGTTTCATTTTAATTCCTATGTTATTGGGATTATTATGTATGTATTCATTGTAATCTGTCAAGGGCTTTGTATTACGCAGACTAAAAATTCTTTAAATAAATAAATAAAGCGGCAAAATACATTGTATGCTACCAGCAGGCTGGAAATGTAATTGTTTGAATATTTAGCAGGCCCTAGGTGTCTAACCTTCCGGGGGATAGGGAAATACCTACTCTATTTCAGGCCGATACTGTATTTATTTATTTATTTAAATTCTTTTAATATACTGATGCTCAAGACCAGGTCTTATCGTAAGAATCGCGGGAGAGTGGGCGCTCCGTGTTGAACACCCGCGCTCCCAAAGCGCACCCAGCCACCTCACCTGGGCACGCAATTCTGTATTTAAATGAAGGGCCAGGCTAATAAGGAAGCGCTAGGGACAATAGCGCGTCCTTAGTGCCTCCTTATTAGTGTAGAGGTGGCTGTCAGCAGTTTCCGACAACCGATGCTCAATTTTACTGACGTTGGTTTCCGAATCCGCTTTTTTGTACACATTTCAGAATTGGCCACACATTTTACTTTCAGTATTCCGGGCGAATAATAGCCTCATCACCACCCCCAGAGGGCTCAGAATCCAAGTTTGTACCTGTGGCAATGGAGCGTAAAGTGACTTGCCCAAGGTCACAAGGAGCAGCAGTGGGATTTGAACGTTGGTCTCCCTGGTTCCTGCTGCTCTAACTACTAGGCTACTCCTTCACTCTTACTCTACTTGAATGTAATCTACTTTGACGTGCCAAAAAGCAGAATATAAATCAAATAGAAAATAAATAAAACACATACAAAAATATCCTAGTTTGATACATTTTGGCTGGCTTGGGTGTGTAGTATGATCTGACACACCCAGCTCTGGCAGGGCAGGGTGTAATGCAGAGGTGGCCAACCTTTCACATATTAAGAGCCTCAAAAGCCAGAATTCACAGTAGCAGAGAGCCACCATACCTTTCAGGAGCGCCTCCCCTCTGGAAGAAAAGACCAATCATCTCTCTCCCAGATACTAATACACATTCAGACACCCCCTCAATCCCCAGCTCTCTCTCCTAGGCACACCACCCTCCCTCCCTCCAGACACAGACACACACCCTCCCTTCCTTTGTCTCTCATATATACAACTTCTCTCTCTCACACACACACCCTCCCTCTCTCCCAGACACACACCCCTCCCTCCCTTTCTCTTCCAGGCACATACCCTACCCTCCCTCTCACTGTCTCTCATACATACAACCCCTCTCTCTCACACACCCCTCCCTCTTTTTCTCCAAACACACACACCCTCCCTCCTTCTCACTGTCTCTCATATATACAACCCCTCCCTCTCTCTCTCACACACACCCTCCCTCTCTCCCAGACACACATTCACACCTTTTTCTCCCTCTCTTTTTCTCCCAGACATACAAAACCACACCCTCCCTCCTTCTCTCTCTTATACACACACCTTCCCTCCCTCTCTTCTTCCCATCAAACATGCACACTCTCCCTCTCTCCTTCCCAGACACACACTCCCTATCAGACACACATACATACACCCTCTCCCAGACATACACCCTCCCTCTCTTTTTCTCCCACACACTTCTCTTTCTCTCCCAGGTACACACATCCTCTCTTTCTCCCAGACACACACACACACACACTCTTTCTCTCCCAGACACACCCTCTCTCTCTCTCTTTCTCTCCCAGACACATCCCCTCTCTCTCTTTCTCGCCCAGACACACCCCCTCTCTCTCTTTCTCGCCCAGACACACACCCTCTCTCTCTTTCTCTCCCAGACACATACTCTTCCTCTCCAAGACACTCACAACCTCTCACAGACACACAAATACAAACTGTCCTATACAAACATATTACTGTTGTTCCCCTGCTCATGTGCTCCCTTAGTGAGTGCCCCCCAAATCAGCACTGCCATATCATTATGTAAACTTTAAAATTTTCTTGCTGACAGACTTCCCGCAGCTTGCAGCAATCCACTCTATGTCCCATTCTCACTCTCTCTTGGCACGCCAACTCTCCAGGTAAACTCACTGGTTTCACAACCAGCTGTCCCTCTCAGAGTTCAGCCCAGCCACACAGAAGCCCTCAAAGCCATGAGTAATTGAATTACAATTACAGTATAACATTTCATACTAAAGCAGCACTAACTGCCAGCACTCAAACAGTAACAACTCTACCTATGAAAAGGCAACATTGCAAATATTACACATGGCCTTAAAACACCAATATACCTCTTATTAGACAAATAGAACAAATCAAGCTATTGTGGATCCCTACACAGAAACCACATGCTGCCAGAATACCTCATCTTCGTCACACATGCAGAACACAGACAGGTCCTCACAAAATACTGAATAGAGATCACATGTTTAAACAGAAGCATGCAAACATAAAAATGAACTGGAAACCACAAGCCAAACTGTATTATGCAGTGTAACAATGGAAAAATAGAAATGTCATGTTTCCTCATAACACCAAACTATGAAATCAAGAAATATAAATCATTCTTACCAGTAAAACCAGACTAATAAATAGAATATTTCAAATAGCTGACAAATAGAACATCCAATCATTAAAAACTCATTTTTTAAAATTTCCCAAACAGCAATAAAATTTTCAAAATGCAGATACATCAAATAACACTCATTAGCATTAATAAAGGTTTAAAAATCATTCACTCTTCCTATCCTGAGATTGTTGTGGATTAGTGGGGGTGGTGGAGGGGAGCACAAACTTGCTCTTCTCTCTCTTTCACACACACACACACACACACACACACACTCTCTCTCACTGACATCTGAGCTTGCTGACAGCCACACATCTTCAAACATTCATTGACACACTCGCTCACAGACACACACATACTCACAAATATTCTTACTGTCATACACAGACACACACTCACTCACAGACACACAAATTGAATCGCACATATGCTTATAGATAAATATGCTCACTGAGATACATGCTCACTGGCACACACACACACGCTCACACCGATGCATTCTCATACACTCACTGACATGCTCAAAGATAAACACACTTGTTCACCGACACTCACACACTCGCTAATTCTCCCAGGCTCGCAGATATAAACTGACATAAGCTAAAACTGCAAGGTCCCCATATACTTTTCTATTTTGCCACGGCCTGAGGATGAGTGGGGCATCAGCAGAGGTCAGCAGTAGGGGCTTTTGAGGCAGCAGCTGGAGGTGTTTTAGGTGCTTCCTGCCTACAGAGGCTCAGCGGATGTGAGGACAGGCAGCTGGCCTGTTTCCTGCTGCCACAGCTGAAGGTAGGGTGTGTGCCTGTCTGGGGCGAATGGGTTTACTAAGGGAGCTGGGCCAGGGAGCTTGCGCTCGGGCAGGGAAACTGAAACTAAGTAGGATCCAGTGGGGAGGCTGTTTGGTGGTGGTGGTGGGAGGGTTGTTGGTTGCAGTCATTTAGTTCCCGCGATCAACACCAGCCACCTGACCAGCCCCTCAGATCTGGGTCTGGGTCGTCTTAAGGCCTATGGAGTGCTTTGATGTCATGGGAGTGGACAGCAGCATGAATGTGGGCAACTTAAGTAGGCAGCGATCTTCTCCCTTCTCAGCAGCTGGCGCGGGCAGAAGTTGAAAATTTACAGCTTCCACCTGAGCCAGCTGCTGAGAAGGGGGAAGATTGTTGCTTGCAGGAGGTGGACAACAAACTAGGGCCTGCATCAGTGGTCTGCAGTGCAGAAGGATTTTAGTCAGGACCCACAACTGAAGCTTGGAAGAGCCGCATGTGGCTCGAGAGACGCCAGTTGGCCACCCCTGCTGTAGTGTGTAGTGGCTCAGTGTGTTTCAGAACTAAACACAATTACTGTCACACCCAGCTCACAGTCAGGGCAGCTCCCACTGACTGATGACTTTCCCGGTGACACATGGTGCCCAGACACTGAATGATGACTTCCTTTATGACATGCAGCGCTCTCACTCTAAGTGACGACTTTCCCAGCGACCTAGATTGTATTTAAACTAAATGAGGACTTCCCTGGTGACAAATATGTGACAGTTTTCCCAAATGGAGCCCTGTGTCACCGGAGTTCTTTGGAAAGGATTCTGGAGAAGGGAGTCTACTTGACCTCTGCCTGAGGCTTTGTAAATGATTTGATTGTTGTGATTAGAAAACTTCAGATGGGACAATTTCATAGACTAGCCACCAGATGGCAACATGAATAGTAAAATTACTTTATGCATGTGGACTAAGGCAAAGATGTGAAAAGAATGGTCATTGAATTATTTTGTGTGTGTCTCCTTTAAGAGGTTTGAGGCAGGAGATCCTGTAGGAGGGTGGTACTGGGACTATATAATCCTAATTTTGAAGTTTGGTGGGAGGAGTTGGGGAGATTGCAGGAAGCCACAGAGGATGTGTAGGGTATCCCAAGTGCATCTCCACAAGGAGAAGGCTCTGCAGGGATTTTCCCCTCAAGGTGAAAGACCTGAGGCTTGAGAAGTGTTTCTCCCCATTGGAGAAACAGATGAGAGGTCTGTCCTGGGTCCGTAAGGGATGTGGCACTGATTCACAAGATGGTGGAGTAAGGGAGGTCCCACCATTCATTAAAGACCTGGAAGTGAGGTGGTCCAGAGAGGCTTGTGTTGTGGAATCCGGGGAACATGTGCCAAGGCCTCAAGGAGTGTTGTCCTGAGCTGATAAGGTAAGACTTCAAGGTAAGAAGAAGCATTGATATTGGACTGGCATTTTGGAAACTCAGTTGAAGCAAATGTGAAAGGGATATTCTGTGAAAGGATTTCATCGAGTAACAAGAGGCGACGTGGCTGGGGAAAGGCGTTCTGCACCATTTCTAAAGTTGGTTAAATGAATGATATTGGGCAATAAGAGGTTTATGGAAGTCAGTGCTGCTGGAGTCTGGCTGTGGAAGCCTGTGAAATAAATCTTGCTATTAGGAGGAAGAGCCTTTCCTGGAACCTTTAGGATCTCTTCCTATAGATATCTTTTCAACAGGACTAAGGAGGATATCAGGGGGAGTTTGGGGAAGCTGAGCCCCTTAGATTGAGCTACTTTGTAAGGCTGCTCTATCTACATCAGCCCCGCTTGCAATGAAGATGTTTGTACCAGCTTTTGTTCCAAACTTTCCATCTGTTGGGACATTCCTGGGCCTGAACTTCTGCATAAGTTTCTGAGGAAATTCTTGCCATAAGAGACATTGATTTCTCTAATGAAACCAAGGTAGACTATACTGATTCTAAAGTTATAATAGCTGGTTTGATTACGAGAGACCTGTCATGGAGACCTGTTGCAGAGACAGAGGCAAGAGAAAAAGTACTTGGACCTGTGCCAGGAATTAATCCAGAACTCAAAGGATCAAAGGCCATTGAACCAGTCACTATACCTCTAGTTTCAGCCCCAGAATTAGCTAAGAAAACCTCCTACAATAGTGCATTGCTCCCTCAAACCAAAACTGCATCAGCTGTCTCCCCCACCAGATGACAACTGCATAGCCATTTCCAGATCTGTCAATATTCCTGAGAAGACTTAAGTGCTGTGACCAGGCATAGGAGGAGATGGGTTGAGCACCTGGACTGAGCACCATCTCGGAAGCCAGCGGGCTGCCAGCTTCTGCAGATATCAGGCGACCTACTCAGGGCCGCAGATAGGTGATCAACCATGGTGGTCTGCCGGAGTAGTGTAGATCGAGAGGGAAAATCTCCCACCCTACCTATCCACTTGTAAGGCATTACAAATGAAAGGCAAAAATGGATTAAGTAACAACCTCTGCATCATACCAAAATGGCTCAGCTCCTCACTCAAGCACCATCTTGGATCCAAACACAGTAAACTTGAAGTAAAAAAATATTACATGAGTAAGGCTTAAGTCAGTTGAATAAAACTGGGCTTGATTGATATGTGAATCAACCAGTCTGAACAACAAAATCAAGGGTCCATGGAATAACTTATCCGATCACTGAATAGTAGGCCCAGAATCGCTCCCCAATCAATTCATACCTAGGCAAACTGCTCTTTTAGCAAATAAGTTAACTTTTCCATATGAGCTATTTCAAATAACTGAGCTCTCCAACATGCCACGGTTGGAGATGTCTTCCAATGACTAGCAATAATGAATCTTGCTGCTGGGAGCATCTGAGAAATAATTTTCTTAAAGTCCCTTAAAGTGTCTGCTGTGTTTCGTGAGCTCAACAATCCCATCTTCAGGGTTGAATCAATTTAAAGCCCACTGTCTCAGTGATGGGAAATACTTCAACCAAAAAGGCCAACAGCAGCAGACATGTCCACCACATATGAACGTGCAAGCCCCTGGGAATGCAATCTCGCGAATAAAGAGGGATAGAGTGCAGATTAAACCTAGAGAAGAAGGTTGGGTACCTGTATGGTGTGGCTTCTTTTCAAAACATACAACTACCTTTATTTCTGATAAGACCATGTGAATGCTTACAATGGTAGTATTATACCAGGATACTGATTGGATCATTTCAATACTGGCCTTTGATAAAGATGATAAGAGCCAGTGCAGAGTTATATACCTTAGGCATGAATATCACAGGAACAATTTTGAAAAGGATTTCTATGGATAAACAAATCTTTACCTGTGGGGAAAAAAAAACCCCTTTGAAAATTGTGGCCCCCCCCAATGCAAAGTACATGCACTGTCAACAGCATACATTCTTTTCCCTGCAAGAAAGAGGGAAGCAGGTTAGGGTGGTTCCCCCTTAAGTATGTGCAAGGATTTCATTTTTAAATCTCTGCGCATTCTTTACTCAATGTACTTTGCACCAAGCCCACCGCAAGATCTTTAAAGGGAAACACGGCAGAGAGTTTCCCTTTGGGGCTTTCGAGCCTGTGGGTACTTTGCAAGCATTGCAAGAGAGTTTAACAACTGCCCTGCCCATATCGATGTTAACTTCTGTCACTTCTTTCCAAAAGGGCGACATGCTTGACAGACCCAGTGGTGCCTAGAATGGGTTTACACTTTTCTTTTAAAAAAAAAAAAACCAAAAACAAAAAGAACAGGCAATTCCACGGCTGGGGATCATCCTGGTAAAGTTAACCCCACTTTCATGCCTCACCTGTCCTGGCTGGGGATTATCTGGAGCAGGTGGATTAGGATGGTAAAAGTAATCCTGTGTCTTCCTTCTTCTGGCTATGGATTAACCTCAGTAGGCAGATTAGAAAGGTAAAGACGTGGCAGTCAGTTTTCGCTCTGCTATATTAGGTATTGCGTGGGACAAGATTTCAGGTACAATTCTATAGGCCAAATACGGGACTCGTGCCAATTTCTGTGAACCAAGATGAAGTACTACAAAATGCTGATGGCTAGTGAAAAAGCCCAGATCAACATATTTGCTGAAACTGCTGAGAACTGCCAATAGCTATGAGTGCGTGCACAAAACTGCAAGGCCACTCTTCTATTACTCTCCTGTTTTACCAAAGACTTTTGCTGGTGAAGTTACAACAATGCTTAAGAGGAAAATCACAGCGACTCTGTCCAGAATGCAAGCAGCATAGCCCATGATAGACAAGGATGACATCACCCCGACTGTCAAAACACACACTGCCAAAACGGTTTAAGCCATGAAACAAGGCAAAGGAAATTCGGAGCCATCATCATGCTACAAGGAGCAAGCATGGGCGTAGACTTATCATCTGACCTCCCCGCCCATTTGATATCTAGCAGATCCTTATTCCCTGTTTACAAGTTCTCTCTGACATCTCAGGTACATGCCAACATTTAAATTCCCATGCATACTATATATATCATAATGCGATTGGCATCGGAATTGCAGTATAATTATTTGCTTTTATTTGCAAGTCTCTTTCTATTTTAGCACTAATTCCCATCACAGACTGATAACAAAGGCTCCCCTGTTTTGACGTCTCACCTGTCCTGCATAAGTGGTTTAGCAAAGTAAAAGTTCCTTGGATTCAGGCCTCACCTGTCGTTTTCACTCAGTATCTGCCGCCCTTTCCTCCAGAAGAAGATAGGTCTTGGGGAAGCCTTTGGTTTGCATTCTATGGTCACCGTACCACCTACTTTCACAAGCGTGGTCCTCTTGACAAGAGATTTCGAGAAATCTGGTCCCACCGCTGAAAGCAAAGCAGAGACAGGGTCAGGCCAGCAGATGGACGTCTGTGAGAGCCACCAATTGCTGACCAGACTGAGTGATTTCAGATCTTAGCAATAACAGACTTTAGCAAGCAGGAAGAAAAGCATTATTGGTCACACCTATGCATACTTGGCAAGGTGTATTGCAAGTAGTCAGCACAGAATTAGTTTTCAGGGCCCCTGCACTGTTATACTGGATTCAGATTCTCTACTGATCATCTCTGCTATGCCTAAGAACATAGTTGACGTATTCATTCATTAAGACGGGGTTTGGACCATAGAAAATTGGTAATTTTGATCATGATTATCTCTTGGCTGGATTACTGTAACAGCCCACATCTTGGTTTCCCAAGAAAATATATTCATATATTACAACAAACAAAACCCAGCAGCAAGGTTTTTAACTAGCTATAGAGATATTGTGATCACATCTGTCCTGTGCTTAAACAGATGTACTGGCTACCTGTACAATACAGGGTGCCAGAGTGATTTTTAAGAGGTACTACTGTTAGCTTTAAAAGTGTTGCAGTCAGGGTTTGTGGCTATTAATGTGATGGTACTGTTAAATGTATTCTCCATTGGGTTCTTAAGTCAATGCAGGACCTTTGCTCAGCTATTCCATCAACCAAAGAAGTCACACTGGTCACTACCAGGCCAGGGTCGAATTTAAGATGACAGAGCCCAGTTTTTGGGTGCCTTCTAAATTTGGTGCCCTGGGCCAATGTTGCTTATTCCTAAATCTGGATCTGTACCAGACACAGAGCTGCTTTTTAAATATTTGGAATTCACAGCCTCAGTCCTTATGTTTACAGGGCAACTGCCAGGCCTTTCCACATGACTTGAAGACTTTCAAAGCTCTTTAATATTTGTTTATTGTACAGTGGGTTATAGACAATGTTGCCCTGTGGGCTGGACTTGAAATATTGGAAAAATAATTGTCCTATTACCTGTGCAAATTTAATTGCATTTTATTTGATCTTATTTTTTATACTAAGTTTTATTTATTTGGCTATTAACTGATATTATCATCATGTATTTTATAATTTATGTATAATTGTTTATGCATTGATTATTTATACATTTTAGCATGCAGGGATAGTAAACTTTCAAAGTGGCGTGCAGACACACGTGTGCACATTTGTCTGCCTGCGCCCAGTCATTTTATAACATATGAACGCATACACACGCATGTTATAAAATAGGCTGGACATGCACACACGTGCGCTCAGTTTTAAGTGGGTGCATACAAATCCCGCTTCTACTGCATAAGTGAAGGGATTTTAAAAGGGTCGTGCGGCAACGCTTTTGCCACTAAAACCAGTTCATTCCCAGTTCACCCACTTAAGGAATAGGTCTTCCAAACCCCTATAGCCCCTACTTTTAAAACCCCGCTGATCTACATAGGTTTTTTTTTCTTTTTTTAATCACTTACACGTCATCCATAGCAGAAGTAAAGCTATGTGGCAGCAGGACCTGGTGCGTGCCAGCGGCATAAATATTTACACTTAAATTTCAGGTTAAAATCCCAGAACAGCCACGTCTCCTGCCCATGCCCCGCCCCTTTCCGGTAAGACTTCATTTGTGCATGCAGCGGGAGATGCGCGCGTATCTGGGCAGCTTTTGAAATCTGCTTGGCGTGCACCGGCCTGACTTATTCATGCATCCCAATAGATGTGCATGTCGGGAATTTAAAATTCATCTTTCTTAAAACTCTGAGAGTGGTGAGGCATGCAATAAGTATAAAATTATCACTCTCTCTTCAACCACCCTTCAACTGCTTTGCCTGCCGGTGCCATTAATACCCAATAGCAGAAGTCTGCTCTGGCATTTGTAGCAAAAAAAGTGGCTGCAGCTCTTATTAGAAAGCTCTATCGAATCCCCTTACCCTCTGGTGCTTCTTTGGGGTAAACTAGAACAATGGCCATGTGAATCTGCATTGAAGCCCCTCACCTCAGGATTCCTTGGCAAGTCCTGTGATGATGGCCACAGGAAACTCCATTAAAGCCCCTCACCCTCTGAGGATTCCTCGGTGTCTCCTGTGAAAATGGTGATGGAAAGCAGGGCCGATGGAAAGCAGGGCCGGTGCTTCCATTAGGCAAATCAGATGGTGGCCTAGAGCGGCAAAATTTTGGGGAGGCAAAATCCCACCAGCACGGGGAACAGAATGGGAAAGCTAATGCTCCCAAAAAAGGGAGTGCTGTGCTGGAGCTTCCACGATTAAGAAAGTTGGGGGTGCATGACCGAAGGCTCGCCTAGGGTGCCAAATACTCTTCACTGGCCCTGATGAGGTGCTCCATAAACCCTATCACCCTCTGGGTTTCCTTGGGACCTCCTATGAAGATGCCCACGGGAAGCTCCATCAAAACCCCATAGCCTATAAAATGTCTCTGAAGTTTCTTGGGGAATTACCCCCATGTGCATGTGTTGAAGAGGGGTATCAGCAGTCACACGCTGGAAAATAAATGAAGGCAGATAAATACTCCCAGGCTCATGAGAACTGACCATATGAGCGAAAGACAGACACATTAATACAAGAGACCCATCGGTTTGGGGAGTATAAAGGATGAAGACAAAAGACTGTCTGGAGAAGGAGAAATGAGAATATAAGAAATGCTATACTGCAGGGTCCTGGAGTGCTATAAACAGGCAAGGTTTTCAGGATATCCACAACGAATATGGATGAGATTTTACAGACCTCTGTCATATCTTTTCTCAGCCAAGTTTTTCTCCAGGCTGAAGAGCCTTAATCTGTTTGGCTTTTCCTCTAAGGGGAGTCGTTCCGTCCCCTTTATCATTTCAGCCACCCTTCTTGCAGGTGGTCACACTCTATGGCTGGCAACTGGCATGTGTCCTCAGCAGTGTGGACAGGACACATGGGCAGAGTGGATGAGCCAATTTGGCCTTTTTCTGATGTCATTTACTATGGGAGGAGAGGGGAGCTGGATGGTTCACAGGAGTAAGTAAAGCCACATGCATGAATGTACAAATGTGTGCACGCATGTGGAGGCAGATAAGTGTGTGTGGGTTTATGAATGAGTGTGTATCTGATTCTGTGTATGGTGTAAGTGAATAAGTGGGCACACATGAGTGAATGTGTATGAGCACAGGTGTATGTCAAGGGGTGTTTGTATGGGTTTATTAACAAGTATTTGCAAGTGTATGCGAGCGTGTGTCGTGTCTCTTCCATTCTTCAGGCTTTCACTAGCAATGCGTTTTGCTAAGATGTTTTCCAAATCTTGTGATACGTTACTGCAGCCTGCGGCTTTGCAACAGCTTCTCAATCTTTTTCTTTCCCAAGTTTCATTTTCAGCAATGTTTGTGTTTTTTACTGCATAAGTTATGCATGAGGCAAAGCAATGCATAGAAAGAGAGAGAGAGAGAGGGAATGGGAGCAGAGACATGGCCAGAACTCAAGAACTGTCTTTCTTATTTCCCTTCTGTACTTTATAATAATTTTTTTTTTTACCACTTCAGGGATCATGTTCATAAGGCAAGTGGTTTGTATTTTTATACATATGAACCTTCAAGCTGTTTTTCAAATGAAAATTTTGCTTCTACAAGGTTATGTAGCTGCGGACTTTGCTTCTGCTTTAACTGCAAGCACAATATGCAAGGGAAAGTCCACCCCATGCATCATACTCTCTCTCCCTTGACCTCCCCTTGCCCCCGGGACCACCTTTTCTTCCCATGGCTAAATCTAGCTGCTTTATAAAACTCAGCAGCTAAATGTAGTCCCTGAGGGGAGGGTGTGTGTGTGCGTGTGTCCCTCACCTCGATATACGCCTGGCATAGGGTGTGTGGCTCAGAACGTGTGTTGGATGATAGTGGTGTGTGTGAGAAACAGTGAAGATCTCTGAGAGAGACATGCATGGATGCAGTGAGAGGATGTATAAATATCTGTGTATGATACTGTGCAGCAAGAGGCATGTGCCAAATCACATGTATATGTATATGAGATGGTGTGCAGCGAGACACATGTGCAAGGCTACGTGTGTGGCGGTGTGCAGTGAGAGGCAAGTGAGAGACCATATGTGCCTGCAATACAATGGAATCTTGTGAGTATGCACCGAGAGAGGTTAGTATGTGTGACAGTGCGTGTGAGACAGAGTGTGTGTATATGCACAACAAAGTGTGTATGTGCAGTCTGGCTCAATTGGAGATAAGGAACTTGTGGGCTAAGCCTCTCCTCCTCGGGTTTCCTAACGACTCACCAATGACCCGCAGCTCAGCACTGCTCAGAATCATCCCATGCTTGTTTTCTGCCACACACTGGTACATGCCAGAGTCCGACACATTCACGGCACTTATGGTGAGAGCTCCGTGTTCGAGCTGAATCCGATCCTGTATAAAAATCAAGGGCACATATCAGGACACGCCCAGTGTCAAAAAAGCCCTTTGAAATCAGTATTTACCCACTCTCCCTGCGATTAATAGCACACGGTATTGTTCTACAACACGTGGCCTTCTACACACGTTACGAAGAGCTATTCTCCGGGAGCAGGACCACCACATGTTGTTTGGCATTTTCAACCCTACAAGCTTTACTTTCCCCAGTGAAAGCACCCGCAGAGAAAACAGGCAGGAGTCTCTGCAGGTGCCTCTTCCTGGGACAGTATTTTTCCAAAGGGAACGAAGGAGTTTCTGTATGTTCCCTTTAAGAACCAGTGCAAAGTCTGCAGGTAGATAGGGAAATCACCCCAATCAGAGGTATCTATCAAGTCAGGACATACTTCTTCATGGATAGGTTGGCGGATGCATGGACCGCCCTCCCGGAAGAGGTGGTGAAGGCGAGAGTGGTCCATGGATTTCAAAAGGGCGTGGGGTAAGCCTAGAGCAGTGTTTCCCAACCCTCTCCTGGAGGCACACCTAACCAGTCAGGTTTTCAGAATATCCATAATGAATATGCATGAGAGAGATTTGCATACATTGGAGACCCAGGGTATGCAAATCAATCTCATGCATATTTATTGCGGCAATCCTGAAAACCTGACCTGCTAGGTGTGCCTCCAGGAGAGGGTTGGGAAACACTGGCCTAGAGAATCCCTGGTAGCTACAGGAGGGAGAGGAAGAAAAGGGATAACAGCGGCTAACTTCACTGTAACATTTCTGCATGAGGGGTAACCTGCATGGAGAGGCAGTTATAACGCTAAACTCCTTCCTGGGGGATGGACTATTTTGGTTTTTATCTCCCATCATTTCCTACAGAAACATTACTGCATAAGTTAATTTGCTCCATTAATTAAATCACTGTAGACAACAACAAATTCGTTGTTAATGGCAGCTCAATGTGTATTTGAGAAAGTTAATATGAAGGATTATCAAGCCTGTGCGAAATTTCTTAGGTCCCCGAGTTCTGCCCCCTCATCCTCCTCCTGTAATCTTTCATCACAAAAAAAAAACCCCCACAGAGAAACAGCAATAAAGCCCAGCCACAAGTTCCAAAGGTTATCAATCAGTTTTAATGACAGGTTCCTGCGTCTCTCCCTCCAAGTGCTGCTTCTTGAATAAACAATACAAAATTATCGGCTCTGCCTTTGCTGCAGGCTGGACAGTGACTGTGAAATCTTTAGAAAAGCGTTAATGAAACCTTCTCTGGCCAGGATCCAGGAGCTGAAGCAGGAAGTGCAGAGCAGCCCGATACTAAGACCACCCGTGTGACACGCCTGAGGCTGAGGCTGACACTGCCCACATTCTGTCACCTTCTTCCTTTCCGTCATGGTTGGTAATGGAGGGCGACCTGGGCCTGGTGAAAGACATCACAGACACAGCGAAGCCTGTTTACCTCCCTGGGGCCATTCATCTTTAGGCAGAGGCCCAGTTCATAAAGACCTAGGAGCAGGAGGAATCTGAGAACTTGCAGAGCCCAAAGGAGCCAGAGGCACAGTCCAAAAGGATAATATCTGGGAGCTCCGAGGACTGGGCAACTGGGCTCACGGGACCCTTTTCACTGGGGGGGGGGGGGGGGTGTTCAGATGCACAGACAGACACACACGTCCCCTCCTTTCTTACCCGGGCTTCCAGAGGCTCCCCGTTCTTTAGCCAGTGGTAGGAGGGCTTAGGTCGTCCGCTCGCTTTACATTCCCAGAAGATGTTTTCCTCTATGGCTATGTGGGCATCATTGATCTTCTGAATCCAGTTGGGTGGTGCTGCAGCAACAAGGATTATTACAATTAAAACCATACCGGGCTCAAAAGTGCCCTTTCTGGGGAACACTCAGCACTGGCTACACCCCAGCCTCCAGCATCCTCAGCCACCAACTGACCCGGGTCTGTTTCTTTTCCTCAATTAATTTTTATTGAGGGCTGGAGCGGCGGCTTAGTGGCGGTGCTGGGAACTGCTAGGCACGAGGTCCCTGGTTCGATACCCAACTTGGATTTTCTGCTCTTCGAGCTTGGGGATGCTGCAGAGGCAGCGTTCACGACTCTCAGGATGGGGAAGGGGGAGAGGGGTGTGCGGAATCACGCTCATTGCTCAGGGGTGACACCTAGTGGCCAGATTCAAGATCCACATTTAAAGATTCCAGACCGAGCCCTGGTGCATGGCCACTGGCCCAGGACTGATGCTGCAGTGGCCACTATGTCCCCCATAGTTGTGAACGAAGGCTCCTGTGGCCAAATCCCAGCCCTGGTTCCTATTGAGCTGGAAACCCAAAGGGGCAGGAGGACACTGCCGGGTCAAAAATTAATACACTGAATTTTAGATTTCGGTAAGACAGTCATTTAAAAACTGCCTTCCAGATTCAATCGCCCGTATCAAACATGACAGTACTGCAAAGTATGCATGTGCCTCAATCATAGTGTGGAAATCTTTACACCCTTGTGCTACTGCATGTTTATCTGGTTATTTTTATTAAGCTCGAGGGTAATGCATTTTATATCAATATTCCAATAAGCTTTACAAATGGCACCTCCAGCTTTTGTCTTAGTATAATCAGTGTTATCCATTTATCACTTGGATTCAGACAAGATGCTTCCTGCTGTTTTCAGTCTTACACTGCGTATTTCTTAGTTATTCAGGTGCCTATTTAGGAAATGCAATATTTTTGCCACAGGGAAAGTACTGTGGGATTTATTAACTTGCAGAAACAAAGTACTGCAGTGTAATGAATCTGGCAGTACTTGTCCATGCAGTCCTGGCAGTGGCAATGGACAATGGTGGCTTCCCCATCCCATTCTGGGCCAGGCCGCCATTTTTTAAAGGGGCCATGTGGCCCCGGAAAAGCTCCTCAGCTGCTATGTAAAAGAAATCCCTGTAAATCTAGTGTGACTTCTTTCACACCCCCACATTTCCAGCTGATTGAAAAAAAAAATACAAAACAATTAATTATTTACTTTAAGACCTGACCCCTGCCTGGTTTCCTTGTGTAGGGACACTGGCCTGCTGACATAGGGACACCTGGTTTCCTCGTGTAGGGACACTGGCTTGCAGGCACAGGGACACCTGGCTTACTTGGGTAGGGACACTGGCCTGCTGGCATAGGGATACCTGGTTTCCCCGTGTAGGGACACTGGCCTGCTGGCACAAGGATACCTGGTTTCCTCGTGTAGGGACACTGGCTTGCTGGCACAGGGATACCTGGTTTCCTCGTGTAGGGACACTGGCCTGCTGGCATAGGGATACCTGGTTTCCCCGTGTAGGGACACTGGCTTGCTGGCACAGGGATACCTGGTTTCCCCGTGTAGGGACACTGGCTTGCTGGCACAGGGATACCTGGTTTCCTCGTGTAGGGACACTGGCCTGCTGGCATAGGGATACCTGGTTTCCTCGTGTAGGGACACTGGCTTGCTGGCACAGGGATACCTGGTTTCCCCGTGTAGGGACACTGGCCTGCTGGCACAGGGATACCTGGTTTCCTCGTGTAGGGACACTGGCCTGCTGGCACAGGGACACCTGGTTTCCTCGTGTAGGGACACTGGCTTGCAGGCACAGGGACACCTGGCTTACTTGGGTAGGGACACTGGCCTGCTGGCATAGGGATACCTGGTTTCCCCGTGTAGGGACACTGGCTTGCTGGCACAGGGATACCTGGTTTCCTCGTGTAGGGACACTGGCTTGCTGGCATAGGGATACCTGGTTTCCTCGTGTAGGGACACTGGCTTGCTGGCACAGGGATACCTGGTTTCCTCGTGTAGGGACACTGGCCTGCTGGCACAGGGATACCTGGTTTCCTCGTGTAGGGACACTGGCTTGCTGGCACAGGGATACCTGGTTTCCTCGTGTAGGGACACTGGCTTGCTGGCACAGGGATACCTGGTTTCCCCGTGTAGGGACACTGGCTTGCTGGCACAGGGATACCTGGTTTCCCTCGTGTAGGGACACTGGCTTGCTGGCACAGGGATACCTGGTTTCCTCGTGTAGGGACACTGGCTTGCTGGCACAGGGATACCTGGTTTCCTCGTGTAGGGACACTGGCTTGCTGGCACAGGGATACCTGGTTTCCTCGTGTAGGGACACTGGCCTGCTGGCATAGGGATACCTGGTTTCCTCGTGTAGGGACACTGGCTTGCTGGCACAGGGATACCTGGTTTCCTCGTGTAGGGACACTGGCTTGCTGGCACAGGGATGCTTGGCTTATGTGGCAGGGACACATATCCTGTTAGAACTTACCATAGAATGTCAGCTGGCCTCGGACCACATTTTTTCCACGTGAATTTTCAGCCACACACTCATAGAGTCCTGCATCATCTTGCTGGAAATTTGGGATCTCCAGGACTCCGCTTGATCTGTGCCTTCTGATTTTGCGGGAAATCTGTTTCCCATCGGCTCGTCTCCAGCTGATTGTAGGTACAGGACTACAACAAAGAAAGCAGCGTGAACTCTCAGAGGGACGAGCACAAGGAAACAGGAACAAAACTCTTCCCAGCACTGCTAACTTAGGGGGCCTAGCTGTGCACATTCAGGCCGATACAGTAAAAATTGCGGGAGAGCGCCTGCTCTCCCGGCGCGCGCACAGGCCACTCTCCTGTGCGTGCGATTCAGAAAAAAAAATTATTCAAATTAGGGTCCGCGTGTCCCTAGTGCCTCTTTTTGGACAGGAGCGGCGGCTGTCAGTGGATTTGACAGCTGACGCTCAATTTTGCCGGCATCGGTTCTCAAACTCGCTGACAGCCATGGGTTTGGAAACCGGACACCAGCAAAATTGAGCATCCGGTTTTCAACCCGCGAGCCGCGGGCCGATTTTACTTTTTTGTTTTTAAATTTTTGATTATTTTTAACTTTTGGGACCTCCGACTTAATATCGCCATGATATTAAGTCAGAGGGTGTACAGAAAAAGCAGTTTTTACTGCTTTTCTGTGCACTTCCCTGGTGCTGGCAGAAATTAACGCCTACCTTTGGGTAGGCGCTAATTTCTGAAAGTAAAATGTGCAGCTTGGCTGCACATTTTACTTTCTGTATTGCACAGGAATAACTAATAGGGCCATCAACATGCATTTGCATGTTGCGGGCGCTATTAGTTTTGGGGGTGGGGTTGGATGCATGTTTTCGACACGCTATTACCCCTTACTGAATAAGGGGTAAAGCTAGCGCGTTGAAAAACGCGTGTCCAAACGCGGGTTAACAGTGCGCTCCAGCAGCGCACTGTACTGTATCGGCCTGATTGTCAGTAAATAGGCCCCGTTCATCTCAAGGTGGCCTTGATTAATAGGGACCTTCGTTTTTAGTTATTTTAATTTTCCTGGGAATTTTCAGTGTTTATTATAATGAGACTCATTTTTTCCTCTGCCTTTCTGCCATTTTTGTTTGCTTAAATAAACACTGATAAATTCCCAGGAAAAGTAAAATAAAAAACTGAAAAGAAAGGTGCCTACCTATTTACCAATAGCATGCGTCACCTTGTTTTCTGACCAGGCCCTCTTCATTCCTAGATTTCCCCCTCTGCTGCAGGAGTCTAGCAAAAGTTACAGAGGACTTGAAAGTTTTATAAAAAATTGCAAGTCTTTGTAAATTGTGATATCATTGCTAGCTGCGATCGAAGTGGCTATATGCAGGGTATAACGTCTGAGCTGTGAATTCTGCCAGTGCGGCAGCCTTGTTTTTGGGTTCTTTATTGTTTGATGTCTGTATGCTCGGGATTTTTTAGGACCGTTTTACCAGAACACTGCATAGAACACTGGAATCGGGGGGGGAGGGGGTTTCTATACGTGTTTTTACATAAGCAAAGGACCAACAAAAGCGATGCAGTAAACGTGGTTCTAGGTTTTTGGGGTGAAGACCAAAGTCTGAGAGTCATGATGGGAGGATGGTCTCTCAGCCTTCTGGCTGAGATTAAGAACTCATGCAGTATTGGGGACGAGGGGGTCACCTGACTCCGACAGGGACACAAAACTGACCAAATCAGGAATAAAGCTCCCCTAAAAAAAAAAAAGCTTTCGAGAGCTTATCTAAAGAAAGGAGCCACCAGGTCCTAGAAGCTGAGGTGCGGCTATGTCCCTTCGATTGCCTGATAAAAGCCAGCAGTCACTAAAACTCCAGTTTTTTTCCTAGAACCAACACGACTAGAATTCGCCGCTGCAGACAGAGGAAGACGAGGCTGCAGCATAGCCATGTGCTGATAAACTTCAGTACTCAGGTGAAGGAAAAGGACCCTTTGTTAGGTGAGAGACCCTGGAAATGTATTTTCAACTAAAATGAACCACAACAGAACTAGACACGTTTAGAAACATATACAAGAAGAGGATGGGGTTTGTGGCAGATTTGTTGCAATGTTGGATTCTTTCTACTTTTTTTTCTTTTTTTTGTTAGCAATGCTCCCTTCCTAGCTTTTTCCCAAACTCCAGTCTCTCCTCTTCCCCAAGACTATTGTGTTTCCCATAAATATTTACATTGCACACTAGAAGTCCTTAAGAAGCTCAGAGCCAGTATACCCAGCTCCTCTTATCAATCCAAGCATGAGGTAAAGGAATGAAAGACTTGCTTCTCCTTTTCATATTTTTACTTTGTAAGGAAATTGAACTGTGAATGCATGCGAAAGCTTCGTGAACAGACAGCAGATAGAGCCGAGGTCTTGGGGATTTGGCACTACTGCTCACAAGTTTCAAACCTGTGCCGATTTAACTCCTTCGTGCAGGTTATTCTGTGTACAAGCTAGGTATATTTTTTCAGCATATCCAGCTCTATAGCTACAGCCTGTAGTTAGAATTGTAGCTTTGCAGATCCAGACACTTTCAGAATGGAGAATGCCAGGGAAATCTGTTCAGAAGTCAATTTCTGGTGCCGATTCCTGCCATTTTGATTCACAAGATTGGGGCCCTGAGCCAAAGCATGGGCTGATTATATGCAAGAAGGCATCAGCCACTCAAACGCCTAAGCACATCAACTAGAATAGGTGATGGGCTACATGGGTCCCTGGTCACCCTTCCTCTAGCTGCCAGTTTGGCAATCGTTTGTGCTCCAAATTCAAGAGAGAACTGCACAGACTGCACAGTAGAAAGCAAATCCAAATGTATACAGCAGGTCAATGCAAAAAATGTGTAATCCCCGTTCTGCGGCCAGGAGAACTGTGGGCTACAGTCAAGATCAGTGAGGCAGCTAAAGTCCCTGTGCTCATGCCTAACCGGGAAAGAAAGTGTCATTCCAGGCCCTTAAGTCTTGAGGAATGTCTTCTGGTATCTCCATAGAAACCCCACACAGCCTGGCATTTCCAAATAAAATCTTTTCTGGGTTACTCGATGCAGATGAATAATTTGGCAAAGAGAACACTTGTGCATTCTGTACGGAAATCAAAAGAAAGTCAGCACACAGTCAATGATGTTACTGACGTCATTCAGCTATGGGTCCCTCTCAGCTCTGACCCTGAACAAATGGCTAGGAAAAGCCTACGGCTAGCTCTTGCAAAACAAACTGAGATAAAATTCACAAAGACAGGGAGCCCAAATGCAAGTGGTCCCATCTAGCTGTATGCTAGCATTTTATAAACTGTGTTTTGGGAGCTCATACAGTTTATAAAATACTGCTGTAGGGGCCATCTACTTCTCATCCATAGGGGGGCACTGTAGTCAGCCTTAATTCTACACGGGAGGCTTCTAGAGGTCCGTGTTCAGTCTTAGTCCAGATAGCAAAGTTAGCCGGATAAACTTATCCGGCTAACTTTGGAGGTATATTCAATAGTGCCGCCGCACTACTGAATATGGTCAGCTATCTTAAAGTTAGCCGGATAACTTTATCCAGCTAACCTTAGGACAGCTTTACAGCACAATCAGACTTAGCTGGATAAGTTATCTGGCTAACTCTGAATATCAGAATATAAAACTCCTCCCTGAAATGCCCCTGGAATACCCTTAAGTTATCTGGCTGAATTTAACAAGATAATAAGATATCTGACTAACATTTAACCGGATAAGTGCCCAAATACCTCTGAATATGGACATCTTATTGAATTGCTCTCATGTTAGTGATAAGGCCAGTAGAGGGAGTCAGTGCGTCAAGGTGCAGGCTACCTCTTCTTTTGTCAATTCTGTGTATGATTCTCAAAAAGGATTCGCTCCCTGGTTATCTAAAATTTTAGTAACTTGAGGAAGACTAAGTTCTACACTTACAAGACTCAAAAGCTGGAACCAGCAACTATATAGTTATTAACACTTTAATAATGTAGCTTTCCAGTAATTGAAACAACCAATTTAAGCACAACAAAAAAACACAGCTCTAACTAGTTTATAACCAGGCTTAAGGCAATGCTGGTAATAAACAATCATTTAAGGGCTTACTAGTCTAATTTCCATTGGCTTAAATGTAATGTTAAACATTTCCCAAGGCATGAGGCAATGTTAACAGCAAATACGATCATTTAGGTTCCATTGGCTTGATTACAGGGTTCACCACCCACAGAAACAACCCAGCTGTTCTTCAATTACTGCTAACTTCAGTTCCTTCAGATAAAATATAAGGACCCAAATTAGACTAAATCAACTTTACAACTTCATATAGCCCCTAAATGACTTTCTAAACTATGTAAGTCATTACTAAGGGCATATAAGTCTAGCCCTTATAAATTTCACAGTATAACTCAATCTAGCTCAATTCTATTGTTTCTAGTTGCTAGGGCAACTGGAAAATGGTGTCTGCCGACCTTTTCCCCCTATCATGTGACAGAGGCTACCTAATGGCAATGGTAGCCCCAGTCACATGTTAGAAGCGAATGGCAACAGAGTGTAGAAAAATTATATAGTCCTTGGAGTGATTGGAAATTCAGTTTGGAGGAAATGGGCCTCATGAGTGGTAATATAATGATTTTCCATATCTTTCTTAATTAAATTGATTGCTTTCTGTAACTCAATAGTAGATCAGTTGAAAGAGGGAGATAAAAGTCAGTGTTTTGTAACTGGTGATTAACTTCATTTTTATAATCTTGGTGGTCAAGTATAACAACCCCGCCCCCCTTTTCCACTGGTTTTATGACAATGTTTTGGTCATTGGCTAGTGTTTTAATAGCCAGTCTCTCATCCCTAGATATGTTGACAAGGTCAGGATTCCATTAGTTTTATGTCATGGCATACCATTATTAAAGGGTTAATAGGACCAGGAGAATTCCATGTAGACTGTCTATATAATATTGAGTCATCTCGTATAGATGGAGTATTGGAGAAAAACCATTTAATTTTGAGTAGACGGAAGAATCGATGTAGATGTACTTGAAAGTCAAAAGGGTCATATGTAATAGAAGGAACAAACAAGAGTCCTTTTTCTAAAACATCAATTTCAGTCTTTGAAAGTGAGTGTGATGAAAGATTGAATACAAGATGGGCTCTATCTAAATCTATTGCCAAAGATTGCTGTTTGGTTGTTGTGATCATGTTCTTCTCCTAGGACGTTGTGGGTATGAAGGTTGAGCTTGACCCCATGCACGTAGATTCCATGACAGTTTGTGTGTTTGATGTGGTTCTAAAAATGGCGTAGGAGAAGATAATGATTGCTGCTGCAAAGAAGGTTGTGTGGCAAAGCCATCTGATTGTACTGGCAAATTTGTCTTGCCACATAGTTCATCCCCTGAGGATTCATCTGCTGAGGACTGTACAAAGGTAACCTTCTTCGAACTGTTCAAGTTGAGTACATGCAGGAGTAGATAAAGCCTTTCGGTAATCTGATTCGTCACATTGACATTTTTAAAATTTAGACGCTTTTAGATCTCCTCTAAATTTTTCAAGGTTTTGTTTGAAATCTGCCAATTGGCTCTCAAATGAGTGGAGAGTAGAATTCGTTTTGACGGTTTCAATCTGTACCACAAGCTCGTCCTAGAGAGTAGAGGCTAGCTGTTCAGTGGTTTCAATTATAAGCAGCATCAAGTCGAACGAGTATTTGTTTAAGATTTGATTCCATCAAGTGAGGAATTTCTTATTATCAGTATTTTCTAAAATATTGATCCGTAAGGAACAAAAATGGATATTTTCCCTTCAGACATTATCTCCAAATGGCCTCAACTCAGAGATAGAATGGATACATTTTATATGAATCAATTTTTCTCTGTGATATGGTCATGGGACTACAATTCTTCATGATTCTCTAGCAATATGGCTGCTTTGTTGAATCCCAGGCTGGATTTTATTTTATTTTATTTATTTAGCCATTGTATATACCTTCGTTCCAAGTGAAGATCACAATGGTTTATATCATGACATAAATATTATAGGTAGCCAATTACAATCACTTGATATGCTCATATATCATAAACTTAGTGATAGATATGTACATTGATTAAGATGGATTTTTAAATGTAGCAAGTAAGATGTGGTTGCCATCCTTAACATGACCTAATATTTATATGTTACCTATTTTGCATAACACTTGGCTACTTCTACCGTTATCTCTTAGTGATCTTGTGATAGATATATGATAACTTGTAAGACTGCATTGCATTTGATTTCATGTTTTACGTTGTAAGTCATGACATCATGATCAGTTTTGATTGGCTGACTCCTATTTCTTTGAGTTGACAGTGATTGGCTACGTATTTTGGTGCCAATTTCCAGAGTCTTTAAATAATCAAATGTTTGTGGGTTTCAAATAAACTATTAACTACAGAATTAACTTATGAAAGGTATGGTATCACTGTGATTTGTTATATGTACCCGCTTGGATCTTTATTATGACCTTACTTTTTGTTATTTGTATTTCTTTTTAGCATATAAAACTTTGGTCTTCTGTCCCTCCCGGTGCAGCCTCTGGGGCAAAACATGGTAACTGTGTTGGGGGACCTAAGATTATGGAATAAAGACAAGATATCATAAACTTGTAAGGACTATATAATTTTTCTACATTCTGTTGCTCTACATGATGACATATTTCGAGTGTGAATTGATTCTCTGTTTGTTTCTGTGGCTTGCCTATGATATAGACAATGTCATTTCAAACAAATGCACATTGTCAATTATTAATCAAGTAGATTAAAGAAAGCTATTGCTATCCATGGGCGTAACAGGAAATAGATCTACTTTATGGAATCTGCCAGGTACTTGCAACCTGGATTGGCCACTGTCGGAGACAGGAGGTTGGGCTAGATGAACCCTGGTCTGGCTCAGCATAGCAATTATGGAATTCATTGCCACTGGAAACAAGATTACAGAGAGACCTAAAACTCTTTAAAAAAAGTTTGAAAACATGGCTTTTCAAGAAAGCATTTAACATTGAGAATGGAAATTCTGAAGTCTAATTGAACAAGCTAAGTCACCATATACCACACCTATAAGTATACATTATCATGTAATAGCTTAAGAGATCTGTAGTAAGTAAATAGAGCAACAGTTGTATGGTTTCCATGAACCAATAAAAGGACAAGATCCAGACCACACAACATGCACCTTATATTATGAATACTTGTTACCGATAAATATCCTGGCACATTGTTAGTAAGAATTTCACCAAATATATATTTACGTGCCTCACTGTAAACCGTTGTGACGGTGCAATACTAAACGACGGTATAGAAAAGGTTTTAAATAAATAAATAAATAATGTTCTTATGGGATGGGAGAAGAAGAAGAGAGAGAGTTGTTCCTATCCTTTTTCTGGTCCTGCTCCCTTTCACATCCACACCCCCCAGCCTCTCTCTCTTTCACCCCATCCATCATGCTTGCTTTTACACAGAAAACTCTCCCTCCCCTGTACCTACCAGCTTGCCCCCCATCAATCATTCCTCCCAACCAACTAGTCCAATACCATGCAGCTCTCTGCATGCTTGCGCTGGTCTTGCAAGACATATAGATCAGACCAAGATCCCGCGCTGATCTGCATGTTTTGTGAGACCAGCGTGAGCATGCAGAGAGTTGTGCAATATTGGGCCAGCAGTCAAAAAGTTGGGGAAAGCACATCCAGGATGGATGTACAGGTCAAAAAGCTGGAAAGGGCCAGGGCCCAAATGGCCCACCCATTTCAATGCCTATGCTCCTGCAATTTGCAACATTGTAACAGATTCCCTGTGGTCTTCTGAACTAGTTGAAGTTGGTGTAAGCTCTTCATTGTCTGTTATTGTTATGGATCTGCTCCCCCAGAGGGGAGGAGCTAGCATTCTGTTATCGATCAGGTCCTCCTGAGGGGAGGGGTAGCAATCTGTTAAGGATCTGCTTCCCCAGAGGGGAGGAGTTAGCAGACTGTTAGTAATCAGCTCCTCTAGAGGAGAGGAGTTAGCAACCTGATGTAGATCTCTTGCTCCAGAGAGGAGTAGCAATCTGTTATGGAATTTGCTCCCCTGAGGAGAGTAGCCAGCAGTCCGTTGTACTCCGTAGACAGCGTTAATGATCTGTTGTGGGTTGGCTCCCCACAGAGTGGCAGTCTGTTATGATACCGCTCTAGTAGTGTAAGGAATGAACACTTTAATGTAAATTGGTGAATCCTTGGGCCGATGGCAGATGACAGCACCCCCAGGAGAATATCCTGAGAGGGACCACTGGCTAGGCTGGAGTATGGAGACAAACACAGATAGTTCTTTATTAGACAGGAAGTAGAACCACCAGAGGTGGCAGTAGTGAGCTGATGTGCCCGGCAGGGCTGAAGTCCCTCCGATAGTGGAATTGCGATCTCTGAGTTGCTGAGCTGTAGAGAGAGACTATAGGTAGTGAGTAGACAGGGTATGCTGGATACATAACCAGTAGTAGATGATACACTCACAATTGTATATATCTGTAATGGCTTCTATGCAACAGAGAGTCTTCAGTATATTCAGGAACAGGAGCCGTAGGCGAGTACTGGTTCCTATATGCAGTCTTGAATAAGAACTCACAATATCTGTGTAAGAGATGGCTTCTAGAATAGAAGAGAGTCCTTGGAGGGTTTTAGGGATATAGGCCCTCATGGAGCGAGTACCGGTTCCTATCTGCAATCTATAATAGTAATTCACAAGATATAGGTATGCGATAGCTTCTGAGATAGAAGAGAGTCTGTGAGGGTTTTAGGAACATGGACCCTCAGGAAACAGTACTCGCTCCACATCTGCAATATGAAATAGTAATGCACCAGATATAGGTATGTGATAGCTTCTGAGATAGAAGAGAGTTTTTGAAGGGATTTAGGAACATGGGCCCTCTTGGAGCGAGTACCGGTTCCTATCTGCAATAATGACTCACGATCTCCGTACCTGCGATAACGTCTTAGACAGAAGAGAGTCTTCAGAGATTAGGAACATAGGCCCTCATGGAGCGAGTACTGGTTCCTATCTGTAATAGAACTCACAGTGTTCCCGTCTGCGATCGCTTCCAGGTAGTAAGGAGTCTTCTGAGCATTCAGAGATGTAGGCCCTCGAGGAGCGAGTACCGGATCCCGTCTTAGCAATCTGAAATCAAGAAGAGAGAGCAGGGCCCCTGAGGAGCGGGTACCCCTTGGTAAGTTTGTGGAGGCAGAGCAGCAAAGAGAGAATTCCCCTTGCTAACTCGATTCGTAGTTGCAAGCAAAGACCTTTTAAGTTGGAAGCGGATGATGTCACTATGGGGGGACGCCCCCGAGGTTTGCACCCTTGCCTGTACAAACTCTGGAGCGCACACGCGCCCTTACATCATCAGGAACATGGCGGATCTGCAGCATTCAGGCCAGCCCGGGGATTCCGGGGAGAAGCGACGAGGAGAAGCCGCGGCAGCATCTGTCCGTCAGACCCGAAAGGAGTCGCCACCAAGGTAGAGAGGGTGGAGCGAGGGCGAGAACTGGCACGAACACAACAGTTATATAACACATTATAGTAATCCATCTGTGATGTTATCACAGCGTGAACTATTGAGACCAGACTCACCTTTTCAATGCATGGGCAAAATTTACATAGTCTCTGCAGATGAAAGAAGCAGCTTTTGACAGCTGTCTGAATTTGAGGAAACACGGCTATCCCCAAGTCTAGCAGGATCCAAAGGCTCCTGACCTGCAATTTCAAGGGAAGCTCATGGTTTCCGAAAGGGGTTTACACAAAAGGGACCTCACCACTTATGTTCTGTATCCACGGAATCTCCGTTTTTCTCAGGTTCAGAAGAATTTCTTCCTTTAAGCCCACTCCTGAATGGCTACAAGACAAGCAGTTAGCTTTTTCATAGTTGTAGGAAGGTCAGGTTCTATGGACAGGATTAGCTGTACATTGTCTTCAGAAATGTAGTATTTCAAGTCCATTGATCAGAACAGCTGGGCTACTGGCTTGAGGTAAATACTGAATAGAACAGGTGATAGCAGGGATCCATGTGGTACCCCACAGGTGAGGGTCCAGCGAGATGCAGACTGGTGCCTATTTAATAATAGGATGTGAAGCAGGCTAATGCTTGGCTCCTTTCACCTGTTTCTGCCAGTGTGATAGCAAAACGGTGTGATTCACAGTATCAAATGCTGCTGAAAATTACAGAAGCACAACACCGAAGCCAGATGACTGTAATGGTTTCAATAGAGATCATTCACCAGGCAAATGGGAACTGTCTCTGCTCCGTGTCTGGGTGTGAACCCGGATTAACAAGGGTTAAATCAGTTTCTATCTTCTAGTCAGGTGTTGAGTTGAGTATATACCACCTGCTCTATCAGTTTCTCCAGACAGGGGCTGTTTGATTCTGGGTGGTAGTTTTCCAGCTTATCTGGATCAAGTGAGGTCTTTATTTATTTATTTTTTTAGAATGGGATGTACCACAGATCTTTTTAATGCAGTTGGCAGTAGCCCTTCAGAGAAAGTGGAGCTCACCATTTTTTGTAGCCCATTCTGCAAGATCCTCACCTGGTAGCTCCACTAGCTTGGACGAGCATGGGTGAAGTGTACAGGTTGTTGGCCATAGGTCACGTTCTTGGTTGAATGTGTACTCATTTGGATTACCCTTAGAAGACTTGAAGAGAGATTGTGTGTGCAAAAATGTCTCTCTTTACAGTGCCTTACTCTGATGTATTTTTGTCCGATATACTTATTTTTGGTGTACTTATGAATAAATGTATCCCTGTCATGTTATATATGCAGCATGGGGTGCTCTAGTTATATGGAATAGTCAGGTTCTGTGCTAGACACTCTTGATTCTTGTTCCTGATTATCTTTTCTGGTCTTGCATCTCCCACCTAGGGGGGGTATAGGTATGCAAAATAAAAGTTGGTTAATATCTGCTGGCTCTGCCTCATATTGTATACCCATTTTCTGGCGAGTAGGGTAGGAACCTACTGCTGTTGGATGTGCAAGGGCAGCAGGAGTGTGCAGGTCTTGATTGGTGAGCTCAACAAGATCAGCTAGCACTCACAGGGCAGGGCTGGGTTTAGACATCAAAGTAACACATTCACCTGCAGTTATGGCCACTGCTGGCTATATACACACACACACACACACACACACACATCTCCCCACACCACGTATGCACCACCCCCATATCCCTTCCACACATATTCCCTGTGCTGGCGGGGTTAACAGGTGAAGCAAGCAGGGACACAGCCCCTAGGGAAAAATATCTAAGTGACTGAAATGAAGGGACGGGGGGGGGGGGGGGGGGGGGGGGGGGGAGGGGAAGAAGGTGCTTTGAGCTGCCTTGGAAAGAGACAATTGCTACTTCCATCTTCAGGGGTGTGGTCTACAGATCTCCAACTCGGATGGAGGAACTAGAGCAGAGAACTAGGACTGAAGACATTCAAAAGAAAAGCGTGAAGGTGGAAGTGTTGTTGGTGGGATTGGAGTATCCCGTCTACCACATCAGAGAGTAACAGAGAGATTGTAGATCTCTTCCAAGGAGTTCTGCTCAGATAAAAGTTGATGGAACCTTCAAGGGGCGGGGTGATCCTGGACCTGGTACTTACCAAACGGGGGGAGTATCTCAAATGTCCAGGTAAGGGCCCACCTGAGCACTGACAATAGGATTTGATACAACAGCCAAGGCAGAGAGAAATCACATAAAGCTCAAAGACCTGAGCCTTAAAAGTGCTGCTACAAACAAATGTTTTTTTTTGCTATGCGATTATTTATTCTTGAGTTGGTCACTAGTGTTCTTGCTAGCAGAGCAGTCTGTAGTGGTTGAGCTATTTAAATTCACTCCTCGAGGTGCACCTTTATATTGTCAAGTTAAAATGTGTTGTGACTTTTGCTACTATTCTAATTTGATGTACACTTTTTATTGAAAAGGAGCAATTGGCCTCAGTTTGAATGTTGTTTAATATGCTGTATCCTTTTTGTACTCAAAAAATTGAATAAGCAATCAATCAATACAGAAAATGGGAAAGTATCTGGTGGGTGGGAGGAGGTGAAGTGGAAGAAGAGTGGTCTAAACTAAAAGGAGCTATAGTAAAGGCAACACAGCCTTATGTCAAGAAAAGAAAGTCAGAGGAAAAGGAAACCAATATGGTTCTCCAAAAAGGTGGCGGAAAAAATAAAACCAAAAAGGCATTCAAAAAGTATAAAGGTTTTCCAAAGGAATAATACTGGGAAGAATATCTAGAAAAGTTGAAAAAGACAAAGAAAGATATCAGGATGGCAAAAGCTCAAGCAAAAAAAAAAAAAAGGCAACTAAGAAATAAAATGAAGTGACAAAATATTTTTCAGATATGTTCCACGTATGTCAGAGGAAGACAACAGGCAGAACAGTAAGACTGAAAGGTGACAAGGAGCAATGTGTGGAAAGAGATCTGGACAAAGCAGAAATGCTAAACAGATACTTCTGTTCAATATTCACTGAAGAAGACTTGGAATAAGGATCACAGATTGCTGGCAAGAGTACTTATGGGAGTGGGGTGGATACAACAAAGTCTCCGTGGAACTAGCACAGCTCAAAGCAGACAAAGCTATGGGACCAGATGGGATGCATGCTAGAATATTAAAGGAACTCAGGGAAGTTCAGGCTGGTCCACTAAAGGCCTGTTCAATAGACCTTTGGAGATAGGAGTGGTTCCGTGGGACTGGAGAAGGGTGGATGTAGTTCCTCTCCAAAAATACGTGGTGGAAGAGAGAAGGCTGGAAACTACAGGCCAGTTAATTCTTACCTCAGTGGGGCGAAATTTCATGGAGACTCTCCTGAAGAAAAGGGTAGTGAACGATCTACAATCCAATAGGGTGTAGGATTCAGGGCAGCATTGCTTTTCCAGAGACTGGTTGTATCAAATGAACTTGATTGATTTCTTTGATTGGGTGACCAGGGAATTAGATCAAGGACATGTGCTGGATGCGGTTTGCTCGGATTTCAAAAAAGCTCTTGATATTGTCCCGCATAGGAGGCTCATGAATAAACTGAGCAGCCTCGGGGTGGGTCTCAAGGAAGAGGACTGGATTATAAACTGGTTGAGTGATAGACGATAGAGGGTGATAGGTAAATGGGAGGAATTCTGAGGAGTGCTTCAGGGATCAGTCCTGTGGCTGCTTCTGTTCAATATTTTTGGGCAATATTGTGGAAACTTTAGAAGGAAAAGTCTTGTCTTTTTGCAGATGATTCTAAGATCTGCAACAGAGTGGAGACACCTGAAGAAGGAGCCAAAAATGAGAACTTAGCCAAACTTGAGTAGCGGTTAAATGCCTGGCAGTTAAGAATCAATGTCTGAAATTGGGGTGCAGACGTCTGAAGAGGTTGAATGAGATAGTGGATAGGAAGCTGATTTGTACCGACCAGCTGGGGGTGATAGTGTCTGATGATCTCAAGGTAGTGAAACAGTGCGACAAGGCAGGGGCAGGAGCCAAATGAATGCAGGGATGCACAGCCAGTAGACAACAAAAAAAGAGGCAATCGTGCTATTATACAGGTCATTGGTGAGGCCTCACCTAGAGTATTGTGTTCAGTTCTGGAAATGACATCTCTGAAAGGACAGAGAGAGGCTAGAAGCAGCCCAGAGAAAGGCAACCAAAATGGTGCAGGGTCTGCATCAGAAGCCATATGACATGAGAAGATCTAAAAATGTACATCCTGGAGGAGAGGAGAGACGGGGGTGGGGGGGGGGGGGTATGATACAGATTTAAATACCTGAAATGTATTAGTAATGCACAAGAACCAAACTTTGTCAATGGAAAGGAAGTTCTAGACCTAGGGGACATGATTCGAAGCTCCAAGGGGATAGACTCAGGACTGTCAGACATTTATTCTCAGACAGGGTGGTCGATACCTGGAATGCCCTCCCAGGGGAGGTGGTAGAGGCAAAACTGGTATCAGAATTCAAGAAGGCATGGGATAAACGTGAAGGATCCCTAGGATGGTAATGAAGCACTGGTGTAATCTGCACAGAGAGGCAGCTACAAATCTAAACACCTTGCTGGGCAGACTGGATTGGTCGTTTGTGTCTTCTTCCACCATCATTTACTGTATTGCAGACCAGTAAAGATCTCACCTTCCTGCATTAAAATCCCTTTGCTCTAGAGCTCTTTCCAATTACTTTGCTTTCAGTGACTCTGTACCTCCAGGCAGGATAAAATCTGCAGTACACAGCTTTTTGGGAATACAAATAAAAATTCTCCAAACTCACTTTCCCAGTGCGAAGCATTCCAGTTTCACCGTGCTGCCTTTGGCGGAGGGGACTGTTTCTGGGAAGTGCACCTCGATTTTTGGCTCATATTCACCCATCACCCCTGTGAATAACACAGCAGAAGCACATGTGTGGGATGCATGGCTTTATTACAGCCCCTATTTATCTCATTTAGGTCTTCAACAAACATTGCTCAACATCCTTACATTACTGTACAAAAATAACGTGTTGGCTGTAGCAGGGCACACGCTCCATCTCCCTGTCTTGTCTTTGCCTCTCCTGCCTCCCCTCTCACCCCTCCCTGTTCCTGGTGCTTTTCTCCCCAGTTTCCCTGAACTGAGAATTGGTATCTTAGCATCTCAGCAGCTGCCTGATTAAAGAGTTCACACTCGCATACTTTCTGCTTTTGAAGAGCCAGCTCTTTTCTCAGGAGTGACAGTGGAGCATGTGCAGGCGCCTTAGGGCAGAGTCTGGGTGCCAAATTACACTTTAGACTCCAGAAAGCCAGCACCCCCCCCCCCCCCCACCACCATGAGAAGTCTCCATAGCACAGCATTTAAGTGGTGAGGGGGGGGGGGGCTCTGTTTTCTTATCTGCCGGGCCAGAGCACCTGCACATCTTCTGCATAACAGCATGAAAGAGGCAGGCTGGGAGGTAGCGAGATCAGCCCTGGAAGGCAGTTCTTGCTTTGTAGCAGTGGTTTTATTTCACCGTCAGACAGCTGGGAATGAGCTGCTTGCTCAGTGCGTGTGCACATGTCTGATTACTCTGTTTCATAAATTACACCTTGCTACAAAACATTTATACACTGCTGCACAGCTCACCCCACTACACAATGCGTGCCTACAGCTATACAATGCCTGCACCCCCAATCCTTATCCATGACAAGAAAGGGTCTGCCCCTTATCATCATGCCTCGTGATTTAAAAATCTTATTGCCTTTTGCCACTAAGATTCAAAACTACATTTTTCAAAGTGTAAACATCACTTTATACATATCTAGGCCCTGGGGGTTCTCATTTCACAAGGCTTTTAGCGCAGTCTGCACCACTGAACTATCTCTAATCTTTCTCTATCCCTTGAGGATAGACACAACGTGCCAGGTGAGGTCTGCACAGAAGTATTGACTCCTCCTTTTTTTCACCCTAGCAAGCAGGCAAACATCTTACTGTGCGCTATACTATCCAAATGGAGTTTTATAATGTATCAAACTGCATAAACTGATGCACATAAAAATCACACAAAGATGCAGAACTGTTTGGTATTAAGGAACTGGCCGCCACTTTGTGTCCTTAAAATGTTTCTGATCATTTCATGATATCAAAATTTAACTCATGGGGCTCTGCATTAGCCCATTTGAATGCACAGAAATAAAGGTCAACAAACAAAAAGAATCTGGTGATATCTTGTTATTGGACTAAATGTATTTTTTGACTAGTGTCTGAAACTTGAGGGAGGGAGTGTTAACGCCATTAAAGCCAGTCAACATTTTATTAAGACAGTCCAATCATAAGTGATCAGTGTGGCCCTTGTTGGGCTATGTCACGGTCCTGGAGTGCCACAAGGCAGGTCTGGTTTTCAGGATATCCACAATAAAGATGCAAGATGTACCTCATGGATTATATTTATAATGGGTGTTCTTAGATTTGTGAGTGAGAGTTCCTTCCCCCAAGGGGATGGATTTTTTTGGAGGGAGGCATATGTGCCGGGAGGAATCAGGTCAGGGGAGTTGGAATGAGCTGAGTAGAGGGTAACTGAGGCTGAGGACTGCAGCTTTGGGTGGTGGTCCTGAGGTTAAAGAGTTTTAAGAATAGAATTGCTGGAGAAGCCAAATGAGGTTTCTCAAAGAAGAGCTAAGGAGGGACCATCTTGAGACAACTAGGACCTCTTTTTAACCCTTCCAGCTGGAAGATTTTGCACTAGAGAAGAGCTGGTAGTGGTTTCATCTTGGCCCGGGAGGACGATCTGGGCCTTAGACTGGTGACTCAAACTTCATGAGAAGATGAGAGAAAAATCTGTCAGTTCTTGGAGCTTGCTAAGAGTTATGAATACTGTTATTTGCAGCCTGGACTATCTTTTGGATTTTTTTTCTGCCTTTCTTTGCATTTTACAATAAATTCTGTCTTGTTTTAGAACCCTTCGGAGTGTTGACATTTTTTTTTTCCAGATGTGTCCCATGTGGCTCTCCTTGGGCCCCATAGCATTTTGCTATTCCCCAATAGAAGGAACCCCATTCCGGGGCTGCAGGTGGGCTTTTACCACCCCTGTGGTGCCTGAAGGTGATCCCCAGTGAAGGGCGGGGGGGGGGGAGGTTACCTCAGCTTACATTTCTTGTTGACCTTTATTTCCATGACATTGAAAAAACCGCTGTCAGGATTCTTCACGAAAGGAATTGCTAATGTTACCCAGTATTCAAGAGCTAGTCTCCTTCCTTACCATCAGTCCGTAGTATTAAAGGCGTGGGGGGTCCCATCACCTTGGTGTTCGTGACAGTGTTCGTCACGACACAAGTGTAGTTCCCCACATCAGATCTTTCCACCTTGGCGATATACAGGTTCCCGGTTTTCTGCGAGACAAAGCGACGATCATCCTGTTGCAGAAATGGTGGATATTCATTGAAGATCCAGGCATACAGCAGCTCTGGAATAAAAGGGATGAGGTTACCATTTTCCTTGTCACATATTTCATTTTATTGCTCAGTGTTCATCTGACAATATATAGACTTAAAAATAAATGCAATCATATTAATCACAGTGTGGAGCCCTTTCATGGCGTCGGTCTCCCAGATACTTCTATTCTGTGGGTTTCAGCACCAGTTCAATAGGCAGAACCTTACAGCCATGCAAACACCCCATTAGCCTTATACACTGACTTCCTCCTTAAATTATGGGATTATAAGGAATATAGGGATTCAGAATCCTTCATATGAAATGAAAGTATAACATGAAAGTGACAGAAAAGTCAGAGATTTCCTTTTTTTTGACTGGAAGACTTCTCAGCAGCAAATTCCAATCATTGGATCTACCACCAGAGATCACAAGCTGGCAAGCTCCTGGTTCATCCTCAGTTTCAGAATTCAGATTATATCATTATAGAACTTCATCTGAAAGCAGAGAATGCTGCCAGGACAGCTGCCTGAATCTTACTCCAGATTATGCTTCATTTTATGACTGGCAGGCTGACATGATATATATATATATATATATATACACATATACATGATATATATATATATACATATATATACATACATACACACCAGTGTAAGAGAGACACTTTCAACTCAGGGAGGATTTGGGGGGGGGCTTTTACATACACAGTCAGAGGAATTAACGGGAAATTAAATATGACTGATGAATTTCTATCATTTGAATCAATGAAAGGTACTAACAAGAGGAGTTGATTACTATAAAGCAATCTCTACTGCATTGTACAAATCAGCTCCTCTTGTTTGTACCTTTCATTGATTCAAATGATAGAAATTCATCAGTCATATCTAATTTGCAGTTAATTCCTCTGACTGTGTATGTAAAAGCAACCCCCAAACCTGCCACGAGTCGAAAGTGTACCCTCTTACACTGGTATATATAGCATGTCACATTGCCTCTATACAGAGTCTCTCCCTCTCTCTCCCTCTGTGCACTAACAGCTGAGGATGTGCGTTATGACCTGCATTAAAAACAAATGTGTGACATGATAATGTTCCATGCGTTGCAATACTTATTGATGCGGTAACTCTACAATTTTCCTAACTATGCCCATTTTTTCATTGTGGGCTCTAGCTATATTTATAGCATTTTGATGAATCTAGGGGTAAATTAGATGCCTAAGTTAGGTACCCATTTTCATCCGAACTTAGGTTCCTAATTTTTCAGCTGAAAATTCACATAAAATTTAGGACTCTAAAAGTTAGGTACCTAAGTTGAGGTTGGCTATCTATTTGCCTAGATTTTGGCTCCCAGCTTAAGTGCCCAGTTCTGAAAATCAGTGTTTCCCTTTCCCACCCTCGTAACCACCCACTTTTTAGGTGCCTAAATTTAGGGACCTAATGAAACTAGGAGCAAAAATGTAGGCACTCAGTCCTAGTGCATTTTCAAGAGGGCTAATTTAGGGAGGGGCCTAACTCCACAAGTTAGGAGCCTAAACTCTATGACTGTAACTTTCAAACCAGCAGGTGGCCGCACGTATGTGTGTGTGTGCGCGCGCGCGCGCGTGCATTGGGTCTGCGCCCAGGGACATGGTTATTTTATAACTTGAACAAGTACACGTGCGCATGTTATAAAATAGCCTGGCCTCCAGACATGGGCACGCAAATCCCGCTTGTACCGCGTAAATCGGGGAAATTTTAAAAGAAGCGTGCGCAGACGCCACTCCCAGTTTTACCAGTTCAGCCCGTTAAGCGGTAAGTCCTCCACCCCCCCCCAACCCCCGGTTTGATAGCCTTCACTCCCCCCAGTTAGCCCTGACCCTTAAAACCCTGCAAATTTGCCTAGCTTTATTTTTAAATTATATGTCATCCATAGCAGAAGTTAAGTTATGCGTGCCGGGTCGTGTATTTACGCACACCTCTCTGCTTCACGCCCACACCCCGCCCTCTCCTTGCCCCCTTTTTGGAAAACTTTCTAGATGTGCACGCTGTGGGACTCTCGGATGCCTTTTTATAATCTGCTCATGCATGAGCCCAACTTGTTCGCACAAGTCGGGGGGGTTTTCTAATTCACCTTTTTGAAAGTTTTAGTTCATTAATGAGTTTTCTGCATCCAGTGCCTGAACCAAGTCAGCAACCTTCTGTCTAAAGTTTTTCCGGCATAAACTACTCCGTAAGGAGCCAAAAAGCACCCCAAGAACGGCAGTCTCTGCTGCGGATAGCTGACGTGAAAAGAGCTCTGTAGGTGGGATCCTTCCGCTATGTTTACTCACTTCCACCCTCAGAAACCCCCTAAATCAGAAAGCCGCTCACTGGTTCAGTTGGATTTTACCCCCTTCTTAATAAAGCAGCAGTGCTCAGAAGCTGGGGCAACTTTATGGAGCATTATTACCCACTCAATTACTGCCTCATTAGAAATGACTGCTAAATGCCGGGATGCCTGTGGACAGCTGGTGAACAGAAAGCTGGGTAGTACATGTGGGACTGGAAGAATGCCCTCAGGGAATAATCCACAGTCTATTGCTGAATACACTTGAAAATTATTGCATCCTCAGACCTGGTGGTGCATATACATCAAATATTTTGCCTACCTGGGCAGAACTGGAAAAAGGTGAACTATGAAAGCAACTCCCTATCCATTATATGTGCCCATTTCTTTTCTTATTACTAGGAGGGATCAGACACTCCAGGACTAAAGCACGTTTGTGAGAATTATTGTACTTCTCGGGTGGTTGAAGACACTCAGACGACTCTCACCTCCGGCATGTAATAATTCCCCATAAATGCACCGTCTTGTTGTGTCTTGTTGCTCCAGAATAATAATACCACTGGAAACGGATATCGCGGTCAAGACTCTGAAAGTTTAAATCACTGCAATGTCCTGAGGGGCCGTTTCTCTATTCTCCATCTTTACAAGAGTGCACGGTGGAATTTCAAATTAATGCAAACATGGCAGAAGACAAGAAGCCAGCAACCTAACAAAAGTGCAGACTCAACTTGGCTTTGAAATATTTTTAGTTGTCCAAAAGGAGACATTTCTTTGATGAGGTTTTTGGTGCTAATTTCCTGGAAATGACTGACAGCTGCTGTCACCTATGAATTAAAAGAGGCTGAATTTGAACAAGTTTGAAACTTGTGAGCAGCAGCACCGGCCGTCAAGGCTTCACCCTATTGCTCACAAGTGTCAAACATGCTAATTCAACCCTTTTTAGCATCTGTTACCATATGTCCGTCTCTCTCTCTGCATACGAAGCAGAAACGAGGAGCCTGCAGAAAACAGGACAGAGGGTGAAGGAGCAGCGCGTGACCATCCCCAGACACCGTGGTTGCTGGTTTTTTTCTTGGCAATCTGACCGAAACGTCCACGCTTATATTCCGGCAGCTGCGAGTAAAGGAATTTCAGAAGGCAGAGAAGTGCCCCCTCCGCTATTCTGACTTCAGGCACATTTTGGGTAACAGGAGGAGGCGATGTGTTCAGATCGTGCGCTTTCGTGCAGAGCTCGCCGCTGCTTCCTACCTGCGGCCTCGCCTCCCTCCCTCCCTCCCCTCTGAAACTTTGCCACGGAAACAAAGAAACCGCCGACTTCCGCACCTGCCTTTCGGTCAGGGAGGTTTTTCCACGGGAAATAAGGCGCGCGCGTTGGAAAATGCGGTCTCTGTGCGTTGTTACGCAATCCTGCCGAACTGTGCCCTGGGCAACAGAGCGTGCGCGTGAAGCAGAGCGAGGGAGGGAGGGAAGTCTCCCGACGCGGGGAAATCACTAACTCTGCTAATGGCTTTGAAACATGCACTTGAAGGAAGCAGTTTGCAAACTGTCCCACTAGGACCGTGCCTGAGGGTACCTTCACTTTGTCCTTGCCATAGGTGCAGATGAACCGGCTTTTTATGCGGGCAGAGTTTTTCAGGAAAGAGGAGTGCAGAGAATTTAGATGCAGTTTACATGCAAATATTTCTTTCTTTCTTTCCCCAGGAGCCCTTCCTCTCAATGCAGCTAAAAGTGCGAGTGTTGTGGGACCTCTTCTCAATGCAGCCAGAAGTAGTGCGTGGGGAAATAAAACCCCTCTACCCCGGAAACGCCTCCTTTCATTGCAGCAAAAGTATCTGCATTGAGATAACCACAAGCCCCCAGAGCAGCCGCAGGGGTTCATTTTTGAGCAGCCCAAAAAGTGTACCGAAAAGCAGAAAATACTGCTTTTCTGTACTGCCTCCGTCTTAATATCGTGGGGATATTGGTGTGGGGAAATTAAGGCGATATTAAGTCGGAGGAACAAAAAAGGAAGAGAACCTTCAAAGAAAAAAAAAAAGTGTGCCTGCGGTCAGGTTAGGGAAAGGAAAGCTCAATTAACAAGCGTCCATTTTCCTAACCTGTGGCTTTGCACAGGTAAGTAAAAAGGATGCTGGTAAAATTGAGCATCCGTTTTCCTAACCCACTGACAGCCACCCCTCCTGGGTGCCTGCTGCCAAGGAAGCACTAGGGTCACACAATTTCCCCTAGTGCCTCCTTTTTATCACAGCAGCTGATTTAATATTAAATCAGGCGCCCCGGAGAGGTTAATCGGCGCACGTTAAGAGAGCGGGCGCTCAATCATGAGCGTCCGATTTCCCCACACCAATATTGCATCGGCCTGATTGACTCGGTGTATGCACATTTTAAGTCCCCATGCATAGCATTAGCTTACTGCATCGGGAGTTTAAAAAAGAGAACATTAAAAAAATCTTACAGGCCGATGCAAACGCGGGAAAACGCGGGTAATTAGATACTAGTAACTAGAATTTAGTCGGATAAGGGCTGAATATCCTATGTTATTTAGACAGATAACTGCTAGGTTATTCGACTAAATGGGTATATTGTTAGTTTGTCAGTGACCAACAATAGGACTAAAATTAGTCACGCACTAAAATCAGGGTTGATTGTACTTTATTCTAAGTCATTAATTGAATTGTATTTTGAAGCTTTTCCTCCTAATGGGGTAATTATATATCATCAAAATGTGACTGGGTGGGTGGAAGATGGGAAGAGAGGGAGGCTGGAAATCAAACACCAGTGACTACTTGCCCAGGAACCAGTTATCTTACCTTTTCAGATCAAGTGGCTTTGCAAACTAACAATTATAAAACTTTAAATTAAATGCTAACCTTAAACTAGCACATAATATACCCAGACAGTAACAGTTTAACCTTCCAAAATAATTTTTTTTTTTTTTTTACAAAATGTAAGCACTCTTTCCCAGCAAGTCCAACTTACTACCAGCAGATGCAGGTTCTAATGTTAGCATGCCCTCAGGGCTGGATGAAGGACTGAAAGATGCTGGAATGCAATATCTGTTCAGGGTGAAATCGCAGTGAGCACTTGGAGCAAAGTTTGATCCACACAGCCTCGTCTGACCCTATCATCATCATCATCCTTAGGTTGTATGCTGCTCAGCTTCCGCTTTCAGCTCAGCACTGGGAAAGCAGGGGCAGGAGTGAAGTGCACTGGCAGAGCTGTGTGTATGTGTGTGTGTGTGTGTGTGTTGGGGGGGGGGGGGCAGTCTCAGCACTGGACAAAAAAGAGCTATTGGAGGCTGGGGGAGTGGGAGTAGGTGTCTCAGCACTACAATAGCAGGAGTGCCGCAGGGCAGGACTCGTGTATTGGCAGAGATGGATGTGAAATTTGTACTGTTCTTGCATGCACTACTACACCTGCTTTTAGTTGAGTGTTATTTTCTTACTTTTTCACTGAATTTCACATACATTTTCTATTTTAAGCAAGGATTATGTAGTATGAATGTTAATCTAATCTCTCTCTCTTGAGTAGCCTTTTTTAATAATTTACATGGTGACTGAGGAAGTTCATAAAAAATACATGACTGACCTGACACTATGAATACAGCATCTAGGCTTCTGTCTGCATCTCTTATTAAAACAGCTCTCTTTATGGTTTAAGATTGCCGGAATCTGGTCTTTTATCCAACAAGCTTCCCCATGAATGACACCCGAACACTACACAGGCAAAAACACTGGTCAACAACTATCTGCAGAATATGTCATACCCCAAGGACTGTGGAACACATGACACCCTTCAGTTCACAAAATACATGATGCCACCCAGCCTGTGGAACATGACAGCATGCAGCCTTGGGAACCCATGATGCCCTGCCATTCACCAAATGCTTGACAGCCCTTAGAGTATGTTGTGCCTCACGGTCTACAGAACGGGTTTGTATGCAGTCTGCGGAATGTGAATGTGTAACACACAATACACATGGACTAATGAATGGGCACTCCAACATTTGTAGGAGTACCTTTAACCCTATTGATCACAGGTTATTTGAAAGAGTGAAACAGTTGGTTAGTTTCATCACCAATCTACTGATAAAAACAAAAAAGGAAATAATATCCTTTGAAGGGACCCTAGCAGAAGAATGGCAGATGCTTGCTTACATATGAAATGAGGCTCATGATGGATGAATTCTGTCCGGCTCTGAGGCTTCTCAGCATCCTTACTGGTTCCACAGCAGAGGTAGTCTGACTTAATAGTACATTGGTAACATTATAAAAGTGAATTGAGATACAAATATATGTACAAGTTGTGTTCCGGGGGCAGCGTCTCCACATGTGTTGGTTTTGCGCATACCTGGACAGGCATGAACCTCATTCCTAAGCCAGGGAATGGATCAGTCTCTCGCATCTACTGCTAGTGCTCTTCTGAATAACAGTTGCCAACGAGCTGCCTTCTGGAGTTCACAGGGTATAATATGTAGATACAAAGTATCACAGTGCGCTTGGAAGTTCTTTATACTCAAGCCGAGTTCCCTGTGTTGTCTTCTGACTGAATAACGTGAGGAGGGATTACTACTAACACTAATTAGCATTATAGGAACTAGCACTACAGGGAATATTACCTGTAATAACCAGTTGGATAGATTATGGCTGAAAATTCACTTCAAGGGTTCTTTTGCTTCTTGTAAAATAGTCGCTAAATGGCTGTTTGAAAATTTTTTCCAAGTCCCATCAGCTGCTTACCAGCTCCTCACCCTTATCTAGTGCTGCAATCTCACTCCCTCCCACACAAAAGTTCACTCAACTGAAAGTCCTCAAATTAAGCCACCCCTATATCAGCATCTCCTCACCCTCGCTGGGCAAGTCCCTCACTTACTAACAAGGTAGGGCCCATTTGTGCTCGACCTCCTCAGAGAAAATGGGTCAGGATCATACCTTGTGCAAGTCAGCCCATGTGTTCAGCAAACGCACTGGGGATGTAATCATATACCAGAGTATTCAACATGCAACTATTTTATTTTAATATATTTTCACATTTTGCAACTAAAATCAAGCCCTTTGATAGCTGGATCTTTCAAAAATTAATTTTTACAAAAATAGACCCAATGTCCACCAACTGTGATGCAAATTCCCAAAAATAGGGGTTCAAAATTACATGGTCCTCTCATGCATGTACTTAACTTAAAGAGATGTTTGTAAATCCAAAAAGACACTCACAGTGTTTTGAAGATAGTCCTGTCTGCTTCAGTGGCCAGTTGAGTAGACTCATAGTTTCAAAAGTCAAAAAGATATGGTCGCTGAATATCCTGACATAGTTATCCAGAAAAGTTTACCCAGATAACTTTGCTGGCCAGAGTGTGGATGAAAATGGACCCAATATGCTAGGTGAGGTCTCACCAATGCCTGTACAGAGGGATTATCACCTTTACCCCATGCATCCTAGCATCACTCTGTCTCTGGCAACCTGCATATCGCAATGCCTCACTACTTTAAGATCATCAGACATAATTACTCCAAGGTCTTTCTCCTGCTTTGTGCACATCAACATCTCTCCACCCATTGTGTCACACTCTTTGGATTTCTGTACTCCAAAAATGCATGACTCTGCACTTGTTTTGCATTCTCAGCTGCCAAGCACTTGACTATTCCCCTCAAGCTTTCTTAGGTCACTTCTTATTCGGTCCACTCCACTGCTGCAGATCTTGGTGGCATCTCCAAAAAGGCAAATTTTCCCCTCTAAAGCCTGCACAATATTGCTTGCAAAGATATTGATCAGAGTAGTTAAGTCACCATGGGTTGCTTTGAAGAAACCTAAGTGGCGTAATCTATAGAGAAGGGATAGATATCATCCGAAGGATAGCACGCAAAGTAAAAGTACTGTTAATGCCAATCCTAAATCTACCAGCCAGCAGGGGGAATCTGGGAGGAGAACTAGAAATGAAAATATGTTAGGAATGTTTGAACTTCCATATAAAATGACTATAAAAGGAAATTTAAGAGAAATACAACTTAAGACATTACACAGAATGTATGCAACAGGAGTGAAAAGTTTTAAGATGACGTTATAGAAGGTTGATTTAGGTAATAGGTGGAAAATTAAAACCGGCCCAATGTCGTAAACCACAGGAGGGGAAAGAGTGCCGGAGGTCCTCTCTGAACAATTCCATACACTGCGTACCTGCTGCTGAGATTACATCCTGGGCAGATGTGAAAGAGGAGTCTCTGACCACACTATCCAGCACCCTTGAAAGCATGGCGCCCCGAAGCTGTGCTCCTAAGGAGCATGCCCCTGGGAATGTTCTTCTCTTAGCCGGATCCTCAGGGATATTTATGGCGAAAACTTCTTTTCGATGGGTTAAGAAACAAAAAGGTCCTGTTAGGACATTCCCACCTGTTGGGACATTCCTCTATCCTGCTATCTTCATTTTACAAGTGAAGACCATACAGGTGCTGCTGAACTAGGGGCTTTAGGCTCCATTCAGTTGGAGGCTATCACCTCCCTCAGCAAAAATTTTAAGTCGGGTGGATTTGCAGGATATGGGCAAGGGAATAGATGGTTCTTCCCCTTCCCCATTCTTGAGTAGGGCCCCTCTGCCTAGGATCTTGGTCCGTCTCTTCAATGCCTTTGAGTCATCCAAATAAGCCAGCCACAAATAACGCTGGGTTCTCTATGGACTGCCATCCTAGATTAAAGGCTACTTTGGTAATCTAGGATTGACTCTGAGTTGGGCACCATGGGGAATATGCCTGTGCAATTAAATGATCACTCTCAGAGCATTCAAGATCATGCTGAGAAGTTAATTTCCATTGAAAATAAGATTTCTAGTGCAGCTGAGCACAACAGTGTGATTAAAAGACATAATTTAAGTCTGCAGAGGAGAGTGGAAAATCTGGGAAATCATGTTGGAAGATGTAAACTTAGAATATTGAACTTTCCCAGATGTCCTATTATTTCTCCCATGGAAATGTTTGAGAAATTTCTAATTGACCTTTTTAGGTTTTTCCAAGGAAACTATCCCATCGATTACTAAAATTTATTATTTGTCTTCTGCAAAATCTACAATTGCAAGAAATGATTCTCAAGAAGATCCCTTTCATTTATCTGTTTTTTTGGAGAAATCTGATTCTTTAATTAAAGATAGGGCTACTGTTTTGGTTGAATTTCTTTAAGAATTTGATAAGCAGTTGGTTTTGAAATGTTTTTTTTCCATCAAAAAAATGTTTTTTTTGTGGTCAAAATATTTCTATATTTCCTGATATTGTGAGAGATACCCAATTTCATCATAAACCTTTACTTGAAAGAAGGCATGGGTGGGATTTTTCAGTTGAAGCATCCATGCAAATGTGTACTCAAATATCATGGTAATAGCTATATTTTCTATGATTATTTATTTATTTTTTATTTAACAGCTTTTAATATACCGACGTTCATAAGGCACATCACGCCGGTTTACAAATAACTCAAAGAAGGAGTACTGTTATTGTTCCTTAGAGGCTAAAAAGGACTTTATATATTCAATAATGGCTTATTTTCTTAATAATATTTTTCTTTTTTTTTTTTTTTTTTACTTTCTCTCCTCATATGTGGTCTGCTTTGCAATTCACTGTTTAAATGTGTATTTTTTTATTATAATTTCCTCCTTGTTGGAAGCCCTTACAGATGGATTGCTATATTTCTGTTAACCAAATTTCTTGGATAGTTTTTAAAAAATTTAATAAAGAATAATAAAAAAACCCCACAAAGGAATTCAGGAGATCAGTATCACAATACATGTGGGGGAAACATTTTGAGTGGTCAAACTATTCAATATTACTAGGTAATATAGAAAATTTGAGTGAAATTATGAAAAAAAATTTTCTTTTTATCAATGCTTACAGCAAAGATTTCTTTCAGAGTGGATAGAGGAAAAAAACCGAGAGGTCCATATTCAGACACAATCTGGATAAACTTATCCGGCTGCACCTCTGAATATAGCTGGCTGTCTTAAAATTAGCCGGCAATCTTTTGGACAGTTTTTTGACCGTACCGGACTGGGCTTAACTGGCTAAGTCATCCAGCTAATTCTGAATATTAGATTTAGCTGGCTATCCCAACTCCTCCCAGTTATGCCCCAGAACACCCCTAACTTATCCAGCTAAATTCTAGCTACCTAATTTAATTTAAGTTCTAGCTACCTAATTTACTTCCTAGGGGTAAAGACTGCTGCTTTGGAAACCAAGCCATGCATGAAAAGACTGCACTATTACAGCAACGATGAAAAGGGGAGAAGTTTTTTGTTCTTTTTTTTTTTTTTCAAATGTAACATTTAACCTGACCCTGCATTGGTTTATAGATTCCAAAAGGTGATATACTGAGTGAACAGGGGGGTAAAGGCTACAGGAAACTTTTTTTATATTACCTAGAGCAGGGGTGGCCAACTCTGGTCCTTGAGAGCCACAAACAGGCTAGGTTTTCAGGATATGCATACTAAATATGCAAGAGATACGTTTGCGTACAATGGAGGCAGTACATGCAGATCTATCTCATGCATATTCACTGTGGCTCTCGAGGATCTGAGTTGGCCATGCCCAACATATATTAATAGGGACCTTTGTTTTCAATTTTTATTTTATTTTCTCCTGGGAATTTCAATGATATAATAATTAAACTCTGTGGAAAAATAACTGTTATAATGCACGGGAGAAAAACACTTTGGAAAAGTCATTTTTCCACTGCTTATTTTTGTTATAATATTGGAATTCCCAGGAAAAATACAATAAAACCTGAAAAGAAAGGTCCCTACACATAGGGAATGCTGACATACATTGTGATAAAAAAAACATATCAAGAAAGTTCATTCTATATCATCATCACGTTCCCTTACATGTTTTTTAAAAACATATTTTCTTATTGAAATTCAAATTATTGAGTTGTTCTCTTAACCTGTATTGCAGAGCAGCATCATTTCCTGTCCCTCTCCCACAGAGCACGAGACCACTTACCCTGAGTGAGTGGGTTCCGAGCAGCCTCATTTCCTGTCCCTCTCCCACAGAGCACTTACCTCCAGAGTGAGGTGGGGGGCCACACAGCAGCACCATTCCCTGTCCCTCTCGTACTGACACTGTGCTCCTCACTTTCGTTTTGAAGTTTTCAAGAACTGTCAGGAAAAAGAAAAATAGTCTAATTTAAAACAGAAGACTATGTGTCTGTTTGAGAGCTACAGGTAGAGTGTGTGTGTGTGTGTGGGTTTGGGGAGCACATGAATGAATGTGTGTGTGTCCGGTTCTGGAGGCCGTACCTGAAAGTATATGCTTAAGGTGTAGACAGCCCTGAGCAGGGCTACCAAAAACAAGGAGAGTCAATACCCAAAGCATAGTGAGGCCAGACTAAAGGACCTAAAGAGGTTTACCCTTGAGGAGAGATGACGGGCAGGATAAAACAGGACATGCAGATACCTCAAAGGTATACATAGAGGCCGATGCAATATTTGAACGCAGAAACGGGCGCTCAGTATTGTGCGCTTGTTTTCCTAGCACGCGTCCAACCACTTCTGGAAGCGAGATCCAATATTTAAATTAGGGGTCGTGCTAAAACGGAGGCACTAGGGAAAATTTGTGTGTCCCTAGCGCCTCCTCGGCATCAGGTGCACAGGAAAGGTGGCTGTCACGCAAGTTGGGAAAAAGGATGCTCAATCTACAAGTGTCCGTTTTCTCCCGCTACCGGCATAGACACGCACAAGGTACATGGCTGGACCGTATATCCTGTGTGTGTCTATTGGGCGTCCATAATTATTTTTTTTTCAAAAACTTTTTTTTTTTAACTACATCTGTTTTATTTGATTCCTTCTACTTAGTATTGCTACGATACTATTAGGAGGAATCACAGATATCAAGATTTTTCTTTTTTCAATACGCCCTTGAGTGTGGCATACCTTTACGCCAGCCCTGGGCTGGCGTAAAATCTGCCGCATTGCAATGGGTGCATTGGCCGTGCAGGAAATTTTTTAGCATCACAGGGATTAGCTAATAGCCTCATCTACATGGAATTTACATGCGTTTTGCATGCGCTAATCCCCATATTGCATCAGGGGTTATGGTCACGCATCCAATCGCATGTTAAACTGCTCGCTATCTGCTGCGCACAGTATTGCATCGGCCCCATAATGCAAAAGAAACATTTTCCAGGGTCAATAACAGAATGACAGTATGAGACACACAGGAGACAGACTTGGAAAGAACATCAGAAAATATTTCTTCATGCAAAGAGTGGCAGATGCATGGAAAAAATCTCCCAGGAGATTCGGTGAAGGCAAAAGTAGTAACAGAATCCAGGAAAGCCAGAGATAAGCTGAAGAAAAAGGCAGAATTGAACTTGGGTTTATGGTACTGAACCAGAAACAGAATTGGACATGGGTGCCTGTGGAGGTGGAGGGAGGAGTTATAGGGGATGGGGGAATCTCATCTCTCACTGTCTTTCAGATCGACAGCGGCGTGACCCCCCTATGCGATGGTTATGTTCATGTCAGGGGATCCTGTGAAATCTTACTTCATTCACATCCTTCAGGCTGCATTTTCCTATGCAGGACCACATCTCTGGTACTCTTTGCTGAGAAAGATCAAAGCCACTGTGGGCTACAGAGTATTTTGTAAACAATGTAACGCTTGCCTATTTTGTACTGCCTCATGGGATCCTGAATTCGACTTTTTGTGTTTTTACTTATTTATTTTGTGTATTTAGCTCACACCTTTTTTACTTGTTGGAGTATCTAATGCTTTCTAGATTAGGGAGAAGGGAATTGGATTTGTTTAGATAGATTTATACCTCAATCTTGTTGGAATGTGTTACTATTACAGAGCCTTAAAGGGTTTTTACATTTGGTTACTTTTGTATACATTTCTGTTTCAAACTGATTCTTAATATTTCTGATAGGTGACAGGTAGAGGCAATACAATAGAACATAATCAACCCTATTTATGCTTTTCTATACTTGTGGGCATTATATTAACATGACATGCTGCATTAGCCTTATACATTTATATGTATTACAGGCTATTGATTTATATCTTACTTTTAGTGGTTTTATACATATATTGCATGTTTACACATGAATTATATGCTTCTGTAGGTGTCGTCAACAAGGAATGGATCTACTCTTTGGGTTCTTGTGATCCAGATGGGCCATTGTCAGTGGCAGGATGCTGGGCTCAATGGTCTGACTCAGCAGCACATATCTTATGTTATTTGTATACTTGCAACACATGGCATGAAAACAGAATAGATAAAAATGTAACTGTTTCCAAGAAAATAGATTTTCCATAACATCGAGCGGCATAGTGCCGTACAGTTTGCCTGTGGAATGCAATACTGGAAGAGTAGGGCAGGAGTGAAGTGCATATTGTGTGTGTGTTTGGGGGGGGGGGGGGGGGGGAGGTCTCAGTATCAGAATAGCAGGGGGGTGCTGCAGGGCAGGAATGAGATGCATTGACAGAGCAGTGTGTGTTTTTGGGGGGAAGGTCTCAGTATCAGAATAGCAGGGGGGTGCTGCAGGGCAGGAATGAGGTGCATTGACAGAGCAGCATGTGTGTGTTTGGGGGGAAAGTCTCAGTATTAGAATAGCAGGGGGGTGCTGCAGGGCAGGAATGAGGTGCATTGACAGAGCAGCATGTGTGTGTTTGGGGGGAAAGTCTCAGTATTAGAATAGCAGTGGCTGCTGCAGGGCAGGAATGAGGTGCATTGACAGAGCAGCATGTGTGTGTTTGGGGGGAAAGTCTCAGTATTAGAATAGCAGTGGCTGCTGCAGGGCAGGAATGAGGTGCATTGACAGAGCAGCATGTGTGTGTTTGGGGGGAAAGTCTCAGTATTAGAATAGCAGTGGCTGCTGCAGGGCAGGAATGAGGTGCATTGACAGAGCAGCATGTGTGTGTTTGGGGGGAAAGTCTCAGTATTAGAATAGCAGGGGGGTGCTGCAGGGCAGGAATGAGGTGCATTGACAGAGCAGCATGTGTGTGTTTTGGGGGGAAAGTCTCAGTATCAGAATAGCAGAGGGGTGTATTGGCATAGATGTATCTGTGTGTGTAGAGGGGGAGGAGTCTAAATATCAGAACAGCAGAGGGGGCTGCAAGGTAGGAGTTGAGTGTGCGAGCTGAGGTGTGGGGGAGTGAATGTGTGTGTGTGTGTGGGGGGGGGGGGGGGGGGGGGAGATCTCAGTACCAAAACAGAAGGTGATTCTGGTTTATTTAAATAACATATTTACATATTAGGATATTTTACATTATTTACAAGAACATATATAAAGCATTGTGAAATCATCATTAAATGACACTTGCTCTTTTAACATCCAGGTACTGCTGTCAGGTTGCCCTGGAAAGCTTCCCAAAATTGAAACATTGATTCAGATTGTTTCATATACCATGGCACAAAAAAAGTAAGAGGTTTATCATGCTTAAGTTCCCCCCATACACACACAAACACATTATTTTTTGTTAAATAATATTCCTCTGCACCCTTTGAATTTTACCACCCTAGAGCATTTCACAGAACAGGCCATCTTGTAATACAAATATAAAACTTAAATACACAAACAAGGGTAAAAAAAAAGAAAATCTTAATAACGCGGACCTTAACAGAGTGGGTGTTTCGTATTTTTCTATCTAGACACCCACTGCTCCCCACTTCCAATCTTTGTGTAGCCCTGGGCCACTGTCCCATTGCAGGACCCCAAAGATCAGCTTCAAATGAGGGCTTAGTCTATCAGAGTCATTTCCAATCTGACATCCAAGATGCCCTGTCGGGGGAAGTTTATCTTCCAGGCCATGAGCGTTGGTTAAGTCTTAATCAAGCATTAAAGTCTCTGGTAAACAGCATTAATATTCACAGTGGAAGCAAATGATGGCTTCCAACTTAACATTTACTGATTAAATATTGAAAGTTAATGAAAATAACCAATTACAAGTTCTTTATATTTACAGTGCATTTTACAGCTTCAGTTCTTTTAATACATTTGTGACTTTCAGTTTCCAATTAATGCATTCTGTTGTTAAGCTCAATTAGTTATTTTATTCCTTTTCAGTCACTGAGATAGTTTTAAGCTTCCTCCTCATAGATGGTGGATAGGATGTCAACCCAGTTTTCAGTCACTGAGATAGTTTTAAGCTTCCTCCTCATAGATGGTGGATAGGATGTCAACCCAGTTGAGAGTAATGTCCCACTTCTCATACCTCTGAATTCTCCTCATTCCCTTGTGTTGTACCCTGGGCTTAATTTGTAGACAAAAAGGAAGTGAACAATGGAGCAGGGAGTGGGTGGTCAGGCTGGGCCAGGCATGAACTCTGTTTTCCCCCCCTCCCCTCCCTCACTCCACACACACACACACACACACACACAATCTCACACACATATACACAAATATACTCTTCACACATCATTGCTGTGGGGAAGACACAACAGATTCACATCACCAGTTCTATTCCGCTTCAGTGAGTCCCGGAAAAAAAGGTTGCAGGCATCCCATTCTGGATACTTCTAACAGAAATTAATCTCTGGATAACAGAGAGAGAAAAAAAAAAAGGAGTGAATTAACACAAATTGAAAACTTGCATGCAGTAGTGCAAATCATCAAGGCCAGAGTTGAAGACTGCCATGCACAGGATTTAGATTTGTACTAATTCAGTTCTTAGTGCATCTGTTCTTTGCTCTGCAGCGTCTGATTCAGAATAGGAGAGCAGGGCTGGATTAGGGATCAGAGTGGATTTCTTCTCTGCTTTGCTCCAGGCTCACCCCCCTCCCCCCCTCCCTGCAGGCTGCCTGGAGGGGAGAGAATGGGGCACTACACCCCTGCTGCTCTGCCCCTTAAATCTGAAAAGAAGTGCCATTCCCCCACAAACTAAGCCCTGGTTGTACCTGGATGGTGCCGCCATGCTTCTCCCGTCCCGGCTGATTTCAATAACGTGACCAGCTGCACCGGACGGGTGCTACTCTTCCAACTCCCAGTACTCCTCCCTGGGAAGGAATGAGAACTTGCTCCCCCCCACAAGAACATCAATGCTTCTCAAGACGGTAAAGAAACCGAGTCCCTGGGCCCTAGAGAGCTCAAGCAAATAAAATAAAGAGCGCTCTTGAGAAAAGGGGAAATCAAAACCAGAGGAGGGACGGGTGGAACAAACCTTCTCCTCCTCCTAACCAAATGGTTTCCAAAAGACACGGCAAAAATAGGCCAAGGCACCCCGACTTCCTTATTTCACCCAGGTCTCAGTCTTACAGACCCAAGGGTCCTTTCCTAAGGAAAATAAACCCATACTGGAGCAGCAAATGGACAATGCTGTCCCTACGAGGGATAACCGAGAAGCCCGCGCACTCACAGGCCGATGCTGTGTATTGATTTACTTGTTTATCGCTTACAAAAACCCTAAGAGGTAGATTTTTAAAGCGTCGCTCACACAAAAACAGCCACATGCGCGCCAGCAATGCGGATTTTAGAAATCCGCGAAGTGCGAGCGTCCATTACCCACGTGCGCGTCAAGAATAAGGGGGTGGAAAAGCTGCTGCTACTTACTCAGATAAGTCAGTACTTATTTGGTTAAGTGGCAGCAGCTGCAGGCACTTCCCCAGATGGCCCAGAGGGTTTCTGATTTTTAAAACTTTTTTTTTGTAATTGAAAATGTTTATTGGATGACACAAAATAAACTTGTGCAATATGAACTTATACATACATGCATCCTTTATTTATTTATTTTTTTTACTATTTTTTTTCATAGCGTTAAAAATTAACTCAAGTCCTAACCCAGATCTTAATTTTCCAGCACTAAAAAAGGCGCACTGGCCAGATGCGGTCTCTCTGCGTCAGGGAGTGCTGCTTAATGCCCTCATTTGCATGGGATTTTCATGCAAGGGCGCTAAGCAGTATTCCTGTTTAGGGACACGCATTTTCTGCAAGCAGAACTCCTTGCTGTATTGGCAGTAAGTTTTGCACCCAGAAATGCACGCTCAAATGCAGGCAGAAAGGTGCATTTGACTGAATGCAGCTTTCTGCATCAGCCTGTAAGATGGTGGCAGAGGTTTATGTAGTGTAGGAGCATCATCAGGGCATCATAGTGGATCAGTCTTTGAAATCCCTGCCCCTAACAGATCCCTCGGTTCTAATTTTCCGATCCCTCATAAGATAACTCCCTCTCTTAGTTGCTACCATCTCGGATTTTCAACTTCATGCCTTGACTTATATATCTTCAATAATGTACACTTTGTATATAGTTCTATAATCATATATGCTACTTCCTCCCCAATGCATCTATTGTAAATAGTAGGGATGTGAATCGTTTTTTGACGATTAAAATTATCGTCCGATAATTTTAATATCGTCTTAAACCGTTATGGAACACAATACAATAGAGATTCTAACGATTTATCGTTATAAATCGTTAGAATCGTGAGCCGGCACACTAAAACCTCCTAAAACCCACCCCCGACCCTTTAAATTAAATCTCCCACCCTCCCGAACCCCCCCCAAATGACTTAAATAACCTGGGTGTCCAGCGGCGGTCCGGAACGGCAGCGGTCTGGAACGGGCTCCTGCTATTGAATCTTGTTGTCTTCAGCGAGGCGCCGGAACCCTCGCTGAACGACCTCCTGCAGTCGATCTCCTGCCGGCGCCATTTTCCGTACGGAAAACGATTCGTGGCGGGAAATCGCTCCCTGACCCCCGCTGGACCTCCAGGAACTTTTGGCCAGCTTGGGGGGGGCCCTCCTGACCCCCACAAGACTTGCCAAAAGTCCAGCGGGGGTCCGGAAGGACCTCCTGCCGTGGAATCGTGTTGGTCTATGGCCGCCGCCATTTTTCGGCGCCATTTTGGAAAATGGCGCCGGCTGAAGACAACAAGATTCAATAGCAGGAGCCCGTTCCGGACCGCTGCCGTTCCGGACCGCCGCTGGACACCCAGGTTATTTAAGTCATTTGGGGGGGGTTCGGGAGGGTGGGAGATTTAATTTAAAGGGTCGGGGGTGGGTTTTAGGGGGTTTTAATGTGCCGGCTCACGATTTTTCACGATATTTTACCCCCCCAAACGGCAACAATACGATTCCCTCCCCCTCCCAGCCGAAATCGATCGTTAAGACGATCGAGGACACGATTCACATCTCTAGTAAATAGTTCCCTGCAATCTTTGCAACTCCTCCTTTCCCTCCCCCAAGCAACCCTTTGAACTCTTCATTCCCCTCCCTATATACAATATACAACCCCTATCCCCTCTATACATTCCCCTCCCCATATGCAATATACAACCCCTATCCCCTCTATAAATTCCGTCCATCTTCATCCCCCAATCATTTCTCTCAATACCATCTCAGTTATCCAACAACCTCTATTTAAGTCTCTCTATTTAAGCCTCGTTCATTATATAGTTTATTTAATTTTATTTTATTCACTGTTTTTTCCTATAAGTTCTATGTAAAGCCTCTGTTTTGCTGACTTTGAAGTTATAATGTAAACCGAACTGATGTTATCCTATGAAGTCCGGTATATAAAAACCACAAATAAATAAATAAATCCCCGGCTCAGTGTGTGGCAGCAGTCAAAAAAAGCAAACAAAATGTTAGGAATTTTTAGGACAGGAAAGGAGAATAAAATGGAGAATGTCTTAATACCTTTGCATTACTCCATGGTGAGACTGGAATACTATGGGGTCGATTTTCAAAACCGAGCGCGTCCATATGCGCACGTTTCCTGGCGCGCACACATGGACGTGCCAATTTTTTAATATCTGTATGCCGGTGCGCGCATGTTATAAAATCCTGGTGTCTGCGCACACATGCGGACTGGGAGGGAACTTCCCTACCCTCCTGCCTAACTTTCCTTCCCTTTCCTGTTTCCACCCTGACCCTTAACCCCTACTTAGCTACCCCCATATTTTTTATTTCACTACTTACTGCTCCTCTGGAGCAGAAGTATTTTTTGCGTGCCGGCTAATAGCCGCTGGCCCACCCCTTTTTCAAGGCCCGGCACTTCTGCGGGTAACAGGGGTTACATGCGTGGCCAGGCCCGTTCTAAAATGCACGTGTAACCCCTGTTTTTTTACGCGTGCGACCCTTTGAAAATTTGCTGCAATGTGTAATTGTGGTCGCAGCACCTCAAAAAAGATTTAGTTGCTCTGGAAAAGGTACAGATAAGGGCGACCAAAATGACAGAGGGGATGGAGTGGCTCCCTTATAGGGAAAGGCTTAACAGGTTAGGGCTGTTCAGCTTGGAGAAGAGAAGGCTGAGAGGCGATATGACAGAGGTTTATGAAATCATGAGTGGAATAGAATGGATAAATGTAAATCGATTATATACTCTTTCAAAATATACAAAGACTTGGGGACACTTTCTGAAGTTATTAAGTAGCACATTTAAAAGAAATTGTAGAAAATTCTTTTTCATTCAACACACAATTGAGCTCTGGAATTCACTGCCAGAGGATGTGGTTAAAGAAGTTAGCGTAGCTGGGTTTATAAAAGGTTTGGACAAGTTCCTGAAGGAGAAGTCCATAAATTGTTACTAACCACAAAGACTTGGGGCCCAATATTCAAAGCACATTCAGTGCCCGCTATCTAGTGGGCTGCTGAATATCCAGTTATATCACCAGTTAGCCGGATATTCAGTAGCATATCTGTACCACTGAATGTCCATTGTAACTTAGCCGGATAAGTCATATCCGGTTAAGTTACATTTCCGGGCAGATTTGAATATTGGGTCCCAGGGCAATAGCCAAAACTTACCACTGTGTGATAACAGCATGGGATCTATTTACTGTTTGGGATCTTGGTAGATATGTATGACCTGAATTGGCCACTGCTGGAAACAGGATACTGGACTTGATGGACCTTTGGTCTGACCCCGTATGGCAAATCTTATGTTCTTATGTTATGATCTTATGGGGAAGCTACAACTCATAATAATACAGAATACAGCTGCGCCCCTTATAAAGATGAAACAATCCTCTTAGTAATAAGTCACAGGGTTCTTTACACTTCCTTCACTTTTCTATTGGCTGGGTCTGCCCTACTGAAGGAGGACTCAGCACTGAGATTTCTCCCGGTATGGGAGAATCTGGCTTAATTAGGGTCTATAGAGGGGGCTTTACATTTTGCTGTGTCCATTTTTGAATATGATACTTTCTCATACTTTTCTATGATCTCCCACAGAACTCTCTCAGACCTGGCATTTGGAAGAAAGCAAGTGATATCATTTGCATGATATCTTAAAAGAAACTGCCAATGCCAGAAGTCGAAGAAGTAATATGGGAGAGTTAAGAGTGTATAGCACTGAATGAAGAGGTAGACATAACTGACATCTTTGAGACCTGGAAGAAGGAGGATAACAGATGAGACAGTGCTATACTAAGGTACAAATTATATCACAATGATAGGATGGATCAACGGTGCGGGGGTGATGCTTTATATTCAAGATGGCATAGAGTCCAACAGGATAAAGATCTTGCAGGAGACTAAATGCACAGTAGAATCTTTATGGGTAGGCTATAGAGATGAGGATATACTATTGTCTGCCTGACTAAAATGATCAGATAAATGATGAAATGCTAAGAGAAATTAGGGAAGCTAACACATTTGGCAGTACATTAATAATAGTATTGATTGGGTATATGTAACATCAGGACATGCTAGAGAAGCTAAGGTCTTAGATGGAATCAATGACTGCTTCATGGAACAATTGGTTCAGGGACCAGTGAGAGAGGGCTCCATTTTAGATCGAATCTTTAATGGAACACAGGATCTGGTGCGCATGGAAATGGTGATGGGTCCACTTAGCAATAGTGATCATAACATGATGAAATTTGACTTAATGACTGGAATAGGGACAATAAGTAAATCTGCAGCTCTAGCACTAAACTGAAAAAGGTGACTTTGATAAAATGAGGAAAATAGTTAAAAAACAAAACAAAACCTGAAAGGTGCAGCTGCAAAGGTTAAGAGTATACAGCAGGCATGGGCATTGTTTAAAAAACCATCTTAGAAGTGCAGTGCAGATGTATTCAATGCATTAAAAAAGGTGGAAGTAAGGCCAAATGACTGCCAGCATGGTTAAAAGGCAAGGTGAAAGAGGCAATTTCATCCAAAAGAACTTCCTTCAAAAATTGGAAGAAGGATCCATCTGAAGAAAATAGGAAAAAGCATAAGCACTGGCAAGTAAAATGAAAACAAGAATAGGATTCAGATGACAGCCAATGCTGAGCCCCAACTTTTATGGTCCGGGGTACTGATATGCAGACATTAGGGAAAAAGCACAAGACTGCATTTACTATTCAGTCCAAAAGCAAAGCAAATTGAAGCAGCAATGTCTGAATTATCAAGTACACTGGCCATCCCATAAAATGTTGCTAGAAGTAATTTTGTTATAGGTTTGACAGTTGCTTGGTTTTGATTATAAATATTACCACCCTTAACATAATGCTTGGGGGTAATCAGAACAGAGCAGCAGTTACTGTTACGAGCACGGCCTCCGGCAGCTGTTACAAACCGAGGGCTTGGAGGCCTTCGGCTATTGTTATGGGCACGGAGGGGCGGTCATTTCTAAAGCAGGTGATGTGAGCCCTTGGGCCACGGCATGACTCAGGGAGGAGCCCCAAGACACACCGCAGGAGGTGAGCTGGTGCAAGCACGGGTAATGAAGAGCAGGACAAGGCTGAAGCGAAGACAAGGAGACAAGGTCTGACCCTCTACTGGACCTGCACGCCCCAGGATGACCAACAACGCAATGTTGATCGATGAACAGTCCTCTGACCGTTCCAAGCCCTTTCGGACCTGCCGCTGGGTAATGGCAAAAGGCGGCAGGCCGGACAGAGGACGAGGGCAGACGGAGTCCTTAGAATACAGAAGACTTTGGACAAAGACTCAGACGAGGACACTGTAGACGAAGACTCAAGACATAGAACCAAAGTGCTGGGTTGAGACTGCGACGCAGCGTGCCCTACATAGTCCACCTGCAGGACTGGTCGCGGACCACACTGGGCCCGAAGCAGACTCCAGGAGGGATAGTGGAAGCTGATACCGGAACATGACAAAGATACTGAAGAGGCTTTCACCGGGATGCGCCCTACACTCCACCCGCGAGACTGGTCGCGGACCATGCTGGTGCGGAGCAGGGTCGAACAGAGTCTTGACATGGATGGACATGAATTGCAATAGGTTCCGAAGACTCAAGCACAGGATTCACGATTCTCAAGGATTAAAACTTAGGACTGAAGCAGAAGTCTTCCGGAGGGTTGCACTGTGGAGATGAAGATGGCCTTTGTGCCATGAGGCGCCCTACACAGCCCACCCATGGTCGCGGACCATGACAATGGCATGCCAGGAAAGTGGACATCAGGGAACCAAGGCATGGAGGCAGAGGCGAAGACAAAGGCATCAGGAAGGACATCGGACATCAGGAGGTACGAACAAAGAACATCAGGAACATGAAGACATCTGAAGACACGGACAAAGGACATCAGGAACCTGAAGACATCTGGAGGCCCGGACGAAGAACATCAGGAACATGAAGACGAGTGAAGACCTGGACGAGGAATATCAGGAACATGAAGACAAAGCCATCAAAGCAGGAGACGACCACAGAGGACCTGGACCAGAGAGAAGACACAGCCAACTATAGAACCCGATCCGAAGGCCAGGAGTGACTGAAGAAGAGGCCCTTAAATAGGGCTAGAGCAGGAAGTTATCAGGTGGAGCCCGGGGCATATCCGGCCGCGGGCCCTTTAAATGCAGTGAAGAGGTGCGCGCCAGCGCCTAAGAGAAAGCAGGAAGAAGAGACAGGACCCTGGGCAGCGGCACCCAGCCGCACAGAGGAAACAGCACTGGGAGGAGCAGGCAGGCTTCATGACGGCCTCCTGCCGTCTGACGAGGACCCCAGGGATGACGTCACGGCTCCTTGCCATGGAGGCAGGCCGGCGGTGGCTCCAGGCTGCACAAGGAGCAGGGGGGCGTTGGTCGCAGCAGCACTAGGCCACACGGAGGAGCAAGGTGCGCGGCTTCCTGCTGCAAGGCAGGAGATCTTGACGGCGGCTCCTGCCGCTAGAGGAGGAGTCGGCAGCAACGGCTGCAGTCCGGGCAGTAGCGATTGAAGAAGGTGAGAGGCCTGCTCGCGGAGAGTAGCTCCGCGGGCAGGGATCGTAACAGTTACTACCCTTAAGAAACTTGCTGGACAGATTGGATGGGCCATTTAGTCTTTTCTGCCATTATTACTATGTTACTATGTAAAACATCGATAAGTCAGATTAAGAGAGAATTTGAAAAGAAGCTGTCAGTAAAGGCAAAAACTCATAAAAAAAAAAACCTTACAAAAATATATCCGAAGCAGAAGGGAGTCAGACCGTTAAATGACCGATGGGAGCACTTAGGGAAGATAAGGCGATTGCAAAAGGCTGAATTAATTTTTTGCTTCAGTGTTTACTAGAGGAAGTTGAGGAGATACCCGTTCTGGAAGCAGTTTTTAAGGGAGATGATTCAGATGAATTGAATCAAATCACAGTGAGCCTGGAAGATGTAATAGGGCAGACTGACTAACTGAAGAGTAGCAAATCACACGGACCAGGTGGAATACACCTCAGAGTTCTGAAAGAACTCAAGAATGAAATTTAAGACCTATTACTAGTAATGTGTAACATATCATTAAAATCATGCATTGTAGCTGAAGTCTGGAGAGTGGCCAATGTAACCCCAATATTTAAAAAGGGCTCCAGGGGTGATCTGGGAAACTATAGACCTGTGAGCCTGACTTCAGTGGTGGAAAAAATTGTGGAAACTATTCTAAAGAACAAAATCACAGAACATATATATAGACATAATTTAATGAGACACAACTAGCATGGAAGTCTTACCTCAAAAATCTGCTACATTTTTTTCTGAAGGGGTGAATAAGCATGTGGATAAAGGTGAGTGAGTAGATTTAGTGTGTTTTCATTTTCAGAAGGCTAACAAAGTCCCCCATAAGAGACTCCTAAAAAAATGAAAAAGTCATGGTATAGGAGGCATTGTCCTTTTATGGATTGCAAACTGGTTAAAGACAGGAAAAACACAGTAGGATTAAATGTCAGCTTTCTGTAATGGATACAGGGTGTGTGAGACCTTAGTGCTGTGGTGCAGTTGACACAGCCTCAAGAGTGAGTCCCCGAGGCTCAGCTAGGCAGCTGGCGAATGCACTCTGTAACGGGACAGTCTGAAGCTTCACCTTTACCAGCTGCATCCTCCACAGGCTGGGCCCTTGGTTTCTGGCTGCCGGTTTGACTTAGGTAGGTCCCTAGGGCAGTGGTGGAGGCTAGAGTCCAGAGACACACCAGAGATCAGATAGATAGTAGACTTACGGAATTCAGAAGAGAGCCAAGGTCGGGGCAGGCAGTAAGCAAGAGTAGTTGGGTCCAGGCAGCGAGCAAACGTGATCAGGTGTGGAGCAGCAAGCTGAAGGAGACATGGACACTCAAGAGACACTGAGGACGGGAACAAGGAAGATAGGCTGGACTGGAAGGCAAGGCTGGAAGAAGTAACAAGGAACAGGAACGTTGGCAATATGCATTGTAAAGATTGCAGGATATCCGTTGCTGAGGTGAGTTCTGGATGTCCAAAGGGCCCTTTTTAAGGGCTAAAGCCGATGATGTCATCCAAGGGCACCGTGGCCTGTTTCCCATCGTGGGCCTTTTAAGTCTGGGTGGCTGGCACGTGCGCGCAACTAAGGAGAGCGGGACTGATGTGAAGATGGCAGTTTCCGTACCGCACAAGTGAGGCCTGCTGTTGCGGCGCTCAGTGGTGAGCGCGCGGGATTGAGGGGATTTCCGAGAGCCAGCAAATGTAACATTTTCTCAGAGGAAAAAGGTAAACAGTGGAGTGCCTCAGGGATCTGTACTTGGACCGGTTCTTTTTAATATATTTATAAATGATCTGGAAAGGGGAACGATGAGTGAGGTGATTAAATTTGCAGATGATACAAAATTGTTCAGAGTTGTTAAATCTCAAGCAGACTGTGATAAATTGCAGGAGGATGTTGCAAGACTGGAAGATTGGGCATCCAAATGGCAGATGAAATTTAATGTGTACAAGTATGTAGTGATGCACATAGGGAAAAGTAACTCATGCTGTAAATACACTATGTTAAGTTCCATATTAGGAACTACCACCCAGGAAAAAGATCTAGGTGTCATAGTGGATAATACTTTAAAATCGTCGGCTCAGTGTGCTGCAGCAGTCAAAAAAGCAAACAGAATGTTAGGACTTATTAAGAAAGGAATGATGAATAAAATGGAGAATTTCATGAAACCTCTGTATCACTCCATGGTGAGACTACAATTTGAGTACTGTGTGTAATTTTAGTTGCCACATCTCAAAAAAGATATGTGGTAGTTGCACTGGAAAAAGGTACAGAGAAGAGCGACCATAATAATAAAGAGGGTGGAGTGGTTCCCCTATGACAGTGGTTCTCAACCTTTCTAATGCCGTGACCCCACAATACAGTTCCTCATGTTGCGGTGACCCCTCGCCCCGCCCTCGCCCCGTGAGGGTGGGGTGAGGGCGGGGCTTTGGTCATATGGGGGCGGGGTTATGGATGGGGTTGGATTTTAGTGCACACTTATCATTTAATTATGACATTTAAAATGTGAATGTAACTCAACTCACCATAGGTTCTCACATGCATGGCACACTGACCCATGATCGTCACGGGGCTAGATGTAAAAGTACAGTTTGTATCCACAGAAACCCCCCTGACCCACAATAATGGATGTAAAGCAGAATTATGACATTCCCCATACAACTCACCCTACAAAAAAGATATTCTGGTTCTAGTGACATCTCAGTAACAGCAACTCAAACTCCTTCTATTTCCAGGCTCAATAGCCCTACTTATGAAAAGACAGCAGTTTACCACCAATGCATGTCCTCTGAGAAAACACAACAAATAAGACCGATACAAACGCTTACATGCTAGCAAAATATCTCATCTCGGTAACAGACACAGAACCGACCTAACATACTCCCAGGATCTGTAGTAATGCACATAAACTAATCCGCACACAGTTACACCTGTATTATGGAATACACTCAAACAGGAGCAACCCTATCTATGAAAAGGCAACACTACAAATATTAAATCAGGTCCTAAAAACCAATACACCTCTTATTAGGAAAACAGAACTAGCAAGCAGCTATAGATCCCCACACAGAAATAATTGTAAAACTATACTATACTAATAAGCAGAATAAATGTTTCAAAACAGCTATGAACATCCAACAATTAAAAACGCATAAAAACTATTAAACATTCTCCAAACACCAATAAAATATTTCAAAAAAAGCAGACATCACACAATTAAAATGGCAGTCAAGAAAAATAAACTTAAAAAGCCACCTTTACTTACCCCCTCCAGCAGCTCTCCTACTCCCCTTCCCTGCAGGCCGTGGCACTCACCAGAAGCAGCAGTAGAAGCTAAGCTCTATACTTATGGTTCTCTTCCTTAGTGCCCATGTCTCTCACACACACACACCATACCAGTCATGCCCCCATGACCAGTTTCTGTCTCTCACACACCAATCATCTCCCAAACAGTCTTTGGCACACACACACCAGTCACCTTCCTGAACAGTTTCTCTCATGCCATACACATACACACACACACACACACACACACACACACACACACACACAGGCTTCCCACTCCCGTGTTCTACTTACATATACGGGCTTCTCACTCTCATAATCACTTTCTCACACACACACACACCAGTCACCTTCCTGAACAGTTTCTCTCATGCCATACACACACACACACACACACAGGCTTCCCACTCCCGTGTTCTACTTACATATATGGGCTTCTCACTCTCATAATCACTTTCTCTGTCTCTCTCTCTCTCTCTCTCACACACACACACTCACTCACTCACCAGTCTCTCACTCCCATGCTTGTTCTCTCCACATGCACAGGCTTCTCATTCCCATAATCACTTTCTCTCTGTTACACACACACCAGTCTCTCTCATTTCCATGCTCACTCTCCACGTGCACAGGCTTCTCATTCCCTGAATCACATTCTCTCACATTCACACACACACACCAGTCTTTTTCTCTCACACACACCATCACCTTACCAAGCAGTCTCTCTCTCTCATGCATGCACACTCACCCTGGTTTCTCACTCCCATGCTTTCTTTCACCCCCACAACACCAGGCTTCTTACGCCCATGCTTTCTCACATACCCAGACTTCTCCCTTCCATGCTTTTTCTCTCTCTCACACACACACATCAGTCACCTCCCTGACTAATGTCTCACACTCTCACATACACACCAGTCATCTCCCTGAGCAATCACTTTCATTGTCTCTCACATACACACATCAGCTCTCTGACCAGTCAATCACACACAGGCTGGCTGGCTGCTTCTCTCTCTTTCTCTCACTCACTTCCTCTTCTCCCCCGAGCACAAATGGGAGCTGCAGCAGCCTCGCTGGCCAAGAAAGAAGAATCCCATCGGCCGCGGGAGGCTCGTGCTGCTCTCTCCTTTCTCCATTACCGGCTGCTTCAACTGCTCGGGGGCCGATGCTGCAGCCGCCGCTGCTACTTTTTCGCGCGGCTCTCTCTCCTTCCCGCGCACCACGATTCACTTCCTGTTCCGGGTCACGGGAGGGGGGGGCGGGCAGGCGCAGGAAGAAGAAAAGGCCCAGCCGCGGGTGCAGAGCTTCTTCTAGCGCCGCTGCCGTTCCCGCTGGGCTTGAACGTGCTGACAGCCCGGCGGCAACGGCAGCGGGAGAGACCGGGAGCGCGCGACCCCTGCGTTTTGGGCGTTCGACCCCCGCCGGGGTCGCGACCCATAGGTTGAGAACCGCTGCCCTATGAGGAAAAGCTAAAGAGGTTAAGGCTGTCCAGGTTGGAGAAGAGACAGAGCTGAGAGTGGATATGATAGAGGTCGATAAAATTATGAGAGAACTAGAATGGATAAATGTGAATCGGTTATTTACTCTTTCAGATAATACAAGGACTAGGAGGCAAGCCATGAAGTTAGCAAGTAGCACATTTAAAAGAAACCAGAGAAAATTATTTTTCACTCAACACACAATTAAGCTCTGGAAGTCACTGCCAAAGGATGTGGTTAAGGCAGTTAGTGTAGCTGGGTTTAAAAAAAAGTTTGGACAAATTCCTGGAGAAGTCCATAAACTATTAATCAAGTTGTCTTAGGGAATAGCTACTACTTATTACTGGCATTAGTAGAATGAGATTATTTACTGTTTGGGTCCTTGACAGGTACTTGTAACCTGGATTGGAAACTGAATGCTGGGCTTAATGAATCCTGAGACTAACCCTGTATGGCAACTTCTTATTTTCCTTCTGGATAGACAGGTTTCCCCTTAATGGTCTTATGCATCTAAATTGCTCTAAGACAGATAACAAGGTACTGAGTGGGCAGCTTTGTCCAACTTCGACTGGACTTTAAAACCCTCTCCCAGCTACCCATTGATGATAGGGACAACTTGCGCAGAGTAATAAAGATAGGACAACCATTTTAAAAAGGTTCTAGAAATACTGTAGTATCTGATAAGTCCGATAAAGGTAGCTATGGTCAAATCAATCTAAGGCCTTTTCTGGATTCATCAGGAAGAAAGGAATCCCTCATCCCTCTCCCAGTGCAAAAGTTTCCTGCACATAGGTCAGATTGTTGGCCATCTGCCTGCCTTTTACAGTACAGGATTGTTCTGGGGAGAAGAGGAATGAGGCCAATGTAGACAAATGGCTCAACAAAATCTTGTCTAATATTTTATAATCACTGTTCAATAAATATATGGGTCTTCAGTTTGTCAAGAGTTTTCTGTTCCCTTTTTTATACAGTAAGATCAGAAAGGATCTCTGCAGACAGTCTGGCAAAGACCCTTTCTTCAAGAAGAGGTTATGTATGCCAGTCAGGTCCTTAGCTAACATGGCTTTGAAAGTCTTTTGCGCCCCAAAAAATGTACGTTTGAATGCAGGCAGAAAGGTACGTCAGCCCATTGCTCACTGGAGATCTCACAGTTCTTGCTGGAGATGGCATCACAGTTTGCAGGAGTAATCTGCCGGGGTGTGACACCAAGGGTGGAGTTGCTGGTATACTGGCAAGGCGAGTCAGATGAGTCCCAGTTGGAACAGCATCAGGATGTCTTCTGCTTGCGATGGTCACCTTCCCCTCGGGTTGAGGCCTTGGGTGCTGGTGGTTGGCAGGGCTTAGATAGTAGGGTCCCAAACCAGAACCCAGCAGAAACTCAGTATGAAGGACTGAAAAATTAGGACAATCACATGAGATGAGTCAACAGATCTAGAGAAGCAAGGAATATGGTTGAGTCAATGCAGTGAGGCAAACTCAGGAAGCAGAACTCCAGTGGGGGTGTCAGAGAATGAGAATCAAGCTCTGGCAATCTGCTGACTGAAAGCCTGGCATTTATATGAAACCCCTGGGTGGGATGGATCTAGGGGAACATAGGAAAAGAGAGATTTCTGCACACAACTCCTCTTAACTCTCTCTGTCTCTCCCTGAGTAGCATCTACAATCCTGGTGGGGAAGAACAATAGTTCCAAGGTCCCTTCTTGCAACAGCCCAGTACAAGCTCACTCCGTCCTTGTAAACAGCACTAATTGTTATCTCACAGTCTCTAGAAGTAAAAATCACACCGATAGTAAAGTAGTTTCCAACTTTCTTTACTGACAGTTGATTTTAATGACTGAAGAATATTTAAAGCTTCGTTTCTTGGTCAAATAAAAATCAATAACTGATAAGACAGCAGAAAGATGAATACAATTGTGACATTACTTCCTTAGCAAAGTCTCTCTTAATGTTTTGGAAGCACACTTCTTAATACTTGATCACTTTCTTTTTTCCATTTATTCCAATTGCTCAGATTCCCAGACTTGCCCAGATTGAAAATTGTTCAATACTCTTTTAAATTCCCAATTTTATTCCAGCTTCTCCCCACTAACCACCATAGGTGGTCAGAATGGAGTCCCCGTATTTTATCAGAAATTAAGAGTCCCAGTCCTCATACATTTCCCAAGTCTTCTTAAATCCTGTAACTCCTTAGGAAGTACCAGACGCACTTTTCTCTCACTTGAATTCTACCTGAGTTTACAGCAACAAAGCTCTTGTTACCTTCAGTTCCTTGCCAGTCTGTATCCTCTCATTTCCTTCCCTTTATGCCACTGGTAGGGATACTCTTCTCCAGATGAATTCCTTCACACCTCAGGTTCTTTCAGTGTGAAAGACACAACTCTCCCAATGGTTTTGGTTACTGAGTCCTGGGTACCAAGGGCCATCAGCTCTCAGTTAAACAAAAAGAGTTTCTGAACCCAAAAAGGAGAAAATGAAGCAAGAGACAGGAATGGTGGAATGAAACTCCTCTGCATCGGGTCACTATCAGGGCCGTCCTCTGAAGGCAAGATAGCAACTTCCCTATCCTGTGATCTAGGGATGCCCCCAATCCGCTGAAACAAGGGAGAGCAGGCTCACACAGGGAATCCTTAAAAAATAGATTACAAGAGCCCAAAGCAATCAAAATCAGGTCAGATGGGAGGCCGACCCCCCCAAAAGGGAAAAAATCCCAACTCCTTTTCAATACATAAAATAAAGCGGCAGAAGACAGAGAGCACCTGTCTGCTTGAAAGAGTAACTGAAAATCCATGAGGATTGATGGTGCTTGAGGATGATAAACAGCTAGAACACATCATCTGCAACTCCCACATGAGGCAGCGAAACCCAAACCTCTCTTTACTAAATCTGCACTGGACCTCCCCAGCAATTTAACACATTCCTTTTTTGTGAGGGAAACCAAAGGTTCTCTACATGTATATGTCCAGACAAGAAACAAGATGGCTTCCTGCAGAAAGTGCAGGCCAAGGAGCTGGAAGGACTGACCAGCTAGTCCCTAAAACTAAAGGAGGCCCCTGCTGGTGGGAGCAAGAACTGTCTCTTGGGACCTCACATTCTGACCTCTTGCTACTTGATCAGGGCCATAATGGACTGGAACCTCAGTGCTGACAGTCTGAGGAAACAGAAGGCCTACATCTCCTGAATTGATATGTTGTGTCCTTCAAGCAGCCTTTGGTAATATTCTGTAGTGCATCCTACCAACCCTTCTGGAGAGTTCTGCCTATTGTTTTGAGTTCTGTAGTTGGTTAATAGATTTTTAACCATTTCCTTTAAGTATTCGTACAGTTCTAGAATGAATCAGAGACTCTTGTTTCTTCTTTTGTCCAAAACTATCAGTGTTCTTTCTGTGAATGCATTTAACTTTCTCATCTCTGCCTTAGTTTAGTTGTGTACGAACATGTTTACATGTTTCCCGCAGGTCATTTCTTGAGTGCGTTCTGCTGAATTGTAGCCTTAGATAGAGGGAGTGCTGCAAGGCAGAAGAGAGGTGCATTGGTAGAGCTCTGTATATGTCTCAGAATCACAGGAGATCCTGCAGGGCAGAAGTAAAGTGCATAGAGGAGGTGTTTGTGTATGTGTCTCAGAAGAGTGGAGGTGCTGAAGGGCAGGAATGAGATGCATAGACAGAGATGTGTGAGTGGCTATGTCTCTCAGAATAGAGGGGCTGCTGCAGAGCAGAAGTGAAGTGCATAGCAGAGGTGTGCGTGTGTCTCAGAATAGCAGGGGCTGCTTCAGGGCAGAAATGAGGCGCATTGGCAGAGCTCTGCAAGTGTCTCAGAATCGCAGGGGGAACGCTGCAGGACATGAGTGATGTGCATAGGCAAACCTATGATGCCTGCATCACAGCTGATGGCACTGGCTAGCCACTCTCCAACAGAAGCTCTAAAGTCAGTATATTTCACACAAGTGTTTTATTTCGTGGCACATAATTTCATTCTGCCTTTTTACAGCCTGGCTGTCCCATTGATGTCATGTTGCAATAAGCCAAAATTCCCAGGAGGACACTGCCTCTGCTCATTAATCCTCTTCTTACAGTGCCTGAAAATAACAAAAATAATGTCTCTGGCTCTCCTTCAGCTGGCAGCACCACTACTCCCCTTTTGCACATTAGCAGCACTGATTTGTTATTAAGTGCTGCAGCGGCAGCAGCCACGTTTTACACTGGTTATGCAATGCACATGTTCAGTCCCTGGGCTGCCAATCTAAATCCGTATCGTGAGACCATATCCAATCCTGGTTTTCTAACATCCAACATGAGTCTGACCCTGATTGTCCCTATGGGGTAAAATATATATGAGAAGCTATGATTTGCTGGGCTTCTCTCCTACCCCTGTTGTTCTTTAGATTTTTGATTGTCTTGCTACTGAGAAACTTCATTATTTCTGACCAGTATCAGATTGGTTATAAAAGGGAACACAGTGTGATCTGCTAAACCTTCCTCCGTGGCGACAGTCAGTGAAGCAGACCTAGCAGCTTCTCATTGAGGCAAGATGGCTCCAAATTAACTAGTTGGATAATGCACCCATGCTGTGACTAAGCAAACAGACTGGAGTTGAAAGAAACCATAAAGCAGATAGAAGCAGCAGCAGAATGTGTCAGAGCCTTCCTGAGACAGGAAGTAAATAGGCAAATTGTGATCAGAAAAAGCGATAAACGCACTCAGGTCTAACGCCACTGAAAAGTCGTTGACAAGGACATGCTACAATTTATGAAAAAGTCCTTTCTCTTAGTCTTCAGGGAATATAAACTGCCTAAGAAGATGATTTAGTCATTACTATAATTACTTTGAAGTAATTTTCAAAATGGGGCAGAGTGTCTAACATAGCTGGCTAAACTAGGCACATTGTCTCTTTTTTTTTTTTTTAATTCTCATTATTGGTGTGAGAAACCTAACAATAAAAACGTCAAAAATCACAAGATAATACAGAGAATCAAGAGTTCATGCTGACTCCTTAGTATGCCCTTATGTGAAACAGAATGCTTACAGCATTGCAAAACAATTTTATTTTTCAAATGCACACAGTTAGGGACTTTTTCAACCAAAATAGGCACCTAGGAATGTGGCTGAACTTGCGTTTCAATTGAGACAGCCAAAATCTGTCTGGCTATAGTTAAGCCTCCTATTGTTTCATCTAAATTTTAGGAACTCACTATTGAAAGACAGCGTGTGAGGATGGCTGAGCAAACTTCACTCTCTGGAGTCAGGAAACATGCTGACTCTAGCTTTTCTTCTTGCAACTTTAACTTTTATTAACATAATCAGCAAATAACATAACAGTAGACTGCCTACCTTTTGTTGTGTTTGGCGGTCTGCGGATCTCTCTCACAAACCGCACCCTTACCTTCGGTCCCAATCTGCTGACCTTCAGCCCCAACACCACTGGAGGACTTCAGCGCGGCTTTGTGATAGACAGCCACGCTCCTCTGCTCTCAATGCGACACACTGCAGGGACATTGCCAGCACCTTCTCTGGCTTCCTCTAGGCATGCAGAGTCTGATGGCTACAAATTTAAAGGGCTCACAGTGATAAATCCCCCATGGCGCCCACAGATGATCTCACAGGCCCCGGCTTATAAAAGACCTCTTACAGCTTGTAGTGTGAGTTGCCTCAGCATTCCTCCTGCATTCCCAGTTCTTGGTCTTCGTTGTCTTCAGTTCCTAGTCTTCAACTTGTCCTTGGTTCCAATGGTCATCGTCTTCAGGTCTTCTTCAGTTCTTGTGGTCATCCCTCTGTATTCCACATCTCCCTGCCTCTCCGCCTGGTTGCTCTGTGTCCTCCTGCCCTACTTATCCATCCCGTCTTCCCTTGGATGGATTTCCTGGCATTGACCTCCGCCTGCTTCTTGGACTCCCCTTGAACTCTGCCTGCCACTGACCTGCTGCTTGACTACTGGTTATTCTGAAAATCTGCCTGCAACTGACCATCCTTGAACTCCGCCTGCCTTGACCCAAGCCTGCCTTTGACTTCACTTGCTCATCCCAGCCTCTTCAATGGATCTTCTGTTCTTCAGCAGAATCCCCTAGCTAAGATCTGCCAGCCCAGGCACCCAAGGGCTCAACCTAAGAGGAATGTGGGCTGGTATAGGCAAAGCTCCAGCTGGGTCTCTGACTCTTCCAACTGCCAGCCGATGGTGGGGATCTGTAGGGCTCCTACCTGCAGGTTGTGCCAACTCCACCTTGGCCCAAGGGTCCATGCCTTCAACACCTTTGCAGCAAACTTACAATACCTTCAGGCTAGGTCAGAAATATTTCAGGAGCTGCCTTCTCCTGGAGTTGCAAGGACCTCCTGATCCCAGCTAGGCTCACATTCTTATTCCCCTCCCAGCAGGGTCCTGCCCACAGCGCTGGATCAAGCTAAATGCCTGGTCCCACACAAGCAAAAAGGGGAAAAACAGGGTCACTTCATCACACAGCTCTAGAAGTCTAACTTCCTTCCTGAAACCTAACCCCAATGCCTGGCACTGCCCACCCAACCCCACCCCTGGGACTATCCACTTTTTTGAGTGGCTACATTTAGCTGCTGAGAGAGGAAATGTTTCTCTGTGGGATCTGGCCACCTAAATCCCTAGTTAGGTGGCCAGATCCCACTGAAAACTGCTCAGTTTTAGCTGCTTGGTGGCCAAAGATAAAAACTGTTTCTGACTAGATGAGTAAATGCTGATGATTTGTCTATATCCTTTACATAAATAAAAATATACACTGCAACAAATCCAGATTGTGACAATTATTATTCAACATGGCCTCCTTTTAATGAATGCTGAGAATGATGTTTCTGCATTGGGTCTTTTCCTTCTCTCCATCCTTTACTCTTTGACCAGCTAGGAACATATCACAGGGATTGCTGAACATGCAGAATGTAACATTACTTCATGTGGTTTTGCTAATGACCCTTTTATCCTAAAAACTCTCCACAGTGTCTGTTTAATTCTTTATTCCATTTATAAATTGCTTTCCTGAACAGACCCTTTATAAGATGTAAGTCTGCAGAATTCAGGACTGAGTTTCCATTTCATGACGATGATTTGTTAGGCTGGCATCACTGTACGTAGCAAGGACCGTCAAAGAATACTTTCTTTGCATACTGCTGATTAATGACTGGCAGAACAGACACAAATGATGTACAGACTTTCACAGGGTTTCTTCCATCAAGACACTTTTAGGGAACATCTTCTAGCTGTGCTCAGCTGTTGGTCTTGGATTGTGCAGACTGAAGGTGAGAAACGATCTCTCACTTACTGATCATAAGAACAGAGGGACCTGCTCCTACACAAGCTGGACATACCAATGATACATTTTAAAAGGGAGATTTAATGAAAGGATCATGGCCCAAACTATACAAAAGTCACAAGGGGATGGAAAAGCTCCCTTATGGAGAAAGGTTAAACAGATCAGGGCTCTTTAGTTTAGAGAAGAGACGGTGGAGATGAGAGATATGATTCAGATTTATAAACTCATGAGTGGGGTGGGATGAATAAATAGAGACTCATTTACCCTTTCAAATACTGGGACTAGGACACACTAGCAATTAGCAGATTTAAAACACATCATATTTATGCAGTGCACTATCAATTTGTGGAATTTGTTACCAGAGAACATGGGCAAAGGCAACTAGGATAGCAGGGTTTAAAAGAATTTGGACAAGTTTCTGCAGGAAAAATCCACGACACATTATTAGTCAGGTAAAGAAAGCTATTTCAATACCTGGGAGTGAGTAACAGGAATGAGATCTATTTTAGAGGATCTTGCAGGAACTTGTGACCTGGATTAGCCACTGTTGGATGCAGGATGCTGGGCTCGAGGGACATTGGTCTGACCCAGCCTGGCACTTCTTATTTTCTCATGATGTTAGAGTGCACGGGGGAAAGGCATGACCAGCAGAAAAAAAATGAAGTCATTATACTAATCATAGTGAGACCTCACCTGGAGTACTGCGTCCAGTTCTGGAGGCAATATCTCTGAAAGGACACAGACAGGCTGGAGACGGCCCAGAGACGGGGCAGCCAAAATGGTCTTGGTTGTGCACCAAAACACAAAAGAGATGAGACTTAAGGACATAAATATGTGTACCCTAGAAGAGAGGAGAGGAGAGACAGGGGTGGTATGATGGAGACATTCAGTTAAGTCAGAAGTATTCACGCACAGGACGGAAACCTTTTTTCAATGGGAAGGAAGTTCTAGTGTTGCTTATGCATTCCTCTGAATAAAGGATTTGTAGAAATACAAGCAAAACACTACAACTTTAGTTAAGAAATCTGGGATATAGAGGACAATATTTAAAAAAATAAATAATACAGAAAACGATAATTTTTCTGGCTAAAGTTAGCCAGGTAACAGGCCAATACAGAAAAACGCGCGGGAGAGCAGGCGAGCGCCTGCTCTCCCGGCGCGCGCACAGGCCACTCACCTGGGTGGGCGATTCAGGAGGGTGGCCTATGCAAATTAAGGCCCGCGGTAAAAGGAGGCGCTAGGAAAACTAGCGCGTCCCTAGCGCCTCCTTTTTGACAGGAGCGGCGGCTGTCAGCAGGTTTGACAGCCGACACTCAATTTTGCCAACGTTGGTTCTCAAACCCGCTGACAGCCACGGGTTCAGAAAACGGATGCAGGCATAATTGAGCGACCGTCTTCCAACCCACGGGCCGATTTTTAAATTTTTTTTTTTAAATTTTTACTTTTTTTTTTACTTTTGAGGCCTCAGACTTAATATCACCATGATATTAAGTCGGAGGGTGTACAGAAAAACCGTTTTTTCTGCTTTTCTGTACACTTCCCCGGCGCCGGCAGAAATTAACACCTACCTTTGGGTACGCGCGATCCAGTAAATAAAAATATGCTAACTAGGGCCCGCAGTAAAAGGAGGTGCTAGGGACACCTTTTTGACAGGAGCGATGGCTGTCAGCGGGTTTGACAGCAGACGCTCAATTTTGCCGGCGTCAGTTCTCGGACCCGCTGACAGCCACGGGTTCAGAAACTAGACGCCGGGAAAATTGAGTGTCCGGTTTTCAACCCGCGAGCCACGGGCTGATTTTAAATTTTTTTATTTTAAATTATTTTTTACTTTCGGGACCTCCGACTTAATATCGCCATGATATTAAGTCAGAGGGTGTACAGAAAAGCAGTTTTTACTGCTTTTCTGTACACTTTCCCGGTGCCGAGAGAAATTAACATCTACCTTTGGGTAGGCGCTAATTTCTGAAAGTAAAATGTGCGGCTTGGCTGCACATTTTACTTACTGAATCGCGCGGGAATACCTAATAGGGCCATCAACATGCATTTGCATGTTGCGGGCGCTATTAGTTTCAGGAGGGTTGGACGCGCGTTTTCGAAGCGCTATTTCCCCTTACTGAATAAGGGGTAAAGCTAGCGCGTCAAAAACGCGCGTCCAACCGCGGGTTAACAGTGCGATCCGGCGTAGCGCACTGTTCTGTATCGGCCTGCAAGTTAGGCCCCCAGTCTAGCACAGGGAGGGAGAGACACTGGCCTGCAGTGCCAGGTCCTCTGATAGCACTGGAGGGAAGAGAGAAGGAAAAAGGATTTTTGCAGTTTTGACCTGAGCCTTCTGGCAGGCAGAAACCTTTGTACGGTGGGTCAGGAGGGAGCTGTGTACCTCTTTGCCCAGTTAAAGAGGAGGTTTTAGTGAACTTGCAGAGAAAAGAGAAGTGTTCTCTTGAACAGAGATTTAGTTTTTTTCCACCACAAAGGGACTTGAAGTAGTGTTCTGTCACCCTTCCTAGCCCAGAGCTGGAAGCTGTGAGAATTGCTTTCAGGAGAAGGCCTTTTGAAGAGGAGTCAGAAAGAGAGAAGAGAAGAAGGATATCTGGAGGCCCCCATCCTGGGACACAGGACACTGCCAGGTTGGAGTTTGAAATTCAAAATGGACCTCAGGTACTGGGTAGGGGATCCAGTCATGATTAGGACACCCTCAGTCCATGCCTTGAATGATAAACCTGTTCCAAGCCCCTGCCTGGAGGGACACATCCACAGAGATAGAGATCATTTGAATACTGGCTCTTGTACAGCTGAGGACACTGGATGTGAAAGGAAACTATTTTTTGCACCTACTGATTCTTTTGAATTCAAGCACAGTAAACTTTAATCTGAACACTCACCCAGAGAATCCAGCCTGGTTTGCAAGTGTACCTGTCCCTCTTGAGTATAGAAGATTTGGGGAAGTGGCAGAGAAGATAGCCCCCCCCCCCCAAAAAAAAAAAATTTTGTCTGCTCTTAGGAATACAGCCACAATCGAAGAAAGGAGAAACATTGTGAAAAATTTTTTGTCACAGAAAGGGGGGCTGGAAGTGAGGAAAACCCTCCCAGGGCAGGTAATGGATAAAGCGCAGAGGATTCTCAGTTGCTAAAAGTGTACAAATCAGAAAGCTCAGCCCGGCAACATGCATGTAAGTGTTCACAGTGCTACTATATTCGCCTGATTCAATGACAGATGTTGGGGGTTGGCAGAATTACGGCAACGTGCTTAATATGAAATCCTAGAAGACCTAGCAGTCCATGTGACTGGGTCTGTCTGTCTGTCAGGCTGCATGTTCTGTAATGAAAACAGAAGCCTGTTTGGCAGGCTGCACAGGTGACCTGGGAGCCTGGATGTTTGAGCAATGGCCATGCTAGTATTGCAGGCTATTGAAATTATTACAGAGCATGTTAAGGCATGGAAAAGCTGGGTGCTGGAGGGGAACTGTGGGGAACTTGTATGGAATACAAAAATCCTGTACTGGAGAAGGAGAAATCTTGCAGGTGGGCACACTCTGTGGCTGGCAGATGGGATGGATCCTTAGCAGTGTGGGCAGGATAACTAGGCACACTGAATGGGCCAGATGGTCTTTTTCTGCCACCATTTACTATATTACTATGTATAATGGGATAACACTAGAAGAAGAGTTCATGATATGAGACTCTGCAGGGTTAGACTCAAGAACAATGACAGGAAATATTTTTTTTTACAACAAGGCTAGTAGATATATGGAATGCCCTCTCAGAACAGGACATGAAGGATAAAGCAGTAAAAGCCTTCAGGAAGACAAAGGATATGCACAGAGGAACCTATACATACAAAAAAAGCGAAGAGAGAGGTTGAGCTTGCTCTATCGGCACGTGTTTCAGTGTTTAGATGTGCTCTACTTGAATACTGAACAAGTGCTGAGACTACAGGAGCCACTGGTAAATTAAGTAATATGAAATGATAGAAGCCTGAGTGGAAATGCAGGCAATCATGTGGCTGGTTCTATCTGGCAGGCTGCAAAGACAGAATTAACAGTACGGTAAGATGCACAAGTCCAGATCTGTCAGCCTGGCAGGCTGTGATGCAATGAAATAAATATCTGCTGGGTCTATCTGGTAAATACAGCGCTAACAAGAAATCCTAGCAGATGTTCCCACAGCTGGGTCTGTCTGGCAGGCAGGCTGCGCAGGGGAGAAAGAGAGAGAGTCCCAGAGCAAGCAGTAGGGGGGAGAGAAAGAGGCAGAAAGCAGGGCAAGAAGTGAGGGGTGAGAGGCGAGGGATATAGGTCATGGAGTGGAATGAGGTGAGAGGGGGATGAAGTAGAAAGAGTGGTGAGGAAGAGAAAGGGGGTGCTGGGCAACGAGTAGGGGAGGAGAAAGAGGGGGATACAGAACAGAAGGGGAGAGAAAGGGGTGCTTTGATGGAGCCACTTGCACTAGGCGGACAGCTGTGCCAGAGCAGCCACTAGCAGGGGGGAGGGAGTCAGAGGTAATTCTGAATATCTATCCTGATCTTAGAAAAAGCTATCAGGTCCTGCTATTTTATGGCCATAAGTCTGAGGGCATCTTACAAAAATGTCATATTCTGATATTATCACATAACTGCTGTTTGTCATCAGTTTATTGACCCTTGGAAGGCCCCCTCAGATGGAGTCAGGTAGCCTGGATGTTGAGCCCTTGAGTTCTGGGGTCTGGCAGGACTTGGAGGAACCTGCTAGGATTGCGACAAGTGAAGCGCCGCGAGACGAAGTCCAGGAGACGGACAGGGCAGGCCGCTGTCGAGGAGAAGTGAGGTCCAGGCAGTGGTCAGGGCAGGCAGTGATGAAGCAAGCGAAGTTGAGGCAGTGGTCAGGGCAGGCAAGGGTCTAGGTAGGCGAAGTCCAAGGTGGTGTGGGGTCAGCAACAAGGAGGCAGTCCAAGAAAGGAGGAAGAGGCGGACAGCAGGAACAAGAAGACCATGAGGGAATCCAAGGAACATCAGGAGACAGGCAAAGACACAAGGGACATGGCAAGGCAGGCAGGAGCTACAAAGACCACAGCAAGGCAGAAAGAGCACAGAACCAGTGCAAGAGACCTATCACAGAGGTGTCGGCATGGTGCTAGGTGGGACTTTAAATACTCTGGGCCGTGACATCATTGGGGTGTGCTGAGGCTGGAATTCTCGCCGGAGGCCCGATAAGAACTGCATGTGTGCTCGTGCCTAAAGAGATGTGCACGTGGGTTGGAACAGTGGCTGCAGCGGTGAGAAGGCATAGCCAGTGCTCTGGGCCTGAAGGCATAAGGAGGATACCAGCCGCAGTGTGGCACCGCAGTCGGTGGGGGAAGAGGGTTTACAGGGCAAAGGTGAGCCAATTGATATAATATATTTGAAGTTTCAGAAGGCATTTGACAATTTTCCTCTTGAGAGATTCCTCAGGAAACTGGGAGATCATAGGATCAGAGGCAGTGTCTTATTGTGGATAAAAGATAGGAAACAGAAGGTAGGATTATATGGTCAGTTTTATAAATGGAGAAAGTTTCCTAGTGGAGTGCCCCAGGTGCCCTGTACTGGGAACTAAGCTATCTAGCATATGCATAAGGATCTGGAGAAAGGAATGATGAATGAGGAGATCACATTTGCAGATGACACAAAATTGTTTTGAGTTGTTTAAATGGCGGCGGATTGTGAAGAAGAACTGCAGAAGGACCTTGTGAGACTAGGAGACTGCGCTTCTCAATGGCAGATGCAGTTTAGTGTGGCCGCATGCAAAGTAATGCCAGTGGCGAAAAGTAATCCCAACTACAGGTGCACTATCCTGGGTTCCGTGTTAGGAGTCAGCACCAGGAAAAGGACCTCGGAGTCCTTGTGGACAATGCTTTGAAATCTTCAGCTCAGTGTGCGGCGATGGCCAAAAAAAGGCAAATAGAATGTTAGAAATTATTTGAAAAGGAATAAAGAACAAAACCGAGAATATCCTAATGCCTTTGTGTAGATTCATGCTGCAACCGCACCTCCAGAACTGTGTGCAGTTCTGGTCACCACAGCTCAAAAAAGACAAAAAAGATTATAGCGCAGGGTAAAAAAAAAAAAAAAGAAGAAGGAAAGCTTCTTTATGGACAAAGGCTAAACAGAATCATAGAAACATAGAAACATAGAAATGACGGCAGAAGAAGACCAAATGGCCCATCCAGTCTGCCCAGCAAGCTTCACACACTTTTTTCTCTCATACTTATCTGTTTCTCTTAGCTCTTGGTTCTATTTCCCTTCCACCCCCACCATTAATGTAGAAAGCAGTGATGGAGCTGCATCCAAGCTGCATCCAAGCTGATAAGTTAGGGGTAGTAACCGCCGCAATAAGCAAGCTACTCCCATGCTTATTTGTTTTACCCAGACTATGTTATACAGCCCTTATTGGTTGTTTTTCTTCTCCCCTGCCGTTGAAGCAGGGAGCTATGCTGGATATGCTTGAAGTATCAGTTTATTCTTCTCCCATGCTGTTGAAGCAGAGAGCCATGCTGGATATGCATCGAAAGTGAAGTATCAGGCACATTTGGTTTGGGATAGTAATAGAATAGGACCCTTTTTTCTCAGAAAAAAGAAGGATGAGAGGAGATATGATCTAGATTCATAAAATCACGAGTAGGATGGAACAGGTAAATAGGGAACAGTTATTTACCATTTCAAACAACTTTAGGACTAGGGGACACTCCATGAGACTAACAATTGACAGATTTAAAAAAAACCAAACAAAAAACCCCCCAAAAGGATATGAGATCTGTTGCCGGAAGTTCTAAATAGGGTTGGACACGTTCCTGAAGGAAAAGTCCACGCACAGTTATTAATCAGGTAGGCTCGGGAAAGCCAGCGCTTATCCCTGGGAGTGAGATACGAGAAACAGATCAGCTATGGGGGATCTGCCAGGTACTTGTGATCCAGGCTGGCCACTGTCGGAGTCAGAACGCCGGGCTGGATGGACCTTACTCTGAGCCAGCCTGGCACTTCTTATGTTCTTATCGGATTTACAGCCCATGATCCTGGGTTCCAGAAGGGGCTCTCATGCATGGCTCCTGGCCCCAGGACCGGTGCTGCCTTGACCAGACTAGGAACGGTGGGAGAGAGGGTCTATTATAATAAGGAAAAAAAAAATGAAGACTCGTGGTGCCAGGATTCCAACACTGGTTTCAACTGGACTGCAAAAAAAAAAAAAAAAGGAGAAAGCAGAAACTACTGCCTCCCACCCCGGAAAACAAAGGAGAAAGAAAAACTACTGGCGCTGTTGCCCCTCCCCCAAAGCAAAGAATTAAAGAAGCAACGTGTTCTGTCCTGTGGATAACAGGGGGGTCGGTTTGTCTGTTGCATGTGGAGATGGTTGTGGCTTGCAGCACTAATAAAAATGTGTCTGCTACAGGAGGGGAGCCAGCAAATCTGTTTCTGTGGAGTGGATAAAATGCTCCGCACCACGAGACTGCTCACGGCATATCTGCCAAATTACTCAGAGGTTCTGGCTGTGGTAATAGATTCTGTAGGCGGCTGCTTTCTCTCCTCTGGACTCACGCATCCTTTGCTGCTGATTGCTGACCTTGGGTGACCTCTGGGGGGGGGGGGGACTGCGAGAGCGATGCTTGTGACAGGAGAAACACAAAACCCATAACAGGCCCCCCTGCACGTTTTGCTAATGCGAGCACACCTTCTACGGCATTCTCCCAAAACGCAGGCTCTGGGCAGCAAAGTGAGATTAGACCGATGGGCAGCAGGCGCCCGTGTCCAGGAAACCACTGCCTGCCCTTTTGTAAAAGCAGGTTTCATGTCCAGCACCTGTACAAAGATATAAAGATGAAATTCTCACCTCAACGAATCGCAGAGATGTGCATGCAGCCTACAGCACGGAAGGAACAGAGCCCTGCATACAAGGACACCGTACCAAGGAGGAATCCGTGGCCTCACTGATTGGAGAAACAGTTTGCAAGAATGAGGATGAAGGCTTTTCTCATTTGACCTTTTGAAACCAAAGTTTCCTTGGGTTTACTATTTAATTGGAAAAAAAAAAAAAGTGGTTTCATGACGTAGCAGTATCTTGCAAAGACCAAGACTGAAGGCAGTCCTTCCACTCTGGTGCCGAATTGAAGGATTCTCCAAGCAACAAAACCAGTTCCTCTGCGGCAGAGCCTCAAAAGTGCCCTCTGTCTCCTGTACTCGAGCTACAATCTCACTGTCCTCCTGCAAGCTATCTCACGTCTCCTGAAGCCCCCCCCCCCCCCCGGAGAGGGTCAGTGCAGCGCCTCATGCCTTACTGCCTTTTCTCCTTCACTGTTCCACTTGCTGCTGGACTCCGTCCTGTCTCCCCTCAAGTCTGGGAGCTTCTCTCACTAGCACACCACTCCCAGCCCAAGGACTAAAGCAGCGGCCTATGCCTGCCTCAGAGGCAGGGAGCTTCTCTCTCTCTCTCTCTCACTAACACCACATTTCTTACTCCCCCAAGACTTTCCAAAAGCCCCTGGTGGTTCAGCGGGGTCCAGGAGCGATCTCCTGCACTCGAGCCATCGGCTGCCAGTAATCAAAATGGCACCGATAGCCTTTGCCCTTACTATGTCACAGGGGCTACCGGTGCCATTGGTCATCCCCTGTCACATGGTAGGAGCACAAGATGGTGGGCCATCCAGTGCTCCTACCATGTGACAGGGTCCGGCCAATGGCAGGGATACCCTGTCACATGGTAAGGGCAAAGGGCCATCGGCGCCATTTTGATTAGTGGCAGCCGATGGCCCGGGAGTGGGAGATCGCTCCAGGGACCCCCACTGGACCACCAGGTACCTGTAAAAAGTTTTTGGAGGGGTCGGGAGGGTGGGGGAAGCTAAGGTATTAGTTTTAAAGGGTCGGGTGGGTTTTTTGTTTATCGGCTCGGGTGCAGCCGATAAACAAAACCGCGATCGGGCCCGATGAAAAAAACCCCACATGTGAATCGGAACCGGAATCTGAAACGATTCCGGTTCCGATTCACATCTCTATTACAAACTGGTTGACTGACAGGAGACGGCCAGGAATGTTGTTAAATGGAACCTACTCTGAAGAGAGATCGGTGTTAAGTGGAGTAGCACAGGGATCGGTGTTGGGACCGGTTCTGTTGTTCAATATCTTTGTGAGCGACATTGCGGAAGGGATAGAAGATAAAGTTTATCTATTTGCGGATGATACTGAGATTTGTGACAGAGTGGACACGCCGGAAGGAGTAGAGAGAATGAAAAGGGATTTGAGAAAGCTTGAAGAATGGGTGAAGATTTGGCAGCTCTGACTGAATGCCAAGAAGTGCAGAGTCCTGTATATGCGATGCGGTAATCCAAAAAAGCTGTATGTGATGGACCAAGAGAGGGATCTTGGGGTGATCTCAAGATGGCAAAGCAATGTGACAAGGCGAGAGCTAAAGCCAGAAGAATGCTGGGCTGCATAGAGAGAGGAATAACCAGAAACAAAAAGGAGGTAATAATGCCCTTGTACAGGTTCTTGGTGAGGCCTCACCTGGAGTACTGTGTTCAGTTCTGGAGCCTGTAACTCAAAAATGACAGAGACAGGATGGAGGAGGTCCAGAGAAAGGTGACCAAAATGGCGTGGGGTCTGTATCAGAAGACTTATGAGGAGAGGAAACAGTAGAACTAGGGATCATGAAATGAAGCTCCAGGGGGGAATGACTCAGAACTAATGTCAGGAAATATTTCTTCACAGAGAGGGTGAATGCTTGGAATGCCCTTCCGGAAGAGGTGGTGAAGACGAAAACAGTCAAAGAAATCAAAGGGGCATGGGGTAAACACTGTGGATCCCTAAAGAAGAAAATGAAGAAAAGGGTGCATAGTGGTAACTTGCTGGTGTGGCAGTTACTACCCTTAACCAATAATCCTTGTTGCTTTTGATGCAACTGCAACACTGCTCTCAGCTTCAACGGCAGGGGGAAAAGAGGAATTGGATTTAGACAACAACAACCAATGAGGGCCTCGACTTTTATGGTCTGGGGAACTGATCAGAGCCAGTTCTAGCATTTTTGTTACCCTGTGCAAACAGTTACTGTGTTGCCCCCTCCTCACACCACCCCAGCCCCTGCTCTGCCTCCCCGCTCGTTCTGTTTTTTTTTAACACAGAATTTTTGTTGTTCTTCAACACACAATAGAAAATATCAGTATCATGCTCTGTCCCAGACCCCCTTTCCCCACCTAAAAGAAGCCCTGCTCCCTCCAGTAAGCCAAACTTTCAAAATTCCCACATTTCATGAACTTATTTTACTCCATCCGCAGGTACAAAATTCCTAAAGTGTGCAGGAGTGATCCCCAGATGCTCTTACCCCACCTACCAGTACATAAAGATACACTAGCTGGGCCCTGTAGCTGGTACCATTTTGTTGTACAGAAAAGCATGCACTGCTGCGGTGCCACCCAGAAAACCCTACAAAAAAAGACACTTGGAATTCATATGCTATTAGACCTATTGCAACACATATTAGGTGCGGGTTTGGCCCTTGAGTAAACTGAATGTATTAAACTTCCCATACCAAAACAGTATTAACTTCAAGCATTCAAACAGGAACAACCCTATCTATGAAAAAGCAACACTGCAAATATTACACCAAGCCCTACAACACATCCTATTAAGAAAGCAGAACAAACCAGGCTGCTATAAATCCCTAAATTGAAACAACATGATAGCAGAATACCTCACCTCGATCAAACACGCAGAACAAAGGCATATCCTCACCAAATAGAGAATAAGTATAAACAGAAACATACAAACAGAAACCGAACTTGAAACTGCCACAAGCCAGGCTCTGTATGTAATGAAGCAATGAAAAAACAGAAACATCACCAGTGTTCATAAATCAAACAATATAAATTAATCATACTAAGAAAAAGCATACCATACTAAGAAAAAGAATATTGCCAAAGAGCTGAGGAACAAAATAACATTCAATAATTAAGAACACATATAAAAAGTTTAAAATATTTTCCAAATAGCAATAAAATATTTCAAAATAGAAGATCCAAACACCCAGTAATTAAGACTAATAAGGATGGAAAAATCCCAAGCTCCCCATACTCGAAACCTTTTAATTTCCAGTCACCCTGAGTTTGTCATGGATTACTGGGGGTGGCACAAACTTTCACCAACACACCCCTGGCTGGCAGAGTGCCATTCACAAACACACACAAAACCCAGGCTACCATTCATACATACACACACAATCCTGGCTGCAATTCACACACACATACACACACAACCAGACTGCCATTCATACATACACATACAAAATCTAGGCTACCATTCAGACACATATGCGCATACACACACAACCCAGGATTCCATTCACACATATATACACACAATATCCAGGCTGCCATTCACACACACATACACACACACATACACACAATGCAGGCTGCCTTTCACATAAACATACACACAACCCAGGATTCCATTCACACACACACACACACACAAGCCAGGCTGCCATTCACATACACAAACACACACACACACACACACACACAAGCCAGGCTGCCAGTCACACACACACACAAACACACACACACACAAGCCAGGCTGCCATTCACATACACATACACACAAAACCCAGGCTGGTAGGCAGGCTGGCTCCCATTCTCACACATTCCCCCCTTCCGCGTTTGACAACAGGACACACCAGCAAAGCACTTCTTCCCTTTCTCATCTTACCAGGCTCCCTGTGTTCCTCAAAGTCTTCTGTTGGTACTCCTGCACTTTTTCTCTTTGGCGGCCCTGTGCAACTGCAGCGCTTCCGGTGGACCTGGCCTGAGGCAATTATACCTCTTCCCCACCTGAAGCAAGAACTGGCTGGATATGAGAAAAAAGCTGCTTGGAGGGACCAGGGTTCAACATCTCCTTAGTTTCAGCAGGAAGTGATCCCTGAAATCTGATCTAAAAAAAAAAAAAAAAGATACTGGCTTCCCTGGCTGGTGCCCCAGGGGAGGAGGTGGTGGAGGGAGGAAGCAGAGTGTACAACCTCTACCCTGGTTGGTACTGCACCGGACCACAGGACTCGGAAGGACAAAGTCACACTGACTCCACCTGCGGCTGCTTCTGCCGCATCCCCCAAAGGTTTGCCGCCCTGTGCACTTGCACGGTCTGCACACCCAGTTGCAACAGGCCTGGAACTGATAGACACAACTGCGACCCTGCTCTCTGCTTTGATGGTGGGGGTGGGAGGAAGAGGAATTGCATTCAGGTGACAACCAACACAGGCCCTGACTTTATAGTCTGGGGTGCTGATATGCAGACATAAGGGAAAAAGCAGAGGACTGGTCTCTATGGCCAAGTCCATAAGCAAAGCAAGTCAAGCAGCACTGTCTGAATTTTCAAGAAGGCTCATCACCCAGTAAAAATGTCGCTAGCAGTACATTTTTTTAATGGGATATCATAAGGCTTGGGGATAACTGCACGGCGTGGCAGTTGCTACTCTTAAGAGAAACATGGGGGTAACTGCACGGAGTGGCAGATACTACCATAAAAAGCTTGTTGGGCACACTGGATGGACCATTTGGTCCTTGTCTGCTGTTTTTACTTACGGGCCGATACAGTAGCCGCCATTTGGACGTGTGTTTTGGACGCGCTAGCTTTACCCCTTATTCAGTAAAGGGTAATAGCGCGTCCAAAACGTGCGTCCAACCCCCCCGAACCTAATAGCGCTCGCAACATGCAAATGCATGTTGATGGCCCTATTAGGTATTCCCGCAGGATACAGTAAGTAAAATGTGCAGCCAAGCCGCACATTTTACTTTAAGAAATTAGCGCCTACCCAAAGGTAGGCGTTAATTTCTGCCGGGGAAGTGCACAGAAAAGCAGTAAAAACTGCTTTTCTGTGCACCCTCCGACTTAATATCATGGCGATATTAAGTCGGAGGTCCTGAAAGTTAAGTAAAAAAAAAAAAAAAATACATTTAAAATGGGCCCTCGGCTCGCGGGTCGAAAACCGGATGCTCAATTTTGCCGGCGTCCGGTTTCCAAACCCGTGGCTGTCAGCAGGCTTGAGAACCGACGCCGGCAAAATTGAGCGTCGGCTGTCAAACCCGCTGACAGCCACCGCTCCTGTCAAAAAAGAGGTGCTAGGGACGCACTAGTGTCCCTAGCACCTCTTTTTACCACCGGCCCTAACTTTAATAAATTAAAATACTGTATCATGCGCACAGGAGAGTGGCCTGTGCGCGCGCCGAGATTTTACTGTATCGGCCCGTATGTATGTTACTGTGCATTATGTATATATGATTATACTCTTTTGCTGTGTTACAGAAACCTACCCAGGGCAGGCCTCTTCTAATTGCTTATGGTTCTCGTTGTCCCCACACACAGCAAATCTGCAGCAGTGAAACAAATACAAGCCTACAGCCTGTTTATGATGTTATAGCCCCCAAATCATATTTTTGCTTCTGAAACTTACTAAGTTTCTATAGCCATGCCCTTGTCTGACAGTAAAATGGGCCCTAATGCCAGCATATCTGTGACACAACACACAAGAGTGAAGCAAGCCTTAAATGTATCCTCCCCAATTGCATGCAGGTCCCTAACCACACTCCAGCAGCTTCCTAACGCTATAGTGAACATCTGCTACGTCTCTCCAACTGTGGCACCCTTCTGGTTTTTCCAAATATGAGCACAGTGGCTGATACATTTTCTGTATGAATCAATCAGTAAGTCATTCCTCCCAGTATGATTTCTAAATCAGCACAGGGACTGCAAGAATATGTCCTGGGAAGCCGTGAAAAGATCCCTCAAGTTTCATCCATGCAAAGTCACTTATTAGAATTCACACTGGATGAGCTGCCTTTAAATGGCAATCAATCCAACCTGCCTCAGCAGTGAAAGTTTGGACAACATTTCAGTGAAACCTAATAACATAAGAGATACACCCAAATAGGCCATGAATTGGAACTAACTCGGCTATAATAGGTTGCAAAGGTTTCAGGAGTGAGATTGGAGAAAGCAGGAAATTTTGCTGATAACAGCCTGAGGAGCTTTCTAGCACAAGTACGGTAGAAGAACCTGGGAACATCTGTGATCCTTTCTAATTCACAAAATGAAGCAGAAAAAGGTGTAATAATGATATTTTTATAGTAAGAAACGTGCCTGGATTCTCACAATTCCTTACAAACACACTGTAATGGCTAGGTGGCCTATTTTAAGTGATATATTAAAACTCTTCTATCATTTTGAAAGGCAAAGCTAGGCATGTCCCTGGCCTGTGAGCTCTAGACCACATCTGCCCCCTTTACTGCTGGATCATGGAGCTGGGGCTGTCTCTCCTCCTTCCGACATCAACTGCAAATAACCAGTTTGTTGTCTAATGGTATCATAAGCAGGGGAGAACACTGCATGAGTTGAGCAATTCATCGTCACTCAGCAGTAAATGAGAGGCTTACAAGGAACAAGGAAATGGAACAAATAAACAATGACAATTATTTGAATTTCTATAACACATCTCATCCAAACAGGAGACCGGTGCAGCACATTACTACCACCCACTCATAACAGCTTATAAAGGAATGGGGAGCACAGAGGAACAACTCTGAGTGCTCAATTTCACTTGGATAAACTGAATCCCAAGGAACTAATGTGCCTCCCACAAGGTCAAACACAAAGGGGCCGATGCTATAAACTGCGCCCAGCCTGGCGCACAGGTAAGCGCGTGCTTGGAAGAGCGTTTCGTACGCGCTACCCTATCACCCGATGCAATAAGGGGATCAGTGCATCCAAAACAGGCGCCCAAACAACCGCCTAGCCTCGAGTGCTCATCACATGTAAATTCCATGTAGACGAGGCTATTAGCTATTACCCCATATGCAGAAAATCCCTCTGTGCCCCACGCACACCTGTTACCGCAGCAAACTCACCTCCAGCCCCGGAGCTGGTATTAAGTCGTTCCGCGAGTCAAGGGCTCATGCTAACCTGCAAAGGTTGCTGTATGTGGGGGCAAAGGGAAAAACAGACTTGTGTTCTGGAGGTATATATTAGGCATAAATTAGATGCATGTATATATATTGTATTTTTAATATGTACAGCATAAATTGGGCGAGAGAAGTAAAATATTGGTTGGACAATGCTCAAGGTTTGTTTTCTGTGTTTTCTTAAACAGTTCAAAAAAAATGTACAGCGTGCCGTTAACGTGCCTAACTTCTGTTCTTTTTTTTTTCCTTCTCCTAAATATATGTGTATACTTTTGCCTGCCTAACAGTTTATGATTTGAACAACAGAAATTTGACCAAGGGCTAGATTTCCTCATTTTGGGGCCGATGCAGTAGGCACTCAGCCACGTCTCCTGGGCACCTGATGGTTTTGAGCGCTAGGGATGCACAAATTTATCCCAAGTGCGTCCTTTTTTTTTTTTTACCGCACCGGCTTATTTTAATATAACATTGGGCGCCCAGGAGAGGTGGCTGTGCACGCGCCGCGTCCTATTGCATCGGCCCCAGTCAGCGACAGAGGTGAGGATTATGCCTGAGTTACAGGGAGATAAGTGACGCTCTCTAAGTAACATACACAAGGTCAGGGTCAGAGCGGAGGATTAAACCCGAGACCCAGGGAGATAAAGTGACTCACTCTGAAGTCACACCCCCCCACCCACACTCTCTCCCCCAAATACAGACACGGAGAGTCAAACAAGGAGAGGAAACAAATTATCAAGATTATCAGTTAAAACATATTGTACGAAAAATGTCTTCCCAGCACAACAAACAATTAATCCAGAGTGGAAGACCCCCAATTTATTTTTTTGAAGAATGGTTTCTCAGAAAAAAAAACCAGTTTTCTTTCCTTTTTAAAATTTCATGTCTGCTACATAGCAAAATTTTGAATCTATTGGATTAATTGGTTATTGTGCTGTGAAGACTTTTTGAATAATATATAATAACTGACTGGCTTGATAATTTACTTCCTCCCTTTGGGGCGGATTTTCAGAGCCCTGCTCGCCTAAATCCGCCCAAAAACGGGCGGATTTAGGTGAGCAGGGCCCTGCGCGTCGGTGAGCCTATTTTATATAGGCCTACCGGTGCGCGCAGAGCCCCGGGACTCGCGTAAGTCCCGGGGTTCTCCGAGGGGGGCGTGTCGGGGGCGGACCCGGTCGTCACGGCATTTAGGGGGCGTGTCGGCAGCGTTTAGGGGGCGGGTACAGGGGCGTGGCTACGGCCCGGGGGCGTGGCCGCGCCCTCCATACCCGCCCCCAGGTCGCGTCACGGCGCGCAACAGGCCTGCTGGCGCGCAGAGATTTACTTCTCCCTCCGGGAGGCGTAAATCCCCGGAGAAAGGTAAGGGGGGGGGTGTAGACAGGGCCGGGCGGGTGGGTTAGGTAGAGGAAGGGAGGGGAAGGTGAGGGGAGGGCGTTAGAGGATTCCCTCCAAGGCCGCTCTGATTTCGGAGCGGCCTTGGAGGGAACGGGGGTAGGCTGCTCGGCTCGGCGCGCGCCGGCTATACAAAATCAATAGCCTTGCGCGCGCCGATCCAGGTTTTTAGCAGATACGTGCGGCTCCGCGCGTATCTACTAAAATCCCGCGTACTTTTGTTTGCGCCTGGAGCGCCAACAAAAGTACGCCAACGCGCCTTGTTTGAAAATCTACCCCTTTGTCTACTAGGTATTTCTGAATAGGGAGTAGTCATCTTTGCTTCTCTTATTTGAATATTTTTGCTCACTGCTTATGAGATGTAGGCTAACACACTTAGCTTTTCAGAAGAACATTTGAATAAGGATTCAGAGGGGCTCCTCTCTGTGGTTTTGTCACAAGGAGGCAATTTTGAATTGCAATCAGCAAATTTGATACAGACTAATTAGGATCGAGTTACATTGCCAGGGAGTCAATAAAACGCCACATCGTAAGGGCTCGGCTGCACTGAATTGGGGCTCTCTGGCTCTGGCGTTCCTTCTTACCGCACAAGCTGAGGAGAGTCAGATTAAAAGTCGAGTTGTGTCTTTTCGATACTCGGCTGCAAGGTTTTAATAACGACAATTAACTTTGGAAATGAATCGAAGAAACATGTAAAGAGACATTCAGAAGCAAGGAGAGGACTATGCATGGGGGACCCACTTATTATTGGGATAACGGAACCAGGGTACTTCAAGGAAGTAAGACTGCTACTAACCAGTCTGCCAATGAGGAAGAGAGTCGCAGAGAACGAGCCGCTCGGGGACTATGAGAACAAGATCCTGGATGAAGGCCTATGATCCCTGGAATCTTCGGTTTTAAATTTGTGTTTAAACTTCCATCTACAACCTCAGACTGGGGGTTTTGGAAAAAGAGGCCATTGTTCGTGCCAGCAGTGAGACATGATGAATTTTAATCAAAGTCCATTTATTCAGATTCATCAGACTTTTGAGTATTAAGTTTTGGTTTTTTTTTTTTTAGTTTTCCCCCCAAAATAGGGGTATGGATCAAAATTAATTTATTGCTGGGTGCAAGTCAGTATGGTTTTTCCTGACGGTTGATTGATCTTTCTCCATGTGGTAGTGAGAGATGTGGAGAAGAGGAAGACAGAACCATGAAAAAGTTATTTTAGCAACCTCACTAGGAAGGGCAAGGCTGCTCTGCTGTTACAGTTTTGGGCTGTGTGGTGAACACCTCCTGCAGGAGTGATAAAGGAGAGGAGGACAGGAGCAATAGCAGGTGATCTGGTGAGGCTGGGTAGAGTCTCTAAAGCAGGATGATAAGAATTCCTGGAGCTGGGTGCTGGCTGAGAAGGGTCTCTGGTGCTGAGTGCTGGCTGAGAAGGGTCTCTGGAGCTGGGTGCTGGCTGAGAAGGGTCTCTGGAGCTGGGTGCTGGCTGAGAAGGGTCTCTGGTGCTGAGTGCTGACTGAGAAGAGTCTCTGGTGCTGGGTGCTGGCTGAGAAGGGTCTCTGGTGCTGAGTGCTGACTGAGAAGAGTCTCTGGTGCTGGGTGCTGACTGAGAAGAGTCTCTGGTGCTGGGTGCTGACTGAGAAGAGTCTCTGGTGCTGAGAGCGTGGTGGTAAGGGTGAATTTCAGGAAACACTGGAACAGCGTGTGGGTATGCGTGGATGTGAATGCAGGTAAGCGTGGTCTGTTATACTGGAACTGAGTGCAGGTATGGGTGGAATCAGGATAGCGTGCAGGTAAGCGTGAGACTGGATGCAGATAAGCGTGAGCTGGAGGAGGGGAACCAGGGCAAGGAAGACAGACAATGACAGCACTAGACAAACCAGGTCAAGGACTTCACTGAACATGAAACCACAAAATGCCCGAAGGCAGCGAGGCAAGGAAGTCCAAAGGAAGCAGGGGGAAGCAGAAGAATAATAGAAGCTACAACAGGATTCAGGGAGAGAGGGGACAAGAAGGCAGGCGAGAACTAGAATGCCTACAGAGCAAGATCAGCAAAAGCTCATAGGCCACAGAACAAGGCAGGGAAGCGGGATACCCAAAGGCACGCAAGGCGAGGAATAGAAGGCTAAAGCAGGGAGCCTAAAGGAACTTGATGCCAAAGCACCGAGGCATGAGCTAGGCGGGGTTAAACAGAGAATTCTGGACATGGAGCAGGTAGGCAAGGAAGGCCGGGCCAGCCAGGGGAGCGTGCTCTTGAGGGGCCCCTGGTGGTGAGGAGGCTGCACAGCAGCCAGAGTCGTGACATCTGCAGAGCTGGAGATCTGACACAGACTTGGTGATCAAAGCAGCTGACGAAGGAGGTGCCACTGTGGTTATGGATGGGGTGAGCTATGCTGAAGAGGTAAGGCACAAGGTAGCAGATACTGTTCATCACCACCCTTTACAAGATGATGTCCCAGGACATAGTCAGCTTGCACATGGGGTATTTTATTCATTTCCATTTGATTATAGTACTCGTGGTGATTTACAAAAAAATCACAAACTGATAGCTAGATTCATCATGCCGCTATAAATGGCCCTGCGGGAAAAAAAGAGGCTGGGGGGTGATAGTGTGCAGCCAGCCGCATCGCAGCAGTGTGGTTTCGCCCGCCACAGTATGGCTGCGCCGCACACTATCACCTCCATAGCACCACGGGAAAAGGTGGTATTTCTCGCGGTGCTGCCTGTGATAATGTGGAAAACATTATCGCCCGCAGCGCTGCCGGGCCATAACCCCGCCCACACTCCTCCCCCTTCCCCTGCGATGCAGCTGGTATCGCATGCGATAAGTCCCTAACGCACGTGATAACAGTCAATCGCAATTTGATAAATGACCATGTTAGAGAGGTCTATATTCAGCTGCCTCATGGCTCTGCTAGTTAGCTGGTTATACTTAACCAGCTAACTAATGCTGTATATTCAGTGGCACAACTATGCCATTGAATACACCCCGCTATCTTAAAGTTAGCCGGTTATGTATAACCGGCTAAGGGGTAGATTTTAAAAGGGTTACACGCATAAGGTATGCACGTAACCCTTTTAAAACGCCCCTGCACGCGCAGAGCCTATTTTGCATAGGCTCGGCGGTGCGCGCAAGCCCCGGGACGCGCGTAGGTCCCGGGGCTTCACTAGGGGAGGGCGTGTTGGGTGGGTGGTGCGACATTCGGGGCATTCCGGGGGCGTGTCGGGGGTGTGTGGTGCCAGCCCGGGGGCGTGGCCGAGGCCTCCGGAACAGCCCACAGGTCGGGAGATGGCGTGCCAGCAGGCCGCTGGCAGGCGTAACTTTTACAATAACGGTAAGGGGGGGTTTAGATAGGGCTGGGGGGTGGGTTAGATAGGGGAAGGAAGGGGAAGGTGCGGGAGGGTGGAAGGAAAGTTCCCTCCGAGGCCGCTCCGATTTCGAAGCGGCCTCGGAGGGAACGGGCAGCACGTGCAGGGCTCGGCGTGCACAAATGTGCACCCCCTTACGCGCGCCAACTCCGGATTTTATAAGATAGGCGCGGCTACGTGCGTATCTTATAAAATCCAGCGTACATTTGTTTGCGCCTGGTGCGCGAACAAAGGTACGCGCGCGCACTGTTTTTTAAAATGTATGCCTAACTTTAGGACAGTCCTTTGGCCCAACCAGAGTTGGCCGGATAAATCAGCTGGCTAACTCTAAATATTAAATTAGCTGGCTAAGTGCCTTTTTGCATATCGGGCTGAAAACATTTAACAAAATTATTATTACAGAAAGAAAATTTTGATAGCTTAGGGTTGAAAATCCAAGAATCCTGGTTATGACAGTAACTTTAAAATGAGTACACGAGTGCCCATACATGTGCATATGGGGAGTGCACAAACGCTGGAATTTTAAATCCTGCATGCAGTTGCTCCCGTATGATTTAAAATGCACTTAGCACATATGAGTGCGTCTAATTTTAAGCAGTTACTCGAGCAAACATATTTTGCATGTCTTCCTTAGGACTTTGTAGGAGTTAATGTGCGCAGATAAGCAGATTTTAAAACATGCTCGTATGAAGGGCATTCCCAGTTTTATCAATTAGTTCACCACTTTTCCCAGTCCATCTCGAGGTCATCCAGACCTCTCTGGTTCTTCAGCCTGCGCTCCCCCCAGTTGATCCAGACCCTCACCCAGTTGTTTTAGGCCTAAACAGAGATTTATGCAGACTTACACCTCATCAAGAGCAACAGTAAACATGCGCAACTAACAGCCCACTACTCGCTGCGGCTGCCAGATTTAAAATATGGATTTACGTGTATACATTTTGGCCCTGTCCCAGAATGCCCCGTCACGCCCCCAACTCTGCTCCCCTTTTTTTTACTCACGCACACGCATATATGCGTGTTATTTATGGCTACTAAAATAGGCGGTGCTCACGCACGGCAGATTTATTTGCATATGTGTGCCTTTTAATGAAAGCAATGCTTTCAAAATTCACTCATATATGTTTACCAACAATATACAAGACTTTTTGTGATCAGCCAGGGAGACCAATGATTTCCAGGAAGGGTTTGATTTTTGAATCGTTGTCCGATGTATGCATAGGTTTTTAAACCTTCTACACCTAAGCTACTGTCATACGTTAGAGAATGCTGATGCGATTAATATCTTTGAATCCCTGAGTTTGACACACATGATATTCTGGTTACCTTAGACAGTGAGACTCTCCATACAATTATCTGACCTACAGGGTGGAGGATGGGAGGTTGTGAGGAATATTTTAGAGGTCACCAGGATCCAGTTTTCCCATGTCATTTGTGATGAATTGGCTACAATAGCATTAAGTAAAGTTGCCAGGGAAACAGCCATGGCTCCTGATACTGCCAACCTATACAGGTGCTATCAAAAGGCTACATCCTTTTGAACATTTTGTTGTCTCAGTGTGTCAGATTTCCATGCATTTATTTATAATTCAAATGTAATTAGCTGCTTCACATCGTGGCCCCCATTGTAGGTTTCAATAAAAACCACAATTGCAACTCTACATAAAATACATAAATCAGAAAACACATAAAGCAAATGATACACCTCACCCCCCCAAATTCTTAAGGAGCTAGACCAGGCAAGGATCTAGAGGGTTCCCACTTGGTTTGGAGGACACCAAAATATTTTAACTGCATCCAGTGATAACAGCTTGCATCTACGCTCCAATCTCCTCTCCCCCCCACCACCAGTTATGAGTCATCAGAACACCAAATGCTGTAATCATCTATCTATTTTGGATTTTATCTATTTTTAATGCAAAAGAATTAGCAAACATTACTTGCATTAAGAGAAATATGATTCCACTGATAGTTTTAATAGGCTTGGTTTCTCTTGCAAGCTTTTCACAATGGTTAAGTGGAGCCTTAGAGCAGCTTTATCCTGATGCAATCTTATCAGAAAAATAATTTCATTTTTCTTCTTTAATCTTCTGATTGTAACCTCTGTCCCAACTTCTACATGCCATCAAATAAGGAGCCCAAGAGTAAAATATAACATATACAAAAAGCAAGAATTTCACTCTGATATCTGTGGGTACGTAAAGATATCTTAAAAGAGAAATATTATATCTGTATGTACATGACCTTCATAATGGCACCAAAGAACTGAATCCTTTTGTTTGGATGACTGATATCCAAAATGGTGTCAACAGTATAATCACTGGTCATACAAGATGGTTAGACACCCATGAGAAAAACAAATGCTGTTTTTGTTTTTTTTTAAATATGCAAATAAAAAGTCACTAAGGAGATATCGACACATCTGGAAAAACCTTTCTGAAAATCATTGTTAGTTATATAGTCAAAGTGGAGGCACGATGCAAACTTGAATGAAGTCCTTGGATACTAATGCAAATCACTCTGACTTCCTCAAGTCGGACTAACACCTAAGAGCCTATAATGACGTTTGAGATTACCCGCTGAACTGAAGCCATGTTAAGAAGGAAAACAAGTATGTGGCCCTTAAAACGCACCTGGTTATTAATCAACTGCAAGAGCACACGTGATTACATTGTTTCATAAAATTAAAAAGCTGGGCTAGACACATTAAAAACACCAAGGACTAACAAACATAGATATTCCAACTGGACTTTAAAAATTAACTGTCAGCTCTGCGAAAAGCTGATCATTTCTTTTAGGAATTCTATAAATCACCAAAATGCCAATTTGATTCCTAATCCCTGCAGTAGTAGGCATTCTACTCCTGGAGGCACTTGACTGCAAAACCAACATCGATTTTCAGAAAGGTTTTTCCAGATGTGTCGATATTTCCTTATTGACTTTTTATTTGCATATTTAAAAAAAATACAAAAACAACATTTTTTTTCTCACACGTGTCTAATATCTTTTAGATGTTCTTGCTGGCGATGGCATTCTGGTCAATGATCTCCATGCCACCACCATTTCATCTCACTTGGGATTGTGTATGGAGTACAAACTCTGGAAGAGATGCCTGGGAGAAAGTCACAGCATCCGCCTCACACAGCCCTGTCTCTGTAATACATAAAATGCTAATATTTTGATGGGTTGTTAGGTCTGAGGTAACAACAGAGGTCTAATAGATTAGGCATTAATTAATCTAAAACACACTGGATTCCATTCTTTTTCCATCAATCGAAGGTTGAAAAGGAATGGGTGCGAGATGTACTGAGTGACTAGCATACAGATGGCCAACTCCAGTCTTCGAGACCCACAAATAGGCCAGGTTTTCAGGATATCCACAATGAATATGCATGACAGATTTGCATACAGTGGAGGCAGTGCATACAAAGAGTTGGCCACCCCTAGATTAACATATTTTCTAGATGTATACTAAGCAGCAGAGTTTCCCCTCCCTAAAATGGTGCCAGTGGGTCCCAGGAGTTCAGTAGTAAAATCTACTAGATAAATGAAGCTTGACCGACGTGCTGCAAATGCGCAGTAGAGAGCAACTCTACCACGCATGAGTGGGCAGCACGCCGGTCAGAACTTGCCTGTAACAAAAATGGCGTGGCGAGGAGCAAGAGCAGTAGCAGCGGCGGTGCGCGCGAGGGAGGCAGGGACCTCCCCCAGAGATCTTCCGTCTGCGCCATCCGAAGGGGTTGGGAATGAGCTGAGAGGGGAGGGGAGGGGATTGAGAAAGGGGGAGTGACTGAGGGGAGGGAGGAGGGAGTGACTGAGGGGAGGGGGGAGGAGGGAGGGGGAAGAGAGTGGGGGGAGGGAGGAGAGAGTGAGGGTAGGGGGGAGGGAGGAGAGTGAGGGGAGAGGGGAGGGGGGAGGAGAGAGTGAGGGGAGGGAGGAAGTGGGAGGGAGACTAGAGGGTGAGGGAGAATGAGGGGGAAGGAAATGGACCGAAAAAAAATGTTAATGTAGCCCGTTGTTAAGGGCTTAACGGCTAGTATATAATATCCTTGCAAAACAAGGACAGAGTTTTATTTATGAAGTCCAGGAAAAGACAAGAAAAAGAAAAACCTTTGTTAGCACAAGTCCAGCACTGAATTAAAAACCGCTTCTCACTTCAGTCACCAATCACTTCACAGATGTTACAGTTCTTTTCACTCCAAAACTGATCACCTTCGGGAGGGAGGAGATTTCCTCCTCGACCCCCCCCCCCCGTCAAACCCTTCTCTCCTCGCAGGGCCTGGAATGAAGAAGCAAAGTACCTTCTCCTTTTGCAAATCTCGTTCACATACTGTGGGCAATGATTATCCCAGATCTCTGAAGGATCCTCTGTTTACTTGGAAACCTTCCTTGGCTTCTTCAGTTCATCCAGTTCTTAAATCCTCTCAGCCCAGAACCCCCCCTCTGGGCACCAACCAAGGCTGCACGCCACACCTTCAGTCCCCTGACATCTGAGTCACGAGATTTTCAGTCCATCCCTCTTCCAATGGCTCCAACTGCTTCTCCGGTGCATGTGAAAGCATCTGGAATACACGCTAACAAATCCAGTCCCCTTTGGGGGAGAAGGAACTCCCTTTTTTCATCACTCTGAGCACACCCTCCAGATCAACATCCCTAGGGCAATGCAGGATATGGGGCTTGGGACCTTCTGCTTTTCCAACAGAATGCAGGGGAGCAAGGATGAGGCAAGAAACAGTCAAGGATTTACTGCTTCTAGAAGTGCAGGTGCAAGACAGCTGTGTAACCCCTGGGCTAGTTATTCCCGGATAGAGGTTCCAGAGGCCGTATCTCCAGCACTTTCTGATGGTCCACTTCCCTTTATAACCCATTATGCCCTTAGCCAGGATTCCAAAATCTTCCAAGCCCTGTGCATTATATTTATTTATTTCACGAAATAAAGTTCTTGTATACTGCATTGATGAGTGCTGACTTATCTGTGTTGGAAGCAGCTTTGGTTTCCAACAATACTTTTTACTGAAATGATACGCAATGATGAAATGTTCCTTACAGCTGTCCTTTCATATCAAGATGGTACAATTCAATTCCTTAATAAATGTGTGACTTCTTCAGTTCTTTAATTTATTTATAGATGTCAAAAGTCAGTTATCCAAATTTTTGAAATTTATCTTTCTCTCCTCTCCTATGGCTAGGGGCAGTTGTAAGTTCCCCTCCCATGAAGTTGGTGAGTTACATTGTTATTTCCTATTTCTTCATCAGTCTTCTTCCTTTCTCCTCATAATGTCAGATAAATACTTGCTGTACTTCTCTTCTCCCAAGATCTTCAACAGATGTACATGAGCCCTTTTAGGGGTCTACAACTCCTTTCGCTCCTCTGGATGGCTGGAAGTCAATCCTTCTCAGATTCCAGATGATCCCAGCTTCCTTCTCAGTGAAGGTACCTCTTTCTTTTGTATGCCAAAACAAAAGACGGAGACCCTAGTAAATGGGAACTAAAAAAAAAAAAAAGTCCTTTTACAGAAAAGAGTAAAAAATACACAAGTGTAGGAGAGCTCAGCAGTGGGAAAGTTCTTTAAATGTACGGAAGACTCTCTGATTCCACATTCTGCCCAGGTCTCACTTCTGAGAACCTACAGAAGCTTTATTCTTAAAGATAATCCAAACAGGGGAACATCCAGAAGCCTGCTGCCCCTGCAAGGGAAACTAAAGTCTTCCACACAGTAAAATGGTGGTCAGAGCTTATATACCAGAGGAGCTCACCATTTGCCTTCTCCCTCACAGCGGGGCTAACCAACCACACTGTCATATTTCCTACTGATAGAGGACCAAAAGGGGGCTCTACAGCTGCATGATATTTTTTCTGATGAGCTGGTACAATGCAGGATTTATTGGTTTAGAAATAATTTGGTTACTGATCGCCCTGGTAGCAAAATCGACTGTCAGACTTCTTAAGTGTCAGAAATGGCACTTTCAGATCAGATCTGGGCAGGAAAGGGTGAAACGTATAGTTCTACAATTTTATCTGTGCAAGTAAATGTCAGAATCAGGCCGGGAGACCCTCACCCTGCACGGCTTGGAAATGTGAGGTCCCCCAGTTGGGCAGGTTATGCTTAGTTGGGCAGAAAACCCTTCCAAAAATACTGATGGCGAACAAAGATTACAGTCTGCACAAACATGCCGCTTTATCTCGTCTCCCCAGGGTGAAGACTTCGTCGGGGCCTCCAAAGGTAGCCAAAGTTCTTACTCACAGTTCTCTTCCTCAGCTGACAAAGATGGGGTCTGTGCTGGGAAAGGTCCAGAGAGCAGGAAACACAGCAGCTTTTCTCAAGGTGTTCCCCCTTCAGGATAGAAAGGGTGGCCAAAAACTACCGAACCCCCTCCCTCAGGCAACTCAAGGCAAAGCTTCACGAGAATAGGCAAGTGCGGGCTTCTCCTGCAGCGGGGGTCACCTCTGATCCAGATTGCAATGTGTGGAAGGGAGAGCAGAGGAATCGTCCCCACCTCTTGATCTTAACCTAACTGTGCGACTCCCAGAAATTCTCCAGCCAGGGATACCAGAACGCTCACCGGAAGTAAAAGTCCAAAGGTTCAAAGCAAAATGACTGGGACCACCAGCCTCAGAAAAGATTGGTTCCCTTCCCACTCAAGGTGCTGATTCGGGCCATGAGGCCTAGAACCCAAGTAAAGGAACAAACCTCCATCTTCCCTCGGCTTCTTATCTCACTTCATAGCTCCGAAAAGGGACAGAACTAAGGACAAACTGCTAAGGGATCCCGAAGGGTCATCACATAAGAAATGTAGGGGAGGCCGAAAAAGTACACGGGGCCTGCACCTGATGCGATATAGCGAAGGCAGGGCAGCGAGTGCAGCACATTCTCATCCATGGCTTCTGTACCGAGCATCTCCCAGATTACTCTAATTTCTCCTCAAATGGTGAGGCCACAATTAAAGTTAACGATTATGACACATAATTAGCCACAATAAGGCTCTGTAAGATATTGATTGCCACAGAATAATTGAATGCTACATCATATCCCCAGTCTGCGTGGTCCGCGGGTGCTCCAGTTTACAAAGACCTTTTCTGTTCAATCAGGTTTTATTTTTACAGTCATTAAATACATGATTACATTTCTACTTTTGCTGTAAAATAGATAAAACCTATGCTGTGGTGCCTTCACTGGAGCTGATGAAATGTGTGCCAGGGTTCAATGCACAGTCTAATGGCACAATGTTAGCAGGCCCTGGAAGACATGTAAATAATAGCTTAAACAGAAATGATTTTATAGTATATATAAGATGTTATTGGCATGTCCTTTCCAGCAAGTAATTTGGTTTTATATCTCAAAAGGGTCAAATTCAGAGCTATTTTCATTTCAAGAATAATCCCTGAGCTAGTGTCCCTTCTCAGGACCCCAAAGGCCACACTAAATAGGGCTTCAACCGGTGAAGTCCTCTCCTGATGTCAATACATTCAGAAAGTTCAAGATTCCCTGTTTGGGCCCAGAGAGTTGTTCATATTTAATTCACAATTAAAGTCTCTTGTACACAGCATTAATAATCAACCTCACTTAATGATTAAAGATGGCAATGTGATAAAAATCTAAAGTTACAAGTTCTCTAAACACAGAAACATGACAGCAGAAAAAAAATCTTTATGGCCCATCTATTCTGCCCATCTGCCCAATAATCCATTATAACTCTAGAGATCTTCAGCTTTTAATTGATTTATTCTGTTACTGATGTCAATTACTATCACTCGTTCCTGATCCATTTCAATGAATGGGCTAGTTTTGGAGCTTCCTTCCAGAATTTGGTAGATGGGATAATATTTTCCCAATTTAAGTGTTGCTTCAGCAAAGTCCCAATTTCCATATCTTAGTCCAGTTGTTCAGTCATTCTCCTTACTTCCTGTTGGTATTGGAAGGGAACCTCCATATTCCTTTCTTCAACATCTTGATGATGTAGATGTGGTTTAACACCAGATGGGTGCCACAGATCTTCTTCATACTCTGCTCTCTTCCCAGGAATGAACCCAGATCCATTCCTCTACCGGGGCTTATGGTAGTCCACCCGGGTGCTCCTCTTAACCGAACCACCTTGAGCCCCTGGGCCCTAGGATACTCAGGCAGGTAGTAAAAATAAACTTTAGGTAAAAAGGAAGCCAAAACTAGAGAAAGAAAGGATGGAAAACTGTCCCTCTCTGGAAAGCAAAAGTTCCCAAAAAGACAAGCCTCTCCTGCTGCCGCCGGTTCACGCCTCCCCCGGACGGACGATTGGCTACCCTAGCGACGGCGCGCATGCCCACAGAGAGGGCTCTGAGTGCCCCCTCTGGCACGCGTGTTATAGGTTCGCCACCACTGCTCTAGAGCAAGAGTTGTTATAAAACCAGAGCTCAGCATGGCTGTCCCTGGTAACTTGTGTAGAGAACCTAAAGAGGATTGTTCCATTTTTCACAGGGGGAACAGGAGCAACAATATTATGGGTTGTAGCTCCCCCATGTGGGAGCTATATGGTTGAGGCCTCAAAGTATATAAACCCATGCCGCTATTTCAAGGTGTGGGCTCTTTAGTTGTCCGTTGTAGGGGCAGCATACCGCTATGCTTGTGCCCTTTAGGTTTTGTTTGTTAGGAAAGGATACTTGGGACCTCTAAGGATGAACCCCCTCCCTGTGGTTTTATAAAACAACTCTTGCTCTAGGGCAGTGGTGGTGAACCTATGGCACTCGTGCCAGAAGGGGCACTCAGAGCCCTCTCTGTGGGCATGCGCGCCGTTGCTAGGATTACCAACCAACCATCCAGGGGAGGCGTGAACCGGCGGCAGCAGGAGAGGCTGCAGGTTTGCCAGCAGCCGAAGAAGGAGAGAGGCTGCAAGCTGCTGGCGCTCAAGCTGCCATTGGCCATCAGAGAGGCCCGTGTTCTGTTTCTGTGCGTGGACATAGCTTCCACTCTCCTCCCCCCCCCCCCCCCCTCAATCGGGAAGGCCCATGGGGCCGTGATGGACAGGGCCGGTGAAAGCCTGCCTTCCATTCCAGCCTCGGGCTCCCAATAATGACAATGCTGCTGCAGGCTGCGGGGGATGGGGCAGGGGGCTGAGAGGTGTTTAAACTGCGATTGGCTAACTCATTACCTGTAAATATTTATATAGCTGCCACAGCCACTTCTCCTCACCTCAGGCACGGCCCAATAAATGTTGGTGAGGAGAAGTGGCTGTGGCAGCTATACAAATATTTACAGGCAGTGAGCCAGGCCAGCTGATCGCAGTTCAAACACCTCTCAGGCCCCTGCCCTTCCCCCCCCCCCCCCAGCAGCATCGCCATTATTGGGAGCCCAGGAAATCCTCAAGTGCGCGTGCCCAGCAGAGAAGCTCATGCTATCTTCTGCCTGCACACTCGAGGAGAACAGAGCAGGAGCAAGAATAGGTGCGGATGGGAAGAAGGAAGGGGGGATCCACCCCGACCGAGCAGACCCAGCACAAGGGAAATCAAGTACAGGTCAGAAGCAGTGCACTGAGCCGTCAGAGTCAGGAGGACTGCAAATCCGAGTCATGGAGGATAATTGCAAGCAAGCCCTGCTGCAGTTAAGCCAGCCAGTGGTCATTCTCTGCCTGGAAAAACAAACATCAGGGGGTTGCAGGACAGAGAACAAGAAAGGCTGGGTCAGCGAGCAGAGGTGGGGAGGGAAAGAGAGCAGCCCTAAGAGGAGAACAGGGCCTCTGATAGCAGGACCTGGGGAAATGGCATGGCGGGACAAAAAGATAGCTGGAGAGGAGAGAGTGAAGAGGGACTGAGTGATTAAGTGGGAGAGTGTAAATTTGCAGATTGAAAGAGAACAGGGACTCAGATTGGGTGGGGGGATTGAGGGAGAGAGCCGGTATGAGAGGGCAGGTATTTGGATTAGGGGGTGGGGACAAGAGCGACAATTGGGGGATTGAGTGGGAGAGCAGTAACGCAGGGAATGGAGAGAGGGGAAGAGAGGACTGGGTGATGAGGCAGGGTGAGGATGCCTGTGGAAGAAGAGCAAAGACTCTGGGATTGAGTTGGTGGGGGGCACATGGCTGAAGTTTTGCCTAGGACACCTAATACTCTTGCACCAGCCCTGGTGATGCAGCTCATCTTACCATGGCCCGAAGACATCAGGAGGCCCGCGAAGCCATAGTGGAGCTCATCCCACCATGGCCCAAAGATAACAGGAGTCCATGTGTGTATGTGTGAGTGACTGAGAGCATGTGTGTGTGTGTCTGAGCGCCTGTGTGTTTGTGTGTCTGTTTGAGAGCTTATGTGTGTGTATGTGTGTGTCTGTGTGAGAGCCTGTGTGTATGTTTGTGTGCCTGTGAGAGCCCATGTGTCACATATAGGCTCTGACAGACACACACCACACTCGCATAATGTACCTGTGAGGGAGAGGGAGCCTGTGTATGTGAGAGAGAAGGAGTGTGTGAGAGAATGAATGTGTTATTGTGCGTGCATATGAGAAAGAAGATAACATTTGGGAATCCCTACCTCCCCCAAACCATGACAATCTCAGGGTGACTGGAAATCAGAAAATCACAGGTATGAAGAGCAGGAGATTTTTTAAAATCCTTATTAGTTTTAATTATTGGGTGTAATGTGATAATTCTGCTCTTTCAAAATATTTAATTTCTTTTGGGGGGCGGAAATAGAACATTTTTTAAATATTGGATTTTTTATTCATCAGTTGTTTTGAAATATTTATTGGTGTTTGGGAAATGTTATATGTTCTATTCATTAACTGTTTGAAATATTTATTCTTTTTATGAATATGATTTTACTATTATAATTGTTTTATATTTCTTGAGTTGTTTTTTCTAAACTAAAACCTGAATATTCAGGTTAAATTACTGCATTGGTACTTTGCGATAAATAAGTGGGTTTTGGGTTGCACTTTGGGCACTCGGTCTCTAAAAGGTTCGTCATCACTGCTGTAGAGCAGCGATACTCAACCGGTGTGTCGCGATACACCAGTGTGTTGCCAAGCACCGGCAGGTGTGTTGCGGCTCCCGGTGTCCCACTGCCCCGGTTGTGCTTCCCTGTTCCCTGCCCCCGCGGGCCAATGGCAAGCATCCTCCATTCTTCCTGCCCTCACGCAGGCCAATCGGAAGCCTCCTCCCTTCTACCTGCCTGTGGGAGTAGGAAGAAGGGAGGAAGCTTCTGATTGGCTGGTGAGGCAGGAAGAAGGGAGATAATCTAGGCCGGGGGTGGGGGGTTGGGAGTGTCGAAGCGAGGCCATCACAGGAGCTCATCCCCATGGTGGCGAAGAGGAAACCCGACCCCAATGAAGCAAAGACGTCCCGCTGGAGTAAAGCAGCAGCAAAACTGGAGCCCATCCCTGCAGTGAAGGAAGAAGAGGTTTGGCGGTGAGGCTCGGTGCATGCATGTGTGAATGGGAGCTTGGGTGAGTGCTGGTATGTGTGTGGGTGTGAATGAGTGCCTGGGTGAGGGCTGGTGGGTGTGAATGGGTGCCTGGGTGAGGGCTGGTGGGTGTGAGTGGGTGCCTGGGTGAGGGCTGGTGGGTGTGAATGGGTGCCTGGGTGAGGGCTGGTGTGAGTGGGTGCCTGGGTGAGGGTTGGTGTATGTGGGTGTGAATGAGTGCGACAGCATGTGCTGGTGTGTGTGGGTGTGAATGGGTGCGAGGGCATGTGCTGGTGTGTGTGGGTGTGAATGGGTGCGAGGGCATGTGCTGGTGTGTGTGGGTGTGAATGGGTGCGAGAGCGTGTGCTGGTGTTTGTGGGTGTGAATAGGTGCGAGAACATTTGTGTGTGAATTTGTGCTTGCATATAAGAGACAGCATTTGTGTGATTGAGAGAGAGACTGGTCAGGGAGGTGATGTGTTTCTGGGTGAGAGAGAGAGACTGGTCAGGAAGATGACTGGTGTGTGCATGAGAGACCAAGACTGGTCATGGGGTCTAATTTGGGGTATGTGTGTGTCAGTGATTGGTTGTGGGCCCTTAGAAGAGGATCGTGAGGACAGAGCTTCAGCAGCCACTGCTGCTTCTGGTGTTTGCTTTTGGCCTACAAGAGAAAGGAGTAGGAGAGTTGCTGGAGAGGGAGAGTAAAGGTGTCTTTTTAAGTTTATTTTTCTTGATTGACTGCCATTTTAATTATTGGGAAATATGTAATCTGTCTGTTTTGAAATATTTAATTGGTATTAGGACAATTTTTAAATAATTTTTATGAGTTTTTAATTGTTGGATGTTATTCTGTTCATCAGCTGTTTGTAACATTTATTAGTATAGTTTTACAATTATTTCTGCGTGGGGTTCTATAGCAGCTTGGCTTGTTCTGTTTTCCTAATAGGAAGTGTATTGGTGTTTAGGGCCTGGTTTAATATTTGTAGTGTTACCTTTTCATAGATAGGGTTGTTACTGTTGGAGTGCAGGCCATAATGCAGGTGTAACTTTATGCAGATTAGTTTGTGTGCATTATTGCAGATCCTGGGATTATGTTAGATGCTTTATTTGTTTCATTTCTCCAGGTTTGCACTGCATGCAGAGTGGCTTTTTTGGTTTTCCATTCCAGTTTCTATCTCCATATTTATAATTTGTGGTCTTTCTGTCCTTGGTGAAGGTCGGCTTTGTGTGTGACCGAGGTGAGGTATTTTACTAGCATGTAGGCATTTGTATCAATCTTATTTGTTGTGTATTCTCAATAGGATATGCATTAGTGGTAAATTAGTGTCTTTTCATAAGGAAGGCTATTGTGCCTGGTAGTAAAGGGAGTTTGTTTTGCTTTTACTGAGATGTCATCAGAACCAGAATATCTTTTTTTTGTATGGTGAGTTGTATGGGTAATGACCTAGTTCTGTTCTGACCCATTCTTGGGGGTCGAGGGGGTTCCCGTGGATGCAGAGTGTATGTTTACATATAGCCCCCGTGATGGTCACATGTTCAGTGTGTCACGCATGTGAGAACCATCTGTCAGGTGTGTCCCGGCCAAAAAAAGGTTGAGAACCACTGCTCTAGAGCATGCTGGGAGTTGTAGTCTCACCTTTTCTAAGGCAGCAAGAACAGAAAGACAGCTTGCTTACTGTGAGGCACTGGGCTATCCTCTTACTATTTCACAGGAGAGTCTTCCCAGAGATAAATACCAGACAATCAGGCCGATACAGTACAGTGCGCTCCGATGGAGTGCACTGTACTGTATCGGCCTGTACCTGTACAGAAAGTAAAATGTGCAGCCAAGCCGCACATTTTACTTTCAGAAATTAGCGCCGACCCAAAGGTCGGCGCTAATTTCTTCCGGCGCTGGGAAAGTGCACAGAAAAGCAGTAAAAACTGCTTTTCTGTGCACCCTCCGACTTAATATCATAGCGATATTAAGTCGGAGGTCCCGAAAAGTAAAAAAAAGTAAAAAAAAAAATTTAAAAAATTGAATTCGGCCCACAGCTGTCGGGCCGAAAACTGGACGCTCAATTTTGCTGGTTTCCGAGGCCGGGGCTGTCAGCGGGCTCGAGAACCGATGCCGGCAAAATTGAGCGTCGACTGTCAAACCCGCTGACAGCCGCCGCTCCTGTCAAAAAGGAGGCGCTAGGGACGTGCTAGTGTCCCTAGTGCCTCCTTTTCCCCGTTTTTACCGCGTCATGTAATTTAAATACAGAATCGCGTTCGTCCGCTCTCCCGCGGACTTTACTGTATCGGCCCGAAAGTCAGAATCGGTTTTGTTCTGCAGTAACAGAATCAGTGCTAAAGCATGAGTGAAATCTGAGTCCCTGAGAACTTACAGTCAAAAGCATTAAAACCCTACCTCAAGCATAATAATCTTTCTACTGCCTGATATAATTAACCTGTCGCTAAAGAGTAGACTAGGGTTGGCAAAGCTCTGGAACAGCTCCAGTACTCTAACTCTGGCTCCAGGCTGGATCCTGAGCCAAGAGAGACCCTCAACTCCAGCTCCAGGAACCACGCTCCAGCACCAGAGCAACTCCAGAGCAGGGGTTCCTGAAGCAGTTTGCAACCAGAGTTGAGGGTCTCGCTTGGCTCAAGAGCCAGCCTGGAGCTACAATTAGACTGCCGGAGCCTGAGCCAGAGCTGGCAAAACCAGGGCTTTAGCAATTCTGGACCAGATATCCCTTTTGAATAGAAAAAAAGCACCAGCCAGCCTAGTACACAAGAGTGACTATAAACAAAGTTTACACATTTTTACCCAATTTCTGGTGTCAGTAGCAGTCAACTAGTCAAAAAAATTGTGAATAAGCAACTGACAGAGTTCAAAGATAACGAGCAGAGATGATGACACTTCAGCCCATTCCAATCACATGGCACTAATAAAACCTGCAGACATCATTGCCGTTGTGAAAGACAGAGTTCCCAAGTGCAGCGGTGTTCTTGCGGCTAAGGATTTCGATACTGTAAATCATGACACATTCTTGGACAGATTAAGGACACTAGGAGTCACTGAAAGCACAGTCTGCTAGTGTAGGGCACGCCTCTGGGACAGAGAACAGCAGGGTGGGGTAGCTGGGATGAGTTCAGAACCTGGGCATGTAGCCATGGGGGGTCCACAGGGATCCATTCCTGGCCCTCAGCTGTTCACGCTTTTTATAATCAAAATCTCATCGGTGCGGAATAAATGTACCTCTGCAGATGGCACAGTAGTACACTTAGAAAAAAAACTGCCCTTATTTACTGACTAAACTGCAGCCTGAATTTCATAAATTACAGGACAGGCATGAAAATGAAACCAATTTCCCTGAACCTTCTTAGTCTACTCTATCACGACCTCCTCTTCCAGGAAGGAAGTGGTAGGGATTGTAGAGCTGAGCAGGTGTGTGGATGGGCAGACTAGATAGGCTGTATGGTCATTTTTCTACCATCATGTTTCTAGGTTTCTACCTTCCTTTCTTCTGCTCTATCTGTTCCAAACATATTTGACCTCTGCTGCTGCCCTGGCTACCATCGCCTCTGCTGGCAGGTTACTGCCGGAATCCGCACTTTGTCTGACCCTTCCTTACTCTTCGAATTTATTTTTTTCTGGTATTTGAAACATCCCCCAGATCTTACTTGCCATGCCCGGCTGCCCTCCAATAATTTGTTTTGGGGAGTGGGAGTACGTGGCGCATGCGTTTCTTCTCTGCTGAGTGCACCCGAGTGCAGTCCTCACTTCTCCCCCGACCAAGCATCCAAATGCAGCCCCCTCTCTCTCCTGCCCCCTCCCCGCTCAGACTTGACATTTTCCACCTTTCCCTTCTCCTCGGTCCCATTGCACTCCTCCTGTAGCCCACCTTTCTTCTCTTCATTTAGTGGCTTTCGGGCATTCTTTTTCCAAAGAGGAGAAAAAAAAACGCCTGATGGCCAGGTTGTGTCTATTCATCCGTGTCTGTCTGTCAGCGCCTGAAGGATATTCTTCAAACTGGTGGGTAGCCTGAGGTCGCTGGTGGCATCCTACCCGCCAGATTCCAAGTGTGTCCAACAAGCAGGCGGCATGTTACAGGGAGCTGTGGCTAGTGACATGGTGGAACCAGCGTGGTGCGCTGCGTACGGTACACTCCCTGCCGCAAATATGTCTGGTGTTCCAGTGCCCCTCTGTGATGAAAAGCACACATTACGCAGGGCGTGCGGGGAATGAAGACAAGTTAAGAAAGAAAGATGGAAAGGTCACACCAGGGCAAGCAAACGGAACGTAAAAGGTCAGTGCAAAGGAAAGAATACTTGCGACTATACGAATCAAACAAACGTGGCATGAAAGCTGGAGGAGAGAACCCGTGGTAAGTGCAGATGTAAAATGGGATAGCCTATGGTTGGCAATATATTAGGCCCTGTAAAAAAAAAAAAAAAAAAAAAAAAGAAACTAAACACTGTATACACTTCTGGGTACACTCTTAGGGGTGGATTTTAAAAGCCCTGCTCGCGTAAATCCGCCCGGATTTACGCGAGCAGGGCCTTGCGCGCCTATTTTCCATAGGCCTGCCGGCGCGCGCAGAGCCCCGGGACTTGCGTAAGTCCCGGGGGTTTTTGTCGGGGGCGTGTCGGGGGGCGGGGCCGATCGACGCGGCGTTTTTGGGCGGGACGTGGCGTTTCGGGGGCGGGCCCGGGGGCGCGGTTTCGGCCTGGGGTGGTCCGGGGGCGTGGCCGCGCCCTCCGGAACCGCCCCGGGGTTGCGTCTTGGCGCGTGGATTTACGTCTCCCTCCGGGAGGCGTAAATCCATGGACAAAGGTAGGGGGGTGGTTTAGATAGGGCCGGGGGGGTGGGTTAGGTAGAGGAAGGGAGGGGAAGGTGAGGGGAGGGCGAAAGAGAGTTCCCTCCGAGGCCGCTCCGATTTCGGAGCGGCCTCGGAGGGAATGGAGGCAGGCTGCGCAGCTCGGCACGCGCCGGCTGCCCAAAATCGGCAGCCTTGCGCGCGCCGATCCTGGATTTTAGAAGATACGCTCGCTACGCGCGTATCTACTAAAATCCAGCGTACTTTTGTTTGCGCCTGGAGCGCGAACAAAAGTATGCGAACGCACCGTTTTTAAAAATCTACCCCTGAGTGTATACCTTTTCTATTTATTTTATACTTACTGGATTCTTGTGTTTTGATCTTATTATACCAGCATTCCCCTTAGAGAACCTTCTTCTCTTCTCTTTCCACAAAGATTTATTGCTTTTTATATGCTTCATCTTATTGCTGCAAACAGTTCCTCTGTACCCATTAGGTTTTAGCTTCCTACTAGGGTTTCCTCTAAATAATCACTCAGTGGCAGTCCTCTGCAATGCCACGGGGAGGATCTATGTTCGATCCTCAGATCAGGTCTTCCATCCCTAGAGTTCGCCAAGGTTGAGGATGCTGCAGAGGCAGTACTTATAGCCCTGATAAGAGGGAAAAAGCCATCATCCAGTAGTGACTAGGTCAGTACCAACAGTTACAACTCTGAACAGAAAGTAAGGGGGGTAACCTGCACAGTGCAACAGTTAAAACCTTAAACAGAAGGTGAGGGGGTAACCTGAATGGAGTGGCAGTTACAATCCTAAACACTTGGCTGGGTAGACTTTGTAACTTTAGGGGGGGAAAAAAAAGCATTACCACTGTGGGCTCTGTAAGGTCTCATATTTAGGCCCATAGTTGCATGTTATGCAACTCCCTCCCCCCCTCCCAGTTTGGCCACCAGATGTCACTGTCCCTTAAGGAGCCATCCATCCGCCTCAGTCCCTCCCACCTGGAGGGTCTGGATTGGATGCCTGAACACTATTTAGCCTGCCCATTTTAGGACACTTTGAGATCAGTTTCAGGAAGCCTTTGAACAATAAGGATGTTTAAGTTTTACACTCTGGTGAGGCCTCCCAGCTTCACCCAGATAGAGTTTCATTTAGAAGTGACACCTCATCATGTACTCCCTGCCAGAGGGTCCTTCTCTCACTAATTTACAGAAGAGAGAGATTTTTACGCCTGAAACCCTTTTGGGGTGAAAGGGCACTCACCAGAGGACCAAAGACCTATGAGCATATTCTAAACCCTAGGGGGCAGATTTTAAAAGCCCTGCGTGTGTAAATCCAGCTGGATTTACACGCGCAGGAGACTTGCGTGCCGGCGCGCCTACGTTGCATAGGCCGCCGGCGCGCGCAAAGCCCCGGGATGCACGTAAGTCCCGGGGCTTTGCTTGGGGGGCGAGTTGGGGGTGACGCGGCATTCGGGGGTGTTCCAGGGGCGGGGCCACAGGTGTGGTGCCGGCCCGGGGGCATTCCGGGGGCGTGGCTGAGGCCTCCGAACCAGCCCCCGGGCCAGGGAATGGGACGCCGTCACGCGCAAGGTGGGGGGGATTTAGTTAGGGCTGGGGGGGTGGGTTAGGTAGGAGAAGGGAGGGGAAGGTGGGGGGGGGGGGGCGGAAAAAAAGTTCCCTTCGAGGCCGCTCCAATTTTGGAGCGGCCTCGGAGGGAACGGAGGCAGGCTGCTCGGCTCGGCACGCGCAGGTTGCACAATTGTGCACCCCCCTGTGCGAGCCGACCCTGGATTTTATAACATATGCGCGGCAGCGAGCGCATGTTATAAAATCGGGCGTAGATTTGTTTGCATCGGGTTGCGTGAACAAATCTACGCCCGTGCATAACTTTAAAAATCTACCCCTAGGTGAGCAAGCACCAGTGATGGATCTTGCTGCGAGAGACAGTAAGGGCAGAAGATGTGCCTAGTTTTAACTTTAGAAGTATTTTTTGGATCTGAACAGTATACAGAGGTTTTTGGATCCCCCCACCTCAGTGGGATTTCAGTGCTGAGAACTAGCCTGATTTCACTTCCCTTTCCCCACAAGAAGTCCCCTCAGAAATATCAACCAATCAAGGATGGAAGAACAAGATCAGGAGACCCCAATCGGATCTCCACAACTATGGGACCAGGATGGGCTGGGTGTCCAGAAAGGAGATGGAGGAAGATAGGACTGTTTTACTGTGGCGTCGGGGACCCCTCCACCTAGGATTCCCAGTTAGCTCTACCCAGAGGTCTGAATAAAGGTCACCTACCTACAGAGGAAAATCATTCACATATCATCAGGCAGATGCAAATTCTCTTTTATGGATAACTGGACTTAATTTAAAATTACCAATCAGTAAACTTTATTTTAACACCCAAACTATAGTCCTGTCTGATTTATCATAGCCTCTCACCTCATGGGAAGCATCAACGTTATTTAAATACACTGGGCTGGATTTTAAGAGGTACGCGCAAGTGTAGACTTGTGGGCGCAATCCGGCGTGCACAAACCTACGCCCGATTTTATAACATGCGTGCGCAGCTGCGCACATGTTATAAAATCCAGGGTCGGCGTGCACAAGGGGGTGCACCTTGCGTGCACCGAGCCTTAGGGGAGCCCCGATGGCTTTCCCTGTTTCCCTCCTTCCACCCCCCCCCACCTTCCCCTCCCTTCCCCTACCTAACCTGCCCCCCAGCCCTACCTAAACCCCCCCCCCCCCCCGACCTTTGTTTTTAAAATTGCGCCTGCCTCTGGGCAGGCGTAGGTTGCGCGCACTGGTCGAGTGCCGGCACCCAATCCCCCGGCCTAAAGGCCCTACAGAGGCCTCTGGCCACGCCCCGCCCCACCCCACCCCGCCGCTCCCCTTTTTTCAAGCCCTGGGACATACGTGCGTCCTGGGGCTTGCGCGCATCACCGGGCCTATGCAAAATAGGCTCGGTGCGCAGGGCTTTTAAAATCTGTCCCACTGTGTAGCAAGACACTATGGTCCAGGCTACAAGCGAGAGCTAACCCCCCATAAAAAGAATCCTCCCAGGATTTAGAGACAAGCATGGGATGGAATTTGCCAGCCAGAGCAGCCCTGAAAAGAAATAAATATACTTGTGTGCCCTGGGATTAACAAACCTGCTAAAGGTTACACATGGCTCCCTGCCATCACAATGACTGCTGGGATAAGTAACTCAGGAGGGGATATGAAGTAGAGAAAAAAAGAAAAATTCCAGGTAGTTGTGGATTAATCTCACAGTGCTGGATCCCAGCCTCAGTTCTGACTGAGCTGAAGGAAGGAGAAAGGAGGAAACTGCTAAGCCAAAAAATTCTAATAATTTGGATTTTTAGCCCATCTTTCCAAATAATGTTAAAAGCCATCGCGAGCAGCATTAATAATTCAGATAACAATAAATCCTTGCCCAAAAGCGATTGCAATCTAAAGCACTGATGTGTGTGCATGCGTGAGGAGGTGTTCTGTGCACAACCGAGCACTAACATCCATGCATACATTAGTGCTCATTCACATAAATCCCATGTTAATCAAACCATTCGCCATTACCCCTGCCGATGCAGAGAGGTGCATGAGCTTTACTCATGGTTTCTTAATGCTGGAAATGTAATTCCTGGTCAGAAGTGGAGTAAAGTTTCCTGGGCTAGCGTTAGTCTGTGGGGAGCTCATGGTGTGTGTGTGTGTGTGTGCTCAGAATTTATGAGCGTAAAACACAGTTTATGTAGTTTTCTGTGTATAAAACATGATTTAGGTGCAGAAAATATGCTTTGTGCACATTTTTTTATGTGCAATAAATATTTGTGTGCAGAAAACATTTTATAAGCATAAACCATATTTTAGATGCACTAAGCATGTCTTCTGCACACATTTTTGAGTTAGCATGCATTAGCATACCATTAGTTTACTGCACTAGGAGTCGAGATTTACCATGTGAGTAATGAAAATGTGAGCTAAAATTTAGCTCACATTTTTTTACTCACGTTTCATTACATCACGCACTTTGAGGGAAATAAACATGCCTTGTCTAAGGCAGAAGCAGAATTTTTATGAATGTTATGAAGTTTTATGAATGTTTTATTGTTACTCACCTCAAACTGTGGAAGAGGCAGGATGTATGGTTTTTAAAATAAATTTGAACCCCCGATCGCCCTGCTTCTCAGCTCGAAGCACTAAGCCGCTCCTCCTCCTCTCATAAACAAATAGCTCCTCATCATCTCAAATTCTACCCTCTTGAAGTCCAGGACTCTTGCCTTATTAAGGTTTGATTCTAATTTGAGCTGTACAGTGACCGCTGGAGCACACGTTGTCCCCTACCATCACTAAGGCATCAGTGCCACTGTCACCATGCCAGGTGCAATATTGCTTCTCCTGTAGCGAGTCCCTCATATTGCCATACCTAATTAATATAATGCAATAGATTGCAATAATTTTTGCAGGTTAATTAGCTATCAGTAGATAGATGTTAGTAGTCTATTAATGTTCTTGGTACTAATGGTCAGAGTAAAGCAGTAAAATCATAGTACTGTATACAATGGAGGGAGTGCATGCAAATCTTTCTCATACATATTCATTGTAGATATCCTGAAAACCTGGCCTGTTGACTGGAGTTCGCCATCACTGTTATATAGAAAGAAATGGCATGTTTTAGTAGAATTTTGGATATGTGTAGAGAAGGAGAGAGAGGAGTCAAAAATAACTCCTAGTTTATGGGCTGAGGGGACGGAGAGAATGAGAAAAGAGGAAGAGGGGAGGTGGGTTTTTTTTTTTGGGGGGGGGGGAGATAAGGAGCTTTGTCTTGGCCATGTTGAGTTTAAGGTGGCAGTGGAACATCCGACAGCAATGTTAGACAAGTTGGCTGAGATCTGGGATTGGATTTCTGATAATGATTCAGATGGACTGAATCAAATCACGGTGAACCTAGAAGATGTGGTAGGCCTGATTGACAAACTGAAGAGTAATAAATCACCCGGACCGGATGGTATACACCCCAGAGTTCTGAAGGAACTAAAAAATGAAATTTCAGACCTATTAGTAAAAATTTGTAACTTATCATTAAAATCATCCATTGTACCTGAAGACTGGAGGATAGCAAAAGTAACCCCAATATTTAAAAAGGGCTCCAGGGGCGATCCGGGAAACTACAGGCCGATTAGCCTGACTTCAGTGCCAGGAAAAATAGTGGAAAGTGTTCTAAACATCAAAATCACAGAACATATAGAAAGACATGGTTTAATGGAACAAAGTCAGTATGGCTTTACCCAGGGCAAGTCTTGCCTCACAAATCTGCTTCACTTTTTTGAAGGAGTTAATAAACATGTGGATAAAGGTGAACCGGTAGATATAGTATACTTGGATTTTCAGAAGGCGTTTGACAAAGATCTTCATGAGAGGCTTCTAGGAAAAGTAAAAAGTCATGGGATCGATGGCGATGTTCTTTCGTGGATTGCAAACTGGCTAAAAGGCAGGAAACAGATTAAATGGACAATTTTCTCAGTGGAAGGGAGTGGACAGTGGAGTGCCTCAGGGATCTGTATTGGGACCCTTACTTTTCAATATATTTATAAATGATCTGGAAAGAAATAAGACGAGTGAGATAATCAAATTTGCAGATGACACAAAATTGTTCAGAGTAGTTAAATCACAAGCAGATTGTGATAAATTGCAGGAAGACCTTGTGAGACTGGAAAATTGGGCATCCAAATGGCGGATGAAATTTAATGTGGATAAGTGCAAGGTGATGCATATAGGGAAAAATAACCCATGCTATAATTACACAATGTTGGGTTCCATATTAGGTGCTACAACCCAAGAAAGAGATCTAGGTGTCATAGTGGATAACACATTGAAATCGTCGGTTCAGTGTGCTGCAGCAGTCAAAAAAGCAAACAGAATGTTGGGAATTATTAGAAAGGGAATGGTGAATAAAATGGAAAATGTCATAATGCCTCTGTATCGCTCCATGGTGAGACCGCACCTTGAATACTGTGTACAATTCTGGTCGCCGCATCTCAAAAAAGATATAATTGCGATGGAGAAGGTTCAGAGAAGAGCTACCAAAATGATAAGGGGAATAGAACAACTCCCCTATGAGGAAAGACTAAAGAGGTTAGGACTTTTCAGCTTGGAGAAGAGACGACTGAGGGGGGATATGATAGAGGTGTTTAAAATCGTTAGAGGTCTAGAACGGGTAGATGTGAATCGGTTATTTACTCTTTCGGATAGTAGAAAGACTAGGGGGCACTCCATGAAGTTAGCATGGGGCACATTTAAAACTAATCGGAGGAAGTTCTTTTTTACTCAACGCACAATTAAACTCTGGAATTTGTTGCCAGAGGATGTGGTTAGTGCAGTTAGTATAGCTGTGTTTAAAAAAGGATTGGATAAGTTCCTGGAGGAGAAGTCCATTACCTGCTTTTAAGTTCACTTAGGGGCGGATTTTAAAAGGAGCGCGAATAGCCTACTTTTGTTTGCGCTCCAGGCGCAAACAAAAGTACGCTGGATTTTAGTAGATATGCGCGGAGCCGCGCGTATCTGCTAAAAACCTGGATCGGCGCGCGCAAGGCTATGGATTTTGTATAGCCGGCGCGCGCCGAGCCGCGCAGCCTACCCCCGTTCCCTCCAAGGCCGCTCCGAAATCGGAGCGGCCTCGGAGGGAACATTCCTTTGCCCTCCCCTCACCTTTCCCTCCCTTCCCCTACCTAACCCACCCGCCCGGCCCTGTCTAAACCCCCCCCTTACCTTTGTCGGGGGATTTACGCCTCCCTCTGGGAGGCAAAAATCCCCGCGCGTCAGCGGGCCTCCTGCGCGCCGGGACGCGACCTGGGGGCGGGTCCGGAGGGCGCGGCCACGCCCCCGGGCCGCCCCGGGCCGTAGCCACGCCCCCGGGCCCGCTCCCGGAACGCTCCTGACACGCCCCGAAAATGCCGCGCGGTTCGGGCCCGCCCCCGACACGCCCCCTCCGAAAACCCCGGGACTTACGCGAGTCCCGGGGCTCTGCGCGCGCCGGTAGGCCTATGTAAAATAGGCTTACCGGCGCGCAGGGCCCTGCTCGCATAAATCCGCCCGGTTTTGGGCGGATTTACGCGAGCAGGGCTCTGAAAATCCGCCCCTTAGAGAATAGCCACTGCCATTAGCAATGGTAACATGGACTAGACTTAGTTTTTTGGGTTCTTGCCAGGTTCTTATGGCCTGGATTGGCCACTGTTGGAAACAGGATGCTGGGCTTGATGGACCCTTGGTCTGACCCAGTATGGCATTTTCTTATGTTCTTATAAAATTTCTAGCATACAAAAGTAAATCTGGAAATCATCAGCATAAAGATGGTATTGAAAACCATGAGAGGAAATCAGAGCACCAAGGGAATTAATATACGGGGAGAAGAGAAGAGGGCCCAGGACAGAACCCTGAGGCCCACCCTGAGGCCCACCAGTTGATAGTGGGATGGCAGTAGAGGAGGATCTACCAGAAGAAACATTAAAAGTGCAATAGGAGAGATAAGAAGAGAACCAAGACAGGAGAAGGTCCCAAATTCGAAGAAAAAGCAGAGGTGGTGATCAACAATGTCAAAAGCCAGAGCCAGGGCAGGGGCAGGGTAGCAATTGCCCCAGGTTTTAAGCCCAAAGAGGCATCATCAGCAAGCACATCAGGCTGTGTCCCAATATTTTTACTGACCAATGCCCAAAATCTCAGGCAGCAGAGATCAGCCTCTCCTTCCTACTCTAGCCCCTCTGCTCCCAGGCAGCATGCAAGGAACTGGATGGGAGGGAATGTGAGAATGGAGTAGACAGAGCACTGTGCTGTTGAATATAAAGCACTACTTAGGCGGATAAGTTTATCCAGATAACTGACAGAGCGCATGGTGGCTGAAGAAGGACCTCTTAATTAATAAATGTAGGGAATCCTTGGGATCTTTTTTTTTTGCAATTTATTTCCAAAAATCACAAAACACACATTCAGACACTAAGATATGATTTCTTAAACATATAGGGCCGGATTTTAATAGCTACGCGCGGGCGTAGATTTGTGCGTGCAACACAGAGCGCACAAATCTACACCTGATTTTATAACATGCGTGCACAGCCGCGCACATGTTATAAAATCCAGGGTCGGCATGTGCAAGGGGGTGCACACTTATGCACCTTGCGTGCGCCGAGCCCTAGGGGAGCCCCGATGTTTTTCCCCGTTCCCTCCGAGGCCGCTCTGAAATCAGAAATCAGAGTGGCCTTGGAGGGATCCTTCCGCTCCCCCCACTTCCCCTCCCTTACCCTATCTAACCTGCCCTCCAGCCCTACCTAAATCCCTCCCCCAACTTTATTTTGCGATCCCCCGGCATGGCCTCAGTCGGATCAGCGCCCCACCTCCGACCCTTCCCGCCCCTTTTTCAAAGCCCAGGACACATAGTAGGGTGGGGGCAGAGGGGATATGGGAAAGGAGGGGAGAGGAAGAGAAAGGATTGCTGGGGAAGAGAAAGAGAGGGATGCTTTACTGAAGCTGCCACCACTATAAGGACAGAGCAGACGTAGTTCTGTGTATCTGCCCTGGGTGCAGAAAGAACCGGTCCCAGCTCCGTCAAAAGCAGCAGATAGGTCAAGGAGGATAAGGGGTGAGTAAAGGCCTATGGCTTTAGCCGTAAACGGGTCACTGGAGACTTTGGCAAGGGCTGTTTCAGCTGAATGTAGAGGGGGGAAAACCAGCATGGAGTGGATCAAGAATGATTTGAGATGCAAGAAAGTCAAGACAATGGTGGTGAACAGCACTTTCAAGTAGTTTGAAGGCAAAAGGGAGGCAGGAGGCAGGATGATAGTTGGCAGGAAAGGCAGAGTGCAGTGAGCAATAGAACCCGTTTCTGATCTCCCATTAACCGTGGCAAACATGGTTCAGATATATTACAGAGCTGTCATAAAAGCCCTAGATTTACATTCACTTATTTTTTTATCTAAGCCACAGATCCACGTAGCAGTTGAGATAATCACACATGTGGTAAGGGAGATGGAATAACAAGCTCTCAGGATTTTGGACTGCCTGGTGTGGCTTGCATAGTCAAAGAAGAAAGCAAACAGCCAAAAAAAGACAAAAATATAAATTTCCATTTCCAACAGTGATATTTATTGGCCCGGTGGAGTATACGGAAATTGATTCATCTGAATATGAGTAGAAGCCATCTCCCTATATATATATATATATATATATATATATATATATATATATATATATATATATATAATTAATGTTGAGAATAATCAAATACTGGCCCCCCACATCCACCTGGAATAAAAGCAGGGAGTATGTAATTGTTGTAGTAAAGAGATTTTGAAAAAAAAGCATGGAGTTGGTAAATGGAGGGTTGTGTGCTACTGGAGATCTATTAGCGGAATTTCGCAGACAGCTCTCTTCTTGAGAATGTGCTCATCTTCAGAGACAAGCAGCTGTGGCATGGAGAAAGATGTGCATTTGAAGTGTTAATGATGTTTAACAGAGCAAGCAGTCTGAGGGCAGACAGCACAACAGTGCTCAAATCAGAATTAGTCTCTAACCTAAATACATATTTCAGGGCTAAATGGCTGCTCGCCTGACCTCTGCAGGGGAGCACAGAGAGCCTCTTTAGAATCTCATCTCCTGGCGAGTGCTACGGAAGAGTAATTCAGCTCCGTCTGCCTCCTCCTCCCCTCCTTCAAAAATCTTTTAAAGATGCCCTTACCCCTTCGGCTTTATGTGAATGTTTGCACTCAGACGGCCAGCACTATAGCATATCACAGTAAAAAAAAAATAAAAGAAAGAAACACAACATTCTAGTGTTGATGATGGGAATAATGGAGTCTGAATGAATCTAAAGCAGAGCTGGAGAGGAAAGTCCTGACTGGACAGCTGGTCCGAGCTCTCATAGCGAAGGGGGATCCCAGCAGGTCTCAGAGTCTCGGTTAATCTAAGCCAGAAGAAGAGACATGCCCTCAGGCACTTCTATGTTAAAGACCTGCCTTGGGTGCTGTGTGTGGCATGAGACCAGAGACTGAGAGGTCCTTATTCAAAAGCATTTAGCCAGCTAGTAACTCGAGGGGTTAGGGGTTAGGGGCCACTTTGACATTCAATGTGAGATGTACGAACAGAACAGTGCTCTCTTGTGAACATTTGATGACCCTTGGAGTGAGGAAACTCACCCAAACATGAGATTTGTGCAATGTTCTCTCAACCTAGCTTGATGGACTCGCTACCTGGGTAACATCAAGCTAGGCTGAGAGAACACTGCACAAATCTCATCTTTAGGTGAGTTTCCTCACTCCAAGGGTCATCAAATGTTCACAAGAGAGCACTGTTCTGTTTGTATGTCTCACATTGAATGTCAAAGTGGCCCCTAACCCCTATACTAATACCTAAACCTCACCTCGAGTTACTAGGTCTCTCTCTCTCTTTCCCTCTCTATTGAGTTAGCTGGATGACTTCACTGGTCAGGTCAAAGAGCTTCCCTAAAGTTAGGCAGTTATAGTTAGCCAGCTATATTCAATAGTGTGGTTTCACCATTGAATATACCACCAAAGTTAGCTGGATAGGTTTATCCAGCTACCTGGACTGTGTCTGATTATGGACCTCTGAATGCCCTTATCAGGATGCGAAGCACCAAACTCCTACTCAATCCCCGCCCTGCAGCCCTTCACTGTTCTTGGAAAATGAAGAAAGGTACAAGACCTGGAGCTTATTTTCGCAGGTTTACCTTTTTTAAAGGTGAATATTTTTGGGTAATAAACTAAACGGCATTAAAGCACAGAATGAGAGATGTGATATGATGGAGTGTAGTGATTAAATAATTAAACTGTGAAATAGGAGAATACCTGGACTTGGGGAGTCCATATCCCACTAGCCTGCTGATTATCTCTGTAAACTGGGCAAGGTACTTGCAGGCCCACAGGTACTTTGCACCGATGGGAGTTTCCCTTTGAAAATACCTCAATGGGCAAGTGCTGCGTACTTTACAAGTGCAAAGGATGCCGGGATTCTGGTCCTGCCCTGACCCCATCTGGCACACCCCTTTTCCTCACAGAGAAAAGTGCATGTGTGGACAATGCACATACTTTTCCCCCGCATGGGGGTGGAATTTTGAAAGGGCTTTTATCTGCATGTAAACACCTGTTTACTTGTGGAAATCACTTTGAAAACTGCCCCAATAGAAGGCAATTTTGATAATGCCCATGGGGCTACAATCCCACGGGAACTTTGTATTTGCAGGACTGCAAGCTCATTTGCAAAGGGAAATTCCTTGTGAAGTTTCCCTTTAAAATGTGGTTAGTGTGCACAAGACGGGTACTTTTTGTGTCCATGTACTTTGCACAGAAACGGTTTCAAAGTAGGGTGTGCATTTATTTAAAACAAATGCATAAAATGTGACAAATGACTTGACTTTTGGTTCAATTCATTACAAATGAACTGAAAACCGAGTCAGTCCAAAACATCTGAAAATGTTTGGATATTTTCTTGCTATTGAATAGTGTGTGCTGTTAGCAAATAGCCCACACCTCCTTTAGCTCTTTCAGTATTCTAGGATGTACCCCTTCACGTCTCACTGCCTTGTCTACTTTCAATTGCACCAGTATGTTGAAGACTATCTCCTCAGTAAATGGTAATGTGTGCTCATCCTTTTGTTCTGCTTCTTCCCACTTCATTAAACCCACCCTCCTGGCCTTGTGGTCAGAGCAATGGGTAGTAAATCAGAGAAACCAGGCTTCAAATCCTGCTTCTTCCACAGACACTCCTTGTGACATTGGGCAAGTTAATTTATCTCAGGTATGCACTTAGATTGTAAGCTTTTTGGGCCAGGGACTTATCATACCTGAAAAACTGTTGTGAACCATGTAGAACTAAAATTAGAAAGTGGTCTAGAAAATCAAAACATTAATATCTAATTAACATAAGAGCAATATAAAATAGCAGACGTAAGATCCATGTTCTGAGAATCTGAGATCAAGAACTGCTCATATCAGGCAGGGCTCAACAAGCCCTGGGTCCCAGGTCACCATGGTAACAAGAAATGTTATCAACATGTCTTCAGGCCAATGGGAGCAGGAGACAGCAGCGGCCTGCATGGGCTGAAGAGGAGCAGACAGTATTAGTGGCCCGGGCGGGCCAATGAGAAGAGGAGGCGGCGAGGTTAGTGTTTCAAGGGAACAATGTTTATCACTGGGTTGGAGTAGGTGAGCTGCTGCTTCTTGATGCTTATTCCTGTTGGGGACAGAGGGAGACCATAGCAGGAGGTTTAAGAGTGACTGCTGGGGAGTTGAGAGAGAGGGAAAGATTGCTGGGGAGGAAGGGTAGGTTGAGAAAGTTCTCAGCAATTGGCCTTTTCGTTGGGCCCATCTCATCCCTCTGCCCCCGTCTGCTGGTTATGAAATATTTGGGCTGGATCCTAAATCCAAAGAATTTGCCAAGACCTGGCTCAATCTGTGGGTCATAGTGAACTCACAAAAAGTATCTTAACAGGAGACACAAACATTTGACAAAAACAAAACAATCTGAGAAAATATCAGATGCCTTGGCTTCATTTTATATCTTCATTCTCTTGGCAGCAGAAACCTTCCCCTTTTCTAATTTCTCTATTGCTGGTTTTAATCAGCGGAGAAACCCAACACTTTGGACTCTCGGTAATTATAAAAGAACTCTTTGGACAGATGTAAAGCTTTCCTTGGCTCTGGGTGCACAAGTTTATTTAATTAACAAAGCGGAGTATAACTCTGTGGGTTCCACATTCGCGCAGTTCTCTTAGTCTCCAGAGCCATGACCGGTCCATCCTGCTTCACTGAAGGGCACCACTTGATGCATGATTATACTCCTCACCTGATTAAAATTTAATTGATCTAAATTTTAACAATTTATTTATTCAAATAGCCATCCATCAACCTTTATTGCCAAGAAACAAATTTCACTTATTTCGGCAGCCTTCTTAATTAAAACTCAGTCAAGCCAATCTTGTGTCTGGATATCTATCAAAACTCCAGCTAGAGGCCAGATTTATTGCACCTTTCAATGGCCAATGAAGCTAAACCAAATAATTAATTACAGGTATGTTAAGTATTTTAAAACTGTTGTGTATGAAGGTAACAGACATTTGTTAAAATCAGTTTCAGTTTTACAGCAACAGGTGCTTTAACCCCTCTCTGGTTCTCGCCGCACTGAGGAGATCTGTGACACGCAGTTTATAAACTGATTGATGAGTTTTTTTGTGCTGCATTTTGCAAGAATTAATTCTATGTATTGGATTTGCTAAAGAGATCATTTAACCAGGCTTATTGCAATTGCTGCCATGGCAGAGGAAAAGAAAACATTTGGGGATTGGGACCCTTGTGACTGCAGTGGGACTGATGAGTGAGAATGTACTTAACGGATATTTGCTCATTTATTTTACCCTTCTTTGTGTGCATATATTTTATATATATATACGTGTGAGTGTGTGTATGTCTCTGTTTTAGGAAGAAAAGATAGTGGTGGATGTTATGATGTAGCTGCTTGCTCTAAGGATTTAAGATGATTGTCATATCTGGGGCTGGGAAGAAATTGACTGACTACAGAAGAACAGTGGAGTTTTCCCATTCCTCTGGATTTTACATAAGGATTACTTAAGTGATCAGAAGAAAGCAAGATACGATGAACTTTATCCTCTTTCAGTTTCAGCTATATAATGTAAAACATAAGGTGCGATGCAAATAAGAACATTAGAACATAAGAACATAAGAAATCGCCATACTGGGTCAGACCGGGGGCCCATCAAGCCCAGCGTCCTGTTTCCAACAGTGGCCAGTCCAGGTCACAAGTAGCGACTTCTTGCTGACATCAAAATGCAGGTTCCCTGCAGACTATGCATAACAAAATAAAACTAAAGTTCACATCAGCACTTAGTTGACTTTTCAGCTGCCTAATCACTATGTTGGTTCCATATCCCAGTTTTCAGAGCTGATATACACATTTTGAATAAACATGAAGTATTTTTAACAGTTCTAAGTGTAATAGCTCAGAAGCAGCAGGTAGCCTTTTTGGTTTACGGGGGGAACGACCAAGTTCCACCCATAGCTCCGCCCCCACTGTTAGTTTCTTAATTTACGTTTACAGTTAATGTCGTTCTTTCTTACGTACATTCTTTGCATAAATCATAGATTTGAATTATTCATTCCCAGCCCAACCTATGAAATACTTGATGCTAGAAAACCACTGGGATCTTCTTTCTGCTTGACAGAAAGAGAAAAACAGCATTACTAAAAGAAGTGTCAGTACTAAGTGACTATTCTGTTTTATGTATGGAGAGAGAGAGAGAAGATCATCGAGTACCAAGAGATGTAATCAGAAACCAAGAAAATGTGGCCTACAGATATCAAAACAGTCCTAACTGGGCAGCCTCGCCTGCTTAAAAAGAACATCTAAGCTCACCTTGCTATGTCCCCCAGCATTTATCCCACAGGGACTAGGGAGATGGTGAATGGTGAGGGCTTCTGTGTGCTGAACTGCCAGATTTGATGCAAGGGTATTAGGCACCCTAAGTGAATCTTACGGCCTTGTGCCCTCCACCCCTCAACGCACACAACAAGTATGCATTTATAATAACAGATTTTACACGAAAAAGGACATTCAAAGAACCACTGCTGTGGTGCCAATGAGGTGACCCTGCAAAAGACACTTAGAACCCATATGGTATCAGGCCTATTGCAAAGTGTGTTGGGTTTGGTACTTGGGCCCTCAGAAAGCCATAAGGAAACCGAACTACAATTACAATACACTAAACCTTCTATACCAAAACAACACTAACTGCCAGCATTCAAACAATAAGAACCCTACCCATGAAAATGCAAAACTGCAAATATTACTGCAGACCCTAAAACACCAATACACATCCTATTAAGAAAACAGAACCAGTCAGGCCGCTATAACTCCCATACTGGAATCAAGCTCGACAACTTCGATCTGACATCTCCCGGGGAGATTGAATCTCTCCTTAAGAAACAGAAACCATCTAGCCATCCAGCAGACAATATACCATCCAAACTCCTGCTACTGATTCCAAACATGATTGCAGGACCTCTAGCTAATATTATAAACTGCTCATTAGCACAAGGGAGATACCCAGATAGCTTAAAATCCGCTTCCCTTAAACCCCTCCTCAAGAAGCATAACTTAGACCCCAAAGAACCTGCTAACTTCCGCCCCATCTCAAATCTACCGTTCTTAGCCAAACTTACAGAGAAACTGGTTAACACTCAGCTGTCAGAATATCTAGAGGATCACAACATTCTATTCCCTTCCCAATACGGATTCCGCAAATCTCGCAATACAGAAACACTCCTCATTTCCTTAACAGACCATATCATTCTGGGATTAGACAAGGGCCATTCCTTCCTTCTAGTTCTATTGGACATCTCGGCAGCCTTCGACACCGTCAACCACACCATCCTTCTGACTCTCCTAGCAGAAATAGGTATATCAGGTTCAGCCCTCAGTTGGTTCACGTCTTTCCTTAGTAATAGAAGTTACAAAGTTAAAATAAATAATAAAGAATCTCCTTCAACAAGGTCCTCACTCGGAGTACCCCAAGGATCATCGTTATCACCCACTCTCTTTAATATATACCTCCTCCCACTCTGTCAGCTTCTAACAGACCTTAACCTTATTCATTTTCTGTATGCAGATGACGTGCAGATTTTGATTCCGATAACAGAATCCATCGCAAAATCACTCTCGCTCTGGAACAACTGCCTAAATCGGATCACCAGCCTGCTTAACAGCCTCAACTTGGTCCTTAACGCATCCAAGACCGAACTCCTTCTCATCTCCTCTAACCAAGACAACCCACTCCCACAGACCATCCTTAACACCCAGCTCATGCATACCCACGTACGAGATCTCGGGGTGTTACTAGACAACCGCTTAAACCTCAAGAAAATGATCAACACCACAACCAAAGATTGTTTCTACAGGCTTCAAGTCCTAAAAAGACTCAAACCCCAACTTTTTTTCCACAACTTCAGAACAGTCCTGCAAGCCTTGATATTTGCTAAAATCGACTACTGCAGTGCACTCCTCTTGGGACTCCCCAGCTCTACCACCAAGCCGCTACAGTTGATACAGAACGCTGCCGCAAGAATCTTGACTAACACCAACCGGGGAGAACACATATCTCCCATCCTACGTAACCTACACTGGCTCCCAGTGAAGTACAGAATCCTCCACAAATCACTCACCTTAATCCACAAAGTCATCTACAATCACTTGCATCTGGACCTCGAATTCCCCCTCAATCTCCACCTCACCAACAGACCGACTAGAGAAATATATAAAGGAACCCTACAGACCCCACCTACAAAAGCCACACGCCTCATCTCAACTAAAGACCGATCCTTTTCAACAGCAGGCCCAACTATCTGGAACAACATCCCAGCTGACCTCAGAATGGAACCCTGCCTACCAACATTCAAGAAAAAACTTAAGACCTGGCTTTTCCGCCACGCCTTCTCAGATACCCATGACACACAATAGTCGACAGAACTTCCTTTAGGAGCAATGGATTTCCATATTACCCCTAAGCCCAGAATAAGAGCCTCCTGACTGCTCTGTTTATACTAATAATTTCTCCGCTATCTCTAGCCTTTCCTTCCTTCCAGCAGTCTATGCCTCCAAGTTTAATTTCCCTGTTAAATGTAACTTTGCTTTTTCACGTTCAACCTTTTGTTTTGGTTACTGTTCTTGGTTCAGTTCCCCTATTCGATGTGAACCGACCTGATATGGTCTCTACCATGAAGGTCGGTATAGAAAAGTGTTAAATAAATATAAACAGAAATTACTTAGCAGCAGAATACCTCACCCCAGTCACATGCAGAACACAGCCAGATCCTTACTGAGTACAGAATAAAGAGACCATAAAGTATAAATAGAAACGTGCAGACAAAAACTGAATTGGAAACCACAACAAGCCAGACTTTGCAGTACAAGAATGGAAAAACAGAAACATCAACATTCCTCATAAAACATCAAACAATACACGTTTCTAGATATGCTTGGTAAGTAGGAAGCCCTATGGAAATTTAGAAGGACCGGGGTGGGGAGGGGGGAAGCAGTCATTTCTGGAAGTGGCTGAATTTTGGGGGGCCATGGCCCACCCTTCCTCTGCCTATGCAATAGCTTATTTCATTAAAAGAAATCAGAATGCACATTTCTCAGTTCACATTCTTTTGTTTCTATCTAAAATCCATTAGTTTCTAGAAAAAAAGGAAGACCCACCATGTTTTACCAAAAGGGCACTGAAACCTATAAAGTGTGTGCTTGCTCAGCATTAATTATCTTTGATTTTAGACAATGCAAGCACTACAGTAAACATTTTATAATTGCAGAGATGTGGTTGTAGTATGGCTTCATTTCTGGTGTAATAAGGGCATAAGAACCTAAGAAATGCCATACTTCAGACCAAAGGTCCATCAAGCCCAGTATTCTGTCTCTGACAGAGGCCCATCCAGGTCACAAGTACCCAGCAGAATCCCAAAGAATAGATCCAATCCTTCTTTCTCACAACCTGGGATAAGCAGTGATAACCTTTCCTAAGTCTACATGGCTAATAATGGTTTATGGACTTTTCCTCCAGGAGCCTGTCTAAACCCTTTTTAAACCCAGATACATTAACTGCTTTAATCACATCCGCTAGCAATAAATTTCAGAGCTTAATTGTGCACTCAGTGAAAACAACACTTTCTCCAATTTGTTTTAAATATACTACCTATTAGATTCATGGAATGTTTCCATGAAGTGTTTAGTGCTATTTGAAAGGATAAATAAGCATTCCTCATTTGTCTGTTACATGCTACACATGATTTTGCAGACCTCTATATCTCCTCCTAACTAACGTGATTAGGATCCATATGATTCAGGAGGCTAACATAATGATATTGAGCATTTTAGCTCAGACATTAGATTGGGAAAGAGAGCCTTTCAGCTCTAGGACAGAATGACTCAGGAGATTAGCAGCATGTACAGAAGTCTATAGTCAGCCACTGGGTTGCTCGGCAGTTAGCCAGATGCACTTATCTGGCGAACGTAGCAGTATTTACCTCTCTTGTAAATACTGCTACGTTCCTTTTACCTGCTCAGCTGCTCTCTTTCCTCCTTACCTTCCTCCCTCTCTCTCCCCCCCCTTTTTTTCGCTCCTGCTCCATCCCCCACTCCCTGTTTTTTGTAATTTCCTCCTTTCTCAAGTTTATTGTAAACCGGTGTGATGTGCTTGCACGAACACCGGTATATTAAAAGCTGTTAAATAAATAAAAAATATATATTCAGCAGTGTGGCTGTGCCACTAAATATATCCAGCTATCTTAAAGTTTATCCAGATAACTTTAGGCCAGGTGTATAGACTGCCCAGAGTTAGCCCTATAAGTTATCTGGCTAACTCAACTCCTCCAAGCTATGCCCCTGATTTACCTGGCCAAAGTTTAGCAGGATAAAAGTTATCCGGCTAGAATTTAGCCAGATAAATGCCCAAATATTCATTTAATCTATATCTGACTCCACTTAAATATTTTTAAATCCACATAGATGACAAAAATTTTTTCACCATTAACAGTGTAGGTATTTACTTTATCAAAAATAATTTCAACACACACGTTATTCATTAAAAAGTTTATTGAACAGTTTAGCGACAGAGCGGTGCTCTTGATTGTTTTTGTCAAATATTCATTTAGCCAGCTAACTTCTGAGTTATCTGGCTAAATACTTCTGAATATGGAACTCTTAGTTATTTTACTTCTACAACTGGACGACTCAGGATTCGCATAGTGATATGGAGGAAAAATTTCAAAACCATTTATAAAAATAACAGTTTAATAATTTATAAACTCTCTTTCCCAAGAAAAAGCCACAAGGCAGTATGCAAGCTTAAACAAAGCAGTATAATATATGTAAACAATACAGAACCACAAGCATGAGCGTAAACATCAGATAGTACAATATACAAACAATACAGACACATGTAAAGAAGCAGCATAAAAATTTAAACAAAACTAAAACCTACAATATAAATTGCATCAGTGCACTGAAGAGCCAGGTTTTCAGACCTCCTCTAAAGAAACCATAATTAGATAGCAACCTCAGTTCATGAAGAAGTTGGCTCCCTAAGTTAAGATGCTGCTGGGGAAATTGCTCCGAATCTCAGAAAATGTCTGAATATTGCCCTTCATTAATGTCTCCAAAGTTAAACGCATATTTTTAGCCTCATTTAGGTAAGATGATTCTGAGCCAGGATCAGATATAACACGCAAAGATTGTATTTTCAAGTCAACACATGTTATTTTTCAAAAAAAATCTACCCGCACAAAAGCAGGTTAAAAAATCCACAGGTACGAAGTTTCAAAGGGAAGGTATACATGTGTTCTCTCTGTGAGACTCTGTTGAAAGTGAGCAGGTAAAAAGTAGAGATGTGCTTCGTTTAAACATTTTGGTTCGGGCTTTGGAGTGGGTGGTCCGCGGGAAATTTCGGTTTCCCACGGTTCGTTTTCTTTTTCCGACAATTTTCAATGAAGTGCGTTAGTGTGCACTAATGGGCCTTACTGCATATTAACAACCAGTTAGTGCGCACTATCTCCACATTAGTGCGCAGTACAACAAACAAGATAGTGCGCACTAGCTAGATGTTAATGCACATTAAGACCCGTTAGTCCGCACTAACAGGTTAGTTAGTGCGCCCTAATAGAACTTACAGCGCACTAAGTATGTAGTAGTTCGCTGTAACTGTTAGTGTTCACTAAAAAAATGCTACTTAAAAATTAAAAAGTATCAATTCATGAGGAGTTCATTAGCTAGAGAAATGTGCTCACTAATTGGTATTACTGCACACTAAGAGATATGCAGTGTGCAGTAACTCTGTTAGTGCGCACTAACACAAAATACGAATTTTGCTGAAATTTTGGCAAAAATCGCTTCGTATATCGGCGCTACCGAACTGTGAGGAATTAGACAATATCGTTGACATTGTCTAATTCATGAAAAACGAATGCACATCCCTAGTAAAAAGTACCTGCAGACCCTGATTCAAAGCGGACAATTTGATGACACCTGTAAGACTGCCATAAGAGTACTCAATATTTTTCCTACAGATCACTAAATCAAACCCAATTCAGTCTGACGGCAGAAAAAGTCATTTAACATCTGGAAGGTAACTGATGGACTGTGTGAAATGAGTTGATGGTTTTAGGCCAGTATATCACACACAGATGTCCATTTCACTGAAAAAACAGACTATTATTACTGGCACTAATGTTCAGCTTTTATCATCCCCAATAAGGTCATCATATTTATTCAAGTTTATTTTCCATTCTCTTGTATTGCTGTAATTTATGAATAGGTTTATGGTTTGATATCTATGTAAAAAATAAATTACAGTACTTGAATTCAGCCCTAAGCCTGCCTCCTTGTGTTTTGTTATTCTGATGTCGCAATTGATGGTCAGGACGCTTCATTACAATGAAAATAGTTTTGTATGATTACAAATGCATTTTCTGTAACAAGCAATGAAGAGAAACTGAATAAGGGCACAGTTACAGAAAGCAATTTTCAAAGCCATTTAAATAATTTATCCTGGTTAATTGGCCCCTTATTTTATTTTTATTTATTTAAAAATATTTATATTCCGCTTATAATGGATCACCGTGCTAAGCGAATTACAGTGTAAATTTGAAACATAAAACAATGATATAGAAAATTTCAATTAAATGAACACATTACAAATCAGACCAACAGACTCAAGACAACAAATAATGCTACCAAGCTGTTATAAGCATACCAGAGGCATATCAAGAAAATTTGGTACCTAGGGCAGATACTTCTTTGGCAGCCTCCCAATATATAAATTTCAAATTTCCTAAACATTGATAAAATATTTCAAAACAGCAGACACATCAAATAACACCCAATAATTAAACAAATAAGGATTTTAAAAATCTCCCGCTCTTCATATCTGTCATCCTAAGATTGTTGTAGATTGGGGGGCACGCATGCACAAACACACATACACACACCACACACAATAGGCTCCCTCTCTCTCACACACACACACATTCATGCTTAGTGAGAGACAGAGGGAGCATCTGTGTGTGTAAGACACACATACTTTCTCTGTACCTCACACACACACACGCACACACATACACACACACACACACTTCCTCTGTGTGTCACACACAGACATGCTTCCTCCATATCTCTCTCTCACACACACACATGCTTCCTCTGTGTCTCTCTCACTTGCTAACACACACAAACACATACACACACTCGCTTCCTCTGTCTCACCCCCTCCTCCACCCCCGCACATAGGCATCCTCTGACACATAGGGGCGGATTTTAAAAGCCCTGCTCGCGTAAATCCGCCCGGATTTACGCGAGCAGGGCCTTGAGCACCGGTGCGCCTATGTTCCATAGGCCTACCGGCGCGCGCAGAGCCCCGGGACTCGCGTAAGTCCCGGGGTTTTTCGAGGGGGGCGTGTCGGATCGGCACAGCGTTTTGGGGGCGGGACGCGACATTTTGGGGGCGGGCCTGGGGGCGTGGTTTCGGCCCGGGGCGGTCTGGGGGCGTGGCCGCGCCCTCCGGAACCGCCCCCAGGTCGCGTCTCGGCGCGCTAGTGGCCCGCTGGCGCGCGGGGATTTACTTCTCCCTCCGGGAGGCGTAAATCCCCCGACAAAGGTAGGGGGGGGGTCTAGATAGGGAGGGCGAAAGCGAGTTCCCTCCGAGGCCGCTCCGATTTCAGAGCGGCCTTGGAGGGAACGGCGGCAGGCTGCGCGGCTTGGCGCGCGCCGGCTACACGAAATCGGCAGCCTTGCGCGCGCCGATCCAGGATTTTAGTGGCTACGCGCGTATCTACTAAAATCCAGCGTACTTTTGTTTGCGCCTGATGCGCCAACAAAAGTACGCGAAGGCGCGCTTTTTGAAAATCTACCCCATAAGCATCAACAGGCACACACACACTCACTCTTCTATACACTCACTGTCTCATACACACACAGGCATCCTCTTATATATATATATATATACACACACACACACATACACCCCCACACCCTCTCATACACACCCCCACACCCCCACCCCCAAACACCCTCATACACACACCCCCTCAAACACTCTCATACACCTCCCCCTCCCAATCACTGGTACTCTCACAGGACCAGTTTTTCCCTTTTTCGGCCACCAGAGGCACCGCAGGACCTCCTCTTCTGCCACCAGCTTCTGGAGTGCCGGCAGCAACGCTGGGCCTGCTCTTTGCTGCTGTGCCGGCTCCAGGAAATGCTAGCACTCCTGTGGTGCGAACCAGAAAACGCTGCAAAAAACCCCCCACTTGGAGCACCTATGGAATTAGACTTTTTATAATGGGTATTGGGTGTGCGCTTGGCCCTCAGAAAGCCATGAATAAACAGAATTACCATTACAATATACTAAACCTCCCAATCCAAAACAACCCTAACAACCTTATCTATGAAAAGGCAACACTGCACATATTACACCAGGGCCTAGAACACCAATAAAACTCTTATTAGGAAACCATACTGCTAAAGATCCCTTCACAGAAATTACTTGCCAGCAAAATACCTCACCATGATCACATATGCAGAAAACAGACAAACCCTCATCAAACACAGGATAAAGAGATCAGAAAGTAATAAGTATAAACAGAAACGTGCTGAGAAGAATTGAACTGGAACCCACAACGAGCCAGCCTCTACATGCAGAGCAGCAATGGAAAAACAGGAGCATTACCATTCTTCATAAAAACATGAAATAATAAAATCAAGAAACATAAAACATCAATCATAATAGTAAAATCATATTCATAAAAAGAATAAATATTTCAAACAGTTAATGAACAGAATATACAAAATTTCCAACACCAATAAAATATTTCAAATAAATAAAATATTTTTGATGAATAAAAAATGCAAATACCATGCAAATGCATGGTATGCACACCCAGTCATGTGGATCCTGGTTCCGCGCTGCCATGAGACCAGCGGCGGATTCCTGAGGAAGACCGGCCCGGGGATTCGCCGCCCAGGCCGGCCCAGGACACATCACGTGGTCTGCCGAGCGCGGCTCCATCACGGCCACACACTGCAGACCATGTGACTGGAACGACCGGCCCACTGGGGGATGCCTGATCCCCCTAATAGGCCAATCCACCCCTGCATGAGACCTTCCTGCCTGTGGCAATGGCACCCCTCCCCCTGTTGCCACCCCCCTCTCCCCCCCTTAGCATGCCTCTGAAGCATACTCACTTATCCACTAAAATCAGAGACAACCATATGCCATTTGAGACAGCAGACCCTTCAATTGCTTGTGAAAAGTCAAAATATCTTCTGATGCCCATAGAAAATCCAGCAGGGCATTCCATAACAAGGGACCTTTAATAAAAAAAGCTTGGTTACAATAACCTTAGATGGAAACTCTAGTAAAAATGTACCCAGGGAGTCTAAGGTATGAGAGAGATTATACAAACTTAATAAGTTGGCAAGATAGAAAGGGATACCCTGTTTCATAGTTTTAAAAATTAAAACTATAATTGTGACTTCCACTCACTGCTTTACAGGGAGCCAGTGCAATTCACCTAAAAGTGGGGTTACATGGTCTCACCGATGCCCTCCCCATTACAAGACAGGCAGCTAAATATTGTAAGATCTGCAAGGCCCTAACAGAGGAGGAAGGAAACCCAATAGACAAGGAACTGTAGCAATCAATAAGTGTAAGTGTAACATACCTCTAGGAACTAGGGCAGAGAAATGTTGAATCATCATTGTGACATGAAAAGACTGACAATAGAGTGCTGTCTCTTTAAGAGCTGGGGGGGGAAAGGAGATTCAAAATTGGATTGTCTGAGCATGTGCAAACAGATCACTGCTCAGCTTGAACAGAGTTCCTGCCCTGCTCTGAATTAATAAATATTATCTGTACTGATTAAGGTGAGCAGCCCTCTATAATTGTATTCATGTGTAATGTATTTATGTTAGTTAACATTGTTTTGAGATGTATTGAAGTTGTTTTTACTTTACCTAAAGAGATTTATAAAAATTGGATTGTCTGAGCATGTGCAAACAGATCACTGCTCAGCTTGAACAGAGTTCCTGCCCTGCTCTGAATTAATAAATATTATCTGTACTGATTAAGGTTCTCTTTTCTGGAACCCTGCTGTGGACGACTTGGGAGTAGTTGAACTGTGCCCTGTCAGGATTTGAAGCTCTTCTTTCGGATAGAGGCTGCTGTATTGTGGATTTGGCAGTTGGAGCAGCAGTACTGACGCCCTCTTCAGTTCTATATTCAAATGGACACACAGTAGGATACAATCTGGGACTTTGCTTGTTCAGAGACTGCTTAAGGTCGGGTGCTATATCACATGCTGATTCTGGTTGAAATACTTAACATGAGTTTATGACAAAGTTGAGTTTTCTCTTGTACTATATACATGTGTTTATATGACAAATGCAGATGCTTAGGAAGTGAACAGATTTATTTCAGTCATTCATTCCAGTAAAGATAAAACTGTTACTCACTAAAGAGCGTGTGGATTCATTTCTGATACTGGGTTGGGAATCAAAGTGCAGGTTTCAGACACAAGAAGTCATAAAGAAAATTGAACTTCAAGGGTTACAACAAATTCTGGCGCATCAACGTGGGGCAGTGTTTTTTTTTTTCTCTTCTCTCTGTCTGACCTGCTACTGAGCGACCCAGCATCAATAGTGAAGTGAGCACAGTATTCTCTTTGTTTCTTTCTCATACAAAATGGAGTATTGCAAGTACTATGATTGTATTCCTGATAGATCTGTTATTCTGAGTTCTGTAAATCCTGAAATATCTTTAGCAAGTGTAGAAGATGCATTAAGCCCAGCAGGTGTAGTTACAAAATTGAAACGTTTAAGAGCTGAGTCATCTGATCAAGTTTTGTGTGAGTTTGAAGAACCGCTTTCTATAATTATTTTAGAAAGAATGAGCTTAAAAGGGGAACTGGACAGTCAGTGGATAATTTTACCTGTCTTAGATGAGACAGTATCAGAACAGGATGTTGAGTCAATGTCCCCTGAAGCATGCACTGACCCACTAGTGAGTGACATACTTTTAGATATGACAGATCGACTTCAAGAAGAATTAGCATATATAGCTGACAGTCATAAAATCAATATTCAAGATCTGAGAAAAAGAACATCTGCTCTCATGATTGAGAGTTTGGGGTCACAAGAAAAAGAAACACGAGATATAGATCAATCACCCCAGAGTATATTGCAGACTCCAGTTAAAAGCCGAAAAAGAGTCCCCAAGTGCTTGGATGCTATGCTAACCCAACATCCTGTGGCAGTCAATTCTTCTCAATATTCCATTCCACCAATTTCTATTCCTGCGGATGTTTCAAAGGTTATAGTGGAGCATGTGATCAAAACTCCTAAGGAAAAGGGCGCAGAGTTGAATCATACGTACTACAAAATTAAAGTTTTCTCTGGAAATGTCCCTAAACCTAGTAATGAAGGAGACTATGAAACTTGGCATATTCAAATTAAGCAATTACTGCAGGATCCAGATCTCACCGCAGGTGCAAAAAAAAGGAAATTAATTGAAAGTCTCCTTCCTCCAGCTTTAAATATTGTCTCTTACATAGATAAAAGCGCCACAGCAGAGCAGTGTTTAGAGGAACTGGAGAAGGCATATGGCAGTGTAACTAATGGAGAGGAATTATTTTTTCAATTTATTGAAACTTTCCAGAATGGCAAAGAAAAATCTTCAGACTATTTGAGAAGGCTTCAGGTCCTGTTACAGAAAGTCGTGGAGCGGGGAATTTTCTTTGGGCTCGCCCCAGACAGGAAGTTACTACAACAGTTTGTACGTGGGTGCTGGGAGGAGACCCTGATTACCCGACTGCAATTGAGGGACTTATTAGAGAGCCAGTCGAAGAAACTGCCACAGTACTCGGAGCTGCTATTTAAAATCAGAACGATTGAGGAAGAAAGAAACATGAAAGAATCTAGGAGGATACGTCAATTGGGAGTTACCCAGATTAAACCTGTAAGCAGGACTTACCTAGCAAATGACATAAGCATTGCTCAACATATGACACCAGAGGCAAGTGAGTTTAAGGTGGGATCTGAGTTGGGAACATTTTCAGGAGAAGATAATGTTTTGCTCGCCCCATTGATCACTCATTGTAGAGCTGCCAATTCAGAAATAGTAAATAGCCCTGTTGCAAACAGCATGATGCGAAGAAACTCTTGGGTAGAGAAGATGCCTCAAAAAGGGAGGCATCATCCCAAGATACTTTCATTTTGCTATAACTGTGGAGAGAATGGACACATGATGGGAGAATGCATCAATCCTGTAAATGCTGCTCTAGTCCAACAGAAATTGCGGGAAAAATTTGAAAAAAAAAAAATACCCAGCATTAGGCAGGTTTCAAATACTCCTTTAAACTAAAAAGGTGCTTTTGCGAGGGGCAGACAAAGGCACCAAATGCAATTCAGATAAGTCCCAAAAGAAAAATATCCAGTGATCATATCCCACCATGTCCTCTACCAGATGATGTTTTGAAACGCCTCGTGGGAAAGGTTTGTTCTGCAACCACTTATTTGGATGGTGTGCAGTGCCCTTGCTTAGTGGACACTGGCTCTCAAGTGACGTGCATAACACAAACCTTCTATGAAGACTATTTATCACATCGGAAGCTATACCCGCTAGAAGACTTACTTTGTGTTACGGGTGCAGGAGGTCAACCTGTTCCTTATCTGGGGTATATTGAAGTTGAAGTACAGTTTCCCAAGGAGGCCTGTGGAAGTGGGAACAAATATTCTGTCCTTGCTCTAGTCTGTCCCGATCAAAAGAACAAACCCCTGCCTTTAATAGTGGGAACAAATATTCTCAGACATCTAATACATGACTGTAAAGAACTGGCTGGCCCAAATTACCTTAAGGAGTTAGCCATGGACAAAAATTGGGTAACTACATATCAGACCTATGTTTCTCATCAAAGTTCCAATCAAAGAGTTACTAGGCCAATGATGGCTAGATTGACCAGCACCAGACCAATAGTGTTCGAAAGGGATGAAGCGAAGGAAGTGGAATGCATTCTGAGAATGCCCAGACATGGTCAGAGTTTGTCCATATTGCTTGAGGCTTCAGAAAATTATCCTCTACCCGGAGGCTTACTAGTACAACCTCAACTCATCCGAACTGGCAGTAAGTCGCACACAAAGGCTAGGGTGCTATTGAAGAATATATCAGATTGTAGCATCAGTTTGCCTCCTAGAAGGACATTGGGTGTAGGTGAGCCAGTCGATATAGTGAGGACCATGAACGTTACAGGCTCGACCTATAAGGATGGTGCTAAACTAGAATCTATTGGAGAGGGTAACATGGAGTCTGAGAAGGTGTCGCTAGACTTCGGAGACTCTCCAATATCTGAAGAGTTTAAACAGCATATAGAAAAGAGAATTAATCAAGAGGCAAAAGGAGCATTTTCCTGTCATGACCTTGATATTGGATGTATTCCAGGAATAATGCATAAAATCACCCTGTTGGATCCAACTCCATTTAAAGAGCGCACACGTCATGTATCCCCAGCTGACTTTGAGGATCTCAGGCAGCACCTGAAGGAGCTATTAGCCACAGGAGTGATTGAGGAGTCTGATAGCCCTTATGCTTCACCTGTGGTATTGGTTAGAAAGAAGAATGGTACCTTGAGGATGGTTGTTGATTATCGTAAATTGAACAACATAACCAGAAAAGACTCCTATCCGTTGCCTCGAATTGAGGAGACATTCACTCTCCTATCAGGTAGCAAGTGGTTCTCAGTACTAGATCTCAAGAGTGGGTACTATCAGATTGAGGTAGAAGAAATGGATAGGCCTAAAACTGCATTTACCACGCCCTTTGGAAACTGGCAGTTTAAGAGAATGGCTCAAGGACTGACAAATGCTCCAGCAAGTTTTCAAAGAATGATAGAGAAAGTAATGACTGATATTAATCTACATGAAGTTGTGGCCTTCTTGGATGATCTTATAATATTCTCGGACACACTGGAAGAGCATGAGGACCGATTGATGAGGGTGTTACAACGACTGTTGAAATGTGGATTGAAGCTCTCTCCATCTAAATGTAAATTCTTTCAGAAGTCAGTGAAATATTTGGGTCATCATATCTCAGAGAAGGGGGTGCTCCCCGATGAAGAGAAAATTTCAGCCATTACTAAGTGGCCACAACCTAAAAACATTAGAGAGCTGCGATCTTTTCTAGGATTTGCGGGCTATTACCGAAGATTCGTGAATCAATACTCACGCTTGGTGAAGCCGCTCAGTAATCTGTTGGTGAGACTAACAAACAGTTGAAAGGATAGGAAAGAAGCCCGGATTCAAAGTCAGCAGCTATTGGGTACGCGGTGGACCTCAGAATGTCAGAAAGCATTCGAAATTATAAAGGAAAAACTCACGGTTGCCCCTGTGTTGGCTTTTGCAAATTGGAAGCTACCTTATGTATTACACACTGATGCCAGCACTACAGGGCTAGGCGCTGCACTTTACCAAATTCAAGAAGGAAAACTGCGAGTGATTTCATATGCCAGTCGTGGGCTCACTAAAAGTGAACGGAATTACCCTATCCACAAATTGGAATTTTTAGCCCTTAAATGGGCAGTTTGTGAAAAATTTCATGATTATCTATATGGTGCAGAGTTTAAAGTAGTGACAGATAATAACCCTCTGACGTACGTCCTGACGACTGCTAAACTGGATGCCACAGGTCATCGATGGTTAGCATCCCTCTCCCTGTACAACTTTGACATCGGATACAAATCTGGTAAAGCCAATATAGATGCTGACGGGTTGTCTAGGAGACCACATGATCCTGAAGAAGATGATGAAGAATTTTTGAAATATGAGGAGAGGGTTGCCAAGATGCTATCTCGTGTGAAGACAGATCAAGAAGGAATGGACACTCTATCTAAGGTAATATGTAAGGCGGCATTCCAGAAGCATGATGTCTCTATTTTGACACATATTTCTGAAGATTCGGGAGACTACGACACTCCCATTACACCTCATTCTACTTCCAAGTTTGAGTGCAGCCCTGGTGCCTTGGTGGAAATCTTACCTGCAGGAGGAGATGCTGTTCCAGATGATTTTGATGACCCGGACCTGTGGCCTGGACAACCCACCCTACCTGGGTTTACCTTGGGTGACTGGAGAGTGTTCCAGAGGGAAGATCCATGTTTATCCCAAGTCATAATGATGCTGGAGAGAGGTGAGAAATTTGAAGATCGAGACAGGAATCGGGAGCATCCAGAATTGCGATTATTCTTCAGAGAATGGCAAAAACTATGTCTTCAAGAGGGAGTACTTTTCAGAAAAGTGATGAGGAGTGGAGGACCACACCAACAACTTGTGATTCCAAGAAAATATCGTCATAGAGCTCTGGAGGGGGTACATGATGAAACTGGCCATCTGGGTTGTGAACGGACCTTGGACTTAGCACGTGCACGTTTTTATTGGCCGAGAATGGCACATGGGGTAGAGCAATGGGTGAAGACATGCGAAAGATGTGTGCGGAGAAAAGCTAGAGCAGAAAAAGCAGCCCCCTTGGTAAATATAAAAGCTTACGCCCCCATGGAGCTAGTTTGCATTGACTTCCTTACCTTAGAGCCTGACGACAAGGATACACGAAATGTTTTGGTAGTCACGGATCACTTTACTAAGTATGCTCAGGCATATCCCACTAGAGATCAGACTGCAAGAACTGTTGCTGTTACCCTGTGGGAGAATTTCATCTGCCACTATGGATTTCCAAAACGAATCCATAGTGACCAAGGAGCCAATTTTGAATCTGAACTCATTTCAGAGCTATGTAGAATAGCAGGCACTAAATCCAGAACCACTCCATATCACCCTCGAGGAAATCCAGTAGAACGCTTCAATAGAACCTTAATAGAAATGTTGGGTACATTAGAGGATAAGCGTAAGGAACATTGGAGAAAATATGTTCGGCCACTAGTACATGCCTATAATTGTACTCGGAATGACAGTACTGGAATTTCTCCGTTTTTTCTCATGTTTGGAAGAGAACCTCGACTTCCAATAGACTTATGCTTCGGCATCAGTCCAGTGGGTCATAACGCTAAAACTCATCACCAATATGTACGAGAGTTACGTCAGAGGTTGAAGTATGCATACGAGCTGGCTACTCAGGAAGCTGAGAAACATCAACTAGCCAACAAACGCAGATGGGATGCGAAAGTAATGCCATCCTCAGTGGAAGAGGGTGATAGAGTATTGGTCAAGAATGTGAAGTTGAGGGGCAAGCACAAATTGGCTGATCGGTGGGAGTCTTCAGTGTATATTGTGGTAAAACAAATTGAAGGTATACCAGTCTATGTGGTGAAGCCAGAAACAGGGGATGGACCCGAAAGGACGTTACACAGGGATCTACTGCGCCCCTGTGGATTTATTTCTGGAAGAGAAGAGGCTGATATTCACTGTGAACCATTCAATAGTACCAAGCAATTGATGAAAAAGCAGAAGGAGGACGCTGAGGATAGTATGGATGGCTCTATCATGGAGAGCGGAAGTTCAGATCCAGCTGAACTGGAAGAGAGTCCAATTACTGGTGAAATTCAGTCAAATGGAACATTAAATCCTAATGCGGAGGAGTTTCATCCAGAGTCATGGGAAGAGGATCCTGTGGAAGTTAGTATACCAGTAAATCATAACAATTCATGCGATTTGAACAGCTCAGTCAATGAAGAACAGAGTGCATCCTCCTCGGGGAAGAGGAAAACTCTTGATGAATCAATGACCAAAATAGGACTTCTACCGTTACCTCAAAGATCGCAGAGACCAAGGAGACTGCCTAGTAGATTCGATGACTTTGAAGTGCAATTGCCCAAGGGGTTGCACAGCCACAACATATTGAGACAGTCATATTCAAGGAATCCATTGGAGACGTGTATATCCATGCAGCAACTAAGTAGTATGATGCAAGAGATATTGAGCAAACAAACAGAGTTAATATATAAGCTGTGGACATAAATACCTGCCGGGGACGTCAGGTTTTAGGAGGGGACCATGTAACATACCTCTAGGAACTAGGGCAGAGAAATGTTGAATCATCATTGTGACATGAAAAGACTGACAATAGAGTGCTGTCTCTTTAAGAGCTGGGGGGGGAAAGGAGATTCAAAATTGGATTGTCTGAGCATGTGCAAACAGATCACTGCTCAGCTTGAACAGAGTTCCTGCCCTGCTCTGAATTAATAAATATTATCTGTACTGATTAAGGTGAGCAGCCCTCTATAATTGTATTCATGTGTAATGTATTTATGTTAGTTAACATTGTTTTGAGATGTATTGAAGTTGTTTTTACTTTACCTAAAGAGATTTATAAAAATTGGATTGTCTGAGCATGTGCAAACAGATCACTGCTCAGCTTGAACAGAGTTCCTGCCCTGCTCTGAACTAATAAATATTATCTGTACTGATTAAGGTTCTCTTTTCTGGAACCCTGCTGTGGACGACTTGGGAGTAGTTGAACTGTGCCCTGTCAGGATTTGAAGCTCTTCTTTCGGATAGAGGCTGCTGTATTGTGGATTTGGCAGTTGGAGCAGCAGTACTGACGCCCTCTTCAGTTCTATATTCAAATGGACACACAGTAGGATACAATCTGGGACTTTGCTTGTTCAGAGACTGCTTAAGGTCGGGTGCTATATCACATGCTGATTCTGGTTGAAATACTTAACATGAGTTTATGACAAAGTTGAGTTTTCTCTTGTACTATATACATGTGTTTATATGACAAATGCAGATGCTTAGGAAGTGAACAGATTTATTTCAGTCATTCATTCCAGTAAAGATAAAACTGTTACTCACTAAAGAGCGTGTGGATTCATTTCTGATACTGGGTTGGGAATCAAAGTGCAGGTTTCAGACACAAGAAGTCATAAAGAAAATTGAACTTCAAGGGTTACATAAGCACAAAGGCTTGAACCACAATTCAGTCTAAAATATATTTTAAATGTTATAGCATAAGTAGTTTGTACTAACTTCCTCTAAGGAGCTGCTAGAGATGGGGTTTAAAAGAAAACCTTAAACTGAAAAAAAAAAAAATCCAGACAGAATCCCTAAAAGGGATGGATGTGCCCATTACTGAGAGAGAATTTAAATTCTGCCTGGCCAAAAAATCACCAAGTCTTGAAAAACAGATGGCCTCAGTTTCACTAACATTCAACATCAGGTGGTTCTGACACATTCAGCCATTAATAAGCAACAAGCTTTCAGTAAAATTATGCAATGCTGAAGATAAATTGCCCTTCACTGTAAAAAAAAAAAAAAAAAAAAAAAGCTGGATATCATCAGCATAGATTCTAAACATTATAGAATGTTGGTCCAGCAGAAGGCACAAGGGCCTCAAATAAACATTAAAAAGTGCCGCAAACAAAACCAAGCCCTGCAGTACCCCAGATGGCATCACAAACCAATCAGCAGTAGCTTCAGAGAAACATACTTGCTGTTCTCTCAGTTCTAAATGCGATTTAAAATAAGAGGAAACTATCCCTCCAATTCCAAGACTCTTTCAATGATCCAATAGTACAACATGGGAGACAGTATCAAAGACTGATGACACATCAGAGCAGCCGGAAAGTGTGTGCAGGGTTTACAAGACATGGGCTTTCCGCCACACTAAAAAGGGGCATTCCTCTGGGCACATATAAGTCAGATGAGTAAAACCACCTGAGTTCTTGGCATTTTTATCCCACCTCTGTCACTGTACAAACAGTAAGCGTGACGTAGGTGGGCATGCTGTTTCACGTATTTTGCAGCTACGTAGGCTGCTCAATATCGCCCCCCTTATAAATAATGCCCCGGTCAGCTTGCAGATTCACTGTGGAGTTTCCTTTGAGAATGTGGGTCAGCAGGAAAAGCAGCTATTTTTTTACTCACATTGGGGCCGATGCAATATAGTGTGCTCAGCCAAGCGCACTGTATAGCCAGCAATTGGACGCGGGTTGTATAGGAGCTACATAATCCCCTTATGCAATAAGGGGATTAGCACCTCCATAACACATGTCCAACACGGAGTGAAACTAATAGTGCTCATCATATGCAAATGCATGTGAATGAGGCTATTAGCTATACACTCCGCATGCAAAAAAAAATAAAAAATGTGCGACTTAAGATTGCTGAGCACTCCTAAAAGAAGTACAGAAAAGCAGAAAAACTGCTTTTCTGTGCAGCCTCCTATTTAATATCGCTGCGATATTAAGTAGGAGGAAGAAATCTTTCAAAAAACAATTAAAAAAAAAAAAGTTAAAAAAAAAAGCGCTGGCAGTCGGGTGCAGGAAATGGATGCTCAGTTGACAAGCGTCCGTTTCCTGAACCCCTGGCTGTCTGCCGTTTAGGAAAACCGATTCGGCATCGGTTTTCCTAACCGGCGGACGGCCGACACTCGCGGGCTCCCGTTATCAAGGAGGCGCTAGAGGAGTGCAAGCGACCCTAGCCCTCCTTGATAATGCGACCCCTAATTTAAATATTGACTGTTCAGCGCCCGCTTTCAGCGCACAATTATTGCATCGGCTCATTCTTTGCATCCACTTTAAAGTACATGCATTCCAGTATATGTGGGAATTTCAAATGAAAACCCTCTGAATACTTTCCCTCCCCAGACTTAACTTGACCCTTTTTTTCAAAACACATTTTTATGTGGGAAAACGTGTTGACCCATGTAAAATCCTTTGAAAACTGTCCTCAAAGTTCTAGGATGAGGGATGGAGAATGCCCCTGAATTACATGATGCAATGTAACTTAAGGAAGCCCTCAGATTCTGTTTATGAAGTAAATACTGTGGCAGGCTGAGAGTTGGTACTATTAGATGTTTCCATAAGGAAGTTGTATTACTCCCAGACTCCAAAGTCAGGAACCAGCAAGATGGCCTGGATAGGGGATTGGCTGTGAGTTCTCTGAGAGTACAGGTCATGGCTATCACATGCTACAGAGGGGTTCATCCATTGCTTCAATCCCGGATGTTGCCCAGTTCTTACGGGAAGCAAAACACGTACGACCACCGTGCAAACAGATATTCCCTGTCTGGGACCGGAATTTGGCACTGAGGACACTACCCAAAGCCCCTTATGAGCCACTTAACGGGATCCAGTTAAGGGATCTGACCTGGAAGTCAGCCTTCCTGGTGGCAATTTGCTCGGCAAGAAGAATATCAGAAATCTAAACCCTGTGATGCAGGAGTCATATCTCTCTTTTTCAAGGGAAAAGGTGATAATTAGACTAGTCCCATCCTCCCTCCACAACGGTGGTGTCTGAATTCCACCTTAGCCAGCCAATCACTCTGCCGGGGTTCAGAAAGGTAGAATGTGTACAGAAGGGGAAGGATTTGCATTTTCTGGATGTCAGAAGGATACTTTTGAAGTATCTAATGTCTACAAACAAGTTTAGGAAGTTGGACAGGCTGTTTGTTCTGTACTCAGGAGTCTGAAAGAGGGAGCCTGGATCAGGGAAGCCATCACCTTAGCATACACAGTGAATGGAAAAGAAGTGCCACAAGGTCTGAAGGCCAACTTAGCAAGGACGCGGGCCTCCTCCTGGGCAGAATATAGATTAATGGCTCTGTGGGTCAGTGCCCCTAGTGTTTCCCTATGTACCTGTGCGGGACTGGGCTAGATGCCTGGTCCACCTTAAATCCACTGAGGAGAGTATGCTCTGTGGGCAGAATCTTGTGGGGTAGGTGGGGTTCAGAGGGCATAACCAGAGACTGGGGAATAAGAACTGGGATATAGGTGAGGATAACCAGACCAGGGCTGAGGTGTCTGGGAGGAAGGCAGCTCCTGTACGCAATACTGTCTAAAGCTTGAGCTGAGACGAAGCAACAAACTCTGTAAATAAAGAGTGTACGCTGTCTGAGGAGAAGACAGTCTATGGTTGTGCATGTGTGAAGTTATAATAAAGAGTTACTGTTTTAAGAAGGCTGGAGTTAGTCTAGTTTATCTCCAGGCCTGTGGGAATCACTGCTTGTTCCTACAGGCCCCCATCAACATTTTCAGGGCAGCCATGTGGGCCTCAGTGCACACATTCATGAAACATTACAGACTGCACCTGCATGAAAGGAAAGACGTGAGATTTGCAAATGGGAGTCCTGGAAGCAGCCCTAGCTAGGACTCACCCATCTGGGTTGACTATAGCTTAGGCACATCCCATAGTGAAGACTGGTCTGGCAGGATGAAGAAGAAGGTACAATTAGAGTTTATCTTTCTAATTTTCTTTCCTCAAGTCCTGACAGACCAGTCCAAATTCCTGCCCAAAAGGGATAATATATATAAATAAATAAATAAATAAAAGGGAAAAAGGAGAATCCGGAGGAAAACTACACCTTCACACCTTAGTTAGTCTGCTCAGGGCGAGGGGCAGGGCCAGCCCGGACCATCCCTTTCTTTGATGATCTTTTCATTTCTCAGCCACGGGCAGGCCACGCTCCCATTTCTCAGTTGTTGATGGGTAGGAGTCCCCCCACAAAAAAGATTTTTTGTTGTCTGTGTAACCTAGGGGGGGAAGAGAGGTGAGCAGGACAGTCACCTGCCCAGGGGGCTCCCAAGCAAGGGTGCCCAGCACTTCTCTTGATTTTAATTTTGTTTTCAAGAAAGTAGCAAGGACGTTGTGGGTAGACAGCACCAGCTGGGCAAGAACCTACTAATGCCTTCCCTGCCAAACTAACCTATATAGGGAGTACCTCAGGGGAGAGGTTTAGAACTCTGCCTCTATTTGCTGGTGAAGACTGGTTTGTCAGGACTTGAGGAAAGAAAATTAGCAAGGCAGGTTCTAATTGTACCTTATTGAGCGATAGAACACAAGATTTCCTTCTCCCATGGAAATAAGCTGCTTTATATACATATAATTGCCTAATGCATGCAAAGCAGCTTATGTAAAGGCATTCCTTTAGTAATAAAATAACATGGTTGGCTTTGAAAAACGTCAGCCCCATTATTTTAGAGCATTTGAGAAGGAGTAGTTATTTTCCTGAGAGGGAATTGAGCCACTAATGTGAGTCCCCAATGGTCCTGCGGGAAAATTAAATTAAAGGGCCAAGATGCCTGAACCACCATTCCCCACAAACCAGCAAAAAATGACCCTGGGGTCATTGGAGACGTCCGCCTGCCCCCCCCTACGGGAGGCGGAGTTGGGTCCCCCAGGAGGGTGTGGACCCAGCAGCAGACCGGGAAGTGGAGTTGGGTCCCCCAGGAGGGTGTGGACCCAGCAGCAGACCGGGAAGTGGAGTTGGGTCCCCCAGGAGGGTGTGGACCCAGCAGCAGACCGGGAAGCGGAGTAGGGTCCCCCAGGAGGATGTGGACTCCAACAACAGACCAGGAGGCGGAGTTGGTTCTCTCCGGGGACATGGACCCCAGCGTTGGCATGGACCTCTCAGCGGAGTGGAAGGAGATGGACTTCCCCAGGCCAACAATGCCCACCAGCCTAGTTGCATCTTTTCATATGAGTGAGACTTGAAAAAATAGGGGGGAGAATAATAATACTTCATTAAGCGGGAATGCAAGGGGTCCCTTCTATTCCATATGGTAATATACTGTGGGGGCCAACAACCCCAAATTGCCAAATATTAAATGTTCTTGCTAACTTGTAGAAATGTATATGGTTGTGTAACCTACTAACTGCGAGTATATAAGTGTGCTGCTTGACGTTCTATTAGCAATGTACATAGTCATATAGAAATGCATACGCTTGTATAGTGTAATAAACCTGTACATATTTGTACATACTGCCAGCCTTGTTCACAGTCCCATTTGTTTTCCTGGGGTGAAGGGAGGGAAATCCCATCCACTAACACCTTCTTCCCCAGGTGGCAGCACTAGGTGCCAAGAACATGAGGACTGATGGAGTCTGCTCTAGGGGGGCTCCACCAGGTCGGTCCTGGACCCAGGAATGTCCCGCGAGGTAAGTGGTCAAGGGGGCGTTAAATAAGTTTAATTTACCAGATATGTGAAAGGGCAAGTTGATCAAGGCCTGGTTTTGCCTCATTGCATCTATGGATTTGTAACCCAGCTTTTGTTAGCAAAAATGGGACTACAAGCCCCATGAACAGAATGGTGCAAAGCCAGGCGCAGGTCAGCCTGTCCCTGCATTTCAGGCAGAAATCTTGCTAATCTCCCAGGACACTGGAGATAATGGACTCGCGCTGAAGAGGTCACAGTGCTTGACGAGTCTGCAGTGATGCCAACCTCTTTCAGTGTTCCATGATTGTGCGGCACATGGCTGGCAGCACTGATAAAAGGAACCTTGGACAATATCTGCAGACTATTTCTAGTCTCTGTTGGCAGCTCCTATTTTCCATTTCCATAAATGTCATCCTTTTCAATATCAATGACAGCCCCAAAACAATTGGTCTTACCAGGCTCTTTGCCCCTGTGCTTGGCATTCATGTATGCCTCCCCCAGCTCTATCATATCATGAGCACAAAAGCAGTACAGAAGACCAAGGCTCGTGGAAACTGACATGGCCACCCTTCCTGTCACCATTTTCTTGCTATTTCAAACCTTTTTATTTTAACGAGGTATCATAGTAACATAGCAAGTTTTTTGGGGTTTTTTTTTTTAGGGTAGTAACTGCTGCTGCGTGCAGGTTCCCCTAGTTAACTTTTTTCTTCATTTCCATCCTTTAGCTATTAGAGATCCTTTCCGATTATTCAAAACCCTTTTGAATTCAGTTACCATTCTTGCCTTCACAACCTCTTCTGGGAGGGCAGTCCATAGAACCAGCACCCTTTCTGTAGAGAGCTATTTCCTGATGTTCCTGAGAGTACTCCCTCAGAGCTTCATATCAGGACTCCTAGTTCTACAGCTTTCTTTCCACTGGAAAAGGTTCGATTCTCGTGCTTCATTCATTCCTTTCAAGTATTTAAAAGTCTGCATTATGTCTCCCCTTTATTTCCTCTCCTCTAGTGTATATGTCTGTACCCTCTGGTCACCCACTAGATGGCCTAGCAACCTGCTATAGGAGTTACACTACTAGAGGAACAAACTATTTCTTGCAGCACCTCCCCCTGAGGATGTCTGTCATGGTTCGCTCTCTGCCCATCTGGGGGGAGGAGCGCCTAGGAGTGGGAGTAGTGTGGCATTTGAGTTAAGCATTTTGAGGCGTGAGGAGCTTTTGGTGTTTCTTTCAGAGCGAGGCCTAGTCCCTCAGTGGGTATATTTTTGGAAGCTATTCCTTCTGGGCACTGCCTGCCAGTATGGATCTGCATACCTAGAAACCTTTGAGTTGTCACCCTGAGATTGCTGTTGATTAGCAGATGGTGGGGGAGGGGGGCAGGAAGGAATGGAATAATATGTATCAACTTTCTCTCTTCCACTAGCCCCCCCCCCCCCCCCCGCAGCTTTCTCTCTTCCACCCCTCACCCCCACAGTTTCTGACTTTCTACCACCCACCACCATCACCTGTCCTCCATCCAGAGATGATCCCAGCATACTTCCCCTTTCTGTCTCACTGACCCCAGCATTCTCTTTGCTCCCACCCCCTATAAGTCACAGCTCCATGATTTATGCATCCTCAGTCTATCCTTACCTGAGTGATTCACTAGTCCTGGAATCACAGCTGCAGACTGAGTTTTGTGTGTGTTGCAGCCCCTCTCCAGCTTCTCCCCACATGCTGCTTGCTCTGTCTGCTCCAGACTCATCTCACTTCTGTTCTCTGCAGGCTTACAGAGAGGCCCTGAGATTTCTAGTGTTTCCCCTGAGACCCTGCAACTGATGCAAATTCCCTGAGTCTCAGGGTGAAATCCTGAGAGTTCCCAGTTATGTGGATTTGCCTCTGTGCTTAGTATTTTACTATTTTTGCTGAGTTACATTGGAGTGGATGTCTTGGTTCTTTTGGTAATGCCAGTTCCCTAGTTCTGGAGGCCAGGACACTGAAAATCTGGTAGAACTCTGTCTAGGAGAGAGAGATAGAGATCTGCAGTGGCAGTGATTTCCCTCCAGAGATTTTTGTCTATCAGAGATTTATACTGTCACAGTTTAGCCTGCTATGACTCCTCCTCGCCTGCAGGGGTGTTCAGTGAGCCTCACCGCTAGCCTTGCTAAGCTCCACCTCGCTGCTCTTGCCATGCCCAAGTCTCAGTCCTATGTAACACAGCTTTGCCAGAACCACTTCGTCTCTTCATGGGGCCTCCCTTGACACTCTGACCTGGTCGCTCTTGTCTTGGAGTCTCTGGCCCTTCTGCTTTCTTGCTCTTTGTCTTTCGGCCTATCTAAGCCTTAGTTTGCCTTGGGCCTCTAGCCTTGCTGCCTTTGGGCTTTTGTGTTCTCTGCTCTGTGTTATCTTGCCTAGTCCTTGTACGGTCCTATCCTGCTTGCTGTGTCCAGTCCTGTCTTTGTTTGGCCTTGTCATGCTCTGCCCAGTCCAGCCTTGCTATTGTCTGCCTTATCCTGTTATCTGTATTCTGCCCTTGCTCAGTCAGTGCTTGTATCCTGTCCCATCTCCTGCTCTGTGTTCCATTGTTCTGTTTCCAGCTTGACTCTGTCCACAGTGCCAGCCTTGCCTCGTTCAGTTTGTCCAAGCCTTGCCTTGTCTAGCCTTGATCCAACCTGCCAGGGAGGGGAGCTGGCTAGGCAGGGGTCCTGCCTTGCAGTCCTGCACAGCTCCTGGGTTGGAGTACCCAGCTCCCAGTAACCTTGACATGTACCATTTGGTTGAGAAGGAGGATTTTGCCTACCCCCTTGCCTTGGAGCTGAGGCTGAGAAGAACAGTTCTGAACAGTAATCTCAGACTTTTCCTTCTGAGAGCTCATATCCGTAAGAAGGAAGGTGAAGAAATTCAGAGACTCCCTCTTGGATCTCCGTCCTAAGGGATCAGGATGCAGGCTGCGTACTGAGACTCGGGTAGGATGTTTTTTTTTTGTTTTCTAAGGGGACCCCTCACAAAAAGTAGGAATTCCCCTAGAAGCTGGACATCTTACATACTCAGTGTAGGAGTGGTAAGCAGTGACCAAGAAACCTGAGATCAGAAACACCTACACAGAAGAGAACCGGACCTCAAGATCTAAATAAATGTTTTTATTGATGATGGGACATTGATTTACGTTTTTCCACAATCAGTGGACTTTATTGAAAACCTCTTATCTGTCCCTGCAGCACTACATCACAGTAGTCAACAGAGGGATACATATACCTAAAGGGGGGAGGGGAAAAAAAGGGGTAATTAGATTCAGACGACAGCCAAAGCTAGGCCCAGACTTTTAAGGTCCAGGACACTGATGTGCAGGCAGTAGGGATAAGCACAGGGACTTCTTCTTCTGCCAAGTCCAAAAAGCAAAGCATATTCAAGCAGCATTGTCTGAACTATCAGGAAGGCTGCTCTCCCTGTAAAAACAGCTTTGTAATGGGTTTGTCAGTTGTTTGTTTTAGACTATAAATATTGCTACCCTTAATATAAGACTCGGGGGTAACCTGCACGGAGTGGCAGTTACTACCATAAGAAACTTGCTGGGAAGACTGGATAGATGAACTGGCCTTTTTCTGCTGTCATTAGTACGTTGCTGGGTTACTCTATTAAAGGAGAAGTTCACATTACCGCCCAGGCCAAGAAGCTCTGCCTTTACTCCCACAGCAAGATCCTAGCCCCTAGGTACAAAATTCAGGAGGGGACAAGTGTCGGTGAAGCCAGTTCCACTCGTAAATCATTTTTGTGTGCCCTCGGAGAACACGCCTGTGCAAAGAAAGGGGTTACCTATACATATTTAGGTCTTTCAATCTCATCTCATAAGTCTTCTGGTGCAGACCCCGCACCATTTTGGTTGTCTTTCTCTCGATCACTTCCATCTTGTCTCTATCCTTTTTGAGGTATGATCTCTAGTAATGAACACAGCACTCCAGGTGAGGCCTCATCAAAGTCCTGCCCAGGGGCATTATCACCTCCTTTTTCTTGCTGGTTATATGGCCAAGCATCTCTCTGGCCTTAGTCACCACCTTTGTCACATTGCTTTGCTGCCTTCAGATCATTGGACATGTGTCTTTTTCCTGTGCACATCAGCTTTTTTGCATCCCTCCCCATCCCATACAGCTCCTTTGGATTTCTGCACCTCCAAAATGCATGACTCTGCACTTCTTGGCATTGAATCCTAGCCACCAAAACTTCAACCACTCCTCAAGCTTTCTTAAAATCACTTCTCATTCTCTCAACTCCTTCAGGTATGTCCACTCGTTGCAGATCTTAGTGTCATCCACAAAAAGGCAAAACCTATCTTCACAAAGATATTGACCAGAACCAGCCCATGAACCGATCCTTGAGGAACTCCACTTATCACTCTTCTCTCCTCAGAGTAGGTTCCATTTACCACTGCTTGCTGTCATTTGTTAGTCAATCAATTTGTAATCCATTCCATTGCCTTGGGATCCACTCCCAGGCTTTTCACTTTATTTATGAGCCTCCTATGTGGGACAGTATCAACAGCTTTGCTGAAATCCAGTAAATCACATCACATGCTTGCCCTTGATCTAATTCTCTAGTCAACCAATCAAAAAATAAATTAGATTCATTTTACACCATGTTCCTCTGGTAAAAAAACAATATTGCCTTGGATTCTGCAACCCACTGGATTGTAAATAGTTGTCTTTCCTTTCCTTCAGCAGCATTTCCATTAATTTTCCCACCTTTGAGTTTAAACTAACCAACCTGTAGTTTCCAGCCTCCTCTCTGCTGCCACTATTGTGAAGCGGGACCACCACCACCCTTCTCCAATAACGCAGTACCACTCCCGTTTCCAAGGATCTACTGAACAAGTCTTTCAGCAGACCTGCCAGCACTTCTCTGGGCTCCCTTAATATCCTGGGATGTATCTCGTCAGGTCTCATGGCCTTGTCCACGTTCAGTTCTGCTAGTTCTATACAAAAACTCTCGTCTGTAAATGAGATTGATTCCACCTCATTCCCATTGGTACTCTTGTCAACAAGCAATGATCCTCCTCCAAGGATTTCACTTCCACACTGAACGGAAGTATTTATTTAATATTTCTGCTTTTTCTTCATTTTTCTCCACACAATGACCTTTGTCTCCTTTCAGTCTTACAACATCACCTCTGGCCTTCCTCCTTTCTCTGCTACATCTGAAAAAATGCTTGGTCTCCTTGCTTTACCTCTTTGATGACCCCCTTCCTTCACTTGAGCTTTGGCAAGCCTGATTTCTTTCCTCATCTAGTACAGCTAATGAACAAAATACTTGGGATCTAAGACTGAGCATAAAGATTTTTATTTTTATGTTTTGTAATCAACAATATTTCTCTGATAAGTCTTTTCACTAGGCATTATCCCTTTCTTGTGGCTCTCCTCTGGAGTGCCTTTACTCTGTCTATGTCCCTCTGGAGATACAGCTTCCAGAACTGAACACAGCACTCCAGAGAAGAACTCACCAATAATGTCTACCTAGGTAGCATCACCTCCTTTATTCTGTTTGTTGCAGCAGCTTCAAGAAACCGTACTGGTATGGTCATTCGTATTCTGTCGCTAAAGAAAGACATGAGTTACATTTCCCTTATGGACCTCCAGCCTTCCATGCGACCTCTTGACATAGAGCACTGTTACCATGGCTAACCTTCTCCAAATCAAAACGGCCCCTTTCATCTCCCAGGTCCTGAGGGGAGATTCGGTAGGTCTGCTCTCATACCAGCATAACTGGGAACTTGCCACATATGAGTCGGAATCTCTTCAATGAACAGTCATTGACTTTGCAAATTTCGGGTGAGTAAAATACAAAAGTTTCCAGGTATGCCTCCGCCTACTCTGTACCCAGATTACCATTATAGCCAGAACCCAAATGATCCATACGATTAATCTGTAGGAGCAGGAGAAATAGGCCGCCACTGCTCCATTAATCCCTGGGTTAGAGATGGAGAAGTAGATTTTGACTGCTTCATTAATCCATGGAAAGGAGGGGATGAATGGACTCTCACTGCTCTGACATTCACAGTAGGGGATTCAGTAAATGTAATAATTACCTTCACTTCCCTCTCCTCCCTTGCACCACCTCCCTGGCATAATCAGCTTTGCTTTCCTCTCCACCTCCCCCTCCCCTTCACACCTCAGCATAATCACCTTCCCTTCTTTTCCCTTCCCTCCGCATAATTACCTTTCCTATCCCCCTTCTCTTCCACACCCCCTGCCAGCATAATCACCATTACCCCTCCTCTTCTCTTCCCGCAACAGTATAATCACCTTTTCTCTCCCTCAGGTTAATCACTTTCCTCTCCATCCCAACCTAATTATATTCTTCCCCTTCCTCTCCGCCATCCCCACTGCATAATCAGCTTCCCTTCCTTCCCTCCCTTGCAATGATCTCTTCCTCACTCAATTTTCTTCTTTATACTCCCCCTCCCCCCCAAGACCAATTATCTGTTCTTCTCTTCCCCTCCCCCCACCCCAATGCAATGATCAGTTTTCTTCTCCTCCCACCCAGACATCTGTCCTCCTCTTCCACCTGGCAGCTCTGGGGCGTTCACTCTCTCTGAGCTCAGCTTTCTCCTTTACCTTCTCTATGTAGCCTGGCAGCTCTGGGGCGTTCACTCTCTCTGAGCTCAGCTTTCTCCTTTACCTTCTCTATGTAGTCTGGCAGCTCTGGGCGTTCACTCTCTCTGAGCTCAGCTTTCTCCTTTACCTTCTCTATGTAGCCTGGCAGCTCTGGGGCGTTCACTCTCTCTGAGCTCAGCTTTCTCCTTTACCTTCTCTATGTAGCCTGGCAGCTCTGGGGCGTTCACTCTCTCCGAGCTCAGCTTTCTCCTTTACCTTCTCTATGTAGCCTGGCAGCTCTGGGGCGTTCACTCTCTCTGAGCTCAGCTTTCTCCTTTACCTTCTCTATGTAGCCTGGCAGCTATGGGTGTTCACTCTCTCCGAGCTCAGCTTTCTCCTTTACCTTCTCTATGTAGCCTGGCAGCTCTGGGGCGTTCACTCTCTCTGAGCTCAGCTTTCTCCTTTACCTTCTCTATGTAGCTTGGCAGCTCTGGGGCGTTCACTCTCTCTGAGCTCAGCTTTCTCCTTTACCTTCTCTATGTAGCCTGGCAGCTCTGGGGCGTTCACTCTCTCTGAGCTCAGCTTTCCCCTTTACCTTCTCTATGTAGCCTGGCAGCTCTGGGGCGTTCACTCTCTCTGAGCTCAGCTTTCTCCTTTACCTTCTCTATGTAGCCTGGCAGCTCTGGGGCGTTCACTCTCTCTGAGCTCAGCTTTCTCCTTTACCTTCTCTATGTAGCCTGGCAGCTCTGGGCGTTCACTCTCTCTGAGCTCAGCTTTCTCCTTTACCTTCTCTATGTAGCCTGGCAGCTCTGGGCGTTCACTCTCTCTGAGCTCAGCTTTCTCCTTTACCTTCTCTATGTAGCCTGGCAGCTCTGGGGCGTTCACTCTCTCTGAGCTCAGCTTTCTCCTTTACCTTCTCTATGTAGCCTGGCAGCTCTGGGGCGTTCACTCTCTCCGAGCTCAGCTTTCTCCTTTACCTTCTCTATGTAGCCTGGCAGCTCTGGGGCGTTCACTCTCTCCGAGCTCAGCTTTCTCCTTTACCTTCTCTATGTAGCCTGGCAGCTCTGGGGCGTTCACTCTCTCTGAGCTCAGCTTTCTCCTTTACCTTCTCTATGTAGCCTGGCAGCTCGGGGGCGTTCACTCTCTCTGAGCTCAGCTTTCTCCTTTACCTTCTCTATGTAGCCTGGCAGCTCGGGGGCGTTCACTCTCTCTGAGCTCAGCTTTCTCCTTTACCTTCTCTATGTAGCCTGGCAGCTCGGGGGCGTTCACTCTCTCTGAGCTCAGCTTTCCCCTTTACCTTCTCTATGTAGCCTGGCAGCTCGGGGGCGTTCACTCTCTCCGAGCTCAGCTTTCTCCTTTACCTTCTCTATGTAGCCTGGCAGCTCTGGGGCGTTCACTCTCTCCGAGCTCAGCTTTCTCCTTTACCTTCTCTATGTATCCTGGCAGCTCTGGGGCGTTCACTCTCTCCGAGCTCAGCTTTCTCCTTTACCTTCTCTATGTATCCTGGCAGCTCTGGGGCGTTCACTCTCTCTGAGCTCAGCTTTCTCCTTTACCTTCTCTATGTATCCTGGCAGCTCTGGGGCGTTCATTCTCTCTGAGCTCAGCTTTCTCCTTTACCTTCTCTATGTAGCCTGGCAGCTCTGGGCGTTCACTCTCTCTGAGCTCAGCTTTCTCCTTTACCTTCTCTATGTAGCCTGGCAGCTCTGGGGCGTTCACTCTCTCTGAGCTCAGCTTTCCCCTTTACCTTCTCTATGTAGCCTGGCAGCTCTGGGGCGTTCACTCTCTCTGAGCTCAGCTTTCTCCTTTACCTTCTCTATGTAGCCTGGCAGCTCTGGGGCGTTCACTCTCTCTGAGCTCAGCTTTCTCCTTTACCTTCTCTATGTAGCCTGGCAGCTCTGGGGCGTTCACTCTCTCTGAGCTCAGCTTTCTCCTTTACCTTCTCTATGTAGCCTGGCAGCTCTGGGGCGTTCACTCTCTCTGAGCTCAGCTTTCCCCTTTACCTTCTCTATGTAGCCTGGCAGCTCTGGGCGTTCACTCTCTCTGAGCTCAGCTTTCCTCCTTTACCTTCTCTATGTAGCCTGGCAGCTCTGGGGCGTTCACTCTCTCTGAGCTCAGCTTTCTCCTTTACCTTCTCTATGTAGCCTGGCAGCTCTGGGGCGTTCACTCTCTCCGAGCTCAGCTTTCTCCTTTACCTTCTCTATGTAGCCTGGCAGCTCTGGGGCGTTCACTCTCTCCGAGCTCAGCTTTCTCCTTTACCTTCTCTATGTAGCCTGGCAGCTCTGGGCGTTCACTCTCTCTGAGCTCAGCTTTCTCCTTTACCTTCTCTATGTAGCCTGGCAGCTCTGGGGCGTTCACTCTCTCTGAGCTCAGCTTTCTCCTTTACCTTCTCTATGTAGCCTGGCAGCTCTGGGGCGTTCACTCTCTCTGAGCTCAGCTTTCTCCTTTACCTTCTCTATGTAGCCTGGCAGCTCTGGGGCGTTCACTCTCTCTGAGCTCAGCTTTCTCCTTTACCTTCTCTATGTAGCCTGGCAGCTCTGGGGCGTTCACTCTCTCTGAGCTCAGCTTTCTCCTTTACCTTCTCTATGTAGCCTGGCAGCTCTGGGGCGTTCACTCTCTCTGAGCTCAGCTTTCTCCTTTACCTTCTCTATGTAGCCTGGCAGCTCTGGGCGTTCACTCTCTCTGAGCTCAGCTTTCCCCTTTACCTTCTCTATGTAGCCTGGCAGCTCTGGGCGTTCACTCTCTCTGAGCTCAGCTTTCTCCTTTACCTTCTCTATGTAGCCTGGCAGCTCTGGGGCGTTCACTCTCTCTGAGCTCAGCTTTCCCCTTTACCTTCTCTATGTAGCCTGGCAGCTCTGGGCGTTCACTCTCTCTGAGCTCAGCTTTCTCCTTTACCTTCTCTATGTAGCCTGGCAGCTCTGGGGCGTTCACTCTCTCTGAGCTCAGCTTTCCCCTTTACCTTCTCTGTGTAGCCTGGCAGCTCTGGGGCGTTCACTCTCTCCGAGCTCAGCTTTCTCCTTTACCTTCTCTATGTAGCCTGGCAGCTCTGGGGCGTTCACTCTCTCTGAGCTCAGCTTTCCCCTTTACCTTCTCTATGTAGCCTGGCAGCTCTGGGCGTTCACTCTCTCTGAGCTCAGCTTTCCCCTTTACCTTCTCTATGTAGCCTGGCAGCTCTGGGGCGTTCACTCTCTCTGAGCTCAGCTTTCCCCTTTACCTTCTCTATGTAGCCTGGCAGCTCTGGGCGTTCACTCTCTCTGAGCTCAGCTTTCCCCTTTACCTTCTCTATGTAGCCTGGCAGCTCTTGGGCGTTCACTCTCTCTGAGCTCAGCTTTCCCCTTTACCTTCTCTATGTAGCCTGGCAGCTCTGGGGCGTTCACTCTCTCTGAGCTCAGCTTTCTCCTTTACCTTCTCTATGTAGCCTGGCAGCTCTGGGGCGTTCACTCTCTCTGAGCTCAGCTTTCTCCTTTACCTTCTCTATGTAGCCTGGCAGCTCTGGGCGTTCACTCTCTCTGAGCTCAGCTTTCCCCTTTACCTTCTCTATGTAGCCTGGCAGCTCTGGGGCGTTCACTCTCTCCGAGCTCAGCTTTCTCCTTTACCTTCTCTATGTAGCCTGGCAGCTCTGGGGCGTTCACTCTCTCCGAGCTCAGCTTTCTCCTTTACCTTCTCTATGTAGCCTGGCAGCTCTGGGGCGTTCACTCTCTCTGAGCTCAGCTTTCTCCTTTACCTTCTCTATGTAGCCTGGCAGCTCTGGGGCGTTCACTCTCTCTGAGCTCAGCTTTCTCCTTTACCTTCTCTATGTAGCCTGGCAGCTCTGGGCGTTCACTCTCTCTGAGCTCAGCTTTCTCCTTTACCTTCTCTATGTAGCCTGGCAGCTCTGGGGCGTTCACTCTCTCTGAGCTCAGCTTTCTCCTTTACCTTCTCTATGTAGCCTGGCAGCTCTGGGGCGTTCACTCTCTCTGAGCTCAGCTTTCTCCTTTACCTTCTCTATGTAGCCTGGCAGCTCTGGGGCGTTCACTCTCTCTGAGCTCAGCTTTCTCCTTTACCTTCTCTATGTAGCCTGGCAGCTCTGGGGCGTTCACTCTCTCCGAGCTCAGCTTTCCCCTTTACCTTCTCTATGTAGCCTGGCAGCTCTGGGGCGTTCATTCTCTCTGAGCTCAGCTTTCCCCTTTACCTTCTCTATGTAGCCTGGCAGCTCTGGGGCGTTCACTCTCTCTGAGCTCAGCTTTCTCCTTTACCTTCTCTATGTAGCCTGGCAGCTCTGGGGCGTTCACTCTCTCTGAGCTCAGCTTTCTCCTTTACCTTCTCTATGTATCCTGGCAGCTCTGGGCGTTCACTCTCTCTGAGCTCAGCTTTCTCCTTTACCTTCTCTATGTAGCCTGGCAGCTCTGGGCGTTCACTCTCTCTGAGCTCAGCTTTCTCCTTTACCTTCTCTATGTAGCCTGGCAGCTCTGGGGCGTTCACTCTCTCTGAGCTCAGCTTTCTCCTTTACCTTCTCTATGTAGCCTGGCAGCTCTGGGGCGTTCACTCTCTCTGAGCTCAGCTTTCTCCTTTACCTTCTCTATGTAGCCTGGCAGCTCTGGGGCGTTCACTCTCTCTGAGCTCAGCTTTCTCCTTTACCTTCTCTATGTAGCCTGGCAGCTCTGGGGCGTTCACTCTCTCTGAGCTCAGCTTTCTCCTTTACCTTCTCTATGTAGCCTGGCAGCTCTGGGGCGTTCACTCTCTCTGAGCTCAGCTTTCTCCTTTACCTTCTCTATGTAGCCTGGCAGCTCTGGGGCGTTCACTCTCTCTGAGCTCAGCTTTCTCCTTTACCTTCTCTATGTAGCCTGGCAGCTCTGGGGCGTTCACTCTCTCTGAGCTCAGCTTTCCCCTTTACCTTCTCTATGTAGCCTGGCAGCTCTGGGGCGTTCACTCTCTCTGAGCTCAGCTTTCCCCTTTACCTTCTCTATGTAGCCTGGCAGCTCTGGGGCGTTCACTCTCTCTGAGCTCAGCTTTCTCCTTTACCTTCTCTATGTAGCCTGGCAGCTCTGGGGCGTTCACTCTCTCTGAGCTCAGCTTTCTCCTTTACCTTCTCTATGTAGCCTGGCAGCTCTGGGGCGTTCACTCTCTCTGAGCTCAGCTTTCCCCTTTACCTTCTCTATGTAGCCTGGCAGCTCTGGGGCGTTCACTCTCTCTGAGCTCAGCTTTCTCCTTTACCTTCTCTATGTAGCCTGGCAGCTCTGGGGCGTTCACTCTCTCCGAGCTCAGCTTTCTCCTTTACCTTCTCTATGTAGCCTGGCAGCTCTGGGCGTTCACTCTCTGAGCACAGCTTTCTCCTTTACCTTCTCTATGTAGCCTGGCAGCTCTGGGCGTTCACTCTCTCTGAGCTCAGCTTTCTCCTTTACCTTCTCTATGTAGCCTGGCAGCTCTGGGCGTTCACTCTCTGAGCACAGCTTTCTCCTTTACCTTCTCTATGTAGCCTGGCAGCTCTGGGCGTTCACTCTCTCTGAGCTCAGCTTTCTCCTTTACCTTCTCTATGTAGCCTGGCAGCTCTGGGGCGTTCACTCTCTCTGAGCTCAGCTTTCCCCTTTACCTTCTCTATGTAGCCTGGCAGCTCTGGGCGTTCACTCTCTCTGAGCTCAGCTTTCTCCTTTACCTTCTCTATGTAGCCTGGCAGCTCTGGGGCGTTCACTCTCTCTGAGCTCAGCTTTCTCCTTTACCTTCTCTATGTAGCCTGGCAGCTCTGGGGCGTTCACTCTCTCTGAGCTCAGCTTTCTCCTTTACCTTCTCTATGTAGCCTGGCAGCTCTGGGGCGTTCACTCTCTCTGAGCTCAGCTTTCTCCTTTACCTTCTCTATGTAGCCTGGCAGCTCTGGGGCGTTCACTCTCTCTGAGCTCAGCTTTCTCCTTTACCTTCTCTATGTAGCCTGGCAGCTCTGGGGCGTTCACTCTCTCTCCGAGCTCAGCTTTCTCCTTTACCTTCTCTATGTAGCCTGGCAGCTCTGGGGCGTTCACTCTCTCTGAGCTCAGCTTTCTCCTTTACCTTCTCTATGTAGCCTGGCAGCTCTGGGGCGTTCACTCTCTCTGAGCTCAGCTTTCTCCTTTACCTTCTCTATGTAGCCTGGCAGCTCTGGGGCGTTCACTCTCTCTGAGCTCAGCTTTCTCCTTTACCTTCTCTATGTAGCCTGGCAGCTCTGGGGCGTTCACTCTCTCTGAGCTCAGCTTTCTCCTTTACCTTCTCTATGTAGCCTGGCAGCTCTGGGGCGTTCACTCTCTCTGAGCTCAGCTTTCTCCTTTACCTTCTCTATGTAGCCTGGCAGCTCTGGGGCGTTCACTCTCTCTGAGCTCAGCTTTCTCCTTTACCTTCTCTATGTAGCCTGGCAGCTCTGGGCGTTCACTCTCTCTGAGCTCAGCTTTCCCCTTTACCTTCTCTATGTAGCCTGGCAGCTCTGGGGCGTTCACTCTCTCTGAGCTCAGCTTTCTCCTTTACCTTCTCTATGTAGCCTGGCAGCTCTGGGCGTTCACTCTCTCTGAGCTCAGCTTTCCCCTTTACCTTCTCTATGTAGCCTGGCAGCTCTGGGCGTTCACTCTCTCTGAGCTCAGCTTTCCCCTTTACCTTCTCTATGTAGCCTGGCAGCTCTGGGGCGTTCACTCTCTCTGAGCTCAGCTTTCTCCTTTACCTTCTCTATGTAGCCTGGCAGCTCTGGGCGTTCACTCTCTCTGAGCTCAGCTTTCCCCTTTACCTTCTCTATGTAGCCTGGCAGCTCTGGGGCGTTCACTCTCTCCGAGCTCAGCTTTCCCCTTTACCTTCTCTATGTAGCCTGGCAGCTCTGGGCGTTCACTCTCTCTGAGCTCAGCTTTCCCCTTTACCTTCTCTATGTAGCCTGGCAGCTCTGGGCGTTCACTCTCTCTGAGCTCAGCTTTCCCCTTTACCTTCTCTATGTAGCCTGGCAGCTCTGGGCGTTCACTCTCTCTGAGCTCAGCTTTCCCCTTTACCTTCTCTATGTAGCCTGGCAGCTCTGGGCGTTCACTCTCTCTGAGCTCAGCTTTCCCCTTTACCTTCTCTATGTAGCCTGGCAGCTCTGGGCGTTCACTCTCTCTGAGCTCAGCTTTCTCCTTTACCTTCTCTATGTAGCCTGGCAGCTCTGGGCGTTCACTCTCTCTGAGCTCAGCTTTCTCCTTTACCTTCTCTATGTAGCCTGGCAGCTCTGGGGCGTTCACTCTCTCTGAGCTCAGCTTTCTCCTTTACCTTCTCTATGTAGCCTGGCAGCTCTGGGGCGTTCACTCTCTCTGAGCTCAGCTTTCTCCTTTACCTTCTCTATGTAGCCTGGCAGCTCTGGGCGTTCACTCTCTCTGAGCTCAGCTTTCTCCTTTACCTTCTCTATGTAGCCTGGCAGCTCTGGGGCGTTCACTCTCTCTGAGCTCAGCTTTCTCCTTTACCTTCTCTATGTAGCCTGGCAGCTCTGGGGCGTTCACTCTCTCCGAGCTCAGCTTTCTCCTTTACCTTCTCTATGTAGCCTGGCAGCTCTGGGGCGTTCACTCTCTCTGAGCTCAGCTTTCCCCTTTACCTTCTCTATGTAGCCTGGCAGCTCTGGGGCGTTCACTCTCTCTGAGCTCAGCTTTCCCCTTTACCTTCTCTATGTAGCCTGGCAGCTCTGGGGCGTTCACTCTCTCTGAGCTCAGCTTTCTCCTTTACCTTCTCTATGTAGCCTGGCAGCTCTGGGGCGTTCACTCTCTCTGAGCTCAGCTTTCTCCTTTACCTTCTCTATGTATCCTGGCAGCTCTGGGCGTTCACTCTCTCTGAGCTCAGCTTTCCCCTTTACCTTCTCTATGTAGCCTGGCAGCTCTGGGGCGTTCACTCTCTCTGAGCTCAGCTTTCCCCTTTACCTTCTCTATGTAGCCTGGCAGCTCTGGGGCGTTCATCCTTTCCAAGCTCCGCTTTCCTGTTTACTATGGGCATGTTTCTAGCGCTTCACCATTTTCTGACATCATTACCCCGGATATCACAATATCAGCAGCTAAAAGCTGTCATTTTCCATTCAGGTCATGATTTTGCCAGGCACTCAGATAACATACACATACAGCAACCAGCAGTTTATTTGACTGTAAATATGTCAACTCCCTTCATGCAGCTGATTAAGGCTTATTCTATAAGTCCAGATTTTTACTGCACGTCATGAGAAGTCATGTCTCAAGGTTTAGAAGCGAACAAGGGTCTGAGACTTCTTGGAAATTTACTTACAGGCAAAGTGTAGATTGGCTTCTCTGCTGATGAGGCTTCCGAAGGTGTTGCTCGCGATGCACTGATAAGTCCCAGTGTCCTGGCTGACATTGGGGTTACTGATAAGCAGATTCCCTTCCAATAGGCTGTAGCGGGAATCCGTACCAGTGTCAATGTCCGTCCTGTTCAACCGCCATCTGCAGTAAGAAAAACAGCAGTCAATGCTAGGATAGCAGCAAATCTTTCCCATCCTGTCTTTTAATCAGGGGATGCATGCAGCTGCTTATGGCACTCTGAAATCCCTCTGGTTCCTCTCCGTTCCACGTCTCATTGAGATGCTTTCCATTTTATATTTCATTGAAATTGTTTTACATTTAACAATAGAATTGCACATAGAATAAAAGCACAGGCCCCATGTAAGAAACAAGCTGAGAAATCTCATAAAATACATCTGAAATATCCCACATTCTGCAGAACACTGGATTTGCTCATGGCCTAGAATCATGGGGTCGATGCTCAAAAGGGATCTAGTTGCCTAACCATGGAGTTGTATGGCTATATCGCCCCTTTTGAAAGTTTGCCTGCATTGAGCGGCTAAGACTAGCAACCTAGGAATCTAAATTTAGCCACTCACATTCTTGTTGGTCCGAGGGCAGGGTTAGGCCAAAGTATGAAAGTTTACTGGCGGGCACTAATTTTCAGCATTAGGAAGCTAATGTAACTGAACAAATCTAGGCACCGCTACTGTAGGCTTAAATCCAACTTTCAGCTGGTTAGGCAGCCACTGACGTTTAGCCTAGGATCCTCTGCTAAAATATGGCCTGATCTCTCAGCCACTCTGCAGATATATACTCCATAGTGCTCAGGAAGAAGTCGCCAAGCTGAGAGTATTTTGTACCGGTGTAACTTTCCAGGCCCCCTCCCAATGGACTTAGGAAGGTCTATTCTCATGGGCACAGAATTGTAGAAAAGTAGAAATCCCCCAGTAGATAAACAAAGCCCTTGGTGAAAAGTGTCAGATTGGAAGCAGTAGAAACTTCCCTGGGGTGTCTCTGGATTGCTTTTAAGTTGCTGATAAACGCTGTGGTCTGTTGCTGAGCAAGGGTTGGGACAGCCTCTCTGCCTACCTCCCCCCAGCTCTCCACCAGCTATTGTCTGCTTTATCATTGCTCTTCTTGGTTTTCCTGGCTGCTGTTGGTGTTTTCTTTTGTCATCACTTAATGCATTGATTCTCTTAGGAATCAAACATGTTAAACAATGATTCTGAAAAGTCAAAATAAAATTGGTTTTATCTAGGCTGTTTTGTTTTGGTTTTTTTTTTTTTTTATACAAGGCTCTCTTACTTCCTTTGTATTCACCTGCACATATACATCATTAAATCTATCATAAAAGCAAGGGTGGACTGGCCCAGTGGCTCGCCGGCAGTGCTGTGCACTACCGTGTGGAAGGACTCAGGTCTTCTGCCTTCCCAGGTCAGCAGCGGGTGCTGCAGAGGCAGCGCTCATAGCTGCCCTGCGGGGAAAGGGAGACCTAATCGTCACTCAATGGTAACACCTCGTGGTCAGATTTAGAGCCCATGATTGCAGGACACTGGAAGGATACCAGTGCATGGCCCCTGGCCCCCAGGACTGTCCCTGCATTGACTGGGTTAAAGCAAGTTGGGAGAAGATATAAAATATTGGAAACGACCCTGGGTAGTTGCAAAGGAAGGCTCATGGCATCAGTTCCCAGTCTGAGGGTTTCACTTGAACTGGAAGCCCAATGGAGAGAAAGAAAGTTGAGGGTGCAGCAGTCCTCGTGGAATGGAGCTGAGGGAAGTACCTGTGACAGTCCTACGAGATTTCTGCTACCGTACTGAAATGACAGATGACCGACAGAGAACAGACATGCTTCTCATGCAGGCTGCCAATATCCTGTTTTCTAACCCCTGTGAGCAGCTTGAAAAGAAACTTGGACCTCCCGTGCTCTGTGGCAGCATTTCAACAGAGTATCTAGCAGTGCTTGTACACTAGGAAGGAAATGTCACTGCTAAATCCATCTCTGAAAGCCTTTACACTGCTCCTCTACACATCCACCAATAATATCTGAGGGCAGAACAAGGCCACAAACCACCTTGCTTGGAGCAGGCTCTGATTGGGTCACACATTACATGATGCCATAATCAACATGGACCAATTAAATCCAGTGAGTATAATGTAATCAGGGGCAGACTGCAGGAAAATATCAGCCCGAGTGATTTTTTCAAAACTGGCCTAAGGGGTATCTTACTCTCTTGTGCACTTTCTCTGCAGCCCATGCATCAACACGCCAAGTCAACTCTGAAACCCGTCTGAATTAAGCCCAAATATCTCCAAAATAAATTTCACATTTTTCCGATTCAGTATTTAAATTAGGTCCGGCGGTAGAAATGGGCAAAAGGAGGCGCTAGGGACACTAGCGCGTCCCTAGCGCCTCCTTTTGACCCAGAGCGGCGGCAGTCAGCGGGTTTGACAGCCGACGCTCAATTTTGCCGGCGTCAGTTCTCGAGCCCGCTGACAGCCACGGGCTCGGAAACCGGATGCCGGCAAAATTGAGCGTCCAGTTTTCAACCCGACAGCCGCCGGCTGACTTCAAATTTTTTTTTTTTTTTACTTTTTTTACCCTTCGGGACCTCTGACTTAATATCGCCATGATATTAAGTCGGAGGGTGCACAGAAAAGCAGTTTTTACTGCTTTCCTGTGCACTTTCCCGGTGCCCGAAGAAATTAGCGCCTACCTTTGGGTAGGCGCTAATTTCTGAAAGTAAAATATGTGGCTTAGCTGCACATTTTACTTACTGAATTGCGCGGGAATACCTAATAGGGCCCTCAATATGCATGTTGAGGGCCCTATTAGGATCGGCGGGTTGGACGCACGTTTTCCGCCCCTTATTGAATAAGGGGTAAGGGAAAACGCGCGTCCAATGGCAGGTTAACAGTGCGCTCCGTCGGAGCGCACTGTACTGTATCGGCCCGTAAGAAATAGAAGGCCGGATTTTATAAAAGTACGCTGGATTTTATAAGATACGCGCGTATCTTATAAAATCTGGGGTCGGCACGCGCAAGGGGGTGCACATTTGTGCAACCTGCGCGCGCCGAGCCCAGCGCATGCTGCCTGTTCTCTCCGAGGCCGCTCCAATTTCGGAGCGGCCTCGGAGGGAACTTTCCTTCGCCCTCCCCCCACCTTCCCCTCCCTTCCCCTACCTAACCCACCCCCCTGGCCCTATCTAAACCCCCCCTTACCTTTGTTGCATGATTTACGCTTGCTAAAAGCAGATGTAAATCTGCGCGCGCCAGCGGGGCTGCTGGCGCGCCATTACCCGACCCGGGGGCTGGTCCGGAGGCCTCGGCCACGCCCCCGGGCCGGCGCCACGCCCCCAGGCCCACCCCCGCAACGCCACGTCACGCCCCCGAAATGCCGCGTCATTTAGGACACGCCCCCGACATGCCCATTTTACAAAGCTCCGGGACTTACCCGCGTCCCGGGGCTCTGCGCACGCCGGCGCGCATAAATCCGGCTGGATTTACGCGCGCAGGGCATTTAAAATCCGGCCCAGAGTGTACTCTAGACCAGCAGTGAGTAAATAAAGCTGTAGAACCACATCCCATCCATGCACATCAATCAGTTGAGGCCACACCACAAGTCTGCTTAGCAGAATATCTCACCTTAGTCATAAATGTAGAACACAGATAGACCCTCACCAAATACAAAATGAAGAAATAATAAAGAATAAATAGGAACATGCAGACAAAAACTGAACTTGAAACCGCAACAAGCCAGACTGTATGGAATGGAAAAAGAAATATCATTCCTCACTAAACATCAAGAAATATAAAGCATCAATCATAACAGTAAAACCAAACTCATAAAAAGAATACATATTTCAAAACAGCTGATAAAAAGATCATCCAATGATTACAAACATATAACATTGTTCTTTTAATTTCCCAAACATAGATAAAATATTTCAAAATAGCAGACACAGCAAACACCCCCCAGTAATTAAAATTAAAGTTAAAATAAATCCCCTGCTCTCTGTATCTGGGAAATTTAGATTCCAGTCACCCTGAGATTGTCATGGATTAGTAAGGGGTGGTAGCTATGCCCAACTTTCTTCTCTCTCTAACACACATGTTCATTCTCACACAAACCCCCTTATATTCTCTCACACACATGCTCACTAGATCACGTGCTATCTCTCGTACATGCTCACTGGCTCACATACTCTCTCTCTCAGACATGCTCACTGTGTCACACACACATGCTCACTGGCTCAATCGCTCTCTTTTATACTCACACACAGGCCCTCTGGCTTAAATAGTCCTCTTGCTCAAACATTTGCTCATTGGCTCTCTTGTTCTCTCTTGCTCACAAACATGCTCTGGTAGCCACAACAAGCCAGACGGTATTATGCAGTGCAACAATGGAAAAACAGAAACATAATCACAACTCACAGAACATCAAGCAATAAAATTAAGAAATATAAGACATCTCCCATGCAGGTGCTTTTCCGGTTCTGAACATTCTCACAGCTTGGATCATATCAGTGAAATAACATCTTCAGAAATTCAAGATGCGCCGCCTCAAACTAAATCGTGCCTCTTACATCTTACCTGACCTACCTCGTAATTTTTCTGTCATTATCTTTAGCCCACCATTTGATTTCTCCATAGTGTTATTTCGATTGTTATTATATCAGTTTTATGTATGAGTCATCATATTAAAAAAACAGTATGGGGTCCATATTCAAAAGCATTCAGCTGGATAATTTGTGAGCTATCCCACTAAATACCAGTTTTTGAATATTTTGGGCATTTATCCAGCTAAATATCGCTGCATAATGTAGGGATGTTTTTCGTCGGCGTTAAGCTAGCCAATAAGTCATCCAGCTAATTCCAGTATTCACAGTTGGCCAGATAACTTACCTGGTTAATGCTGGTCATGCCACAGAATACTCCTAAAGTTAATAAGAGAAAGTTATCTGGTTGTCTTTAAGAGAGTCAGATATATTCAGTGGTATGGCTGCACTGCTTAATATTCTGCCAAAGTTAGCCAGGTAAGGGTAGAGAACACTAAGAGGAATGTCTCATGGGCACAGGGGGCACTGAAGTAGTAGTATTGTTGGCTTTTAGCTCCCTCGTGTGGGAGAGTGTATGGTTGAGTCCCAGGAGTATATAAACCTATGCCACCATTTTAGGGTGTGGACTCTTTATTTATTCCTGGTAAAGGCAGAATAACCTTATGCTGGCTACGGTTCTGTTTATGTGGGGACTCCCTGGTCTCCCACTAGGTGGCCATAGATCCCTGCCCTTTTAGGTGATAGATGGAGGAACAGCCCATTTCCAGCAGCACCTGCCCCTGAGGATGTCTGCAATGGTTCCGACCTTGTCCAGAAGAGGGAGGTCTGAGCCTTAGTGAATGCGGTCTGTTGAGCTCGGTTTTTGCTCCTTCTCTGTGTTTTGGTTAGGAGACTGTCCATTTCCAGTGCACCCCCTTGCCTGGTAGGGGCTATCCCTTCCTTGGAACAGAAAGGACATTAGCAAGAAGTTTTTCTCAAATTTAGTTGAGCCCTGGTGAATCCTGTTCCTGCTGGTGAGGCAACTCCCGTACCCGAAGAAAAGGAGGAGGAAGACCTGTTTTTACCTTTCCCATCTGTGAGAGGTCTACAGCAAGTCCTCAGTCAGTGGTGAGGTTTGGATTCTTGAGAGTGGTGTTTTAGTGCGGAGTTTTTTTGTAACACCTTTCCTCACTGTGTGGCTGGACTGCAAAGAGCCCTGCTGCATCCAGAAAAGAACGTTTCCCCTAAGAGGTCAACTAAAGAAGGAGTCCAGAAGAGAAGAGTTCAAGATCAATTGGAGACCCCCAACCGGATCTCCACCCTGAGGGAATGTAGGACACAAGTTGGGGACATCTGGGACCTGGTTGGACTGCAGACATGAGATTTTTCGGGATTTAAGGGAGCCTCTTAATAGGTTTCCCTTCCAGATGAGACACTTGCCCACACAGATTACTGAGAAAGCTGTTTCCAGAGAGTAGTGAAAAGGACATCTGCACAGGCAAGGGAGACAGTGAGTTTTCCATATATGACCCACCCAAAAAACAAAAAGGTAGGCGATCTAGAAGAGCCGTTAGGAAAGCAAAAGGATAGGTGCCAAAGTCTTTTTCAATTCTTTATTGTAGTGGAGACATGTAAAAACAAATGCCCGACTCAGGCCAAGTTTCGCCACTCTTAAAGCGGCTGCCTCAGGGGCTTAGACACTCAATTGGACTCAGGACCATTAAGAACTTCAAGCTTATGGTAAAATATCTTTTTACAGTGATCCGCAGTGTGAACATATCTTAATTTCTATATAACAAATCGCAATCTTGAGAATTCAGTTCATCTAATGGCGTCTTTCTGCTCCACAACAGGATGTGTAGTCTCCGCTTACATCATGTGCACCTTGCGCGCGCCGAGCCCTAGAGGAGCCCTGATGACTTTCCCCGTTCCCTCCCACCCACCCCCCAGCCCTACCTAAATCCCCCCCACCTTATTTTATTTTTTACGCCTGCTTCTTGCAGGTGTATCTTGCGCGCGCCAGCCGGCTGCCGGTGCGCCAACATCCGGTACAGCCACTATGCCGGAGGCCTTGGTCCTGCCCCCAGACTGGCACCATGCCCACGCCCCCACCCCTTCCCGCCCCTTTTTCAAAGCCCCGGGACATACGTGCGTCCCGGGGCTTGTGCGTGCCGCCGAGCCTATGCAAAATAGGCTTGGCGCGCGCAGGGGCAGGTTTTCGGGGTTTCGCACGTAAGTTACATGCGTAACCCTTTGAAAATCTACTCCTATGTGTTCCAACTAAAAAGATTGGCATCTCTCATCCAGGGAGGACTGAGGACTATGGTCAGTCCTGAGGAAGAATTAATCTGCATTCATTCTAGGGAGGAGACTGTGAAGATGATCTGTGGCACTCATCCAGTGTGAAGCACCTACACATCACCAGGATACTGAAGAAAGGAATGATGAGGGACCATCCAGGTATCCACTAAGGGAGTAAAGAGGAAAAAGGAGTGAGACTTCAGGAGCAGAGGTATGAGACACGGGACTGTAAACCAGTACATCTACATATCCATCAAAGACTGGGAGGAAGCTACCAAAACACTCCACTGATTTGGAATGGAATAGGAATAAAAGGATTAATTGGCTCTGACAATAGAATAAACTGATTTGGAGAATCACTAGTTCACAATGGTGTACAGATCTGACACTCACAGAAGGTGAGTTACAAAGGTAGGCAAACACACCAGTGATAGACCAGGGAAAATAAAGAGATAGCTACATACTGTGCAAGCGTAACCAGAATATGGGAAGGGCTGAAAGTAGGGGAGTAAGGTTCGGGACATATTTGGTCATCGGATTCTAGGGGAAAGGGTGAACCAGATTATAGGGAGGGATGAGAGTAAATATTAAATATCAACTTGTAATAGAGTATCTCCATCAACTTTTCATATATAATGTTAAATTGGAAACCAAGATCAGCTTCCAGCTTAAAGCTTCCAGGAAACAGAGAGTAGAATTAAATGGTCTGTTTTCACAGTGGAAAAAGGTAAACAGTGGAGTGCCTCAGAGATCTGGTGGTTTTTAATATATTTATAAATGATCTAGAAAGGGGTATGCTGAGTGAGCAAATTTGCAGATGACCCAAAATTACTCAGAGTAGTTAAATCACAAGCAGATTGTGATAAATTACAGGAGGGCCTTGTGAGACTGGCAGATTGGGTGTCAATATGGCAGCTGAAATATAATGTGGACAAGTGCAAGGTGATGCAAGTAGGGAAAAATAACCCATGCTGTAGTTACACAATGTTAGCTTCCATATTAGGAGTTACCACCCAGGAAAAATCTGGGCATCATAGTTGATATTACATTAAAATTGTCAGCTCAGTGTGCTGTGGTGGTCAAAAAGGCAAACAGAATGTTAGGAATTATTAGGAAGGGAATGGCAAATAAAACGGAGGATGTCATAATGCCTCTGTATAACTCAATGGTGAGACCGCACCTTGAATACTCTGTGCAGTTCTGGTCGCTGCATCTCAAGAAAGATATAGTTGCATTGGAGAAAGTACAGAGAAGGGTGACCAAAATGATAAAGGGCATGGAACGGCTCCCCTATGAAGAAAGGCCAAAGAGGTTAGGATTGATCGGCTTGGAGAAGAGACAGCTAAGGGGGTTATAATAGAGGTCTATAAAATTATGAAAGAACTTGAATGGGTAAATTTTAAATGGTTATTTACTCTTTCAGATAATACAAGGAATAAGGGGCACTCCATGAAGTTAGCAAGTAGTACTTTTAAAACAAATCGGATAATTTTTTTTCACTCAATGCACAATTAAGCTCTGGAATTCATTGCTAGAGAATGTGGATAAGACAGCTAGTGTAACTGGGTTTAAAAAAGGTTTGGATAAATTCCTAGAAGAGAAGTCCATAAACTGCTATTAATCAAGAGCGAACAGCCACTGCTTGTTGCCGGCATTAGTAGCCTGGGATCTATTTAATGTTTAGGTGCTTGCCAGGTACTTGTGACTTGCATTAGTCACTGTTGTAGACAGGATACTGGGCTTGATGGACCCTTATTTTGTCCCAATTTGACATATCTTATGTTCTTATGTTCTGGTTCTTGTTTATATGATAGACAGTTGAGGGGAGATATGATAGAGATCTACAAAATCATAAAAGGCAGTTAGTGTAGCTGGGTTTAAAAAAGGTTTGGATAAGTTCCTGGAGGAGAAATCCATAGGGAATAGCCTCTGCTTGTTGATGGCATTAGTAGCATGGGATCTATTTAATGTTTTGGTACTTGCCAAGTACTTGTGACTTGGTTTGGTCACTGTTGGAATCAGGATAGTGGGCTTGATGGACCCTTGGTCTGACTCAGCATGACGTACCTTATGTTCTTATGTGATTATTGATGCTGTATGTAAGAAGCTTTAGAATTGAATTCAATATGGGCCAATGCTCAGGGTCTAGGAAATAATCTCCCCCACCCTCAACAGGCAATCTTGGACTTCAGAGAGGCTTAACTTTAAGAAAGGAAGAGTAACATCTTAAGCCCATAAATGAGGTATGGTTTTTGGGGTCCTGTGATGGGACACTAGCCCAGGGGCTACATAAATGTATCCAGCTAAGACCTAGAGCCATCAAGCTGTAAATTATTTTTGCAGGAGGGTCCCACTATTTCAGGGGGGGGGGGGGGGGGGGAAACAGGATATTGCTGCGATAATGGGGACCCTCCACTGAATAAAGATTATGGCTCTATGGCGCTTTCTTTTGACTCATGGCCAAACACTGAGGAACAAAAGATGCAATTGTGGCCCTAACTTCCAGGGACCACCAATGGTTTAAAAGATGGCTACCTGAAAAAAAAAGCAAAGCTGCAGCTAAAGAAAAGGTTGAATGGGAGTCAGAGCTGACCCCCCTTCCCCCCCCAGCTCAACCCGGAGCCTGTACTTGAGGCGTCCCCAACTCCTCTATGAAAATAAAAAAGTGTAAAATTCATGCTCGGCGTCATCCCCCCCCCTTCAAAGTTTTAAATAAAAGTAATTGGGATTTCAGGGGCTCCCACCCCAATAGACATCTCAACTCGCTGGGGTAGTGCACTCTGCCCCTCCTCCCCCAAAGGTGTGAAGAAAAAAAAAATGGGGTTCTGGGAACCCCCCTTCACTCTCCACCCCCGAACCTTAAAATGATGAATCCAGTCTAGCACGGGGGCCAGGGCGCCCCCTAGCACCCTGTCTGGTCGATGCCATTTTTCAAAATGCCGCCAACCTCACCGTGCCCTGTCATGTGACCGGGATAAGGCCCAGGGACCGGGCAAAGTCAGGACGGCGCCGTTTTGCAAAATGGCATCAACTAGGCAGGGAACTAGGGGGCGCCCTGGCCCCATTGCTGGGCTGGATTCTTCATTTTAAAGTTTGGGGGGTGGTGGTGGGGGTTCCCTGAACCTTTGGGAGAGGAGGGGCAGGGTACACTGTATCCCAAAGATTTGAGATGATTATTGGGGTGGGGACCCCTGAACCACCAATTACTTTTATTTAAACTTATTTATTTATTTATTCTTTTTGTATACCGACATTCGATCTGAGATATCACATCGGTTTACATTCAGGTACTGTAGGTATTTCCCTATCCCCAGAGGGCTTACAATCTAAGTTTTGTACCTGAGGCAATGGAGGGTAAAGTGCCTTGCCCAAGGTCACAAGGAGTGACAGCGGGACTCGAACCCTTGTCTCCTGGTTCGGAGCCCACTGATCTAACCACTAGGCTATTCCCAAGGGGGGGGGGGCGTCACCGTGTGTGAATCTTACACTTTCTTTTCATGGAGGTGTTGGGGGTCGCTTGAGTGGCAGCCCTGGGTTCATTTGTAGATCAGCCCTGACTCTCGCTTAACCTTTTCTTTAGCTACAGCTTTGCCTTTTTTTTGTCCCGGGCACTTTAAATGTAATGCGGGAGCCTCGGGACCCGCATTAGGGTCCTGGGGTTCCCGCATCACATTTACCGTTTTGAAAAGGTGTTCTTATTTTATCGTGGCTGACCACTTTCTCGCTCAGCCGCAACAGAATATTAACATGAAATTGCCTTTTAAAGGCCTTCTTTGCATGCATCATTCATGCATATAAATTGCATGAAAAGAAGGTCTTTGTAATAGGGGAGGCAACCCGGGCGGGGCCATGCATAATATCACATATATCACGCAATATACGCTGCTTAATGCACATTAGAGTAGTACTGTGGCTTGATGCACCTAGTACCTAGTAACTTTGCAAACCAGCTAGCAGTTGAATATTTCCCCCAATATGTCTGGAAAAATTAGCATCTGTGGTGTTACCATTTCTTTACTGAAGTCAAAATGCATTTAAAAAGTATGCTAATAACCCTCATGAGGGCCAGCTAGTGCTTCCCTGCAGTCTGTACTGGTAATCCCACTAAGGACAGCTTTCTAACCGTGCAAAACCACGTACGAATCTTTGCTGGCAGATGCAGCAGGTGTGCGTTCATACCTGACGGTGGGCGAGGGATTGGCATCCACCTCACAGCTCAGTTGCACTTTCTCCTCCTCTGAATTCAGGGGTAAGATCGTGCTGATTGGCTCCTGGATGAACACCGGGCCCCGCAGAGTCTTATCATCTGCGAAGAGAAATGGCGCAAGGTTAGCTCATGTGCTCTCCAGGTACAACCAGGATGTACCTGGACGGCAGAACCTACAAACAGCACATTTAGAGATGAAGCAATCAATATCCTGAGTTCAAACAGTGCAGAAATGGCAGCAAAATGACCCAGAGCCGCAGGGACATGGACAGACCAGGAGCACTTGCACGTAAACATTACCATTCCTGTGTTCAGAGTCAAGCTTACAACTCTTGAAACTGATGCCCTACACATTTATCTTCAGCCTAGAAACAGCACAGGCAGCAGCAGTGCACGTTTCCCTCACGCATGCCCCAGCACAGCACAGGCAGCAATGCTAACTTCCATCAAACAATATCAACCTTTTTAGTAACACAGTAATTATGGCAGAACAAGACCAGATGGTCCATCCAGTCTGCCCAGCAAGTTTCTGATGGTAGTAAATGCCTCTCCGTGCAGGTTACCCCCATGTTTCTGTTGAGGGAAGTATATGCTGCTCTGTGCAGGTTACCCCCAAGCCTTATGCTAAGGGCAGTAATATTTACACTCTAAACCAAGCGACTGTCAAATCCATTCCAAAATTTGTTTTTACAGCATGAGCAGCCATCATGATAATTTAGACAATGCTGTCTGAGTGTGCTTTGCTTTTTTGAACTTGGCCATAGAAGCAGTCCTGGGCTTTACCCCTGCTGTCTGCATATCAGTATCCCGGACCGTAAAAGTCGGGGCCTAGTGTTGGCTGTCGTCTGAATCTAATTACTCGGTTTTTTTTTTTTTCCTCTGCCGTCGTCGAAGCAAACAGTGATGTTGCAATTGCATGGCAAACATTTGAAGCGGGTGCTCCTTAAGTGAATGGTTGTGGCGGGAGTACGGATTCTCCATGGCCCCCTAGATTTCTGGATCTGTGTATAGAGAACCCTGTGGGCTCCTAGGAAGAGGAAGGTTTCATTATGGAAGGGAGACCAGAAGAAGTAATAGTGTCCGGGGTTTCGCTCCCCCATGTGGGAAACTGGAAATGTGAGACCCAGCGCCACTATTTTAGCATGTGGACGCTTTAGTTATCCTTCTGGGGCACTATGCTTGCTCTTGTTTTGTCTAATTTTTCTAGGGAAGGACCCTTGGCCCCCTAAGAATAAGGTCTGGGTATGGAAAAAGTAGAAACTATGCCTATACCTATCTTTAAGTTGCCTTTTTGGAGCCCCTTTCGGTTTTAGAGAAGGGAGTTGTTCCACCCTTCTTCTCTCTATTTTAGTTCCTTTTTTTGGGGGGGGGTTTCGGTTTGCAATGTGCCCGAGTACTCTAGAGCCCAGGGGCTCAGTGTATGCTAAGAGCAGCGATGTCTCTCGTCCAGAGGGCACAGATGGACCAACGTAAGCCCTGGGGGAGGAATGAATCCGGGTTCATTCCTGGGGAGGAGGAGGAGGAGGAGGAGGTGGTGAAGAAGATCCGCGGCACTGATCCGGTGTCAGCGATTGCATCATTAGGAAGTTGAAGAAAGTATCCTCCAGGGAAGAAAAGGAGAAGGGGTAAGAACTTTGGGCTGAACAACTGGACTAAAGGTACGAGATAATGGGACTTTAGTGCAGTACAGCTAACCTGGGAGTAATCATCCTGTCCACCAGATTCTGGGAGGAATCTGCAAAACTACCTCATTAAATGGAAAGGATCAAGAGGAAGCTAAAAATGAATGGGTTTCAATAACATCCATTTATTGGAAGCTTAAAGTCACAGATTTATTAGACGGACTGAAGCTGTACAATGGTCTGTAAATACCAAGAACTTGTAACTTAATGTTTTCATCAAATATTCATCTTTAATCAGTAAAAGTTGAGTTGGAAACCATCAACTGCTTCCAGCAGTGCTGTATACAAGAGACTTTAATACTGAACTAAAGGTGAACTAAGAGATAATCTCCCCCTCCCCAACTCCCTCCCCCTTCCAACAGAGAGGCTGGGACTTTCAGAGAGGCTTAACATCTTGACATGAAAGTTATGTACTTAAACCCATAAAGTGAAGTGTAGTCTTTGAGGTTCTGTGAAGGGACGCTAGTCCAGGGGTTACACATGCTAATTATTACAGATTGAGAGAGTAATCTTTAAGATATGAAAGACTACATTTTCAGATCAATAATTCACTTCCTTTTTGAATTAATACCTTTGATTCCTGAATTGCTGGGATGTTGATGGCTCTACTGAAGGTCACTAATTACCATACCTCAGAAGAAAATGTTCCCATTTTTAAATGAAAAATACTATAGATACACAGATTCATAATATAAAAGTCTAAACCAAGCTTTCCAAACAAAACTGCTCAGCCAGAAAATTCAAACAAGAGGAGCAAATCACAATTTTATTGTACATGCCAGTGCGTACAGCACAAGCTGTGTGGAAAAAGAAAACCCCAGCTATAGGTCACCAAACCATGATAGTATTTGTATGGTAAATATCAGCAATAAAGTCTTTCCCCCCCTTTCAGCCCCTCATCTTTGATCCCTTCTCCAGGCATATTCAGTCAGCTCTAAGACCCTCGCTGGCCTGAGGACTGGAGGGACACGAGCTCAGTGCCGCTGGCCCTTATCCCAGGCCTGCACACAGCTCTGTGAAGCATGCAGGCTGCATCAGGTCTGTTGGATAGGAAATCTAAACCTAGATCTTCTATACTACACCACTGTGTCTAGTCCTGAAAAACAAACACTTCCCGGAGGTGAAGTTACACTATTTCTAGCCACCCAATCAAAGAAATCAATCAGATTTGTCTGACAAGATTTGTCTCTAGTAAAACCATGATGCCTTGGATCATTGGATTCCAGAAACTGCACTATCCTTTATTTTAGAAGTGATTCCATTAATTTGCTCACCAAAGAGGTCAGACGAACTGGCCTGTAGTTCCCAGCCTCCTCCTTGGTTCCACTTTTATGAATAGGAACCACATCTGCCCCTCACCAGTCATCCAGAACTACTCCCAACTCTAAGAAGCATTGAAAAGATCAACCAGTGGAGCTGCCAGGACTTCTCTAACTTCCCTCAAAACCCTCGGATGTATCCCATATGGCCCCATTGCCTTATCTATGTTTAGTTAGCTCCTAATGAATACACTGTTCTGAAAATCGATTGAGGTTTACCTCACTCTCAGTCTTATTTGTGTTTGCTTTATGTGGTCCTGGGTTCAGGTCTTTCTACAGTGAACACCAAATAGAATGCCTCTGTGTGCAGTTCTGGTCACTGCATCTCAAAAAGGATAGAGCTGCACTGGAGAAAGTGCAGAGAAGGGTGTCCAAAATGATAAGGAGCATGGAACAGCTGCCCTAGGAGGAAAGGCTAAAGAAGTTAGGGCTGTTCAGTTTGGAGAAGAGACGACTGAGGAGGGATATGATAGATAGAAGTCTACAAATCATGAAAGGACTTGAACAAGTTAACGTAAATCATTAATTTACTCTCTCTGTAAGGACCAGGGGGCAATCCATGAAGTTAGCAAGTAGCTTATTTAAAACAAATCAAAGAAAATTATTTTTCAGTCAGTGCATAGTTAAGCTCTGGAATTCATTGCCAGAGGATGTGGTTACAGCAGTTAATGTAACTGGGTTTAAAAAAGGTTTGGATAAGTTCCCAGAGGATAAATCCATAAACTGCTATGACATAGAAACAGAAATGACGGCAGAGGAAGACCAAACGGCCCATCCAGTCTGCCCAGCAAGTTTCGCACTTTTTTTGTTTTCATACTTATCTGTTACTCTTGGCTCTTAGTAACCTTTTGGTTCTATTTCCCTTCCACCCCCACCATTAATGTAGAGAGCAGTGATGGAGCTGCATCTAAGTGAAATATCTAGCTTAATTAGTTAGGGGTAGTAACCACCGCAATAAGCAAGCTACACCTATGCTTATTTGTTTACCCAGACTATATAATTCAGTCCTTGTTGATTGTTCTTCATTCCTCCTGCCATTGAAGCAGAGAGTTATGCTGGATATTTATTTATTTATTTATTAATTTAGAATTCTTATATACCGACATTCCTGTAAAATATACAGATCACACTGGATATGCATGAAGTATCAGTCTTTCTCCCCTGCCTCTGAAGCAGAGAGCTATGCTGGATATGCATTGAAAGTGAAGTATCAGGCTTATTTGGTTTGGTAATTAATAAGCAATAGTAGCTTGTGATCTATCTAATGTTTGGGTACTTGCCAGGTACTTGTGACTTGGATTGGCCACTGTTGGAAACAGGATGCTGGGCTTGATGGATCCTTGATCTGACCCTGTATGGCATATCTTATGTTCTTATGTAAAAATTTGTTAAGCAATTTTGCATTTTTCTCATCAGCCTCTACATATTCTTATTTATTTATTTATTTTTATTTACCGACGTTCGTGTACGCACATCACATCGCTTTATAGTTGTTATCAAATGTACAGTTCAGAACATTTGCGTTTCCAAAAATAAGAGGCTAGTTAAAAATACAAAATAAAATCATATAAAATTCATGGCTAGAACATCTAGAATTACTATAAACAAGGAAATATTAAAAAGGAGATTCGTGCTGTATGGTTATGGAAAGGCTTGTTGAAATAACCATGCTTTAACACCTTTCTTAAATGTCCTAATGTTTGTTTCAAGTCTTAGATTTTGAGGTGGTGAGTTCTACAGTTGTGGACCAGCGATGAATAACTGTCTTTAAGTGTGCTGATTTTGGGGATAGAATTGGTAAAGTCCCATTGCCTGCTGATCTTGTTGTTCTTTGTGGGGTATGGAAATGTAAAGCTGCAGTGAGCCCTCTGAGTCAGTCACCTCTGAGTCTCACAATGCCACTTTTGCACTTTTTTCTGTCACAAACATATCTAAAAAAGTCTTGTACTCCTCTTTTACCCTATTTGCTTTTTTCATTCCATTTGAATTTTTGCATTCCTGACTACTTTCCCAGCTTCTCTTAGCTTTTCCAGGTATTATTGCCTGTTTTCAACTTTCTGTGATCTCTTGTAGTATATGAACATTTTCTCCCTTCCCTTTTCAGCTAATTATTCAGAAAACCATAGTGGCCTCTTTCCTTTATTTCCTTTCCTAACAAAAAGGATAGTTACCTGAAATGAGATTTTCAAATCTTTGCACGCTGTTCCGAAGGGAAAAGAATTCCTGCAGAGAAAGTATGTGACAAATTCTTTCCGTACTTTTCCCGGGACATTTTTCAAAGGGAAAATCATGCTTGTGCTTTGTCTGAGAAAGGGTGCAACGTCCTCAGGTAAAAAGCATGCACAGACTTTGCATTGGTGCAGGCAGACAGGAAAACTGCACCCATAAATCAAGAGTAAGAATGCTGAGCAAGGAAAACTTCCCTAAAGCAGCTTGGTCCAATACAGAATGTAAGGAGCACTCGGCTAATTCAGCCAGATAAAATTGAACTGGATAATCAGCAGGGTGGATCAGCAATTAGCCGAATAAGTCAGAGGCAGTGAAACTGGCAGGATTTTCTAAATCCACGGGGCCAGATTTTAGAACCTACGCGCGGGCGTAGATTTGTGCGTGCAACCCGGCACAATGAGCATACCCTATATATATTAATTTTGTTGTATTTATTTCCAACTAATGAATCACCTAACAGCACAAAACTAACTTATTAATGACAACCAAAAATATAAGAAAAATAACATAGTTAAAATTAATAAGTAAAATAAATCAAGTTTGCTTACTGTAAACAATGTTCTTCATAGACAGCAAGATAAATTAGCTATAACATGTGGGTGATGTCATCTGGTGGCATTGAACAGATCTTTCCCTCTTAGCTAGTAGAGCTTTTCCTCTACTGAGTCTTTGTGTGAATTCCTGTTGGGGCATTGCTTCATGAGCCCTCTTAGTAGATTTTAGAGATAATTCTAGCTAGGTAGTCAACTCTCCAGGGACACAGGTGGTTATTTAGCATGATCAATTCATCCTGCTGTGTACAGTGAACACCGTTTATGGTATGCAAATTTTCTCCGTTGACAAGCAGGGCTTAATTAGCCATGACATGACATGAGAGGAGTCCTAAGCTGATGGTTGCAGTGGAGCATTTACTGGATAAGCAAACTGGTCTCCAGCTTAGAGAGTAGACTACTAGGTGAACAGGCTATGCAAAACTGTCTGAATTTACTGTCACTCCTTCAGAGATTGACCAGACAGTAACTGGACGCAAAGATACGTGCTGGCAACCATGTTGCAGCTTTGCAGATATCTTCAAGTGGTATAGCTTGCAGATGAACTGCTGATGCAGCCATGGCTTTAACTTGATAAGTCTTGATGGTGTCTATAATTTATAGGCCTGTTAGCATATAGCAGTGCATGATGCAGTCTGCTAGCCAGCTGGACAATAAACATTTGGCCACTGCTATGCCCAGTCTGTTAGGAACATAGGAGAGAATATTGCAAAGCCTGACAATGAGGATGAGTTTTAGTAAGCTAAGTCCATTTTACAGTCCAAAGAATGAAGGGCTTTCTTGCCGTCATGTGTGTGTGGCCTCAGGAAGAAGGTAGGTAACACGATAGGTTGCTATGAAAAGCTGATGCTACCTTTGGTAGAAATTTTGGGTGGGTGTACAACGCTACCCTATTGTAGATGAATTTTGTATAAAAGTAGATAATGAACTAAAGCCTGAATCTGGCTGACTCTTCTGGCTGACCTTACCGCTACCAAGAATATTACTTTCCATGTTATAAACTTGCTAGAGGCCGACTCCAGTGGTTCATATGGCAGTTTCATCAGTTGTGCCAGAACCATGTTTAGATCACAGTGGTTTTGCAACTGGAGGTTTAGTGTGCCATAAGCTTTTCATGAGTTTGGATTCTAACATGATTTGAGATAGGCTTATCCTCGATTTGAGCATGGTAAGCAGCTATGGCACTAAATTAAACTCTCATTGACAAGGTGCTGAGACCTGAAGCATAAAGAGTGAGCAAATAGTTCAGTAACTCCTTGAGTTCACACGCAAATGAATCTAAGGTATTAAGTTGATACCATGTGGTGTCAAACTGTAGGCTTGGGAGTGAGCGCCAAGGTGGTGGTATGGATTACAAACTGGTTGACTGATAGGAAACATAGTGTAATAGTAAATAGAACCTACTCTGAAGAGAGAACTGTTTAAGTGGAGTACCACAGGGATTCATGTTGGGATCGGAAGGGATAGAAGGTAAAGTTTGTCTATTTGCAGATGATACTAACATCTGCAACAGAGTGTACATGCCTGAAGGAGTACAGAGAATGAAAAGTGAATTAAGGAAGCTGGAAGACTGGTTGAAGATTTGGCAGCTAAGATTCAATGCCGAGAAGTGCAAAGTCATGCATCTGGGGTGCGGTAATCGAAAAGAACTGTATGTGGTGGGAGATGAAAGACCAAGAAAAGGACTTGGGGTGACAGTGTCTGGAATCTGAAGGCAGTGAAGCAATGTGACAAGGGAAAGCATGCTGGGCTGCATAGAGAGAGGAATAGACAAGTAAAAGGTGGTGTTAAAGCCCTTGTACAGGACCCTGGCAAGGCTTCTTCTGGAGTACTGTGTTTTAGTTCTGGAGACCGTATCTCAAAAAGGTTAGAGACAGGATGGAGGCGGTCAAAGGTTACCAAAATTGTGTGGGGTCTGTATCAGAAAATTTATGAGGAGATGCTGAAGGATCTGAATATGTCTACACTGGATGAGAGGAGATCCAGGGGGAGATATGATACAGACTTCAGATTCCTGAAAGGTTTTGATGCATAAATTTGAACCTTTTCCATTGGAAAGGAAACAGTAGAAATAGGGGTCACAAAATGAAACTCCAGTAGGGATGACTCAGATCCAGCGTCAGGAAATACTTATTCATGGAGAGGGTGGTGGATGCATGGAATACCCTTCCGGAGGAGGTGGTGAGGATGAAAACAGTAAACGAATGCAAAACGGGATGGGGTAAACAGTGTGGATCCCTAAAGGCTAGAGAATGGCTAAAGCCAGAGACCTAGCCAGATAAGTTAACTGGCTAAGTCTAGACCTACTATTGAGCAGGTCTAGATTTAGCTGGGTAACACTTATCCAGCTAAGTATTGCTTTGTATGCAGATATTCAGCAGCATAGCCATGCCACTAAATATTATTGTAACTTAGCCGCATAAGTGTTATCCGGCTATGTTGCTTATTTGGCTAGAATTTGAATATTTATCCCTATAATGACATCAACCTCTTTGGATAAAGACAATTTGGTCATTATTGAGTGCTCAGGATCGAAGCTGTCAAGCTGAGGGAAGGAAGGTTTCAACAAAACAGATGTCCTTCTTCTTGAATTAATAATGATGGATCTGATCCAAGAGGGATCGGAGAACTCCTGGACAGCTGTACCAGATATGCAAACTAAGCTTGTCTGGGCTATCTGGAGCTATGAGGATCAGATGGGCCCGGTCTTTGAGCACTTTTTGCACCATTGTGGTTTCAGTGGTATTGGTGGAAAAGCATTGGTGGATCTGCATTCCAGTCTAGCAGAAAATCATTTTGAGTGCAGGGTCGGCTCTAGGTTAACCAGCACTCTGTTGGAAAACTGAAATTAACATCCTCCCTCCCCCACCCCCAACAACAACAATAACAAAAGTACAAATGCACACAGGACCAGCTCTAGGGCAAATGGCACCATGGGTGAAAATCACTGATGGTGCACCCTTCCTCGCAACTGATCCTTGCTCCTCAGAGGCAAAGGGTAAGGTAGTCAGACTGGGGAGGGAAGGAGAAGGGTGAACACCTCCCTCAGATTGACACGGATTAGCAGCAATGGGCACATTTGCTTGCTCCCCCTGACCTCAGCACTCTACCCATTTCCCCCCTGCCCCACCACGACTCCAGTGCTGGCCTTAGAAATATAGATATACACATTCTCTACATATAGAAATACTGCCATGTAGAGAATAAAAAAACATATTTGTTCATTTCCTATCAATCATGTATCTCTGGATCACACATCATTATTTATTTATTTTTCTATATCGACATTCGATTTGGCATATCACATTGGTTTACATATAACATGATGTCTAAGGCAAGCCTTATAATGACATGGTACATTGAACAGATTGGCTAATTACGTATTTAAACATGCTTTATATTAGCAGAACTGAGACAAAAAAAGCTGCAACACAAATTTAAGTAGAGCACACCCCTAGACTATGTATATCATGGTCTGACATTAACTTTATCTGGCAACTTGGCTGTAAGACATTATGAGAAAAACTTCTAAGGACCCAACCTGCAATTAAGAAAGCCTGGACAGTTTTAGCCAAACAATAGAACTATTTTTAAAATCATTTTACAGCACGGCTTCTCAAACTTTAAGCAAATATGACCCCATTTTAGCACTTGAAATTTCATAAGGATGATTAAAACAAAATATCAGTAGTGCAGTCCCCCTATAACAATCACTCCACTCTCATTCTCCCCACACGCCACCTGTTTCCCTCTCTCAACCTCCACCCTTTCCAGTTGATCCTGTCAACCTTCCCCCCTTCCCTTAACATCCAACCTCTTCAGAGGACCTCCTCTCTTAGTCTCCTCCTCTCCAGTGCATACCCCTCTCTCAACCTCCATTCCTCCAGCTAAACTCCTCTTAAATCATTCAGCTTCTCTTACCTCCCTAGCCCATCCTTTCCAACCCTTTTCAGATCCCTCCAGTTGATCCTCTCACCCCAAGCCCTTCTTATACCCGAACTGATCCTTTGTCATTCCCTCCCTTTCTCCCCCATCCTTCATCCCCTGAGGTTGTTTATCTTTATCTTACAAATGATGGATGAATCCATGAAATTAATTATATCAGATGTTTTTCCCTCAATTTCAGTATACAGAAGTTTGAGGTTGTGACCAAAATGGAGTCTTTTATTTTGTTTTTGCCTGCTTGTCAATTAGTATTTACAAGATAAAAATGTGGTCAGTGGTTTTGTGCTTGGGAAGGAACCCAATCTAACATCTCTGCAAGCTTTTGCTGTTTGGAAGGAATTGTAGTACTCTTTTGTTAAGGACAATACAGAATAGTTTACTAATATTCCTATTGACACAGATTCCTCTTTGTTTATGTGGTGGAGTAGTATCCCCAGATGGTACATCAGTGAAATTAACCCCTTGGGACCATGTCACAGGGAAATGGTCAAAAAGCAGAATCTATGACGGTAATTTTATAACAGCCTGCACGTAGAAAGTACACATGGACTTCAGCCCTAATTTTCAAGGCAGAGTGACATGCAGAAGTCTGCTTTGAAAATTAGCAAGTAGATGTGCGCATCTGTGGGGCAGCAGGTGAAATGTCTATGCATATATTTATGTGCATCCTTTCAAAAATCTAAAGTATGTGTATAAATGGTTTCCCTGGGAATGCCTGTTTCATGTACACATGAAATTGCTTCTGCCCTTACAGCGCTCAGGGTAATTTTCAAAAAAATCATTTACATGCATAAAACCAGCCGTTTCCTTATCCCAAAAAATCCAGGGAATTAAGATCCCATCCTGGGTTTAAGAAGCCTGAATAAGCATGTACTCCAGGAGAATTTAAAAAAGAAATCCCTCCACATAATTCTCCCCTTCATCCAGAAAGGGGAGTGGATGTGCGCTCTAGATCTATAAGATGCTTATGCTCTTATTCCCATTCATTCCTCCCATTGGCATTACCTATGCTATATAGTGGACTCCGCCCACTGTCAATACAGAGTGATTCCCTTTAACCTGTCAGCAGAATCAAAGGCATTCAAGTTAGCCAGCTGCAGAATATGGACCTCAAAGACTTCCCACAAAAGAATGAGTAGGAAAAGCTCCATACAGAAGGGCAAACAGATTGGCATTCGAAACATACAAGGTGAATCATTAGCAATGTACTCAAAGACTGTGGTGCAAACACTACCGACAAATCTCTTGCAAGTTTCTCTCAAGTCAGTGCCTTTGACCTCAACCCCAGAATCCTTAATTCCAGTTCATGGTGTCCATGCTAAATTGGCCCCCAAATTCACACGGTGTCTCACCCTTTAGTTCCTCTCACGCTATTCAAGGAACACAGAGGAGTAATGGAAGAATATCTGGTAAAATTGAAAGAGGGTGGGGAAAATAATCAGGGTGGCAAAGGCATGACTGCAACAAAGCGTAACCTAAGAGGTATAAGTGAGGCAACAAAACCTCTTTCAGGCATGTGAGTGAAAGGAAAAAGAGCAGAGATGGGTTTTAAAAAAAAACAGAGGATACAAGGAGAAGTTGGGAGGGGAACAAGGAAAGGTAGAAATGCTTAACAAATACTTATTTTCAATATTCACCGAAGAAGAGTTTGTAGAAGGACTTTTGCTTGTTGCCAGGGTAGCATATGGTAGTGGAGTAGATGCCACAACATTTATATGTCATGACCCACTGGGGTTCATTTCTAGTAGTGCCTTTTGTGTAACTACTTTAGCTAGGGAAAGGCAGTTTGGAATGATAGTCTTACTTCAGAAAAGGGAAATTAATGAAGACTCTTTTGAAGGAAAGGATAATAAAGTATCTTGAATTCAGTGTGTTGCAGGATCCAGGACATAATGGGTTTACCAGAGAAAGATTATGTCAGACAAATCTGGTTAATTCCTTTGCCTGAGTGACCAGAGAATTAGATTGGGGGCAGGCGCTGGATGTGGTGTACTTGAGTTTGCAGCAAATGCTATTTCTATTGATCCACTACCGTGGTCTGATTATTTTTTAGTTAGCTCTATTCTGGAAGTTAGCATGGCATCCTGTCCATTAAGTAAAAGGTAAAAGCCAGTATGAGAAATTTGATAGATATTGATGTTGAGAAGTTATCAAATTGTCTAAATGTTTTCCCACAAGATTTTTCAGAAATTTCTTTGGATAAACGTGATAAGTGGTAAAATTAACATTCAGCACTAAAGTAGTTTCATCTAAAATGCTGCTGATTAATCCTGCTAAGCAATCACCATTGTTTCATTTCCAGCTACGCCTACTGAAATAACAGGTCTGCAACTTTGAGCAGAAATGGCATAAAGAGAAATCCAGAGAAAACCAATAGATATGTAAAATACAGACTCATAGATATAAGGAAGCACTGAAAGCTCTTAAAAGGAATTATTTCGTGGGGGGGAGGAAAATAGCTGATGACAATAAAAAGGACGATAAAGAAGTATCAGATAATCTGACTGTGGAGCTAACTGCGGCAATTGTATTGGCACTGGATAATCGCTTCAACAAAATTGATGGAAATCTTGCTGCCAGGGTAGAGAGAGAGAGAGAGAAAGAGAGAGACTGCCTCTTTATAGGGCTCAATCTGATACACTATATATGGACCATTGTAAGGGGGCAGTTTAATTCAGGGTGAGTTTTCAGGAGGTGGGTTGAGGTTAGGAGGGTGTTGTTACATCTTAAAGAGCCCTCTTCCTGTAAAGATTGATTCTCAAGAGGGTTGTATCCAGTTAGTCTTCACATAACTATGGCCTGCCAGACTGAAGAAAGTGAAACCTATTTTGGAGACTGATAATGGATGGGAATACCCACTGCTGAATACTGATTCTTTTTCCATGAGGTTTATAGTTTACCAGTTGTTTTTTCTAGATGTTATATATGTTCATATTATAACATTTGCAGTTATAGGGGATGGCACCCGAGCGTGCTTGTGACCTCTGGGCTCTAGATAGAGCTATAGTTTATGATGTAGTGTACACTTGGAAAGGAGGTGGGCTGGGGAGAAGGGAAATTGGGGGTGGGAATTGAGAGAGGAATAAACCCATTTTTAATTTTTTTGAGGATTGAGATTATGTTTGATTTGATGTCATATACGATCGAGACATAACAATTTCAGAGGACCTGCTGCTTGGAGTGGGATTGGCAGGTTTCTCTATGATGACTACGCTTTTTGTGTTTGGCTATTTTTTGATATGAAATTTGTAGATTTAATTAATCACCTGGAATGTGGCAGGATTAGGGCTGCCTATTAAGAAGGAGAAGATTTTGACTCATTTGTATAGATTACAGAAACCCACTTATCTGATTCAGAACACATCAAATTAAGCCACAAATGTGTGGGGCATGTATTTTATACATCTGGCACATCTAAAAGTTGTGGGGCTTGCAATTCTTCTTACTAAGAGTATTGATTTTCAACTATATAAAGAGGTTAAATATCCAGGGAGGTAGGTATATTTTTGTGTTGGGAACCTTGATGGGTACAAAAATTATTTTAGCATTTATTTATACACTCAATGCTTTTTATCATGCATTTTTTTCTAGCCTGGAGACTAAGTTACTAGAGTTGGGGATCTTCCCTATTCTTTTGGGAGGGGGACTTAAATTGTATTGTTGATAGATACCCTGTGAGCCATATGACCCCAAGGAGTAATAAGAAGGGGATAAGTTTTTTGAACAAACATTTAAAAATTGTGGAGATTATTTCATCCCACAGTAAAAGATTACACTCATCATGCAAGAGCACATCCCATGTCTACACACATAGATTATATTTTAATTTTGGATGAAATGTTTCCCTTGTTCACTCAGGCCACGAACGAAAATCTGGTAAAATTGGATCATTCTCCTGTATCATATTCAGCAACTTGGACTCACAAAGATAATGATCTAAAATTAAGGCATATGCTCCCAGAATTATCTCATGATACCTCATTTCCTGAATTTCTATGAGACAAATGGCAATTATTTGCACAAGCCAATGACCAACATAGGTTTGTGCTTTACTAGGAAATTACAAAAGTGGTTTTAAGGGGAGATATTGGTTATGTAAAGTCCAAACAGAAGAGGATAAATGCTAGTATACTGCAGCTTGATTCCCAATTGAAACAATGTAAACTTGTTTTGAATGCTAATCTCTCTTCACAGCTTTTGCTGGAGTATAAGCATTTGTAAACAGTGATGAATGATTTGTTTCATCAGAGGGCTCATAAATCTTTGCAATATATTAAATTCAAATTCTATTGTTATGGGAATAAGTCAGGTAAAATGCTGGCAAATTTAGTAAGACCTCAACACACTTCAAAATGTATTAGTGTGGTGAGGGATTCCAATGGAAATATTTTATATACTTCTAAAGAGATTTCTCAGGCATTTGCAACTTTTTATCAGACCCTTTACAAGGCTGATCCTATAGACAGGGGGTCAGCTTACTGAATTTCTTCATGGTTTAGTATTACCACAAGTTACTCAGAGGGACTTGAGCAAATTGAATGCCCCTATTAGGGATCTGGAAGTTCTCTAGGCTATAAATTCGCTCTCAGCACATAAATCACCAGGACCAGATGGCCTAGATGCCTGTTTTTATAAATCATTAGGGGAGATAATTTTGAATCCATTGAGGGCGCTCTATGAAACCATAAGCAATGAGGGAAATATACCAACAACATTAGAGGAGACGGCCATAGTAGTCAATCCAAAGGTGGGAAAGGACTCTTTATCCCCTGCTTCATACTGTCCAATATCATTATTAAATTTAGACATTAACATTTTTGTGACAATCCTGGCTACCAGATTGAAATTAATTTTCCCAAATTTCATTAATAAGGATGAGGCTGGATTTGTTCATGGTCAATGGTCCTCTATTAATATTCGCAAGGTTTATGTGGTTTTAACTTGCTGTCACACTGGGGTAATTTGTGATCCTTTGCTCATGGGTTGTGATGCAGACAAGATGGATGGAGTGGCATGGCCTTATTTATTTGAGAATTTGCAGGCCTTTGGATTTACTGGAAGAATATTGGAATATATACAACCATTGTATGCTAACCCATGTGCCAGGATTAGTATTAATGGCACACTTACAGACCAATTTTGTTTATACAGAGGTACGCAACAGGGATGTCCTCTTTCCTCTTGGTTATTTATTCTTTTCTTAGAACTTTTTATTTGCAAGCTTAGAAGCTCCCCTTTAATAACAGGAATTCAAGTGAATAATGAATCCATAAAATCACTTTTATTTGCGGATGACATTCTGCTGCTGTTTTCCAATGCAACAGTTTCACTACCACATGCGCTGAAATTATTCAAACATTATGGAGAAATATCCGTTTTTAAACTGAATCCTAAACTGAAGCATTAGGACATATTAGGTCATCTTAGAGATGGCTGGTTGGATTTTCTGATTAAATGGACAACTGTCCAACTTAGATATTTGGGTTGGAATATTTATAGGGGACCTACACGATGGTATAGGCTTAATTATACCAGTGATAAAAGGATTTCAAACCACACTTGAGAGCTGGAAACTATCATCAATATCATTCCACAGTAGGATTGCTCAGTTAAGATAATGTTGACTCCTCAACTATTAACCTTATTCAAATATTGCCCTTGCCGCTTCTGGTTAAAGATATTAATCTGGTGAATCAGATCTTTGGTCATTTCTTTTGGAGGGGGAAAAAGGCTAGAATTTCATTCAAGACATTACTAGCTCCTAAGAAAAAGGGTGGCATGGGAGCCCCAAATTTTCAATTATATTCAATAGTGGTCTCACTGAGGGTATTAGGAGATATTCCTTGACATAATCCCAGGTGCCACATTACTTTTGTACAGAGATCACTGTAAAATGGAAGAGATGTCTTGATCTATAGATCCTATTATTCAGTATAGGTATTATATATGATGAGGTTGTTGTAAATTATGTTGGAGAAGGGAGAGGGGGGTTAGGGGAATATAGGGCAGTGGGAACAAAGATGTATAATAATGTTTTTTTAAATGGTGTGTGCAATCTGTGTGATTATTTTCAATAAAAAGTGTTTTGAAAAGAAAAGGAATTATTTCTCTGAGCAATTAAGGTTGGCAGAAAATTATCCAAGACAATTATGTAAAATAGTAATGAAGCCATAAATTGGAAAGCGTAGTTAGACAGATGGAGAAGTTGGAGGGATTGGAGATACTTTTGCAGACGCTTTGATGCTAAGATTTTTGAAATCCAATTGGGGTTTAAGAACATAAGAAATTGCCATACTGGGTCAGACCAAGGGTCCATCAAGCCTAGCATCCTGTTTCCAACAGTGGCCAAGCCAGCCTCTTGCCACTTTGGAAATGGTGGTTGCAAGTGAGTCTGGGTGAGAACAAGAGGATAGGACTGATATAGGCATAACAGATTCAAATCAGGGAAAGTCGAAAGTGGAGTTTGATGAATTCCAAAGAATAGTAGAAGCTGGAATGAGTAAAGTATTGTATATTATCAGACTATGTTTATTTGGACCTGTTTCCCTCAAAACTGGTTAAGAAAAGAGTGAATTAGGTCTAGCAGGGTCAGAGCATGTTGGGCTATAGCTGGGTATGGGAGTGGCAGACTGTGCTGGGCTCGAGCTCTGGGAGCTGGTCAGAGTGTGCTGAGGTTGGCTTAGGTACGGGAGGTTGGGCTAGTCAGGTGAAAAAGAATACTAGCATCGGGCAGGGGAAGAATGTGCAGGGGTCAGGCTGGGGAGTGGAGTATTAGAGTGTGCTGGGTCTGGGCTAGGGAATGAGTGAGCAGTGTGCCGCCATCAGGTTAGGGAGGATGGTCGAGGGCGTGCTGGGCTGGGAAAAGAGAGTGCTGGGACAGGGATAGGGTGGGAGAGCAGAGTCTTCTTGGAGCAGGCTAATGTCTAACTCAGGAGAAGGGAAGGAAGTGCTCTGACATAACCAAGGCGAGTGGGAGGGAGTGCTGGGGTCGGACTGGAGAGCAGAACAGTAAATCATGGGGTTTCAGCTAGTTAGTTTTAATTATTGGGTGTTATTTGATGTACCTACTGTTTTGAAATATTTTATTGGCATTTGGAAAAATATTTCTGGCTTTTTAATTATTGGATGTTCTATTTGTCAGCTGTTTTAATTCTTTTTATCGGTATAGTTTTAGTGTCATGACTGACATTTGATATTTCTTGATATTATTGTTTATGAGAAATGGTGCTGTTTCTGTTTTTCCATTGTTGCACCACATGCAGCATCTGGCTTGTTAAGGTTTACAGTTCAGTTTTTGTCCATACTTTTCTATTTATACTTTATGGTCTCTTTATTCTGTATTTGGTGATGGTCTGTCTGTGTTTTGCATGTGTAACTGAAGTGAGGTATTCTACTACCATGTACTATAGTGTAGGGATAGCAGCCTGGCTTGTTCTCTGTTCCCAATATGAGGTGTATTGGTGTTTTAGAGCCTGATGTAATATTTGCAGTGTCTTCTTTTCATAGGTAGGGTTATTGCTGTTTGAGTGCTGGCAGTTAGTGCTGTTTTGTATGGAAGGTTTACTATATTCTAATTGTAATTCAGTTTACTCATGGCTATCTGAGGGCCAAGCCCTCACCCAACATAAATTACCTTAGGCTTAATACCATATACTGTAAGTTCCCAGTGTCTTTTTTTTTTTTTTTGCAGGGTTTTCTGCTTGGCACCATAGCAGTGCATGCAACTATAATATACTTGATGTTGTATGTGATATTTTCACCTCAGAAAACTATACTTTGAATGTTCTTTTTCATGTAAAATAAGTGCATAGTTTTTAATTGTTTATGGAGAAGGCATGACAGGGGAGAATATGCAAGGCTGTAAGGGGGGGGGCAACACATAAAATTATCATGCTAATAAAGTTATTTGAAATTTGAATCTTGGGAGCGTGGAGCTGACAAGCATCATGCTACGATTTCATTTTGAAATTCCTTTGTGTGCTTTATGGTGCTGACTTTGCACTTGGCTATTTGCAAAGTCTGAGAGTGTACAAGCAGCCATGGGTCCAGCTGGCCCCCCAGATCTTATTTCCCATGCTCAAGATTCCAGCATTAAAAACCTACCTAATTAAATATGGTGAACAATGTTTAATGCATGGACGTATAAATATTTTAAAAAATAAATAAATAAATAAAGGCGGCTCACGGCATAAGGATCTATTTACTGGTTCTGATTGAGCTGGAAGCCCAAAATAGGAGAAGGAAACTGCTGGGTGAAATTGAAATAAAAATGAAAGCTCCCTACATTTAACAGGCTCTCATTTTGTGGTATCGTCTGTTGTGTTTTGGGTGAGGACGTACTAGGTACCAAATGGCCTGGCTGTGACTCTGATCTGTGTCATTGTGGATTTCCTGAAAACCTGACTGGCTAGGTGTGGCCCTGAGGACTGGGTTCAGAACCCTTGACTCTATGGTGGGTGCATGGGTGGATACCCACTACTACAGCCTGTTCTGGCCAGCATTCATGGCTGCAGCCTTCTTTGTCTTCAAGGCTTTGCAGCCTGATATTGCCTCTGCTATTTTATTCTATTTCTTTCTTTCTTTTCTTTCTTTCTTTAGTTTTATATACCGTCACTAGGAGCCCATCGTAACGGTTCACAGCAATAAAAAAAAACCATCATACCAAATCTAAAATACATAATGAATCTGAAGACTGCCCTGAAGTCTAAGGCTTCCTCCCTTCCAACCCTCATGTTCAGTGCTGCTGGATCCTAGTTCCCATGCTGGATTCTACAGGGGAGGAGAATTACATGCAAAATTTTGTTGCACAGTTGTGCAGAATGTCCCCAGAATTACTTTGGTGATAGGTTTTCTATTTTGCAGAAAGCTAAATATGTAATTATGTCACATTCGCTCACCTGTCAGACTGCTGCATGCAAATTTTTATAAACCTGACAACATTTTAACAATTTTTTGTAGGAGTATTTTGCTATTAAAAAAAAAAAAAAAATAATAATATATATATATATATATATAAATATTATTAAGATCCTAAATACCTGTAGATACCTCTGTACAGCCCTGTCCCTGCCTTTTTTGGATTGAAACATATAGAAACATAGAAACATAGAAATGACAGCAGAAGAAGACCACACGGCCCATCCAGTCTGCCCAGCAAGCTTTCACACTTATTTTTTCTCATACTTATCTGTTACTCTTGGCCCTTATTAACCTTTTGGTTCCAATTCCCTTCCACCCCCGCCATTAATGTAGAGAGCAGTGCCGTAACTGCATCTAAGTGAAGTATCTAGCTTAATTGGTTAGGGGTAGTAACTGCCTCAATAAGCAAGCTTCTCCCATGCTTATTTGTTTACCCAGCCTGTGCAATTCAGTCCTTGTTGGTTGTTGTCCGAATATAAATCATCTTTTCTTCATTCCCCTCCCCTGCCGTTGAAGCAGTGAGCTTACCTGGATATGCATTGAAAGTGAAGTATCAGACTTAATTGGTTTGGGGTAGTAACAAGCAAGCTACTCCCCGCTTTTTTGTGAATGCAAATCCTTTTTTCCACATTTCCTCTTGCCGTTGAAGCATAGAGCAATGTTGGAGTCGCATTAACCGTGTGTATGTTTATTGAATAAGGGTATTATCTCCAGGTAGTAGCCATCATTCCCACAAGCCACCCTCTCTTCATTCACATCCTCTAGACTTTATGGATCCACAGTGTTTATCCCACGCCCCTTTGAAGTCCTTCATAGTTTTGGTCTTCACCACTTCCTCCAGAAGGGCATTCCAGGCATCCACCACCCTCTCCGTGAAGAAATACTTCCTGACATTGGTTCTGAGTCTTCCTCCTTGGAGCTTCAAATTGTGACCCCTAGTTCTGCTGATTTTTTTCCAACAGAAAAGGTTTGTCGTTGTCTTTGGATCATTAAAACCCTTCAAGTATCTGAAAGTCTGTTTCGTATCACTTCTGCTCCTCCTTTCCTCCAGGGTTTACATATTTAGATTCTTCAATCTCTCCTCATAAGTCATTCGATGAAGACCATCCACCTTTTTGGTTGCCCTTCTCTGGACCGCCTCCATCCTGTCTCTGTCCCTTCGGAGATACGGTCTCCAGAACTGAGCACAGTACTCCAGGTGAGGCCTCACCAAGGACCTGTACAAGGGGATAATCACTTACCTTTTCTTACTTGATATTCCTCTCTCTATGCAGCCCAGCATTCTTCTGGCTTTAGCTATCGCTTTGTCAAATTGCTTCCCCGACTTCAGATTGTTAGACACTATCACCCCAAGGGCTATCTCCTGCTCCGTGCACATCAGCCCTTCACCCCCCATCAAATACAGTTCTTTCGGATTACCACACCCCATATGCATGACTGCACTTCTTGGCATTAAATCTCAGCTGCCATATCTTTGACCACTCCTCCAGTTTCCTTAAATCCTGTCTCATTCTCTCCACTCCTTCCGGCGTGTCCACTCTGTTGCAGATCCTAGCATCATCCGCAAAAAGACAAACCTTATCTTCTATCTCGTCTGCTATGTCGCTCACATAGATATTGAACAGGACCGGTCCCAACACCGATCCTTGCAGTACTCCGCTTAACACCGCTCTCTCTTCAGAGTAAGTTCCATTTACCATCACACATTGTCTTCTGTCTGTCAACCAGTTTGCAATTCATGCCACACCTCGGCACCCACTCCTAAGCTTCTCATTTTATTCACCAGCCTCCTATGCGGGACCATATCAAAAGCTTTGCTGAAATCCAAGTAGATGACATCGAGCGCTCTTCCTCGATGCAATTCCCTAGTCACCCAGTCAAAAAAGTCAATCAGATTTGTTTGACGGGATCTTCCCCTGGTGAATCCATGCTGCCTCTGGTCCAGCAATTCTCCCGACTGTAGATAGTTCACTATTCTTTCTTTCAGCAGCGACTCCATTACTTTTCCCACCACCAAGGTGAGGCTAACTGGCCTGTAGTTTCCAGCCTCCTCTCTGCTCCCACTCTTGTGAAGCGGGACCACCACCGCTCTTCTCCAATCACTTGGCACCACTCCCTTTTCTAGGGATTTATTGAACAGGTCACGCAGCGGAGCCGCCAGCACATCTCTGAGCTCTCTCAGTATCCTGGGATGAACCTCATCAGGCTCCATGGCTTTGTCCACTTTCAGTTTCCCCAGCTCTTCCCATATATTTTCTACCTTAAATGGAGTTATATCTACTCCACTCCCCTCCAGTTTCTTGTTAACTAGCGACGGTCCTTCTCCAGGGTCCTCTTTAGTGAACACCGAACTGAAGTATTCGTTTAATATTTCTGCCATTTCTTCGTCTCTCTTCACACATTGATCCTTTTCACCTTTCAATTTCACTATACCACTTTGAACTTTTCTCCTTTCACTGATGTATCTGAAAATGTTTTGTCACCTCTCTTTACCTCTTTGGCAATCCTTTCTTCCGCTTGACTTTTTTCTGTCTTGATTACTTTTCTCAGTTCTACCAGATATTCTTCTTTGTGCTCCTCCCTTTGGGATCCTTTATATTTCTTGAATGCTGTTCTTTTAGCCTTTATTTTGTCAGCCACCTCCTTTGAGAACCAGATAGGTTTCATTTTTCTTTTGCTTTTCTTTACTTTTCTAACATATAGATTAATTGCTTTGGTAATTGCTCCTTTTAGTTTAGTCCACTGTTGTTCCACATCTCTCTCATTCTCCCAGCCTTTTAGTTCTTCCTCCAGGTACTTCCCCATTTCATCAAAGACTGTGTTTTTGAACTGCAAAACTCGAGTCTTTGTGCTTCTTCTCAATATTCTTTTTGTGATATGAAACCATACCGTTTGATGATCACTGGTGCCTAGGTGGGCACCCACCTGGACATCAGAGACATTATCTCCATTAGTGAGCACTAAATCGAGTATAGCTCCCTGTGATAGAGTATATGACAGAGAGCCTCAGACTGCCTTAATGGACCGGCTCCAGCTATCTGGCCCGGTCCACCTTAAGACAGACAAGAAAGGGATCCTCAGGTGGGGGCATTTCCCTGAGGTAAGGGATACAAAGGTGAAGCCCTGAGAGAGTTAGATAGGCCCCAGGGAGAAGAAGGAAGCTGTAATGGAGTGCTGTGCTCTTTTGGAAAAACTGTTCTTGCATTGTCAGTCTGCTGAGGTAAGCAGCCATTTTGATTCTGACTTGCTGAACCTTTTTTGTAATTAAACTGTTGAAAAACAGAACAGACTCGAGCCTGGTCTGTTCTCCGACCTTCTCCTGTCTTAGACTGCTCCAACGGCATCACACTCCCTCTCTCGTGGGTTCCATTACCATTTGTTTGAACAAAGTCCCTTGCAGGGCCTCCACTATTTCTCTACTATTGTTAGATTCTGCAGAAGGGATTCTCCAGGCTACATCCGGCAGATTAAAGTCTCCAATGATCACCACTACTCCCTTCTTTCCCATCTTTTGGATGTCTTTAACCAGATCTCTGTCATGCTCTTCCTTTTGATTTGGAGGCCTGTAAATCACTCCAATATAAATGGATGCCCCATCATCTTCTTTTAGGTCGGCCCATAGTGCTTCTTCATTGCCCCATCTTCTTTGCAGCTCATATGCTTGGATATTGTTTCTGACATAAAGAGCCACTCCTCCCCCTTTCCTATCCTCTCTGTCCTTCCTTAACAAGTTATAGCCCGGTATTGCCGTATCCCAATCATGAGATTCCGTGAACCACATCTCCTTGACAGCAACAACGTCCATTAAGGCTTGCAGATCTGGGATTTTATTGCCCAAACTACGAGCATTTGAGATTTCCAGCTTTCCTCATTCAGGTTACTGCTTTTCCTGGACTCCTTTTGTGACTTTAGTTGAGTTTTGTTATCCACTTCACCCTTTCCCTTTGCATTTGTGCAAAGAAAAAGATTAGTGCCTCTGATGACAGGGTCATCCATCACAATGAGCTTTTTCCTTTGGTTTCTGATCTGGAATTTCTGTATGCATTGGGTTTCTTCTTTCTTTTCAGATAACACTTCAATCTTTTTCTCAAGAACTTCTTCAGTATTTAATACAGAGAAGGCTTTTTGAACTTGTTGTACTTGCTACAATGTGTGTCTCTGCATCACAGGTCTAATTCTACCAGAGCCCACTGTAATCCTGTTGTTTTTTGAGTTCCTTAATGCCCTGTGTGAGTGTGGTGGGGGGGGGGGGGGTAGACTTGTGGGCTGCACAGCTGTCAATAACGGGTGTCTGTGGGTCACAGGTCTTATCCTACCTGAGCTCCCTGTAAATCTCTTTTTCCTTGACTTTTGGTTTTTCTGTGGTAAACATGTATGCTAAATCTCTCTGCCCTGCTACTTCAGTAGGCTTCTCTTCCAGCAATCTAATAGGACTTGAGCAATATTCTCTCTCAACACAGGGCCAGCCAGTTTTGTACAGACCGGCTGCAACACTGATGGCAGGCAGAATCTAACCGTAGGTCATCACGACAATGGGATGGACATTGTTAAGCTGACATCACAATTACTCTATTTGTGCAGATGAGGGCAAGGAAGATGATAACGGGAACGGAACAGCTCTCCCATGAAGAGAGGCTATGCGGGTTAATTAAAGATCTTCAGCTTGGAAAAAAGAGGACAGAGGGGACATGATTAAAGTTTATAAACTCACGAGGGGGAGCGTCAGTAGCGAAGGTTGGCTATTATTTACTCTTTCAAATAATATTAGAACAAGGGGGCGCCTTCCATGAAACTAACATCCAGCAGATTCAAAACAAATCTTAGAAAGTACTTTTTCATGCAGCTGAGTATCAAGCTGTGGAATCTGTTGCCAGAGAACATGATCGAGGCGACTAACATAGCGGAGTTTAAAAGATGCTTGGACAACTTCCTGGAGGAAAAGTCCAGTGAATGTTCTTAGCCAAGTACACTCAAGAAGGCTATTGCTATCCTTGGGAGTTAATAACAAGAAATAGATCCATGTAAGGGATAGAAGAATAAAGGAAGAAGCCCTTAACAAGAATTGGGGAAGCCATTGCCATCCCTGGAAGTGAGTAACACGAAATAGATTTGCTTTATGGGATCTGTCTGGTACTTTTGACCCAGACTGGTCTCTGTCGGAGTCAGGATGCTGTGCTTTGATGGACCTCAGTTCAATGCAGAATGACAATTCTTATGTTCTTATGTATTCTGATATGAGAGACATCAGACATGCATAAAGAGCTTCCTGTATATCAAACAGCAGCAAGGGGTGGAGGAGAAGCCTCCTGGTTAGAGCAGTAGGCTGTAAATCAGGGAAGCCACAATTCAAATCCCACTGACAAACTTTGAGCATCACTGCACCCTCTGTTGCCTTAGGTACAAACATATAGGGCCATTTACTAAATGTTTTCTTCCATTGTGTGCCTATGGGAAAAATACTTATATAATAGGGCCCTTAAGCCTGTAAGCCCTCTGGGGACAGGGAGTGACCCACTACGCTGGAACGTAACTTTCCTTGAACTACCAATGAAAAGGTGTGTGCTGAATCCATACGAATAAATGAGTTAGCCCACTCTGACTCTCTCATAGGAGGGTCTCTCTTCAGCAGTAATACAATATGTAACTGTGAGAAGATAAACATAAATATATAAGATTTGCCATACTGGGTCAGACCAAAGGTCCATCAAATCCAGTATCCTGCTTCCAAAAGTGCCCAATCCAGTTCTCAAGCACCTGGCAGGATCCCAAGGGGTAGACAGATTCCAAGCTGCTTATCCCAAGAATAAGCATTACATTTCTGCAACTCCATTTTAATAATGGTTTATGGACTTTTCCTCCAGGAACTTGTCCGAACCTTTTTTAAATGCAGCTAATTAACAGCTTTCACCACATCCTCTGGCAATGAATTACAGAGCTTAATTATGCATTGAGTAAAAAAATATTTTCTCTTATTAGTTTTAAATGTATCGCCTAATAACTTCATTGTGTGTCCTCTAGTCTTTGACCTCTTTGAAAGAGTAAACAGCGGATTAACATTTCCTCCGTTAAACCTCCATTAAAATTTCCACATTAACATTTTTATTCATCCTCTGGTGTTGAATATAAAACCACTAGCTTGGGCATGAGTGTCTCTTCAATAAATAAGAGGGTCTGATGCACAAACAGATACAGGAATCTGATAGATTAAAGCTATTTAACAATTGGCACTAATAGGGGATACATAGAAGTAAAGGAGAGTGAAAAGGAAGGTAAAAAAAAGATTCTCTTCAGATTCAGAGAGTTAGTAAAATTCTCTACAAATGGCTGGAGAGAGATTCCCACTTCTGTTTTAAAAGAAACACCACTTACCACGCATCTGGCAGCGCTTCCAGAGACCACATGCCGAGAAGTAAAATCCTGTATAAATTGAAAATGTGACTTTTGAGTTACCAAGCCTTTGATTTATTCCCACTTAGTCCCTGGGGCTCTGGGAATGGCCCTGCTGGCTTTATCAGCTCATTGCCAGGTTGCCCAGGTCTGAACATCTTCCTGTTAACTCATCTTTAATCCTCTTTCCAGTTCAGCGAGCCAGTCATTGAAAATGCTGTGAAAATGCATCTCAGATACAGGCTGATGCCCTAGCTCAGGGGTTTCAGGGTCAGAGACATTCCTCCAGCTCTCAGTCTTGTGAGGGCTTGCATAACAGTCTGAGCATACTATCAAGGGGGGGGGGGGGGAACAAAACTGGGTGTTAAAGATGGAAGGCAATACAAAGGGAAAATGCAAAAAAAAAAAAAATCATAAATAAATACATTTGCTCTAAATGTGTACTTACATCCGTGCCAGAATCAGGTCATGTAATGCACAGCTCCATTACAGAGACACGTACCCAGAACTGATGGGAATCTGCGATTGAGGCCATCCTAGCATGAACACTGATTACTCTATTAACAATCCATGCAACAGGCACTGATATACATGGCCATAGGCCTCTAAAGCACGGCATCCATAGTGGTATGTGTCTCAGAATTGACTGGGAGGGGCAGCAAAGAGAGTCTCGGTAATGGGGCCAGTATAAGATGTGTCTCAGCACTGACTGTCAGTATACAGCAGAGTGTCTCAGCACAGACTGTCAGTAATGGGTGCAGAGCAAGGTGTGCAAGCTCTGGCTGTCATTAGTGAGGGGCAGTACAGAGTGTCTCAATATCTATTTTCAGTAGTGGGGCAATCTATAGTGCATCTCAGTACAGACTCTCAGTCCTGGGTGCAGTGCAAGAAGTGACTCAGCCCTGTTCAGTTTATCTATTTATAGCATGCCTGACAATAACTAAAAGATATTGTGGAAAGAAAGAGTGAGTCAGCACTGACTGTCAGTTGTGTAGGACAGCTGTGTGTTCATGTGAGTGTATATATCTCAGCACTGACTGTCAGTAACAAGTGCTGCACAATATCTCAGCACTGACTGTTAGTGAGGGCAATATGAGGGTCTCATCAGACTATCAGTAACAGAGCTGCACAGAGTCCTGCAACTGACTGGCAGTAACAGGAACAGTACAAGGTGTGCCTCAGCACTGATTGTCAGTATCAGGAGGGGCACAAAGCATGCATGTACTGCAGCACCAATTGTGCTGAGACACTCTGTGTAGCACCCGTTACTGAGAGACTGTCAATAGTGGGGCACAGTGTTTGCCTCAACTCAGACTGTCAGTAATACGTCCAGTACAAGGCATATGCTCTACAATACCCATTACTGACCATCAGTACAAGGCATACCTCAGCACTGATGGTCAGTAATGGGTATTATAGACTGTGCCTCAGTATGGACTGCCACTAGTGGGGACTTCTTTTGTGTGCTTGAACTGTCTGATGCCTTAATTTCTGTCACAACAGCCTCTGTCCTTTTCTCAAACACACATCCCCCTTGGACAGCTCTGCCAAGTCAGTTGCACCAAAAACTGAGCTTCTATGACCAGAAAAAGCAACAAGTCTCCTGGTGCTGTCGACTGTTTTATTACTCATCTACCGCAAGTGACAAGTCATTTGTTCAGCAGAACTGTTCTCTCTTTATCATATTGTACGACTCTCTCTAGCTCTGGAATACAAATGAAGCAGGCTTCCCGCGCCGTGTGGCGAGATTTACACACTAATGTCCCTCACGACGATACAAGAATGCCCAGAGCATTTTCTCAGATGTGCTCCGCATGAAAACAGGGTTTTCTGTATCCACTGAGCACTGCACAGCACAACACAGCACTTGCAAGAACTTTTAGCTATATTCTCTGACCTCTTGCTTTCACTAGAGGAGGCTGGTGACCAGCAAGACCTTTAAACTAGCAATATAATTGCCACTACTTTGCCAACGGCCGGGCCGGCTTCTGCAGCAGCAAAGCCTCCTCCACAGCCATTTTTCCTGGCTAGCAGCAGCAGGAACTGGTTGTAAAGCTGCAAGGGCTGGGACTGAACCAGTGCGTGCTCTGCTCCCAGGGTTCGCCTCCCACCCAGGAGGAGGCAGGGCCACTGTGTGCCGGCGAGCAGAGCAAGCACTGGCTCGGTTCTGGCCCGCGTGCCTTCACAACCTGCCCCTGCCTTAAAGAATGCTGTTTTTAAATACATTCCTGATCTGGGTTTTAAACATCAACCTGGAATCCAGAATTATTCCCAGATCTCGAACTTCAGATGAAAACAGAGAGGCTTTCCCATTAAATTAAACTGGGGGAATATCATCAGCTGCCACGGTGCAACGTACCTCAAGTAACTTTGTCTTTTGGCAAGTTTGAAACTAGTTCATTCTTCACCATTTAATTCTCTGTTTTCCTCAAACGGTTAACCATCTGATTAAATGCTGCCACACTTGTATCAACAATTGGAAAAGTAAGCCGAATATCATTCACATAGTGAAAATTCTGGTGCGACCTAATCTATCTTTCTATTGATCATCATACCTATTACTGCCTCAGAAATTCTGCAGAGTGAAAGCATTCATTACAGACACTTTCCTTGCCATACTTCTAATCTCAAATCTGGGATTGGGAACCACCACAAGTTTCACTGTGAGTAGAAGTGGCACCTGAATCTCAGGTTCTGGCTCGGACTACTCGGTTGTAGTTAATAACAATGCAATGTATAATTGAAGCTCTAACCTCCCCATCCCCACTCCCCCACCTCCATGTTGGATTGGGCTTGGCTGCTATTGGTCAGCCCAGGGAGTGCGTGCACATCCGAGAGTGGGCAGAACATATGGAAGGGGGCTGGCAAAGCATAGCTGGCCCCACTTTCTTCTGTCTTCTAATGCTCCCTCGACGTGGCACCGACAGCACTATATAATTAGGGTTGCCAACTCTGAAAAAAATAAAGAAAATGGATGGCCCCTCCCCCTCTCTGGACCTTCTCCCCTCTTCAACTTCTTCCTCCTCCACAGATCTTTTCTAATGAAGCAGGGGCCAATCCTAGGCCCAAGAGCTTCTTTTATTGACTCTGGACTACTGCAATGCTATGTTGGGTTGCCCGTAAAACAGCAAAGTATTGAAGATAGTCCAGAATACCACAGCACGAATGATTGTAGGCGTTGATCAAAGAGAGCATATTACACCAACTATGATGGTGTTTCATTGGCTGCCAGTGGTCTGCAGAATAAAAATTCAAAATAGTGATAATATTTAAAGCGCTACAAGGCAATGGTCCAATATACTTGAAAACAAAGTAGTGGCTTCTTATATGCCGATGTGGGCCCTAAGGTTTTCTCATCAAGAGAAGCTGGTTGAATTACCATTAAAGGATTGTCGCATGCTTACGGTGCAGTCCAGAACATTTTCAAACATTGGGCCCAAGCTGTAAAATAGCCTCCCTCTGCCCCTTAGGTTAGAATCTGATCTAAAAACATTTTTCGGAAAGAACTTAAAACATTTTTAGAAGCACTTAGCCAATAGAAGAAGTATTAGAGATGATGAAACATGGGGGGATGATATTGTGGATTTTAGCTGTGTTTTTACCATGATATGTTTCACTGATAGTACTTGTTATATGATCTAATCTTCCTTGAACAATTTCATTGAGAAAGGTAAAATATAAATTATTTAAATAAAGAGCTGGTGTGAAAAAATAGGGTTTCAGATATGTGGGGGACTGGGGCAGTACATGGAAGAATGCAAGATTGTTTTATAGAGATGGTCTGTATCTCTTCTGAGAGAGAAACCAGGATCCCCTGGCTGAACAGTTCCAATATACAATGCATTGAATGGAGTTAAAATTGAAATTGGAAATCTAATTTAATTTTATTGGTTTTCCTATAATAGTTCAAGGCAGGGACCCAACAGATAAGAACCTTACGGCAAATTACCATAGATGAGAGGGGTGACAGATGGAAGCTACTATAACAGCTACTAATTATTTCTATAGTGCTACAAGATATATGCAGCAATGTATATGTGAGAATCCCCGCTCTGTGGACATACAAACAAGATGAGTAAGAGGCTTCAATAGCTTTTGTTTTTATATGGCTAAGATCAGCAAGTGATTAGTCCATAAATTTCCTTGTTAGATGACATTAAATATGAGCCTTCCTTACAAATATTTACTATACAGTTAAGTTGTATGAATGTGATGTAATTTAATAGTTGGAAAAAAAAGATATTTTAAACCTACTGGATAAAATCTACTAGCCAATGCATTCTTTCATTTACCAGAACTAACTTCAGCATTGTGTTTCCATTATTTTACTTGGAAGACTGTGTAAGATTTTGTTTTATTACACGTGATTTGCATGATTCTGCCCATTCTGTTTGTTAATTGATAACTCCTCCAATAAAAGATACGTTTAAAAAAAATGTATTTACTATAGGGATTGGATCTGCCACGTTACCATTATCCCAGGTGTTTTCTATTCTTTGATCCCCTATTTATTTTGTATTGAAATCAGATGTGAAACGTTTATAAGGGAAGCCAAGAGGGAATTTGAAGAGAATCTTCCAGTGAGGAAAAAAAAACTAATAAAACTTTTTAAAAGTATATAAAAAACAAGAAACCTGCAAGGGAGTCAATTGGATCATTTAATCATCAGAAAGAAATAGGGCGCTTAGGGAGGATAAGCCTATAGCATAAAAAACCAAGGGGTCCATATTCAGCTGTGGAGCAGCTAACTTAACCAGGATATTCAGCAGTGTGGCTGTGCCGCTGAATATGCCCGGTTATCTTAAAGTTAGCTGGGTAACGTTTGGGCATCTTAATGTATATCCAGCTAACTTTAGGACAACCCTCCGGCGCAACCAGAGTTAGCTGCATAGCTTAAGCGGCTAACTCCATTTATGGGAGTTAGCCACATAACTTATGCGTCTATCTCAGGCCCGCTGCGAAATGCCTCCCACCTGTCCCTGGACCACCCCTAAATTACGCAGCTAAATTCTAGCCGCATAACCATTATCCAGCTAGAATTTAGTTGCCTACAGCTTCAAATATTGCTGCTTTGTCATTTAGACAGATATCTTTCAGTTATCCATCTAAATGGCTTTTGAATCATAGCCTCCCCATGAATTCTTTGGTTCTCTGTGGAGAACTTTGGGGAGATATCTACATTAGGACCATTCCTTGTAGGTGATTCAGAGGAACTGAAGCAAATCACTGAAAATATAAGAGAGATGTTAAATCAAGCTGACAAACTGAAGAGTAGCAAATTATCAGGACATGATGGTATTCACCCCAGAGCTCTGAAGGCATCAAATCTGAAATTGCAGGCCTGCTACTAGTAATCCATTTAATATTTTTGTAAGCGATATTGTGGAAGGGCTATTGAGAAAGATTTGCCTTTTTGTGGATGATACCACAATCTGTAACAAGGTATACACCCTGGTATGTGTAGAAAACATAAGGAGGGATCTTGGGAAACTTGTGGAAGGGCCTAGAGTCTGGCAGCTAAGATTTAATGCTAAAAATGCAGAGTCTTGTATATGGGTTGCAAATACCCAAGGAAGCAGTACAGTTTAGGGTATGAAAGTCTTCTGTGTACAAAACATGGGTGGAATCTGGAGGTGATCATATGTGATGATCCTGAGGTGGCCAAACAAGTAGATATGGAAATGGCAAAAGCTAGAAGGGTGCTTGGGTAAATAAGGAGAGGATTAACTAGTAGGAAAGAGGAGCCGATACTACCTCTGTATATATCTCTGTTGAGACCTCATTTGGAATACTGTATACAATTTAGAAGACTACACCTTCAAAAGGATATAAACTAAATGGATTTGAAGGAAAGAAGGACATGGGCAGTAGGGAAGAAGGGCACAAATACTGAGGAGGAAGCAATTGGTTCAGGAACCGACGAGAGAGGGAGCAATTTTAGATCTAATTCTCAGTGGAGCACAGGACTTGGTGAGAGAGGTAACAGTGTTGGGGCCGCTTGGCAATAGTGATCATAATATGATCAAATTTGATTTAATGACTGGAAGAGGAACAGTGTGCAAATCCAAGGCTCTCATGCTAAACTTTCAAAAGGGAAACTTTGATAAAATGAGAAAAATTGTTAGATAAAAACTGAAAGGAGCAGCTACAAAAGTAAAAAATGTCCAAGAGGCGCGGTCATTGTTAAAAAATACCATTCTAGAAGCACAGTCCACATGTATTCCACACATTAAGAAAGGTGGAAAGAAGGCAAAACGATTACCGGCATGGTTAAAAGGGGAGGTGAAACAAGCTATTTTAGCCAAAAGATCTTCATTCAAAAATTGGAAGAAGGATCCAACAGAAGGAAATAGGATAAAACATAAACATTGGCAAGTTAAATGTAAGACATTGATAAAACGGGCTAAGAGAGAATTTGAAAAGAAGTTGGCTGTAGAGGCAAAAACTCACAGTAAAAACGTTTTTAAATATATCCGAAGCAGAAAGCCTGTGAGGGAGTCAGTTGGACCGTTAGATGATCGAGGGGTTAAAGGGGCACTTAGAGAAGATAAGGCCATCGCGGAAAGATTAAATGATTTCTTTGCTTCGGTGTTTACTGAAGAGGATGTTGGGGAGGTACCCATAATGGAGATGGTTTTCATGGGTAATGATTCAGATGGACTGAATCAAATCACGGTGAACCTAGAAGATGTGGTAGGCCTGATTGACAAACTGAAGAGTAGTAAATCACCCGGACCAGATGGTATACACCCCAGAGTTCTGAAGGAACTAAAAAATGAAATTTCAGACCTATTAGTAAAAATTTGTAACTTATCATTAAAATCATCCATTGTACTTGAAGACTGGAGGATAGCAAATGTAACCCCAATATTTAAAAAGGGCTCCAGGGGTGATCCGGGAAACTACAGACCGGTTAGCCTGACTTCAGTGCCAGGAAAAATAGTGGAAAGTGTTCTAAACATCAAAATCACAGAACATATAGAAAGACATAGTTTAATGGAACAAAGTCAGCATGGCTTTACCCAGGGCAAGTCTTGCCTCACAAATCTGCTTCACTTTTTTGAAGGAGTTAATAAACATGTGGCTAAAGGTGGACCGGTAGATATAGTATACTTGGATTTTCAGAAGGCGTTTGACAAAGTTCCTCATGAGAGGCTTCTAGGAAAAGTAAAAAGTCATGGGATAGGTGGCGATGTCCTTTCATGGATTGCAAACTGGCTAAAAGACAGGAAACAGAGAGTAGGATTAAATGGACAATTTTCTCAGTGGAAGGGAGTGGACAGTGGAGTGCCTCAGGGATCTGTATTGGGACCCTTACTTTTCAATATATTTATAAATGATCTGGAAAGAAACACGACGAGTGAGATAATCAAATTTGCAGATGACACAAAATTGTTCAGAGTAGTTAAATCACAAGCAGATTGTGATAAATTGCAGGAAGACCTTGTGAGACTGGAAAATTGGGCATCCAAATGGCAGATGAAATTTAATGTGGATAAGTGCAAGGTGATGCATATAGGGAAAAATAACCCATGCTATAATTACACAATGTTGGGTTCCATATTAGGTGCTACAACCCAAGAAAGAGATCTAGGTGTCATAGTGGATAACACATTGAAATCGTCGGTTCAGTGTGCTGCAGCAGTCAAAAAAGCAAACAGAATGTTGGGAATTATTAGAAAGGGAATGGTGAATAAAACGGAAAATGTCATAATGCCTCTGTATCGCTCCATGGTGAGACCGCACCTTGAATACTGTGTACAATTTTGGTCATCGCATCTCAAAAAAGATATAATTGCGATGGAGAAGGTACAGAGAAGGGCTACCAAAATGATAAGGGGAATGGAACAACTCCCCTATGAGGAAAGACTAAAGAGGTTAGGACTTTTCAGCTTGGAGAAGAGACGACTGAGGGGGGATATGATAGAGATGTTTAAAATCATGAGAGTTCTAGAACGGGTAGATGTGAATCGGTTATTTACTCTTTCGGATAGTAGAAAGACTAGGGGGCACTCCATGAAGTTAGCATGGGGCACATTTAAAACTAATCGGAGAAAGTTCTTTTTTTACTCAACGCACAATTAAACTCTGGAATTTGTTGCCAGAGGATGTGGTTAGTGCAGTTAGTATAGCTGTGTTTAAAAAAGGATTGGATAAGTTCTTGGAGGAGAAGTCCATTACCTGCTACTAAGTTCACTTAGAGAATAGCCAATGCCATTAGCAATGGTAACATGGAATAGACATTTTTTGGGTACTTGCCAGGTTCTTATGGCCTGGATTGGCCACTGTTGGAAACAGGATGCTGGGCTTGATGGACCCTTGGTCTGACCCAGTATGGCATTTTCTTATGTTGGAAAGGAGAGACATGAGTAGTCAGGGGGAAATATGCACAGGGAGTGGGAGGAAAGAGCGTGAGAAGGAATCACATAGATGTTGAGGAGGAAGAAGGGAGAAACATGGATAGTAGGAAGGAGGATCATGTGGGAGAAGGAGAGTTGCCTAAGGTTTCTGGAAGGCTTAGAATGTCAAATAGTCAACTGTTCTGCAACAGCCAAGTAGAGGCAAAGATCTTCATTTTGTAACAGCACAGCACAGTCCTACAAACGTTATATCCAGTGCAAGGCATTTGAGTGTGCCATTGTGATTTGTCCTTTGTCCTTTCTTTCCAACCCCTGCATACTCTTCCTGCTCACAACACAAACAGAATAATGGAATAAATAAATGAATAATGAAAGCAGAATTGCATTCATATGTACAGAGCCCTACTGGGTCTCTACTAAAGGAGCATACCAATTACGTGGGTAGAGAAAAAAAGAGTAGTTGGGTTATAGCTGCCCCATGTGGGAGAATTTAATGATGGCATCCTTGCCTATGAAAACCCAAAAAACAACGAGGTAGGCAATCTACAAAAGCTGTGAGGAAAAACAAAGAAATAGATGCCCGAAAAAGTCTTTTCCGAAAATATTTAATGGGTGGAGACGTAAGAGAGAATTAATAAAATTCGCCCGACTCTGGCCGAGTTTCGCCACCTGCCAGCGGCTGCTTCAGGGGCTATAAATAAACATACATATTGACACAATCAATCATAAATAATAAAACATGTATATAAAAACATAAATAGGTATGTAAAAGCAATTGGAATTAAAATAAAAGTGAAAATAAAAGTGCACGGTTTACTGTAATGCCCTCCTACTTGGTTTACCATACACAACAATTAGACCACTCCAAATAATGCAGAACATGGCCGCCAGAATTCTAACTGGTAAAAGTAAAAGAGACCACATCACGGAAACCCTGATGGAATTACACTGGCTACCCATTGAGCAAAGAATACAGTATAAAACCCTTTGTACAATACATAAGCTAATACATAATGAAAATGCTGATTGGATGAATACAGCCTTCCACGTACACGTCCCTAACAGAAACCTGAGATCAGCTAATAAAGCTTTACTGTCCATCCCCTCAATCAAAACAGCCAAAATAACCCAAGTAAGGGAAAGAGCGCTCTCCTTAGCAGGTCCTATGCTATGGAACTCCATGCCCGTCGAGATCCGCTTACAAAGAGACATCAAAACCTTCAGAAAACATTTAAAAACATGGTTATTCAAACAGGCATACAACAAAGAGAAAGGAGAGTAGAACACTGGGAAAAAGAAAAGCGATTGGCAGCACACCCTAAACACACTACCCAAATCAACACGGGTACATATTCTATTTTAATCTTTAATCTCAAATATCTAGAATGAGATGACAGTTTCTCTTTTATTCCCGCTCAAAATAAACGGACATAACATAACACATCCAATTATGAGTTTTTATAACTACTTTGTTACCGTAAAGTCTTGGTACATGTATAATGATAGAATTCATAATCTTTTCCAATATTAATATTTGTGCCTTATTGTAAACAGTTATGATTGTACCTAACTTAGTGACGGGATAGAAAAGTTTTTAAATAAATAAAATAAATAAAATCCTCACATAAAAATAAAATCAATGGAACAGAAAAGTAAATTCGAACAGAAAAAACAGTATGCGGTGACATTGTGTGAATAATATTTTTAGAATTCAAGTCCAATTAGCTTCATTATCGTTATGTCACCATTTCGGTCCCTCCATTCCTCAATTTTTAGAACTTATTTAATTGTTAAGTAATTAATTTTTTCAAAACTCAATAATACTATCATTGTTACAGATATGGTAGTACTGCGGATGGCTTTCGAACACACACTTCATATGTGATCTATTTCATTTGCTTTGACATTTGAGAAATCACTTTGAGGTACAATTTCAATTATTTTAATCAATATATTGATCTCATATGGCCGGATTTTAAATGCCCTGCGCGCACCGGTGCGCCTATTTTGCGAACAAAAGTACGCGCTCGCGCAAAATTATAAAATCTACCCCATAATGTTTAATTGATGGATTGATTTTCAATGTTTTAATATACATAGGTCCTAGATTCAATTTTCTGTTAAACACACTCTTTAGATTGAACTATATTTTTAAATTGATGTTATCTACATGCTCTCTCATTCCATTTACATGTCTTCATGTTATTCCTTCTGGTTTTTGTTCTGTTCGAATTTACTTTTCTGTTCCATTGATTTTATTTTTATGTGAGGATTTTCACTTTTATTTTAATTCTAATTGCTTTTACACACCTATTTATGTTTTTATATACATGTTTTATTATTTATGATTTATTGTGTCAATATGTATGTTTATTTATAGCCCCTGAGGCAGCCACTGGCAGGTGGCGAAACTCGGCCAGAGTTGGGCGAATTTTATTAATTGTCTCTTACGTCTCCACCCATTAAAGATTTTCGGAAAAGACTTTTTCGGGCATCTATTTCTTTGTTTTTCCTCCTATGAAATCCCAAGGCACCATTTTGTAGGTGTGGATTTTGAATTGCCTTTCTCAGGGGCAGCATGCCATCATGCTGGTTCCTGGCTTTTGTTTTGTTTTGGGGAAAGAACCTTCGGTTTCTTGGAAAGAAACTTGGGGAATGGCCTAGAGGAAAAAGCGCCTTTCTCCCATTTTTGCTAATGCCAGTTTTTTATTCTTTTTTTTGCTGGGGAAGAAGTCTATCCACCCTTTGTTTCCTCCTTTTGGGTTATCTTTTGAAACTGATTTTATTTTTATCTTTCTCTGAGGCCGTTTTGGATCCAGGAACTCAGAGAATTTCAACTTGCGTGTAGGTGTTTCTTAATAACCTTTAGAGGTTACTGCAGAAGTGAATTCTCATTCATTCTGAGGGAGGAGATGTGGACTTTAGAAGAACAGTGGCACCATTCAGGTACTGTCACCTGGATTTTGAAGAAAGGAAATTGACGTGGGAAGTAAGAAGTACATTCTATTCATCTGGAAAGAGGTGTGCGTCATGGACGTTACATCTGCCTGCATCCTTAACTTTAGGAGGAAACTCCTACATCAGTGTTTCCCAACCGTCTCCTGGAGGCAATACCTAGCTAGTCAGGTTTTCAAGATTGCCACAATGAATACACATGAGACAGATTTGGATACTTTGAAGACTCAGTGCATGCAATTCTATTTCATGCATCTTCATTATGAATTTCCTGAAAACCAGTCCTCTTAGGTGTACCTCTAGGAGATGGTTGGGAAACATTGTTCTAAATTACCTTTACAATTAGCCAAGGATCAGAAATAGCCTAAAACATACATTAAGTATTACAAAGTCTAAGAATTACAGAAGAGTCAAACTTGTAAATGGAATGGATTGCATGAAGAGTTGGAAATAGTTATTTTCACTATTCTACTATCAATTATCAGTAAAACTAAGTTTCCAACATGATTATTACTGCTATATACAAAGATTGTCTTAACAACACTCAGGGCCTTGGAGAGAAGTCTCCTTCCCCTACATAAGAACATAAGTAGTTGCCATGTTGGGTCAGACCAAGAGTCCATCAAGCCCAGCATCCTGTTTCCAACAGAGGCCAAACCAGGCCACAAGTACCTGTCAAGTACCCAAACACTAAGTAGATCCCATGCTACTGATGCCAGCAAAAGCACTGGCTATTCCCTAAGGGGTAGATTTTAAGACCCGCGTGTGCATAGTTCTCGGCGAGCACACATGATTGTTCCAATTTTATAACATGCGCATGCCAGTGTGCGCAAGTTATAAAATCTGATGGCCACGTGCAGATGCGCATCGGATTTTAAAATCCATGCATGCATGTGCAGGCGGCCCGTGACTAGCACGCGCAGGGGGGAATTTTAACAAAATACGCACGGCGTATCCCTCCCAGTCTGTTCCAATTAAGGAGTGGACTGGGAGGGAACTTTCCTATCCCTAACCCTACCCTTCCTACCTCTTCCCCTCTCCTCTCCTCTCCGACCCCTAACCTAACCCTACCTATCCCTAATTTTTTTATTTTAATACTTACTGCTCCGCGGGAGCAGATGTAATCTCTGTGCGCTGGCATTGGCTAATGGCGCTGCCCCAGCCCAGCCCACCCCATCCCGCCCCTCCCTGCTCAGACCATGTCCCCCGGCCTGCCCCTTTTGCAAGGCCCGGCACTTCGGCGCGTAATAGGGGTTGCGCGCATGGCTGGGCCTGTTCTAAAATGCGTGCAGTGCACGCACAGCCCCAGCCACGCGCATAACCGCTGTTTTTTACGTGCATGGCCCTTTTAAAATTGGGCCGTAAGTCAGCTTGATTAAAAGCAGTTTATGGACTTCTCCAAGAACTTATCCAAACCTTTTTTGAACCCAGCTACACTAACTGCACTAACCACATCCTCTGGCAACAAATTCCAGAACTTAATTGTGTGTTGAGTGAAAAAGAATTTTCTACGATTTGTTTTAAATGTGCTACTTGCTAACTTCATGGAGTGCCCCCTAGTTCTTCTGTTATCTGAAAGAGTAAATAACTAATTTATGTTTACATGTTCTAGCCTTCTTATGATTTTATAGACCTCTATCATATGCCCCAAAGCCGTCTCTTTTCCAAGCTGAACAGCCCTAAGTTCTTTAGCCATTCTATCTTCTTTATCATTTTGGTTGCCCTTCTCTGTATCTTCTCCAATGCAATTATATTTTTTTTGAGATGTGGTGACCAAAGCTGTACACAGTATTCAAGGTGCGGTTTCACCATGCAGCGATACAGAGGCATTGTGACATTTTCCATTTTATTAACCATTCCCTCCTAATAATTCCTAACATTCTGTTTGCCTTCTTGACTGCCACAGCACACTGAGCCGACAATTTCTCCGTCAGAGAATCTTGGAACTCAGAATGATAGAGAGAGAGGGACTTAAGAGCTGTATATCTCTTAAACCCATGGAATTGAGAGTGGATCGTGGATTCCTCCTCAGTGAGAATCTCATCCCAGGGGTTACACACTCTCTTCAGTACAAAAATGCATTTATTCCAAGATGCACAGGTATGAACTTCTTACACTTAAGATGGTTTGGTAGCAGACTGAATACATTCCAGCATTTGTGAACTGCCTCTCAAGCCCTGATATGACCCAGTTAGCACCTAGATAGGGTATCACCAAGGAACACCAGGCAGCCAGCTGAGGAAGAAACCAATGATCCATAACAAAGCAGTATAAACTGCATACGCAAGGTGAAGTATCAGTTTCTTGTGGGTCTAAAGATCTCTGCTTGGGTTAGCAAGTCCCACGTGTTTCTCCTCAGCAGCAGTTTGGCCGCCTTCCACCATTAGATAAAAGCTGCTGAGCGTGAAGTCCCCAGCCATACAAGACTTCAGAATGACTGCATTAAGGAGCTTGCAGGGACAGCTGGAAAAAGAACAGTCCCTGGCCCTTGCCATTGCAGACTAACTTCCCAGAAGGTTAAGCTCAGGCAGGAAGTTGTGCTGGGACAAAAGAAGGGTGTATCGGAAGTAAGGAACAGCAAGAGTGAATGTGCTCTCCTAACCACACTCCCGGGTATTTATTTATTTATATTCCACTTTTTGGCACTTCAAAGGACACCATCATGAATGCCTTTAAACTCTTGGCAACTGCAGTTGTTGTACAAACCAATTTTCTTATGCCACTTAAAGAATATTTGAAGCCCAAAAACTCAAAAGAGGACTGTATTTTGCCTTTAAATCAACATGTTTCCAGTCTGCTATCCTCTGTCTTAGTATTATCAAAGCAGACCGTGGCTTCATACAATGCCAGAAGTGTCTTCGCATTAGTGCCATGACTGTCCTAACATATTCCTTTAGGTACGCGGCTGGGGATTTCTCATATTCTTGCACGATTTGTTCAAGAATTATTTAGTTGTTTATCAAACTCGGATTTGTTCAGGAACCAAGTAGATGGAGATTATACTTTGCTAAAACATTTTTATGAGTGATGGTTTATGAATATATTTATTACGGAGTTAATCAAATATATTCAGTGCATGCATTATGCAAACAGCCACTGTACTGAAGCTCCCTGGTACCTGATTAAGAACTGGAACTTCATCAGATTTGAAGAGGGAAAGAATGAGAGCAGCCAAATCATTTTACATTCTGCCTCTTATAGCTTCTGATTACAAGTTCCAGCTGTTGCTTTTTGACACTTCACACCAAAGGAAAATATTAGCGCAGATCTCTCTACATTGCCAGCGGAAAGTCTCTCTCCTCTCCATGAAGCATTAGCAATCCCTGTACATAAGAATTCAGTTTTCTTATCTAATGGAGTGAGCAGCTAATGGGCAGTTAGTGATTGGTAAATGGGATCAAAGAATCTGGGCCACCGATAGAACAGGGGTGGCCAGCTCTGGTCCTCGAGTGGCCAGATTTTCAAGATATCCACAATGAACAGGCATGAGAGAGATCTGTATACAATGGAGACCGTGCATACACGTCTATCTCATGCCTATACCACACCTGAAAACCTGGCCTGTTTGTGGCTCTTGAGGACCGGAGTTAGCTACCCCTGCTGTAGTAGATCTTTTCTTTCCCTGTCACATGTACTGTCCGCATTTGGCCCTTAGTATTCCATGTTTAATTTCAAGCCTTTAGTGGAAAAGAGGAGACAAATAAAAAAATAAGTAACCCAAGCTGCTCTTCCAAGCTTGGACTAGTTTTCCCCCAGCCTGACATCTCTGCTCTGCTCACTGAAAGATTAATGGGATTCGGTCTTTACAAGCAATGCTTATATCACACAGTGGTTCCTATCATTGCTGTTCAGTGTTTGGAGTTATTTTAATGAGCCCAATGCCTAAAAATGAACTTTCATTCCAAATAAGGAGTATATCAGAGACCTGTCTACCAGATACAGTGAAACACAGAGCTCCAACCAAGCCATGTCCTCTTCTGCCTTTCCCAACCATAGATTACAAGAAAGTAAAACAGAAGGCATGGTGATATTTAAAAACAGTTTGACAGGTAAAATGAGTCAGTGGTCTCAGTCTGACATATTAGTTTAGTGTCTACATCAAAACAATCTGATCTGAATCAAGCAAAGGTGAAAAAAATATCCAATGTGACTCCAGTAGAGGAAATGTTTGCTCAGGATTTGTTGAATTGTGGCCCTACCAGAGTCATTCTTACCCCCAACAACATCCTAGCAACGGAATTCAGGAGCAGCTGTAAAGGTTTAAATAAATTCTTTGGAAGTCACAAAAAAAAAGTGTATCACAATAGTCAATGCTATTAAAAATGAACATCAGTAAAACTAACCAAAAATCATCCCTTTCAAGATATGGTTTCAGGTGCCATAAAATATGCAACTTGTAATACCCCATTTTTACTACTTTTCTAACGTTCCTTCATCGATAAACTCGAGTCCAATTGTACCCCCAGGTCATGAACAACTCTGGATATTTTCACATCTATTCCTTCAAAGGAAAAAGATCCTTTGACATCACAATTTAAGTTGCTCTGAGACAACACCATAATTTCAGGTTTTTTTTATTTTTAACGCTAACTATTTTGGCTTAACCACTTTTTTATTGTTTGAATTGTTGCGGTCTCCGCCGCTTCCCCTCCGCTAGTACTGAACGTTGCCTACCTCCGCCGCTGGGAACGCCGCGTTCCGCGTGGCTGGGACCCCGGCGGCGCTGTCTGCTCCACGTGGCGGCCGCCATTGCTTGCCCGTCTCTCCGCTGCCTCGCACGCGCGAGGACGCCCACTTTGTGCGCACAGCTCCTGGAAGTCTGGCCCCGCCTGCGCTGATGACGTCACGCCCTGAGGCCGATATAACCGGCGCCCGGACTCCTTCTCTTTGCCTTGCAACGAGGTTCACTACTGCCTAGTAGTTCTGAGTTGCACATCGTCTGTTCGTTGTTCCTGCCTTTGACCCTTGGACTGCTTTTGACTCGCTTCAGCCTGCCGCCTGCCTCTGACCTTGGTTCGTTCCCGACTTCGCTTCTGTCTGCTGCCTGCCTCTGACCCCGGCGTGTTCTCGACCTTGTTCCAGCTTACAGCCTGCTACAGACTCTGTTCCAGTCTACAGCCTGCTACAGACTCCATTCCAGTCTACAGCCTGCTTCAGTTCCAACCTGCTACAGACTTTGTTCCAGTCCACAGCCTGCTTCAGTTCCATCCTGCTACAGACTTTGTTCCAGTCCACAGCCTGCTTCAGTTCCAGCTTACTACAGACTCTGCCTCAGTATCCGGTTAGCTACAGTCTCCGCTGCCGCCCGCTGTCCTGCCATCAGCTGGCCCTCGGCCTGTACAGCCGATTCTCGGACTACCAAATACCTTTGGACTTCCTTTGCTACAGCTCTGGCTTAAGGCCATCCCTGCCACTGGACATTCAGCCTATTTCCCAAGTCCCAAGGTTCCAGGACCCTACGGGCTCCTCCTGGGGGGTTCCTGGTTCCCGGGTGAACACCGCCAGCCTGTGGCTCCGCCTCCCAGCCTACCCTGTCATCCTAGGTGGGCCGGCCCAAGGGTCCACTACCTCGCCTGCAGTGTCAGACTGCAACATGAATATCAAATGTTAAAGCTTGTAAGGTTTCTGATACCAAATCACTAATAGAAAACCAAAATTGGATATCATCCACGAACAACCTAAATTCCACCCCCAGTTCAGTCAAAATCCTACATAATGGTGCAACATGTACAATGATCCACAATCAAAGCCACATCTAAAGCCAAACTGGTATTGGTCAAGAACGGCATTGTCTTCAAAGAATTGGGTTAGTTGTTTCAGCACAATGGATTCAATAATCTTAGTTAAAAAGGGGAGCGATGAGATGGGACGAAAATTTGAAGTCTGAACAATCAGCTGAGGGTTTCTTTAGGATAGGGCAGACCAAAGCGCACTTTAGTGAGGATAGAAGATATGTCCATTAAAAAGTATTCTGGCTGAGGAAGATTTTAGGATTGTGGTGCAAGCAGTATTTTTAAAACAATTGGATTATTGTAATCTGCTTTATTTAGGATTACCAAAAAAGCTTATAAAAATTTTAGAACTAGTACAAAATGCTGCTAAACGGGTTATATTTGGCTTACCATATGGTTCAATTTTGACACCATATCGTAAGAAATTACATTTGCTACTGATAAGGGAACATATTTGTTTTAAAGCTTTGACTACGGCATATAAAACTATGTATTGGGAGAATTACTGTTTAACAAATAGATTACAGTGGAATAACCCAAAATACATTTTGCATTCTGTTGGGCAAAAGTTAATGGATCTTCCGCTGATGACATCTTATCAATTAAAATTTACAATTGACAGTTCTTTTTCAGTGGCAGTTCCAAAATTGTGGAACTCATTGCCTGTGGAAATATACTAAGAATCAGATTATCTAAAATTTCGAAAACAGGTGAAGTATATGAGGGGCAGATGATCGTCTAATCAGAATTTTAAAGTGCAGAATTTCTTAAAGTTTGTTTATTTTATATGTTGTGTTAATTTTATTAATGGTTTTAATCTATAATGTTTATTTTTATGTATTATGTGATGAATTTAAGAATGTAAAAGCTGTAATCTGCCTTGGATTTGTAATTGGCAGAATATAAAATGAACTAAATACATAAATAAATAAGAAGGCTGCTGGTAGTTAATGATAAATTCACAATCTTAGCTATAGGTTCACTGACTTCCTGTCATACAATTGTAAACCTTTGTGAGGTGTTTAATGTCCCAGGACACACAAAATAATGTATTACTCTTCAGGGCTGCTCCAGCTAGCATTTTCTCCCATGGCTTGCACTCTGTCTCCCAGAGGCGGATTCTTTTTATGGGGAGAGACTTTCGTCTATGGCCCAGACAGTGGTGTGCAAATCCCTTTGAATGTTGATAGCTGTGGCATCCCCTGGAGGTAGATGCTGTAACAAACAGACAGGAATAGGTACCGGGTGTTAAATACTAATTTTACTGATTGGTAAAAGTCAACTTAAAGTCAATCTTTAAATAAATGTGCAATTACAGTTGACTTTAATACAGTTAAGGTGTCTCATTTTGGGTAGGTGTCCTTTGCTTCAGTAAGCTAGCAGAGCGTCCCATGGAGGTGTAAAGTGTGCACTAAAGCTCTCCCAGCTGGGATTCCTATGAAAGGGGGGGGTCCCCTTTTAACACAATGTCCTACCTAAGGCTCCAGATCACCCAGCCCTGTGACCTGGATGGAGTTCCCACGATCTGTCTTGATTCCTTTAGTTGTTCAGAAAGGGTGGCTCCTCTTGTTGAAAGGTCTGTGAAATCAGGAACCCATATTACAGCCTGGGTCCCAGTGAGGCGGGGTGGCTTACAAACCTCCTCACAACAAAATGATAAAAAGATTTTCTTTAGTCAAAAATCTTCGTAAATAGTGCTCTGCTGTCAGAAGTGCTTGCCACTATTCATGGAGTAAATGGGCTCACTGAATCTTCAGCCCCTGCTCTCTGAGTCCAGCCAGCGAGGACGACCTTCCCCCGAGAAGCAGAGTTTAAACAGAGTCCCCTTTCCAAAATGGGTTTCTTCTAGCCTTCAGTCGTCTCTCATAGCCAAGCCTGTCACAGATGCTTGCCACATTCAGGGAGTGAATGGGCTCACTGGTCTTCAGTCCTGGAGTGATAGTCCTGCAGGGGTTCCAGCAAAAGGAACTTCCTCACTGCAACTAAAAACCGAGGGACCCTCTGGCAGGGTGTGCGAGTGGTTTCCCTTCAAAAAGTAAAAACCCGATGAGGCAGGGAGGCCTCACCATGGAGGGAAAAACAGACATCCTTACTGCTGAGTGTCTGACCTGAATTGACTATAGCCACACTTCAAATTGCAAAATGGTCAGGTTATATAATGCCAGAGCAACCAACCCCTGCTCTCCAAAGTGGGAGGAGGCAAGGGGGAATGGAAACTCATGAGCTGTTAACTAATTAGAATGGAAACTGAGGGCATATAGTGGTGGACTGGAGGGTCCTGCCACACAACTTTGAGAGGACTGGGACAAGGATTTAGTGGACAGTTGGAGGAATTTATACTGGAAATGACTTGTAAAACTTTACATTTTGAGATATATTCAAAGTTTTCCCAACTAGGCTGTATAGTGGTCGTATTTCAAAGTGGAGCAGGCGTACTACAAGGACAAAAATACAGAGAATGACTGTCTTAGAGTTGAAAAAAATTTGAAAAAGAATTACAAAGATCATCTAAGGAATTGGCTGAGGGATAGTTTTAGAGCTTAAATGGAGGGGTAGTGAGGTGCCTAACAGTATTGAATGGTATACGAGGGTTGTTCTGTTCTTCTTTGGGTCGATAAAGTGTATTGAGTATCTTCCTTTCCCTCTTTCTTCTGTTGGGACTGGTACTATTGTTTGAAGATACAGCAGTCTGTTGATTGTACCTCCTCCTGTTTGTGAGCCTTGCATGGTGATAGTCTGAAGGTTTCCTTCATTGGAGCTTTTAATTCTAGGACATATTCCCACCAGATCACTTCTAGTACCCATTGGTCCCCAGTGATGCATATCCACTCCTCATAATAAAGATGTAACCTTCCTCCTACTGGTGGGACCGAGGTGTGGCCCTGTCTACTGTCACTAGGTATCAGAGGTCTCTTATTAAACAACACAACATAGTAACATAGTATTGTCGGCAGAAAAAGGCCAAATGGTCCATCCAGTCTGCCCAGCAAGCTTCCCATGGCAGCAGCTGTCACTCCATGCAGGTTATCCCCAAGTGTCCAATGTCTGTGTTCCTTTGCCAATGGAAAGTGTAATACAAGACAACAATAAGGTCACAAAAATAAGATCCTTCCTGGCTTACACTTGCAAGATGACACAGACAAAATAAGTAGTAATGCTGTTTTCCCCTTACCAGGAATCTGTAGAGGAGACACAAGACCAGCTTGAAATACTGCTTGTTCAGACCATTATAAAACGCCACTCCCAGAGACACTTTATTTCAACAAGGGGCCTAATGTTGGTCATCCCTTAAGAGCAGCTTCAAAACAGGGAGTGTTTAACCGTGGCCAATGAAATCTGGGCTGGGCATTGTCCAACCCCACAAACTGGGAAGGATACCAATTCCTCACAAGTACATATAGCTCTTTCTCCATAACTCCGGCCTCTCACCGCCAAGATCAATGGTTCAAGACCTCAACCAACCCTCACACTGGGGGCCTTTGTCTGCTGCAAGTCCCCTTGAGTCTTTGTCCATGGTACTTCACCTGTCCCCACTAAAGGGCTGTATGCTGCCTGTTGGCCTGGATCTTATAGAGCTGAAAGTCCTACTCAGCCTATATTGTTTACAGTCTCTAGACTGAGGTCTCTCTGTACCCTCTCTGGAACCCATCCTGCCTCTTTCTTCTGGCAGCCTTTGGGGCTTAGATTCCCCCAAGTCTTTCAACTGCTTCTCTACCTCTTCTCCAAATAAGAGCCCACTCTTGAATGGCAGACTGCTTAATCTGGCCTTTGAGGCAGCTGCCTAATTTCTCAAGCATAGCAGATGTCTAGCCATAAATGATGTTGATATTTGTCTAGCTGCTGCCCTGACTAGGTCGCGTAGAGTGCCAGCTGTACAAACTGCCTCTATCTCCAAATGTAATGTGTCAGAGCCACTGGATTTTGATGTCTCTGAATCTATATTCCAAGTGTTCTGCTGCATCTATCTGACCAGCACCCTTGCTACATATCTCCCACAAATGGCAGATAAGAGACTGGCCATTTTACAGGATCCTTTAAGTGCGGACATTATCATTCTATCCTGCAGGTCCTTCAGTGCTACCCCTCCTTCATCTGGGATGGTGGTTCTCTTTGTGACCACTTTAACTGCTGCATCTATCTTAGACAGCCTGAACAGTTGATCCTATTCTTGCTCCTGTATTGGATACAGCTTTTTCATAGCCCTCTTGCACTTACATGTTACATTAGGGTAATGCCACTCTACCATGAACATGTCTATTATAGTTGAATGAACTGGGAAGACGTTAGCTGGCTTTCTAATTCCTGTCAGGATTAGGTCTCCTGTGGACCCTTCCTGTTTTGGCTGATCATCTTCCAGTTTTAGGGACTGGGATACTTTGGCGATCAGTAGTCCCAGTTCTTCACTCTTAAATAATCTGACCACTGCATCTGCTGTGGATTCTAATATTTCCCCTTCTTATTCATGAGAACTCCCCAAGGAGTTTTGTGATCTGACTAAGATGACAACTAAATTAAAAAATATTCTGAACTGAGACTTGAACTCCAAACTTTTTCTACTTCTGCCTTTGTGGATTATGTTAAATGTTTATCTTTTTGGAGCACAAGAAAGGTGTGGACCTTGGATTTTGTGGACAGTGTTAGAAGTGTCTTCAACCAATTAGGCCATACCCAGCCCATGTCCAGAGACATAATAGCCAGTCAAACGCTTCCCAGGGCTGGGACGGTGTCCCCTTGGCACAGGGGTTACATCTGTTGACTGGATTACAGACAGCCTCTCCTGCTGCATGTCCTGTTGATTATGAAGGAATTTTGTTAGGACAGCGTTTCCCCAAACCTCTCCTGGCTGCACTCCTAACCGGTTGGGTTTTCAGGATATCCACAATGAATATGCATGAGATAGTTTTGCATAATTGGAGATCCAGTACATGCAAATCTATCTCGTTCATGTTCATTTTGGGAGCCCTGAAAACCTAACTGGATATTTATTTATTTACTTTTTTATTTATTTCTTTTTATATACCACGGCTTGTTCGGAACATCACCTCGGTTTACATGTAACAAAAATGCAGCAACAGGCTTTACAAGAAACACATAAGGGAAATAATATAGCAACAGGTTTTACAAGGCAAATACATATAGCAACAGGAACTGATTAACCAATGGAAATATGTACATAAAAGAGATAGTGGCGATAGCAATATTTTATCAGGTAATGACAGGGTGGTGATATTGGGAGGTCATAAGGGGTGCAATGGGATCAGTTTACAGAGTAAAGGAAGGAAATTAATAGAGTCAAAGGGGATTTTCTGGGGGGAAGAAGTAATGGTTATTAATCGTTCGGTGGGAAAATATTAGGGGCTTAACAAGGAAAGCAGGGAAAGGCGGCAAATGCAGGAAGGATTCAGTGGGCAACAGCTAGGGTGGAAATAAACAGGTTGTGGGGGGATTTAGGGGGGGAGAGGAGTAACTGGAGGTAAATGTTCTAATCTAAATTAGGAGGGAGAGATTGGCAAAGGAAAATATTCGGTGGAGGGAGGGGATGCGAGCACTGGGGGCAGTAGGAGTGGTTGCAATGTTCAGGTGAATGCTTATTTAAAAAGATGTGCCTCCAGGTGAGGGTGTACAAACACTGGGTTAGAGGACACTGCAGGGTGTTAGGGCATATAATGCCTCAAGTGTCCTTGAACTGGGCTTTGTGTGGTTCAAAGTTGATGACTTATGCAGAGAGCCACAGAATGGCGCAAACAAATGTAGATCCAGGCAGTTGATAGCCTGCTACATGGCCCAGATGGTCCTCAGGGACTTGGAAGAGGTGTTGGGATGCCGGAAAGGCATTTTGGTATTTAAATAGCCAGAAGGCTTAAACTGCTGTGTGGATCCGAGTGCAGATCTGTTATGATAACTATTGTGAGAAGACATTATTGCGATGTGGAAGCAAGCTCTGAAGTCATACCAAGTGAATGGTACTGAGAAAGTCCTGTTTCATCAGGAGGAAGGTTTACTGACGACCTAAACCACTAGACTGGATTCATGCACTGGATTGCATCTAGCCCCAAACAGTAAGCAGTTGTATACTAATGTAAATTGAACCTTCTGGTACACCTGCAGTAGCTATAAGCCAGATTAAGTATATATTTAGCCCATATGCAAATGTAATCCCTGGGATGGTTGAGGCCATATTTCACATTTCTACATTGATGACATAGTTACATTATCACTATATATATATACATATATATATGTTGTGGCGCCTGGCCGCTGTAGCCCCCGGGTAGGTCCCCCTACCTCTTTCCTCTGCCCGGCGCGGCGGCTGTTCCCCTGCGGGAGGCTGAGAGCACTCAGCCGCGCAGTTGGAGCAGCGTCCTCCCAGACAGCATCGGGGCCTCCCCTGACATGCACGCAAGAGGCCCTGCCTCTTAAAGGGGTCACGGCGGGAGAATCAGCCTGGCCCCAGAAGATGACACCCATAGGAGGGGCATTTAAACCCCATTGCTGCTCACCTGCCTTGCCTTCGCAACAGGTTTTCTCTGTTGCTGCCTGGCTGTTCTCCTGCCTTGCCTCCGTGCTCCTGCCTTGCCTCCATGCTCCTTCCTTGTCTCCGTGTACCTGTCTTGCCTCCGAAGTTCCTGCCATACTCTGGTTCCTGCCTTCGTTCCTGTACCCAGTTCTCGGCTTGATCTCCAGGTCTGACCTCAGCTTGTCTTCACGCCTCTGCTTGTCTGCTACCCATCCTGACCTTGGCCTGGGCCTTCGTTCCGCATCTTCACTGCCTGCCCCAGATCTTCTGCCTGGACTTCATCCGCCTCTTCGTGGAGTTTCTGTTCCTGTCTCGCTGGGTAAATGCTCTGAGTACACGCTCCTCGGAGGGCTGTCCTGCCTGATTCCTTGGAACCATTCTGTGTGAGTTCTCCTCTTCACCAGTGCCACCTCCTGGAGAAGAGTTCCATTGGGGCAGTTCCTCAGTGGTCTTCTCTACTCGTTCCAGCTCAAGGGTCCACAACCATAACAATATATCCAGGGTTTCCTGCACGGAGTGGGGGGGGGGGGGGGGAGTTTCCTTTCAGGGCGCTCACATTGCTCTTAAGTTTTCCACGTTTAAGTCTTTGGCACACACCACTGATAACCAAAAATCAGCAGAACCAGGGGTCACAATTTAAAACTCCAGGGAGGAAAACTCAGAACCAGTGTCAGGAAGTATTTCTTCACGGAGAGGGTGGTGGATGCCTGGAATGCCCTTCCAGAGGAAGTGGTGAAGACCAGAACTGTGAAGGACGTCAAAGGGGCGTGGGATAAACACTGTGGATCCATAAAGTCTAGAGGATGTGAATGAAGAGTGGATGGCTCCCGGGAATGACAGCTATTACCTGGAGATAATACCCTTATTCAATAAACATACACACTGTTAATGCGACTCCAACAATGCTCTAAGCTTCAATGGCAAGAGGAAATGTGGAAAAAATGATTTGCATTCACAAAAAAGTGGAGAGTAGCTTGCTTTACGGCAGTTACTACCCCAAACCAAATAAGCCTGATACTTCACTTTCAATGCATAACAAGCATAGCTCTCTGCTTCAACGGCAGGGGAGGAAGACTGATACTTCATGCATATCCAGCTTGGCTCTCTGCTTCAACGGCAGGGGAGAACATAAGAACATAAGAAAATGCCATACTGGGTCAGACCAAGGGTCCATCAAGCCCAGCATCCTGTTTCCAACAGTGGCCAATCCAGGCCACAAGAACCTGGCAAGTACCCAATGTTACCATTGCTAATGGCAGTGTCTATTCTCTAAGTGAACTTAATAGCAGGTAATGGACTTCTCCTCCAAGAACTTATCCAATCCTTTTTTAAACACAGCTATACTAACTGCAGTAACCACATCCTCTGGCAACAAATTCCAGAGTTTAATTGTGCGTTGAGTAAAAAAGAACTTTCTCAGATTAGTTTTAAATGTGCCCCATGCTAACTTCATGGAGTGCCCCCTAGTCTTTCTACTATCAGAAAGAGTAAATAACCGATTCACATCTACCCGTTTCTAGACCTCTCATGATTTTAAACACCTCTATCATATCACCCCTCAGCGTCTCTTCTCCAAGCTGAAAAGTCCTAACCTCTTTAGTCTTTCCTCATAGGGGAGTTGTTCCATTCCCCTTATCATTTTGGTAGCCCTTCTCTGTACCTTCTCCATCGCAATTATATCTTTTTTGAGATGCGGCGACCAGAATAGTACACAGTATTCAAGGTGTGGTCTCACCATGGAGTGATACAGAGGCATTATGACATTTTCCGTTTTATTCACCATTCCCTTTCTAATAATTCCCAACATTCTGTTTGCTTTTTTGACTGCCGCAGCACACTGAACTGATGATTTCAATGTGTTATCCACTGTGACACCTAGATCTCTTTCTTGGGTTGTAGCACCTAATATGGAACCCAACATTGTGTAATTATAGCATGGGTTATTTTTCCCTATATGCATCACCTTGCACTTATCCACATTAAAGAAAGACTGATACTTCACTTTCAGTGCATATCCAGCGTAGCTCTCTGCTTCAACGGCAGGGGAGAAAGACTGATGCTTCACATGCATATCCAGCTTAGATCTCTGCTTCAACGGCAGGGGAGTAAGACTGATACTTCACTTTCAATGCATATCCAGCATAGTTCTCTGCTTCAACGGCAGGGGGGGGAATGGAGAAAAGGGGATTTATATTCAGACAACAAACAAGGACTGAATTACATAGTCTGGGTAAACAAATAAGCATGGGTGTAGCTTGCTTATTGTGGCGGTTAATACCCCTAACTAATTAAGCTATTTCACTTAGATGCAGTTCCCACACTGCTCTCTACTTTAATGGCGGGGGTGGAAGGGAAATAGAACCAAAAGGTTACTAAGGGCCAAGAGTAACAGATAAGTATGAGAAAAAAAGTGCAAAAGCTTGCTGGGCAGACTGGATGGGCCGTTTGGTCTTCTTCTGCCGTCATTTCTATGTTTCTATGTTAATTCTTCTTGCATCCAATCTCCTTCCCTTCTCAGCAGAGAACTCTTACCCTCTCCTGGAGAAATCTCTAGATTTCTCTCAGGGATCCCAGTACAACCACTACTAGACAACTTCATGTCTTATCTCTATTGTAAATTATAAAAATCACGAGATATCACCACACGGTGAAACCACTAATACTAGATGACATAAATACCATGACAATACCCGGCTGCATTAACATACACAGGTTGATGACTCATTTATCTCTGGTCTTCACTCCTCCCACAGTTTCTTTCTAATCCTCACGTCTGTTCTTAGAAACCTATGTTCTCTTAATTGTTTCTTCGGAGTGAAGGCCTGTGCCAGCTCCCATAGTTATGAATGTAAACGTTGATCTTTTTTGTAAACTGTTGTTATACCTGTAAACCGGAGTGAAGGCCTTTCGCTAAACTTCGATATATATAACCATACAAATAAATAAATAAAAATAAATCTCATCATAGCATATTGGAGTCATTTCATTTCCCTGAGTTAGGTTACTGGATTTGACGGACTATAAAGTAAAGGAGCCTTATATATATATATATGCTTACATACATTTTGCCACAGTCAAAATACAAAAACATAGGAACTTGCATAAGGTCTATCGTAGATAAAACCACTGACTTGTCTTTTGTGAAGAAAAATGTTCTCTTGTTAAAGTGTGATAAATTTATAGCACAGCTGCAGTGAGCACAATAAGAGAGCTAGACAAATTATTCCAAAAATGTACAATTCAAATTCCTTCCGACTGCTTATTCCTCTTCTGCTAATTTCTGTTTGTGTAAAGCATCCTACAGTCTCTGCTGCTGCCTAATGCATTATTCAAACCGGTCAGAGAATAGAATACTGGTAGGGAACCCAAAGGGCAACAGCAGAGGCTTCTGGGGCAACTGCTCCATGGACAACTGACAGGTTAAACGCTAACGATCTTGGTGTACGTGGAACAGAATTTTCAGATTTTCCCCAGTTCCACTAGGAAAATTTAGAATGATGCGGACAGATTTGTGGAGCATTAAAAGGAATATTAAAAATCCCCACCCCCCATTCTGAAAAGTTTGATTCTAAATTTCAAGCCATCTGAAACAGATTCAGCATACATTAGGGATTTTTTAAGAATTTGAACCAGTTTAAAAAAAATATGCTTCAAAAAAAGTTCTTTGAATCAATTTGCTGAAACACTGATCTTTTCCCAGGGTTTGAAACTAGGGCCTGACTCACTAAGCTTTATTGCATGGTGCACAGATGTGCCAGTGTAACAAGGGGTGTTCAGCAGGTCAGCCGTGTACTTTGTTTGTGCCCAAACTTTACCCCTAATGCAGCAAGGACCCCCCCCCTCCCCCATGTAAATGTAATGGTAATGAAAGCATTAAGTATTAGCCCCCTCCCCAATGTACAGAGGTGGCGCTGGCTTAACTCATTCTCTTTATGCTGGACACTTTACTTCTGGTCAGCGGTGGAGTAAAGTTTCCGCTGCTGGTGTTAGTGTATGGGGCTGATCAGGAGTCCGTGGTGCTGGGGGTGGAGACTTGTGCACATAAATAGTCCCTTCCTCCCCATCTCCCCTTTAAATATATTTTATTAAAAAAAAAAATGCTGCATGGGGACTACTCTCTCTCCTCCTCTCTCTCCCTCCTTTAAATGGTTGAAAAATGCTTCGCTGCTTCCCTCCTACTGTCAAAACAATGGCAACAACAGCTTCCTCCCAAAACGGATTGTGACATTGGCTACACCAAGTCCTTTTTGGGGGAGGAGCAGGGGAATCCTCCCGTCCAGTAAAGCTCTTGCCCTTATTTGGATGGTGGATCCCCGATCCTCACTGCACTTTTCCAGAGGAAGCTGTGGGCCATCAAGGAAGGGAAGAAGAAAGCAGGCCCTGCCTGGGCCTGAATCCTGCCTCGCCCCGGCCCTTGTCCTCTCGCTGCCTCCCCCATCCCTTGCCTTGTGATAAGCAGAAGAGCTGGAAAAATGGAGCCTGCGCCCGCATTGTCTCTCTGGCCTCACTGCCAGTGTGTTAGGGGTCTGCGTCCCCCCCCCCCCCAGGCTCTGCTCTTCCTTCTCCTGCCTCATGAATTATTTGCACAAATCAAGTACTTGTTGATTTGGCCTCTCAGACTTAAATCATGAACCTGAGAGACTCCCCTCCCCCTCTCCCCCAGCCCAGAATTAAAATATGCATTCAGACTGAGGCTATGCAAAAGTCTGAGTGCACATTATAACTCAGGTTTAGCCACACATTTTAGTATTTCTGTGGATTTTTTGTTAACTCCTGACCTATTAGCAAAGAAAAATGAATTACATTTTATTAGTTTTTCTTCATTTTTTTTTTTTCATTTTAAATTGCCTGTCTATGCCCTGCTGAAGATCCTTCATGTGTCGTGCCCTTCCTCGATGTCCTCAGCCTCCCTCGGATCTTCTTACCCCATGAAAGAACATGGAACACTCATGTATCCTATATCACATTTATATTGCATAAACAAATTTATTTAAATGCTATAATTTAATTACAAATGTTTTTAATAGAAATCCAAATGCAGACCGTTTGAACAACAATACAACCAAAATGTATTTCAAAGCTTTAAAAAAAAAAAATCATGATTTATGTATTTACATTTCTTTTATATACCGCTATTCAATATATCATAGCAGTTTACAAAAGAACCATACAAAACAGAAAAATTACATATCAGTTACAACACAAAATACAAATAATACAGAAAATAAAACATCTCTTATAAAATATATACCTCACTATTCATTCATTATAGGACAGCACTTTCCTCTGCAAACTCGTCTTTTTACATTACTTTGAGTTCGTAAACATTCAGGTAAGGTATTTTTAAGTGCTGGGCCTGCTACAGAAAAAGCTCTTTCTCTCACTTCCCTGATGTGTGCCAACCGTACTGTTGGGACTTCTAACAAGCCCTTATTTTACAATCACAAAGTTCTTGATGGAGTATAAATATGTAGTCTGGAACCTACCCATTGAGTACATTTATTATTTATCCATTTATGAATTAGTATAAGTGTCTTATATTTGATTCTAGCTCTAACTGGGAGCCAATGTTAATCAGCTAGAACAGGAGTAATACGATCATATCTTTTTGTACATGAAAGCAATCTTGCAGCGGAATTCTGTAGTAACTGGAGAGAATGTAAACTTAAGGAAGGAGTACCTAGCAGAATTAATTTGTTTTCAAGGCAAACTGATTTTTTGAATACCCATAATCTAACAACTTTGAAATTATTTGATGCCATTGTTCCTTTTAAAGAGTCACTTTGAAATTTGGGTGTCATTTTTGATAACCGCTTGTCATTTTGTCAACATTTTCAAAATATTCTAAAAATTGGTTATTACAAATTACGACTCTTAAGGCATTTGAAGTTTGTCTTGAATCAGATTGATTTTAGATCATGCTTTTGTGATTAGTACCAGTGACTACTGTAATTCATTGTTCATTGGACTCCCTGGTAGTCATTTGCAAGCTTTGCAGGTTTTATAGAATTCTGCAACTCGTTTAATAGTTGGTTGTCAATGTTGGGATCATATTCGTTCTTTTTTGAAAGAACTTCATTGGTTACCCATTGAGTACCAGATCAGGTTTAAAATTATAACATTAGTATATAAATGTTTGAAGAATGATGCACCTAGTTATTTGTCAAACCTTTTACAAAACTATGGCCTGATTCACTAATGCCGCAAAGCATAGTGAATCCTGGTGGTAACGGGGAGCGGGAGGGCGAAGCGGTGGGCGGTCCTGTGTTAGCCGGCAGCAATCACACCTCCTCCATAAAAATGTAGTTATTTGGTGCGAAATAGGCAGCGATACGGAAGCTTACCGTTTTGCTGTCCGCACTGCGCTCGAAGAGTCGGCCCTGGTACTGCCCCGACTCCTCCTCTTCCGGGGCCGACTCCGCCCTGATGTTGCTTTTGCATGCGTGCGAAAAGCTTTCTAGCTATTATGGATATGGAATTCTTCCCAAATTCAAACTTAATGTGTCTTGGTATATTTTTTGTCCATGATAATTTCTCTCTTTTGAATATTTAATGACATGGTTATGGAACATCCATTGATCAATAGAACTTAGATATATCTTTAAATATTTCATAATATATTTAAATATTTAAATGTTTCATTGTTTTTCACTGACTATTTTTACCACTCTTCAGTTGTTATCGTTTTAAAAAATCTTTCCTGTCCTCCAGCTCCCATGTTTTTCGCTCCCTGTTTGATGTAACTTTTTTACCTTCTATATAGTTGTTAATTGGTTTCCCCCTGTTCTATTGTAAACCGGTACGATAAGACCGCGTCTTGAGTATCGGTATAGTAAAAGAATTTAAATAAATAAATAAATAAATAAATATTTCAGTGTCATTTATGGTATCTTTTATGGGTATGTAAAACTGGATGTCATCAGCATAGATAGAAAAGTTAAGGCCTAATCCAGCTAAAAGTTTGCTTAATGGAATGAGATATAAACAACATTGCAGATAGGCTGATACTTGTAGTAAACCAGTTTTAATGTTCTTTTGGGAGGAAATTCTGTCATTTACACATACTTAAAAAGTTCTTTCATGCAGGTAGGAGCTAAACCATTTAAGTACTATACCTGAGATCCCTAATTCTTCTAAGAGGCCAATTAATATGTTGTGGTCTATGGTGTCAAAGGCAGAGGAGACATCAAGAAGAATCAAAACCATGCCAGATAGTGTCTAGTGCTGATGATAGAAGTATTTCAGTGCTACTGTTTCTTCGAAACCCATATTGATTGGGAAATCATATATTGGCATCTTCTAGATAGTCTGTGAGCTGTTCGAAAACTAAAGATTCAATGAGTTTTGACAAAAAGGACAGATTAGAAATGGGGCGATAGTTACTTAGTACGTTTGCATCAAGCTTCTTGTTTTTCACAATAGGTTTTGCAATAGCTTTCTTTATTTCACATGGGAGGGTTTCTTCTGATAATGATAGGTTCACTAAATTAGTCAAAAATGGGGAAATCTCTTCTCTAACTAATTTTAATAAATTAATAGAGATTGGGATAAATTTACAAAAAGTAGGATTAAGCTTAGAGATGACTTGTTGTATTTCACAGGTTGAAAAATACGTGACATTTTCCCAGCATGAATCTTTTTTGTGAGTATTAAACACAAATTTGAAACCGGAGGAAACTGACTTATAATGTTTTCAACTTTCTCAATGAAGAAATATGCGTGTTCTTCACAAGTAAACGGTGACTGTGCATGTTTTCAGTCAGCGTCATGGGTCTAGTTGTTATAAATCTGCGGTTAGACTGCGGAATTAGCAATCTGTTATGAATGAGCTTCTTAGACAAGCTAGGAGTAGCAATCTGTTATTATTGGCTCCTAAAGAAGGAGGAGTCAGAAATCTTGTAGTGTCTCAGATATTGTCTTGCTAAGGAGTAGCAATCTGTAATGAATCTGATATAGTTGTGGGTGGATTCCTGGGCCGGTGGCAGATGACTACACCCCCAGGAGAATACCCAGAGAGGGACAACCGGCTAGGCTTGAGTATGGAGACTGACACACATTAGTTCTTTTATTAAACAGGTTTTTGAAACCACCAGAGGTGGCAGTAGTGAGCTGAAATGCCCGGCAGGGCTGTAGTCCCTCAGGTACTGGAACAGCGATCCAGGATGGCTGAGCTGTTGAGACACTGTAGAAAAGTGAGTAGGCAGAGTTCATGAACAGAACTAGATGACAAAACTCACATAAGGTCTCAAGGAAGCTCAGGAGCTGGAAAGTTTTAGGCCTTCGAGGAGCGAGTACCTGGTTCCAGGGAAAGCTCTGAGAGAGCGATGGTAACTCACAATTGTTTGTAGCAGTGATAGCTTCCAGGCAGTAGAGAATCTTCAGAGTGTCCAGGAACCTGGGCCCTCGAGGAGAGAGTACCGGTTCCTATCTGTAATCTGAAAGTAAAGAAAAAGAGCGAGGCCCCCGAGGAGCGGGTACCTCTGGTAAGTCTGAGGAGGCAGAGTAGCTTGGGAAGCGTAGCCGTAAGCAATCCCCTTGCTAACTCAGTTAGATAGTGAAATAGAGACTTTTAAATATTGGAAGCGGATGATGTCATCTCAGGGGGACGCCCCTGAGGTTCGCACTCTTGCTGGTACTTCAATCAGAGCGCGCGAGTGCACCCTAGGTCTTCAGGCAACATGGCGGAACTGCATCGTCAAGCCAGTCCGGGGACGCCAGAGGGAGACGACATGGAAACGCCGCGGCAGCCAGCCGTCCATCAGACCCGGATGGAGTCGCCACAGAGGTAAAGAAGGCGGAGTGATGACGTCGAGCAGCGACGGTCGCAACACTAGTTAATGATTTAACAGTTGAGAAGAATAATTTATTGTTGAAACCAGTAGCTTGAATCTTATCAGTGTAATATTTTCTTTTGGCATCATTAATCATTCTCCTATATTTGACTAATAGAATTTCTTATTTTTCCAAAGTGACTTGTGATTTGCTTTTTTCTCCACATTCTCTCTTTAGCCCTTAAAGCCCATTTACAATTTTTGACATTACTATTGTACCATGGGGAACTTTTACTAACTTCATTAGATTTCAGTTTTACTCGTTTCACCAGGGCTAGTGTGTTTAATAGCTCTTGGTTAATGTCGTTCCAGCTACTAACAGCCAAATCAAATCATGGTAAATGGGAACTATCTAGCTTTATAGGAAAAAGTTCCTTTAATTTATCTATTTCAATCTTTCCACGCTATACAATAATAGTAGGTTTTTTAATGTCAATTGAAGTGAAGGTCTTTAAGTGTGCTGAAAAATAAATCAGGTTGTGATCTGACCATGGGACTGGAGAAATAATGATCGGAGAACCATTGATCTCAATTTGGCTTTGTTTACTGAAAACTAAATTTAAACTGTGACCTGCTTAGTGTGTTGGGCCTGAAATAATTTGATATAACCCTAAAGCAGTCATTGTTGCAAGGAAAATCTTGGTAATAATGGTATAAGGGATCTTATCTACTTGCAAATTAAAATCTCTAACTATAATTGTTTTTGATAAATCCAAGGAGTTACTAGCAAATAATTCAATAAGAGGCGGCATATTGTGAGCCAACACTCCCAGTGGACAATAAACTACACAAATACACAGAGTTGTAGATTTAAGTAAAAGTACTTCAAAAGGGGAGGCAATATCAATTTAACATGGGACCAGATCCACAATAACCACAATACTACCACCTCGTTTACCTTCTCTTGGCATGGAGAAAAAATTATATTCAGGTGTTATTGATTGCTTAATAAGTACCTGGTTATGTTTTTGGACCATGTTTCGATTAAGCAAATACAGTCAGGATTATTGTCAAGAATTAAATGTATCTATGAGTGACATTTTCTTTCCAACTGATTGAAACACTGAGTAACATAATGGAGAGAAGCAGACAAGTAGAGACATTCATAGTATTGTATGTTAAGATACATATGGGGTTGATGATAAATGTTAATAAGGTCAAAATATCTAACTTATCCTTGTATGACTGCTATTGGGAGGTTTCCAACCATCTTCTATTCAAGGTAGAAAACAGACGAGAGAAATAAGCACAAAAGTTTGTTCAAACCAGTGGGTTACTGAAATAGCACTAAGTGCGCACAAAAGGGTGCACAAAGGGGCAGGCTCCTGTGTTGGATGACTCCCGATATACCTGTGCCCAATGATGATGTCAGCTGGTGGGCGGGGAAGTTGGTCCGGGGAGTAGCACGGAGGGAAGAGAATTAAGCGCTTGCAAGAGTCCTTTGGGGCTAAATTGGGCAGGATGGTCAATGCTCTGCTGGCTGTGATGAGGCAGATGATGATGATATCTGACGAAAACGTCTCATAATGAGCCATGTAGCTGCTTCGCAAGGTGGCTAAAGAGTGGCTCAGTCTATAAAAGCACAAAGGATGTAAGGAAGTATTACTTTGAGCTGGTAGTGCAGTTGTGTCAGATTAGTACCAACAGGAAACTGTTGCACATCCCAACTTGCAGCATGATTTTGTCAGTGCTAACATTCCTCAAACCCCGACAAAGGCCTTACTGTCATATCACTGTCAAGTAATACCAAGTATCATGATAAAAACTAGTCTCATAGAAAATTGTTAAAAATGATTATACAGACCAAATCAAAAAGCAGAACAGTGAGCTTACAATTTTCATATTGGTCTTTGTGGTCTGGCAGCACAGCGTTGTATACTTTTGATAGAGTTCAATTCACATGATTATTCAGTGAATTTCTTGCACCACATCTAGAAATAATTTACAAAAACAACAAAAGCAGAGTCAAACTCATTTGCCGTAGACTTACTAGTTTGTTTAGGAACAAAAGATTCAAAGGAAAAGCTACTCGAGTGGAGTACCTCAGCGTGTCCTCTCTGCCTATTGTCTGCTGGGACCCAGAACGAGGCCGGGTCCCGCGAAGTTTATTGCTTGACAGTGATATGACATTTCCATATGCACTTTACTCCCTCCTGACGAAGCTGCACATGGCAAAACAGTAAGGCCTTTGTCGGGGTTTGAGGAATGTTTTTGCTGACAAAAATCACACTGTAAGTTGGGATGTGCAACAGTTTCCTCTTGGTACTTATCTGGCGCCACTGCACTACCAGCTCAAAGAATTCCCTCCTTACAGCCTCTGTGCTTTTATGGATTGACCCACTCTTCAGCCACCCTGCGGAGCAGTTGGGTGGCTCATTATGAGACTTTTTTGTTAGATATCATCCCTTTTTTTTAAAGCCTTGAAGTACATTTGGGTTGTTTGTTGCACAAGTGTTGGTCTGCATTTGGATTTCTATTAAAAACATGTTTCTAGCTAAATTATAACATTTAAATACATTTGTTTATACAATATAAATATGATATAGGATACACAAGTATTCCATGTTCTTTTTCTAGGTGTATACAATGTGTATTTTAGGAACACTTTAGTTCATGTGATTTGCCCTATGGTATCTTTATATAAATATATATATATATAATATCCTTGCAAAGCTGTTTTCCCAATCCTTTCAGCTCCTTGCAAAGCTGTTTTCCCAATCCTTTCAGCCCCTCAACTAATATTTACCTTCCTGACAAACAGATATTAACAGAGAAGCTGAAAGGGTTGGAGGCAGCTCTGCAAGGATGTACACAGCGCAGTGACATCTCTAGGTAATGCAGTGCCAAAGGAATAATACAGAGAGGCAGAGAAAGTACCGCCTCTACCCGGTACCCTATGAGAAGAATGGCTTTTCATCCCCTCTCATTCAGAAACAATGTGAGCCCAGCTGACCTCAGTGAAATTTAAAGCAATGCAAATGCCTTTAAGATTAGTCGCTGTGTTAAATCTTCCATAGCAGGAAAGGCACATTTACAGCAGTCTCATTTACACAGCAGTGATGGTAACATCATGACATCCATCTCAAAAACACAGGTGCTTCATAAACATTTTATTACTAGAAATTAAACCTAGCAGCTTTCAAGGCATATCTTGACAACCCGCATAATTAATATATTCTAATGAATTCAGGTATATGATAGATTTACAAAGCATTCTAGAGAATGTCAGTGTGCAAAGCTATGGAGGTTGGAGTTGTGTGGGATTACCAACTTGATTGATCCTGAAAGGCAGAAGGAGGCATGTGGATGCCATCCTAACCTAAAAGAGAAGTCTTAAAAATGCAGCCAGGGCTGGACTCTTGTGGGTCTTACACAGTAGCAAAGTGAAGTCTGGCAAATAATGGCACAAGGATGACTGGATGATTTATTATGCTGTGACCAATACATGGCCCTTTGTTATTATTTGTTACGATGTTTTTTTCTTGTGAACCGCAGAGGACGTTGCATTACTCGGCATGTAAGAATTTGTAAATAAAATAAATGAATAAATAAGAGAGTAATTGTTGTCCAAATGAAGCTCTAGATGGCTGAAAGCATTATTAGAATGCAGGTACAATAATTCCTTGCCCCAAAGAGCTTACAATCAAACTGGGAATGAGCCATCCGAAGAGAAAATGACTTGCCTATGGCCATTAGGCATGTTAGTGAGGGAAGTAGGATCTGAACTGATTGCTCTATCTGCTAGGCCACTCCTTCACATGAGAGTGGGGCATTTCTCTGCTTTGTGCTCTCTCCACTAAACCACAATGCCAGTCTTAGTAATTAAAATGGAAAGACCTGTTACTGGGACGTGTTCTAGGAAACCGCAATGGGACGTCCTTCAGTGAGCAACTATAATAAGTACAGTACGTTCCAGGTTACTGTTTAACACTCTCTGCTTTAGACCCTGAGGCACCCACATGCTGAAGCCACTTAGCCAGACATGGTCACAGAGCCCTTTCCTGTGTCTTTCTCTAATTGAAAGCTACTCTCCGCTTCCACAGAGTGGCAGGAAACACGCTGTCCCTTTCTGCAGCCTCCGTGGCTGGTGCAAGCCATTTGTCTAATCACAGCATGTCACCAAAGCCGAGCTATGTGCTAGAAACATAAAATGCAGCGCTCTCAGCAACCTGTAATTAAATCAAACTTGTATTGCAAATTCCAGAGCCTTTGGCTTCGGGTTATAATCTTGTCCTGTTGACAGTCACTTGGAATGCTAACAAAATATAAACATTGTTATTTTCCACTTTGATGTAGCAACAAAGCAGCTTTTGAATTTGGCCTTTCCTTGGTTAAGAGCTTTGCTTTCTTATAGTCTTTTTGCTAGGATATTTCGAAAATACTACATCTGTGACATTGCAAGAAAGACCAACGTTTTCCTTCTTTGTTTTCTTAAACTCTTCCAGTGACATATTCTAAGCGGCTTTTATAATCAAATGCTTGGCAATAGATGGAGACTCCTAATTAGGGGCTTGATTTAGTAAGGCTTATTTCTCATGCTGTGTCTATGGGGAAAAAAAAGCTGAATGAATCCGGCCTTAAAAGTGTGGTGTGATCTGAAAGGCTACAAATAAGCAGGGAGATAAAGCAATGGAAAATGCTGAATTTTGCAGTAAAACAAACAAAAAAAGACCTAGATATTCAGCAAATGACTTCCGAGAACCATTGCCCCCCCTCCCCACATCTGCTGAGGCCTCCTGCCATTACGTTTAGTGGGATCTTATCCCATGACCAGCCTTCTTTCACTCAGGCATCCTCCTATGACCACAAAAGAACTGTTGCACAGGAGGCTGGGCCGAGGTGGGGTTGACGCTACCCATAGGGGAGGCCCTATGGGTCCCCACTGTCGGTAGGCAGAGCTGGATGACTGACGGAGGCTGGCTGGATCTTCACCAATACCAGCCCTCATTGAGCCCTTGAGTGCTGAGGCCGGCTGGAGTTAGGTGGGCTTCCGTCCGAGGTCTTCTGAGAGATGATAAGAAAGTCAGCCAGGGACCAGCAATGGTGGAAATGGAGAGTCTGTACTGGATGAGGCAGAGTCCTGGAGACCCGGGCACCAAAAGGAACAAGAGTCAGAAAGGGGGCGCCCGGGTAAAAGCAGGCCGAAGCCTGAAAGGCCAAGTCCCGGGTTGAGACTGTAGAGGTGTCGTAGAACAGGCTGAAGTCAGGGCAGGTAGCAAGCAAGGAGCAGTGGCAAGGCAAGGTAGAGGTCAGGTCCAGGAGATAATCAGTAGTGTGGTCGGGCAAAGCAGAGGTCAGGACTAGGAGATGATCAGAAGCATGGTCAGGCAAAGCAGAGGTCAGGACTAGGAGATGATCAGAAGCGTGGTCAGGGAAAGCAGAGGTCAGGACTAGGAGATGATCAGTAGCATGGTCGGGCAAAGCAGAGGTCGAGTCGAGGAGAAGATCAATGGCGTGGTCAGGCAAGCAGAGGTCGGGTCCAGGAGAAGATCAATGGCGTGGTCAGGCAAAGCAGAGGTTGGGTCCAGGAGAAGATCAATCCATAAATTAGTTGAGGAAGACGAAGCACAGGAACCAGGAGAAGACAAAACCAGGATCAGGAAAACGAAAGGAACAGGAACCAAGAACACGAGGAAATCACCAGAGGAAGCAACAAAGTACACATCCAGCATGGAGACCTGTTGCAAAGGCAACTAACAGGAGCTGGGCCCGGCCTTATATACCGGAGCCCAGTGACGTCATCATCTGGGGCCGCAGGTTGGATTCCCGCCGTGGCCCCGTTAAAAGGAAAGGAGGAGCGTGGCGCGGGCCGGCGGCGTCTCACCGTGAACCACACGGAGAGGCCCGCCATGGAGCACCGGTGTCTGCCGTGGAGACAGGAGTGCCGGGGATGGCTCAAGGTCGGAGGCGGCGGCCCACAGCCGCGAGGGAAGTGGAGCCAGACCCTGGAACAGGCAGAAGAGGGTAAGAGGGCCTAGCTGTGGGCCTGCTGCGGCCAGCACACGCAACAAGAACTTGCCATACTGGTTCAGACCAAGGGACCCTCAAGCCCAGCATCTTGTCTCCAACAGTGGCCAATCCAGGTCACAAGTATCTGGCAAGTACCCAAACACTAAGTAGTTCCCATGCTACTGATGCCAGTAATAGCAGTGGCCATTCCCTAAGTCAACTTGATTAATAGCAGTTAATAGACTTCTCCTCCAAGAACTTATCCAAACCTTTTTTAAACCCAGCTACACTAACTGCACTAACCACATCCTCTGGCAACAAATTCCAGAGCTTAATTGTGCGTTGAGTGAAAAAGAATTTTCTACAATTAGTTTTAAATGTGCTACTTGCTAACTTCATGGAGTGCCCCCAGTCCCCTTTTTACTGGGACACCTTTCATAACCAACCTTCTATGATAAGATCTCTTTTGTGAACCAATCCCTTCTCCACTCCTGTATGCTCTCATAACCAACTCCCCTTTACTGAGAGGTCCTTCCTTGATGACACTTGCTTAGGGCTGGATTTAATAATTTGGCACCCTTAGGCAGAGTGCCACGATGGCGTTCCTTTGATGCTGTGTTGGTACGCACCCCTAGTGCAAGCACATGCAGGTTTCTCTTTGGCCTGGATATTGTTGCCTTCAAAATCTGGTGCCCTAGGCAGCTGGCTATCTTAAATATGGGTCTGCCTTTCCTACAAGCCCCCCCCCCCCTCCAGTGAAGTCTCATCTCATGATCACCTCCTTCCACTGCTGCTTTATCCTATGAACTCCCCCTCCCCCACTGAAGCCGTTACCTCATTTCATATTTTCAGTTTCTATTTCACCTTTCATGACTGAGCAATGATTTCCCAGCAGATTACAATAAAGTTAGAAAAGCCACCAGCAGAGGGTTACAATGAAAATATAGTTAGAGGTAGATTACAGTAAGGTTAGAAGAGCTGCTGGGATTGGATTATTATGGATTATTATGAAGATGTAGAGGTGGATTATAATAAGATTAGAAGAACCGCTGCAGTAGATTATTATGAAGATACAGAGGTAGATTACAATAAGGTTAGAAGAGACGCTGGTAGTGGATTAAGATACAGTAAAAGGTGGATTACAGTAGATTTATAGTTTAAGGAGTTGAATACATAGACATAGGGATGTTAATTATATAAATGTACATTTTCAAAGCAAACTTATGTTTATATTTTTGCTTTGAAAATGTTCAGGTAAGAGCCCTTCACTGTGAAGAAAATGAGCTATGCAAAGAGTTGGTGTTATGTAGATCCCTGGGTGGATCGAATCCTTAGACCCCTCAGTTTACCCCATATCCTAGAGAAAGCTCCTCCTTTCATTTCCGTATGCATACTGCCCGATATGTCATTCGTACATACCTCCATATCCCATTATGGGTCATGGAGGTAAGTACTTAAGCAAGAAACATAGGAGCTACTGAGACCCAAAGGTGTCAAGGAATTACAATTAGGGAGTCCCTGTCGAGTACAAATAAAATTAGACCAGTAGGTTTCAGCATGCATAGGATCATACGTTTCCTTAACCAGGAAAACAAGGGGCAAAAGAAGTGGGATATCATAACATTTCTAAAAATATCTCAGAGCCTCATGTCTGGTATATGGGTATCAAACTATTCAAAAGATACACCTGGTCTTCACAGGGTCTAAACTGTACAGGTTAACTTATGCACACACTTTTGAAAATAAATTAACTTCGTCCTGCCACCCCCCCCCCCCTCCCCCCGGAATGCCTATTGCCAGTGTTTATAAAAAGATGCACAATGCACATTGAGTTCCGGGCTCTTTTATAATAGCCATTTCTGCATATAAAACCATGTTTTCTGTGAGTAAATGGGTTATGTTGTCTAACTGTCCAGCACTCTAACAGCACCCTCGGACCACAGGCTCCCGGCATCATGCTGCTTCCAGAGGAGCATCGCTATAATTCCTGAGCCTTATATACAGCTTTGATCCAGGACTCCCTGTATTACTGGCTGATGATGACACCACTGCCTAGATATCTAAGGAAGCTCTCTGCACCCAGCCAGTGCCTCAGTAACAGGTCTCCTTAGACCTTGTGATTTGAGTCTCCTGTTTGCCTGTATGTCGCCAGTTCTGACCTCTGCACCCTCCTGTATTTCGCCTGGATGCTGACTGCCTTGATCTGTGCTTGTTACCTGGACTTTGCCTGTATGCTGCCTGTCCTGACCTCTGCTGGCCCTCCGTATCTCACTATTTCTTTTCTCCAGCTTCTGGATCTCCCTGTTCAGTGTCACCTGCTTGGGCCTGGCCCATGCTTGAATGGCTCAAACTGTGCCAAGCAAGCAGTGGCACAAGGACTCACCTTCCACCCCTTAGTACTGTGAAAAAAATGTCTTTAAAAATTTACCCCAGAGGCTGATTGTTTATGCATGTCATTAGGATAAGTAATAAGCAGAGCTGATATGTCCTATGGGGAGGACAGCCAAGGCTGCCTACTTGGTTGGCCAATGCGGCATGTCTGGAAGGTCTTTGGTTTTGCTGGTTGAAGAACCATGTTTCAGTTAGTGACAAAATGCCATGTAGTTATTAATGGCCTCAAGTTTGGAAGGAGAGAGTTCCACAGATCAGGTGCTACTCTACTAAAGGTCCTGGGTCTGGGGTGTTTTTTGGGTTTTTTTTCATTTGAAAGGTCTTAAGAGAAAAAGCCAATAGATGTTTTTGGCTTGATTGGAGGTTTTGGGGTGGGATGATAATCCCTTGATTTATTTGTCAAGTAGGTAGGACCAAAGCCCTTCATTACTTTCATGACCACCCACTCCAATAAGGTATTCTACCATGACTAACTTTTTCAGGTGAGGTATTCTCCCAAGATCTTTTTTTCTCTGACCACCGAGGCATCCACTCATGAATAATTGCCACTGATGCTTCCTATCATGATCATGCTTTTTTTGCCATAACAAAATGGTCCTTCATTGTGACCTTCCCTTATGACCAATCCTTACTACTGAGGTATCATCTAATGACCACCAGCTCCTTCACCAAATACCTCTCCACAGAGATCTCATCCCATGACATCATGTCCTTCACTAAGGTTTCATTCCAGGACCAACCCCTTCAACCAAGTCCTCCTCTCACCAACCCTCTTCCACTGAAGCTTCTATCCAAGCCCATGCCCCTTTTGAGGAGGCCACGACCCAGAATGAAGACATACACTTACTGTTATACTGTCCATCTAACAAGAACCTGCTACCTATGACCAAACCAATCACTAATCACTAGGGGAACCACCAACTTCCAAGCACTTTATGTTGGATTTCCCTGCTAAGCTGCAGAGTGGAACATCCTGCTATTAATGGTCACAAGCAATAATGTTCTGTTCAGTAATGGGATCACTCAGAACTCTCACAGCCAACTAGGTTACATCCATTTGATAACTCTATCCATGAAGAGCTATAGAAAATGCAATTGTGGGCCACAATAGAGAAACTGAACGCAACCAGCCATGAATGATGCAAGAATGCAGAAAGGAATATTTACTGCACAGAGACAGGTGCAGAGGCTGCTCTTTGCTGTTGGGATCGAGAATTTTCTATCTAATCCCCTTCAGGGCAGGAGGGATAAACAGAAAATAATTAGCCTCCTGAGATGAAATGCAGTTAGTCCCTCTGGGAAAGGTTCCTGTTTTGATGGTATAAGGAACAAAGCTGCATTCTTAGCATTTTAAAACAAAATGTTTTACTGCAAAACTCAGATATAGGCAAAGAGGAAATGATAAAAAGCAAACACTCTTCTGGTTACATGGAATGGACGCTCATGGTGAAGCTCTTGAAAACCCTCTAGCTTCAATGTGTTTTGTTTACTATGAGTGAAAAATTCCTTTCAAGGTATCCTGGAAACAAGGAAACTAGCGCCAGGGGACTGAGTGATTAGTAGACAGAGCTGGGATTTATGAGCTCTAATACTAGCTCTGCCATGGATTTATTCTGACTTTGGTCTTTTGGCTTTCTTCTCATCCTGGCTTTACCAACCATGGGTTGTCTGACATTTATCTCCCTGTGCCTCACAATCTCATTTTTATGCAGCTGGGTGAGAGAAATAAACCCCTAAATCTGCATGGAATCTTCAGTTGAAAGCTCATGTGAAGGACAGCTATCATGCTCGGGGCAGCCCTAATATCCAGCTCAAGTGCATGCCCTCTTAGCTGGATATTAGCTTAAAAACATATATGATGCTAGTGTCCTTTGGAACAGGAATTTGCATATGATTCTGGCTACTAACCAATGGCAGCCCAGCTTTAAAAATCTCCCATGAGAAACTCCTTCCCACTAGACCTTAATAGCGCACACATAATAGTTGTCCCGAAACCCAGGAAGAGTTTCCTGAAGATTCCTGAATCCTATCGACCTATTTCCCTACTCAATAGTGATTTAAAAATATTAGCTAAGATACTAGCGGAGAGACTAGCTTTGGTGATTCCTCATATGATAACAGAACAGCAAGTAGGATTTGTAAAAGGACATACAGCAATCAGCCATATTGTCAAATTACTATCTGCTATACAGTTCTGTCGACAACAAGGGAGACCAGCGCTTGCTATCGGATTCGATTCCGAAAAAGCATTTGACAGAATCTCCTGGCAATATATGTCTCTGTACTGCACATATGGGTTGGACGGGGATTTTGTAAATTATATTCACTTATTATACGAAAAGCCCAGATCCCAGATCATTGTGAATGGTTCAGGTTCAGAGCAAGTTCTCATACAGAGCGGGACAGAGGGGGGTTCGCCAAGGGTGTCCGCTATCCCCACTCTTATATATACTTACTATTGACCCGCTGTTACGTAAAATTGTGGCCCACCAGGATATACATGGCTTTGAGAGGGCACAACAGTCGTTCAAAGTCGCTGCCTTTGCGGACGATGTCCTTGTGTTCCTGACTCACCCACATACCTCTTTGGATCCTTGGTTAACTACACAGGAACAGTTTGGCTCATTTGCGGGTCTCAAAATAAATCGAGACAAGTCAGAGGCCATGGATGTCACGAATACTGTACAAACGCATTGGGCAGAACAGTTTCCGCTACATTGGGTCCCGGGAGAACTTAAATATTTAGGGGTAAAAATACAAAGAGTCCTAGAGAGCATTTATCAGCTCAATATACAACTCCTTATGCGCTATACGATAGCATCACTAAAGCGATGGCAGGGACTGCCCCTGTCCTTAAAGGGTGGGTCCACTTATACCAGATGGTAATTTTGCCTAAATGGTTATATGTCCTACAAATGCTCCCAATTAGGCTTTCTACACAGGATGTTCAAACTCTCCACCAAACTCTTCAAACGTTTTTATGGGGGGGAAAAAAGCTCACGTTCCCTTGACAGTGTTGCAACAACCTAGCCAGAGAGGGGGTCTGGGGTGTCTGGATCTGGGGAAATATAATGTGGCATGCACTTTACGGTTTATACGTGACTGGATGGTATGGAGCACCCTCACTGAACGCCTTGTTACATATGAAGGCTTCAGATTTACAGCCCCATCTAAGGGGGTCACCTCCTGATCGCTACATGTAGAAAAACGTGGGCACAGCTCTATAAATGGATCCAGCAACCACAAGGGGTCACACCCATGTTACATTTGATTAATAACCCATATTTCCCACCAGGTACCGGTGAGGCCCCGTTTTGACGATGGCATGCCGGGGGTCTTAAACACTTATATCAACTGATACACCCACTCTCTGGCGAACTGTATAGCTTTTCTGAGCTCCAACAGCAATTTCGTATCCCTCATTCAGATTTCTATGCCTTTTTACAGATCCGTCATTTTATGCAGACATATAGAAGCAATTGGCAGATGGTCAAGCCCACGGCGGCATTGCAATGCCTAATTACTAGCAAAGGTGCCAGAAGACTGAGCATTTATGTCTTTTATAAAGAAATGGGAACTTGCTTTGTTGGCACTCAGCTGCAACTCCTATATAATAAATGGAAGAATTGGAGAGAATTTACTATATCTTATGAGGATTTTTTGAAATGTTTTTCCCAAATTTCCTTTATTACCACCAATGAGGATCTGCGGGAAACTCAGTATAAATTTCTATGGCAGGGTTTTATACCTCCAGTCCAAGCGTTTAAAGCCAACCTTTGTGCTTCTCCTTTATGCACAAAATGTGGGTCGACCCCGGGATCTTACTCTCATGTGTTCTGGGACTGCCCTCGCAGTCTTACATTTTGGTCTGAAATCCAAATCTTTTGCACGCGCATATGGCAACGGGCAATCCCGCTGGTTCCGGGATTATGGCTGTTTGGAATTCAGCCTGGGGGCTTGATACAGGGTCCAAAATTACAGCTAATGAGGTCTTTTCTTGCTAAAGCCGCAATAGTGGGGAAGAAAGCGCTCTTAACAAAATGGTTGGACGCCAATGCCCCGGATTGGGATCACTGGTTTAAACAAATGCTTCGCCTTTGCACACACGAACTCTATCTTCACCAACATCCGCAATTTACCAAGGTGGATATTGAACAAGTGTGGTCCCCCTTCTTATCTTATATACAACCTAAAACCTTACCACTGCCGCCAGATTGATAAGGGACCACATCCTCACTTGACAGTATGGGCTCTGCATTCACTAGTCCATGGCCCACTGCAGTCTGGATATAATGCCTCAATAACCTACGTCAATAAACAGAACAGTGCCGGAGTACCCAAGGGGGAGGGAGGGGAAGGGAGGGGAGGGCTTTTACATGTTTCAGGTCCCTAACCCGGGATTAACAGTACAGAGCTCGTTACTCAGAAGGGGTGGACAGTTTCACATTTTACTCTGACTCATTGATGTTGCACTTGATCATATTTGCTGTTATGCATACAGAGCTCTTATTAGGACTGAGCCCTTGGAACATGTGTAACCCACCTGTGAAACCTGGCAGATTTGCCATCTATATTTACCATGTAATGTTTGATACAAATGTTCGATGCCTTATCCCTATTGCATGGCGATAGGCCACAAGTTGTTATTGTTATTATTATTGTTCTTATTATATGTAAACCTCTAGATGATGCGCTGCCTAATGTTACTATTACCCCGTGTTCATATGTACGGCTAACATGCCCTTGGTTGTTTAACTTTTAAAAATTCAAATAAAAACAGGTTAAAAAAAATAAAAATCCCCCATGTCCTCAGTGCTCCCTGATCCTCCTGAGATTCCAGCTGAAGTGAATTGGTCTGTTTTCCTATAGGAAATGAAAAGGAGAAGAAACTCTTAAGTCATGGGATATGCAGGGCACAGGAAAAGTCTTATCTTTTAAAGAGATACATTTTTAATCTATCTGGAACAGAACTGTCTCAATTGCGGGGCCTGTAGTGTAGAATGTTCTTCCACACGAGCTGTAGGAGATCAAAGATTACAAGCTTTTTCGTAAAAAGCTTAAAGTTAATTTTTTTTCAGATGGTCTTTTCTTAACTTTTAATTTCTGTTTTATTTTTGTGTGTTGACAGATTTGACTTTGTTATTTATGTAGTTTATATTCATTGTCATTGTAGCAGTTTTGTCTGTTTTAATATATATGTATAATTGCAAACTGCTTAGAATTTTTGTTTTGCTGTTTCTAGCAGTATATAAAACGTTTTAAATAAAAGTGTGCGCAGGGGTGGTTACAGAGCGCTCCACTATTTGGGCAGTAGTCTGGATAAAATCGGATGAGCAGTTCAAAGGTTATTAGGGGGGAGAGTAGAGTGGAAGAGGGGGACAGGCATGCATACTGACTAGGGCTGTGTGCTTACATTTTTGTTTCATTTTTATCTTTTTTTCATTTCATTTGCGGTTTATTTCGTTTCACTTAATTTTTTTTTAACGTGAAATGAGACCTACTTCCCTTGCTAAAAAACAAACAAACCCCAGTGTCTCAAAAATTAAAATATTCCAGGACCCTAGATCTGCCCCCATCCTTCAGAATGCCTCTTACCTCATAGTTAGTGTTTAAAGTTCAAATGAGGCAGGAGGAGATCCCCAATCACTCATGTGCCACCGGGTCAGTATTTCAAAATGATGCCCACTGGACTGGAGGCTGGCGCCAGTATGTTGTATGGACATACAAAATGACACCGGCCTCCGAACCAGCAGGCACCATTTTAAAATACAGTCCTGGCGAGGCAGGAGCGAATGGGGGATTGCTTCTGCCCTGATTAGATTTAAACATCAGTGATGGGATAAGAGACAGACATCAAGTGCCACCACTCTCCCGGGGCAGACCTGGGACCCCTGGAATTTTTTATTTTTTTTTGACGGAGAGGGGGGCTGGGACCTGGGCTAGGGTTGGTGGCTGCTCAGAGAAGAAAATGAAGCAAAATGAAATGAAACCGTAAACTTTGTTGCATTCCCTGTTTCATTTGAAGCAAAAGCACATCCCTAAAATAAATACAGAAACTAGGAAACTAGGATACAAGCCAATAGTTTGCAGATAAACCAATAAGAAACTTGTGCTCCTCAGTCCCTGAGAACATGGCATCTTGTGCCAGCTGGAGAAGCAGTGGCATCTGATATCACAAACAGCTCCTATAGCTGGCCCAAAAGAGCCCTTGATTTCTGGGAATTAAACAGTGATTTTACAAGCCCCTCTCTTTCAGTCAGTAAGGACCAAACTCCTGAATGGATGTTAGAGTTGCTTTTTTAAGTATTATGAAAAGTACTCCATAAAGTATGAGCAGATGCCTCATAGCGGAAGCCCTTGTGGACGTGCGCATTTGCGCAAGATGGGTTTTCTTGTCCATCTCCTTAGGAGCTGGCAGGTCGGGTGCAAACCCCATGGAGCTGCAGGCAAAGTTCTTGAGTGTTGCAGACTCTACAACAACTACTAAACAAAGACAGACTATGAGTTTTATACAACACAAGGGAAGGCTGGCAGCCCATCACGCATTTATCATGGAAACTATTCTTTCTGGCAGGCTTTCTGATTTCACTTATTTCGCTACTTGTTTTTGACATTTTTCAGAACTTCTCAGGATTCTGATTTTTTCCTGTGAAATGTACAAAAATGAATTTTATATTACTATCATGTGCATCACTGGTGGAAAATTAAAGCAGCGAATGACACATGTACTTCATGATTCATGATTCAGTCACATGTACTTCATGATTCAGTCACTATAACAAACCCTTGAAAGTCTTCCTGACTTGGATATATTTTCTTATTTGCTTTAATTGAATAAAGGAAACTAATCCACAAAAATCCAAGTAAATAAACAAACCAGTGTTGTCTCTTGTCCAGCGTGAAATCCAGAGTCACTGAGCATGTAGTAACAGCATTTGGGAAGCTTGTTATTCCCCTGTCTTCACCCATACTTGGCTACCAGTCCAGCCCTTCTGATTTCCAACTGATAAGACCTCCTTAGCCTCAAAATAAATAGTAATCTTAAACTGAATGTTCCCTGACAGCAAATCCACTGTGTGTTTACTTCAGCATAAGTGAGAGGCCTGAAGGAGCCTCCTCCATCAGTGGATATTTACAAGTTCCATTACCCACCAGGGAGATTGATGTAATAACCTTGTAATAAAACGCTCTGTGCTATGGATTTCTCTAATGTTTCTTATCAAACAGCCCATTTTGTCTCGCCTTGTGTATTCAATTTAAAATAGGTTTTCAATAAGTGTGGGGAGCTGGAGGTCATTGTGTCGCTCTACTGCGAGGTGCAAGGTTTGTTCACAGACTAAGTGCCCTGCCTAGAGAACCTGCTCCTAACACATTAGCCAAGCTCTTTCTCCTTAGATTATGTTGCTGGCCCCATTAAGTGATTCATTTTTATTACTAGTGCAGATCAGTGCTGAGTCAGAGTGCCTGGGCTCTGGGCAATGATTGAGCCTGTTTATGTATGTGGGAGGTAGGACTGGTTTCAGCCCTGCTTTCCTGTCAGGGTTCTGATGAAATGGGATGTGATGCTGCTTCCAGTCTGTAGGGTATTCAGATAGATTACTGCAGTATCAAAAACTCGTGGGAAGGCCCTGTTGCAGTACCAGAGAATCTATAGATAGCAAATACAAAGACAGCTACATAACTACTGCCTTAGCACTGCCACAGCATGCCACCAGAAGGGAGTCTTAACCACCAGCCATGCTTAGCAAATTAGGTGATCTAGATTACACACAATGCATAGGGAAAATTCAGCATTTCTTGCAATACATTAAGAAAGATGGGATTTAAGGAAAACATGTGGAAGTGGGAGGCCACAAAGAGCACAATTAATGGCACAATGAATAAAGTGACATTTGGGTCTCTACAAGGATCTGTGCTGAGAAAACGTATTTAATTGCTTTATCAATGATCTAGACCCTAGATTCTTGTAGGCGGCATAAACAGCAATATGAACATTTTTACAGATGACACCAGAGTCTTATTTATGTATTTTAAACTTATATTCTGCTTTGCCAAGAGTCGCAAAGCAGATCTCAATAGATAAAAATAAATCACTTTTCAATATAACATTCAATATTGTCGCGGGCACCTCTGGAGTTCTCACCAGCGAGATGTGGTTCCTTCACTCACAGGGCTGTCATCCCTCTAGGCATCGCTGCAAGGCTGAAACGGCTGGGCTCTGCTGCAAATTCAGACGTTCTGGCAATTCTTTAAAACAGTTTAGGAGTCAACCTGTTGAATGAGGTTTCCCATTCTGTCTCTGACTGGCCCTCCTCCAGTCAGGTATTTTTCCTGTGCTCTCACAGAGATGCAATTCCCAGTTCTTCCCCCTCCTCCACTGAGGAAGGAGTCACAAACAAACATATAATAGTTTATCAAAAATCCAGGTCTTTTTGTTTCGTTCCTAAGATTGTGCAGAAATTGCAATTCACTATTGCCTCTGCACTGAAACCGAAATGTCTGTAGTCAGGCTTCTAACCTTGCACTGACTACCCAGCGTGGGGATCCAGCATCAACTCACCCCTTCTCCCCTATAGTTGTGCTCCCCGTCCTGTCTCACCTCTATCTCTTGCGGTAATCAACCTTGTCCTCCTTGTAAGTGTGTAGTGAAACCAGGTAACACCAATGCTGCAGGACACACTCACTCCGTCTCCATGTCAGACGCAGAGGAATCCTCGGAAGGCAGCTCCCAGTCCATCTCCTCCTCACTCTCCATGCTACTGCTCTCTGAGCTTTCTTCCTCACTCCTGGACACACCCTCTGCTTCCCACAGCATGCTCTCAGCTGCCTCTAATTCCTCCAGATTACCCTCGGCCTTCACCTCAGCCTCCTTCTGGTTAGGAGCCTTCCCCTGCCGCTCTGGGATTCTGGGAACTGTAGTCCACACAGGGTGTCTCCATGCTCCCTGCTGTTTCCCCTTGGTATCTTTGGACCACTGCTGAACGGGGACCTGTAGAATATCCTGCCGTGCTAGGAGTTTGTCACTCTTCTCCTGACAATATCCATAATAAATACAGTACCATATTAAAATACACAGGGCCCAATATTCAAAGATATCCGGTTATCTAAGTTATCTGCATATTACTTATCCGGAAAACTTAAAAGGGATAATCAGCTGCATGACTATGCTGCTGAATAAAACCAAGCAAGTTCTAGTTATCTGGATAACTTTAAACTTGCTATTGAGCAGGCCTAGCTTATTTGGTTAACTTAACTGGATAAGGCTGTATATAGGCACTTATCCCTGCCTGTTTATCTGGTTATCTACTTAGCTAGATGTGACTTATCCAACTTTTCAGTACAAGAATTTTTTGTTTGGATAAATACTGTAGACAGTGATTTGAAATTTACCACACAATACAGCAACACACAGATATCGTTTTTAGATATTTCCATTTTCATTCAAAATCAACACTTACACACTTCCATTCATCGCAAAGATACAGAAAGAAACAATCTTCTTAGATATCATAGTTTTCACCCTAGAGCATTTAAACAAGGCCTCCCCGTCAGTCAATTTTTTAGGCTTAGACGCCTATGTTCATCAGATCTCGACTTTAAAACTCAAGCAGGTAACCTTGCAGAGAGGTTTTTTTCTAGGGGATATCCTTACAGTGCAGTATACAAAGCCTTCAAAAGAGCGTGGCACTCCCCACGATCAGGGTTGTTGGAATACAAAATTCAGGCTCCTGTCACCACTGACATTTGTGTACTCACACACACTGATAAATCTTATTTAATTATGCAAAGCATAAAAAGACATTGGCATGTTTTGCAATTGCATCACATTTTTTCTGAGCACCCGTTGTTTGCATACCAACGAAGCAAAAATTTAAAGGACTTTGTAGTGCACGCAGCAATCACTGGCCAGAAAACAGTCATTCAGCAAGGTAATCACATTGGATGTGGCAGTTGTGGAATGTGTGCCACCACAATGGAGGGATCATCTTGGCAACACCCCCGCACAGGCAAGATTTATTATAAAAGATCAGAAACAACCTGTAATTCCACATCGGTGGTTTACTTGATACAGTGTCCGTGCCAATTAACATACGTTGGACGCACAAGCAGGAAAATTAAAACGCGGCTGGTTGAACATCGGAGCCGCCTTAATACCACAAATATGGAGGCACCTATGGTTAACCACTGTATCACATTAGGCCACACTTTTGACCAACTCCGATGGACAATCCTGGAACAAATAACGCCGAGTTCCCGCGGTGGTAACATTAATCAATTACTGAATTTCCGAGAACAATGGTGGATCTTTACATTATCATCTGAATCACCTCTTGGTCTCAATGAATCTGTGGAATGGTCGTCGCTCATTTAGTTAATCCATTTGAGTTAAGTGGTTTGACGTCAGCATTAATTGTTTCCGCCCTCAGAGGTAGGTACAAAACAGGTAGTCTAAAATGGCAGATCCTGCTGCCCGAATATCGCTGCAGCCCCACAGCAGAACATACCGGCAGTTTTGGGAATAAGTAGGTACCGAGCAGCTTGCAGTTTGTGCTAAAAATTTCTTGTTTCAAGTCTTAACCTAGTTTTATTATATTACAGTACTGGCATACTGCGGCCCCTGAAGAAGGTTCCCAGAAACACGAGCCGTGTCGGGCCAACGCCAGAGCTTTAACCCTGCTGCACATCTGCACACTGTGCCACGATAAGTGTTCACCTTTTTCACTGCCCTTTATAATATGGTGTACATTGACACAAGGACTTACTACTCACAATTGTCAGAGAGACCGATGATTATAACATTTTGATACGGTGAAGCTGAAATTATATCACCGCATAACATTGACATTGGCGTTCAAGGGCAAACGGATTAATAGCCCGCCATAATATATGAGGTCTCACTGTCAATATAAAAATATACTAGGCTAGAGCTATCTTCGGAGTTACATGATGGTATTTTGAAATATTGCGATAGAAGAATCCGTCATAAGTTGACAGTTGCAATTTAAAAGTTATCCAGTTAAGTGGCAGCTGCTGAACATAGCTGGATATTCAGTGACCACCACTTAGCCGGATAAGTCCTACTTATCTAGCTATCTAGTGCTAAACACACTTTCAATATCAGAACCATGACACCTTAAATATACAAAGAATAAAAAAATCATACTAAAAACATAAGTAAAACTACCCCAAATGAAATAATAAATTCTAATCAAAAATTTAAATCCAAAGACAGACATATTAATGTATGAATATCCCACAAAATGTCCCTTACGAATAGGATATGTGTTTTCACAGCTCATAGCTATGAGATCAGAAAGGAGGGGTATGTTAAACTGCAGACACTTCCCACTGGGAGTGGTCTTAGAGAGGAAGAGTAGGTTTCTATATAGCAGAAGAACCCAGGAGATTCCTGTTCTTTCCTTCTAGCTCTGCTCCAGAGAACTTTGCTGGGGCTCAAAGTTGGAGCACCCAGGCCTTCATGAGAAGGAATCGAGCATGGAGTCCAGGAGGATTCAGAATGAAGGGGAGTACATCCTATACTCTTGCTTTCCAGAAGAGATGACCTTATCTGTCTTAAGTAGGGGTGTGCTGCCATTTCTTTCATTTTGTGTACACTAAGAGGTCCATTTTCAGAAGCATTTGGCTGGATAACTCAGAAGTTATCCAGCTAAATAAACATTTGAACACTTATCCAGCTAAATTCTAGCTGGATAACTTTTTATTCAGTTAAAATGTGGCTGGATAAGTTAGGGGCATTCCAGGGCAGTGGCGTAGCTAGACAATTTGGCGCCCGGGGCAAGAGACTTCTTCGGCGCCCCCTCCCTCCATCAATGATTTGCATTGAAATCGGTGCTATTTTTCTGCACTCATTTTTATGAGCGCGCGTGCAAATAAGATAATTTCAAAACAGCTGATGAATAGAATATCCAATAATTAAAGATTAATGCAAATTTTGAAAGCCAATAAAATATTTCAAACAGCAGACACATCACATACTACCCAATAATTAAAATGGTAATCAATCAAGAAAAATGAACTTAAAAAGCCACCTTTACTTACCCTCTCCAGCAGTTCTCCTCTTAAAATTTAGTAATTTCATCTTTCATCCAACTTTTCAACAAAATCAGCACAAAAGTTGAGGTATATGTATTATCACACTTCATTTTTTTAAACTGGCAGATTCCTCTCACATACACTCACACACAGAAGCTCCATTCCTTTCTTACATATACATCACATCACACACACACACACACACACACACACACAGAAAGAAGATCGGCGCAGCCGGTCTAGCTGATCATGTGGCCGAAGAAAGGAAGATCGGTGCAGCCGGAGACCAGCCGCCGAGACTTAAGGGGTGCCGCGGAAGGCAGCCAGCCCCCGACTCTCCCTGCCTCCCCCCCAGTGCCACCCTTCCGACGCCCCCCCTGGTGGTCCAGCGGAGGGCCTGGGAGCGATCTGCCGCTCCCAGGGCCTCCGCTGCCACTAAGCAAAATTGCGCCGGTGGCCTTCAGCCCCTGTCACGTGGTAGGGGCTAAAGGTCACCGGCGCCATTTTGCTTAGTGGCAGCCGAGGCCCCGGGAGCGGCAGATCGCTCCCGGGACCTCCGCTGGACCACTAGGGGGGTGTCGGGAGGGTGACACTGGCGGGGCGGCAGGGCGAGTCGGGAGCTGGCTGCCTGCCGTGGCGCCCCCTAAGTCTCGGCGCCCTAGGCACAGGCCTAGCTTGCCTAGTGGTTCCGCCGGCCCTGAGGCAGAGCCAGGCGTTTTGGCGCCCCCTTAGACCCGGCGCCCGGGGCGGCCGCCCACCCCGCCCACCTCTCGCTACGCCACTGTTCCAGGGGTATAACTAGGAGGAGCTGGATAAGTGCTCCAGCTAAGTCTAATCGTCCCGTAGACCTGTTTTAAAGTTATCTGGCTAATATATTCAGTGGTGGGGCCGTGCTGCTGATTATATAGGCAAAGTTAGCCGGATAAGTTTATCCGGCTAACTTGCCAAGCCATACAGCAGCTGAGTAAGACTTCTAAATTGTTACTAGGAGGCACCTTACTTGGAAATTTGTAAAATCCTAGGGTGACCAAATCTGGTCCTCAAGAGCCATAAACAGGCCTGGTTTTCAGAATAGAAACAAAGAATATGCTTAAGATAGATTTGCATGTATTGCTTCCATTGCATCTCATGCATATTCAGTATGGATATCCTAAATACCATGCCTGTTTGTGTCTCTTGAGGACTGGAGTTGGAACTACAGTATTTGTTATGTTTGTTATAGGGCTTTGCCAGTCACTAAGGTCATCCCCATCTAGTAATTTTCTAGTCATTGGCGGTAGGATTCCTCCCCTTGCCGTAACCCCACCTTTTTAGGGGGAAAGTCTTCAGTGGAGTATAAAGTCTCCTGGAGCATGCCCAGTGATTCAAGGAGAAGGCATCCAGAGAGTGGGTCGGTGGATTGCATAAACTAGAGATCATCCCTGAATCTCAAATCAAAGGAGCTGGAGAGTTCCCCAAGCAAGGGTTTTGGAGGAAGAAAAATATTTTTGGAAGGAATGATCAGTTCCAGAGGGAAGGGTATATCCCTTGGATACCAAAGTGCAAGATCTTTTTGAACTCGGGAGGCTTGAAGAAGTTTTGAAGTTGGTTTATAGTTGAGGTTTTTGACCCAGTTGGGGATTTTTCTAAAGATTATTGGCGTGAGGATCCATTTTTCCACCTGACCAGTTTATGCTGGAGCTACACTCTAGTTATCCTACCCTCACTGGTGAGGATATATTTTCTGTGGATGAAGGTGCAAGAGATAGGAGACAGGTGAGAAGACCTAAAATGGACAAAGAAACCATATGGTTGATTTTAGCGATTTGTTTTATGCTGCTTTTGATTTTTGCAATTTTAGCCATGATTTTTTAAATTTCTATTTATATAATTATTTAAATGATTTGTAGCCTGTACCCTCCAAAGTTCGGGGCAGGTAACAAAAGTACGTACATAAAAACAATAAAATAAACTCATAGAACAGACAGGGGGCACAAGTTCTATACAGACTTATTTTAAACACCACTTTGATTTTCCTATAGCACCCAGTGCTAGGGTTGAATAGATGGACATTAGGTTGAATTATGGTTTCTACCCATTTTGCTAATGTTTGTTTCCTTGCTTCGATTCTGGACAGTTTGGCACCTCTTGGAGATTTCTGACCTAGAGTGTGAACTTGAGAATGTGATAGTGATTTATTGCACCAGGGTCCCTGAAAGATAATTCTTTCACCTCATACAGACTTGAACCTGGAGCCGTAGGACCCCTGGTTGTAGCTAACTGCCTGAACGGGGGACCAATTATATGTTGTTATATTAAACTAGGATATCTAGATATGTACTGCATCTCTTATATCAGTAAATGGTTTTGATTTTGGAGAGATACCCGTATCAGGGAAGGTTTTCAAGGGTGACGATTCAGATGAACTGAACCAAACACAGCAAATCTGGAAAATGTGGTAGGCCAGATTGACAAACCGAAGAGTAGTAAATCACCTGGACTGGATAGTATACGCCCCAGAGTTCTGAAAGAACTCAAAAATGAAATTTCAGACCTATTACATTTAATTTTTAACCTACATTAAAATCATCCATTGTACCTGAAGACTGGAAGGTGGCCAATGTAACCCTGATATTTAAAAAGGGCTCCAAGGGAGATCCGGGAAACTATAGACCAGTGAGCTTGATTTCAGTGCTGGGAAAAATCATGAAAGAATAAAATCACAAAACATTTAGTTAGACATGGTTTGATGGACACAGCCAGCATGGATTTACCCAAGGGAAGTCTTACTTCACAAATCTCCTACAGTTTTTTTGAAGGAGTGAATAAACATTTGGACAAGGGTAGACCAATAGATGTGGTGTAATCGGATTTTCAGAAGGCATTCGACAAAGTCCCTCATCAGAGGTTTCTAAAAAAAATTAAAATGAGATAGGAGGCGATGTCCTTTTGTGGACTGCAAACTGGTTAAAAGACAGGAAACAGAGAGAAGGATTAAATGGTCTGTTTCACACTGGAAAAAGGTAAACAGTGGAGTGCACCTCAGGGATCTGTACTTGGTCTGGTAATTTTTAATATATTTATAAATGATCTGGAAAGGGGAACAACAAGTGAGGATCTAATTTGAGGATGACACAAAATTATGCAGAGTAGTTAAATCTCTAACAGATTGTCAAAAATTGCAGGAGGACCTTGTGAGACTGGATGACTGGGCTTCCAAATGGCAGATGAAATTTAATTTGGACAAGTGGAAGGTATTACATATAGGGAAAAATAACCCTTGCTGTAGATACACAATGTTAGGTTCCATATTAGGAGCTACCACCCAGGAAAGAGATCTAGGCGTCATAGTGGATAATACATTGAAATCGTCGGCTCAGTGTGCTGTGGCGATCATAAAAGAAACAGAGTCTTAGGAATTATTAGGAAGGGAATGGCAAATAAATGGTCAATGTCATAATGCCTCTGTATCGCTTCATGGTGAGATCGCACCTTGAATACTGTGTGCAATTCTGGTCGCCACATCTCAAACAAGATATCGTTGCACTGGAGGAAGTGCAGAGAAGGGTGACCAAAATGATAAGGGGCATGGAACGGCTGCCCTTGAGTAAAGGCTAAAGAGGTTAGGGCTGTTCAGTTTGGATAAGAGATGACTGAGGGGGGATATGTTAGAGGTCTACAAAATCATGGAAGGACTTGAACAGGTTAATGTAAATTTGTTATTTTCTCCATGAAGGACTAGGGGGCACTCCATGAAGTTAGCAAGTATCTCATTTAAAACAAATCAAAGAAAATTCCTTTTCACTCAGCGCATAGTTAATCTCTGGAATTCATTGCCAGAGGATGTGGTTATGGCAGTTAATATAAATTGGTTTAAAAAAGATTTGGATAAGTTCCTAGAGGAAAAATCCATAAATTGCTATTACTTAATAAGGAATAGTAGCTTCAGATCTATTTGATGTATAGGTACTTGCCAGGTACTTGTGACTTGGATTGGCCACTGTTGGAAACAGGATGCTGGGCTTGATGGATCCTTGGTCTGGCCCAGTATGGCATATCTTATGTTCTTATGTTCAGTCTTCCGTGTCTCCAGCCTTGCCTTGCCTTTGTCTTCAGTCTTGTCCAGCCTTCCATGTCTCCAGCCTCACCTTGCCTCCCTTGGACTCACTCCCAGTACTGACCATAGCCTGTTATCTGACATCCTTGTCTGCTGCCTGTCTTGACCATAGCCTGTGACCTGACTCTCCTTGCCTGCCGCCTGCCTCGACCACATCCTGACTATGGAACCTTCTTAGTCTTCACCAGAGACTCTCACCTAAGACCTGCTGGCCCCGGGAAAAGGGCTGGTATAGCAAAGCTCCAGCTAAGTCTCTGCATTTCTTCCACCAGTTGGCAGTGAGGACCTACTGGGCCTTCTAGTAGATGGTATCAACCTCACTCCAGCCAAGGGTTCACAACTGTAACACAAAATAGACTTTTTTTTGTGGTTTTTTTACATTTTTTTAAATTTTGGTTTTGCATTTTAAATGAAAAGAAATTAAATAAACAAAAAGAAAAAAAATTCTGTGCTTCCTCCTACAAAAGTAGATGAAATGGAGGCTGTCTGAGTTCAAAGTGGAGCAGAACACATCTCTTTGCCCCAGTTGGCACAACAAAAGAGGCTGTAGCTGGCTAAAGTAGGACCCATTCCATTACCAAAATTTCTTTTTAGATCTTTATACCAAAGGAATAAAATGATGCACTAGTAAGTTAGCATGAAAAAGAAGTTTGAACATTGTCATTCGTGAAAGATTCCAAAAGTCTTTTCTGCAGATTAAAATACATTTTACTCATGAAAGTAGGGGTTTTGAATATTGCCCAGTCTGTCTGCAGATAAACGTATGCGTGGATCTGTGAATTCTGAGGTATTCCTGGGCACGGAGAGAGGAACTATGTACATAGCTTTAATTCTACCTGCATAGTTTCCGATGGAAAAATTATACACCGAGAAAGCAGGCATAATCTCTGCGGGTAATAATCAAAGCAAAACCCTGTGCAGACATTTGCTTTGATTATTGCTGTAAAAGTACCTGTAGAATCTGAACCAGCATAAGCAATTTGTATTACTGCCTCCCTCTGTCACAGCTCATCTCTGGGAGATCTGGTGGTGTTCTTTCAAACATGCAGCATGGCGATCTCTCAAATACAAACTTACACTGCCATTGTGTTTCTAGTCTCTCAATTCTATTAGGATACATTTCAAAGCCATTTATCCATGTAAACAGTGATTTAGAGGAAAACTGCCTGGCTAAAGGCATAAGGGAGGCTTACACAGCTTGCAGACTTTCAGCCAGATTGAAGGGAGGCGTTCCCAGGGGCGGGAACAGGGAGAGAAATGGAAACAATGAATGTCAGTCTGATTTTCTAGTCTATGCATGTTATTTTCCAGCAAACCAGTGCCTTCACAAGTTGCAGGTGCCAAATCTGTGAGTACCTTTAATCCATGGAACATGGGGCTAATCTTATGTAGCTTCCCTTTGAAATGTGGCTACAAGGTGTGCAGGTACAAAGTATCCATGGACTTTGCAGATATGGAGGCTACTGAAACTTGCTCTAACTGGCCAAGAAAAGGATGCTACAGACACTTTGCAGATATGGAGGCTACTGAAACTTGCCCTAACTAGCCAAGAAAAGGATTCTACAAATACTTCCCACAGCCCATTAAGAAGTTAAAAACAACCCCTTCCTAATTTACTCAGGAATAAATGAGCAACTCATACTTATCCCAATGGAAAATTCTCAGATTGTTCCTCTCACATACATTCTTACTGGATTTATTACCAAGATCTGCTTTACAAAATGCTTCATTTTATGGAAAAAGACTTGAGGGAGAAAAGGATAAAAGAAATTTACAGTCAGGGTTTACCCCCTTTATCAGTACAGGAAAGTTTAGTGAGAAATGTCCCCTTATAAGTAGGACAGACATCACACATAAGACACAGATTGGCACCAAAACAGAGAGAGTTACAGTTGTGTGCAAAAAGTTAGGCACCCCTGGTCATATTGTATGTTTCAATGAATTGCTACGCGAACAGAAGTCAACACAACCTCTATGGTTAAATGTTAAATGCAGCAACCTTCTGCAGTTTCGTATGATAAATTACTATTTATTTGCTGATTTTAACAAATTGAAAATAATAAAACAGTGGATATCCCAATAAAGAGCTTGTGATAGAGGCAGAAGAAGCCCAAGTGCATTTAAATAGTGTACAGAGATAGGCATGATGTTAATACAACTAAAAATCATACTTTAATTATCTGTATGCAAATGCCAGAAAGCTAAGATTTGAGAGTTGAAATGTATGGCACTGAATGAAGATATTGATATAATAGGCATTTCAGAGACATGGTGGAAGGAGATTAACTAATGGGACACTGTGAAATCAGTGTACAAATTATTTAGGGATGATGGGCCAGGTCAAATTGGTGGAGGAGTGGTGCTATATGTTAAGGATAGCATAGAATCAAACAGTATAAAAGTCCTACAGGAGGCAAACCTCCCCATGAAATCTCAATAGATAGAAATTTCAGTTGTGTGCATGTGTGTGAGTGTGTGTGTGTGTGGGGGGGGAGAAATTTAGTAGTGGGGGTATACTACTGTCCACCAGACCAGAATGAAGAAACAGTGAAATGCCAACTGACTGGGTAAATGCCTCATTGAGACATGCTAAGTTAAGTTTCTTGATGCCATAAATGACTGGTTCATGGAAAAGCTGATTCTGGAACAGACAAGAGGGGGGACTATAGATCTAATCCTCACTGTGACTCAGGACCCAGTGTGAGAGGCTAGTTGGCAGTAGTGATCATAACATAATGAAATTTAACAACCACTGAAGAGAGGACATTAAGGAAAACTACAGCAGTCACATTTAACTTTAAAAAGAAAGACTATGATAAAATGAGAAAATTAGAAAAAAAACTAAAAAGAGTAATTTTAAAGGTTAAAAGTTTACATGTGACATGGATGCGGTTTAAAAACACCATTTTGGAAGCCCAGATTTAATGTATACCATGCATTAAAAAAGGTAGAAAGACGATCAAATGACTGCCAGAATGGTTAAATGGTGAGGTGAAAGAGGCTATTCAAGCAAATGACATACATAAAAAACTGGAAGGTAAATCCAAATGAAGAAAAAGCACAAGCACTGGCAAGTTAGATATAAAACATTAATAAGGCAGGTCAAAAGAGAATTTGAAAGAAACTTGTCACTGGAGTAGTTGTCCACAGGTCAAGAAATGAAAATAATAGTATCTTGTATGGTTAGGGCCAAACAGTTCAATTTTCATTCCATCAGTTCAAAGCACTTTGTTCCAAAAAGTTTCAGACTAATCAAGATTTTGTTTTTCATACTTTGGTTAATGACTTGTTGTGCAGTTGTAAAAAACATTTCCTTCTGATAACTCTCCCATGCAGATCATTGTTGTGTAAGCAATACTATACTGTGGAACAACTAATCCAGTGACAACTAAACTTTTCATCAGGTTGTTTGCAGTGATCTGTACGATCTGTTTTGCAGATCTGACCAATTTTTAGGCATTCTATCAGAGATTTTCTTGGTCTTCCAGATCGTGCCTTGACTTCAACAGTTTCTTGTAACTTCCATTTTTTAACTATATTTCTGACAGCTGAAATTGCTAGGTGGACATATTTAGAGATTGTTTATAGCCTTCCTCTGTATGTAAAAGGGAATTGTCTTCATTTTCAAATGCTTAGACAGTTGCTTAGAGGAGCTTTAATTTGTTGAAAAATGGCTACAGCCACAATCACAACTTGAGAGGTTAGAAGGGCCAGAATATTTGTTCAGCTATTGAATTTTCTTCATCTGATTAACTGAAAGCATAACCAGTCATTCAAATTTTTGGGCCTTATTAATAATTTTTTTAAAGTAATAATGACTCAACTGGAAGAGTGTCCAAACTTTTGCACATGCCATATTCAGTTTTATTATTTTCAATATTGTTATTTATTTATTTATTGTTTTTATATACCGACATTCGCTCTGAGATATCACATCGGTTTACATACAGGTACTGTAGGTATTTCTCTATCCCCAGAGAGCTAAATAAAGAGTAATTTTGCATTAAAAATTGCAGATAAATGGGGTGAGGGCACAGGGAACCCTCTCCCTGGGGGGGGGGGGGTTCCAGGAAAGGGAAGACCTGCTCCACTATGAACTTACAAGGAAGCAGAGGAATGGTGGTGACCCAGTGCAGCATTTTCTGGTGTTAAGATCAGTTTTGGGGATAAAGACATTTTGTTGGAAGACCTGGGAGGAAGAGTTTTGCTGCCCCTTCTTAGTGCCCTGACAAAGGAACATTGACAGATATGTGTTCCAGGGGATCTCTTTCCATCTGGGGATTCGAGGAAGTAAAGAGAGATCAAGAGAGACATTGGATAACCATGAGTAAGATCAACTTTGCAATACATCTGAGGACCCCCAGTTGGAGTCTTCACCCCGGGGAGAGAGAGGATTTTGGATTCTCTGTGCAGTAGACTGTGAGTTATCATTTTGGCCAGTTGGAAGAGGATTTTTCCTGCTCGGCCAAGGATACCCTGTCCAGTTGGGAACTTCACTTAGCCAAGCCCTGGAGGGTGGATGTTTCATTTGCCCTGCTACTGAGAACTATGCACATATAGCATTTAAAAGACTGTAAGAGAGAAAAGACCATTGGTGCTGCTTAGGACTTTGTTATTGTGCCATATTTCAATCTGATTACCCATCAGTAAAGACTTTTATTTTGGATACTAAGGTAAAGTTTCCAGTGTATTTCTTTGGTACTTATAGTGCATGTTATGGCCACTGGCTGCGGCGGTCCACGACCGGGGCCAGTTACTCACCCTCGCGGATGGGCCGCCTCTGAAGTGCCTGCAGCAGCAGGCAGCCGTCCCCGATGCTCTCTTCGTGGCTGTTCTAGCTGCTGCTGAACTTGGTTGCATCTTCGGCATGCCTTCCTTCTGCTTGCTGGCTCCTCCCTGCCGGGCCTTCCTAGAGCCACGCATGGGGCTGATCTTTGAATTTAAAGGGGCCACGACAGGAAATAGCCGCGGCCCCTCCCTGGGGACTCCTCCTTCTTGAAGACTATTCAAGGCAAGGTCTGCTCCTCAGACCTTGCCTTGGTTTCTTGGCTCCTGGTTCCTGAGTTCCTGGTTCCTGATCCTGAGTTGCTGTTCCTGTTTCCTGTGCTCCGCTGCCTGCCCTCCTCGGACCTGCTCCTGTCCTCCTGCCTAGTCCCAGCTCCCGCTCCTTTCCTCCTTGGACGGATCTTCTGGCTTCTGACTCCTGGACCGGCTTCCGACCATTCTTCTGGCTTCTGACTCCTGGACCGGCTTCTGACCACTCTTCTGGCTCCGACTCCTGGACCGGCTTCCAACCTTTCCTCTGGCTTTGACTTCTGGATCGGCTTCCGACCTCCCTTAGGCTTCCGACTTCAGACTGTACATTGACTTTTCTCCTGTCTTCATGGGGGTCCACCTAAGTCCAGCTGGCCCCACGTACCCAAGGGCTCAATCCGGGGGGAACGGGGCTGGTATTGGTGAAGCTCCAGCCGGTCCTTGCTCCTGTACAGTCTCGCCTTCCGACGGTAGGGACCTGTGAGGGTCTTCTCTCTCATGTAGCGCCAACTCTACCTCGGACAAAGGATCCACCTCTCAGAACCACAACAGTGCATAGAGTGAATGTGAGTCACCCCTTCCCCAGGGGACAGAGAGAGAGAGAGAATGTGCAGAAAAGTCACCCCTTTTACTCTGAGCATTGAAAGGAGGCTCCTTGCCCCCATGAACAAAAAATCCAGACCCTGGGAAAAAAGACAGTAAAAGAGCTAGCCAGGAGTGTCTCCAGCCCTGAAGAGACAGAAAAATATTTTATGACCCAACAGAATGCAGTCTGCTCTCTGGGATGGGGTTACACAAACCTTTCCCAATATTTTTTTATTTTTTTTAGTATCTTTGCAAATAAAATCACCATGACATACAATATATAAATGCATTTATCTTTAGTAGTTGTCCACAATTTCACTGTTGATTTCAAACTCAAATTGCATCAGCTTCTATGCCCAAATTCATAATTTGTGAATAAATGATTCCAGTAATTACTGGTTTGGATTGTGGACCTATGATTATTAAAAAAAACAATGAAGGTCAAATGACTGGTAGTGCTTAGTATGACGGTCCATTGCATACATTTTTTTCATTAAACTTTCCTGTTTAACTTTGTACCATGTAGAGGTTGTGTCAGCTTCTGTTTGGGCTGCCTAGACCTTTGCATACAACTTAATTCTCAGGGATAATGCTTTGTATTAACTGAAGAGACTTAACTTTCGCATCAACACCAATGTCTACAAATATATTCCTATAAGTATTTCCTTTCCAATTAACAGAACAGCTACCAAGTCTTACAGAATTTAATTTTATTTTATCTGCATTTAAAAGGGAGCGTATAATATACATCAAACATAGCAGCAAAATAAATAATGTTTTTTTCTACAAAGCTTACATTACTGTATTCAAGGTACTATACTAAAGAATCTAGAAAAGTAATAACATTTACTATATTAAAGCACTTCTGTAACCTAATAGCAAAGCAGTAGTGCTTTTCACTCAACAGTCCTTTACCACAAAGGTGGATTACTAAGTCTACTGTAGCACCCAGAGGAACAGAAAAACCTTCCTGCACATAGTGACAGAGGGAAATTGTTGTTAATGTGAGAGCTTTTTGTGAGATGTATTCTCTTGCTGGCTGCCAAGCAAAAAAAATTCATTTTTCTTATCAGGTCCAATAAATTAATGGGGCCTAGAAACCCACCTGATCTAGTCTCCCAAAGGTAGGGAGGGAAAAGCAGAGCCAAGTATATGTTGGTTGGAAGAATGAACATTTGTTATTGTAACACTTTATATATGTTTTTTATTTTAAGATGAAGAAATTTTCAGTAAAACAAATTCTAGCAATCGGCAGAAAATACTTCATTACATTTGATAGCACATACCACAATGTATAAACATAAATCAAACAATGCAAAGCGTATCAGTTATAAAACTGAATTATAACAAGCAGTAACTGTGTTGCACAAAAAAAAATCTTCCTTTTGTTGTTTTCTGACTTTAGTTCTACACTTTCAAAGAGCACTACAAACTGAAAGTGTTTCTCATGGAACCATAAAGCAGTAAGTGTGTGGCGAGATATGAAGAAATGGCAGAAATATTAAACAAATAATTCAGTTCGATGTTCATTAAAGAAGAGCCTGGAGAAGGACCTTTGCTGGTTGACAAGACTGTAGATGGAGATGGGGGTAGATGAAAATCCATTTACAGAAAAAGAATGTATAGGAAGAGCTAGGAAAACTGAAAGTAGACAGGGCCATGGGGCTGGGTGAAGTTCATCCCAGGATACTGAGGAGCTCAGAGATGTGCTGGCGGGTCCACTGTGTGACCTGTTCAATAAACCCCTGGAAATGGGAGTGGTGCTGAATGATTGGAGAAAAGCGGTGGTGGTCCTGCCCCACAAGAGTGGTAGCAGAGAGGAAGCTGGAAAATACAGTCCGGTTAGCCTCACCTGGTGGTGGGAAAATTAATGGAGACACTGCTGAAGGAAAGGATAGAACTATCTACAGTTAGGAGGATTGCTGGACTCAAGGCAACATGGATTCACCAGGGGAAGATCCTGTCAGACAAATCTGATTGATTTTTTTTGATTGGGTGACTAAAGAATTGGATTGAGGAAGAGCACACAATGTCATCTTCTTGGATTTCAGCAAAGCTTTTGATACGGTCCCACATAGGAGACTTGTGAATAAAATGAGAAGCTTGGGAGTGAGAGCCAAGGTAGTGTCATGGATTACAAACTGGTTGATGGACAGAAGACGGTGTGGGATGGAAAATGGAACCTACTCTGAAAAGAAAGCAGTGTTAAGCAGAGTGCCACAAGGATCGGTGTTGGAACCAGTTCTGTTCAATATCTTTATGAGTGATATTGCAGAAGGGATAGAAGGTAAAGTTTGTCTATTTGCGGATGATACTAAGATCTACAACACAGTGGACATGTCGGAAGGAGTAGAGAGAATGAGTCATGATTTAAGGAAGCTTGAACAGTGGATGAAGACATGGCAGATGGGATTCAATGCCAAGAAGTACAGAGTAATGCGCCTGGGGTGTGGTAATCCGAAAGAGCTGTATGTGATGGGAAGTGAAGGTCTTTTGTGCAAGGAGCAAGAGAGGGACCTTGGGGTGATAGTGTCTAGTGATCTGAAGATGGCAAAAAAATGTGACAAGGCAGTTGGATGAATTTTCCCTTATCTTTACTGGGTCACATAGCGCTGTTAAAAATGTCCCTTATCCCCAAATTGTTATATCCTTTGCAAATGCTCCCCTTGGTGCTGTCCCATAAAGACTTACAAACTATTTTAAGTATTTGCTCTAGATTTGTGTGGCGTGGCTGGAGGGCTCGGGTGTCCCTAGACAGGTTAATGGTACCCAAGTCAGAGGATGTCTGGGGTTTTCCCAATATTTGCTACTATAATCTGGCCTATATTCTATGGGCCATGGTGGATTAGCTGTTGGGAACAGCATTTGCGGATGTTAGTATGGAAGCTGCGCTGGTGTATCCTTATAGGTTAAGCTTTCTGGTGCACACTGATGCAGGAGATGTGCCTGATTTCATTACTAATAATACACTCATTCAATATAAGCAATACGGATGGCATACTTTGTGCTGTCTCTGACATGGAAGACCTCTCCTTGGTTGCCTACTTGTGGCAATCTGTGGTTTCCTGTTGGAGATAGCACCTTCTCTTTCACAGAGCTATCATTGGCGGGATGGGACAAATTTCATACATTTATTGATTACCGGAATAAGCGGATATTTTCTTTTCAATACTGCCAAGAGCATTTTCAATTCCAAGCTAAGGATTTTTTGCATTAATTACAACTTTGTAGTTATACACTTGCAATGACAAAGCTTAATTCTCTATCCCCCTCTATGGGGCCTTTCAGAGATTACTTGGTATCTATAGTGGGGGCAAACATTCCTTAGCGGGGTTGTATAGATACCTGCATTCTATCCATAAATACCATGTGTTAGACACATTAGCTCTGGTCTGGAAGATGGATCTTGGGATGGATTTGGAGGGAGATGATCTTTGTGACAGTCTGGCCATATTAAATAGCAATATCTCTTTCGTATTGATTAGAGAACAGCATCTGCGAATCCTTTACAGAATTGTCATATCCCCCCAATGAGCATTCAGAATGAAACTTATTGAAAGTTCGAGGTGCCGTAGATGCCCTGAGGCCACAGCCACGTTAATGCATGGCCTTTGGGACTATGCCCCCATACAACAGTTTTGGATACAAGTTAGACAGTTCTTTCATGAATTACAGATAACTATTCCATCTCAAGAGTCCATTTGTATTTTGGGGGTTAGATCAGATGATGTCTCAGGTACTGAGAGTGAGTTAAGATTTCTGACTAAAGGACTATACGTAGCGAGGAGATATATCCTGGCAAGAAGGGTTGTCTTTAGCATGTAGAAATGTTAGACCTGCTATTACTGGATTACAAGACATGGTGTCTGGGAAGGGGTGGTAAGGGGACAAATTGATTCCATAGTATATGGGGTCCATTTATTGCTCAATTGACTCCAGCTCTATAGTTCCCTATAGCTGATCAGTCACCACCTATAAGAACATAAGAACATGCCATACTGGGTCAGACCAAGGGTCCATCAAGCCCAGCATCCTATTTCCAACAGTGGCCAATCCAGGCCATAAGAACCTGACAAGTACCCAAAAGCTAAGTCTATTCCATGTTACTGTTGCTAGTAATAGCGGTGGTTATTGTCTAAGTCAACTTAATTAATAGCAGGTAATGGACTTCTCCTCCAAGAACTTATCCATTCCTTTTTTAAACACAGCTATACTAACTGCACTAACCACATCTTCTGGCAACAAATTCCAGAGTTTAATTGTGCATTGAGTGAAAAAGAACTTTCTCCGATTAGTTTTAAACGTGCCACATGCTAACTTCATGGGGTGCCCCCTAGTCTTTCTATTATCCGAAAGAGTAAATAACCAATTCACATCTACCCATTCTAGACCTCCCATGATTTTAAACATCTCTATCATATCCCCCCTCAGCCATCTCTTCTCCAAGCTGAAAAGTCCTAACCTCTTTAGTCTTTCCTCATAGGGGAGCTGTTCCATTCCCCTTATCACTTTGGTAGCCCTTCTCTGTACCTTCTCCATCGCAATTATATCTTTTTTGAGATGCGGCGACCAGAATTGTACACAGTATTCAAGGTGCGGTCACACCATGGAGCGATACAGAGGCATTATGACATTTTCCGTTTTATTCACCATTCCCTTTCTAATAATTCCCAACATTCTGTTTGCTTTTTTGACTGCCGCAGCACACTGAACCAACAATTTCAATGTGTTATCCACTATGACGCCTAGATCTCTTTCTTGGGTAGTAGCACCTAATATGGAACCTAACATTGTGTAACTATAGCATGGGTTATTTTTCCCTATATGCATCACCTTGCACTTGTCCACATTAAATTTCATCTGCCATTTTGATGCCCAGTTTTCCAGCCTCACAAGGTCTTCCTGCAATTTATCACAATCTGCTTGTGATTTAACTACTCTGAACAATTTTGTATCATCTGCAAATTTGATTACCTCACCTGTCATATTTCTTTCCAGATCATTTATAAAAGATATTGAAAAGTAAGGGTCCCAATACAGATCCCTGAGGCACTCCACTGCCCACTCCCTTCTGATTGGGCTTCTGTAATTTGTATATAAGGACGGGGTATTTCCGAATCATCCTTTTCACTTGTTTTTGAGGAATGTTTTCTATATGTACGGGGTGGGTGGGGGAGGGGGTCTTTGGGACAGGCTGTTGATGTAAGGGGTTGATTTTCTATATTCATGTTGTTGTTTACCTTTGAAAACTCAATAAAGATATCGTACAAAAAAAAAAAAGAAATGTGACAAGGCGATAGCTGAAGTCAGAAGAATGCTGGGCTGCATAGACAGAGGAATAACTAGTAAGAAAAAGGAAGTGATAATCCCCTTGTACAGGTCCTTGGTGAGGCCTCACCTGGAGTATTGTGTTCAGGTCTGGAGACTGTATCTCAAAAGGGACAGAGACAGGATGGAGGCAGTCCAGAGAAAGGTGACCTAACTGGTGGGTGGTCTCCACTAAATTACTTTTGAGGAAAGGTTGAAGGATCTAAATATGTATACCTTGGAGGAGAGGAGGTACAGGGGAGATATGATACAGACGTTCAGATACCTGAAAAGTTTTAATGATGCACAATCAACAATGAACCTTTTCCATCGGAAAGAAATCGGTAGAACTAGGGGTCATGAAATGAAACTCCAGGGAGGACAACTCAAAACCAATACTCAGGAAATATTTTTTCATGGAGTAAGTGGTGGATACCTGAAATGCCCTTCCAGAGGAGGTGGTGAAGACAAAAACAGTGAAAGAATTCAAAGGGGCATGGGATAAACACTGTAGATCCCTAAAGGCTAGAGGATGGAAATGAAGAAATGAGTACATGAGGGTAACTTGCTGGTGTGGCGGTTATTACCCTTGACCAATGATGCAACTCCAACATTACTTGTTACCTCCTGCTTTAATAGCAGGAGGTAACGAGGAATTGGACTCAAACCGAAACTAACAAGGGCCCTAATAAGTGCAGAAACTACCATAAGCTTGCTGGGCAGACTGGATGGACCATTGGTCCTTTTCTGCCGTCATTTCTATGTTTCTATGTTAAGTATCTTGTGTGTTATCATTTATTGTTGCAAAAAATAAGATCCTTAGTGAACCTCCCGTATTGTAAAGACTGAACCTTTCTGGGAGAGTTTTCAGGATTTTTCCTTGTGAGAATTTCCTTTAAATCCACCAGGTAAATATAAGTTTGACAAAAAATGTTTCCATTTACCCAGTCTGTGTATCTAGTCTGTGTCACTAGTCAGTATTGTTAGGCTGGGTTTTTGTAGAACTTAGTCTGTAAATTTAATACTAGTAATCTGTTTCTCTAGTATGGCCAGAGAAAAAAAAATATATAGTCAGGTGTGCGCACACTTATCTCTTTCCTGTTTCTCTCTGCAGTTCCTTTGCCTCCTCTGAACACAGTGACCTCTGGAATGCAGACTGTTGTCCCAGTAGAATCTTCTGTCTTCGCTTTGACATACTCCCTGACTATAAAGAAGTAAAAAAGGCAAAACTTGCCTGCACTATCCGTGCTAGTGTTCCATAAGATAGCTTTGTATAAATGTTGCCAACACAAATCTGGAACCTTGTTGAATTGTGTGTTCAATTAGCTAAGTGCAAAATAAAAAAATAAAAGCAGTGAGTGGTAACTGGGAGCAGCCTCGGCTTGAGGAAACAGCCAGGATAACAGATAGAGGCAAACTCTGGTTGTTTCCACATACAAACTTTATTTACAACAACAGAAAAATACATTTAAAAGGCTGCTTAATTTTGCAGACTTTATTTATTCAAAGTCCTCAATGTACAACTGCTTCCTTCCTTCTCCCTGGGGCCTCCCTAATCCTTCTGGGCCCTGACTCCTTATACTGTGGTGAGGGGCACCTCACTCACTCATAATCCCTTATGGGGCTGGTTCTTAAGGAGGACCAGACCAGACTGCTGTGGCTGGTCTTTTACGGTGTTCTGAGGTAGTTTCCTGTACACTCCCTCACACAGTGTAATCCCTGTCTGTAGTCTCTTTTTCTGTATTTATTCCAATTTAAATTGCACAGGCAAGATTTTCTTCAAGAAGGATACTGGTACCACTTATGCAAGCATTCTCTCATTCTACATCCCGCTGTTCCTTCTTTACATCACTCTGTCATACAGCCACTGAATCCCTAGGCTTATCTTTCTTTTCTGGAAGCACTGATAGGTAAAGATTTCTGTCAGGTATATACAAACCGACAGCAGCCTGTATATTCAAAGGTGAATTTTATAACTCGACGAACTCATTAATTAGGGGATGCATGAATAAGTCCGTCTCGTGCACGTCACGCGGATTTTAAAAGCGCTGAGATGTGCACATATCTTCTGAAGTGCACACATCTTGGATGTTTTAGAAAGGTGCAGGACATGGGCATTTCGAGGCGTGAACCTCAGATGTGCATGTAAATACTTACTCAATCAGGCACACCCATAAGTTTACTTCTGCTATGGATGACGTGTAAGTTAAAAAAATAAAGAAAAATAGACAGATCTGCGGGGTTTTAAGGGCTGGGGATAATTGAGAGAGTGAAGGCTATTAAACTAGGGGGTTTGAAGGACCTATCTCTCAACTGAGTGAACTGGGGCTGAACTGGGAAGCGCGTTGGAGTGCGCCCCTTTTAAAATCCTACTATTTTTGCAGTAGAAGCAGCATTTGCGTGCACATGCGTGCACCCACTTAAAATTTGGTGCACATGTGTGCGCAGCCAGGTAATTTTAGAACATATGCACGCATATGCGTGCATATATTATAAAATGCCCGCATCCCTGGGCGTGGGCCAACATATGCGCGCAAATGTGCGCAGACGCGCCGGTTGAAAAGCTACCGCCCCTGTGCGCAGACAAAAAAAAAACTTTGCATCAAGGTCAGCAGGCACTACAAAAGAGCTCCAGAATTCTCCCTTCCAGAGGGAACCAAAATCTGTTACAGTGTTCAGCCTGCCTTTATTGGAACATTCCTTCTTCAGTAAAGTAGTGACTTCCGGCTGTAGCAGGCAACACCTTCCACGGAAATAGGTAAAAGAAATATTACCACTCTTGTCTTAATATGGATCAGCAGCATTTATCTTGTCAGCTTCCCACTTTGATTTCCCTTACAGCCGAACAATATTCTTTAGCCATCTCTCTCTCTCTCTCACACACAGATTCTAGAAAGAAGCAAGAATTACATCCCATCGACTGCTCCAGCTTCATTGATCTACTCTATCCACAACTTGATAGAGGCCAAACTTCACATGCAGTCATCCACACATCCAAACCCAGGCTTTGAATTAACACACAAGCCTTTTCTTCCTGAAAGTCAAGTTAGCAAATTTCACTAAAGCATCTTCATAACAAAACCATTCAGGTAATTTCTTTCCAAGCCTGAGGAAATTGTGCGGCTAGAAACTGGACACACTCTGCCTGCTCCTCCAGTCAAACCCACATGCGCACTGCAGAAACTACAGGGATCTCCAGAAGGCAGACACAGTTGCCATGACAACCTTGATTTCAATTAGCTGCTAGATAAACTGTGCTGGACTACTGGGTAGTTTCATTTTTGCTCTCAGCCTCTGTGTGGTAAACACCACCCCCAAACAGTGCCCAAACTTTTCAAAGTTTGATTAAACCCTCCCCCCCCCCAAATTTCTCTTTATCTCGTGACGGGATAAATACAAACTATTCAGAGCACCCAACCTTTACTTGGCTCCATTTCTTTTATTTGTGAACAAAAAACAGCCACTTTGCTTAAAGTGCTTGAACTTCTCCAGGGCTTCAAACAACATTAATTTCAGCTCTTTTTTTCCAAGTAATTTTATATTTCTTTTCTGTAATCCTGTACACCATGTTATGGCCTAAGGGACTTCAATTTCCTTGCATCTAGTCAAGCATTTTGGTCTGTCTGGTCTGGTCTGTCTCAGTGCTCTGTTCTCTCTCTCTCTTTTGTTTCTTGGGGAGGACGCAGTTTAAATTCCCCTTTGCTTCCTGGTTTCTCAAATTCATCCTCAAAAGCTCCAACCTATATTCAACTTATCTTCCTAGTGCTAGCTTAGTTCACCATACAACTAAATTCTTATTGGTACACAGACCTTTCTAGGTAAATTATATAATTACTTTATCAGTAAAAGTTATATTTCTGATAAGATGAGATAAGAAGAAAGAGAACGTTTAACCATAATTGAGAACTTTAAACAAAAAAATTCTGAGAACTGAACCAAAGGATAAGAACTGTTACATTACTCTCAGTGGAAATTTCTCACCCTCAGTTCTGCACCTGTTTGCGGTTTGAATGAAATATGCTTTTAAAAACATTCTTCTTGTAAGTATCTAGAACACTATAGCTCATCTGTATTTAAAATTAACACTGGCTTAAGAGACAATGCCATAATTCATATATTAACCAAAGCAGCAATAGTCCAGAAACCAAAGGCCCTGATTTCAAAAGCATCTACACACTTAAACTTGGGTTTTACATGTGGGAATGCACTTTATTCATGTAAATGGGCTTTTGAGAATTGCTACAATATATGCCATTGAAGTGTTCACAGGATTTACCCACGTTAAGAGCACTTAATGCGGGTAAATGGCTTTTGAAAATTGCTATGATAGTATATTATATTTTCATACATAACTCCTTTGAAAATTCAGCAGTAAGGCTTTAGGTGAGGTCATATTCTTGTGGGCTACCTTTGTATATCATTGTCAAGGCCACCATTATGCTACTGCACCCTGCTGGGTTTATACCTCTATCTCTGGGAGAGCACCCAGGATCTCTGAGTCTTAAACATCCTCCCGGTTCCCTGTAGCTGTCTTTTTCTGTAGCTACTCCTGGGGGAATTTTGTGCACAAAAACTTACAATTCTGCAAAACTCTGCAAACTTTATATTGGTCAAAATAACACAATTTACATGACAGTCTTTAAGTAATTGCATTTTAAATTAATACAGAAAAAAAGTTATTACTTAAAGATGCAGAATTTTTAAATATTTTGAGCAGAATTTCCCTAGAAATTCACTGTAAGAGTGTCCCACTTGCTCTCCCTACTCCCCTGGCCACTTTGCCCTCTCAGGCCCCAACTCCTCCACCTGCCAGTATCTCTCCCCTCCACCTCTAGGCTCAAACCTTTTCACTCTATCTCCACTCCCAGACTTTGACCCCGTTCTCAGTAATGCCTCTGACACAGGCTCCCTCTGTCCCTCCCTCTCTCACATACATGCGCCCTCTCTCTAGTTCACACACACATACACCCTCATACAGGCTCCCTCACTCTCTCTCTCTCTCACACACACACACACACATACACACACACACACACATATCCCCTCATACAGGGCCCTCTCTCTTGCATACACACCCACACAAGCTCCCTTTCTCACTCACACATACATCCTCACACAAGCTACCTATGTCTCTCTCTCATGCACCCCTTAACACAGGCTCTCTCTCACACATACACAATCTCTTAACACAGGCTAGCACCCTCACACACACACGATCCCTTTTTCATACACACAAGCTCCCAATCTCTCACACACATACACACTCCTTCACAATCCCCTTTACAATCCCCCCCCTGCTCTCTTATCTCCCAAGCTCTCTCACACCCCCTCCCCTCTCTCTCACACCCCCTCCCCTTTCTCATACCCCTCTCCCTCTCCTCTCATACACACACACACACACACACACACACACCACACACACATTCTCTCTCACCGGGGCCTTTATCATCTCCCCGAGCGGAGCACACTCTGTTCGCGGCACACGAAGGTCTTCCATTTTCGCCGCGAGTGGAGCACACTCTGTTCGCAGCACACAGGGATCTTCCATCTTCGCCGTGATCGGCGCGCCTGGGCTTTCATCTTCACGCACTCCGTTCACGGCAAGACGGGGTCTCCTCTGCTATTTTCTGCACAGAATTTGGCAATTCTGTGCAGAAAGTGGCAATTCTTCGCAGGGGAGGAATTCTGCGCAAATTCTGCAGAACTAAGCACAGGCTACAGAAATGGCAAGCACTAGGATGCAGGGGAGGCAGGCAGGAAGCCAACAGGGAGAAGCCTCTCAGCCTGCAGTTGATTTCCCCGCCTCTCCCTTCTGATTGGCTCTGGTAGCATAAGAAGCTAATCAGCAGTGAAAGGAGGGGAAACAAGGGCTGTGCTTCAGTCTTCACAGTAACTATGCTGTGTGAGAATAGTGAGAGGAGAGAGCAAGAGAAGGAGGGGGCAAGAGTGAGTGTGTGTGAGAGAGGGGCAATCAAAGGTAAGGATAAGAAGAGAGGGGTGAGTAAAGGTAAGTAAAGAGCAAAAAGGGAAAGAGATGAGAGCAGGAGGGTAGAGGGAGGGGAGGAGGAGGATAAAGGGGAAAGACAGGAACAAGGGTGGCAGGAGAAGGAGAGGACCCTAAATTGGGGGGTAGGGGAATCCAGGAACATAATGTAGGAGGGAAGGAAAGAGGAATGGAAAAGCGAGCATGGGAGAAAGAGGAGGCAAAACAGTGAGAGGAGAAAAGGTAGGAAGAATAAGAAGAGGAAAAGGGGGAAAAGGGGAAGAGGCTAGAAAAAGGAAGAGAAAGTATTAAAATATCTGCAGCTGAAGGAAAGAGACAAGAAAGAGAAAGAACTGAAACAGAATAGAAAATGAAAGAGGACACCAGAGAGAAAAAGAAAATAAAACAAGAGAGATTAGACAAGGGCAGAGAATGAGAAGAGGAAGGCTGAGCCAGAAACAACGAAGGTTGGAAACCATTTTATTATCTGCTAGAGAATACTATTTAATTCAATTTAATTTAATTAATTTATTTGATTTATATTCTGCTTTATGACACTTCTGAGCAGATTATATTCAAGAAGGGAGTTCCTAGGGGGTGGAGGAAGAAACCAAAAAATCTTTACTGCAAACACCATTCTTAAACCCCCCACCCCGTGCTAATCTCAGGGTGACCCTAACTCAAAAGTTCCCAGGTATGTCCCTGGCCTCCACTTACCTGGTCTTGTGGGGATCTGCTGATGAGGCCTAGGTCCAACCGAAGCCTCAGCCTTGCGTAGGCCTAAGACTAGGCCACAGAAGGTCACTGCAAACACAGCCCAGGTTCTATGCAAGACCTAGGCTTGGAGGCCATGTCCTGATGCCTAGGCCGGATGCCGGGGCCTAGGCCAGATGCCAGTGATAGGTCTCTGCTGGGTACCAACTCCTGGGCCTTGGCCTAGGCCAGAGCCCAGGCCCGATGCCAGATTCTGGTCCAGGTACCGGGTCCTGACACTTGGGCCTCAGGATCTGGTCCAGAGGCAGAGTTCTGATGCCTGGGCCTAGACCAGAGCCCAGTCCCAGCCCAGGCCCAGGCCTAGACCAGAGCCCAGGCTCAGGCCTTATGCCAGCCTTGGTCTGGAAATTGGGTTCTGATACCTGGGCCTCAGCTTAGACCAGAGCCCAGGCCCAAGCTCAATGCTGAGGTCTGGTCTGGAGACCAGGTCCTGGCCCCATGGGCCTTGACCCAAGCCCAAGCCCAGAAGTCAGAGCCCAGGCCTCATAAAAAATGTCTTCTTTCTTTTTCAAATGACGTCATTTGCTGGGAGGCACAGGAGTAAATTAACTCCAATGCATGCTCCTCAGTGGAGGGTGCAGTTTTGCTGTACAGCAATAAACTGAACTCATATGGCTTTTGGTGCAGATCTTGCACCATTTTGCCTGCCTTTCTCTAAACCATCTTTAGCCTTTCTGTATCCATTTCTTGGATTAACAGGTTCTTTTTAGTCTGCATGTGAGACAGTTTATTCAATTTCTTTTTGCCAGTTGGACCAGATTTTCTTTTCTGGTATCAGCAGCACTAGCGTGAGTGTTCTCAATAACGTGGACTGAATGCGCATTAAATGCCAAATTCAGCATTTAAGAAGTTGTTATATTATCACAGTTTAGTAAAGAGACACTTAAACCCTTTGAAACTAAACCTTTAGGAATCCAATATGGGATGGTTGGATGGTTTCTAAATTGAAGCACACATAGATTGGGAGACTATTGGATTTGCAAGCACTACAACGAGTTATACTTTGTTCAGGTTTTTTGGCAGATGGAATGTCCCAGGGAAGTGTGTGCCGGCAGTTGACTGGGGCATGGAGTCTACTGCTGCTCTGAAGGAGCAGTAAGGTACAAAATAAAAAACCGGGGAAGCCCTACACGCGTCGCTGCGCGTTGCTTTTTTAATCCCCCCCCCCCGCACGAGTGAGTCGTGGGCCGCCCACACATGTACGCACAGATGTTAAAATCCAACGCGCATGTGCACGTGGATATAGTATTTTATAACATGTGTGCGGTGATGCTTGCATGTTGTAAAATTGGCGCATCCATGTGCACGCGCCGGGAACTGCATGCACATGGACGCATGAACGTGGGTCTTAAAATTGACCTGGGTGTTCTTCTTTACACAAGCTACTAGATACCCCGTCTATAAAGAATGCAAAGCTCACTTGAGTCCCACAAATGTACATTTACGTCCCGATTTTAAAAGGGCCACTCACATAAATAACGGGGGTTATATGCGTGGCTGGGCCTTGTGCGCGCCGAAGTGCCAGGCCTCTCCAAAGGGGCAGGCTGGGGGGTGGGGTCTGGGCAGGGCAGGGGACGGGGACGGGCCGGGACAGCTCCATTCGATGCTGTCCTGGGGAAGCATGCACCGACAGCAGGCCGGCGCGCGTAACTTACTTCTCATCAGAGCAGGTAAGTTACTGAACACAAAAATTAGGATAGGTAGGTAGGGATTAGGGGTCGGGGTGGAAACGGGAAAGGGGCGGAAGGTTAGGTAGGGGGGTAGGGAAGTTCCCTCCTAGTTTGCTCCTTAATTGGTGCGAACTGGGAGGGAACTAGAAATAAGGCCGATCGCATCACTGCGCATAATTTGAACATTCCCTCACTCGTGCGAGTCACGGGCCGCCCTCACATGAATGCGCGGATTTTAAAATCTGGTACACAGCGCGCGCATGTTATAAAATCCAGGTACCGCCTAATTTGAAATACTTTACCAGAGGATTTCAATCTTTTAGATACTTTGCTGACTTTTAGGAAATATCTAAAAGCACATCTGTTTACCCTTGCTTTTAGTGATTAGTCTGCCCTTTAAAGGTTTTTACTGCAGTTTTAGTGGAGGAATGACATAGCTAGTTTATTTATTGTATTTATTGGGGGACAACGAACATCATCTTTAGCCATGCCTGGGCAGTGGTTGTAAATGATTCATGAGTGATGTTTACTTTGAAGAGCATTGTTCAATTGTATTTGTATGTAACAAGAGCAATCCCAGCTTATGGTACGGTTAGAGCGGTTGTGATGCATTGAATATGTTTTTAGCTTATTTTAGCTTTTTTAGTTTCATTTTTCTTATTTTGTTTGTCCTATACATTTATGTCTCATGATGTTTTATTTCATGTAGCATTTTTGTGAAGTGCTGTGGTTTGGTTTTTTTTCATTGTTTTTATTGTTTTGTGATTTTGAATTTGTTTTAACTAATTTAATATTGTATTACCTATTTTATGGATGTCACTATATGAACAGCCTAAAATTGATGATAAATAGGTATACAAGTATTTTAAATAAATAAATAATATATAAACCAGTCAGACAATGTGGTGGTAAAATAGCAAAAACACATGAGGGAAAAAACTGAAGAAGATAGTTTTATTTTAAAGCACTTGTACTAGCAAGCTTAATGACAATTTGAAATGGTTATTAAACAAAATCATTAAGATACCACATTTTCTTTTGGATGTTAATTTCATTCCTGAAGAGATAATAGTTTTGCTTAGATTTTGACAGCTCCTTCAATTTAGCCATTTTCTCAATTAACTATGTTCTTTACAGCGTGAACAGCTGGAGAACATATCTTCATCAGAACCCCAAAAAGGTGTCACACTGATACATATAAAGCTGGCCAACTTCTTCCTCAACAAAATAACACATATTTAAAAAACTAAACGAAGAGCTTATAACAGGCAATGAAAAAATTCATGTACAACCTACCTCCAGACCCAAACCTCAGCCCTAGAAATAAAGAAGCCAACACAACCAAAAACAGAAGGTGCCCCATCTGTTATAACCCGCAAAATCAAGAAAACAGACCTAGCCACCACATCTGAACTGAAAGAAGCAGATACCACCTCCATTGATCAGTTCAAAAGAGTAGGACAGGAAGACATCAAGACGTTCATGGGAATCTTAAGTAATGATGGAAGCTCCTCTGATCCCAAACCCACCAGTCTTCTTAAGATCCTGCCAGAGACAGGAAATCTCTCTCCACTTAGCCAAATCCATAAAGATCTCACTTTAACAAGGACACTATTCAGATCTGCTGAAGACAACCAACATCAGACCTATGCTCAAAAAGCCCTCACTCAATCACTCAGCATTCTCCAGCTACCTCCCAATACTGAAATCCCCACATTGGCTAAATTTATAGGAACTGGGATAAATAGACAGCTGAGAGACTACCTTGAATAAACTTAGGCTATCGCAATCAGGATTCCATACAGAACATAATATAGAGACAGTTCTCATCTTACAGATTGATGACCTGAAGCTACTGATGGATCAATTTTCATAATCCTACTTGATCTCTCTGCTGTATTCAACAAGGTCAAAAACTAAATCCTGCTTAATAGACTGGCAAACTTAGGTGCTGGAGGCAGATACCAAATAACAACTAGGAATATGATATCCTCCAAACTCTGGTCTCTGCGCTGTTCGGTCCCCCAAGGCTCCCCATTATCCAACTTCCTGTTTAATGTTTTATCTCCAACCCTTAGCTGCCATCATCTTAAGCTCTAGTCTCAATATATACATCGGTGCCAGTGACGTACCAATGTTCTCCCTCAACAAGACTCATGGAACAACACAACAGAATTCCTTAACTGGTGCCTGAAGACCACAAATTGACTCCAAATGCACAAGGATAAGACAGAAATTCTATGAGTGATTAATATACCATGGCCAAACAGCACCCCTCTCTTAGGCCTAGATTTTCTAAGCTACCGCGGCTTCCTGAATTGCACGGTAACGGGGGGCGGGCCTGCGAAAGCCGGCAGCGATCACACCTCTGCGGTGCAATCACTGCTGGCTTTCGCACCCAATAGCGCCATCATAAAAGGTGGTGCTATTGGGCGAGCTAGTGACAGCGAAAAGGACCCTTATCTTACCCCTTCCGGTGCGGACTCCGCCCCGATTTAGTGATCGCACGCAAAAAGTCATAAGAACATAAGAGCATAAGAGCATGCCATACTGGGTCAGACCAAGGGTCCATCAAGCCCAGCATCCTGTTTCCAACAGTGGCCAATCCAGGCCATAAGAACCTGGCAAGTACCCAAAAACTAAGTCTATTCCATGTTACCGTTGCTAGTAATAGTGTTGGTTATTATCTAAGTCAACTTAATTAATAGCAGGTAATGGACTTCTCCTCCAAGAACTTATCCAATCCTTTTTTAAACACAGCTATACTAACTGCACTAACCACATCTTCTGGCAACAAATTCCAGAGTTTAATTGTGCGTTGAGAGAAAAAGAACTTTCTCCGATTAGTTTTAAATGTGCCACAAGTCTCTTTTTGCATGCGATCGCTTTGGAAAATGACCCCCTTAATCTTATTCAAGATAACACTACCCTACCAATTCAACAAGAAGTTAAAAGTCTAGGAATCATTTTCGACTCTGCCCTTATCATGGAGAGCCAAATATCATTAATTACTCAGAAAACCTTTTGGCAACTCCAAATGGTAATAAAAAAAATACTAAAAAAAAGTGGTTTTATCTACTTTAAACACTATTATCGACAAAACACTATAAAAATTTTACTCGAAAAATCATTTATGTATTATAAACTACTAAAAAACAAACTGGTCTATAAACATGAGTGAAAACCTATATGCTCAAAATCACACTGCTCATGCAGAAAGGAAGCATTCGCTTAGCTCATCATCATATACTGTAAAAACGCTCACTAAATGGTTGTAACATCCATTGGCCACAATGCATATCAGATTGGATTTCAATTTACAGGTACACAAGTTTTCAAAGCTTATTTGAACCTGATATATCCACTTCAATAAATTCCAATAATCTCCCAATGGCCAATAGATATTATAACTGGTACATTTGCAGATGGAAAACATATTAGAAATGCCCTCTGACCAATGAGTGGCATAATTGCAGCATGAACACTACCAGATAAGTTAGCATATCTTTCTTTTGTTGATTGTAAGGTGGGCATTATTAGACACCCCTGATGAAGCCACAGGGAGAATGGTAACAGTTGGTAAAGAATAATACATTTATTATTGGTTTGATTTTGGATGCACAATAATAATTAAAAACATTTTTGATTATAGTATTAACACAACTTAGTGAATGTTTTTTACGTTATGTGACGATAAGCTAAGGGACACTCTGGTTTAGCGAATGCTTCCTTTCTGCATGGGCAATGTGATTTTGAACTTATTGGTTTTCACTCATTTTTATAGTCTATTTTGTTTTTTAGTAGTTTATAATACAGAAACGTTTTTGGAGTAAAACCTTTATAGTGTTTTGTTGATAATAGTGTTAAAGATAGATAACAACACTTTTTAAAATTAATATTTGAATAATTCATTAATTAGTGGTGTGACACACTTTCATTGTTTTTATCTCCATATGGTAAACAGTTATGCCTCTTCCTAGAACTGACTGAATTGAAAACAGTCATGCAAGCAATACCCCTCTCACATTTAGACTACTGTAATCTACGTGGGCCTACTTCAAAAGGCAATCACATACTCTAGGCAATACAAAGCACACCTACCAGAATAATTATCAGGAAGAGAAAATGAGAATGGGCATCCCCTTCGGTCAACCACTAAGCTGGCTCTAGGACCCTTACTATCAGGACTAATAATAGCTTATGGGATTTTCCATTCCTTTTCAGTCTCTCCAGGGAGGTTGACTGTGATTGGTTATCCCAAGGGCATAAGGTGGAATATAAGAACATAAGAAGTTGCCATACTGGGTCAGAACAAAGGACCATGAAGCCCAGCATCCTGTTTCCAACAGTGGCCAATTCAGGTTACAAGTACCTGGCAAGTACCCAAACATTAATTTGAATCATACTACTAATGCCATTAATAGCAATGCCTATTCCCTAAGGGGGTAATTTTCAAAGGAGTTACGCGCATAAATGTAACTACTATTGTAGCAATTTTCAAAAGCCATTTACTCACGTAAAGTGCACTTATGCGAATAAATCCTATGGACGATTCAATGGCATATATTGTAGCAATTTTCAAAAGCCCACTTACTCGAGTAAAGTGCATTTACATGCGTAAAACCCAGATTTACGCATGTAAATGCTTTTTAAAATCTGCCCCTAAGGGGCGGATTTTCAGAGCCCTGCTCGCCTAAATCCGCCCAAAACCGGGCGGATTTAGGCGAGCAGGGCCCTGCGCGCCGGTATGCCTACATTCAAAGAGGCCTACCGGCGCGCGCAGACCCTGGGACTCGCGTAAGTCCCGGGGTTTTCGGAGGGGGGCGTGTTGGGAGCGTGTTGGGGGGCGGGCCCAGTCGTCGCGGCGTTTCGGGGGCGTGTCGGCAGCGTTTTGGGGGCGGGTACGGGGGCGTGGCTACGGCCCGGGGCGGTCCGGGGGCGTGGCCGCGCCCTCCGTACCCACCCCCAGGTTGCGTCCCGGCGCGCAGCAGGCCCACTGGCGCGCGGGGATTTACTTCTCCCTCCGGGAGGCGTAAATCCCCGGAGAAAGGTAAGGGGGGGGTGTAGACAGGGCCGGGCGGGTGGGTTAGGTAGAGGAAGGGAGGGGATGGTGAGGGGAGGGCGTTAGAGGATTCCCTCCGAGGCCGCTCCGATTTCGGAGCGGCCTTGGAGGGAACGGGGGTAGGCTGCGCGGCTCGGCGCGCGCCGGCTATACAAAATCAATAGCCTTGCGCGCGCCGATCCAGGTTTTTAGCAGATACGCGCGGCTCCGCGCGTATCTACTAAAATCCAGCGTACTTTTGCTTGAGTCTGATGCGCAAGCAAAAGTAGGCCAAATCGCGCTGTTTAAAAATCTACCCCACAGTCAACTTGATTAATAGCAGTTAATGGAACTTATCCAAACCTTTTTTAAACCCAGCTACACGAACTGCCCTAACCAGAGTATAGAGTGCATGTCATTTGGGTTTGGCTCTTGAAGAGTTAGGAGCTATTTTTCCTTTTACCCTGCTGAGTTGGGCCCACTAAGCCAACTTGGTATTTTTCCTGCATTTAGAGAAGATACCTCATAGTACACTCCCTGTCTGAGAGGGTCTGCCTCGTTTTTGAAAGAGATAGAAAATTTTGGGAACTAATAAGGTTTTGGATTAGGTTTTTCCCATTCTGGGGAACACCCTATTACCTTTAGAAAGGGGCAGCCTCCCCAATTCAGAGAGCATAGGTGGGAGCCCTGTGAGCTATCCTTCTACTCCCCAGAGAAAGCAAGACCAGTGACAGCATTACCCAGCATGGGATTTTTGGATTTTGAATTTTCTCCCTTTTGGTTCTTATGGAGGTTTTTTCTCACCCCTCCTCACAGAATTGGAGTTAGTAGATGGAGAATTTTGTTCAAGACTGGAAATATCAGACTTCTCTTTCCAAGAAGTCACACAGAGTGGAAAGAGAGTACGGGACTGAAACATCAAGATCTGGAGACTCCCAATCAGATCTCCACCCAAAAGGGACCAGGACACAGGCTGTGGGCAAGAGACAGAACTTTGGATTCAGGTAGGATCTTTTGTGCTTTGGAGTTCCCCAATAGGATTCCCCCTATAATTTGGGGGTGTACACTGATGAGTAAAAAGTAGCAAGTTCCCCCTCAGGACTTGGAGAGAAGGATACAAGCTAATTCTAAGAGAGACTATGTAACTAGTTCAAATGTACAGTTTCAGTTGTGGGAAGTATGCTGGATTATGATAGACGTTTTGGAGATAATCAGTAAATTTTATTTGAACTTCCAGTCTGTGTCCATCCTGTCTGGCCCTGACTAAAATTCAGTACTAGAGAGATACATTTAAGGAGAAACACTCCATCACCTGGGTCAAGAAGGATTTCCTTTCCCACTACAGTAAGACTCCCCCCCCCCCCCCCCGATCTGAAATGAAAGAGAATGTTACGCTTGGGCTCCGGTCAGGAGTCGTGAACACCACCCAGCAGGGTGGCTCCAGGTGGAGAGAGACAGGAAGCTAGAAACAGTGTCAGGTTCCAGGCTGGGTCAGGGCAGGCAGCAAGTATCAGAGTCTGGGTTCAGGCTGGGTCAGGGCAGGCGGCAAGTGGCAGTGTCTAAGTACAGGCTGGGTCAGGGCAGGCGGCAAGTGGCAGTGTCTAAGTACAGGCTGGGTCAGGGCACAGTAAGCAGGGCAAGGCAGGTCAGAAGGCCCGTAGGCCACACACACACACACACGGAAGGCCCGTAGGCCACACACCATTAGCGGGGCAAGGCAGGTCAGAAGGCCCGTAGGCCACACACACACAGAAGGCCCGTAGGCCACACACCATAGACGGGGCAAGGCAGGTCAGAAGGCCCGTAGGCCACACACACACACACGGAAGGCCCGTAGGCCACACACCAATAGCGGGGCAAGGCAGGTCAGAAGGCCCGTGGACCACACACACACAAAAGGCCCGTAGGCCACACACCATAAGCGGGGCAAGGCAGGTCAGAAGGCCCGTAGGCCACACACACACACACACGGAAGGCCCGTAGGCCACACACCAATAGCGGGGCAAGGCAGGTCAGAAGGCCCGTAGGCCACACACACACAGAAGGCCCGTAGGCCACACACCATAGACGGGGCAAGGCAGGTCAGAAGGCCCGTAGGCCACACACACACAGAAGGCCCGTAGGCCACACACCATAAGCGGAGCAAGGCAGGTCAGAAGGCCCGTAGGCCACACACACACAGAAGGCCCGTAGGCCACACACCCCCAGGAGGCCCGTAGGCCAGGTATGGAAATCAAGGAAGAAGGCCCAAAGGCCGCGCAAGGCAAGGCAAGGAAAGGCCCGAAGGCCGCGCAAGGCAAGGCAAGGCAAGGAAAGGCCCGAAGGCCGCGCAAGGCAAGGCAAGGATAGGCCCGAAGGCCGCGCAAGGCAAGGCAAGGATAGGCCCGAAGGCCAGGCAAGGCAAGGAAAGGCCCGAAGGCCACACAAGGCAGGCTAGAGCAGGGAGCCCAGGAGAGCTCGATGCCGAAGCACCGAGGCAACTGTCAGGCAGGGTTATAAGGGCACACCCAGAGCATAGAGTGGACATAGGAGATGGACTGGGCCTGTCAGGAAAGCCAGCACTAGAGGGACCCCTGGTGGTGAGGCGGTAGCACAGCAGCCACAGCCGTAACAGAGAATAGTATGAAAGAGTAGCCCCGATGAACATATACTTTTATGGCCCTAGGGGAAACAGCAAACCCCCTGGCAAAGGGTTACACTCTCACCATTCTTCTACATATTAAATTCAAAATCCTCTCTCTTGCTTTCAGAGCAAATAAAAGCATTGACCCTACTTCTTTGATATAGATGATGAAGGGATACCACCCTTTTCAAAACCTACATTCTTCCCAAAAACAACTGATCACCCCACCCCTCAAGATTCTCTGACGGACAAAAACAAGATCAAGAACCTTCAAGAGTGTGGCATCAAATTGTGAAACACAATCCTCCCGTCCACTCCCCCCCCCCCCCCAAGTCATTAATGAGTATATGGCTTTCTGTTACCAACTGAGAACCTGGTCCCACAGTTAAACAAAACCATTGGCTATAACAAAACACCCTTGATAGCTCATAACTATTGCTGCCCATCAAACATAGGTCAATCAATGTACCCCAAGACAATCAACATACCCCATACCTCTTAAGGCTATAAATATAAGCATCAAGAGCCACTTTACAATCTCTCAGACTCAACTTCTACCATTCACAACTAAACCTACTATATGTACCTTCCCTAGCAAGCAGGAGCAACCACTTTGCAGCAAGATAATCTGCCCGGCCTGAACTTTACTGTCTATTATTTTAAGATGGATCTAAGATATGTATCTTCTCTGTTATAGACCTATAATGTATTCCCCAATGTCCTTTGTAACAATAATGTAACCCACTTTTCTTTAATCCTTTGCAATCTGCTTTGGAATGGCTGCCTGGACACTAATGACAGAATAGAAATCCAAAATTAAATTAAAGTGAGAATACAACACGGACAGCTGAAGAGTGGATCTTGATCAGTACCCCATGAAGGTGTCATTGAGATACATGTAAAGCATGAATACAGCATGGATAGCTGAAAAATAGATCTTCATCAGAGCCTTCTGCAGGCGTCGCACTGATACATCTAAAGCATGAATACAGCTCTGACAGCTGAGGAAAGGATTCAGGGAAAGAGATTTCTAATTTTGAGGGTATGGCTGTAATAAAAGTTGCACAAATTTTATTACCAAAAAATCATGAAAATGTTAGACTACATTAGGACAAAAAAAGAAATACCTAAGAGAAAAGAAGTAAGAGTCCAAATTCAGGTAGGTTAATAGTAGGGAGAACCTCCAGACACGGTGATGAATTTCAGAAACCTTCTGAGGTATATGCAGTATAACTGAATAATAATCATTTCTATAACGAGTTCTCTTACAAATGCCCTCTCAGAAATCAAAAAAATACTCACGGACAACTATTTGGCTATCAACACCAACAAAACTGAGCTACTCCTCATCACACCTCCAAAAAACACCACACTGAACAAGTCTATACTATCACAAGCCAGCCCTCTTATGGCACAGCAAGTACGCAGCCTTGGCTTCATCGATAGCAATCTCACGTTCAAAAAATTCATCTCTGAGACGGTTAAAAACGGATTCTTCAAGCTCCACACCCTAAAACGTATCAAGCCACTCTTACACCCATATGACTTCCGCACAGTACTACAAGCAACTATACTATCAAAGCTCGACTACTGTAATGCACTGCTACTAGGCTTACCAAAAACCACACTACAATTTATTTATTTATTTTATTTATTTATTTAACAACTTTTAATATACCGACGTTCGTATGGCACATCACGCCGGTTTACAAGTAACTCAATTAAAGGAGGAAATTACAATGAACAGGGGGCAGGGGATGGGAGCAGGCCAGAAAAAAGGAGGGGGGTAAGGGAGACAGGAGAAGAGAGAGAAAGATAGGTAGCGTGAAAGAGAGTAAGGAACAACCGTCAAAAATAAGAAATAGTAGGAACTTATTTACAGAAGGGACTATTTACAGCAGTTACAACTAGCAATAGATTAATTACATCGGTTACAATGAGCAATTTTGTAAAATAGCAGAACGAGGGCGGGCAAAGGAAAGGCGATAAGGAGGTGCCTTAAAGGGCTGGCAGGGTGTGAGGGATTAAGGCTGGGGGCTGTAAGAGAGGAACTAGGGTAGGAGTGACTAGGTTTGATTGGTTTCCGGATAGGCCTTTCTGAAAAGCCACGTTTTTATGCCTTTTTTGAAGGTGGCCAGGCAGGGTTCAAGGCGGAGAAAGGTGGGGAGAGTGTTCCAGAGTGAAGGGCCTGCTATGGTAAAGGCCCTTTCTCTCGTGGAGGTGAGATGAGCAATTTTGAGGGAGGGAGTATGTAGGATACCTGTGTGGGAGGATCTGGTAGGACGATTGGTTATGCGGAAGTGCGGTGAGTCCTTGAGCCAGGGGTTGGATTTGTAGAGGAGGTTGTGTAGTATAGTGAGGGTTTTATACTGTATACGGAAAGAGATGGGTAACCAGTGGAGGTCCTTGAGTATGGGGGTGATGTGGTCTCTTTTTTGGGTGTTCGTTAAGATTCTCGCCATCGCGTTCTGCAGGATTTGTAGGGGTTTGATGGTCGACTGTGGAAGGCCAATGAGGAGGGAATTGCAGTAATCCACTTTGGAGAGGATAGTGGTCTGCAAGACTAGATGGAAATCTTGTGTGTGGAGCAGTGGTTTTAGCTTTTTCATGATGTGGAGTTTGTAAAAGCCTCCCTTAAGAATGGATTTAATGTGAGCTTTGAAGTCGAGGCGTTGGTCAAGTTCGATACCGAGGTCTCTGACAGTTGGTGGTGGGACGTGGAGAGAGGATGTGATATTAGGGAGTGATAGTTCAGGTTGATTGGATATTATGAGTATCTCGGTTTTAGAAGCATTAAGGGCAAGGTGGAGGTTGGATAGGAGTGAATTGATGGATGTAAGATGGGAGTCCCATAGTTGGAGGGTTTCTTTTAGGGTATTTTGGATAGGGATGAGGATTTGAACGTCATCGGCATATAGGAAGAAGTTCAATCCTAGGTCAGAGAGCAGGTGGCACAGGGGCAGTATATAAATATTGAAAAGGGTGGAAGAGAGTGAGGACCCCTGAGGAACTCCTTGTGTGAGGGAGATGTGAGAAGATTCAGCTTTGTCAATCTTTACTATGTATTCTCTATTAGCGAGGTATGAGGAGAACCAAGATAATGCAGTGCCTGCAATACCTATTTCTGCAAGTAGGGAAAGTAGGATTTGGTGATTGACTGTATCAAAGGCAGCTGAGATATCAAGGATAGCGAGGAGAAAGGATGTCCCTTGGTCCATACCTATGTGGATGGTGTTGGTGATTGCGAGCAGGAGATTTTCTGTATTACGCTCCTTACGGAACCCAAATTGGGATGGATGTAAGATGTGGTGGTCCTCGAGGAAGTCTGAAACTTGGGAATTGACTACCTTCTCAAGAACTTTGGCAATCAGGGGGAGGTTGGATATGGGACGATAGTTTGCTGGGTCAGATGGGTTAAGGGAAGGTTTTTTGAGGAGGGGTTTGACAACAGCAATTTTGAGTGGGTCTGGGACTTTGCCAGATGCTAATGAACAATTTATTATGTCAGCTAGGGGTTTAGCGATGGAGGTGGGAATGGAGAGGAGGGTTTTTGTGGGGATTGTGTCTGCTATATGGGATGCTGGCTTTATCTTTTTTAGGATAGACATTATTTCTACGGTGGATGTAAGGTCTAGGGATTTCAGCACGGGGCCATTATGGTTAGGGAGCAGTGGGGTAGGGATGGGCGTGGGGAGGAAGCGCTTGATGATGTTTGCAATTTTGTTGTGGAAATACTTTGCGAGCTCTTCGCATTTTTCCGTGGGGTTGCTTTCTTGGGGTGTGGGACGGGAGGGCTTTGTGAGGTCAGCAACATAGGAAAAGAGGGCACTTGCGTTGAATTGATAGTCATGGATTCTAGCTGAGTAGAAGTCACGTTTGGCTTTGAGGGTGGCTTGACGGTAGTTGTGTAGGGTCTGTTTGTATTTTGTAATGTGTGTGTGTGTGGGTAGCCGACGCCAGATGCGCTCATTTGATCTGAGGGTCTGCTTAAGTGTTTTTAGATCATTGTTGTACCATGGTTTCTTATCTTTCTGAGGGGGGATTTCTTTGTGGATCAGAGGGCATAGTTCCTCGGCTATAGAAGAGGTGATGTTATTCCAGGAGTGAAGGGCTGCATCCAGACTTGAAAGGTCTAGGGTCTTGGTGGCTGTTTCGATCGCTCGGGAAATGGCCTCGGGGGGGCAGGGTTTACGGAAGGTGATCGTTTTTTTTTGAGTGTGTGGGGTACAGGGGGGGTGTTGAGTGTGCAAGAGGTATTAATGATATAGTGGTCAGACCAAGGGACCGGGGTGGCTATAGGGGAGTTGGGTACTGAGATGTGGGAGTTGACAAAGATGAGGTCAAGGGTGTGACCTACTTTGTGCGTCGGGGTAGTGATAGTCTGTTTGAATCCTAGTGCTGAGAGGGAGACCAGGAGGGCTTCACAGGCAGAGGATTTGGGGTTGGCGTCCATGTGGAGGTTGAAGTCTCCTAGGATGATTGCAGGGGTGTCGGGCTTGGTGTTGTCTACAAGGAACTCAATAAGGGGAGAGGGGTCATGCTCCAAAAGGCCAGGGGGGGCATAAATGAGGCAGATTTGTAGGGTGGTGGATTTGAAGAACCCGATTTCCAATCTGGGAGGGGGGGAGGTGGGTTGAAGTTTAAGGTTGAAGTGTTTTTTTGTGGCCAAGAGTAGCCCTCCACCTCGTTTCTTAGGTCTGGGGATAGAGAAAATGTCATAGGTTTGGTGGGGTAACTGGTTAAGGAAGACATGGTCTGAATCTTTTAGCCATGATTCAGTAATGGCGCATATGTCGGGATTGTCATCAGAGAGCAGGTCGTGGAGGATGGGAGCTTTTTTGAGTATGGATTGTACGTTGATTAAGGTAATAGTTAGAGTTGCAAGACCTAGAAATTGGGTGAAGGGGGAGATCATGATTGGAATTAATGATTTCCGAGAGAAAGGGGGGTGTGTATGAAAGGGGTAGGTTTTACGTAGGTGGGGGTGGTAAGAAATAGGGATGGGAAGTTGGCACATAGCGCATATAATGGAGACAGTTATACTAATAATGCAATTAAGGAGAATATGTCCCAGTGTGTAGTAGTAGTAGTAGTAGTAGTGTTAATAAGGCAATTAATACAAGTGTGGCACTTAAATCAAGTAAAGAGGGACATACGGCAAATTTGTTCCAGTGTGGAGAAAGCAGAGGTACGGATGGTACAATCAAAAAGTCCCAGTAACAGTAGCAACTTATATTGCCGGCTATATGGTGCAGGTTATACAGAATATATTTCAGTCTGTCAAAACTGATAGCAGGAGTGCAGTGCAGCATGAGCAATATAAAACGGTAAAACAGATTCAGCATATATAATTTAGAATAGCACACATAATATTTATGAGACTTACAGTTGGGTGCAAAGTGTGGGGGGGTGAGACAGGTATCTAGTAGCGGAGATAAAGGTGGGAAGGGGTGGAAACCTATTCCAGGGGGACAAGGAGGTAAGGGGTAGAAAAGGATATGGTGGGGGCGGTGGAGTAGGCAGGCGGGGGGGGGGATGTATAGCTAGGTAGGTCCCGTTCTAGTAGCACTCTTGTCCAGCTGTGGGAGAGACGGTCTGCGGTGGGGTGGAAGGACGAAAAGTTGAGTCAGGGCAGTTCCTTGGAGCAGTCCGAAGGGGCTGCCCGAAGGGGCGCACAAAGGGGCGGGCCCCTTTGTCGCGCTCCTTCGGCGCGCGACGCACGGCGTGCGGCGCCGGAGCTGTAGGACGATTTAAAGGGCCGCCGGGCCTGGCGATTGGCTGCACAGGTAGGAGGGCGGGCCTTCTGGACGGTCGGAGGCGGCGGCTGGACGGCACGGTCGGAGGCGGCGGCTGGATGGCGCGCGTGGCCACGCGGTCGGGCTCGGACCCGGCGAGGGTAAGAGGGATCTGAGGCCTTACCCCGGTGGGTCTGTGGCGCCGATCGCGCAGGCCTTCCCTCGAGCCGGTGCCGCGTTGGAGGAGGATCGCTGCTCGCAGACGTCGCTTGAAGAGGAGAAAACCCCGGAGCTGGAGGACGATTTAAAGGGCCGCCGGGCCTGGCGATTGGCTGCACAGGTAGGAGGGCGGGCCTTCTGGACGGTCGGAGGCGGCGGCTGGACGGCACGGTCGGAGGCGGCGGCTGGATGGCGCGCGTGGCCACGCGGTCGGGCTCGGACCCGGCGAGGGTAAGAGGGATCTGAGGCCTTACCCCGGTGGGTCTGTGGCGCCGATCGCGCAGGCCTTCCCTCGAGCCGGTGCCGCGTTGGAGGAGGATCGCTGCTCGCAGACGTCGCTTGAAGAGGAGAAAACCCCGGAGCTGGAGGACGATTTAAAGGGCCGCCGGGCCTGGCGATTGGCTGCACAGGTAGGAGGGCGGGCCTTCTGGGCGGTCGGAGGCGGCGGCTGGACGGCACGGTCGGAGGCGGCGGCTGGATGGCGCGCGTGGCCACGCGGTCGGGCTCGGACCCGGCGAGGGTAAGAGGGATCTGAGGCCTTACCCCGGTGGGTCTGTGGCGCCGATCGCGCAGGCCTTCCCTCGAGCCGGTGCCGCGTTGGAGGAGGATCGCTGCTCGCAGACGTCGCTTGAAGAGGAGAAAACCCCGGAGCTGGAGGACGATTTAAAGGGCCGCCGGGCCTGGCGATTGGCTGCACAGGTAGGAGGGCGGGCCTTCTGGGCGGTCGGAGGCGGCGGCTGGACGGCACGGTCGGAGGCGGCGGCTGGATGGCGCGCGTGGCCACGCGGTCGGGCTCGGACCCGGCGAGGGTAAGAGGGATCTGAGGCCTTACCCCCGGTGGGTCTGTGGCGCCGATCGCGCAGGCCTTCCCTCGAGCCGGTGCCGCGTTGGAGGAGGATCGCTGCTCGCAGACGTCGCTTGAAGAGGAGAAAACCCCGGAGCTGGAGGACGATTTAAAGGGCCGCCGGGCCTGGCGATTGGCTGCACAGGTAGGAGGGCGGGCCTTCTGGGCGGTCGGAGGGCGGCGGCTGGACGGCACGGTCGGAGGCGGCGGCTGGATGGCGCGCGTGGCCACGCGGTCGGGCTCGGACCGGCGAGGGTAAGAGGGATCTGAGGCCTTACCCCGGTGGGTCTGTGGCGCCGATCGCGCAGGCCTTCCCTCGAGCCGGTGCCGCGTTGGAGGAGGATCGCTGCTCGCAGACGTCGCTTGAAGAGCGACGTCTGCGAGCAGCGACGTCTGCGAGCAGCGAGCAGCGATTGCAAATGTTACAAAATGCAGTGGCCCACATTATTACTGGCACACGTCGTCACGAACACATCACTCCTGCACTTCAGTTTCTACACTGGCTTCCCGTTTCATCCAGGATAATATACAAAACCATAACACTAATGCATAAAGCCATCCACAACAGAAATATGCTTTGGTTCTCTGAACACCTACACTTCAAAGAGTCAAACTGACCAATCAGACCCCAGCATCTAGCCAGACTGCCGATCCCCTCTCCTAAAATGACCAAACTTGCTTCTACAAAAGATCGATCTTTCATCATAGCTGGTTCCACAATATGGAACAGCATGCCCTCGGATCTATGCCAGGAAGATTGCCACAAAAAATTTAAGCAAAACCTAAAAACCTGGTTGTTTCAAAAAGCATACTATTAACTAACTGAGTCTTCTACTACCCAATTATGTCGCCGTCACCCCCTCCCCATTCTCCCCTCCTCCCCCCCCCCCCTCACCTAGAAATTCTCCCTCTTGTTAATTATTACTCTATGTATTTTTTAGTTTACCTAGTTTATGGGTAAACCTTCTTGCCTATTATATCAGTTAACATGTTGTATTGTAAAGCGCCTCGCTGAATTATTGTTATCTGTAAACCGAGGTGATGTGACACACGTGCCGCGGTATATAAAAATCTTTAAATAAATAAATAAATAAATAAATAAATAAATATTTCAAAGAAAACTGGCTGAGTTCATTAGCAGATGGGTTATTGTGGATAAACTGGTGCAGCTGAGCCTGTTCCATCCGCGTCTTTCTCCGGTCTCCAAGCTACACGACTGGTTTGGACTGCAGTGCGTTATCTGGTGTGTTCCTTCTTCACTTGTCTCCTCTTCCAGCTCAGCGATGCATGTCTTTAACCTTTGTCAGTGAGATTGATAGGGCATGTACCTTATCTCATAAAAGCTGAATTAAAGGCTTTGATTTCAGTTTAATGCACTCTCAGATTATCTCACATTCAATAGACATGGACCTTCCTACAGCACTTCCTAAGATCATTAAAATGTTAACAATGCAGAAAGACATAACCCTTCCTGTTCTAAAGCAAATCTGGGGTCATATGGATTAAGCATTTTCCCCATAGATGCAGAATGGAAGAAAATATTTACATTATTAAGATGGTGAGTGATGAGCCCGGGCTCAAAGCTCACAGCTAGAGAGAAGAACTGGAGAGAGGATGTGTATAGTAGGGATGTGCATTAGTTTGAAACAAAATAAATGAAGAAAAAAATTGTTTGTTAGTTTTCATTCCTTTTGTTTTAAACTGTATGATATCCCCTTTCCAGCACAAACCCCCCCCCCCCAAAAAAAACAAACCTCTCTCCTGATTCCCCTACTAACCCAAATCCTCTTAGAACAGAGCTCAATTTTCACAGAGTTTAGGTGTAAGGTCATTAAATGCCCGAGGTAAATCTTCAGCTATGCGCCCCACCCATCCCCAGCCTCAACTTTGACCTGCTCCATTCCATCTGACACACAAGTAAAAATTAAGGATGTATTATAATAGATTTTATATGAAAAAGGACATCCAATGTACAGTTTTCTGAGGTTAAAAAGTGACTTACGACAGGCAGTGCATGTAAATAAAATATATATATTGTATGTCAACCAGAAAACCCTGCTAAAAGGCAAAAAAGACACTTGAAACCTATATGGTATTAGGCCTATTGTAACACATGTTGGTATTGGGCTTGGCTCTCAGAAAGTCAAAAATAAACTGAATTACAAATTATAATATAGTAAACCTCACATGCCAAAACAGCACTAACTGGCAATTGCCAACACTCAAATAGTGATCCTGGTTGTCCAGTGGCTGCTAGGAGTACCTCCTAGGCTGCAAGCCAGGCAACCCACCATTTTCTAAAATGGAGCTTACTGCCCTTTGCCCTATCTTGTGATAAAGGCAAAGGTCGATCTGCGACATTTTGGAAAATGGCATTGACCAGCTGTTATGACCGGTCGCAGACGGCTGCGACCGCTATTACTCACTTCATGTGTCTCTGCTCCTTCTCCTCCGGGAAGTCTCGCGGCGGTAGCTAGCCGCTTCCGACCCTCTTGGCTCTGTTCCAGGACTCTTCAGGGCGGCGAGGATGCCGCCGACCGCCATGTCTCTCCCGGGCCTCCCTAGGCACGCACGCGCACTCCATGGCCCTCCTTTAAGGTCGCCAGGGCGGGAACCTCAGGGACGTCTCCCCTTGATGACATCACTAGCCGTGGCCTCTTAAGCACCATTGGGGCCTGACTCAAACTGACTTGGCATCGAGTTCCCTCCTTGCTGATTCCTGCTTTTCACTCTATGGAAGTTGGTGCTTGTTCCTGCGACAGCAGGCATGAGATACTCGGGTACCCGCTCCTCGGGACCCTGTTCCTGTCTCTGGCTATCCGCGCCTCAGAGGGCCCTCTGCCTCCTCGCTGTCTACATCCTACCCCCGCTCCTCGGGGCTAGCAAGTCTCTGCCTCGGAGTACCCCGTGCGGCGGACCTTCACCACTCTACGCTTCAGTGAGTCTCTACTTCAGTGTACCCTGCTCTATGGACCTTCACCACGTTACGCTTCAGAAAGTCTCTACTTGGTGTACCCCGCGCTGCGGGCCATTACCTTTCCACTACCTTCGGAGACCCACAGGCGAGAACCCCTCCTGGGGCCCACTACCTCAACGCTTGGCTTCCTGTTACCTACGCTGGTGTACCCCGCTACGCGGACCATTGCCTGCGCTAGGACCAGAGACTGTGCCATGCTTCCCTGCTCCTCGGGCAGTGGTGCGTGCTTCTCCAGAGACTCTAGGCTTACCCGTGTTCCGGGCAGCCTATGTTCCTCCACCTGTACTGTCACTCATGGCGGCTCCACCCCGGGGGGTCGCTCTCTCACGCATTCGCCTTACTCTGCACACATCCCCCTTTCTCGGGGTCTGTTCGGTCTCCCACCACTAGGGGGAGCTATCCTGACTGTCCAACCTTCACACAGTCTCCAGTTTCTACTCTCCTGTGCCATTGGACTGTACTACGCTTGGCCAAGACCTCGCCTCCCGACGGTGAGGCTCAGTGGGGCTCCTCCCCGTGGGTGGTTCCACCTTTCACCTCAGCCAAGGGCCCATTAACCCACAAATCCTAACACCAGCTCAGAGTCTAGAGGTGCTCTGGGCCACCACTGGACCATAAGGGTCACTTTCTTTAGGTAAGGTGGGATCTGGGGCAAGGAGAGTCAGGGGCCAGGCCACTAAACCACCAGGGTGTCTATTTTATGTTACAGAGGTGGGGAGGCTACTAGACCACCAGGAACTAGATGCTGTCTAAAATAGGTATAGGTCCAGGAGGGTGAGGAGGGCTGTTACTGGGAAGGGGTGGGATTTGGTTGGGTGGTTGACATAACACGTGGGAGGGATTTGGGAAGGGGGTGGGGCGTTGCTGCACAACTATTACAACAAACGTTTTCCTAGGCTGGGCTGCCTCTGAAAATGGTAGGAGATGGGCAGGGATCTGTCTCCATCGCGGGGGGGGGGGGGGGGGGGGCATTTTGACACATTGACAGAGGGTGATTTTGGGCTGGGTGGCCCTTTAATTTGATGTCTAAAGGCATTAGGACACAGGAGGTGGGTTTTTAGGCCCAAAATGACAGCAATATGCGATTATTGCACAATAAACAGAATTTTTCATGTGATAAATGCTGTTTTTTTGTGCATTAATTGCTTATCATGTCTTAGTAAATGATGTCCTAAGTTTTAGGTTCCTAAGTGTAGGTGAATTTTCAGCTGAAAACTTAGTTTGACTGAAATTCGAATCCTAACTTAGTGTCTAAATTTGGAACTCATCTTTTTTTAAAATATCATCCTCTTAGAATATGATGCCAGATAACGACTTCCAAGGTCCATCTATTCTGCCCACCTTCATTCCTTTTGAATTTCCACAGACTGCAGTTGATCTCTAGATTTTCCCTCAGTTTACTCATGGGGGAATTCTGCACACAATATTTTAAAATTCTGCGCATAAAGGGGTCGATTTTAAACTGAGTGCGTGCGCATCCAGGTATGCGCAGTTCCTGGCGAGCACATGGATTCACCGATTTTATAACATGTGTGTGCTGGCACGCACATGTTATAAAATCTGATGGCTGTGCGCACATGCGCGCTGGATTTTAAAATCTGTGTGCCAATATGCGGGCGGCACGCACAGGGGCTGCGGTGCGCCTGGGGGTGGGAATTTTCAGAAAATACCCGCAAAGACACAATCGGGCCTCCCCCAGTTCCCTACTCCCCTGCCTAACCTTCCTTCCCTTTTTCCCCTCCACCATGACCCCTAACCCCTACATACCTAACCCACATTTTTTTATTTCATTACTTACTGCTCCTCTAGAGCAGAAGTAGTTTCCGCGCACTGGCCGGTTGCCAGTGCACACTTCCCTGGGACAGCAGCTAATGGCTGCTGTCCCAGCCAGCCTCGTCACACCTCACCCCTCCCCACCCAGACCCTGACCCCCAGCCCGCCCCTCCTGTGCCTGTCATTCTGCGCACACACACACTCACAGGCTACGTCAATGTCAGTTGTTCACTGCTCCTTGGCTGCAAGCCGCTGGCGTCTCTCTCGTTTTCAGCTGTGAGCAGAATGGGCTCTGCTCGCAGCCCACTGGGACCTCCGTCCATTTTGGCTGCGAGCGGTGGGCTTTGTTTGCAGCACATTCGGGCTTTCCTTAACTTTGGGCATGAGCGGGATGGGCTCCGCTTGCACTCTGCCAGGCCTCCTTCGACTTTGGCCACAAACAAGATGGGCTTTGCTCATGGCCCACTGGGCAGCTTAAAATTCTGCTCAAAAAAAGAAAATTCTGCAGAGGGGAATTCTGCGCAAATTCTGCACCCGGCAGTAGTGCAGAATTCCAAGAGTATCAGTTCTTCATAGCCAGGAATCCTCTAATCTAATTTAAATGGGCATTTATATTCTGCTTTTACCCAGAATATGCAAATTCAAGGTAGATTACAACAGAAAAAAAGCAAGTCTGCTTACCATAAACAGTGTATTCCATAGGTAGCAGGATAAATTAGCCATAACATGTGGTGATATCAGAGACGTGCAGAGGCACCAATTTTTTTTATTTCTAATCATTTTTATTCATTTTGATGGTCACTTCCATTCATTTCATTAGTTTTAAATAAAAAAAAAAGTTTCTTCATTTCATTTTTTTTTTTTTTTTATTTCCACGAAAGTCATTGGGGTAAGCAGCACAGCCTATTTTGAGCTTCAAAACTGGGGTTTTCTAATTAATTCCAATGAAATTTGTGAGTAGACAACATCAGAAAGAGGAACAGAACTCCAAGGCACCAAGACTGTGGCAAACTGGCTTCAAAAATTGCATGAATAGTACAAGGGACTGTAAAGAGGCAAAAGCATAACAGCACAGGCAGGGGCTCTACAAGACACCATCAAAGGAACAAAGTAGCATCTAAAGTGTCAAGAACAGCCCCAGACTTCAAAAGAGGACCCTGATAATAATGGCATAAATCCCCCAAAGGAGGCACAAGAGGGGCAAAGAGGCACCAACAGTGGCATAAACATCCTACGGTACCATGAAGGGGGAACAAAGAAGCAAAGGTGGCAAAAATAAAACCCAGGCACTGACAGAGAGACAAAGCTGCATTAAGAGTGGCTGAAGACTCTAAGACTCAATAGGAGGTGCAAAGCAGCTACCCGCAGTGGCAAGTATACCTCAAGGTAAAGAGTCTGAGACATGGCAACAAGACAGGACGGCAGCAAGATCCCCAAGATGTAAAGTTTGGGTATCGAAGCAAGGCTGAGTGGCAGAAAGACCCACAAGGTATAGCATGAGGGGTATAGCATCAAGATAGAGTGGTTGCAAGACCCCCAAGTTGCAGAGCCTGGGCTATGGGAGCAAGACCTCCAAGATGTAAAGTCTGGGGTATGGCAGCCAGGCTGATTGACTCCCAATGTGGTTTATCAGGAGAATGGCAACATAACCGCCAAGCTGGTACAACGAGAGCATGGTAGCTAGGCAGAGTGGTAGCAAGACCCCAAGGTGTAGCATTTGGGGCATGGCAGTTAGACATAATGGCAGGAAGATCCCCAAGGTGCAAAGTGTGGGAAATTATGTACGACACAAAGGCATCAACCTCCAAGGCTTAGAGTGTGCGTAAATGCAAACAGCACAAAGGCATCAAAACCTTCAAGGTGTATAGTGCAGGCAATTGTAATCTACACAGAGATATCAAAAACCCCAAAGGCATACAATCTGGAGAATCACAAATAGCACAGAGGTGTCACAACTCCCGAGGGGTACAGTGCAGAGAATCGCAAACAGCACAAAGGTATCTATTCCCCCAAGGCATATAGTGTGGGGAATTACAAACAGTACAAATGTATCTATATCCCCATGGCATACAATGTGGGAAATTGAAAACAGCATAGAGGTGCCTATACCCCAAGGCAAACAGTGTGGGTAATTGGAAACAACACAAAGAGGTCTAAACCACCAAGGCAAGGAGTATGTTTCATCACAAACAGCACAAAGATGTCTAAATCCCAAGGCACAAAGTAGATGAATCACATACAGACAGAGGTGTTTATACCCTCATGGTGTACAGTGCAAGGAATCATAAACAGCATAAAGATGTCTAAACCTCCAACGCATGGAGTGCAGTGAGTATGAAATGGGCATAAAGATCTCTAAACAATCAAGGCATAAAATGTGGGGAATCACAAACAGCACAAAGACCTAGACAAGTCTTGACAGCAAGACAGAAAGTCATAAAAGAGGATATGGGAGGAGAAACTTTTTTTTTTCATATTTTTTTCTGGGGACAAAATACCCCAGTATAACAAAGAAAAAAGTAGGGTGAAATCTAAACAGCCAACAAGGACCCAAACTCCCATATTGGTACATAATGGGGTAGATTTTAGAATTTTGTGCGAGCGCGTACATTTGTTCGCGCACCAGGTGCGAACAAGAGTACGCGGGATTTCAATAGATACGCGCGTAGCCGCGCGTATCCATTAAAATCCGGGATCGGTGCGCAAGGCTGCCGATTTTGGGCAGCCTGCACGCGTCGAGCCGCGCAGCCTGCCTCTGTTCCCTCCGAGGCCGCTCCGAAATCGGAGCGGCCTCAGAGGGAACTTTCTTTCGCCCTCTCTTCACCTTCCCCTCCCTTCCCCTACCTAACCCACCCCCCCGGCCCTATCTAAACCCCCCTACCTTTATCCACAGATTTATGCCTGCCGGAGGCAGACGTAAATCTGCGCGCGCCAGCAGGCTGCTGGCACGCCAACACCCGACCCAGGGGCTGTATTGGAGGGCGCGGTCACGCCCCCGGGCCGAAACCACGCCCACGGCACCGCCCCCGAAACGTCGCGTCACTCCGGGCACGCCCCCGACACGCCCCCCAACACGTCCCTTCATGCAAGCCCCGGGACTTACACGCGTCCCGGGGCTTGCATGCGTCGCTGAGCCTATGCAAAATAGGCTCGGCGCGCGCAGGGGGGGGTTGGGGCAGGTTTTCGGGGGGTACGCGCGTACCCCTTTGAAAATCTACCCCAATAGGCATGGCAGGTAGGCATATTAACAGCATAATCCCCAAGGTGGTATATCAGGGATATGGCAGATAGGCATATAGAAGTAAGAGGCCTAATGTGGTATATCAGGAATAAGGCAGGAGGCAGAGAGGTAGCAGCAAGACCCATAAGGTTGTACATCTGAGGCAAGACAAGTAGAAAGAGTGGTAGCAAGGTCTTCAAGATGCTTTCAGCCATCTTGCCACTCACATGGAAATTCTGGAAACCTAAGCATCGATGGCACCGATGACATATGCTTGGCTGGCACCAATGAAGTCTTGTGTGTCGATCATGCTGAAGGTATCGACGTCGCCAATGGTACCCGGTATGTCAATTGTGCAAATGCACCCTTGTGCGGCAATGGCAGCGATAAACTCAAATTTCTGTACTTCTTCGGCACCCAGTGATCCAGTGGTTCTGTGGAGTGGTGCCTTCTTTTCTTCGACACGCGTCGGCTATATTTACTTGACCCCTTGGATTCAGCCTGTTCTGTTGAAGGGAGATATATTTTAAAGGAGCTGGTGTTTAACTCTATTACCGGTGAGGCAGACGAGGATGCGTTTTGAAAAAAGGACTTACGGTTTCTACAAGACTTGCAGTTCCTCCATTTTCCTTGCCCTAGACAGTTGTGTTTATGAGGATATCAGTCCACAACTGTAACAATTTACTTGGGTGGTCTGAACCCAAGCAGACGTAGCAGAGTTTGTTTCCATCCGTAATGGACATTTTCCTGCCACAAACACAGAGGCGGATTTTCAAAGGGTTACGTGCGTAAATCCTCAGGATTTACGCGAATAAGCGCTCCTGTGCCCGCCGAGCCTATTTTGCATAGGCTTGGCGACGCACGAAAGCCCCAGGACGCGCGTATGTCCCAGGGCTTTGTGAAAGGGGCGGGGCACGCAAAACAACAAAATAAAGGTAGGGGGGATTTAGATAGGGCTGGGGGGCTGGTTAGGTAGGGGAAGGGAGGGGAAGGTGCGGGGGGGCAGAGGGAACAGGGAAAGCCATCGGGGCTCCCCTATGGCTCGGCCGCGCGCATGGTGCACAAGTGTGCACCCCCTTGCTCGCGCCGACCCCGGATTTTATAACATGCGCAAGGCTGCGCGCGCATGTTATAAAATCGGGCGTACATTTGTGTGCGCCGGGTTGCGCGCACAAATGTACGCCCATGCGCTCGTCTTAAAATCCGGCCCATAGTTTTTAAACCCACTTAAGGTGACTTTTTTCTTGGTAGATATTCTGATGAAAAATCTTTTTTTTTTTCCATTTTTTTTAAAAGGTATTATTGAAAAGTGTTGTTTGGGGGGCTGCTGAGGTAGTGAGGCAATTTTAAAGATAAAGTTTTAAAATTTTTAAAGAAAAAATAGAGAAGAGGTACACATCTGTGCTAGTGCTCAGATACAAAAAGTCTGAATGGGCTCATGAGGTAACGCCTGAGCAGGAATTCCTGTAAATGCTCAGTCGAGCAAAAGCTATGAGAGAGAGGTCTGTTCGTTGCCATTGGATAATGTTACACAGATTCTGGCTAATTCAATCCTGTTTATTGACAGAAAAAGATATTACTACAATGTCAATTCAATAAAATATCAGCCAAAGAGAATATCACAAAAACAATATACATCAATAAAATCATCCTAATACAATACTACTTATCCAAACATATCTTTAACCAATTCTTTCTTGAATTCTGTCACCTCTCCTAGAAGGCCATGCTAGGCATGCACCACCCTTTTCAGAAAGAAATATTTTCCGATGTTGCTCCTGAATCTGCTCACTAGAATCTCATCTCTCTTGTTGTGGCACAGTTTTTTCTCTGAGAAAGGTTTGCTTCTTGTGCATTATTGACATTCTTGAGGTATTTGAATGTCTCTTTCATTTCAACCCATCCCACCTTTCCTTTAGGGTATACACATTTAGGTCCCTATTTCTCATTTCATAGGACTTTTGCTGTAGACCCTGAACCATTTTAGTAGATTTTCTCTAGACCATCTCCATTTGAGGATCTGGCCTGCAGAACTATATGCAATATTCTAGATGAGGTCTCACCAACAATCTATTATATCCAGTTCTAGCTCTCCTTATGTACCCCAACATCCCTTTATCTCTGGCCACTGCCTTATCAAACATGTGAGGACGTCCAGGTTCCTTACTAGAGGTATAACCTAACCGTGTGACTATAGAATATTGAAATGTGGAGAGATTTGGTATTTGCACAATCTATCCCATGTTGGACGTGTTTTGCAAGGATATGCTTTTGTTCAGAATGAAATAGTAATGGGTCCATATTCAGCCACTGAGCGACTAGATACATTAGCCGGAAATATCAGTCTGGTTAATTTAACTGGGATATTCAGCGGTGCAGCAGTGCCACTGAATATACCTGGCTATCTTCAAAGTTAGCCGGATAGGTAAATTCGGCTAACTTTAGACTTGCCTGCAGCGCGGTCAGAGTTAGCCAGTTATGTTCATCGGCAACTCCACTCTTCCGTGCGCCAGGAATGCCCCGACATATCCGGCTCAGTTCTAGCTAGAGAAAGAGTTACCTGACTAGAATTTAGTCAGATAAGTCACCGAATATTGCGACTGAGCCATTTAGATAGATAACCCTTCAGTCTTTTGAATTTTGAATATCTAGTCCTACATGTTAACATTTCCTATTTTGTTTTGTTTTCTAAATTAAACAAAAAAATAAATAAAATGGTATTCATTAACAATAAGGCCCTCCCCGGGCTTGGATTAAACCTGCTGATAAACTTCTTAAAAAAAAAAAAAGCCCCCCCCCCCCCCCCCCCCACTTAGACCTCCTCCCTAGCTGTTTCTGCTCTGCCTGTGCCAGACTTCACAATGACTCCAGCTGTTCTGAGACTGGCGCCATATTGGATTACAGCGCCAGCACAGCAGGAGTGACTGGGGATCGTCCTTAACCCAATCTTGACACTGCAGAGATGAAGTAAGGTAAAGGATCTGAGAAGGTCCTGGGGTGAGGTCAAGGCAATTTATAAGTGCGGGATAGGTGGATGGGGGAGCGAGTCCAGAGCTGATGCTCTTTTTGCTTTATGTTTTTGCTTTATTTTTTTTATATTTCATTTTAAATAAGCAAAATGAATAAACTACAGACAAAATGAAAAAAGCCCTGACATGAAAACATTTTTTTAACCCACGCTCCTAATGTTTTGCGAGTTTGTTTATTTGTTTTAAAATATTTATATTCTTCACTCATCCACATTTTGAGGCGGCAAACAAAATAACCATGCATAAAATCAGATAGGACACAAACAGAAAGCAAACAATAACAAAGCACCCAAAAAACTGTATAGAAAACATAAGAAACTGCTAAACATCAGCTTAGAAAGGATAATGAAGATGAAAACAAAAGACAGGTACCCTACCACAAGGGAAAGAGATAAATCTTCTAGTTAGCAACCTCAGAATCAATGCAACAGGGGAACGATATCAACATAAGCTGTTAGTTCCCCAAGGTAGGGTGACTTACCTGGATTCATGCCTGAAAACACTGGCCTGGTAGGACTGTGACTGTAAGCTATAATAACTGAACCCTGTGGCATCAAGTTACTTTCATAAGATTGCATGAACGACCAGGAATTACGACAGTTAAGGGACTCAATTAATTATAAGTAAAAGGCTTGCTTAAAAAGAAATGCTTTTAAAGATTTCTTTTAACGATTGTTTGCAGGTCATGGTACAGAGCTGTGCAAGTAGTGTATTCCACAAGGAAAGACCTGCCACAGACAAGGCTCTGCCCTGTTATCTGCCAAATGAAGGACACGACAGGCAGATCTTAATGCACGTGCAGGGGCATATAGGCATAAAATGGACTTAATCCAAGGAAATGTCAGCATGGCAGTCTTATATATGATTCTCCATTGGACTGGGAGCCAATGGAAGGAGCAGAGAACTGGAATAATATGGTCTCTAATACTGGCTCCAGTCAAAGTTTCTGCAGTGGAACTTTGAGCAGTCTGAAGTGCTCTAAGTGAGGGTAATCCAATGAAGAGAGAATTATATTAATCCAGTCCAGTAAGTATATGGGCCTGGAAATCCCTAGTGCTCAGCAAGACTTCAACCTTTGAGGTATGTTTAGTTTAAAGAACGAAGCCTTCACCACCATCTTTATCTATACATGCACATATAAATTAGACTAGAATAATACCTAGATTGTGTTTCTGTGCTGAATCAGGAATCTTACAGCCATCCAAAGTAAAGACAGGAGAATCACTAAAGGTGCATCTCCTGAAAATAACCACCTCAGTCTTATCAACATTAAGCACTAGCTGGATATCTTGACTCAGCATTTCACTGCTGCCAGGCAGACGGAAACAAATTCAGTGGTTGCCGAGTAGGAGGATAATTTGGGCACAAAAACTGGATGTCATCAGCTAGATAGTAGTTTACATAAAGGGGTTATGTACTGTTCAGGAAAATAGCCAATAAGACTGACCGCTGAGGGATGCTAGTAGTTATGTACCAGGAGGATACTGACCTGCTAAACCTGAACAGATAAATAAGAGGAGGACCACCTTAATACTGTGTCCAACATCCAATCTCATTCGGGTGACAAAGAAGAATCTGAGGCAGCAGAAATGTCAAGAAGAGCCATGATATAACGTGTCCTGCTGTCAAACCCACGTCTAAAGATATCTAGACTACCCAGGAACAAGGTTTCCATATTAAATAGTTTATGGAACCCAAACTAGAGTTGATCTAGAATAGTGCATTCTTCTATAAAAGTCATTCAACTGGTTCAACACAACAGTTTTGATGACCTTTGAGAGAAATGATAAAGATAAGATGGGACTAAAGTTAGCTAGAATAGAGGGGTCCAAAGATGTTTTTTTTCAAAATGGGAGAAACGGAAGCTTGCTTGAAACTTGCCAGAAAATGACCCTCTAGTAAAGAAAAGTTCACAGTCTTGGTACTAATACTAATGTCCTCATCTAAGGCTTTAAGCAGCATGCTTGGACACTGGGTCTGAGGGCAGGATGAGATGTTCAAATTTGCAATAACTTGGATAACTTCCAAGTTAACCCCACAATGATGCTACATTACCAGGCAGGTCAACAGATGGAATCATTTGTGATGGGAATCTGCTATATATGCTGTAAACTTTATCAGCAAATTCCTCACAGTGCCTTGGATCTGAGGCAATGTTCTCAGTACAAGTCAACATTTTGGTATTAATAGTCAGGTATTTCATTGTTTGAAAGAGCTCTAGTTCCATGAGCTAAACAAACCCCAAGTTGATAGTTATCTACGGTAACAGGCATTTTTTCCTCAATGTAAGTATTTAGTTGCTTTAACACCACTTTTTCAATAACCCTGGCTAAAAAAAGATAGGGAGGACACCGGCCGGTAACTTGGCAAATCAAACTACAGTAGTTCGATACTCAGTTCATTCCTCAAAACCTTGAAATGAGCTTTAGAGCAAACACGGGGACGTAAACTTTTAAACTGGTGTGCAGGCACACATGTGAGAGCATACGTCGGCCCACCCCCAAGGATAAGGCTATTTTATAACTTGCATGTGTATATGTGCACCAAATTTTAAGTAGGCTTGCATATGTGCGTGCAAATCCCGCTTCTATCGTGTAAGTCGGAGAATTTTAAAAGGGGCGCGCACCAATGTCATTCCTGGTTTTACTAATTTGTCCCCAGTTCACCCAGTTACGAGACAGGTCCTCCAAACCCCCCTAGTTTAATAGCCTGCACCCCCCCCCCCCCCCAGTTATCCCCCATCCTTAAAACCCTGCATATCCATCCAGTTTTCTTTAATTTTTAACGGACACATCATCCATAGCAGAAGTAAAGTTATGCAGTAAGGGGCCTCAGTGCACGCCGGATCATATAAGTATTTCCACGCACAACTCAGGTTAACACCCAGAAACGTCCATGCCCCACCTAGACCATGCCCACACCAAGCCCCTTTTTGAAAACGTCCGAGATGTGCGCGCCCCAGGAGATAAGCGCGTATCTCGTCAGCTTTTTAAAATACGTTCAGCGTGCACGAGCCCGACATATTCGCAACATCCCCTAATTAATGCACACGTTGGGCTTTTTAAAGTCACCTTTAAGACAGTACCTTTCATACCGGCGCATGGGTGTACATTGGTGCGTATGCGCCGGCGCGCACCCAGGGACGCGGCCATTTCAAGACTTGTGCGCAAAAAAAGTGCGCGTTATAAAATAGCCTGGATGTGTGCAGATGTGTGCCTACTTTTAAATAGGCATGCATCTAGGAGCACAAATCCTGCTTCTACCGCATACGTCGGGGAATTTTAAAAGGGCCGCATGTTCACACCATTGCTGGTCTGACCAGTTCATCCACACCCCCCTGGTTGAATAGCTTACATACCCTCCAGTTACCTGAGACCCTTAAAGCCCCTCAGATATGGCTAGTTTTTTTTAAATTTTTTCAACTTATAACTGATGCCTTGCAGAAATAAACATGTGGCACGGGATCTGGGCGCGCGTCCAGGCTTGTAAGTATTTACACACACATCTCTTGGCCACACCCGAAATGCACATGTCTTGCCCAGACCTCTTCCATCCCTTTTTGAAAACGTTTGAGATATGTGCACAGAGAGAGATACGCATGGAATTGGGCTGCTTTTAAAATTTGGTAGGTGCGTGCGAGCCCGACTTGTGCGCATGTGGCACCCCCACATGTAGGCCCCTGGATGTCCCTAGTTCCCCATAAATAGGACTAGGAATTGGCAGCTCCTCCCCTATGAGGTAGCTGAAGAGGTGGATCTGGCTATAAGAGGGTCAAGGGAGGAGTCGAGGAGAGAGTTTCTGTGGCACAGGTGCTCTGGAGTGGAGGCCTACAGCCTTTCCCAAATTCTTTTGGGAGAATCAAGTCGATGCACATCCTGCCAGGTTAGGAGCTGCGTGGAGGGAAGTAAAGCAGCTCCAGAGTTTGGAGTAAGTCTGAAATACTTCAGCCGGGGCTTTGAGGAAGGTTACCCCAGGTTCACTGGCCAGGTCACCGGTTCCTGTGAGAAGAAATCCCCCAACTACAAATCAAGGGAGCGTTTTGGAAGACCCTTCCCAGGATCTTCAGGCAGGAGACAGGTGCAGGTCGGGGCATCCTGTGAAGTCTGCAGGACACAGGTAGGACTGGGAAAAATTCCTAGGGGACCGGTGTCATTCGGGACCAGCAGGAGCAGGGAAGCCACCACTGGAGCCAGGCAATCGGTACTTACACAGGGAGAGTAAAAGGATAATCCTTGTACATACAATGACCACACTTGGAAATTGATTTGCCGTTTAACAGAATCAGTAAATTTTTTACTTGAACATCCCATCCTGTGTTCGGTCTCCTTGATTGCGCATCTTCAGAAAATACCTATCACAAGCAGCATCACGAGGAGAGGTCACGTCCCCCACCTGGCCCCCCCCCCAGAAAGAATTCACCCCTGGGGACCAGAGACAAGGAAAGAAAGCCCCAAGAGACAATAAATTCTTTTGTGTCCCCTCTAAGGAGATGCCCCTCAGGAGGAAAGGGCTACACACACACACACATCCTCCAACTGATGCGCGCCAGGCTTTTAAAATTCACCTTTAAGAGGACCAAATATATTGCAAAAATAGACATAATTTCAACCACCTCACTAGTTGCTATCTGCCTAAAGCTTTCCCATTTTCCCCTCCTCTGTAACAGGGGCATTTTTAGAGGGTCTAAGGATCCACTGAGTGATTAGGAAGAGATTCAGTTTTAGTGGCAGAGAACGAAGCAAATGAGTTACACTTCTCTGGAACGAGTAGTGTAGGACCAGAACTAGAACATGAGGTTATTAAGGAGTTTAAAACATGAAACCATACTCGTGGTTGTGAAGGAGTATTATTAATACATTTTGCATAGTAGGTTTTTTTTTGTGTGTGTGATCAATAGCTCTGCTGTATTCAAATAAAACAGAACGATATATCTCTACTTATCTTCAGATCCGTGTTTGTGCCATTTGTGCTCAGCACCTTCCCCATCCCTCTCCCCTCCCCCCCCAGAGCGCCACCACCTTCCCTTCTCTTTTCCACAAAACCTTCCCTGGCACATTCAGCTGTCCCTTCTTCTGTCCCTCCCCAATGTCCTCGAACTGGCTGCTGCCGCCGCGCCTTCCCTGGTGCTGCTTCTTTCTCCTCTTCCAGTTCCCCTCTGCAGTCGGACGTGCACGGGGCCAGCAGGCTTTGTGAGACCACGGGGCCCCATGCAGGGTCCATGGCAGAAGAGAGCCGGCAGGGCGGGGGAACCAGAAGCAGCAGGGCCTATGCGTGCTCTGACCTCTTCCGCTGGTGGGAGGACGTCCTGCAGGCCGACCACTGCAGGGGAAAGCCAGAACGATGACTGCGGCGGAGCCGGACTTCTTCCAACGGAGCTCTGGCTATCAACTGTAAGGAAGGTTTTGCAGCACGCTCGTGCTTCAGCCGCGTCAAAGTGATTGGGAAACGCTGCTCTACAGCCTGAAACCTCAGAAGCTGGTCCCTGATTTGGGTTGAGCATCCCCAGCCCCTAAGGATTTTTGTACAGAAATAGCATATCCTTACTTCTTTACATCACAAGGTGAATGAATACAGCAGGTTTTTGTTTTGTTTGGGGTTGGTTTTTTTAAAAAGATGATGTTGGAATTATGAATGTTCCTGAGAGATGCACAGGCTGCTACTAGCTAGGGCCGAAACCTTGACAATCAGTGCCACTGATCCAAAGTTTCAGACTTATCCGAATCCAACCATTTCTCTCTCCATAATAAATACTATGAATACTGCTGCTGCTCAGAGTCCTGTGTGCAGGGTACGTTTCATGGCAAGCCTACTGTTTACATGTCTTTCTTCAAGCTTTAATGTGTAATTATTGTGGTGCTCTTGCTCTGTCTTGGAACATGGCTGAAAGCACAATGGAGTGTTCTGTTCTCTACACCTTTTCTCTATTAATAAATGAAAAGATAAGAAATGCATTTTCTATTTGCCAGAGCAAACCCCAGAGGGGCCATTATTCGCCCCAGCACATACCATGTTATTTCTATATTAAATGTTCGTTTCATTATATTTACTTCATAAGTACAGCCAGGTATAGCCTAGCCGGTCCTGACTGAGCTAAGTTTGATTCTGTGAGGCAGTCAAAAGAAAGGCCCCATGCTAAGAGTGAGATGGGGGGATGTAGGAGTGTCAGATTTTATGGCCTGGTAGCAAGGGGAAAGAGAGTGGGTGGTGAGCGAGAGATGCAATAGCCAGTCTTGCCACGGGAAAATAAAGCCTGACACGTGCCTTCAAGTATTGCTCTTACAGTGACATGTCAGGCAGCTGAACAAAAGCAGTATGATGGGCTCTAGACAGAGTTACAGCTGTGTCTCTAGCAGCACAGTGCAAAGAATTAATTTCTGTGAGTAATGTGTGAAAGGAGTCCCTGCAGAATGACTCTTACATAAGAGTCAGATGGGAAGGAGGAAGAAGTGTGACATGATAGGTTCTTGTGGAAAACAGGATGCAACGGTTAAAGGGGAAAAGCTTGCATGATGGCTCCCTTATAAGAGCCACAGGAGTAAGAAAAGAGGATGATAATGGTAAGGAGAGAGGAATACATTTGACAGTCACCCAAGCAGCTGAAGCAAACATTCATGTGTGAGGTTGGAAACACAATTGAAATCAAACACAGCCATGTGGTGATCTCGTGACATGGGGTCAACAGTGATGACATGCTGTGAGTAGTTTTGCAGCAAGCACATCAGGCATAGCTCTTGCTGTCATGGACATGTCATCCAGGGTTGTCCCTACTGGTCACCACTGACCATGGCACTTGCAGGGTAAGAGCTCAATAAAGCTTCAGGACTGTACAAAGACATTGCCACCAACTCCACCGTTGCCAATGTTTCATTCTAGGCTCCACTCCCTCCCAAATGACTATGATTCAACTGCCAGTCAAGAGGACAGACTACAGGAGAAAGTAAGGAAGGGCCAGATAATCGGACTGATACAGTAAAGTCCGCGGGAGAGCGGGCGAATGCCCGTTCTTCCGGCACGTGCACAGACCACTCTCCTATGCACGCGATTCACTATTCAAATTAGGCCTGGCAGTAAAAACAGGTAAAAGGAGGCGCTAGGGACACTAGCGCGTCCCTAGCGCCTCCTTTTGGACCTGAGCGGCGGCTGTCAGCGGGTTTGACAGCCGATGCTCAATTTTGCCGGCATCGGTTCTCGAGCCCGCTGACAGCCACGGGCTCGGACACCGGACGCCGGCAAAATTGAGCGTCCAGTTTTTGACCCGACATCCGCGGGCCGACTTCAAAATGTTTTTGTTTTTTTTTTACTTTTGGAAACTTTATGGACCTCCGACTTAATATCGCCATGATATTAAGTCGGAGGGTGCACAGAAAAGCAGTTTTTACTGCTTTTCCGTGCACTTTCCCAGTGCCCGAAGAAATTAACGCCTACCTTTGGGTAGGCGCTAATTTCTGATAGCAAAATGTGCGGCTTGGCTGCACATTTTGCTTTCTGAATCGCGCGGGAATACCTAATAGGGCCATTAACATGCATTTGCATGTTGCGGGCGCTATTAGGTTCGGGGGGCTGGGCGCGCATTTTCGGACCCTTACTGAATAAGGGGTAACGCTAGCACGTCGAAAAATGCGCGTCCAATAGAGGGTTAACAGTGCGCTCCGTCAGAGCGCACTGTACTGTATCGGCCCGCTAGTGTTTCCGTTCCTTTTCCTACCCCCTGGGAGAGGCCCACCCGCTGGCCATCCTGATTAGACTCCTCCCCCAAAGGTTTGCTCTCTCTACACTCATTGTCATAGAATGGGCACCAGTCAACAGATAAAGGGTGTGAAGAGACATTCTTTTCACATTGTTTTATTTTTTTGGTTTCATTTTTTAAGTTCTTTTGTTTTATTGTTTCCTTTCTTTTGAAAATGAGAAAATATGTAAAAGAAAAAAAGGAAACAACAAAAGGACAAAACAAAACAAAGCAAAACTGCTGGGCTCTCTGGGAGACAAAAACCCAATCCTGGGCCTCCTTCCAATCCCCCTCCCTCCTAACCGAAACCTTTCTTTCTTCGCAGGGCAGGAATGATCCCCGGGGTGCTCCCGCCCTGCCAGAGACATGCTTAGAAATGGCGCTGACAGAGCAAGGCGCCATTGTTAATTCCTTCCACACAAATTGGTGCCAGCCTGGGTCTGAGCCTGGCCATCATTATTTTGTACAAAAGAAAGGAATAATGATGCTGCTCTCGGTCTGCCAGCGCTGTTTCTAAGCGTGTCTCTGGCAGGGCAGGAGCAAACGGAGAGCATAAGAAGCTAAGAAATGCCATACTGGGTAAGAGCAGCATCTTGTCTCTGACAGCGGCCAGTGCAAGTCACAAGGAGCCAGCAGATCCCATAAAATAGATCTGTTTCTTGTTACTCCCTCCCAGGGACAGCAGTAGCTTTCTTTATCTACCTAACAATCTTTTATAGGCTTTTCTTCTAGGAATTTCTCCAAAACTCCTATAAAGCCTGGTAACAGATCCTACAGATTGATTTGTGCGCTGAAAGAAAAAGTATTTTCCCTGTCTTGTCCTAAATCTGCGGATTGTTACTTTGATGGAGTATTTCCTCGTTTTATTATTATTTGGAAGGGTAAACACCCATCCCTTATTTTCCTGCTCCATAGCCCTCATGATTTGATAAATTTCTCTCATGTCCCCTCCTGAACTGTCTCCTTTCCAAGCTAACGAGCCTCTCATCATAGGGGAATTGTTCCAACCCCTGTATTACTTTTGTCGCCCTCCTCTGCACCTTTTCTAGTTCCACTTTGTCTTTTTTTGAGATGGAGCGACCAGATCTGCACATAGTATTCAAGGTGCAATCACACCATGCCTTGATACAGAGAAAATGTGATATTTTCTGTTATATTCTCCATTTCTTTTTGGATCATTCCTGACTTTCTATTCGCTTTCTTTTTTTTTTTTTTTTTTTTTTACTGTGGCTGCACAGTGAGCTGAAGATTTCAATATATCGTCTACAAGGACAACAAGATCTTTTTGTGGGATAGTAACTCCCAATACAGAACCCAGCGTCGTGCACCTGTAATTGGGATTATTTTTCCCTGTGTGCATCACTGCACTTTTATACATTAAGGGGTAGATTTTCAAAAACCGCGAATAGGCGTACTTTTGTTGGCGCTCCAGGCGCAAACAAAAGTACGCTGGATTTCAGCGGATACGCGCGTAGCCGCTGAAATCCTGGATCGGCGCGCGCAAGGCTATCGATTTCGTATAGCCGGCGCGCGCCGAGCCGCGCAGCCTACCCCCGTTCCCTCCGAGGCCGCTCCGAAATCGGAGCGGCCTCGGAGGGAACTTTCTTTTGCCCTCCCCTCACCTTCCCCTCCCTTCCCCTACCTAACCCACCCGCCCGGCCCTGTCTAAACCCCCCCCTTACCTTTGTTGGGGGATTTACGCCTCCCGGAGGGAGAAGTAAATCCCCGCGCGCCAGCAGGCCGCTAGCGCGCCGGGACACGATCTGGGGGCGGGCCCGGGGCCGTAGCCACGCCCCCGGGCCCGCCCCCAGAACGCTCCCGACACGCCCCGAAAACGCCGCGCGGTTCGGGCCCGCCCCCGACACGCCCCCTCCGAAAACCCCGGGACTTACGCGAGTCCTGGGGCTCTGCGCGCGCCGGTAGGCCTATGTAAAATAGGCTTACCGGCGCGCAGGGCCCTGCTCGCCTAAATCCGCCCGGTTTTGGGCGGATTTAGGCGAGCAGGGCTCTGAAAATCCGCCCCAATAGGCTTACCGGCGCGCAGGGCCCTGCTCGCCTAAATCCGCCCGGATTTGGGCGGGTTTAGGCGAGCAGGGCTCTTAAAATCCGCCCCTAAATTTCATCTGCCATTCGGTCTCCTAGTCTCAAGGTCGTTTTGCAATTTCTCATAATTCACTGCTGTTTTAACAATTTTGAATAATTTGGAGTCATCTGCAAATTTGATCACTTCTCTCATCATTTATGAATATATTAAGCAGCACAAGTCCCAGTATCGATACCCGCAGTATCTTTTATCCACTTGGAAAACTGACCATTTAGTCCTATCCTCTGTTCCCAGCCCTTTAACCAGTTACCAATCCACAAGAGAACGCTGCCTCCAATCCCATGACTTTAATTTTCTGAAGAGTCTCTCATGGGAGACTTTGTCAAATACCCTGTGAAAATCCAAGTACACTATATCAACTGGCTCATTTTTATTTTCTAGAACAGATTGGCAAATCTACTGAAGAAGGCTTTAGATTAGGATTATCGGGGATAGGTGAACAAAGTCATAAGGCAAGTGAAGGTCCCTAGGTAACTAAAACAGAAATAAACAAATATAGAAATGGGAAAAAGAGCTACATCTGGAAAGCTCTGTACCCTAATGCTGATAATATGAGAAATAAAGTCCCAGATCTAGAGACAGCCATGGAAGAGGCTGACTTGTACACAGTGGCTGTCATGGAGCCTCAGTACATGGAAAACCATAACTGGGATATGGTTATACTGGGCTAGAATCTATTCAGGAAGGACTGGGTAGGAAGGAAGGGAGGAGGAAGCATGACATTATTTATACAAAATAATATTAAAGCAACAGAACTGCAGGACTTATGAGGTAAGGAGAAGGCACTGTGGGTTCATCTGGAAAGAGGGAACGGAACATCCTCTTATATCGGTATAAAACACAGACCTCCATCACAGACAGAAGAAATGGATAGCGATTTAATGGACGATATTCACAACATTGGCATGAAAGGGGAGGTGCTATTGCAAGGGGATTTCAATCTGCCGGATGTTGATTGGGAGAAGCCCAGCTGCAGTGTCTTCTAGAGAAGCTGGGAGATCCCGGATTCTCCGCAGGTCGAACTGTTCCATCAACTGGTAACTGAGCTCAAATGGGAGGGGGCGAACCAGACCTGGCGCTTATCTACAGGGACAGTATTTCCGATGCTGTACTGGATGATCATCTGGGATCCAGTGATTATCGGACAGTGTGGTTCAGTATTAGAGTACAGACAATGAAGGTTCATTCACAGGCAAAGGTTCTAAGCTTCAGAAAAAATCGGGGAATACCTCAGGTAGTCATTAGCTGAATGGGAAAATCTAGGGGAAGTAGAAGAGCAGTGGGCAAAACTAAAAGAAGAGATAAGGGCAACTAACTCTGAGAGCGTGATAGGGGATTGTAAAGCTGAATAATTGATGTGAATGGACAGGCTAGATGGGCCATACGGTCTTTATCTCCTGTTACATTTCTACATTTTTATGTTTATTTACGCCTTCTAAAAAAAAAAATCTCAAAGATTGGTAAGGGAAAATGTCCCTTTGCTAAAATTTACCATGCTGACCCTTCTCCATTAAGCCATGTCTATCTATATGGTCAGTAATTTCATTTTGAAGAAAAGCTTGTACTATTATGCCCAGCACTGAGGTCAGGCTCACCGGTGTATAGTTTCCCAGATTACCTGTGGAGTCCTTTTAAAAACCAGTGTCGCATTGGCCATGATAAAAATATGGGGAGAAAGTTCTGAGGGGTGGGGGGGATCAAAGGGGAGGTGCAGGAGAATTTTTTTGCTCAGAGCTGGCATTCTAAAATGAAAATAGTTTTGTCATTTGTTTTAAAAATGAAACAGGAAAATTCCTTTCCAATGAATGCATATCCCTTTCAAATGTGAGATTTTCACTGTAGTGGAAACGTGATAGGTGGAGCATGCCTTATCCGGTGTTTTCAGGTTGGCAGATGATTTGTTCACTGGTCATTGTGAAGTTGTGTATTTCAGGGTCAACAGACCCTTGCACCCTAGGCAGACCAATGTAACACCACCCCCATGTTCAGCCTTGCAAAATTTGGGGGTTACCTGCGTAAGTTTGTCCCCACCCCAGAATGCTCATGCCCCACCCCTTTTCTGCCTCCTTATTCTTGACGCGCGCACCAGTATGTATGCGGATACTTCCCGGCTTCTTAAAATCCAAGTTGCTCGCGCGCGGCACACATATGGGTTTATGGAGCCATTTTTGCAAGAGCAACACTTTTAAAATCTACCTGTTACTGAGGGATCGTGAAAAATGTACCAGCGAGTCCTACAGTGAACTTTCAGGGAGCTCAAGTGTTCCCCGGATAGATCCCGCGTGTCATCACGTGGTAACTTGCCTGCTCGGTTTTCTTCCTCCTGCTGCTCAGACACAGGTGATGGGAGGTGTCAGACCACCTGCCCATCATCACTCACTCAGGCCCGTGACAGACATGGCCCTGCGGGAGTGATGACAGGAATGTGGTCTACAAACCTGGGTTTATTCAGGGACGCATGGCCTGTACACATTGCTCACACAGAAAGAGTCAGAGGGACAGAATGCTTGCAGCATACAGGCATACGAACAGAGTGTGTACAGCTATTTGCCATCTATATAGTGACAGATTATGTGCACAGCACTGGACTCAGCTAAAATACGTAGGGCATTTACTTGGGTGAGATGGCTCGACTGAAGACTCCCCTCCCCAAATGTGACTAGAGGTGTGCGTGAGTGCCGCAGAGCATGTACATTTAGCCGCATTCAGGGGCTTATTCCTGTGGGTATTTGTGGTGCCAGTGCATCCATTAGGCAAGCTAAGCAGTTGCCTAAAGTGCCAAAACTTTTGGGGTGACAAAATCCCACCCGCACAAGGACCAAAGAGGAAAAACCAATACTGTCCAAAAAAAGGCAGTGCTTACTAGAGTTGCTGCCAATAGGTAAGTTGGGGGTGGGGGTGCATGACCGTAGGTTCACCTAGGGCGTCAAATAGTCTTGCACCAGCCATGGGATTTCCAAAAGCGCATGGGCTATTTTGCCCCAACTTGGTCACCTGCAAAATTAGCAGGTGAAAGTACACAAATTCTTTTCCTCCTACTCCTTTAGAACTTGTCACTCAATCAGGGCTGGATCTGGCACCATGAGCCTTCATTCACAACTATCCAGGGATTTTTTCCCCCTCTTTTATAACCCCATCCCTGCTTATGTTTAGTCCAACCATTCTATGATGATCCTGGGCCGGGGACCCTGCAAACATGGACCCTGACCCTGGCCACTAGGTGTTAACATTAAGCAATGACCATGATGTCCTCCCCCCACTCCGGGAGTGTGTTTGCTGGCTCCATACCATCCCCAGCCCTTGGTTGGACTTGTGGAGTGGAAGACCCGACCTGGGGATCGAACTGGGGACTTTCCGCAGGGCAGTGCACAGCACTTACCACGGAGTCACTGGGCTGACCCAGAGAGCGGAAGATTTTATCTTCCACGAGGCAATGCATAGTGCTTACCACTGAGCCAGCAGGTCGGCCCAGGCAAATGCTTTTACTGTACACATTCAAAGGAAAATGATGTGAGGTTGTGTCCCTTTGACAACTGGTGCAATGTACATGGGCTAAAACAGGCATAATCTTTATACCCGTAATGGAGTAACTTAGTAATGACAGCAGATAAAGACCAATGGGTCCATCTAGTCTGCCCAGAAATTTGCTTATGGTAGTAACTGCCTTTCCATGCAAGGTACCTCCATGTGTTCGGTTAAGGGTAGTGACTGCCGTTCCATTCTGTTAACAGTAGTAATGGGGGTCATTTTCAATAGCACCTGTGGGCTATTGAAAATGACCCCTATGCTCGGTTGTCACCTAGCAACTAGACCTAACATTCACATGCTAGGCCGAATATAGAACAGGTGAGAAGAAAGGAATATAGAGAGGTGCGAAGACAGGAAAGGGAGATATCATGAATGATGGCTCCATGCTGACAATTTTATGAGTAGAGATAAGGAGAGAGGCTGCCTACCATGGGCCCCTGATGTAGACAGATAAGTAGGGAGGCGAGAGGCTGTGTATGAGGAGAGGCAGATGAACAAGGCTAAGGACAGGTGCTGAGTGAGAGAGGATGTGCAGAGCTGGTGATATGTTGTTTGCTGGGTCTCTTGCTCTGTATAAGAGAACCAGCTGCTGTGGGCTAGGGACATCTAATGAAGCATCTTCAGCAAATCATTGTGAGGCAAAAGTTGAGTCCTTGATAATTTAAGTGTTATTTCAAATACTAATGTGAATTCAACCCTGGCAAATTAAAACACGAAGAATTAATTGGATATGCAAATGAGATTAGTCAGTATATAAATCTAATTACATACCAATTTGCTTTAACAGCATGAAAAAAAGAACAAATTGTCCTATGCAAATTGATTGTCTTAAAGACGCACCTGTAGCACCACAAAGTGTGGGAGAAAAGCACAGCGCCGACACTCAGATAGACAACATGCTTCCAGAGATCTTGTCAAAGCACATTTCAAAAGGAATGCTACAATTCTTACCAGCCAGAATGATGTACAATGTTCTATTATCATGTCTGAGAAAGTTCTTCCATCCCTGTCAGCACTTACCTAGTCTACCTACACAAAAGAGAACCTCATGCACACATGCATCACACACACATGCATCACACACAATGCACACATATGCAAAATGCATAGAATATTGACATACATGTACAAAGCATGTATGCACACATTGAATATATATTTTTTTGTTGTGTTTAGCACTGTCCCTTTTGTTGTGTAGATCATTATATATAAGGTAGTGATACTTTTTGTTTAGCCAAATTGCCTATTACAAATGACAGCAAAATTTCATTAGGTGGTTAGTCACTTTGGATATCACTGATATTTACATATTGTTTGTAAACAAAAGCACATCCCTATTGAATTCAGAAGAAGAGAGTACAATTTGGTTTAATTTTACTATGTTGATTCTCTCTGACTGTCATATCTTTTAATTGCGCTAGCATAAGAATTATTCAGATACGGTGTACAAAAGCTTTGGAGGTGTCACAGATTCCTTCTTCATCGTATGTTTTACCAACTTCTGTCTCATTTATTCTGAACTTGTCTGGCATAAAAAGGAATTTAGAACATCCCAATAGAAAGGTTGCGATAAAGGCCGAAGTATCCCAGGTGCACTGAGATAAAGAGCAGACAGAGATAAATGATTTCAAACTACCCATTTCATTTACTAAGCAGGCTGTGAATACAATTAAAAATCATACCTTGAATTGTGTGTATGCGAATTCTAGAAGTCTAAAAAATACGATTGGAAAGTTAGAATATATGACACTAAATGAGGATATAAACATAATGGAAGGATTATAACCAATGGAACACTGTGATACCAGGGTACAAATGATATAAAAAAGATACGCCAGGCCGAATTGGTAGAGATGCTGGTGCTATATGTTAAGGATGGCATAGAGTCAAACAGGATAAAAATGCTGCAGGAAACAAACTGCACTGGATAGAAATTCCCAATCAGGTCAATACAGAATGGTGCGCTCTGCTGAGTGCACCGTTTAGCCCCCGTTTGGCCACGCGTTTTAGACACGCTATTATTACCCCTTATAATGTAAGGGAATTATAGCGCGTGGAAAACGCACGGCCAACCACCCCGAAACTAATAGCGCTCATCACATACTGAAAGTAAATTGTGCAGCCAAGCCGCACATTTTACTTTCAGAAATTAACGCCTGCCCAAAGGCCGGCTCTCCTGCGGGTTTTTCTGAATCGGCCTGTGTGTGATGGGGAAAATTATAGCTGTGGGGATGGTACTAACATCCGCCTGGTTAGGATGAAGAGACAGACAGTGAAATGCTAACAGAAATTAGTTAAGCTAATACATTAGGAATCACAATAATAATGGCAGATTTCAATGACCCCAATATTGATTGAGTAAATATCTTGTTGGTACATGATAGGAAGGAAAGGTTTCTAGATCTTATACAATGACCGTTTTGTGGAGCAGCTGGTCCTGGAACCATTGAGAGGGGGAATACTAATAACAATCATAACCTAATCCAATTTAACAAAATCACTGAAGAGTGGAACACTGTGGTAGTATTTAACTTTACCTTTTTAACTTTAAACAAGGAAACTATGACACAATGAGGAAATCAGAAAAAAGAGGAGCAATTGCAAAGGTTAAAAATTTGCATGAGGCATGGATGCTGTTTAAAAACATCATCTTGAAAGCCCAGACAAGATGTATTCGATGTATTAGAAAAAGTAGAAAAAAAAAAGACTAAATGACTGCCAGCATGGTTAAACGGTGAGGTGAAAGTGGCTATTAAAACCAAAAGGACATCTTTCAAAAACTGGAGGGTGAATCCAAATGAAGAAAATAAGAAGGTGCATAAGCACTGGCAAGTCAGATATATTTGAAACTTCTCAAGTCTTTTGACTTGTATATTTGTCTTGACTAGATTGTAAGCTCTATTGAGCAGGGACTGTCTCTTATCAATTGTTTGCACACATTGAGGTAGATCTTTAAAAAGTACACGCGTGCATACTTTTGTTCGCGCAACTGGCGCGTAGTCATGCTTATCTTATAAAATCCGGGTTCGGTGCGTGCAAGGCTGCGCAAAATCGGCAGCCTGTGCGCGCCGAGCTGCGCAGCCTGCCTCTATTCCCTCCGAGGCCGCTCCAAAATCCGAGCGGCCTCAGAGGGAACTTTCCTTCCACGTTCCCCACCTTCCCCTCCCTTCCCCTACCTAACCCACCCCCCCGGCCCTACCTAAATTCCCCCCCTACCTTTGTTGGGCAAGTTATGCCTGCTTGAAGCAGGCGTAACTTGTGCGCGCCACCTCGCATCCCCTGGCACAGACCGCAGTGCCAGGGGACTCAGGACCGCCCTCCCTGCCCACCCCTGAACCGTCGCCACGCCCACGGACATGCCCCTGACCCCGGACCCGCCCCTCCCACCCCTTTTACGAAACCCCGGGACTTACACGCGTCCCGGGGCTTTGCGTGCGCCGGCGGCCTATGCAAAATAGGCCGCCGGCGCAGGGCTTTTAAAATCTAGCCCATTGAGTAGTAGTAGTAGAGAAATCTACTCCAGTCATTTTCTTTGAGGATGATGATTCAGAGGAACTGAAGTAATCATGGTCAACTGGGAGGATATAATAAAGCAAAGTGACATACTGAAGAGTAACAAATCACTGAACTAGATGGTATACGTCCCAGAGTTCTGAAAATATTAAAAAATGAAATTGCTGATTTATTACTAGTACTCTCTAACTTCTCATTCAAATCAACTACAGTACCTGAGGATTGCAGGGTACCAATGTAATGCCCATCTTTCAAAAGGATTGAAGGGGTGACTTAAGATTTTTGCACCATAGGCACAGTGAAATGGTGGCACCCCTTTGAAGCTGTGCCAGCACACTGCACTAAAGCAAGCAGAATCAGGCTCTTCTTTGTCCTGGATATTTGGCGCTCTACACAGTTGCCTATGGTGAGCTTGATGTCAGTAGAAGCTCTGTGAAGAACAAAATAATTGACCATCTGGATAGACAGAGATTAATGGGGCAGAACCAACAGAGATTTAGCAAAGGGAAGTCTTGTATTACAAATCTGTTGGATTTTTTTTGAAGAGGTTAATACATATGTGGACAAGAGCAAGTTAGCTGATATAGAGGTACATTTGCAAAGGGGCACGCGGGCATCCATGTGCACGTGCATTTTATAAAATCAGTTACCCACGAGCACATGCGCTCACCCATTTTATATCGGCATGCACATGTGCACGCAAGTGCCGACTCGCGCACTCAAGGGGGGAGGGGGGATTTTAATTAGAAGCGCATGGCAATGCGATCGGACTTTCCCCAGTTCCCTACCTCCAACCATCCTTCTTCCCTTTTCCCCCTCTCTGCCCTGACCCCTAACCCGCCCAACTCACCTAAATGTTTTTATTTTACAACTTACCTGCTCTTAGGAGCAGATGTAAGCTCTGTGCGCTAGTTGGTTGCTGGCACGCGCTTCACTGAGGCAGCGCCTAATGGCACTGTCCCGGCCAGCCCCCACCCCTGCCCAGACCCTGGTCCTCCTCCGATCCGCCCCTTTTTACAAACCCCACACTTACGCGCATACCGGGAGATATGCACTTCGCCGGGCTGCTCTGAAAATGCGCACGGCGCACGCAGAGCCCGGCCATACTCGTATCTCCCGGTACTGGCGCATGCCGGGTTTTAAAAATTGACCCGATAAGTGTTTCTGGATTTTCAAAAACTGTATGTCAAAGTCCCTAATGAGAGGCTCATCAGGAAATTAAAGAGTCATGTGGCTTGGGAAATGGCTAAAAGATAGGAAACAATGGAGAAAGGTAAATAGGTGGAGTGCCCCCTCGATCTGAACTGGGACTGGTGCTTTTTAAGACATTTATAAATGATCTGGAAAAGAGAATGATGATGAGGTGATCAAATTTACAGACGACACAAAATTATTCAAAGTAGTTAAATCACAAGCAGTCCTCGTGAGACTGGGGGATTGGGCATCCACTGGGTTCTGTTTTGGATGTCACTACCCAGGAAAAGGTTCTTGGAGTTACTGGGGACGATGCTTTGAAATCCTCAGCTCAGTGTGTGGCTGCTGTCAAACAAGCAAACAGAATGTTAGGAATTATATGGAAAGACATGGAAAATAAAACACAAGGTACCATAATCCACACTGCAACCATACTTTGAGTACTGTGTACAGTTTCTGTCACTCCCTCTCAAAAAAGATAATAGCAGAACTTGAAAAGGTGTAGAGTATGGCAAGCAAAATGATAAAGGGGATGGAACGGCTCCCCTACAAGGAAAAGCTAAACAGGTTAGGACTCTTGAGAAGAGATGGCTGACAGGAGAGATGATAGAGGTTTATAAAATCACGAGTGGAGTAGAACAGGTAAAAGGTGAACAGTTATTTACCCTTTCCTGTAGTATTAAGAGTAGGGGACACTTCATGAAGCTAATGTAGCACATTTAAAAGAAATCCCACACCCAAGTAGTGAAAAGCAGGTTTTTATAACCTCCGAGTGCTTAGCAGACTAAAACCCATTTTAGATTTTAATGATTTTAGATTGATTTTATGGACAGTGTTATTGTTTGTAAGGTTTTGGGTGGACCCTTGGACACTATGGCAGATGACCACGCCCATGGGGGCAAGTCCCGTGAGGGGCCACAGGTCAGGCTCAGCTTTAGGACACACAACACAGAATTATCTTTTATTAAACAGAGTTGAGAAGCCACCAGAGGTGGCAGTAGCGAGTAGAGATGCAGCCCGGCTGGGCCTGTAGTCCCTCAGGACACTGGAACAGCGATCCCTCAATAGCTGTGCTGTAGTGGAGAGAAACTGAGATAGTGAGTACAGTGGAGCATACACAGAGTTCTGGTATAGAGCCTCGTTGGTTGATTACTCACACAGCAGTCTCTCCCAGAATGTAACACAGAAGCAGGAATAGAGGCAGGCCCTCGAGGAGCGAGTACCTGGTTCCAGGGAACAGCTCTGAGAGAGTATAGATGATAACTCACTGATGGTGTAGGCAGCGGTTTCTTCCAAGCAGAAGTGAGCTCAGGCAGTGAGTCCGGGAACATGGGCCCTCGAGGAGCGAGTACCGGTTCCAGACAGTGACCTGAAAGAAAAGAGAGTGGCCCCCGAGGAGTGGGTACCCCGATAGAGGAGAGGCAGAGTAGCTAGGTATGGAGAGCGACTCCCATCCGTAAGGAGTCCCTTCACCTTGCTAACTCGAATAGCTAGCAAACAGAGTAGGCTTTTGTATACGGGATGCGTGATGACATCACAGGGGGACGCCCCTGAAGTTCGCGCCAAAGAAGGAATAAGAAGCAGGGCTGCGCGGTGCGCGTCCCCTATGGTAGCTGAACAACATGGCGGGATGCAGCGCCCAAGCCGGACCGGGGACGCCGGAGAGGACGGCAGGCAGACGCCGCGGCAGCCAGACGTCCATCAACCGCGGGAGGAGTCGCCAAAGAGGTAAGGAGGGCGGAGTGGAGACGTCGGGCAGCGACAGTCGTAACAGACAGTTATATTTTTAGGATTTGACCACTGTAATGCACTTTGGCTTAGAGTTCCAGCAAGCACCTTGAAGCTTCTACAACTGCTTCCGAATGCAGCTGCTGGAGTCTTAAAGGGAGTGAGCAGATACGACACATTACACCTATATTAGCAAGACCTCATTGGTTATCTATGCAATACAGGATTCAATATAAGGCTCCACTACATACTCAAAAACTGATAATAAAATGAAATTTCTTGGCTATGTTCAACATGGCATTTATATATTGCACAACGAAATTTAAGATCAGCCAATAATGGCCTTCTAGCTGTTCCACCAATGAATCAGGCACATTTAGGTGAGGTAAGAGAGCGCACAATCTCAATTGCTGGCTTAAAGATCTGGAGTTCACTACCAGAGTAGCCAAGACAATTTATTCTATTTATTTATTTAAAACACTTCTATACCGCCACTCACAATATTATCACAGCAGTTTCCAATATAAAAATCACATACATAACAGGTACAAAATTAGACTGTAAACCCTGTGGGGTTAGGGAAATACCTATAGTACCTGAATATAATCTGCTTTGATGTACACTGTGAAGTGCCGAAAAGCGGAATATAAAAATATCAATCAATCAGTAAATGAATAGATAAAAATAAATAATGTATAAAATACATAACACTGTTTTTCTCGTCTGAACTCCATTCACACTCAGTGCAAAAATGTTCCTTTTTTTCCTGAGACTTTTTGCTAGCATTCACTTTCAGATTCCCGCTGGAACAATCATGTCTTTAATAATTTTTTAAAGCTTGTTATCTCATTCTGTGTTCTTAATTGTTCTGGCATGTTGTTCCAGGCATTAGGTCCTGCCATCGAAAAGGCACAATCTCGAATCTCACCTAAATGTGCATTCTTAATTGATGGAATTTCTATGAAACCCTTGTTTTGGGAAGGAAGAGATCTAGATGGCGAGTTGACCCTCAACGCTGAGTCCAACCATCAAGACATTTTGTTGTTATAATTGAGCTGTGTGTTCACAGGAAGCCAGTGCAGTGCCACCAAAACTGGGGTAGTATGATCACATTTCTTACAGCTTCAGGCAGACTCCAACTTTTTCAAAAAGGCGTTCCAAACTGGCTTTTTAAGCAAGCATTTGAAGGACTGAGTAATATTTGAGATAGTGCACCAGCACTTTAAAGGTCAGCACAGTGTCATAATGTAGCCTGTCCTTAAGTCATATGATGTTGTATTTATGCTTTATGGGGCGGATTTTAAAAGGAGCGCGAATAGGCCTACTTTTGTTTGCGCTCCAGGCGCAAACAAAAGTACGCTGGATTTTAGTAGATACGCGCGGAGTCGCGCGTATCTACTAAAAAACCTGGATCGGCGCGCGCAAGGCTATCGATTTTGTATAGCCGGCGCGCGCCGAGCCGCGCAGCCTACCCCCGTTCCCTCTGAGGCCGCTCCGAAATCAGAGCGGCCTCGGAGGGAATCCTCTAACACCCTCCCCTCACCTTCCCCTCCCTTCCTCTACCTAACCCACCCGCCCGGCCCTGTCTATACCCCCCCTTACCTTTGTTGGGGGATTTACGCCTCCCAGAGGGGCGGATTTTCAGAGCCCTGCTCGCGTAAATCCGCCCAAAACCGAGCGGATTTACGCGAGCAGGGCCCTGCGCGCCGGGAAGCCTATTTTACATAGGCCTACCGGCGCGCGCAGAGCCCCGGGACTCGCGTAAGTCCCGGGGATTTCGGAGGGGGGCGTGTCGGGGGCGTGTCGGGGGCGGGTCCGGTCGTCGCGGCGTTTCGGGGGCGTGTCGGCAGCGTTTTGGGGGCGGGTACGGGGGCGTGGCTACGGCCCGGGGCGGTCCAGGGGCGTGGCCGCGCCCTCCGTACCCGCCCCCAGGTCACAGCCCGGCGCGCAGGAGGCCCGCTGGCGCGCGGGGATTTACGTCTCCCTCTGGGAGGCGTAAATCCCCCGACAAAGGTAAGGGGGGGGTTTAGACAGGGCCGGGCGGGGGGGTTAGGTAGGGGAAGGGAGGGGAAGGTGAGGGGAGGGCAAAGGAAAGTTCCCTCCGAGGCCGCTCCGATTTCAGAGCGGCCTTGGAGGGAACGGGGTAGGCAGCGCGGCTCGGCGCGCGCCGGCTATACAAAATCAATAGCCTTGCGCGCGCCGATCCAGGGATTTTAGTGGATACGCGCGGCTCCGCGCGTATCTACTAAAATCAGGCGTACTTTTGCTTGAGTCTGATGCGCAAGCAAAAGTAGGCCTATTCGCGCTTTTTGAAAATCTACCCCAGAGGGAGGCGTAAATCCCCGCGCGCCAGCGGGCCTCCTGCGTGCCGGGCCGCGACCTGGGGGCGGGTACGGAGGGCGCGGCCACGCCCCCGGACCGCCCCGGGCCGTAGCCACGCCCCGTACCCGCCCCCAAAACGCCGCGACGACCGGGACCGCCCCCGACACGCCCCCCTCGGAGAACCCCGGGACTTACGCGAGTCCCGGGGCTCTGCGCGCGCCGGTAGGCCTATGTAAAATAGGCTTACCGGCGCGCAGGGCCCTGCTCGCCTAAATCTGCCCGGTTTTGGGCGGATTTAGGCGAGCAGGGCTCTGAAAATCCGCCCCTATGTGTTCCTTTTATGACTTTTTAAAAACATGTCAACATGTTTATGTGGCTGGTGTTGGATTTTACTTTGATTTGGATTTTTATGCTGATTCATTCTGCCATGACACACATTTTAGGTAGCCTGTATTTTATTGTGTATGTTTACCTGTAAACCACCACGATTTACTGAATGTGCACTTAAGAAAAGACTGAATAAATAAATCAGTTGGACAGAGAATTTTTTTACTCCTCACACAACTAAACTGTGGAATTTGTTGCCAGAGGATGTGATGAAGGCAGTTAGCATAGCTGGGTTTAAAAAGGGAATGGACAAGTTCCTGGAGGCAAAATCCGTAAGCCACTAATAGCCATATAGACTTGAGAAAGCCACTGCTTATCCCTGGTTATGCGTAGGAAAGACTGGATCTATTCTTTGGGATGCTACCGGGTACTTATGACCTGGTTTGGCCTCGGATGAAGACAAGATGCTGGACTTGATGGACCCTTGGTCTGACTCAGTATGGCATTTCTTATGAGCTCCAAGATCTGCATCTTCTATAATGGATAAATCAGTTCTTTAAAAAAAAAGTCTCACAGCCAGAGGGTTACAAGACCACACAGCCCTTCTACCAAGTCACTGCTCTACTCCACGGTTTCCTTTTTGCCAAGTGACTGACCTGCACTTCCATCACTTGGAAGCTCCTGAGCTCAGAATATAATCCTTTTCCTTTCCAAGCAAAGAGCCAAGAAATTCCTTCATTCCTTCCTTAATTAAGCTGAAAGTCACCAAATTCTGCTTAGTATGCTCGCTGTTTGCTTTTTAATTAGTTGCTTTTCTCTTTGATTAGCAATTTGACAATACTCTGATAGAAGTGTTGGGCTTGTTAATTCCTGCCTTTTTTCAGAGCTTCATTAATATGATAGAAACTATGTAAGTTCTGAGTTTAATTTATTTGTCTTGCATTTCAATATTTAAATGTCAAGCAAAGCTTGTTCTCTGCATGACAAGCAACAACAACACAGTGCAAGCTGCAGTGGAGATGGGACCGATTTCTGGCTTAGGAAGCTCTTTCCATTGTCTTATCTCTCCCCCTCCCCCACAGCATCCTGGGTGAAATTGGATTCTTTGTAAGTTGCAATACCTTTATTTGAAGCAATAGAAGAATTAGCCAGAGGTGGTGATATACACAAGGTGTTGAAACCACCTAAGTCTTGCCTGGGATGTTCCCCCGTGACCTTTGCAGATCATGCTCATGGCTCTATTCTCAAGTAATGCCCACAGAAGAGCCAAACATAATATAAGGCACCATCTGCTGTGGCGACGACTCCTCCCCCTCACTGACCTGAGGTTGGCTCCCAGTGCCACAGCGCTTTACTTTAGGGGATGTTGGAAAGGGCAGGGGGGGGGGGGGGAGGAAACAGCACCAGAAAGGACTGGATGGGAACGGAGTCCAGTGTTCGGGGAATTCAGCATTCCCGGCAGGGACATGATCAATAGAGCTGATGTAAGAGAGCGCACTAACGTTAGCGCAGTTTTTTACTCCTGTTTTGGCACGCGGTTTTTCTGGCGCAAGTTAACTCCGGTATGTAAGAAGGGTTTTAACTCCTAAAAATATTTTTGCGCTAAACCAGGAGTAGAAACCAGCACTAAGATCAGCGCGGGTGCTGCAAATCCCCAGTGAAAGAAGGCATTAGCTAATATTCCCCAGCAGTGCAGGGAGGTGGGTTAAAGAGCAGACAGCTTAAAGCACATTTTCTTAAAGCTGGAAGTTTAACTCCTGGGTCAGAGCAGGAGTAACACTCACATTTCTGGTGGCCATGTTATACTATTGCTCTGCCCAGTGGGGTAGTGTCTGGCTGCTTCTACTGCACTGGGCACAGCAGTAGAATAACTTTGGCCACCAGAAATATGAGTTTTCTCCACCTCGGACTCAAGAGTTTAATTTCCAGTGCTTTCAGGAAGGGCACCTACACCTGAACAGTTGAACAGTACACTGGCGCTGTGCATCCAACTTTGGCATACTGTTTAACTGTACATGTCCACCCCAGGGAGCTTTAGCTGGCTGTAAGTGCCCACCCCAAAGAGCAGATTCTTGCATTCAAGGACCTTTGGGCAAAATCAAAGCATAAGCTTCCTGGGGTGGGCAACCACACAGCTAGCTCAAAGCAAACTCTCTGGGGAGGCACCAGATGCCAAACAGGATGCCAAAGTCAGCTGAAGGTGCCCGCCCAAGAGAGCTTATGGTTTGATTTGATTATTTTTGCCATGCCTTGCGAAATCGCATTGCATGTGAGATTGGTGGTGTGCATCCCAACTTGTGGGCACATTTTCTCATTCATTTTGACAAGGAAATCAAGTACAATAAAAGAACAAGCTCTCCAGGGAACACATCTACAGCTAGATGAACAAGCACAGGCTGTCTGGGTGGGCACCAACAGCTGAATAATACACATTTTTGCACTACGTGAGCGTGTGCTGTCCAGGGAAACAAAGAAACCCTGTCTCAGAAAGCTTATTTTGAAAATGTAGCTCCTGCTAAGTCTGAGATGGCGTAAACTCACATTTCTGGTGGTCAGTGTCTATTGTTGCGCACAGTGTGCTACTCTACCCCAGACTCAGGTATCACGTTCCGGGGATATAAGCCCTTGGGCCACTACTAGGTCGATGTAGTCTGGGGCGTGCAAACACGATCCCAGGCCCTAGCAGGCAGCAGCTGACATGTCACTAGGCAAGGTCTTCTGCCTGACCAGCCCCCTCCCCCTTGGGCTGAGCCCACAGGTTCTGGCAGCCAGCGGGACTTCTGTGGCAGGGTGCAAGGAACAAGGAGACAGACAGGACCAAGGTGGGCTGGAGTCACGGCTAGGAGAGTTGAGCAGCATCAAGAGCCGGCACGGGTCAGGGCTGGCAAAGAACTAGTAAAGTCAGTGTTCGGGCAGGGGGTTGAGGCAGGCAGAGACCAAGCAAGGTCAGAAGGAAGTCCAGGTCAGCACAGAAGAGAAGTCCAAGGAAAGGCTGATTGGAAGGCAAGGTAAAGCAGGACAGTGGAACAATGCAGAGCAGGAACGCAGCAAGGTAAGGCTGGACAGGACAGTAGCAAAGCACAGCACCTATGGATAAGGCAGGGCCAATAGCAACCCAGCAGCAACTGGTACAGGAGGACCTGTTGCTGAGTCACTGGCTGGTTACAGGATGTGATGTCATTAGCCAGCATTCCAGGAAGTCCCGGCTGCAGGACCTATAAGAGGAACTCAAGGGTGCAGGGAGAAATATACACGGCTGCTGGATGCAGCATACAGCGGGATGCCATGCTGGAAGCACTTGAAGGTAAGGGGTGCCTCACCAGGAAGATTTAAATTTCCAATTTAAGCTCTCTGGTGCAGGAATCTGCAGCTGAAAAGTACTTCAAAGCTGGGATGCACAACCCCAAGTGCATACCATTCAGCTGAAGATGCTTTCCCTAGAGAGCTTTTATATTGCTTACTGTAGGTGCAAGCCCCAGAGAGCTTAAACCTTCTTTGGTCTTAGGTGGAGTAAACTTACATTTCTGGTGGCCAAAGTTATTCTATTGCTGCACCCAGTTTGGTAGAAAAACAAGACCACATAGGCACAGCAATAGAATATCATGGCCACCGGAATTGTGAATTTTTAGTCATCTCAAGCCAAGGAGTTAACCTGAAAATACACTTAAGTGCATTAAACCAGGAGTATGGAGGAGCCGCTGCTCTAGTAGTTAGAGCAGCGGTTTCAAAGACCAAGGTTCAAATCCCGCCGCCACTCCTTCTGACTTTGGGCAAGTCACTTTACCCTCTGTTGCCACAAACTTACCCTGGGGGGTCATCATTTCGCTATAAATAAATATATATAAATATAGCGGAATGATGAGTAGTGAAAAAAAAAGGGGTGGGGGTGATAGTGAGCTGGTGACTGCATCGTGGTGGTGCGTATTCACCTGCCACGGTGGTGGCCATGCTAAACACTGTTGCCCCCAGAGCGCCAATGGGAAAGGTGTAGTTACTTCCGGCACTACTGTCGGCAATAATGTGTAAGACATTATCACCCGCAGCGGTACAGGCATCAAAATATTTTTAACCCCTCCCCTTTCCCTCATTAAATGTTAAAGTCACGACGCGATAACACCCTAACGCACACAGTAATGACCCATTGTAGATTGTAAGCCCTCTGGGGACAGAGAAATAACTACAATACTTGAATGTAATCAGCTCTGAAGTGCTGAAAAGTGGGCTATAAAAATAAATAAATAAGCACTTGAAGTTGGAAGGAGTGAGACCAAATGGACTTGAATGCTAGATTGTGCCTAAGTCAGGATGCCCAGTGCCAATCTTGCATGCAAGGCCATTTTGCCAAACGAAATCAAAGTGCGTGCTGTTTGGCTGTAGGTGCCTTTCCTAAATGATTTTGCTTGCGAGTTTGTTCCTAAGACGTAGATTTTAAAAGGAGCGCGCCGATTTTATAACATGCGCGTGTGGACTCTTACGTGTGTGGCGGGGAGGGGAGGGAGTTTTAAAAAGCAACAAGCAGCGGACTGGGAGAGAACTTACTTATACCCCTACCTAACCTTCCTATCCTTTCCCCTCTCCTCCCTGACCCCTCACCCCTTCCTAGCTACTCATGGATTTTTTTGTTTCTTTACTTACTGTTCCTCCGGAGCAGAAGTAAACTCTGCGAGCTGGCCAGCTGCCGGCGTGTGCTTCCCCAGGACAGAGGCTAATGGCGTTGTCCCGGCCTGGCCTGCCCTGCCCCGACCTTTTCAGCAGGCCCGGCACTTCGGAGCGTAACGGGGGTCATGCATGTGGCCGGCCCTTTGCAAAATGCTCGTGGCATGTGCAAGGCCCGGCCACATGCGTAACCCCTGAAATTTACGTGTGCAGCCCTTTTAAAATCCAGGCTTAAATCAGGATGCCCAGTGCCAATCTTGCATGCAAGGTCATTTTGGTCACACTCCTTCCAACTTCAAGCACGTATCTCTTTGCTCTTGCTTTAAAGCACTTTTCGGATTTAGTACGGATTTTTCAGCTTTACTCCAATTTTAGCGTGCATTTTTAAAGCTCCTGTTTGATTTGCATCCTATTAGCTTACTGCATCCTGCAGGGACCCTGCTTTTAATGTGTGCGTTAAGTAAAACCCGCTCTAAAATTGGAATTAATTTTAGCGTGGGAGTTATTATATCGGCCCCTTTGTCAGGTCAGTGAAGTTACATTTTAAATAGAACATTCATCTAGGTCTTCCACTGCCCGCTGGTCCTGTTACAGCCCAATAAGAGTAAAGGGCGAGGGAGGGTACTGGAGGTGATGAAAGGGCCTATATCTCATAATGAGTGAGAAAGCCAATATCCTTATTAAGTCCTTTTTGTGTTTGATCATCCTAATTTCAAATAGTTTCCCCTCTTGT